>NC_088245.1:177315819-182254569 GCF_036013445.1 Caloenas nicobarica
TAATAGGTGTGAGGATCTGCAAGTGGAACTGAACAATAATAACAGCAATGGCTCATGTAGCTTGGAGCTATCGCTGAGGTTAAGTTGGGCTATGACCTGCATCAATACTGCTTCCATAAAGAAAAAAAGGCAGGTCACTGTCATAGGAGACTTTCTCCTGAGGGGAACAGAAGGCTTAATATGCACACCAGACCCACTTCTTAGTTAAGTCTCCTGCCTCCCAGGGGACATGGTTAGAGTTGTGAAAAGAAAGCTTCCTGCCTTGGTATGACCCTCAGATTACTAACCATTATTGATTTTTCAGGTAGGCAGTGATGACATCAAGGGCAATTAAGAGTGACTTCAAGGCCTTGTGGTGCCTGGTTGAGGGATCAGGAGCAAAAGTAATATTCTCCTCCTTTGGCTGGAACTCAGGGAAAGAAAAAAAAAGAAATTTTATGACTTTTGGAAGAAGGCGCAGGCAACTCAGGGTGACTACAAGAATGTTGTGGGGTTAGGCAAGGAGAAAATTCAAAGGGCCAAAGACCAACTAGAATTTAATCTAGCTGCTGCCGCAAAAGACAATTTAAAATGTTTCTATAAATGCTTTATTGGATGCAGGGGGGAAAATAATGACAAAGAATGAGGAAAAGACTGAGGTACTTAACGTCTCAGTCTTTAATAGTAAGACCGGTTGTGCTCCAGCTACACAGCCCTCTGAGCTGGACGACAGGGATGGGGAGCAGAATGAAGCCCCCATAATCCAAGGAGAAATGGCTAGTGATCTGCTACACTACTTAGACACACGAGCCTATGGGACTGGACAGGATCCACACACGGGTACTGAGGGAGCTGGCAGAAGTGTCTGCCAAGCCACTTTCCATCATTTACCAGCAGTCCTGGCAAACCAGGGAGGTCCCTGTTGACTGGAAGTTAGCAAATGTGATGCCCAAGGGCTGGAAGGAGGATCTGGGGAACTACAGGCCTGTCAGTTTGACCTTGATGCTGGGGAAGATTATGGAGCAGATCATATTGAGCTCCATCACACAGCACATACAAGACAACCAGATGATCAGGCTCAGTCAGCATGAGTTTATGAAAGGCAAGTCCTGTTTGACTAACCCGATTTCCTTCTATGACAAGGTGACTCACTTAGTGGGTGAGGGAAAGGCTGTGGATGTTGTCTACCTAGACTTAAGTAAAGTCTTTGACACTGTTTCCCACAGAATTGTCCTGGAGAAACCGTCTGCTCATGGCTTGGATGAGTTTACACTTTCCTGGCTGGTAAAAAACTGGCTGGATGGCTGGGCTCAAAGAGTGGTAGTGAATGGAGTTGAATCCAGTTGGTGTCTGGTCACAAGTGGTGTTCCCTGGGGCTCAATATTGGGGTCAGTTCTGTTTAATCTCTTTATCAATGATCTGGATGAGGAGATCGAGTACCCCCTCAATAAGTTTGCAGATGACACCAAGTTGGGCAAGAGTGTTGATCTGCTCGAGGGAAAGAAGGCTCTACAGAGAGACCTGGACAGGGTGGCTTGATGGGCTGAGGCCAATTGTATGAGGTTCAACAACACCAAGTGCTAGGTCCTGCGCTTAGGTTACAATAACTCCATGCAATGCTACAGGCCTGAGGAGGAGTGGTTGGAAAGCTGCCTGGCAGAAAAGGACCCAGGGGTGTTGATTGACAGCTGGCTGAACATGAACCAGCAGTGTGCCCAGGTGGCAAAAAAGGCCAACAACATCCTGGCGTGTATCAGAAATAGAGTGGCCAGCAGGACTAGGGCTAGGAGTAGGATCATTCCACTGTACCTGGCGCTGGTGAGGCCTCACCTTGAATACTGTGCTCAGTTTTGGGCCCTCACTACATGAAAGACATTGAAGTGCTGGAGTCTATCCAAAGAAGAGCAACAAAGCTGATGAAGGGTCTAGAGAGCAAGTCTTACTGTCACGGAGGAACCCCAAAATAAGTTTAGGCGGACAATAAGGTCTGAAACAAACTTTATTCTGGCCAGAAAAGTACCACCAATAAACTGATTAGAAACGGGGTTTATACAATTAGTTAGCACTCCGATAACATAAGATACAGGTTTGGATATTAGGTTAGGAGATTATTTGGGGTGCAACGACGTAAGAAGAATGAATGCATAAGCGCACTCACAAGAAAACAAACCAGAGCCCTCTCTGCCCCATTTTGCTCATAAGAGAGAAACACTAGCCTATTGCGGCCAGGACTTTACACTTGTCTGTCCCAGATAAGGAATTTACACTCATCTGTCACAGACAAGGAATTTACACTCGCCTACCAGGCCAGGACTTATTAAACCATATATTCGGTAATTTATCATTCACCCACACGCACAGGTGAGGCATTCCCCACCCTGGGAAGTTACCTTAGATGGCTTCTCCGTCTAAGGGGAGGGACTCCAGCAGCATGGCAGACCCGCAGCTCCGAGAAGACCACACAAAGGGGGTCTCTGGCGGGAACCCCATTTATAGTCTGTTCAGATCTGGCTGTGGGCATTCCAGAAGGTTCTTGGCTTCTCTGCGCCCATCCCCTGAGTGTGGGCATTTGAGAAGCTTCTCGGCTTCTCTGGGCTGTGGGTGCTCTTGGCCCCTTCTCTGCTAATGACCCTGCCCAC
Source organism: Caloenas nicobarica (assembly GCF_036013445.1). Lineage (NCBI taxonomy): Eukaryota > Metazoa > Chordata > Aves > Columbiformes > Columbidae > Caloenas > Caloenas nicobarica. Next base: position 177,318,438 of record NC_088245.1, read on the forward strand.
CGACTCTGGGTCTCCACAAAGAGAGTCATTAACTGCCCCATTGAAGGCCCCCATTCTGAAAGAGGGATGTGCAACTGCCACACCAGTTCTCAGGGCGTGGGGGGGAAAGTGTAACTGCCAACACACTTAAAAAGAGTGGCTGAGGGAACTGGGGTTGTTTAGCCTGGAGAAAACAAGGCTCAGGGAGACCTTATTGCTCTCTACAACTACCTGAAAAGAGATTGTAGTGAGGTGGGTGTCAGTCTCCTGTCCCAAGTAAGAAGCTATGAGACAAAAGGAAATGACCTCAAGTTGCAACAGGGAAGGTTTAGAATGGATATTGGGAAAAAATTATTCACTGAAAGGGTTGTCAAGCATTGGAACAGGCTTCCCAGGGAAATGGTTGAGTCACCATTTTTTTTTTTGAAGACGTATAGATGTGGTGCTTAGTGGGGACATAGTCTAGTGGTGGACTTGGCAGTTTTAGATTAGTGGTTAGACTTGATGATCTTAAAGGTCTTTTCCAAACTAAATTATTTTATTATTCACAATGATCCACAAACATAACAATCTTTATCTATGTAATTATATCTGTTACAGCTTCTTGGTGTCCGAATCAGTGTCCTCTAAGAAGTCAGTTTATGAAGAAAGATTGACAATTATTTATATAAACAAATTTTATAGGGGGTGGTGTCCAACTATTAGAATAGCTGATCCAAAGCTTAATTAACATTTTACAAGAGCATCTTTGTCCCTGAAATTTAATCTTTGTTTCAACAATGCAGAAATATGTTCCCACATGACTGTGATTGTAAAGTTAAAATGTTATTTTAGATATGTTTGAGACTTGATTCAGGGAGAGCACCAGTTCAGAACATAGTTTAGGCATATACTTTACTGAATAATAGTAGTAATTAAGTTAAAATTGGTTTATATGTCTGTCACCTAGTTGTAGGCATCAATAGCTGCATAGTCAAGTAGCCACCTTCTTGTATAGCCAGTAAAATTAAGGGAGGTGGGGCTATGGGATGTGTCCTGTCCCCTACAAGTGGAAGCACAGCCTGAAATGAGTGATGTCCTCTGGTTCTAGGAGACCAGGGCAATGTTAGCAGGTAGGATAGCAGAATGGCAATGGATCTTCTAGGTAAAACCGTTGATACTGAGTACCAAATGCCCACAGAACATGTATTTCAGGGATCTTACCAGTGAACAGCCTGAGCTGGGGCCAGTGGACTGAATGCCCATCAGCAGATGGAGCATCATAGCTTTCTTGAGAGTGTAGCTTCCCCTTTAGTTTCAGACAGCAGGAATTTCATCTGCTCTGAAACCACTGAGTGAAATCTGTCAGAGCTCAGTGTATGGAGGTGATGGTGAGACTTGCCTCAGAAGTGCATCCTGATCCAAAATAGCTTAAAAATTAACTCATGAGGGAGAAGCTCTAACAATCATGGAGTGCTACCAATATCCACAAACTTCTAGTACAGACATTAGATTAAAACTGCAGTTCAGTTTCCCTGAGCATGCAATGACAAAAAGTTTCATCTTTCAGTTTTGTCTCCAGATTTATGAATGATAGCTCTTAATCAAAAAGAACTGAGATAATTTCACTTTACCTGGCCATCATTTGTTTTCGTTACAAAATGAGCAACGGTTCAGTAGATATAAGCACATACACTTTTAATATTCAAAGACGATGATTTTGGCACATGAAATCAAGGACATGTGACTTTCATAATGGATACATGAAAATTGTACAGACTGACAAGAGTAGAGCAATAAAGTCTTTATAGTGCAAATTAGCTATAAGCAGTTCATTTTGTTTTGAAATCTCTGTGCATTTGTAGGCAGTCTTCTCTAAGTTAAATACTTGTTTGCATTTAATGCAATTAAATACTGCTTTATTAAAACCTACAAGGATAAAAAGCAAAATCTTCTAAAGAATCAGATTTTACTACATAACTCAGAAAAATAAAACAGATTATTTTGCAACTCGAACACAGGAGACAGTCTGAGGATGCTCCCTTCACACTGGTACTGGCATAACAAGGCCTCTGAGGATGCAGCTCTTTGCAATCACTATTTTATTAAATGTCAGAAAGTGTAATGTGGAAGGTGCACACTGAAGGCTCATGTAATGTAGCTTACCTTACACACATAACCTTCACAAAAACATCTTCCAAATGTACTTGCTAAAAGATTTATGGCATAATGCAAGTTTTACAGCAGTGAGTGCACTAATGGCTTTCCCTGATGAATCCCACAGGGGTCATCCTGCCTGGAAAATGCCAAAGTATAGAGCAGCACTTGAGCTTCTCAACTCCAGGCTGGTTGGTTGAAAAAGTTCTAGGGCACAGGAGATACAATGCTAAAATATATGAAAGTTTAAGTTTAAAAATATAAAAACCTTTTAAATTTTGCAGTATTTAACAAGCATTAAATTTTACATATCAGGAGGTCTTCAGAGTGGTATATATCTTACCTGTAATTCAGTTCTGTAAATTTTCACAGTAATAAAAATTTTATATGTTTCTGGCAAAGTCAATCATACATCTGAAAGAATAAAACTTAAATACTGTTAAGCAATTTAAAATGAAATTGGTTTTGAAGCACCTAAATGAATTAGGGTCTAATATCTTCACTGGTGTTCAACAGCAATAGGGTGTCTTCTTCTAGAGGCTTATAAAATTCCCAGCTATAATTATCAGGTTCATTGTTAAGAGACCATAAAATATAAGTTGGTTTAATTTAATTCAGATAAAATGAAAGTACTATAGTAGAGGAGACACAAAATAAACTACAATGATTATGAGGCTTGTTGGAGATGCAGAAGTTCTTACAGTTATTCAAAGGAAAATCTTTTGTGACACTGAAATCAGGAATTATCATAGCTAAATGAGGTTAAACAAAGAATGAAAAAAATTAATTCTACACAAATGATATTATTATACAGATAAATATCATACACAATACTTTCTGAAAGAAAACACTGAAGAATATAAGTTTTTTGGCTTGAAATTAAGAAAAAAATACAGTTATATGGATGTTTTCTGTAATTCTTGATTTTTCAGTTTGTGTAAAACAGAGGGTTATTTTTCCTTAAATAAAACATAGTTTGTTTTACATTTTCAAAGACATGGGTTTTTCTTGGGCTGTCCATAAATTTAGAGGTCTTAAAACATGAAGATGCCAAGTCAACAAGGTTAACTCTCTGGATAAAATACTTTGCACCTCAAAGTAACTACGGTGTTTTTCAACGTGGCAGTTCCTTAAACAGGTGTTTCCTATGCTGATAGTCTTAAATTGTGACTTATCTTACTCTAAATTGAGTGGTACATTGATAAGCTTACTAAGATAACACAAATCAGTCTGGAAAAATGCCACTAGCCCAGTTCAGGGCTAGAGGAAGACTTCATGAGTTTTATACTTGCATGACTGTGCAAATACTCATAGCTATGCCAAGCAAAAATACCTTCTGCTGCTACCTTTGGGTGAGCCTGAAGGGGGGGAGCCATTATTCTGAATTTGCTGCATACATTTTATGAATTAGAACAGTAATCATTAGCATCTACCAGCTGCTCACCCTCCCCACTGTACCTTTTTTGCCTGCTTCCAGTACCAAAATACTGTCCTACTGTTATACTTTTTCCTCAGTTTCATGTATTTCTTTGATAGAGTTTGATAAAAGAAATGCTAGGACAGTGGAATAATAGAAGGGTTTAATTTCCAGCCTATCAAGAGTTAAGAAACAGATATTTTTTTTAGCAAGTCTGTTGCCTTGGGATTTCAGCACTGTTTCCACGTGCATGAGCTCTGGGTAATAATCAGTTAAGGACACAAATTTATCCGAGTCCAACAAGAGCTTTGATGTTCACCCTGGAATAATCTTGAGGTGAGTACATTACAGCGCTCTGGCAATTGGAAGCATGAGGCTCTTCTGAGTAACGCTGGCTTGAAGTATTTTAGCTCTTTGCCATTAGAAACATGAACTAGAGGTTTTACTATACATTACATAGCTGTGGATATAATGTGGATGTAGGATAAATCCAGAAGCTGTGATCACGTATGGTAATTAAAAATGGATTGGCAGTATTTACCAAAGAATATAAATTTAAAGATGGACCTAAATTTAAATTTGTTTTGCATATTTATTTTTTAGCCACTAATTCTCATGACGAAAATGCAGTAGACAAGCATGATATTTTATTTATAGACTTTCTTCATTTTCTTTTGGACCAGTCATTCAGATGAAATCACAATGAATTCATACAGATCATCATGCTGATTTTGTCTGGGATAGAGTTAATTTTCTTCAAAGTAGCTATTAGGTTGATGCAAAAGTAATTGCAGTTTGGGAACATGAATTTTGAATCATTATAACTAAGCTCAAACACATCTTCATTAATCAAAATAGGAACCATTAGAGTCAACACATTTTTGCCAACAAGAAATAAGTTTGTTTATTCCTGTAGCACAAAAATCTGTGCTTCAGGATTCAACGAACTCTTGGAAAGTGTTTTCTCCATCCTGCTGGTTGTGGAAGCATTTTCCCTGCAAAAAGTTGTGGAGATGCTTGAAGAAGTGGTAGTTGGTTGGCAAGAGGTCAGGTGAATATGGTGGATGAGACAAGACTTTGTAGCCCAATTTGTTCAACTTTGGAAGTGTTGGTTGTGCAAAGTGCTGTGGGGCATTGTTGTGGAGAAGAATTGGGGCCTTTCTGTTGACTGATGCCGGCTGCGGGCATTGAAGTTTTTGGTGTATCTTACTAATTTGCTGAGCATACTTCTCAGATGGAATGGTTTCTCTGAGATTCAGAAAGCTGTAGTGGATCAGACCAGCAGCAGACCACCACACAGTGAACATGACATTTTTTTGGTGCAAGTTTGGCTTTGGGAAGTGCTTGGAGGTTCCTCGTGGTCCAACCACTGAGCTGATTGTAACCGGTTGTCATATAAAATCCACTTTTTGTCGCACATCACAGTCTGAAATGGTTTGTAGTTGTTGTGTAGAATAAGAGAAGATGACATTTCAAAATGACAGTTTTGGGGGGTTTTGGTCACTTCATGAGGCACCCACTTATTGAGCTTTTTCACCTTTTCAATTTGCTTCAAATGCCAAATGACCGTAGAATTGTTGAAGTTGAGTTCTTCCGCAACTCCTCATGTAGTTGTAAGAGGATCAACTTCAATGATTGCTCTCAATTGGTTGTTGTCAACTTCCAACAGCCGGCCACTATTCTCCTCATCTTCAAGGCTCTCATCTCCTTTGTGAAGCTTCTTGAACCACCACTGCATTGTACGTTCATTAACAGTTCCTGGGCCAAATGAGTTGTTGATGTTGCAAGTTGTCTCCACTGCTTTACAACCCGTTTTGAACTCAAATAAGAAAATTGCTTGAATTTGCTTTTTGTCTAACATCACTTCCATAGTCTAAAATAAATATAAAATAAACACAAGGCAATAAGTCAGTAGCAAAAAAACCATAACGCGAGAAAACACAATAAAATTATGTATAACATAACCACATTTATTTAATAATGTATTCCAATATCAAACAGCAAATTTCAACAATGCAAAAACCTCAATTCCTTTTGCATCAACCTAGTAGTATATGGCTATGTTTTGGATTTGTGCTGAAAAGTGTTGATGGTACAGGGATGTTTTAGTTATTGCTGAGCAGTGCTTACACAGAATCAAGGCCTTTTCTGCTTCTCATACTTCCCTTCCAGACAGTAGGCTGGGGGTGCACAAAATGTTAAGGGGAGACACAATCAAGTCAGATCACCTCAAATGACCGAACATGTATCCCATACCATAGTGCATCATGCTCAGTATATAGGCTTGGGGAAGAAGGAGGAAGTGGAGGGAGCATTCAGAGTTGTGGAGTTTGTCTTCCCAAGTAACCATTACACGTGATGAAACCCTGCTTTCCTGGAGATAGTTGAACACCTGCCTGCTGACGGGAAGCAGGGAATGAATTCCTTTTTTTTGTTTTGCTTGCTTGTGTGGCTTTTGCTTTACTTATTAAACAGCCTTTATCTCAAGCCACAAGTTTTCTCACTTTTACTTTTCTGTTTCTCTCCCCCATCTCACAGAGGAGTCATGAGAGGCTGTGTGGTGGTGCTTAGTTGTCAGCTGGGGTTAAACCATGATAGCCATGGACAAAGAATTAGCTCTCATAGCCTTCCCTAAATATCTGCCCCCAAAAGAATAAGACACTGAATCTTATTGAGTTGTTTGATTACAGCCTAACTTTCTCTGTAGCTTTTCAGTGTAGCAACTGAGGCTGGAAACAAAGAAATGAAGGAGAAGTGGGCTGTGAGAGAAATGGTCAGGGTGGAACAGCTGGGAAATCATTTAGATCCAGATGTAAATCAGCAATGCACTGTTCCTCTTCTTCCATATTGCTGTGAATTCAAAGGTAATGCTGTAGCCAGCCTGAATGTTTGTGTGTACTGGATGCAGGTGACCAGGTGTTTGCAGCAGGGATTGCAGGAGTGGCCTCTAAGGAGAGGCTGGTGCTGCCCCATGCCACATGGTTCCAGCAGGCTCCAACAGAACCAGTGCAGGACATAGCTGAGCCCAGAAGCCAAGCTGGTCGAGCCTCTCAGAAAAATTAAATAAGAATAGTAAAAACACTGCACAGCAGAGGAGGAGAAACAAAGAGTGAGAAGCAGCAGCTCAAACACCAGAGTCAGAGAAGGAGAAGGAAGAAGTGGAGGTTCTCCATGGCAGAACAGTTACACACTGCACTCTGCCAGAGCAGATAGATATTTTCTGAAGGAACTGCAGCCCATGGAGACCTCACATCAGAGCAAGGCTCAGTTGTACTGTTCCAGGTATTATATTTTGTGGTACTGAAACTCTGTCTAGTCTGAGAAAGAGAAATATCAAGTGATTTAGCAGAAGATAAAACAGCCATCCTGTTGCTTGGCTCTAGAAAAACTAGAAGATCATAGTATCATGTCCCAGACTGTTGTATGAACAGAACAGTACAAATTATCAATGTGTATATATCTATACATCTATTTATCGGCTATACATCTATATATCTATTAACTTGCAGACTCACAGATTAACAGATGACCAGCATTTGTACATTTTATTCAATACACTGGCGACTTGTTTTTGTTTGTAATGAAGCTGTCCAAAAATAGAAGTTCTCATCTTTGTTCTAGTGCTGACTTTCTGTTTCACTTTATTGAACATGGTTCTGGTTATTTACCCTATCACTCTCCACAAATGTCATATGAAAGACAATTACTGTTCTTCTGAAGGCAATTGTGCAACAGTCATTGGGAAGAAGATTTTGGTTAAATCAATGCTTTACTTTTTTATGTTACTCTTATAAGTTCGTAGTCCCTGGCCACTTTCTGATGATCATTTTTCTCTTTTCCTTCTCCTTGCTCTCTGTTTTTCTTTCTCTTGTTATGGTTCTAATTTCTCTCTCTAAAATTAAATAAACAAGTTGTTTGTTTTATTTTCATCTCCAGAACCAGAAAAAACACATCCAGGCTTTTTTAAGACTTTAAAATGAGGAAGTGAAATATATTGATGTGATTTTCTTAGCTTAGATAGGTCTGTTCTTTCCAGAAGAACTTCTCAAAATAGATATCTTATGACCTCTTTTTTGTCCACCTGTGGATTTGTAGTCTGTTAGTTGTGACTGTAGCATTTTATCCACAAAACCAGTTGAAGAGGGAATTTGGAATTAACCCCCTGATGGCTTTTGGAACATGATTGGTAACTTTTAAAATAATATCATAAAAATCCTGATTCTACACATTTGGTATTATGATACCACCAGATCAGCGTTGTGATTTTTGTATTCCATATATATCACTGTCTGAACTGAGGGTGCATTTTCTTGTTTTGAAAGAGAGGAACAAAGTTTATTTTAATATGACAATTGCCCTTTTCTGTCAAGTTTTTGTTCTTGTTTCAAAGACTAATGGGCTCATTTCAGTTATAAACAGATAAATGGCTACTGTCATTTGTAGAAAGTTGTGGAAGATCCTCATAAGTAGAGATACACACACACACACATACACATGTGTGTATGTATGTGTGTTGCCTATGAGCAATCTGTGACTATCTGCAATGGGAGGTGAGGCCAAATAGGTTTTTCTTAAGAAACTTCTGATGCCACTCCACTTCACTGTGTATACAATAAATTGAGACTTTGGATACACCATTCATTTGGAGTAATATTATAATAATCTCTCACACTTTGGCCATACATAAATACATTAATCACTGTGGCAGAACTCTAGGCAATACAGACACCTCCACTATAGTTTTCATTGAGTCCAACCTACAATATTTCTCATTATTGTGGCTAAATAAATGCATCTGAATGTTTTGCACATGTGACACCTGCCTGCATAAGCAGTATTCCCATTATGAAAGACAATTCATACAAGCAACACAGGCCTTGGCTAGAGATTTATTATTAATAAGAGAAAGATATGGATAAGATTCCTAAATATTTATCCTTGTATCTGAGTGCTTTCATGCTCTGAAGTCCACTTCTGAAAACTTATAGATAGCCAAAGTGTTTCAGAGATTGCTCAGACTTATACTGTTTTTCTGTTTATTAATTTCATTTTTAGATTTCAGTTTTACTGTCCATTTATTGACACACTCATGATATTCTATTCACAATAGATGCCTATTTCAGCATGAAAACTTGCATGACGTAGATACACAGAAAAATATATATAATTCTTAAAAAATACTGGATCGATAGTGTTACATTTGTGGAAGATTTGATTACATCTGCAACATCTAATCACAAGTCAAACAGTGTTATTGTTTAACGTTAACAAGTTTAAAGAATAAAAAATTATGTATTTCAGGGATACTTAATGAAGAACATTTCAAAACAACAGTAGATCATCCAAACTCTAAAAGGCAAATTTCCTTCCTCAAGTGTACCCTGAGGGACAGCAGTATTTTCAAAATACCACTAAAGTATCAATATCAATGAAGCAACATTAGATCTCTGGAAAAGTGATAAAACTTAAACCCCAGGAGTCAATATAACCATATGGGTAGGAAGGGCTGCCTTTTTTGAAATTAAGCACACACCTATGAACATGAAGGTATTTCAAATTGTGATGCAGTATGATACAGTTATTTGTTCAGAGGATATCCAAGTTTGTATTGGTACAGCTGAAACAACTTTAGGGCTGAAGTACAAAGTTGTATTGGGGATGGTTGTTGAATTTTGTGAAGTTTAGCATGTTGCAACTACACATGTATTTTTCCTGTTTATTCCTATTGTTCCTATTTGGTTCATGCAAAAAGGAAAACTAAGATTTAATCGAGTCAGATATAAATCCCAGAGAAGGAATCCAGATGTTTATCCTCCAATAACAAAATTCAACATGCATGAGAATGTAAAAAGATAAGCCTTTCACCAAAAAGAAGAAGAACAGTAGCACCTTGGGGAGGCAAGCTGCCCGTTCACCCTGAAGTGACATCATTAAAAATACAAAAGGCTGATACAGAATCCTTTGTGTGGAATCATTATAAGTATCTCTGAAATTTTATAAAGAGTTGAAAAAGTGAAACTTTTAAAGTTAGATTACACAAATAAAATAAAATAATAAAAAAAACCCCAAAACACACAAAACCCCCCAGCTCTAGGAAATGCTATTGCATTTACAAATGCCACAGACTGAGTATCAAAACAACAGTATATACCAAAAAAAAAATACTTCAGGTTATATTGTACTGTACATGATGTTCTTCATTGATTGAAGACATAAATTCAGCTTTTAGCTTTGGGCTTCAATACCATTAAAATAAAAGCCCTTCTCTCCCACTCACAAATCTTTAAACACAAATTCCTTTGATTAATATATCTAGGACTATAAGTGGTGAAAACACAGCACTGCAGCTGTCAAGAGATTCTAAATGTGAGCATTAACCAAAACAGTATCTAGATGAATTTTAGTGTTATTCAAGCATTTGAGTTCACTGATCAAATCCAGTTAAAAATCTCTTCAGTTTTTTTGAGTTATTCGAAAGGCTACATGCTCCTAGGTACTTAAAGTACTTACATATAAAATTGATATACTTCTGTATATGTATGGGGTGGGGAACCAAAACTTGATGTGTTATAAATGCTCATTTAATATATTGTGTGGAGTACAGAGTTATATTTTCTTTGCTGATTCAAGAACAGCTTAGGCAACATGATATTATTCTTGCTTCACTCATGTAGAAGCAGTGAGGGAGATGGTTAATCCTGGTTTGGGTGATGTTTTCATGTTGTTAAAAATAGTGGAGTTTCATAAACTTCTGGCTTCACCATTTTTTTGCATTCAGATCCAAAAAACACAACAGGCATTTAAGTGCTTGTGTTCCTTATATAGCCACAGAAGGCAGGTAAGAGCCTGAAGGCTTTCAAGGGGAGATTCTATCTGCTTAATTGAGTGAGACTCCCTAGGAGACTTCAGAATCACTTACTAATCCCTGCTGACCATATAATGAATAAGCACTTTACCTGAGGCACCTAATAAAAAACCTAGACACAGGAATATGCCTGGACAAGAATTTCAGTAAGTACTTCCATCAACACAGGGTACCAAAATATGAAATTCCCATCTAAAGCAAGTTGCTTGTATTGCCAAGAGTGTATGCTTTTTATCGAATGGCCTAGTCTCCACAGGACTTCCACAGGAATTGGGACATCTAGGTTTTAGGCCTTTTTCAAGCATAGGTGTGAGACAGCGCAGGGTTCTCACACCCCAAGAAAATGACTCTTGGTTTAGATTCCTTTTTGGGATTTGATTGCTTCAAATGTAATGTCTTGAGCTGCTTTCTGGGTCACGAGAATGTAATGACATATTAAACTGACTTAATTAACCATAAATTTCTACACTTTGTGTCCCAGTTTATCATACCTAATGTTTTCTCACATTTTCTTGATCCATTACATGCTCAGTCAAGTAACTCTTCCAATTCAGGTACATATACATTCCAAGGGCTAAAGCTGCTTCTAATCCTCACAAAACATATGTACTACTTATTTGCTAGAAACCAAAAAGTGTAACAAGGGAAGAAGAATTTCATTCTTTCAATTTTCCCTATGCTATTTCTCTACCTGAATTCCAATTGTCACTCTTGGACATAAGAATCAAATTTAGGAGGAAATCTGATCTCAACCACTTTGACTCTTCTTATGTTTTCAAGCAGAACATAGTTTTTCAGGAGAGGAAAGAACATGTGTTATATGCAAGGTGGCAAACAACAGAAAGAGTCAAGGCATTTGTATTATAATTTCTTTCTAGTAACTGATAAATACCACAAAAATTAAGACTATCCTTTCGTGTTAATTTCTGCTGAGGCATTATTACTGTTGCTTTCATCTTTTTCATGCACAAAAAATATCATGTTAAATTTAAATCTATAGTTAATGTATTCAAACTCTTTATTGTACTTAAACCCACCAACAGAAGTATAATTCACTTGAGAATTTTCTTCTCCCTTTTCATAAAAGAACAGAATAGAATCCATCTGGATATCATTGATTTCAAGGGATCATGTGCAAATCCACTACCACAAGAAATGTGAAGTAAATCTATTTTTTTCGTGTATATTTCTGATGTGCATATAGGCAGTGGCAACCACTTAAAAAGCAAGTGTTCTGGAAAATATATAGCACATTTCTCTCCAAGTTCTTTAAAGAATTGCTGGAAAATACTGTTATTCTAGTATAGGCATTCTGATGGAAAAAAAAAATAGTTTATACATGCAAATTCTAATTACTATAGAAAAATCATTTGAAGTTGGGAGGGTAATTTCAAAGGAGGATTGTTTCAAAAATTTCTGTATTTACTTCCATCATAGTATCTGCCTTACTGGCTCATTTCAAAAACTGCATGAAGTAACTCCATTCTGTCGTTGAGATACACCTATGAGCTGATGATACGGATTTTTTCCCATCCCTTTTGCTCTACTAGGATGAGGAGGTAAGGATAACATGTTTAGGCCCTGGCTTTTGAGATGAAGGGATCTGAAAAGAAGCCTGTGTGAGCTAATTCATTGTTAGTCATTCTGCAAAAGTAAGACAACATTAAGCTACAGAATAGAAGCATACTTACTGATCATTTACTGCAAACCACCTTTGTAAGTCATGATAGACACAATAGTGTGTTTTTATTTTACCATTGTATAACGGGTAGTACAAAATAATCCTCACTAAATTTTCAGCAGAAGGTGAGAAAGTAGAGCTGCAAAGGCAACCCAGATAAGTGAACTGAAAGTTTCACTTCCACTTTCACTGGAATGGCAGATTTTGAAATGACATGACCAATTAACTTTAAGAAAAAACAAACAAAAAAATGAAAACCCTTGAAAGAAAATCTATTAGCCCCGCCCCCCCACGTATGCTTCAGACTGCGTATTTTTGGCATCCAAGTATTACTAAACATTTGTCTTATGTGTATTATTTCTCTGTTGAATATGTAGAAGATTGAAAGGATGGGAATGTTGACAGTATTGATCTACATGTCATTTTCTGACTACCAGTGACCTGCCCATCAAAGTGAAAGTGAAACAATTGGGATGTATTCATACTACATGAAAGATTAGTCAAGTTCAATAAATTGTTTTCTCTCTCTCTCTGTTTCTCGCTACAGCTGAACTAGTATGTTTCAATAAGGTACTAGTGTACAAAACTTCTACAAGTGTCAAATGGCCCACCACTCCTTAAATTTAAATTTTATGAAGCTTTGCAAATAGGAAAAGGAGAAGCTGGAAGTTGAGCAGAGTTTTTCAAGCTGTTTCAAACTTCAGTGAACTATCTTTCCTAATAACCCTGAACCGCATTTTTTTAGTTTCCTAGGCAGTATAGTGACCAGTGGAATTTTAAGCAGTTGCAAAATAAATATTAAACCAGTGGTTTACAATTTTTTCAAAACTATATGATTTAAAATATTATAATAAACATATTTTAAGTTCTATATATCTAATCTATTTGCCTTCATTGCATGGTAGACATTTTCTGCTGAATTTTAAAACTCATCCTGCCATAAATTTCAATAATAACACATTGTCTTATTTTTTTGTTGCTCTTATTCTAAGGAAGTCTGTACAACAGAGAGAATCAGCTAATTCTGTTCTCAAACTTAGACTTAAAGCAAAAGCTCTTCTGTTTTCCAGAGTCACCTGATACATCCACAAATTTGACTATAGTGAATTCCACATGTACAAGTACATGTATTCACCTGCATTTCACAGTAAGAACAATGGGAAGCACAGTTTAGGGCAGGGCAGGGATAGGTAGCAAAGAGAAGGGAGAGGAAAACAGGGGAGAGCTGGTGGAGAGGAAGAGGACCTTCTTGAAGTTTCTGTTCAAATAGAACAATATGTTAATTTTTCATGATAAATAATAATAAACTATTATATCACAAAAGAAACTTCAAGGGATTTAATTTAATAACATTTACCACAATCTTCAATGTAGAATATTTGTAAAATATTTCTAAATAACATAAAGAATTTTATATCATCTTTATTAATAGATGCAAGACAACATATTATTGTGATAATGATACTTCTCCATTTCAATTTTTGGTTTTTTTCTGCTTCCTTCTCTTGTGGTACTGGACACATTTGAGAAAGTGATGGAATTAAAACCTTTGAATGATGACAGAATCAAGAAATATCGTTTCTTAGCCATCATTTTTTCATCAACCTTGGCAGAAATAAAAAAATTCTGATCGATAATTTGTGCCTTGCTTTGTTTGTCTGAAGACTCTTAAGGACACAATATCTAATAATTATGTACAATGCATATAATGCCTTTAAATTCAGTTGACTGAAAAACACATAAATGAAAAACAGAAGGAAATAAATACTTTTCTTTTCCGATACCACTATTCACATTATGCATTAAAATAAACAAATTTGCCATGTGTTCTGAGGGAAAGAAATATAAAATTCATTCAGCATAATAACAGAAGTACACAAGTGCTATAACATCAATGTTTAAGGTAAGTTGTATCAGTGAGTTGTATCCTCTGGAGATGAACATTCAAATATAGCCTCAGGTCACACAGATAATTAATTTAGTGGTTTCATTTTGACTCACAGAAAATACTGGACTTAAAATAAAGACAGACCACACAGTTTGCCAGAAATAAGGATTATCAGATGAGAGAAGCACATTGTTTAATCTATAAAATAAACTTCAGAATATTACTTCAGGTACCTTATACCAGAATTTTGCTTTTTTTTTTTTCAGGAATTACTATATCAGAAGGAAAATACAAAGAAAGTGATAGATGTGTATATATAAATACTTTTAGAGATTCAAAAAGTTTCAGAACTGCAAGGACCATTATTATTAACCACTGTAACAACTCTGAATAATAAGGCCTTCCTGATTAATTATTCTAAAATTCTTATGTTTTTTGATAAATATTTTGTATAATTTAGTTATATCCAAGAAAGAACAGGAAGTCCATGATTCAAAATTAAAATGGATTTTCATGGCAAGAAATGAGAAACAATGTATTATTTCATTTTTTTAAAATCCATTCTCTTACAATTACTGATAACCAAATTATTAATTCCATAGAAAAAATACCAGTAAGATTAAATTATTGATTACAAACATATCAGTATATAATAATAACAACAGTATATTTCATCACACTCGTATGAACTGTATTATTTAATGTAGATCTAGTAAAAGTTCTGCAAAAGGTAGGCTTTCTAAATACAGGATGTTTCAAAAAGATGGACTAAATTTGAAATCACTATTGCTTTGAAATTGGGTCCATCTTCTTGAAACATCCTGTATTTTATTGCCAGGTATATTCTCTCTTTAACTGTCCTCAACTGTATATAATTACTGGCTCTCTTGATCTGTAACTAAGATACCTTTTTTTAATTTTTTTTTAGAATCATAGAATGGTTTGGGTTGGAAAAGGCCTTAAGGATCATCTATTTCTAACTCACCTGCCATGGGCTGGGACGCAGAGGCGTTCCAGCCCTCTGATCATCTTTGTGGCCCTACTCTGGACTCATGTCCTTCTTATGTTGGAGGTCTCAAATCTGAACACAGTACTCCTGGTGGGGTCTCACAGGAGTGGAATACAGGAGGACAATCACCTCCCTCGACCTGCTGGTTATACTTATTTTAATGCAGCCCAGGATACAGTTGGCTTTCTGGACTGCAAGCGCACATTGCTGGGTCATGTTGACCTTCTCCTCAACCAACACCTCCTAGTCCTTCTCCTCAGGACTGCTGTCAATCCATTCTCCACCCAGCCTGCATTTTTGCTTGGGACTGGCCCAACCCATGTGGAGGACCTTGCACTTGGCCCTGTTGCACTTCATGACATTTGCACAGGCCCACCTCTCAAATCTGTCGAGGTCCATCTGGATGACATTGCTTCCCTCCTGTGTGTTGACCACAGCACACAGCTTGGTGTTGTCAGCCCGCTTGCTGAGGGTGCACCTCAATCTCACTGTTCATCTCACCAACAAAGATGTTAAACAGTGTCAGTCTCAATACTGACCCTTGAGGAATGCCACTTGTCACTGGTCTCCACTTGGACATCAAGCTGTGACTGCAACTCTTTGAATGCAACTATCCAACCAATCCCTTATCCACTGTATGGGAATGTAGTGGAAGATTTGGCGAGGAGGTTAGCTAAATGTAAATACACTCAAGTGACTTGCACCTGTCTGTAGAAAAAGCACATACATCACACTAATTGTGTGCTTGATGAGTAGAACCTCTGTGTTAGATAACATAGGCCTGTGAGAAAATCCAGGCACCTTATCACTATGTCTGAGATTCTTGCTCAGGCTGCGCCTGCCTGAAGCCTTGAAATACAGGTGAGCTCAGCAGGCCCAGTGATCTTCCAGCAGGGCTAAACTTACCAGCGCCTGCGTCCCCGCTTGTGTCACCTCTGCCTGGGAGCTCAGGTGCGACTTTGGAGATCCCCCAGTAGAGAGGTAACTAAAATAAAACTTGCTCTTTGCAATGCGTTCGTGGCCTCTGGCTCCTGCGTATGTGTACACATTCACCATGTGGTCCATCTGTCAAATCCAAGTCTCTCCAATTCAGAGACAAGGATGTCATGTGGGACATTGTCGAATACTTTGCACAAGTCCAGGTAAATGACGTCAGGTGCTCTTCCCTTATGCAGCAATGCTGTAATCCCATTATAGAAGGCCAACCAATATGTCAGGGGTGATTTGCCCTTAGTGACGTCATATTGACTGTCACAAATCACCTCTTTATTTTCCATATGCCTTAGCACAGTTTCCAAGAGTACCTGCTCCTGAGACAGACTGGCCTGTAGTTCCCCGGGTCTTCCTTTTTTCCCTTAAAAATGGGGGTTATTTTTCCCCTTTTCCAGTCAGTTGGAATTTCACTGGACTGCCATGAGTTATCAAATATGATGGATACTGTCTTAACAATTTCATCCACCATTTCCCTCAGCACCCACAGATGCATCTCATCAGGGCCTGTGGACTTGCACACCTCCAGGTTCCTTAGGTGGTTTCAAATCTGATCTTCTCTTATAGTGGTCAGTTCTTCATTCTCCCAGTGACTGCCTTTGCCTTCTGTGAGTTGGGCCATGTGTTTAGAACACTTGCTGGTAAAGACTGAGGCAAAAAAGTCATTGACTACCTCAGCCTCTGCCATATCCAGGGTAGTCAGCTCTTCTGTTTCCTTCTGTAGAGAGTCCACATTTTCCTTAGTATTCCTTCTTTTATCACCAACATATTTATAGAAGCTTTTCTTGTTGCCCTTGATATCCTTGGCAAGATTTATTTCTTTTAGGGCTTTAAAATTCCTAACCTGGTCCCCGGCTACTCAGACAATTTCTCTGTATTTCTGCCAGGCTACCTGTCCTTACTTCTACCCTCTGTAGTCTTTGTGATTTCAGCTTGTCTAGGAGCAGCTTGTTCATCCATGCAGGCCTCCTGTCATTTTTGTCTGACTTCCTCTTTCTTGGGATGCATCCCTTCTGAGTTTGGAGGAGGTGATCCTTGAATATTAATCAGATTTATTGGCTTCGTCTTCCTTCCAGGGATTTTTAGCAGACCCTAACTATAATGTCACCTGTCCATGCCCTCCCTTTAATCCTAACCCATAAGTTCTCGATCACCTCTTCATTCATCCCCAGGTGGAGCTCCATGCACTCCAGCCATTCACTGACACAGAGGGTGACAACCCCTTCTCATCTCTCCTGCCTGTCCTTCCTAAAGAGCTCACATCCTTCCATTACAGCCCTCCAGTCACAGGAGCCATTCCACCATGTCTTGATGATGCCAATAATATCATAGTCCTGCAGGCATGTGCACTTCTCTAGCCTCTCTTGTTTATTCCCCATGCTGTGTGAGTTTGCATACAGGAATTTAAGTCAGACTTCTGATGAAGCTGACTTCCTGGCTGGAGAGCCTGGAATTGCTTTGTGCTGCTCTTCGGATTCTCTTCTGCTGACCTGTGATACTTCTCCAGGCTCTGGGCATCTCTTGCTGGCACTAGCATCAAACTGGCAGGAGTGGGATGGGTTGAGGTTCCCCTCCCTCAGCAACACTAGATTAATGCCTTCTTCATCTGCTTTTTTAAAAAGATGAATGGCTATTGTTAAACGAAATCTCTTAGGTTTTATAATGCAGTGGTTCAGTGCATAAGTTTTATCATAATTTTAATTATTATTATTGCTGCTATGACACTTTATTCTGTTTCCTATATTTCATGCATTTATCAAACACTATATTCTGGTTTTCAGGTAATCAAGAATCAATTATTGAGTTTGTCTATTAACAGGTGCCTTTTGGCTTCTGTGTCCTTACTTTTATCTCAGTGCAGAATAGCTGGGACATGAGCATAGTGTCAGGCAGTCTGTCTGTATCTGCCTTCTTTCAGTGTCATATGACACGAGCTGGAATTTTTTAATTTTCACTGCTGGTCTTACGCAGTTGCAATGATTTTAAATCTGGGCAACAAATCTGTAGGCTGTGGCTAACTGAGAAAATATGGTGCAGAGGTTGCTACGCAAGCATCTAAAAATTTAATGTAAAACTAGATATAAAAGAATCTTGCATGAGATAAAGGCAACAACAGTATTCTTGATTTTTTTCCCTTCAATATTAGTGTAAGAGGGACAGTCAACATGGCTTCACCAAGGGGAAGTCGTGTTTGACCAACCTCATAGCCTTTTATGAAGACGTAACAAGGTGGATTGATGATGGCAGAGCAGTGGATGTGGTCTACCTTGACTTCAGCAAAGCATTTGACACCGTCTCCCACAGCATCCTCACGGCAAAACTGAGGAAGAGTGGACTGGATGATCGGGTAGTGAGGTGGACTGCAAACTGGCTGAAGGAGAGAAGCCAGAGAGTTGTGATCAATGGGGCGGAGTCTGGTTGGAGGCCTGTATCTAGTGGAGTGCCTCAAGGGTCAGTTCTGGGACCAATACTGTTCAATATATTCATCAATGACTTGGATGAGGGAATTGAGTGTACTATCAGCAAGTTTGCTGATGACACCAAGCTGGGAGGAGTGGCTGACACGCCAGAGGGCTGTGCTGCCATCCAGCGAGACCTGGACAGGTTAGAGAGTTGGGCGGGGAAAAATTTAATGAAATATAACAAGGGGAAATGTAGAGTCTTGCATCTGGGCAGGAACAACCCCAGGTTCCAGTACAGGTTGGGGAATGACCTATTAGAGAGCAGTGTAGGGGAAAGAGACCTGGGGGTCCTGGTGGACAGCAGGATGACCATGAGCCAGCACTGTGCCCTTGTGGCCAAGAAGGCCAATGGCATCCTGGGGTGTATTAGAAGGGCGGTGGTTAGTAGGTCCAGAGAGGTTCTCCTTCCCCTCTACTCTGCCCTGGTGAGACCTCATCTGGAATATTGTGTCCAGTTCTGGGCCTCTCAGTTCAAGAAGGACAGGGAACTGCTGGAGAGAGTCCAGCGCAGGGCCACAAAGATGATTAAGGGAGTGGAGCATCTCCCTTATGAGGAAAGGCTGAGGGAGCTGGGTCTCTTTAGCTTGGAGAAGAGGAGACTGAGGGGTGACCTCATTAATGTTTATAAATATATAAAGGGTGGGTGTCACGAGGATGGAGCTAGGCTCTTCTCGGTGACAACCTCAGTAAGACAAGGGGTAATGGGTCCAAGCTGGAACACAAGAGGTTCCACTTAAATGTGAGAAGAAACTTCTTCTCAGTGAGGGTGACAGAACACTGGAACAGGCTGCCCAGTGGGGTTGTGGATTCTCCTTCTCTGGAGACATTCAAAACCCGCCTGGACGCCTTCCTGTGTAACCTCACCTAAGTTTTCCTGCTCTGGCAGGAGGATTGGACTAGATGATCTTTTGAGGTCCCTTCCAATCCCTAACATTCTGTGATTCTGTGATTCTGTGAAGAAATCACTCAGCCTGTCTCATGTCAATATGAAAGGAGGTTAGTTGTTTTTTGGGGGTTGTTGTTTTTTACTTTTCTTGTCACTTTCCTTGCTGCTGCTATTGCACCTAGCTGGTGCAATTCTTTGGTCTAACAAAGGAGTATTTTACTAGTACGAAAATTACTAATGATGGTATCTTTTAGACTTTAACATCGGATGATTCTATATTCAGTGTTATCATAAATATCTTTCAACAGGTGGGACAAAATTGACCATAGACATAAACGTAGAAAAGAATCATCAAAGAAAGTTTGTCTTTGCTACTTAATCTCTACAATCTGGTTTAGTATCTTAAAAATCACCCTGTCTGCCCAGTACAATCTATCTTAATTTGTCACTTGATCAATAGCATCAAGATGCTGCTGTGGTAGAACACCATGCAGACTGAGAGACAAACAGAAACTGCAGGAATTTAATAATTATAATATAATTGCCTTTATTTGAACATCTACTTTATTTTTTAAATTTCATTCATGTGGTTATACAAAATGACATACTGCAGAATAATGCCCTGTCAATGCTGAACTTTTAAAGCAGTTTAGTTATTTTCAAACTTTGCTCCCCCTTATACTAAAATGACATTAAAAATCCACTTAACAAGGTCTATCTGCAATCCAGATAGACATTTCTGGTACTGAAATAAAGCTTTGACTCTCAAATCTGATTCTACTGATATCTGCTCATTCTTTATCTCCAGGTAGAGAATAGCCATCTCTTTTTCCAATCATTCTTTGAAGGTAAATATTACTGTGCTTTCTTTGCCAAAGAGTAATAATTCTATTATATCTAATTAGTTAATTGAGCTTTGAAGAACTCTTTAAAAATCAAGTTCAATAAGTGATTTACATTAGAAGTTATGTTTTCATTATTTTTGTTTAATATAAGTATTGCTGTACTATTTCATATTTTTTAAGGATAGAACTATAAATTGTTCTGGGTACATCCTGACATCTATCACAGCTTTATGTTTTTGTAACAAAGAACATTTAAAAAACTGAACTGTCTAATTTCTGGGATTATCAATAGAGAAAGTACTGTGTTATAGTAAACAAAATCCAATTGCTCTGTCTGTGGAAATGAATCACCTACATGTGGGGGATTTTGTTTGGGTGGGCTTTTTTAACAGATTTAAAACATCTAGTTCTTCTGTCTGGGCCAGTCTGTCCAATCTAGAAATTCCCAACCTCTTTTTAGTTCTCAACCATTTGAGCATTCTAGTATGTAATTTAGGCAAACCTTGGAATTAAAAAATAAATAAATAAATAAATAAATAATACGGTGCAGCTACTTATGAAGGGTTTGCAAAAGCTATGGAGAAAATTTAAATTAAATTGGGTATTTGTGAATTATAGAAATAAGAATTTCCCATTATTAAGCAATCAAGGGGCAAATCTTAAATTGGGATAAGTGAGTATCTGCTAGCTTCCATAAATATATGGCTATATTAATATTTTAGGATGACCTGATCAGAATTACTTAACTATATATACTGATAAAGTAGCAAGCTACTATCTAGAAATATGTAGAATTAATGCAAAGTTTGTCCAATGATCACTCTATATGTACATTTTTCAAATGTAACAATGAATTCTAACATTAATGTTAAAATGATAGCATCATAAAAATAACAGAGACAAAAATCCAATTTAATCAAGAACTGCTATCTGGTTATAAACTTTCTATAAAAGCTTAGTTTATTTTCCATGCATCTTTCCTATAAAATTCAAAGTAAATGTTAGTAGTTTGGTCTGTGCTTAATGTCAAGCACTAGCAGAGAATATTAGAGGAAAAAAAAAATCTGAACATACCAAAAGGAACATCAGAGGGAACAATTCTTTCTGTCTTCTAGCTATTTCATGTTTAAAAAAAATAGATAAGCAAACACTGCTCGAGAGAGTTATTTACTTTGCTGAATCTTGAGTGGAAGAATGTGTGAAAAACAGCATTAGACTTTGAGAGCCAATACCTTTAACTGTTTGGAAATTTTGCCTGAAAATGATTGAGTCTTGCCCTAGCTGACCTTCAGATTAGTTGTACCTCAAGGATGTTATACAAAGCAAATGAATTGGCTACTTCTTACATGCTCTGCAGTCTCAGTGACCTCTTTTCTTCCTGTACTTGAAATATTTTTATTTTTTCAACCTCTGTAAAAGTTCCCATCTTTTTTCACGTTATTTTTTTTTGTTTCATCGTATTTTATTTTTTATGTTATTCTATTCTATTTTATGATTCTATTATTTTCTTTTTTTTTTTTTTTTCAAAATGCTCTACAGTCATTCTAACTCTCCCTTTTTCTTGACATTTAATGCATTGCAACTGGCTCTTCTGGCATTTCCTTCCATATTCACACAGTTTACTGTTTGTTAGATTGCTCATTTATTTCTTGCTCACAATATATATAAAGAGGACATATATAGCCCCCAGCATAATATTAATTTTCTTTTGAACACTACACATTTCCCTTGTGTCCTCTCTCTCTGTTGTCTCTAATTCTGTTCGATTTCAATCAATATGGTTCTCTGCTTCTTTTTTTCTCTAATATATTGTCTGCTATCTTCATAGACTTTTCTTAATGATCTTTTCTGACACAGTTTTTGTAATCAGAACACAAAGTAAGGTATGCAAATTAATACGGATAACTCTCCACATAAAATAAATGGCTAATGCATAGGTAGGTAATTTTAAGTGAAGTGGTCACCAGTCTGTGCATGCAAGTGCCTGATACGTGCTAAAAGCTGCACTTTATGCATCATCATTGTTTTTTCCTGCTTCTACGCATACACCTTTTGTGTCCAGTTTAAATTGCATAATTCTGAAAATTAAATACCACATACCTAACATTTTCTACAGGAAGTGTAGCTGATATTTCACATAAAAGTACACCAGTAACAACTAAAATTATTTGTTGCTTGTATTTTTCACCAGAGGAGCAGCAATAATTCTTTTCTTTATTGAGAAAAATGCTGAAATGTTTTGTTACTGTATAATCATGCAACTTGAATACTTCCCTGGTTCTGGATTGTAGCTTTCAGACAATTCCTGGAGTTCAACAACAGAGGCCCAAGCAGAGGATGAAGAACTTCATGTCATCTATCCATAGACACTGCATTTATTCCTATTAACCTGTTGTACATTGTCTAAATTAGCTTGATGAAAGCTCTTTTTTCTTCACACCCTCTTCTGCCATGCCATGTTTTGACCTTTCTTAAATTTGTTTTCCCTGAGGCGCCACCACCTTGGCTGAGGGGCTCAGCAGTGCCCTGCGATGGGTCAGTTGGAGAGGCTGCAACCAGCCTTACAGAGGCCTCTGCAGCCCCCGCTACCAGCACCTGGGCACCTGCACCAGGTACAACTGTTTTCTGTGTTCTGGTCTGTGAAAAAAAAAAAAGGAGGTAGTTAGGTTACACATAGACCTACAACAGATCTGATCAATTCTGCTTTAAGATTTTAATAAAAATTCTTCTGGGACCAAAAGACACAACATAGAATTTGTTGTACAAAGTACTGAGGAACCTGAGATTACATAATTTCTAGAAGGGAAACATCCCAGTATTCTCTTATTCCATATTAATGGCAAATAAACCAGAAAATAATGGTTTAAATGGCAATTATAGTGAGTGTTAGAAAAACAACAACAAAAACACCCAGAAATCCAGCAGCGTTTAGTAATAAAGAGTATTGGAAAGCTGGAATAGATTGCCTTAAGAATCTGTGGAGTTTCTGTCACTCAGAGTCCTCAATACCAAACTTGACACATACCTGTCAGGCATGACATAAGCATAAATAATCCTGCCTTAGGGCAGAGGGATGGACTAAATGATTTCTTGAGCCTTTTATAGGCTCCTCAATCTGTAATTAAATTCCCAGAAGTGTGCTCACACTGTCCTAACACACTAAGATTTTACTGAGTCCAGTTAAATACAGCGATGTAGGAGGAATTTTTTACATAATCATAGACTAATACTAAAAATGCTAATTAAATAGAGTTGATGGTGCACAGGTTGCAAGGCAGTCTATATGAGTGTACATGTTTTTTGCAGAAGGTGAGGAATCTTGCAATCAAATGGTTATATTCATTTGGCCAGAAGGAGAACAGACATAAAAGCATTTGTTTCATCTAATGAATATGGCATTCAGCTGGGAGAGAAAAATAGTAAAGCTGTTCTCCCTGATTTCTTTCTGAGCCCCTTCTCTTGTTCCCTGGTGGCTGGCAAATGCTAATACATGGAAGTTACATCTACAATAGTGAATTAGAGGATGTGAAGGAGCATTCCAAGTATCTGCTTGTCTATGCAGTCAAATTGTTTAGTGCAGCCCTAGGGAGGTATCTGTCTGTGCAAGATAACACTCACCCAAACAACTCTGGAGTAAAGTTGTAGCTTGGGACCAGCCCCAAAACTGAATTTGAACATTATCCAGTCTGTAAGATCCAATCATTCATCCATTGTTTCAGCACTGAAAACACTTGTTTCCTACATCAATTATGTAGTGTCAATTTTAAAATGAAATCAAAGCTCAGTCCAAAATAGGACTTGGACACAAATTGCAGTAGAAAAATCTCACACAGCAAGTATTACCTTCAGAGGTGCCTATGATGGAAGATTCCTCCACCACTAAAATATAAAGTTCTTTGGTGTCTACGTTTATGTTTTGATTTCGCTAAAACTGGCCTATATGAGCAGCGGATGCCCAAGTCCTTTTTAGTTCCCTGCTAAAGTCTGAAACCTGCACAACGGTCTTCCCAGTCTCATCTGACAGAAAGGGCTACTACTTGTTACGAAGTGACTGCGTAGGGACATCAGACATTTGCCATATGTAGTTCTCCCAGGGCTTCATTTACAACAGTCAAGCAATAGACAATAGATCACTAGGGACTGTTTACAAGCTCAAACCAACTCAGCCCAATGAAAGACCAAAAAAGTGAAGTGAGAGCCAGGACTGTAAAGTCAGTGAAAAGTCTGGGGTATTATACTAGCAGTGCCTTTCTATGCCTATATAAGCTACTATTATTTTAAGATACAGTATTAATAATAATAAAGGTAATTCTTTTTGTTAGAGAACTGAGAGATCAATGACATTTTAAACAGTGAAGGAAAACACTTTTCAAGAGGCTTATTATCAGGCTTCTCTGATTAAAAAGCATGTGTCTGATGTGTCTTTACCGCTCCTGTTAATTGTATTCCAGTGTAATGGCCAGAAAAATATGTAAGATTCCTTGGGCTTTGACCTGAAAAAAGGAAAAAAAAACCAAACAAACCAAACCAAACCAAAACCAAAACTAAACCAAAACAAAGACAAACGAAACAAAACCAAAAAAACCCCCCACAACAGAACAAAACAAAAAAAACCCAAAAAACCAAACCAAACAAAAAAACAACAAACAACGATCTGGCTTCTTAGAATGTAATGAACTCTGGTAGGAGTGGGGAGTTCTGGCTTCTGTCCTTCAGTCTCAGCATTCCATTTTTTTATGCATCCAGTGACTCTTTAATGGAAAATGTATAAGTAGTCCAGAACACAGATCCAGCTGTATAAAGGATGAAGGCTCTACCACTACTGAACATTAGAAAATAGATAGGAAACTTTTCATTTTCTGAATCACTTCATCCTGATCTCCTATGTCAGGTGTGATCTGTATGCGTATCACAGATAAGGGAACTTAAGACTTTATTGTTGCAGAAAAGAAAGTCTGTCACTGGTACTTGTTCCTAAGACCAAGGTGTGTAAATAGGCTGCTGTCTACAGTGCTTGTGACACAGTCAAGGTTATGACTTGCCTTACTTCACCTGGAGATTAGTTGTACCTCAGGAATGTTAAGCAAGACAGATTTGTTTTCGAGAAAACTATCTGTGCTAGTTTTGGCTAGGACAGAATTAGTTGTCCTTCATAGTAGCTAGTATGGGGCTATATTTTGGGTTTGTGTCGAAAACAGTGTTGATAATACAGGGATGTTTTGATACTGAGCAGTGCTTAGAGTCAACAACTTTTCTGCTTCTCGTGCTGCCCCACCAGCAAGTTGGCTGGAGGTGCACAAGAAGTTGGGAGGAGACACAGCTGGGATAGCTGACCCTAGTTGACCAAAGGGATGTTCCATACCATATGACATCATGCTCAGCACATAAAGCTGGGGAGATAAGAAGGAATGGGGTAATATTTGTAGTTATGACGTTTTTCTTCTCAAGTAACTGTTACGTATGATGGAGCCCTGCTTTCCCAGAGGTGGCTGAACACCTGCCTGCTGATGGGAAGCAGTGAATTAATTTCTTGGTTTGCTTTGCTTGTATACACGGATTTTGCTTTGCCTGTTAAACTGCTTTTGTCTCAATCCATGCGGTTTTTCACTTTACTTGTTTGATTCTCTCCCCTGTCACACAGAAGGAAAGTGAGTGAGTGGCTGTGTAGTACTTAGTTACCAGCTGGGGTTAAACCACAACACGATCAGATGCAGTCCAGACCAGAACTAGGGTGTAGGATAACATCTAAGCAGTGGATAGTTAAGACACAAGTGCTTGAATTCTTTTCCTCTAACACTAAACCATGTCCCTAAGAACCTTGTCTAAATGTCTTTTAAACACCTCCAGTGTTTTCTTCCAGTGATTCAGCTTAGTTTACGAGAGTGGGTATCTATTATCTTATGCTATGTCAAAAGCAAATTTGCACACACATGGGAAATATTTGAAAGCTATTTGGCCCTATTTTGTATATCTAAAGAGTTCTGCTTTACTTTTTACTTTTTTGTTAATTTAGTAGCTTTCCCTAAAAACACCCATCACATAGTTTTAAAGCCTGTATTTATTAGTAGAAGCTCTCCACTGTGACTGCTGTAATTTTTCATGTTTCATGTACATATGTTGTACAACCAGCCTAATTATCATAAAGATGTAATTTATCCTGTCTTCTAAAAATCTTTGACCCAAGAGAAAAGTTTAGAGTTCAAGAGTTCTCTAAAACTGTCATATGCATATTTCTAAAGTGAGAAATATGTTAAATAAATAAAACTAAATACATAATTTAACAGGAAGCAGAATCAAACTTTTAATTCATCAGCTAAAGAAAGATCTTTGCAGCTTAAGGTTTTCTTAGTGTGACCTTTTTTGTATATATGGTGCCATTGTTTACTGCAGGGCAACAATAAACCATGGCAGGTGCTCTCTGTAAACCCCCTGCCCCCTTCCAGCCCTCCTCACCAAGGAAAGGCAATAGGAGGGAAAGGGAGAGAGGCTCGCAAGTTGGAAAAAGTTAAAAATGCTTTACTAATGCTACTAATAAAACCGACAAAATAATACAAAATATACAAAACCATTCTTGAATTTCCTGGTGTAGCGCAGCAGCGGAGCCGGTGCTGGCAGGGGAGGCACCCGGAAGTCCTGAGCTGGACTCCACAGCAAACCGGAACTGGATTCAGGGATGCAGGGTCTGGAACCAGGCCTCAGATCACATGCACGACAGGCAGGATCCTCTTCAGATTCCGGCCATGGTTGAAGAGAGCGAGACCCTCATGATCTCCCACTTTTATAGGGTGTATGACGTGGATGGGATGGAATACTTAGTTGGTCAATTTTGGTGACCTGTTCTGTTCACTCCTCCTTGCAAATACACTCCTCCCACTTATGGGACATGCAAAATTTTATCAGCAACCTTGTCTGCCATAGCAACAAATCTAAACCTGAGTCTTTTCTGCATTCCATTCCTTCCACTATCAGCTCCCGTCTGCAAAAAACATGCAGCCAAATTCATAAAAGTGCAGTTACTTAGAAGAACTTAGCTGAAAGGAAAATTCACTAAAAGAGAAACTGGTCGTGTTTTTAACAAAACCAGGACATATTGTCACACTGAGATTGGCAAAAGTCTTACAGAAAGTTAAAGTTCATAAGTCCAATGTAAGATTTTTTAAAAAATAATCATTTGATAAATGTAATAATTAGTAATAAATCTATGTGAACATAGTCCAGGCTGTAAATAATCATCATTTAATTCAAAATTATACTGATTTCATTGCAGGTCTTAAGATCAGAAAATGCTGTCTCAGAGAGGCAGGGGATATATTTGATGCTGTATTGTTACAGATCAGATGGGATTATTCAATAACTTGCTGAGTGCAAACATTACTTGATGTAAGTGGTGATGTATAGTATTGTCTTAATATAAACTTGCATTTTTTCAGTACACATAAAAATTGGAATACTGCTTTACTTCCATTGTTGATTTTTCTGGATCAAAATTAATCAAATGGGGAACAAAATACTGCAACTGAATGTAAGTTCTTGTTAAAACAATTTGACAAAAAACTTTTGACAGGATTTGGTTGTCTAAACAGAGGCATATAATACCAGCTAAGATGTGTTAGGGTACCTTCACAGGGCTTACAAACAAGGACACCAGATCTACAGAAAATCTGCATATTCCTGGAAACACATATGGAAGCCAGGTGCGATATCTTAAGGCATCTCAGATCTCACCAGCCAGTCGTGTTTGGTACCTTAGTTGAGCCTGTCAGGGAGGCCTAGGAGACTGGTAATCTTGCCCACAGCAGACATCTACATTCCATCAGCTGAAAAGTTTCATTTACAACAGGAGTTTAATCACCTGCTCTCCAGTTAGATGCATATACTTTAGACCCCTACATCTAAATATCTGCATCTAGAGTGTAATCTCACAGAAAGTCATTCCATTTTACCCAAACAAAGGATGACCATAAGAAAAAGGACAACAAAGCTAAACTAATACAACTGATCAATCCAGTACTATTCACTTTTTAAAGACCATGCACACACGAACATCTCTCCTCATTTCTCAGCTTACAGGCAACCAAGCTAATATAGTCAGTATAAACTTCATAGATTATGGCATTTTATGCTTTTGATTTGGCCCTCTCACCTAAATACTAACAGGAACTCAAATATTTCAGGCAAAAAATACACATTTGTCCATTTTCTTCAATAACTGAGAGCTGTTCTACAGCCGCTGCAGAAGAGTAAACGTCAAATCATCTGATGAAATAGTGCTGTAAGAGGGATCATTCTTATTTTTTCCTAGGAAATTTTCTATTGGTATAAAATACATTCCTGGTAATGAAACATGGAGCACTGCAGTGTATTCATGATCTGGAAGAGCTGAGCTCAATCTTTGCTCTAGTGAATGTCTATTCAAGCAGAGCAGATCTTCATCAAAAACAACGAGCTGGGAAATTTCTCCTGCTAGAAAATCCCCATGAAATGAAAGGTATGGTTATAAACATCTACAAATAATGAAAGAAGCTGACTGCAGAATTTCATCTCCTGGTGCATGTGCATTTCTTTTCCAAAGGTGGTTAAAAAAATCTAATTATGTTACCTCAGCCTACACATTTTCTCTCTCCTGCTTTGTGCCTCCATTGTTTCCCTTCCTTCTCCACTTTCCCTAATTAATTCCCCCACAGAACCAAAATATGACCAAAAATACTTGCAAATATCTACCAGAATTGGATCATTAATTTCATTAAAATTCATAAAACCTTCATTTCTTCTTCAATTTGAGTATCTATTAAATAAATTTCTTCCAGACCTAATGTCTTGCATGTTTATGTAATAAAATATTTCAGCTAACCCTGTGTTACATACTTTAGCTCCTACAGATTGACAAATATTTTCCAACACAGGAAACCAAATGTTCTCTGGAAATCCGAAGAGGAATTATGAATAAATATTGCTATACTCACACTTGGCTGATAGCCCCTTAGGAAACAAATCACTACTGATCTTCTGTACCACTGAAGGATATTTCAGTGCTCCCTTGAATTTTCCTGTCTGTTTGCATCTCTGAACCTATTCTGTGTTTTATTTGTTTGAAGTTTAGATTACACAACTTCTAGGCACAAAAAATGTATTGTTTCTGACTGACTATAAATCCAGAACTAAATTTTGTAAAAGTCTGGGATTTTTTTTCAATCATTGCTATTGTTTTTGTTAGCCCTCTTTACCTCCATCTTGTTACACTATTAATTAAATAAATTAAATCACATATTACCTAGTAAGGTAAAATTCCGAGAGAAATGTGTTCTCAGACCTATGAGTTCCAAGTTCTTACACCACCTATAATAGCTTTGACAGAAATAGACATAATGGTAGGACTTTAGAAATCCTAATTCTTATATTTTGATAGTCTCAAAGCTAATTTCAATGATATTTGTTAAGATCTCTGAACTGTTTTGAATTCAGCCCACAGGAATCTATTAGATTTTTTGAGCTGAATACACCTGGAACACAGCTGCACTTGGCTGATTCCAGGAAAAAGTATCCTCCTGTTTTGATTTATTTTGGCGATTCAAAATGATTGTGGTTTATTACAAATTATAACCTTTTAATAAATGAAAGATAAGACACAATTCCGAACTATTTTGACAATATATTTCATTATGATTACCTACATACCTACGGATAATATCTAAAGAGTGAAAATAGTTATGTTGACAACTGGAATGTTTTTGGGAATCAAATTTTAAACCTAATTGAAGCCTGAAAACAGGCCAATTTGAACTTCTAACTACTGACTCTAGCTAATTAAAATACAAGAGTGCACAATACCACAGCAATTTTAGGATATTGAAGTGCACGATTAAAACTTAGTAATCTGTTTGGGTTTTACAGATGAATTAATATAAATGACAAATCTAATGTATGTCTTTGTGTGTAGAAAATACAGCCACACTCAAAGTACTAGCATAAAATAATGTCCGCTAGACAAAATAATAATCAACTCTCTAAAACAAATTAGAACTGCCAATTACATATTAATGGATACACTATCGAAGTGAGGTAGTTGATAATAATGAAGGTATTTTATCAGTAATCACTGTAATTTTTTTGCCCATAATTTGTTTGGTTTATCATGCAAAATGACTTGTTTTGACTAAGTCTAATTAAAATTGCAACGGAGGAAGCAACTCACTTAACTTTCATTATTTATACAGTAAACAGCATTGTGCAATTTCACTTAAGAAAACAGTACAAAAGCTGTTCGATAGTAAAGTGTTTATGATATTCTGATGAGTGTAATAGAGATCTGAGACCATGAACAACAGCGGACAACAGTAAATTTAAACATTCTTCTCCATAATACACAGGATTCGCAGTCTCAGGAAAGGTGTATTAAGATTTTATTGTAGTTAAATATAACTTACTGCAAAGAGAAGATGATAGACTAAATAAAAAGAAAAATCATTCGTGCCTGCTTCATGATTAAATTGTTCCTTTGTGAAGAAAGATCTGAATAATTTTATCAAATTCAGTAACAGTAAGACAAAGAGGGGTCATAGAATAATTGAATAATTCTGGATGGAAGAGATCTCTGGAGGCCATCTGCTCCAACTCCCTGTTGAAAGAAGAGTTAGTTGGATGAAATTGCTCAGACCCATGAGGGCTGAAGATGCCACAACCTCTCTGGGAAACCCCTTCCGGTATTTGATTACCCTCACGGCAAAGAAATGTTTCCTTGTACCTGAACAGAATTTCTCATGTTCCGGTTTGGTCCTATCTTTGAGTGCCTCCTAGAAGACATTGGGTCCATCTTTTTTGTGTCCTTTGTCAGGTAACTGCTGACAAAAACAAGGTCTCCCCTGAGCTTCTATTCTCCAGGCTGAACAAACCCAGATCTTTCAGACTATCCTCATATGCCATGTGCTCCAGTCACCATCTCCAGTCCAGCTTGGTAGCTTGTCCTGGACTACTGTGCTTCAATATCTTTCTTATGCCAGAGAGCCTAGTACTAGACACAATACTCCAGATGTGGTCTCACCAGCCGTGAACAGAGGAGAAGGTTCATTACCTGCTGGCTATATTCTTCCTGATACAACCCAGAATGCAGTTGACCTTCCTCAATTCTGACACTGCTGACCTGCTTAATTCATTATCCAATGGGACCCTCAGGTCTATTTATGCAAAACTGCTTCCTAGACAATCAGCCCCCAGCCTGTACTGGTGGTTGGGTTATACGTCCCCTGGTACAGTACTTTTCATTTACTTTGTTGATCTTCATGGAGATACTATTAGCCCATTCCTCTGGGTTGCTCAGGTTCTCTTGAAGAGTAGCCCTGCTTTACATCATATTGATTGTTCCTTCAAAAGTGGTGTCACGTGTAAACTTGCTGAAAGGGCACTCCCTCCCATCATCAAGTTCATTAAACACACTACAAATATTGGTCCTAGTACTGATCCCTAATGAATGTTGCTTGTTACTGGCCACTAGCCGGACTGTCCCCAAAAG
The DNA here is from genome assembly GCF_036013445.1 of Caloenas nicobarica. Lineage (NCBI taxonomy): Eukaryota > Metazoa > Chordata > Aves > Columbiformes > Columbidae > Caloenas > Caloenas nicobarica. The sequence goes on from NC_088245.1 coordinate 177,350,102, forward strand.
TTTGCAGTTCTCTGAGTCAGGCAGTCCAGACAGTTTTCCACCTGCTTTATGTCCCACATATCTAGCCCTCATCTCACTAATTTGATGAAAAGAAGACTATGGTAGAGTGTGTTAAAGACCACGCTAAAGCCTTGGCACAAAACATCCACTGTCTTCCCCTTATCCAAAGTATGATAGCAAATAAACGGATGAATGGAATAGATGGTTTGAAAATAGGATGGCAGGATTCCACGGATCATTTTGGTGTAGATTACTCAAGAAAGAAAAAAAAAAAAATTCCTCATTGACTGATTTTCCCCTTTCAGAATTAAAGACAAGTGAAGAACCAAAGAGAAAAATGAAAAAATGAAATGAAACCCAAATGTCAGTAATAGTTGCCTTTCAACCTTAAGGTAAGCCTAATATTTTTACAAAGAAAGCAAAATAAGGTCCAGTTTTTCCACTTTTTTTCTCTACATTGCTCTAAAGGCTGACAAAGAAAGCAATGTTTGTAAATAAGGCTTAAGCTTTTGCAAGGACAAATTAAGAAAAAAATAAATTAAGTTTGAACTGTTGTGTGCTTGGTCAAAACTAGTGGTCAGTATATGCTATAAGGTGATTCATCAAGGAGTTATTTGGTCTTAACAAGTAGTATAAAACCAAGCTTTGTGAACAGAATAGTGAATTTTTTTTTTTCATATCTGAGTCAGAGCCCTTTACAGAGAAAATAGTTTATCTACACTGTCAAAGTGCAAACAAGGGACTTTTAAAATCAGGTCTTAGAAGAACTTAAAATCAGCACTTAGAGAGTCTTTCTAAACTGAATTTTTAAATAAAAGCAAATAAAAAACCCCACATTAGTTCTGGAAAATGAAATTGGGGTACAATTCTCTTAGAGTTAGATTCAGAACATAAACCTTTTTAAAAAGAATTATGGCTAATACATGTAACACCACAAATTCAGTGACCAAATAGTCACACCATCCCTCAGTAGCTGTAGAAGTTGTTTGAGATTATCAGCAAAATGTTTAAAAGATGAGCTATGTTAAATCATAAGATGCAAGTTTAAGAACTCAAGTAAACATGGAGTCTGATGGGGAAAAAGAAGCAAATCTTTATCATAAACATTAGAGAAAGATATTGAAAGTGTCACAAAGTTATCATCAGGGAACACTTAACAACAGCTTGTAGTATATCAGTCACAGAAACATTAAGTAGCTATAAACCCCTTCTCTCAGTCTTGCTTTACAGTCCAGAAGATTTAAATGCCTTCCTGGGCCAACCCAAACTCTCTGTGGATCCTTTTTCTGGCATTTCAGCAGCTCAGCTTTGAGTCAGCTCTCTGTTTCAGGCGAATGCTCTTTTCCTCTCAGGAGCCCCCCATTGTTCATTTCTCTTACTCACTCTCTACTTGATGTTGTTCTCATTCTTTTCCTGCCCCTAGTTGTTACTCCACGCTTTTTTTTCCCCGGCTGACCATGTTCAGCTGTGTTTGTGAAAGGAACTAGTTTCCCCTTCTCCAGAAAGTCCCAGCAGACTGCAGCAGCTGGAACAAAACAGACAGGCATTCCCTGTTCTCCTCTGCTGTCTTGTCAAACTCCTTCTCAAGAAAATCTGTAGCAAATAAATCAAGTCCTTTCACAATAAACTGAAAATCAGCCTGTCTTGTATCCATAGTTTAATTCTCTTTAGGCAGTGAATATAAGTAGCAGAAGGACTCCTATATTCTATCTGAGTGCTCCAATCATTGAGTTATTTGATAAAGGGAGGAAACAACGATTTCATTAAAAAAAGAGTACTTTCAGTTCCTTTTGTTGTAAAGTTCAAAACTTCAAAGGGAGGCACTCACTGGAGCTAAAATGCCTGATTGTCATAGTGAATGTGGTTTCAAATTTCTCTGCCATCTACCGTTTGACTAGTTGATGCAGTGAGTTTAAGGAAAAATAAAAAAATGTTGAAAATTGCAAGTTCGTCACACCCAGCTAATTTTAACTCCGTTATAGTACCTACTATGTAATTTAGTCTCAGTCAGAAGATTACAATAAGCTGCACATGCTTGATTGAAATAAATGCCATATGTATATTACTGTACAGATTTATGTAGAGTATTTCAGAAGACAGATCATACAGTAGAAAAACAGGCATGTTGCTGAGCTTGTACAACCAATATCGTGTCTAGGATTTTTAGCTTTTAAGATGCAATATTGGACATTCAAATCTCAACTGTTCACTAGTTTAATTGCTTAAATTTGACCAGTATATGGGTTAAATAGATGGTTGGGTATGGGGAACTATGTGCATAAGAATGTTTTGGGTTTTTTTTTTGAATAAAATATTAGCCAGCAGCAGAGAAAGTATGTATAAAGCCATTCTTTTTCAGTAACAGAGCTGTCGCTTAGCTTGTTTCATCTTTACTCTTTGGCAGTGTGATTGCTAGTTAGCCAGTTCAGTACATGAGGTGATACCAGGTCTCAAAATACGATGTGTTTATTTATGTCTATGTAATATTGAAGAATTAACCATACTATGTACAGAGCAAACAAGGAAGGAAAAAAATAAAACTCTGAAGAAAATAATCCCCAAAAGTCTTGTCAAACACCCTGGAAGATTTCACAGGAAAGACTGCATAAAAGTTATAGATGTCACCCAAAAGAACTTATATCCATACCCTTAGTGGAGATAACACTTAAGGCAGTATCCTTTCAGAGGTGTTTTACCAGGGAAACACAGAAAATCAGATTAATTAGGAACAGATGAAAAGAAAGCATAGGAAAGTTATGGACACTTTTTGTTTCCTTCCTTGAGCTGCTTATTTTATAAATATGTGCAGCAGTGTTGCCTACCTCAGGTGATGTGAATAATATGCTTTTATTTGTATTTCCTCTTGACATGGCTGGAGATCAGATGGCTTTAAAGGTACTTTAAAGCACACAGTAGATTCCCAGGCAAATATGACTACAAACCAAAGGCCTGAAAAACCTGCCTCAGCTCTCATCATGTTATACAGAGTTTTGATAGGGTAAACAAGGAAATCACATATAAAGCTCTGTGAACCTGATGAAGAGGTGGTCTGTACATTGCATACATCAGGAGAAGTAGGAGGATCTCCTACAGAGTACTGTTAATGAGGAAGGCTGTTTGTCATACAAAAGATACCGGGGAGCTTGCATAAATCCCAAGACAATATCTTCTATTAACTTAAGCTGAAGTTTCCACAAACATATGGGCTGAGCATGTGGTCACAAGGAGCAGACTCATCTCTTGTGAGTCATTAGCACCCCTGTAACATCCCTATTGTATGAACATGGTGAGCTGTGCAGCTACATGGAAGCTCAAGGCCGGTAAATTTTAAAATTCCCCACGCACAGAGAAAAGAAAGCTTTCCTAGCCTTGTTCCTGGAGGAGCAAGCCAAATCATTAGTTGTCACTTGGATCATATTGCTGTTCTAGCTCACCCAGTGCTAAGGAGGAAGCTAAATTATGAGAGATCAAGTTTTTTGATGTCTTGGACAACTGAGGAATCATATGCTTTATCCTTCTGGACTTGCTGACTTTGAGACTTCTCAGGAGAGTTATCACACCTCATGATAGAGAAATTAGACTGAAACTTACAAATTTTATTCCTTGAAGCTGTATCCACACCAAAGAGTTCAGTTAAAATGAGAATGCATGTACACACAGATATGATAGGGTGAAGCCACAAAGGCCTTATAAAAAAGAAAACAGGTAAATTACAAATATTCTAATTTTATTTGATATTTATATTTCATACAGAGAGATGTTTTGCTGTTTTTTTCCTTTGTTTTCAGTGCAACGCAGTCAGAATTCTGAGACATAAACCAATATTTTCTAAACTAAATGCCCTATTAACTCTCTTATAGAAAAAAAAAAAATCAGTGTTCATTCCAAACATCATCTGCAGGAAGAAGATTCAATATCCATTCTAATAATTTAACACAAAAACAGCTATACACATTCCCACTGACTCTCTGATGGTGACAGATTCATAAACACAGGGAGAACACACATGTTGATGTCCTCTCTTAATAGTAATCTCAATTTATTGGTGACAGAGAGGATGATTCAGGGATGAGCAATTGGCTTCTCCTCATCTCCTGAGAGTGGAATGTCTGAGCTCTTCAAAAGTAAAAATATCTCTTCATCTGTACAGTAAATGAGAGGAAAAAATCACTGTTTCTCATCCCATTAGTGTTCTTTCTCTTACATTCCATGCTGCTGTTGGATGTCAATACTTTAGTGGCTTTCACAGAATATTTTTCCGATATACATTCATGTATATACATGGAAATCATCACCAACCATACAAAGAGACATCATACATGTAAATTCTTGAAAGACCTGTATTTTGTTGTGTTCCAGGCAGACTCCAAAGTAACCTAGATTGGATTTTGTGTTGACAAGCCTTCCTTCATCTTTTAATATCACTTGGAGGCCACAACATAGTCCATTACTACTCTAGATATTTTCTAAATACCTAATGAGAAAGAGGATACAAACAGAAAATTTTAAAAAATATATTCTAAATCAACAAAGGCAAGGGTAGTAATGAAGTACGGAAGTTAGCTCTTTCTTCTGAGTTTAAAGCAGACTGGTTCAAATATGACATTTTCATTCAGCCCTTCATGGAAACACTCTTTTTTTAAAAAGGGAAATAGTACAATGGAATTTTCAGTTATTTCTAGAAAGATACAAAATATTTTATTTACTAAAGTTCTGCAAAACTTTAGATGTAGTTTACAGCCCAGAAAGCTCTTGCTCTTTTTGCAGACTTTTTTTGTTCTGTCTTTTTTTGTCCTGTCTTTTTTTCTTTTTTTTTTTTTTTTTTTTCCCCTAAAGTTTATTTTGGAATAAGTGTAAATCATAATGTTTATTCTGTTCTTCAGGAAGACACCAAGAAGAAAGGGGCACCTCTGCTTCTTAAAAAATTCACATTGTCAAACTTTTTTCAGCACTTGTTCTCCTGGATATGTCTTTGCTTCTTGGCTGTTTTCCCAAAGTACTTGGAACAGATGCTCCTGTTTGAAGACCATGTTATATGTATTTATCCAGGAGAGCTTTCAACTTCAGCCGACTGGTGTCTGTGCTGTAAAAGCAGAGGACATTTACTGCTCCTTTACTGCTCCTAAGCCTATAGGCAAAGTACAGAAGTGTGTGCGCTAACGAACAGGTAGTAGTACCTGTGTTCAGGACAAAGCATCTTTGTCTGGTCCTTGAGCTTCTTTGTAAAATATTTTTGGAGCCTGAATTCCACAACTTGATCTGAAGAAGAAGAAAAAAAAAGCTGCAATAACCAGTTCTTAAATATTTTAAGAGGCTGTTTCATCTGTCTTGAATAGGATAACATTCTATTGATAGCTGGCTTGATTACTCAATGGGTGCTCTGCTATGCTCTGATCTGTAATATCCTTCTGAGTAATCTTATTAAGACATTTGTGCGATACTGTTTTTGAGTAATAATCTTAGTATAATCTTAGTAATCTGCTATAAGTAGATCTGTCCTATTCAGTGGATGAGATTTTAAGTCTGAAAATACATTTTTATTTATTAAATTATAAGAAAATTTGGACTTATTTCCTTAGGTAATATATCTTTTAAATTCACAGTGTCAACCCTTAAATTTTAACATCTGCACTGATAATTCTAATTTTAAACAGATGACTAATGTATGTAGTTTTATGAATATCTGATAATTACATAATAAGACTTATTGAAAAATGAAGCTCACTTTTTATATTTGTAGTTCTGAGGATTGGTTGTAGGCCTTTCCTCTTGGCCTCTTCACAATGGCTTAATTCCGTGGTTTCCATTTGGAAATATGTACATCAATAGCTTTGTCTCTGAATTCCCTAACTCAAAATTGTATTTGCTTGGAGTGTGTAAAAAATGCTGCTTTTTCAGTTAATAGGATAGCAACATAAATGACTTTTTGTCCATGTAATCTACTTAATAAATCTATCTTTTTGTGGGTTTTTTTGTTTGTTTGTTTGGGGGGTTTTTGAGCATTTTCTCTAATTGTTTCAATATTATATGTAGGTTTGCTTTAGCTCGTCTGTTACCATTTCCCAGATGAAATACTAATTAACCTTCCCCTAATAATCCCTTTAGAAAATTCCCATTGTGGGTGCTCATGGATGGCAAAGTCTGGTTTATCATTCAACTCAATATAACTTTTTAATTTCATCCTTAATTTCATCCATCACCAAGGGAGAATTCAAATTAAAATTGTTAAACTACCTGTCAATTAACAGGGATGTTTGAATAATTTGTCTTGTACCCAAACTGATAGGTACATGCTCTGATTAGATTATTTTTCTTCATGCTAAAGCAATACACTATGTTGAAACTGCTCATTTGTATGTCAACACACTTTTAAATCTTATCCATGACGGGTACATGCCTCAAGAAGCTTAGTGGTATCCAGTTTCCAATTTAGCTTCAGGGACACAGACTTTCATGCTACTTGCATTAGACAATCATATCCATACTGGAAACTAACAAGTACAACAGGTATAAAGTATACCTGCTGAGAAATTATTCTCTCAGCTGAAAAATGCAACTTCTCAGGCCTGTCCCCAATTACTGTTTCTTGAAAGCATCTGGGTGAAAAATTTGTGGTAAGCGCTTACTGATAATAGAGTATTTGGAAGGGAACACCGATGGAGCTGTACTTTTTCTATGTAAAGCATATAGACAAATGCCAATAAGAGAAATGCTCTTTAAAAATCGAAACAAATAGAAGGCCAGTCACAGATATTTCGTAGAGAGGAACATTTTTCCCTTTCTACCAAGCATGTGGGACACAGACATGTTTCAAAATCATAATCTGGTTTTGGTATCACTCCTGAAAAGTTGATAATGTGGTTTCATTGTAGTGTTTCCGTGTGTTAAACTTTAACCTACTGTGTACAGAAAAGGCTTTTAACCCACTAAAACTGCAGCAATTGCAATGCATCCATTGCATAACAGGATTTAAAAAAAAAAAAAAGTTGTCGGCTGGCGGTAACTACCTCTTAGATGGAAGTTAGTGCTTGACAAATAATAACTTGTTACAATGCAATTACAATCACTCTGCATAAACGACTACTGCAATGAGGCTTTAATTTCAACTATTTTTTCCTGATGTCATATTCAAAGCTATAGCTGCACACTGTACTTTGAGAGTTGATTTGTACAACACTTCCAGAAACTTTGATTGTAAAAGCAGGTAAGCATTTCACTCCTCCAGTGTCTGACAATGGAAAAATGTCCAAAAAGTAATAAAACTGCTATCTTTATATGTGTCACCACTCAGACTCAAATATTAAAGACAGAGAAGAGTGTACTTACTCTACATTGATCTTGTCATGGAGAGAGACAAAGTGAAATGCCAGCTTCCTGTGATATATGTGAAAAAATGTTGAGAATTCACTGACAGAATTGTTTAAAAATATTTCTTAGCAGCATAGCTACTCTTACTAATAGCGTTTGAGCAGATAAATATTTCTTTGTTCATATGTTGAGCTGATTTCCTCTGCATTACAGAAAAATTTAGGGTGAGGTAGCCACAAGGACAGCACCCATGACATAACATTTAAAATGCATCTCTCAATCATAACGACTGTAAGAAGAGGGAAGCAACTTCTATTCTTAAGCTTCTATTTTAGGGCATACTTGGACATTCTGTACACAATACTCTCAGACCAATGGAGGTCTATGATAAGGTCCAGTCTGGCTGTTTCCCCCACCACAGACAGGATACCACTTCAGATCCCCTGGTGTGGCCAGGTCCTGGCTGATGCCCTGGACGTGCAGGCAATGGTTCCACATAGGCTTGACTTCTCCGCAGGCTCAGACCTCTTTGTACAGCTATACCTCCCAAAGGAGTTGCTGTTTTCATCATTTATTGTTTTCTAACTTAGACGATTTCCCTAGGCCAGCAATGGCCTTGTTACTCACATCACACTGGCTGGTTGCTTTGACTCACATGCACACAAGAGCAAGTCTTGTCCCTTGAGACTTTCAGACCCCACAAGCTCTCTCACAGTTGTCTGGGACTCCCTGATCCCTCCGATAACTGGTTCCTCCAATGGTCTCACCCTCAGAGAACCACATGCCTCCCTGGCTCCCAGGTCTCCTCACTTACTTGAGGGCTAGTCTGGCTTGCCCTTTGCTAGCACTCACACACTCTATAGCACACCTGCTCTTCCTGCAGTCACTGGCGACACTGACACATGGCTCTAAACCCTGTTCTGACTCCAGTTGCTGACACTTAGGCTCCCATATGGACATATATGCACACCAATCAGAGAGTACCTCACCTAGGAAAATAGTTAGAAATAGAGTTTAATAAGATACCATGGCCTGTACTCATCAGGAGTGGATGGCCAGACAACTATACCCACCAGCTAACTGTTTACATGCAGCTGGCCCTTTTTTTACCCTTATTCCTCCATTTCCTCATGCTGTTCCTTCCCAAATTACCTAGATCTGTCCCCTTGCCTTCCTTTGATTTCTCCTCTACACATCTCAAAGTAAGCCTTGTGGAATCCCACAATGTCTTGCGTATCCCCAGGTAGTAACACCCCCTCCCATTCTGAAAGGTGCGCTTGGTGGGTGTCACATCTGGGCCATGCATGTGAGGATCTCTCGGGGCAGCCCCAGGAGGAGTCTGGACTGGATAACCCTTCCTCTGAGTCCTTAAATTTTGTTCTCGACTGCCTTTTTGTCCCTCTACTTCTGTGGACTTGGGCAGATGGGCCTTTGATAGGCTGATGGTGCCTGTGAGAGGACTGGGAGTAGCTCAGCAGAATATTGTTTGGGCTCCTCCTCCTGCTGTTGCCTCTCTGTACTCTTTTGTGGGTGTGCAGATGAGCTTTCATCACATAACTTAACATTTTTACTCAGGACAAAGGCTGTCCACTCAAACTGACTGTAAAGTTAACATAATAAAAGGATATATGGAATATCAGTTTCTTTTATAAACTTCTTGTGAATAACCAGAAAACTAGACATCAGAGAGCTGTTAGCACCATGTAATCTGTCTATTTCTGTTGGCTTTGAATTACAAGGTACCATGTTTCAAAAAATCACTATTATACAATTTTTTTACAATTTCTACTTTTATTTATACCTCAGAAAGCCCTAATTATGTTCTAATCAGCTGCCTCTTAAATTTTATGGTATGTCTCTTTCTATGCAGTATTTAAAGTACAAAAGCCAGACAATTTGTCCAGGATCTGGAAGAACACAAAAAGGTAATTTAGAATGACAATATAAGCACTTAACATGCACCTAAATTTCAGGTATTGAGAGATACAGGCCTCCCAATACAAGTGACAAAATATTCTGTATGGACAACAGAAATAGGTAAGTGTTTTTTTGAAGGGGAGGGGAGGGATGCAGATCTCACCTATTAAAGATATAACATGAAACCTTCCACCACTAAAGGTATTTACATGAAACCCTATGCAGATCTTTTTGTTTCACTCCATCTGTAGAACAATGTTTTAGAGTGGCTAAGTAGATCCTATTTGTCCATTCCATTATGAAACAGAGAGTGTTTTCCAAGGACTCTTCTCCCTCAGATGTTCAAAGCCAAACCTTTCACTCTGATTCCTTATGTTCTTCCATTCTTCATGAGAAATGTAACTTACATATCTGATGTGCTCTGCCAGTTCAGAACTAACAAACCATAAAAAAATTGAATGAAATAAGCAGTACCTGATACATTCACACACTTACTTTAAACATCATCAGCTGCAAAAGTATGTTGCTGACAATCCTTTAGAAAATAATGCTTTCCTTGCCTTGCTTTGCCTTGGAGTTGGCAATTTCCTCAGGAAGAACCAGGGGAGGGAATGAAGAATTATGATGAAATGGCAGTATTCCAAGGTCCTCACTAAGACTGATACAATTTTCCTGCTAGTGTATTTTCCTCCTCGATCTTAAAACTACCTAGGGGTCTTTTGGTATGTTCTGTATCAGACTGTTTCCTTGTTGGTTCTGAGTTTAAGTTCGAAAATTGCACAATTTGCCAACCTCAGTTGAAGAAAAGGGCAGTTGCTTGCTAGGAGTATTTTTTGAGGGCAGCCAAGGGGTGTCAAACCTTTACTCCATACAATATTCTCAGTGCTTCAGCTACAACAGATTGGCAGTAGCCACTTGATCTCTTAGGGACCGTTACAAGCTGAAAGCAGCTTAGGCCTAAGCAAGAACAGACAAGTACCAGAGATCCTGCCCTAAAAGGTCAACAAAGACTGGAGTCCTTTACTAATAACGACAAAAATCATATACACTTGTCTATGCTTTTATTTTGAATTTGGATCATTTAACTGTTCTTTAATAGTCTGAAAGATGTTTCAGAAGATGCTCTGCATTGCTGAGTGTTTGGGGCATTTTTCCTTCCCAGAGCTAAGCTATATGTTTTTCTGATACCAAAGTGCCCCTTCTCGCCATTTGGTATCAGTCTGGTGTCAGGCAAAGCATCCTTTCATGAATAAACTTGCTAGAATACTGAATTAGAGAACATGCGGAGACTTTCACTGCAAAATCCTTGGGGAAACACAGCTGAGTGAACTTTTGGCAAACCTGACTCAGTTGCTTTGTACTGCTCAAATTCAAACCATTTTTTCCCATTTGGAGAAACGGTCTATGTGTGCCAAGATCAGTCAGAAAGCAAACTAATGCTTGGGCCATACAGATAATTGAGAGCAAAACTTGAACATGTACTTAAACTGGACTAAGAGAATAGTTTAGCCCTAGCCTGGTGGACTCTGACACTCAGTTTCTCTTTTACTGCATGACTACCTTAGTCACTGGTATCAGATCCTTTGGGGCAAGATTTGTAGGGTACAAATTTGTGTTGATGGAGATTTGGAATATTTTATGGTTCTGTTTGCATGCAAGTATTATAGATAATGTGTGACCATATTGATGACACCATACAATTTTCAGCCTAAGTTCATTGTTGATTTTTGCCATACAGGACTTTTAGGCTAGCTTTCAGAAGCAGGGTGAACTTCAGGCAATATGCACAATATGCAGCACATTGATTATGTGAACTGAAAAAGACCAGTACATTTGAAGGCCAAAAATATATTCAAAAGGAGTTATAGCTTTGAATAAAAATATCAATAAATTAAGAATAGTAAATATTCTAGAACTGCAGAAGTAGTTTACGAAGTAGGATTTCCAAAAGCCAGGCAATTTAGAGTAAAAGCAACAGAGAAAGCAATAGCAATCAGGAATAGGAACACAAATGGAGAATTAACACTGTGTAACACAAAATACTTTTCAGCAGTAACAGCTGGTGACCAAATGAAGATGGCTGGGACTGGGAATTACCTAACTCTGCCAAAAATCATTATTCCTGATTTTCCCTTTCCTTCTATCCAGTACACACAGAAAATCACATCTCCCAGATGAAATCAGTCAACCAGCTAAACAAGCCTGGTCTCTTTCTCAGTACAAATCCCCCAAATGAACAGGCAGCCTTTAACCTTCTGCTCTCCAATTACTGACCTCTTCTCCATTTTCCCTTTTCACCCCTTTTAACAATGTCCCAAGCCTCACATAAAGTTCAATTCTTGCTCTAGCTTTTGAAAACGGATAGAAAAGTTCTTTGTCTTTTTTCCTCTGGGGCTTCTGGAGTTATTCCTGAAGTGCAAATAGAGCACCGTTATATTCCATTCAGCAAACCAAGAGGTAAATCTACTTTTAGCTGCAAAGAGCACCAAAAAGGCTACTTGTTAACCTGCTCAAAATGTTCTTTTCTTTGACTGGAAAAGTCAGAGATTAGAGCCTCCTAGCCTTTCTGTTCCTTCTCTGACTGAATTCTGATACTGAAGGAATGGACAATTTCTTTTTCTTTAGGTGTTTTTTATTCTAGAGTTTTCTAATAACAAAATTATTCCAATAACAGCCTTAGTGGTAACCCTACGTACCAGTTTTACAGATTTTATTGACAGATGAAACTGCAAAGCCTTTAGAAGCTCTACTTTTATAACAGAGAGGTTAATTGTAACACAGATAGAACATGCTACAGCTTAAGGTCCTCTTAGCTGTTCTATAGACAATGAAAGATCCTGTCACATGGGGAAAGTACAATCATATTCTTCCTTTTGGTTTTTTTTCATCGAAATTGTTGGGTTAGACCCATATCCATTGCTATTTTCTTTCTGCTGTGAGATTGTCATTAAGAAAAAAACAGCACCTCTTTACATCTTTGCCCATCCCCCTGCACTACAAAATTCCAGAGGTGATCCCAGAGGAGCTAAGAGAAGCTTTCTGCAAGTATCTGGTGGAGAGAAAGGTAGTTACACTAAATGGACAAAGAAGCACATTTATTTTATCTGGTTTTATTTTGTGTATTTGAAAAAGGTGTCAAATATCAAATAAAGAAAAAAGCCCTAACTGCAATGAAATATACAAATCTGAACTAATGAATGGTGCCTAAACATGAGTGTATGATTAGTCTTCTTTAAGGCAATAGGTTCCAGTTCTGGAAAAGGCAAAAGTTTCTATTTAAAGGAAAAAGGAAGGTTGAGGAGGAAGACAAAGACTGTGATGCTCATAAACTGTGAGATGAAAGAAGAGGTTTGGAAGTCTGACATGAGCTGAGAGACTGCTCCAGGTCTCCTCTGTGCTGGACGTGTGCTAGTGCAACATTGCCAAAGACCTAGGTTAGCAGAAACACTTGGCTACGTAGCAGCATTTTGGTAAGAGCAGCTAGCAAAGTGAGGAATATGGCCTCATACTGCTCACCGGGCAATATAAACCTTGGATTGTGGCATCAAAGAGAGCAGTGGCTACGTAGATCATATGCCACAAGATTAGCTGCATTTCCATTAAATTCTACACTTTATGTTAAAACGAGGTGTCCTTAAAGCAGATGCCTCTTCTCAGAGGCAGCTCTAAGTTAAGTGAGCAACAGTACAACCATGATCTTCTGTATACGAATGCAATAATCCAAATTTTACTTTAATTTCCCATTGCAGAAAGAGACGTACATCAGAATAGATATTTACTTTTGCACTCTCTTATGCTTTTTGGCTTGAATCTGCAAAGCTAAGAAGCAGTTATGCTTAAGTTTCTTGCATAGCTTATGTCTGTTCTAAGTATAGGCACAATATAAATATTAAGCAGAAGTTCCTAAAAATCTCATGATATCTCTGTAAATGCCACAACCAGCAGTCAACATAGTGTACAATATTTCTAAGCTGTAAATGCCATACAGCTCTAAAGATAAGTTATTAATCATCACAACGCTCTGTGAAATAAAGAAATAAACTATTAGACTTCACCTTTAAATACTGAAAATGAGATGAAAGGCAGAGTGAATGAACAAATGAATGAAAAAATCAATGTCAAACAGGCAGAATTAGAAATCATTTCTGTATCTAGCCTTCTTTGCTTTTTCTAATTTATACAAGCTGTATTTGTCTTTCAGACTCCCTTATAGTGTATTTTCAAGACATATTTACGGATACTATTCTCCAATTGTTTTGAATTTGCACTCATGAAAATTTTCATCTCTCTTTTTTGCAAGTTCATTGTCTCCTGGGTGTGACTGAGACATGCAAATACGCATTTCAAAATTGATTTATTAGTCTTACATTTTCATACGTGTGATTTTTCTCAAGGGTTACATTTATCCACAATTAAAATGCATGCTTCATTGCCTTCCTCAGTTTTTAGTAATTATAAATTCTGCTGAGTATAAATTGTTGCTAAGCTATGCTCACATAGCAAAAGCAGCCAAATCTAAACATAAAAAGGTGTGGGATATTCTTCAGATCCTCACCAATAGTGCATCTGAAGATAATAATGTTTTTCTTTCAATTACTAAATAACATTATTCTTAGTTGTGGTTTGGTAGATTTTCCAGTCTGAGTGCACACATTACAGAGAGTTTATGCAAAAGAGCAAATCTAAATGAAGACATTACTGTACATAAAATACATTTCTTCATTGTTTAATATATGCTCAGCTTAAGTTATCATCACTTCAGTGGAGAGTTATGCCTAGCTGTAACTGTATAGGTAGATTTTGTCAGACACTGCCTGTCTGTTAGTTCAGCAGCTTCCTGGTTCATAGCTTGCATATTTTGCTTTGGTCTTTTTTATTAAGGTGACCTTTCCACAAGACAGACTGGTCTACCACATGTATTGCCTCTGAATTTGCTGGATTTTTAATGTCACAGAAATGTCTTTTTAATTTCATTATACTAAACAGACAGGTTCATTGTTACTGAAATAATAGATACACTTATTTTGCCAGTGGATACGTGGTATCCACATCCTCATTTTTTCAGGATTATTTGTTGTTTTAATGCTGCTATACATTGTCTTTGCTTGCTAGTGTGAATAACATGAGTGCAAGTATTACCTTGTACAAAGTGTTGCAGGACTGGATTTGAAAATAACAATGAATTTAGGTAAGAGGTTTTGTTCATTTGCTTTTTGTTTTTACTATTAGATGATGCAGTTAATCAGATTTTATTTTCTGTGAAAAACATTATGTCCATAATCACCCAATATTCCAATATTCTTCCATATGTCATACAATGGTTATATTAATAAATTACCATAATAATTGCATAAATTAATTTTACACTTCCACAAAGTTAAATAATATTTGTATAACAGGAGAGTCTGTTCCAAGAAGGGCTCATTGCCAGAATTACAATGGGATTTAAAACCCTAATCATGCACTGAAGACTGCATCGTTTCTGTTAAAATGTGTGTGGCTTTTCAGCTCAAGTCAATGGCCCACAGAAGGTTTCTGAAGGTTCAAGATCAGCCTGCTATTATGCTACAAGTCCATTGCCGAATACCAAGTGAAAGATCAGCTGGGATGTTAAGGAAGGTGTTACTACTAGAAAGGGATAAAGGTGAATGAGTTGATTTTTTAGCACATCCGCTGCCATCGAGACAAATGGGGATGATGCATTATATGTATGTATGACACTGAAAAAAAAAAAAAAAAGGCAAAACAAACAAACAAAAGAATCCCTGGAATGTTTTGCTTTAAACAGAAAATGAGGAATGCACTTAGGAAAAGACAAAATGCTTTTATAGTGTGCTCATGGTGAAAGACAAAGGGAAATTAGCCCATTTTGCCTATCAGTATAGATTATGCTTTTTTGCCACATCTAATCATGAAATTCTGCAATCGTGAGACTTCCAATATTCCTAATTCTCATTAGAAGATTTATAGATTCGTTACTTGAAATTTAAAACCAGTTCATTTAAATCAAATAGCAGTTTGAATAGAAATTATGATTAGACAGACTAAGACTCAGACTAAAATGATCAAATTGGTTTCTTCCAATTGTGTCTAAGAAGGAGATTCTTTCAAGCTTAAGATCTGTTCGGTATCACATTCATATATTGTCATTACTATCAATGAGTGGGACTATATCTGTTTACACAAGTGGAGTCTGAGCAACTCAGTCAGAATTCTCCTTGGATTTAAAAATGAATCTTCTGTTCTGGTATTTTCTGTTTCTAATACAGCACAAAATTTCTACTGTGACAGAACAATATCATGCTCAATTTACATGAGTAAATTCAATAATATGCTAGGCTAAACTGATCTTTTCAATATTCTTCTGTTTTAATGGCTAAAGCACACATGCTATGCAAAGAAATGTGAGACTATAACAACAAGTTGGGGATTAGGAGACCTGAAGTAACAACATGCGTTTTGCTCAATACTGTGTTATTAAGCCTTAAACATTTCCCAGAGGAAATATATTGTTGTAAAAGAGGTTTTAAAGGCATTCATAAAATTCCCAGTGATAGAAGTTAGCTATGAAACTGTTTGCATGAACTCACTTGAACAGAAAATTGTAGTGAGTTCAAAATTATTTGTCACTTTTTAAATCTGAGTAGATATCAATGGTAGATAAAGTATCCTATATATCTATATATGCATAAATTAAATTTATTAGGTATATTTGAATGATGTACGGAGTCTATGTATTTCATCACATTCACCTTTCCAGGTATATGTAATAAATTGCAAATTTATTGTAAATATGAGATGGAATGATGCTTGGCTTCTGTGCCAGTTATAATTTCAGGTTTCCAATTCCAAGCTGTTATTGAATTGTCTTTATAACATAATTTATAAAATATGAAGTGACTTTGGGCAAAGCTATTTTATTTGGAAATGGTATTAACTTTGTCCACCTGGTAGCCTTATTTTTCTGTCGATGTACCTTAGACTATAGATAGCCTATCACTATAGATACCTTATTTGCAACCCACATGCCACTAACAGCCAGAACAAACTCCACGACCTTTTTGATCTTCAGAATAGCTGAGCTCAGTCCAATATAAAACCCAATATTTTTTTCTTGTCCTGAGTGTATTTTATATATGTGTATATGATTTTTAACTCCTGGAGAAATGTACTCAAATGCAAAGAGTTCCTACAAACTTTGTGCCCAAGATTTTACTAAACTAATTAATCTGTAAAGGTGTCACTGATATTCTTAAAATATTTTGATTGCAGCACTAATGCTAGCTTCTATTTTGGCAGTTACCTTCCACTAATCATTCAAATAATTTTGTAGATCTAAACTTGTGTTTCTACTCTCATTTGTCATCCTTAGAAATAAAAAAAAAAAAGAAATTAAAAAAAAAACACAACAAAAAACCAGAGATTATTAGAAAGTGGACAAAGCAGATGAATAGGGCAAGTGCTAGATCAGGCATGTGGAAAATGTTAGTTATATCTTTTGAGGAGAAAAAACTTTTTGGATTGCAGCACAACAGTCTGGAAAAATTGAATCTCAGGAAAAGATTACATACGATCCATTTGCAGAAAGTTAAAGAAAATTATCTGACTTTAACAATATCTCATTTCAGGTATCAATGCAAAGTTATTTGCAAACTGTGAAATTGTCACACTTAGGATCAGGATTTAAAGTATGCAGGAGCATAGCTCAAATTGATCCTCAAATAAGGGTCCTCAAACTCTTCCATAATTTCAGAAGAAAGTGATAGAAATATGGATTAATTTTTGAAATCTACTTTGGGTAAAAAATTAAATGTTGAACTCCTTTAATTATATCTCTGTTTACCTTATGTATGGAAATATATTTTATGCTGGAACAGAAGATTCTGTTCTGTTAAGACTCTGTAAGTCTTAACAAAGGAATACATGAGGATTTGAAAATTATCTTTACTACAAAAGACTTTACAGATGAATGTTGAAAAAGATTGCTGCCTTTCCAATAGTTACTTATCTCTGACTGCACTAACCATGATGGGTTGTTGGGGTTGATTCCTTTTGGGTGGGAGAGTGCATTGGCTTTTGACTACCTTGTAGCCTTTTTTAAGACTAGGAAGGCTGCTAAATCTATATCACTTGCAAGGTGAGCTTTCGTTTTGTCTCATTTGCACTTGTTCAGGTATATGCTCTGCTATCTTTTTAATATCCTGTTTGACTTTTCTTGGCAAGGACAAAGTTACAGTTGTGTGGCATGAAATCCTTTGGGGAAGACAAAACCAACAAATCTTACATAATAATTTAAGTTTTCTGCAGTGCAACAAACAACAAAGTAACCAACATCCGGTTTCTTATTCACATTACCACCACTTGTTATCTTACATAATACAAATACATAATTTACTACCTAAAGCAATTTTTACTACCAGGATAGGGCAAAATGGGATACAATTATCTCAGTGTACCCAAGTATTAGAGCTCACATTTCCTGGCTGGTAGTGAATGGTAGGAGCTCTGTAAACATTAATGACATTCAAACAATTTATGATACTGGAAATATCCTATTTTTCTGTCCTTCCTATAAGAAAAGACAAGCCAAGTGGTTTGAGCTTCTGCATAAAGAAGACTAAAAACTTCTGACCTGACCTTTCCTTTTGTGGACTGGACAAATTCTGTCTCTGTTATTTGGAAGGAAATGACATATCTTCTGACATTGATTTATGATTATTAGACTTTGTCCACTCTGCTATAAAGTGACCTATATCTAGGACTGGTTACATTTGAACGAAAAATATACCCAATGTTTTGATCACTTTTCCATGAGGAAAAAAAAAATAAAACGTTTGCAATGAAATCTTTCCTCTACCTCAGTCACCCACTTGTTATTAATGTATCTGTTTCTGTGATTTAAACACAAGATTCTGAACACTTCTGAAAACCTTTCAGGGTCACGTGAACTTCCTAGTCACCTAGGAAATAGTGTGAATACACCAAAGAGTTAGGAAATGCTGATTTAAAATAAATAATATCTATCTAATCTATCTAGCTATCATCTATCTATTTTGGAATTATTGTATAGTAATTACACCAATGGATTTCCTTCTGTAATGTAAACCTTTAAGACAAGGAAAATTTGCTCAAGGAATAAATAAAACCTTTCAGAAAGTTTGAAAATTTGTTGTAAACAACCTTTCCCCAAGCAAGTTTGGTTGTTTATTTCCCACAAATCAGCAATTTTTCTCACTTCCATTTTAAGCACTGGAAAACAAACAAACAACCAACCACAACAACAACCTAAATAAAAAAAAAAAAACTCACATCCAGGTTAGGAAATACCATACTATGCTTTTGAAAGTATTTAGTATTTCTAAATGGAAATCTTAAAAAAATAAGATCAATACCAAGATGAGTGACAATATTATAACTGTATCTAATTGCATCAGTCTTTCAGCTCTTCGATGTACTGATTTCTGGATAAATTCAAGATACAAGAAAGAATTAACTGAGTTTAGGAAGCACTAATTGGTCTGATATAACACCACACAACCCTGTAATGAATCTGTTTTCAGAAAAAAAATAGAGAACTCTTGATATTTTATCAGTAAAGATATGACTTTTTTGACAGAACATTGATACTAAAAAAAAAAAAAAGGAAAAAAAAAGAAGAAAGCTTAACACCCTTATCTGCATATATCAGTAGAGCTCTGTATTACAATGATCAGATTTTATCATTGACTACCAAAGTCACAGTCTTCTTTCGGTGTCAATCTATGACTGGATTTTATTACTCCAGGAAACAGGAAAGGACAAAAAGGCAGTATTTAATTTCTTTGTCAAATCCAAAAAAATATGTGATACATTTAGTGCTTTGTTAGGGTTGACATTGGTTTCATCTGACTTGAAATTCAGACCAACCCTTTTGAAATAAAATGCTTACAAAATCTGATCTAAACACTGAGTAAGGTGACTCTACAGCTGTTAGCCAGGATAATGTCATTTTGGGGTAGAAACACATTTCTTTTCATGCTGAGAATTTTTGAAAGGTAGAAGGTTAAGGGAGTGCAATATGTTCTCATTTTGTGTGTCAAAAAATTTTATGGTCATACGATATTCACTTTTTTTTAATTCAACTGGAAATTTACAGAACTTAATTAATGAAAAATATGTGTTCAGATAGAACAATGTAAAAATAACAGGAGCAATACTTTGTGTCTTCAGTTACACAGCTGAATTTACTGGAAGGTTTTTTCAGTAGGTTAATTGGTAAAACTGAAAGACATGTTCCCTAATACATAGCACAGAAGCTATTAAAGAGTAATTTATACAGTAATTATATCTCCAGCTGTGACATAATCCTACTATCTCCTACTTATCATACTTACTGGTATGATTGGCTAACTGAAGTAGTGTCATATACATTCCTATTACAGCTTCCTAATTTAGAGCTGCCATGTTGCCATCAGCCCATAAGAAGGAGAAATTGAAACAACAACAGAAGCAACCTGCAGCCACCCAAATTCCCTCTCACATCTGGTCTGGCAGCATTTTGAAACTCTGTCAAAATTAAAATGATTAAGTAGCGTTATGAATTTCTCTATCTCTTGAGATATATGTCCATACTCTTCCACTTTAGCACACTTTGGTCTGTTAGAAAGTACTTGTGTCATTCTTTATCATCGCTATGAAAAAATGTTGCCACACACACACAATTTATAAACTTCTTTAGGGATTATACCAAAAGGAAGTTGCTAATCTTTACCCATGATTGCCTTTTATTGAAAGACTTCAGAAGAATTTTACATTTATTTGTTTATCCATTCATTGATTTATTTACTTATTTATTTTACCTGATAAGTGATCCTCAAGCACTTATGACCTCCTGGAAATTGTTTTTTGTAACAATTTCAACCAAAAGATACTCAGTAATGAAAGGAGAATAATTTTTCTATAATTTATTTTCTCATGCTCTGCAGACATAGAATATAGGTGGAATTATTTAGTACATTTTATAGTATTGAAAACACAAACAAAACCAGAAAACTCTCAGAAAACTGTTCAGAGATTCTTTTGCCAATCATCTAGCATTTCAAAAGAGAAAGAGGATTCGTGTCATTAAGAAGTATTCCTATATGTTCACAGGATATATAAATTCTTCAATAAAATATAACTCTATAAAAAAGGTTTATCACTCCTCCTATTCTCTCTTCTTTCAAAGATCTAAATGGATCCCCAAAGATCTGAACAAATTAAAATCACTGTATAAAATTTAAAGAACGGGTCATGGAGATTTCTTTAGAATAAATTCATGGGAAAGCAATCAGTGAAACATAAGGCTTGATATATTATAGAAAAGGTGGTGGAAATAGGTGCTTCAAGGATTTTGTTCTGTGGCATTTATGTACCTGCAGTACATAAGTCCTGTACCTCCAGGATTTAGCTCCAGGAATGCATGCCAGTTACAAAGCTCAGAAAGCTTAATGAATCAAAATACCAACATTAAATATTTGGTTTTGTCATCAGTGGTGGTCTTTTGATCAAATTAATCTTCCTTTTTCCTCTTTTTTTTTTTTTTCTGCTCATAGGTAACCTTTGGGATTTTTTAAGTTCATTGTAAAGAAAAGAACGTTCATCTGCTTTCCTTTTAAAGGTATTTTTCTTTTTTTCTTCAAGTAAATTTCAGAACAGAGGAGAAACACAGCAGCACATTTCAAATGGGATGTCAACTTAATTCTGTCTTTGATACATTTCTTCCAGAGAAAAGCATTCAGCTTCCAAATCTGCCTGGTAGGTCTTAGCACTGAGATTTAGACCCCTTTACTTAGTGTCAGTAAGTGTCAGGGTCAGTAAGATCTGCTTATTTAGATAATACAGGGTATGGGAAATCAAATCTTCTCCAAGAGTCTAGTTACACTTGACCTTTCTATGTATATATGAGCAGAGAGCAATTACCTTTAAAGCATTATATTTGGACTTTATCATTACATTTCCTAGCCCAGTCTCTCTTTGAAGAAGTTATTAGTCTGATTACAGTCTTATCTCGATTAGGCACTTCTTTACAGTGCTCATTTAGAACTGTTTTGTTAAAAGTAATAAAAAGCCTCTTATTATTTTTTTTTCTTTCTCCGTTGTTTTTAATGTCGTGAAAATGAGTTTGGGTTAACAGCTTTCTCTTCTCTATAACTTGAGTGTTTGATGTATTTGCTGATTCTGTTTCTTATTGTGTTTTAGTATTCCTTTGGCTTAATTGTGAGAGTTTATGTAGAGAGTTTTAGGCTACAACTATGATTCATGAGTCCCTTTCAGGCTTGTGAAGAAAGGTGAACTTACTTGGCAATTGGAAATAAACTTAGCAACTTTGATGGACTTACTGGTCTGAATTAGAAAAACTTCACTGTAGACTTTTTTCAAGTGAAATTTTATTATTCTTTTTTAGGTGATGCATTTTTGTGCTTTAGTATAGAAACAAGCAAACAAACAAACACGCTGGACCAAAATGGAAAGTTGCTTCCAGGGTTTTACAACAGGATGAGTTCAGTGTGTTTTGTGCAGGAGAGCAAGGCTGTTTGAAATGAAGGCACGTTTCACCAAGATGACTGACCATCCAGCACGGTGTCATCATGACCCCTGCCGGCTGCACCAACGGTCCCTGCACATGTGGCCAGCAAACACATGCTCCAGGACTGCAAACTCTTTGCACCCTTAGTCCGATGCATGCATATATGTGAATGACACTGAGTTTGGGAAACGTTCAGTATTTGGTTTTTGAGATCACAAAGAAAGAAAGGATATTAGATTCCATATTGATGCATTTGGTAACAAATAAGTGAAATAAACTAATGTGAAAAAGTAGGTTGATCACAAAGGTAAAATATGTGACTCCATTCAAGAAAACTTATAAAATAGTTTAAGACTTTGGACAATGACTATACAAAATGCTTTGGGACAGTAACTTACAGTGTTCTGAACTCAGTGGTGAATAATTATATATGTATCAACTAAATACAGAAGCAGAGAGATTCTGCTTCTGTATGTTTAGAATCTTCTGGCCCATCAAATCCATTATACAAAACTTTTTACTTCAGTTGTAACAAAAATATTATAATCCAAAAAGTTACATTCTTCTCCTTGCTCATCAGCAGCTGTGAACATTCCCCTGAATCTGTTTCTGTTTGCTGCTCTAGCTTTAATGTTCATTGAAACTACAGGAGAGAGGTGAGTTTTAGTTAAGTAATCCTGGATACCTCATTTGAGGCAATGAGCAATCTCAAGTCACTTTCTTCAGTTACAGGAAAATCTTAGCAAAGCCCACTACTGACCTTGAAAAAAGAAATTAAAGAGAAAATTATGTCCTAAGTAGCTTTTGCTAACTTTCTAGAATCTTTGAAAATTCACTCCATTTGAAGGGTTACATACCTTTCAGGAATGAATGTCCTATGGAAGAAAAGAGGTGGATTAAATGGATCACTGGATCTTAAGCTATTACTGAAAGGGAAACAAGAGAAATGAAATATTTAAAATATTGGAAACATTAGAAGTTTTCTTATGAAACCAGTGTTGTCATGATTCTTAAGGAAATTTAGTGTTCTGTTTTGTGGGGGTTTTCTTATTTGAAATCTTCCTCTCCTCTCCTCTCCTCTCCTCTCCTCTCCTCTCCTCTCCTCTCCTCTCCTCTCCTCTCCTCTCCTCTCTTCTCTTCTGCTCCTTTCTCTTTTCTTTCTTTTTTTAATCTCCATGGTATTTTAAAGTGCTGGAATCTAAAACTATTAACTACCAAACTTAAAAAAAAGGGCTAAATGGAAGTGAATATTGATTAACTTTTGCCATAGTTTAAGTCAGGAAATAAACTCTGTGTGTACATGAATTTAAGTGAAATCAAGTCCTACATGAGTATCTTGTTATTGCCATTATACCTACAGAATAACTTGAACTTACCTGCCAGTACAATGGTTATCATTTGTTGGTAAACAGAACACAGCTGACTATGGAAAGAAAAGATAGCAACTGAATGAAGATACATTACTGGAATTCAGAAATATCAACTGAATATGACTTGAATCCTTTTGAAAAAAAGATGGGAAATAATGCATCAGGATGAATTTCTGAAAGCAGGAAAAGGTTGCTGAATGGTTTGTAAGAAAGCTGGGACTGAAGATTTTGGTCCTTCCTTTTGATACCTGCTTTTCAAAAAACATTGAGATTGACTATAAAGTTTTCCTTTGTTTTAATAGAAAAGACAATAATTTCAAAAATAAGAACATTTTGGAGGATCCCTTCTGAGTTATGTAGTTCACGGTTATGATTTTGTCTCCCTCTTACTAGAACCTCCAGGTATTTGAATTATTTATTTTATTTTGCTTCTTTATAGCAGAAAACAAATGAAAAATAGTCTTACAGAATTTTATATCTCCTCTGTATGAAGAACAACTTTAGTAGCACTTGTTCATGTCTGAGATTCAGTCTGTATGTTTTCATGTAGCAATTTTAAATTATGTCTTTTAAGGATTTCTGTGATGACAACAAGCCCCTCTGTACAGATGAGGCAACTTCAGTCCCAGTCTGAACACCACCTGAATAGCTAACATTCCTTGGAGTAAAAAAATATACATAGGATTTCTTGGTTATAACCCAGTAGCTATGATTTTTTCAGCAAACCTGCAAAAGGATATACCCTAAATAGCATAATCAAGAACCATTAGTTCGTGAAAAAGAGCTTATACCACAAGCAGTTTCATGATGCTTCTCAAAATTCCAATCCTATTTCTTTAATAGTCAGGAATCTATGCCAATGAATAGTTGCCTTTTTCTTTTGAAGAAAGAATACAAAGTCAGTTCCTAGTCTCTTCAGAGAAGACATATTAATCACTGTAATTTTCAAATATTAAACTAAATCTTATATGATTTAGTTTTAATCCCTTACAGCAAAGAGTTGTCCTAGAAATCTGTGCCCAGAAAGAAATAAATACACCATATGCACATTTACAGTTTAAACAGTGCATCATATTTGGCCTACAACTTCAGGAATACTTTGTTTCTCATGGTTTTGTGAAGATTCAAGCATGGTTTCTGCTACCTCTCTATATTTCACAGAATCATTTAGGGCCAGCCCTAAAACTTTTCGTAAGATGAGTACACACAGTTGGATTTTGATCAGAGAAGTGATAGGGAGCCTATGCAAGGAATGCATTTTTATTATATTTGGTGTATTAGAGCTCTGCTGAGAGTTTTTTGGCATAAGGGACATTCAGGGTGAAGGAGGGACAATCTTTGACTGGCAGGAACAAAGTCAATGGCCCCAAGACAAGTTTATTATTGTTATGCAGAGTATAACAGTTTCAGAGCAGGATCCCACCAGGACTTCACGGACTCTTCAGTCAACAGGTCACGTAATCAGTCTGTGCCTGGGGAGTAACTGATGTTCTTCCATGACCATGTACAGACAAAAGAATGGTAATGCAAGAATGTCTCTTTTGGGCATCTGAAATATGTGTCTGACTTTTTGACACAATCCCTTAGTGAGCTGCAGAGGAGAAATAAGACTAACAGTTATTGGCTCTTGGCTGAGCTTTGCAAGCAGGTGCTTTGTTGTATTCAACTGTATCTGACTGTTTGCCAATACACGTGAAAGTATTTGTCAGCAAGAATTAAGCACAACGTTTTTCACATTCACCTTGTGAGAGGGTAAATGCAGAAAGGATTTTGAGATTTTATTGGCATCGTGTGGCAGTTGCACATCTCCCTGAGATCTGGAGCCTTCAATAGGGCAGTGGATGGCTCCTTAGCACCTTTTGTGCTCCATTGTGCCTGTCCCAGCGAACAGATCTAGGGTGGCACCAAGGTACTGACAGTCACATCCTCTCCTACCCCGGGGCATGGTGACTTCACCTCCATCTGGCTGAGTGGGCAGGAGGGTGGGACCCTCAGTCGATTGACAGGGTCCTCAACAAAGAAGGTGCCCAGAGAAGCCGAGAAGCTTCTGGACTATGTTGTAATGTCCACAGCCAGATCTGACCAGGCTATAAAACGGAGTTCCCACCGAAGACCCACTTTAAGTGGTCTTCTCGGAGCAGCAGGTCTGTGAACTGGAGCCCTCCCCTTAGAGTGGGACTCTGTCTAAGGAGACTTCCCAGGATTGAGAGCGTCTCACCTCCTCCTGTGGTAAGTGATTATTTTTCTCTACTGGATATATCCTTGAATGAGTTCTTGCCTAACTCAGGCATGTGTAAGACCTCGTCTAACCCAGGCGAGTGATTATTTCTTGTGGGTACAGGCCTCTGGTTTTGTTTCTTGTGAGTCTATATGTAATAGATAAACTTACTCGACACAGACAGAGTCTATGCTCAAGAAAAGTTTATTGTAGTAGAGATAAGCAAAGCAGCGCTAGGTGCACTGGGAATCTGCGTTCCACCTACACACACACCTGACAAAGTTTTTAGTGGTCATTGTATACCCCCACTTTGTTATTACAATTCTCTATTTTTGGGAATTATCACACCTACTAATACATATTCATACTAATAGATACGCATGCTCTGTCTTGGTGTTAGGGTCTTCTCTCCCCATCTGGTGGTCACCAGGATGAAGGCTCTTCTCTTCCTCAGTTTGTCCTTTATCTGAACTCAGGGGTCCTTGTAGAAAAAAATCACTGTCCTTCTGGCTTTTGCTGACGTTTCTATTATCTCCCCCATTTGGTCATCTTCTTGTCCTTCAGTCCACGATTTATCTGTTCCTGTTCCTGTGTTTTGGTACATCTGGTTTCCTCAAAGAGACTCAGAACATCCTTATCAATAACATGAGCCATCTGCCAGCTCATTTAACTAGCAACAGGAATCACTAGGTCACTTTGACATTTACTACAATCCCCCATTTCTCTTTTTATTAAATTGATTCATGTTGACATAATTTGGAGTGAGGTCTGGTAAGGACCCATAGGATTGGTGACCACAGCCCATAGGAGTTGCATTCCTCAACAGGTCTCTTCTTACCACATCCTTGGGATCCTATCCAGTCTTGCCCTCACTATTCTCCAATGGTGCGAATTGGAATTGCTTCCAGGCACTTCTGATCATCCTTCCCAACAGGGGTTTAATGCATTGTATGAGACCAATCAAAAACATTAAAGCCAGATTTAATCCCAACACTCTTACAATCACTGCTACAAACAAGGCTTTCAACCATTTTAAGTCTGGCAACCAAGAAGTTAATTTTTTCCCACACATTTTCAAATCCCCATGACGTATTATCCGACGACACCTGATGTAATATTCTTGTTTTGTCCCAAATAGCTTTCAAATCACTGGTTATCCTTCCCTCGTTATTCACGTATGTACAACAGCTACTATTGATTACTGTGCATACTCCTCCTTGGGCTGCTAGTAACAAATCTAGGGCTCGTCTTTTCTGCATCACTACAGACGATAGACTCTTTACTTCCTCTTGTAATGCTTCTATGGCATCCCAACTATAAGCTACACAAATTAATAATGCAAGGTTAATGGTACAATATAGTTTTTCCATCTCTAAAACATTTCTCTATTATAACAGTAACAATAATACAATAACATAAACTTATCACAGATAATATAAAGACTTTGCAATCTGTACTTAACCCAATAATCCTTCTAAACACTCATCTAAGTTTTGTTAACATTCATATGCAGTTATGCTTCTAAACAGTACAAATCTGATCCTTTAAAATTTAGGTTTCCATACAATTATTAATATTAACAGAATCAGTTCTACAATTATAAAAACAACTAGACCCGGTTCACATTCAAGTTCCACATATGCAAGACCCTTATCCCAAGAGCAATTCATACTAGTTTCTCTTTAGTTGTATTTTAGTATCTCCTGGTTCTGAGGTAACTTTCCCTAGCTTCGTTATAACTAGTGGATCTACTAGATTCCCCAGGTTCCCGTCAGTCCTTTTCAAAACTTGCTACTGTCCGATTCTCTCTCTGCCTACTTCCTCTGTACCTTCCCTGACCTTCATTTTTCCACTGTACGTTGATGTGTCTCTAAAGGCTTTCAAAGCCTTCCAACCTCTTTAGTACCCTACTCTTATCCTTTCAACAATCTTCTTCTTCTCTGTTACTAAATACTCTCCAAGCTTCATCTAACACTATACGTGCACGTTGTGGATCCTCATTATTCTTATGTTGTCGTACCCCAATAATCTCCTCAACTGATATCTGAACCTGTATTTTGTGTTGTCAGAGTGCTAAATAATTGTATAAACCCTGTTTCTAGTTGGTTTATTAGGTATGTTTTTCCAGCTAGAATAAAGTCTGTTTTGGAACTTGTCGTCTGCCTAAAATTGGCTTTTGGGGTGCCTACGTGACACATTGCATACAAGCTACCTCTGACCTGCAGCCATGCAGCTGACACTGACTGGATGGCTTCTGTGTAAAAAGTTCAGTTCCTTTTACAGATCTTAATTTGGCTGTTCTAAAGTTCCAGTTAAAATAGTCCAACAATAACATTGAAAATGTTTTGATTAGCCTCCAGTGCCTCAAGGTTAATAACATTATTAGCCTATTATGATGCTTTGCTTAGTACTGGCACATTACGTACAGAATTCCTACTGAGAAAAATAGTTGGAGAAGAGGAAAAAAAGTTTAGTTGAAACAAATCTGAAAGCACACAAAAACACACACATTAATGCTAGGTCAATTAATACTGAAGAAATTTGAATCGCTACAGTTCCATTAAGCCACACAAAAACTGGTGAAGAACTGTTTTCCAGGAGTCGGAGAAGACATCTAAGGAGTGAGACAACTAGCATGTAAGCTTACTTTAGGCATGCATTTGGAGTTTTTTGTACTCAATTTACTTTGTTTTCTTTTCTTTTTTTCTGTAGAGCAGTTGCAACTGTTGGTGAAAAATACCTTATTCCCAGACTTACTTCAGGAAAGATGGAAAGATTGTCTGACATCTAGATACGATTCCAGTTGCAGATGGATTGCTTCAGTCAGAATTTCTCCCTTATTTCCTGTTATTCCATGCCTTTGCTTGCCTAGAATCGTTCCACCTCCACACCACTGAGCCTCAGTTCCTTTCTCTAGCACAATTAAGAGGATTTACAAAGGCATAATTTATGTAACCTTGAAAAAATTACGAACTGCACTAGTGTGATTATGTCTATATCAGCAACCCATTCAGACAGATTAAGATCATTAAGGTGAAACCACTAGTGCTGAGGACCTGACATACACAGATTATGTATTTCAAGGGAGTTAATTTGAACTGGCTCCAGAATGGTCTGGTGAGCTGAGTGCTCATTAGCAGCTGGCACTTTTTTACTTTAAGAAGGAATCTATTTAAAACACTGAAGACCATCCCACAAGGGGTACAAAAACATGGTTAGTTGGAATGACTGCTAGATATGCCTCAAAAGTGAGCTCCTGAGCTAAACCAAAATACGAGGGTATACTCATGTTATATTTATCAGTTCCAACACTGCAAAGGTGGATGACTATTAATTGCTCAAACTAGGTGGAAAGTCTTGGATAACGTACTTTAACTCATGATTTATATGCCACCTTTACTTCGTGTGACTACATAAAACTAGGCATAAATCTGAATCACCTACCCATTAAGATAAACTTCTGTAGTTTTTATGTAAGCAAGGAAAAATAAACTTGCTTCTGAAGGTCTTTATGGAGTTATCCTACCAACCTGGCTAGGTTCTCGACTGTTAAGTCACTCTTCTCTCTAATTATGCTTATTTGTTGTCCAAGTCAGTCAATGGTTTTGTACTTGAAACTACTTTGTGACAGTTGTAGTATAGTAAAAAGCAAAAAGATATTTGCGTAATTTAACCTTTCGGTTTAGTCTGTCGCCTGCATGATTGAATTGACAAAGCCTTAAATGTTAACTGTGAATATTTAACTCAAATGCACAGTTACAATTCCTGAATTTTTATTGGCTATATAAATAACGTGAATGTGCAAGAGTGGATAGCAATAAACAACATCTATCAATGAGTTATGGGAAACAGTAATTTATAAAAAAACAGGTTTTATACTTCTGACATTCAAAATTCATATATTTAACTTTGACTTATCTTTAAACAAAAAAGAAAAAGAGTGAAATGAATACAAAATAGATGGAGAGTTTTCACTGTTTAGTCAGTAGCTTTGTATTGTTCTACTGAAGCACAGTTAAGAAACTGCTGCTTTTAAAGTAAAAGTCATCTCACTTTTGGTAACCAGTTAGCATAGCAAACATTTCTATTTAAAGACCTTTGTGACCATTTTAAAGGCTGCTGCACAACTTCATGTGGGTCAGGAAATTAGTTCAGTGTGTTTATAATAAACACAGTGCTAAGCTGACAAGAATAAAAAAAATTATTATTTAATTATGATACAATCTAATAATACGTAATAAACTTATTTTAAATCAATTAATTCACATTTAGTTATTACTGGATTGACACAGGGGCATTTTGAATAACTGGATTAAGTTCTAAGAAATTAATTTCCTCATAAACTTTTGCAATTTCCTTAGAGATACATTTATTGAGCTTTCTCTTTTCTTGACTACAGAAAAGTTAAGTATGTTTAAAATAATAAGAATTTTAAAATATTCTATTTTATGAATGTAATCAGTCTGTATCCTTATGAAGATTGGGACTCCTCAAATATCTAACCTCTTGAAAACAGAGAAATGCAACAGCATAGGTAATAAAAGGAAAATCTATTTGCAAATATTTTTGATATTTCATTCATACTTCAAATCATTCATTAAGGTACAGTTCTCCTCATTTTACCATAGAAAGTTCATACAATCAATTTTGCCTCCAGAAACAGGTGGCGCATTTTTTGTTCATTGGTGGTGGTGCTGGTGGTTGGTTGATTGTGCTTTTTTCAAGTATGCTGTAGCTCCATGAAGTAAAAGATTATAGAGCTACATTATTTAATTAAGGTGATCCACGTTCTGGAAGACATGCCATATGAGGAGTGGCTAATGGATTTTGTGTTTGTCTAGTTTGAAGAAAAGGAGACTGAGAGGTGACCTCATTGCTCTTCACAGCTTCCTGAGGAGGGTAAGTGGAGAGGGAGGTGCTGATCTCTTCTCCTTGGTATCCAGTGATAGGACATATGAGAATGGTTCAGAGCTGTGCCAGGGGAGGCTTAGACTTGGCATTAGGAAGCATTTATTTACTGATAGGGTGATCAAAAACTGCAACAGTCCTCCTCGAGATGTGGTTGATGCCCCAAGCCTATCACTGTTGGACAATGCCCTTAATAACATGCTTTAACTTTTGAGCAGCCTCAAATTGGTCAGACAGTTGGACTAGATGATTATTGCAGGTTCCTTCCAACTGAAATTGATTCTGTTCTATTCTATTCTATTCTATTCTATTCTATTCTATTCTATTCTATTCTATTCTATTCCACCTACATATTCTTAATGTTTCCAAGATTCAGTAACAACTAAGTATTTGATCTTAGGTATGTATTTTGTTCTAGGTAATATTTACACAGTCAATATCCATTTTAGTGTCAAACCTCTTTTGGCACTAAGATTTGGTGACTTTGTGCTTAAATTCTCTATTTGCAAAATGCAGAAAACAGCACTCCTTTATTTTATTAAAATATCATGAGAAAGAATGAATCATACTGATGTCTGAAAAGTTGTTTAAGAAGTAAGATGAAATGGTAAATAAAAGTATCTAGATGAATACAGAACATTTTTAGGACTGCTTCTCTCCTATTAAGTCTTTTCATCAAATACTTCTCACTGTCTTAAGTTCTTTCTATTGTCTAGAGATTTACTGCTTAGGTTTCATAACAGCTACCAGAAATTATGTCATGCATTTTTCCAGACCAGTTTTGGAAATACACTGAAGAGGTCTCAGGGGCATTTAAACACTGGGAGTTCAGTATGCCTATGAAAAAAAAAATTAAAAATCACCAAATAATTTTAACTAACAAATAAGTTTGCAGAAGTGTTCGGAAAAGTGGGACAAGCTTAATGAAGAAAATGTTTCATGTTAATCCAATAAATCAACCAATTATATGACAGGAACTATCGTAGATACTTGATATCTCAAACTGTTGTAGGAAGGGCTCTGACTGTAAGATAAAGGCTTTCTATCTTCAAGTCTAATGTGTCTTTGAATTTAACTGTTCTCAGCAATTGAAGCAGTGGAGCTTCAATCAATGTGGAGTTTTATCATATTGCAGAATATGAGGAAAATGAACTACAAAATAAATGATGCTTGAAGAATACTCTGGTGTTTATCTACACAATTCTTTTCTGTCAATGAAAGTCTTGAAAGAAAAAGGGATCAGTCTATGACAGCTGGTAAAGATTTTCCATATTTTTTTAACACATAAGACCCCTTCTTTGAATTTCAGCCTTCCCATTCAATTTATGCTGGCACTCTGAGGCACTGTTATGCCTCTGAGAGAATATTTTTCTTGATGAATGACATCTGGTCTGTTCAAAAGAGCAAAATTTCAGCTGAGAGGGAATGGTTATTGACAGTTGTTATGAAACCGACCTATGTGATAACTGTTGAGAATTCTAGGAATTGCAGTTTATTTAAAATAGTTTTGAAATTTCTTGGGAGAAAAATCAATAATTTATAGCATTAAAATGAATTAACTTTGTAAACAGAATTATTTCATGTAGATATTTTTTTCTGGATACTAACAAGCTCAGAGTTTCCTTGTGGTCCTATTTTTAATGTTATATGAAGAAAATGTCTTAGTTTCCATTCACATTAAAAAGACTTCTACTGTTCTGTCATCTTGCAATACATTTTGTAATTTATACCTTTGCTCTTCAAGGAACCAGCATCCAATTATTATCAAAGGGAAGACTCAGCTTAGGAAAAGTAAGCAATAAGTTGTTGGATCTGAAGCTGATCTCCTTATTCTGCAATGGTAATTGCAAATGTCTGCTTTCATTCATTTTAATTAGAGTTCCCACAAGCACAAAAGCTCATCCAGATATTTCTTATTATGGTAATGCCATAAAGTTCTCAAGCTTACATTCCAGAATTCATTTTATTCATTTTATCCTGTCAACAGGAAATATGTAATACTTCATAAACTACAAAATCACCATACACTATACATAGGTACAAGCACTGTTTAGGCATGTTCAATAAGTAGAAGTAATACTGACCAAATGAACAGTAATTTATCTGGGGTAGCATGCAAATGCCTATACATGGCTGCATAATGTTATCTGACACATCAGGGGTTCAGATGAGACACAGAAGCTATTAGAGAACCACTTTTTTGTGGTGGGAACTAAAGCCCAGGTGGGCTTCAAGACAGTGATTAAACATACGTGCATAACCAGTGTATTTAAAAGTCTAACTTCAGGCTTTAAGTATCTAGATGGTTTAGTGCCAGAGTTTGGTTATGGTTGGACTCGATGATCTTTAGGGTCTCTTCCAACCAAAATTATTCTATGATTCTATGAAGAATCTAAATTCAAGTGTTTGCACTGATACTAAAAAGAAAAAACATAATATGTATATAAAATGTATATGTATAATATATGTACTTTCTGATTCAAAGCAAATATAGTTATCAAAACTCATATTTTACACTTTATTTCATGTATTTAACATACAAATATTGCTCACTCATTAATTTCTTAAAGACTTCTTCCAAAATCTAATGTTAATATCTTTAAAGTTCTGCACCTTGATATTATTTGTTTTAAGCAGTTTGCGAAAGATGTGATCCTTCACTTGCCATTTTTACTACACTCAAAAGACAATAAACTCAAGATGTATAATATAAAGTCCTATAACAGTGGGCTTATTATCTGGCACCTTCATGCTAAACAAAATGTTTCTATATGTTCCATAAAGAAAGATGGCACTTGTTTCACAGCCCAGAATATAATAGTAGAATCACAGAATCGCTGAGGTTAGAAGGGAGGTCTGGAGGTCATCTGGTCCAAGCCCCTGGCTAAAGTAGGGTCATCAAGAGCTGGTTGCCTCAGACCATCTCCAGACAGCTTTAGAGCATCTCCAGGAATGGAGACTCCACAACCTCTTTGTTTCTTTATGTCTCCTGTGTTTCAGTTTGTGCCCATTAGTTCATGTCCTGTAACTGGGCACTACTGAAAACATCCTCTCTCCACCTTTCAGGTATTGGTAATATCACCTTGAGCCTTCTCTTCTGCAGGCTAAATAGTTCCAGCTCTGTCAGCCTTTCCTCATATGTGAGATGCAGGACTTTGCATGTCCTTTTGCTGAACTATTAATACATGAGGTTTCAGTCAGCCCATTTTTCTAGCCTGCCAGGTTCCCAGTAACTTTAGAGAGCAGTTTACAGTTACGATATTTTTAGTATGGAAAAGCCATTTCAGGTCACATTCAGACTATAACAGTTACGCATTAAGCTCTTATGTAGACAAACTTCTCTGAAACACTGAATTTGGCTTTTAGGTTGGTGTTTTCTTAAAGAGGGTGTTGTTCTTTTCCCCTTTTAAGTTACCTAGTAAGTATGAGAAAATAATATTATGAATTTATACAAATTTTTGACATCTTTCTTGCTGACACAAAAAAAATCATAGTTTCACCATTTGTCAGTACTGTAGCTATTGATACATCAATAAAATGTTCATACCTTGCTAAAACATTCTATACATTGTCAGTAGAGGAACAGAGGCATCTATACTGACCAAACAGCAAAAAATACATTAAATACTTGTGGAATTTAATAAATGAAAACCATAAAAATTTTAGCTTTAATTAAAATGTTGGGGGATCCATTCAAAAGACTGAAGTATAAGGAGAATGCTTAGTGTACAACACAAAAGACATTAACCGATGGCATCTATTATTGGTCATGTACTTGCTATCTTGGATTACTTCAGGGTCAGCAAGGCAGAAGTGATAAGTTGACTGGGGCAACTCAAAACCAATAAATCACTGAGGGTAGGTAGGACATATTCAACAATGCAAAATGAGACTAAGGAAAAACTTCAGAATGGAAAACAATGTTCTTGGAAAAGTCATTAAGTTGTGACTTAAATGCAAAAGACTTGAGTAAGATAAGGTTGATGTTGAATGTGTAATATAAAGGTTTGAATTAAAATTCACATGTTTTAAAAAAAAATATTAAAACATTTTAGAATCAAGTGAGAATAATAGAAACTACATATATACAAAGTTTTCAGTGTTCACTATTCAGAATATTAACAAACTACTGGGAGGACATTTCCCTTGTATTAGGCTAAGAGAACTGTTGGCATTTTCTGCTTTCCACTGTAACATGGTATGGTGGGTTAACCATTGCTGGCTCCCCGGTGCCCACCAAGTTGGTCTCTAACTCTCCCTTCTCATCAGGTCAGGGAAGAAAATGTGATGAAGAAGCTTTTGCATTGAGATAAAGACAGGGACATCCATTATCAACTATTCTCACAGGCAAACCAGACTCGACCTAATTTATTGCGAATTAAAAATAGAGTAAGATAGTGAGAAACAAAACTGACTCCCCAACCCCACCCGTCTTCTTCCCAAGCTCACTTCATGCCCAACTCTTATACCTCCTCTTCCCCCTGCAGGAGAATGAGGAATGGGAGTTGTGGTCAGTTCATAACACTTTGTGTCTGCTGTTTCTTCTTCATCATGTCCTACTCCTGCTCCAGTATGGAGCCCGTCCTATGGGAT
This sequence comes from Caloenas nicobarica, assembly GCF_036013445.1. Taxonomy (NCBI): domain Eukaryota; kingdom Metazoa; phylum Chordata; class Aves; order Columbiformes; family Columbidae; genus Caloenas; species Caloenas nicobarica. The sequence continues at coordinate 177,384,963 of NC_088245.1, forward strand.
ACAGTCCTTTATGAACTTCTACAATGTGGGGCCTTCCCATTTGCTGCAGTTTTTGAAGAACTGCTCCAGCATGGGTCCTTTCCACAGGGCGTGGTCCTTCAGAGATGGACTGCTCCAGTGTGGGTCCCCCAAGGGGTCAGGTCCTTCCAGAAAACATGCTCTAGTGTGGGCTTCTCTCTCCACAGCTCCTGCCAGGAGCCTGCTCAAGCATGGGCTCTCCACGGGCTGGAGCTTCCTTCAGGACATATCCATACACTCCAAGGTGGGGTCCTCCATGGACTGCAGGGTGGATATCTTCCACACTGTGGACCTCCATGGGCTGCAGGGGGACAACCAGCTTCAGCACAGTGTTCTCCACAGGCTGTAGGAGAATCTCTGCACTCCTACCTGGAGCACCTCCTTCCCTTATTCTTCACTAACCATAGCCATTTCTCACATATTCTCACTCCTCTGTCCCAGTTGGTGTGACACAGTGTTTTTCAGCCTTTCTTTAACATGTTATCACAGAGGTGCCCTCAGTGTTGCTGAATGGCTCAGATTTGGCCAGTAGCAGGTCTATCTTAGAGATGGCTGGAACTGGCTCTGTCTGACCTGAGGGCCAAGCAAGGTTGTCTTTTCAGTACTGATCTGTATTACAATTATATGACTTGGAAAAAGAGAAAAGCATTTCAGAGTTGTCAAAGATGACAATGTAATTTCAAGAAAGGGATTTAGGATTTGTTCTTGAGGATATTATTAAAAAGTAAACACATATATATACACACATATAGCCTTTTCTCATGTACCACAGGCCAACTTTTCTCTCTATAATTCAAATGTAGATGTATCTTACTACATTGATTGTCCCATTATTTCAGTGGAGTAATTCACAGAGTGAGGATTTATCCTAAAAGTTAAGTTTGTCTATCTTTAAAACAACAGAGACATCTTAATTCTGAATTTCCCCATGAGAGATGATGAAGATAGATCCTTGCAAATACTTTGGAACTTTAAATTTAATTCTTACAAATAATGAATCCTAACAAATAGATATACAAATATAACATACATCCACAGGTGTGTATATATATATATGAGCGCAGTGGTAAAACCTGTGAGACCCTTAATATGTAAAAATCTTTTTATTTACATGATAATTTTGACATCCTAAAAGACAAAACTCTAAAAATTAATGTAGCTGTCTTTAAGGACAATAAATCTCAACTGATATACTTCAGCATACTGTAGAGTAACCCTATTCAGTTTAGAAATGTTTACAAAGACTGTATAAAATATAGAGGTGAAATTATGAGATTAGTAGAAACATAAGAACAAGAAACTAGAAATCAAAGAGCCTCAGTAAAAAAGAATGCTGATGTAATTCCATGGTATTTTTAAACTGAAAATATTGAACAGATGTTGAACAAATCCATGCAGAAATAAAAAGTCTGAAACAGTGTCGATGAATAAGTTTCAGTAATCACTTTGCTTAGTACTTACTAGTAAAGTGGTTGGCTGGTTGGTTTGTTCTGTGGATTTTTGATGGTTTTTTTTAATAAATGAGACAAATAAATGGTGCCATTGAAGTATCTTCCATGCAACGTGTGACTTAAGAAATTAGGAAGGAAGAAACTGAACACTTCTTTAAAAGAACTCTAATTTCTATTTAAATTAGATACTCTAATTCAGGCTGCCGAGTTATGCACTGGCTATCACAGAATTAGTGCCTGACTGCTATGCATCAAGGACAATAAGGAAATTGATTGAAAGTCTAGAATTTATTCTGTTCTGAATTCATTAATACATCCTAAAAAGAATGAATATAGTCAACATGTTACTGAAGACTCAATAATACAATGTATACAATAAAAATAATGAGAGTTTGAAGAAAATTGTTCCTTGATAGTCTTTACTTGTTATCACTGGTAATTCATCATTCTTATCTCTTCTTTTCCAAACATTCAAGGTACCCTAAATATCCTTCTACCTGACAGGCTTTTAGGTATTTTTATTTAAATTATAAATGTATTATCACAATTATGTGACAAAGCGACATTTAAATTGAATACTACAAAGATTTTTATTTTCTTTTATAACTTGACCTGGAGTGTAATCATATTGCATACATGAGGAAAGTCTTTTTTCTTTCTAAAGCTTCTTTAGATAAAACAAAGAATTAAATATTTATGATTGAATGATAGAATAATTATATCTCTTTTTAGACAGAGTATTTTCATTGTGTTTGAAAATCTTAGCTGTTTGGATGAAAAACTATTAATATCATTCACATTCTATTTTGAAAAGCAGACAAGTCCTTCAGTTCCACTTACTTTTATCGCAGGGAAAAAGTGGAACAGCGCTAAAAAGTATTTTACTGTCCCACAAAGCTCTTTGAGATTTCAGTTATGCAGGTGAATTATTCAATTATTTCTTCATTCAAGGTTTTAAACACAGAAAAAGAATAAAGAGTGAGAGGAGGAAGAGAGATGGATACTGAAATAGCAGCTGTCAGGAAAAGTGAAAAGTCTAAATTCATGTCACTGTTTTGACCTAATTGATCACAGCTAATAGATATGACTACCTGTTACACGTCTTGACAGTTTTAATTCATCTTCTGTTCAAGTTATAATGGATGTTCATTGGTTCAAGACATACTGGTTCCACAATCCACTTACAAGGATGCATATCTACAGCACACACATACATATGTATACATGTAAAATATATATATGTATATATTCTTCCTCAGCATCAGAAAAAATATATTCAAATGCTTACTCCAAATCTTGCAGAAAGGGGAGCTAAATTTGTGTCTTCCTTTTTGCTGGTCAGCTATGCTATTATAACATTAACCTCCAGTTTTGTCATTGAAAAAGTAAAATTAGAAGAAATACAAAGAAAAGTAAGAATCTGACACCACCCCATGTGCATAAAGGGATCAGGTTTCTGTAGATTCTGTCCAGGCTTCTGTCTAGGTTTACAGATCAGGATTTCCAATGAGAAGTTGCCAGAAATCCCTAACCAGGCCCACATACAATTGAGTTATTTGCTAGTTTATGGTATTATATCATGTTAAAAATTATAGGGAAGTTTTATGGGTTCTTGGATAAAGATAAGGATATTTTCTGTCTTTATAGAACTCATTTGCATACTACTGATGCATATGTGTGTGTATTTATCCTCATTCGGGCTGCAAATACATATAACTTTTTTTCTGATACACATGGTTCTCTTTTATATCCATAGGCAACAACTGAATCAGTAAATAAAACAATTAAACTGTGAAGTGAAAAAAAATTACAAGTTATAAAACCAAATCTAAAAAATTAGTTTTGTACAGTGACTTTTCTAATCAAGGTCTGAGAGTCACCATTTGCCTGCACGGAGGTTGTCACCCATTAACTAAGCTGAACTAAGTCTCATCACCATTCTCATGAACCATATTATACTAAAAAGAAGGGAATACACTTTCTGAAGATCCTCTATTTAAACAAAGCATATAAATAATGAATTTGGTTTTTTGTAATGAATTTAAACTTGTTTCTTAGTAATGAAGTGATACTATTTAAGCATATAAATCAAAAATTTCTGTTTCCTAGCAATTTTAAAATCAGATTTTTCTTATGCTGAGAGTCATGTAATAAGAACAGAAATTTAGTCAAGATACTTTGGTGGAAATTATGTTCCGATTAAAATCAGAAAAAAAATAAAACTTCACTAATTGTTTTTGTCTTATGAAAGGTAGTAGAATAAGGAGATTTTCACTTTTGTATACATTATGCTGTTTAATAGATAAGTGCATCATTGAAGACAAAAGATGTCTGGAGAGGAATCTGTCCAGTATTTTCTCTGTATTTTTCTTTCCATTATAGTATTAATGTCATGTGTAGTTCTGCATCAACTCTCTTTCATCATGTCAGAAAAAAAAAAATGATCTGCAACTTATTTTTTGTGTAACCACTGATCAACTTCTGATATATTTAATTTCTTTCTGTGTTTAAAACCTGTCCATCAAGAGATTTTGGGTTTCCCCATTGCATTCTATTCAGAATTATTCACAGGGGAAAAAAAGTTGGGTGAGAATTTTTATTCTTTTGGATGGCTGTAGGCACAGTTTTGTCAAGATTTTATATTTTGTCTGGCCTCTAAGGTCATGGCATTTATTAAGTTTTAATATAAATTCTCTCATTCCTTCTGAGACTTTGAATTTCCCTCTCAAAATAGTGTCAGTATTTTCTTAAGATTCACTACTCTGGAAGAGTGCTGCCATCTCTTCATTATATTTTTTAAAAAATAATAATAATTATTATTATTACTATTATTTCATTACTACCATTATTATTTAATTCATTAAATTATTTATTAATTCCATTTTGAGATGATAAATTAAAAAAGCCCAAGAAGTAAACATTTAACCAAGACATTTTGGATTAAGGAAGTTTTAATTTTTTTAGGCTTTTTTTTTTTTTTCTATTTGGAGTAACCTCAGGCCACCTTATATTTTCATACATGTGCCTTGTTTAGTTCTCCAAACAGTACCAAAAGCAGCCTTTATTCCAAGCAATGGGCCATGGCAACCACACAGAGGCCACTGCAAATTCTCTCTTCTGTGATTGTGGCCTTATCTAGTTCTGCAAAATTTTGAAGGCTCTGCTGCCTTCCTGCTTTTTTATCCCCAGTCAGGCACCAGTCATAAGGCAGTGGCTTAAAGGGAGAAAAACTAATGCTGAAAATTTATTTTGCACCACACTTCATGGGAGGCTACATGCAGGATCAGTTGAAACTGGTTTTTATTCAAATTGCATATTAGAGATGAGTGAGACAGCAGTTCATGTACATCTAATTTGAGACCTTAGAAGGGCTTAAACTAAGATTAGAACTTAAATTGAACAAGCAGAGACGTCAAATACAAGGTTCTTGGCTGGGAGGGATGTGTAATGTTAAGATCCTCAGCTTTGAGGTTCAAAATTTATCAAGAAGAGAGTTTTCTTACAGATGACTGCAAAGTAGTCATATTTCAAAAGAGAAAATGGCAATCTGCTTACTTGTTTTATATATTTTTAATTATTAAACATTGTTTCTAAACATGATTCAGAATCTTTAAAAAAATGTAAAAGGAATGACAATGATAATGCTGAAATTTTAAAAGTATTTAACAGTTGATAACATAATGACAGCAGTTGTGCTATATTTCCCAATATTTAAACGAAGATACTTTTGGTATTTTTTCAGATGGAGGGTTTTTAAAAAAATCTACATTGTCTAATATTCTTGTTTACTATTTTAAGAGCCTTTCTTCACAGTCACTTCGTTTTGTAGATCTATGAATTTACAGTTAAGTGGCCTTATACTTGTAAAACTAGGCACTTGTTTGAAAGGAGCGAAAAAGCTCATATTGTGTGGAATGAACTTCAGCTTGGAGTCTCTCTAATTTAATTGATGCAATCCGACCTTGCCATTAGTCTTGCTAGAGGCAAGCTATTTCTGTCTGCATTACTTTTTGTTATTACTTTCATGTAGAAGCTTAGTACTTGTTGCTCCATATAAATGTGTGACAGAGCTAAAGAATATATCCTGGAAAGTCATTCAACTCTTATCTACTCTTATACTTTCAAAGTTAATTCACACAAATGTAAACCATAGTGCCATATATCAAGGTCTGTCGTATCAACAGAAATTTGGAATACCAAATTTGTGATCGTGATCTGAGATATTGCAGGAAACTTATATTCCCTAGTTACTTATCTGGAGTCCAGGCAACATCACATTAGTTATAAATCAATCTTATCCTAGAGCAGTTACCTTGTAGCTGTGCCTGAGCTCATTATTAATTTACTGCGGGTTTTTTTTTTTGTACAGAGTGAAGGAGACAATCAAATGATCTATCACATAAACAATTAAAAACTATCCTTGTGGCTTTCAGCTATTGAAATGATGAACAACTTGTGCAGAATATAACTGTCCTTGAATTACTTTCATTGTTAAACATTAGCCACTATGACAAATTTCAGTCTGACTTAGTCATTTAGAGTAGTATCTGCAGAGCTCTGTCAGATGCTTATTTATCTTTATTACTGTCTGGCAACTTGGGTGGAGAGAGGACTCATAACAAATACAATGATGGTACATGGATTAAATTAACAACACTTATATGCCTCATTGTTTTTCCCCAAAGATAAATGTAAGAGACTCAAAAAGTCCACAGCAAATACTATTCATACAACTTTGCTGAATATTAGGGCAAATATCTGCCAATCCTTCTAATTTCAGTAATTAATTAAAGATGGAATTTGACAAATATTATCAACTGCTGTTTTGCTGATTATTTTGAATCTCTGCTGAAAATAATTTAAGTGTTAAAATCTGTCAGTTAATTACAAATTATTGCTGAGTAACCTTTTTCATGTCTATAAGCACATCAGACCAGTATCAAAGAGTTTAGGTTTTTCTGAGGCTGGTTTGCAAAAAACTCATACAAGGAGCTATGCTGATTTACTTCAAGTGAGGAACTGCTTCAAAGAATTTAAAATTCAAATGACACACATGGAAATTCGTTCCCTGTTTTACTGACATAGTAACTTTAAAATTTTACTGCTTGACAGAAACTATAATGAAGTTAAAATACATGCTTGATAAAAACACTTAAAAACCAGAAGTTATCCTGAACCCAAGTATTTAAAGAAAAGATTAATTAGGATTTTTTTTTTTTAAATTGGACTATGAAATGTAGAAAAATGAACTTTCATTGAGGTTTGAGCAAAAACACTTTTTTGCCTAGTTTAGGCAGGAAAGCAGCAAGAAAGGAAAATACCGGAAGACCAAACTATGCTTCAGAGACAACTTGTTATTGAAGCATTTTTTCTTAACCTGATGTCCTTTTTGGCTCTATTGAGCATTAGACATTCCTGATCAGGACAATTTGAGAAAAGAAAGGGATGCCCTTAAAGGGGTTTGTACCAAAATGTTGTTCAGTATTTTATTTATTTATTTTTCCCCATCCCACGCCTTAATTTTCAATTCAGTCCAAGTTATATTGACAGTTTTCTGGGTTTACATACAGAATGAATCTTGGCATTTCAGCAATCTGATTGGCTCATTAAAGAGGTAATGCTGTATTACGGGACAAGAGGAAAATATCTGTTACCTTCTTCAGGGTAAGATCTAGGAACCAAATAAGCACCTGGCTGCCATTTGCTACTTGCTGTATACAAACCTGGGTTGAATTTCTAATTGAAGTTTCTCGAGGTGTGGTCTCTGAAAACACTTCAGTAAATTTGCTTTATATAGTGATATTGCTTTGTTTGGTGCAGAAGGAGATCACTGTGAGGTAATGTGATATGCTGTTTATGTGTTCTTGCATGGGGAAAGTATAAGCTAAATTACTGAAGTAGTGTGTGGTTGTGAATATCTCCTATTGTTTATTGTGATTAAGACTAGACTACATCCCTGCATACTACAGAAAGGAAGCTGAAGTTGCATTTTTGTCTCGCAGATAGATATGAAGGATCTGTAGGGTTTCAGCATACATTCATTGTGATAGGAATGTGAATCATTATGTCTATTCTTTCTAATAAGTGCCCTGATGACTAACTCGAGGAATCACTCTTACCTTCTGTCTCTCTGGTTTAATAAATATTGTATGAAAAGACAAAAAGCTTAGAAAAAAGTCAGGTAGTGAATTTCTACCAAGAAAAAAAACAAAACAAAACAAATCAAAACCAAAAAACCTCTACCCAAGGCAAGTTCTCCAAGTATTAGCTTGTTGGATAAAAGTAGGTAATGAAAAAAGAGCTTGATGGAAGGATTATCACCGTCTTGGGCTATGTTTGCGAGGAATTCAGTGTTTTCTCTTAGCAGCTGGAACTAGAAATGCTCAGTCTGTAAGTCTTGCTAGGATTTAACTCTAAATTAATCACCTTAGCTTGTGGCATTATCAGAATGCAGCTGATCCTCATCTCCTAAGCTGTAGACATTTAGCACCTGATGTAAAGAACTACATATAGCTTTACATTTAGGTACAGCATGAGAAAAGGTATTGTGAGAAGACCTTAACATTGGTATTTGGTTCATGTCTTTCTTTGCAGATCTTGGTACCTAGGTTTTTTGCAACTTAAAGGCATAATTTTAAATTAGTGACAAAAAGGAGGAAGATGGTAGTAAACAATAACTTTTTAATTCCTCATTATTTAAAATATACCAGTTCATGATATTATAGTTAGTTTTCATGTATGGAAATGTGTGAAACCATTCCGCTCTTATTTACATTATCTATGTTAAATATTTTCCTACCAAATTTCCCAACTCTTGGACTCATTTTTCCTAATCATAGAATTTGAAGAAATAAATATAAATCTATACATTAGGCCAAGTCTAATTCAGTACAAAGTATACACTTTTTAGAAAACTCCATGTGTATTAAAGCAAGAACAAAAACCCAAATGGAAATGCCTTCAAAACAAAGAGCATCCCTTGAACAAAAATATTTCTGGGTTCCTTTCTAATAATGGATGACATCTAGTCCTGCTAGTTATACATGGTAACAATCAAATCACGTCAACAGCAGTCTTGTGCTGTGTGCCCAGATAAATTGATTGTTGAAAGTGTGAGAAAAATGAATAGAGGTATGGTTCTTCATATGTTTTTCTGGATTTGCAAAGTCTGCTATGTTTCAGTAGCTTTCAAGGTTACTGCTTTTATGACGAGTTATGTGTAAATACACTGCTGTGAATTTTAACAGTATTAGATTAATTTGGTGTGTTTATTTCTTTGCTTTGTTTGGAGTTCACTACAATGAAGTCCTCCTTATGGATCTGATTGTATTTACCTGATATTTTCTATGAATGATACTTCTTGCTTGTTCAGCTCCCTAGCTTGAAACCAGGGATACCTTGTCTTAGATGTTCACTTATTTTAATTATAAACATACTTGATTTTCTCCCACTGATTTCCTATCTGGATCTACATATGCACATGAAACAGTACTACAATGCATGGTAGTAATTGGAAATGTTTTTTAGATAGCAATGATTGCCATTAAATATTTGTATTTACAGCCATATCTTGCACATCTGCAGTTCAGGTACCAGCTGGAATGCCTTTAATAGAAAATAATTCTGATACAATAACAAGTTATTGTTTAAATAATCAGTTTTTTATATCATCCATAGAAATTCTTATTTGGATTCTAAAACACCGTTGCAGAGTAGCATCAAAAAACAGGAAGGGAAATTAACTTACTTGAACTGGAGCAACCAGCCTCAAATGACATAGAAATCTTTGGGAGTGATTCTAAATTTTGTTTATGAAAGACTTCTTTTAGAATAGCTTTTACTTATTTCAACTTCAAAATAAATCAGAAAGAGGAAAAATAATTGCTACACAATGCAGTTACAGGTGAAAAGGCAATATTTGCTATAGGTCATCAAGGTTTACTTGGGCTGCAGGGTAAGTTTACCAAAATAACCAAACTCCTATATTTTTTATAAGTTTTCGATAATTTTTGACACTCCTGTGTTTTTGATAGCAGATATTGTAGCAGACTCATCTCCCTTTGATAATGTTATGGCTATGAAAGAAGCACAATAATTTAAAATATTAAAAATAGTAATTAAAATGAAAACTATTCCTGACTTCTATAACCATGGAATTTTCTTCATATTCTTCTGTTATTTGCTACGCAGCTGACACTGAGTGCCTTCATACCTTTTAAGTGACTATGACACAGAAGCATTTTTGGATCTTGTCTGGAAATAATGTTCAAAGTAGTACTGTAATCTGTAACAGACATGACATCATTCAAGCTTATTCACAGTTTTCAAAAATATTAACAGTAATGGCAGCTAAAATTCAGAGGGAGCACTACAAAAATATTCCTAAAATGTAATTTTGTATTATATTAGACTACTTCCATGGGTATATCAGAGGCTTGCTTCACACTTGTGTGCAGAAGAGTTGATGTTGATATTTGCCCAGATGATGTGCATGAGGAGAGATGGTTCTGCTGGGCGGATAAGGCATTGCCGAGTTGAGTGGTGGTCCTGCTGTGGAGTTCCTCATGATGGCTCAGGCTCCTCAGAGTTGTTAAATGTTGTCTGGCTGGTGCCACCAAGGATAATACAGATACTCCATCACTGAGAGGTGTGATAATAAGAGCAGAGGGGAAACAAGATTTCACTGCAGGGCCTCTTGTACCTTCAACTGCCTTTGTGGGTTGGGTTAGCATGTCTTGTACCGACTGAAACCACTCTCAGCCTGGGTCAGATCTTTCAAGGATGAGGAGGAGACGAATTCAGACATCGCTTCATCTAGCTGGGTCTCTGTGCATAAAGTGGCCTTAAAGAGCTGTTGCAGAAGGTAAATATTGCTGTCTGTATCATGCTGCTCTGGTAACCAGACTCTTGGGTTTGATTGGCCAAAATTGGAACTGAACATTCACTAGCAGTGTTGATTTATATACTGCTTTGAGACTGGCATATTGTGGGTGTTCATTTGCACTCCACAAGAACAGGCTCTGAACAAGGCTCTAATGGCCTAAACTGCAGTTTTAGGCCTGAGATATCTGTTGAGCCGAGTGATTCTACTCCAAGTGCAGGAATCTTTCTTGTTAATGATGCTTTTTACTTCTGCTGCTTCAGTTTCTTTTGCGCTGGCTGGCTACTAGAGGATTGGTTGTCTGAGGACCCTGGGTACATCTGGGGAGCAGGACTGGTTTTGCTGGGCAGAAGCAAAGAAAGGGTTACTGGCACTGTTGTGGAGCAAGTCAACACAGGCTGTTTCTCCTGCGTGAACACCACTATCATGGTTGAAGATAATGCAAAAGGACTATACAAAGAAGAGTCCTCTCAGTTCTTGAGACCATATTGCACAAGAGACAAGGTCTGAGTATTGGATCCTGTGACCCAAAGGGAAATGTAAAATACATGTGTATAAATTGGAATACTTTGTCGTCTTTGCTGTTGCCTTTCAGGTGTATTTTCTGCTGAGGAGAGTGAATGTATAAAAATAAATACCTTTATACTTTGATTTTTTGATCTAGGATCGTATATGTATCCCATTCTAGCTTACTTTCTGCATTTAAGTGCTTGGAAACAGAGCCAGGAATTTTCTGTCAAATAAACAGGATTTCTTGCAGAGACCTGCAAGACCTTCCTTCGTAGCTTTCTGACTTTGTACCTCATGCATTCTGACAAAGATAACTCATATAGGCAATACCAGATTAGTGCCTCATGCATCTTCTTTCAGAACCATCTCCATCCTCCTCAAGAATGCTCGCTATAGAGCAATTCAAGATCCCCATCAATCTAACACGTCTGTAACCCAGCTTTCTCTCAGCATTCTCTGTAATTTTAGCAGAAAATTAATCTATTTTTAAAAAGACTTTTTTGTCCCCTTCCTTTTTTTTTTTTTTTTTTTCTTCCCACTCTGCTTCTCTGACCTGGTCTATGTGTAGCTATCAGAAGCTCCTGGAGAACCTTACAGTAAATATTTCAAAATACACCCAAATGCTAACCCTAAATATCCAATCCCTACCACAAATTCATGATCCAGAATTTTACTTCAGGAGCCTAATTCTATTTGCTTCAGGAATTGCTTGTGGTCATCGATTTCACTGTAAAAATCTATTTTTTATGGTGTTATTTGTTATGCTAGCAGCAAGAAAGTATTATTTTTCCTTTGATTTTATTATAGTTTTTGTGTAGATTCAAGACATGATGTTACAGAGTGCCAGAATACAGTGAGAAGAAGGACTGAGGAAATGAAGCATTCAGTAAGATTTGCTAATCTATGAACTGACTGATTTTTGTTAATGGTAGATGCAGCATAGTGGTAATTACAATTGCACAAGGTCCATCCTGTGGCAACAAATACAAAGGGAAAGCTCTAAGTTTTACAATTTTTTGTGGAGCAGAAATATATTCAGCTTTTGATATCTTAAACTACTGCCCTGATTGCCTTATGATAATTAGTATTGTACCTATTAACTATATTCTATAAATAAGGAAAAAATCAGCATGTAATAAAATGGCAAGTAAAATCTATGGAGGTGATTATTGCATCTATAGCGATAATTATTGCATCTATAGCGATAATTATTGCAAATAACTTTTACATGCAAAACAAATTATTTATTCTTATTATTTGGTGTGATAAAGCGTTTTGTTTTCTGAGGAACAGGAAGATTAAATACTGATTATATGCTACGTTTAAGAGTCAATTGTTTTTAAATTGTTCAAGTTACATACAGTAGCACTTACATCTTCACAGGCTGAAAAACATAGTTCTTTGCCTTAACATAATCTTACTCTTAGATAAAGTTCATTTAGATGAGATAGAAGAAAATTTTGGGAACAGTCTAAGACTCTTGAGTATCTCACATTTCTCTTAGTGGATCATAACCTAAATGTTCCTGAGTCTGTTTACCACAGCCCAAACACAGAAAGAAAAAAAAATCTTGATGAAGGTTACAGAGCAACAAATAGCAATAGTTTAGTCTTGGTATTATTTGCATGTCTACTTCTCAACTTTATAGGCTTCAAACACCCCTAGTCTGTATCGAGTTTTTGACACTTGAAAAACCTTTTATTTGGTCTTGGCATTATTGGGTTAATTTTAATTTGTATTAACTCAAGAAAATACTCATAACCTACTCATTAAACAGTCTATTCACATTTGATTTAGAAGCAGAAGTATTTTATGGTGATTCTAAATTGGCAGGAGATGAGTATCACCCTTTACTTAGGTTTTCTGTGTCTACTGAAGTTTACACTGGAGGGAATGCCCTGAGATACTATTCTGGGACTGCAGAAATACTGTTTTTCTATATGGGGTGCCATTTTATGTCTACAGTCATTCTGGTGTAACTCACCTAATCAGTTCTCTGCCACTGCAGGACTGTTGGGTATCATGATATACTGGTCTCTTCTCACCTGTGACACAGAGAACAGTCTCTTGGTTATCAAAATATTTTAGACCAGCTAAAAGTCTCTTTTATGAAAGCTAATAGACAAGGATATATGTGAAGTAAAATTGAACACTTTTTTTTTTGTGGATTCTGGCCTTGAACTCTCTAATATGGGACAATCTGACCAATAGAATAAGCTATTAAGTTATCAAACAAGGCTATGATCAGTTATATCTATGACCTGGAGTTCTTCTATTAGGGAAGTGCAGAGATACTGCAGTGTGAAGATGATTTATTTATGAGTTCTTTTAATCTAAAATGTACATCATTTGCACTTCATTTATGCCTGGTGTAGTTGGCATATATCTGGAAATATTCACACATAAGAATTGATAATTCCAAAATCAGTTAGGGAGATCAGAAAGCATAAAACATTGTGGCCTTACCAAATGCTGAAGCTTTGGATTCTCATTTTCATTTTACAAAAACAGATTAGGACATGATAGACAGACACAGGTATCATGAAAATAATCACTTACAAAATTAACTCTAAAAAGATATTTAATGTCATCACTTCACTGAAGAGTCATTGTAAGAGGAGGTGGAATCTTTAATCTACTTTTCACTAAGGGAATTGACTTAGAAATATAGCTGAAATGCTTGGTAGATTGAGATCCACACATCTGTTGAATGATTTGCATCACTGTAGTTGAGCATATGTACTGTATATGCTTCATTCTACAATAATACTAACCTCTTGGTTCAATTATTCCTTTTTTCTTTTATTTTTTCTTTCTTTTTTCTTCTTTTTCTTTTTTGTTTTTCCTTTTTTTTTTTCCAATGCCAAATAGCGGAGAGTCAGATGTTCAGCTTTATGCAGAGCTTCATGTTTTAATGAAAGTTGCGTTTGCATAAAGGAGATTTGCTTTTCCATGTTAGTTCAAATTATGTTATGAACTTTAATGGGCTTTGTTTATTTCATTGCAATTAAGGACATTCCAAGAATCACTTTTTCACTTGACACAAATATCAGGCTGGTTTCCTTAGTTCATCATTTTGAGTCACAGCAAATGCTAGTGATGAACATAGTATTTTAAAGGGATCATAGTAATAAAAGGCTGCAAGAGGAGGAAATTTTGTCTGTGTACGTGTGTCATTTTTATAGGAGAATAGTGAAAACTGTGGTGTTAGGTGATGAAAATGTGGTAAAAGAAAAAAAGATTGAAACTCGAGTAATTATTAACTGTCTTGATACTCCTCTAATTCAGGCCTGAGCTAGGGTCCAAACTCCCTTTATCACGTATTATGGAAATCGAACCAGTTGAACAGTCCTGTATGCCTCTATCATTTCCAAGTCTTTAAAATTCTTCCTATGAAAAGTTTTTACTGAACAAGGACAAAGGTATGTCAGGGAGATCTCGCTTAAGAATTACTTCACAGCCACCTTGTAGCAATGAATCTATGCAAACTAACCAAAGCCAGAAATAAGAATGTTCTTTGTAATGCACAGTCCAGTCAACTTGAACAGTAGTTCTAAAAAAATATAAATTCATAAAAATGCTTATTGCTACTAATGGAAAGTAAAAAGGCAAGAATCTTTTCCTCACTACAACTTGGAAGTTCTAGATAGTTTCAGTAACAATAGTTATCACATTCTGACACTTGAGGATACCACTGTGTTTGTTACCTTATTAGTTATTTTCCTTAGAAACTGTTCTTCCCTCTTTAATTTTAGTTTCTAGATGTACTTGCTTTGGCTTTGAAAAGACATATCTGTATTTATTTTGGATTTGTTCTTTAATAAATTCCTCTGAATGGGATATGAGACAAAGATCAATGAAAACATAAAACCAGCAATAAAACTTAAGTAGTTGTTTACTAGTGAAGAAGGAATATCAAAACCAAATAAGAATATATGACCCAAAAATGGGACCTAGGTCTAAAATTCAAAAGGTTTCCAGATAAATTAAATGCTCACTGATTCAAAGGCAAAGAAAAACAGGCATGTCTGTAGCCTATTATCTAGAGAACAACTGAAGCTTGTTAGATGATGTAAATATCCTACTCTTTTGAATTGGAAGCCAGGTACTCCTAAACTTACAGTAGTACTTGAACTACACAAAGATGATGATGTCTCAGTAGGAAGACATCCTGTCTCAACAAATACAGAGCATGCTTCAGATGGGAGAACTAGTGTGGTGCTACCTCGGGGTTTGGGGGAGGGGGGAAGAAAAAAAACAACAAAACCAGACAAACAAACAAAAGACACTGTCAAATTTCCTCTATGTTTGATACAGAATTGTTGACTGGTGAACAAAAAAGCAGGACTAAAACCTTATAATGTTTCTGCTCCCTTTGGAAAGACATTCACCTCTAACTGTGCTACTGTTTCATAATATTGAGGGAGTGCAAAGATTTTGATGTATCTGATTTCCAAGCAGGGAAACATTTTTATGGTATGTCTCCAATTTTTTCTCTAATGCAGAGCAGGGCAAGACCTTGCTTCAACAAGTTTTATCAATAATCAAGTAGGGAATTTACAGAATTTGTATGACCTAGACAAGAAAGAGAGAAGAAGCAAGAGTACCACACTGGCATTAAAATGTGTACTGCCCAACTCTATATGGAAAACTAGCAGCAGAGACTGAAGTTTTATGGAACTGAAAAGTGAGTATTTGAAAATCTGGGAAAATATTTTATTTAGTTGTGGTGGTCAATTGGAAAATTCCTTCTCTTTGGAACAGAGGGTGCATACGACTTTAATGAGAAGTGCTTTATAAGGGGTATTACTGTATAGAAATTTGGTTTCTAGGTGATAAACACCCCAGTGAGATTAGCTAGAAGATGAGCAAATGAACATTAATATTGGACACTGCTGTTGGCAGTAGATTTCTGCTTCTTTTCATGGATGTAATGATTTTGCAAGCTTCACATTCATGTGACATACATGCAAACACTATCCTCCTTCCAAAATACTCAAAATAACTACTCAGGATGAAACATCTTATAAAGTTCTTGTCTGTCTTCAAAATTCCTAAGTTTATGCAAATTGATAAGCCCATAAAGTTTTCTTACAATGCCCAACTTTTTAAAGCAGAAAATATAAACACAATCAAATCAATGTTTAAAAAGTAAAAAAACCCCTATGTAGTGGACTCTTTCAAAAGAAATGTTAGAGGGTCATTTTAATAAGGAGTGCAAAGCAGTAAGTTATCTGTATGGTAATTAGAATCAATGAGCGTCCATAACTGCTTGTAGATGTGAAGAAGGTTAAAACTAATTAAACATATAACAAAAGGTCTTTCTTTAATGATTGGAGAGATGCCTTGGTGGATAGCACTTTGCAACCTGATATAAAGAGAAAACAGGTTCAAAGGCATAAAATTCTGTCATAGAAAGTGTAGTTTTCATGCCCAGAGAGAATGGAAACATAGACTATTCAAATATAGCTTTATGTAGCTGGCATTTAAATATCGCCTCTAAGCTTCTGAACACATTTTTGCTAAAATGAATGAGAATGTTTCTATTTGACATAGAAGCCTGGGATTAGGCTCTACTTTTCTCGTTGCAGCAGGTGATGCAATTATAAAAGTTAATTTAGATATTAGTTTGCTGGACTGAAAAGAATTTTGTTTTGGAACCACAGAGCTATTTGAGAGGCCCTTATCTGCAACCCTGGCAGGTTTGCCTGAGAGATTAAAGGATTTTGGCCTTCTGTGTTTATGTTCTCTGATATACAGCAAGAAAGAATATTATGCACTACATGCTGTGTTCGTCATCACTGTAGAGAATATCTGGACATCATTACACTTAATATATAGTCAGAAATTTTGAAATATTTCACTCAGGCCTTCTATCGCTTGATTTAGTGTGAGGATTGCTGTTTGGGTTTAAAAAAAATACTAAGTTATGATGTGTAACAGTAAGAAGTTAAACCTGGTGGATTAAAGAGTTTAAAACTACTTTTAATCCCACTGATTAAAGAGTAAAACTTTACTCTTACTATAACCATTTAAGTCAGAAACTGCCTTGAAATCTTAGACTAACCATTAATAACTTTCTCTTCACTACTTCCCACATCCAGAAAACAGAATATGAATCTGATTTTATATTTGAACTACAAAGCATTACTCGGATTGTAATTTCAAATTCTGTTTTCTGCAGAAAGTCTAAATCATATCCATTGTATTTTACATCCATCCCAACAATGTAACAAAACACATTTTTGCTCTAAGCAACCAGAGTACAGAGCTGCTCCTGAAAAAATTACATCTACCAACACCAGTCATAGGGGTTTTGCTGCTTTTTATTCTGGTTGACCTTACAGTCAACACAGCTAAAAGAGATTCACATGTGGATCCAATTCCACCCTGTGCATCATCTGAGTTGTTTACTGTATTTGAGGCAATTACAGCTGTGCAAACCCAGTGACGGCATTAGGGGGCACAGGTGCAAACAAGGGACTAATTTGGCCTGGAAAACCTGTATTACTGGTGATAACAGATGAGAAGGAGAGAAGCCAACTTAATTCTCAAATCACAGGCTGGGTATGCAGGGCTGAGAAGAATATCCAAAGGTTTACTTAGTTGGGAGAATATCGGATAAAAAAACCTTCCTAGACAATAAACATGTATTCCCAGTGAATTTCTTACCTTTACTTCCTTTCACAGTGTCACTTTCTGAAGTAGCAATGTACTTGATGAATTTAAGTGAAAATGCTCATGTATCCACCTCACATCAAGGGACTACGAACATTATGTTTGGTTTTACAACAGAAGAAAATAGGAAAGAGGAAGTGATAGGTAATTTTGTACAAATGTTATTGGATATGCAATTATTTCTTATGAAAAAAGAAAACTGAAGGGTAATAAAGTGTACTTTTATACAGTCTGTGAATTCCATAATTTAAAAATGGTGAGTATTGTATATACAGATGAAAATAATTTAAATGGTAAGGAAAGACAGACGAAGAACAATAACTGAAGAAGTAAGATGAAAGGAGAAACACTGTGGTGATATTTGATAATTTCTTGACTATATTGATTATTTGAATCTGTAAAGATTAAATTGGTTCTATACTTAGGCCAACATTGCCTTAGTGATATATCTAGTGTTTCAAGGCAGTTTGGCTTTTATGAATTAAATGCAATATTTTTTTTCTTTTTCTCCTTTTGCTCTTCTTTAAAATGAAATGCTCATTAGGTTTTGGTTTAGTACAGGTATCGAATAAATGCCTGTATTTCTTTTATTTTTACTGCTGCTACTTGCCCATCTATGAGTTTAGTATAACAAATATATGTCAAGACACATAATATTTCCTGTTTTAAAAAGATCCAACTGCTCTTACTTTCTTTTCAAAGTAACCAAAAGTAAATTTTGCATTGAATGAATGACATAGACACATATGAGAATTTGTTCCTTTTAATTATTCTTCTTTGTGGATTTAACAAAGAGAAAGCATCTCTACATTGAAAATCTTCGTCGCAAATCCTGACTTTGCTCAGTTAATGACATTGATTAAATATTGTTCTAACCAAAGTTTCCAAATTTTGTTGCTGGCTGAAATAATATATTACAAGGTGATAATTATATTTGAATGAAGACATTTCCTCTGAAATTCACTTAAAATGTTGCAAACTGTGTTAGCATAAGCTAAATTCATTTGGAATCCAACATTTATCTTATCTTGGGTCATTTGAGATTGCCATAAATTAAAACAATAGTATAAAGAGTAAATGCTAGAGATAACCAATTATCAGCTGTATCCTCAAAGTAAAATATAGCACTTAATTTACCAAAGCAATTCACCAAATGTGTTTCTGAAAAGAATTACTTGCTTATTCGTCACATGCTTTCTGGCACAATATAACTTCTATATAGTATTTTTTTTCCAGTCACATAAGTGTTATTAACACGCGTGTCAGAATTAAGCTAATAAAGCAAGTTCTAAAGTATCAGAATATTGAAAAATGATAAAGCAATTCTTCCTTACAGTGCAGTAATATGTCTGGGTAATTTCCTAAGCTGATGTTGTGTATGCTGTGCTCATATTAAAAGTATAATTTATGCATATTAGAGTATGTAATTGTCTGTATTCCACTCATTAATTCTATTAGTCTTTCTGTTTGAAGAAAGAACTGAGAAATCATGTTTCTTAAGAGTCTTTGTTTGCCAACTTATTCTTTGGGGCTCCCAAGCAGAGGCAAGTATTTAAGAAAAGACAGAGATAACCATTGCTTTGGAGCTCCTGCCTGGATTCTTGGAGTCTTTCCCAGGTGGTTAAAGTAATAATTAAAAGTAATAAAATGGACTGAAGT
The DNA here is from genome assembly GCF_036013445.1 of Caloenas nicobarica. Lineage (NCBI taxonomy): Eukaryota > Metazoa > Chordata > Aves > Columbiformes > Columbidae > Caloenas > Caloenas nicobarica. The sequence goes on from NC_088245.1 coordinate 177,404,160, forward strand.
GGTTGGACATTCAGTGGGTACATTCTGGATTATTCAGGTTCTGTTGAGTGAGGTTACTTTCTGCTCATGTCACATCAAAAATAAGTTCTAAAAAAGTAATTTCTGGATATATTACCTAGATGAAACATCCTGTTATACCATTTAAAATAGTCAAAATGGTTTAAATTCCTGATCAAGGATCTAGCGAGGTCAGTTAAATAACTGACCATTATATCAGACTGGTAATTGTGACATATGTCTGAAATCTGGATTCTTCCTGGAAAAAAAAAAAATAAGAGAAACATGAGAATCGAATAATATAATGGTCAGTTCTGCCATCTGGTATGTCCTTTTACCCTCCCCTCCCTTGTGAGCTAGGAAATAAAATGTTATTAATTTCTAGGCTGTATGAATCAATATCGAATCTGCTGGAATCACAACGTAAAATATAGCACTACTGTTTGTTAATTCATATGTGTCTCTCTTTCCACACCAGACACCAATTCTTCTAAAGAAATACTCCAAAGTAACTTTTTTGGCTCTTTCATTCATTATAAAACGTGTTTTACTGGTTGCCTCACTGAATTTGATATTTCTAATGTGCCTGAGTTTTTCATAATTCTAATGGTCACATTTGATTCATGGTCAATAGTAATTCAGAAGGCTGGTAGATTACTAAGATAAAGGAGAAAATAAAATAAAGAACACTCTTCACAGCAGAATTATTTAGAGGTAGTTTGACTTACCCTCTTCTTATGACTTAGAAATTTTATTCTTTTATGATGTTAGGTAATTGATAAACACAAAGTTAATTCTAGAATTCTATTTAACATGTTTGCAGCTTATTGTATGGGTAGCAGTAAAAAAAAAATCCATTTGATCACCTATTTTCAAATATCAGGGTTTTTACAAACCAAGTTATTCTGTTGTTTCTGCAGAAAGATTGAACTACTATGACAGAACTTTATAAAGGATTTTTCTGCACACCCACGGAAAATGATTTCTGGAAAGATGAACGTGAGAAATCAAAAGTTAAACCCAGGACAATGACAGGAACAAATTTGATATGTAACTTTCCTTCACTGAAGACTCTAAAAAAATTGAGTAAGTTTCTGTATGTATGTAATGGGAAATAAGGGAGAGAAATTTCACCTTCTGTTTCAAAGAGGAGGAAATAACATTTATACAAAAAGAGATGACTGTTGACACTTCTTTGTTTCAGTTGTAAAGATCTACACAGGGCATATTAAACATATAATCCAGGAAAATACGCTCATTTGTTTTATCAAAAATGATCTTTTTTTTTTTCAGAACAGACTGTGTAAGTTGTATAACATAACTAAATCCTTAGTTGTGATTAAAATTTTAGCAATGTGTGGTACTTCCAATAGAAAAATATAACTTCTAATTTCAAAGGTTTCGCTCTATTTTTATATTCTAACCTTTTCTACTACAATTTTTCTACTTCAAGAACATATTCTTGCCTCAAATGTTTATACCTATTACTATAGCAGCCAAGGTAGCTGACAGACCTCCTACGTTCTTTGAGTAAGGGATGGTAAAAGTGTTGTAATTGAAGGGAGGGGCAGACAGAACTGGTGACTCAAATTGAACAATAAGGTATTCTATGCTGTACACATCATACTTAGTTTAAAGATGAGTGATCATGAAAGTCTCATGCTCTTCATCCATGGCCAGCTTCTGAGGAGAACCCTGCCCATTGTTCTGCCTGTGCTCCTGAACAGAGTTCCAGTCCGTGCATTCCTGAATCCAGTTTCTATCTACTGTGGGGTCCAGTCCAGGACTTCCTTGTGTCTACCCTGCAGCAACTGGCAGGATGCCAGCACCTGAAGCACACAATTATTGCATCATCCCGGAGATTCGATATTGGTTCTGTTTACTTTGCATTATTTCTCTTAGTATTTTTAGTAAAGCTGAGTTTATTTTCCAACTCTTAAGTCTCTCTTCCTTTTCCTCCTTTTCCCCTTCCCTGGTGGGGAGGGCGAGGGTCAAGAGGGAGTATCCATCCCTCTGTTTATTGTCACCCACTCTGAACAGTGACAGGGAAAGATGTAGAAGAGTTGTCAAAAGAGTCATATGTAGATGAATAATGAACCAACTTACATAAAGCTAACAAAAAGTTTGTGAAATTTCAGTAAAGAGAAAGATAGCTTCAAGTTACAGTAGCATGTGAGTAGCCAGTACCTGAGTTATCCTGTACAGTAACAGAAATCTTTAGATAGATTTCAGTTACACCAAATATAAAGAATGATTTTTGTTAATTTCTTTGTTTTAAATTTCAAAGAATGGAAGAGATATCCTGACTTTAATCTGGCAAGGATGTGTCAACTATTTTTCATCAAAATCTCATACTGATGGATAAAACATTTGGTTTTCCGGTGAGGCAGGTCAAAAGGAGAACTGGAGAAGGCACATAAACTGACTTCTTTGGAATTGTTTAACAATGAAATATTCAGTACTTTCAGCTGATCTCTCTACAGGAAAACAGAAGCTCCAATTCACACCGCAATGTTTACAATCAGCTATGATCTTTTTGACAGTCTCTATAGAAACTTTGTTACTGAAGAATGCCTATTGATATGACAACACTGTATCTTCGATGGAATTTTATTTCCTCTTTTGTATTTCTTTTATTACCTTCCCTTCTCTAGGCTGGTAGGTTCATGCAGGGTTACTTATGTTAGCATTCCCATTGTGACACATCAGGGTCAATTCCAATTGAGGTAATAGGGTTACTGAACTAACATCTTAAAGAGGAAGATGCTGATGCCTGTTTCATTTGCCTGAGATGTCTTTTCTTAGCAATCAATTTGCCTAAATAAGGAAAAGGCCAATAAATTTATACCTGTTCACTGGACAAATAAACTAGATCCAAGTTCCTGGGGTTTATACACTTTTTAATTGTGGTTTAAGCTTTTCTGCACTAGATGAAGCCTGTGTAATTCTAACAGTTTACTGACAGGTTTTTAAAGCCAAAATAGGAATTTTCTCGCCTTGCCTTGTCTTCTCTTGCTTTCATGAAAGAAATGTGATTACTTTATGAAAGGAATAGTTTTACAGACCAGTTCTGCAAAATAAGATGTTTTTCAGCTTGCACATGCAAAAGAGTAATACTGCACTTTTGGTTCTCAGCTTCTCTAAGTAAAGCTTCTATAATTTGACAAGTTCAGAGAACTATGAGCTTTACTACTACCTGGACACTTAGATAACAGGGACAAGGTCAAAGGTGTTTAACTGGTTCTCTTTTTAAGGATTAATTCACAAGCAATAAATTAAATATTAATTTTAATACTTATAATACATAAGTAAACAATTCCATATATAAAACCATTAATACAGATGCTGGACACCATCTGTTCTCTGTGAGATTGTTTATTGCAAAGGGAAGATCCAAATACACATCTTGCTTTCATTTTCATAAGTATAGCCCCAGAGAGAGGAAAATACCTGAAATTTAGCTCTGTCATATAGGACCTATGACTTGCTGAATCAGTGGTCATTAAATAATAGAATATATCAAGCAATTCCACTGAATGTATTCCCGCTGATGTATGAAATAACACTATGCACAATAAAGTCTTTTTTTACTCATTCCTTCATTTGAGTTTAATAGGTGCTTTCAACTGTTAACATACATATTTTAAAAGAAAGCTTAAATGAAAACAAAAATATTTCCGTAGCATAAAAGCTGTTTCATTTTAGGATTTATAAGTCTGTTATCACCTTGTAAGTTATGGTCCATTACCACTTACACTAAAATTCTTCCTGTTTGTAGTCTGAGACTTTGAAAGAGAAGGTTCATGGCATATTCTTACCTGTATGTGAAGCTGTTTTTTGTACAATAGTGTAGCAAATATTATCATAACAAACAAAATAATATCTTCAAACAGCAAGAAGCTTTTGGGAGCTTTTTTTTTCTTTTTCCTTTCTGTGGTATAAGGTGACAGTCTGTATTACCCTGTTCCTTCTAATGATTATAGAGTAGTCCATAAAGAGAAATCTGTCCATTCAGTGCCAGCTGAAGTGGAAACATTTGAATCTTATACCAGAAAGGAATACAAATGCTGAATCAAATTAACAGCTCTATGTGCTCATTTACTGTGTCTAATTTTTTATGACAGCTGGTACCTGACAGTGAGTTATTTAACCTAGTCTCTGCTTCACTAGCTGTTCAATAAGCCTTTTCATGGAACTGAGATTTGCTGAGTAATACAGTTCTTCTATCTTGGCTTGTTATTCTGCAGTAGAATTGAGTTGAAACCATTTCCATTTCTATCAGCTCAATACAGATTTGAAAAGAAATAACTGTGTTGTGGCTGAAATACTTGCAGAAGGTCATCTGTAGGGTAAAAATAAGTTCAGGCAGCCAAACCTCCTACAATGCAATCACACACATCACAAGCAAGGGTGAAAGTGAGAGAGAAAAAAAAAAAAAAAAGGAAAATAAAGCCAGGTTTAATTATCTGAGTTGCAAAGTCACAGTGATGGGAATCGTAGAACAATATGTACTATAGATACAAATGCAAAGACAGACTATCCCAAGGGGTTACAGAAGAAAGACCTAAATATATAGTGCCTAAATATGTGCTTTGGTTTCCAAAAACTTCAGCTCCCACTGAGGTTAGTAAAAGCTATGAAGTTGCTCAACATTTAAAAAAAAATCAGTCTGTTGTTTTTCCTGCTGTTTTTACTACCAAAGCATCTTGTGTTTTGCATTTATACCCTGTGGTATAGACTGATCAGAAAAGCTACAAAAGCTCTCCTTATTTTCACATGACGAAAGTAGTGGTAGCAACAGGAGCATAATTTACAGCGATACAGAAGTGCTCATGAGTAGATTTTAAAGTGTTTTGCAATGGGACAGAATTCTCTGAATGTCTAAATACTTTGGAAACCACAGCTTTGTTTCGTTCTGTTGGAGCAGATGTCTGCATATGTAGTGTCCTCTTAACAGCAGTGATAAGTGACTTTCCTTCTCCCTGCTGTCTCTGCTAGAGCACATGTTAGTAAATTTTGCTGCAAAGGACAGAAGAACCTATGCTTAATCAGTCAACAGAAGAATGAGAAAGAAATGCTGCTCATGAATAAATGGGTGGGCTACTCTGTCAGTCTCCGCTCCCGGCTTCCTAAGGGTAAAACTATGGGTATGGATTCAACTACGTAACATCAAAATACAGTCTTAGAATACTCATTAACAGCACATATTTAAGATGTAAACTCAGAAAGATAGTAATTAATTCTAAACTAGGTAAAATGTAACAGCATGTTGGGAAAGCTGAGTTTAAAATCAGTGATGTAGAGAAAAGTATGCTAGCAGCCATGCATGTGTGGCAAGAAATGTAAACAACTCTAACCTCTTTGCAGCAGAAAGTCATTGATATAAAAGCTAAATCCCAGTGATATTTTATATGTTGTAGGAATACACTAAGGGAAGGAAGGCCTCTGTAAGGTCATTTTTACGCAGTAAATAAATAAATGAAAACATGCTGGAAAGGAAAAAACAAGATGATGGACTTGACACAGAAAGAATTCAGACAGCTGCGTAAACAGCTCCTTAAATTCATGAGTGAATGTATTAATAGATACTACCCTTGAAATACAATGTCCCACTAGAATGCACTTATTTGTCTTTTGAGTCAAAGCTAATTGGCACCTGGCTGCTTATGCTATACCTATACTAAAAATAGCAGTGCCATAGAAAGTTTCCAGGCACTGGAACATGATCTTTTATGCTGTTCAGCTCTTAGAAAATACTTTTCAACTGTGCTAACCAGTAGTGTCTCAAACGAGTTGTTTTCATTAGGGTACCCTGATTTTGAGGCTAAGAAAGTATCCTATCATTTGAAAATAGCATTATTATTGGAAAGTCTAATTTCAGGTCTGCATTCAATTGTATAGATTTATTCAGTCTTCGGGATTCATTCAATCACATTACTAGGTATTGTGATATCCAATAAGAAATTAAAAGAGTTTCTTAACTACCATGACCTGCTTCCCATGCAGGTTATTAGCAGCAAAACCCCACTTTTATTTGATCCATGACACATTAGCTCTTACTGGAAAAAGGTAAAATTACATGCAGGTCCTCACAGGTAGAGATTCCCACAGATTATGTGGGTTTGTAGCCTCAGAAGCTACAAATGGGAGACATGAGGCATGAAGACATTGGAAATCAGCCATGTGTACCTGATGTCCAATTTTGCAGTAAAAAGTTTCAGCTGGTGGAAACTCTAATTTTCAATGAGATCCTCTAAGAATATCACATACATGTGTATTTACCATTGGCTAACTAGCCTCAGAGACCTAACAGTGAGACTGTCCTACAATGCAGTTGTTCTAAAAGTTATTGGGAAAGGGTTTAAAAAACTGCTAGATAAATTTTGACATTTTCACTGAACGTTTTCATTGTTTCACTTTGGAGATCATTCCTTTACTAATTGCTACTTTTACAACATTATTAAGAAGGTTTAAATATTGCTTCCACAAGCTTTACTTGCACAATTTTAATGTTTATAAATTCAAGTTTGAGTTAATAATAATTGTAAAGTTATATGCATAATTGCAGTCCTAAAAAATGGTACTTGGCAACAACAGAAATAAGTAAAGAAGTCACATTATTTTTTATTTACTATGGTATGTAAATCAACATCAAATATCTGTTTGTGGTAGGCACAGAAATACAGATGGTAACCGTTGCTATGAACAGTCTCACTCTGAAACCACTGGCAGTCTATTAGCTTTGGTGAGGATTTGTTAGAGTTTATCTGCGTGGATATTCTGTACCAGGAGGTGCTAGTTTGCTGTGTTCCCAGTAAGAAAGGCAATCATACTCCGTAAAGCACTATTTAAAATGCTACATATTAGAGCTAACACTATAAAGAAGGAGAAGATAGCATAGATAATCTTATGACCCTTAAGATGCTGGGAACCCTGAGCTGTGCAGCATCAAATGGGCTTCCCATCAGGGCACAGTACACCATGCAGATCCTGTCTGTAGAAAGGTTTGCCCATTTTGATCATTTGAGTCATTATATAAATTTCTTAGACGAAAACAAATCTATTCATTTTTTATTCTGTGAAACAAAAACGATGTTCACATATGAACTGTTTTTAGATAAAGGCAAGGACATGCAGATGGCGCAATTGCCAGTAGCTGGTAGCTACCAAGTGGGAGCTGCATGTAAGTATCTCTGTTACTACCGACTGAATAAATTTATCCTGTGGCCAAAGGATTTTTGCAACAGAAAGCAGGCCTGAAGGCCAGGCTGTATGTGCAGCCAGGCATGGCACAGAATTGGCCTTACTCAAGTCAACTGTTATGTGAATCATTGACTCCTCAATGGTCTTCCTGTCTTCCGACCAGGAACAGTAAGACTGCATGTAAAATATCCAGAATACATATACTGTTTCTTATGATGAAATAAAAGATGGATATTTCTTTTACTGGTTGACCTTCTATTTTATGCAAATTTTATACAATTTTGCCAGTCACACTTGAGCAGTAGAAACGTTCCTCTAAAAATAAACACAGGTAAAAAAATCCTTCAATGTCAGAAGTGCATTTGTAGATTGGAAGACTATAAAGCTAAATACCAGTGAAACTGGAGACACTACGCTTAAAATTGTTAGTCTATTAGTCTAATTTAAATTGGTGTTCAGTAAATCAGAGATTTCTGTGTTGGTCTGCTTTCCCATGATGAATGAAGTTCATCTAGACATTCATTTGCAGTATACGGGACATTCCAGATTACAATGCCAAGTCATATTCCTACCAACACTTTGTATAGGGCAATACTACTTTTCTGTCTTCTCTCATTTTAGTTTCTACCTTTCAAACTGAGTTTTTGAACCACCGGAGGTAATTCCGAGTCTTGCTATGACAAATATGTGCCTGTTTCTGATTAGAAGAATGTTACTGATAAAATGAGGTTAAAATCAGAATAATGATCTCTGAGGTTCTATTTCATATTGTATGAGATTAGTTCTTCGTTCCAGCTTTACTTTTGCCTTGATGTGAAACTGTGTCAAATTCCTCTACAACTTTGAACACAGCATTTCTGTATTAATTTTCTCTCTGAAAAAACCCAGCAGTACATTTTTAATGTTTAAAGGTTTAAATTATCTACTAAACAACAACCCATCAGCTATAAGCTCTTTACCTTGTTAACTCCATGATGACACAGGGCGTGAATCAATCCTTAGTGTAATCCTGCCACACTTATGATTTCATAATTTACTGAACTACTAAATAAATCCTCATTGAGACATCTAACCATTTTCCAGGCATTTTTAATTGATACATTATGATTTTTTATTCAGCTTTAACTTTTATAGTCTTCTGTCTACAGTTAAAGATGATTATACCTTAATTAAATTTTCTCTATTATTTTCTTAATGCTTGTTATATTATTATGTGAATATGTATCAGATTTATAGGTGACTACTGGTGACAGTACTGATATTTGAAATAGATGTATTTTTTGCATATATCACTTAAAACACATTAGTAAATATCCATTTTACATGTAAACCAAATAGGCCAGATAGCAAATAGGTTTCATATTTGGGCTTTTGCATTTAGGATCTCTAAATCTGAGGTTCTCTCACTGAACACTTGAAAATCATAAGATGCTTTATTACTTTGTGTATCTCTGGAAAACTGAGCCGCAGTTGACTAAGTTTCATCTGAATTTGATTTGACCTCCCTTGGATTTATTGATCAAGGAAAAATTTCTGTCTTAGTAACTGATATAGTTTGACCATGAATCTGTTCCAATGCTAACCTGAAAAGTCAAAGTCAATTATCAGAAAGAACAAAAAAATACAGGAATAGAACTGCTGAACAACAACAAAAAAGACATTAAATAAATGTATGAATAATAAATGACAACGATTCAGTCTGACGGTAGTAACAATTTAGTTTCTTTTGGTCTAACAATGATAAAAAAGATGTGTCATTAATAGATGCAGGAGAAAAGGTGGTATTCTTTGCTTTGTACTCTTTGTATGAGAATATTTAATGACCTAGACTCAGATTCCCCAGTTTCAAACTTGAGACCCAAAGCAAATGAGAAATAATTATCTCAGTAAAATTAACTTTTTAGATAAAGAAATACACCTGCAGAAGATTCACAGATTTCCCTACCACCAAGATTTCTCATAACGTATTAAACAAAAAAAAAAAAAAAATCCATGATTAGGAGTTTATTGGACAGAAACTAAACCAGGTCAACTTTTAGCCTCAAAAGTTCTCTGCTAAAATACAAACCAACAAACAAAACTGCCATAGAAATGTATTTTTTGCCAAAATAAATGTTAACCCTTATCTTAATCTAGGAACCCATCTTAACTTTACTTGCAATGAAACTATTGCTGCAACAAAATTGATAATATGATAAACAATCCAATACTAGAGCAGTGTCATTATTTCAGTCAATTTACTTTTAAAGAATATGCTTCTATATCTGTACCTTCAAAATCATTTTCATCTGAATATATTATAAATGAATTTCCTTTCTTCAACTCCAATTTCTGTTTTATAACCTTTTTATTTATGAACACTGAAACATAAGTATTTATATAACACCAAAAAATTCACACACAGAGCTCTAATTGCAGCATTTGAAATGATATAAGTACACAAGTACATTTGCTTTCCTTTATGAAATAGGTCCTTCTGGAAATAATGACATTAAAATAATTCTTAAATTGGGAAACTCCAGCAAACTGGTTAAAATTATGTTCATTAAAATCTTACAATTATAGATTTTTTTTTATAGACTGTCATCTTACCATAGTTTATATTAAAATACTCAAAGTGGTTTGTGGAACTATACTGATATCTAGCTCTTTCCTTGTATTTCTTATTCTGAGTCACTGAGGCTGTTTTAGATGTAGTGAATCATGCAAAAATTACCTTTACTACAAATTTCACTGAAGTACATATTTAAGTTTTAAGCATGGTTATATAATGTTTCACTTGCACGTTTTCAAGGACACCATTTATATGTTTTCTTCAACTTTTGTGAACACTTGAAACTGAATTCAGATCACTATATCAGACAATAGCATGACAACTTGCAATTAATTTGAAGGACAAAATCACTTGGGTATGCTCTTGTGGCTGTTTGTGGGCTTCATGGGCTTCGGGCCCATGAAGATTACTTCTGTCTTGCTGCTGAATTTAGCAACTTGTCTATGGAAATAATGAAAACTAATAAGTAGCCCATTGAGTGTTAGATTATATCCAAACATGAGCAAATATCTCCAGGAAAAGAAAATATTATAATACTGTCCAAGGCAGAAATTTTGATGACAAAAATAAATATTTGATAGGAAATTCACCTTTTTGCCATCCTAATGTTGGAAATGTATCAGCAGATTATACAGGTATTTCCAAAAGCTTTAGATTCATTGATTGAAATTACGTAAATGGTAAGAGGGATTATACTACAAGGTACCCTACATTTACTCAATTGGATAATTTGCTGAGTAAATGATAATTAACACAAAATAATTAGAAAGGGTTTATGATATTTCCATACTCCTTAGTCCAACATAGATAAAAGAAAGTAGCTCTATGCACATGTGGATTTAAGGAAAATTAGACACCAATAACCTTAAGTTAGATCTAATTTGGACTGACAGGAACCTTGTAAACTTCAACAGGGATGAGTGCAAAGTCCTGCCCCAGGGATGGAAGACTTCCTTGCACCAAGGGATTGTCTGGCGAGGGTGCAGTCTTGTGGAAAAGGCCCTGTGGGACAGTGACTGAATGAAGCCAGCAGTGTGTCCTGGCAGCAGGAAAGGTCAGTAGTCTCCCAGGCTGTATGAACAGAAGCATGGCCAGTAGATCAAGGGAACTGATTATCCACCTTTCTACTCAGCACTTGTCACATCCATTTTAGATGATGTAACCTGTTTTGGGCTGCCCAATACAAGACAAACACCTACGAACTGGTGCGAGTTCAGCAGAATCCACCAAGATGGTTAGAGCTGGTGCAATTGCTTTGTGAGCTGAGGGTATGGGGCAGGTCCAGCCTGGAGAAAAGATGCCCACAGGGGACCCTGCAGCAGCATCCACTGTTCATGGGAATGTTCTCAAGAAGACAAGAGTCAGGCTCTTCACAGCAGTGCTTAGTGAGAGGATGAGTGATGGCAGACAGAAGTTGAAACAAGGGGACTAAATATAAAAATAAACTTTTAGCTATGAGGACAGTCAAGCAGTGGAGCCCAGAGAAGTTCTGCAGTACCCATCCTTGGAAGTTTTCAAGGCCTGACAGCCCTGAACAACATGATCTGATTGATCCTGCTTTGAGGAAAAAGTTGCACTACAGACATCCTGACATCCTTTCCAATCTTGAATTACACTATTCCAAGATTTCAAGCCAGAGAACTAACCTATGTTATGTCCAGGACTAGAAAAAGATAGTATGTTAGGTAAACTAATAATGAGTGTAATTTGTTCTTCAGTAACTAAAGGAATACATCAGACTTATTTATGCACAAATATTCATTTTTGTATTTTTAATAATTGTTATACTTTTAATTTTTTTAAGATTTTTAATTATTGCACAGATTTTATAGCTATGTGCAACCTGAAGATGTTCAGTGAAGCAGTTTGCTTTGAATAAACATTGAAAAATCAGATGTTTGTTCAAAATTTTGGATATCTTACCTATTTTGCTTTGGCAGTAAGAGGGTTCCTTCCCTATTGCTTCTTTGGCAACACTTGACAATAAAGTAGGGTGTGAAATAGACTTTCTGTTTCATCTAAACAAAAAACTCCAAATAAACAAAACCCCCAAAAGACTAAATGTGATCAAAACAAAACTCTAGAAAGGCCCAGTCTCTGCATTCAGAAGTGGCATGGAGTTCTTCATTAAGAAAAGTTTCTAACCAGTATTGTGATGTCAAAAAGTGAACAATGTGTATTATAGGGAAGATTAATGAGTGAAATTCAAATGTCACGTAAGAACAAGATCCAAAACTTTGCTTCAGGAGCATTCCATTTGATGTTCTGATTCAATATTGAAAGAAGATGACAGAAGTTCTTCTTCTACCCTGTTGCAGGCAAAGAAGCAACTTAAACTTTGACAGATAATTATGTATATGTGTGCGTGAGCGAATGTCCAAAACCGAATTTCTGAACTCTCAAGCAGAAACCTCATACTTGCTAGCTGAAATGGGTACAGAGTGGCTGTAATCTTGGTAGCACTTGGATTAAACAATAATGAACCCCCAATTAGGAAGGTGATGACACATGAGGCTTCTGTACATTGACTATTTAGACTAGAAAAAACTGGGATTTGGGGCCAAATAAAAATTATTCCCAAAACCAAGAAGAAGCACAGAGGAAAGATCCCAGAAATCAGAGAGCTGCATGGAGATGAAAGTCAGCGGATGCTCAGGGACCTTGTCCAGTGCAACCAGTGATGCTGCACATACCTGTACGGCAGCAACCATCCCACAGTGAAGAAAAGCTGACACCTAGAAACAATGCTGTGGGTTCGTGAATGACTATGCAAGGCAAATAATTGGGGTCAAACTCTAATTTTGTTGATTCCTAATTACACCCATTATCCAAATCTACTATGAGAGGTCAACTATTCTGTCTTTTACGTGACACGTGCACCATGTTTTTTCAATTTGGAAATAACTATGGGATAAATATGTATCAAAGCTAAATCATAGAAATTTTGTTCAAGACTTCTCATGATTTTGAGTGAAAGTTATAGAGTGTATGAATGCACTACTTTAAAATGGGCAATCACCAAGCGCATGAAGTTTAACAAGGGCAAGTGCTGGATTTTGCCAAATATTTCTGTAGTTTTTTATGTGGTAGAATGGCAGTAACTGTCTATCTATCTGAAAAGCAGAAAAAATGTGATTGACAGGAAGAATTTGGGACACCTGTAGTACAAGAAATACTTCATTTAACTTCAAAGTAGCATTTATACCATAATAAAGGATCATTATTTTCTCTAAAGAGATGACTAACATGAACATCTTTATGTCTGCATCTAACTTCAAATTGAAGAAAACTGTTCTTAAATGACATTCAAACAATTTTTTTTATTGTTTCTCCTTAACAAAAGTTTGCAAGGGACTGAAAATGTAACTTAGAGAGGTGTTTCCAAAATTCATTTCATGTTCCAAATAGTGGTATTAAGACTACTAATAAAGTACAATTCTTCTCCGTGCATGACTGTTATCATTAATTTTACTAAATATTACAGAACCATCCTAACTGATGTAGAACTCAACCCTGAAAAGTCTCCTATTGACTGCACTTGGGCTAGCCATCCAAATGTCCAACAGAAAATAGTGTGTGGGTAAATTTTCTCTAACTTATTTGGAAGGCATGCATACTTCAACTAGAAACACAAAGACAAATCAAGGCATGACTTCATTTGAAGAAGGGGTGGTAAGGGTTCTTCGCATTCTATTTCTTTCTTTTAGAAGACCATTTCAAAACCATTTCCTTTAGAGGACAGTTTCAAGAAAATATCAGTCATTACTGAGTTTTCATCAACTATCTGTTCACACATAATCATACGAACATAGCTGCTCAAGAGTGTATTTGAAGGGAAACTTTTTGGTGGCATCAAAAACAGGAAAGATGTAAGGACCGAAAAGCCCACCCCATGGAACAGCCTGAGGCTATGGTGTGATAGTAGTAGTAATTTCTGAAATGCAACTGTGTTTATCACATTCAAGGATATGTGTGTTTGTACACAACTTCATAAGCATCATGATCATTATAATTCACCTTCAAACAAATCTAGCTAATGTGCTAATCATAAAGCTTTACCCTGCCTCAGCAGCAAATGATACTGATGAGATTGGTAAGTTCTGTGGAGACCTGAAAATATGCTCATTAAAACAATGGGCGTTCTTTCCATTGATTATTAAAACTAAAAAAAACACCCTCAAATAGCTAATGTGAAGCAACTGTATAGCATTGCAAAATAACAAAGATGACATTTACTTTAATTTATTACTCTAGTAATTATCATTGCCAACATAATTGTACCAAAAATCCTAGGTTTTTAAATATATGTGCTGGTTAACTTAAGACAGTAAAAAGACATTATGCTAGAGCAACATTAGAAGTCAAGAGCTGAATGTCCCAAAAGTTTCTGCAGTGCAGACTTTGTGGGTAAAGGTGTTCATTCTTAGTTTCTAACACAGAGTTAAATTCTAAGCAAGGACGTTGCCTCCTTGAAGTGCAAGCAAACAAACAACACACAAAACCGCACAACTTTTGTTCAGGATCAAGCATTGTCTTAGGTGACAGATAACAATCGGAATGCTTTTGGAAATAAATTGACACAATCAGGCTGCAAGGTAAAAAAATCACTTCATGACTTCACCATGCTTACCTGAGATGTTTAAATGTTTGATGGAGGAAAATAAAAAAGGCCTGGACAAAAACTAGGTAGAGTTGTTAACGTGGCAAATGCCAATCAGCAGTTGCAGAAAGTCCCCATGGAATGTGAAACGGCAGTGCAGAGTCAACGACAAAGGCCTCCCTTTTCCACAGTTAGTAATTATCTCCTTGGTCTTTATAGAAGATTCATCTGCCCTCAAGCTTTTAAGGACTTGCATTGCTCCAATAGAAGGGCTAATCAGCTCTCAGTCCCACTTCCACTTCCCTCACTATGTCTGAAATCCTTTTTATTGAAATAACCATTCAACCCAAGTCCTGTTTCCTTGACAATCCTGAAGCAAATAACACATTTTGGTGAGCAGTATCACCTGCTACTCTGCAGCTGAATTTCACAAAGAAAAAGTCTTTAGCTGTTATACCTTATACTTGATTTGTTTCTTTTGTTATTTAGGTGTACCGTGTTGGGTGAAAACATACACTGGATATAGCAGTAAAGCAAATGGCACTTCACATGTTTATGTGGGATTTTTGAACTTCTCCCTAAATGACTTCACTCTCCAGAAGATAACAATGCCACATACAACTTGGTTTCTCATTAAAAACTATTAAGTTCTAATCATATTCAATTTTTCTTGCTCAGTGGATTGGAAAATCTCGAATTCTTTTCAGTAAACCTAAAGGGTATTCTTTTGCTTTTCTGGAAGGGAGAGGGAAGGGGAAGGAAAGGAAGACACCAACTTTCTTATGAGGAGAGACTGAGAGAGCTGGGTCTGCTCAGCCTGGAGAAGAGAAGGCTGAGAGGGGATCTCATCAATGTTTATAAATATCTCAAGGATGGATGTCAAGATGATGGAACCAGACTACTTTCAGTTGTGCCCAATGATAGGACGAGGAGCAAAGGGTGCAGACCGAAGCATGGGTGGTTCCATCTGAATATGAGGAAAAACATCTTTAGTTTGAGGGTGACAGAGCACTGGAACGGGCTGCCCAGAGAGGTTGTGGAGTCTCCTGCTCTGGAGACATTCAAAACCCACCTGGACACATTCCTGTGCAATCTACTCTAGGTGTACCTGCTTTATCAGGTGGGTTGACTGGATGATCTCCAGAGGTCCCTTCCAATCCTAACCATTCTGTGATTCTGTGAACTCCATTCCTCCAGGCAGGAAAGAGAACAGATTATGGATAAAAATATTTTTAAATAGGTTTCTCTTGTAGTCATGTTTCAAAATAAACCAATAGTATTACTTCATTGTTTGAGCAATTAATTTTTGCTGTTGGAGTGTTAGCATTCGAGAGTTCCATGGGAATGATACCTCAGCATGTCCAGCAATTTTTTTATCTGCTGGTCATCCTTAAATATGATAAAATAATCAAAGGTTGCAGGCAAGCTATGAATAGTTATGTGTAGAACCTAAGACGGAATTCAGACAGCAAGTTTCTGTACTGGGATGTTTCTGAAGCCAGACAGGATTAACTTGGATTTCAAAACTGCAGTTCTGGACACAAATGTCTCTATTCTACCCAGGTAATTCTTTAGGTGTCTAAATAGTTTAGCTGGATCTGACCCTAAGAGTTTTGCCCAAGACTAACGGTAAGTTAGTGGCAGAGTTTGGATAACAGTTTAGAAATTGCTGATCACCTGCCTCGCGATCAATCTATCAAATGAGGCTCAAGAGAAAAATGCATCTCCAGCTGTTACAGAACACATGCTGTTGTAAGAATTAAAAGGAGCCAGCTGTCTATAGCCCCTGAGAAATTTGAATAGACCCACATTTTTCCACACAATCATGCTGTAATTACATGTCACCCCAGGTGTTCTTAATATGATTACTCCCTATAAAACTATAAGCAACAAACGAGACAGCCCATACAGCTGCAGGAAAAATAATGAAGCAGCAGGGTTTCTCTTTTTCTGTGTGTGCGAGTTTGGTGCTGTTTAAATAGACAATCTGTTCCCTGGGACTGCTGGGAGTGTCCTTATGGTCCCAGGCATCTAGGGACCATAGATGCTGACCTGCACTAACTGGAACATGGAATCAAGCTGCTTTTTGACAAAGATATCTATCACAGATTTACTTTGAAAGCCACTCTGAAAGATACAAATTGTTTAAGACAAAAACATGCCAAGATGAGACAACTGAAAGACACAGGGTATAAGATTTATATTATTTCCTGTAATTTCCAAGACGTTAGCTTTTTTATCTACACAATGAAGCATGAACACTTTAAACATATTATAGCTTATTGTATGTCTCTGTATTCAAATTTGTTCTTAAGAGGCTTTGAACTGTCATATTCTGCTTCTCAAAAAGGTATCCTAAGGCCTAAATGGCTAGATATCCTGCAGGTGGTGTGGGGGTTTTTTGGTGGTGGTGGGGTTTTTGGTGTGTTTTTCGGTTGGTTGGTTGGTTGTTTTTTTGTTGTTGTTTTGGGTTTTGGGGTTTTTTTGTGTATGCGTGAGAATTCTAACCAGAAAACAAGGACTTCATCTGCAAAATTTGGGAGCTAGAGAATAAACTAATTTGCATGTTTCTAAGGGGAGACTTGTTTTTCAAATCATGCTAAATTCCATTATGCAAGAAACAGTCATTTCCAACGTAGAAACACTGAGCCAGAGGTCTTTATATACACTACCTACTTCCTGTTGCTGAATTGAAATAGAGACACTGAAGAGCTACTCATGCTTAGTTGGGGATTATGGTATCTGTGTTCTGCTGGTGAAATTAAGCCATGATGACTGAAGACTCAGTTGGCAGTGTGCTGAAATTGATCAGGAGTTAGAAGAAAAAAGTTATATGAGATAACTGTTCAGTGCGTAGTGCCTTTCGGTAGAGGAAAAATCATGATTCAGTCCCTTTCTAAAACTTTACAAGACACGGATGCAGACATTGTCAGAAAATGCAGCACAGGCAGTTTATATGAGATGAAGGCAACAAAGTCAGCATATAGTGATTTTCTGCAATTTTTTAACTAGTCAGCCAGTCTACTGAAGAAACCTGCAGCATAAACTGAGGAGATGCCTTCACAGCTTTCAAGCTAAACATGAGCGCTTCCATGAAGTTATAAGGATGTACTATATTCATAGATCTGTAATTATGCAGATACTTTACTGTTCAAAAACTGGATTCCAACTTCTATGAAAAAAAATCACAATATATCTAACACACTGGAAGGGTTCTAGCTCCAGTCCTACTTTCTAATGCGAATGCCTACTCTATCCTTAGGTGTCAAAAAGAAAATGGACAGTTCAAAACTGTCCTTCCAGGGAAGAACTAAAACACAGATGTATGGATGTAAATAAGTTTATGATAGACTGGTGATTTTTGCTATATTGACATACTCCTAGACCTCTTGTTTGTATTACTAAATCCACTAAGGCTTGTATTTGTGTAAGGGCACAATGAGGGCCAGGGACATAAGGGGGAATCTCATGGGGTCTGTCAGGGCAGGGACTGGCAGTCAGGGCCTGTCCTACCCCCCAGCCAGGAGGAGGGCAGCCTCAGCCCTGGGAATTGGGCACTTCCCTGGGGATGGGGACAAGCTAAGGCTGGGCTGCGACATGGGCCCATGAGTGGGCCCAGCTCTGTGGGGCCCATGGCTGGGCAGGGCAGGGCTGTGGGGAGATGGAGACTGGCCCTGCTGCTGTGTCACTGGGGCATGGGCTGATGGCCCTTGGGTTTGACATGGTGTCCTGGGCCATAGACAGGGTGGGGGGAGCCCCACAAAGACTGGGCAGGGCCAGGCAGGGCTGTCGGTGCACTCAGAGCCTTGACCATAATTGCAAACCACAATGGCCATATTCCTCTTAGTGACTTCATTAAGGTTTGTTGCAATGGTAGACACACTATTTATTTTATTTTATTTTATTTTATTTTATTTTTGACCTGGAGAAGTTAGCAAAGATAAAATGCAGAAGAAGTACTTTGCCTTTATTTATGTAAATGTCTCATTTCAGTAATTAGACCAATGCAGTAATGTAAATAATATGAAGGATGTTTACCTAATGTTTTTTCAAAGTTTTCAAGAATAGCTGAGACATTGTTAGTGTTTGCATCAAAACAGTTAAAAAGTTTGACACTTAAGGATTTTTTTGTGTCAGCAGAGCTTCCTGATTTACCACATGGTCATTTCCCATTTGTAGGAAATAGCAGTATGGGATTTTTTTTATCCTTTTAGCTTAGAGTAGTAGGATTATAAAAATCCCGATCTCAAATGTACTAAAAATTATTTTTTAACATTTTAGAGACCTGCGTGATAGTATTTGAACTATCACTGATATGCACCATATAAATAATTGCAGTAGATGTCTTAACTCTGAAATTGATGCAAGTAATAAAAATGGCTATCCTTTTAAATATAGGTCATTAAACTTTTGAAATCCTTTCCTTTACAAATCATTTTTATTTTTATATTAAACTATGGACTGGCACCTCAGTATGAAATATTTTAAAGTCTTCTTAATTTACCACAGTGATTAAAAAGGTAGCTGAATCACTATAATAGAGAGCTTCTACTGGAGAAATACTATATTCCTAATTAGTTTCTGACCATATATTAGACATTTCCGCTCACAGAATTAGTTACTCACTGTATTTTATTATGTGGGCTATAAAAGGTATGACTTATATTTGATTTTGTAGTGAAAATTCTCCAGAAAAAGTATTTTGTCATTTGAAAATATTTCCATAACGATGGAACTCATGTTGGAACTGCTTTATCAGACACCATTCAATCCTTATTCAAATTAACATCTATGAGTCTCCTTCCAATGAACACTTCCTTTAATTTCTTTTTATATTAAATACAATAAAATTTCTCTATTTCTAAATTACTGTTTATCAAATTCCTTTTAAAAATGAAAAAATAATTAAGACTTTCCTGAATACTTATTTTAAACTTTAAAGTGAATGAGACTAAACTAAAGGACACTCTGTAAAATGAGTACATTTAGATTTCTTTGATAAGCTTTTCACTAATACAACTTAATTTTTAACCTTAAGTGTTATGTGCTAAGTCTTACTCTTACTGTCAGTGTGAATTTTTTTAAACAAAAGTAAAAACTTTCCAGATTGCTAAGTGGTTCTCTTCTTCTTTATTAGAAAATACTCTAAAAATTAGTGAACACCCTTCATAATTCAGACCTTTCTTGGTTGACTACCTCCTGTCTAGATTTATTTTAAAAAATAATTAAGTAATATCTTACTAATATATAGAGTATGATGCTGCTAATACAGGAATGTCAGTTTATCTGTTTGTGTGCCAAACTCCTTGTATGTTACTTAAACTTGATTAACAATACTATTTTGGTATAATACTGCATCAAAACATTCAGAATATCATTATCATATACAAATGTAGAGTATGTTTTCCTAGCATCTCTGATATTTTGTACCCTTTGGCAATAAAATGTCTGATTTCACACTTAATATTTTTACTTCACTAGGCTTTAACTTCAGAATGTGTGAAACATGCATTGAATTAGACTTTAAAATATCTTCATTTCCAATTAAAATATTAAAATTTTCCCACTTATGGTCACTCAAATCTATATTTCATGCATTAGACAGTAACCCTTTAAATTTTATTTCATATCCCTTTATCGAGTTTTTCATAACTTCGTGCCTGTCCAGATCCTGTGGTCCGAGACGTCTTTTTTTTCACTCACTCTTTTTTGTTCTAAAATAATCATATTTCATTCTCACACAGATACAAATCCATTTAGTTGAAATCTAAAAAACAAGCATTGAATGTCTTCTTTGTCTGCAGGTACATACTACAGATTTGAAAAAAAAATAAGCACACTTATATGGTGACCAAGCATAAGACAAATGCTCTTATTGAATTTGTTCAAATTCTGTAACTGAGAAGTTGTTAAACTCAAGTAATGAAAAAAATCTGACTTATCAGACTTGCAACTAAAGCTATATACAATATTTTATATGTAAAATTGCCAATTTATATTTTATGAAGAGGAATGACACTAAGTTTATTGGACAGTGATATTTTCTCCAAGAGTTTTTAGTACTAAAAGGTATTTTGAATGTGAAACAGTAAGGCTGGTTTGAATTCTTCAGTATAAAGGTGCCCTGATTCAAAGGCTGAATGTACAATGTTATGAGCATAACTTGCTTCGTATACAAAGCGGCCCTTTGAGCCTTCAGTATGATGTGTCACTAGTTATTTGTTACAGAACAAAGCCAGTTTGTCTTTTGAAATGTATTGTTTTCTCTGCCTGCCAATACCTTGAGGAAAAAAAGGAAAGTGTCAGGTAGTTGGGAAAGCCTGACTCTAGTGGGTGAACAAATTCAGGGAAATCACATGAGCCTTTGGCCTTTTTAAACCAATGAAAGATGTATAAAGCCTTTTCTTCCATCCATGGTCTTCACATCTGATTGGATTTGTGATTGCATAGCAGCAGAAGCAGGTGAGATAATGGCCTGTAGAGCTGCTGGTTATAACACGTTACAGGTTCATGGGACCAAAATAAATGTAGAGAAAGACAAGAAGACATAAAATGAGGACTCATCAGTTATGAGAATAACAGAATAAATGGGTTACGCATATCAATGCATATGCTTATGAATGTTTATGAACCAGACATAAGATATAGCTATTTAAATAAATCAATGGGCCAGGAGCAGGGGGGGAAATACGTTCCTATAGTAACATTTCTAAAATAGATAAGGAATTATTAATGTCATTCTGTAAGGAACTAATTTGAAATTAGCATATGAAGAGTAAACATCATATAGATACAAGAGGCTAAGAGGGTAGCAAGTGTAGAGAAAGGCTTTGAGAGTATTGGAGGGAAGGGATGCAAGAAAAGGAATGTATCAAAAAGGCTTGTATTGACCTAATCAAACAATTCAAAACAAGCCAGCAAAAGAGTATATGAATTTTCTCCATTTATTAATGTAAGGAAAAAAATTAAGTGGGGGATGATGACTTGAAGATAATAATTACCCAGAAGGAATAAGCATAAATTTGCTATGAAGAAGTCTGGGCCTGTAATTTGAATGGATTATGACATATATTAGCATGGGTTCTGAAAAATCTTCCAATAGTTTTCTTCTCATCATTAGTCTTGTCATCATTAGTTACTCAACAATCAGGGCTTTCTCCTCCAATCTCAGATTTCCAAAATATTTTAAAATATGAACTGGAACACATGCTGTGAATTTTTAGATTGCAAATGCAGTTGCTAGGATAAATTCCATATTAGTACAACAATGATAGAAAATTCATTCTACAAGTACTGTAATTCTGACTTGAGCATATAGTGTGTGGGTGCAGGAATGTGTTGTGGGGATCAATGTTGTGGGAATGGACGTGGAAGAAAAGGACAAGAACTAATGTTATGTGTTAATAAAGTAGGCTTGAGGCAACTAGAGATCCCATTATGTTTCCTGCAAAAAAACACGTCAGATTCCTGGAAACCTGGATTAGTTGCTTCTGCTATTGTAACCAAAGCAGAGATTTTTATAAAGCCTCCTGTAAGGGTGGGAAGAATTTCATGTTATCACTCTTAATTTGGTTTACCAGCCATAGTCAGGTTAACAGGACAAACTCTCCAGAAATGTCTCTAGGCTTTCCCTCCTAAGCTGTTTCCCTTCACTGCTTCCCTCCATTTTGTGGCATCAGCAGTTTCCTTTCCATCTACATTTTTCTATGACCATATGACTGCCTCCAATCTATTGTTTATATTGCTTTAGTCCAAATGCAAAGTTCTTATCAAGTAGAACTTCAGAAATTAATCATTTTTTTTCCTGAAAAACACGGAGCTACTAGAAAGCTGAATGAAGAGCAACCAGAAAAAAAGCCAGAACTAAGTGTCCAGACAGGCTACTGAAAATGAGACAAAATAAGAACTGCACTTTTGAAATTCTAGCATACAAGTCCAAGTAAGAAGAATTTCCAAGATGGTATTTGGGTAGGATTACTAAAAAGTAATAAGTACAAAATGCAAAAAAACCTGTGCAATGATTTCAACAGTAATAACAAAAGATCATTTTCATTTAAAACCAATTCCTTTCCCTGACAATTGGAGCTTGCTTTCTTGTTGGTGACACCTCCCTTACAGTGACCCCATTTTGGCTCCCTGTCAGCAATAGACTGCTGTTCTGACCCATCTGTTGCCTACTCATTGTGTGAATCTTCCAGTCAATTCTAACCTACATACAGTTGCAACATCTAAGCATGAACCAAAACCAGATTATGTGGTCTGAAAGAGATGAGCATGCAGAAGATTACGGCAGAGCTTACTTCCTGTGTATCTCTGGTTTCCAACTGAAAAACAACAACAATGAAAAATGTCCCCAAAAGTCCATGGACTTTTGCGTCAAATCAGAGCCAGACCATGCTCCTGTAAATATCCAATAAAGAGAACTAGAATAAGCATCGGCTGGCACTAGAAAATCAGTTTGGGCAGTGTAAGGGCATGTGGAATGTGAGAGCATCTGGTTCATTATCTGTTTAAGGACAATTCGGTATAAAATAAACAACAAATAGCAGGGAAAGTGATTAATTAAACACAGAGATACACAAACCTGGGGAGCAGGTGATAACAGAGAAAATAACAAAGAGCAGAACTCTTCACCTGCTGATTGATGGCCTATTAAGAAAACACTGAGGCACAGCCTTGAAGGGAGTTGATACAAACTTTGTAACTGATAAGAAGGGGGAAAGAAGACTAGCATGAATATTTTGGGATGCTTGAGGGGTCCCTGTGGGACTTTGCAACCCTTATCATGGGCTACCAGAAGGGGCTTGCGGAATGGTGCAAAATCTGTTACTGGGCTCTTTAAGGAGAGGGCGAGAGGTGGGGAAAGGGAGAGTCAGGGCAGATCAAGGAGGAACAAGTATGAGAAAACAGGGAGGATGGAGGATATAAGGGGCTGGTCACACGTAAAAGGCACCAGTCAGTGTACTTGTATAACTGAGCCCTGCACCTGATCACTGTGGTCTATCTTCTCATCAAATCCTATCTTAAATATCTTTCTGTGTAATTTATCCCATCAGTGAATGCTGCAGATTTTGTGTCAGCAACTGGAGGGACCAGAATGTGTATTTTCCCCTAGTGATTTTAACCCAATCTATGTGTATGTGTCATTCACCAGAAAATTTCAACTGGGACTAGCAGACAAGTAGGAGGAAAACCTGTTTCTGATTAGCCTCTAAGTCTCAGTAGCTAAGGGTGCCCACAGTCCAGGCATGGATATTAAGCGGGCCGAGAGCCCACAATGATATATGAGATCAGTGAGTATTGGGGTGCTCGTGGGTGAAATGTGTGAGCACATGCATCTGTTTGCCAGTGAACATCATGTTAGACTAGCCAGCAAGTGGGATGATACCTGTGTACTGGGTATGAAGACTCAGGACTTGGGCAGTGTTATTATGCTGTGATCCTGTGCTGATATTAGAGGGATCCACAAATATGGGTGTGCTTGTGACTCTAGAGGGTGCAGGTGTGTGGTTTCACTAATGAATCTCAATTCTGATCAGGCAGAGAGGAGGATCAGAACTTTGACATCCCTGCTTAAGTTTGAGGAGAGTGCCTGTGTGGGTGTTAGACGCATCTCTCTGTGGCCCTAGATGTGGCCAGCTGTTTTAGTGTCCACTGTGTGTTCCCCTCTGCGATACACATTTAGCCTCCCAAATGGGCAAACCTTCAAATGAGAAAACAGCAGCCATATCCATTCACCTGGGACAGAGACCCCAGGTCTCAGGGTACACTATTCTGGCACACGGTGGCCTTATAACATCCCTTCACAGACAGAGCCCCTCAGGATGTTAAGCTGCTTTTTAAGGCTTATACATAGATTTTAGCATTCTCAAGCTCTCCAAACTTCAACATGCAAATTTCTTTCTAAGTGCCATTAAAATCCACAGTAACTGGAAGCTATTGTCAACAATAGCATGGAATTCTTCTGTCCTGCTTTACATGGCTATGTTAGAATAAAATAAATCATACCCTACCAGCATAAATCATACCCTACAAGTATGAATCATACCCTACCAAGGTTTTTTGGTAGGGGAGCGGGGGTGGGGGTGGGGGTGGTGTGTTCTGTGCTTTTTTTTTCTTTTTTTCCCCCACTATTAACCGTGAAGGGAGTCTGAAATGATTATTTCAGACATGAACATTTCTGCTCTAGATGCCTGGTTTTGATTAGATGAATCCCATTGTCACCAAATAAATTCTGCCCTTGTAGCTCTCTCAAGGTTGAATGAGGGAAGAAAAACACACCAAATGTTGTGTTTGCGAGCTCAGTATTATACTATAATACTAAACAGTAAAAACTGCTAAGCAAATAATCATCTGAGAACTACAGGTATTTTTTAAGAATTCTTAAGTACTACAGATTTTTATAATAAATAAAAATAGGAAGCTGTTTACTAGAATGAAGCTGCATATCATATATTAACTATGTTTTATGTGGTGTAAATTTTTAATAATAGGACTCTCCCAGTGCTTGAAATTTTCTTTCACTGTATCTGTAATTGATATGCAAGTACACCCATTCTCACTTTACACACTAACTAGAACAATATTCTTCTATTTACTGATGTAGTTCCCTGCCTCATTATGTATTCACATGTAGGTCATCCTTGTCATTATATCAGATCTAGTTGTATATTTGACTTCCACCTGAGTCAAGACCTGCAGGGCAGAGGAACTGCGTGTTATCTTTGACCTATTCCTTTTACTGAACTTTATGTGATTAATTAATAGATCTAAATAGATTTAAGGCCCATAAGATTTCTCAGAGCTGTAATGAATTGGTTAATACAGTGATTCTGAAAAAGCCTTTGCCAAATATTTCTTAAATTTGAAATGGGAATAACAACTAAAAAAGAAGTTCTGATACAAGAAAAGATTTCTTACGTGTCTGTCTTACCTGAACACTTACACAGGCCAGACTTTTCTGAAGATCTCAGGTGCAGAAGTTTGGTTTCAGCCAAGTTTGAGTTCAGTTTTAGGAAATGTGTCCCTTTGTAAAGTTAACAAAAATCTTTCTGTTTGCACCTGTGACTGGAGCTTGATCAAACCAGTTTGACAGCTC
Source organism: Caloenas nicobarica (assembly GCF_036013445.1). Taxonomy (NCBI): domain Eukaryota; kingdom Metazoa; phylum Chordata; class Aves; order Columbiformes; family Columbidae; genus Caloenas; species Caloenas nicobarica. Next base: position 177,429,612 of record NC_088245.1, read on the forward strand.
AGCAGGAGGGCAGGGATAGACTTCAAAGCATTTAGTTTTCTGCATTGTCTCAGGTATTTGCTGGAACAGCTGCTGTCAACTCACTGTCTCCTTTCTTCTGTATGTGTTGTCAGCTTCTGCTTGAGTTAACCCCTTAGATTCATCAATTAAACAATACCAAATAACTAACAGATGGAACATACAATATGTATGAATTATCATACAGTTCTACCTCCTTTAGGCTTTCTCTACTGAAACAAACAGCATAAAGTTTTCATAATACATAATCTTCTAATGCTCTAGGAGTTTATGGTCTGGTTTTGACTTATGACTGAATTTTTATCATTATGTGGCATTCAAGCAAAGAAGAGAAAAGGAAACAGAAGCTAAACAAAAAGCTGTAGTACAGAAATGAAACAATTCTTATTAGAGTTTCAAAAATTGTTTTGTCTTACGCTGTGATAGTCAGATCATACAAGTTCAAACTGGTCAGGTCAGGTCAACACTTGAATGAAAATCCTCCAAGCTGAGGTGAAAATTACATGAAATAGATGTGAAAGGTGAGTTATGAAACCAGCATCTGTGCTGAAGGGCACATCATCAGAATAGTAAAATAAAATGAAGGAATACATCCTCCTCATGCACATTTTTTTTAACCAGCAGCTCACTCTATTACTTTAAGAAATATCTAAATTATTTTTTTAAAAGGTCCTGTAGCAATATTGCCTCATTGCTAAAATGAAGTCCCGCTGAGGTGATTAGAGGTCATGCTTTGCTGGAGATGTTTGGAAGAAATTTCCATGAAGAACAACTAAATACAATTATTCTAACCGGAGGTACTATATCCCTGAACTGTCCTCTCTTGGAAGTTTTTGTTTGCATGGTCAAAACCACTGTGGAGTATTTTCCTCAAAGTCTCAATCTCCTTGCAACACATTTCAGCAGAGGAAGTAGGAGACTGAAGGAGGAAATGCTTCCATCATTGCTACAGGCTTCTGAAACACAAACACTCTTTCATGTAAAGGATTTTGGTAGTCTCCTTGACTATAATTAGTGGAGTTACAACTCTTTTACTTGGTATTGCATAATATAAGTAATATGAATATATTAGTAAGGGGCTTGTAAGATTTAAAGATGAAGGCTTTCAGATTAAGACCCTTTTTTGTTTCCTGAATTCACAATGTTTACATTTTTTCATAAATTTACTTCTATGTTAGAATGCCATAAGCACAAAAAATGCAGAAATAGAAGTAGTCTGAAAATTATGCTTCAGGAAAATAAAAATGTTTCAACAGCCTTCTCTTGCATCCACAAACCTTACCAAATTTAATCTCATTTTAGATTTCCAAATGCAGGAGCATCATCCAGTAAATATTAAGTCATGCTATCTGCCTGTCATTTTCACTTTCCTAGCTTGTACCACTCTTTCAAAATTCCCCAGTGAAAAAAAAGGTAACAGAGATTGAAGTGGAATGATGTTTGACAGGCAAACTTAAACTCTTAAAAATTAATTCCTTTTGCAACTTCATCAAAAGTGTACCTCAAAGCTTACATGGAATTCATTATAGATCCAGCTAATGTAATTTTTTTCATTCATTCACTGTTTTCACTTCTTTGTTGTGTGGGGTTTTCTTGGATGTGTTTTTTTTTGTCCTGTTTTGCTTTTTTGTTTATTTTTTTTAAACTTCCTTCTGTCCCACTCCTGCAGTCAAACTATGTCTAAAGAGCAGTTCAAAACCCAGTGGAAGCACTTGGAGATATTGCCAGAGCTATGGCTGTAGTGTCATTAATTTTTTCATGTAGTTGCAATGACTACTGCTCAGGCCATGAGAAGTGAGTAAGAAATAGGAATATATTTCAGTGATGGAGGATGGCAGTGGCATATCTTTCAAAAAGAGGTTCCAGCCAATTTTACCATTTTGGATTCTCAAGTTTTATTCTGTCTTATCTGGTTTATTCCCTGAAGTTTATAACTAATAAAACTGGAAAAGGGCAACTTCTTATATGCAGAATGTGTCATTAGCCATGGCCTGTCAGTGGTATTCTTGGTTGTGTCTGCTTTGTCTCTGATGTTTCATTTTTTTAGTAATGGCACTTCAGTGCTGTTCAGGTTGTTGCTTTTGATTTAAAATTGTGTGTTGTACAGAGGTGGGCATTAGTTATCTCAGACATTCTGTTTCTTCCTTCATAACTAACTTCCTCAGCAAACTACAGTTAGCACTCCGTACATTTAGGTGTGTAAGACAAGCTCGTATCAACTAACTTCAGATAGCAAAACTTTAATCTTAGACCACATAGGCCAGTAGACCATCATTAATCATTTACTCTATGTACAACGTAGGTAGCACTTTCTGAACATCTAACGTTCAAGCAGATTAATTTCTCTATTGATTTTACTAGTTCTGTGCATACCCTTGAGCTCAGATCATTTCTCAATCATTTGCTTATCAAAGATACAGAGTAGTTTTGACTGCAACCAATATGCTACACGCTAGTTTAGTGGGCCATAATTTTTCTCCTTTCTTTTAAAGAAAAACAAAATCTTATGGGTAATTTTTCTGTTCATACTCACAAGATATGAAGTAATTCTATGTTGATAAGTAAGTGGTATCACCTCGATACTATTCTTAATCTTTGAAGGAAGAACATAATATTATTTTTGTATCCACAAAATCTCAGAAAAAATGACAAGGTTTCCTGAAAATCAAGTGTAATACAGTTTAAAAAAAAAAAAAACAAAAAACAAAGTTACTTTTATTGTTAAGTTAAAAAAGACAGGAGCACACTGGAAACTTGTTTTTAAACATCAAATACTTTAAAAAATAGTTTAATGGATTAAACCTAGTCACCATTTCTGAGAAGTTTACCTGGATCAAGAGATTAGTACGCCAGAGAAGGCACATCATGTCATATTAGAAACGTGAATTAGAAGAATTTCCTTCATTCCACTTGTCAAATTCAAGAGTTAGGTACTAAGAGATAATGGCAAGACATATAAGCTTAAATTGTCTAAAGTCTTGTCACAGGAGACCACTATTACATCTATGATCAAAACCATTTGGCAATTTCAAACAACTCTGCTTATATCTACCAGGTGTGTGATGTGATTATATTATATCCCTGCTGCCAATGGTGACGGCATTTTTTTTATTCACATTTAGAAATACTAGAATTTCCTGTCTCTTTACTAAATTACATCAGTCAGACTGTGTTATTTTGATGTAATGACATTTACTGTGAATTGACCACATTCCTATTAAAATATAGAAACATTCTAGCATTCTAAGACTGGTGTGAAAAGGAACACAGGGAGAAAATCCAGCTCCATAGCCTCCCAGAAGGCTAGAATAAATGTGTGCAGTGAAGAAGTTCTCTAGCAAAGAAAGTTTAGAAGTTTGTGGGAAGTTTGCAGAGGAAATATTTATTCCATGAATACACCCAATCACTTAAGGCGATTTAGCATGGGAGATAGAACAGTACATCCACATATGAGTATTTCACCTATGTACATGTACTGGCCTAGAGTAGAAACAGAATAGCACATGAGCAATAGCTATGAATTTCCAAACTACACTGGTTTTGTTTGCCATTTAATGGTCTAAGTTCTTTAATATCAAATTGTTGTTTTTACAACATTACATCTTACAGGTTGTTGATTTGTGGCTCATTATCAAAAATGTTCAAATACTTAATACAAAATACCGCTGCCTCATTGATATTTAAATATTTAATTAACGGGGAAGCTGTTTCCTATTTTAAGGCTCTTTACCATCTAAAGGTAATTTTGCTACAATTTGCAGGATTATTGAGAAAATAAGGAATCAATAATATGGACTCAAAATTTTACTTATAGTTTTATGATATTCACATTTTAAACTCCTGAATATTAAAAAAAATAGTTTATAGAAAAGGAATTATTTGGAAACTGAGGAATAAACAGTGCATCTCACTTCACGAACTTTATTCATCCATATAAAAAAACTGCATAAGCTAGGATTGAAAGCCTGAGGGTAGAAATTCTGATCAAAGACAGCACAACTGATTTATTGCAGGCTTGAAGATTATATGTGGTAATACTAAAACTAAGCAAACCTGATATGACAAAGTAAAAGTCTTGTATTTATTTGTAGAAATCTCTCTGAGGGAATGTAAGAGCTAAAATTTTACATTTGCTAAAGTAGATGTATCAAACTAATTTTCACCGGGGGCCACATCAGACTCACGGTTGCCTTCAAAGGACCAAATATAATTTTAGAAGTGTATAAATATAACTACTCCTATATTTATTGAGTCCTAAAATTACATTCAGCCCTTTGTAGGCAACTGTGAGGTTGATATGGCCCCTGGTAAAAATGAGTTTGACACCCCTGTGCTAAAGTGTCTGCACAGGAGCTGGGTATCCATTCAGTGTGTTTAACGGCAGACAGTAGAAAGTCATGGATTAAGGCTGACAGTGTTTAAATTACTTTTTTTTTCTCCTGTACAGACAAAAGTAAATGTTTATATTATGTCTTATGACAAAGACTGGTTGCAGAGATCAGATTTTTTTGAAAAAAACATGCACTAACCAAATGATCATGCATGTCACTCAGCATGAGTAGTGTCTTAATGCATGAGCCTGCACTGCCAAAGCCCCAGCTCTTGACATTGAATGGCTATCTACCATCAGCAGGAAATAGATGCTGAACAGGTTTCATCTATTGCACACATGATGTGGAATTATTCTATACACATTAGTGCCAAAAAATTCTACAGACTGGTTGAACATAGAGGTTCTTTGGGTGATGTCTCTACCAATAAATCAAATAGACCTGGGAAACTTTACCAGCACCAGAATTCAGAGAGCTGTTAGGTCATACATTTCACATCACAATATAATCTAAATACAGCAGTTTTCACTGTGTTCTCGAAATCATGTAACGGTTAAGGGCAGAAAGTTACTAGTGCATCTTTTGTTACTAGGTATCCCTTGAATTTAATAGGTGTCCATTGAATTTAATCACTTGTTAGTAAGATTCATCAACTTTTAGCCTCCGTTGGTTGTGCTTTTGGCTTAATTCAGTTACTCTCACACTAATGTTTAGTGCCATATGAAGTGACTCAGAGTAATTAAGACAAATGGCACAGGACTGGGAGATATGACAAAAGACCTGTGGAGGACATGTCTTCTGCCATGGCAAATTTCTTATGAAAATTCTCCAGTTAATTTGCCTTGAGGTAAACATGTTTAGTGCATTAGGTGTTAATTCTAGAGTCAAACAAAGACACTCTGGAATTAAAGACTTGATGCTTTCATAGGAACTTCATATCTAAAAAGCCAGAAGTTTGTCTTCAGCTGGCAGAGTGCCTGTGTCAATTGTTTGCTCAGCATCTTCAGTAAAAAGTCACCTATCATTTGAGAGAATAATCACTGAAAAGTATAAATAATACCATTCACAATAAAAAGAGTTAATTTAGCTAAACTGAATAACAATTATTCTTCAGAACAGGGAAACTGATGGAAGGAATTTGGTGATCCTGCAGATCAAGGTAGTAGTGGAAAGTAACATCTGCTAATCTTTATTTTTCCCATTTCTTTTACTCTTGATGACTGAAAAAAAAAATAAAAACCATCGCTTCCTATCCACCATGGGAAGTTTTCAGTTGGGTCAGTAAGTGGAGATGAAAGGAAATGGCAGATCAGTTGGATCAGCTCAAGGGAACCCAAAGTGACACCCTACATAGGGGAAGCGTCTCGTCATTTAACAGAGAAATTGGAGATCTCACAGTTGGGATACGTTTCTTGCAGAAATTCATGAACACATAGTAGTGTTCTGCCATTTATCTCAGCTAACTGACCCAGCTCCCCATGGGGGATGAAAGCCTTTATATTGGCAAGGAAAATGAAGTAGGGAACAAAGTAATGAATTGAATGTATCTTTATCTTATTAAAGTTGTCTTAAGTAATTGCAGTGGTTGTTGCTTACACCTAAAAAACAATAAGTGTTCATAGCTAAAACACATTTTAATAAATTTTATTTTTTTATGTTGACAATATATCAAAAGCTTCAATGCTTCCCCTTTTACTTCAATTCTCACTTCTGTTTTATTAAAAGAAGAAAAAAAAAGAGAAATTAATTACAACAGCAGGATAAGATTAAATACATGGTTCAATAAATGGTATATTAACAGTGTTTTCTGTCAGAATTATTTACTTTGATCAATGTTACTGCTCAAGCAATTTGCTTGTAAATGATTGACATTTATACAAGAAAACCATTATTTAGTTCAACTATTCTGGAGCAGTGGAAAAGAACATGCTATTTTTTTTTCTATAGCAGATTAGACCTCTAATTGTAAATGTTAGAAGTTGCTGAAACAATTTTAAAAGTCTAGAAAACATGATGGTGTATCCAAATACTTCAAAAGGTATTATCCTTTGTGGACCCGGTCAGTCCCAGCTGGACAAGCTGGAAAAAAATACCTATACAGTGTTGTGTATCCCTTGCTGAAATGATCTGTCAAGCACACATCAGGAGACAGCAGATGTTAAAGACCACTGTGCTTCAAATGTCAAAGAAATTCAACCTTTCCTACAGTTTGAAACCATCTGTTGACATCCAAGTAGGACACTGCATGTCAAGTGAGTTAGATTTCTGCTTTGTAGATTAAGACTTTGGTCTCTGTTCTGTCCTCACTACTTGTGAATGTTAGGTTTAAATTTAATTTAAATAAGAACTACTACATGTTGCACTTTGTCATTCCAAAGTCAAGTGCATCTTGTGGAGATTTCTTCAGGTGAAAGGAGGAAAATAAAACAAAAACAATCCACACACAAATGTATAAACTGCACATACTACCTTTACTTGAAAAGAAGACCTAAAGGAAAATTTACCCACGTAAGATAAGTACAACTCTGGATGATACTAATTGACAATAAATGCTGAAACAAATTCTATTGGAGGAAAGAAAATCTAACTTACATTACACAAATATCTATGATTTTGATTATTGACCATAACAAAAATGCTTGTAGTGAATAGTCATTAATACATGTAAGAGTAAAAAAGCAAGATTGTTATATAGATTTCAATGGTACATTCGTATAAGTCTCTACTGCTAGGTATCAAAATATGTGCAAAAATAGCAAACTTTATGCACACAGATGTCAAGGTCATGGTGCAGCAAATATAAAATCTGATTGCTAAATTATGCATCTGGTGCCCAGAGAGTTGCATTCAAATCTGAATTTGTCTGTAGGAGTTTCAGAAATAGGCACTAAGCTCAAATGTGTCCGTATAATACTGTGCTGAGAATTCCAAAGCAGTAAAAATATACAGAGCAGAAAAAGGAATAAAAAGAAAAAAAAAAAAAAAGGCAACAAACCAAAATAAACAAAAAACAAACAAAAAACGCAAGCCTCTCAGTAGTCCGGTGTTTATGATTAATTTAAAAATATTTTAATAGTAGTTTAAGTTGGTGATTTTCTTTTCTTTAGAACTAAATATATCCATTATAAATCCTTATTTGAATGACGGAAATTGACAGCATTTCATTTTTAGATGGCAGATCAGCTGAGATTCTGGACCTGTATCAAAATTCTTAACAAATGAAAATAAAAACAAAATAAAAGCCAGAAAGTTGTATTCCTTATCATGAAACGGAGTGATACTTGATATATGTAGTGAAGAATCCTAGCTAATATGACACAGCCACCAGTGGTAAAAAGATTGGGTAGAATATGTTGTGTTATTAGAAATTTGTTCATCAGTGGATTGGACCGACTAGATTTATCATTTTAGCAGCCCTGTGAATTACGCTGCAAGATACACAGAATGACTCAGATATAATAAAAATCTCATAATTTGAAGTTCCAGTGGGAAATGGAATGTGGTAGGACGTTGATTTTTAGATAATATTGAGCCTTTATATAAAAAGTTGGGGGTAAGGGGAGAAAAACAATCTCTCCCCTTCTTATTTTCTGGTTTAATGGATAGACATGCGTCTTAGGCCAGAGACCAGCAGTGGAAAAAAGGGAACTGAAGTCAGCACTTTCCCAGGTGGAATTATTTTAGCAAAATAAATGACCTCTATTTTACAAAACAGTTTTAGATAATTCCCAAATGAGTTAAATTAATAAAACTGCAGCTTGATTAAACTAAGTTCCAGTAATGTAAAACTCCCAAAGCAAACACTACCACTCAAGAAGATGAGTTGGATTTTGAAAAAGATACTCTCTGGTGTACTTCATAACAACAAAAAAACCCCAAACAAACAAAAACCTTATGCATTTGCTTCCAGAGAAATTTAAATTTCTCTGCTTTCCACTCTCCCACGGTTTGAAGAAATCTCGCAAGTAAAAACAAATATGAGATGTTTCCATTGTTATCATTTTTTTTCAAAATCTCAGTCTCCAGATAGAGAAGACAATTTTTTTAATTATTCAAAAAAATTTGGGTTTTGTCTACTCGTGGCTTAATACTTTGTACCTAAAAATCTTATAATGACAAATACTGTCATGTAGCCTACTTTGTCAGAACAGTCATACAGCTATTTATGTGATGTGTTCCTCCCATTTACCAGCATACATTTAGACCCACATATATTAGCTGCATGAATAAAAACGAAGTGGAAAATGGAAAATACCTTTTTATATTCTCAACAACTGAATGAGAAGAAACAAACAAAAAAAGGCATTTAGCTGCACTGCGCTTCTAGTCATAGCTCCAGTAAGAATTTCTAAGTGCCAACAATCCGTGAAAAAAGTTTCCCTCAGAACAGGTAAACACTAGAAAAAACATCATTTCTATGATACTACACTGGGCTGTTACACTACTTGGAAGAACTACATTGGTTTCAAAGTTTAAAATATATTATTTTCTCACAAAAAACTTGGTTCCTGGAGTTTGTCCACCTTAATCTAGAAGAATATAACAAATAAATGCATAAAATATGTTTCTGTTCATTAAAAAGTCAATTTCAGTGAGCTTGTTTTCCTGTAAGTCCTTGTAAAACAAACAAAAAACTTGAGTATTTTCTGAATGATCATTCAAGTAAATTATATTAGCACAAAGCAGACAGAAAAATAAAACAATATCCATGCTTTCTTGCATGGATATTTGATTTGAAAAAAAGCTGAATTAACTGTCAAAAAGTATTATTTAAGTTGATGGCATTTTATTAGCTCTTCTATACAAGGTAGCATACAGTATTTTGTCAAATAAGTTAGATTTAGAGTTATTTCTCTGTACTTTACATTTTATTTCAATCCAGTTCTTGGTTTTCTGAAATAACAGGCCTCAAAGATGACAATATTATCAATAAACATACAGTGCAGACAACTTGCAATAAGTTGCTCAAAAATAAATAATAGATTGGACAGGGAACACTTTGCTTTTACATCACAGAAATTATTCAGCCTTTGTTTGGTTTTGCACAGTTACTGAAAATATTTGTAATTTTAGGGCTGTATTATTTTGAAGAAATGGACTGAAAAACAGTTAAAGACAAGTGTGTTGTCTCTGCTAGTTACTTTTCTGACAAAATATAGTGCACTACTTCTTAATAATAAAGGAATAAAAGTGCCCCCTAATAAATACTATATTTTGCAAATAAATGCCTTGTTTTTAAAATGTGGTACAAGATTGTGTGTTGGGAGATTTGCAAACACAATTTATTACAATTTATTGCATTTTTAGTTTATATTTTAGTACACTGTGTAAGTTATATAAAATGTAAATTCTCTATAACTTCTATAAGTAGAAAAGTAGGTATAATCAGTTTCCAGAAAAATTCTTATTTTGATTATCTAGCACTTGCTGTCTCTTTTATTTGTTGCATTAGTTTTCTTCAATGTCATTATGTAAACCAGAGACGGATTTATTGGAAAATGTACTTCTAAGAGGATTCATCTTAGATCTTCATTTACAATCTCCAATGACAATAACATTTGCAGTGTGATTTTTTTCTTGAACAACTACCTGTATTACTTTATTTTAAAATACTTCAATTATCCATACATAAACTTTACCTTGTCATCATGGTATTAACTAAAGACTTTTTTTTTTAACGCAGTATGAGACAAAACCAATCTTATTCTTTTGGTTTTTATTAAACAGAGTTTTGATAATGTTAAAATGCCTATAAAAAAACTGCTTACAGTATTCACAAATCATTTAAAAGGTCTGGTGTTGCATAAACACGTTTGCTTAGCATTTCCCATGACAGAATCCTATTTTCCATACCTAAAAGGGTTTTTTGCCCAATAAGAATTGCAATTTTTTTTTTTTTTTTCATTTCAGGGGTGTGTATTAAACTGGCTAGAAAAAAGTAACAGTGCAGAGATTTCTGAAAGTAATTTTTTTTTTTTTTTTGGTCAAGATGGATCACCTTACTAACAACAAAAAATATGTAGCATTCCAAGACAGGTTAAGGTTTACAATTGAACCTAATAAAAATTCACAGAGCTCAGTTAGGGCTTTTCAGTATATGGTTTTCTGATTGTCTGCAAAACATGACCTTCAGTACAGGACTACTTCAGCTAAGCTAGATGTCACCCACCACTGTTTGTTATTGTTCTTAAATCTTCCTCATCTAACTGAAAGGAAAAAAAAAAATCCCCTCCATAGTTGCCATGACTTCTTTTTCTCTTCCTAGATTTTCTTAAGAGAGAATGGTGAAGTTGTATCGCATTTTAAGTTGCTTTTAAATTTGGCATGTATCTTGACAAAACAAGAAAAATTGCTTCAAGACACTAGGCAGAAACATAAAACATCTCCTGCTCATCCATGCCTGGATCAGAAAGAGAAACCATCCACCCCAACCTCTGAGGGCTGGAATAAGTGACACTGCTTAGGTAGAGCACATGGATCTGCCCACTTTGTGCTGTTCTTCCACTTGTGCTTCCCCTGAGTATTCACAACTGTTGTAGTACGGATATTAAAGAGCAGATCTCTGTCTTTCTGTTTAAGAACACATTGTTCCTGAGTTTGTTTAATCCCTGTCTGAACCTGATGATCTTGTCTATTACCAAAAATTCCCATGGTGAAAGTTCCAGAAGCTCATTACTGCCTGCTGTATAAGAGGAATTTCTTCTATGTGTTTTAAATTTATTTTGTCTTCCTTTCATAGAAGGTCCTCAGAGGTGTAGCACTGCAAGATATGGCGAATAATAGCTTTATACTCAACTTCTGCCTTCGTGATTCTGTCCTGTCTCTTCTCAGTCAACTTCTCTCTAAACTAATGCAAACTAATGAGTCCTAGAGATTTTAGTATCATTTTGTAACTCAGAAATTCCATCTAAATGGTGTTTTCACTTTTTGTTTGTTTGGTTTGGTTGGTTTTGGTTTTGTGTTTTGTTGTTTTTTTGTTTGTTTTTGTTGTTTTGTGTTGTTTTTTTTTTTTTTCCTACCATCTCTAGCTCTACTACATCCTGGTTGAAACCTGAAGAACTGTGTATAGTACTCAGGATGTATTTGTTTGAAGTACTAGTTTTGGTTTTTGTCTGTGAAAAATCAGAACATTTTATCTGAGATTCAGTAAGTTTTATAAAGTTTAAGGAAAAAGGACTGTAAGAAGAACCTATCCATCATATATGTTTATAATGGGATTAGTGCAGTAATAGTTTAGGTTTAGTGCATAAGGATTTTTTTCATGTTTCAATTTTACTCTTTTAGAAGATTACTATAACGTATATATGCCACAGGTGATGTTCTACATTGCATTCTGATTCAAGCAGATGGTTGAAATTTAAATAATAAAATATTGTAGGCAGTAAAAATATTTTAGTAACTAACACCATTTCATTTCAAACACAGCGCTGTATATTTGTTCCCTTACTAAGAGTAAATAATCAAATATTTAATACTCATTTCTGGTGTGGTGTTTCTTGGTATTACAGATTGTGAGAGGGAAAATAAACTGTTTAAAGTGAATTCTGAGTTTCTTTAAAACCTTAAAAGTAGTGACTGGTTTTCTGTTATGGAAGGAAACATGCTAAACTGTGGCTTCTCTGAGGTAGAGAGATAGAGAAACCTGTTCTCAGTTTTAAGGCCTTATATAAGAAATAACTGATGGAAAGGGAAGCAATACCATAGAGAATTATTCAATTCCTTTTCTTGGGTGGGGATTATCTTGGGTAGGTCCCTAGAAAATATTCTTAAATATGTTTCCTTCTGCAAAGAAACGTCTCTCTTTTGTGAGCATTCAATAGTCTTATTAGTTTATTAGTAGCTCACTGAGGTTTCTGAATAACATTAATCTGCTATTGATTTCTGTCCTCCCCTAGGGAAATTCATTGCAATAAGTGGATTTGATTGAAAATATTATTTGCTGCAGAGGATTGAGAAATATGGGTAGATAATAGGAGGAAAAGAAGCAGAAGAAGCAGTTCAATGAGAAAGTGACAAAAGTCAACTGGAGAAAGGACAAAAGAGAGCAGTTTGAGGGAATGGCAAGGAAAAAATATTGCTTACATTTATTTTTAAACTAGTAGTGTTGATCAGAAATAATGTGGTTTTTTTTATTTTATAAAAATTGCATACACTCATAGTGTACATAAGAAACTATAATTCCATTTGGGGCTACTTGTGACATTAACAAATCATTTGAGCTGAGCTCTTGAGGTTTATTGTTATGTCATCAGTCTCCTCAGGGAAATTTCTTATACTGAATGTGCAGTTCCATGTACATAATTCTTTATATTTATCAAATTATATGGCACTCTATAGTACACTTCATAACTTAAAGTCATACATTAAGTATAGCAGACACATATACTGTTTTAAGAAAATGTGCATATTGCTTTATCACAGTGTTTCATATTACCAGCCATTAAAGGGTCTTAAAATGTTTATAAGTCATTTTAGGATAGGATAATGTAAGAATATTATAACATATAGCAAATGGAGTAAGTATTTATGATGAAACTGTGAATGAACTTTTGTTTGTATTATCCTAATGACTTAAGAAAAAATAATTGCTTCTGAGCTTGAGATGCTATCCTAGCTGGAACCATCAATAATCTTTATTTTTTGTGTGCTATTTTAAAACTGCAAGGGAGCCATAAGAAGTGAACTTCACAACTTTCTTTTTCTTTCTTTCTTTTTCTTTTTTTTATTACTTTTTTTTTTTTCACTATAAATTGGTGAACTCATAGTCTCAGTCCTTTCTGCAACAATACAGTTCTGGTTGGAAGCACATTCCTGAGTATCTTAAGAGATTTTTTATTAGAAGGTTCATACATGCTGATTAAGATTCTTCCACCCTAGAATAAGTGTATTTACTCATGAACAGGTAATTCAAATTTTCTTTATAATCCCTTGGGAGAAACAGGGAATTACCATTTCATGGTGAAAGAAATGTCTAAAATAGACTCTGTGACCTCAGGTATAGATGTGACACTGTTTGTGATGAATATTATGTAATATAAACCACTCACATTTTATATCCAATAGAATTTAACAGACAGGTGGATGCTAAATCTGTATTATATAATACTACTGTGTCTGTTTGAATAATCATTAAAAATGAATGCAAAATAGGTTCATTCGTGGGAATGAGTTGACAATATCTCTCTAGTTCCCATTAAATGTATGTTTAACTGTCAGCTAATAGCGTCCTAATTTACATTATTTTAACAATCTCGCAGAAGTTACATTTTTTACCTGGAATATTTCTTATCTTTCAAACATACTTTTTGATACGTAAATTGAACAATGCTTGAGAAAGCAAGTGTAGACTTTCAGGATTAAAAAAGTACTAATTTTGCAGTGTCACTTGTGTTACTTTCACCAAATATTTATTTCCTTTTCTGTGTGGTGGACTACAGTAACTTATCTTGAACAAAAATAATTCAGATTAAAGGATCTGATAAATAGCTCACACTAGTTTATTATACATACAAGCACCTCTGTTTAGCCCAGAGGGTCCTCCTAATGGATAGTTAGGTGTTACCCTCCCACAGCGATAAGACTGGGTTTACTCCAGTCTTCTTACAGTGGTATATCTATGTCTATTATGAGTTACAGCACCCTCATCTCACTTGTAAAACAGTTTTCACCATTCCATTTAGTTCTTAATGCAAAATGCAGTCAGGCATAGGTCAGATATCTACTTCTACTTGAGTTTGTGCAGAAGTCAAACTCTTTCTTCACTGCCATGGAGCCATTTTCCATTGCTACACTATCTATCCATACAACATAGATTTGCAGGAATGAACAGAGGCTGAACAAAAATGAAAACATTTCAAAGGGTGTTGGGGATTTTTGTTGGCAAATTCCTGCCAATGTTCACATCTGTATATAATCATTTGCTTCCATACTTAGCCAGTCTCCTCATCATCCCTTTTACACAGCAATTAATGCAGAGGGAAATGGTGCTGGTCCCTGACAACTGTATTAGAAAGGTTGGAGATTTGGGAGAAGATATTTATGTGAATTGGCTTATATGACCCTCTTAAGGAAAGACTGGACAGATTAAGGCACCAAAACCAGATAATGGTTGATATCTAGTTTGTAAAAAATGGGTGATGCACATTTTATTTATTTACTTATTTGTAATTAGGACTCTATACTGTCATTGCTCATTATGTATCTGAGTTCTTAATGGTTCAATTAAAGTTTCTTTTGTGTAACAATTGAGTCGTGACACAAAAATTAAGTAATGTATAACTGTGTCCCATCCATATATTAATTGTAACTCAGTAATGTATTTAAACAATAATGATTCATAGAATCGTTTTCATTTGCAATACTACTACTATTCTGTTTTAAAAATTGCATTATCTGTCATTACATAAAGTCTAAACTTATGTTCTCACAGTTCCATCACTCAAATGTAATGAAAAAAAATGTCCAAAGTAAGAATTTCTTCACTAATCATTGTTATTGAAAGAAGTTATGCAACATGCAAATTAACCCAATACCAGCTTTTTACAGATGCCTGAGTTAAAACAGTTTAAAAAAAAAAAAGTTAAAGATAGTAAAATTAGTATTTTCTGTATGGCAAGACGTTATTTATAATCTATATCTTCTAGCCAATTTGCCAAACAGTTGCTGAAGAATATAGGGTCTGAAACTCTTCCACATTACCCTGCTGTTTTTTCTCCTTTCTTCTGCTTTGTAAAACCATTTTTTTCTTTGGTATTTGCATGATATTACTGAGATAATGGCACATTTCTAAGATAAAATGTAGTAATATATACTTCCAGAATGCAGCAAGACATTTATTACCTAATTTAGGATGTAAAAGCCTGTTTCTGTGAATAAATATGTATCTCCCTCTGTGCTCAGGAACAAGGACACATCTACTGATAGAATAATTAACTATCACAGTAAAATCCAACAAAAAATAAAATATCTGAACTGGAAACATAATTAACTTAAACATAATAAACTTGATCTGCAAATGTAGGCATACATTAACATTTTGAAAATTACAAAGCTAATGAAAATATAGCAAATATAATTCCCAAATGCAACAACAATCCCAGCTTTATTTGATAATTATATTTTAACTACTGGGAATAAAATAATATTCTTGGAGGAAAAACAATTTTCGGCATGGTCTAATGCATTTAAATTTTTCAGTAACTTTTCATGTCATATGTGGGATAGCAACAGTGTTGCTGCCTTCACTAAAATAGAATAAAGCTATAAAGCTCAGACTTTTTTGGTAGATCAGCATTTTTGCCTTTTCTAAGGTTGTAAAGGAAGAACTATGTTATATTTTCAACATTAAATTCCACTGAAGGTGAGAAGACTAGATCTAAATTTGTTACCTATTATAAATTGGGATAGGTGTAATCTCCAGTGATTATGCCAAACCTGAGGCTATGTCCAAACAAAACTACAGGGAAACAAAAAAATAATTTCTTCTTCTATGCAGGTTGTGCAGTGATAATTTTATTGGAATTAGAGAATATTCAAGATAGTCTTTGCCTATGTAGATAATTCATTACTATTCTCAAATCATCTCATACATAGCAGATTGGAAGGCATGGATCTCAAAAGAAGATTCAGAAATGGAAGATAAATCAACCAGACATTTGCACACCAATGCATACACATAATTTCCAAAATAATACTTTAAAACTACTTTCTGTTTTGAGGTTTCTATGTACCAGAAAATATACGAGTGTCAAAGAGAAGTCTAATTTGCCAAGAATTACAATTTAATTGAAATAGCATTCTGTGAGCTTTCCTCTATTTCATAAGAATGCCAAATTTTTCATGCAGATTGCATCATATGTTAAATATATACAGCTGAATCAAGTAAGAATAATTTATTATTTTTCAATATGATTGCACTTAGCAAAACATAAGTTTTATTTTATCAAAGAAAACATCATTCCTAGGATCCTTCATAGATGTAATACTGAAGGGAAGGCCTAAGAGATTGATCGTCCCTCTTCCTGACCCATAAGTAGCTTTCAATTTTAAAGTGACACACATAGTCTTGGTTACACTACAGTTGTGCAGTCTTGATTCAAAATCGAACAATGTCCATGCCTTTGACATACACTTTGTTAAGAAACAAAATATAAGCTTTTGTCATTCTTGAAGTCAGCTGTCATATTTATTTGAGAATCATTGCAAGAAAATGCAAACAGATTTGTACTTGTATCATTTGTGCTGATTGACAGCTGACTCCTGCCATGCTGTTCAACAGGTTCATGACCTTGGAGACTGTCCACTGAAAGTCTGAAGGTGAGAGGCACAGGACTTCAGGCGATCATCTCTCAGTCTGCACACACAAGAGATGGACATTTGTTCACTGATGGTCATTTCTGTATGTGGATCCATGTGAAGATTCATGTATTGATGCTTTCATGTGGTAACTGTGATTTCATTTTACATCTTAGCTATTTTGGTTCCAAGGGAAATCATGCCGAAAAAAATACTGCCTTAATATAGAAGGATCACTTTTACTGCGTTTGTTACAGGATTAATATAATCCAACCTAGCTTTCCTTTTTTTTCTTGTAATTATGCCATTCATTATAAAAAAAAGTAACTACAGTTAAATCTTGTATGTGTGGGTAGCCAGGAGTAACAGTTACATACAAATAAAATGGTAGGTTATCTTTTCCCATCTATTTCATGGGAATTTGGAGCAGAAAAATCTTAGGCTATAGAATTCATAGGAAATATTGGGTAGGTGTTATGCCAATAACCTAAATCTCCAGTCAGCTTTCTTTCAGAGTCAGAGAGACATAGTAGTCTCACAGGTAACGGGGTATTTGAGTGATGATTGAGCATGGATGAAGAAAGGGTGAATTAGAGTCTGAAAAGAATAAAGTACTTTGAAGAGATAAATGCTGGCTGAGAGAAGTTAACAAGCTGAAAGCCTTAATCACAAAGTTTGGGCAATCAAACAGCGATAACCGCTGCAAGCTCCTTGCACCTTACAGAAAGGAATTTCAGTTGCAATAGTAAAGAATTTGTAAAGATAACAACTCACAGTTTCTTAATGCTGGATCCAAGACAATTTTCTTTCATCTGAAGAAAAAAAAAATAGTTTGTTTTCAAGGCTTGGGACTTTTCCATGCTATTACCAAGCACAAAAGACACTAGGGAATGAGTGGAATTGTAACTGTCACTCAAAAAGATCCTGGCTGTAATCTGTGTAGCTCTAAGAACTCCTAAATTTCCCTGGTCTTCATTTCAAGAACATGTGAGATGTTTTGTTTCCTGATCTCAAGCATTAAAACATACCTAACTTACCTTATCACCTGACCTAACATTGTTGTTCTTAAGTGTATAAACTGGGACTGCACAGCCTCATTTAATGTCTGTGTGCTCTTATGTTCAATAAACTGACTACTTTATGATCTTCTTCCCTTCCAAATCTATTTTGCAGTTTTAGACTGAAGAAAGTCCACTATTATTATCTCCTTTTATTTTTTTTCAAATCTCATCACTTAGTAGTCTTCTCTGATATACCAACTCGTTCTGTCATGATGCAAGAGTCTTGCTTGCTGAGCAGCCTTATTGTGTGCAGCACTGATCTATGACAGCACGAATTGTCCATATTATTGAAAGCTGTAGATAACAGAAGTAGTAGAGAATGTCCAACATTCCTCTAAGAAAGTGATTTTCTAAGGCACTGCAACAGTGAAAGTATGAATCTATGCATGATGCTCCATGTTTAGACCACATTGGAATATGCTGATCAAAAGTATAAGCACTGATGTTACTCTGTTAGCATACCATTAGTCTTAACATATTTTCAAGAAAATATCATCAGTTGTTACAGTCGACAGTAAAACAAATAAAGCTTACATTTCTGCTTCTGAGGATTTCATCTAGCCTGCTACAATCAAAAGAAATTAGTCATCATGAGAAGGATTAGACCTGATGTAAATCAATTTGAAGACATACCTGGAAGAAACCACTGACCTTAATGTTGTTTATGTAGGGTACTATAACAATATATAAGGTATATAGAATCATACTTTCTGAGTTTGAGTAGTCTGACAAATTTTCCTTAGATTCTTCACTTAAAACCCTTGCAGTAAGGGACTACGGGATGAGTTTTGTCCCTGCATGGGATTTTCAGGTATGCACAAAGATTATTTCTATTTTTATCGTGTTCTACATACAGAGTTGTCTGTTTATTTGTGTTCTGTTTTCTTGTAAAGAAACATTTTGTCTGTGAAATAAAAAGAGCTTGATAGTAGCACTGATGGGGAAAAGAAAGTATGGCAAATGCATTTTGCTTTATTTTCTTATATTTTTTAAAATTCCTGTTAGCACTGTTACAGTTTCAAATTCTAAAATACAACAACTCCCAGGTGGAAAAAGTAGCTTTATTACTTTATTCTTTTTTATGGATTTAAAATATCACAACTAGATCCTACAATTTCAGAGTCATTCACCATTAATTAATGATGTTAAGGACACAAGTGGCTGTCTGTCGCATATTTATCATAGCAATTAGCGAAAAATCTGACAAGTGAGATTTTGCTTGTTACTTACATTTAGATGTCCATGCACTAGGTAAGTTCTTATTTTATCTAAATTGTTCTGCTTATGTTTAGTAACAAATGCCTGAGCCAGAACAATGGCATGAGGGTGGCAAAGGGAAACCAGAAAAATGAAGCCTAAGAACAAAAGTCAACTTTGCTCAGAAGAAAATAGAATATCAGTATTTAGTACATCAAAAATGTAGAAAAACAAGCATAAGATACATTAAAGTACATACTTTAGACATTTGGCTATGGAAATAAAAATCACATTTTTCTGTTCTGGAAGGTTTTTAGACACCTTCTTAATTTACATTAACTTACATTAATGGGGGTACTGGTCGATGGAAAACTGGACATGAGCCGGCAATGTGCTCTCACAGCCCAAAAAGTCAATCATATCCTGGCCTGCATGAAAAGAAGCATGGCCAGTAGGTCGAGGGACTTGATTCTGCCCCTCTACTTTACTCTGGTGAGACCCCACCTGGAGTGCTGTGTCCAGCTCTGGAGCCCTCAGCACAGGAAAGACATGAACCTGTTGGAGAGGGGCCAGAGGAGGCCAGAAAAATGATCAGAGGGCTGGAACACCTCTCGTATGAGGAAAGGATGAGAGAGTTGGGTTTTTTCAGCCTGGATAAGGCTCTGGGCAGACCTTATTGCCTCCTTTTGATACTGAAAGAGGACTTATAAGAAAGATGAGGACAGACTTTTTAATAGGGTCTGTAGTACTAGGACAAGGGGTGATGGTTTTAAACTAAAAGAGAGTAGATTCAAAGTAGATATAAGGAAGAAATTTTTTACAATGAGGATGATGAAACACTGAACAGGTTGCCCAGAAAGGTGGTAGATGCCCCATTCCTGGAACCATTCAAGGCCAGGCTAGACAGGGCTCTGAACAACCTGATCTAGTTGAAGATGTCCCTGCTCATTGCAGGGGAGTTGGACTAGATGACTTGTAAAGGTCCCTTCCAACCCAAACTATTCTGTGGTTCTATGATTTTATGCATCTTCTGCATACCATCCTGACATATTAAACAATTGTCAGCTGTTTAAGACTATCGTGGTGCACAGATTATTATTTTTATGAAACCTTGGATGAATACTGTGCTTGGCAAAGTGCTGTCAGACAGTAAACATCTCCAACACCCTGAAAATGTGCACTGAGTGTTCAAGACTGCAACATCAGCATTTATTTTCATTAGGACAAGGACTGCAGCTGTCTCTGGGCTGATTGAAGGCTGGATGCTATGAGAAAAGAGTCTTTCACCATTCAATTCAAAATGTATTTTGTCACTAATAAAGGAGGTAAGGATAATCCAGAATTTTGCATTTATTGCTGATTCTCAAATATCTTTGCAGAGATATGCTTCATATAAGACTTCTGCTTTCTTACAGCAGATTGTTTTGGTATTAGTTTAGTGTTTCCAAAGCTTTAGAGCTGCTTACTTTTATGATGTGAAAAGAAGCTGATTAAATAGCTCAATCAGCTCAGCTGGTTCTTAAAAGATATGGTTTCTCACAAAAACTTTTTGGGGTTCTTGACCATGATTATGTGAACTTTCTTTGGTCATTGCATGTGTAATATGCATCAGCAGGTTCTCAGTTGAGTGAGAATACTATGAATGAAACACAATTTATTTTAAATATATTATAAATTACTTAGTCTTGCTATAAGCTTAATTCTTGGCTTATGAGCATCAAGAGATAAAGACCAACTTCCGATTTCAGGTTTTTTCTGTTGTAACCCAATGATTTAAGTATAATAATCACTAATCAACACAAGTATAACTAGAAGAAGAATTTTGCCTGGTATTAGGACAGCAACTTCTCATGGTAATTTCCTGGTGTAAAACTGTAGTTATAATTAATGAGCATAATTGCAGATGCTTTTAGTCTTATAAAACAAACACATAGACCAGAACATTACAAAATAAAAATAACATAAACCCATTTAGCTGTTTGTATTTTTAAAGTTGTACACTATCATCTTATGAAAATACTGCAAATTTCTACAAACTCCAGTGTAACAATCACTTACATTGTTGTACAAGTGATATGGTGTGGTGGGTTAAACTTTACTGGCTACTCAATGCCCAATAACCATCCAGATTCACTTCTTGTCCTTAAAAGGACAGGAGAAAATAGGATATAAAAGGTCATAGGTTAACACAAAGACAGGGAGATCACTTATGAATCCCCTATGAATTACTGTCAGAAGCAAAACAGAATTGACTTGAGGAAAATAATTTATTACCAATTAAAATAGATTGGGATACTGACAAACAAAACCAAAACCTAACACTCTTTCTCCCCACCTACCTCCTTTTTTTCCCACTATTAACTTCACTCCTTCACTCCCAGTTCCTTTACTATGCCCATCCCCTGAGCACCACAGTGAGGTGGGGAATAGGGCATTTAGTCAGTCCACAGCAGCTCCTCTCTGCCTCTCCTTCTTTCTCACACTTTTCCCTGCTCTGGCATGGGCGCTTCCCATGGGCTTCAGTCCTTCAAGTTAACATTTTCCAGTGTCGATCCACCACAGGCTGCAGTTTCCTTCAGGGCACATCCACCTGCTCCTGCATGGGGTCCCCCACAGGCTGCAGTGTGGTTATCTGCTCTGCTGTGGTCTTCCACAGGCTGCAGGGGGACTTCACTGTGGTCTTCTCCATGGGCTTCAGGGAAATCTCTTCTCTTGCCTTAGTGTCTGCAAGGTTATTTCTCACAGTTTTTCCCTCACTCTTCACTGTGGAATGTTTTGGTTTTGTTTAAATATGTTTTCTCTGAGCCATCACCACCTTGGCTGAGGGTCTTAGCTGTGCACTATAGTTGGTCCTTTGGAGGCAGCTGGAACAAGCTGTGTCTGGCGCGGGACAGTCCCAGCCTCTCCTCACAGAGGCCACCCTTCAGCCTTCCATTGCCAACACCTTGCAATGGACACTCAAGATGTATAGGCAACATAATCTTAACTATTTTCAATGAACATACAAAATTCTATGTTTGTAGAAAAAGATATCCATCAATGGCAGATGACAAAGGAACAAACCAACAAAATGATGCTTTTGCATTATTTAAAGGGATACAGATAATGGCTAATAATAAATAAACATGTTGTTATGAATCCTATCACATGTACAAAATTTTTTTTTGTTTTTAATGAATGATATTTTTTTCTTCTAAAGCACAATCCTGAGATTCCATAGCCAAGCTCATACCATCATGTCAAAATCTTTGTTCAACCAATAGGATGCTACTTTCACAGTTAGTTTCAGGCTTATTTTTCTTCTGTCTTGGGTCAAGAACTAAAGTCTGAATTGCCTTAGTTCACTGATGTGTTAGAATGTCATTCTCAGAGCAAGGAAGACTAGAGCTAACTCACCCCTAATATATAGGCATAGTGACATGGTTACACAGCTTTCAGTTCATATCTGGTTTTTGACTGATCAGCTTGGAATCACTCAGAAAAACCCGAAAATGTAAAAATCCTGACTGCCAAGGCATTGTACACAGTCTTTGATACATAAATACCACAGATGTCATGACTATTTCTTTGAGAGCTATCTCGGTTTTTATCTTGAATGTATGCAAGCATGAAAATGAGCGTTTTTCCTTCATACAGCCCATTTTCTTTCACTGGTATACAGTAAGAACATTTTCAGCCACAAATCACTAAAATTAAACAATATTCTGCACATTTATAGTAACTTAGGGGTACATTTATTGGAAAAAAATATTATTTTATCAGCAGATGCCTCCATCCAAGTGACTCTCGGTAGGCTCCCTTTATAGTCAATGAAGAGATTGGCATTTTAGGATAAGGTGAATTATGCCTTAAAATTGCATATCTGTCAAAAGACATTAATTTACATTAAAAAGGTGCTTGTTTCTTTCCCCTGAGTATGAAGGCAAGTCTAGAGGGGCTAAAACCCATGTAGGCATATAAACTGTAGTACTGAGGGGACTTTGACCAAATGTTAGATTTTTACTTTAGGATAAGATTATACCTCCCTAGAACTCAGTTCATTTTTCCAGTCATAAGTACTTAGGGTAATTTCACATCACTGGATATCACAGAATCACAGAATCACAGAATTCTGGTCAGCCAGAGCCAACTAGAGCTGATTGTCCAGGACCATATCCAGGCAACTTCTGAATATCTCCAAAAAGGGAGATTCCACAACTCCTCTGAGCAATCTCTACCAATGCTGTCACCTCACAGTAAAAAAAAAAAAAAAATCCTGATGTTCAGTTTGTGTTTCAGTTTGTGCTCATTGCCTCTTGTCCTGTCACTGGGCACCACTGAAAAGAACCTGACTCTATGCTTTTTGCTTCCTCCCTGCAGGTATTTACATACTTTAAGAAGATCCTCCCTGAACCTTCTCTTCTCCAGGCTGAACACTCCTAGCTCTCTCAGCTGTTCCTCATAGGAGAGATGCTCTATTCCCTTAGTCATCTTGGTGGCCCTTTGCTGGATTCTTTCCAGTATGTCCATGTCTCTCTTGTACTGAGGAGCTGTAAACTGGACTCAGCACTCCAGGTGTGTCCTCACCAGTGCTGAGCAGAGGGGAAGGATCACCTTCCTTGACCTGTTGGCAATGCTGTACATAGTGTAGCCCAGGATACTCTTAGACTTCTCTGCCAGAAAGACACATTGCTGACTTGTGTACAATATGTTGTCCACAAGGACCTTTTCTGCCAAACTACTTTCTGGCTGGTTGTCTCCCAGCATATAATGGTGCCTAGTATAATTCCTTCACAGGTGCCAAACTTTGCTTTTCCCTTTGTTAAACTGACGTTGCATATGTCAGCAAGACCTGCACTGGATTGGCAGATATGAGAAAACTATGCCTCTCTGGAGCGGCTTCTGGGTGACAGATACACCATAGGACATGTTAATAGTAGTCAGGGACCATTTTTGAGCAAGTGAATCAAGTCCCACGTCAGCAGTGGTCACACTATTTTTTCAGACACTTCTCTTTCACAGTGGCATATATTTTCAGGTGTTAATATTAAATATCTGGATTTGAATCCCATCCCTAAAGGTAAGTAAAATAAATCCAGCTGATGAGTAAGAAATCAAAATGTGAAAGAACTACTAATTTGAAATCACCTGTAACCAGTCCAGTGAGTCAATTTATTTCTATTTAATAACTTTCATAAGCACTGTAGTAAAGTATGCACACTGTGTACGTCTCTTGTAGAGAGCAAAAATCCCATGAGGGTAAACTCAAGATTAAAGGAACTGTAATAATTGCATTCTTTGCAGACAACAAAGTGCTATTTGGTGGTAGCCCAATTTAATTCAAAGAAAGAGGATATGGGTCATTTTCTGCTAAACACTAGTCTGAAAGGAATATAGGTGGGATTCTGTCAGAAACAAAAAAGGAAATCTAGTGCTACAAAAATGCTGCCCTACCTGTAACAGTTTTATTTTCACTTGATCTCCTCCTAAGGCCAGTGACTTGGCACCATTTAGATAAAACACAATTGTACACAGTATGTGTATTTCTGTGTATAACAGTCCAAGTGCATTTCATGCTAAAAGTTAACAATAAAAAAAAAAAAATGGAACAAAAGAAATCATATTATCTGTAAAGAAACCATGAGAATAACATGATTCTTTAATCATGACTCAAAGGAGTGAATAAAATAGGGAGAAAACCCAGCAAAGTTGAGTCTGTACAGGTATGAAACCTCATCAACACTAAGGCTCCTGGAGTGCCAGGTCACATGCTGACACTGTCTGACCACATAGCTTGGAGGGATCTGTGTATATTGGAGAATAGGCACAATGAGGTACAAACATCAAAAAACACGAGTTGCGAATGATCATTTTTTCTTGTTTCCTAAAATAAATTTTATTTCCTATTCAAATCAATCCCACTTGTAACAAAAGGTATTTCAAATTCAAAGAAGTGGAACTTGGCTAGAAACACCAATGAAGGCAACTTGCCTTTTGCTTTATTCTGCTAAACCACTTTCCATACTTAGAAATGCTGTTTGAAAGAGGTGAATAGACATACTAACTCCACATGAAAGACAGGCCAACACTAAGATTCACAGCCAGAAACCACAAGATTAGATAATATCAATAGGAAAAATAATTTTTTTCAAAAATGTGATAAAACATGGCCACAGTCTGCAAAACATTGTTTGATTTTGTGCATAAATGGTTGCAAAGAACTTTAGTACAGCTGAAAAAGCAAATGTATGCCATACAAGAATAACCAATTAGAGAACTGAGACCTTAGTCAAATTAATGTATTAACAAGTAGAGTAACAATCAATATGTAGAAATAACTAAAAAAAATGACCCATCTTCTTAACCTACATACCATCAGGGACAGATAGTTAGTTGCCACTTCAAACGTGGTTTAATAGATTAATGTGGGTCATATCCAAGTTAATATCTTTAGGATAAAATACTATCCCATGGGGGCATGGAATCACACCACTACCCTCCCTCTTCAATCTTGATTCTAAAGATAAGGAGAGTGTGATTACTGAGTCACTTATT
The DNA here is from genome assembly GCF_036013445.1 of Caloenas nicobarica. NCBI lineage: Eukaryota > Metazoa > Chordata > Aves > Columbiformes > Columbidae > Caloenas > Caloenas nicobarica. The sequence goes on from NC_088245.1 coordinate 177,455,047, forward strand.
TTCAAAAGACTGCAGTGGGTGACTAGTGCAGTTACGATTCCGAAATATTCAGTATAGGGCCTTAGGCAACAAGCTGATGGTATGCCAGAAGGGGGACCTGCAAGGAACCATGAGGTTGTGAACACCCTTCTTTGGGTGAGTGATGCTGAACAGCTGACTGACCATCAACTATCTCTGGACAGTGTTCTGCTGAGTGCAACTATGCCCTACAATTTATCTGTAGTGCTTTATCTGGTCTCATCTATAAAACATCATTGTATTGATCCTGTCAAAATGATGATGGCAAATAACATTCACCAGGAAGCATTGCATGTTATTTTACAAAAATTACTTACTACTCTAACTTTATGGGAAACAATGGCAGCTGCAGAAACTGAGCAGGACAATAAATCACTGCTGGTGAAAGTCACAGTAAAACTGATTTTCTTGATCTTCAGAAACAGCGAAGCAGTTGTGTTTGCCTTTGAGATATTGGTAAAAGCACTTAAAGGGGATTTTTTTTTTCCCTGTAGCTGTTAAAGTTGTCCTATTACGCTAGTGGGAAAAAACTGCAAAAAAATTGTGAGACTCACAAAAGAAAGAATCATTGGAAGAGGGTAGCCATTATCACTAAGAAGATCTTTCTCTTTGTGTCTTATCAGCTACAGTGCATCACCCCTGTCTGTTGCACCCTACTTTTCAGCTCTATTCAGTAGAACACTGGTTTAGTTTTGATTTTTTTTTTCCATTTTCCAAGCAGAAAAGTAGACGTTGTGATATCCCCTGAGTTTCTGTCCTGCACAAGAGACTTTCTGAGATTATGTTTATTTCATTTAAAATATTAAGTATGGCCCTACAGAACTCCTGTCCTACATGATGACCTTGCCTCTCCCGCACTCCAAAAATGAAAGCACTGCATTTCCCACCTAGTCTTTTTCTAGAGTCCAGTCACAGATGATTTAATTGTTCTCTCAGTGGAAAAAATCAGTGTCTACACACATTTATAAATTCTTTTCTCTTCTTGAGCGCAGATTATGAGAAAACTTGAGAGTTCTATAATGGTTTAAAATACCTTTAGTCTTTTGGGGAAAGTATTTAGTTCCTGTCCTGTAAAAAGAGCTGAACAGGAATAGATAATTCATGGCAGAAAATGTGTTGCCAAAGGAAAAGAAAAAAAAAAGAAAAAAATATTTTCCTAGGGGATCAAGACAATGAGTCTCAGCTTTACAGATGATTTAACAAGACAACAAAATGAACCAAAACTTTAGAAACTTCTCAGATCACTTCACAGCCATCTGATACTTACATAACAAGATATTTTGTACTCTTGTGTCTACTCTCCTTTTTTTCTTTGGACCTTCTCTTGTTTTTTATCCTAAAAAATAATCAAATCTAATATGGTAATATTACACTGCTTTGTTTATGTAAAATAAGACTATAGCCTGAAAGCCACAACATGTCTTGCGGCAAAATTCTTAGGACTTCCTACTTCTGTGGCAGATTTATCTCGTAGAAAGTTCATTGGAATGTTCAAACAATTAAGCAATAAGGAGTTCATTATTTAAAAGTGTTCTCTGGGAAGGTGCTACTCTTCCACCCATACCTTTTGCATTTCACAATCTGACGCTCATTACATTTAGTAAAATCTAACACAACAATGACATGTCAGTTTTAATATTGAGGTTTCCTGGTAGGCCACAGTTTAGAAAAGGAATTAAAATAAAAAAGTAATGATTACAGAAAAGATCAAAAAGCAGGGAGAGGGACATTTTGCCCTCAGTAACCTTCAGTATATTTTAAACCTGTATACCTATGTCAGCTACAAATATTCATTCTGCCTAATATTTCAGACTTTATTTCTGCACCTGTTCAATGCACTATGATGAAATGAGGAATTCACAGTTTCACACATACAGTAGTTACAGTAACATTCACTCCATTAGTGTCTGCCAGATTCATTTTGGATTGGAAGCCTCCTATCTAAATTGACACCAACTATCCAATTGCAGTACCCTTTGCATTCCTGATGTGTCATACTGCATTACATTTTCTGTGTCACCACCCATCATGTTATATTGTGTCATGCAGAAAAGCCAATGTGAATTGACATTACACAAGATGATGCGATCTAAGAGATTTAAAGCTATGGACTGCACTGAAGCAGAAAGGTGACACACTGCAACCATGGTTTAAATTCCCACTTCCTCCAAAGCATCAGCTATCTGCTAAAAACACATATGTTGGATAATTCCTAGAACCTGAGAGAATGAGACCTGAACATTTTTAGTGTAATACATAAAATACTAAACTCCAGGAAAATTGCAGATTCGATTTAGACATACAACAGCATGGACAATGAAATTAAAAGTTAATATCTTTTTTTACTACTCATCCATATATAGGCATGTTTTTCACTAATATGATCTGTTGTATTGGCAATATGGATGCTATAGAAGAATTAACCATATCTCACAACGTCCAAGAAAGAGAATGAGTATCACTTTAGTAGTCTGATAAATAATAATAATAAAAAAACCATACAGACAGGTGAAATAGCAAAAACTAATAGTGCTAATGAAATATATATGAAAACACTAGAACAGGTCCAAGAATTTTGTTTCTCAGTGGCAGGGAATATACAATCTCTGTTACATTAAATGTATTCTCTTACTGTCAGAGGCAATAAGTCTGACTTTGATTTTATATATTTCATCTTGCCATGTGAGTTTTAGGCTAACATTAATGAAATACAATTTTAGGTGATGAATGGAGGTGTCTAAGTTAGGAGTAGCTTAAGGGTCCCATCTTATACAATTGGAAAGAAAAGTGTTGGGAAATACAAAATCCAGAAGCACAAAGGAGGTGAGGTTGCTGCAGCCCCGTGCCCTTAGGTTCAAACAGTAGCGAGGCTGAGCAAATGTTTCCAGTACACACACACACATATGCCTATCTATATGTACATATATGCATGGCCAGCCACATAGATCAGCACAGACAGACACACTCAGCAGTTGCACGAACACAAACAGCACCAGTGACCTTATCTTTCTCCCCTCTCTGTCTGAGCATAATGAAGATGCATTACTGTGGGAAAAAAAAAAAAAAAAATATATATATATATATATGTATATAGACAACCACACACACACATATGTGCACAAGTAAAGTGTGAATGCCTCCAGCAACTGGGCTCAGATCCTCAGTCTGTCTAGTAACTGCCCCTGGATCCCAGTCTCCCCACATTCTGGCACCTGGACATGGGAGCTCCCAAGGCTGCAGTCCCACTGCTGTTGCTGGTACAGACCCTCTTTCTCTCAACACACTTATCTTACCCTTAGAGATCCCCAAACCCCATGATCTCTCCAGAAGCTGGTTGAGACTCCCCTCCAATAACCAATTCCTCCCATGGCTTCACCCTTAGAGACCCAAACACGTCTCTGGTTCCCAGACCACTTGATCTCCTTCCCAGCTTATCCAGTTTACCCTTCAGTATCACTCACACACTTACTTGCAGACCCACATTCACTTCAGTTGCTGACAGCGCCAATGTACAGATCCCTGGTCTGACTCTAGCTGCTGGCTCTCTGACCGCCCCCGACACACACACCCACAGAAGAGGTGGTCCCTCACCCAGGAAAACAGCTAGAAATTGAGTTTAATCAGAAGACAAGGCGGATTGTACTGATGAGGCACAGGGCATGGCCATACAAGTGTACTGACCAGACAACTCTTTACAAGAAACAGGCCCTTTTATAACCTCATGCCTTTGTTTTGCCACACTTGTTCCTCTACGTATCACCAATATCATAGAATCATAGAATGATATGGATTGGAAGGGACCTTCAAAGATCACTCCTTCCATAGTCAGGAACATCCTGCACTAGATCAGCTTGTTCCAAAGCCCTGTTCAACCTGACCTTGAACACGTCCAGGGACAGGACACCCATGACTTCTCTGGGAAATCTGTTCCAGTGTCTCACCACCCTCTTCGTAATTCTTTTTTTTCATTAAGTCCAATCTAAATCTGTCTTCTTTCAGTTTAAAACTGTTCCCCTTATCCTGTCACTGCAGGCCCTTACAAAGTATCTGGGGTCTCAGAAGAGCACAGGAGAGCTGGAGAATCGCCACCTTCAACTTACTGGCTACACTACTTTTTATGAATCCACGGATATAATGGATTTTCTGGGCTGCAAGTGCACATTGCTGAGTCATGTCACTTTTTGTCCACTGGTATTCCCAAGTTCCCAGGGCTGCTCTCAATGCATTCATCCTCCAGTCTGTACTGATATTGGGGATTATCCCAACCCAGGTGTAGGACCTTGGACTTGGCCTTGTGGAACTGCATGAGGTTCACACAGGTCCATTCCTCAAGCCTTTCAAGGTCTCTCTGGTTGGCATCCCTGCCCTCTAGTACACCACCTGCACTACTCAGCTTGGTACATTTACAAACTTGCTGATGGCGTGCTCGATCCCACCTTCTATGTCATTGATGAATATATTATGTAGTATTGGTCCCTGTACAGACCCTTGAGGGACACCACTTGTTATTGGTTTCCACTTGGTCATTGAGCCATTGACTGCAACTCTTTGGATGTGGCCATCTAGCCAGTTCGTTATTCACCTAATAGTCCCTCTTTATAACCTATATCTCTCCAATTCAGTGGCAACAATGTTGTGTGAGACCATGTCAAAGGCCTTACAGAAGTCCAGGTGGATGACATCCATAGTTCTTCTCTTGTGCATTGATACAGCTACTCCATCATAGAAGGCCACTTGATCTACCCCTTTTGCCTGTTTTCTGTTCCTACCCCAACATTCCATAACCTAATGTTCTTCCCCTGCATTTTGTAAGGAGTTCCATACCTCTAGACAGTGAGCCTCAGTCTAAAAGGTGCTCTGGAGAGCTGCTCCCACTGACTCATGGCATGAGTGTCATACCTGGACCATGAGACTGAGATTCTCCTTGGACAGCCCTGGGAGGGGCTTCTTTCTAAATGGGGTTGCTGGAGTTAACCTGCTTGCCGCTGTGTCTCTGTGCTCCTTTTTAGTATGGGGAGATGCATCTGTTATAAGTTGATCATGTGTCTGGGCTGGGCTACTCATGTGGTGGGCCTGGGAGTAGCCAGATTAGGGTATTATTCAGGTTACCCCATCTGCCTCTGTTCTCCACTTTTATGTGAGGACAGCCTTTTTATCAGGTAACCTAACCAAAGGCATGATTCACTTTACAGGAGTAACTAAGCGAAGTGTTTAAAATAAAACATGACAAAATAAGATCTTTGTTCATATATGGCATGTAAATTTGTGTTCTCTCATCTTGTTACTCCTCTAGAATGCCTTTTATGGTCAGAATCATCCCCTTCTTGTAGTTCAAGTTATATTATTTTTGCCTTTCTGGTGGACCCATTGAAATCCAATCTAGGGAACTTTGTTTAGCCACTGTCATCTTTTATTCAAAGCCTCACTTAAGGTAATTCTCACATAACGGTTAATTTTTTTAATTAGGGTGGGTATTGGCCCTCTTCTTCAAAATTCACCCATTCTTAATACATTTAAATCTATCAGCTGGTGAGGCAGTTAGCTGTTCCATCATTGTTGGTTAGTCTCCAGAATTATTCACTTAAATCTTTGTCACAGTAATTTAAGCATTTGATGAGTGAGGTTGATTGCAAATTCAAAGCAATTTAAACACTTCAGCACTTTGGTATTTTATGTCTTTCTGAATTTTTATGATACCTCAGACACAAATCTGGCTGTATTCTATTACTTCATAATGAATTCATCATGATACAAATTGATTGAATGCAGTAGGATGCATTACATTAAGGTAGCCTTAAAAAGATACATTGCAACTCTGTACTCTGTGCCACATTTCCCTGAGTCATACCTAGAATAAAGTTAATTCATTGTTAGTCACACTAACATACACAGGCTATGTGATGGAATTGGAGGCAGAGAAGGAAAAATGTACATCGTACCAGAAATTGAACTCATTCTTTAAGGCTTGATGGAGTAAATACCTCTTCAAGCTGAACTTTCCTTGTTGTCCAGCATTGCTGCCAGACCAAGTTAAGAAAGCAAACAGTGATATAACTTAGGCATAATTTTTAATATGGCTAGCAGAGTGTTTGAAATTCAAGATTTAAATTGCTTTTTAAAGGTAGTATCAACTATAGACCAAAACTTAAGCAGCTACGCTTCTGACTTGGGTTACTCTAGAAAGTGCCTGGAGTTGGGCTTGAATACTTATCTCGTACAATTCAGTGCATACCTGAAAAGAGCTGGAGAGCTTACAAGAGAAATCACCTATAATCTTTGACAACACTTTATTTCTGTTCATCAGTCTCCACACCCAGTAAGATACTATAGTCTCTTCCCTCACCATTCTTTTGCATGTATTGTTTGGAAAAATGCGTTCTTATCTTGTGACTTTCTTGCAGTTCAGCCTGGAGGCAAGATGGAAAGGCCCAGAAAACATGATATGTCCAAAAGAGCTGCATTACATCCCTATATGGAATACTATATAAATGGTCTAACAGACCAAGAAATTAGACTCATAGCAGTACTCATATGATGATTATGAGAAAATAATTATGTAGACTAGGGATAGTAGAACAGATATATATATATATAATTTAAATATTATTTATTAAAAAATATTTAATTTCTTAAAAGGTGATGGCAGATAAGGATGAAAAAAAGCTAAATTTTTTTTGCAGAAGAAGCATTATACTCCAAACAATAAAGAAGAAATTAAAATACATCAGTTATGAAGCTACACTCTAATTTGAGATAAGCAACTGCTGATAGAATAGCCAGCGGCACCATCAGTAGTATAGAAAGATTGAACTTAAATTAAAATAGATGCCTTTAAAAAAACCCACTGCTTTTCATCTCACAATGCCATGTTCCACTTAGAGACTCCTAAGGGGAAAATTTTAAATCAACAGAATCATAGCTGTCTACTTTTGTCATTTCCTTTTTTTTTTTAATCTGGGATTTAAACTGCACATTCTTCAAATTATTTAAACTGTTAATTGACCATAAAGTTCACTAGCTGAAGACAGACTTCCAGTGAATAGCACCTAGCAAATATTGACCTGCCCACATATCATTATCAAGCGAAGAGGTCAGACACATTGTAGATAATAGCAGCTCTTTATGAAAATAAAAAAAAAAAAGAAGTTAATATGAACATTTGTCAGTCAATGAAAGGTTCTTCTGGGACAAAAATGTAAATGGTAATAAATTTAGGACCAACATCATTATTCTAATGCTCATTGTGGTACAGTAACTTTAAAAAATTGATGGATGCTTGCTTCAGAATATTTTGTGAGATACTTGTTATTCTATGTATATAGATGAGAAGATTGCTGATACATATTTCTCAGAAATTTTACTGGGCTAAGGCTGAAAATTATGTATTTGGATTGACATGATTAACTCATCAGATGGATGGTATTTGGTTTGACTTGTTTATTCTGAAGTTACTTTGTTACATTTCTGCAAAAGGTATGGATGGGCAGCAAAACAGAAAGCAGCTACTTGCAGTTTCTTAGCTACTATATTCTTGGTCAGATGAAACTCTCTGAAAGGAAGATTATTATGCTTTCCCTGAAACCAGCTGAGCATGCACTGGTATAACAAGCTTCTGTATTTCAACGTGAGAGGAGATGAGTAAAAGAGAAGTAGAGAATAGGGCCTCTAAAAAGAGTAGCAAGACAAGGAGATTAGGAAGAAGGAGGAAATATTTAGCCAACACTTTAATGAACAGCAAGAGAGAGATATACTTTTCCTTGGAGTCATAGAGTACATTTTGCTGCAGTTTTGCAAGCTGCTAAGTTGGAAAATTGACGGTAACCCTGGAGGAAGAGAACCACCTTGTTAAGATAGAGATTTGCTTACAGAAAATCTGTATAACTTCAGTTACATTTCTTTTTTTAATTTAGTTTATTTTAAAAGATTATTTTTCTAGCTTAGAACTTTTAACAGAACACTTTCTTTGGGAGACATAGAGTATGAGGCATGTTCAGCTTACAGAAGTAAGGAGTAGGAGACTGAGGGGTGACCTCAGTGCTGTGTAGAACTTCCTCATAATTGGGAATGGAAAGGGAAGTGCTGATCTCTCTGGTGTCCAGTGACAGGATGAGAGGAAATGTCTTAAAGCTGTACTGAGAGAAGCTCAGATTGGATATTAGGAAAAAGTTCTTCACTGAGAACATGGTCAAGCATTGGAACAAGCTCCTCAGGGAAGTGGTTATGATCCCAAGCTTGTCAGTGTTCAAGAAAAGTTTGAACAGTGCTCTTAGATACATGGTTTAACTTTTAGGTTGCCCTGTGTTAATTCAGGAGTTGGACTTGATGATCCTCATAGGTCCCTTCCAAGCCAGGATATTCTGTGATTCTGTGATTCTTAACTACAATGACGTGGCCAACTTGAGGTTCTCTCACAGCTTTTCCTTAACATATGTATACATTTAATAACGATTTCCTATCTTCATGCAGCAAGAAACGTGGCTAATTAAATATTTCTGTGGATGATAGCTGTTGGCCTGTTATTCTTCCATGTTCATACCCAGGATGGGTATTAACTCTCCAGAAGAGACAGAATCTGATCATCAAAAGCCAGCTGAATACACTCACTTTACAGAGTATTTCTGATTCTCTCAGTCTCAACAGGTGTGGCAGTTGCACTTTCCACCCCCCCCCACGCCCTGAGAACTGGTGCGGCAGTTGCACTGGTAGCTGCCCATAGCCCCCTCCTCGGAACTGCGGGTCTGCCATGCTGCCGGAGTCCCTCCCCTTAGACGGAGAAGCCGTCTAAGGTAACCTCCCGGGATGGGAAGCGCCTCACCTCCGCGTGTGGGTGAGTGATAAATTACTGAATATATGCTTTAATAAGTCCTCGTCTGGTAGGCGAGTGTAAATTCCCCGTCTGGGACAGACGAGTGTAGCTTCCTTTCCTGGCAGGCAAGTGTAAATTCCTCATCTGGGACAGACGATTGTAAAGTCCTGGCCGCAGTAGGCTAGTGTTTATCTCTTATGGGCAAAACGGGGCAGAGAGGGCTCTGGTTTGTTTTCTTGTGAGGGCGTATATGCACGCTGTGGATCCTCATTCTTACTTTGCTGCACCCCAAATAATTTCCTAACCTAATATCCGAACCTGTATCTTATGTTACCGGAGTGCTAGTCTGCCTAAACTTATTTGGGGTGCCTCCGTGACATTTAAATGGTGCAGCAAGCAGGGTATTAAAAATTGAATTATTTCAGGGTTACAGCTGTAACAATCCTCCTGCGACTGCCTGCATTCGGGCTGAAGCGAGGTGGTTCGGTCCTGAAATTATCGTAGCCACATGCACTGTGTTCTTTGTTGCCGCATGTGTGCTACTGTTTGTCCTGCGCGAATGCCTTAAGCAAACACAGGACCAGTCAGTGAGATGTGATTATAAGAGGCAGCTGGAAATAGATCATTTGAGAAGGAGGTTGGATTTGTTAGAAATAAAGTGGTTGAGTGCGGAATCGTTATGGGAGGAAAAGTGCATGCGTTTGTTAGAACAAAGGAGATGGTGTTTGTTAACCCGGGCAAGACCCCCCGCTAGGGCTCCCCGAATTCGGAAAGTAATTGCAAGCCGGGGGCACCGGTGCGTAACCGAGGACTGGGACGGAGATATTTGGGGAGATTCTGAAAATAGTGCTGATGAGGAGGTGGAGACAAAACATGTGCGTCCTCTCATTAGAACTGAGACCCATATGGGACCACGGGGTGGAAATCCCCCCCGAGACAGCTTTATCCAGACGGCTCCCCGGCGGCCCGGGAACCTGAACTCAGTGACTTGCAATCTAAATTCTCACACGAGCCGGACGAAATCGAAACTGAATATCTTTGGCATGTTCCACTTATGGGGGTTGGTCAGATATCACTGGGTAATGAGGAAGTTGCGGGCTTTTGGGAACTTGATGTGTTTTCAAGTGATAGTTCAGGGTCTGAGAGCGGGTTACAGGGACTTCCCTCCACCGTGTCTGGGCCGGTAAATCCGACCCACCTTCAGCCACTTGAGCTGCCGAACACCTTAAAGATACATGTCTAGTCCCTCAGGGAGAGAATCCAGGCGGCCATCGACCTTAATAAGCAGAACCCCCAAAATCCTCCTGCACATGTATTAACTTGGGCTGAAATCTTGCACAATTTAGGTACCATGCGGAGAGTGAACCCTCGCTTCCTGCGGGACCCGGGAGGCCACACAGAGAAAACGAGTCGTGAGCGTCCCCCACTCCGCGATCGGCGGAGCGGAGCCGCCTGTGGCGCCCGGCCTCGCGAGCAACCCCCGCGCCGAGGTAGAGGAAAAACAATAGAAGCCACAGCTTGGGACCTGGACCGCCCAGCCCGCTAGTAGCTGATAAGGGTGCTTAGAATTTGAGAGCTACGGGGCAGAGGCAGCTGCCATTAGGACCTTGCAATTTACCTCTCCGCCGTTGCAGCCTAAGGGAGCTGCTGATATTAAGATTTTACAACTTGCTCCTGCTTTGCTGCTATCTAAATAACCTGCAATCCTAATATCCCCTGCTGAAAGCAGCAAAATGAGGCATTATGGAGGTCATTAATGATCTTGAAAAAAAGATAATCAGCCACACCCATTCTTCCTCTGTCTGATGAGCAGTGGTGATTAACAAAGATATGCTTTTCATGATTCCCCTCCAAGGGAGGAAGACAAAGCACAACTTGCTTTTCTCCAAAGTCAGGGCATCTTGCCTTGAGAGGCTGCTAACAGACAAAGGGTCACCGCACCCCCTCCTCTAGGGGATGGCACGGAAAGCAACAGTAAAATGGGAAAACCCGCTGCAGTAGTGTCCAGTGGATAGGTTTATACTGGAAGCTGTGTCTACATCCTGAGCATCTGGGTGCCATCACAAGAACCACTACAAGGACAAATAACAGAGGACACAGGGGCAATTGTTGCCATACTGGAGACCAACTGATTTTGTTTCTGGACTCGGGGCAATTGTTGCTATACTGGGGACCAACTGATAAGAACTTTCACTGTATTTGTTTTCTTTATCAGGATAGCTAACTAGCCTCCTCTAATATTTGTTAATAACTGTAATTGTTGTAATTTGCACTGTTCTATTGTTTATTAGCAGGTTGATTTGTGATGATAATGATAACAAGGAGGTGACACATAAGGTATGGTGATCCACAGTGGGCATCAAAACTCACCAACAGAATGCCCCCTTTGACTTTGAAGGCAAGAGGTGACTGCACCACCACTCCAAAGAGGTCTGTCAGATCATGACTGTGGTCACAGGGTGGGTTGTGTGGCAGTTGCACTTTCCCCCCCTCACACCCTGAGAACCGGTGCGGCAGTTGCACTGGTAGCTGCCCATCCCCCTCTCAGAACTGGGGCCTCCAATGGGGCAGCTGACGGCTCTTTGTGGAGACCCAGAGTCGGTGGGCAGGGTCGTCAGCAGAGGAGGGGCCCAGAGCGCCCACAGCCCAGAAAAGCTGAGAAGCTTCTCGAAGGCCCACACTCGGGGGGGCAGGGTGTAGAGAAGCCAAGAAGCTTCTAGAATGCCCACAGCCAGATCTGAGCAGACTATAAATGGGGTTCCCGCCAGCAACTCCTTTTGTGTGGTCTCCTCGGAGCTGCGGGTCTGCCGTGCTGCCAGAGTCCCTCCCCTTAGACGGAGAAGCCGTCTGAGGTAACCTCCCGGGATGGGGAGCGCCTCACCTCCGCGTGTGGGTGAGTGATAAATTACTGAATATGGGCTTTAATAAGTCCTCGCCTGGTAGGCGGGTGTAAATTCCTCGTCTGGGACAGACGAGTGTAGCTTCCTTGCCTGGTAGGCAAGTGTAAATTCCTTGTCTGGGACAGATGAGTGTAAGTCCTGGCCGCAGTAGGCTAGTGTTTCTCTCTTATGGGCAAAATGGTGCAGAGAGGGCTCTGGTTTGTTTTCTTGTGGGGGCGAATATGCACGCTGTGGATCCTCATTCTTATTTCGCTGCACCTCAAATTATTTCCTAACCTAATATCTGAACCCGTATCTTATGTTGTCGGAGTGCTAGTCTGCTTAAACTTATTTGGGGTGCCTCCGTGACAACAGGTTAGAGTATCTTTCCTGCAGCAGATCTGCCCAATTGAGTCTTCAAGGAATTCTAGAAGAAAATGCAGATTACCACTGTACTGAATCTGCATTACTACATGTAATGTACTGGCAAAGAATTTCTTATTTGGAGCAATATTTTCTTCCTCCTTTAACATTTTCTCCCTTATCTACTGGTCGAATCTCAGCAGTCATTGCAAGTGAAACCTGTGTTAAAAGACTTGAGCAATAAGCAAAATGAAGTACCGTTCAACCCCTGATATACAACCCACCAAAATGCTCATTGAAATTTAAGTGGTTTCCATTTCATGGAAAATAATGATTTTCCATAATGTGTTTTCATTTGCCAATGGAAAAGCAGTTTCTGTGGAATTCCATATGAAATAGAAATTTCATTTTAATGCTTTATTTAATAAAATATTTCTTCTGAAATGGTTTTATCTCATTATTTTGCATTAGTAATAGAAAGGCCTAAGCATATATCATTGCCAAAACCTATTCTATCTCTCGTTTTTCAATTATGTATTACTGCATAAAACATTGCTTATTAGACCATGCTAGTTAAAACTGTATTATTATTGCTATGTTCACCAAAAGCAAATACTGTTTAACACTGAAATTATGAATAAAATATCCAGTGGATTTTCCTAGTTAAATTGTAATGAATCTCAAATACCACACATTTGAATGGGTGTTGATCAAGACTTAATATAGAATGCTGTAGAGGTGACCAACCTCTAGATTGAAGCCCAGGGCTCACTGATCTTTATGCCAGGCCAACAGCCTGTTATTTATGTAGCTAATGCCCCTTGCCATCCAGGTTACTTCCAAGCAAGTGCCCAGCGCTTCTACTGTGAAGAATATATAAAATAATTTGGATTTTAATAATTTAGAGGTGTTCACATATAGAATTAACTTTAATATACAAGAAGATTTGAACTGTCAAAAAAAGTAGATATCAGAAACTTAAGAGTCCCCATTCCAAACGAAATCGCATAAACAGTAAAACAGCTTTAGGTTTCTTCTTACACATTGTTCCTCTAGGTCCAAGATTCCAATTTCCTAATCAAGTGTACTTCTACATAGAATTTTAGGTGAAATTAATCTGGAACCTAGCTTTAGGAATTTAGTAAGGCAGAGAAGTCAGAATTACACTTGTGAAAGGCTCCCATTATCGGTAGTGATTAGAGAGAGAGCCCTCCAGAGGGTGATTTGTCCCACCTTCAGTATAAATCACTACATGATGGCACTCCGGCAATGATTCCTCCCTTGTCACAATAACACTTATTTCCCTGAGCTCCTAACTCGTGTGCCTTGATGAGAAATTAATCCATGACTAATGCCTTTGCTATTTTGGATATCATCCTGGAAGCTATAGAGGACCTAAAAGGTTAGTTGTCATCTTGTCTGAGGGATGATCTGAATAGATATATTCTTCAACATGAAAAGATACCAGTTTCATATTTTTCTTAGTCTGGAATCTTTTTTTTCCCTCTTACAGGATCTAAAACAAACACTTGCCATGTTCAACATCTTTTCACAGTGCTGTAAATGCCTAAAATGCAGGGTTATAGACTCAATCCCTTTTTGAAGAGACTCCTGAAACAAGCTATAACAGGTTACTGTTTCCAATAGGGATCCACATCAGGATTTAATAACTAGCCTAGGGAAATGGGAAACTGCTGACTATGACAGGCCTAGATTTCCTTCCTGGATCAGTAACACTGGGAAGCTTAACTCAATTTTCCTAAATGCCATCTACACTAAATCAGTAAAATCTTTCGGTTTTGTTCTTTGTTACTTGTTCTGTGTCTTTTTTTTAAAAAATTTCTCAAGAATAATTGTGAAACAGCCCATTTTTGTTCTAAAGAAAAATGGAAAAAGCTATCTTCATATGCTCTAAAACCCATTCCACACTCTCTTCCAGGTGGCTTGTGAAATTTGTTATTATTAAAAAAAAAAAGCAAGGGTTGGGGTTTGTGGGTTGTTGTCGTTCTTGGGTTTTTAGTGACATATTTTGTATTGAAAATTATTTGACAAAAAGTCTTACTGCTTTTCATTCTTCTGATACTGATTTAATAGAGACATTGTACCTCGGTTCACTTAGCAGAAAATGTCTAAGAAAGGAAGTGCTACCGGAAAGTAAGTTTTTTAATGTGAGTAATTCCTGAGAAGTAAATGACAAAACTATCAAAGATTCCAATGTGCTAAACAACGGGAAAATTAAAAGGCACATGAAAGAATATAGAGCCATTGCAAAGACATTTTTCCTTTGTATCTTGTCTTCATGATCTCAGAAGGAATGTTTTTGAAATATTGCACATCAGTCATCATTTAAGTAAAACTTTGCTTAAATAGACAAGAGCTAAGTCACACAGGGGTTTGATAGATTTTTTTTTTTTTTCTAAATTATTCATGTGGGAAATTTTTTAATGTGTATCACTAATGTGAGCTGTAAGCATGTAATTGATGAAATCCTGCTTAAAGACCCTCAGGAAGGTGATTTAAAACAGCAATTTGTTAAAATAATGTCTATTAGCTCTGATTTTCCCATGCTCCTACCACTTAACACAGCATGTTCATTTATCATTGAACTCAGATTAACTCACTCAAACTATGACCTAACCTCATCAAAGTTATTTCAAATTACCACCCATTAAACTGACTGTGTGTTTTACTAGAAACATCTTACTAGGTATTGGTCACTGTGATTACATTTCAAGTATGAAAAGACACTAAAGGTGACTTTTCATGATTTCAAAATATATTCCAAAGATAGATTTTAAAGTTTTTATATTTTCTGGTTAAAATTCAATCAATTATATATTTTATTGACAATAATCTTTTATGTCCTTGGAAAAAGAAAGTTTTTCTTTCTCTCTTGCAAATAAGCATAGAATTTGAAGCAGAGATACTGTCCCTCAGATATTGCAATACAAACAATCATTAAGGGATTTTTACTAATTAAAAAGACAAAAGTGTACCAAAAAAATCTCCTAAATCGTACTCTACTACCTGTTACAAAAAGTGTGTACTAATTGACCAACAAAGAAAGGAACTTTAACCTGTATGTTTTTCTATAATATGGGAGAATCAGTTCCTATCAGAGGCTGGAATATAAACTGAAATACTAACTTACTATGCAGCTAGGTTGATCCAAAAACTTCTTAAGTAAATACACATCTCACTCTTGGGCAGATGACTTAGATACCCTGTGGCATTTGAAATGGCACTAAACATTTTGTTCAGGCAACAAAATAATTCCCTGGATTTTTTTCTCCCTACAAGCAACACTTACCTAATGATTATTGCCACCATTTGCCTTTCTTGGAAAATAGCAACGGTTCTAATGAAACCTTTTTATTTCTTTTGCTTAGGGGCAATCATTACGACAGAACTGTATTTCCTTATATAACTTGGATCCATCAAATTCTTTCTTTCTGGAAAAAAACCCGAACAAACAAAAAAACCCAAACATGTTCTAGCTTTCTAATTACCTCACATTTTGCCGAATATCAAAGATAGAGAAGTAAAATATTGCATAGGATTTCCTGCTTGAGTTATAATTAAGTCTGAAAAATATAACACTCCAGGGAAAGGGAGGTAAGAAAGTCAATTGTGGCATTGTCATATAATGTTATTTAAGTGACCAGTTCATACTGCAATTGTTGAAGACAAGGTTTTGATTTATGGGAGACTCACCAATAGATATCTAAAGATCCTTACTGCAGAAAAGTAACACTTAGTTTTACCTTTAGTAGATTCTGCCAGTCATGCAGTAAAAATGTAAACAAGATCTAACCTGAAAATATTTTCAGAAACACTGAACTGGAACTCTGTCTCCCTTAAAGAGAACAATTATACTTTCCTGCTCTACTAAGCCCTTCTTGTTTCTTTTATTCTCTCTTTATTTCATTCTAGAAAAAAACATGGGCAATAGAGAAAAGAATACACAGAACTTTTTTTTTTTCAGTTTTTCAGGCAGATTATCAACAATAAAGGGACACTAGAGCTCTCATTCCACTGGCTTCTGGAGCTGGGAGTCAGTCTGTCAGTTCAACATAAACTCAGTTTTTT
This sequence comes from Caloenas nicobarica, assembly GCF_036013445.1. Classification (NCBI taxonomy): domain Eukaryota; kingdom Metazoa; phylum Chordata; class Aves; order Columbiformes; family Columbidae; genus Caloenas; species Caloenas nicobarica. The sequence goes on from NC_088245.1 coordinate 177,471,202, forward strand.
AATAACCAAAAGGTTAGGCAAAATCTGTGGAGGCAGTATCCCAAGAAGTAAGGAAAGCTGCAGAAGCCAAATTCTGTTACTCCTTCTACTACATAGCAAGGGAAGACAATAGGCCTGAATTCAGTAAATTAAGCATATACTTATGTCAATAGAACTTAAAACTCTGACAAGTAACATGATATTCTAGACAAAGAATATGGTTTGAAAGAAAGGATGGTTTGGAAAAGATTCAGTCTTTATTTATAAAGGTTGCATTGTAAGCTTCAGTTTCGTCATGAATGTAAGTTACTCCTTTCATAACAATTCATCGTCCATTTGCACATCCTGAAAGGAAGGCCTTCCTTAAATTTGTCTAATGCTGGAAAAAAAAATAATAATACCTCCCCGCTCCCCTCCCCCCTAATTTTTCATTGCATTTTGATGCTATAGTTTAATTTTGTCACATTATTTTGCTTTTCATTTTGCTTGCCTTCTTGTTACTGTACTGAACAAAAAAAAACCCACAGATGTTCCTGTTATTCTCCCCACCGTAAAAGATTTATGTTTCATTATGTTTGACCCTTATGTATTCCTTTAGATTCCAAATTCTGTTCCTCATGCAGGGTATATTATGGATGGAAAGTATTTGGGGACATTTTTTGGTCTATTATATAAGCACTTTAATGGACTATAAATGTAATCCTGTGCAGGATTCTAATGTTGAAGATGGTTCTTGTAGAATACTTTGTGTAATTTAAAATTAAGAGCCTGTCTCTATTTTGCGATGAAATATATTTGCCAACTACAGGCTGACATTTATCTGTTCAATGCATTGATTCATCTTGACTGTGAAATATATAATTACGTAGGAGTAAATCAAAATTTAAATAATGCAAAGAAACATTCCATCATGAGTAAAAGGTTCCCATCAATTCCATTATCTCTCTCCTAGTTCCATGAAACCACTGGAGCCTAGAGAATGTAATGATTCTCATACAGCTTCATACTGGTACTAATAGGATAATAGATCCTGATGAAATTGCAATTTTTCAAGGTCCAAGACTAATATCTTCCAGGAAAAGATATTGCTGGAAATTGCAAAGAAACAAACTAAAAAGGATTTTCATTGTCACTTGAGTCCTGTTTGTTGTTTGAAAGTATTGAACAGCAGTACTAAAATATCATATGATAAGGAAGCTTTATATTTGTTTTGTGGACAGCAAAATGAAAGAATGTAACCTTTTTTAGTTGTTATGACAACAAAACTTTTTTTTTTTTTCCCTTCAATTTCCTTAGTTCCAGGCTAGAAGAAAGAAGGGTCTACCAAAACAGAGAAGTTGATGGATTACTCTAATAAAGTGCCACTGTCATCACATCTCAACTGGCTGTTACACCACTTGATGACAGGTACACTTGCAAGTATGGATGGTATCACAGTGTCCTTGATGTACCTCGACATAATCGATGAGGGGAGTCTATGCAATCATCACATAGTTTTACTCCACCTGGCATTTAAACTATGCCAGAGAAGTCTATGCAATCATCACATAGTTTTACTCCACCTGGCATTTAAACTACGCCAGAGAAGTATGGCCATCTAGGGGCATTCTGGATTCATTATACAATTCAGGTTAAAATGAGATTCTCAACCTAATTATTTTAGAAATATGGTAAAATGAATGAACAAAAGACCTTTACTACCTGCAAGATCTGAAACATAATCTGAGCAAAACCAGACAGTATTCTCCTTTACTGTGTTCCAAAGGTAGGGAATGAATAGTTTTGTTTGCTGAAATTACCTATCGCACTGAGTCAAAGCCTAACCTAGAGACTTTATGGGCTGAACTGGTTTCCAGCTCGAATGCTTCAACTCCTGTAGGGCTAAACAGACTACAGCATAACCACATGAAGAAAGTACACTGTGGCTTCACTGGGGGTGAGTCTAGTAGCATATTTTATCAAGGTTTCCCAAAAATTTGTGTTATTAAAATCTGCTGATATTTTATACTTAGCTAAAATTTAGTTGTTTTAGCAAACTGGAACAGCTTCAAAGGACACCTACCCCAAGGCATTGATTTACAGTATAGAAAGAATGTATTTAAGTCCCTGAGGTAATCAAGGAGAATAAGGAATTCCTTCCGAGCACCAAAAATATCAAGAGAGCTTTCTAACAACTGGATTATGAACTGGTTTTGATGCTGTCAGAAACTACAGAATGGACTCCTACGAGTATTTTTTTTTCTTTTTTTTTTTTTTTCTTCTTTTTTAATATCCCTTAGTGTTTGCAAACTCAACTGGCCACAGCCAGCAGCTGGTCCACATTGATGGAAAATCTGTCTCTCTCTTTTCTAGCTCTCTAATATTTTCCAGTATCTTTTGGCCTTAGGTGAACATTACCAAATAAGTAAAATGAATGACCCTAAAAGTATTTCCTTATCTGATAAGTCATTTCCTGATTTTTCATTCCGTGAATCTGGAAGCTTATAATTTTAGGTTTATATTCTTTAACAAAAGCTAGCATTTCAGCGACAGTGAAATATCGTTGGAAAGTCTGGCTAAAAACCAGGTGAGAAAACTCAAATAAACATCTGTGTTTTTTATTAGGATAACAGTGTCTCATTTTTTTCAACATGCTAACCTTAGCCACAAGAACCATCTTTTTATATATCTAGGCTTGTGATGGTATCATTCACTATAAAAAGTAGTTAGCTTGTGAAATGGTTTATTAAGCAAAATGAAGATGCTAAGAGAAAGATGCTAAAAATACTATTTTTATAGTTTCAACCAAAGCTTTTCATTCAAATTATGTAATTTCTAACAGGCATTACGCTGTACATATTCCAAGCTGTTAACTACTTTCCTTTAAAAATCCTAACTGACCTTATAATAGTACATTTGACATGGTATTAAAAATCCTCAAACTCAAACATTTAAAGCATTGCACCCTTTAATTACAGGATGAACTGAAATATATGGCCATTAAAAACGTGATACATATTTTATTTCGTATTGGTAAGATAACATTTTTGTACAGTTTCATGTACTTCAATTACATCGATAGCTACTGAGAATAGAAGCTTGACAGTATAGTGAAGTACTAAAAAACCAATAATAACTCTCAAAGCTTTAATAACAGTTAAAGCTTTAATAATGCAATGGGATTTTAGATAAGCTATCTAGCCTAAGAGACTGGGTCTTTAGAGGTGTTGTTCCTGCTGCTTTGAAGTTGAGTGAGGTTTGTCATTAACCTGAATGGAAGTCATGTTCAGGTAAGGGTTGCAGAAGTGGGCTACATGTTGTGTTATTTCTTGTCCAAGAGTCATACAAAAGAATCATGTTTCCTCTGAAGGAAAACTTTGGTTTGTGCAAAGTATGAATAGGTCATCAGAAAATATTTTTACATGATGTAATAATTTATTTAAAATTCTGTGGTTTGTAAGGAAAATGTAACTGGTAGAGAGCAAGGACATAAAAAGTTTACAGTCTACTTAGCCTTTTCCCAGTATTGACAAAGCCTTTGAAGATTATTTAGAACTTGTATCTGAAGATAAATACAGATGGTGAGTAGAATTGGCACTAACAAGTTTCACCTCTGCAGCTACATTTTCTTTGTAATTTCTTCTTCTTGCTGTGACAAAGAAATTCCCGAAACACCACGAAACCAAAACAGGAAACCAGTAGTAGCAGATAGTTTGAGGTACGGATCCCAAGGCCAGAGCTGTAATGACTGTCATTATCCCAATGGCTTTTCTTCCGCTACTGTCACCTTCTTCTGCCCTTTTCTTCTGCAATGGATTTTTCTATTTTAGAGATATAACAGCAAAGAAAAGGCCCATCCTGTAGCATCAATACTCTTTACAGATAGATATGCTTGTTATGGTTCCCTCTATTAGATGTCTTCTCTTTTACCAAACTGAAAGAACTATGTCTGTCTATTTGTGAAATTTACTGATTGTCACAGTTGTTTGACTTAAAAAATGATCATTCTAGATAACTGGAGTGAGTTATCCCCAAGCATCCGATATAAGAATTTATAATCTCCAGAGTACTAGTTATTATATATCCTTGAGCAAGGCCTTCAGGCTTACATTTGAAAACATTTTTCTTTAACTACACTGGGGTTTCAGAAATGTTCACTGCACTAAACCCTGGGCATCGTGCATGAAAAGGGATCAGTAGCAGAGGTGGAACTCATATTTTGATCATCAGAGGCAAGCATTTAAAAGACAGACAAAAATGTAGGTCTTTTTTAACACCTAGATGTTATTTTTTCATATCACAGAATCACAGAATGTTAGGGGTTGGAAGGGACCTCGAAAGATCATCTAGTCCAATCCCCCTGCCAGAGCAGGAACACCTAGGTGAGGTTACACAGGAAGGCGTCCAGGAGGGTTTTGAATGTCTCCAGAGAAGGAGAATCCACAACCTCCCTGGGCAGCCTGTTCCAGTGTTCCGTCACCCTCACTGAGAAGAAGTTTCTTCTCAAATATAAGTGGAACCTCTTGTGTTCCAGCTTGAACCCATTACCCCTTGTCTTACTGTTGGTTGTCACCGAGAAGAGCCTGGCTCCATCCTCGTGACACCGACCCTTTATATATCTATAAACATTAATGAGGTCACCCCTCAGTCTCCTCCAAGCTAAAGAGACCCAGCTCCCTCAGCCTTTCCTCATAAGGGAGATGCTCCACTCCCTTATGTCTTAATGAGGCTTCTCATATGCTTCCTGAGTGACATATTGACACAGTGATGGCAAGCCCATCTAATTATATCAGTCACAAAACAGAATGGGTTTGAATGGGGTCACTTGAGAGATGCATAAAACAGAATGGTGGAGGCGGGGCTTCTGTTGTCTTCTCTGATCAGGGAACCCTTGGCAAAGTAGAGCGACACAGCTCCTCTATTTCTTTGTTTCCTGTTTTTGTCTGTTTCAGATACAAACTCTCTGACAGGCTGTCTGGTACAAAAATTCACAGAGCAGAAAAGGTCCCTCTGCTAGTCTGCATGAGCTGGATATGTGAGGAAGTGAAAGGTGAGAATCAGCTGCAGGAGTCTTGCACTCAGTGCTCCAATCTAGAAGTTCTGCTCAGTGTGTGAGTACAGGGATATTGCAGCTTTCTTTTCTAGTGGGTCTGTGATTAGGTTTTTTGTACACCAATTTGAAAATATAGAGAAAAATTCTTAGCTGATTTAATTCATAACTACCTCAGATGACTGGTTTATACCTGCTGAGTGTAAATCTCATAGGATGCTTTCATAAGCATAGTCTTTATAACATTTCAAAGTTGAAACAATTTCAGAATTTTAAACATTTAAGATTTAAATTCTTTATTCAGACCATTTCTCAGCTTTCTAGAAAGTGGTATGGCTAAGTTTCTTTTTAAAAATTAAAAAAAATGTTTAATTTTGCAATAATACACATTTGAAGTGCATGAAGAGAAGAGTAAATCTAATTTATGGCTCTCTGTCACAGAGACACCCCAAAATAAGTTTAGGCAAACAACAAGGTCCAAAACAAACTTTATTCTGGCCAGAAAAGTACCGCTGATAAACTGATTAGAAACGGGGTTTATACAATTAGTTAGCACTCTGATAACATAAGATACAGGTTCGAATATTAGGTTAGGAAATTATTTGGGGTGCAGCGAAATAAGAATGAGGATCCACAGCGTGCATATATGCACTCACAAGAAAACAAACCAGAGCCCTCTCTGCCCTGTTTTGCCCATAAGAGAGAAACACTAGCCTATTGTGGCCAGGACTTATGCTTGCCTGCCCCAGGCAAGGAATTTACACTCATCTGTCCCAGACAAGGAATTTACACTCGCCTACCAGGCGAGGACTTATTAAAGCATATATTCAGTAATTTATCACTCACCCACACACGGAGGTGAGGCGCTCCCCATCCCAGGAGGTTACCTTAGACGGCTTCTCCGTCTAAGGGGAGGGACTCCGGCAGCATGGCAGACCCGCAGCTCCAAGGAGACCACACAAAGGGAGTCTCCGGCGGGAACCCCATTTATAGTCTGTTCAGATCTGGCTGTGGGCATTCCAGAAGCTTCTCTGCTTTTCTACGCCCCGCCCCCCCGAGTGTGGGCATTTCAGAAGCTTCTCAGCTTCTCTGGGCTGTGGGCACTCTTGGCCCCCCGTCTGCTGACGACCCTGCCCACCGACTCTGGGTCTCCACAAAGAGAGCCATTAGCTGCCCCATTGAAGGCCCCAGTTCTGAGAGGGGGAAGTGCAACTGCCAACACACTCTCTTTCGCAGAATTCACAGTAGCTAGCACACTACATAGGAGACATCTACACTAATAAGTGACAAAAACGACTGGACATTCTGTGGACTGCCTGAATGGCAACGTAGGATTAGCATTCACAGCCCCAGACATTTGGGATATTTCTCAAACCCCACTGCCCTGAACCAGTGGTCCTTAAAATTTCAAAAGGTTGCGCTTATTGTTTCTGATATTACAGCAGAGTGAAAGAAACTGCAGATAAGAATTTGTAGTCTTTCTAGACAACAAAAGACATTATGTCCCAGCAAAGGTATTAGTTAAGGAACATTAAATCTGCAGCACTTGAAAAACTACTAGTCAAGCATAAAATGTCATAATATCATGCATATTGAATAGCTGAGTGTTGCTATACTTTCCTTTCTAAAGGCACAGCTCAAACTGTGCTCTTCTAATCATCTGAATACCATCTCCATGGTGCATGCTCATAAAGACATAGCAAAGTAAGATCCATAATACACTACAAGTTATTTGGCATCTTACTGACTTTTGAAATGCTAAACAAAGAAATATTAGAGGAGACAATGAAAGAAGCTTTTGTGAAAAGTAAATGAATAGTTTGAACATTTACCTGGAAAAAAAAATATAAAATTGGTTTTCCCACATTGACTTTCTTTGAGTGCTTGTAAATGGATACTAAGAGGAAAATGCCTATTATCTTTACAGGAACTGAGCAAAGGTTGACTGGTCTACAGTTTCCCAATTCCTCTTTCTGGACACAGGCATATCTTATAGACTTTTATAGATGTCAGAATCCTCCAACCAACAGAATATTTCACAAACCACTAGTTATTTCAGCATCCTCAAATATCTCTTGTCTGGCCTTATGGATGGGAATAAACTCAGCTTTCCCAAATAGTCTCTATCACTTTTGATTACCCCTCTCCTTCCCAAACCACACTGATACCCCCAGATGTCTGGGATCAGGCTTTGTGTATGAAGACTGAAGAAAAAAAGGTGTTGATCTTTTCAGCTTTTTCCCATATTACCCATCAGTAATTTGTACCAGCTTTTCACCAGCATGCCGACATTTCCTCTGACTATTTTTTTTGTGACTAACACACTTGTAGCGTCCCTTCTTGTTGTCTCCATTTCTGGTTAGTTTTAGCTCCAGTGAGGCTTTTGTTATTCCTGATTTCGGCTCTAAATACCAATGTAACATTTTTATTCTCCTGTTTCCTGTACATGTTTTCTCATCTGGCATGCTGACATTTTGTGTTTCAGTTCTTCCTGATCAGACAAGAGGGTTTTATGCCAAATTCCATCTTCCTCTACAAGAGGATGGTTTATCCGTAAGGTTTCAGAAAGTTTTCTTTAAAAATCAGTCTACTCTCCCCATCGTGGCAGCTTCATAGGAGATTTTGCATAACAATTCCTTAAATAGGCAAAAGTCTGCTCTCCTAATATCCAAAGACTTACCAAGGCTGTTTATCACACTTTTAATTTTCTCCAGCAGATCCTGTTAGTACCATTTGTGCCTACAGAAGCAAGAATAGTATTCAGAAAACTGAGTAAGCCTTTGCAATAACTGTAATATTACAGATCCACTACAGAAAAGTAGCAAACCTCACTGAGTAATAGGTGGTGTGCAGATTTCTAGCACTGGAGAGAGTGCCCGGTTACTGACACTCATTGCTTCCTTTCTGTAGTGCTTTCTTTGAACATGAGATAGGCATCACAGCTTCTTCTAACAGAAGTGGTAGGTTTAGTCTTAGAGACTGTGGCAAATCTTGAGCTCAAGTTTTGTTCCTGATGAGCAAGAGTTATTAACCTGAGGCCATTACGTAGAATCAGATGCTAACAATAACATTTTTATATTTTAATTTGAAATCTATATACCTTTAATAGGCAATCAAGACTTTTTTTTTAAAATTCAAAGTACTTGTGATATCTCTATATGTCTGAAATGCAGACCTGCAGCCTTTAAGTTCATAGAGTAACTGCTAATAGTAATAGATTGTTATTCACTTCATGGTGGCTATGGGTTTCAAAATTAGTTGATTACAGAAGACAAAGGCATCCCATATATTCTTTTGTTTTACTTCTTTTACTTTCATATGAATTCCCCCTCTTTTGATGTTTTACAGATAGCAGCGGAGGAGAGCAGTGAGGCAGGCATGGTTCTGGACAAGGCTTTTGTTTTATTAGAAGTAGCCAATGCTAAAAAGTAGACTCATTCTACTTCCAACACCAAAGAGAAGTTGAATTTGTATTTCAGTGCCTCACCCCATCACTACTTTTGTTTGACTGAATACCTGTCTGACAACATGCCAGTTGATCTTTCATAAGTCATTTTAACCCTTAAAATGTAGTGAACAAGAACAGATACACATTTAAAGAGGAATAGAAGATAGGAGTTCAATAATTTTCCATTTAAAAATTATCAATGTTCATTTGTGATTAGTTTCTCAGAGTATGATTATCTGCACTGTTCATTCAAATGATACTGCATATATTTCATGTGACATTAGGAGTAAAAAAACTATGTGTCCTCAAAATATATTTATATTTGGCAGAACAGAGTGCATAGGTGTACATATGTAGTGTATACACACCCATGTGTACATGCAGACATATACACCCAGTGAACATGAAAAAGAGAGTGTAATACAGTAAATAAAATGCAGACTAAGAGTAAACCATTGCCTGGATTTTATTTTTATTTAGCTGATAGGAAAGAATTTTGCATAGTTAATTATTATTTTATTATTTTCTTTATTAAACAGACAGAAAGGCTGATTATGTTTCCCTCGAGGGAACATGACCACAAACTAAGAAAAAGTTTTCTTTTTATTGAGAAATAAAACAAGATGTTAAATGGCGACCCCGTGTAGGAAGTCATGACTGCTGGCAGTACACTGTCACTCACCTTCCCCTAGTGAATTAATTTACCGTAAACATTAGAAATATAATACTTCATGTCAGAACCAAAACCATTAGCTTTTAATCTAGAGGATAAAAGGGAATTTCAGAGGTATCTAGAAGCTCTTATACTTTTGTAATCTTATTAATCAGCAAGTGAATACCTTGGAATTCTAACTCATTGTTTAAACCAATGGACACTCGCCTATTAAATTTATATCCTCAGTGCAGTGTTTCAAAACACCAGCTGATGCAAAAAAAAAATATATATATAAAGGAAAGAGAAAGGATTTTGTGATAGAAGGACAGTATTTGATTATGAAGAATTGGGCAGCTATATGAACATATGGTTTACATGTAGAAAGAGTGAATACACTGACTTTAGATAGAAAAAAAGCTTTTTGTAGTTGTGGTTTTTTGGTTTGTCGGTTTTATTTTGATATTCCAGTAAGATCCATTCTTTATATTAAAACAAAACACGTGCACATTGGAGCTGGGGAAAAAAAAAAAAAAAAAAAAAAGTGCAAGATGTGTATAAATGTGAACAAAATTACCTAACCAAAATTTAAACCGCTGGGATTTGAAACTTGCATAAAGACCTCTTTCATAATTGATGTTGCCCTGAATCTATTTTTAACAAAAGATAAAGCTCTTCTGCTAAAATTTGCACTACTGTTTAGTTTTAATTGTATTCCCAAATTTTGCTCAGTTTCAGTATAATCCTTTTGGAGACTGAGCTGGACAATTTCTCTATTGAAAACAAAACCAACAACAACCACTAAAATATTATCTGAGTTAGCTTAGAATAGAACGGGATTTTTCCAGTAATCTGTAGCATAATATAACAAAATATATTTTTAAAAATTAATAAACAAAACTGACCTGATAGGTATTTCACTAGCTGTCTTTCCTAGGAGAAAAATGAGAGAAAAATGAGCACAACTGTTAAAGAGCCTTATTCAAATATATATAAACATGATGTTTAATCAGGATGAGAATACCATCTGGTAATTCTGTTGCTGTGCTGTACGATAGATAAGCCCATACATTTTAACAAAATTGGATAGGCAGGAAGGAAAAACAAAACAAAACAAAACAAAACAAACAAACAAAGTATCAGATAACCTTATCTGAAAACTTATTTATGTATGTTACATCTCAGTTTCTTGGCATCTAGAATTTTCTCTAAGCAGTCTACCATAGAGCTATGTGATATATTTTTAATTAATCTGGATGCACACTCATAGTAATTAGAATAAAAACCTGTTGGCCCTAAAAGAGATGCTTAAGTTTTATGCAGTGGTAGTCCCTCCAGCTCCAGAGAATAAGGTTAATTCGACATTTGATATGAAATTCAATACCAGATTTAGGTATGCAAATTTTCTATCTACAGTTTAGCTTTCTACATATGTGCTACTTGTCTAAATTTTCATTACACTCAGTGAAGAACTATATTTGCAGTCAATAGAGCTTATCTTATTTGAAAGCAGACATACTTGGTCAGAACCAAATATGCAAAAAAACCCCACCACAAACCTTAGAACTAAGTTCTGTGATAGAATATGCTGCAGTCTTTTGTTCTTCTTTTCTTCAGAAAGTGCCCAGTTTGAATTCTAAACTGTGAGTAGAATCACAGAATATCTGAGGGAAGTGGTGGAGTCACCGTCCCTGGAGGTGTTTAAAAGGCATTCAGACGAGGTTCTTAGGGACACATTTAGTGCTAGAGTTAGGTTAGATTATGGTTGGACTCGATGATCCTGAGGGTCTCTTCCAACTGAAATTATTCTATTCTATGAGGTTGGAAGGCACCTCTGAAAGTAGCGTATTCCTGCTGAAAGTAGGTCATCTAGAGGAGGTTGCTCAGGATGGTGCTCAGTTGGGTTTTGAATATCCCCAAGGATGGAGAGTACACAATCTCTCTGGACAACTTGTTTCAGTGGTTGACCACTCTCATCATAAGAAGTTTTTTTATGATACAGTGTGGTGTGATAGGATGGTATACCATTGGTATGAATTAGGGAAAGATTTAGGTTCAGGCAAAACCATTGAGCAATTTTATATCCAATAAAAGAATAAAATGCCTTGAGAAAGAAAAAGAAGAAAAGTATGTGGGAAAAGTAATTGTCTACACATGAAAACATGGAGCTGACTAAAATGCATTCTGAATTTGGGTTATTTCAAATGGTATTCACAGTCTTAGCAGTCTGAGACAGCACCTTCCTTAGCAGTTTCTAGTTCCTCGAATAAAATGAAGCACAGTGAACCTTAGTATTATTCAGAGATATGTACATGGGAGGTTGTGTGCTGACTGAGCAGTCATCAAGCAGCACATATTTACATTTTAGGTTCTTGTACCACAGCAGCGAATTCAAAACCTGAAAGTAGGTAGCTAAATCTCCCTGGACAGTATATGGCAGGAGGTACACATTTCAGATGAGTGAGCTGATTGTATGAGAGCTTTCTAGAAGTAACCAACAGGAAATACTGAATACAAAGGAAAATCCAAGTTCCTGTCATTCTTTGGAGACTACAACCCAAAAAATGAGGCATCAAGACAAATTTCCTTTTGTTCAAAATTCACTGTTGAGAACAAACTCTTACAGAATAGAATTCTACAAATTTTCTCTGCAAGACCTGCACACGACTCACCATTTCCAAAATTATTCAAGAAAGAAAATGATTATATTCTTAATGTAGAACACTCATGTCAGAATTGTGAATTATAAACTGAGATATATTTAAAACTCGGGTATTTTACAAGTGCTCTGTGACCATCATTTTATTGAGTATTCTGGGAAATCACTTATCTCCTTTCTCTTGATGTTTTTGTAAAATAAGAAAAGATCTTGTAGTGATGAGCATGACTACAAAACTAAGTGGTCAGGCTATTATAAGGTGGATTTCCACTTCTCCAGCTGTGACAGCTCCTTATGCAGCAACCCTCTTGAAGTACACTGAGAATATTCTCAGCATCAGATCACACATTCAGGATCTTTACCATTGTTTTCCTTGTGCAATGGATGACTACATCCATCTCAATAGCCAAGTTGGATCTGGGTTCATTCTCTAGTCCTGGGGCTTGGAAATGCTTATTCCTACAAAATTAACTCTCTTACCTCTTAGAATGCAATAGATGCAGTCAAACTGCTTTGCTGTCAACAGACCGGCGTATTTTTTCTGAGAGCGTAAGTTGGCCTCAGTGAAAAAATGCCAGGAAGAATCAAACCAAGAAGTACATGATGGTGCTGAATCCTGTAGCCTTGTCCTGTGGATAACTTTTAAGAGACATAACACGTATGTGCAGTAAACAATCCAGGGCTCCACGTGGCCTTTGTTTTTGTTTCGGTTTAGGCTGCCGTTTGCTGTCCTCTGCTGGCAGAGACACGTCACGGCGCGTGGACAGCGACGGGTAACCAATCATTAATAGCGATGGGGCGCGTGATCAGCGCTGTAGCCAATCATTACCGTTTGTTTAATGCGTGCTCAGGGAAAAAGTTCTATATATACTTTGTTGTTATGTTGAATAAAGCAGAACGATTTAACTCACATTGGGATGCTGTCGTTACTCCGGCCGACTCTTTCCGTCTAACGAGGCTCGTCCTAAAGATCCACCCTGACATTGTCCTGTTCAGTTTACTACTGTAAATGTAAACAATAGGGCTTAGACAGAAGCTAGGACTGTTATTTCTCAAGCAGGATAGTTACAGGTGTTTAAAGATCCTATTATATAAGTATATGGATTTTATAGGACAAATAAAAGGTACTGCTTATAGAGTAGTAGTAACTTTTTTCCAGGGTGTAAATTTGAACTTGTCCTTAAATTCCATCTATCCTTTCTGAATCTGTTTTCTTTTTTTCTTTTACTCTTTAAATAGCTTTATATTTCCTTTAAGTTTTCAGTAGAATTTATGTCCAGGATGCTGTGGGCTTCAGAAGACCTTGACTATAACCCCAGTTGGATGCACGATTCATTGCCTTGCTCAAGGCTCTCACATGGCTGCTAGAGATCACATCATTTTCTACTAATCTCTTAGGGGTGCTCAAAGGATTAATTAGTTAATGTTGTTGTGAAGCACTTTGAAGATGAAAAGTGCTTTATAAGTGCTAAGCACTACAGCGAAAAAGTTAGGGAGGGGAACTGGTGTTTGACAGGTAGCTGAAGGAGAGCTTCGAAATCTCTCATTTGTTATTAAGAAAAGAGCCTTAATTCTCTCTGAACTAGCTGTGATCTGGTTTTCAAAACAGTAAGAAAATCTTTAAAACATCAACCTACTCCCTTTGAACCTGATGAAGGTTACACATGTTTCTCCTCTGTTCCTTCCCTTTAATTAATTGTGATAAATTCTATGGAACTTGTTGTTCAAAGGGTTTCAGCTGCCTGTTACCTTGTAGTAAATACAAACACTGCACACTTGCATGACTTTCTGAGAGCTTACACAAAGGAGAAAAAATTTGCAATGTGCCCCAGGAGTGACTGGAAAAGGCTTTGAAAGCACCACCATTGCAGCTGGAGCCACTGCAGTAGTGTTTCACATTATGCCTGAAGTTTGTTGAACCAAAAGAACTTAAATCTCACTAATGTCCCTCCACAGACTTCTATTTTTTCGATGGATAGGGCCATAGTATGGAACAAGTTAAGGTCTGTAGTTTAGCAGCTAAATTGTGGGTAACATTGTTTAAGAGTAGAAGAAGATGGGAGGTTAAAACTGCTTCCATTTTGTCCGAATGCTCAAGTTATGAACACATACTTCTGTCCTCTACGTGACTGCTCTGGGCCAAATGAAAGGTGCCCTTAGCCCAGAATTTTGACTCTGTCATCAACAAAATACTTCTGCGGAAAATGTGTTGTCAGTCTTTCAGAGATATCCTGCCTCAGATTTTGCTGGAGATTAACAGATATAAAGCCAACCCATGTATCACAAATCATGATGTAATGCAAAACCCTCTCACCTAATAGAAGTTTAATTTACCTGGTCCCTATGGACCACTACTTTATACATGTTATAATAGTGAAAAGGAACAAAATAATAATTTTTTAAAAATGAAAGAAAAAATTAAAAATAAAGAGCAATAAATATTTTCTCTGGGTAATAAGTCAGTTCTGCAAGATACATTATAATTTTTTTTTTTTAATGTCATAAATTAACTTCAAAATAGGCATTCTTCATCTTCTGCCTTTACTATCTCTTTTCATACAGTTTCATTTCAAATTTTTCAGAGAAACCAACTAAAAATGAAAAGGCAGGAACTTTCAATATTCCCACATGAGATAAACATGCCCATTTATGTAGAGTGGGGTTTTTTTGTTGGTGGTTTGTGCTAGTTTGTCTGAAAAAGAGTTAATTTTCTTCATGCAGTTAGAAACTCTTCTTTTTCATAGCTAGCATTTTCGTTGTTTGGATTTAGTTTGAGAACAATAAGATGGCACCCTGGGATATAATTAATGTTTTTCTTCCAGTAATTTTCCATTGGTTTTGAGTTGGAATGAAGAGAATGTAAGAACTTACTATTATCTTAGCTGTTGTCTGGGAGACCAAGGTATTTCTGGGCTCTCTGTCTGCAGGTGCAAGGCAGTGAGTAATGGGCATGGATGGGACTGGCTTTGACTGACATCCAGGCTGATCAATGAGAATATTCCATGTCATTAGCATCATGCTTTTTATTTAATAGGAGTTGAGTTTTTCGGGCTAGGAGACCTGTTCTGGTTCTGTGCCGTTTCAGTTGAGTTCAGTTTGGGATTTCTTTTACTTCAGCCGTTTGCCCTTCTGCCATTTTGCAGTGGGCATCTAGGCCTTTCTGCCTTTTTAGTTTTTGTTGTTGTTTGTGGGGTTTTTTGTTTGTTTTTTGGTTTTTTTTGTTTGGGTTTCTTTTTGGTTTTGGGCTGTCTGCTCGGCACGGTCAGAGTTCATAAGGAATTGCATTAAGTATCACTTATTTTTTATTTTTATGTATATTATTATTAACAGTATTAGCATGTAAGTATTACTTTGTTACTTTATTACACTGTTTTTATCTCAGTCCATGAGTTTCTCCCCTTTCAATTCTCTCTCCTACTTGGGGATGGTGAAGGATAGCGAGAAAGTGGCTATCATGGTTTTGATTGCTACCTGTGGTTAAACCACGACATGGTTTTTATATCGCTAGAGGCAGGAAAAAATCTCCTCCCTGTCAGTATTGCTAAAAATGCATTGAATTATCACTTCTAATTTGTTCACAAGAGACAAGAAGAAGGCTATCACACCACAGCCTGCCTAGGTGATAAATGCATTGAGTTTTTAATTGGGTTACTTGTAACACCACTACTAAAATCACATTGATAAAATAATGATGTGTTTGAGCTAGTGAGCTGATCTTAGTAAAAAAAGAGCTGCCCCCAAAAATGTTGACTGGATGATTAAGTGAGCTTTGCAAATACATCTTCTCTCATATGGTGACCACACTTTCCATTTTGGAGTAGTTTGAGACCCTCAGTAAGCAAACCTATTAAAATACCACTGCAGAGGAAAAAAAATAGACCACAACCAAAACCAAAACAAACAAACAAACAAAACAAAGACAACAACAACAAAAAACAAACAAACAACCCAGCAGTTCCTATATTATCGCATGTCTTCCTGGGCATTTATTTATTTGGCAGTCTGGAAAATGGTTTTGTCCTGTGAATTAATTGGTGTTTTAGAATACTTCAGCAATTATTGTCCACAGTAATATTTTTTTTTGCATTTTAGCTCTGAAAAGTTTGTCACATTTAATTTCATCATTTATAATTATGTTAGTCAAAAATGTTTATTGATTCTAAGCTCTTAACACAAATACAAGCATAATTACACAAAACAAGGCAGTCACAGTGTTAAGTTTTCAATCAACAGAATATAGTAGGATCTGAAGTTAATTTAAGACCATATGTGAAAATTTGATATTCATAGTTTTAAAAATCAAGAGATAAATATTAGTACTAGAATGGCAATGTGAAGTCAACAAAATACTATGGCCTCATGACTTTTATCCAACATTGATCAGCAGCAAAGGATATGAGAACAAGCAAGTACATAACAATAGTTCCCATCAGCGTGTAGTTAAGACACTTTTCTCACAGTAGGTATTATAGCCTTTTGTGATTTTTTTTTCTTCCAAGAATTTGCTTAATTCCTTTTTGAGCCTCCAACAGCTTTGTTATTAACAGTATCTTCTTAACAAGAAATTGTGTGAAGAACACGTTCTTCAAGTAGGTTTCCATCTTTTAGCTGTTATGAATCTATACAGCCCAAGCTTTCATGAAGAAATCTAAGTAGGTAAGATCTAGAGAGGTTACCAAAAGAGTATTTAACTATGGCGTCATATTATTTAAAAATTACCTGACCTGAGATGAATTGTTCAAATGGTATACAGTAAGTCTTAGATGTCACACATTTATCCCATTTAAAAACAAATGAAAACCCCCACAAAAACAAAACCAAACAAACAAAAACCAAAAAACCAACCAACCAACCAACCAAAAAAACCAAAAACCACAGTGCCAGATCATGAGCTCATGATGGCTTTGGCTCAAACTAAGTGGCACTATCTAACTCAGATAATGTGTGTGGAGAATAATATACGTTGCAGACCATTCCCAGGAGTTCGGTGCGACCTGCCTCCTTTAGGAGCAAATAGAGTTCATGTATCTAAATGTGAATTGGGCTGTAAAGTTTGGTCTCAGGGTCCAAGAATTTCCCCAGTCAAAGAAAAATGTAGCCAGTGAGACCAGTGTAAGTGCACTTCTGGGAAAAATTCTCAGACATCCAGACTTATAAAAAAGAAAGATAATTGAAACAAAGAATAAGTAAGAGAAATTTTGTTGTTAAAAAACACCTTTCTCATTAAGAACCACCAAGATGCCCAAATGTTAAATGCATTTTATTACTAAGTAAAAGCAACTATAAAAACACACTTCTTCCCTTCCTTGTTTTCTTGGTCTACATGGTCAGTACTGATAATAACAGTAAACTAAGCCTTACAGCTCACTGAGCAGTATGGCCTATTCCTGCCAAACGTTTTACCTTGATATCATAACCACTACCTACCCACCTACCTACCTGCCTTCCCAAGTATTTTCCTGTGCCAAGGTCAAATATTTCTCAAAGGCTAAGTACCATTAGCACAGTCACATTCATTTCCTACATGATATCATAGTTGTTTGGGGAAATATAATGTTATAATGTAAGATAATGTTACAGATATCATCCAGACCAATTTGGTGAAGATTTCCAGGCCAAAATGTCAGGACCAAACTACGCTAATTATAACAGGACTGTAAGAGTAGTCATGCAGATAGAATTTATAAGTTCCATATCCTTACACTGTTCCCTGACCTACTCTTATCCACAACAGCCCATGCTTTTTGAAAACAGGAGTGATCAATCTGAGCAAATACTATAGATATAGCTTAGCTGAATCCTGTGTGCTAAAGGTACTGAAGTCCCAAGTGCTTTGTGAACTGATTTCTTTAATGAGTGCTAAAATATAAGCCGATATTTAAGTCATTGTCTTCTTGAATCTAATACAAAGTTATTTAATCTGAATCAAACACAGTTTATCTCAGATAAAAATCTTTTTTCCATTTGATTAAGACTTTGCTAACATATTTTATTCTTTACCTTAATTTTGTCACAGATTCTGAAAACATTTGACAGAATTGATTGAACATCTCTGGGTTTATTGTGATTTTTATAAGATTCTAACTTTGGGAAAGCATTTTGCTCCTGAGCTGACAGCTTTATTCCAACCCTAAGGCATCCGTGATAATTAATAACTATGTCAGGTCAGTTCACCATAAGCAGATGTGCTATACAGGAGGTTTTTTTTATCTCCCCTGTTTTCTACCTTGGTAAGTGACCTTTATTAAATTATGTTTCAAACCAGGAATTCATGACATTCAGATTCCATAGGGCAAGATGAGAATGCCATTTTCTCAGCTCGTACAGGAAGCTGTATTATTCTGACTGTATCTAACTTACAGACTTTTTGTTTTTTATTTTAAGTCAGATTTCAGCTGAACTACTATGAAGACCAAATCGGGACAAATTGTTCCTGTGTGATTCAACTCTATTTCTCATTTATTTTTCATTTATTTTTCCTTTTAATGTGTACAAAATATTTTTATCTGCTTGATTGTTTCATACTCATTTCCTTCAAGCTCAGTAATAGAGACTTTTCAGCTATTTCTCATTTATGCTCATTTATTAGACTGAGGCCAGCTGTATGGCCACAGGACTAGAGAAGTGATCGTCCTCCTGTATTCATCACTGATGAGGCCATACCTCAAATATTGTGTTCAGTTTTGGGCCCCTCACTACAAGAAAGACATTGAGGTGCTGGAGAGAATTCAGAGAAGGGCAACAAAGCTGGTGAAGTGTCTGGAGCACAAGTCTTATGACAAGTGGCTGAGGGAATTTGGATTGTTTAACCTGGAGAAAAAGAGACGCAGAGGAGACTTTATCACTCTCTACAACTATCTGAAAGGAGGTTGAAGCATGGAGGGTGTTGGTCTCTTCTCCCAAGTAGCAAGTGATAAGACAAGAGAAAATGGCCTCGAGTTCCACCAGGGAGGTTTAGATCAGATATTAGGAAATTTTTTTTCACCAAAAGGATTGTCAGGCATTGAAACAGGCTGCCCAGGGAAGTGGTTGAGTCACCATCCCAAGAGGTATTTAAAAGACTGGTAGATGTGGTGCTTAGAAACATAGTTTAGTGGCAGTCTTGGCAGTGTTAGATTAACAGTTGGACTCGATGATCTTTAAGGTCTTTTCTAACCTAAATGATTCTATGATTCTATGATTGTCTAATTTAGAAACTGTTTCTTTAATAAATATATTTATGAAAGTTATTAATGTGGTTTTTAGGCACTAATGTTTAATAGAATTTCC
The DNA here is from genome assembly GCF_036013445.1 of Caloenas nicobarica. Taxonomy (NCBI): domain Eukaryota; kingdom Metazoa; phylum Chordata; class Aves; order Columbiformes; family Columbidae; genus Caloenas; species Caloenas nicobarica. The sequence continues at coordinate 177,490,238 of NC_088245.1, forward strand.
TTCTCCCATCTGAAAAGTAGTAGGAATGTGTCAGGGATCTGATGTGATGATCATTACCATTGTGCAATTTCCAGGAATTCAGCCCTTAATTGTTCAGTATTTCGTTACTGCCTCAATTGTGGCTGTACTATTTACTAACTTCTGTCTTATTTTGCCAAATCTTTAAGGAATCTTTTTTATTTTTATTTACCCCTATAAGTAGGGATGCTATTAATAATGTGGATGCAAGTGAAAATTTAAAAAAAGGGCGGGGGGGCTGGAGAAAAAAGCAGGACAAGGTTATTATCATAAAAGCCATGTAGAGAAGATGGGTGAGGAGTAAGAGATTTAGAAAAAATGTTCATAACGATATTTTTTGACAAGTTGATTCCAAGCTTCTGATATTTATTTATTTATTTGGTTTGCTTTTTTGCCTTTTTTTTTTCCCTTCTGAAATGTCAGAGTTAGAGGAGGAGGGGGAGTTTTTATGCTGAATAACATTTAGTGCATTATAATATACAAACACATCAGAGTCCCCCAGCCAGTTCTGCAACCTCCCCAGCTTGCATAAATGGTTAGAAGAAACCATTCCAGAGCATTTGAAGCATCAAAGACTGCACCTGACCTCCTCCACTCCTTTGCCTGAAAAAGAAAAGCAGTCCAGACTGCGAAGACTAAAGGAAGAGCTTGCTACATAGCTATCCCATATTAACCTGAGGTAGTATATTTCTAAAGACTGGAGTCATAAAACACTGTTACCCTCTACATAATCATCTGTAGTTGTTTTGTCTCTTTCGGAAATTATTTCTTTAATTTTTTCCCCTTCATTGGGTGGATCTTTGTGGGAAGATGAATAACATCATAGTATAATTTCCCTTTAATCTTTGCTGGGAGAGAAGATAGATATGTTTAATCATGGTTAAGGCTGGAAAGCCAGTGTAGTTAGTTTAGATTAGATTGAAGGAATAGGCAACCTGTCTTACTCAGTTTGCAAATATATAATTACTTCATAAATTTTTAAAAGGTACAGATCATCAGCCTTAGTAGCTGTCATCACTTCTAACTGAAGTCTGTGCACTTCTGTGTTCGGACTGTTTGCCCTCTGTATCACAATTATTGCTTATATTTGAATAGGTTAGGTATTTAGCACATAGTTTTAAAGGTCCTGTATGTCATCTGCCTGCCTAAACAGAAAACATTTATTATCTCTTTATATTGTATGAGATTGGATTTTTGAAATTATAATTATTTTCCAAATTTCCTTTTGCTTACTTATGGATTCTTCCAAAATTAGTAGAGCATTCCTGGTTCTTTCCCTCTCTGTAAAGTATGTGTGGTTATTACCTTTCTGATTTTTAACAGGTCAATCAATGTGACATTGAACACATTTGGAAGATTAAGTGAAATGGATAGCTTAGCATGTTATCTATTTTCTGACAACTTGTCCTTTTTTTTTTTTTTTTACCTCACTGCCCCAAGTCTTATTTAGTTCATCTCTTTGGCTTGTAAACCTCAAGGTTAAAGCAATGTGAAGATGAACAGTGATAGAAAGCTAATATGCAGTAATTTATCTTAAGCTACTTGTTTGTAGTCCTTTTTGTTTAAAAAAAAATAATCAAAGTTTCTTGAAAACTATGGAATAAAAACTGTAATGAAAGAAATCATGAATGGTTGAACATAGCCCTGTGCAGCCTCCAATGAGATAAGTGAACAAATAAATAAATAGAATAAATAAACTAAATAATATTTGTTTTACTAAAAAGGAATCTGAAGATTTTTGGAGGAGTTTCCAAAGATTTCATTCTTCTTCATTTGTTAACACTTACAGTTCCATTTATTTGAAAAAAGAAGTCTCTTAACTACTTTTCTCAATAATTGTTAAATGAAGAAGAATAAATAAAGCTGCATGCTAGACAGACTCCAAAAGGAAATAAGGGAAGTGGAAATGAAGGAAAAAATAAAATCTGAGATCAAATCTGAGGTTTTATCACATCCTTACAGTGTAAGAGTACATTAAAAAAAAAAAGCATTGAAGTTATTTGGCTGCTTGCGTAATTTATCAATTCTGCCAAAACACTTTTTTTTTTTTTTTCTGTTTCTAGATTACCCCATAGCATTTCAGAAGAAAAAACAAATAAGAGTCCACTACCATTTTTCTTGCTACTCCAGTGACAAGCCAAGTGTTTAGTAAAACAGTGAAATATTTTTTCATATTAGTTGGAAACTAATTGGGACTAACTAAATATTCATCCAGTCTATGAGTGATTTTGTAACCTAAAACCTAGAAAACACTCTTGCCATTCAAAACGGTTCTACTGACCAGTCAGCCTCACCTCCATGCCCAGTAAGATCACGGAACAGACACGTCAAGACATATGGATGACAGAGGGCTGATTAGAGACAGCCAATATGGCTTCACAAAGGGAAAGTTGTGCCTGAGTAATCTAGTAGCCTTCCACAATGCAGTGGTTGCATCAGCAAACCAGAAAAGAGCTATGGACGTCATCTACCTGGACATATGTAATGCCTTCGACATAGTTCCACACAGCATTCTTGCTGCTGAATTGGAGAAAATACAGGCTTGAAGATGAGACTGTTAGATGAATAAGGACCTAGCTGTATGGCTGTATCCAAAGAGTTATAGTCAATGGCTCAATGTACAAGTGGAAACCAGTAACAAGTGTGTTCTGCGAGGGTCAAATATTATTTAATGTCTTCATCAATGACAATGAATTGAGGGATTGAGTACAACTTCAGCAATTATGGGAATGACACCAAGCAGAGTGGTGCAGATGATACACTAAAGGGAAGGGGTGCCATCCAGGGGGACCTCAACGGTACAGACTGAGGGATGAATGTATTGAGAGTGGCTCTGCCAAGAGGACTTGGAGATACTGGTGGAGAAAAAATTGGACATGAGACAGCAATCTGCACTTGGAGCCCAGAAAGCCAACTGTACTTGGGCTGTAAAAAAAGAAGGGTGATTCTCCCCTTCTCATTCATTCTTAGATTTGTTTGGATTGGACATAAGGAAGAACATTTTTACAATAAGGCTGGTGAGACACTGGAACAGGTTTACCAGAGAAGTTGTGGGTACCCAATGACTGGAAGTTTTCAAAGTCAGGTTGGATGAGGCTTTGAGCAACCTAATCTAGCAGAAGATGTTCCTGCCTGTGACAGGGGGATTGGACTGGTTTATCTTTAAAGGTCTGTTCCAACTCAAACCATGCTATGATCCTGCAAAATATCTCAGTATTTATTCATTCTGATTGGCTTCTGCAGTTTGGGCCAAAGGATACAGATCAGCTAGGAGTTCTGTACTAAATTTTTCAGGACAGAATATTTTGTATTTTACAGTATCACACAGAATTACATATAAACTTGTCTCTTTTTAGGTGACAGAATTTAGTCCTGTCTGCACATGAAGTATCAATGCCTAAATCTACTAAAAGTGTTTGCAACTTAAAGGATTTGAGCTATTTTCTGTGATGTTTTCAAAACTAGCATTACAGAAAATCTTAGAAATACAATAAAACATTTTCATGCTTTACATAGATTGGACTGTTGGCTATGGTATGGTATTATTCTTACCCCATTCTTTCCCAGAATACCTGGTATATCCTGCACAGTGTCTGCATTCAATTCAGAGGACAATGAGAAATACAGGTTATTGTTGACACTTGGAAAAGATGAAATGTGTCTTATATCACTTTTTTCATTTTTTTTCACATTGTGAGTACTGTTAATTTCAGGATCATTTGGAAACATGTGGTGCCAACACCCTACACTGCAGATTTCATGGTGGAGTGGAACTTCCAGTTTGGAATATTTTTAAAATGCACATGATAATGGAAGTATGAACTTAAAAAAACTATGGTTCTCTGTACTTAATCATTTTTACTACTGGGAGAGGGGATCACTGAGGTTATAATTGATAGTAGCAACTTTTTTAATCACTTCCCAATAGGAAATTGGCACCTTAGTCCAATCATTTTAGATGTATCAGTGTCAACCCTATAGTTGAAAAATGAACCCTGGGGAAAGGAAACCTATCACCAGCTTTCATGTCCTACTGTGAAAACACTGATGACTATATAATTGAGGTGACATTGGCAAAAAGCCTATGCATTTTTTTCTTAGCTAAGACAGTCCTTTGATCCATGTGGGATTGTTCTGAGACTTTGTGATAAGTCAAAAAAAAAGATAGGATTTTTTTTTTTTTAAAAAAAGAGACTAGAACACTATTAATAGAATGGTAGGGAACACTGAATGGACCTAATCTGTAACCAAATATTTAACTATTTAAAATATAATTAATTCAAATCCCTTAATTCTTGTTTTATTAAACTTGCCTACAGCACAGAAGTAACACGAAAGCTGAAATGGATGACAAAGAGCTGGGAACTGTTACTGCAATGCCTCGGGTGGATATTAGACATACTGAAAGAAAAGTAGACTCTTGTGACTACATCAGCTGTTAATGTTATAAATGTTTGCTTGCTGCTGTGACTTTTGTTTTGTTTATTTCATGTTGAAAATCATGCATGTTTGGTGTTGATTAGAGTACTGAAAAGTCAAATCATGGAAGTGCCTCTCAGTTTTCCTGTAAGCTGAATAGATGTGCCATATCTACCTCTATTACTCTAATGATATTTTTTTAACCTCTGTAGTTTTGCCTTTTAGTATTTTCTCTGTTTCAGTTTTTGAGGCAATGAAGTTTCAGGGTTTTTTTAATCTAATCTTTAGAGCTAGAGCTTATCAAAAATCTTTCAGTTCCTTTCTTTATATCTCGTAATGATTCAAGAAAATCAACACAAATATGACACATATATCTTATCATCACTGGCACATCAGGTGATGGCTGCTAATGACATGTTTCTTCAGCTGTTTTAACTGATGGAAAGATTCTACATCTTGATCCATGAAGCCAATCTTTCCTCTGATATTTCTCCTGTATTATATTAATGGAAAGTTCAAAGCAGTAGAATTGACCTTGTAGATCTAAAAATAATTTCCCCTGAAGAGAAAAATAAAAAGAATAAATCCTATTCTTTCTGAAGTCAGGCCATTGGAGAGGATTTGTCCTGAGATCCAGGAAGACTATAAGAATGAGAAAAGGACAGAAAATCTCTGGGGACAATAGTAGTATTATATGTACTGGCAGAAGATTATGTTTTGAATAAAATCGTGCCACTAGGGAACTATAGAAACATAGAATGAAGTAAAGACCAAACATACAACAAAAGTGAGCAATTTAAAGCTCAAGTTATAGCTGTTAAGTTGAATAAATTGCTAGATTTATTAAAGAAAATCGACACCTAAGAGTTACCCATATTAATCAAGGCATGCCTCATAGGGTAAAGAGGGAAAAGGACATACAATAATGGCAAAATCTGCAGGCATACAGAACAGAAAGACACCTAAAGTCAATATGTTCTTTATGCAGCTTCTAAGAGCTGACAGAAAATGCTTAAAATAGTGGTGTTTGAAAGTCACTCATCTGAAAATCATTGGTGTCTCACTTCAGAAGATTATCTGGTATGAAAGACTGCTAGGAATTCACAGACCAAGAGAAGCAACAATGATAAGAACACACTCTTATACTTCGTGGCAATGTCACTTTGAGGTAATGGTCACTGAGCAGTAGTAACTCTTCTTGAACACCTGTCCTGCCTACAGCTATGCTTTTATTCATTTTCATTAACCCAAAGACCAGAAATGTCCTTACTGTAAAGGTGTCTAAATTTATTTGCAGACTGAAAATCTGGACAAGTTTCATGAGCGAAAGCTCTGGTTTGTAAATCCCATTGGTGTTGAGATAGGAAAAAAGACTACTGAACTACTTAATCATATCAGTGCTGAAGCTCTTTGAAACAAATATAGAAATGTAACTCTAGGCACCCAATAAAATTTAAAGTTAAAAGCATTTGCAACTGCATTTCTTTGGGGGCTAGAGGCCAGGACAACTGGAGGAATATCTAAGAACATATTTTTCACTTGAGTGCCCATTTAAGTGCAAAAGCTCTGCTCTGAGTGCATTTTATTAGCTTTGCAGGGCATGAGGTTTTTTTGTTTGCTTGGTTTTGTTTTTTACATTACATTATCTTTCACTTTGTACGAAAGGCAATGACTACTAATGACAGTGGTTAGAATCTTGTGAACTATGTACAGAGTTTTTCACACACAAGGTATTTTATTCACAGTTTAAAAATAAATACTTGTTAAGATTTACGTGTAATGGAAACGAATGTAATTGCACTGTAATAATCATCAGAGTTCTGCTGTTTAACCTTGCATCTGTCAAGTATTTTTTGATACTACATAAAAAAACCCAGTGTTGCAGTAGCACTTGGGCTGTTCTTATATTTCACATTAGCTATGGCTGTGTCTTCCCTTGCTGTCTCTTTGACCTCCTTATTTTCCTTTCTTAAATTTTACAACCATAAATTTTTCAGGCGTAGATTATACATGCAAAGTACAACTAATATTCTAAAATACAATTTACTGAGAATGTTTATTTTTACCAACATAATTTTGCTATAGAAAAAAAGAAGTTACTGCTTTTCTTCAGACTTCTCAGAAATAAAAATGAGACCTCAGTTAAAGAAATAACTACACTATAATCATCAGTCTATCCTGCAAGATTCATTTTAATAAGATGGTAATTTACATATCTGAGCACTAGGGCTTATTTCTTTCATATCATGTTTTCAGTTATTTTACCATTGATCCATGAACTGAATTCCCAATAATGTCAATTGGAAAATAACTCTCAAATCTTTACAGTTCCAAAAAGAGTTACAAATATAACAAGTATCTATCAAATTCTGTATAGCAAACTACTCCAGCAAGAAAACAATGATAGAATTAACAAGTTTGTAGTGTAGATTCATTATTCTTAGAAATCCAGCAATTCAAAATAAGGTTAATGTGGAAATTGGAGATTTTTGTATTTTGAAAGATACAAAATGATGTATAGGGAGAAGTACCATAGGCAAATGCAATGGATATAGCTGGATAAACCAGAAATTTAAATTCAGATACTTCAATAAGGTTGCAGGAGTCTGCTTGCAATAAAAATAAAGTAATATCTTCATTGAACATCTTTATAATCAGTTGCATTATTTTACTAACACTTTTATTCTGTGTATACCAGAATATCTGGGCGAGTAAAACTTATTTACAGAAGTATATGGTCAAACAGCTGCTTCCCATTTTACAGAAGAACGAGAAGGTCAAAATTTGTCCAATGAACTCTTATGTGAAGTATGAAATAGAACTGAAAAGGTATCACTAGATAAAATCTAATCAGATATCAAAACCACACTGCAAAATTCACTAAACTGGTGAGAAAGGTGTGCCCAAATGCTTTTGTAAATTTATTAACTCAATATTGGAAACAGTTTAGTATTCAACTTCTGAGAATTAAGCAGAACTTCATTTTAAAATAGTAAAATTTTCCAATCCCGTTCAGAACTATTTGATGATATATCGTGTCATGTAGACATGGTTAGTGTCTTTTAAATGTACATTATCACTTGGCAGATCTGTGAGAGAAGAAAGACTTTTACACAGATTCTCTAGTTTCAGGTCATAGTCAATGGACTGATGTGAACATCATGCAAGCCCATATGAACCTCATGAATTTCAAGGCCAAATACAAGGTCCTGCACTTGAGCTGGGGCAATCCCCAGCATCAATACAGACTGGGGCTGAAGGGATTGAGAGAAACTCTGCTAAGAAGGATTTGGGGATACATACGGACAAAAAATTGGCCATGAGGCAGTAATATGTTCTTGCAGCCCAGAAATCCAATTGTATCCTGGGCTCCATTGAAAGGAGCATGGCCATCAGGCTGAGTGAGATGATTCTGCCCCTCTCTTCTGCTCTGGTGAGACCCTACCTGGAGCATCCACCTCTGGGATCCCCGGCACAGGAAAGTTATGAACCTCTTGTAGTGGGTCCAGACAAGGGCCACAAAAATTACCAGGGGACTGGAAAACCTCTCCTAAGAAGAAAGTCTAAAAGACTTGGAGTTGTTCAGCTTGGAGAAGAGAAGGTATGGGGAAGACCTTATTGTGGCCTTTCAGTACTTAAAGGGGGCTCATAAGAAAGGTAGAGAGAGACTTTTTCCAAAGCCTATAGTGACAGGACAAGGGTCATTGGATTTAAATTGAAAGGGGGTAGGTTTAGACTGGGCATGTGGGAAAAAAAAGTACTATGAAGATGGTGAGACACTGGAACAGGTTTCTCAGACAAGTTTTGGATGCCCCATCATTGGAAGTGGTCCCAGTCAGGTTGGATGTGGCTTTGAGCAACCTGTCTTAGTGGAAGATGACGCTGACTATAGCAGGAGGGTTGGAAATAGATGGTCTTTAAAAATCCCTTCCACACCAAACCATTCTATGATTGTATGATTTTATAACCATTTCTTCTATCTGTAATGTGTGTGGGGTTTTGTTTGTTTTGTTTGATTTTTTGATTTTTTTTTTTTAAATGCTGGATTGATTTTGCATTGTATTTGAAAACTTGGCTCAGAAGCCTTAAGATAGAAGAAAAAAAAGATTGAGAGTCTATTCTAAGAAATAAAGTATTCTCACAGTAGAAAAGTGATTATATTGGTCAATGAAAAATACAAGGTAATTTTTAAAAGACTAACGGGAAACAATTAACCAAAAAGACAATAAGAATAGGAACAGAAATATATCCAAGATAGCCTTATTATGGAAGATTTAAATCCAAAGTGCAGACAGAAAAGTGTGGCTGTCCAAATGCAGGTATCCCCAAGTAAACTAAGAGCTTGAGCTCTGAAAGTATATTTGATAACTATTCAATTCAGCTACCTAACCATAGCTATCTCTTACTCTCTGAGATATTCTAGGGTATTTGAGACAACCACATGTGCATTTCAGAGCAGAACTTGGCATATATGATATGAACAATCTGCTCAACCTGCTGATAACACTAAAGATCCACAAGAGAACCTGTAAAACTCAGAAGTATCTCACAGAGTGATGGAAGACCTTTTTTTGATCACTTTTCATTTTTCTAAATGTTTTCTGTTTGACATTTAGTCAACATTAGTCTTCATTATATCTCCAAGTGTTGACACCGAATCAAAGCTGCTGCAGTTATGTGTCCCTTAAGAAAAAATATGACTCCATTAAATAGTTCTATTGTTCCTGAAGGTGAACATAAATTCCATAAAAACAGGGAATGTAACAACTGTTTGTTGAAACTGAGCTAAGTTTGTACTTGTGTCTTTTGCATGTTGATGTCATTTCACTTTAATAACGAAAATGGCACATAAACATAACCATTGTGTTAGATACTGTCAGTTTGAAGTGCTGACATCCCATCAGAATGATTACAAAGAAAAACTTGGATTTCTTTGGGCTAATGTTTGAAAGTGATCTAAGGCAAATGAGAGTAGGAAGAGTGGGACAGCATTTTCTATTCCTATTGCTGGAATTTCTGTGTCAGAATTAAAGAGTTAAACTTTTGGTTAATTCAGTCTGATTTAACCACATGGCCAGTACACTGTCTTTTTGGCCATATTACATATTTTTTTTCTAAGGAATTTTCACCTTGTATAAAGCACGTATTTATTAATATTCAGACTCTCAGTTACTCTGTGTATTCTAAATTAGTGTGTTTCTGAAAGTCTTAAAAGACAGAGTCCTGAAACCTTAAGAGTTTGTGTCTAGAGAGAGGGAACAAAAAAAAAAGCCAAAAAATAGCTTCCTTCTTACCTTGTTATGGAGTATAGCAAGTTTAAATAGCACAGAAGGAAGCTGATCTATTGTTTTTTTTAAGAACTCAGTACTCAGTGTCAACACTGACCACATTAATTAGGGTAAGAAATTATTTTTAACCAGACACTGTTTGAGAAGCTTCCTCTCTTCTGACTTTGGGGAAATTAAATGCAGAGAGACACCTTTTAACTTTTGGCTGCTCTCCCAATAAATGATTCAGTAGTACCTTTGAGTCTTATATGAGCACTGAATTTGGAAGACTTGGATTCTCATTCAACCCTAGATCTGAATTCTCATTTCAGATATCTAATAAAACATGGAAAAAGTGAGTAGCATTTTTTTTAAGTTCTATTTTTCAAACTCTCTGCTTTAAATACAGAGATCCTGTTGACTTATATGCATCTTCTTCCAAGAGCCTTTACACATGTTGTCAGAATGTTTCTTCCAGGAACTGCATGTAGAGCTGCTAACAGGAATATTTTTTATCCATGGTTTGTAATATTGCCTGAGTGAATATTGCTTGCTAAGGGCAAATAAAAATGAAATGGTCATAGTAGTGCTTTACATTAGAACACAACAAGACTTGTTCAGTAAATACTCGATGCATTACCCAAGTTCCAGTTACTTTCTGGGTTATGTTTTCACTGTCTCCTGACGTGAGACACCTGATGTGACACCAGGGATACAGAGAAAACCCAGACTGATAAAAGAGATACCAAGCTGTCCTGGGTCATTGAGGGGGGGCAATGAGAGGAGGTGGTCTGAGTCAGGTGACCACAAATTGACCAATGGGAGCATTCCATCCCATTCACGACTTCCTGGATTTAAAAGGTGGACTCGAAGGACTCTCTTTCTCTTCTGCTGGGTCTCCTGCTGCTTTGCTTCATCTCTGCGTTTTTCTGCTGTCCCTGCAAGCTGAGGCCTCGTGGCTGTCCCTGCAAGCTGAGGCCTCGTGACAAACTGAATCTAGTTCTGGCTGGCTGAAGGATCCTGCCGAAGCAGCTGCTGGGAATTGCAAGACTGGTTCTATAATATTTGTTCTGCTTTATTTTTCTCTATGTTTATTTAGTAGCGTTAGTAAAACGTTTTCAAATCTTCCAGCTTTCTTCTCTCCCTTAGTGAAAAAGGGGGAGGAGAGGGAGGGCGGAAAACGGGACGGGGGAAGAGGGTTAAGGAAAAATACATCTGCCGCAGTTTTTGTCTCCCCGCGATCAAACCACGACACAAGCAATGTACATGAGAAGTGTCTCAAAATACTTGTCAAGCACAGTTACTCTTTAGAACCCTGATCACAAAATATCCCAGTCACCCTCCAGCTGTGAATGACAAGATTGAACCTAACATAAGGTAGCTTTGCTTGTTTCTTATTATACGTTACGTTACATAATATACTTCTGTCTTTATACCAAGATCAAAATATTAGATCTTGTGATAAGACTATACCTTGCTGGTCATGCAGGTAATTCTTTATCATCACTAAAGATCTTCAGACTGTACTTCTGTGATAGGTTGACCTTGGCTGAACACCAAGTGCCCACCAAGCTGCTCTATCATTCCCCATCCTCAGCTAGACAGGGGAAGAAAAAATACAACAGTCTCATGGGTTGAGACAAGGACAGGGAGATCACCCAGCAATTACTGTCACAGGCAAATAAGACTTGACTCTCAGAAATTAATTAGATTTATTGCCAATAAGAAGTCACAGTAGGGTAATGAGAAATAGAAAACAAATTTTGAAACAACTTCTGTCCATCCCTCCCTTCTTCCCAGGCTCAACTTCAGTCTCGATTCCTCTACCTCCTCTCCCTGAGCAACCCAAGGGAACAAGGAATGGGTGTTGTGGTCAGTTCACCACACTGTCTCTTCCTCTCCTTCCTCCTCAGGAGGAGGACTCCTCGCACTCTTCCCCTGCTCCAGCATGGGGTCCCTCCTGTGGGAGACAGTGCTTCATGAACGTTTGCAAAGTGGATTCTTCCCAAGCACTGCAGTTCATTAACTGCTCCAGCATGGGTCTCTTGCTCAGGGTTCAGTCCTCCAGGAACAGACTTCTGCAGTGTGGGTCTCCCATGGGGTCACAGGTCCTGCCAGCAAATCTACTCCAGCCTGGGCTTCTGTCTCCATGGGTCCACAGGTTTTCCATGAGGCTGCTCCAACACAGGCTCTCCATGATGTCACAGCCTCCTTCAGGTGGACCAACCTGCTCCAGGATGGGGTCCTTCAGACACTGCAGGTGGATATCTGCTCCACTGTGGACCTCCATGTCTTCAGGGTGGCAGCCTGCAATGGTCTTCACCACAGGCTACAGGGGAATCTCTGCTCCAGCGCATTGAGCACTTCCTACCGCTCCTGAACTGATCTTGCTGTCTGCAGGGCTGGTTCTGTCACATGTTCTCACTCATCTCTCTCAGCTGCTGTTCCATAGCAGGTTTTTTTCTGTTCTTAAATTATGTCACCCCAGAGGCACTACCACCATCACTGATGAGCATAACTTTGGTCAGTGCTGGGTGCATCTTGAAGCTATCTGGCATTGTCTCTGTTGGACACTGAGGAAGCTTCTAGCGGCTTCTCACAGAAGCCACACCTGTAAGCCCCCTCTATGACCAAAACCTTTACATGTAAACCAAATACATCTTCCACTTGGATCTGGACAAATTATAATTTTTTTTTTTAATAATACCATTTTAAAATTGGTGGTGGTTTTTTGTTGTTTGGGTTTTGTTGTTTGTTTGTTTGTTTTCCCTGCTCTTTAGATAGGGCAATGAAGCAGTCCTTTTTAAACAATACTGCATGTGCTTAAGTGTCCTTGAAGCCATTATTTTCTTTACATTTCACAAATGTAATTGACAATTGTATGGGTCCTTTTATTGTGAATTAAGAGGAATTTAATCTTATAAAACCAGTGTTTACAGTTTGTCAAAATTATCTAGTTTTTCAAGTGCAGATTTATACTAACCTGATTCAACTTTAAATTCAGAGCATAAACCTTGATAAATTCAGTTATTCTGGCTGAAAACATACATTTCTAAAGTATTACAGAAAAAATGAAATTAATGATTCTGCAATTGAGGTGGAATTATTCAATATATAAGATTAGTGAATATATATCTATCTAAATGTGCAATACTGTTGTGTAACCCACAGCTAGTGGTCTATATGCAGTTTCACAGGATAAATGTACAAATAGCTAACTAGAAAGTATAGATTGTACAATTATGTATATGGCGGGGTGCTGCTATTTTTTGGTTTGATTTGCTTTGTTTTCACAAAGACCTATACCCTTCTCTGGATATTTTCTGGATAATTTCCTACCAGAACAATATCTCCATTTTCCTTCCTTGTATCTGTCAATGTGTACAGAGATATACATTGTGGAAATACTGATAAATGACACAATCCTCTCTATACCACTGTGATTCTTGATCTCCAGCATATAATTCGTTTAAATCAGCCATCATCATCACCATCACCTATTTGTAATCTGCATACGGTTTCCACAGGGAAGCAAAATACCAAGTTCACTTTTTTTCTTTTTTTTTTCTTTCTTTTTTTTTTTTTGTTTTTTGGCATGTCAAATAAAATAAACTGGTTGAAAAGGATATGGAGGAAACTACCACAAACACAGAGAAATGCCAATTAGTAATTTGTTTGCATCTAACACTATCAAAAATAACTCTGAATAAAAATAAAACCTACTTTTCCAATATAATTGTCAATAAATGTTTCTGGAAACTGGCATCTGTATAGACATAATCTAATAATTTTCAAATAGATGAATTACTGGTGTTCACACTATTTTTATATGTATTAGAAGGGGGTTGTTTGGCTGCTTTTTTTTCTTCTGGGGAAGAAGGTTTTTTTGTTTGTTTTTCATTCTTCAAAATAAAAGCAATATCTTCCTGCTGAGTGCCAGTACAAACAGAATGTTTACTTTTTCAAACTGTAAGTTCAAAAAGGATCCAAAGGGAGAACTATGCAGAAAGCATGGTATACAGTATTGCTAGAGATGCAGTACTGCTTGACAAAAGAATTTGATAGGAATTATATTTAAAATCAATTTTGACTATATTTTTCCATCATCATCTTTTTTTACTAAAAATATTTGAATAAACAAAGGGTTCATTTCTAAAGAACTTTCTCACTTGCACTATTATATACCCAGCTAGGCATAATCATCTGTTTGTAACATTACAACAGGCTGAGGAGTAAATGGCTTTGACGTCACAGCACAGATTGTTACTTCAGTTGATGTACCATCATTGAGAACTGTTAAATAGAAAAAAAAAAAAAGTTTTTGCTTTCATGAAAATATCCTTAACATTTGAAATTCATTGAGAAGATGGATGAAGACAGCAAAAGTTAAAACCAGTGAATTATTTTTCTCTAGAGGATTACATTTTGTTTACTTATAAGGAGATTTTAAAGCATGAAATATATTTATTTTATGCTCCTTCTTTTCTTAAAAAAAACACCTCATCTTTTTCTCTCAGAAATACAGATTATTTCTACATAGGACATTTCCCCCAACTCCAGCGAAATTTGAAGATGGGACCACCTGATACCTTTTGCTTTCAGACTTGAACATGGGCTAAAACATCTATTTCTCTCCATGAAAAAAAAAAAAGACAAACTTTCTGAATGTTCTGGAGGTAGTTTTCTGTGGTCAGGAAAGCAACTTTTTTTGAGAAGTGAGCACAAATATAGAGATCCAAAAGAATACTTAAACATTACAATGTTCAGAATTGCAAAACTTACAAGGTAGCTGGCTACAGGCATGCAATTCACCAAAAGCAAATTAGGCATGTGAGTTGTCTGGAGACAGTTAAGTTCTCAGACTGGGATACACAACAGGTAACATATGAACCTCTGGATCAAATAATAATATTGCTGTTTCTTCTATAAGATAAGATATCTCATGGGAACAGTTGTTCAGAGTCTGGAACTGTTTCATGTGTTTCCAAGACAGCTTCTCCCTATATTTTCTTTTTCTTAGGTTACATAAATTAGGCATTCTCCTGGCAGGTGAGATGAGTGCAAAGCATCCCTAGCTAAATTCTATTTACCACCACTGTGTAGTCAGCTTAACATAAGCAGATCCAGTGGGAATATTTATTTTGATTTCTGACTAGCAAATCTTCACAGATCGTTGTTTTCTAAAATCTGACCAACTGATATTTTAGACATATAAATGTTCATCATCAGCTAAGAGACTTCTACCTTTTGTCCTACTGTTTCTCTTTCCACTTATAGGAAAGTAGATGAAAAGGTAAGTGAACATATTGCATAAACATTCACAGTAGCCTTATGATTTATTTTTGTACTATAGTGCTACTCAGATTGGAGACCCTTTCACAATGTGTGAGTAGAAGAGAACAAAGAAAACAATGACAAACTATGAAGTAAAAGAAGAAAAAGACAGGATATGATTAAAAGTTTGACCCAAAGCACATGAAAATATTCTCAGTAATTTTATGGGCTCTGGATCTGGCAATTTAATGTCTAAATACTTTGAGAATCCAACTTGCTCAAGGACACATTGTTTCTATGACGAAGAATCAAAATACCTGGTTTTTGTGTTAGACCAGAGCTTTAACCATAAGCTGATATATACTGTTTTCTTTACAATTTTATTTACTGGAATCCAAGAAGCTTTTAATTTTTATGAGATCTCAGCATACCAGCTTTGTACTGCAGCACTAATTCAAAAATTCTTATGTCCTAACTTTGAAACAGTAGCTCTAGGTTCCTTATCACAACAGATTGATATGTTTTTTTTCTTAACTTTTTAGTGGGATGATATCGGATGCATTTGTAGAGGGAGGAGGTTGTGAGGGAGAATTCAAACTAAAATCCCTTTTGATCTCCAGAAAATATGCAGCAGAAATCTGACTGAGACTCAGGAAAGCATCTAAAAGAGCACCCATGAACATCTCTGCTAGATGGAACTGCACAGTCTGGGATTTCTTAGTATCTTGTACTTGAAAAGGTATCACACCAAATAGTGACTTGTGATCATAACTGAATATGCTTCATTTTAAAGATATAATTTTGTGACTTCATCATCTCCATAAGAAAGTTCAAATCCTACTAGATTTGCTTATAGAGAAGGATAAAGAGGAAGTTCCTACCTACAGGGGTGTTTAAAAAGAAAATGTTAAACCCTCCCTCACTGCTTGCATTGCAGTTTGAACATTTTCTTTTGAACTAATGCTTTTATTACTGATATAGTTGATGGCCTTTGCACTAGTCCGTAATTATTTTTCTGTTTCTCATCATTGTGTCATAGCTGCAGATTCTTTCAGGTTAAGACCTTGTTTTTCTCTGTGTGCTAATGTAGCAAAGTAGTTTTAATATCTTTATATAATTCAGTACCTACAAGGTTTTGATAGACAAATTCCTAGGTGATCATCAGGTTTTGAAGCTTCTGTTGTTTTGTCTGATCCACGGTTTCAAAATACTTTCAGTAGTTCAACAGTGTTCTGATGTTATCATGATATCAAATCATTACATTTTTCAAAATTATTGTAAATAAATATCAGAAGAAAAACCAGTATGATGAATATTATTTTAAAAATATGAAAGAGTTAAAAATCCTAGAAATTTCTGTATCAGGAAGTTCAGTACAATTATTTTATTGTACAATATTGTTATTAATTTAAGAAATGTAATTTCAAATAATTCCATACATAAACCAAAAATATATTCTAAAAAGGAAGAAAAATAGAAAATAACTTCCACTGAAATCCACCTGCCCTTTTTCATTATTTTCACACAAGAGATTGAAAAGAAATAGAAACATTCTCTTTTCCTTTGTGGAAGGGAGAAGTGACAGCGCAAGCAGCAAATTGAACTCTGTAATTATTCTGTTTACTTACAGAGTAATTGCTTTAGCTGTACATGTCTTTGACTAGTGTCTATTTCCTAACCTGAAAAAAAATCATGGTTACAGAAAAGTTGTGGTCCTTTTTCCATAAAAAATTCTTCAAAGCACTCCTTGTTTTTGTTCATTTGTTTGTTTCTTATACATTAAACCAGTTTTACTTAACTAGTGTTATTAAAGGAGAAACTGTTAATTTTCCAATATATTAACATTCCATATACAGTTTTCTTGCATACATATATCAACAGAAAGTCTGTATTTTATTAGTAAATTTCCAAACCATTACTGAATTTTAAGGTAGTATTCTAAATATCTTAATAAGAAATTAAAATAGACTTTTCCTTTTTTTAAAATATTGTAATTAAGATATGGAGGGAAGGAAATAGGGTGAATAAGAACACAAACCAGAATTGTATCTAGATGTGCTTAAAATTACCTTAGAATACCCCTCAAATATCATACTTTCTCAGTAGCACTTGACTAAGGAAAAGAAAACAAAAGTACTATTTCTTTTATGTGTAACTTCATTAAAGGGTTTATCAGCTCTTCTTCACTACTCTCAAGTAATTTTGGTAATGATATATATAGTTCATTCATAATATCTAGGAATAGAAGTGATCACTAATGGTTATATGTTTATGAACTTAAGAATACCTGTTCAGAAGATACTTTTGTTAAAAAAAAATAAAATCCACACTGAATTAATTTTATTTTCTTCTTAAATCCTTAGAATATTTAAACATATTTTCATAGAATCATGTACTTTGGAAGAGACTCGTGGGGGCCATCTAGTCCTACATCTTGCTCATACCAGATCCCCTTAGAGTAGGTTTCTTAGAGCTGTGTCTAGCTGAATTTTTAATAACTCCAAAGGTGGACACCCCACAAGCTCTCTGGTCAACCTGTTCTGGTGTTTGACCACCTTGGCCTTTTCCATGTCTTTTGTCACTGTGTCCTAAGTCCTCCTGGGGATCCACCTCATATTTTCTTAGCTTTCCTTTGCAGCTGAGGTACTTGCAGAACCTATCCTGTTAGCCCTCACATCCTTTTCAGTTTTCAACCTAGGTGAGCTGTGGCATTCCTGACTCCATTCAGTAGTCCATTCCTAGTTTTTCCTTATGTATAATAAGTTTTAAAATTTGAGCTTAATTTACATTTTCCTATTCATTCAAGCTGGCCTACCTCACTTTCTGTAGATTTTCCTGTCCTCTGAGGAGGCCATCCATGAAGACTAGCCAGATCTCCTGGACTCATTTGCCTTCCAGAGGAGTCTCCCATGATGTGCTTTCAAGCAGTTCCTTCAACAGACCAGAATCCGCTCTTCCAAATTCCATTGTTGTGAGTCTGACATGTCTGGCTCACTATCATCCACAAATTTTATTGACCAAGACTGTTGTAAACCTTTACATATTCAGCTAGTTCTTTCCTTTTTCGAGCATCAACAGGTCCAGCAGAAATTTCCCTCTAGACAGCTCATGAATCACCTGCATCAAAAAATAGTCATTAACACACCCAAGAAATGTCCTGGATTGTTTGCACCGGGTCATGTCACTCATTCTGTAGCTGTCCAGGTGGCTGAAGTCCCCCATGAGTACCAAGTCCTGCAACTGTGAGGTTTGTTCCTGTTGTATAGGTAGACTTCATCTACTTCCTCTTCTTGATTAGGCATAGCAGGTACCCATCTTGACATCACTTCTGTTTGTCTGTACTCTGACCCTTACCCGTAAACTCTTGACTGTCTCATGAACTGTCCCAAAGGAATCACAGCTCCTTATATTCCAGCTACCCCTTTGCATCATGCACTGCCCCTGTTCTTACCTTCCTGTCTTGTCTTTTCTGAAGAGCTTTTATCCATCCATCCATCATAGCATTCCAGCCACACAAGCTAGCCCAGTGTGTCTCTGTAATCCAAATGATGTTATGGCTCTGCAACTGCACACTGACTTCCGATTCCTTCTGTATGTTTCTGACACGGGGCTACAGTATTGTAAATACATGTATTTCTTGGTCATCACTAAGTCTGCTTCCCCAGCTTGACCAGATGAAGTCATGACAATTTCTATTCTTGTATTATCTGCTCTTAAATGACAGTTTGGCTCAAATTTTCTGCAGAAGCCTACTTTGTCTCAGTCCTCAGCTTACAAGCGTTTTTCTTCTCCCATCATTGAAACTAAAGTCATACAGCGGAGTAAAATATATTTCCATGATCTTGACTACTGCCTCTATTCATTTTTTGCTCCTGGAAAATAAGGTATACTTAATACAGATGTTGAGGGAAAACCTTACCACTTCAACTTTTTGGACCTAGTTCTGTTACCATCTACTTGTACTTAAGGACACTCAAGTATATGTTTGTTTTTAACTATATGTCAATCTTATTTAGGTTTACAGTGTTTGGTATTTCCATTTTAATACATATTCATCTTTATATAACAAACTAGTTATTCTGGAAAAGTATATTATATGCAAACAAATACAAAAGGAAAGGACTCTTAAAGAAAAAAAGATGAGGTGAAGTATCAAATTATAGCTATTTGAAGAAATAAAGGAACAATAGAAGATACGACACTGAAATAGATATACAATTCCATGTATTTGAAAGAAATACTCTAAGATAAAGAGGCTATTGAGAACAACCACAACTGGAAAAAAAACAAACAAAAGAACACAACCAAAAAAATCTAAGTTTTGTTACAGCATATAGTAACACTCAAAGTAAATGACTATTCTTGTAGCTTAAACATAACATACTAATCCAATAACTTAGTTACCAATCTGTTTCTATTGCTAAACTCAAGGAACTTGAACAGGACTGAGGTGGGTCTGATCTTGGCTGTATACCAGGCATCCATGGAGCTGCTCTATCGCTCCCCTTCTTCAGTAGGACAAAGGAGAGGAAATATAATGAAAGGCTCATGGATCGAGGTAAGGAGAAGGACGGATCATTCACCAATTATTGTCACGGGCAAAACAGACTTGACCTGGGGACATTAACTTAATTAATTGACTACCAAAATCAGAGAAGGGTGATGAGAAAATAAAACCAAATCTTAAAACACCTTCTCTCTACCCCTGTCTTCTTCCCAGGCTCAACTTTACTCTCAATTTTCTCTGCCTCCAAGCAGCGGAGAGGGACAGGGAATGGGGATTGCAAGCAATTTGTCACATATTGTCTCTGCTGCTCCTTCCTCCTCAAGGAGAGCGATCCTCACTCTCTTCCCTTGCTCCAGCATGGGGTCCCTCCCATGGTAGACAGTCCTCCATGAACTTCTCCAGCGTGGGTCCTTCCTATTGGCTTCAGTTTTCATGAACTGCCCCAGTGTGTGTTCTTTCCACAAGGTGCAGTCCTTCAGGAACAGACTGCTCCAGCGAGGGTCCTCCATGAGGTCATTAGTCCTGCCAGCAAACCTGCTCCAGTGTGGGCTCCTCTCTCCATGGATCACAGGTTCTGCCAGAAGCTTGCTTGAGCACAGGCTTCCCACAGGGTCACAGCTTCCTTTGGATGCATCCACCTGCACCAGCATGGGGTCCTCCAGAAAAAGCAGAGTGATCTCTGATCCACCATGGACCTCAATGGGCTGCAGGGCCACAGTCAGCCTCACCATGGTCTTCACCATGGGCTGCAGGGGAGCCCCTGCTCCAGCACCTGGAGCACCTCCTCCCCCTTCTTCACTGGCCTTAGTGTCTGCAGAGTTGTTTCTCTCATATATTCTCACTCCTCTCTATTGGATCCTGTTCTGTGGGAGGTTTTTTTTCCCCTTCTTAACTATGTTACCCCAGAGGTGCTACCACAATTGCTGATAGGCTCAGCTTGGGCCAGCAGTGGGTCCATCTTGGAGCCAGCTGACATTTGCTCTACTGGACATGGGGGAAGCTTCTAGCAGATTCTCATAGAAGCCACCCCCTTAGCCCCCTTTCTGCCAAAATCTTGCTGTGCCAACTCAATAAAAATCAGAACAATTCATTTTCCAACTTGGTCTAAAACCCATTGGTTAGTTGGAAAGTTCCTACTGCCTCCTGTGGTCTTCAAGTATGGCATGAAGGAGAATGAAATATTTCATGAGAAATTTTTCAAAAGCATTTCTAACTAAACTATCCTTTGACTCTGACTTAAATTTACTGTGAACTTAGTTGTATCAAGGTATTTTTTTAAATAAAATTTACATTGTGGACAATATCAGAAATAGTGTAGCTTTTATAAAAATTAATCCTTTTTTATTAAGACTCCTGTAATTGTAAATGTGATATTTATTTTTTCTAATATAAAGCAATGGGCTTCATAGAGTCCATGAACAATTAAAGACAGAAATAGTCTCCATCAGTATTTATTTTTTATTGCTGTACCTCACAGCTACCCAGTAGTATTCACGTCTTTGCTCAGAGTTCTTTGAACGCCCAGAAGATGTCTGTTTTAATTTGAATCTGTTGTCCATTTTTTTCTATGTTTAATGTATTGAAATTACTAGTAGTATCTTTGGGAGATGCTTTTTGATGCTTCTGCCAACTGTTTCTACTTTCTGTTGACAATGGCATAGGTTGTAGTTAGACATAAGGAAAAAGTTTTTAGGTTTTGTCTAGAAATAACTCATCTCCCACCTCTTCTGCCAGCTCTGCCAGTCTTTAACAGTTTCACACTTATTCATTTGGGCTCTCATCTCTATTGCTCTTAGTGGGAATGAAAACTCTATCATGGATGCAGAGAGAAAGATTTGAAGGTCATTCATTCTCTTGCTGCAGCTCTGCTAGTTAAAAAAAAAAAAAAAGCAGCTTATTTAGAAAAGAAAATACATTTTCAAGTTTACTTGAAGGAAAGCATAGAAAAGGACAAGGTGAATTTGTACAGGCATTTTATGTGCGATAAGCAAAACGATAATGTTTTAAATCCACTAGATCATGCTGCTTTCTCTTAAACATATTTTAAAATGTAAACTTTCTGATTTTTTTTTTTTCTGACAAGTCCCTCTTCTCAGCCTCTCAATTGAAGAGGGGAATGTTATCCTCTCCAACTTCTCGATAACCCAAGGTACACACTGCACAGAGACTGGCATTTGTGACAGGGTTGCTTGTTGTTCACAGACCGGGGCTTCTAGTCCTGGTTGCTGCTTCCTACCTGGAGTGAACACACCTTCAGCCTCAGCTGTCTTCCTTGATGTGATAATGACAGGCTCCTCTTTGATGGGGAGCACTTAGCTGCTGCTTTAGAGCAGTAACCACAGGAATGTACCAACAGGACTGGCAAACAGAAAATCAGCAGTTAACATGGAAACTGATGTGGACCATGGCCCACTGGTAGTGCTTAAGACAGCACAGCTCTGCATAACATGGTGCTGTGCCACAGGGCATGACTCCAGCACACTGGAGTCCTTGGAGCTCCTAAGGCAGGACACAACCATCCAGATCTCAAGCTGCAAGAATGCTTGGTGCCCCTCCTTGAGGCTGAGGAAACTAATGGCTTTATCTATGGGAGGTACTCTGTGGAGGCACTAGACCTTGGCTGGATGACAGGTACCCACCAAATTTCTCTATCACTCCCCTTCCTCAACTGCACAGGAGAGACAAAATATAATGCAAGGCTCATGGGTCAAGATAAGGACAGGGGGAGATCACTCATCAATTATCACCACAAGCAAAACGCAGCCTCAGCTTGGGAAATTAATTTATTATCAATCAAAACAGAGTAGGGTAATGAGAAATAAAAACCACTTTCTCTCACATATTCTCACACCTATCTCTCAGCTGCTGTTCCATCGCAGTTTTTTTCTGTTCTTAAATACCTTATCACAGAGGTTCTTCCACTGTCGCTGCTTGATTCAGCCTTGTCTAGTGGTGGGTCTGTCTTGGAGCTGGCTGGCATTGGCTCTGTGAGACATGGGAGAAGCTTCTAGCACCTTCTCACAGAAGTTACCACTGTAGCACCCCCACTCCCAAAACCTTGTCACACAAACCCAATACACAAAGCTAAAATTTATTCTGAGATCTGTCACAGAGGCATCCCAAATATAAGTTTAGGTGGACTAGCACTCTGATAACATAAGATATAGGTTCGGATATTAGGTTAGGAAATTATTTGGGGTGCAGCGAAATAAGAATGAGGATCCACAGCGTGCATATATGCACTCACAAGGAAACAAACCAGAGCCCTCTCTGCCCTGTTTTGCTCATAAGAGAGAAACACTAGCCTATTGCAGCCAGGACTTTACACTCGTCTGTCCCAGACGAGGAATTTACACTCGCCTACCAGGCGAGGACTTATTAAAGCATATATTTAGTAATTTATCACTCACCCACACACGGAGGTGAGGTGCTCCCAATCCCGGGAGGTTACCTTAGATGGCTTCTCCGTCTAAGGGGAGGGACTCTGGCAGCATGGCAAACCCACAGCTCCGAGGAGACCACACAAAGGGAGTCTCCGGCGGGAACCCCATTTATAGTCTGCTCAGATCTGACTGTGGGCATTCGAGAAGCTTCTCTGCTTCTCTACGCCCCGCCCCCCCCGAGTGTGGGCATTTGAGGAGCTCCTCAGCTTCTCTGGGCTGTGGGTGCTCTGGGCCCCTCCTCTGCTGACGACCCTGCCCACCGACTCTGGGTCTCCACAAAGAGCCGTCAGCTGCCCCATTGAAGGCCCCAGTTCTGAGAGGGGGATGGGCAGCTACCAGTGCAACTGCTGCACCGGTTCTCAGGGCGTGGGGGGGAAAGTGCAACTGCCACAAGATCAATTATGGTTTTATCATTGTAATCAAAATGGAATAATTGTTATCAATCTAGTTACAGTAATATCAACATTATTAATCCAGAGCTATACAGAAAACTGTATTCATAATAATGCTAAAGTTGTCATGCAGGGAAAATAAAAAACAAATCAAAACCCCAAAGAAAAAAACAACCTTCTTACTATCTGTCTTGTTTCTCCAGTGTTATGTTTTACCCACCCCTCTGCATCCTAAGACTGACAGTTTAAAACTTCCTCAAGGAAGGGGGTAAGGGAATATTACAGCAAGTCAGCA
Source organism: Caloenas nicobarica (assembly GCF_036013445.1). NCBI lineage: Eukaryota > Metazoa > Chordata > Aves > Columbiformes > Columbidae > Caloenas > Caloenas nicobarica. The sequence goes on from NC_088245.1 coordinate 177,513,853, forward strand.
GCATCCCAAGATATTCACTAGAACAACCTGGGTCTGGGTCTGATTGGGTTTTCTTATTACAGTCTGCTTCAGTCTCCTTCAGTCTCAATAGTTTCCAAGCAGTGTTTCAAAATCTCAGAACAGCCTTCTTTAGTCTCAGTGAACACAAACAAAGTCTGTCTCTTATGCCAAGGTCACTTTGCAGGGTCACACTTTCAGCTAATACAGTATTTACAAAAGGGGAGGCAGTGAGCATTTTTACTGCCAGATAACTAAAAACCAGCTCAGGCCAACATAAGCCCAGACAGGTCCTGAAAGTCTCTACTGTCAGGTCGTCAGTGTGAGGCCTGTGGATTCCACTGGCAATGTAAAATACCTAGAGAATGCAACTTCTAAAAACAGAAAGAAATCTCTTTGTCCATGTGATGACATCCACTTACTAAATATGCCTATTTAAATATGCTTAATGTGCTACGTTAAAAGGCGAAGACAGATTCTCTTGAGGATGTCATCAGAGTCAGACACCTCTGATGCCACCTCTGAGTCATGTGTGTCAGCATCAAGAAGAAGTGACTGAAGTTCATCTTTGAAAGATCATGGCAATTGAAGAAGGTTCCTTATAACTGTAAAAAGACAAATATCACACACATCTTTGAAAAGGAGAGAAGGAGGATCTGGGGGACACCAGTTTGAGCCCAACCTCATTCCCCAGGAGGGTTCTGGAAGCATGTGAAGGATGAGATGTGCTTAGGAAAGACAGCACAGATTTTTCAAGCAGAAACCATGCTGGACCAAGGTCTTGCTTTCTATGGTGAGAAAATTACCTTCATGGATGATGGGAGAGGAGTGGATGTAGTTTATCTTGACTTTCATAAAGCCTATGCCACCCTCTCCAACAGCGTCTTTATTGTCCTATTGGTAAAATACAGCTTCAGTGAACTGCATTGATTGTATTTCTTACCACAAAAGCTTTGGATCAGCATTGGAAATTAAAGCAATGACCAGTTAAAAGTGGTGTTCTTCAGGGGCTGATATAGAGATGATTCTGTGTAACATCTTCTCTAATGACCTAGATGAAAGGATGGAATTCATCCTTTGAAATTTAATGGATGACACCAATTTTTATGGAGTGGTTGCATCAGTGGACAAGGGAAGAACAATGAATGTCATCTACCTGGACATCTGTAAGGCCATTGACATGGTCCCACATGATGTTCTGACTGCTAAATTGGAGACATATGGATGTGATTGGTGGACTGCTAGATAAGGAACTTACTGAATGTCCATGTCCAAAGAGTTGCAGTCAATGGCTCAATGTCCAAGTGGAAACCAGAAATGAGTGGTGTCCCCCAAGGGTTTATATGAAGACCAATACTAGTTAATATTTTCAGTGACACAGAAGATGGGATCGAGTGCACCCTCAGCAAGTTTATGGCTGACACCAAGCTAAGTGCTGCAGCTGACAGACTAGAGGGAAGGGATGCCATCCAGAGGGAGCTTGAAAGGCTTGAGGAGTGGGCCCATGTGAAACTCATGAAGTTCAAGAAGGCCAAGTGATTCTAGGATTGTATGAAATTAGGGAACCAGGCAGTATTTTAGAAAGACTGGCTGCCATTTAGAGGAATCTTGACAGGCTGTAAGAGTATGCTAGTCCTTTCTTGAATAAATGTTGGGTTTCTGCCAAGCTGAAATTAAAAAAAAAAAAAGAAAGTTCAGAGTTTTGTGTCTGTATCAGAATAACCTCATATGACTGTATAGGCTAAGGACCAACAATCTTGGAAGGAACTTTGCATAAAAAAGGGCTGATGTTCCTGGTAGACAACAATTTGGATGCAATTCAAAAATATACTCATGGCGCAATGAAGGCCAACGACATAGAAGGCTGCATTAATGACAACGTATCCATCAAGGAGAGGAATTGATTTTCACTCTCTGTTTGTCCATTTTGAGGTTGCATCTGGAATACTATATCCAGTTTAGGCTCCCCAGCATAAGAAAGACATCAAGATATTGGATCAAATTCAGTAAAGAGTCACCAAGATGATTAGGAGGCCGGAGAACATGACATTCAATAAGAAACTATGGGAGCAGGATTTCTTCAGCCTTAATAAAAGGCTAAAGACAAGCCTTCTTACAGTCTTCATCCACCAAATGGGAGGTGACACACCAAATAGAACCAGACTGTTCTCAGAGGTGCAAACTGAAAGGATGAGAGGAATCCAGCTGCAATAAGAGCAATTTTTTTTGACTGTGAGGGGCCAAATATTGCAATGCCCTTCCTTGAGATATTTGAAACTCAGTTGGACGCAACCCTGAGGTATCAATTAAGTGTTGAACTTTGAAGTTAGATCAGATTTCAAATTTGGTCTTTTTCCTTTTAATATATTTTTCTCTTATCATGAGTTCAAAGAACAAATCCTCAGTGTAATAACATTGCTTTTGCTCTGATGATGAAAAATTACCTGCTCTCAGTTATTTAAAAAATCCAGTTAGGCAACCAACTACTCAAATGCTATCATTTTCTGTTACGTACTTGAAAATGCAGAACCTCTTACTAGAGAAATATGTCCATTAAACATCAAAATTAGTACATTTAAATAACATATTTTCACTTATACAAATATATTTTAAAGCATACTTAACATGAGTCCTCATTTTTCAACTATGTCCTTTGAACATCTCTTTACATGAAGTTTAATTACGACTGTTTAAAGGGCAAACCATGTGCATTTCTAAAATTATGATTTTTTACTCTTCACGTTTTTAGCAGAATGTTATATTATTTTTTCATCTATTTCAACAGTCACTACCTCATGGCTACAAAAGCCTCACCACAAAGTATCCTCAAATTCGTGGAGTTCATTAGAGATTGATGTTTCTGACATCAAGCACCTTTAACACTCATGAACTACAGTGATGGTTTGTAAGACTGTAATCAGCAGCTAGCTGAAGTTTTATTGCTTGTATAAACAAATCAGCCCAAAACTATATATCTGTAAAAGATATCATACAACCTTTCTTCCACTCATTTTCAGCATCTCAGATGCCATATTGCTGTCAACATGGTAAACTAATTTATATGTCTGTGTGTACATGAATATGAACATTATGGTTACCTTTAGGTGATGCCTGCTTTAAGTGCATGTAATAGTAAAAATAATACAAAAATATCAAGTCAATGTATCAATTACGATAACTTTGGAAATGTTCATATGTAAGTAGGAAATGTTTGTATGTAAGCTTCATCTGGAATTTTTCAGATAGAATTTTAACAATGAAATATTTAAGTGAACGAAATAAAAATGTTCGATGTTTTTCACTAGTTTTACACCTGATATCAGAGCAATAGCTGGGCAGTTAGACTAAATTTGATTAGAAGCCCCAAAATAATGTTCGTCACCTAGAATGTGCTTAATTATAGGGGTTTCATTCAGCCAAGATGCAGGTAGGTGGAATACCATAGTAGAATTCTTTGGTAGTTTTTTGGTACTACTGATACATGTGTGCAAAAATTTTGCTTTTGTCTGTGGGATTAACCAGTCAAGCAAACTCTAAATTATTTTGTGTGTGTCTGTATACATGTATGTGTACACATGTACATTTGTGCACATGCACACACACAGACACACATATATAGTAAATAACTACAAGACAGTGAATACATGTCTTCTAAATAGACAAAAAAAAAGAGTCAGGAGACAAGGTAAAAAGAAGCAGAAGTGTAAACAAGGGATGTTTATTGTGAATATCCACACATTGAAATGAAAAACTTATTCTAGAAACTTGACATTTAGGCAGAAATGCTTCAATGAAGATAAGAAAATAAATATTTCAAAATAGCACACTTTGCTTTAATAGGAGCCATGAATGAGCCTGGAAGAAAGTGAATTGCTTTGTGGATCTTGATCAGAGCATTATGAGAACGGTGGAGTTCTGTTTAGAAAACTTTAGTACCTCATCTTGTACTCTCAAACTACACTGGCTGGTCAGCAGATAAAACAGATTCAGGGTCACTGTTCCTGCGTTTTATTTCTGCTTTGCCCAATTATTTTCTCTATGGCATTGGAACTAAGAAAAATCCTCAAGTGGATTAGACATGGTGACATTCTGATGAAGAATCTCTTAGTATATTTATCTTAAACACTTTAAAATATCCTAACATTTTCACAGTTGCAAAAAACTGACCTCAGTGGTCCAGTCCTACTAGCAAATGGACCGTTAAAGCCCACCCTTACTAGTAGGAAAGCATTAAGTACTCAAACTTTAAACACTTGAGTATTCTCAATGATTGCCTTGACACACGTCAGAACAAAGTATTGTGAAAGCCACGTTACTAGTTTCTTAAGGCAACAAGTATATTTTGCCTCTTTGTCTATAGTTTTGATGCTTATACATTTACTAGCTTTTCTCTTGACACTGTACAATTCCAACAGTAAATTTATGTTTTCAGAAAACATAAAATTTTGTGTCCTTTAATGTGTGTAACTTAGCTCCTGCATTATTCTAAATCACTGGTTAATATGTATACTTTTTCTCTAATCATTGCTATTTCTAATATCCAAAAGAAGAAAAAAAATCCTACAAAACCTTTGAAGTTATGCCATGAATTATTTGTTTGAATAAGCTTCTTAAATTCTTAAACTTTTAATTGTTAATAAATATGAAAATATATGTGGCAGAGCAATGTTTATAGCTGTACTTCAGTACTTGTATATTTAGGTCTTGGAGTCTTTGAGGAGGATTAAGGCAAAAGAAAAATGTGTTGAACAAGTGGAGGATTGGTTTTATTCATCTGTCATGCACAACACATATTCTACTGATTTGATATTAAATAACCTTTTGTAAACATAGTCTGTTTCCTACCCAAGAGAGGTCAACTACTGGAACAGGTTGATTTGAGAGGTAATGGAATTGTTATCCTTCAAGATATTCAAAGAGTCATGGCTATGACCAACTAGAGAAATTCATCAAACTTTGGACTAGATCCAGCTTCGATTTTGGTTCTGTTTTAAGCAGTTATGAACTGGATGACTTCTAGAGGTCTGTTCCAACCAATATTATTCTACAATTCTATGAATCTGATAGCCTTAAGAATCTCATTTCAGGAGATCACCCTTCATGTGATCATATATGACAGATATTAGCAATTTTATTGGTTACCTTTCATCACTTTCTTATCTTGCCAGAATCTGTTTGAAAGAAACTCCACAGGAAAACAAGGCTATACAAGACCACAAGCTACTCTTGAAAAACAGCAAAATACGAACAACAAAGATATATTTCTGAAATGCAGAGCAAGAAATTGCAGCTGGTCAAAATTTGCAATAGACTAACATTTTTGAAATTAAGTGGATTATTCACTTTATCAGAATAATGCAACAGGAGTATATAAACAATCTCTACTGAAAATCAGTATCAAATAAAGCATTAGTTGTCTATAGGTAACATAGTAGGACGTTTTGATAACACAGGTAGATGATCTGAAAAAATTGTTACAATTTCCTAAATGCTTTAGAAAAATTGATGTTTTTATGAGGTGATGGGGAGAAAAAAACACAGTGTTGTCAACTTCAAACTTACAAAGTTCTTATATATGAAATGTAATGATCACGGTCAACAGATTTATGAAAAAATATTTGAATTTCTGTTAGATAAAACAGTACTAAACTTGTGAAGATCAAGAAGAATAAAGCAGTCTGGGTCCAAATATAATATTTGTTAGACATTATATTTCAAAAGAAGAAAAAAAAGAAAAGAGTTCTTCCCTAAAACAAGGGTGAATCATCTGCCTACTCTCTGAAATATAAACATGGGAGAAAAAATTATTACATCTGATATGATTCAGGAAAATGAATCATTTTCTTGAGTGGAAAATCAGAAATGAAATTAGCACTAGTTTTTAAAAGAGGAATAATTTTCTCTGCCTGCAGCTTTTTTTCAAAACTTGACGAGATTAACAAGTTATTAACTATCTTCCTTTGGAAGAAATTAGTGATGTTGGAAAACTTAACAAATCATGGCTGTACTGTTTTTTTAATCTAAAGTACATTTGAGCTATTAATTGTATTTTTTTTTCCCAAAAAATGAATAATAAAATTAAAACCAATTGTGCAAATAACTTTTAAGAGATCTGGGCTAAGTTTTATTCTTGCAGTTTCTATTACTTGTTTCAGACTGAGAAACATTGTGCATTTTGGTGATACTGTGTATCACTGATGGAAGTGCACTCTGCGCAATGGAGGAAATGCCGCATCACAGAGTAACATCTTCCTCCTGCTCTTTCTTAATTGTGTGAGATCTGTTTTATACACTCATCTTGCTGAATTACAGTAAGAATATTGTTTCTAATAAACACACTGAAGTGCTACTCCTAGCCATAGGTTTGACCTCTGACCTTTTAGGTTAACCTCTGCTTTCCTCCATGATAATTTGAAATACCATCACTATGGTTCTGGGTTTGGTTTTGTGGGGTTTGGGGTCTTTTTTTTGCATGTTGAGTATACAAACTTCAAACAGGCTGATTTTTCCTGTTATTTGTATCTCAGACAATGCTTCTTTCACTGACAGCTTCATTTATAAACCTGTCAGAAGCTGATGAGACTCGTTGAATACATGTTGCTAGCTTGTTAAGTCCTAACAGAGATTATGTGGTTTGACACTAATCTTTGACTTTGTACTTCTACTTCTATCAAAATCCATCTTAATTTATAATTAGTCTCTGAGAATGCAGAACACGTGCCTGGGCTTAAGCACATATCTAAACAACAGTTAAGTTTTTTTCTGTACTTCATGGATATTTGTACATAAGCTTTATAGCTTTTATTATTATTATTTTTGTCATAATTCCTATACTATTACTTTGCAATCAAGTCCAAATTAAATGATGCAGCAAATGACTGACAAACAAGTGAAAAAAACAAACAAAACAAACCAAAACAAACAAACAAACATCAAACAAATGAACAAAAAACCACACACAAAAAACCCAAACCAAACCAAGCCAAACCAAACCAAACACAACATCAATTTCTCCTCTCCTCAGTGAAATAATGTATTTAATAAGTAAATTAATCTCTTACTTAGGTTTCATAGGAAATAGCTCTCTGCACATTTGATCTTAATTATTTTCAAAATATGCTATTTGATGCAGCAACAGCTACTATCTCAGGAAGTGGCTGTGTGTCCACAGTGTGGAGGATGTGCATTCTCAGGTGGACTTTGCATCCCTGGTTCCCAGGCAAACCAGCCTGTGTGACCAGATGCCATTCACCATAGCTTATCTTTCTGTCATATAGTGGGACTTGCAAGTCATCACAAGAGGTGCTTCGGGACCCACTTGACAAATTTTCAGAATCTAGCCCATGCTGGGCATTCCAAAACAGAAGGTTTGTGGGTCCTCTGCAAAATAAAGAAAAACACGGAAATGGAAGAAATGGTACTTAGTCTTTCTGCTACAGACATTCATTCCGTATCTTCGAAAATTAATTTTAAATTAGAGATGTTTACAGAATATTTTAAAATAGAAAACAAGTTTGTTATAATTATTTATCATTCAGAGATTATAATGATTATTTAGTAATAACTGAATATACATGCTTATAGATGAACACACATGATGGTTAGTTCTGATATTCTTCTATTTGGAAAGTTATCAAATCTGTTAGTCCATTTATCAGGACATTATAAAAATACTGCCTGTTTACATTATAAAAGTTATAAAACATAGTACTTGGAAGAGAAGAAATGGAAATATATGTGGAGTGCCAATTAATATTTGACTTGCCAAAGCTGCTACTCAGGAGTATGAAAAAATGTTCATGAAGCATTTTAAGACCAATAATATTTTTTTATCATCATTGTACACAACTCATCCATGTACAGTCACACCACTTAGCTTCAGACTAACACCTATGTGCAGTGCTAACGTGGTTGCACAATCTCCATTTGTTCTTTGATTCCGTTACAAACATCTGTAAGCTAGCTATGAAATCATGACATAAAAAATAATAAGACAATCTTAAAAACCTGCAGGTTTTTTTTTTAATAGATGGAACCCTATCATCACTCAGAAAAGGAAGATTCCTATTTCCAAATTATTGTTACCAAGGCACTTCTCTTATCAAACAGGGCAATGATTGTAGAGATAAAGGTGCAGTAAATGAGTGACAGACTTAGTGAGAAAGCAAACAGAACTAGACAGAAAGGACACAGGAGAACTAGAAATACCAAAGAAAAGGCAATGCTGAGGTAAAAGACTGTGATTTTTTTTTTGAGATAAAATGAGCTTCTTTTTCAGCTGTTCCTCAGAATATATAAACATTTATTTGCCTGTTTGTATATGAGCAGCACTAATATGCACTTTGCTATGTATGAAATTCTTACTGATGAAGACTAAAGTATCCGAAGAACAGCTGTAGTAATTTAATTAGTATTAAAATATACTTCTCTGTGTCTTTCTAGTATGCTAATATAAAACCACTGTCTGAAATTATAGCATTAAAAATCTGCAAAAAATGCATAGAGCTAGGACACACGAAGTGTACAATTTGCTCTGTTGATGAAGGTTTTGGGTTTTGACCATATGAAAGCATGAAAACTTAAGGAACATTAAATTTTAAAATATCATGTGGGTCATAAGAGTTATAAGTTTGTCTTATTGTAACAATATTAGTAGTGAGAAACTCTTCTGACAGCTGGTCATTTAAGGAGCTATTTGGTTGATGAACCTTCTAGGAATTAAAAGTATGTGAAAACTTGAAAACTGCAAAATCCACAACTTACTGATCTCTTAATCCTGAGATTTTTTAATGATTAATCATAACTATATTATTTTTTTAATACTTTGATTTCAGATGGATTAGATATATTTTATATAATTTTATCTTTTAGAGAAAAACAAAGTCCCCAAATCCAAACACATTAATTTCTTTAACCTTAGCACTTCCTTGCCCAAACACATCTCTGATAGTTATTAGTGGTGTTAAATCTGCCCATTTACAGTACCATATGTCCCTCTTGTATTTGTTTTTCCAGGCATCCTCTTCCAAATTTCAGTGTTAGATTTAAAATAGATCAATTTTCCTCTGTTCCTGTATCTCATAATGGTACATTTTAACAGCATGCTGTTGGCACAATGATGCAGAAAAAAAACCAAACCAAACCAAACCATGTGCTGGGATTTTTTTGTGTTTTGTTTTGTTTTGTTTTGTTTTTTCTCTTACATTTTATTTTAGTTCTATTAATTCATATAATAGTTTAGAATTGATTACCAAAGCATGGAAATGAAAACAAACATTCATAATTACCAAGATGAGAACACGATCTCAGCAGATATCTGTATTTCTACTATGAGCACTTACTGTGTTCTTTGTTGTATAGCTCAACCACCACATAGCCAGAGTGGGGCTCTCTTGTGCATGATAGAAATGGGCAATATGGTACCTCTGAAAAAGGAAACTTGATTTGATTAATTATTTTCTACATCTTAGGATTTCTTTAGCTGTAGTGCTGCGAGTAAGTTTACAGCAAGTCAGTGCTCCAGTGGTTAATACTTACAAGCAGACATCATTGTAGATTCAAAGTCCTTACAATAAGGTGAACATCAATAAAAGAAGAAAATTAAATGTTTGTGTGAATTCATGTATTTGCAGCAAACAGCACTTAAAACAATTTGATTATTTGTATTACTATAGAGCACCAGAACCCTTTTTCTTGTCAGAATGTTTGTGGCATGTTATTTACTGTTTTATTAGATTACAATCCTGCACCATCTTCTAGGAGACTACAAGATAAGTTTCAAAATGATGAGACTGGAGATCTGCCAGTCCCCTGTTCAATGTTTAACTGTGTATTTATCCACAGTGGTCATGTGCTATTATAAAAATGGAGGACTAAATTATTCTTCCTACTGCTTTAACCTGTATTTCCAAAAGACATTTTGACTACATACAAATATTATCAAAATTAAAAATCATCCAGATTTGTTCTATGTAGAGAAAATATTGCCCTTGGCTAAGAGATCCTATCCAGCTTTAGAGATAGTTCTTTTCTTTTAAATGCAAGATGTTTAGAGTAAGTTCAAGTGATCCTTATGAGGAAAGGCTGAGGGAGCTGGGTCTCTTTAGCTTGGAGAAGAGGAGACTGAGGGGTGACCTCATCAATGTTTATAAATATATAAAGGGTGGGTGTCACAAGGATGGAGCCAGGCTCTTCTCAGTGACAACCAACAGTAAGACAAGGGGTAATGGGTTCAAGCTGGAACACAAGAGGTTCCACTTAAATTTGAGAAGAAACTTCTTCTCAGTGAGGGTGACGGAACACTGGAACAGGCTTCCCAGGGAGGTTGTGGATTCTCCTTCTCTGGAGACATTCAAAACCCTCCTGGACGCCTTCCTGTGTAACCTCACCTAGGTGTTCCTGCCCTGGCAGGGGGATTGGACTAGATGATCTTTCGAGGTCCCTTCCAATCCCTAACATTCTGTGATTCTGTGATTCTGTGATTCTGTGATTTTGCTTCAAAGAAAAGTAAATACTACCAAGGCCCATCAGACAGTGTACACTCTCAGTAGTTATATCTAGTTTACTTTCTGCTGTTATCCAACATATGTGATATTTGATTCTCTTCAGTATAATGAATAACAAAGCAAACTAATTTTGTTATCTTTGACAGAAAAGGAATTCAGTACACATGTAAACAAAACTCTAACTTTATTACAAGATACTGCCTTTTGTTCTGTAAAGACATACACTGCAGGCAGAGCCAAGCAGGGAAACTGATCCCTATATCTGGCCCACAAAATTGGTCTGATAAAGAATTATAAAATGTTTCTCATTTAACAGATGTGTATGTTTCATTTTTCTCTTTCTTCCTCTGTGTTTTTAATAAAGGTGAGTAGCAAACATGTAGCTTACAAAATTGATAATAAGTATTCAGATTTTTCACTGGAATATTAGAAACCTAATTCCATTCTTAGGACTGACACAGCATTTGTAAAAGGAGTCAAAAAATGTCTGATTTGTTTTCCTCACAGCTTGAAAGGTTTTCAAGTTAAGGCATCAGTGGTTACAATAGCATTATGAATATGTATGTGTGTGTATGTATAGACACAGATAAGGTGGGGTTGATAAACAAGTGTAATCACCGGTGATTTTGCCTGAAAATCCCTTGACAAGAAAACTGCAAGAGATTATCTGTGTTGCATTTTTGTCTGTCTTTTCTCCACCCCCTCAAACATGTTATGGTTTATTAATTTCTTTTAAATTTGCTTTGATATTTATTTTAAATATCATACTTCATTCCCAACTCTTCTAAAAATAACTTGAGAGGTGAGAGTCACTCTGAAAGGAACTGATAAGGCCATAATTATTTTATTTGCTTTTCCAATGACATACAATGCTTTGTATGTGAGGAAAGCTTGAGTGTAGCCTAATGAGGCTCATTATTAATAGAACTGTCTTGTTCTGATACAAATGACAGCTTTTCCCGTCTTTGGATTTTTACTATTATATGTTGACTACGTAATCATTCAGAACAGAAAAGACAGGAAAAGTGTAAGCAGTAGAAAAAAAAATATACCAATAAGTACACAGAGGCAATGTTAAGGCAATACTGTGCTGTGTCCGAAGAAGATAGGAACTGTCACACAGATAATATTCCTTGTTTGTCATCAATACAGATCATTTTGCTACTTCTTAAAAAGAAATGGAAAGTGTCATTATCTTGTCAGAACATTTATACTCAGTGTAGGCCTGTGTTTTTTAGAATCATAATGTAGTTTTATTTAATGACTTTTTATAAAGACTAGTTTTTTAAAAAAAGCATTTGATTTTGTACTTCTTTTAGATCATGGATAATAGATATTCTGACTTTGGCAATAAGTATTGCCTGGTCTTCTTCTAAATAATGTTCACCTAATTGTTCCTACATTTTTTTTTATTTCCTTATACAACTTCCCTCTGAACACTGCTCATGTGCACTGAATGTTCTCTAATGAGTGACTAGAGATGGTCAAACACTGACATAGGATACGTAGCTACTTTCTAATAATCTCATTAAAATTCAGAAAACAGCAAAAAGGAAGAATCAGGATTTGCTGAAGACATTTTAACTTTGAGCTGTATTTCAAACTAAGGATCTAGTATTCGCAGAATCACAGAATCACAGAATGTTAGGGATTGGAAGGGACCTCAAAAGATCATCTAGTCCAATCCCCCTGCCAGAGCAGGAACACTTAGGTGAGGTTACACAGGAAGGCGTCCAGGAGGGTTTTGAATGTCTCCAGAGAAGGAGACTCCACAACCTCCCTGGGCAGCCTGTTCCAGTGTTCCGTCACCCTCACTGAGAAGAAGTTTCTTCTCAAATTTAAGTGGAACCTCTTGTGTTCAAGCTTGAACCCATTACCCCTTGTCTTACTGTTGGTTGTCACTGAGAAGAGCCTGGCTCCATCCTCGTGACACCCACCCTTTATATATCTATAAACATTAATGAGGTCATCCCTCAGTCTCCTCTTCTCCAAGCTAAAGAGACCCAGCTCCCTCAGCCTTTCCTCATAAGGGAGGTGCTCCACTCCCTTAATCATCTTCGTGGCCCTGCGCCGGACTCTCTCCAGCAGTTCCCTGTCCTTCTTGAACTGAGGGGCCCGGAACTGGACACAATATTCCAGATGAGGTCTCACCAGAGCAGAGTAGAGGGGAAGGAGAACCTCTCTCGACCTACTAACCACCCCCCTTCTAATACACCCCAGGATGCCATTGGCCTCTTGGCCGCAAGTGCACGGTGCTGGCTCATGGTCATCCTGCTGTCCACCAGGACCCCCAGGTCCTTTTCCCCTACACTGCTCTCTAACAGGTCATTCCCCAACCTATACTGGAACCTGGGGTTGTTCCTGCTCAGATGTAAGACTCTGCATTTTCCCTTATTATATTTCATTAAATTTTTCCCCACCCAACTCTCTAGCCTGTCCAGATCTCGCTGGATGGCAGCACAGCCTTCTGGCGTTTCAGCCAGTCCTCTCAGTTTGGTGTCATCAGCAAACTTGCTGATAGTACACTCAATTCCCTCATCCAAGTCATTGATGAATATATTGAACAGTATTGGTCCCAGAACTGACCCTTGAGGCACTCCACTAGATACAGGCCTCCAACCAGACTCCGCCCCATTGACCATGACTCTCTGGCTTCTTTCCTTCAGCCACTTTGTGGTCCACCTCACTACCCGATCATCCAGTCCACACTTCCTCAGTTTTGCCGTGAGGATGCTGTGGGAGATGGTGTCAAATGCTTTACTGAAGTCAAGGTAGACCACATCCACTGCTCTGCCATCATCACTCCACCTTGTTATGTCTTCATAAAAGGCTATGAGGTTGGTCAAGCACGACTTCCCCTTGGTGAAGCCATGTCGACTGCCCCTGATGACCCTCTTATCCTTGATATGTCTTAAGATGGCACCAAGGATAAGGTGTTCCATCACTTTCCCAGGCATGGAGGTGAGGCTGACCGGTCTATAGTTGCCCGGGTCCTCCTTCTTGCCCTTTTTGAAGACCGGAGTGACATTTGCTTTCCTCCAGTCCTCAGGCACCTCTCCCTTTTCCCAAGACTTGGCAAAGATGATGGAGAGCGGTCCAGCAATGACTTCAGCCAGCTCCCTCAGCACCCGCGGGTGCATCCCATCTGGACCCATGGATTTATGGATGTCCAGATTGCTTAACTGGTCCCTAACCCAGTCCTCATCAACTAAGGCAGACTCCTCCATTGCCCTGCCTTCCTCTGGGGCCTCAGGGGTACGGGGCTCCTCAGGACAGCCTCCAGCAGAGTAGACAGAGACAAAGAAGGCATTCAGTAATTCTGCCTTCTCTGTATCTTCTGTCACCAGGGCACCCACCCTATTCATCAGTGGGCCTACATTGCCTCTGGTGTTAGTTTTATCTGCCATGTATTTGAAGAAGCTCTCTCTGTTGTCCTTGTTGTCCTTCACTTAAAATGTGACCCTTTCCTAAACTTAAAGTATCATTCAGTACTGTTCTCCAGTACTAATTGTTAGAAAATGTCCTTTACATCTCTTTGGGAAAGTAGCAGTCACAGAGAATGTTAGAAAACAGATTTTACCTCTAATCAACAAAAATAACTCAATGTCACATGTGAATAATCTTTAAAATAACACTTTAATAAGAAACTTCTACTGAATGTCATGGAAAAGAACAAATGAAGCAGATGAAGATCTATTGCAGTGACTTGTGTGCAAGTGATTAGAAAGATGACAGTGAAAATACAAAGAATTAATGAATGCAAACAACTTAGACTAAGAGAAGATGAATGAATGGACAGAGATCAATAATGTCAAATGCATCTGAGTTGTCAGGGACCAGAGAAGAATTGATTGATCCATAGCCTGAACTAATTAAAGTGTCATTGGTCACCTATAGTCTTCTAATTCAAATACTGTGTAGATTTCTCAAACAAGCCTTGATCTTTGGAAGCAGTAAATAGATGATAGTGTGATTCAATTAGGTTAGTATTCGTCTGTCTTTATTTTTCCTGTAGATTTACAGTAAGGTTTCAGCTTTATTACTAATCAACATTCATAGCTTTCTGTTATTTTGACACCATAGAAGTTCTATTAATAAGATTAAAAAATCAAAATAAGTTATACTAACACTTAAGAGTTTGCAATTCTTATAATTTTTCTCAGTCTATGTTTTTTCCACATGCTTTTCAGCACAGCTTTATATAGTTATTCTATATAATTGCATCTTGCATTGCTCAAATCACATTTAAATGACTTACTTGTTATTGTAGTGTTTTCTTCAGAGTTGGCTTTCCTTTCTTGTTATAGTTATGTAGTTTTCCTTAATTGTCAGTTTCCCTTCCTGATGGCCAAAGTTTTTTTGGTTCTTTACCTTCTTGAGTCGAGCCAAATCTAATATATTATTCATTAAATTCATATTTCACCACATTCTTACTGACATGAGTTAAAAAGGTAACATTCACCCATTTTCAGAGTATCTTGTCCTTGTATAATATTTTTTTTTTTTAAATTTCTTAATCCCTTCTCACTTATCAGTGTGATGAGATACCCTTGCTCTTTTGGATCATTCCTGGAAGTGATGTCAAGGTCATACATTGCTTGAGAATTCATTTCAAATGAAATGATAGAGGTTTGCAAAGCTGAACAAGAGATTTAAGTCCCTTTATTTTATTTAAAGTTTTGTTATTGACCAGATGTTCAGAAAGACTTATTAACCTCAAAACCCTTAATTTTAAGGGCAGAAATACTTGATTTAAGAAAAATAATCTAATGCATAAACATAGAATTGTATTTTAATATGTTTTCTTATTCTAACTTTTTAGATTATCTGTGGCAAATTTGTCAAGTTCAAGGTGAGTCTTTGATTGTCATTGGAGCTTCACATGGTGACTCTTGTGCTTTGTGCAGTGATTTTGAGTACAAGACAAGTGGCTGCACATACAGACTGGTTTTACATAATCATCACTAGACAAAGTGTTTCTCTAACAATTTAAAGTATTTAATCTTTCTTTGAGTTCTTGTTTTCTTTTTGCTATATTCATGACTATTCTTATTTCCAATAAAACACACTT
Organism: Caloenas nicobarica; assembly: GCF_036013445.1. Classification (NCBI taxonomy): domain Eukaryota; kingdom Metazoa; phylum Chordata; class Aves; order Columbiformes; family Columbidae; genus Caloenas; species Caloenas nicobarica. The sequence continues at coordinate 177,529,426 of NC_088245.1, forward strand.
GACTATAAAAAAGTCTTGCTCACATAATATACCAGCCATCATAAATACACTGCCTCTCAAGTACATCTCATTTTAATGCCAAGGCCAACAATTGCTACACATATAAAGCAAAACAATGTTAAATTTTTAGTATATATGAAATTTACCATGTCGATAGGTGTTATTCAGCTGTTTTGTTTTTTTTTTCATATTCACTCATATTCATCTTGTGCTTCTCAATTTATAATTAAACTATAATCTGCTAGAAGAAGGAATCGCCTGTTTAAATTTTCACAGGTGAGTTGTAATACACACTTATTGTTCCCAGTTACAATGGACTATTTCCTCACAAAAGATAACAGGCAAGATGTATATGGTTACTTGCTTTAAGCAATCACTGTTATCTAATAATACCAACAAGTACCTGCTTAATTATGGTAGAATGATCAGAAGGTTTTAGCTATTTTTTCTCCATTAACTTTTGAAGAGGAGTTAGAAATCACTTTAGTGATCTTATAGGGGAGCCGACTTATTTTAGTCAAGAGAAAATACTTCAGAACATGGATATTTCTGACTAAGGTATTAGGCAATGTTCAGTAGTACACATCAGTCTCCTCTGTACAGTTAGTATTCAGAATACAAGGATCTATTCTGAGTGTGTCCCATCTAAGAATTTGCTGAATAAAAAGAAATCTGGAGTTGTTCTCTGAGTGGTATTGTTGTATGTGGATCCTATTTGTCAGACACAAGCATGATTCTTACTCATGGTTTCAGAAAGAAAATATTGAGACAATGCTTAGTTTATTTAATCTCAGTATAAGTTTTAGCTATAAGTGCACTATAGAGCAATTTTTCACTGATGGCACTTCAGTGTTCAAAAATAGGTACTAATGACAATAAGATTATGAAGATGCCCAATATATGGTTTGTGGCATCAAGGTACCAGTGTTCATGTTTAAGTGTAACAAGACATATGGCTCGAATTCAATTCGAACTCACTTGTATGCCTTGAATGCATCTAAATTCAGATGCTTTTGGATGCATCTGCCCAAATTCACATATTCACAGCACAAAATCAGTATCAGAGCTAGTAGGTCTAGGCTACCTATATAGTCACTGGAAGTGACTATAATAAGTGAACTATAGTGAATATAGTGACTATAGTGACAAGTGACTATAATGAAACAGGCATATTTACAATGTGATTCATCCTGTTCTTAAGTGGATGTTTAAAACAAACAGAGTGAATCACACTGTTCATTTTTCTGCAATCATGAGGAAGGCAGCCTGGATGTAGATGTCTGTGTAGAACATGTTAGCAGTTAAATGAGAAGAATCCCAATCAAAACAGTAGTTGATGTCCTCCAATATCACTGTCTTGTTTTCTCTTTCAGTGTTCTTTCTTATTTTTCTCAATCTTACTAATTTAATTTCATGCCTAGTAATCTTTTGGTTGTTTTACTTAACCGAGTTTCTTAGATATTTGAGTCCTTCAGCTTATTATTGTTGCTATGTGTAGTTATGTGGATTTTGCTTTCTAAGCATTTTTTTCTGCCTACAGTATAAAATATGATTGAAGCACTATTGTACCACACACAAATGAAATTAATAATTTCTTTCCCCAAATATTTTATTATAAAATATTAAGTTGCATGCATTCTGTGAAGACTTGTACTTAAAATCCAAACCACTTTTGTTAACAAAACATTTCTCTCCAAGATAAAAACATGTTACATTTGAACTCAGTTAAGATTTTTATCCTGATGCTTAAAAGTACAATGTCTATAATAGATGACAGGAAATAAACTGAATCATCAGTTGAGAGATATATTGAGAAATGCACAATTTAAAAATGTTTCTGCAATCAGGCCTATAAGTACAGTTTGCTACATTATCTCTCATATGAAGGAAGATTTAAATGTGACATCCAGAATTTTAAATTAAAATGGCTTATATGTTCTGAATATTCGTAGCAACTAAAATGGCTAGCACGTATTTACTTTGAGATTACAGCCACAAAAAAAAACAACAACCCAAACAAACAAAAAACCCATTTTGATACATATTTCCAGCAGTGACCTTAATTACCACAGGAAGAAGTATCTGTTCCAAAACTGGTGTACAACTTGTGACCTCTCATACCAATATCTATGTTATTATATATTAGTTTTATCTGGTTTTTTTCTGCTATTCTTTACATTCTTGATGAATATGACATATTATTTTCCACAGCATTAATAAAATTAAATAACTTTTCTGAAAAATGTCCTCACTGAAACTGATGCAAAACACCTCCAAAGCTAGGTTCACATCACTGAGATACAATTATTGGATTGTCTTAATTAAAAAGCAATCCAGGTTGCTTTATCAGTGTATATTTGCCTTCATTGTTGATTTGTTTGCTTGTTTGCTTGTATGTTTGTTTTTCAGGCAAGTTTTAGATATTAGCAGATTTCTTATTTGGCAGTAAAGAAAAAGCTGCAATTTGATACACTTTACATAGCTGGAAGAGATTAAAAGGCCTTTTAAAGATACAAAACTGGTAAAGATCATGCTTCTTGCATACACTCTAAGAAAAACATATGAGTTTAACAATCCCTGCAGTCTTTTATTCACCCTCAAAAGAAGACAATTGTTTTAATTAAAGCCACTGAGATTTCCACCTCCCAGAGTGTAAATATGTGTAAATGAGGATTCAATTTATTTTCCTAAACTTAGTTGCCTACCACTGAGTAAGATACCTAAGGTTATCTCACATGCTTTACATCCAGTGCTTCAGAAAAGCACAGGCTCTCATTTAGGCCACACATCGTATCTGTCAACTACAGATGTCTTGGATACCATAAGTACCTCAGCAGCTGATAGTAAGTAACAACAAAACTCAGAATTCCTGTTATACTACTGCAAAGTCTAAAATAAATTCAACACATCTTCACTGTGTTTCCCTATATTTACAAGAGAGTAAGAGTTACATTAAAGTAGTTTAGAATGTTTTAGTCCATGCTTAAGAACCTCCATTATAGCAATGAAATGTTGCCAATTTTATATGAAAATTAATAAAGCAAGAAATGTAAAATGTATGTGTAGTATCTGTGAAAGAATATTTGAAGATTTTCGTTGCTATGATATGTTCCCTTCATGAAAGAACAGAAAATATTTGTTATCTAGCTGAAAATATCACAGTAGAGTAAAAGTGAGAGGTGCATATTGTTCATTGAGCTTCTCCTACTAAAACGACAGCCATTTGCAGAAAATGGGCCCCTATAAAACCTTGTCCAAGATATAAAATTGTGATGTTTTGACTGAAATAGAGTTAATCTTCCCTGCAGTTAAAATATTTTCTCCTACATAGCTAGCATTGTTCTTTGTTTTGGATTTAGTATAAGAATAATGAGATAACATTGCTTTTCTTTGGGGTAGAGTTTATGCTTTTCTTCTAGTAGCTCTCTAGGGTTTGGGACTTGCTATGAAAAGAATGTAAGAACTTGCTGATACTTTGGCAGTTGTCAGGGAGACCAAGGACAACTTCAGCTGTCCAGCTACAGGTACAAATTGGTAGGAAGGGGCCACAGGAGGGTTGGAACCTGGGCTGACATCCAGGTTGGTCAATGCAATATTCCATACCACTAGTGTCATGCTCTGCATGTAATTGGAGTTGGCTTTTCTAGCTCATTAGGTCTATTCCAGATCAGTTCCGTACAGTTCAAGAGTTCCGTTATAGTTCGACCTTTTGCTGTTCTACCATTTTGCAGTTGGCCTTTGGGCCTTTTTTGCTCTGTCCTGCTGGGATTGGCTGTTTAGGACCAGGGTGTTCTCTTCTCTGGGACTGGTGGTTTGTTGGGGATGGAGTTAGTGAGAAATCACATTGAGTATCACTTATTTTATATTTTATTTTTATTTTATATATTATTGTTATTATATAACATTCCATTGTTTTTGTTATTTTTGTTGTTATTATTGTTATTCTGTTGTTTTATTACACTGTTTTTACCTGAACACATAAGTTTATCCCTTCCCTTTCAGTTCTCTCCTGTACTTTGAGGGGGCCAGGAGGTGGGGGGAGTGAGTGAGCAGCTATTGTGGTCTTGATTGTTAACTGGCGTTAAACTACAACAGAATTAAACCAGTTTCCTTGGATATTCTTGACCTCCCTTTTTTTCCCCCCTTTTATTGTCCTGCTTCTTTTGGACTTTCTGTGCTGAAAAATGACAATGGCACATCTGAAGTCAAATTGCAAGCCTGACAGTAGGGAAGAAATGGACACAGAGGCAAAATCATTTTCGTAAGTATACTTGGAACTTTTCAGCCTAAAAGATTCTGCCTATTGTTTGACAAATTTAATTTTTTCCCTTTGTGTCCTTTTGTGTTCAACTTTCTCTTTGTTATGTTAACACTGGAAATTTTCGAAATGCATTAAGGAATTTAGACACTTAAATGTTGATCTTGAAAACCCCATTCAGCTGCTGTTTCAATAAATGACATAGTGTGGGGTTTTTTGTTGTTTGTTTTGTGTTTATTTTTTTCTTTCCTTGTTTGTTTTTATTTTGTATTTAATCTTATTCTTCTCAGGCAAGGGGAAGATGTGTTCTGGTTCATATATAGAAATGTGTTATTTAATTAGAAGAAGCAAATCAGTGCTTTTCTCTTGCCTTTTCCTTGCTGAACCATCACAGACTAAAGGAGAGATGAATCTCATTTAACATTGGTCATCCAACAGATAGTATCTAATTTAAGCTTGTTGTCAATAGTGATTTGTCTCTTCCTAAGTAAGATGTCAGACATAATCAGGATGAACCTTCTTTGCAGGTTCTGACTTTTCTTCACAAACAGCAGAGAAAAAATGAACTTAGACTAGACATTAAAGATAAATGGTAAAACTTGGATCAAAATGAACCCCACTGCAGCTGAAAAGGTTGTTATGTACTTTGAGGCACTCCATCACGTATTTTGAGTTTGTATCTAATTATGCTACACCCCATTAAAGCAACATGATCCCTACAAAGAGACCACTTTTACTTTTTTTTTTTTTTTAAGACACAAGCAGTGCTATCCATCTTTAATAAAAATTCCCCATGATTCCAAGTGGTGGAATATGAAAGATAATCACATTTTTTCTGCATGTCTTTGAAAATAAAAACAAAACCAAAAGCAAACTCACCAACGAACCAACCAGAAAAACCTTCTACCTTTACAAAGGTTAGTTTAATATCATCCTAGAGACTGCTTAGTGTAGAGAAGGCAAAAGATTGATGAAGAAAAAAAAAAATACATCTGGGAAAGGGACAGTACAAGAGTGGTTGTATAAAAAAGGACTAAAAAAGAAAACTATATTCAGGGACTCTTTTAGAAGGTATAGCTTCTGATGTCCGTGTCATTACTGTTTTTATATTAAATCAAATGACTTTTCAATATAAAATACCTAAAATCTAGTTCTGCACATAACTACCTGAGCCCACAGCAGCGTGAATACTCTTTTTCTCCCCTTTTCTACTACAACATCTTTACCTTAAGAAGAAATTAAAAAGTGGTTAATACTCCAAGGAGGGAGAGAGATTGTCCATTTTTTATTGTAATTAGACATAAATGTCTGAAATTATCCAGCCTTTTCCTCATGCCTTTTTGTGTATTACTTTGAATTAAAATTTTGTGTTGCTTTCTATTAAAACATTGGTATTCTGATACTCAGATACTCAGGAAATGGTATTTCCTAATCTTGGGATAAATAATGATGAGTGAAAAACAAAGCAGGAGAGCTCTAATTCAGCTCTAATGAGACTGAACATCAAGCTATTGAAAAATTGAAATACAAAGACAAACGATCAGCAAAGCTATCAGGAACAGAGAAACAATCTTGTAATATTTAGCATTGTTTTCTTTTCCACTCAGTTTGGATTGGATTTATTACTCAAAACATTTTCTGTACTGATTTATTGCAACATTGCTTTTAATTTTGTTACAAAATCCCTGTTTTCAATTTAAAATGACATTTTTCTTACTGAAATTTTCATGAAGTTGTCAGAATAAATGTGACACATACGTAGAGTTTCAGTAAAATGTATAGAAATGGAACAATAATCTACTGAAATATTTTTTTTTAGTAATAGATTAATTTTCAACAATAAAAAAAATCAAACTGCTTATATGTATACCTTGTATTCTTGCTTTATATACATGAATAAAAGATTATAAGACACGCAAATCCTTTAGGATATTTTGAAGTCCCTGCATAACTTGTAAAATCACCTTTACTAGTTTGGGACCTGTGTGGGGATTCTGTACACCATGCAAGGACTTGAGAATTTAAATGTTGAAGAATTTTATCACACCATTATATGCAATACCTAGATTATTCAGTCTCTATCAAACCTCTTTAACTATTCCGTTTATTTTCATTTCCACCAACCCTAGCTCTGATTATTGCATTATGACTATAAAGCTAATTATATTCCTATATTAAATTGCTGAGGTGTTGGAAATATTTGTTGTTAACTTTAATTATATTTGTTCACTGCATATTCCAGAGAGTTAATACATTTGTCGGATTTCTTCTGCTTCTAAGCAGTAAAATCACTGCCAATTTTCTGCAACGTATGTTAATACTGTCAAATTAACATGCAGTCCTGGATGCACAAAGTTAATGATTGTCATATTTGAACTGCTTTGAAAGATAACGATGTTTACAATTTCAGCTGCAGAAGAAAACCTGTAGGGTATTGACTATCTGACCCACAGTGCTTTAAGTTCTGACTGAAATATATACACCACTAAAATCAGGGGCATGGCTATCAGAAATTTTCTTTTCATTGCTTTGATGTTTGTGCTGTCTGGAGAATTCACAATTATTTCACTACATCTTTCCAGTATTTCCCAGAAAAAAAAACACCACAGGTGTTTTCTGAATTATTCAGAACCTCATTATCTATAGTATAGTATATAGACAACATAAAACAGTAAAATGATTTGCTAATAGAATTTATGCTTCAGTTTGCTTATTATTAATACATTAATAAAATATTCAAAAGTTAGGTAATTTGATATTATGATAGTACAGACATAAATAATTCAACTTAATCTATTGAGCTTACTGTGAGTTTCCTGGACAGAATCTGTCTCGTTATATATGAGGTGTTTATAAGTCATTACAATTTTTGTATTTTTTGTTAGAATTTCACATTTTGGGTATATTGCTTTTCAGGAATGGTTATTTGGGTTACTGTTATGTGTAGTGAATAGCGAGAATTAGATCAATCTTCCAAAAGCCATCAGTGCATAATTTATACAACAGCTATCAAGAGACCAAGATACCCACACAGCACGAGTCAAGTAGGCACAGAAATTCCTGAGTGCATTTGGACATACCAAAGTTAAGTCACTTCATCGCTTATTAATATTTTCACTCTTTTTTCCTTCCCCGCCCCCCATTTATTTATTCCTTTATTTATTTATTTATTTATTTATTTTCTGTGTGGGCTCATTCCTTTCTACCTTCATTCATTAATTTCTTGGCAATTTAAAGACCATTGCAAGTCATGTAACCAGCAACTAGTGAGCCTAAGATATGCTAAGAATTTGAAGATGCATCCAATAGAGTCTTATGAAACCATATAGCATATTCAAGTAAAGGAACTTAGATCCTAAACTACTTTTTCTCAATATCATTACTTACTAGAGTTTGTAACTTATTTTCCCACTTAAAATATAACTAGCTTGTAGTCTAGTGATTACAAGGCAAAGGAGAAAAGAAAGGAAGGAAAAAACCCGGAAATTTCTTGAAATACAAGCCATTTTTATTCAGTGAGTACCTCTTAGTCACACTGTAATGGAAGGTGATGTTTCAGCTTTCCTGTGTATAAGTTTCATTTAAGTGATCATTTGCCTGTTTCATGAAGATCCTTAAAGGGATCAGCAATTAAAATCTATAGTCTTATTTTATTCAGTGAGAGAATCATTACAGTTCTAACAGACATAACCATCACTATTTTTTCTGAAACTAGGAAATAGCAGTGCTTTCCTTTTTTTTTTTTCTGATCTCTTGTACCCTGCATTGAAACAAAAAGGCACAGCAAAACATATCACTGCATATTTATTGATAAAAAAAATGTAATCCAAGAAACTTAGAGCTAGTTTAGTCAATATCTAGGCATAACTTGTTAATTTCTGTTTTAATGCAAAGTAAGCATTAACTCGAAACCCCCAAATATTTAATTTCAGATTGTAATTAAAAATAGTCCTTAAAATGCCAGTGTGATGGACATGATATGCACTTTGTCATCCTTAAACAGCTGTTTTTGCAACTTCTGCAGGGTGGAAGAGATTAGTGCTGCAGAGGCAGGACAAAATCTCTTCCTTGATGCCTACCTGTTCTTTGCAAAACGAAGGCCTCATTAACAGTATCTCTTTCTTGAGGTGTCTTTAATTGGGCTTGAATAAAGGCAGGGTCATTCCATGATCAGTGACCAGCTAGGGGAAATAACAAATCACTGGCTACCCTTAGAGGACCAACTGAATCGCTTCTGGGCACTTCTAGGACCACTGATTCATTTCTGGAACAATCTCCTTAATTAGCACGAGGAGCGAGCAGAAAGAGGAGATGAGCTGCCCTCTCCTATCTCGCATGCAAATGAAGTAAAATATAAAAAACTTCTCACTTGGGATGCTACTGTGAAGTTTCATTGCACCCACCACCAAGAGAGCTATGGAGGTCGTCGCTGGATCAACGGACCCTTAGAGTGGTGAAATCTTACCTTTCTTCTGATATCTTAATCTATGTCTCTTTTCTTTCTCTTTCTAACATTATTCTGGGCACATGAGGGTAATGTTGTTGCAAGTTTTGTTGTTGAAGTCTTGTTAAGTTTTGTGGTAGTTACAAACTCTTGCTAAGCCACTATTTACTGTAATTATATTGAGTTTTTAGTAAATCTGTGATTTAACTGAACTTCTTGAATAATTGTTGTTACTCTCGCTTACCACACAGAGTATTCAAAAGTTAACTCTGCCCTCACCCCACTAATTGGGACAGGACAGCCAGGGCTTCACTTACAAATGAGGAAAAAAATGTTGTTGTACAAAAAACTTAAATACTGTGACTGTAAAAAGAAAATTACATAACAAACATTATTTCCATTCAATCTTACTACTAAAATTCATTTTAAAGAAAGCACATTTGTAATTTCATTATATTGGAGGCCACATACAAAATGACAGATATTAGTGATTCCTGTGTGTATGCATAATAATGACCTAAACAGGATTTAAATGCCCAGCTTGATAGTTAGGTTGGATCCTTAAGCTGGATCCTATTCTGACATGCCTAACTATGACGAAGAACTTTCAGAAATAGCTTTAATAATAATAATAATCGTCATAATCATACAAATAAACAAACAAAAAAATCCCACAAGGTGGGACATCCCAGTAAGATGTCTCAATATCTGCATTTTTGGTCTCTTTCTTACATGTTTTGTCCTTGGATTCTTTTAATGTAATTTCTGTTTTCAGAAAGTCAATAGGATAGATACCCAGACTTCAAAAATCTAATATAACACTTATTGCAAGCAACTCCAGTCTTGAGGATAAAATATCACACAGAGCAATTTGCTTAACTGTGTCAAATCTCAAACCACAATCTATAACGTTGGTGATTTTTCTTCAGAGAAGTGAATATGTGCACGTATTATACATGCATGATGGTATCTTTATTGATGCTATTTTACTTTAAAAATGATAGCCACATAACTGAGAAATAGAAACAACAATTCACATGTGGCCAAAACTCCAAGACATTGTACCACGTGGGAGTAAAGAATTTTTTTTTCTTCTTATATTCTGTACCACAAGTTTAAGTTAAAGTACCATATCACAGCCTACTAAAATTTTTTAAACAAGCAAGATTAAACATGATTAATAACTTCACTGTGAAGTATGTAGTTTAGTTATTTGTCATCAGAATATTATCATAAAGGTCAGTCTGAAGATTCAACACAAGATTTGTTCAAGGTTTTAAATTTATTTATTTTGTGTGATGTGGAACATTTCAGAGTGGGTAAACTTATGACACTTGCTTTCAAAATTATGTTGACCTTATTTTGCTTCTCTGTTGATCAGAACAAAACTAAATAATGCTGATTTTTTTGACGTTTTTTGTCCGTATGCTTCTCCCAGAATAATTCATAAAAAATGGAGAAAGTCCAACTGGATGGTGTGTGCTAATGATTTGAGAACCTAGTTATTTCAGATCTAGAAAATTTATTCTATGGAACATTGGTGCATATTGCTTAAATACTGTACATTTTAACTGTCTGGGACTAAGAAAACAATATTGTGCTCTTACAGTCATGCACTTTTTTAAAAATTTCACAAGGTTCAATATTTGGAGAAAAAATTGTTTCTTTGTTAGTCATTATGATGTTTTAAATCCTAGAATGTTTCAGGACAAAATATATTTCTAATGTAGCTTAAAAGATAAAAAGTAAATGCTATTAATCTCTCTGGTGTTAATTAGAATCCATTACATTTCAGATTCCTTTTCCTATTTTCCCCTCTAGACAGACATGCATGAATATACACTTTAATGTATCTAAAGGCAAATGATTAGGTCACTTTTCTATGTATGACAGAAGGTTATATATTTCTTGAACCAGAGAACAAAACTGAATCTGTCTATTACTCAAGTTTAGTCAATGTTCCGTTCCCTACTGAAAAAAACCCTGAAGTTCCTTCTTTTTAAGGATTTTAAAACCCAAAGGTCCCAGGGAACTGAAATAAAATCTTAACTAAACGGTATTTAGCAACACTTTTATTGAATTGATAAGCATATATAAACTTTAATTGATAAATATGTGCTACATATTAAAGTAACTGCTATTAGATTGCATAAACAATTAAGCAATAAAAATAAATGTCTCAGTGTGTTAAGGAACCACAAAGTTGTAGAACTTCTGCAGAAACCTTACCCACCAAGACTTACTTCAAAATTGTCCAGAGAAAAATTCTGGGGCCTTGTCACAGGGTGAGGCCTAGCCAAATGGACATGCTCAGGTAAGTGACTCCTTTACTATGTGACTCAACCACTTTCCTGGGCAGCCTGGTCCAATGCCTGACAACCCTTTCAGTGAAGAAATTTTTCCTAATATCCAATCTAAACCTCCCCTGACACAACTTGAGGCCATTTCCTCTCATCTTATCACTTGCCACCTCGGAAAAGAGGTCAACACACAACTTTCTACAAATTCCTTTCAGGTAGTTGTAGAGAGAGATGTCTCCCCTAAGTCTCCTTTTCTCCAGGCTAAACAACCCCATTACCCTCAGCTGCTCCTCATAAGACTTGTGCTCTATACCCTTCTCCAGCTTTGCTGCTCCTCTTTGGACATGTTCCAGCACCTCAATATCTTTTTTGTAGTGAGGTGCTCAAAACTGAACACAGTATTCAGGGTGCGGCCTCACCTGCTGGCCACACTATTTCTGATACAAGCAATCCCTTGTATCAGAAATCCCCCTTCATTAGAAATATCTAGTATCTAGTACTGAACTAGATGTAAAGTATGAACAGACCTGGATTTATATTACAATTTATATGCAATTTATGTTTTTCTTTGTTTGTGAGTTATTGTTTAATATTTTGTTCAGCTATCATGTTCCTGACTTTATTTTGCAGTAATGCAGTCAGTAAGTGAATAATAAACATGAAAATAGAAATTCATACGAAAATCAGAAACAATGTTTTGTAAAATGCATGCTCTAAAAAGCACAGTAATGGTAGTATTTAAAAAAAAAAAACCAAACAACAAAAAAACAACAAGCTCTAAATCTAATATTGCTGTTTCATAACCTGCAGCAGGTTTTTGCTGTGGAAGAATAACCATTTTAAGACATTAGTTAGATGGCAGTTATTTTGCATGTCTTTCATAATTAGTACAATGAAAAAGCTCTGCAAGAAATTTTGTGAAGAATATGCATCTCCTTGATAGTGCTAGCTCAGAAATACTACCTGGACCTTCCTTTGGGGAATACTTTGTCAGTTAACATAAGTTTGTGGATCATTGCATTGCCTGAGGAATAATCCATTCTCCCAATTGAATTATAAATGATAATGACTACTATATTGCTACGACAGCTTTGCTATAGATTCAGTAGGATTCTTCAGATTAGGACACAATTAGAATTTAGAATCAAACATCTTCAGGCACTACACTTGAATAATCCTAATTTTGATCCCAGAAATAAACTGATAATGAATCTGATGAAATACATCTCACTACAATTCACTGGTATTGGAGAGAAATTGACTTGAACCGATGTGAAGAATTTGAGGTGACATTTTCATTATCTGGTAGTTAATGTGTTTCCTCCAATTCAATTCAAACTAAAACAAAGTTATAGAAATGCTTGATTTGCATTCACTGGCAACAAGCAGAGAAATGCAGTGTGTTCATGGAATTAAATGTTCAGCAGTTATACAGATCTCAATCCCACAGTTCACCTTCCTTCATGAAAGGCTGGTTTCGTCATTTAGATTGTGAATCTAAGTAATCCCTTTTTAACTTATTGTTTTTCAGTATGAAGAAAAATACTTTGTGATTCAAGAAACTTAATAATTAGTAATACTTCTATTGTGTCAAAAGTCTTTCAGAGGGAAACTCGCCTAGTTTCTGGAAGGCAGTATGTGCCACACTGCTAGTTTTATCACTTTTGCTTTATCTATACTACCTCCACCTTAAGACTCATCATATATATGCTGAAAGTTTTTAACTACTATGTTAAGCTAATTCCTTTAGACTATTTAATGCATGTTCCTATGTGTTTTTGTAAAAACAAAATTGCAGTTTCAAATCTATTTCTATAAAATACAAAGGTCAGCCGGCACTTAAGTAATAAACTATACCTAAATGACTAGTTATGTTTGCTGAAGCCTATCACAGTCTCAGCCCAAAGCCAATAACATCTGAACTTAAGTACAAGTACATCAAACTAACAATCTCATCTGTATGTTGTCTGGAAAAGATTTTGTTGGGCACAGCAAAACACGTCAGAGTGTGTGCAGCAGTTTAGTGGTATAAACAGTCGTATCAGTGCTTAAGAGCCTAAGTCTATGTCTTTATTCTTTTAGAGTACTAGTACAGTGCAGTGTGTATTCATTTGTTAGCATAGTATAGTCTAAGTGTCATGAAAAAAAAAATCATTCTGGCATTTAAATAAATGAAAAAATTTATTGTGTTTGGACCAATATGAATCTAATTAGAGAGTCTTTACAAGAAAGTCTTTTATAAGGGAAAATAAAGAGCAAGCAGTATTTTTGTTGCATCATAAGTGTACAACAAAAGCTAAAAATACATTTTAAAAAAGTTATATTGTAAAATAAAATAAGCCTGAAAACTACACCCAAAAGAAAGGATGGTAAAAAACTGTTCCTTTTCCTTCCATTCTTGACTGTTGAATAATCATTAATTCACTTCCCTTTTGGTATTGGTAAATTTCATGCAATCTTACAGTCCTTAAGGATTAATCAGTCTTCACGTGTTAACAAGAGGTCTGAATTGCAGCAGTTAATATCTTTCTGTACACATTTTTCACAATGAATCACCACCTTTTAATCACATCAATCATAACATATAGGGTTTTATTCTAGAAGTAAAAAAAAAAAAAAAGTCTAGAATGCTTAGAAAGTTGAAAGTCAGTAGAAGTGAGGTGCCTGTTAAGACTTCCACATCTTCCAGGTAATGTTTAACAGCTGAAAATAATCTTGACACACACCTTTCCTGCTCCAGTGGCTGGAGGTTAGGGATCCCCACTTGCTCCCATAGTTGATCTTGAGACCCCACTGGCTCCAGTAGCTGACACCACAGGCTGTGACCTGGGACCATGTTCCACTCACTCACACAGAGGTCTCCCCAGTAACTGGCACTAAGTCCTTGCAGCACACATACACATGGCACAGAGAGCGAGACAGGTAAGATATAAGAAGAAGATTTAAGAAGATAAGACAGACTGCAGTGATCAGGTTCAGGGCTCAGCTCGACAAGTATACTGACCAGTTTGATTTTACATGCCACAGGCCCCTTTTATACCATATTCTGTCTAAGACCCTTTCTTTCCTCTCTTCTCCTCATTCACCTGTACAGCCTCAATGGGTCTGTAGAGCTCCATCAATACCTGCAATCCTCACAGTCTGGGTCTCCCTTGGTTTTCAGTCTTATCAGTTGCAAAGACCAGGCTGATCTTCCTGGAAATGACACCTGTGGTTTCTTGATAGCCCATCAATTAGTTTGCGTGGTGAGGTTTGTTTCCTGTCATTGTCTCCATGTATGTTTTTTCAGGTCTGTGTCTCTGCATATTTTTTTTCTGGTTTCCACAGTTTCCCTTTATTTCCCAGTAGACAAGATCCTCTACCATAAAACCTTGCTGGAAGAAATATTCTCATATTCCCACATGCCCTCTTCAATTACAGTGGCTGATCAGGCTTGGTTCTCATCACTGCCTCCCCTATCATTTATCAGTCAGGTTTGTGTCTCTGTATGTTCTTCTTTGTTCATGGCTTCCTTCTTTTCTTATTAATTATCATTATTTTTTTTCCCATTGAAAATGTCATTGACCAGGTGCTCTTAAAGGAGCAGACACTCTCCTTTCACATACCTTTACACTCTTGTCTCTTCTTACATCGATGGCTGAAAAAGCAAAGAGGTGACAGATGGGGATGATCTTGATCAAAATCTACTAGCTTCTGACATCATCTGGAGAGGGATTTTGCAAGCCTACCACAGCAGAATAGACTGGAAGGAGGAAAGGGAGGAGAAGTGTTGTCAGAAAGAAAACAGAAAAAATTGTGTGTTGCACCTGGGTGGAGTTCATAAGTGCCAAGGTCTCTGGCTACAAGTCTAACTGGTCCGCTTCTCACTGTGAACAGCCTTTGTAGTTGTTTTTTGGTTTTGTTTTTTTCACAGCAAAAGATAAAAAATAAAGTAAATTCATATACAACTGGCATGGAGCTGAAGGTTGTCATACTGTTCTGTTTAAAGGATAAATTGAATAAGCATTAAAGTGAGAACTGGGGAGGAGGGGAGCAGGTGGTGGAGTTTTTTTATTTGTTTGTGGTGGTGATGCAGAATCATTTTCTTTCATCTAATTAAAATAATTTTTTATATCGTTAGAGATAATTATGCTCAGGTTGTGAAGAGAGAAATGTCAGAAAAAATAAGAATTTGATGTGATTTTGAATTAATTGCGGTATAGAATAAAAGAACCTCTCAGCCATTCTTCTGCTGCTTCACATATTCTCAAAGCCTAGTGCCACAGCAAGCCACCAGGGAGTAAAGAAGGAGAGAGAGGAAAAAAAAAAACACTCAAGCATTAGCTCAACAGCCTGACTCTTCTGACCAAGACACTGATTCAATAGAGGAATATAAATAAGCAGGCGAATTTTCCAGTTCTTACTTTTCCCATTCTCTAGACTGCACTCCACCTCTCTCTTATTTCGAACTTAGGGACCATAAAAGAACTTGAAGTAAAAAACATGATGAGAATGAGGAGATGTTTCCAAAATCTCAACAGGTTGAAGGGCCACCTGGTTCATAACCTGTCTCAGTGCATTGTAACATGACACTGGATTGACTCCTCTATAAACTAAGAAAAAGTGTAAGAAAACATACTTCAGACTCTTGGTTTGTGATAAACATAAAAGGTTAAGTCATGAGTAACCATGTCTCCTGCAGGGGTGAAAAATTTATTTTTATTTACAGAGGCTGAACGGTAGCCAAGTCTGTGATCGTACATATACAGAAAGCTGTATTTTTTTATGTCTACTTCTATGATTCTGTTTATGTTTTTCACTTCCAAAGTTTATACCAAGGACAGATTACATAGAATGCTATTTTGCTTTGACCAAAAAGTGTCTTCTTTCTAAAACATCATTAATTTGTACCAACAGCTACATTCACAGAATCACAGAATGTTAGGGATTGGAAGGGACCTCGAAAGTTCATCTAGTCCAATCCCCCTGCCAGAGCAGGAACACCTAGATGAGGTCACACGGGAAAGCGTCCAGGTGGGTTTTGAATGTCTCCAGAGAAGGAGACTCCACAACCTCCCTGGGCAGCCTGTTTCAGTGCTTTGACAGACTAGAAAAATATTTCTGCTCATTATCTTCTTCACCACATGAGAGCTTTGACAAAGGCTGAATCACCTTGATATCCTACAGGCTACCATGATTTTCATCCATGTATAGAATTTCTAGGGTTTTGTTTTACATATATGATTCTGGAATAGAATGGGAAAATGAAGAATGGTTTGCTTTAAATGGGATAGTACTGCAATTACAAACCGAAGTACATTACATCAGATAGGTCAAATCATACCTCAACTTTTAGTATCTTATACAGATTGCAATGCAGTTGAAATTTTCTATCTTGCTGAAATGCTAGAACCATTGGCCTTTTGAAGCATGACTTTTACTGTTCAACTAAAGCAACTATATTGCAATATTAATAGTATGCCCCTAACTCAAAGCATTGAACACCATGCGTACTACTGTTTTTGACAACACAGGTATTTAAAGTTAATACGTATCTTTATTTCTTTTAATTGTTAGACAATAAGGACTGTACACTCATAAGAGATCTGTAAGCTAGTGTAGAGCTTAATTTGAAGTTTTCATATTCTATAAAAACACAGTCCTTAGGGATTCTGACATAATTGAAATTCCTTTCTAATGCTAGTGAATTCAATTTGTGTGCAGTTTTGTTTTTTGTTTGTTTTTTATGAGAAACAATTTAAAGATAATTATAAAATGCATAAAGAGAAAGTGAGAGGAGAAAAATAAACTATAATATTAATTCTCTTTTTATACTTAAATGACAATACTGACTAGAGTCTATAAAATAAATAATGTTGTACTCTAAGATGTCTTGAGATAACAATTCATTTATTTTAAAATGTATTTTAAAGACAAAAACCATCTAGACCCGTTCAAATATATCCAGAACATCTTTTAATACAGTTGAAAAAAGCACTTGAACTTGAGCACATAAGCTTCTGATGTATAGCTTAATTTTAATAATTGCTTACAGTGAAATGAAACTGTGATCAATGTTATGTGACTTGAATGTGTTCTATAAAAGTTTGTTTCTGTTCATTTAGTTTGTACCAGATTGCTATAAGCTTCAGACGAAACTAGGAAAAAAAGGAAAATAAATTGCTGTGCTTTCAAGTATACAGCCTAGTGCTCATCTGCACTTCCAATGACCCACACATCTCTTTTCAGATGAACTATACCCTTAATAACCTTTTCCAGAATAAAATAGAAGAACCAGAATTAACAGAGCTACTAAGGAAGAAAGGAAGCATACTACAGCAGTGTAGATACAATGAAAATATTAAAGAGAAGGGCTTGGTAGAAAATTGCACTTCATTGCTATAAATAACTCTACACTGCTGCTCAGTCATAAGCTTCTTTCAGATAATCTGGGAGTTACTTGCAGGAAACTGGGTAACACATATTGTTTCTAAAGGAAATTTATGTATATAGATTATATATTATAATATCACCACTGTAGATACCCTCAGTATAGACTTCCCATATTTGTCATATGGTTTTCTATTTTTTTTTTCTGAAGGGAGAAAAAAAAAAAAGTGCGAAGAAGAAACATGCATTCTCCAACTTCCTCCATGCAGTCAGTTGTGATTTTGCACTTTGGCTTTGTAGACTTAGCTAGTTATATGAAATCTATGGTTTGTTTAAAAATCTTCTGCATCTTGATCTGCATATTATCTGGACAGAGCACAGGTAATCTTCTGTCATGGTTTGATTGTGGGGTGACAATAAACTGTGGCAGATGTATTGTCAACCTCCTCTCCACCCCTTCCCCCTTCAGCCCCTCCCTCTCCCCTTTTCCTTATGGCCGACATTGGGAGAGGACCTTGCGAGTCGTCCCTGCGAACTGAGGCCTAGTGACAGACTGAATCCAGTTCCGTTGGCTTCAGAGTCCAGTCCAGGACTTCCGGGTGCGAGCCCTACATATGCCGGAGTAGTTGCCAGGACTTTCAAGATTGGTTTTGTATATTTTGTATTATTTTCTCTATTTTTATTAGTAGTATTAGTAAAACATTTTCAATTTTTCCAACTCTCTTCTCTCAGTCCTTCTTTCCCTCCCAATTGCCTGTCCTTAGTGGGAAGGGGAGAGATGGAGGGGCTGAAGGGTGAAGGAGGGGAGAGGAGGTTAACAATACACCTGCCACAATTTATTGTCACCCCGCAATCAAACCGCGACATCTTCCCAAGGACAAAGTTCTAAAATCTCATGCTTTAGTGAAAAATAGTCATCTTCGTGAAACTGCAAGGTGAGAATTGACAGAGGAATTAGACCTAAGTCAATAAGTATGGGATAACTCACTGACTTCCATTATTCTAGAGTGTGTTCTCAAAGGTCTGCTTCATAAGGACTAAGTAAAAGATGACCATATTTCAGTGAGTTTACCTAAAATTGTACCTTTTGATTTCAGTTCTCCCCGGAGGTGAGCAGGATCATCAAAGCACATTACATGGCGACAATATCATTCAATATTTACTTTCTGTGCTGCTATGCTGAGTTATAATAGTCTAATCTGAAAATGATGGAAGTTGTGGAAGTAGAAGCCATTATGGATAGGGTCTCTTTTGATTTAACTCACCAAATTACAACGTCTTATCCCCAATTTTTTGTGTAACCTTGAGCTTTGGGAAGTATGATTAAAATACTCAGCCTTATAGATGGAAACAATGCAGATGCCTATACATTAACTAATCCTTTATAATCATTCTACAGAACTCAGTACTTCTAAGGTGAATTTAATTTGATTTCTTGTAGACCATAAGCTCAAATAAATTTCATACTTGGGAAAAGTTAAATTAATAACCCCGTGACTACTGAAGAACTGGGAGTAGTTTTGAACTCCAGTTTTGAGTTAATAGAAATGCCTCACTACATCCCTGAAATTCATGTCCAAGGTCATATGTCATAAGTTACAAAGACTCAATCTCTACCATATCTCAGCACATCACATTTCTAGCTATATCTGAACACCATTAGGTCTCTGAGTTGCTTTGAGAATATAAGTAAGATGTTATTTCTGCATGGTCTTTTTGTTTGCCTTGGCAGCTACAAATAGCTACTCCACAGAGGCAGAAGGGCTACTTAAACTAGCAGTATTGCTAAAGAAATGCACATCAAACTCCAAGCTAAGTCACTGGCTCAAAAGCAGCCAAACTTTTGCATGGATACTGACCAAGTAAGAGGCAACTTTACTTGCAAATTGAATGAACGACCACGTTAGATGTTGGGTTTTTTCATTTCATAGATCTGGCTCTGGCTCAGACAATTCTCTAGGAATTTAGATGGGAACCACTTCTTAATTCTAGATGCTTAGAATGCACACATGCATCTGAGTTAGGCACTGCAGGCTATCATTATAGTCAGTTAACCATTACTGTCAAGGGATAGATATGGATATATTTAGGGAGTGATTCATTTAATCCTAAAGTAGCTGCCTGAAATAAGGTACACTAATTTCTCCCCAGAAGTATTTTTTCTTTCTGTTGATCATAAAAGGAGACTAGGATGACTAGTTCAGTATGTAGAAGTATAAAGTTATGGGAGATAAAGATGGCACATTTGCACTCCTGATGCTTTAGGAACTTTGACAGACTACTGAGTTAAGTAGGGCAGAAAATGTGTATTCTTCATCAGAGGATGGGGAGATAGAAAACTCTGTGAAAGTGCCCAAAGGGAAGCAATGGAAATTTAAGGATTACTTTGAATTACTTTTTAAATGATTACAGGCAACTTTGTGTTTAGTTTAGTTTTGCCAGCTTTCTTTTTTTCAGCTAATCGATAGGGTGTTAATTCTCACTGTGTTTTGCATAATCACAAGATCACAAGGAGGCTCAGCTTCAGCTACTTGCTAACAATAAATGATTTTAGCTTCTTGTTTGCAGCATTTTGTGTGGCCTTTTTTTTTTTTAATAAATATTTTTCTTCTTTTCCAAAGAACCACACCTTTGCTAATTTATGAAATGAAAGCTCCTTTCTGGAGATACCAAGAATCTTTTTTCCTGCTAGGAGATAGGCTGGCAACAAGAATTCAAAGAAAATTCAAGAAAGAGTAATGGTATTTGTAGGAGACAATCCTCAAGCTAGTCTATGCAAACACATTTACACTGTCTGTAGATCCAACACACAGCTGTTTCTTTGTAATGGCTAGTGAAGGGCCAGTGAGTTTCCAGGTCTAAGACAGGGATCCCAGATTTGGGGTTTCAAGATTTGAATAGAAAGCAACTTAGTGTCAGGGTGCTGTGCGAACTGGCAGATCCTTAAGGAACAGAGAGTTACCAGCCAGGCACCAGCCAACTGCCCCAGACAGGAACAGGGTAGCTGGGGACCACTGGGGCAGTCCCAGCCCTGGGCTTTGGGAACCTCAATGGGGACAGGAATGGATTGAGACTAGGCCAGGATGTGGGCCTGTGGGTCAGTGTTAGCCAGTGAGGCCCATGGGCAGGGCAGGGCTGTGGGGAGCTGGAGACCAGCCCTGCTGTGGTGTCACTGAGACAGGGGCTGGTGGCCCCAGGCGCCATGAGATGGGGCTCCTCATGTGTCGCATGAGTCAGGGCTTTTGGCCCTGTTACTGTCCTCAGTTACTTGACAATGAAGGTTCAAACTTAGTTTCTCTTTTTTACTGTGTGTTTCTTAGATGTGCACAAAGAAAACGGAAATAGGAAGTTATCATGGAGCAGCAGGAATTTATTCATATTATGATGTTGCTATTGGCCAAACTGAATAAGTTATTAAATCAACAATGAGGATAAACTATGAAGAAGAGAAAGATGTAACTATTATGGTTATTTCCTTTGAACAGCCTGTAAAAATCCATTGCTTCATAGTAAATTAACGAAGCCACAATGAACAGGAAAACAGGATGAATATTAAGCTGATAATCTTTTGTAAATACCATCTGCAGCAGCGTCACAAACCCATTTTATAACATGTAAAGCAAACTTTGTTCTTGCAGTCACAGAAACTGCTGATGCAATACTAACATGACAGAAGCAGTGAATCAGAATAAAGGCCTATGATAATAACAAGGAAAAATAAAGCTGTATACAAAGATTCCAGTAACTTGCAACTAAGGGACATCCAGGCAACTTCAGCAAACATTTCAGAAAGAAAGAAAAACCCATCAATAAAAAAAATAAGATATCAGAAATGCACGGAAACTTACTATTGTTATAGGATAAACTACTGAGGCTATCTAAATAAGCAAAAGTTGCTGTAAAATCATTTAGAATACTTGTGTTTTTCACAAATTAAAATTACCTTGTATGAAAAGTAACTAAGTTTTTTTGTTTGTTTGTTTTTTTAAATGACTAGTCTCAGTTTTTTATACCTACTTATTATGCAGGTCTTCTTCAGTATTCCAGCTACAATATGTTAGGATATACTAGCTGGTGGGAGAAAGTTTTGTACTAAACCCTAAGTTTAATGTCTGAGTAAAGTTCAAAAGAGTACTCAGCTATCTAAAGTGAAATTTGAAAAGTAATAGGAACTTAAATCCAAAATACAAGATTTGAAGACTTGTATCCTCTACTAATATTCGAAATATATCTATTCCGTAAACACCTTAAGAACTGCTTTCTTTTAAGTTACTTGAATATTATAAAACTCTGCTTCTATACATAGACAGAATCATCTTTCCTCAACTTACTTAGCTGGGGAACCAAGTTCACATATTCATTTGCTTTTCTCAGCATGAATGATGGAACATTCTCAAAGTACATCTAGCAGACTGATGTTTTGCTGGAAAGATAACGAAAGAAGTTATTTTTCCTAAATCATTTGGGTAACAGCTGTTCCTGCCCCATTTTAACCTATATATTTTCAACTAGAGCAAAGGTTCCTTTACCTTCACTGAAGGCCATCAGTGTGTATTCTGCTTTTGCTCCACACTATAAAATACCAACGTAATTCTTAGAAAAACAATTAGACTAGAAATATAACTGTCCATGGCCAGGCTGGACATGTCTGTGAAGAACTGGAGAACGGCTGTGCTACAGTTTCACTGAGGCTTGGCTTGATGGCCCTAGGGACTGCAACCGAGTCCTTGGCCATGGGCAGGGTTGTGGGAGCCACAAATGGGGCTCATCACAGGGGCAATGAGGCCTGTTGCTGTCCTCCAGATGTTCCCTGCCAGTACAGTGTGTCCTTACAATTTACAGAGATCTGGTCTCATAAGGGATCTGCTGTGGAGGCATATAATTGCTGTGGGCTTTCAGTGGCTTTTCTCAGGCCACACAGAGGCAGCTGAAGTGCAGCTGCCTAGTCCTGAAGAGTTGATCTTGGAGAGAGAAGAGAGAAGAAGGCAGAAAGGCCTAGAGGCTGACTGTAAAACTGCAGGATGGCAAAAGGCTGAGCTAAAGGAACTCCCAAACAGAACTCCACAGAAACAGAGCAGAAACTAGAACTGGTCCTGCTCTCAGTCTCTCTAACTGGAAAATCCCTACTCTCCTTAAATATGAAGCTATGGCATGGAATATTCTTATTGATAGGCCTGGATGTCAGTCAAGGTACGCCTAATCTATGCCCCCCTTCTTAGCTGACTCACCTGGAGACAGAGAGCTCAGAAAGACCTCGGGTCCCAGACAACAACTAAGGTAACTGTAAGCTCTTACATTCTCTTTGTTCTAACTCAAATATACTGGAAAGTTTCATGAAGAAAAACATTTACTCTGTCCTGGGGTGTAATCGTTTTTTTCTCAAACTAGATCCAAACAACGATCATGCTAGCTATGAAAAAAAATTTCTAACTGCCTGAAGAAAATTAAGTTGTTTTCAGTCAAACCAGCACATCGAGAAAGATGCTACTGTAATATTTTCTATCTGAGATTACTGTGTAGGTCTACCTGATTCTAAAATAAGTTTCAGGATTTAGAGTACTACAACTAGGTAATTGTGTCTGTTGCTGCCTAGCTCAGGTGTTGCTCAGCATTTTGATATATGAAACTGTAATGGACAGGTGTCCTAGACACAGTGTGGAAGCCACCACATCCCTTACACCTACCTATGCTTCTGAATTTTTAAATGATACATAGATGTGGCATGTTGTCTTCCTGGGTACCTGTGTATTCTTACAAATTCAAAAATTGTTCCCCCACTGGATGAAATAATAACATAATTTCATTTTTATTTCACTATCAATTAATATTCTTCACATTACTAGTTTACTAGTTAGCAGGCATTCCAAGTTTCAGTTCTGGTCCAATATTTGAAGAATCTTGTGGTTGAAGAAGAGAGTTTGGCTCTTTAGCAAGCTAATATGACATGGCACATGTCTTTTGTATTGGTCCCATGATTAGATACCATATGGTCTGGTAACTGAGAAGAGGCCAGAAGAGTTGGTCACATATGGGGAGCAGAGCTTTTAGCATCTTTTCGTTGATCAGAGAGCCCTGGCATACTCACCCTGGTTACAGGATTATCAAAGTTGTGTGTAGAGTCAGTGAAGGATGAAACAATCTACATATTTAACATAAATGTACAAATTTTTTTTCTTCAGTGGGAAACCATGACATCAGCCATGTGACTGAGTCTAATACACAGTCCTTCAAGCTGTGCAAGCCTGAGTTACATGCTAGTTTTCTATAGCTATGTGACCTATGCTCCTTATAGGACACAAAAATTGTCAGAGGAAAAGTGGATAACACTAAAAATAAAGTCCAAAGGAAAAAACAGCTCAACACTTTATACCTCTTTGGAACTAGAATGTTTTACTTCATCATTGCACATGGGTCCCTGGATGTCCCCTCAATTTCTTCCTCTAGAAG
The DNA here is from genome assembly GCF_036013445.1 of Caloenas nicobarica. Classification (NCBI taxonomy): domain Eukaryota; kingdom Metazoa; phylum Chordata; class Aves; order Columbiformes; family Columbidae; genus Caloenas; species Caloenas nicobarica. The sequence goes on from NC_088245.1 coordinate 177,553,244, forward strand.
CTACAGTGAACACATTTGTAGTGTACATCCCAGAGAGCAGCTGACTCTATGTTCTGATGTCTGTGGAATGAGGTCTGTGGAGCATTTCATGCTGGTAAATAGGCAGCCTGACAAAGGGAGAAATAAACAAGATAGGTACCTTTGCTTTCTTGTGATGTTAAAAAGATAAAATAAAGAACAACACAAAAGAAAAAAAAAGAAAAAAGAACAACGGGGGAAAAAAGCCCAAACAAACCAACTCATTTTTATTGTCCTAATTGTAAAAGTTAAAGTGAGCTCCTTTAAATTCAGATTTGTGTCTTGCAGTACTTTGGACATAGTTATGTGGAAAACTGGTCTATATTGTTTAGTACTACCTGAAATGTAAAACATATTTATCCAGGTAGCACCTTTCCACATACCCTGTAGTCGAACACACTTTAAATGATAGAAGTTAGATCTTGACGGAAGACTTGTTCTGTTCTTTGACCATCCCTATTAGATCTTCTTTTTGGTCTTCCAGTTGTGTTAAAATGGTTGTGTAATTGTTCATATCAAAGAAAGTCAATGAATTCAAACATTTTCTTGTTTTCTGCCTTCCTCCAGAACACCACACATCTATTTAACTAGGACAGCAGAGAGGACATTTCCACAATAAATACAGTTGTTCACACAGGGATATCTATATTCTCAGAAAGAGAGCTCCTCTTTGAAGACTTGAGTGAATTAAAAATGTCTGTAAAAATATTATTTTCCAACCAAAACAAAGATTGCATTCTGCATAGCCAAATCAGGATTGGCATTTTGCAAAAAATATTGTGAGTCTTTCTTCTTTCTATTTGCTTCTACATAAAAGCAAGAAATTCTGCAGCAAACGAGCACCAAGGAAGTGTTGGCAATGGCAAAATGATGATTTCCACTTGCATATATAATCAAACTTCCACATTATGATGTATGCCGATCAAATCAGCATATTTGGCAAGTGAACAATGTTTCATATATACGAACTGCATGTTTTTGAATAAATGTTTTGGAAGCCAGTGACATTGTTTATCTCATTTCCTAGCTGATCCTTTGTAAGTGAAAACATTCCATGCAAACTGAAAGGTCAAAAGAGAAAAGGGATAGTGTGCTGGTTTTATCTGGGATAGAGTTAATTTCCTTCTTAGTAGCTGGCATGGGTTTATGTTTTGGATTTGTGATGAGAACAGTGTTGATAATGCAGAGATGTTTTCATTATTGTTGAGCAGTGCTTACACAGAGTTAAGGACTTTTATGCTTCTCACACCACCCCACCAGCGAGTAGTCTGGGGGTCCACAGAAACTGGGAGGAGACATAGCTGGGACAGCTGACCCCAGCTGACCAAAGGGATATTCGATACCATATGATGTCATGCTCAGCAACAAAACTAGGAAGAAGGTTTTCAGGGAGGCCAATGTTTGGTGACTGGCTGGGCCTCAGTCAGTTGGTGGTGAGCAATTGTTTTCACTTGTGTCTCTCAGTTTTTCTTTCTCTCTGCTATTTTCCTTCTTATTGCAATTTATTATTATTTTTATTTTATTTTATTTCATTTTTTAAACTGTTTTTATCTCAACCCATGAGTTCTTTCACTTTTAGTCTTCTGATTCCCTCTCCCATCCCACTATGAGGGAGTGAGCAAGCAGCTGTGTGGTGCTTAGTTGCTGGTTGGGGTTAAACCATGACAAAGGGGAAAGGAAAGACAGAATGAATTCATATAACATTTCAACAATATTAAAGCGATGCATAATCCATAAATTGGATAAAAGGATTCTTACAGCAACAAACATTTCAACATAGTTTTGGTGTTAATTATTTTAGGCAATTATATAAACTGCTTTGAGTTCCATAAAATTTCTGAGAAGGACACTTAACGAGTTCTGTTTATGTACTAGTACCTCCATATGTTTTCACAAATATATGAATATAAAGCCTAAAATGAGGAGCAAAAGACATTTTAAAAACCACAAAAGATGAGATAGACAAGTCTTTTCCACTGAAAGTCACCAGAAGACAAATTAGTTGCTCTCTAATCACGGTAAAAAATGAATGGAAAAGGTATGAGCAAAATCTAATCTATACCTTTTGGTACCTAGAAAGAGACTGATGTACTGTGTAAAATTCATGTGTGCATTATAACCAGTGAAATCTTAGTGTAAAATGCATATAGAGTATTAGTGTTCTTATCACAAGATCTTGGTCAAGTCCTTTTTACATCCTCTCTTCCTGCAACTGTAACTAGTTTCCCAACTTGCTGTTTTCCATAGGAGTGGAGACAATTCTTTCCTCCAGTTGCAAATCATCCTCACATTTAGCTGTTCTACAGCCTGCTGGATTGAACACTGTTTTGCAGATGGGAAGGTTGAGTTTTACTCTCCACATCAGCAGGGCAATAACACACAAAAACTGCCTTTTGCATGATATAGCATTCTAATCAGTAGGCTGCTCTGCGAAATGTAGGTAGAAGCTATTCTAGTGATTTGTCAGCAACCTCCTTTCATTAAAAGTAGCTCCTACTCAGTGAAGTTTTGTTGCCATCTTTTTTTCAAGCTTGAGCACTGCTCTGCAATTAGCTCTCTTAACTGCTCCACTTACGACTGTCCAAAGTAATTCTACTGCGCAAAACAGGTAGTTCTAAGCAGTACAGTCTATTACAAAGTAGTCATAGAATCATAGCATGGTTTGCATTGGAAGGGACCTTTGAAGATTATCTAGTCCAACCACCCTGCTGCTGGCTGGGACATCTTTCATTAGGTCAAGTTGCTCAGAGCTCTGTCCAACCTGACCTTGAATCCTTGAATGTTTCCAATGATGGGGCATATACAACTTGTCTGGGTCACATTTTCCAGCGTCTCACCTTCCCCATCACAAAAAATCTCTTTCTTATGTCCAATCTACATCTTCCTGCTTTCAGTTTAAAACCATTGCCCCTTGTCCTGTCACTGCAGGCCGCTATAAAAAGTCTTAAAGTTTTTCTCCATCTTTCTTACAGGCCCCCTTTAAGTACTGAAAGGCCACAATAAGACCTCCACAGAGTCTTCTCTTCTCCAGGCTGAATATCCTCAATTCTCTCAGCCTTTTTATTCATAGAAGAGATGTTTCAACCCTTTGAGCATTTTCATGGCCATTGCGTGGTTTCTGCCTCTCTCTGATTCAGCAGTATGAGGCAAACCCTCAGATTCTCATCCCTAGCATGGACTCTGAGATTTACTTTTCCAGGAACCTAAAAAAGGTAGGTTGGAAGAACTCCCTGGATACCATTTCACTCGATGTCCTGCTCAAAAAACAGTGTCAGGGGCTGATCTGGTCATTCAGGATTTTACCTAGTCATATATTAAAATTGTGAGAGATTTTTTTTTCTAGGAAGCCCATTCCACTGTTTGTCAATGTGGTGGATTGACCTTGCATAGATGCCTGGTGCCCACCAAGCTACTTATCACTCCCCTCCTCAGCAGGACAGAGAGGGGAGAAAATAAGATGAAAAAATACTCAGGGATCAAGACAAAGGTAGTTTAATAAAGCAAAAGCAAAGGACTCACACGGATGCAAAGGAAAACAAAAGATTTACTCTCTGCTTCCCATAGGCAGGCAATATCCAGTCACTTCCCAGGAAGCAGGGCTTCAGTACGCATAGTGGTTTCTCTGGAAGACAAATGTTGTAATAATAAATGCATTCCCCACTCCTCCTTTCTCTTTAGCTTTTATTGTTGAGTATGTCATCATATGATATGGAATATTCCTTTGGTCAGTTCAGATCAGCTGTCCTGGCTATGTCCTCTCTCAAGATCTTGCCCAATCCCAGCCTACTGGTGAGGGAGAAATGTTGGAGAGACAGCCTGGATGCTGTGCAGGCAGTGCTCAGCAGTAACCAAAACACTGGTGTGTTATCAACACCTTTCCAGCTACCAACACAAAGCACAGCACTATGAGAGCTGCTGTGCAGAAAATTGACTACATATCAGCCAGACCAAATACAGCTGATATTACTGTCAAGAATTTTTTTCTTTATGTCTAATTGGGTACTTTGTTGCCACAATTTTAGACTCTTGTCTTTTGTCTGTTCCTTGTGTCCTTTTCATCTCTTCCTGCTATTGTATTGTTCAGGTAGATGTGCAGTTCAGCTCTGTCCAGCCACTATAAAAGTCAATCAGGAGATCTTGATTCAGAGACAAGTATATTCTTCATTTCTTGTGTCAGCTTCGAATGGCTCTAAGTCTTCACTAAATTTCTAGGGAGCTTAGTTTGAACCATTCTCTGATGATTTGAACCATTCTCTGTGACAAAAAAGGCCAATGGTGTTATGGGCTGCATTAAGAAGAACATTGGTAGCAGGTCAAGAGATGTGATCCTTCCTCTCTACTCGTCACTGATGAGATCACATCTGTAGTGCTGGTTAAGATATGGGCTTACTGGAGTGAGCCCAGCAAAGTGTCACTAGGATGATTAAGGGACTGAAGCCTCTTTCATAAGCCGAAACACTGAGAGAGAAATGACTGTTTGGCTTAGAGAAGAGGAGGCTCAGGGGGATTTTGTCAATGTGTGTAAGCACTTGATGGGGTGGAATGAAGAAGAGGAAGCCAGACTCTTCTCAGTAGTGCCCACTGACAGGACAAGAGGCAATGGGCACAAATTAAAACACATGATATTTCATTTGAATGCAAGAAGATACTTTTCTTAATGTGTGGATGATCTAACACTATTTACTGATTTTTTTCTGGGCTAGAGTTAGTTTTCTTCATAGTAGCTAGTATGGGACTACATTTTGGATTTGTGCTGGAAACAATGTTGATAATACAGAGATGTTTTAGTACTGAGATATGCTTACATGGAGTCAGGACCTTTACTGCTTCTCACATCACGCCACTAGTGGTCAGGCAGGAGGGGCACAGGAAGCTGTGAGGGGACACAGCTGGGACAGCTGACCCCAACTGACCAAAGGGATATTCAATACCATATAATGGTCATGCTCTATATATATTTTCGGCAGAAGAAGAAGGAAGGGGAGGATGTTCGGAATTATGGTGTTTGTCTTCCCAAGTAACTGTTATATGTGATGGAGCCTTGCTTTCCTGGAGATGGCTGAACACCTGCTTGATGATAAGTAGTGAATGAATTCCTTGTTCTGCTTTCCTTGTATGCATGGCTTTTGCTTTACTTATTCAACTGCGTTTATCTCAACCCATGAATTTTCTCACTTTTACTCTTCTGAGTCTCTCCCCCACTCCACTGAGGTGGAGTGAGTGAGCAGCTGTGTGGTGCTTAGTTGCCAGCTGGGGTTAAACAATGTCAGCCCTTTTTGTCACACAGCGTGGGTCTCAAAGTGTTCAAGATAACGACAGATTTGATCAGAATGTGCTAAAACAAATGTATAGCTGTTATTGCTGTTTAGATATTAACTGACAGGCTCCTGTGCTTGCCATGGATATTGCTTGCCTTACTGTGTGTTAGATTCTAGTGTTTGTTAGTGGCTGCTTTTTGCTTTTGCTGCTTGCTGTACTGCTGTACTGCTTATTATCTAACCCTGCTGTGCCGGGGAACATTTCGATAACAGCAATAGCAGTGCATCGGGCAGATGGTAAAGCCATCACTGCTGTTTCTGTGCTGCTGTACTGGACAGGCTAGAACTTCAGTGTGAACTCAAGTCCAAAGGACTATGACCTGTGGATGAGTCCACGCAGGAACAGGACACCCTGAAGCATCTGTGACTGTGAATAAGTCCACACTAGGGCAGATATACCTCGAAGCATCTGTGGCCAGGGTTATATCTGTGCTGCAGCAAGTATACCTCCGAAGGGACTGTGGTCCAGGGATAAGTTCACACTGAAGAAGGTGCACCTCAAAACATCTGTGGCTGTGTACAAGTCCATGCTGCAGCAGATACACCTTGAAGCATCAATGGCTGTGCACGAGGTCATGCTGGAGCACCTCAAAGCATTTGACCATGGATAAGCCCAAGACAGATCAGGTACACCCCTGGAGGGACTGCAGCCATGCACAAGGCCATGTTGGAGCAGGTTTACTCCTGAAGGGACTGTGGCTGTGGGTAAAGCCACAGTGGAGCAGCTATACTTCTGAAGGCATTGTGGCCCATGGAGAAGGCCATGCTGGAACAGGTGAACCTCCAAGTGACTGTGGCTGCAGACAGGTCTATGTTGCAGGAGGTATACCCCTTGAAAGGCTGTGGCTTATAGATAAGGCTCCCCTGAAGCAGGCACACACCTAGGGGGCTGCAGTCTGTGGATAAGTCCAAGCTGGAGAAGGGGCAAGGGGATGAACTCATTGCAATGTGAAACCTAGTGGTCTAGTCCAAATGGACCCGGGGTGGAGATTTTAATGGTAATACCTTTAAATTGTTGTAACCTGGGATTTGAGTTGCATGTTATGAGAATTACTATAACAGGAGTCCCTTGTTGCTAGCCAGACAAAGAAAAAAGGACGAGTCCACTGCAGTGTTAAAACCTATAACCTGTCCCAGTGGCACGAGGGGTGCAGATTGCGGTGAATATACCTTTAAATTGTTGTAACCCATGATCTGAGTTTGATGTTGTAGGAATTATGGTAGCAGGAACTGCCAAAACCAATGAAGGACAAGTCTTATAAGAAGTGCAAGTACAGAAGTGACTCGACCTGAGCTGGTTTGTCAAGACCTTGCTCTGAAATTTTACACAACACTCTGTCAGAAAGACATTGTGGCAATAACGGGATATTCCATGGCTTATTTTCTGATAGAATTAGGTCTTTGTAACGGGCATGTAAGACATTTGGATTGAATGACACAACTACTTAGACTGCATATTTTGTTTTAGAGGTGTCATGTTAATTGAAAAATTGAAATTTTTCACCAGCTTACTTAAAATTCGAACCCAGTGTTTTGGGAAAATGAAGGGACACTATTTCCATACACATCAGTTTTTTTTAAAAAAAGATTCCTCTTTTAAGAGGTATTATTGAAGTAATTTTTGGCATTTTAACTTCTGATGAGAAAAACTTCCACAGTTTGTTCTGTAAACCCTTTTAGCACAGTGTGAGTCACTGAAGATATAACTAGTTTGATATGGTAATTCCTCTCCATCTTAATTGTTTCAGTAATGTAATTTTTTTCATACTCAAATGTTATCCACACCTGTTCTGGAAGGAGAGAAGATTCACAGATAAAACAGTGACTATAGATGTTATTATTAATTACTATGTGGAAATAGTTAGAACTAATTTATTTCTGGTGAAGATTTCATAGTGTAATTCAAGTTAAAATGAGCTGCAATTACAAGGAGAATAGATATATTTTTAAAGTACCCTGCAAATCATGTACAGTAACAAAAAAGTAAATTCATTGTGTCCCTGTATCCTAGTACAGAGAAAAATCCAAACAAAACTATCAGTTTACTGAAATATTTGAGTTGAATTTCAATGCAGAGAAAAACAAAGCTCTGGCTTTTCCTCTTCCCAACGATCCACTCACAAAACAAAGCTTATTTATTTCACAGCTCTTTACAAGATGATCTTTCCTGGGCATTTCTTAAATTTTCATTCAGCAGTGAAGTAGTTCACATGATTGACTTTCAACATAGCATACTTTCTTCGTAATCTTGAAAACTCATTTGAGAGTTGATGGGGCATTTTTATTTTACAGCTATTGTATTTATGAATTTCATTGAGAAATAATCACTTTACTGCAGGTAATACATGCTCTTTACAGTATTGAAAATCAAATTATATTGGTATTTTTCTGAACATTACTCTGATTCAGTGGATTAACTTATCCTGAAGCCTTATACACAACTAACAAAACCCAAAAGGAAATTACTTTTTGTTTGTCAACATCGTATATCTTTCTACTCCTAAATATCACAGATGTCTTTCTAGATATTTCTCTTAAAACAGTTAATTAGGTTGCCAACCAGGTAAGCTATTAAGTAGAATTTCATTCTATGTGCAAGACTGCAAGTGCTTAAAATTCCAATAATGGTCCTTACTTCAATAGGGATTGAAGCGGATAAGAATCCATACTATATACATATATATATTGCATATTATAAAATGAGTAGATTAGGTGTTTGCAGCTATCTATTTTAATTCAAAAATCTATGAATTTGTGATCTATTAATTAGGAGAAAAGAGTTGTGGTCATTTCATGTCATATGATATTACATGTCATATTACATCTCTTCTCAAACCTGAATAACAGGCTACTGTAAAACGTTAACAAATTAGATTTCTTGTTGGCTGCTTATTTTCTTTCTCTTTGATGTATGATTCTGCATCCAGGTTTCCATTTCTAAGTAAATGAATATACTTCAAAAGTGTGAATGAGCATGAGAGGTAAAACATTTTCAATTTATTTTTTAGTTTTCATTGTATCATTTTTTTCAGCATTCTTGTCATTTTTGAATTTCTTTCATCGGAAAACAATTAAACACTCAAGAATATTGAAAAATAGGACCTCGAGGCAAGTGTAAAATGTGTATAGAAAGCTTTTACTGACGATTGTTCGGTTAGCAGTTACTGGGATAGCTATACTCACCAAACTCTCCTGGAAGCAATGAACAAAATGTTTAGCAGATGGCAACCTCAGACAGAGAAAATAATATTATAAGAAAGAAAAATAAATAAAAAATAAAAAAAAACCAAAAAATCAAAGTGGTTTCTTATGGGAGATTAAGTTTAACAATAGAAGATATGGGTTTTATTGGTGTTGGTTTTATTGGTGGTGGTGGTGGTTTTGTTTATTTGTTTGTTTGGGGAAATTTATGTGTGTTTATGTTTAGCAGCCTAAATCTAGAAAGGCTCTAGGTGACAACTGAAGAAGGTGGGAACCAAAGAAAGTTTTAGATACATAGAAGCAGCTATGACTCAAAATTTTTCTGTGCCCGGTGATCTGAAAATCTTCCATGTTCCACTGTTTAGCACTGAGGATGATGATTTGGTAGATAAAAACAGTTACTTGACTCAGAGAACACTCCAAATATTCTGAGTAAAACTCAGATTAGAAAGGTTGAAAACCAAAAAATGCTAGTCACAGAGACTAGGTGAGCTCTTGGTCACTTTTGGAACTTCTTGTAAGTTGGGGTTGCAAAGGTCATACCTTCCTCTTTCAGAATCCAGAATCTGAAACTCCCTGTTGAAAGTAAATGATATCAATCACCATTTATATTATACACTACTTCTCAAAGCATTTGCACATCAAACAAGAAGTAGTCATCAAACCTTTGGAGACTAAAAATGTATCTTACTGCAATAGCCAGAGGAGCAGAAACAAATTTCATATAAAAAACTAACCATTTTTTTTCCAGCAAACATTTTTACTAAATTGATTTTTTACTATATTTCTAAACTTTAATGGAAATAAATAATATTTCCGCATATTTCCATGGATTTTTTAAAAGTCAGTGAAAAATTGTATGAGATACAGAAATTGTAATGACTGAGCTAGAGTTTAGGCACCAGGGTGCAGTCACAAGACAAACAAAACTCCAGCCGTTATGATCTCCTCAGTTCAGAAATACATTGATCAGGAAAGTCATTGCTGAATTTTATTCCAGTTAAGGAATTAACTGGTCTCCTGTAGCAAAGCATAAGCCACTTCCAAGTACCATTCACCCTGCATATACTGTACCCTTTCGCCAAGACCTAAGTTTCTTCACTTTTTCCCAACTTATAAATATTTTTTTTCATTAAGATGTTGGAGAAGTTTGTTGGAGAAAATGAGCAGCTAAAAATCTTTGCTATGGATTTCTCTCTCTACACCTGCAGGATGATTTTCTGGCAAATGAAATTGAGATTTCTGTCTCAAGGAGTAACCAACACTTTATATATGGCAGATGGAGTATAGAAATCTCACTTTCAGAATCAGTGAATCGGGACATGCTCAACACTAGCAAGAGATGCAATTTATTATCTCTCCACCCATGCAACAGGTGTTTATATTTCAGTGTAAAAGGAAGTTCTCCTCTGTAACCGTTAATTCAGAGTTGATGGATAAATGCTTTTGGTTTATATTCACATGACACTTGATTCTGAATTCTTTTGCCATTCTATCTCCAAGGCAACTAAAGAGTACTGAAGATACTGAATGTCTACAAAGATTTTAAATATCTTTCTCTCAGGAAATGGCCAGCAGAGTCATCTAAACCACAGGAAACAACTAACTGTATCTGCATGCTTGTATGTAAATGGATTTTTACCATGTGGGACTCTGGAAATTCATCCCAAAGGATACTGTACTTCAAAACAGGTTTTTGGTCCAAAGAAGAACTTTTTAAAAGCAAACCTCCTCTTCGGTTACTAGGAACAGTCTGGAGCAGTGTGTCTTAGAAGATACGCTGATGTGTAAAAGGACACATATTAGCAGTGAGGTACGGAGTGAAAAGAAGACCTTAGCTTCATTCTGAACAGAGAAGATTTTTGACCAACGTAGTGAATGCAAATGGAAAGAACCATGCCTCCATTTGGGACATTGTGCAGTTCATCTTACTTGCTGCTAATGAGATTTCCACCTAATAAGGGAGAGGCAGTGCATCTAGAACAGCAGTATTAGATTGTAAAGAGCAGGCTACAGACCTGCAGACCTTACTTCTCATGTCAGGTAGCAAAACTAAATTGAAGATTGTTTAATACTGCTGTGATACCAAGAATTGGTGTCCTCTGCAATGTTTAGTACAAATAACTGTACTTTAGATATGCCACAGTAACTCGTTCAAGTAAGGATGACTGGATTGCAAACTGCACACTAGGTATGCAGGATTGCCTTTGCAGAGTTAACCAATAAGCATTTGATTAAATTTATAGCAGGAGCTCATGCTCCTTCACCGGCATTTTGGCCCAAGTAGCCATAGACTACACTCCAAAAAGAGAGCAAGTCGGCATGGAAAAACATTAAGACTGAAGTATCATAATTGTTGTTTAGAGTTTTGGGAAGATTTAAGCATGGATCTTCAAGGAGACTTCAGTGAGGTTCTCCTGTGGCATTCCCTTTTCTGTGCTCTACACTATCAGCCCTGAAATCTATGGCTTATCTCAGGTCCCTGAGTGTGTAAATAAACCTTGATGGCTCTTGCCAGTTTCACATGAAGCCTTCTCCTACACTATAGGTCCAGAGGCTCCATTTCAGCTCTGCCCAGGGCCATTAGCCTCTTCCTGAGCTATTTGGAGGAGAGTCAGCCTCTGGCTCAGCCATAGCCATGTTCCTGCCTGACCATGGAGCTCCATCATCCAGACCCCAACCCATGGAATGACTGCCAGCCTTGGCCTCCTCATTGTGGACATGTTCAGTGATCACTAGTCCTGATTCTAACACTGACCTACAAGCTGACTTCCCAGCCTCATCCTCAGATCTGCCTCATCACTGTGATATTGATCCAGACTGTTGGTTGAACTTGCCTACCACTTCCAGGTCTCTTCTACTTGCCTGGCTTGGTACTGTAAGCCAGGTTCTGGCCAAAAATGTCCTGTTTTCCTCCTTCACCTAGAGAGCAGAGACCTGACAGATTAGCTCAGGAGGTTTTGCACATTGTTATATGACAATTTGCTGGATGCTTTTCGGAAGTCAAATTCTATATGCTATATAAGTGTTTCATATTGATTTTTTTAAATGTACAACATAAAGACATATGTAAATAGAACTTCAGAGAAAATTGTGGATGATTACTACAACCAGTCTGTCAAATTTTTTATTCAGCATCTCCTGTTTTCCTGCACTTTAAAATCATAAAACTGACTTTTTTGAGCTGAAATGCTCAGTTCTTGATCTCTGCCTTGCTTTACAAAGCAAACAAACAAATAAACAAAAGATCAAGCACAAGAAGGTGTGAGAGAGGGAGAAAAAACCCCACAACTTTCGTATCATAAAAATGTTCAAAATATCTGTTATTGTGAAATCCACTGTTTTCACCTTCACTTCTTTTCTCCAGAAGCAAATTAGATTTGTATATTATTGAATTTCTGGATTACTATTAAAAAGAAGATATTTAAGACCATAATTTTATTAATCTTGTTCTTCATTACCACACAGTATTTTGGCAGAAGATCATACCTTTATCACTTTGTCCTTAAATACTAAATATTATGTAATAAACTATATAAATTATAACTAGGAAGAAAAAAGTGACTTTCCAAAATATAAACTTATTATGTTCTGCCTCAACAAATATTGCAGATCTGTTGGTAAAATTTGGCCAAGAGCAAAAATATAATTTCTTTCATCTACACTGAAATATTTACTGCTTATGTTAGATACTGATATCACTTCAGTTCTGGGTAGTGGAGATGACATTTAACCCTGATCAAGAAGAAGTTAAATATAGGGACAGTGGAACTGCCTTTTGTAACCTTCCAGGTAATAAAAGTTCAATAACCGTCTAGTGGGCTAATCACCTTCTATTATACTAAGATGCAGTCTCTGCATAGAAAAAAATAGAGGTTTCTGCCCAGTGTCAGCCCTATCCAAAAAGTTAAAGTAACTACAATTTTAATTCATCAAAATGTCACCCAAAATTGGGAGAAGTTCTATAGTTCATTAATGTTCCTATTATTTTACTGTGAAGATTTTTTATCCATTAATTTACAAGTCAGTGTTTACTCCATTGCAATGACTGTAGCTGTTTAATTCTGTAAAATTACACTGAAGATGGTATACACATTATGCAGGCTCTTTAATAAAAATTTCCCCAGACTGAAAATTGTGAACTTTATAGTGTTGTTAATTAAGGGGAAAAAAATAGGCACTTGTTAGGCATTATTCATTACCATATACAAATATGTAAATGTAGTGACATATAGGTCATGTTTCTTAAGGTGAGTTTCAAATTTGTTTGCATGGATGTCATAAAATTATTTAACAGTTTATGATAAAAACTACTTCATCTGAGATGAAGAATTGAGATTGTATAATAGTTTTGTAGTCATTTAACCAGTCATGGTCACTGCTCATGATGCATTCATGTGGCATACGTTGTCTGCCAGCTGAAAATAACAAAATGAGCATCACCTTTTCATACAGCACCTGCACCAACATGAGTTCAATTCCTAGCTAAGATACTCTGGCAGGAGAATGGGAAAGTTATTTGTAAAAAATTAATCACTGAACACTGCTCATTTACCAGAGATAAGCACTCTCAGGCTCAGTTAACTATGTAAAGGAGTATATAAGATCACATATAAGATTGCAAATCTTTAGACTGAATAAGACTCTTATGGTGTCTTACAAAATAATGAACCCTTGTTATGCATCATTTTTACTTCACAACAGAAAAATTCCATTCCGTCTGACATTGAACAAAAGGGAAAAACAAACCCAAAATCAACAACAACAAACCAATCACAAACCAAAACCGATCAAACAAAACAAAACAAGAGAGAGAATCCTCAGACAGGTGATAAACATATGAAACTCTAAAATTGTGTCTCTATCTAGATTTAGTTTTGGATTTAGTGAATTTACTGATTCTTTATCAGCTTGTAGGCTTTCTTTCTGTTCCTAAAGATGTGCATATTTTTGAACTATCCCAAGAATCTGCATGGTTTAGAACCCTAACTAACAGAAAGTTGAATATAGATATAGAAAGTCCTTCCTGCATCTGAGTGTTCAGTGAGTGAAAAGAAACACCGGCAAAGAACAGACAACCGAATATTACATTTGTATGAGAAGGTAGAGTTTTACAGTCCAACTCTAGATGTACAGTGTTAATGTAGATGTACAGTGAATTCAGTATTCCTTGTGGAAGAACTTGGTGGCCTGTTGTGATGGAGGCACCACCAAATGACTCCAAGCCCATAATAAATTAAGCCAACTTGGAACTGAAACCGAAACAACAGACCAAAACCAAATGATGGGAACCAATGTGATGCAGGGACTGGGAGGGGTATTCCAAAATCAGTCTGACAACATTTAACAAACTGCAGGTTAGATATACTCTTTGAGGATATTATTACTACGCAACAACACAAGATTAATGCCTAAAAGTGTTCACTCACTCCCTCAAAAGAAGCCTCTCTCACTCAAGGACAACCAGACGAAATAATCACTTGCTCACTCAAGAGTAGGTTCAAGGAGAAGGTGAGGGCTTTCAGTCCCAGGAAGTTTCCTAAAACTGTGGCCCTGTTTAAGGGGAGCGCTCCAATCATAGTCTCACTGCTCTGAGAAGCCCACTCAAAGGAGGTCTTAAACAGGTGCCCTATTTTATAGCCTGGTCGGATCTGGGCAGTGGTCATTTATGGACATCGTCCAGAAGCTTTTCTGGGCCTGGAGCATCTCACTGGCTGAGGACCCTGTCTGTTGAACGGGTTCCTGCCTCCCCAGCTGAGAGGGTATATGTGACTGGAGTCACCGAGCCCCAAGGAGGATGAAAGTGATGGTTTGGAATCAGTATCAAGGTGTGCACATGACAACAGACAAAGCACAAAAGAGCCACCAACTGTTTTATTGAAAACTCTGGACCATATTGGGCTGGGTGTAACTGCCACACCTGTCTTGGAGGCTTCTTTCTCCTTCAAACAATTTCCTTTGTCAAGTTCTCAGGCAATCTGTAGAAAATCAGGTGCTAGCTCTGACCTAAAAATTTTCAATCTGTTTTGGCAATCCAGTCACTCAGGAGTTTTGAACTTTCTTTTTCTTGCATTTTTAGCCACTTAGAAACAAAAATCTGAATTTCTTCAGTAGACGTAGTTCACAAATTGGGAAATGGATCCTGGAATTAATTTGATAAAATCTGCCTAAGCCTGAAGTCAATAGTTAATTTTCCACTCAGAACAGGACTTTTCTCTAGGGAAGAATGATATCTCATTTAAGCTTAAATGATCAAAAAGACAGGAACTTACCTTATTCTAAGAAGATACCGCCTAGCTATCTTCTTTGTCAGGAATCATATCTTAAGCTGAATTTACTCCTTTTGCAGTCTATTCCTGACCATTAAAACGTCCTCTTTACCTCTCCTGTGTTTCAAATAAAAGACACAATTGAGATAAAATTCCTTACTTCCCACCACTGGTCACCCTTCCTCTGGCAAATGTTAAAAGCTCAATTTTTTCTTATGAAGTAAGAGATTTTCAGGACATGTAGACAAATACATATATGCTCAATCTGTATGTGCTTTTGGAAGCTCTGAATAGTGATTTCTTGGATAAGTTGCTGAGATGTTATCTTCAAATACTGGAGTCTAATAATGTCAGATGCACTGAGGTGCTTAAGTGTCTTTTTCTTAAACTTTTGAGTGCTCATCACCTTGTAGTGATTGAAAAAGAGAATATGAAGTAAAAAATAAACATTACATTGTCATCGTCTAAGAGTTCTTTTCATATTTCGTTTCTACAACAGAGATTAAAATTTGAGATTAATTTCAATAATTCCTTTCACTTTATTTGTAAATATATTGTTTTCCTGTCCTTTTGTGTTTGCTTTTTGTTGTTGTTTAGTGTTGTGGGTTTTGTTGTTGGTTTGTTGGGTTTTTTTTTATCTTTGTACTGGTGGTCTTTCTACTTCTATTGCAATACATGTGGGAAAATCTTAGTTCTGATGAAGCAGAAATTCAAGACATCATAAGAAAATAACAGTTGGTACACAGTGGCATAATATGTTACATGAATTAGGAGCTGGTTAACAGACAAACCTCATTGAATTCCTGGAAGGATATACCATTATAAGCAATAGACTTGGTGTTACTCAATATTTCTAACAAAGGCTTTGAGACTGACTTTCAGTTGATAAAATTTGAGAATTATACACAATTGCCAGAGTGGTAAATAAACCAGTGTTTGGCTGGCACTTTCTACCAGAGGTGGTCAAAAAGATTATTTTATTTTGAAATCAGTCCAATAGAAACAAGTAAGAGCTTGGGGATTTTTTGTTTGGTTGGTTGGTTTTTGTTTGGTTGGTTTGTTTTGTTTTGACACTTTGTTTTCTTTTTGTGGAATAATGTCTGTCATGAAATATGACATATTTACTCAGGATTATGTCTTTTTTGAAATACCAGAATCTTTTACGGAACAGGAATAATATGTTTCAATTATTTTCATTTTCACTTTGGTCAACTACAAAAGCAGACTTGGGAAAATAAGGCATCTGGATTTTATATGTGAACTGCAGGACTATGTTCTGGAAAGAAGTCATTCATAAAAGAATATAGGGATCACCATGGGCAAGAATTCAATATCTGTTTACTGTATAGCAAGTACACAAATCACAAATATTGTATTTGAATCTATAAAGAGCAACAAGTAAGATTGAGCCCATTTGCGTGTTTTCCAATATTATGTAATTATTTTGTTGTGTACAGAGTATTGTCCAATAAAAATGGTATTTTCATAACTAATGAAAGTCTCCAGGTTTTGTAATGATCTAAAAACACAGGGCCCAGGTATTGTCTGGACCTGGCTTGATCTGTGCTGGTTTTAGCTTATTTCAGTCATTATAGAAACTGTCAAATGGTCAGGTGACTATTGCCTAATTTGTTTTAGCTTAGCTCTGTAAATACTATTCATGAAAAGGTCTAAAAAATATACATAGTCTTTAAGTAATGAATATTGACCTTGTGTGTTAACTGTGGTTGACATTACCCTATTAAATGACTAGCTAATAGCTAAGGTATAGGGATACTTAAAACTTTAATTAGGAATGACTGAAGAAAGAATGTGTAAGCAGACTGTGTCAGAAAACACATAACAATAACCCAAATCAGATCTAATACAGATGAGGAAGAAACTCCATCCATCAAGATAGTACTCCTCCCAACAGAGAACTCGGCACACCGACTGGGCATTGGAAACTTCCAGTCCTCATTCTTCCTCAGGAAAACCAGCTCCATCAGTCTTAGAACTCAGAGTGCATTGGAAGGATGAGCGTAACAGCAGAGAAAAAGCATAGAGACTAGAAAATTTCTGTAGAACATTTTTGATGTATTTTTAATAAAGTTTTTCTATAAAAATTAGATCATCTGTGCTATGATGTTAGTATCATTGCACCTGGACTAAAAAAACTTCTCTTGTATATTGATTAGGTTGTTAAAAAATAGATAACTTGACTAATAATAAATTCTTGTATCCACTCATGAGTTCTCTTTTGTCCACAACAAGAGAGTCCACAGGAAAAAAAAATGTAGAATTCCAAATTATTAAGAAAATTTTAATCTGAAGTTGTATTTCTTAAAGACATATCAGCTTGCCCTAGAATACAGTCAAATCAGCCTACATTTCAAATATAGAATTCTCACAAAAGGTGAGTTCATTTTATTACAACAGTAAAATTATTTCTATATGTGAGACAATGATAATTTCAAATAACAAATCCATTGGAGAAATTTCTTGTTCCAGAAAAAATGGAAAGCAGATGACATTTATCAGGTGACTTATGATCAATTATTCATTCAGCTTTTATTTAAATATGGGAAGTTTTACATCAGAAGAGAATTTTACAACTGAAAAATACATTAAGGCAGAAAGTAAAAGTTCTTAGTTATTTGATAATTATGTGTGAAGTCTTCCTTTTTCTCTTCATATTCATCTACTTTTTTAGGGAATCTTGAAGAGACGTCAATATCAACATCAGGTGTGATATAATACTATATATAATCTGTCTCATATATTTTTCACTTTAAGTTGAACCTATACTTATATTTGGAAGATGTTCCAGTTGTATTAGTTGTCAGGAGTATTAACTTAGCATTAGCTGAACAAAAGTGCAAAAAAACCTAACCTAGAAAGAAATTAAACCACTACTATAAAGCTTAAGCTATAGCATGTGCTTTGCTCTGTAATAAAAAATCCGAAGTGCACAGGTGCTGGACTTCTAATTTATTTTCACCTTCTATTCAGTTAATAATCCATAAATGCCATCCATTACATAGCTGTGTCCTCAGGCCACTACGCCACTTCAATGAGTGTTACAAGACTTTTTTGTGTGTGTATGTGTAAGTATAATATCCTAAAAGAATCATAGAGTCATAGAATGTCCTGAGTTGGAAGTGACACACAAGGATAATCGAGTCCAACTCCTGTCCCTGCATATGACAGCCCCACAGTTCACACTGTGTGTCTGAGGGCATTGTCCAGTATCTTCTTGAATACTGTCAGGCTTGGGGCCATGACTACCTCACTGGGGCACCTGTGCCAGTGCTTCAACACCCTCTAGGTGAAGAACCTTTTCCTAATGTCCGATCTCAATGTCCTGTGGCACATCTTTCTGCCATTCTCTCAGGTCCTATCATCAGTCACTAGAGAGATCAGTTCCTGCCCCTCCTCCTCTCCTAATGAGGAAACTGTAGACCGCGATGAGATCTCCTCTCAGTCTCCAGGTGACTCCAAGTGACTTTAGCCACTCCTCATACAGCTTCCCCTCCAAATCTTACACCAACTTTGTGGCCTTCCTCTCAACACTCTCCAGTAGCTTTATATCCTTTTTGTTCTGTGGCACCCAGAACTGCTCACAGTGCTCCAGGTGAGGCTGCACCAGTGCAGAGCAGAGCAGGACAGTCATCTCCTTCACCCAGCCAGCAATGCTGTGCTTGATGCACCCCGGGACACAATCAGCCACTTGGTTTCCAGGGCACACTGTTGGCTCATGTTCAACTTGCTGTCGACCAGAACCCCCAGATCCCTCTCTGCAGAGCTGCTCTCCAGTATCTTGTTCCCTAGTTTGTATATATAGCCAGGGTTACTGTGTCCCAGGTGTCGAATCTGGCACTTGCTCATGTTAAACTTCATATGGTTGGTGATTGCCCAGTTCTCTGATTTGACCAGATCCTTCTGCAGGGCCTCTCTGCCCTCAAGAGTGTCAACAGCTCCTCTCAATTTTTTGTCATTGGCAAACTTTGCAATCCATCAAGTCCTCCATCCATCTAATTTATGAAGATGTTAAAGAGTACTGGCCGTTAAGATGGATCCCTGAGGAATCCCACTAGTGACTGTTCACCAGCCCGATGTAATCCCATTAACTATAACCCTTTGAGCCCTGTCAGCCAACTGCTCACCCACTGCATTGTGTGTTTACCCAGCTGTATGCTGGGCATTTTGTCCAGTAGGTTACTTTGAGAGATAACATCAAAGGCTTTACTGAAATCCAAAAAGATGACATCAACAGGCTTCCCTTGGTCAACTGGGTGGGTAACCTTGTCATAGAAAGAAAGAAGTTTGTTAAACAGGACTTTCCCCTCATGAACCTATACTGGCTGGGACCAATGACTGCATTGTCATTCAGATGTTTTTTCAATAACTCTCAGAATAATCTTCTCCATAATTTTGCCAGGCACAGAAGTGAGGCTGACAGGCCTATAGTTGCCAGGGTCATCCCTGTTGCCCTTCTTGAAGACTGGGACAATGTTTGCCAGCTTCCAGTCAACTGGGACCTCTCTAGATTCCCAGGAGCATTGAAAAATCATGGAGAGAGGTCTCACTATGACATCAGCCAGCTCTTTAAGTACCGTTGGAGGAATCCCATCAGGCCCCATCCACTTGTAGGAATCTAGTTAGAGGAGCAAATCCTGTACAAGTTCTGGGTTGGTTGGAAGTTTTTCATTCTCAGAGTCATAGTTCTGTAGCCCAGGTCTCTGGGTGTCTGAGAGCCCATCTTCACTGTTGAAGACATGGTGCATCCCACCTCATTCCCAGGCCACTGAGAGGAAAGTGCATCTGGAATTATGGAACCCTCTACCTGCAGATATAATAATAAGTGGTAATTTGAATTTGTGGGTCCATATTTGTCAAATATTAATTATTTTTGCAGGTGCAAAATCAGACCATGATGACTCTGAAGAAGTCCTACAGAAATGCTTTCAGTTCAAATATTTCCACTAAATCAAAAAGCAAGTTTTAGTGAATTTCATAGCCCCATTGTGGAGATATGATGGTGGACTGAAGGAGTATACAGAGCTGGGTAATGGGTTCTGATTCTGAGTTTCAAGGAGAGATTAAACATATGCAAATAAAGTTGATGGAAATTCAGTTTTACACACCTGTGATACTTCTCTTAGCTCTGTGCAAGGCAATTGACAGAGAGTCAAACATCTCTGGGGACCAAGACAAAGCCTAGAGAAATTGTCCCACTGCTCATCAGCCTATGTTTAAATGACAACATAATCCTGTCAAAACATTTTGATGGAAAAAAAAATTACTATGTATAGTGAGCACGATCCATCACATTGGTGTGATCCTAACACAAACTATTCCCTTATTGGTCCGTTGAATAGTGATTGACTGGTCTGAATCTCAAGATGACATAGTCCTAAATGCCATGACATTGCATGTATTAGGTGGCCAAGAGGTCAACATTGTCTTGCCATCATTATAAACAGAGATATATCTGCCTACTTGCCTTAATCTCTCTTAAGATGCTTGCTTTATCGCTCACCATTCCCTTCCTGCACGAATACTAATTTTAAGATATTAGCATGAACTTACACAGGGCAATTTAGTGAATTACAACATGTACATGATGCAGATCAGATCAGGCTCATATGGTACAAGTCTAGTAATGGCTTGTTGGCTGACAAGAATCAAGGGCTTCTGAGTTGCCAACAGTGGCTAATCCTTGGTGTCACTGTGCATAACACTGTTGTCCTGGAGATATCATATGTATTTACAATGGAAAGCAAATAAGACACTTCGGGCTGTGGTGATAAATAAGTGTAAACACAGCCAACATGTCAAGATTTTTTTTTTGAAGATTAAAAGAACCTTTGTAGCAGATACAGTCCAGTTGCTGAATTAATCAAGGCTGTAATCCAGTGATCTTTTGGCCAAGAGGTGTTGTTCCTAGGATTTGTTTGAACTTCTTGTTGTATAATAATTATTTTTTTATATAAAAAGGTATTTAAATATCCAGTTATAAATGAATATATATATATTCAAAAACATAAATTGAATACATTAATAATTGCAAGTCTTGTACCTACATCATTATGATAAAAGGAAAATCTTGTATTTAAGATGCACTAACCCCAAACCAGAACAAAATAAATATAGAATTAAAAAAAAAAACAACCTTAAATAAATATTTTATTTATCTCAAATATTTTGAGATGTGTCCTATGTTGTAAGACATATGTATGTCAAATTGTCTTGTTGTTCCTAAGGGTGGTTTGCTGCATGTTTTAATTTATCATTGTGAGTCTGGATACTTAAAATAAATTAAAACAGGAATAATGTAGGTACAGGAATATAAGTACAGTTAATGAGGTAAATGATAGATACAGCTATTTTTGCTTTTTGATACAGCTGTGTTTTCCAAGCTTACTGCCACAGGCAAGTAACTTAAAAAAAAAAAAAAAATCGAAACATCTTCCTCTCAAACTTGGAAATACAAAAATAGTAAAATGTCATAAAATGAAGCTGACTACTTCTTTAAGCCACAGCCCCTTGAATTCTGAAGTGCATGGTAGTGCAGGCACATCCTTACCAGCCATAATGTGGCTCTTTCCAAAGTTACTGAAGCACCATTAATGACAAGAATACCTGCAATAACAAAAGAATACTTCAGCTTCAGAGCTGGCAGCATATCTCAGAAAGAAAAAACACACAGCTAAGCACAGCTAAAGACTCTCTCTCAGTTCTCTTGCTGTTTTTCTTCATTGCTAGAAACAAACTACTGCCAAGATAATAAGAAAGACTGAAGGCACCAGGAGATTTGCATCTAGTGCATGTAATTCCCATCAGCACAAATGTTTAAGTGCATAAGATTAGAGGAACTATAAGAAATGGAAAGAAAAAGTTTGTTGCTGGTCATACAGGAAGAATAGAATTTTTGCTACCTCCCTGTGTCAGTGTCACCACATATTTAAAGAGTTCCTTACCATTTAGGTCCTGGGGAGCAATTCATTATAGCTTGTAATTGCACTTCAAGTATCTTGATATTCTTGAAGAAAGAGCTAAACACTTTTAATATGGTTTCAGCTTTAAATTTTATACATCCATATAATGAGCCAGATTAATCTTTTTAGCTGTTTAGGAATTTCTTTTTTTTCATTAAATAAATCCAATTGTTGCACATTATGTATATACATATACCTAAGTGTATATGACATACCTCGGTGTATGTGTGTGTTTGAATACACACATATGCATATCTATGTAGGTACGTCACTGGTTAATATGAAAAGTAGAACTAAGGTGCCAAATTGTGAATTAAATATTCAAGCTAGGCTGTAAAAACTAGCTGCCTGGGCTGAACAGAATGTCTGAAAACTTCAGAATTGATTAAACTGATCATGGGAAGCTTCTGCAAAAGAGATCTGCTCTTGGTCCTGGAGGAAGTATCCTGCAGTTTCTGCAGTACAATTTCCCCACTCCCAAATGTTTGTCTTCTACTACTATTCAAAAAGGAGAGAAAAAATCTGCTGCTATTTTTCCACTTAGCCAGTCCATATGTTCCCTGACTCTTTCTCAGCTATCTGAGTCTGAAGAAAGAGTGGACCTACACTGTACTACTGCTGACTACAGAAAGTACAGTGATCAAACTGAGAAACTATATTCAGAGGAGAATTTAAATTTTTGGTAGTAAAACAGTTAAGGAAGCTATGCAAAGACTGTAGAGGAGAATTCAAATAATTACTCATAAATACTCGTTCAGTGAGTATTGTTCCTCCTGAACACTTATGGAACTGGGTTCCTAGCAGGGGGAGAAAGTGTATTAAAGAAAATATGCATCATAATGCATGTATTAGCATAGGAGCTGGAAGGTTATTAGACAGATAAGCAGCCACTTAGGTACTCTGTATATTTTTTTTTAAGATTTAATTTGTAATGTTAGTACTCCTACAACACATTGTTCTTCCCTTTGTTTCAATATACCTGGTAATGAAATAGTACATTCACACACTTTCTCTCAAATATCTGTTAAACTGCTGTAATAGAAATGGGTAGAAAAGCAGCCTATGATAGAAGGCTTTAGTTTTTTTAGTATTTTTACTTCATTGAGGTTTAACTGATAAACCAAAACCACATCTGTGATGTTTTGGCGGGAGAAATATATATTTATGGAAAAGATGTATTGATATGATATTGTTATTCTAGTTCAGAAGTTGATTTTTGCATGGAAAATACTGTACAGGGAGTCAAAATTAAGATTACTTTAAAAAATAGTTTTAAAGGTAGAAAAGTATGTTCAAAGGTAATAAACCAAACAATAGACTTTTGTGTGAGGACATGGACAAGGATTGTGACTTTGTTCCTAACACTGTTAAAGAAATACTTTTGGAGGCCATGTCAACATATCTGCAAGAATATGGTGAAAGTTATTAGAAAGGATTTCATAAACAGATCTGTCAAGACCAGGAAAGATTTTCCTGGATATGCTCAGGAATAGTTATCATGCTGATCATG
Organism: Caloenas nicobarica; assembly: GCF_036013445.1. NCBI lineage: Eukaryota > Metazoa > Chordata > Aves > Columbiformes > Columbidae > Caloenas > Caloenas nicobarica. Next base: position 177,576,540 of record NC_088245.1, read on the forward strand.
TTGGAAAAAGGTTGAATTGCAGAGATGCAACATATCTCATGCTAAAGATGGACTCAGTTCATTTTGATGATGCTTACTATTTCTTTTATTTAATATATTATACGTATGTTTCGTATTGCTTTCCTGAACAAGTGCAACAGATTATTTAGAAAAGATTGCACCAAAAGTAAATAAATTATTAACCTTTTGTTTAAGACAGTAAAAAAGAAAGAACTTCTTGATCTTAAAATGTGAAGAGTGGATGGAAAACACCAGGGAAAAGCTAAGGAGGTGATTTAGAGGTTTTCTGCTTAGTGCTCAGGAGCAGAAAGAGAAATTCCCCTCTGAAAAGTTATTTTGTAAAATGATAATTCCACTGTTCTGACTCCCTGTGAGTAGATTCAGAGTTCTATCTGCTCATTTTAGTAACCTGAGAAAAGGTTTTGAAAGTGCAAAAAACGATCAGGCATACAGCCTTCAATGACATTTGGAAAATCTATATGAAAGTCACTTCTCAAAATACGTTCTTACTTTCTTCTTAAGTACCTTGGTGGTGGGAATGTTCTGCTCTGCCTCACATCTCAGCTTCAGAATCTCCAATTAACTCCACATTACAGGCCAAAGTCATGTTTGCTCTTTTGCTGCCATTGGACTAATTTTTATCAACATTTATTTTCCTCCTACTTAACCGTTCTGAAGTTTTTTCAGCTATTTTGTCAAGTAAAGGCTATTTCCATCAAGCAGTGTTTGTTTGTTTGCTTGTTTTTTTTAAGATATCCAGATGTTACGCTATGAGAAATGGCAACACAGCTGCAGGTGGAGGCTACATTTTCTTTGCAGAATCTCTATGACTGATATTAGTACAATTAATGTAGAAATGGAGAGGAGAGTAAATTGAGAAGTAAAGAATATCTAACAAAAAATACTGTTTTAGCAGATGCCCCTGCAGTTATTCAGCTGCATATGGTTTATCTGGCATTTTCTTAATTCTTTCTACAGGTATTCCTGATTATTTTCTTCCTCTTCAACTGGAAATATGTTTATGCGTAGTGAATGTACCCATAACCTGCAGAAAGCTCAAAGATTGCCTTGATTGTCTATAACTGAGCACTTCTGTTTGCATGAGATACCAAATATGTCAAACAACTATGTAAGTGCTTTAGAGATTTCTGGAGAGAGCTGATTAACTTACTACTTATCCTTCTGTTGAATAAATCATATAGCTGAGTCAGGAATTCTGTATGGTAGGGAAAATTTTGTAAGAGCTGTAATTACTAGTAACTGATTATATTCCCAGAGCAGAGGGTAAGTGAATTAGTCCCTGGATCTCTTAAGACATCTTTGAGTAATCTTGTGATACAGAAAATGTATTCCTTGGCTATTGATTTTGTCCTGACAGTTCACAAGGGCCTCACTCCAGGATAACTACTGGTGTGATCACTGATAACTAAGAACGAATGGCTCATATGAACAAGTCTTTCTGGTGGCCTGACTATATTTAAGGTTGTACTTTCCAGCAACAACCATCAAGATTCCAGGGAACCGAGTAGTACAGGAGTTATTAAATGTTTATTTTACTTAAGTCGTCTTTCTTTTCATAGAATCATAGATCTGAAAAATAATTTAGGTTAGAAAGGACCTCTGGAGGATGTGTAATTCTCAATTCTCCATAGTTCTTTCAGCCAAAATAGTTTGGAAATAAGATTACTTTAATTTTCCCTATACACACACACACAAACTCACAAAAGTACTTCTTAAATGGTTTGCTAATCCCATTACATATACTGAAAATCCACGTCTTTGAAATTCAGCAGTTTAAGTTACTTTAAGTAAAACTTCCTACATAACATATTTTCATATATTTCTCTCTTCTGCATGAGAAACACAACACTATGTTCATATAAAATTTTAACTCATAATTATTTTTGAGATTTTAAAGAGTTTCTGGTGGCCATAGTTACACATACATTTTTTTGTCGATTACAAACCAGATTTTCCAAATAGGTAGATTTTGAGCTATTAAATGAGTTTTTACTAATGTGGTAATGAAACCTTTGTTGCTACTTTGTGAAAATACATTCAGAAAAGGATTCACAAGAACCGATTTATATACTATGGTATAGTGAAAATACAAGGACATTGTTGGTAGATGGCTTGTGATTTTTTTTTTTTTTTCTTTTTCTTTTTGGTGGGATGGGGCCATCCAATTATGCTGACACATTCTGATGATTGTATAAAAGCTATAAGTATAAATGTCAGATTGACTATTTTGTCTAGTTCAGAACCCAAGTTCGGGTCTTTTTGATATCTGTGGAAGTTGTGCAATTCATTTCAGGAGACTAAACATTAAATTTTGTGTGATTTGAGTTGAACTCATAAAGAAGGCATAGATTCAGCGTTACAGTGTTTCTTTTCTGTGTGTCTTATCTCTTTTAGGAATATCCACCTTCCATTTAAGCATCATACTTCTGTACCGTTTAAGAATTTTAATTGTAGATCTGATCCTTGACATTATGAGTCATATAAACCTGTAATAAAAAATAGATCCTAAATTCTAGTTCAGACAAACATTTTTAAAAAACTAATTAAGTATTTAATTATCTAAAGTTAATTAGCAATCACCTGAATTCCCCTCTATTTTGTTTTTTTTTTTTTTTTACTCCCTTTGTCATTCTCAAGGTACTTTTTAAACTCAAACTTTAAACTCTTTGGTATGTTTAGACAAGATATGTTTAAACTTTCCGGGTAGCTTTGAATTCCAAAATAAGCAACCAATACTAAATAAAATATTTTTCAACATCTTTTGCCCTTCTCGAACTACTGTTTTCCTGTTCAGAGAAGACAGACCGAGATTTTTTTTTTCCTTGACATAAAGGGACTTCAAGTATAGGCCTTGCTTCAGCTCGTAAGTGAAACTTTCAAGTGAATTCCTGCCTTTCTTTTCCATCCTGAACATGCTGTAATTGGCAATACTATTTAAAAAATCAAAACAAACAAACAAAAAGTTTAAGCTTTCCATTCATCCAGATCTACTATTAATGTAGTTATCACACATCTCAGGCTAAATATTTATGTAAAAAACATAGTCAAATTAAATAATGCCTGACATATTCCCTATAACAGCTGGTTTCTCTGTAGGCTGCTGATAAACCTTGGCCCAAGGTCCCTCTCTACTTTCCTTCCCTTCTTAGAAATAGAAAAAATAGAGCAAAATATTTCAAAATTATAATGCTTCCTATGTTAGTCAGATTTTTATGTTGGTTCTCACAAATTTTATGCACGGTCAAAAGACATAAAAACATTACTGCAGAAAGTTTCATATATTAACAGTGTACATATATTATTGAGATAAATGTAGAACAAGAGGTGCTATGTATTTTTCAGTTCTTGCTGTTGCTGCACTATCTTGCTATCAAATTCTGAATAGTACTTTAGCATTTTAGAAACATTACAAATGTGTTATGAGCATTTTAATATCTCACAAGATAGTTTTATATCCCAGTAAAAGGAACATTTACATTTTGTTGTTTGTATTTTTATGCTACTTAAGTGCCCAGAGAGCGAATATAGGAGGCTATGTGTTTATTGTGATGAGGTCAGGAGAAGTAATCTCTCTGCAAAGTTGCTGTACCTTTGCATATCATGGTTTCATAGGCGCCCTTAGTCTAACCTTGAGATAGACAGCTATTCCCTGTGCAAGCTAATTCAGCTGGGATGTCCCTCAGCAAACTGTCAATTATGTTAAACTATGTCAACCTGTATGTATTGTGTAATTTTCCACACAGAATTATTGTCTACTAAATAGAGTCAGCTGCAAATATTGAACTCTTGCCATACACTCTAGGGGAAGCAACGCAGAAAATTTATGTATTCTTTTAACATCAGCCAACTGGCCTCTTGCAAAGATGTGGAGGTTATAAAAGTTATCCAAAAGTATTGCACATGGCATAAAGCTTTATGAAAGCAACAAATACACTGTTTTTCATTTACTATATTAACAACCCATTTAGAACACAGTTGCCATTGAGAACAAGTCATTTAAATGCTTAACATAAATATCTCTGTTTTCATTATACTGGAAGCAGATCTCACATTTCTGTCTCAGGGAAATTAAACAAGGACGGGTCTGATGCCCAGTTCAAGTAAATTACCACTGGGGTCTCAAATGGTGAAATTCAGTTTACAGCAGCTGAGGATCTGCACTTGGATATTCTATCTGCCTTAGGAGCACAAATTCTGTTGATGGACTTTACATAGCTATTGAATTTAAGTGTTACAGTTATACTATTCTATCTGTGGAAAATCCTTAGGTTTATTTCTATTTTTCAAAAAATTAGTATACCAGTTAGACAATTCTACTGTCTTTAAAAGTTTCATTTAATTATAAGAGGGAAAAGTCATAAAAATCCTCAGTCAAGAAAATGGAAAAAATTAAACAACTGTAAATATGGACTTAAAAAGAGTAGTGGATATAATTGTATAACAATGCAGTATCTATTAATGGTCTTATTGTTTTGCTCAGGTTTTTTTTTTCCTAGCTGTTTTTTATTAACATTTATTTTTCTAATTGTTTACTTTATTCTATTCTTTACAAAATTCTGAGTAGAAACCTATTACTATCCTTAGAGATATATTCTTACAGAATGGTTAGGCAAAATGTGCCTTCAATTGATTGTTTCATTTACCTATTCAATGAAACAAATATTTAAACTAATTTTATTACATCCTTCACTAGCATGTAAGAACTAATTCATTAACTATGTTATTAGCATCCAGAACACAATTTCTCAATGTTCCTAGTAAGAATAAAATAATTAATATTCTTATACACGAACTACTTGAAAGGAAATTGTTGAAACCGCTAAGGATAACAATATTTTTTTGTGGTGTAAACAAAGGCAATTCAATAAGTGTAACTTGTTAGGAGCTAATTTAACCTGAACACTACTTAGACTACCTTCAAAGCAATATGTGGTTTATAAACATACTCAGCCATGCAGAACAGGAAATGTCAAAGGAAAAGGCTAATGGTTTCATGGGAAAGCTTAACAGGAACACTATATAATAAGCACCATGAGGTTTGGCAGCTCTAATCTGTTGTAGGTAACCTTGAAACTTGCAAGGACGGGCTGGTATATTAGAATGTTTTATTTGAGTAGTCATAAAATGAACTGTTCTGACTTTATAGATGTGTTTGCTTAAAACAAATTATCAAATCATGTCTCAAAAAGGTAACTTAGAGTAGTATCTTCATGCAGTCTTAGCCAGAGCAAAATTTGTTTTTCTTTAGCCGCTATTTGAACCTTTGCTATCTTTTCTGCATGACACAGATCTTAATAGACATTACAGGGAACCCCGGTAATGAAATTTTTACTTATGCTTTGAGGCATGACCCTTTGATATATAGAGTTGTTTTTTGATGAAAACCATAAATAAAATATGGTTCAAAGACCTCCCACTCTTTTCTCAACTGCACTTTGGACTTTTTTGAAAAAAACAAATTTATCTTCCTCCCTCTCCTGATAACTCATCAAACTACTAGGTATTTCTCCTCATGGACACAACTTATCAAAGCAGTTTCAAATGACTTAGGTTAGTTCCACAAAAGATTTTAGACATGGCAGTGGCTAATTCTTGGGCATATTTTCACTTTATGAAATTTGCTGCCCAAACTGTATGCTGTTCAAGTAGTGAGCTGCCAAAGTTCGATGTTCATCTATGCAAGGAGAAATTAAGCTCCTAACAGTTCCTGTGTACACTGATACCTTGTTGTGGTTGAAAAAAATAACAACAAACAAGCTCTATGTCTCCTCAGGACTTAATGTAGCACTCTGTTCAGTTACTTCTCTATACTTCTGCAGAGTACTAGAGAACTTTCCTGTCTATTTCGCAGCAATGATTAAATTAAGCGATGGGAAGTTGGAGGCAATAAATTGTCAAAATGAAGAGAGGGACTTACTCTCTACCTCCTTACAGCAGTAGGTTCCTAATTCATAGAATCATAAAGCAGTTTAGGTTGGAAGGGACCTTCAAAGGTCATCTAGTCCAAACCCCCTGCAATGAGCAGGGACATCTTTGACTAGATCGGGTTGCTCAAAGCCCTGTCCAGACTGGCCTTGGATGTCTCCAGGGATGTGAAATTGTGGGCAGCATGGGAGATCATCTGTCTATATTCTTGGGTCAGCCTCCTTTCTTAGACTTCTGAAAAAATAAGCCTGAGGCCTTCCTTAAACATAATAAGGAACCTTATTGGTTAGAGCAACTACTAGTCATGTGGAATAGCAGAAATATAGTATAGTATATATTTCTATTGCCATGTTTGAAATAGAGTTCTCAGTGTTTGAAATAGACTTCTCAATTTAAACTATTGCTTTTCTTGAAGCTGTTCCACTGGAATATAAGCAGAACACTAAAACCAGGAAATAGGTCCAGACCTTCATCCGATCATTATCTAAACTATCAGACTGCAGGATCACTCATACTTTCCTCAGTAAGACCACTCCAACTTTACCAGTTTGTATTCCCTTCTTTAAAGAAAATTCCATAGCTTCGTTAGAATACATTTACCTCATAGTACCTTAGGCACTACTGCCGAATAGATCATTCACCATGTGGGATAGATGTTCTCTCTCAGTTGTTCTAAATAAGGCAGAGAAGAAAGAAAACCTCCCAGCAAGTACTGGATGCATATAGCTAGAGCAGATGAATCCTATTTTTTTCCCTATACTTGATCTCATCCTCTACTTATTAGACTGTTAAGATGAGAAGAGTGATACCTCTTCTTTGTCCTTTATGTAAGTTAGACATTGAAAACTTGCATTGGGCAGGCATTACAGGCAGATTCAGAATAAGAATAGTGAGTTTCTAATTCCTGCTGCATTTGGAAGCTGATCAGCTTATTGTTAGTTTTGTGCAGGACCAGAAATATGGATGATGAATGGGAAAAAAAAGAAAAAAACAAATCAAACCAAACCAACAAACTAAACAAACAAACAAAACGAAAACCCCAACAACCAACCAAACGAACAAACAAAAACCAAAACTAAACAAAACCAGGGAAACCATGAATTTAGGTATTTGCAGGTTTAGGCAGCAGCAAAATTTTGAAAGAAAAATGCATGGTTTAAATGCCCACAGTAGCTAGATGTTTTAGCTAAATATCATTCTAAATGTGCAGATGAGATTTGACTGCCTCCTGATTCACATCAAAGAACAGCAATATCCAATTCTGAATGTCTGTAACAAACACATTAATTGAGGAGCCTTTTGTATTAGAAAGAGATAAAGTAGACTTGACATGTTGGCATGACTCAGTTAGTAAGCTATATACTTGATTGCTTCTGGGTACTCATGTCATTACTGGTTCTGTTCTGTTGTCCACATTCAGACAAAAGTTGCTTTTGAGTGCAATAAAAGATTTCAAAGATTACAAGGAGAAAGAAAGAGATTTGGATGAACAGAGAACTAGAGACATGAAGCGTATTTTGGCTAGGGAAGAAAGAAGCTACATGGGTATCATATTAGCCCAATATTCTGCAAAGAAAAAATGAAGAAGGAAAAGATGAAAAATGAAGAAGGAAAAAAATTAAAAAAAAAGAAAAAAAGAAAAAAGTAAAACAAAAAAAAAGAAAAGAGAAAAAAGGAAAAAGAAAAGAGGAAAAAAGAAGAAAAGAAAAAAGGACAAAAAAAAGAAAAATAAGGCTATGCAGTATGAATTGTTTCTCAGTGTGGACTCTGCAACTGTGACTTTGTAAGAACAATAGGAATATATTATTTTGATATTCAGAATAATAACTGCCTTGAATGAGAACTTCTGAAGTCCTTACATAAAATTCTTATATTGTGCAATATATGTTAACTCGTATCAGGAATATTAAAATTTTTTAATAATAAATCATAAAGAATTTTCTACATCTTTTGGAACTCTACATTTGATGCTTTCTTTGCAAAGCTCTCTAGGACAGCAGAGAAATGAGAAAGGAAATACATGAGTATAATTAGAACATTAGTTTCACATAAAGAAAAATACATTATCTTCCCTACTGTTCAACCTTGTTTAGCAGTTAGTTCTGTTTAGCTTTGACTGCGGGATATCATATCATAGTTTGAAAATATGATTTTACTGAAAATGTGTTGTCTTTACTGGCCTTGGGACACTACTTTTGCTTAGAAATTCAGAAAAGACTTAAGTACAAGTATGCTGAAACTCATTGGAGCACTATTGTCAGAATGAGAGCAACCATATCTGATTTCAGCACAGCACAGGGGTGAAAAGAATGCATTTAGCCTAATGTTCACCTCTCATTTTGATTTTTGGTCACTAGGTTGGAAAGCAACAAAGGCAATTAAAAGTTTTCCTGAGTAAATGCTACAAAAACAGGCTCACAATACACCAGGGCAGAACTGTTGAAGTAGTGTAAGCTCTGAAGGGTACTACTAGAACTACTTTTACAGTCACTGCAGGGTGTAGGAATTGTAGATACTAGGGAACTGTCAGACATTATAGCACAGTGAGGAATGGAATGAGGGAGGAAAATGATCCATTTGCATAGTAATCTAGAAGATGTAAAAGCAACACAGAACCCCTCTGCTACAAAATTTCATAGTAGTTTTCACAGGAACTGGTACACCTTATTTTCTTGTATGCACAGGCTACTGAATGAGAACAATAGATGGTATCTTAATTATTCCCCTCCCAAAAGTATCAATCCTCTACAGAAAACATCAGCTTTACAGCTATTACAGAGTAAATCTGTTATGTGGAAGTGGGGAAGACTTGTACCAGTTTAAATCTCCTCTATTAGCCTATTTCAAAACAAGCTATGCATCTAATTACTATTTAGAGTTGGGCTATCCTATTCCATACACATATAAATATATGTTATAATGAAGAATAAAAAATAAGCTGGTCTTACCTATGCATCAAATTGACCAAAAGTGCAGTTGAAAGGAAGAATACCACACTGCAAAATCAACTGGTTTGATTACATGAGGTCAACCTGATTTAAGGCATGAAAAGTCATAAAACTTTAACAACTACTGAAAAATGCTTTATTCATCACGTGCTCATGAATGGACTTGAAGCACTTACCAAGCAGGTCTTTCCTTTCTAATGTTTTCATGATGGCACTTGGAAAAATTATATCTTAACATTTCTGCTTATGTTGATTTGTTTCCAACAAATACTTAATAAAATAGCCTGATTTGTGAACCAGGTCTGGGGACTAACTGAGGCAAAGTTCACCAGCTATTAAGAAAAGCAATATAGTTGATCCAACACCAAATAGCGACATTTAGCTTTGAATGAGTATAAATGCAATGGATTTGCCAATGGGCAAATGTGAAATTAAACTATGGGGTTGTTCAAGACTGAACAGTTTTGTATCCTTTCTATTCGGTTTACTGTTTTGTTGAACTATCATGAACCTATTAGCTGGTCACTGGCAGAAATAGATATCCTTTGTAGGTAAGAGATTGTGGCCTAACTAGACCAGTCACTCTATGGCTTTCTTAGCCAGATATGTGTATTTTCAGCCTCATTTCTTAAACAATAGGTAAAAACTTGGTGATTAATCTTTGTTATATAACGTAGATAAGATTTGGTTGCCTGAACATAGGTGTATGCTGTCATTTGAGATGTTTTAGGAAATCTTTTTTTGGCCTTCAAAAGGATAGATATCATGTAAGACTTCCATCATTGTCCCCAGCTCTAGGTGGATTTCTCTGACAAACCTGCGTGCTCTTCTCTTCCCTCAGGTATCCTGAATGACACTGACCACCTGTAGATGAGCCTTGAATCCTAAACAACATATAACTCTGTGTATAGTGTCCTTTAACACAAAAAATGTATTTATCCCCAACATAACTCCATGTTTCTATCATTCTCATCAGAAGAGAAAGTACTGACCGATTCTACTTTGCTTTTTGAACTGATCACAAGAAAACTTAGTGAAAAACATTAGAGGCTATCGCTAAAGAAAAATACAAGATAGGTGAATATTTTTAGATATTATAAATATTTTCAGATTTTATACTGGACTTGAAAAGGCTTGGAAAAGAGTCATAAAGCCATAAAGTAATAGAGTTTGAAACAGAACTGTGAAGGTCAGTTGATACAACTTCCTTCTCACTCAAATCAGGGCTGTCTTAGATCAGGTTTTTCAAAACTCAGCAAATCTGAGTGATCAAAATCTAATTTGGATAAGCGAGCAATCCTAGTATTCTGATAGTTCATTGTGTATCACAGATAAGAGTTAGTATTAAGATTCAGAATATGGAAAGCACTTACCTGAGTCACTATAGAGTGATGAGGTTAAGATGACTTCTTCAAGCCTTCACATAGTTTCCGTTATTTGCTCTCTTACGGCTTTCCTCTGTGACTTAGTGATACACTAACTGCCTTTACATCTTGCAAGCACTATGCTGCTTGTCTTTCAAACAGCTGTGCAATTCCACAGTGTTTAGCTAAACAGTTGCTATATTCCAAGTGTTTCACAGTAGTAGTGCAAAGAAGACTGTTTATAAAAGTTGCCAGTTTTTTGTTGGAAAAATGGTTTGCACTGACTTTTGTTCATTTTTATCCAAAATATCCTCTTTAGAGGTTGCAGCCAACCTGAAAGACAGTCCTGAATGATATATCACCCAGGATTGGCAACTAAACAGCTGACCATCATGGGAGGGGAGGAAGAAGGGAACAAAGCAAACAAACAAACCAAGTAAAACATTCCCGATATTCTTGTTAATAAATATGTATAAGTAGTTAATGGGGAAAAGTCACAACGCCTGTCTCTTACAGCATTCAAAAAGTGTTCTTTAAAATTAGAAATATGTTTTCATGTTCCTCATACAGACAATTTGACAAAAACTTGAACATGAAAGAGTTGTAGAGAGAGAAAAACTAAGAGATATAAATAGGTAGCATAATGTAAGGTGGAAGGTTCAGAAAAACAGAAACACAAAATATAAGAATCAACTAAAATTTCTCAAACCAAAGGATCTATGAAGGCAGAAATCTAATTAAAAAGAACTCCAAACTTAAAAAAGAATGTTTCGTTTCAGAGGATTATTCAGAGTATTATTTCCATCCTGTTCTTTCTGCCAAATGCAAACAATTTCAAGTCAACAAATTTCTAGAATATATTCTTGATACATTTATGCTCGGAACACCTGCTAAGATAATTCAGCATGCTAAAATTTTGGGGATTTTGAGATCCAAAATGACAGAATTTGTTATATAAGACATTTTTTTTCTTCAGCTGAAAGGCTGACATTGGGTTATTTATGCCTCATACAATGAAAAAGTACAGTGAAGGAGGGATGTTAGCCAGAGGCATAAATTTTGTTAGATATGTATTAACTAAAAGAATATTTGTTTTAAGCGAGGAATAACAGATATATGGTAAGCTTGACTTTCCACTGTGTAGCTATGGATGTTAAAATAATCCTTTATTGTGTGTTAGTTCGATTTTGTTGTTTGTGGTGTTTTTCCTGGAGCCCAAAGGACAAAGAAGTAAAATTATTCCTTTTTCTGTTTATTAATAAGGATCTGTCAATGTATTATATGTAGCACATTAAGATTTGTAATTGCTTTGGAGAGATACTTTACCAGAACTCCTCAATGGGATTTTTGTAGAAGGTAAAATATAGTCATCAGAGAGTAGATATTTCTCTTATATTTGGAGTTTAGTCTCTGAGTGTTTGGTCATGGATAGTGACTCAAAACTGATATTAACCAAAAAAAAAAGGAAAAACCTTTAAAGACTGCTACTCTCCATAAAGTAGGAAGGAAGAGAACCCAAAGGGAAGTTGAATATTATTATAAAAATAAAATTAAACTTAGTTGACTGTATCAGTTTAGGAAAATATATCTCTGAATCCCTTGGATTAAAAAAGAGAAAAAGAGGAAATTAAGGAGAAGCATCTTGCAAAGACATTAAATGATTGATTTGTGTCAACTTCCAGCATCGGGAAGTTGAGAAGATATGTGCTTTGGAACTACTCTTTTAAGGCATCGGAGGTGAGCTGTTGTTAGATAATGAGAAGTCGGAGCCCAAAGTGATATATTGAAGGGCAAACATTCATGGAAGCAGATGGTTCTCACCTGAGAGTTCTTTGAGAGGACTTAAAATGAAATAGCTTAGTTACTAACAAAGATGTGCAATGAATCATGCAACCACAGTGGCACAGAAACAAACCGAAGGTTCAAGCAATGTAGGTACTTTAATACCAAGGTATTTGGGATGATTCAGGGAATATAGGACAATGAGTCTTGACTCAGTGTTTAGGAAGCTGGTTGAAGCAATAATAAAAGATACAGGTAAAACAGGAGAATGAGCATAGCGAACAAATCAAAAAGGGAAACTATATTTCTGGTCCACTTGAACTCTCTAATAGACTGACATAATCCTGGATTAGGAGAAAAACAGCAAATGTATTTTATTTAGGCTTTCAAGAAGTTCTTGAAAGAAGTGGGTTTTTTTGGTTTTGTTGGGGTTTTTTTAGAAACGTTTTGGAGATTAAAAAATAAATTACTGTCTCTAACATGCTTCATGCTTTAAACCAAGAAAAACTTTACAAGCTTCCAGAAGTCTTCTGAAGTGGAAACATTATACACAGTAAAACGAAAGAAGGTGAAGATCAGGTAGAAATGTCGCAACAGGTGTAAGGAATCAGTTCTGCTCAGGGCATTAACTGAAGTAGAGTTATTCTTATGTGCAAGTGTTTGCAGATTCAAATCCTTAATATAGGCCATTAGAATGCTAATTATGGTGCAAATATGAGTATTCTTATGAACTGAATAAACACAAACCTAGGCCTTCCCAATGTACCTGCTTCTGAACCATATATAGAATAGTTTGCTCCTAATTCCCACCTGTCAGATAAGGGAAGTGAATACAAGTAAAATTACTCTCCTCAACATGAGTAGAAAAGGCATGGTCTTAATTTACTTTGTTTATAGACATTTGTTTGGTTTACAGCAGTAACTAAATACAGAAACTTATTTTTAATGTGGGGTTTCTCTTTGGAGGTGTATTCTTCCTTTTTACCTGTGCATTACTTGTTCAAAATTGCTTTTAGAAGAATTCCCCTACAACTAGGTTTTGAATTCTTTACACTGCACTTAGTGGATGGCAGTGGCCACGGTATATTCTGGGCTCCTGGTCCTCTCTCTGTCTACAAAAAGCATATGTTGGAGCACTGCATTCACATGACAACCTCCAACGTGTTCAACAGAGAGTGTCTGCTGAATTCAAGTCTTATTCTAGTATTGAACTAAGAGATGGCCAAGACTTCTTGTTGTACTCCAGAAGTCCAAAGCCATTGCAACTTTGATAAGCAAAGATGTTGTGTTAGGCATAAAGGCAGACAGGAATGGAAGTGAGCATCTTATCTAAAAATGATCATGATATTGACCAAGCACTTGGCATGCACAATTCTCTGCTGCAATTGAAATAATTTAGAATTATCCCAAAATGTGTTCTAGGAGCAATAAGTAATAGAAATTTTCCTGGGTTTAATGGTAATAGCTGACAAATCTCTACCTTGGTTATTTTTTCACTTCCTGACATGATAATGTTGGAGCAAAAAAAGAGAGAGAAACAGAAATGTTACAGCTGAAATAGATAAGATGATGAAGACACTTTATATCTTAGAGAAATAAATTAACTATGGTGCACTTTCAAAATATTAAACCAGAAAATAATAATTTTGAGTATGTACAAATGAATACCTATAAAATTATTTAAGAATCTTGATATAGTGAAAATCAATATTTTTATTGTGTTGTATAATTGAAGATGAAGCTTCCAAATCATTAAAAAGATTGTATTGAATCAATTTCTGTCCATTTTGAACAATATAACTGCTATCTCAGATTTATATTCTAAAGCCTCAGTTTACTGTAATAGAGAAACAAACTGAAGAAATCTTCATTAGAAAAAAAACCAACACACAAACAAAAAAAACAAACCAAGAGAAAATAAAAACAAACAAAAAAACCCAAGCAAAACATCATTCAAACCCAAAAAACCTACATGAAGAAGAAATCTAGTGTGAATGTGGAGTCTTTGTGCTACTGATTGGTCTTACATTCCTCCTGCAGAAATGTTTAGCTAAACTTTCTGATATATTCAAGGTTCTGCATTTGGACCAAAAGAGATCAAATAGCTTTGAAGAACCTAAATCCATAGAAGAAAATAGTAAATTATTAGATAGGATAGTCTTCTTATTTTAATGATATAGTGTTGTCACTGCAGTTTGGATAATGTAAAATGTCTTCAAGAAACATAAGACTCAATCATTATTGTCAACACATAATTTTTCCTATGCTTTTATGTAGCGTAAGAGAAAATGGCTCTTTCTCATTTACTTCATGGACTCTGAAGCAACAGAAGGTTTGGTGTAATAGCCCAATGTATTATGTTTTCTCTGACAGCATAACGCCAATTTATAGAATTAAACTGGCAGTAATTTTTATTATTCTTGCATTTATTGTTTGAAATGTGGGTGAGAGTAGAGAACTAGTAGCAGACAGTTGCATGTTTTGAAGATCTGCAGAATTTAGAATTCAAAGGATAAAATTCTTCAAGGCTGTACAATAAACTAGAAAGCTAACCTGCCTGAAAATACTGTATTAGTGATTGTGAACTGATATCACAATTCTGACTTTTCCTAACTAAGCTGATTAGATCTGCTCATGTTACATTATACAAAGTCTGAGAAGAAAAATGAGGAAACCTCCAACTTTTTTTCCTAAAATATGTACCTTTAAAGATTTACAGTTTATTTATTTCCCTCACAGATTATAGTTGATTATAGTCTCACTGCCATGACTGTGATATCAGTTCACAGTCACTAATAAGGCAATTTTGAATTGAGCAGTCTTTGAATTTAGCTGCACAATAGGTACTTGGAAGGACTGAAGGAGTGAATGCACACTTTTTTAATTGCAATTGTATTAAAATTTCCTGGACCTTTATCCATCTGTAATGTTTTATTACTGGCAATGAACTGTAAAAAACCACTAACTTTCTCAACCATGGTAGTTCCTTAAAGAGAATATTTACCTGTATTTTCTATGAAAACACACAAATTCTATCATAAATAACCAAAAGCAGACAAATTTCCAGACATTAATAAACAGCATGAATGGTCATGTTTGGGGAAAAAGTCAACAAAACATCACACCCATAAATGACAAGAAAATTGTACCTGCTTTCCAATTTCCACCTATGGCTAGCAAAGTACAGAAAAAAATAAATAAATGCTGAAATAAAACCATAAAAAATAGGAGAACTCCACAAATCCTATGAGTCCAAAGTTACAGAAACTAAAAACAAAGCAAAACATGGATGGCGTAATTTTTGCCACAAAGATTCTGATAGTTAGGCGTCCTAGGTACCACAGTTTTACAGTTGTATCACATTAGAGAAAATGCAAACATTTAACCATCTTTGAGTGCCTCGCTGCAACTTTGTGGAACAGTTCCTGTATGATTGATACCCTTTCAGCAGAACCATTAAAGTGTGCTTCAGGGACTACACAGAATACAGCAGTTTCTTTAATCCAGTGGTTTGGGGAGTTTGTAAGGCTTAAAGCCCATTATCACCAGCTTCTCCAGGTTATAAATTCTTAAACAGCAATAAATGACAAAAATTTCCAGAAGCTGTACTGCTGAATTCGTAGTCAACAAACGTAAGCTATCCTCTCACCTTTCATTATATTAATATCCTTGTCTTTACAATGGAGCAAAGAGAAAGGATTTTCACTTATAAAAAGATGGTTTAATCATTTGAGTATTTAGTGTAGACACAAAAAGTACTAACAAATAAAACTTGCTTTGTGATTCCATTAACAGAGTTTGTTGATATGTAACCACATTTTCTTTCAGTAAATAGTACGGCCATTGTATGCATTTTAACTACTTACAGTGTGTTCTTGTGGGAAAAAAAAAAAAAAAAAGAAAAGGTGATTAATATTCTTAACATTTAACATCCCCAGCATTTATAGGTGGAAAGCCTTAGGTTAGAATTGAACCAGGCAGTATAAAAACAGTGATTATCAACTTAATAATAGTGATAGTGGAATAATTTGAAGTATTTCAGATGACATTCAGGTGCCCAGAACTTGGAATGAGGAGTCCATATTTCCAAAATTCCACATCTTGGATGTGCTTATATAATTCCCACATTCCCACTAAGGTACATTAAAATGTTTAATCTAAACATTCACATAAACATTCTCTTACCTCATTTTCCTTACTTTGCAACCTCACTGCTGCATTCCAACTCTAACAACTAACACAGTTATCGAGACTCTCCCAAGTAACCATAAGATGCTCATGTCTTTGTCAGAAGGGTCGTCTGCAGAAAGCAGAAGCAAAACTTCCTGCTTTTCAGGAAATCACATACAATTCATGCCTCCATCCCATTCTACAGCAGGGATGAGAAGTGGTATGTTGTGAACACAACAGCTGTTCATATGCCAGGCAGCACAGCCACTAGTTTCATTAACTGAAACGCATAAACTTGGCTGTCAGAAAGGCACCCAAAAGGATCTCATGATGTTGCAGGGAGAGATAAGTGGGTGTATGCATTTGTATTCTTCTACTGCCTCACTGATTCTACTTGCTTACACAGAACAAAGAGAATTGAAACAAAACACAGGGGAAGGCAACAGGATGCACTGTCCACCGGGTTAATCAAGTTAGACAACGTGCCAAACACCTTTCCAATGTGTATATCAACACACAGTAGAGAAGATCAAGGCCAGTTTTGGCACATTTCTGGGTTAGCACATGACTTTGTTAGATGACAGAATGAATTCTATCATTGCCTTCTCCTTTCCAGCATGCATTTCCCACATACTCTCAGATTGCCACAGTCACCTGGAAGTATTGGACTCTTCCCATCTCATTTTACTGGTTAAAAAGGAAAAGCTGTGAGACAACTCTAATGGCAAAGGAGAATAATTCTACCCTTCACATGCCACCACTTCTTAGACAGCTACAAAATGATATTTAACTGCTCCAAAAGACTGTCTTCCAGGAAACAACATGTCTCTGTGATACGAGAGGAAAAAGATAAGGAAAAGGAGAAGAAGTGGGGGGGAAGCTAAGTGATCTGTAATCCCCATATTTTTTCAAACCTGTATTTGCATGAGCGCACACATATACACACTTGAAAATGCACAGAGTCCATTGGGACTGTGGGTTCTTTCATTTGCAAGTGATGGTAGCAGCCGCTATTCTGCCCTCACTGCTGCCCCTAAAGACCCCTGAAGTGCACTCCTACCTTTCTTCCAGTCCATGGGTTGTCATCTATAGTGCTACATAAACGGTTCCATCCTATGATAGTGACAGCATCCTCTATTATACAGAGTAACATCTGCTCAGAGAATGGACTGTTGAGGTGGTAATTTATTTTTTTTTTTTTTACCTTGTACCTAAGCATCTCATTTCAAATACAATGGTCACATCTATTTTTGTGAAATTTAAGATGATCAGGAACTGGCTGCAACCACTTGCCACCTGACCATTAATCCTAAATAACTGTTAAATCTCTTCCAGGATCCATTTTGGATCTTTGAAACTACTTATTCTTAAAAATGTAACTGCTATGTAAAGGGAAAATACCGTAGACAGCATCTGTACCATTAAGTTGGTATCATCTAGTGTCAGACACAGAGATTTTTTTTTAAATCCTTTTTTTAAAATTTATTGCAGGGACATAGTTAAAATGTAATAATTAGGCATTTAGGGAAGGGATAAACATATGCTCATTAGCAAAGAACTTTTACATCCCCCAGACAATATTTGAGACACATAATGGTGGAAGGATTAGAAACTGAAACAGGGAAACAGGAGACCATCATTGAGATATCTCCAAAGTGTCAAAGCAAATTAAAAGGACAGCTTGGGTGGACTGATTAGCTGTACCCTGACCTCAATGTGATTGATGGTTGCTCTGACTTTTCAAGAATTTAACATCTGCTTTTAGGTGGGAAGATACCTAAGAAGAAGCAGAGAGTATAAATATTTTTCAACTAATTTTATGTACACTATGTATATACCTTTTTCCTACAAGTTAAATTGTGTGCCTGTTACTGTTACATATAATGATACTAAGAAAAACCAAGAAATAGCTCAAGTCTATGGTATGAATCATGTTATTTTCCACCTTTCTAACACACTCATACACCACAGAGAGATCAGTTCCATCTAGAAGTAAGTTTTGTTCTGGATACACACTGAAAGAGGATTATAGTAAGAGACTCCTGAGCTATCAGTGAAAATACCAGCCATCTGCAAAAAAAGACGGAAGGTGAAACAAGTTTTAAGGTTAATACAGCAGAGATGTTCAGAGCTATTTTAAGGGGAAATAACCTCTCCCTGGAAAAGAAAAAGAAGGAAAGGGAATTTCAGCCTCTGGATCTCTGGAACAGTGTTGCAAACTCCTTGCAGGTAAAAGCATCAGTTCAACAAAAGGTCATTAACTATTTATTTCTATTTATCTTCCGTATCTCCAGGAAAGACCAGGTTGTTGTAGGTCATTGTGACAGGAAGTAACACTGCTGGTGTGTCACTTTCTCCAGTGAAATTTTTCTTCTAGAAAACATGAAAACTCTTCTTGACTCTCACAAACTTCTTGTTACACCCATTGGACCAATGGGCCAATTGATGTTTCTCATATAAAATTATGTTCCAAGTCCTACAGGATGTTTCCTGGTTATGTTGTTTGTTTTGTTTTGTTTTAATTTTTTTGGTTGTTGCTGGTTTGTGTTTTAAATCTATAGTATGTAAGTTAAAATGCCTGGGGCTACTAGCTCCCAGGACCAAGCTTCCAAGACTACTGAATGTTCAGCTGGGCTGATGAAAGGACTTCATCTTCCACTTATGTTGTAAGTTTCATGGCATAACAGCCCCCAAGACATAAGCCTGCAGCAAAAAGAGTTATGTGAATGAACTCCTGGGTGAACAGGCATGACATTTGAAATCCTTCCATCTAGAACGTGTTTGGGCTTACTAAAAGTCCCCCCGCACAACTCCTACAGCTGCTGTGAAATGATGATTATCACAGTGAAGATTGCTGCTGCAGCTGGGAGCAGCTCAGAGAACTGCTGCATTTGAGGAGGCTGGGGAGAGCCTGGCAGCAAGTGCCAGATGCTTCACCAAGCCACTGTGTCTGGCTCATTGGCAAAATGATTGCACCAACAACTAATTAAGCAGTTACTTCCCAGTAACTACTGCCAATATGAGAAGCAAAGGGCTAACTCTAATATCTATAAAGTAATAGCTGGAACATCCAGTATACTGTAAAATTTGTTTTGTTTTGTTTTTCTTTTATATTCCATCTCTGCATTACATTTTAACATACTAAGTGTAGAGCAAAAACCTGTTCTATATTGCTTTGTTTTTTTTCCCCTTGACCTATCTTTCATGGTCTGTTTTCTCTAGCACAGTCCTCTTTGCTGGCATGTGCCATTGGGAATGGTTAGTTTGTTGACAATGTTGACATTTCAAGCCTCAAAATCCTGAGAAAGTAAGCTAAAATTTTGGTAGTTTCAAGAAGTGACAAGGGGAAAGACATCAGGAGTGTCTGCTGAGCCTCTGTTTCTGTGTCCCTGTAGATAACAGTTGCTGCCCTGTTTATCAGTCAACACTTCTGGGTAATGAAAGAGGTATTATAATTAGTGAAAGAAATGCCATCGCATTTTGAGGATGTGAAAGACTTGTTTTATTCAGTGATCCCAGTGCTAAAGTGGAGTTCATGGTCACTTTAGTAGTCTGCAAGGTCAGAAAGGTTAGGCATGCTTTTATGTAGAGAGAGAAAAAAGAACCTTGCGCTCATTGTTCACGTTGGCAGACCTACAATTAGTTTTGACATATCATCTTTCAGAGCTGCATCTGCTGATGGGTTGGAATGAAATAGGAGCAAGGTTGTTTAAACATGTTGAGAGATGAGCCTGGAAAAGAAAATAGGAGAGGACTAGAGGTATTTACTAATGGGAGGTGACAGATGATGACTCTTTATGCTGAGTCTGGGTGCTTGATTGCTACCTTTACATGTCTGAGAGAAGTTTCTTTTTAGGACTGGCTAGAAGTTGTAGCTACCTCATGGATGTAAAGGCAATATAGGGTTTAAGAAAGTAGTGAGAGAACTAACAGTAATGTATCATTAATAATATCCAGACATGTTAAACAACAGCTGATGGCTAATCTTGGTCAGGCAAAGATAGTCAGGATGTATTAAAGAATAATTTTTTTCCATGTTGTCCTATAACATGATCATATTAAAAGCAGATTCTTTAAAAAATTAATTTTAGTTTTTTGAAAGTGTTGCCACCATGAGACTCTTCATTTCAACCAATTCTGTTCTGTTTTTTAAGTTCTGCATTCTCAGGCGGATACCTCATTGTCGTTATGTTATGGAGCAGTAAGTATGCTTGTGAGCAGTTGCCAAACAAAAGGCTGTTAAATGTAATAGAAAACTGATAATGCTGGATTAAGCCTTCTACTTGGAATGAAAAGCAAAACTGTTTTATTTTTGTTTGTTTGCTCATTTCCAATAGGAATTTGCTCATTTTTCCCTCCCATTACTTAAAAATATTTCCTGAAAAGATTGTGCTTGCCCAAACTAGCTGTTCTTTGATTTTTGTAGTTTTATTTTCTTTCTTTTTACTCCCTTTCACATCCTATTCAGGGAGTATTATTTTGTTTGTTTGTTTGTTTGGGGTTTTTTTTGTAATTTACTATACGTTTGAGTGGCACACAGGTTCCATAATTTCTGCATGCATGCCTGCTATCCTTCTTTCTGCTATTCTGTAATTTGAAAGTGTTGTCTAATAACTTTTAGAAAAGTAACTGATGGATATAAGAAAACTGAGACTCTGTTTTTTTCACTGTAATTCTTTCCAAAATTTAAAAGTTATTGAAAAAATATGGTCTGACAAAGCAAATCGTCAAAGCAACATTAAATGAAACAGCAAAGAAAATAAACTGGATGGGAGATATAAACATGAGTATTATAAATTTTCTGCCATTCCAAGGCAGAAAGGAAAATGTGAGAAAAAGAAAGAAAAAAACGTGCAAAATACTGTGTTGTAATTACAGGCATTTCCAATGTATGTGAAAATATTAACAAATAAAAACATATCATTTTTCAACAGAAAGAATGTAATCTATTTGGCAGAAGAGGGGTTTAACACTTATTTTCTTTATCTGTTTAACCATTGCAAAGGAAAAAAAGATAAAGAAATTAGTGATATTTTGTGATTTTCAAAAAGAACAGAAAACATTATATTTTATATACTTTCAGTACTTCATGCAACATTAACAACAGATATCTGAAAAATAATAACAGAAGTAAACTTTATTAGTAGCAGATTTGATTTTTTATTTGTCATGACATTGAACTTAATGTGAAATTAAAATTTAAAAAGTTAAAAAAGAATCATCTTGAGGGGACAAAAGTTCTTTCTCTTGCTTCTCAATAATCTGAAATTCTTTCTCAGCAATCCCCTCTAATTCATTCAATGCCCACCTGTGTGTGTGAGGGAAAAGAAAAAAAAAGCAAGCAAGAGAAGTTGAAAAAATCACAAAAGGACATAATCACAGCCTTCAGTAGAACAAGCTTGACTGCCTGTTTCAAGGTGAGTGACATTACTTCAGCTGTGGTCATAAAAGTGATATACCTGGAGAATCAACCATCTGCAAAGACTTGAAATAGGAAGAGTTCATCCCCTGAATTATTTTTGTCTTTGTACACAGTTTTTAGCAAGCCTCTGCAGAAACTAAATTTATGGCTGCAGATGACCCTGGTGCCCAAGCTCCTCACACCAGGGATTTATTTTTTTTTATGTCTTGAATGACTTCCTGGCTCCTCCTCTGTCAGTTAACAGAGTGCAACGTGCAATTCCCATGGTCTGTCTCTGGCTTCTCCTTATTAATGTTGGAGATTAGGTTTCCAAGCTGATGCACAAATGAGCACTATCTGCAATGGTGAATTACAGGCAAGCAAGGCAAAGCCTTTTCCAATCTTTTACCTTCCCTGTCCATGCTCATCGCTTCAGATACCAGCAGCCCAATTCAAATGGAAAAAGTAATTCCAAAAAAAATTAAGCTCAAACTGTGCGTCTTGCTTTCATTTAAATGTTACTGGATGCTTCCATTGATTTACAAAAGATGCACGACCATTCTTCTGCAGTTTGGCAGCTGAGCTCCAGTCTGAGAGAAATATATAACCAACAGAGGTGGTGGTGGGGCTTTGTTGGATGATCCTCTGTCCTCGTAAGCAAGAAGGCTTTAGCAGTCAAAATGATCATCTGATCAGAAATGTAGAATTTTCAAAGTTCTCAGACATTAAAAGATCCCCAAAGTGCCGTTTCTTTGAATGAGAAACTTTGTTTGCCACAAATCTATAGTACTAGCTAAGTGAAGCAATAGAAAACTTGTCCTATGATAAAATGCAAGTATTTTCATACTATTTCTATAACCTTGTACTGCAAGAAAAAAGCTGACAAGTCTCTGTATTCCACCTTGCCAGTGCATGAGCATGGATATTTGCATGTGCATGAATGCACATACATGTAAATCTTTCTAAAAGAAGAAGTTCCTAAATTTTTGATAAATACTTGCAGGATATCTGGACTAGAGTGCTTAGAAGTCAGTGGGGTCCTCTCCTGTCTCTCTAGAGACTTTAAATATGAGTGCTGCCCCTCAGTAAAGCTTATGTTTTGCTGCCGTAATCTTATCAGTAGTTTAATGATTACTTTATTGGTCTCATGATCAATATTTGTGTATTTTGAGGAACGGTTTTAGTACTCCTCCTGAGCTTACAGGAGTTCCCTGTGAAATAGTTTTTGCTCCTTACCTTGCTGTAACTGAGATACATGTGTTGTCTTCAATGACTGGGCCAACATGATAGTAAAATCTATATCTTTCTGTGTTAGTAAAAAGTTATGGACTATGTCTAATCTAAAACTACTGTTATTACCCTTAATGATTAAATTCAACAGCATCGCTAGCTTCTCAAATGAATCCTGCTAAAATCTGCACCTTACCTTCTATGTCATCTTACCTCATTACTTAGGTTAGTTTCCAGTCTCCACCATTCATGGCTGATTGCTGCCCGATCTTCAGTTCCTAAAAATTTTGCTGCATCTTTTGGAATTTTTTCTATCTTCAAATTGAGAATAATCACAAATCTTTTGTACCTCAACCCCATATGTGCATTAATATGAAGGGTAATGAATGTTTCACCCTTGCATCCTACAACAGCTTTCAATTATGATTGATGATCTTATTTAGTTCTTACATAACTACCTTTTGGTTTGATGAGATTCTTTTGTAAAATTACCTTTACCGTTCCACATTAAATTTGATAAAATAATGGAATTAAAGTGCTCTTAGTTTTGAAATTCCATTCAAGATATTTACTAATCAATATTGGTTAAATACAACATAAGAAATGAAGTAATATTTGTTGATTTTCTCTATATGTATGCTTATTAATTGTCTTCCCATTTTTAGATACTTTCAAACAAGTTTTTAGCCTCTCTGAGATTAAATTTTTGTTGCTTATTTTCATCTCCTTCATTCGTTTGTATTTTCTGGCTCTTTCATTTTATCATTAGAACAATTTACTGTCTTCATTGCACGTCACATTGATGAAGACAAGAATTTATTGCATACGTAGTGATACACAGCCTCATGTCTTCTACAATTATTTATAGCTGCCACACTAATTTCTATTAAATTAATGTCTAGAAAATTTCATTTAGAATAGGGACTCATTGAGATGGATGCACTTCTGCCATCCAAGTGTTGGAAGGAATTGATATGTGAAAAAATGTTTTGATATGTCCAAGAATTTCAACACCAAAGTGTGAACATGGGCATACTTGATTTGTTTCATCTCTTTGAGTATATTTACATACTTGATAACCTGCTGTTCCAGAACTGGTATGGAGGCATTTTATGTAAAAAATAGTTAGTTTGATTTATACCAAATGTATCTTCTTGTTTGTTTCTTCCAGAAGCAACCATCAGAATACATGCAGGATATGAGAAAAAGGAAAACCTCAGGTTTTATTGGTAGCCTTCCCCCAGCACAGTGAGTTTATGCCCAAGACCGTGCATGTTTAACAGATTGCTTCAGACTTTTAAGTCATTAATCACTTCCCAGGAAACCAATACTCTGCATAGAATTTAACAGTTTGATACTGTAAGTGATTTACATTCAGTTTCTTTTATGTAAGATGACAGAATCATCAACACCCTGTTCAAGTTACTGTCATCCCTACTGGCTTCTTGATCAGACTCCTAAAGTATAGCTTAATTTCTTGAGACACACATGAAAAAATACTCCGATAGCTGCTGGCACTTCATCAAAGAAAACTTCCATGAAATTTTCTAAAAAATCATGTAAACCTAGGCTATTTAGAAAAATATTTAATTATCTGTAGACTCCATAGTTTTTAGAAACAATCAAGGCCAAACTGGCATGGAGCAAAAACTCTTAGCAATTTCTTTTATTTTTTTTTAAACACTCTTGTTACAATGTTTAAAGTAAATTTTGTTTTCTTTTGTGTAAAAAAACAGAGCCTGAAGTTTTAAGCTAAATGAAATTGCATAGTATAAGGAAGTAATTTTTTTTCCGTGGAGGGGAATAATAGTAGTGAGGGACAGATTTTGAATTTCTGTGAGATCCCAGTGTGCCAAGTAAGGGTGAAAAAACCCAAACCCACTACAACCAACAAAGCTTACAGTTTTAAAAGGCTGAAGGAATTTACTTTGAGAAGGTGACTGTCACAGTATCTGGACCAGGAGGAAGAGCAAAAGAGCATCGGTGGTTTGGTTGGGTTGAAAGAGAAATTATATAGATGAGAAAGAGAGAGAGGGGAAAAAGGGGAGAGAGGGGAAGGAGAAAAGAGAGAGAGAGAGAGGGAGAAAAAGGAAGAGGAGAGAGGAGACCAGGAGTTGGACTCCATGATCCTTGTGGGTCCCTTCCAACTCAGGACATTCTATGATTCTGTGAGAGAGAAAGGAAGAGACGAAGAGAGAAAGGAAGAGAGGAAGAAAAGAAAGAGAGGAAGGGGGGGAGAGAAAGGAAGGAGAAGATGAAGGGGGAGGAAGGGAGAGAAAGAGAGAGAGAAGGGAAGGAAGAGAAAGAGAGAAACGAACAGATGAAGAAAAAATATGGATGTTTTTCAAGTAATTGAATGACCAATGGTATTCAGCTCAACCCCACTGCCAAAGCAGGACAGTTCCAAATAATTTTGAATAAGTTGATTTTACTGTAGTCATACAAAAGTGACTCCGGTGTTGAGGAGGCCCTCACTAAGACTTCTTTCCCCCTAGTTTTTAAATCTGTTCTTCTGAATCTGCTTTTGGTACTGTCATAAAATGATGGAAATGTAGAAATGTTTGAGCTGGAAGGAACCTTTAAAGATCATCTAATCTAACCAGGAACATCTTCAACTAGATCAGGTTCCTCAGAGTCCTGTCCAGCCTCGCCTTGAATGCTTCCAGGGATGTGGCATCTATAACCTCTCTGTGCAATGTGTTCCAGTGTTTTACCACCCCGATTGTAAAAAATCTCTTCCTTATATTTAGCCTGAATCTCCTCTCTGTTAGTTTAAAACCATTACTCCTTACCCTATCACTACAGGCCCTACTAAAAGGTCTGTCCCCATGTTTCTTAGAAGCCCCCTTTAAGTACTGAAAGGCTGCAAGAAGGTGTCCCCGGACCCTTCTCTTCTCCAGAATGAACAACCCCAACTTTCTTAGCCTGTCCCCATAGGAGAGGTATTCCATGTCTCTGATCAGATGATCCCTCCTCCAGACCCTCTCCAACAGGTTCATGTCTTACCGGTGCTGAGGGCGCCAGAGATGGACGTGGTACTCCAGATGGGGTCTCACCAGAGCAGAGTAGAGGGGCAGAACCACCTACCTTGACCTGCTGACCACACTTTTTTTGATGCAGCCCAGGATATGGTTTGCTTTCTGGGCTGAGAGTGCACAAACTGGCTCATGTCCAGTTTTTCATCCACCAGTACCCCCAAGTCCTTCTCTGGGAGGCTGCTCTCAATCCCTTCATCCCCCAGCCTGCATATATACTGTGGGTTGCCCCAACCCAGGTGCACAACCTTGCACTCGGCCTTGTTGAACTTCATGAGATTCACATAAGTCCACTTCTCAAACTTGTCCAGGTCCGTCTCTATGGCATCCCGTCCCTCCAGTGTGTCAACACCACCATCAAGTGTGTCATCTGAAAATTTGCTGAAGGAGCACTCAATCACTCTGTCTATATCATTGATGAAAATATAAGTTAGTACTGGTCTGGATATGGAACCCTGAGGGACACCACTTGTCAACGGTGTCCATCCAGACACTGAGATGTTGACCATTACCCTCTGGATGTGACCATCCAAACAGTTGCTCATCCACCAAACAGTCCACCCATCAAATCCATACCTCTCCAGTTTAGAAAGGATGTTATGGGGGACTGTGTCAAAGGCTTTATAGAAGTTCAGATGGATGACATTCACAGCCCTTCCTTTGTCCACTGATGTAGTTATTCCATCATAGAGGGCCTTTAAGTTGGTCAGGCAAGACTTACCCCTGGTGAAGCCAGGCTGTCTGTCCTGTATCACCTCCCTGTCCTCCATGTGCCTTAGCATAGCTTCTAGGAGGAACTGTTCCATGATCTTCCCAGGCACAGAGATGAGGCTCACAGGTCGGTAGTTCCCAGGGTCCTCCTTTCTACCCTTTTTAAAAATAGGTGCAAGACTTCTATTTTTCCAGTGACCATGGCCTTCACCTGACTGTCATGACTTTTCAGACGTCATGGAGACTGGCTTGGCAACTACATCAGCCAATCCTCTCAGGACTCTGGGATATATCTTGTCAGGTCCTATAGATTTATCTATATTCAGGTTTGTTAGGTGATCTTGAACCTCATGTTTTCTTACAATGGGAGGGACTTTACTTGTCCAGTCCCTCTCTTGAGGTCCATCCACTCAAGAGGTGTGGGAAGAGAGATTGTCAATGAAGACGGAGGTAAAAAAGTTGTTGAGTACATCAGCCTTCTCCTCATCTGTTCTTAGCAGTTTGCCAGTTGTGTTCATCTGTGTGTTACACTTTCTTTGACCTTCTTTTTCTGGCTGACATGCATGTAGAAGACCTTCTTGGTATTCTTTGCATCCCTTGCCAAGTTCATCTCCAGCTGTGTCTTGGCCTTCCTGACGCCATCTCTGCCAGACCAGGCAGTGTCCCTATACTCTTCCCAGGATACCTGTCCCTGCTTCTACTGCCTGTGCATCTGTTTCTTGCTCTTTAGTTTTACTAGCAGTTCTCAACTCACCCATGCTGGTCTCTTCCCTTCTTTTCCTGATTTCTTATACCTGGGATCCCACACCTCAACAGCTCTTGTGCTCTACAGAAAGCATCCTTAGAGATCTGCCAGATCTGTTCTTCTCCCTTGCCCCTGAGGGCTGTTTCCCAGGGGTTCCCATTGACTAACTTCTTGAACAGCTGGCAGTTGGCTTTCCTAAAATTCAAGGTCCTGACTTTACTGTTTGTTTACCCATGTGGCGGATGCACTTGACAGACCCCCAGCCAAACCAGCAGCAGTTTGGTTCAGGCTCCAGAGGAGGTAAAGGCCTGAGCTGTAGCCAGGCCAAGAACTCCTTTTAGGAAACCCACAAGGAAGCAGAATGGTGCATTGAACACCAATACATTGTGGGTGCAGGGAGTCTCGTGCATACTTTTCCTACTGTATGCAGTTTGACTACAAATCAACCACTTCATTCTATAAATATGGCAGCCTAGGTGAGCTCTCTCTACAAATAAGCTGGCTGTATAGCAATGGTTTTACTACTCACAGGTCAGTGGATGAGCCGAATTTAAGTTTCATGTCAATAATTTAGCTTAAGTAAATGCATACTAAATATAATGAATCATACAGCAGGATAAGGTTGCATGATTTTTAATATACTCTCTGCTTCATGTTACTTAGTAAGCTGTATTTGCTGAAATCTTAAGCTGTAAAGTTCTGCTCATATTTACCAAAAGCAACTACAAACTACACTGAACACTTGCAAGATAAGGCCTGTTTTCCACTTCGTTGAGAAGAAAAGGATTTATTCAGACAAAACAGCACCTACAAGGCTATGGACTATAAACAATGTCTACAGCTAAACAAAACAAAGGCACATGTGAGATCAGTGAAAAGGATGCAATGAGAAGAAAGAAGACCCCAAAGTGAAATATTGCTATGGGACTGAATCATGGTATGAATGGTCTATAGAGATGTAAAAGTCTGTGGTTTTCTACGGTTGGGTTGTAACCCGACTTGAGCCAGCTCTCCTGCTGTTCTACTCCATCAATTTTTATTTTTCTGAGAGTTTGTTTCCTGAAAGTCTGCTCTGCATATGGTTATCAGGCCTCGCCTGAAAGTTTGCGTCTGGAGTTCTAAAGTATAGACTCCAGAGCGAATGGTTACCAGGGAGGGAATGCCTGAAAGTTTGCTTTTACGAACGAGTACAGGCCTCCCCTGAAAGTTTGCCTTTGGACCTCCAAGACACAGACTCCAGAGCAAATGGCTATCAGGGAGGGAAGACTGAAAGTTTGCCTTGTGAACAGGTGCAGGCACCTGGAAAGTAGGTAAGCAGCATTTGGCTTGGCATATTTCCCCCATGCAATAAATAATAGAGTAAACTCACCACCGAACACTTTTAAATTGCCCTTCTCTTTGAGAGAACTAAACATTGTTCTGCAGTAAGTAGAATCCTAAATTACTCTCCTGCAACAACCCCTCAGGACTTCAAACTCTACCCAAGCATCATTACTGCGGCCCAGGCTACTTCCAATCTTGATATTTCTGATTATCTGACTTGTGTTGGTCACCAACAGGTCCAGTACCACATCTTCTCTTGTAGGACTGTCTTTCTTGACAGTTTTTTCATTTGAATGTTCTCTTGTAAGCTACCCTCACTGGACTAGTCTACAGAAATAGCAAGTTATGTGCTAATTTTTTTAACATCTTCAGAATATTTTAGTCTTCTCACTTTTCACTCACTAACACATCATTAAACCTTAGAAAATATTCATTTCCCACTAACTTTTAGCAATTTATTTGGATTTCCGTAATTCTTCTGCTGATGCAGTACTACTGAAAAGATTTGAGTTCTTCAGCACAAATATGTCTTTCTTTCGGTCACACATATGGACTCCTTTACACATAATTCTGCTGAACCGTTCCGTGGGTTCTTCTGTCATTCAGTGCACACAACAGTTGCAGCTGAAAGGCTTGCAGATAGCTTCTACCAATAGCTAATGCCAACTGTGTGAGAGAGTAATTATGTTTTGCTAATTTGAATGGAACAATTATTTATCCTTGATTTGTAGGAGAGACTTTTTGAAGTATAGTGGTTAAATTACTTTTCTGAGAGTGATTTCCTAATAAAAAATAGCCAGACTTTTAGTAAACATGGAAACTGAAATGTTTCAATCTTAAGTACATGTCACAAGCCCTGTATATTCTCATTCCCAGGTCCAGAGACTATTTAATTACTGCTCTGGTACAGCAGATTGAGAGCATTGTGTTTTTCCCAGTGCTGGCTAGATCTTCCACCTTGAAGATGCAGATTCATTTCTCATTTGATCCAGAGGGCTCCTCTCAGTTTTGGATTGAATGCCTGAATCTTTAATTTGTTGGATTCAATAAGGTTTCACTGTTCTTCTACAGAGAGCACCAGGTACAAAGAGCACCAGGAATCCACAAATCAAGAGACCTACCTCAACATGGGTAGGCATCCATCTGCTTGATGCTGTCAAAGGTTGACCAGTCAGGGTTTGAGAGGACAGAATTCCTCCATTTTGATTACAGCCTTATAGAGAGACTATCTCCTTTTGAGATCTAATGACAGTAACACTTTTGTTAATTTCTCTTCTTTATATGCTCTCTCTTAAAACAAACAAACAAACAAACAAACAAAACCCCAAACAACAACAAAAAACAACCAACAAACCATAAAACCCTTACCTCTGAGGAAGAGAACTTGTATATTGGCACTGCATTCAAAAAGCTGGGGTGTCAATCCTTATTTTAATCTTAGACTTCCATAATTATAACTCATGACAACTGAATTAATGTGCATTTGCATGCTAAACTCATTTGCAAACTAATGGAACACTTTTTTTTTTTTTTTTTTAAGTCCTGCATGAGTCCTTTACTGACTTCTTATAAAGTACCCAATGTATCCCTCTTGATTTTGTTTTGGTGTTCAGTGTACTTATATTATAACAAGATGTATTTGGCCCTTGACTAGAACAGCTGTTGCTACATGGATAGTTTTTCAGTTCATAGTCTACCTAAATAATGTCCTAATCCAAAATAAATCCCATTAAACGAATGTGACATGAACAAATGAAAGAGAATAGATGTTTCAAGCAACAAGTATCTACAAAATACTGAGCAGGTTTCTAATATAAAATTCATTAAAAGGCCAGAAATGTAAAGACCACTGGGAAGCACTGAGAATTTAGTACATGGATAGAGGGAGGCTAGTCTCCAAAGAAATACTTCAGGGATGATGTAGTAGCAGCTGGTTTCCTTTTGTTTGTCTGAATTTGTTAAAAGAATTCACCACACATCATCTGTATGTTCATGCATATGCATAATTCAGCCTTCACTATCCTGTTCAGTTTCATTCAGTGCTGTACAGGAGTGTACGGCATTGCTTTTTCCCCCATCTATTCCATCTTCCATAATCCTGTGAACTCTCCACAGAACATTCCCTCACTGGGACTGCTTAAGTACACTCCATTGCTTTTTAGAGGGACAAAACCCGATGATAAATCTTAGATATCTCCCTAGTTTGTTTTTGGTTTTTTTTTTTTTTTTTTTTCAAAGTCAGCTGGAACTTTGCCTTTTTTCTTCAAAAGATAAGACCAAGTCATGTACACAGTAACTTATCGATACATAATCTGCATGAAAGGCTATTCATTATATAGGTCACGTGTATGTGTTGCTAGACCTCCTTTGACAAGCATATAAAATATAATTGGAAAAATAATGATCAATGGAAATATTACAGAAAATTACTTGTAGAGTGAATTTTATTATTTTCAAGATATTCTCATGGAAAGAGAAACAGATAGTAAGCTGAATGTCATATGGGCATAGGAGCAAATTAAGAGGTAAAGAGACAGTTCTTTACTGATCTTTGAAAATGATTTCATATGTATCAGTGTGGGATTACTCCACAACAACTGTAAGATGGAGATTTCTGGAAAAAACTGCATTTCTTCTCTATTAGATACTATGGGAACATGGAGTGGAATTGAGCTCAGCTGTCTTTAAAGTTCCTTGGGATTTTCCCAGCTGAGAGTTTTTCCACAGAAAAGACTTTTGGACATCTCATGCTCTGAACAGTGTAATTTATTCTGAAATGTGTAAAGCAGTCCTCTCAAGTATTTCTCTGTCCCATGTGAAGAGATTTAAATTCTTATTCCAAGATTGACCTTCAAAATAAATCAGTGTGGAGGGAACCGGATGGGGAAGGCAAGGGGCAGAACATAATTTCCAATATGAAAATGTAAATCTAAAAAACAAATGTAAATACTCCTGGACATCAGAAGCCTAGCTATCATTTGAGATTCCAAGTCGATCTGACAGAGCAACTACTATCCATAGCTAAATAATTTGGGACTCCTAGAAGCCAAATATGAAACCACTTCTGCATTACTGAGTGAATTTCCATTTTATCTGGACGTGGAACAATATACCAGTAGTCCCAGAAATGGAGAGAAAATAACCCCGACCAAGAAAACTTACTGATTTACTTTCCACAGTTCTTATAATTGCTGATAGTGTAGCATTTCAGAACAGATAATTAAAGTTTGCAATCCAATTCTGTCATAGGAGACAGTAGCCTAGAAACCTTGCAGCAATCCTAGTGCCTATATTCCTGTTAATTTGTTAAAAGAAAATAAATAAACCTTATATTGGAGATAAATCCTAGGAAATCTTAGCTGTGTGGTCAGTTGCTACTGTTCCCAGTGAAATAAATGCAACCCTAGGCTCAAGTTAAATGTTCAGTAACTGTTAGGATTTCTTGATACATTTGGTATTCTATATGTTACTTTGTATCGATGCTAGTTTTGATGTGATTGTTAAGGAGTGATTATAAATTTAACCGAATTTTCTGCTCTCCTATCTCCAAAGTAATATTATTCACAGTATTTCCAAAACACAAAATCCATGTAAAGAAAAATAAAAACAAGCTCTATATTTTTAATGTTATATTTCTTTGTCCTGATTGATAAAGTGAAAATCTACCAGACTTAGTCATTAAGAAGCAGGACATAGTGCCATATAATCAATATGAGCTGATTAAATCTTTATCAGTTCTAAAAGACTTTGAAAAATATAAGTTTTGTTTCACTTGGCTTATCTTAGAATGAATGTGCTGCACACTGCTTGGCTCAGACTTTGTAGTGCATACAGAACTGTAAAAAAGTGGATGAACATCACCAGCCCTGTGATATGAACACAAAGCATACCTTCTACTCAAATTTCACCATAAAAGAGAACTTTGTTTAAATACTGTATCAGTCATTGAGCCTTATGCAGTCATAATGCTTAGAATTTTACTTTCTTCACATGTGATTCATGCATCTCTGGTAATCTGCAGTGCTTACTGTCTTTAGAAATTGGGTATCATCTTTTAAGTTTCACTCAAATTTTACGAATTAGAATGAAGAAAAAAACCGCAATTTTTACTTGAATGTTTACAACACTGTTTTGAACAGGTTCTAAAAAGGAAAGCTATTTATTAGAAGACAAATGAAAAGACATCTAAAATTCATCTGCAAATAACAATTAAAGAAAATGTGACTAATCATAGGCAAATTTTCTCATTAACCACATTTTTCAGGTTAAGGTCACAAGGGTCAGTTTTGCATATATAACATCTCAAAGACAGAGGCTTAGGGGTCTGTTAATAGGAAAACTTCATTTTATTTTTTGTTGTTACTCAATGAAAAACAAACAAACAAACACACAAAAAACCCAAAATGAAACCAAACAAGAAATAAAAGACAATAATGCATAGGTACATATATTATAGATACTCCATACAAAAAAAATATACAACCTAAATAAAGATTTCTATCTTGAAAACTTATCCAGATTATCTAGAGTCACATCTGTGTTTATATTTTAGTCTTATCTGAAACTTATTATTTTGCCCCAAATTTAATTAAAGTGATCCCTAGTAATAAATTATTTTGTTAAAAAGTATGTCATGAATGCTACAGAACATCTATAGTAGTTTATAATAATATTAGGTGAGCTATACTATGTTTTACCTGTCACTACCTTTCATTGTAATAGCGTCTGCATAATTTGTGTCTTCCTAGTTGTTTCAAGTCTGTGTACACATTTCCTTATCCTTTCCCAGCAATAATTTTTTTCTTTTTTTTTTTTTTAAATTCTTTGTTACATTTTTATCTTTTTTCTACTTTTTCTACTACCTATTTTGTAACAGGAAAACTAGTGTTGTCAACTCATGTAAGTAAAATGAACTGAAACCAAGCAGGAAAAAGCAACCTGTGCTCCCCCAAAATTACATTCTTTATTGGAAAATAAAGAAAGAATGAGAGAAAAGAAGAACCAGAGAGCATGGAATGATGACATTAGAGGGGTGTTTACAAGTCTTGCAGGAAGTCTGTGACAGAAGTTTTATTGATCTAAATTGATCTTTTTACTCCTGAAAATCTCCTTTCTGTAATAAGTACAGTAAAACTGACACCAATTTTCACCTGAAAAAAATATTTTTTTCTGTAGTTTTGATTGCAAATTTTTGACTAATATTGGTCTATCACATTCTTTCTTTAAAAAAAAAAAAAAAAACAAAAAAAACAAAAAACCAAAACAAAACCCAAAACAAAAGGAACAATAAAACCAAACCAAACCAAACCAAAAGATACTCTATCATTTTGGAACAGAAGTAGCGCTTCTGTGATTAAAATATGTACAAATGTACTTGCAAGCCCGAATACATTTTGTAAAGTGATTTTAAAGCATAATGCCTTTCTATAATACCTAAAAGAGATAGAATTGAGGGATAACTCTTTTTGTTGGCTCATCTGTATGGTTTTCCCACTAACTTAATTCTATATGCTGAAGTCCAAGACTTTTGTTTTCAGAATTCAAGTCAGCTGGAATATAACCTCAGGAGCATTTACATGCTCCCAAACTTAAAAGCCCCTTAGTTCTGGCAGAAGTCATAAACTAAAGTTCTTTTATTCTTATCTCCAAAGTTTTATCTGATCTGTTTTATTAATGTATAGCTTTAAAATCAGGTCTCAAAGCACAGAAAATAATTTTAGTTTTGATAGTTTGGGGTTTTTTATTATTCAACATTTCCTTTTATTTTTAATATATTGTCAGAAAAATCACTGGGTACACCAAAACCTCTAATTTCTCTTCCTTGCCTAGCCAAATTATGAAAAGCTTTTAAGCCAAGATCCCCTCCCCACCAAAATATTGTCATATCCATCACGCTACATGGTTATCCTGATTCTTTGCTGGTCTCTCCTCTTAGGTCTGTTCCATTTTGTGTAAAGTCCTTAATTGCAAAAAGGAATGGAATTTTGTTCACCTACATGAATGCACTAATGATCAGGATACAGCATCATTCTTTTTTTCTGTCCCAGCAAATATTTAATTATTTTAGACGAGCTTATATATCACGATCAAAACCTGAACAAAAAGCACAGAATATGTTTTTTATTAATACATTAACACTCTTCATTCTCCACTTTAGAAAGTGCTGCAATGTATAACACTTCAGTGTCCAATATTCACTACAGATGATCAATCATTTCTAGTTGAATTATGTGTTTAAGATAAATATGTAGGTTAAAGCTTTCATTACTTTTTTTTTACATTTGTGACTTTGCAAAAATAGTGTCAACATGCAAACTTACATCTTGCAGTTTAAAATTTCTAATTCCTTTGAAGTTTTTTCTTAGATTTGATACTTAGAATCA
Organism: Caloenas nicobarica; assembly: GCF_036013445.1. Classification (NCBI taxonomy): domain Eukaryota; kingdom Metazoa; phylum Chordata; class Aves; order Columbiformes; family Columbidae; genus Caloenas; species Caloenas nicobarica. The sequence continues at coordinate 177,611,578 of NC_088245.1, forward strand.
TTCAGGTTGGAAAAGACCATTAGGATCATTGAATCTGACCATTAACCTAACACTATCAATTCCAGCACTAAACCATGGCCCTAAGCAACATGTCTATACATCTTTTAAATACCTTCAGGGATGATGATTCAACCACTTCCCTGGGCAGCCTGTTCCAGCGCTCAATTTAAGATAAATCATGCAAAACCATGGAAGAAGAGTTATACAAGGAATTTTTGCCAGTCAATTCTCCTTTTATTTCTTCAGAATGACTAAAATGTAACAGAACAAAATAAATATGAGCTATTTTTCCCATGGTAAGTCTGAAATTTCAGTGACCTGAGTTCCTTTATTTTCCATAGCTGCTAAAAAAAAGTTTCCTAATTTAGTGATTAGCTGTGTATGTATGCTGATAGTGTTGTTTTCTGTGCCTTTTAGAGCAATTCATTCACCAATGACTCTACTGGTAAAATACAGTCTGGATTTGGCTGTTAGTCAAGCTAAAAGTGGTTAGTTAGGTTTTGTTTGGTTGGTTTTGTCCTCAAATAGTGCTTCTGGTAGCTTGATCACACTTAGTGATTTTCAGTGATCTCATATAAACTTGTATGATTTGGAGGAAAAGTCATATGGTGAAACACCACTAGAACAGAAAGTATCAGAAAGAAAAGAAGTGTACCAAGAGCAAAGAATCTAGTTCTGCCTTCTGCAATATATATATCAATTTCACTGGCCCGTATAAACGGTTGTATAGCTTTGCAAATAAAAGTCTTCTTTTCTCACTAGTTATATTTCTAAGACCTAAGTGTTATGATTTATGAACCCCTGTTTTTATTTAATTTGTAATTTTTTTATTAATTTTTTTTCTAGTAATCTTTACAGCTTTTCAGCTTATTTCTGTATTTGTTCTTCACAAACGGAGCTGTGCAGAAGACTTCTGGTACAGGAGCCACAGGTCACTCTGTGACCATGGATAGACTTTCTATGCCAATGTCTAATAGACAATTAGGATTTGTACAGCAGTCAAACCATGTGTTGTACACAACAACCTGAAGCAAGCAGTTACGTTATGCGAGAAGCATCAAACAGAGCTGTGCAACTAAAGTAAGCTTTGTGTTCAAGGTCATACCTTAAGAAATGCATTTCAATAAGAAATCCATTTTTATTAAGTTCAGCCTACACCTAAGTGTTTTGCTAAGTGGAACAAGGCAGACCATGAGCCTTTTCCTTTTTGCTTGCTTCACTTAACTGTTTTTTATTTTTTTAGAGTGAAAGCTCTCTGGTTGAAAGCTCACCTCCTCATATATGCCCACATAGCAAAGCAGCTTTGACAATAGGATTTTAGGTGATAGTGTAGCACAACAAGTCATTAGTCTCATTATTGATATATTATACAAAACTATATGCAGGCTCTGGGACTATATACTGCTTGAAATCAGGAATTGTTTGAAAGATTTTCAGATATTTCTTTATTTAAACAATGGCATTCCCAGAAATCTTCTAAAGCTGCTTATAAGTGGCTACTCTCTCATACCCTTATGGAGAAATAGCTGATAGTGTATTAGCAGAATAAACCATTTTTCTAGTACCGCAGATAAAATTTCTTATGTGTGGAAAAATAAATAACACAGGAAAGAAAATGAAACATTTCCAAGCTCATCTCCCCATTACCTATAAAACAGCACCTTGTAGAAATTATTAAAAATCAATTAATTCTCATGTAAAGACAACTGTTCCTGAAATTGCCTAGGTCAAGAACATGTTGGCTTATCTGATGTGTACATGCCATTAACTTACATAATTTCAACAGCTCTGATGGCTTATGAGGTACCTTAGGAGTCTAGTTTTAAAGTAAAGGAAGTAGAAGTGAAAAATATATTTGGTACCATAATAGGTGAGGAGGCCATACAAATATGCTAGCTAGGCATAAGGAATCAGAAATAATATAGCACAATGTAGGAGGGTTATGCTCTGACACTGAATTTGTGGTTGCTGTGGAAACCTGTATCCCATCAACACACTGTGCATAGAAAGCTCCCATAGGAACAGTTTAGCCATTTATTTTCTGTAGCCTGTTTTAACCTTTGACTTACTGTCTGAAGGATCCTCACTAGATTTACAACTTTGTCCTCTATAGCAAGTGACCTACAGGATAACAGAACAACTGTTAATAACATCAATTCAGCAGTGCGAATATCATTACAGCCTTCTTGCTACTATAGCTTCCAGGCACATGGAGCAACACTTGTTTAAAAAAACAGAACAAAACAAAAACAAAACCAACAACAACAACAAAAAAACCCCCGCAGTACTTTGGTTTGCAAACTTGAAAGGTAATTTTACGTGGTGCAGAATTATAATTCTGACTTCAGTTCTGTGGATGTAAGAGATCTGGATTTTAAAAGACTAATATCTTCAAAGGACCTATATTAAGGATAACCCGTAGTGTTTGACTGGGCAAACTTAATAAGAAATAAAATGAACATGAAATTACATTCAGTGCTTTGTTTCAGATATAATGTTGACATCATTAAGCTTATAATGAATAGCATAAGGAAAATGTATAGGATTAGTCCCCTGTTTTGAAAATATAGATTGATGAATACATTTAACATGGTTATATCATTAATTTCTGTAGGATATTTAGATGCTGAAATTTAAGCACATGCATGAGTTTATGGAACTTGTGTCTCAGTGTGTAGTTTCATGAGAATGTATCATAGTTTTGCTCTTCCTTCTCAAATGGGAGTTAAATATAATGTAATATAAAGCTAACTGAGGCTAGAAATAAAGAGTAAAACTCACATGAGGGACTTTCCAAGAACATCTTGAATGGCATTTTGCAAAATCAGCAGGAAAAATTCATTGTATCTTATTTTTGTGTCACTACTTTCTGTGTTAAATACTGTGATTACATTTCATGATCTATTGAATATTGCAGCAGTGAAAATCAGTCTCTCTTACAATATTACTTCATAAAAAAAATCCAACTTGAGTTCTATTTGATAGTCTGTCAACTGTCTTTTTCACTAACAAACTAAATCATACCAGTTGATGCAGGGTATGTAGATTTTCATTTTTAAGAAATCAGTTTGATAGGGCAGGATTGAAAAAAATATTTCTAATATCATGCAAAATGATTAAAAAGTCTTTAAGATCAATCCCTCTTGCCTTTATTGAAAGAGCTACAAAAGTGACAGAGTGTCTTAATGAAGAGTCAGATTTATTAGAGTTGAAATCTCTATTCTATTTTACTTAATTAGCTTAGTCTGCAGAGAGAAGCTGCAATCAGAGAAATCTCTTTCTAGAAAAAAAAAATCCTTGTCTCTGTTCTTGGAAAAGTAGTGAAATACAATAGCCTAGCTTTAAATTGTTTATGTAATTGTTTTAATCTTATGCTTAGTACATTGTGGTTTCATTCTCTCTTCACATGTATTTCCCTTTGCTAATGTTATCAATCCCTTATTTCAGCCTCAGGTGTCATTTGCTATAATGTATTGAGGCAATTTTACACGTCGTCCAGAAAAGGAAAGTCAGAGAAACCAAGAGAATAAACAGCTTTACCTTAGCCTCAGCAAATGAAAATACAGTCCTTTGCAGCTCACTGAAGACATGGATCTCAGAATTTCCTCATCCAAGGAGATACTTGTCCTTCCCAAGGTCCAGTCTTGGCACATAAAACAATCTGTCTTTTAAATACTATATATTTTTTTTAATTTTTAGTTTTAATGTATTTTTGAATGTATGTTATATATTCCTCCTACATTTAAAATAATAAAAATTATTAAAAAATTAGAGCATTACTGGCATGCTATCATTAACACTTCATACCAAGTTCAACAGTGATATTACTAGTTATTTGCTTTCATCTCAAAGGCCTCAAAATGATGTCTGCAGTCTGTGACAATTATACTCCTCCCATAGTGCTGTGTAAGAGATGGGAAGATCATAGTACTATTTCTGTACTTCTGTCTGACAGAGGGGTTGCACTGCATTTGAGGAAAAGGTTGGTACTGTATGTGTCTGCATTTAAAAAGATTCAGGTACTCTGCTTTTACACCTGAATTACTCAAATAGGTCCTGGTTTTGTCTCCCTCTGTGTGTGCATGTCTGGCTTCATGGATGTCTTCCTGAGCATCAGCAAAGTCAAGGATGGGACGCCCTTCGTAAACTAGAGGGGAAAGTGGCACTATTTGTCTTGCATTGGGAGCAGTGAAAAGCAACTACAAATAATACAACAATAAATAAATAAATACAGCAACTAATACTAAAATAAATGAACACAGTAAATGCTAAAGTTACAACTTTTTCTCATAAAAAGTCGAGTACCTAAGTCAGAGATGTGTCTAAATAGGACACATAAACAGAAATTACAGCTCCTTTTTCCAGCCTATTATCCTAAAAGTTAGGCTGCAGAGATTTCATTGTTCTCTCGGTTCAGCAGCTCTCTGACTAAACTGGCCATGGTAACTCCAGAAGAGCTTTTCAGATCCAGTTGTAGGATCCATGTCTAAGTTACATCCTGACCCAAGCATGAGGATATACTAAATACATACCTGTCCTTGTCTGGGCTTCAAAGGGTAGAAAACCTGAGCATGTAAACAAATTAAACAAAGCCTGTGACATCTTATTTTTAACAGTATAACTCTGGTGCCAATATTCTATGTGAAGATATGGCCTAAAAAAAAAAAGGAATTGCAAACTGCGATGGGAATAAAGATGACAAAATATGTATTTAAATTAATGATGTGCTCAAAAAATACAGTTAGCTGTAGCTTTGGAATTTATATTAAAAAATGTACAAAGATTAAATACAACTTTATCTAGCAAAATATATCTTCTAGGGTGTGTTTGGTATCTGTCCAATGAGCACCATAAAGAAGTACCAAAAAGTTGCAAACAAACCAGCCCAAGAAATAAAAGTAGCTACTTCAGTACTGCTGCAGAATTGTTAATTTTCTTTTCCTCTGAATGTCATTTCACTACTACTCTATGTGGATATACCAGCTTGTTCAGAAATACATCATGCGTTTCAAATATACTACTAATTTATGTGGGGGAAACAAACACGTGAGTTTACATTCATTTCTGAAGTAATATTCTGATGCAATAATATATATTTAAAATGCAATAATTGAGAACTAACACATTGATTTTAATAACGCGTGTATTTCTCTGTGTGTCTTCAGGATTGCATCTTCAAATTTAAACTGAAGAAAATATTTTCTGTGCTTTTCCATACACACACATATATAAATAAATGAAACATGCCAAGGAAGAAAATCAATAGATCTCTGAACAGACAAAAGTTTCTGCCTAGGTATGCATCCTCTAGGACTGAAGCTCTGTTTTTTACTTTTGTACACCTATTTTATAACAAAAAAACAGGACATCTCATACTAAGCTTTGGCATCTGGAATCCTTCTGCTGAGTGAAATCTTCTCTCTGTTACAGTCAGTACCAAAGCTCTTTTTGACTTAAATAGAAGTTTTTTCCACTGTTACCTTGCTGTTCAGTTAATTTGCTATTTACTTACAATCGACCAAACTGACTTTCTAGAGACTGTAAATGGTACGGCTCCTGAATTGCAAACCCAATGTAAATGAAAGTGCTTTAATAAAATGTTATTTTTCAGGATTTCACAAGACTGGTTGATAGCCCTGTGGAACAAAGGGCAGATGGCACACAATGATGAAATTAATCCTTCTTAAATATGATATTGTGATTGAAATGTTCCAATGAAGTTCTATGATTTTTTATATATATAAACGAATTGAAAACCAATTTGAGGATGTCTTTTAAAAACAACAGTAAGAAATTTAATTGGGCTACTAGGATGTGCAATTTTTCTTGTAGCATATAGGTAATCTAGAAGATTACAAAAGCATAGAAACACTATACCAGTAAAGATGTTAATTTACTAATATCTCGAGCTCTTACGATATTAAGATTAAAAGGTACGGCTCTAAGGCAGTCACATCTTACTTGAAAAGGTTAGCCAGCCCTGAAATACCAACTTCAGTAAAGTCATAGTAAGATATGTACTGTTGTGGAGTGCAGAAGTATGAATTATCCCTAAATGTGTCTGTCTATCTTAAATCAAATAAATATAAATTCTCATTGTAATCAACAGACAGATAGCTTATGCGGATAGTCTATCTCCTAGACAAAGTATTTAAGACAGCTCAAATAATTACTTTTGAAAAGGTCTCATCCTCTGTAAATTCACTGCTAAATTTAATTATCTATTCAGAAAAAAAAAAAAGAAAAAACAACCGTAACTTGGTACATATGAATGTATTATAACCACATTTCTGACAAAGAAAGTAAGTGTGATGCAAAAGGAAATGACAAGTTATTTCACATTCAGCTCTTTCCCTCTGTAACCTCATAAAACTCTGGTATCTAAAGCTGTTCTCCACACTACAGATACAGCAGCAATTGTTATATATGTGTCCTGGTCCAGCTCAAGAGACTGATCTGAGTGTCTGCGTTTGTTTGACACCTCTAACTATACCTTTCCAAATCCATAACATACCACTTCTTCTTGTAATAACAGCCTAACTTCATTATTAACTGAGGGTGTGTGACTGCAGTTGGAAGAGGGAAAAAAAAAAAAAAGTGCTTTAGTTTTATTTACTTGTTCCTTACTAACAGGCAAAGCAACTGACCATTATTTTACCAAAAGCTACTTAGGAATTGAAGAATACATAATCCCTGATGCTTCAAATGAAGCCAGAGAGGTTCATACTGTCTGATACTTTCCAAATGTATTTTTCTGACTTCTAATAGAAGGTTCTGTAACTGCTCTAGATTCGTTTTTATTTTACCACCTTTACTAATGAACCAAACATTAAAGTATAGGCAAATCTAGCGATATTCCTCCCAGTACAGGAACTTCATGAATATCAGATATCTGCAACACTCACTTTGCTACTTAGATTACAGGTTAGAAAATTCAAGCAATATCTCCTTTCTTTATACAATGTAAAGAATGCCTGTGGTTGTGTAAATCAAGTGCCAGGCTGTATGTTTACTAATTATTAAATGTTTTTCTTCATCAAATCTACATTATTGTTTATATTTTTTTGGTAGAATGAATTCTTAGAGTACATTGTTCTGTTGCTTCATCTTTTTAAATCTTTTTTTAATTAAAATTATTATTTTATTTTTCTTTCCTTTTGTGGCTTTAATTATTACCTCTTGAATAGCTGATATGTCATTATTGACAAAATATACTGTAACTTTTCAGTCTGAATCACTAAGTTCAGCATCCCCAGCTGATTGTGCCAGAAGAACCCATTGTTTGAGCTATTACCCAAATATTATATGCCACAGAAAATCAATACAGATTTACGAATTTGAAATAAAATGGCAATGCATATTAACAGCAGCTGATTTCCTTGAGGAATAATTCCATCAAATGGTTTGAAATTTAGAAATAATAGTTCACATTTTGCTTTTTCTGAAACGTTATTGAAAACTTAAAAATAACAGAGGATGAGCCCACATGATAGAAAGGTTGAGATATCCATCAAATTGAAGAGGTATTAAGGGCTAAGCTTCAGGTATTCCTGAGTTTTGTGAATGGAAGGTGTCTTGCAGAGAATTTTAGTGTCACTCTGTGCACACTAATATTGGCTCCATCAGAAGGTAAGTCATCTGACTTACATTAAGCAGGTAGAAAAGATTAAGTGGTGTCTTTTTTTTTTTTTTGTAAATGCATTATTTATAAATCAACAGAGTTCCACTCTGAATATTTATTTGTTTTCTTTATAACCTTTCTTTCAGACTTTGTATGTATGTGGCAGATGCACTTCTCCACCCTGCCATCTTGAAAACACCAGAACTGCCAGACCAATAGACCACTATGGTCATGCACATGCCTCTTGATTGACAGACAGGGCCTTTGAACAATGAAATGCCTTGGCCGAGAGAAGTTTCTGGACCACTATCATAAATTACGGCAGCTCAGATTCAATTATGGTATAAATGGAGCATGCCAGAGTCCCCCTTAGAGTTGGTCTTCCTTGGAGCAGTGGGTCTACAGTTGAAGATTCTCCTCCTTAGGCTGGCCATCCATGGAACATTCCTTGAAGGCTGAGACACCTTGCCTTATTGGCACGCAATCTTCTGGGTATCACTGAGAGTCCTCACTTTGTAAGAGTGGGAAGATTTGCATTTTGAATCAGCAGTCTGGAGTTTTGGGGTCTGATCACTTGAGTCTGAGTCGGTTGTGTAGTAATTGAACTCCTAATTGGTATCCAAACCAGTGTTTTAGAACGTTGTCAGAGTGCTGAATAATTTTGGATAAATCCCATCTCCAGTCAGTTCTCTGCTAAACAGTTCTAGTTGGAATAAAGTCTGTTTGGAGCTTATTGCTTGCCTACATTGACTTTTGGGGTGCCTCTGTGACAATGGAGATGCAGTTCTACTATCTAGGTATCAGACTTGTATTTCACTGGCCAGAAGTTACAGTATTGCTTTTGCTGCCTGATTTCACATTCTTAGCCTTTAGAGACCTTTATTTTGGATTTCTCTCATTGCGAGTAACATTGATTCTGCTGTCCTCTAAACAACTTGGTTTGAATTCTGCCTGATCCTAGAGATTTGCTACATTTGGATCAACCCAATTAATTTAATCCTTTTCCCACACAGACCCTGCAGTCAGCTTGGATAATCTATTCTTAACTGTCAGTGCCAAATAGTAAGCTGTTAGTGTCCCCTCTTCTAAATATATCCAGAAGCATAGATTAAATATGTTGACTATAACTTTCTGTTCTTTTTTACTTCATCCTTCTATTTGATATTGCTTGAGACTTTCGTAAGTATTTCTTGGCTACAGATGCACTTGTAGCACAGATCATATTAATGTATTTAGGACTCATGAAATGTCTTATAGAGTGTACCTGCCTTTTCCTCTTTTCTGTCTTTCAGCTTCTTCCTTAAGGCCTTCCTCTCCATTTCAAGCTTTTATTCTCCTTCTTTTGTCCTCTCCTGCATGATCTAACTACATGAGTAAATGGACAGCGTAATACATTTCTCTATATATACTAGTTCCATACAGCCAAGCTATAGGAAAAAAAAAAAAAAAACTATAGAGAAGGGAGACCTTAACTAATAGTCTGGATGGGGTGAACAGTTAAACTGAAATTTGGATTTTGTTTGTTCAGAATGTGCTGCGAGGTTGATTAAAAGTCAACAAGTAAAAACATATGGTAGTAAAAGTGGGGGAAGAGAAGGTCATATAAAGCTCCATAAAATCAATTTTGTTGCAATCTGGGAGCCAATGAAGGTCTGATAGAATGGAATGAAATGTGATTTTTTTGTTTTTGTTGTTGTGCAGGAACCCCGTGATGGCACGCTGAACAAGATGCAGCTGATAAATAGATTTCTGCTGACAATCCATGGGAGCTAAATTACAATAGTGTGGGAGTAGTAGAACAAATGAACAAAGTAAGACTACTGCACTGTAGTACCAGTTGTTAATATTTTTAAAATATTTTTTTTAAAAAGTTGTTATTGAATATTAATCTAAGAAACTTAAAAGCAAAATTTTCCTGAATAGTTACTAAGATCAAATGTTTGGAAAAAACAGGGACAATAATTCACTTCTAAATAAAAACCACACAAATAAATATAATAAGTCATGAAATGAGAAAGCCTTCTGGAGAAGCAATTGCCTATTAGATAATAGCATTACTTGCTTTTGGAAGCATATGGCCTGAGTCTCCTTTATAACTAGCATCAAAAAAAGCCCAACCAAACGAAAAATGTGTCAGGTCAAATGCCTAGTGGTACCAAAAATTAATACTCAATTATAAAAATATTTTCTATATTTTCTAAAGTGCCTGTTTTGGACTACAGTCTGGATTTGGCCCATAAGTTTCAGTTTGCATAGTGGAAAAGCAGATGGCAGAGAGGATAATGGCTCATCTGCAAAGCATATGGGTGAAAGGATCAAACAGGTAAGTAGCAATGGTTTGTTTTTTACATTCCATGCTAACAAGAACATGCACCGTGCATGAAGGAAGAATTCTTAGCATTTAGTTGTCAAACCGGTATTTGCTGCTGGTCTCATCAGCCTGGGAAGTTCACCACAGCAGTCTTTGAGGCACATTATTACACGTAGTTGTTTAGAATAGAAATTGGTAATAAATTATAAAAGTGCATAAGTAATACAAGGCAGCTACAATTATACAGCAACAAGTTTCAATCTTTGTGTTGGAGAATGTTATATATATATCATTAACTATGAAGTACTGAACAATAAATATGGTTGTTATTATTATAACAAAAGACTAAAAGCTTTTTGACACACTATAGATTGTTAGCCAGAAGAATGACAAATTGCTAGGATTTATAGCTTTTAGGTATTTAGTAAAAACATAGTAAGAGGAATATGTCATTCTGCCATCCAGAAATAATTGAACTGCCCTGATTTCCAGGAATTTGACACTGGTTGTAATTTTGATCTAAAAGCTAGTGGAAGGTACTTTTCACATTGAGAATCTAAACTGAGAATGGCGTGTAGTCATCATGTAACTTTTGCTGTGAATGCAGTTTCAAAAGCTCATAAAATAGGAAACGAAATGACAGTAAACTAGACTGAAAATGTTTATCATGAGAAAAGCTTGCAGAATTTTGGAGCAGGTAGCTTCATAAATAGGAATACAGAAGAAAGTGGTCTGACAAAATTGGAAAGTGGTCATGCAAAACCAAGATAATTAGAAGTGTTAACTGCAGTTTTAAATGCTGTCATTGATTTTGCATTGAAGCCAATACAGTGACAGAAAAAGAAAAAAGTGTTATTAAAAAAAAAGTGTCTAACAGACAAACTCTTTGTTTATGTAAAAAGCACAAAGAATATAATGTAACCTATTATATTATGGGAATTCCACAGTGATGATTTGCTCCAAAGCAAAGACTGTAAATTTAAGTCTTGGAATGTAAACTTTAATCTGTTACCACTGGTGAACAAATGAAGTTTGTTTCTTTTAAATTACATCAGGACTGAAAGACATAAAGAAAAGCAAACCTTTTAAATAGAAATGTCAGAATGCTGGTTCAGTTTGGAAGGGTAAATTTTCAGAAAATTAATAATATTTTTCTATTGATTAAAGGCAATTTTGATTCTATGGCAACGAACAGAAAATCTACTACTATATGGTTCTAAGAAAAGATGAATGTTACTTCCTGATGTCCCTCTTTTTTTGGTCTCTTCTATCAAAGGATGTGGATTGATTTCTACTTCATAGTCCCTTCTCCTAGGATGTTAGGAGAGGCAGAGAATAAAGTCAGTCACTGACTTCTTTCACAGAAATCTGTGATCTATGGGTTACTCATTCCAGAATGGAATCATTCCTATGTTCTCTGCCTGTGAGCTTCATTACTTACTTTTTTCCTTAGAACCCCTCATCCTATTACACGTATGTACATGGTGTACTCAGGAGAAAAGAAAATAACAATAACAATAACAATAACAATAACAATAACAATAACAATAACAATAACAATAACAAAAATATAATATAATATAATATAATGTAATGTAATGTAATGTAATATAATATAATATAATATAATATAATATAATATAATATAATATAATAATTAATTATCATAATAATGAAAAATACTCCTTACTTCCTCTATGTGTGCTTAACACATATTTTTTACAAAAAAATTTCCCTTTATTTTTGATGTCACATTACAAACCACACCTCAACCCTCCAAAAAACCCAAACACATTTTGGTATTGCTTTTCACTAAATTATAAAAATCTTGCACTGTTATAGAATCACAAAGTGGTTGAGGTTAAAAGGGACCTCTGGAGGTCGTCTGGTCCAAGTTCCCTCCTCAGGTAGGGCCGCCTAGAGCCCATGACTGTGTCCAACAGGTTTTGAATATCTCCAAGGAGAGAGATCCCACAACCTCTCTGTGACAGTGCTCATCCACCCTCATGGCAAAAAAGTGTTTCCTATTCAGATGGCCTGTCCATTGGGTGCCATTGAAGAGACCTTGCTTCCATTGTCTTCGTACCTTCCCTTCAGGAATTCATACAGATTAATAAGAACCCCACGGAGCTTTCTCTAGACTGAACAGTCCCAGCTCTCTCAGTCTTTCCTTGTAGGAGAGATGCTTCAGTCCCTTAGTCATTTTAGTGGCTTTTTCCTGGACTCTTCCCAGCTTGTTGATTTTTCTCTTGTAATGAGTGGCCCATAACTGGACACAGCACTTCAAGTGTGGCCTCACCACTGCTGGGGGAAGGATCACCTCCCTTGACCTGCTGGCTATACTTTTCCTAGTGCAGCCCAGGATATCTTTAGCATTCTTTGTTGCAAGGGAATTTTACTGGCTTATATTCAAGTTGGTATCGACTAGAACCCCCTGGTCTTTTTCTGCCAAGCTGCTTTCCTGTTGGGTGGGCCTCAGCATATAGTGGTGAATTAAATACCTGAATAAATGCCTGAAGAAATGGATAAATTGGGGTTTATTAACAATGAAAGTAAATTAGTTAGAAAAGATCGAGTCTATTTCCTCAGAAATTGGTTCTGATTCTCAAGCAGCAGTTGTGTCATGCATAAAGCCATAGCTACAATTCAGAAATATGTTCATTTTGAAGTTCTGAAGCAGATCTCCTTTGGAAACTGGACAAGCAGCCTGGTATCGCTTGGAACAAGAAGCTTGGTATGGATTGGAACAAGCAGCCTGGTGATTGGAACAGGGCTACAAATATATTTCAAGATTCTTTCCTGATAATCTTATATTAAAAAACTTAGAGTCTGAAGCTCTCTTCTCTTCTGTTAATGAATTCCTTTCATGTCTCGGTTTTTGCCAGTAGAATTCCTTAAGTTTTTCAAATCTGCTTCTGAAACAAGAATTACCTGTCTTGTCCATACTATTCAGTATAGTATAAAGGTATCTCTTGTGGAATTCTTATGGAATTAAGGAATCAGGAATATCTCTGAATACCTTGTTTTCATTGCTCACTGTATTGGGTTTCCATGGAAATATTTTGGTCGTGCAGAGGCTACAAGAGTAGCTCCTGTGAGTAGATGCCAGAAGTTTCCCCATGTTAGACAGAGTCAGTGCCAGCTGGTTCTAAGATGGATCTGCCTTTGGCCAAAGCTGAGCCAATCAATAATGGTGGTAATCTCTCTGTGATAACATATCTAAGAAGGGGAAACAAACTGGTGCACAACAGCAGCCAGAAAAGAAGAGTGAAAATATGAAACAACCCTGCAGACATCAGTGTCAAAGAAGGAGGAGGAGGAGGAGGTGCTCCACATGATGGAGCAGAGGTTGCCCTGCAGCTCATGGTGAAGACCACTGTGACACAGGTTGTCCCCCCGCAGTCCATGGAGGTTAATGGTGGAGCAGATATCCACCTGAAGCCTGTGAACAACCCCACAGGGGAGCAGGCGGGTGCACCCAAAGGAGGCTGTGACCCCATGGAGAGAAGCCCATGTTGGAGCAGGCTCCTGGCAGGACCTGTGACTCCATGTGGGACCCGCAATGAAGCACTCCATTCCTGGAGGACTGCACCCCATGGGAAGGACCCACACTGGAGCAGCTTGTGAATTGCAGCCTGTCGGAGGGACCTGTGTTGAAGAAGTTTGTGGAGGATTGTAACCCGTGGGAAGAACCCCATGCTGGAACAGGGGAAGAGAGTGAGGTGGAAGGAGTAGCAGAAACAATATGTGAACTGACTGCAATCCCCATTTACCATCCTCCTGTATCACTTGTGGGGAGAAGGCAGAGAAATCATGAGTGAAGTTGAGCCTAGGAAGAAGGGAGGGACGGGGAAAGTGTTTTAAGATTTTATCTTTATTTCTTTTTACCCTACTCTGATTTGATTTGCAATAAATAAAATTAATTTCCCCAAACTGAGTCTATTTTGCCTCTGTTGGTAATTGGTAAGTCATCTCTCCCTGTCCTTATCTCAAGCTTTTCATTATGTTTTCTATCCCCTGTCCAGCTGAGAAGGGAGAGTGATAGAGCAGCTTGATGGACACCTGGAGTCCAGCCATGGTCAACCCACTACACTCATTCAGAAACATTTTTCAAACCATGTCTTCTAGATCAGACCCTGCACAAAATGCAACAAGAAGAGAAGAAGATGATCTTAATTCTGCAGTCAGTAGAGTACATGCTCACTGAGGCTCAGCGTTCAAAATGAAGACATTTATTTTCTGTGGAACAGACATTTTTTTATTGCCGATAAGATTTTGGATAAATTGACACTAAAATCACAGTGAGGATCCACAAGAAATCCACCCAGAGTAGACTGAATGCTCAGATCACTAGTATTACGGCTTAGAACCTTTTGAGACTGTTGCAAACCATAATTAAGTCAGATTGAAGTATTTATTCTCTTAGGCACACAAGGTAAATATTTTACAGTGTTTGAGCAGTCTCAGACCTCATACCCGGTTACACTGTAAGCGGACAATTGACGGTCATTCTTTTCATGTTGCATAACAGCTTATAAAAGTGTAATTTGGGCTCATAGGTTGCATATAAAATATCAGAACCACAATGGGACTGTGCATACATGTTATTAATGGGTGTTGAATGCAAGCTCTCTCATAAGTTGCTCCCTGAACACCAACCATAATACAAAATTTCTCCAGCACTGACTGCTAGATTTATACTTTTTCAGATGCCTTTTTATTGGTCCCAGGAATCTGAAATGTTTTATTAAATATCAGGTCACTTCCTACTGGTTTATAGGCTTCTAAAGAAAATAGAATAGGCACTATCATTTGTATAAAATGATTTTTAAAAGTAACTCTATTAATATTTGCATGAGACTTGTTAGGTTTTCTCTGAATATTTGTTAAGCTATCTTATACAAAACATTGGGCACTGTGGGTCCCATGATCACATTTCAGAGAGAGATAGCTGTTCTGTCCACAAAGCAGTTGGCTCAGAAAGGATACTGCACTTCTACATGTGTATATAACTTGAATGCAAAAGTCAATTTCACATGCTATAAACCGTACAGGATTGTTATACTTTTTATTGTAATGTTTAAGTTATGTGCCTCAATTCTGTGTAAATCTCACTCAGGTTCTACTCTGCAAGTATTTTTTTGTAGTTTCTTGTCCACATATTTTCCATTGAAATAATGAAGAGAGAGATTAATGTAAATAGTTTCTAACCAGGATCTCTTTTGCATGTTCAACAACATTTTTAATAAATATGTCTTTTTCAACCCCATGAAGTCTCTCAGTGTAACCTAAAAGAAGAACTTCTTAAGAAGGAATTTTATTATTTTACAGCTTGAAGTACACAAGTGGAAGGAAAGAAATGATCTAAAGCTTTTCCTGTATTCTGTATGGTTTCTTACTGTCCTCTACATAAAAAGTATTAAGATCTTAAAACTTTTATCTATTAAAACTTTCAGCTATGAAAGCTATTCTCAGAATAAACTTCGGATAAGAAATAAAATAATATGTTTTATTTTAAATCAAAGAAATAAAATATTTTGTTATATTTTAAATCAATGTAATTTCAAACAGTTGCTGTGTTAAACTTTGAACATTGCATTTTATTAGAAATACCAACACGATTTCAAATCTAGAGCAGACTGTGCACTGAGTGCAGGGCAAAAAGCCAGAAATGTTTGAATTCTAATCTTGGCTCTTAAAACAAGTTTCTGTATGGCTTTTGGCAAGTCACTTAGAGTCTGTCTCAGTAGATTTATACTTTCGTACTACCTTGCAAGTTTCTTCTGAGTATTAATTAGCCAACATCTATACAACATTTTAAGACTATAAAATATGTTGTATTTTTGTTACCTGGTAAAGCCATAATTTCATTATATATTATGATACTTAGCGTTATAACTTACATCTTCAAATATGAACAACCAGTGATATATCATTTCCACTAAATAGTGAAATTAGCAATTTAGCAACCAATTCATCTTTCTAAATGATATTAAAAATCTGCAAACTTACAACAAAAAATATCCTTTATCAAACAAAAAGCTTTTGTTTTGCTTTTGAACAAACAGATGTTTTCAACTTCTATATGTCACAGTTGTGTGTAACATTAAGGAGATCGATACTGTCGTTTAGTTACTCTAGATCCATCACAGAACATTCTCCAGACCTTGTTTTTTAAATATAACTGTCAGATACTCTGTAATTAAGAATATTACTTCTCTGCTGCTCTGTGACACTATCTTACAATTGTTTTTTTAGTGCTCAATGCAAGTTTTTGCTTGCTTCAAATGAGAAAACCATATATATACTTTCTTTCCTCCTTGATTTAAAATATGCAAATTCCTCTTATTGAAAATAGCACTGGCATCTGGGGTTATATTATGTTTAGGAAATCCAACATCATTTATTGTTAAAAAGAAACAGAGGCTGGGCAATTTAAAGATAAATATGTTGTACTAGGTAGTCGACCCATTCCTCGTCTGCTATTATTGCTTTTTAATTAATCCCTTCAAGAACTTGATCCTAAACTATTGAAGCTAATGGGAATTTTACCATTAATGGCTATAGTAGAAATGGATGAGTCTGAGAGATGAAAGTGCTTTTCTTTAAAATACATTGGTGAGTAAAGTTGACTCTAGAATTAATTTGCTTTTGACCAACAATATTTATTATGATCTTCAATTATGACAGTTTCTTACACAACTATGTTGAAAGATTAAAGTACCATCAGGAGTTGGTAGGTTAGGTTCATAGTTAATTTGGGGTCCACACTGGCAGCAATGTTTTGCTGATTTTTTTTAAGTCAAACCCTGTGCACCAAACAAGCAGAAATACAAGTCACTTTAGTGGATCTGCAAGATGAATCACAATTCTAGCAAAATAGTGACTTAAGTGCAATACTTCAGCATAGGAGGAGGACAAACCTAACTCAGGACAGAGACGTGCTGACAACACTCTGAAATACTTCCCAATAAAAAGCTCAGGAGCCATCGCCTTGTTTTTGTTAGTATTTTCTTGGCTTCTCGGAATCACACAATTCTGAATTCCTCAGAATCACAAAAATGCTAGTTGGAAAGTGACATGTGGAGGTCCTTTTTTACTTGAAACAGACCTATTGTGATTGATAGACTGGGTCAGCTACAGCTTTGTGTAGATGAGTCTTGAAAAAATCCATCCTATCTGGACAACAATTTCTAATTCATTACCCTCCTGGTGATGAGATTTTATCTAACACTCACTTGGAACCTCCAAAGCAATAATTTGTGGTTACTGTTGCTTGCCTGCTACTATTGAGAAAAGTTTTGCTCTGTCATCTCTGTAACAACTCTCCAGCTAATTGCAAGCAACTATTAGATCACCCTGTAGCCTCCTTCCTTTCTGTCAGACTAAACAAGACCATGCCTCCCATCCAGTTTCCATCAGACATGAACTCCATAGGAGTTCTATCCTCCATAGGATCCTTCCTAGTTTCCATTTCTCTTCCACCAGGGACCTACAACTGAGTATGTTATTCCTGGTGCAGCCTCACTAACACTGACTAAAGGAGGAAGATAACTTCTCTAGGTCTGCTGAACACCACCCTCATAAAGTATTGCAGTCTGTGGTTTGTGTCATTTGCAATGAGAGCACACTGTAGCTTCATATTCAGCCTGGTGTGCACCAAAACCATCCATGAGTACTACCACCTGTAGTATAATAGTATTCAGCTAATTTGTTCAAAGCCTATTCTGAAGTATGGTGCTAAATCTCCCCCACTTGCCCTTTTCAAACTGTATGAAGTTTCTGTCACTCTGTACTTTTCCTGAGGAATAACTGCAGTGCCCCCTTCAAATTACATTCAGTTTAAGAACCACAGACTTAGCAGAAGAAGGTGAGATCTGCAGTTTAACATTGCCTAGCTGAAACATCTTTAGAGATTGTACTAAAGGCTCATTTTCAAAAGACAAATATCACTTACATTCTGCTGCTAAAATTTCCCATGTTTTCAGCTTTCTTTACTAACAACTTAAAGCCTTTGTACAGTGCTCAGCACGAGACCTTTAGAATGTCCTATTAGTACCTTCTAGAATTTTGAACTCAATTTTTTCCTTTTAAGACCGACTGCAAAAGTACTTACTCTGACTCCAGTGGGGAGGTGTGAAACTGAGTAACTCCAACTGTTGCAGAAGACATATGAGATAAAGTACTTGTAAAATCAGTGAAAATAATGGACAGTACATTTGTAAAGAATGTAACTAGAGCAAATGACAATACAAGGAAGTATGGGAGAGTATTCTATTAAAAAATAAAAAAATGAAAGCCATTGGATCTAGGCTTTGTAATTCAGAGTATTAGATGTTCAAAGGAAACAGAGCGTTTAAATGGAAATGAAGTGACTCAGAGTCTTCGACGTGATTTAAACTTGGACTACTAAATCTAAAGAGAAAAATAAGGCCACATTTCAGTGAAAGGGAATATGCCAATTTGAAGTCAAGAGCATTTAATAAAACTTCCTGAAAGAAAAATCTACCAGCCTGCAGAAAAAGAACTCCTAAAGGTAATAAATGCCAGAAAGCCCAGTGCATGGAACATTTTAACTGATCCTAAACTGATCAAAACATTTGTGAATGAACAATAAGGATAAATCCTGAAAGGACATGGAGACACACTAGATAACTTAATAGGTCTTCTCTTTCTTTAACTTCTCTGAACTCCTGTGAATTTAAAGGAAATTAAATAAGCATTGGGACATGGTGCCAGCTCTCAGAAAATAGCATGCAAGGGAATCAAGCTAACCTTGAAAAAAGAGAACAGTAGAAAAAAGTATGTCCTAGAAAGTTTGAAAACATAAAGTTTTGACAACTCATGTATGCCAAGCTCATTATAGAAAATAACACTGAATATTCATATCAGGCATGAGAAAAGATGGGATCTTTTAAAAAACATTATTCACTTTCACTAGAGAATGAGGTTATCACAAGGGAATTTGTATGGAATAAAGAAGTGATTTAGACTAGGTAACAGACTACTTTATGGAAAGTAAAACTTAAAAAAAGTCTTGCAAACATGATTTTTTTTTTTTTTTCATGTGAAAATGAAATCTGTGGTGTACTGGTATTTAGATTCATTTATCATTCCTCTGAGGTCTCCTGACATAACTATGGAAAAGGTTTTATGAGATCGTTGCCATCAGGTAAAAAGAATACTGTGTACTGTTTTAGTAAAGATAGATTTAAGTCCAAAGCTCTGGAAAATATTTATGAAACAGTAGGAGGCAAAGGAAGCAAAAAGGAAAGATTAAGCTTTACAAAATAATTTTTTCTCCTTCAGGCAGTGGGAGTTAGGGGACCGCACTTTCTGAATATGTAACTTCAGAGTCTTCTGAATATAGGAATCTTTCTATCAATTCAGACAAATAGTTTTTCAGCCCTGAAATCTTGTGCCAATATCTTATATCTGATGTTTCACAAAAAAGAAAAACAAAAATCACAAACAACAACACCACCACCACCACAAAAAAACCAAACCAACCAAGCAAGCAAAAAGCCCACCACAGGCAGTTGTGAGGTTTAGAACAAACAGAAGATTTTCCACAGTGATCAGAGGATGTATTCAGTCAGTTCTTACTGGGTAATTAATTATTTATTTGGGCCATAAAGTTAGATAAATTCTTTCTCCACTGATTGCTGGTAGCTTTTTTTTAAAAAAAAAAAAAAAAAAAAAATCCTGGCTACATTTTGCCCAGAGTAAGTAGTACTACAAAATATCCATTTATATAGGGCTGTAACTGTTTCCCATATGGACAGTCCGTCAGATTATTTTAGCTTTAAAAGCATTAATCTGTTTCAACAGTTCCATTTAATTCAGGATATTAAAAAGAAACCTTAGCAAATATTGAAACTACTGTTGTCTGCTGCCTTGGGAAATGAGACATACCCAGTCTACAGAACACATCTAATTTTTTAAATAATTTGAACAAAGTATTCATAAAAGTACTGCAGCAACTCTAAAGAAGTATTGATCTCAATGCTATTCAGGATTCAATACCTATGCCCAGCTTGTAACTAACAAAGAATGTATTTAAAATTTCAGCTATATGTTTTGGTATCACGTCATGGTTTGCTGCACATTTGATAGGATGAACCACAGTCAGATTATTAAATGTCATATGTCACAAATGTGAAGGCAACAGAAAAACAAGTTCTCTACCTGATTTCTACAAAATATAGAATCTATTCAAGAAAGTATTTGAAATCAGCCATAAACAGTTTATAACCCTAAGAAACAGCATTGATTTTGAGACTATGTGGACAGGCACTGCAGAAAGCCTGAGACATTTGCAAAGATTTAGGCAAAAAAGTAAATAGTGAATAATAGTGCATTCAAAACTATGCTACTGAAGCTTTCTTTCGTATCATTTGAAACTGAATTTCTGATTCCTCATTACCAGTCCTGTTCTGTTCTGTTTCTTGTTTGGAAGACAATCTATCACTAACAGTCTTTTAGGGCAAAGTAAGGTCCTATTAACACTAAAGAGATAAAACATTAATTTGAACAGCAGGAATTTCCTATCTGGACTTGTCTCTTAAATGAGACTTGCAGTGGGCCTCAATATATCGTGGTTGTACAGGGCAACACACTCACTGAGCTTCATGATCAGTAGACTATACTCAGATGGTTAATTGAAAAGGGCTCCATATATTCATATTATTTGCTCACAAAAATGACAGATTATGAACCTAAATCTACACTGAAGAAACATGAAGAAAATCTGCTCATTTATGGAGCTTCAGTTTAGCAATGTATTCTAGCAAAACATGCTGTGTTCCAGCAGCACCCTCTGTATTATGCAGTTTTTTGCTTGCTTTCCTTGGTAATGACATCATATGTTCTTAAATCACAGTATCTGCTTCTCAAATGAGAGCTCTACTTCTTCCACACACAGCTGAGCAATACAACACTTAGCTTTTTTCATGTCCAAAGTCATAGCAGATGTTATGTTGTTTTAACTAAAGTGACAAAAATAAAATGATCTAAATTGCTCTAATTTCTTCACTCTCTCCCTTTCGTCACTACACTTCAGAAGTGAATTTACAAAGTACTGCACTGCATTTTTAATGTGCACTTCAAATTCTATAAAGGTGCTCAGCTAAAGCCCTTCCAGATTCTTTTAACAGTGACTGTGTCATCTCAAGGTATATATGGAAATCTAACCTTTTCTCCCAATGCCATCTCCTAGAAATTGTACAATGGAGACTACCAGATCAGTATTCTTCAGTTTATATCCTGCAATTAAAACATGTGCTGTAAGTTTTCACCTATGAGCCAACAAGAGTGTTGATCTAAATGCTTAAAGCCTCTCAGAAGGTACCTGAAACATGATTCCCTTCATTAGCCTGATTCATTTTAGTGCTATAACCATGTACGATACAGAGAATAAAGACCAGTTAAAAGACAAATTGTATGTCATCACCGTTTTTCTGGTGGCAACCTGCTTAGACCAACAAATGTGTACGCAGTCCATTTGTATATTCAGGAATGGACCTAATGCAGGGAGTTGAAACAGTCTACATCTTCAGTGTCTACATATCTATGAAAACGACTGGATCATCAGAAAAGTTATCTCCAGTTGATAAGTTAATTCAGGTATTTTTACTTCTCTGTAGACTTGAAGTTTTTTTCTTTTTATCTAAAAACTAAAACCTAGCAAGTTCTGTAGTATATGCCAACAGCTGTAAGAATAATGGAGATTTCAAAGACTTTCAGTGGCTAATGCTCCTTCAAAATTTACTCTTCAAATCACTATTCTTCAACATTAACTTTTAAAATTCATTTATTATCACTTCAATATTTACTATTTCTAAATTATATCCATGTAGTCAACTGTCCAATGAAATTTAATTTATTCTTGGTTTTAGTCTTGTGTTTGATTAGTGGTATTGTTGAATGATCTCCACTGTGTATGATCAATCTCCTTCTCAATACCACTGTGGGTATAATACAAATTTTTGAAACATAGACCATGAAAAAATGTTTGAGATGTGTCTATTCCAGAAAGCAGTTGGAGTTGCTGCAAGATACAATATGGAAAAAGAAGAAATCCTGAATCATAAGATATCAGCACCTTCAGAGTAGATCTAAAGCAGGAACTTTTCCCTTCTGTCAAATGGGGAAATAAATAATTTTCCTGTCAACAGTTGCTACATAAAAGCACTTAATATTTAAATTTGGGTGCATTATAAAAAAAGCACAATTTACTAACTTTGAAGATTTTAATAAAATCTGAAGTAGGTGCTTTCAGCATCGGTGATGTTTTATAGTACATCTTTTCTCCTAATATGCAGTCATTTACAACTATATAGAATACTAATGGCAGTTCTGATTTGTTAGCAGTTTATAACTACCCTGCATAGTATAAAATAGTGAGCGAAGCTGTAAAGAAGTGAACAGACAGATCCAGTCAGGATTTTTAAGATTAAGTAAAACACATTTCTGTTTAAAGTGGAATATAACAGATTTTTAACTTTTTCATGCAGTCCAAAATATCCTTCAGCACAGACGTGTAAGAATCTTGAGTAATCAAGGTTAGACCTAGCCAAAGTACTAGTGGGTTAGAGGAAACTGTATGTTTGCTGCTGTACTCACTAAATAGGTATACAGTACCATAAAAGCCCTATATATCTTTTAATTTGAGCCTCATGAATTTACCTGATTTATCAGTTCATCAGTTTGCTGTGCCACCCTGTCCTTCATTATCTCATGTCATCACTAGATTAAATAAAATTATTTGTCTATGAATAAATTGGGTGTTAACCTCATCCTACAGTGAAATACTCTGGAAAAGTTGTCACAGAAAGTAATCCCTAATGTGACCTTAAGCTTTTCCTTCTTGTTAATTTTAATTAACTAAGATGCCAATCAGATTTTCAGTACAAGTTTGGTTTTTTTGGTTGGTTTTGTTTTTTTTTTTTTCCTAGCCATTATCACTGTTCTTGTAGATCTTTATTTTAATCTATGTATTAGTACCTTTGCCCAGCTGCCTCTGTGTGTGCATGTGCATTTTCTTATCAGGTTACTCAGGCCATCTGCAAAATTGTGAAAGATCAACAATGCCATCTGCAGGTATAAGGTAATTCCTGATCAGGAGACACATTTGCTTTAGTTTTTTCATTTCCCTTTCCGTGAATAGGCTGTTTATTGTAGAGTGAAGTCAAATAATGCTCATACCGCAGCAAGTTTTATTCATATCAAACTTGTGTAGGTCTAGGACCTAGATATAAAGATTTTGGCTTAGATCCATTTCCTGTTAACCTATACAAAAGGCTGAATGTTTCTTTGAGCCTTATTCAAGTGATTCAAAAGTATCCAACCTGCAAAATGGAACTGGGAAGCCTATTAAGTAATATCTTTCCAGCTTCCTAGTATTTTTTGTTTTCCAACAAGTTTGTGAACAGAACCAGGACTGCTTTTCTCATGATCTGTCACTTTCTCTTACTTTCAAGTGCAGCTAGTAGCAAACCCTAGAAGGATGCATATGCTATAGTTACTGCCTGTTTCTTGTGTTTTCTTTTTTTCCTGATATACGATCTGTGAAGAATTTCAGGCATGGTGGGGATGAGGTATAAATCTCACAGAGAACATTAAGTAGTGTGGCAGACTGAGTGGGCTACTGGTAATGTGCAAGTCACAGTATTTCATCTTTCTTTGTTCCAATATGCTCAGTTACTAAAAACTAACCTTTCCCTTCCTATTGAACATGACTCACACAAAAGTGAAATTTAAAACTGTGAGGAAATATGTAGAATAGTCATATCAGTCACGAGCTTCCTATGAACATCCTATGCAATGAAACCAACTTCTACCAGGAGTAAAGTGAAATTCACCAGTTCTATTTGAAAAACAAACCAAACCCTATTTTTTTTTTTTTTTTTTTAAATCTAGGTCAGGATGTTGTTAGAATGAAGAAAAACTTATAGTTAGAAACTAGAAACTTCTGAATATTCTTCTGATTCTTTGGCTCAATCAGTGGCCCTAGGCAAAAGCAAAGGTTTTTGTGCTCACTCTCTGCATCTGTAAAATTAGAATACTAATGCTTACCTCACACCAGGGAATTGTGAGCTTTTAATTAGATAATGCTAGTAAGCTCTTCTGAGTCTGCAAGTAGCAAAAAATTTTTTCTTAAAACAGTACTCAGTTCTAAATACACTTCTTAGAGAATGTGAAATGAATAGTCCTTTAGAGAGGTTCTAAGATCAAATACTTCTGTGAGTGAAACAAAGTTAATCTCCTTCAGTAAGCATAATCAACTGAGAGTTTTGACTCAGAAAGGAGACGTTTACCTCAATTCAGTCCATTCAGGAATCTGTTCAAAATCTAACAAAGGCAATTTGATCCTTCAGACGAATGAACTTTTTTTTTCCCCCTCAGTTTATTAATATTAAATAGAAACTACATTGTGGGTGGAATTATTTCAAGTTCCCCCAAAAACTTAACTTTATATAACTTCCTAAAATTCATAACTTCGGGCTTATGAAGAATGGACATTTTGGATGACAATGATTTTAAACAGAATAAGAGAGTCTGAAGACGTTTCACAACTATACTTAAATGTGTTTTGTGATAAGCGAAAATGTTTCAGGGGTGTAAGATAAACATACAGAAATACATAAGCTGATTTTTCTGACTTCAAGAAACTGCATCAGATTTTAAAATATTTGCAAGATATCTCTTAATTGGTAATGAACTTACATAACTGTACTCTTATTCTTAATTTGACCTTTACATTTTTAGAGGCCATCACCCACAGCTTATAGCCAGATGCACTTGTGAGCAGCTTTGTCCCACAGCATGATAGAGCATTAGTTTTTATAACACCATCTTTCCTGTCTCTTTATGCCCTGCTCCCCCAGCCCTTTATATTTAGTTAAATTAACTTGAATTATATTCTGAAGTAGATTTTACAAGTGTTTAATGAACTGGCTGCGTGATACCAATTCTGTTAACCTTGTGAGCATAAATGTGAGATTCAGTTCTGCACCTCTGACAGGCATGAATGAATCAGCAGATGCAGCAGAAGAGTGAAGGGGCTGATTAGCTCAAAGGTACCTTTTAGACCACCAAAACCAAACTGCTGTTAGCAGTTTGCAGTTAGACAATTAGCATTATAATGCCTTTCTTGAATTATTCTATGGGTCATGAAGCTGTACTGAATCTCAACAGTGCTTCGCATCCCAGACATACTATGGCTCTGAGGAGCTGCTTTGGATGTGTCTCCTACAGCCCACCTACTGAGAGAATCCTTCATCACTGAGCTAAGTCTTATAGAGTCCACCTTCTCCAGATGGCTGCATCACAAAATGTACCATCCATGTTCAGAAAAAAAGGGGAAATCATAACTTATCTTTCCTTGCCCTAGTTCTGATTAAAAGTAAATTGGACAGAAAACTGTTATGTCAGTTTTTCCTCTGCCCCTGTGGGCTAATATAACACAGAAGTTAACGGAGATAAGTTTCTTGATATTCCTGTACTGTGGTAATACTTGCAGTTAAGATAGCTTAAAAATGTGTTTGTGACCTTCATATAAATGCTGTTGCTCAGGAAAGCTAAAAAGGTGCTAGTATTTCCAATTGATTTGTTTGAAGTGCTACCATTTGGACAAAATACCAGTGAGACTGGTGGACTTTCAGGTGCTTATCAAAAACTTTTTGAGCTGATTTTCATTTTGCCAGTGTTAATATGAGGCATCCTGCCTCAGAGTTTAAACCAACTGTCTGAAGAGAAATTAAATCACTTTTTCCCTTTACTTTTTATATATTCATCCCCCACTCCCCTTCCCAACCAATACCGTTTCTTTGGTATAGCATGGAATATTGCCCTTCTCTGAGGCATCAGTATTGCTGAATACTTCAGCCAGGTTTGTGAGAAATAATGCCACAGTAGGGTGCTTTCCATGTTCCTAAGGACGAAAATATATAAAAACTGAAATCCAATGTTTGGAAAAGTGTTCTTGGCTGTCCCATTAGATAAAACGTACTCTGAACTCTACCTTTGAAGAAATACCTCATGTAAAAGAAGGGTAGCCATGTTTACCCATTCTATTTTTTTTCTATTTCCATGAACTCAGTATATTACAGTCGGACAATAACTCAGCTTTGGCCCACTTTAGTGAAATATTGACTCACCTAGTTTCCTACTGTTTGGTAATATTTTTCATATTAACAGGGAATTCTCATGGTGACTATTGTTATAGGAAAGACTATTATTCCACAGATAGATTTGAGAAATAAAGGTTTTATTCATTTGTAATCTGACTTCAAAATTCTCTTTAAATTTTAAAGCTACTTCCTGTATAGTTCTCCTGGATGTATAATTCTCCATTTGGATGGAAATTATGAAAGATCAAACAAGGCTTGGCTCAATATCTGTCTTAACCTACTTAGCTGACAATTATGAAGAAAAGCTTCATGCTACATATAGCTTTTTTTTTCACTTGAAGAGATGTATGGGTTATTATTAGTGTCATTATTATTAACTGTAGCAGTTAGATAGTATCATTATTTTACTATCTTGTCATCTTTTTGGATTTATACCTATTAAGCTTCATTGACTCCTTCTCCTCCCTCCCTCAACTGCAATGCTCTAAAGGCAAGAATGAGCCCACCTACAATTCTGGGTTAATAAGCCAGGACTTTATCACTTAAAATAGGATTGCAGAAAGCCTCATTATCTTCTACATACTAATCCATCATACTGCCAATCTTCCCTAGTCAGTCTGAGAAAGCATAATTTTTAGTCAAGTGTTTTCAAAGTAGACTTCAGGTTGTTAAAAAAAAAAAAAAAGGTGTAGTTTTTCTCATAGATTATACTTCTACCTTCCTTGTATATTCAATTTACCTTTGTCTACAGTGGACCCAGATATGTTAAACCAAGTCGGAAGCAGTGGATTGGTGCTAATAGGGTATTAATTCTTACAGAAAATTTTTTACCTGTGTACAAGCAGTAGAAGACAGGAAGTCAGAACATTTCTAACCTTATTTTAAATTTGTAAAAAAATGTTATCATTATCAAGAAATGGTCTTAATGTTTTCTTATTTTCCATGCTCTGATTAGACTTGGTGAATTTGTACCAGTCGCAAACTCTGCTTTTATGTGGATCCTGAAAAAAAAACAACAAACAACTCTCTACTTAAACAAACACACCTTGTCTTATTTGATAACATATTAATCTTTAAACTCACTGAATATGTGGGAAAAAAATTATCTGAGTCTTCTGTTCTTGCTTTAACTCATATGTCAAACAGAAGAATTTGTTTCCTATTAACTCCCTTGAGCACATTTTAAGATAGCGCAGCAGCGCAATTCACAGGGGATCATCCATGCAGCAGAGCTAGAGCTACACAGAATTGTTGTTATCTAAAGGAAAGATGGGAAGTTTATAAGTGTTTCTTTACTCTTTTATTTTATTTTGTTTCTCTGGTGCCATGAAATAGCTGGTGAAAGGGAGGGACACTTTTCAGCAATGCTTCCCCACTTGTTTTTCAGCTAGTGAAAAACAGTCATTTTCTTTTCCAGTGAAACTGCTTTGCACTTTGCAGAAACAAAATGTGTGAATCACAGCAGATGAAGGGGATGCTGATTAAAGCATAAATTTTTCTTAATGCAACATTTTTTTTCCTTGTGGACTGCTTCTTTGTCATTGTCAATTTCTGACTCACACTGGGAAAAGCTTGGAAGAAAAGTGTATGCATGTGGGTGTCTTGACATCTGGACTAAAGCAAGTAAAAGAATATAATTTCAAAAGGCAAAGACAAAACACTGACTTTTGTCCATAAAAGACCAAATCCCACAGAACTCTTTCATGAAATGCAAACTCATGCTTCAGAGGGACCTAGCGTGCACGGACAATTCATCTGTGCAAAGACGGTAATTCTAGCATGTCTCAGATGCATTGATTTCACTGTGAATACACAGGATGATTACCATGCCAGTATGGTTTGGCTAAGATTCATCAGAGTTTGTAAATACTATAAAGATTTTTTTTCTGTGCACATGCTATACCTAATTGTCTAGAATTTCTGGGCACTGTTCCTTCAGACATTTGGAAACCTCATAGCACTGTCCAAAGTGGTATTATTGGCCAGTGTGTCAGAAATTTCAACAACATTCATTTAATGAGATTCTTGCTTGGAGGAAGAGAGGGAGTAAAGGGAAACAAAGATTTCCTTAAATGAGTCTATATATTTGCTTACCTAAAAATAAGTGCTGTTAGGAATTCACAGACCGTACATAGATTTTGACATCTGAGCTAACATCCCAGGCTACTTTTACAAGTATTGGTAGAAAATGGGAGCTTCTAGAGGTTAAAATGTATTGTTTCAAAGCAAATATGTAAATCTAAAAATCTAAATTCAACATAGATTGAATCGAACTAAAAAAAAAAAAAAGGGAAAATTACTTCTGACTGTAAAAAAATAAAAATAAAGTATATACATCAGGCAGAGATGCCCACATTGCAATGTCTACAGCTAGATAAGAAAAATCCTACCCAAATTAAGAATGTGATGATTATTCTTTGTCTTCAAAGCCTTAGTGCCTTATAGGTTTTGTATGCTCATGCACTGTCTCTTGTCTGAAATGATAAATGTTAGTGTTCATACTCCTTATAACTAGCAAACATGCTGGGTAATTTTCCAAAGTCAAAACCTGTTACAGATTCAGTCATCAAACTAAGGTAACACGGAACACAAGTACAAAATATCAGGAGCATATTTACCTTTTTTTATTTTATTTTTATTTTTTATTTTTTTTTTTTTTAGGAATAACTACAAATAGGAGACCAAAACAGATTTTGATGCCTCAGTATTTTGTATCCTGTCATGTCCTATATTCTTTCAAATATTTTCATTACTTTCATAATCTAATAACGAATTTTCAGTCTTGGTGAGGCAAGTATTTTTTATATTGACAGAACACTTTCTTTTGGTTTGCTTTAATATAAATCACATTTCTCAGATTGGTATTTATGAATTAATTTTATTCTCTGCTTATAAAATATCTAGTATTTTCCTACTATAGTATATTAGAAAAAAGGCTATTTTTGATTTTTTCTAAAGTAGTCAATTTGCCTGTTGTTAAAGCTAACAAGATAATCAATCTGGCAGTCTCATAGGAGCCTTTTGGAACTGAGCATCAGGCTGGCCACTTTAAAACTCGAGGTCAGGTTTTACCCTGAACTACAGACAAGCACATTTTCATGAGCTTACACTCATGCACTCAGCAGCAGGCACTGTAAGAAAACTGATTTTGTAAAGGTCATGGTCTAAATCCAACAATGAATTCCGGATTTTGTGACACTTGATACTGCAGTCCCAAAAAGTTAAGCACCAAGATTTGTCACCCTGACTTTCCAATTGCTTTTGCTGAAAGTAGGTACAGAGGTTCAAGGTGGGTGTCGTGCAGCTAATTTAGTGTTTTAGGTAAGTGGTCCCTACTTCAGACACACCTACTCATCTTCCTTCTGACTCAAAGAGCAAAGCTACTGAAAGAGAAACAGAATACAAGCAAACTTCATGAAGCACATGAAGTACAATCAGCTCTACTGAGCAGATGTCTTGTTTACTAGAATTGATGCTCGAGAGGTAATACAGATGAGACAGATGATGGGGATTGCACAAGGAATAGCTTGGAGTGAATGGTATATAATACATGGGATTATCATTCCCTGTAGGCATAAACTGTTTCAGCAATGATAAAAGATGTATTTTGATGCAAATAATTTAATCCTAATATACAGAAATATGAGTTCTGAGCTTTTTCAATAACTTGTAATAAGAAGAACTGTGAAAAGGGGCAGCTGGGAAATAATTAAGCTCTCCATGTAGCACCATTTTGCAGTCTTTATCTAACATTGAAAAGTAGTAAGACATTTCCTGAAACATACATACTTTAAAGGGGACATCAGTTTTATAAACAAACTTCAGCCAAAGGAGATACAATACACCATTATTCTATTTTTTTTTTTTTTCCCCAGTTTGGCAATATTGCATTTTGAAAAGTGGAGCAGGAGGAAGGGATTTAGAAAAGTTTAAAAGACTTTGCCAAAGTCAATAATTTCAATCAGTCCCCTGAATTCAGGGGGATAAATTCCGTTTCAGAGGCCTGATTCCAATGGGAGCTTAAAGCTTGTGTATGTGACCTGTAAACATTATCACAAACAGCAACAGTATTTGACAAATTATCTAATCACCACAGTGTAGATCAACACATTTTTCTTTGCTATAATAAAGTGTCTCTTCTTAGAAAGCATATGGATTTATACTTCTCTAAATTTATATAAAATCTCGGATACATGCTAACCTTGGTTTAGTCTAAAAAACCTGAAATGTTTCACAAGACAAATATCTGTACCTTTTTTTAACAATATGTGTGCACAGGTCACACATTATTTTCAAGAGTTTAGGCATTTACAGTTTCCTGTCTCTTTTAGGACAGCAGTCTTATTTAAAAACAAGTTTAGCCTTTCTTCCATCAAAAAAGATAGTCAAGACCATCAATATCAAAAGCCAGGCCCTTGCAAAAAAGCTTATATAAAACCTAGTAACAGACTTTCTCAGATGGTAATTAGTACAGCACTGTATACACATCTCAAAGAGCATCCGTGCCAAATGAGGGACATTGCTACTGCACCGTGATGTATGTAAAATGCAAAAAGAAAACACACTTTTAAGAACAGGCAATTCCCATAATCAAAAAGTGAACTCTGCTATGACTTTTCACATTTGTCATTTCAATCCTCAGGCCTTTTAGCAACAGCTAGTGAAATTACTAATACACCGTTGTTGGAACTGAGCACTGATGCAGACTTCTGTGTGAAGCTGAGGGAAGACAGTTTATGTGGTAGCTTTCCAGTCTACCAGTACTTTAAAAATCTGAACTATTTTTTGTTTCAGGTGAAGCTAAAATGAACTAACAAAATCAAGTTGTGCCATTTACTCTTGGAAGCATCTGAGTAGATTTTTCAGAAATTAAATAATTTCCTTTTAAATTTATTTTAAAAAATTTAAAATTAGTATGTTATAAAGCATTTTTTAATTTCAGAACAATGGAATTAAAAAAATATATATTTATGTGATCAAAACTTTCTAATTAAACTGACTTATTTTCATAATGAAATATTAATTATCAAATAAGTTGTGGACTGAAATTCTTCAGCTCCCTACATTACTACTGCCTCTTTTGTTTCTTTTTTTGGACTCAAACCCTAGTATAACTATATATCAAAGCACATTTTAAAAGCTTTCTTAATACCAATACATCCAATGTTACCTGCTCTCAAGATGCCTTCCTTCAGTATTTAACTTTCTATTGCGTGGTGCCATTGGGTGATAACACAGACTGTAGCTGCATTTTTCCAGTAATACAATGTAAGTGACATTTCCTTGCAAATTATTCTTTGCATTTCAAGTAATTTTTTCATGTTTCAAACTTCCCTGTGCTTAACCCATAATGACAACTTGCTCATCTATTTGTTTTTATTCCTCAAATATGTAGAATTTCGCTTATAACCGAGTTTGACCTGTGCAAATACCATCTGAATCAGTTTCATAGAATTTTGTCACTCTGTGAAGAGTACTTTTTGCATTGGAATATAATAGTAATAGTAATAAATAATAATAAATATCATGACTGTCACAATTTATTTCAGAAAACACTACAATGTAATTGTTTTATAAATGGCTATAGATTTTATTAATGAGGCTTGCATTTATATGAGGATTAATGTTTTCTTACCAAAAAGCAAAATATCTAATCTTTTAGTAATACACACACATACGTACACACATATAGTCAGAGAAGACAGAAATGTATGTAAATATTATTAATAGGGTATTTTGTCTTTTTTTGTTCTTTTTAACAATAGTGGAAAAGGGAGTATATAAACATCATATGAATTGACTTTACATAATTGCTTCCTGAGTAAATTTAAATTAATTTTTCACCGTCTTCAAGTTTGTTAAGAAACTAAAAGTCAAATAAGGCTAATAAAAATACAGTAGGGAATATTTCATGTAGCATTTAGCTAAAACCAAAAATATAATTGAATAAAAGAATAAATCACAGAGTTATATATGTTTCACTAAATCGTTCCTAGAAGTTGCAATATTTTTAGCGAATGTCTAGAACTTAAAAATGGCCTTCACTTGATTTGAGGTTTTAAATTCACATCATGGCAAGACATTTGCCTTGGTACGATTACATTATGAACTGTATCTGGATTATATTCACTTTCTTTACTTTTCATTATTCTCTTTGCACAGAACCTCTAGCTTTCATTATGTGGATTCAGGATAAATCCGAGGTCAAATTTACATTACAAGAGCTTCACTGAGAGGCTACATAGCTATGTCATATTTCACCACCTATCTTTTGAACCTTTTTGAAACCTAAGAAGAATGGTGAAGTATGGCAAACAGATGAGATGTATCTCAGGTATTTGTTTTCATATTTGAATTTCAATAGAAATTCAAAAGAACAATATCCACATGGAAGATAGGATATCTGAAAAAAAAATATTACTTAATCTTGCAAAGATTTTAAGCAGCATAATATATGGCTCACAAAAGTTTTTTAAAATCAGGAGATCCAAGCATTTGGGTTTATTACAGTGGTTTAGCATGGAAGACTATTTTTAGGGCTCCAGCCTTCTGAAATTTCTTTTTTACTATTAAATTGCTGCATGCTGACTACAAAACTCATTAATCCAATAATCATATTGTGAATGGTTAAGAGATGCAGATATTCATAGTTGCTCTCATGTTTAAAAATTAGAAGCTTCTCTCACATGCCCCTCAGGAATTCATATATTGCATTTTTGAATGTCTACAAATCACTCAGAACTTGAATAGCTAAGCAAATAATTTACAACAAATCATTTACTGCATAAATCCCATTTTATTTCCATTCCTTCACAATCAGAGCAGCTACTAGTCTTCCTCTACTTAGATCTTAGTTCAGTACAGTGTGAGAAATAAACAGGAAAAGAACAGAGCGCAGTTTTTGACAACATTGTCTTCTGTAAAGATAGGTGAATGCTTATTAAACTTACAAAACTGACAAAGATTATGCTATAAAATATCAAAGGAAAGGTTCAAAGTGTTTGACTTTCAGAATTAGTTTTCAGTCCTTAGATTTTAAATCGGGTTAATCACGTTCATCTTACAGCTTTTGTTTTAAATATTATTATGAATTTCTGTCTGTTTTTCCTTCATTCTAAAATCTGTCATCTGCTAAAAATTGCATGTGAAAAGAACAATGGTACTCCACCTCTTTTTCCTCACAGTGAAAAACTAGTGCTTCTGACAATGGTCCTTAACTTCCAAACCCACCAGCAGTGATTTCCAGCAATGTTAGACTGAACGATGGTTTTATGATTCATTATTAACCAACTTTCTGCATACTGGAAATGATCCCGCATTATCAAGGTAATTTTTATTTGTGTTAACAGCAGTCAGAAACCTAAGGTTGCATCTCCACCAGACCGTAGTGTGACCTCTTGCAAATCATGTTACTTCTCCATGCCATATCTCATTTCTAAAAGGGGGATAATAATAATTCCCTTCCTTTCAAAACTGCTGCATATTGCATTGGATTCTTGTTTGGTTTCTTCACTGCTGAAAAATTCAGTTACAAGTTTAGACGAATGAAATTGTAGTGGTTTAAAAAATCATCATTTTGAGCAGTTATTTTAACATAGGAATACACAGAACTAAACTTAAACAACACTGTGAATCAAAATCCAAACTTTGTTTTGACATCAAATATATTTGCATAAATTCTGTCCACACAAATTACAGAGACAAATCAGTTTCCATGAAGAAATTATTTGTGTTTGCTTTTTCCCTTTTTTTCCTTAACCAAGACTGTAAACATGGTTGAAGGGGTTTTTTTCTGAGTATTGCAGTAGCTGTTAGGAGGAACAGAAGTATAAAAACAATATAAAAAAGAATAATATTGGACCAGTACATATATTTATTTACACAAGTATATTAGAAAATAGATGCCACTTCAAGTAGATTTTATCTACCTCTTATTTTTTTATTTTTATTTGTTTATTTTTAAAAAATGATTTTATATCTGCAACTTTGATCTTTTTTCTTAGGGAAGTAAAGAGTAGCATATTTTGATGTTTCACAGTGTAAAAAAGTAGGAGACCTTGGTGACTATGGACAGGTTCCAGGTCTCGTGTGACTTTACATCTTTGTAATCTTTCAGAAGTGTGGCATCTGTAACTGCAGGACATGATGGGCCCTGTGTGCGGTACTTGACTGCTGATAGTCCTTGATATAGCACAGGAGGACACAGGAGTGATATGAGAACGTCAGACGTTTGGGTAAAACATAGAAGGACGAATATCCTAAGCCATCTAGTCAAATGACTTGCCACTTGTCCTGGTTTCAGCTGGGATAGAGTTAGTTTTCTTTCTAGTAGCTGGTATAGTGCTGTTATTTGGATTTAGGAAGAGAATAATGTTGATAGCACACTGATGTATTATTGCTGAGCAGTGCTTACACTAAGTCAAGGACTTTTCAGCTTCTCATGCAGCCCTGCCAACAAGGAGGCTGGAGCCGCACAAGAAGCTGTGAGTGGGGGCACAGCTGGGACAGCACATCCTATCATGTCCTGTCCAGAAGTGGGGGCGAGGTGACTCAGATTGATCGGTCCTCTTGGCTGGAATAGAGTATACATAATATTTAAGGTCCGTAAACAAAGACTTTCGTTTTGCGGCTTGGCCTAAGTGGTAAATGATTTAGCGGTAGGAAGTTTTAGGGCACTTGTGGGGTTTTACACCTTACATTTGACCATTTAAAAAAAAAAAAAAAAAAAAAAAAGAGACCTCATTTCAGCTCTTACAACACGTATGGTGGGGCTTGGAGGCTTGGATCCAGCAATGTGTATGTAGTAAATCCTCTGGTGCTCAGCTTGGTTCCCACAATGAGAAAGGTGGGCAGAGTAGTCCTCAGGATGGTAGGTGCACTGCCAGTGCTTCTTCATGCGCGCTTTTTATAGTCCAGTTCCCTCCTTTGGATTGCCCGCTTGCATAATCCTTGATCTTCTGTGCAAGCATTACTGGGGGATGATTACAAAAGGTGAAAGAGTCCTGAAGGGTCTCAAAGGGTCTCCAGCTGTCTGGGGTCCTCTACCCTGGTGCTGTGCTGGGCCTATCAGAACAGGAACTGTGCGCCCTTCAGTACAACCCCCACCTTCTGTGGCAGCTGGCCTTTTGCCTGCCACTTGTTGTCATGTAAATCTCAACTCATTTTATCTTGATGTCCTGTCTCCTGTGGCTCGTTGTTAAAGGACTGTTTTTACCACAATTTTTTGAAACATTACCCTTTCAGTCTCTTACCGACTCAAATGGCCAAACGTAGATTCCAGACCATATGACAACATGTTCAGATTTCAACTCTCCTTAAATATGAAGCATGATGCTAATGGCATGGAATTTTCTCGTTGATCAGTCTGGATGTCAGTCAAGGTCTGCCCCATCTGTGCCTCCATTCCTAGCTGCCTTACACCCTTGGGCAGAGCTCAGAGACGGTGGCTCCCAGACAAGAGCAATTAAAAACTTTAGCTCTATCCCAAGTGTTATTTTCTTATTCTCAAACTAAATCCAAACAATGACTGTACTAGCTATGAAAAAAAAAAAGGTTTCTAACTGCATGAAGGAAAATTAACTTGTTTTCAGTCAAACCAGCACATCTTTTCTAGAAAATAAATATATCAAGAAAATGTATTCTTTTAGATTGACTTGATCTACTTGTCAGTCTATCTTGTTCATGTTACCTATTAGTCCAATTTGCAGTTAGCTGCTTGGATAATTTTTTTATTCAGCATTTTTCCAAACCTTTGCATGCTATTGAGTCAGTCTCATCATACTATGTTTGTTTTATTTTCTTTTACCAAAGCTAGGAAACTAAACATGAAATCTCAATTATTTGGCTTTACAATCCAGTTTTCTAGATTCTTCAGGAATGTTTGTTATAAAGATTGCAATTTAGTGTGCATTTCTTACAAAATTCTGATAAGGAGATTAAAAATTAATAAGCCTGTGCTCCTCCAAGAAATAAATAAAACCTCTACCAAGCATTTTAGCTGGCCACATGGACATACCATTCTCTCCTAAACACTGAACATATGTTTCTCAACATTTCTGTAGCCAGGTCTCAGCATTCCAAGGCTGTGATAATAAAAAAGGAAACAAACCATATGAATAATGCCCAGAGTTAACGTATCTGCACAGACAGTATGCTTAAGTTGACTGCTTAATTTGGGGTCAGCTGTTGCTTGTGATGCAACACAGTGATACTCAGGATCATTCTTATTACTTGACATTAAAGCAAATATGAGGACAACTAAACCAATAACCTTTGCAACAGCCAGCATATTACAAATTACAGATGAAAAATTCATTCCAAGTAATCCAAATCTGTTATAATTAGACTATACTTGATGATAGCAAGTATACTTACAACTATGTGTACTTAAATATTATCTAACTGAAGTTTTATTGGATATGTTGTTTTTTTCATGTATGGTATAACTGACAATAGTTATAAAAAATACATCACTGGATTTTCAAATGAGCAATTGGATTTGCATCACTATTCTGTCTCTAAACTTTTACAACAGATAATTCCCAAGAAGACGTTAGGCATAGCTGCACCGTGTCAAGCTCTGCCTCTTGGTTTCCTTCCTCTATATTGGTGGCTGCTCAAATGTAAGCAGTGGCATGCAGAATAAGTCTCCATGTTTTACAGAGCCAAAGACACACAATAGCCCTGCAACTCAGAGCAACTGGAAGTTATAGTGGAGCTAGAACTGGCTCTCATCCCAGAAAACCTGTATCTTCCAGATCTTTCTTGTTCTTGCCTGAAGAGCAGTGCAGGAGGAAAACCTTATGCTTTCTTCCATGTCTTTTTTTTTTTTTTTTTTTTTTTTTCAGTTTTCTAAATCAGCTGCATTCAAACTGCAGAAAATCACACAATTATTCTTCCTCATAAAAAAACTGTCCCTCCATCTTATGGTATGCTGTCATATCATTTAATACTTGCCAGCTTTCTGCTGCACTACATTGTGGTTCTAGAACATTTTTCAAATAATATCAGAACCAGAAAATGCAATTATGTGTTCCATTTGACTGGTGAATTATCTCATATATGACAGATTTACAGGTTCCTTGCTCGTTTTATGGAAACACCCTCTGAGTACAAACCTTTTGATACAGCAAGGCTACAACTTGCTCAGGCTATGCAGATAGAAGAGTCTGACGGAGGCTTCCCTTTTCCTATCTGCAGAAATTGCTCAGTAAGCAATGACTTCTAATGATCCCACAGACACTGACACCACACTGAAAGACACAAATGCTGAAGTTAGCAAAAGTGTTCTCAAGTATCCATTACAGGAGTTCTGCTTCTTAATCACTTCCAATGTGCCTATCAGTTTTCCAGGTCACAATCTATTGGTCATTTATTTGGCAAACTTGAAGCTGTATCTATCTGTTTATTAATGATGGAAATTTTCCATGCAACTCCAGATTTAATAGCTTCCTAGTTTGTGTCTTCTTTTGATCTATGCACTGAAATTAGAAGTTAAAAAATTTTTTTCTCTCTGAGTGTGATAGAAAATAAAATTAGGTCTCAGATTATACATATATCTATATTCTTTTCTCAGCCCTAAAACAAACCTGTTTGATTGTCATATGCCAAAAAAATTATAGAGATTATAATGGAAGGACTAACACTTGTACTGTTTTTGGCTGAGATCAAGTTAAATTTCTTCACAGTAGCTTGTGTAGTGCTGCATTTTGGATTTGTGATGAAAACTATGGATAATACACCAATGGTCTAGCAATTGCTGAGCAGTGTCTGCACAGTGTTGAGGTCTTATCTTTTTCACTCTGCCCCAACAGTACATAGACTGGGGTGTTCAAGAAATTGGGAGGGGACACAGCTGGGACAGTTTACCCTAGCTGACTAAAGGGATATTCCATACCACATGATATCATGCTCAGCAACAAAACTGGAGTGAGAGGGAGGGAGGTTGGCAGGGCTGCCATTGCTCTGGGACTGGCTGAACGTTGGTCAGCTGTGTTGATCCATTGGAGGGGTTTTTTTCACATTTTCTTTGTCTCTGTCCTCTTTAAGACATCTTTGTGGCTCAGAATCGTGTTTTAAAAGTATTGTACTTTCATTGTGCAGAAAATAATTTATTTCAGAGAATTAAAATATATGAGCCATACAAAGATACATGTGACTTTTTTTTCTTACAACTAAAATTATGAACTAATTATTCTGAAAATTTTAAAAGTCATCTTCATTTTACAAGAATATGAAGTCCAAGAATGTCACAAAGTATTGACTGATTGACCTTATTCACATAAAGTTTCCCTCATATAGTCCTTGAATATATGCATTGAGGCTTTCTTGAGTGAGAGAAGAGAAAGATTACAAAAGAAAATGCCCTGACACAGGGAATCTTTTTCAGTGAAAGACTGGAAATGTTTTTTTTGGTAAGAGATAGTAAAGACAAATGATGTTTTATACAGTTAGCTTATGAGAGAGAAGGAAAAATGGCTTAAAGTGATGGAACGGGATGGAGAAAGACAGCAGTACTGATTGATTACAATATAGTGCAGTGAAAGATGTAATAAAGAAAGACGATGCTATGAAGAGGAGACAATGACTGTATGATGAGAAAATTTTACCATGATGGACCGAGTACAATTTCAGGAAAATATTTAATTATAGAATTATTAAAAGAAAGGCAGGGAAAATGCCATGGTCTAAGAAAGAGTTCAGAAAACAGAAGAGAAGCAACAACATAGATTAGAATATATCTTAGCATATGTCTAGAAAGGAAGCTGTGATTATTGCAAGCATTGACAAGTCATAACTGAGACCAAAATAACACAGAATCACTTAAATTAATGCAATGTAAGGCAAAACAAAAATAAAAATCTGTATAGCACTTCCAATTTTGTTTTGGAACATTTGTTTTCTTTTTTCAGGCTTTTCTTTTCTAGCAAAAAAACTTGGTAAAACAAGCAAACTGTAAGTGAAAGATCAGATGATGATCCAGCTTTAGAGAAGAGCTAAATGTTGTGAGACCTGGAAAAAGTTTAAGCTGCAAAGAACCACAGAGAATCAGGATGTTATAATCTTATTTTCCTGACTGAGAAATAGTTTAAGAAAACTAGTTGTTCTGCTTTATAAACAGACTAAAGAAATAAAAACAGGCTTTGTGGTCCCCCCTGCCACAAATCCATTCCCATGAGCAAGAGAGTCTTGAGTACTCCTATCTCACTCTACAAGACTAGGTATTCAGTATCTACACTTAGATATCTGACTTTATACACATATTAGTTTATCCTGAGTTGGATAAAATTCCTGAAGTAGAACAGCAGAAATTGTAGAAGTTCCTGAGAAAGAGTGTGACCAGTGTTGGGGATCCCATATCCTCTGTCACCCTATGTTCAAATGTGTACCAGAATAACATCGAACACAGGATCCAAAAATGTGAGCTGGGAGACAGGCATACAATAAGACAAACAGAATGAAACAAATTGTCCTGGGAACTGTATATAACACCTAAGCCATAGGTCAAATACTCTTCTGTTAGAGATTGAGAACAAATACAGAACAAAGGCTTGAGAAGTAATTTTATGCATTATTTAACAGGAAAGTTATTTTAGATTCAAGAAAAGCAGCAAGTGTCTTCACCCATAATGCAGAGTGTTTCCTGGAAACAGAAAGAAAGAAAACAGAGGACAATAAACCAGACAACTCAATGAAGTAAAGTCTTCCAAAAATATTCACTGGAGAAATATAATATTATGTCATTAACTGAAAGTCATTGTGTACACACAAACGATGATGGATGCAAACTTTTACCAAGGAAGTTTCAGTAACAGTATAAGAAATGTTTCACTGGACACAAAAAGGGAGTTCTTTTATTGGTAAAATACACTACTCAGATTTTTTTTTTCCTGAAGGTATAGTGATGAATTGCTACTGTGTTGATGTACAAATGTTTTGGGCTCCTAAAATTATATACAAAATTTGCTGCTGTATTGAGAAGGGGGGAAGCTTATTTTGAAAGATAATAGACCACAAAACATTCAGAAGTGTTAAGCCTTACTAGTTTCAATGAGAACAGTAGAGTTTGGGGTTGCTGTGGACTCCAGACTCTTTGCTTTCTTAGAGTAAGCCTCTAGAAAACAAAATATCTAATCTTTTGCAGACTTTTTACATCCAGGAGTGCATATGGCAAAATAAAGAGATTTACAGAAAACAAGAACGGTCTTTGAGTTGTCTAGTTTTAACTCTCTATGGAGGTCTTCCTTGAATAACAATGGCAATATGTTAATGAAGAGGAAATGAAACTGAACAAACCAAGGAAGAAAAATGCTTGTTTTCCTTCCCTCATAAGATTGGATATTAATAAGAGACAATTACTAAATGAATGCTTACCACATTCCTTCCACAATCAGCAGCAAACTTAAAAAGGGAAGAGACACTGAAGGTAATACTGGCAATTAGCTGTATCATTCTAGATTAAATCACAAAAACAAGTATTTGCCTTATACTCAAGAAAGACAGAACTTGTTCCAAGGCAGGTCTATGCAATATGGTTTTTAGGTCCAAAGACAGACTATAAGTTTCCCTCAGTGGGCTTTGCATTAATTGTAGCTGTATACCCTGCAGGCTTTTATACCTGAGCTAGTCATCCTAAACTTCTTTTCAAGTTAATAGAGAAAAAATATACACTTCCTGCACATAATTAATTTCATGTCAAAATAGACATCTAAAGCAGATCAAATGTATCTAAAAGTGACTGTCTTTATTGAGGAACAACTATAAAAACAGAATATAGTGACTAGCTCAGATAAAAATGTTTAGAGTGTGACTTTTTAAAAGTAGGTGATATGAATTCCTTCTCTAGGGTTTGGCTGAGTTATAGCCAAGTTTCAAAAGAAATCTACCAATTTCCTATTGTAGACTTCATATGAAACTTTGTAGTGATCAAGTGCATGTTAAAAATATGTGCAGACTTTCCAAGAAACCATGTTACCACACTACAGATGGCACAAAAACAGTTGTTGAGATCATAAAAAATGACAGATTTGAGGTTGCTTATATAGCTTTATTTTGCAAGTGTTTTGTGTACATAGACATTAATTACTTGTTTATAATTTTTTTTTTTTCTGTAGACTTCCTGCTTCACATA
The DNA here is from genome assembly GCF_036013445.1 of Caloenas nicobarica. Classification (NCBI taxonomy): domain Eukaryota; kingdom Metazoa; phylum Chordata; class Aves; order Columbiformes; family Columbidae; genus Caloenas; species Caloenas nicobarica. The sequence continues at coordinate 177,652,773 of NC_088245.1, forward strand.
GAATACAGAACAGACAATGGACTGAGTATCAGTGTTATTTGCTGCAGAGGAAAATACAGAAACTTTGCCTCTATGCTAACGTTATCCACCTTTTTACCAGATTTCACATCAGAAAGCACGGAAAAAACCAGTGATTTCCAGAAATGTTTATAATCTTGTTTTGAATGCAAAAGACGAGGTTCTTAGGGACATAGGTTAGTGCTAGAGTTCGGTTAGGTTATGGTTGGACTTGATGATCCTGATGGTCTCTTCCAACTGAAATTATTCTATGATTTTTCTGTGAGTTAAAATACTCTGCCTGAGGCACAGAAATCACTGAAGAACTGGTCAAGAAATTGGACTAATAGACTACATTTAACTAAGTCGATCTCTTCCTCTAACAAGCCAAACTGAACAGCACTCAAAGAACGGAGAACAGGTAGCAAGAGGGAAGAGCATGGGACAAGCAGCAGAAGGAGCAGCTAGTCACTATGCTCAAAACTGCAATTCTCACTACAGCTGCAGTATCTCTCCAAATAGTTCTCTTAATAAACTCCCTCCTCCTAAGAGTACCAGAATTTTCTTTTTATTTATTATCCAGTACAGCCGATCTTATGAAGCATTACTTTAATATCAAGTATTAGGGTTTCTTACAGAGAGTTGTGCTGTGAAAAACAACCAAATATACTCTCCCTAGGAATCTCTAGGCTTACTTGTAAGATCAGTGTAATTAGCTTCTACTGCTGAAAAACGGATTCTAGACGATCTGTCAGGTTCTGCCTCGTACATCTTAATGATATTCATTTGACCAGAAAAATTTTGGCTCTGATGATAGCATATTTTTCGTCTAGTCTTCAAGGAAGGTCTAAGTTCCAGATGGCATGATAAAATCCCAGTCGTCATCATGGCTGCAAGCAGCAAATGAAGACTATGCACCTCCAAATAGCAGAGATATTCTGCAAATCAATACACTGATGTAGGTATAATATATGTCATGAAAAGAAATTGCCAAAGAGAGGGAGATGACCCAAACAGGACAGAATTACTTCTAAATTAAATCCACAAAGAACCACAGAACATAAAATATAAATGACCTTCTGTGCTGAAACTGTTCTGCCCACGTGTGTGTAGTTTTTCAAAGAAAATAAATAACTATCTAGCAGTCTGCGGGCTCTCAGTGAGTCAATAGATGACAGAATGCTTGAGAGGAACAGGAAAAAAAACACCATTGCCCATGAACTGAAATCAGGGAGTAAAAAAATACCAACCATTTTCCCTAAAGCATCAGAAGTATGTCTCCTATGAAAAATGGCTTATTTTATTTTTCAAAAATAAATAAATACATTTTAAAAATCTCAACAGGGCTCAAAAAGGAAAACGGCTCTGAAAATAAGCAATGCAGCTGGAGGATCATGGCCCCAGGCACAATTTCTCTGTTTTGTTTCCACACAGCTGTAAATTAATATTAATTCTTCATGACTTATTACAGTCTTCTTTTTCTCTGAAACATTATTGATTGACTGGTTTTACTTCAGACTGCATTTTTGTCTTCACTGTTTTGTACACTTTTACAAATGTGCCTTCATGACAGCCTTAAGCTGGGGTCACACATGGGATAAAACTGGAGACCTCCTGTGTTAAAACCTTGAACTAAAAATCCATGAATTTGCAGCTGAGGACTCTAACAACCCATTCTTTGGGGATCGGTAGAGAGGAGAACCTATAATACTTATTCTCTGCTGGGTTTTTTATGACTCAAAAGTCTTCTCTGTAAAGTTCCTAGAAGATCCATTTTCTTGAACAGCTTATGAATGACGGTAGAAATTGATAAGGTCATGTCATTCTAAACATATCTCCCACTGGGATATTACTTTTTCTTTCCCTGGAAGAACTCTTTAAGTCTCAAACTAAATCTAGATTGCTCATTTAAAAATGCATTAGAACCATGTTAAATTTGCCATATCACAAAAGGGTAGTGTACATTCCAGGTTAAAATTACTTCTGCTTTTTAAACTCACTGTTAAACAGAAGCTCTGCTGCACTGTACCTTATTTGTCTTTTTCTCATGATGTGTATCTGTCTATGCTGCTGAAAAACAGAGACAGAGACCATTACTCAGCCCTTAAGCCAAGCAGCAGAAAATAGTGATGGCCACACCAAAACATTTATATGTTGTTTAGGTATAGGTTAAAAATACAGTTCCTCTATTTCATACGTCTCGTTTTTCCATTCTAAATTCCTGATTGAATATGAGGGCTGTGTTTGTATAGCACGAAATCACAGCTATGTGTGCTTTGCTTTGAGACAAGGATGGATGTCTGATGATTTAAAGTCTGTTTTGTTGGAAGATTGTTGAAGGCCTCACACAATCTCATCCATATTACCTGTAGCCAAAGATCTCTCCTGAACCATCTCTGGACATTATCTCAAGGTGATGTTAGACAGTGGCCAATGCTATGCCATCAAGAGTAGTGCCATCAATTAGGGAACGTAAATGATGACCAGTTCGATGTTGAATTTGCCCGCTGTCTCTATTTTATTTTTTATTCTTTGTTGTTGGTGTCTGTTTGTTTTTGAACACATAGCCACACTTCAACACTGCTGGGACACAGTGCAGGTACACTCTTCGGATCCTAGAAGCTATACGGTGGCACCTACAGCTCACTGGCTTCAGACTGCATAGTCTGCCTTTCAGCTTGGCTAATTAACCTGGGCATATGGCAAAGACTCTGCTGTATCAGAGCTCTCTTTGAGAGTCCTGGCTTGGGGATACCTGTACAATATTCACAAGTATTACATAACCATGTTCTCAGATTTTCTACTGTGGAAAAGGCCCAGCTCGGTACATACTGGAGTGTACTTGGCCAGAATGGTTTTCATGTCAACATTTTCTTTGCTTTGTTTTCCTCAAAAAAAAAAAAAAAAAAAAGTAGTTTTCATAGAAGATATTCTGAAGATATTCCTGTCTGTAACAGAAGAAAAAGAACAATTCCTCATTCCATCTTATTTCAGTTTTATATAGGAGCATGACCTTATGTGTGATTATCTCAAAACATAATGTGCATACATTATATTATTCTTCTTCCAAGGCATACAAAAAGATTTATTTCCAAAATAAATTGTATAAACTCTCAATTTTTTATGTAACTAATCAATCATTTACACCTCTTGTGTCCTCTTGTGTCTTTTTAGCAATGTTTTCCAGAAGAACTTCACTATGCTGACATGTCATACTTCAACACACATGGATATATAATACACAATTTTCATTCTTTTGAAACAGAAAGTTTCCGGTGCAGTTTCTATGGATGAGGGAAATCAAAGGGAAAATGATAGAATATAAAGAATCAAATACAACTGTTTTATACAAGGTGTAAAGGAAAAATAAAAGTAACTTACAACACTTAAAAATTCATCAGTAACAGCACTGCAAAGCTTATAGATGTTGAAGGTTATTGTACATTATCTTGACAGATAGAAGATGAGATAGCACATTTTCTATGTATCTATCTAACATGAGATACTAGAACTAAGCCATTTCTTTCCTAGCCGTTGGTAGTTTCTAGCTGACAGATTTTGACAATACATATACATATGCATGAATATTTGTGCACGTATTCAGAATCCTTTCATCATGTCTGACAAGAAATAACAAAATCCACACTAAATACCAGTTACAGTTGCTCTGAGAATAATGTAATTATGGTAATCAATCAGACCACTTGAAAGAAAAGAAGAGTTAACACCTGTGGAGCAGAGAGATGGTAGCAGAAGGAGGTGACCAGCAGTTAACCTCTGTGGAACAAAGAGAGAAGAGCGCCCTTAACAATTCCCATCGTACTTACCACCAGCGTAATGGGAAAGGTCAGCCAAGTCTTTCCAGGGATGCTGAATAAAAAAAATCCTTTCTGTCCTGCTACACCAGGAAAGAACTTTATTGTTGCTTACAATCCTTGCTGCTCTCAAATTGTTAGTTTATAACAGCTGAAATATTACTACTTTTATCTATGTCTTTATCAATGCATCATTAAATCCTTGTTCTGTAAAGAAAATGATCGATATATTTAAAAGCTATACCCTAAACACCACAGGAAAGGTAGCAGAAAAAGGCAATAGCACTTGAAGCCAAACAAGTCAAAAAGGCAAACAAGATCCTACACCCTGCCAGCTCTTGCTGCCACCTCTTCCTGTCAGAGAGAAGGCTGAAGAGGCAGATGGGTGTCTGTGCAAAAAGTCCTGAAGCTGTTGCCCATGCTCCCATATCCTCTACCATCAATTTTTCTCCCCTTTCTCTCAGGCTCCTTGCCCCAGCAGCCCTCTCCAGAACCCTAATAGGGTGCACCTCTGAAGAACTCCGGACACCTGAGGCCCATCCAGATCCCCAGACCTGCATCTTACACAACTACTGGAAAAGAGACAGAGAAGAGCAAAGCTGCTTTATGTGACTTCTTATTCTGACTAACCAATGCCTTTCTTTAGCCAGATATAAACTAAGGAGAGAGTGAAAGACAGCTGGGAAAGTGATGGTGTGTGGGGAGGCTATTGATAAAGGCTACCTCTTAAATAAATAAATGAATTTCAAAAACTTTGCTATTTTCTGATTCTGTTATGCCATAGTAAGAGAGCTGCCTGTTTGTTTATTTATTAATTATTTTAATTTGTTATAATCTAGGCATTTGAAAAAAAAATCCTTCCTTCAAAATTTGAATTGTTTCTTTGATTATCCTGTAAGTAAATAATTTACCTATTCCTCATAAAACAAATATCTGTTAAACCAACAAAGATTTCTAAGAGATGGGAGCTGAAATAATATCTGTTCTTTTAATGACTATCACAGATGTTCACTGGATTGAAAAAACATAGTTTATGCAGTTAAATGCAACTTTTAATTTAAACACTACTGAAGTAGTTAAACGCGGTGGTACCAACAAATTCACACTTTCTTGTTACTTTACTAAAAAGAATTCTATGACTTGTTTATGTTTACTTCTATTTTAATTTACAAGAAAACATTAAGCATAGTTCAATGAAATATATCACTGAGTATGAGAAAGGAGAAAAAATTTAGCCTGTGGACTTCAGTTCAGTCCATTGTAATTGAGCACTGAATTTTTTAGCAAGTGTAGGAATATGTAATAGGACAAAAATAACTCAAATGGCTAGAAGTATTTTCAGTGTAACAGATGTGGTAGACTGGAGCCTCTTTAAAAAAAATTAGTCTGACATTCATAATAAGATACACATATTATTTCTCACAAAATATTTAACAGACGCATTTATTCAGTGTTTGCGGACCGAGTACATGAAACAAAAACTTCCCGATACATGTGTAAATGATATTATGACTTAAGATTTTTCTTAAAAACAGAGATAAGATTTTTTTAATTGATTCTTAATATTAGGTTTCTAGGCCTCTTTAAGGCATTTAATTAGGGCAGCTGATTGACTTTCTAAACAACCATAACACCACTGAATGAAAAATTCTAGGCTGTTAATCCTTTCAAAAATATGTGCACGTTCATTTTGCTGTTTACCTTCAAAGTGAGATTTAAGTTAGGCACATATTATATATTTGACTGAAGGACTTAATCTACCTTACCAGAAGAATTTATAGCTTTTTATAAATATGTACAATGATAAGGCTGTGGAGGAAAAAAATCCCCACCATATATATGAAGAAAAATAAATCCGGTTATGGGAATTATAGTTACTTAGGAGAAGTATAATTAGAATGTAACATAGAATTCCAAATTATAAACTGAAAGATGAGTGGAAAGTGAATGTTACATGATTTATTCTTTGTAAATACCAACAAAATCTCTGTATGATACCATATCATCATCTGTTCCATGTAGGACACATTTCCCACAAAAAAAAAAAAAAAGGCATAAACACGCCCTACAGTGTTTTTAAGAAATCTGGGGGACTAATTCATGGTGATGCTTCGTCTGTGAAATAGATAAATTGGTCTCCAACTGTATTTTTTCTGGGGTGAACCATGCAACTTACAGCAGCAGTCTTGAGGTTATTGAGACTCTAAGTCTGTTATCTCAGAGACTTTCGAGGTTAGAACTAAGTGTATCTTTCACAATTGTGAAAACTTGTGTTGCATTAGACTGCAGTAACTTTTGTGGTCATTGTATTACCACACTTTCATATTTCATTCTATGAGATGTAGAAAAAGAAATATTTGAACTGGAAAATATTAGGTTAGAGACAAGGACAGAAACTGTCTGGGCAGAATTTAACATAACTGTCACATCTGAGTCAAAGGGTTTTCCTTTACAGTCAATAGAGAGGATCTTTCAAAGTATCCACCGGTTTACTAATTTTAATCAGATTCTTCAGGATTATATGAGTCTTAGCAGGTATAGAGAAAACAGAAATGGTAGAAATAGCAGCAAAGCCACAGGGAGAAAGAATGACTACAACTATATAAACAACTCGGCAAAACAAATATGAACTTTGAACGTATCTTCTGATTCTCCTTTCAGCATCCATAACCCTCACTGCTTCAACAGAAATCCAAGGAGTTTCAGCCCTGTCTTTACCCCACAATTTAGATAACAGAACATTAAACAAGATACTTAAGGAAAATGTGGTGTACATGTATACTGAGTTATACTGCAGTGTTCCAGAATCTCTATCATCGGCATATTTTAAAAGCTTGTGTCATATTTTTGTAATTAAAAAAAATTAACATCTGCTCAAATGAAATAATTCCTTCTTTCCATTTCATAAGAGAAGGTAACAATGTCCATATCAAAAGCTCAGGCTTATTATAAGGTGATTCAATTTATCATCAAGTATTGGACAATAATTTTATGTTAATTTGTTGAATTTAGGTTTCTCAGTGTTTCCTCCATGCAGTGTTACCTTAGTTTGGAGGAAGGGCAAGTATTTTGGGAGAATCATACTTCTTCCTGTCACCACAACTAATGAGGCACAGGAAACCATTGACTGTTGCTTGATCATGCATACAGAACAAGCAACTGTTAGGAGGCACATTCTTCTTCTGAGATGAATCCATCTGCAGCCAACCCCAGCAGGTTTTCCTTCAGGGCTGTAAGTGCACAATAAGAATACAGATTATTTCTACTTTCTACATCATTTTAGCAGAGCTTAAGCCAGGACAAGTGGGAAAATCTAAATAAACACATACAGATGTCTAATTTTCCTAGGAAGTTTTCAACATATTGTATACGCAATCTTTTGAACACACAAGATATTGTTAAAAAAAAACAAACAAACAAAAACCAAACAAATGGAAAAAAAATTTAAACTGAAAGACTTTCTCAAATCCCATCTTGATCTTAATTATTTATTTGATAGGTATTTCTGGACAAACAGACTCAGTCACTACCAGATGTAGCATCTCTGTGTTAATAATCTGCCATACCTGACCCTCCCTTTTTCCTTTTGCCAATTACCACACATCCAAACTGAGTCTCTTTCCTCCTCTCTTTCTCTTAAAATTCACTAGAAGGTTAGAAAATTACAAACCAAAAGATTAGGAAGGATAAAGAATATCATTAAAATATGATTGCAATCAAGATTAGGTGTCAGTGATTACCTTGTGTGAGAAAGCAGAAACAAACAATCAGAGAACTTTCCTGTCTTTATGCAGTACTATTGAGTACTCCTCTAAAATTGCTTTCCTTTTAGTATGCAAAAAAACCACCCCAAGATTTGTAAAAACAAAACAAAACCAAAACACGCAACTTAGTTGAATGTAGGAATCACACGATGTGACTGAATAGCTTATAAGCATTTTCTCAAAAATCAAGACAAGGGGAAGAACAAAGCAATTTATTTATGCATTCTGTGCATGTTTAACATTTGGTTTATCCGGGACAGTATTTTAGCTATTATTTTCTGATATTGGTAATTAGCCTGTAATACTGATTTATAAATCTGTCTGTAATGATACCATTCTAGCTAAAGAAATTGAATTTGCAAAGGCTAAGTAGCACAAAGCCTCAATTATCGGTTGATTATAATCATTCGGCAGTGTGACAAGTGAGTTGTCATCAGCCCTGTAGTTATGAGGAAAATAAACGCAGCAAAAAATTCCGGGCAAACATTATTTCAGTCAGTGCAGGAAAAAAGAAATCTTTATTTAGGAAGTTCAATAAAGTAATTCAAATTGCTTTAAGATGGACAGAACTCATGAGCTAAGATATTTTCATGATAAAGAATACACATTTCAAGGTCTCTGGCTATTTCTCTCTCTAATTTAACTGTAAGATAACCAGTTTTATTTGCTAAATTAATACTAAAAATTTTCACTTTCATCACAAACTAGGTACACTTTGAATATTTCTATCAATTTTACTGCTATGTGGATATTACCACATGAGCAAACATCCTATTTTGGAAAGGTGTTGTGATTACAGAGCTGTACTGGGACAGAGATACTTTTGACTCCCAGGTCTACTTAGATTGTGGACTAGATTTCAACCATCTAATTTTAGGCATTTAATCGAAATGCCTCAGTTAGGAACATAGTCTCTTTAGGACTCTTCTAATGGTCAGTAGAGGGTGATTTCAGACCTCTGCAAGGTGAGTCAGGAGTTTACTTGTCCAAATTGCCCCCTAGAGGTGCATATCTTTGTCTTCATCAATTAGGGAGATTCTATTTTAAGTACGATGGCTCAAGTAACTGCCTAACTCAAGCATTTCTGTGTGCATCTGGCCGAGAAAACTGGGTCTTCTTCTACAAACAGAGTCTAGGTGAAATGCTCCACACTATATTGCAGGGGCTGGGTGATCCTGTACAATCTGTGGAGGACATTAGCCAGGGGTCAGGGTGCTGGTATTAAGTTTGTAGACAGTAAGACTGTACTGGTGGCTCACCAGTAAGCAAGGCCTCAGACGAGAATGATGGAGAGAGCAAGAACAATCCATGATGGGGAAGCTCTACTTTATTCCTTACACCCGTGCCTGTCATGTTAAACTATTAATAGTAAAGTATTCTTGACTAATGTTAAACATGAGAACAAAATCCCAAACCTGATTGGTTGTCTAAGGAAGAAAAAACAAGAATTAGACTGGAACTGCAGACCGTCCATAGCAGAAGTGTAAGAACTTCCTTGAGCCTCATATTCAGAACTGCAAACTTTCTGTTGGATTGAGACTTTCAGGCCTTCTTCCAGGTTTCAGTTTGCAGCTGAAGAGATGCCCTGTTCATGCTTACTCAGGTGTCCAGAGGGAATAAAGGTCTTTATCTTCCAGAGGAAATGTTAGCTACCACAGCTATATTCTGTAATATCTGAACTATGAATGTACATACCATCTAAAATTTAGAGAACCCATGTATTTTGGTAGGAGTCAGAAATATAATTCAATTTTCTATTGGGATTTTTTTGTGTGTGCCTTTTTATATTAAATTGCATGTACTTCCAAGAAGAAAGATTTGATATTCATTAATGCAAAACTCCTGTTAGTCTTCTGCCTAGGGTATTTTTGTAGTTGTAGATTTTGAATTTGGACCTCCCACAACTAATGTGAGTACTCTGTGCCGCTCTTCATGCATAATTTGATGTGGTCTGACCATATTTACTATATTTGCTGAGTTACACTTATAATCATAGCTCATCCTGAGTGCTGAGCAGTTCAGCGTTGTCAGGATTTATGTATACATACCTAGAAGCAGAAACAAGAAATAATATACCTTGCTGCCATGCAGGTATTTTAACTAGCCAACTTATAACACTGTTTGTATTAGTAGCTATTAGGATACCCAAACTAGTAGGTAATTATTTGTGAGAGACATTTCTTGAAGGTGCATATTCTGTGTTTTGTAGATGATCTTGTGGTCTTTATGCTTAAGGCACTTGGAGGTAATAAACTCCATGTAGTGAACTTGCATCCACCTGTTAAAACTTACACAGTGGCTACATTTAATATAAAAGCTGCATGAAACCTCATTGTATTTTTCCTCACAACAATTTGATGAAGTAATTAACCAGCATTATTTATTTTATTTATAGAATATTAAGGCAATAATGATTCTTCTGATTTGAGAGGCGAGAATATGCAGCAGTGTTTCCCTTAATATTGTGGCTTGATTTGTCCAGGTCAGACTGGGGCACTCCATCCCCAGGCCCTTTTAGCCTAGAAGTGCGTTCCTTCTCCAGAAAACAGGGGCTTTGCAGGGAACGGAACAGTCTGCTTGGGGCTGGGAAATGGCTGAACTTGGAAGGACTGCTGGTTGGGCAGTTGCCTTTGGCATTAAAATTTGACCAATTTCTGGGGCAGAAATAGGGGGATTACAACTGTTTCTCTTAAATCCTAATCCCATTGAGTGATCTTTCCTCTACCACATTTTATGACATGTAATTGTTGAAATAAATTAAAATGGTTCTAGTACAGAGTATGTTTCCAAATGAATGATGAGCAAGATATTTGTCAGAAGATCTTATAATGCTCTCATCAAAATCAGTGGACAAATATGTCAGATTCTGATAGTTTCTTGATTGAGCTGATTTTTATCAACGCCATCAACACCTAAGATTTCTTTAACTCTGTCTTAATTGCCTGACAAATAGGTTGGCCCATTCTGGGGCAGGAACTTCTGATCAACCATAGCTTTTTGTGAATAAAATGCCCTTAAGGCTGCCAAGTGTAATGTAGAATACCACAATAATCAGTGAATGAAAAGTAATAAATAGACTTTGAGACAGATGGATACGTTTAACCAAACCTCAACATTCAGTAACGAATTACAGTGATTAAGACTACAGGTTTGCCCCTCCTTCTTTTCCCTTACCAAGCTCTTGCTATTTTTTTGTTTATTTTTGGTTTTGTTTGGTTTGGTTTTGTTGTTGTTATTTTGGTTTGGTCTTGGTTTTTTTTAATGTAATATGCTGTGCAAAATTTCTCTTTTAAATCATGCTTTAAGATTCAGCATTTAGTTCAACTTCTGTGCATAAGCACTACTAAATTCATATGACAGCCTTGATTCCCTATTCCTTATGCTTTACCATTTCCACCGGTCCAAGTTCAAAACATAAGCAAGCCAAATTGTCAGGCCGAATAAGGAGTGGAGGTATGTAGCACTTCAAATATCAAGATATACTGATATTTCTTACCACATCCTATGGCACTTAAGTTGGAAAGGGAAGGAGTTTATGTGTTTAGATTCTACAGAGAAATATAATAAATTCTACCAGGCAAACCTTGACAAAGTGCAGCACCAGATAGTCTTTGAATCTAGACATCTTCATTTGTAAACTTTTTGAGTACCTCATGTACACAAATGACAATGAGCAATAAATAAGAACCAACCCAAATATTGGCATAATTTGACTAAAATTAACATGTAAGATAAAGAAGTAAATCTATAGAGGATTCTGTAATTGAACCTAGTCCACAGCCAGTGATTTTATAATTAAGGCATATTTTCTTCTTAGGATAAGGAACCAGAACAAAAAGCTGAGGTTGGTTTAGCAATATAAGATGTTTATTTAATAAATCCTTTAACAAGTTATTTGTATTGGCCAATATATATTTCCATGGCAACTTCATGAACAAGAGAAAATAAGATTTGCCCTCTTCAAGTAGAAGGCTAAGGAACTGAGGCTGAATATCAGGAGTGTTTATGTTTTGCTGAGGCAAATTAGCTTTTATTTTCCTGTTACAACCCTTTTTATATCTTGGCAGTGAAAAGAAATGCTTTAGATGTGATGCATCAACAAAGAATAGAATGTGGACATGTTGGTCAAATGAAGAATACTTCATCAGAGCATCAATCAGAAACAATTTCATGCAAAAATAAAGAAGGTATGAATTAGTTCTCCAAACCAGAAAGGCTTGAAAGCAATAAGACTAAGCCATATTGTGGAAGAGTATCATTTTAGGATTCTTACGTTACATCCCTGTATCGTATGTTTAAAAAGTTTTTCAAAAGCAGAAGGAAAAGCCCATTTTTAGAAAAGGACACGTCACATACAGAGAAGCCACGAGCCTGGTTAGAGGATCTTGCGGTGTTGTTTTTTCTTTTTCTTTCTCCAAATTCCCACAAACTGCTTATTTATTTTGCTGTTAAGATGTGAAGGTGTTGTGCGGTTGGCCACCGTGTAAGCTGAAAAAATACTTTCCTGTAATTCTGCTTCAAATGTATGTCTCGGTTTCACAGATTAAAACCGAGTGCTCTACAGTAATTCAAATAAAATTTGCTAGATGTTTAGGGCTTTTAGATTCCTAAGTCCAAGGTTTCTTCCCATCATACTTTTGGAAATACACATTAAAGAAAAATTCCCCATTACTCATAAGTATGACATCCAGTTACCCAGTTCTGATATTGGACAACACTCATTCAGCCTAGTGAAGCATGACAGGATCCCATCACTTGCAGAGGAACTTATTTTCTACTAGAGATATCAGTAATATTTTAGAGATAATTATTTATGTTATTGTCATTGTGACAGTGAAATTAGTTTCCATAAATATACAAGATGCAGAACCATAGAAAGTTTTATATCAGATCTACAGAAACTTTGTATTTTATATGATTACCATCTCATGATGTGGAAAATAGAATTAAAAACCCCACAAACTCCATTTCCTTCTCACTTTCCTGAATTTTATATCTCTTTCTGTGTGCGTATGTAGGTAAAGCTGTAGGTGTGTAATTTCATGAATGGTACAAGACTGCCATCTACAGGCCATAAAAGAAAAATATTTTAAAAGGCAAGAAATAATTTGTAATACAATTTTTTAAAGTGGATAATTTTTCTGAGCTTATTTTTCCCTAAAGTTTTGCTACTCTCTCCTACAATCTCTGAGAAAGAATTTTATAGTTGATATTTACACTGGAATCTCTGTTTTTAGTGGTTTACAACACATAAATCGAAGTCAGCAAGCCCTAAATTTACCTCTCTTTCAAGTCCATTTTATGCCTTCCTGTGTACAAAAATATTTAGAATAATAGAGAAAAACAGTCGAACAGTATGGTATTTCTTTTAGACATATATGCCTAATGAAATAGTGCAAGTCTCCAGACATATATACAATAAGTCTTTTACTTATAAAAAAAGTGTCACGAGGATGGAGCCAGGCTCTTCTCGGTGACAACCAACAGTAAGACAAGGGGTAATGGGTTCAAGCTGGAACACAAGAGGTTCCACTTAAATGTGAGAAGAAACTTCTTCTCAGTGAGGGTGACAGAACACTGGAACAGGCTGCCCAGGGGGGTTGTGGATTCTCCTTCTCTGGAGACATTCAAAACCCGCCTGGACGCCTTCCTGTGTAACCTCACCTAAGTTTTCCTGCTCTGGCAGGGGGATTGGACTAGATGATCTTTCGAGGTCCCTTCCAATCCCTAACATTCTGTGATTCTGTGATTATGCACATTATTGGTATTTGACAATTATTTTTACGTAACACATTTTCTTTCTTTTTGGCTGTCATGATTCCAAACAATTGTTACTGTTTTCTATTAAAATAAAACACAAATAAACAAAACAAAACAAAACAAACAAAAATCCAGCCATCCAAACAAACAAAGAAACCCTCACCAATACAAAAAATCCACAGATTTTATTTATTTTATTGTATTATGCTTTGAATCTTATTAATTCCAGAACCCAATAAGCCAGGAAATGGGTGGTGAATAAATATGACCATTTCAATTGACCATTGATCATGTTTGCTTGCAGAACTCCCAATGAAAATAATGAGAGATTTTCATAAAAATGATAGCAAGAATGTTCACAGGAATCAGCTGCAAATTTCTAACAGGAACTATCATCATATACCCTACTAATAATTGCATTTAAGTTGAGTAATAATAAACTAATCAATAATAGATTGTTTTGTGTTGGTCTTGTTTTAAATTATTAGAACAAGAAAAACCTGTGAGATATTTATATACATATATGTCTACATATGTATAAGGCGGCAAAGGGCAGGCTAATTGCTCTCTACAGTTAACTAGGGTGTAGTTTTAGAGAAAATTGAGGTAGACTCTTGGTTGTTTTGTGTAATGAAAGAGACATTGGATACAACTTCCAGGAAGGGATGCTCCAATCAGATAAAAAGTGGGAAAAAAATCAGTGAGGGTAGTGAAGCACTCCAACAGGTGCACCAAAGGGATTGTAGAGGTACTAAAATGTGACCGGACCCTCGTCAATCTGATCTAACCTCAACGTTGGTCCTAATTTGAGAGTGATCTCAGAACAGATTTCCGAAAGTCCTGTCTAGCCTACTTTTTTCTAAGATTTTAGGATTTTTGTGAAGACTTTCCCATTAAATTTTCCCATTAAATTTATGTTGATTTCAGTGGGGTTTCGTTCAGGCAGTTACAGAACAGATGCTAATGTAGTTTGAACCTCACACCTGTGAGTGTCAAGAATAAAAGAAAAGCGCAAACTCAGTGCTAACAGAAATCCATTTCTGCCTTGTGGAGTTAATTAGCAACTGATTTAAACTAGCTGTAAACACATATTTGCTGTTAATGATTCTGAACAGTGCTCTTTAGGGATCAGGTATGAGCATATAAGTTTTAAAACCCCTCAAAACAAAGAAAAGAGACAATTCCATTGTTTTAAACTCTTCTTAACTCATATTTTGAAACTTTTAACGATAATGTATTAGCCACACAAGAAAACAAGTAAACAAAAATAGGACCTAATGTTATCTAAGTTCACTAAATGGCTTGTGACATCAATTTATAGTGCAATTTATCATAAGATACAGATAAGAAACGGGAGTGGGTAAACTGACAGGTTTAACTGATTACCCCAAGTAAAATACAAGAAATGTATTTGCTGCTCAGGCATGCTGGAGTAGGAATGTACATGTCTTCAAAACGGGCTTACAACAAGAAAGAAGCTGTAGCAGGACTAGAGCTACCAACATTTTGTGAGGTTTTTTTATATGTATGGTATGAGATGAAGAAAAAAAAGGCAGGGAGAAAACACAAAGAAAAAAATGATGCAGTATTTTCACATATGCTTTTTTGAATAACCTTCAGAAAAGACTGTCTAATGGTAAAGGTAGGAAAATATTTGAAGAATCTGTTGTGGTTTTTTTTAAATGACACTTTACAGAAGAAGAGATTAATCTGTGAATCTCTTTTACTGCACAATAAGTTTATTAAAAAAAAAAAAAATCAGTGCTTTAGCAAGGCTTGACCAAGATGTGTTGTGAGTAGGGAGGTGGTAGGCATAGGGGAATGCAATTGTGAGTTCCAGACTATTTTGAAGGCCACAAAGGGAGTCTTGCACCTTACAGGGAAATGGAGAGGTTACATTCTTCCGTTTTCTAAAACTATAACTGATTTCTAGATACTGCAGCATGTCTTGTTGCTAGGTTTCTAGTCAATTATTTTTACCAAAGGAGGGGAAAAAGCATGCAGTCCACTTGAACAACACCACTGTAATAAGTTTAATTTAAAGTCAGAAAATAACATGACTTAAACACCTTTTTGTTTAGAATAGTTATTGCACATAATGTGAGTTTTTTAGAAGAAACCAGATATTGTGACTCTTCATTTTTATCTCAAATAGATTAATTTCAGTTACAGAAATGTTTTCACCAAAAAAAAAAAAAAAAGAAGTGAAAAGACTTTCAGCTTTACTACCAAGATGGTAGTTCAGGCTGCGTGTAAACAAATGCTAAATAAGATGAATGAGGTAGGCAATACATGCTGGATTTACTTGCTCCAGATACAATCTGCTAAAATTATCTGAAAGCAGCTGTAGATCTTTCTAAGTATAACATTCTCATGGCATTAACTCGAATTTTCTGAAGCAATATTCAGTATATATTCCAAGTGCTCCAATTTGTTCAAATATAATAAAAGCTATTGGAGACTTGGAGGAATCTCTTAAAACTTAGTATTCTATCTGTGACTATACAACACTGTTTAAAAAATGAATTTTAAAAAAAAAGTTATTGCTTTTACTTTCAGGAAGATAATTTGGTAGATATTTAATTATTGATTTAATATTTTTTTTAAGGATGGAAAGCTTTGGCACCTGATTCCGTTTGACTGTCAGCAGAGTAGGATACCTAATTCTCATGTCTATCTTAGTTTATCTCATTGACAGATTATAAATTGAGAGTTGTAGTGGAAAGGTTGACAACTTGAAGTGTTTTAAGAGCAGACAGAAATACTACAAATAGATACTGCATATAAGGCCTCATGCTATTTAAGTTTTAGACCTCTTATATTTTCACTGCTAAAGTCAATACATCAATTACAGAATCACACATAATTGTTGAAGTTGGAAGAGGTCTTTGGAGATCATCTATTCCAACTGCCCTATTCAAAGGAGGGTTAGCTGGAGATAATCAGGTTTCTAATATCTCCAATGACTGAGAGTCCTGTTTGACCACATTCAGAGTAAAAAAATGGGGTTTGTAACAGTTAAGTGGAATTTCTTGTATTTCAAATTGGGCCCATTTCCACTTGTCATCTCGGTGGCACTACTGTGGAGCATCAGGTGCCACTTACTACCTCCTATCAGGCATTTATATAAATTGATTATATCCTCCCTCAGCCTTCTGTACTCCAGGATGAACAGTCCCAGCTCTCTCAAGATTTCCTCATAGGAAGAGGTGCTCCAAATGCTTATTCATCTTCATGGCCATTTTCTGGACTTGCTCCAGGATGTCCATGTCTTCCTTCTACTGAGATGTCCAGGATTAAACCCAGAACTCCAGATGTGTCTTACCAGGTCAGAGTACAGGGGAAGGACCACTCCTCTTGACCTGCTGACAACATTCCTCCTAATGCAGCCCAGAAGGCTGCTGGCCTTTTTTCAGAGCTGATGAATATGTGGCAATGCAAACCAATGATTTTATTTTTTTTTTTTTTTACAAAAATCCTAAGTGTTAAAATAAGCTGGCCTTGAAATTACAATATCCTATTGACTGCTTGTATGCTCCTGGAGGTGCCTACAGACAGTGATTTAAGATTAATTTGGACCCTAGTAACCTCTGCACATAAGAACATGTCTGTAAGCAGCTGGGTTATTTTGAACTTTGAATCTAGAAGTGAAGTGTCAGTTGAATATCACTATTGTAGTTCAACTAACCTTAAAATAAAAACAAAACCAAACAAACCAAAAACATAAGAAAACACAAAAGAAACCCAACTAAACAAAACCAACCAAACAAACAAGAAAGTGTACCAACATATCTAATATTCTGGTTTCTATTCAGTTAAATTGTTTGTTTTGAGTGTATTTCACTCTTTTGGAAGAACTATCAAAAGTATTTTCACTTAATCCACTAATTTAGTTGGGCTTTCAGCATTTAGGTACATTTTGGCCCTTGAGAGAAATATTTGGTTAATATAGTTAGTGGAAATCTAGTTTACAGTACAAATACTCCATTTAAACAATTGTCTCATATTTGAGTAAATTTCGCATCAGTTTAAATGAATTATGCAACACAATAAAATCTAAAGTTATAAATGAAGGAAATCTGATTCTGCCTAAAAAGTCTCAATTTCTATAAATGTGGTTCCTTCCACAAAACAAGAATAAGCAAGTTGTGTGTCTTGTTCTCCAATTGCTAACCTCTTTCTGCTACTTTAATAAACTGCAGTGGAACTAATCTAGTCACTACAGTATAAGAGAATGAAACAACATGTGCTATAAAAGTATCCATCACTAGCCCCATATTCTCAAAGCCTTATGAAAGCTGGTAATAAGGAAATATAAATGACTTGGCTCTGCCAGTTTCTAGTTGTGCAGTCAGTGTGAAGTACAGAGATTATAAAATGTTCCTCTGTCACATATTTTGGCGGTGATTGGACTATCTAGTGAAATATGGGATTTTGTTCTTAGTACTTTAAGATAATAACAATAACTGTAAAACTAATATTGTTCTTTCATATAATTGCTGCTATTCATCATATGGCGTGAGAAATTCAGGAACAAATATATGCCACTGTTTCATTGTAGGCTCCTGGATAAAATTATCATATTATTACTGAGTCTTTCTTACTTAAAGCATTATTCAAGGAAATTATATAATAACGATTGCGTATATTCAAGACAAGCTTATGGAAATAAGATCATATTAATAGTTTTATGCCTTGCAGCAGTCTTTCTACTCACCCTTTGAACAGAAAGACTCTGTACTGAGTCTGCCAGTGTTATCAGTGACAGATACCCTGTAGTTAACACATTGATGTAATGTAGTACACTGATGTCTTGCCTAGATCCCTTGCATTCCACAATAGCTCTTCAAAAGTCAAATAAAATATACACTCACATTTTAAAATTGAAGAAATTTTAGCAAGAGATGCTTTATAGTGGTTTGGAAGCTATGGCTTCATCAAACTCAAATTTTCCCTACATGTGCTGCCTTGGTGAAATTTGTCAGGGTTTTATTTATATGAATTTGCAATTGTTTGCAAAGCATTAGCCAGTTTATCTCTTTTTAGATAGAAACATGTCTGTTTTTTCCTGTTTCACTCTCCATTAAAATAATATTTATTCATGTAATTGTGATATTTCTTTTCATCTTCATTAAGGTCTTAAAGCACACAATTAAGGGTTAGTGAGTGTTTGACTTTGTTGTGTGGGGAAAGGTTAAATGTATGTTTTCAATAAAATCAAAAGATATAAAACTTCAGAGCACACTTATTTAATCTATCTGTATCTCTTGTGAAATTAATTAGACAACACTGTATGTGCTGGATTCTCAAATTAAAACAAAACAAAAAACCACAACCATTTAAGTTGTGCATATATGTATATGCTATAACTCCGTTTTTAACACATTGAGCCAAAACCTGCAAGCTCTAGTGAAACATTCAAAAATGAAGTCAACTAATGACTTTATAATCTCACAGACAGAACTAATTTAATCTAATGTATGTTTCTCCAGTTGAACTAGTCATTCTTGGTTTTCAGTGTATTGCATGGAAAGAAATAAGGTATTGAAGGGCAGGATTTATCCTAAGACTGAGAAATAAAATAATAGAACCATAGAATAGTTTGGGTTGGAAGGGACCTTTAAAGATCATGTAGTCCACCTCCCCTGCCATGGGCAGGAACATTTTGCACTAGATCAGTTTGCTCAAAGCCCCATTCATGTTTGAACACTTCCAATAATGAGGCATCCACTACATTTCTGGGCAAGCTATTCCAGTGCCTCACCACCCTTACCAGAAAAAAAATTCTTCCCTATGTCTGATCTAAATCTACTCTCTTTCAGTTTAAAACAGTTATGCACATTGCTGGCTCATGTCCAGTTTTTCATCCACCAGTATCCCAAAGTCCTCCACAGAGCTGCTCTCAATCCATTCATCCCCCAGTCTGTACTGATACTGGGGATTTCCCTGACCCAGGCGCAGGACCTTGCACTTAGCCTTGTTGAACTTCATGAGATTCACCTGGACCCACTCCTCAAGCTGGTTGGTCAAGGTCCCTCTGGATGACATCCCTTTCCTGTAGTATAACTTGATGAGTCAATCCCACTATCTACACCATTGATGAAGGTATTAAATAGTACCAGTCCAAGTATGGTCCATTGGGAGACACCACTTGTTACTGGTTTCCATGGACATTGAGCCATTGCCTATAGCTCTTGCAAGTGGCCATTCTTCTAATTCCTTATCCATCCAACAGTCCATCTGTCAAAAACATCTCTTTTTGATTTCACAGCAAAAATGTTGTGGATGACTGTATCAAAGGCCTTACAGAAATCTGGGCAGATGACATCTGTAGTTCTTCCCTTGACCACTGATGTAGTCACTTCCATGTAGAAAGCCACTAGGTCAGGTAAGGTCAGATAAGCCATAACCTAAAAATGTTCATTTCTGTTGATTGACTATGAATGGCAATTGAGTAAGTTCCTAAAGTTAGATGAGACAAAACCACATAGCTGAAATGCCTAAGCAATGATAATTCTCACTCTCTAGGTCCTGCTTCTCCACTACAGGACAATGACATTGTACACCACAGCATAGATTGCATGGAGCACAAAAAAAGTCTGTGTGTCAAAGTAATGGCAGTGTACTTCCATGCTAGGGAGTGCTCGAGGACATCACAATTTCTTCAGAGAGGTGATGTTACCCTTTCACTGTTGCAAATTACAAGGGAAGTAACATAACTTCACTAGCTATGGATTATCCATTACAGTTTTTGTACAGTGTCTGATCAACAAATCTCTACAAGGCTCAGAAGAGATGGACGAGGGTGATGTGCTTATGAAACTGATGGAGGAATGTAGTAAGTGACTGACTGTTCCAAAGAATACTGAATTAATCTCAATACAATGAGAATCAGAATGTAGCCTTCATTTTAGGCAAACAGCTGTGTCACTGGAGTGAATCAACTGGCCATGTCAGTTGAGTAGATATGCTAGTTGTGTGAATGATTTTCCCTGAGTTAATCAAAAGAATTTGAAAGTCTCCCTGAGTTAGCTAGATCAGCATATATCTGGCTCAGCCCAACAGAGACTATAAAAGCTAAACAAACAACAGAATGGTATTTAGAGACTAATATGCTTGAGTTGGTTTAAACACGTGTATTCCTTCCTGATGACTGGGGACACCTGGCATCGTGACAGTGAGTATATAGGGATCAGTAATGGGAATTATGTTTGTATTGTGATCCAGCTGTGTATGACAATTGCTATATTGTGCTGTGATTTTAGCATATTGCCCAAGTGACATCAAGTATCTTCAAATAAGTAAATTTGGTATTAAATATTAAATCTTTATTGCAGGGAATATCTAAAAGAACCTGGTCAAAGAGTATTGGACTCCAACATACATAAAGTCTGAGAAGTTAAGACACATCAAAATGGCACCTATAAATATATGACAATGTAGACAATGGTATGAAGGTCTTCCTTTTGAAAACATGGTCTTCTCATAAAACTAAATATATGGGCTAATGTCCAGTTGATAGTTTCATCTAAAAATTGATATGTTTTCTCAAAATAATCAAATTAATGACTTCTTTTTTAAAAATATATATATATTAAATAAGTGATTGGGGATTTTTTATATTCATGAGCAAACATATTTATTTTAAGATTCTTGAAATTGAAGTTTATTGTTGTAGGTCTACAAATATAATTTATTCCGGAATGGACAGTCCAGTAGTATACCACTGTGATCCAGTTATTTTGTTTATGATTGTAATGAATTTTTAGTAACAAGTTGTAACACTTCTATCTTATTTGTTATTATCATCCTTATTTTATCTGTTATGTCTCTTATTATTATCTTTATTACACTCTAGGGTGAGAACAGAAAAAAAACAACTCAAGAAGATATGTTTCATACAGTCTGGTCCTGAGGGCTTCTTTGCTATAAATCTCTGCTTGAAGAGATAAGTGTATCTTCTATTGTATATAAATAACAGTGGTCTGAATAATATTTGGTTATTAAAGTTTTTCATTATTCTACAAGAGGCACTTGAACTATCTCTTTCTGAAGAGAAAAGAAAGCTTTTCTGTCAAATGTCTTCATAGTTAGTTGAATTACCATTGTAGTTCAAATGTTAATGAATAAATTTATTTCCAAATCCTACCTTGGACATGTACAATGAGACGATATTTTCTATTGCAATATCTTTTTATCTTCTCCATAGCATGAAATTCCATGCTGGATTTTCACACTCATAATTGTTGATGCATCAAATTGTGGTAATACAGTTGAAGGGTACCAGAAGAATATGGAAGAGGAAGATCAAACTGAAGTATGAAATTGAAATGGCTGTAGAAAAACTGACAATACATTTTTTTCATTCATGGAGATGTTAAGGCAAGAAAAGAGGTGAAAAAGGTATTAATGAGGAAAGTGTCTGGACCCTGATTCTGAGACCATATTTTCCTCTTAAATTCTACTGTGACCAAAGAGCATGGAATAGAAAGAGGCAACAGTACAGTGGGCCTTAGTATACATAACTGTTTTTTGCTTCTGCCTTTTCCAGTTGCTACAGTAAACCGTAGATCTAAGGCTTCTACTGGATTTCATAGTACTTGTGTTTCTAATATGTGTAATGGTGAAAATCAAGGAAATGGTTATACTAAGATGGGTATTGACCGTCCACAGATTTAAGCTGAACTGTATGACCTCCAATAGATACTACTGAAATGTAAACCTAATACACGGTTGTAGGTCAATTACCAGGACTGAAAAGAACAAGAAATAAGGATTAGCTTTGTAGTAGGAAGCTCATTTTGCAAAACAAAACATTAATTCTGGTATGTGTCCCAGGAAATTTTCTCATTTGCTTTCCTCAGCCCCCAAAATACAAGAATCCTTGTTGTGGCACTAGATTTTTTTTTTTCCTTTAAGAATTCTTAATATTCTCTTGTGTTTTCTATTTTATGTGATAAAATTTTATGTGAGTCACAATGAATCTGCTGAGCCTGCACAACTGCAGTAAAAAATTATTTGGAAAATATGTCAGGTCTCTATGTCTTTATGCAGTGGTATAACTATGATGATAAGTGCAAGATGAGATAATACTGTACTATTTCACTTATGTTTAATTTCGTTCAATAAAATATCAATGAGAAGGTAGTTAAGCAGATTGTTTCCTCTTTTTTCTCTTCAAAATATTGCAAACTCACAAAGTGCACAAGAAATTATTGTATCTATGCTACTCATTCTGAGTTTCCCTGTCTTTTGTCTAACAGAACAAGAGACATTATCAAAAGACTGACAGATTTTTCAGTCCAAATCATGCTGTTTCATTCAGCAAGTGCTAAAAAACAAGAAACAGAGGACTATTGCATACATTCGTCATACTCATCATATTAGCTTTCATACAAAAGTGGTTCCACTGAAGATTTTTTGATATGTATAGAAAAAATGAAACTGCCACTGTTGTCTAAGTCTATCAACAATTCTAAGATAATTAAAAAGAAATGTGAATATGTTTTTAACAATGGCACTTGTGCTGGTCTTTGTGTGTCAGGAAACAAGACTGCATAAGAGGAGTCACTCCCCTTTTTTCCTGTGCAATACTGCAGTTTTTCATTTCTTCCTTATGGTTATGGGAAGGAAGGAAACCATTGCTCCGAAGAACTGGCTGAGAACCGAAATACTTCAATGAATTTGTTGCTGGGGAAAAAAAAGAAAGTTAAAAAATCAAGTGTCCAAATTACTTTTAAAGAACTTGACAAAAAGTATGAATCAGAAAATGTCACAGATACTGGATATCAAAGGAAAACAAAACAAAACAAAACAAAGACAAAACGAACAAACAAACAAAAACTGAACAGCAGAAATCACTTTCGTAATGAAATTCTGAGGTCTAATATGTTAACACTTCATTAAATAGTTAACTAAATGTTAAGTAGGTAGCTAGTATTAGAACTAAAATTCATCCAACCTAAGGTGTTGTGAAGAAGTGATAGCCTTTTCATACTTGCAAACAAGAATCTCATCATGAAGACAAGTTCAGAAGAATGCCAGTAGAACACCACTGCAGGGAAAAGCACTTTTTTTGTTATCACTAAAATAAAGCTGCATTTCTGCAAATAAGTTAAGTGGATTTAGTTAATTTGTTACCTGCTTTTAGGAAGATTAGAACTAACCTTAGCCTAATATTTCTATCCTGTCATTGACTGAACCAGTTTGATCTCTTTCTGTAGTCAGCTCTAGGTATGGAAGTAAGAAGTTCATCACTTTTACAGCCTCTCAGCTACACCATTTATTTTTTACTCTCTTTTCTTTTTAATTTTTTACATGCGTTACTTGCCATCATTACTTTCCCTCTATTATTATCTATACATACTTTCTACTTTCTGTAACAATTCCCCACATGACTGAAAAGTATATATTTCTGCTAAAATATTGGTCTCTGGTAAATACCCCTCACTTATCTATTTTATAATTTTGACAACTTAAAATAACGAAATAAGTTAGCAATTGGGTGTTCAAGTCAGCAGAGCTGCTTTTCAGTTTTATTGAACTAAAGAGTTCAGTCCAAAATTGAGTCAAATTAAAAATTAGTGTATACAGATTTTATACGACTTCTGGATTAAAGTATATCAAGCTACCTAAATATAGATAATTGTGAGAACACGTTTCCAATAGTTAACACTGTATTGAATGTTTCTGTTATCATCTTCAGCATTGAGATAGGTCAGTACAAGATAAATGTAGAAAAGGAAAACAATACTTATCCTTTGACTTATCAAAGAAAAATCAAACCTACTTCAGTGTCTGCTGCTTCCGTGTAGTTCGTTTTAGTATATTCTTAAAGCTAGTCTTTGGTTTACCTAGTACTTGTAAACAATGTTTTGCCACATTTCGTGTTTTCAGTTCAGTCCTTTTACCTTGCATTCTATCTATGTTCTCTGCCATTTGAAGAAGTTTGGAATTAATTAAATCAGAAAATCCCTAGAAGAGAATGTGTAATTTGGTTGCTTGCAATAATAAAGGATTGTATTCAAACATTTATGAGTTCCTTTACAGGCCTCTAGTTTTCTGTTCTTTTCAAATGTCCTGGGTCAGACATGAGAATTCTAGACAATGGTACCAGCATTCAGCTTTGATTCTTCCCCCCAGGTACTCATCTTAAATCTGGAAGATACCAGAGAGAAGACTCAAGATTAAGTTAATATTTATGAAGCTGAGAAGTTTATAGCTGGTCTTACAGAGTACCTCTAAGGATGTTAGAGAGTGTAACATGTTTAGTAGAATGTCCTATTTAATCAGAGCCTTGCTTAGTTATATCAAGGTGAACCCAACTAGGCTAAACCTGTGATAACTCCCAGTTGCAAAGCTGTGATCTCAGGTTTTCCTTCAGAGATAATTTGCTGTTCAGTGTTTGATTTGGACAATGAATTGAAAAGAAGCTCCATGAATATTATTGCCACATTATCAGTGCAATAACAATTGGAATTCAAGGACCATCTTATATCGTTCAATAGAAAAATAGACCAGAATATGGGAAGATGCAAATTCATCATCTTCCTTCTGACTCCACTTAAGCAAGTGGAGCTAAAGTTGTGTGAGAGACTTATAATCAAATCTTTTAGACAGTGAGATCAGGATTAAACCAAATACATTACAGCAGGAAATAAATGGGAGAATGGAAGTAATTAGGCTGTGTGTTAGGTTTTGTTGTTTTACTTTTTTTCCTTTTAATTTTTTTTAATATGATACACATGAGTATTTATGAGAGTATAAGCATATAACATGAACTCATAAAAATTACATGGATCTAAACTTTATCTCAGGAGAATGAAATGCATTAATATTTAACAGCATACTTCTGAAAGTGTACTAGCATGATGCAAATTATTAAGCCTATTTGATTTAGCTTCTTGCTTTCCCTCACCCTCAAATAAGAAATATTATAATGAACTAGAAGCATGTGAGACATTTGCACTAGCTATAAATATCTGTAATAAAGATCACATTCACACACAAGAAAATTTACTTTTTTTATAGTTAAAGAATATCTAGTTTCTTTAAATGCATTAGTATTACAGGGTGAAATGTGTATGTGTGTGTATAAATGTATGTCTTTATATTTTCTAGCGCTCTACGTGCTCTTTAAAGGTTACTTTTTTTGCTAGTTAGATTAGAAGTGCATTATCGTCTAGGGGAATGTTTTTAACTCTTTGGGTGACTAGAAAGTATCCTGGTTCAGAGACTCGTTTTGTCATTTTTCTGTTCAAGATAGTCAAAACTTGCTTTTCTCTGCCCATGGCAGTGGAAACTGAGGAGTGATTTTGTACTGAGAAACAAAAACTGGCAAACCAAAAAACCTTGCTGTTAGACAATAAGATAGAGCAAGCTTTAACTTGACATTTTTTAAAATGAGAAAGATCATAGTGCCTTTGTACCAGATCTAATACCCTAATGATGTTCACTACATCAGCAAAAAAGCAGCGTTGTAAAAAAACCCCAAAACTGCCTCCCTTACAAAAATCTGTCACTTAAAACGCCTCCAAATTTTTTAGGCAGACTGAATTATTCCTTAACGATAAACACAGAAGTCAAAAATGTATTTGTGTCAGGGAGCAGTGAGGGCTGACTGCTCACTAAAGGAAGGTGAGAAAGGAGCCAAGGGTGACACCAGCATGGGCAGTGCCCCCACCAGCAGGACACAGCCCTGCAAGGTTTGAGCACAGGAGACAGAGCCAAGGACTTGTAATGGGGTCTATCCAAAACCATTAACATGGTAAGGGTACACCAGGTCTAGGTGAGCCCATGGAAGTCCAGTCAGGAGAAAAAGGAGCCAGAAGGAAGGCACACCTACAATGTAGCTTAGTACAATTTGAACAGTGCTCCTAGGCCCATGGGCAGGCTGTGGGTGGGGATCCCATGCGAGGCCATTCAAGGCCAGGAAGGTCTTTTAGTCTTTAGTGCCCCATAAATTTGAGTATTTTGTAAATAAGCTAAAAAGATACTTTGTTGCACAAAGATATTCATCAGAGACAGTATCTACAGTTGCCCCACTCTATCACATGGAAGTCATGATTCAAAATCATGGCATAACAGTTGCCGAAGACTAAAATGACTTGACCATATAATCAAAAATATTGATTTACTCACTGAGAAGTTTCACCTGCGTAAAAAAAAAAAAAAAAAAAATCATTTTGGTCAATCTGTCTTTAAGCTAGGCTAGATCCAGTGTAATTTTTTTGTTTTCCCGCAGTAAACATAACAGTACATAGACATCTGCTGTGCTGGTTGAACAAAAAGGTGATTATGTTCTTACATCAAATGAAGAACAACTATGTGATTGATCTGGCAGCACGTAGGTTCAACATGAAAGACAGAGGAAACAAAGCCCTATATATGTGGAAATTTCCCTACTTTAAACAAAATAAATAATTCTGATATGTATGTAAATTTGGATTGTTAAAAGATATTCACTTTAAAGAATTTATTCATAAACTCACAGGCATACTGCTCAAATAATATTTCAACAAAAAGCCGAAGTCAATTATTTTAGTGTATTTTGTCTTTCAGATCTGTAAAGATCTAATATCTCAGCATGATTATAAATACTGGAGGTTCCAGCATCCACTATAATGCATATTTCTGTGTTACAGATAACAGATATTATAGATAACAGATAACTAAATAACTAAGTGAGTTGTTAGTTGTCTAAAGTGTTAAGGATCCTTTTTTTATTTTTTTTTAATTTTCCCTTTCTCTTCTTCTGTTTTTAGGTTATATTAAAAAAAAAAAAATTATCAATGACTTTTTAATGCCAAATCCAACAGTGCTTATGTTTTTGAGGTTAGGTTGGTTTTTGTTAGCTTTTTGGGGTTTTGGGGTTTTTTAAATTTTGTGTAATGAGATTTAATTATAATGACACTATGTTAGCCAACAATTTTGAGGATCTGGGCAGACTTGAGTCTTCTTGCAGTTAGAAAAAAAGAGTGGTTTATTACCCTATTATATCTGTATACTATCTTTTTCGGGGTTGTCATAATAATGTATGATTTCTTCCCTTATCAGGATATCATCATACATTTTAATAGATTCTCACCTCATATCTTCAGGAAAAAACAAGTTCATTCCCCCTCTTTACTCC
Source organism: Caloenas nicobarica (assembly GCF_036013445.1). Lineage (NCBI taxonomy): Eukaryota > Metazoa > Chordata > Aves > Columbiformes > Columbidae > Caloenas > Caloenas nicobarica. Next base: position 177,680,240 of record NC_088245.1, read on the forward strand.
ACTGTATCAATAAGCAATTGAGGTACAAGTCCAGCAGTAAGCTAAGTTTACATGGGAAACCTGCAGCAGGACATCTTGCTTTTCTACTTCATAATAAAACATGTCTTTCTTAAAGACTTGAGCAAGTAAAAGAAAAGAAAAAAGCACATGGCAGTAAACCAAGAAATTGTCTCAGCATGGAAGAAAAATGAAGACACTATTAATGCAGTGACATTTCAGAAGCAGTTAAGCATAAGCAAAGTACTCCATAGTTTTACATTTTTCACCTGTTCTTGTAATTGTAATGATGAGTGCTTTAAACATAGTATCAGAATTTATGTTGAGTCTTGAATTTCATCCTAGGTCTTTGTTTTCCAAGATAATCTCAACGTAAAACTGTTACAGGTTATCAGATTTTGCAAAATTTTCTGTATCTTTCTCTTTATTCGGCTGACAGATTAACTTCTATGAAGAAATATGTATATGTATATATTTACAAGTTATCTTTCTGATTCTTAAACTCACACATGTTCACCTCTTCATACAATACAGACATTTTACTGTTTTATTCCCACTATTTGTTGAATTAAGGATCAGAATCCACCATATCACTCTTCTTCCTCACTGAAACCTGTGGCTCATTTCTTCTGGCAAAGTTCATATTGAGTTATCCCATGTAAAATATTCATCTTCATCCTGCTCTCCCATCACACAGAGAACTAACACGGAGTTAGTGAGTTCCTGAGCTGTGGACGAAGGGTGCCATACCTGTCAGCTACGTTTGGTGCAGAGATCAATCCGAGAAGCATGTAATTACTGTGTCTACAGGATGGGGTCTTGCAAGTAAGACGACTGTATGTTAAGAGAAAGCTGTAGGTGCCATAATTATTAACATTGCCAAACACATATGCCCCTGGCCATGCACAGAGATGCAGTGTGAACTTCCAGTGAAATGTCTTATGGGAAACTCCAGCTACCTTGTGTATCCAAGGCTACACAGAAACTGTGTAGAGGCTTTGAGGATCTGAATTAAGCGTCTACATGGCAAATGTTTAAATCCTTTCCTGTACCACTATGAATCCAGTTAAAGTTTATTAAGTTGGGTATAAGATAACTCTATACTCACAACGGTGCACAAATGTATAGCAACCATTATAGGTACAAGGGTGGGGGGAAGTATCTAATTAGCTTCCCTTAGGGCTTACCAAAGTCTTACAGGGTGGGTAGTTATCCTGGAAATATAGCTTAGAAAAAAACAGTTCTCCAATCCTTCTCGCTTTCCACATGATTTGGCAACAAGGACCATCTAATGATCTTTCTGATGAGACCCTAGGTGTTAGAAGAGCAGTGTGACTGAAGAAAGCAGAATACTTGCAAACTGGTTTGTGTACAATTCATATGAAGGCATTTTTGTCTCACTTTGGACACAATCAATATTCAAGGCTTTCCCACTTTAAAACATCTCACAAATTGCCCTCATTTTCTGTTTTCATCAAGCAAGTAGAGTTTTGGAAAACGTCCATGGATTTATATCTTGCTTACTGGCAGATTTTCTTTCAAAAGCAGGCATGAAAGATGTCTGAAAATCTCATGTAAGGGACCTAGGGAAAGAAAAGGGAGTTCTCCACTGGTTCATTTGCAAGTTTACACTTTCAAAGTAGTCAAGTTAGAAAAAAAAGTCTTGATTTTTTTTTTTAAATTCCTTTAAAAAAATATTATTCACAATAGCATATGTAAGTGAAGGTATGTAAATACATAGGTGGAAGTGCAAACCCAACAAACTAATCTAAGCAAGAGAATGTGAGTGTGGCAATGTCTGAAAATAATCATAAAACATCCTGAACAAGTCTGCTTGATTGTTAGCAATTCAGATAACAACTATTGTATTTATTCTGAAGGTGTTGTTTAGTGACACCCAAAGAGAGAAGAAATATATTCTTCACTACTCTCAAATGGTTTCAAAATGTTAACTATATTTTTCTCACCCACCTTTTCTGCAGAATTCCAAACATTCTGTAATTCTGAGAAAATAAGATGTCATGTATTTTATAATATTGTATAATTGATGGAATAATCTAAAATCCTTTAATTTACATATTTATTCAGGTGAAACTTAAAGCAAAGAGAAGGAAAGCTACATAATAGAAGCAGCATTGTCTGACTCTCTATAAATAATGCTAGTTTGTTTCTTATTAAGCTGTTTGTTTGCCTGCAAATCTTTTATCAGTTTTTTAAAAAGTGTTCTATGCTTTTTTCCACAAGAATAAATTTGCTTTTTAGTCGGTATCTATGTTTCTGCAATCTACAGCTCCTAACAAATAGTGCTGCTCCACAGCAGCCCTGTAATGACTACAGTTACTAATATTTCAGCATAAAGCAGCTAAGGAGTAATATGTGTGGGTAGCTGCCTTTGTGACCCTGCCATTTCATGATCACAGCTGAGGTGTCGTCAAAAGTAAAGAACTGGTATAAGCACTTAGCGAAAGGAAGAGGCTCACTTACACCTGGAAAGAATGCTTAGAAAAGCAAGGGTCCATCATTGGGATGAAGGTCTAGCTTATCCGTGTAAACGTGCTTCCTTTAGACAGCGGATGCCAGGCACCTTCATTCTCTCCTTTGAAGTATGCAGCCATTTTGACTAAGAGTTCTTGATTTTCTGAAGGTAACCAAGGGAGCATGAGAATTTTGTACTTTGAAATTTAAGCAGGCTAGAAAATGTACTAAGATTATTTATCTCAGACCAACTATCTTAACAGCACTCCGGGGACTGATAGATTACATAAAAAGTAATATTCCTGCAAAAGTTTTTCTCAGATAGAATGCCTTCAAGGTGCCATTTCTGTGCATCTGATAAAGCTGGAAAGAATAGTGAATTGGGTTTCCTGAAACTCTAATGTAGAAATAGAATATTATATAATGCATGGGTTTATGAAATTATGATCTGGCTATAAAAGATTAAAGAATAAATCATTAAAAGGTAACTACAGGTTTCTGACATAAGGGAAACAGTTTCATAAAGGTGGTCATTATGTAAACATTTTGTTATTGAATATTAAAGGCCTAGTTCTGCTCTTACTAAAATAAACATCATCACTAACTATATTCAGTAGGCGATATATTTCCACATGCCTTTATTTTTTACCCTTTCACAGTGAAAATAAAAGCCTCCATATGAAGGTATGTAAATAATGTATGTAAATAATGTACAAATATGTAAATAATAAATACAAACAATAGTTTGTAAAAGTTCACATTCTGTATGCACAGCCTATAATTGTTTCTATGACATTAAGAACTGGAGATATCATGACATTAATTCACAGCTGAAAATAAGAACTAAACTCTAGCATGTGAAGGGACCTTGTAACTGATAATGTGTCCATGTGAACTGTTTGTTTGTTTATTTGTTTGGGGTTTATGTTGGTTTTGATATTGTTGGTTTTGTTTTGTTTTGTGTTTGCTTTTGTTTTTACCTGGAGCAAGAAACTACTGTCCATACACTTTGCAAAGAGAAGCTTTGTATGAAACCAATCCTGCTTAGAGGACTTCCTCTACTTGCACAAGAAGCCCAGACATCTCTGCCTAGAAGGGATGCAGTATAACAACAGATGTTAAAGGAACAAAGACTATTAATTGTTTCAAGGACATGATCTTCCTCAAGCTGCAAAGATAAATATACCAGAAAATGAAAACATATGGAATACAAGACCAAATACATTATTATGTTGTAGAAGCAAAAAGAAACAAAGAAAGAAAGAGTTTTCTTCCCAGTGATTATGATAAAAGAAGAGGTAGATGTTAGTGGGGTAGATTTTTTTTTTTAAATGTAATCCAAATATTTTGGTATTTCTAAATGTAGATCTACTGGATCTAGACTGTTGTGAGAATGGTGCTATAGCAGACAGTGCATTTGAGAACAAAACAGTAATTGTCTTAAAAAAAAAAGAAAAAAAAAGAGTTATTTAGGCATAAATGAAATGCAGGACTGCCATTTCCTGCATTCAGTTACATAGCCCATAAGTAGATCAATGGAGAGAATGCATGAAGAGACTTTGAATTTAAACACTATTCAGAATTTCTGGAATCAAATGAGAAATCAGTATCTCAGCTAAAGTACACCAGAAAAGAGAGTGTTGAATCTTCTGGAGAAAGTTCCTAGAATCTGTTTCAGGACTACAAGTATTTCCATATACATTAAAAGTTTTTGTTGTTTGTCATAATATTTAAAAGTAGCACAACTGGGAAAAGCTTCCATAACTGGAAGCGTTTCAAATAAGTAAATAAACAAACAAACAAACAAACAAACAAATAATAAATATTGCACTGATTTCTTAAATTCAGTGAAATATAAACAATTAAAAGAAGGCAAAACTGGACTCAGTTTCTCTTTCACGGAGGTATTGGATGTTGTCTATGGCTACATATTGTCAAAAAAATAAAGAGAAAGTAAGAGCTAAAGCAAAAAGAGTAAGCATAAGCCAAGATATATATTTTCCATTTAAATCCAAAAAATGCAATTTAGAATGAGCACTCAGAAAAGCTTTCACTGCAAACTTACTTTAAAAATATGAATTTACATACATGCATTTGTCATTTTAAAGTCAAAATCATCTTACAAAATGACTTGGTGCATTTTTCCCATAAATAAAGAATCTTTTTTCAAAGAAAGCACTCATGTACACTTTTGCTTGATGAAGCAGCATTTTAAAGCACCTTTCCTCTTGTTTTTACTTCCCCGTCTTGGATCTGATGTCTCCAAGACTTTGCTTTCTGTGGTGCAGTAAACAGAAAGGTTAAGACTAGAATGTAGTTTCTATTCTGTTCTCTATGTCAAAAAGACAAACATAGCTCTTGCATTTATGGTTAACATGACCCTTTTTGTAGCACCATTTGCATCTGTGGGCTCTATATTGACAATCCCAGCTCACAGTTGGTGTCATGGGTTATGTCAAAGGCCAAAGAAACTGTCTAAGTTTGCATGATCATTTTTCTGACCACTGAAAATACCTTGCTTGAGATACTTTTTTTTCAAAGAAATGAAAAATGCATATGATTTCTAAAGAAATGTTTACTGAGCAGTATAACTTGACAGCATAATCTGAAGACTAGCCTGTCTTGTCTTATGAAGTCATTTTTCATTTAAGCCAAATATTGTTTCGTTTATAGTAAAGCTTAGCTTTCAATTTTAATGAACGACATGTTTTTCAGTTTTGTAAATGAGCCTATTTGAAATTTGAGCCAAACATCTACAATGGGTAAAATCAATAGCCCCTTGAATTGACAGAAAATTAGCAAAGCTTCTTAAACTTTATGCATGACTCACTCTCCCAGAACTATACTAAAAGGAAGATTAACAAGTAATCCCATTTCTCTTTGAATAGTATCAATATGAAAAAGTGATCGAAATAAAACTTAAAGTTTAATGTAAATATGATTGCCATTACTAATGATAACAACCCAGTTACTGCGGGCTTGTTTTAAAATATTTTTACTAATATAATCTATTTATTTTATATATTAGCAGTCCTTTTGCTTGCAGCTGAGTTTTGCATTAAGATTTTTCTGATACCTTGTATCCTTCTAACCTGCAGTCTTACATGTGTATTGTAAGTTATCAAAACAGTAGAATTCTTGATTTTATTTGGAAATGCATATACTTTTAAAGCGAAAAGACATTTCCTACTGTTCACTTGATTTTACTGTAAACTGCCTGTTTGTCTTTTTCCTTAAGGTCTGCACAACAAAAACTGGAGACTATAGCAATGAGTGCTGTCAAGTGAAGAAATAGAGCTACTACAGACATCCACATGTGTGTAAATATTTGCACCAGCTTTGAAAATGCCATATGCCTCTAACATCTGTTAACACATGCACTCACTTTCTTGTTGTGTATTCAAACAGCACACAAACACTGAAAACTCCATGACTGTATCTGAAGTGAAGAAGCTGGCAGATCATGCTGTAAATATTTAAGCAATCAGTAAAAGCAAATAGCTTAAATGTAATGTAGCACGGAAATTCTTTTCAATGACTTCTCTGTAAGGAAAATGTGTTGAAAAAGGATCAGTCTCTGGTTTAAGAGTTAGTGTTGCACAGTTTTAAAACATCACTACTTCACCAGCTAAATAAGGGTGATAATTGATAAAACTGCTCTGAATTAAGTGCAGGGTTATGGGCTTAATTTCTTACTTCAGACCACTCAGTCTTTATTGATGCTGCTGTATTGCCAAACCCTCAAAATTCCCCCAGCAAAAAATTATGTCCTTCTAGGCTCCAGCCAGAAGAGAAAAACAGCACCTCTGTCACTTTTCTTGTCTGCTTGGATCTTTGCCGTAACTTTCCCAGCTGAATCAATGTGCTTTAAACTAGCAGAATTGATTCTCTGATTTCAATACCATTGTTTTATTTTCCCAATGCACAAGGGTGCTCATCTCTTTATTATTTGCTTTTTTCTTTCTACATTTTCCTTTTGCTTTTTCAGAGTATTTTTTTAAACCTGCAAAATGATTCTTTTTAGCTGATGAAATATCCACTGTTGCTGGCTCTTCCCATGTACTTTGACCACATAAGCATATAAAACATCTTGTAGAGGAATCTTCTGTCACTTGGCATTATGAATGCTAGCTGGTTTCTTCATCCATGCATATATGGAATTTGAGTAGTTTAGCTGTAGCTGTTGCCACCCACTTGCTGATACATGCATGTGCTGGATCAGTCCTCTCTATTAACCATGACATGGGTAATCCTTTCCCTGAATAAATGGGAAACCTCCAAGGGAGATTTCTCAGTGCATATCCCATAGGATTACATATTGTCACTCCTTCTGTTTGATATTTATACTGTTACTAAGGGATGCATGATCAGTATTTCAGTGCCAGAGTGCTGGTGAAATTCATGAGTCAATCTGTTTTTTTATGATAAACCCACACCAAATTTCACTTGTTGGGGTACTGCCATTGATGGTCAAGTAACAAAATCTAAACATATATGAGGCCATCTGCAAGGGGAGAGTCTTTTCCACTGATGGTGAAGTGGCAGTGACAGAGATGACAGTGTTTAAGCCAGAGAACATAGAATTAAGAGAAAATATCAGTTTTTTCAAACAGTTGAAACACCTTATGAAACATAATGAGAACCTTTCCTCCTTTGACATTACATACAGTAGAGGAATCGAGAACTCATGAGTTATGTACTTCAAGTATCAAGAGCCTGACTTACTATGAGAAGGAAAACTAACATCACAAGGACAGATGGAAAAATTAAAACAAAATGAAACAAACATAGATTTAAACTCTGAAGTTCCTTTGTCTTAGAAAAAGATTCTCATGAATCTTTCCAAAAATTGAATATAGGGTAGAGGATCTATGATTGCCACTTAGGCAGGACAGAGCCCAGATCAGCTGAAAGGAATTAAATGGAATGAAGAAAATCTTGCCTGTTTAAAATTGTGGCTGTTTGGCAGCATTTTTTTTTCTCTGATCAATGTGAGGAAATTGATGGGAAACATCCAAAATTTTAAGCACTGTGAATACTAGTGCAAATCCTAGCTCTATGCTATGCAGCCAGAACTTACTAGAGTAAAGAGATCTCTTTTTCTGTCTTACTGTTTGGTTTCAGAGATTACATCTGTGCTTTTTCACACCATTCTGTAGTGACAGTACATTTCTTCTCAGTTTTTCATTATTAACAAGATATAGAATAGAAGCAGCTATTTTCAGCCATCTTGCAGATGTAGATTTCTATTCTTTCTCTGTAGATTATGTTTGCAGAGTATTTTGCAGACATTAAAAAAAGGGAACTCTGCATGCCTCTACATGCTTCACATGGCAAACTGTAAATGTTTGGGGGCTTGGTTTTCAAAGTAATCACTTTTATCCTGATGTGATGCTGTCACTTTTTAAACTAGAGAAGTCATTTAAGCTCTGGGCTCTCCAGGATAGATGGCAGACGTATATTTTCATTCCTTTCAAGACTCATTCTTCATTTTCCCCATCTCTGTAGGAATTTGTCAAACTTCAAATCTACTCAAATCCTGACATTTACCTGGAGACCTTAACTATTATGTGATCTGGGCATCAAGGAACACATGATAACTAGATAGGAAGGGAAAGGAACATTATTACATTTTTTGCCTGGCAAAGAGTAAAGTGTACTTGTGAAGGACATCTGTTTTCTTTCTAATTCTTAGTAATTTTTGTTCTAATTGCCAAAAAGCCAGTGTGTGCTTTGGTATAACTCATCATAAAACCATCCCAGCTTTTTCGTTTGTAGTACAGTTACAGAAGAGACTAATGTTGTCAATCATGCAACAGTAACAAATTAAAGGTAACAGAGAAAGGCAAAATAACCCCCTCATCTTCTGTAGTTTAAACAGATACATAACATATATGGCAGAATAAACAGTTGGATACTCACTGAAAAATTATTAAAGATTTTTTTATGTATGTCATACTGTATGAGTATGTACATTGTCACCGTAAAATAGCCAGAGGAATAATAAACAAAAAATAATGTGAGAGAGCTACAAAACTTGTAGTGAGTTGGAAGACAGACACAGGGATTGATTGAGAAGAGAAAGGGCCATGTCCATCTGCAGAGAGCTTAGGTGATGATATAGTAGAAATACAAACTTTGATTCAAATCTTATACTAAGGAAAAGGGTTTGACCCTCTGTCATAAAGTGCATTAGCATTAGGAGACAGTATATTAGCAGTGTCCTAACATTTCATAATCTTTGTACCACCGTTCTAATAAAAATATGGTACCTCATGATTTTTCTTGCACAAAATTAAAAGAAGAATTTTTGCCAAAGTCCTTTGTAGGGTCAGAGTTATGCCATTGACTGAAGACATCAAGGAGATTAATGACAAAATGACAAAAAAAAAGTCTATTTTCAGAATTTCAACTTTAATGCTTTTGGAGAATTCAGGTGTTATTTTCCTTTTGATACCTATTTTAGAAGAAGTCATTTGGGTGTCACTCAAATTTTTCAGAATTAAGGTCCTAGGATATAGGTGTTCTGGCATCTAAATCACATATCTAAATTAATCATACTAGATCTTCTCCAAAGGAAAGGGAATTTATACACCTGCACCTGTGGAAATGAAAACAACAGCAGCTTAGTCTGTTGAGATGGATATCATTGTACCATGCATGAGTTTGCAACATGGTGCATTATATTAATGATAACAGCAAGATATAATCAAATACATTTTTATGTTTCTGCTTAAATTTACCCGCTGATTTAAAATGTATATGGTCATACATTAGGGAGAGAGAGAGAGACAAAGGAAAGAGGGAAGGAGGGAAGGAAGGAAGGAGGGAAAGAAGGAAGGAAGGAAGGAAGGAAGGAAGGAAGGAAGGAAGGAAGGAAGGAAGGAAGGAAGGAAAGAAAGAAAGAAAGAAAGAAGGAAAGAAGAGAAGGAAAGAAGGAAAGAAGGAAAGAAGGAAAGAAGGAAAGAAGGAAAGAAAGAAGGAAAGAAGGAAGGAAAGAAGGAAGGAAGGAAAGAAAGAAGGAAAGAAAGAAAGAAGGAAAGAAGGAAAAAAAGAAAGAAGGAAAGAAAGAAGGAGAGAAAGAAGAAAGAAGGAAAGAAGGAAAGAAGGAAAGAAAGAAAGAAACAAAGAAAGAAAGAAAGGGAAGATAATACAGAAGAAACATGCAGGGAAGCTAGAAACATCTGAGAAATAATGAAATGTTGTTCAGAATAGAAGATGTAAGTTAATATATCTTGGAGAAAAATTTCTCAAATACAATTCAGAGGGAGAGAGTGCCTTGGATAGCTGCAATGCTGAAGAAGATCTAGGGATGATGGATAGTAGACAGTAAATTAGATATTGAGCTTGCAATGCAATAGGAAGGCACAAAAGACTGCCCAGACAGGAAAACCATGCCATTATCTGTATGAGCACTGATAAAACCACTATAAGAACAGGTGAATTTCTGAGTTTTGATTACTGAAATATCACAGGAGTTGAAATAAAGAGGAGGAAAACTGTATATACAAGCAACTGAAATCAGGTGGGATTACTTTTACATTCTGAGTGAACAACACTTAAACAGAATACACCTCTGGAAATACTTTCTTGAAGTAAATACCAAATGATGAAATATTTTGGGTTTGCCATAAAAGCTTGCTCAAAATGAAATAAGGAGACAAAGAGAAATAAAACAGTTATGAAGGGACAGATAATAAGGAAATGGTCAGTAGCTGTTGAAAACTATTGTTGGAAAAAAAATTGGCTTTCAAGTTCCTGTTCACATAACATATACGCAAAATACTGTCTGCTGGAATTTATCATCCCTTCCGTAAGTACCTCAAAGATAAATGTTTGTATGTGAGCTAAATAGCCAAAACTCCACTTGGAGAAAGATGTAAACATCCCCAGAGGATGATTCTTCTCGTGCTTAATTAGATATCTATGACAGGTCAGATTAATCACTTTCAGGAAGTGACTATGGTTGAGGTGTCTACAGTAAGTAGCTCGGTTAAACACTTCAGTTATTATGTTTAAAGATGAGTGAGATGAAACCTATGCAAGGTATCCACATCATGTTTTTTACAAATATTTAATGTAAATATATTAATTTAAACCTCATTAAAACTTAAACTGAATACTTATCAAAAAAGTGTGGTAGTTTTGCTAAATTTTAGTTTCATTTATATGCTGTTCTTTCATACTAATCCTTCTCTGTCATCTTTTATCCTCTTCTTTATCTACTTAGTATTTAGAAATAAAGTTCTCCCAGACAGGAATCATAGATAAAGTATTACATGCTAGCCTCATTATATGCGTTGTAAAAATACATAATAATATATTCTAACGAATTTATAACAGTGTAAGAAAAAACCAAGCTAGATAATGAGACAAAAGTATTGCTTGGTGAAGCTCACTTGAAATCTTAGCTCCAAGAGAAATGACAGAAGATTTACCTGCATGAAAAGCACTTTGCAGTACATGATAGGTGTTACTGTGAATTGTCCAGCAAGGTCTTAGAAGATGAAAGCTTGTAGCTTGCTTTGCATATACATATATTACTGAGGCACAATCACTTATTTTACACCTCAGATATTTGTGTTAGTACCTTAAAATCTGAATGTCTAACAGCAAAACTGACATTTGAAAGTTTTGCCATTTTTCCCATGTTTCTTATTTTTTGTAGATAGTTGTCACCTATATTACTATGTCATGTAACACATACTGACAGTGTTTCACAATATAATCTAATGCCTGGCCTTGAATGTCTCCATGGATGGGGCATCTACCACCTCTCTAGGCAAACTGTTCCAGTACTTTACTACCCTCATCATAAAAAAAAATATTCTTTCTTATACCTAGCCTGAAACTACCCTCTTTTACTTTAAAACCATTACTCTTTGTCTTATCGTTCCAGATTTCACGCCTAGTCTCTTGTGGGGGATTTTGTTAGTAAAGACTATCAGATGGTGTGAAATGACCAATCTAAAACTTGCTGTTGCTAAATGAAGTCAGTACTGACTTATTTTGGTTTTAGCATGTTTATAAAAGTCATTCACCTGAGTGATGGTCTTTTCCAAGTTAGACATCCTGGGAGATGTTTATAGTCATTGGAGAGAAGTAGCCATTCTTAGGGTTGAGTTCCATTATATCCCACAGCTGAAGTGCAGGCTTATGATTCAAGATAAAAATGTATATATTAGGATAGAATAAGCTATGCCTGCTGGTGATAAGGACAGCTCGTGTGGCAAGAGTTACGGAACTTTAATATATGAAACTCTAGTTTATCTCATGGTACACCTAAGCATGCCTGTGTGTATCTTTAGTCATTAATTCCCTCTGCAGTTGAAACTCCCTGTCTAGTTATCTGCACAGATGAGATAATAGATGAGTTTGAGATAGTGGAGGGCCTAGGACATGGTGATTGACTGAACTGCTAACCATTTTTACAATTAAGTTTTGGCTAATTACTACAGAAGCTTTACAGGTGGGAATTTCAGACTGTTTAGGAAATTTCCCTGGGCAGTTCCTGCTGTACGTAGACTAATCTATATGCTTAAATGTGTTAATTAACATCCTGCATGGTTAATCTGACCATTGCAGAAACTCCCCAGGCTTGCAGAATTGATCTCCATACAAAGATAAGACTCTTTTCAGGGACAAGAGGATAAGATGTCAGGGATAAGACTCTTCAGGGACAGTAGAAGCTGTCCCTGAAGGTGCATATATGATTCTGTCAGACGGTCTTGTAGGTAGTTAAGATAGTAAGAACGTATTTTGTATATAATTTAAAATAATATATAGCAATAGATTGTGCAAATGTTGGACAGGTCTCAAGACCATGGACCAGCTAGGTATAATAATTCAGTGGAACAGTGGTTTTGGGAATGTCATCTGAGCCAGCTGAGCATGCTGTTGTAAAGTCCCTTGTCTTGTCTGACATCCAGGCAGTGACCAACCATCCTCTACACAAGCATTACCCTATGCCAAGACTGCAAGATTTAAGCATTGGTTAGATGAATCCCATGGCAATAGTAGATCAGGTCAGAGCCTGTCAAGATCACTACTTGAGGTCATGATTTATGGCAGCAACAAAGCATTCACAACACTTCTTAAAACACAGGTAACTCTGAATTGCCAGAAATTCTCTGAATTTCTCTTCTCAAATACATAGCCATTTATCTTGGGTATGACTGTTTGACATGTACCAATCTGGAAAGTCTAACTATTATTATAAAAATGGCTGCAATACTGTTTTTGCTTGTGGAAGGAAGGGTAAGGAGTATGTTTATGAGAGCTTAACTCTGAGTAACTGAGATCAACTACCATATGATCTTCGAGCTCAGTGTGTGCATTATATCAGTGGTAGAATCCAAGGAGTGACAGCAATTTATTCAGAGCACTATATCACAAGAACTTTTACCTCAGTGATTCCAAATCTGGATTTCCAACACTTCCCTGAAGCTAAATCAAGTGATGAAAATTGGAGAAGGATCTGAGTAAACATGCAAATTTCAGACCACTCAGAATGGTTGACCTTTAAACAGAAAGGAGTTGTCAGTCATAACAAAAGGAAAGCTAATGCCCTATATAATTCTGAATGATCACTAACAGTCAGAAGGCACTTGCACATATGTCAAGAATAGAGCTGCTCAATAAAGAAAAAGTGCTACCAAAATTTTTGGCTTATACTTCTTGGTAGCCATTGGAGACTTATCTTCTAAATTAAGATCTGACCCACAATGTATCTCTTATTTTAAAGGAAACTGTGATGAGAACTACCGCAGAAAATGACTTCTGTTTGGTACTTTTATGTATTATGATCTGCACATGTCTTCATGGCCTATGGGGCATTGCAAATTGTGCAAGGATTTGCCTGTAATTTTCATCAATAGTTTGCTTCTCCCAGCAGCAGATGGTTTCATGTAGAGATTGTACCAGAGAAGTTCAACAAGACGAAGCAGCAAAGAAAAGTTTACCCACCAGAAATAATTAAAAAATCTTGATCTTAAAGGCAAAGTGATATAGTAAAATCCTGTAGTAAGCAAATCACATCTGATTATTTGGTAAAGTGAATAAAAACACCTCAGACATTGAATACCAATAAAGGAATAAAGAATGTAAAACTTTGACATGCATATAAGTTTTCCTATTTGTGTCTAGATCAATTGTAACACATATAAGGGACCTTTTACTTTTTCACTTATGTTTTGTCTTCTCAAATTTCTGACGAAAAGAAGGTAAATGTGAGAAGAAATTAGGGGTAGGATTAACTGTGCTATACCTCAGTACACTGTTATAACATGGACAAAGAGTATCATCAGTTGCAGAAATTTAGAAATGCTGAGTTTACTGCAGCAATGATGAATACACCAAAAAATAAAACAGCACTAATTAAATATAATCTTAGTTAAATGTCTTGCATTCTTGTTCAATTAAGAAGCTGGTGTCACAGAATGGGATTCAAAAAAATCTAGACTTCTAATGGGGAAGTACTTAAAAGCACTCTCAACCCAGAGCTGCCTGGACCTAGGCAACAGAGGTAAGGTGGAGAAAAGACTGGGAAGAACTTAGAGCTATTTTCAAACCCCTCCAACAGCAGTGTTTAAATTGGTACCTGTTGCCCAAAACTTTCTCATAAAGACAGTAACTAATGAACTTCCAGCAAAATGAATAGAAAATTAGTATGTTTTCATGGAAAACATGGCAGCTATAGGAAGCAAGTGAGCTGCCTTTTGTATATTTAGGAAAACATAGGAAGTGAGAGAAAAATTATCATGCTTCTTCCCCTGTCTATGTTAAAAATAAACGTCTCATAGCTTTAGTTTCAGTGGGATTGTGTGCACTCTCAGCAAGTTTGCACATCACGCCAAGTTCAGTGGTGCAGTTGACACACCTGAGGGGTGAGATACCATCCAGGGGGACCTGGACAAGCTCAAGAAGTGGGCTGATGCAAACCTCATGAGGTTCAACAAAGCCAAGTGCAAGGTCCTGAACATGGGTCGGGGCAACCCCTGGTATCAATACAGGTTGGGGAATGAAGGGATTGAGAACTGCCCTGCAGAGAAGGACTTGGGGGTACAGGTGGATGGGAGGTTGGACATGAGCCGGCAGTGTGCGCTTGCAACCCAGAATGGTATCTTGGGCTGCATCAAAAGGAGCATGGTCAGCAGGTCAAGGGCAGTGATTCTTCCCCTCTACTCTGCTCTGGTGAGACTCCACCTGGAGTACTGCTTCTAGCTCTGGAGCCCTCAGAACAGGAAAGGCATGGACCTGTTGGAAAGGATCCACAGGAGGGCTACAAAGATGATCAGATGGATAGAATACCTCTCTTAAGAGAACAGGCTGAGAGAGTTTGGGTTGTTCAGCCTGGAGAAAAGAAAGCTCCAGGGAGACTTTATTGTGGCCTTTGAGTACTTAAAAGGGGCCTAGAAGAAAGATGGGGACAGACTTTTTAGCAGGGTCTGTTACAATAAGACAAGGGGTGATGGTTTTAAACTAAAAGAGAGGAGGTTCAGGCTAGGTGTGAGGGAGATATTTTTTACAATGAGAGTGGTAAAACACTGGAACAGGTTGTCCAGAGAGGTGGTAAATGCCCAGTCCCTGGAAACATTCAAGGCCATGCCAGACAGGACACTGAGCAACCTGATTTGGTTGAAGATGTCCCTGTTCATGGAAGGGGGTTTGGACTAGATGACCTTTCAAGGTCTCTTCCAACCCAAACTATTCTATGAGTCTATGATTCTATGCTTCAGAGCTATAGTACAGATTGTTTGTGGATGTTATGTGTCTTTATTGCTACATTTGTTCTACTGTGCTGTGAAGAGCTGTCTTTTTTCTGATCACTTTATTGCATCTGGGTGACATTCAGTGAAAACTGGTAATCCTAGAACTTGAATCGTCCTTCCAGGGCTTTTTAAATGTAGTTTCTATGACTATTTCCCAGGGAACAAAAAAAGTATTCAGACATGGAAGAGGCTGTCCCTTACTGCTTCAGGTATTAGACATCAGCGTGTTTAACAGCCATGTTTCATTCTTGTGTTCTTTCCTTTTATCCTGATTCTGTAGTTCTTCTTTGCATATGAACATTAAGTTCTGTGATCTTTGCATGCAAGCATGCAGTCAATTAATTTTTCATGTAAACAGGCAGGTAGCAGCTGAATGGTTTTCGCTGCTGCACTTGAGTACTCACACTGATGGTCTTACACAAAAGACATCATTCAGATTTGATACTTTAAAGCCTTGAGGGATTTAGGTCCCTCTCTTGCTTTGATTCCAACTGAAGTTACAGTCTAACTCTGGGAATCTGAACCTAAACCCTTAAGACTCTCAGGGCTTAATCTATACCACATCTGCTGGGCATTTTATGTTGCTTGGTTTAAGCACTGACTATTGAACATGGTAAGTTTTGTGCAGGAACTTCAAAGATTCTGTTTTACCACTTATGAGTCATAGTTTTTGTTTGGAAAACTAGCAGCTGACAAAATATATATCAGCCCATTTCAGCTAGTGAGATTGTCTTAAATATCATTACCCATTTCCTTTTAGAGACTTTTGTGAACTAAATTTTCACTGTATCTGCAAAACTCCTGGAGTAAATTAAATGTGAATCCTCAGTCTTAGGCATATCTCTCAATTACATGCACCTGTGCTGGATCAATTAGCTCACCTAATTCTTAGCAACAATAAATGGCCCACAAGTGTTGCTCATTAATTAAAATACTATCAGCCTTTTCTGAGTGCACTTGTGATGTATTCTGTCTACAGCAGCTTTGAGGGCAGCTAGGCTTGGATGGACCTCTGGGTCTTAATTTGCCTTTTAAGTTCTTTGTCCCTTCCTGCAAACTACTGCTGGATTTTTTTTTTTCTGTAAAGTACGGCTTTTTTTTAATTAGCTACTGTGAGGACTGTATGCTGTTAAACATAGCTGAATCTTGTACTGTAGAATTTCTTATTTTAAATGAGACTTTATTGTTGCTGCTGCTGTTTAATTTTCATTGTAAAGCCAGATTGGACCTCTCTTTAATGGCTTTATTTGATGTCAGTCAATCCAGAAAATAATTTCCTTGTATGGATGTAAAGCATAGACTACTGTAGAACAGTAATTCTTTTAGATGTTAGCAAAGCATGCTTAAATCATACTTATGTGCTCATGACCTTTCTAATATAATGATTTAAGAGAGTTTTGCAGATTAATGACTTTATTCTGCACTCCCTGAAAATTCTCTGCTTAAAAAGCACCCTGGCAGTTTAAATGATTTTGTTTAATGATGCAATTCAACTTTTTTGGAAGGACCATTTTTAAAAAGCCATACTACTAAGCATGGCTTTATAAATTATTTATAGAGAACTGCTGGGACAAAATCTTGCTTGGTGAGTTGCTGGTGTCAGTAGCATTGAATTATCCACAGAAATTAAGTCAACAAAGCTTATTCTTTTCTTTTTCTCTTCTAGAATTGAACTTCAGTATAAATTCATGCCAGAAGCTGTTTTAGAATTTTATGCAGAAATATTTTTCATTGCCTTACTGAGTATTTCAAAGAGGCAGAAAAATCTTTCATTACTAGCCTGCTTCTATTCCTAATTAGCAATTTTAAAGCAGTTAGTTGTGCAACATGTACAAGTATTTGGTAGACATTTTTATAATACACCTCAGCCTATAGTTATGAAAAATTGAGCAGAATTATGGAAATGATTACATAATATTTACATGTAGGTTGATTTTATTAATGTATTTAAGTATTAGCAGAAACAATAAAATGGAAACCTTGACCTTTTTATTCTGTTTTAAAATGTTTTTAGTTGTCATTTTATTGACCTGTTTTATGAACATTCCCAGAGATTTCAATCCAATGTGTTATTGACATCAAGGGGAAATTCAGTGGGAGCATCTTGCGTAGAGTTTTTCTGAAATCCCTTCCCATCTGTTGCCATGACAACGCAACCATTCTTCCTGGAGAGGATGTTTTCTCTATTTTTCTACTTCCAGAAAAATATTTTCACAGCTTTATTATTGCAAATATTGGAAGAGGGAAAAAATAGAACCAAAACTAGAAAACAACCCCAAAAACAATGCATACTAACTGGACTTTCTGGGTCATCAACAAACGAAGGAAAGACCTAGGATTTGAAGCTCGTAGTCACTTTATGTAATAGTTTTTAGTTTCTGCATATATTGCTATCTGTATGGGATGTTCTAGCTAAAGATACAAAAGATACAAAAGGAGGTACTCACATTTTTGTGACTTCTGAAATTAAGCAATTTTTATGTAGTTTTTTTTAATCAAGCATAATTCTTGGAGTGTACTTGTGTGTAAAAGACACTTTTTGAGAGTGCTATCTGAGTCAAGTGTCTTTGGCTAATTAACACATTCAGAGCCTTCCTGGATCTAGACGTTGGCCACTTCAGTTCAAGTTCTCCTGGGAACAGAAATGATGTAGAATATCATTTCTATGTCTGGTCAAGGCATAGCTAGCACAAACCAAAAGAATTATATTTTTAATAGCATGCAATTAGATTATAAAAGTGGCTAGGATTTAAAAAAAACCAAACAAACAAACAACCCCCAAAAACTAACAACAACAACAACAACAAAAATCCCTCCATTATTCTAGCTTAAAAGCAAGAAGAGTGCATATCAGGGAGTACAGAATACTTTTCAAGAATATGAGCACAAGTCCTACTTATTGTTTTTTTGCTGCTGAAGCATTTTAGTGTAACTAGACCTTTACATGAAAATAGAAATAACCTTACATAAAGAGAATGAGATCTGGAAATCTGTACTAGCAAGTATCACAAAGGAAGCAACTTAATTTTTAAAGGTGATCTAATATTCCCTTCAAGCATACGCAATGCAGATTTACTATCCATTTTGTATCCTACACTGACAACCATTTGCATTTTTTCTTCACTGACCCTTTTACTTAAATTTTATAGCTGAATTAGAAATAAAAAATGTATCTTGCCTTTTTCCTTGTAGTTAAATCTGTAAAATCAGCAGTTTCCTTATGGGTGATTAGGTCTCATAGGAAGAGTACTAGTAATACATAATAAGAAAGTTTCAGGAAGAATAAGGAAGGAGCAATAGTATTCTTGAAAAATAAACCAAAGCATTATCACTTACTTACTGTAAAACAGGGAAAAGATAAGCAATAATAAAAATTCAGACCCTAAAGAGAAGTCTATTGAATTACATGAATTGGTATTTTCATTAATTTTTGTTGAAACAAAATCTACCTTCCTGGATTGAAATCTGTTCGAGTTTCTATCTCGCTTATGTGTACACACCAGAGTAAATTTGATTTCATTTTAAAGTGTGCATTCTAATAAACAAAATTTTTGTCTTAAGCTAAGAAATCCCTTACTTAATGCATTTCTTGAAAGTAAATTTGAAAAATGTATTCCAAATTCATGGAATGAATGCTATCTGCAAATGGCCAGGAAAACATATGTGACACAGACAACACTTAAAAGGAAAACAATGCCAAAATATCACTTCTGTGTATACTCAGCAGACTGTGGATTTGTATGCAGTTCTGTGACTAGAGAAAAAGCCTGAGGATTTCAGATATTCTGAAATCTAAAATGGACTTGGAATATACATCAAAACTTGTATACAGAATTTACCTGTGACTCATAGAAGGTTTCCAAATAAATTAAGACAAGAAAAATGGAATTTGTCTGAATCTTACTTCAGTGGTATTCTGCTACCTCTTTTATCAGTTCAGAAGTATTCGGCACTAACACAAAATGTTTAATTAAACTATTTGGAGCAATTTACACTACATCCTATTCCAGTTTTATTCTATTCTAACTGAACTCTTAAAGAAAAGCTAGAGTGTAATAGCAGATCATAAGTTACGTGATTATTTTATAGATAAAAATATATTTATATATAATATAGCCATCATGTTTGTCTCTAAATGATCTTTTGAAGATGATGTATGTTGAATTTGTTAGTTTGTTTAGACTACAACAAAGCACAGATGACAGCATAATAGCAAAGAAAATAAAGAAATCCTACTAGATTGTGTAGTCAGCCAGACTGCCATAGTATTTTTTTAAATAAACCTGAAAGTATTTTACCCAATTCTGTTTTCAGCACTTGCAAAGATATAGTTTTATCCACTTTCCTTAGAAGGAAATTGTTCTATCTTTCATCAGCATTTATTGTGATAGAATGGGAAAGTGCTAAAGATAATAACTGTATTTACTTATATATTTGTGCCCTTTTCCTTCACAGCACAAATAGGGTCATTATATTCAGCTCATCTCTATTTTATTACACGGACCACTTTTTTGAAATGAGGTATTTTGGAAAGCTTCTATAGAGTGTAAAAAATGAACTTTTAATTTAAAAATTTCTTACAGTATTTTTGCCACTGAAAATTTCATTCAATAACTTAGCTTTCTGTTTATTGTTCTGCAACAAGGTTCTCCAACAATTACAGACAGAAGATTTGTGATATGCACAATTCTGCTCAGATCACAAATCATCTCTGCACAGGCATTGTCTCCAGAACACAGTAACCTAACATGCATACCACTAACAATGATGCCACCTCTGCATTCTCTTCACTTCTCTTTTTGTTCTTTGTAGCAGGCAGAAATGGGTCATTGTGCACACATGACCAGGTTGTCATTAATATTGCCTATACTGTACTAATTAAAAACAAACAAAACAACAACAACGAAAGACAACCCATACATAGCATGAAAGCAGAGACTTTGAATGTAATATGTTAGCATAAAGACAGTAAAATTCACATTTAATTTCCTCACTTGGTTTTTTCAATTTAAAAACTTTTTTTTGTGAAAAAGACATCTTTCAAACTTTCTGCAAGTAGCTGTGGCACACACTTTAATTCTTACTACAAGTGAAAGAAAGTTTCTATTTTATAATAAGCTTTTCTACTGAAATATTTTAGACTTCTCCACAAGTGTGCATGCATCATTCAGGAATTTGACAAAGCAGCTGGACAATCTCTATAATGAACATAGGTGCTGATGTTTCCTGAGATTTGATTTACACCCAGCAGAACAAGTAGATACCGAGCAAGAAAAAAAAGTGGACTAGCTGGCAGCATTTTGGTGTCTAAAGGAAAGCCAAATCTTTCACTAAAGCAGCTTTGTAATTTCATTTCCAGGAGGTAATTCAATGATTCAGTAATTAAGAGTGAGGTCCATATATAACCATTAAGTTAAAAAGTAAGGTAGATGAGTTATGACAAAAACCACCTGAGGTAAATTGTCCATTCTAATGATATAGTTGCCAGTAGACTGGAAGTTCAGAAGGTCAAAATGGAAAGGCAAGGAGACTTCCTAGAAACATCCTTGAGATCACAGTCTTCATATGTGTATGGTCCTCAGTACTGTGGTACTCCTGCTAAGGAGAGATGGCCAACTTCCTAGGAGAGAGGAGCAACTAGGAATGTGTCCAACAGAAAGAGAAGTAGGCGAGATACCTAGTGGATGGGTGTACCTTACAGTCTTGCTAGAAGGAAGTAACAGCTAACTTGGGGTGCCTGTAGCTTTACTCCTGTTTATAGTTGCTACCAAACAGTCTTTACTGGGGTAGGTGACAGAAATTAGAAACGAGGTGGGTGAAAAATAGGTAGAAGACTGCAGTTTTACTGTTTCTTTCACTAAGAAATTTAAGGGAAGGACTTAAATAATTGTTGTACTTTGGACAACACATCATTAACTTCTGTAAGTTTATCTTATTTCTTTTCTGTTTCTCCTTCTCATGCTTTAGTAAGGTGCTTTTTGGTTAAAACTTCCCATTAAAACTCTGTGAATGGTGAAATGTAGCTCACAAAGTTGATATGGTATTTCGTATTTATTGACAATCTGTAGAAATTGAACCTAGTCCTTACTTTTGGCAAGCAAAGCATGGCATAAAAGACGTACACGTAAAACTAAAAATTCCTGAAGTGAGAAAATTTGAGAGTCACTATGAACATTATAGAAAAGGGCCTATACCAGGTAGGTATCCAGAACATAATCCTCTTATTGACATTGGAATTTTCACATGCTTTAGCTTAATCTCTTAAAATGAAAGTGCCACTCACCTATTCAATTTTTACGTTAATTACAGAATATCACAAACACTAGTAAATATTTTTAATTTCATTTAGCATCTTGAGAAGGTAGCATTCTTTCTGAAACTCCAAAATATTAGGCATTATCTGTTTCTGTACCAGTATTCAGACAATTGTCCTGCTTATGTTATACATCTGATCACAGAGTTACATGAAACACTACAGCACAATTCACAGAATCACATAATCACAGAATGTTAGGGATCGGAGGGGACCTTGAAAGATCATCTAGTCCAATCCCCCTGCTGGAGCAGGAACATCTAGATCAGGTTACACAGAAATGTGTCCAGGTGGGTTTTGAATGTCTCCAGAGAAGGAGACTCCACAACCTCCCTAGGCAGCCTGTTCCAGTGCTCTGTCACCCTCAAAGTAAAGAAGTTTCTTCTCATGTTTAAGTGGAACCTCCTATGTTCCAGTTTGTACCCATTGCCCCTTGTCTTATTATTGGTTGTCACTGAGAAGAGCCTGGCTCCATCCTCATGACACTCACCCTTTACATGTTTATAAGATAAATGAGGTCACCCCTCAGTCTCCTCTTCTCCAGGCTAAACACACCCAGCTCCCTGAGCCTTTCCTCATAAGGGAGATGCTCCACTCCCTTAATCATTTCAGAAGACAGAGCTTGTTTCCTTCCAAACACAGATTACAATAAATTAGATTTTTATTAAAATTAAATATACAATTGAAACACAAAGCTGGGACAGGAAAGTCTGGCATGTTTAAATATTTGTTAGTGTCAGCGTTTACTGCAGGGTGACAATAAACCATGGCGGATGCTCTCTGTTAACCCCCCGCCCTCACCACTAAGGAAAGGTAATAGGAGGAAAAGGGAGAGAGACTTGCATGTTGGAAAAGTTAAAAATGCATTACTAATGGTACTAATAAATAGAGAAAATAATACAAAATATACAAAACCAATCTTGAATTTCCCAGGGTAGTGCAGTGTTGCCAGAAGCAGCGGAGCTGGTGTGGCTCCAGCAGCTGCAGGGCAGGCACCTGGAAGTCCTGGGCTGGACTCCACAGCAAACCGGAACTGGATTCAGGGATGCAAGGTCTGGAACCAGGCCTCGGATCGCAGGCATGACAGGCAGGGTCCTCTTCAGATGCAGCCATAGTCGAAGAGAGCGAGACCCTCGTGATCTCCCACTTTTATAGGGTGTATGACGTGTATGGGGTGGAATACTCGGTCAATTTTAGTAGTGTGTTCTGTCTGCCCCTCCTTGCAAATATGCCCCTCTCACTTACGAGACGTGCAAAATTTACCAGTAACCTTGGCTGCCATAGCAATAAATCTAAACCTGGGCCTCTTCTGCATACCATTGCTACCGTTATCAGCTCTGGAGCGCAGTATCTGAAAAAAACTCATGCAGCTAAATTCAGAAAAGTGCAGTTACTTAGAAGAACTTAGCTGAAAGGAAAATTCACTAAAAGAGGAACTGGTCTTGTTTTTAACAAAACCAGGACAGTTAGTACTGTTCTGTACTCATGAAAGTTCTTTGTTTCTTGCTAAATAAATTCCTATAAATATCCAAAGACATACTGTGGTCTCATAGCAGAGTTAGAAAGAACTAATTCAGGAGTAATACTCATGAAAACAATGAAAATATAAACCACAAATGACATTCAGTTTTACATAGTTGCAGACCTCGTGGGTTTAGTCAGTTTCAGGAAACTAGTACAGCACTAAAAAATAAACAAACAAACAAGGTATTTTTCTTGTCTGAGATGATTAATGTTGTAGACTGGAGGTTGCTTGCTAATAGATGTTGCATCTGAGCTACCAGATTGCTTCAGCAGGCTATTAGGAGAACAAAAAAATCCTCTACCCTTTTTTCAAACTTGCCATTATCACACAGTGAGAGGCTAAGAGATACAGAAACTGTTCTTTTTCATCATATCAGGGGAGTTTATTACTTGACCAAATCATGTTCAAGATTTTTCTGGCCGATCAGAAGGAGCCATTTGCCTTATGAGGATATATTGGCATTAGGCAGTGGCATATGAGTTGCTTCTTTTGGCAAAAATAAATAAATTAAAAATCTATTCTAATATGTTAAAGCTCAGAACTGCCTCAAGAAAAACAAACAAACAACAACAACAACAAAAAACAAGACAAAAAACCCCAATGAAACAACCAATCAACCAAACAAAAGAAATGTTTAGCTAAGTATGTTATAAGGTCCAAATACTTTTAGACAAGCAAGAAGGCAAGATTGGTCTGGATCAGGGGAAAATGAAGACATGGGAAAAAATCAAAAAAACCCCAGGAAGATACTATTAATAGATAAAGACTGAATATTATTTTACACAGCAGTGCTGACTTTTAAATTTTTTTACCTGTAGTTTAATTTTCAATAGCACCTTGAAGACAAAATTTGGATGAAACTGCTTCACATGTAAAATCATAACAATACAGTTTGTTCTGTGTCTCGTAACCTAGAATTTGAACTGGAGTTGTTTTTGATGGATGAAGTAAAATGAATGAACAGCACAGTTTTGAGGAAGATTCAATGTTCTCTTCATTTTTCCTGGACAGGCAGATGCTGTAACAACATAATCAGTTATGATTTGTTGTAGAGAAACTAGAGGCTTAACTGATGGGATATTAAATTGAAAATGACCATTATTTTTTAGGGAAGGAAACAGAAACCCTTTAATGATTGAGCTGGCAATCTTCACAGTCATTAAGGACATTGATAGGAGTATTTTCATCATGGTATATAGATACTTGCTGTCATAAATTAGTATTACCTAATGTCAAATTCTCACTCACCGTACTAAAAATATGGCCTTTGTAGAGAGTTCACACAAAAATAGTATTCTATTCTTATGAGATGTTTCATTTAAAGTGATAAACCTCCGATATCTTTCTTTTCAAAGGTAGGAAATATAGACAATAATTATAAGACAGTGCACCACAGCCACATAGACCTACAAGACTTCAGGGACATACCTAGGAGAACACCCTATCTTCTGCTCTTGGAAGCACAGCCCTCCCAGGACAGTGAACAGGTTGCTGACAAGTACTGTTTAAGATCAGAGGATGGTGTGGTCCTCTCTGGTTAAAGCCTTCTGCATGGCAATGCTAGGTTGTATGATAAAAGCTCATAAACTCACCTGCACACCCACAACAGAGTTCAGAGAGACAATAGCAAGAGAGGGAGCCAAATTAACGCTCTCACCAGACTTCTCACAGGCCCATTATTGGAGGAGAGCCACTGGCCCATCAAAGGCCTATCTCCACAAGCCCAGAGGAACACAGGGATGTACGCTGGCTGGCAGGATCCTATATTAAGGACTCATTAAGGATGAACAAACATCTTGTACAGATCCCTCGCAGAGCTGTCCCATGAAATCCATCAGCCCCATTGTCCAGGCATGAAACCCATCAAGATGAGTCATAGAATATTCTGAGTTGGAAGGGACCCACAAGGATCATCGAGTCCAACTCCTGTCCCTGCATATGACAACTCTACAGTTCACACCATGTGTCTGAGGGCATTGTCCAGTCTCTTCTTGAATACTGACAGGCTTAGGGCCACGACTACCTCCGTGAGGAGCTTGTTCCAGTGCTCCACTACACTCTGGGTGAAGAACTTTTTCCAAATGTCTAGCGTAAAACTCCCCTGGCACATTTTCCTGACATTCCCTTGGGTTCTGTCATTGGTCGCTAAAGAGAAGAGTTCAGCACCTACCCTCCCTCCTCCCCTTGTGAGGAAGCTGTAGACCACAATCAGGTCTCCTCTCAGTCTCCTCTTCTCCAAGCTGAAGAAACCAAGAGACTTTAGCCACTCCTCATACGGCTTCCTTTCCAAACCCTTCACCAACTTCATAGCCCTCTTCTGGACACTCTCCAGTAGCTTAATATCTTCTTTATCCTGTGGCACCCAGAACTGCACACAGTGCTCCAGGTGAGGCTGCACCAGTGCAGAGCAGAGTGGGACAATCACCTCCCTTGTCCAGCTGGCAATGCTGTGCTTAATGCACCCCAAGACGCAGTTGGCCCTCTTGGCTGCCAGGTCACACTGTTGGCTCACATTCAACTTGTCATTGACCAGAACCTCCAGGTCCCCCTCTGCAGAGCTGCTCTCCAGCATCTTGTCTCCCAGTCTATATATACAGCCAGGGTTGCTGTGTCCCAGGGGCAAAATCCGGCACTTTCCCTTGTTGAACTTCATGCGGTTGGTGATTGCCCAGTTCTCCAATTTGTCCAGATCCCTCTGCAGGACTTCTCTGCCCTTGAGAGTGTCAACAGCTCCTCTGAATTTTGTGTCATCAACAAACTTACTAAGCAATACCTCAGGTCCTGAGTCTAAGTCATTTATAAAGATATTGAAGAGTGCTGGCCCTAAGACTGATGCCTGCGGAACCCCACTAGTGACTGGTCGCCAGCCTGACACAACTCCATTTATTAGAACCCTTTGAGTCCAGCCCATCAGCCGATTGCTCAGCCACTGCACTGTGTGTTTATCCAGCTGTATGCTGGACATCTTGTCCAGGAGGATACTGTGAGAGGCAGTATCAGAGGCTTTACTGAAATCCCAAAAGATCACATTGACAGGCTTCCCTTGGTCAACTAG
The DNA here is from genome assembly GCF_036013445.1 of Caloenas nicobarica. Lineage (NCBI taxonomy): Eukaryota > Metazoa > Chordata > Aves > Columbiformes > Columbidae > Caloenas > Caloenas nicobarica. Next base: position 177,706,375 of record NC_088245.1, read on the forward strand.
GTGAGTAACCTTGTCGTAGAAAGAAATTAAGTTTGCCAAGCAAGATTTTACCCTCATGAACCCATGCTGGCTGGGACCAATGACTGCATTGTCATTCAGATATTTTTCAATAACTCAGAATAATTTTCTCCATAATTTTGCCAGGAACAGAAGTGAGTTGCCAGGGTCATCCCTGTTGCCCTTCTTGTAGATTTGGGACAACGTCTACCAGCTTCCAGTCATCCAGGACATCTCCAGATTCCCAAGAGAGTTGAAAAATCATGGAGAGAGGTCTCGCTATGACATCAGCTGCTCTTTAAGCACCCTTGGATGAATCCCATCGGACCCCACCGACTTGTAGGTATCTAGCTGGAGCAGCAAATCCTTTACAAGTTCCAGATTGATTAGATTTTTTAGCCAAGGGTTATGGGGGTCCCCAAGCCCACCAATGGTGTTGAAGACCAAGGCGAAGAAAGCATTAAAAGTCTTGACTTTTTCTATCTCCCTGTTAATAAGGTGACCATGCTGATCAATTAATGGGACAATGTAGTCATCAGGAGCAATTCTCTGGATCACCTTTCAGACTAAAGGGTGTGGGACAAATTATGGGATGCAGGCGAGAAGCAGTTCATGATTGCACAGAACTTATTACGGGATGCTTAGGGGAGGAACCAAAAGCAAGGGAAGTGAGGTGTTTAGGTGATTTGGGGAAGAACAAGGGAAAATGAAGAGCTAAAGGGAAAAAATAGGCCAGTTGAATGTAAATATTTTTCTGCTCAGTACTCTTGTCTGCCTATTGGGACATTGGAAGGCAGCATCTGGATGGACTGGGATCCAAGGACAGCTACTGGATAGACTGAGGATCTTAACTAAGTAGCTGGAGGGATCCACCTTGCACATACATATACATACACATATATATATATATTTTCACTATTGGATTTCCATCCTGCTCAGCCATAGAAGGGGAGCAGGATGAGGTCACTGCTGATATCAGTGATTGTGTGATACGGCTTTCTGTCTATGATCTGTGCCGCCACCCATGTATATCTGTAAATGTGTGTTATATATGTGCCCTGTGTATGTGTACCTGCTAGAAATACATCTGCAGCCTCCCTAGTGGTTGGACCTGGGGACACAGAGTGGCAACAGCCTTACCTTTCTGAGGATGTTGGATCTTGCATGGTATATATTTTCCTCTAACATAACATACTTAAAAATATTATGGATCTGCATATCCTGAAAATATTTTAACTACATGTTGTTATTGAACATAAAACATGCTTATTAAAATATTCAGTGTTTATAAATCTATACCAACTTCCCAAAATCATGAAAAGAGCTCATGATCTAAATACTACATTATTTTATTTCTTATTCTAAAGGGTTAGAATTGTATCAGGTCCTGCAGGTTCCCTTAGAGTTTTAGTTTCATTCTAAAGGAAAATCCAACAGCAGCTTTTTTCTGCTCTCCTCACATATCTTTTTGCTCACTTGTCTTTCAAGTAGTCCTGAAGATTTTTGGGGGGAACGGAGGCACAAAAAACATGAGCACTAAGTGAGAAGAGGTTTTTCAGTTCTATGAACAACCTCATTGCCTGTTCTTAAACCTTTATAAGGTTTTCATATGCTTCTGACTTTAAATCTGCGTCTTAGTTTAAGAGAATTTCTAGGATCCTGCAAGTATTTTTCACAGTCTAGTTCTTTAATGTGTATGTATCTGAACAACTAATATAAATTTTAGATGTTCAGAATAGGTCTGAGTATATATAGATAGATTGATTTGTTTTGGTTTCTTTTGGTTTGAATTTTTTCTCATAGAAAAAGTGACAGAAAGGGACACCCAGTATCATTGTTATACTAGGTAAAAGTCATGCTTTATAGATAATGTTCATTTCAATATTAGTTAATATCAAGACAGTTTCACTTACAGATTGCTCTGTAAGAAAGAGAAATTCCTTAACATGTAACAATGTCTTGACCTCAAAATATGTTATTAAAAGAGAAAAAGGAGGTGAAGTAAGAAAATATATACAGACAAAATGGTAACAATGAGTGAAATACTGGACTTGTATCTTTAATTCTTTTTTTAGAGTTGAAATCTTGATTCTTTTATTTTTTTATATATATATTTGGAGACTCTTTTATCATATAACAGATGACAGAAGAGAATAAGCATAGTATAATGGGAAACCTTCTGGCTCCTACATCACTGGCTGAAAATGCTGTGTCAGCAGTTTTCCTTAGGTTTGGTCCCTGATGTAGATCCAAAAGACATAGTTTATGAGAAGAATTAATGAAGCTGATCTGCTACAGATTTCTTCCACACAAGTCTTATTCTTTTCTAATTTGGATTACCTTTGCTCCTTCCATCATATGCATTAGGAAATCAACAATCCATAAAACACAACAATAGGAGGTTATTCTAATGTATGCTATAGACAGCAGACAGTATATATCATCAGCTAATTCTGGTATGGGTGTGGGCTGGCCAGGAGCAAGATCATGTTTCTGTCTGGATAGTAACAGGACAAACAGAAGCAATTATTTCTAATTTCACACCATTGTCTTAACAAAGTTCTAGTGTGGTCTTTCTTTTATCCAGAGTGCAGTTTCACAAATTTTATAAAGTATTCTTTCTCTCTCATATTTCTTCATCAAACTAGATTGAAAAAGACTAGTATGTTCAAAAGTCTTTGGAGATAAGGGACAGACAGATGAACAAAATGTAGCGGAGAAAGTCTTGCTTCCTTAAGAAACCAAGCTAAAATTTTCTATTCATTACCATAGCTAAAATTATTCATTGCATGCTTTGAAGAGTCAAAGTTAAATTCACAAAGGACATAAGTTCAAGAAACCTTACTATTTCTGCAATTAGTTCTGGGTCATAGCTATCCAATTAGTTTTAGTCATAAAATTAAAGGACACTGTCCCAAGCCTCCCATAGAGTTCATGGGAGGATTTGGTTGCTAGAATAGGATTTAAAGCAATCAGTATACTGAACATTTAACTGCCCAGTCTTGCTCCTCTGAAACAACTGAGAACAAGGATTTTTTTTTAATCATTGTCTATACAAAATCTCCCTATATTATTTCTTCTGTGGACAAGTAGGTATTTCTCTAAATATAAGCAACACACCACTAGAATGTTTTCTCCGGAAATGTGTTTTAATCCCTCTCTCTCAAAAAGCAGAGAGCTTTGGCTGGAACTCAGTGGGCAAAAAGAAAAATAATGACCTTTGGAAGAAGGAACAGGAAATTCAGGAGGACTACAAGGATGTTATGAGGTTATTGAAAATTAGGAGAGCCAAAGCCCAACTAGAACTGAATCTGGCTACTGCTGTAAAAGACAATAAAAAATGTTTCTCTGAATACATAGCAGCAAAAGGAGGGCTAAGGAGGATCTCCATCCTTTATTAGAAGCAAGGTGAAACATCGTGATGAAGGATGAGGAAAACGCTGAGGTATTTAATGCCTTCTTTTTCTCAGTCTTTAATAGTAAGACCAGTTGTGCTCTGGGTACCCAGCCCCCTGAGCTGGAAGAAAGGGACAGGGAGAAGAATGAAGTCCCAAAATCCAAGAGGAAATGGACCTGCTATACCACTTAGACACACAGAAGTTTATGGGACTGGATGAGATCCACCCAAGGGCTCTGAGGGAGCTGGTGGTAGTGCTCTCCAAGACACTTTCAATTATTTATCAGCAGTCCTGGCAAATTGGGGAGGTCCCAGTTGACTGGAGGTTAGCAAATGTGACATGCATCTACAAGAAGGGCCAGAAGGAGGATCCAGGGAACTACAGCCCTTTCAGTCTGACCTCAGTTCCAGGAAAGGTTATGGAGCTGATCATCTTGAGTGCCATCATGTGGCACATACAGGACAACCAAGTGATCAGGCCCAGTCAGCACAGGTTTTTGAAAAGCAAGTCCTGCTTGACTAACCTGATCTCCTTCTATGACAATGTAACCTGCTTAGTGGATAAGGGTAAGGCTGTGGATGTTGTGTACTTAGACTTTAGTAAAGACTTTGCCACCTTTCCCCACAGCATTCTCCTGGAGAAGCTGGCAGCTTATGGCTTGGATGAACATACTCTTTGATCTGTAAAGAACTGGCTGGATGACCATGTCTAAAGAATGGTGATGAATGGAGTTAAGTCCAGTTGGTGGCCAGTTACAAGTGGTGTTCCCCAGGGCTCAGTATTGGGGTCAGTTCTGTTCAATAATTTATCAGTAATCTGGACAAGAGTATTGAATGCTGTCGTGGTTTGATTGCAGGGTGAGAATAAAACCGTGGCAGATGTATTGTTAACCCTCTCTGCCCCCTCTTCCCCCTTTAGCCCCTCCCTCTCCCCCCTTCCCACTAAGGACAGGCGATTGGGAGGAAAAGAAGGACAGAGAGAAGAGAGTTGGAAAAATTAAAAATGTTTTACTAATACTACTAATAGAAATAGAGAAAATAATACAAAATATACAAAACCAATTTTGAAAGTCCCGGCAACTGCTCCGGCAGATGTAGGGCTGGCACCCGAAGTCCTGGACTGGACTCTGCAGCCAACCGGAACTGGATTCAGTCTGTCACTAGGCTTCAGTTCGCAGGGACAACTCGCAAGGTCCTCTCCCAATGTCGGCCATAAGGAAAAGGGACGAGATCCTCGTGATCTCCCACTTTTATATGAAGTATGACGTGAATGGGATGGAATACTTTAGTTGGTCAATTTTTCAGTTCACCTCCTGCCTGCTCATCTCACGGGATGCATCACTATCAATGACCTTGCATTCCACTGCTATTTCTACCAAAACTTGTACCTAACTTTCAGGAAAACTGCAGTTAGTAAGAAGACTTTAGCTGACAGAGAAATTCACTAAAAGAGAAACTTGTTTTTAACAAAACCAGGACAAGTGCACCCTCAGTAAGTTTGTAGATGGAACCAAGCTGGGTGATAGTATTGATCTGCATGATTTTAGGAAGGTTCTACAGAAGGATCTGGACTGGCTGGATCAATGAGTTGAGGCTAATTATGATTCAACAAGGCCAAGTACTGGGTCCTGCATTCGGGTCACAATAAACCCATGCAATGCTACAGGCTTGAGGAAGAGTGGCTGGAAAGCTGCCTGGCAGAAGAGGACCTGAGGGTGTTGGTCAATAGCTGGCTGAATATGAGCCAGCAGTGTACCCGGATGGCCAAGAAGGCCAACAACATCCTGGCTTGTATCAGAAATAATGTGGCCAGCAGGAATACTCAGCACTGGTGAGGCCACATCTCGAATACTGTGTTCAGTTTTGAGCCCCTCACTACAAAAAAGACATTGAGGTGCTGAAGGGCACCTCCAGAGAAGGGCAACAAAGCTGGTGGAGGTTATGGAGCACAAGTCTTATGAGAAGCAGCTGAGGGAACTGAGGCTGTTTAGCCTGGAGAAAAGGACGCTGAGGGGATACCTTATTGCTGTCTACAACTACCTGAAAGGAGGTTTGTAGCATGGAGGATGTTGGTCTCTTCTCACAAGTATCAAGTGATAAGATGAGGAGAAATGGCTTCAAGTTGTAGCAGGGGTTGTTCAGACTGGATATTAGGAAAAATTTCTTCACTGAAAGGGTTGTCTGGGGAAGTGATTCAGTCATCATTCCTGGAGATACTTAAAAGGTGTGCAGATGTGGCACTTACAGACATGATTTATTGAAAGACTTGACAGTGCTAAGTTTATGGTTGGACTTTATTATCCTAAAGGTTTGGGGTTTTTTTTCAACATAAAGTATTCTATGATTCTGTATTACTTCATTGTTTCCCTACTGACAAAATCTGCTGGTTTGTTTTGTCTTGATTACTTGTTTGCTTTTCTCTGTGTGCCTGGTGGCTAAAGAACTCGCTCCAGATGCAGAAGATACAGATTAATTTATTTTCTTCACCTGAAAGGATTTGCATTTTCATTATGAATTACTGTGAAAGTTATGAAAACAGCAGCCATGGAGAAAGGTATTTTTGATTTGTTCACTTTCATAAAAAGATTGATCACTCAGTGGTTCTTTCTGATTTCTGCAGTCATCTCAGCACTATTTTACTAACATATCCATAGGTATGCTGCAAGTTGCCCCTAAGGACACTAATAACCTTCAGATTTTACATGCAAGATTATATGCCTAATCTTGCAAAGGGTTTTTATACCAGATTCTAGAGAAAGCTTGTGAAAACACCATCTAATGATTTTGACTACATTGGCAAATTTCAAGAAAATTTAGCAAATGCTCAGACATTTCATAAAAGGACTATCTTCTCACTAGCTTTGTGGAAACAGAAGATTGAGTAGGGGACAAAATCTACATTTGTTTCCTGAAGAAAGCCTGCACTCTGACTTCAAGCACATTTCTGTGTACTGGAGAATCCTCACAACAGAGACCTGTAAAGTCTCTCTTTCTGAGTTGCTGTATTGGGTGTAGGTGTCCAGATTTTGGCAACAGTGGGGCTGAAGGGGTTGCCTCTGTGAGGAGCAGTCCATGGCTGCCCTATGTTGGACCCAGCTGGTTTCAAAGTACACACCTCAGGACACAGCTGAGCCCCTCAGCCAAGGTAGTGTCACCTCTGGGAAAATGTATTCAAGCAAGTGCAAAAAAAATGCTGAGGAGAGAGAGGAAAGAAATTTTGGACACAAGAGCATTTTGTTCTTCCTTTAAGGAAAGATGATGTTTAGAAATTAGATTGTGCTCCTAAGGATTAGCCAATATTACCTCAATTACAATTCTCCTTACACATAATTTGAGTCAAGCAGTTAGTGAATTAGTTTTCATAGATCTTATATGTAATATATCACCCTACTACTACTATATCTACCCTACTACCCTACTATATATATGTACGTATACACATACACATGGTCTTGCTTGAATCAAGACTGCTCCTGACTTTTTTGCACTTGATGAGGAATTAATCTTCTCTGCAGGTTGCACAACACTGTCAGTAATGTCACAACATTACTGTGTGTCAGTGTACATTCATGTATAAGTAAGTGTATGTGCATATATATTTATGCATTAATGTGTATGTTTGTGTATAGTTAAATATTCTTATAACTTCTCTAATCCCCTCTGAGCTATATAATGATCTGTGTTAGTTTCTTTTTTCTTTGTTTGTTTTCTTTTTCATTTTTACTACCACTATTTTTAGCACTTCTTTTTTTTTCAGAAAAATTCATAGCGTGAAACATATCACGCACAGCATCCATACTGAGTTGAAACAGTCTTGCTTTTCAGAGAAAAGGTATAACAGTTCAGTATGTGTAAATATGTATCACTAAACAGTTACTCCTAAAATAAAATGAGCCTGTGATTCCCATTGCAGACAGGGCAATCCACTTTTAATGACAATTTCTTGCAAGATTCAGCTGAAAATAATGATGAGTTTCAGCTAGCCCACAGATGTTAATAATTGTTTTGTACAAAGCATTTTGCTTATGAGGATCACCTGTCCCAATATTACAAGGTTCTAAGTGGAGGCAATTAAAAGCTAAGAAATGTTACTATTATGAATATACTTCTCCATTCTTAAATGTAAATATTGAACAAGAATTAAAATGTATACCTGTTCCTGTTCTCTCTCTAAATGGAAATTCAGTAATGCTCTGAAACTATGACTGAAGCCACCCTAAAACAATTTGCTAATGTATTTGCAGATCCTGAAGATTGTCCACCTCAAAATTTCCCAGTACAAAAAGAAAGATGTGTTTCAGACTATATAGTCTGAACTAAAATCAGAGATACACAAATAATTGCAAGACTATCAGCAGAAGAGGTAAGACTGGATGCATTGATACATAGTGTTGCGCAACCTCTTGCTCATTTTAGCAGCCAAGGGTTTTTTTGGTTGTTTTTTTTTTTTTTTTAGTTGGAAACAAAAGATTAGCTAAACTTGTCTTTTGTGAATCTTAGATTATTTACGGAAGTCCAAGGTAAAGTAACAGTAATAATAAAATAATAAAATAGCTAATAACATCGTAAAATAATAATGCAATGTGTAACAAAAGAGAGATGACTGGTTAAACCCAGTTGAGACCCAAAATACCAGAATTTTTCTCCTCGGGAAGAGGCAAATGGATTAAGTGTCATGTTTCCTTGATAGTGTTTCATGCAAGAATGACACTAAGTAAACTGTAAAACTCATGGCTCTTTCAGACCTCCATCCATTGCATTATAATCCATTTGGATTGAGGGGGAAAAAGTCCATGTGGGCATGTATTCCCATCCTTTTTCAGGTTTAGAAAACAACCATCCATTCAAATTACTTTCCAAAAGAGTATCTGATTCCATGTAATTCAGAGATACATCCTGTAAACTTCTCTATCCAAGAAGTCTTCATTCTTACAACAATAGTATAATATTCTTACTAGGTTCCCAGCTTGCTTGTCTCTCCACCCAGCCAACTCTTTGCCAAACTCATCTTGAAAGTACACCTAATCAGACAGTTGGGAAGTGGTGGTGAAATCTGGTTGTACTTCTCAATTATATTGGCTAGTCCAATTCCTTATTATCATGCCAGATTACTCTGCCCCATGTATTTTCCAACTAAAAGGTTCTTACTTATTCACGGAACAGTAAATGTCTACATAGGCATTCTGGCACCGCATGAAAGTAAGTCACACTGGAGTCACACCAGGAGCAAGACAGATTCCGGGTCTGAAGAAGAGAGTAGTAAAATCCTTAGCAATGTTGGTTCACTCCAGCAGAAAAGTCTAGACATAGACTTACTAATTTTATTCCTGTGTTTCGGCCCATTGTCATAATTTTTGATGAAATTACTCTCTTAATTCAGAGGAAGAATCTTTTTAGATGTGCATTTCCAATATGATGAATCTACCTAATATTAATCTATGATATATTTTTTGGTTGCGCCATGCATTAAGTCTCAAAATGTAAAATTTATTTGCAGAGTAGAAATAAATTATTTCCTAATTTGAAGATTTTTTTTTTTCTGACTATGATGAGAATAACATCTCAGGAATAAAATCTGCATTTAATATTTCCTTTTGCTTGTTCTCCAAGGACGAGGAGAATGCATCTGCGTTAGCATGTTTTATTGATGGTCTGTAATAAATGTCATAACAGTTATCCCCTAAAATCAAAGCAAGTCTCTGCAAATTTTCCACTGGATGGAGAAGAATGTTTACCTTTGCCCTCAGTATTTTTACCAGTCATTTCACATCTGCGATGTGGATTAATAATATTTTCTTAAAATTTTTCTGCCATACCTGAGAGATATCTTTTTCTATCAAGGACTGTTTCCTCTGAGCCTCTTACAAATCTCTAGAAGTAAATGCACTGAGCTTTTCATTACCACTCTTATGCTTGACATGAAACAATACCCACAACTTCTACAGAAAGGCTCTTGATTATGGATAATTTCAAATTAAAATGTACCAGAATGGATATACTGAGCAAGGTAGAATGGACAAGGTTGCAATAATGGGGGCAGGGGATGACAGAAAAATACAAAAATGATATAGAAGCAGAGAAGGCAGAAAAATAAAAGCTAAGGACAAAGTAAATAAGTAAAACCAGGTAGAAAACAGAGAAAAGAAAAACAAAAACAAATCCCAAGAACAACAACAAAATACCCTCAACAACAACAAAAACAAACGAACAAACAAACAAACAATAATGAAGAATCAAGTGTATGGGAAAAAAAATAGACAAACAAACCTGAAATTAGTTTGGACACCAAATATTACGAAGTTTATAGAAGCTGCTGAAGTTATGCATAGTGCAATCATGGCAATTCTTTTCTTGTTTCCTTATAATTTTGTATCTGCAGTGCTATTACAGATAACAAGAAAAAACAGGATGCAAAGTACTGCTTCCTGATTGTGATCCTGTGAAAGCTGAAATCAAGACCACAAAGATGGATTTTTTTTTCTTACTATTTTCAATTATGCTCTAAGGATACACAGCACACCTATAACTTTGCAATAGGAATGATAAGGATTCCATCTGTGTGCTGATTGCTTTGTAAAAAGGAAACCTCATTAGGCTTAGTAATTCAAGAGTCAAATGCTTGTGCTGTTTACATGAAGTAAAATAAATGAATAAATAAACAAATCAAAATACAGTATGGGAAAATCTGTAATAAGTGTTTCTAGAAAATGCACAGGACATTATATTAGCCTAAATAGTGTGGCAAGAATGTCTAACAAAATATCAGTCAGTTGCTACAAACATTACTTGATACAAAGAGAAAAGAGATAGGATGTTTTGCACTGATAGTACCATAAAGAGTCACTGCATGATTTATTTGAAGGAATGGAATAGTAACAATATCTAAAGGAAGAAAAGAACATCATGTTATCTTCTGCTGTTTTATTTTTCATCATTGTTTTGACCATGAAATTCACTCTGAAACTATAGCAGAATATTCTATGGAACACATTTAAAGTTGGCAACAATAGGAAGTTGAAGGTGTAATTTTCCAGAGTTTATATCCATGTAAGGGATGAAAAAGGTTTTTTTTTAATTTTCTTGTATACTATGATCCTTGATATAAAACTGGGGATGTGGCTTCCTGTCACAGTTTAGAAAAACTGATTATAATAATTTAGATTTTCTTTTTTAAGATTTTAGAAATTCTAGATTACTATAATATTTGCAATATGTGTGCAGGAAACCCATAAATTCTCATTTGTCACTAGAATACTGTGAAATATTCGACTTTATAAGGGAAAAATCTGTACTACTCTGAAAAAGAGTAGTACAAATATGGTTACATAGCAGTACAAACAAATATGGTTGCTCTATGTGTATATGTTCAAATACAGTTGCTCTATGTGTATATGTTCATATGTGCTTTTGTGTATACCTGTCTGAGAGAAGGAGAGTGAGAAAGATCAGAAAGACCCGACAGGCTTTTTAAGCTGTGTTCCTCCTGGGACTGAGGACATTTTTCTTGGCATATCACAACACTCCAGCAGACATGCAGTAGATTTACTTATATGAACAGTCAGTGAACTGACTTCTGGTAAATAATTACTCAGCTTAAGAAGTTAATACTTTCCCATATTACTTGATATTCTCTGTAAGTTGCAACACACTTCAGTACTTGCATGATTATTCCAAAGACAAAAACCCTTGAAATAGGGAAAAAGTTTTGTTCTTTTCAATACCAAATACACATACATATCGTTAGAGTTTCTGGAAAGGTAAGTTGTATGTTTGGGTCCTGAGTGTTACTTTAGAAGATAAAATGTTGGCAAGAAGAATAAATATATGATTGTTTTATATGAGTAAGAATCCAGCCTCCTTTATCAGTATCTCCATTAAGTGGTGCTGCTAATAAATTTTATAAAAATGACTTTTAAAATATAAGATTACTCAATCTGACATCTGAGAACAATCAGTGTTTTTTTGTAATAGGTGAAAAGGTGAAAAGCCATTCCAGTTACAATGAGCATAACTAAACCCAGAAACAAGGCTATGAGAGTGAGAAAGAGAAAACATACTAAAGAATTAGGAGGAAACGAGAATGAGAGATGAAGGAGCTATAGAAGCCAGCTCTTTAATGTGGAAAATATGTATCCCCTCCCTAGGGAAAATATGGAGCAAAAAGTCAGAGAGAGGAAAGATGTCGAAATAGACACCTAGAGGGTGCCACGTTGTGGAGTATTCAAAGATAATTTACCGTATGTTACTTTTGAAATCAGAAGGACTTGATATATGTTCTTCCTTAGGTTTCTTTGTGCCCAGAAAATGAATTGGTGTTGAACCTAGCATGATCAGTGAGTAAAATGAATTCCACATTTCCTCCAGCTTCAAGAATGCAATCAGAATAATTTAATAAAAGTTAATTCTAAATAATCTGTTCTTCCTTTACCTTTAAGTTTTCAGAAAGTGAAAACAGCTTTAAGTCTTAATGTAAAAAGCAAACCAAGAACAGTATATCTAACAAGGAAAAAGAGAATATTAGAGTAAGAAAATAGATTAAGTAGACTGTTTGTTTGTTTGTCTGTTTGTTTCCTTTTTCAGAAATACCATTGCGTATTATCTTTGTTCTAAATTATACTTGTGGTTTAACTTATAATATATTACTCAATTATTCATATTGGACCTTATGCTGCTTCTAGTGAATTTAATGGCAAAATGCCCGTAGATTTCAAACCAGTCAGAACTGGGCCTATTATACATTATTTATATGTAAAATCAGGATAGAATGATTAGTGAAGTATTTTTAAATGTGTTTTTGCTTATTTTCAAATAAGTATATTAATTATCTTGATTATTTCCACAGAGTATAATTATATACATCTCTGAAGCTGTTATTAGTGTAAATATTAGAAAGAGAGAATATATAAGCAGATTACACTAACAAAATATCTTTAGGCAATTTGAGCAATGATAGTATGTACTGCTGCTGGAAAACTACCTACTTCTACTGACTTTGGCCCCAAGCCTGACAATATTCCAGAAGAGCCTAGACAATGCCCTCAGATACATGGTGTGAATTGTGGAGTTGTCATATGCAGGAACAGGATTCGGACTCGATGATCCTTCTGCGTCCCTCCCAACTCAGGACATTCTATGATTCTATGATTCTAGAGTTCTACACCTTCTAAACTTTTGGCTCTGAACTTCCTACAAAACATTATCACACACAAGGAGGATCAACAGCTTAATCTGCATTGCAGAATTTAAAGTGTTTTCCCAGGAAAATGGTCTTAAAAATATATATCACACAAATATTAGTTACTAGGATGTCTATAAATTAACAGCATGGAATACCAATCAATTTTCCAAATCAAAGAGAATAACCTGTTTCAGCTTCATGGAAGGCATTTAATCTTAATTCTGATTTCATCCTGACTCTTCATTGTGCCAGAGAAGACAAATCTGTATCTATTTATTGAAGATGTCCATATTGGTTTTGCATCTCATGAAAATTACATAAGAGTTGAAGTTCAGTTTGAGACTGAAGGTATAATTCAGTTCAGCTAAAAGTACTCAGGACTTCCTAGGTCATAAGTCATATCTGTCAATCCATACGGATTTTGTCGATGTCCTATCTCGTTTCAGGTGATACTCAACACCTATTTCAGGATTTTTTTTGATCCAGCCCCAGACAGTTAAATTGAGGTATCTAGGTGCAGATATTCACATTTAAGTCTTATTTACATTCAGTGATGATCTCTAAACAATGCAGTCAATTAAGCATAGGTGGTGATTCATCTGATAAGCCACAAGGGATTTAAACTAATTTGCTTAAGCTGACACTTTTAATATCATTTAGGATGCCTTATGGTGTCCTAAATTCCTGAATGAGACTGGCAGAAATGATACAAGTTGCACAGGAGACGTGTCCTTTCAATTTGGCTGATGGGAACATCATTGGTCAACTCAAAAGGTATGAAGTCTGTCTGTGTTCAAGCAAATGAAAGGAGCTATCACATTTCCTGTTCTGAACTGATCCTTGAGGGTTAACTGAATTTTTCCTTGACTGTGTTAACTTGGCTTTATCTACACATGCGTATGTCCAGGGGAGCTGATCTGGAGCTGGATCCCACCTAAGAACTTTTCCAAGAAAGATAAATGCTTGGCAACATTGCAGCGTAATATACATTGATACACACATGTACCAGTCTTAGGTTAGACATCTGCTACTGAGCTAGTCAACTGAGAATCCTAGAAAGAGAAATAGCCACTACAAGAGGGCAACAAACATTATTTTAAGATAGACATCTAACTTAGATGAGAAGAATCATCCAGTGCCAAGAATCATCATCTTGGCACTAGTCGCAATTGTAGTCTAAGGAGACACATTAAGATCTAGCTTATATAACTTCTGAATTTCTATTTCACATCTTAATCTTTGTTGCAGAGCTATTCCCAGACATGTTTGCCCATCCTTGATTCTAGTACAGATCATATGGTGAGTCTGACTTAGCAGCAAACCATGCTACAGTGTTCGGCATATACATCTTATTTTATGAAGTGTCTGAAATTATTTTATTCAATATAATTGTACTCAACTTCTCCTTTTTATTGGATCCATTTCAAGGCCCCATGAACCTCACTGGGAACTGAGCTGGTCCTTCAGGTTCCACTCAATGGATATTAGCTTGACTTAGGTAGGGCTCAGACAGGAGTTTTTACAGCTCGTCAACTTACTGTGTGTCATTAGAGCCAAAATAATAAGCAAACATTCCTGCTATTAGCCCATACAAATTTGAGGTAAAATATGCTAGTTTAAACCTCCAACATGGACATATAGATTAACTTGTTTCACCTTGTCTCTGCTAAGACTAAGATCTCTTGTATAATCAGTTTCTGTAGCTCAGATGATATACAGTAGCTGGTTAAATTAGTAATTTATGAAAGTTCCCAAATTAAGTGTTTTGAATCCTGAAATGGTTGATAGGCTTTATGAGCTAATAAATATTATTTGCCACTTTTAAGTTTGTAAATAAATAAGTTAAAAGTGGCAAATAATATTTATTATTAACTTAGACTTCAAATTGCATATGATGACACTGATGGAGGGCCATCCTTCTTACACAGCTCATGGTATTGGTTTTCATGTGGACAAAGAGATTAGACTTATATGTATTTTCCAGTTCATAAGAGAACATTTAAAATCCAAAAAATATTTGAATAGATTATTTAATTTAGAAAGCATTATTTAGCACCTAGATAATTTTAGAGACAGGATGCTGTTACAAAAGAGTAAAGTCTAAAGCATCCGATCTCTTGTTGACTGCACACTGAGGTAATGCCCAATGACTTCAGTGGACTACTCTGTAGTTGTAAAAGGTTTCTTTTTGGAAAACTGGAAAGCTGGTTAGAGAATTAGCACCCAATTTTGAGAAATGTTTGATTTTGGACATGAAAAAAGGTATTAAGAAAAAAATACTAAGGAGTGAAAAGACCAGGATAAAGGCAAGGACATGAAAGGGTTGTTCTATTGCAGGGAGAGTGCTTTGAGGAAAGCTTGTCAAAGTCTTTAGCTTGGTGGTTTTGTTATCTGAGATATTTTTGTGTCACTCAGAAATGTGGACAGACATCCTTTGATTATATTTCTCCTATTATTTCTCAGACGGGAGGCTTGTCTTTAGGTATAGACAAAACCTCAATGAAGCTATATGGAAAGAAAAAAAAAAAAGAGACAGAATGGTTTCTCTCATACTCCTCCATCTCCTTAAGCCTCAAAACACCTTTTATTCTGAAACATAACATGGGTATGGAAATACCAAATCATCTAATGAAGCAGACCATAGGTCTAGTCAGGACAAGTTAAACTGCACCTTTTGGGAAACTACAGGTCATTAGGTTACATGAACAAATTTTGTAGTTTGAAAATGTTTTTAGTTACTCTCTTGTACTTCTCAGATTTTTGTAGGCATGAAAAATATGAAGTAAATTAAAAGTTTCACTTGTGGCAATATTGATGAGTTACTTTTTCTTATTTTGTTAAGTACCAGCATTAAATATCAAAACTAACTTTTTATTACCCCATTCTCCATATTTCAGTAATTTTATTCTCTTTTCATTCCCACATCAGCAGTGCCAGGGAATGTCAAAAGAATGAAGATTAGTCTTTTCTGAGACTGAGTTATGACATTAATTGTCTCTACCAGAAAATACTATCAGTTTCCATTGGGTTGGTATGATTTCAGATCACTGACTTAGAAGTGAAAAGTACATACCCCTTAATTCACCCTTCCAAATTAGTTTGCATTTGCTATTCACCTTAAGGCTAGAATATCTGTAATAGACTAATGGAGGGCTATGTCATGTTCGCTGTATGCAATATGAAATAAATTAGATTATGTCATCTTCTGAAACTAGAGTGGAATGACACAATGATTAAAAACCAGTATTATCTAGTACACAGGAAAGAAGTGAATACTTCTGTGTTCAGTGTCACCTTGTGATAGCTATTGTAGTATGTACTAGTTCACTGCCTTCCAAAGCTGGAGATTGGGTTTACCCATCATTCCCTGTGAGAGAAAACACATCTAATTTCTGGTTATAAAACCAATAGAAGATAGAAGTAGCACTCAATCACGAGCCACATGCAGCACAAGATCTGTGGGCAAGACATCACAGATCAAGTATGCAAATTTAAAATGAAATTCTGTCACTTCAGTTTCACTTCCAGTTTTTTCTGGGTGACCAACAAGAAGATACTTCTGTGTATCAACTGATGCAGACTATGACATGATTATGAGGTCTTTTTTAACCATCTTTTTATTGTTGCTTTCTGCTACCCCATCTACTCTGTTTATCCAAGGTATTTAAACTGCTGGGACTTAAGCTATATTTACCTTTGTAGTAGTGTAGTGGTTGTTGTAAAATAATTTTGGTGAAAGCTCTAGAGAGAACTGTAAAACAAATAGAAGTTAATAAAATAGCCCCTGTGAGTGTGGAACAAAGAGGCAACAGTGTCTAGTAGCTAGTTTAAATAACTAAACCATTACAAATCCTTTTGCTTACTTTTGGTCCAGGCCCTTGTGTCTTTTAGCCATTCTAGACAAGCATCTAATGTTACCATTAATTTTCACACAATTCAGCACAAATGATTGGCAATATTATTCCTAAAAGCATAAACCATTGTTCCTATCAGAATAGATCACACAGTTTCTTCACTTTTCTTCATAATAGATGTATATATTTCTAAATAATTCATACATTACAGTAAGATCCAAGTTAAAAGGAATGTCTGTAAGCTCACACTCAGAGGCATACAAAGCATAGGTTAAGCAAAGAAAGACAAAAAACCAACAATATATTTCCTGTACAGACTGAAGGAATCAAGCTCCCATTTTCCCCTGCTACCCTGGAAATCTTTAATATCAATTCTTTCAAGATGGATCTTAAAATCAGAAATCAATACATGAAACTGCCAGAACACTTAAATAAACTAAATAGCATGGTTCTACCAGTATGAATCCAATAGAACAAGGTTAAAAAACAGAATAGAACAAGAAGTGGTTCTAGTTCATCTCACACTATTAAGTAGGCCAGCAATTTCTGTCCAAAGAGTCATAAGTCACAGCTAACTTCTCTT
This sequence comes from Caloenas nicobarica, assembly GCF_036013445.1. Classification (NCBI taxonomy): domain Eukaryota; kingdom Metazoa; phylum Chordata; class Aves; order Columbiformes; family Columbidae; genus Caloenas; species Caloenas nicobarica. The sequence continues at coordinate 177,723,384 of NC_088245.1, forward strand.
CCAACTCAAGGGAAGATGTGTTAATTGTAAAGTGAATGGTACATAATGTTTTACAGTTGACTCAGAATTCTCTGACCTGAGTTTCACCTCTGTTTTAGATTACAGTGGCTTGAACTAAAATGACTGAAATTAACTGAGCCGTAGAGAATTACAATAACAGACTTTTAGCAGCTAACCTTATAATAAATGTATCTCAGCATCAGCACACACATAGTATGTACATTTAATTTAAAAAAATGTATATGGGTTATGGCTTGGAAATCACATCTATATTTATAAAACCTCCTCACTGTTGATTACACATAAGTGCCATTAAATCACTAGGTGACCACACAGCTGTGATGTTGAAGCAGTAACTGTCACACACTTGTACCATCTCCCTTGCCCGTCCTTCCATTAATTAAATGGAGCCTGGGGTGATTACACACATTTTGCATTTCTGAAGTAGAATTCACAGAACTGTTGCAGTCAGTAAGTGAATATAACCTCTTTTTTTTGCAGGCAGCATGAATAACAAAACATACAAACCTAGGTCTCCTGAATTTGCTTGACTGACAATGCGTGAATAGAACACTGCATGATGTAAATTATTTCTGGACTAAGAATAAACAATACATAAACCTAATACGAAGCCTTAAACTGGTGACAGGCCCACATTGATTGAATCTCACCCCATCCTCCACATGTAAGAATTCTTCCTACTTAGAGAGTGGAATAATAAGGAGTTGTATGCTTAGAAATTCTTTTTTCAGACAAAGGGAAGATGATAATCTTGGCAGTCTCTAGGTTTAAAAAAGGCCTAGAGACGTTGACAATTGTTGGATGACATCACTTTTATCCTGTTTGAGAGCTTCTGGCAAATGTAAGTTCTTGTGATACAAAGAAGCACGAGGAAGATGATAAAAAATAAAATGTAAAGACTTTTCCTTATATGGTAGTATATCACAGTAGAGGTGATAAGGGAAAGGTCGGAGATGCTGTGTCATAAGTGGTTTGTTGAATATAAGTCTAGTAAGAATGACATGCTGAGAGATGAGGAAAATGAACATTTTTATTATTTAGTCAACATTCCTACCAAAACTGTTGACTTATACTTTCATGCTGGATATGCTTCACATAGTGAAGTAAAGATATGATTTCTTTCAGTAGTCACAATGTGATTTCCCCATAACAGATACTAGTTATGAGAAGACAAGTCATAATCACATGACCACATGTTGAAAGCATATGCAGATGTTAAACTCTAGCAGGAATTCATTTAGTGAGCTCAGCCTGAAGCAGTGAGAAAGATGTTAACATGAAGAATTTAGCCAGCGGTGAAACTGAATAGTCTGTAATATGGAAAATCAGTTTTGAATCAGTGTGTTGTCACTGAGAATGGATTTTACTGATTTCTAAACAAGTACATAATCATAAGCACTTAGCATAGCCTTGCATCTCTATATGTGTTGGGATATGAATATATGATTGGATTTTTATAGGCATTTAAAAAATAGATAAAAATATAAATACAAAATACACTGATTCCAGTAACAAGCACTGGTATTTAATGCATATCTTCATTCAAATATTTTTAAAATCTAAGACTAAAAAATGACACGTGATTCATTCTCATATTAAGTCTTACCATGCATGAGTAAGAATGTCATCAATGTTTATATTAAGACAACACAATAATCAGCAATGACTTCCATAGATTATAACTAATAATCATATGAGCTTGCGTCAGCAATACTTTGACATTCTGGAAGGTCCCTACATGTTAGCAAGTACCTTCCCGTCGGTATTGTCAAAAGGAAGAAAGAAGATTTTTTTGTGACAGAAAGTTATACAGGGAAGTAATACATTTTAAAATAAAAAAATCATTCATATCCAGGATATAATCGATGTATGATACAACAGCTGGAATTTGTCTGCTGTGATATCTGATTTTCCAAATCCCCTCAAAGCTATTTAAAATGATTAAAAAAACCACCATTCATAACCAGGATATCATCCAAGTGCAGTACCACATCTGGAAATTTGGAAATGCAATATTCTTGAAACACTGGGTAATTCCAACAGTAACAGAAAATGCAAATTGGAGTTATCTCACTCAATTTCTTTATCTATGAACATGGAGGCCTTCATAACTCTAAACTCTTCATTAATAATTAAGTCATAATACAAATAGATGAAACTGAGTTTTGCAAAGTCTCTTCCCCGGCAAGAGTGGGAAACTACTGTTTGATTTCAGGCACTGCATAACCTTGCTGCCCAAGTGCTCATAATACACTTCTGAGCTCTACAAATTCTCATACTGTTATTTAGGCAATTATCATGCTATTAGTAGTGAAATTATTTTACATAACTTTGTTTAAGAGACTTCCTTGAGACCGCTTCTTCAATGAGATTTTCACAGTTTGCCTTAGACACCAACTATGGTGGAGAAGGTATGTTCCTGGCTTTCACAGGGGCATGTACAACTCTTAGATCCATCTGTATTGACATCTTCAGGCTATTATTTGTCCTCACTTCTTCATAAGACAGTTCAAAGAACTCATAAACTGTCATTGTTAGTTGTTTTTATATGATTCCCCATGGTGTGAATGCATCTTCCTATCTCAGAGATTCTTGCATTTTGTAGGAAATATTTTGAAAAAAATAGAATTACTTCCTTGGGACAAGCTGCATCAGATGGTGGCCTTGAGACTTCCAACACTCAGTACAAAACTTTCTTAAAGACTTCACAATGGATTGGCAATGAGAGGACAAGGCAGAAAGAAATGATGGAATGTATTTTTATGGTGATCATTTCACAATATTTTTTAATTGTCCTTTTTATTAATATTTTGGCTTTTAAAGAACAAACTACTGCAAAAATACTGCTCAGCACTTCTGAATGTTTATAAAGATTATTGATGCTGAGTTTCAGAGCCTAAACAGTATTTTGTATATTTAGTCTTGCCTGATAATGTTTGTGGCGTGAATTCCTATATTTCTTATAAGTTTATGAGATGTGGTAGTTGTTCTAAATGTGAAACAGAGCTCACATGAGTTATCTCAATATCTTTCTCATTGTAAACAGTTATACTAACTCAGCAGCTAAAATAAAAATCAAATATGATGCTGATTTTTTGTTTGTGTTTTTTTGTTGTTTTGAAGACCCAATGAGACAGCCTTATAATTTTGTCTGTCAGAAGGTCATACAGGTTGTAAAGCTGAATGATTAAGCTCAGCAATAAATTATCAATGTAATCATCAGTTTACCTTCCTTACTTTTGAAGTTGAAAAATCTAAATAATAAACAGCACTGCTGAGAAAATACTACTTTAGCAGAACCATGGTTTCAACATATGCCTTGGTTTAACAAAGCAGTTGTTATGAATAACCATACAATGATGAAGATATTGGCTTCACAATAACATCTGCTTTTGTCTATCCTATTTCCTTCATAGTAATGTGAATATTTTTCTGAATAAGGAATCTATGTTGTAGTTCTACGTTTTTTCAGCTCCTTGGTTTATATCATCGCTGTTGTCTGAAGTTACAAATGATCACATTAATTCAGGTTTTGCAGTGTGCTTGTTGTCTATGCACAATTCCTCTCTCTGTTTTCAATCTTCAGAAGGGTCTCCTCTCTTCAGTGGGAATATGGCATTGTATTTGTGGAATAAATGTGCAAAATAAAAACATCTGGCAGCAAATGAATAAAGCATCTTTTACTACTGGAAAGTTGCAGAGTAGCATAAACAAAGTAGGCTCTCCTGAATCTCACTGTGGTTTCTACTAGACATGATGGGAATTCTTTCTTTACCAACAAAGAACAACATCCTGAACATAGCAATATCTTATATCAACATCTTAGAGCAAAGCCATGGCACATTCTTTTTCAGAATACATCCAAACATAGGTATTTTATTACATATCTAATGATAGATTATGTTAAACCACATCTCTGTCTTATTTATGAAACCAAATAAATCAAAATTGCTAAATCTATCTCTAATTCCTTTGTTCTGTTTATAAATATATAATATTTTGTATACTGTCTCATGACAACACAAGAATATTTAGTGGCTAATGTTGTATCACTCTGTTCAATTTCACTAATGATAAAACCCACTTTTTACAGTGTGTCAGAAAGCAGACTAATTAACCCGTATATATTTATCCTTTTATACCTCTTTGAAATAATTATAAAATCAATACATGAAATTGCTTATTATTTTATGATATTAAAACCACAAACAATCTACACAGCACATTACTATAATATGCTAGGTAAGAATGTAAAGATAGATGGACATTTGACTTGACAAAGTAATTTATTAGACTCCTGTCATATCTTAAAAGGCTGTCCATGCAGATGTGATACATTATCAGTTCTTCTGCATTTAATTTTTTGTGTCACTATAAATTAGGTATGCTAATTGTTGCTGCATAATGAAAGATTAAATTAAAAGCTGCAGTCCTGACCTAATATACCATTTATATTTGCATGAATTTAATATTTCATTACCTATTCTGTAAAGACTCATGGACATGTTTAACTTCCTGCACTGCAATAATCTTTAACACAACTTAAATGTAAACATATAAATACATCTCATTTAAGAACGGGATTCTCAGAAAATGTTAGAGAGACATCTCCTATATACAGGAAGTGCTGTTCCATATTTCCTTGGTTATCAAGTAGAATCTATTGATCATAACTGCATTTAAAAAACAGCAAACTTACTAAAATATCTGGAAATGTTTTAACTTACCTCAATGAGTTTTAAATCAGACTGTTTATGCATTCATAACTCATTTTCCCTGTCATTCAATGACATATTGCACAATTTTAACATTTTTCTCAGTAGGAAGAGTAATATCCCCTCAGATTTCAGATCTTTCAAACTCAGATGAGAAAGTCCCTAAATTAAGGAGAAATAAGTCATTGGTGACTCCTAAGTGCTGAAAATAACTATTTTAAGCCCTTAGCATAAAAGTAAATGATACATCGGAAAAAGTATACTTTTTTTTCTTTTTGAGGTTGACAGAATCAAACCCAATAAATGTTACACTGTTTTATGGCTTTCTCTGATGGAAAATCATCTGTATGTTGTCCAGAGAGACTAGATCTTGGTGTCAGACTACAAAAACTCTTTGTCCAACTCAAAGCTTGCAGTTGTGCCTGTCATTTAACATCTCTGACATAATTTCATGTAAGATTTCTCAGGTGCTGATTTACCTCAGTGTTTGGTCTCCAGCACTTACTTCAACCCAAACAACCACTGTATTAGGTTTCAGCAGGAAACCCATGGCAGAACTGCTACATTTTCTTATTCTGTGATCTCTGAGTGTTACGTTATGCACCACTTGGGTTAGTGATTTGACTGAGATTGTTAAATTGTAGTGCAGCCCCTCATCTGTGAATCTCATTTCTCAATTTGAGAACCAAAATTTAGCAATTTCTTTAGCTGAAAACCAGACCCTTATTTCATTTTTGCATTAAATCTACTGTAACATATGGCTTACTTGATTTTCTTTGTATGTTTGGGACTGCACAGAGCTCCTGCTGAGATTCTGATATGAGTGCAAAGCAAAGACTGCTCCTAAAAGAAATTAACAGCCCTCTTATTGCTAATTAAAAGCTCTTTGCTTTCTCTCCACATGGCCAGTGCAGCTGCTTCACATTCTCTCAATGTTTCGAAAACACATAAATTCAAAGACAATATTGTGAGCAGCACCTGGCACTTGCTGCACCTGCCGTGATGAGACTATATTTCATTCTGTCAGTAAATTAAAATTCTCCAGGGCTGAAAAGGATGCTTTTTTTCTCATTCAAACTCTTCCATTGTCCCCAGTGGTAAAGAGACAGTAGTTTTCCTTCCATTTTCGATACTAAATATATCATATTGTTGTTTGCTTCAGTGGTGCAGACACCTGCCTCCTGCTGTAAATGTTGTGTTCCAGTTTTGAAAGATTTCCCCAGGGCTCCACATTCAAGTATTGGCTTGTAACTATGGCTTAATACCGTGTCAAAATCTCTTAAGGAAGATACAGCTTGTCAAGTCATCTCAGGATTAAACCTTCATCTAGTGAAATTCTGAAAATGTCCTTTGAGTGTTTGAAGCATAAGAAGACAAATAAAAGGCTAGCAAGTCATTTGTAAAGATAATAGCTAACAGCATGCATTTTCCCTTTCCCTCCCTCACTTTCCATTAAATGTTGATAAAGAGAGAAAGGCAGACTGCAGGTCAGTGATCTTTGTTATTTATAGTCAGGTCAAAGAAAGTTTCAAACTTTTGTGTTTTGGGCACAGCAGCAAAAAGAAAGCAAAGAGAAAGAAAACCTCAATCAAACGGTGATAGATTCAAGCACTGACAGATTGATCTCAGAGCTTATATTCAGGGAAAAAAAAAAAAAAAAAAAAAAAGAGGGAGGGGCAAATCACAAGCAGGAAGAGATTTAATAAAAAGACTTAACCAACAACAAAAGAATTTAGCTGGATCCTTGTGATATTTTACACCACTGTGTTTGCTGCAGTACAGGAGTATTTTTTAGGAATAAATCCATGAGTGTAGTAGAAGTGCAACTCCAATAGATATTATTATGCTAGTTTTGGTATGCAATAGGAGACAGTTTCCCAGCAACTTTTGTTAGAGGAGTACATGTGAAAGAAATAGTATGTGTTCATTTTTTTCTCAGCTTGAGGAAATGGTTCTCTAAAGAAATATTAATGCTACTCACAGATTTCTAAATCCTTCACACATTTGTGCTGATATTATCCAATGAAGAGAAAAAAAATGAAAACCAATGAAATGATCTTCAGACATTTCTAAGGTTTATGTTTATTTTTAAAAAAGCATGTTCAAAAACCAAAAAAGTAAAAAACACTTCAGGTATTTTCATTCCTGATCATCTCTAATAATTTTAGGCAGTATTAATGAATCTGAGTCACCGCGATGGATTTTAATGTTTAAAAGAAATCACATTTCCTTCTTTTTCCCTATTTTTCCCTACTCTCATTTGAAAATTTAAGGGTTTTTGTAAGATAATTCAGTTACTGTTTCTATTACTGTTGCATATTTTAACACTTTTGTCAAAGTGTATAGTCTCAAGAACAGTCTATTTTTCTAGCTCTCTTGATAATACTAATCATATATCAATTTTTCCATACATCATATATCACTTTTTTTTTTTTCCAAACTGGCCATTTGGTGCAGTGTGTTTGTTTTCCACATAATGGAAAATCCTTACCAACATCACAAAAAAGTGCTTTGAAATAATTGGGAGTTTATCAAAGATTTTCTAAGATTGAACTTCTTTATTGGTGTATCAAGACATTTTTTGCACGGAAAATGCATATTTAGCAAACACAGATATTTTATACATATACTTCAGTTTCATTTCTTATTGTTTCCAAAAATGCCGTAATGTTGCTAACTAAAAAAAAAATTAAAAAATTTTAAAAAAATCTTACTTTTCCTTTTAATTCTGGGTACTTTGTGTTCTCACTTAGAAATTGTTTACTCACAAGTAATTTATTTAAATATTTATTTTGTTTTTCTATATAATGACAACTGAAAGCATTCAAAATATATACAAACATTCACTTAGCTGTAAAATGTCTTAATTTTGACAACACTTTATTTAGTCAAGTCTTTGATAGTTTTTGATTCTTTATCAAACTTTGGCAATGCTGATAGTTTTTCTTCACAAAAGAAGTCAACTAGTAGTGAATACTGTTCATAGAAAATGACATAATATTAGGTTGGTGCAAAAGGAATTGTGGTTTTTGCATTGTTGAAATTTGCCATTTGATATTGGAATACATTCTTAAATAAATGTGGTTATGTTATACATCATTTTAGTGTGCTTTTCTTGCCTTTTTTTCAAGAGATATTACTTGCTGTTTATTTTATATTTATTTTACACTATGGAAATTATGTTAGACAAAAAGCAAATTCAAGCGATTTTCTTACTCCTGTTCAAAATGGGTCATAAAGCAGCAGAGGCAACTTGCAACATCAACAACACATTTGGCTCAGGAACTGCTAACTAATGTACAGTGCAGTGGTGGTTCAAGAAGTTTCACAAAGGAGATGAGACCCTTGAAGATGAAGAGCATAGTGGCTGGCCATTGGAAGTTGACAATGACCAGCTGAGAGCAATCATCGAAGCTGATCCTCTTGCTTCTATATGAGAAGTTGCTGAAGAACTCAATGTCAACCATTCCATGTTCATTCAGTATTTGAAGCAAACTGGAAAGGTGAAAAAGCTCAATAAGTGGGTTCCTCATAAGCTGACTGAAATAAAAAAAAATTGTCATTTTGAAGTGTCATCTTTTCTTATTCTACACAATAATGAACCATTTTTCAATCGGATCATGACATGTGACAAAAAGTGGATTTTTATCCAACAACCAACAACAACCAGCTCAGTGGCTGGACAGAGACGAACCTCCAAAGCACTTCCCAAAGCCAACCTTGGACCTAAAAATGGCCGTGGTCACTGTTTGGTGGTCTGCTGATGGTCTGATCCACTACAGCTTTCTCAGTCCAGGTGAAACCATTACATCTGAGAAGTATGCTCAGCAAATCAATGAGATGCACCAAAAACTGCAACACCCCCAGCCATCATTGGTCAACTGAAGGGCCTAATTCTTTCTACAACACCCGACTGCATGTCGCACAACCAGCACTTCAAAAGTTGAATGAATTGGGCTACAAAGTTTTGCCTCATTTGCCATATTCACCTGATCTCTCACCTACTAACTACCACTTCTTTAAGCATCTTGACAACTTTTTGCAGGGAAAACACTTCCACAACCAGCAGGATGCAGAAAATACTTTCCAAGAGTTAGTTGAATCCCAAAGCATGGATTTTTACGCTACAGGAATAAACAAACTTATTTCTCATTTGCAAAAATGTGTTGACTGTATTAGTTCGTATTTTCATTAATAGAGATGTTTTTGAGCCTATTTATAATGATTCATGGTCCAAAACTACAATTACTTTTGCACCAACTTAACTACTAGTTTCTAATTTGCACCCTATTCTCTCCTCCATCCTGTGATAGTTCTTTTTTCACAATGTGCCAACATTTTAATTTATTTTCCTATACTCCTTTCTCAGTTTACTGTCCACTTGGCATGGTATACAGCTAATTAACAGTGAACATCAACCCTTCTGAAAATACTCTTCTAAACACTATTAGCCTTCATACCATACCAGTTTCAACTTACTGCTCTTGTGTACAACATGACACCGTTTGTATGCCAATGGACCATATGATAAAACAGAAAAATGGCTTGTATATTAAATAAAAACATCATTGTACAAAATTAGATTTTCAAGCTAAGGAGACCTGTTCTTATCAGTATGTATAATGTCTTATTTCTACAGCCACATGAAGAATCACCAGACATAAAGGAATAGAAGCTGGGATTGGTAAGTCCCATTGTTATACTCTAAGTTTCCCTTGGAGTTTCCTTTTTTTTTTTTCCTTTTGCTACAACATTCAAATTCATGTATAAGTGATATGAGAGATGTTGAATTGAAAGGCGACAACTAGAAATTATTTATATATGTTTTTATATGATTTATATTATATTAAATAATGGAATGACTAAAGTTGGACTCAGTGAATAACGAAATGAGGTAAATATCACTTGACAATCAATGTAAGTTTATCAAACAATTTCTGTTTACTTTGATGTTTAGAGTTAATAAAGATAATATTATTAATGCAGTACACCTACTTTTTTGTTTTCTGCGAGGCATTTAACTTGATAACAAGTATCAATTTCCCGAATAAATTTGAATTATGTGATATCATATGATATCAGTTAAACAGATTAAAGAACAGGTATCAGACAAGTCTCAGGATGTCATTCCAAATAGGATATAATTATTAAAAATATTTAAAACATCTACTGGCACCATGCCATAATCAATTCTCGCCTTACTCTGTGGTATCAGTTATTTGCAAGAAAATAAGGAGTCATTAATGACAAAGTCAGCAGTAAAGAAATAGCTGCTTGTAGGTAAATACGCGGATTTCATAGTAGGCTGGGAAGAAGAAACAGTAACCATTTCACAGTGGCGAAATGTAAGTGACAAAGAATTAAGTCACACTTTCTGGGTAGGACCTCTATCTGTGTGGAATCTGAGGTTCTGAGAAGGCCAGGCTGATTATAGCAATAACCATTCAAACAGGAGCTTTCACTGTTTTCCAACAGCCAGAAGAACAAACACAAACCTTGACATATTGAGAGAGGAATGTAGTACAATACACTCTCAGATACTGAGTTTAGATCAATAGAGTCTGTGCACCATTCAAGGTGAGGGATCTGAAGAGATCTTCAAGTTTGCAGAAAGAAGTCACAAATAAAGTAACTATATTGTTTAAACCACTGTCAGAAAGTGAAACAGAGATGGACTGTGGATTCATTTGTCTGACAGATGAAGATTTGATACAATCTGAGTTCTGGAAGACGAATAAATTAAAGATAGACGTAAAGCTCTTGTTTTAAAAAATGAAGATATTTAGTCATTGGAAAAATTATGAAGGTTTGTGGTGGATCAAACAAGAAGAACATATAAAAGACATCAAACCACACAAGGTCCTGATGTAAAATAAGATTGTATTTCAGAGTAGAAACAAGTCAAAGGAGAACGGTGGGTTTTATTAAGGAAGCATAATTAAAATATCACAATAATCTATTCAGGGAATTAATATTTTGAATTCTGTACATATTAGAGAGAAATATGATCTCAGAAGTCACTAGTGATGTTGGGTTTGTAAGTGTTTGGCAATCAGGCTACAAAACCTTAACATAACTTAGAATCTAGTAAGTGCAATGCAGACAACCATAAAGAATGAATTGAGCTTCTTTGATATATTTAATTCATAAGTTCATAACCACAAGTTACTTTTGAAAATCCTGTTCCAAAAAAAAAAAAAAAGGCATGTGGAGGAAAACACTAGCTTTCATGTTTCATAAAAGTTGTAACAAAACAGGCTAATTAGAACATTTGCACTAATCTGGTTAAAACTGCAGAGTAAATGAGTTTTTATTTTACATGGCTTATTTTGGATTCTTGTGGGGTTTTTTCTGACACAGAATTAAAATATATTGTTTTCTTCACTAACAAATGTAATTTAAATAATGTTAGCTTAATAGACTTCTCTTCCCTCTAGGTGTTGGGCCAGGATATAGAAATATTATTTCAGGCAGCTGGGAAAATTATCTTCTCTCCTTTTCCCCTTTTAGTGGTTTAATTTTCTTTAAAACTCAGTGCTAAGAAAAAGCTTTCCGTCTTGGCCTTGTCACTGACAATGACCCAATACTATTTCATGCTTGAATTGTTATTGCACATATTGTTATTGCACAAATGCCTTTGAAAAATTAATTTTCTTCATTGCCATAGTAACAAAAGGAAACCTAATTGCATGTAGTAGCTGAGGGGTTGATAGGATTTTTCTAATTGTTGTTTTCCAGGGCCCTATCCAAGGCCTACTAAAAACAACAGAAGGTTTAAGACTGATTTTAAAGTGTACTGGAAGAGACCATGAGAAAACATTCAGGACACTCTGTCATAAGCTGTGCAGGAAAAGATGTGTATAAAATCTTAACAAAACAAAGTTGAACCATACAGATACCACGAACCAAAATGAACCATGGTCATCAGTGGTCATTTGCAGGTACTAAACTTCGCTTATTCCTTCAGACATAGAAGAAGAAGTGTATCCAGACTGCCTCCTTTGGTAACATAGTTTAGATCTTGCATTGACTGAAAAGCAAGCACCCATTTCCCTAAATACTAACTACTCTTACTCACAGGGGATAGGCAAGGTAAATAACCTTTTCTCTGATTATGTCAGCACAGGTAACTCTTTATGGATGACCAGTGGATGAAGCAGAAACCCACTAGAAGCTAAGCAACGGCTATATACTTTAGGTTTCCTCAAGGCAAAACCTTTGTTCATTTGGGATTCCAAATACCACATCACCTTTGATAGGCATGTGCAATTACTGTTATGATGTTTGAAAAGGAGGACCACAAAGATGATCAAAGAGCTGAAGAACTTGTCCTGTGAGGAAAGCCCGAAGGAGCTAGATCTGTTCTTCCTGGGGAAGAGAAGGCTAAGGGCAGACCTCATCACAGTATTCCAGTACTTAAGCGACAGCTACAAAAAGGATGGAGGCTGTCTCTTTTTGTAAAGAGCCACATAGAGAAGACAAAGGACACCAGGTACAAATTGCACTGGGAGAGGTTTTGTTTTGACATGTGAAATAAATTTTTTATAGTGAGAACAATCAGTCACTGGAACAACCTCCCTAGGGACATGGTAGAGTTCTTATTGCTGGATCGTTTCAGGACGCAATTGGACAAGGTGCTAGATAATCTCATTGAGGCTCCCTTTCCCATGAAAGGTTGGACCAGATCATCTTTGATCCCCAACCTGGGTTGTTCTATGATTCTCTGATTCCATGATTCTCTGATTCTATGAAAACTGGCTGCCATATCACACCATCGAGTCAACAATTGAGTCACAGAAACATGTATTGAAAGGGATCTCCAGAGGACATCTAGTCCAATCTCCTTCTCAAAGGAAGGTCTAAGGTGTAGTTAGATCAAGTTGTTCAGGAACTCTTTCATTCAGGTTTGAAATGTCTCCAAGAATGGAAATTCCACAACCTCTTTGGGTAACCTTTTCAAATGTTCGATGGCCTTTTTTTTTTGCTTATGACAGCTCAAAAATTCTCATGTTCTAGCTTGTGTCCATCACCTTAATTGTGCATCTCTAGGGGGTCTGGCTCCATCTTTTTATCCTCTAATCAGATATAGGCAAAAGGACAGTTGCTTCTGAGCCTTTTCCTTCCAAAGCAGAACAAACTGAATTTTCTCACCCCTCTCCTCACAGCCTATGTGCTGCAGCCCACTCCCAATGTCTTTCTTGCACTGAAGAGCCCAAAATAGGACACAGCATTCTAAATGTGACCTCACAAGTGCCCAAAGAAAGTGGAAGAATAATTTCTTTGGGCCTGATGGTAGTCCTCCTGCTAATACAGCCCCGTGTGGCTGGCCTTTGCTGGAAGCCTGCTTTACCGGCACATGTTCAACATGTTGTCCATCAGGATCCCCAGGTCTTTCTCTGCAAAGCTGCTTTTTTCTCAGTGGGCTCCAACATAGTCAGGTAGACTTCATCTTCCATGTCTAGAATAGTCCAAAGGATTCTGTCCTTCGCTACTGATTGAAAAATGCTTAATGCAGGCAGAATTTTTAGGAGTTTAACAAGCAAAGAGATTTCTACTCATCTTGTCCATAATGAAGTATCTCCTGTACATTTTTAAGCAGATTTACAGAAGGGTAGCAAAAAGCTCTCTGTTGAGACAAAACCTGAAATACTTGCAAATTTTGGTCCTGGGTAAAAGAAAGCCAATTTTTCAACTTATCTCTCAGGCAGGCCTGAGTTGATCTAACTGAAGATGAAAACACTGAGCTCAATATGAAAATTCAGGTGTGTTCTTCATGATATTGTTAAGTGTCTACATGTGACCTAGTCAGATCACTCATGCAGAGGTCTAATGTCATTTGAAATGGCTTAGCTAGCCAAAAGGACTGCATGGACCTGGTACATACAATACAGGACCTACAGGACACCCAAGCCCTTTGAGTGTCTTGAGATATCCTAAAGCTTTGGTATTATAAATTTATGTTTAGGCAACCGAGCCAAAATCTTTACTGACATTGTTGACCAGAAGAGCTGAGGTGTTTGACCTACTCGTAGACACCAACACTTAGATATTTTTAAGTTTTATTATTTTCACCTAAGTCCCATTACTGAGGAAAAGCTGTGGAAACCATCCTTCAGTAATACTATAAGTAACTGAAGAATAACACCTTGAAGAGAACAGCGTTAAGCATGCCTAACAAAATATTACTAATTATTTCTATACCACTTGATTTAAAATGGAAGGTCTGGACTAGGTATTCTTTTGTTGGTGCCTTAGATATGTCTTTAGTTCAAATGAGAACAAATACATTTCTAACATGAAATGTATTACTCCTTTTATAAAACTCTTTCCTTGCCAAAAAAAAAAAGAAACCAAACCAAACCAAACAACAACAACAACAAAACAACAACAACAACAACAAACCAAAACAACAACAACAACAAAAAAGAAGTAAAACATCAAAAAGTGAACTATTAAAAGTTTCTCCTTTTTCCCTTTTGGCTTTTGTAGTAGTAATGAAAACAAAGTATGGGTGCTATATCTGACCAGTTAGTACTTAACACTAAAGCTCAAGCCATGGATTTCTGCCTAAAGAATTTAGGATAGGACTCAAAAGGAACTGAAAACTGTGCTAGAGTTAAAATGTTAGCTCTCTTTTTCTTGCTGTGTATTGTCATGAGTATGGAGTCCACACTATTGATGCTAGAAGAAGGGTCACTGACATTTGAAAATGAGATGTGTCAAAAAATATTAGCAAGAAAGCCTAAAAAAAAGCTGTGTCTGATTGTTACAATTATTTTTAATGTTGTTTAATTTTTGCACCAAAAAAGCTGAATTCTAAGATACTTCATGACCTACTTTATTACCTGTTTGATAAACAGTTTGGGTTTTTGCATCTTTTAGAAATGTTTTGCAACACACCATAAAGATTACATCCCAAAATAAAAAGTACTGTACAAATAAGGATCTTTAAATGCATTACATTTTGAGAGAACTTCTTAAAGAATGGGTGACCTGAAGACATATGAATTGCATCAACATCTGAAGTTGTTTGCTTTGTGAGGCGTACGGGTAGATTGACTATCATTGCTATTGTACTCATAGATTCTAAAAAACCTTTATGCAAGCTGTTACTGTAAAAATCCTACAACATCTTCATAAAAACGTAAAGATACACTTTTCAAACAGAAAAAAAACGCATAATATCGGCTCACATTTATTGATAATAAGCTAGCTGAAGCATGGTTTCCCATTGCATTTCCATCCCTTTTGGGAGATTGTCACAGTTAAAGAAGCAAGGATGATGTTCTTTCCTGTTCTGCAGCTATTCAGGCATACTTCCACATAGTGATCCCTATGGTTCTTGTCTTCTAAGAAGGACAGGTCAGGTTCCTATAGCGCAGAGAGGAGCAAGATGCTAAAAAGAGAAGTGGGAGTTGCACCTGCATGTCTGTGTTGAATCTGAACTGAGTACATGCTGCCAGATTTTCCCTCAATGCCAGTATTAAGGCCTGTGTCAAATGCCAAAAGTCAAATGTAATCTGTGCTTCTTCAGATTCATATGCTACATATTTCTTGTTGATTATAGATTCCCTCCTCATAATCCTAACTGTACTTTCAAAGATAGTTTTCAGATTGTTTTGAGCAGGAGTACTGGAGGCAGCTGGTTATAGAGACTGACATTTTCTGTCATGCTAGGTGAATGTTGTCACCATTTATACCAGTATAAAATTATTGCTGTAGATTTCCTGGTATTCTGTGATGACCATCTTGTAAAGCCTGATAATTCTACCTGCATCAGGAGTACAGTCTGCAATTTTATCTTTTAGAAGTTTTCACATTTTTAAATTGTATAATCCAACAGACAATTCAGCCTCACCTCAGTCATAGGGAAAATTATGAGTCAAGTCTTTATGGAAGATACGGAGGACAAGGCAACTGTGAATAGCCAGCAATGGAAAATCCTGCTAGATAATCCTGATTTCTTTCTATGATAAAATCACTGTCTAAGGAGAGTAGTATGTATCATTTACCTTGACTTTAGTAAGGTTTTCGACACAGTAACCTGGTAGCAAAATTTAAGAAATATGAATTATATGGATGGACTACAAGGTGAATGAAAAATTCACAGAACTACTCTTTGACCACTGAATTCAAAGGGCAGAGATCAAGCCTTTGAAGTCTAACTGGTAGCGAGCTATGAGTTTCTTGCTTGTGTCAGTACTGAGACTGACACTGTGTAATGTCTTGATCAACAGTTTGAAATATGGGACAAAATGCATCATCGTTACAGCTGTGAACAAAGTCAAACTAGGGGGAATAGCTGGCATGCTGGATAGCAGGGCTGCATTTCAGAGGTACCTCAAAAAGCTGGAGAAATGGCTCAACAGAAACCTTGTGAAGTTCAGCTAAGACAAATGGTAAAAACTTGCTCCTCAGCCAGAGCTTTCACTGGCATCAGTACAAGTCAGCAACAGACAGGCTACTGACAGTTTTGTAGGAAATGAACAGAGGGTTCTGGTAATTGACAATTTAGATTTTATCTGGCAAAATGGCCTTGCAGCAATGAAGGTGAACTGCATGCTGGGCTGAACTAGCAAGAATATGCAAACACGTTGATAGAACTGATAAGACACCTCTACTCAGCACTGATGAAGTTGCATCTGTCATGCTGCCTCCAGACTTTGTCTTCCCCATGCAATGAGAAGACCAATAGACCTGAGAAAGTTGAAAAGAAGACCATTAAAGCAACTAGGGCTCTCGACCGAATAATAAACAAGGAAAGGTTGAAGAAACTAGGTTTGTTTAACTTGGATAAGGGAAAGCTCAGAAAAAATCTAGTTGCAGTCTTCCACTAACAGAATTACTATAGAGAGAGTAGAGGTAGACTCTGTTCAGGGTTGCATAGTGAAAAGACAGGAGGCAAGGGTAACCAGCTGCAACAAAGGAAATTCATGTTGGATACTGGGAAAAAATATTCAGTGAGAACAACAGCGTCCAGATAAGCTGACCATGCTTGGAGATTTTAAAAGTTCATTTGAACAATGCCACAAGTACCTTGATCTAACTTGGAATATATTTCTGCTTTGAAAAGGAGATTGAACTAAATGAACTCCTGCTTTCTAATCTGCATTTTTCTGTAATTCTGTCATTCCAACAGCACAGAATTGAATTGTAAGAATAGTGTTCATAATGCAAACACAGGCAATTTATGCTGAAATGGAAAGAGTGTGGGTTTGTTTTCATTTTCAAAACTCCTTACTATATGACTATTTTTGATTGTTGCTATAGAATGTCTGAAATGCAGGAAGGTAAGATAGTTGCACAGACTTTAAATTTCCAGCCTAGGTTGACTTGACCATCAATGGAAACTCTGTATCTTCTCTAAGGGTCACAATTTCCTTACTCATTTCTCCATCAACTGGGACCAGTCAACTTAAAATCCTCTAGTTTTCAGACTACTTAACTTCCTAAAGTTAAATAGGGTTCATATTGCTCACTGATTTACTTTTTCCTTTTTTCTTATCAGTTGTGTATGTCTTAGCTTTCTGCACTCACATGTTGAAGAGTTTCCCTGCAAGGTCTTTAAAGTTTTCAAGTCTCTTAAAAGGTTTTTAAAGACAAATATAACCCAGCCTTTGAGCTCTAGTTTAACTTCTTAAATCCTTCCATGTTTCACAAGTGCTATATATTAATATCACTTATTGAAATAGAAGTATTTCTACAGTTCCATAAAATCATAACTCTTCCCTTACTGCACTTCAGATTTTTCCTGCCATGCTGTGGCTTTTTCCTTCAGACTTAAAACCCGGTTGTCTTATGAGCCACTACACAATATAATGTCAGTAAGATGCTGGTTCTTTTGAATGCTAGGTTTTGAAAACTATGGCATGCAAAGGAAGTTCTAAGTTTAGGAGAAAGTGAAATTATACTGAATGTTATGTACAATCAAACATGTGAGCTGACTTTTGAGTTTGTTTGTTTTGTTTTGTTTTTTCCTAACTTTATGCTACTTCAAAAGTAACCTGATGTATAACTTTACC
The DNA here is from genome assembly GCF_036013445.1 of Caloenas nicobarica. Taxonomy (NCBI): domain Eukaryota; kingdom Metazoa; phylum Chordata; class Aves; order Columbiformes; family Columbidae; genus Caloenas; species Caloenas nicobarica. The sequence goes on from NC_088245.1 coordinate 177,741,142, forward strand.
TGTAATGATTATTATGCCAGGTTATCTTAACAAACCAGTTATTGAATCCACTGTCAGAGAAAATAGGGTTCAACATTCCTCAAAGAAAAAGCAGATCAACTTAAAAGTATTTTGATGTGATATTTTCAGTCAACTGCATTTTTCAATCAGCACAGATTCAACTCCTTAAACTGCATCACGTCCAACTATTATCAGGCCAATAGATGTTTTTGAATGAAGTTCAATAAGTTTCTGAATAACTGTATAGTAAACCCAATAAAGATTCTAAGAGGAATTAGAATAAAAACTACTCAGGAGAGCTATGTGTCACAGAGAAATGAGCAATATATTGATGAATTATTAGAGGTATTAAGATTAAACTTTTAAAGCTAATCTCAATTTGTGCTCCAACACAATGTGTTACCTAATAAGGGCCAAGTCCTATAAACTTTCTCATGCATAAGCAACCATTGCTTATGTAAGAGAAATTAACTCCTCTTCAGGTACTTGTATCTGTATTTGATGCTATTGCATTTACATAAATATCTTAAGGAGGAAATGAATTCTGCAAAAGCTCCTTTTTAGGGACCTTAACTGGAGGAGAATTTTACCACAAAATTGATAAAACTTGTTCAAATGAGAGAACGCATGAGATTACAGACTTTTACGAGAATTTTAACCCCAGGCATTGGTGGTCTACATTACTATTTCATATAACTTCTACTTATTACTGAAAAAAAAAAAGAAAATATGGAAATATTAAAAATCACCCTTATTTTTGTAAGCTAACAAGACAGTTTCTGGAGTCCCAAGAAACTGTGCTAAACAATAGCATGGGTCCTAAATCTCTTTAAATAGAAGATTCCTACAAATCATCCAAAAATATTATATCTTCTGGACTTCTTTGTTTGTTTGCTTGCATTCTTCCATTTTTCTTTTGGTTTTGAAGAGAAAGAGATTGTAAGCAGGAAGAAGAGAAAGAATATTTTCTTTTTCCAGTATCGTACAAGCTGGCACAAAGCACTTGTCCATAAAAACCCTCAGCAAATGGAGATGCTCTGAGACAAAATGTTCCTTGTTATAGAAACTTCTTCAGAGAAAAAGAAATATAAATTATTCAAAAAACTCCTAAGGTTTGAATAAGTTGTTTATGAATCATTCGTGACCATGAGATAACAAATGCGAATGTAACAGTTTTCAAGCACTATTTGTGCTACAGTAAGCTAAAGGTCTAACTTGAATGATGGTAACTGCATAGACAAACAGTTAAGACCAACTGTCAAGGTAAAAATGTGGAAAGCCTCAGCTTTTTTGTACTTAAGGAGAAATCACTTCACTTGAAAGAGGAAATATTGTGTTATACATTACTTATTTAAAGTTATTTGTCATTATAAAACTTTAATGTCATTTGTAACACCATCTTCCATAATAATTAACTGAAAGTTGTCTCTGAAAAAACATAAAAAATATGTTCAGTAAAAGGAACGTATTGACTTGTGCTTTTGAATGTTAATCTTGTACGTTAACCAAGTAAAATATATGAACTTCTACATAAGACCCCAAAATCTCATACTTATTGTCAAAGATGCTAAGTCTGCGGTGTGTTAATAGATATTCTGTCTTCCTTCACATTACATGCTAAATGCTTATTCATTTTATCATATAGTATCTTGAACTTTTCTGGGTACAGGAGCAAGCAGAGTTCCTCTAACTGCCTGCATGAGGGCTGTCTTGATTCTAAGAATTGTTTTGCATTATAATTATTTTAAGAATTCTTTAATTTTTATTTGAATATGGTAGTTTGAGGTCTCATTTGTCTGGGGTAGGAAAACATAAAGAATGAGGTCTTTTGTATTTTCTATATAAGATATATCTATATATATACACACACTATTTCTGTATACTAAAGTAAAATGAATGGCCAACATACGACTGCTTAGTGGAAAACCAGTGGTACAGTTATAATAAATGTTGGTTGAAAAATAGCAATCAATAGTATAAACCACTTCTTTTTAAAAAAGTAATGTTTGCATTAAACAGTATTAAGCTTAGGGAGACAAAAACAATAACTTGTCATTTCCAGAGAGGGTTATAATACGATAAATTGTCACCAAAAAAACCCACTTTGATCATCCCCATTGTCTGCCAAGGCCATAGTTTATCAATGTCACTATTATAATCATAGAGTGTCTAAATAAATTATATTCACACTTGTTCCTAGAAAACTCATGTATGATGGCAAAAAATTTAGGGTCCTCTTGAGGGTCGTCTAACAGTTTATCCAGAAAATATTATAAAAAGTTTTAAATTAAAGGTCTCGTATTAGAATCATGCCTCTCATTTGTCCTTGTTTACCTTTCTCTCTTTGATAACATTCTTGTAAAAACCAAAGTTTTAGTGTTGGCTTAGAATATAAATCTAAGTACATGTATGCTCTACCCCTTCTGTCTTCCCTAGTCTCTTATCTGTTTTGTGATAAGTGCCTCCAAGGAAACTCTAGGTAACTAAGAAGAGATAACAATATACTTAAGACAGTATATAAAAAAAAAAAAAAGTCCCTTTTTCTACTTTGGACTACACATAAAATTAAAACTAAGATAATTTTCTGATTTGTTCAGTTTTTAAGTATTTCTTCATGTTGTTTTTTGTTCCATTCACATTATGATAAAACTGTAGAATATTTTCTTTTATACACTACGGTGCTACACAAAAGAAACTTTAAAAGTATGTATGTACTTCACGAAAGAGTGTGCTCTTACAATGACCATTTGATCTATAAAACATTACACACTGGACTCAGAGAAGAATCTATCACTCACACTGCATTGAAATTGTAGTTAAGAATAGACTGGCTTCAAGATGCTGAAAGAAAATAAAGATTTGGTTGTTGATAAAAATCTAACCTTTATTATGGACCATATCCAAACAGGAAGCAACAGAACAGGAAGCATCTCCCAACACTAGAATACATCACATAGCATTTTAGATTTCCATCCTAAAGCAAATGTTTAAAATGAGTCAGAAGGTGTTAATATTTGTCTTCACTGACTATAAAGGGAATTTAAATGACTTGGCAATGTTTACTCTGGAGACGTCTTAGGTTACATGACAAGAATTTCACCTGTGTAATAAAAAACCTCTGATTACAAGAAAAGGAAGGAAGGAAGGAAGGAAGGAAGGAAGGAAGGAAGGAAGGAAGGAAGGAAGGAAGGAAGGAAGGAAGGAAGGAAGGAAGGAAGGAAGGAAGGAAGAAAGGAAGGAAGGAAGGAAGGAAGGAAGGAAAAGGAAAACAGACTATTCTGTTCAGTGCTCGGAAAAAAATAGTGTGGAATCTGCTTTCAACAGATGTGTCACAGATATAGATCCTAAGTGAATGGTGTTCTCTGTGACTTTGAGTAAGTTAAAAAATGCAAAATAATACTCACAGTCCTTTGAATAAGATAATTTCAACATTTTCTTGCAGCTACTCTTAGGTAGTTGCAGACTCAGTCACAAGTATGGTTTACCTATTTCAACATGTTCCATTCCTATCCTTGTCTCAGAATGGTGCCTGATGACATATTGCATTGGGAGCCAAAGTGCTTAACTGAAATTTTTCATTCAAGATTCTTTTAAATTATAAATTATTTTTAATTTTGTATTCATAATATGTGTTCAAATCATATCACAATAAATTGCATAAATCTTCCATCTAAAAATGAAATTTAGATACTTAATTGAACATACTTCTCTATACATGTAAAATGGTTACAGAGAGAAGGAATGGTAGAACTAGAGAAATTATAATTCACAGTTAGAAAGCACAATCCTCGAAATATGCTCTAACACTTGATATAAGCAGTAATAAAGCTAGTCCATCTGTGGGACCATGTCTCATTTTTATTAAGTCTTTATTTCCTTAGATTCTGAAATATTTGCTGATCATCTATAGATTTCTTGGATATTCGAGGACAATTCAAGCGGTAGTGAATAGCATTCAGGCCATCTAATCTTGCTGTGAGGTGTTGAACGGACCTACCATCTCGATTTCATTAGCTGTCTTGGCCAAATACTCCAGTGCCTACAGTATGTACTCGAATACCCAGCTCACATAGAAACACTAAAATTTAGGCCCGAAGATAGGCATTTAGTGCCATTCGATAAAGCATTGAAGATATCTGCAATGGGTTGGAAGACACAACACAGGATTTAAGAGACAATTGTGTTCTGTCAGAATGACAGCTGGAGAGCAGACAAGACACCTAACAGTTCCTAAAATGATGCTGGACATACAAGTTTAAGATAATTTTAAATTTTACTGAAAGGATTAGGAACTCAATTCCATTGCCCACACATTGTTGCCTTGCAGCTTTTGAAGTGACAAAGAATATTATGCCTCATCTTCAGCTGCCATCCCAGAAAGCACTGGATCTCCAGCAAGTCTTTTGTCGTATCTACTAGTTAGTGGATATCTTTGCTATCCCATAGCATCTTGTGTGAAACTAGACATCAAGGTATTGACCTAAATACTCCCAGCATTAATATTCTAAAATGGTGCAGCATGTATTGCTCGAGCAGAATACAAATTTAATGATCTAAACAAGACTGTGTATGTGTTTCTTTTTTTTTTTTAAAGATTTTTATATGAGAAATAGTTCTCCAGTCATCAGTTCATATAGAAGAAGATATGAGGTATCAGAAGGTATCACATATGAGTAAAGAGAATAGATAAGAGAAGACACGATGCAACATTAGACCTTCCAGCCCACATGGACTACTGGTCACATTTCTTTGAGTAATACTACCATGAAATTTTAAATTCCACTGTAATTGTTTTGTATCCAGAGTGATTTTAAGAACTTAGTTTTTTGAGTAAACTTTATATAAATTATTTGTTTGCAGATTAAAAATGGCTGTTAGGTTGCCTAGAGGGTGAAATTAACACTAAATAAATAATGCCTTTACTACTTTTCACTCAGTAAAATGTCTGGCAGGAAGGCTATGACACGGCATTTTGACGCTTAGATAAACATAGCATCGTAAGTACTATAACACTTTTTAGTTTAGAAATGTCACTACTTCACCAACTATTACTATATAAAATTATGTCAATGGAAAACGAGATATGGGGGATTTAATGTAGTTTTCTATGGGAGGTATCTAATTTGAGACTTCTTAGAGTGTCCCTCGATCTTCTTTTTGTCTCTTCGGAAGGACGTGCTTTTCCACTAGGTCCTTTGTCACATCTCTGAATGTGTAAGCCTATAATGTCACTCCTGTTCAGATAAGAGAACAAAACAGCTTACTCAGCTGAATCTGGTCATAAAAGGTTAATAAAACATCACTGCCCTCAGTAGGTGTTTTCCTTTGTTACTTGTCATAAGCTTCACTTACTAAAATTGATGAGTTACTTATTAATAGTATGGCGGTTGTAAGGTCATCTTGAAATTAATTTGTATTTTAACATGCAACATGAAAACTATGGTAACTTTCTGAGTATGAAGAACATTATGTAATACAATATGTAAACTAGTTAGTTGGGTTTTAATAGCTGCTGATTGCTATGAGCAACCACTAAAATATCCCAGGGAACCATATCTAGAAAAAATATTCAGAAGTCAAATCAGGGTGGAAACATTATGGAACTGATATTCAGCAAGTGACCTAATGATCACAGATCTCAGTATAGCCAAATTACAAAGATGATTGCAACACATTTTAATTACATGATTAATATGGTCTTAAATAAATCTCAGAATTCACAATGACTCCAGGGTCATAAGCCTTATACAAGAGATAAAGAACAAAAGAAAACCTCTGCAGATTGCACTTGAGGCCTTTTGCCTTAGTAAGCTAATCAACGGCAGCTTGCAAAACCAGCACAGGAGCAAAAGCACAGAAAAACTTCACTTGCTCTAAAGAGAGGAGGATCCTGCAAAAGTCAGAGCTTGGGAAATAAAATGATAATATTGTAACTGGGGAAAAAAAAAAAAAAAATCAAAGTACTCTTTTCTAAAATCTGATTTCATTTTGTTCTGTCCATTACTCCTCAAATTGCTTTCCAATTCTACCTTGCCCCAGCACTAAAGAGGAAATTTCCCCTCTGGAAGGTTTTTATCTGTTATGAACAGCATCAGAACTCCTTTTGGTATTTTTCCTCTGAGGGTAAGAAGTATATAAAATAAAGATCGTTTTGTTTTCCACTCTGACTGTATTACTGCACTTGAGGGGAAATTTGTCTTTATAAAAGATTTTATGACATTTCAGTGCAATACGATATGGCAACACTCGATACCTTTCATTTGGTTTTATTGTTCTTCCTTTTGCATCGAATTTATGCATTCTTCACGAAGTTATGAAGGGACAGGAAAACATAATTGCTGTCTCTGCATTTCATTTTCCAGAAGACAGTTGAAAAATATGAAATTTCAAAAATTTGCTATTTTTTTTACCTTCCCATTTTTCCTCTCTCTCCAGGTTTTTCCCTCTAAATACCATTTTTTTCTGAGACCTATGATGGCAATAAGAGCTTTCTAAATTAAAAGTTAAGGTGTATGCAAAGAGTAAAGAAACTTTTATAGGCATTAAATATATTATCTAAAAATAATTGAGAACTACAGTTTTATTTTAAAATACTAAAGAAATTTTACATTTTTTTGTCCAAAAAGATATTAATTATAGGTTATGTAGATGAAAAAACATTTGAGAGAAAGACCTTTAAAATAAAAACAAGTTTTCAATCTTTTTTTTAATAGAATCTACTAAACTATTGATTTTATTGCAATTACTGCATCATTAATAGGATATCTGTAATTATTATATGCCAGTAAACTGCAAGCAACTTTTAGAATTTAAAATTTTCCTTAATTCTTTATTGGAATACAAGATTTTTATTCCTGGAATGCTATATGCATATTTCCACTCAAGCGACCTATTTTAGTGCTTACAAAAATCCCCAAAATGCAGATTAAAATTCTTAGCATGATTCCCTAAAATCTCTGGAGTTCTTTGGATGTGAATCACTGTTTTTTTAGTTCAAAGATATATTGTAAGATGTTTGAATGAGTGACTGTATTAAAAACTATGGTTACCTAATTACAATGAATATATATCTACTAGCTCTTCTCCACTGAACTTAGAAATATTTTTATTGTTGAACTCTTAGTTTTATATGCAGGTTTTTTCACATTTTTCTGATAATAGACAGGTCTTTCTCCATCTTTATGGTTTTTGTTTTGGTTTAGTTTTTTTAATCTTATACCGCTGCTGTAATTTCTTCCTCAACAGAAATGATAAAAACATTCCAAATATGTTTTTCAGTAAGTTCCACAATGATAACCACAACCATCTATACGATCAGAAAATCCTAGCATGCATAATGCCAAGCAACATCTCAAGGTGCAATTCACCATTCTTGAAACATTATAGATTGAGTTACACTCAAAACTGTGTTTGGGGATCTTCAGAAAATTTTGACTACTGTCTCTAGGTAGAAATTGAGACACAACAGTGATGGTGCTGATCATAAAATCATAGAATCATAGAATAGTTTGGGTTGGAAGGGACCTTTATAGGTCACCTAGTCCAACCCCCCTTCAATGAGCAGGGACATCTTCAACTAGATCAGGTTGCCCATCCAGCCTGGCCTTGAATGTTTCCAGGGATGGGGCATGTACCACCTCCCTGGGCAACCTGTGCCAGTATTTTACCATCTTCATTGTAAAAGATTTCTTCCTCATGTCTCACTTGAATGCCCTCTCTTTTAGTTTAAAACCATTACCCCTTGTCATGTCACAACAGGCCCTGCTAAAAAGTCTGTCCCCATCTTTCTTATAGGCCCTTCTAAGTATTGAAAGGCCACAATAAGGTCTCCCTGGAGCTTTCTTTTTTTCAGGCTGAACAACCCCAAGTCTCTCACCCTTTCTTCATAGGATATGTGTTCCAGCCCTCTGATCAGCTTTGTGGTCCTCCGCTGGACACTCTCCAACAAGTCCATGTCTTTCCTGTACTGAAGCTCCAGAGCTGAAAGCAGTACTCCAGGTGGTGTCTCACCAGAGCAGAGAAGAGGGGCAGAATCACCACCCTTGATCTGCTGGCCATGCTCCTTTTGATGCACCCCAAGATATGATTGACTTTCTGGGTTTCAAGCACACATTGTCTGCTCATGTCCAATGTTTCATCCACCAGTACCTCAAGTCCTTCTCCTCAGGGCTGCTCTCAATCCCTTCATCTCCTTGTCTGATACTGGAGGTTGCCCTGACCCAAGTGCAGGACCTTGCACTTGGCCTTGTTGAACCTCATGAGGTTCACATGGGCCCACTTCTCAAGGTTGTCCAGGTCCCCCTGGATGGCCTCCCATCCCTCAGGTGTGTCAACTGCACCACTCAACTTGGTGTCATAGTCAAACTTGCTGAGGGTGCACTCAATCCCACTGTCTTTGTCACTGATGAAGATACTAAACAGTACTGGTCCCAGTACAGACCCTGAGGGACACCACTTGTTACCGGTGTCCATCCAGACATTGAGCTATTGAGCCCTACTCAGTGTGACCATCCAGCCAGATCCTCATCCACCAAACATTCCACCCATCAAATCCATACCTCTCCAATTTAGAGAAAAGTATGTTGTGGGGGACTGTCACAGAGGCACCCCAAAATAAGTTTAGGCAGACAACAAGGTCCAAAACAAACTTTATTCTGGCCAGAAAAGTACCGCCGATAAACCGATTAGAAACAGGGTTTATACAATTAGTTAGCACTCTGATAACATAAGATACAGGTTCGGATATTAGGTTAGGACATTATTTGGGGTGCAGTGAAATAAGAATAATGAGGATCCACAGTGTGCATACACGCACTCACAAGAAAACAAACCAGAGCCCTCTCTGCCCCGTTTTGCCCGTAAGAGACAAACACTTGCCTGTTCCAGGCAAGGAAGTTACACTTGTCTGTCCCAGATGAGGAATTTACACTCGCCTACCAGGCAAGGACATATCAAAGCATATATTCAGTAGTTTATCACTCACCTAAGCGCGGAGGTGAGGTGCTCCCCATCCCGGGAGGTCACCTCAGACGGCTTCTCCGTCTAAGGGGAGGGACTCCGGCAGCATGGCAGACCTGCAGCTCCAAGGAGACCACACAAAGGGGGTCTCTGGCGGGAACCCCATTTATAGTCTGTTCAGATCTGGCTGTGGGCATTCCAGAAGCTTCTTGGTTTCTCTGCACCCCTCCTTCAACTGTGGGCATTCAAGAAGCTTCTCAGCTTCTCTCGGCAGTGGGCACTCTTGGCCCCTCCTCTGCTGACGACCCTGCCCACCGACTCTGGGTCTCCACAAAGAGAGCCATTAGCTGCCCCATTGAAGGCCCCAGTTCTGAGAGGGGGTTGTGCAACTGCCACACCAGTTCTCAGGGTGTGGTGAGGGGGAAGTGCAACTGCCAACACAGGGACCATGTCAAAGACTTTACAGAAGTCCAGATAGATGGCATCCATAGCCCTTCCTTTGTCCACTGATGTAGTTACTCCATCATAGAAGGCCGCTAGGTTGATCAGTCAGGACTTGCCCTTGTTGAAGCCATGCTGGCTGTCCTATATCACCTCCCTGTCCTTCATGTGTCTTAGCATAGCTTCTAGGAGGATCTGTTCCAGGATCTTCCCAGGCACAGATGTGAGGCTGAGACATCAGTAGTTCCCGGGGTTCTCCTTTCTATCCTTTTTAGAAATGGGTGTGATGTTTCCCTTTTTTCCAGTCACCAGGGGCTTTATCTGAATGCCATGACTTCTCAAATATCATGGAGACTGGCTTGGCAACTACATCAGCCAATTCCCTCAGGACTCAAAGTTTTATCTCATCAGGTCCTGTAGACCTAGATATGTTCAGCTTCCTTAAGTGGTCATGAACCTGATCTTCACAGTGGGAGGGACTTTGCTTCCCCAGTCCCTGTCTTGCAGTTCACCCACTGAAGAAGTATGAGAAGAGAGTTTGCCAGTGAAGACTGAGGCAAAGAATTTGTTGAGTACTTCAGCCTTCTCCTTGTCTGTTGTTACCAGTTTACCACTCTTGCTCATCAGGGGTGATGTCTGCTATTTCCAGCAGATATTGTTGAAACATCCCAGCAGGACAAGAGCCTGCAAGCACAATGCCTCCTGGAGCTGGAGTAAGAAGGCTTCATCAATAATCTTCCTCTGATGGGGTGGCCTGTAGTAGACATCAGCCACAAGGTTTCTTTTGTCGTCTCACTCTCTTATTCTTACCCATAAGATTTCTACCTGCTCATGGCTATTCTTCAGACATATCTCTTCACACTCTCTCCCGCTCTTGATGTAGATGGCAACTCCTCCACCCTTCCTTGCCTATTCCTTCTAAACAGCCTGCAGACATTGATAGCCACACTCCAGTCATGGGATCCATCCCACTAAGTTTCAGTAATGGCCACTAGGTTGTAGCCTTCTAGCAGCACGGTGGCTTCCAACTCCTCCTCTTAAATACTATATACTAGTATCTAGAACAGAAAGTAAAGGTTTGGTATGTCCCGTTAGTTTCTGATTATTGCTTCAATTAAATACTTTACTTTGGATGAAGTATCCTCTTTTCTTGCAAAAAAAAATCCCCAAATAAACCAAACAACCAGGAAAGAATAATATGCTCATCTAGAAGTTACGTTAGCAAACAAAGGCAGTAATCTGAATCAGGGCTGGCTACTCTTTTCAATTATCCAATTCTGAAATTAAGAGTTACTGATGTAAATAGTACAAGTCCTTCTGGAAAAAGCTCCTTTGAGGTCTTCTACTGTCTTTTTTTTTTTCTGTAAAGTACTTTTTTATTTTTTTTTCAGCAGGTATCTTCTTGGCAGACTGACCTTTACACCACACAGGAACAACAGATAGCTATGCAATATAAACTGTGTCATTTCTAAACACATATAAACACTTAGCCTAAACAAACAAACAACCAACAGCAACAACAAAATGAGTTTTTAGTTACTAGATTTTGTTCAATTTTCTAATGTTTAGCTAAAGCATAAGTAATATTGATCTTCTATTGTTTAAATATCTTTTTGAATAAAAGATTTTTCCTGTTTCCTAGCTTTAGAGCATGGGAATATTAAGGGAAGTTGCGTAGGTGCAGGCTTTCATACTCATTCTGTTCACCTTTAAAAGAGAGTTTCAGATCTATCTACCAGGAGCTGGTTAAAAATTCCATGCTATAAAGAGATAACTAAGTATGATAAGTATGGAAGAGCTTTATTAGTCTGATGAAATATGCCTATCAGAGAAAATCAACCATAAAATGTTACATGGTGCCTTGAGTAATTCCAAATATAGTTGGGAAAATTAAACATTTTTTTTTCTCCCAGTGCAGTTTTTAATAAATAAAGGAATTAATCAGTGAATAGGACACTTCAGAAATGGAAATTCTAGTGATGTAAAAGAAAGAAAAAATAGAAGAATATTCAGTTCTCTTGCCAACAGAACTATTTTTAGGTCCAAGTTCTGCTTGTTCACATCTCCCATTGACTTAATATGAATATAGAGTTGGCCCTTGAGCTGATTTTAATGCAGATGCAAAACTTCTAGGATTTTTCTTTTCCTAGATTTTTCCCAACAGAATTTATTTTCTGAAGTTTTCAGCTATTAAAAAAAAAAAAAGGAAGGAAAAAAGCGCATGGTGAATACCACCTGCCACTCAGAACAGTCTGAGTCATCAGCTGCCAGGAGTTTATAGTGGACTATTACGAAAGTCTTTGAGAAGTATAATTAGAAGGATATACATGAGTTTCTTTAGCATTGGAGACTCCATCCCAAGAAATGATGTATTTGACATAATTTGAAATAAAATGAAAATGCACAGAAATAATTTTAATCACTCCAGTTTACAGAAATTTTTTGTTTACATCTTTTAACTTCTCTTAATAAACAGTGCTGTCAGTAATACGACAAGAGTGAGAGTCCTTATCCTTACATTCTGGTTCTTTCTCTAATACTGACAGTGCAAAATATAGGCAATTTTAATAATGTGAGCCAGCATGAAGGATACTTTCAATTCAGAAAGTATCTTTCACTGTATCTCTGGAAATAGCCATGAAGATTATCATCTGTAAGGATTAAATATATAGGTATTTTTCTACTCCTTCAAATGTGCCTGTGATCCTTTATGGACAATAAATAAATGAATAAACAATAAATAAAATCTGTAAAATGAAAAATATTTTGTTCCAAATGATAAGAAGTTTTTTTCATTTGTTTGAATAATCCCTAATTTAAACACTTTTAGAACACTTTTATTTAGATTAGACCAAAGAAGAAAGGATAGGGTTTTATACTCACATCATTGCCAAACATCCACTTGTAATGTTTTTCCCTGGCAATGGATTAACTGTGTTTTTTTGAGGAAAAGTAAACATACAAAATCAAACAACACATTCTTAATCTTGCTAATGTCTTTGCTAGTTTTAACAATGTTATTTTCTGAATGATTAATGCTTGTATAGAGCACTGCACAGTCCAATTCTGTTTCCACTGATTTAAACAGCAGATATCCCATTGACCAGAAAAAAGTTAGGATTTGTACTCATGCTAGAGGTATGTCATTTCAATGAATACATGCTAAATAATGAAAGAGCTTAGAAAAAAAATAAAAAGGGGGGGGGGGAAGCATTATGGTATGTTGCATATTCTCTTTGAAAGGTATAAACAACATGTCAAGCTGTGGAAAACGTTCTTTGAGCAGCAACATGTAGCTATTTTGCATGTTCTAAGCAGAGTAGTGCTGGCAGACTGCAAGTTGGCCAAAGGGTTTATATGTTAAACAAGCTTACAGGCTGGTTTATGCTTTTAGATGCTATAGGCATGATTCTGATCCTATTTGTATTGGTTTTTCCTGACATAGCTCCACTATCTGCAATGGAAGTACTACTCATTTTCTACTGTGTCTAAGAAAGGAGATTCAGGCTTTATATTTATTTTGCCTTTCTTTACCTGAAGAGATATGCAGATTTCAATGTATTTGAAATCTAACTTCACAATTCGTGTGTTTCACAGATCTTATATTAACCCTTTATCATTTTCTCCCAGTCATATCAGTTAATACAGAGTCCTGAAATGTGCTCTCTTTCTTACTCACAGGCATTTTTCAACCATTTATTTTCGAAAAGACATTTTAAAAATATACAAACTTATTGTTTTACGGGAAGATGCATTTTTTTCACAGCAGCTGATTAAAAGTGACTTCATTTTCTGAGATGGTGGATTATGTCTATTCATCAGTATCAGTACACATATTTCTTCTGATTCTTCCTGTAATTTATAATCACATTGACATCTAGTTAGATTCATGATTCCTTTATACTGAGATGCAGAGTGTATATTTAAAGACAGTGTCCTGATGAAGAACTTACTTAGTAATTTTAGTATTATGAATTTGCATTTTTTCTTCATCATCAGACTAACTTTATGGTTAAGAACAAATATGCACACACACTTGTATCCACAGTAAAGCCACATTCTTATCTGGTTCAGAGCCAGCAAATTGTTAAGCAAATCCACTTCAATCCAAGCCTACCATACATAACATTTAGCCAGTAGGCACCTTCATGTAACTCAAATTAATAGTATTTGTATACAAAGGCAAGGTTTCTGTGATTAACTGTCAACTTAGCTGACATGTCATCATGTTTTTAGTTTGATATTCAGATCAGTGGTTTACAGCTGAGCAGGTATTCCCACCAAACGTCCTCATTAACAGAGGATATTTTTGGTCTAATTCAAACTGTAACTTTTCTATTTTTGTGAAATCTCATTTAATGTATGATTATTGCTCTCCATACAAAGGACTATGCATAATACCCAGGGTGTGTAAGCCAGCTGCTTGCATTCACACATCCTTTCCCTTCACTTCCAGGTTACAGAAGGAAAAAAAATTATCTTGTGCCTTTCACATTGCTGACTGCAAGAGTTGAATGCATTTGATAAGTCACAGAATATCGATGTATGCCTGTATTAATGCCTACCATCTTCTGGTTTTCTTTTCAGCCATTATTATAGTGTCAGTGAAGTATATTTTCAGTACCTTCCCTTGTTAACAATTACATGATAAACTGTTTTGTTGTATGTGCAAATCAGATTGTGATCTGCTTTGATCAATCACTATTATATTCATGTCAACACTTCTGTGGAAAAAAAAGGGGGGACCAATCACACCAACTTCTTTCTGTGTTGTTTCAGTGTAAAAACACTTTGCACTCAAATTTGTGTTTTCAAGTCCTCCTGACCTTTGTGATGCCCATATGACCCATAATCCTCCATATATATTTTTAAAGAGTAGTTAAAACATTGTTTATCTTACTGGACTAATTTTACGTGCTGGGAAAACTCTGCTAGTCGCTGTTATTCTTGCAGAGGTGAGTACCTGAAGCTCCGGAGACCTCTAATTATGTCTTTTTTCTTTGTTTTATGATGCTGTATGTCCTCCCATCTGTTTCCCTGTAAAAACAGGTTTACCACATAGTGCTTGCATGCCTCACCAATACTAATACCTCTGCTAACCAGCTTCCTATTTCTCAATACTCTAATACTGAGATTTTGTAGAAATTAACAGTCTTTGAATCATAAATAGCTATCAGTGTAGTTTTATAATACATGTTTTCACATGTAAATTAACCATTTGGTTTGTTATTTGCTCTTGAGAAACTAATCAACTGTGTATTTTTTCCTGTGAAATAAGTATTGATGCTGAACTAGTCATGTGGTTGTCTTGACTTCAGTTTTAACCAGAGGAATTTCTTCTGCTGTTTGTGCTCCCCATCCAGGAGAATTCAATTAAGCTCAGGTAGTACATCTGGGTTCTGAAGCCCAAACTCCAGTTTAAGAAATGCTGCCAAATAACCATAATGATCAAAGCCACTTAAAACAGCAATCTGCAAGCCAGCATGGTGGCTCTGAAGATTATTACTCCAGCCTGTTAGACAATCTGTTCATGAGGACTTTGGTTTAAGCTCTGGCATCACTCATTTGTCTGCACTTTGCTCTTGATTCTGAGCCATGAGTTCCTGACTGCTGTTCCAGAGGGGAATGGGAAGGAGATGAAAAGGGAGGTTTATAAATGTTTTTAATTGAACTGAACAAAACAAAACAAAACAAAACAAAAACAAACCTCAGAGTCTTTTCCTGGATTGAAAAGAAAGAAAGAAAAAAAAAGATGACAGAAAATGTTATGTTTCTGAAAATAAATATGCTGTTCCTTAATCTTTTTTTTTTTTTTTTCCTCAAGTGGGTAATAATGCTTGTTTAACTTACACTTGGGATACTCATCTCAGTCATACAAACCTTTTTTCAAATAATATTTGGTCAAAAGCTGTACATAGCAAAAATCCACAGAATGGGAACCAAATATTTTTTATTCAAGCCCACAGGTCACAATGCCTTTTTCGTATCGTTACCAGGTAAGACAAATAACTTTATCAAAAACGATGCCTTAGAGACACCAATTTTTGCACTATCCCATAGAACAGAAGCTGTTTGGTAAACTGTAAGGATTTGCTGAGAAAATTGTTTAATCTGTATGTAGCCAGTGTATGTGTACCAGCCAATCTACAAAATACACATTATACATATACATGTACATATACACATTTTTAGATGCAAAATATATACATATACATATATATATGCGCATATATATACACATATACAGAAATACTCAGCCTTACCATAGAACTAGTTGTGTAGACCATGTGGCCATGAATGCTGAGATCTGACACAGCCTCTGAACTCTTGGACTTAGGATTTGGACTGAAAATTAAAGTTTTCTCTTGATCTTTTCTCTTCCAGCATTCAGCACTCTTCACCAACAGAACTAGAAGAAGTATCATCCTTGTGCCTGTCTGCCATTATCTCTTTCCTCTGTTTTTTAAACACCCTGCATCAGAAGCACAGAAAAAAGTTCAGTGCAGCTTGTGGAAAATAAATATTGATGAGGGAAACAAAGTCAAGCCCTGTCAAGAAAAAATCAATATAGTATAACCTCCCTTCAATTTATGGAAGATTGCTTTTGTTATTTTAGCTACCCATTTGAATTGAAATCTATACCATATTTCAGTAATTTTCACGATTACATTAAGAGTTAATCTTGTTTGTTCTTCAGAAAGAGTTTTCTTATAAGATTGTCACAGAGTGATAAATTAATTGTTGCCAGTTTCAAGTATTACCAAAAATTCTTGTCTAAGTGCAGAGTACTTAGACAAGGCAAAATCAGGATTACTCTAGGAAGGATCTCAAACCATTCTGTCTGTGTCAGACAGATGGTATGGATGGAGGTTTCTTAGACTTTCAGGGTCTATCTATAGTGTAGGTAAATGCATCAGTGTTTTACATCATTAAATACAGGGTACCCAAAGGATTTCCATTTAATCTTCACCTCTTTGATATTGACACTCACAGGGAGGCAGGCAAAGTAAAGAAGCAGCAAATTTGACTTCAAGTATTTTGCTGTACATGCACAGCACTTACGATGCGGCAATTGGGTCCTCGAAAACTTAATAGCATATTCCTGGCCCAAGTGTGTCTATGACATCCCATCATACAGCCTTTCCCTCTCAGAGAAACACAGACTGTTAGCTTCATCTCTCGGTTTAGGCATCCTCCAACTACAGCACCACAAATTAACTTTTAATTTAACTTTTAATCTGCTAACATTTTACCTTTTTCCTTCCTTATGAATACTTCGTGACCTGACGACTACCAGAACGATTTTCACAGCATCAGTGGCTACACCTATAACAGAAAATTCCTACTTCTTTGGAACAACCCCTGTCAGTATATTTAAGTTTCCTTGTTTTCCAAAACAGGATGGACAATTCCAAACTACCTTTTGTGAGTACTCCCTGGTCTGTTGACTTCCATACCTTGCTCAAGAATTATGTAAGAGACTGAATGTTGGCCTTGGCCATAAACATTTCAGACTGTCACTGTAACAGTTAAGCAGTATTGAAAACTGATATTGTATATCCAGGAACATTCTCTGGCACTATTAAGTTTGTTAATATTCTTAAAAATCTATTAAGAGGCTTAAAAAGAAATTTTCCTAAAATAAATTAGTTACACTGTTTGGCTCAAAAATCAATAAAGTTAACCTTGTTTCATTAGGACCTAGTTTCTAAGAGTGTGGCTTTTCTATCATTTTAACCTTTTAAGAGATTTATAAAACATCCTCAAGCTTTCATCTTGTGTTTCCCATACCCTGTGACAGAATTTAGAAGTTGACAGACTGCCTGTAGTTCCTAGCTGTAGCATTGCTTGTCTTGAGTCACGTGTAAAATGAAGATGTGAGAGTAGTTCCTCACTGTCGGGTGTTGGTGTTTACCCCATGTAGAGCTTACTTCCATTATAAGACCTAGATCTGAAAATACTCCTTTACGTTTTTTCCCCATCTACCAAACAAAAGTACATACTAACTGAGGACTGCAATGGTCTTAGTCTAGATCTCAATTTCAACCTGTGAGGATAGACAATTCCCATATAGCTTTAAGAACATGGCAAATCAAAAACATTCTCCTTGCTGGTCAGTGATAAGGTAGTATCTCTCCTTTTAATAACTTTTTCTTGCCAGACATCTTCTGCAAACCAGTTTGTGAAGAGGTGAAAGACTCAAAACTGTCCTTAGCCTGTGTGGGATTTGCCTTTAAAAATAATTTAAAAAAAAAGATATTGTAGATATTTAATAACCAGATACTGTTAAGAAAACAGAAGAAATTGGAGTATTGACAGGCTAAATACATGGGAAACAAAACCAAAACAAAACCATGGCTCCTGTCACTGCAAAAAATGTATTTCATGCTATTTAAAATACAACTCATTTGGAATTTGGACTAAACAACAGAAAGCAAAAAAAGCCCAAGATCAAGAACAGCTCTGAAAAAACTCAGAATGTTAGGAAGCAGATGTAAGTTAAAAATAAAATCAGTTCAAGCAAAGACAGATCCAGGTTTGTGGCACTGCAGAAAATAGGCAGTTGTTGCTTTTGCCCTACAGCAACCTCCTTGTAATGGCACTGGATACCTGCCAGTCTCTAATTATCCTTACACCAATAACTTTAAATTGCTGCTTCCTTCAACCTAATGTCTTATTTTTAGCTTGAAGGCTACTTCAAGTGGACCATCTTATCAGAGTGACATAAATCTGATAATACAGTGTGGACCAAATTTGCAATGGCCTAAAGGGCTCCTGGGGTATTAGGAAGAGCCTTTTCTTTGTAAGGTGTAAGTAATCCATTTCATTATGACTTTATATGCTTCATTACATAGAAATAGGTGTTCTGGTGTAGTTTTTTTGGTGTGTGTGTGTTTCTGTTACATTCTTAAGCAAAGGAAATAACAAGACTGCTAAAGTAAGCTAAACACAAAGGCATATAATTTACATGTGTGCTTGTTTATGTGTGTATATACCAAGAGATATAAAAGGGATGTAGTAGTTTAATAGTATATGTATATAGTCATTATATATTACATATGTTTCAGATGTATATATTTGTTTCAGATGTTAAAGCAAGATGACTCTCTGTGTTGGTCATCTTCTATTCAGATAATAGTATATAAATGCATTATATGTACATATAGTAAGGAATAATCTCAGCCTTGAAGCATTTATAACTTAAACAGTCATAGCAAGAGAAATATAAGTTATTCTAAAAACATATGTGATCCACAATATTCAATTGTGACTTCAAAACAGTGCAAATATTTTTCAAAGTGAAAGGCTGAGAAAACATGATCACTTTGCACAGCACAATCAATTTTATGTTTATGAGAAAGCACTGAAATAACACAGCCTCTTTCAGAGGTAAACTAATATATAGTTTAGTAAAGCTGGTTTCACTAACTATAGTAGTATTAGTAATATTGCTTTGTACTGCCCTTCTTTAAAGCTGTACAACACCTGGGGTGGGATTCAGTAATCTAATTTCAAGGCTAAGAAGAATGTCCCCAGAATTCTGGGTCACAAAACAGGAAGCTTTAACGCTGATTTAACATTGTGCTGTTAAAGGAGTATCTGGAATAAGGAGGTTTTTTTCTACATTTTCTATAAGCTATGAAGTACATAAGTACAGGACTAGCTCTTTTGAGTGAGTATTATCAGTGTTTCCTGTGCCTCCATATGATAGTGGACACTAGAGACAAGTGTGAAGACATTTTTTACTGCAAAAACATTTTGTTCAACATTTCATTTGGTAAATATATTGCTTTGAGAGGTACAGATGTAAAAGGGTAAGACAACCTAGCAACTAATACTTACCTGACTGATAAAGTAGGCACACATACAGGCTGAAGAATTTAGTCCTGGTTTGTCCTTTGTTGAAGATATATAAGAAACATTTTAGAACTATTTTTGAGTTAGCACAGTGTGGCTTTTAAGGTGTTTTCTTCCTAAAAATATAAGTATCACACTTGAAAATACTTTTCTGTGAGAATATCTGCTGTGATAAGTGAACTGAGAGTTTCTAGCACACAAAATCCTAAAATGATGCTATTCACTAAAAATGTCAGTAATTCAATACAAACTGGACAAAAATTTTAAGCCATAAAATCTTCCTTTAGTTGGATCACTGGTTGCATTGCAAACATATTGTCTGATGGTTAAATTCAAAATAATTACTTACTTATCACAAAGCCAACGTCAAGAGATAATAAAAAATAAAATGGAACAATAGCATCATAGTGCAGCTTCTGCAATATTTTTTTCTTGAGTATTCTCTTGCCATAAGCTATTTCCTCCTTGATAATAACAATAAAATAGCCCCAGAAAACAATCCCTCCATGTTAATACTCAGATTCCATTGTGATAGAGGATCACACACATTAGGAACTTGTATTGATGTATTTGACAACAAAAAGCCAAGAATTACTGACAGTTCCCATGATGCAATAATTTTTCACCATACGAACATCCTTACAACTCATAGAATGGAAACAGGAATTCTTACATTGATACATCTTGAACTAATTAAGAAATTTCTTCATTTCTTTAGTTACTTTCTTTACATAGAACAGCTATTAGTATTTCCAGTCCATCACAAAAGATCCTACAGAATCTCGATATCACATTGTAAAATGCATTTGCAGGATGCTGTCCTCGCAACAATCTGTAAAGTGCAATATAACTCCACTGAAGTAATTTATGCTTCTCCTTAGGATAATTTGATGGAGAAGCAATTTTCTTAAACAGAGATAATGACTATAGAGATAGTAGGGCCTTATTTCTTCATCTTCAAACAGCTGGGCTGAATCTCTTCCTTCAAGAGCTGGTGTTCCTTCTTTTTTGACAACCTAAAAATGCAATGAAAGAAAAGCCAAAGGAGTAAAGCAAAGTTTTGTATCCTTCTTTTTTTTTTTTTGTTTTGTTTTTCCTAGTTCTTTGAATTGGGGGCTTTGTCATACCTCAAATCCACAACTTTTATATGTTGATAATGTCCTGCGTATGGTACACATTCTCTTTTTCTCTTTCTGCAGTTTCTTGAGTGTCACTCTCAACACTACTCTATGTTCACTGACATACTAGGCCTACAGACAACCTAAACAACGACAGCACAAAAAATCTTTTCTCACAAGAATAATTTAAAATAAATGTAGTAGTATATGCTGCCTGCATCTCTTGAATCATATGAGACGCTGAGTCAAAGGGCAAATGCCGTATGTATAACTGGCTGGTGTGATATGGCATTGCTGACTACACTGTAAACCACAATGGAGACATAATGTTCAAATACTCCAACGAAGATTTTCAGTAACTCTTTTAGCATTTTCTAAGGTGACTTACTTGGCCTTAAAAGGTTTCTTAAAGATACAACCTCTCTATTACTTTTAAAACAAAAACAAACAAACAAAACATGTTACTGTTCCAAAGTAAAAGTGAATGAACAGTGACACCAGGCGGCCAGGTAAAACACTCTAAATCCCTCATTCCCTATAGAAGGCATTGCGACTTGCTAGTTAAAGCACGATGTTCTCAACGTATTTAGTCATCATTATCTCAAGGCCAGTCAGTTCTTAATTTTGGCAACATGGCACTAATTAGACCTAAGATCATTGTGGGGTATGTTCAGTAATTGTTTTTTCCTACTGTTTACTTTTGCTGACATCCCAGGTGGTAGTAATATCAACAGACTATAACTGTCTATATTAGAAATTACAAAACTGAGTTCAGAACACAATACAGAATGTTCATACATCAGTTCTAAGAGCATAAGCCTAATTTAGTAGAATAAAAGCAGTTAGGGAAAAAAAAAAATACTACCTTTTTTCTTAACACTAATTTCAGTAGATCTGCTCAAAGCAAGGGGTTTCCAATAGGTGGAAAGTTAAAGTTTTGAAGTATTGAATCAGAAAAATATTGAATCAGATAAAAACCAACTTTTTTACATTTTCAATGCAATGAAATTTGGAAGTCTCTATAAATGTTGTTTCTGAACCAATTCGTGTTCTGAAATGTGCACTAAGATGTGTACTGATTTCACTGTGCAGCTGAAGATCTGAGTCTCCTGCTGCATTTGGAACTAAAGTTTGCAGACACTGCTGTTGCAGCTTCAACTGCAGCAAGTGACTCTTCCCTGCCCTGACATAACTGTGTAAACTGGGAGCCTGCAAGATTAAATGCTAATTTTGGTAAAAACTGTAATATGAACCTATTTACTGTCTTTAGGCAGCCCAACCAGAGTCCAGAGAGGATATTGTGAGGCTTATTCCCTGATGTCCTGAAAAACCATCAAGTCGAGCATGTTTCTGACAAAAGCGTTTGGGATTCAATTAGTTATCACTTTTGTGAGCATGTGCATGTAAAGTAGAAGCATATATTTTTAAAAGGCTAATCTGTGATGGGAAGATAAGGACTGTACATACAAATGAAGTACAGTGTATCTTTTGCCTTATTGTGGTGTATTGTATTCAGTTTATGTGGGCAAGGTTTTGGTAGCAGAGGGGCTGCAGTTGTGGCTTCTGTGAGAAAACACCAGAAGCTCCCGCCAGGTGAGACAGAGACAGTTTCAGCGAGCTCCAATACAGACTTTCAGTTGGCCAAAGTCAAACCCATCAGTGACATCGGTAGTGGTTCTGTGAGGGTAAAAGAATATTTAAGGGTAAAAAGAATGCAGCGTAGCCTGTGGAGAAGACCATGGTGAGGCCCAGGTCCCCCTGCAGCCCATGATGGTCCATGGTGGAGCAGATATCCACCTGCAGCCCATGGAGGACCCCATGCAAGAGTAGGTGGATGTGCCTGAAGGAAGTTACAGCCCACGGAGAGGCCACAAAGGACAAGGCTCCTGATAGGGACTGTGGCCCATGGAGAGGAGCCCATGCAGGAGCAGGTGTTCTGAAAGGACCTGTGGCCCATGGGCGATCCACACTGGAGCAGTCTGTTCCTGAAGGGCTGCACCTCAAGGCAAAGATGCATGCTGGATCAGTTCTTGAAGAACTGCAGACTGTGGGAAGAATCCATGCTGGAGCAGTCAGTGAATGACTGTTTCACGTGGGAGGGACTCCGCACTGGAGCAGGGAAATAGTGTGAAGAGGAAGAAGAGTCAGAGACAACATATGGTGAACTGACCGTAACTCCCATTCCCTATCTCCCTGCACTGCTAAGGGGGAGAAAGTAGAGGAGTTAAAAGGGAAATTGAGCCTGGGAAGAAGGAAGGGTGAGGGGAAAGTGTATTGTTTTTGTTTTTATTTCTCACTATTGTAATTAACTGACAATAAAATAAATTAATATTCCCCAAGTCGAGTCTGTTTTTTCATTGATCACAACTGGTGAGTGATCTTCCTATTTTTTTCTTAACCCACAAGCTTTTCATCGTTATTTTCTTCCCCTGTCTTGATGAGGAGTGGGTATGACAGAGCAAAGTACTGGGCTCCTGACAGTCAGCCAAGGTCAACCCACCACAAGTTTTCATGCAAATCTACCCCCTCACCAGATGTAACTATCACAGAAGAGAGCCTATTAATACAAAACTCCTGCTCCAGTTGCGTTTAACAAATGGCATTTAACTTGCTTGAAAGACAGGTCAAGAATAGAGCAGCAGTCATTCAAATATAACACTCCTAAGAACATTGGAAGTGGTTTTTGAGAGGCTACCATTGCAATTTTTGGTCATTATGCAGGTGAAGTGAATCTCACTTCCAGAAATTAATAGGTATTTCATTCAGAGTTGTTATCCTAACTGTGCATGTGGTAAAGAAATGATTAAAGGAGATTTTGTACCCTCATATCATTGTTAGATCCAAGTATTATAAAACCATACAAAAAGTAATTTTCACAGCAACTGTCCTCCTGCACAATTTCACAGAAATTAAACTACAGTTTTGCTAAAGATCAGTTTTTCATCATGCAGTACTATGAGGCTGAGACTAGTAGATCAGAATTTTCCATGAGGCCATTGATTTTTAAAGTAGAATAACAGAATGAATATTCAAAAGGTAGTTGAAATGAAAAGGGTGAAAGAGATACAAATTAAAGTAAACAACCAAATTAACTAAATAAAAGATTCTTTGTCTAGGAGCCAAAGAACGTGATATAACAGACAAAAACTTTGAAAAAAATGTGTGTGAGATTACAGTAGATATTTCTCAGCAATTTAATATTATTTCAATTTTTCCTCACTTTCATATCCTTCTCAGTTAGAGAGCTTTCATTAAAGATGTTTGCTTATAATTAGAAATACTTCGGTTACCTACAGTTCATATGGTCTTCTTTCTGAGAGGACTGAATGGGTTGATGCATTCCACTGGTCTTCTCCAAAGTTCAATGACAAAAAAAACAGCTATGCTTCATTTATTGGGAAATGTAGCTTCTGAGTCTATACTTTTAATTACATTTTTAGAGGCATGAAGTCTTCAAAGATAATGTTTCTAACTCTTCTGAACATCAGGCTCCTTTAAAAGGTCCTTTGTTGGCTACCCAAAGATACTTGAGACCTCTCATCATTTGGAATCTCCCCAATTTCTTCTCTTAATGTGACACCCTGAAGCTTCTCATGTGTATGGTTTGCCAAAAAAAGATGGCAAACAGCAAGAAGAGAGTAGAATCACTTGTAGAATGCTGCAGATAGCAGTCAAGCAAAGGAGTTCAAAAACACTTCTTGAGTTTGGTGTCAACAAAGTCCTAGGTAATGAATTTGCCTTTGAGGAAATGGCACTGCCCTGCTTCTTTCTCTGCCAATGAATCTGTGAAATTCAAAGTTGAAGGAATCACAGTGTAAATTTATTGAAAGAGTAGTGGAAGTATATTTTCAGCGTGACCTCTCCCTGGAACCACACAAAAAGCTGTGTCTGCACCAGTCACACTAGTACTATTGTTATTTTTTTCAGTAGCACGTGGAGTTTCTTGAGACTACATTCAGACCTTCCTAAAAAGAAACTGCAAAGCAGAACCTCCAGCATTGTTGTTTTTATTTGTGTGTGTGTGTGTGTGTGTGTGGCAGGGGGTGTGTGTGATTCCAACACCTATGACAACATGTTAACATGACTGAACACAGGGGTGGTAGCTAGTGAAACAGACTGTGAGTTTCTTGATATTTAAGACTTCTGAAATTCTTCACATACAAGTCAGTTCTTAATAAGAACTGAGTGAGAAATACTTAACTTAAAACAGTTTTATTTCTCAAGGCAACGTATAAATAAAAACCACTAACTGATAAGAGAGATGGATAGTTTTTTAAAGCTGGTAGGAAACAGATCTTGCAACTGTAATATATTTTCCTCCAACTTTTATGATAACAATACTGTTAGTTCTGCTTGCATTTAATTCACAGTAGCTGTGCAATATTGTAGACTGAAATCAAGTGATTAGAGTCTTGACCAAGCTTTTGAAAAGTGAATTATTCTAATATCACAGTTGTAATTTAGGATAATGAAGGAAAATGAAAGAATTATCTTTGATAATCAAAGTATATAGCAATTTAACCCAGCATCTGAAATCTTTAAAACAGAGACATACAGAATTCAATACAATTGGCTTGATAAATGACACTTTATACTCTTGATGAATAGTAAAAGGTTGCAGGGCTAATTATTCACTTGAAGACACAAGAGTATAGTCCACAGGGCAGAATGGGCAACATGTAGTCTCCCTTTCCTAACAATATGAATGTCTACTGTTTGAACTGGAAATGTATAGCTTTTTTTTTTTTTAATCTTTTCTTGCAAGTAGTATTCATGTTGCATTTTCTTATCATGCTGTTTGTGATTTGCTGTTGCAGTAAGGCTGTGTGCAATGATGTAATACTTAGAGGATTCTCAGCTGGCAGTCAATGAAGTTACCTGGATATTCATCATGAGCATTTTGTCTCTGCTCTTTCCACTGTCCATAGGAGTCCAGCTCTGTAATAGTAATAGTATTGCATAGTAATGCAAAAATCTCTTCACCTCTCCTTGATGGAAATGTGTCCTGGAAAGCAAAACTGAAAGGGAAAAAAGGGACTAAATAAAGATACAATAAAGACACTAAAATTGAATTTGTTTGGTTGGTTGGTTGGGTTTTTTTCCTGGTATGTCATAAGGCTTGAATTCTGGTACACACTGTTCAAACAAGTCACTTATCTGAATCCAAAGAGTAGCTAAGAGCAGCTCTTCTGAGTAGCATTTGATGGTTAAGGCTTTTAATCTATCAGGCACTAGCATGACTTTATGCATTTTAAATGACCAAAGTCTATTTTACTCAAAAAACACTTGTCTTTAAAACACCTTACTTAATCTCCAGCAGTAGAATAAACTGAATGTATTACATACTATTAAGGTGAATCATTTGCAAGGCCAACAATTATGTAACCATTTAATTTTACTCTTACCCATTACCACTAAAGTAACTGAAAAGCATGTTCATTTTCATTTGAATAAAGCATGTAAAAGCCATTGAAAAAGATATTTATTCATTGTAAACCACCTTCAACTTTCAGACAGCCTGTCACTGAGACGGTGGACCAAAAGACACCTTTGCAATTTTTGTGCAGTTTGATTCACATTTTTTCTAATTGCTTTTAAGTTTGAAAAGCTTCTCACTTTTGTCTCATATTTATGGTCCAGAGGATGAAAATATAAAATAATAAAACCCCCATCTAACAAACAGAAAAAAAAAAAAAATCTGTGATTCAAAAGTAGACCTTAGTGTAATGCATTCTTTTTGAAAAGGAAACGTTTTAAAAGTAAATGTTTCATATGTAGTGGAAAACTATATATACAAGGGTATGAAGATGATGTGTTGAGAACTTAGACCGAGAACATTGTATGGGAATGTAGCAGAAGATTTGGCAAGGAGGTTAGTTAAATGTAAATATGCTCAAGTGACTTGCACCTGTCTGTAGAAAAAGCACATACATCACACTAATAGTTTTACTGACCTTGTGTGCTTGATGAGTAGAACCTCTGTGTTAGATAACATAGGCCTGTGAGAAACTCCAGGCACCTTATCACTATGTCTGAGATTCCTGCTTTGTTGTGGGAAAGAGAGGGAGCCTTGAAATACAGGCGAGCTCAGCAGGCCCAGTGATCTTCCAGCAGGGCTGAACTTACCAGTGCCTGCATCCCCGCTTGTGTCACCTCTGCCTAGGAGCTCAGGTGCGACTTCAGAGATCCCCCAGTAGAGAGGTAACTAAAATAAAACTTGCTCTTTGCAATGCATTCATGGCCTCTGGCTGTTCTTGCAATGTGCCTGCGTATGTGTACACAAACATTAATTCAGTTAACTTACCCCTTTTCTACAGTGTCCTGACCAAATAATTTGTCTGAGTTGAATGGAATAAGTTCTTTGGAAACTCAGTCCCAAAGACTAAACTTTGTCCTTACACCTCAGTTCAAGACAACTAACTAGCACTACAGAGCTGCTATCTGAACTTGAAGTTGTGTTTTTTTTTTTTTTTAATTGAAGAGCTTTCCTGAATCCCTTCAAATATAAAAGAAATTAACTTTCAAAAGTAAGACAAAAGACAGTCTATATTTTAAATAGTAGAGCAATGACAGCATTTGGAAGAATGAAGGAGCTAGTAAGGTGCCATTGTACTGGCTGATGGAACACACAAATTCCAAGCTACAGACTCTTGCAAAATAGAAGTAGATGAGATAATTATTTATTAGCATTATATGCTGAAGGACAATCTTATTGGCTGAAAAGAATCCATTTGATGAAAGTTTTGGAAGTCTCACATAATGGTCTAAAACTTTCTTAAATAAAGACATTGTATTGGAGTCTACAGTAAGGAATAATGGATGTCACTCAGAAGTCTCTACTTTGTCTAGCAGCAAAAGGCAATGGTGCCCCTTTTTGCCCTCCCTTTTTACCATACCTCTGGAACAAATCAGTCAAAGAATCTAACACAATAACAGAGTTGAAGGCATAAAAATATTGGACATCTTGGAGAGAATTTCATTATACATTGTCGATGTCATTCTTTTTTTATCCAATCCGTATGAATCCCTTGGGGGCAGCAACCAATGAATTAAAAAGTTTGAGGAAGTCTCACTGTAGACTTGTAATCAAAGGAAGTTCAAGATTCAGTGCATCAAACTTTCACCAACAATATGTGAAGCCATACTAAATATGGGTTCATTTGGACTAAACATTCAATTGGGTACCTTTGAGTGCAATTACTTCATAGTACTGATAGTCATATAATCTCATTTTTGCTCAGCTATTTAGGTCTATTGACCTTGAGTACCCTAACTATATAATGGATATAATAATAAGAGTACTAAGCTTTTAGGGAGAACTTTTCACCCAAGGATCGCAAAGCATTTTAGAAAGGAGGTCAGGATCATTATCTGCAATGGCTGTGGAAACAGGAGCCAAAGAAGAAAACTGAATTGACCAAAGTTGTCTATTAGACCTATGGTGTAGCCAAAAAAAAAACCAACTTTTTGTGTTACAGTGCCAGCATAAGGAGACAAATTAAAACATAGTAAGATTAACCTTTTTTCCAGTCTTGCTTTATTGCTAAAATTATTGTGATATTTGAAAGTGCTTCAGATGTGTATGTGTATATTGGGCAAGACAACGAAGTCATCTTAATTTCTTAGCTTTCAAAGCTTTCCACTTCAGCAGTAGCTTTATTTTAGTAAGTTAATAATACCACATTTAAAACCCCCTATATCAGCAGAAAAGTCTCCCCATAGTTGCAACTATCAGCAAAAAACAAGAGTTTAAGTGTTGACACTGGATGAATGAGTTATGAGAAAGAATGGGTCAGTCAATGCCAAGGTGTAGGTGTGGATTAGCCTAAGTAGGTCTATGACAGGGCCTTGGCAATGGGACAACACAGTTGATCAGTGTTCGCATGTAGACTACCAGACTTGAAGAAGAAACTGAGACACTCTGTCTGAATCTGAAATATTTTTATTTAAGTACCTTACAGGAGCACAGTTATGCAAATAAAAACTTAATTGTATGACTTGCAACTACTAAAAAAAATTGTTTGTGAAAGTAAATAAAAAATACATGATTTTTAATTAATTTAAAATTATTGGGTATTAATTTTCACAGTGTCCTGAGAAAATGAGGCTAATTGCCTTGCAAGGAGTTCCAATGTAAAACCAACATGAAAAAGTGAATTTTAGTAGGGACAAATCAGTACACTGGCTACTTGTATGTTTAAAGTTTACATTTAAGATGTTCCTGAAAATTACTATTTTTGTGTTAGCTTGTGTTAGTTATCCCAAACATCAGTATTATGCAGTTGATTTTTCTTATATTTTGCTAGTATTGTAGACTTGTATACTTGCTAAGCTAACAAAAAAAATATGATCCGAAGAAAGAAACGTATAATGATTTTTCTGGGATTTTAGCTGTATGTGAAGGTCTTCTCATGGTGTTGTTTCTGTTAATATCATGACAACTTTTACAAGTAAAATAGGTTTCCTTATTTACTGGGTATCCCTACATTCAAAGTTCCACATATTGTTGAACACTAAGAGCTGTTATCAATCATTAATGGGCTGTGTTTATACCTTCTCAAAAGTTAAACTGTAAACAAACACTTTTTGTCTTCTAATGGTTGTATAAACTGCTCCACAGAAGAAAATGTGGAAAAATTGGAAGAAATTAGTATTAGAAGCTGAGGGCATCTGGGCTGAACATTAACTCCGGTCTCAGACAGAAGGACCAAAAAAAGGATGTTTGTAGAGGAAACTCAAGCAGGCAAAGATTTGAGGGGGTTCTGCCTTTAGTATTTTCCTCAGTGAAGATCAAGAGGCCTAACAGTCAAGAAGTCAAGTGTAATAAGACTATAACTAGGATATTTAAGTTTTCAGATAACAAAAACTTAAAGAGTTTAGGGAAGGGTAGAAACAATTGTTCACATAACTCTAACCCACGGTGTCCTTGAAATGTGATTTCTCTTTTCCAGTCTGCGTTCCAAACAGCTCAGATGACCTCTGAGAGGTCACAAGCTCTGCATATACCTCCCTGTTCCCTTGAAAGCTTCTGGTTATGCCATCTCTGAGGCTTGACTTTCTCTTACTTGTTACTTGTTGAAGCTGCTTAGTCTCCACATAACCGCAGGTTTCCAGGCTCAGTGCTGTGATTCACTTCTCCTGTTTTATGCCTCTCAAATTTTTTCTCCTTGAAGAGGTACAGTTTCTTCCCACATTAACTTATCCCCCTCCTTTCAGAGGGTTTTGGCCTGGTCACTCCCCTTCAAGGAACTTTCTACAGAAACAAAAAGCAACCAAATCAAAGATAATGTCTGGTGTGATCTGCCTCCCCAGAGCTCCCCTAGAGTCTTTCTAATGAGAATGATCAGTCTTCCAATATTTAAAATAAGTAATATAGCAATCAAGTCTACTGCTACCAGTAAAGGAAACATCCAGTCGGAGTCTCGTGTAAATGCCAGTATAGCTTTACACACTTAATGTGTAACATGTATTCCTTGATGTTTGTCTTAATATTTTATTTTTTAATTAAAAATATTATTATTTGTTTGCCTCATTACTTTAATTTAAGGAACTGTCAATTTTTAATACAGTGAAGATGTGGAAGAGTTGACAAACATCCAGTCATTGACACATGAACATAAATAACTTCTGTAACGAAGAACAGAGTAAATATCAATTAAGGATTTGTTCAGTATTGTTCCCATAGAAGAAATAAATGTCAAGACACTAAGGTATTTTTCAGTGAAAAATTTGTATATATGTGTTTTCCTCCTGTCTCCATGTCACACAGTATCTGGTGTAATAGTTTCAAAACAATTCAGATAGCTCAATACATTAAAGCCAGCTTTTGGATATATGTTACAGACACAATTCCCAAAGGCAATATGAGAAAGTTAGATGTTTCATCTACAACTGCTTTAATAACAAAATGAAAAAATGCAATCCACTTTTATTAAAAAGTCTTAAAATGCCTCAGGGAAAAGTGAGATCATAGTTTTAAATTTCTTTAGGTGACACAACTAGTCAGTATCTTTTACCCAAGACTGCATCATGTTAGGTTCTACAAAATACAATGAGAGCACATCTGCAGCAAGTTACTTGCAAAAATAATAGTATACAAGAAGGCAGATGTAACAACATTTTTTTACTCACAATACTTCAGAGTTGAGGTAATCAGAAATTTTGGGATGAAATCTTGAAAGAAATGCATATATATCAGTTTTGGAAAAAAAACCCAGAAATATAAAGTCAACTCGTAGCTTTAATCACATCTTTAGTGAGTATTCTGACAACAAGTCTATGCTATAGAGTCTGGCTTTCATTACACTGCAGAGGACATGCAAAAGCTCTTATTTCTAAGTACGTTTGCTTTTGTACATGTTTCCATATGTGTTTGCTGGGCTATGCCTAGTGGGATGAAATTTAACAAGTCAAAATGCTGGATTCTGCACCTGGCACAGTGTAGTGCTGGGCACAAGTATAGATTGGGAGAGGAGTGGCTGGAGAGCAGCCCTGCAGAAAGGGATCTGGGGGTGTTGGACAACAGCAGCTCAGTATGAGTCAGCAGCATGTCCTGGCAGCTGAGAGGGCAAACCACATCCTGGGGGATGCATCAAACACAGTACGACCAGCTGGTCAAAAGAGGTGATTATCGTGCTGTATTCAGCATTGGTGCAACCTCTCCTTGAGTACTGTTTGCAGTACTGGGCCCCACAATTTAAGATGGATTTGGAAGTCCTTGAATGCACCCAGAGGAGGCCAATAAAGCTGGTGAAAGTGCTGGCAGGAATGTCCTGTGAGGACAGCCAAGGACTTTGGGCTTCTCTAGTTTGGAGAAAAGGAGGCTGAGGAGTGACCTCATTGCACTCTACAGCTTCCTGAGGAGAGGAAGTGGAGGGAGAGGTGTCGATCTCTTCTCCTGGGTATCCAGTGATGGGACAGGTGGGAAATGTAAAAAGCTGCACAAGGGGAGATTTAGACTTGACAGTAGGAAGCATTTCTTTACTGAGAGGGTGGTCAAACACTGGGACAGGCTTCCTACAGAGGTGGTTGATGCCCCAAGCTGTCAGTGTTTAAGAGGAATTCGGATAATGCCTTGAAAAACATGTTTCACCTTTTGGTCATCCCTGAAGTGGTCAGGCAATTGGACTAGATGATCATTGTAGGTTCATTTCAAATAGAACTATTCTATTCTATTCTATTCTATTCTATTCTATTCTATTCTATTCTATTCTATTCTATTCTATTCTGTTCTTTCTGGTGTGGTTTTTTTTTTTAATATAAAATGGAAATTGTGATTTTCAATTGGTCCTTATTTGAGATTAGTCAGAAGCAAAATTTACAACACACCAAACACTATGATAAAAATGTCTGATTTTTATTAGACATCTAAGCTACGTATTTAATTGATTTACATTGTAAAACACGTTTATGCTATATAAAATGCCATCTTTCTATGTGTGTTTTTAAGGATACATAAATAGCAACAGACTTCTCAAACTTCATGCAAAATCAAAAGGCTATTAGAGAATGTATTTTAACTACCCATTTATGCAAGCAAGACTAATGATCATGACCACTGTGGTTGCTGCTGCTTACTAGTTGTCTTAAATGTACCTCAGTGTTGTACACCTAACACCTTATTAACTTGTTTGAATAATTTTGTCATTAACATAAAATAACTGAACTACTGTGGGGTACACAGTGTGACAGTGGAGATATCCCTACAGTAGCAAAAAAAAGCATTTAATTCAAAATATATTTAACAAGTTGTGCTGTAGAAGAAAGAAGTCATCTACTATTCTGACACATGGGAGCCACATACTTAATAATGTTTTCTACTGACAAGAAAGCCAAAGTATACAAGAACCCGTTGACTTCTGTTCTTGCCGCAATTTTGTACTTACTTGTTTTAAATTTTAAAAATCCTTCATTCAGGTTGGGACTTGACTGGATTTTTTGCTTTGTTTTGGGATTATTTCTGGATTTAACATACTGGACCAGACCTCTACAGGTGTCTAGGTTCTTACTAAACTTCAAGCAGTGATCTCATTCACTTGTTTGACATAATATTCTTGAAATAAATAGTTATATCAGTTTCTGTTACATTAATAAATTTTATCATTAACACCATTTTTTGCTATCTAATGATAGATAGTAAAGGAAATAGAAACCCTGGTCATAAACATGCACTTTTATTCATAAAGACTTGTTAAGCATCCTTTATATATTTTAAATATTCCCTAGTCTATTTCATTATTTGCTTTTTATTGACATTTTTTGAGAACTTATTTTTACTGGGAGCTATGCCTTGTCTGAAACATTTAATAGGCATTTGAAATTACAAGTTATGATCATTGCTAAAAATGAGAGATTATAATGAAAGTCAAACAATCATGGAGAATGTGTTCTCAAAGGGCAAGACCTTTTAAATAATACACTATTATGATATAGACATGATCTATAGCTCTGAATTTTTTTTTTCCACCAAATCTCTTTCGTATGTGAAGATCTGGAAAAAGTCTTTAAATGGGTATAAAGATGTCCCACCCACAAAAAATGAGGAATGTTGGAATGAATTGTCAGACCCATAAACTGTGTCTGAACCTACTCAAAGAATTTTTTCATTGAAAAGACTTCCTTCTAGAAGTAGTTTTAGACAAAAATACTCATGATGGGAACTGTTCTGCCAAAGAAATGCCAATATCATTACAAAATGATTTTTTTTTTCCCCAAGGAAGGTATAATATGGTTGTGTCTTAAAAGCTTGTGTATGTTTTTACAGTTGATTAGATTGTGCTCTTATGCCAATCTAATAACCCACTTATGTGATTAATTAAGAGCTTTATGCCCAGTATGATCCTGAGATGTAAACTTGATATACATTTTCTTTAGATGTAAAAGTGAAAATCTTGTTTATAACTGAAAATCCATTATCTGGTGATTTTCAAAACAATCTTTTTCAGCCAAACACAGAAGGATTCTAAGAAAAATATTTTTTCAGTAAAAGCTCTGTATTTCCTTTCCTCTTTTTCCTAAAATATAACAATTCTGTTTAAGAATTATTTATATTAAAAGATTGTTTGGAAAAGTGGAAGATTTTTTAAAAAGTAAACCTAGTTACATTTATTGAAACAAAATTTGTTTTTTTCTTTTTAATTCTTTTTAATTGTAGAATGAATATTTCTGAAAAGGGAATGGATTGTAAAAGTTATATTCAAATTTATCAGATATAAAGGTTTCCTGCTGCAAGGAAAAAGGTATCTAAACCATATAAAAATATGCAAAAAGTCTACATGATTAGAAAGGAAAAATGTTGTTAAGATCACCTTACAAGCTATGAAACCACTAAACAACATAGAAGTCTAATTTTTACTCCACTAAATGATGGAAGAGATTAATATACTTCCTTCAGAAATATTATGTAAACAGCAGGTTATGAGATTCAAGTTATCAAGCAGTTCTCCTTCTCTGTGTTCCAGTTCTCATGAATACTCATTCAATACTCGTGAAATTTACCTTGTTTATTTTTACAGAAGCTCACAGTTAGACTATAAAGCAGGAAAAGGCATCATTGGAGAAACATTGCAGATGTCTGCACACTGGTATCTGGTGCTATATTTTATGTCAGTTTTCTAATGTATTCTCACGAGGCTGAATAATATAACTTCAGGTTACAGGAAACATGCTTCTTTTTAGAATGATAGGTGCAAGCCAAGATGTCTACGCAAAGGTATTTAAAATTACACTACATATATATGTTTAAGAAACTAAATCTTTCCCTACATAACAGGACAAAAACAGCATGAACGTCCAAGTTTGAGTGATATCAGAAGCATTTTTTCCAACTCCAAATCATTGAGAGCTCTTTTCTCCTAGAAGAGTTATGAGTTCATCTTTGAAAAACAGGCAGAGGAAAAGGGTACTTAATTCACATGAAAAACTGTTGATATTCATTCATTTTCTCATCTCAGTAATTCAGAGCTAGCTTACTTAAAAGGTATTTCCTTTGGCTTCATGGGATGTATCTAATACTATCCACATTTTTTCCATTTATTGGTTGTGTATACTCTCCTTGATTAAGCAAACAGCATACACGAAACCTTCAGTGAATTTTATGTTAAAGAAAGGATTCACTACTCTTTCAGAGAATAAGTTACTTCTTTTTACTTAAGGTAGACTTCAACTTGTCATATCTATACTACTAAGTAAAACTCAGCCTTGAGACAAGCTTGGACACTGATCCAGGACTGTCCACACTGATGATATTTTAGCAGTGTACCAATCTTATTATTATTTTGGGATGTTCCTGCTTACATTCTCTGACAACACCTTAGTTTCAGACTATGAAAGCACTTCTCTGGGAGGATGCAGCATTACTGTCATGTTGTCTCAAGCATTTTGAACTAAAAAAACCACAACAAACCAACCAACCACTAAAAATTATAATGGTTCTTTACTCTTACTGCTCTCTCTTGTGATCATCACAAAAATTGAAAGTAACACAAAGAAAAGAACAAAAAGATCTTCATGAGAATAAAAAGTAATGGTATAGATGATCATGTTACTAAAACTGTGGTATGTGCTCTCAGGAATAGAATGTCTGTCATATAAAAAACCCCTGTAAGTATCTTGAAGAGACAAGAATTGCCGACATAGTTATTTTTGCAAAAACTTTTTCATTGTCTAATTTGGAAGCTCTGAAAGACCTGGGAATCTGTAGGAAAATGAACTATGCTATAAAGCAAGAATTACAGAGCAGACCTGAATTAGTCTGGAGGTCCAATAGTTAACTAAATGATACACCATCTGGATAAGATAAAGAAGAGGAAATTGAAAAGTATATTATTAGTAATGGAACTATAGAGAAAATCTGAATTGCATAAAGATATTAATGAAAAGTTGAAACAATGGCTGTTGATATAGTCTAGAAAACTTGAGACATACACAGAAAAAAAAAATGTTAATTTCAAAAGATGTTTGAAAATTACCAGAGGGATTTCTTCAGGCAGCCAGACCACAGAGATAAAAAATATTATAATGATAAATAAACAAAACATGTTTGATTTTTTGAAAATATCTTTGGGAAAAGAAAACATCATGTAATCCAGGGCCATCAGACTCATTTTCATTGAGGGCCACGTCAGCCTCACGGTTGCCTTCAAAGGGCCAAATGAAATTTTAGGACTGTATAAATGTAACTACTCCTACATTTATACAGTCCTAAAATTACATTCGGCCCTTTGAAGGCAACCGCGAGGCTGACGTGGCCCTCAATGAAAATGAGTCTGAGACTCCTAATGTAATCCATTGCCAAAGCAAGTTGAAAACAAACTAGTGGATTGGATGACATTATTAATCAAAGTGATTACAATTTACAAAGCAGATTGAGAAAGTTAGCTGTTTCTTATGCATGATGTGAAATTAATAATTGTTCAAATGTGTGGATTTTCAGAAAGATACGAGAATGGCATTCAGATAAAAGTTGGTAGGTTTTGTTTGTCCTTGTGTGAGTATTTTTCCAGCTTTTGTTTGTTTGTTCGTTTATTGCTTTAGTTTTTAAGTAATCAAAAGTAACAGGGAAAATGGGATATTATAATTATGTGGGATTTTGTTGAAGGAAGAAATTAAAGCAATAGTAATAAAACAGTTCTGAGACATTAACATATCTTTTAAAATAAGGCCATAGTAAAAATCTGGAAAATTTCTTGCATTTATATGATCTTCTACTGCCATAATATATTGGACAAACTGTTCTAAGAGAACTAGGCAAAAATGGCTGGGAGGAATTGAATTCTATATAAAGAAGCAAAATGTCATGGACAAGTTTTTATTTTCACATGAGATGGAGATAAAAAAATTAAGAGAAGTCCAAAATACATTAGGAGATTAAAATGTTAGCAGCCTCTGTGAAACATAAGACTGCAATTCAGCAGACCAAATATAGTTACCCTACTTATAGATCAATGCTAGTTAGCCTGTGCCCCTTCAGTCGATACAGAAAAACAGGAATCTTGGAGGGACCAGCTCATTTAAAAGAAAGAAATATACATGTGTGTTTCAAATCATTCCCTATTTTTTTCCCATTGACTGTTAGGGAGGGCCTGGGATGACTAGTTGTCCTTAGAGATTTACGAAGTTTAGCAGATAGGTTCCTATCCAGACTGATTAGATGTTGGAGCAAAATTAAATGAAAAATACAGTGTTATTGAAACTAAGCCATCATACAAAGAAGACAAAGTATTATGTAGGGATTTAAAGATTAAGAAGTATGTGTGGAAATTTTTTTTAGGAAAAAAAATTAAGAAAGTGACAAATTATAAATGGCTCTCAAAAAGGGATAAAAAATTAAAAAGAAGCTGAGTATTTTGTTGGTGAAAGATATATTGTACTAGCTATATTAAAGAAAAGATAAGTGATAGAAAACATTCAAGCCTTGAATGGTAACTAGCCAGGTTCCAGAGAAGTTTAGTTGTGAGGATGTACCAAATTGGCTCAAGATAAGTTTCTACTCGTTACTCTGTATATTATATCATGACAAAGCTGGCAGCATTATTTAGAACATGCTATAAAAAATATAGACTGCAAGTCAGAGGGAAATATTACCTTCACAGGCAAAGTTACAGAAACTGAGAATATAAATATACTACATGATTTTTTTAAAGTATTGTAAGAAATATAAACTAGGAATAATATGTGTGATACCTTCAAGAGGGAGGGATGATGGGTGCTTTACTGGAGGTTTTTCCTGAGTATGAGCTCATGAAAATTAAAGTAAAAGAAAATTCAGTAAATATGATTAGTTATAATCAAAATTGTAGAAATGCTAAGGTATGAAAAAATAATAATAAATCTGATTAATGCAAATAATCTTACCATGGAATAACAAAAGACCACTATGTGTATTAGAATCTGTGCAATTAGAACATTTAGGAAAAGAACATTAGTAAATACCCTCAAAACAGTGAGGCTGAAAAATGCCAGAGTTATTAAAACTTTCATTGAAATTGTATTTCTTTTTCTAAGGGTTTAGGTAGTGTCCAGATGGTGGAGTAATAATTGTAATTTTATTAGTAGTAGTTACGATAAGAATCATGGTTATTATTGCTATTATAAGCAAAGAAAAAACAGATTTTAGCAAGTGCTGAATTGCTGACCAGTCATGCACAACATTGCTGAAATACAAACAGGACCTGCATCAATCTGTGAAGTATTTCTTCCTAACTGTGTTGATATATGACAATATTTTTGAAGTTGTTCAGGTAATTGATCAGCTTATCAGCTTTCTGCAATAAATGTATCTTAGAGTTTCTATTATTGCCTGACCTCTGGTGCTTGAATAACCAAAATGACTGATTTTAAGCTGAAATAAAAGCAGGAGCTGTCAGTCAATTACAGACACTCTCAACATTTATCTTGCTTATTGATACTTTTGTAAGGAGAACTGACATGTAAAAATACCATCAGGAGTAAACTCTCAGTATTCAATGCCTACTATTCCCCATGAGTGCCTGCATTACTATAGTTGTCTTGGTAGTGAAGTGGTAATGACCAGTGTCATTGAAGGACTTTCACGAAACAGACACTGAACTTTAGATGCCATATGTTACAATTACTCTTGTAGGCCTTTGGGGCCTTGCACTGGGATTTCACATTTCGACATAGCTCCAATTTATTAACACAAGCTCTTAAGATATAAGAGCTTTTATTTTCAATTTTTTTCTTTCTTTTTTAAACATGGGCACTTACACAAAAAGATGATAATTTGAAGAAGAAATGCACATATTGCCTGAGAGACACCTGTTTCATGAACAAGTTCTGAAAATGAGACATTTCACTGCAAAAGTCACACATTTAAGAAATCAAATCTCTACTTGCCTATGCAAATAAATATGTAAAATACGAATGCAACAGACAGTTCTTAAAATAACCTTTTTGAAATCACAGTCACATAATTGCTTCTGTTATACTACAGAAATGCGGGAGTGTAAAGGGTGTTTAAAAATAGCTTACTAAAAATACCTTACTAAGATAAAAACGATGACAACAGAAAACTCATATTAAAAACTGGATCCCTGGTATACTATTCTGCCAAAAGGATCAAAGCTGAATTTTAAAACTACTTTTTGAAAAGGATGGTCCAGAATTTCTTTTTCCATGATATTCATGCCATTAGCTTAAATGAATAAAATAAAACTAAAATTCCACACTCTTTTTAGACGTGCTCTTGTCTCTCATGTCAACTGAAAAGCATCCTGTAGTCTTCTTTTTGAGGAGTTCTGCTACAAATCGTGAATGCAGAAGTTCAGTACTTGGTAAAATCTATGGTGATTGAGAATAAATATTTGTGTTGTGCATGATATACGAAATATTAAAAAAGCAGAGATGATTATATGTAGATGAACAAGCAATCTACTTTTGATATTTAACATCATTTTACAGTGTTTTGCCAATTGTTTAATCTGCCGAAAACAGAGAAAACTATGTTCTGTACTTTTAAACTCGCTAGTGGTAAGGATAGTACTCTATGAAAAGTCTCCTGTGGATTTTAATGTTTCCTTAGCATAAAATGATGTCTTTTTTCCTATTTTTTCTTCTTAGTAGAATATAACTTGTAACAAGCACAATCATGGTTCTCTTCCACTGCTGAAAGCATTCATCTTGAAGGCATTTATTTTATCATATATGTCTTTGTTGAATGCATACACCAAAGATTTTGAATCTTTGAAGATCTTCAGGAGAATAGCATTCTATTTCAAATTTTCCAGATAATCGAACAGTTGCTTAAAAAACAGTTTCACAAGCCACAGTCTTACTCTTGCTTATTCTCTCATTCTATGGGACTACTATAAAGCAGGTATGTAACTGTTTAATCATGTTTTCAAAAAAAAAAAAGAGTTCACAAAAAATGGCAAAAAACTTCAAGAAAAATAAGTAAAAATTTTGGGGTTCACTGTTTACATTAGTAAAATCAAAGAGTGTATGTAATCTACAATATTTCACAGCTTTTCAAGCTTTTAATCCTTTTTCGAAAGTTATAGCATATGTTTTATCATGCAGCTAATAGGCATTTTCTAGGGTGATTTCTGGGGATCTTTTTAAATTAACATATATTCAAAGACAACCACTTCTTTTTTGCTTGCTGAGCTTAAAAAATCCCTGAAACCAATTTCCAGAAAAAGGCTGCAGTGCCAGAAAAAAAAAAAAAATCCTTTAAATGTAGTGGGTTATTCTGAGAACAAAGACTTGAATCTCTCTCTTCTGTTTCCTTTGTATTAATACAGAAGGAATAATGTTTAACAGATGTTGAAGATAAATATGAGATACTATTGTTTGTTGATTATTTTATTCTGTGTCCTTGTGATTCTGAGAATCAGCTTTCAAAGATAGTTTATTTTTGAAAACTAACTCATATTGTTGATTCTAAGAAATTGACTTACTATATGCTGAATTCACAAGAAATATAGAGAACTCAAAGACTGTTATCTTGTTATAAAACAAGAAAAGGAGGATACCCTTCAGACTGACCTAAGACATGAACATTTACTGAGATGAAACAAAATCATCTTGTTAACAAAAGCTGCCTGACATTAATTCTATTTTGACTTGAGGTGAGATTCAGGCTACCACAATGTCATCTAAAATGGGAATTAGGTGGAATTTAAGCATCCTAAGTGAAAAAAATGTAGTTTAAATCACATTTAGTAGCAGTCGTTTCTGATCCATATATGCATGACCATATATATAATGTTTATATTGTCAAACTAAAGAGGGCCAGGACCATGTTCCCAAGACCAGGTATCACTGACTGGGTTTTGTGCATTCTAAGCTGGATTGTTTTCCTCTATAAAAGTTCTATGTTGAAAAGATGTGATTATAAACATGAATAACTGTGGCAGCTCAACATTTTTTAACTTAGTAGAATCTCGACAGTAAATTTTATTGTAAAATTTTTTGGGGAATGTGCATTTGTACATCTGGCAACTCAGGTTTAATAGAATTACGTTATACAAAACAGAAGAGTATAAACTAAAGTAGAAATTAAGGAGACTACGGTGAGAAGTGAGTTTGAGTCCTTGAGGGTTAAAAAGATAAGCACAGTTTCCCTATTTCTCCTGTAGCCTTCCTGAGGCAGAAGCATAGGTGTTTGTTTGTTTGTTTGTTTGTTTTATTTTGTTGAATTCAAATACTATTCAGGTGTGGTAATCAAGCTAAAATATACCTGAAGAATAGTACATAGATGCAGGTACAA
Organism: Caloenas nicobarica; assembly: GCF_036013445.1. Classification (NCBI taxonomy): domain Eukaryota; kingdom Metazoa; phylum Chordata; class Aves; order Columbiformes; family Columbidae; genus Caloenas; species Caloenas nicobarica. Next base: position 177,781,747 of record NC_088245.1, read on the forward strand.
AAATGCAGCTGAAAAAGCAGAGAAAAAACAGATACTGCTTTTCTTTTTGTCTAAATTGCCCTGACACTGAATAAGACCTGAGAATTTTGGCTCTTCTCAGTGGGCTGGAAGTACAGAAGCTTACAGTCAGCTAGGAAATGCTGAGTTCCAGTCTGAAGATTCTTCTCAGCATGTGATGCTGAGTGTTTCTTGAGTGTTTCTTGATCCTGAATGTAATTTCAAGTACATCTCCATTAGAAAACCAAAGACCTTCTCCAGACTTTATCAAGGAAGACTTCAAAGTCCTTTGGATTGAGCGTGTAGAAATGAAGTCAACATAAGTACTAGTCATTTTTGAAAATTTACCTAATATAGTCAAGAGGCATACCTTTGTTATGATGGCATGTTATTCGGGTCTTATAGCTTGTCGTTAACAAGTATAGCTTTTATGTCTCAGTACCTGACTTGTCCAGCAGAAAAGGGAGCTGCCAGGCTTCTATTCAAGATAATTAATAGTCATCTGAATTTTTTACTCAGACTGATGAGCCTAGAGAGACTCATTCGGAAAATGATGCAGCTGTTAAGTTTAAGAGAATACGGTGAATTGAAATGATTTAGATGTACCTGATTTGAAAACATCTACGTAATACTCAATAGTAGTCCCTTCAGAATTTTGCATACCAAATGTTACACAGCTAACATTTTGTAGTCACTCCCCACTAACACATTTAATCTGTGGTAATTAATTATCTACCTGTGAAAAATTACATCTGAATGTGTACTTCAAATCATGACTTCATTTGTAAAAAGTATATATAAAATGTTTTCTCTTTCTTTGCACAGCAGTTTGCTACACAGAATGCTCTCAAAGATGAAACAAACAAGCAAACAAACAAAAACATTTTCGAGAAAAAAAAATGTTTAAAACTTGTTTTATCAGACATATTTAACAACTTACAACAACAGCAGTGATTAACATATCAATGTAGCAAGGCTATACTGTAGGGAAATCCAGGAGATTCAAGGACATGCGGTTTATGTCTATAATCAACAGAGTATATTTCACTACACAAAACGTTTCAGAATTTTTCAGAATATATTACCAATTCACATAGTTCCCCATTAAAGTTTTAAAATACACATAAAAATACAAGAAGAACAAAAATCATTATTATACATCATTATGTATAATTCGTTAGTCAAAACATTATGTACACGATAGAGGCAATGTTCAAAGCAATTCTATTACATTTATCTTGGCAATATTAGAATTTCTAGATTTGAACCCTATTTTGATCTTTCTAGTGCTGAAGATAGAAGCTGAAGAATGAACCCCAGATCCCTTGATAATCAAAGAAAAATATTATCCAAAACAATACATACACTGCAATTTGTCGATTGATTCAGATATGCAGCATGGTCTACAATTTTGCTAAAATTTCACTTCAGCACTTTAAGACATAAACTGCAATGCTTGATAGAAAAAATGTTATCCTCTTTCCTGCTTTCCTCCATCTTTCTCTCCACCTTTCCAGTTTAAGAGAGAATTGCATTTAACTAATCAGATTCTGCCTTTTGCTTTCATTTAGCTTGCAGTGTTTAAAAATTGTAGAAATTTGAATGCATAATTAACAACCAAGAGTTTCTTCCAACAGATTCAATGTCTCCTTTTGCATTAATCTTTTAGATTTTTGGCAAAATTGAGCAAGACAATGATATTACATGTGCTTAATATTTTAAGCATTTGATAATAATGACAATATGAAGAAGGCAGAAAAGAGTGGTGGACGCTGAAAGATCAGTTCAATGGCTTTCTTCTGCCATTTCGTATTTATAAAATCATTAAACTTTAAGTGAAAAAAATAAAAAAAAGTGAAAAAACTAACCTTGCTTCCTTTAGAAAAAAAGCTTTGCCTTAATAAACAGATGCTTGAGCAGAGAGAATTAACTTGGTCATTTCACAAATCACCGAAGTATTCAGACAATGCTGCCAAATCTTCAGCCACAGGGAGCCTCCAGGCTATTCAAACCCTACCTAGCATGTGTGAATCTTCTTACTTCCACTGCATTGCTTTATTATGTCAGAGTATGAAAAACTCCGTATCCCTCGGGAACAAGGACGTCTCACCTTCATTATGCTGTCAGTATGTATAATTTTTCCATTTGTTCCATTTGATAACAAAATGTTTCAACAGTTTCAGCATATTATATTATTATTTTTTTTTCTATTTTGGACTCGATATATAATCTGTATGATCCAAGTGTACAAGGAGAGTGAAAAATATAATATGCCACCCGCTTATTAAGTCCACACCCATATAGACGTTCTCCCCTCAGAGTAGCTAATACTGACACATTCAGTAGACACACCACTAGCAGGAGGTGACACACACAGCAACTGAGGTTTTCAAACAAACAATGTTTCTTGCCTCCCAGATTTAACCCTGATTATTTTTGCAAAAAGTAATACATTATAGTTCAATACCTGCCAGGGGTGGGAGGAAGTAAAAGGCTTTTTCAAAGAGAAAAATCCTTTTCCACATCCTCTCAAAAAGAAATATGCAACCATAATAAGTTATATTATACATGTTTAAAGGCCTCAGTTAGCAACTGATTATGTACACATTTTTAAATATTTTCCCACTTCTTTATGACATGAAAAATAGTTCTATCATTTCTGAAAAAAACATTTTCCTCTTTAAAAGTTTTAAGTTCATCTGAAAAGAAAGCTGTCAGCATCCTACAATATTTTGCTTTTGACAGTGAAGGACCATCAGAAAATAGCTTTATAATATCAGTGACAAGAATTGATGTTTTATGCTGCTGATTTGGAAATTCTATATAAAGCCAGTAATTGCTTCATTTTAGTAATTTTCTTCTTTTAAGGTACGTTTTAGATAGTAACAAGTTAATGGCGATTGTTTCTCTGTTGTTGCAAAATGGAGAAAACTGACTTCATAGATGCTAAGGGATTTCTGAAATTGTGGTTATTGCAGTTAACAGAGAAGCAAATGCTTTTAATATCAGTGTCTGTACATTTGCATTCCACAAATTATTTTCAGTGAATGCAATAAAATAAATTTGATTTTTTTAATTAGCAAATCGTGTTTATAAACATTGCTATAAAGATATTCGCCATCCATTCCCACTGAAAAAATAAAACATATTATTGAAAGAAAGAGGGAAATAAAGGTCTTGAATACTAATTCTCCTTTCTTTCAAGATCAGCATTTCAGATCAGATTACTGCCCCAGCAAGCTCACTCTCTGCTCCCTCTCAGATAATAATTTTTCTGTTCTTAAATCTTTTAAAAACCTTGCATAACTTTTATGTAAATGCAAAGTGCGTTTTTGTGTAAGTTCATCTTTTAACACCACACTCAGCAAAAATTACCCCTCCTTCTCCTCACCTGAGGATAAGTCTCTTGAACTGCAGTTTCATAAATGCACTGCAAGAATAAAACTCATATCAATATTATAACACATACGACTCAGTCCACGTAGGCAACCAACCACTCAATCCTATAAGGCTTTACAGACTTGTATTAGAATATCAAAAGTGAAAGCAGTTGTACCATAGTTTTGTATCACAAACTACAAAATGAGCCAAAAGTACATGCTTAGCTTAAGCTAGTTGTAGGAGGATCTTTTACTTGTAGGCACTTCCAGAAGATGATTTATCCCATCACAAAATGCTGGAGTTTACCAGCTGAGGTAACTTAGGACAGATGAACTCCCATTTGGAAGTGGTTCTTCTCTTATTGTAGAAACAATCCACACTATTAGACGTTAACTTTTAGCTATCCAGCTTTACGGCACATTGCGTGTTGGAGAGGATACTTTTCACTGGACCTGCACCTTTACAGTCATTTTAAGAATTTTGATTCTATTTAATAAGGGTGAAGTTTTTCCTCAGATTCCTAGGCTTTGTTGTGCGATCTCCTAGGAGGGCATGAATTGCCTTATGGAGATGGTTTTTATAGATTTTTGCAGCAACACAACCAGGTAAGATTAGACCTCTGATATTTTTATAATTAAGCTTAAGAACCACACTTCATTCCTATACTTTAGGTATAGAAAGTTACATGACATAAATCAGAATCCTATAAAAAATAAGAAATATTCAGTTCTGCTATAATTTTTTACAGATGACACTGAGTCAGTTGTGTCAGATTTTCAAATTTGCCATGGCTTGTTATGCAACTGTGAAGATCGCAGACAGGAGAGATTAACACTGAAGCATTTTTCTTCTAAAAGTTTTCTCAGCAATGTCACAAGAAAACTTTCCTTCTTCTAACTTAATCTTTCCATTTTCCAACTTATTTACTGTATCTAATTTACTAGTCCTGAACTTTCAAAAGTACAATTTCTCACTACAATACAAAAAAAAATAACAGCACTTAAAATAAATTATTTTGATACTTGTAATTGTAATTGAACAGAAGGGGGATACATATATATATATATATAATTTTTTTTCTTTTTCTGCTTGCAATAATTCTTTTTCCTTTCTTATTTTCTTTAAGCTTTCCAAGCACATATAAATATATCAAAATATCAAAACTTATACCAGATTGTTTATTCATTTATTGATCTGTATCCGTCATTTGGGGTCTTTTTTGCATTTTTTCTATATTCTGTGTCAGTTGTCAAACTAAAAAAAAAAAAGTAGTTAGGATCAAATTTATAGCAGAGCTTGAACTAAAATACACATCTCTTATCTACTGTCTTTCATTTGTTTCACAAAAAGGCAGTTTCCAAGTAAAAAGCCCTGACTGAAATAGGATTTAGGGGATGCATATGGAAGAGGAGTGGGTATTTTTCTCTATGTAAATTTTGTTAGATTATGGTTACTTTTGCTGACTGTTAAAAATATGTCAGAACATGCTTCACAATTTTTCCAGAAAAAAAGATGTTTGAAAACTGTACACTCCAGGGAAAAAAAAAACAAAAACCAAAAAACCAAAAAACCAAAAAACCAAACCAAACCAAACAAACAAACCAAAACTAAATCAAAACGAACCAAAAACACCCAGGAAAACAAAAAGTCCGTGCAAATGGAAATGCTTAGACAAATATAGTATTTCCATGCCATTTTATCCCAGATGAATAAATAGGTAATTTTTGTTCTACTGATTGAAAGGTTAGAAATTTCTTTTCATCCTGTCACTTTAAGACTACTGCTAAAATGGCACAAAATATTATCTAAGCAACAATACAAGACAGCAAAGTGGAACTATAAACTCTTTTATGGTACTTGTGAGTGCCTTGCTTCAGTCTGATCTGAAGGATGATGTCCTTGCAAAGTGCTTGTTGTTAGTCACTTTGGAGGAGCAAAAGACAGAACAGCCAAGTATGATTGAGGACTGTCAAACAGTGGAACAAAGGGACTTGCTTCAGGTAAACCTAAAAGAACCCAAGTAAACATCAATTTAGCTAGCAGAGGAATTGGAGCTTGAGAGGAAGAATAAGAGAAGACTAACCTTTTTTTTATAGCTTGTTTGCTATAAGTGTAGCTTGATCTCTAGTGGCTTGCCAAGTAGGTCAACAAAAGTATTTGCAGTAATTGGCAGTGAGCTTCTGGAATTCACTGTCAGAAAATATGGTATAACTCCTGAAGAGTACTTGTTCCTGAGGGAAAATAACTCCACAGAACAAATTAGAATAATTCTGCACTTCTCGGTGAGCCAGTTGGTTAAACTGGTGGTTTGTTTTATTATGGCTCTTGTTTTTACTGAGTACTTCCATACATTTTACTGAGAAGTCAGAGAGTACAAATTACATTTGCATATTATAAGAAGCTGCTACAAAGGGAACAAAATGGGCATATTTTTTTACACTGTGTGCAGAAACTATAAACTGTTATCCTGCTACTGGTTGTTTGCTCCTGGTAGAGGGGAATTGCTAGTATCCTTTACAAAGGGATAGTTGGAGATCGGTGAGAGCAGAGTTCATCCTGAGCAGCCTTTCTCTTTGTAGTTGTTAAAGGAGGAAGAAAACATTTTAAGCCCTGCAGGGTTCTAGTGTGACTACTGCTATACAAACCAGGTCAGGGAAAAACAGGCTGGAGAAAGCTAAGGAGAAGAATGAGAAGGGAACCTAGAGTAACGTACAGCGATAAAGTGTTTCACTATGACTACAGTAGGATGCCTTGAAATTTCCTTTACAAAGAAATCTGACCTTACCCAAGCCTTGCCAGACTAGCTTTAATTCCAGTTAAATACCTCCACTGCCATCCCTTATTGTGCTCTTATCTTTTCTACATTTGATTCCTCCACACTTCCGGGAAAAATAGAGGAAGCTGAGACACAAATTTAGAAACCAATGCTTAAAATTTAGTGTCTTAATTAATTCTTGTGTCTTGATCCCCTGACCTTCCACTCCAAATAAGTACTAGTTTATTAAAATGTACCCAAAAACTGTATGATGACTACTGGGTAAAGTTTGCCTCAGCAACCATTCTCAAAGGATGGAATAAGAGAACCCATTTGCTCTTCAGTCAGTTAGAGTCTTCCAAAGCCACGCTGGTAGGTTTTGCACTCTTAAAGCTCTCATATACCCTTTCTGATACTCTCCAGGGCTTCCAACACTTGGCATCAGATTTCTTTTACAAGAAAAGTAGTCTGTCTGTCTGCTGAACAGCATATTCTGCCTTAATGTGGTACCCTTCATATCTGATATCATCCATAGGTTTACTGAGCATGTTGTCATCTGGGTTGTCCATGGTGGTATTGAACACTGTCAGACCAGACCCTGAATTCAGGGTACTCTGCTTGTTACCAGTCACCAAATGGATGTCAAACCACTGATTATTACTTCTCGAGCCTGACAGTGCAGACAATTTTCGTCCCATCTGACAGTACATTGATCCGACTCATAACTCCTTGGTTTTCAAAAGGGAATGCTGTGCTAAAGATTGTAAAAGTGCTGCTGAGGTTAAGATATATGACATCCACTGCCCTAACATTATCCACATGGCCTGATAGCTCATTGTAAAAGGTAATCAGGCATGATGTCACCTCAGTAATATACATTGACTGCTCCTGACTGTCTTCTTGTCTTTCACATGCCAGGAGAGGAATCCAAGAGTTTGCATTGTCTGCTCCAAGCTCCTTGCACCCAGTTTTTCTCTCTTGACTCTCAGCAGTGATGTCTCCTACAAGTGGCAAGCGCAGGGCTGCAGACCTGTGACAGAGAGCTTGCAGTGCTAAACCGTAGTGAGTTTCTGCATCAAACTTATATAGATTCCTACTGCAAATGAATTCACTGAGATTTCAGAAAATCTTATAATTTGATTGATTTAAGAGACTTCTTTTGACAGTTTGCAGAATATGGCATTTTTCATCGCAGTAACACAGAATCAGTGTCATTGTCAAATCCTATATGTCACTGCACAAAGATAAAGAGTGACACTGTTTCAGGGGAAAAACTGCTCAATTCCTACAGTTTAAACTAAGCCACGATCAAAGTGGTTTTCTGATTTATTAGCAACATGGTATTGACTAATATCCACCAATGCAAACGCTGTTGAGCCATCACTCCTGAGGATGCACACCTTCCTGCCCTGAGGTGTGGGTCCCCACATGTTGCACCCTGCAGTGTCACCCACTCCACTTGCCAGAGTGCAGCAGATCACAGGGCCTGGCAGGGGTCTGCTCCATCCCACATGGACAGGGGTTGTGGTGCAGCAGAGCCTTCGGGCAATGTGAAGCCACAGCTGGCACTTCTGTTTTCTTAATCAGTCCTGGACCATAATATCTTTATTTAAGTCTTTACCTGTATTGTCTCATGTACCTCAGGTATTAATTGATTTTGGATTAGTATCCATCTCTCGTCTTTCCATTTTTTTCTATTAACTAACCCACAGACAAGTTTATTTGCTAATGATAGCTTCCTGCAGACTCAGAATCGAGATGAAGCTGTATATAATTGACTGCACTGAAACTCGACTGCTATTACAATGAATATGTCATGGTTTTGTTCCAACTGATAGCTCACACTCTGGAAATATTAGACTGCAGTGTCATGAAACATATAGGAGACTTTGCTTTTTATTCAAAATCTCATGTCTCTGAAGACCATTAGATGTTACTTCTTTGATATTCTCTTTGCCTAACCTACACAAATTAAAATTGTGTTCAGTATAAAAATAAATCACAGGACACTAGTAGGATGTAATCCATGTGCTGCTGGTATTTCATTTTTTTGCCACTAGTACCTAAGAAATTAATTAATACCTTCAAGCTTTTGTTGTTAAAGCTACACTTTCAACTACAGAACTTAAATTTCTTTGCTTCTGCCATCCGTCCAGTTCTTGTGATGCACATTTGTAGCCTGATTTAAATTGTTGAATATATAGACAACCCAACATAGCTTGTTCTACATCTAGAAGAGGAGAAAATAATTTGAATCGATAAGGGGAAAAATCAGATGGAAAGAAGCAAAATGGTTGCTTTTGCCCATGAAATGGTAGCTAACAGCCTAATTGTAGAATCAAACACATTGTAATGTTCAGGGTAGTTCTGAATACAAATTCCTACCTTCTTATTGAGCATATATATTACAACTTTAATGTTTACGTCTGTGTGTCTAGGTGTAAAACATGTTTTAGTGTGGGTTTTGTCATCTATCTGTAAGAATGTGTGGCATATATCTTTATGTGAATGAAAGGCAGAGAAAAAGAGTATACTGGCAAAGTTATTTCCCTCAGCTTTCCTTAAGTCAATAACAAGATAATATTGAATTCAGAAGAACTAGGACTTTTCCCTACAAATATCCCCAGAACAAAAACTGTTGTTTGATTCACGTAAGATAGTGTGTATTGACTGAGTAATTTAATGAAGAAAATTACCTGTACTTTGCAGAGTTCTGTACATGAGTCAGATGACAAATTCAAAGATGAAAAATATAAATGTCAGTTAACCAGACTTAATTGTGATTTCCCAGATAACCAAATCACATCAAACAACCGCAGGAAATTGAGCCATTTTAGCTGTATTTTTTGCCCAAGCCCGGTATTCATGCAAATCATGGTGAAGTGATGCCTGAGGTCATGATCCAGAAGGTAGGTTACATCCCACAGTTTCTTTCCAAGACAAAAATTTCCCTCCTGAATAATTTTCTTACTTGTAACATCAAAGTGAATAGCGATCCAAATATAGTATGTGCAAATTAGGCAGTTATGTATATTGTAATTTATTTCGCAAAATACCATAAACATTGAGGGATTTCCTCTGAGTGCTTCAGGTGTATTTCAATTGTGAATATAAACTCCATTTTATTTGCAATAATAACAATACAATATAGTGCATTTTGTATCAACATTGATAGAATTTGCTTAAGAAGTAGCACAGAAAAAACCCTAAACAAACCACAAAACAACAGGAGCACTTTTGCTTAATTAGCATGAAACCAGTTTTATCCAGTATGAAACAAAGCAGGTATTCTTGTGTTACAGTCTCAAATCAATTGAAAAAACTTTACACAGAGCTTTATGCATCCTGGAAATATTTTGTTTCAATAGGAACTGGAGACTTAAAAGAGGAAAGAAGTGTTAGACGTCTGAAAGTACTCTCAATTAGTTTTCAATAAATGAGTGGAGAAACAGAGGAAAAAGGATTGTTAGGTTTTAGGATTTTAGAATGGTCAATTTGAGTCTCAGATATTGAAGTGAAGTCTCAAGGACAAATCTTCAATGTCTGTTCTCTCCATCCTGTCTGTCAAGGGGAGGAATGACAATTTGCACCAGCTGCCGAATTGCCCTGAGAGTCCAGCTGGGGCACAGGGAAAAAAAGGATGCTGTAAAAACAGAGTGCTGCCACAGCACTGCAATGCAGAACGTTTTAGAGAAAATCAATCATAAGCCAACTTGATAGATGGCTTGGATTTAAAAGAGAGGCAGAGCTACACTGCATGCCCCACTTTTGCTGACTTAGTCACAATATATATACTGAACATCCGCATGATTTTATTAATTTTAAGAGCCAGACAGTATTGTTAAAACAGCTATAAAAAGACTTGCTTTGTAAGATTCATCAGGCTGTGAGTGGGCACAGGAATCTTTATGACTCAGAAACCACGGCTTTAAAATTGAAAATGGATTTCACATACAAATAAGCACTGTATCCATGTAGATTTAGTTTGAGATGAAGTGATTGAATGACATAAACCAGATCACACAGTAAGAAAAAAAGTAGGACTAGCAAATATTATTTCACTGATCATTTTATTAGCTAAAAAATATTTGGTTCCTTTTTACAACTCAGAGTAAAACAAACGAACAAAAATCTGCAACTTAATACCAAAAAATGATCATTTTTAGGTTAATGTTTCATCTATATTGAACTTTTAAATATGTTTCTTATCCTATGGAAGGGATTTCTGCATTACATAAAAAATCCATGAAAGTGTATTTCTATACCTATGAAAAGTAAAAATAAAAAAAATAGAATAAGTCAACACAATCAGACATTTTTTTTAAAATTAGCAAGTGAAAGGATGGAAGGAGAGCAGGCAGACAAGAAGGAAAGAAGGATGGAAAGCGAGAAAGAAAGAGAGAAGGAAGGAAGGAAGGAAGGGAGGAAGAGAGGAAGGGAGGAAGGAAGGGAGGAAGGGAGGAAGGGAGGAAGGGAGGAAGGAAGGGAGGAAGGAAGGAAGGAAGGAAGGAAGGAAGGAAGGGAGGGAGGAAGGAAGGGAGGGAGGAAGGAAGGGAGGGAGGGAGGAAGGGAGGGAGGAAGGGAGGAAGGGAGGAAGGGAGGAAGGAAGGGAGGAAGGAAGGGAGGAAGGGAGGGAGGGAGGAAGGAAGGGAAGAAGGAAGGAAGGAAGGAAAGAAGGAAGGAAGGGAGGGAGGAAGGAAGGGAGGAAGGGAGGAAGGAAGGAAGGAAGGAAGGAAGGAAGGAAGGAAGGAAGGAAGGAAGGAAGGGAGGGAGGAAGGAAGGGAGGGAGGGAGGAAGGGAGGGAGGAAGGGAGGAAGGGAGGGAGGAAGGAAGGAAGGAAGGGAGGAAGGGAGGAAGGGAGGGAGGGAGGAAGGAAGGGAGGAAGGGAGGAAGGAAGGGAGGAAGGAAGGGAGGAAGGGAGGGAGGGAGGAAGGAAGGGAGGAAGGGAGGAAGGGAGGAAGGAAGGGAGGAAGGAAGGAAGGGAGGAAGGGAAGAAGGGAGGGAGGGAGGAAGGGAGGGAGGGAGGAAGGGAGGAAGGAAGGAAGGAAGGACTTTAGACTCTACGCTGTAGATATCTACATCTGATTCTACAAACTGTCATTTCGCAAGCCATAAAGAGAACATGATTCATCTGATCTGTCAGATGAGTGCAGTAGAAGATGACTGGCCCTCATCATTGTCTGTTCCTTCCTTTGCCTGAGCAAGGAGACTGTGGGGAGTGGGGGGTAGATAAAATGACATTGAAGCTATGTATGTAGGGATAAATAAATTCTCTTCGCCACAGTTCTGTCTCCTTTCTGTCTTCTTGTTATAAAAACAGAAATCAAATACTTAATATCAACTTCTAATCTGAAAAAACTTTTATTACTCATTAATTAGTTTTCACTTATAAATGGATCTTATAAATAGAGAAAAATAAACACATATGTAGGTAGTGTAGCAAGGATACCAAAAGTGCTAAATAATTAACCTTAACTTAGAGTGAGGCTTTCCTAAAAGTTAATTAGGTGGTTGTTGGATTGATTAGAGCTCAAGAAGGAATTTGTAGCTTAGATCATATGAAAATACTACATGACAAATGGCACACCACATGGTCTTTTAATGCACTATTAAATTGCAACTGAACCTGGTAGAAAAAATATATACAAAGACTCTCAAGAAAACTTAATGTAATACATCATTTTCTTGCTCATAATAGTTACCTGTCAGCACAGAAGTATGTTCTGAGAAATACTTCAAATCACAGTTTTACAGATTTCACCGCTACTCCACAACTCCTATGAATTTTCTAGAAGGATAACATTTAGTTACATTGCATAAAATAAATATACATAGCAATTAAATTTACAAAATACTTATGTGCTTGGTGAATATTTCAAACTAATTTAAACTTAAAAGATGAAACTATTAAAAATGTCATATATAATGAATGTTCATTGTAGAAAATTAAAACTATAACAGTTAGAAGCACAGCATTGTCATGATTTATCATGTTATGGTACCAACTGATGACCTCCTAGATTCCACGGCTATTTTTGTTATTTTACTTTGTCTATCAGTGAATAAGTATAATGTTATAACCCAGTGGTTCGAAGTCCCGATGCTTGTTTCCCATTAATAAAAATGTTCTGCCAACAGGCTTATGCATCCTTCAAGCTATCTAACCAATATAAAATAATCACTGCCTCTTCATCTTATTGAATCATTTTAAGAAGAAAGAGGACTGCTAGGACCTTTTGAAGAATAAAGTACACAAAATGATGATAGCTTGTTTCATCTGGAAAAAGATAAGGATGAGAGGGAACATAATTGTTGTCTATAAATAAATCAGTGGTAAACCTAGGGGAGGAAAAGACTTATTTAGCTAATAGACAAAGTTGACACAAGAATAGATGAGTATAGAATAGCCATGAGTAGTCAATGTAGTCTTGACAGTGAAAGTCTGTTAGTAAGCTGATGAATGAATCTTGGAGAAACTGTTTAACAGGAGTAGTAGAGACAAAAAAAAACCAAGGAAAGAACACGCTCTCCTAAAATAAGGAAAGAAAAAAAAAAAAAAGAAAAAAAAAGACAAAAGGGAAAACCACCTAGCTACTCTTAAGACAGAAATACATTAGTTTATGAAGTGATTAACTGTGATGGGAGAAGGAAGGGATCTATGTCCTACAAGATCCCTTTAAGTTTGATATTACATTTCATCATTTTTATTTGACTTCTGAAAACAAAGCTAGACAAAGTAGAGTGGAATGGAGAAATAGCTAGATAATACTTATGGCCTTAAAAGTATGTTGAGGAGTACAACCACAATGAAAAGCAGTAGAAGAGATTTTTAAAAATATTTTTAATGGCAAAAAACACAGCAGATGATGAAAAACTAGGCCACAGATGAAATCCAGGTTTGGGGTTGGTAGTATTTTGAGTTGTCTGTAATATGATCAAGAAAGGTGTTTTTTAAAAATTAAAAATTATAAATCATATTGAAATTGAAGACAAAGTCTTGACAGTCGTGAAAAGCTGTCAGAAGGTTTGCAGGTAGGTTGCATATAGGTCTGCGTTCTTCTGGATTGCATTTTGAGGCGCTTAGATATACCAGTGAGGTATTATGTTGGAACTTGTATAGCTTCCCACTTCACAAACTTTATAAGCTGAGATGTAGAACACACTGTTATATTTATATGGGTTTAGGTACAACAAAGAGTAATGCAGATTTATCTGCCCTTGCTCAAGTAGCTATGCCTAAAATACTATCCAGGATTTGAACTAAAAGAGCATAGGAGTGAAAATAGTTATAATGGTAAATAATATAAGTATATAATATTTTAATCTTCACATGTTGCTTTGTTTTAAATAATAAATTTTAAAATTACAATTTATGAGTCCATATTTTAAGTTTACACAAGATACACAATACACAATACACACGATACACAATACATTGTATATCAATTTCCACTGGTAATGACCTCACTTGTTACTTGCACTGTCACAAGAAATTTATTGGGTAGGATAAGAAAGTTTTGTGTTATAGAGTATGGCTTTGAATTCTCTGTGTAGAACTGAGAGTACACCTTTGTTCGAATATGAGAATCATCTCTCTTAAAAAGCAATGCTGCTAATGCGGCTTTGGAGCAGGATCTTTTACACCCTTGTGTAGAACAGTACTTATTGTACACTTGAGCTATGTATGGTTATATCACATATTAAGGAACCTTCTTATAACAGAATGAACTTTGTTTTATTTCTCTCTTTCCATCATTTTGTCTTACCATTGTTGAATGCTAATAATTTTTAACCATATAACCCTCATGTGGATACTTCTTTATCAGAGTATTTCAGTTCTAGGTCACTGGTTCAGTTCCAGGTCACTGGTTCAGTTCCAGTATGCACTCAAGATGAGGATGTGTTGTAGGCATTCATCCAGCTCCAAGCAGATTTCCCCACTGCTACCATTCTAACAGGTACTTAGTGACACCCTCCTTATCAATCTCACAGGACAGACTGAGGACTGCATAGAAACAGCTTCATTCCATCTCAATTGATGACAGGCTTTCTGAGCCAGAACTGAGCCCTTCTGGTGGAACACAGTGAGACAGATTCCACAGGTTACTGTTCATGGGGACAGAGGACTTTCCACTAATGATGGCTATTCTTACTGTTACTTGTGGGTCTGTGCTTCTATATAATACCTGCTACTGCATTTTCTGCTTCCCACATACTATCTTCATTCCTTTTGGTTGTATTTTCCTTTTGATAGCAGGAACAAAATATATTTTAGGCATTTATTTCATTAACAGAAAACAGATCCTTATTTAACAAATTTTCATGACGTCATTTCGGAGAGAGTGTGATGTTGCTAGAAGTGCCAGTTACTAAAATTTTGGTAATCGAATGTTTAAAGTTGCCGCTTGAAAGAAGGGGCTTTTGGCTGAGAGGATGTACTAGGAAAATAGTAAAAAAGTAGTGAAGGTCCTGACATTTGTTCCTTTTCGTTAATGTGTATTTCTCTTTTTAAGAGAAAATGTTGTTGTCTTATTTGGTGAAATATTGCTGCTCATAAACAGAATGCCACTTAGAAAAGCATTTAAATTTTTATTTTTGATTGATTGTTCAATAAAACATTTTTATTTAGAGAGTTATTTTGTCATCTAGGTCTGATTGAAGATGAAAATTCCTTTTTTTTGAATTTCAATAAATAAGATATCAAGAAAACACTGCATTTACAAGCATAATCTGCTTTTAAATCTCATTTGATGAGAAAATAACAAAGAAAAGTGAAGCAGACAATTGCATACACAAAAGTGTATGCAGAAGTAGACAATGTTACTATTCACCTTGGGGCTACTCATAACATTTGAACAGTAGTTTTTCCTGTAAGTAATTCGACAAGTAGGTAATGTATTACTCACTTCAGTTTGGACAGTTGGTTGCAGCTCTATGCACAATGATTTAGAGTCTTTCTGGACAAAGAAAGCTCCAATAAAACAAATTATTACTGTTCCAAGTCAGATTTCAGTCCTACAATTTTTGTGGCCATGCTGATGTAGTTATATATAATCTTTGCCCAGCAGAAGTTATTGAATTTCACTGGACTTCAGTATGATGGTGAATGGAATAAAGAGTTACCAACAGGGAAAAATTACTTTGCTCGTAAATAACATACTTATATTTGTGAAGATTATGTTCCAAAAATAACTTCTGTGAAATATGTTGTTTTAGTAGAGGTTAGTGTATTACAGGTAGTAGTTTAGCAAGCCAGCAAGTATACAATCAAAAACTTCTGCTTAGATCACTAAGACAGAGCTATAGAGTTGTCTTTCTGTGGCCAAAAACAGCCTGCCAGTTATGGAGGATCATTCCACAAGCCCAGAATTATAATTTTTTATTCAATTATCTTATGTGACCTATATCAAGATTCCTTGCAAAGACGTGTAAAATTGTGCTAGCTGTTTTCTGACTAATTCTGACAAGTCTGGAAGAATTACAGAATATGACAATACTATACTATATTAATCCAAAATAATTTAATATATAACATATACTGCTATGATTTATCTCCCTTATATGACTTGAAATGTTTTAGAATTGTTTTACTACTTAAAATGAATAATACAATTTGGAAGCACTAACATGATTTGCATTATCCTGTATCAACTTCTCCCATGTTTTATTCACTCTCTACTGTAACACACAACAGTTATGAGATTTCTTCATCTCAAAAGCTGTATGGTAGAGTCATATAATTTGTACTATTAATAGTTCTTCTTCTGGTTTCTTGATGTTTTCATTCCTGGCTACAGAATGGCCTATTTTGAACAGAAAGAGAATCAGTTTTTCTACTTATTTCATGAGTAGTTAACAGCCACAGCTGATGTCCAGGATATAAGAACTATAGGTGCAGTGTTCCTTAGGTACGTGCAGAAGCCATGTCTTCCATTTCCTGAGTGAATGTCCCCACTGATGAACAAATACATTTTTCTGAATTTTGCAATTTACAGATTCTTAAACCATTCTCATGGAAGTGCAGACTTCACACTATGAATTCTAGTGACTGACAAAAATATTGTTTTTCTTAGTAATTTCCCCTTGGACTATTTAGGAGTCATTGCATGCATGCAGCAGTTTCTGGACCATAAATTATAATCGCTGGACTAATTTCTTGCTCACTGTCACTCAACTGTTTCTTTACAGAAGTAATTGTCTGTCTTCATGGAGGGACTGCAAACACTACATCCAATGAGGAATAGATTAATCTTAAATCCAGGAGCTTTGATAAATACTGAGGGCCTTGTTTTGACAGTCTGATTTCCCTGCTGCTGAAGGTGCTCACTACCTAGTTGGGATGCATGTCATAGGTTCAAAGCACGAGAAAGTCTCACACCAGAAGGCTTGAATTTTACACTAACAGAACAGACAGAC
The DNA here is from genome assembly GCF_036013445.1 of Caloenas nicobarica. NCBI lineage: Eukaryota > Metazoa > Chordata > Aves > Columbiformes > Columbidae > Caloenas > Caloenas nicobarica. The sequence goes on from NC_088245.1 coordinate 177,798,296, forward strand.
AGAAATAGAACAATAAGATGTCTGTCAAAGAGGCAAAGTGTGGTAGCTGTGTCTGGTGTTTTTATTTATTTACTTATTTATTTGCTTATTTATTTATTTATTTATTTATTTATTTTAACTGTTATTATTTGTGAGTACCTCCAAATGGCTCCCTACAGGTGCAGCAGCAAATTCAAACTACTTACTCTGGCCCAAATATCAGTTTACACCCTACAAGAAAATTGGTCCTGTTGCAACTGCTATTGAACCTAAACCATCAGTAACTGGTGTGAAACAGGTCTCTCCTACAGTTACAGTTATGGTGTAGCCATCTATCAGAGTTGTGCCCACGAGCACACTCAGTGCACTTCATCTTCATTTAATTGCAGTGGTCCAGCAGCTGTCTGCCGGCCAGTCTGCTGAGAGATGGTGGACAGATTTGAAACAAAGTACTGACATGAAAATAGGTGATAGAGAGAACCTCCTAGTCACGTTCACAACAGATCTAATCAGTGCTGGAACTCTCAGGTGGGAATTTTGAACAGTCCTGAACACTTACACCAGGCAGCTCCTGCCGTGCACAGACCAGTACATTTTCTTCAGTGTGTTGATTAATCATGGGTGGAGAATCTGGTCATTGTTTCCAGGCATTCCCCCAGCTGTTTTCTGCTGCAAAGTTAATCAAATTTTGCATAGACAAGATGCTTATAAAAAATCAAAACTCCTCCTGCAGATACAAAATTATCATGTAAGACAGTATGTAGTTAAAATAGTTAGGAGATGTTTACTATAAATTTTAAGATAAATAACAGCAAAGAATCCTGAATGATCTAGAGAGGTCAGATGGGAACATATGATGTAAGAATTCAGCAACATGATGATTCTGGGAATCTAACACAATCTAGTTTAACTTGCCATTGCGAAGGTCATTACAACAGAGATTCCTTTTTTTCATCTGAATGGTGACTAACTATCCACTTAAAGGGATCTGGTTCCCTGTGTGAGCGTTGCCTTATGCCAAGTACCCAATAACAAACCAAATAGTATGAGTTGTACATAATGATGGCAAACTGTGCAAAACTTAAGTGCAGTGGTTTGCAGATTCACAGTTCTTAGTGACAGTCAGACAACTGCTTAGTGAAACATGCTAGGACATGTAGATAAGCATGCTTGGGAAATCAGATATTATGTGTATATGTCTGGTCAGTCAGAGGTGGGACACATAAAATATATAGAGGATTTTCTTAAAAAGCTTTGTTTGTTTGTTTGTTTGTTTGAGTTTTTTAAAATCTTAAATAATTTGTGCTACATAAACAGGTCTAGAAAGAACAAAAGTAATTGAACATTTTGAAAAATCCTCTTAATCAGGATTAAAAAATAAAAACCTTGACCAACTCTACTTTCAACCTGTCTTTCTAATGGAAACATGGCTAATAAAGTCACAGGCAGAAGAGGAATCTTGAGTTAGACTGGCACCAATTTATTAATTCAACCAGGACTATAGGACATTAGCTCTCTCAGTAATCTTTACTGGGTTTAGGGTCTGAAGAGTAAGAAATTTCTCCTTATAGAAAGGAAATATAAATATATTTTTTGCAATGGTCAGCATATCAAATGGATTTGTAAAACTTCAATATTGTCAGGATGTAGTTTATTATTTGTACATTTTGAGAATTACAGACAAAAAAGCAGTTCTGTAAATTGTTTAACTCAGTGTCATAATTCCTGGCCTCACTTCACATAGATGTGTTCTGTGACCTTGGTAAAAGCCACTACCTGCTTAATTCTCTGTATCATCATTTCATAAAGATTTTTGAACAATTAATTTTGCTAATGTTCACAAGATACTTTGTGGGAGTCTGCTGTGGGATGTGGGAATTTTTCTTCTTCTTAACTTCTGTTTTCTTTTATATACTTTTCATTTGGTTTTAGTAATATTTATTAACTTACCAACAAATTTTTACAACATTTAAATCATTGCTTAATTAACTTTACTAGAATAATATTAATATTAGTTGGAAGCCTACTTAGCACCTTCAGAATTCATATTAATATAATTGTAAAATATCTGGACCTATCTAACACTGATCATGCACCTGAGATTTCAAGTGTTAAAGTGATATAGTACATCTTTTATAGCTTTTGCATCTTCATTTTAATGTAGAAAGTTTCTGTGTAAAAGTTCAGAAATAATTTTGAAGTTCAGAAATTCTATACCATATCACACTCTTTCATTCATGAATTACAAGAAAATATTAAACAGAACCCATGTATCTCTGAAATTATACAGAACTACTGTTTTGTTTTTAATTGGGGTGGGGGAAGGGAGAGTATACATGGCTGGCCAAAAGATAATTAATGGAGCATCTTCCCCATTCTAATAGTTTTAATGACCCCTTCAGTAGAGTGTCCCAGAAGCAGTGACTTGCCAACACCTTGGAATCTAAAGCAGAGTGGAAATTATTGCTATGCTTCTAAGATGACAGCAAAGTTGTTCAGCTCCAAATGGAACTTGTAGAGCATAGGACATGGGGTATTAAATCACCTAGCAGCACTGAGAAATTCAGGTACATGATTGATGCCAGATTTCTACTGGGGGATCAAAATCCATCAACCAAAGTAGCTGTTGCCGTTAATCATGTCTCTGAAGTGTTTGGAATTTCTGTGACTTATCAACATGTAGCAGTCCCACTGGTGGCAGGAAGTGGAAAGCAAGCAAGAGACTCCTTTGCCCCTAAATGATGAGGCAGCAACTGAACAGGAAAAAAAAAAAAAAAAAGGATGATACTCAAGCTATGACAATTCTACAGGCAAGATTTTATCTAAACCCATAAAGCAACGCTGGGTGCAATGAGCCAGACTGGCTTTCTGTACTTACATAGGGGCTAGATCCAGCATGGTTCTAATCACAAACATCACAATATTGTACTCAGGATTATGAAAAGTTGAGATACTATTCTATCCTATTCATGAGTAAAGGAAAAGACATACATGCCATTGGACTTCTGGTGCATTGTTTATAAGAGGGCAAAATTATGATCATCCTGATATTTTCCAGTGTTTACTGAGGTTAGACGGTAAATTGACTGAAACATACAGGACACGAGCCATCATTGGGAAAAGTGTGACTTCACTGCTTTGAAATACTGCAATTCTCTTTTTGTAAAAAAAAATTATCGCTTTCTCAATATCCTCACATTTCAAATTTCAGCTTCTCTTCTCCACTGTCAATGAGTTCCTGACAAGTATTACCACTACTACAGGGTAACCAACAAGTGGCCACTAACAATTTTGTTCCTTCTACATAATTTCATTATTTCCTTACCTCTCTAAAAACAATTTCTTTTCCCTTGATCCTCCATCACAGCTGGGAGACAGTGGTGAAAAATAAGAATGGTTTAGAGATCTGAGGAATGCATTAAAATATAAGAACGTTACAGAGAGAAAGGGATGAAATGAAAATGGGGAATATCTGTGCCTCTGCTTCATTGTCCTCCAGATTTCTTTATGAATATATTAAGTCTTTTTTAATAATTCAGAATTTACTCAGCTACAGACTGAGTCTGCAATCATCTGCTGTAAGTGTTCCTAGGACTTCCTATAATTCTACCTTCTCTCAGCAAAAGACTGCAGAGAAAGGTCTCAGCTCCTCTCAGACTTTGTTTATCCCAGCTAACAGGCTTCAAGCAGATAATGAAGCTCAGTGCCTTCCAATGGCAACTGCAACATCACATGTTACAAGATTAGCCCAGAACTTGTAGGCAGCAAACTGAATACATTAGTGTAAAAGTATGAAATTAGTCTGAACAGAAATACAAAACCACAATATGAATATGCATACTTGTAAAGTTTGCAAATGATACTGGCCTGGAAAGCACAATCAGGGCACTCATTCAGAAACACCTGGACATGGAGCAGGAAAGAGTTGACAGGGATTTTATGAAATTCTGCAAGGAAAACTGTGAAGTCCTCCACCAAGAAAGGAGGAACCCCTTGCAACGATAGACTGGAGATCGAGTAGCTGGGGAGCAGCTCTGCAGAAAGGACCTGGGAGCCCTAGGAAACAGCCAGCTGATTGCAAACTGGCAGTGCATCTCAGCATATAAAAAAGCCTCCTGAGCTGTATGAATGGGAACATAGCCAGCTGATGGAAGAATTGACTTTTCTCCTTTCCTCAGTACCTTTTAGACAGTGTGTGGAATATTGTGTCTGATTTTGGATCCTCAAAACAAAGAAGATGTGTATAAGTTGAGTGAGCACTGTGGAGGGTAATTACACTGGTCAGTGCTGGAGCGCTTGGACTGTGAGGAAAGGCTGAGGGAATGGGGATTATGCTATCTGGAAAAGACGTGCCAAGGGGAACCTAACAGCAGTCTCTGAGTAACTGTGGGGATGTTACTGAGAAAACAAAGCTAGACTCATCACAGAGGTGCATGGCAGAAGCACAAGAGATAACGGATATGGCTTGAAATGATAGAGGCCCAGACTGGATATAAGCTGAAAGATTTTCAGCATCACGGTAGTCTTAGAAATGAAGCTGGCTGCCTGAAGAGGTTGTGTACAACCTTGGGACTTTCAAGACCCAAGTGGATAAAGCCCTGAGCAGCCTGGTCTTATTGCAAAGCCTATATGAGGAGCCTCTTCAAAAGGTAGAACACCACTAATGCACATAGGGCTCGTACCCAACAGCTACCAAATGTATGGCTGAAGCTTTGTTATATTTAATAATCCTTACTTTAGGTCAATAGCAACAGGAATCTGTTCTGAACTGCAATGCTAATTTTATATGTACAAGCCTTGAAATCTTGAGTTTGCAACAAAAATATATTAATGATGGTGCAAATGTGCATTTCAGTTCTTTCTGAGCAGCAATTAATCTGATCTTGTACCACAGCTGCTTTCTAAAAATGCTTTTGAGCTTTTATCAGATTCAGAGGTGCCCAAAAATGTTTCAGAGGAGTGAAGGACCTCTCTGTAAAGAATTTAAGCCTAACGAAAACAGGCATAGTTTTCTTAATTAACATCTGCAAACCCATTAGACAAAGGTTGTAATTCCCCGATACAAACATGCATAAAACGCACCGATAAGCATGGGTTAAAACAATCTACTTAAATAATTTTTATAGACAAGCAGCTGCTGCCATGAACTAGCTGAAAGAAAACATAAGACAATATAATTCAGCAGAGGTCAGATTTATAATGTCACACCAAAAGGGACATAATAAAGCCTTTCTATGAATAGTACACATTGCTTTTAAAAAACATTTTTTTAGAAAGTTTTATCTTATGAACCACCCTTGATTAAAGTGAACTGAGTCATAACTGATCCATGCACATCCATGATGGCTTGTAGAAAGCAGAAATATCCACAAGCCTATGAATTTTAAAGCATGTAGAAGAGACATTTCAAAAATTCTTCTCTCCTCACTTCAGACATATGCAATATAGATTTCTACATCTTGACTATTTGCTTAGTTTATTGAACAATCATCAGAGAAAATCGGTTATAATACATTACAGTTTATCTAATTTCTTCTAAAGGTAAGTGCCTTAAAAGGTCAGATGATTTGTATCCTGTGTCTGTTTCCTTTCATTGACCATCAAGGGAGTCAGGGCAAGTAGATCAAATATAGATGCTTAAAGCTGGCTGAGATTAATTCCATCCTGATTCAGTTAATTATACCTAGATTATCTTTCTGATACACTGTATTAAGCCCAGTGTTTTTCACAGGTAATGTCTCCATTGCTAAATGCATCCACACAAGGAGTTATCCATGCCTTCCCTTCATCTGTCAGATCATGTAGAGTAACTTACAGTAACGCTGCTAAACACTCAGGTAGATTACTCTCAGACCACAAAGTAGTTTGCCCAGAGACTCCAGTCTCCAAAGACTGAATATAAAATTGGAAGTGTCTGAAATACAGTGAGAGATGTGTTGTAGCCCAATAAAACAATATTTTTGCAGCATAAGAACAAGATATTTCTTGCTTCAGTTATGCACATGGGTGTACTTGAGGGTGCAGGACCTGCAGGAAGAATGTTGGGAGAATGTACAAAATAGAGAGAATCAAAGCTCATCCATGCTGTTATTTGATGCAGACCTGAGTCAATGTCATTGACAAGATGAAGACCCTCTATCAGCTTTTGTTTTGAGGAAACTTATTAGTTCACTTAACTTTTGATTGAGTCAAGATTGATGGATAAGACTGGGGGTTTTGAATTCTTCTGAAGAGCTATGTTGTTTTATAGTGTAGACATAACTATAAAAATTGGGAAAAGGCAGAAAGGAAACAACTTCTATGAGTCTATAGGTTGTAATTTCTTTAATTTTGATAATTATGTCACACATTCAGGTTTAAATTGTGGTCCAAAAGAAAAAATAAGAGTTTTACTTTTCATTTCAGTGATGCTAGGTTTTAAAAGTGCCAATGAGCAGTGGAAATAAATAAATAAATAAAGTCTAATATTTAAACCTTTCCTTCTGGAGGACTTTAATGGCAGGTAGAGGCTGAAGTGTTCGTTCATAATGACAGATTGGGTGGGATTTATGTTAGCATCTTCAGACTTCTGTAGTGCAGTCGCTTGCCTCTGACTAATCACCCATGAGTCCATTTGGATTGACCAGAAAGAAACACAATTCTGCACCACCATTCTTTTGGCCCTTTGTACTGGTTTTGGCTATGATAAAGTTAATTTTCTTCATACTAGCTTGTATGTTGTTATGTTTTGAATTAGTGCTGGAAACAATTTTGATAATATGCCAATATTTTAGTTATTTCTGGGCAGTGCCACACAGTGTCAAGGTATTTTTGGCTTCTCACACCACCTGAGTATGCTGGAGGCGTCAAGAAAATGAGAGAGGACACAGCAGGGAAAGTTGACTCCAACTGACCAAAGGGATATTCCATACCCTATGACATTATGCTCTACAATAAAACCTGATGGAAGAAGGAGGAAGAGGGGGACGTTTGGAGTGATGGTGTTTGTCTTCCCAATTAACCGTTAGGAGCCCTGCTTTCCTGGAGATGGCTGAAAGACCTGTCTGCTGATGGGAAATACTAAATGAATTCCTCATTTTGCTTTGGTTGTATGCGCAGCTTTTCCTTTACCTACTAAACTGTCTCTATTTCAACCCACGAGTTTTCGCATTTTTGCTGTTCTGATTCTCTCCCCCATCCTACTGGGTCAGGATTGAGTGAGTGGTTTTGTGTAGGATAAGAAGAATCCTTCCTGAAGAATATGTTTCTCTTTATTAATGATGAAAGAAGGCTGAATTTGGTACCAGACAAATCCCATCCACTGCGTTCAAACTAAAATTACAGATATGAATATTTACTTTTCTGAGATTGGACTTCATGTGTTCTGACTCAGAAAATAAGAGCTGTTTATGCAAATAAACAAAGAAAATCATTATTATACTTTACCTTAATAACGAGGAACATCTGAATCCTTGTGTCTTCAGCACTGCAAAAATTTAAATGCTGGTTCACCCAGATCATCAAATTATCTCACTCTCTCTCTCACTTATTTACCTGTTAGGAAGTACACACAAGTAAAGCATCTTCACAGCGGAGCTCCAAAATTTGATTTTTTCTAAATAAAGTAGCAAAGAAATAAATAATTAGTTGTATTTTTTTCTTGGATACATTGTAATTTAATTTCAAATGCTTCTTAACAAATACAGTAAAACACAAGCAAATTCCCTACAGACAAAATACAACATTCCTTTCTCTTTTGGATACTGTTTTAAAATCAATTATATGTGAGCAAGGGAGGCCTAAAGGTAGCAAACCAGTCAGTGTTGTTTTGTTAGTACTGGACTGCCTTTACAACTGAAAAACATTTTAGCCACATGTCAATCATATTCTAACATCAGTCTTTTATTAGTTTTCCTCAAATTATTTCTTTCTTCTCAGTTTAAATGAAATGGAAAACTGGAATACTCTTCTACATTTTTATATTCTCCATGAGAAAATTTAGATCTAACCTAAAATAAAGCAACCAGCAATCTATCTGCTTTTCAGTCAGTATTGACATACCGTTCAATTCCATCTGTATGCTAATATCAAGATTCAGTTCTGCAAATGTATTCTTCAAATTAAACACAAGCCAAAAATGTAGTTCTGATGTAATTCCAGTGGATAAATCTGTATCATTCTCAGTTTCATGGAAAGTCTTTATACTCCAGCAAGATTTTGAATTAAAAAAAAAAAGCCACAAAAATATCTGCAAAAAACAGAAGGCTGCATTTATATAGATTTTTTTCCCAGCTCAGATTTAATAATAAAGACATAGCTGCATTCAATATCTAGCTGAATTTCAGCAGGATATTGACCAGCAATGTCCTTATTTTTAAAATTAATTTATTATAAATATCTATGCGTAGAACACAAAGGTCTGGGGATTTCCTTGAAAAGCAGAATGAAAGAAAAAATAAATATCTAATGTAGAAGTAGCTGCAATTACTTTTTTATGTTAACTAGGAAGCAGCACACAAAGGAAGATTATAAAGTCTTCACTTTCACTAATTTTGATTTCCTTACAGGAAGGTAAATCTCCTACAGTGAGCACAAAGGAGAAAAACACATTAAGTAAGAACTATCAGTTTGCTTAGACATAGATCTTAGTGTTTTGTACCAGCAAGTATCCAGCCACACTCCACACAAAATAGATTGATCACAGTAAAGTTCTTAATGGACTTCATGGAATGCCTGGCTCTTCTGCCTTTCCAGATTTATAGGAGTCTCTGCTGGATGTTGACTCTATCCTGGGGAAGCCAGAAAGGAACAGCTGATGGCATGAACACTGTTCTTGTGAGGGTGCTCTCCAGGTAAAACACATATTTTTCTCTCATACCTTTATGCCATCTCTCAGTGCAGTATGTTTTTCTTTTCACAACAACAAAAAAAAAGAGAAAATAGTGAGGTTTTGTTTTCATAAACCATATGGCATTACATTAAATTGTCACAGAAAAATTGTTTAAATTTTCCAGGATGTTGGGCTTTTGAGGGAAATATTACTGTGAACAGACCTGAGAAATCAATCAGGACTGCTGCTGCCTCTTTGGTAGTTAGCAATTCATAGAAAAATTGAACAAGCAAAGAATAATTGTACTATCCTGGTTCCTAAAAACAATGTTTAAAACACCTATTGTGTTAAAAAACATATTTTTGTTTTCCATCGAATATAACATTTTAAGAGTTTAATTAAAAATTGTGTGTGTGTGGGGGGGTCTTTTACTTTGCATCTGAGTGTGTTTGCATATGCACGCACGTGTACATGTGTGTTTGTGTGTCTTTTTAGGTAGGGATATTTACTGCTCTGTAGTAAAGATGCTTCTAGAAGGGAAAGGAAGGTGAGCTTATACTAGGTTATAGTACTGTTAAATGCATAGTGAGAATGCACAGAGTGGCACCTTAAACACAAAGGGAAGATATTTTACATCTCAGTGGTTCTGAAAAGGTTTACACAGGCTTGAGGTGATCATAAAGGCATTAAATGAGCAAGAAACTAATGAACATGATCCAGATCATCAATAAGCAATCCAGATGTGCAGCACAAGTGAATATAGAGATTGATGAATCCTTTGAATTGGGTAAGGGAAGCAGTAGGAGTTTGACAGGTTATTTACTGACTGCCATAACCTTTAATGCTGCTCCATGAATCAGCTAGCACAAAGTTACAGCAACAGCAGGCGCTGTCTTAGGGCAGAGACGCTACTGCTCCTGCAATGCCCTCCTCAGCTCATCTTTAGATGTGCACTCCATTCACAGTTTTAAATGCAACTGTTTGTTGACCTTATAACAGAGCTTCTAGCATAGTAGCAGAAGAAGAAAAGGACAAAAGGGTACATTCAAGACAATATTGAAAATATCAGGAAAAATAGGGACTTAATACTTCACTCCTTACTTCAAATTGAGTCAATATGTGCAGTCAAAGTTCAGCTGTTTATTAAGTCATTTGCTGTCATGATGCTGAGAAGTCTAAGAGCCTTTTGTGCAAGGTGCTAAACACTATCATTATCCAAGACAACTAATAATTTATGACTACTCTTAGACTTTCTCTTCTGAATCTACCTGATGAGGTTAAAAAAAATTCTTTATTCTTTTACTCAATGCCACATCTCTGCTGGATTATAGCCCTCCCAGGAGACCAAACTATGTGAGCACACCTTGTGTGCTTCAATATGAATGGGGCTAGGAGCAGCAAGAAATAGTATATATATATTGCTGGATTTGCTCCAGGACTATGGAGGTCCAGCACAGGGATGGAAACAGTTTCACCAATCACACTCATACCTACAATGAATACTGTACCACAGTTAACTAAGCAAACTATGAAATCTTTTCTAGGAGGGGAAAAATTGCTTCTGCTCAGAGAGAAACTTAGCCTGTATGGAAATGAAAAAGTGACACCATTCATGATGATTTGGTAAAATGCACCAAAGGAGTCAGAGGTCTACAAGAAAATGTGGTGAAGTAGACAAGAGAAGGCTACTGAGAGCATCAGGACACAGACACACAGAGCTACATCTCCCAAACAACAGAAGGTCTTACCTTCCCTCTAGTCTCAGAAGGACTTTGTAGAGACTGATGCATGGAAAAGTCCTTGAAATAATATGAATCTGAAACCTAATTGGGAGGACATGACACACATGCCAGAACATGGTGGTCAGAGACATATGTATTTACACCCTTTCCTTTTTTCTTTCCCCTTTTTGCTATTCTGAACTTCCTTTTTTTTTTTTTTAAAAAAAAAAAAAGGTAGTTATCAAATTATAAATTTGGCTTTTGAATTTGATGGTTTTGAGATGTTCATTTAAAAGATACAGCAAATCCACTTTAAATGTCTGGCCAGTCTGAGGCCTTTCACATGTCCATTGCAAATTTTGGGCCTGTATTGTTGCCACATATTGTACTGTTCCAGCACGATACTGCAAGTGAGCCTGAGATTCCATGCTTCTACCACAGCTGATCCTAATGTCTCAGAGGAGGTGACCAAAAGTACAACTACTTTGAAGTATTTTTGTAATATTATCTAGAGGAAATTCATGTGACACTTGTCAAGCAAATTAGACCAATTTTTGTCTAATTGATAGTAGTTTTAGTAGCGATAATCCTGTAATTTATAGCTTGTCTTTCGCTCTAAATGAGAGTGAATATGTAATATAAAGGAATTAACCCATGTTCTTTTAGCAGTTAAAAGATTTTCAAGTATATTTCCCTCTTGTGTACAACAGAGCCAATTCAGAACTCTTCCAAACAGCAGGATACATAGTATGTTCAACCAGTTTCCAGCTCACATATATAGTTATTCACAATACAGCTCATTCAGAATTGTTTCTTAGAGTCTTACTACTATGCAGACTGCTGTCTGGGTCTGGCTGATATGGAGTTAACTTTCTTCATAGCAGTCCATATGGTCCTCTGTTTTAGATTTGTGACACAAACAGTGATGGTAACATACCAGTGTTTTGATTATTGTTCAACAATACCTGGACAGCATCAGGGCTCTCTCTTTTTCCTGCTCTTCCTCTCAAAGTGAGTAGTCTGAGGGTGAGGAAGAAGTTGGGATGGACTCAGCTTGGACAGGTGACTCAAATTGGACAAAGGGGTATTCCACATTTGCTTTTGGCTGGAGTCAACTCATAACTACTGTGAAGATGCACATCAATAGCTTTGCCTGTTAAAAAGACTTCAGAATCATCACCGATGATTTAGAATTAGATACAACTCAGTTTTACAAGTTAGAGTCAGTAGAAAAGAATAATTTAAGCATAAACAAACTGGCATGTTTTGTTCATCTGACATTTGCAGACAAAATCATTCTAAAACTGACAATGTGAAGAACTAGTGACAAATAAAAGAGGCTCAATGGAAAATGAAAAATAGCAGAAACTTTACATTTAAGAGGTAGATGACAGGAGATTTCTATTCAATTACATAGCAAGCTACTCTGAAGCACTCTGTTTCCAGCAAACAATAGATAAAAAGATTTCATAACAGATTTGATAGAATATGGTGTTAAAATAAAGAGGTAAACACTGTAGACATCTATAACAAGAAAAGACTCTCATTTGATCTGCTAACATCGAACTAAAGAAGTAGAAGAATGGAAGATCAGATGATAAGATGCTAGGAGGAGAGAGTTTTTATAATTGTTGCTAAAAATGATTAAGTCAAGTAAATAAAGTATAAAATAAATTGAATACCAGGGGAAAGTGCAGTCAAAAAAAAAGCATATTAGAGATGAAAAACAGAACACTTAAGTTCCACCCCCCCTTTTTTTTTTTTCTGTGTAGAGAAGTTTGCTCATTTATAAACGTATCTTGCAAGGTACTGTGTGTCTCTAATACACTCCAATGTGAGTTCAGAGAACTTCACACTTTACATGATACAGCCCTTCAGGAGCTCTAGAAATAAGTACAGGAGCCTAGGAGATGGTGTTCTTTTTGTATAAAACAAAATGCAGTATAATCGGTAATGAGTGCATATAAATAAGGGATAAAAGATCAAAGCCTGGAATGATGCTGAAGGGCTTTAACAATTCAATTGCTTCCATAATCCATGTAAACATGATCTGCAATTCCTGAAAAAATAAAGCACTTGTTTACAATATATCAAGTGTTTCTGTGAAGGGGAGAAGTTAGTTCAAGAACAAACAGACTGTCTTTGACTAAAACAATTTGGAGGTTCTTTTTTCTTTTGTCTTCTTTTAGTGGGGGTGTGTGGAACAGAGGGAAGAAAGAACATTGAATGTGTATATTTATGACTGTTAGAATCATGGAATCATAGAATGTCCTGAGTTGGGAGAGACCCACAAGGATCATCAAGTCCAAATCCTGTTCCTGCATATGACGACTCCACAATTCACACCATGTGTCTGAGGGCATTGTCCAATCGCTTCTTGAATGCTGTCAGGCTTGGGGCCTTGGGAGTTGCAGTGCTCCACCACCCTCTGGGTGAAGAACCTTTTCCTAATATCCAGCCTAAATATCCACGGCACATCTTCGTGACATACCCTCGGATTGTATCATCGGTCACCAGAGATCAGCACTTGCCCCTCCTCTTCTCCTTGTGAGGAAATTGTAGACCGCGATGAGGTTTCCCCTCAGTCTCCTCTTCCCCAGGCTGAACAAACCAAGTGATTTTAGCCACTCCTTGTACAAATTCCACTCTAAACCCATCACCTCTTTCTTGGCCCTCTTTGGGACACTCTCCAGTAGCATAGAATCATAGAACTATACAATAGTTTTGGTTGGAAAAGACCTTTAACATCATTGAGCCCAACAGTTAATGTAGCACTTTCAAGTCCACCTCTCAACCAAGTCCCTAAGAACCTCATTTAAGTGTCTTTTAAACAACTCCAGGGATGGTGACTCAACCACTTCCCTGGGCAGCCTGACTCTGAGGATAATACAGACCCCCTCCTTGTCCTGAGCTTCTTGCAGGAGGATGTCGAAGGACAGTACAGTAGCAAGGACCAGTGTCCACTTCATTTTCAACATTTGGAAAAGTATAAACATATTGTTGAAAAAGTCATCTTCTTACTCTTGTCATATACTTCTTCTATGTATCTGTTGAGGGAAGCTGAATTCGACAGATTTTAATATCCAGGGGATTTCTCCTCCACAGTATTTTTTTCTGTTCCTATTTCTAGGTCCAGATAATAGCAAGGCTGAACGTATACTGTACACATGAAGACACAAACACACACACAGATACACATGTAAACTCTGCACAAAACAGGCAAAAAAAAATCAACATTATCTTTACTGGTACCCATATAAACACCAACAGCAATCACAGAAACCCATGTAACACCGCACAAATACATTAATCCTGTCCAGCTGATACAGACTGAAATTCACTAGCAGGCATGTGCATAACCTCCTTCTCTTGATCTACAGGCACATGATCTCTCTCTCGGTTTTGCTTCTAACCCAATATAGTTGCAAACTATGTGTCCATTCATTCTAGGTATCTACACATCCTGTACTTTCCACATGTTGTTACGGTTTCTCCCGTGGCATTTAGTCATTCAGGGCTCTTAGAGTTCATGTTTAGCAACTCAGTAGTTCAGCTCCTGGATTAGAACACATAGAGCCAACTGCAGGGATTCATTTATGTAATAAAATGTATTATGAAATACTGACAGTGCTTAAAACTGGATACAAGTTCAGTTACTTACACATTTAGATGTCAGTGCTCTTCTTTTATGAGCAGTATAACTCCAAAAACTTCGTGTAATTTTTGTCTTCAAGGTAACAAGTTCACAGACTGTGACAATTTGAGTCAGGAAAGTATGAACAGAAGAACTGAAAGACTCATGTTTTAAATATTAATGATAACTATTGTGTTGCAAATTAGATATTTGCCCCTAAAATTGATCAGCTAACTACATGTGTAGTTTTACATACATAGAGGAATCACTGCTATTCACAGATTCAGCTAAGGACATCTGATATTTTTTCTTCCCTTTGATAACTGGAGGCTGCGGAATAGCTGGTATGGAAGATTTTGCTGGGTAAGTTCTCATGTTCCATCTTCTGGACATGGTAAAAATGATTGATCTTGGGAAGTCCAGTGATGACATTTCATTTTGTTTTTCTTTTTATATGAAGTTTAGTAGTGAGGAAATAATGCCTGGAGGAAAGGTAAGTATGAACTTCAGGAGTGTTTTCTACCTGCCTAGGTATCTCATTAAAATTATTTCTTGTGTTCAGGCTGCTTTTTGGAAAATAGACATGAAAGCTGAGCTGAAATCTCTGAAAGCCTGACTGCTGTTTACCCACCTACATGGCAGCTGTGCATGTACAAGTTAATTTATATTTATACTTTGATTCCTTGTCATAGACTAACCTCTGACTGCATTTTGTTGACTTGCTTAAGTTAGCAGCTTGTGCCATTGTGACTAGGTTCCTAAAATGGAAAGTCAAATCCAAAGCTGGGTCTAGACATTACTGTCTCTGGGCTCATTAGGGGGTGGTAAATTCATCAACAAGGCTACTGACTTGTGATTCTAGATGCATTTACAAAAGCTAGATGGAATTAATCTACATCTCATCACTAGCTTTGCTCAAGTAGAACTAAATTCTGCAAAGGCCTTGGAAATCCTTCACTGTTTATGAATAGTCTGGCTGTAATATTAAAAAAAATCAGCTTAAATGTTACTTCAGAAGCACTACTCAGAGGAACAAAACAAACAAGTAAACTGTGAACAAACTGTGAACATTTTTGCAGGTGACATGAATAAAACCTATAGAACTGTGAAGCCACGGTGTGTTCACTGCCTAAATATTTAATAACATGTAACAGTACAAAGGAACTGAAATATCTGCCACACTCCTCTCATATAAATGTCATCATGTGACAGAGAATAAGAAATAAAACATTTTAAAAATGCAGCTCCATACAGAAAAATGTTGTTATTTTCTGTACTCTAACATACCCTGTAGTATGTATTTTGAAAATGAATTAAAATAATAGATTAAAAATAATAACAATATTTCAAATGAAATATACTAGAAAAGACCTATGTCTGGGTAGAAGGCTTGCCATGAAACTTGTCTCAGGACTCAAAGCTAGCAGCAGAAACAAATTTTATTTTTGGCTTAAATTATATTTGTACTATGCCTCACACAGTGGGTCTCTGGTCCATAGCTGCAGCTCTTGGTCTATCACAGTTTGATGACCTTGTTGAGTAAGTGGTATACAAACTACCACTGTGGTCTGGATAATGAATCCAGGACAGAACCCTCAGATGTCTTACTTCCTGAAAACAGAGTCCTATCGTTGGGTCTGTCAGAAATCAGTGTTCCCAGCCAATCATTTTTCTTAAAGTCTTTCAAAGTGTATGAGTGGACAGAAACAAACACTCTCTCTTTTCAGTGCTATATTAAAAAAATCCTGAGGATTTCGGTAAACTAGGCCCCCAAAGAAGGGGATGTACTGCTCAGCATTTAAGTTATAAAAACACTGTTCAGGAACCAGATCACAGAAGTGTCTGTGTATGGTGCACCTGAACATCATACAAAATATGAGGTAGTCTATAACTGCATGCTTATTTAATACATAGGATAAAATGTTGTACTTGGTTACACAGATTTCAATGGAACACTTGTGATATCTTGCAGAGAACAAAAAGCAAATGTGGACTCTGAGAAGCAGCTGGTTTTGAAGGAACATTCTTGCCACAGAGTAATGATGATTTTCTGAATTTAGTTATGCCTAGCATTTAACCAGAACGTTACAACTTTATCTTTGCTGTAGCTTGTTTTTTTATTTTTTATTGAGGATAGAGGCTATTCTTGGAGCATGACATTCACTGTCATGTTTGAAGCAGAACTGTCAAAACAAATGCATCAGGTCATGCAGTGAGTGGTTTATCTGTGTGGAAAACTTTAGAATAAAGAGGACTGTTGTCTCAGAGATAGACTAGTAATTAGATATTGATTGCTTTGGCTAACACATTGTGTACAATTCTAAACAAATGCAAGATCATTTCTGACTCCTTTCTCTTAAACCCAGATATTTGTCAGTGCATTCATTTGAAAGATTACAAAATATGGAGCAGTTTTTACAGTTGATTCACTTGAGCTTCAATTTATTGGTCTCTTATAAAAATCCTTCATTTGAAGGGAATGTCAAAGGAAACAGCACTATCCCAGCTCGTGTCCACAACCAGGACTTTTACTTTAGATTACAGAGAAAAAGAACAATTGGCTTGCAAGGGAGGGGGGAAACTGTCTCTCCTTAAAGTTGCAACAAAAGTTGGGTTCTCTCCTAACTTTGACCTCTTGCAATGCATAGATCTAGTCAACCTTGACCTCACTGTCCCTCTTTTCTGCCTTTGTAGGCACAGTTAATGGAAATAGTCAAAGGGGATGTTGCAATGTTAGAGCTGACTATATGCCTTGAACACACAAATTGCCTTGCAAATGCCATCTCTAAGTACAACAGCGCCCTTTACTGTGAAGAGACGATTTTCTACATCTTCTGAGCTCAGTCAAGTCACAGATGCCTCAGATAGAAGAGCACAATACTCTCCAAATCAAGTTCGACCTCAGTGAAGAAGACTACTCCAGCAGATACCTTAGTGGCCTCAAATCACACATATAGAGAGCCCCTCAAAAAAGCATGGTCCTTACAGCCAAAATTCCAGCTTTTGGTTTTTTTCCTTTTAGACAGAAGAAATAGTGTCATAACTGTGCACCATGACAAAGAAGTCCCCTGAAACTCCCAGTCCATTTGCTTTCTTACCTAATATGCTGTCTCTTGAGAGTCAAAATAGAACTTTTAGTGTTGAAGTGTAAAGAGTGGTAAAAACTGCACTATTTGCCACCCTCAAGTCCATGTACATAAAGAAGGTAGCAGAATCAAGGTTTCAGTGGTATCACAGCTAAAGGAGATGCTGGAATGTATTATAACATATACTTCATCAGAGAAAAGAGATTTCATTAAGCTGATAGTTACATGAACATGTGGAAAGCAAGATTACGCAAAAAGGACAATGTATATATTTTATTTTTATTTTCCTTTATTCATTCCTTCTGTGGCCTCTATCTGTGGTAAATCCTGAACCTCTTTCAGATATGTTCTCATTCATTGCTAAGTTCCTTTATGGAGGAGAAGGGAGATTGAAGGTTTTGGCTAACTTAATACTTTTTCGATTCACTGCGGAGTGTAAACATTGTTGCCACTCAAAGCATTGTTTGGTGTTTTATCACAAAAACGGTTTTAAAGCAGGTGGAGAAAAGTCATGATTTTGTCTGCAAAATGTGGTTACATATGATACCTTGAAATACAAATGACCTAGTTCTGCTTCAAATTAACTCAACAGCAAAACTCTCGTTGACTTAAAGGTCAGCAAGATCAGGCCCTAATTTACCAACACTTGTAATTTCCTGATTAAATTTTCAAAGGCCAGATGCTAAACTGATTTGCAAGCCTTTGATATCCTGCTGAAGTCAGTGTACAACTTGGCAAACTATTTCTTTGGCTTTTCATTAGGACTGTGAAAATCCTCTAGCTGATCATATCAGTCTTTGCCTTGTCATGCAGCAGAGAATTCCAGTCTGTGATACCAACCTTGCCATGTAACATCTTTTTCTCTCACTTGCATCTCTTTTCCTTGTAGATAAAAGTCATCTCTGAATATCAGAAAGCTCTAGTTAAAGAACAGCACTTCAAATGTGTATTCCTAGGTGTAAAACAGTTGAATCACCAAAAAGGAATGCAGAATACAATTAAATGCATGAAGTAGCCGTTAAAGATAAACTTAAATCTCAGAATTTCTAGATTGTCTGCAAAAAAAAGCTGTTGCTGTGCAATATGAGAAAACACAAAAGATTTACAACTACATACATTAATAATAGTATGATAATATTAAAGGTGTTGCTGCCTACTTATATGTGTTTACTTATCAACTTTCACATACACTTTCCTATCAGAACAAATAATTAGGTGCAAATTTTCAAGACCCCATTGCAAATATTCAAGAGACCTGAGTCATCAATATCAGAACTGATTTTTTTCTACAAGCTGTTATTAAGCCAGGAGGAATATTTTGATGTTTGATTCAAGCCGACATAGCTTTTATGTACATAAACCCATTTTACTCTTATATGTAGAAATGTTCATATATATATATATCTTTCTGGGCTGTGTCTGGACTCCATGGCACACAGACAGCACACAAAGCTGGTGCCATGATATCCCCTACTAGTTTGAACTACTCCAGTTTGAATCTTAAAGAGCAAATCTGGCCAACATACACAGGTTTTATTGCCATAGGAAACATGGAAAAGAGATTTATGGGGAAAAAAAAAAAAAAAAAGAACAGGCTGAAAGGGTGGTTTTGTTGTACAGACACTAACAGACAGTGTTTGTTAAAAATATGCAGGGATCTTTGCATAGGGCAATACCTATGTGAGGAACGAAATATTTTTTTAGCTATCCATAAGATGACAGGAGTCTCTGTTGCAAGGGTCTTTGCAATGCTGTCTTCAGCTAGAATGGATGAGACTCCAAAATCACTACCCTGACAATTTCTGATGCTCATCTGCCCTGTGGCTATCTCTAAGTATGACCGATCACTGTTGGGCGTCTTAGACTATTCAGAAAACACATCCTAATATTCTGTGTACAAAACACTGTCCTACATGACTATTTTTGTGTGTCCAGGAGAGTTTCTACTGAGTTCTTACAAGGATGCTGTCTAATTTTGCTCAGTTATGCAGCACAAACTGATTGTGCAAACCTCTGAGATGGTCAGATTCACCACCCCACTTGCTCAAGCATACAAATGGTGCCTATTAATTGCTCAGGGCACAGCAGGAACTACCTGGGACAACCTCTGGTGCAGACCAAAATTCTTACTTGGAAAACTCCTATAACCACTACACAAATGCTTTGCCGTGACTGTGGCTAGGAATTCAGTATCAGTCTCATCATCAATGCATGGACCACATATAATTGTAACCACACAACAAGCTTGAATTTCATCATTATATCACTTCACAAATAAAATTCCACAATCCTTTCCAAAATTTTTACATGGGAACTTGGAGTATCTCTTGCATCTCATAATACATAACTTACTCTAGAATCCAACTTAGTAGGCACTCTGGGAAAGATAGAAAAACATCCTTGCTAGAAATCCTCTTTGAGGCCACTTGAAGTTTATTTGATCCCATGTTACTTGGGAACCTGGAAGACTTCAGGGAGGAATTCACCATTGAATGTACTTGACATCTCTATGTTGTACATGTTTGTTGCAGTTTAATCCAGCAGCTGAGCACAGCACAGCCATTTGCTCACTGCCCCAGCAGGATGGAGGAGAGAATTGAAAGGCTAAAAATGAGAAAACCCATGGGTTGACCTAGAGGTGGTTTAATAGGCAAAGCAAAAGCTGCATACACAAGCAAAGCAAAACAAGCAATTCTTTCACTGTTTCCCATCTGCAGACAGGTGTCCAGCCGTCTCCAGGAAAGCAGGACTCCATCACACATGACAGTTACTTGGGAATACAAATGTCATCACTCCAAACAGTCCCCCCTTCTTTCTTCTCCCATCATATCATAGAATCATAGAATAGTTTGGGTTGGAAGGGACCTTCAAAGGTCATCTGGTCCAACACCCCTGCGATGAGCATGGACATCTTCAACTAGATCAGGTTGCTCAGAGCCCTGTCTAGCCTGGCCTTGAATGTCTCCAGGGACATTCTCTGGGCAACCTGTTCCAGTATTTTATGATCCCCTTTGTAAACAATTTCTTCCTCATGTCTATGGTATAGAATATCCCTTTGGTCACTTGGGGTCAGCTGTCCTGGTTGTGTCTCCTCCCAACTTCTTATGCACTCCCAGCCTACTCACTGGTGGGGTGGTGTGAAAAGCAGGAAAAGCTTTGGCTCTATGTAAGCACTGCTCAGCAATAACAAAAAGATCCCTGTATTATCAACAGGGATAACATGATAAGAAGTGCAGCAAGCAAAAAAAGCAAAAAGCAGACACAACAATGTAACAGTGAATTGCCTGTAATTGTCTAGCAAGCATGTAGACAATATAAGGAAACATTCAGTGTAAATAAGATTTGATTTTTTTTTTAATTCTATATTTAAAATAAGTCATCCATACTCGGGACATTTCTGATCTAAGGGTACAGAAATCAGTCTCTAATGTTTAGATTACATTTGTTCAAGGGTAAATTTAGATGACAATCTATCCTTCTGAATTTCCAAAAATTTCCTTTCTGCATCTCCCACTAAGAGAAACTGTGTTACTGCTCAAGACCAGAGACAAACCAGCAAATTATTCTATCATTTCTAAATACTGGAAGGGCTGAATTTCAGGTTTTTCTCTGATTTTGCTTTGTTGTTGTTGCTTTGCCAGGAGGTGTCCATAGATCTCATGAATAAAAATTTCTCTCTGTGCATATGTGATTACAATCTGGTTGAGTGGTTAGGTTTCATTTGGTTTGGCAAGATGTCTGTGGTGATGTGATCTCTGTATTAGCTTCCTATGAGACAGTGTAGAAGTGAAGTTTTGGGTAACAGACACATGACAATGGAGCCCAGTGACAGAAACTCAGGAGTAAACTTTAGTGAAGGTCTCCTGGATAGTAATCTGATATTGACAGTAACTTGTTATTGTTATTAGAAGCTAGAAAACTGTCCACAAGGTTGTCCTCTGCCCTATTCTCTTGCATTCAGTAAAGTGTGTAACAAAAAATTTTAAAAAATCCTTTATATGCTTAGTAACTGTAGACCATAAAATAAATAAGGACTCTCTTTGGGGTGATACAGTTAGGGAATAATAGAGCTGTTTCATGTCTTTCCAATTAACCTGTTTTCTGTCAGAAAATGCTTATCTCATGAAATTAAAATATTTTGCTGCAAGGTATCAATTTTATCGTCATTACCAACATCAAAGTTTCATTTCAACTTTATTACTTCAATACATATGAAATATAGTACAATTTAGTGATGAACACAAAACAAAAATATAAGACTTAATCCGAACAAAATCCCTTGGCAAGATAAATCAAGTATTTGCTTCACAAACAGAATAAATTAAAGTATTTTTAACTTTCCACCACAATTTAAAATGAAAGAGCATCTTAATACCTCACACTATGGTGCTGAATTTAAATTTTCTGTTCTAGTCAGCTCAAACACTGCATTGCTTTTAAAGGCCTATAGGTTGTCTAACTAGCACTGTTCTATCAAGAACCTTAGCTTTTATATTTGGAAAAAGGAGAATAAATCAAAGTGAGATAATACCTGACAGTGTCTTTTATCTCCTTGCAAGCTGCATTCCTTCTCATTTATAGACAGAACAGCTGGAATAAATCTGCTTTAGTTTTTGACATCATGAGATATACCATTTAAATAAACTTCTTTCAGTGAGTTTTCCAAATGTTATCTGACAGACCAGCAGTTTTATAATGATGGGTTCACTAATCAGACCTTAATTTTTCCAAACTAAGGCATTGAAATCAATGGCAGCTGGATCAGGCCCTAAATCAACCCAAAAACTTATAAACATTTCAGAGGATGTTGCAGTTTCACATATTGTAAAATAAGTGGAAACTGGAGTTTCAACCTGTAATTTGGGAGCTGAAAGTGGGAGTTCATCAGATTGAAATGGGGGAACTTTCAACTAATTTTTTTTACGAGGGTATTTCAGCGGTTAGCAACACTGGTTAAGAGCTTTATGGAACACTTTGGACTTTGTAACATCCTTTTATTTTATGTGATTAAAAGGGAGTTTTTAATTTGTGGCATCTCAGGAGTATTGTATTTACCCACTTAAGGTCGGATAGATAATTCTGTGTATGAGTCAGCGTTGAAAGGAAAGGATTTGTGGTTTTTATTTTTCTCTCCTATAATCTTCCTACTGCAGGAGCTCTTTCTGATTCAATAATGACATTTGGTGGTAACCCCAGAGGAGTAATAATTTTGCCTGAAGACTAAACCAAGTGAGTGGTGATCTTCCTCGCTGTCAATGACCTATAGATGACATTTTGCACCTAATTAATTAGATGTCTCTCTTTTGAAAGAAATGGCGAATCATGCATAATTATAAGAGGCATCAAAGTTGGAGCCATTGGCTCATTAATCTAATGGAGCTAGCCTATGGCACTTAAAGACCATTTGTATTGCTCATGATGTCTGTGTTATTTTATGAGCAATTAGCACTCTGTATAAGACTGATTCTCTCAATAGTTTTGATTTTTTTTTACACTCAAAGAAAATATTTAGATCAGTTTAGAATACAGTAAAAGGTATAACATCTAACACTCACAAGCATTCAGCTATTAGCGATTTACAATATGGGCAAAAATTATCCAATACTGATTTTTTTTAGGCTAAAGAAAGAATGGAAAAAATCTCACAGAACTATAGAATTCATAGACAATAAAATTAAACAAATGACACATTGAAGGAAATGGCAAGATCTGTGATGTATTTTCGGCAGGTTTTTTTCAGAACCAAGGGGTAATAATCTCAATATGGGACACACAGTCCTTCTGTATAACAGCAAAAAGGGTATTTTGTTTAGTTGTCTTATTTTTTTTCCCAAGTTGCCTGCTATTAATTAAATTTTATATTTTAACAATATATTTGAAATATATATAAAGATTTGAGATTTTTTAGAAACCAAATTCATTAACAGACTTCCTGGAGCTAGTCCATTCTCAGCACAAGGGTTCCAGAATTTTAAATTTCACTTTCTACCCACAACTTGCCAGATTGCTCTATAATCCCTGATAATTCTTTCTCTAGAGAGTCTAACTACCTTAGTTTTGCTAGGATTTGTTCCTTTAGAATGCCTGTTTGTCTCTTACTATAACCATATCTCACAGAAAATAATCCAAGTAAGTTAAATTGTACATTATGATACGATGCATCATGTTTAAAAAGACATTCAGCAACAGCTTTGGAAAATTAAACACCAGTGATAGTTTCATATTTGAATTTACACTGAACCCTTAACCACATGCCTGGACTGTTCAACATACATTTATGGATATGAGTATGACTATATTTGTGTGTGGATATCTTATATATGCTATAGCTGAACAAGTAACTGTATTTTTTAAAAAGTAGCTAGCCAAATATAGACCTTAATTAAAACCTAAAATTTCCATTTTGTTTTTGCATTCATCTTTTTGCACAAATCTATTTCTCTGCAAATGTAAAGTCTACTAAGAGGCTTTACATACAAGTTATTGCTGAAGCAGTGAAGATCATTTGGCAATTTTGTGTTTTATGAATTTTGTATTTTATGAATTTTGTGCTAAAATCTTAATGGTGATATTTAAAATTCCCCCAGGGAAAAACTATATAACAACCATGTAACTATATAGTTCTACAGCTCTAGAGTTTTTAGCCAGTAAATTTACTCTCACTGTTTGACTCCCTACTTAATTATTTTAGAAAGTGACTATGTCTGTACTGGGAAAGTAAACAGTGCTGGGCAATCTATTTGTCAGTGTGCTTAAACAATTAAAATAGTCCTTGACAGAGTTTTGATGTGGGTCAAGTATCAGTCTCCCAAATAGTTTTAAGCCAATATACAGTATTCAGAATAGCTCTCAAGTGCACTGTTTTGGAGGCGTAGAGATTTCAATAGTGTGAAAACTGCCAAATCATCTCAACCACAGAACCAAGGAATTGGTCTCTGGCACTCTTTTGTTTACTAGTATAGATGTAGCTTTTCATTTTTGTATGACAATATTTCATGCTGTCCTATTCATAGTAGTCATAAAAAGTAGAGACTTAGATGCTAATCTTTGTTCTTCACCAAAACTGAAGCATATAAATCAATAACCTAGACTCTGCTCTCTTCAGCTAACAGAGAATCTGAGATCAATACGGTAGTGTTTCCTCCACATGATCTTAGCCATTCCAGGATGGCTCATTTTTGCTAATTTACTGGCTCTCATTTCATCTTCTTTTGCATTCTAGGAACTCCAGTCCTCTTTTGTATCTGTATTCATGGCCAGGCAAAAATCTCCATGGCACTTTTCTTGGCCCAGTGTCCTTGATCTCTGGAGAACCTCCACAGATAACCTTAATTCTGTTTTTCCCTTCTCTCTGTTTTTTTCATTCCCCACTTGCTGTCTTTGCTTCCCACTAACACTCCATCTTTGTTCCTTTACACAGTTTCTTTCTAATGCTTTTCATGTATTAAACCATGAAGTTTCTCTCTAATGCTTGCTAAAAGTAAAGGTTTCCTGAGAGCACTGAGGAAGATACAAGAGAAGAAAGAATCCATAACAATCTGTCTTCTTTCTGTTCAGTATTTCATACCCCCCTATACAAACTTCTTTTTTTCCCATTCTCCTTTTTTTCCCTATTTTTCCCTTTTTTTTCTTTCCTTTCTCCTTCCCCTTCTCATTCCATTTTTCTTTGCCTCACCTTGTGTTGAGAATAAAAAGATCTGTTTTCTGTCTGAAAGTGGTTGCTGAGTCTGATTTGAATGCCTGGGAACATGAAACACTAATAGATATTTATAGGCTACTTCTTTTAATTCAACAGTAGCATAAATTGGTATGTAGATTGCATATGTAATAAACTGCCAGAAGTATCTATTTCCTCCAGGCTGCAGTAATTCCCCTGTGAATCGTCCTTTTCACCAAATACGTCTCTTCAGACTTTGGACTCCTTCACAGTATCGTGCTCTTGTGGACGTAAATAAATGATGACTCATTAATGGACTGATGCAAACAAGTGCATTTTACAGAGGAACAGAACAGAAAACTGTGCTTTTAGCTCCTGAAACATACTTATAGCACCAATGTTATTGAAATAGGCCGAGGTATTTTTGGAGTGAGCAAAGCTTTATGTCACAGTTCATTCTGACTGTTCTTTTTGCAGACTTCTGAAATGTACATTTACCAGTGTCTTGAGTGACATCTCCTGGAGAAAATAAACATGGTCACCCACAGTAATTTGCTAGTGAACTGTGACAAGATACTTGCAGATTCTGTTCCTGTAATTTTTTTTTTTATTTTTTTTTTATTTTTTTGGTCAAAGGGAGGTTTATGCAGCAATTTTATTTTCTTTTCAAGAAAAGCTGGATCAAAATACTGAGGTGTTCTTCCTCTCAATAGTTCTAGCTGAGTTGACTCAAAGCCCTTGTCTGGTGACATAGTAACAGCCAGAAGTCATCCATTTGTCTTTATTATTACATCTTTTGACTAGGTGGCTCATGAGAACTATGTAACCTTACTCTTCTTTCAGTGACAATGGGGTAAAGCAAAAGAGACTCTACAGACACCCACAGACCAGAGTCTGATAAAATTTGTTCAAAGAAAAATCAGGCCAATACACTGTGAATAATGAACAGATGAAATTAATGTAACCTGGAAGGAAGAGATGACTGCTCCTTATGCTGTGATCTCCTGCCCTTTTTGAGTATGCATTTCTGTGTTACGCAGTGCACAGTAAAGCTAATCCAGCATAGTTTACAGCTAGAAAATTGATTAAATAAACATGCTGCCAGGAATAATGATTTTTCCAGTAGCCAGGTTAGCAAAATTAGAAATAACTTTGATATTTCACTATGGTGCACCAAGAACATACACTTAAATCAGAAGCCATAACAGAAGGGGCAGCTATTCCTTTTCATGTGTTCACAGAAGGTAAACATACATTGCAAAAAAAATGCATCATTCATCTGTCAGCTCATCCCTTAGTCACTTATATTTCAATTTTATTTTACTGATCACGAACCCGAAGATAAATTGTTTCAACAAATGTATGTTTTATTGTTTTGTTTAATTGTTTCTATTATTTTCGTAGAGCTGTTGCATACTGCTACACGAGGAAAAAACATGCAAACCTGAGACATGAAGAAAGTAGATACAGTAATATCAGCACTTAGGTGAAAATGAAGAAGGAGGAAGAATATATGAGTGTAATAACCCTTCAATTATCAAGAGAATTCTGTAATAAAATATTATCTTTTCTCTCTTTTTTTTTTCCCAAAATAAGACCACAATGATTATTCTTGAACACTAACCCAGCATAGAGGTTAACTTTGGTTCCAGACTTTGCTTTGAGTCCTTGCTTCACCTTATTTAGAGTAAAGGTTCTCATACAACATACTGAGTGAAAAGGAGTTGGAAACTAAATCTTTATTCATTAATAGACTCCAGAACATACGTAGATAAAAAGTTCAAATGAATCACATGTACTTAGGTATCTCCATATAATTGAAAATGTTCCTTACAGCTCAAATAATTTTATTGAACAAGTTCTAAGCCAAATAATTGTTCTTTCTGTACTTATCCAGACAGAATTATGTGTACTGAAATACACAGAATTTTACATGCAGTGGGAAAGTGGCCATTCTGTTTCAACTGGTGCAAGTAAAAAAGTAGAATTTCCTCTTGTGTTGCATCTGCTTCATTTATGTTACTGTGCAGCAACAGTATGAAGTTTGGGCATGGATCTTGTATGTAGAAATGGATTCTCTTTCATTTAAATGTTACTCATTTATTGTACAATTTTTCAGATTGTTGCATAGAAGATGGACTAGTCAGATTTACTATTTAAAGTGACTCCATTAGCATTTTAAAATGAGTCTGACTCACTGTTGTCTTCTGTGAAATTTTGCTGTGCTGAGAGCACAGTGTAGACACTTCTAATGCTTCCAAAAGCAGACAAAAGAAGTTGCCTCTGAGAAATCTTTGCAGGACAAGAAGTGTAGTATCAAAGCATACTACAGTATACCCCACTGCAGTACAGTATTGCCTTACAAAGGCATATCAGAAGAAAATATCAGAAAGAAGTGTCAAACTCTAATTCATGTGGAGAGGAAAAAAATAATTAATAGTAATTTAAGAGGTATTTAATTTGCAATTTGCAATTATAATTCTAATTCAGCTACTCTTCATAACTGCCTGAAGTATCTACATCTCTCCATTTTCTATGTTAAAAACATAGCAAAAACTATGTCCCACGGTTTTAGGTTCTCTGAATCAATCCTAAGTGGTTCACCTCTGTCAACATTAGAAAAATAGTAGATTGTGTGAGTACAGAGGTTCTTTCTCTGTTTCCCCCTCTCTTCAGTAAGCTAGCCTTTCCTTTTAGTTTGAAAATATAATTTGAAGCTTTCATAAGTTGCTTCAAGATTTTAATTAAATAACAATGTGTTTAAACCACAGTAGGTTGGCTGAAAATTTTGAAAAAGCCTAAGAATGTGAGGTACACAGATTTAAACAGAAAGCAAAAGAACTGGAGCCTGACTCCTGTGACAGACTTAGAAACTTCCAATCCCAGTATTGGCAAATCCATCTGCCAAGGATAGGGTTAGTTTTTTTCATAGCAACTCATATGGTGCTGTGTTTTAGATTTGCGACCAAAACAGTACTGATAACACACCGAAGTTCTAGCTTTTGCTGAAAGGTGTTTGAACAGCATCAAGGTCTTTTCTTTTTCTCACTCTGCCCCACTAGCAAATAGACTGGGGATTGTACAATCTATTGTGAGAAGATACAACCAGGAAGGTGATCCAAATTAATCACAGATACTCCATACCACATAACATGCTCAGCAATAAAAGGGAAAAGAGGGGGCTTTAAAGGCATTAGCCATCTTTTGCCAGAGAACTGATTGGACATCGATCTGCCCCTGGAATGTGGTGACTGCTTTTGCGTGACTTGTTTTGTTTTATTTCTCTCTTCTTTGTCTTACCCTACCCTTCACTTTTTTTTTTTTCCCCCTAATTGTGATCCTCAAGTTTTCTCGCTTCTACTCTTCCTTTCCACTTCCTCTGTTCCACTGGGGATATGAGGGGAAAGTGAGTGAGCGGCTGTGTGGTGCTTAACTGCCCACCTGGCTTAGCCCACTGCAGCCATCAAGCTTGAAGAATTATATTGGCTTACAAATAAGAGATTTACAAAAAATGGCACTTTTGTGTAATTTTTTTTTTCATTATTTCGGAATTTATAAAGAGGGTGGTTTTGGTTTTGGTTTGGTTATTTTGTTTGTTGATTGTGTTGTTTTGATTTCTGCTGCTTTAGAAACTAGAAACAGATTCATAGCAGGAACAATAATAGCTTTTCAATTCATGAAAACAAAGGGCATCAGATAGTTATGTGAATCTTTACAAAATATACCAGGTATGAAGAGATATGGAACAAGAATACAAGATATGACAATGTTGCAGCCCAAAGTCCTGTCAGTATTATCAGTGAGAATATAAATTCTCTTTTTATCTGAACAACAGCTGGTCAGGGGTTTGGGGAAGAATGCACTTCTAAATCATACTGTCAAACGCACCTTCCCACTGTGTTGCAGAATTGTCTTGAAAGTCTTGTGTCACAGCAACTGCTACTGAAGTGCAGTGCCTGAGGTTTCTTTTGCCAAACCAGTGCAAAGTATTCAAGCCATTTATTTTCTTCAAAGGATGTTGCAGGCACTCAGCAAATGATCATTCCTTCCACGTTGGGTCTTCTCTTTATGACTAGCACTCAAATATGACGGATGTTGAAAGATAAGGACTGAAGTAGAAGACTAAGAAGTAGGTGTTACATTCACACTGCTTCCAGTCTTTCATCCTCCAATGCCCCTCTTCAATGCAGCACATCCTAAAAGCCCTTATACGTTTTCCTGCTGTACAACAGCTTCCAACTCCTTCTGTTTCTTGCCCATGCTGCATGCATTGGTGTAGATGCAATTCAGCTGGGCTATTGATCCCCCCACCTTTTTGGAGGGAGAAGCCCTAATTCCTACGTGACCATTCTCAAGAGCTTCCATGGTTTCTAACACATCAATAATCCTTGTGTCTTTGCTGGTGCATGGATCTCCATCTCCTACTTCCACTGAGACAGTAAGCCAAAGAACCTTGTTAGCATACCGTCCATCAAACATTGGTATGCTGGACCCAGGCTTATCTCTAGTAATGCTGGTTTTACCCGTTTCACCCCTCAAATCTAGTTTAGAGATCTTTCAATGAGACCTGTTAACTTCTGTGAAAAGATCTTTTTTCCCCTTCGAGACAGGTGTACCCTGTCTGTCATCAGTAGTTCTGGTGCCATGTAGACCGACCAATGATCAAAAAAAATCAAAATTCTGCCAGTGACACCAGACTCAGAGAGAGGTACTGATCTGCTGTGTCTTCCTGTTTCTTCCCTCATCATTCCTTACAACTGGAAGGACAGAGAAGAACATTACTTGTGCTCCTTATCCATTAACCTCTGGGTGTCAAACTCATTTTCACTGGGGGCCACATCAGCCTTGTGGTTGTCTTCAAAGGGCCAAATGTAATTTTAGGACTGCTTTGGTGCAGTATTTACCCCTGTTTGGTAGAAGTCATAGATGTGAGATGTCTCAGAGCACTTGAAATATCACTGTTTAAGGTAAAGCTTAACTGTCTGACCTGCTCCTGAACCACCTGTTTAAGCACAGCATCACTAGAGCAGAAAGAAGTGAATATAGGATTTATTATTTTTCTTAGAAAGTAACTAGGAATTTCTTTTCATAATTAGAAATCACTGTCTAATAATATCGGAAAAAAAATTCAGATGTAGAAAAATCTGTTAACTGTAGATAGAGGTGGTAATTTCTATCTAACAGTGAAACTTTCCAGCTGGTTAATTCTAAGAGCTTTGTTAATTATTTTTGCTTCTTTTTCTTCTTGTAATATTTTAGCAGCCATAATTAGTATGAAATAGTACAGCATTATAATGCCTATATATAGCTCTAGAACCTTAAATTTATAAAAAAAATCTCAAGATAATGACTACTAAATATCTCTGTCATATTTTTATGTAGGTGTAATTGTAGAAATCACTGCACTACCTTCATCTAGTTATTTTGCAACATGTTTATGAGGTAAAAAAAGAACCACTTTACTGATCAAGAAATAAGGATACTGAGAGAAAAATCTCATCTAGATTAATTAATCCTACTAATAAAATAATAAAATCCTGAGAATCATTGAGTTCAGGTTTCCTTCCTGATGCATATGAAGAACTGGATTCTCAAGGGAAGAATCTTCAAAAAATCAGGTAAGAATACAGCCAACAAGTCTCAAAATGAAATGTAAAATAAAAGGAAAACATTCTTCTCAGGAACCTTTTTCTTCAGATTTACTGAGGAGAATGAATTCACAGTGTAAACTTCACATTGCGAGATT
The DNA here is from genome assembly GCF_036013445.1 of Caloenas nicobarica. Lineage (NCBI taxonomy): Eukaryota > Metazoa > Chordata > Aves > Columbiformes > Columbidae > Caloenas > Caloenas nicobarica. Next base: position 177,828,928 of record NC_088245.1, read on the forward strand.
CAGGACACCCATGAAATTAAATTACTACAGGGAATCTTCAGTTGATTCATTACAGTAACTTCCTACAGTCTTCTCATTTTTGAAAAACAAAACAAGAACAATACAGAGCTTTGGAAAACCTTATCAAAGAAGTATCTCAATATTTTCAGGAAAGAAAAATGGATCCGTTTTAAGACAATAATCTCTCTGAAGTACAAATTTAGAATCATGGGATAGAATCACCACAGGCAGACAAAGTGCTAGAGTTATAATGCTTTTACAGCAGTTATCCAAAACATCATGATTTATTTAAGGCTTCTTTTTCTTTCTTTCACATGCCTTGGAGAATATTTAATTGGGCAATTCATTGGAATCTTATATGAGGATTTGGACCTATGCTTTCAAGTAATTGTACAAGCTTAAATGTGATATTGAAATATTTATTGTATTTTCGTTCTTCTATAGGTCAAAGATTGTTTCAAAAGCAATTTTTGCAATGAATTACATATTCTTGAGAATCAACCTTTGACTAAGAAATATGACATCTATTGATTTGCGGTATTCTGAAAGATTGTTGTTTATTCCAAAGATAATATTTTATTCGGAGTCACTACGATTTGTCTACTGAGTCATCAATTCATCCCTATCTTCACAGAAATTAAATTATTTTTGTTTTCTTTATTGAATAATTTTAAGATCTCCAGCTTTGTTGATAGTGAGCGCAAAAGATATTTATTTGAAAAGGTATGGAATTATCAATAGGGATATAAACAAGACAGTTCTTTAATAACGCCTATACATTTGCTCATTTTATCCCATCAAGATAAAGATGTGAACATAAAGGGAGTCTTTCCATCTTACATATATCAGGCCTCACTAAACATAAAGAGAACAACAAATTTGTATAATTAACGGCATCACCAAAATAAAACAAAACAAGCTAACAGACAAAAGTGTATTTCTTCTTGAATAAATGCATATTACTGTCAAACAGTGAACATGTAAGTGTTTGTAAAACTGTACATTCCACCTGTATGGAGTACAGAAACACTAGCTCCTTTTTGCTTTTTGTAGATCATGAAGAAAAATACAAACCAAACAACAAAAACAAAACAATCCCCCTCCACACCTATGAAGGTTTACCTCAATTTGAATGTTTTCTACATTTAGGCTTAAGTATACCTACAAAATTACAAGGAGACATCTACATGTCAACTTTTAAATTTTTGTTTCTTAAATTGAATTTAAATTCTACACTCAAGATTGCACAAGATGAATCCCACTTATCAACAATCTCTCTCTGTTGTCCCACATCTCCATACTTTTCTTGTACAGACTATACAAACAATGCTAGCTGAATATTTTCAGAACTCCAAACTCCATTTTCTGGTGTGGATAATTTTTAACTATTTAATTAAAATCTTTCAACATTTTGGATTAAAAACACTGGAATGTGGCTTGGAAATAACAATCTGTAGTTCTCCAGTCTAGTTCAGTCAAGTAGAACTCTCAGTTTGGTTTATTGGTATGCTCTAAGGAGATCCAGGTAGGACTTTTGCTCTCCCTTCCCCGGGAAAAGCTATTCCAGAAAACCGATTACTTTCTGAGCTTTTTGAATACGATGACAGCATTGACTATTAGAGAATATGTTGAGTAGGAAGAAGGAGGAGAGGAAAAAGTTGTACTTTTCTGTCCCAAGCAAAGCTGTTGCACTTTTCTGTCCCAAGCAAAGCCGTTGCACTTACCAGTTCTCAAAGAGAGCTGTATCTTGCAGCATTGTTGATAATTTCTGATGGTTGTCCAAGGGCACAATCTGGGAGCTGAGGATGTCCTCAGCATGGACAGTGTTCTCACCAATAAGGCAAAGTCCTGCAGGGTTTAGCAGAGCAGGTAGTGCCAGAGTTTGGTAATGGGGTCCATAAACAGCACCCAACACAGCACGTGACGAACCAGGGGCAGGGGAGTGAGGAACAAGAGCAGATGGAAGTAAAGGCAGGGCTGGAGATAAGTATACCTGCCACATAGCTCAGGCAGGCCTTGGGCCTGACCCAAGGCTCTCATGAGTCTGACCCAGGGCTGTCACGAGCCCCTCGGGCCATGGGAAGAGTGCCTGTGGCAGGATGCTTAGGGTAAAACTTGTCAGAGACGTTAAAGGCCTGCTGTCTTCAGGGTCCTGATGTCCCTATAAAAAAACAGAAGGCATTTGCTATCTGGAAACAATGAGTAGCTTGCCACTGATCCCCAAGGGGGAGGTGGGCATTTTATGCTTCTCTAGTACTTACTAGAGATTGATGTGCCCTTATTTTTTCAACAGCATTAGTTCCTTAGACCTAAGCTTGTTGGATCAATTGTTTTCTGGATGACTGTAATGGAAGGATTGTAAATCACAGCTTTTATTTATGGCCTTCTGTATGGATTTGTCTCATGTCTAACTGACATAGACTCTGCTTAGCTCGCAGGTTTCTGAAAATCTATTCCTTAGTCACTTGGCTCTTCTTTATATCGTGCTAGGAGCCAAAACATTTACTGGCTGCCAATTTTTCCAGGAAGTAAGCTGGCAACAGAAGAAATTTTTCTTCTCTGGTTTAGTGGAACTATGCCTAAGCACCTTTAAAAACCCTGGCTTTCTATGTGCAGCTCCTCATCTATTATATAAAACAAAGAAAAGAAGAAAGAATACTTAAGTTCATAAGGTATAAGTATGTATAAAATTGCAAGTTCCTCAGATATTTTGGTATACAGGCCACAAAGGAATGCTTGGTAAGGAGGAACTATAAAAGACTTAGAGACCAGAAACGGCTTTTTAATTGCCAGCCAAGCTGAATACTGAACAACATACAGGTACTTTGAACTCTTCCCAGTTACTCATTCAATCAATCAAGTGAAAAACTGTTGAGCAAACCTGAACACTGTATTAACGTGAGGAAATGATTTGCCTATAGACATTTTGCAAATAGAAGAGATTAATCAAGTAGGGCATTTATTTCAAATTATTTGCTCAGCCGTTGCTGCTCGGATTTCAGCTTTTTTTGCATATGTAACTCAGATAGTTCAATAGAGATCAGAGGAATGTATATTCTTAACTATTATTTTTCTTAAAGTAGGTGCAAATTAAGAAAATAAATAATTGCACAATGGGTAAGATAGCTATCTTACATTATTTGCTGTATGAAAGAAAAAGATACCAGAGTGGCATTTTAAATAAGCAAACAAAAACCTAAACAAATTGATCAGAAGAAAATGAAGACATCTATATAGTTAATAGACATTTTAGTGTATGAAAAGTTCTGTTTTACATGTCTTAGGATATTTCCTAAGAGTAAGTTTCAAGAAAACTATAGTTTGAAATCCAGTGAGTTCCAAACATTTCCCCATGACTATGACAAAGCACAGCCGTGCATAAGGATAACTTTGGAGCACAGCAAGGGAGAATGAAGTACAAGACAGACTTACAAGGGCTGTAAACCATGACAGGGGAACAAATGACAGCACGAAGTCCCCTGCTCGGCAGAAAATCTTAGAGGACAAGACAGATGTATGGTTGGTTTCCTACTTAACTAACAAGAAGCTCTAGCTATCAGCGCCACAATAAGAGGGACACAAAAACAGAAATAAGGCTTTATCATGGGAACTGGCAAGCAAGAGCACACACAAAGGGCTTGAAGATGGTGTTGTCGGCATAGTGATGGTGATGATGCACTAGAAAAAAAATGGTACCTTGCCCTGGCTGACTCAGCTACTTCTAGGGATAGTGGTGTCCACAACCTAAATGAACTTCTGGGACCTCCTCAGCTTTTCCAGCTTGAGGCTGCAGGGAGTGTGTCATGGTTTAACCTGAGCTAACAATACAACCACGATAGCTGCTCACTCACCCGCTCCCCCACTCCTGATAATAGGGGAGAGAATCAAAAGGGAAGGGAGAGATTTGGATTGAGATAAACACAGTTTAATAAAATAACAAAATGCTAATACACTACTAGTAAATATATATATTAAATAGAAATAAAAGATACTCAAGGCAATTCCTCACGAACTCACTGAGCAGCCAGTCCCAGGAAATGGAACCTGTTCCCACAGCCAGTCCCAGAGAAAGAAAAGAGAGGAAAAAGGCAGAAAGGCTCAGAGACCTCTGCAAAATGGTAAAAAGCTGGACTAAATGTCCAGCACCAAAAAACTCCCCCGGCTGCGGCCCAGAGAGAGGGAGATAGTGGAAGAGTCACCTGGAAGGTCTCGACTCTTCTTAAATAATTAGCATAACACTAATGGGATGGAATACTCTTATTGATCAGTCTGGTTGTCAGTCAAGCTCTGCCCCATCCATGCCCCTCTTCCTCAATGCCTCAAACCTCTGGGCAGAGTGCTCAAAATGTCCTTGGCTCTCAGACCAGAGCAATTAAAAACATTAACTCTGCGCTAGGCTGTTATCTCTTGTTCTTAAACTAAGTCCAAATAATGAACATGCTAGCTATTGAAAAGAAAGGTTTCTAACTGTGTGAAGAAAATTAACCCATTTTCAGTCAAATCAGCACAGACTGTCAGGAAAGACCTTTCCACACAATTTTACACGAATGTCTTCTGTAAGGTGCTTATGGATGTGTGGAGGGAAAAATAGTTATAAAAAAAAACAACCAACCAACCAAACAACAAAAAACAAAAACCAAACCAAACAAACAAAAAAAGAAGGAAAGTATGTGCTAACAAATAATGTGTGAAAATGTCTCAAACTCTAGGCCTGCTGAAGCTGCAAGAAGAGCTACATGCAGAACACTAAAACTTGGCTGAACTTTGTCCAAGGCTACCAGCACATGTTAAGCATCAATAGCGGAGGGTACACCTTGGAGCACCTCCAAGGTGACAGTGATTTCTCTATGCAGACAAAGATTATAGAATTGTATGTACACATTTACTAACCAAAAGAACCCTTGAGGAACTTTCTAAACACCTGCCAAGAAGCCGATTGTGCCTCAATATGACTCTCTGTTCCGGAGTAAACATCTGGGGTTTGTGTCCTAGCTGTGCCCAGAGAGGCTGTGGAAGGACCTGGGCAATCTGATCTAATTAAGAAACAAACTTTCAGCAGGGGTTGGACTAGTCAAGATCTAGCTGTTGGTTCCAACCACAATTCTTCAATACTGCTATTAATATTCTGAATTTAGCTTTTACTGACACATTATATCTTTCCCAGTCTGTAGCAGAAAATTCTTTTTTTTTTAGAATTTTCATGCTGCTTATAAACATCAAGTGTTGGGGCCCCAATGATTTTTGATGTGCATGTATAGAAAACCATTCTAACAACAAGAAGAAGTAAAACTTGTTACTGCCATTCTGAAAGAACAGAGATAATTTTACATACATACATACATCCTTTTACTCATGTTCATGTGTAGGCTGTGCTGCCCAGTTCTTTATCTCTAAAACCAGGATGCAGATATTAGATGTTATGAAGAGATCTCTATTGGGTTTTTGCACAAAAGATATATCTAATTTTCACAACAAAGTATACATGAGAGTTATAAAATATTGATGACTTTCTTCGCTGATTAGAGGGAAATTGTACCAATCCATTCACTGATGAAGTCAACTAGAGACCTTTGGCAGATATTGAAATGCCAGCCATGACAGTGTAATAAAAGACATACTTCTGGTTTTATGCTGTTTGATTTTTTTTCACCTAAGAATACTAGTGAAAACAGAAGATGCTGTAGGCCATCGGAGTGTTTTGTAGCTAAATAAAAATAACAAATCAAGGGAGCTGTAAAAGATGTAGGTAAGTTAAGAGAAGCAGTATATTAGAAGGCTATGCCATGCTAATCGATAAGGTAACTTAATTAAACCATAAACTTTTTAATAATAGACAAAAGGAATGAGAAAGTAGCTCAGAAAGTAGAAGCTTCATCAGTGAATACAAAACCTGATATAGAACTAGGAAAAAAAATACATTAAAGTGCTTAGTTGATGTTTGAAAAATATAGCAAAGTTCCATGTCCACTATATGGGTGGACTATATTATAACTTTTTAATTCCTGTGAAAATAATTTTTAATGTGTCTTTGCATTCATCCATTTCATCAGAAATTGTAAATTTTCAAATGGAAAGGGTATATTGACTTAGTACCAGTATTGAGGTTCACATTAGATACTTTAATTCCTTTTTCAGCATTAGTTAAATATTTCCAGATTGTAACTAATTTATACATCAGGAACACACTTCTATTAAAATGAATTTTATGATTACGTATATCGTAAAAATCTGAGATTGTGGACCTTAGAGAATATTAATATTTTCTTCCATTAAACTAACCAAGAAAATGAAAACAAAAGTGAAGGAAACTTCCCTTCTGAAGGGAACAGAGGGCCTGGTACCCTGACCTGACCTAATCCACGGGGAAGTCTGTTGCCTCCCTGGGGCCATGATAAGAAATGTGGCTCAACAACTCCCCAGGCTGGTAAGGTCCTCTGAATATTACCTGCTATTGGTTTTTAATGTTGGCAGGGAAGAGATAGAAAAAAGTATTAAGCAAATGAAAAGGGATTTCAGAGCTTTGCGGTGGTTAGTCAATGGGTCAGGTGCTCAGGTGGTTTTCTCTTCCACCCTTTCAGTTGTGGGCAGGAATACAGAATGGAATAGGCAGGCCAAACTGATCAACACTTGACTATGTAACTGGTGTCGTTGATGGAACTTTGGGTTTGGGTTAAACCATGGGATAGTCAGTCCTTCGTCAGGTCTCCTGACAGCCAATGGAATGCATCTCTCACAGAAGGGGAAAGTGGTGTTCGCTCAGGGGCTTGCAAGGCTGATTGATAGGGCTTTAAGCTAGATTGGAAGGGGGAAGGGGGCTGTACCAGGCCAGTCAGTGATGAGCAGTAAGATGGCACACCAAAGCTTGAGGAGATGCTTGGCAGCGAGGTTCCTCAGGCTACACCACGAGGTGAAGGGCACAATCAACCACACTTGAAGTGCTTCTACACTAATGCGCACAGCATGAGGAAAAAACAAGATGAACTAGAAACCTTGGCCCAGTCCCAGGGATATGATATAGCTGGCATTAGCAAAACCTATGTGGGATGAATCCTGTGACTGGTGTGCCATGATGGATGGCTACAGGCTATTCAGAAGGGATAGGCAGAGTAGGAGAGGTAGGGGAATGGCACTGTATGTAGTGGAGGGGCTGGAGTGCCTGGAGCTGGCAGTTGGTGATGGTAAAGTTGAGACTCTCTGGATAAGGATTAAGGGACAGACAAATAAAGTGGATGTTGTCATGGGTGTCTACTACAGGCCACCCAGCCAGGATGATGACACTGATGAGTTATTCTTTAAGGAACTAAACTAAGTGAAGCCTCCAAGTCATCTACTCTTGTCTTTATGAAGCACTTTGACTTGCCAGATCTCAGCTGAGAATATCACACAGCTGGCACCAACAGGTCCAGAAGATTTCTGAAGCATCTGGATGACAACTTCTTGGTGCAACTACTAAGAGAACTGACTAGGAAAGATATCTTCCTAGATTCGATTCTCAGAAACAGAGAGAGTCTTGAGGGAGGAGTGGCGACTAGTGGCTCCCTTGGCCACAGCGACCATGAAGCAGTCCGGTTCAAAATCTTTGCTAACAGGAGGAAAACTGCAAGTAAGACCTTAACACTAGATATGAGGACAGCAGACTTCAGGCTGCTCAGAGAAGTACTTAGTTAGATTCCCTGGGAAGAAGCTTTTGAAGACATTGGGGTCCATCAGTGTTGGTCATTTTTTAAACACCACGTACTAAAAGCACAGCACCAGACAATTCCAAAATGCCAAAAATCTAGCAGGCGAGGCAAAAAGTCAGCTTGGCTGAGAAGGGGTCATCTTCTTGAAATACAGCAAAAAAAGAAATTTCATGGTCAGTGGAAGCAAGGTCAGGCAACCTGGGAGGACTACAGAGACGCTGCTTGTCATTCTAGGGAGGAAATTCATGCTGCCAAAGCTCAGTTAGAATTCAAGCTAGCCAGTACTGTGAAGGACAATTAAAAAGGCTTTTTAAAATATAGTAATGGCAAAAGGCAAACTAGAAATAACATTGGCCCATTAATTGATGAGCATGGTCACCTTATTAACAGGTACATAGACAAAGCTGAGATATATCATGCTTTCTTTGCCTCAGTCTTCAACACTGATGATGGACATATGGTCCCCCATAAACCTGGGCTAGAAAACCATGGCTGCGACAATGATAAACTCCCAATCACCCCAGAACTTGTATGGGATCTGCTGCTCCAGGTAGATCCCTACAAGTCAGTGGGGCCTGATGGGATTCATCCAAGGGTGCTTAAAGAGCTGGCTGAAATCATAGCGACACCTCTCTCCATGAGTTTTCAATGTTCTTGGAAATCTGAAGAGGTCCCAGTTGACTGGAAGCTGGCAAACATTGCCCCAGTCTTCAAGAAGGGCAACAGGGGTGACCCTGGCAACTACAGGCTTGTCAGCCTCACTTCTGTTCCTGTCGAAATCGTGGAGAAGATTGTTCTGGGAGTTATTGAAAAACATCTGAATGACAACACAGTTAATGGTCCCAGCCAGCATGGGTTCATGAGGGGAAAGTCTTGCTTAACAAACTTAATTTCTTTCTACAACAAGGTTACCTAACTAGATGACCAAGGGAAACCTGTCAATGTGATCTTCTGGGATTTCAGTTAAGTCTTTGATACTGCCTCTCACAGTATACTCCTGGACAAGATGTCCAGCATACAGCTGGATAAACACACAGTGCAGTGGGTGAGCAATTGGCTGATGGGCCGGGCTCAAAGGGTTCTAGTAAATGGGGTGATGTCAGGCTGACAACCAGTCACTAGTGGGGTTGTGCTGGGATCCATCTTAGTGCCAGCACTCTTCAATGTCTTTATAAATGACCTAGACTCAGGATTTAAGAGATTATTTAGTAGGTTTGCTAATGACACAAAATTATGAGGAGCTGTTGACACTCTCAAGGGCAGAGAGGTCCTGCAGAGGGATCTGGACAAATTGGAGAACTGGGCAATCACCAACCATCTGAGGTTCAACAAGGGTACGTGGTGGATTTTGCACCTGAGACACAGCAGCCCTGGCTGTACATACAGACTGGGGGACGAGATGCTGGAGAGCAGCTCTGCAGAGAGGGATCTGGGGGTTCTGGTCAATTGCAAGTTGAACATGAGCCAACAGTGTGCCCTGGTAGCCAAGAGGGCCAACCGTGTCCTGGGGTGCATCAAGCACAGCATTGCCAGCTGAGGTAGGTGATTGTCCCATTCTAGTCTGCACTGGTGTGGCCTCACCTGGAGCCCTGTGTGCAGTTCTGGGTGCCACAGTATAAAGAAGATATTAAGCTACCGGAGGGTGTCCAGAAGAGGGCTATGAAGTTGGTGAAGGGTTTGGGGAGGAAGACGTGTAAAGAGCAGCTAAAGTCACTTGGTTTATTCATCCTGGAGAAGAGGAGACTAAGAAGAGACCTCATTGCGGTCTACAGCTTCCTCACAAGGTGAGGAGGAAGGATAGGCGCCAAACTCTTCTCTTTAGTGACCAGTGACAGAACTTGAGGGAATGTCAGGAAGATGTGCCAGGGGAGTATTACACTAGACATTTGGAAAAGGTTCCTTCCCTAGAGGGTGGTGGAGCACTGGAACAAGCTCCCCAGGGAGGTGTCACGGCCCCAAGCCTGACAGTGTTCAAGAAGAGACTGGACAACACCCTCAGACACATGGTGTGAACTGTGGAGTTGTCATATGCAGGGACAGGAGTTGGACTCAATGATCCCTGTGGGTCTTTTCCAACTCAGGACATTCTATGATTCAATGTGAATAAATTTCTTTAAAGAATAATACTCATGTTTTTCTGATTTATTCACAATACATAATTTGATCAGTTTTATTTCATTTTAGGAGCTCAGCCTGAAGGATGCAGGATAAATCTAGTTTGCAACGATGTAACTGTTTACTACAATGTCCTAGGTATAATTTGAAATGAGCAGTATTTTTAGTGGTGTGTAATATTTTAGAAAATAACAAACCATCATTTTATGGTGATGCTTTATAAAGTATGGAATTGTATTCTTTGGTGTTTGCAAGTCTGATAGAAGCTTATCATGAATAATTATATATTCCTCTCTGGGTATCCAGGTCTGGACACATTTGATTTGCACTGGGTGTCATCACCATTTTATTTTAAGATGTGGACATGTTTGAATAGTGTCCAAAGGCAACTAATATCATTAGAGACAATCAGAATTGGTTATCTCTGAAGACCAACAGCCCTGAAATCCTGCAATTCAGTAGATAATAACAGCATAGAAATACATTCAATATTTTCCTGCATCATTCCTCACATTCTGTACATCTAGAGATGTTGAGAAGGCAAAGAAGTGAGACTGAAGAAGAAGGAAAGCTGTGAAGGATGGCCGGGGTGTAATTCCGCTGGAGAAGTGTAAGTGTTGTCTAAACACACATAGTTTCCAGGAACACAAGAGTAGTGTGCTGTTTTAAAATAGTTTAAAAAACTAAGCAGTTGTTTTTTTTTTTTTAATTAAGGCATACAAAGTTTCAGTACCAGTTTAGGATGAAATAAACTAGTGCTGTCACTAAAGAAGTATCTGTCATTCTCACAGTTGCTTGCCTCTAGCTTCTATCACCTTCTCACTGCCAACAGAGAGGTTCATGTAGCTGCATGATGGACTTGTCTGGTTAAAAATATTTTTGTCCAGCTTTCTGAACAGTTCTCCAGGGATCACTTCTTTCAGCAGCAGCTTAAATTCAGGAAATGAAAGGTGCATATCCATAACCAGTGCAACAAGTCTAAATTGAGACTGCTGTGATCTCAGTTGCCTTTTCCATCCCCAGCTGCGCACTCTGCTGCATTGCACTGGGACTATGTCTTCTGTAATCATGTATTGAAACATTATGGGGAGCTGAATGGATGAAAATTCACATGGCAAAAGAATAAAAAACAAAAAAAAAAAAAGAAAAAAGAAAGAAAAAAAAAGAAAAGAGGTGTTAGTCCTTTGCTGGATCAACTCCTTGAAAAAAGTTACAATGTGGCTACTCAAGCCCTCAGATACTACAAGCTAGGGAGAAGGGATAAGTAAGCAATAAATAGTGGGAAAAATTAGGACTATGACAGACAAGAGAGGATTGCATTTCTGAAGCAGCACATGGAGATATTACTTTTAGTGCTGTGGATAAAAGAAAGGTAGATTTTACATAAAACCACTACAGTATAATTACCTCAGGATTTTTCTTTCTCTTCCACCACATCTTGCCTAAAACTGATACAGCTGATAGATATCAACTGATATATCATTCAGTTTGAAAAGGTGGCATAATGCTCTGTGTTGAATGAGAGCATCATGCTGCCCCTTTGGCTTACACTAGCAGAAAAATTCCCCACCAACAAGGAGTCAGATTATCAATTCAGTTTTGATGTCATGGTTTTTTAACTGAGGCCTTTATACAAACCAAAACATCTTAAGTCTTCATTTCATCAAACTATAAAATGGAAGGGTATTTGAACTCTCTTCCCTTGCAAAGTAAAACACTCCTGGCAAAACAACACCCTGGCTGTTTATTTTTTCTTAGATAAATGCCAGTTTTTCCCAGCTTCAAGCATGAGAAGAGAGAGAAAAATCCCTGCTCAATTCTAGTTTTGAATCACCTCTGGACCATAATGAACTTGCCAGACTGCTTACAGCGGCTTTGGGACTAGTTTGCACTGGCTGTGGGAACAGCATCACTAAAACCTGGCCCTCTATCTTCTAATAAAACTAAAGCGCCATGATAATTTTTCTGTTGCAGTGGCTGCATCAAGTCACAGAGCAAAAAGAAAATGTACTGTAGAAAAATTACAGACATGGAAATATTGCCTGTATTCTTCAGTGCATTTCTACTAGCCATTATCTGCTTAATTATCGATTACTTTCTACTCTCTTGAGTGACTATATCAGCTACCTAGTGTGGTAAGAGAAGTGAGCATCCCAAAATGATATTAAGGAGGCAAGCTAAACTGTAATACTGCATTAAATATTTCCTATTTAGACAAAAATATGGCTGCATTTGATCTCACTTAAGTCCCCAAACTCTCACTTCACAGAGGCTTACCCAGGCTCTAAATCAAGAAAGCTGAGGCCATGCTACTTTCTAACAATCTGTTCCTTCAAGTTAAAAACAGCTGAACATGATCATCTGAGCTCCCAGCATGGTGCTGTGGCTGAAAGGGCTAATGTGATTCTTGGCCGCATAATCAGGGGAATACTCAGCTGGAGTAGGGAGGTTATATTACCAATGTAACAGCATAAATGTTTATGTTTACTCTGGGGCTTGAGGTACAAACTGTAGTATACACAGCCCCTAGAGAGGCAGCTATTCTCCATGACTGCAATGTTTAAAAGAATGGTAAGCAAAGGAGGCTGTTTACCGCAGTAGGAAGAAAACAACTCACATGGATTTAGGTGCCAAACAATAGACGCTGAAAATACTGGCTTCCGCAACTTTTTTTTAGTCTCATGTCACACATATAAGCTTTTCCTACAGCAATTTGAATAATGGATGAGAAGCAAAGAATATGTCTACAGTAAGAAATGTATATTTCTGTACTATATTTGGACTCAGTGCTCTCTTTAGCCTTCTTAGAAAAGGTTTTACACACAACAGTTAGCTTATAAATGCTTAGCAAATATTTAATTACACAGAAAGGAAAAAGAGACTGAACACTGATATATAGTTAGATACAAATGTGTGTAAAGGAATACGGAACATGCGGAGTCCACACGTTTATTTCAACATCTTCTTAATGTCCACTTCCCTTTACCCTCTTGGGAAGACGCACTACCTTCTTCTGATCGTGGTAACAATGCCCGATTTTTACATCATCTTTTCATCATCAGACTTTATTAACGGATGAAAAAAAAAAAAAGAAAAAGAAAAAAAAAAAACTAAGCCACAGTGGGGGAACCCCTTGCTGCAGGCTATTCAACAAGGCAATGAATGATGATGGAAACACTCAGAAATCCCAATCTTGTTTCCCCAAGCTAATACTTACCCAACAGACCATGCTATTTCTGTGAGATCACAAGTGCATTTTGTCTTTGAAGCATGTTATCCGTTACCTTTGAAGGGTTTTCTTTTAATAAAACACAAATCAAATACATCTAAAATAAATCAAACACAGCAAGGCTTTGAACCAGATCCCAAGAGATCCCGATAACATACTCCGCATTTAAAAATGTGCTGATAACATACTCTATATTTACAAATACCGATGATCTCAATGGGAGTTAAAGATGCTCAGGATCTCACTTAGGATTTGAATCCAGAGAACAAAACTCAAACAAAAATGAAATGAAATAAAATTACACATAGGGCACCAAGGTGAAAGGTGGAAATACACTATGAGCTTATTCTGCCCCTTATATTGAAAACAGCAGTTGGCCACAGATACAGTCTGAGTGTCTCATCTTTTAACTGTAAAGAGGCAAAATTTGGGCCCTCAGGCTTCCTATTCTTCTAAGTCAAAGATGCTAATGATGTGTCTGCCTGCCAATGTGAGAAAGAGTGCCACTGCTGAGACCCTCGCTTTGAAGCAAAGTACAATTCTAAAACCTTCATTTTGTCATTGAAAATCCCTGCTAAAGCTCTGACATATTTTCTGACCTCACATAAAGTGCTATAATGTAATCCTAGTGGGAGCACCAGAAGTTGAAAATCCACTAAACCTGATGAAAGAGTTAACACAATAATGACTTTTATAATTAAAAAGAATTTCAGCACAATATCTTTAAACCCAAATATGCCATTTATCCCCCCTTTTAAATCAGACACTCATAATTAGTATATTCAGTAGTTATCAAAATGGACATCTGAACATTCTTCACTAGATACTGGAAGATTCCAAGGTACTTTGCTGAAATTTTATATGTCTTTAGCTCGAAGTACAATAAGCAGACATGATTGCCAAATCGAAGATTTTGTTTACAGTTAATGCACTGAGCACCTTTTAGAAAAAGAACATTCCTGAAGAAGGATTGCAGATTAGGTGATAACAGGGTTCTGAACATGCAGCTCAATGTCAAGATGTTACATCAGCCGAAGCAATTTGAACAGGTATTTTTTTTTTAACCATGTACCATTTATATCTGTGAAAGAAAGTTATTGACTTAATGAAATACTCATTGCAATAGAAAATATGATATTGAATCACCTGATGATTTCAGCATTCACCTGTGTATTATAAAAGGTTTTAAAAGATAAAGAATAAAATTTGCACTGAGAGACAACAGTAAGATATTCGAAACCACCAATTTTCTAACCCACATTTAGGCAATTTAAAAATGAAAATAATAGCCTCATTAACTGTCAGTCTTCAGAGGTGTGAAATTCATGTCAAATGTCTGTATCCCCTGTGTGAGTTATCAAGAATACAAGCCACCAGGAATTACAATTATGCCTAATTTAAAATCTTTGCGTCAAAAGAAGAAATGAAATATTGGATATGACAGAGGTGAATGAAGTTGTCATTATTTTAATTTTATTTAACTCACCGTAACAACTTTTCTCACCCTCTGATGTTCTGCCTCTACATTTTTCTTATCCAACAGCACCACCAAGTGCCACTAAAGTTTTCAGTGCTGTTTTTATTTTTCCCACTCATGAAAACCTTGGTTATTTGTTTTGTTGGGGTTTTTTTGGTTGTTGTTGTGGGTTTGTTGGTTTTTTTTTGGTTTTGTTTTGCTTGTTATAATTAAGATAGGAGTAAACTGCTGAAAATGTTAAACATTATTAAGGATGCAAATAAATCTAATACTAGTGGATCTGTGTTTCCTAAAGGCTCAGTCAAGATTCTTTGGAAAAGTTTTCAGATATTAAGATATGAAGGTGTATTTTATATATGAATATACAAGAAATAGCTACCTACATAAAAATCAGTATATTCATATTTTTATATTTACTTATTTAAACTGGTATTTAGTGTCACAGCGATAAGGACATGCTCCATGTCATCCTGTCTCCCATTCATTTGTCTGGTTTATGGCTGGTCTGTACTGAAGACTGTTTCTGGGAGCATGACTAAAGGCATACTAAGCCATTCAGTGCCCTTCATCTCATGGGCTTCAAGCATGCTCCAGAGGACTCTTTCTCATTGCCTTCATGTTAATGCTTGTCAGGTCATTTCAGTGTGTGAGTGGCTTCACTGCCATAGGGTGACCCAGAATGGACATTAGAGACACTGAGAAAGGCATTTGCTCTTTTGAGCTGCTACTAGTTGTGTAGCTTAATGTTTTTTCAGTGTCAAAGTGTAATCTTCCACTGCTATAAACCACACAAATTCTGCTGTGAAAGAAATGTTTAATCTCTAATTGATGCTTTAAAAGAGTTTGTAATTGCTTTGGTGATGGCTTTGAAGACTAGGGATGTGACACATGTGCCCCGTGAAAGGTAAGAGCTCTGTAACATTTCTCATTGGCAAGCTCTTAGTAGCATCTCATCTCAATGCAGCATTTCGGACCTCCATTCTGAAGTACCTCATTCTAACCATCCTCTGTGCAGGGAGCCTAAGCACTGAATTTTCAATCTGTTAGCCAAGAGCTAAAACTGGCTTGTGCATACTCTCTCTCCAGCCTAACGAATGTTTACCTAGACTATGCACAGTGGAACAGATTGAGCAGGACAATTGAAATCACCCCATTGCAGAACACTAATTTAGTGGATTCACATGGGAAGTGTGGGTTAGCAACCCCAGAGTCAAGGACAGGAATTGAGTCTTGGTTTCCCATGTCCTGAATGGCTTATTTAATCACTGAGCAATGAAGAGGAGCAGGGCTGAGGTTTGTGCTAGCTTAACTCCAGTGTGTATTTTTTAAGAGTATCTACCAAATGAGACTTGGAAATAGACGACTTGTGGATAGGTCAGGTACAAAAAAAAAGAGTTTCTGAGCACTTCCAAGACAGGGGCATTTTTGTGTGTGCTTGCTAGAACTTTATTGAGAAAATACATATGAATAAAGAGTGATAGGAGCAATGCAGCACTCTGGACATGTACATCTAAAATGTCAGCCAAGGAAGAACAAGAATAATTTTATGAGTCTTTTTTTTTTTTTTTTTTTATATACACCAGGAGTATTAGATCAGAGTTGATATTTGGGGATGCTTTCAATGCTGTAATAGTGAAGTTGGTTTACCATAGTTCTGAAAAGTTCAGATATCTCCCATTTTCCTCCTCTTCTTTTACTCCATCTATTAGAAAGATATTTCAATGCAATTTAATTTTATCTTTTCAAACTTTTAAGTGAAAGTAAGTCATGGAATTTTATTAAAACAAATAGCAAATGCCCAATGAAAATATAAAATAGAACTTTTATTGTTTAATTGTTCTTAATAAATAGATCTCTTACGCTGTATGGTTTGAGTTAACACACTTTGGGTCAGGAACTCTGGGGAACTTGACAAATATGTCACAACTGTTCTTATTGAATAACTTCATTAAAGCACTTAGGAGTCAGCAAACATTTTGTTACAACACTTTGCAGATTGCACTTGTTCAGTTGACCTTTCAAACCCTAACAGGGACATAAATATAAAAAAAGTCAGGCTTCAAATGTTGAATAAATGGGTATACAAACCAAAACGAGATTTTGAAATATAAAAAAGTAAGTCATGACACCTAAGGAAAAATGAAATTCCTACTTTGCACTCAACAGGAGGGATAAAAAATGAAAGTTAAATAGATCATGTAGTGATGGCAGACAAAAAGTTGCATTTTAATTTATAACACAACATGACAAAAAGCAAGTATAGTGTAATTTATAATAACATATAAAAGAAACATTGAGTCACAAAACACAGAAATGACAGTTCGCCTGTGTTACATCATTTGGGACACCATGTCTGAATACGGGGTAAACCAACACTGTAGAAACAATACTAGAATAAAAAGTTGTAAAAACAATAAATGTGTGACTCATTTTTCATGCCACTCTATAGCGTAGAGAAATCTGCTTTGTATTAATAAACAAAAGTTCTTGTACATAGTTGCACTGACTCTCAGGGCCAAGTGGCACTGTCTGCTTACATCTATCCTGCTTGGAATCAGCTGTGGTCTCCCAGGTGGGGCTCTATGTAGTTAATGGAAGAGCAGTACCTATAGACTGCACCTAGGAGCATTGTGGTTGTGATTTCCTGCTAAGTGATATGGACACATTGTAGGCTGTGCCACTTGCTTGCAGAGAATGAGAACAGACCCTGGTGTCTTAGACCTAGCACTATATGACCAAAGTCTTTTGCCTTTTCTTATTTACCATTAAAGATATATCTTAGCTAAATCTACATTGCTAAGTGCTTTGGGCCCATGGAGTGACCCCTAGCCATAGGACAAGTGATAAGAAGTAGCATGCAATGAGGGGAGAGAGATGTTCCCTTCCACAGAAAATTAGATATTATCTATTATGTATGGAGAAGCAACTTATTCTCAGTGAGGGTAACAGAACACTGGAACAGGCTGCCGAGGAGGGTTGTGGAATCTCCTTCTCTGGAGACATTCAAAACCTGCCTGGACGCCTTCCTGTGTAACCTCACCTAGGTGTTCTTGTTCCAGCAGGGGGATTGGGCTAGATGATCTTTTGAGGTCCCTTCAAATCCCTAACATTCTGTGATTCTGTGATTCTGTGACTCTACAGCAATGGGTTTTCTAGCCTCATCCACCACTTCTGTGACACTAAGATGTCATAATTATTTTCTATGTGTTTGTTGCTGTTTTTTCTTTATCCTCCTTGCCTCCCAGTGTAATATGTCTGAAACATCGCAATAGTAATGTTACATCCCAACAAAGTATTTTTTAATAGCATGAATCTCTGATATGTAGTATATACCTCATGGTGTGGTACAGGGTCCTGTAAGTGTGCCAAATCTACTGGGATAGTTTTGGAACACTGCTTAAGGTGTAGGTCAAACCAGATGTTTTTGTTATCTTGTTTGCATTGTTTTTTGTGAGTAGTCCCTAGAGCAGGAGAAGCACCTATGTTTTATTTAGGAACACTTAAGTTTAATGAATCCAAGAAAGACCACAGGACTGAAATAAAATGTTCATTGTTTGGGCAGTCACTGGAGCAGGTCCTGGTCCAGTAGAGCAGACTAAATTGTTTAACGACATAGCTATACCTACTTTGAAAATACTACCAGCTATGATAAGGATAAAATCTTATCTACTGTTAGAAAGCTATACAGAAAAGGTTTTGAAAAAGTAAATAATATCTATACCTTAACAAACACAATAAGACTGTACCTCTGTCTCAGCATTCTTGGAAGTAAGATCAAGTGACACAAAAGTCTTATCCTCAAATTTTGGGCTATACAACCTGCACTCTGTGTCTCCTAGAAGCACAGGAAATTGCCTCCAGTAAGTTGTCAACAAGAAGATGAATTCTAAGATACACTTGAAAAAGTCAAAATGTAAAAACACAGGTGAAATATCTGGAACGGTAAAAGAGGGCATGACTCAGAGTGATAATCTCATATCTTGAAAGAGAATATATAGATCAAATACCTCTGTTTTTGAAACAAATCAAGAGAAAAGACCTTTACTGGAGAATTTCAACAGTGAATTGCATAAGAAACTGGAAAATAAAGTTGATTTTTTTCCCCAATGTTTATAGTTGATACCACTGAAACTGAGTAGTCCTTTTTGGAGCAATTTTGATTTTCAGTAAAAATGGCTTGCTGATTAAAAATCTAAAAATGTATTTAAAATTAAATCAATTTTTTAGTAAAAATGCTATTTAAAAGTTAGTATAGGTCTGTTCTCTAAATGTCATTATCTCTTTCATAATACATATTTGTATATTTTCAAGTTCTTTTGGAAATTGAGACCTTTTAGACTACTAAAGCCAAAATATAGTATTGGGTTTTTTTCATAATATTGCACAAAAATAACTAGAATTTTAATATAATCTCAACTGAATAAAAAGCTTATTAATGAACTGCACTGGGGGAAAAAAAATAAAACAAACAAACAAACAAAAAAAGCCAAGTAAACAAAAACCCCCAAACAAAAACCAACAACAACAGCAATAAAACCACAACCAAATAAACAAAAAAAAAACCTTAACCAGAACAAAAACCCACACCATCAACCCCCCTCAAGACAAACAAACAAACAAACAACCCCTCCCCAAACAAAGAACAACAACAGAACAAACAAACAAACAACTTGTGGGTGATTTTTTTATTTAGTATAGGAAAGAAGATACCAGCTTACAGTAATATGTCTTTATATACTGAATGTTGCCATAATAGCATTAAGTAAATGAATCAACCCGAAACTTCACTCATGCAGTCTGTCATCATTAAAACAGAACAACCAGCCATATCCATTCATTATTTTTCCATGTATTAATGTTAAACAATGTTGCAGTAAAAATCTTATTAATATGTTAAAATTCAACAGTGTTTCAGTAGAAATCTTATATTTGTGAAGACTACCTTTTACTAACAGCCAAAAAAAAGTGGAATAAAAGCTGAAAATTTGTTTTACATACAATAATTGCTGTGTTGTAATTTTTGAAAACCACTTTACAGAAGTTCTGTTTTTAGAGAGACAAGTACTTCCCTTTTTTTCTACTACAACTTAAATGCAATTAATTAACAGGATTCTTTTGTCTTATCAGGTACTGTGTTAATTCACTTGCCTTATATTGATATTTAATGGGGAGTTCTACTCCCAAATGTCACAGTCTTTTCTTCTTTAATATAAACAAAATGCAAGTGCGATGTGTTCTTTCAAGCTTTGCACTCATTGTAAGTATTGTAATTACACATGTTGAAGAAAAAAGTTATAAAATTTATCATGGAGGACCCAAAAGTAATTTGTTTTGAGAGGTACTCAAAAGAATCATAAATGTAGTCTCAAACAGATAAAAAGGCCATATTGCATTCCGTTTTGCAAAGTAGCTTTTAAATTACATTTCATTATTTCTAACAGCTGGAAAATATTTCCTCTGCCATTTTTTCTTTTTGTTTGTCAATTTTATTATTCAATTCCTTTTTCTCTTCCACTGCTCCTCTAAATTGAACTGAAAATAAACACTTTTTTTTTTGTTATTTCACAGTAACAAATTCCATTTATACATTACTTTGTCCTACCAAACCACATTGAAGACAACCACCTTAAGCATTGTTTCATACCTGAAGCTGGTGTCACAAAACCAGTCTCATATTATTGTCTTTAAGAGGATAAGTACAAAACTAAGACAGTCACATTTACAGAGTGTAATTTTTTCAGCACATGGCCAGATTTGCCGCAATGCCTACCCAAAAACTGTAACCTTTTATAGATATTAATATCCCTCAAAAAAGGATCTTACACATGTATGCATAACGGGGGTGAAAAACACAGCAGAGTGATTTGAGATCAAAGAGAAACAGTTCAGAAGAGAAGCAAATCCATAATATTAAATTCAAATGATGGAATTCAAGACAATGGCACTTGTCCATCTAGTGGTTCAGCCCATCTAGTGGTTCAGTCCCGTCCCTGTTCATAATCAGTTAGTAGTTAATAGCTAATATATGGCATATTCCATAGTTAGAATATCTTCTATGTATAGATACCTAACGGTTATGTATATGAATCAGAGCTGCTTCTTTTTGTAACTGGTGAAGGGTCATTGGTGTTTGGATGTCTAGCTAGGGATGGGACGAATTGTGTTCTGGGATGTTGTTTGCTCTGTTAAGTATACAGACCAACCAGGTAGGTTGGTCCAGAAGTCTGTCACACACATTTTTCTCTTGGGCAAAATCCTTTACCATCCTCTACCTTCTATTCTCAGCCTTTAGCATTCTGCAATCTCCAGTGTGTGGCTAATTGCACCCTAGAAATGAACTAGAGAATATTCTGCAATTTTTTTTAAATACAGACTCTAGAACTGAGGCTGTCTATTTTAAATGCTAAAGAGCATTCAACTTTATTCTGAGCTCTTATGTGCCAGGATGTTCTCCATGGTAACACGAAATTGTAGTCCAATTAAAGGATGTCTTAATAGTGCAGTAGTAACAGTGTAATGCCTTAATAGCGTAGCATGGCAGGAGTTATCAATACGAAACTGAATAAAGTGGTTTTTGTAGTAGTTTGAACCATCTCTGGACAACCACTGAATTTTAAGTGGTTTGCAACAACAGACATGAAGCAGCCCACTTTTACTTAAGAATGAGTCAGACTCATCCAGATTTTTTCGAGTCTTCAGTCAGTCTTCAGGAATTGCTCTGTTTTTGGCATCATTTGCCGTTAAATGCAAACTGTAATGCTTGGTAGGTGGTTGGAATGCAAACTAGAAGGCACCAAACTTTTACGAATTGCATGAAGCAGCTCAGTGGGCAAATGTTTTGATTACAGAAAACACTGAGTTCGTACAGGGTGTATTTAGGGGTTTAACACATCTATTAACAAAATCACTCCTCAATTAACATTGTCTCTATTAATTAACAAAAGCACTCACAGACTAGCAATGTGACACTCACCCTTACAACAAGCAGGAGAGAGTTGTTAGAAAAAAACTGTGTGGGTTGCTGCCAGAATGAAGAGGAGCCATGGGAATGCAGCTGCAAATCCTCACAGAGCAGCTATGAAGGCAATGAAAAATCACTGCTGTGGCAAGGGATAAAAGAAAGAGAGAGGTTTGTAACCCTGCCATAAATTAGAAAGAAAAAGGTACAGAGATAAGGGAGAAAGAAATCAAAAGACAGAAGGGAATATTAAGAGAAAAGAAATGGAAGGAAGGCAGTAAATCAACACAGCCCCAGGATGGCTATATTGCCTTTAATTGATTCAAATTATTTCATTCATTATATTTCAATTGGAAGAAAATGGAAGAGCTGAGGAGAGATCTGCTAGGTTGCTAGTAGTAGGGAGAAACAATAAAACATTGTTCTGATAAAAACAGAAGGAAAAAAAAATCTTGGTAATTTTAACTATTGGCACACACGGAGGAGGAATTGCTGTGGCTTCAGACTGTGATACCAGCATTGCTTATTGCCACAGAAATCGGTAACACACTATCATTTCGAAATAACAACTTGGATGCAGGATCAAATGTATGAAAGGTTATTGATTGTGAAGGAAAGAAACTATTGTTTAAATTTAAATAACTCTGCCTTCGCTTTTTACTTTAAAAAAAGTCATAAAGATTGTGAAAAGGTACAGTGTTTAAGGAATGGCACTGAGCCTAAGGTACAAATAGTCAGCATATGTGACCCCAACTACAACTGAGAAATAAATTCCTCTTCCTATTTTATTTAAGAGAAATTTCAATGATATCTAAAAATTATTATTCTACTAAGGAATAAAATTCTAATAGCAGGTCCAGCTACTTGCATCTCTTTTGCTTTTGCCTAAGGGGTGCAAAAGCTAATTTTTCATCCAAAAGCAGAAAATCACTGGAGAAGCAAGACCTAGGATTAGATCCAAAATGAGATTCAAGAACCTGACTCCCATGTAAGAAACCAAACTCTGAATTACATATCCAACATCCTTATGTAAAGCACGGGGAAACCTACAGGCCGCAGATTTGGATCTTAAAATTGGTATTCTGAGTGTTGTCTAGGCTACCCATAAGAAATGTTGAATATATGCTGCTTTCTAAATTTCTCTTTACTTCAGTCCTCAAGGTCCCTCTTCATCTTGCAATTTACACTTTTGGGGCATTATATATGGTCATTACAGAGTCAGAGGATAGACCACAACGTATTTCTTTCCAAATTCAGGGACAACGGTAATGAAGCTGCTTCCTTTTCCTTCTTGCCTCTTAATGATAGTCTAGATTAGTCATTCAGCAGCTGGATAGAGAAAAAGGGATGTACCGTCAATTTCTTCTTCACATCTAGAGATGCAAACTTAGATCTATGAACTCTCAGAAGATTGCCCTGCTATGCAGAGAAGATAAGAACTGGCATTCTCATTCCTTTCTGCAAAACTCCTTTGTATCTGTAGTTAAAATGAGTTAGCCCAGAGAGGTAACCAGACTGAAATTCACTTCTCCCTACTTTTAAGTGTTATAAACTATGAGTTACTCAAGATTATGCGCCTAGTGTGTCATTTGAGATACCTCATATAACTCATCGAGACTGCAGCTGCCACTTCAAAAAGAAGTGGAGCTCTTGTAGTCCTGTGACATATTTCTAATTGTGTATGGATGACTTAAATACACATTTCAAGCAACATCTGACAATTCTGAGTATTTCTATGTTCTACATGGAGTAATTTCTAGCTGCGACTAGACCGTTGTACCAAGTGCAAGTGTATCGTAAAAATCCTATTCATGTGAGACCCACAGCCTGTAATTACCTCCTGAGAACAAGGGTGGAATTCATCATACCTAAATGTAGATCTCTAAAAATTAAGCCTAATCTAAGACATCCTCTGGGTTCCCTCTACATTCAGTTGTGCTCTATGATAGATAGGAATTACTGCCTCCTGGAGTGGTTTGTCTCCATGAACTATAAAGAGAAAAGCAGCTATAACATTTAAACCAAGATCAATGAAATTAAAATAAGTGAATCTCACCTTGAATGTCAATAACTACTTTAAAGAGCTAGAAATAGATTTGGATTTGGGTTTTTTGTTTGTTTTTGTGGGTTTTTTGGTTTGTTTTGCTTTGCTTTGTTTTCTGTTTTTCCATTTAAAATAGAACTATAAGTTGCAACTCTGCACTCGGATCAAATGAAAGAGGGAATCTGCGGCTCCTGCAGGTGAGCCTTCATGCAGGAAGTAACGTGAAATTCGTAAGAATAAAAAGACAGCCACCAACAAAATTAGAAATATAACATAATTGTAGTAAAATTCCTATGAGGGAAAGATGAGTTCACTATACAACAGTAAACTGTTTTGTAGAATCAGAGCCTCTTTAATTTAATTTTTAAAATAATATTTCTTTGTCCTAATTATTCTGAGACTGACGTGACTATGAATAGCATTGCAAGCTGAATTTTATTTTATATAAGGAACACCTGAAAATATTAGTTGAAAATTACTATTCCATTCCAGACTAAGTCAGATTCTGTCTAGTTGCCTACAGCATGTTGTTATCACAGTTTGCTTAAAAACCTAGGCTTATAACTTTGTTCTAAAATTAAATGGTATTCTCCAGTAATAACAAAAAGAATTTGACATGAACAGCTGGAAAATTCATTTTGGGAATATAAGTAGTTAGGTTTTGATATATATTTCTGCCACTTTAACCTTTCACAAAACAAGTGTGCATTTACAGAGCACATCAAGACTGTCCTTGGAGTACACAGATGGTTCTGCAAACCGTATAGCACCAAAACCTCTTCACTGTATGTAGTTGACATGGAAACTGCTAGTCATCATGGAAAAAATGAAGAGTGCTGTGGGTAAAATGTCTGCTTCTAATGTACCATTGAGAACATTTTATTTACATCTGAGGAGCACTTTTAACAAAAAATAGATAATATTTTATGGTGTCATTAGACCAGTTTGTCCACAGGGTTAAAAGCAAATTAAACTACTTCTGCTGGTGTTACATTGGACTGAACAGGAGAAACTGACCTGGCATTCACAACTGAATAAACAGTGTTAAGCATCTGGGAGGCAATGACTTTTCTCATGCTCTCTCATGATTTTCATTATGCCCTATGACTATGATATTCCAGGGATTTGAGGTCAAATTTCTTATTTGAGGTCAGACTCTGAAACTCAAACTTAAAGGCTTTAATGAAATATCAAAATCAGCTTTGTTTTCATTAAAGAGGAACAAAACACAGTTTGTGTATATCCATGCCAACAATTTCCAATAATGAGGGCATATATTCAGATGCTAAATTAATCAGAATATAAACTCCATGCCAAATGGTGGATATAGGAGCTTAGTTTTAAATATAACCTCTCTGAAACATTGTTCCTACATTCTGACTTCAGTACATGAAAAACGAAATTCAAGAGGAACGAGCATCTGAAACAGTGCAGTTTACTGGTATGCAGCATCATGAATTTCAGGTTTTAGGTTTCAAATCCTTTACTCTTAGATTTGCCATATAAACCAGAATTCTTCAGCCTCAGAATAATTATTGTTTCAATAACCAATGTAAATAATTATTGTGTACTGCTTTGCCTAGTAGTAGTCATGCTGTATGTACCCGCCGTAAGAATCAGTGCTTCAGTTATATCCAAGATGAACCACAAGGTAAATGATTCCTTTATTTTAGAAAGGGGAAAGCTAAAGTATTGCATATTGCATATACACAGTAGCCATATTTCAGGAGTGCCAGTATTTATTTGTTTTTTTATAGTCCTTTTCTATAGCCTATAACTTTTGCAAAATTTATCTACTTGGAACTTACTGTTATGGGATATAATGAAGAAGCTCTTGGTGTATGTCAAGATTGGTGGAAACTAAATAGTTTTGCCCACATTAAAAAAAAAAAATCTAACGGCTTTAACTGCAACACTCTACTTGCCCTAAGATGATGGAGAACAGCTTTGAAAGATGATATAGTCCTTTAATTGACCTCAGTATGTATCAGTATAGTCATCTGTACACTACAAAACTATTAAGCTTTAAAGGAAGCAGACTTCACACATAATTAGGATCCTGTTAGAGTTATCACCTAAGCATCCTTCAGGTTTCATCTTTGCTAGAGCTACTCTATCACAGGGCAGCAGAAGCTCAGTGAGGCTTTCCCTGCAATTATTGTCATTTGAAGTAGTTCCCAGAATTATAAAAAGATTATGTCTCTGGGGCACAAACATCCTCCTTTCTTATATCTTCTCTTTCTCCCTGTCTTGTGTTCTCCTGTGATTGCTCACTTCTGTTCCACCTTGGCATTCATGCCACAAAATTCCAACAAACCTTTTTGCCTGCAGAAACAATATATGCTAGATCTCAACCATATTTGCTCATATGCAGTGCCCAGTATCCATGTAATTCCCTTGGTATTCCTTCATTAGTATCTCCAGACAACATTGAGGAAGGAAGCACAAGACAAGCGGAGAAGACCAAAAAGCTGGACCTGAGGATATAGGGATAAGAAGTGGAATAAGGAAGGGCCAGCAGAGGTGAAAGCATGGGATGAAGCAGAGGCAGAAGGGCCACTGCAAGTCATCAGAAGCCAGAGTAGAGTAGGACTACAGGCTCTGGGGCAGAAGAACATTAATTCAGGCAACTGATGACCACAACATGCACCACCTACACCTCAAGAAAGAAGACTGCTCAAATGCTAGTATTTGGGGAACAAGCTTTAAGGGAAAATAAAATATCGCAGTGAAGCAGGAAACATCCCAATCACTGGAACTACTAAGAGGAACAACTAAAAAAATTCATGCTTGTCAGGGACATTTTAAATATGCATGCCTCCCTGAAAGGGTTAATCTCTTGGCTTGCTTTTCATCCTTCAATTTCCAAGATTCTAGACTGCTATAAAAATCTGCCTTGATGGTGTTAAAATCCCTGAAAATGGCTTCAGTCTGTGCATGAGTCCACTGCACAATGTATTAAAGCAAAGGTGCATTTAGCATTTAGCATAATAAAACTGAGATGCACTGAAACTACCTAGTACTGCTGAACAAGTCATCATCAAATAATATTTTGTTCATTTTTTTCCATATTATTATACTCATAAATTTTCAAGTTCATGTTAAACTGCCTTCACTGGAGAGATAAATTCTCCCCAAATATACACAATCCAAACAGTATCTGCTTTTGAAGTGTGTTTTAAGTATTTAAAGTTTGTGAAAACTAAAATATTTGCCTTCATATAAATAAAAAAAAAAATTCCAATTTGCAAGTGTTTATTTCTGTGCTTCACTCACAGTTTAAGGTACCATGGCATGGCCAAATAGTATACATTCAGACATATATTTGTAGGAGTTAAGTTCTTACATTTTTTTCTCAGTCCTCAGGTTAAGGCACAGAAAGTATTTGGAGCTTAATTTCTGATTTCAGCTCGTGCGAATCAGTCATATAGTACATTGTAAAATAACAGTGGAAGTAGCTGAATTAGATGTCTGTTATAATCCAACAATCATGTTTGGTGGGAAAGTATTAATATTTCCACGCAGCCATTTTGAGTGGAATATATGCATGGTATTTGTCTGTGTACATAAAAGATGCCAGAACAAGCTAAAGCTCTATTTGTCATAGAAAGCTTGAGGTTCTGGTTATAATTATATTCTCATTATTGGACTACTCTCTAGAAAAAAAAATAATTCTGCTTAATGCTACCTTAACCCTCACACATTGACCAAAACTCCATGTGCCATACTGGATCTGTTCATAATAGAAGATTTAATTAACAGTCAATGATATAATAAAAAATACAAACCATTGAGCAGTGGTTATTGAGACAGTGACATTTATTGAGACAGTGATAATATAAATGTAATCTCCTGGGAAATAGTTGAAATGTTAATTTTATGTGAGTTTTGGACTGTGGTGTTGGTTTTTTTTGGTTTGGTTTGGTTTGGTGTTTTTTCCCCCCAGATAAACTGCAGACTGTGAGTAACTTTTTGGACAGATGTTTTATTGCATATCTCTGCTGAGTTAGGCTAAAACAAGAGGAATAAAGTAAGTAGAAAGTTACTTGGAAAAGCGATATCCCAAGACAGCCCTTGTACACACTGTGGAATACACCTCTTACAACATTAATTTGGCTTAAATAAATGAGATACAGCAAACAAGAAAAAGTAATGGCAAATAGTATATTGACTTTATCTGAAGGTTAAATTAATGACACAGAGAATCACTGCTTCACACAAACATAAGACAAACTCCATAGCTTCCACAAACGAAAAAAAAAAGTTATCTCCTCTGATCTCATCATTCGTGAGTAGGAACCAGCAGCAACCTGAATGCAGTAGATCTTCTACTCATGTAAGCTAAGTAATTCATGTCTGTGGTTTAGAACCACATGCATAAAGTGAATGTCCATATTATTTTCTTGGGCCAGGGTATAGTGGTCAACAGCTTAAAGAATGGGTCCCAGAAAGGGAAGGTTCACCATCTGTTTTTTTACATTAGTGTTCCTATAAGATTTTATTACCTGACTGTTCCACCCTCAATAACAGTAAGCTACAGAGAAAAGGAAACAGCCATAAACCTTTTAAGATCATAGTGTTGGTTTCGATGCCTGTGTTCCATCCATCCTTAAGAAAGAGGATAAGGAGGCTGCAATGATTCTCAATTTGACAAAACACTAGGTATTAACAAAAACTTACTATTTCCCACTGTCAGAATAAATGACTTTCACGCTTCTGTGGGTTTGTTTTTCTACTTTGAACCTATTACTCAAGACACCTATCATATCTCACTTATTAATCTAATCTGGGATGTTAATTTCAGTCTTTTGATGCAGTCTCATTTGAGTCTTTCCAAAGCACTCTTAAATGTATGGATCCATCAAAATGATACAAAGCAGACATGTTTCACACATATTTCTTAATTTCAAAAAGCTTTAGCAATTTTATTGAAATAATAGAAACAAAATAATAGAAACAAAACAAACGGACTGCAAGCCAAATAATAGAATAAACTTAATTATCTTGCCTGTTTTCTTTCTCTGTTTCACTTTGAACAATAATTTGACCAAAAATGGATGCATCAGATACTACATAATTATTTAATATCAGAATGTTTTCGTGGTAGAGCCAGTAAGAAAGATGTTTTATTAATATGAAAAATTGACAAACATGCTTTTAGTCTTTTCCAAACATTTGTCATTATACCAATTAATTGTAATACTCACTTTGCTGAAAATAGATTACTTCATCTTACAAGCCAAATGTTTTAGTTCAAAATATAAATTATTTACCTCATATAGCAGGTAAAACATTGAAATGCATTTATCTCTTTAAAACTCACTTATGTTTTGATGCTTAGAGAAAGATGTCATTTTCATATCTGCCAGCTTCCTGGTATAATTAAACCAGTAGATTTAAAAGGCTGTGAAAATTAATATTTTTTACATAATATCACATATATTTGGCATGGAGTGCAGATGATAGTATAGGGAGATTCTGGATTCTCCCAAAATATAAATTAATTTATTCCATATATCTCTATGCTCATATTGAGTAGCTCTCAGTTTCTCACATTAATTAATTCTTTACACCTCAGTCTCACATCAATTAATGTTGTGCTCCTGTAGCTTCGGAACATTTGTTCCAAATACCACTAGGAGGGACCAGAAGTCCTATAGTCTATAAAGAAATCTTCAATAACCAACTTTGCATTTTGACAATGACTGATTGTGAGTGTTGAGCTGATTTTTTAATGATGAATTTTCCACATTGGTATTCTTATCCCTAACAGGTGACTTGGTCTTTTAGCCAATCCTTTGTCACCAGTCTCATCTAACAAAGTTTGTTTTATTTAGGAGGTAAAATTTATAGGCATAAAATGAAGGTCCAATGCATCTGATTAAGATACTACGACCAAAATTTAAAAAAGAAATCTATATTTCTATTGATTAAACATTCCTGTTTCAAGAGTGGAAAACTCTACACCCGCAGAAATAAATCCAACATTTCTAATTTATTTTGAATGTTAGTAAAAAATGAACAAAAAAAGGGTTTTTGCCTTCTACAAAAATATCTGCAGAACGTACATCTCTGAGTATAAGTGGCATAAAGATTAGTATTAAAACAGAAAGAAAATGACCATCTTTTAAAAAGTTTGATTTCCATTTCATTAGTTATGAAAACATCAGCCAGGAGACATCACACTATCATTTCCTCCCAAAACACAGAGTTTTAAAAGATAGAGGGGGGGAAAAAAGAAGAATTTTAGAAAAAAAACATATATCCTGAGAGTATTGAACAGTCAAAGATATTATAGAGGCAAATGTTTTGTCAAATATGTGCACATCAAATGTCTGTTTTATTTTTTTTTCCCCTGAAGAACAGTAAAAGCAATGTTTGATCTCAGACATCCGAAGTTGAGAAAACAAGACTTCTACAATCCGAAAAGCTGAGCAGCTTTGAAAGTTCTGTAGTTTAGAAATTTATGATGGTTAGAAACTATTTAGAAACTATGAGGTACGAGAAAAAATGATGATTTTTTTTTTTTCTTTGTTTTCTCCTGGGTCAAAGGCCAATTAGACTAGGGAATTGTGCTTACAGATACAAGGCTTCGACAGAATGGAAAATGTCAGTTCTATTAAATAAACATATTTTTGTTAATGTAACAGATCAGAAAGCAGTCTCAATCAACTTAGGATAAAAATTATCGCTTGCAGAAAAAAAAAAGTACCAAAAATTCCATCAAAATGGACAATTTTAACATCAGCAAAGCATTTCACGGGTTGATATAAGAGTTGTAAAAGAACTTTCTGGTACATTTAAAACCAATTAGGGATTATCATGTTAAATATGCACAATAGCTTATGTGAAATATATCTTCTTTCCACACTCCAGAGGGGGAAAAAAAAAAGTGACAAAAGACAGATATCTGTTGAAATTATTTTTGCACTATTTTAATATTACATTTTTTTTTGCTTTTGCATTAAAAACACATTAAAGAGGAATAAAATGTATTTAATTCATCCTCTGGGTCTTTAATTATAAATTAAGATCATTTTTTCTCATATTGCAGGTCAAAATACTGACAAGAAATAACTTGTTTTCGTGTAAATGATGTATTGACACATTGCAGTAGCTTGTTCAAGTAAACTTGTGAAAATTCACTTCTGAATACCAGTCATAGAATCATAGAATGTCCTGAGTCAGAAGGGACTCAAAAGGACCATCAAGTCCAACTCCTGTCCCTGCATAGGACAACCCCACAATTCACACCATGTGTCTGAATCATGAGCCTATCATATGCTTTTTTCATATATATTCTAAGATGAATGTTAAATAATTCAATTTACATATGTATATGAAAACCAAATGGAATGAGTTAAATTAAAAACTGGCTTAAGTAGAGAGTGGTGGAATAATGTGTACCCATCTTTGAAACTACCTGGTTTAAAATCACCTACACAAAAACTCACCTTGGTTCAGTAAGACAGTCTAGTGTTAAATTTTCTGAAGAAACATGTAAGAATGTATGCATGTAATGATCTAGTTGTACTGAATCAGTCAAAATAAACTTTGAAGGAACATGGAAGGAAAAAACTGGGAAGTCATTCAAGATGAAACTCATTAGTAAGGGGCTAGAACTGAATCGGACTCATGTTCTCTGCTCTTCAAAAGAAGATTCAGTCAAGGCTAGATTCTCTCCCATCTTTTCTCTAGAAGTTTAATAAATGCCAACAGTGGATTATGGCAAATAAACAAGAATAAAAATATTATTTTGCCTATTCTTGCAATTTTTCTTAGAGCTTTCTAAAAATTTCCTGGTAACTACGATCATATTCTTTTTTTCCCCAACTTTTAAAAAAGTGTTGACATAAAAATGTCGAGGTAAATCTAGGAACTAAAGAATCCAGATCCCACTACATCCTGTTTTCAAAGCTGTGGGAAGAGCTTGTGGAAAAATACATAGTAATAAACAGTAAACCGATATGCTATAGATATTAACTTCTTCCAACTCCTCCAAAAAGTAATTGGTTTATTTTCCTATACTTTTGACCACACCTACTGAGTCTTACACACTGGGCATAATGAATCTTGTCAAACACAACTTCTGTTTGGCCGCATTTCCTAATATTTTTAGATATCTCTGTGTATACACACATATTTGAGTAGTGGCACCAGGTCAGAGATCACTGGAGGGCTCTGCTTAGTACAACAGGTTAACATAGGAGGGAGAATATCTCGATTTCATTGTAGTCCTGCACCGTGACTCATTAAGTTTAATATATCACTTATCACAACATGATGTTGTTTCAATCAGCAAAGAAAAAGCTGCAATGAGATCTGCAACAATAGTCAAAGTTTTTTGGGAAAAAAAGAAAAAAAAAAAAAGGAGAAGAAAAAAAGAGAATTCTGATTAAAGAAATTCATCTGGTGGGGCACCCTCTAAATTCATTTCCATGTCTGACAACATTTTCACTCCAGAGTAAGCAAGCTATCTTGGGTTACGATTTTATAAACTGTGAGTACTTGTATCAGTATCTCATCCTATCAGAATCTCATCCTAACATCGAAGTGTTATTGCAAGTAATTACTAAATTAAAAATAACTTCCAAGGATAATTTTTCAGCAAGTACACAAAGAGTTCTTTGCATATTAGTTGACAGTGTAAGAGCAATGGACTTTTACAACGTAGCTTCACTTGTACAACAGCATTTGGCAGATTTGCATGCTCAATAAACTATGCTGATCAATAACCAATCAACGAGCAATTAAAAATCTGAAGAATGAATCTACTTTCCTGTAAGAAGTTTTGCTTGAAAGGGGGATAATTACCAGATTATTTTGAGCTACAGGTTAATTTTAAATAGTGCAATGTCTATGACTGAAATGCTTGTTTCCTTATATTTAAACTACCAGAGAAAGCAGTTTCATATTTGAGAAAGGTATTATTATAGTTTAACCAACACAGAACAGAAGAAGAATATCTCCAAAGGTATTCTTAATTGTGTCCTTTTTATTGATTGCTCCAAAGAAATGCTGAAAAAGAAAAAATGCCAAGCAATTTTTTTTTAAAAGCAAGCAAGCAAACAAACAAACAACAAACAACAAAAAACTCAGAAAATATTCTAACAGTTAATTCTTAACAAATTAATTCTAATGTAATTCTAACAGTGAAAATTCTGAAAAGTTAAAAAAATACTTATGGTAATTCTGCCACATTTCATGAATTATGATATTACCTTTCCAACAGAATAATTGAGAAATATACTTATGTATGAAGGTAACTTTATATGAACGATGTATTGAAGTATGAAAGGGTTAGTGGAAGGAGGGACCACCTTCTCCTCAAAGGGTATCTGGTCAAGGAAACTGTCAGTGCAAAAGGGTATGAAAAGAAGAGGAGAAAGAGGAAAAGGAAAAAGGAAAAAGGGAAAGGAAAAAAAGAGAAAGAGAAAGAGAAAGAGAAAGTGAAAGAGAAAGAGAAAGAGAAAGAGAAAGAGAAAGAGAAAAAGAAAGAGAAAGAGAAAGAAAAAGAGAAAAAAGAAAAAGGAAAAGAGAAAGGAAAAGAGAAAGGAAAAGAAAAAGAAAAAGAAAAAGAAAAAGAAAAAAGAAGAAGGAGGAGAAGAAGAAGAAGAAGAAGAGGGAGAAGAAGAGGAGAAGAAGAGGGAGAAGAAGAGAAGAAGAGGAGAAGAAGAGGAGGAGAAGAGAAAAGGAAAGGAAAGGAAAGGAAAGGAAAGGAAAGGAAAGGAAAGGAAAGGAAAGGAAAGGAAAGGAAAGGAAAGGAAAGGAAAGGAAAGGAAAGGAAAGGAAAGGAAAGGAAAGGAAAGGAAAGGGAAAGAAAAGGAAAAGGAAAAGAAAAGGAAAAGCCAAGCAAAGCAAAGAAGTCTATGAACAAGAACCTACATAGATGCAGACTTGATGAACAAGCAATAAGGGAAGCAGCAAGGAGAAACAGACCAGGTCAGTCACACTAATTGATACACTTATCTGGAACGTGGAAATATTTATTTCATTAAGATGGGGCTGTCAATGCCCCTGGCCTGTGGTGTCAGCTACTGGAACCAGTGGGTTCTTTAACTTGCAGCCACTGGGATGGGAATACTGTGTCTTGAAAACCAGCTACTGGGTGGATGGGCATGAGTGAACTGACTGAGACACTCAGCAATGGAGTGGGATGATGGGTCACAGCCCGTGTGCTGGGTGTCAGCTGCTGGGGGGCAGTGTCTGTACCTGTTCCAAAATGGGTGTGTGTGACACATGCATGTGAATTCGCTGGCAAACTCCAAGCTGGATCAGCTGGTGAGTAAGGGGGCCCCAAGTCCAGGAAGAGGTATCAGGCAGACGGAGGGTCTGTGCTGGTACACCCAGAGGAACCTGCAAAGGGGACAGCAGCAGCCACGTCCCTCAGCCTGAGCAGAGACCCTGGTCCCCAGGGCACTGGTCTGGGCTCCAGCAGCCAGGCAGAAGGCTCCTGGGCTGGAGTAACTGGAAGAACTGACAGTTTCTAACATTCCTTAACAAAATTTAAAAGGCTATATAAGAGCTAAAAATTTCTTTCATGTTGCTGTATTCCAAGGATGGACTTGAATACAGCCAGTACCTCACTATAACAGATTATTACAGCTCTAGAATGTTACTCACCTAGTCATTTGGTTTGTAAACCTACAGTTTGTATCTAAATACACTTCAGTTAAATACCTACATGATCTCTCTTCTGTGATCTGCAACTAACAAGGCAAAACCAGAAAGAATTCATCTCCTTTATAAAAGATTCAGGTCTGAAGTACCCAGTTGCTGGCTCCATGTCTACCCCTGTGCATCTGTTTTGGCAGATGCTGAATTGAGCCCACAGACAGGAGAGTTTATTGAATTACATCATTAGAAGTTGGATTTTTAGCTGGTCAAAGGATTTTAAAAGAGGACATGAATATACTCTAGATATAAATGTACCTAGAGTAATGATAGGAGCAATGCTAACTGGGGATGAATATTATCTCTCAGTTTGTACTAAGGGTATGGAGAGAAAAGCTGGCCAAAAATCTGTAGAAACAAACAACAGATAAAGTAAACAAATATAACATGGCAAAAAGCTTGATGCATTTCTAGTCCAGTAGCTAATTCCACCTTTTTTTTTCCTGTGTTTGAACAGCACCAAGATTAGACTGATAGAAACCCTGCAGAGAAGAGAAATATATTCTCCCTTCTACCTGCAACTATTAGCAATCCAGCTACTAATTTTACACGGTGTTTATGGCCTGATTGCTTACACTTAAACCATCAATCCTTGGATTTCCTCTAGGAGAAGGGAGAAAATTAATCTGTCTGTTTTGGTTTCTTTAGCAGTATTGAGAAAAAAGTCATTGTCAGTTTTTGTTTACAAGAAGAAGAAAAAAAAATCCATTCTTCTACCAAGCCTTCTGTGTTTTAATACAGTGAATAACACTTCCCTTACAAATGATTTTTGGGTGCCAGTGGGATTCTAAGCTCTCAAAAGATTTATGTAGAGTGTCATTAGCTTGGTTTAATGATAGATGTAATATAGATGGTATTCTCCACTTGCATCATGGGCTATATCTATATAAAGTGCTCTTTCTTTAAATAAGGGTAAACCTAGCAAGGAGATTGAGCCTCACACTACTTAACTATTGCTTCGGTATCTCTGATGCTTTGGGATCACTCCAGAAATTCTCCTCAAGAAAATTCTGACATGAAGGGAGATAATGTAAAGAAATTCTCAGGTGAACTGGTCCATGTTGCTTGGTCATTAGCTCATTCTATTGTTTCATAGAATAACATAGCTACCTAGACAATATCTATACCAGTAAACAAAATTACTTAGATTCTGTCCTTTGGCTCTGGGAGCAAGTTATCTAGCATAATATGTCTTCCCACCATGTCATTCAACTCTATCACATCCTTAAAACAGAGTAGCCTCATCTACGGTGCCAGCTTGAAAAGTGTTCTCTCATGTCCTATACTAATGCTCAGCATTGACTGACAGTTTTACCAGGCATGCAGCAAAACCATTCCAGAAAATGGTTCTGGGACATAAACAGTATTGCAAGTCAGTTTTTAAGCCTGTTTAGTTTCTCTGAGGCTGCTCTAGTTTCTGCTCTGAAAAGTTAAATATTTTCTTTTGGGGTGTCCACAGTGGTGACTGGGAAGTTTGGATGCAGTGCAGACATACAAGTGTCAAAAGACTGCACTGGTCTTCTGTGCAACCAGTCACTAATACTCATCTTTGTATTTCCTGATCTTTGCAGCTTGACTGGTTGTACAGGCTGTTTTATTGCAGGAGACAGTCAAACAGATCAGAAACTCGTTACAAAACCAAGCATTTATATCTGAGAGATTTGTTCTAAAGCCACTTCCAGATGACTCAGCTGTTTAGGTCAAGGATCTAAGGAGACTAGTTATAATCCATATGTCATTAGATATATATTGGTCTACACTATTACTATAGAAACCTTATGCTTGAATGAATTTTCAAGCTTCCTCTTTTAGTTCACATGCATCTCTGAAGAGTAAATTTAAAAATATATTTATCATAACAGCATATGAAATGCTCAAGGTTCGATATGCAAATTCTCCTTTGTGTTGTCCTTCATCTGACTGTAACTCTGAAATAACTGCTCATTTTAAGTCTATCTGAAGTTCAGAGCACATGACAGAATTGCCTATCTTGCTAGCAAGATGTAATCTGTTACAAGATAAGGGGGGACAGAATGAAGAAGATTTAGAAAAATGAGTCAATTTCATCACTCAGAAGTGTAAATCATAGATCTCTAATATTCTTTCTGAAACTTTTTAATGATCAGTTACTAAAATAGCCAAACTAAGAATGTCAGCCTTACAGCTGCATCTTCTTAAAACTGATCATAGAGAAACTCGGTGCTCTCCAAATGTTTAATCTAATGCTGTGCATCCTGCCTATCACATGGTTCTCTTAGCACAGCAAAATTTGATCACTGGTTAATAAAACACTTTTATGCATACCAGTAATTAACCCTTCTGCCCAGTACTTTCAGTTAGCAACAGAAGCCAGATTATATTCCTAAAAATTTCTACTTAAAATAGAATGAAATTAAAACAAACACTCAAAGAACTTCTGATCACACTAGCTCTATTTTCCACTCAAAAATATGGCAAGCTTGCTCATGCCATTTGATCACCCAATAATGCATTAAATATAATTCCACACTGACAATTAGTGAATTCCCACAACTGTACTTATATGAAGTGGAAATTATAACCTTGAGTTACTGAAGTCCAAGACAGACCCCACCATCCTCTTCACAAGTCATTGGCCAGAGTAATAAAATCTTTCTTCCTGAGAAGTCTTAGCTTCAAAGCAGGGAATATACAATTTTGTTGTGCTTTATTAGTTATCCCAGCTGAAGTGATGATGACTCTTGGCTGGAAGGAAAGTTCTCAACAACTTTTCAGTATATGTCATTTGCTTCATTTCATGGGTCACTTTTTGCCCATTGTCACTACTGGTCTTCTACTTTGCAAACCCTCCTCTCACAGGCCATCTTGTGCAACAACACCTAACACATTGCCGCTCCTTTGGAAAGAGGTTGTATTATAAAAGACTCCACAGCTCGGCCACTGAAAATAATAAAACTCTTCTTAGTGAAGTCACTAAGTAAGGGTCCTTTACCCTAGTCTAAGGACTGTCCATATGAAGCAGATCCATTGACCATGTGATTTAGTTCTTTCTTCAGTTCCAAATGTGAATATGCATAGTCTTCTCTGCAGTGTTAAAATTTGTCAAGTCTTAGTTTATCTAAAAAATAAATGACATGCAAGTAACATTTAGTTACTTCTGTTGACTTCTCTTGCAAACACCTTGATAGGAAGCCTCTTTGTCAGGGAGTCCTTGGGAAAAGAACCTGCTTTTCTCCTTTAACAGGTGCCAGGAATGAACTCCCTACTCAGAGGGAAGCGAAGCAATGTGCTTTGTGTCCAAGAAAATTCCCCTTTGGTTCACCTAAAGAATATGACCAGTAAATGGGAGAGGAATAACACATATTTATTTACTTATGGTTTAGGTGTTCCTGGTGATTACAGATACGCTGTTTCAAAAATTTGTATTTTAATATATTCATAAGCATGCCTAATTTCATGCTACAGTGTTTTGTAGATTTGTTTTCAATTACAGACCTTGCAACTACTCACTCAAAAGCAAATCTTTGTAGTTCTTTTTGTTCATAAAAGACACTTCAAGAGAGAACTTGAAAACATCATTAACTGCAATTCATCCTTCATCATTTCATCCCTTCAGAGCTTATTTAAACTTCAAAGCCTTGACCCATTCAAATGATTTATACAAGTGCTCTGAAGTTGAATAAGATACATGACAACCAATAAGACTTCTGAAAATATGGTCTTTCTTGATTGTGAAATTTCCTACATAGAAATTATGGAGAAAACCTGTAATATCCGAAAGAAGAGGGTCACATTAATTTTATGAAAGAGCAAGATGGACCTTAAACAAGGAAATCATGGTGTTTGTTGTTTTTTGTTTGGTTGGTTTGGTTTTGTTTGGTTTGGTTTGGTTCGGTTTTCTCAGCCTTATAAGCAGATACTTGTCATATTGATTATATTTGGTACATTGTGATTTTTCAGCATGGTCATATACAAACTCACAATTTTTGATAGCTAAATTCATACAAACACAATGGAAGGCAAAATGGTGACATCATTCATCATGCCTGGATGGATCCTTTTTGGCTTAATCCTAAAATAAAGAAAAATACAAAGAGCTAATTACATAGCCCCACTCTGCTACATATCTTATTTCTCACGTATTTTAAAGTTCCTCATTTACTTTATGTTTCCATGTTTATCCTGAAGGTGTCCCTGACAGTGATCTCTAATGTCCCTTCCAACACAAACCATTCTATGATGGCATGATTCTTGTGTGGCTTGAATAAGGAACAAGCTACTAAGGTCACCCTGACATACTCTTGTCACTCGCTAGCTCCTTTTTTCTAATATATTTGCTGAATTGGATAGTTATAATTACCTATTCTACTCCTAACTTGATGCAATTATTGAACATTCTTGTTATCTGTGTTGTAATTTCACTTATTAAAATGTGTGTATAAATGTAAAATTATGTTATGTGAGGCACTTCATGTGAGTAATGAATAGGTAAGAGTTCTTTCACTGAACTGAGAGGAAACAGGGTCAGGCTGCTAACAGAGGAGGAAAGACAGAGGACTGTAAATCAAATGCTCCACATTTCTACACTTCTTTTCAAGCTGTTCTGTGGCTCTGGGATCAACAAAAGACCTCAGCAGCAACATACAACTGTGCAAGAAGCTTCTTGTGTTCTAGCTCTAAACTTGTCAGGTTACTCCTTCACCCTGGTGGAAGTGCTGTTGCCATCTTTGCAAAGAATTTACTTGATTTCCTTGTTTCATACTAATACATAGATCTGAGGCCTTTTCTCTCAGAAAAATATATTTCAGTATTTTCTAACAAACTGATCAGTTGAAAGCACACAAATACAGGTCTTTTTTACAATAATGAAAAAAAGAGTAGCAAACAATAGTTGTAAACAAAGCTTTCTTTGAACAAACCACCATGTAAAACAGCCATTTTTATTGCTGAAATTTCTTAATACCGTAGGCTTTAGACAGCATCCTCATTTTTATTTTCTAATACTCTGGTGACACCTTCTGGAATACAAAACTATTTTGTTACTTTATAGCAGGTTTGTGTAGTGATAATGATGGAGTCAATAAAGAAAAATATCTTATGTTGCCACATGTAACAAAACACAAATATCAGTATAGCTTTTACATTCATAGTGCCAGCTTTCACCGATTTACAAGTATCAGAATTATAGGACAATTAGGAAAACATAATAAAAAGAACTCATGTAGATCTAGAGGATCAAGTTTCGGGAAAACAACTATATTACTGCTGCTGCTGATGTTAATGATATTCGATGCTGTCTGTAAAAAACTAGCTACTGGCATCAAGGGATTAAGCAAAAAATCTCCAATTTATTTTTTAAAATTACTAGAGGTTAAAATCAGGAATAGGCCATCATTTCAACCCCTATCACATCTTCCCTGTTTAATTCCTCTGTATGCTTTATTCCCCATCAATGTATCTGAAGGTGGAAGTCTTGCGGCACATAAAGTTTCAGCATTTAAGTGTGAGTCTGACCCAGTTATCCATGACCTCTACACAAAGCTGGTAGGTGCAACAAAAGATTTATGGGACATCTTCATCCTTCTGGAGCTGCAGCTGGAGGCCAGGCATCTAATGCCTAAAATAACAACAAATACCTACATTTAGGCTACTGAATCCCCTTGTTGCATATTCGAAGACAAATTCATGGACACGTAGATGACTTTCGTCCTTAATGACTGAAAAGATGGAAAAAAAGCTGTTGTTTCTTCTTTAAAAAAATAGTAAAAAGAACCTGTGATTCATAAAGTTAGTGTCTCAGGTCCTGCCTTTGATACAGTTACAATAATAATGCTATGCAGTAGTGATGAGAAATCTTTTTGCTTTGTTTTGAAAGAAAGGGCTGTTATTTTCTAACAATTTTGTTCTATGGGGTTTTTTAAACATGCATATCTTTACATGCACTGTTTAAAAATTCTGACAGAGGAGATTTCCATTAAAACAAAAATTCAATGAAATAATAATAATTTTAAAAAGTGGTTGTAGACTGATTCACATGAAATACACAAGAAATTATCGAATTATTTATTTTGACTTTGTGTAATAATAATGCATTCTTTATTATGGCTTAA
This sequence comes from Caloenas nicobarica, assembly GCF_036013445.1. Lineage (NCBI taxonomy): Eukaryota > Metazoa > Chordata > Aves > Columbiformes > Columbidae > Caloenas > Caloenas nicobarica. The sequence continues at coordinate 177,869,196 of NC_088245.1, forward strand.
TCAGATCCAGTTACCTATAGAACAAAAAATACACCTGCTTAATCAAACAGGACTGCAGAGACCCAGGGACTGAATTAAAGGAGAGAGTCACAGACAGTAACTCAGGATATTTTCTACTCAATGCTGCCAGTCAGAAGGAAGGGCAGGCAGAAGCACTTGCATAACATGGATCAGGATCTGGCTGCATAGCTGGTGTTGACAGCAGGGTTTTGGCTTCCATGACCATGAGACACTCTTCAAAGATTTCAGGTCACTGCAAAGAGATGGAATCCACTTATCAAAGATGCAATGACATCTTGTTAATAGGATAACTAATCTATTGAAGTGGATTTCAACTAAATTATTTTGTGAATACTCTAATGGACAGTTGCAGCTATTCGAGAATGACAGAAAAAGTAAAAGAGGGGGGTTATGCTCCACATAAAAGATCAGCTTGACCATCCAGAGATTAGTTGTAGAGCAGAGGACAGATCTGTAGATCAGATGGTGTGATGTTTAGAGGACTGAAGAAGGTGACATATGAGTAAGACGGGAGCATCAAATGTAGGAGCAGTTACACTTATACAGTCCTAAAATTACATTCGACCCTTAGAAGGCAACCATGAGGCTGATGTGGCCCCTGGTGAACATGAGTTTGACACCTCTGAAGTGAAAGTTGAACCAGATGATCTTCAGAGGCCCTCTGCTATTTAGATTTCTTTATGACTCTATTGTGATGTGCCATTATCAGTGGAAAATGAGCAGTCTTTGAAATGAAAATTTCCCAGTGGGACAGATTAGGAATGTCCCTCAGTGGGAAATTATGTCATGAGTGATACAGGATTGTTCATGTGAGTAACTACCTCAGTTGGACCCTTGAATTTGGCTCTTACTGACAGAGATAATGTGCAATGACATCAAATAGCCTTTTCTTCTTTAATAGTCGAACAAAATCCAAAATTTAGTTCACCAATGGACTCAATTTGTATTGACTTACACTCTGTGTGAAAAGACCTGGTGATATAGGAAGCCAAGCAGTACTATGTGTGGTTTTTTTCTTTTTCTCAGACAGCATAAAACAAATGTCCATGAAGCTCACTTTCTTATTTAGCAGTTTGACAAGATAATTTCACAGGAACTAGGAAATTATATGCTTAAATCCTTAAAACTGCCACTAGAAACTGAGTGTATGGATTCCAACATTACTTATCCATTTAAGATCATTTCTACTTTTCAGAGTTCTTATTTAAAATATGAGGTAACCTAGAATGGATTTCTCTTTTGTTGCTGCAGTGACTATATATTTTGAAGACTATTTTACCACGGTTCTGTTTCTGAGTGAAGTTTTGTTATTTACTAAACAACATTCCTTAGACACTTTATTGAAAAAAAAATCACATGAAGCAGACTTCAGTCTATAGTCTCTAAAGGTATATAAAATCATTATATGGGGAACCGAATTTACATATATAACCACTTCTTATCAATTGTAACAGAACTTCTCCAATATTATAATAATAAAGATTGCCAACCAGCCAACCAGTCATATGGTCATAGGTAGCTCCATATATAAAACATTGGAATCAGAAGTGCTAGAAATGACAGAGAGAAGGGCAACTGAATTTATTTCAGGGAGAACACTGTCTGGCTTATTACTGCTGATATCTCCAGAACCGCCTGCACTGTCTCAAACATTATACTAAATCTGGCCAGAGTAGGTTGCTCCTGCATGTTCTACTGAGAATAGAACAAATTGCAATCAGCACCATTCTTTCTGGATGCAGCACAAGGGAGGAAATGTCCTCTCCCACACCTATGGGAGATGTAAAGGTGCTGCATAATGGGTAGAGAAAATTTAGAAATAAACACAAGAATTAGTATCTACACATATTGCAGGAATAAGGTAGGACAAGGACTCTTTTACTTATCCCCAGTCCTGATATTTGTTCATTTTTCAAACATGCCCTAGCTTGGCTTTGGCCCCTTCCAACTCTCAGATTCCCAGAAAACACCCATGCAGTGCCTAGGGACATGTGTGTGCCTATTACCTGCCATAGTAGACTCAGAAGTGTAAAAAACATTCTTCTTTAAGAGGAAAGCGGAAGGAAGATTTTTTAGGTCAAACCTATTTACGTCTGCAGGTGTAACCAATGTCACATTAGACAAGGACATCTACAGAAATCCTGGTCTACATGCTTCCACATAATGCCAAGAAAAAATGCAGGAAAAGAAACAAGGTTAAACCTCTCTCTTACCACTACTCTGAGCATGATTGAATATGGACAGGAATTGGTAATAAAGTGTGAAACTGCAGATAACTGTAAAGGTTAGATGCAAAATCAATAATTTCTGCTTGATCCTATCATCTGTTATGGGTAATAAAGACCCAGAAGAGGTTGGGTTGGTTTTTTTTTTTTTAACTAAATACTCTTCTTCTTTTTTTCTTTTTTTTTTTTTTTTTCTCTCAGAGTAGGTAGTGTACACCCTAAGTGTAGCAGACAGGTTATAACCGAAGTAGAAATACCTTGCTGGCTTAGAGACAGTTCACACCCCTCATCTTATTTGCCTCCAGAGGCAGTAGATCATCCAATATCCAGTGTTAGCATAAAACTGAACAGTTTGTCTAGGTCCTAGGAAAAAAATAATAAAAGAAGAGAGGTGTAGTGAATCTCTATCTATTATTTAAGCTCTGACCTTTTTCTTTGTGACATCTGAGATCCTCTCACACTTTTCTAAGTCACTTGGGTTCACACCATGATTGTTGGCCTCTTTAGTGGTAATGAACCTTTCCTCTCTGAACAACCATCTTGTGAAATCTGTTGACAGAATTCATTGTTCAGAACAGGAGCCAAAAGTATCTCCAAGCCAAATTTAAGAAGTCAAGTTTTCTTTCATGAGTGGTACCAAAAATATACAATGAAGCAGTTGTACCACTTGATGGAGCCATTATCAAGTTGTCAGCTAAAATACTCATACTGAAAATTAATGAGTGCAGCTGTAGCTGTTGAGAGAAGACTAAATCGACTTAATTTTTTAGAAATTCAATAACTAGTGAGCCTGGCCTATTCAACAATGGGTTACATCAACCTGCCAAACTTGGAATAAATCTTTATACTATTATTATGATAAGCTACAATTTAGATTGTTATGTTAGAATGCTTTGGGAGCAGGGCCTCACCATTTATGGTTTTGTGGCTTTTTTTTTTTTGTTCCTACTCAAAACCTACATTTTTCCTATAATTAGTAGTGTTTGTTTTCAATTATTTAACAGAACTGGAGGGGTTTCAGCTGCTTACCTTCTTTACTGAGTATTTTACTACTTTTTTGTTCTTTCCAGGAAGGAAAACAAACAAACTTCTTCACCCTAAAATCAAAACAACTGAAGAGCTCTGGCAATAGTCTAGGGAAATACTATTATCTCTGAATGTCCTTGTCAAAATTCTTATCTTTTTTTTGCAAGCCACTTCCTTCCCTTAGGACTTGTGAATATCTCACATTTAAAGTTGGAATGTAAGTAGATATGCAGGGAGTTCTGCTCATTTCTGAAAAAGGCACACTTAAAACACCAGAACACGTTATGGACAGTTGATTAATATAGCCTACATGCCAATAAATTACTAGTAGTCATTCTCGGGCTTCATGGAAGGTGACCTAATGAATATAAAGAGAACATGAGTAATTCAAAAATAATAGGAAAATTTTCCATCAGCTGCAGGCTCTTCACATACTAAATTAACAGGAAAAACATTGAAGGACTCATTTCAATATGTCATATGCTTATAAAACCAATTTTCCACCTTCTCTGCTCTAAGGAAATTGCGCTGACTGGAAATACTTCCTATCTTCAGTTGAAAGGTAGTCCAAAACTCCATCCAATGCCTATGTTTACTGACACTTTAGACCATGCATGGTATTTCAGAACAGAACCACAGTGTATTCATATTTGTTTCCTCATTCAAGGGTAAGAAATGGAGTAGGGGCATGCTTTCCACTTCCAGAAAGTAAATGTTTTGGGAGGACAGTGATGAAAGGCAGGAATTCACCAGAGCAGAATAATTGCCTTTCACATACATATCATTTCTCTGCTCAAAGGAAAACAAAAACATGAGCAGAGAGACTTTATATTTAAAGTTCCACATAGATGAAATAAAAATCACTGATTCCAAGATTGGACTGCTTCCTCATGTGGTATAAAACTGTAGGCTGAGGTGATCTGTACAGTAATTTACACCAAAACAATCTGATAACACTAGAGGTGACAGATTGATGGATGAACTATGCCTAGCACTTTATAAAACTCTTTCTTATAGCTTTAATAATTTCTTTTTCCATTTACTCATGTTTTTGTAGTAACTTCTGAGGAACCCTTTTTAACAATTCAGGGTTTTAAAAGATCATGGGCAGCTGTCTTAACTTTCATTAAGGATAATAAGAATTGGAACATTCAATACTTCTGCTAATCAATTTTTCCTATTTCAGATTCCAGATTGGAAGCATTCAAAGCCCAGACCAAACATTTCATTGTGTGCTCATTTTTGACTGCAGCATTTTGATCTCTCATGCTGGACTAGCATATTTTAAATTTTGATACATTTTTTAGACAACGGTATGTCTTACATAAAATTCAATAAATAATCGATAATTATAAATAAGTGTAAATAAATATAAATAAATATAATTCATCTAAAACATGACCTCCTAAATACCCATATTCTTGCTGACCTACTCACGTGCTCATTCAAACTCTCAAACATCTAAATGGGTACTATGATATTTTTCTTCAGAACCAGAGACAATACACAGATTTAATGACAGTTTACAGGATTTATGAGAGAAACTCATTCTGTTGTAGAGCCCAATAAATACGCATATCCAGCCACAATAATATGACACTCTTATATCTTTCCTGACTCAGTTTTCTCTCCTGTCTCGAGTATTTCCTCTACCTCCCTCCGTTTGTCTTCTTCCCTGGAAAATGAATTTTCTCCTTATCTTTCAAGTGATTGATAGAAAGCTTTCCTCCCACTCAGTTTTTAGACCGTTTTGTTAGCTAATAGTTCTCATCAGCCTTAGCAGATGACCAACATCTGCAATAGCAGCCTGAGTGGATGAGCTCTCTTGCTTGGTTTGATTACAGTCTTTGTCCAAAGCATTTATTTTCTAATAGAAAATTGCCAAAGTTCAACCAGGCTGCCTTGAGGGTCATGTGTGTCTGTTCCCTGGAACTGCACCTGAAGTTGGAAGGAAAAAAAAATCAAAAAGGTAGAGGAAGTAATCAAGTTTCAGGTTCATAATTAAATTTTTAGTCCCATATAGTCCTCAGAATCAAACAGAACAGTTATAGTGTTTGTGCACACATTCTGCATGTTGTCATGGAATATAACTGAAGCATGTTGAGGAAAAAACTTCCTCTAAAGCAGAAGGTGGGTAACAGAGAAAGGCAGATAAAGGTCTTGACTGTGTGAGGTTATTCTCTCTCATTAAAATGAATGAAAGCTGACAGCATATGGTCCATCACAAGAGCAGATAACATTACAAGATAGCTCAAGGGAGATCAGTGCAGTGTAGAAATGGTCATACTTTGATTTGCCCCTTCCTAATTGGAGGCAGACTTCAAGCACAGGATCAGCTTGGCTATACATGAAGAAAAGTAATCCAATGTTATTTGTATCAGTTGACTCCCACCATTACACATGATGACAAGTGAGAAAAAACCCATTTCCTTGCGAGCGTGTGACTCAATAACAGGATTTTTAACAGTCTCATGTTATGGCTCTGATAACACTAATTAGAAGACTGTCAAGCATGGCTACCAGAGAATGTAGAGACTAATTGCAGTCACTGACCCATCAGCTACTGAGCCTGTATTTCCAGTAGAAAGACAGGAATCACTGGCATGAAAAACACCACGTCCTACATAAACTATGATAGTTCTGTTAAGTGTTGCATTTTATTTTGTCTTTTAATGCCAAAATCAAGCTGTTTTTTTTTCCTTTTTGTGGTGTCATACTGTTCATGATTGCCTTGGCCGGCAAACACAAGTTGATTTTGGCCACAGATGCTTTGTTTGTTTTCCAAGCACACTTGACATCACACTGGTGCATTTTGTCAGGGTAGTTTATCTTAGGCTCAGTTCTGCTGTACCCACAACTATACAGCTTCCACTTGAATTTGAGGACAGATAAAGCGAGTCTGCAAGAGACCAAGCACACAGTTCCTGAGCGGTTTACGATCCTAATTTTCTAGAAATAGAGCAAGACTAACTGAATTTATTTTGTACACAGAGGATGCAGGAGGAGCTACTCTTTGTTAAACCAAAAAGCAGCAGTAGGGAGGACAGGAAAAACTGGGCTGTGGGGCATGTCTTTGTGCCTCTGCAACAGCACCATGTATCAGCAAAGTCCCGCAGGTATTTCTGTCTGCGCTATTCCTTCACTCATGCTGCACAATCACTCTTTTCTAGCTTTGTCACGCCTGCTGGCTACCCTACATTGCACTACAGAAACTCCTTCTCAGTTGCAGCAAAGGAAGGGTCGGTCTCTGTAATTCACCTAGCCCAGAGTTCCAAACCCAGAACAAAAGCAAGCAGGCATCTCTTCTTTGTAAGAAAACATACTGAACAGTACCCATCTATACTGCAAATAAAATAACTAAATGCTTATATCTTGCAGCATAGCGTCCAATGGAAGACTTTGTCCTAAAGACAACTAGAATGTGCCAAACCTTTCTTCTCATAGTGAGACTCAGACAGTCACCAACCTCCATAGGCTGGAAAGATAGCTGCAAGAAAATAAAAATATTCTAGACCCATGAAAAAACAAGCACATCACAGTACTTAATGTCAGTAATTCTGAGTGGCCTCAGAGATCTGCAAAGCAAAGTCTCAAGTTCACATTCTTGCCTGAAGTGATTAGAAATGCTTCTTGTCAGCAGTTTCTAACCAGGACCAGTTTCATTAGATAGTTTTGCCCCCGCTTCTGGCTGCTCAGCTGAGTCGACGTGTGCGGCGTTTAAGTTTGTGTGTACAAGTTTACTGGAATAGTGTGTCTTGTATGAACAAGAGTTAATCTGTGCTCTAAGACTCAGTAACTAAGAATAATTTTCTCATTGAATATACCATCTGTTTTACTCTTTAATTGCATTACTCTCCATAACATGTTTTTTTGTGGGGTTTTTGTTTGTTTTTTTTTTCCAGTTGGAGGAACATCAACTATTACAGATCCAGGAAAAAAATCCAAGTACTTAGCACCTCTTATTACCTAGTAACCATTGTGACTATTCTCGTAAAGTAATTGATTATTTGACTGATTACGGAATAAGAGGCAGTTGTGGTTTAACTCTGACTGGCAACTAAGCAACACACAGCCACTTGCTCACTCCCTACCACCCCCACCCCATGGTGGGATAGGGGAGAGAATCAGAAAAGTAAAAGTGAGAAAGCTTGTGAGTTGAGATAGGTACAGTTTAATAATTGAAATAATAACAGTAACAGTTATAGAATATATGAAACAAGTAATGCACAATGTAAGTGCTCACCACTGCAGACCAACGGCCAGACAGTTCCTGAGCAGCAGCCCCCCTGGCTAGCTTTTCTCTTGTTTATGTACTGACCACGATATCATTTAATATGGAATACCCTCTTGGCCAGTTTGGGTCAGCTGTCATGGCTACATCCCCTGTCAGCTTCTTATGCACCTCCTCATTGGCAGAGCATAAGCTAAAAAATCCTTGACTTAATATAAGCAATACTTAGCAACAATTAAAACATCAGTGTGTTATCAATATTATTCTCATATTAAATCCAAAACACAGCACTATACTAACTACTGAGAAGAAAATTAACTCTATCTCAGCTGAAACGAGGACAAGGGCAAAACAGATGAAAATTTTGTTGTCAGCCAATCAGCAAGACAATTTAGACAGATTTTTATTTACTTTGGTGTCATTTTATAGATTTGATTCCAGTTTAGTGATGACACAAACCTGCAAGAGTCCCAAGTACCAGTCGTACTTATGGAGACCTCAGTGCAGAGAGCTTTCTCTGAAATCTGTTTATCATTTTATCAAATCAAGAGAAGACATTACTATAAGAGAAACTTGAAGTTTCACTGTTTACCATTCAATAAAGCTTTGACACACTAAAGCATGTTTGCACACAACACATTACATTTAACATGATTTCTGTCCTTCTTACTTTTAAGTTGCAGTCAGATAGTTGGTTTTATGTAGTTCAAATCCGATTAAGATACTGTGCTTAGTTTTGAATTCCTTATAACAGCATATTATGTTTTGGTTTTAGAATCTGTGAACTTTTCAAGCACTTAAAATATTACTTGAAACAACTGCAACTGGGTTTTAAGAGTCTATTATATTTTTTTTTTTTTTAAATTCTTGTACATGGATGCAATTCTATATGTAGTCCTTCATGAAATGAAATCTTGAGTGGATTAAATTTGGTAACATATTTTGGCCAAGATGATTTGGATTACAAAAATAAAAACTTTTTTTAAAACTATCAAAGTATTTTCAAAATTACATTAATTGCCTTAATACATTCCTTTTTTTCTTATTTGCCCAATACCTTGCAGTAGAGCAGTTCAGCTAAAACAAATTCAAAAGCTCCTGACACTGATGCTATGTTCATTCTTTGAAATTAGGCCGCCCCTTTCTGAAAGTAAGTCAACAGTAATTGATTACCCAAACAACTTTTGTATTTTAAAAAATCTTCTCATATATGAATAGATCCAGTTCCCAAGTCTATCACAGGATGACTGGGTCTGTCTTTACCTCTACCTCCCCCTCCTTGCTTGTTATCCTTTGCCAGGCAACACCCTTTGTATTATCCCTGAGAGAGAGCAGGGCCAGATTTAATGAAGGCTAAAAAGCAAATGATGCATTCTCACTCGCCACTTAACTTGAGAAATTGGCTGTCACTCCTTATTTTGCAGGTTTCTGAGTGAAACCTTGGGTTCAAAAAAGTTAAATGAGCTTGAACAAAAGATGGTTAAGCTTTTCTTGCCATTGATGGCAAGTAACCTACATGATATTAACCTCCTGAAGCCAACTATTCACTCAAAACAGAATCAGAGGTGAGACATAATTATAGGCAGGGTTATGGATCTGCTGCACTACTGAACAAAAGACTGAGATGATTACTGTTTTGACAGGGAATGTTGTCTTTTTTCACATAAAATTATTTGAATAACAGAAAGCATAAGATTTTTTGCATTTTCCCGGTATGCAGAACAGTGACAAAATCACACTGAAATAATTTTCGAGAGGAACTGTGACACCCCAATTTTCATATTTTGTGTAGGAAAAAACAAAAACCAAAACAAAATAGTCTGTCTAGCGTTAGTAAAAGTATTAATACACAGGCAATAACTACACAAGTATTCTGAATATATATATATATATTCTGAGTATATATAAATACATTTTAGGGGCAGATCCACAAAGAAAGTTTAGAATTATAATCTTGAATATTTCCACATATGTAGGTATGTATGAAAGTTTCTACCACCTTAAATGAAATTTACACTGCTCTTAGGTGCCTAAGGTACCTGCATAATCAAAGAAGTAAAGGAAAAAAAGGGTGAGATATATAGCCACCATCACAGTGAGTAGTCAGGCATCTAAGACAGACAACTGTAAACAATGAATTTAAGAATGCATCTGAAGTTGGGATTTTTTTTGTTTGGTTGGTTTTGTTTTTCTTCTGGCCTTCCCACTTTTTAGTTGCAGTCAAGTAGTTGGTTTTAGGTGATTCAAAGCATGATGAAACTGAGGGTTTACAAAAATGGCTTTAATACCGTGAGTTAACAAAGGGGTTGGCATTTCTCATTTTTCTCCAAGGTCCTGTGCCCTGGATGGTTCAGGGCGCATTCATTTGGTACTGCTATTAGCATCACTGGTGAATTTTTTGTTCCAGTACCTTGTTCAATCACTAACTGAACAAATCTGAGCTTTTGGCAACCATGACTTCTTTCGCAGCTTGAGTATGCACTATGCAAAGACAGACCTCTTTTTGGTTTTGCTTTGCGTTTTTTCTTTCAGCTGGATACTAGTTTAATCAGGTGCTCCACATATTAGAAACCCCCTTCTACATTTTCACCTTTCCCATTCCATTCACATTTTTATAAATCTCTGCCATACTCTACTGCCTCATTTTACTTTTTCCAGACTAAAAAGCTTTATTGTCTCATATCATAAAGACATGTCACAGTTTTGATCATCTTTGTTCTTCTTATTCATACCTTTTCCAGTTCAAATATATTTTTCTTAGGATAGGAATACTTCCTGTTAGCCTATTTGTTTTTTTGACTGCTATCAAGAATTTATGTTTTCACTGAACTATCCATTATAACCGCAAGATCTCATTCGTGTGTTCTAATGGTTAGCTCAGAGCACATTATTATGCATGTAAATTTTGGACCATTCATTTTGAAGTGCATCACATCACTTTTATCTAAGCTGAACTTAACATGGCATTTTCTTGAAGAAAGTTGAAGAAAGTTGAAAGGTCTTTTAGCAGTTCTTCAGACAGCACTTGCCTTTATTACCTTGAATAAGTTAGTAGTCAAAAAAATTTTGTCGTCTTGCTCATTTTCCTTATAGCATGACTCACAAACATCTTAAAGAGGACAGGCCACAACGGCTACTCACCAGAGTCCTCTGTTGCTGTGACCTCCCTTTGCTGTGAAAAATGAACATTTATTTCTATTTTACCTTGAGGACCTTGCAGCTTGTGACTGATTAGTGTTTTTAAGAGCCTTTGGTTATGAACCTTGAAATATTTTCACCTTTAAAAGATTTTTGAAGCACAGACTGCAACAGGCAGGACAAGCAACAGAGTTACAGGGCTCTAGATTCTTGTGTTCATGTGTATGTACTAATAGGACTTAACTTTAGAGACCACGTTGTCAATTATGTGCTTCTAAGAACTTCAAGAAAAAAAAAGGAGATGTTCTACTTCAGGCTGTTGGGAGACTCATGAAACTGTAACAACCATGTATACCATTAACCATTTCAACAGGATCTGAGAAAATGAACACCAGTGACAATCTTGAATGAGATATTCTAAATTATAGTTTTCATACACTTAGCAATTATTTCCTGATGCTATGTTTTTATTTCACAATAGAAGAATGTGAATAATATCTTGTTAACTAATTGACGTTTTCTATTTTTGCTATACCTTATTAGAAGAGACACAGAAGTAAGCCTTGATGATTTTCTTGAATTTTACTGTACAAATATATGTAAAGTATTTGATGCTCTTTGATCATGACTCAGCTTGATCCTTAACTGATTGCAATTGAGCCTAATTTGTTTTCCTAATTGAATGACCTTCATTCCCAATAAAACTCTTTCAGTGAATTATATTGAGCACTTGAAATGTTGCCTTTCAATGTTGCAAACAATCTACACCAAATTAGATGGACTTCAAGTCTGAACAGTCTGAATTGATTTGCTTCATATGTGGTTCAGAATGAATATTTTTTCTGCAAACTCAAGTCTCTGAGCTATTGGGACTTGTTTAGCTGGTTGGTGTGGTTTGTTTTGCTTTTTTCTTCTTCGAGTGTTTCCTGAAGCTATCGCAGAAATGAAGTTGCTATTACAGAAACCTCTTTCTTGGGGTGAGATTTTTTTTTCCCTTCTTAGGGCCCCTTGCCTTCTATTGGCTTCAGTTTTTTTGAAGTCAGCAGCTTTTGCGACAACCCATTTGACTAACTTATGAGTATGATGACTACTCAGAAACCCCAGAAGTTTGAATGAGAACTATATGGATTCACATAATAGTTCCAAGCAAGAAAATTTCCCAGTTGGGAAAGCTCCACAAAAGTATTCTATATTTATCAATATATTTTATCTATTTTTAAATTAAGATAACAGAGTAATATATAGTATTCTAATAGCTACAGTTAATATACTACTACTAAAGGACTACTTTATAGTAAGTTTTTTATGAGCAAATGTGCAGGTGTAGCCATAAATAGAGTGAGTAATCAATTAGCTGAAAGTGTAAGGGCTGAGTTTTGTACACCTGTTTGGAAAATGTTGCTACAAATAGTGTTATTATAATGATAGAGAAGACACAGAAATGTTCACATTTTAGTCCCTGATAAAATAAGGCATTTAAGTATATGTGAATCTGTGAACTGATTTGGATGGGCCTACTCACAGTTCAGGGTTCAATGCAGCACAGGACTAGGACCTGATAAAGGTAGTCACCAGCTTTCAGTCAGCATCTCATTACAGTAGCAAAGTTTAGAGGAAAAATTGCTAAATGTATTAAGATGCCTAAGGAGTAAATAAATGGGATTTTCAAAGGTACCACAGGATACATTTGAAAAAGGATACAGGGACTACCTAAGTTAAACTTTAAAGTTAATTTACGAACTTAAATCCAAAATTGCAAACCCAAAGTCTTACATACTTGAAATGTTATCATTACAGGTTCCTAAAAAAACTGACACCTAAAAGTTCATCAACAATTCAGCAATTTAATGAAGATTAATCTGACCAAGTGTAGACAACAGTTTTGAGCTAGTCACCCTAGATACCTTCAGCAGTAATTAGAAAGAAATAAGCACTTTTAAAATGGTTCTTTCTCCACAAACAATGCAAGGTGTCTATTCTGATCAAATTATTAATTAAAATGGAGGAAGAGATGTCATTCAATAACATAAAAGTATCTAAATATACATGAGATGAATCCCAAAGTTTTCAAAGAAGCCATACAATGCTCTTCACATTAGAAATCTGGCAGTTTTCTTCTGCTCACTGTACTTCTCTGGGATGTTATTCACAAACACACAAGTGTTAGTGAAGATTTTCAGCAATTCAACCATTTGGATGGAAGAATATCAGTAAATGAGAATCAGTGAAGAGAAAGGAAATTGGTTTAACAGGCTAGGATGTATAAATGAGATTTAGAGCAAATAAGTGTTTTACCACTCTTAATGGAGAATAACAGCATATCAAAACAATATGTCACTTAAGGAACAAGAACTTAATAAGAATTATAAGCCTACACATTGTTGGGATCGTGAAATGAACATGGAAAAGCCAATAATATTTCCCTCAGTTGTTTTAGGTAACAAAGAGAAAATAATTGCTGATATGGATCCTAAACAAGAAGTAGAAGACAGGATTCTGTTAAAGCTGCTCCAGGAACAAGAGAGAGCTCAGCAATGGAACTAGGAATTTGTAGTTTTCCCCCAAAATTCTTGCTCTGTAAGTCTCAGGAGGTCCTTACAGTGAAGACAAAGTCCATCAGAATTACAATGAAAGTACTTCTGAGGTCATTTCCTCCCATGACCTAGTGCTGACTCACTCTTCATTGTAGCTCAATTTAATCCAGCAATGAAAATATGACAGTTGAATGGTAAGAAGAAAAAACTGTTTTTTCTCTCTCCGAGGGGAAATTAATCAAGAATGTGTTAAGTTTATAATTCAGTTTTTTAGAGGTTATACTCTACATTAATGTCTAAAGCTGTGTTTTCTTAAAAGAAGGAGAGCTCTGATGTTTATTAGAACTCATGGATGAAAAGAATGAAAATACCAGCAACCATTTTTCTTCTAAGGTACATCAGTTGAAAGCAAATCAAACAAGGCTGTATTTAGTAGTTTTAAAAGTTATAAACATCCTCTTTATATAAATATTAAAGACTAGAAAGTTGCAACAACTCTTCGTTATTTGGTACAAAGAGTTTTATTTCAATTCTGAGTAGGCTTCAGGTAAGCAGAACTTCATTCACTTGTCTGTGAGAGAAAATGAGGTGTTTATAGACAATTGACACCACGTACTTTGGAATCTACATCCTCTACAGTTTTCTCAGAACCTTACTTGGAGACAGAATATGTCTAAATATAACAAAGAAAACACAATAAAAATAGCTTTATATGGACCATGAATAATGAAAAGACATGTAAGAACTAAATTTAAAGTGTATCTGTCCAATGAAAACAGTCAAGATGGCTTTAGTTTCATCAACAACAACAAAAAAATGAATAACTATTTATTATAGCACTTGTTCCCATTTGTACCTGCCAATATATAACTAATTCTGTGTCTATATATGTTATGACTGGAGGTTTTATTCCAGACAACAAAAAGAGTATCCTTAGATTTTCAAATTGTTTGATATACTTCTGCAAAGGAGAAACCAAGAGATCTATGGATATTTGCTATATACTTTTGCAGCTACAAAACAGAAGCCAGAATGTAAAGGACTACCCAGATACAAAGCTTATTCTGGTTTTAGAAGTGCAAACTCAAAATAGAAATAGAAACAGCTAAGGTGAGAAGCATGTGTGTTTTGTTTCTAGTAATTTATCAACGTGTTAAACAGGCAAGGTACCCAATCTTACAATACCTTATCTGTCAAGGCTTGCTGCCAGGCTGATTACTGTTTTCCTCTTTGATAATACAGATCTTCACATTTTATATCATTGTAGTGGTTTGGTTTGATTTGTTGTTTGGTTGTTTTATTGTCTTTGCTCTGTCTAATTCTGAATTCTCCCCAATTCCATAAGATCTTTTTTCTGTTACTATCCACAACCTCACCACAACTAGGTTTTTGATTGCCATATTCATGCTTTCAGATAATCCTCAACATAGAACTTTGGATCATGTATTATGATCTTTTTGTCCTGTGAACTTGTCCAGTAGCTGAAAATTTGGGCATAGGAAAAAATGAGCTATGACGTACAGATGAAACCTGGACGTCATAGAGTTACTTAAAAGTGAGGACAGTATATTCTAATTATTTATTCCCTAGCATTTATTAAAATTATGGACTTGGGAATTGTTGCACTGCACGGGAGTTGAAGTTTCTTGGTGTTCTCAGTATGCCCATGAAAAATAGTGTCACGATTTGTGCCAAAGTCTCTTTGCTAAAGTATCTTGTGGGAGTAATCAATTCTTAATAAAATCAAACTCTAAATGACTTCCCAGCTACATTATAAAGTTCTTTCTTATGACTGAGAGCAACTATGAATATTTTATATGAAGCTGTGAAGACTGGAAAAGAAGCTGTGTGAAAAGAACCAAAGGAAAGGAACCAGTAGGATAAATTCCACTGGCCCTAAACCAGCAATATTGAACATATGAGCCCCTGAAGGTGGCCAAAAATCGGTACACCAGACTGATTTATTCTCATAGAGACCTGTCTCTCGCTACCACGGTGATCAGATTTCCATCTGTGGCTTGTATATCAGGAAATGACAGCTCTCTAACAGAAAGCCAGAGAGAGAAGTAATGTCAGTAATGAGCTCCTGTGTTCTGGACTGCACAGTGGTTTTTTCAGTCCTTTGCTTCCCTCTGCTTCAGACAAGACAGTAGTTATGATCCCAGGTACAAGAGAGGAAGAAATATCTGGAAAGAAAAGTGTGTAATTTGGAGAACAATATAACAAAATGAGCAGAGAGTTTTTCTCCCTTCCTTTCTCATCCCACTGAGCATTCTTCTATTTTTTCTCTCTGGTTGAGCTTCCTTTTGCAATGGCCATATAAGACTCTGGACTATGCAATTGTTTTCAACATGTCCTTACTTAACAAGTGGGCAAAAGGGCATGATCTTTGCATTACAAATTCTGACATAGTCTGGTCAATAAAAGTTCAGACTGGCAAATTCTTCTCTTAAGTGATGTAAACCAATAGCCATGCATTAAAATTCCAAAACAAAGAAGCAAAATAATGAGACAACACAAATGTTTATACAAATCATGGAACAAAAATCGATGTCTCAAATTTTTAGGAAGAAAAGCTAGTATAGGGTTTTGGTACCACCTCTTGTTCAAGAAAAATTTCCAACAGAAGTAGGAGAGAGAAAGAAGACAAAGAGGACAAAACAAAACAAAACAAAGCAAAATAAAACTTCATAATGTCTTAGAACTGAAGAAGAACAATGAGTAAATGGAAATAGCTGGGCAGATAATGCAAGGAATCAAATTAATAGACAAAACTGAGAAAACACAGAGATTATTTTGTTTATTGTGAACATATTCCATTTGCTTCTAGGGTGTAATCTAAAATGTCCCTTTCCTGTGTGTTAGTTCTTTGAAAATATGACTTTTACAAAATACTGGCTAAACTGGAAGAACTGAGATACTCCTGATTCCTGAGGTGGCTACTGGCTTTTTTGAGGTACCCACTTTATACAGTAAGGCTTCAAAGATCAACCTCCTGACAAGTTCATGAGAGAAGTTTCCAAAAGCTAAACTCTCAGCTGGTCTCACTGGTGTTCACTGATGGTGCTTGGATGATCTGAGGTGCACCACAAGAAAAGGCACATACATTAAACGGGAAAGCATAGCATTCACTCCCAACTGGGTAAAAAACAAAACAAAACAGAAACAACCCTTTACCAGTGCGGGTACCTAAAGTGAAAGTGGGAAACACTAAATTATTTTAGGTAGATAATTCTATGAAATGTTGATAAGTCAGGGGGAAAATAATCTAATTCATTACACACACCACTCGCTGCTGTAGCAGTTATGCTTGACTCAGCTTTACTGCATATTATTGTCAACATAACTTCGAAGAGAAGCAGAAAGGCATAAAAAGGCAGGATACAGAAACTAAAATTCTACATGTAACTTCATCTGAAAGATATCTGCCTAACTTTCAGCCAGATGCTTCTCCTTCATAGGATTACAGAGGTCTTTTGTGGAGGAGCACTTTTAGTACAGTAGAACCTGAAAGAGAGAGGTTAGTTTTCACAGAAGTGACTTCACATTCAACCTAGCTGAATCTGAAATGTTGATCGCAAAATCTGGTTCTGCTTTCCAAGTTTAGGCACCATCTACAGTGTATGAGAGTGCATTTCTATTTGCCACATATCACTTTTCTTAGTTTCTTAGTCAAGTTCCAATACAACTGCAGGATTCACTTAAATAAGTTAAAGGTTTATTCCAGTAAATAATGCCTTTAGAAAGAGAGAAAATATTTCTGCGTGTCTCCATTTGAAATGTTATTCTATTTTGAATTTTATATTTATTGAAAAACTTGGAAAATACTGGAGTTTTTGAGCTTCGCCACTCCTTAGTGGAAGAGAATGTCAAGTCTATCATTACAGATTTCAATGGTGAAACTTCCCTCTAAGTTTAAGCAGTAATTTTCATTCCATATTTTTCTTTCTCTTTTCTATGAGGCATGACAGAGTCTTTAGGAAGGCGTTGCGGACACAAGGTGGAGCCAAAGACCCTTGAAATAAACCACGTAATAATTAGGAGGTTTTAGTTGGGTTTTGGTGGGTTGTTTTGGTTGTTTTGTTTTGTTTTGTTTTGTTGGTTGGTTTGTGTTGTTTGTTTTGGTTTTGGTTTTTTGTTTGTTTTTTTAACTGAGAGATCTTTTAAAAGAGGCAAGTGAGAATAAGCTAAAAATCCAGCATCTGAAGCAAGTGGTTAAAGTAACTAGAAATGGAACCTAGCTATTACTGTCTATAATTTAATCATAAGGGAGTTAATGCATTTTAATTATGGAAAAATTAAACATTCTTTTCAGTCCATATTTTGTTTTTAAACTACTCGTGCAAACTTGATAGGATTAATTTTCTTTAAAACTCGTTGTCAAAGAAAAATGTAAATTACCAATGAGTTTTTGATTTTTTTAAAAAAGGAAAATAAATATATTTTTGTCCACAGAGCTTTTAATAGTTTATAAGGTAACTTGCTCCTTATTCTTATTTCACTGCTTTTTGACTGAATATTTTACCGTTTGGATGTTTGGAGGTTTTTTTACTGTCAACTTTAATTATGATATGTGGAAAAAAGTGAATTATAGTCTAGATTAAATATATTGTCTTTGTTGATGCTAAGACACTTTGGAAAGCCAAGAGTACAGTGAGAGTGAAATTAAGACTTCTCCCATTCTAATGTGAAATGATTAATCTTTAATCCTCTCAATTGAGTTGATAAGTATTGTCATTACCGCATGGAGTAATCATATTTTATACCAGCTCCTCAATGGTTTCAGTGGCATGGCATGGCGCACATCAAACTGTATTTCATGTCCCTTGCAACTTGAGAATATTTATTTTCCTGACAGTACACTTGAAGGATCAGATGACTGATAATATTTCACAGCTGTCATCATCATCTAGTTCCACCCACATATACAAGCCTTCATAAAATAACTGTAAGAGACTTTGGAAATTAGGGTCACACACCTACTCAAGTTAACAGCTTCAGAATTTAGATGACAAAAAGGAATGAGACTTCAAAATTAGCCATACTAAAACTGAAACTGATGAATTGCATATCTGAATTTTCTATATTTTCCTTTTAGTTTTATAATAAAAATGTTCAGAAGTTTGTGCAAAAAGAACTTTCCCAGAGCTGAGGTCTTTGAGCTGCAGCCTCAGCTAACACTTTTGCTGTTGGAGGCTCACAATGCACCTGCTGAAAAGAGGAGAAGCTGCTGAAGCACACAAAACCAGACTCAATTAATGACAAAAACCTTCTCAGAATTATTAGTAGCTATGCTTAACTGGTAATATATAAATGGCTCATATTAAAAATACTGACTTTAGAAATCATATGTGCATTTAATTATACAGAAATATTGACACACACAGATTCAGTGTAAAACCAGCTGTGAATAGAGTATTTATTGTTTTTTGTTCTGACTAAAAAAAAAAAACAAAAGAAACAAAAAAACCAGAAAAACAAAATAATAATAATAATACATTAAAAAAACCAAAACCAAAACAAACAAAAAATAAAACCAAAACAAAACATAAAACAGCAACAACAACAAAAAAGGATCCCCAGGGCTGACAGTATGATGGTAAAGAATAGGGAATACTTTCTGCCCCCTAACTGCTATCACATGCTTACACAGTGATGAATGAAGGCATCTCTCTTAACTCCTAGATGCTTAAGAAAAATCATATATAAACAACAAGCATCTCCAAAACCATGAAAAAAAATACTTGTTCCATGCTACTCTT
Source organism: Caloenas nicobarica (assembly GCF_036013445.1). Taxonomy (NCBI): domain Eukaryota; kingdom Metazoa; phylum Chordata; class Aves; order Columbiformes; family Columbidae; genus Caloenas; species Caloenas nicobarica. The sequence goes on from NC_088245.1 coordinate 177,888,133, forward strand.
CCTCTGCTTTTCCATTAACAGTCCAATTCTCCTATAATCAGATTTCTGAATTTAAAAAAAAAAAAAGAAAATCTTCAGGAGTTTGTGGAGTTTTTTTTTATTTTTAAAGATAATACTATTCAAATAAGATCTATCTCAGTACAGTAATGTGAAACTAATAGTAAAAGTGATAGAGGAAACTGGAAATTTACATTTCTCCCTTACTCCTTCTGGTCTGTTTGTTTTTAAATTTTATCTCCTTAAAATGGAACTCACTGACTGCTACAGCTTATGTTTAGATCTGGGCAGTAGTTCTCATCATAAAGAGAACATGCAGAAATATAACCAGCTTAAATATCCTAAACTGGAACATTGAATTTCAGGACTGCAAAATGCCAGTTGTGTTCAAAGGGGTGGGTGAGGGGTGGGAGTAGGAAACATGAACGCTGTATACTTGGAGGAAGAAAAACGTGCACAAAATACTGTGGCAGATTGATGCAGTGAAAATAAATCTAACTTCTCAGCTATATTCAAAGTCAAACTGCCACAAAATTATGAAAGGAATCATACAAGCTAAGATCTGTATCAAGCAGAGGAGCATAAGGTAGTCCAAATATTACAGTCAGGTGAAATCATTATATGCAGTGTCTACTTCAGCTCTTTAAGTGAAGGAAGGGGCAATATAATACTACAAATTAGCTTAATCTGGCTGTGCTTGACAAAGGAAAAGGAAAATAAAGACAGATAATAAAGCATTTATTGTCAAATTAATTGACAAAACTACTAAACACAGAATAAGCATATGAAAATCAGCTTTTACAGGGTTTGTAACAAAGGAAATGAAAGCTAGAAATATATAGATGAAATCCAAATTGTTTTTTTCCGTATACTTAAGTGAACTGGCAACTACCAACCTGTCAGACTCACATCTATGCCTGGGAAGATCATGGAACAGATCCTCCTAGAAGCTAAGGTAAGGCACATGGAGCCAGCGAAGTGATTTGAGACAGCCAGCATGGCTTCACCAAGGGCGAGTCTTGCCTGACCAACCTAGTGGCCTTCTATGATAAAGTAACTACATCAGTGGACAAGGGAAGAGCTGTGGATGTCATCTATCTGGACTTCTGTAAGGCTTTTGACGTGGTCCCCAGCAACATCATTCTCTCTAAAGCGGAGAGATGTGGTTTTGATGGATGGACTATTCAGTGGATAGGAATTGGTTGGATGGTTGCATGCAGAGAGTAGTGGTCAATGTCTGGATGGATATCAGTGATGAATGGTATCCCTCAGGGGTCCATATCAGGACCAATACTGTTTAATATCTTCATCAAGCCCATAGACAGAGGGATCAAGTGCACTTTCAGCAAATTGTGCATGACAACATGCTGAGTGGCGTGGTTGACACACCACAGGGAAGCAGTGCCATTCAGGCACATGGAGAAGCTTGAGAAGTGGGTCCCTGTGAATTTCATGAGGTTCAACAAGGCCAAGTGCAAGGTTCTGCACATGGGTCGGTGGAATGCTGGGTGTCAATACAGCCTGTGTCAATGATCCCCTGTATTTATACAGGGATTGAGAGAAGCCCTGAGAGGACTTGGTGTATGAGAAGCTGGATGTGAGCCGATAATGTGCACTCACAGCCCAAAAAGCCGACTGTATCTTGGGCTGCATCAAAAGAAGTGTGACCAGCAGGTCAAGGGGGGTGATTCTGCCCCTCTACTCTACTCTGGTGAGACCCCACCTGGAGTACTGCGTCCAGCTCTGAAGCCCTCAGCACAGGAAAGACATGGACCTTTTAGAGAGGGTCCGGAGGAGACTGTCAAGATAGGAGAGGTATTCCAGCCCTCTGATCATGAGGACAAGCTGAGAGAGTTGGAGCTGTTCAGCCTGGAGAAGGCTCCAGGGAGACCTTATTGAGGCCTTTCGATATTTAAAGGGGGCTTATAAGATGGGGACAGACTTTTTAATAGATCCTGTTGCAATAGGACAAAAGGTAATGGTTTTAAACTGAAAAACGGGAGATTCAGGCTAGACATGAGGAAGAAATTTTTTACAATGAGGATGGTGAAACACTGGAATAGGTTGCCCAGAGATGTGACAGATGCTCTATCCCTGGAAAAAAATCAAGTTCAGGTTGGATGGGGCTCTGAGCAACCTGATCTAGTTGAAGGGGGAGGTTGGACTAGGTGACCTTTAAAGGTCCCTTCCAACCCAAACCATTCTTTGATTCTATTATTCTATTAAATGTTTTCATATAAACATGAAGTAAATCTCATTATGCCTTTACTTTTGATCATGTATGATCTTAAGTGTGCTCTGAAATTTGAGGTGTCTATATAAAATCACTTTGACTACATTATATAATGGTGTAATTGAAGTCCCCTTTGTTCTGGATGCTTGCCCATCGTTCACTCTGTTCTGATTTATGCACCATCTATAGCCAGCAGCAGGAAAGCCCTAATTTTTTTAACAGAAGTTGTTCTCAGAAAACTAATAATCCTCAGGATGGTATGTAGCTAAATAGTTTTTGGGATTTTCATGTAGTTCCTGTATTCTGCAGAAAAAGTAGTTAGGGTTCATAGTGAAAGTAATTTATTTATACTAGAATGCACTAGAAAGAGAAAAAAATGTACTTAAATTTTCAATATTTCTATTATTATTTGTCGTGGTTTAAACTGAGCTAGCAATATAACCATAATAGCCACCCACTCACACCCACCCTCTCCCAGCTCCAAATAGGGGAGAGAATCAAAATGGAAGGGAGAAAAATGTGGATTAAGATAAACACAGTTTAATAAAATAACAAAATAATGCTAATATTCTACTACTACTAATAATATATATTAAATGAAAATAGAATATGAAATAAAACATACTCAATTCAATTCCCCTGAACTCCATGCACACTGAGCAGCCAGTCCCAGGAAGCAACACCCTGATCTTGAACAGCTGATCCCAGAGAGAGAAGAGAGAAAAAGACAGAAAGGTCCTCTGCAAAATGTCAGGATGGTGAAAGTCTAAACAAAAGAAAGTCCCAAACAGAACTCCCTTGAACAGGTCTCCATCCTGACCCATCCAACTCTGAGAGGAGCTGGAACATCCTGACTCTCCTTAAATATGAAGCATGATGCTAATAGCATGGAATATTCTTATTGATCAGTCTGGATGTCAGTCAAGGTCTGACCCATCTATGTCCCCCTTCCCAGCTGCCTCAAACCTGTGGGCAGAGCACTCAGAACATCCTTGTCTTCCAGACAACAACAACTAAAAAACTTTGACTCTGTCCTGGGGTGTTATATTCTTGTTCTCAAACTAAATCCAAAGAATGACTGTGCTAAATACAAAAAAGAAAGGTTTCTAACTGCATAACAAAAATTAACTCACTTTCAGTCAAACTAACACTATTTTTGTAAGCAGCTTGTTAAAGATTCAAATGAAGTATCTCTTTGCAAAAACATAAAAATACACATTAAAAAAAGAAATTTATTGGACACCTAATATTTCAAGATGAAAATTGAATAAACAGTGATATATTTCAGCTAAAAATTAAAACATTCATCTAGGAAATGATAAAAAGATATTTTATGTTTTGAAACAATGTAATAAATTTATTAACTGTCTCAATCAATCCAAACTTATGTTGTTCTCATAAATATTTTGAGATATTTCAGAGATATATCGTCACAAATTTTGTTCAGTTCTAGTTTGAATTGCTGAGCATTTTCTTATTTTTGCTAGTTTAAATAAAATATAGAAGAAAGCCTTTTCTGAAAAGAAATACGGATTTCAGCTTGCTCCCTCAGTAATTTTGATTGAATAAGAACCAAGTAAAATTGGGCGAGAACGCAAAATTCTCTTCATTAACTTCAATGGAGGACACATCTACTTATCAGCCCTCAAGATGCTATTAACACAAACTTCTTAAAAACATTGCTTGCAAAATAGATACAAAGCTGTGAGGCTTTTAAGTCCATAAGCAAAATCATAGCTGACTATGGATATAAAGGCTAATGCCACAAAGATTAGAAATGTTTAAAACACCTTATACCATAGAGGAGAAATTTCTAGCCTAAAAAGGTTGTCTTGGTGTGCTACAGGTAACCTTGACAGTTTTGGAGCTAGGAAATAGATAATGAAAATTCTTGCATTGAAGATAAATTAATTCCAGTTTCTCAGAGCAGTGATTTAATATTCAAGTTTTGTAACTCTAATGGTTTCAAAGAAACTCCCTAAACATCCTCATCAGTACTTCCACTCCTTCTTGCCCCTGAAGGGATTCAGCTGTGCTATGCCTTGCTGAATCATTTGGTTCCATTTTCACACAGAATCATGGAATCACAGAACGTTAGGGATTGGAAAGGACCTCAAAAGATCATCTAGACCAATCCCCCTGCCAGAGCAGGAACACCTAGGTGAGGTTACACAGGAAGGCGTCCAGATGGGTTTTGAATGTCTCCAGAGAAGGAGACTCTACAACCTCTGTGGGCAGCCTGTTCCAGTGTTTTGTCACCCTCACTGAGAAGAAGTTTCTTCTCAAATTTAAGTGGAACCTCTTGTGTTCAAGATTGAACCCATTACCCCTTGTCCTACCATTGGTTGTCACTGAGAAGAGCCAGGCTCCATCCTCGTGACACCCACCCTTTATATATTTATAAACATGAATGAGGCCACCCCTCAGTCTCCTCTTCTCCAAGCTAAAGAGACCCAGCTCCCTCAGCCTTTCCTCATATGGGACATGCTCCACTCCCTTCATCATCTTTGTGGCCCTGCGCTGGACTCTCTCCAGCAGTTCCCTGTCCTGCTTGAACTGAGAGGCCCAGAACTGGACACAATATTCCAGATGAGGTTTCACCAGGGCAGAGTAGAGGGGAAGGAGAACCTCTCTGGACCTACTAACCACCCCCCTTCTAATACACCCCAGGATGCCATTGGCCTTCTTGGCCACAAGGGCACAGTGCTGGCTCATGGTCATCCTGCTGTCCACCAGGACCCCCAGGTCCCTTTCCCCTACACTGCTCTCTAATAGGTCATTCCCCAAGCTATACTGGAACCTGGGGTTGTTCCTGCCCAGATGTAAGACTCTACATTTTCCCTTATTATATTTCATTAATTTTTTCCCTGCCCAACTCTCTAGCCTGTCCAGATCTCGCTGGATGGTAGCAGAGCCTTCTGGGGTGTCAGTCACTCCTCCCAGCTTGGTGTCATCAGCAAACTTGCTGATAGTACACTCAATTCCCTCATCCAAGTCGTTGATGAATATATTGAATAATATATTGAATAATTTTCTGACACAGAGCAAGATATGGAAAAAACCAACTAACCAAATACCAACCAACCAACCAACAAACAAAACCAACAAAAAAACCCAAACCAAAACAACAACAACAAACCACACAAAAACACACACAAAGAGGATAAAAAGTTTGACATATGTACAAATAAAAGAAATGGACTTCTGTCCAAGAAGTCCTAAAATTCCTTCTTTCTGGCAAAGCATTCCCTACTGCAAAAGGCAAATTAAAGTGAATAGACTTCAGCTCCTATATACAAAATATTCCCTCTCTATGGGAAATGATAGAATGTGAGGGCTCTGAGATCTGTATGCATAAATTCCTCTGTATTCATAGCTGCAAAAATAGAGGTAGAAGCCTCAGTAATTTGAAACTAAGACCAAATGGTCTTAGAATTTAAACTTACAAACACCTTCCTTTCAAATGATACTCAAGTCAGTAGAACCTGGACCCCAACAGTTTTATTATTTAACTTGAATGAGCTGAGAAAAATATATCGGGCAGTCTTTCTAAGTCAAAATCTCTTTAGCAACAGTGCCTGCCTGATCCCATTTTAGTTGGGTAAAAGAAGTTACTGTAAATATTCTACGTTCTTATGTCTTATGTCCTTATGTCTTATGGCAGGGAATTACAAAGACCGCTAATGTATTCTATGAAAATATTTTTCCTTTTTATGCATTTTAGCAATTGTTATTTTTGTTTTCAGTTAAAATTCTGTGTTTATATTTGAAGATAACAAATAAAACTAAGTTCTTGTGCTCATTCACTGTCTCTGTCTGATCCCTCAATATTAGTTTATTCGGTAAAAAACGTTTTTTAAGAAAACTTAAAAAAATACAAAAAAAACCCAAGAACTTTTAAAAGGTTCTTATACTTAAGCTTTTTTATTTATCCAGAAGTTACAGGATTCCAGAATAAATTACTACTATTGCTGAATCACACACAATACAAGAATTGTTCTTTTAAAACACCCAGTTTTGGAAAAAGTGTGTGGAATTTTTTTGTTCTTACTGTAGATGTTTGAAAATCAGAACTCTTCATCTTACCTTTCCTTTCAGTGATTGAATAGAAATCCCCTCTAGGGCATCATTTAACTCTTCCTAAGGAGGTCAAGGATTCAAGTTAAATGAATCCTTGTTTGGAAGTGTCTGTACCTTGCCATTTGAGTCTAGAGGGATCCTTAGGTGACCATCTCACTTCAGATATCTAAGTTTTATACACATGCATATAAAACTAGGGAATCTCATCTTGAATTGCACACCAAATTTTCAATAGATATTTAGTATATTCAAGAAAATACTGGAACACCTACAGCCTTTGATTAAAAAAAAGCTATAACATCTTCCAGAATTTATGTATGATACAGTGCTATTATACAAAAATGAATCTTCTTTCTCATGAAATGGTGTGTCAAATACTTGTTCGGATTTTTCAGTAGTAGCAAATTGATCATATTTCTAATATGTGCTAAACTCTAATTTGTGATGCATTTTACTCTATACATTTACTGCTGTCATTGATAACTATCTACTCTGTGAGGCAGCAGTTTACGATGCAGTCTGCTAAAAACTGTTTTCGCGACATTTAGTTGTAAGATGTTCTTTTGCATAGCACAGTCCTCAAAACAAGACTTCAATGATCCTTTTAACAACAGCTGTAGAGCAGGCATGGAAGAGAGTCTTACTGCCTAAAGAGCAAATTCTATTAATCTCCTGTCAATGACCTACACAGAAAATCCAGTTGAAAAAGAATAATTTACTAGATGTTTGTCAGATTTAAGATTAAGCTCATCCCCCAGTCCCTGGCACGTGCTGTCTTGTCAGGCTGCTCATAAGTTATGACAAAGTAGACACAACGGCAGCAAAAAGCTGTTCTTGTGCAGTAGGAGTGGTCATAAATAGTAAAAGACTGCATCCCCATTTCAGGTACACCAACCTGTGTCAATGTAACAACTCTATGTTTTCAACTGAGTCACATGCATTACGCTTTACCTTTCAGAAGTAATAGTTGAGTTTTCATTTAAAGTAATGACACAACACAATAGGGGGGGAAATTACTGACTGCTGCCTTTAGAAACTAAATTTAATTTCATACATTTCTTACAGAAAAACATTGGGAGTTAAGTGGACCAGTGAATTCCTGAAAATTTTTTTTATTGCTTAAAAATATTTAGATCTTTTTTGGTGGAAGAAAAACAAAATAATTATAAAACATAAATAAACAGCTTTATGCCAAGAGATATAACAATTATTTTATATTCCACCAACATGGTAATGCTAGATGGGATTTTACTGAAAGTACCTTAAGAAAGTTAAACATCTAATTGCCATTAAAATTCAGAAATAAATCCTCATTTTCTTGTCTGAAAGTCACTGCTATTGTGTGTGTGTAAATATCTATAAAAATATTGACAAATTTGTATGCATGCATGTGTCTTTCAGTATCTACGTGTTTGTAATACAATGGGAAATGGGATAAGTAATAGGGAATATTTTTTTAGATATTTCATCAACATCCTTAGCTGAAAAGTATTCCTAAGATATGTCTGTTTTCTGAGGGACATCTTCAGTGGAACATTCTAATACTGTTCTCCAACTTCCAGTTTTTGCTAATATTTCCCATTATAACTGGTAAGAGTTATATATAGATACTTCCCTCTGTTGGATTCACTATTACCCTGCCATATTCATTAATGGCTCTATCTTTTTTTTCATTTTAAACTTTTCTACTTGCATTTCATTCTTTCTCTGGTGATTATTTATTTTCTTGTTCTCTGATTTGCCCTTCTCCCAGTCTTAGAAAGGACTTCACATTGTTTGTTTGACAGCTAAATGAATCTTCATTGAGGACAACAGAAGTAAATTAAAACCGCATCCACGTATGTGTGTGAGCAAATGGAATGATTATTTGACTTATGGTTGTTTGCTGTTGATGTTGGAGTTTTGGAAGCCTTCAAAGAACCAAAGGACTATATTAACAGTCAGCCTGCAATAGTCACAGATTGCTATAGCTTTTACCATCAGAACTCTGATGGAATTAATGTGTTCCACTGTCACTGTATAGATCATGCTAGAATGTGAAAGTATATCTGTGTAAATGTCCAGTGGAGCAATCTCCCAGGAAAGGAAAAAAAAAAAAAAACACAACCCTGCAGCTTATTTGGGGTAGTACAACAATACATCAAGCCGAAGAATTGCTGTTTTCCATAAGGGACACACATAAGGTGGCTGAATGATGAATTAATGACCCAACATCTACAATTTTCCTGGAAGGTTTCTTACATCTTCATACAATATTGTCTTTTATACTTGCCTGTTAATGCTGTAGACAGTTCAATGTGCATAGGCAGGAAAAACAGACCATCCCTGTTTTTTATTTAGGGTTATTAAAATCAGGGAGGGTTGAATATGTTGAAAGTGCCATTGGTGATCCCATCTGGCAGTACTGACAAATATTCCAAAAATTTTTAGTGGAGTGTATAAAGTCCTAATAATCAAAATGTGAAGGAAATGGCTTCAGTATGCTCACTTCAGTTTTACAGTGGTGTCACTTGAAGGAGAAAGGAGACAAAATTTAGTTATTGAGAGAGAGCATTTTTCTTGTTTTAAGGACTTTTTTGTTAAATTGTTTCTTGATAGGTCTGTTCTATCCTAGAATTTGATTCCAGTGAAACTTTTATTATTTACCCATTTCTAATAAATGCATAATTTTTACCATTTTTAACACTAAACATTTCTTTCTTATGTTTAGATGGAATTTCCCACATTTGTGCCCATTGCCTCATGCTCTTTTGCTAAAAACTAGTAAGAAGAGTCCATCTCTTTGCTTTCTTTTTTTTTTTTTTTTTTAATTTCCTTCCATTGGGTTTTTATACACATTGATAAGATCACCTTGAGCATGCTCTTCTCCAGGCTAAAGAGTCCAAGCTCTCTCTGTCTCTCCCCATATTGCAAATGCTCCAACTCTCTAATAATCTTTGTTGCTCACTCCAGTAACCCCAAATCTTTTTTATAATGAGGATTCCAGAACTGCACACAGCACTCCAGATGTGGTCTCACCAGTGCTGAGCAGAGGGATATAACATCCCAGCTAGAGGTATGGGTAGGGGGAGAGGTGACTCAGGTTCATCGGTTCCCTTGGTTGGAAAACAGTATACACAATACAAAAGGTTCGTAAACAAAAGGCTTTTATTTTGCAGCTTGAAATAATTGGCAAATGATTTGGTGGCAGAAGGATTTGTGTTATTTTAGGTTCAATTGGTAAACATAAAAAAAGTTTGCAGCATGTGTGGCACTTTAAATCTATATATGTACTTGTTATTATATCAGTTATAAAAAAGGAAAGCAAAAGAATAGAAATATAATAAAGGAAAAGAAAGATTTCACTATCCTTCTGGCTTCATTTTGTGTATGATGGTGTTCATAGTCTCGGATCCAGTGATGTGCAGCGTCCTCCAGTGGCATGTTCAGTTCCTGTGGTGAGACTGCTGGACAGAGTGGTCCTCAAGATAGTGGGTGGGCACCATTCTACTGTTTGTGCAGGTCAGCTTTTATAGTCCTCTGGATTGCCTGCTTGTGTAATCTTTGGTCTTTTGCACAAACATCACTAGGGGGTGATTGAAAAAGATGCAAAAGTCCTAAAGGGTGTCAAGCGGTCAGGGGTCTTCTCCCTTAGTGCCATGCTGGGCCTACCAGAAGAAGGAGCTAAAAGCCCTTGAACACATCCTCCACCTCCTGTATCAGCGAGCTGACCTTTGTCTGTGGCTCATTAGCTTGTTGTTGATATGTAAATTGCAATTCACCTTATCTTGAATGTCCCATCTCCTGTTACTAGGGGTGTCCCGTCTCCTGCCGTTGGGGCTGGATGAACTGGTTTTGCCACTATGTTTGAGACATTATCCTTTCCAGTGTCTGACAAAGGGAAAGACCGCCTCCTTCAACCTGCTGGCAATACTTTTCTCGATGCAGTCCCAGGATGCTGTTGACCTGCTTTGCTGCAAGGGTGCATTGCTGTCTCCTGGTCAGCTAGTTTTCCACCAAGCCATCAAATTCTTACTTGGAAAAGCTATTTTCCATCTAGTCAGGCCCTCACCTATACTGGGACACAAGGTTACTCTTTCCCAGGTGCAAAACATTTGGTGTCCTCCAAGCAGTTACCAGCCCTCAAAGAAGGTCCTTTTCCTCTCACTAAAAGGATCAAGGAGAAGGCTAACTAGTCCCTTGTGTCCTCGATCACCTTGTCCAGAGCCCTGTAGTCATGTTAGATACTATCCAGGTCTCCCCATGTAGTACCATTTGTGACTACAAAAAAAAGCAGCAAGGGATAATAGTCTGAGTGACAGACAAACCTTGGCAACATCTTTACAACTTCCTGAAGGTGAGCTGTGGTCAACTGTAAACCTTCCTAGATGATCGATCAGGTCAGCAGATGGGGACCTTTGTTATTCTCCCCAAGGAGTCTCCCACTGCTGCCACTTACTGTTTGTTCTTGGTTCTGCTGTGTGACTCAGGGCCAGCTGGCTTGGATGCTTTGTTGGTCAACACTCTCTGCGCCTCATCAGCTCTGAGGGCAGTCAATCCATTACACAACTGCAAATTTTAGGCTGCAACAGGAGCCTTCTTCCTGGTGGCTGAAGTCACCAGCTTTCAGCCTTTGCCATCAAAGGAATTTCCACTTTCCAAACTGACAGGAACAGAAATTTCTGCAACAGTTGTCTATTTGGGTTCTTGAAGCAGCAGGGTCTCAAAGAACTGGCTGATCTCTTTCTCATATTCTCTGATGATATAAAGTCTGCTGGTCTCCACCTCCAACTCCTTCACTTGTCAGAACAACTCCTCAACAGCTGCAGACCTCCTGCAGGCTAGGAGATGAATCTTCCCTGGCCACAGAGAGAGATCCCACAGTTTCCAGCAGCTTAAGACTCGCAGGGCTGCATCCTTCTTCTGAAGCTCCAACTGGGTCAAGGCCTCCAACATCGCAAGAACAGTTGCTCCAGTGGCTGCTGGGGATCATTTCTTATAACACGTCAGCACCATAGCTGAGAATGTGTATGCGGCTCTGAGGAGGGTTGTTTGACCTTTGTATCCCTCTTCATGAACTGCTGCACAAATTGCTTCATCTGTTCCCTGCCTCTGTTAACTGCACTCAGCTCATTCATGCTTGCAGAAGTGACACCAACAAGCGGTATGGTGCTTTGGCTAAAAATTCTAAAATCTGAAATTCTAAAGTTTAGATATTTTCAAGGGATTACTTGGAAAGAAACTTAATTCTTGATAGGGTTTAACAGCACAAAATATTGTGGATTTTCCTACAATGAGCTCCATGTCTTCCTTGGTCTTTTCTTCAAAGGAGAGATATTACCGGTTGATATGTGATCTAACCACCAGTGAAAGTGAATGAGTCTTCAAATGCTAAATTGAACAAAATGTTTTATATACTTTTTTAGGGGTTTTTAAAATGTTTTTAGGTCCTGGAGATTAAGGTAAGCCTAGTTGCATCTTTCATCTGTCCAGGAAGAAATAGGAGCACTGTCTCTTTAATGATTATTTGTTTTCCGGAGTGCATGGTGACGCATTCTTCCTACTAGCCTTTTTGTACAAGAAGCTACAACTATTTTTATAGACTGTAACTCATGTTTGCTGAGCTACATTTGAAGATAGGTATGCAGCTGACGAAGAACATGGTGGGTTTTTTCTGTTAATCTTTTCACAGCCTGTGAAGCATATAGTTTTATCTGTAAACAGTGTAATTTAATGTAAATAAAAGAGAAGGAAAGCCTGGTTTTGGACCTTCTGTGGGTGTGATGTAACTTAGATCAAATAATAATGTTTACAAAGACAATAGATATCCTAAAACCATCTTCTGTGTCCTCCCATCTGCTACATTAAAGCAGGCTTTCATCCTCCCCAAAGCTGATTATTAAAGGAGGTAGAAATATTCCTTATCACGATATGAAAAGACATGTGTGTGTGACTAATTCATCTATTTTTTAACATCTTCCTTCTAAACATCCAATGTCCAGAACAAAGTTATATGTTGCTGCAGGTTATCTTTTTTGAGATCTTTGCCTTGTATATTCTCAAGAGCGTCTACATTGAAAGGCAGAGGTAGCACTGTTTTCAGTGCTATGGGAAGTACAGTCAAAGGCCTGAGGAATCTTTCACAAGACATAACTTTATAAAATCTCTGATGTATTCTACACAGAGCACTGTAGGGAGTTTTTGTGAGTCTGTGCTTACAGAATTTATTTACCGAATTTGCTTTAAAATTTACACTTGTCACAGAGCTGTGCTCCAGGGTGCTCACGTTAAAATGATTTTGAGGTACATGGAGATAAATCTGAAATCTTGATGCAAGCAAGAAAGATAGCAGATAGAGCATGTACATATCTGCCAAACCATGCTGTTACTCTGAAAAAAAATCATCAAAGAAACATGCATAATGTGATGTAGGCTAGTGTATTACTGAATGTGAAAAGTCACTCTGAGAATTGGAGCTATGGAAAGATCACAAAATTGAATTAATTTGATATTCAACAAATTAATTAATGAAGGATACAGTGCTGACTTTTTCTTATTAAAAACAATACACATCTTGTAATTCCAAAATGTATCTGAAGATACTGCACAATTCAAGTAGTTTTTTGGAAGTAGGCAGTACAACATAAAAAAGTCACCCTGTCAGGTAAGTCCAGCACACTGCAGCTTTGAAAGGCAGCATCCCAAGTAACTCATGATAGGATGAGAGCAAACTGCCTCAAGTTGAACCAGGGGAGGATTAGATTGGATATTAGTAAAAATTTCTTCACTGAAAGGGTTATCAAGCATTGGAACACATGGCCCAGAGAAGTGGCTGAGTCACCATCTTTGAAGGTATTTAAAAGACATGTAGATGTAGCACTTAGAGATGTGGTTTAGTGGTGAACTTGGCAGTGTTAGGTTTGTGATTGGACTTGATGATCTTAAAGGTCTTTTCTAACCTAAATTACTCTATCAGCAGTGAGCTTTTCCCTCCAAAAATCAGGGTGTGCCTGGGTGGAATGTGTCACTCTTGCCCAGATGCACCATCAACTCTCAGTCACTCCTGGATCGGTTCACTGTGTTAGCCATCCGGTGATACTGTCACCAAACTGGTTCAGCATAAGCCAGGAGAGCTGGTAGATCTTGGTTTTTTCAATGTGGTGCCATTTACATGTGGATAAGATATTTTTGGACATGAACTAGTGCAGCCCCACGGTCCTTTGTTTTTCTACATGGATTTTTCAGCTCAGTGAAGATTAGCTCAAGAATCTCTGTGCTCCATAGGCATGTCAGTGTCAATGACTTTCCTCTATTTCACCCTCACTGTATTTCACTAGAGAAAAAAACCATCATCTGCTCTGTGTTTTATTCAAGTTCTCATGTTTATTATTACTCCACATATTTGACACTAGATTTATGTGGTTAAATGGCACATCATTGTGACTTACTGTTTCAACCATTGCAAATTGTTCTAACCTAGTAATATTTCACCATTGCAAAAAGGCGATGTGTGGGATTTATGTGTCAAGATTTTGATAGGTAGGGAGGCTGAAGAGGTGGTTTCTGTGAGAAAAGACCAGGGGCTGCCCCTGCATCGGACAGACAGTTCCAGATGGCTGCAAGATGGACCCACTGCTGGCGAAAGTTAAGTCAATCAGTGATATTGATGGTACCCGTATGAAAACATATTTAAGAAAGGGTAAAAAACCTCTGTTCAGAAGATGGGAGAGAGAGGAATCGGAGAAAATGTGAAAGAGCCCTGCAGACATCATGGTCAAAGAAGAAGGAAGGAGAGGATGTACTCCAGGCACTGGAACAGAGAATTCCCCTGCAGCCCATGAAGAGAAAACCATGGTAACACAGGCTGTTCCCCTGCAGCCTGTGAAGAACCACTCTGAAGCAGAATCCACCTTGCAGCCCATGGAGGACCACACAACGGAGCAGATGGGCATGATCTGAAGGAAGCTGCACCTCATGGAGAATCCATGCCGGAGCAGGTTTTCTGGAATAACCTGTGGTCTGTGGAGGACCCATGTTGGAGAAGTCTGTTCCTGAAAGACTGCACTCAGTGGAAAGGTCCCATGCTGGAGTAGTTCATGAAGAACGGCAGCCCTTGGGAGGAGGACTCCATGGTGGAACAGAGGAAGGGTGTGAGATACCACAAGATAGCATGAGCATGACTCATTATGGCTAATTTAAATTTACTGAAATATCACTAATTAAGCCATAGTCCTCATCATCATTAGCAGAGAACTCTGCATAGTGTAGGAGCTTGGATTTATGATGATTACCTCTAATTCACACAGGTAAGTCCATAAATCTTCAGAGAAAGTAAATAGCGTGTAACAAGTTGCCATGTGTGTAACATTACTTAAACATTTTTCTAATTGATGGTTCTCAGGAAAACAAGTGGGAAAAAATACCACAAGCAATTATATTGCTCTTAGCTTACAGTACTATTAACATGTTAACATTTTTTTGTTATTCAGCTCAGTAATTGAACTTCCCATTGTGTAGATTCATATAAATAAAAGCAATAAGTTTAAATTAATACTGTTAGTCCATACTACATATAATAGCAATCCTAAACCAGAATGGCCAAAGTGATGATTTAAGATTTGTTGTCTCTGCTATGGCACAGGCAGGCTCAGCTAGAATGAGCAATGACTGCAGTCTGATTAGTGTGTGGTGTTCCAGCCGCGCTACTGCTTGCTATGAGATAACATTTTACTATAAGAATGAATTATATTCACAAAGTACAGTGATAATATGCAGAGGACCATGTCTACTGATACTCATTTAGCAGCATGCCTTTGCTGATACTTATATCCTTGCCAGTTTACCTATTACAGGAAGGAATATACAACCAGGATATTAAAAAAATCTTGGCGGTTTTTCCAAGACTGCCACAAAACACTGTTCATAAACAATAAATACGACCTGAAAAAGCCTCATTTGCAGAACAACCATAGTGTTTTATTCAGTGTAGCACAGTGCAGTACTATACTGACAATTTAGCCGTGGTTTTGTGCTGAATTCTAATTGATTGCTGTGGCTCATGATCTTTATTAACTTTGCACCCTTTATTAAGCCAGGATTATGGGAAAATGCAGTCACCTAAGCTAAACTGATACTTCTTGCAAATGTAGGCATTTCTGACTTTGTTCTTAGAGTACAGTAAATTGTCTCTACATCACTGCTTTGCTCGCTCCCCTTGGCCATGACAGTTTCCAATGGAAATAAGTAGCTATGTCATCCGTAGGTCAGTAGGTAGATAATTAGAAAAATGAAGGTATTTCATCCAGTTCTAAAGACTTCAATTTAAAGGCATCAATTCTGGTTATACTATATTTTCCTGTAGTTCAGTGAATGTTTAAAAAAATTCACTTTTTTTCTGTTAGTATAGCTGTTTGTGCTTCTGACTGAAATTTCACTTCAGTACTTAACTGCTCATATTCCTCAAGTCTCAGAAAGCTAGTCAGGGAGAGAAGATGAGAATTAGAGAAAAGGCAGAATACGTAACAAGAGGGAATGGGCAGGCACTTTGAATCCCACTAGATTTTGTCCACCTAAGTTTATACAAGTGCTGAGCGGAAAAGATCCCCTTCTGTAGGCATGCGCTCTGCTTTGGGCCTTGTTTTTCCTGGAGAATTTAAGGTCCTTAAAGGGAACTTGTTAAGTCTGTAGTTCTTTAGAAGATTGTAAACATAAAGGGATCAGCTTCATAAGAGACCCTGTCCCAGTATCACATAACTAGCATCTGTAACTCTTGACATAACTGAAAAGTTTAATTGTAAAGGCAGCTGAGTGAAATTTCTGTGGGTATTGTATTGTTTTGTTTTAAATACTACTGGAAAGGTAATCTGAAGGATATGAGGCCACTTCTAATTCATTGTGTAAGTGAACTGATAACAATTTTATAAGCATTTGCTCCTGTTTATTTAAGGCTACATAGTTATTCAACATTGTAACACAGCTAGTGGATTTTGGTGAGATGACCTAATGACTCCAAGTGTTTTAATAAAATTCTCATGTTAATTTTCTAAGATTTACTTTCCCACTAAGCCAGAAGCCATTATACAGTGATAAGCTAACTGCCCTGGCAAACTAGAAGGAAACACATTTCAACAATGATAGATAAAGCAATGAAAGACACCAAAAGAGAACAGAAAAAGAAACAGACTGAGGATTAAACAGACTCATTATTGGCTTTATTTGCACTGGATTAATGCCCAAAAAACTCAGGTTTACAGAAACAAAAACAAGAAGTGGCTTCAGCCAGGAATATCAGAAATCGATAGTGTCAGACTGCTTTCTGCAGTACAATTCTGACCATTTTTTCCCTTCTGTCACTGACCTTCGGGTCTGTTCCATGGCCTTTTCCATAATCTTCACTTCAGCCACTTCACAAATGTTACCATACTCATCTCCTTACTTTTTCTCCTTTATTCCCTTTTCAAAAGCACCACCATCACACAGTAATCTCCCCCATGCAAAAAAAAAATTTTTTTTTTTTCATTTTGTTATAGGCAATATAAACAGAGTAAACACCTCCAGACACACTCATTAGGAATAGAGATGGAAAATGGTAATGCTAGCATGACTCTAACAAACTATCAATTTACTTGCTCTGTTGTATATTATATCCCTTTCTCTGACATACTGTTTGTCTTGTACACTATAGAGTATCCTGTATATTCTTTTCCAAACAAGTGGACCGATGAACCTGAGTCACTTCTCCCCCCACCCATACCTCCGGGTGGGACATCACAGAATCACAGAATCACAGAATCACAGAATGTTAGGGATTCGAAGGAACCTTGAAAGATCACCTAGGCCAATCCTGCCGCCAGAGCGGGAACACCTAGACAAGGTTACACAGGAAGGCATTCAGGTGGGTTTTCAATGTCTCCAGAGAGGGAGACTCCACAACCTCCCTGGGCAGCCTGTTCCAGTGTTCTGTCACCCTTCTTCTCATATTTAAGTGGAACCTCCTATGTTCCAGTTTGCACCCATTGCCCCTTGTCTTATCATTGGTTGTCACTGAGAAGAGCCTAGCTCCATCCTCATGACACCCTTTACATATTTATAAACATGAATGAGGCTACCCCTCAGTCTCCTCTTCTCCAAGCTAAAGAGACCCAGCTCCCTCAGCCTTTCCTCATAAGGGAGATGCTCCACTCCCTTCATCATCTTCATGGCTCTGCGCTAGACTCTCTCCAGCAGTTCCTTGTACTTCTTGAACTGAGGGGCCCAGAACTGGACACAATATTCCAGATGAAGTCTCACCAGGGCAGAGTAGAGGGGAAGCAGAACCTCTCTCGACCTACTAACCACCCCCCTTCTAATACACCCCAGGATGCCATTGGCCTTCTTGGCCACAAGGGCACAGTGCTGGATCATGGTCATCCTTCTGTTCACCAGGACCCCCAGGTCCCTTTCCCCTACACTGCTCTCTAATAGGTCATTCCCCAACTTATACTGGAACCTGGGGTTGTTCTTGCCCAGATTCAAGACTGTACAGTTGCCCTTGTTATATTTCATTGCGTTTTTCCTTGACCAACTCTCCAGCCTGTCTAGGTCTCACTGGATGTCAGCACAGCCTTCTGGCATGTCAGCCAGTCCTCCCACTTTGGTGTCATCAGCAAACTTGCTGACAGTGCACTCTATTCTCTCATCCAAGTTGTTGATGGATATATTTAATAGTACTGGTCCCAGTACCGACCCTTGAGGCACTCCACTAGATACTCCACTAGGCCTCCAACTAGACTCCGCCCCATTGACCACAACTCTCTGGCTTCTTTCCTTCAGCCAGTTCACAGTCCACCTTACTACTCGATAGTCCAGACCACACTTCCTCAGTTTAGCTGCGAGGATGCTGTGGGAGACTGTGTCAAATGCTTTACTGAAATCAAGATAGACCACACCCACTGCTTTGCCATCATCTATCCACCTTGTTATGTCCTCATAAAAGGCTATGAGGTTGGTTAAGCATGACTTCCCCTTGGTGAAGCCATGTCGACTGCCCCTAATGACCCTATTATCCTTGATATGCCTTGAGATGACACCAAGGATATGTTGCTCCATCACCTTTCCAGGGATGGAGGTGAGCCTGACTGGTCTATAGTTACCCAGGTCCTCCTTCTTGCCTTTTTTGAAGATTGGAGTGACATTTGCTTTCCTTCAGTCCTCAGGTGCCTCTCCCATTTCCAACGACTTAGCAAAGATGATAGAGAGTGGCCTAGCAATGATTTCAGCCAGCTCCCTCAGCACCTGCGGGTGCATCCCTTCTGGACCCATGGATGTATGGATCTCCAGATTGCTTAATTGGTCCCTAACCCAGTCCTCATCAACCAAGGCAGACTCCTCCATTGTCCTGCCTTCCTCTGGGGCCTCAGGGGTACGGGGGTCCTCAGGATAGCCTCCAGCAGTGTAGACAGAAACAAATAAAGCATTCTGCCTTCTCTGTATCTTCTGTCACCAGGGCACCCACCTCATTCATTAGTGGGCCATGACAGATGGCAGATGTATTTATTAAATGATGCAATTCTAAAATTGGCTGTATTGGGCAGTGTTTCCACTGTTTATACTTTCCAAGTTACAAAATGAATCATGCGCTTACCTTGGAAAAAAAAAAATTCTAGTGAGATTCCAAACACATAGAATTCAAAAATGTGGTACGCATTGCTTGTGATTAGTTAATGAATCAAAACATGTGAATATTCATATTCTGGGGAAAAAAAGAAAATCTACTGAGGCAGATAGTGCCATTTCAGCATAGCTGCTTTTCTGCACAGAATGGTACATGAATTTTATATATATATATATTTAGCAGTGGTAGCCAGGAAATATTAACAAAATTCAAGAATTCAGCATTTCAGGGTGAAATCATGGTCACAGTGAAATGAGTTACAACATCTTCCCTGACTTCAGTAACATCTTTGCAACTAATCCGTAGTTTTACTTGCTTCCCAGGTATTTGAACCTACCTCATGTGCACCCAGGTAAACAAAGCACCTAAAGCAAATGAATGATTTCTTATCTAAAATATCTTTGGCATTTGGCTGTGTTGTTTCTGACCACAAGACCCTGTTTAAGGAATGGTGACTGTCTGAGACACAACAATCTGACAAAGGAAGAGAAGGATATCTTTGCAAAGTGGTTTGCTAATTCAGGGAGGAGGGCTTTAAAAAAAGGTAGGGGATACTGGAAATACCTAAAGAGAAGTGAGTGCCTGATAGGAAATGAAGAGATGTCCAGAGGACTACGTGGCGATGGAGATGCTCTCACCACCCCTGTGGAAGCAGCATGACTAGGGACTCATCCCAAGTGTCTGCACACAGCATGGTAAACAAACTGAAGAAATTAGAAACTGTCTATGAACAGTTCCAGAGCTATGGTCTCATTTGGATCATAGGTATGTAATGGGGTAAGATTCATGACCAGAGTGTTATAACAGATAGATATAGGCTCTTTAGCAAGGATGGGACAGGAAGGCAAGCAGGAGAGGTTGAACTTTGTGCAATGGATCAGTTAAGATTCATGGAACCTTACCCTGGATCAAAGGATAGAACATAGGTTCTGATCAACAAGCCTTCTAAAGCCCCATGAAACCTTCTTTAAAAAAAAAAAGAAAAATGAGATGGATAGCAGAACCAGAAACATAGACTTCCAAAATATCAGATTTTAGCTTCTTCAGGAATCTGACTGGTGGGAACATGTGGAAGACTGACCTATATAGCCCAGGAAAGCTAGCTGATCTTGAAGGACAACAGTCCTTTCCAATGTGAAGACAATCTCGTAATCACATGAGATGGCTAACATAAATGAACAGAGAACGCATGACTGAGCTCAAATTCAAAAACTGAAGTACACAGAAGTTGGAAATGGGTAGCAGCTACCTGGGGGAAATACAGAGACATTGCTCAAGCATATAGGTTTGAAATGAAAGCCAGAAGTTGAAACTTGAGTTGAAACTAGAAAAGAGTACGAAATACAACTAGCAAGATTTCTGTAAGTACACAGGCAGCAAAAGGAAGACTGAGAAAAATGTAATCTCATTGTTCAGTGGGCAAGTGATCTGCTGATAAATGATGCAGAAAAGACTTAGAGCCGCTTTTGTCTCAGTTTTACTGACAAGGTCTGCTCCTACGCTTATCAGTCCACTGAGCTCGGCAGCAGCCTATGGGAGTGAAACCATTACCCAGAGCAGAGGGCGAACATGCTAGAAGTCACTGAAACAAGTTGAACATAAGCAAGTCAGTGTGATGACATGGGCTGCATCTGAGTGTACTGAGTCAATCTCATTGCAAGACTGTTCTCTATATTCAAAAGGCCATGGTTATTGTGAAATGTTCCGGATGATGGAAAAAAGGCAAAAAACATACACATCTTTAAAAAATGGCAAGAAGGAGGATCCAGGTAACTGTAGGCCAGTTAAACTTGGTCCCCAGAAAGATTATAGGGCAAACGTATAGACAAAAGTGACTCAGCAAAGGAAGGGTCACAGTGTTAGGTACTACATGAAATGAGCTTGAGCACTCTATTCAGGATCTTATCTCAAGCTTGTTGAGCACATTCAATTTAAGAGTCTGGAAAACAAATCTCAGGATCTGAAAAAAAGGCCTGAGTCACATCCATTCTGTTTAGAAGAATGAAAATCAAACAAAACCCAGCTCCTCCCCTTGACTACAGATCTGAGTTTCCCCACCTGGGAACCAGATGTTTGGTATCAGACCACAGTACAAATCAACACATGAACAATGGAGAGGTTTGAACTCAAGTTTGGATTCAAATCCAAGCTGACATCGCAGCACAGACATAATCACAAGACATTTCCTTGCTCTTCATTGTGAGAGTCTCCAGCTCTCTTGCTCTATGCCATCACTTGGATCTCTGCTACAGATGTGCATACCCATCATTGGTTGAATCCCACAATGATGGAGTTAATGCTTGCCTTGATTAATTCCACATCAAGTTTCCTTCTTCTGTAATTTCTTTGTACTCCATGAAGAGCCATAATGAAATGGTAATCCTCAGGATTATTCCCAGTGCAGACTGATTTTGAACTGTATCATGACAATCATGTGATGGACATGGATTTTACCATGTATATACATGACCCCTTTACATAACCTTCAGTCTATTTGACAACTGATTTCCTTCATGCTTAGAAGGTTTTGCATTACTCCTTGGCTACCTGTACTCCTGGGCACATTTTAGCCCAGTAGGTCAGTGTAGTGTGTGGCAATTAAATCCTTTGGAAAATTAAATAGGATGTAAACCCCAATGTTTTTCTTCTACTAGTAACAGAAAAGGAAAGGTTATCCATAGTAACTAAAATGTACAAGTCTGTTACCTGAAAAAAGTTACAAAAGTGTTATGTATGTAAATAAAATTTCAAATATTTGCTATCACTTTGTAAAGAGAGAAATACTAAGTTGATTTAGCTATCCAAATCTTATCTTACAATTATCTATGTCAGTCTGTTCTTGTATTAATTTTCTTAAGTTAAGATTACCATCTGCTACACCTTCTTGAATAGAATGGGGATTATCTTGTATTCCCAGAGGAAGGAAAAAAAAAAGTTTGTTGCTTTGTGTGAAGTTTCCTTAAGCATCAGGATAACTTGTTTCCTTGAGATCACATGTAAAGGTTTTCTGAGAAAATGTTTGGACTTCTTTTCAGGTTTGAGTACAGTATTACAGATCCTTCAAATCCCACTTGAGATCTAAACATGCTCGGCAGAGCTCTGCACAAACAAGCTTATTTACACTTAATTTCTGAACTACAATGAGGGCAAGCCTTTTAAAAATCAAGAATCACCTGTCAAAACCCTTAGAAGTTCATCTCTGTATCCTGAAGGGTGTGATACCATATCTCATCTCAACTTCAAAACCAATAACAACACGATTACAATTACTTACTTTCTCTTTTTTTTTCATTATGTTACAACATTATGAAAGTGATAGTATAAAAGTAATGTGTTAGTATAATACGAAAAACAGAAGAACTAAATTTTAGTGACCTCTGAGTCCAGTGGTGGCTTTTTCAAGAAATAATGGGTGCAGGAACCTATCTTAGTTAGATATTTCCTAATGCCAGTCTACTGTAGAAACACTATATCAGCTTTCTGGCATTATTTGTGGTACAAATGGCTGGATTTGTTATTCAGTAGTTCAACCAGGCTTCAGGTCTGCCAACTCAAAGCTACATTTCACTATCAAGGTCAGATTAGCCTGTATGAGAAGAAAACTTTAATAAAATATGACAAATAGATTAGTGTGACTTGGCTTTAAATATTGATCTTTTTCCTTTCTTCCCTCAAGAAAGGTAAAATTATTCTCTCCAAGATTTTAGCAACAAAAACACATTGCCTGTTTAATACAATGATAGCTAACAAGAACTTTTTAATTCAGGAACAATGTCTTTTCAGGTATGTATTACAAAATATTAGTCCCTGACACTGGCTTTGCACATAAAACTTCTATAATACATGCTTGGTCAGAAGAGGCTTGTCCTCCGCCAAAAGCGAAATCCTGACCCTGGGAGCAGTGTATGGGACCAATATCATTACTTATTATCCATTTCTCCATCGCTAGGCTATCTAGCCTTTATGTTAAGGTACAAAGGTTAAATTTTGATTCCTCATGTCCCAGATCAAGCATTTGTAGAAAGATTACAACAATCATGTGTTGAAATGTACTCTTCATTCAAGATGCAAAGCTCTAGGTGCAGGCTGGTATAGGGAGAGTGGCATCCCTCCATGCTGGTATGTTTTTCTCCAGTGTAGTTAGGGAAGAATAACATCTCACCTGTCCCTCCCTATGAAGAGATTCTGTGGAGGCAGAGCAGTACTGCACAAAAGTCATTGCAAGAAGAGCAAGGAGTTAAGGCCACTGTTTCTTCTTAAACCTGGCTGCTGTCATGTATTTTGGACAAAGGAAACAGAGGTACATACAGAGGACTTCTGTTAAACATAGAGCCGTTTCTTTGAGCTGCCATATTATTCCTCATGAAAATCAGTTTCTCTGTCAAACTACATGCTGCATCTTTACCCGTGTGTCAAGGTTTAGAGGCAGGAGATATAGCAATTGCTAGGTCTTGTGTTGTTTCCTGGAAGCAATGCTGCCCCCAGGAAATCTTGTTTTATCCTATTGCAAGGCTTCACTCCAGGCTCTACTAAGGAGCATAAAGGTTTGGAAGTGAGAATTTAACCACAGAATCATAGAATGTCCTGAGTTGGAAGGGGCTCACAAGGATCATCAAGTCCAGCTCCTGTCCATGCATATGACAACTCCATACCACGTGTCTGAGGGCATTGTCCAGTCTCTTGAACACTGTCAGGCTCAGGACCATGATTACCTCCCTGGGGAGCCTGTTTCAGGGTTCCACTACACTTCCCATTAATGTATAATCACCCTTACCATTAATGTATAATCATAAGTTTAAGATATAATTTCACCTAAGGCATATAATATTTTGATATTGTGGCAAATATTTTGATATTGTGACAGACGTGACAGACTTGATTCAACTCACTTCAGAAACCTTGAACTCAATTCATTAATCATGAGATGTTTTGTGGGGTTTTTTGGTGGGGTTTGGTTGGTTGGTTGGTTGGTTGGTTGGTTGGTTTGATTTGTTTGTTTGTTTGTTTCGGTTTTTAAAAATTTTATTCTGGCTACCTAGTGGAAGCACAGTTTTTTTGGTTAGACTTAAAATCAATTCAGATGAGAAATCTTATGTATTCTGACAAGGAGTTCTGCAATAAGCCTAGCATAACACTTGTAGTTTAGCACTGAAAATAAACCAGAGCTTCTGCCTGTTGGATATCTGTTCATGGTAAAGAACTGGACTGTGGGCATGTTTTGGCAGTTGCACTTTCCTCCCCCCCACACCCTGAGAACCGGTGCGGCAGTTGCACTGGCAGCTGCCCATCCCCCTCCCAGAACTGGGGCCTCCAATGGGGCAGCTGACGGCTCTTTGTGGAGACCCAGAGTCGGTGGGCAGGGTCGTCAGCAGAGGAGGGGCCCAGAGCGCCCACAGCCCAGAGAAGCTGAGAAGCTTCTCGAAGGCCCACACTCGAGGGGGCAGGGTGTAGAGAAGCCGAGAAGCTTCTGGAATGCCCACAGCCAGATCTGAGCAGACTGTAAATGGGGTTCCCGCCAGCAACTCCTTTTGTGTGGTCTCCTCGGAGCTGCGGGTCTGCCGTGCTGCCGGAGTCCCTCCCCTTAGACGGAGAAGCCGTCTAAGGTAACCTCCCGGGATGGGGAGCGCCTCACCTCCGCGTGTGGGTGAGTGATAACTTACTGAATATATGCTTTAATAAGTCCTTGCCTGGTAGGCGAGTGTGAATTCCTCATCTGGGGCAGACAAGTGTAAGTCCTGGCCGCAGTAGGCTAGTGTTTATCTTTTATGGGAAAAACGGGGCAGAGAGGACTCTGGTTTGTTTCCTTGTGAGTGCGTTTATGCACGCTGTGGATCCTCATTCTTATTTCGCTGCACCCCAAATAATTTCCTAACCTAATATCTTATGTTACCGGAGTGCTAGTCCACCTAAACTTATATTTGGGACACCTCCATGACAGGGCAAAAAGGAAATATCTATTTTCTTTCATCAATGAACATATTTTGTTACCTGAAATGGTTGTATATAACTCATTATTTTACAGTTACCAGCTAAAGAAATTTGTATACTAGTATGATTATGTGTGGCTCATATTCATCACATCAGCTCAGTTTTTACATAGATTCTTTAGATTTGTATGTGGTCATGTTTCAGTAACTGTCCTGCCTAGGGCAATATCACATGGGAAGTAAAAAAATAATCCTGCATAGTAAAAAGCCAGAATTTCACTTATGCAGTCATGTATTCCTCAGGAAATAAGCTGAATTTTAGTTGTTGTTTATTTAAAATCTTTTTTTTATCTATTTAATCTATTTTTAAAATTTAGGACTGGCAGATTCAGAAGAGATTTCGTATTAAATCATACTGATAATGAACAGAAGATACAAAATTCCATAAACTAGGAGTTATCTGACTGCAAGAAAATCCCAAACTAAAATTTAAAGCATCAGTTCATAATCTGAGTAGCAGAAGCTTCCTAGTTCAGTGTGGGAGTTTACAAGATACCCATGGGTCTTCTATGCATGCCCAGGACCCATCCAATCAAAGCAGCTCAGCATCTACTTCCAGAAACTAAAAAAGTGAAACCTACATTCTCCAATGGACCTGATGCAAGAAATGTAACCGTACACACCCTTTGTAACTACTGAAGATAATGACACTCAATAGATTTTCATCAAAATTAAGTGTTCATTCACAAAGTGAGGAACCAGCTCCAGGTTCCACACTTCAACATTGTCTATCTCACCAGGTACATCTCCTGTAAGGTTACTAACTATTCTAACTAGGGAGTACTTTTCACTGGTTCCACTGAAGTTGGTCCCCTGCACAGAAAAAAAAAATATAAGGCTCAAGGGTTCACGAGGTAAGTGTAAAAGCATGCACCTCAATTACGTGTTCAATTTTGTGTGGTTTTTCTGTAGAAGGGCTTTGAAAGAGCAAGTTCTACTTTAACAAAAACACTAAAAATTTCCTGGTTTTGTTCTGCAGTACAGATTTAAATGCCTGACTTTACAACCCCAATTTTGAAAATATTAACCATAAACCTTCATTTAAACCCTTATTACAGCAACTAAAAACTACCTGTGGCTTTGCAGTATAATGTATTTCAGTGTTTCCTAGGAGCTGAGTACAATATTATAAAGTTTGATAGCATGATAGGTAAAGTAGCATAAGGACTAAACCAAAAAAGTTAACATAGTTCTCATTGTCAAGATCTAAATTCCGAGTTCTCTGCTTCTTTTTTTGTCAATTTCATTGATTTAAGACTATGACAGGAGCATTCCTGACTCAGTTTAAAGCTGTAGCAACACTTCATTATTGACTTCAGCAAGGGAATCCAGAAAACCTGGAAAATAATGTATGATTTCTTTTTTTCATTTCATTATTTCTTTTTCTAGTGATATTTTTATGACAGTTATAAAAATAGTCCAATAATTCTGCAACCCTCTTTAGTTTAAGTATGGTTATCTTGGTAAGACCTTAAATATCATGATTCAAAGGACTACATATTTTTGACCAAATTGGCAATAAAACTTACTGTTGTTTTACAATAATCAAACTGAAATGAGACTGTATCATGCTACTTGACGTTTCTGTAATGAGAAGATATCTTTTTTTCTGCTGCTGGCCTTGAACAAGGTAAAACGAGACCTGACTATCAAAAACCTTACTCAAACCATTGTAAACCTCAGTGCTTAGTGGAACAGAGATCACTTGAGATAAACTTTGGTCAGCATCAGCTTGAGAGTTCCCAGCAGGGGACAAAAGAGACAAGCAATTTTTAAAAAATTTTTCCTTTCTTTTTTCTTTTTTTTTTTTTTCCTTGTGTGACTAGGGAAGTGTGTAATTAATATTCTACTCGTTCTACTTGTGCCAAAATTGTACAGAAGCAGTGTTATTGTTGATCAAAAAGTGACACAAACGCCTGACTTTCAATGACGTAGTAACAGTTGGTAATTTGACAAAGTGGAACATCCACACTGACTGTATTTTCAAACAACTTCACATCTTTCGTGAGTACTATTGGCTTTAAAACACTGTATTTTAAAGTAAAACTAGGACTTAATATATCTTTCCAAAGGTGAGAATCAAATTGCAAATTGTCAGGTAGCTTGTCTTGTCTAGAACAGAAATTATAACTACATAGTACAGACTTTGGCAAATAACAGCATGGTGACAGGCAGGGATGTAGTTTATACCAACTATTGCAAAACTTAGTTTTAAAATTTTAACTACAGTGGTGTACAAAGCAAAATAATGTATTTACTGGCTCTGAGGTGTATCTGAAGTTCAGTTATCAAAATTCTTATATTAAAACACCTAGTAACATATAAAAATCAGGCTTGAAAGGTTGGGTGAGGAAACACTTCTAAATGAAGACTACTAGATTGTAAGAAGATATGTTAAACATAGCTCATCTAAGGAAAATCACAATTCATGTATTTGTATAAGAGGCGTAGGAAATTGAATGTACCAAATGGAATATATCAAGTTATTGCCATGTTTCACTGAATTTATGCCACACAACTGGCTTGATTTAATTTCTGACAAACTCTAATTTGAAATATTATTGCTCTGCAAGGTGAATCATCATGCAGCTGCAAATAATGATGCAGGCACTACAGCAAAATCTCCATGTTTCCAATGTGCCCAAGAGAGAGAATACAGAATTTAAAGCATTCAGAAAAATATTTTAAACTCAGTGAAATAGTAAAAGTAAACGAAGATAGGATAACACACACAAAAAAGATATGGTTGCAAAACTCACTTAATGCTGCTTACTTTTAAAGCATATATATACACCCATGTATCTAATATACCAGCTACCTTAAATTTTTATCACCGCCTCATTTTTGAGTCAAACTCATGTTTGAGTGATTTCCATAAAAAATGGTTTAACAGCAGTGAAAGCTGTACAGAACATAGTATTTGCCTTTTCTTTGTAGAGACAATTAACTTCAACAAAAAGCCACAGTTACAATTATACTCTAACTCATGTTAGCCACCACACTTCCAATAACTTTATATTTTTAAAATGTAGCCTGTATCCTCAAGACTGAAAAATTTTCTGAATAACAGTCAATTTGCTTTCAAGAAGAAATTGCTAAATGAGCCAGCGTTATCCCCAGCCAGGACGAGTACTGTGGCTTTCACCCATCCTTCCTAGGGATGCTGCCTTCTAAAACAGCTTATTTTACCATGCAATATACTTTGTCCTGGTTGTCTTTGTCATCATGTGATGCCCTTGAGGCTTTAAGACATCATCATTATTTGAAGAGGTGTTACTCCTTCCATCTCAAGTCAGAGTGTCTGGAGTAATGCAAAGACTGTATAACAGTCCAGAATGATAGCATTTTTATATTATAAAATTTGTGGCACGTACTACGTACTCTAGGAATTGGTATGAGGTGGTGCGGGTCCTTTTTTTTTAATGGCCTATCATGACCAGAATAGAGGAGAGAGAGTGCCAGAACTTGGCAGTTTCAGCCATTCTGCCTACTGAGAAAGATTCCAAGACAGGATTATTCAAAGACCTGCAAGAGACAAAGAGGCTTTTTTTTTTAATTAAAAAAAATAAACAATTTAAAAGTCTTTGTGATCTCTTATTTCTGTTTTAAAGCAATCTATACACACATTTATGTTTGATACAGACATATATTTTTCAAATGGGTACAGAAGCATTCACAGGAACACTTTCTACAATTTAAATATTTCTATTTTGCCACAAATACTGATAGGATTTGTCTATGTTTAAGCCATCTTTCATACTATATCTGTAAGGAACAGCTGCAATTGTAAAACGTAGCAACACAGGAAAGCTCTTAAAGATGCAGTTGAGCCTTTAAAATATTTACAATAAAGAATAAACACACTTTCATGGTCTGATTCTCCATTTCTATTACCAGAAAGAATCACTGTGACTCCGTTGTATTATCCAGACACAAAACTGGTAGAAAAGAATCAAGTTACAAACTCGTGGCATAAAAACACAACATTACAAAACACTTCCCCTAAAAGCATTCTCCACATTTACATCCATTAAAATATAACAAAACAAAAAGTGGTTTGGTCAAGTTGACCTTCTTTTCTTCATGAAACATTCATTACCTAATTCTGCTTGCAGAATATGAACATACTTACTGATTCTTTGTACATATCAGCCTCTGGAAGTAAAATAACAATTTCTGCCTGTTTGGAAAGCAAATTTATATTGAATTAAAATATTACAGATCTTCAGCATAATATAAAAACGTGCTGAAAGAAAAAAATCATAGTTTTTACATTAACTTTCACAAAGCAGATTACAACATGAACCTGGAGTCTGACTCAGGAAAAATACACCTAAATGCTTTACGTAATAACCCTGAAATGATGATAGCTTTCACAGTGTGTTAATGAAAGACAAATACATCTTGAAATCACACTGGGATGAGATCCAGATGTGAACTATTCTTCCTTCCTGTAGTCCTCACTCCAAAGCAACTTGAGTCTACAACCAAGGAAGGACAGATTTTTATGTGTTATTGACGCTACCCCACTTTATCCAGTAAACAGAGATGTAGAGATTATGCTTCCTTGAACATAAGGATTTCTATTCTTCTATTTCTCAACAAAATGTCCCATCAGAGGTTAAAGCAGAGAGAAGGAAGGAAATATTTTATTTCCCACCCTTATAACTACTCCATTGTGCAGCCAAGAACAGAGGATTCACAACAAGAGAAAGCAAAACAGAGTGTATAGACCTCTTCAATCCGAAGAGAAGTATTCCTCTGAGAGACTTTCATTTATACAGCAGAAATTTGTTTTTCAGACATTGATATGCTATAGGGAAAAAGGCATTGAGAAAACCGTGACAGTACTTGCAAGAGAAGACTGAAATCATTAGGCTACAAAAATCCTCCTTTATTGCTGCACTGACCAGATTTAGGTTGGACATTAGAAAAAGGTTCTCCATCCAGAGGGTGGTGGAGCACCGGAACGGGCTGCCCAAACAGGTAGTAATGGCCCCAAGCCTGACAGTATTCAAGAAGAGATTGTACAACACTCTTAGACACATGGTGTGAACTGTGGGGTTCATATGCAGGGACAGGAGTTGGACTTGATGATCCTTGTGGGTCCTTTCCAACTCAGGATATTCTATGATTCTATGATTTTGTCTCTGGAGGAGACACTTCCATTTTTTCCTCCATGACAGTAAAGTTAGGACACAAAGCACTATTGCTTAGTTTTTAAAGATTTTTTTTTTTAATTTCAGAGAACTCTATAAGGTGAGATTTTGCCAGCTGAATTATGAAGGACACTGAACCCAGGTAGTCCTCATCCTGACTACTCTAATTTTTAGGTTTTTTTCCTAAGCAGGTGGACATTATTAACACCTCCACTGCAACCATTTTCTAATACAATTTCTAATCCTCATCACTACTGATGATTTTGATACTTAAACTGAAAGGGATTGTAGATTTAAGTCTCAAATTGTTACCTTATTGAGGGCTGCAAAGGAACACTTCAGCTTTGGAAATCAGGTGCATTATCACACACATGTACTTGTTCACTCTGTCTTCTGCACTGATTTGGACAAAGTTATGAGAAGAACGCTGACTTCTTTGAATATTTTTCTCCAGAATCAAGCTATTTTCTTTCATGTTTATTAAATTCCTTCCCAAAACCAGGGACTAATATTTAAGCAGTAAGATCCTGACCACTATATCTTGTATCTTACAAGTTTCATTCCTAATGCCCAATCACATACTCATATTGATGGAACTGATCATCTAAACATCATCATTCTCCTCCATTTTGAAGTTCACTTTTTCTGTTCCCTTTTGTGGTTTATGCATAAATATTTTTTTTTTCCAATTCTTTATCTTGTCTTTCTATAAAACATTGCTTTACTGTTACCATTAATTCTTCACCTAAAATAGATTTTTTTTTTTCCTGGCACCCCAGCAAAGGAGGTGAACATCAACTATTTGCATTTTACAGGTGGAAAACTGAAATGACCTGCCTGAAACCACAAAATAAGCTAGTAGCACTGTCTGGATTGCACCCTAGCCATATGATGTAGCGCCTAGTGCCTCAATAATATTAGCTTGATTTGAGTGGTCAGTGGCAAACAACACTTCTGAGAGTGGGAAATCGTGACCTGTCAACTGTGGCCACCAGACAAACCCAAAGGATGCCAGAGCACTAGTAAAAGACCAGCCACATTGTTACAAAAAGAGACTACCACAAAACACATGCTTGTGAATTCCAAATCACACAGCTGCACAGGCTGGGACATCAAAAATCTGAAATATGTGTGGACTTGGTAGTTTCCAGTTAGCTTTAATAAAATTCATGAGTGCAGCCTGACCTGGAGTTTTGCAGTCCCAGTCAATGATTTGTCTCAACTTTATAATTTTGGTTATACAATTTTAGACTTACTCAAGAGTGACAATGCAAAGATCCCAGTCAGGAACATATGATGTAGCCAATCTAAAAGACACTATGTAATACTCATATATTAAATGCTCTGAACGTGTCAGTTTTTGACTGATCTATCTTAGAGCTTGAATTGCAGGCTACTGTAATTTTCAAAGTAATCTTCAAAATTTGCTCAAGAAAGAAAAACAACCTGAGTATCCAGAGTCTTGAAGAATTACAATCTGGTTTGGTTTTATTTTTGGTTGTTCGTTTGCTTTTGGTTTGTCTCGTTTTTCTGTTAGATTGGTTGTTGATTTTTCTTGGGGGAGTGGGATCAGTATTATTTTTAAAACATCACTGGTATATATGGATCTTAGTAAGTATTTTCTCTGAAAGAAACACAAGGACTGAAAATTGTGTTGCAGTTAGTGTATGTTTTAAATTATTGTAAATGTGCAAGGATTTTATCCCAGGAATTCAAAATCTATTTAAAAAACACTGAGATTAATTCCATTTAACAATAACAAAAGTCCATGCAGCTTTCTGAATAGCTGATGGAAACAGAGAGAGAGAGAGAGAGACTAGAGACTTCTTTTCACCAATTCATTTTTAGAAGGATCTTAGACTCATCAGGTTCTTAAGTACTTCAGCTATGACACCTTTACATGAAAGTGACTGGATTTACCCATGACAACAAAAAGGAGGCTTGCAAATTGTCTGAAGGGAGGAAAGTATTTCAGTTGCTTGTTTGAAGCTTATTTTGGAATCCTTGGAGTATTTTTGTTACTTAAAAAACCATTGACTTTAAAAAATAAAAATGTTAGAAATGTTCATTTTGTAGTTAATATTTTGTTCACATGCCAGGGCTTGTAAACATGGAACTGTAAATGAGTGTTGGAAAGTCAGCTGATAAAAGTGGGCTTTAAAGAGAGACTGGAATGAAAAGTTGTTTAGCTGTCCAAAAGGACTTGCTCTGCCAACTGTGGTGAGATGCTTGGGTAAACATATTGAGTGGCAACTTGGAGAAAGCATTCTGGATTGAAAAACAAAGTTTTGGGATATATTTGGCAGAATATTGAACATTTACCTCTTTGCGTAAAAGTAGGCAAAGCATTTCATTTCATGAGTCTCTAAGTTTCAAATAGACTATGGATCAAACTGTATGACAACTTGTCCAGTCTTGCTCTGTAAAGATAAATAATTCCTGTTTTCAGCCTTTTGCCCAAATATTGGGGGGATATTTATTTGGTTTTCATGAATATATTTCTGAAATATACTTCAGTTCATTAGACAAGAGTCTCTATGGCAAACTGTTTACCACAGGTTATGATGGAATATCACAGACATAACCTGTCACGTACGTCACAGGTTATTAGCCTACAGATGAAATTGAACAGATCTCAAAATACTACATATTTTCTTGCAGTGGCTGGAGAGAGTCTCATGCTGAAAAAAACAAATAGTACCATAGCAATTTCCTTTAGATTGTACTGTTTTCATTATGAAACCTCCACTGGTGCCATGGGTAGAATCTTCTAGTGATTTGAATAGCAGTGTAGCATGTGTAAACCCTCCCCTGTGGGATCTTCAGTGAAAAAGGAAAAAGGGACTAATTCAAGAGATTATTTGCCCCAACCTTCTCTAGAGGAGGACTTTTTCTCTGTCCACAACTCGATGTACTGACTTATTTCTATGTTCATTTACTTCATATGATAAAGAGCAAACATAGACTCACACATGTAAGTGGGAATCACCTAAATTTAGGTATCTGAAAATTAGGCATATAAATTTCATTTTAATAGTTGAAAGAGAAACAAGCATATCAAAATAGATATTCATCTGACCTTCCTTAGACATATGTTTTAGGATAAAGTATATTGTCCTCTAGGAATATTGTTTTCATTAAGTAAAAATGCAGCAAGATTAAAGATCTTAAATATTAATTATTACGCTAGGGAAAGATATTTCCCCAAATAACTCAGGATGACTGGGTAGTCATTTTAGAAGAAAATTTGGTCATCTGTGTTATTAATAGACTACATATATGAAAGTGCAATATAGTAATCCAGCTTGTGAAAATACAATGTGTTGGATAAACTATACTTCCCTATAAAAACAAATAAACAAACAAACACAGGTTATGAACATTTTTTAAGTCAAAAATTCCTGTGACAAATGTTGCTGTCGTAAGAGCAGTCAGAGAGATCACAATACACACAGTACAACTGATTTCATAATCAAGAAGACTAATCTAGCAGAAGAAGTAATTATAATAATGTTATATATATTTTTCAGCTTCAGACGAGTTTCAGCAGACTTTTTTATTTGTATTCTCAGAAAAGACGACTGTGAATGATCAAAACTACAAACACATCTTAAATTGATTAATGAGAATAAACAAAAACTGAAGGACCTAGGAGATATGCTGAAAATTATTGCATTCTGGTAATATAGCTAGGATTTCAATATAATTAGATTAGGAGTGACAGACAGAAGATAGTTCTTTGGGAAATAGTACAGTCAGGACACGGTGCAGCTGAGTAACTTTTGAAGTTGGGCTATCTCAGGGCATTCTAAAATGACAAGTAACAAAGAAATCAGTTTTAAGTCTCAGTGACATTTTCTGATTTTATTGGATAAAGACTGTATTTTCTGAGTGCTTTTTAACCTTATTTCCAATGTCATAATCAATAAGTGAATTTAGTATTCTATTGTGCAGCTGAATATATATATTTTTTTAATTTTAAAATCATCTGTTTTTAAAAATTAACTCTGGGGTAACTAATAATTCTGATGTCTTTTCTTGCATCCATTGAGGATGTCAAAGTAAATAGAAATTTATGTAAAAAATATATTCTGGGTACCAGAAAACCAAGAAAACTAGCTGCATTATATTTCCTTGCAAACCGTGTTTTGCTTCACAGAGTTGATAATATTTGCTCTAGATGTAAAATACAAGTTCCTACTAGTGAACATATTCTAACAAACATTTGGCCATGGAACGATAGCCTGTGATGTCCAGAAATATCCATAGTTTCACAGAATCCTTAAATGTATTAGGAAGGTTAAAAACACATTAAATTGAAAGCCGAAGAAAGAACAATGAAGCATAAATTATATAAAATTAAAACATACGGAACAAACAGTAGAATAACAAATGTAAGCTAATCAAATAAGAGGGAGAGAAATTTTAGAATTTTATTATTTAAAAATACTATGTGAAACATTTATTGGGAGAGCTCTCCAAAAATGGTTTCCCAGTCCCTCAGTCCTTGGGAGCACATCAGTCCCTGGGAAATGTATTGTTTTTTGCTCTTACCAACATTTCCTAAAGCTTAAAGAAACACATTGAAGCAGGGAATGGTATTTCCATTCTGCATGAAATAAAAAATGAGATATTTTCAAAACTAGACTGCAGCACTAGAGATCATTAAGATGTGAGGAACCATAGATCAAGCCTTTCTGCTGGTTTGACTGGAAATTAGTTAATTTTCCTTCATGCAGTTAGAAACCTTTCTTTTTTGTAGCTGGCACGGTCATTGTTTGAATTTAATTTAACAAGAAGATAACATCCCGGGACAGAGTTAATGTTTTTTAATTCTGGTTGTCTAGGAGCCAAGGACATTCTGTGTGCTCTGCCCACAGGTGTGAGGCAGCTGGGAAGGGGGACATAGATGGAGCAGAGCCTGACTGACATCCAGACTGATCAATAAGAATATCCCATGCCATTAGCGTCATGATTCATATTTAAGGAGAGTCGAGATATTCCAGCTAGCTCTCAGAGTAGGTTCGGGGTCAGAACAGAGACCTGTTCGGAGGAGTCCTGTTTGGGACTTTTCTTTATTTTGGCCTTTTGCCATCCTGCTGTTCTGCAGAGGCCTCTGGGCCTTTTCTGCCTTTTTCCATCTTCTCTCTCTGGGATCAGCTGTTAGGGACCAGGTGCTGCTTCCTGGGACTGGCTGCCTGGTGTGGACGGAGTTTGTGAGAGATTGCATTGAGTATCTTTTATTTTATATTCTTTTTCCATTTCATATATATTAGTAGTAGAGGGAGTATATTAGTGTTATTTTATTAAACTGTGTTTTTCTCAATCCACATTTTTCTCCTTTCCCTTTCAATTCTTTCCCCTATTTGAGGGTGGGAGAGGAGGTGAGTGAGTGAGCAGCTATCGTGGTCATATTGCTAGCTCAGGTTAAACCACAACAGCTTTTAAAAAGAAATATGAGGCAGAGAAGAGACTTTTGTACAGGTATTCCAGGTGGTAGCCTTGAATACATGACTGATAGCTCTACTGTAGTTGGTAAGCCTCCCTAGTTCTGACCAGTCTCAGAATCATAAAATTATA
Source organism: Caloenas nicobarica (assembly GCF_036013445.1). Classification (NCBI taxonomy): domain Eukaryota; kingdom Metazoa; phylum Chordata; class Aves; order Columbiformes; family Columbidae; genus Caloenas; species Caloenas nicobarica. Next base: position 177,923,800 of record NC_088245.1, read on the forward strand.
GAATAATTTAAGTCAGAAGAAACCTTTGGAGACTGCCTAGCCCACCTCCCACTCAAAACCACATCTAATTACATCATGTTACTTAGGCTTGTGGTAGTTTAGTCTTGAAAAATTTTAAGGACAGACATACTACAACTTCTCTAAGCCACCTGTTCCAGTATTTGAGCATCCTTCATGATAATTTTTTTTTCTTAATCAGTATTTCCCAGGTTTCAACTTCTTTTTTTCTCATCTTATCTCTGCAGTATATAAGAAGAGTCTCAGAAGTTGGCTCTATCTCAGCATACGTTCAATTAATGTAATACAGCAACACATAAGGGTGAAGGAACTGGTTTGAGTGTTTGTTTGTTTGCTAAGACATAAGCTTTTAACATTACCAAGAAAATGTTTAATGTTGACAAATCAATATTTTCTTGGGAAAAAAAATGTATTGAAAAACTGATGATTGAATCTAATCAGCATTCAGTATATCTCACTTTGATTAGCATGTGAATAAGAAATTATCTGAATGGCCAAGTACAATTGATGATTTGATGTTTTAAAAATCCCTAGAATCTTTATGTTGCTGATTTCTTTTTAATTGAGTTTTAAAAACCAAATAGTTGCACTGTGATAATGAAACTGCTAGCAACTCATTCAGATTCAGTCTGCTAGCACAAGAATTTTAGTGACATATGTTGGGTTTTCTGCATTGCTTTTTCACTGATATGCTGGCAATTCTTACCATACACCACTTTCAGTCAAAATGGGTCTTGAACAATGACGCGTTTTTTTTTTTTTTTTTTTTTTTAATAAAAACGTTTCTCCTTAACACTGTAAGACTATCAAGGAAAATGCCCGGACCCACTGCTTGTTCTTTCTTGATGTCAACTTGAATGAGTAGAAGGATTTCTTTGATGACTTAATGAATGCAACTAATCATAGCAGACAGGTCTGATATGCCCAGCTGTGCTACAGGTCTGCTGTCTATAAGCATTGTATTTCCTTCTCTTCTCATGTAATAAATGTCTATTTTTTTTTTTATTTTCTGCATTTGCCATTTCTCAGTGTCAATCTATCACTGACCCGGTCAATAACAGAGTTCCAAATTCACTATGATGAACTGAAGGAGGTCTTTCTCTACTTATCTGTTATCCTTTGCATGCTGCCAGTGACCCTAGCTATCTTTGTTATTCCATCAGCTGTAATATTTATTCATGGAACATCTTTCCTTAGCAGGCTGACAAAGCCATAATCTTCATTTTTTCTAATATCCTACTTCAGACACTTTCCAAGCATGCTTGTCTAAGCCACAATGGTGAATTTAAGATTTTTTTTAATCTGCATGATTTATTCCAGAACTATTCTATTCCTTCACTTTTAGTCTAGAATCATCTGACATAAATAAGTATGGCTTGTTGCTTTAGATTTGACATGACATCAATGAAGATAAGAAAATATCAGCCTCAGTAGGTTGATTTCTTATTTAGAAATAAGGGATGGAATATCGGGAAAGAAGAGCATTGATTTCAGTTCAGAAACTATGATTTTTTCCCAAGAAAAAGTGCTCAGAATATCCTACACATTGTTATTGCTTGAGAATAGAAAGAGTTATGAGGGATGATTGTAGAAATATACATTAACATTTAAATAAAGACAATATTTTGAATTAGCAGTTTACCTGTAATGATAAACATTTTAATGTTGGCTATGTCTCTTACGTGCTGACTGTATTTAGGAGCTGGTAAAATATTGATCCTTTTTTGACGTCTCACAGCCCACCACTGGCTCAGAATAAGTTCAGTAGCATTTGTAAAAGTAAACCAACATCAATGCATCAATTTCTAATGAAATTTTACCATACCATCTAAATAGGTTGGCATGAATCTGAAAAATTATTTAGGTTCCATAAAACATAGACTTCTTTTAGTCTGCATATATGAAAAGTCCTATGTAAAAATATTAAGGCAAAGAACAAAAAAGGGGAAAAACATTTTCCAACACTAACTACAAAGTGCATTAATTTGTAAATATGAGTACTTCATAATGGAAGCAATTGGTCAATTACTTTTTTTTTAATTTTAAGAAGTGACCTACATATGTGGAGTGTTTATAATATTTTCCTGAATACCAAGAGGTTTTTATTTAACTAGTGTGTAAAATGAAGTTAAAATTAGCTCACATCTCCAACCTTTCGGTGTTGTTTAGGGATTTTTAGAGGTTCTGGTTTCACCACAGTATTGCATTTCAGCTATGTTTATACCAAAGAAGCAGGGGTAGTATTTTCAGGCACAGATTAACAGAAACTTTTAATTCAGACATGCTTTATTGTGTGAAGGTACACTTGCATCCTCATTGCAGCAGGTCAATATTAATTATCTTAGTAGAGCAGTAATACATATTCCATCTAAAATCAATTGCTAAGAAACAGCAAGGCCAGCTGCTCCTTAAGAGCACCAGGAGCTGAGGGTGACATGCAAGGGGGCTGGCAGAACAAGTCCTCATCAGCCAGCGCCCATCCCACAGTACACAGTGAGAGACCAAGGCAGATTTGGAGATAGTGGCCAGGTTCGGTCAGGAATCTGATGATAAGGACATACCATGAGGATAAGGCAGGGCCAAGGTCAAACCCAGAAGTCAGTCAATAGGTCAGAATTAGGCTTTGGCTCAGGACAGGTCCCTCATGATGGCATCAGGGCAAGATAAGGCCAGGAAGTCAGTCCGTGGATTGGAGTCTTGACAATGGGCCTCCATGGGGGAACGGCTGTGGCTGAGTGGAAGATCAACACTCTTCCAACTTACCTCAAGAAGGGGCTGATGGCCCCAGGAGGAGCTGAAATGGAACCTTTGGGCCCATAGGTGTGAGGCTGGTCAGGCCCATTAAGGCTTATTAAACCCTGACATCAACATGAAAATGCTGATGTGCCATGATGACAGTTTTGCTACATGTTTGATACTACTCCAAATATAATAGACTCTGAAGGCAGAAGACCCCTGAACTAGTTGAGAAAGTGAAAAGCATCATTAGTCTTCACTAGCCAAGCATAAAACCATTATGAATTCCCATATTAAATTTCAAAAAAAGTTAAAATACATTTGATCAGCTATATGCTTATTAAATTTGATAAAAGCTATAAAAATGCATTTTAGGTAAACAGGCAATTATAATCATATTCTGTGATCTCCCTGGAAGAAAATGTATAGGATATTCTGAATAAAATATAAAGTAAATGTTTCATTTAATTTTTCTTCTCTCTGCCTGGTTGTGCTTATTCAAGGTTCCAGCTAAGGAAAATTTATTTTTTATAGAAAAAGATAATATTATTTGAAAATATTTTTGAAAATTCAGAGGACTGGTCAAGGGAGTTTTAAAAATCATTACATGGGAGTTAAAAATTTAGGCTTTTTTAAACCAGGTGTATACTTTCTCCTTATCCATAGTTCTCATCAATAGGACTAGAATCTCAATGTATTGCTCATAAGCCTTCACAAAAATTTCATTTAATAAAGTAAAAGTTTCTGCAGTAAAAAATGTAGATAGGAAAGCTCATATGTTTGGAAACATTTAAATGGAATAAAGAGATTCCTTCACAAAAAAAAATAGTATTAAGTCAACTTTAACTTCATGCTACAAATGTAACTATTTTTCCTTTAATTTCTTTTCATTTCATGCAACTAATGTAAATAACTAAGTTAGATCAATGCCTTGTAATAATTTAAATGTTTTTATGCACTAAATACAAACTAGATCTTAACATGGAAGTACACAAAAGCTGACAGTTTGCAGGCTTGTATTGTGAATTGGTCTGACAAGCATTCAGTATGTTTTCTCTCAAAAGAGTATATAACAAAATGGCCTATTACCTATTATTTTTGGAGAAAAACTAGTTAGACTGGTGGGATTATGGATGTTTTATTTTATTTTATTTTTTTTTTCCAGAGAACAGTTATCTTTGTGGACTGGGCTACAGTTACTAAGAGTATTGCAAATAGGACAGAGGGACGAAAGTAACTGACTTAAAAATTTAATTTGCTTGTATGGGAATGGACTGTTAAAACTGTTTAAAGCAGTTTGGCATGAAGTCAAAATCAGAACATATTCAGAAGAAAAAGGAGAAAGGTAAAAATGGCAAGAAATGTTAAGTATTTCCATTAGGGAAAATAAAGTGATACCTGGCAGGGTGTAAGTTAACAGTGACAGCTTGTCAATCTTACCAAATATGATGTGGATGCTGTTTGAACCCAAAGGATCTCTAAGGAGATGGTATTAATAAGATACATAATCTTGCTAAATTCAACACACAGAGAAATGCAGTAACAGATCTCTTAGTTCTTACCCTCAAGGTTTATTTTCTCTCCTAGTACTGTGGTATGCAACAGCTTCTTAAACTTTTCTGTTTTAACGGATGAAACATTTATATTTTAAAATATTTTGGAAAGCTGTATAATTCAGAAGCTAGAATAAATCACCAGTAGTAATGGTGATTACTAAATGGCAACTGCCATCATAAAATTGGAATCGTAAAGAGCTTTGATATTTCCAGCAGGAACTTCTGAAGAAGAGAGCACTGTCTGGAACTTAAAGTAAAGGGCACTGAGACATGGAGAAAGTAAAAGTCGGATTTGTTTCAACCAAAGCTTATCTTTGTCAATTTTCAATGAGGAAATGCAAGCAGCTCCAAATGGTTATTTTGCCCTGTCATGGAGGCACCCCAAAAAACAATTTAGGCAGGCAATATGTTCCAAACAGACTTTATCCTAACCAGAGTTGTTTAGCGGAGAACCAATTAGAAAGACAGTTTATCCAAAATTATTCAGCACTCCAACAACATTATAAAACACAGATTTGAATACCCATTAGTTCAATTACTACACAGATGATTCAGACTCAAGGGATCAAATTCCAGAATTCCAGAGTGATGATCCAAAATGTGCATCTTCCCACTCATACAAAGTAAGGACTCTCAAGGGTACTCAGAAGATCATAAGGTAAGGTGTCTTAGTGCTCAAGGAGTGTTCCTTAGATGGCCAGACTAAGGAGGAGAGTCTTCAACTGCAGATCCGCTGGTTTAATGAAGGCCAATTCAATGGGGGTCTCTGGTGGGCTTCATTTATACCCTAGTTGAGTTTGAATTGTGGTCGTTTATGGTAGTGGTTCAGAAACTTCTCTCGACTGAGGCATTTCATTTGTCAAGGGCACTGTCTGTTGACCAAGGGGTGTATGCACGACTATAGTGTCTATAGTTCTAGTAGTTTCTCCTGCTTTTCTGGTGAATTTGCCACATGCCCTCACTATTTTAGTTATCTGAAGAAGACGGAAATTAGCTTTGGAGGCACCTGTACCTTACCATTGAACAGCTACCAAGAGTAAGGTACCTAATACAACATCAAATAAATCTGATACTCAGTGATTTTCCTTAGTTACGTAAGAAATTAGTGGAATAGCTCAAAAGAGGTAGTTACCTTTCTTATGTGTTCTAGAAGAGAATACGTCATGGACTACACCTTTTATATGCAATAATATTTGTACACTGGAATCTTGATTGGTTTACAGAACTAGACCATTACTGAAATGTCACAAACTTGAAATGATTAATATAGGATGATACTAGTATGTGATAATTCAATCCGTTTGTATTGAAATCAATGGCAAAGTTTCAACTGACATCAGAGTACCAAGAGTCACTGGATATTGTCGTATGTTTTAAATAATTACAGATATACCTAGAAGGGATGTACATGGCTGTAGCTGGACATATCAAGGAATGACAGATAACAAAAGTCTTAGACTCAAACTAAATCTTTTTACAAGCTCCGTAACATTTGGTTTGTTGCTCTTATTATTATACATTTTGCTTTCCTCTGAAGTTTTTAATCTGTCCAGAACTAGTGCTAAAATAAGATAAGAAAAGCTATTTTCACTACTTCTAAAACCAGCTGGCACCAAGAGAAAAGTCTGCTCTTTTAAGTTTTCCAGACTCAATTTTTGCAGACCTCAGGGATTTAGACAGCTCAGATAACTCAGAGAAGTTCTTTGTATATATGTGAATTTAAATCCAGCTCTTTAGCCTTCTAAAATGTTGTCCTTTACAAACTCCTAGTTATGTTTATATATCCTTTTTATATGTACAAACAAGTAAGTGTTGCTTTTCTTTTGTCTATACATGTTGTTAACAAGTTACAAATGTTAACAATTTTTGCTAAAAAAATTAAAAAATCAATGTACATACCAATTAGCGGCTCAGATAACATTAGTAATACAGAAAAGATAAAACTTTTAATAAAGAGGTTTTATTGTCCAACATAGAAACAGAGAAAAAGAAAATTGCTTGCGTACAAAAGTAAGCACAAATTAATTAGTGAAGTATGCTAAAAGAGCATGGACTGTTCTTTTTCAAAGCAAATGCAGTTTACAAACAAACTCTCATCACAGTCATTATCCTCTTTGATTTTTCAGTAGAATATGTAAAAAACACAGCTGATACACCTTGGGTTGATCTTTAAAAACCACTTCAGAAATTGCTAGAACATTTGTAGAAGTTAATGTCAGGAATTTCATTACCATACCGTCCTTTAATATTTTTAAACTACTGACCATGTAATTAAAAAATAGGTCGTTCACACAGCTCTTTTGGAAGGTAAAAACAAATTGATACAATTTGTAAAAGGACAGTCAGAAAGCCAGTAATTACAATCTGAGAATTCAATTCTCAGTTCAAGTGTCTTCTTGTAGATAATGAGATATAATGGTCCACAATGCCCTGGAAAAACATATTCTGGTCATGTCTAACTGATAGGTATTTTTAGTGGGAAAGCATTTAGAGAAATGTTCAGAAACCCAGGCACTAGTAGATGGCTAGGTTAAGTTAGACTTAAAAAAAACCATACAAGTTATTATTGAAAATGAGAACAGAGATACCTCCTTTTTAGACTCTGAGTTTCAAACTTGAGAACTCTTGAGTCAAATGACAGCTGTGGATTACCTTTTATCTTGGAAAACAACATAAGCTCATGTCATAAGTTCAGGTCAGAATATGAGAGATATTACAATGTTGTTTTGTTTTGCCAAATCCTAGATCTATATATTTAATACACAAATGCTATTAATTATATGTCACGGAAGCATCCCAAAAATCAATTTAGGCAGGCAATAAGCTCCAAACACACTTTATTCTAACTAGAATTGTTTAGTGGAGAACCAACTAGAAACAGGGTTTATCCAAAATTATTCAGCACGACAATATTATAAAACACAAATTCAGATACCCATCAGGAGTTCAGTTACTACACAGCTGATTCAGACTCAAGGGAAAAGATCCCAAAACACCAGAATGATGATTCAGAACGCATATTTACCCACTTGCAAAAAGTGAAGACTTATAAGGGTACCCAGAAGATATAGTCACTCACCAATAAGGCAAGGCATTTCAATCCTTGAGGAATTTTCATCAGAGAGCAAAGAGTCCTCAGCTGTTGACCCACTACTCCAAGGACTACCCACTCAATGGGGGTCTCCGGCGGGCTTCATTTACACTCTGCGTGCATCTGAGCTGTGGTCATTTATGGTTCTGGTCCAGAAACTTCTAACAACCAAAGCATTTCATTGGTCAAGGACCCTGTCTGTTGGCCAAGTGGCAAATACATGACCATAGTGGTCCACTGGCCTAGAAGTTTCTTGTGCTTTCGAGGTGGGGCGGGGCGGGGAGAAGGTGCACTTGCCACATTATAAGTTATAATTTTAATATAATTTATAACTTAGAATTTAATTCATTTTTAAGACTTTCTAGATTTACATGAAAGAATATTTCAGTTTTACAAGAATTACTTGAAGCCAAAAATGTGTCCTGAAAACATACTGAGGTGTAATGTTGAGTGTGATTTATCAGACTAAAAATCAAAGTCCAGACATCCAATTTCTCATTTATGATTTTTCTTTACTCTTTTGTCATTCCTTTGTAAGCATCTTGGCTGTCTTCCTGACTCAAAACACATGAAACTCACAGCCACTGGGTAGCTGTACCCAGGTGTCCAGACACAGGAACTCAGCCTTGTGTCTCTCATGTATGCACCATATATATAGTCACAACAGCCTATGCCTCTTCTTATCACATGATTCATCTACTAATTCTAGTCAGCTAGAATGTACATTGATACAGTCATAACCATCATCGACAGACAAAAATACACTTTGCTAGCTGTATGCCTATCTGTATAAGCATTAGAAAGATTATTTGCTGTGAACTTTCAGTCTGCTTGATGAACCAGCACATGGCCTGACTGTAACTAGCACCAGACAGTGTACAAGATCTTGGGAAAGTTCCTGGAGACTCTGGGAGTGACCACAGTGCACCTTTTTAATTTCCCCATATATTTTCAAGGTAGTTTTGTGGAAGGCAGTAGTGGCAGATATGATGAAGAAATAAGACTGTATAGAAAAGCCTGGAGCTAGGGAGGGCAAGTATGATGCAGCTGATCTTTGTCTTCCCTAAAACCACTATTTATTTGTAGTGAAGGGTAGATATCTTGGTGAGTGGCCTGCAATTTGACCAAAGACTAAGCTGAGTGTGTTGTTTCTCTGTGTGTAAGTAAATGGATAAATAAGGAACTCAGTCGAGTTCTCCAGACACAGGATAATGGTGTAACCTGAGATGCACTAGGATGCTTCTGCTGCTTTCAACTAATGCTGCAGAAAATCACGCATGTCTCTTAGTCATCTACTATTTCTGCCAGCCTTGTGGGGATGATTTATTGGAACATTAAGGGCATCCCAAATGGTATGAGATACCTATGTGTGGGCAACGGACCCAAATTAAAAATGTCTGCCCTGGGGCAAGAATCTAATGTGGAACCGATGACCATTTTCTGCATAGATATGCTTTTAACCAGTCTGCATTGATTTAAGAAATATTCAGCAAAAATTTGTGAAAATCTTCATACAAGGCCTTTCAGGTATCTAAATTAAAGTGTTCAAATTTAAATCTATGGTTATTCAACTGCCACTTGGTCCCTAGTCTAGGACCCTGATTTGTTCAAACACTTGCACCTGTGTCAGGATTCACTTTTCATACAGGGAGCTAACCATTCTGATCTTTCCTCACCTCGAAAGAACACAAGGATGTAGAACATCTTCACATATAGAGGAAGAAGACCCAGCAGTAAACACAGTCAGAAGTGTCTGCATCCTTCCTGAACACAAGAGGTAAGAAAATAGTAGGCTGCATCCATAGAAAGGCTGTCCGTCATGCATTGGAATCTGCCATCACATTGCCCTTCTCCATTTCCTTGCAGCTTTGATTGTCTTATCTTTTGCCTTCCTGCTGCCTGTGGATTCTCAGCACATCTGCAACGTGAAAAGCACTTCACCCAAAACTGGCTCCAGCCTGTGCCACTTGCATGGTACATCAGCTCTTTTCACTGCTTCACCATGCTGAATAAAACATCTGGCATCTATTCTGTTATGTCAAAGCACTGAAATAAGTAGTGCTGCTCAAGATTTATGCCAATGCACTCTATAGCATTTTCTTCTGTCCAGGGAATCGGAAAAAGTAGGATTAGCTAAACTGTATCAGTGGATGCACTAGCATGGCCCCATTTATTCCACTGATTTCCTGCCATAGGACTGCACCCTGCTAAAAAAGACGGGAACAATGATAGAGCCCTTGCTAAAGTGACGGAAAGATGGGGCATGTGGATGATGAGAAGATTGTTATCCCAAAGGTAACTCAAAAAGAGTAAGAATGACTGCTCTAAAAATCTGAAAATAGTTTTGTGTGGTACTGGCTCACACAGCACTGAACTGACATTGAGAGACCATTGAGAGACATTTCATGTTTCTCTGGATTATGAATTTTTAGTAATATTGGGAATAAAATTATTGATGCTCAACATTTAATACACATGATTATTTTCCACATCAACAATTGTTCGAAGAACCTCAAAATATTCCCTTTTCTCAAATGAACTTTGTGAGGATAAATTTATTATTATATATGAGTCACTCAGCATCTACAGAGTTGGGAATCATAAAATAGCTTGCAGGAGAAACAGCATTTGTTTTATTACTCTGCTTTGATAATGTAGTTCTAAAGATTATGGCTCTGACTCCGATCTCACTTATGTACTTGTAATTCAGGCCTGTCGTCACAGTCATGCAGTTACTGGTGTAAATGAAGATCAGAATTAGGTGTTACCAGATAAATACTTAACTACTATAAGATATTGTGGATCAATACCACACTTCAGACATAAATGAGACACAACAGTTTATTGAAAATGAAAATGTGTCCATGTTCATCTTTTACTCTTAAATCACAGACAATTAAAAGTCCTTTTAATATTCTCCCGTTCCCATCCTGACCCTTGGTTTTACTGTATAGTGCACGGCCTGTGTCATGTGGTGAGCTGAGACAAATCTATGAGCATACAGTTTGAATGGCAAATAAAATGTAGAATAATAGTTATCCTGAAGTGAGATAGTTTATTATGTGTGTAGTGACAGAAAGGACTAACAATAGCTTTGATGGAATCTTGGAATTTGCATTAACTTAGTATGAAACAAAATTATTGCTTTCTGTAAACTCCCCTTAGAATAGTACCTCTGTATTGATTACTTTCTTGTTGCTTAATAACAAACACGACACTGAGATATGAAAACTGTATTTGATTTTATATAAGTATCTTATAATTTTATCTTGAATTTTCTTACTCTACAACAACAGAGGCAGTCACTTGTAAAAATTACAGTTTTTATTGACTGTGGCCTTCACAGATATTACATTCTGTGGCACTATTTATTTTCTGGTTAGATTATGTTTTTTGTAAAGAGCACTTTGGTGGTACTTTAGAACACAAACAAATAAATCAGTGAACTAGCAACAACCTATCAATGGGAAATAATGATAATACACTCAGAATGGTAGCAATATTGCTGCGTGATTACAGTAGGTGTCTCATGCCCCGGTCTCTCTCTGTGGTAAGTATATTAGTATTTTTGGTTTGTGTTTTTTTGCTTTAGTTCTTTGCATCACATATTTTAGTATATTATGGAGTGCAAACAATAACAATGTTAAATTCATGAAGATTAAATGCCTTAAGCATGAGAAACTGAGTCTTCAGAATACTAAGGAAATTAAAATTCATCATATTCACAATAGTTTTTAACTATTCTTTTCCTTTAAATGGCTGTCTGGTCAAAGTGAAATACCTAGATAATAAGCTTCAAGATTGTCCTTCCAGTAAAATCATTCTTGAAATTTACTTCTGTCAAATGCATGGAAAAAATAGACTACATCTCCCCTTTCCCTGTTCCATTCCTTTACTGCTTTCTCAACAACATAAAACTAGAGATTCAAGTACTGTATTTTAGTTCTTTCAAGCAAAGGAGGAAATTGAATCCACATCTGTGTGTAAAGTAGAAAGGAGAAGAGTGTGTTGTAATCACCAGACAACTTTACTAAAATACAGCTCATCTTTCATCTGTTTTGAAAAAGCAGCACTTCTTCAGATCTCTGAAAGAAAGGATGAAACTGCTAATGGTTCAGGTTTGTACACCTTCAAACATAAATATTTCCTCTAAACCTGAATGTATCTCCAGTATGAGATTTTGATCCCCAACTGTAACCAACATTTCTGTACCAGTCAGTGTCTTATGTCTTCCTTCATGCTGTAATTTCAACATGTCGATTCATTTTGTATCTTGCTGTATTACTTAATTGCTTCTGTTTCTATGGAGCCTAGACACCCCAGATATGGTTCTGGATTTCACATTGCATCTTGAGTATTAGATATTATGTCACTATTTTGTTTGTTTGTTTTTGTTCAAAACATTTATGTGATGTGTTTTTCTCTCTTTAATTGGTTATGCAGATATCTGAACTTGAACCTGAATCCCACATCATTCACAAAATATCAATTTTTAACTCATGCAGTTGTGTTTCTCAAAGATGAATTTTGGGGGATAATTCTAAAACAAAACAATCAATAAAAACATTGAAGGCTAACTGCAAAAATGTAACTAAAGAAATGTTGAAGTTAGCACCTACCCAGGATAACTTAGCCTTCCTTCTTTCCATAGGGGATATTTGTCTTCTTTGGAATTATTTGTTCTGGAAGACAGTATGTCCAGTTACAGATAATTCATAGGAAAATAAACTATTTTTGTAAGAATAATTCATCACTTCTACAAGACTCTATGTCCAAGACAGCACCCATCCTCAGCAGGTAACAGGCAAATGAAAATAAATTTTCTGGTCTGTGGCTGTCATAGTTTAACCCCAGCTAGCAATCAAAATCATGACAGTTGCTCAGTCACTCTCCCTCCACCCACCCCTCAAGTTGGGGAAAGAACCAAAACAGAATGCAGAAACTCAAGAGTTGAGAAAAAAAAACCAGTTTAATAAAACAACAGAATAATACTAATATACTAAGACTAATAATATATAAAATAAAAACAAAATATAAAATAAGTGATATTCAATGCAATTCCTCGTGAACTCTGTCTGCACTGAGCAGCCAGTCCCAGGAAGAGAGCGCTCTGATCCTTAACAGCCGATCCCAGGGAGAAAGTGAAAAGGCCAAAAAGACAGAAAGGCCCAAAGGCCAGCTACTAAATGGTAGAATGGCAAAAGGCCAAACTAACAAAACCAACTGAACTAATAGAACTCCCAAATGGACATTAACCAGAACGGAGCTGAACCAGAACAGATCTCACAAGCTGGAAAAAAAAAATACTCCAATTATAAGTGAAGCATGATGCTAATGATATGGAATATTTTTAGTGATCACCCCAGATGTCAGTCAAGGTCTTTCCCATCTATGCCCCTTCCTAGCTGTCTCACACCTGCAGATAGAAAGCCTGGAAAGACCTTGGTCTCCTAGACAACAGCTAAGACATCAGTAAGTTTTCTTACACTCTCTTCATTCCAACTCAAAACCACTGGAAAGTTACTTGAAGAAAACATTAACTCTATCATAGGGTGCTATTTTATTTATCTCAGTCTAAATACAAACAAAGACTGTTCTAGCTACGAAAAAATAAAAGTTGCTAGCTGCATGAAGAAAATTTACTTCATTTCAATCAAACCAGTACAGTGGTCTCTATTGAAGGAATAATCTTTCACAGGGATATTTTCTGTGAATATCAAGCCAGGATAAACAGGTAAAAAAATATGAAAAAGGAGATGAAATATATCTCAGCATCATTAGACAGAGAAAATGCGTCATGAAACAAAGAGGTAAACAAAGGCCTCAAGAAAGATTGTAGAAAGAGGGAAAGTACAAAATACAGACTTAAAATTATATGTATCTGAAAAAGGGATTGTTTGCATGGGGAAGGTTTGTATATAAGTTGTGAGTTCTTACAAATATTGTTCAATTATACTTTTGAAAGGTAAATAACAAAACCAGACTTATTCAGTTATATTGGCAGTACTACGCAAAGTCAACACTCTGATACTTGATAATCTTTATTTGACTCATCTGTCCACAAGAAAACAAAAAAAAGATGAAAACCATACTACAAAATCCTCTCAGTTGAGGTAGATGGCTCATTTAGAAAGTGTCTCAACTCAGAAATTTTAAATTTTGTTATTAAATGTAGAGCTGAGAGGAGTATGTTGTTCAAGCAACAAGAAAAGCAGTGCTTGTTTACTGATGATTTGAATCCATAATGGCTAAAAAAGCCTTTTAAAGAGTTTTTTAAGAACAAGCTAGAATGAAAGCATTTGAGAAAGACAGAGACTCATAAGCAGTGTGTGGCTTTTCCATGCCTCTCACTGTTGGTTCCATTCACAAAGAAGCAAGCCTTCAGGCATCTGAATGTTTTGCAGTAATTATCTTTGAATGTTTGGTATTTGTGAAAAATGCAATTTGCTGTAGGGCCTACTTCACTAACTTCACTACAAAGGCATGTCACAACAGTACATTCTAACATTGCCTATCACTGATTCTCATTTTTCTCACATGCAAGTCTTACGAAAACTTGCTCAAAGCTATTTTAGCATCAGGACAAAACTGGGAAATTTTCCCCACATCTAAGAAAGCCGACTTCATTTGAAAATTCATGGATCAGATCAGAGCTGCCTTTTTGAATAAAACACTAGATACAGCCCTTACTGTCTTTTAACCACACCACTTCAATATGCCAAATCTGAAATAATGCCCAACAGTTAAGATGCAAACTGCTGGTGTAGCTGCTTCAGAAAACACCATAGAAAATGGATTTTATCGTTAATAATATAAGTCCAGACACTAGTCAGTCTTCTCAAGGAAAGAAGCCTAAAGCCTGATCAAGAATTGCATAAGCTGTTGTTGTCGTTGTTACAAAGAGACAGAGGGAAGTGGAAAGACTCATGGTTGCACATAGCAAACATGCCAGCTTTGGCAGAGGTCTGTGTGCCTTTGGGTGGGTATTTTTCCTTGATCTCCACAGAGGATGTCCATGGAGATAACTAGGTATCACCCTTCTCTGTAGGACACCACAGTGTAACACTACAGTTGAATGCCAGGTTCACAAATATTTTTTTGAGAGGTAATTTTCACAAAGAAATTTTTGTCTAAAAACTCTCTTAAGGAAATTGCTAAACTGGTTCTGCTTCTAAACCATAAGGCCTCTTTTACCCAAGTGGGGACAAAGAAAGTTGATAAAATATGCTTCTTGCATGATATAATTAACATTGAGCACTAGTGACTTTGAGGATTTTTTTCCTTTATTTTGTAACACTGGGGAAATAAAATATTGATTTTGGGAGGGGGCTATTAAGCATAGCAATTACTTCACACAGTAGTTTAGTTTAGCAGCTGGAAGTACTTTAGTCCCACATGCCAGAATTTAAAGCCTGAAGAACAGAGAGAAAATTCTCATTAGTAGGAACATTTTGTTAATTCCTAGGAAGTCGGTGCTTGAAGGTGGAACCCATGTCTCCTGTTGGTCTTTCGTGGTTTGCCCCTTTGAAGTTCATGTCCTGGAACTTTAAAGCTCAAATATTCACACCCACCTGAGCTAACTGGTAGGAGTTAGCTAAAGGAGATTATCTTTGGAAGATAATTCCGTCAGATCATTCAGACTGTAGGTGGTAGCTTAAAGTTAGCCAGAGAATCTGGGCCTAACTGTATGGCACAATCAGTAGAGCACAAGCTAAGAATACATATCCCATTAAAAAAAAAAAATACTATTGAGAGAGATTAATTTTTTCATAATTGAAGCTTAAATATTCATAAGGCACTGAAAGACCTAATTTGGACCACAAAATCAAACAATGTCAGTAAAAAATACAATGTCAAAGAAATAAAGTGAGTCCAAAAGTGATTCAAACTCTTGAGTTCTTCTCTGTAGGCACAGGACTGAAGTCAGGAAAAGTTGGGGGTTTTTTACTTCAGCTGTCACTAGCTCTCCTGGTGGTAGTGACTGACTTAGGTTAAATGCTAAGAAACCAGGTGAAGGCCACAATGTATCATACTTGGATATGCACATCTCAGCACACACATCAGAACAGAGGCAATAAAACTGTAGTAAATGAAGGTTCTAGAGATATTGAGCACTCTAAGTCAATTTAAATTGAGCATGATGTGTAGGGTATAAATCTGGCTAACAGTTACATACCTAATTTTAGTGACAGTGAAAGTTATTTTTTGCGTTTTCAGTCCATTTCTAAGGCAATAATAAATACTTCACTCATAGATATATTTCAAGGCTTAACATTTAAACAGTTAAAAAGCTCTTTTGTCCTTGACTGGAAAATATTACAGAAGTGTGATTTTTTTACACACTCTCAAAGGACAGAGATGTGAAAAGGACTCTGTGTCAACTTTAATTTTAACCTGCCTTCTAGAATGGGACTTCTTCCTCATGACTGCTGTTATAGATGCAAGAGACTGATCTGCAGTGTCAATAGGGTAGATTAAGGACAAACCATGAACTTGGTCTTTCAGCTGTAATTCTGGTTGTTTGCTTTCTTTAGACTTTCTTTAGCCCTTGGGGGCTATTTTCTAGGCAGCCATGCAGAGAATTATAGACAGCTAGTACATGTTAGTTTTAATGGACATGGTCTCCTTTTGCACACAGCTTTTAAACCTCTTGTTTGCGATCTCCTGTTAGAACCTTAAAATTAAACAGTTTTATAATTTTCCTCTTGTTAAACTGAAAAAAAATAGTGGAGCATAGGCAAATTATGCAACTGTATTGATCTAAAGAAGTTCTTATACAGAGATACATGTGTAAAATCTGCCTAAGTGTAGCCCTAAACTATTTTTTAAATTTGTTATCATTGTTTGACTAAAGTTTCCTCAGTTACTCTACTGGGTCCAGAACAGGTGGAGTTAATTTTTTTCATAGCAGCTTCTATGGTGCAGTGTTTTGAATTTGTGACTAAACCAGTATTGAGAACACACCAGCATTTTGGCTGTTGCTAAGTAGCACTCACACAGTGTTGAGATTTTCTTTTTCCCACTTTGCCCCTGCAGTGAGGAAGCTGGACGTGCACAAGAAGCTGGGAGGAGACGCAGCCAGGACAGTTGACCCCAACTGACCAAAGGGATATTACATACCATATCACGTCATGTTCAGCAATAAATGCTGGAGAGAAGGAGAAGGAAGGGGGGATATTCAGAATTATGGCATTCATCTTCCCAAATATTCACTATGCATGCTGAGGGCCTGCTTTCCAGGAGCTGGTTAAACACCTGACCATGGATAGGAAGTATTGAATGAATTCCTTATTTTACCTTGCTTGTTCATGTAGCTTTGCTTCACTTTTTAAATTGTTTTTATCTTGACCCATGAATTTTCTTACTTTTGCTCTTCTGATTCTCCCCCATCCTGCTAGAGAGAAGTGAAAGGGTGACTGGGTCAGCTTAGTTGCTGGCTGGGGTCACCAGTTACTCTGTAGAATCTACAGAATTTTTCTTAGCCACAGAAAGTTGATGTTGAAGCACCTTGTCTCAGTGATGTACTGCTGTCTGAAAATATGGTGATCAGAATATACAATCCATTCATTGCATCTAACCCTTATCCAGTCAGTTTCCTAACTTTGACCTGACATTTATATCAAAAATATATTGACATTGCATTACAGCAGCTCAGTAAGTTTTATAAACCAGTAGGCATTTAAGCAAACAATATAATAATTAATATGATCAATATTACTTATAATGTCATTTAGTAGTGTGCAAATTTAGAGCTGTCTTCTTTAAACATTTGTTTCATATTTTGCTAAACAATTTCCATTGTAGTGGTATTAACAAGCAGTAGCCACTTGCTCACATGTTTCGTACATGTCTGAAAACTCCCAAATCCTTAAGCTGTAAATCATGTGTTTAAACAAGCATTGTTCTCAGACTGCTCCAGCTACAATAATAAGAAAGAGATTTACAATGGTAGTAGATTCAGATGTGGGCAAGAAATGTTTTTCTACTCTTAAAAGAATTTGCTGTTACTAATTCAGAAATTTGAAGGTGTCAGAACAGTACATTTCAGCAGCCTGATATTTTCACTTTCAAAATAGGAGATAAATTGAAATTTTCCCCTTCTCTTCTTCCCTTTGTCCCTTCTCTCAAAAACCAATGTTTGTTAATTTCTATTTTCAACTAAACAAAGTGTGTCAAAAATACCTGAAGCACTGTGTACAGCATTCCTCTTACCCCATAATTCAAGTTCAGGGCTCAGTACTTTGCAGCTCTCATGATTAATATTGTATGTGCACTTATTTACAAAACTACCATATGGTCTCTTTAGCTGAGGTTCATTCATCCAGAGCTGTCCTTTGGATGAAAGTACTGACTTTTTACCACTCGATTAACCGGCAGTTTTTATATTTCCCTCTGCATCCATAATTATCTGAACAGAGTGACTTAACATTTTAGAGCACTGCCTAAGAAAATCACAAAATAATTGGTTAGCTTTGATGGTATGTACTTACTTATAGGCAGGATCATTGTCCTGAAGCCACAGTTGCATTTTATATCAATGCCACAGAAAATGGTCTTACTGCTTACTCCTAAATCAATGATGAAAACAGATGTCTTACAGGGTCAAATACCATCAGTTCCCTCCAGCTTCTGGGAACTCCAAACAGGCAAAACATGTCCCTCCTATGTCAATTTGTAAATACAGAGGGGAAAGTGAACTATTTTGTTCCTTCTACAAGAAAAGTTTGATAACACATTTTAAAACCATAAAGCATGAGACTTATGGTAGAAGCCAAGGGTAATGCCAGCTAGCTCTAGACATCAGTCATAAATGTCCATATTTGAGATAGACATTTGAGGCGTCTTTTTATTCACAGTAGAGAATTAGGCATACTGAAGAGTAATTCTGAGCAGGATTATAAAGAAATTGATCATAACTTGGAAGCTGCTATTTTTCTCCTTTGACCACACAGGAAGTTGGGCTGACTAGCTCAGATGCATACACAACATCTACAGCTGGTCAAAGGCAACTCAAATTTAGTAACTTTTGCATCATCTGGGACCATCAGCTATCCATGATGTAGCTAAATCATGCTAGAGGTGCAAAAAGATCCCAGTTGATCTAGGCAGGCCAGTTCAAGTGCTGCACAGACTGCTGCACCAAGTGTAGAGCCACATGTGTTCAATGACATCCATCTTTTGCCCAGAAGCCTTATAACTGCTTCCATGCTGTGCTGAGCCCTTGCTAGAGATCATGAGCTGTCCCAGCTGTCTTCACACCATGCACTCTGGCATATCTAGAGGCCTCATTGGTTTAGATGCTGTAAAACAGGAACAGAGTTTCAGACTCAGAGTAGCTCCACACATTTGGACAGCATTCTATCTTTCATGGAGCCAAATGGGCTGTGCATGGGGCTGCTCCTGAGCAAGCTAGCTCAGTGTGGAAACCGTAGCATTAGCTTTGTTTTCAAAACACTGCCAAGCTTCAATTAGCACCAAGAATGGAGAGCTGACTCTATTGTGATTACATTAGCAGAAGGAATAAACTCATGCTGAACTCAGTGCTGTTGAGACTTTGCTGCTTCTGGCACATGTGCTGGTTCAGGTGTCCCTTCATTCCACTGCAGGCTACGCTGTAAACAGACTCAGTGGGATTATAGATGCTAATAATTCACAAAACAGTGTGTGAAATGGCTCTCCAAAATCTAGGTGAAAAGCATGTGAAATGCAATATTTAATATTCTCTTGAATCTCATGCTGCTATGAGTCATATTTCTTGTTTGCAGGTTACACAAAATTATCTTTATAGGTAGAGTGAATTGATAGTTTATCAAAACTGTATATATGTTTCTGCTTAATATCAGCTTTTTACTAGCCTTTACACCTGATATATTTGAAACTGGTATGTCCCTTTAATTTATATTTCTCCCTTTTTTTTCTTAATTAGTGTACAGCTGGTATGCTTGGATCTGTTAAAGGAAGGTGGATTTTCATATCCATTGCTCTTCCACTACATTTTAGTTTCTCTTGGTCAAAAAAAAAAAAATCACAAAACTATCAAGTATTCACAGAAGTGATAGAGTAAGTAATTAGATAGAGAAGTAATTAGATACACTAATTAAAGTAACTGTTTTGACAAGTGGTCCACTCAAGTGCAGATGTAATTCTATTCATAATTCATAAAGAAAACCCTAGAATTTCTGATGATGTTCTATTCTGAGAAATAGGTTGAGATTTTTTTCTGGTTGGTTGGTTTGTTTGTTTTATTTTGCTTTCCTTTAAATTTATTTGTAAATTGAAGAATATCTCACAGGTTATACCAAAAGGACAGGCAAAATCCTGATTTCCTCTTTAAGATCCTACCAAAGATATTACCTTTAAGATACTACCAAAGTAGAAATAAAAATAAGCAAAACCAATGAGTCCTCCTAAAGAGGAAAAACAAATAGACTAACGGAATGATTTTCAGAATGCCTAAAAAAGATCTTTATTAGAAGAAGAAAATAAGCCAGCAAAGTTAATAAATTATTTACCAGCCTAAACTCAACACTTACTTATCTAACTTCTAATATAATAGTTGAATACATCTGAATAATGTATTAAATTATACAGGAAAAAAATCGTTCCCCTAAAAATGCAGAATTTTACAAGGAGAGCAAGTAAACAGGAATGAGTTTAGAAAAAAATACTCACAAATTGGAATAAGTAAACAAAACTTTCTAAAACACTAACATCTTTCAGAAACAATGGTACTTTGTGACTGAATTGCATGTGTTAAAAAGTTCTTATTAATATGTAATTTTAATTTTATTTTACAACTTTTTCTCATAGTACACACAGCTACTCATCTTATAAATATAATAATATCTACAGATCAGAACAAGCACAGGGTCAGACATCATGACACTAGGGTATCCATCCCAGGCTGATGCATACACTTGCTCTTTTCCACTCTGCAGGTTCAGGGCACTACTTCTGGAAACACACACATATAACACATATACCAGGACTCAAAATATAAGTACAGATGTCCAAGACCTGTTCCTTCTCTCTGACTGATCATGATTGAAGTTCACTTGTGAAAACATGCATCCCCTCACTCCCCAGATTGACAAATACACTCAGGCCCCTTGAATATCCACCTGATATCCCTGCCTGGATCTCAGGACCTTTACCCTCTCTGCAAGTCTCCTGCTACTCACTGGCTTGTTCAGCTTGATGTTTAGTAGCAAATAGGTGCATGCAATCATCCACCTATTGCACAATCACCCCTATACTCACAGATCCCTTGAATATTAAGACAGGTTTTTTGGCATGGCTAGTGCCCATTACCAGGTCTTGGGCTCCATACTCACCACTGTCTCAGACCTGGCGTCTTCCCAGGTGCAGACCTCCTACTCACCTGCTAATCTGCTCGAAGTTTGCTAGTGAATTCTGCATACACACTCATGTACACAGGACTAAATTAATTGAGGAAACAATAAACACAGCTCCGTTATCGCCTTCTCCTCAAGTCTGTATATCTATGTGTTTAATTTATCACTTTCCTTGCTCCTTTTTTTTTTTTTTCTTTTATACTGAATAGTCCTTAATCAGAAAGTATAATGAATCAGACTCTCTCATGTTCTACATACTCTTTCTGTACTAACATTTCCAAAATATTTCTTCTGCAATGCTAAGTGCATGTGTCCTCTATACATGGCCACAAATTAGCAGCAACACCATTTCCTTGCTCATCTTCCTCTGATTTAGAGCATTCCCAAAGTCTGAGTTACAATTACAATATTCATCAGACGTACTAAAAACTGCAGTCACTCTTTAAGCCCTAAACATCCATTCTCATTAGGAAGTAAATCTTTAGGTCTCTACCCTCCATTTACTAAAATATGTGTAAGTTTACATCTCAGAAGAAAAAGAACATAAAGATATCATTGAAGAGTTCCTATGTTGGTTAAAAATTCTATGACTGTAAAAATAGCTTGAGCAAACAACAGGTTCTAGCCTCACCTTGACATGACAGACTTTTTGGGACATACTTGGAGATCTCTTTTTCATAAATCCACTGAGAAAAGCTTTTTCTGAATGACAGTCTTCAGTGTGCATCTATATACATGCACAATATTAAGTCTTCTCCTGGTTGTATTGTATCATCACCAGAAGCTGAAGTACCGTGTACACTCTCCAAAATGCTTTCTTCAGAAAGCATAGTAATGAAAATAAGAAAATCAGTCCATCTCTTTGCATCTCTTCCCACCTGTTTTTTAAATGAGAATATGAATTATTTCAGGAAGATCCTGTTTTCCACTACCTTTTTACAAAGTCTTTGCAAAATGGTAACTCAGTCTCAGCTAGGACCATCGTGTATGCTACAAATAACAGCACTTGTAACATTAATTAACTATTGTCGCTTTCCTCAGAAAACTCTCACCTAGAAATTCTGGCAGTTTGTAATAGAAAGCTTGTGACAAAACTAGCATAATTCCGCAGAATGTAACAGTATGTTAGTCAGACCAATAGACTAGAGCTTTAATACTGTGTTTATGTTAGTGTGCATCTTATAACCATGGGTCATTTCCTTATAGGTCTTTCAAGCTCAGACTTGCACTCAGAGGACGGAATCCCCTGGCTACTGTGACGAAAAAACCCTCCTATTCTGTGATGGGACCTTCATTCCATTTTACAACTTTTTTTTTTTTGTCGACAGACATCTAGAAAAGGTACTACTGACATATAAATCTAATCCTAAATTAAAGAATATTGTCAAACCTGTTGAAATACTGTTTTAAAGCCTGAGAGGTGATGCAAAGATACATGAAGGTATCAACAAGTTATCTTGGGTACTGGAATCATCCCAACTGTGGTATTGTGAAGAACCTTGATGAAGTAAGTTGGCCTATATGTTGCTGCAGGTACATTACTGCTAAGATCCACATTGTCTTAGTTAACACATATCTTAGCCTATACTGCAAGTATACGGACCTGGAATTTTCATCTTCAGTCCAGGCTTCTTCTTTGAAAATGGAAAAGAGAAATGGTCACTTTAAAAATTAAAAAAAAAAAAAAAGGAATCACTCCTCACTTTAAAAATTTAAAAAAAAAAAAAGGAATCACTCCTCATTTTAAGTCAAACCTGAATCAAAGAAAGTCAAACCTGAATCAACAATTTTTTTTATGTTTGCAAATTATTTACATAGCCTATTTTCCAACACCTTTTTCATTCTTTTCGTGCATCTCTACAGCTTTGGGCTCTGCTGACGCAAGAACTGGAAGTTCTAAAGTATCAAAATGTAATCTGTTCATATAAGATTTCCAGCAGAATGTTACACATCAGTTTGACAGTTAACAAATAAACCTTAATATAGAATCCTTTGAAGTTTTGCCATCCTTACTGGTGGTGCTACAGTGAGTCTGTTGTTTCTGGTGTTATGTCTTCTAAATTCCATTTCCTTTTTTTTTTTTTTTTTCCTCCAGGACATTTAATGTAAGCTATTGCTTGCTCTTCTGACTCATCCTCAGTCTTCTGGTTCTGAGAATTGAAAAGTATCATTATATTCAAACAGATTTGGTAACTGAAAGAAGTATCATTTCAAACACTGCAATTATATAGGCTGTCAATGTTCTTTTCAGACTCTTCTTCAGCATTAGAATTCTACACAGTTCTGCATGCTGTATATTAGCTGAAGTTTTATTCTTGAACTTTCTATTTTTACAATTCCTTGTTATCTAATAACCAAATAGAATGTTAATAGACATATGACTAGACAGGCCCATATTCACAAACCCTCTATATCTCTTTCTTTTTTTAACTGCAGTAAAATAATCTAGTGGAAATTTAACAGACTGCATAAAATTCACATGAGTTGTCCCACTTCATGTAAAAGTTAAAGAAGTGCCTAAAGTTCTTTTTTATTTTTTTTTTCCAGACTGAAAAAAGTCATTAACTTTAGAGTAACTTACATTGAGACAGCCCCCAAGCAGTATATCCTATAACTCAATTTTAGAGCACTTGCTTATTGTGTGGGTACCCTCATCCAAATCTGCTTCGTTCTAAGTTAGAGAACTTGTCCTGAGGTCTTCTTCTCCCACATAAATGTCACAATCTTTATCACATAGAGTTATTTTTACACTCTCTGTTCCTATAAATATTTAACTAGTTACACAAAGTGAACCTATTCCAGCAAGGATGATAAATTCACACTTACAGTAACATGCAACTGAAAGCTTTTGTATCTACTATAAAAGAAAGATTCTTAACCTATTTTTTTTGTATTTCAAGTGAAATCTATTACACTTTACCTGCCTAATTATTAAGGGGAGAGCTATGATTTTACTAGCAGCTAAGATGACGTCATTGGTGATAGGGTTTTTTTGACGTTTGCACATTACTGCCCAGAAGTCATACCTCAACATTCTATATTTTATCAGAAAGTCCCAGTCATGTCTAATATTTAGCGAACATTGACTACCCATCCTTTGTTCCTGACCTAGTCTCACATGGCTGTCAGGAACAGGATTTAGCAGGCTATATGAGTATGCGTGATCACCCTAAGTAGTGTGAGAACACATGGTGAGTCTATTTCTTCAGTTTTGTTGGGTTCAGATTTATAGAACATAGTGTAAAAGTAAGAATGGGTGAAAAAAATCCCAGGACACTACCATCTGACACTCAAAAGCATCTTTAAGAACATTCAGTCCTCTGTTACAGTCCAACTGCTTCTCTTACTTGCCAGGACAACTCCTTGGAATAAAAACTTGTGTCTTTTCTTCATAGTGTGTGTTCAAAATTTCATGCACAAGGGACAACCACACACTTCTAATCTGAATGATTTTCTTCTTGAAAAACAAAAAAGAATAAAAGGCTTCTTCTTTCATTCTGTAGACACATACTGCAACTTTAAAGGACACTATTGAATAAATAAAGGTATTGTAACCATAAAAAGCTGCATAAGCTACTTCTCTATATCTTACAATGTGAATGTACATTAAATCAAACTTGTCCTTTTAATGTGAAATATTTGCCTATCTGGCTTACTTCTATCACATGAAATTTCCTTTTTTAGATCACATAAATAATTGTAGTGGACTTCACTGAATTAATATTCCTATCATGTGGTTGAATATATCCAATATGAGGGGTTTTAAGCTAATCAACATCATATGCCTAGATAATTCGTTTATAGAACCACCTACCTTGCAGTGATCATGATAGATTTTTTAATATGTTAATACATGTAAGGAAATTAATGCAATATTTTGATGTTGTAGATGAATATTTAGCAGACACAGGATGCATCATGAAAGGACAAACACGATTCTTCCCTTAATGTGTATATATATATGTGTGTGTATATACATATATATTTTTTTTTTTTTCTCTAAGAGTATTTGCATGCATTTCCTGTGGAGTTTGGCTTTTTTTTTTTTTTTTCAAGTAGCAGCTACATGTAGTCATTACCACTGTGGCACCCTGAAATGATATTTGGACCAAACACCTTTCCTGAAATATACTGGAAACTAATCAGACTATTTACTCTGTTAGGCATGGAACTAAAGAAGATAACTGAAGATTTTGGGGTAGGATTTTTTATTTCTCCTGTCTTTTCTCCTATACAAATAAAAACAAAATTCTAACTCTCTGTGTAGATCACAATGCCACATTATAAAAGCTGAAAAAAGTATTGTGTTCTTTTCACAGCTTGCTGTCATGGTGTCAATAAATTTTATAGCATCCCGTTTTAAACTCAAGGCATTTGTAGCACAGAGTAAGAAAGATAAAACATTTAGTGCTACTAGACTTTGAGCTTCATCTTCTAGAGTGTTTTGTTCCTTCTGTCACTAAAGCTATTTGATTTACCTTTCCCTGTGTCCAGTCGCTTAAGTATATTTCTGTATTGAAATATTTCTTCACTTAAAAGTAAATATGCCTATTCAATTGACTACTATACACCATGCAATAGTAGTTGCATGGAGGTCTTTGAAGACTGCAGGGATAATGAAAAGTCGTAAACTGTTCCTTCAGATATAGAGCTTTTTTCCCAAATGAAGGGGACTAGTGTTCCACAGGTATATTCCTAACTCAGATGTACATTTATTCAGATCACTTCTAGAAAGTAGGTACATTAAGGTAGCTATAAAACATCTGCCATCGTAATTGAGATTCAAACCAGAACTTTGACTATAGCTACATAAGCACAAAAAGCATGACCACGTCATATACACTGTTAGAGATACTCCCTAGAAATGCCATTTATATTCCACTTTTGAGTGACAACACCATTCAGAAAGAGAATAACATTGAGAAAAGGATATTTGAACTTGGCGTAGGAAAATAAACAAAACCTGGCATGCAGTCCTTTTATTCTTTTATTCTTCTAACATTATAAACAGTTTTATAACTAAAACTTTTTTTTTTTTTTCTGGTAACACCAGTCTGTGTAGCATATGCCTACATTCTATAGTAGTTACTATTAACATTATTTATTAAAATTACTTAATTTGGATTTAAGTCCACACACGCTGCACTGAAAATTTACTCCATATAAATCCATCCAACTTTTTATAGCTCTGAAAAGAGCTTCTAACTGTTACAAATGGGTTTTCAGTAATATTTAAATCCTTTCCTACACAACAAAAGCACAGACTGTCTCCAAGGCTGCAAAAATCCAAATGGATTGGAAAATTCAGTAGGTGAAAAAGCATTGTAGCTATCCTACTCAGCTTTCTCTGTCCAGTTATATCTTCTGATATGCGTAATCTGAAATACTGACGTAAAGTATTAGAATTTGCTATACCAGAAAAAAAAAAAAAACACATCTCCTGTAAAGGTTTGAGCATCACATATTCCAAAATGGACGTTTGTTCTATTTAAAGCAGAATGTTTGTGGTGCTGAAGTAGACAAAATAATAAATGGCCTTTGTGGAGCTGAGGCATTTAATCAACAGCAAAAATTGTTTGCTCCAAGTATACTCCTGCACCACACACATTACTGCTATCAAGAGGACAGTTTCAGACATTAACATCTTACAGGAGACACAATTTTTCTTCCTTTTGTGAGGGTTTGGAAGAAATGTGATATGTTTCTGCCATTCTGTTCCTGACACTTTGAAACGATGCTGACATCAAGAATGTGGCTCGCTCTGGATAAATAAGAAGCCACACAGTCCATAAACAACAGTGAGAGTAAATTTCTGATATCAGGAGAGGAAAAGTTATTCTCTAGCAGTGCTTTGCCCAGTGAACAGGACACTGGAATGGAAAAGAAGAAACACACATTGTTTCTCCAGTGTTTACCACATTTTAATTCTGAATTACTGTGTGACTTAAAGTTTAGACAGAAACATAGGATTTTGTTCCTTTTCCCACTCTCCTACCATTTGTCCTTTTTCTCTCTTTAAGCTCTAAGGCCTTATATGTCTTCATGTGCAGTACCTAAAACTGCACTACTGAAAATCTTTCAGAATTACATCCTAAGTACGCTAACATTCCTATGAATGAAGCTCTAGTGGGGTCAGACTAGAACATCTTCATACAGAAGATCTTTTGAAGGTTAAAGCTAATATCTATAAAAAGTGCTGAAGGAGAACTGAAACCAGTTTGTTTAACCCAGTTAAAACATGAGAGTCTCCTTTTACTCTGCAGAAAAACAAACAAACAAACAAAACAAAGCAAACAAACAAAAAAACCACCACCACAACAAACACCACATTTGCTGCTTTTTGAAGTGCTTGCTTTCATTTCTAAATACCTTGCAGTAGGACTTCCCATCAGCATGTTTGCAACACATGTACTGTAGATATTATTCCTAAAATAAACATTGATGGAAGCTGAAAAGGAGACGCTTTGAATTGCACCATTCTGCACTATATACTGTGATCAATATGCGGGAGATGCTTCAGTCTGTTTTTTGTAAATCTCTCCATAAAACCAAACAAATTTTCAGTACATCTAGCTTTTGGTAGTTAACAGGAAAGGAAGTCCTAAGACAAACAATCTACAGTGTAAACATCTTTATTTTTAAATTAAGCTCAAGCATCTCTGTTGCAGCATTATACTTTTGTACTGAAAATTGCTTTTATGGCATTCTACTCAAGGCAAAAATCAAGCACCACAGTAATGTCTCACCCTAGACTTTTAACCCATAAGCATAAGTCAAAAACCCACTTGAGTAATTCATAGATGGAATATGCAGAAAAAGGTCATCAGGGCAACAGAAGTTAAGACGACAGCATAACTGATGGATTGAAGTGCCTATTGAATTATCTAAATAAGTGGAAAAGCAACTCACAAGTGATTTAAAAGGGGTCTGTATACTGACATGTTACACAAGGGAATTCTTATGAATTTCAGTAGAAATCACAGAATCATAGAATGGTTTGGCTTGGAAGGGACCTTAAAGATATTCTAGTTCCAACCCTCCTGCCATGGCCTTCCACTAGACCATGTTGCTCAAAGCCCCATCCAACCTGTCCCTGAACACTTCCAGGGACTGGGCATCCACAGCTTTGCTGGCCAACATGTTCCAGTGCCTCATTACCCTCATGGTGGATAATTTCTTCCTTCTATCTAGTCTAAATCTACCTTCTTCCAGTTTAAAGCCATTATCCCTTGTCCTATGTCCAGCTTTCTTGTTGGGTCCCTTTAGGTACTGGAAGGCTGCTATAAGGTCTCCCCAGAGCCTTCTCCAGGCTGAACAACCCCAACTCTCTCAGCCTGTCTTCAAAGACAGGTGCTCCAGCCCTCTGATCATCTTCGTGACCCTCCTTTGGACTCACTTCAACAGGTCCATGTCCTTCTTATCTTGGGGGCCCCAGACTCAAATTCAGTACTCCTGGTGTGGTCAGAGTGGAAAGGGAGAATCACCTCCCTCGACCTGCTGGTTACACTTCTTTCTGATGCAGCCCAGGATATGGTTGTCTTTCTGGGCAATAACCACACCTTACCAGGTCACGTTGATCTTCTTATCAACCAATACCCTCAAGCCCTTCTCCTCAGGGTTGCTCTCAAACCATTCTCTGCCCAGACTCTATTTGTGCCTGAGATTGCCCTGACTCAGGTGCAGGACCTTGCACTTGGCTTTCTCAAACTTCAGAGGTTCACACAGGTCTACCTCTCAGGCTTGTCAAGGCTTGGATGGCTTTCCTTCTTTCCAACATGTCGACCATACCACACAGCAGGGTGTCATAGAAATATTGCTGAAGGTACACTTAATCACATTGTCCATGTCGCTGACAATGATGCTAAACAGCGACAATACCAACTCCTGAGGAATGTCAGTCATCACTGGTCTCCACTTGGATATTGTGCCTTTGACTGCAATGTTTTGAGTGTAGCCATCCAGCCAATTCTTTATCTACCAAGTTGACCATCCATGAAGTCCATGTCTCTCCAATTTAGAGAGAAGGATGTTGTGTGGGACAGCATCAAATACTTTGCACAAGTCCAGGTATATGGTGTCAGTTCTTCTTCCCTTATCCACCAATGCTGTAATCCTGTCATAGAAGACCACCAAATTTGCCAGGCATGATTTGCACCTAGTAAAGCCATGTTGTCTGTCATTAATCACCTCTTTATTTTCCATGTGCCTTAGCATAGTTTCCAGGAAGATCTGCTCCATGATCTTGCTGGGTACAGAGGTCAGTCTGACTGGCCTGTAGTTCCCCATGTCTTCCTTTTTTCCCCTTTTTCAAAAATGGGAGTTATGTTCCCTGTTTTTGATCAGGGGGAACTTCACCGTACTGCTGTGAGTTCTTAAATGTGATGGATAGTGGCTTAGTAACTTCATGTACTAGTTCCCTCAAGACTCACAGATGCACCTCATCAGGTCCCATGGACTTGTGCCCCTTCAGGTTCCTTAGATCAGGTCACTTCTACATAAAAGTCTACATGAAACTATTAGAAATACCTGTCTAAAACCTTGTTTCTTAAAGATCTCTCTAGTACTGAATGTATTACTAAATATATTAATGGTGAGGAAAGAAAAATAAGATAATATGCCTGTATTTATATTTTTTGAAGTAATTTTTTTTTTTGCAATCTAGATGAGGGAATTCATTAAAACATTAACTCAAGTTAGAGAAGCTTGTGACATCATTCAAAGACTTCTTACACATTGAAAGGTTATGTCTGTGCTACTGAATAAAAGAGGGTAGGACACAGGCTGACAACCAGGTCAGAGGTCAAACGGTCAAACATAGGTTTGAGCCTACAGTGCTTACAGTTAACCCACTCTACATGACATATTTGTTTTGAACAGAGGTAGTCAGAATAACTCATGATAGAGCCAGGAATAGAGATGACAATTTAGTAGTGCATATGACTGAGGTCCAGAGGTCCAGCTCATTCTTAACTCTCTTATTTAACAGTAGAGATGTGGCTCTGAGAGCTATCTGAGAATTTCAGAAACGTAAATTCTGTAATAATAACAACTATTTTGTAGCATTCTACCCAGATCTATCCAGGAAAACAGGGCAAATTTGAGGAAATGTTTCACTCAAGAGCTACCTTAGAAAGCAGGATGAAAGTTGTATCAGGTTTGGAGCCCCCATTCTATAGGGTCCTACAACACATATCAGAAGCATTTGTTCCCACAAACGCCATCCCGTAGTCTTATGCCAGACCCTCTGATACTCTAAATTTTACTATTAGTACACCCCTGTTCACTGTGAGCTAGGCTGCAGGTCTTTTTTTTTTAATCTTTTTTTTATCTTTTTTTAATCTGAATAAACGCCTCCACAGCAGGTATCTTCTTCTGAGCTAGCCACCCTCAAAAATCTTTAATGTCAATAGATAGAAATAAGCAGTTCAATTAATCTGAAGAGATGTACTTTAGGATGTGATAAGCTGCTTTCTAGAAAATCCTTTTCTTTCTCCACTGAGTATGAATAAATCCCATGCAGACTGACTCAGCTTTTAGCTGAGAAAATACTAACTCACGTATTGAAAACAGAATGGACTTGGGCACTGTTTCAGAGTGTTCAATGGCAAAATGGATTTTTTTTGTGCATTAAGGTTTTTTGTCTTTGTGCTTAAATTATTTTTTTTATATTTCACCAGTTTCCTAAGGTTGAGAAAATTGCATCAACAACAGTGTCTGCATGCTGAGTGTTATAAACTTTGTTCATACAGTATGAGGTCCTATTCTTTTCAGTATTGTTAAAGTAGAATTTTATTAAGATAAGATGTGTTTGTGCTGTTTTACTTTATATTTCAGGCCTTGTTTAAAATAATATACTTTACAATTCATAGTGAATATCCTACTTCAGGGAACCTTTCTGAATCTCAAGTATCTTTTGAATGGGGGAGCATTTTTGGTAACTATTGTAATTATTAACATGTGGAGATGGTAGTTCTATTATTATTGTCATTGTTATTGTTATTATTAATATTATTATTGTTGTTGTTGTTGTTAAAGTTAACCAACACATATATTTTCTGTTTCAAAAACATCTTCCAATCATTTCATTGAGAAGCTCTCAGTCAAGAAACTGTTATAAGCAAGACCCTTGGATGAAACAGACAACTCAGAAAGGTAAGTTAGGACTGAACAGGCTGAAATGTTAGTATTGGGTACATTTCTGGGAGCCCATGGAGTGAGAAAACCACTGTTTGATTTTTCTGACTTCCTGAAACATGCTTTTTGATGTATTTAATGTTTTACAGTTTGTCTGCATGTTTCCTTGCATTTTTTTATTCGTTCATTTGTTCCGTGGTTTCCTTTTCAATGACTTTTCTAAAAATGGATTAAGACTTGTAATTACAGGAGTGTGAAATTCTTTAAGAGAGTAGGATTGGTTAAGTTGTTACACTTCTAATAAAATGTTTTGTTTTGTCAGTAGGACACATGAGTGGGCAATAATTTAACATTTTATATACCTAAGTCAAGAAATATCCTTAATCCAGAACAACTGAAGCTGGGCTACCAAAGATGGTTATAGACAGTGATTTGAAAGTGGTATATACGGTAAATTGATGTAACTAAATGCATTATAGAATCATAGAATGTCCTGAGTTGGAAGGGACCCACAGGGATCATCAAGTCCAACTCCTGTCCCTGCATATGACAACCGCAGTTCACACCATGTGTCTGAGGGTTGTTGTCCAGTCCCTTCTTGAACACTGTCAGGCTTGGGGCTGTGACATCTCCCTGGGGAGCCTGTTCCAGTGCTCCACCACCCTCTGGGTGGAGAACTTCTTCCTAATGTCCAACCTAAACCTCCCCGTTACATCTTTCTGCCATTCCCTTGAACTCTGTCATTGGTTGCTAGAGAGAAGGGATCAGCACCTGCCCTTCCTCCTCCCCTTTTGAGAAAGCTGTAGACCACAATAAGGCCTCCTCTTAGCCTCCTCTGCTCCAGGCTGAACAAACCAAGTGACTTCAACCACTCATCATACAGCTTCCTCTCCAAACTCTTCATCAACTTCATAGCCCTCTTCTGGACACTCTCTAGTAGCTTAATATCTTTTATATCCTGTGGTGCCCAGAACTGCACACAGTGCTCCAGGTGAGACTGCACCAGTGCAGAGCAGAGCGGGACAATCACCTCCCTCACAGAATCACAGAACGTTAGGGATTGGAAGGGACCTGGAAAGATCACTTAGTTCAATCCCCCTGTCAGAGCAGGAACACCTAGATGAGGTTACACAGGAAGGCGTCCAGGCGGGTTTTGAATGTCTCCAGAGAAGGAGGCTCCACAACCTCCCTGGGCAGCCTGTTCCAGTGTTCCGTCACCCTCACCATGAAGAAGTTTCTTCTCAAATTTAAGTGGAACCTCTTGTGTTCCAGCTTGAACCCATTGCCCCTTTTCTTATCCTTGGTTGTCACCAAGAAGAGCCTGACTCCATCCTCATGACACCCACCCTTTATATATTTATAAACATTAATGAGGTCACCCCTCAGTCTCCTCTTCTCCAAGCTAAAGAGACCCAGCTCCTTCAGCCTTTCCTCATAAGGGAGATGCTCCACTCCCTTAATCATCTTTGTGGCCCTGCGCCGGACTCTCTCCAGCAGTTCCCTGTCCTGCTTGAACTGAGGGGCCCAGAACTGGACACAATATTCCAGATGAGGTCTCACCAGGGAAGAGTAGAGGGGGAGGAGAATCTCTCTTGACCTACTAACCACCCCCCTTCTAATACACCCCAGGATGCCATTGGCCTTCTTGGCCACAAGGGCACAGTGCTGGCTCATGGTCATCCTGCTGTCCACCAGGACCCCCAGGTCCCTTTCCCCTACACTGCTCTCCAACAGGTTGTTCCCCAATTTATACTGGTACCCGGGGTTGTTCCTGCCCAGATGCAAGACTGTACAGTTGCCCTTGTTATATTTCATTAAATTTTTCCCCGCCCAACTCTCCAACCTGTCTAGGTCTCACTGGATGACAGCACAGCCTCCTGGTGTTTCAGCCACTCCTCCCAGTTTTGTGTCATATAGCCTTGAGCAGCTATATAATAGAATAGATTATTTTCAGTTTGAAGAGATCTACAGTGATGATCTCCTCAAACTGCCTAATTATATTTTTATATGTTGTTATCACAGTACATGTTAGTATGCTGGATTTTTTTGTTATTTACCTCTGAAGCAGTCTCGGCAATACTTAAATTCAGTAAAGGTGAAAGCAACAGTGAATTATAATTTTAATTTACCAAGATACTGTTCCAGGATAATTTTTAAAAGATCATGTACATGTGCTACATTTCAGAGGCAGTGAAATCTATTTAGATTAATTACTAGACCACAGCAAGCTTGAAGAACACAAAGGAATCCTTATCTGACAAAATAAAGTGGTTAATATGCTTTCATAAAAACACAATACCAAGCATATTATAGAAGTTGGATATTAGGGACTGGCTTTCAGTAAATGGAGCTATGTTATCTTCTCAGCTTACCATTAAGATTCAAACATATCTCCAGAGGATTTTCACTGATTGTGACAGTGCCTCAGTATAGGAAATTGATTACACTGCGTTATTTACTCTCACGTGAGAAACAGCGACCAAACACAAAAATCAAATCTCATTCTTACTAGATTTAGTACTGAGGTTACAATCTTTCATATTTTTATTGTAGTTCATTGTAATGGCTGAAAGCGTTCTCTACCCGTTCAGCATTAAAACTAATGTGCTTTGAAATTAATGAGCCAGAATGAAGCTCAGACCTTACAAGGTTAATTTAAGCTTGTCCTACCCCATGTTTTCCTGGAGTTTTACATTATGCAAATTGCAGGTGATGATGTGAAGCTGACGGAAAACCCATAAGACATGAAGCCAGGTCACAGCTGTGGAAGAAAAATTAGAAGAGCTGGTGATCAGAGGAAATGACCCTACTTTGTCTTTCTCAGCAACTCATGCAACTTTTCTTCCTTCTAATGTGGGCTTTTGCAGAGCTGTTACTTTTATCTCTTCAATGAGATTATTTGAGACATAAGCTCCTTTAGAGCTAAAAAGAAAAGATTTCACCAAAAAGATGGGGGGAAAGAGAAAAGAAAGAAAAAAAAAGAAAGAAAAAGAGGAAAGAAAATTTATGGTGCTTTAAACTCTCGATTGGATTCCTACTGACTAAAGCGCCTTGTACTTTATTCTCTGTATAGATGGTTCATTACATAATCATATTCCATTTGAAAAAAGATATTTTAACAGTAATTATTCTGTCATTCTGCATTACCACTAATGCCACAGAGAAAAGACATGAGGAAAAAAAACCAACAAAACAAAAAACCTGAACTGACTCAGTGCACATCTCATGTATTTCAAAACACTTTGACGATATGTTTACCTCACCATGTGTGTGTTTTGTAGCTGTACCACAGTATTTTTAAAGTGATTTTGAAAGAATGTTTCTTACATTTTAAGCACTCTGTGTAATGCACTGTCATTATGTATATATATAACACGCATAGATATAGCTATATATTAAGTATATGTGGTGACAAATTAAATATGAAGTATTATTATAAATTTATATCATATTATGTTATTAAAATAATAAAGCATTACAAGTTATTTCTGTTTTTTTCTCATATCTGGAAATTTAATAACTGAACATTCACAAATAACAGTAAAAAAATTGGAGAAAGGCTGGCATTGTTTAAGATAATAAACTGTTCAGAGCATAATAATACTGGTTTGGCTATATTTGCCATCATTAAACACTACTTTTAATTCCTATCCATTTGTGCAAAAAGTGCTATAGAGACTAGGATGGTGTTGATGAACCTTTTTCACACTTTGTGCCAATATTTCTATACCCCCATCTGCTCTTTATTCAACCTTATCTCCTGCTCCTTACAGCCTCTAAGCTATATCCTTATCTTTTAGCTGATGCTTTGAACTCTTCCTATAGCCAGCCACTGCTTGCTAGACAGTGTGACTAGCAAAAGCTCCATAGCAGCCAAAAGAGACCAGATATCTCAAGCCCTATTTGCACACTATTTGCAATAGCGATACATGTTATGGCTTCACCGTCCCCGTCATATGATCAGTTCTAGAAAATTTCTGCCTCTGCAGGCCTAAAATCCCTAAGGCACTTCCTTCTGTTTTATAGACATATAATCCCTTTCCTTCATCAGCATGGAACAAATGTTTACCCCTGCTGTGCTACTTCAGTTCCCCAGGCAAGCTCAGGGAATGAGAGATGGTTTCAAAATCTTCACAGTGTGCTGCTGCTGGATGTAGAGATGAGTGGGATTGGTCTAGTGCTGTGTTTCTCTGTGGGAAAGAAGAAATCTTCTTGTGTATGTCACCCTTCCTATAAGCATATTTAAAAAATGGTTTTATAAGCAAGGCTCATGCATTTAAACCATGTAGAGGTAGGAATGAATTAGGTGAAAATGTGATGTGCAAACCAAATACTATATATTGCTTGTAGCTCTTATACACATACCTTGTAAGCGCCTCTTACTCTTGGGACGCCTATTTCAAACTCAGAGTCTGTACCTTCATTACCCGTTTTCACGTTTTCTTTTTGTAGTCTGTTATTCAGTGCACTGCATGCCAGAGCTGTTTGACACATCCCACAAAGGTCTCTGTAGCA
This sequence comes from Caloenas nicobarica, assembly GCF_036013445.1. Taxonomy (NCBI): domain Eukaryota; kingdom Metazoa; phylum Chordata; class Aves; order Columbiformes; family Columbidae; genus Caloenas; species Caloenas nicobarica. Next base: position 177,959,205 of record NC_088245.1, read on the forward strand.
GTAAAGTCCAGTGCTCTGTTTTGCATAGATAAAATATTTTCCCAGTGCAAGTCATGTTGCATTCATCAGACTTGCTCTAAAAGCTAAATTTCTTTCTTCCTCCTTGGCTTCTACACTCAGACTGAAAAGTATCATAATCAGAACGATTCATGGGCTCAAATCCTATTATCGAAGCTTAGGCTAGAAGCAATATTGTCTCTTTCTCCCTCTGGAGTCGCTCAGCTGAGCTGTGTTACATGCAGTAGGCCTGCAACAGCTTCTCTAGCTGCTCTACCACGGGAGAAAAAGGAGAGAGACCCACAGATCTGCAAAGAGGGGAGAGTAGATCTGCCACATGGGCTCTTTGTGCAGCTGCTATGGATTTGCCATGAGTGGATCTGTGTGTCATGTTCCGCAGGTGGCTTACCTGTAAGAACCAGTCAGCATGCATTGTAGAGCTATGTCCCAGCATTTGCTGTGTCACATAGTCAGACCTTAGCTACTATTTGGAACTAATTTTATTTTATGTTCTATGAACCCACAAAGTATTTTTTCCTGCCAAGGTTGGAGAAGCTCTTGGAAATGATCTCCCAAATGCCTGGCAGCTTTGCAACTCGTATTCAGGAGCAAATGTCTTGTGTGATCTTTCTATTTTAAAAATGGCTTTGTTTTGTTTTTGTTGTTCCCAGAAGAATTGTACAGACATCCCCTTTCACTGCTCATCTTATTTCATAACGAAAACCCAGGGTTTCCATGTCTCTAAAGATTTCCTATAGTTGAGGCATGGCTTTTATTCAGTGCACCAATTTGTATTTTGACATCGTGCTTGATATTCCTTGTGCACAGAAAATGTTTTCTTACACAGTCCTCTGTACAGAAGATTTAAATGTTTTTGTTGCTGCTGTTCTGGTTTTCATGCAAGGAACTGTTTTTCATTTCAAAGACATCACACCAAGATCAAATTGATATACTTATGTCAAAATACATTGTATTTCCTGTGAGCAATTATGGAAGGAATAAAATTTAAGACAAAGAGCTGTGAGAGCCTGGGAAAACTCACATGGTAGAGAGATTGACTTTTAAAGTAGAAAAATAGTGTTAAATATTCCACTCGTATGTGGTAGTGGAGCTTAATTAAAGTCAAAAGGGGAAAAAATATTTAAAATAACATGTTTGGATTAGACCAACTAGAGACTACACAAAGTCAAATAACAGATTAAGACATGAAATAAGAGTGATTGTATCATTGGCAGCATCACCCTCATGAAAAATGTTAGTCTTGAATTCAACATAGAAGTCGACCCTAATTCTTCTGTGATAAAATACACATCTCCCATGCACAAGCACCAACATAAAGAGCATCTCACAGAAAATGGCACATTAGGAGAATATACTGCAGAGTGGCCTGGACCAGGATGTGACAGTCTTGGAATGCTCTTCCTGTTGCAGAAATCAATTACTAAATGAATGATTTTTCAACTTCTGGCTTAACAGACAGCTTCTGTCATTTAAGGACAAATGAAGGCCAAATATTATTTTACAGAAATTCTTCTGAGGTATAAATGAAAAAGTAATTAACCTAAGCATGCTGGTTGACTTAGCTTAGATCTGTTTTTTGTATTGTTCTTCACTTTACACAATTATTTCTCCTTGGTAGTATCATAACCCGTTTCTCACAAGCATACATGATGTGCTTTTGCATCTTCAAAGGCAGATTTCACTACTTTTAACTTTTTATAATCCTGTAGAAATGCTGTATCCTCATATAGTATTTTGGACTCAAAAAACAGTCTCCATCTACTCCCTTCTTCTAAGTCCAAGAGATTTTCACCACTTTTATCGCTGAATCTAACTGCAGACTGACTCTGAAGCTGGATTTGCTCACCTGTCTTCAATGCATGCTAATCCTTTCTGGATGTACCGTGAGAAGTAGTGGATGAAACGCTGCAATATGCAGAATCTTTCATTACAACATATGATATCAAACTGATAATAAACTTATTTATCTTGTTAGTTAACATCAGTCATCCCTTCCTCAAACTCTCACTGAGATCAGCATGAAGAAAATGGAATAAAATTAGAACTCACAATCAGACAATATATTTTTTTTTTTCACAGCATTAAGAATCACGTTTCACTGAACTGTAGTTAATGACATTGTGATTTGTTATGGTAGTGAAAAAAAAATCCCTCCTTTTCTTTGTAAGACCAATCTCTAAACTAGTGATAATAAATAACGATCACAGTCTGCTAACTTTTATTCTTCACTGTCTTACAGTAACCGAACTGCTCTGATCAATAGTTCACTGTATTCAAACAACTTTATGATGTTGTACTCTTCTCCACTATCAGGTTCTACTAACCAGAAAAATTATAATTTATTATTTATTTCATATTTCTTCTTCCATTTAAACTATTATTACAGTCTCATACCTGCTAAAAATAAATACATACATATACGCACACACACAAAAATGAAAAGAGTAAGTTGGATGAACTTACAGATTTGGCAAATTGACTTGGCTTCATAACTAAATACTTGACAAATGGATTGAAATAAGAGAGGCAAATATTATCTATGTTTGCACAAAGAAGTATTAGGAGTAAAATCTTAGCATTTTCCCTAATTTCTAAGGCCTAAGTGTGCTGGCACTGGCCATATGAGGTTTTGGTCAAAATCATTTGATATCACTTATGTGCAAAAACAGATGGGAGTAAGTTCATCATCAGCTGACTGAAGCATAATGTCTGCACTCCCATTGGAAAGAGGGAGAGGAAAAGCATCGAAGAGCACATTTTATGTTTTCCACTCCTTGTTTAAGAACATGACAGGTTCAAACTCTTCGGGGCATACTTTCTCCAGAGAACAAAGGCATCATAACTGACTTCCCAATGAACTCTCCCTTCTTCACTTTGATTTTGCAAGAGACTCAGAATTCTAAATTGAATTCTGTTTTTAAACATAAGATTTCTGAGTCAGTAATAATTTTCTCATGACTTACATGAGTGTAAATTATTATACCAGGGGATATAATATATAGGAGGATGAGGCTGCTAACTTAATTAATTATAGATATGCATGGCTGCAAGTGAATGGACATTTTTGTCCTTTTTTTTCCTGCTTTCACCAACTAAACCAGAATTGGCTTTACATCAATATACCCTCATGTACAACAATAGCTTCAGTGTATGGAAATAAGCATCTACAAAAGAGAACAAATTCACATTACAGGAGAAAAGCAGCAGTTAACTTTTCTCTATGCTGATGAACTCTGGCAAATAGGCTGAAAAAAGTCCTCAGAACTCATAAGCTGATTGGAGTTTGACCCACAAACTCACTTTGCATTAAAAGTTTGATTGTGTTCACCAAGGCTTGCATAAAAAGTCAGCTAAACAAATTTGGAAACAGTGAACAAGCAACTGATGGAAAATTAAAACTAAGTGTCACCATGGGAGCTTTAAGAACTGCTGAAATGAAAGAAAATGCTAGTTTAGAGCTCTGCGTCCCCATCTATTCTTGAACTGTTTTATACAGTGTGAGGGTGTGAGGTGTATCTTCAAGGTTGACTAGAAGGCCACATGAGAGGGTGAGATGTATTAAGGAGTTGAGAGGGAGAGTTCATGGAACAGAGAACTGAATACTGCATACGGCGGTCTGAGAAAATTTCTTTTGAAGTAAGCTGGGTAGGGAAAAAAAGCTATATTCTATATTGTTCCCTGAAAATATAGACAATCTTTCTTCCTTTCAACATGTTGTCATTTTAGCAGTGATATAGACAGTCACAAAAAGAAAGAATCAAGTAAAGACAAATCCTGTGTTGTGACTGATCAGTCAGTACCATGCTGAAAGGAAAGTTTATGTCTCTATAGGAAAAGAGAAGAAGGAGCACCCCTTGCTTTTCTCCAGAGAACTTGTTCAGACTGAGGATCTGGATATTCATGCAATTCTCTACTGAAGAAAGCCCTTGTTTCTACTTTTAATTGCCTGGCACTAGTATAGTGGAAGAGGCTTCTCATAAACCACAACTGTTGTGAAGATTTGTATGTCTATCTAGAAATCAGTAAAGAGGAGATTCCTATAGTCTTAGATCCATACCATTGTAACCTGAAGCTGAAGTCTGTAAGAATGAATGTCACAGTTTTTATCTCTCAGCAGCTTATCCTAAAATTATGGAAACCAATATTGTCACCCACAAATGGTTTTCTACATACATGCTGGCACCTGAGAGTTTCATAGCTATCTAGAGGCATCTAATAGACTGTACAGAAGGAAGAGAACATCCATGGCCAGCTGGAGGCTGCTGGAGGGTCAGCTGGAGTCTACAGGAGGTACCCTAGTGCCTTTCAAAATGCATTTCATGTTTATCAGTAAGCACTGAATCACCTCTTTTGTTTTCATTGGATACCCTATCACATTAAACACATTAAATCACATTAAAAATTGATGTGTGAATGTCTATGTTGTAGTTACCTGAATTCAGATGTCGTAATCTAGACTCGAATCCCAACCCTTATTATATTTGTGACAAATCACAGAAGCTGGCAGCTCAAACCCAGGTATTGCTCTAAACACGTATTTTCAGTAATGTCTTCTGTTTATGCATGAGCTTTACTGGACACAACACTACTATATCTAGCCATACTGGCTAGTTGTAATTACAAAGTCCTAGTTACTGGTGCAGCTCTGGGTGAAGAAAATGTGTGCGGAGTAAGGCATACAAAACTATCAGAGGGAGAAAGACATTTGGATGCTTCATCTGAAGTGAAAGTGCTCAGTACTAGATATTTTTTTCTTGAAATGTTGTGCCGATAATAGGACAAGCAAGTCCTTTTAATTTTTATTCAGCTCAGGTGCTTTAATTTATTAGTAAGATATTCTGAAAATTGCCCCATATCATAAGCTCTTATGCAGACTCGAAGTTGTTTGAAGGTTGACTTATTTTTGTCTTTGTTGTGCTGAGTTTAAAATTGGGCAAGAAGTAGAAGCTCTTGTGATCTGACTAAAAGGCTGAATTTTCATCTGTGCAGAAGAAAGCTGTCACTAATAGAGAGCTTTCATTGTCTATTATTTTCCATAATATTATTTTCTATTATCCTCCCTACTGTGAATCCAACTCAGTGATTGAGTCATAACTACAGCATATGTAATGAAAAAGAGCAAGTCATAAACCGCTAGGCTAGACAAAAAAAGCCACCAATCTCCCAAATGCCCTATCCAAACTTTATTTCAGTCTTCATAGGTTATTTTGGTTCATGAAGAGAACTTCAGTTAAAGGAGCATAAAAACCACCTCTAATTGGCTTCTGATGTAATGTCTATTCTTACAAGGGACAGTACTTTCCAAAGAAAAGGAGCTACAATTAAACATACAGGAAAAAAAGACTATCTAGGCTCAAGTTCTGCCCAAGTTGTTTTAAGAGAGTGGTGAGCTCACAGCAAATTCAGACACCTGGAAAGCTACAAAACCATCTCAGACCTTTTAAAGATTCAACTATGAAAAACATTTAAAACAGCAGAAGTGGAGATTTTTATTTTAATTATTATTTTGTCATTTTGTTCTATTTCACCTTAAAAAGAAAGGTTACTTCTGTTTAAAAACAGTGGGGTTTGGTTGGTTGGTTTGGTTTGGTTTTGTTGGTTTTGTGTGTGTGTGTATGGTTTGTTTTTAAGGCTTTTACTTAAGTTAAGCCAAGGTTCTTCCCAAAATACAGCGTGTTACAAAAAGACCAATTCAACATCTGCACTGCTTTGAAATTTGGTCCATCTTTTCAAAACACTCCGTAGTACTCTTTATGTGTGCGTTTTAGTTACAGATGACACTATTAATAAAAACTTCAGAGATTCATGGCTAAATGTACTTCCATTTTAATTGTTATATATTTCCAAATACTACACATTTCTAAAATTATCTATTCCTCATCTGTCTTACACAGAATTTTAATTGAAAAACAATGCATTTGGCAACTCAATCAAATCCAAGGCCACGTGATTGTAACCTAGAACTAGCACCATTAAACTAATGATATGGTATAACCTGCAAATTATTGACATGAGATCGTGAAAGTAAAGCCTGCAGACTATGGTTGCTCTGCATTGAATTAATTAGGAATTAATTAAGTTGCACTGTGGCAATATCCAGTGTACTTTTTGAAAAGTGTCTACAATTTCAGAAAGGCTTCGTAAATAAAAAGATTTTCAAATTCCAGCTGAGCTCATCTGTTTATGACCACATGCTGTACTGTTTTTCTCTTCATGACCAAATATATTTCATCATGAAGAAAAACATAACAAATTTGCATGAGACACTGATGTAAAATGCAAAGTTCTAGCTCATCCAGTCTTGTGGTACTGGTACATTTGAAATAGAGAACAATAATTGAAAATAATCTTTTAATGAAATAATTGAACCAATTTAACTTCATTTCTAGTAACTTGTTTTCAATTAAGGAATCAAAATAGAAATAGGATGATTAATAGTTATTCTATTTATTTTTGTATTCTTATATAGCATTTATTTACATTATTTTATCATACATTTATGAAATTCTTGTTTCATTTACCAAAACGTGATGGCATTTGAATATACACTTGAGAATACTCCAACCCAAATCACTGCAACAAAATAGAGCAAGCATGCCAAAGCACCATTCACTGAACAGTGGAGACTTCATAAGGAACCAAATAAATAGCTAAATAGTACATAAATAAGGAAGCTAATAAATAGAGTAAATTAAAAAAAAAAAAAAAAAGTCTGTGGAGAGTAGTAAGTACCCCTCCATATACGTATCTTTTTATAGGTAGTACTTGGGGATGTGCTAGGCATTGTCAGATATAAACTGGTATATTTTATGAACAGGGCCAGCTAATACAGACAGAACAATTGTGTGTATGAACAAGAGCAATGTAGGTTAAACTTTTCCTCATTCCTGCACTGCAAGTTTAGTAACGGTCATAGTGGCTATGGCAAAATAGCTATAACTTTTGACAAAATTAATGTCCTGGGTAAAAGAATTGTTTTCAGTGCAGTATCTTTGGGGAAAATTTTGTTCAATGATCTGTTCAATTTTTTTTTTTTCTTTTTCTTTTAGTAATAAAATGACATGTTAAAAATAAACAAACAAACAAAAAAAACCTGTGTTTAAACTATGGCTAAAGAAATAATTTCAGGGATCAGAGAATGTAAAGTATTCAGCAAAGTGTTATGCTCACCAGATTGTGTAGTTATGTCTGAATCTAGCCTGCATTATCACAAATCATGGTGTTTTTAAAAGTAATGATTCCTAAATATTTTGAATGCAATTCTGCTATCCTTGTTGTTGTTACTGTTATTATTATTAGAATCAGGCCCACTAGTTTTGGTGGGGAATAATGAACTATACAATATTAGCAAAACCCATTGAACTGCTTGTTCATGTACATTCCCGTTGACTATATAAAATGACAGTGTATGTTCTATATTTGTTACTTTTAACTGTATTTATATATTATAAATGCTATTCTTATTGGGTTTTTGCTAGTTTTACACATAAATAAAGATACCATTTGACCTGAAAGGCTTCTCCTATCTTCTTCTTCTCAATTACAGCAATCTGAGAATTTTATTGAAGCAATTTATAAATGCTGAGGCTTTTATAAGACAATACAATATTCAGTTTAGACAGTTTGCCTTTATTTCTTTAAGAATCCAGTCATCTTTTTCTTCCCTAAAGGAGACACATAGGGAGATGGATGAACTGTCAAATAGAATTAAGGAAAATGCTACTGCATCGTGCAGTGCACAAAATACCTATTTTCCTAATAAACAGCCGACCAAGGAGTTAAACAAATAATCTGATCAGAAAATGAAAATACCCAGGGAGGTTCCTCTCTCCATCTTCCTCTCTGTCTCTATATCTCTTTCCATCTCTTGGACACCTTGTGCAAAGCTGACAAGTACATTAAAATGTGTTGTTGTTTTTTAACTTTAGTCTGCCTGATTACTTTGCCTGAAGCTTTAGAGGGCTTAAAAGGGCATAGACCTTTTGTTAAGTCTATTCCCAGTAATGAATGTCACCTTTTCACCCAGGAAACAAATATGAGGTTTAAAACCAAGGTGGGTAAATAGAATTTGATAGACTTCAATGCATCCCTAAGGCTCAGAATAAAAGCCCTAGATATAAGAAAGACAGCACTGAGATTGTTTATACCACCAGTGAACTTAGGATATGCAGTATTAATGCATCTGGAACCTTAATTCTGACAATTTAATTTGATATTTGTGTTAAAAGAGACCTCTTAATCAATTGCAAATGTTTAATGCAAAAACTCCAGATGGTAGTAGCATTTGTGTGTCTGCTAAAAATCATGGCTGTCTTAACATAGGATAAACCTGTAGCTGCAGTACTGCTAACTCCAGTTTCCTTTGAAAACTCTTTCTTAAGATAAAAACTTGTATGTACTTTTGAAGAAGTACACTCTTAGTCTTTAGAAATCACTCTGCCTTTGACTTGACTTTTTTGAAGTCAGTATAGAAAAGGAAAAAAAAAAAGGGTTTTTTTCATGTTCTGTCATGAAACACAGTATTTTCTTTTCCTTACCTGCCCCCTTCAAAACCTAAGAAATCTTACATCAGCCAGTCTGCTGCACCAAAGTTACAATAAATGAAAACTTGAATGCTTTGACTGAAACCATCTGCCCTGTTCTGTGCAAAACAAGGGAATCCCTGTGAACTAATGAGATCTTATTGCTGTATTTAATTTGTCACACACTAAGGGGCTGTGCATAAAATGCTACTAAGTTTAAGGTTAGGTATTCAGGGTGCCTTCTTTCTGAGGCTCTGCAGTTGACTGGAGATTGTTCTCCTTGCTTGACAGCAGCCCAATTCTCTTCACATTAAAATTAATCGAAGACTTTCATTTCAATGAATGAGTCCTGGAGTAAACTGTCTGCTGGCCAGGTTATATCTTCAATGAGGATTTAACTTCTGTTATTTAAATACTTCTGTTAATTCCTCTCCAGTTTTCATAACTTGATCAAGGTCAGTAACCCTGCAGAACAACACAGCTGTAGTCTGTAAACTACAGTCTATTATTACAGTAGTACACATCTACAATTTGCTGCTATAGACTACAAATACTGGTGACAGCAACAATCTCTCATGGCTATATGAGTAATTATCACATCCCCCAGCTATTACCAGGACCCTGGAAAAGGCCTGCTAAGCTTTTATCACAATGCAAACAGGAAAAATGTTGATATAACCCATACTTGCCTTGCAAAGTGCCCAAGACCTCAACAGCAGAAACCTTGGAAAAATATTTGTTTTGTCTTTATCTGGTATGCCTGAGATGGGCAGCATGAGAGACAGCTGGCATTTTTTCTTCAAGCTTTATGATTATCATGCTCAAGGAAGGTAGTCAAGGTTCAGCACCCTGCTTGACTATCTAGAGAAGATCCTGGAATCTCCAGCATGCCTGGGGAAGGACCTATATGGACTGTAGCTAGTCTCTGTGGCAGCTCTCCTAAATGTCTCTTTAGAGCAAAACTGTATAGACATCTCCCTCCTGGTTGGTACAGGTAGCTTCCCACCTCTGAAGTTTACCATGAAATCAGGAATCTACTTCTGTCTATGCACAGTAGGGCAAGGAGGGTGTCTAGAGTCTGAATCTGGGAACAGGAGTATATGCAAAAATCCCACACATCTGTTTGAAGACTAGACTTATATCTCATACTGGTCCGGTTTGATTTCAGAAACCATTAAGCCAATGTTCTGTAGAAAGATTTGCAATTCTTTCATTTTTTATGACAATTCTAAGTGTAAATATAAACGTAAAGATATAAAAACAGAAGGGATAGGGAATACAGCAGTTGGCAAACAAGAGACCATGTACAGTGAAGAGAGAAAGAAACTTTTAAATATTTTCTTTTTTCCTCAAAACCAATGTGGAAATATATAATAATCTAAGAGTTATTTATGTTGAGTTGTCTTACTACAGGAAATGAGATCAAAATAGTCCAAAGATGTCACATTTTGCATGCCATTGTGAAAAGAGAAAGCAGGATGAATTTTCTTCCTGTGTTTTTATTAGCATTTTTTTTCCTGTAGCAGAAGTGACATACATTTTACTTTCTTCAGAATAACAGATCTCTGATATAGATCATACTTAATAGTTTCCTAGGTGTCCTAATTCTTTGTTTCAAGTCAGTGAAACTTGAGTAAATGCTTCAGTGAAAGTGTTCTTTCTCTTGCCATCAAACAAAGAATTTAACAGTCCCATTTCCTGGAAACATTTTGTCTCTCTATCATTTCATGTTGCCTTGGAGGTAAAAAAAAAAAAAAAAAATCAGGTAAAATTGAAAAATGAAAAGTGCTAACAGTTATGTAAATATAATAAGACACTATGCTGATCTTGTTTTGTTTGCTTTAGCCCTGAGGATGTCTTTACCAACAACGATGAAATCTTGTTCCTTAACACCATTCTGCAAAGGAAAGTATGCATTCAGATAATGGCTAGATATCCACTGTGCTTAATAGCTTCTGGATTAGTCAAGGAAACAAGCTACCAATCCAGTTTGAAAACAAGAACACAAACATAAAATGAAGTTTATCATGTGTGTTGGGAGAGTTGGGCAGAAAATGGATGACAATAATGGTCTTTCAGAGATTTGCTCATTCGTGTAATATATTAAGGAGTAAATACCCTCTCTGGAAAATAAACCTTTGAAATTATAGATTATCGCTCTGGCCACATTCTTCTTCTTATCTGTACTTGAAGTAGAAAAGTCATTTTATAATTCCAGCTATACAGTATCAGAATATGATAGAATACCAAGGAATATTTCAAAATTACTATGTACTGGCTCATTCTCAAAATTGCTATGTACTGGCTCATTCTACTGCATGTCTTGACAGCGTGGCAGAGATAGGATGAACTGAACTGTCCTAGATTAGGACACTAAATGTTTTTGATGTACATCCAGAGCCAGCTATTGTAAATCTATTTAATTGTTGGTGCTTATATCTCCTACTGTCACTTTTGGTCTTCTTCCTCATGCTGAGTATCACCTGACACCATAAATAGTTATTTTGAGGGTGAAACATCTGTGAATTTTGTACTTTAGTCTTTTAAAGTGTTGCTCTCTTAGAAGCAGAAGTAATTTGCAGCACTTTTTAATTTGCATTGCATAAATCAAGGTGCAGCTCAGAGAGCAAGCAAGATATATTAGACCACCATGCAAGTTTATGTACCTCAGGAGATCTACCTGCACCCCAGGGAAGAGTAAGGGAGATTATATATGGCCAAAATTAATACATTAATTAACAAACAAACAAAAAAACCCCCAGAAAGATCTGTATGTGCAACTTGATTCCTAACTCTTTCCAGAAATTAGACAATCCCTAACAAGACACAAAGATCCATACCATGGCCTTTTTTGGGTAGAAGAAAACAAGGAGTGAAAAAAGCTGTGGCAATACTGTCAGATTCTCCAGCTTGGAAGGTTACAGTTTAGAGTAGCCTTGTGACATTCAAATTAATACATATACCAAGTAGTACAGCTCATTCTGTCTCTGTCAGCAACTTATTGTGTAGTTCTACCTGCTGGAGCAGGTAATGCAACTTTAATCTTAAAAATTATATAGTTTGGACAGAACATCCTAAGTGGAGATATTGGTAGCTGTATCAATAGCTGTTCTGGTTTTGTTAAGACATTCTTCGTAACTCCTAACTTAGTCATAATCTCAGGTATGAGAAGTTAGTCATCTCCTAAGAAGAAGGACTTGTCTGAAAATGTCTTTTCATCTTACAGTAAAAATGCTAAAACTTTTCTAGGCACAAATTTGCAGATATATCTGAAAACAGAAACCAAAAGTATCTCAGAGGTTCATTCAACAGAAAGAGAATAGAATAAATCACTGATGCTCTAAATGCAAAATATTACAAATTTTAAACCAATATGATGACTGACCTTTGTTTATTTATCTGGTATATGTAGGAATGTGAAGCATTTTAAACTTAGATTGAAAAATACAAAGCATCAAAATATAAGTTATTTTCAATATGACTGATTCTTCTTTGACTCTTTTCAGTGTCACTGGGACTTGTAAGTATCTTGACCAATCCAGGCAAATTTTTGTAAATCCCATAAATTTGCAAAATATCCTTAACAGCTGAAATTGAGAATTTTTAAAACACGTCATCTTGATCTCATCTACTGTTTAGTTACCTAGTTCTGACACTGGCTATTAGACTATATCAGCAGTGAGATCTCATCCATCTACACAATATAAGAGATTAAAACAAAATTTTCATCCATTATCAGTTTTAATAATTATTAAAAAAAACACATGTATCCAAGCAAATTTAATTTCTGATTTTCATATGAATGTATGTAACAATTCAAATTAGTATTTCAGAAAATCTTACTTTTAATTAAATATAATTAAAAATTGATAATTTATATTTAAAAACCAAAGCAAATAGAACCAAAAAAGCCTTGGACCTAGACTTTTCTTTTAAGCTGAAGTACTGTTGCTTAACAGAAAATGACATTGTTCTTGTCTCTGAAGTCTGAAACTTCAAAATCAAGCCATACTTGGCTATGGATAAGATCTGTTTTCATTATCATATTGAAGTTTTTCCTTCTAAGATATAGAAGAACTGCAAGTCTTCAAAGTCTGTTTAAAATTATTTTTTAGTTTAATGACATAGAGAGACATTCTAAAACAAATGTTGAGTTTGCAGAAACTTGCAAGTAGAAACTACAGATACAAGTTTTATAATCGAAGTAATTCTGATACCTTAAATGTATCAGAATGTATCAGCTAATTTTTAAAATGACATATGTTACAAAATGTGCTAATGGATTAAAAACAATTCTAACAGAAAATGAAATTGTAAACTAATTGCAAAGTTGAAATATGACAACTTGCTGAAGGATTTTGGCATAATAACAGTTGTGTCTTTAAAGCTGTCCAAACAGTTAAGGGGATCACTGAGATAGTCAACAGAATTTTTGTATACATAGTTACAATAATAGAATATAATTCTAAAGGAATATAATGACATTCTATTGTAGAGTAAGTCTCAGATTTTTATAACTTCTATGGATTATATTATTATAAAGATGTAGAATTTAAAGAAATCTAGGAATCCCAGGAAAGCAAAGGTTTCAAATTTAATATGAGAGATATAGAATTTTAAATGAAATCAGCCTCAGCCAATAATACAATAATATTAGTATAGTACATATAAGAGGTCAGATGGAAATCCAACAATTTAAAATGCATGAGCCCAAAGAGAGAGAAAAGTAGAGGGAAATTGTTCTTTCCAGATAATTTTGCAGTGTGGAATTACCAGAATAGAAGAGCCGCCAATGAAACAAAATTACTGTAATATGTCGTTGAAAAAGAGAAAAGAAGAACACAAAATGCTTGAATTTGTCTTTAAAATTGATTTGTCCTTTTTCTCCACTTCTTTTGGCTCTGAAAAGCAGTGTATATGCTTAGCAGATTGAAAATTATGTCCAGGTGGCTTAATGAAGGGAAACTCTACAATGTTTTGAGCCAACTTTTATATCTTACCTTGTCTATATTGACTCAGGGTGTATTCCTTCATATTGCTGAAGGTATGCCATAGCTGCTTCACACAGCAGTATAATGTGGAGATATCTACTCTAGTTCTGAACAATCTAATGCATGTTATGGAATTGACTGTGTGCAAGAAAACTGGCCTCTAGTGTTCACCTAGAGTTCAATGTCAAGTTAGCTCACAGAACAGTTGTTTGGATGCCTTTGAAATACATGACAGTTTGCAATGAAAAATCATGCTTATGTTCTGCCAGGGTAGGAACCAGAAAATGTATTAGGTGTATTACAGCGCAAGATGCAAGGAGTATCAGGACCTGAGTAGCTGGATTCTGTGCTTACAGAGAAGGAAGCATCCTACTCCAAAACGTTTAACTTCCATGTTGGGAAGACAAACAACTCAAGGAAATAAACAACCTATATTTAAATGGGTTCAACTAAGAATGTATACAAGTAAACGATGAGAGAACAAAAGAGAAATAATACGTCCTGGAGAACAAGCAGAATGTATTTCACCTCAGAACAAAAAATCAGTTTCTCTGCTTGTTTACAAAGCAATAGTAGAAGACGCTGAACTGAAAAAGAAAAAAAAAAAAAAAAAGTTTATTCCTGGCACCATTTTGTTATGTCAGTTCATAGAATTACACACAAAATACAGTGGATCCAAAATGTTTTTTTGTGATCTGTGGTGGTGAAGGACTTGGCAATTAGGGCCGACTGCCTGTGGTTGTGAATGTCAGAGGAAATTGTACTCATTCAATGAGTTTCATATGAACATCTGAGTTCACTATTTGGGCTTAAAGGAATAGAAGTTTCCACAGCTGCACTGCTAGAGAATTTGTTTAATTTTAGATTAATAAATAAGAAAAGAAAAAGAAGTATCAAACTGAGTATAACTACTTAATATCAAAGTTAAAAAACAATTAGCTCTTCTTTCTACAATGAAGCAAAAATGGCTTGGAAATTTTAGAGATCAGTTGAAAAACGCAGGATAGTTGGGTTTTTTTCTTTGCCAGATGTAAGGACCTATGCTCAATAGAAGCTATTTCTGACTTTAAGTAGCTGCTGAGTCTAATATGTCATAGTTTCCATTACTCTGAGTAGGGATTAAGAAAACGATCCAGTGGGAAAAGAAAAAGCTAGCCTCTCAATGAGTCTTTTTTCTTTCATGTTTCTTTTTCTCCTTTTCTTTTCCTCAGGTTGTAAAAGAGCTAATAAAACCCGACTACTCTGACTTTCTCTGATATTTGGATTAAAAAAACCCAAACAAACAAACAAAAACCCACAAAACGCAACACTCCCCCACACACACACCTCCCAAACTAACAAAAAACAAAACAAACACTTTTTATAAAGAAAATGGAGCCAAATCTTCAGTTCTCTGCTATTTCTCAAAAATAATGTTAGGAATTGTTTTCACTATCTATCATTTTTAAGTCCATAAAGTATCCATAAGCTTATTCTAAAGACCTCTAGAACTCGAGGCAGGGCATGTGGCTCAGACTGGAGACTCTTTATCTCTGTGACATCACCTTGAAATCCTGTCATCCCTCCCTGCAAAACTGCCACAGGTTACACTAGGAATTCTAATTTGCTAAAATACCACGATCCAGACAGATTGCAGCCAGAATATGTTTTACTCTCTGAAACAAAATTGCAGTATAAATGCTGCTACAAGGTCAGGTTTGGTTATGGAGCTTGTCCCTTCTGCTCTGTTTTGTGTTACACATACATGATCAAACATACAGTATGATGCTCATTCATGAGGATGTCTCTACCTAAACTCAGAAAGTTAACAAATATGCCAAATATAACCATAAGTTAACAATATACTAGGGTCACTAAGATGAAACTTTCCATGACACATTTGACTGTGTCATTTATTGTTACCTGCTCTTCAGCAATGATGTGAGGGCCCACTAAATGTACTCCTCTTTATGAAGACTGTTCCCTCAGCTCTTTGAGAAATCTTCTGACTAGCCCAGCTATTTCAAGAATAAAGTGTGCCCTTTCATAGTGCTTTGTGGCTTTTCAAAAAGCACTGCCTACATATTAAAGTAAGGCTGTTATAGATTTCAAAACTATAAAGATTTTATTCCTCCTTTGGCATTATATGGCAGCTACTCCATGCTATTTGGCTGGTGCTGTGTTTCTCGCAAAGATACAACCAGACATAAATCTAACTTTTGTAAAATGCAGACAACTGAGGGTTTTCTGAAAAACAATACCTGTAAGTACTACTTTGCTTCTTGTGTCAGAAGTGCGTTTGTTTACTTGTTTGATTTTATGTGTGTGTGATTTAGGTTTGTGGGGGTTTTAAGGATGCAATTACCTTCTAGGAAATATTCATATTTCGTGTTTGTTCGTAACAAGCCATAGAAATATATTTAATCCTGATATTTTTTAAAAGTTTATCTAAATAAGGCCTACCATTCAAAAAGCTCCTTCAGCAAACAGACTTTTCTACTAAACAAGAAGTCTGGTCACTACGATATAAATAGAGTCATTATTCATTCTAAATTCATTGCAGTAAACACCAAAGAAATAACATCTAAGTACCCCATTTGTGGTTATTTATGGCTCTGTGTATCTCTTTTTTTTTTTTTTCCTTCAAAGTAATCTTCCCTCCTCTGTTCCAAATATTTTTGAACTGAAGAGACATTTCTGTTTTGTTAGCATTGCAATTTTACCATAATGCCCTTTAAAAATCCATGGAAAATGATTCATTATTCCAAACCTATTGAATCATCAACCTTATATTGATAGGCACTTTTACTCATCCTGTTGATTTGTAAGGTCTTAACAGATACATTTTAAATATTTTTTATTCAAAAATTTGAAAATATTCTTCATAAAACAAATTAGAGTTGCTAATTATCATCAGTATATTCACTTACCGAATCCCATAATAAACGCAAGCATTTGTAAATAATGAAAGTTATTAAAGTCACAATGAATTTTACTGCCTGAGTGATGAACGTGCTAGGCTTATTGAACAAAAAGGAAGGCATATTTCATCTTCATGATGGTGAGTCATTTAAATATTTAATTATATGAATATTGGTCAGTCAGTTCTTATACACTTGGATTAAATTCAATTGCATGTCACTGGTGTATGGGTGTGTGTATAGAGAGTAACAGAGAGGTGAGATCAGACAGAAAACAATACTGAATGGTTGCAGAGATAAGCACAGATTTAATGAGGTTTGTGTTGCTGGAAATGTTCAACACTTCTACAAACCACAACATAGACTGTGAAATAAAAAAGGGAGGAGCCTGTTGCTGACAATCACTTCTGAGCAGTTTCTTACAAGTGACTATCAAGTATTATATATAGATTGTGTGGCCAAGGACAAGAAAGAGTCCAGTTTGGCAAGACAGCAATCAAATGCCGTGAGGATAAGATCGCATTATTTTCCCGCTGTTTTCTATCTTTTTCACTACGTGATACATACAGTCTATGTTGTTCTCTGTGCAACACATAAATGAAACTGAGATCCTGTAGAACTGCTTAAAACAGAACATAGATAATATATGAAGGGTGAGCGTCACGAGGATGGAGCCAGGCTCTTCTCGGTGACAACCAACAGTAAGACAAGGAGTAATGGGTTCAAGCTGCAACACAAGAGGTTCCACTTAAATTTGAGAAGAAACTTCTTCTCTGTGAGGGTGTCGGAACACTGGAACAGGCTGCCCACAGAGGTTGTGGAGTCTCCTTCTCTGGAGACATTCAAAACCCGCCTGGACGCCTTCCTGTGTAACCTCACCTAGGTGTTCCTGCTCTGACAGGGGGATTGGACTAGATGATCTTTTGAGGTCCCTTCCAATCCCTAACATTCTGTGATTCTGTGTGATTCTGTGACATTAAAGATAAACATTTAAAACACACAACTACCTGAGGTCACTAGTCCTCAAGCAAGAATATTCTAAATAGTACCTTTTGGCTAAAATAAGTGTAAAGGAAGGAAAAGAGCACTTTAGATGGAAAAAAATACAGGTAGCAGAAGGGGAAAAAAAACAAACATTCCTCAGGAAGAATGTCTAAATCATCTTCATGATTGTGAATTCTTCAAAAGTATTAATTATCTCCTTTCAACAGAGGGTGAATTTCCAACATCTATTTGAAGAATAAGATAAGGGCATCATTGGCATTTTCTATAGAGTTGTTTCTAATCAGCAGCTGAATATTTTTAGAGTAGTTTAGAGTACTTGATTCTCACATTCTACAACAGGGAATGCTGTTTTGAGCATTGATTACACACCTGGATATACAATAGAAAATGAAAAATGATGAAGACTTTTCTGTAGAGAAATTTGCAAGTTTTAAAGTTAAAAGGGTTTTCCATTGGCCATTGACGCTAATTTAACTGATGTTCAAACTAGAAACACTCACAAGTAAATGTCAATATTGTTATACAAACTTGAAGATCCTATCTAAGCCTATTACCAGGTTAAAAAAACAAACAAACAAACTGCAAACAAACAAAAGAAAAACTTTTTTCTTTCCCTCCAAATTCCTAAATTATCCATGTCACAATATGGTGGTCCATTTAGAACAGTATAAATCAAGACTGCAGTTGAAAATAGATGTGCTATGCCCACCTTTTCTAACTGCTCTAAATTGAAATTCTATCTTCCTTTCTTTTTTTTATCTTCCCCCATCCTTCTCCCAATCTTCCCCACTCCCTCCCTCTGACTCCCATCCTTAAACCTCCCAAATAAGAATTATTTTAACCCACTTTATTTTGTCCTACCAGTTCACCGGCTAGCTGTGTGGATATACACATCAGCTCAGATCGAGTGACAGTAATATACACAGAAATAGAGTAGGACACTTTTTTTTTTTTTTTCTGAGGCAGTGGTAGTTCATACTAAGCAACAAAGTACAAGGCCAGAGAAGATGAAACAAAAAGGCAGTAAGGTTTAGCAAAGGATATGAAATCCAAGTAACATGTAGGAAACCAAAGGGATGACATTCATTTTCAGCAAAGTGACTCATTCTTCATTCACCAGAGAAGGCACAAGTCTGGTAGAAATAAGAGCAGGTTTCTCCTGTAGCAGATCTTTGCCCTGGAGAAAGCGAAATGACACCATCTTGAGAGAAGTCTGCTGACTTTGCTGATGTCAGTAGGGATGAGCATGAAAAGGAAAATACAGAAGAATGTTAAAGGAAGAGCAGGAGATTTGGAGCACAGACCTGATCTAAAACCTAAGTGGGTAGAGAGGAGATTCTTCTGTGCAGTTAGCAAGATTGTCTTCAGTTTGGTATCCTGCTAGAACATAACTTTACAGCTTTTGCAGTCTTCTGACATGACCATTTCTGTAAAGAGAAAGAGAGATAACAGTTTCACCACAAGTATCCAACTAGTTAAATGTCCTCCTACATTTTTTTTGAGAGAAAGAGGGAGAAAAACAAGAGAACTAAAACATTCACATAGCTTTTTTCCCCCCTCTTTCACAGTACGCTTACTATATGAGACGCGGGAGAACTAGAAACCTTTCATAGTATTCATTATTCTCAGAGTAATCTCTTCGCTATAGTCACTTAAACATATAGCTATTTATCTCCAGAATGAGACTATATTAAACAGACTTTTTTAATCAACAGATAACTATCAAAATTGTTGCTGTTCCTGAAAAAACTAAATCTGCAAATAACAATATATGCAGACATATGTATGTAAGCATACTTAGTTTGTGAAGAATAATTTTTTGCATCTTGTCCTCTTTTGTGATCAAAAATAAGGAAATAATAACTATTATTATAGTTCAGGAATTTTTTATTGTTATTACGAATGAAAATAAACATTTAAATTTCTGATAGAATTTTTGAGAGGCTTTTCTTTAGAAAAAGGTGCATTTGAACTAAAAAGTGTTAAGAAAATGGAGCACTTGCGGAACAAAAAACAAGTAGAACAAACAAAACTTTATGTCAAATATTGATCTTTTGTTATAGCTTTGATAGAAGATTTCCAGCTAGCCCTGCTGACACCTTATTGATGATGACGGTTGTTCCTGTATATTTTCAGAGGAAAGAAATTAAGAAAAAAATATGAAATCTGCAATTGGATGAGTTTGCAGGAGGAACAAAGAACTTATAAACTCTTTCCTGAGACACATGGTAAGTAGCAGTTAAGTATTTGTGCATTAGATCTATCAGTCTTTGCCATACTCAAAAAGCAATATTCCTCACAAAATTTTAAACTCATTCAATTCACATTAACTGTAGTAAAGTCTTCTTTGAAAGATACTCATGGCACAATTTCCTGTGAAAGAAAACAATGTTTGTCAAGAACAGGTTGCAATATAGGATAAGAGGTAATGGGCTTAAATTACAGCAAGGTGATTCAGTCCTGATATTAGGAAAACCTTTCTAATAGTAAAAATAGTGAAGTTCTAAAATAATTTGCCTTTAGAAGTTGAAAAAAAATTGGCTTTTAAGACTAGATTACACAAATATTTGTCATAAGTGAAGTTTCCATCTGTCGTAGATTGGCTTTAAGGACAGCAGTTAGAGCTAGGGAGCAAACCAACTATTAAGCTGTATGAGAGATCAGGATATAGGTCCAGTCTATGGTTTAATTAGCATAAATCTTGTACCTTGTCTTTGAAAGTCTGATGATAAAGTGCTCATAGGAAAAATATCACATATATACCATGGTGTACTGCTTTAAATATTGCTTTGCCAGTCACCATGTGACATAGGAAATATTAAGGATGGAGGTGTATGTGCACGCATGTTGCTAGAACATAGTGATTAAGTTGTCATAGTTTCTGGTTAATCACGTTTTGCAAGATTATAAATAAAGATTTGCAATTGGATGACTAAAGGTAACAGCAGGTGCATTCAGCAATGTGAAAGCGTTTATAAATTAAGAAACACAAGATCATCATATTTGCCTGTACTGTAGTAAAAAAGATTCCAGAAAAGACATGATGGTTTGATCTCACCCAAGCACAGAAAGACCTAGACAGAAAGGATAAGAAGAGAAATACTTAAACTGATGACTGATAGGGTCATCATTTGAGTAAAATTATGCCCAAATTACTTGCATGTTTTGTTAAATAAATCTTTGCTCTGGCAGACAACTGCAGTTTGTTTTCAAATGTGCTGCACCAAAACTTCTGCTTAGATCCACGGAGGGGTTCAATTCCTGAGCTCACTGCCTGGCCTTCTTTCCATAAGTAGAAGAGATGCAACATTGAGGTACATTCCATGCTCATTGTTTGCGACTGCATGTCTTTTGAGCAGAAGAAAAGGCTTCAGTTATGAAGGCAGGGACAGAAAAGAGTGATAACCTCATGGAAACAATCTGCCTGTTCTCCCAGAAGGATGTTAACAGTTTTTATATTGCACCACCTGTGTCATCTCTAAACCAGCAATTCATTTACTCTTCTCTCGAAAATGAATGTACTCTAGGAGAAAGTGTATAAGGACAATTTGAGGGGGAAAAAAATCAATCTTATCTTCAGCCAGCAAGCAATATTATACACTAACAGGGGGCAGACAGGACTTGTCCAACATTACTGCTTGCTAAAGAGGAAGGTATTGATTTGTGTTTGCCTTTTTATATTAACAGCAAAAAGTCTGCAGCACTTTCACATATCATAGGCTAAGGCTTAAGTGTGTCAAAAAGCAATATACAAACCACAAAAGGTTTGTAGTTTTGATTTGTGAAAGCTATGAGCATTCTGAATGCTTGTTTAAAGGTTTTTCTGCATCATCCATCTTCCTTCAAACCACGACAACTTTTCTTCTGTCATTGACCTTCCCATAATCTGTTCTCAACAGATCACTTTTCACTCCCTAACAAGTCCCACTCACCCTTGATGCTCTGTGATACCAGACTGAGAAGGATCTCACAGACAACCTTTTTTCTCTATAAAACCAATTTTCTGTTTGATGTCCTTGGGCATATGGTATTGGCCTCAGTTTGCCAAGCAAAACATAAAAATACCAAGAATTTGGACTACAGAAGGGTTGGTACAGCAGTGTATTTTGATATAAACATATGCTATCATGAGACACAGGAATTCTTTACTATGTGATCTATATGTCAACTGACTAAACACAAGCCTAATAATCTCACATATCATTTTAAGTCAGAAAATTATGACAAAGTTAACCTTCTGAAATGTGTCCAGACAGGGCCATCTGTTGTCTTGATGCATAAAAAGTCCTTGCGTTATTCCTAGTAAATTCCCACATGTCCATAACGACAACAATTTTTTTGTCTGTGTCTCAAGATTTATACCTAACTGAAAAGTACACACTTGCCACTATGTGTGGAATTACATGCTATGGTCACGGAGTAAGAAAGCCACTACCCAGATTTACAAAATTCACCAATATACTTTAAAATGTGCAAGGTGAAAGAAGATGTCTCCAAAGAAATTGCAGGTTAAAGATTAAAAGCTGAAGATTACATTTTAACTAATGAGTAAATAAGAGAATTTATCCTTTAGTAAGCAATTTGTAAACAGAAAGAAAGAAAACATTTGTTAATTAATAGCTTAGCTATGGGATGTTCATGCCTTTGTTGAGAAGCTAACATGTTCTAGAGAAAAAAGGAGTTTTGCAATCTTTGTTGTTATTGATTTCTCAAAGCATCTGTTTGCAAAATAACTATATATTCTAGCACTGAATTTCAAAGCATCTCCAATACTAGGAACAAAGGTAAAAAAGAAATACAGATGGTACTGGGTCATATCCTCAGCCACAGAGTTAGCTAGAAGGAGTTGTGTATGTATCTCAGAAACAGTGGTATAAATCAGTATATTATTTTTTGGCTTAACTCATGAAAAAAAAAAAAATCAGTTTTATTTTCTTCATTTCCTCAGTGTCTGATAGACATTGGTGACCATTCTAGATGTCAGAGCATCTTGTCTAGCTTTTGTCTGGCCAGGCTGCCTCAGTTTCCTAGAAATGCAGAAGACTGACAAGCATTTCATTTTAAGGGATTTAAGGGAAACCCACTTCTGCACCAGCTGAATGCCAGATGCCATTCTCTGAGCACTTGAAATGACATTCAAAATGAATGTCTAAGAATTGAATCCTACCCTAGGTAGCTACTTTAGGGTAAGCTGAATTGTCCTCTAAGTTTGGGGCAAAATTCTATTGTCCCACGGTCTCCTAATGTCATTTTAGGTATTGTGAAGTGTCCTACCTGGTCTCTAGTGTCACCTCCAGAGAGTTAATGGTTTTGTCTTAAATCTTGTATCATATTTGGTGGCCTACACAGATGCCTGTCTCATAATATGACCCTGCTCTGTTTTATACCACCCTGGTCACCTGACATTGAAGTACTAGAGAGAGTGCAGAGGAGGATGACGAAGCCGGTGAGGGGCCTGGAGCACAAGTCTTACGAAGAGTGGTTGAGGGAACTGGGGATGTTTAGCCCTGAGAAAAGGAGGCTGAGGGGAGACCTTATTGCTGTCTACAACTACCTGAAAGGAGGTTGTAGCATGGAGGGTGTTGGTCTCTTCTCCCAAGTAGCAAGTGATAGGACAAGAAGAAATGGCCTCAAGTTGCTCCAGGGGAGGTTTAGATTGGATATTAGGAAAAAATTATTCCCAGAAAGGGTTGTCAGGCATTGGAACAGGCTGCCCAGGGAAGTGGTGGATTCACCATCCCTGAAGGTATTTAAAAGGTGTTTAGATGAGGTTCTTAGGGACGTGGTTTAGTGCTAGAGCTAGGTTAGGTTATGGTTGGACTCAATGATCCAGAGTCTCTTCCAACTGAAATGATTCTATGATTCTATGATTAAGGTATCTGAATTATAACCTTCCTCTTCTGAACTGGCAGCTGAAAGTTAGACAAGTTTTTCCCAATGTCCTAACTGACACTAGATTCCTAGGTTTCACCAACTGAATTAAACTTCTATTATATATTCTTCTAATTCTTTCTTTTTAGTATCAGAAAACTGCAGATTTTACAAGCTCATATTGTAGTTAACTGCATCTCTGACATAATATCTGAAAGACAAGGCTCAGTCTGTTTGTAGATGGAAAACTAATATGGGGTGGGGAGGTGTACACTCATGTGAACAGTAATATAAAAGCAGAAAATTGAACCTGTTTGTCATGTATCTTGCTAGGACATTTTACTCCAGCAAATGTTTACCTAATTTTCTATAAGGGGATGTTGTTGTTGATATCTGTAGAAAGACAGTGCAAGTCACACACAGATAATCTAGATTTATACAATACTTATCTCAGAGTACTTCTTTTCTTTCTAGGCTCACATTAGAATCATACTATGAAAGTTCCAAGTCAAGAAGACTTCATATATATATGAATGAAAGTTGAAATTTTCAGGTAATGAATCTACCATAGTTCAACTCACATAATCTGATCTTTGCATCTGAAGCTTGGGCCTTAGTGATGCATAAATGGTGTAAGTCTCAGTGGATTGAGGTACAGGAGTCAATTTTAGACACGTTTTCCCTTAAGTGGGAAAACAGTTGAAAACAAATTATCTTTTATTAAAATTTCAGCCTCTCACCCTGAGAACACCTAGGCATATACATATATTGTCTTTTATGTTGCCTTATACAAGATGTAAAGATTAGGCCAAAAAATCTATTTCTTTGCTTTTTTATAAGATTTCAAGCTAGATATTCACCCTGTACAGTATTTATTAAACAAAACATTTTGCAAACTGTGAGGTATAATGCACTCCATTGCATTCTCTGGGCTCAGATGTTCTGTGTGTTTCAGATCAAGAATGTTTTCCTTTCATTTGTCTGCATTTCTTAAAAAGTGACTGCCAAGAGACATTTCGATCTTGTAATTTTGACAAAGTGAACTGGTCTTCTGTTTGATGGATACCTCACTTAAAAGCTCTGGGGTAAGTCACAGTTCTTTCAGTCTGCGTTAGTATGGTTATGACTATTGCTGCTGGAGCTTCTTTAGTGTTCCATTCATCATATAAAAGACAGGCTTGCTTTATAGCAACACCTACACACAATAAATAAATAGATAAATAATATGAAAATTAGTAAACCCTGACTGATTAATTATGATGATGTAATTGGACTATAATAAGGGAAAACCATTTTATGTCATCAACATTCATTTAAAATGGATGGGTTTGATGTCCTTTTGATACGTCTGTTTTAAATAGCCCATCCTATAATGCTGTGAAGTTTGATTTCTGAATACCTTATAAAGCAGGGAACTATTACTCTCCCGATTTTACAGATTTGTAGACTGCAGCAAAGATTGGTGCAGTGACTTGCCTGGTATAGGGTCAGCTCTCTCAATATTACTGCTATAACCCATTTTGAAGCATTGGCAAATTTTTGTGTTGGAGTTGCCTGCAGCCTTTATATGTGAAAGTTGTTCACTAATAGAGTTTTTACCAGCTTGAGACAGCCAAAGTGCTCCCTCTGCCAGTGTTCTGGAAGCAATTTAGTAGGTAACTCTTCATGACTGTGACAGTCACAGGTAAATCCCATGTGGGAGTTCTGATTTTCTTACTTCCTGCAGCAGTACAGATACAAGTAATCAAAGGAAGTGTAGGAAGCATTAGCAATGGTTCAGAAAGTGACTTGCAGTGCACCTTATTATTGGATGTGTCACTAGCAGGCTGTATACCCATTAAATTCCCATTGTAAAACTCAACTCTAAACATGTCAGAGGAAATCCGCTGTACTAAAATACGCAGTGCTCTAGCATGGCTGTTTAGTACTTTGTCTGAATGCTAACTTGGTATTTTAATGTTATCCTATGTCTTTACAGTGCTAGAACTGAATCCTAAGCATTACACTCTCTAAAACAATCATACCTATTTATAGCAGTCAACTAAATCATATGATGACTAATGTGTAGTACGTTCTCTTCTGCTATAAGATGAGGAATGTATAGTGATTGTAGTGCTTTTGTTGTAATTTTAAACTAAAAGAGCTAGTAATGTTTGCTATAATAAGCAAAGATGAAACTTTGAATCCAAATGCCTTCAAAGTAATGGAAACATTAGCCATCCAATCCAAAACTCCAGGCATGAATACCATCTTCTGGAATAAGTTGTGGTTTGGCTCTAGTTTCTTTTAAATTTGAATAAAAATTGTGAGGCTAACTGTCTTCCTGGATTTCTGGCCAAAAACCAGGGAAAGTTCTCCTGAAGACATTTTGTGATTCATCCAGTAATTCGTTTTGACATTTCAGTGAAGCAGAACTCAATTCCTAGTTCTTTTTTAGCCCCTGGACTACATAGTTGAACCCCAAAACACAGTGATAATTTAATTTGGTCCTAAATAGGGATTTCTTCAGACTTCTTGAATAACTGTGAAATATTTCACTCATTAAGTATAAACTGTGCTATCCTAAATAATGTATCAGATAATGATAGGCATGATACTATTGAGAAAATACATTATTTCTGACATATAGTGATCTGTACTGGTCTGTTGAATTTAGAAGTTCAACTTGTTTGCAGTTTCCACCATTTCTGTAAACTTTCTCATTGAGAAATATGGAAGACAGTGTTAATTTCACTGATCAGAACACCAACATCTGTCTGAGTTAATCTAAAATGTATATGAAGATATCTGTGGGTCAAGTTATAACTTCAAATGAAATCGGACATACTGAAGAAGTTGCTCCCAATTGTACTACTTTAAGGCACAACAGAATTTGACCAAAAGAAATGGAACAACAGCTATTGATCAACACGGTTTTCCCTTTGTTTACTAGGCAAATCCTATCAGTTTCCAATTTTACTATGTCTTTTAAAATAAGCATATAACATATTTTTTTAAGCAATTATAATAATAAGTGATTTCACAGGTGTCAGATTTCAAAGTGGAAAAATAGATGGGGACAGGAAAACTGAAGATATAGCTTTTTACCCAAATAGATAATTTTATGCACAAATGGGTTTTTGCTGCAGAGATAACATTGTACAAATCAGTGCTGCAGGCTTCAATAGATGACACTGACACTGATGTGCACAATTTAATTCTTTTTCTATTTTACTATTTCCTATTTCATATTGCCAACTGTAATAAAAGCACTGTTTTGTTTTGTTTTATTTTTTAATCTGTAAAAGCTCTTCACCTACTTTAACTCAAAAGCATTTACAACTGCAAGTGCTAAGTTATATATAATATCAACAGATTTCAAGTTTTTTCCAGGAACCAGATTTATCAAAAATGCTATACCAAGAGCTAGAATCAAAGTTCGGATCCTTATTTTATGAGTTCTCAAATACTTGTTAAAAGTTGACTTTTTAAAATAATAAGTAAAAGAAAGTAAGTCCACATTCTGTTCTCATTTATACTGGTCTAAACATGGAGTGACTTCGGAATATCAGGAATAAAGTTTGTCAGAGTAAGCCATACATTCTGGAATTTCAGACTTTATTATTGCAACTCATTATGTCTGGAAATGAATCCAAGCAGGCACTAAAAAAGAAGAAGTTTCAAAATGCATTAACCCATCTTCCCAGTAACGCATAGGATTCTGAATACATCATCCCTTGCACTGCTATGTGCACTGCCTTCCTAGACAATGCAGGATCCAATTTATGGTTTATCTTAATATTCAGAGCCTTCTATAGAAGAGGACCAAGCTTTTCTTTTCAGAAATCATGACCCCCCTTGACAGCTGTTACAATCAAATGAAACTATGAAGTTTTCTGTCAAGAAGGAAAGACTTGCAAGTACAGGAGACAGAACGTTTTCTAGAGCTGTTAGAAGATCAGGGAACTCTCTTTTACAAGTGATAGGAGCTTGTGAAATAAGATCAGATTTCACAGCTTTCAGATTTAAATGCAAAATCCATTTCTTTCACTCAGTTTTCTCTAAATAGTTCTCTCACATAGTATTGTTTGCTGACCTAGCTTAGTATTTTTATTATTGAAGTGGGAAGTTAGAGGACAAACAACTACCCAGACAGACCCTTTTGACAGTCTTTCACCTCTTTTTCTCATCCCACCCACACACTTGGAGATTTTCTCAACAAAGGGATGCAGAAGCTCTGTGTTGCTTTTCCTCTTCTCTCCTCTATTCAGTGTAAAATTTTATAGAGATGTGCATGCTGGCCCGTTTGCTTGCCTAGCTCTGTACTAGTCCTGGATCCATTAATCACATGGGTCTTAGTAGACTCAGGATGGCTGGAGAAAAATAACCATAAAATAATCCAGATTTATAAAATGCTTATCTCAAAGTATTTCTTTTCTTCTTCAGCCTTTGGGTAGTGCTATAACCAATACGATCAATAATAATAATAATAATAATAAATACAGATAATCACAGCTCATTTTCAACCGATATCAACACTGGATGAAATTTAATGGGCTGCAATATATTCCAGGTTTGACAAAATGGTCTAGTAATCCCTTTTGCCCTGAACCTTTGCAAATCTATGAAGTTAATTATCTACCTCTCCTAACTTTACTTGTTTGAAATAGCTTCAACACAACAGCTGTGGAGATTAATCACAGATACAGAATGAAATCGATTACTGGGTGCAAAGAACTTGGTTTTAAGAACATGCTATACAGAATTGCCAAATTTCTGTTAAAAAATATAATTATCAAGAGCAATATACTATATCTACTTGTATCTTGAACCAATGTATATGAAGGTAACTGTTAAGGCAGAATGTGGAAGAAGGTCTTTATACAGCAATCACTATGTCATTGAATTCTTATATAAACCATATATTCAGACTTAAAACTTGTAAGAGGCCTCCATAGCTCCTACTTAATGTAATGGATATAATCTCCAGTTAGTTGCTAGGCTTATTCCAGTAATAACCTAAAAAGAGTACAGCTGTATGTATACCAGTCATTGCTTTTAACAGAACAGAAATGGCCAACTGCCTACCTTGTTCAGCTTGTTCATAGTAAATAGTGATGTTAATGGAGTAATCACACTGGAACCAAACAAATGAAGAAGGTCAACCATAACATCTTCATTCAACAGGGCAGAAGAGTGATCAGAGTCATTACAGAGTTGGTAATCTGATGTCAGTGGTTTGCAAATATTCAGCAAAAGCTTTAGGAGAAAGATTAACTGAAGACACAAACGAAAATAGGATTAAAGAACAGGTGTGACATTTAGATGGTGATAGACAGATTTCATATCAGTTTTTAGAAGGACTATTGATTTTCTAGGCAACAGGAATGTAGATTGGCTTAATCTAGCTGCACTCTATAAAGTATTTCATATGACACTACATGAAAATCTATTAGCCAAACTGTGCACAAGGATATACAATAACTGAATTTTGGAGAGAGGCAGTGAACAGTGCTGAAACGGGAAACACAATTGTACAGGGAGGTTACTAGTGAGATTTTTCAAGGGTAGGTCTTAACATTAGTCTTATTCTGTAAGATTTTTCATTTCTTTGATCTAAGAAATAGATTTGTAGAAGTGAAATTTACTGTTGACTCAAAGATAAGAGGTTGCTATTGATATAGCGGAGAGGTACCTGTAAAAGGAACAAGAACTCCCTTATTGTAAAATCCATTTAGTTGATAAAATGGGAAAATTTTATTCAGTCACAGACTCTCAGATTTCTTTATCTTTAGATATATCACATCAGCTGAATGCAGTTCAGAGGCCAGAGCCAGTGTAGAAATCTAGTATTTTTTGAGAGGCGTATAAGTCAAGGAATGGTAGACATGAGCTTGAGCTTGAGCTTGCTGGCGAGCCATGTTCTCAGGAATGCCAGCTGGAAATCAGATGAAATAGAGTATTTCAAATGACATCTGATAATGATGGGTGGAGTAACAGAATATCATATTGCATTTCTTACCATTGCAAACCCATAGCTCACCTAATTTGCATACAGACCCTTTCATTTACATAAAATTGGATTTAGGTGTCTGGAATATGGAAATGAATCCTACTCTTTGGGCTTATTTCAGTTGTCCACATAGAGGCATCTGGAGTTATTTGAGATGCCTGATTCAAGATGGCACTTCACAGTTTGGGTCATATCTGCTAGCCCCATGTGATGTCAAAGATAGCCAATAGCATCTCAAATGACACAGAAGTCCAATGTGTCAACAAGTGAATTAAGTCATTTGATTCCATCTTTCCACTACCTGATGTGTATATCTCAACTAGTATTAAAAATGGATCTTCACATACTTTTGATCTGGACTAATTTAAAAAAAAAACAACAGAAGGAACAGGAAATAAGTCATGGTTTTGGACGATGTTAAAACGGATTTGTCTTCATAGGAAATCAGTATACAAAAATAAACCCATATAATGCTTCTTATTTTTCTTGGGTTTTTTTTAGAATATCGCTACCTGCAGCAACACGGTTTGTGGAAAAAAAATTATTGGATCCTGTGCCTTTTGAGTGAAACTCCACTGTAACAGGTACATATGATACCTTTATCAAAACTTTTATTTCCATACAAAGGTAACGACACTGCCAAAATTGTCCTCAGTCTTGCGTAAAGAATTAACTTAAATGTTGTCCATGCCAGACAGTAGAGGATATGTTCAATTTTGGATAATTTATCTCATAGTCCCATTTTCTTTTTTTTTTTTTTTCTAAATAGCATATTAATTGTTGAAATGTCAACTCTGTAGTGGGCTTTATATATAGTGATGCAATTTTTTCTTGACCTTTAATTTTGACCAAAAAACTCTACCTATATTTCCATCAGAATAATTATTGCTCTGGTTTTTATGAATCTAGGGATTTGAGGTCAGGGGAGCTTGAGTTCCTTCCTACTTTTCACTGTTAGGGCTCTTTCATCTGCATTATAAAGCACCACTATACGTTATTTCTCATATTTATTATCTCTCAGGATTTAATACACAAAATCTATTTATCTCTAATAATATGAGTTAAAAATTGATTCTTTTCAATCACAAACAGTATTTACTGCAAACATAAAATTATAAATCCATTCTGCACAGTTTAAATTTGGTCTCACAGAGACAGTAAATAAAGCTATTTTTTGTCCTCTGATTTTACCAAGCTTAGCATCAGGGTTATTTTTGTTTGTCTCTTAGAGATCAGTAAAATACAATTAAAGAACTCGTCTTATAAAAATATTCCTGACTTGAATGACACTACTGAATTTGATTAATATTGTCTTTGTCTACCTAAGGGATCTTCAACAATCACAAAGCCATTTATTTCACAGATAGGTCAAGATTCAGATTAGTTGCTATTCTTGGATAGCTCGTAGTTTAACTTGACTTAGTTGACAAAATGGATGCTATCTAAAAATTTTTCATCATCACAAAAATACTCTTTGTGAGGCACAGGTTTTTTACTACAATTCAGGGATTTTTTTCCCATGTTGGTGTCCAACCACTCACAGCAGGAGATCCACTGTAGCACCTGAGAATGGAGTGTCCACCACCAAGTGTATGGAGTTCCTTATTTATCACAACTGATGAAAATACAGTATAAAAACCAGTTTTGGACGCACATATTTGAGAAATGAGATAGAAAGGAATAAAACCAGAATAATAAAGATTCCTTTAAGGGCAGTAAATTCACAACGGTTATGTGGATTTTGAATAGGCCCCACAGCTAGGAAAAAATTCATTGCAAATTCTCTTTTCTTCAGATCTGAAGCCTGTTCTCATTCAGTGGAGGGAAATTATCCTTTTTTTTTTTTTTTTTACAAGTTCTTCTGCAGAGCTTCAGGACAGCTACATGGAGCCATAGAAGCTTTGCCAAACTCCTCTGATAAATCCTTTCTTATCATAGTTTGGGAAATAGTAGTATGGCTTGCCAAGGAGCTGCAGGTCTGATGGCCCTTAGGAGCTGAAATGGAGTCCTGGCTCATGGGCAGGGTGGGGGAAGCCCCAGGAGAGGCATAAATGAAGGCTTTTCTCAGCTCATTTTAACAGGCTAGGCTATAAAAGTTCTGTCAAATCTTCTCTTCCTTCCTGTATACATGAGGAAGGCAGGAAAAGACAAAACAAAACAACAAAACATGGGAGAGAGCACTTGTCTCTGAAGCAGGAGATATGAATACAATGCAGTTGTGTGCCTGTGAGCTTGACAGCAGAGATCTGGTCAGTAGACTCAGAAGAATCTGAGGACACAGTCCAGTTGCCTAGCTTTGTGTATCAAAGCCCACAGAAATATGACAGATAGATGTGGCATGGGTCATTTGTAAGGAGTTTTGACTCCTTGGGCTGGCAGTGAGAAGCTATAAAGAATGACTTGAGGCACATCAAATAGCACAAGTCACCCAACTGAACAGACATGAAAGCGTTACCCATTCTCTCATGCAAATTATGGAAATGGAATAAAGCATAATGAACAATTTCTATAACCTAGTTAGTACTCCTTAAATGCTGGGAGGAGAAACAGTGCTTCTCTACTACTTCAGGTCACAGTCCATACCTAAATATTTCTATGTTTTTGCACAGGAAGGAGTTTAATTTTATGTTCCTGTTTTCAATCTGGATCACTTACATACTGTGGGATTTTGTTATTTTGAATAAACTAATTGAAGCATATGGAAATAAAGTAGAACCTGTGGCTGAAATGTTTGGCAATCAAAATGGTGCGGTGCAAAGAAGAAACCATTTCATTTGTTAAATAAAATTGAAAAAAATTTGTGAGAATCAAATCGACATTTAAGAGACATGTTTGAAGATATGCAAGCAAGTTCAAGAGAGATAAAGGTTGGTGATAACATTTTATTTACGGTACTGGTATCCTACAGCATATATTAAAATTAGAAAATCACGCCTCTGTGATCGTTGAAAATTGCCTTTAACCATCTTTGATCCTTTAATAACCTAAGTCTCTGAATGGTATTTAACCTGAGCATTCTAATTTTATAGGGTGCCCATGTAGGAAAATTGAGGATTTATGTTTAAACTTTCTATCATTGAGAAGCATGGCAGTAAATTGCTTACAGAGTATCATCCTAGGAGGTTTACATTACAGTGGGGCAACAATTAAAACCTGTTACTGTGTTTTATAAGTGCTTAACAACATGCTGTTTTCTCTGATGTTTACAGCCGTGCTCCAAGATACCAGTCAGTGATACAAATAGAACTGTAGAGGACTGAGATTTGATTCTCTTGCACTTTATTCTGCTCTAAATCAAAAGCTGTAGTCACACCAGACATAAAAGACAGTCTATGAAAGAAATAATTTAAGTGCCTGCTTTGTTTTCTATGCATTATAAACATTTTCACTAAAAAAAAAAAAAATCACTCTCTTCACAGACGTTATCAAAAAAAGCAGCATTTGTGAATTCTTTTGCCCACTTAGGAGGATGGAAAAGTACCATGGTGTGATGTTGTCACAGTCCATTCGGTGATGGACTCATGATGGTTCGTTTACCTTGATCTTGAAGCACAAAATTAAGGCAACCAAAATGCCAAGGGGTTATAATTCAATCAAACAGTGTTACTTTGTTAATTTGCCCATAAAGCAGCACACAACAGAGGGAGATGGAGAGAAAAGGAAAGAAAAAGGGGGAAATAGGATTATAGCTACCACCACGAGTTCCAAAGGTGTCCCTCTAGTCTCAGGTCCCGTGAGGAGAGTCCTGACGGACCTCCGTTGTGATCTGGGATCCTTTGGTGGGGAGATCTCGATGATGTCCCGTCGGGAATCGTCTTTTATGCTTCTTCACCCTCCCTCACTGTGACAACCTTGAAGCGCACCCCACAACCTCAGCAGAACAAAGGACCTTGTTATGCCTTAAACGTCTGGTTTTTGTTACTTTGGGAGGATAAGATGGATGACTGTGTAGGCAGACATCTTCCTTATCTTTACCAAGGTGTTGTGTTTGGCGGGAGAGATAGATGGTTATGGTGTCAGGCACCTTGTCAATTGCTGTGAAGGCCTCATGGCCCAATTGGGATGAGAGAGATGAACTATCTGGTGGACAACCAACTACCAGAAGAAACCATGAACCAACAGCTACCCCTGACGGGCAAAACAACTCACTTCTTTCTGGTCAGTACTGTGAACTTTCTCCTAGTTTGAACACCCCAGACCCATTTCCAGAAGAGTCTTCCTAATTAGCATGAAGAGCGAGCAGAGGGAGGAGATGAACTGCCCTCTCCTATCTCACATGTAAATGAACTTGGTTATAAAACAACCTCACGTATGATACAGGTTGGCAGCGTGTAAATCTTCAACGCGTCCCCCGCTCCAGAGGTCGTCACGGGACCGATGTACCTGTGGAGTGGTGGCATCTTTCTCTCTCTCTCTCTCTCTCTCCCTTTCTCTTTCTGATATCTTAGTTTTCCTTCTCTCTCTCTTTCTTTTTCTTGAACATATAAAAGTAATACCATTCTAAGTTCTGCTGCTAAAGTCTTGTTAAGTTTTGCATTACAGTTACTAATTGTTGCCAATCCACCGTTATTTTTTAGAAGGGCTTTTGCTTTCAATGTATTGATAAGTTTCATGTTACTATAACATACTTTTGCCAAGTCAGTAATTGCTGTAATTTGTATACCACCATGTGCTTTTAGTAAATTCATAATTGGACCCCTGGAGTGATTGTCTGTCATTCACTTCGCATGGCCGTGCAGAATTACCCGGAGTTAACTCACACCTGATCTCATCTGTTGAGTCAGGGTGCATGTCGCGTTCAGAGTTAACTCATCCCTCATCCCATCTGTTGGGATGGGACACTCACTCCCATAGATTGAGGCCAATCTCCGCCTTTGTTGTGCAATCCAGGCTTAACTGTGCAGGCCCAAAGAGTCCTCGCTTTGCTCGCCAGAACCCGTCTGGGCCTGTGTCGCCTCGGTTCAGGGGTCTCTTACTGGTCCATTGAGTGACCTCAAGATCCTTGGCGAGCCTCTGCGCATGCTCTTCTTCGTTAGCCTTTGTTACAGGGAGGAGGTGGGGGCAAGTTTGGCTCAGGCAGCAGGTGGAGTCCATACAGCAGCCATTGTTGCCTGTAGCTCCCGGGTCAGAGAGACCTGCACAACACAATTCGTTTCTTCAGGCCTCTCTCCAAGTCATTGTCCAATTCTTTCTATCAGTCCATCTCTTCTCCAAGTCTGTTCTTCGGACCGACTCTTACAGATGTAGAAAGTTATGCATACATCGTGTGTACTCTGTTTCTGTAGGAGTAGGTACGTTTACACAGTCCTAAAATTACATTCAGACTTTTAAAGGCAACCGCCAGGCTGATGTGGCCCATGGTGAAAATGAGTTTGACATCCCTGCTCTGTGACATCCCAGATAACACCTTTGCTTATGTTTAGCCAATTGAGTCGCACCCTTCACATCTTTTAGTTGTATAGGTTACCTTTTTGGAAAAAGGAAAAAAAAAAGGCACCTTCAGGGGAGGAATTCCATCAGAAAATAAATATGCATGAGAGGTGGCATTAATCACCCTTTGTAGGTACTTATTTCTTTCAATCACAAACATTATGAGACAAGATGTATAGAGCAGGACTGGTTATATACCACTTTCATCAGTTTACAGGAGGCATAGATAGACTAATTTCAAAGGCAAATCACAAATATTAATTTTAAATACTTATTTTTGATGTTTTAACTTCATAGAGGTGAGGTGTTTCATATATGTGGTAGGACATAAAATGGAATTTATTGCTGCCATCAGTATTGCTATGTAAATTGCCTGATTTGTTCTTCTGTTAAATGCTGCTGATGATTTTCATGCCAATTCTAAAAAAACAAAAAATGAATAGTGTAGGTAAAAAATATAATTTGCATTACAGTCTTGAGGGGCAGAGATCATTCTTCTGTGTTTCATAGAATCTTAACCATATGTAATTCATCCTAAATAGAACATTAACATAACTAATAAAATATTAATGTTACCTTAAAAGGGTACATTTTCTTCACAAGGCCTGTGTGCCTAGATGTATGAAAATAAGTTCTACCACCAGGGAGGCAATGGGATATGTAATTCTGGGTAAGGCTGGCAGCAAAAGAGCCTGGAACTTAAATTGGTTTCAACTAATCACTAAAATATAATCTCATTGACCTCAGTATATATCTGAAGATATTCCAGGAACTTCAGTACAGTTCATTTGTTCTAAAAGAGGCTAAAGCAAATATGCCATCTAAATAATACCAGTTTACTGCCTTTTTCAATGCAAATAATTATTAAAACCAGTGTTGTATCTCTGTCTCCTCTCAATCAGATTAGCTGCTGTTGCAACGAATGACTCAAGGCAAAATCCTGAATTCATGTTTAAAAGCATCATAAAACAAGGAATTTTGCTGACTTTGTGAAATGGTGAAAAGACCAGAAAGTTTCACGAATTTTTTAGTTCAAGCTAATAGTCCATCTCTATGGCTGTGTATAAATAGTAAGGTCAAGTTGCAGTGTTCCAAATGGCAATAGCAGGTGACACACTAAAGCACTTTGTGGCTTGCCCTTTACCGGTGAGGAAGTTTTCTTCTCTGTGTGTGTGTGTGTGGTTCAAGCGTTCACCCAGATCTCATGTCAGAAGGCAAGTTGTGCAAACGGAAGCAACCACGGCTTAAACACTTCCTTGCTTCATTTTCTAATTTTTGACACAATCAAAGGCAACGGTGAAAAGAGCCTGGCAACAGACATATGGGGGCTGATCAGTGTTCTGCCTCTGAAGGCAGACGCAAGCAGATGTCCATATGACGTTTCTCCTCCTCTATATGCTTCCAGTCAGTTGCAATTAAGGCTTTCTTGAAGCAGAAGAGACATCGTTGCCCCAATACTCTTTTTTTTTTTCATGAATTTTCCTTAACATTTGTAGTCATGCTATACTGGAAGATCGTTGTACATTGAGAAGTACGTTTATGGAGTGTCCATAGTAAGGTGCTGGCAGCAGGGGGCTGCTGCAGGCTCCTCTGTGAGGAGAGACCGGGGCTACTCCGTGCCAGACACAGTCGCTTCCAGCCAGCTCCAACAGACCCACCACAGGGCACAGCTGAGCCCCTCAACCAAGGTGGTGGCACCTCAGGGAAAATTTATTTTGGAAAGGGTAAAACACCAGACACACAGAGGAGAAGGGAACCAAACAGCTGGGTCAGCATTTGCCTGTTAGCCAAGACTAATCTGCCACTTAGACATTATGCTGCGTGTACAGCTTGACGCTCAGGCCTGTGTTTGCAGCACATATTCTTTGGATGCAAGGGAAACTTAAGCTGCTAATTGTAACAGAGGACCCAGAGGCAGCTCCCTATGGGCACTGGGCAATCACACCAGCTATATGTCCTTGCCTTTATGTTAAAGTGAAGCAACATATTCACATGTGAACATACTTTTGTTCAACATTAGAATCAATGGACAGAATGGTTTTCTATTAAGAATATCCTGTAAGAGCTCTAAAAGCCAAAATGTCAGCAAACTTCTCCATGGACAGGATCTGCACAGCATGACCTACATTACTAAGAGATCTTTCTGGGGTTCCCAGCATCCGAGGAGACTTATGGTTACTTTTATATGCCCTTTTTTTTCTCATGTTAGCTCCAATGTATTAAGCAATACTTTACGAAGTCTGAGTGCCTTTCTCTGTGGGATCATAATGAGCATTTGTCCCAGTGCATTAAAACGTCCTTTGAAACGATGGAAACTTGTGGCATCCACAAAGCCTACAGCAGAGTTCAGTGATTTTATTATAGGGTAATGATTTAATGATATAGCTGGCAGAATCACCTCCCATAACCCCTAGGTGAGCAACTGTCTCTCTTTCAGTGACAACAAGCAGAAACAGGCTAAGAATCATCTTGAAATGCACCAAAACCAACTGGAAAGATAAACTGATTTAAGCCAAAGTGACCTACATTTCCGAAGTGAGCAGGATCACTATAGTTCAGAGCATAGTCACTGCATAATCCCAGCGATCTCTCTGCAGAGTCCACATAGTACACAAGGGCAGAATAAAGCCCTAGCTTTTGTTTGCCAGGTTTTGCCTGCCTCCGTAACAATAGATACTGGACACACTTAAGTGAATCCAGTACTGAGATTCTCGATTTCTCATCCAAATGGATTAAAGTCCCAAAAGCTCAAATCAATTTGAATATTTTTCATAATAACAAGAAGTTATTGACCAATTGGTTGTTTTATGAAAAAGTAAAATGAGAATCCCACACTTTGATTAATGTTCTATTAACTTTTGCTTCCAAAAACTCTTCACCTAATCACAGCCAGTATCCTCACAAGTAGCACAACTCACCGAGCCTACAGTTTGGGGTTTTTAGTTTCTGCTAGAAATAAAAACAAAAACAAACAAAAAACACAAACAAAAAACCCCAAACAAACAAAACCACATAAAACCCAACAATAAACAAACGAAACAAAACAAAACCAAAGCAAAAAAACAAACCAACAAACAAACAAAACCAAACAGCTAGTGTGAATTACCAGTGTAGTAAGTGATAATATGTATATTAAGTAAGCATAATTTGATTGTTAAAATACACTCAAATATTTAGAGATAAGTTTGAAAAATATTGATATACTTTGTCTGACTGGGAGAGTTAACATCCCCTAGCAGCCTATATGGTGCTGTGTTTTGGACTTGTGGCTAAAACAGTGTTGCTGACACACTGATGTTTCAATTGTCTTTGAATAATGTTTACACACCAGGAAGGTTTTCTCTTTTCCCACTCTGCTGCCTGAGCAAGTAGGCTGAGGACGAGCAAGAAGCTGGGAGGGGACACAATGAGGACAGCTGACCCAAATGGGCAAACGTGATATTCTGTACCATGCAATGCTATGCTCAGGAGTTAAAATTGAGGCGAGATGAAGAAAGGTGTGTGTAGGGGGATGGTGATTGTCTTCTAAGGCGGCTGGTGCTGAGACACTGGATGGGGATCTGTCTGCTTGGGGGAGACAGTAAGTGACAGGGTGCTTAACTGCTTGTCTGGGTCAACCTACCATAGTGGGTTGAATTCTAGAATTTGGGGAATTTTATTTTGGGTGTAGTAAGTATAAATCTCTTATTACAGGATCAGCAGTTTATGATTTGTTCCTAACAGACTGATGAGGATCTAATTTTAAGAGAGAGAATGTGCTATATTATGACCATGTGAGTTTATTCTGGGAAAGTAATTTGACCATTGACATTACCCTACATTTTCTGAGGTACCATTGGCTACTAACAGCCATCTCATTTACAAGACCTTGTTTTCTGCTAGAGTCCATGAATGCTGCACAGTAATATATATTTGTCCCTCATACTCGTGAAATGCATGAGTTTTTTTGTTTTCTTTTAATTTCACTTGGACATCCCCAAAATAATCATGGGAAAACCTCTGTGGAAAGCAGACACATAATTCTAAATTCAAGAAGCCTAGTAAGAGGAAGAGAAACTCAGAACATTTGTAACTGATGAAAACAATCAAAGGCATGATATGCAAAGAGGTTAAAGAAATGCAGTGCTAGAAAATGTTCACCACTCAGTAAAACCAAAGGTTATGTATATAGCACAGTACATTTATTTCAAATTAATCAAATTGGACAAGTATTTCTTAAAGAAAAATAATAGTAAATGTAATACATTCAATGATATAACAGAGCTGCATATACACGTTGTGGTAAATAAGATCTCAAAGCAATCCAACCTACTGCTCATGTAATGCCGCGATAGACTTTGATGATTACTGTTACCAAGGAAATAGTAAAAGAAGTTGAAACTGTTTAACATTCCAGTCCACACAAGAAGTATTCATCTTCCAAAATTACACGGAGTTGCATTTCCTTGTCCCTGTGTTTACTTGAACTATGCTACTTCAACCTGCAAGAGCAGAAAAATAATATAAAAGAAAGGTAGATATTGAGCTATTCTAGGAATAGATGACTAACCAAAAAGATGGGAAGGCAGAAGAATACCAAACCTCTGAGGAAGCTATAGGTAAGGGAACTGAGGAAAAAAAAGATAAGATGACCCAGAGAAGGCCAGAATTTATGAAGGAGGAATCAAATTTAAAAAGGAAGAAAAGATTTGGAGCTGGCTTTGTAGGGTAGTAGAGGCAAATGAAACACTGTGGAAATGCCTCTCCTTATGAAAGGTTTTATGTTTATTAATAATAGTATATTTACGCAGAACTATCAACTAAAAG
Source organism: Caloenas nicobarica (assembly GCF_036013445.1). Classification (NCBI taxonomy): domain Eukaryota; kingdom Metazoa; phylum Chordata; class Aves; order Columbiformes; family Columbidae; genus Caloenas; species Caloenas nicobarica. The sequence goes on from NC_088245.1 coordinate 177,998,740, forward strand.
TCTGTATTGTTTTAAAAAGACATATTGGACCATTTTCAGCAGTAGTTAACAGTTCTTTCTGAAATGAATTACATTATACTACTGATCAGCAGACAAAGCAGACAGCAACAGATAACCCAAATCATGAAAACCTGTTTGAAAATCCTTATTGCAATTGTGACATTCACATATTATTGCTTACTACAGTGATGAAAGGAAATTTGAGGCTAGTTTTGGTTCAGATGATGCAGTGATAATGTTTGTTTGATTGTTTTCTGTAATGAAACAAGAACACTTTAAAAAAATATTTAAAAACAACAGCAACAACGACAACACCCTCCAAAAACCAGGAACCAATCAGTAGAAACCTGGATATTAATAGGCATGTCAGATGAGGTAATTCCTCTTGGATAATCAGCTCTAACAGGAATAAAGGATAAACAGACAGTATAACTACTTCATAGGCATGATAGTAGAAAAGTTAACTACAGCTTATCACTTGAACACAGGATGTAGAGGACAGGAAAGAGGCCAGTTAGGCTAAGGTACAAAGTACAGGGTCTTTCAAAAAAATGGACCCAGTTTCAACACTGTTGCGGGGTCACCATCCTGTGAATGACTGAGGCAAGGGACTGTGCACTGGGAGAGGCATCCAGTGGTAATGGTTTGAAGCTCTATGCCCTGCCCTTTCAAGTGGTAAGAGTTTCACTCATGGGTGGTTGGTGGCTGCAGAGATATAGTGATTTCAAATTGGGCCCATCTTTTTGAAACACCCTGTAATCTGCAAAAACAAGCTTGACAAGTAGAACTGTGTTGTATATGGGAAAGAAGAAAAGTATCTTCTGAAATAAGATCCTAAAATCACTTTCTGTCATTGCTCCTGTGAACAAATACTTATTATTCCTGCCTACTTACACCTTTGAAGTCTACCTTTAGTTTTTTAATGAGTAGAGGTTTAAAAGAATTGCTCAAGGTATATGGCTATGTAAGTACAGGATGTCTCACTTTAAAGGACCCATGGGGAGGGGAGGAGCACAACAGAGCGATCACATGGTTGTGTGGTTTTTACTTAGATTTAGTAAATGAGAAGTTTCAATAAAGAGGGAGAAGGAAATTAGTATATTCAGAACAAATGATGTAGAGAAATGCCAGTAGTTGAATGCCTGAAGATCTGACTAGGTAAAACCTAGACCTTCTAAAGATGGGGCTTATGTATTCCAAAATTATAGCACTTATTGATGTCTACCTAAACAGGTAAAGAGAACAGCATCAGTACTAAGGTAATTAAATTTACCTTTATAATAAACCTTTTACTCTGTACTGTGTCCTGGTTTAACTGTACCAGCTACTAGGAAGAAAACTGACTGAAACCAGGACACACTGTAACAGGAAATTTTGATTCATAGGTTTCTCTGCTTCCCCATCTGACTCTTCTCAGGCTCCAGCTGCCCTTTCCTGTTCTTCTCATCAGAGAAAGCATTCCTTTATTTATCCTGGATGGGGGCGGAAATATCTTGTGAAGCTTGATTTATTTACATCTAAACTCTGAGAAAGACAGCCAGGTTGGGTATCCCTTCATCCTATCTGGAGCAGTGGTTTTAGGTCCTCTAAAGTTTTAAGTCATATGGGGGTTCCTAATGAAAGTGTGAAAATTCATTAGAGCTGCTCCAGTTGATGCAAATGATAGTTGTGCACTTAATTAATCACCAGTTTGAAGTTTGCAGTCCTTTTATCTCTGAAGAAAGGTAAAATAAAAATCCATTTGTGTTCCCAGCATAGAAAAAAGGTTGCATCAGACGTATTCTGTCCAAGCTCCAGGTGTGGCTGACAGACATTTGACCACAATGAACAAGAAAACTCTGACGAGAGGGAAAAAAACGTTCAGATATTTATATCTCTATCTGCACTTTCATGGATCTAACCGTTCTCAGTAAAAAAAAAAAGTACAAAAATGATAAAGAATAATGGTCAGAGCACTGAGCTTCAGGGCAGTCTGAAACAGCTGCATGCTTTTATTATAACAAAGCTTGCTCAGTATGGCTTTACTAGCACAGGTGGTACTGTACATTATTCTTCCTAAAGAAGAGTTATTATATTGGATTATACCCATCATTCAGAATTACAGCATTCTTCTTTTCAAAGGAGGCAGTCAAGATGAGGTTTGTAACTTGAACTGGGAGTGTGTATGATGTTACCTGGAAGAAGATTAACAGTAATTCGATGCAACATGCAACATTTGCAAAAGTGAGAACAATAAAATCAGTGAGGCAAACAAATGAGCCATATGTTCTGTTATCTATCACCCATGGGGTATACTAGGAAAAGGGTGCTGATCACCTGACAGAGCATTTGCTGAATATATATATTACCAATTTTAAGCTAGGATCTTTATGTATGACAATCACTCATGGTTAGTTTACACATCCATTTTGAGAAATTAACTTTTTTATTATTATTTCTTATTGCTTGTATGGAGGAATATGAGCATTTCTCACCAATCTGTAAGCAATATTGGTGAAGTAAGGAAATTTGACTTGCAGAAGAAAAGAAATTACTTTCACACTCAGGTGTTCATTTTATCTCAAGAGAAATGCATTCACGTTTTATCATTGTTATGAATAGATATGTCACTAAGTAGAAAGCGAGTAAGTAAAAAATGTAAATTAAATGGATTAAATTATTTTCTGTTTGATTTTTCAATGCTGACCCTTGAAACAAGAAGCAACTAAAGAAAACTGACAGTTTTTTGAATGTTTCGTGTTTTTCACAGTAGAATTTCAAATATAATTACAAAAATATTTCTCCATTTGCCAAATCTGAATAGTTTGAACTTGCCATGACTGTTCTACTTAGGTAGAGTGGCATCTTCTTGTTCTTTTTCTTGTGTCATTCTGTGATTTTCTTTTCTCTGAAAAATATATTTGAACATTTTTTTCTTCTTTTTGTTACTGTATAAATACAAAAACTTTTGTAAAAATAAGAAAATTTCAGATAAAGCCTGAATTTTTTCCTGGACACAGTCAAAAGCTTCCTTCCTCATAATGATTTCACATAATGATCTATTAGAAATTTGCTCAAATTACCTGCAAATATGTGATTCCTTGTGACACATCAAAACTTGGAGAATTTATGACTTTGAAGCTGGAAACACTAACAAATTAAAGCCCTCAAATTTCAAGCATCCTTTGTTTCAAAAGGCCCTATGGAGTTCACAAATTTCAGCAGATGAAATTTTTGTTTTCATTTTATGAGACGTAGAACTAAACTGCTTATGTCATGACTGCCTTTTACATACTTGTTGACTTTTCCATATTGACAAAAATTATGTATAAAGTTTGTAATGTTCTCACTCTGCAAATACTGCTGTGAACCTTTTTTCCCTTGGGTTCAGCAGCTTGTGCTCCAAGGGCCCAAGGCCTAGATCTGATCTGGCTCGGCAGCATAACCTTCCTTTGACTTCTGAGAAAATTGATAGTTATGAGGGAGAGCTGTGAGAAAGAAGGCAGACAGATAAGAAAGATAAAATTATAACCAGAGGTAGCTCTATTAAGGCAAAATTATTAGAAGCTCAAGCATTCAAGGAGAAAAGTACTACAAAAAAATATGAAATACTAACCAAAAAACAGGGAAAGCTAGTTGAGTAGTTAGGAATCACTAGGGCCTTGGATGAAGCCATCAGTGTCACCAATGATAACAGAGCTGGTGGGACCTGGCAACTCAGCAACACTGAGTCCTTTTCGAGGACTGATAGAGGCTGCCCCTGCGCCTCCTGACTGATGTCTGCGTGGCCAACTCTTTGGGTGCCTTAAGAGTATTTGTGAGTAAACTACTGCTTAGCCTAATGGATCATCGAATCTTAGCTGGTTTGTGTGTACTGAACTAATAAATAATTACTTTTTTTACTTTTCAAGTTATGTATATATGTCATGTGCAGAATCGCTTTGTACCATTTAAAGGATGCCTTAATAAACTGAGAAACAGGAGAGCTAGCAGGGTTCAGTGAAAAACAATCCCCCACCATGTCTTCCTTGTGACCACTGCACAAGGAAATCAGCAAATGAAAATAAGGATAAGTACAGGTAGCCAAAGTATCAGAGGTTTGGCCTGCTGTGGCAGAATTTTGTCCTTTCTAATACATGCTTTTGATATACAGCTTTAGTTTTAGTTTTTTACTTATTTTTCCAGAGGAAAGATAAAAATAGGAGACCTAGAAAAGGTTAATATGACCTACCTTTTCAAGGAAGGGCTGTTTTATGGTAAGCAAAGGACAATTTAAAACTCCTGAGTGTTTTATCCCCATCTGTGATGTTCCCTGGGGTTTCTAAAAGCTACTGGTTTGGCAGAAATCCTGGCAGCTAAAAGCTGCATGAACATTACCTTGCTTTCTGCACCTGGGTGAATTGTAAAGAAAACAGAAATGGAACTGCTTCTTCAGATTCTAGACCCAATTTCAGCTCAGAAATGTTTACTTTTTTATGTTTATTTTCCATGAATGTTTGAGTAGCTGAGATTAACTAGATCAAACAGGCAGAAAAGCAAAATTTCATTCAAAAGATTACCAGCAAATTTTGATAGGATTACTAGATTTGTAACTCATGTCCAATGCATTGATTACTATGCTGAAAACGCATAAAGTGACCCTTGAAGTGAGGTTTTGTGCTGTGCCTCTGAGACTGTAATACAATACTCCTGTGCTTAAGGGAGAATAAAACCTGCAGATATAATCCTGATTTAACCTGTGTGGGCCACACATCAATACAGTAAACATTAATGCAAGAGAAAAAAAATCACCAGCCACTTCCAAGAGGGAACTTTTCTTTTTCCCTACAGATTTTCATTGTATTCCTTGGATGGAATATGAAGGTGCATTCTAGAGGCTTTCAGCTTCCTCTTCTCTCCCAATTCTTACTTCTTGCCTATCACTTAGTATAGAAAAAGTCAGAACTCACATAAATTATAAGAGCTATAAGAGCTATAGGCAGAGTTATTTGCAAGCCACCATACCCCCATGAAGGGAGCGGGTGCACTTGGGACCCTTGTACTTGCTACCTGTATTTACAGCTCATTTCTTGTAAGATAAATACAGGGCTTACTTCTGAATTTCTTTTCTCATGTTGACCATGGAGTAAACACACTAAAGAAAAAAGGATAGTGATCAGAAACTTCCCCCTACATAACTTTTTTTTACCCATTCATGCATAACTTAGGGAGTTAATTTTGTTCATCAATGAAATTCAAGGCTACAACCACAATACAACTTTTATGATCCAACGCCATGATCTTTCAGAATTAATAATTAGGTATGGTATTACCTAAAATGTAGTTTCTGGCACCTAAAATGATATTCAGAAACTTGTGCTATACCTCAAATTTCAATACCATTCATGGAGAAAGTACTGACCAAGGAGTTGCCTTCTGTCACAATCAGAATGTCCTTGCACTATCTAATGGGTCACCCCAACACACCAAAGACTTAGTCTATGCTTGTTAGAAGGCACTTATAGACACTAATCTCTCACTGGAGAAACCAGGTGGCACAGTATCCCGGAGTTTCATTGAAATTAGTCCTGTTTGTTTGTTTGTTTTTGTGATGGAATCCACACATCTTGGGTATGAGTTACAACGGATTTTCTCCCCAGTCCTTGTGAAATCCTGATAAGCTTCATACCCTCCTGACAAATCAGGAACAAGGTCGTGCCGCAGGTATCCAGCAGGAATGCAGAGAGAGCTATTTCAACAAAGCAGGACTACAATTATGTATGCAGAGAGCACATGATCAAATAGGCCTGAGACTTGCATGGCATGGATATAAACAAGTCTGTGGTGATGCAGTGAAGGCAAACAGAAGCCTGATATGACACAAAAAAATGTAGAAATATTAAGTTAATACTCATCTATCTGAGAAAATAATTTAATATGCACTGAACCCTCAAATGCTTTTCTTAAGGCATGCAGAGAAATACTTTCTTAGGCTCAGAATCCATGATCTTGATGTTTCTCCTGAAAATATGCATTGTAAATATGTAACTGATTGGGTCTCACTCTTTTTTAAGTCAAGGTGTGATGCCAGTGCTATTCACTTTCCTCTTTACATCCCACAAAGAATGAGAAGCTCACATTCAGCTACTCCACTTTCTAAGAGTATTTACACTTCATAGGGGACTGCTGAGCACCAAGGTTGACTATGAAGGGTGGAAAACTGTCCATTTGGATCTACAGATCTTGCAGACCAGAGGAACACTGCCTTCTAAGGAATGAGGTAACTTCTTATTGTTGAGTCACTCACCAAAGGGATCAACTCCAGTGCAGGCGTGTTCCACAGCAGAGTGGGCAATTGCAGAGTACAGGGGGATTTCCTGAGTTGGGGAAACCACAGCAGAGTGCAGAGACCTACCAGGAGCTGACAGCTCTCATGAGAGCAACTGACAAGGTGAGGGCAGGTCCAGGAGTAATGGTGACCACCCCTCCACCCACCAAGGTGTCCCTAGGGAGCATTAGCCACAAGAAGTGCTGTGGCCAGGATGGGCAAACAGGGCATGGTAGTTCATGCGGGAGGGCCTGCAGGGAGGCTGCCTCTTTAAAGGAGGACCATTCTGCTGACAGAGTGGGAGACTTGAAAGTACACATAACCCAGCAACCCTTTTACGGCCATCTGCACAAGTCAAGGGCACTCACCCTACTTGACCCTCAGTGGTGGGTACTTGTCTGAGAGGAAAAGCTGCAGCTCTGGCTGGGGGTTCTGCACCTTCTACCCCAATGGTGGCTGACATGTCCACACAGATGGCGCTGCTGAAGGGAAAAGCTGCAGTACAGACCTCAGACTTCAGGAAGCGCCTAGACCTTTTTCCTGGGGGAGGCACTGGTGACAGTCCTGCCTGCCAAAGGTGATCTGGTACCAGTGGTGCTGGCTTTTTGTTTTGTTTTTCTTTCCCACGGGCTTTTATCAAGCTAAATTTTCTTGATTTATATCTCAAGTCTTATATCAAATTAAAAAAACCCTTCAGTCTACTGCCCAGATCACTGATTTCATTTGTAAAATTATTGTGTATTTATGTTCTCAAGTCATGACATAATATCTTTACATCTTAATATCTTCACAGTAATAGACGTCCAAAGCCTAGACAAGGATCGCAGATCAGCAAGAGAGCACCTGAAGAGCAGCACAAAGGAATTCCAGCCACTCTAGCCAGTAAGTCAGCTTCATCAGGGCCCCAACTTAAATGCCGCTATGCAAATGTGTGTAGTATGGGGAATAAACAAGAGGAGTTAGAGATGTGTGCTTGCCTGCAGGGCTATGGTCTTATTGGCATCACGGAGACATGGTGGGATGGCTTCTATGACTGGAGTGTTGGAACAGAAGGATGCCACCTCTTTAGGAAGGACAGGCAGGAGAGATGAGGAGGTGGTGTCACCCTCAATGTCAATGACCAGTTGGAGTGCATGGAGCTCCGTCTGGGGATGGATGAGGAGCTGACTGAGAGCTTAAGGGTCAGGATTAAAGGGAAGACAAGGAGAGGTGACATTATAGTGGAGGTCTGCTACAGGCCACCCAACCAGGAAGACTGAGTGGATGAGGCCCTCTATAAACAAATGGAAGCAGCCTCATGTTCACAAGCCCTGGTCTTTATGGAGGACTTCAACCACCTCAATATCTGTTGGAGGGACAACACAGCAGGACACAAACAATCCAGGAGGTTCCTGGAATGTGTTGATGATAACTTCTTTCTCTAAGTGATAGCGGAGCCAACAAAGAGGGGTGCTATGCTGGACCTTGTTCTCACCAACAAGGAGGGGCCGGTGGGGAATGTGAAGCTCAAGGGCAGCTTTGGCTGCAGTGACCATGAAAGAGTGGAGTTCAAGAGCCTTAGGGCAGCGAGGAGAGTGCACAGCAAGCTCACTACCCTGGACTTCAGGAGAGCAGACTTTGGTCTCTTCAGGGATCTGTTTGGTAGAGTACCATGGGATAAAGCCCTGGAGGGAAGAGGGGCCCAGGAAGGCTGGTTAATATCCAAGGATCACCTCCTCCAAACTCAGGAGAGATGCATCCCAACAAAGAGGAAGTCAGGTAAAATTTCAGGAGGCCTGCATAGATGAACAAGGTTCTCCTGGCAACCTGCAGAGTGTAGAAGCAAGGACAGGTAACCTGGAAGAGAAATTGTCCGAGCAGACAGGGATCAAGTTAGGAAAGCTAACACCCCGATAGAATTAAATCTGGCCACGGATGTCAAGGGCAACAAGAAAAACTTCTACAGGTGTGTTGGTGATAAAAAGAAGAATAGGGAAAATGTGGGCTGTCTCCGAAAGAAAAAGGGAGACCTGGTTATCCAGGATATAGAGAAGGCTGAGGTATTCAATGACATTTTGCCTCAGCCTTCACCATCAACTGCTCTAGACGCACTGCCTAAATCACAGAAGGCAAAGGCAGGGACTGGGAAAATGAAGAATTGGCCGCTTTAGGAGAAGATAATGTTCAAGACCACCTAAGGAACCTGAAGGTGCACAGGCCATGGGACCTGATGAGATGCATCTGTGGGTCCTGAGAGAATTGGCAAATGAAGTTGCGAAGTCACTATCTGTCATATCAGAGACTGGGCGGAGAATAGTTTGAGAGCAACCCTGAGGAGAAGAACTTGGGGCTGTTGGCTGATGAGAAGTTCAACATGAGCCGGTAATGTGTGCTTGCAGCCCAGAAATGCAACCATATCCTGGGCTACATGAAAAGAAGTGTGACTAGTAGGTCGAGGGAGGTGATTCTGCTACTCCGCTCTACTCTCATGAGACCCCACCTGGAGTACTGTGTTCAGTTCTGGGGAGCCTAACATAAGAAGGACACTGACCCATTTGAGTGAGTCCAGAGAAGGGCCACAAAGATGATCAGAGGGCTAGAGAACCTCTCCTATGAAGACAGGCTGAGAGAGTTAGGGTTGTTCAGTTTGGAGAAGAGAAAGCTCCAGGGACATATTATAGCAGGTTTCAGTCACCTAAAGGGGACCTACAAGAAAGCTGGAGAGGAACATTTTACAAGGGCATGTAGTGATAGGAGAAGGGGTTATGGTTTTAAACTGAAAAAGGGTAGATTTAGATTAGATAGAAGGAAGAAATTATTTACCATGAGGGTGATGAGGCACTGAAACAGGCTGCCCGGAGAAGCTGTGGATATCTCATCCCTAGAAGTGTTCAAGGCCAGGCTGGATGGGGCTTTGAGCAACCTGGTCTAGTGAAAGGTTTTGCTGCCCATGGCAGGGGTTTTTGAACTATATCTTCAAGGTCCTTTCCAACCTAAACAATTGTATGATTCTACGATTCTTCCCTGTGTCAGGAGGCTAAAATCTCGACTAGATCAAGGTCAGATTCAGCTGAGTTTATATACTGGTGACTGACATAGATGTAATATTGGCAAGTGGCAGCATGTGGATTTATTTCATGGAGGAAAAATACTGGTGGTCCTCTGATAAACTGTTAATCCATTGAACAGCAAAAATTTTTTTCTGTCTAGTTTTCTAGGTTTGAAATAAAGTTTGAAACATTTCTTTCAAGTTTTCTCCCTCCAAACATTTTTGTGACACTTTCCCAGAAGATATAGATTAGGACTGGGAAGAAGAAGAAGAAATTAAACTTGGACCTCATTTCCCAAATGCATGATTCTTGGTAACCAGACATTTTGATACACCTGAAAGCACCATCAAAGCTTTTATTTTATTTTTTAACTTAAAATAAAAGTGATAATAACTAAATTAGATGGCCTCAGGCTCTTGCATGTGGATATTACCTATCCATATCCCTGGTGAGTCTTCAGAACTTTATCCCCTGTGCTCACACAGAAAAAAGTGCATTAAGAATCTTGTCTTTGTCTTTGCACTTGACAGAACTTATGTAAGTTTTTGTGCATATATGTTGTATATCTATCCTTGAATTTCATCTCACAGGTTTCTTTGCTTTAGATCAAGTAGTTCCTTCCCAGTTGATATACAGTGTATAGAGGACAAGTGTATTTATGAGAAGCTAAAAATTAATTAATACGGTCTTCCACATAGAACAGTCCCTTGGTTATTAGCTCACACATTGACATGGTGAAATCACAAAACAAATAATTTGTTTGAGATTATTAAACTCATGATATAACAAAGGAAAACAATATACATACTTTTAGATAACTTAATTATTTTTGTGAGTGGTAAGTTCTGATTTTTTTTCTTTTTTTTTTTCTTACCTAGGTCACTGGCACCTTTTCATATAAGTCATTCAAAAAATAGACATTCATTGACTGCCTGTTCCTGCCACCTTAGTCATGCAAACAGTGCCACTAGCTTCATTTCAGATTATTACTGAGATTAAAAAGAGCGTGATTCAGCTTTCCAAGTAATTTAAACCTATTCTGTGTTCATTTATATTAGCTCAATCGAGAAAATCAAGTTAATCAAAGAATAATACTAGGCGACATTTTATGTCACAAAATCCCTGGAATGAATAGCATTTTTTAAGCCCTGTTAAAAGAAATAACAAGATGTATTGGGCAGTGTCATCTTATGACAAGCTCTCTTCTGCTTTCACAAGTCACAGCCTCTTAGTCAGTGCACTTTAGACCTGCAGTAAGCAAAAGCCAACATGGATTAGTCAAGAGCAAATCATGTCAAACCAATTTAATTCTTCCTAGGATAATGTAACAGGCCTTGCAGACAAAAAGTGGGCAACATATTGGACTTTTATATTTGGCTTCAATAAAGTTTTTGACATTGTTTTTCATGTCAAAGTCACATGCAAGCTAAGGAAAAATGTTTAAATGCATGTATGATTGCAAAATTAATTGGAAATATATAGTAAGAGAATATTAATGGTTCACTGTCAAAATGGAAGGATTTATCAAATTAAATTCTTTATGGATCTGTCCCAGAACAGCTGCTATTCAGCATTTGAAATAACAACCTTAAACCATGAATATGACCATTAGTTTTGCTGTTGAAACCAGAGTAAGATAAATTGCAAGTACATTAGAGGACAGGAACAGAATTCAAAAGGATTTTTAAATATTAAAGAAATCAATAATGGGATGAAATTTTTCATGATTCTATAGGTTACATGAAACACAGGCAGAAGTAACTGCACAGGAAAGGTGAGCAAACAACTCTTCAGCTAGAAGTGCTGCAGAACTAGAGGTAGAGATACAGTAGATCATAAATAGCCTTGAGTCACCACTGTAATTGGAAAAAATAATGGCAAGATAACAACACTGAAATAGTGTAGCTGGGGATGTTTGGAGACACTATTGTGGAAGTGTTTAAGAATCAACTAGACAACTAGACAACCTCCACCAACAATGATGTAGATATTGTTGATACTTCTCTGGAGCAGAAAGATGGGCTAAGCAGCTATTTTAGGTCATTTCCAGATTATGATTCCATGAAAGCTAATTTTAATGTACTCTGATGTGCCTGTGTAAGAGAGAGGCTGAGAGGAAGACAGACCATGGTGCTGCTCTATTTGTATGAGATGGCTGACTTCATGAGAACAACTCTGACATCAGTTCAGCTCAAAAGCTTGCCCCAAAGCTGGAAAAATTTTTGACTGGAAGAGGTATATCTATTTCTAAAACTAACACTAATTTCATACAGAGGTAAATACTCCACAGAAAAAAAAAAGTCAAAGACTGCACTGGCATCTTAAGAATCATCAACATAGAAGTGCATGTAAATAAGCTTTTAAAATTAATAATACAGTGCATGGAAATGATATGATATGAATATGCATGAATGTTAAAACACATATTTCATTTAAAGATAATATATTGGTGAATTTATCAGCTCATTTTGACTTTGGAGACTTTTTTACATTTTTATTAACATCTGGCCTTACCAAATAAATGATAAACTATGACTGTACCTTGAGCTTTGGGAAGCTGAAGACACAATTCTTTTCATAAAATAATTTAAAGCTTTTAAAGCATGCATTGCTTCTTTTGCATTTGAGATGGTCCACAGATATTTCCCACAACAGTGAAAAATATGTATTTTTAGTCATTGTGGATTTTTTAGTCCTATTAAGTCATGTTTGAATGTCCTTTCTTTTAAAAAGTCATAGACCAAACCAGTTTTTAGTATCCTAATAACATTCCTTTGCAACACAATTTCCCAGCCTACTGATCCAATTATGAAAGTGGTGAACACAGCTCCCTCACTTTGTAAACAGCACTAAGCAAAACAAAGAAGTGTGAAGTAAAATCAGTGATGTTTGAGAAAGAGAATCAGTGTTTTGGAAATTACTACGGTATTAAATTGGGATGGGGGGTGTTACATTTACTGCTTGAATCTGGGGTTCAGTTTTTGAAATGTTTTATAACATAAGCTATATGTTGCTTTTTTCAACATTTTAGCAAATTTTAAGCTGAAACTCAACAACTTCCCTGGGAAGCCTGTTCCAGTGCTTGACAACATTTTCATAGAAGAAATGTTTCCTAATATCCAATCTAAATCTCGCCTGGTACAATTTGGTCAATCAACCCTTTCCAGTTCCTTTTCCTGCAGGCAGCTTTCCAGCCATTCTTTCCCAAGCCTGTAGCATTGCATGGGGTTGTTGTGACCCAACTACAGGACCTGGCACTTGGCCTTGTTATATTTCATAAAATTTGCCTTGGCCCATTGTTCCAGCTTGACCAGTTCCCCCTGTAGAGCCTTTCTACCCTCGAGCATATCAACACTCTCCCCCAGCTTCATGTCATCTGCAGGTCAATCCTCTTATCCAGGTCATTGATAAAGATCTTAAACAGAACTGGCCCTAATACTGAGCCCAAGGGAACACCACTCGTGACTGGCCGCCAGCTGGATTTGACTCGTTCACCACAACTCTGTGGGCCCGGCAATCCAGCCAGTTTTTTACCCAGTGAAGAGTACACTCATCCACCCCTGGAGATATTTAAAAGATGTGTAGATGTGTAGATGTGGCACTTAGGGACATGAATTAGTGGTGGACTTGGCAGTGCTGGGTTAACAGTTGGACTCAATGATCTTAAACGTCTTTTTGAACCTAAATGATGATTGTATGATTCTATGAGCACCTGGTACTGACTCAGGCTATCTTCAAGTTGCCTTTGCATACATTATTTGGGATGCACTGTCTCACATGAACTGCTTGGAAGAACACGAGTTTCCTTGCTTTCTGCGTCTATGATATCTGTGATATTAGAGGGTATCTCAAATATCACTAGCCATTTACATTTAGGAAAACTGATGAAGCCTTTTAATAGGGGCTTATTCACTAGCTCATATAAAGATGCTTGCATAGAACCAGTGGCATTTCAGTATCTTGATGTCAAAGTGAATACCACCAGAGGTTCTATTTTCAAAATGAAACATGCTTCCTAGGCTTTGGGGAAACTACGGCCATATAAGATAAGTTATATGGAAGCAATGCTACCTGGAGATGCAGTTAAATATACAATTAGATCTTCCATTGGTGAATCTGAAAATAAAACAAGATTCTAACATGTTGATAATTTTATCATAGAGATAAAATTTAATTTCAACTTCTTCCTCTTTCATTATACAACCATTTCATGCCAAAAAGAGGATATCTGCAAGGCTGAATAAAAGATGGCCAGTGAATAAAAGTGAGCACTGAAACTTGATCATCACACTAAAGAACTGGTATTATGATTCTTGACTCTTTTGATTCCAAGTGTCTTTCTTAAAAACAAAATCTTAGCACAATATGCCAGATAGTGCACTCTAGGGAATCCTCCCACAAGACAGGAATATTATGACCGCAGTAGACTTGGTTTTCTCCATCCTACACAGTCTTCTAACACTGTACAAACAACTTTTGCACCCACAGGGTCCCCAATTACCATTTCCTGTCACCTGGTCACACAATACGTCTCTACATTTTCAAGCTATAAACAAAGGCTGTGCTTCTGAGTTTCAGCACTCACACTATCTCAGGCACATTTGATTAAAAAAATACATACCAAAAATAATTATATCCTGGGGCCATGGGACACAGCATGGTGCCTACAGAAACTCAGAACGAAAGTCTATGTGCTGTGATCACAGAATTACAGACAGGTTAGGGTTGGAAGGGATCTCTGGAGATCATCTAGTCCAGCCCATCTGCTAAAGCAGGTTCATCTGGAGTAGGTTGCACAGGAATGTGTCCAGATGGGTCTTGAATGTCTCCAGAGGAGACTCCACAACCTCTCTGGGCAAACTGTTCCAGTGCTCTGGCACCCTCAAAGTAAAGAAGTTTCTCCTCATGTTTAGATGGAATCTCCTGTGCTTCAGTCCATGCCCGTTGTCCCTCATCCTATGATTGGGCACCACTAAAAAGAGTCTGGTCCTATCCTCTTGACATCCACCCTTGAGATACTTGTAAACATTGATAAGATTCCCTCTCGGCCTTCTCTTCTCCAGGCTGAACAGACTCAGCTCTCTCAGTCTCTCCTAAGAAAGGTGCTCTAGGCCCCCAATCAGCTTTGTAGCCCGCCGCTGGACTCCGTCCAGTAACTACTTGTCCTTCTTAAACTGGGGATCCCAGAACTGGACACAGTACTCCAGATGCGGTCTCACCAGGGCAGAGGAGGAGGATAACCTCCCTCGACCTGCTGGTCACACTCTTCTTAATGCACCCCAGGATACCATTGGCCTTCTTGGCCACAAGGGCACATGGTTGACTCATGGTCAGCCTGTTGTCAACTAGAACTCCCAAGTCCTTCTCTGCAGTGCTGCTTTCCAGCAGGTCTGCCCACAACCTGTACTGGTACCTGGGGTTATTCCTCCCCAGGTGCAGGACCCTACACTTGCCCTTGTTGAATTTCATCAGGAAAATGGCATTTCATCAGGAAAAATGGTGATCACACCAGTCTGCTAAAGAAGAAGAAATTCCTAGACATTGTAGAAATGAGATTTTCTGTACAGTTTGGCCTTGAGGCTAGAGACCATTTCCCCAAACTGATGATTTCATGTAAAGTGTTTTTTGGAAACTGTACATACCTGCCACTTCAGCTTGGAAACATCTACATATTCTAGGCTGTTACATCTCTTCTAGTGATATTCCCTCAGTTTCTGCCACTTTATGAATACCTGCACCATTTCTTACATAATATACTAACTGGTAGAGTATCTAAGACCATTCAGCAAGATGTTCTAGTCTAGGTGTTGCCCTGAGTACCTTATCTATGATGTGTGACCTGGAATTTTTTTTCAAAACATGGGCTTGTTTTTTGAAAAACTAAAAACTAAGAAAAAGGCCAAAAAAAACCCCAAACCCATGACCTGGAATATTACCTGAAGAAAATGCACCCAGATCCA
This sequence comes from Caloenas nicobarica, assembly GCF_036013445.1. Taxonomy (NCBI): domain Eukaryota; kingdom Metazoa; phylum Chordata; class Aves; order Columbiformes; family Columbidae; genus Caloenas; species Caloenas nicobarica. The sequence goes on from NC_088245.1 coordinate 178,014,015, forward strand.
GTTCCTGCTCTTTGTGATACGGGAGGAATTCCTCTTGCCCTTCATACTTAACAGAACTCCTCAGCTGCTGGGTTGTTTTAACCATGGTGCTTTGAGTTACTTGTGATGATGACATACTTTCAATTTCACCATTATAAGATTTTTTTTTGATTAAGTATTTATTACAGCAAAGAGAAAATTACTTGATAAGTTGCTGGCTAGGAGACTGAGCACATGTAAACAAATGTAAGTATATAGGACGGGAAAGAGTGAGACACTCTCAATTCAGAACTGTTTTTCATACGGTGTTTCCAGCTTTCCTCTCCTGAGTAGGGATATCTCTACTTGGAGACTATTGTGGCTGTTCAATACTTAATGAAGGCATATAAGAAAGATGGAGATAGACATTTTACAAGGGCCTGTAGTGATAAGACAAGAGGTAATAGTTTTAAGCTAAAAGAGGGTAGATTTTGATTAGATATAAGGAATAAATTCTTTACTGTGAGGGTGGTGAGAGCCTGAAAAGATTGCCCAGAGAAGTTGTGGATACCCCATCCCTGAAAGTGTTCAAGGTTGGCTTGGAGGGGCATCGAGCAACCTGGTCTAGTGGAAGGTGTCGCTGGCTCTGGTAGGGGTGTTGGAACTAGATGATCTTTAAAGATCTCTTCCAACACAAATGATTCTGTGATTCTATGATTCTTTTCAAATCAATACTACAAGTCAGGTAAATGAAGTTTATTTACTAGTGTGGAGGCGGAGAGAAAGAGAAATGGAGATGCCAGCAAGGATTGAAGGGACTGGTGGTCTCACTTTAGTTCCTTACTGCATAAGAGCTTGTAAACCTGAATCCTGGGAAAGAGACCTATCCACTTTCAGCTTAGAGTCTGGAGCCCTGAAAGTAACTGACTTGTGTTTTCACATTCCCCTTAACGTCTTGCTTTGATTACTTTAAAAGTCCTGCCCAGTCTGCTATTTACTTTGAGTACCATTCCACATGCTTGGCTGGACTCATGCATCTGTGAGTCCAGCTAAATATCTCTAAGTCACATATTGAGCACAGGCAGACATGTACATAAGAAGTAATGATTAAATCAAAGCAAAGCCTTGTTTCCCTGAGCTGATTTCATTGTGAACTCTTGGTGCTATCTTTTGAAGAATTTATGAAATTAGGGGTCTGTGATGATATAAAATAAAAATGTTGGGAAAATTTGTCTGAAGGTAAATAGAGATCTCTTTCTTTGGGTATTGAGAACTCAAGATTCACTAAACAACTGTGCTGCCTCTTGATTAAGCAAGAGAGGAAAGTAGGAGTCTCTAGGCACACTGCAAGATGACTTGTTCCACTTCTGTTCCAGTTCTTGTTCCAGTTCTGGCTTCTCTCGTCAAAAGGAGGCTGATTTGAGAGTACAGCATATGAGGTGCTGACCATGAGTATTCATTTGGCTTTGTAAATCAGATTGTTTGACTATACTTATGTCTGAATTCATGTCTCACAAGCATTTTAATAATGAGTTTGCTCAAAGAAGTTCATTGAAATTGTGAATTGTGCTTGACTGTTTCAGGAATGGTCTCAGAAACTGTGTTTCAGACCTGTAATCTTAAATGTTTAAAGCCAAACACTGACCAAAATCTCTACCATATAGCTCATATAGAGAAAGAAAGCTTATTAAATGCTAAATATTTGTCAATAAAATGGAGTAAAGAAAGTAATCGATCAAAAGAAATATCTTACAATAAATAAGTTCAAGATATTTTAAAATTTGCTGTTAAGCAATTTAGAGATAAAATTACTGGCTATTTCCTCAGTATTTATTTACTTTCTTATTGACAAAACAAACCAGACAAACCAAAACTAAACAACAAACTAGGATTTTAGGGAAATTATTTGTTATGAGGTGGCAGGCCTGACATCTGTCTATTTGCTTTTAAGGGTTTTTTTAATTTGGAGTTTGGGGTTTTTGTTTAGTGGTGGGGTTTTGGGTTTGTTTGTTTGATTTTAAAAAAAACCAAAACATTGTATGAGTTGGTTAAAAAGTAAACAAACAAATATTAACAAGACAAATATTAAGGTTTTACATAATTTGACATCTACTCATTAAAACAGTTTTGCCACCAATGGGATTAATTCAAAATGAAGTTATAACAAATCTTGAATTTGACATGAATTTTTCAAATGAATGGTGGAGATCTAAAAAAAAATAAAAGTGGGTTTTCTGCATGTTCCTTGTCTTTTGCTAGATTTTTGGTTGTTCATTAAATGTAGGGAAATGTTTTTACTCTTATTAAGTGCAAAATCTTCTATTAAATCTCTCTATCTTTTAAAATAATTGTATCTAACAAAATTCTTCAGAAATAGTAGTATCTAAATAGATCCCTTTACTGTTTTGTAACTTTATAAGATGTAAGGCAATTAAATAAACAGCTTCATCCAAACGTTTAACTTGTATATGAAGACTCATCTTATTTAGTCTTTCAAAATATTGAAAGCATAGAACAGAAAGAGTGACATAGCTATAAATCCATGGTCCACAGGAAAAAAAAAAAAAAAGAAAAAAACGGAAAAGAAATCTAGCTTCTTAAAGACAGGAAATTAGCTGAAACATTTTTTACTACATTGATAAATCAAGCATGAAGAGCTATTGTTTTAACTACTGTATGTAAAAACCAGAAATTATCCCAGAAGACAGGACTGCGTAGACACTTCCAGAGAAAATCTATTTCATGTCTCCTTCAGGCTCAAGTTAAGTGAAAGATCAGGTTTCTACTTGTTAATAAAGACTGCAATAAATTTATTAAATTAATTATTTACATTGTTTGCAGGGTAGTGATCATATCTGGGCTTTCCCAGGGAAAGAGACAAAGAGATTCTCGAAAACAAAGTTACCATGGAGACATAAAATCAAAGAAAAATAATTGTTACTCAGGGGAAAGAACCCAAACCTGTTCTGTTCACTGAAATAAATCTCATATAAAAATTGAATAGGATCTCTATGTGATCAGTTCTAAAATATCGATGAGGAAGCAGATGTCTAACAATTTTAATACTCTTCAGTTTTCCTATGAGGAAGAAATTTACTGGATATAACAGCACAAAACATGAAATTTATCCCAGTCTCTTTACTAAGGGTAGTTTCTTTGTCAAAATTCAGGGGCTCGGAGTGTCTGCTGTTTTACTAGGAAAAAAAAAATTAAAAAGGAGGTAGGGAACTGATTTTGTCAGCTTGGAGTCCAGTTTTCATGGACACAAATTTCTTATTAAGTTCCTGCAGTATTGCCCTCCCAAACCATATTTACCAAATGTATACTGGAAAAGGTACTGGCTCAGTCTTCTTTTCAGCAAGCACTCAGCTTATGTGCAACCTAATCTACCAACTAATGAAGTTCAGAGAAAATCTGAGATTCATTTTAACCTTTCTCAGCTTTTTGGAAATACAGTCCACTTTTGATGCATATGTTTTTGTGTGGTCCTCCAGAAAACAATCTTCCCCTCTCTACTAGCACATGTTTAAACCCAAACTCATGTCCAGTCATGCATGTAACATTTTAAGCTATGAAAAATATCTAATTACCTATAAAGTGAGATGCGGGAGACAGTGTTAATTGCTGTCAGTAATTAAGCTTGTAGGCATGGTTTCAGTAAACTAACAGTAACTGGAGATGTTTCTGTTCCGGAGTAGCTGAACTATTGTTTTATCGAAGAAGTTAACCTGTCTGTGTATATGCTTTTTTTGGTCATTTTTCATCTTCTTTGAGAATCAATGACCTAAACATTATGAACCACATCACTGCTATATTAGTCCCAAAACCTACTATCTGTTCCTGTACAGATCTCTTATCTGTAATCAGCATTTATTATACATGTATCTAACTTTTGTGTTTCTAGATACATAAAATAAAATGTATTGTTCTTTTCATCCATGTCTGTAACTATCACCAACACACAGTAACAGACCTGACCAAATTCTAATAAGCTTAATCTTTACCTTCCTACTGTTAAACGTTTGTACGAAAATGATGTGAGATTGTCCATACTATCTACATAAAAAACAGTTTTGCACTATTTTTACATTAAACATAAATTTGAATAAGGTTTTTTCCAGTATGTATCTTAGAAAAGCATTTAAAGGAAAACTATGGAATGAAGTAGAAGCAAGATCAATTTAAGTAATGCTAAAAGAAGCATGGATAGTAGAACTTGCCTAATTGATAACATTTTCCAGTGCTGAAATTCCTCTCACGCCTATTCAGCTGCCTGAATCCAACTCCTCTGTGTTTGCAATCCCCGCCCCTTCCTCCTTTTTTTTTTTTTAAGTTTTGTGCTTCTCATCCTGAGGTAGAAAACATCATTAACTGTCACATTCAAGCATTCTTTGATCAAACCTCTTATTGTGGTGACAAAGTTCAGATGGTAGAATGGGAACCGAATTGAATTTTGCAAGTGAAACCTATTTGTTTCAGACCAGAAGCTGCTACAGGGTTATCCTTAGTTAGCCCAGTCACATCAAAACAGGACCTGTGAAATTTTTCAGTACCATGTATTGAACAGAATTCAGTGATACAAAAGGTCATAGAGCAAAGATTCCTATTGTTTCAACAAATTATGACCCTGTTTGGTTGTTCAGTTTTCTGTGATGGACAGTTCATAGCATGTCAGTTTCCTGGCTGTCATGATACTCTTTTTGCTTGCCTTTAAGTTACCTTGAAAGTATAGTGTGGATAACAACACTTAAGTGAATTAAAAGCTTTTTCCTGTTTTCTCTTCAGTGTTTTGCTTTCATCCTACAGAATTTTCATCATGTTTTCCAGAAGACACATCACTGAGATTATAAATGTCAATTGCTTATCCTATCTGATTCTCATCCAATTTCTTTGAGAAAAGAAAATCTGAACCTTTTCTTTCTATAGTCTCATAAACTGATTGCTAGTCCCATAAAAAAGAATAAAGAACAAATACAGACATAGTCTTACCCATTCCTCTTCTAATTTTCAAAGATATTCTGGAGTCCCTAAGATCAAAAGCTCCTTTTTGAAAAGACAGTTTTAGCTGTCCATTCAGCATTTGTGTAAGTATGGGTTATGTTTTTTGTCAAAGAATGACAATCCCCTTTATTATTTGCTGAAACAGACTACTCTGAAATAGTTTCCTGTGAGTCAGCTTGCACTGGCTCACTTCCTAATCTGTGCCATAAAGATCTCATTACAATTAATTGATCTTGTGAATAAATTAAAAGCTCCTTCTGTAGTACATCCTAATTCTACCACCTATGAATTGCATCTGTTGCCCAACTGGTCTCAAAAATAATTATGAAGAACCAAAGCTGATATTTGGTCTCACAAAGTCAACAAATTTTTGCAGCTACAGTATCTGACCCTGCTGTAACTGCCATACCAGACTATCTTTCCAAGTTCAAATTAAGTTAACACTACTGCAAAAGCCTCTCTCTGCTAAACTACCTTTTATTCTAACCAAAATGGGCTCAAGCAATACACAAAGCTTTGTTTCATGATAGTATCCGTTAGGAAAATAAATAATAATTTTAAAAAGACACAAAAAAGACAGCAGAAACAAAATCCTTGCATGAAGATAAGGAGGTTTATTCAAACTAATTATGGAAGTGGGTTCCTATATAAAATCTGAATATCTGAATTTTAACTTGAGAACTGCTTACATGTGAACTGGTTCTTTTTGATCATCCATTCTGTTCCCTGTGTGTATTTACAGAGCTATCTGATTGTATTTGCAACTAAAACCAGAGCTAATTAAGGAAAAGCAGAAGACAGATTCCCTTTTTTGTTTTCTTCCCTATGCAGAATGACTGAAGTGTATAACATTTCTCCAAACATTGCATGGTAGCAGAGCTGTTACTGAAGATACTGTTTAAAGAAATACATGTCAACTGAATGTGAGGCATTAATTTGATGTGAAAATATGTATTATTTATCATTATTTCAAGTAAACATGGAAGTTCAGTGATTAAAGCTCTAAGTAATTAAGGATAAGCGGCTTATATTGCTTCTTTATACCAATCAGAATTTTCATCTCCTAACAGATAAGTATGTATGAGGGTTGCTTTTAAAACCTCCTCAGTCATCTATATTTTTTTATTATTGTTATTAAGTACCTTTAAAACTCTGAGTGTTAGACTTTTAGTATGTATATAGGCTTTGCAGTAAGGCAGCCATCTTCATAGCTAGAAAGATTCCATATGAACATGACATTCATTAGAACAGATGCGGAGAGTAACATAGTATCGCTACTGGGTTACCAGTTGGTATTTTGACATCATGCTGCATGATTCTAATCATATATGTTTGCTTGGGCAAAGCTTTGACAATTTGATGAAATAGTACACAGAAATACTCCAAATATCTCTGTGTTTCCATGTGTGAAATGATAACACTTCTTGAATGCAAAAGGTGGTTTCAATGACAAGTAAGATAAATTTGCACTGCAACAATCCAACATCACACATCATCTTCCCTGCCCTGAGAGGCAGTTATGACGGATGGAACACAAAGTCATAGACTAAATTAACTCAATGAACATTTTAGAGGGATGGCCCACAGACTAAAGGAGTGCCACCTGTCTGTATATGTGTGTATATATATATATGTAGGAAAAGTGGTAGTTAATTGAAATGTATTGGTAAGTGTAAGACATGAGCATGACAGAAATGGAGTAAGGGGTGGAATTGGCTGTTTTTGCTGGGATTGAGTTACTTTTCTTCATAGTAGTTAAAATCTTTTCATTTTAGTAGCTAGAACAGTCTTATATTTTGGATTCAGTTCTGAAAATAAAGTGATAACACACTGAGCTTCCTATATTTTTGCCTGGGACAGAGTAAATTTTTTCTTTCCAGTAGCTAGGCTGTGTTTTGGAGTTAGTATTAAAAGAATGTGAGAACTCACTGATGTTTCAGCTGTTGCCAAGAAAATGAAGGACTTTTTCAACTTTCCAGCTGCAGGTACACATAGAATCTGGGAGGCAGAATAACAGGACAGCAGCTAGATTGACATCCAGGCTGGTCAATGAGATATCCTCTACTATTAGCAGCATGCTCGGTATATAGCTGGAGCTGTGTTTTCTGGTTCTTTCCTCTTCCTCTTTTTCCAGGATCAGGTGCTCGGAACCAGGACTCTCTGCTTCAGGGGCCAGCTGTTTGGCAGGGTTTCGCTTGAGCTCAAACTGTTGTCTGGCTTTCTTCTTCTGGAGTTGGCTGTACGGGACTGGAGTTTGCAAACATTGATCTGGAACTGGCTGAGTATTACTGGATTGTATGCAATTTTGGTGTGCATCAATTATTTAACATATATTGGGTTTATTATTTTTATTATTATTTTCTCTTTCTTTGTTGTTCTATTAAACTGTTCTTATTTCAGCCCATGGGTTTCACCATTCCCTTTTGATTGTCTCTCCTATCCCGCTTCAAGGTGAAGGGGATAAGCAAGTGGCTGTATGATCCTAGTTGTCAGCTGGGATTAAACTATAACAATAAATAGCTTTGAAGATAAATTCTATTTCATGTAAAAGGAACCATATAAATATTTAAGTATATGACCATAAAGGAAATTAAGCCAAAAGGCAAATACAACTGTTTTGTGCATCAATAGCCACACAAGCATGATTCTGTTTGTGCCTGAACTTTGTCCAACTGAGAGACTGACTGACTCCCAACAAACTTGCATGACATAATAGCATCTGTTGTGTGGTTTGTGTGTCCTGAAGAAATACACAGTATGAGCACAATGAAGAATTTATATCAGTAAATGATCTTTACACCAGTCTAAGTTTTAGCAGTCTAATCAAGTAATTATTAGTATTCTAATAACTGTAGTATTCTAATAACTATAATCATTACTGTTCTAATAACTGCCACCTTTTTAAATCCAGATTACCTATTCAAATCATTCTCATCAACAGTATAGGTAAAATTATTACACACAGGATTCCTGGTATCCACCACTCTTCTCTGATGCTAAGTTCAACTCTTCAATTCTCCAGTGGGTTCTTCCTTAGATATAATCCTATGCCTCTTCTTTCGAGCCCTCTTCCATCCTCTCATGCCTGTATTCTTCTATGCTGCATTAATATTACAGGTTCATAGATCATACTACACATACTGTATAGGAAGCCCAGACAAAAGCTTGGTAAGTCCTAGTTCTGAGGGTTTGTGGAGTTAAAACAGACCTGTGGCCTTTTACTGGTAATAATAAGATATAAACCCCCAGAAATACAGGCCTGCAATAAACACAGTGTAACATAAAGAAGACTTAACCTCACTGACTGAATTTAGATCATGGTACTCTAAATGACATACTTTAACTCAAAACATTGATACACTAGGTATGGACATAAAACTATATATGACTTGTATTGCCATGCTTAAAATTATTTCTGTTCAAAACACTCTGCTGAGATCAGTGGCAAAACTATACTGAAATCAAGAGGATCTGTGCTACCATAGACCCCACTCAGAGTAAAATACCTCTTTGTTATTCATGATCAGCACCAGTCCATCGCACTCATGAAATATCACTCGAGCCTGAAAGCGCTACTACAGCCTGAATCTCAGAATGCAAGAATGCTCATTTCTATGTCCCCTGCTACCTGCCTGTAGAAGAATGCTTTGGGGTTGGTTTTGGTTCTATTTATGCTTTTACAGCTGTCTGTACCATGCCTCTTTCAAGTACTGTTACATAAATAATTTGGGTGTATTAATACATGTATTAATAAATCAATATTTGATGCAATTTCACCACATAACATTAGCTTCTGTGGCCTTCTATATATAAATGTTCTTATGTAAATGCCACAAAATATTTATTGTTTTTAATACTGAATGTAGTATGCTATAGTACCTTGTATTCTTCGATTAAATACAAGTACTGAAAATAAGTCTAGACCCCATTAGCTGATGATTTTAGAGTAGATGGCATAAATTACACATCAAGCCAATTTACTTGCAATTTGTTACTCTACAGACAGAATTAGAGATGTTCATTCATTTTATGTCATCATATTCAGTTCTGTTTAACCTATAATGAGCAAATGTTTTTTTGAACACAGACATAGCAAATCAAAGAGATAGACAGGCACCTTTTATTAATATAAATTTTTCTCTTTTGAATCTTTGCATACATTTTGGTAACCAAGATAATTTGCCTTTTTACAGTAATCATCTTCTGTCATTTTGTGAATGACTTGAGAGAGGTTAATTCATGTACAGCAAAGCTAACACTTTTTAATGCAGAAAAAGATGTTATCAAAGGACCCTGAGCTCACTTCTTAACACAAGTACCTATTGAAGATGATTTTATATTTTTGGAAAATAAAAATAAACCGGAGGACTGTATGGCAGCATGACTATCTATTTTTTTTTCTCAGCAGAAAAAAACCTGTGTTTGCCTACATCCAGTAATTGAAGTATTCACTTGCTATTATGCTGGAATTTTCCTACGAAGTGTTTTATTATTTTTCCTAGGATACTGTAAAAAGATTATTATGTATTACATGTGTACCTATAACATTTTTCATTTCTGAACTCAGTTATATTATAAAACATGTCAAGTACTGAAGTATGTGCTATATTTAGTACTAACTGTTCTAACAGTATTAAGTGGCACAGTGGTGACATAAAACAGCAGAGGGTCAGTAACTCCTTGCTTACCAGTACTCTTAAATTCCTTTTTAAACTAGTGCTTGACAATCACAGCCTAAGGCTAATATATGTATATATATATAAGGTATATATATATACATATATCTTTTATAAACAATCAATTCTGGCATGTCCCTAAATAAAAAAATCTGGGATGATCTTGATGTGAAATTCAGCTGCATGACTAAGTAGTGACTTCAACTGTCAGCTCCAGAAGTGGTTATACTCTTTGAGACAGTTTTACCACTGCATTTACAAGCTAGATTGCAAACCTATGCCAAGTTGAATGCAAAAAATAAGGAAGGAGGTATATAATCTTCCAGATCAGTTCACAGAAGGATAATTGTGTTATTCATGTCCACTGGCACTTATGGCAATAATAGTCCCCTTCCAGAAGGGCTGAAATCTTTAGTCAGAGACAGTTCCCTCCATTTCTTTTCTCTTTTAAGTTTGTCTTTCACCACTTCTATAACTTTAGTTTTGGCTGAAATATGTCTTATCAACATGCAATATGTAGTGCCAGTCCTTACTTTTATTTTCCTGTCTCAAATGATGTTAACCTCATTGCTTTTGTAGTCTGTTCTAGTTAAGAGACTGGTCTAAGCAACAGAGAAATATCCATGAATAAAGATTTTTTGCTGAGCTGAGCCATTTGAATCTTTTCCATCTGCTGTTGTAGATATGCTTCTGTCATCAGTGTAAATGCCTCAGGATAATGGAGGAGAAAGGATTTATTAATAGAAAGCTTTGTGAGCTAAAGTTAGTCCTCATGACACTTTTACTACTTCAGTGCTTTGAAGTCAGGTGATGAGGACCAGGTTAGTAAGAAATACCTACAAATAGGAAGGTGAGTATGCAAAGTCACTAAGTATTTTCAGAGCACTTTAGAGTCATCTCTAATGAAGACCCCATATGGATTAAAATCACTCACAGGGCAAACCTTCTGAGTGCAATAGAGCTCTACCAAGAATAAAATTGGCTCCTGGTCTGCTGCTGCAACCTGTTCTCTTGCACAGCAAATAGAATTATCAAATCTGGGCCAAATGCTTCAATACTCCACTCTTAAGTGTCACACGGCATTTGTTCAGGCAAAAGCGTCACTTTTTTATGTTTCCCTGTGCAATAAATCCAAATGGATTTAAAGACTGGACCCATCGTTACTAATACTGGTATTATGTATTTCTAATAAATTTTTATAAAGGACAAAAGAAAGAGATATCAAAATGTATTCCTTTAGATTACAGAGGATTATTATGGTTTTATTAAAAAGAAATGACAAGGAATACATAAATATCTTTTTTCAAGATTTTAACAACCCAGATAAATCTGTAATGCTGAAACTGATGGCCCCATTTTGTAAGCTTATTACATGACAATTCATAGTTAATGTACTTTTAGTGTATCTAGGCAATGATGGTGCTACTCTTCAATACATTGAGTAGTTAAATGAAATAACTTAGAGGAAGCTGTGACCTCTGTACAATTGAAATAAATATGCATTTTCCGAGACTATTGAAAAGAACCTTTTATATTTTATGTTTCAGCTTTTGACGTCATGTAGGATTGATTTTGCACAGATACTGTAGAAGTGCAGGGCATAAAAAATCATTAATGCCAGCAAGAGAAAGAATGGCATCATCACATTTATGATTTGTACATTTGTACTTCCGTGCAAGGGATCTAGGTTAGTCACCTACCTTGACTTAAAAAGACACTGAATAACTAATGGATAAAAGCAACTAGTAAAAATGTATTTACACTAATATCTAAAAACCATTTGAATATTCATGACTGAAAAATGGCTTAACCGAAATAATAGCAAATATTATATTAAAAATGATTCCTATTTCAACCACCATAAGCAAACAAGGAATATGACATTCCATAAGACTCCATTTAATATCTTAAGTTCCTCCAACAGAAGACCTCTAGAAATTTCATTATGTTCTGGACATGCTTTTAATGTTCCTGATCTCCCTGAAGCAAGTAAGCTTTGATATACTTTCACAGTGAGTTACAAAAGATTAAAGTGAGTGTTAGTGGTTCAGAATCATTCTGGTATTAACCATAAGAGAATTCTTTTATTTTATTCACTTGGCTTATCATGATGATATAATTACATATATAATAATTGAATTCAATAAAAAACAAGGGTAGTCACTCAATTTCTGTTCTTTCTGAATGATCCTGTAGATGTAATGTTGAATTGCAATTTATCATTTAATAGCATTGTTATTAACAGTATGAAAAATAATGTTATGATTCCTTTTACATTGTTAATTTTTACTGAACTGTACCAATGGAAGAGCTACATTTTTTCAATTAGAATTTCATATAACTAAATTATTTATATACAGTTTTTTTCATGTTGTTTTGCACTGAAACATTCAAAATAATTGGATAATCTCTATTTCAGATTATTGATTAGACTTCTAGAAAAATACAAAATTAATTTCTGATTATTAGAAAATAAATTTGGTTTTTATGGGAAAAAATCCCCAACTATTAATAGAGTGTTGATCTGCTGGAGGGTAGGAAGGCTCTACAGAGAGATTTGGACTGGCTGGACCAATGGGCTGAGGCCAATTCTATGAGGTTCAACAAAGCCAAGTGCCAGGTCCTGCACTTGGGTCACAACTCCATACAATGCTACAGGCTTGGGGAAGAGTGGCTGGAAAGATGCCTGGAGGAAAAAGACCTGAGGGTATTGATCAACAGTGGGTGAATATGAGCCAGCAGTGTGCTCAGGTGGCCAAGAAGGCAAGAGCATCCTGGCATGTATCAGATATAGTGTGGCCAGCAGGACAAGGGAGGTGATCATCCCCCTGTACTCAGCACTGGTGAGGCCCCACCTCAAATACTGTGTTCAGTTTTGGGCCCCTCACAACAAGAAAGACATTAAGGTGCTGGAGTGTATCCAAAGAAGAGCAAAAAAGCTGGTGAAGGGTCTAGAGCATAAGTCTTATGAAGAGCGGCTGAGCAAACAGGGGTCAGTTAACCTGGAGAAAAGGAGGCTGAGGGAAATCTTATTGCTGTCTACAACTACTTGAAAGGAGGTTGTAGCATGGAGGGTGTTGGTCTCTTCTACCAAGTAACGAGCAATAGGACAAGAGGAAATGGCCTCAAATTGCACCACGGGAGGTTTAGATTGGATATTAGGGAAAAAAAAAAAAACAATGGAAAGGGTTGTCAGGCATTGGAACCGGCTGCCCAGGGAATGGTGGAATCACCATCCCTGGAGGTATTTAAATAATGTGTAGACGTACTTAACGATATGGTTTCATGGTGGACTTGGCAGTGTTGATCTTAAAGATCCTTTCCAACATAAATGATTTTATGATTCTATGAATCTATTTGTCATAGAAGGTCTTCTTTATCAAACTTGAAGAATAAAAAACACAGAAGAAAAGTATAGCTCTTCAGTATTTTAATAGATAAAATGGAAATCCACTATCTCAGCAATTTTATAAGAGTATAAAAATGGATTAGGCAAACTATGTTACATGCATTCTTTTCCAGCTATAGAGCATAAGTGAGCCTTCTGCCTGATTTATGGGAAGCTTATATGTTTAAAACCAGCACAATTTGTTATGGGTTATACTTAGCTTTAATATCCGTTCCAGTTTACAGGTCCAAAATGATCAATAGATGGTCAAACAAGAATTTTGAAAATAATGTCTTGTTAAATCAACAAATACTGAATTTCCAAGATTTTTTTCTTAAACCATACTTTAGTTTCTTTAGCTGTTTGCACCAGTATCTTTAGTATGCATTTTTAAGAGCTATACATGTGGGGGAAAAAAAAAAAAAAGAAAAAAGAGAACAGAAAAACAGGTAAGACAGATAAGACTGTATTTGATATAAGGATTTTCTGGCAACTGCAAAATATATTCCCAGATACAGTTAGGTCACAGTATGTGCTACTATTCCTGCTCTTAAGACAAGAAATAAAAAAAAAAATCTTAAAAGCTGAAAATTATTATGTAGATTAGTTTCTCGTTGACTTGCACTGTCAGGAACACTGTAATTATATTTTCACTACCAAAACATCTTTTCCCTTGTTACTGCTTTCAAGACTTTAATTTTGTGGTTTTTAACATTCACTAACAGTAAAAGTTGCTGACTCTGTTCACTTCCTGCTTTTAAGAACATATATTCTGAGAAATCAGCCCTCAGGATTTAAATTGTCCAAATAGCTCAAATCTTTTGTTTCACCATGGCTTGAGAAGGATATAAAAAGTTCATGAGTATCTATTTCAAGGCAAGAGCAACTATTACCAGCAGTTGGTTTACAAGGGCAGTGTGTCACCAGCCTTTCAATATGCAACACATTTGTATTCCTGTCCTTTCATCCTCCTGCGTCTTTCTGTTCGTTCTCTCCCTGAAAATTCTGCCAATTAAGGAATTTGGGAAGTAGTGCAGCTTGTAGACTACTACATTTTGACTTCCTCAGAAAGGAGGAATTCCAGAGAGTACTGATAAATGTCTTCCTGTATTTCATGCCTTCCAGAAATACAGCAAAATATTGCCATGCAGCTGCCAGAGTACTGAAGGAACAGGGATCTGCAAGTGACGACATAGCTGTGTTTTACCTTTCAGAGCTGTTTGACTGGATTATGGAGGAGGGAGATAAAAGACTAAGCAAATGATACTATTTTTAATATACTTATTTTTATTTATAGCCGAAGTGTCACAGGTTCCCTAATAGAAGTTTGTCATTGGCACTTAAAAACATAAAGCAAGGAACTAGTCTCATGCCTCAGGCCTTAGAATCACAATGTGGTGTGTGGGTTTCAGTGAAATGTGGAAGTATAGTCTGTTTTATTTTTTCTTTGTCAGTTGACAGAAATTTGTATATAGATTTTTTCTTCTGTTTGGCAAAATAATACAGAAGATTACTATACAGAAATTGTCAGGCATATTCTGACATTCTTCTTGCTATATCTATGTTTAGCGACTGTTTAAATCTACAGAAAATGTCAGGTATCTCCTCTGGCTCTTCCTAATTTTTTCATGTTTTATAATGCATGAGTAATATGAAGACTAGGTTTACTACTACTTGTTTTCTGATCTTTGTAAGATAATGTCATGCTTGAAGATGTAGTAATTTTTTTACATTATTTTTTTCCTGTTTCTGAAAGAACTGATTTAAACTGTTGCATTTTTTCCAGTTCCTACCTAACTATTGTCTTCAGATAAGTCGGGAGAAAAGACCATGATGTTTGAATAGTTTACTAAATGGGTGAGATAGTTTGGCCATCTACTTTATTCACACATGCATTTCCTATCAAAATAGCTGGATTTAGAAAATCAGCTCCATTTGAAAATAGTCCAGTGGGTTGACTGGTCTTTGTTTTCAACACAAATTAAGGAACATTGCAAAGATCAGTTCAGTATCTAAAACTGGAATCAGCTCTTCAAGTAAAACTTTGTTAGTGAAAGGTATAGTCTGAATTTTTTCCTTTTTGATACATATAGTATCAGTACTTTTATGTGATTTCAGCCGTTGGTGGTATGGTCTTCCCATTGTCATTTAAGGTTGTATATGTTTGTTACTTACCTGTAACAAAGCAAGACAAGAAAAGGAGTCAGTAGAGACTTAAGTGAAAATGGAAATCTGAGTGAGTCAGTGAGGATTTAAACAAGCAACAAAGTTATTTTTTTCTGGACAAGAGAAGAGATATAAAGGCCTTTGTGCCTTAGCTGATCGTTTTGGTTTATTATCTGTATTTGTGTTAGGTTAGCAATCTCAGATTGCCTTAAACAAAGAGGCTATTGGATTTCCCACCGAGAAATTTTGTCAAGGAGTCCATGAATGGCACAGAAGCAGAGCCTAAGGAGTCACTTTGCCACCATTACACAGAAATTTCACAGAATCTCGACTAGACGATCGGACTAAAATATCCTCCCCTTTGAGTCAGAGGGACTCATTAAGGAGAGTGCTGTAGGCAATTGACTCAAAGGGCATGAAACTGCTGAGGAGATCAGATTATTAGGCTTATAGCCAGGTACAGGCATGACTTGTGATGCTTTCCTCTGCTAAGAGGAAGTGGAATTATTTAACTTATTAACTTACTATATTTATGCTAAACAAAGAAAAAGTGCTGAAGAGAATGAGATACTTTCTTTCTTTGTGAAATTTATAATCGGTCATTTCAGATCAAAAGCATTTTGCACCTTTGACATTCTCATCCTTTCCATCATGTTTGTCAATGAACATATATGAATCTAGATTTTTTTCTTTTTTCTCATTATCCCAATTAAAAAAAATCCCAAAATTTCCTGCGGTAGGCAATACATTTTTATTAATGTTTTGCTTTCGCTGCTTCTGAGTAAGAAAATTTATGTAGAAAGTAATACCACAGGATATTCAATGTGTAGAGACTCAGACTTCAAAACTGAGAATGTAAAGAAAACTCTAATTGTAGAGTCCACTAATCCAATCAGAAGTTTCCATAACTTTATTCCTCTGATGGCTAGAAACCTGTTTCTATCCACCAACCAACATTTTAGTCATGGAATTTTTATACCTATTTCTTTCCATAAATATTATCTATTTGATTTAAAAGTGATCTGTTTGCTTGGGGTTTTTTCTTACTCCCTGATATTTTTTCTTTTTAATGTATTTGTGAAGAATATACATTTTCCTCTATTTACTGATTTTTTATGTTTAATTAGGCTCTTTGGTTTTTGGTTGTTATTTTTTTTGCTATCTGAATGATGGCTTCTTGCAGCCTTGAAGTCTGAATTCATTTTTTCTTAAACAGGAGGGATCAGGTTTTCACTTGTTAAAGACATGTGCCCGATGTCTAGCACAAAGACATTAATACTTTCTTGTTTCTACTGGAAATATATATTCTAATGCATTCAAGAATATTTTTCCATTGCCATACCCTGTTAGTAATTCAGAATCATTCTGTCTTCAGCTAACACATCCAGGTCTTTCTTGTCTATTGGCATTTGCAGATTATGAGTTCCTAGTCAATACCAGAAATTTTGTTTACTATTCCTAAATTGCATAATCAGCTATTTTGTACTATTTAACTCTACCCTCTTGCTGAAACCTCAGTCCTTCTCAAGGTAATCTAAAACTCCCTGTAGAATTCCTGAACTTTCTTGCCCTTTATGGTGTCTTCCAACTTTATTTTACCACCTGTTTCTGTTAGTAAATGTTTTAAGGTTGTTACTACTATTCTCAAGAAAAAATTTGGTCAGGTATATCTTTCTTTGTAAAGTAAACCCATTGATTTCTCCTTCTTTTCATTGTTTTATGTGAACCAGATACATATTACCCTAAAAACTATTGTCCTAACTATAGTCCATCCTCAATTTTTACTAAAATTTTCATCATTGACACTATTGAGTGAGGTAAAACTTCAGATTAAGACAGTGTCTGCATAAGTTGTCTGCACCTGAACAGGATGTTTAAGGCTCAACTGTAGTAAATGAAGACCTAGTCAGTACAGCTAGTAGAGCATAAGGGTACAGCTTATTCACTTTGAAGTAGACAAGGAAGATGAAATTTTGTTGTGTAAATGCAGTTACTTAATGATTCTTTTAGGCTTTACCATATCCACCACATCTTCAGCTGTCACTCCAGGAAGCATGGGTCTCCCATATGTTCTATACTATTTCAGTCACTTCCACATGAATTTCTTGGATGCTCTAAGGCATCCAGAAAAGAACAAGGCATTTGAATTCCACTCCTACATAAGTACACCTAAAACTGATTATCTGAGTTTCAAAATAACTGCTACCCTCTATGCGACATCTTACTGATTGCATTTCTGATATACAAATCAATGAGGTTTACTTCATTTAATTCACCAAGAAATTTATCGAACTTATTAAATAAAGATGTCAAGTTGCCCTGGAGTAGTCAATTTTTCATAAGTCCATGCTGTGTTTTATTTTATTTTACTTTGAAAAATATATATTTAATGATGACTAATATTAAAACTAGTGGTAAAGCTTGCTCATTATTAAGGGCAGCTTGAGGAGACTTCAGCTGCTGAATCTCTAAACCTGAAGTTCAACTTATTGCTTGCTGTATTTAACTAGAATTCCTGCTGCCAGAAAGTGTTTTCCAGATGGAAGATGTGATCTGGACTTCACTGGAATTAATTTGAGAAAATAAAGTAGGATGGCCAAAAAAGGCCTAAAGGCCATTTGTCAAAGACTTGTCTTTAGGGGTTTATAGGAAAGAGAGTGGCAGATCAAGGAAATATATTTTGTGCTCCATGGCTTTCATTTTTTGTGTTTGAATCAGTCCCTGAAAGACTGATCCAGACAACACTTTACTTGAGAAGAAGAAAAAGACAATTAGCTTCCATATTCAAAGGAATATCTGATTAATATGCTGTATCTGATTAATTTTTTACAGGTATATTTATGCTTGACATGCCTATTATGTTTAATGGCTTTGACTTCAATTTAAACCCATGTATTTCATTGCAAATCCTTTGAAGTCATCCAATATTTACACTGTTGCAAATATACTGAAAAAAGCACAATTCATTTTATGCATTCTGCTTTCCTACAATAAAATCGCTTGCATTTCATTCTTATCTTTCTCTCAGATCATATCCTCCAAGATCAGAATGTCTTGCCTGAGACATCAAAGGTAGTAAGCATCTTCTCCTGCCTTTCCTCATGAAAGGAATTGCTTTCAAAGTTCTAGAAGTTAATGGGGGCATTTCTTCCAGTACTTTGTATGCTGTATGCCTAGATCACTGATAGCAACTAAAATTTGAATTTGTTCAATTAATTTAAGGTAGTATCTCGTATAGGTTCTTAATAATCAGACTTAACATTAGAAGATAATAGAAACTTTTGCTGCATTTCATGACAGCAATGGATTGTTTTCAGTCAAGGGTAGTCAGCTGTGAAACAGCTTAGAGAAAACATTGAGGCAAGGTATCTTCCAAACATGCTGCAAAATCAGTTTTCCATACCCTTCTCATTTTCATTAACGGCAATGGACTTCACCATGATATATAATTGTAATATAGGAATTTTTACACCAATGTGTACATAATATTCTCTTGTTCAGTGCCTCATCTCTGATATAGGCCATACCAAGCACTATAGAAAACCACAAATGCTTCATAGCATACGCTTGCTTAACAATTAAGTTACGGCAAACGCTTCTTGGCTTCTGGAAATAAAATCAGACATTGATTAAAATTAATCAGAAAAATACAGCAGTCAGTCAAAATGTAAACATTTATCCCTCTAGATATTTTGTAGCATTTTGATTAAACATTTTCTTAGAGGATGACTTCAAATTCTGTCTGATTTTCCATTCACTCATTCAATGAAATGTTTCACAGTTAAACAGAATAGCTGCGTGACAATCTGCTGGTGTTTCAAAACCAGAAATTTCGGTATATCTTCCCTTTTTTTAGAGAAGACT
Source organism: Caloenas nicobarica (assembly GCF_036013445.1). NCBI lineage: Eukaryota > Metazoa > Chordata > Aves > Columbiformes > Columbidae > Caloenas > Caloenas nicobarica. The sequence continues at coordinate 178,033,068 of NC_088245.1, forward strand.
TAGAAATTATTGGATTTTATTCCTAACTAGCTGAGGGAAAAAACATCTACAAAACTTAATTGCTTTATTATAAACAACTGTCCAAAAGTATGAGAGTTTATCTGTTTCCCTCTCTAATATAACAGGGTAAGTTTTGTGATTATCTATATAAATGTTCAATTAGCCTTAATGATATTTTATGGTGATTAGATTCACAGGCTGAACAGTATTATTGTTAGTGATACTCATGGGAAAAATAAGGAGAAGAGCAATTCTAACTTTATATGCATAGTGAAGGACTCTAAACTAGCTCGTACTATAGAGGAAAGAGATCTCAGAGTTACAATATATTATTCTATGAAAACAGAGTAATCATCTTAATGTTCAGAAGCAGTCAAACACGCAAATTGAGTATTAGGATTTATTAGCAAAATAATGGAGAACTAATCAGAAAACAATGTTGTGGCACTGTAGAACACACAGTGTTCCTGGAACATGAATTTATGTTTATTTCTATTCCCCAAATAGAAAACAAAACCAAAACAACCAAAACAACCAAAACAAACAAAACAAAACAAACAAACAAACAACAACCAAAAAAAACAAAACCACAGCAAAACAAAACAAAAATACACCTTGGAAAAGGTACAGAGAAAGCAATAGAATGACCAGAAGTAGAAGAATTTCCACGTAAATAGTGGTTACAATCACTACATTTTTGTAATCCTAGGAAATAGTTAAATAATTTGTAATATCAAACCACAAATGTCCCAGAAAATTTGAAAGAGATTTTTTTCTTTTTGCACTGTCTTATAATTTAAGAAACAGGAGGCAGCAGACAAAATCAGATGGCAATCTGAAAAGCACTTTTCCACATAAAACACAGTTAAGTGATGGAACTCACCACAATATGATATTGTGCATGAAAAATTTTATATGAGTTCAAAAGCAATTATGAAAACTAAGGGAAAGAGAGCTACCAAGAGTTATTAAACACATGCAGCTCAGCAACTCATGTCACTGTTTCAGACGGACCAAACACTAGAATCCAGAAAAGCGTAACACAAAAATATTGCAAAATACCTTGTTCTTATATTATTTCTAAAATGTTATTATTAGTCTTCTTTGTGACAGAATTAGTCTGATCAGCATGTGATGAGTATGTCATGTTATTCCAGAAGAAAGACAGCAAGGATAAAATAATTTTAAAATATTATATAATAATGATATTTAATGATATTTATTTTATTATAAATAATTATATTAAAATATAACAATACTATTGATGAGGATGCCAAACTGGGAGGTGCTGTTGATTTTCTTAGGGGACAAGAGGACCTGCAGAGGGTATATTGGAGCATTGGGCAATTTTCAACGCCATGAAATATAACAAGACTGGATTCTGCACCTGGCACACTGTGGTGCTGGGCACAAGTACAGATTGGGAGAACAGTGACTGGAGAGCAGCCTTGCACAAAGGGATCTGGAGGTGTTGGTCGACAGGAGCTCAATGTGGGTCACCAGTGTGTGTCCTGGCAGACACAAGGGCAAACTGCACCCTGGGGTACATCAAACACAGTATGACCCACCAGTCAAAAGAGGTGATTATCCTACTATATCCAGTATTGGTGCGACCTCACCTTGAGTACTGTCTGCAGTTCTGGGCCCTACAATTTAAGAAGGTTTGAAGGTCCTTCAGTGCACCCAGAGGAGGGCAACAAAGCTGGTGAAAAGGCTGGAAGGAATTTTCTATGAGGAGCAGCCAAGGACTTTGGGATTCTCTAGTTTGGAGAAAAGGAAGACGAGAGGTGACCTCGTTGCTCTCTACAGCTTCCTGAGGAGCAGAAGAGGAGAGGGAGGTGCTGATCTCTTCTCTCTGGTATCCAGTGATAGGACATGTGGGAATGGCTCAAAGCTGTGTCACCTCAGGTGAGGTTCAGACTAGATATTAGAAAACATTTCATTATAACACAGTAATGGTCTGCTTTAACCCTCACGAAGTTTGAACACGGTGTGATACAAAACTACAGATGGCCTGACAGACTGTGCCAGAGCTTTTAAGGGTCCAGTGGATATTCTATAGAATATGGTTGAAGACAGCAGCAGAATATACCTTGGAAAGGGTGGCTGTTGAGAAGAAGTGAAAGGAAGGAGAAGTAACGAGGAGGTAAAAATAGATACTTTAAGTGATTTGACACGTGTCACATAAACATCCTTACGAAAAGCAAAAATCTTCACAAGTCCTTATAAATTCCTAGGTCACATAAGCCAAAAGGTTGATTAAAAAGTAAAAGTAAGAATGGAGAGAATTAAGATCCAAAATCATATGATTAAAGGAAAGATAAAGTTACAATAAGATTTCTGTGTCTGAGAAGGTGGTTGAAGAAAATTAATCCATGGATATTAGGAAATAGATTTGGAAAAGCTTTAGGAACTACAACTAAATTTGCAGATAAAATCTCTCTCTCTTCTAAAGTTACTCAGCCATAAGTTTATAAACGTAAAATCACTGACATACTACAGAGAAATCACTTTCCTCCAAAAATACTTTTGCTTGGTTTTAAATTTCAATGACATTATGCACATTCATAGAATGAAGCATATAGATAAATGCAAATAAACTTTAGAGGTTTATATTGAAAGTCTGGGGACTTATTTATTTATTTATATAAAACAATAATGAAGTATCTTGCAAAAAATGTCTTCATGTAAGAATATATAGTGGACAATTACAGCTTTAGAGACTGTTTTCCCTCACTTTAGAGGTTTACTTTCTGTTCTTTCTAGGTCCTCACAATTGTCCAGATATGCAAGCCAATAGGTGTTGTCTGTACTTCTTTTTACATATTCACACCTGTTAAATTTTGTCTAATTTTGACTTAAGAACAGAGGAGTCAAGTAACACCAACTGTACCTCAGGTCCATTCAAGTCAAATGAACCTGTTCCCGAAGGAAGGAAAAATTTTTTAAAAAACAAAACCAAACAAACAACAAACAAAAAACAAACAAACAAAAACAAAAAAACCCAAACCAACAACAACAACAACAACAAACCAACCAAAAAAAAAAAAAAAAACACACCTAAAAACAACCACAAGTAAGACAAGAAACAGATGATCTGTGCAGACAGGTTACTCATGGAGATGTATGTTTGGTGTTGGAGGTTAGAGAGAAGGAGCCAGAAATGTGAAAAATCCCCAGCCAAAGCATTCACAAGCAGTACCCAAGCACTGCAAGAAAACTCACATGCCAACCTTCTGCCTCCTGTTACTGACTGATGATACTGGTCCCTCTGAGCTGACCAGCTGCAGAGATAAAAGCCCAGTCTCAAAGCAAGTCTATGCGATTTAATTCCACAAGGCAAACCTGAGGCTGATTTTGGCTACTCCATGGCAGACTTTGCCCCTTCAGCCTTGAGATATACTGTGTGTTGCAGATAACATTTGCTTTCAGAGATAACTCAGTCCACGAGACAAATGGACTGAGGGTTAAACTGAATCAAAATTTTAACCCCCAGTAGTAGTTATTCAGACCACTGAAAGACTGTTTAATCAGTCTAAAAAGTCAAACACAGAATGTGATTTTTCTAAGATGTAAGCAGAGAAAAATATCAGATTAAACATTATGATAAAAAATTAGAGAAGAAACTGTGAAAATACTAATACTCTGAAGCTTATCACAAGTAGTTATTTATGCTACCTGCAGCAGTTTGTCTGTGACTGATACAATAAAATTGAGGAGAATTTGGAAAAAAAAATTAGCTTATACCCAGGGAGTTTTGCCTTAGATAGACACCCTCATGTCCATAACATAAAACCTAGAAGTGTTTTTTGTATTAGAGTTATTTTAACTATTAACTGTATTATTAAACTTAGTTGACATGCAATAGCATGTGTCTTCAAGTGACTGCTTAAATGTACAAGCTTCAGTTTCCATGTATTTCCTCAAACAAACTATTTTTATTTATTTCATGCTATAGAGAAAATATTTGGACACCAGAAAGTGCAAATATAACCGGGGCACAAACTAACGTAATTTTTAACAGTTGTAGTAAAGATGTTTGTAAAGCACTTTGAAAAGGTTATAGCAAATTGTTTTCCATTAATACCTGTGATGCTGTTACAACAAACCCTGTTTATGTAGCATTTCCATGATAGTGAAAGTCAGTTAGGGTGAGTGATTCAATGACACCAGAGGGAATTTATATCAGAGCCAATGATAGATGTCATTAACTTACTGCTCTGTACTGAGGATGTTAGGGTATATCTTTAAATTATGCTCTATGGTATCTCTTCAGATGCTGAGCACTTTTCAAGTGGAATTTGAAAGTAATTCTAGCTAATAATTTTATATCAATTTTACCCTTTTGTATTCTAAAGTATGTCACATTTGTAATCAGAAAAGTGGCTAGTAAACAATCTACCTTGAGTCCTCACAGCAACAAAGCTGTCCTGGTTCAAGCCGTTGTGCTTGTAAGAGGTCCTGGGGTATACTTGTTTTTTCAATACTTCAGCTGGCATGAAAAAGGCAACTTTAGTATGTCTGCAGGTGCTACAGTTACCTCCTCTGAGTGTAGTACATGTCTAGCCTTACAATGATTTGTAAGGAATTTAATGAGGACAATCAGTTATATTTCATTAGGGAACATTTTAATTAAAAGAGAAAAAATATTAAAGCAACTGGGAAATCAGGCACCATCCATCCTCTGAGTGTCCTGGAGCAGAGCACCATGTCTGTCTCTATGTATTTGTGAATGAAATGCCACTCACCAAGACTGTGGGGTGTCTTGTCTCCATCTGGTAAACTGTTTTCCCTTCCAAAATAGGTATCCCCTGTTGCCACTGTGTCATCACTGAACAATGCTCAGACAATGTCTAGGAGAATATTTATTTCACCAGCCAAACCTGCATCAAGTAGCTCATGAAGAGCTGTGCTTGAACCCACTGGCACTGTTTATTTAACTAGAACAAACATAACATACAAGTCCTGGATGGCCAAGTCAGCACCTGTTCCTCTAGTGGCACACTCCAGGCACTAGATGACTATGGCTTTTGGATGCCCAGATCCACATCAGCACAGGCAGGGGAAAGGAAGGCACCCAGAAGCCAGGGGTACAGAGCAGACAGGATTTGCGAGTGAGGAGATTGGTGGAAATGCTTGCAAGAAACACAGCAGGGTTTGGGCAGTGTCAGTTAAAAAAAAGCCTGCACAAAGGCATGTTACAAATCTGGTTAGTCATTGTTCTTCAGTGGAAAAGTGTTTAGAAGATAAATTTCTGACCAGCTTTGTCCCTGCATATGCGTCGAACCAAATCTTACTGTTTTCCTTCTGCTTTTCTGCACCTCTACAGCAGCGAAGAGAAACAGAGCTGCCACTGTCCCATTGAAAAGACTGTCATCTTGTTCCACTACCTAGTCCATACTACTTCATAAAAGCATAGAAAGGAGAAAGCCAAATTTGGTCCATGAGCCATGAAGACCTCTGGACACACAGCAGCCCTCACTGTACCAGCAGGAAGTTAGGGCAGAAGAATGGATTTCAAATGCCTTCTGAGGTGGGGAGAACCGAGCCCTCCTGCCCATGGTATAAGCTGCTCCTCACAAAACTCAAGGAGGACCCCAATGACACTGATTTTCTGTCCTCAAGTTCGGTTGCACATTTTTGAAAAATGTTTTAAGAACTTTCAAATAGTAAATGTTACAAACTCATTGTTTTGTCATTGTTATTAAACATGTTCTATGATTCTGTGGTTCTACGATTAGTATATATTTTTACTCTTATTGATCTTAAGTGATCTTTACTTCAGCAGGTCAAGACTTCTCTATAATAGATGTGACAAGCAAATGTGTATGCGTTCCTTACTCCTACAGTATAAATCTACAAATTATCTTCTGTTTTCTTTTGGAGAAGGTATTTTCTGGGTTTTGTTTGGGGTTTTTTTGTGTTTGTTTTTTTGTTTAACATCTATATTCTGTTTTCATTATAAATATGAGAACAGTGATGATATATATGTATATATGGTTATCTACATAAATATCATCACTGTTCTCATTTATCTCTTTACCTGCAACTAAATGATATGAGAATTTGGAGAAAACGCTCCCTCCTCCTTATCTTTCCTGTCAATTAGTGGGTCTGACTGCTTCTTTTGATTACCACACCAAATGTTTTGTGATAGTCTTTCTTTCATTTACTAGTTCATAGGGTCATTACAAAATCTTGAACACTGTCTGTGCTATGGTTTATATCTGCTTGCAGTGACGTATGACTGGCACTGTGCTCTGTGTGTCTTTGTGTTTATATATCAACAGAGTATTTATTGTAAGATAACTCAATGTCTCTCTCTCTAAAGAAGTAACATAGAATCATAGAATCATTTTGGTTGGAAAAGACCCTCAAGATCATTAAGCCCAACCATAACCTAACTCCGGCACTAAACCATGTCCCTAAGAGCCTCATCCATATGTCTTTTAAACACCACCAGGACTGGTGATTCAACCACTTCCCTGGGCAGCCTGCTCCAGTCCTTCACAAGCTTTTCCGTGAAGAAATGTTTCCTAATATCAAATCTTAACCTTCGCTGGCGCAACTTGAGGCCATTTTCTCTCATCCTATCACTTAAAGCTTGGGAGAAGAGACCAATACCTTCCATGCTACAACCTCCTTTCAGATAGCTGTAGAGAGATGTTTTCTATATCTTGACTTAAATCTTCTTACTTGGATTTCATATTCTCTGGAAGAAAACACTTTGATAACTTGAAGTATAAATTCAGATATATTTAAAATTTAATGGAAAATATGAAGTAATAGGAAAAAAAGCAATTTTGGAGCTTAAAAAACCCTGTGCAACACTATTCTCTATTTGCAATTAGTATGCAACCACAATAATTTGCTGAACACCTCAGCCATGGTGGAAAATGTTTGTGTTAAAAAATACATGCATTAAAATTGATGTACTGATATGTAAGCAAGTGGGGTTTTTACCAGAAATTTCAAATTAAGAGAGACACTTTCTTTAGACATCAAATCCACTCCTAAAAATATGAAGTGAAATCCATGAAAGCACATCGATTATGCAGATTTGCCTTTAGTGATCAACAGACTTCACCTGCTGGAAGCATCTACAACAAATCTTTAAGACAGTAAGAGTGGCCTAAAATGGCATAAAAATTGCATTAAAAAGTAACCTCAAACTCATATCGTTGCATGCAAGCCAAGAAATACACTCCAAAGTAAGATAAAGTGGCACAGGCAGTAATAGATTATTTCTAAGAGACAAGTTGTCTGAAAAGAGACATAATGGAATATTGACTTTCTCAAATTTAAGCCACTAATTTCCTTCCACCAATTTAGTGCAATTACTTTTATTTCTAGGTTTTTGTAATGTAGGTATTTCATTGCATGTTACCTGTATCTGGCCATTGGTATATTTATAGCACAGGATTAAATACAGAAAAATGAATAACTAATATGCATATTGATGGTATAATACAAATAATAGTTATGATTTTATTTTTAAATCAGTAAGGAAAATTGCTGCTTAACAAAATTGAAATATCCTGTCATAACTTAAGTAATAAAACAAAATCTTAAATAATAAAAGAAAATTAAAAAGTTATCCTGCTCCTAGAGCCAATCGGCTGTAAAGGTCTGTGTAATAAAATAATTTTAAAATTACATAAATAACATACACATCTAAATAAATTAAAATATTAAATGAAATATTGAAATATTCTTAAAATATTGAGAATGTAATGGAAAAAAAAGTACATTAAAATCCAAGTATATTTCAAAAATATGCATTTCAACAAAAAGAAGAACTTTATATTGGAAAAATATATTAAGATAAAGCATTCTCAACATGACTATTCTGTTCTCGGGGAAGTGAAAAAGGCCTAGCTTTTGAAGACAGCCAAATAATTTCTGTCAAAGAAAGGAGAAATTCACCTATGGAAAATCCCTCCCTGTAGAGCTCTGGGACATGCTCTGGCTTTCTCTTTCCATTGGTCCAAAACAAACCTGCCAGACACAACTAAGACATTGCCCAAGAGCGCACAAAGGAAATTCCTCTTTCTCCTCATGGATCTTTTTTTTTCAGCTGTGTTATTTTCAGATTTCTAAATGCTTGTATTAAATAGTATAATAGAAATTCAGACTGTGCAGCTACAGATTTATGCTTTAACATTTGTTTTCTTTTCTTTCTTTTTTCTTTTTTTTTTTTTTTTTTTAAACTACTGTATGTAGTTTATGTTTCCTCTGAACTAGAATGCATTCAGCAAGTTGGTTTGAGAAAAACCCAGCCTTAATTAAACATTAAATAACGGTCATTTTCTATGTGTTGGTTCCCTGTTCTTGTTGCTGTTTTTTCTTTTGGTTGGTTGGTTTATGTCCTGGGTCATTGCGGGGAGCAACAAGAGGAAGCGGTCTGAGTCAGGTGACCACAAATTGACCAATTGGAGTATTCCATCCCATTCACGATTTCCTGGATATAAAAGGTGGAGACCAGAAGGACTCTCTCTCTCTTCTGCTGGATCTCCTGCTGCTTCAGTTCACTTCTTCTTTTCTGTTGTCCCTGCAAGCTGAGGCCTCGTGGCTGTCCCTGCAAGCTGGGGTCTCGTGACAGACTGAATCTAGTTCCGGTCGGCTGCAGGATCCTGCCGGAGCAGCTGCTGGGAATTGCAAGACTGGTTCTATAATATTTGTTCTGCTTTATTTTTCTCTATGTTTGTTTAGTAGCATTAGTAAAACGTTGGCACGATGCCAACTCATAGAGTTATAAGACTTCCGGGTCTGGGTGCTTAGGATATTATTTAGTGGTATTAAGGCAGAAGTGAATTATATTGGCTTGAAAATGCTGTAGTATAATTTGTATCAGCTATTTTCTACATTGTGGACTGCTATACCCTATTTGTATTGGGTGTTTCTTGGGAATAGACTCTTATATTATATAACAACAAAGAACTGGACAATGCTTATGATTGTACTGTGTGGTTTGGCATTGGCTTACTTTATTATATTGCAACCGATAATGAGTTTCTATTCATTTCTGCTTTACTTTGAGAAACCTCCAAGAGAGAGAAAATCCAGCTATGTGTTTGCTAAATGGGCTAGCAAATCTTTAGAAAGGTTGACTAGCCATATTTTCGCCTTCTCGTTAGAGCAGATTACCAACGTTTTTGAGTGCTTTGAATATCCGTGGAGTTTTGATAGAACTATAACAGTGTTCTCTGCTGTGATGAATGTGCTAGTATCAATACTAGTGTTAAGAGAAATTAGGTTAAATCCGAGGTTTGTGTCGCTTTTGAGCAATGAGAGTTGCACAGTGTCTGTTGAAGCTGGAAGGGCAGCTGAAGCTGCAGCTGCAGCCACTGCCCCCCCATCGCAGACACCACGGCTACACAGGGTCAAGCTTCTTCCTCAACTGCGGATGATGTCGCTTGTCCAAAGGCTAACAGGACCGCTCCTTCCTCAAACATGGGGCATCGTTGCTGTTGCAACAATAACAACCCCTGTGATGATGGTGAGCCCATATCAGCATCAGTTGCCGGTTGTAAGAAAGTCACTAGAAAGGCTACTCATGCTGCAGATGATGGCAACTGGTCAAACTCATCCCAAGGGGCACCATCAAGGGAGGAAGTGACCACTACTCGGTCCTTTTCTCCAGGTGTGCTGAGAGATCTGCGAAAAGACTATAGTCGTCATGATGGTGAGAATATTGTAACCTGGATGCTCCGATGCTGGGATAATGGGGCTGAAACGATAGAACTGGAGGGCGGAGAAGCAAACCAGGTGGGATCACTATCAAAGGATTCCACCCTTGATAGGGCAATTGCAAGTGAGCACAACCCCACTACCCTCTGGACCCGACTCCTGACAGCTACGAAAACAAGGTTTCATCACAAGGACGATTGTCAATGCACTTCAGGGAAATGGAATACTATGGAGAGAGGTATCCAGTTCCTGAGAGAATTAGCTGTGTGAGAGATCATCTATTTTGGGCCAAACAGGCAAGAGGGGGATAGATCCAGAAAGAATTGAGTGTACACGATCTATGTGGCACAGATTAGTACAAAGTGCACCACCTGCATATGCTAAGTCATTGGCAGGAATGGTCTTGTCAACTGGCAGTAGACAAAGTGTTTCTGACATGATTGAGCAGCTCCGGGAATTTGAGGACATCCTTGCTGGTTCTCTATGGGCTTGTGTCTCTGCTGTGGAGAAACTGTGTGAAAAATCTGATGACCGGTTTGAAAAGCTGTTGCAAGAAATCAAAGCACTCAGAGAAGACACACACAATTCACGAACCAATGTTGCAGCTATTGGGAGAAGGTGTTTTCAATCTCCCGAGAGAAAACAGAGGCAGACCACCACCAGAAGTTCACTGTGGTCCTTTCTACATGAGCAGGGAGAAGATATGAATAAGTGGCATAAAAGACCTACTTCAGAACTTCAAGAACAAGTACGTGAGTTAAAAGGGAAAACTCCTAGGAAAAGGGCTGCCCCAGTTTACAGAAGGGACAGAAGAGATTCTAGTGCTCTTGACAGAACCTCTAATTCACACTCAGAGACTGTGCAAGACAGAGATTAGAGGTGCCCTGCCTCCAGCCAGGCGGAGGAAAGGGATAACAGAGTTTATTGGACTGTACAGATACGATGGCCTGGTACAACACACCCCCAGGAGTACAAGGCTTTGGTGGACACTGGTGCTCAGTGCACGATAATTCCTTCCAATTATAAAGGAACACAATCCATCAATATTTTTGGAGTGACTGGGGGATCCCAGGAACTGACTTTTGTAGAGGCTGAAATGATCCTAACTGGAAAAAAGTGGCAAAAGCATCCCATAGTGACTGGCCCAGATGTTCCGTGCATCTTTGGCATAGACTACCTCAGGAGAGGGTATTTTAAGGACCCAAAAGGGCATTTGGTATAGCATCTGTGGACACTGATAAAATTGAACAGCTGTCTGATTTGCCTGATCTTTCAGACGACTCTTCTGTTGTAGGACTGCTGATGGTTGATGATCAGCAGGTGACAGCTGCTACCATGACGGTGCATTGTCTACAATATCGCACCAACCGGGACTCTTTGATTCCTATTCAGAAATTGATTCGTCAACTAGAAAGCCAGGGTGTGATCAGTAAGACTCGCTCACCTTTTAATAGCCCAATTTGGCCAGTGCGTAAGTCTAGTGATGAGTGGAGACTAACTGTAGACTATCGTGGCCTGAATGAGGTTACACCACCGTTGAGTGCTGCTGTGCCTCATATGCTAGAACTGCAATTTGAACTGGAGTCAAAGGCAGCCAAGTGGTATGCCACCATTGACACAGCTAATGCATTTTTCTCTATTCCTTTAGCAGCAGAATGCAGACTGCAGTTTGCTTTCACCTGGAGGGACATTCAGTACACGTGGAATCGCTTGCCCCAGGGGTGGAAACACAGTCCTACCATCTGCCATGGACTGATCCAAACCACGCTGGAAGAAGGTAAAGCTCCAGAACACTTGCAGTATATTGATGACAACATCGTATGGGGTGACACAGAGAAAGTCTTTGAGAAAGATGAGAGAATAATTCATATTCTTTTGGATGCTGGTTTTGCCATAAAACGTAGTAAGGTCAGGGGACCTGCACAAGAGATCCAGTTTTTAGGAGTAAAATGGCAAGATGGTCGGCATCAGATCCCAATAGAGGTGATCAACAAAATTTCAGCTATGTCTCCGCCTGCTAATAAGAAGGAGACACAGACTTTCTTGGGTGTTACAGGTTTTTGGAGAATGCATATTCCCGACTACAGCCAGATTGTGAGCCCTCTCTATCGAGTGACTCGTACGAAGAACCAATTTGAGTGGGGACCAGAACAACGACAAGCCTTTGAACAAATTAAGCGTGAGATAACTCATGCGGTGGCCCTTGGACCAGTTCGGACTGGACTAGATGTTAAAAATGTGCTCTACACTGCCGCCAGAGATAATGGTCCTACCTGGAGCCTCTGGCAGAAGGCACCAGGAGAAACCCGAGGTCGACCCTTAGGTTTTTGGAGCCGAGGATACAAAGGATCGGAGACCAATTATACTCCAACTGAAAAGGAAATACTTGCAGCTTATGAGGGAGTCCAAGACGCTTCAGAAGTGATTGGTACTGAAGCATAGCTCCTCCTGGCACCTGGACTGCTGGTGCTGAGCTGGATGTTCAAAGGGAAGGTTCCCTCTACGCATCATGCAACCGATGCTACATGGAGTAAATGGATTGCAATTACCATGCAACAAGCTCGAATTGGGAGTCCCAGTCACCCAGGGATCCTAGAAGTGATTACGGACTGGCCAGAAAGTAAAGACTTTGGGATGTCCCTAGAAGAGGAGGAAGTAACACGTGCTGAAGAAGCACCACTGTATAATACCCTTTCAGAGACTGAAAAGCGGTATGCCCTGTTCACAGATGGATCTGCCGTCTTGTAGGTAAACACTGAAGGTGGAAAGCTGCTGTGTGGAGTCCCACACGACGAGTCACAGAAGCCACTGAAGGACGGGGTGAATCTAGTCAGTTTGCAGAAGTGAAAGCCATCCAGCTGGCCTTGGACATTGTTGAATGAGAAAAGTGGCCAATACTCTATCTTTATACTGACTCATGGATGTTGGCAAATGCCTTGTGGGGGTGGCTACAGCAATGGAAGAAAAACAACTGGCAACGCAGAGGTAAACCCATTTGGGCTGCCACCCTGTGGCAAGACATTGCTGCTCGGCTAGAGAGCCTGCCTGTGAAAGTTCGTCATGTAGATGCTCATGTGCCTAAAAGTCGAGCCACCGAGGAACATCGAAACAACCAACAAGCGGATCAAGCTGCTAAGATTCAAGTAGCTGAAGTGGATTTGGACTGGCAACATAAAGGTGAACTCTTCTTAGCAAAGTGGGCCCATGATGCTTCAGGGCATCAAGGTCGGGATGCAACCTATAAATGGGCTTGTGATCAAGGGGTGGACTTAACTATGGACACTATTTCACAGGTTATTCATGAATGTGAAACTTGCACCGAAATCAAACAAGCTAAAAGGTTAAAGTCTATATGGTATGAGGGGCGATGGCTAAAGTATAAGTATGGAGAGGCTTGGCAGATTGATTACATTACACTTTCACAAACTTGTCAGGATAAGCAGTATGTACTTACGATGGTAGAAGCAACCACCGGATGGTTGGAAACATCTGCCGTTCCCCATGCTACAGCCCGAAATACGATCTTGGGACTTGAAAAGCAAGTCCTTTGGCGACATGGTACACCAGAAAGAATTGAATCAGACAATGATACTCATTTCAAAAACAGTCTTATAGACAACTGGGCCAAAGAACATGGTATTGAGTGGGTATATCATATTCCATATCATGCACCAGCTTCTGGGAAAATTGAAAGGTACAATGGTTTGTTAAAAACTACACTAAGAGCACTGGGTGGTGGAACCTTTAAAAACTGGGATTCACATTTAGCAAAAGCCAGGCCTGCACAATCAGAAATTCTATGTACTGTAGAAGGAGATAAAGTCCCTGTAGTACACATGAAAATTATGTTAGGAAAGGCAGTTTGGGTCACTCCTACCTCAGGCAAAGCCAAGCCCATTCATGGGACTGTTTTTGTCCAAGGTCCTGGTAGCACCTGGTGGGTGATGCTTAAACATGGAGAAGTTCAATGTGTACCTCAAGGGGATTTGTTTTTAGGTGAAAATAGTCAAGACTAAACTGTATGATGTTAATTTCCATACTAACATTGTCTAATAAGTGTCTTTCAGATCAAGACAGTGGTGATGGAACCAGAGCTAGTTTCTTCGAGTGGCACCTGACAACTTCTTCGAAGTTGATGTCTTTAACCCACAAACAGTGTCCATGAGATGTACTAGATGTGTGATAAGTGAACTTAAATGAGCTTTTCCAAAGGATGGTCCACAGACTAAGAGAATGATGAGCTACACCTGCGTATGTATGTATATAGTTGTTGTAATTAATTAGATTGAATTGATAGATTATATTAATTAGATTGTATTGATGAGGTTTAAACATGCCGTGAATGGTATGTTATAAGGGGTGGAATGTCCTGGGTCATAGCGGGGAGCAACTAGAGGAGGTGGTCTGAGTCAGGTGACCATGAATTGACCAATTGGAGTATTCCATCCCATTCACGATTTCCTGGATATAAAAGGTGGAGACCAGAAGGACTCTCTCTCTCTTCTGCTGGATCTCCTGCTGCTTCAGTTCACTTCTTCTTTTCTGGTGTCCCTGCAAGCTGAGGCCTCGTGGCTGTCCCTGCAAGCTGGGGTCTTGTGACAGACTGAATCTAGTTCCGGTTGGCTGCAGGATCCTGCCGGAGCAGCTGCTGGGAATTGCAAGACTGGTTCTATAATATTTGTTCTGCTTTATTTTTCTCTATGTTTATTTAATAGCATTAGTAAAACATTTTCAAATTTTCCAACTCTCTTCTCTCTGTCCTTTTCATTTCCTCTCAAAATCACCTGTCCTTAGTGAAAAGGGGGAGGAGAGGGAAGGGGGGAACGGTGAAGGGTGAAGAGGGTCTCCCTGCGATCAAACCACGACAGTTTATTTATTTTTTTTTTCGGGGGGTGTTTGTTCAAAGTAGTGATAATCATGACAATCATCTTTTGAATTTGAAAATTCCAGTTATACTATATTTATCCAGCTTCCAGAGCTAATTTTTCCCCCCTCTCTTTGGAGCAAAGACAGATGTTACAGGAAAATGAATTCCTATAAAAAAAAGATGTCTGTGTAGTAGAGAAAGTACAGTATTTTATATTGTACTATATCTAGTATTTTACATTTCTTTACATTATTCCTTTGCTTAAAATAATGACATTTATGTTAGATATCACAATGCAGAGGTGATATAACGTACATACAATGAGATATGAAAACTGATTAAATAAGAGATCGAGTAATAGAAGTATATTATTTGGAATATTTTTGACACAACATAGTGAATTAAATTGTTCTGACTACAATACAAGCTAGAGTGAAAGTAAAGAGTAAAGATGAATAATAGTCCTCCATATAATTTTACAACCTTTCTGGGAAAGAATAAAAGTAATTTGACAAGCAAAATAGCTTTGGCAATTCACAGGAAAATGAGGAGAAAATAAGACTTTATGTTGTGCTTTACAAACAGTCGCTAACAAGTATATGAATATTAAACAATGTACTTATAAATACTAAAATTATTGCATGATTTTTCTGCTATCTCGGATGAAGAAAATTACCCACAATGGAAGAAATCTAGCTTTAAACATTAGCACAAAGCTTCACCAAGGGCAAAACAAAATTACTGCAAATTTAAAATATCAAGACAGAGTCAGATTCCCTGGGACTTGGTCAAGTTTATATGTAGGAGACCCCAACTGCAAGCAAGAGTAGGTAAAACACATTTTCCAGATAAATTAAGTCACTCAGTGAAAAGATGATATGGTTAATAAGTTGTAGAATTAATATTTATATGTGGAGCACAGATCAGAGAGATTTTTTCATTAGTAGTGAACAACAACATGATTTAAGTCAAGGAATACAAATAAGACCTTATCTTACTTTAATCACTTCACAGAGCAGCAACCCACTGGTGACAATCTTGCTTATTTATGACTGTTTAATTGAAAGGCCAGGATTCTCACATGCCATGTAACAGGAAAATGGGATGAAAAGCCTAATGGAGAAACGACCTTGGAAGCAACTTTGCAAGCAAGGAACGCAAGAGGACCATTACCTAATACCATTGCACCAGTACAGTCCATAGACAGGGACTGCAGAGGTGGGCCAGATGATAGCAGGAAAGAGGACAAAGAAAATGACCTTCATAAGGAAATAAGCCACAGGCTGGCCCGGATTAGGAGACTATGCATTCTTTGTCATATCCAACAGTAGAGTTAATTGCTGCAGAGAGAAGCTATTACTAGGTATCTTCTACTGGACAGGTATCCAAGAGCCAAGATAGAACACGTGCTATGGTTTTTCCCAGAAATTACACAGATTTAAGTGTATATTTTGTATCTGACATGATTCAGAAAATCGCACTAGTTGTGTCCTGGGGATAGAAAATCAGTTCCAGAGCCTGAAATAACTGCTACATGTTTATTAAGGGCTGTGAATCTAATCTAAGCTATATCTGCACTCACATGCTACAAGCAAGAGACTCAAGTGCTTACCACCTCTGTCACATCCTGAAATTGCTATTTCTTTCAATGGTTGGGAAGGAATGTCTCTGGAAACCATCCAATACCAGTGAAAGAAATGGGTATACAAGTGCCAGGACTTTCTCCAACAAACTGACGGTCTAGAAGCAGCACAAATAAACTGAGCAATTAATCCTCCCTCTCCTCCCATCTTCCCCATGCTAACACACACATACAAAAATTGTCTTTGATTCTAATGGTTCTGGTTCAGCTCAGTTGCTGTGCTGTCAATATCTGAAAGTTTTATCATTTGATTTGCTGTAACAAATGTGACAAGATAAACAGCTAGAAAGGGAAGTACACATTCTGTGTATTGTGCATTTAAAACCAAAAGGAGTCTCAGTTTCCTATTTATAGTTCTCATACAACACAATTTAGTTTCCTGGGTCTTTTCTTTCTTTGTTTCTTCCTCACTGGTTTCAAGCTGATCTTTAACTAACTGTACAGCTTCACAGCCATTATAAAACCTATGTTTCCTGTTTCCATCAGCTGATATTCTGGCTCTGGAATTTGCTCTTTTTTTGTTATTTTATGTCTCAAGCTGTAATAAATTTAGAATGCATATGTGGCAGACTTTTTTTTATTGTTATATTCTCTCATGAGCAAAGTATTAACGGATGTTATATTATCCCTGTGCCTCTTACATAGTGCTACAGTGAGTTCACTTATTGAGTAAGCATATTGGTTTTAATTAATATCATGAGCACAAAATGCACCCTTTGAACATCTTCATATGAGATAACAGCCACCCATGTTTATTTTCTTTTTAAAACTACATTGGTATTAATCTGAGAGCAATAGCACATTGCTCCCTAAGTGCTAGTCAAGATTACTTTGGAATATTTGAAGCAAATAATGGCTGCTGAGCTCTTACTAATGTCAAGGACTTCTCTCAGAATCTTTGATTTTATTGAGTGGTGAGTGACTTGACATTAATTGGCACTGCAGGAATCAGAAGTAATAATTAATACCCTGGGTTTGTATTTGATTTGTGGTTTGCTGTGAAATCTTGAAAAGAAAAAACCTTGGCAGAAAATAATCTAGCTATATATAGGAACTTACATTTATCTGTCATTAAACTATGCAGTGTATGAGCTATGTAATTTCATCTGAAAAGAGAGTTTGTTACATCTGAAGAGATATGGTTCATATTAATTCCAAAACTTGCTTTCAAAAATATTTACTATGGTGCCCAAAACTACAACGTTATGTTCTTATAGAAGTATTTTATTATTTATCTGTACTCTAAAGATATACTGGCAATATATACATCTTTCTCAAATGAATCTATTAGCTTTGGCCACAAAATGCAGCCATCTGCATTGAAAAACCCATCAAAATGGTACTAGAACTCCAAATCAAATGGAACTGATGTGGTAGTGAATGTACCTCAGGTCATTCAGTTAAAAATAATGTATGTGATTAATTTTAAATGTTACTATGTATTTTTGTAAGTAATGATGTAAAGAAATGCCCTGAAACAAATGACCAAGTATTTACACCAAGTCTTTCCTTTTAGTGTCACACCACTCTGTAGAAAGGTGGACAACTGCACTATGGCTACCTGTGGACATGGTGGGAAATTATATCTGTGACAGATATTATTCCCAGCCTTCTGGCACAGCCATTCTGCAAAACACCAATATGTCAAAAGACATGTAACAGAACAGGACATGGGGGAAGCAAGGAAATACAGATCTTATTTTCTTCATCAAATATGATTAGGCTAAAGTTTGGCTAAAACTCTCAAGCAAATCAGTGCTGCCTGAAATATTCTCTGTATTCTGTGATATCTCTCAGAGAGCAACTAGAATGTTTTCTCTGGTTAGCTGCAAGGATCAGCTTACTGGAAGCTAATGGTGCTCTTTTTCCTAAAATGAGGCTCTTAGAAGGATGTTACTCTGCATATACACTAAAGGGCTCATGATACTTCGTGTTCAAATTCATGCAGGTCACTAGGTGCTGCAGCCTCTTTCTGTCTTTTCCTTTAGACCAATCTGCATCTTCTACACAGCAAGAGATTGAATGTAGCCTGATAACTGCATTTCAAAATCTTTGTAGTTACCCAGCAGAAGTTAATTTTAATTTTCTATCTTAGAAATTATAAGAGCCAAGAAATAAAAATAGATAGAATTTTATATAACAGCACAAAGTCATATCGTGTTCTTACATTTATTGAAGGTAATCGTTCTCCAACGACTTGACTATAAACTGCACAACTAGAATTTCATGACCTATTAGCACTGAAATGGGCATGGTGCCTTTTCCATATGCAAGTATGTATAAATTGTTACCATTCACTGCTACAGAATGTAATAAAGGAAATAGCTAGTGATGGAGAGCTTCCATCACTGGAAACAGATATATCAGCTTATTCCTGGAAATTCCCACTTCAGAAGGGGATAAAGGAAAATCACTTGAGGAATAGGCTGAGTTAATACCTTCTAGTGATTAGGGCACTGTCTGGGAGCAGAAACCATCTTCCAAGCATTCTCAAAAAACTACTTGTAAATTTTAAATTTAGTTTCAAGGAGGCAAATACAGAAGCAGTCCTGGAGGCAGGGCCTGGAAATGTAGCACAGCTATATGGGGAGGAACAGAGATACACAGGATACCTAACAGCAGGTTTGCATTACTAAAAAAAAAAAAGTATTTGTCATTAAAATATTCAAGGAACATTAAATACATCTTGTCACTCCTTAGACCACCACTTGCCCTACACATGCAATGCTACCAGTTGACTTAGGTTGCATCTTCCAGTTAGGTATGGGAACTCACACAGAAGAACCCCCAGTTCCTTGGCACGGGTTAAACACAGATGGAAGGGAGACTGGGATGTATTTAGACTGGAATACTTCTGTGTGTCTGCTTAACAACACGGTGCTCCTAGAGATTGTTAATGCCAAACCACCAGCAGTGAAGGAAGGATTTTATTTATTTATTTATTTAAAATTACAAGCCTTGCTAGCTCAGTTTTGCTTAATTGTCCTTTTTATGCCTGATTCTTATTGACTCTAGCCTTAGGTGCTTTCCTGGATCATGGGATAGCTTTCAGATAAATTACATGGATTTATACTGTTTGAATTAATGATAAATTGGCGAACTTTGAAAAGTTCATAAGTCAATTTTCATCTGCTGTAATTAACTGGTAAAGTTTGATTTCTCTAAGCATTTTAGAAAAATTTCTGAAATTGGTCTAGTGGTGGGAAAAAAAAAGTTGAAGAAGATTTTGAGTTCTGTTTGGATAATAATCAAACAGCTTGGGTCCTCTTTGACAAAATTAAACGCAACAATGTGGCAATCTCCATCTCTGACTATCTTAAAGAACTACATGTTTCCTATTGAGACAGAGACTTTTCATTGGTGAATATACTTCACCATACAAAAAGTTCCTGGCAAAGCAAAGGCCAGCTAGCGAGAGATAGTCAAGTGAGGGAAAAACAAAAGAAAAGTTTCCCAAATATTTTTGAGTCAAACCTTGTGCAGGTTTGAGTTTGAAGAAAATTGCTGCATGTGAAGACATTTTTTTCCTGTCAGTTATGTGCTGTGTCCTTACCAAAGGCACTTGTAGTCATCTGAAAATAGTTCTAGCACAGAAATGTACTGTATTGATGCATTTCTATTACTTGAACTTCATTAAAGGGAAGTATAAAATCAGAGAAAAGTCTGGGTTGGTGGTGACCTCCAGAGACCATAAAGTCCTACTCCCTCTGAAAGCAGAGACTGAGGTTAGGTTGTTCAGAGCCTTGTTACTATGAACTATTATTCTTAAAACTGGCACAACTACTAGCTAAGTGATGTATGAGTTATATTAAAAAGCAAGGAAAGCATTGCATTACAGATGTACCATTGGTACCACATGTAGCCTACTAAGTTATTAAAGACCGACTTCTATTAAAAGCACCAAACACTTTTATGGAGTTTTTCTTCTGCAACTGTTGTCAGTCACAGGTGAACACAAGCTAAACTTAAAGTTATGATATTCTGAAAAAGACTATCCTATTTAGGTGTATTTGTGCATATATGTAGGCATGTGTGCAAACTGTCTGTATTATCCCTGAGGGCAAATCCTGGCACAGTTTCATGTGCATACAAAGTGGTAATACCTTTTTAACATATTTTTTTTCTAAGCACATTTATCAGAATAGGTTTTTCTTTCAAACAGCAAATGATATTGGAAAATAAAATAATCTGAAAAAACGTTGGAAGAGTATGGAGAAAAGTAATATTGTTTTATAGGTCAGAGATTATAATGAGTGTTTTACAAGAAAGCTATAGTAAAAGTATGAAAATACATCTAAGGTTGTAAACCAGAAATGTTTTCATTTTGATCACCGAGTAGAAAGTTAATACATGTTGTATCACAGTAAAATTCAACCTGCTTGTTACTGGAGGGCACAAAAGCAATGGAAAAATCTGTATTTTAATGCAGTTATTATCAGAGAAGTAGCATGTTCCTTTAAAGTTACAAAATTTAAAGACTAATAAACATTACAGTCTGCCTTTGCATTTTCATCTCAGTAGGTTAACACTGTCTTTTAAAGCCAGTATCAGTTACAACAGACTACAATGCATTAAGTAGTTCATCTTTTCAAAGACCTGACTGTCTCAGTTGAAATGATGTGACATCAAAACCTTGAAGCACTGCATGGCCTCATCCTAAAATGTCTATCAGCTACGTTAGTAAAAACATCAAAATATGACCACCTCATATATCAAGTGGAAAACTTTTCTTCTGAATTAAATTGGAAAATGGCCATGATAACATGCAAGTAAAAATTGTATTTCTGTTACATCCAAAATTAGCATTCGATTAAGAAACTGTTGTTTCTGAATGTATATAGAAAAGAATATACAAAAGGAAAACAGAAATCTATTTAACTCTCAAAAACTCTTTAATATCGCTTCCATTCATATGCAAAAGACTTGCTTTTTTTTTTTTTCTGACAGGTTTTTTTCAACTTTGACTTATTAGGGATAGTGGTGTAGTTCCTAAAAATAATCCCAGCATTTTACTGTGAACTTTTCATTCCAAAAATACTGTGTAATTCTACAAAATTAAATTTTAGAAAAGTGTCTAATTCACATCAGAAAATGTCTTCCATTATGTCTAGATAACAGTTTAAGTCATCCAGTTGATGAAGAGCTGTAATAGAGTGCAGAAGCATTTCCTATAAGATTTCACAGATCGGGGCAGGGAGAGGTTTAAAAAAGGAATTAAAAAAAAAAAGTCAGGAATGGATTTTAATAACTCTAACTCTTAATTGCAGGAGTGAAATTACTCAGCTGGCTACGAGTTTTGATATCAAACAACTATAAACCTTTCTTAATTGTCTGATTAAGTTGGATTTGTTTTCCATGACAGAAGCAGCACCAAATAATAAACAAATATTTCTGACCCATAAACTTTTTCAGCTTCTGAGAGTGAGAATCTCTTTTTGAGTGTTAAGGAACAGACTGCCTTAGCTTATTAAATTATTTCGTATACTGCTTCTTATAGGACTTGTTTAGAATCTGCTTATATAGAAGTTGCTTAACATAAGTAAGTTAGCTTAGACTGCAAGTCGCGAAGCAGGAGATCATTGACAAAGAGCTGTGTCCCTGGAGATAAGTAAAGGAACAGAACAGTGTCTAAAAGAAGACAAAGCAGAAGACTCTTTTGGTTGTTGCCAAGAGCTTATTTTTTCTCCCCAACTGCAGGTACAAAGTAACAATTGAAGGTCAGGACTTTGACTGACATCTGATCTGGTAAGTGAAATACCCACAGAGAGCAAATCTGACCCACCTGACAAAAAATGAAGGCATTCAATGAAGAACGTGGAGACCCCAGGCTCTAATTTTACAGTTGACCTGAACTGATATATGAGTGGTGGGAAGCTTAGATTGTAAGTGTATAATTGCCTAAGGTTACATTTATTCAAGGTCCTTCTGCTGGAGGCATTTAGCTCGAGCTGCTCTATGCTATACTTTGCATATAAATTCTTTATTTAAGAAAAATTACTGGAATCCATGTCTGAGTCTGCATCAGGAAACCGAAGAAAAAGAAGCTTCTTTAACATTGATCAACAGGAATTTTGAACAACCAGTGGGAATTTGATAATTTTCTTCATTATCACACTATTGGTATGTCATAATAGACATGTTTTCGCTATTCCTGCATTTGCAAACAGCATATTTAATCATACAGCTATAATGCATATTTCAACTGGTTTGAAGAATTCTCAGGAAAAGCAAAACAAATTTCTATACAAACATGATCTTTTGGGAGATTACCATGTATGAATACAAATAAAAATGAGTTCTTGATGTGATCCACAGACATGAACAGTATTACACTAGAAGAATGAATGTCACAGAACAGGTGTCAAACGAAAGATTTTATCGCAGCCCAGGAAGCACTGAAAGCTTCTGATGTGAGCAAGGCCAAAGAAAAGGGCACAGTGCACACATGGTGGGCTTTGCTTTCAGTCTTCTTTAATTTTATTCTGTCTACCCAGCAAAACTTCTCAGTTAGAATGTCACTGTTCTAATCTGTGTCCTAAGAAAACTTATCATTTCAGTTTAGGAACTCTTTTGCTGCACAGGGTGCACTCTTAGAGGAAAAGACATAAACAGATCCACCTCAGTGCTCTGGCCACAGTGAAGAGTCCTGTCACTTACATCTATACAAAGCTGTGATACAAGGGGCACATTCAGGTTCTCTTTCATAGATGCATGCACTAGATACCTTCTTCAGCTTTCTTTACTGTTCAACCTTTCCGATCAGTCTTAAATAATAAAATTCCTTAAGCCATTTCTCTACCTGCTTAAGAGCAAACTTACCTTAAACATATTGAGATGCTACTTTGAGACATTCAGGGGTTTTTTGGTTTTATTACTTAAAAACTGTCATTTCGGAAACATGGCTGCCTTATTTAGTGGCTGGTAAGCTGCCTGGCAGAAAGGGATCTGGGAGTGTTGATTGACAGCTGGCTGAACATGAGCCGGCAGTGTGCCCAGGTGGCCAAAAAGGCCAACAGTATCCTGGCTTGTATCAGGAACAGTGTGGCCAACAGGACTAGAAAAGTGATTGTGCCACTGTACTCGGTGCTGGTGAGGCCTCACCTCGAATACTGTGTTCAGTTTTGGGCCCCTCATCATAAGAAGTACATTGAGGTTCTAGAGAGAGTGCAGAGGGGGGCGATGAAGCTGGCGAGGGCCTGGAGCACAAGTCTGATGAGGAGCAGTTGAGGGAACTGAGGCTGTTCAGCCTGGAGAAAAGAAGGCTGAGGGGTGACCTTATAGCTGTCTACAACTACCTGAAAGGAGGTTGTAGCATGGAGGGGGTTGGTCTCTTCTCCCAAGTAGCAAGTGATAGGACAAGAGGAAATGGCCTTAGGTTGTGCCAGGAGAGGTTTAGATTGGATATTAGGGAAAAGTTCTTCACAGAAAGGGTTGTTAGGCATTGGAACAGGCTGCCCAGGGAAGTGGTGGAGTCACCATCCCTGGTGGTGTTTAAAAGGCATTTAGATGAGGTTCTTAGGGACATGGTTTAGTGCTAGAGTTAGTTTAGGTTATGGTTGGACTTGATGTTCCTGAGGCTCTCTCCCAACTGAAATGATTCTATGATTCTACGATTCTTTTAGTCTCTTGGTCACTCTCCTTTTAGCAATAGGATCTCTGTAAAATGAAACTCTGCTTGGGTTTTCCCAATTTTTCACAGTGCAAATGATCTTCACCACTCATCAACCCGAGTTCCTCTTAAATACTCACATACTGTCTCTCAAATCATGCCTAAAGACAGGGAAGAGATTCAGTCTAAGAGCTAGGATTGCTGCCATGCTATAAAGCATCCCTGTTGGCAATGTCTACACAGAACTGCACTAGAAAGCTGCCTGGCATACAATAACTTTCCTGTTTCACTTGAGCTTTTGTGTCTTCCTCTCCCTAACTCACTTCACCTGGCTCATCTACCTGTTCAATCTTGTCAAAGGCCAGACTGTCAGTACTTCTGTGTATAATGTACACTTTTTTTCTGTGTCTGTTTTCTAGTTACCACAATGTGGCTTTTTACATTGACTTGGTCCTCTGTTGCAGTGTAATGATGAGGTATGATGACAGAAGAATTCTGCAGCTGGTCTCTTGTTCAAAAGAAGCTGACATTATGTCTTTAGGGCTCTATGGCAATTTGAAAAACAATGCCCATCACAGCCAGAGATTACAGCCTGCAGATGTCCAACTGCAACAGATGGAATCCAACAACGAGTTATCTACCCTTCTTGAAGTACCAGCTTAACAAAAAAAAAAAAACCAAAACAAAAGCATTGTTTTGGTAGCCTGTGTTAGCTGTTCCTTCACACGTGATGAATTTAAACAGGTTGGAAAGAATGATCTTTAATTAACAGCCATGCCCATTTAAGACATTCTATATACAAAATAAAAGTACCAGTTAGGAACTATTCAAAGTTTGGCACAAAGCTAAGCCAGAGTTCTGTATTTTTGCCCCTGTAAATCCATTGTCAATCCAGAATCTATTTCTCTTTTTTAGTGCATTTGCCATCAGTAATTGTAACTCATTTAGGAGATACTATGGAAGATTTTCCTACAAATTTATTGCAAATAGAAAATAAATTAGCCACTGTAAAATCATGAGTATGCTCTTGGCTAGGCTAAGTAGTAATGTGTTTCAAGCTGAGCAAGCAGATGGCACTATTTTCATTCTTACTCATATATTTTAAAGTATTTTGTTCAATATTTCTTAGAAAAATTGTTCTCTGGTATACTGAGGCTAAAAATACAGCAGTCAAACATTTTAGGAAGGGGTTTATAATTTCACAGCAGCATTTTAATAAATATAAATAAATAAAAAATGCTGGTTTAAACCAACAGAAATCCCTCAATGTTTGCAAAGTGCCCTTATGTAAAAGACAAAGCTGTGGACTTAACTAAAACTTTTCTGCCAATTGGTGAAATAATATTTAGAATATCATTCTCATACTGAATGTGACATGTTTTCATTTAAACGAAACCTGATGTGAAAATCAGAGCTGCTGTTCTAAGAAGGTACTGTTCTGTAGCATATAAAATCTTCATTTATTCAGTCTCTCATTCCCTAAGTGATGTTGACTGATCATTAAATGTGACTGCAGAAAGCTTGTTACCAATTGAACACTGAGTATCCCAACTAACAAGTGTTTCTTAAATTGACACAAAATCCTTACAGATAGAAACATCATAAGAAAAGGCAAGGGAAAACAAAATATCTGTCTCCTCAGCAAGCCCAGGTCAAATTGTACTCAAAACAGACAATCAAGGACAGTCATCTATTCATGCCACTGAGTGACAGAAAAATTCCCAAACCCACTGCAGTCCTCTAGCAACTTCTGTTTCTTTAGTCACACTTCTCTATGGCTGATGGTTGTAGTGACACTTGTATAAAATCAAACGTGCATATATAAACACTCATATGTATACATTTATTTATATAATCTTGGTTTCCCATATGTTCATTTTTCATTAAAAATCCTCCTCCCTGTTAATGCCCAATGAGTCATTTGCTATCTTCTACAATGAGATAGTCCTTAATTCTTAAAATGGCTCCTGTAAATTTTCTACAGTCATACTTACTTCAGGAACTTATGTGGGAAACACTTCATTTAATTGTCAGTTTCACAGTAACCAAAGTTTTCTTATTTGGAAATATCATACATTTGAACTGTTTACTTTATCGTGTGAAAATAGCATTAGACCCTAAACTGCACTATGAGCTGATACTAAAACCAAAACCAGGGCTACTATTTGCTACCTTAGATAATTATGCATCAATTTGTTTACTATTACCTCTGACAATTCTTCAATACAGGATTTTTCAACCATTCCAGTGAAGTAACTAATTTTTTCTTTGCTTATTTGATTTTTTTTCTTCCAGTGCAACCTGTCATTTAAACATCTGATAGAGATTTTCTTTCTTGATAGTTACTCTGACTAGCCTTGTTCTTAGCTATCAGAAAAGCAAGACCCAGTTGCTGCTTTAAAGCTTCCACATAACTCCAGTTATACAGTGCCTTGAAATCAGCATACGTTCAGCATATCCTTTGGGCTCTTAAAGGTCAAAATATTCTTTCCATAATTAATTGGAAAATTCCTAAAATATAATCTAAATCATAATCTAAAAGTAACATTTCCTACTTGGAAGAATTTACTTACAATGCTTTGGGTATACAACAGGCTAAGAATTAATCTTTCCAACTTGTGGTAAATTAAGAAAACCGTCCGTGTGTGCACAGACGTGCGTGTGTGTGCGTGTGCACATGTATGCCATTTTTCATTATGTTTGCTCATAGGTCACGGAAAAATTCTGAATCAGAAGCTTCCAGTTCACTAGTACTGAAAAAGAAGTAGATAATCTTGGAACAGTACAAATGACTGTCAACACACATATAGAACTATTTATATAAAACATACATTATGTATTATTCTGTCACATATGCTATTGTTTCTCCTAGTGCTATTAAGCCACTAAAAATCATGGTTTACTTTTATGTGTTAATAAAACATAATTATTTAATGTGACATTTATCTTATACGAACATTAGCTCAGTTTTCATTTTCAGATATATTGTCAGGAGTACCACTTTATATGTCAAATCATTCTGGAGTGAGGTTCGTTCATATATTTTTAACTCCCTCCCTAGTCAGCAAAGAGGAATAAACACCTTTAAAGGGCTATCTATACCATTCCAAAAGAGATATATATGACAAAATAGGATGACTCACTCTCTGAGGGTATTTTTTCCACTGACTTTGAAGGAGTCTAGGTAGACATAGACCACACATCTAGCTTTGAGATGTATAAAGTTAGGAGAGATTCATCTTGTTATTTACTTATCAGAGAAAAGAGATCTGGACAAACTATTTTAGGTATGGTCATAAAGCCAGTAATTATGAGAAAGAGAATTTGGCAGTGGAACATTTGTCCAACTATTGTATCTGGAAAAGTATTAATCTTCATGCAGCCTTTTCAATAACATTTGAAATCCAGAAAAGCACTATGGTAGACGATTATGTGAATTATGTGAAAACGCTGATAATAGACTGGAAGATGCAATGTTTAACTTTCACAATAAATGAAAATTGTGCAAATCAAAAGACAAGACTCTAAGAAATGGGACCATAGTAGTTTTTGTAAAAAAAAAATCTTTAAAAAAAAGAATTCCTAAGTCTACATTATTCACATAAATTATCTTTACAATATTCCATAGTGAAAAAGCAAGCCGGTAACAGCAGAATGTCAGACCCAAATCACATTAATTGGGAAGAAACTTGCAAAAGGACATGCATGCCTTAAAATCTCATATAAGTAATTTATTTAAGTTCTTTCACTGATTTTTGAACAGCTTCTGTCAAGTGATTCCTTTCCCTTATTTTTCAGAGTTAGTGATTTCATTAAAACTACTCAAAAGTTGAAGCTGAAGACAATCTTTTGCTTACTCAGATCAACCTTTGGGTCCCAAAATCAGAGCCACTTGTTCCTGAATCTTGAGAAATAGAAATAATAGCAACATTTTTTACCTCAATGTATTTTTTAAATTTCAAGAAAAACAAACAAACAAGTGAAAACCATAATACATAACTGTGGATATTTCTTTGCAATCTGTAAGAAAAGAGATTTGCATATGTGCCTGTCTCTTTGCAAAAAAAAAAAAAAAAAAAAAGAAAAGAAAAAAAAAGAAAAAATGCACATAGCAATGATAAAAGCTAGCTGATAATTTGGAAAAATATTGTTGCAGTGGAAGATGAAGGAAGGTAGAGGTTTGTGATTTTGTTGTGGCCCAAACTGCCTCTAAAGCATGGAGGGGATTTTCTACCCCACTCCACAGGATATCGGTGAAATAAAGTTGCATTCTGCAGTCCTGCACTCTGACAACATTTCTCTAAGACTCATCTCTAGAGACTTGGCAATTGACAGAAGGAGTATTTGCCATTTCTCTCATTTTATTCACAAGGGACTCATTATTCCAAAGAATACGACTAATTATTTTGTTGGGGTTTTTTAATATTTGGAAACCTGCATCTCATGAGGTATGGTGTTTTTCTGACAGTTGTGGTTGTTTTTTCTTTTTTCCCTTTTGTTGTACATTTGTGTTGCTTTTAATGTTCAAGCAGAATGGCACAACAGAGTGTGCATTATGGTATTCTAGTGACATACGCTGGTGATTATTAGATAGAAAACAGAGGACAGAAGGCCAGCAACCTCCTAGACATTGCATTACTATTTCATAATCATAATTCATTCCCTGGAGTATTTCATCATATTCCTGAGCTCTTGAAAAAAGATACAGGATTAGAAGAAAAATACCTGCAAAACTAAGATTATTTTTTTCAGTTAGGCAAAATACGGTACTAAAACCAAATAAGCACTGATACTTTCAAAGTGATCATGATATTATTTTACAATTTCTGCAATTTTTTGCATAATTATACATTCTAGTAGAATATAATATTTGTCATTTTTTAACACTGTGCAAATCAGACAATATATATACAAAAGAGATAAAAACTAACAAATCTCAACTTTTAGAAACATTGCATACTGAAATAAGAACCTGTCTTATTATACAAGGTGAATGGGATCTGCCTTCCTCAGTTTACCACAATTTCTTATGGGATCTTCCTTCAGGAGCTGATGTTAGATATTGGGCCAGCAGATATGCCAAAATGGCCAGTGTGCTCATTCCCAGAAAATAAAAACCTCGTCGTTCTGTGGGAAACAACACAGTGAAAATTCTTTGGCTACCTCTACACATTTGAATGCATTATCTCCAAGAAGCCATCCCTGGCCCTGGACTTTATGATATAACATCTCCCATCAACACTATTCAGTGTCAGACAACTTCCCATGCCACAAAAACCACCAAAAAACCACAAAAACCAACAACAAAAACAAACAAACAAGCAAACAAACAAAAACAGGGGAAAGCTGACTCAAATGGACTTCTCCTTTGACAAGAATTGCAAAAGTCATTGTTGTAAGACATTTTTAATTAGTGCAATGCAGTCATACAGTCTATTGTGCATGTGTGTTCCTAAGTCTCCCTGGGTACAGAATTTGAATAGGACTCTTATTTGCCAACTGTAAGTATATATAAAATGAAACAGAAGAAATATCATACCAAGATTTTCTTTTTCCTGTGTTGATGCTTCTCGATGTTTATACCAGTATGTCTGAATTTCTTTTGATCATTACATATAGAATGGCTATTTCTCAAAATATATATAGTGAGCACAGCTAAAAATGTATTTACCTCCATCACAGTGCTTATTGTGTCCTCCACAGTCAGACTAAGAACATCAAGTAGCATGATAAATGTAAGGGTTTGCTGGTACTAAGTAATGTTCAGTTTCTACAATACCACTTCCATTTTTCACATACTCAGAGGCAGAGGTGGAATATTTTGAAGACATATGCCACCTAGGGATCTTACTATCTCATTTTTAAAACATTATGGGTTGCTCAGAAAACCACATTATTGGTTGTCTCTTTACAAGAGCTTTTGTCACAAACTACTTTTGGCTGGAACTGGTACTTCTCAATGCATTGTTCTGTTTTTTCCAAGACGAAGGTGGAATTTTTCTCTAGAATTTCTCTTGGAAAATTCTCCAGTGATACTAAATATGTTCATTCCACTTGAGAGTAGCTCCTGTCTGACCCTTGGGTCACAGCTTCAGCCTCTGTGTCACTGAGATCATACTTCTTCCATCTGTATCCACAATTTTTTCCTTTATGAACAAAGTAGCTGAAATTATTATAAGCCACTTAAGCATCTTTTATGATGGTATAAATAGAGGCCTTCAGCACCTATTTTAGGAAAAACTTAAATGAGTGATATAGTCAAAAGTTATATTCATTGACCTATTTAAGTGCTCTGAAGATTGATTAGAAGTGGTACTACTGTTCTTTATGTGTGTCCAGAATGTGTTTAATTTCCTTCACAAAGCAAGTCCTCCTACTGAATAGCTGGAAAGTGAATATTGCTATTAAAAATTACTGTAAAAACCTGGATTTTCTTTTCCCTTGAGATTTTGGAGTAATTTTAACCTTTATGCAAAACAAAGTCTATATATCAATTGTTTTAGGAACTGGAGCATTCCAGAAAGGTGTAAACAGGAATGTTGAAGCATAAACTTTCGGTAGTTTTGACCAAAGCAAATTTAGGCATACTAAGATGACTGTTTTCACACATGAGAGGCAGAGGATCAGGCATAGAACACACCTTGTGCATTTTTTTTTTCTTCTCTTAAAGTCAGAGAAGAAAGAAATGAAGAAGAATTGAGTGTGAGGACAGGAAGAAAAAAGTAAGATGTTTGATCGCACGGGGAAATAACTTGGCAATAAAGATATTACAATCACAGAATCAACACAGAATCACAGAATGTTAGGGATTGGAAGGGACCTTGAAAGATTGTCTAGTCCAATCCCCCTGCTGGAGCAGGAACACCTAGATGACGTTACACAGGAATGTGTCCAGGCAGGTTTTGAATGTCTCCAGAGAAGGAGACTCCATAACCTCCCTGGGCAGCCTGTTCCAGTGTTCTGTCACCCTCACTGTGAAGAGATTTTTTCTCATACTTAAGTGGAACCTCCTGTGTTCCAGTTTGTACCCACTGCAATATTTTAAATTTTCCAGTATCTGCTGAACTGATGTACATGTATGTACAAGTTTGTTTTCTCTATTTATTATATTTTTTCTTTCTAATAAATTGTAGGAATTTAACTTTTTAAAGGAAAATTATCTTTGGACAATTTTTTTTTTTATAATACTTAGATAATAATAACTTTGTCTTAAGTATTCACCAGTGATTAAATATATTGGTTTAGCTGATAATATTAGTTTTCGTCTTCAGTCTTAAAATCCAAACAGCTTTTAAATTTCTAGTATTTAGCATGTATAGCATGTCATTCTCCTGTTTAACAGAAAATAAAACACATCTGATTAAAACCACTGCATCAAAGGACCCCATAGCAAATGATCAATAGTAAAGTCTAAGCCCTATGAAATTTCTGTGACAATGGTTTAGGAAGCACATACTATGATAAAGTCTATATGAAAAGAAACATTTCACATCCTGATTTTAAATGTGCCTCAGATTTTCAATTTCTTTTGAAAGTGCCCTTGACTCTCATTCTTTGATAAGACAAGGGAAAATATAGACAGAGCTAGCAAAAACAAACAAACAAAACAACAACAACACTCTCAATATGTCCTTCATTATGAAAT
This sequence comes from Caloenas nicobarica, assembly GCF_036013445.1. Taxonomy (NCBI): domain Eukaryota; kingdom Metazoa; phylum Chordata; class Aves; order Columbiformes; family Columbidae; genus Caloenas; species Caloenas nicobarica. The sequence continues at coordinate 178,064,521 of NC_088245.1, forward strand.
TTGTAGATATAGACAGTTCCAATAAACAGGAAATTTTAAATATATTCACATAAATAGTCCTATTTCAGAGAGAAAATATTTAACAACTGGATTCGCAAAAATAGAGACAAAGGACAGACTGATTAAGAAGCCTCTGGTTAGCATCCCAGCTATTATTATATGTTCAGCTGCTGTACAGGTTGCCATTGAACTTATTAGCCTTTTGATTAAGTCATAAATAAACCCTCTACAAAAGATTTCTCATAGATCTCAGTCTCTTCTTCTCTAACATTCTCTCGTTGTCTATGCATTCCTTCATTGATTATATGGGGAATCTCTGGTAACTCTTCTCAAAGTATCTCAATTTACAGCTGAGAGGTAGGTAGAGTTAATGGATATTCTAATGACTGCAGGTCATCAGGTACATAATGATCTTGGCACTTCCCTGGAAAGTTTAGCAGTTGTTCAGAAAGTTATTTAGGAAAGACTTTTTGTTGTTGCTGTTGTTGTTTCTGTGTTTTAGGACACTAACCAGTTAGCATACAAATATATCATTTCTGTTCTTATAAGAAAGAGCTCCATTACATGAAATTGCCTGCATACTTTCAACAGCCATTAAGAAATTATAAAATATTAGAGCAAGACATGGTTTAAAGAAAGTATTCAGCAGCCAAATGACATATAGTTTTCTATAATATCATGGCTAATGACTAAGATTACAGATTGTAGATGTAAACAGAATATCCAATACAGCTATAAAAACAATTAGATTGTTCAGCCTTGAAAATAGTCAGAGCATAGAGAAATAATGCAACACAGTGCAGGACAAAATCTGCAAAGGCATTTTGGCACTAAGTTCCCATAGATTCAAGAAGGAAATAAACACTCAAATATCCTTTAATACTTAAATCATTGAATATTTAATAACACAGCTCTGGCTCGTAGTAGCTGTTACTAAGATCCTGTGCAGCCTTTACTTGAACAAATTCCAATTATAATAAATAGGAAATTTATTTCAATAAACTAAGTAAAGACCTCATCAATCTGCAAAGGATAAGAGAATTCAATCTGCAATAAGACCAGCTAATTCACCTGAGGAACGAAACAACCCCAAACACAAAACAACATAAAGAAATGCAAACAGACAAATCAATATTCAGTAAGAAGTGGACAATTAAAAAAAAAAAAAAGCAGCAGTGGTGCCAACAGATCTTTGTGGGTACTGAAGAACTAATGCAGGATTAATGCACTGACGCAGGATGGAAAAAGTTAACAGCCTAGACTGATAGGGAAATACATGTGATCCATATAGCAATGGAGCATGTATGCCACGTTGCAGACATCTAAGTACTCTTATTCCATGGGTACTTAGACAAGAATAAGTCTTTTCTAGACTTCTACAAATGAATATGAAGAATTATTAGGGTCAGGAAAAGATAAAGGAAAAGATTAAAACATGAACAAGGTATATCACTTGTTATTGTCTGTACATATTGGCTAGTATTACCTATGTATGTGTGGTTTATTATGCATTTAATACTGTATTTCAGACAAAAGAAGACAGATGTTCTGCTTTGAAGATGACAGAGTAGTACTGAGTGGATACATGTATAAAACATAACAGGAAAGAATGAAAAGATCCTATAGAATGATCCAAGAGATTATAACCAAATTATAAGAGATCAAACACACAGAATTTTAAATAAGCTTATGGAAGAAATCCTCAGCAGGTGTGAAATGCCAGTTCTCCATTAGCTTCAGTGTACTTGTAAGGTCTGTTAGTTAATACTGAATTTTCTTATGTAGCTTACAATATCATCTGTGGGGGCTGAACAGAATTCAAGGTGAAGCTCCATCTAAGTTCATACAGTAAAAAAAAAAAAATATTAACCTGTCTTTATTTGGTTATTTAAACACCATCCCTTAAAAGAAAAATAAAAAAAAAAATTCAGCTGTTCTTCCTTATATATCTTAGGATGGGATGAACAGGCATCTGGAATTACTCAGAGATCTCTGTATGGTTTATAAATGAAGTAAAGATAATTAATCTAGATTAGATTAAAATTCAGTTAGTTCAACATAGGTGTAGAGTGACACTGACACACTATTTAGGATATTCACAGGAAGCTGACAGAACAAGACCAATGATAGAACTGCATCTTCTGGAGTGGCAGCAGGAGATGGGACAGGATAGTGTCCGACATCCCAAGTAGCACTAGGTATCTCTGTATAGCAGCAAATCAGTCCCTAGATGCCTCATTTTTACAGAGTTAGGGCTCATTGCAGCTACCCAAAGGTGACTAATGCCATTTGAAATGCCCCAGTTATGCAACACATCCACATGATGCTGAAAATATGACACCAGGACTATGGGCACTGTAAGCCTACATATGAGAAACTGAATCAAGTCAATTGCTGTTTACTTTAACACAGTGAAAGTGTTCAACGATATACATTCAAATCTTTTTCTAAGGTAAATCATTGGAGCTCTGCTCGCTTCGTATATTTTATCAATGGAATGTCAATTGAAAACCTAATACAGAGTTTAGATAATAACCTTGGAATGCTATGGGCTGTCAGCCTTTTGCCTCTTTCATTTACATGAATACAGGCATGCTTTTGTTACTTTATGAATTAAAGTAGCAACATGTTACAGCTACATGAATAGCTCAGATTCATTTACGTTGTTAATGCTGTCATTTCTCTGTGTACAAGTAATCCTGAAACTAAACTCAAGATCCGTCCCACACCTTCAGATATTTAGAACTTAAGAAGAATCAATTTGTGACTTTTACAGACATTCCTCAAAGTCTTCAGTAACAAAACAAGGAATTGTAATCTCTGTGCTATAAATTACATTTTTCTTAATAGGTCTCAGCAGTGTCCAAGAACTTCCCATAAAACACCTTTAACTTTGTATTCAGAAAAGTGTATCTGTTACTTTTCTGCAGTATATAGGCTCAGCTGCACCACCAATCAGAAACACATATTCTGGGGTCTTTTGTAGTTTCAGTTCTGATTAGAAAAATCATGTATCCATGGAAATCAGATCAGGGGTTTTCTACCCATTCTGAAACATCATTCTTACTTTAAAATTGGTTTATTATTTTAGTAATTTGTACAGGCTGTCTTTAAATGAAAGATAATACTATGATGACAGGCAGGGATATGAGTACAAGATAATGTGAAGGAGTTTCTGCATCGATTATGCATTTTTTAGCTATTGTTTCAGAAAATAGATCCCATTTTCTTAACACTTTCAATTAGCTTTCATTGTGAATATGCATTTCAACCTCAGTATTGACTGTGGATTGGTTTCAATATTTGCAGTCTAATACTGCTTTATATGATCTGTCATATACCTTAATTTTTATATTTTCTCTCCATTTGCTGTAAGATAAAACATTGCTTTCTATATTATAGAATAATATATATTATCTATATTATCTATATTATATTATCTGACTCAGGATGAGACAGATAGTAATGACTGGAGAATGAAATAATCTCTTTCCTTCCATTTCACAAGACTGATGACTACCTAGTAGTGAGAAAAATGTAACCCACACTATGGATGGAAAAAACATAACCCATGGAAATAATACAGTTCAGTTACTTTATGTAAATTTTTCTCTTCTTACAATCACACATGAAATTGGTTTGACATTCATATGTGCAATATATGAAGGACATGATAATATTTTTTATTTCATGTGATTATTTATATTGCTGTTAATGTAGAATGATTATAGAAATTTTTAATTTCTTTCCAGAAAAGTAGAATTCACTTTACACTTTACTTAGGCTAAACTTTTCCCAAGCTTTGATGCTTGGTTCCTGAATAATTTTCTAATTGGCACATTTTTTAGTACCTTGATTTTTTTTATTTTTTATTCTTTTTGCAGTATTGTTAATGATGTCTTAACTAGCTCAAGTTCTCACTTTTTCAGGTTCTGAATTTCCACGCAGAAAAATCTGTTCACTGCAGATGACAAAGCCATTAAAAACATTCTGCTGTACCAAATCCAGTACTGCTCTATGTGCAAGATGAATACTGAAAGCACCATTAGCAGCAGAGACAGCCAATTACCAATCACTTATTGACAATTATGTAATTAATTAAGTAGTTGCCTCACATTAACATTTTCAGTCTGAGTGTGCATTTTCTGTTATGTATCAAAAACCAAATATTTGTTGAACTGGAGGACCAATCTGAGCTGCTTTCTTAAGTACTTTCTAACCAGGGAGTTGCAGAAAATGAGAAACAGGCATTTGCAGTGCATGGTTTTGGCCTGCGTTCATGACTCACAATCATGCTACGCTTCTTGTACAGCAAAGGAACAGCACGTACTTTACCACGTACAAGGGGCTACTGTCTTCATGCCTGTGTTAAAGCTTCTTTCTACTGTTATGGATAAAATGACCCGCAAACCATTTTAAGCGTCAAGGAAATATTAAGAATAGAAAAAAGCTTATATATAAAAAAGTTTCAGTTTTGCCTCACGAAAAGAATAGCTGATTTATGTATGTGTTTATTTCTGCTTTTTGAGCCTTTACATAATATATCATTGCATACTTAACTAAGCCTCCTATCCACAGTGCTTTCTCTGGAAAACACTGGTAACAGGAACATCCTAAAAGTTTTCAAAGGAGAAGTTCCATCTATAAAATCTTGTGCCAATAGGGTAAGCATCACAGATTTCCCTCAAACTTCTTTCCTATCGGTCTTACAAAAAGACAACAGAAATACACATTTCTGTTTATATCCCAGTGTTGTTACTTCACTATTCTGTAGCTTGAGAAAAACATCGTGATTGGGAAGGAGGGGCTGGGGGGGAACCGTGTGTGAGGTATTTCAAAAGTGTTGTGAAGTGTAATTAATGTATATTAACTTATTTATATAGAAAGGCTCTGTAATATTGATTAAAGAGAAAATAGAACTTCATTCCAACACATTCACACACAATAAGCCCTGAGAAACTTCAACACAGGAATACAACCAAAACCATCAATGATTGTCTATTTCTGCACTTCCAAGTCTGACTTGACTTGACATCAAGGAAAAGCTCCCTCTATAATAAACAGAAATGTTTCTCTGCCACATTTATAAGCTCCTAGAAAAATTGCCTGAGATCTCAAAGGTTTAAGTTTTTTTCTGTAATAAACAATTTAAATAATCCTGTTGATTTAATAAACCAATAAAAAACAATGAAGACTCCTTTATGTAACTTTAGATGGAAAGCTACTCTTAATGCTTTTTTACACCAGTAATATAATGTATTCCCTCCTCAGACAGTTATGAATATACCTGTCCCTAACAATCACTACTGGCAAATGGAAGTCTAAGAGAAAGCAATGAATCTAACTACTCATGATGGAGGACTTATCAAAGGAAAATACAAATGGGGGTGGAGCGGGTAAAGCTGATGTATTAAAAATGCCTCTACTATTGCAACTCAGGGAAAAGGTCTTTTAGTCCAAGCACGCATTTTTTAAATAAATAAAATAACGTGTTCAGATCAGTGGGCGTGCTGTCAACAAACATCACTCATGAAGGCCCACTTACCTCTAACTGCCCATCTCTCTTCCAGCCACCTCTCATTTCTTGCTCACATTTCCACACAACATATTGCTGTGTCCGCATCAGATTCCTCTTCTTCATGCCTCTTGCTACACACATCCTTCTCGTTAAGCTAAATGATATTCCTAGGCACAGGATGATGTTACAAGGAGATAGACCAGATAGCTCTGATGTCTTTTTTTTTTTTTTTTGCCTCCTTCAGTCAACAAAGATTAAATCTTATGTATCTTTTTGTTTCACTTCTTTCCTTCTCTTTTTCCTTTTTCTTTAAGTTAGAAGTACTCTTATGATTACAATGTCAGAAAATGAAAAGGTTAAGATTGCAAACAAGCTACCTTCTCTGTATTGCACATTGTCCTTCATAATTTTCTCTTCACATAGTCTTCAGATGCTACTCAGAAAGGCACAGGTTTCACAAGCACCCTGTGTCCTATCTACCATCCTATGAGCATATTCTGAATGCACCGGTGTGTGAAATGACAATAGGAGCCTTTGTTTAGACTATCAAACTGAGCCACTCATCAATGTATTCCAAGGTGTCTAGAGAGGTTTTCAGCTGACCAGTCATAGGTCTCTCCCTTGCAATGAAATGTAGAGACAATGAGACCTAGAAACTATTGAGTGCATTGACTCAGTTTTCAGTTACTGCCTAAAGTTCACTTTATGTCTCTCATCCAAAGCTGCAATTAAGAGAAAGTGCTAGCTTTCCTCTTTCCAAGATATCCTGGGTTTGTGAAAAGGCAGTTCTCTGGCAGTCAACCCTCTGCTGTGCCCCATGAGAGGTATAAAAGCTTAGAGCCTTTCAACACCTTCATTGGCTTCTCAGATTCCATAATGCCCTATGCTAAGAGCTGTATAAAGTCATGACACAAACCTCAGTTACCAAAACAAAAATATGAGCAAAATACATATAGCCTTTTGTAGCTGATGCTTTTTGCTTCAGATAATCCTCTCTCCATGCTGTGCACTGGTATGAGAGTGTCAGCATGTGCCGCTAACATCTTTACTATGCATGCACTTATTTGTGTTACACACAGTGAAAATCATTACATTCAGTTCTTGGCAGGGACCATAATGGAAGTAACTGTGATACTCTGTTATGAGGCAGAGATTGATCCTTGTTCAGAGTCTCAGAGGAACTAATGTGATAGAACAGTAGAAACAAGGAAAATAAGAAAATTGTACAGATCTCTACCACAGAGTAAATCTAGGACAAGTCCTGTGAACCTAATAAAGCTACAGCAGTGTTGCATTGCAGAGAACAATTCTGAATCAGTATCTTGCAAAGGAAAAGGGTTATAGGGAAAGGAACTGAAGACAGAAAACATTCATGCAAAGGAACAGGTTTATGCTACTTCCCTTTGTTTAAATTATTCCCTTCAAGCCATTTCAGAGTAGGAATCAGAACATGCTTCCTTTGTGCAATTTAGTCCTTCTGAAAAGCTCAAGTCAAAATCTTTCACACCCATCCATGAAAACCATGACTGGTATGCACTTTTATTTCTACTGGCTAATTTATTCTAAAAAGTCTCAAAAATATTACAATGTCAACAGCCCAGAGTGCACTGATAATGAAGGGATTAAAAGCTACTTTCATGACAAGACCTGAGGGGTCAGAGCTACTCTTTTCATTTGTCACATTATCAATGGAAACACATCTGTTAATTACTACTTCTCAACTGAGCCCATGATTACCTGCGTGAGTGCTACTCTTCCATCCCATGGAAAGCTAAACTGCCTTGTTAAATCTCAGGTGAGCCAAGCTAACCTCTGCCTTTGCACTGAGCCAGAAGGGGTTAGTATTCTGTGAATCACACAGCTGCCTCAGCTGAAAGGCAACGGTTCACACCATCGCCAAACAGGTGAGACAGGTGAGTCGCTGGCTCATGCGAGCCTTAAGACAGATGTAAGAGCAGTACACAGCAACCTCCCACGCTGAAGACTGAGGTGCAAGCTTATGTTAAATCTTGAGTATGAAAACTCCTTTCTGGCTGAACAGATTCTGGGACTTTGGGTTTATCATGCTTTGTAAAGAGATGATCAGAACGATTATATTTATTATCCGTTTTGTATAATAACAGATAACAAAATAAGGTGCAAGCAGTGAAGAATCAAGATCTCGAGTCTGCTTGATTTGAGCAATAACCAAAGGATTAGACACTATGATTTTTTTTAAAAGAAATAAAATTATTCAAAAGCTACTTTAATGATAAGAGGTTTAAAAGGATCCAAGGTAGCATGCTGCTATGGGTAAAAATATATCACTTTTCATTATAAATCGGGATTTCAAGGGTTCATAAAACATTTAAAAATTTACTTGAGGCTGGTATAAAAAATTCAGTACAAGAGCATATATGGGGAAAAAAAACAATCAAACCAATATTTTGCCTATTTCTGGGTTATATATACCAAGAAAAAAAAATAAATAGCGGTTTATCACTGAGAATGAAAGGAAACCATGATACTAACTGTATTCCATTTACTGTAAAGTCTAGTATTTCTACATGCAGATTTGCACATTTATTGGATATCTAAGTAAAGCCTTCCTCTCTTAGCTGAATTTTTCAAGGATGAGCTTTTGGGCATCTCTGAGAAGGACAAAAGAGGAAGGTAATAAGACAGAAGCTTTATTTTTTACAGGTATGTATTCTGTGTGAATATGGCTATTTTTTTTCCACAAAAATTTTACAGGGAGGTTTAGTATACAGATGAACAGTAAACATACGTGGTAACTACACTGTTAAGTATAAAAACTAATAGCTCCAGTCTGCCAAAAACCACCCAAATAAACCTAATAAAAGTGCTGATCCTTAACTAAGTCTTAATTCATCCAGTATTCTTGGCACACTAGAGGTTTTCAATAACACTTATTCCATATGTTCACTTGGTGAACCTCTGAGGAAGGTAACTAGTGGAAATCTCAGATGCAATTATTTTATCATCCATACACAAAATGTTATTTAAATAGCATCTGAAGCCTAGCTATTTGCCATGTGTGGTTCAGTTTATAATGGCTGTATTTCCTTGTTAGACCAAATTATGGATTTACTTTCCATTTGGATAGATCCTGCAGTGAAATTATTTTAATAACCAGATTTAATTCAAACCAGAGGAGAGAATATTTTAATATAATTTGTTTAAAATAAATAGTCCATAAATGTAACAAAAGGTCCTCAACTGCTGTTGTTGACTTAAATGGAAGTAAATCAAAATAAAATATTGGCATGTATGCCCAATTACCTATAAGCTAAGGCCTGTCCTTCTAATCAGTTTTGCATAGATGGGTCTTGGCGTCTTTTAAGGAACTCTATTGATTTTAGAGGAGACTCAAACAAATGATCAACCCGACAATGCACTGAGTAACGTATTAAGATAAATTTGTAACACATTCTATGGTAAGAATGTTAGAAAAAACATCACAGGCATTTAAGAAATAACTGTTTTACCTACCCTAAAAACTGCTTATTCTGTTACAGAGTTGTAATTTAATATAATTATTGCACACTATTATATTTTAAATTACTGTTATCCTCTAAAGATCTGCAATTCCTGAAGAAATTACAGTGCTTTATTAATTATTATTGTTAGTTAGCTCTCGGATTTCTGTCAAAAAGTCAATTTACCTACCTGCTGGTAAAGGCCAGTTTTTACGAATTTTCTTTTAACTGCTTCCTACTCATTTTCCATTTGTTTTTTTTTGTATACACTTATCTTCAAAGAGTCTGTACCAATGTAATCAGTCCTATTTGACAATCTTTAATCAAAGCAAAATAACTAACAAGATGATTTCAGAACATCCTATAAAGTTTATTGAACATGCCTTGAGCATTAGAGAAAAAATGCAGTGTTTTGAAGACAAATTAGACAGTGTCTCTTGCATCCTTTTGCAGGTTCACCTGTTAACTCAGCATGTTGCAATTTCTTTGATTCGTATCAGAACAGAGCTGAGAAAGTTGCCATTCAGAGGTTATTGCCAGTCAAGTCCATCCAAAAGCTTCAGATAGACACTGAATATCTGAAGAAGAATCTTGGATCTATTTTTTTCATCTTTTCTATTTCCAGTTTTTGTCCCTGGGTACTACTTCACCACTTTCAAGAGAGTTTGCAAATTTTCATCATCCACTATCTTGATGGCACAACATTTAGTGTCTCTCCAGATCACCCATTAAGGCTTTACATGCTCAATATACTAAGGCTGATTAATGAATCTTCTTCTGTACCATTGTACCTATCTGAAAGCATCACCCTTTAGCACTTCACTTATATTTTTGGGTTGGACTCAATATACATGACACACTGAGTTAATAATTTCAGTAACAGATGTTGTCTCTATCTACTGCTTCCTCTTCTTTCATGAATGTTGTAAATGTTCTTTATTCTTGTAATTAATACGCTGAGTGAATTTCTTTGTGATTGGTATTGTTCATGGATTGATATTGTTCATGGACCATAGCTATCGCTTCTTGAAATAACATCAAATCTTAAATGAAAGAGAATGCGTCAAGATTTTCTGTCTTGTAACAAGCATCCTTAATAAAGCCAGACTGCCTTTAGTTAGAAATCTATTGGAATATTGAAGGGCATTTTAATTCTGTAGCAGAGTCTAGCTGTCACCATTTCTATGGGATAAATAGACATCTGAATCAATCATAATGTTCTGAATACCATGATGAGTACTGAGTGCAATTTCAGGTGAAAACTGGTCTAGGCCATTTAGAGGTTTATTTATCTCACAAGCAATCTCTAACACAATGTGCCTTTTGCAAAAGTTGAGTAAGTGAACAGATTTCAACTGTCGTCATTAAAAAAATCTGTCGTATGTTGGCAGATAATTTTCATGCTTTACCGTTAATTCTGAATTGTTCCATTTGGAGGACTAAATATGGGAGTTGTAACTTTCAAGGACAGATGTAAAACGTGTCTTTGGTCTGGCATTGCCTTAACAGTGTATTCATTATCCATTCAAGTCTTGATATTTAGCTCTTCAGGAGATTGCCATTCCTTCACTGATCAGAGCATTTATTTTTAATCTTATATATATATATATTACAATTCTACCATGAGAGGGATCTCATGTAGTCACCACAACTGCAAGGTATGTCATCTGAAAGCCAAATTATGCTCTTTAATTATATACATCTAAGAGAAATAATGGGTTCTAGAGATATGAACTTTAGAATAGGCCTTCATCCATCAACTCTCCCTCATTATAAATTACATAATATTCCTGATTTATGTACTTCTGTGGACTTTGCATACACCTTTTCACCATAAGTCCATGTTCTCTGATACAATGAGCCATACAACCAAAACTGTATTCTTGAGCCATTCAAGTGCAGTTTACAGAAAACCATAAAGTGTTAAATAACAAATACAAGGTTGTATGATCAGCTTTTATTGTGCTTTTTGACATACTTAAATTTCACATGCAAAACAAAACTTTGTAGCCACGTTTTCTCAATTTATTTCCAAGTGTTGATAGAATAGTGCACAGACTAGGTCCTCAGATAACTTGTCATTTTTCAACAGTGAAAACCTCAAGGAAATAATTTTGGGACATGTTAGAATGTCATGAACACTTGGTTGCCTCAAAAGGTAAACATGTTTCATGTGAAAATAAAACACATTGATGTTTGGTATAGAATTATAAGAATTATAGTCCCACTAAGTTACTTTCCTTTCAGCTACAGTATAAATAATAAATTCAAAGAGATAAAATGATGAATGTTATGGTCATGAACTTTGCAGGAATACCTGTAAATAAGTACATTACATTTAGAGTAAACACATTCATTTTATACTTTATAGATTAACTTTTACTGCTTATGAAATCGCGAATAAGAAAATAAATTATTCTTCCAAAGTACTACTTATAGAAACTCGTGCAAACCATGCAGTCTAATATTTAAACATGATGTTTGCTTTCAGTGAAAAATGACTTGAAGCCTGAATACCTGTTATTATACTATAATTGTTTCCCTGGCATACAATTAAAACAATACTACTTGTGATACAAGAAGAAGTTGAAAAACCCTAGTTATGCATTAAAGTACAGGAGCAAATGTCAATACAGACTTACAGCATATTAGATAAATTCCAAGCCAACAGAATCTTAGTGTAATAAGGTAGTTGCCATTACAGTGTTATTTCAGGATTCGGGTATTGAATGGACAAAATTAAAAGGAGAAATCCCTGTTTATGGCTTCCCACCAGAATATACTCAACTGAGAACCAATGTCCAAACACAGCATGCGAGAGATGGGGTTGCAGCCCTTCCCTGAACTTTTTTGCATCTAGTCCCTGAATTCCCTTCTGACCCTTTTTTATTTAATAGTTCAGAAATATCCATATTTCAAGAGAGAGAAGGCAAGTGCTTAGTATGCACCTTAAACTCAGCTTGGAAGCCTAAGTATAATACTGTGCCAGAAAATAATTCTGATCTTGTGCTTGAGTTTCATAAAGCTATTGGCGCAAGTTCCCTTAAGGATATACTGCACATCTTTGGAAGCCCTGTCAGTTTATCTGAAATGAGTGTCAAGTCTTACCAAAGACCTTTTGGGATCCAGAAAAAAGAGTATTCCTATGCCTAGACTCCATAAAGGACTCAATTGGCTATGTACATGGAGAGTGACCCTACCACATGACACTAGCTCAAAACCTAGCTGGGATAACCATCTTCTACAGAACAATGCTGTAATTAGGGAATTTTCTCAGAATTTTAGGCAAAATTGAACCTAAGGAGGCTTTTCTGTACAACCTTGTCTTCCCGGAACACTATTATAGGCATCAGCCGAAAAAAAAACCACCACAAGAACTCCAAGTGCAAAAAATCTTCCCTGTGTCAGAATGCTCTGTTCTGATGAAAATGTGCCACACTTCTGCCAAGACTGAAAATGTGTGGATGCAGAATAAGTGAAGCTGCCTTGGTAACCTAGTGCATATGCAGTGCTTTGAAATACTTCCTTATTCTATTATTTTATCACTATGAAAATGTACTCCTGTATGACAAAATCTGGAAAATTGGAGAATACAAGTCACCCCAATTCTCTTTTGTCTCAGATTCTTTTCTGGAGCTGCAAACAAAAGTTGATGAGAAATAAAAGCTCAGTCCTCAAGAACGTTCATATTTTTGAGATGGACACAAATGCATCTGAAGGTCCAGATTTCAGTCTGGGAAACAACTTGTAAAAGTAGTTTACTTTCTACTACTTAATATTGGAGTGTTCCACAGACCATTGAATGAACTACCCACATGCAGTGCTGAAATAAATGCTGTCTAACAGAAGCTGTTTTAAAAGTTTGTAATTTGCAGAAGATAGCTGCAGGAGTTATAGCTTAGAAAAATACCATCAATGCATTTTACTTCAAGAAAAACAGTTAAGAAAGCTTTTGAAGTGCATCATAACACAGCTAAAGTAGCTCTGCAGAGCAACTGTGTGCTTGTGCAAATTTAAATCATCCTTGCATCCTGATTGTCTCTTGGTCTGGTTTGATTTCTGATGCGACATAGAGCTGGTTTAGCATTATTTTAATTGGTATTAGCAACTAAGCTCCCCTCTACCAAATTGTTCCCATTTTATGGAAGATGTCAGATTATAGCAGTAAAGCCCCATGTGTATCTCCATTGTCTCCTATAACATTCCTGACAAAAGGAAACTAGGAGTTATGCAGGAAAAGGTGTTTTGATTTTACATTGTCAACATTTTTACAAAGGAGAAATTCTGAGATAATTAGGTAAGGAACTACTGCAGCACTGCAAAGACACAGAAGGACCTGACAGGGCCTTGATGTGTATTCTTCAGGGAAATCTTCTGGGTATGTTTGAAGCTTGTGTGTTAATTATTTTCAAATAGCTTGGATTTTTGCCCAAAGTCAGGGATGAAGTGAGTGCTGTGATGTTCTCTGCCTCATAAGCAGGCTCAAATTAAAACATTTGCAAGTATGTTAGAGAAAGATCAAGTAAAATGACTACACTTGGCTTCTGAGCCAAGGGAAAATAACCCTTCTATTTGCAATCTCTGCCTTCTGTTAAATTTTTCAGAGAGAACAAGTGCTAATAGCCTGAACTCTCTAACCTCCTCGTGATGGGTAAGTAGTATGTGAATAGTAAATTACTCAGCTCTGAGAACCCTCCAGTGTGAAAGTGTTCACTTCTCTTCTAGCAAAGATACTTCAGGAAAACAAAAACAAAAACAAACAAACAAACAAGCAAACAATGACAACAACAAAATGCCACACCAGTCTTAGTAACATCTATTTGATCTATTTGGGGTTATTAGACAATATAGTTTAGTAGCTACATGCATGCTTTGCTTTAATTTAAAAAATAATTTTATTCATGTTCAGATAGATTGGGCCTTGCTGACAGATGACACATTGTGATACGCAAGTGCTTCTGAATAGAGATCATTGAAAATTTAGAACTAAGTCCATCTTACATTGACCAGTGATTTAAATGAAGTCTTTTAATATGATCAAGAGAACTCTAAAATTGATTCAAGTAATGTTGCCATACTTACAAAGATCACAAATATTCAAGGACTGATTCTATAATTAGAGAATCCCTTCCAAAACAAAAGTAGAAAGACTGACTGAAAAATGGGCTATTGAACTAAATCACATAAGAGATATTTAAGAAGAACTTAGTAAGTTTCTAAACAAAATCTACACTGAGAAGCAATGAAAACGTATGCTAATAGAGATGATTAAATATTAAAATATGAGTCTTCTGTTTTTTTCTCTAGACTTTAGGCCCCTTACATCCAATCTTTAATAATTATTCTTCATGTGAGTTTTAAGTGGTTTTCATAAATCACCACAAATTTAACCAACACACATCTTCAAAGAAGATTTAAAGTTTTATAATAGTCATTGCATGAGGACTACCTTTGGTTATGCTAATGAAAGGAGAGCCAGCAATTGATGCAAGTGCAATTGAATGACACAGGCAGGCTCACAGACACACTGCTTAGTACTTGCTCCATTTACACATGATCTCTGTAGGAAACAGCTCGTTGGAAGGGTCCAAGACAGTCAAAGACTAAGACAGCAATAAGGCAGCGTAGGGAGTAGGGGTATAGTACTCAGGCTCTGTGTCTATCGTATTTTCATTTGGCAGTGAATATTTATTCATAAATAGAACAAAGAGTCTTTCGCAATGTCTGGGAAAGTGCTCCAGATGCAATGCATTTGACACAAAATCATAAAGCACGCATTACACAGCAATAAATAAAAATAGCACACATCTCTGGAACACCAGTCTCCTTGGCAGAATCTCAAGTACTGGGTTAAAGCATACTTTAATACATTTGAGTGCTTAGGGTTGCTTGAGAGTCAAACAAGTAAGGAATTTATTTAAGAAGTACTTTGTCAGAAAGTTTCAGTTTGATGAAGCGTGATGAAAAGCAAAAGAAGTAACTTTCTGATAGCACAGACATGAGCTGAAGCCCAGAAGATTCCAGTTCAGTTCTGTTCTTTGGAAACCAATTTGAACTCAGAGGAAGTCTACTCTAATTCCCTCACACTCTGATTGCACATGCTAAATGCTGAGTTTTAACACTCCCCCAACCCCCCTTTTATTTATTTCTGGTTCAGCGATTATTTAATTATGTAAACAATACTGAGGAGCTCTCTGGAAGGAACTGAGCAGAATTCTGTTCTGAATACTGCATGTCCAAGGGTTTTAAATTCCTTCTTTGGATTAGTCAGAGTAAGAACATGAAGTCAGATTGTACCTATTCATAGCAAGTGCCTTACCACCTGGCCCAGCTGGACCCATTCAATTAATGGGGACTGGTGGATCACTTTCTAATGGACATTTTTCAGACACATGCCATTTGTGCTATCCTATGGAATAAATCCTAGCTTACCTCTTTCTTTACCTCCACAAAATTGCAGGTTTGCAATTAGGCCAGGAATTATTGTGGTAGTCATGACATGATTGTGACACTGTTCTAGTGAACCACTATTTATAATCAATCAGGTTTATCTCTTATAAACCTTCAAGCTATATAGATAAATTAAAGTAGGTTTTTCCTAACTTCAGTAGTGAGGGTGCTCCTGAAGATGGGAAACTCAGAAGTGTATTTGGGGCATAACCTGCTTTTGTTTTGTTTTTATAGTGAACATATTGCCTGTGCTCACAGACAGATTAATAGCTATGATATCCTTCAAGAATTCATAAAATAAGTATATCATGAGTAGTACATGCCTACCTATTTACTACTCAAGTAAAGAAACCACTTTTGCAGATAATAAAAGGAAATTAATTTCCTGAAATCCATTTAAAATATTATTAACAACAGCACTAGTTATTTGCACTGGAACAGATTAACTGATGTGAATGTCTGTATTGTGAGGCTTTAGTAGGTCTCATCTGGGGCTCTGCTTCTTGCTTCTCCATTAACACAAAGCAGCCAAAAATTAAGGAAAATTTCCCTCTGTTCATAAGCTCCTATGTCACTGCTCCCAGTGCCTAGCACGATGTGCTCTTCCAGGGACAAACAAACCAGACAAGATTTATCTGATAGACCCGAGGTTAATTTAAGTCATGATAGGACATAGCTGTCTGGGGTATTTACAAATTCAGAAAGGCATGGAAGGATTTCAAAGTCTGATTAGTCAATACTGTTCTTCCCATTCTGGTCTCATAACAAACTCAGCATAGCTGGAATAGACTGTCAAGGTTGTCTTCTTAATATTGGGGGGGTAACAAAACCACAACACAAATGCTGTGCAAAGCTGCTACAGTTTTGCTCATCTGATTGAAATGCTACACATCTATTCATTGTCTTCAGATATTAAAATCTGCTCATGAGGATGTTTGAAAAGGCTTATTAGTTTGGGTGGTTGACTCAGCTAAAAACATAGTGATTCACATCCTCATAATTATCTGTTGGAGACAAGGCTATGCAAGCTGAGCTGTATACTTCTGAATTAATTAAAGACTGGTATTAAATGACTGCATATTTAAAATACTGCTTCGTTTAGAGCTGAAGAAAGTGGGTGTGATTTATTTCAGTTAACATTAAGCATCTACAGTGTAATATATATGAAGGTTACTTAGAAGAATTCCCAGCAAATATTTGTCTTATCCTGAAGTATTGCAGTTTACCTTATTCTTTACTGTACATGGAAGACACTTTCTGAATTTAAGAATGAGCCTTAGGTCTCGAGAATTTTTACAGTTAATTTCCCTCTTCATACTCACACTTGTACTCATACCTGCCTGTATATCTCATTCAGTCCCTCCTTGCATTGGCTTTAAGATTTTGTAAATTATACTCAATCTTTTGCAAATAAGATCATGAATACTATTGCAATAGCAAAAGACAGTTGGACACTGCTCACAAAACCTTGCCAGTCTGACAGAAAAAGTAAAAAAATAGTAGCAAAAAGCCTTATCTTGTTAAGTCTAGGTTTTTCCCATCCTAAATAAAGATGTTTCAATAGAAACAACTAGATAAAGAGAATGCTAATATTAACCTACTTAGGGAATGAAGTTTGACACTAAAAGAAGAAATAAAAATAGAGTTTAACTGGAGGAACTTAGGAAATAGAGAACAGTTCTTAAGTGCATGCTTGTAAGTCCTTATGAGACTTTTTCACATCTGAAATGTGTCATGTCACCCTATGGTCCTGTATGGCAACACGAGACAGAAAAGGGGAGAAAGAGACACATTTCTACTGAACCCTCTTACCTACTATTTAAGCATCTGCTGTAGGGTGAGATTAATTCCAGTAAGTTGAGTACTGATTGTAAGTGACATTAAGCAACCTGTATCAATATTTCCTAGCATTCACTCCTTACACAGCAGAGTTGTGCAGGAAAGAATTAGAGGAAGAGGTTCAAAGCAAGACAGAAAACTAGTTAAAATTTTAAGGACTGATTAGTACTCGGTCTTTGTCCTTGAACTTTAATTCAGAGGTATAAAATTGTCCTACAGGTCCTGTTTCTCTCCACTAACTACTATTAATATAACAGGAGTACAGGATACAGGTATTCAGAAACATGTATTTATATTGCATAAATTTAGTTAGGTGAGATGAATTTCTGTTTTACACTGCTGCCGCTTGTGTTATTGACTCATGGATGTACCAGGAATATCTCTATGCTGAGTGCAGTATTCAGTGAAGTAGGGGATAGTCTTATTGTTTTCATGTCAAGATTAAAGAGGTGGCCTGAGAGCAGAGGGTTAACTGGCAACCCACTGTCTTTCAACAACTCCCTGAGGGAGTCTGACTGTTATATAATCATCTCTGGAGTAATTCTAGGTCTAAAAGAAATTATCTGCTAATGAAACACTACTATTACTTCAAAAAAAATCACAAGAGTTGACTAAGTGAGTATATGTCTTTACAAATGAGCAGAAATTGTCTCAGGGCTCTTTTAGAAGGGATGAATGTGAATAAAATGTGTACTGATAGTGCATTTAAAGGGTTAGGAATACATAAATAGTTTATAATAAACTCCTCTCTCTTTGCATACTCATTCAATATTGTACTGGTTAGTACTGCGGAGTATCAACTGTTAAAAATTCTGCAAACCACCATGTTAAAAACAGTAGTTTAACACAGTTGCATAGAAGTAAGTTGAATCTCTGGTATGTTTCATCTTTTACTAGTTAGAGTTACAAACTGGGAATTCAGTGTAACTGTAAATGTTTGTTGTTTAGCTGCCAAAGTATTTGCTCAGGAATTCATTGGCAAGTTTATCTCCCACATCCGAGTACCATGGAACACAGAAATTAAGTGCTGGCCAGCTGCATAAACAATCTAACAGGCTTGGATAGTTCTTCACTGCATCAATGTGGACTCTTTGTCAGTGCAGGATAGGTATAGCAGAGTTCAGCTCTTCCCTATTTGTGGGGGTTAATCCCAATAGGCAGTTCGGCCTCACACAGCCACTCAGTCACTTCCCATCAGTGGCATGTAGGAGAGAACTAGAAGGGTAAAAGTGCAAAAACTTGTGAGTTGAGATAAAGCCAGTTTAATAGATAAAGAGGTATCTACTACATCTCCATTAACCACCTGTGGGCTCCCGGTCTGATTTTGGGCTCAGGAAGGCTTCAAAATGACCCCAGGAGTAAGATTAAGACACAAATGAAGTCAGATGCTGCTAAACAATCTATTTTATTTTTACACTTTAAGATGGAGTTATAGATTTAAGTGGGAAAAAGGTGGAGGAAAATTAAGCAAGTATGTGAGAAGATTAGCAAGAGATATGCAAGAGATAATCACCGCCAAAGATCCAAATGTCATCTTCTGTCCGTCAGCTCTCAGGTCCTGGTAGTGCTGGCAGTTCGCAGGGCTCGGGTCACACCGGTCTCAGAGTCCAGGTGCCAGTAGTGCTGGCAGTGCTTGGGGCTCAGGTGACAGGTTTCAGTGCCAGTGGTAGATGGCCACATCAAGGACTTTTGTCATGCAGCTTTTATGGCAGTTCGTGGTGGGCATTGCCTGAGCACACTGTCCCAGACATTGGTGGTTGATATTGCTTGAACTTTGCTTGAGCTTAGACAGCTTCAAGCATTTTTTGAGTTTTAGCAACTCACAGTGATCACACCTTTTCTGCTTTAACTCACTGTACTTAAGCATTTACAGCAAGCCAAATCAAGCAAGCAATGTCAGTAAGCATTTCTGGGTCTTGTTTCTTCAGAACAAGTAGGCCACGAGACAGTAATTCATATTATTTCAGCAAGCAAGTTTGAGGCAATAATTCACAACCACCGTCTCTCATACACACTCTCACTGTGTCCTAAGAACCACCGCTTCTCACACCACTCACCACCCCTTGAGCTCAGGTCGGGTCACTGCTGCACTTGTGTTGCTTCCTCTGATGCTCGTCCTCCATTTGTTCAACTATTTCCTGCTACAGTACTTCCTATAACACGCAACTCAAATCACGGGCTACAACAATTTAAAGGTACTTCCATTACCATCTCACTCCCTGGTCCCTTTGGGTTTAACACTATAATGAACTAATTCCCTTGTCCCTAGTCTGACTAGCAGCAAGGGGTTACTGCTATAGTACTTCCTATGACATGTAATTCAAATAATGGGTTACAACAATTTAAAAGTATTTCCATTACAGCCTCCACCCTTCATCCCTTTGGACAAGGCCACAGGTTTTAACATTGCAATGAACTCCTTCTCTTGCTTCTGCTCTAGCATGGCCTTATCCATAGGCCACAATCTCCTAGAGATGTACCTGCTCCAGTGTGGCCTTATATGAGGGCCACAATCTCTTCAGGGATGTACCTCCTGTGTTGTGAACTTATCCATGGCCACAGATGCTTCAGAGTGTTACCTGCTGTGGCACGCACTCTTCCAGAGTCACAGACACTTTGAGGTGTACCTTCTCCAGCATGGACATTTCCTTGGGCCACAATCCCTTCAGGATTGCATCTGCCCTAGTGTGGACTTAGCCATGGCCACAGATGCTTTGGCGTGTCCTGCTCCCAGGTGGACCTGTCCGCGGGTCACAGGCCCTTCACCTCAAGTTCACACTGGAGTTCCATCATGTCCAGTACAGCAGCAAATGAACAGACACTATGCCCTGGCCATCACCCAGTCCAGGTCCATGTCCATCACTGTTACCAAAATATTTGCAGGCACAGCAGAGCAAAATGAGAAAGAGTGCTGCAAACAGCAAACGCAAAAAGCATTAACAAGCACTAGATTCTCAACATACAGTAAGGCAAGCAACCCAAGCTAATTAGTAGATAAAGAGCTATGGTAGCTATAAATTCAGTTCAGCACCCGCCAATTAAACCTGTTGTTGATTCAAGCCCTTCAAGTCCCATGTTGGGCACCTAAAAAGGAACACCATGGTTTAACCTCAGCAGGCAGCTAAGCACCACATAATGCACCTGTCCAGCATTGGTTTCCTTCAGTATTTATTTCCTTTTGTTTCCATTTTCAGGGGAAAATGCCTTTATGTTCAGCCCATTCTGAGTCTTAATATTGTCTCAGTTTTCCTCCTAACATTTCTGAAAATGGACAAAACACTATTCCAGGACTTACATTTATTCAAAATATTTACAGAAGTCCTTAAATAATTTTGAGCAGAAAAGAAACATTGTCGGAAATAAAATGGTATAATTTGTCAAGCTGAATGACATACAAAATAATAGATGACACCCTGACTCCATGGAACTTACATAAGAGTTTTACTGTTGATTTCAATGAAAAAAGTTTTGGAACAGCTATGAACAAATATCTTGTCTTAGCAACTCATTTTTCTGAAGAGAGGGAAAGTAGAGAAAGAATAGCATGTTCTTTTGTAGGGTGGAGCAATATAATAGAAAAATAACATGACCAGTTTGGAAAGATCAGGAATAAGACAGAGAAAAGGAGTGGGCTATTGGAAACCAAAGGGATTTTTATAAAATGAAAAAAAAAATCTGTACAGACAAAAAAGATGACCTTCCAAATAATCTTCATTCATTATTTAGCAATTCTAAGAAACTCAAGGAAGTTGTAGAATTTGGAACAGATTCTAACCATTCAACATGGATGTCACAAATCATGATGGGTTAGTAGCTAGATCCAGTAAAGTAAATCTCCTAAGCTGTCTTGACAAACGATAGAGAATGATTGGTGCCCAACTTCATCAACCTGAATCCTCTTTGGAGGCACCCATTACTTCCAGCCCACTCTGGTGGGAAAATAGATACCTCAAGAAGTTTTCACCTGGCTGAAAAGCCACCAGGGCCAAGCACAGGTAGGAAAAGAGAAGGTTTCTCTAACAGTCCCAGAAAGAAGAGTAGATAAATTAGACTGGATACCAAATCCTAACCCCAAAGAAAAACTTTGGATGCAGAGCTTAATTTAAAAATTTAAAACACATTAATTGTCTCATTATGAAGAAATTCAAAATATGTTGCCCACTTCATAAAAGACTGCTTTATTCGTCAGACCTTCAGCTATGTTGGGACCATACCATTGTCCATTCCCACTGTTTAAACAGAGCAACTCTGCAGGGGTGACATACAAGCCCAGGCCTGGGCACCAAACCTGGCCTGAGCTAATGTCTACATGTACCTCTCTCCAGCCCTGACTGTGATACTAGCTCCTTTTGCTCTTCTCTAGACCCCATGGTTGCATGTTGGACCTGGTTCATTACCTGCCATGTTGGGGGCTATCTCCAGACCCTATAATCAAAGAATCAAAGTAGTGTACTTGCCCCAATCAATCTGGAGAAATTCACCGTAAAGAAAAACAACTGACCTTCACCTATTTATTTCTTGAATATTCATGTCTGAAGATAATTTGTTTACATTTGTCAACACAGCAGGAAGGATTTGACAGTAAGCTGAAAATGCCAGTGATTCAAGAACCTGTGTAATGCTAGTATTCTTGTTTTCGATTGAAATAAGAAGCACTTTCTAACCGATATCTAGGCAACGTTTGTGGTACATGACATAAATGGCAATCTTTCATGTATTTAAGCTATACACTTTTTCCTAACTTATAGCAGGTGTTTTAAAAAGAATAAAGCAAGAAACAGCTCAGTTTTCCCAAGAAGCTTTTTCTCCCCATTTGAATAGTAATAAAGACACAATAATTTTTTTCTTCGATATTTGATTGCTTTTCCTTGCCTTTTGAAATTGTATTTTTTATTTAGCGTTTATATACATCAATACATAACAATATGAAGAATAAATTCTCTTTGGTTAGCAATTTCTAGTAGCTTTGATGCATTAGTGTATGTATTAACTGTATAGCTTCGCCTTAGTAATACAATAAAGCTGAAAAGACACCTTCAAAATACATTTTACCCTCCAGTTTTTTCCAGGCAACATCAAAGTGTGCAGTTTATATCAGACATCCTCCACAATTTGTCCAAATTGCTGATCATTTTACAGCAAGTAAGAGATAGTTTAATTGGTTGTGTTGTAGTTGTTTTTGTAATTTGGACAGTGATGGACAGAAAAATTCCTGAAGAAAAATTCAGTGACATAATTCACCATAGAAATACCAATGATGGTAAAGATCAGGTACTGATGGACAGAAAAGATATTAAATTCAGATGGTTTATGTGAATATAAAGCCCCTGATCCTCTGCCAAAACCCAGGGAATTGAGAGTATCCACTGCAGGTCTGAGAAGGAAGTTTACAGGAGAATGAAAGTAAGTGTGCCCAGAAATCTAGAATAGGCTTTGCCTGACCTAATGCAGACGTTTGCTTTTGAGAATTTATATCATGAAAGTCCTTGTTTCTCTCCACCAACTCTACAAGGAGCACAGAAAACTAGCTTAAAAGTACATATATATATACATATATATATACACACTAGACATCTAAAGTGAGTGCAATCAACCTGACCTTGGGCATCTGAGTAACGTACTAGTCTGGGTGTTTTAAGAAGACCATGAATTCTCAGACTATGCATTTCTAAATGGATTAGTAGAAACTCTAAATCATAGCAACTTTTTCACTCTTTCAGGCACCAGATCACCTCAAAGTCAGTGTAGAATGACTCCATAATATGAGCTGTAGTTTAAAAGAGCAAGCAGTTACCTCCCTAAAGAACTGGGAGTCTGTACAGAGCCTTTATATGATGAAAAGTTGGCTGTTTAGAAAAAGTTATTCATCTGTATAAACAACAATTGTCACACTTTTGGAGCTGGTTTAAGAATTATTGTGTACATGTAAGTCATTAAGTAATGTTTCAAATAATAAAGAGCACTACTGATAATCACATTAGAGTTTACATTCAATTTAGCTGTTAATTATAACTTCTCTGAACATTTTTCTTTGTATTTCTTCAAAACTAACCTTCTCTTCAAGGCATGCATATCCATGCATCTGTATATGGATATATCATGTTATTTATTTATGTACACACATATATATGCATGTTATTTGCACCTGTCTTCCCAAATGAACAATTTTGGTTGTTTTGGAAATCAGGAAAAAGGAACTAAGTTATCAAGAAAAAATTTACAGTTCTTACACAAGACAAGAGAACAGTTTCTTTTTCACTCAGACTTGAATAGCTATGTGTAGACACATTATGAACATGCTGTGCACATATCAAATCTCTTAGAGGTTTATAAATATCATTAGCACAAACAAATTGTTTTGTGATTCTGAAAATAAGAGGTAGTGTTGAAAAGACCTTTGTAAAGTGTCAATAACATGGCCAGTAAATCACAGAGCAAATGCTGGAAGTGCTTGAAGCCTATAACACAGGAAAATAAACATTAATGGAAAAGACCTACTACTGAAACACTTTCTCCCACAGTGGTTTGTAGATTGTTGGTCTTTTCTATTGATGTTTCTTTGTTGTTAAACAAAGACTGAAAGTTTTATTTGTAAATCCCATTAGATGCTATCTCAAGGTACCTTTCAAATCACTATGCTTTCAGAAACACATTATGCTAAGTTTCCAGGCAGACTGTGGTTTTACACTCTGGACAGAACTCACTTGGAAGGGATGTAAGGATACTAATCTTGTAAATTTGTGACCCTGACAAATTCTGAGGGTAAATCAGGAGAATGATAATGAGCAGTTCTGTTCTGTAAGGCAGACTCTAGTTGTAACAGCTAGTAATATAGCATAGGTTGGGACTGGTGATGAGAGAAACCATTTTACACAAATTTGCTTTGTCTGCCTATCTATATATCTAGTTTGTTTGTTTCGGGTTTTTTTGTGGTTTGGTGTTTGTTTGTTTTGTTGTTGTTGTGGCTTTGTTTTTTGTTTGTTTTGTTTTGTTTTCAGTTTGGCTTCAGCTATTAGGAGCAGTAAACTCTGATTTTCCCGAAAGCTATACCCAGAAGAGTCCACCTTAAATGAATCATCCAGGTGCCCACGTCTTGAGCCTCATCATCAGTCTGGAAATTTCTTTCCATGAATCATGTTGAACTTTACAAGTAAAAGGAATATACTGCATGACTTCTCCAGGTAATCAAAATAGATGTACTTCTTTACATAGATAGCTACATATAGATAGCATAGAGATAGCTACAAATGATTGCTTATGAACAAGAGCCAGGCCAGCTGTTATTCATGTTAATTGTTAACATTATTCCAAACAACAATTATATTTGAGCAAATTATAATGGTTTTCTGGAGAAATAATGTGTGTGAAACTACGTGAAGTTTCCCTCACAAAAATATTTCAGTATTTTTTCTCACACCTGTACAGGGTAGTAAAAGAGTACTAGGATTTTGTTATATTTTTTTATGTTGATCTTGTAAAAGTCAGTAACAGATTTTTCATCAAAAAGATATGGGACTACGTGTCAAGAGAGTTCAGATAACACATGCTTTGGGGATATATTCTTTTCTAAATGAAAAAAACCAACCAACCAAACAAACAAAATCCCTACCATCCAAATACAAAAGCACTTTTACTATAACTTTGAGTTGATTTTACCATACATCTGGAAAGGACTTTACTTTCCTGCAATTTGTGTAATCACAGTTTATCTTAGGGGACAGTCCATGGAATCAATGTGCTACACAATAACTACCCAACTCCATGATCTACTTAAGAGTACAACACTGCCTTGTTATTTCCTTCCTTCTGTATTTTGTCATGGTCACTCCTACTCTTTCCACTCATTGCAGATAAACTCTGATTCCTCAGAACAGAAACTGTGCCATTCTCAGCAGTTACAGACAGGTGCGAAACCTTGTAGGATTTTTTTCTTTAATTTCTTTTCTTTAATTATTGCATTAGAAATAATAAAATATATTATTAACTCTCACTAATTTTAGTAGACGTAACTAAAGAAACCCACACAAATACCAAATCAAAATAATCAGAGGTGATAAAGAAAATAAGAGACATTAATTCATATTTGATCATCTTTACCCTTAGAATAAAAAATCTTCCTATAAGCATCTGGAAAAAATGCTATAGATACAGTATGAGGCTCTGTTTTTTTGATGTTTGTTGTTTTTTCTTTTTTTTTTTTCTGTGGCAAACGATGTATTTTTTTCTACTATGTTTAGTTCATCAAATAATTTATATCAGAAGAAACCAAATATAACTGCCCCAGTAATGGAAAAGCTTAGTTAATTCATTGATAACCAGAAGGAGAAGACAGAAAACATTTGATATTATAATTTAAAATGTTCCAATGTGCCTTTTTATAGAAATAGTAATTGCACGGATGTTCAATATTCACACTGCAAAGTAGTACTGAAAAATTGCCTGTGTTAAATTCGTCCCACATCAAGTTTCTATTTTCTAACATTACAACACAGTCCAAGAAATGTTTGGGTTTGACTTGTTCTTTTGATATTAATGCAGGCTATAAGAAAACCATCTCAAATAAAAATATCTCAAAGAATAATCAAGTTTATTTTTCAGTCTTGTTACAAGATGACCACTCTATTGAGACTGTGGTGACCTCACTGTGACTATTCAATGAGTCTGTAATGCTTCACAGTGAAGCTTTTTGCTTTATGCTAATCAGCATTCATTATTTGCAATTAAAAACATGTGCTTTTATCATTTCACAAACATTTGATTGTGACAGCTAATTCAATGCCAGCTTTGTCTTCAGTTTCAAAGAAGAAGTGTAAACCAATTGAACCACAGTTACTGTGATGACATAAATTTACTATGAAGGATATTGCGATCATAAGGGATCCATGTAGGTCATACTTTTAGGGGAGTTTATATCCTGGCATAGAAACATAGTGTATTCGGTTAATCTATAAACTCCATAATCAGTCATGCTGATATTAAACTTTTTGTAGTTTTTAAAGCAAAAGTGCTTATTCACCTTATGAATGACATCATTATGCTTTGAGAATAAGAAAAAGCTTTAATTAAATAATTTCTATATTTTATTTAAGAAAAAATCATTAGGTTTTAAAAAAATATGAGACATGCACTTTGGATTTTTACTACTTTGGCTTTTAAAATATTGCTTTGCTGGGACAGTTTGTATATTAGATTCTATTTTCTTTATAGACATTTATAATTTTTTGCTGGATTTCTATTTAGGCAGGAAATGTAATTTTCTGGTGTCTTTATCTTCTTTGCTATCAGTGGGTGACGTCAGGAAGTTTCTGCAATTTTCAACATTAACACAAACTCTCTTAAATTCCTCTTCATATTTTTCTATTTATGTGAATGTAGAGATGATTATAAAGTAAATACCAAGGTTGCCTGTCAGTTACTTCAAGTAACCAGTTAGTCATTAAAATATTAGCTTCTGCTTCATTGGTTTTGAAGTCTACAATCTCCCTTCTTTCGTAGTGTTTCACAAAGATACTAGCATGGTTTAAAATCAGTTAAATAAACAATTAGCTCATTCCAGTCACTGGAAGAGACTGCAGATGGGTATATTTTACAGACTAAAGAAATTCTCTGTTTCCACATGCAGTGCTCATGTAGTCAGCATCACACCCAAATCTGTGCTTGGCTAAATAAAAATCAGGCAGCAGAGTATAGCTATGCAGATGTACAACCATTTGTTTTCATTCATGAAAAATTCTGATGTTGAAACTGGTGTACATAATTTGAAAGAAAAAGCCTATCCTTTTGAAAAGGCAGGCGTTTATATACAACTTTGTAGTCATATATGCCAGAACAGCAAAAGCATGTCATCTGCTAATGAATTTTTTGGTTTTGTTTTAAAAGCCCACAGAGACATGTGGGAGACATCCTCTCTACACTGTAACAAACTCTTAACTGAATGTCTGATTGACATCAAAATTCCAGGATCTTAGTAGTAATATCTTGCTGTGGTAGCACTGAAAGACATATTATCTCTCTAACAAAACCCCACATCTCCTTCGTTCTATTAATACTTTCATGTAATGACTTGTTTATTGTGCTCAGGAAAATAAATGAACAAGTAAAGGCACCTGTTGAGACCCTGAAAAATGCTTGTGCTTTGGAGTGTCCATAAACTGTTAGCCACAAGACTTTCCTAAATTTCTGCCGATATTTAAGAATAAGTGGCAACTGATAATTATCCAGTTTCATCAGTCCAAGAGTTATCTCAATTTATTTGTTAAATACTACCAGTATTTCCTCCTAGCTTCACGTAATCTAATTATAGTTTCAACGTACCCATGAAAATCTTGCCTCCAACAAGCTATCTAATGATTCTTATGAATGAAATGTCTGTTTTCAACACATCACTCCTGACAGCAGTGGAAAAGTTGATAATATTTTTTCCCTGACATATACATATTCCTCAAGTAGTCTTACAAGAACTTTAATAATATTTAACTTGTACATATGCCTTACACTAATAGTGTTTTGTGAATTCTTTCCTTAAGAAGAAAAAAGAGTGAAAGAATGAAGAATAGACAGAAGTATGGAGATGGGTTAGTATCTTGGTGCAGGAGTAAGAGGCCACATTATGGTTGCCCATGAAAGAATTTGAGAAAAGTGCAGCTTGGGAAAGACATGAATTTATTTACTAAGTTCTATTGACTGCAAAAAGCATTTTCTGCCAGAAATAGGTCTTAGAAACACTATTTCCTTCATCAAAAATGTTTGCATTTCTGCCAGCTTACCCAAATTTCCCTCAGCTTGTAACTAATCAAATGGAACAAAAAATATTTCACCTGTAGCTTTCAAAAAGATTTTGTTCCATCATTTTGGTTGATTATTCATGCTTTAATGACCTCCATGCTTGATGAATTGGATTCAGAACTAGCATTCCCATCTGAACGTAATAGAATGAAATTGCTTTCTTCATCATCGGTGCTGTCTATGGCAAAATAATTGCAGGAGTCTTCTACTCAGTTCTCTGCATTTGCACAGAACACTGAGTCAAATTCAAAGTCTTACTATCATTCTCTAAAAAAGCTCAGGACCATATAACTTATAAAGTTGCTTCCATGACAATAATCCTGATGTCTTTATAGTGCACTTACTCAATTTAATTTTCTATAGTTACAACATATATTTTAGCAATGAGGTAGAAAGAAGATAGAAAATCAGGATCAAATAATCCACTGGCTGCTTCAGAGTAAAGAAAAATGAAAATAGATCATAAAGAAAAAAATTTAAAACTTACAGGGAAATAAGGAGCTAATGCTAAGGAAATCATCAGTCAGACAAAATCTGGAGATCCTGTCAGAGCAAGAAATACAGAGTACTAGTAGCTTCTCCAGAGAGACAGTGCAATGATAGCAGCACTGGCCAAAAGCAGATGCCTGCTGCATGGAGACATCTTCAAGTCTGAAAATGTCAGCAGTAGTGGATTTTCTAACTCGGTTATGTGGACATGATTGTTTCTATTTTAATTTACTAACACTTGATCGGGAAGAAAGGGGTTTAATTTTAAAAGGGTAAATTTTCATAAATTAAGAATGTCGGTTATGATTTTGTGATGGGACTTCTGGTGGTTTTGTCAGGCTTTGTACCCTCTCTTTGAGTTGTTTCTGTGTAGAGTGAAAAGTGGACAGTGTAAGGATCTGTACATGAATTGTACCCTAAAATTATAAGACCTGGCTTTTTGAGTCTTTACCACAGGCCAGAAAGTATTTTTACTGACTGGGCATGCCTACATACCTGTGACACTGTCAGAGTGTGATGTTCAGAAATTAATGTGTCTCCTGGAGTCTATGAAACAAAAGCAGCCTTCCTGCAAGCCTGGAAATAGTGGTTTAGAAAGACCTTAACAAAAGGTGGCCTTTTCAAAACCACGGTCTCAGTCTGGTTTTCCACTAAACAATTCACTAAACAGACCCTGATGCTTCCTTTGCAGTGTCTGATGTTTGAACTTTTTGCTTTTATTTGCCTTAAAATAAATGTGGAAAAGGGGAAGACTACTAAAGTACAGCTAGAAATAAATAGAACATCATGCACAGAAAAGGTAAAGGAGGTTCAAAGAAGGGGAGTCAACATCAGGAATTAAATTAGAGCATTTTATCAGCCTACAGCAATCCACTCAGCCTAGTCAAGTTAAAAGGCAACATTCCAGCAGACCATCGACTCATCCAAATGCAGTCCCTTAAGTGTAAAGAATAATTTTCTGTTTGGCCTGTGGGAAGTAAGCTGTAGCTAAAGAGCAAGCAATTCTTTCAGACAACTATGTAAATGCACCTTAGGTAAGTAACTTAGGAAAGAGGAGTCCAGGTTTGAAAATTATCTGCAGGCACTTATAGAAGGTTTTGATCTGTTAGGTAAAATAAACTATTACCAATGTTCTTTTGTCAACTTCAATGCTGTTTTAGAACAATAACAGCCATATATTTAGCCACCTTCTTGCCACTAAACAAACAAACTGGTGATTTGGATTGTTTCTTCAACTAAAGAACATCACAATGGAGAAAGTATTATCAGCCCAATGTCATCTGTCCATTTAATGAATTTCATTTTTAGGTCTCAGTGTGGAACCTCTTCCATACCACTGTGTGTTCATTAAAAAACAAACAAACAAACAAAAAACCAAACAGAAACATATACATAGTCTATTTAAAAAAAAAAAAAAAGTTGAGAGGAAAGATCTCTGTTTTATACAAACAGCTCGAGAGAAACATGAGGAGAAAGAACCACAAAGTGAAAGAGAGCAACATCACAATGCCAAATGCAACTCTACTAGTATTTGTAAACCAAAAATTGCAAGTTTTTTGATAATGAAAACATTTTTGGAAAAAAAAAAAAGCCTGATGTGAGGGCCATAGCTCCTTATGAGAAAATCTATAAAATATAGTTGCCTGGGGTATCTGGGGACTGAAACCAGCAGTCCCTTAGGTCATTTTCAGTCCCCTGTTCTTGGGGAATCTCACTAGCACACAAACATCCCAAACCTAAATAGGACCTATGTTCCTATTTTATTGGCATGACCTTGTTTCCCTAGTCATATTCATTCTTTCCACTACCCTACAAGCAAAAAAAAAAGTTATAAGACAGAATCATGCCTGCTATTCAGAGTAGAATGTTATATTATGTACACTTTTTAAATAAATACACTTTGTCTTGCTTCTTCTTTTCATCTGTGGAAACAACTCAAATATAAGAAAATCAAAGGAGCATTCTGTTTATAAAAACAGTAGAATGCTCAGATAACATAACAATATATATTCTTCACTCTCAAGAGAAAAAAAATCGAGCTAATCCAACCAACACTACCATTGAAAAGGAACTTATTTAACATTCAATAAATTCAGAAACAAAGAGTTGTTGGGTTCTTTTGAGTTTGTGGTGGTGTTGTTGTTTGCTTGTTTTTCCCTCTGAAATAAACTCAAAATTTGGTTTGCTGGATGAGTGAAAAAACAGATGGGATGTTTACTGTTACCACTAAAAAGATGTCTCTGCCATTGACTTTTATTTTCTTTGGTATAAGCAAGATCAGGGAGCTCTGTAGGCTTTTCAGGATTGTCTTATTCAAGCCTGTGAAGACAATAGAAACATTTCCTTATGGGTCTCATTCATTAGTTTTTATTCATTCTTTAGGTCTCTGGGAGTCAACTGCTACATGCCTTTGTTCTTTATATTTAACAAACAACTTAAATAAAAGGATTTCTTAATTGGATGAACAATTTGTTGGGGTTTTTTTGTTTGTTTTGGTTTTATTTTTTTTTAAGTCATTATGAAAATTGTATGAATTCTTCTGTTTGGAAGAATGAAATCTCAGGTTACGAAGAAGAATTAACTCAGTTTTGTTACAGACACGTGAGATGCCAAAGCATTATCTTCCGTCTCCTGAAATATGTTGCAACATCACATATAGGAGTTGCCATTAACACCACCTGCTGTTGCTGCAGATTACTTCAGTTCCATTAAATGCAGTATGTTAAAGCTTTAGATTAAGGTCCTTGTGAGCAATACACATTTTAAAGACAGCTGCAGGCCTCTTGTCTTCGGACAGTACCTTCATTTAACATTGCTATATACCACTTAGAATATGCAATTTAGCGATTACATTTCTTGGATACTGAGAGAGATGGCTGGCTATATAGAAATAAGTAGATTTCTTCATAGAGTATGACAAGGTGATTGCTTTCATCTGAGGAGGAAGAAAGTTTATTTCAGGCAACTTAAAATAACAATTCCCCCAACAAACTTCCCTTCTATTTTAATAGAAATTAACCTCCTATTAGCATAAAATTTATTAATAAGAAGAAACAGTATACATACAAATCAGGATTATGTAGTCACCAAAAACCTGATTATATGAAAATAAAAATAGACATACACATATGTAGATGCCTACATATAAACATTATCAGCTGATCCAGAGCTGCAACAGTGCTGGAAGCTGAGGTAAGGATTTTCTGCAAAAGACAAGGCAAATATTCTCTGATACTGCTTTTATCAGCTTCACTGGTTACAGGGGTGGGGTTTTGCTTCATCAACGATCATAATATATAAAAACTGAGTGTGTATGTATGAAAAGCACATGCCTGTTCCTACTGTATTATGTACCATATGAAGTGATTTAAATACAACAGTAAGATATTTCATTTAGAAACGAAAAAAAATTCTTTCTTTGCACTGGTGCATAGAACAATGCTACTGAAAGTCATGCAGAATAAACCACCTTTTCTAAACATCTTCCAAGACAAATCCCATATGTTCTCTGCTCTTTTTCTTGTCATGTTTTCCTCTTCCAAGCATTGCTGCAGCTGTATTAGTGTTTTAATGTTTCAAAACTTCTGATGCAAATATAAAACAGGACTCCCTTCCTGTGTCTGATATTAAAGTTGCTTCAGGAGACCTGACAGAGAAAGATTCTTACTAGCTGATTCACGAGAAGACTCAACTCTGTCCTGAAGAAACAGATGGCTCCAACAAACTCTTTGCATGTACGGTTAAATAGGCAAATGCTCTTCATATGACATTCTTCTAAATCTGGAAGACATAGAGACACACAACATAGAGACCTGAAGCAGGCCTAGATATTTTTAGAATTGGGAAAAAAATGACGGTGTAGAACCTACCTTTCACTTATCTTCTTGAAAATATCTCATGACTACATTTTGACGTGAAGTAGATTTTTACACAATGCAACAATAACAAATAAACTCTCTTTTACAGAGTCATACATTGTAAAACCACTCAGTTACCAACTTACATACTACAACACCAACTTAAATAACTATATGACTGTGGCAGTTGCACTTCCCCCCCCCGCCCTGAGAACCGGTGCGGCAGTTGCACTGGTAGCTGCCCATCCCCCTCTCAGAACTGGGGCCTCCAATGGGGCAGCTGACGGCTCTTTGTGGAGACCCAGAGTCGGTGGGCAGGGTCGTCAGCAGAGGAGGGGCCGAGAGCGCCCACAGCCCAGAGAAGCTGAGAAGCTTCTCGAAGGCCCACACTCGAGGGGGCAGGGTGTAGAGAAGCCCAGAAGCTTCTGGAATGCCCACAGCCAGATCTGAACAGACTATAAATGGGGTTCCCGCCAGAGACTCCCTTTGTGTGGTCTTCTCGGAGCTGCGGGTCTGCCATGCCGTTGGAGTCCCTCCGCTTAGATGGAGAAGCCGTCTAAGGTAACATCCCGGGATTGGGAGTGCCTCACCTCCGCGCTTAGGTGAGTGATAAACTACTGAATATATGCTTTAATATGTCCTCAACTGGTAAGCGAGTGTAAAGTCCTGGCCGCAGTAGGCTAGTGTTTATCTCTTATGGGGAAAACTGGGCGGAGAGGGCTCTGGTTTGTTTTCTTTTGAGTGCATGTATGCACGCTGTGGATCCTCATTATTCTTATTTCACTGCACCCCAAATAATCTCCTAACCTAATATCTGAACCTGTATCTTATGTTATCAGAGTGTATAAATTGTATAAATTGTATAAACTAATTGTATAAACCCCATTTCTAATTGGTTTATCGGTGGTACTTTTCTGGCCAGAATAAAGTTTGTTTTGGACCTTGTTGTCTGCCTAAACTTATTTTGGGGTGCCTCCATGACAATGACATTGGCCAAAAATGCTTAACATCAGAGCCTGAAAGATATCTGGGCTCTTAACTGACACATCGGAGGGAGTTAAGGGCCTTTATAATTGTAAGCATCTGAGCATTAATGACTTAGAGATTCAATTTTCAAAAGTACCTTAAGTAATTAGAAGCCCAGGTTGAATTGAATTGCAATCAGTCTGAGGTTCCAAAGGGCCATATCTTTGAAGTTACTCAAATATCTTTAATTGTGGCTGGTTAGTGAGACCTCTAAGAGAATTGGAAGTATAAGAGAATAAGAATTCTCTGTTAGACCAATTTAATTTTAACTTCTGAAAGTTTACCTGTGTTCCTACATTAACGTAACACTTATGAAAATATTAACAATCTAGTAATAAATTGTGTTGTTGAGAAATAAATACCCATTCTCTGCAGTTTTAAAACATTCATTCTTTATCCTTAATTTCCGTATACTCTATTTATATTTTTCTTCAGGCATAAAAATGCTTTAAAATTCCAAAAGTGATGCTCACTATTTTAAAAGAAAAATGTATGTGTCTAGTGAAATGCACACTAATGTGCAGGGAGCTGGTGAAGTTTAGTTACAGTTACTCATAAAATTATTTGAGATCTCAGCTAAAAGGGACTACAGAACTGCACATGATGATTATGATGTCGATGATGATGATCATTATTGATTCTGGGAGCTACTTGTGTTTTCATATAAATTGCACTGTTTACAAGGTCTATGCAGTGGGCCTCAGATTTTCTCTGTTGTGTTCAGATAAATTTTGGGATGGAAGCTACATGTGACATAGTGCTCCAAACTCACTCAGTTACTGTCTGCAGTAAACAGTGTGCATTCCTTAGAGAAGTCAGAGACAAAACTAAATGTGCCATTTTGGCTGATAAAGAGCAGAAAAAACAGGTGTTTTGATGCCTGCAGAATTTATGCCTTTTTCAAGACAAGACAGCACCTGCTTTTTCACTCCTACAAACGATTGAATCGTTTAAATGTTCATTACTCAGTAAACCATTGAGACTTGTATTGCAATCACTTAATCAAGGATGCGCTACACAGAACGGGGAAAAGGAGAAATAATCATGACTCTACTAGCAGAAGTCAGCTTGAATACAGACTAACATTCCTTGATCACTGAGCTGGTCAGCAAAGAAAAAGAGACAGAGCCAACTAGGTCAGAATATAACTAGCATCAAGTATGGGGAAAGATAAGGCTGTGCTATTGTAACTAATATTATAATGGTACTGTGGTTGCTCAGGTCAGGTTGTGTTCCTTTTTACTAAGCCTGGAGTAACCGTATCACTAGCCATACTCACGCCTCAGCAAGCTCATAGAGAAATACTTTTGTCACTCATAAGTATGTCTGGGAGCTGCATTCTTTGTCCATGTGTGTGTCTGGGAGCTACTGCCACCCTTAGTGGTAATATAATAGCAAAGTTGTTCAGTAAGAGAGGTAGTAGTCAACTACCCAAACCTAGGTATTCTTGGCAATCCAAGATATCCATGAGGAAGATATGAAACAGGATGCAGCAGCAGAAGACAGGGAACCTTGTCAGTGATCTAAGGTTAAGGCAACTGATTCCCATCCAATTTGCCCTGAAAAAAAGGAACCCCAAAGCAAAGGAACCCCAGCCACTGAAAGACAACATCACTTGCTCATGATTATACAGCACAGAGGAAGTGCTAGGAGTAGAAAATGTGTCCAAAATCCCAATGTAGTGTTTGCAATGTCCAGGTGTTCTCCAGAGCTCAAGAATCTCATAGCATGTGCAACCACAGACAGTTCCAGACGATCCTTTCTGGAAATAATATAATGGTTTATCACTTTGTAGCCACTCCATCATGGGTTTGGGAAGGCATATTGCATTTTTTCTATTCCAAAAGAAATGATTACTGTTCTCAATGTGTTATCCTCATTTCTTGAAGCATTTTACTTAGTATTGTCTTTTGTAGTCATTTTTTTAAAGTACATAAGCAGTTCAAGTCTTCACATAATTTCCTTCCAACTTGAAGTGTTAAATATAGTGAATGTTCACTTAGAAAATCAAGGGAAACAAAAAAGGCATTCTGTGGAAAGTGGAAAAGGACAAATACAGATGAAAAAGATCTAAGGTGAAAAATATTTCTGTTGACAATGAAGATTCAGGAGTGTGGAGAACTTGATGAAGGAAATACCTGTCAGAGAACAGAACAAGAAGGAATCAGATATACCAAGAAAAATGTAAATCACTCTTGGATCAAAGCCTAACAGATTAGTTTTTACATATTTTTTACACTGCTTTGCCCATGAATTATCTGTGGTCTAACTATAAGTTTTGAAAAATACTATATGGCAATAGCAAAAGTAGATGTGCATTAAAGAATCAAAGCTTCTTGATAGCTCACAAGTACTTTATATCTCACCTGTATTTTTCATTTATCTAATTATACACATTGTTTCAGGTATGATACAACTTTCTGAAAATCCAGAGGACAAGTTACAAATCAGGAAAAAATTAAAATATTTGCTTTTGAAACTCTGTAGATAAATGTTAACTGAAGATATGCTCAGTTGATTGTGGTCCGTACCCTCAAGGAAAAAGAGAAATGAAGTGTGGCTACAGAAAAGAGCAGGGAGCTTCTGATAAAGAAATCAGAGAAAGGGTTAAGACTTCAAAGAGATTCAGCTGCCACATTAGCTATCTGTATCCAAAATGTGGATGCTCATCCTTCTCCTTTACTCAATTCCCTGCAATGTTTACTTATCTTTCAAAGCACAGTAAGTCAAATTTGTGACAACAAGGTCTCCAAGGACCAGGAAGTCTGTTTCAAAGCAAGCAACATGCACTCCCCTGACTGAAGTCTCACAACTAAGCCCTGTTGGGATTTGCAAGCTAGGAGTGCCTCACTCTCTGTTGCTTGTGCACCTGGTCTGGTACTCTACAAGATCAGTACCTGCAGACGAAAAACAGATGGAAGGAAAACTTCCTTGTATCTGAGGATCACTGGTTTGAATACTTGCCTAGAATGGAGGATACATGTATTCCTGCTGCTAGCAATTTGGGTACTACTATAACCAGAAGGCAATAGGTATTCACAGTAAGGCTGAACTTTTTATGGTCTAATCAAATGGTAATGGAATCAGGCAGAAAACAATCTACAATCTTGTGGTCTGCGCACTGTGCTGAGCAAATAGCAAGTTTATTTCATTACCTTTTCTATCTCTTACTTTTCAGTTTCAGAATATTTTTTCTCCATTTTTTCCATCTTTTTCTTTCTCTCCTTCCTTACGCTGTCCAGTGAGGGTCAGCTTTCACAGAAGAAACTGAAAATATCTTAATATGAAACAACATTTAAATCCACTACCTCAATTGTATGAAGCAGGAAAACAGTAAACAGGTGCAATGGGACCCATAATTTTCTGCCTCATTACTAGATTTTTAAACTAGTTGGAGAGAGAAGAAACTGTCTGAAATAAATAGATTACTCCCTTGTCATGTTCTGAAAGAAAAGAGGAGAAAGAGGCCAAGGAAGAGTGGCAAATCTGTTTGTGAGTGTGTAGAAAATAGCTGCCTTTTAAGGAGACACTTAAATATGAGATTTTACTAGGAACAGATTTAAATATTTTCCTAGCATTTCTCAATGGGTAATGTAAGGTGCACTCGTGAAAGTCTGTTGTCCACTTATGATGCCCAGACAGTTCAGAGGTCAATCTGTAGAACCCACCTAGTTGCTAAATGCACAAGATCCACCTTTTAAAGAGTATCATAGCATTCAGCATTGAACCTAAGTCTTATTTGTAGATCCAGTCCTATATTGCCGAAGTTGCATTTTTGTTTGAGTAGGAAAAGCAGACACTAAAATCATAGAACAAAGAGAATACATTACCTATTCAAAGTCAATGGAAAATCATGTGGATTGATTGAATTTCAGCATTTCACTGAGACAAGAGTCCTCAACCTACAAATCACGGGTTTTCCGGGGCAAAAGGAGGAGCTGCATTTGATTGCTTGTGCTCAAGAGCTATTTAATGTGAATTGCAGGAGACAGTCTACATTGCAACACATTGAAATGGAAAAGATACATAAAGACAAGCTCCTTGTCACTGAAAGACAAAAGGCCAAAGGCAATTATTATTAAATCACTGTGACAATAAGACGGGGTTCTGCAAGCAACAAAAAGATTGGAAAATGTTAAATGTAGGCCAATACAAAACTCTCAGCATGGCACCAGGTATTGTGTCAAGTAAGACAAAACATTTTGCAAAACAAATTTTATAAATACAATACAATTTTGTCCATACCTACACCTAGCATTCACATTTTTTTTCTAATTCATGGGTCTTCGTCAAACTGGCTCACTATGGCTCAGATGGTCACAGAAGTTTTCTACGAACTGGCATTTCCTATGCAGTGATCCAGTTGAAAGTAGTATATATTATATTATTCACTATTGAACATAGCTTTGTAAATAGCATCTGCCAAGGAAGGCATCATTTTCAGAATGTCTACATGTAGATCTCTCCAGTCTGATATGCTGATGGTGTGAATGTATAGAAGAAATTGCCAAAGGATTAAAAAAAAAATAAATAAAATTGTTCACACAACAAATGGGATAAAACTATTTCATAGGTAAATATAGTTTTCCGAAAAAATAAAATCAAAATAGACTAAAAGCATAGATGTTTTGCTTATCCCCAAAACGTAAATATTAACATGTTTTGCCACTGTTTTAATTAAACTGACTCTGGCATGAAAAAAATAGTAACTCTTAGGAAGCATTCATTAATACAATTATTCAAGACAGGAAAAGAACACAAACTAGAATAATTAGATAAAACAAACTTAAAGAATTGAAGAATAAAAATACAAGAACAAAACTGTCAAATTTTTTATAAATAGTCTTAAAA
The DNA here is from genome assembly GCF_036013445.1 of Caloenas nicobarica. NCBI lineage: Eukaryota > Metazoa > Chordata > Aves > Columbiformes > Columbidae > Caloenas > Caloenas nicobarica. The sequence goes on from NC_088245.1 coordinate 178,102,815, forward strand.
AAAAGATGAAATTCAAGAGGGACTACATTCAGAAAAGTAAAAATAGAAATACCTAAGCATACAGCTGAAGTATCAAAATATATTAATGCAAAAAAACCAATCACCTTAGGAGCTGATATAGTAAAAAAGCAATATCATGAAATGGAAGAAAAAAAAAAAAAGGAAGAGAGAAGAAAAAAGCAAAAAGAAATGGAATTGAAACAGCAAAAAAGGGCTAGATAGCAAAACCATGCATGACAGCAAAAATAACTGACACTAATATAAATAATCTTTATATGATCATTATATGCCACCGAAACACCACCTATGGTATGATTTGATATCATTGGATTCGTGCAGGGTGTGCTCAGGAAATAATCTAGCCCTGAGTTTCTATATAGGTTAATGCAAACATTCAACTGACATTTTGCCAGAAAAACAGTTCAATGAGAGTGTTTATCAGTATATTCATCAAAATAGCCAATAACACAGGAACAAAAATCTGTAAAAAACAGACTACTTTGCCACAGGCTGGGATAACCCAGCAGTAAAAATATGAGGCATTATTCTGAAGATTTATAGGGAAAAGATTATGCAATGCATTTCTGCACCTTTTAAAAACATTATTAAACAAAATTAGGAATGTAAAAATGAAAGGGTGTGGATTTCAATCTCTGTATTGAAATATGACTAGAGATTGGGGAAAAGAAGACGACATAAAAGACTATTCCAAAGCGAAAGCATCCTACTATAACCTATTTTTGTTAAACTGGCGTGAGGTCATTATCTTTATTCTTGCTTTTTCCTTGTCTGAGGTGACTGGTGGGAGGAATGACTGATGTACTGGATTTTGATAGCAAGAAAAGTACAAAATCCTGCTTCTGTATATTTAAACATGTAAAGCATCATCTATATCTGGTTACATATTGGTCGGGTTTATACCATAGCCTAGTTTAAGTTGTAAAGGCAACTCTAATAAATTATTTGTGTCTTCCAGAAACTTATCTATACACAGGCAAACTTGATTTCAGTAATTTAGACCATGTTAACATGATCTATCTTATGTAGATACTGGAGGGAGGTAAAACTGTGTCCATCAAGATAATTTTTAAGTTTTAATAGAACAGAAACAGTCCTCAAAGTGCATGTAGATCAGTACTAATGAAGATAACTAATAAATAACTTCAATGAAGAGAAAAGTGGTATCATGGAATAGTAGCTCGTTCTTTAAACTCAAGAAACATGCAGAGTCGGGGAAGCAGCGCAACTTACGCAAAGAAAGGGTGGAGAAAAAATGTTGATCGATAATTGAAAGGTTTGCTTTCTAATTTATCTGTCCAAATTTATGTCCAGACACCAACATCACAAATGCTTAGAGTTGGGCAAGTCATCTCTATGGTCAAACCAGAGAAACAGAAAAACCCAGGTGTATGTGCCTGTTTCTGGATGATTCCTAAAGCAGGTTAAATGAGTCATGCTCAAGAAGTGAAAAGTTCTGAGAGAGGAATCCTGCCACTGGAAGTTAGACATCTTGGTAAAACCGCAGAACAGTGCTGTGCCACAAGTTCCCATTATATAAAAGAGAATACTGTATCACTGTTGGGGTAATTCAGGCACTAAAGCTCTTCTAGCATGAAGATGCTGTAAACAGTAGAACACTACTAATTGTCTTTATAAAGACTTAAAAATGCATATTTATCTTTAACCTATCAAGCTCTTAGCCTGTTAGATGCATTATACCTACTACATAAATACTGTAAGAAAACAGATGTGCAATGTAATAAAAAAGAATGGGATGCTAGGTGAGTCAAAACATCAGTACTTACCCATGAGATCATCATCTCATAGATAAAGTCTATGGAGAACATTGTTAAACTTGTGTTATACATATTAGTAATATCAGTTGAAATTAACTTGTCTGTTGGAATTTCTACTGTGATTTACAACAATAAGTGAGACTAAATTTACTCATTTTGATGAACACACAGAATAAATAAAAAAATGAATACAAGAATGTTCAGGTAAGAAATGACATAAAATACTGTGGATATTAAATATTATCTGTTACCTTTATATGCTGAATGAATCATAGAACAGTGCAAAGTCCTGTTATATAAACATAATTCATATTGGGTAGGTATTTTACAGGTTAAATCTGAGGTCAGAAGATGTGATCAATTTCTGCAACCTTTTTTAAGCAAAATAAGGTGAGCACTAGAGACACACAAAAAATGTAAAAGACTATTGCTTTATTCATGACTGAAACTGAATACTATCACATTTCTGATCACTTTAACTTAGAGATGTTTTAGATGGACAGATCTAGTGCTCCAATCTGTCCGAGCAAAGTGCAAGCAGTTAAACTGGTTTTGAATGGTAATCTCCAAGGTCATTTTTATCTTGAATATATAGAAATAAACACAGCAGTGTTGCGAAAAGTCACAGTCTTCCTCTGAAAGTCACAATACTTTCTTACATATAACTCAAAGTTTTCAAAAAAGTTTCATTTAATAGGGTATGCATCTAGTAAAAGTTTTTCCACCAAAGACCTTTCCCTTCATGCAAAGAGGAATAGATTTCTCCCCTCCTTCTGGTGTACAGCATGAGTGGATTACCTAAGTATGTTGCTTATCATCATACTTGTTTTCAAGAAACATTATATATGAGGCTTTACATTATCTGGAAAATGAATTATGCATGTTACAATATGGCACATCCCTCAAGTCAGCCTGTTTCTAGTGTCTACCTCTTCTGTCATCACACACTGTGATCAAAAATAATCTTGTTTTTCTGAAGTTGCTTTGTTCTTGGTTTTTCCTATTATCCCTGGGAAGGAATTACTTTAATTTTCTCCCTAACAAATAATATTTGCAAACACAATGCAGTTATATTTAAATCACCAAAGATTAACTGAAGCAGCAGGAGGCCAAGGGAAGGTGCTATTTCTTCAGAAAGGACGATAACAGCTTGGGAAAGCTGGAGGTTTTGCAGAGTTTGGATTTGTAATTTTGTTTTTTTAATAAGTAGAAGAACCGAAGGTTAGATATCAGTAATAGAAAGATGTGTAGTGCTTCTCTTTCTCTCTGTTTGACTTCTATGCCAGTTATATTTTATTGATACTGACAATTCTCTTTAGGGATAACATACTGTTGAAGCTAGTGAGCTTCAACCAACTCAATACTACAGCAAGATATTGAGTTGGCTATTTTCAGATAAGGTGTTTTAACACTGTAGCAGAATTTTTTGCTCACCTGATGCTAAACCCCATTCTTTCTCAGGAATTCTTCTGAAGCTGTTCTCAGGCCAGACTACTTCATAAAACAGCATGACATATTTGCAAAGATGGCAGCCTTTTTACTTGTGTGTAGCAAGTGAAGTTAATTGGCCTCTTCTTACTCCTAATGAGAGAAGTTTCACTGACTGTTTCCCAACATATGAAATTTCCATCTCTTTATACAGCAGCCTGTGGAATAGCACATACGCTGCCTTGAGTCAGCTTGGAGCCATTCCACCTTCCACATTCCCACAGTCTTCTTAAGAGGAAGTGAACTGAGTACCTCCATCTGTACTGATAAATATAGAAGGACCAGGGAGCAATCCACATCTTGTCCTCTACCATGCAGCACCAATGAGTATGCATTTATACTTTTTATTAATTAGTCCCAGCAATGTCAGATTTATGATTTTAGTTCCAGTAGTCCAAAGCAGAGCCAAGATGCTGTGCCAGCAGTTAAGCTGTGTGTGTGTTCAGGGGGTGCAATGCTGAGGTCACTCGCTTGCCCTCCTGGGAACCCAGTAAGACCCAGCTCTGAGATAAAATACATAGCCATGTGAGGTACTTACATCTTGATCAAGAAATGTAATGACCAGGTGCCTGCTCAGACCACATGTGAGGAATACACGTTACCAGTAGAAAGTTAGAAACTCAGAATGGAATCCAACCTGACCACTGCATTGAGAAGAGAATCACCTAAATTCAGCCATATAATGTGGAACCAGCAAAATCTAACTAAAAAAAATAACATTTAAGACATTTCTAAGTGGTAAGCACTCCTCAGGCATCCTTGTTAGCGTCCTTGAAGGAAACGCATTCTCTCAGTTTGAACAGATGGCGCAGAATGAACTCCTGAAAGTACCTTCCTTGGCAAAGCCTCTTACATCAGCCCATTTTACAAAACGGAGTGGCAGCTCATCTGCCATTAGCTGAGTCCTAATAAAAAAAGATGTTTCCTCTTCCTTGATCCTTCAGGGAAAGTTGAGGTCTCCTTGTTGAGTCAAGGGCTCTTTTGAGCCTTCAGTGTTGTCCAGTGAATAGTCATGACAGTCAGTAGCTTTTAGCAAACCAGGTCAGATGTAAAATATTTGGTAGGTAAAACTGTGTGGTGTTTCTCTTGAGTGAGCTTTAGGCACTTCACAGAGACCATGATAATTTTAAATGCCTCCCCGATCAACCAACAAGCTGTTTTGAACTCTACTCTGTAGCATGAACTTCTTCTCAAGTACTGTAAAGGGTGAACAAGAATTCATTCTAGGTTGGCAGGAGCTCTTGTTGCTGTACACTTCTCCCTGTCTGAAAAAAACAAATTACATTATGTTTAGCTTTCTTTTTAAAATTACCTCAACCTTGAAACTAGCTATGGATACAAATTACTGAAGAAAAAAATTCATGAACTTGAACACCTTTTATAAATTCTAAAAATAACCTCTGAAAAGTGCAAAACCACTGATGTTACAAAGTTCAGTGACCTGTAATAACTATTATTGTTTCCATTGACCCATAGTAACAAGTGACCTTGACTGGAACTAGCAACAATCAGTAGCACATTTCCCATTTTTTATTGTTCAGTTTTCCAAGACACACACATAAAAATATCAGTCTACATCAGACAGTCCTGATTTTAATCTGGTTATGCTTTTGGTGACGATAAAACTACAGTAATAAAACTAGAAGATAATGAACGTAATGTCAAATAACTAAATACAAATCAATAGATGATTGTGCAGAAAATCAAAGATAATTTTATGTCTTTGAAAAAATCAATTAAAGTATGCTATGATATGTGGAAATGACTGTGTTTATATCTACAAAAACTAGTACAGGGTTGTGTAAAGCTGAAAGGTGAAAGATGGATGTTGCTGTTCCAGGAGGTCAAGAATGGCAAACCAAGCCTAAAGAGAAAAATGTCTTACTAATAATTAGTAACATATTGCAGACATATATATGGCACATATTTATGTTTGAGGATCTTTATACATCCACATTATGCTTTCAGTGTCAATAAGATTTGCAATTAGCAGAGTACCAACCATTTCTTTCAGAGGTTTATCTTTCTACTTTCGTTCAGTAAGAACAGAGGTAATCCTTAAGATTTCAGGCTGATTAGAATGAGATCTGAGTTAATATTGGATAGAAAATAAATACAATTTTTTTAAAAGTTGCTTTTCCATAGTTCACTTAGGAAGTATCTTTTCTCCTGTGCTATCTTCCCATTGCTGAATATTTTTAAAATTTAGTCAAGATTACTTATTATCAAATGAAAGATTCATTCAACAAAAGTATTTTAATGTCAATGACCATATGTGGATAACTACCTTGAATAATATGCAGAAAAAAATAGGGACATTTTATTTTTTTTCTGTCTTTGTAGCATGATGTACACAATTCAAATCAGAATGTATTCAGTTTTCATTATTTTAGGATTCCTTGGATGGTTGCTTTTTGCTCTGCTGCAAGATCATCTCAGTCAATTTACTTACAATATAAATTCTATACATAGAGGTACTATTTATGCATATATCAGTTTTTGAAGACATGTACCAGAAGGGCAATCTACCACGTAAAACCTATTCCAGCTAGCAGTTCCGTGCTCTTGCTTATTGGCTAGACAATTGAAATCAAGCTTTTTATATCCCTAAGGAATAGGAAAACACTAACAAACATCTTGGTTATGCTGTTAACACTGCCATATTAGATGGTACTTTACTAAAATAAAGTTTTACGTAGACATTTATATTAATTGCTGTTTCATTCACAGTGCCGTATTAACCTGAATAAGGAGAAAAAGGGTTTACCCTTGTGTAGAGGCTGCTCATTTTTCCATGTATTATGTACTTCAATTTTTTAACAAAAAAAAATAAAAGTTTTTTCCCTGAAGAAATTCACTACTTGAAGAAGTAAAACACTAGATAATTTTATTCTATGCTGTAGGAAATGCTTTTTGTCTTTTATTAAACTGCTTGCCGCGTTTCTGATTTCTTGAATTGAACGATTATTATATGGAGCCCCAGAGATGTGCAGCACTGAGAAGAGAGAAGAAGCCTAACTCTAAACCCGATGTTTCAATGCTGCTAAAAAAAGCATCTCAAATTTGTCAAATGAAAGTGCTATCTTATGGTGGAAAAAAAATTCAAACATCATCTTTGTGCAAGTTAATTTCTTCACTTACCTGAGTTAAATTGTGTATGTATGAAGACAAAGCGATGCCTCATGAATATAATGAATTCTGACTTTCTGAAACTATGTTAGGGATAGATCACTATTTTTTTTCCTAGCAGATGTAATTATTTTCTAAAGTGATTGTGAAGTAACTTGTGTAAATATTTATTGACTGGTAATTTGTAGGAAGTGTGCTGCTAGCTTCCAATATTTAGGCTCTTTGGATTCAATATTGGTCTCAAAGTACATTGCTAATTGTTCTAAGAGTATGGTTTAAAGTCACATCTGCAATGTAACTTGTGGCTACACATTCAGCACTGTCTCTATAATCTACCTTTAAACAGATATAAGAGCTATTCACTCTAGCCCACATTTTTAGTTGTGAAACAGACCTATCAAGAGAGCAATTTGTTTCACTTCGTTTAGACATCTATCATTTTCAGTTACATACCTTGGAAATGTCTATATCTCAGGAAGGAAAAATAAAAAAAAAAAGCCTAGACTGGATGCCTGGTTTTCAGATATAAAAATTAGAGCAATCCTCTCTTTCTACTACATATGAAAGTTGAAATATGATTTCGATGTGACAATGCTTTCACAAACTCAAGAAAATCTGTATTTGGATGAAACTCAGAGTAGGTTTGGCTCTCACCATTTGTTCAGCTCCGCCAAGTGAACCCAGGCCCTCTGCAGAGAAAACACTATTGTCTCTTATCTCAGCAGGGAGCTGAGTGATCAGAGCAACAATATGAACAATAAAGCCACTATCAGCTGCAAGATTTCTAAAGCATAGAGACAATATGTTTTGCTATTATGTAAAAAGTTGACTACACATTAAGTTGTTTGGTTTCACTATCTTCCTTTCATCAAAACCATAAAGATGTACTCTATCTGCCTGAGAGTTGGTCAATTTGCTTGTCCAAGTAACAGAAGCAGTTTAGCCCAAATCCCAGATCATGCAGTAATTACCCCGTGTTCAGTAAAAAACTTTTTGGGTTCTTTAAGAATTTTGGTGAGCAAGGAATAAGTTAGTACTAGGGAATTAGAACTAACAACTTACCTGAATATAGAATGAGGGAATATGACAGAATCTGGTCCCTGGAAGATTCAAAATAATTTATTGTCAAGGAAGGAAATATTGGGCCTGCATGGCCAAAGACCTCAGGTGAAACTACAATGTATTATATGTATTTCAGAGCAAAGTCAGGCAGTTCAAACTGACAAGGTAAGATATATAAAACTATCTGTTACAGAGGAACTAAGAGAAGTCAAGCTGGAACACTATTGGACCTGTAGCAGTCATAGGAAAAGCAGTCTATATTTACCACCGTATATCCACTCTCTAACCATTTCCATCTCAGAAAATGAAGTGGGATTGCAGGCTGTGGCTGGTTGGCTTCGGGGAACTACCTGACACACAGCAGCCCCCATGGAGCCCAGCAGGTACATGACTTTGCATCTGATGGCTACCACAGGCCTTCTACAACACATCGTGCTCCATTGCTGGGAGGAGTGTGCTCCTCACAGACCCGATTTCTGGCATCAAGAGGTTGTAACTTCAGCTCAGAAGCCATGGCTTAATGTCAATGAGAAGTCGATTAAAAAATATCTACATATTCATGACATTCTCGTAACTCGCAGGCATTATGAAGAAAGTGAGTTGGTAGAAGCTGAAATGCTGTCCCTGAACTAATGTGATAAGGACTGCAATGAAAAGACTTACGGTATTAATTTTTAGCAGTATCATATTAGTATTGTACCTCAGTCTGTACTTTGGCTTGTATGAAACAAAACTTGTAACATTATTATTTTAAGCCTTACACAAGAAGTCAGTGAAAGGGAATGTTAATACATTGTGTAATACAATGTAAAAAACACTGGTAAAAAAGATGTGCTGGAATATAATCTGAGTTAAATCCTTCCTTCCTATTTACTCTTAGAAAATTATGCTTAGTTAATAAACTTTAAATTCGTTTTCCTTTTGAAAATAAAGTTGTCATCACACTAGAAATATATTGAAGGCAATCTTTCTCACTGCTGAAATATTTTGACATTTTTCCAGACAAAAAGAGACATGCGCAAAATGTATGGAGACATATGTAAAACATCATAAACAAAGAACTCATATTTTTGTGAAATCTCAGAAGACTTGAAGAAGAAGTTGTTCCGATGTATCAAATGCAGTTGGTTCAGACACTACAGGAGGCTTTTTTCCAAGTTTCTTTTCTCTGCCAGTGTTTAACAGCTCAGATTTGTGATACTTTAACACAGTAGTCCCCAATAGACGCTAAGCTAAGTAGAGAAGAAAATCTCATCCACCTTTGTCAGCCTTCCTATCAAACATGGCTTTGTCTCATGGGGTATTTCTTCTTAAGTTTAGAAACCACTTCCACATGTTAGCTACTTTCTTGAGTGGCTGTCATGACGGCACCAGGGTTTTGTTCATGAAAGCCTGCTGAGCACAACCTTGCAGGTTCACCTTGCAAGAGCTTGGAAGAACCAGCCCTTTGAAAGTATGACTGGAGATTTTAGTAATATAAACTCCAAAGTCGTCCATTTTCCAGCTCCACTGCTGCTTTATTCAAGATGAACCTAGATATTTTTACTGTCTTTCAGTGTCACAAGGGAAAGCAATGCCAAGACCTCTCTTCTTCTCAGTGCTGAGAACAGGATGATCATGCTAGGTCTGATCTACAGTGACATGGAATGATCACAGCTTTCAGTAGAAACGCGAGCACCAGATGCTCGGCACTTCTGCAGGCAAGGTCACTATCTAATATTCATAGAGTCTTTCACACTGTAATCCACTACCCTGCACAGAAGTTCAGGACATAAAGCATTTTCCTTAGTGGGCAGCAAAGCAATAAAAAGCTTATATTGCTAATAGTTAAAAGAACCTCCTTTACTTGCTCTGTATCTCTTGCAGTTTAAACTCTTCAGAGAAGCTGCAGTCTGTTGGTCTGGTGCCTTTCTCAGTTTTACTGTGACTAGGAAACAATACTAACTCCGGTGCTTTCAGTCAGTTTGACTGCTTCCCCACTGAAAAGTACCTAACTCAAAGAGTCACACTGACTAAAGTATTAGAAGTTTGTCAGCTGAATAAGTAGATAGGGAATCTCACGCCACAAACTTGCTCACCAGAAGCACAGGCTATAACAGGGACTGCTTTTTGCTATGTTGGGCGGACAACATGTACCTGTATCCCCATCTCTTTTAAAACTTGGTCAGGGTTAACAGCCATGCCAAAGTAATATTTGAGATTCCCTTCCAGAAGTGATGGTCCTGAATGATTCATCTGGAAATGCTTCCATCTGCCACTGGAACACTGCCCACAAAATCAAGGCATTTCAATTAAGTATCAATACCTGCTATGCCCACTTTAATAAAGTCAAATATATACTCTATTTTACCATTGCGATAATGTACTTCTTCTAATGTATTTATAAATAACTATGGCACTTCTTAGCTGGCTTGTCACTTGATCTCAGTCTCGTGCTTTGTAACTTACCTGAGGTGATAGGGAATCCCACTGAAATGCTTCTACTTGTTCCTTCTTATTCACTAATTACAAGCAGAATTTTGGATGCAGTACCACTGTATGCAGAGCAACGTAATTGTGGAATATGGATATATTCAGCGATAATAAGATTTGACATAGTAAAATGCAAGCTAAAGAGATATATTTAGCTAAATGTGGTCAAATGGGACTAGGTTTATAAACTGCTAACATCTTATACCCAGAAAACATAACTGAATAAAGAAATACAATGAAATTACTTAATGTTTTCTGGGACTTGAGAAAGGGTTCTCCCCACAGAAGAAAAAAAAAAAACAAACCCGGGAATGAATGTGCACTGCTCCTTCTCTACCAGCCCTCATCCTATATCCCATACACAGCTGGAGTATTTCTCCTTAAACAGGAGACTTATTTGACACATTAGTCTTTAAGGAGCCTTTAAGACTTATTAGATGTTGCTGATGTCTAACAAAATTAAATATTATAGAGGCACCAGGTGCTCCAGAAGACTTTCAGTTCTGCTGTTAGTGCAGTGGTTTAATAAAATAAAATTCATCAAGTGTAATGAAAACCTGAGCAGTATAATAGTAAAGCCATCGCCTACCATATCAGAGGCCTCAGGGAAATGCAGTGGCTGCAATGGTTAAGAAGAATTGTATAGTAATAGGTCAGCAATTTCAAGAGCATAAGAAGAAAAGGAGATAAACTGGGACATGAGGGAAAAAAAAGTTGAAAATAGAATTTTATAGGGACTTCAGATTAATTTGCAAGAAGACTACTGATTCATTAAAATAATCAGTTTACGAAATTCAAACTCAATATAAATCAGTGACAAAATCTGACTGAAATCCAAATGAGTCAGTATTTCTCTGTTGAAATGAATAAATTAGAGCAGATGTGAGTCAACTAAAAGCATCTGTCATGTCCAGCTAAACTAACTTAAACAGGATTGACTTTATGGACAACTTTCACACTGAGCAATCTGCAGAACAGTGCACATGGATGAGAATTTAGTAAAGGGCTTGGATAGTTTGATTTCTCTCTTAAATTATACATATTTGCTCTGAACTGTATATACTGTATTGCCTGTTCTATTTGTGCCAGAATTGAATGGTAGAGATATAAACAATTTATAAAGGCAGCACATACTGAGTGGTTTCAAAACCCTAGAGATCAGTGAATAATAAATACGACTGGGCCTTTTGCTAGTACCCTAATACTCTGCTGTTTAATTCACATATGATTATTGTAGTAACGTCATTTTGGCGATATTGGATATTGGGGAAATGGATATTTAAAACATAGCATGTTTCAAAGAGATCCACTGAATAAAACAGCCTGATTCCATTGACACTGACTTTAGCAAGAATGGAGTAAAGCTCTAATTCGAACAGTATAACACTATTTATATTTCAAAGATGGAAGATACAAGACAAAGGAATTAATATGGTTTGTTTACAGCCCTGGAGGAAGTCAGTCTTGGAAGTTTTTGTTTCTATTATGTTCTGTTCTGTCCTATTCAATTCAGCTTGTGCCACTGCCCTCATCCTCACAACATCCAAGAACATCCCAGGAGATGTTGTGCATTTTTCACCTTTTTTTTTTCTCTTCTGAAGGATTCAGTATTACAACAAATTTGGGCATAAGGCTGGTTTTGGATTGGGATTCTAATCACATTTTTTTTGTTTCTCCATTTTGGATATGACATGAAGTTTGCCTGAGGGAGCTGTAGAAGGAAAAGGGAAGAGTGGTTTTTTTGACTGAAAGCAAGCAAAATTTTCGCTGTCCTATATGTTTATAGTAGCTAAGCTGAGATCAAATGCCTGTGCACTTTGCTTGCCATGGAGCGTGGAGGCGTTCAAGGTGGTCTTCAGACCACGTGATTTAGAAGGTTCAATCTCCTGTGCAAACTTTACCTTTGTGAATGGCAGCTCCACTGTGCTTGACAAATGCAACTGCCTACCAGGGTCCCAGAACTCACAGCAATAGCCTGGATCCAGACCACTGAACACTTTAAGGCTAAAGACAGACATCGCAAATTCCATTTGAGACCTTGCAGACATTGTAAGGAATGCAGGGCAGGTTAGCTCTCCTTTTGATAGTCCAAGATGTTAAGGGTGTGTAATTAGACTTGCGCTAGCTAAACTTTCCTGAGTGCTGCTAATTTCATGTCTAGTTCTATGGCAGTCTTATAGTGTAGCCAACAGTGACTGAGGACTATAAAATGAAAGCACACAATTTTCTGCCGCAGGGGACCTTCAGCTTGCTTGCCAGCAGGAAATTGCAGTTCCTGCTCTAATTTGGCAGGACGCGCACCTTCCACCAACCAAACGCAAACTCCTCAAAACGTTACTTTGATTCCGTGCAGACACAAGCCGCTCACTTCTCAACAGGACTCGGCAACGCTCCTTAAGCCCAGGCAGCTTTTAATTCCTGCTTCGCCCTGCCAACACCCGCAACACAACGTCTTTCCACAGAAGGAAGGAAAATATTTTATTATTTTTTCCTTATAGTTTCTAACTGGGAGTATCTTCTTCCCCTGGTCCAAGTGTTTCCCGCGCACACACACATACATCCCGATCCGACGCGGACGCGCCGCCGCGCTCAGCAGCGCGTCCCCGGGCCCGCCTGCCCGCGGCGCTGCCGCATCCTCCCCGTGCGCTCCCTCCGCCGCCCCCTCGCCGTACCCGTGACTATCGGCTGTACCCCCCCACACACACACTTTCCTTTCCTCCCCTCCCCGCGGCGGCGGCGGCGCCTCCCGAGCGGAGGGGGAGTGTCGTGGGCGGCGCGCAACAGCCCAGCGCGGCGGCGGCGGGGGAATGGGCAGCCGCGGGGAGGAGAGGCGCCGGGCGGGCGGCGGAGCGGGCGGGCTGCTCGGGCGCAGCCAGCGGCGGCAAAGGCGGCCGGGCATGGGGCCCCCGGGCAGCCGCGGCAGCAGCACCGCCCGCGGCAGCCTGCAGGTGAGGGCTGAGGCGGCGGGAGGGGAAGCGCCGCGTCCTGCCCCCCGAGTCCGACTTCGCACGCAGCAGCAAAATCGGCAAAAAAAGCAGGCAACGCAAACCGCATATATATACATATACGTATATATATGTTTGTTGGTTTTGGGTTTTTTTTCGTGTTGGCTGCGATCTCCACAGATCAGAACAGCCGTGAAAAGTTTTTTTTTTTTATTATTTTTTTTATTTTGTTGCTGCTGCCGACGGGGGTTTTACCAGAGAGCCGCGGAAAAGGGAAATGCGTGGTTAAAAGGGGGGAAGGAGGAACATCACCACCCCCCCCCGCCCTCCCCCGTGGAGACGATGCCCGAAGCTACTTTCGGAGAGCCCGTTTCCGTACGCAGCGGGCCGGGGACGCGCTTGCCAACGCGGGCAACTTCCTTCGCGCAACCTGTCCGCGGCTCCTCTGTTCAACTCGTGTTTTAAGCCGGCAGCCAGAGGGGGACCCCGGCGGGGCTCCGCGGCGGCGTGGGGGCGGCCGGGGATCTGTGGGATCTGGCCGGGGATCTGGCGGGTCTCGGGCAGCCGGATGGGCAGCCGCGGGTGGCAGGGACCCGCGTGAACTGCGGCGGCGGTGCGGGGCTCCGCTGGGACTTGCGCAGGCTGCGCGGTGCGGGCCGCGTCCCCGCTGCACCACAGGGCCAGTGGGCATGCGAGAGGAACAGGCTTTTCTGGGACGGGGGAGAGATGGGGGAAGAGGGGAGATGTGTTTCATATTGCTGCTGTGGAAAGAGGAGGGGGCAAGCAAACGGTGTGTAGGGGGATGCCTGGCTTGAGGTGTGCTTGGAGGTAGGAGGCTGGGTGCTGCTGCTGTGAAGGGGGCGAGCTTGAGGAGGTGAGGAGGGAAGAAGAGGGAAGATGGCATGTCCTGCACAAGTGCTTCGGGTGTGGGAGGAAGGCAGGGTGCCCCTGGACTATCCCTGGCAGTGTGTATTTGCTGTGGGGAATGCAGCCAGTGTTGCCTGGAGGTACAGATGGTGATGCCCTGGAAGTAGCTGCTGTACTGGGGGGAGAAGATGGGGGGAGAGGGAGGATGGTTTCATGTTGCAGATGCCTCACTCCCTGTTTGAAGTGGCAGTGGAGGAGGCAGTAGGCAGCGGGGGGGGCGGGCCTGCATCTTGCCTCCCCTCCTTCTCTAACACCGAACCCCTCCCCACAACCCTGTGCCTTTCTCTCCCCAGCACTTGCTCCTCTTCCTGCTCTTCGTTGGACCTTTCAACTGCTTTGCTAGTTACAGCCGCGCCACCGAGCTCTTCTACAGCCTCAACGAGGGGCTGCCCGCTGGCGTGCTCATTGGCAGCCTGGCCCGTGACCTGCGGCTGCCAACAGCTGGTGGGCAGCGCCCTGCTGCCTCCCAGCCCCCACTCTCCTTCACCCTGGCCTCCCATGGCTTGGGGGGACAGTACGTGCATCTGGACAACCGTTCTGGAGAGCTGCACACCTCGGCCGTGGAGATTGACCGGGAAGCTCTGTGTGTGGAGAGCAGTGGGGCCACCGTCTTTGAGGGAGCAGCTGTTGTCTCCTCCTCCTCACCCTCATCCGAGTCATGCCTGCTGCTGTTGGATGTGCTGGTGCTGCCACAGGAGTACTTCCGGCTGGTGAAGGTAAAAATTGCTATCCGGGATGTCAATGACAATGCGCCCCGCTTCCCTGTTCCCCACATCCACCTCTCAGTGCCCGAGAATGCACCTGTGAACACCCGCCTAGCTATTGAGCACCCCGCCCTTGACCCTGATGTGGGCACCAATGGTGTCCAGACCTACCGCCTGCGAGATAACTATGGTGTTTTCACCCTGGATGTGGAGGAGAATGAGAGCGGGGAGAGGACTCCCTACCTGATTGTCATGGGGCCTCTGGACAGGGAGACACGGGAAGAGTATGTCACAGTCATCATTGCTGAGGATGGGGGGATTCCTCCTCTCATGGGTAGTGCCACCCTCACTATTGGTATCAGCGACATCAATGACAACTGCCCCCAGTTCAGCGACTCACAGCTCAACGTCACTCTTTATGGGAATTCCAGTCTAGGGACACATGTGACCACTGTCCATGCAGTAGATATGGACCTTGGATCCAATGCCCAGATCACCTACTCTTACAGCCAGAAGGTCCCCCAGCCATCCAGAGACTTGTTCCACCTGGACGAAAGCACAGGGACTATCTCGCTCTCCAATAAAGTTGATGGGGATGCTCCGAGGCTCCACAGGCTGATCATATTGGGGAACGGTCCTGGTTGTATCCCTGCCGTGATCACAGTGCTAGTGACCATCATCAAAGTCATGATGAGACCACCTGAAATTGTCCCTCGTTTTATAGCTAATGAAGCACAAGGCGTGGTGTACTTAAAGGAACTGGAGCCTATCAACACACCGATAGCATTTTTTACCATCAAAGACCCTGATGAAAAATACAAGGTCAATTGCTATTTGGATGGTGATGGACCTTTCAGACTTTCACCATACAAACCATACAATAATGAATACCTGTTAGAGACCACAAAGCCTTTGGACTATGAGACACAGCAGCTGTATGAAATCTCTGTAGTTGCGTGGAACTCAGAAGGATTTCATGTCAACAAAATAATCAAAGTACAGGTTCTGGATGACAATGATAACTCACCAGTTTTCTCTCAACAGCTGATAGAATTGTCCATTGAAGAGAACAATATTCCCAATGCTTTCTTGACCAAACTGCATGCCACAGATGCTGACAGTGGAGAAAGAGGGCAAGTGTCCTATTTTTTAGGGCCTGATGCCCCTTCCTATTTTTCTTTAGATAAAACCACAGGAGTTCTTACAGTTTCAACCCAGCTGGACAGAGAAGAAAAAGAGAAATACAGATATACTGTCAAAGCAGTAGATTCTGGGTTTCCTCCAAGAGAATCAATAGCAACTGTCACCATCACTGTATTGGATAAAAATGATAATAGTCCAAGATTTATCAATAAGGATTTCAGTTTTTTTGTGCCAGAAAACTTTCCAGGTTTTGGTGAAATTGGAGTTATAAGTGTCACAGACGCTGATGCAGGGCAAAATGGATGGGTTGCCCTTTCAGTTCTGAATGGAAGTGATATTTTTGTCATAGATACTGGAAAAGGAATTTTGAGAGCTAAAGTCTCCCTGGACAGGGAGCAGCAAAGCTCCTACGTTCTGTGGATTGAAGCAGTTGATGGCGGTGATCCTGCCCTCTCCTCTACTGCAAAAATAACTATCCTTCTTCTGGACATAAATGACAACCCCCCTTTGGTCTTGTTTCCTCAATCTAATATGTCCTATTTGTTGGTCCTTCCTTCTACTCTTCCCGGCTCTCCCATCACTGAGGTCTATGCTGTTGATAAGGACACTGGCATGAATGCAGTCATAGCTTACAGTATCATAGGAAGAAGAGGCCCTCGCCCAGAGTCATTTAGAATTGACCCTAAAACTGGTAATATCACCTTGGAAGAATCACTGATGCAAAATGACTATGGCCTGTATCGGCTTCTTGTAAAAGTTAGTGATCATGGCTATCCAGAACCTCTCCATTCCACTGTCATGGTGAACCTTTTTGTCAATGACACTGTTAGCAATGAGAGCTACATTGAAAGTTTGTTAAGAAAGGAGCCTGATATCAGCATAGAAGAAAAGCAGCCACAAATATCCATAGAGCCTACACATAAAAAAATGGAGTCAGCATCCTGCATGCCTACCTTGGTAGCTCTGTCAATAATAAGCTTGGGTTCAATTGCTTTAGTAACAGGGATGGGCATTTACATCTGTCTAAGAAAAGGCAAAAACCACCACAGAGCAGATGAAAACTTGGAAGTACAAATCCCATTAAATGGAAGAATTAATCTGCACATATCGGAGAAGAAGCCGATGGAGATTTCTAACATTTGATGTTTCTTTGTGGATAAATCCAACATCTGAAAAACCCTGGACAGCTCTGAAACACCTAGCCATGGGTCGTATTGACAGAGGTTGCAATGAAGGACTGCTAATTTATAACTTAATAATATTATAATTGTAAATATCTGTTTACAGTTTTTTTAATTGAAATTCAGTGTACAGCTTTTTTATGAAACCTTAGTACTAACAGCTAGCACCCTGTCTATAAAAATATGGACATCATTTGCAGCTTTCATAAATCAATAAGATCAGTGATCACAAAAAAGGGGAAGGTAAGATGATTATTTAAACACAAGTTTTAGAAGTATTTTTAACCACAAGAGGGCATCAGATGCTCCTGAGCAGGGAACTGTTCGAGGTACTGTCCATAAGATAAACACAGAGTATATTTTAAATATATTGGTTTTAATATAGAATGCACTTGGCATACAGACATTTAACCACAAAAAAAAAAAAAAAAAAAGTCTGTCCCAATGTATGTATAATTAAAAAATAAAGACATTAAAATGCACTAGTAATAATAAAAAAGAAAAAACAATGTTTATTACCTCACAAGTAAAGCTTATACAGTAGGATAGAAAAGGCATTAACAAGAAGTGCAATTCCTGTTGAGCAAGAATGCAAGATATTGTAATGAGAATCTGAACTGCTGTGACGTATCATCTTTCTTTTCCTCCAGATTTCACCTACATTTATCATTTCCTCCAGCAATCTGCTGGTCATTTTTTGTGGAAAATAATATTTAATATTTCCTACAGCAAATAATGACAGAACCCCATGCTCATCCTCGTAAACATGCCAAATGCAAGGAAGCAAGAGAATGGCTAAATCTTTAGTTGTCACAGAAGCAGTGATATTTTTGTACTTTGAGCAATCTGTCAGTAGTACTCCATCAGTTTGGTTGTGTAATAGATTTTTCATGTGATACTTCTGAATCTGATCTGCCAGATGAAAACAAAAATCACTTCATATTCTAAGGAATTATAGGACTTAGTTTGTTCTGACTGTTGCTCCTTTCTGGATTGGTATTTCATGTGAAAGATCTTGTTTCTGACTTTTGGCGACCATTCCTGGCTCCTTTTCATCAGCTTTGATTTTGGATTAGATCCAAAATCTGACTTGTAAGACTGGTGGCATATTTTCCTGATAATTTATTGTTTGCTGTATCCTCTGCAACAAAGCAGCAGGTTTATCAGTGATGTATCACTTTCACTTCATTTTAAGAGCTGAAACCTATCTTTTGTATGATGATTACATCAAATTTCTCTGTGTGAACAAGATAAATTAGTGTTATGCTTAAAACTGGTTATTTTGATTGCTGGCATCATATGTCTGTAATGTACCGAAAGTGTTTATATGTCTGCAAATTAAAGCTATATATTTTCATAATAACTTATTCTCTCTGTGTGTCCTAGAATTTTAATTATAAAGCTAAATATTAGTTGTAAGAAATGCATATTTCGCAAATGCTTGGGCGCTGGCTGTCTTCTCTGACATGTCACAATACTGCTCAAAATTAGTAGACTTCAAAATCGTAAATGAGAGCTTATACTGTACTTCTTAAAATTACTGGAAAAGACAATTGTATTTCAGCTGGTGTAAGTGGGGTGGCAGCTGATACCTGTTTTAAAAGTAGGGAATGCAATTTGAGGCAGTTTTTTGTTTTTCTCTCTCTTACTGGCACATTACCTCACCCTGAGCCTATTGAGATGTTGGAGCTTCATATAGATATTGATTCTCATTAGCCTAAGCAAGAATATTAATATGATGCCCAGATTTTGCCCTTCTACCTACAAGAAATAGCTGGTTTTTCAGGTAAGATTTTTTTCTGTTTATGCACAGTTTGATAGGTGGGTTTCATGACAAATTAATTCAGCCCGTCAGAGGTTTGTGGCTAATCACTCTTTTTCATTTATTTTCATATTAATGTGAAAATGGCATGTATGCCTGAAATGCATTTGTCAGAGAGAGACATTGTTATCTCTGAAGAAAAATGGCATTAATTCTTCAGAAATGGCTTCAGTATTACAGATGCTCTGTATTCCTGTGGTGGGGAAGCTCAATTCTCTGCATTTTTTTCTTCAGTAAGGAGGCAAGGTAACTGAAAGAAAGACAGGATTCATTTCACTGCCCTTTTCTTATTTGAGTTAGCAGTCCAATATCTTCCCAAGAAAAATCTAAATGGGAGCAAACTCAAGACTTTAGGAAATACAATAAAGCCGTAAACCTGTTCCTTCAGTCTATGTTCATGTGACCCTGGGCAGATATTTTTATTCAGGTTTGACAAATACATAGTCTTGAACCTGTTTGATTTAGTTTACTGAGTTTAAATGTGCTGTTCTTGTTGCTTTTTTTGGTTTGTTTAGTTCAAGCACATTCCTAATGTGTAATAAAATAGAATGGTATGAGTCTGTTAAAACAAAAGTACTGCTCGTGAAACATTTCACTCACACAATTTTCTACACATTTAAAGAAAATTGGTATGAAATCACACCTTCAGTCATACCAGCACCACTACTTCTGAAACAGACTTTACCCTGAATAAGACTTCATAGAGTAAGAGCATATTTTTGTCTTCCTGTGAGTTGTCTTTGGGTAGATAACGTCACTGAAGATGGCAAAATATGCAAAGTTAGTTGTGGGTTTGTTTTGGTTTGGTTTTGGTTTTGGTTTTTTAAAATTCCATATTTTGCATTACTTAAAAAACACATGGTTTGTAGCAGTAAGTAGAAAGTATGATATTTAAGCCTGAAATGTTAAGCCTAGCAGTGACCTAAAAAAAAAAAACCCACACCACAGAGAAAAAAACCAAACCACCAGGAATCCTATATTCATAGAACCTGGGAATTTCTTCTCAAAAAAATGTTCTTTCTCAGTGGAAAAATGCTTGATGCTGGCTACATAGCAGACATTTCTGTGATATTGCTGTGTCCAAAGTATCCCTTAAAGAAATCCGTTTCCCATTAATACATATTTTTAATGAATGTAACTAAAGTAAATAAGACTCAAAAATAAAAGGCCTATTTTATTACAACCTTGTGCAGTGCACTTGCCAAAATGTATGCAAATCTTGTCAACACTGGTAGTTGAGCTGGCACAAAAATAAATGTCTCATTCATTTACAGTATCCATTGAACAATCTTAGAGTGAGTGGGTGCTCTTTGTTCATTTTTATAAAAAATGAGATTGTCCTAAGCTTCGTATTGCCAAAGCCTCCTAAACTTGCCATGCAAACACTTTTTCATTAGAATTAATAAATCAAAAATAAAAGACAAGAAATGGGCAGAAAGCCCAGTGGCAGTGGACAGAGAAAATCAGCTCAGTCTTCTCATTTTCTGTTTCATTTTATTCTTTTTAAAAGACCTAGGAGCCCCATTATTCTTTGAAGTTACTGTTTTGATGCAAAATTAACCTAACACCTGGCTGAATATCAATAAAAGATGAGATATCAAAGTGTGGGAGAGGAATTAGAGCACACTGCTTTTTCTTATGTCAAGACTCAGAAAACAATCTTATGGCCTTTTAAGACCATTTTCCAGTACCAACGTTCAAATATGTGACTGTGCCAGAGTCCACTGAGGACAATGTAAAAAAGATCTCACTATCTGAATAGGATGTCCAAGGAGACGTACAGTGTTAGAGCAAAACTTGTCCTCCCTGAAAGCAATCACAAACCCTGGGTTGCTGACAGGGATTTGGTTGTAAGTTTTCTGCCCCAAACTGCTCTTTTGAGAAGATTTTATTAAAATACTCAAACACATGAAGAGGACGGATAATCCATGACTGACATTTCACTTCCTCATTCAAAGCAGTGAACTCTTGGGGAGCAGCTTAGCAGCTCCGTATAAGTGGAGATGCACAGCATCTCTGCAGCAAATAAATCATCAGCTGAATATGCAGAATGTTTCTTTTCATGATTCAGGTGTGTTATCAGAGCCATGCAGGAAGCTGACTGTCACCTTCTCTGCACTGTGCTTGTCACCACCTTCTCACAGCCATTAGTTTCTGTGTACATTCCTTCTCACTCATGTAATTTACAGGGGAAAAAACAAAGCAAGACAATTAATTTTTTAATATTAACCAGCTGAAATACAAAACCTCTATTTAGACAAGTCTTCTTCAGAGTTGGAGTTTGAGGAGCTAAGCACATTCATCTTTCTTACTGTCAAGGTTTGATTGCAGGGCGGCAATAAACCGTGGCAGACGTTTTGCTAACCCCCTTCCCCCGCCAGCTCCCCCCCTTTCCCGCTAAGGAGAGATGATAGGAGGAAAAGAGAGACAGACTAGCAAGTTGGAAAAAAAAATGTTTTACTAATGCTACTAATAAAATAGAGAAAATAATACAAAATATACAAAACCAATCTTGAAATTCCCGTCAACTCAGCACCGTCTGCTCCGGCAGCAGCAGAACAGGCACCTGGAAGTCTTGGGTTGGACTCTGCAGCAAACCAGAACTGAATTCAAGGGTGCGGGGTTCTGTCACTAGGCCTCAGATTTGCAGGGACGGCAGGCAGGGTCCTTCCCAGATGTCAGCCATAGTCGAAGAAGGGAAAAGGGACTTTATATGAAGTATCACATGAATGGGATGGAATACTTAGTTGGTCAGTTTCGGTCACCTGTTCAGTTTGCTCCTCCTTGCCCTTCTCACTTACGGGACGTGCATCCTTATCAGCAACCTTGCATTCCATTGCTATGTCTACCAAAACATGTATCCTACTTTAGAAAAGTGCAGTTACTAAGAAGGATTTAGCTGAAAGAAAAAATCACTAAAAGATAAACTTCTCTTGTTTTTAACAAAACCAGGACACTTACTAAACATAATTTGATTTTAAAGGAGACGTCTAGTGAAATTTTAAGTGGAAATAAAGCTATTCAGCACCTCCACTTCCTATAGTCAAGTACTGTACTCTTTGTATGAGTAATAGTTACTCAAACAGATAAAAGTTATGGGAATTAATTTTATGCTTTCTTTTAACAGTGTGGGAAATGTTCTGAGGAAATTGTTTGAAGGCTTCTGACTAATTGGTTCCTAGCAGGTTGTTCAGAGTTATGAAATTTCAAATGATTGGCAACAAGTCATAGTTTACAGTTTTATGGATTAAAGCATGTGCAAGAATACCTGTGCAGGCAGTGTTTCTATTTCCTTTTCAGTCTCTGTACCAGACTGAAACAGCAGATAAGAAGATAAAACTGCCATCTGCATTCTGAGATGGAGAGATTCAAAGATTTTGTCTCGCAAACAAATATAAAGTTGCACAGCTCTGTTTTCACATTACAGATGAGAAAAATACTTTTGTTCTTATCAGCACAGATTGATAGGCTGCATACTCTTTCTAACATGCTGTACACAAATGTTTCAGTGATTTCTGCTATATTTTCATTCCAGTTTCATCAGGGAGTGAATTTTAAAGGCCAAATTTCAACTCCTAAATATTTCTGATGACAGAGTATTTTGAACAAGTGCTAAGACAACATCATTCTGAATGAAGAAATATTGAATCATTTATGATGCATTCAGTCATTCATTCCACTGCTGGTGAAAACAAATACATGCTTAAGTGTTGGAGTTGCAGGTTTTCATGTTGCTAGCTAATGCTGCTGCTAAGTAGTAAGCATTTAACAGAAATACATTTTATGGCATCATTTAAACTGTGTTCAAATTGAGAGGACTAGCATTTTAAGCATCAAGTGGGATGTTGTTCTACTCCCAGCAGCCCTAGAAATGTCAATTCAATCCTCTTTCTTAACTATTTTGACCTATTTTCCATTTTCAAAGTTTTGGTTAAGTATTCATCTTCAGAGCAAGTCACTGAGGTGAGAAGTCTTACCTCTTTATGCAGGACAGGAGCAAAGATAGTGACAGCTTGATTCCTCTGCCAATCTGTCAGCATCTAGTGCTACATGAGATGCCTTAAGGTATCCCACCTGGCCTCCAGCTGCCAGTCTGGAAGAGTGCAGGTTTTCTATCACTGAACTGTCATATCTGCCAGACCAGTGTGGGTGCTCTGGACATTTCAGGAGGGGTTCACTAAGCATTTGTGTGTGTTGAAGTGAGTCTTTGATGTGATTCAGCTCCTTATTTACACATCTACATTGAAATGTCTACAGACAGGTGAGCCAGGAGTCCAAGCTTCCATTATGATCTGTGAGTCTCATCAACACAGTCAATAGAACTAGAGAGTGCTTCAGCTTGCTCTAAAGTAGGCATTCAGGGGAAGATTTAGCTGCTCTGAAAATTAATATCAAGTGCTATCTAGAATGTCCTTGAGCATCTCAAGCTTCTGCACTGGGCTGTCAGGAAAACTCATACCTTTCTGGAGTAGTAGCTAGATGCCAAGAGTGCAAAGCAGCACCAAAAATGACATGAGAAATGTACGGATAGGCCTGCATATCCTACTGGTGGTAACACATCAAGTATATCAGCCTCTCACCTCCACTGAGTAGAGCTTGAAAGACTATAATGGGAACATAAAACATAGATGATAGAGACATCTGATCCTTAGCATCAGAGACAAAAAAAGACCTACAAGCCTAAAATGTAACGACTATCGTACCTAACTGATAAGCTCTGAATCCTAAAATCACCCCATCTTATTTCAGTGATTTAGTGGAGCCATCTGTGCCCTCTGCTGTGAGCAGAGAGATAAAGTATCCTTTTTTGCAGTCAATTCAGGTCTTTGGTAAGCACTGGAGTTCTTTACTTCTCTCCAATACATTTGCAAATAACTCAGGGTAACTAAGATTTCACTTTGTGTTTCAGTCAAAGAAAAGAAATTCAGGCCATGAAGCAAACTACAGATCACAGTGCTAGGCACTTGCACTAGCATTATGATGCATGGAGTAAAACTGGAGTCTCAGACAGCAGCAGAACAGCCAGCATGCTGGGGAAGAAGCTATTTGCAGTCAGTGCAGGTGTCTGAAACTCACATGACTTTAAACCTGTCTTTCACTTTGTTATAGGCTGCAAGGCTCCATCCATGAAGGTTTGACTGCCCAAAGGTTCTCATGGCTTTATCCTTTTATTTATTTCTCTTTTTTTTATTTATTTTTTTTTTAAATGAAGTGTTGCATGCAAGTCACTCCTATAGAACACAATAAAAGAAGGTAAACCTTTGATTTATATGATGGCAAAGCACTCACTGAGGAGGTGAGAAAATTTTATTATTTTTCGAAGAGTGTTCTCAGTTGTGTATTTGGAGGGGATGCTAAAGACATCTCTTGGTAAGAACAGTCTCCAGACTTCTTTTGGAAACAGAGCTATTGTGTTTAATACAAAGACTCAAATATTAAAGTCCTCTGAGGTTGAGGAGACATGACCATGTATGCCTATTAGAGGAGCATTCCAAGGAACTCGAGATACTTGACCTTGAAATAGTGCTCCAAGCACTTTCGAAACTTTTCTTTAAAAAATTGATGGAGGGTGAGGGGGGAGAAAACTAGGGAAAACGCTGTCCTGTGCTCTTCCATCTGTGATGAGCAGTGTTTTTTTTAAAGGAATTTTAAACTCTGAAACAGTTACCTCATAGATCTTTTTCAGAGATGTTAGTCTCCTCATAGTTCAAAATAATTTCAATCCTGTTCTCTTCATTTGTGCTATAATCCCATTAAAATTGCAATCTCAAGACAGTTAAGTGGTAGAAGTCGATCTTCCTCTGCCTAAGGCTCTGTTTTCTGAGGAATGTATTTATAAAGGGTCTGGCTAGCAATCAGACTACAAAACAGAACTTTCGGTTCAGGACAGACTGAAGTAGAAAAGAACAGAAGACAACAAGAATAGATAAAGGCAGTCAAAAGGAAAGGGTCCTTTACAAAGGCTGCATGTGGAAAACAAAAAGAATTGGTTAGAGACAATATAAAAAATTGTTCTGGACCTACTGGATATACTGTGTATTATCAGCAGTGTTAATCATCCCCTTTCAGCAGTATCTCATACCTGTAAGGATGAGACCTTTTTGCAGAGCATTGGGATTTCCTGACACAAAGTACTAACACAAAATGCATTAAAAACTGATTTTCATTGTCAGCAGGTCAAAGTTGTACAGCAAAATAAGAGCTTTGAGTAGAATATCTGTAAAGTGTCTGTTTCATTATGAAAACAGCATTTTCTTTTCATGGTGATTTTCTGTAGTGTTATTATGTTGGATGCATTCATTTTTGCTAACTCAGGACAAAAGATCTTATTAGAAACATTTTCATCTTCTTAGCCAAAATAAAAGCTGATACTGTGTCATAATGTTTCTAGTGAATGCTGTTAATTAAATGAGATCTTTCTTTTTTGTGAGAATACACAAATTCCAGACATGCTTCTGTGCTCACTTTCCTAAAATGCATAATGATAAGATAACCTTCCTCTTCATATTTGTAAAAGAATAAGCATTTCATTACAGTAGTAAGAAAGGGTTCTGATATACCACTGTATTAAGACAGTATAGATCCTGTAGATGCTTGCTATTGAAATATATTCGAATGGCTGCTTTGCTTATCTATCTAGAAGTCATCTACGTGTTTTGAAGATAACTTTGTTTTGTTTATAAGTCACAGGAGAAAAGCAAAGGCCACACAGTTATCTTGGTATTCTCTTTTATTTATTTCTGTTTACCAGGCTAAATTTAGCTGAATTGAAAACACAAGAATGCTCATCTTTAACTGGCTTTTCTCTGAATTTGAATTTAATTTTCAGAAATATCATATGTAAGGTTATGCACCTATATGGTAGATATGTGAATATCTGAAAAAGCAATAAAGGAAAGAAACACTCAGGAAAAATAAATGTTTTGGAGTATAGTTCAATCTTGAAAGTTCAAGATGACTTAACTAAGTTCCTCAATGGTGTTTATCACTGTGCTCAGGCACAATGAAAACAATTCAGTACCTTCAGCTGTGTGTACTTAAGACATATATTCAGAGTCTTTGCTGCACTCCTTTCAGGAGGTGAGTAGCCTCATCACTCACTGATGTAAATACAGTTTAAACGTGTTCAAGTCTTCGTATTAAACTATAGTGTAATATGTAAAAATCAAACTAGCCAATATTGTCCAGCCCTATTACAGCTGCTCTGAAGTCATCAAAAAGAAATGTCAAAGGGTCAGAAATTGATTATGAATTACATGTTCTATTATCTTTGATATCGAAATTGAATCTTGCAACATCAGTCTAACAGTAATTTTATTTGACAAAATGCATTGGACAAATAGCTTAATCAACAACATTTTGATCACTTACAAAATGTTGGAATAAAATTTCCAAGATTTTTTTTGCACAATATTATCTTTTGAAATAAAGTTACATTATTATGAAGGAATACTGGTTTTTTACTTGTTTTCAGCTATGATAGAGCCTTGTAAGGCATTCAAATATTTTTCTCTTCATATCTTTTTCACAGTCTCTGCTAGTATATAGTGCTTTTTCAAATACACTAATAAATTTTGGCTTGAAATTTGTTGAAATTAAAAACTACTGAAGGCAGAGTTTTATGTTTTAAGAACATCCAGAAATATCAAATCACAAGTGATTCTCAGCTCAGATTTAGACAATCTGAACTTCGGGCATCTATAGAAACAAGTTAGGAGCACATGCACCTGAGATTGCTTTTCTACTCAAGGCAACCCTAGAAGTCACTTATTGAGAAGGCAGATGGTTTAGAAAGACATTGCAGTAGAGCCATCATGAAGGTGTCTCAGTTAAATATCTCTAATTAAATAGAGTGAATCTAGACTATGTACTACAATAACGGACAGACAGGTATTGTATTTTTCTTTCCCAGCTACAGTGGATGGGAAGTGCCCCTAAAATGTTGCTGGCTATAAAACTTCTATACACATTGAAACAACTGCCTTTTCTTTTCCAAGAATTGAAGGATGTGTGTGTGTTTGTTTTATACTTCAATCCTTCCAAGTGTGGAAGCAAATTTCTTTAAAGTGATGGGGACAGCTGCATTTGAAAGAACTGACACATTTTTTGCCATGTGACTTGCTGTTTGTAAAAATGAAAACCTACAAATCTTAAAAAGAATGAAATATAGCAGACATAGAGACAATGAAAGGAATCCCCTTCCTCCTCTGTCTTTCTGAGTCTGCAGGTGATATATTGCATTTTACTGAGTATGCAATTCTTAGGTGGAAGTTGTATGCGTGGCAAGAAATGATGGGTGGGAATGCTAAAAATGGGATGTGAAAATATGCAGAAGGGAAGTAAAAGAAAATCTGTCTGGCCTAATAAAAATGCACAGATTCCTGGTAAGATTTTGAATTATTGCACAGGTCAAATAGAGCACAACAGCTTAGAGCAAATATCAGAAAGTCATAGGCAGAATTAGGTGAGCACTTTTACTTTGAAGGCAAAGACTATTTAGAAATAATTTACTTGAATTCAGGGTACTTTTGAATTGAGTGTTCTACAAGATGACCTAGGTGAAAAAAACAATTTCATATGTGAAATCATCTTCACAAGACATGCAATTTTTACAGACTGTTTTCAGATAATGATCGACAATAAGCTACTGTAAAATTTAAAACTTTTACACACTGTTAAGGGTTTTGGTCACTTTCCATCATCTTCAAGGAACTAGAAAATAAAAAGGTAGCATAGCAAAGAATTTGAACTATCTGAAATATATTAAAGACAATAAAAGGAAGTGTAAGATACTTTTGAGAACACCCTCTAAGGATAAAACTCAGAACACCTATTAGAAATACTGACATGCATTTGGCTATATTTCACTGAAATTTGGACACATGATTATAAGATGTTTTTAAGAAGCCATTAATGATTCTTATTGAACCAGATATCCCCTCAAAAAAAGAAAAAAAGTAAAAAAAAGAAAACAAGAAAAAAAAAGTGAAAGAATGTCAAGAAATCAGATGTAGCTAGGAGCAATGAAACAGATTGCTGTACTAGTAAAAAATAAACAACAAAAAGTGTAAAGAGTATCAGCAGAAATTAAATTAGAGAAGGTACCAAAATGTATCAGGTGAATAAGTGTTGGTAAAATGAGGCAGGAAAAGAGAAAAAATGAAGTTTTTAAGAACTCATGTGTAAGTAAAAAAAAAAAGAAGTCCAAAAAGGATACACCCAAATGCAAGTCTATTTTTTTTTCCCTCTAGCTTATAGGGCTGCCACCTATGACTCTGAGTGAATGTCACCTTAATTCCAGGTGTTTTATATATAAGTTCATTAATGTGTCCACCTTTCTTTGACTTCTCAGAAAGTTTTTTCTTTGACTTATAGTGATGTGGTCCCTCACCATTTATTAATTAGATGTTTGTGACCTCTTCCAGGTAATAAATATAGCTGAAGATCAAAAGAAATATTTGCTGCACTGGAACATCTGACATATTTTAAGAATTGAAACTCAAGGAGAAAAGAAATTAACAGATGAGAGAGTTAACACAGACAGAGTTAAGAGATGTATCTAGGATAGAATCAAGATGCTTCTATAAGAATTAAATCCATTACTATTAATGTTGGACAATGAATAAAACTACAGTAGGCCATGAAATAAAAAAATATTGCATATATTTCCTAGGTTCAGTGAGTTGCATTTTCCTTTGAAAATCTAGCTGCTAAAAAGTGACTTTGGACACCCAACTATTAGCCCAATCTTGGTAACTTGAACTTAGCTCAAATTTCTTGAACACATCAGTCTGAAAAATACTTTTTAAGGCACAGATACACAAAAATTCAAGAGGAGAAGCTGGTTCTTCTTTCCACCTAAGTGCACAGAAATACCCCAGGGTAATCCTGTAGCTTTTTAATAATGTGTATCTACTTCATCTGCATCCTTTGAACATAGTCTCTCTATCTGGGGGTTTGAACTACTGCTACTCCCTAAAAGAATTTTGCATCTACTGAACTGCAGTAGAGAGAAGAATTCTCATTCATCTGGTAATGAATGAATGGGAAAGGAGAAATATTTTTTGTTTCATGAGGATTAAAATATATTTCCCATACCAAACAGAATACTCAACAACAGATACAAGAGAAGAACATTTTTTCTAGGATTGCTGGTGATTACTTTGTTTAAATCACAGAGTAACTAGAAGAAGAATACAGACATTATACCAGTACTTAGTAAGACTAGATGGGATGACCCAAACATGTACAAGTCAAATAATCCATAAAACCTAGGCAATATAAAGAAAAAGCTGATTTGGAAATCAGATGGTAGTGAATTAAAGAATAAGAATGCACAGCAATTAATGAAAGTAGAAATGATCCTGTGCAAAACTGATCTTGTACTCCTTCATTAAGTTACACATTTTGTAAAGTCAAGATGTAACAGCCAAACTGATGTAAGATATTTGACCTTGAACCAAATAATGTACTTCCGAAGTTAGCTTTGTGTGATTTCAATAAAGCAATTTTAGTAATTTTTAAAGTTAATGGAGTTAGTACCCCTTCATGACAGATGTCAGAAAAAAAGTCTTCAGTGGGAAAATGTAATTTAATGAATGTTTTTATGGAGAGGTTCTGCAGATATGTTTTAACTTTATTTTTTTTTAAGAAAACCCAAATGAATCAGCAATTCTACATGAACTCCAATGTAATGCCAAAAAAGAAACAAACAAAAAAAAGCCTAGGTGTTTTTTTTTGTTGTTGTTCTACAAAGACAAAAGGAAAAAGAGAAATAGAGTAGTAATATTATTCTCTACAAGGCATTAGTCAGAACAGTGTTAGAGCATTGTGTCTGATTTTGGTATCATATTTTAAAAGGTCATTGAAAAATGGGAGATCCTGCAGAAAAGAGTCACAAATTTATTTTGAAAATTAGAGAAAAGAAATTACTTTGAAAAACTGGAGCATTAGTCTTTTTCATTTTCTTAAAGAAAGGAACAAACTAATCACATTGCAAATAAACACTAAACAAAACAGGTTTTGTTGTAAAAATAAGGGGGTAAAATATCCGCTAGAGTAGACCTTTGGTGTCTCCAGATCAAACCTGAATGACATTCAGAAAGGTAAGCTGAAACAAAGTCAGGCATGATTAATCGAGATCAACAAAAGACATACTGGATTAGATATAGTGGGTTTGTAACACAGGATGAACAGAAGGCAGACTAGATGTAGTGATCTGGTGCTGTATTATTTGGAACTATGACATAGATTCATTTTATATTACCTTACCTATATTTACCTCTTTTCCTCTCTTCCCTTCCGCGTGTTATTGAAGCGTTTAGATGAACAAAGTGAAAGTATCTGGTAATGTACCTGAAATCAAATACAAGTGATATTTATAAAGAATTGTAAATCAGGACCACTTTTAATAGTGTCTGGTATGAACTTTGAATTATAGCAATCATCTCAATAAAACCTATGGTCATCTCAGCTACAGGGTCAGATTTTTAAAAATTAATTCCTTTTTCATATATTCACTTACTGATACGTTTACTAGCTAAGCATTCCTCTATGGCTGTAATAATAGAATACTTAAGATTAAAAAAGCTATACAGTGCAGTGGGTTGACCCTTGGTGGGCACCTGGTGGCCAGTCAAGGTCAGCTCACCACAGAGAATTTCTCAAATAGTTGAAAAGAAACTGTTCTCCGTCAGCATATTTGTACACTTACCATTGAGAAATAAATTAATATAAACAGATTCTACCAGGCCAAAAAAAAGAGATGGATATTAAAGCAGAGGCATCTTGACTAAGAGTACTCCTTGAGATGAGATAAAAAAAGAATGAAGGGCATTGTTTGTTCTAAACATGTAAAATAACCTTTGCTCATAATCAGTCTCCATATGTAGAACTATTTCTAGAGAAGTAAACTGAATAGAAATGCATCCATATCATTTTGTGCATTACTGAAGTTCTCAATTTATTTATTTTTTTAAGCAGATTAATTTCTTTCTGTCTCTTCTCATCCGGCAGCAACTAGCCAATGGAAAGTACAAGCACAGGGGTGTAGTGGGCATTAATGTTTATGCATGCTTAGGTGTGCATATATATGTATATGTGTGATGCATATGAAAACTATACGACAGGAATCCTAAATTGGAGACATGGATTTCAACTCTGTGTTTAAGTATTAGGATGTACAATCTTACTCTGGTCTCTTTGGAAGCCTCTTCTTTTGTACCACTGAGCCTCCTGCTACTGACCAGTAGTTTCATTATTTTTTCTGAACAGCCTGGCCGTGTATTTTCATCTACAACACTGGTTAAGCTGAGGGAAACCACTCTTTGAAATTCAAACCAGAGACCAAGGAGGAGTCCATACAGAGACAAAGGATCAGATTAAGGATTCTTGCCCATCATTCAGATGGAAGCACTCTGTACAGGGCTCCCCTTTCCCAGCTCTGTAGGTGAGCTAAACTGGTGTATTACACGGACAACCAAAGCAGGAAATAAACTTCTGCTGAGCTGCATCTAATTGGACATTTGGTAGCACTGATCCAGTTGGATCTTAATCCTCAGTAATTAGTAGGCAGATGACTGCAATAAATGAGGACATTAAACAGAGGAGCATGAGCAGTACTGTATAACTGTGACCTGGTTTGGTTTGAACTAACTCAGGAGTGATAAGTGCAATATCCAGCTATTGCTCTGGTGAGACTGTCATTCCTCCTAAAAACAGTACTGTCAGTGGTTATATACTGGCCTTATCATTGTCCCTTTAGCTGCTCTGAAATATTTTTATAATCCCCAAGAGTTTCAAATGAAATAAATGACTGCGGTTACACAATAAAATCCTGCTCCTACTCACCTCATATTATCCATCACAGATAAATCATTGTTCCAAACTGACATCAAACATAACTGAGTGTTTTTTATTAAGCTATTATAACAATGACTTTTAAAATTTAATAAGCTCATCGTAGAAGTCCAGCTTTTAATTATTTTCATTTCAGTCAGTGCCACCCTCTCCACTGATATCTGTAACAGACAATTTGCTTCCCTTTGTGTTATAGGTTATCAGTGGGACTTTAATTTTCCTAGCAGATGTGGTGAGAACCCAAGGAAGTAAGGTGTTAAGCACTTTCAAATGGAAGTGCATATCCTGCTTTATCTTGGGTCTGTGAAGGACATCAGGCTGCTCTGTGATATACAAGAAATGCTATGCATTCTAGAAATTGGCCTGATTACAGCAGGATTTGCTCACTGTATTATTACTTTGGCTTAACTAGAAATGGACTGTTGCAAAAAAACCCCAAACCAAATCTAAACTAAACCAACTAAACAAACAACTAGTGTCCCCCTGCCCCAGAAACAACTGTGTATATTCATTAATTATGCATAAATTTTAATAGGTACTTTCTTATTCTGAAAGAAGGCAGTTATCAGAAGCACATTGGAGAGAGGGTTGAGATTGGATGGGTACATGCCCATGTGAAAACCAAGAATTTATCAGGTTCTGTTACAATAAGAAAGCCTTTGAATACAGACTTTCAATAGTTTTTAATAACATTTTTCTATTAATTTAAGCTTTGTTCTCTCTGAAAATTGAACAATAATTTGGTTTTAGGATATCTTGTCACTCTGCTTATCAGTAGTCATATGCTCCCTAAGACAAGACTTACAGTTGCTGAAAGCAGTCATACTGTTAAAATAAATGCACTTAATCCACAGTATTTTGTAGACAAAGACCTGGTCTTCCAGAGGAAATATATATATATATGCTCAAAGACTGTATTAGCTGGAGACAAAATCCTAGAAATAAGAAAGCATACATTTGGAGAAAGGAGCCGAAGGATAGTTAGTCCCATGTCTGTGGTGATAACAGCTATGCATCTTCCTGAAGTCCTGAAAGACAAGCTAAGAAAAATATTTTTTTAAAAATTGTTTTGGATTAACCGATAATTATAAGGCAACTTTCCAGACACACATATCCCAACACAACAAGAATTATTTCAGAGCACATGAAAGATTTAAGTTTGGGGTTATTTTGAAAAAATGTGAGGCAGCAAGGGAGTACCAGTGGAAGTAAAGATGTTAGCACTTTCTTCTGTACTATTTATCCCGTTTACTTATTTTTCTTTCTCTCTGTGGGAGACCTGTATTCACTTTCCTTCATTGCATGAAGATATGTAAACCCATATCTAAAGAAAATACCCTAGCACTATTACATTATTTAGTGTAGCTGGATGTCCTTAATCTCTTTTACTGCTGTTGTACTTCGAATAAACTATTAAATATTAAACAGAGTTCAGATGTCTTATCTGCTGGGAAATAATAGTAACTGTGAGGCTCTTTCTGTGCTTGTCTGTCTCCATTCCTTTGATGACAGTGAAAGTTCCCAATTTGCTGCTAATTTTTGTATCAAATTAGGTTCTTCCTTTGTGGATGGATAAATAAAGGAATACATTTATAGTTGCTATATTACAGACTGGAATACTAAGTGATTTTTATAAAGGAAGAAATAATGAAATCATCAGTGAAAAGGATGAGATTAAGAGAGAGGAATAAAAGGAAATGAGTAATTAAAGTCTAAATAACCTCCAGAGTAATAATCAGCCTTTACATCAAATAAAAATATCTTGTGTAATCAGTAAATCCTACATACAGTGAAGAGGCAGGAGAAAGCAATCCCACAAGTCTGTCTGCAGATGGTGCGAAGTGCTTCATCTGTTGTTCTGTATGTAAAAGCACATAGTAAGAGATTGTATGATCGTATGTGTGCAGAGAAAAATAAATAGAGAAGCACTGAGGGTCTGAACCTTAGTTTCTGAGCCTCATCATTCTCTTCAGTGTTGGGTGGGCTGTAGCTTGGTTCTGCACTTATTTCCCTTTGAAGTGGTTAACCAAATGAAGCATACTCCAAATTTATTCTTCAGATGATAGATAGACCTATTGAAAGCTTTCACTCCCTTAGTCTCTGTTTAGCCATCAAAATCCAAAATGTATATTCTGAATGCTCATAAACTCTTTCACTGCCCAAAATATTTTGACACCATGGGTCCTTCCATTAGATTTTAAAAATATAGGTTTAGAAAGCAAATCTTCAATGATCTGAGAGTAGTCTGACCAGTGGACTCTAACAAGTTGATCTCATTTGTTTTCTTTGACCAGTTGTAGTGCATACAAAGTTAACAGCTTTGTGTGAGTTTGCTAGAGGATTCTATCCTAAAATGTCTTGTAGAATGCTGTCTAGATAATTTTGACCTCATTATGTTTTGTCAGGAACAGATCTCTCACACCTTAAATATAATAATTTACAGAGCCACTGAGTAAGATAACAAAAGGGAATAGCCACAATCTGTCTACTTTGGTAGGAAAAAAAAAAAAAAAAAGAGTGCAGTATGCATGACTGAGGATCCAAATCAGAGTGAGAATCGCAAAAGCACTGAAGCTGGAAGGGACCTCTGGAGGTCATCTGGCTCAACACCCTTACTCAAGCAAGGCCACATTCAATTGGTTGCCCAGGACCATGTCCAGGTGGCTTTTGAATACCTCCAGGTTTGGAGACTCCACAACGTCTCCAGGCAACATGTGCCAGTGAGCAGTCACCCTCACTAAAAAAAAAAAAAAAAAAAAAAAAAAATATTTCCTGATGTTCAAAGGGAATCTCCTGTGTTTCAGTTTGTCCCCATTGACTCTGGTCCTGCCACTGGGCACCACTGTGAAGAGCCTGGCTCCATCCTTTTTGCACCTTCCCTTCAAGTATTTATCTACATTAAGAAAAACACCCCTGAGTTTTCTCTTCTTTAGGCTGAACAGTCCCAGCTCTCTCAGTCTTTCCTCACGGGACACATGTTCCAGACCTCTTTAGTCATCTTCATGGCCCTTTACTGAACTCTCTATTATTCTATCTCTCTTTTGTACTGAGGAGCCCAGAACTAGACACAACACCCCAAGTGCAGCCTCCCCAGTCCCAAACAGAGAGGAAGGATCACCTCCATTCGCTTGCTGGCAGCGGTCCTCCTAATACAGCCCGGGATACCATTGGCCTTCTTTGCTGCAAGGCCACACTGCTAGCTCACATTCATCTTGTTGTCCACAAGGACACTCAGGTCCTTTTGTGCTAGGCTGTTTTCTAGCTGTATTGTCCCTGGCAAGTACTGGTGCATGAAGTTGTTCCTCCCTCAGTGCAGAACTTTGCACTTCCCTCTGTTTAGCTTCATGAGGTTCCAATCAGTCTAATTCTCCAGCCTGTCAGGGTGCCTCTGAATGGCAGCACAATCCTCTGGCATATCAACCAATCATCCCAGTTTTGTGTCCTCAGCAAACTTCCATCATCCAGACCATTAAAGATGTTAAACAGGACTGGACCCAGTACTGACCCCTGAGATACACCACTAGTTACTGGCCTCCAGCTAGGCTTCATGCCACCGATCACAACCACTTAGACCCTGATGTTCTGCCAGTTTTCAGTCCTCCTCACTGTCTGCTCATCCAGCCCTTACTTCAATAGAGACTCCTTCTTGTAGACCAGGGATAAAAAAGACAAGAGTTTGTTTTGTTTTGTTTTTAAAAATCCACCATTCTGATCAGGTGTTGTAAACAATGATTTGAACTCTATGTTTTCATTAGATTTTGGTGGATTCTGCTCATGAGATCCTGGTTTTCTAGAATATTGTAGAAACCTAGATCAATGCTCTAGTTCCTACTTGTTAATCAGAGAGTATAGGGAATGAGTTGTTCCACATGAAAACTATGGGTTTATATGTCCATCTATGGATTTAGTCCATATTTTCTCCCAAGTAGCTCTGTGGACTAGATGACAGATGAAGCATATAAGAAAAATAGATGTTTCCTGTTCTTCTGTAATTATCTAGTCTTAAAGTTAGAGATAATCTCTTTTTATGAGTTCATCCTTCCTTTCCTGCAGTGAACTTGAATCAAAAGCAGTATAGCATGCTGGTTTATCAAAGTCTGAGTTTACAGATACAAATATCATATTCAGTTACTCATATAACAAAGAAAAGAACAGTAAAGTTTCTGCTTTAAAGCATTTTTTCTCTCTTTCCTGTATTTATAGCTCATAAACCTGATCCCACTTAAGATCTGCCTTGTTATATTAGTTTCCTCTTCATCCAGAAGCTGTATACATCATCTGAGTCATACCAGAGTGTTTTCATACATCCTTTCAGTGGATTAAAAATAGACCATTTTACTTAATGAACCAGGATATTTCACTTAATCACAATTCAAGTCAATATTTGCAGCATAACTCTTAGTTACTAAAGTATCAGATAGTTGATGTACTTACCATTTTACATATGTTAAAGGTCATTATTTATTAATGCTTTTAAAGTGAACCACAGGACCACAAATTTTTTTAGGAAAGGATCAAATGTAAATTCTGAGACAATTTGAGTAGGCAAAATCTCTAGTCCTGTTAGTCTTAAGATTTTTCATGAGTACTATATTCATCTTTAAAAAGAAATGAACTGTAAAAAAAAGACAATTTTTCTAAGCATGCCAATTTACAGCCTTGGAAAGAGTGCAAAAATGACTCAAACTCACTTTTTCTTTGTAATTTTTTTCTGTGGTAATAAGCTTTTATCTCAATGTATTGTTAGCATAATGACATTCTTCAATTACTAAACCAGAACATGCAGGTATCCAATGGAGAAAAATGAAGGTGCAAGATAAGACATTACAATAAGGAGGTCAATATTGGAAAAGTCAGTTTTAGAGGAAATTTGTTTTTGAAGTTTACCCTTAACTGTACTTTTTTGTGTAAGTCATCAACGGTCAGATAATTTACAGTCACTGAATTCACTCTAACCACTATCTAAAACTAATTAGAAATGAATGAATCTAAAAGTTGTGATGGAATTAGAATGATAGAAAAACACAGTACTGATTAGCTATGCTCTAGTTCTAAATAATCTATTCTGAACTTGTGAGTTAGGTAGAAGTCTAACAGAAAGTTCATTCACCTGAGAGACGTGATGATCATTTGCCCTTTACACCTCTAAATCCAAACTTTCAACTTAAAAACATTGCTGTTCAATGACTGTCTCCAGGGCATTTCTAAAAAGCAACCAGATATCTCCTTTCTGATCCAAGAGCTCCCTAGGAGCAGTTCATTTCACCATGTCAACATCGACAGCAGCCTAGATTCCAGTATAGTCAAAATGAAGAGATATGGGCACAAGCAGGGTCCAGTTCATCTGTGGAAGTTGTCTAAAATAGGTCAGTCAAATCACTCCTTCAAATTGTCCCTGTTTTTCTACTTGCTTCAGAGGGAACTCAAAGCCACTAACTCAGATTAAGATGTCTACAGTTAGAGAGAGTGAATCCTATTCCAAATGCCTTTATTTTTTCAAAATGTTTAGAAATTCTCAAGTCCCAGAAAATAAATGTTGGCTTTTCTGCAGGCCCTACCAGGCTCCACAAATTAAGACAATCCTTAGGCAAACCTCCCACTGGAGGCCCTAAACCAACAGGCATTTTCAACCAGATTTCCACACACCAACAGGAATGAGGCCTTCATAAAACTCTGGTAGAATTGGTTTTTGATGTGGCTGTGGAGTTGCAGTAATATTGTAATAACGGAACAGCTAGTGTACTTGCTCTAGAAGCTATAGACCAAGTTTCAGTTCCTATGTAACACGAATACCCCAGATACATACGTGGCTTTTTTTCTTTTTTTTTTTAGATTGCCTTTCAGAGTTATCTTGCACTCCCGTTGTGCTGTTAAAGGATCTTACAATAGCACCCACCGCTCAACTTAGGGCTAAGGGTAAGATTTAGCCCACTTATTTTCATAGCTAAAGCAAGTCTTTGGTGAAAAATAGTTCTGTAAGTCAAAGAGAATGATTCAGAGATTCTGTTTGGTCAATAATACCTTAAATTTCCTAAATTTCATTAAAGTTTTTTGAACCAAAACTTCCTCCATATGTTTGAATATAAACAGAAACACTGCCGAGTTAATTGCAGTCTGTTCACCCTTATCTAAGTTCTGATAAAGTTCAAATTCAAAGTTAGATGTGTGTGACAAACACAACACAAGGCTGTCATTGTCCTTTTTGAATGAAATAAATCTGTTTAAAAAGGGTTCTCAAGTTTTGGGGGAGGGTGAGGAGGAGAAGTGAGGCAAGGGCAGTGTGATAATTAAAGTTGTTGCCCAGAAATGAGAAAGCTGTACTCAGTTCCCCCAGCTGTCTCAAAGTCCTGGAACCCATACATCCAATTGCCAGAAAAATCTTAATTTGAATCCTATTCAATTCTATTCCTTTGTTTCAAGCTGAGTGCCTATGCAGCCAGTATTAATTGGCTCAGGAAATTAACTGTCAGCCCTTCAGAAATTTGAGTATTAAACAATATATTGCTCTCCTTATAGTCAATGCATGAATTCTTATCTTCTATAGCAGTGGTCATTGAAAGTTACAGAAAAGAAAATCAGATTCCTTTCACAAGTGAAAATGGGAATCTGGAAATCTGGGTTGATATTTTCAACACTTTGTTATTATTTTTTGCTTGCTAGATGTTTTATAAATGCAATGATAATAGAGAAGGCCAGAACAAAGGAGATACTCTTTAATAACAAAATTCCTATCGACTTTCATTAAATCAGTATGGAGCTGACATCCTTGTACTGAACTAGGATTCACCAATGTCTTCCATTTCCAATATACTGATGTCATATAGGAAAAACTATATCTTCTACTCAGTGGTCCAAAACTTTTCAGAAATTCAGGCAAATTCTTCACCTTTGCAGGTTTTACCCCGGGATTGTTATTGCAGCTCCTGAGTTGTGTTTTATGGTTTTTTTTTGTTGTGTGGGGTTTTTTTCTTTCTTTTTTGGAGTGGTGGTGGGTTTCGCGTTTTTTGTTTGTTTGTTTTGTTTTGTAGTGGGTTTTTTTCTTTGTGGTTTTTTGTTGGTTTTTTGTTTGTTTGTTTGGGGTTTTTTTTGGTAAAGCTTGCTACTAGTCTGAGAATTAAAAATGAAATTGGTCCTTAAAGGGCCAGTTTGCAACTGAACTTTACTGCTTGGCCCATTTGGCAAGTTTGCGTATATCATTTGTCAATGTTATTTGCACATGCTAGTACAACGAGAAGTTAAAAAGGAAACAGTATAGCCATGTAAAATTAATTAAATTACACTGATGGAGTGTAGTGCAGCTACCTGAAACCAAAACAAATTTATTTTGATTACATATATTTCAATTTATAAAAACAACATATGTCACCCAAGTCATAGGATTTCAGGAACATGTGGCTTTCATTCTAAAGTTCATCTAGTACTTACAACATGAATAAAAAGGAGTTTCTTCTTCCACTTGTTCTTTTTTGAAGCCATGACACAAATATTTGATTTGCAAAAAAAAAAGCATTGCATGATCAGTTACTTGGCAGAAGTTTAATTAAATCAGATTTAATTTTAAAGTTCTTACATGTTTTAGAATATGTACTAAAACTATCAGAATATGATCTACTGTCACATTTAATCCTGTAAGAAAATTTACCTTCATTCCTCACAGGGAGAACTGAGTAGGAAATAATTTTTCCAATTCACTAGAGCATTTGGAATTTTTTGAAAATTCCTGGATGGTAATGATACCTGGCACTGTAGCTCCAGCCCCTAAATGACTAAATTGACAGAGCATGTGAAGTATGAAAGTATTAAATCCCTCATAGAAGGAATTTAACTCAGGTCTTCTACATCCCAGTTAAATACCCTTCCTATCCAGTCACGTATTTTTCTGGGGTCTCACTTCTTCTCTCTTCCCTGCCAGATATTCTATCTGAGACTTGGGAAACCCTTCAAATAATAATAAAAAAAAATTGAAACTGTTAATCACAGCAAAAGGGCTTAGTTTGAGGAAAATGGCATTTTCTGAGAACAGAATCACTTTATTGAAACATTCCTGGTGGCTGTTTGCCACCATTTCTGAGATTTATTTTAGTAATTATATGCAAAGATTTTTCTTTGCTTAAGACACACACAGACAAAAAAAAAAAAAAGAGTGAAAAAAGAATCCATAGGGAAGTCAGTGGTGCTAGCAATACTTTGCTCATGAGCAGAGCTTGCTGAAATAAATATTACCTCTGGTTTACAATGCATGGCTCGGCTTATTTTTTATCATTTTAAAAACATTACACTTCATATTGAGTTATACACTGGGCATGATATGCAGATAAATTCATTTTAAGTTTCTGACTAGGTCTTCTGAAGAATAAGAATAAAAAAACATAGCCTAATGTTTAAAACAGAGGATCAGGAAAGATTTAATTGTAATCCTAGTTCTGCTCAGAATTTGTTTCGGTGTGGTGGATAAATTACTGGTATCTTACCTTCCCCATCTGAGGGAAGAAGATGATAATATGAAACACAGAAAGGTAGTGAGGTGGGTCATTCACTGATGAGTCCCAGAGCAGTAAAATACTCATTTGCACAGCTCTGCAGAAATGTAAAGGGTTATTCTAAAATAATTGTACCAGTTATCAAATAGCATTAATATGGCATTTCTTCTGTCTTTAAAATGATATTTTAGGAACACAAGCACCACAGCCTCCAACATTTCATTTTTGTGAAACTAGACCTTAGATTTCGATGTGAGGCAATGTAATTATAGATGATACTACATCAGACACAAAGCGTAATCGTGTCTCTTATCACAAAGAGACAGTAAAGTCATAATTAATGCATTATATAACTAGTTATGTAGTGCTGAAGAGCATGGTGAGAAAGATGCTTTTCAAATTGAATTATCATTATCACTTGCATTAGTGTACTTCCAGTAATCATGCTACATATTTGTAGAGAGCAATGAAAATTAATACAGTGTTGGTTTTACTTTTCCCATCAAAAACTTTCACAATGGCAATGACAAGAACATTGCATTCATATCACTAACAGAAAATAAAATATACACCTCAAGACTGATAAATGTTCCCTGCTATATTTTAGTGTGTAATTCTAGCGCTCAGCAGCCTTCAGCTTTTCTGTTAACACTTGTAAATTAGGCCAGGAGCAAAAGGTACGCATGCCTAATTTGCTGCACACTTGTAGGATGTGTAAAAAGCCAGAGAGCTTTTATTAAGAAATGCCACCATTACTTTTAAAGCAAACATAATATATTTGACAGTTGAACAGAGGGGTTTTTTTGGTAAAGATGCAGCCAGTGAAGAGAAGAATTAAAGTGTCTTTGGATAGTATTGCTCCAAAGTGGAAAATTTCCTTCTCTTCCTTTGATTTTGCAGAGCAGTTAATATTGTCTTACCTCTGACCAAACCATTCTGGAAACTAGAGTATCTGAAATTACATTGAATTATTTAATTGTGTGGACAGCAAGTAGTTAGTATCACTTCTAGACTGATCACATTTCTAGACAGGCGTTATTGTTCTATCTATGGCATGAACAGAAACAATTACCAGGCCAATAAAGCTAGCGGTAGTGTTACATGGGTTTGAAATCATGATTAGCACAGTGACCTGGTTATGATACAAATTAACTTTCCCTCTTGTTTTTCTTCTTTTCAATAATTCAGGCAACCTTCCTCTGAGTTTGCTTGCGTATGTTCTAACTTCGAAGTCTTTATAGTCTTGATTTAGTGGTATTGTTAACATGCTCTTTCTGATACTTTAAACTATTAAAAACAGCTTGCAAATAGTAATTCAAATGTACCCTGTAATGTAAAAGAAATTGCTCTGGGAAAATATATTCTAAAACTAAACAATTTTTTTTTCTTCTTTTTTTTTTTTTCCTGACCACCCTTGAGACTTTGATAACATGATTAGTTGCATAAAAAGGAAATTAATTTAGTTGAACTGCTTATTTTTTTCTGTTGAGAAAATACTGAAATTCACAATCATTCACAAAAATACCTTCCACACTGATAACCAATAAATATAAACCAGAAATATAAAACTGTGGGAAGATATCATAATGGCAAGGGGTACAGAAGGGGGGAAGGAAAGGAGAAAAAAAAGGGAGACTGAGACGAAGATGGACTGAGGGGGAATTCCTTTGAACAGAAAGGGATTTTTGATCATATTGTCAATTTCATATAAAAATGTTACAGAAATTTCCAGTAAAGGCACATTCTAGATTTATCTGTTGTTACCAATAGAATACTATAAGGGTTATTACATTCCTCAAAATAGAAAAAAACCTAAGTTTCTTCCTTAATCCTATGCATTTTGTACTACTTCAAATTTCTTTTCTTGTTTCTCTCTCTTGTATATAAACATGTTTCTTGTCACATTTAAAGTCTTGGTAGAATTTACTTCCACTTTGATTTTGATTCTGCTTTGAACTGAGTATACACAATTCCTTTCTTTACAGACTTCTTACTTTCCCCTTTTCTTCTAATGTTCAGAGCCAGGTCAGTTAACTCTAACCCATATGAACCTGCTCTCTGTCATCTTTATTTTCTTCAGTTTATTACCAATTTCTTAGCAACTTTTGTACACTCAAGGCTTCAGACTATCTTACTGCTCTAGTTTGTGGTAAAATCTGAAAGACCATTTCAAGATCAGACTTCCGTCTTCTCTATACATGTTCTCAGAACTGGACCCCCATAAACTAAACAGAAAAGGCAGGAAAAAATGTGTTATATTCTGTATTTGTAGAGGGGTGAACTTATGAAAATGATGATTAGATTAAAATACTCTGTTACTTTTAAATAAACAAGTGTCATAAAGCAAATGTGACTCTTCCAAGCAGAACCCTGAATGGGCTAAAGTCTGTTTGCCTGAAATCCAGAGCTGTGAGTATTAAGATGCTATTAAATGTTAGAAGCACTGAACTTCAAATACAGTCAAACACCAATAATTGCTCTTCATAATTTTTTTTTTTTAGTTTGGTTGGTTGGTTTGGTGTGATTTAGGTTTTTTTCTTTTTTTTTTTTTTTTTGGTGGGGGGGAGTTGTTTTGCTTCATTTTGGTTTGTTTGTTTTAATAGGGTTTTGGCAAGGTTCAGTCTCATCTCACTGAACTTAGGTTTCACAGAGCAGCAGGAGGGTGGCTGCTCTCCAACAAAGGACAAGCTGAGAGCCCAGGGTGACCGCAGCACAGCGCAGTGTCCTCACTGGTGGGCGCAGAACTGCAGGATCTTAGCAGAGCAGCACTGGTGACAGTGACAGAAGCCATTCACAGTGCCAGGC
Source organism: Caloenas nicobarica (assembly GCF_036013445.1). Lineage (NCBI taxonomy): Eukaryota > Metazoa > Chordata > Aves > Columbiformes > Columbidae > Caloenas > Caloenas nicobarica. The sequence continues at coordinate 178,145,627 of NC_088245.1, forward strand.
GACCAAGGTAAGCAGTCACGTCCAGGGTCCATCCAGGGTGGCTAGTCAGGAACAGTTGGTTACAGGGCCAGAGATGGGACTAGAGTATTATAGTACAAGGCTACCTGTGCTATAATTCTGAGGTCCATCCATGAGGCAAGGGCAGAGATAGGACTGGATGCAAAGTTACCCATAAGGTAAGTCCAGGAAGACGATTCACTAAATTAGGGCAGAGGATGGAAGACAGACACACAACATACTTCAGCCAAGGACTGGAGTCCTAGACCTGAGCTGAAGAGGGATCTTGAACCTGTGAGCAGGGAGTAGTCAGTCCATGGTGAGACTGGTCAGGCCTATTAAGGCCTATCTGTGCACTAAGAGCTCTGACAGTTAAGAAAATTGTTTTAGGGATGTCACTGACAAAGCACCATCACTAATCACTGGAAGGACATAAGTACTTCCAGAGAAAGTCCACATCTTTGGTGGATTCAGTCAAACTCTGCAGTTTATCACTCTCTGCTGATTCTGTCAGAAACCTGAGATGACTGCACGTGTAAACTTAAGTGTTGTGAATCTGATCTGAAGGTTTCTGGGGGGTTGTGCTCGAAGCAATGCCACCAGCATTTATTTTGTGGTATCTTCTGGCATAAATGACCTCCCTTTGCTCAGATTTAGTGGACTGGGCTCCAAAACCCAGGAGGTCTTTCTAATTCCTTTGTCCCTCTGAAAAAAAATCATATTAACTTCAACATAGTCAACCTCCAAGAGAAGACGAGATGGCTCTTAATGCTATCCTTAAAGGACATATAATGTCCTTCTGAAATACTAAAGTAACGAATTTGTCCTTAATTTAGAGGAGGCAAGAAACTGTCATGGAAAATGTAATGGGTACTGTCACTAAGCTCAAAATAAACAGATTTATCCCAAATTATTGTGAAGTCATATCAGAATGCTGAAGAGAAGTGGAAGAGAGTACAGGAGATAAGAAATGCTCTCTCCTAGGCCAAGAAGAGATGCATTAATCTCTTCCTGGAAACACTGTATGCCTCACAAAGCCTTTACTTACCATAGGGCTATACATTTCATTTGTGAAGAGAATGACTATATACAAATTCGACCCCAAAATACTGAGTCCCCAAAAGACATTTGTCATGCAGGCAGTGTCAGAAAGAATTGACTGGGCATATAAGACTACGAAATGCTGGAATGTATGTACTGATTCAATCAAATATCCTTGCAGTCTAATGCTTTGTCTCACAGTATCAACAAAGCAGATACCTGTGGAAAAAGAAAGCATAAGAATGAGACAAATATAGAGTTGAGTTTTGGTTTGGTTTGGTTTGTTTGTTTTTAATCTGGTATATCACCTCTGTTAACAATGTCAGTTTCTGCAAAGAAGAGGAGATTTCCTGAGATTGATGTGTCTTTGTCTCTTTGTATGTAATAACTCTTCCATTAATTTGTCTAATATTTCTTTTGAACTCCATTAAGGGTTTTGGCATCCACATCTTGTGACAATGACTTGCACAGTGTAATTATTGATTAGATGGAAAAGTAATTCCTGATCTTTATTCAAAAACTGTCAGTTAATTTCATCTGATGAAATAATAATTGCCCCCAATTCTTGTGCTATTCACTGCTTTCATACCATTCACAATTTTACAAGTCTTCATCATGACAATCTCTCCAGTCTTCTCCAGGCTACAAACTCCTTGTCTGTTCAATTGCTTGTCATAAAGAAGTTTTCCATATCTCCTATCATCCTTGCCAAAGTACCTTTTCAAGTTTCATGTATTTTGAAGTTGAGGAAGAGGAAGTCTGAATAGGCCTTCACAAACAGTTGTAGATGTGGACTCATCATAGGGTTATACACTGATCTAAGGTTGTTTTCTCTTGTATTCTTTAATCTTTTTACAATAATTCTTAGCATGCCTGAGTGTCAGTGAGCACAGAGCTAACATTTACAAAGAACTATTCACCGTGACAGCAAGATCCCTTTCCTCAATGGTAATAGCTAATTCAGGTCTCAGCTTTGTGTATGTATAGTCAATTACTTTTTACCCACATATCCATTATTTTGGAGTTATCAACACTGAATTTCACCTGTCATTTTATCTTCCAGCTATTCAATATTGTAGATGCCTCAGGGACAATTTACTGCTAGTAAAAACTAAAGATTAATACATTCTGAATAATTTGGTATCATTATTAATTTTTATCACTTTACTACTTACTCCCTTTTCCAGGTCATTTATGAATAGATTGAATAGGACGAGGAAAAAAGTATTTCCGGAGCAGCTCATTTTTTTTCCTTATCCTTCGTTCTTATCTTTTAGCTAGTTATTTATCCATGAGAGGATATAACATCTGAAACCATGACAGCTTCATTTCTTTCAACCTTTCATACAAGTCGTCATTATACCACACTTCAATGCAATAATCTCTGTCAGTCTACCAGTCTAAATATAAATGCTATCTACAAAACAAGAGGTAACATGAGAAAAGAATGTGAAATTTCACCCTGTAAGAATATTCCCTGAGACAATCATCTCCGTATACTTAGCAACGTGTCACAGGAGAACTCCACAGGAACAGAGAGGAACTCCTTGTTCCACCTCACCCCCTAAATTTACAGATGGTATTCCAACCAGAGTAATGGGAGCTGCCCTTTGACTTCCTTTCTGAGCAATGAGAATTGCTCGAAAGATCAGGTTGGTCAAACTATTTTAGGCAGAAGCAGTGACGAGAAGATAGCCTCAGACGGTAAAAGGATGGTAAGGGGGGTAAGAAGCTGTTGCTGCACTGTAGATCTTGCTCTAGTCAAGAAGCTACCTCACCATTCTACAGCTATTGTAAGGTGGTGTGAGATCTAGACTGTCTAGGTCATCAAGAAAGAAGAGAAATAAATTATAATAAATGCCCATCAGAAGAATAAGAGAACATGAAGCTATCCAGGTCTTGGAAGATATGGATCATGTGCTGCTATTGTTCCTATAGATGCAAGTAAGAAAATGCTCGACCTGCAAGCAGATCCATGACACTGATCTTCTAACAGTAAGAACCAAAGGGCCAACAACCCCTAAGAAACAGGTGAGAAACCGAGCTGTTGTGAACACATACTGATGAGCAAACCAGGAAATTATTCAACCACCCCACCAAACAGATTTTCATGACTGGTCAACTTAAGGAAACCCAAACCTTTAGTGAAACAATTTGCATCTTCTTTGTTTTCTTCTATCCAGTATTTATACTGTAGCTGCTACAGTTCACTCTGCTCTTCATGTAACCAGTGGCAGTTTGTAGACTAAAGGGCATGCAAGCTTTCACATTAGTACTATGTTTGCTAATTTATTCCACGATCACAGATGGCAATCTATTTGTTCAAGAGGATGGCTTCAGCTTTATTCCCAACCAGCCGCTCATATTGTTCTGAGAGCAGAAGTCAGAGTGCAAGATCAAAGAATATTTAAATGTGGTGAATAAAAAATCCTAGTTTAGGTGGCTTGCATTATTTATCTCATCCTTTATTCAGTGTGATGCAAGTCCTGAAAGTGGGTTTACTTTTTTATCTTCACAGAAAAGTGGGACTAAATTCTTACTTACCTATTGACAACAAAGTAATGCCATTTAGTCCAGCTAATGAGGAGAAAAAACAATGTGATAATTTGTTACTTGACATTAAAACAATAAAGTATTCGTTCTTGGCTTTGCTTCTCTGTGTCTGTTTTTTCAGTTTTGATTTAGATTCTTTACATTTCTTCCTTTCTTTGTTCAGAACATGAACAATGTAGACATATGACACTAGATATGGCAAGAGGCAAAAATAAATACCAGGCACTTACATTAATAGTACCAGAAAGAATTTACAAGAAGACAGGATACATGAAAAATACTGTCAACCTGGATAAAAATGTCTATAAATGCACATGTACAGATCTGACATTTTATTCCAATGTATGACTCAGTATAACCCTGCAACAGTGAATGCCCTTCCATTTCAAAAATGATCAAAACATTTAGAGCTGACTTCTGATGTCTTCTTATTCCAACTTAGTAGAAGCCTACTTTGAAAAGAAATCGATTAAGTCAGAACAAGTCGAGGAGCCAGTAACTCTTTGGAATAAATGGAAGCATCATTCTACCAGTTAATTGCACAGAAATCTCATTCTCATTGTTTTATTCTCTGATGTTTACATCTGATTTCTACCTATTTCAGGACAAAAAAAGTTAGCATACTGATATGTCCCCACATATCAACTAGAATTTGCTTATTTGAAAAACATGCAGTCTCTATTGGATATGTCAGAAAGAGACAAATATACCATTCTCAGTTCTAATGAAAGACTTTACAGATCTTGCATAACAATATTTTTAAAGGTTTGCTTTTATGTGAGGAAAACACCTTAATTGCACACATTTTGCTTAACATTTGGATTTTTTTTAAGCAACATTTCAAAGAGATTCTAAATGTGATTCAGTATGACAGAGCAGGTGGAGCATAAAATGAGTAACAGCAGAACAGATGAAAGGTCTATCAAAACCAGGATACTTTCTCCAACAACTTCTTACAACAGATGTTTCGGAAGACTAAAAAAACAAATAACTCACTGGCAAAATGTGTGAAATTAGAGTTGGAGAGGTAGAGAGTGCTCTTTGTGGAGCTGGGATGAGTTCTGTTATATCCTGACCATGATGGATTGATGACCTTTATGAGATCATCTGAAGTAGATCATTCACAAATTCTGTTCTTCAGATAGCCATTTAGCCCTTTGAAAGACTTCAGAAAAAAAGACAAATATTCTAAGCATTCTCTTACCCATCCACTCTTTGATATGCAGTACTTTCTTCAATTAGTGCCTCTATTTTGTGCTCCAGGCACTGAGTCAGCAGCACTGAATTCCACAGTTCAATTAGTACATTCAGACATTTACCAGAAATACAAACAGAAAAAAGATGGAATTATACGTGCTTCAAAACAAAATACACATGCACACAAAACAGCTAGGAAATCAATATTTAAAGCACAAATATGCATATTAGAAAACTGAAAATACATTTACATATTAGTCAATAAATTTATTTGTAAATTACTGAAGAACAATACTTATAGCCTTCTCGCATTTTAGACTAAACAGGCCTACTTCTAAACTTATTATTTCAGGATTTTGTTTAGCATCCTGCAATACAGGAATGCAGTATTTGAAATAACAGATGACCACCATACCTTTACGAGACTCTAATTCACTGAAAGACCTCAGCAGATTTCATGCTTATGGACCCAAAAGGTTGAACGGTTTCTGAAATGCTGCAGAACACAGAGACTAAAATATAGCTGAGCTTCTAACAGACGGCCTTTTATAGATATTCATAATATACTGAAAATATGTATATGATCCTATAAGTTTTTGCCAAAGGTAAATCACAGAATCACAGAATCACAGAATGTTAGGGATTGGAAGGGACCTCAAAAGATCATCTAGTCCAATCCCCCTGCCAGGGCAGGAACACCTAGGTGAGGTTACACAGGAAGGCGTCCAGGCGGGTTTTGAATGTCTCCAGAGAAGGAGAATCCACAACCTCCCTGGGCAGCCTGTTCCAGTGTTCCGTCACCCTCACTGAGAAGAAGTTTCTTCTCAAATTTAAGTGGAACCTCTTGTGTTCCAGCTTGAACCCATTACCCCTTGTCTTACTGTTGGTTGTCACCGAGAAGAGCCTGGCTCCATCCTCGTGACACCCACCCTTTATATATTTATAAACATTGATGAGGTCACCCCTCAGTCTCCTCTTCTCCAAGCTAAAGAGACCCAGCTCCCTCAGCCTTTCCTCATAAGGGAGATGCTCCACTCCCTTAATCATCTTTGTGGCCCTGCGCCGGACTCTCTCCAGCAGTTCCCTGTCCTTCTTGAACTGAGGGACCCAGAACTGGACACAATATTCCAGATGAGGTCTCACCAGGGCAGAGTAGAGGGGAAGGAGAACCTCTCTCGACCTACTAACCACCCCCCTTCTAATCCACCCCAGGATGCCATTGGCCTTCTTGACCACAAGGGCACAGTGCTGGCTCATGGTCATCCTGCTGTCCACCAGGACCCCCAGGTCCCTTTCCCCTACACTGCTCTCTAATAGGTCATTCCCCAACCTATACTGGAACCTGGGGTTGTTCCTGCCCAGATGCAAGACTCTACATTTTCCCTTATTATATTTCATTAAATTTTTCCCCGCCCAACTCTCTAACCTGTCCAGATCTCGCTGGATGGCAGCGCAGCCCTCTGGCATGTCAGCCACTCCTCCCAGCTTGGTGTCATCAGCAAACTTGCTGATAGTACACTCAATTCCCTCATCCAAGTCATTGATGAATATATTGAATAGTATTGGTCCCAGAACTGACCCTTGAGGCACTCCCCTAGATACAGGCCTCCAACCAGACTCCGCCCCATTGACCACGACTCTCTGGCTTCTCTCCTTCAGCCAGTTTACAGTCCACCTCACTACCCGATCATCCAGTCCACACTTCCTCAGTTTTGCCGTGAGGATGCTGTGGGAGATTGTGTCAAATGCTTTGCTGAAGTCAAGGTAGACCACATCCACTGCTCTGCCATCGTCAATCCACCTTGTTACGTCTTCATAAAAGGCTATGAGGTTGGTCAAACACGACTTCCCCTTGGTGAAGCCATGTTGACTGTCCCTGATGACCCTCTTATCCTTGATATGTCTTAAGATGGCACCAAGGATAAGGTGTTCCATCACTTTCCCAGGGATGGAGGTGAGGCTGACCTGTCTACAGTTGCCTGGGTCCTCCTTCTTCCCTTTTTGAAGACCGGAGTGACATTTGCTTTCCTCCAGTCCTCAGGCACCTCTCCCGTTTCCCAAGACTTGGCAAAGATGGTGGAGAGCGGTCCAGCAATGACTTCAGCCAGCTCCCTCAGCACCCGCGGGTGCATCCCATCTGGACCCATGGATTTATGGATGTCCAGATTGCTTAACTGGTCCCTAACCCAGTCCTCATCAACTGAGGCAAACTCCTCCATTGCCCTGCCTTCCTCTGGGGCCTCAGGGGTACGGGGCTCCTCAGGACAGCCTCCGGCAGAGTAGACAGAGACAAAGAAGGCATTCAGTAATTCTGCCTTCTCTGTATCTTCTGTCGCCAGGGCACCTACCCCATTCATCAGTGGGCCTGCATTGCCTCTGGTGTTAGTTTTATCTGCCATGTATTTGAAGAAGCTCTTTCTGTTGTCCTTGACCCCTCTCGCCAGGTTTAACTCTAAGGAGGCCTTAGCTTTCCTAGTTGCCTCCCTACATCCTGTGACAACAGCCTTATATTCTTCCCAAGTGGCCAGCCCCTCCTTCCATGATTTGTAAACCCTCCTCTTCCACTTGAGTTTGCCCAGCAGTTCCCTGTTTAACCACGCAGGTCTCCTGGCTCCCTTCCTTGACTTCCTGCGCGTCGGGATGCTCTGATCTTGAGCTTGGTAGAAGCAGTCCCTGAATGTTAACCAACTATCTTGGGCCCCTTTACCTTCAAGCAGCCTTGCCCACGGGATTTCCTCCAGCAATTGTTTGAAAAGGCCAAAGTCGGCCCTGCTGAAGTCCAGGGTTGCAATTCTGCTCGGTATTCTGCTCCCACCACAGGAGATCCTGAACTCCACCATCTCATGGTCACTGCAACCAAGGCAGTCCTCCACCTTTACTGCTTCAACCAGACCCTCCTTGTTAGCGAGGACGAGATCCAGCAGTGCACCTCTCCTAGTCGGCTCCTCCACCATTTGCATCAGAAAGTTATCGTCAATGCACTGGAGGAACCTCCTAGACTGAGGCTGGCTGGCTGAGTAGTCCTTCCAGCAAACATCAGGGTAGTTAAAATCCCCCATAACAACCAGAGCCTGTGACTGTGAGGCCACGCTCAGCTGCCCGTAGAAGGCCTCATCAACTTCCTCACCCTGATCTGGTGGCCTGTAATAGACACCCACAACAGTGTCACCCCTGCCAGCCTGCCCCTTAATTCTCACCCACAGACTCTCAACTTGCTCTTCAACCGCACCTGGACAGTACTCTATACATTGTAGTTGCTCTCTCACGTAAAGAGCAACTCCACCACCACGCTTGGCTGGCCTGTCTTTCCTGAAAAGGACACAGCCATCCATGACCACATTCCAGTCATGTGAGCTGTCCCACCATGTCTCTGTCCCCATATGTCCCCATATCCCACTTTTGCCAAGCAGAAGTGTATACAATAGGCAAGCAATGACACTGATGGCTTCTCCTGGACAGATCAATGAACTGGAACACAGGCATGTAAAGTCAGCATATGTATGTGTATATGTGATAGTTTATTTATTTCTTCAATATTTTGTCCCTTTGAAGATACTAAGAGATGGTAAGACAGGTCTAGATGTGATGGAAATTAGACTGACGTGATCATACCTTGGAAAAACCCTGAATGGTATTAATTTTTGGACTTTATTCTATATGAGTTCGAATTAAGTTCCAAACTAATACATTTACATACCGTGGCAATAAGAATCGAAATCTACATCTCTGGTGAACCACTGCTATAGCTGAGAAATAATCAAAGGCAGAGACTCCTGCAAAATACAGCTACTATCACTGAAAACAATTTTTTAAATAATTTTCTTTAGGAAACACTCTCCATCTTCAAGCTATTTTTTGAACTTCGTTTTTATATTCCTTTTCCACCATCTTTCAACTTAACAGTCCACATAGGGAAGTCCACATTTAATCCAGACTTTTACTTATATAGCTGAAACGATATCGAGGTCCAAGGCTCCTGTGCTATCTCTACCACGCTCAAAAAATAAGTTTGTTAAAGTGAAGTTAAAAAGGCTTGAAGTACAAGCATTTTGATCATATCGTATACGTACTCAACCTGGTAGGCAGAAAAGATGCAATGTGGCTAAGAGTCTTGAAGAATCTGCAGTTTTCGAAATGCGCAGAACTGATCTGCCTCAGCCCTCCCTGAAGTTATAAAAACTTGCTATGCTTCAGAAAATCCTGTTGTATTTTAGATCTGAGAGAAAGTAAGTAAAGGGACTAACATTCTTATTTTGTACCAGTACTTATCATTCTGACTTACTGATCAGTTTGCTTCCCCACTTTAAGGATGTTGCTTTTCCCGATGGAGCATTGAAAGAAGTAATCAGGAAGAAAGGAAATATAGTTCCTATCCTACAGCTCTTCAAGGATGGCAAAAATCAATTCTATTTGTAACATTTCAATATGATTTTTAACATGAATAAAAGGTGTAGGTGTAGGCCTGTTGGGAATAGTTTTCTCAGAACACTTCTACGGACATCCAGACTTTTGTAATGTCTTTTAAAATAACCTGCAAACAGTGAAAAATTTTTGACTTGTTCTCAAAATTGAAGGGAATCATGATTCTGTATTTTCATCCATCTTTCTGCTAATGTTTTTTTCTGATACTATTTTCTACCTACTGTCTTCTATTTTATAAGGGCATCGTTGATTGTTTCTGAAATGAAGTATGCTTAATATCAACAGATTTTTTGAAAAACAGCAGTGTTTCTTCCTCTACTAGATTAAGATTACAGAGGAATAATCCATTGCTACAAATGCAAAAAAAAAAAAAAAGGAGAGGTCACTGTTTTATTGATGGCTCTATTATGCAGAGATAGTAGAAGGACTAAATATAGAGCTGAGAAGCTTATAGAAATGCTATCTGCATGAAAATATATTAAATACATATCCCGCTTTTAAAATATTTTTATGCATAGCAAATTAATGATGTTTACACTTCATATTTCATATAAAATGGGCATTAATTACTCATGCATGCTTTAATGATTTGCAGTTCACATGGCAATACTTATAAATAATCACCAGAAAATGCTTGAGGATATTCATTCATTTGACAGAATGAATCAAAAACTGCTCTCAGCTGATAAGTTAGGCAAGAAGCACATATGGGTAAAAAAAAAAAAAAAAAAAAAAAAAGTCAAAGGCTGAAAAGAAGGAAGAAATAGCATTAAAAATGATTCATGAGTTGGAGAACTGCTCCATACAGTGAAAAAGTTAAAGAACTCATTCTTTTTAGCTGAGCAAAGATAAGAGAAATGTCATGATTATAGCAATTAGAGTATCTCTGGAGACATGAAATAGTGAATACTGAAGGGCTCTTTAAATTGGTAAAAAAAAAAAAATACCCAAGAGCTAGATATTGGAGTTGTATGCACGGAAAACAGATTAGGCCAACTTTTTTAACAATAAGAGTGGTTAACAACTGGAAGAAATGAAAGTAGTGGATTTATTTCTCTTGATGACATTAAATCATGAAAAAGTGCCTTTCAGGAGGGTATGCTTTAGCGAAAACCAGCTAGGAAAAAGCTGCTTACAGGACATGTGGTATATTAGGATCATCTTGGATAATTTCATGGTCAATTCTGATCTTAACCTTTAAATATCTTCTAAAGAAATCTCTTGATCAGTTCTGTGACCATCCTGAATTTGATGGGCGATTCGTCAGAATAGTCTTCCCTACTCTGCAGAAAGTTATTCTTATTTAAAAGTCTTTCTATTTTAGCATCGTCTTCCATAACCATAGCTATTCCATCTCAGGGCCTCCCTACTTTTCAAGGTATTACATTTGCAAACATGTGAAATAAAATGTGGGTTTTTTTCACCACAAACAGTTACATGTAAATGAATATTCAATTGAGTATTTCCAATTAGGTATGCTATCACATTTATAAGCAGGATTAGATTTACTATGCCAAACTTGTCACCTGTATCAAGATTATAACATGGACATAAATTTGTAATGCAGATTAAGTAGTTTTTGAAAGACTAAGTAATTTATTCTTGATACCTAATTATGAAGACAGGCAAATTAGACAATCTGAAGGAATACTGAAAAAGACATTCATCTCACTTAAATGTAACCATCTAGAAGCTAGGCATTTTGCACATTCTCATTGGGTTCTTTCTGTAGTTAGTGCAAACAGGCAATTCCAGAGGGTAGTTTATTCCTGCGTATAAATACCCTTGGATGAAATGACTCAACCTCTGGGGTGCACCCTTATTTTCCTCTGTCAGCTGTGGAAGCTTTTGTTTAGGCTAAATACCTGCTTTTAGGCAGCTCAAGTTAGGCTAGATGGATGGTATCTCAGCACTTCTTGCTGACTTCTTTCCTTGTATTCAACATTGTTTTGGCAGTGCATGTTTTCTGTCTCTTAGAAATACAGATCCCAGGGCAGAAATGCTGACAGCTGCCCAGTTCCTTTTCTCACCAGGAGTAGAAAAGCCTCAAGTTGACCACACTGTTCTCTCCGGCCACTCATCTACTTTTTCTCTGCTGAGCTGCTGTGGAGTATTGGGATCTTTGGACAAGACAACAGTGCTTAGGACAATTTAAAAAAATAGAAAGAAGTTGTATACATATTTTTTTTCATTTTTCCTGTGTTTATTCTCCACAGTCTTTTCCATAATGGAAGGCTTTTACCAAGGATAAAGAAAAAAAGGATCAAGGAATTTCCTTTTTTCCCCATGTCCATCTCTCTGGGAAACTTCAACCATGTATCACTGCTAATAATCAAGACGGAGGGGAGGGCTGCTAGGACCAAGCTCAGACATAGAAAGACTTACCCCATGTTCTGTGTCTTTCAAGCTCTAAAATCTGAATAGCAAGTCACTCCAACGGTACACGCTTGCTCCTTTTAAACTACTTTCCTCAGCAAATCCAAGACAAGCTACACTGAGATTGATTCAGGAGACAGCTTTATCATTGTTCTTAATACTGTTGCAAGTCTCACTAACAGAAGATACCTGAACTTACAAAGGAAGAGAGGTGGGAATCATATATGTCCAAATAAGACGGCATGAAAGATGAAGAATAAAAATAATAGTAAAAAAAGATAAGCCTCCCTGTACAAAGCAAAAGTGTATACAAGAATGGCATTAGGTAGGGAATACATAAAAAGGAACAGTGAACTATATGCCATTCCTTTATTATCATGAGGTAAACATAAGACCACGACAAATCTTTCCATTCTTCTTCCCGATTGAAGTATATAGGCAGGGATTTCCTGAGATGCAGCAAAGCTTCTCTCTCATTAGCACTGGGTGACAGTCCACTTGTGGTGCAACATGTCACCTATCTGGATCAGAGATGTGTCTTCCCTCCTTTAAATAACTTTATTTTGTAATGGGTAGAGACTGTCCACTCATGCAGTTCTGTACATTGTCAAACAGAGCAGGAGGCAGGACTGAATGTTCAGGTTCATCTCTTGAACCATAACTGTTTGAAGGGACTAGCTCGGGGCTCAGCGCTCAGCATATGATCTGCTTTTTCCTTCTTCACTGAAAAAAGATCATCTTTCCAGGTAATCCACAGGATAGCCTAGTGACTGATAGCATTCATGTGAGGATAGTGGGGGTAACTGCAGTCAAGACTGCTGTACCTGCTTTGAAGGATTACTTGACATGATGTCAGGTAACAGGTCAGTCACTATTAGCACATTGTCAGGATTCAGCTGGATGCCCAGGAGTGCTTTTGGTCACAGTACAAGAGTGAAAATATGGTTTAACAGACAAGTCTGTATTTTTTGCAGAGATAATCTACATAGATTTGAAGGATCATATGGACGGACAGTATTCACTCCAGCTATTACAAGCCTGCAACTTCCTATGTTGACTAACATAAGGCAGCAGTTGAAACTGGGATTGCTAAATCATTTATTGCTCTGACCTGTCCATATTCATCCTCTCCAAGCTCCTAAACTGCTGCAGTTTACAACTTAGTCCAATGAAGTAAACAGGAACCAACTGAAGCTCCTTCTTATGTGCCAAGCTAGGATACAGTGGACATTGAGAAATGTCTGCATGCTAACCCATCCATGTTTCTGGGGAAGCAGAATCAGGGAACAGGGCAAGCGATAGCCATTTCACTCATCCACATCTAACGATGCAGTGCAGTACGAGTCAATACAGTGAGGGATACTTCTATCCCATCTTAGAGGTAAAAAAATTGGATTTTTAGGTCTGAGCAGTTCTTATTATGAGAAAGAAATAGGCATTTTCAACGAGTGATTGAAATCACCCTTTGTTGCCAAGGTCACCAATGGAGACATTTATAGAGCAATTCATAGCATCCAGTTAAAGGAAATTCCCTCTCTCCCAGCTCCACCAAGGTTCCTTTGTATATAACATTATCTCATATAAGAGGAGCAGGAGGAAAAGAAAGAGATCTATATCATCTTCACAAGCATTTTTTTTTCCAGGAATATTTAGTAAGAATGTCCAGAAACCTCCATCCATTTTCTTCAGAAGTATACATGTAATAATAATGATTACTATGCAGGTATGAAAGGAATATCATTATGTAACTAATTTATTTTATTTTGTTAAAAATTCCATATAAAATTTTTAAAATTACCTTTCAATGTCTTTGAGAGAAGTTTATTTTTGTCCCAGGTGCTTCCTGGGTGGGTCCTATGTTTAATAGAATGTGCTTAAAAAGAAACTTTCCTTAAGTAGGGCAACATTGCATTTTGCAAACCATTCAAGTACAAAAATTAAAAAGTAGTTTTATTCATTAAAGTTATATTTAATTTTTAGCAGTTTTTCATCAAAATAATCTCTGGTGTTTGAACTGATGCATCTTTGGAAAACTTCAATATTATTTTCAGGTTGCTTTGTTCTTCCCAAGGGAACTTTTTGATATTACAACAATTACTCCTTTTTTGGTTTTATTTTTTTTTCATTTTGTTTGATGAACTAGTGAAACCACTTACAAGTCTTGGACCTTGAGTATTAATAATGAGTACAGTATGCCCTTGACTTATTCTTCTGTGAGCTGAGTCATATTAGTTACATTCAGTTGTATTTAAAGTGGTTTGCCACTTATTCCTTTTGTTGATATTTGTACTATGATGTGAAATAACTTCAGCTGCTTCTCATTTTCTTGTTTTATCATTTGAAGTGCCTAGTTTTCATAAGGAAGCTGTATATTTGTTCTGCTTGCCATACTTAAAAAAAATGTTGTTTTTAAAAGAAAGTTCCACTGTTTTAGAAATAACCTTGACGGAGAAAGAGCATATAAAAGTAATTAATTCATGGGAAAGCCATTACTGAAACTAAAATGAGGAGGTTTTGAGTGTTTCATTGTGGGTGACTGCAGCTTCCAGCACAGGTTATTAAAGACCTAATTTCAATAACAACTGACAGCAGTTCAATAACATATGTGAAATGAGTAACACTATTTCATTTTTGTCTTTCATCATGAAGGATGTCAATAACTGAAATAGCTCCTTAGGCTTATCTGAGGTAAAACTTTGCAACTGCTATATGTATCACAGCAGTAATATAGGATGAAAAAACCCTAAATTGTCTTACATAATGAAAAAGCATTTGAGCAGGATGTTAATAATTATCTTAATTAGATTCGATTAGTATAACCTACTGAATCACCTTTAATGATAACAAGTGCTCATGACCCTAATTCTATTCACATCTCACCATCAAGATTAATAAAGGAGTCTAAGTGGGTCTGTTGAAATCTAGAGGAATTTTACTCAATTTTCTATATTTTCACAGTTGTTACTCACCTTAAAAGATCTTAACTTAGAAATATTTAACTATTTACCTTCCAGAAGACAGAGTCAGATTCACCAACACATTTCAGCACTGTTCCAGAGGTGGCAGACAAACCCATAATTTAACAGGACATTAATTAGCGGCTATTGTGTTAGAATCACAGAATGGTTGAGGTTGGAAGGGACCTCTGGAGATCATCTAGTCCAACCCTCCTGCCAAAGCAGGCTCACCTAGAGTAGATGGCACAGGAATGCATCCAAAATTAGGAGGTATGTATCACACCTCACAGATTTTCCATGTGACATCCAAACAAGTAATTTGTCTGCTCTTCAGACCACCATCTATAAGGCAAGATTGATAGGGTTTTGTTAGTTTACAAGAATACTGGGAATTATTGGTAAATCCTCTAGACTGGTAAAGTGGAATGCTTTAGATGAGACACAGCATCTCACAAATTAAGTTAGATAGCTCCTGGGCTTCAGCTAACTCATGACTGGGCAGCACAGAGTGTTGGAAGAGCCAGTGGACCACTTCCTATATAGACATGTATCTATATGTGTAAGTATATAGACATGTTTAAGTAGATAGACACCCTTAGCCTGTTCCAAATGTTCTCAAAGTCACTCACAGCCAACCAATGCTTTTGTTGTGTGGTTTCTCTGACAGGGATCTAGAAGGCAAAGAAAACAGAAATATCATGAGAAGTCAACATCTTCCAGCAAGTGACACAAACTTAAATTTCCTTAAGTACAGGTATAGCAGCTGCAAGCAGTCATGGTAAAATGGTTTAAGTTATGCATTGCTGTCTCTGACCTTGCTTCTTCAGCTTCAGAAGCAGTGGCTCCGTAATCACTCTGGACTAAAAATTAAGGTATATGCGTAATAGAATTCATTCATCTCATTCATCCCTAACCATCCTCCTCTGACAGCCACCACTGTGTGATCATGTGACACTATGAAGGTTTAACAAATGGTGGTCCTGGTTGCTTGTAATGGTCTCCAGTAGAGAAAAACCACTCATTCAACCAGATCTAAAACAGGCATCATGATTCCCTCTGACTCTTGTCTCTTTTTGGAAAAGCACAACAGCTGTGAAAGGAGGGATTTCAAGAACTGTTATCTCTACCTCAACATCTTGAGATTTTAAGGGAAAGGGCTCTATTCTTCAGCGATGTCAGTGGGCAGCTCCCCAGAACACAAAAGCCAGGTCTTCTAAGAATAAAAAAAACTATATTAAATGACATTTTAAAACCTTTGTTATGGGCTGAATTCACATGATATTTGCAATTTTTCACATGATATCTGGGAACACAGTGTAACAAATTTGTCATTACACTATATTACCAATTTTTTTTGTAATTTCAGAGAAGCATGTTTTAATGTATTATTTCAGAATCACAAAATGGAAGGAAGAGCCTTGCGACAACTATCCAGGGCCACGTATGTCATGTCTGCATCAGGCTTATTAGTCAAGTAATCCCCTGAAAAATATTACCGCCCCATAAAAATGAAAGATAAGTCAGAGGAAAATTGAAATAAAGAAACAAAAAATTGCTGTAGTGGACAAATAGGATTTGCACAATAGTACACTAGAATACCACAGAATAACAAAGACAATACTTAAAGGCGGCAGGAAACAAATTATACCATCTGTGTTTTTTCTAACTGAGGGTGTGGTGATAGATAATTTGTTTTAATTGTGTTTATCTTTGTATAGTACAAACACAGTTTTATATAGACAGTAGTTACAAGCAGTTATTCTATATAGAATGAGGTATTTATGACTATAACATAGTAATGTAGTTTAGAGAAATAGGAGTCTGTTACAATTACAGAGGCCTTAAGAAGTGGGGATACAGGATGTAGAGCAGAGAAGTGCAGATATGGGATGATGAAGGATGTGGCACAGGCTGGCACTGGAGACCCCACAGCTACACAAAATTCACTCACAGTCATTTATAGTAGTGCAGACCTGGAGCTGGACAAACCTGTGCGTAACAAAGAGGCCAATAGTAGCTAAGGTACCTAAAAGGCACCATGTACAGTACATTTGGATGTAATATGGTGCTGCAGACTAATGAAAAGAGTAAAGTGTGTTAGAAAACACATGAAAAGGATCCCAGCTGCATCCTACAGTGACGGAAAAGAAACGACTAAGATCAACACCACACTTCTCCCAGTGAAGGATTGCAGGTGCCAACAACTCCCATTATGAGCAGAATGAAACCATCAACCTTAGGACTCTGAAGAGCAGGGGGACAGTAAGTATGCCACCAGGAAAAAGACTAGAAACTAAAGAATGTGTATATAACTATATTAACTATATTACTGAAACCTTTGCTGTATGGAGTTATTCATTGCCTTTCTATAATAATCACTTTTGAACTAAAAATTGTTCTTGGACTCTTAAGGTTTCAGTTCCACAAATAATGAACTTTTTACCTTTAAGATACATTTTTTTCTTTACCCATAAGCAGGATTTTGAGAGTAACACAAGATAGCTTACGGTATGTAGACATTGTTAAGAAATCAATGTTTGAGTGTTGGGTATCACTTCCTACGCTTCATTATGGAAATTAGGTATACCGTGTATGTGTAAATTTGGGGGGGGAGGGGGGAAACATTAACTATTACTGTTTTAACATAAATTATGAATTGCCTAAAGAGGTCCAGAGGTTTCCTTCTCTATTTTATGCAGGTAACTTCTATAGTGAATTCTCATGTTTTTAAAATATGTTTGTTTCCCCCCCATCCCAAACTCAGACTGTTTTTTTTTCACTGTGGAAACTTCTCTTCTAAAGAAACAATCTGCAGGAATAGCTGATCCCTTAATAGAGTTTTTAAGGGTTTTCAATTGTATAAGTGATTGGGATTTAGAGAAAAACTTCCCTTGATGGTACATAAATTGTGATGCCCACCTGTACTCACACTGTTAAAGCCACTGAGATTTACATCCTCCATTTCAATGTGACATACATACACATAACTTGTGAGTGCTGCATGCCACCACAACCAAAAAAATTCTAATCACTTCTTTGTGTCTAAATTGGGTAGTTACTGCTCTGAAATCATCCACTACTCAGTGTCCACAACATAGATTTCTTGATAAAGAGAGAGCCAACGACATATAACAATTTTTCTAAATAAAAGGACACTTTTAACTCAGATGACCTCTGATATTTATGGAAATAACCTTTTAGTTTATTTTCATACTGATTTAAAACAATTTTAAATAAGTTTCAAAGTGATGTTAACCACGATTTGTAAAATATCACTGGATAGATAAGCTAATACCTAGAATTCAGGTCATATGTCTCCTCAGAAAGGTATTAGTGCAATTCTATTGTTGCTCAATGATAAGATGCTAGCATTAAATTTTCAGTTTCAGTACTTTCTTTAAGTTAGAATTATAGAATCATAGAACAGCATAAGTTGGAAGGGACCTCAAAAGAGACTCTGTTCCAATCTTTCATGGGAATGAGAACCTAGATGAGATTGTCTAATTTCATCTTGAAAACCTCCAGTGTGGAGGGCTCTACCATGTCCCTGGGGAGGCTGCTCCAGTGAATGATTGTTATAACCTTAAAAAATTTATTTATGATATCAAGATCAAATCTCTCTCAGTGCCATCACCCCTTATCTTCTCTGTGCGGGTCCTTGTGAAGAAAGAGTCTCTGACCTCTTTGTATCCACCTCCTTAATATTGGAATACTGTGATGAGGCCCCACTGAGCTTTCTCTTCTCCAGGGAGAAGAGACCTAGCTTGTTGAGTTGTTCCTTCCTATACCAGATGAAACAACATCATGGCCTAAAAAACATAAGTGATGATGTACCTACCTCCAAAAATAAAGGTATTATAAGAAATATGTGTGAAGTCTAGCAAAGATTCAGTAACATCAAGACTGTAAACATGAGAATGACTTATTATAAATGATTTTTAATTATATGAAACTCCAATAAAATGTCCAAACTATCCAATATTTTGCCTTGTTATTTTGACTGATTTCTGCCAAATGTGTTCCTTGTTAGATGATTTTCCATTATGCTAGGTCTCCCGGATTTCAAGTATTTTTTTTTCCCTCAAGAAATTTGCAATGCCATGATACTTAACTTCCGGCTGCAAAGATGTATTGGAACCATAGCAACATATCTCTTTGAACCCTTGCTTGGTTTTCCAATAAAAAATATCACAAATCCATTTCTCCTTCTACTGTTTTACAATAACTACATGCAATTTCACATAATTTTTGCCTGTAATCTGTTTATGGAAACGGTATCTATTGTGCTACAACATCTGTTTTTCAGTCAGGTCCTGCTCATATCCAGTTTTCCAGCTGAGTTGATTCAAGCAGTAATGAGGTCAAATTCATTCAGTGGTCATCTGCACTAACCCAATCCCAAATTCAAGCTTTTTACCATGTCTACCAATCAGAAAAAGAGAGCCCAATTTACTTTAGGCTACCTCTCATAAGAAATTACCAGGTCAGTATCCATGCATCACTGAAAAATGAAATATATTTAGTTTAAAAAATGTATTTATTCCTCCTCAAAATGTGTTTTGCTGATCAAAACATATGAACCTCATAAAAATTTATAGGCTTACAAGGAAAAGTAACTCCAAGATGTTGCTATGCTCTTGCACATAAACAGACTGCTGGCAGCTAATCTCTCTGATTATGCAAAGATGGAATTATAGTATAAATTACTGATGGACTCGTGGGCTTGGATTCGCCACTTCAAAAAGACTGAATTCTTTTATGTTCTGTGACAAATGACCTACCTAGCTGTTCGGCCATGCAGTGGAACAAGCATAGAAACTGATGGGATGGTTGATACTTGTGAAACTTGGTCATAAAAAACCTCATCCACCATGAATGTTAGCAGATTGTCTCAATATAATTAATGATTTTTCCTTTGTCTCAGCTTGATACTTTGTTTTCATTCATCACAGCCTTATAATATGAGAGGAAGGAAGAAAAATGGGATCATACTTTGGTGGGGAGCCTGCCAAGTCATCGTAGAACACATGCAGAAAAAAAAATAGTTGAAAGATCTAATTACAGGTACAGTCAGTGAAATTTAATGAAACTGAGAATGTTCTTCATCAGCCTCATAAACTCATATATTTTTAAATTATGCAAAGTTATGTAAGAGCTATATTAAAAAATATTCCTTGAAATAGAAGAAACGAATGTAGAGGCCAGATTTTCCAGGTCTCATATGCCTCACAGATATCCATGGGGCATTAAATAAGGACTCGTTTCCATCTAACATGTAAAAGAAATAAGCAAGCACTCACAAGCACCTAGGTACCACTTCTGCTAATGACATAGTTATTTTGTTACATGTCATATCAAAATCTATATCAAGAGGTATCAAAATCGCAACTCATAAGATAGATCTTTGTTTTAGTTTTGCTTATCTTTGAACAATTTTGTATAGTAGTTGCAATGCCTAGTGTTACAAAAACTTTGATTAATTTCTGTTAAGTAACAATTATTGATAAAAAGTATTCTATGCAGAATCTATTACCCTAAAATAATGATGGGATGTAGAGGAGTAAAAGCACAGCATGATAGCAGAAGTCTTGGAAGTATGAGCACAGAGTAATGCTGAAAGCCTCAGGGCTATGAACAGGTTAGCCATTGTCAGTTAATGATCATCAAAGGATTGCAACCTTGTGAGCTGAATAGAATTTGTTTCAGGGGTTAACAAAGAGAGCAAAGAAGAGGTACTCAGATGACGTAAACCACACCATGTGAATGTGGAAGTAGCCTGAAAATACAGAGCAATGAAGAAAGAATAAGGTGTTCTCAATGTGTCAGAATAGCCACAAACAGTGGGGAAGAAACTCCCACTACCAACATCTAGATCCCCACATCAGTTTCTATACTCTGGTGAAGGAGTTGGAATGCTTACAGCTCACTATGACACCCTCAGAAGACTGCTGGTTATGTAAGCAAAACCACTTAGAATAGGTGTTATACAAAAGGTTTTGTATAATGATGTTACTGGTATTAATAGTGATTTTTTTCTGGATTAATTGGACAATTTAGACTAAAACTCTTAGTATCATTTTACCAAGACTACTAGTAATAACTATTGCTCTTTGACTAGATTTATGTTTTAATCGGAGTAAGAATAATTTCTTGGCTTCACATAAAACATATATTACTTTGGCCCGTGAAGGCTACTAGTTGTAACATAAATCTGCTTTTTGATTGTCACAAAGGAAGTTCATGCTCTCGTTGTGGAATTTCGTGAGCTAAGAAAAGACTCTTTCTGCTCTTTCAAACTGCAAGATTTCAGCATTTGTTCAGCCAAAAGTAGTATCAAAGCTTTAAAGAAAAAACTTTTGACAGATATCATTAAAATGTTGAACAAAGCAACTATATAGCGGTCATTCCAACCCATATGGTTATTTTTAATGGCTATTCTAGCCCTTCAATATAGTTATTTTTTAAACCTTAAGGACCATGATCCTCTGAAAATGAAGCTCGTATAATGGTAGTGAAGCCATGTCAATTCTCACAATGTACTATATCTCCAAAATACATCTTTAGAGTATGAGCTTAACTCAGTTTATAAGTCTTTCTTTGAGCCAGTAGGACTTATTAAATTCTTGAGGAAAGGCTGGAATGTTCTTAAGATGATAGTTGGAAATGATCAGTCAAAAAAATTTTATATAATGTTGAACTTATTTTGCTTCTATGTTATGAAATGGATTCCTAAATGGAAAATACCCAGATTATTTTCTGTCTGAAGAAATAGAAATGTCATAAATAAAATGCTGGAAACAAATATTTTGGCTCTGTGGAGCAGACTTTAATTTTCTCCATGTCTTTTATAAAAATTAATTGCATTCACATGTAAATATATAGACCTTTTTGTGGATAGTGAGGTCACATACCTTTGTCTCCTTCATTTGATTAATTGCTTCAGTGGCATGACTTTGACTACAAAATGTTGTAAACATTGTCCCATGCATTATTCGTAAGTAAAATGGCTTAATATCATAATACAAAACAAAAAAGGGGGGAAAAAAAACCCACCACCAACACCCCACTAAAACAAAAAACAAACAAACAAACCCCCAAACAAACAAAACCAACAACAACAAAAACAAAAAACCCCAGAACAATGAGATATGGAAGAGCTAGCTGGTATGTCCAAATGTGTTACACAGCCAGAAGTTGAATAATGATCTCAATTCAATGCCTTATCCAGAACCTAATCCAATCATATTTCACTCTCAGAAAATCAGATTCTAATACAAGAAATTCCTGTTATGTAAAGTGATATTTCTTCGCATATGTATGTGTATTTGTTTCTTTTGCAGACGGTTTCTTATCTACTCAGGTATTCATTCAAAAATACTTTATCCCGGAAAGTAAATGACTTGGTAGTTTCAGTAAACCTAGAGAAGAGGTAAACATATGTAACAGAAATTCAAACCTTAAGTGAAAACTCAGATAATTTCATGATCAAACTTCACATAATATTACAACAAAATGTGGAAATGAATTGCATATGATTCAAAAGTATGCTATAGTCAATTACATCAAATCCATAATTAATCTTCTCCACCGGTTGTTTTCTGTTAGTTTGGGGTTTTTGTTTGATTTGCTTTTTTTTTCAGCTAGTCTTGATATCTCAGCAGGTACCAACAGGTGTGTGCAGTGTTCCGTCAAAAGTTGTCTGAGGACAAAATTTTTGAAAAGGCATAAGGGAATCAGAAATGCAAATTGTATGTAGGAGACTACAGTGCACAACTCTTATTCCCCCTGAAAAATATCAACCCAAATCATCATTTCATAATTAAACTGAGGTAAATTCTGTATGTTTTCAGTCTGTCATGTGAATATGTCACTCAGGTACCATAGATATTAGCCACAATTCACTGATAATAAACAAGAGTAGCTCTATCAATGCTTACTCAGTAAGTCTGTCAACAGAGCCCCAGAATTCTGATACTTAATCTTCAATAAGAAATAAGAAAATATAAACTGTATACAGTCTATTAAGTAAAAATTTTATTTAAAAAAATATTAATAATTCATGGTATGAACATTATTTCACAATTTGAAATGTCTGCTGCTCATTAATTCAGAGCAAGAGGGTAGGCAGTAATAAATAGTCTAATAAGGTGATGTATTACCACCACTAGAATTCACCTGGGGAATCATATGCAAGACGTAATGATGATGGCCAATTGAGTGGTAACAGTGGGTTTAGCTGTGAAACATATATTAGAATAAATTGAATTGATTATTTAATATCAAGCAAATTATATTAGTTATCAACCTCAGGTAATTCAATTGTGAAGATATGCCAAAATTAAACCTAAATTCAGCTGCCTACTTGACATCTTGACTTTCTCAAACATAAGCTATGTTCTAAACACACATGAAAATAATTAATGGTGAGGAAAAGGCTGCAAATGCAAATACTTTCTCTGAAATCAGTTAGACTCTTTTAAAGGAATATTTTCTTCCCTCAGGAATTCATTACTTGGGAAAGGACGTAAAGCTAAGCCTGACATTTATTTAGTCAGACAAGAAATTATGTTCATAAAACAAACTGAGGGAAAGGGGACAGGCTCTAGAGGCAACTCTAACCATCAGCAAGATTAGGGATGAAGTTACTCAGAGTCTTCATCAGCTTTTCACAATAATGGTAAGGCTCATTCTTTGGTTTCTTCTGGATTCATCATGGCTTCTAGATTCAGAGAACAGGATTCAGAAAAATCCATTATTTTCAGCAGTAAAAAAACCTTTCATCCTATCGAGGGAGACACAAGAATAACTGTTTTGGTGCATGATTCTCTGTCTGTGTTGTGTCATTGCAAATTATTTTATCCAACTCCGGAAGCCATATCTGCAAAAGTTTATTTTGTCACAAGCCTACTTAGTGCTAGTCCTGTTGTCTAACATTTGCAGCAAGAGAGTTCATGTAGTCAGCAATACATCCTGTTTCATTCAGTTTAGCACCTGTTTTCAGAAGAATACTAAAATTCTTCTGCATGGAAGATGAGGAGAGCATAGTTTGTAAAAGTCTGTGTGGAAAAGGACTACATTATATAGATATATAGATAACTTTCCTAAAGAAGCCTGCTCCATCTTCATGCCAAAAAAAAACCCCATACCAAAACCAAATCCAAAACCAAACCAAACCAAAACCAGACTGATTTTAAATAGGAACTTCTCTGTGTTTGTTCTCTGGAGAACGTGTTTGTCCATGGTTACTAATTTTGTTTATGGGACTTATGCCTTAGTTGATAAGGACTGGGTTAGGGAGCAATTAAGCAATCTGGACATCCATAAATCCATGGGACCAAATGGGATGCACCTGCGGGTGCTGAGGGAGCTGGCTGATGTCATTGCTAGACCACTCTCCATGATCTTTGCCAAGTCTTGGGGAACGGGAGAGGTGCCTGAGGACTGGAGGAAAGCAAATGTCACTCCAGTCTTCAAAAAGGGCAAGAAGGAGGACGTGGGTAACTATAGACCGGTCAGCCTCACCTCCATCCCTGGGAAAGTGATGGAACACCTTATCCTTGGTGCCATCTTAAGACATATCAAGGATAAGAGGGTCATTAGGGGCAGTCAACATGGCTTCACCAAGGGGAAGTCATGCTTGACCAACCTCATAGGCTTTTATGAATACATAACAAGGTGGATTGATGATGGCAGAGCGGTGGATGTGGTCTACCTTGACTTCAGTAAAGGATTTGACACTGTCTCCCACAGCATCCTCACAGCTAAACTGAGGAAGTGTGGACTGGATGATCGGGTAGTGAGATCAACCGCAAACTGGCTGAAGGAAAGAAGCTAGAGAGTTGTGGTCAATAGGGCCGAGTCTGGTTGGAGGCCTGTAATATAAAGGGTAAGTGTCATGAGGATGGAGTCAGGCTCTTCTCCGTGACGACCAACAGTAAGACAAGGGGTAATGGGTTCAAGCTGGAACACAAGATGTTCCACTTAAATTTGAGAAGAAACTTCTTCTCAGTGAGGGTGACGGAACACTGAACAGGCTGCCCAGGGAGGTTGTGGAGCCTCCTTCTCTGGAGACATTCAAAACCCGCCTGGACGCCTTCCTGTGTAACCTCATCTAGGTGTTCCTGCTCCGGCAGGAGGATTGGACTAGATGATCTTTTGAGGTCCCTTCCAATCCCTAACATTCTGTGATTCTGTGATTCTGTGACTTGAGATATGAGATGGCAGTGCAGAAGGATGAAGATCTGCTCACAACAGATGGGATCACTTGTGTCTTCTAATCCCATGGAAGCCCTAGGAATGTATGTATAAACTGTGTAAGAATTACTTTTAGTTGGAAAGCAACAACAATAATTTAAATAAAACTTTATATAATAGTTAACTTTTTTCTTGAGTCTACCTGTCATCCTAATCCCATACACTCCCTCAAGTTAACACTGAGATCAATGTAATTTTTGCCTGAATAAGGAACATATAATTTGGAGACGTTATAGTATTCATAACTAAGAGAACAGTTATTTTGTGCAGAACTGTGAATTGTGCAACAGATTTGCTAAATAGAACACATATTGTCTGAAGCTGAAGAGCTGATTATTTCCAATTGTAGATCAGATAATATTTAGCTGAGGATAACTTCAGATTTTAGAGATCAAAAAGTCATTAGGGGTTAAAGATAGGGTTTAAAATATGATAAAATAAGTATCCAAGATAAGCAGGGACTGAATTTCTGTTCCTGCTCCAATGATGTGACTGACTGGATGCATTTAGCTTTTACACATTCTGAGCCTGGCCTGGAAACATGTTATATATTTGCTGCCCTCTTGTATTGAACAGGAGAGAAAAAATGATGCTGTTAAGCCTCAAATCACATGCATATATAAATGGAAAAAACGGTCAAATACTTGTGCTCCAGCTCGTGTAGGTTAAATAGCAATAGATTTGCAAGGGATTTGGAAAGTTCTACTTAGTATAAGTACAAGAACTTGTCTCTAATATCTTTATTTTGTTTGTTAAATCCACTCAGCGTCCCTTGGAACAGAACAGCCTGTCAATATACAACAACTACACAGTGATATAAGCAGTTTAAATTTTTTAAAAGCTGGCTACCTATCTACAAATGAACTACAGCCTATTACCTAGATACTAATATTAATGCCCCTTTCTACTTTCCTATTGTTGAACTTTACTTCCTCAAGGCTACCTGTGCTTTGCTCCCTGTTGCTGTCACCATCCACAGAGGGTAAAAAAATCTTTAATAGAAAGAGATAAATGAGAAAGAGAAAATTTGCTACTCTAAATGGGATGTTCCGATTCTCACTCCATCAGAGGCATTTGATCACTTCTCAAGGCATATCAGACTATTTTGGCAAGAAAGATACTTCAAAATTATTATTGAGATCTAGACATCAGTCTTTCACATGCCCATAATGTGTTTATTTTGTGTTTATGCTACAGGACTATGTTGACTGAAAGCTTTGCAGCTAAACATGGCAGTTAGTTCTTTCTCCTGGTCCTTTGGCCTGTTTTAGGCACTAGGCAGCATAGTATCAGCTGTGTACTTCCAGAATCATATCTCAGAACTGTGAAATTGCTACCTTTCTCTTGAATCAACGATCCACTTTCTACCACCTCTTCTATTTTTTAGACTTTCTCTTTTAAATTCCAGAGTTCACACCTTCTCGTGCCACTTCCTGAAATGTTGCATTGCTATTTTTATCATGCATAAAACCAAAATAGGCTACCGTCTTCTGTATGTTATTCTAGCTACTAAAGCAAATGTCTTCTCTTAAAAGCATAAAATAACAGGATAACATCATACCTGTGGCTGTAGTGTTGAACCTTTCAATAGGTTTCTCAAAGAGTAAGTCTCAAAAGCCCACAGAAAAATCTGTCTGCAAATGTGTGCTTAAACTACTGTGGACCATAGCTCAAACAGATCATGCAGAGCTGATCCATCTGCATCTCATGCCATATGCCAGTTTCTGTACTTAGCGTGTGTTAGGGAGTAGATCTATTAGAGATTAAGTCCTCTGTAAACTTTTATCGGATTATGGTATCACCAGAATGCAGTATGTGAAACGAAAAGAAACTTGCTTACATTGGCTACACTTTATATCTACATGGTGAGAAGGAAGGCAGCAAAATGTCATGGTCCTAGATCATACAAATGTGAGCTTAGATCAGCTCAGTTCATCATAAATGAAGAGCTGCAGGCCCCTGCATCATCTATTTTTCTTTCCTCACATTCTTTAGGCTTATGTGTCTAACTTTATGATAAAATTTCAGTAATCAAAACTGTGGGGTTTATTCGCCCTGTCTACTGTAATCATTTAACCAGATGATTGTGTTACACCTCATCTAAGTTTAATTTTAGACAGTCTGGTTTGAGTCAGCATTCTGTCCTTCTTATATAGATGTTTATGTCTGAGCTAGTCATCCTACATTGTCTTCATAGCACTCTTTCTCTCTCTCTCCACACTCCCAGCAAATCAGAGGGGAACAACTAATTTAATCTTGACATTGATTTAGACCAACTTTTATGAGTATGAGTACCATGGAAATTTAAACTCATGCAAGTTTGTGGAATCATGGAATTGTTGGCTGGAAAAGACCTCTGAACTTCATCCTTGTACTTGAAGCAGGACTATCAACAATCGAGCCCGATTTGCTTATTGAAGTCCTAAAAACCTCCAGAGATGGAGATTCCTTAACTTTCACTAAAAATCTGTTCTTATATTGCACTGCATTTGTAGTCAGTATGTCTGGTTTTAGTGTTCCAAAATTGGTTTGTGATATTTGAAAATGAGAGGTTTGGGATATGAATTGCTCATATAAATAGGGGAAAAAATCATTAATTCAGTGAAGACAATAAAACTGTAACTACCACGTTGGATTTTCACAACACCTCAGCTTTAATGAAACAAGGTCATTATACCTATGTTGATAAGAAGCACATTTATTTACAGAATACATGCTTCATGAAACATTGAAATATCCTTCAAATTCTAATGCTAGTGTAAAATATTGTTACGTGTACTTCCATTCCATTTTCAAGTACTTGACCATTTGTTGTTGTTTTTGAAGAAGCAATTCCTCAGTTTAATAAGTATCAAAAATGGGATGTTTTTCTGACTTTCAAAGTATTTTTTTCTGTTACTTATTTACATCATGCTGCTGAGCCCCTGTAGTTCACATTTGTTATTTCTTTTGTTTCCCTTTCACAGTCTTTTTGTAATTTTAGATGTTACAAGTGCTCAAAAACCATAATAATAAACCCAGTGTAAAACCCAATGAGACTAGATTTTTCTCAATAGTAATCAGGAATACAGTTTTTCACACAGTTTCACAAGAAGGGACAGTTTATTTATTTCCTTATCTATTTTTTGAACAAAAGAGCATTTGGAGCTTGGAAGGACCCATAAGCAAATGGCTAAATGTTTGGGGATTTTGGGTCTAACTTATAACACTTAAACAAATTTGTCTTGGGTTTACATAATCATAAAGCACCCCTAATCGTGCCATTCTAGGAAGTTATACATAGAACAGTTTTATAGCCACACGGACAAAGGATATATCATAAACCAGGAGCAGCAGCTGTTCCTTTTGCTAGCCAAGCTACTTAAGCAGCGTTTGCCCCTTAGTTCATTTTTTCTTAGTGTGATCCAAACACAGTGACAAAAAACAATAAGTGTCTTGGCTGACATAAAGCCTAGGTTTAGACCGAACCATACTCTTCTGCCAAAATTAAGTGTTTATACCAAGTTCTGGTTTTGGCTTTTCTCCTCAAGAACAGTTCAGAGATTCCAGTTCAAAACAGAAATGCCTACAAGGGTCTTATCCAAATTAAGAAAGCTATTGATTTTTAAGTACCATTATCTTTCAAGGACTGCTAAAGAGTTTTGTAGTTCTCTTTGACTTGCTAGCTGCAGAGACTAATTTTTATTAGAAGATCATTTTCATAGAGACCAATCTAGTGGAAACGAAACAGTTTCATAACATCTTTTGTGTCCATTTTGGTTAATGAGCCAAAAAAGTCCTTAAGCATCAATGGCCCAATCACCCTTTCACTGTAGTCAACAATTCAACAATAAACAGAATCATCATGGATGTTAATTGTAATAAGACTCCCTGAGTAAAGCTGCTGTGACTAAAGAGTTCTCCCAAAAAGGGAGAAAAAAAGAACAAGTTAAGGAAAGCCTCAGTTCTTAAGCCAACTGGAAATACTATAGTAGTTCTAGTTCCCATCTCTTATCACGAACTACAAGCTAGTATGCCAAGAAAGTAATCAGTGGCAGAAAAAATGGAAAAGAATGAGATGATAGGGTGAAAAAGGAACACAGGACGGGAGAGTCAAATTCCAGACGGGACATTTGCCTGATTGTTTGAAAGGGCTTCAAGGAAGCTGACTGTTGGAGATCTGCATCCTTGCCTGTCCTGATAACATCAAGAAGCAACCTGATTACAAAGAAAAATTTAAATGAATTTAGCTGTATTTATATGCTTAACTAGGTTCTTGAAAAAATTATTATGTAAAGGTTATAATATGCTTTGAAAACAAAAAGCAGTAGGTAAAGTGAATTTAACTATTATTTTAGACACAGTAGTCACTACAGTTACAAATGTGAACTGTTTTTTCATCCTGAAATCTTGGTCCCAGGAATTGCAGCTTTCTGAAAGTTTTTATGCTTTAGGCAGATGCTACATATAGTCTGACTGAGCAAAGACAATTTGTCTGGTTTTTTGGTCAGGCTTCATAAATGTAGAGATAAAGAAAGACCTGTGCATATGTAGTCTGACCTCCAGTATAACACATGACATAGCATTTCAAACAGTATTTCCTGCTTTCAGTGGAGTGGCAATTGAACTATTTCTTCTCTTTAGAAAAAGGCATTCTATCTCAATTTAAGTTTTTTGTTTGTTTGTTTTTTCCAGATAACAAATAATCTCCACAATCACATTTTAATAGGAGCCAGGTAACAAAATTTACTTTCCCAGTTAAAATAAATAAATAAATAAATAAATAAATAAATAAATAAATAAATAAATAAATAATTATCAGCTCTGCCACTGAAGGAATTAAAAACTGGACTCTGAAATTTCGAAGTAATAAGTCTTTCACTGAATTATTTAGGAAGTGCTAGGAAACTTATTCTGATTTCACAAGAGTATACAATTTTTAAATGTATGCAGTACCCTCATTCTGGCTTCTACTCCCCTCAGGTAAAGCATAAAATAAGCCAGGGAAGTGCTACTTCAAGGAACCTATCTGCAGAGTAACATATACATAGAGCTAGAGAGCATAACAATTCAAGTGAAAACTGTTTTCTACAAGTTTTGGAATACTAAAATTTAAGTTAGTTTTTTGTGTTAGCATCAAATTTTGGAGATAATTCTCATCTCAAGTACTGAAAAGGAAATAGACACAGTTGAAGATGCTTTATGAATGGTGACTCCCCCAAGTTCAATTAACCAATGCTAGAGCCTCTACCAGAAACCCAGCTTATTAGGCATAAATGCCTATATACCTGCATTAAAGGCATATTGAGAGGAATCATACTGTGGCTGAAGCTTATCATGATTTGTGTGTTTCTTACTTGTAAACAGCCCCTAGATATTATCACCAGCTTCTAGAGCCTAGAGAATTGTCATCTCTACTGCAGAGAGTCTAAGTAGCAGTCCTTGGAAATTATGGAATGAAAAGCATGCCATAAATTGTGAAAAAATAATGCACTGCAGATTAAGTATACTATGAAGAACAATAATGAACAGATGCCAGCAACAATCAGCTAAAAAAAGATTTGAACCTACAAAGATTTGCATTTGCTCTGGTGAGTAGTACGTGAATGGGAACATGGGAGTAAGTATTTCTTCTCTATAACAAATGCATTCAGAATCAGGCTATTAGTTTTGTAGTTAATGGACATAGCTGCTAAAAGGCACCTAATAAAACTAGCATTGCTCAGACACAGGCCACTAAATTAGCTTAGTTAACTGTCTTACCCTCTCAATTAGATTGAAAGAAATCTATACTTCTAGAAAGGAAATATATAATAGAGTTGCTGATTAAAATCCCATTTCACAAAGCATTTCAGCAAGTGATTAGTCTGAAACACCTGCTTAATTTCTACTGAAGTTAAAGGAACTTTTGTATGTTCTCTAGGGCTTTCCTGAACAATTGAGAGGTGATAGTATCAAAACACGTACCATAGGCGAAAAAAAAACCAAACAAAAAACAAACAACAACCTTGCTATATAAAAGGTCTGATTTACAAGGCACTTATTTTTACATGTACTTCTGCTTAATCTCAGAAGATTGGGGAAAAAAAAAATAAAATAAAATGACAGGTATCCAGGACACCAGTACCAGAAAAATACAGAAGCTATTCTAAGATACTGCTTTATGTTATAATATATACATTGTGAAATATTACGAACAATTATGCATTAGGGTTAGACACAAAACCTTGAATTTGTCACTCCCTGTCTATACAGTGAGTGCTGAGACAGGCATAACATTTTCTCACTGTCATTCTTGTCATGAATTTATTATTCGTTTGTTCTATGGGGATCATTTACGAAGATTAACAAGCAATATCAAAGCATTTATTTAAATAAGTAAACTTTGACTAGTGTTCTAATCACTAGAAATAATGGTCAAGAAACAACTATAAAGAATCATATATTCTAGGGCATAACTTCATATACCATGGATAGAGACATAAAACTATCGGAACACAATAAAGTAAGATACCTGGTTTCTTTCTGAACCACATGCAAACATATATGAAATAAATATTAACGGAAGTTTGGAGATGGCAGCAATGTAAGTGACTTCAAAGAATGAAAGTCATCCTTTCCTTAACAACTCTTACATGCTGTGCATATTTTCCTTTTTTTTTTTTTTAATTTAGCTTGTTTTGTGGCATGAGTTCTGAACATGAGCAAGTATGGTAGTCTGTGCACATTTGCCCAGACCACACAATGTTATCTAAAAGTCTTTTAATAGCTACTATCAGTAAAAGGAAAGGAAAACTACACCTCTTAATGTGCAGAGCATGAAGTCATTTAACATGAAACTGGTGAGACATAGAGAGGTTTTTTTAAGCTGTTTTTGCCTCAGGCTTCTCTGTGGGGAGAGGATACAGAGCTAAAAAGATATGTGGCTGTATTTGTAAGCTCATTTAAATCACAAAAATAACTCTCCATTATTTTCATAAGCTATCTCATAAAAATATTGCTCCAGAAATCTGTTTTTAGTTTGCTTTCGATTAAGAGATTTGCATCTCATTGAAACTGGTGTAGCGTGATATATCAAGAACCTACATCTTAATAGAGATGCTATTTCTGATATTTGGGAGGACAAGTGAAAATATAGAAATTTTGGAATATATAGAATATATATTTCCTATACACAGACTACATAGAAAATACACTTTTATATAAAATAAATGGTCTAATATCAATCTTAAGTCAGACATATATAGGTCAGGTCCACGAAGCACACAAAATATTTACCCAGATAAGTGGCAAAATGTTTTCCAATTAAATGAAAAATGCGGTAATGGGTTGTATAGAAAGAATGCAGGAAGTGAAGGGAAGAAATGGAAGAGTGGATAGAATGTGTTATTACAGAGATTTCTATGACAGGGAACTCATAATTTCTTGGATGCACAGACAAAAACAAATAGAATAATATAAACATGTATTAGGAGAATAAAAAGCCTTGAAGAACCTGTTTATTCCATAATCAGGTCATCATCATATAAAAGTTTGCTACCTGGGTTCCAGTGCTGTCTCCAGAAGCATTTGCAAGAGTAGCTGTAGGGAACTCGGTGTTGCCCTGAATGGAACACAGCTGTTGGTATGGAAGCTCCTCATTTCTTAAAGAAAGAATAATAGATAGCATGTGATAGAGAGGGGCCTATAAAACAGAGGTAAGAATAAAGAAGGTATGTGTAAAAATAAAAGCAGATAATATAAATTAGAAAAAATAAAATCTGGGTAAGCATGATCCCTGAGGGAGTTAATTTTCACTGCTGCTCTGTTCTGGAGAAAAATATTTTACCCCTATAGATTCAAGAGGTAAAAATTCTGGAGTCTCAACCCTACATCTTACCTACATTTCATGACTAAATTTCATGTTGCATATATTTCCATTGAAAACATAATATTCTCTGACTTGTGAATGCTGAATCTACTGTTTTAGCTATGCCCTATCAGAAGCTAGCTACCCTCTTATTTAGTCTTGATTAGAAGCTAGAGGATAGATGTTTCTATGTATTTTTCTATGTCCTATTTCTGTGTGTTAGACACCAAAGTTTCATTATCATAATTTATCACATTTAAAGCATCATGTCATGTTTTTATTCCAGGAGCTTTCCACTGTCAGGCCTAGACTTCATGACCAGGAGGAAGACTTAAGAGTAGTATTGACTAAGATGACTACAGATGGCAAATAACTTCTATGTATTCGTTTGGAATTCCATGAGCATTTTGAAACTAATGAGAAACAGAGAACAGGAAGCGAATTCCCAAACTGAGCTCCTGGTAGTCCACTTGTGCTATTTGTTTAGACTACTCCAGGTAGCACTCTCTAGGACAGTGCCTGAACAAACATCTGAAATATTATTTTGGGCACCACACCAAAAACCAGAATTGTTCTGCATAGTTTGGCTATTTTCACTCTGAACAGTCCTTTACCACCTAGGGCTTTTCACCCTCAAGGATCACTTCTTTCTCTCATGCAACTTCCAGAGTTTCAAACAGTTTTGTGCTATAAAAACACTCCTCTGGTTGGCTGAAGTTCAACTACCAAATTGTTTCAAACATATTCAGCTGAAAATGCACAGAAACGGATAACTACAGGATCACCACAGAGCTGGTGAAGGATTTGGAGGGGAAGCCACATGAAGACCAGTTAAAGTCACTGGGTTTGTTCAGCCTGACGAAGAGGAGACTGAGGGGAGACCTCATCACGAAACCCGAGGGAATGGCAGGAAGATGTGCCAGGGGAGGTTTAGGCTGGACATTAGGAAAAGGTTCTTCACCCAGAGGGCACAGGCTCCACAAGGAGGTAGTCACAGGCCCAAACCCGTCAGTATTCAAGGAGAGACAACACCCTCAGACATACGGTATGAACTGTGGGGTTGTCCTGTGCAGGGACAGGAGTTGGACTCTATGATCCTTGTGGGTCCCTTCCAACCCAGGACATTCTATGATTCTATGAATCTATGATTCTGTGATTCTATGATAGGGATAAGGAGCTATGTAGGGCCAGGAGAACTGAGTGTGATGCAGCATGGCTGCAGCTGCTGTGCTGTAGAAGTAGTCAGCATTAGGCATCATAGTTATCAGTCACTCTCTACCAGGTACCTTTAGAGAGGAAGGAATATAATCAACCCATATTTTTCTTTAATTATCAGTATAGTCATAGTCCATGTGTTCAGTTAGACGCACATCTTTGGTTTGTGAGATCTAACAAATGAATCAGCAATGGATTTCTAAGAGTTAAAGGAAAAGTGAGCAGTAGTGCAGAAATCTAGGGCTGAAGACAACAATCCAGAAAGATGAAAAGCAGAAGATTCAAATCCCATTGTTATGTCAATTATTGCAAGCTGAATGTGCCTGAAACAGAGACCAAGCAGTGTGAACTGGCCTACAACCTGTTACACACTTTTTGTCCCACCAGACAGGATGGCAGCGTGCAAACTGTCTGTTGAGAAACCTCTGTGGCCTGTACTAGCCCATGATAGGTGCTGAGGAAATGTTCAACACAGGACCAGTCTGCTGGTTTTCAGCATAGGTTATAGGGACCTAGGTTCTGGAAGGATCAAGAATCGCCTCTCTGGGATCTAAAGCAAGAGTCGACAAAGAGATCCTGACAAAACTCAAATGTAGAAATGAAACATACAAGAGGTGGAATCAGGGTCAAGTGACCTTTGAGGAATACAATGACACTGTCCAAGCATGAAGAGCAAAGTAAGAAAGCCAAAACTCACCTGGAGGTGAATCTGGCAAAGGATGTGAAAGGCAGCAAAAAGGGCCTCTACAAATATATCAGTAACAAACAGAAGACTATGGAAAATGTGAATCCTCTGATGCATAGGTTAGGAGTTGGGGTGGCAAAAGATATGGAAAGAGCTGAGTTAGTCAATGCCACCCTTGCCTCAGCCTTTTTTTTTTTTCTCTCTGGGAGTGGTCAAATACTGGAACAGACTGTCCAGAGAAGTTGTGGAGTGTCTGTCTATGGAGATGTTCAAAACCTGGTTGGACATGGCGCTGAGAAGCTCTACCTTGCTCTGAGGGAACATTTGCCTAGATGATCTCAAGAAGTACCTTCCAATCTCAGCCATTCTATGATTCTGAAACACTGTGATTCTGTGACTGTTTAAGTATTTCTTGAGTTACTAGAGCAGATAAAGCCAATACGACTGGCTGTTCATAGTAGCTGATTACCCTACATAAGAAGTCATTACGCTTTTCCAAACAGTTAAAAAAAAGAGAATTTAAAAAGAAAAAAAAATTAAATTACTCACTAATGAAGATTAATCACTGTTTTGACTTGTTATGGATTAAAGTGACAATGGATGAAGACAATGGTCACCAAAAATAACAAACTCATCATGTGTAATTCATTATTTTAAATTTAAAAAAATCTTAATATAGAAAATAGTTTGAAAAATGAAATCAATACCCAATGATCCCACCATGATACAGAATTTCTGACTTTAAAATTGTCTTCTGGATTTGCATATTTATTTTTAAATATATGATCTGACTCATTCTGAAAGTTATTCCTGTTCCACTTCTAGTTCATACAAATGATACACAGCATGTTTTAGGGATAATAACTTCCAGGCTTCTGCTCAGGAAATATAATAACAAGAAACAAAAAAATGAAAGAAAACCACTTTTATATATTGAGGGGCAAAGTAGAGATTTAAATTATTTGTGGATGTTTCAAAAATCCAATGAAATTTTTACTTTTCAGTATGGACAAAAATTTTGAATGTAGTATCAAAGAGAAGATAAGAGTAGACAATTAAAAGATTCGTGGCTGAAATGACAGTAAAATCAAACAATTTAATGCAGTCCAGGATGAAATTGCAGGTGTAATGGCAACTTTTTCAGTAAATACATCAAGTTAGAGGTAGTTCTAGGTAATCAAAGAACAGCATACACAGTTAATAAAAATAGATGATCTGGACAGTAACAAAACAGGCCTTAAAAGTATGCAAACTTTTAGAAGGTATTTGGAAGGAAAGAATAATTGGAA
The DNA here is from genome assembly GCF_036013445.1 of Caloenas nicobarica. NCBI lineage: Eukaryota > Metazoa > Chordata > Aves > Columbiformes > Columbidae > Caloenas > Caloenas nicobarica. The sequence continues at coordinate 178,181,441 of NC_088245.1, forward strand.
ACATGAAGGCAAAGGGTACTAGGGATAAATCATGTGAGCTGTATATCTTTCTTTGACACCTATTTTTCAGAGAAGTGAAATGTAGTAGATGAAACATGTCTGGACTTCAGTGAAGCAGATGACATGTTGCCACAGGAGAAATTACTCACTGAACTTGAGAAGGCAGCAATTCATAGGTAGAATTGAGAGGCGGAAAATGAAGGTTACTGTAACAAAATCTTAAGAAGCACTTTGAAAAAAATGTATTTAGTATTTAAAATTTTTCTTTAATGATATTTTCTCAAGAAATCAGATCACTGAACATAGCTAGCAACACAAATTTGTGAAATGTTTTCTCATCAGAGGCAGAGCACAATATTGTACAGGAAGCATTAAATATCCTTAAGAATAAGGAAAGGAAGGGTAGAATAGGACAGGGTAAGATAGAGTACAACAGGGCAGGAGGGGAGAGGAGAGGAGAGGAGAGGAGAGCAGAGGAGAGGAGAGGAGAGGAGAGGAGAGGAGAGGAGAGGAGAGGAGAGGAGAGGAGAGGAGAGGAGAGGAGAGGAGAGGAGAGGAGAGGAGGGCAAAAAAGCAAAACAAAATAAAATAAAATTTCAGTCATGCATTCAGGATTAATAGTATGATCATCTGCGAAGTGCTGAGGACATCTAATTTGAATATTAAAGGGAAGAGAAATAGTCAAGCAGGCACAAAAAAGGCAAATATGGTCTAGAAAGTATTCCAATAAAGACAGACGTGAAATAAGGCATTCATTAACCTTTCTGTATAATGCCATACACAGTTTTGGTCACCTGTGCTTAAGAAAGATTAGGTGAGATTTAATGCCTGTAAAAGAATGTTTATCAAGAAGGCCTTGGGAATGCTAATGCATCTTAGTACCCTATGACTAGCAGACAAAAGAGCATGGCTTGCTTATTACAATAAAATGAAGAACAAAAGGGAGTATAATTGTTCTGTAAATCTACTGGGGAAAATACCAGGTAAGAGAAAGAGCTATAGTCATACAAGATGTACGGAAAATCAAGAACACATTTTTTACTGTTGGAAAAATTGCAAGAATTTTTCACATACTGGAAGTGAAATTCAAAACCAGTTTTCAATTTGGGAGCAGAGTCTCAGCTTCTTTTAAGCAATCTTATAAACTTTGTGAAAGGGATCGGAGTAGATGGTTGCCTCTGAATCTGACTGGATTCAAAAATGCTGGAGGTATCTTCTAATTCAACATTCATGTGAGAGATAACAGACTATGAAACTTTCAAGCTGAGCATCTCAGGGCATTATATACCTGATTACATAATATGCAGCCGAGTCACAGCATCAAGTCTTCAGAGACCAGGAGCAAGATTTAAACTTTCTAAGCATCAGGGACAGAACAAGGAGCTTGCTGCACCTCTTTTACAGTCATGCAGGTGAACAGAATTTAAGGTAATGTTGACTTCTTGTGTAACAAAGACAACTCTGCTGATCGTGGGGAGGGAGAAATACTCTCATGCTGAGATCCCAAGATGATGTTGGTGCAACTGGCATTGGCAAAACAATATCAAGCTGCTATCCATGCTGATTTTCTTTGTATTTTCTGACAAATCAGGGAGGTTTTTAATGGGTAAAAAGAAAATTCTCACATGCTGTCTTCCATGCAGTCTGGCAATTTTTTTGCATTTAATAGTCTGATTTCTTATTTGAAGTATGAGAAGCTATTTATTGATGTAGTGTCTCATGGTCCACAACTATTTCCAGAAACAGAAACTACATAACTGTTGCTTATGAAATGTTGCTTGAATGGTAGTAAGTGACTGCTATACCTGTAAGTAGCTTAGTGACTTAGCTATTCACTAAGTGAATAGCAGTGTGACTGCTGTATGTTAAGAAAGCACAAATAAATTTGTCAATTGTGACTTGACAGATATACTTGAACATACACATCTAGCAATTATTTGGATTGGGGCATCCCTTGGAAACCTTTGAAACTAGGGCATGGATTGGGAGAAGTCAATGAACCCCTACATCTTACTGTGGTACAAGGTCAAAAGTAGACAGTGCAACCTTGATGTCACCAGGTCAGTGAGAGGGTTTTTATGCCTGTTGCCTGGGAGACTGTGCATTTTTCAAGAAGGTTAGAAACTCCTTTGGCTGAGGACATGAAGCAACCACCTTTCATATACATGATGACAATTATAATAATTTAGTGAGTGAAAAATGTTGCAGCTTTTTGATCAGCTTTTACAACTGAAGAAGGATCCCTGTTAGCATTTGGAAAGAAAAACTGACAGAAGACCATCCGGGATATTGACTCCCAAAAGATAGATTAATACCCTTGAAGTCCATTATTTCCAGATTCTGTACTGGTTTACAATGGTCATGCTTATTCTACCAGTAGAATTAATATGAGCTAATTTTAACAGGCTGCATATGTATTTGTAATTCTTTATAACCAGTACAGGTTAATCAAATGTTTTTAGGGACTGATTCTTATTGTAGATGCCTGAAGCATGTTAAACGAATTATGACACACAATTCCCTACTCTGGAAACGTAGTACAAACATAGAGTAATAAAGTAATTTGGATTGGAAGGGACCTGTGGAGGTGATCTGGTTCAACATTGTTCAAATTGCTCCATTTGAGCTGAATTTTTAATATCTCCACATGTGGAGACTGTAGAACTGCTCTGGACAGCTAGTTCCAGTTTTTTACTGTGCTGATGCTGAACACTGTTTTCCTAATATAGAATCAGAAATTCCCTCTTTGTAAACTGTGCTTGTGCCTTTCATCTGTCACTGTGTACATCCCAAAAGAGTCTGGCTATATATTCTCTACATCCTCCCATAAAGTACTTGAAGGCCACAGTAAGATACTCTCTGTCTTCTAGATTAAACCCAGTCCTCAGAGTCACTACCTCTACATAATGTGCTTTAGGTCCCAAACATCTTAGTGATCTTCCATTGGATTCAGTTCAATACATCCATATTTTTGCTTTAGGATGCCCGAGACATGTAAACAGAACAGACAGATATGACAAGGTACCTATAGGGACAGGCCTGCTTAAGTGTGAAATCCTAGATAGTAACAAATGACACATGACACGTTTAAGCAAGTGAATTGCATTACAAAAGCTAAATGTAATGCATTTCTGAGCTGGCAACTAATTTTTCATCAATCTGGTTCATTTGACCCTTTCCTGGCCTTTTAATAGGTTGGTTTTTTTCCAGATTACGTTCTGCATTCCATTTCATCAAGTTAGGTATTGGAGTGTGTGACTTTTCAAAAATCAGAGTTCTTTTTAGCAAGATAGTCAATGCTATGGTCCACAAATCTTCAGCCTGAAGTCAAGAAAAAGTTCAAATGAATTACATTTCATTTGTACACAGCACAAGCATTTAACATAGTCTAAAAACCTTTGATCCAGACATCTGAATTCTCTAATACAGAAACTGTTCAGTAAAGTCCACTATCTTCTTATAACCTGAGTTGCTTCAGTGATGATACAGACTACTTTCATTTAAAGTAATACCTAAAAAATATCCAAATAAAGAATTAATAAAGCAAACCAAATGGAAGTGCATGAGTTAAATATACCTCCAAGTAAAACTTTTGCTATTTTGCTCATTTTTTCGAAAGCTTAAGGCCAAATACCAGGGTTTTCACTCAGAAAATACTGCCACTGAGTTCAAATTCAAAGAATTACTTAGATCTCTTTTCAATTCTTATACTATTTCTTTGCTTTTTCACTGTGTTGGCATAAGAAGTCCCACCACATAAATCATTTGGATAGAAGACCTTGTAGTAATGCAGCATATCCTTCATTAATAAACAGGGTTCTACAGAAGCTGAGTGGATTATAAATAAAGTATTTTATAATTGCTATAATCATAAATCAGAAATGTGCTTTACCAATTACTCTGGCATTTTGTAATCAGCATGGCTGCTAGGCTTTTTTCCAAACCTACAGGTCATGCTTTATGGTTTTGTTTCTGGTAATTTACAGAAATTCCATAACTGTAATTATTTTCCTTAATAAATGTGTTTAAATATATTATTTCAGGTTCTTGCAGCATCTAACAAGATGCCTTGAAAAGCAGTGCTGAAATAGCTATTACGGTATTAAATACTTATGAGTCAAAGGTGATTGAGTCCAAATTAGTTCATCATAATAAAACTCGGCATTTGAAAAGAATCTTATCTGGTTTCTAAGGTACCTACAAATGTAACAAATTGTAAGGCAGAGGTATTACAGTCTCTGTGCAAAAATGTGCTAGGAATTGATAATGAGATAGTCTATAACTATTTCTTTCATCATATTTCATTTTAAAACTTTCAACGATTTTAAAATTTTTCCTCTATTGATCGGATCTTCAGCAAAAACTGAGTTTAGGCTAAAGGTAAAAGGTGATTAAATTAGGAAAGTAAATGAATCTGCTGTGTTGGTTAAATTTCTTTCTCAATAATTTAATCAAAATGTACTGTAAGCAGAATTACATATCTGGGGATAGGATTATCTGATATAAAGTAAAAGAATGACAGGATTTGCAGACTTTGTAAATTAAATTCTGTGATTCATGCCTTTTCTAAGGATCTGAATGACTTTCAAATGATATAGCCACTTTATTCTTTCTAATCCTTCTTGTGAAATAAATGGGAAAAATATGTTGATGTCAGTTTTTCTTTGAAATACATGCACTAGTCACTTTATTTTTTAATTGTGTTACAGATTTTTGAACAAGTTTGGGGTTTTTGGTTATTTTTTAACTCAATCAGAAACATGTAAAAATATTTAAAATGGCCTCTCCATCATCTTTGAAAGATCATGGAGACCAGCAGAGGTGCCTGACAACTAACTGGAGGAAGGCCATTGTTACTCCAGTCTTCACAAAAGGCAAGAAGAAGGATCCAGGAAGCTACAGGTCAGCTGGCCTCACCACCATCCCTGGAAAGGTGATGGAACAGCTCCAAACATGTGGAGGAAAATAAGGGTATCAGGAGTAATCAACATTGATTAATCAAGGGGAAACCATTTTTGACCACTCTGATAGCCTTTTATGATGGCATGACTGGCTGGGTAAATGAGGGGACAGCAGTGAATGATGCCCACCTTGACTTCAGCAAGGCTTTTGATGTTGTCTCCCAAAACATCCTTATAGGTAATCTCAGGAAGTGTGGATTAGATGGGTGGACAGTGAGATGGACAGAAAACTGGCTCAATGGCAGAGCTCAGAGAGTTGTGATCAGCAGTACAGTGTCTAGTTGTTGCCCTGTAGATAGTGGTGTTCTCCAGGGGTCAGTACCAGGTCCAGTATTGTTCAACCTATTCATTGGATGAAGTGACGGAGCATACCCTAAGCAAGTTTGCTGATGATACAAAACTGGGAGGAGTGGCTGATAGACCAGAAGACTGTGCTAACATTCAGTGAGACCTGGACAGACTGGAGAGTTGGGTGAAGAGTAACCTAATGAAGTTCAACAAGGCAAGTGTAGGGTCCTGCACCTGCCGAGGAATAACCCCATGCACCAGTACAGGTTAGGGGCTGACCTGCTGGAATGCAGCTCTGTGGAGAAAGACCTGGGAGTCCTGGTAGAAAACACATTGACCATGAGCCAGCAATGTGCCTTTGTGGCCAAGAAGGCCAATGGTATCCTGGGGTGTACTAGGAAGACTGTGGCCAGCAGGTCAAGGGAGGTTATTCTGCTGCTCTAGTCTGCCCTGGTGAGGCTGCATCTGCAGTACTGTGTCCAATTCTGGACTCCTTAGTTCAAGAAAGAAAAGGAACTACTGGAGAGAATCCAGCGGCAGCCTGCAAATATGAATAGGGGATTGGAGTATCTTTCCTACGAGATAAGGCTGAGAGAGTTGGGTCTGTTTAGCCTTGAGAAGATTGAGAGGGGATCATATCAATGTTTATAAATATCTTAAGAGTGAGTGTCAAGAGGATTGGACCAGAGTATTTTCAGTATTGCCCAATGACAGGTTAAGGGGCAACTAGCACAAACTGAAACACAGGAAGTTCCATCTGAATATGAGGAGAAACTTATTTACTCTGAGGGTGACAGAGCTCTGGAACAGGCTGCCCAGAGATGTTGTGAAGTCTCCTTCTCTGAAGATATTCAAAACCCACCTGGACAAAATCCTGTGCAACCTGCTCTGGGTGAACCTGATTTAACAGGGGAGCTGGACCAAATAATCTGCATAGAGCCCTTCCAACCTCAACCATTCTGTGATTCTGTGATCTCTCTTCTTCTGTATGGTACTAGACCTTAAAGACTTGGAAAAATCCCCAGCTATTTGCACTAAAAGGTTTTCAGACATGAAAATAAATTCTAATAATTGTGTGTTTATTTGATAAGGATGCTCTTACAGGAACCGGAAGGAGGCACTGAAGTTAATCCATGTATGATTTTATTAATTGAAATGTAATTTAGTTAAAGCAGATGAATGTATTTGCATCTGTCAGATTTTGCTCTAGTGTATGAGAAATGAACCTGAACTGAGAAAAATTGCACAAATGGGTTTGAAGTATTTAATTGTATGTATGTGCTCATGGACATTATTCAAAGATAAAGGAGACAGGGAGGTTGCCTGGTTGTGTGAGCAAAATAGTGAGCTTTACCTTCAGTCTATAACTTTCAGTGCTATGGGTCCCACAGCCAGTCTCTAAAAGACTGATGTTCAGGCTACATAACTACATCAGACAGATCAGCACAGAACTGAGCTGTTGTAGCAAGGATACTTTGCTCTGGTTTTGCCTATCTACAACATGTCTTCCCAGCAGAGTAAAGGACTGTTGGGATGATCTGAGGTGAAGAAAAACAGAAGTAGAATGTTTGTATTCTGACTCTGAGAAAAGTAAATTTTTAACAGCTGCATGGAATGAAATATTTTGTTTCAAAAGAACAGCATATATTTTCTGTTACGCAAACATTCCATGGGAGTAGAAGCAGGAAAACACTGAAACAGAAGACAGTGTCTTTTGCAAAGAAAAAGCAAAAAGGTGATACGTAAGTGCACATGCTCCATAAGATCAGTTACACTATAAGAACTCAAAAATCTCCCATCCCAAACCCTCTCTACAGGTCAGGATTATATCCTATAAACTCAGAAACAGATTATTTCAAAGTTTTAACATTGAATTGTGAACAACTTCAGCAGAGACAGGATTTTATGCAAGATCTATATGTACAGAAAGACACTGACAGAACATATGATAATTCATTGATTTTGATTTTGTTAAGAACTGTATTTTATGTGCCTGATAAATTGCTATTCTTCATGTTTGTTTTGTTGTATGTTACTGAGTCCAAATGCAAAGAGCACCCAAGAACAGACTCCAGACTGTTTTATTGTATTAACTGAAGAAAGCAAGGTATAATTGCTGAAAATCCAGAAAGAAATGAAGTAATATGAAAAATATAAACCCAATTGTTGACAAGAAGGATTAACCTTCACTAAATGTGAAGTAAATATTATTCCCTTTTATAGAAATAAATTGATTCCCTTTTACAGAAATAAATGCCTGCAGTATACTTCAGATCTGAGTGTGTATGGTACGATTCAATACATTCCAATACGCTACTTCAGTTATGTACATGTTTGTTTTATTTTTCTTTTGACCTTTCAATAAGATATTAAAAAAAAGAAATTAATTTTTCCTGTTTACCCAGTCTTAGCTGAGAAATGGACCCATTTACAAAGGCAAGTTTCTGTGACTGTGATGCATCATTGCCTTACTGTAACCTTAGGCATGCTTCTTCCATCCTCAGTTTCACCTTCCATAAACTGAATGTAAAGGGATAGAAAAAGAGGTGTTTAGGAGACTAGAGTTGCAGAAGGATAACTGCAAAGAACAAATGCTTTCAATTTATTTAGATATTTGCATAGATCGGAAAATCCCACTGCTCTTTGCTCCGCATCTTTGAACAGGGAATAAAGATAAAATTATGAACTGTTTTCCTTGCTTTCTTATGTCAGTTAAAACCACACTGTTAACATGTTTATATTGTTTTTAAGCCATGAGATGTCAAGCATACCTGTTTTCCCAAGGATCATCATCAGTGAAGATTTTTTTTCGCTAAAGGTCTGGGTACTGTTTCATTAAAGCTTTAAAGCTAAGTTGAGTTTACATATAGGCTTTATAAAAAACCAAAGAAAGTGAATATTTTTGAGGGTAAAATCATTTGCTTGTTCTAGGGAAGCCATTTTTTTTGTTGTTAGAAGAAAGCAAATTTATAGCTGTTTTACCTAGTTCACCAGTTTTCATGGAAGTGTTTTCCTATGTTTATTTTTAAGATTTCTTTTTTAAAAATGTTTTGCTCTTTTCTATTGCTATACAAATAACCCTAACAGCAACAGAAGAAATATTTAACTAAAATGAGGTCATTTTAAGAGTTAACCTTAAAGGAAAGGACTAGGCCTCCTACACGCCACCTTCGTTACAATGAATAGAAAGAAATATGAGAGGCAGCAGTTAAGACCACTCCAGCTTCCATTGAAACAAAAACTGTTTAGAGTAGCTTCTTTCTCTACAATTTTACCGTTCATATTTTTATCCAGTTGCTGATAATTAACAGTTGGACTTTTCTACAACCATTTGCCCAAGAGATATTTTTTTCCCTGAAATGGTAATTAAAAAAAACACCAGCAGACCTTCAAAGAAACACATATATAGATACTTTTCAATCGAGATTTCAAATCCAGCAAAAATGTTATGCACAGCTCTGTAGATATGCAGTGAAATGGATATTTAGTCCCAATAACTTGAGAAAAGAATTCATGGAACATTTAGTACATCCTTCTCATACTGATAACCGTGGATTGTTAACAACAGAGCTTTGGAGAATAACTGCGTGCCTATGACTTCAACACACAATGAAAGACCTTGGCACCACGGTAAAATTGCAGCAGTTTCAGGAAGCAGGAGAGAACAGACAGTATGGGTAGTTCTTTTGGGTATAATCATAAGATTCATTTAATCTAACTCATCTAGGAATTCTGTTCATGTCTGAGGATGATCACCGTAAGAGTCTTTTATTGCAAAGGAACAGAACCAGGGATCTTCAGAGGATAATAAATCGCACCCTACTTTCCCAATTCCAATTCTTTCACTAAGCAGCAAACTAGACCTGAGAACCATTTGTGTTTCTTTCTCACTTTTTAAAATTATAGTTTTGCAGCTTTCAGTCACAGTCCAACTGCATGTTTTCTTCTTGATCTGGTTGCTTAAACTACCATGATTAGTTTCTAAGACAGAAAAATTAATACTTCACTTGAGGTCCACCCTCAGCCATTGCAGTAGATAATACATCCTCAAGGTCTCCTCAGTTTGCAGTCTGAAGAAAAAATGCCTAAGATGCCTGTAACAGTTAGCTCTGTACACAGTCGAGAACATACTGTATGTATTTGTGTTTTATTCATCCTATCATGCAAAAACACAACTAAGTAAATGTGTCATTTTCTCAAATTGTATCTCCTGAGGAAAAAAAAAATATTGCAGTGTGAAGAGCTACACATAGCTTTTCTCTGAGGATCTTATCAATGTCAAAGGCTTTTCTGAAGTCTAGGTGGAAAATATGTTCTGCTCTCCCCTTGTCTACCAGGACCTCATATAACTTAATCAAGTTGATTAAGCATAATTTCCCCTTGGTGAAGTCATGCTGACTACTGATGATTTTCTTGTCTTTAATGTGCCTGACTGGCCTGTAATTCCCTGGGTCCTCCTTCTTGCCCTTTCTGAGAAAAGGAGTTAGGTTTGCTTTCCTCCAGTACTCAGGCACTTCTAGTCACCATGATCAATCAAAGATTATTGAGAGTGGCCTTGCAATAACATTTGCCAGTTGCCTCAGCACTGATGGGTGAATCTCATCAAGGCCCATGGACTGACTTATGTCCAATTTTTTTAAGTATTGCCTGACCTGATCTTCTTCCACCAAGAAGGATCTTCCAAGCACCATTTTCTTTGCTCCACATTTTCATTCTCGTCCCAGGGACTTGGGGCCTCTGAGGGCCTGTCTTGCTAGTAAAGGCTGAGGCAAAGGCAGCATTCAGTACCTCTGCCTTTTCCATGTCCTACATAACCAGGTCACTCATCTTGTTGAGCAATGAGCCCACATTTTCCCTGTCACCTGTGTACTTATGTAAGCCCCTCTTGTTGTCTTGACATCCTTGGCCAGATTCAGTTCCATTTGGGCTTTAGCTTTCCTAACTTCATCTCTGGATGCTCAGACAATTTTTCTGTATTCCTCCCAGGGTACCCATCTTTGCTTCTAGCCTGTGCATGCTTCCTTTTTGTGACTGAGTTGGCTAGGAGCTATTTGTTCATCCACACCGGCCTCCTTGCATCTTTATCTGACATCTTATTCATTGGGTAGGAACTGAGTTCACGTGCCACAGAGGCTAGAATCCATTGGACTCAAGAGCATTGCCAAAACTGTACGTTAGAATATTATAGCAGTCACCTGTGAAATAGAGCTGGGGAGCTGTCAAAAAATAGAACTGCCCTTAAAAGACAATTCTTATTTAAATGTGATAAATCTAGAAGTCTGAAACAATATTGAGAATTACCCAAAATAAAATTCTGCTACAAATGTGTCTTATCAAACACTTTTTTCAGGCTCAGGTGAGAAACAGTGAAGGTACATTTAATCAGTGTAATTGATTACAAATTAAAGGAAAGGCTGCCAAAGTGGAGAAAGCAGTTGCAGTGAATCTGTGAGAAAGAAATTAAATGATGCCTATAGGTTACTGCATGCTTCATAAAAATTATTTATAACTCTCATTTTTCAATAAGGCAAAGAAAAACAGAAAAAGATAGCCTGAGCTACCCTTTATAATAAATTCAGATAAAGTTGACTGTGCTAAAAATTGAGTGCATTCACTACATTTTTGGAGGGTGTGAGAATATAGGATTTTAATTATTCTGCTCTATGCTCTGAGAACATTAGCAAATAAGCCACATATTTACTATAGTTCAGTCATTTTGACAGTAATGAGGCTGCAAAGCATACCTGAGTACTGATAATAATATAAGGCTTTATCTTTCAAAGATAGCTGGCAGATGCAAGTAATTTAGTAACATTTGCCAACCTTGATTATCTAAATTTTAGCCACTTAAGATTTCTTCTGGCCCAAAAAAAGGACAGTATATAAATGAACTCTCCTTCGAGCAATCCAAAAGCTCAATTATCTAAGCTGCCTTGCTGATCCCCAGGATTTTGGTGAAAAACAGGTCAAATTGTAGTTTAGTGCTAGTTGCATATTATTTTTTGGTATTTAAAGCAGAAAAGGAAAATGCAAAAAGGAAAGGAAAATAAAAAAGGGAAAAGACAAGAGAAAAGTACTTCCCTCACTGTAACATTATGTTCTTTAGATGTTAAATTAAAATTACTGCCAAAAATAGCAATTCCTTGTGACACATAAATTCTGATATCTGATTAAACTCAACAAGAATCTCTAAATTATTGTTTTATAATGGTTTTCTTGTTGGTTGTTCGTGTATGTGTTTGAGATGAAAGGCTAGATCTTAAAGAGGAATTCTATGTCTAAAATTTCACACAATTCCTTAGGTTACTTTTGGAGGACTGTCCCCTTGAGAGAAGCGTGGGACCTCAGGGTCTCTAACCAGTCCCTGAAAAAAGTTTAGGTCTTACCCCAGGCCAAAATATATCAGGACATTTTGAGAAGGTTGACCCAAACCCAGTGAACTCTGTTTGAATTTAACTGAGATCTTTCCAAATTGAAACACTAAGGAGAAACACAGATCTGAAATCCTGCCTCTTGCTTACCATGGCCAAAGAATCTGTGTGACCACTATTTGATCAGGGTTGAAAAAGCACTATCTTTTCTTCCAAAGGGCACTCACTTCATCCTTTCCAGGTCTTCCACATCATAGGGCTGAAGCTAGTACGGATTCTTGTGGTCAGTGTGATCCCACAACAAGAAAAGAAGCCAATCTTAGTCTTTTCTGCTCCCTATAAAGATCTCAGATCTTGTTTCCTATTCACTAACAAAGCACCTAAATTGCCAACAGTGTGTGCAGGGACTCTGTCGGCCCCTTATATCACAGCCTTGACCATGAGCAGAAAGGAACTCAAGGCACTGTGGGTCGTGAAGAGTGCAGGAGGAGGAAGTAACCCACTAGTACCTCCTGAATGAAGAAGTTCCCTCACCTGAAAGAGGAATGTCTATGTGTATTCAGTTCAGAAACCTCAGTATCACACACTGAAGCGTTCTGGGACACAGGCTCAGATAAGGAGGTGTTTCTGCAGTACACCCAGCATGTCCTGAACAAAGTGGGCAAGGGACCTGCAATAGACTTTGGGCTGATGGCTTTTACAGTACAGCGCACTGATATGTTGGAGTGCAAAGTTGCAACATCCCAGCATAGAGACTGCGTGTCAAGCAAGCATCATTTCTCTCTGGGCTTGCTCTTTCCTGTGCAAAGGGGTACAGCCTGTCCAGCAATAGCTTCTTTCCACGGCCTAGGAGAGCCTTTATGTTTTTGCATACTTGTTCCCTGAAGGAAGAAGAAACGGATGTTTCTCTGCAACTCTGAGTCACAGGATGGATTTTCTGGAAGACCTTTACGTGTGATATTTCTTGGATGCTGCTTCATTATCAGCTGCCCTAGCAAAAAATGTCTTGCTTGATCTTATGGTAAAAATAAAGTCAGAATTCTCCCTGGTTATTTTTCATAGTAAAATATATTCCAGTTAATGTGAACACACACAGGGAAGGGAAATTTAATGGGACTTCTTACAAGACACCAGTTTAATCTAATGGTAATGACTATTTCTTAATTGAGATAAGATTAACATAAATTCCACCCAATAGGGATACAGTCAGCTGGTGCCAAGGGATCACATGGTGCTCAATTAAGTGTGTAATCAATGTAAATTTCCTATCTTACGTCAATTAATAAAAAGTAAATATATTAATAATAAAGTATTAACCAGCAAAGTATAACATTTATGATCCAAAGTATCCCAAAATACTGAGTACTGTATTATTTGTAAGGTAGAAGTTACCATCACAAATTATAGGAAGATAAACAGATCAAATAAAAATCAAAAGCTTTTAATATACACTGCAGTGATGACAATGTGAGGATGAAAATACACAAGTGTTTTGTTTATCAGATACCAGAATCATCTGAATCTGAACGCTGAAGCCCTCCACACAGTATGAGCTCTGCAATGGAGCAGGGTTGAGAAAAATGATCCGAGAATCCTAGAATAGTTTTAGCTGTAAGGGACATTCAGAGGTCACCTAGTCCAACCCCCCTGCAATGATCAGGGACATCTTCAACTAGATCCGGTTGCTCAGAGCCCCGTCCAGCCTGGCCTTGAATGTTTCCAGGGATGGGGCATCTACCACCTCTCTGGGAAACCTGTGCCAGTGTTTCTCCACCCTCATAATAAAAAATTTCTTCCTTATACCTGGTCTGAATCTCCCCTCTTTCAGTTTAAAACCATTGACCCCTGTCCTATTGCTACAGGCCCTATTAAAAGGCTTCTCCGCATCTTTCTTATAAGCCTCTTTTAAGTACTGAAAGGCCACAATAAAGTCTCCTGGGACCCTTCTCTTCTTCAGACTGAACAACCCCAACTCTCTCAACCTGTCCTCATAGGAGACGAAAGGCAAAGACTTCACAGACTCACTGTGCACCCAAAAAAGGTCAATAGGAAGAAGAGGTGATAAAGTGAGTATTTTTGTAAATTTCACTCCCTTTAAAAATTGTCTTATTATGCAAGAGCTACTCAGAGACAGCTATACCCACATTTAGGGGACTGAAGCCACGCCTGCATCCATAACGACTCCTTTTTTTGGATTGGGCATAGACCCAAACTGGAGGTCTTTAGTAGAACACATGAAAAGCAGCTTTGCTACTCCAGAAAGAAGAGTTCAGGTCTCTCCTGCCACCAGAAATGGAGATGTAGAGGAGAGGGCAGAGACGAGGAAGACTGAAGGAAGAAATCAGGGTATTCAGGAAAATGTGGCTTGCTGTTTCTACTGGTTCAGCCATGACCAGTCTGATCTTACAGGACTTCAGTATAAAAAAATATAGTCAACACAAACATAACATTTAGGTTGCTCCACTATTCAGCTTTTCCATGCAGCGATTTTATTCTTGCTGTGCCTAAAGACGATTAAGTCTAGGTGAGTGACAAAACCAGAGATGTTGAGAAATGGGGTTTATTCCTCTTCAGTATCAGTTCGGGCTGGCCTGAGGTTGTCTTCAAAGATAATAGGCACATTTTCTCTGTGTGATAATTTTGTTAACTTTCGGGTAATGAAAATCACACTGTACATTGCACCTTTCATAATACAGTTGTATGACAGGACATAATCAGGGATTTCTGTAATAAGGACCTCTGATACTAAATGTTTGACCCAAGTATTAAGTAGTAATAGCAATATCTCATAACAAGCATCTGCAAGGTATTCAAAAACAATGTTTCAGCTGAACCATTTTTCTTCGTTTTCCTCTCAAACTACGGTCAATGCTGCTGCAGGTATAAATTCATTCTGCTCTACAGCCATTTATACTAGTCTCTTTATTGCAGTGACTTTGCTCCATCGAAAGCTTTAATAACATATTTCTAGACTTTCCTCTCCTTTCTCTGTCTCCTTTCTCTTGAAGAGATATCTTGTCATCAAATTGATCTAAAGATCACTTATCATCAAACTGTTCAAGACCTACATCTTATCTAAAATTTATCCTGACACAAAAGCCACTTGTCCTTCTGGAATGGAGAGGTGGAAGAGGGGGAGGGAAAACAGGGAGAAAAGTAGAAAAAAAAAAAATCAAAGCAACTCCCCAATTCATGGAATGTAAAGACAAAAATTGAAAAAAAGCAGATTTTTAAAGATTCACCAAAAATCACACCATATTAAATATTCTGTATCCATTGATATTTCTAAGTTTTATTTTCATTTTACATTTAAATGGTAAATTCCATTGCAGCTAGTACATAATGAATCAGTGTCATCTGTAATGATATATGTAGGCTGGCAAACAGGAACACAGCCAAGCACATAGCCAAGCAAGCTCTTTAATTCCTACTCTTTCTTGTAAATATGTCTATGTAATTCTTTTGAAGTAGATAGTGAGCTCTATCTCTTATTTTCACAGATTGCTAGCTCTTCTATTTAAGTTGTGAGTATTTTAACAAGATTGATTGATTGTAAGGAAATGTAAGCACTACTTTCTGGAGAAATCTTGCAAACCAGTTTTAGTGATGCAAAAAATCAGCTCTATTAATGGTTTTATTAGTAATTTCTGTCAAAACAAATAACCTCTGCTATGGAACAAAGATGCCCTTTAAAGACTTAAAAATACTTAAATTATTTCAGTTTTCATTATTGCAGTGAATTTTTTCCAGACATTTAACTCAATATTATTCTAAATGTACTTTACTGAATTATTAGATTATGAAGTTATTGTTTTGCATGAGAATCCTAAACCTTGTTCTTCAAGCCTTTTTTTAATAAAAAAACTCAACAACTTATTTTTGTCTTTGAGAAAATCCAGACTTGGAACTATTAAAAGATTATGATCCTATAGCAAGAGTTACATTTCATATTAAAATCCTATTTAAATCTCTTTGATGTAGGTTGCTGTACAGTGTTCATCACAGTTTTTGAGAAATGTGTGAGGTAAGGTAACAAACATCTCTGCTGTATTTGTTCTCTTATATTCTTCTTGTGAAGAGGAATTATGTGCAATGAAACACTTATTTCAGTGTTCTTAAATTTCATAAACACCCATGCCTTGCTAGTTGGTTGTTACCAAGAGCGAAGCCATCAGAAAGGTGTTTAAACTAGGAGGTATGCAACAGTGGCCTAGAGCTTCTGGAACTGTTCTTGCCATTGTCCTGAGATGGATGCTGGGAGCACTCTCAGGACAGACAATCTGTATCTTTTTTCTGTGGAAAACTGCTTTGTATTAGAAAATCACAACTGTAATGAATCTTTCAAACAGATCATTTCTTAATCATTTAGTTACTTCTGTCCACTGCTCTGAGCTCCTAGTAAGCCTCCTAATGAGGAAGGAGACTTGGATTTAATACCATACTAAAGAGAGGATGAGAAGACTTGTCAGATATAATAGCCACTGTTGTTAAGGAGGTATACTGTACTGTTCTGTGCATACTGGGGTTTCCTAAACCCTAACAGCTTCATGGTAAGCTATGCTGTACTGCTGCAGTCAGGTTGAAAGGAAATGACAAAAGCACGAATAACTCAACCCAGGCCACTGCTAGCTATGATAGTACAGATTCTTCCAGATAGACAGAGATGACAAGAAATATTACCCACAGATACTGTGATGTCAGTGAAGACTCTCGTTTTGCTTCTCTGTTAGAAAACTAGATTGTTTAGTTGCACTTTCAACCAGAGAATACCACACCAGAGGTAAAAACTTACATTTTCTTTTCTCTACCAATGGAACATCTGTCTTGCTCAGATTTGAGTTCTGAAAATCTGTGTTATATCTTTGAACTGCCTACTGTCTCCCTGCAGTGTTATAAGTGTCATCTTGTGTATAATGTAAGCTTTTTCCGTTCTGGTCAGACTATTGCATGGTTCTTACAAGGGTCGTGTTCCTGAAGGTCTACTAAAATTTAAAGAGCAGTAGGTAGTGGAATAAACAAACCTATGTGTCACCTGTTGCAGTTGATCACCCAGCTTCAAAATAAACTCATCTTTTCTGGCTATATGTTTTTCATCTCTGCATGTAACCAAAATCCCACTATCACCCTCTCATTTTCATCATTATTTTTCTGTAAAAAGAAGCACAAGTCTTTTGTGACATGGCTTTTTGATATTACCTCATTTGTACCCAGTCAGCTAGCTTTACTGAATAAATTTGAAAAAACTAAGACTGTATACTTAAGCAGCCTCCACTGAATTTCTGGCTTATATATTTTGATGATAAATTAAGGGATTATCTTTTGTCCTCAAATACCCAGGATAAGGTTAGTTAAACATTCGAATTGTGCTACAATTACCTCAAACCATTTGTTTTTCACTTGTTTACCTTGGAAGGGTTTATAGAATGAAATAGCCTCATTCATTTTTTGGTTTAGTTTTGTTCAGGTTTTTTGCCAGACAAAATAGTGCATTTTTTTTCTTTCTCTTGGTATCTGAACACACTGAAAAGTTTATGGATCCAGGTTACCTCTATACCAGGGAGGGAATAGTCTTTTCTAAGGTGTTCTTGCCGTCCAAACGGCACTTCAGTAGATTTCTGCAACAGCAAATAAGTCTTTCTAGTGGCTTTGCAGTTGCCAGTCCAGGCCATCAGGTCAGCACACCATTCAGAATTCACCTGTCTCATGGAAACCTCTTTGGCAACTACAGAAGGGTGGACAGTTGCCTCTGCTCTCTGGCTCTACTTCTAACTGTTGAGCACAACTGTGTTGCTTGCTGATGTCACTAATTTCAGCAAACCAGAAAGGCCTGTCAGCAAGGAGCCTGTTCTGGGCTAGTTCTCTTTCTTTTGCCAGGAGAACACATGAAGAAGGCAATAAGGCAAAAGTCTGCTGTTGGGACTTGTCTTCCACAGCACAAAGAATACAAATTTTCCAGAATGGAAGGTTGCCTTCAACCTTTCTCATGCATATAATGTACTCAGACAAGATTTAGAGCAGTCTTCACAATATAAAATAAGTAACACTGTAGGCCCCTGACTGTCTTGGTAACCCACAAGTGGAGTCTTGCTAGTTTCTCTAGATCTGTCTTCAACTAGAGATTGGGGGACCTAAAACCAGACACAATATTCCAAATGAAGCCTCTCTAGTGTTGACTACAGAGGGATGATACCTTTTCTAGACACCTCTCTTGTAATATGGACTAGTAGCACACAGCGTGTTTCATTTGAAAGTAGTGTGAAGTTGGCTCATGTTTGACCTGGTATCCGCCATAGCCCCCAGCCCTTTTCAGCAGAACTGCTATCCAGCATTCACTCCTCAGCCTCCACTAGTATGTAAGGTTATTCCATCTAAGAGGCAGAGCTCTGCCCTTCTCCTCACTGAAATTTGTGAGATGTCTGTTGGCTGAATCTTCAGGCTTTTCAGTCTCACTCTGAACAGAAGCTCTACCACTCCCTGTGTCAGTCACTCTCCATGTCTTAGTCTGATCCACAAATTCACTGTGGATGCATGCCATGCCCTCATCCACAGGGGTGGATGAAGATGCTGAAAATTACAGGTCCCAATATTGATGCCTAAGATACCCTGTTGCTAGCTGCCAGCTGGATCATGCATTGGTGATCACCATCCTTTAACCTCAGTGGTCTAACCAGATTCCACTCCATCTAACAATCGAAACTTCCTTGGCTTCCAGATGAAAAAGCTGTGGGACACAGTGTTAAAAAATCTTATTAATATTTCACAGAGTATTGTGTAGCAACCTCTCCAGCTGCAACCTACTCTAGCCTACACTTGATTCAGCACAATTTTTAAAACTGTAGAGAGACCAGTTAAAAAACAATAATTGCACAAAAAAGGCATCACTCCTTTCCTAGAAGCTGGGTATGATGCTCTGAAACCAGTCGCTGATTACTAAAAAACCAGACTCCACTATGGTGAGAGCTGCCATGAAGGCATCGCAGTTTCACAGAAGTACAGAACTATTGAACTTGGAGGGCATCTCTGGAGATCCCCAAGTCCAGTCTGCCTACTGAAAGAAAGGTTACCTAGAGGAAATTGCTCAGGGCTTGACACACCTGGGGTTTGAATATCTCCAAGGACAGAGACTGCACAGCTTTCAGTATTCAATCACATCCACAGTAAAAAAAAATGTTGGGGTTTTTGTTTTGTTATGTTTTAATGGAATTTGCTGTATTCCAATTTGTGCCAATTACCTATTGTACTTTCATGGGGCACTGGTGAGAAGACCTTGGCTCTACCTTCTTTACTCCATCCCCTCAGTGGATATTTATACACATTGATATGATCCCCCCTGAGCCTACTCTGAGCTGAACAGTCCTAGGTCTCTCTTAGCCTCTCCTCATATGACAGGTGCTCCAAAACCTGTCTTTCCAGTGGGGCCATGCTCCGGTAAGTCCATGTCTCTCTTGTACTGATAAGCCCAGAACTGGACACAGCACTCCAGATTTGTCTCACAAGTGCTAAACAGAGAGGAGACATCCTCTCCCTCAATGTGCTGTAACACTCCTCCTAAAGCAGCCAGGAAGCTGTTGGACTTAATTGCCACAAGGTCACATTGGGGCTCATGGGCAACTTTTTCTCCATCAAGGCCTCCAGTTCCTTTTCTGACAAGAGTAGAAAAGAGAATTAAAGCTCTACTTCATCAAGGTGATAAGACAATAACATTTTCAGAAGGTGTTTTCTTTTGCACCTTTGGTTTTGAGTGGTAACATATCATATCAAACGCTTCATTACCTTCAATTACATAGGCTACACTGAGTGAGTACATTCCCTCTGTTTATTCCAAAGTTCTGTCCAGACCATCTAAAAAGCTCTTTTCAACAGCAGACTTCCTCTCCTCCTACTCTTACAAAGTAGAGCTTGTGGCAGATGCACTCAACCTCCCCCCAGCCAAACCAGCAGCAGTTTGGTCCAGGCTCCAGAGGAGAGAAGGGTCTGAGCCATAGTCAGGCCGAGAACTCCTTCCAGGAGACCCACAGGGAAGCAGAACGGCACACTGAACACTGGTGGCTTGTGGGCGCAGGGACTCTCGTGCATACTCTTCCTACTATATGCAATTTGACTACGAGTCAACCACTTCATTCTATAAATACGACAGCCTGGATGAGCCCACTTTGAGCTCTCCCTGCTAAATAAGTGAGCTGTATGGCAATGGTTTTACTACTCAGAGGTCAGTGGATGAGCCCAATTCAAGTTCAATATTAATCATTCAGCTTAAGTAGATACACACCAAATGTAATGGATTATTTAGAGATATAAGGTTGTATGATTTTTAATACACTCTTTGATTCATGTTACTTGGTAGACTAGATTTGCTAAAATTTTAAGCTCGTATTTACCAAAAGCAATTGCAGACTACACTAAATGCCTGCAAGATAAAGTCTAGCTTGCATTTTGCTGGGAAAAATGGAACTGACTGGGAAAACAATGATCCAAGGCTAACACAGAGATATCACAGACATCTGCAAAGAGGGGCCTATTTTGCACTCCACTGAGAAGAAAAGATTTATCCAGACAAAACAGCACCTTCAAGGATGTGGACCAAAAACAATGTCTACAACTGAACAAAAAAAGGCCCATGTGGAGTCAGGGAAAAAGGGTCCAATGGAGAGCAAAGGCCCTGGTGGTGAAATTTTGCTGTTGAACTGGATCTTGGTGTGAATGGTCTGTAAGGATATAAAAGTTTGTATTTTTCTATGCTTGGGCGGATGTCTTTGCAGGTACCCAGCTTGAGCCAGCCCTTCTGCTAGTCTACTCCATTAAATTTTTTATTTTCTGAGAATTTTGTCTCCTGAAAGTCTGCTCTGTATATGGTTATAAGGCCTCGCCTGAAAGTTTGCTGCTGGAGTTCTAAAATACAGACTCTGGAGAGAACGGTTATCAGGGAAAGAGGAAACCTGACAGGTGGCACTGCGATGTATACAGGCCTCGCCTGAAAGTTTATCTCCGGAGTTCCAAGGCACAGCCTCTGGAGCGAAGGGTTATCAGGGAGGGAAGACGCCTGAAAGTTTGCTTCATGAATGGATACAGGCATCTGGAGAGAAGGTAAGCAGCATTCGGCTTGGCGCATTTCCCCCATACAGTAAATAATAGAGTGAACCCGCCATGGAACTCTTTTAAGTTGCACTTCTCTCTAAGAAATATAAACATTGTTCTGCAGCAAGCAGAACCCTAAATCACTCCCCTATGACAGAGCTGTGTCTGCAAAATGCATTGGCTTGTTCACATCTATCATGTCCTGTCATGACAGTGCTACATGAAGAAGCCACAGTATTGGTTTCTTCCTTTGCTTTTAGCAAGTAATCCTCCTCTCCCCTAGGAAACTGAATCCACTTCCCTCTGGCCTCAGTCAAGCACTAAGTTGTGAAGTAGTGGCAGCCCACCAGACACACTGTGAAGTCACTTTACGCAGTTGCAGGTGTGCTTTGCTGAGCCTCCAAAGCACGATCCCTTTTAAGATAACACACCTGGTGGAGATCTTGTTTCAGAGAGCTTGACATCTCCTCAGAGGCTACATGTTCATAGCTGCAGCCTCAGGGCAAATAAAGTACCAAAGAGACACAGAAATCCATGGAAAATATACCACTCCAGATCATGCCCTGGAGTCTGTAGAAGATACCACACTGTCCTGCTGCAGAGCTCCAAGCCTCCTCATGGACAGTTTCCATGTGCAGTGTAGCTGCAGGCAAAATATTATCTGAATCTGCTTGGAGACAGAGAATACTATGCACTGTTGGCCAAAATTTATATCCTCTCCTCAGCCCAAAGATAAATTTCTAGTTTCTTATGGGGATGCTTATACTGGATTAATTTCCTTGCAATCTCAAATCTTGTCCCAGGATGACTCCATGGAAAATAGCTTGAGGTAGAAAAACATATGCTGGCACAGAAGTTACTCCAAGTCTAGGAGAAATAATAAGACTCTAAGCTCATCTTAAGGATTGGCAGTAATCTGCAGGCTAGAATCAGCAGAAAGGAAGGGGAGGCAGAGGGGGAAGGAAGGTCAGTCAGTTCAGTAAAAAATGTTAAGTCATCTTGCTGAAGATTGACTACCTGTAACTGCATAGCTCCATGTTTGTTCTTTAACTCAGCTTACAGTTAAGAAATTTGTCTTGAAATTTAGGTGTAACATTTCATTTTTTTCTCTTGTTTTGTGATTCTCTTGTTTTGTGATTCAGAATGAAAAATTCACCTGGTTTCTGTTAAGGGATGTTACAAGCAGCCTCCTCTTCCAGCAGTGCCAGCCCAGGACCTTCCTGCCCATCTACTGAAGCCCAGACCAGTACCTGGAGACCCAAAGACAGGCTGTAGGAGGCAGCTGCCACTTTCCCATTTGTAGGTTCAACCAATAGTGAAGCTGAGCACATATCCCAAACACAAACACACAGAAGAGGACACACACACAGAGGACACAGATATGACCAGTCACACAGGTGGTCACAGACAAGACGCAGCCTCCAGCAGCCCCCACATTCAGGACTTGCACCAGACACTGGCACAAACAGCTATGTCCCCTCTTCCTCTTGGGCTGGCAGAGGCAGAAGGTCCCTCGTGCAGCACACACACCACACTCTCCAGGTTCACAAGCATACGCACATTCACAGCACCAGCATGGGCGGTCTGCCTATGTGACACCCCTGCTGGGATCCTTCCCCCTTCCGAATACGCCACAGGTCCCTGATTCACTGTCTGGTCCAGCTGAGTGCTCACACACAGCACTCACACACTTGTCCCACAGGTACCTGACACTCGCAGGTCCCCCCAAATGCCAGTATAGACTCTCCACCTGCCTGATACCCCTGACCAGACCTGCAGGAGGTCCAACTTGGAGTTTTCCGATGAATCCATATGCACACCCCATGCACTCCCTGTTGAGGAAGTTACAGACACTTGCACTGACACCTAGCACATGGACTGTGACCCACAGTCCTGCTCTAGCCACTGACACTGAGCCCCTCACTCACCTCACTCACACCCACTCCCTCTCCAATAGCTGTCACCAGACCTTTGCCGTACTGGCAGATAGAGACAAAGGTTACACAAAGAGATTGTTAAGAAAGGCTTTAGAAGACAGGACAGACTGGTGTGACCAGTAGTAGGGCTCAGCCAGACAAATGTACTGATCGGACCCGTTTTACATGCAATCAGCCCCTTTTATACCCCTTTCTGTCTACCTCTTTTTATTCTTCCCCGCTCCCCCGTTCTCTTCACATCGCCTCATTAGTTGGCATAGCCTCTCTGACCCTCTTCCAATGTTCTGAACCTTCAGATTTGCATCTTTATCAGTTGCAAAGTCCTGTCTTGCCTACAATTTCTTGATAGCCCATCAATTAGTGTGACTGACCAGGTTTGTTTCTGGTTATGTTCTTTGTCAATGCTAATCGATCATGGTTTATGTCTGTGCTTTTTTCCCTCTCTTTCTTTATCTTCTCAACTGAGAAAATCAGCATCCTCACACTCACAGAATCACAGAATGGTTAGGGTTGGAAGGGACCTCTCGAGATCACCTAGTCCAACCCACCTGCTAAAGCAGGTTCACCTAGATTTGATTGTACAGGAATGTGTCCAGGTAGGTCCTGAATTATGCCAAAGAAGGAGACTTCACAACTGCTCTGGGCAGCCTGTTCCAGTGCTCTGTCACCCTCAAAGTAGTTTTTCCTCACATTCAGATGGAACCTCCTGTGCTTCAGTCTGTGCCGCTTGCCCCTCATCCTGTCGCTGGGCACCACTGAAAGGAGTCTGCTGCCATCTTCTTGACATCCACCCTTGAGATATTTATAAGCATTGGTGAGATCCCCTCTCAGCCTTTCCTTCTCCAGGCTGAACAGACTCAGCTCTCTCAGTCTCTCCTAAGAAAGGTGCTCTAGGCCCCTAATCATCTTTGTAGCCCACCACTGGACTCTCTCCAGTAATTCCTTATCCTTCTTAAACTGGGGAGCCCAGAACTGGACACAGTACTCCAGATGCGGTCTCACCAGGGCAGAGTAGAGGGGGAGGATAACCTCCCTTGACCTGCTGGTCACACTCTTCTTAATGCACCCCAGGATACCGTAGGCCTTCTTGGCCACAAGGGTACATTGTTGACTCATGGTCAACCTGTTGTCGACTAGAACTCCCAAGTTCTTCTCTGCAGTGCTGCTTTCCAGCAAGTCTGCCCGTAATCTGTACTGGTGCCTGGGGTTATTCTTCCCCAGGTGCAGGACCCTATGCTTGCCCTTGTTGAACTTCATCAGGTTTTTCTCTGCCCAGTCCTCCAGCCTGTTCACATCACACTGAATGGCAGCACAGCCTTCTGGTGTGTCAGCCCTTCCTCCCAGTTTGGTATCATCAGCAAAGTTGCTGAGAGTGCGCTCAGTCTCTTCATCCAGCTCATTGCTGAACAGGTTGA
This sequence comes from Caloenas nicobarica, assembly GCF_036013445.1. Taxonomy (NCBI): domain Eukaryota; kingdom Metazoa; phylum Chordata; class Aves; order Columbiformes; family Columbidae; genus Caloenas; species Caloenas nicobarica. The sequence continues at coordinate 178,205,488 of NC_088245.1, forward strand.
ACAAGACTGGATCTAATACTGACCCCTGGGGAACCCGCTAACTACAGGCCTCCAACCAGACTTTGCACTGTTGATGACAATACTCTGAGCTATTTCATCCAGCCAGTTCATGATGCATCTCATCGTGCATTCATCCAGACCACACTTCCTGATCTTGCCTATGAGGAGGTTGTAAGAGATGGTGTCAAAAGCCTTGCTGAAGTCAAGGTAGACAACATCCACTGCTCTTCCCTCATCTACCCAGCCACTCTATTTATCCTTACAAATTAGTGCTACTGACCAGTGTTTTTCTTCCCAAGATCTCTCTTATCACGTGTTGGTCAGGTTTCTCTCTGTATAAGCTTGTTTATGGCTTCTTTGTTCAGACACCATTAAAAGAGCAGACCTCTTCCCACATACCCTTACAGGTTTCTATCTATAGCTGGTGAATGAAGAAGGCACCTATAGATAATTCATATGTTCCTCAAGCAGAAATTTCAGGGACTAATTGCTAGCCTTTGGGGGCACATATCTCTTTCTATTGCCTCTTGAAAGGCTGGAGATGACTGGGTCACATGTAACATCTGAAGTGAATCTCTTTCCCAATAAAACAAGGTTAATTGGGAAAAACCATTGAAAGTGGCAAATTATAAGGAAAGTTAATAAATGGAGAATAATTATAGTCTCATATTTGTTGACGCAGAGGTTTTTTTATGGATTATCTTTGGACATAATAACAAATAAAAACCAAGATATTTGTAAAATACTGAAATTTCTGTTATATTGAACCTTAGTAACTCCTTGTCATGCATCAGGAAAAAGTTTCAATTTTCATGGGTCTTTTTGTGAATCATGTTGCATGTTGTATTTTTATTGTCTGAATGATCGTATTTGATAATTTTGTTAGTATGCTGTCTGACATTAGATCAAGACATATTTTTGTGTTCATAGTTTCAGACTTTATGGCTATTTATTTGACTGCTTAACTGAAAGGAATAAAGCTATAAAATTCATAACTTGAGTGATTTCTGTTTATGGAGATTTATGTACCATAGAAACTAAAGGTCATTTGAGGATTTTCACTTTTGTGTTTCTTCTACTTGCCTGTGCTCTTAGGGATGACTGATGAAGTACAAAAGCACAGTGTCCCTCAATGTTAGTATCTTGCAAATTATATTAAAGCACTCAAAACCAAGCAATCAACCAAAAAGACCAAAAAAACACCAGAAAAATCCACGTAGAATCCAGTTGTAATTAAAAATTATAGCAAATAAAAACGTCAACTCCTGATGAAAACACTTTCAGTACATATACCGGGAATGTGCCATATCCTCTTGTTAATGTTGATGGATGTCATGGTTTAACCCCAGCTGGTAACTGAGCACCACATGGCCACTCGCTCACTCCCCCACCCCACCCCAACCCCAGTGGGATGGGGGAGAGAATCAGAAGAATAAAAGTGAGAAATCTCATAGGTTGAGATAAAGGCAGTTTAATAAGTAAAGCAAAAGACAGACACACAAGCAAAGCAAAAAACAAGGAATTCATTCACTACTTCCCATCATCAAGCAGGTGTTCAGCCATCTCTAGGAAAGCAGGGCTCCATCACACATAACAGTTACTTGGGAAGACAAACACCATAATTCTGAATGTTGTTCCCTTCTTCTTCCCCCAGCTTTATATTGTGACCATGACATCACATGGTACGGAATATCCCTTTGACCAGGTTGGGTCAGCCATCCTGGCTGAGTCCCCTCCCAGTTTCTTGTGCATCTACAGCCTTCTCACTGAAAAGTCCTTGACTTGGTATAAACATTGCTTGGCAACAACCAAAACAGCAGTGTATTATCAACATTCTTCTTACACTAAATCCAAATCACAGAACCATACCAGCTACTAGGAAGAAAATTAACTCTATCCCAGCTGAAACCTGGAGATGTGTGAGCCATTATGGTTCAGTTAAAATATGCATCCAAAAATTTATGTAGAACAACTCGGAGAAATTCTATGACCTGTTTTATATTCAGAAAGTTCAAGGAAATTATAATGGTACCTCTGGACTTGAAGTCACAATAGAGATGTCCAATATGTAGTGAGCTTGAAATCTCCTAACAGCTATTCTCCAGAGATTTTATATATTTCCTGATTTATCTGATCACATTTCTTGTCAGAACATTTTACAAGTGTGCTTTAGGTCTGCAATCTTAGTTTTATTCTATTTTTATGGCCAGGCAAGAAAAGAGAGACTTGATACTGGAACACAACTTCGTCTCAGGTAAAGTGGCACATCTCTACTGACTTTGTTGAGTTTCATGTGTACATCTGCAGCATGAATTAAATAAATTTCCACCGTTTTTTTCTGTATTTATCTCTGACTTGCTTTTGTTACTCAGCCTGCCTTTCCCAGATTTTTGTCCAAGTCATTTATATAGGTACAATTTTGTCACAAATGATAACATTATTGGATTTCTTGCTCCTTGGGATGCCATCAGATAGATGCTGTAGCCAGTGTAGCTGCAGACTAAATACAACAAAAATGATGGTTTTCTAAAATGGCAAATTGTGGATATTAGACATCTAGCTATTCAATGAGAAACTCCTAAAAGATAAAATGTTATTCTGTTCTTTCCCTCCTTTATTTTACAGATATTTCATGGATGATGTACAAGCTCAGGATATGTGACTTTATAGGTCAGTGTGTGTCAGGGTTTTATTTCACTCAGCTTTCACTCTTTCTTGGTCTCTGAGAAAAGAAAAATCATCACAGAACTACCACATAGATATCAATATAAACAGTAACATTGATTTTACCATAAGTTTTGGTAATATTTTTTATAATATTAACACCAGACTCTACATGGTGCAAGTACACAAAAAACTGGACATATGTAAGAATGTATGCTCTTCAACATTACAGTGACAGTCAAAGCAGAAACTCTCACCTTCTCCAAAGAATCTGATGAGAAAGAAATTATGTTTAAAGTCATAGTCTAGATGTTTTACTGCTGGAAGTATCTTCACTGAGGGAGTTATTATATAGGACTTTGAGTATTTAAGATAACTCTAGTAGCAAAAAGGAGCACATTTGATCTTAAATGGCTTAATACACAATCAGCTAGATCTATTATAGATTTCATCATGCCTCTCCAAAATATTACATTTTAAAGAAGATATTCTGCTATATCTGAGCAACTCTTTTGCTCTGATTCTCTCATTCTTACAGCCAATGGGCAAAGTTTAGTCCACCCTGAAGTGTAAATTATGAACAGTTTCTTACCTGGCACAGATGGAATCCATTTCTGCTCAAAATCAGCTTGCAACAGTACAGAATAAAAAGTGATTTTTAGATAAAATGAAGACCTGGTTCAGTCATTTACATTTAGATCAAGACTAGTAAACACTGAAAATAGCCATATATTTTGTTACTAATTCTTGTAAAAATAATACTTTGTTTATTAACAAATATATTATAGATACATAGCTATACCTATTAATATGCATACAAACATGAATGGCACAATGCTTCATGATATATATTTGGGTTTTTGCAAATGTGTCTATATTTCTGTGAACTATATAGATGAGTTGCACCAAAACAGATAGCATTTTGACCGTAGACAAAATGGGAGTTTTTTCAAAGTGCTAACATCAAGGTGGAATATTTTAAACCATGAACTGTAGTCTCTAAATTAATAGAGAGGCCACCTACCATCTGCTTCACTGTATGCAAATAGTGTCCATAATTTTGAATTTCTGGCAAGGTATCAGTTTCGAAAGTTTGGGACCTCTGCTGAAAACAGCAGTATATACCTGTGAATAAGAACAACTATTCATGTCTTTCCTCCAGTGCACGTGCATGCAGCTGAGAGCAGGTGGGTTGTCAGTCTCATAATATAGGTAATTCATGTCCAAATAAAAGCTAAAACATCAGCTGGCCTGCCTCACAAAACACTGGGGAACAATTAGTATTCAGCTAGGCTTCCACCCAAGACATCAACTTTTCAGGCAGCAAAGGTTAAACACAAAGTCTTATCTCAGTCTTCCAGGCTCGTGTATCCTCTATAAACTGATTTGCCTAGTGATAGCTGTAATTAAATCACTGAAATTCCTGTATCCCAGATGCATGGTTAAATAATTGTTGAGCTTTTCATTCTTAAGTACTCAGAATAACAAATTACATTTCCAGTGTTCAGGTCATCATATTCTGCTCATTTTTAACACTGTGAAATGAGGAATTACCAAGACTGGACATGTGACTGTTTCTGCAGAGGAATCCCTGAGATTTAATACATCCATAGCTTCTACATTTGCAACATCTAATTCAGAATATTGGAAAAGTTATGAACCTAAATCTATAATTGACCTAAAATTTGCAAAAAAAAAGACTGCTTCCAAAGACTGCCTTTGAAGTTAACAAGACATAAGAAATACTTTTCAAACAACTCAATGAATCCAAAAAAGCAAGGAATATTCTTCTTAGTAGGCTAAAAATAACTTATCAGAAAACACTTCAAAATAGCATGATATATGTCTCAAAACTATTTTTGTTTGATATATCAAAGTTAAAGTTCAGCTCTACTAAGAATCACTTTTTCCTACTCCTTGGTCTTGGAATGCTGCTGTAAAGGTTTTGTTCAATACTCTTATTAAAAGAGCAACTGTAAGGGAAGTCCAGCAGATTCATATCACAATGTAGAGAATTAAAAAAAAAAAAAAAATAATGCCAAAATACCCACTGGGCAAAATATTTCTCTTTCTCAGATGAAGGAAATTAAATTCAAAAAAAAAATCTGGAGATGAAGTCCTATTTCAGAAAATGGCATCCAAAAATTCAGGGAAAAGTGGCCTCAGTTTCCACAGAAGAAACAATGTATCAATTTTACATCACCCTCACTGATGCAAAGATAACATGAGATGGTATTACATGGCCACAGTTGTTATTAATAACTTTCAAAAGCTTTGTAGCACAGGAAAATAGAAAATACGTCAGTAGTTTTCTTTTAATCAAGCAAAACACGTGAACCACAGTAAAGTTTAATGCTACTGTAAAACACAGTTGTTAAAGCCACAAAGAGCCTGTCGTTGGCACAGATATAGCCAGTGGCTGAACCTAATTGATTTAAATATTAGAATTAAATATTTACTGTTGCTGCATGTCTTCATGATTTAATTCATGTGAGTGATCATGGTCAGGAAAAACCTTCAGCGAAAACTCTTCATTAAATTCATTTAAATAAATTGATGTATTTCCATTAATGTATTTTGGCTTTGCTTGGCTTTGTATATGCCTGTAAACAGTCGAGACCTTTCAATAGCCAGGACAAGTACAAACATTTCAGACAATCTTGTCAGGCCTGCCTCACCTTTAAAATGAAAATTTTGTCCTGCCGCCTTTGAAGTTAACAAGAGATACCAGATACTTTTCAAACAATGCAATTAATCCAAAAAAGCCAGGGATTTTCTTCTTAGTAGGCTAAAAATAAAAATAGCCACAGGAGTTCCCAAAAATACTTCTCAAAACATGTTACTGACTGGGCAAGAGGAGAATGCAGACAAAAAGGCAATGCTGGCTTCTCTTAAAAATATAGACTACTTACATTTACTTTTGCCTATACAGATTCCTTACCTATAATGCATGCTTTTAGGGAAAATTAGATGCTATATTTTATGCTTGAAAGCATTATGCAGTCTCTAAATTGTTATTTCACTTACCTCTGAAGCACCATTAAAAACACTCTTCAAAATATCCTTCTCTTGAGTTGATAGAGTAAAACCTTCAAGTAGCACTGCTTCATTAACATTCCTCCGTCATTTATTGATTTAAAAGGTTTTCATGAATTTTTGCTCATGTACTGGATGCTGTCAGGTGAGGGATTCAGGAATGAAGGAGTTAAGGAGATCTTTGGGAAAGGGGTTGGGCATAAGAGGGAGGTGTTTTTATATTTGTCTGGGTTTTCCACCAACCCAATCTATTTTAATTGACAATAAATTAAGTTCATTCTCCCCAAATCGAGACTATTTTGTCCATGAAGGTAGTTTGTAAGTGATCTCCATGACTTTAGCTTGACCCGTGAGGATTTCATCTTATTTTCTTTTGCTGCCTTGTTGAGTTCTCACAGCCAGCTAAGGTCAACCCACCACAGTACACAAAAGCATTTCATGTTTCAAGTTTAAAACTACAGAATGCATAAAATTTCTACAGAAGTCAAGGAAAAAAAGAAAGGTCTTTCAAGCTATGCAAAGGAAACTATCAATGTCTACATCTTCACAACATTTTTTATTGTCTTCTAGAGTGACAGTGGCAGTCAAATTTGTTGGGGAAAAATCACTAAAAATCAATTGAGTCAATCAAAAAATCTAGGTCTTCAATCAGCAAATCACTGCAAATTATTGTGTAAAATAATATTTTTTCCATACTTCAGAAGATAAAGGCTGAATTGTCAAGTGTTAATTAGGATTTGTTTTATATAAACGATTTAGAGAGTCATTAAATGCAAACTAGTATTTTCCCCAATAAAGTTTCTTAATTTAGTCTATGTTCATCAGGATCTCTCTTTTCTGAAGTATTTTTTCCTTACAGTCTTTTTGCTGTGTCTTTTCTTCTATCCCTTTACTCAAAGCTATCAGTTGTAGGAATCAAACACCAAAGATGTTATCTCCAGAAAAATATGTATTCCTTACTAGAAAAATATGTATGAGGGCTTATAACAAAACTAAATGCATACACAAGCAAAAAGGCAATATTAGGTATGCAGGTGGATCTGAAAGTAAATGAGCTGTTAGATTATTTACTTTTATATAGCATATGTACATTCAAAATTTGAAAGTCCTAGGAAAGCTTCAGCAAATAATCCTCAACTAAGTGAAAATAAATCCCCTGCTTAAAATTAAGCCATTGTGTGATAATGACATCCAACGGTGAAAAAGAAGAAAAAAAAATCTACTCTTTTGACACGCAGAAAGTGACCTTACGACCTGTAAGATTGTAAGGCAGGTATGTTTATTTCAGCGCTGGTCACACGGGGAAATAATTTTCACCAAAGATGTGTGCAAATTTCCAGCAGCTGTGAGCTTAGTTAAATACTGTAAAGTGTTACATATTCATGAAAGTTCTAGGAACGCCTATACATATTCATAACCTGTCCCCGAGAAGGCGGTTCTTATTACAATGAGTTCTGGGAGATCATTTCCATAGTCTCCACCTTTGGCTCCTCCTGGTTGTGCCTGCACAGTGATCGTGGATCGGGGTCATCTTCTCTGTACATGTTCACCTCTGGCCTGGTGTGATGAGTTGGTTGGGACTCAGACTGCTGAGTTGGCCTACCTCCTGCCCTGTGTCCAAGTTTTGGTTATCTAATCCACCCAAGGATGCACCAAGATTTTGTCTCCCTGCAAGGCCTGTAAAGTCGTCAATAAACTTTTGTTTCTCTTACACAAGGCTTAGACAAGGCTAAGCAAAGCTAGGCAATTGTAGTGTGGGTTAAGGGTTTGCTCTCTAAGCATTAGCTCCTTAAGAATTGATTAGTCAAGTGTTAACTAGTTAATTCCTTGTATCACTTTGCTCAGCTGGGTGTCTAATCAGGGGAATGCTTCAAGAAACACTATTCAGTCTTGCCATGTCAGGTACTGCTCTATAAATATGGCAACATTCAAAAATTCTTATTAGTTAAATCAAATTTCAGATTTAAAACAAACTTCTGTGGTTATGGACATATCTTTAATTCCAGTCTTCTTACTTAGCTTTGAGCTGGCTGTTCATGAGATGGAAGAAGGTTGACATTTTGTCTGGGGAAAATGTTCAAATTAACTCTCAAAGATCTGAAATGTGGCTATGTAAATGCATAAAGTTAATTAGACTTTGATCTATATTATAAACATTTCTATTGATTAATAACATCTCTAGTGTAGCTGGTGTTTGATTCATCTTGGTTAATTTAAAATACGTAGAATGCTTATTTCAAGTCAACCAAGTGCACTTGCATCATTAGTTTGATCTTTATTACATAGATATATATGATACACATTTTTAAGACAGATAAACAGATTCACAATCGTATTTTAAATGTGATGATTGAAAAAAAAATATAGCATCAAAAAGTTCTCTGTCTGAAGAGTTGTCTCTTTTTCTTAAAACAACCATCAATGTGACTTCAAGAGTATAAGTAGAAACAACATCTCATGCAAGATCTATGTCTAGCTTTAAAATTAACTCACTAAAGAAGACAAATCCAACCATATTTTTAAATTCTTAACAAAGGAAGGAAAAAAAACCCTACAACATCAGTATTTCCTTTTACCAACCATACTCCAAAGACTACCCAAATCATGACTGAAAGCTATGTGCTTTTTTCTTAGACTTTGCAAAGTTTTATTGAAGTGTGAAAGCAAACGAGAACAGAAACATCACTCACCCAGCTCCCTGCCTGCTTCAGAAGACAGTAATATAATAACACAGAAATAAATGAAACATCCCAATAGACAATGAGTTTCAAGAATTATTAACGCATTTTCATTAATTCCTGGAAAACATACTGAGAAAGGACAGTTAGATTTTTCCATCTTCACATGCATATTTTTGAACACAAATATACCTCCCTATCAGCAGATCTGAGAAATTTGGGACCTGATCTTAGTATCTAACCATGTTTAGTTGTTTACCAAACAGCCTGTCTTAATTGTATGAACCCTGTTTAATCACTTTCAGCAATACTAGTCCACAAATAGTGGGGAAAATCTAAGACAGCAGCTTGTGATGCTCACGATTCAACATCTACTTAGGAATTTAACTTTGAGCAAATTTATACTGCCCATATTTCCTCTGGGATTAAAAGTTCTATTAATGCACTTCAATAAAACCCATGTATAGACTCAGAATCTCCATGAATCCTATTGGAAACAAGTCATCACCACAGGTCGTATCTACACAATTAACTTGGGTAGTGTCCTAGGTGTCCACTGATAATGACTGCAGCTTGGATAATACCATCCTGATAGGCAGTTATCTAAATTTAGCTGTCTAAAATAGTAAACTTAATCCAGTCCTGTGGATTCATGTTAGCTGCCTAAACATAGGTGCCCAGTGCCGTTGGGTCATCTCTGATGCACCAAGCCCTCTAAAATATTCTCACGGTGGTGGCACATAGGACACAGGAGCTACTGGAAACCCATGCTCTTCTGGAATGGCAGATGGCAGATGGCAGATGTGTGAGAATGCTTTGCATCTAAGGGAGCACTGCACATATATATTCACACAACTGAATCCTGTTTCTCTACTTCAGCTGCAGTGTCCCAGCTCTGTAATGTTGCCCACTTGCCTGCCAGCACCCTGAAAACTCCTAGATGCTCTCGGCCTTAGCACGCTCAATTATCTTCTAAAGGATGGTGTAGCGCATCTCTTCTTTCAAGGCTTTCCACTTCAGTTATTCTTTTCAGAGCAGCATAAAATTAAATTTGAATTAACAAGTACAGCACACATGTCCCTTCTACAGTCCTGAGGTACATTTACACAGATGGAATTGTCCTTTCACCTTCCTTTCCCAATGCCAACCGCATTGTTACCAACAGTGCCAGCCTGTGTGATGAAAAGTGGGTGCCATGTCCTTCTGCTACCCATCTGGGTAGACCAGTTTGTAGACTGTGCAACACACACTAAGCTAAAGTGATGTTATCAGGCTTACATGTTCAGCCTGCTAACGTTCTCCAGTATGTGCTAAGGTTACGTTAAAGCACACTCAGCTGAAACACTCCTGGGGCCTGGGTGAAATGTCCACCAGGTTAAACTGCAAGTGCATGACCCAAAATAGTGGTGAGAATGAAGAAAACCAAAGTCACACTAGCACCCTGTCTGCTCCAGTTTTGCCTTCTCTGGAAAGAGAACACTGCCAAAGACTCCTGTGTTCCAGGTGACTAAAGCATTATGAGAGTTAATCATAGTGTCCCTGATTCTCCAATGGTGATGTTAAGTCTCAAATGCATTAAACAACTCTAACTACAAAGACACAAAGGGGTTTAAATTAGTGACTCCCACTCAGACATACAGAGGATTTTTTGATGAAAACATTATGTCAATGTTTACCACTGGTACAAATGTTAATACAATAGAAAATAGGGGAAAAAATGGCATTATGATAGTGTATTAATCCAGGATGCACTCATTTAATGAAGAAGATGTGCATTCCTGGTGCTGCCCCATCTCAAGCAAGGTAGATTAGGTTTAGAAAAGGTATCGAGAAATGAAGTATGGAAGATCAAAGGAGTTGAAGAGCTGCTGTACAAAGAAATACTAGTGAAGATACACACCTTTGTCAAAGATGCAGTCAAAGTGAAGAAGTGGCTATTATTTATTGGTTTTTATAATATGAAGAGCAGGGGTCATGCTGCTGAAATTTCAGACAGAAGCTTTAAAACCCACAAAATGTAATGCTTCCTACAGGACGTGAAGTTAAATTATGGAAATTTTACAGCAAAATCTGTAGCTACTAAAAGTTTAAGTGAGATTTTAAAACAATTAGAATAATTCCAAAGGACAAAAAAGATGGGCATAAACCTCCAGCTGAGGAAGTCCTCGAACAGCAGATTGCTGGAAGCTATAAAATTGCATTATTCTTGTACTCTTTTCCTAAATATCAATCAGTCATTGTGAGATGCAGGCTTTAAGGCTAGATGAATCCAACACGACTCTTGATATATACTTGTACAAATACAGTAGAAGTTGGCAAAAGGAAAAAAGTGGCAAAGCACCAAATAACAAACAAAAATACTATTTTTGTGTCATTTTAGCTCTTCATTATTTTTCTCAAAAGAACAAAAATCAAAAACTGTTTTCAATAAGCACTCAGGCATGTCCCTTAGGTCCAAACAAATGAAATTTATTTGACTTAGTGAGAAAATAACTGAAATTAATACACGTATGTGCGTGTGCACATACCTACATGTGTAAAAATACATAATTACAAAGAAAAAGCTTTATGCAACTTTTATATATTTTATTTCAGTTTTCAGTAATAGGTTTTTGAGGAACATACTTCAGATGGTTTAAGTACATTATTCCTGGAAAATTGCAAATTTTGCTGTTCAGTTTTTCCTTCGATATTTTACCACGTATTGACTAAGCATGGCAACACTAAATTGGTTTGCTCTTTGATCAAAGGACATGTGATTTTTAGCACTGCTCACTTCTTACAACCAAACAATAAAGATTTCTGCGACTGAAAGATGAGTTCTTTCATTGTAGAGCTTGCAGGAACTACACTAAAATTAAAACATTTTACAAGCCATTATATATCAGGTTAGCTATATACATGCATAGTCCTATGAGAAAAATAAATGAAACATTCTTTAACCTTTACAAGATAGAAAAAATTGTACAATAGACTTTTTAGCTACTTGGGTATAGCATTAAGCTGAGAGTGAGGAACCATTGTCCAGTTCCTTGGACCCAGGATTATTCCTGTCTTTTATGCAGTGGCTATTTAATATAAAGTGAGTTTGCAAGGTTCAAAGCTTCAGGATGATCTTTTCTGTGGCAAATGACATATTTACTCAAGCATTGCTTTTTTTGGTGTCTTTCAAGTCCCACAGGTCTTGTACTTGTTCTTGAAAAGCAGCAAAAGGAGTTTAGAATTAGTCCCAACAAGAGACACATGCAGCTAAACTCACTTGTAGTGTCACATCCCCCCTGACTAAGCAGGCATTAAACCTGAGCTTCTAAATCTTGGATGTTCTCATAGTCGTCATAAATAAGCAAGTCTATCCTCCTGCAGGGGACACCATGTACAAGCTAAATCGTCATTAAAACTCCCTCTGGGGTCTACAAAGATCTTGGTATGCCTAATGTATAAAACGTATCATCAGTTTGGTTCCCGGAGAGCTGAAGTGCCCCTTCACTAGTTTCTGGATCTGACAGGGATTTAGGTAAGATCATCTGTTAACAAATTTATCTTCATAGAAGAAAATATTCTTCTACTTTACTCACTATCTGCAGAAGGCTTAGAAGTAATGGTGAGTGTAACTTCTCCACTGTATTTCTAGCCCTTTCAGGAACAAAATTATTTTTGTTTGCTTTGGATTAATTGTCAAGTTGAGGCTATTAGTCCATTTCCTGGATAAACCTCCACTAGGGCAAAAAATATGAGTTAGTTTACACGGTGGATATTGGCAGACTTATTATGCCCCAACATTATTTTCAAGAAGGCTCTGTGAATTTTTATTAATTTATTTAAAAATCTGACTGCCAGTGGTCTATTTTACTGTAACTTAAGTTCTAACTGTTTATATAAAACTCCATTTGGTTTAATATACAAAACATGTAAATCCATTCTGAACTTAAATACTAGTAGTGTAGTGTCTAAATACTTGTTTTGTATTCACAAACAAACAAACTAACATCCAGCTCCTGTTAATTACACAGGTCCAAGAATTTGTAATGAATTCAGTATGTATTGAGATATATTCCCTAAGCAGTTGTCATCAACACAGCTAATGATTACAAATTCAGCACTTTTAGAGAATATGAAGCATGCATTTTGAAAAAAAAGAAAATCAGATAAATAAGTTTTCCAATAAATGAATATGGGATTTATTTGAAGATATTTGATCTGGATATGTGTTTATCATTGAACTGTCACTAAGAAACTTGAAAACTTTACTACATTTTCACACAATTAAAAAAGTAAGTGCATTTCTTGCATTTTGTAAAACATATTCTGAATTTTTTACCCAAATATGACACAAATTTATATTAGTGGGTGATACACCAAAGGAAAGCATTATTTTTGTTGGTTTACCTCTTGTTTGCTCCTTTACATTTCTTAAAGTAAGAGTAAATTAAAAAAATATTTAAGATTGGAAGGATTTTTTTTGTTGTTGTTTTCACAGGCTGTAAGCTCATAAATGAAACTCTGGCAGTTTGGCTGAAATTTTAGGCTTTTCTCCAAAGTGCTCGTGAAATTTCAAATCCATAAATAAGATACATTTCAATTTTGCATACTCTTGTGTCAATTATAATAAACATGTCACTGAATACATGCAGACATCACAGTCACTTACTAAATACGTGCTGCAGTGTTGATAGAACTCATACTCCTGGTTTCAAACTCAATATACTTCCTACGACTCAGATCTATGAAGTGGAATATGTCTATATTGTGGAACATGGAGGAAATGTCCAACAGTGTGCAAACGAAAGACTGAAGTAGATATACATCATCACTATTCTCACTCTTGGTTCCAGAGAAACTACACATGAGGTTATCAGGTGGATAGGAATGTGGTACAATCTGCTATAACCCCATTCTGAGTAACTGGAGGACCAGAAACCCCAACCTCATGCTAAGAGCCAAGTTCAGATACAGACAGAGCAAATAAATGGGATTTATATTTGTCTTACAGAAACCAAAGCAATCTTGTCATAATCTGTCTCCTAATTTTAGGTGTATAAAGCACTTCTTTAGCATTCTGTATGCAATATAAAAGTAAATATTTTAAAAAAATAACGATTTTAATGTGATGACACTTGTCTCCATAAAATTATTCTGAGGTCAGTGTAGATAGCTAGTCTTCCAGATGGAGAAACTTGTTTACTACACAGAAAAGTTAGAGTCCTCAGGCCATCACTAGATTTTCTAAGAATCTCAACAGTTTTGTGCACATCAGTCGTGTCTGTAGATACGGAAACAACATTACCATGTCGCTGTGCAAACTCATATACATCTCATACTCAGCACTGATGTTGGCAAAAAAATAATTTTCCCCATTAGTTGTTTTACCTGCTTTATCTAATATTCATTATCTTAATGCACCTATAATAACCCTGCAGGGGATAACCAGGCACAGAATGGAGTTGCATCTGCCCTGTTTTTTAAGAGGAGGAACTAGAAATAAAATGGGAAAATTTACAGTGCATTCACTTAAACTTATGCCAAGAAGGTATGCACACAAAGTAGTTGGTCTTAAATATTTTAAACACTTTCAATATATGCTGGACACTTCAATTGAGTCAGGATCCACTGTATGGTAGAATACCTGAAGACAGGAGTTTACCCACTTTCTATAAAGTAGTGAATAGGAAAGACTCTTCCTTTGAAGGAAATGTAGAGAAAAAAAATACTGCTACCCAACTCTGTATAATATCACAATTGCTAAAACATTTGTTTGGGAATCAGAAGGCCTGAAAACTTCATTGTGGATCAGCAGAAAGTGTTTTGCTTGAAACAACCCACAATATCATACTTTGTTTTCCTGTTATATGACTATTTATATGTTATTTTCCAATTTAGTAAATAAGTAGCGATTTTAGAGTAAAATCTTAAAAACTACCTCTATAGAAAAGACAGTAGGGTTTTACATCTTCTAAAACAATTTAATTTTGAAGCTATTTATGACACCAAACTGCGAGGAGTGACTGAAACACCAGAAGGCTGTGCTGTCATCCAGTGAGATCTGGACAGGCTAGAGAGTTGGGCGGGGAAAAATTTAATGAAATATAATAAGGGAAAATGTTGAGTTTTACATCTGGGCAGGAACAACCCCAGGTTCCAGAATAGGTTGGGAATGACCTGTTAGAGAGCAGTGTAGGGGAAAGAGACCTGGGGGTCCTGGTGGACAGCAAGATGACCATGAGCCAGCGCTGTGCCCTTGTGGCCAAGAAGGCCAATGGCATCCTGGGATGTATTACAAGGGGGGTGGTTAGTAGGTCGAGAGAGGTTCTCCTTCCCCTCTACTCTGCTCTGGTGAGACCTCATCTGGAATATTGTGTCCAGTTCTGGGCCCCTCAGTTCAAGAAGGACAGGGAACTGCTGGAGAGAGTCCAGCGCAGGGCCACAAAGATGATTAAGGGAGTGGAGCATCTCCCTTATGAGGAAAGGCTGAGGGAGCTGGGTCTCTTTAGTTTGGAGAAGAGGAGACTGAGGGGTGACCTCATCAATGTTTATAAATATATAAAGGGTGGGTGTCACGAGGATGGAGCCAGGCTCTTCTCGGTGACAACCAACAGTAAGACAGGGAGTAATGGGTTCAAGCTGGAACACAAGAGGTTCCACTTAAATTTGAGAAGAAGCTTTGTCTCAGTGAGGGTGACGGAACACTGGAACAGGCTGTCCAAGGAGGTTGTGGAGTCTCCTTCTCTGGAGACATTCAAAACCCGGCTGGACGCCTTCCTGTGTAACCTCACCTAAGCGTTCCTGCTCTGGCAGACGGATTGGACTAGATGATCTTTTGAGGTCCCTTCCAATCCCTAACATTCTGTGATTCTGTGATTCTATTTCTTCCTTTTAGTTTTGACTTTTCTTTCAGTCTTCACTTACATTCACAAATGTTGTGTTCGTTTCTTTGTTTCTTTGTTTTTAAATTCATTTATAATTGATGCATTTTTATATAAGTGCTCAGCTATAATTCATATCCATATTATCACATATTCCTTGCAAATATTTTAATCAGAAGATTATTAAGAGATGGGGTTCTTATTGGAAATTTTCCATTTTGTTTAGAAAAAAATAATCGATATTCAAGGGCCAAAAATATTGAACAAGGAAGTTCTGATTGTCAGTCTGGTAGTTAAGTCTGTGGGGGGAAAGAGCTCATTTCCACGGAGTTATTTGAAAGAGTTGATTAAAATTGCTAAGTAGTACTTGGTACTATGGCAATATCTACACTACAAAAAGCACATCCTGCAGTGAGTGATTACTGGCCTCCAGGACAAGTAACAAGAAGTTGGCTCCCTATGCAGAGGACTCAGCACATTCACACCATATACTTGGCTGTGATTTTCTACTGGTTCTATCTAGTACCTATGTCATCTTGGTAAAAATTATTATTATTTTGTGTCTTTTGCCAATCAGAATGCTTGAAATAATTGGTGGGCTGTGTTGAAGCCCACCAGAGAGGTGTTTTTGTAGCAGGAAGCTGCTGAAGTATGGCATGAGATATGGCATGCACTAAGTACAGTGCTTTAGATTGCTTTCTGAGCAGGCTGGTGGAACAGTAGTAGGGGAGTGTGTATATCAGAGAGTACCATGTCTGGTACTTTTTAATCTATATTACCTATAGGAAGCAATCCTTGGAGTGAACAGTCTCCACAATCACATCTCAGTTTGTTCGTTTCTAAAGAGAGCTTGGAAACTAACTTTCATGAAATTCAGTGGAAGTCCTGAGACTTTCATACAGGGTATTTGAAAACAACAACCTCCATATTTGCTACTCCTTTGGCTTCTAACCTACACATTAAGACAGCCTTGTTTTCCAAGTCGGAATAAAGAGGTAGGTCTTTCAACAGTGGGCATTAATCTTCTGTGTGAAAAACAAACAACAACTACAACAACAGCAACAAAACCCACAAGCAATTTTTGGTGGAGTCATTTGAATGGAAGGAATCAGTTCTTGCATAGTAGCAGCATATCCTTTCAGCTCTGAAGGTCTGTTGACGAACAGCTAGACAGGGACTCCATAAGCTGTAGTTACCCCAAATTCAAGCATGATGGAAACTGAGCAAAATCTTCTTCCTTCCAGAGTGACCATTTAACCCTGTTTTTAGAGTATTGCATCTCTCTCTGTGACTGAGCTACAGAGAATTCTGCCATGTTCTCCAGAAAGACATAAAGCCTTAGTTCTTAAAACTGTTTAAGTGTCTACCTGAATTCAAAGGGCATTAGACACCTAATCAAAATTTTAAAACATGATAGAAATACTTAACTTGTATATTTCACAGTGTGGGCTCCTTCTGGCAATGTGCCTACTGACCATCCAATGAAGTTCTTGGAACTCCCAGCACTGACTTAATCAGGAAGATACCCCAAAATAAAATACAGTAACTGTTGTCCAGCACTGCCTAAACTTTGGCAATCCTTTCAGCCAAAGAGTACATCTCCACAGGCTGAAATCTTTTGAAGTAGGAAAAAAGAAGTAATTACTATAGAATGAAGAGAGGATTTCCAACAGCTAGCTTGTCAATTGGAATAAAATATGCATCAGCATCCAAGTTCTTCTCAGTGATTTATTTAATCAACTAATTGAAAAGGTATAAAGCTGACAAAAACAGATAATTGATCCTATAGTTCACAGCTTATAATTCCATGCTATCCCACTGGCCTCCCTTGCACAAAACCTCATGCATAGTGCTGTAGTTCTGCAAGATATTCCTCAGGTTACTACAAAATTTGTATTTTAAGTCTAGGCTTTTGGCATGAGTTAAAATTTGCTTCTGTAGTTGTCCTGAATGAAAGCAAATAGCTGCAGTTAAATGTACTAATGCAGACAATGTACTACCTAATTTCCTTTCTGAAAATCATATCAGTCCATCAACATGAATTAGCTGCCTTGTAATTGGGATGAAATGACAGCACTGAGAATATAAAAAATGAGCCTAAGGTTTGTTTATCATTTGCATTTGTGGTTTTATTCACTTCTTTATTAAAAAGTATCTGGTATTTCTAAGGTATTTTAAAGTACTTCTAAATATAAAAAGTGAATCACTGAGGAAAACAAACAAACAAAACCTGATGGAAACATACCTTAATATGAAAATAAAAATATAAGGAAAAACTTAAAAGGCAAAAATGAATAAAGTGTGAAGATCTCCAAAATCACAATATACATTTTATGTAGCATAGTATTACATCAGCGATTCATGTAGTTTTATCTCTTGAAGGTACAGACTCCTGTCTCAGATTGTGATAGCTCAGGTGTAGGTTGTGCTTTGTATAAATAAATGCAGATGCCATGAAGAATACATGAAGAGCTGGGTACCCTAGTCTCCACTTATAGTACATGTACAGTCACTTCTAAGGCTTGTATCTTCTCATTGTGATGTCTGAAATAAGTTAGACGATTCTAACCATAAGGAATGCAGGATAATTATCTTGTATTCTTCAAGATGAAGTTCCAGTAGTGTGTTGCAGAAACATAACATAATCAGTTTATGTCTATCTTATGGCAAGTAATTCAAGAAGACTGAGAAATGCAAAGAGATTTAGGGTTGATGCTGAAATTTTTAACTAGTTAAAACAAACTGAAAGAATTTTTTTTTATATAATTCTTTAAAAATATGATCTTGCTGCTTGGTTTTGGCTGTGGCCTGGTTTGTTTTAGACATTGCTGCCTCTGAACTGTATATTTTATAGATCAGCTTTTGAACGAACAGGATTTTATGGTTAGATTAAGTGTTTTGGTAAAGATGTCAAAAGAGAAAAATAACATGAGAATACATCAGTCAAAGGGAAATGTAGCTAGGCATAAATAGAAAGATTTAGAATGGAATAAAGCAGTGAGAGAAAACAAATCCTGAAGTTCTCATGGCCGGTCTCCTTAAACTGTCATTTTCAGCTCTGTAAAAATTTGTTAAGATATTCGTGCTTACACAATCCAAAAAGCAGCAGAAATCTAGCCAGAAGAAAACAGAGCTTTTCCAAAAATGATTCTGAGGTGAGTATTAGCTGGGGGAATCAGTATCATTATAGAAGAATAACAGGTGCTGTTGACTCAGAATTAGTGACTGAGTTATTAAATATTTTGTATTATGTATATGTTTCAACAATGGGAAATTGGTTTGGATGTGCTTGAAAACATTGAGGAACACATCAGAAGGAAAGGGAAGGAGTCTGATGTAACCATCTAAGGTTTGGAAACACTTGATTCAAATGACATAAGACTTTTGCATTGCCATCTAAAGCTCATTAAAAAGTGGATAAATGAGCCCATGATGTTAGAAAGAGGAAGAAAAATTACTTTTTTTTTTTTAATAGAAACTTAAAATGCCTCCACAGCAACAAAGACTATACTTGATGTAGCTATTTTTATTTTCTGGAAAGAAAAATACAACGTCAGCACTATACAGGCTGCACCCAGGGTCAAGAAAAGGATTCTTCATTTGAGGCATAAAAGGAAAACTGCAAATAATGCTTTACATTGTGTCGCTTTTTCCTTGGCCTTTTCTTCTGTCATGTCCAGGGTATACACTTAATTTGTTTTGTTTTGTAATTTTTTGTTTTCCTTGTAAAGATTTTTCCAAAATCTAAAAATTCTTTTTGAGAGACTGGCATCTCCTAATACCTTTAAGATCCTTTCTCCAATATTTGCCCCAGAAGTGAACACCTTTAATACTAGTTTGGTGTTTAATTCTTCAGTATGTCTGAGATGGAAGTAACTCACCAAATAAAAAGATAGATATAGATATAGATATAGATATAGATATAGATATAGATATAGATATAGATATAGATATAGATATAGATATAGATATATAGATAGGCCCAGAGTTTCTAAGCATTCTATTGTTTTTACTTAAAGAGTAAAGCAAATAAATTATAAAAGAAGCAAAGAAAAATATATACTTTTCAACGTTCTTTCCAAACATGAGATCTTTTATTCTGACTCACCACTTCCCTGGAACCCCGTTAGAACCTACTTCTGCTCTGGCCTTCTCTGCTTTATCATGTCCCTGGGACATGCAACTTTCCTGCATCCTTAGCCACTGAAGAAGACTGAAGCAGCAGATCAAAAAACTTACTTGCTTTCCCTTTTATAACTTTCTAGCTGCTCTGCCTGGTGAATCCCTGATCAGTCCTACAAGATGTTCTCTGATCCTTTCCAAATGACTTTATTGTCAAGGTGACAAAACAATTCTCTGCCATAGGAGTTAACTTATTGTCAGAGGAATTACATTTAAGTCAGTAATAATACTGTCAGCCCTGGATCAGAACTCTTTACAAATTTTAGTTAAGGTTCAGGCTAAACTACGGCAGGAAAGCAATGATTGTCTTTACAGTCAAAACAAAGTTTGAAATTTGTCAGGCAGAAGCAGAACACTTAGTCTCAAAAATGAAATCTGCACACTACAGACAATGCCCTTAAACTGTTACACTAACTGAGTAAAAGAATAGTGTTAAGGTGAGAGATTTATTTTCAGTCACTGTTTCAGTGCAAAGTCTTGGGCAAATACTATGTTAGAGAAGAAAAACAAGAGGAGATTATGGCTACTGGCTGAGAACGGATCAATATAAGAAACACAGGATTGGTATTTTCTAATGGAACCTGAGTTCTTGTTCCACTAGACACTGCTACTACTTGTACTAAAGCAGTGATAATTCTACAGCAACTACAGAATGAAGATAGAGGGAAATACTGAGTACACAAAGTACTGCTAATGAGCTTAGAGACATGGAGTGAATATAAGTATCATTAATGTTCACTATTCATTTTGGTCTAGCAAGAGGAGGTAAAAACTGAACTACCAGGACATGAGGGGACTCTTCTCCCACTGACAGGGAGCAGTTTGAGAAAGAAGACTAAGGAACCTGAGGGTTAAGAAAAGTTTCCATAGTGTCTTTGCGTAAGTAAGCATGAGCTACATTCGCTGACTTATTTCAGTTTGTCTAAAATATCCTCGAGGGAGCTACTTGAATTTGGGACACATTTCTTGTGCAAAAGCTATACTCTCTGATTTTTTTGCTATTTTTGCACTAAATATTCTACTTCACTTCTCTTATAAAAAACCAGCAGCTCCACTTTCACTTTTACAAAACACACATACTTTGGCTTCGGTTCTACCCTTTGAACACTCAGTAGTTTAATGTCCCCTCCCACAAAATCATTTCTATCTTATCCCATGAGGCACTCATTTCACATTTTAGTGTTTTGAGTGTGTCTGATGCCTTCAAGCTATGATTGTATTTGTTGATAGATTGTGCTTAGTTTTCACCTGCACCTCACAGTATTTTGCTGTGGCATCCATCAGTACCTTCTTATTGTGCAAATTTTTGGAAATAAAGGCTTCTTGTGTATTTAAGCAATAGCTACCAAAAAGATCTTATTCATGGCTGAGCCCATTGGCACTTCCATAATTCAAATAATCATTGTAGTACACATAAAGACTGAAGAGAAATTTAGATAATCTTTCTTGAACTCAAAAATTTCAGGCATGTAAAACTATAAGTGCTGCCATCCTTCTTCCCTCATATATGCATTGTGAAAGTTCATAAGGTAATGCCCTAAAGGCATAAATTGCCATAAATGGGAGATATTATTTCAGTGGGATTACCTTAGATTATAGGCTCAACTAATTCTTGCCTTGCTTCTGAGAGTGTCAAAACAGATGTAAAACTGTTGGTGATCATGCTGTTTCTGAGAGCTCTGTTATGTCTGGTTTTATGTTCTATTTCTGTCCCCTATCTTAACAACAATAGTTTCTGAAGGAGTGAATATTAAACACAATTTTGACATATGGAAAAAAGGAAGGACAAAAAAATCCATATGAGATTAAATTTATATCTTTGTAGGAGCTAGAAATCTATTGTCCATTTAACTGAAGATTATTTCGTAGATCATCTAATGAATACAAAGTCAGTTCATTTTTCTGTGATGAGTGACATATATTAACTTTTGAAATGCAGCCTGAGCCATTTTCCCTTTCCATTTCAAGGACATTTTAGACATCTGTAAGACTCAACGTTTTATTACAATTTCATGCTGGGAAAGTACAAAGGATTGCCTGAGTCAATAAAAGACTATTCAGGGGAATAGGCAAAACTTTAATAAGTCAGTGATGATATATCTTATTTTAAAAGACAGAGATGATTTGGCCTGAGTGCACTAACCCTTTAGCATGCTGTGTGATTAACTCTTTAGTTAGTATGCTCCGTGAGAGCTAGTGATCTCCCCATGTAACAATCTTCTTATATAAACCTTGAGTAAAGTATACTTGAGAAAACTGTAGATTTAGCAGGACTCTGTAATAATTTCTGGAAAAGAATTGTACTGTGTGACTGTCTGACTACCTTCCAAATGGAAAATATCTAAAATGGATGAGTACTACCTTATAAACTAAACATGGTATGAGTGTAGTAATGGCAGAATCTACAAAAGGTTACCAGCCTGATTTCCATCTCGAAACTACATGATGATATATTAAACCCCACAGATTAGATACTAATAGTGCAAAGTACCTTTCCTTGCAGAAAAAAATATTCCATGGTTGTCACTATGTGTGATTTTACATCTACATCTGAATCAGCTAAGCACTCTTACCCTCACAGGCAGGATACTTTTCTAAAAGAATCACTGGCCTCATCAGGAGAGCCTCTTCATGTGTTCAGATCTTAGTCACATGTATTTTCTGAATAGTCAAGAGTCTGTTAGTAATAGATAAGAGTCTATTAATTTACAGAAGTAATGAAGAGCTCAGTCACATACGGCCGTACAAGACGAAAGAAAACAATAAATGCATAGTATTGTGATGCATGTGCTAAGCTCATGATTTGTGGTACTAGAGAAAAGCCGGTAAATTTATTACCATTCTGTGTTTCGGCTGTTTTTGACATCTACACAGAGCTGCAATAGCTGGCATCAGTCTGAAAAGCAGTTAAAAAGTTAATTCTGTATGTCTCCATATACCCAGAGGAAAGGCTGATTGTCTGCGTCATTACCAAGAGACTACCAACAAAATATCTGCTTCAATTGCATAAACTTCACTTTGCTCCTAAAAGCAATGACAGTTGAGTTTAAGTTTTTTCAGAGCTTCCAAAGGACGCGGGTGGGTGGGAGGGAGAGGAGCTGTAGGTTTTTATTTTGTTTTATTTCCTTTGGAAACAAGGAATTATTTATTTGCAAGAACAACAACAACAAAAATTCTTTGTCAATGAGAGTGAATATGAATCCCAAAGATTTCACTGTGTTCTATTACATGACACAGAGAAAAACACAAGATTTTAAAAAGTTGCTGCTACAATATGTGTAAGATCTGTGTGATTATTATTTTATATAATGTAATCTAAGACTTGCATAGTATTCAGGAATTAATCAAAAGAGATGAATGAATATGCAATGAATATGAAAATCAGATTGTAAAGATCTCTGCAGAAAAATGCAAGTCTGTAACCAATGCCTAGAAATGCAATGAGCAGCAAAAAGTATTTCATCAATGACTAATGAAGGTTAATCACCTAAGTCATCTTCTAATGCTTTCTCTTTGTGATTTTAAACTTTAAGTAGCAAATCAAGTGCTTTCAAGGGAAACTGCTGTCACATTGAGAAAAAATAATTGACTGCAAATACTGACTGAAAATACACCCAACTTTCCCACTACAAGTTTAATTGCATTTCCTTTATGCTTTATACATTATTGTGATGATTCATATGTCAAAGACTTAAGCACATTCAGTGTAGCCAGTTTCTGTAGATCCGAAATTCTGCTTTAGTTTTTTCTGCTTTTCACAGATTCACCTTGAATTGAATTACTTACTGGTCATCTCAGGGATTACCTGGTATTTTCAGATGGTCTATGTTTACTTTTAATGTGTGATAGTAATTTCTAAAAAACAGACAGAGTTAAATGTTCACTAGCAGGAGTGATCTCAGTAAAACCAGGATCCAACTAATTTACAACAGAACTTAGCAGACTTCCACAGAGTAGTGATAAACTTCTCAAAGGGTCCTGGGAAGACCTTGGTGTTCCTTACAATGAAGGCAAAAGAGTTATGTAGGGCACTTGAGCTTTCACTACATAGAAAACAGTATGACTACCTTCACTTGCTCTTCAAACATCCCACAGAGGACAATATGATCAAATAAACTTGGGTTGAGAAGCATGCTGGGGTGGAGCACCCAGTACCCCAGCATCAACATGACTACACCTTAATGACCTCATAAGGTCACTATGCATGAACTTGTTAAACATAAATATATTTATATATATATTTTTAAGTGGTCCAAAACTTTAAAAAGGTTTAAAAGTACAACAGTGTTTCAGATACTATGTTTAAGACAAGTCTTGGCGTCTTTTAGGGTGACTAGACACTACTTTAACATATTCAAGTAAATAAATACATATGTCTGCTTTATTAGATTCTCTCCATTCTGAAAGTGTGTTTCAGTGTTAGTCAATTTTGAGGAATACTTCATATTTTTAACTATAAAAAATTCCCTTTTTTTAAATTATCATGTTAAACTATGAAAAGTTATTTAATGGGTTTTCATTTGAAATGATGCAAGATTTTTATAGGAGTTCAGTTGTTGGCATAATAAAAAATAATCCTTTCTTGAATTCTGCCTTCCATTCAATAATATAGCCCTGGGCAATAGATTTCAACTGAAAAGAAATATGAACTGGATGCTGTATGAAAAACAATAATTAACAAACCACTAATGTATAAATCAGATTTCCTTAATATATCCATACTTAATATCCATACTTTTGTCATTTTGCCACAGGTTGTACTATATTTAATTGTCTCTGCAAAGAAGACAGATGGCCTGCGTTTTACAGAATCTCAGCTTTCTTTCCCCTTGATTGACTGTGCAAGTCAATATTCATGAATTACAGAACTTATACTCTAATTTTCCTTAATTAGCCTGAAGCAAAAATAAATCATGGGTTTGGATTTTTTTTCTCTCATACAGCATCAAATCACTTAAAAAAATTTTAGAAATCTCAAGCAGGTTTCCATTTTTATAAGGAATCCCTGCAAAGTCTATCAGTCTGTTATGTCTATAGTACAAAGTATTACATTGGATAATACTATTGTTTCTAATAAACATAATGTACAGCACTATTATTACATTAAGTAGTGATGTCTACCATACTCAATTAAACATTCAGTGCTCAAGGAACTTCTGCTAGTTCCATTTAGAAAATTCTCATTTATACATATTATTTAGTCTACTTCCAGGACTATCAAAAAAGATTTACCATTGGATATGCTCCATCACACTGAAATGAATGACAGGTCTTGCATCATGCAAACACAGATGAGTCTAAGCATCTCTTATTTCACTGGAATTTAAATAGACGCTTGCAGTTACATACAAATTAAAAGATTTCAGTGTGATAAATTTTAAGATAGATCAGTGCTGCTTAATCTAATCCTACATTAGTTTTTCCCTTAAATCTAAAAATTCCGTAACTGCACTTTTAATGCTTTATAGCTTTTAGTTTATATTTTTCTATGAAAAACTTAACTGCTGGGTATATGGGTCCATAGAACGGATAGTAAACGGATAGAAAAGATCCTAAACGTGAATGTTTGGGGTTTTTTTATTATATTATATATAGAAAAGTAATAGCCAATGTGTTCATTCCGTTGCTATACCTATTACTAAACAAACAAAAATGTTATGAGTATTATGATTTGCTGTAGGATGTACATCTGATTGCAACTGAAGGATCTTTAGGTTTTGAAATTTGCCATTGTAACTTTCACATAGAATAATTAACAGCAGAAGAAACTCCTTCTTCTTTTTTACATGGATTAAACAAGCTATGATTGTATTTCCAACAAACCAGTCATGACTATCCAGTTCACTGCTTTACAATATAATTCATCACTTCTTTTATAGTAGTACATATAAATGGATTTTTCTTCTTCATTGAGTGACATTTGATCTACCCTCTTGCCTGTGTATCCATTCTTTCTCATGTGCTGTGGAGGCTATGTCGACCCATGACTCGTTCTTGCTGCTGCTGTTGGTCGCCATTTCTGCTCCATCTTCACACTGCAGCAGTTCTTGGGGGATTTACATTATAACATAAATTTTAAAAAATGAGAACCAAAGCCTCTCATGGGTGCAGAGGACTGTTTCTCCTCATGCTAACCAAATAGCCTCTGAATGTCATTCTTTTCTCCCACTGGTCTGAACTACTTATTGTTTGTTAATGTAGACAGAGGAATCCCAACACATCTGAAATGCTTTTGCATTCTTTCCAGTCCTTTTAGATATGCAGTAAATAGATTGAATGTGATTTTGACCTGGCTCAAATGTTCCATGTCACCTCAGTACCTTCATCCAAGCTGAGAAAGTCTTTATATTCACCTTCAATTTATTTTACTATTTTTGAATAAACAGAAAATAAAAACTATAATTGAGAATACTTTAGCAATAGCAAGCCCATTATGTTTGCTCCACTGCAATCGTAACTATTCCAAGTGTTCTTTAATCTACAGTTCATTGTCATGATAGCTTAAACTGATTCCATAGGAGTCATTTCCTTTATCTTATTAATATGTACTTGGGGAGTCTTTAATCCACAGATCATTGACACAGTAAACTGTAATTCTTTTTGTACTTTGAGCTATTACTGTCTATTTGGTCAATAGCTGCAGTATTAAAAAAAAATCCGCTTAATTATCAATATATGTACAAAAATTATGTCTATTCAAAATTGCTTTCAAAAAATAGCTAGCATATATCTGTAATTTATTTTTCTTTAAGCCAAATGGACTATTTCATTTTATTCAAACAATTCATGACTAATCTAAATTACAGACTAATATTTCTATCTGCAGACTGCTTTTGAGATTTACTGACCCAAAAAGTGCATAAAACAACCAAGGTAATATTTTAACTGGAACAATTCTAGTTAGCACTCCTACATAGAGATGACTGAAAGAATAAGAACATATTCTGAAATGTCAGATATGCAAGGCAAAATAGCCTCTGTAAGTCTAAATTGAAGGTCTAAAACAGAGCAAATACTTAGTGATACTTGCTTTTCTAGTATTACCAAGACAATGTTTCACCTTAGGTAACTACTCTTGTAATTTTTTTTCCCCAAATTTTGGACATTAATTTGGGTTCTATGGTCAACTGGCTCACGTTTGCTCCCTTCTAAAAGTACATGCTTTTATTAAGCTCCAGAATCAAGGTAATAAGAAACACCATTTTTTTTCAAATGTCTTTTGTTTGTAATAGATCTATTAATCACATCATTTTTTGCTCAACTTTTCACAGCCTTTTCAAGGTTACCCTACAAAAAGGTAGTTCCTAGAATCTGAAGATTCAATTCCCATGAATTAAATACAGGCTAAGACCATTAACTTCAGGTACCGTCTTACTGGCTATATCATCTCCTCAAGAAAGAGTTACAGTCCCTTTCCATGATACACAGTGAAATATATAGACAAAATGCTTTTTGTGAAGCATTGTTAGGCCTGGTCCTGTAGTTGGGAAGCTGCACTTAAGTGAATCCGTCATTTGCCAATGCCACAAGCAACTAAGACATCTTCAGGAGGCCACGCTTTGAAGAATGTTTCTTAACACATCACTTCTCTGATGGGTGCAGGAGGAAGTGAGGACTCATACTTTTGAAAGGCAGAAGACAGAAAAGGCATTTAAGGTTGGTTTGTATCCTAGGAAAACAGGGAAGAAAATATACACATGGGTTAGGTAGTGAAAGAAAGTCATAATGAATAATACAGAGGAGCTGGAAATAGTGGAAAGTAAATATGTCAGTAGGAGAAGGGTAGGGATTCACCTAGAGGAGGTTTAAAAGTGCCCACTCCCTCCTGTCCTCTAGAAAGGACAGACCAAAAGCAGCATTCTCATACTATGGAAGACATAAAGATGTAATTGGAGAGAAAGGTTATCACCTTTAAGACACATGCAATGATTTAACACAGTAATGATTTAACTACATTGGGCAAGAACAGCACTGATTTTGGAATGGCTTTGGTTTCATTAGACTGCCAGGAGCTGTAGGTACTCACTGAGGTGGCTGGACCTTCTCATCCTCCACAATTTCACTCCTTCTAGCTGGCTGTAAACAGTCATTACTTAATTAAACCTTCCTCCAGCAGGCAATAACCAACCAAATTAAAAAGCATTGACAAGGTGCATGGTGAAGTTGCCAGTCCATGTGCATACCTTGTCCACAATCCAGTGGTTTATGAGAATGAGGCCAGTTGTCCCCTCGTCTGTCCACTTTTCCTATAAGCCTTGGTTTCCACATGGAGAAACCGGGCTGCACAGGCCAGATGAAAAGCAGGTCCAAATCTGAAGGATAAGCCCCTCTAGGGAGACCACAAAACATACCAGATGCATTCACCAGCAGATCATCTTAGGCAGGAGAGCAGTTTGAGGGACAGGAAGAAAAAAATTGTGTTTTGTTTTGGTTTTGTTGGGTTTTTTTTTTGTTTGGTTTCTTGTGTTTGTTTGTTTGTTTGTTTAAAAAAGGAAGCTAGACTATGAAAGTCAGAAATATACAGCTGTAAAACGTTATGGAACCTTCCTGTACAGATATTTACTATCTGTATAATAGGCCTGCAATTTTACTGTACCTTATTCCTTCTGAAGTAAGGGATTTGAAGAAGATTATATTGCTTAGATCATGTGCATATTAGATTAGAAAGTAAAAGCTTCTTTTCAATGCATCTACTATATTGTAGCTTTATTCTGTTCCTGTTCTCTAAGACTTTCGCTTCTTGAGTTAGAGGTCCAGTGTTGCTAGATGTTTCACAACTAGCAGCGAACTTCCTTTAGAATTTTACACAAGAAAAAAGGTGATTTTAGTGTTTCCTGTGTATTTTAACTATAAAACTTTTGTAA
The DNA here is from genome assembly GCF_036013445.1 of Caloenas nicobarica. Lineage (NCBI taxonomy): Eukaryota > Metazoa > Chordata > Aves > Columbiformes > Columbidae > Caloenas > Caloenas nicobarica. The sequence continues at coordinate 178,233,772 of NC_088245.1, forward strand.
TGAAACAGACTGCTGTCCTTTTGTTTTGTGTTTGCTTTTCCAACTGAAATCTCTCAAGATGTTTCCATGTCAAGTGTGACCTTTTGTAACGCATGACTTTTCCCAGCCTAGCCTCATATCAATTTCCTTGTAGGTACTAAAAATACAATTTGCTTTTTTCTTAAGGCAAGTTTAAACCCAAATTTTAGCCCTAGAAGATAAGAGTGAAATCTACTTTCTAAGACATTACTTAATTTCTCACCAGACAATCACTGATTAAGTTCCAGTATTTGCTGATTTAAAGCTTGACAATTAAAACCAGAGGTTATTTTCCCCAGACTAAATAGAATTATTGTTGACTAGATAATTAACCACAGCTATTGTATCTGAAACAGAAAAAAGCTGCCTGCAGCTGCAGCTGAAAACATTTTCTCTAAAATAGATTGATTCCAGAGTAAATTGTCTTGTGTCTCAATCGAAACTAAATTAAACCTGGGCTTGCATTGTTTTTAAATATATGAAATACTATTTTTTAAATATCTCAAGTAAGTAAGCTCTGCATCAAATAATTCAACAGAGTAAGGTGCCACCCCTCCTTGATCAAGTGTCAGGGTGACCATTCCAAGTGACACAAAGACACAGAAGTTTATGGTGGCTACTTAATGATTTAAACAAAATAATAATTATAGGAACTTCTTTGTCCACCACAGGCATTTTTTTTTTTTTACCACTTTAAGCCACATGTACTTCAGCACTTGCAGATTAGTCTAAATTGATTCCATCTCCTTTATCTCCAATACCATGAGAATACAGATTTGCTCAGAGGGACTGGGACTATGGAGCTAAACTAACTCTGCCATTAATACAACCATGTGCTGGAATTACATTAGAGGTTGTAAAAAGAGGTTGCGGCCACATCACTGAAGAGCCTCTCCAGCACCGTTAAGGTAACACAGAGATGATACACTCCAGCTTGGCATATATGAACTGCCTCAAGTCCAACTACGTATGCATACACATAAATTTACACTGTACCCAAATCTCAGGAGACAGTCTTCATATCCAGTCCTTGTCAGAGCTTGTATCTGCAAACCACATTTTGTTTCATGGCATGGTATGCTGCAGATGCTGTACTCGTTTCACTCTCACCGAAAATGTTACTCTGATGGCTGCATTGTGCAGAAAGGAATTACTGTTATTAAAAGTTCAGAAGCAAAGGTTAGAAAGGTTGTTTTGGGAAAAAGGAGAGTATTTCAAAAAAAGGTCAGAGTCACTGTGGTTATATGCTACATCGTTAAATAAAAGAGGGCCATGAACTAATCTTTGGCTCCAACACCAACTGATACCAATTGGCATACATCTACACTACTTTGGAGAAGGCTAGTGGAAGGAGACCAAAACTGATCTGTGGAGTGGGGTAACACATACGTATACCAACCAGATCAGAGTCCTGTGTCAGAACCTACTCTTTGGACATCATCAGTTTATCAGTACAGACATATGTCTACCACATCAGACCTGCCTAGGGACTTAAATACAAAGAGGACAAAATTATAAAGCCTGACCGAAAGTAAGCAAGAGCTGGTTGAGGAAATGCCCAGCTTATCCCAAAATGATGATGTTTGTAGGCATGCAATAAGAAACCATATATACCATTTAATATTTATTTCAGCTTTGCTCCTCACAAAGAGCATCACAAGGACAACTGCAATTCCCTTAGGGTGAGATAGACTAGCTGAAACTGCAGAATCTTAGCAAACATTATGACTAGGCTGAAAGGATCCAGAGAGACTTAATATGTATTAATTTAGGGTCAACTTTCAGATATAGACAAAATGAACTTTGCAGACAAAGATAATACAAGTAATGCTATAGTAGAAAATACTTAAATAGAAACAAATCTATAGACATACTGCAAACTGGATGGAAATAATTTTTAAAGAAGTTAATAAAATATTTTGTTAGCTAATTTTTAAATTATCTCCAATAACTACAAACTACCATCCTAAGCTACTGTTGTTGGATATAGAGATATAGAATCACTTTCTCTGTCTCAAACTACTAATAATCTTTCAGTAATTTTTATTGCAAACATTTTTAGACTTCCTTTTTGAAAGAATTCAGATCACAAAGTTAAGACACCTGTGTTTAGGCATCTATTAATACATACAGATTTTTACCTGAGAGTTAAGTGTATAAATACTCATCATAACCAGTGGATGTCTGGGGCTTTTATCAGTGATCTAAAGAAACAGTTCTAGCACTAGTTAAAAGCCATCCCAGCTGGCCTCTAGTTGCTGTTCCCTAAGGGTATGAGTCTCCGCTGATTCTCCTGTCACACTTGCCAGCTTAGTGTGGAGGCTTAAGGTGTCTCAAATGACATTAAGGTCTCTATTAAGTTACCTCAATGTATTACAGCATCTAGTGACACTTAGATATCCCACTGGTGATGCCTCTGAAGCCATACCTTTGTAAAGTAGCATCCAGAGATCTGGAGACATACCTTAATACATCTCATAACTCAAGTTATGTTTAGGCAAATAAGTTCCACCTCTAAATTCCCTGTGTGTGGGCAACTAAATCAAGCCTCTTGTCAGTACAATTGGTGGAGCCTGGATGCTTAACTGAACTGCCCACACATAAGCATCTAGTGCCATTTGAGATGTCTTAAGGTACTCCCACTGTCCACGCAGTCTCCTGTATGCCCAATGGTATATCTGCAGCTCTGACATGGTCTCAGATTTTCTATGACATCTCAAATGACAATAGGCACCTATGTTTAGTCAACTGAATTGAGTCCCATAGAGCTATTAATCTTACCCTAAAACAGACGTCTGGTGGCTGGACAGCTGAACCATTATCCAGGACATATTAATTGTATTGGACATAATTGTGCTTCCATTGTCAAGACAAGAGTCACCTTACACTATCTGCGATACCCAGCAGCACACATGACATATACATAGGACTGGCACATTTGACCCAGCTAAATATACAGATATTTGCATGTAGAAAACTATATCTAGGTACCTCAAACTGTAAACTCTGTCCTACTTTGTATAATACTTAATATTGTTTCATATATTGAATCACAATCTTAATGAATTTGAATTACAAAAAAATATTTGCTGTGTTTTCTATTAGTTAAACAGGTGGAGAAATTTTAATAAGATTAGAATGGCCCCAGCTCTTGGTTAAGTTTTAAATCACTATTTCATAATAGACTATTTTGTTTAAGTGTTTGTTTTCCTGTACACAACTGCGTTTTATGATTGCAATCCATTACAGTCTTTCTAAAGTCAGTTTTAAATCACTGTTGAATGGATTTCAAAAGTCAGGCTTGCAATGGTACATGATGTGAATAAGCAGGTATTCACTTGAAACTGTGCTGAAAAGAGTAAGACTTTTTAAACACGTGTAAAATTGAAAAACTAATAAAAAGCAAGTGGCAGTATTAATTTAGTTTGTGATGCTGTGATAAACCACTATCATTTGCATGGTACTATGACAGCAAATATGCTAGACCATAAAATAAACCTTTATTTTGTATTTCTATCACAAGAATTATTTGTCTGTACAATTATATCGCAGATATTCAAAGGTTGTTTACTTTTTTATCATTCAGTGTGTAGGATCAAAGTCACATTTTAAAGCTTGAATCTTGCTTGAGAAAAAAAATAAAATGGAAAAAACTCCTCATATTTTTGACTTCAGAATTTGCATAATATGTGAACAATACATTAAAAAAGGAAAAAAAAAGTAATTTCAGCAAGGACTTTTTTCCTATGACTGGATAGATACCAACGTAAATAAACTACTTGCATGAGCTTCTTCTCATATTTCAACAAAAAGCATCAGTAATGTTAGTATATATTTACCACATTAAATCTCCAGAGAGACACCAGTGATGATAAGCATTTAGTACAAATTTGTGTGTATGAAATTATGCTAAAGAGTCTTAATAGGCATAGATACTTTTACAGAAAAACAGCATGGTTTTAGTAATACATATCATTAGTATGAATGCGGATGAGTACATTTGATTTGCATCAGTGAATGTATTCCTAACAATTTCTTGTCTTTGAAGACTAAGGAAACATAAAAATAAAATCATTTTTTAGTGTGGTATTTTGAAAAGTGTGACTTTTTTTTTCTACCTGTTATTGCTATTAAAACTACTGAATAAACAAAAGTATTGAATTTTCAACAACATACATGTAATTAAATTTTCTGACAAATACTTTTTTTAAATACATGTTGAAATGAAATTTCTGAGTTTGCTATTCATAGCAATCTTCCTTCAGAATGGGACTTACAGGGTAAATTTACTTCTTGCAAGACAGTGCAAGCAGTGCTTTCACTGTGTTTTACATAATTTACTCTTGCTTCAGTAAACAGAATATTTATGTAATTCCAAAACATGATTATTAATAGGTTTGTTCCAAACATGCTATAATATGATTAGGGTGATGCATACGATACAACGTGATTCTTCTGACAAGGTAAATGTGACTGAAGAGTCAGATATGGATTACAAATTTCAGTGTTGACCTGAGCTCTGGTATTTAGGGATTTTTCCTAGGAATATTTTACTGATCTTCACTTCTTCAAGGAGAATATCAAAGTGCTTCAGTCAAATTCAGAAGTCTCATTTTTACAAACCTACATGTTTCTTAAATTTCTGTCAGATCCAGTAAAGATCTGATTATCATTATCCTTAGACTTCTTCCCTGGCATCATTATATTAGCAGTAATATTTCAACAGTAAGCTATAGAGTATATGCCATTTTTTCGTTTATAATAAGGCTAACTTATGCTATCACTTCAATGTAAAACAATTCTAAAGAAGAATGTAAATTCACAGAATTCTTAATGCAAATGAGAAGCCAAAATAATGTGCTTAACATTTTCCAAGTTTTTGTCTGACCTTTTACTGATCATTCTCCATCATCTGTTAGATTTCATTAGATCTCGCATCAGATGCAAAATGTTTTATTAATGACATTTCTAGGTGCTGTTCTTGATTTGGGATATTCAAGTAATTTTTATAGGTTGTCTGAATATTCAACAAAGTATGCAGTGCACAAGAGCTCTGAATTCACTGAAATTCATATGCAGAGCATCACACTATTATTTGTAAAGCAGTTGGAAAACCATCTTTTTTCCCATTCTGGTCCCACATGGGGAATATTTGATACTGTGTTTGTCAGTATTTGATACTATGTTTGTCCTTTTATTGATTTTCCAAATAGAGGCTTCCTCATCATCCAGCACCCTATCCCCACACCTGAGATCATGAAGTCAATGTTTATGGTGTCTCATCTTCTGGTTTTCCCTCCCAAACCAGCAACCATTTCTTGGTGTGAAATAACAGTGCTTCTGTGGGAGGTGATATGGAACAGAACTACCAGATGAGGAAAGGCTAATGAATATGGGTCAGAAAGTGTCTTAGAAACAAAACAAATGTTCTGAGAGGCAGAAAAGTGAGGGTCCCTGTGGCTGTTTTTTTGTTTCTTTGATTTTTTTTCTTTTAAAACTTATAGGAAAGATCATTCTCTGCCTCTGATTTATGACACCTAACTTTCATTGGAATATCTCTGTGGTAGAATTAGAATAGTGTGAAAAATTCTTGCAAATTAAAAACCTTGAGTTCAACATACTGATAAATACTGCAATAAAGCTAATGTTTGTTCCATTCTACTTTAGAAAAGTTTAATTGTCTGTGTTAGCCTTAACATTTCCGATTTTCATCATTCAGCTTATTTTGTTTACACCAAACAACAGAACTAATAGAGTTGCCAGAAAAGCAGCTTGAAAGCATTTGCATTTGAATATATAATTGTTTGGTCTTTCAGCATCAAAAATTGAGGATTATAAAACAACCTATCATCCAAATGATTCTGCTAAATTACTGACCCTTACAATCATTAATCACTTTGGTATTTAAAGAGGAAACTCCCAACAAAGAGAGACATTTCACACCTGCCAGGATGATTCTTTCTAAATCATATTATTCCAATATACTTTATATTTGTTATGAGTATGAAAAATATGATGAAAAAGATGGCAGCTTCATTTCCAAATGAACCTTCCTAATGTACCACATTCCTCAAAAAAGGATAGAGAGTTAAAAGTGGTATATGAAAAGAAGGAGAGTGTGACTGGCAAGATTGCTCAGGTAGGATTTAATGATCCAAGTAGGAAAGAAGAGAATGAAAGGCATGATATGGAGGAAACATCTAGAAGAAGAGTTGATAAGAGCAAAGATGGCAGCCAGGGCTAACTCCAGTGGCAGCAAGAATTCTTCAATCTAACATCTAATTAGAGTAAATCTAAACGGTACAATGAATGCAGTGCCATAAAGACATACCTGAGCTGCCAGATTAGTTTGTTTAATGGAAGTAATACAGTTGAGTTACCTTCACTGAGGCTAATAAATCTCATTATGCTGTGTAAGTTGTTTGTCCCAGTAGAAAACTACAAAAATGCAGTTAGCCATAAGACAGTACAAACAGGTTTGGTTTTTTGTTTGTTTTTTTTAACAGGAAGGGTGACAGGAAGAGAGAAAAAGCATGAGTAAGGCAATCTAGAGGCCAAGGCAGGGCTGAGTGATATCTTTTGATAGAATTAACAGTTTAAGTCAGTTTTGGAATTACAGTCCCTGTATTAACCAATGCAGAGGATAAGAAGTATTTGATACTGCAGGTGCAATAGAAACTATCTTTTTTTTATTTGGTGGTAACAGTCACGTTCAAATATTTGTTTCCTTAGCTGTTCTTTCACAGTGACTTCACAGTTTTGTGGGTTTTTTTCCAGCATTCCTAATTGACCTAACTTTATTTCTCTTGTTAAATACAGCTTTGGCACAGATTTTCTTTATCTCAGCCATTTCAAAGTCATTAGTAATTTAACTCTCCATCTCATTTATTAATGGACCTACTTTATAGCGGTACTGATTTTCCCTTGATACATTTACACAAACCTATCTCATTCTCCTGCCATAACCTCATTAAGGGAGAGATAGCACGGTTTGATCACAGACAATAATAAGTGGTACTTTTAAGCTTCCAGACATTCTGTGAGTTAAGTTTATACTACAAGTCAAGCACAGGTCTGTACAAATTCAGACATGTCATTGTTCATGATCAAGAGCTACCTCAGTTTCAGGTTTACACCATATGTAAGAGTACTCCCAAAGAGAAGTGTTCAGTCATTTTATGGTATACCCAATCACCATGCTTTTTTCTTCAGTTTTTTGGACACAGAGAGAATGGAGGTGCTCAATTCAGCAGCTGGTACACCTTGAACATATTTATTACTAATGGAATTATCCTACCTGTAAAACTTTTAGCAGCTCCTTTACTGGTCCACCTGAAGTCAGGCACCCATTTAGGACTGAATCTAAACTACTTCCATTCTAATTAGCTCTCTTCAAAGGTATGCCATCCTGCCCTTCTTTAAACAAGAGTTTGTCTTGAAGATTCTTCAATTTATTTTCCTCACAGGTGTGAATTTTTCTTCCTACCGTGTCATATTTAATATGTTTATTATGTCTTTGATATTTGCTTTCCTACAAATAAATGGGGTTTTTTTGTATTCTTACTAGTGTTTCAGAAAAAAAGTAGAAAAGCCCTCTGGGAGCTCTGTAAAAACAGAATGAGACAAATATTGGCTTGAAATGGACTTTTGGTAGACTTCTTGCCTAATCTTTCCACTCGCAGTACGACTATTGCCAATACTACATGTCAGTCATGATTTTGTCTAGTCCTGAAAACCTCCAAGTTTTTCGGATTTTCTATGGACACTCTGGTATTGTTTCCTAGTTTAGTAATTCTTTCCTGTCTCACCAGTAGAGATCAGACAAGAATAGAATCATAGAATAGCTTGAGCTGGAAGGGACCTTCAAAGGTCATCTAGTCCAACCCCTTTGAAGTGAGCAGGGACATCTGCAATTAGACCAGATTGCTCAGAGCCCCGTCCAGCCTGGCCTTGAATGTCTTCAGGGATGAGACATCTACCATCTATCTGGGCAAAATGTTCCAGTCTTTTACCACCCTCACTGTAAAAAATTTCTTCCTCATGTTTAGTCTGAATCTCCTCTCTTGTAGTTCGAAACTATTACCCCTCATCTTGTTGTAACATGCCCTTCTAAAAAGTCTGTCCCCATTTTTCTTATAGGCTCCTGTTAGGTACTGAAAGGCCACAACGTCTCCCTGAAGTCTTCTCCAGGCTGAACAATCCCAGCTCTCTCAGCCTGTTCTCATAGCAGCCCTCTAATCATTTTTCTGGCCTCCTCTGGACCTGATCCAATAGATCCGTGTCTTTTCTGTACTGAGAGCTCCAGAGCTGGTTGCAGTACTCCAGGTTGGATCTCACTGGAGCAGAGCAGAGGAGCAGAATCACCTCCCTTGACCTGCTGGCCACAGTCCTTTTGATGCAGCCCAAGATATGACTGGCCTTCTGGACTGCAAGTGCACATTGCCGCAGGTTCATGTCTAATCTTTCACTGACCAGTACAGCCAAGTCCTTCTCTTCAGGGCTGCTCTCAATCCCTTCATCCTTCAGCCTGTATTGGTACTGGGGGTTGCCCTGACCCAGATACAGGACCTTGCACTTGACCTTGTTGAACCTCATGAGGTTCACATGGGCCCACTTCTTGAGCTTGGCCAGGTCTCTCTGGATGGAATAGGAGCCAACAAACATGTAAACCCTGATTTTCTGCTGGCATATAAATAATGATCCACTTTTTATCACAGTGATACTTTATATTCTGACAATACTTTCAGGGATACAGTACAAAACTTTTAGGAAAAAATCCTAACAAGGTCAGTATAAAAAGTAGGCCAGTTCCCATAAAAGTTATTTAAAAGTTATGTATCAAAGTATCATAAGTTATATATCTGTAACTTATAGGCAATTCACCTTTCCAGTGGAATTTGCTTAGGGTGTCTGTACAAGAGAGGTAGACACCACAGAAAAAGATCTAAAGGAGTCAGTACCCTCTGAAGTAAGCTAAGGACAATCAGCATGCTCAGCACATAGTACCCTAAAGTCAGAAATGACTCAAGGCTTAATCAGAATAGAAGGGTGCCTAAGGCAGTTGTCTGCTTGGGGGGCAAGGGAAAAGGATACGCAGGCACAGCCTTGCTGCCTTCATGTTTGGTCCCACTATGCCTGTGTGCCTCCTTTACTTCTGTCTTCCATCGGCGAAAGGGAATGGGGAATCTGGTTGTCTCTTATCACGTGACAGTGACCTAAAAACAGTGGGCAAGCTCCTAACTTTTAAACAATTTGGAGGATCTTTTGTTATGTTTCTTAGTGATTAATCTACATTATTTTTTGGCTGTCAAGGCTAGAGGCTCATGAAATCTTATGGCAATCATTTTTTAAAACTCCCTCTTTATGTTTTAAGAAATGTTTTTTCCAATAATCAATCTATGTAACCTCAGTTCAGCATTTCTACTATGCCAGCAGATAAGTATGTTTCCATTATATTGTTACTTAACGACTCAGACAGCATTTCATCTAACCAGCTCTTTGGCTTATACAAGTATATATTATATGTATGTTTACATGTGAAAAGATATGATGCATATGACATTTTGGTCTGAAATTTACAGAAAAACCTAACCTTCACAGTGTTTTTTGGTGTTTTGTGTGTTAGTTTGTGGGGTTTTTTTGTTCTGTTTTGGTTTTTTTTTTCATAAATGTGTTCAACTTGTGTGGGGCGGTTAAATGTAATGCTACTTTATAACAGTACAGAAATGAATATGCTCAGTGCTCAACAACAGGGCCATGAACATTTCTACAGCCCATCAGGATCAAGCTCTAGCTTTATTCATGTGGAGGTGATTACAGCAAAAGAATAAAAATTTCTTATCCTAGTAAACACAATTATGTCACATGACATGAATCCCTGCTAAGTCCCTTCCAATGAACACAAAATCTCCCCTTACTTGCAGATCCTTAATTACAGCCAACTATTTCTGCCTCCAAAGCAGCTACAACAACAACAACCACACCTACAATTGGCTCATAAATTTAAGACCTGCATAGATCACACAGTTGACAACTACTAACTCTAATTAAAAACACTGTATAAATGCTGGCAAGTTCCACTGTGCACTCTGATTTCCAAGTCTCTGTGACTCATCTGATTTATTTGCATACCAAACTAATTTACATGAGATTGAAATCTGGAATGAAAGTTGCAAATTTTTTAGATGAGGTGCAATATTTTTAATAAACAGCCCGGATTTTTATCTTATTTTAATTTCATAGGGATAGTCACAAGTCAGAGAATAAGGATGTGGTTCATGTCAAGGGAATTTACCAGGTCTCCGCAAAATTCTTTTGCTTTTAATGAATCTGAAAGAAGTCATTATACATTGCAAGGTAAGTGTTAAAAGAGTCAAACATGAAAAAGGCATGCAGAGGTTTCAAGGCTAGTTCTAAAAGGTGACTACCTTATATACAAAGTAACTGTTGTCATGGTTCATATGAAGGAAGGCTCTGGCTCCCTGATTCATTGGGCAAGTCATTTATCCTTCATCTTCATGACCGGAGGAGTAATAGTCATATAAAAGAGTAACCTAGAAAAAGACAGCTGAGGGTCAGCAGGAGTTTCTGAACAAAGTCGTGTCTTTAGCCGCCTCTTGGTCAAAGCTGAGACAGGGTGCAGGTCATTAGGAGGCCAACAGAATGCTAAGCCAACCAAGGATTCCGAAGCACAGGGTGGGCATCTTCCACTGAGAGCAGACACCTTAGCTATCCCTGTAGGAAACTTAGCAAAACACAGTCTTTTCCTTTAAAATGTGACCAAAGGATATAAGACCACAGGCTTTACAATATAATGCTCTAGGAGTTAGCTCTCTTTCGCAATGAATGGAACAGGCTTGTTCAGAGAGTTCAAACCACACAAGATGTTTTCCTTTCAGTATCTGCTGGAGCCAAGCTGACAGCAGAGAGCTGGCAGGAACTGAACTCCCCTTATTTTAATTTACATATGCCTTCACACAGGGTTGGTTGGGATCACCAAATGTGAGCCTGTGCAAGTGGGCAGGAGGAGAGGTGCCTCTAGAGAACAAGTTCTTGAGAGCACTCCAAACTCTACATAAAAGATAGCACTTAAGAGCAAGAAGGGGATTGAAGCACCAGATCTAGGACTCAGCTGTAATGTCATCACTGAACATAAAAAATCTGAGCCTCTTCCCATACAGAAGGAAACACGCTTTGCTGTCCAGGAGCATTTCCTAATCGTAGGGGACTGCAACCCATTATTAAACCATGCCACTGAGCAAGAAGATATGTTACATACTGTGAAAGCAAAGAGTGTGTTTCAGAGAAAGAATTTGAGGCTCAGCCATGGCCACATCATATCAGCAACCTTATGAGCTAGGAAGTGACTCACAGTTTAGACATGCATAAATTTCAGGAGGGCTACTTAACTAGGTACATAAAATGCCAGCATGAGTCAGTTGTTTAAATTACATGAACAGGATTAAAATCAGAGTGTAAATTCACAGTATTTTTTTACTAACAGGTGGCTTCAAAGATTATCATCAAATAACAACGTATTTCATTTTGTATTAATAGACAAAGAGATTATTTATAAAAACAAAAGTCTATTTTTTCGCAAACAAAATTGCACACTGCATCATTGCTGGAAGGAGTAATACGCAGGTGAAGCTGTGGGCTTCAGGGCGGCTACAGTGCTGCACATTCAGATGTCACTCAGTGATCTGTATGCACAAATTGGTGTTTGGGGACAATCCAGGAAACATGAAACTGTGTGAATATGTTCTCCTAGTGGGTCTTTCAGTATATAAGCCAAATAGAAACTAACTTTACAAAAATTGAATTGTTACAGTTTTTAGAGACAAATTATCTTCTGAGATGAGTTATTTTTTCACAGAGGACAGCTAATTGACTGAGATTTGACCTCCTGCCCCTTTGCTGACATGCACTGCATGCAAGTCTAGCCGGAGGGTAATGAATGGTGTTTGAATGAGAGATGTTTTACACCAGATTGTGACAAGGGTAACAGCATGTCACCAAGACTACAACAAACGTCAACAAAAGGCTGAAATCATAATGACTTTGGAGCAATCGTTATTTGCTAGTGGAAAAACTGCAATATATTCACCACATATCTGGTACACATATGGTACAGCTTGATGTAATGTGAGTACAAGTATTGTGTCATTGCTCACTAGTCCTACTACATAAAATCCCAACTGTTGTAGCAGGTTACGTGTCAACTAGTAGCATATCACTTGCTTTGAAGAACCATATTAAAATTCATTCGGCATCAAGTCCTTCAGTCTTGATATGAATAAAAAGAGCATGACACTGATTAAGTATAGAATTCTTATACAAAATCTTGGCATATAAAATGAATACTGAATCAGACTCAGGAATCCAGATTACTTGAGAAGACAGAGAATTTCTTTTACATGCATTTTTTCTTTTTTTAAAAAAAAAAGGAAGGGATGCAAGAAAGAAAATTTCTAATTAAATGTGATTATTGCTTTAATAAGATCAAATTATTTTACATTTTTGATGGTTCTGCTATCCTTTCCTCAAGCTATTGTGACTTGATAATGTAAGAGACAGGAATAAACATATTTAATGCTTTTAAAGATACATTAAAAAAAAAATCCTTAAATATAGAGTTCAGCAAGAGAGGGAGAAAGAGACAGATGGTAAAAAAAATAGGCTACCAAACTGTGGGAAAAACTAAAGAATGCATCACAAAATGGATACTTCCTAGGATTACAGTCCCCAAGGATTTTTTATGATGCAATACTCTCTTCTCCACAGTCTTCATACATCTAGTTAAAGTGATTATATGCGTATATTGTTATGATTTTTATTTTCTACTAAAAATTTTAAAATAATTAGCATTCTAGTAAACCTTGTAAGCACTAGCCCTACCCAAGCTGCTTCTGACAGGCATTTTCACTGAAGTTGTTATATCTCTGACAGATCCTCATGTTGTTATTCTGTCCTGGCACTCACATCTCAGTCCTAACTGGATTGGATCTTATCCAGGCATTTTCCCTTGCTGCACAATATGTAATAATAAAGATAAGCCTCAGAACACAGAAACCCCATATCTATATGCTAATCCCGTAATAACGTGCTTACCCTTAAAGGCCTTAAAACCCTGGAGTAGCTCATTTGAAAGAGTTTGTAGGATCAAAGACTAACAGCCTGCATTTTTTCTAGAAGAAAGAAATACCTCTTGGTCGTCAGTGACATAAAAACCAGAGACACTAGGTGCTACACTTTCAGTTTGTATACGAAGAGATACTATATCATATGAGCACAACCAGTAATTACAGAGGAGAAAAGCTGGAACTACAGCAAACCCTCACGTCTAGCAAGATACACAAAGGTGTAGTGAGCTATCAGAAAAGGTCCTTTACTGAACCAGAGACAGCCCGTAATCAAAATTTCTTGGTCTAAACATCATTATCACCATCAGTAATTCAGCGGGTGAATTAGAAATGTATTGATGGTGTTGCCATTAGAGGTGGGGAGAGCATCACAACAAGCACAGCCATGGCTAGCTGGCCTTTAATTTTTCAGCCATATCAAACCTTTCATAAACCTGGAACTCACTTTTTTAAAAGGAAATAATTAGCCCAGGATTTTTCAGGATTTTTTACATTGCACAGTGATTTGAAAAAAAAAATTGTAAGAATTACAGTCAGGTCTAATCCCGAGATGAAAAACAAAACAAAAAGCCACAAATAAGCAAACAAACAAACAAAAGTTATAAAGATTAAAATAGAAAAATAGTGGGATAACCCAAGTTTTATGTCCAGCAACCAGGTTCTAGGTTCAAATTAGCTTGCTCATCATGACGTGGCTCTATGTATAGTGAACATAAAGGTAAGAATTGCAATGGTGCTGAGGTATCTGAATTAATATGATATTTGAATATTGGACAACTCAAAAATCTTGTGTAGGAAGTGCATTCATCATAGTGCAATTGGTGTTCACTTCATAATGAGAAAACACCTTATTTTCTGTTTGTTTCTGCATTTATAATGACTCTATAAAGTAGATAATAAAGCCACTATTTTGATTTACCAGTGTTTTTTCAGAGAACCTTTTCCAGGCTCAAAGACAATGATAGTTATTGCAAGCATCTAATGTAATACAGAACCTTGTAAGTGAGAAATGAGCATCAAAAGAAGAAAAAGAGTGTCTAGAATAACAGTTTTAGAATTAAAAGAAATAAGCTGCCTTTGTTTGCTTGTTTTAGAGCCCTTGCCCTTACCGCAGCCTAATATCAGAATATATTTTCTAGCTAAACATTAATATTCCATTTTTTGTAAATCAGAGCTCTCACGATCTTAACTGCAAACTTAAGCCAGTGCCTCTAGAATAGAGGTGGCTCAAGATGGGTCCTGAGCATGCAGGATAAGAAAGACAACCTCTTCACTCTGTCATAATGCTGGAGAGCAGCTCTGCAGAGAGGGATCTGGGGGTTCTGTTTGATAGCAAGCTGGACATGGGCCAACAGTGTGCCCTGGCAGCCAAGAGAGCCAACTGTGTCCTGGGGTGCATCAAGCACGGCATTGCTGGCTGGGTAAGGGAGGTGATTGTCCCGCTCTGCTCTGCACTGGTGCAGCCTCACCTGGAGCACTGTGTGCAGTTCTGGGCACCACGGGGTAAAAAAAACATATTAAGCTACTGGAGAGTGTCCAGAAGAGGGCTACAAAGCTGGTGGAGGGTTTGGAGGGGAAGCTGTATGAGGAGTGGCTGAGGTCACTGGGTTTGTTCAGCCTGTAGAAGAGGTGGCTGAGGGGACATCTCATGGTGACTACAGCTTCCTCACAAGGGGAGGAGGAAGGGCAGGCACTGATCTCTTCTCTCTGGTGACCAAGGACAGGACCTGAGGGAATGGCAGGAAGACGTGCCCAGGGAGATTTAGGTTGGACATTATGAAAAGGTTCTTCCCCCAGAGGGTGGTGGAGCACTGGAACAGTCTCCCCAGGGAGGTGTCACAGCTCCAAGCCTGACAGTGTTCAAGAAGATATTGCACAACACCCTCAGACACATGGTGTGAGTTTTGGGGCTGTCCTATGCAGGGACAGGAGTTGGACTTGATGATTCTTGTGGGTCCCTTCCAACTCAGGATATTCTATGATTCTATGAATCTGAATAGTTTCGGTAGGATATGGATCTAAGTACCTTCGATACAGTCATGTACTTGTTTAGATTGCTTATGACACAAAACAAGAGAAACTTGATTTGTAATTAATTGCATAAATTAATCAGTTTATAGTCAGTGTACCTGGAACAAAATCTCAAGAAATCAGACTCAGATACTTGTGTTAAAACAGTAATGCAATCACAAAATAAAATATAGACAATGTTTTTTATTGTTTTTAAAATCCCCCTTCCATCTGAAAGGCAAGAAAACCAAAGGTTGAAGCTGCTAATATAGATGGGTCTTGGTTAACAGCCAGAGCTCCACAGACCTCTCTTGGTGTTCATGAATCTGTGCTGAGTTACACAAAGCCAAGATTAATCTTTTAAAAAAAAACCCACAACATAATATGTAACATAGAAGTGCTTTAATTTTCTTTCAAATAGACATCTTCAGCTCTGTTAACTCTATTGAATTCCACTCTGTATCATCCAGGTCATATCTCATTTCCCAGTTCCAAACATCCATCAAAGACTCTAAAAGGGTCTGGCCTATTTTACACATTTTTAATAATGTTAGAAAGACTGACATGACACAAAATTCACTTTGTGAAAATCTAGACAGAAAATATTTTAATGTCAATGTCAGGCATGGTCACATAAATGTGCTCATCACAAAACCATTAAATCAGATTAGCAACGATTTTTAAAGAAATGAATGGCTTTATCTCCCAGTCACAAAGAAAATGTGAAAAAATACATGGACAAAGGGAATAAGCTGTATTCCACTTTTGTAGGAGTTTTTTTAGAGCAGTTGTGCAAGTTCCCTCATTGCTGTGCCTTTTCCTTATTGTTTTAGGCTTTACTTTTGTAATTTTACTATTTTGTTATCCCAGTGGATAATACAATGTGGGTAAGAGCATTTGCTCACTCTAAAAAAATAAACTAATATGATTTCAAAGTGCGTTGCAATCACACATAAATGTCAGAAGTTTCTTTGAACTAGGGCAAAGAAAACTTTAAAAATGAAAAAAAGAAAATGGTAAAGGACAACTAAGCATATTGCCTAGGAATAAAATTTACTCCAAGACCGAGAGTATATTAATCAAATAAATAGCCTCAGTACAATAAAAAACTTTATTAAAAGATTTATGACAATATGCAAGCAATTTACTTTGAATTTCTCAGCTTTCTCTGATATTGAGTGATTCTTAATAACTCTCAGCAAGAGCTTAACAAAACAAATTCTATGGCTAATAGTATAAATGCATGCTACAATATAATTAGAAAAACATGCAACATAACATGCAACTTAAAGGGAGTTTTTTATCATCACACAAAAGTTAATATATTTTTATATGTACTTTTATATTCAATATATACATATACATTTTGTATAAATAATAATGAATTGGTTAAACATTTAATGTTTGGATACTAACCAATGACCATGAATCTTATTCCCCGACGTGTCTGTTTATCTCTAATCTTTAATACACCTTGATTGACAATGATAGGACACTTTATTAAGAATTTCCATGTTCTTTGCTACATTGTAGCATCAAACAAGTTAGATCTTGCACAGAACTTAGTGTTCTTGCATCATCTCATAAGTGTTATTGCTTTCCTGAAAATGTTCATTTTTATTCCAAATAACATGTTGGAAACATCTACACATACCTGAACATCTTGAATGAATCTTCACCTTCTTGGGTAAATCTTGCTTTGTGAGTTGTAAGCCAAGTACATGTTATACTGCATTTTGTTTCAAGTAACCGAGTTATCTTATGAAAGGCTCATCCTCTTGCAACATCTACAAAAATATGAGAAATGGAAGTATATGCCCAGGACAAGAAGCTGGTTTACTTTGTCTTGTCTTATGAAGATGGTAGAGAATATAAGGTGCTTTATGATGGGACTCTCTATCAGATAGAGGTATGAGATTGATGTGTCTGTACTTTTTCTTAAAGTGAAAATACTAAGAATATCAAAGGGGTTTTGACTTACTAATACTATAACGTTTTTTAAAAGCGTGAACTTTTAGAGGTTTTTTTTTGGTAAGACAAATTTTTTTTAGAAGTCTGCTCATTTCCTTGTTTCTATGTAAAATGTATCGTTTCCTTCAACCTTCATCCAGTAACTTCGACTGGCTTCCTGGGTTGCACAAACTCTACACATACCTCTCAAGGAACAGGAAAAATACTGTTTCCTGGTCCCCTGAGGTCTGGGCATCTGTTCAATGCCTTCCTTGCTCATACTGCAAACTCCAAGTCACTCTGTGTCTTCATCTGCTCCTGACATGTCTCTCCAGTAGAGCTCACTTAGCTGACCCCTGGGAAGACAGAGTCTCTCTCTCCTGCAAGTACTCTCGAATCAAAATACCAACAGCCAAACAATGAAAATACACAAACAAAATTGCTAGTTTTTTTAATAAAAAGTACCTTGCAGAGCAAAGCGCAAATAAAGAGAAAATCCACCATAAACCCCTCTGCCTACCTCCAGAATAGCCTCTTGGAAACAGGTTATAAGGTGGCAGCCAAAGAATGAGACAGAGGGCTGACTCTAGGTCTACCTCTGTGGGAGGAAGGAAGGTTAAATACATATTGTAGGGGTATGACACTACCACACAACTACAGTGTCAGAGAGCAGTGTGCCTTCCTCCTGTTGAGGTTGGACTACTGCACAGTGAGTGACTGGACAAAAGGGAAAGAAAGCAAAAGAAAGCTTGTCTGAGTAGCCTAGGGATTAAATGTTCACACTGGAGTAGGAAGTACTGAATTCAAGCCTTGGTTTTTAGGGCTCGCTTAGGACTTCCCTACTTATCTTGGGTAGAGTGTATCATCCTCTTGAGCTGCCTCTCTCTACTGCTTTTAAAGTCAAGAAAATTTGACTATCAAAACAACATAACACCTACACTTCGGATTTCAATTATTCTGTCACTGACACTGTGTCAATAGAAGAAAAAATGGAGAAAGGACAACATTTAGAGCATTTCTTAAAAATTTTATATATGTTTGCTTAGTGCATGTGACAATGAACAGCTAAAATGTAACATAAATTATGTGTTTTCAATTACACTTAATCTCCAATATTTTCAGTGTTGATATCAGTGTTCATATTCTTGCTTTACTTTCTTTTGATCAGCAGTCTGTTTACCAGCTATAAATGATGATACCTTTGGGACAGGACGGTTATTAGTTCAGTCTTTTTCCTTTACTCATAGCAAATAAATAACTGTATTTATTTCCACGGGGCGGGGGAACGGGCGGGGGGGACGGGGCAGAAAAAAGATGTGCAGAGAGGGGAGACTAACACTAGGTTAACACTGTTATGGGCTTTGCTTTTGAACAAACTGTGTTTGTACTTTCTGTATTATCTCATTTTTGTGATTACCAATGCATCTGAAAATAGATCAAGCCATTAGAGAGATATTAGGAGATGGAAGCATCCAGGAAACTTCTGTATCTGCCTGTAAAAATAAGAAGGAGGCTTAGAGGAAGAAAAAAACCAAGCAAACAAAAATGGATATGATTTCTTTACTGTGCTATGTGCAGTATTCTGAGCACATATGAAAAGTTTTCCGCTTCTCATCTCTGGTAACAACCTGAGTAAGAAGAGATAGATAGATAGATAGATAGACAGACAGACAGACAGATAGATAGATAGATAGACAGATAGATAGATAATGTTCTTCATATAAAAGAGAAGAGTAGAAAGGAAAAAGTTGTATGCATCAATTTTTTTGTGTATAGAGCGAATATTGAAGATGCATGGCAACTCAGTCCACCCATGGACTGTGTCCATACCCTCAATCCAAGAGGCTGCACTGAGCAGCATCTCAAAAGGAGTCTTTGTATTGTAAGGAAACACCTCATATTCAAGAATACTCTTGGTTTTCATATCTTAAATGAACCAGGCAATCTTTAGGCTGATTGTTGTGTAAGAACTTTCTCAAAGACAGTTAAAATAAAAACAAGCAATGATCTCAAAATTAAAAATGTAGCTGACACATTGAGAATGAAAATAACCTGGAGAGTCATGGAGAGTTTGACACTTTTGACTCAGATTATTTTGTCTGAATCCAAAAAGGCTCATTTCTCCCAAAATTCGGCTTTTCAAACTTGAACATGTCAAAAGGCAACTCCGTTGAAAAACACTGAAGCTGGATTAATTTAGGACTATCCGATTTCAGTTAAAATATTTGCTTGGTTTTTACGGAATTCAGGTTTACTTTTAGGTATTTAACATTTCATGTCACTACTGGGGAAAGAAAAAAAAATATGCCATACATCACTATAGATTAACTGATTTCAGTAAATCAATTGCAATGTATACTATCTGAGATTCTAAGAGAATTTTCCATATAGACAAAGAAAAATTTCTTATAAAAAGAAAATTTGATGGGAGAGGAAGGAAATCATACTTTTTGGCCAGATATTTAAAAACCAAACAAATGTAGGCCTTCAGAATGACAGGTTTTAGCTTTCTGTACCCGTGTTAAATAGTGATGAGTCTTTACATGTTGCCCAGTTTGTTCAATGGAACAGGTAGGTTTGCTTCAGTATCACAAACTGTTTCATTATAATGCCGGCAACAACTGTATTGATGACAATTCACGGCTCTGAAATTAAAAATTCAAAAAAAAATACCCATACCCGTACCACTCATTTTGTAAACATGCCCTTTGGTTCAGATTCCATCATATACAAATCCAGTGATCTATGGCAGCAGCAGATGTAACAGCAGATATCATTGAAACTGTGTTTAGCAGGAAGACTTTAACCTCACACATTTCTGAAGAAATACTTTGAGTAAGCTCTAATCCTGTTATGTCATTGTCCTGGTGTGCCATAGGATTCTGGCTTTCAAGTTAGAGCTGAGTGAATCAATTTTCCGTACAATTATTTGATAGCACCTGCATACTTCAAAGAATACATATGTGTATATCCTATTAATTATTCTGAAACGTTACTGAAGTTGATTGCGTGCAACGATTTTAATGTACTTCTGTATCTACTTAAAAATTTCATAGCTCCATGAAACCCATGTTAATCCCTCAGCCTTTCAAGTGCTTCAGTACCCTTAGTAGCCCTCCGTTGAACTCCTCCTCATTTGTCGATATCTCCCTTGCGCTGTGAGCCCTAATCTGGACACAGTAGTCCAACAGGCCTGAGGAGAGGTGAATAATCTCTTTCTTGGAGCTCTTGTCTTTACCAGTGCAGCCCAGTATGCATCCAGAATTCCTCTCCCTGAGAACTGAAAATCTTTGGTTTTTTCAAGTTATTGGAAAATTCCCCTGGATATCATAATTTCTGAAAGATGACAGTGGCCTCACAATGATAGCAGTCAGCTCCCTCAATGCCTTTGAATGCATCATCTGTATATGTCCAGACTACTGAACTAATCTTCAGCTCAACCTTCCTTTACCACATCTACCTCTCTCCCTTAGACTTTGCAGATGAAACTGTGTATATAATGGAGTAATTGAATCATCAGGAACTTGCAAGCTGACAGCATCTCCCATGACTGGAGTGGTACAGAAGCTGCAGTGGTAGAGTTTGTTAATTGTTCCAGAATAGATTCTCAGATGGCCACATAAAGTGCAGAGCTCTTTCTAAGAAACTCCTTTGACCATCATCACAGAAAGTAGTAATGTTTCATTCTAGAGGAAAACTGGAAAAATCTTTTTGCTTTATCTCATTTAGGCCAGTAAGAAATAAACTTAACATTACTTCTTACTGTTTTATTTCAAAATAGAAAAAAATCAGTTCATTTACATGAGTCAGTGGAGCTCTTGCCTTTTTATTTGACAGCTCTGCTTGTAGTGCTCTCCTGCAGATTCTGAGACATCAGAGTTTATTTTCTTTTCCTGTTTGAGAGAGCTGAAAATCTTTTGTCTTTCCTGTAAACATGACATCTCATAACATAATATCAAGAACAAAGAAAGTGTTTTTAAAACAGAAAGGTAGGCATTCCAGAAGTCCCCAAGTAATTTCAAGCTTGGGTCTGAAGTTGAGAGGCTCAAACAGTAAACTAAATGAGACATACCAAGGCAGGATTTTTTCAGTCCTTGCTGCTTAAGTTACTCTTCCTGAATTAGCTAAATATTTATTGAAAAATTTAGAAGTGACTGTCTGGCCTACTAGCTGGACCTTCACACCTCCTGTGGCAGATGGGATTTTGGGGTCTTGGTTCCAGTGGGTGTGTCATATTTTCTACAAAGATAACTAAATGAGCAGGAAAGAATGAAGGCATCACTACTGTATTGTGTCTGAGCCAGCTCCATGCAAGACTGAAAACCAAACTCAGGTATGTTTTCTGATTGCATCAGGACAGGCAAATAAAACCATTTTAGTTCTTGGGGTTGAGTCCTTAAAGTGACAACAGAGTCTCATTTTCTTATGAGGATTCTACAATCTCCTTCTTCTGATCTTCCTTCCCCCAAAATTTAGGAGTGCTCATATCGTCAGTTTTGCTTTAGTCTGTTTATAATTATAATTTTTATTAATTATTATTATTATTTATTATTTAAAGAAAATAAAGAATCAATACTATATCACTTATCTTTGAAAATTTTAGAACTGCAGAAAGAGTTATTTGAAAAAAAAATAGTCACTTAACCTTTCCGGCTGTAGTTCTCTATTCTAATCACCTACAGATTTTTGAAGTTGCAACCAGTGAAGCATTTTCTTTGTTCACAGAGAACAAATAAAAAGAATGATCATTAAGAATGGAAGCTTCATCTTGGTCTGCACAGCTCCCTTGTCATAGCTCTTGAATATTTAGAAGCAAGTGCTAAAAAGGTCAATCTTGTTTGTGTTTCTCTAACTTCTGTACAAGAAAGAGCATTGTGGCCTCAGGCTGACCGCAGTATTTTTACTTAAGCTGCTGGAACAAGTGAAAACATTAAAACTATAGTAATAAGAAGGTCAGAAGGCGGAGACAACAAAGAAAGAGGAGTAGGAAGAAGAGGAAGAGACCTCATGGAAAGAGAAGGAAAAGGAGGAAAAAAACCTCAAAGTGAGACCTGCAGGGGTAGTGCATTGGGTGTTTGATCTGCTCTGTTGCAAGAAGATCTATGGAGATAATAAAGATCACTATTGTTAGGGATTTTAGACAATTGTCCCTGAATATTTTACTTGAACTCTCAAGTCCTCTTACAGTTGTTGGCAACACCTCTTTATTTTTCAGACTGACTAATATTAAAATGGTGGCATTAAATTAAAGGAGAAGGCAAGGCAAGGCAAGGCAAGGCAAGGCAAGGCAAGGCAAAGCAAGTCAAGGAGTACAAACACCACTGCCACTAACATACCAGACATTCCATTGAAGTATTTGGAAATAATGGGGTGCAGAGAAGTTACACACAATGAAACTGGAAAGATTTCGTAATAAATGTTTAAAAGTATAGGATCACATAACAGCAAGTATTTTTGCTGGAGCAACCACTAATTTGCCTGGTTGTTACAATGCATTCTGCCTTGATGCATTTATAGCTGGTAAGACTGAGCTTGCCTAAAAATATTGCATTAGAGTGCTACTGTCACCTCAAACTCTCAAGCATAGCCAGTAAAAATTCTTATACTGATGTAAAGCTTCATAACCTTTCTATGCTCTAACTTCAGACACATAAGTAAATAAATAAGCTAACTCAGAAATTATACACCACTTCATGGCATGCTCTGAAAGCACTTGCGCAAGTCTTAAATAATTAATATTTTCAAGATATCTTTAAATGTGATTACCATTTTTCTGATGGCAAATTTAATGCAAATAAGACAAAGGAACAGTAAGACAATGTCTTAATCAAGATTAAGATGCTGATGTTCCTTCTAGCTCATTACATGATGCCGCCAGAGTGTTCTTTTTCTCTGATTTTTCGCCTTGATTAGCAAAAGTTGCAGTGTCTCAGGATGTCTTTGAGGGTAAAGAAAATGTTTTGATAAATGCCATTTTCACTGGATGGTAAAAGGAAAAATAAATCACCTGCAAAGTACATGCACCACAAAGAAGCTTCAGAGTTTTGCACATGAACTACGCATACATGGCTTGAATATACACGGTAATCTACCATGACAGGACACACAATTTATCATCTGGACAAGCATTGCTCGTGCAATGCACAGCACAAATACGCCTATATTTTTTCAGAAAATCTTGGGTAAAAATTCAAGACCCTGTGAAAATTAAGTTAGAGAGTTGTTGTGTTAATTCTTCTTTCAGTCAATCCTGTCATGAAAAACTGCCTGCGAAGACCGTCACACCTGAGGCAGAAGGTAGAATTATCTTGTAAAAAGGCAGAAACTAACTTCCATGTGGTCAGAAATACCCTGAGACTTAGTTCTACAACCCAGTTATATCGGATGCAATTCATTTAATTGCACCAGAATCTTTTAAATTTAAGAAATATATGTACATCCAC
The DNA here is from genome assembly GCF_036013445.1 of Caloenas nicobarica. Classification (NCBI taxonomy): domain Eukaryota; kingdom Metazoa; phylum Chordata; class Aves; order Columbiformes; family Columbidae; genus Caloenas; species Caloenas nicobarica. The sequence continues at coordinate 178,257,335 of NC_088245.1, forward strand.
AAGCCAGTTAATGTAATCTATTTCCTCTCTATTGGCTATAAAGAGGGTAGATAGTGTTCTGCCTGTAAACTTGTAACATTTAAAACTCTAACTTAGGGAAATGTATCTCATCAAGCATTTTTTTAAACAGTCATAGAAAGCTTAGAAAATCACTTTAAGCTTAACCAGATGAAGAGGTGCACGGCGTTCACCAAGCTAGGATTCACCTGAATTTGATTTAAGGAGCAAATAACTATTACACATATTTTTATAGATCATAAATAGTTTATATGTATTTATAAATATCATAAATATTTTATATTATAAGAAAGAATATGTATAGCATATAATGCATATGTAAAACAAACATACCTGCATATATGTGCACAGTATGGATGTGTATACAGAAATAAAGTAATTTTCTGGGAAAGTTGAGCAAAAGGAAAATATTTTCTTCTTGTTAAATATTTGCCATCTAAATCTTCTGTGAACATTTACAACTGTCAGACAGACAAGAAACAACAGAGATACAAAATACAGAGCTACAAAATCCAAAGTCTTGTCTGATTTATATGTCATGCTAATAAAGTATTCATCCAGTACACTCTTACACAGACATTTAGAAATAAAGCAGTTACTTATGCCAAACAGAAAGATGTTGAAACCCCAGAACGTAAAGCTGAATTTCACATAGGCAGGCAAGCTAAAGCCATTAAGGCAACATTAGACTAAGAAGATGAACTCATTTTCCAAAGATACTTTGCAGATCTAAACACAAGAAAACAAATTTAAATTAGCATAGAACATTTCTTTGTTCCATGTCTAACTTCTCTGTACTATTACTGTTACTTGATACAAATTTTGTGCAATACATGACACTTACATAATAGCTCAAGGGATTTGTATTTAAAGTTTCATCGCTTTGAACTCCTTTTAGTAATAAAGGATTTTAACATGGTTTTTAAAGCACACAGATAATGAAATTCTGAATACCTCTACTAAATTAGAGATGTAAATTCAAGCAATGAACCCAGTCCTGCAAATAACCCATGCTGAAGGTGTAAGGGACTCTGCCATGTAAATGATCTTATTCACTACTCCTAGCTTCAAGTAGAAACTCGGAATAAATAAACATGCCTTATTTTTACTATGTCCATATTATCAAGTAAACCAGAGATACCTGAGTCATTAAAGTAGATATGAGCTGGAAGACACTTTCTCATATGAATATTCCCCCAAAAGGTTTTTTCAGCTTTATTTTGCATGTGATATTGTAGAAAAGCATATTGTATGAGACTAGTTCAGGAAATATGAACATAAAAGAAGAAAGAAAGGCAAACCTTGGGTATAAAAACTAAGGCTATCGATTTAAAATGTGACTGCAATAATAAAACAAAGTTAAATCATTCTTTATAATTCAACTGGTTATAACTACTATATGAGATTTCCAGAGGTCTCTACCAAAAGAATGGGAATAAGAAGGTGAATCTATGTATTTTCAATACAACGAGTCCTCAAGTGCTTCTGAGAAGTGTTCATAATATTTCCTTGGTCTTGGTGCTCTGGTAGTTTGTCTTAGTGGCCTCTGCTTCTAAACTGTTTTTGACTTGGTCAAGTTGACCACACTGGTAAAGTGAATTCATGTCACAATGGATTGTATCCATTGCACAACACTGTACTACCTGATGATGGACACTTAGCTGTAACTGCTTAAAAAATTGGTGTCTAGACTAAATAATATCAGGGCCTCTTAGAAGACAATGGAGAGAAACAAGCACTCCTGGAAGCTGACAGAGCCCATCTTCAGGTACATCTAAGAGATTCTTATCTCTTCTCATTGTTTGTGAATAGAACATAAACAACTAACTTAGACACCTACCTTACACAGGGTGAATGTTTGATGAGATTAATCACCCTCTTAAGGAGGACTACCTTTTAGAGAACATCTGGCAGGACAACTTCCTTCTTGGTTTCAATTACGTGGATGATTTCTCCTGTTAACAGTGAGAAAGTGTGCCTGTGGCCAAGTAAGCCGACATTCTGAAAGTGACGGATGGATTTAGCCATCTCTGAGTGCAATTTAATAGGGTTTAAAAATAAGGAGATACAGCATAAAATAAGAATCAATGGATATGAAAAGTGAATGTCCTTAAGGCCAGTAGTGTTTCGAGGGCAATAGTATGAGAACTTCTGTTCCGTGAAGTTTCAGAGAAGCACTAAGTTTTCCTCCCATTTGCAAGATATACCAGGTTATTCCATCACTTCAGTTCTTAAACTCTGCTGCAAAGACCTCCATTCTGCCAATTTACATTTATACAACTAAAACTGCACAAAACATATATTATAAAAACTTATAGGGTACACTAATACTAGTCCTCAGAATGATCAGAAGAGCACTGATGCAGAAGAAAGTGATGCTGCATTAGCAATAATTCATGCCTGCGTAATGTACATAAAATGCTACACTGGAGATGATTGCTCTCTGCTGGACTGTATAATAGTTATACAACAACCAAGCCAAAAGGAAGCATAAGGACTTCTGACGCAGTGACTATCATGTCAGACTTGTCTTACTAGGGTTGCCATTTAGAACATTATATTCTCCTTTTGGGCTATGGGTAAATCTTCAATACGGAAATGCAAATGCTGTTCCACAGCATTATCAATTACTACCCTTTTACTATGAGTCTGAAGACTTTTGATCAGAAAAATCCAACAAAATATTGATAAAATATATTTTAAAATAAGGCAAATCTTAAAAAGCATGCTTTTGGGTGGCTACATTTGTGATCTCTTTGCATATCAGTAATTTTTATTACTTAAAAAACCCTTAATATTTTTTTCTGAATATTTTAGGTTTATAGTTTTGGTATCAGGACACGCTTTGGTTTTGGTTATGCTCGTTTGACCTATACTGGAGTGGTAAATCCAAGAGTTCATGCTGCAAGACCATATAGTAAACATTAAAGTGAGACATCATTGCCTACCTAAATAAGTGAGCTGGCCACCAAAGACCAGCTTTCTTCATTTATTTAAAAGGCAAACAATTTAACAGACAAAAACCTGATACTAAGGTAAGACAACACATGCATTCACACTACTTATTGGCTGTTTGTGGTTAGACCAAAATAGAAGACACAGTCATTTGCAACACAGGTAAAAGTGTCTCCCAATGGGAAACCACAGCTTTTCTGAACAGTGGGAAATGTAGTCTGAGCAGAGCACACTGTTCAAATGTTTAAGAAAGGTATTGGATTTATGTATCCATATCCCTACATACCCAACAGCAAGACCACTGCTGTAAACCATGTCTGTGCAACTGTAGCACTAGTTCCCCTCCTTAAACTATACTGAGTTAATTTCCAGGTAACCAGAAAAGTCAATGCAAGTGCCTCATGTCTCTGAATCACTGCCTGAGTAAAGTGAACAGCCAGATGCAAAAATAAGCATGTACTATTTCTCCTGCTGTTTTGAGCTCATACTAACTATCTGGGCAAAGACATAATTTTTTTTGAAAAGAAGCCCGTTTTCTGCTCTACAAAGATATGGCTTGCATAAATATCATCTTACTGCTCTCCATGCCACCTCCCTCTTTCAGGCATCTCAAAATGCTGCATGGAGTTCTGCTGACACCTTGGACATGCTCAAACAAGGACTTAGTATGGCTCAGATATTTTTAGCTCATGACCTGCAAGACATCCAAGGACCAGGACCTCAGCTTCTTAAGATGAGTAAGATTGAAAAACAAACAAACAAACCCCCCCCCACTTAAATGTATATTATTTTTCTTATTAGAAATGGGGGTCAGTAAAAAATACATTACTCTTTAAATATCTACCTTTTCAATATATATGATAGCAAGGATGAAAAAATTTGCAGCTCCAACTGAATGCACAACATCATCCCCCCATGTAAATATAGTAATGCCCATATCCCAGTTAAAATCATCTTGCTATTATTGACATTACTCTCTTTTTCCTTAATCAGCACTTGCACCTTGGAAACAGCATTTATCAATTAGAGATTGCAGTATACTTCTAAGGCTGCAGTAAGTGTCCCTCTGAATTAAGATTGTGTGGTTCTTTAGAGATAAATATGACCCTACAATAGTATAAAAAAAGGGTGTGTAAAATCTGAAAGCAAGTTTTCTGGCTTGAGATAACAGAGCTCCCTTTTTAGTTCAAGCAGTAAGCATGAACCCAGGGGGCACAGAGATCTGAATTCTTGTTTTGCCACACACCTCTCTGCAAATGAATTTGTTAAGGGGGATGGATGTCTGCTTACTTTAAAGATATTAGCTGAGCATGTTTCTATTAAAATATTGCAATCAGGGAAGCTATTATTAGAACAGACACTAGAGAAGAGCCAGCTGAATACTGAATCATATTTAAGATAGGCTAGTGCTAAGAAAGTTCCCTTTATCCCCAGTTTTACAACATTTGCTTTCTACTGTTTCTGAAAACGGTTATGCAAATATCCCATCACTGATGCTTGTCCTTGGTGATCATTGTATGAATCAAAAAAAGCCCTTAACATTCAACAGCACTTCTTCCAAGCTACAGCAGCAGGGTACCTTTCAAATGAATCCAGCAGTGTAGCAAAGATGTAGTGCTCATGTTCAAGGCAGGTACCAAGTCTAAAAGTGATTTCACAGATGAAAGACACGTTATCGACAACATAACAGCCATACTGGCCTATTTTCTTTGGAAATTATATACCATATTCTACAGAATAATCATAGAAGGGAAACATATGAGCTCGTCTGCCTCTGCAGCTAACTTCACATTTGGCTACCACAAGCCATTAAATTATGCCCCGTACCTGTGTAAAGAAATTGAATGACAATGACCCTTCATTTTGCTTTGTTCTGCTGCACTGGGTGACAAAGTGACTAACTCATGCTTCAAATGATATGGGAGATAAGTGTTACTCTTCAGAACATCTGTAAGAGTGTTACTGTTTTTAAGTATATCTTCAAAATACATGACCTGCCTACTGACTTTTTATGCATCCCAAGCAAATATTTTCATTGTGTTTTCAGGTTTTCTTCTAAGCCATAGAGGAAACATGCAACTTTCATGGTTCAAGATGGAAATTTCTACTAACAGTGAGAGACAAGCAACACAAAACGTGACTCCAGCACCCAGTACCATAAGCCAGATCTCACTTGACTGGATTTATTTTCCTTCATTGTACTCAAGCTAAAACACAGACAAAGTGTGACATGAAGAAAGGGCATTAGTTTCTGTGTTGATTTCACTTTCTCTAAATCTAAGTTGTGTCAAAGTCTGTGGAAGATGCTGGTCTTTGTTTATACAAAACAACAGATATCACCCTTAAAGCATGTTTAGACCAGTGCTACACAGAATGCATTGTACAAAGGTCATTTTTGTGTAGGAGAAATAGCTTCAAACTCAAGAACTGCTTCTTTACGTTTATTCATCAATGCTACTTTTGCCATGGTAGGAAAAAAATAAGTATTATGCCCTTATTTGCAAAAGACCAAACTCTGCTCTGACTTCCAAATTCAGTAATGAGGTCTTTGAGGGAACAGGATTGGTATCTATTATTTTGAAGGTGAGAATACATTTGTAGGGTAGAAAAATTAATTAGCAAGACAAAATGGTAAGCAAAGGATTAATGCAGAAATATTCATTGAATTCAGAAAAACAAATAACAGTGGCTGAAGAGAACAGTCTGGCTTGCCTGTGCGACTGAGGACTTTTGAATGAACATTGAGGAACTAATTCTAAATAACTGAAATTATGTATTATAGATTAATAATGTTCTCAGATTTCTACTTTGGAGACCACGAGACATGACTATCTAGGTGAATTATAATGTATTTTTTAAATGTATTTCTGTGCCATACAGACCCTTTTTCAGGAGAAAGAAAACTTTGTATTCTGACATTACTATAAATGTAAGAAATTTAGAAGTGAAAACAAAATCAGTCTGTTTGCTAAGTGTGGCAACAAGATGACTCCTCTGTGTATCACCATTCTTCCAGCTTGTGTTGAGCTACACAATATTTTTTTTACCAAAAAGCAACAGGTTAGTAATAATCTGGAGATAAGAAGATACACATGAATCTCCTCACCCCCTCATTCTGCTTTGAAATTCTCTCCCCTCAAAGAAAAGGTTACAAAATGCATCAATGGAATTGCAAAAATGGAGTTCTGCTAGAAACACAATAGAAAATACAGGAATCAGAGGACTGATTTGCAAGCTGGAAGTTACATAGGCAATGAGTGCCCCAGAAATGCAGTATTCAAAGACAACATTTGCCTAAAGCTGGGCTTGTGGATGATAGTCCTGCCATAACAGACATATGGAAATGATGTATGTTGCAGGTGATTCAAATGTGCACCACTTTTTGAGTAGAATTCTTTAGCCTTTGCTTTGTTTGTGATGTCTGTCTTCCTTAAATGCATCTCTGATCTCCTTCTACCATCTCCTTTTCTCTGCTGTTTCTCATTTATTTTTTCACTGACCTCCTTTTCTGTGTCTTCCTTGTGTTTTACTTGTATGTTTTTACCAACAGATTCCATCAAAGCAGTTCAGTCATCTCCTTTCTAAGGCATTTACTGCACTTGAACTTATCATTGACTTGATGTTAACTCTTGTCATACAGCATCAACGTCAAGCATTAAAAGAAAAACACTGTGGAGAGATTACCAATTTTATCCTGAGAATTTGTAAAATTTGTAATGTAAAAAAATAAAATAAAATAAAATAAAATAAAATAAAATAAAATAAAATAAAACAAAATAAAATAAAATAAAATAAAATAAAATAAAATAAAATAATAAAATAATCTTAACCAGGCCAAAGTAGTCGAGTAGGGAACAAAATGGAGCTAAAAGGTCCTGAAAGCCCAAGAGCTTTGTGAATACATAAGTGTCTACCCTCTAACCTTGGATTGTTTGTATTAAGTGTAGACAGTATTTTCTAAACTTTTTATGAAGTTCACAAACTTCATAAAACAAAGCTGTTTAATTAGTAATAGCTTCTCACTGTGAAGAGTCAAATAATGTATCTAAAATCCAACATTTTCAGCTTACACAGCAAGATAAACCACTCTGTTTTTTTCTTTGAAAAGCAAAGTTCTAATAGGGAAATTTTACAGTCAGGCGGTTGTAATACAGGAATGCACAACATTAATTCAAAAGGGTAAAGTCATTTTCCAAGTACTGGACTAAATTTTTGTATTTCCTATGAGAAAGCCATAGCCTGTAAGATGTCTGGTGTTGGGTTTTTTGCTGAGAATTCTAAAATTAGGAAGATCTTAATCATTAATGTTGGAATAAAAAAGTGTTCCTGACAGTCTTTCTTTTGTCCAATAATAAACACAATGCAGCTTTTTCTGTTTAAGAATTTTAAATAAACTATGTCAGTCACACCTATTAAGTCTGTTTGAAACCCAGCTGTCACTTTAAACCCCAGAGAATGAAGAAAAATAATTATTCCCTGCCTTTTCAATATTCAGAAACTTGTATATATGGGGTTTGGATCCAAGTCCCATGTGATTTTCATTTTAGCCTTCCATTGCAAATCGAAATACTTCAGACCTCCAATGCTTTCTTCTTTAAACACAAAATATATTTAAATTGATTTTCAGGTTTTGTTTTCATCATTTTTTTCCCAAGGGGGAAACATTTCTGAGTAGTGCCACAACAAATCTGTAACAAACACCAGAACAAAAAAATATAAATTTGTATTTCTTTGATGAAATTCACAATGCTTCCTGAAAGAGGCATGCATTAGTCTCACTCTGCAAATGATGAAACAGGTCTATGAAAACAATATGCATAACTGGAAACCCTTATGTGACCTGCAGTATCTCTATTCACATCAATAATTTAATGAAATGTTATTTAATTACAAATAAGAGCTTAATATGCAGTCTTTTGACTATATGTTCCTAATCCTAACTGTGGTTGCCTGCTTGTGGAACTACTGTTTTTGATGAAATTCTATAGTACTGTGTGATATTTAAGCTCCCAAAACCAAAATGGGAGCCTCTGTTTCACAGTGAGCTATTTTTTATTCACAATTCAAGGATTTTTTTGTTATTGTTATTTAGTCTCCTAAAATTATGTCCTTTATCATTTTTTATTTCTCCTGTGTTCCCTGTTAATTTTATTCTTATGATTTTAATATGATTTTGTTCTCTACCAAAGAATTACCACTACAGCTTACTTGGTGATCAAATGGAATGGATGATTTAATTTATCTTTATCACCTTCCTTTTCAGTTGAAGCATAAATCACATATTCGCTCATAAATATATTCAAATCAACATCCAAAAGGTTATAGAATTAGTCTAGGAGATACAAACTCCCTTTATGCTTTTCTCAGCAAAGATTGGGTTTTTTTCCCCTGAAAGGTTTTTGACTACTATCAGCAATTTAGTCAGAAACCAAGACATGAAAATAACCTCCTTTGTTATTTATTCGGGAAGAACACTGAGCAGAAACTCTCCAAGAAGACTGTACAGGGTAATAAAAGTTTTCAGATGGGCTATTTCTGCAAAGAAGCAGCTGTTAATGAGACATATAAATACACGCAGCTTTGTGTGTTGCATGCTCGAGCCTCAAATGTATGTTTTTTTTCCCCATAAACCCAAAACTAGACAATATAATTGGTATAAAATCACAAGCTCATGTCTACAGATAAGAAGGCTTGGTTCTGTTCTCAGTTCTGCCTCTGACTGTGTCTTACTTTCTCTCTATATAAAATGACAACAGGAGTGTTTGTACTTCTTTACAGTTCCCTTTGAGATCTAAGAAAGAAAATAGGCATGTAAATGTCAAGTGTTACATTTAACCACATATGTATCTTCTAGGTAACATAGCTGTGTTGTCAAAACAGTGTTCTGGAGGCAGGCACAGACAAAGGAAAAGACAACAATTGAGGAAGGAGATTAACTTTATTCCATCGGTCTTTGTGACACAGCTAGAGGTGAAGGCAGAGAGCTAAAATAGGGGCTATTGTTGTTCTGCTAGTGTGAGGTCTAAAACAGTAAATATTTTCCAAGTGGATACTATGTTGTCAAAACGAAAGGCACATGAAACAAATCTGTGCAAATTGTGTTGGAAGCTAAAACATCAGCAGGTGAGTCTCCCAAGATACAACTTAAATCACATTTCTGATGCCCATGGTTCTCACTAACCTGAAATATTTGCATTCTTTTGTACACAGAAATACCTTGCAACAGCAAGGAGGAGCTTTGCTTTCTCTCAAATGTAACTCCCCAGTGCATACACTTCAGAAGATTGTGCATACCTGAGAGCTTGATTCTTCTTTACCATTTTGGCTAGCTGGTCAAATAAATCCTCTTACTTCCACCTACAAACTTGTTTCTTTTCTCTGTCGTCAGACTATCACAGCTGTAACAGTCACAACTGTTTCTTTTTTTGATATCATCAGAGTGCAAAAAAGGCCCTTAAAGGCATTGAACTTTGCCTTCCCTTCATAGATATCATTTACCAGCCAGCTAGTCAATCAGTCTAAGGTAGGATTTTATTCAGCTTTCTAGATTAGGTCTGCCCTGTTTGAACAACAGATGTGAGGACATTATGCAGCAAGGCTGAAATCATCTTTCTGCTTTCTCTTTAGAGCTCACTTCAAAGAAGTAAATGAAACAGTGGCATAAATAAAGAGTTTTGCAGATGGTCAGGGAATTGGCCAAGCTACTAGCAGGAGAGCAGAAATGGAGGCACGGCTTCATCTTAGCCCTGGGAAGTCCCTGTAGATTACAGAATCATAGTGTCCACCTCTTGCTGTAGTAAATACTGCAGTATTTGAGGCTTTATACTGCACAGCATCAGTTGCAGCATGTCAGTATTAATTATGATTTGAGTCAAGAGTGAAACCGAGCTGACACAGACCAAACCTCCTTGTTGACTAGAGAATATTTCCTACAGCTAATGCTCATTTAGAATTCTTCAGTGCTGCCTTTCTTATCTCATAGATGTGAGCTGACAAAGCTACAAATTAGGTTTCTAGTTAAAAAAAAAAAATTAAGTCATCATAAACTGGAATTCCTCACATTTTTTAAAAAATAAACACAAGAAGGAGAACACGTCCTTAGTCACTGAAAAGGATCACTTTTGCTGGGCTCCCTCTGAAATTCAGCTTTGCTTTCTTACGTGTCCTTTTCCTTTGTTTACTACTTTTGCTGTTGGATAGTAATTTGCTACCTGAAGAATTAAATAATAGTTCCAGCTTCTTTTATGGAACAATAATAATATACATCCCCTGAGTTAGTTACGTACAGTGCTTAAGCTATTTCTTCAAGGGGCTAAGCACCATCACTTTTGTTATATACCCAGCTTCTCTATTTTTGGAGTTCCAAGTTTTTGTGTTCCCTTTAGTATTCTGGTTATTTTGTGTTGAAGCTATCTATTTCCATACGCAAACAGATCTGAATCACTTGGAAAAGTCATTTATGCATCAGGACAAGGAATGCAGATCACCTTTGTGAAGCTGGAAATGGTTATATGGAAAGCAGTACAGTGAAAATGCAATGATAAAAAAATTATGGTAGAAATTATCTGCCCTAATCCAAGTTAGATGTCTAAACCTGGATTAGAATAAGGTAAATCCTGTCTGCTTTAATAGAAAATGAAGAAACAGGCACATCTAGAAGGGAATTTATCTCCTCCAGAGATAGTTATCTAAAGTATCAACCTTAGAATGACTCACATTTTGAAGATGTTTATTGCTTGGCTATAAAAGGATTCTGCCATTCTTAGCCTAGGCACAAATGTTTCACTCTAGATATCTAATCTAAAGGCAGGTGAATCCCTTCCTACATGTAAGGAACACTCATGTCATTGTTGCAGAACTGTCAGGTGTGCAATCCTGCAAAAATTAAGCAAGTACCAAAATGACAGTAAATTTATATAGCTTTAATGACATTATTCCTCATATAGCATTCCCAGTTAAAGAGTTGAAAGATAGAAAGCTTTGAAAGAATGACATGGGGGCTGAACTGCCTGACATACATTGAAATATCTGTGTGAATTTGAAGCTCATCAACCACATCCATTATTTGCTCTTTGTATGTTATGAGTTCATAGAATCCCTAAAACTACTTAGGCTAATCAGCCTGTGAAAGTAGGGAGAAAAAATTAACCACAGGGTCTCTGATTACCTGAAAAATAGATACAATATTCTACCAGTGCAAATGGCACTGTTCAGTCTGACTGCTCCTGACACTGACATGCAACAAAATGTAAATTTCTGTATCATGTAATGCAGCCACATCTATGAAACAGATCCTCTTACCCCTCTTATCACCTTGAACCTCATTTCAGATCATGACTTCATTTTCCTTTGAGATTGGAATCATGTCATTTAGATTTATCTTGAATAGAATAATTCCTCTGAGGATATAACTCACACAGCATCAGGCAGTCTGGAGATCTACCTCAACATCAGCTGAGAAACTCCCTTTATTACTTTTCCCTGATTCACAATTACTCTTTGCCACAGAGGGCCAACATTCTCATGTTGAGTTAATGAAATTTAATTCAGATATCTATTTTTTATGGGCCTGATTTTAGGATCCATGCTGCCAACCTAAAGTGTCCATGCAACAACTCCACTGCCATGGCTGTAATTCTTCATGAGTGCAAGAATTTGCTGCAACATCTCACTCCCATGATTGCCTTGTGAAAGCAGCCATTTGTCTTACTCACATAAATCTTTCTGACACCTTACATGATCATCTGTTTCCTGTTTCTGAATCAGTCCATATATTTTCTTGTCAGAAAAATCTGAAACTTGCTTCTGCAAAACTCAATTAGCAATATCTATCACCTACCTCATTTTGGAATCACTTTTTCACAACAAAGACAGACCGTCAAGCATTGAATGAGTTTGCCTGGTGAGGTTGTGCGCTCTCTAACCTTGGAGATTTTCAAAACCAGACAGAATAAAGCCCTGGGCAACCCGGTCAGACCTTGTAACTGACCATGCTTTCAGCAAGAGGATGGACGGTACCCTGAAGTCCCTTCCAGCCTGAATTATTTTATGATACCACAAGCACTGAGGCACAGCTCAGAGCCAAAACCCCTAACATCTGCTCTTCTGATACAGTGAAACAACCTTCTGGCTGGCTCTGGGAGCTGCAAGAAAGAAATCCTCTCTTTCACCCTGTTCTTTGGGGCCTGCTTTAGTGTATATTTTTTGCCACCATGAAGGGACTGTTCTTGGATCAAGAACACCCCTCTGTCCCATTTGCCCATGTGATATGAGGTCATATTATCAACAGCAACTTAACAATACAGAGGATAGTAACAGAAATATTCAGATTATCATGCGTGAAGGATGAAATTTAACATCTGGTATAGAAAAAATGAAAGGAACAAACACCAAGAGAGGTTTTATGAGAATGACATACGTTAATGTCCACTAGATTTGCAGGTCACCAAGAGCACAGACATCCAAATCAAGAAACTAAGTACAGTGACTAAAGCCTGAAAACTCACACATCTTGTACACAATACAGCAACCAAACACTCTCAGCTCCCAAAAGGTATGAAAAAGCATACCCAAAACAATATGACTGCCAAACTAAGTGAGAATCATGAGATGTGAGGAAGACTTGACAGCTGGCATCCTTTGTCCCCTAGACCACTGAAGGGAAATCTGGACAGATGGCCTGCATACAAGTATCCTGGTGCATATGAGTACATGGCTAGGAGATTGTGAGTGTGAATGAATGATTGAAATCAATTTTGCTTAAAAATAAAACCATCTTATCCTGTAGAGTCCAGCATTAATATTTGTTATATTGCTGTGTTTCCTACAACAAGACAGACTGAGACTCCCCAGGGACACAGCAGCAATGTGCAGGCAGAGACTGGGAGTGCAGTGAATTTTAGGCCACCAGCTTTGGAACTGCCAGATGAGATTAGAACAGCCAGTAAGACTCTCAAGACACCAAACTAGCCATGTTCACGCAGTTTTTTTCTCAGTACATGGAGGATAGTCCACACCACACTTTGATGCACTGTCATTCTAGATATGAAAAGAAAAAAAAATGTTGTTTATTCTTCATAATTATTTTCCTCAGACACTTCTCAGAATTCTGTTGTGTTTAGTCATTTAAATTATGTTTTCTTATTTGTAGCATGAAACTCGCTCTATCTACAGGAGTTTAAATTTCTCAGTATTGAACTGTATTTATCAATTCAGGCAATTAGTCTATTGAAGTAATTTTTTACTACACTTTATTTCTCTGTCAATGACTACTATGCTTCTCTAGTTTTTACTATCAGGAAGTTCTATCTCTCTTCTGCACATCTTCTTCTCTGGGTCATTGCTTTACAAAGTGAATATAATTGCTTTAGTGCTCATTCATAGACATTCACTCTCTCTGCCTATTTGTTTAAAACATTTTCTCCCTCTTGGAGTTCCAAGTCAGTAGGTCATCACTGTAACGTATTCACCAGCTTTGTAGGTGTGTTTCAAAAAACATTCTTGTACCCACAGTTTGAAAGCAGGAAATAAGGTTTCATTTGCCATCTTTAACAGGAATTGATTAGTTAAGATCCTGGGTATTATGTTGAAAATGTAATTCTAAATTAATGCATGGACATATTATGTCTATGACTTTCTCTCATTAGCTTTTTGTTGCCCCTTTAAAAAAAATATCAAATACTTGCTACAAAGTCATTTTTCCAGAAACATACTGACTACGCTTAATTAAATTACTGCTTACTGGATAGTGCCCGAGAGACTGTCACTGATTAGTGTTTCTGGTGTATTCATACTGCAGAATTCTGACTTAAATGTCCACTGCTACTTGAAATTTCCTTAACTCCTTTTTAAAATTTAGATGGCTTATATTAAACTCTTTATTCCATTGCTTCCACCATCTGCTTCCAAATGTACCTATACAACAATACACCTTTTTTCAGCCAATGCCAACTCATGTCCTTGAAGCAATGCCTTTTTGGTGATAAAATAAATCTAAAGGAAAGGGTAATTCAGACAAATCTTCCCATCATTCAGTGCATGGCGAGGTCAACTTGAGTTTCTGATGTTAATGTTCCAGCTAAGTACCAATCTCCTTGAGGAAGGCCTGCATAACTGCAAAGAGCTTATCTAGGTATGCACTGTTGTAAATATTTTTTTTGTACAGACCAAACGGCAGAAGTTTTTTGTAGTCCCTATTAATTGACGCTCTTCATTATTTACCCTCTTGCATTTTTTTTATCAGCTGAGCTCATTTTGATTTCAACTGCATAGGCTGTGGAATAGGTTTGGCAGGAGATTAATGTGGCAAGTACCACCCATAGGTTTGCTTGAAGAGATATCATCTCTACAAGGGTAGCAAACAATATGAAGTAGTTTCTAGACATTGATTTCCTTGCTGGTTTACCCAGTCAGGCATTGAATTTATCAATAAGGTAAAAGGCTCCAAGGGGATAAATGCCACTTGTATCCTCACCATGCAGAGCATGTTAATTGACTGCAAATGCAGCTACTGCTTCTCTTTTCCATGAGACACAGTATAAATCTATTAATTTTAACAAATTTATATTTTGTTCATTTTTTTAAAGAAAACAGGTTGGCAGCACAAGTAAACTGCTGTATTTTTTATGGTATATTATATAGGTTCCTACTTCATTTTGCAGCTTGTGTTAGCTTTCCTGTTTGCATGTTATCAAAGCAGAGAGAAAAATATGCTTGGGAGCTTTGACTTGGGCTGACCATGCTGCTTGATTTTGCAAACTAAATTACCTTCTTTTATAGCTAAAAACCTCTCACTCTTCTGATATGAATGCTGTTTTTCTTGTAATTGAACCTTCAGTAGTCAATATCAAACATAAAATCAACAGTTTGTTAAACTAACAAACACATTAAAGGGAAAACAAATACTTTTTTACTTGCCTGAAAACTATTAATAGTGTCCTTGTAAGAGAAGCTGTAAGACAAATTACAAGAAAAGTCAAGAAAAGTAGTACATAAAACAAGGCAAAATCAAAAGAAAAAAAACAAACCCTAAAGTAGTCTACATAATAATTATACATTCTTCCTGTTGCAGTCTTTTTTTTAATTATTTGCTGCATTTTATTCTGAGTAAAGTATGTTCTGTAGGGCTGAGTATGAAGAAAAGAATACACACTTTTTCTTCATCTTTAGCATCAATAAATAAGAGTTACTGATAAACCCCAAAAACTTCTGGTTCCTGAACAGAATTTCTCAATAGTTTTATGTAAAGATCACCTGGCCTTTCAGTTAAAAAAAAAAAAAAAAAAAAAGTGTTACGTGGTCTATTTACTTTGCAAATATTTTTTGCAAATTGTGGAAAGAAGGAGACAAGAAAAATACATAAATTCCTTGGTACCCTTCTGAACTCAATTCTTCAGTTTTTCAGAGGCATAATCTAACTTGATGTAGACACATTTAAAAACAAATGAAGGGTACATCTACTCTATCAAATAACTTTGCACTCAAATTTACCCTTGAAACTTGTTCCCTTTTTTTGATTTAAGTGGCATGGACAGAATACCAAAGCAGACAGGTTTTTTTCCTCTCCTACACCATCTTCCCACAACATCCCAGCAAATTTCAACTCTACAAATGCCATCACATATCCTCATGTCAGACATTAGGCTAAGCAAGATACATCTTCAGTTTCATGTAAAAAAGGCTACACTCTGGTGAGCCGTGCTGCACTTTGAATTAAAAAATAAAAATAAAAATAGGTAAAGCCGCACATTGAAAGTGGGGTTTATGTCTTAGAGTTTACATTGTGGCCCAGAGGAGATGCACAATCAAGTCCTACACAGTGTGGATGTGTCCAGCCTGTGTGGAAGGGGAAGGGGGAATTCCCTTGGGAACATGTACATGAGAATTCACCTGTACCAGGTTGGCTTACAGAGCTAGCTGTCCAAGGTGGACGCCTTCCCAGAATGGGGCAGGAGCCCACTGATCATCCTTCCTAGAAAGAAGGGGCACTTACCAAACCGTTAAAAAGGCACTGGTGATGTATATAAGAGAGTGAGTTTTTTCCTAATTTATTTCATTATTATGTCTAGTAACCACTTTGCAGATGCCTTCGTATTGTCTTAGAAATCACTAACAGTCTGGAAAACCTTAGAGTCACTTTATCTTGTCAGAAATAAGAGGCAAAACAGCAGAAAAGCCCTTAGCAGACAAGGGAACAAGGTGATAGGCTTCACCTCATAACTCTGCCTTATGAGAGCCCACATTTTGTGTCCATGTACGAGAAGCTCTTAGAGAGTCACAGAGTGAAGTGAGCAGCTGGGACCATCACACTGCATCTCAAGCTGCATGCATCACGGGATGGCGAGTGGGAGATGGATGGTCTTACATCTGGATGCTAAGAAGTGAGATACATCCATGTAACTCTCACCCTTAGTGAACTGTGGCAAGTCTAGTTACAGACTACAGATTTTGAAATGTTTAAAAAACATAACATTAAATCTAACCAAGAAGCGTTTTTAAGATACTCTGTTTTGACATCATGTATAAAGGGATCATAGACTGACCTTGTTTACTGTGAATTTGAGATTTAATGTTACTTACTCCCAAGGGAGTATATTTACTACACTAGCACTATTCTGCAGCCACCTGTGAGTTACTGATTAGACAGGATATGTAAGAGACAAAAGGTGTCTTGGGGAAAATATGGGAACAAAAAAATGTCACTGAAACACTATTGTATATTCCCTTTGGATACATTCATTTAAGGCAATAACACTTCTTAGGAGTGAGCAATGTTTCTCTAATTGCTTGTATTATCTCATTACTGGTGTTTCACAACAGGTAGTAGATAGATTGTAACTGGCAAATCTCTAAAGACTCCAGACAGAAGCATAAACACACAAGAAAAAAAAGTCATTTCAGTGATTACCTTCCAAGCCTTTAATAATAGTAGTTAAGGCCTGATTTAAAAGCCTCCCTTCTGATGGTAATAGCCTGTTCATCAGATGTTATTATACAGTGATGATAGTCATTGTGCAGTAAAATTCTTAGCATTTAGCACTAAATGTTGAATTTTTTTTTCCCAGATGTTTATATCATGGCAAGCAGTGGAGAGATTGGCCTGAAGAATGGCTATCTAACCCTAAACACATCAAGCTTTAAAATTAATTTGCCAGATGTACACTTATTTAGCTTTGAAAGGAAAGCTGTTACACATTAACAAATAAGAAATATGACTAATTGCCAATATGATATAATTCTTACGATGAAAATTATTTCTATTAATTCTAAGTAAATATTGAATTGTTTAACCCATTTAAGACTTTACCTTGGAGTTAAAACAGCCTTTTCCTTTTGACTGAAACAGGAATTTCATGAATGGTTATGTTTCTCTGTGAATTCCAGTCCTTGGGTATGCTATAGCATTTACTTTATATTTAAATCTTAATTATTCTGTATAAATTATATTTAGATATATTTAGCTGTGGTGCCATAAAACAAGCAAAATATTAAAAACCTCTAAAATCTTGATAGACCCCAGAAGAAAACATCAAGTATCTGATCTATTTTTACATTTGTATTAGTGTTCAGTCAAAGGGGATCTAAAAGCATCACTCAGATGTAAACACATTATAGATGTCAGAACTTGAGTGAGAGGAATGTCTTTTTTACTAATCTCAAAAGAACTGGATCAGGTTCTGCCTTTTAGAATAATATGTTCTGGGTATCTTCAGTGGAGTTTTATTGTATCTCTTTGTCAATGAGTCAGATCTTGTGCTCCCTTTGTTTATTTCTCTCCTTTCACAGAACATGTGATGTGGAAATCTGATGACCAGTAAAGATGTGTTGGAGGAAAATTACTGCTAGTCTTCTATAAAGTGGTAATGTCAAAGCATTTAAAATATCTGTGATTTTTTTTTCCCAGAAATTTATATAAAATTAGACAGATCATAATATAATAGTGATGAAAGAAGCAAGACTAAACTTTTAGTATTAGAACACAGAAATTTTAATACTTCTTTATTTACCTTTGTTTTATTTACAAATAATTATTATATATGATCTTTATCTAAACCAGCAAATAAATCAATGCAACAGTAATAATTGTTTTGGAAGGAACTACAGATTATATTTTCCTCTTATCAGCTATTACTCTATAAATAACATGGATACTTGATATTCAATGCATGTAATGCAATAGACACCTCACATCATTTACTTAGTTCAAACAAAAGACATCTTTCAGTTGCAAAAATCCTCACTTACAATAATCAGTATGAAGTATGTCCAATTTCCTGTGAAAACTACCAAGATTTTCTATATGAACGACAAGATATGCACCTAATTGACAATTAATGCATGCAAAAAAAATGGTCATGTGACCATTGCATAGAAAAAGTAATCTGGAATTTTTTTTTTAAGAAAAATACTGAACCGTGGTTAAAAGTCAGTACAAGGTCCCCTGTTATACTGTTCTGCTGTGAGGTAAAAAAGTTTCATTTTTTTTGAGTAAATGCTTTAGAAGTACATTAGATTTATTTACCTACCTCACCATGATTTCTCAAGAACAGGCTAGCTTCTATTTCACAAAAATGTAAAGCACAATTAATTTGAGATTAAATGTTTAATGGTTTGATTACTATGAACGGTACTGGTTCATTGTTTTTAACATATTACCCTTAATGAGTATTCTCTCCATCATGATTTCTAATTTAGTCTTTAGTAATTTGCAGTAACAGATTAGCTAGCTGTCAAGGAATAAAACTGCACATAAACACCATGTTTGGATTGGTGGCTGAGGGTGTGGAGGAAGTGGTTTGGTCACTTTTCCAGATAAGAAAGGACTTTCTGCTGTTGGACTCATGGCAGACTGAGTTGTACTCTAACAAACTTATGATCCTAGGTGAACATCTTTCCAACAAACTGAGCACTTCCAAAAAAATATTTCCGGAAAAATGCACAATGCAAAACAGTTAATTGACAAAGTAGTTTTTATCAGATTTTGCAGAAAATTCCTCAAAGTTTCACAATAAATTCTACAATATGCTCAGCATTACATATAACACTTAAATATTATAGATACCTGGTTTTGCCCTGAATCAGAAAGAAACTGCGTCACATCTCCTCCATACATTTCTTCAACACAAACATTTACTGAAGTTGCATATATGCTGCTGAATATGTTGACCATGGGATCCTAAGCCAAGAGGGGCTTACACAAGTTTGCACCCACCTTGCTCATGGCTAGTCCCATCCATAGGAGACTGGCTGCATAAAGACCTCATAGGTTTCAGCTTTGGGTCTCCTGGCTTCGTACTGTGCTTTTATTGCCATAAGAAGAAACTGAGTGAGAAAGAGAGAGACTGGATGCTCTTTTCAGTTCAAAGTCTTTGAAATAATTTCAGGACTGTGCAGCAGCCCAGTAGAGTTGTTTTCTGAAAGCACAAAGATGTGACCGTGTTGCATACTGCAGGGTTTGTGTTGGCATTTGAAGTTGCAAAGCCTCCTGGAATAGTTCTGAAGGGCAAAGGGTGCAAAATCTGGGGCGATCTTATCCAAACATCTTATTTGAGATGAGTCACTTAAATTTCCGAAACTATCCAGGAGAAATTAGTTTCTTCTAAACAGCCTTTTGCAGGCAGTGCTTCTCACTATGTATGTATGAGTCCCATGACTCTAACTTAGCTGGTTAAATTCACCCTGCCCATCCAGGTGCTCATAGTGGAGGCACTAAAATGACACTAAGCAACTTTCTTTAAGCATCACAGTCTGACTGATTTATCTCCACTTCTATGTTTCCCTTTACTCTCACTGCATGCACAAGAGTTCTCAAAAAAAAATGAGATGTTTTGAAAAGCTAATAATTTATATTAAGCACTTAGAGGAAATAGGGCAATTTGAAAATCTGCCTTTAACTCACAAGAGGTCTGCCAGAGTTTCATTAACTGTAAAATGCTGATAACATTACTAATTTACAGCATTCAAATATTGCAAGGATTATCTAGATAGTTATTATAAAGCAGCTTGGCCCCAACTGCATCATTTTTCAGGAAACACTTTAGGCAGTCACCTAAAACTCCTCCCAACTAAAGGTCACTCAAGTTTAGGAGACTGCCGTCAGAACATAACTTTGGTGCTTCAATGTATTTAAGATGAAAGATAACATCTAATGATTCTTTTGTACAGACATCAGCATCTGGTCTTCTCCTTTAAACTGGATAAAATATAAACACAAACTCAAATCTGTATATAAACTCTGTAGGTGAATTAAATACTGTTATACTAAAAGTAAAGGACTCTTGTGCTTCCTAAATTCTCGTCATCCAAATACAGCATTCAATTTGCATCAAAGATGTTAAATATTAAGATTATTTGTTCTGGAAACATAGATGAGCATATAGCATAATTTCTTCCAACGATATAACATATTAGGGAAGATTCACATTTTATTTTTTCTCTCTTGATGCACTATATCACAGAATCACAGAATCACAGAATGTTAGGGATTGGAAGGGACCTCAAAAGATCATCTAGTCCAATCCGCCTGCCAGAGCAGGAACGCTTAGGTGAGGTTACACAGGAAGGCGTCCAGCCGGGTTTTGAATGTCTCCAGAGAAGGAGACTCCACAACCTCCTTGGACAGCCTGTTCCAGTGTTCCGTCACCCTCACTGAGACAAAGCTTCTTCTCAAATTTAAGTGGAACCTCTTGTGTTCCAGCTTGAATGCATTACCCCCTGTCTTACTGTTGGTTGTCACTGAGAAGAGCCTGGCTCCATCCTCGTGACACCCACCCTTTATATATTTATAAACATTGATGAGGTCACCCCTCAGTCTCCTCTTCTCCAAACTAAAGAGACCCAGCTCCCTCAGCCTTTCCTCATAAGGGAGATGCTCCACTCCCTTAATCATCTTTGTGGCCCTGCGCCGGACTCTCTCCAGCAGTTCCCTGTCCTTCTTGAACTGAGGGGCCCAGAACTGGACACAATATTCCAGATGAGGTCTCACCAGGGCAGAGTAGAGGGGAAGGAGAACCTCTCTCGACCTACTAACCACCCCCCTTCTAATACACCCCAGGATGCCATTGGCCTTCTTGGCCACAAGGACACAGTGCTGGCTCATGGTCATCCTGCTGTCCACCAGGACCCCCAGGTCCCTTTCCCCAACACTGCTCTCCAACAGATCGTTCCCCAACTTATACTGGAACCTGGGGTTGTTCCTGCCCAGATGTAAGACTCTACATTTTCCCTTATTATATTTCATTAAATTTTTCCCTGCCCAACTCTCCAGCCTGTCCAGATCTTGCTGGATGGCAGCACAGCCTTCTGGTGTTTCAGCCACTCCTCTCAGCTTGGTGTCATATATGTACTATGTGAGTTGTTTATTGAAAAAATAAAAGGTACAACCTTTAATTTCTTTCTTCTGGACAAAACCAATTAATGCACTATACCTCTTGAAGAAAAGCATATTACAATATGGTGTTGAATTTGTTTTCTCAAGAAACCTGAGAGCAGGTCAAATATGTCACCTATCAGAATTTCGGAAAAAAATTTGGAAAAATAATTTTGCATATGTTAAATGGATTTTCAAATTTTTTAAAAAGAAAAAAGCAACTAATGACTGTTTGAAAGGCAGCCTTATTCACTTCCTCATTATACATTTACTTCTGTTAACATTACAGCCACAGTACAGTGCTTCATTATTGTCTAGTACTTGATTTAGTGTCAGTATATAATCCTACTATCACCGTAGCATCACTTACCTTTAAACTGAATTTAACAATGCTGCAGATTTCATTGGAAAGCTTGAAAAATGTGATGCACACTGCACTGAGTCAAGATCATTGTACATTCATTAGATAACATTTTTTACATTTGAGAATGAAAGTTATACCACCATTTACAGCTATTACTGAATTTCTCATGTTAGAGACTTAAATGGTAATAACACCCTCTCAAGATCATGAAATTGCAGCCTGAGATGTACACAGTATTTCTCAACTTCCTGTCATTCTTTTAGAACTTTTAATTACTTTTCTTTGAAGGCAGAAGCTACCACAGGGGCTCAAATACTTTATAATTATAGATACTCTCATGTCTTTTCCAGGCAATCTCAGGCCATTTGCAGTTTATTCCCATGACTCACACAGAAGTTTCTGAAGCAAGTTCACGCA
Organism: Caloenas nicobarica; assembly: GCF_036013445.1. NCBI lineage: Eukaryota > Metazoa > Chordata > Aves > Columbiformes > Columbidae > Caloenas > Caloenas nicobarica. The sequence goes on from NC_088245.1 coordinate 178,279,456, forward strand.
TAAAAACTGTAAGAGCTATTGATGAAGTAATAGTTTTTACCAGTATTATCCTACATACTACACTTTTCCTGAATCACTGAGTGAGAGGAAAACTCATCGCAGTTCTCAGCTATTGAAGATTGATGTCCAAATACTCAAAGGAATCTCTTTTTTCAAACTTCATGTTACTCCCTCAAACTCTTTTGAATCATATTGCCTGTTGGGACATGGGTTTGTTCCCTTAGATCCTGTAACTATTACACATGGGGCAAGAAAAAATTGGTTTTACCACACTGACTAAGAATCCAGCTGAAAAGACTGAAGCTGCATTTCCTGTCATAAGATATTTGCTCTCTTAAAAAGAAAAAATCAAATTTAGCAGTCCTCATAACTAAATAGCTTTTCATGTTAAGCAGCATACAGTATGAAGAAAGCCACAAACATACTACTTCACCAGTAAGGAAGATATTTCCTTGTACTGGATAAAAATATTGTTTCCAAGTTCTTTTAGGTCTTTTGGCTTCTTTATCAAGTGTGTATGTATAGTGGTCCCTTCAATACAAAGAAACAACATGATCTCATAAGAAAATGGATTTTAGTCCCTACTCTCATAGTTTGAATTCTAAGTGATAATCTGAAAATACACCATTGATTCACTGAGACCTGTCTCCATTCTACAACTGTTAGCCAATATCAGCAAGATTGTACTCTAGAAATAATATTAGGCTTCACTAAGCATTAGGTATCCATAAATTCAGGCTACTTGAGTCTTTAAGTGCAGTAGAATCAGATGTTTCTTTCCTTTGATAGCACTAAACTTAAAATTATCTTGGTTATCATCAGAATTGTTAATCATTTATCAATATATATCATCATTTCAGAACTATTGATTTCAAAAAGATCATATAATAATATTATATTATTTATTTTCTATTAACTTGTATTAGTGGTACATGAATGCTTTGTAAACACAGTAAAATTTATCCTAGCAGCACACAAAACTTTCATCCCAAAAAATGCCCAAACGCTACCTTCAAGCCTATTTTTTTTTTTTTACTATATAAACTGCACTTCAGACAGGTCATGGAATTAACACCGAAATAAGATCACAAGTTGTGGATCTCCCTTGTATAGAAGAGATGTAGGTTTTTATCTTCCCAATCTTATTTGCAACATGTACTAATAAAATCTAATCTCACCAGAAAGAAGCAACTTGTATCTAAAAGTGTTCTGAAACCCCTCTACTTCATACTAACAGATAATGATGAGAAACTGAACCTCAGTTCAACTGATTTACTAATTCTTAAATATAGCTGTCTTCCCACTGGTTTTTAGCCCCCAGACACAGGCAACCACAGTTGCCGCTACACTGTGGGATTCCCCCAGTGCAAACTTACATCCTGGTATATCTCTTACCATGTTCTGGTTTCCATTGGAAGGAAACCCTGGCATGGATAGAGTGAAAGTCACAGTGCTCTCCAGCTGTTTTCCTGGTCTAGAGAAACAAGCATACATATAAATGCCACACAGCCACAGTCTAATTTCAGTCATTGGTGCAAAGTCAAGTGCCAATTATAGGCAGAAGACACACAGTGCTACCTAATTTTCACCATATCTGATTACTATAATTGTAATATTAAAGAGCTGGTAGAAGGTTACCTCTTGAATGAAACAGTTGGATGAAGATTCAGATGTGACCTGAAGCTGAATCCAATCAGCTCAGCAATATTTCTGCCATCTATACTTGGGTTGGTAGTATCTCTGCTGTTACCTGACAAAAGGCTCTGACCTGTCTTGATGGAAAATGATCTGTGCTCATTTATTTATCACTGCTCAGCCAGAGAGTGCAATGATGCTTAAGGAGCACTGACATCTTCAGTGCCTTGGTATTCTCAACTGATATAGTGTGCTACAGCTAATCAGACCTGCCATGCGGTAACCAGTGCATGCTTACAGAATTAATAATTAAGTTCAGTGCCTCTAAATGCTTTCTGTAAATAGGCTAGGAATTTCAGCATGGCAAAAAATGATGGAGGTATAATAGGAGTCAATAAAATCATGAGTGCTGCAAAGAAGTAAGTAATGATTGACTCTTCTTTTTTTTTTTTTTTTTTTTTTTTTTAATAAAAGCACCACAGGCTGTCAAACAAAGCTAGGTGTGACATTCAAAAGAAGAAAGAGTGGATCTTCACACACTGTGTAAGTAATCTGTTGACACAAGACATGGTAAATGCTAAGTGGGTTTTTGAATTCAAGTGGATACTATACAAGCTCATGGAAGAAATTTTCAACAACAGTTAACTGCAAACAAATCAACATTATTGTTCAGAAATTCCTTGTGCTGCAAGTTTCTAAAGACTGCAAGAGTGTGCTGAGAAAGTTTAACCATGTTTGTTCTATTCCTATACACTTTTATAGATATCTGGTTTTGGTTAATACTAGAAAGATGATGCAGGATCTTTTGGTGTGACTTCCTACAGTAATTCTATCTTCATCATGTCTTCTTTACCATGAAAGCACTCTATAACCACAAAAATTTGAGTTCTGTGTTAATGGAAGAAAGCCAGTGAATGAAGTTGATCAGTAGATAGTCCCTTTACCTGTTCTTTCCTAATATCACTCCCTGGCTTTGGGGTCATTTCCTATGTAACAAATTTCTGGGCAAGGGCAACGTGAAGGAGTCAGAGTTCAGGAATGAAATCTGCTGTCTACAAGGTAAATATGTTGCAGCCCTGGGCAGCGTAGACATAACCCATCTGGTGCCCACTGGCCTTAGGGTCATGGATTTGTTTCTGATCCTTATTATTTAGCAACATTGTTAAAGCGTCCTCTAAAAAATACCCCCGAGGTCAGATTTACATACTTTTTCTGTTGTAAACCTGCAGAAGCCACTATCAAAGTTTGTCATCTCTAGCAGGTATGACCCTGCATGTCAAAGCATGTTTAAAGTGTCTTTACCTCCTATGAAAACGTCCATGTTCTGTTTGTTCCAGAAACTGTTCCTTCCAAGTGTTCTCAGAAAAGAACAACAGACAGCTTCAATGTTGTGACAGATCTGAACTCTCCTACAAGAAAATGGTTTTCATATGGGACTGGGAAATTATTAAATCAAGAATTGACAGTTAACGAATGTTGGCACATTTGTTTTTGAAGTATAAGTTGGTTTTGTTTTGGTTTTTTTCTGCTTTTCATGCCCTTTCTTCTATTCCATACATCTACCAGGTTGAAATACTGTACTAAACACATTTCTTCCTTACAGAGGTGGGCAGGAATAAACACAGGACTGACATCAGTCATATTGCTTAACCCAGCACTGAGAGGCACTAGGATGTGAGTACGGTGTAAGAACCTATGCACTGTGGAGCAGAAATTCACAAAAAAAGATAAAGTGAGGTACAGATAGAATAAGTGGCTTCCTAAGGTCATAATGGAAGTTTCTGTGAGAACAAGAAATAAAACTTAGATCTTCGGGTCTGATGCTTTTATCATAAGATCATCGCAAAAGGAAAGTCATCTCCGGTTAACACTGCATGGTCTATTCCCAAGTGTACCATATTCTTGGGACAGTAGCTATCAACTGTTAATAAAGTTAAGACCTCTTTATTACAGCAATAAGCCAACCTTTCATAGACATAAAGCAGAACCATGATCTTGATTGTCCACCTCTATTTAATAGCTCCACAGAGCAAATTTATGAACAGTACTCTCTTTAGACTCCTTTTATTTGTAACATTTTTATTTTTATTTTTATTACAACCTTGCTACTAAGTACTAATGGGGAAAACTGATGCTACATTTGTAGGGCACAGACATAAGTTTAACATCACAGACTAAGTTTTTCCAGGGTAATTTTCCAAATGTCAGAAGTGCAAGTGCAATCTATCCATTAAAGCCGAAATTTGAAACGTGGAGACCTGTGTTGTATCTTTAGTTTTTCAAGTAGGAATTATTCTTCTCCACTTCTCAAGTGTTACAAGGGCAAATGCTATTTATACTAAGTAGATGAAGATCTGTGCAGGTAAGTCACTATATGGGTTGCAAATGTTATTGGGACACCTTCTTTTCATTGAAGCTAGGTCTTGTACACACAAGGAGACTATTTCGTGTTGAGCTGTGGTACTCTAGTTCAGAATGGAATGAACGTTCCACAGTCATTTCTATGGGTAGGTCGCTCAACACAAATTTAGTCCTACATAAAGCTACTCTCTCCACAATATTCTGTACAGCTATTTTGGTGGTCTCAGATTGAGGTTTGGATACCAGTAATCTAGATATCCACATTCAAGATGGACGCCCTAATTTACTTCCTCGTGAATGGAAATTAATGGGCACTTTTAGGACACAACCTATATGATCTTTTTAATCACATCTAAGTTAAAGTGAGATGAATCAGTCATCCTGAGTGTTTTCCTGTGAAAGGAAAATACATAACATATTCAGATACTGACATTTGCACTGGCAATGTCTGTATTTCTCAGATTAATTCTGCCTTTAACTGTGTATATTAATGGACCACAGTCCTCCAGTGGAAAGTCGAATGCTCAAGTTTTGACTGTTCTATGCTTCCTGCTCCACTGTACATCCATTTCTCTTCTTTCTGATACAGATCCTCATTTTTATCTTCCAATAGAGAAGCTGAGACTTGCCAACACAAAATATTTCCCATCTTAAAGTCAGTGAGTGTTTGTCAGTTTGGACAAGGAGCTTTGGCAGTAGTACCTATAGTTGCCTGATAGCAGCAAGAAAGTTAGAATTGATATATACATTAGCAGCTTGTGAAGTTGTGTTCATGGATCAGGCTGTGATTCAACCACAGCAGTAAATGACACTTTAGCACTCCTGGTGCTGGATAAAACATTCCACCCCAACAAGCATTGATTTGATATCAACTCCTTTTCTAATAATTTGAACACAGAACTATGGCCTTGGTTCAAAACTTTTTATGGGTTCATTTCTAGGAGGAAAAGATATCTGTGGCAATGGATGTAGAATATCAAGAAAACAAATACCATTTTTCTGGAACTCTGTGCAGATCTGATTTCAACAGTGCAGGGCAGCATGAAACCTCCTCTGTCTATTTATAAAATCATGGCCATCGCTCACCGCTACGGACATCACCATAAACATCAGATCTAAACTACCAAACTGCCCAGCAGTAACTAACAGCTTATCCAGTCCTGATTGTCTGTATAGATTTTAAAGTCTGTAATTTCTCAGAGGTTGTGGATGACTTTGTATGGATTTTTGATTCCCACATGGCACAGGACAACAGACAGAATCCACATGCTTATTTCTGCTGCTTCTCTTCATTCAAAAGTTGGTTGATCACATTGGCAATTTTACCAGTGTCATTCAAAGTTTATTATGAAAGGATTCAGAATGTCAACTGACACCTCTTTTATTTAACTTTAAAAGTATATTTGTTTCTAGACAATTATTGATTTAAGTGCTGCTGAAATTCCCTTGTAATTTTGGATAATTCATTTTTTTCTCTGCTTACTTGATCTATGAAATCTTTAATTAGACAGTAGTTAGTCATTGGTTATGACTAATTTACTCTGACTTCAGCTCTCTAGACCACTAATCACCTAACCTCCCTCTATAACCAATAAGGAATAATATCATGGGCTAAAATAAATATCTAAGTGGGATGAATTGCCCTCTGCAGTACTAGTTCTAGTTAAACTTTTTGAATTTCCGCTTGGATTACAGAAAAAAACTCTTTATCTCTTGCTTAATCTGACAACAAATGACTGTAAAGGGTGCATTTGGGAGACTAAGGGGAAGCTGCTGCTGCCTCCTGCTGAATGTTACTTGCTTTATGACACGACTGTACATCACATACTCCAAAATACCCAAGGGGAAAAGAGAAAGAGCTTCCCTGTGAATCCTGAGAGGTTCAATAGGGAAAGTTCTTAAAATGTTGTGAGGAGTTAAAAAAACTTCTCTCATTCCAAGTGACAGATGCCAAAGGCACTAACTCAGAGATGCCCAGTGTTCCTGTTCCAAGGACTAGAGCTATTTTCACGATTTTAAACTTACACTTTATTCAACTGGCTATGAGGTTTCCTTGCATTATATTTTATTATATATTTCATAGAAATCCCATGCGATAGCTCATGAACAATTTCATAGATACTTGTAAGAAATGTCATAAATAGTTTTATGTCAACAAACTGCTTTCATGTTTAAGAACTGGGATGGGTTGCATAACTGGAGTGCTCCAGTGGAAGGATACAAGATCTTTAGGAAAGACAGGCTGGGAAAATGAGGATGTAGGGGAACCTGTTGTTACTAGTAGACAGTAATTTGAACATGAGCCAGCAATGTGCCCTTGCAGCAACAGCTATCCTGGGCTGCATTAGGCAGGCTACTGACAGCAGGTGGAGGGAGATGATTCTCCCACTTTATTCAGCACTGATGAGGCCATACCTGGAGTACTGTGCCCTCTTATGGGCTCCCTACTACAAGAGAGACATGAACATACTGGAGAGAGTCCAATGAAGGGCCATAAAGATGAGTAAGGGACTGCAGAATGTGTCCTATGAGGAAAGGCTGAGAGACCTGGGACTGTATAGCCTAGAGGAGGTTCAAGGGCAGGATCTTCTCAGTATATATAAATACCTGCAGGGAAGGTGTAAAAAGACGTGACCAGGCTCTTTCCAGTGGTGCCCAGTGACAGGACCAGAGGCAATGAGCACAAATTGAAACACAGGATGTTCCCTCTGAACATCAGGAAACACTTTTTCACTGTGAGGGTAACTGAGCACTGGCACAGGTTGCCTGAGGAGGCCGTAGAGTCTTCATCCTTGGAGGCATACAAAAATCATCTGAACGTGGTTCTGGCCAACCTGTTCTAGGTGACCCTGCTTGAGCAAAAGTGCTTGTTCAGATGACCTCCAGAGATCCCTTCTGACCTCAGCTATTCTGTGATTCTGTGAACAGTTCTTCTGGAACTTTCCATGAATGGATATTTTGTTTCATGTGGTATTTCACTGTAGTTGTAACTCAGTGTGCTTTTTTCTTCATACATTGCTTAATATTTCATGAAAATATCATAAATCTTATATGACAATTTCAGATATATTTCTCATGAGTGTTTCATGAAATATTTCATGAGCATTGCTATGACATTTCATGAACTTCCTTATGCTTGAGGACAAAATATATCATCAAACATTTCATGACTGTTTCCAGAATATTATCCAAGTTTTTATGGAAATTATGATATTTCAGAGATAGTTAGGTTAAATACTTATTGACTACTTTCCAAGCAAACTTTTTTTTTGAATATGCAACTTCTAAAAACAAATAAAACACCAAAGCACAAAGATTTTAATCTCCTCAGGTATTTTTAGATGGCAGTTTGACATAAATAAGGTGACAGCATAAATACATCCAAGAACCTTCACAGCCAGATATATTGTCAGAATGTGAAAATACATGTCTGTTAGGAAATTCAACTTGCATCCAGGCATGGAATTACCTAGGGACAGTGCTTAAAAAATGTCGTCTTTGCTTATTTTCCTTTTCACCCCCATTACTGGTGTTGTTACAATTACATGTCACCAAAGTCACTGCTCTGTGTATTTCAGATTTTACATATGATGCCTTTATAGTAAGTAGTGAAGTGATGCACCCTAGAAAAATGTACCTCTTGGTTGCAAAGACACTTTCATACTATTTGGTGTTAGGAGGATGTAAGAAACAATATGTAACATTTACCAAGAATGATAGGCTGAGTTGCCTTTCAGTGGTAGACAGGAAGAAGACAGCTAGGACTGTTTTCAGGTAAAGCGGTCTCCAACAGGTGCCTCTATTTGTCCTTGGCACTTCTATAATGTCTTGAGCTCTATCGAATCAGGTCTTTACTCTTCCTCTTGTGACCCTGCAGAACTCTCTTCCAGAGACACCTCATTAGTGTCCTTTGAAACTCTTAGAAATATCAGCAAACACATACATTCTCACTTCTTCTAGCTATCTAGATGTAGGGGTTGGAAAACAAATAACACACTTATTTTTGAGTACCAGAACACTTAAGATTTTGGGCCTGTGGGAGATGAGAAAAGTAACAAGAAGCTATTACTCTTTACACATTTTTCTTAGCATGAAAGATAGAATATATCACCCTAAGTTTTGGTATAACATTTTCAGCTCCTCTTCCTTCCAATATTAGAATAATAAAGAAACAGTAAGACATTTTCTACCTTACTTATGTCACATTCTGGAACTATGCTGCAATGAACTTTTTTTGCTACTATTTGATAATGTTTGAAAAATGAATACAAGTTCTATGCACTGCTTTTTGGGAGAGTCTGGAAATATACACTTGACTGGCTCATGAGAAATGGTTGGTTGACTGGCAGGAGTCGCTCCCTGCCAGTCAATCCAAGTTACTGAATGAACTTCCAAGCTACAGAAGGGTCATGGCTGACATGATAGTTTTGGAAATTGTGGTGGAGTTGTGGACATCAGGTTAGAAGTCACACATGTGTCTCTGCAGAAACTGCTTATGCTGATAGAAGTTCTCACCAAAAAAAAAAAAAAAAAAAAAAAAAAAGAGCCCCTTCAGACCAGAAATATACTCAGTCCAACCTCCTCCTTCAGCAGGCAGGGTCAGCTTTGCGATCAGATTGTGTTCTCAGGGCTTTAACCAGTCAGGCCATGAAAAAACTCTAAGGATGAAGAGTGAACAACCTGTTCATTATTTTCTGTCCCCATGGTGAAAAAATTTCTCCTTATATTCTGCCTGAGCCTTATTTGATTCAGTTTATGTCCACTGTCTCTCATCCTTACACCATTCAGCACTATAGAGAGCCTGGATTCATCCTCCCAGTACCTTTTGGGGGAAGGCTATTAAGTCCTATCTGAAACCTTTTCTTTACCAGGTTCAACAAGACCAGTTTCTTCAGTCTCTCCTCACAGGGAATACATTCCAGAATATTAGAAATTATAACTGCATATTCAGAGTCAGGTAAAAAAAAAAAAATCTAGAAAAAGATATAACCAAAACAGAGGTGTAACTCTGCTTAAGGACCATTTTATCTCCTGTGCAATGCTCAAAGTAATAGATTTTTTGCAATTAGTGCTCAGAACTTCAAGAACTAAAAATATGCTCCACCATTTGTTCCCTTGGTGCCTTATTATCTCTGTAAATCTTCGTCTATATGGAAGTTTAAGCAGTGATATGCTCCCCAAAAAGAGTTTATCTACTGCTGAAATGCTAATCTTCATACCAGATAAAAATTCCAGATAAAACGCTGTGCAATAAATGCTATGTAAAATATTGTATTCACAGCCATGAAATGTGCCTCAGAAATTCTATTAAGTTAATAATTTCAGCCATAGCACTAACCAAACAGTGAAGAAAATTAATTTGGATGGTGTTTTCTTTTTACAGTAACAAATTCAATTATATAAATAGTATGTTGCAACTTGGACTTCTGGTAAGAGAGAAGGTGTTACATGATAGCAAGAAGGGGATGGTATAAGAAATTATAATGAGAAATAAATGTCTTTGAAGGACTTAAAGCTAGCTCCGGGCAGAGAACATAAAAATTTCCAAAGCATATGTGTATTAGAAACGATCTCTTTGCTCCGATCCATGTCTCAAGCACACAGTTTGAGGGTAAAAAACTTGAACCTGCTCCTACTTCTGCACAAAATGATTACATCCAACCACCATCTCTCAAACAATGACCAGGTCTTATACTACTCCAAAAATTTTCTGAATAATATTTCTGAATACCACTGCAATTTACCATAATATGTCACAAAATGGTGCATACTTGATGACCACATCACCATCTTCTGCATTGCTTCAGACTTTTGTCAGATAGTTAAGCTCACTATTAAGATTTCTTTCTTATCAAAATTTGTCTTGGGGTTGGAGAATGAAATAAATTGCAGCACCTGTATCAGCAAATAAAACAAATCAGAAACTTCTCTTGATGTCAGCTTGCCTGGCATGTCCTGCTTTCATACATCTAAACCCTTTTGCCTCACCAAACTACACATCTGCACCTCAAGTTGGGAATGTTCCTTGGCCACTTCTCTCCCCTAGACCATTCCTGGTCATTGTCAGCTACGGTGCTGCCTTGGCTGCACCAAAATTTTCCCTCAGAACATGTGCAGTCACTGTACAGTCCATTTTGTGCCAGTACAATCATCTGTGTTCAGCATAAGGTTACTTGCACAGACAGAGCTAACTTCTTGAGGTCCTCTACAACTCTGTTTTCTCTTACTTTTAGGAGAGCCCTAGATATACCTACGTTCTTTGCTCATCTCATTCCTCTCCCCAATAAAAGATCTTTTTCTCCGTAACACAAGACATGTCACAAGAAAAACAAAACAAAGAAGTCAGACAACACACAATAACAAAAACAGGAGAGGTTTGGATATAATGCTAAACATTTTTGCCAATTACTAGATCTTCCAGGTATCTCTCCTTTTTGTGAGGTGATATTCTCCTTATTCCATTTGTAATTAAGTTTCTTACTCTGATGACCAAAGCAAAAAATCCTCTTCCAGAAGGTTACGCAGGGGCATAAGAAACAGTAGTATATAATATTGTAATAGTGTGGATCAATGCCATTGATGCCAGGAACATGCAAACATATGGTCCAAATCTGACTGTCGTAACCGATCTGACTCTTTAAATAGGAAGGTGGTACACAATCCATATGAACCTGAAAAATAAAGAAGTCACATGGAAGTCTGCCATTGACTCCTGCAAGATACAAATGAGTAAGTCATAGTTGGAGGACTGCCAAGCCTGAGCATGGCACCAGAGCATCTGTACAAGCATTAGCAAATTCTAACACTGCAAAATAAACTTGATAGTGAAAAGTTCAGGCCACACATTATTTTGCTCTAACAATCACATGATACGTACACAGATTGTTTCAAAAGGAATGAATTAGGCTCACTAAAAATTAAACCACACCTGAAGCACAATTAGACAAGCATTTATTCAAGTGTGTGGCAGTAGAACTCTATCAGCTACTCCTGCTTGTCATCACCTATCTGAACATGCTATTAAGTAACATGCAGGAGAGTGGACTACAGTTTGGAGTCACTTCTACTGAAATCATCAAATGTTTTCTGGAGAAAGAGGATGATAATATGAAATTATTATAGCTGTGAACGGACTGAAGAAACAAAATGAAAAAACACTATGAGTAATGCAGAAGCAACTTTGTCTGGTTGAATCTCATTTTTAGTCATTGCACCTGGCACTAGTTCCACTGATGTTGCAGCTCTTCACAGCTGTTACCTGCCAGTTCTTTAAAAGCTGCTCACAACCTCACAGTGCTGGAGAGTCTGGCTCTGTGGCTTTTTAACCCTTTACATTAAGTTGACAACAATAACTTTATGACCTTGAGGCTTTTTCCAGTGGACTAGTGCTGTCACATATTAAGGATTTACATTCAAGAATAATATTTGTTACCATTTTTCATGACAAAAATCCTCCATCTGTTTTTTGATTTGTGTGACTGCAATGATAACTTAAAATATAGCACCTCTCAGAATCTTTATTTTCCCAATTCATGATTTTTCACTCCTAACCTTCCTGCTAGTTATCTTCTTCACATTTCTTTTTTTTTAAATCCTCACCTTCTCAAGTTCATTTTTCCTATCTGTGCCCCAAATTTGTGACATATTCGTTATAAAAAATTATGATAAATACATTTTATGGAGAGTTAAACTTTTCACAATGAGTGCATTCCATGATTTATGCTTTAACTGCCTTTCATCCTGATACTATCAGGCAATTATAGGTCCTATATATCATGACTACACAGTCTTGGCCAATAATCTACTTTTCAAATCATGTCTTGTATCAATTGTTCAAAGCATTGTGAATGTTCAATTTAGTCAGGTAGAAGAACAGAAATTCTAGGCAGTATGCAGGGGTGGGAAGGGAGGCAATAACCTAGCTTTTCCTGACGGAGAATATTATGCTTCCAGAATACCTCCACATTTCCAGTATTGCCAATGCTTGTGAAAGTGAGCATAGCATGAAATTCATTGCTAGTATATGCCACATCTTAATGGGGAGGAAGGTTTCATAGACAGAGATGCTACTGCTAAGATAGGATGGATGAGTTTAAATTTAGAAACTGAGAAGGCATTTAATTAAGATTTACAAGGACAGATACTGTAAGTTAAATATCAGATTATTGTTAGAAGCATTGTAAAACACAGCTGTAATAATCTCAATTGCGATATAACTAAGCCCTGCCATCACTTAAAGCACAAAGAATTTTGCAGCTTCGATCACAGAAGATAATCTAACAAAAATTCTCGCTCCTCTCAACTAGAGATGTTTACAAATTTCAGACGTGCTGGATCCAAAGACCTACAGGACACTTCACATTTCTTTAAGTAGGGTTTTGATTCAGGATAGTAAGAACAAAGTATTAATGCACTGAGATACAAATGACATTAGTACACTGTGATTTGTGTGCCAAAAGATTGCATATGTCAGTCGTTTTGAAAATCAGAAGCTATAATCTGAAGCAGGTCTCAGCAAAGTTCTTTACTTCATCTTCATGGTATTAGCCTAAGAAAGAAAAGCTTTGCATTGCAGTCAGTAGCTTTTCATCTATGGTACTAAATCACAATTAAAAAATTACTTAGATTTTTGCAAAATTTTTGTGAAAATATACTTCGCTTGCTAAAATGTGCCTACATACATACCTATATATGTAACTGAAGCAGAAGAGGAAATAAGCACTTCCTCTCACATTTACAGCTGAACTGTAAACTGCAGTATAACTTAATATTACTAAGTACAATGGGGTGCATCTGTATCTCTGGGATAACCAGTCCATCCGTCTTTCTAGGAAATATACTTTTGAAATAAAAGAGGTGTAGTTCTACACATCCTAACTCCATAAAAGCTAAACTCAAATGGCTAACATTTGGATGAACAAGGCTAATTGTCTTTTATCTTGGTGAAAAATATGTGAGCTTATAAATAACCTCATTTCCCTTGTAAGGCACAAAAAAGGGCAGATAAAACCCAATATTAGTTGTTTTAAACGCACTGTGTGTGAATTTTTGATGCCCACTCATAGTAACTAAAAGAAAAATTAGAAGTATACTGATGCACCAGATTTCTTTTACTTACTTTTTTTTTCTTAATTGAACTTAGTTTGTGTTCATCATAGCCCAGTTTCTCCTACCTCACAATCATAAACCATCTTCAACATGTCAACATAATACTGTGCTAGCTGCATAGCTGTTGTTATATATCACAGTCTCCCTGTGTGGAGGCAATTATGTTTGTCCAGATTGGACAAAATACAGTAGACAAATTGAAGTAAGGCAGATAAGTTACATGGTATCATATATTTCTAGTCCAGTATAATATGTCATAAATTCACTCAAGACATATTGAGTATAATGCTTTCATGCAGACGGACACACAAAGAAATCACATTTCTAACCAGACTGTTTGTATTACTACAGTCGTGTGTAAATAGGACTGAGATCTTCTATCAGAGTATACATAGTGAAAAGTTTCTAGCATTTTTCCCGATAGCCTACTGCTTCTGTTCTCTGAAGCTCCGGTTCTGCTCTAGTTCTACTGCCTTGAACAGTCATTCCAACAGAGTTCGATCACCACACGGTGAAGCACCACGCCTCCCTTCTTGAATTATATTTAATTTCTTGTCATCATATGGACTTTGAGACATATTAACCAGAGATCACATTGTTGATAAATTGGGGTAATGACTTATTGACCAGTACATTGGACTAGTGCCAAGACTGTGCAGTGACCTGTGACCTATTCACTCTTCTGCAACTGAGTTTGCAGAAATGAGAAGCTGAAGTGTCCTTGTTCTGCTGTTTCTGACTTACATGTGACTGCCAAGACACAAAAGGCTTACTGGCAGAATTTCCTTGTTGCATATCTTTTACCACAGTATTTTAACTTAACACAGTCATATATGTCATCTTAATTTTGGGGTACCCAGTTTTCAACACTAAAACTTTTATTGAAGAGTAACGGTTGGGTCTAATTTTCTTTTAAATGTAGATAGTTTAAAAAATAAAATAAAACACACATCACTACAATATTTTTTTTCTTTGTATTTTCCCTAACAAATGATAAAGAAAAGGTGATTTTGTTGGTCTGAGTTTTTTTATTCTGTATATTCCACTACCTGTTCCCAGGGTTTATTACAGAACTAGAATTAAAAATGTTTTTTTTCTTTCCCTAATTATTTCTGTGGTCCAATGATGTGTATCAGTCCAATGACTCCATACTTCTGAAAGTCAAGTAACTGCTTACCTCTAAGTAACCAACAATGAAAATTTTAAGTGAAATTCCTGTAATGATAAAAAGCAAACAAGCAGTGTGGAATGTGTTTTCAAAATCTCACATTTGGTTTTCATACTGTTGTTCTCAAATTAATTACACTTCCCAGAAAAATGTTTGTCAGGTTTAGAAGTGCTAATTCATATTATAAAAAGAGGTTTAGATCATTTTTTCTCCATGTCAGCACTGGTTTGGTGCAAAAATGTTGGGCAGTCTGAAGCCTGCTACTATTCTTGGATACTGTGCTAGTTCAGAGCATGCTGGTGTGCCTTTCAGAACGGGTAATACAGAGTTTGCATCAATGTCACCAGCTGACCCAATAGTCTTGAAGACCATTCTCTACCAAGAACATTCAGGGTACCTCAGAGCACTGTGTGTCTGATACCAAAGCAAGTTTAACTTTAAAAAACTTGAAAATCTATAAGTCATTTATAACAAGAGTTCATACTGTGTTTTCTATTCAGGCACAGCTTTTTGCAAGTGCCTCTTGTAGTTTGTAAGTATTTCTGAAGTATTTCTCACCTCATAACTTTGTGACTTCCTGTAGTGAGCAAATTGGGCACAAGCAACAAGAAGCCCTGAATCCAGATGATTATGTTTTCTGTTGCTATATAATTTTATTGGATATTATAGAGTCTGGTGATTTTCAAGGAATAGTTATATTGAAAAGTTCATAAGAGTAACCACAAATTGATGAACTGTGAAGCTGGTGCATTGAAATAAATCATATTAATTTGGCATTAGATTTGAAAACTCTCAAATAAATCCTCAGAATATGAAAATAAAAAAACAGTGCAAACATGACAGCTTACACTATGAATGAGCCTTTTAAACAGGAATAAATGAGTCAATCAAAAAAAGTCAAAATTTTACAGATGATACGCTTTCTGAGCTGTCAGGGAAGATTGAATTCCAACAGTTATTCTTTCGTTGAAGGAAAATAAAATGAATTAACATCAGCATGGTCCAAACAGCCACAAATTTAATGCAAATTAGTTTAAGAGACAACTTAGTTAAGCCAGTCAGTACCATCTGTAGAGCCAGAAGCTAGGTTTTTACTGCTGAATAAAAGAGGTCAAGGTTAATGGGCACTGACTTGATTTTCATCATTTAGGATTTAGTCCTTTCTAAAGCAGTTTGCTCTTGGAGAATGCTTTTTGGAGCGACACAGGGACTGCAGTAAGGATTAGACAGTATGGACCACCCTTATTTTTATTTAACATAGACTTAGTCTTTGCTTTATTATCAGTTCAAGGCTACCCTCAAAATTGTCCTAATTAATTTGAAAATATGCTTCTATTAAAACCAGTGTAGGCGATAATTTCCTGAGTTTCAGAGCTGCAACTAAACTGTGAACATTTACTAAACTATCCTGTCAGATGAGCATTGCTGAAGCACAGGTAACTTGTGTCCATGATTTAAGCAAGGTAATAAGGAGCATTTACACTTAAGCTGAACAGGCATGTACCCCAGATCAGTAGACAGCAGCTGATAACTGTCTGTCAGTTGTATACCTATATCCACAGATTCATTTAAAGAAAAGTAGAAATCACTAAAACTAAATAATTAATTTTTAAGCAAAACTCATTTTAAACTAAACCAATTTAAAGTGCCCACATTTTAAGCTATTTGAGTTAAGCCTTTGCAACTTTTCTAATTCAGAAATAACCTACACTATACCCCAACCTTGTATGCACGTGTCTTTGTTTCAGGTATTGATCTGTTTGGTCATGTAGTACCTGTGCATTGAGGAAAATAATTCTTTCCATTTTGCCCAGATACTCTGTGCAGATAAGAATGTCTAATCAAATTCAACAAATGTCATTCAGACACTGTGACTCCATTATCTTATTCCAAATTTCTTCTTCCAGTTGTGGCTTGTTACTATTTAAATATCTTTCAGCTCTTGGATGGTCAATTTACTTGATCAAGAACAAGATACAAAAAGACACCTTCTGGATACTAAGAGTGAGATGTATCCTACCTATCAAGTGGACATGTCTGTCTAAACCTGTCAGCTAGGTTCCCTTCCCAGGGAAAGAAGAGAAACAGTCACTTTCAGGGTATGGCTCATCTAACTCAAGGCATCTATATTAGGATAAGATTCTATATCATCTAGGATTTTGCCCGTATAATTAATTAGGAATTGAAAGCTTTACACACGTACAAGGTGCTACCATCTTGGATAAGCTGACCATCACAGCAACTATCTTAACAATGTGCAAATTTGACGTTTAGACTTCTTTACATCAACATCTCCTAAAGAGACTAAACTGCTGTGTACACTTGCACCCACCAACGCACAAGTCATTGAATCCAGTACAAAGCATATCTGTTTGTGCCTTTTTCATTCAAAAGTATGAAAGGAAGTGATGTGAGTTCCCAGCTGTTATATGGAAGACTTGTAGTCACAGTGTTTTTCTGAACATGGGAGAGAACTAGGTTCTATGTTAGCTTCAGTTACAATATTACTTATCTGGGCCACCAAGGAGCTGAAAGTAAAGATCAATCAGCCATTCTGGAGAATGACAAATAGTTAAAAAAAAAAATATTGTGTGCTCAATCCTAATATCAGATGGGGCATTATATTGGCATTGCAGAAAAGCCTGCCTTAATTTTCAACAAACATCAGGATTGCAGACACATACCACTCTCCAGCCTTTCAGGTTGTACAGGCAGTTATCTCATCCCTTCCCTTGCATTCACAGTTCAGCAAAAATTACTTCTTCCCTATGTCAGATTTATGGAACCCATTTCAGTAGCACAATGACTGAGACACCTGGGGAAGGAATTTGCATTTTCTGCCATAGTTCTCACGCTGTCCTCAGCAATTGCCAGTTGATTGTCAAGCACTTTCTGTGTAGCTCACAAGAATGAAACAAATGACTCTCATGTAACAGGATTTGGGCAAGGAAAGCAGCTCCTGAAGGAATGACACTGTTCAGAGAAGTGAACAATAACAACCATTATTAATGCATTTTATGACAGCTCCCAAAACCCCATTATCACTTCTGGTGGGCTATACTGTGGGCTGCAGACAGTGGGCTCCTGCTCCAAGGAGAATGGGAACAATGTTCCAAATAAAATAGAGCTAACAGGTTCCAAGATACTGCTAAGCAAAGAGTGAAAAATTTGTACTGACAGTGGAATATATGGAACTTGTTATCTAACGAAATCTAATGAACAATATAATTGATCGTAAGAATCTGCAGTAGCAGTCCACCCCTTCTGAGAGTTACCACATCAGATATCCCAAAAGCAGTTATTAATTCCACATCTTTACCTCTTACAGAGTGACTGCATAGGCTGGGGATTAACGTGATGATTGGAGGAGGGCTGAATTTACTACTTAACCAACTCTCTTTTAACCCTCAGTCTGGTTGTGTGCCAGGCCAGGAATCATTATCATAACATTGACCAGGGGAAAAGAGAATAATATGTTAGCAGCTCTCTCTGAATCACAGAATCACAGAATCACAGAATGTTAGGGATTGGAAGGGACCTCGAAAGATCATCTAGTCCAATCCCCCTGCCGGAGCAGGAACACCTAGGTGAGGTTACACAGGAAGGCGGCCAGGCGGGTTTTGAATGTCTCCAGAGAAGGAGAATCCACAACCTTCCTGGGCAGCCTGTTCCAGTGTTCCATCACCCTCACTGAGAAGAAGTTTCGTCTCAAATTTAAGTGGAACCTCTTGTGTTCAAGATTGAACCCATTACCCCTTGTCTTACTGTTGGTTGTCACCGAGAAGAGCCTGGCTCCATCCTCGTGACACCCACCCTTTATATATTTATAAACATTGATGAGATCACCCCTCAGTCTCCTCTTCTCCAAGCTAAAGAGACCCAGCTCCCTCAGCCTTTCCTCATAAGGGAGATGCTCCACTCCCTTAATCATCTTTGTGGCCCTGCGCTGGACTCTCTCCAGCAGTTCCCTGTCCTTCTTGAACTGAGGGGCCCAGAACTGGACACAATATTCCAGATGAGGTCTCACCAGGGCAGAGTAGAGGGGAAGGAGAACCTCTCTCAACCTACTAACCACCCCCCTTGTAATACACCCCAGGATGCCATTGGCCTTCTTGGCCACAAGGGCACAGCGCTGGCTCATGGTCATCCTGCTGTCCACCAGGACCCCCAGGTCCCTTTCCCCTACACTGCTCTCTAATAGGTCATTCCCCAACCTGTACTGGAACCTAGGGTTGTTCCTGCCCAGATGCAAGGCTCTACATTTGCCCTTGTTATATTTCATTAAATTTTTCCCCGCCCAACTCTCTAGCCTGTCCAGATCTCGCTGGATGGCAGCACAGCCCTCTGGCGTGTCAGCCACTCCTCCCAGCTTGGTGTCATCAGCAAACTTGCTGATAGTACACTCAATTCCCTCATCCAAGGCATTGATGAATATATTGAATAGTATTGGTCCCAGAACTGACCCTTGAGGCACTCCACTAGATACAGGCCTCCAACCAGACTCTGCCCCATTGATCACGACTCTCTGGCTTCTCTCCTTCAGCCACTTTGCGGTCCACCTCACTACCCGATCATCCAGTCCACACTTCCTCAGTTTTGCTGTGAGGATGCTGTGGGAGATTGTGTCAAATGCTTTGCTGAAGTCAAGGTAGACCACATCCACTGCTCTGCCATCGTCAATCCACCTCGTTACATCTTCATAAAAGGCTATGAGGTTGGTCAAACACGACTTCCCCTTGGTGAAGCCATGTTGACTGTCCCTGATGACCCTCTTATCCTTGATACGTCTTAAGATGGCACCAAGGATAAGGTGTTCCATCACTTTCCCAGGGATGGAGGTGAGGCTGACCGGTCTATAGTTGCCCGGGTCCTCCTTCTTGCCCTTTTTGAAGACCGGAGTGACATTTGCTTTCCTCCAGTCCTCAGGCACCTCTCCCGTTTCCCAAGACTTGGCAAAGATGATGGAGAGTGGTCCAGCAATGACTTCAGCCAGCTCCCTCAGCACCCGCGGGTGCATCCCATCTGGACCCATGGATTTATGGATGTCCAGATTGCTTAACTGGTCCCTAACCCAGTCCTCATCAACTGAGGCAAACTCCTCCATTGCCCTGCCTTCCTCTGGGGCCTCAGGGGTACGGGGCTCCTCAGGACAGCCTCCGGCAGAGTAGACAGAGACAAAGAAGGCATTCAGTAATTCTGCCTTCTCTGTATCTTCTGTCACCAGGGCACCCACCCCGTTCATCAGTGGGCCTACATTGCCTCTGGTGTTAGTTTTATCTGCCATGTATTTGAAGAAGCTCTTTCTGTTGTCCTTGACCCCTCTCGCCAGGTTTAACTCTAAGGAGGCCTTAGCTTTCCTAGTTGCCTCCCTACATCCTCTGACAACAGCCTTATATTCTTCCCAAGTGGCCAGCCCCTCCTTCCATGATCTGTAAACCCTCCTCTTCCACTTGAGTTTGCCCTGCAGTTCCCTGTTTAACCACGCAGGTCTCCTGGCTCCCTTCCTTGACTTCCTGCGCGTCGGGATGCTCTGATCTTGAGCTTGGTAGAAGCAGTCCCTGAATGTTAACCAAATATCTTGGGCTCCTTTACCTTCAAGCAGCCTTGCCCACGGGATTTCCTCCAGCAATTGTTTGAAAAGGCCAAAGTCGGCCCTGCTGAAGTCCAGGGTTGCAATTCTGCTCGGTATTCTGCTCCCACCACAGGAGATTCTGAACTCCACCATCTCATGGTCACTGCAACCAAGGCAGCCCTCCACCTTTACTGCTTCAACCAGACCCTCCTTGTTAGCGAGGACGAGATCCAGCAGCACACCTCTCCTAGTCGGCTCCTCCACCATTTGCATCAGAAAGTTGTCGTCAATGCACTGGAGGAACCTCCTAGACTGAGGCTGACTGGCTGAGTAGTCCTTCCAGCAAACATCAGGGTAGTTAAAATCCCCCATAACAACCAGAGCCTGTGACTGTGAGGCCACGCTCAGCTGCCCGTAGAAGGCCTCATCAACATCCTCACTCTGATCTGGTGGCCTGTAATAGACTCCCACAACAGTGTCACCCCTGCCAGCCTGCCCCTTAATTCTCACCCACAGACTCTCAACTTGCTCCTCAGCCGCACCTGGACAGTACTCTATACATTGTAGTTGCTCTCTCACATAAAGAGCAACTCCACCACCACGCTTGGCTGGCCTGTCTTTCCTGAAAAGGACATAGCCATCCATGACCACATTCCAGTCATGTGAGCTGTCCCACCATGTCTCTGTAATTGCCACCAGATCATAATCTCCTGACCGAACGCAGGTTTCTAACTCCTCCAAATCCTCTGGTTGATGACTAGGTCAAAACAGAGAAGTGAAATGGGAAGGGCTGGAAAAAAGGATATAGCAAAATCCATCCTCCTCTGTAGTGCTCTGCAGTCCCACATTTGTGTTCCAAGAACAGAGGCTCTTTAATTTCAGAAATATTAAAAATGAATATTCCTGAATTATGCTTTGCATGGAGCACGTAAAATCCAAGACAAACAGTTTAAGTTTCGTTCGTTGCTTCTGTTAACGCAGACTCTCACAAGATTCCAGAGGTTAATAAATGCATTAACATGCAAGAATTAGAAGCTAATGGTAAATAAAACCTTGGTAAAATGAGCTTAGGAAGTAATAGCATAAAAAATCAATGGTTCCTTCAAAAGAGACTAATGGAACCACTTAAATTATTCTGCCATTACAAGGTTTCTTATCTTAACCAATTAAGGGCAGAATAAGTAAATTAGGTTATTAACACAGAGGCCCACAGACCTCTGTAACCATAATAAGATTTTTTCTACAGATATAGTGGGAAAGAATAGAACCACTTAGGTGTAGAGGAGTACAATTGAACTACTTAAGACCTTCATACTGCATCTTAAAACTGTCACGTGTGTTTGGGTAAGGACAGAAAAAGCTTATTATCAGACCTTGTTGACATGAAAATTATGCAGATTTGGGGTCTTTGGAACACCATTATTAGATTTATAAACATACAATTATTTCACAGGGAAAAATTACAGAAATATTGCCTACTGTATTGTGTTTTATATCCTTGACAGGAGAACTGCAAATACTGTAATATAATGTTTGCTTCAGTAAATGAAGAGCTTTAGCATCATTCTGAGACTTCCGACTGTACTACTCCAAAAGAGATTCTGATCAAATACTAATTTATTTATTTAGTGTTATTAACATTACTAGTAGAAACTGGAACTAGAACAAGTTAAAAATAGTTACCAACTAAATGTAGATCAATGATGAATTTATGAGCCTGAAAATAACGGAACGCAGCAGGTGTAGAACAGGAGGAAAAATAAAGGAGGGAAATGAAATAATATTCATTTTTGAAGAAATTGACATATAGCAAATAAAGGATCACATAAAATTTTACAACTCTCCATTTAAAAGGGAAAAAAAAAAAAGGAAAAACAGTAATAGATAGTAATGGTTAAAGATGATAAATCCTGATTTTCAATGGCAATTCACAAACTTGGGCTGATAATAGGCACTGTGAAAGGAAAAGATGTAGGATACCAAGAATATACAGCTGATAACTTCAGCTGGCAGAGTTTAAAGAGGATTTCTGTCATTATATCATGGAATGAGGTTTTCACAATGTTTCTGCAAGATGTTTTATTTTTTAACATCAGGAAGACGAAGTCACTACCTCTTGTTTTTTCTCTTGATAGAAGGATAAGTGATACATCTTGAAGAAAATGGATAATTCTACACAGTTACAACCTCTGTACATCTGGTTGCCAAGATTAGAATGGAAATATGACTCTTACAAAGCTTATATAATGTCTCTTCTTTTTTCAGGTTCTTTAGGATGTTAACGTATAAAGACAAGCAATTCATTTAAAAATAATAAAATGTGACTCTGTCTTTCACTATGTAATTAATTGCAAAGCTTGGACAGGAAAGGCAGGATCTTGGAGATGTTGTGGTATAGTCCACCCAATCACACTCTGCAACTGCCAATAGAACCTTCTTTTCCATGCATATCTGGAGGTACACATCTTGAAGACATAACTCTACTTTCACTCAACAAAATTAAAGATTTCTATATTTAAATCATATTTAATAAACCTAAAGAGTGGGTTCTTTCTCAGTAACTAAGGAGAAATGAAAAGTTCATCAAACTAAACAATCTCTCAAGTCTTTGCAGTGTTCCTAACTATGGGAATATCAAAATTCTTTCATATGGTATTTATTTCCTTTATTCCCAGACACTTTAATTCTCTTGCTGAAAACAGTGACATGCTTTTCTTGTCCTTTACAGAGACTGAGGTTTCAGAGTTAGGAGCTCAGTTAGCTTGACTTTTCTTGCAAATGGAAAACCAGATAATTACAAGAGATTATTCAGCACTCTTGAGATTGTATTACTCATTTTCAGAGGCTTCTTTTAGAGACACGGGAAGACTATCTGGTTGATTACATGCCACATTCTCAACAAGTACCTCAGATAAGTACATAAAATTAGGTGGAATAAGCTTAGACATGGGCCACTTTCAATAGGACATAAAAATACACACAGAAAATGAGTGTTTGGAAAAACTATCATCTAATTAAATCTGAAGGACATTTTTGTAGTCATACCATACATGGATTAAATAAATTGTTTTGAATAATTACAATGACTTAAAAATTCACAATTGGGGAGAAGTTATGACTCAAAAATGAGTATGTTAAAACTAAATATTTTAATATTTTGATATAAAATATCAACAGAGGTAAAATCAGCTTTTTAAAGACAAAAATATTTGAAAATTAATCTTTTCAGGTAATTCATCGTTTTGGGTAAACAAAATGGTTTGGCACAATTTTCTGTTGTAATATTTTTCAATTTTTATTCTGAGTAGTTTATGCACTTGGGCAGACTAACTCTTCAGTAAGGCTGTTCACAATATATTCTTCATTGTCTCTGATTGAACTTTTGTTTTGATTCTCTAAGATAAAGCAATTTCTTGTGCTCCAAAACAGAAGTAACATTATTAAAGAGAATGGCTAGCCTTAATCTATGCAATGCCTTCAGTTCTTTAATGTGCAATTTTTAGCATGAGTGACACGTTTGTAATGGACCAATTATCTGAAGACTAGAAAAACCTTAAATTTCTTGGGAAGATAAAACAGCACAGTGCAAAATACATGCATTATTTATTTTCTCCCTGCCTTTATCCTATCTACTACTTCTTGGGAAAAAAAATAAAACTGTTACAGTAGTAGTAGCTGTGAAAGCCACAAGGCTATCATTGTTATAGCGAGAGACTGAAAAGCAGGAACCAAGTCATTAGGTGACATGCTGATAAATGTGGAGGGGTGAGATACCCAGAACTACCTTGCTGGTCAACAAGTAAAGAGCTTGTAATTAGCCAAGCAGTTAAGTATTATATGAAGGGGAGGGTTTACTACCTAAAAGAGGTCTTAGAGGTGAAGTGACCATACAAAATGGAAATAACGTTGAGAGACTGGAAACAACCACAGAAATAGCTGTGTTCAGAATTTGTTTCCACTTTATCAAGTGGATCAAACCAAAGAAAGCCTTGAGGAGAATTCCTTCAAAAGCTATTGTGTAATATTATGCAAGCTGCATTCCGTTCTTGACTGAAATCACTAGAGTTTGTCCATCCAAGGATGAACATAATGTGAGAGTCAAAATGCTCCACCACTGAATACATAGCAGCAATGCAGGGTCCCACAAATGTTCCTTTTCTATGTTAGATTCAGAGTGTCCAGGTGTAAACAGAGACCTTGTCCAGACTATAAGCAATCCTAACTTGGGCATCTGCCTCTGAATTATGAAAAACAGAGAGTATATATGTGGATTTGGGTCATCTTTTATAGCTTTGATGCAATATCACTAAACCATAAAAGCTAGAGTAGCTGGCTCTGCAGACCTTTCTTTGTCATAGAACTACTGATGACCCAAGCACAATATGTTTGGAATTGTGTATACTCAGTATCAGCACACGCAGGACAAAGAAGAAATGAAAAGGAAAGTATCTCAGCTCTTTAGCTTTGAATTATTGATGTTTTGTTATATAAAACAACAGGCTGAGAAATAACCCATCTCAGCTTTCATTAAATGCAAAACATACAACACTAAAGTACCAAGTAAGCACAAAACTTTTTGTTACACATGAATGGGTTGTGATATCCATGAATAACAAACATTCTGTACTCTCAAAAGTATTATTATGGATATTTTTCAAATCATATTTATGCACAACAAAGTGTATGCAAGAGATCTACTCTCAAAAGACAGTAATTTAAAATACCATTTTTAGTAAAACTGAAACATATTATAATCTCTGAGTCTGACTTTTAACATGCATTTTAAGGAAACCAATTTTCATATTTTATGCTTAAATTTAGAATTCTGCATTTAGACTTGATGATTTAGTTATGTAAATATACACTTAGGTCCTTTAGTTTGATAGCTAAGGGCTAGTTTATAGCAAGCACAAACAAATCATGCTACTTAAATCAGAACCACCAAAGGCTGATTTCTAGTTTAAAAGTGACAATGATATAGTATAGTGGAGGAATAAAAAAGAATGTAATGCAGCTTTCTTTAAAAATCCACATTATTTTGTCATATTTCATAATATAAGATACTGTCCAGCTATCCTTACTGGAGTGCATTTTTCCATTTGCCTTGTCTGTTTTGATTTGAGAGTGTTCTTATGTAATTTTGTAAGTTATCCTAGTGGGAAATTTATTTGAGAAGAGAATTAGAATGGATTTAAGAGAATTCAGCTAAAACTTAGTTATACTTGCAGCATACACACTCTTTTTTTCTCATACACCTTAGAAACAAATACATTTAATTATATTAAAAAGAAAAAAAAAGGAAAAGGTACACTATAGAAAAATATATTCTACTACAAGTGGATACAAGAATGTCAGGCATATAAAGAGCTATGGAGGAATGCAGTTTAAATATCCATATTTCAAACTAAAAAATTCTTCAAATTACTTTTATCTTATATAAGTTTATCCATTTAAAAATAGCGCATTTTGGGGAGGGAAGGGAAGGGAAGGGAAGGGAAGGGGAGGGAAGGGAAGGGAATGGAAGGGAAGGGAAGGGAAGGGAAGGGAACGGAAGGGAAGGGAAGGGAAGGGAAGGGAAGGGAAGGGAAGAGAAGGGAAGGGAAGGGAAGGGAAGGGAAGGGAAGGCCCAGAACTGCACACAATATTCAAGGAGGCCACACCAATGCTGAATACAGTGGGATAATCACCTCTTTTGATGGGCTGGTTAAGCTGTGTTTGATGCACCCCAAGATGTGATTTGCCTTCTTGGCTGCCAGGACAGACACTGCTGACTCATGTTGAGCTGCTGTTGAGCAACTCCTCCAGATCCCTTTCTGAAAGGCTGCTCTCCAACCACTCTTCTCTCCATTTATACTTGTGCCCAGCATCATTCTGTCCCATGTGCAGAATCCAACATTTGGTTCTGTTAAATTTAATCCTGAAATTATCATTTAGGCTATTTACAATTAGTGCAGTGAAAGGCTACCTCAAGTATGATTCAAGCCATCGTAGCTCTGATTTCCAAAATACATGGGATTAAATGACTTTTCATATGTTTATCCCTCTCCATTGACTCTAGACCCTCCCAGGGAGTTTTAGGATGAACCAGAGGAGGTTTATGCTGAACATTAAGAAAAGGTTCTTCACCCAGAGGGGAGTAGAGCACTGGAACAAGCTCCCCAGGGAGGCGGTCATGGCCCCAAGCCTGACAGTGTTCAAGAAGAGACTGGACAACGCCCTCAGACACATGGTGTGAACTGTGGGGTTGTCATATGCAGGGACAGGAGTTGGACTCGATGATCCTTGTGGGTCCCTTCCAACTCAGGACATTCTATGATTCTATTATTCTAGAGAGTGTCTAGATCACTAGTCTAGACTTTCAACCTTTAGATAGCTAACGTTATACTAAAAAAAAAAATCATCTTACACTAAAATGAATAACTGGGAAAAAAGAATTTTTAGATAACTCGAAATTAAAAGAAGGCTACTCTATTAAGTGGTTATAGATAACTGCCTGGATACTTACATTTATCTGCAGTAAGACAGCTGAAAATAGATGTTAAAGAGAAAAAAAAAAAAAAAAAGAAGAATATTCAATTTTCTTCACAAAAAAAAAGCCTCTTCAACTTTCTTCAGGAAAGTTATGATACAGATAACTTTTGAGTTTTAGATTAATCTTAATAAAATCAATGACAGCACACTTTTCTAGAGTACAACAAAGTTTTATTTCCCAAAGGAGACTATAGAACACCTTGTGTGAAAACTTACAAATGCAAATTTTAAGATAGCTCTAGATTTCATTATCTGGTATCTTAACAGATCAGATCTCATCTTTCTACCAGCAAATTTAGACCTTTAATTCACATGCAAATTCCAGTAATGGAAATTGAGCCTTTCATCCTGAACTGGGGATATAGCTCCAGAGATACACACTGTCCGTGAAACAAGAACTCAGGCCCTGTCAACGTGTTAGGACCCTGGGGTCATTCATAGGCTTCATCGTCCCTTTCCAGCTTTCTCCAGGGCCTCTACCACTCTGCCCATGTGCCGGCACCCCATTTTGGCTCATCCCAGAGCTGTCAGTTCCTGCTTCAGGAACCATGTCAGAGCACCATGCTGATGCCATGTCTCTAGCTCTGCTTCCCAGATGGGCCTCTGGCCTACATCATAGCTTTGTCTCTTGCCCACTTTCCTTTTGCTTCAGACTGGAACCCCTGGGTGCACCCTGGACCTGGGGCATCACTTGCCATCCCAGGGGCTTTCAATGTACCCTTCTGTCACCACCTACACTGTGTCCACCATGCTCAAGCCCTGCTGGATAGCACCCCTTCGGTGGGAGCATTGCCTGTGCTGTGGCCACCCTCAGCTCCAGACCCATTCCTATGGTTCCTATAAAATCAGCAAGAAGGGCAGTAGGACAGGAGCAGATCTTAAAGAACAAATCTCAGTCCTTCAAGGGACAGAGCTATGTGTTCTAGATTGGATAACAGGAAAAATTTCCTCACTGAAAGGGTTATGAAGCATTGGAACTGGCTGTCCAGGGAAGTGGTTGAGTCACCATTCCTAGAGGTCTTTAAAAGAGGTGTAGATTTGGTGCTTAGGGATATGGTTTAATGGTGGACTTGGTAGTGTTAGGCTAATGGTTGAACTTAATGATCTTAAAGGTCTTTTCCAACAGAAACAATTCTATGAGTCCATGATTCTACAAATAAAATATGAGAGGCTTGTCTTAGGTGAAAGAAGCAAATATTTAACGTTCTTCCTCTATGTGAGAGGAATATTACAGAGAAACCTAGTGCAAAATCCAGTTTTGCAAGTAGAAGCATTCAGAGGCAAGAAACAAAAGTTTTGCTGATTACTTTGATGGGATGCCTATGCTGACATAGCCAAATCCAGGAAGGGTGCAAATGCTGCACTTTTTATCACAGAATTATGAGTCCTTGCCAGAGACATAGACAAAATATAGCAAGTTTTGAAGAAGCTCAAAAGTATTTCAGAAGAACATGTTAAACCACTAAACTTTTTATCAAATTATTATCTATGTTTTTTATCAATTTTATGATGCCAGATCTTCTGTTTATGCTAAACTCTTACTTTTAACAAAACAAAACCAAAACGTGTTGTCATAATACCATGACAGAAGCCATGTTGTTGAATCCTTCATAGAAAAAGAATAACATAAAGATAAGAAGGAGCCACTATATCCCTAATTTAACCCAAGACCAGATCATGGCCTGCAGGTCATTGACTGCAAGGGACAAGCTATGAAAATAAACACACACCCATACACATAATGTGCCTATTCAGAAGGCTACAGTAGTGTGTATGCATACACATGCATATATATATGTATTCAAGTAAGATGCCTTTATTGCAAGTGTCTAGTAAGGGAAAAAAGACAATTACTCAGGTATCCTGACCATAAATAGCAAAACTGGGAGCAAACACGACAAGACTCTAAAGTATAAATATAGTGCAAAGATCTGTCTTCATTGAAATTATATACAGCCTGATAGACATTAGGCTCAAGAACTTTGTGAGCTTGGAATTTATTTAAATGATCAGAAGGTGAAAATTCTAATATATTAAAGGGAAAAAAAAGAAAAAAAAAGAAACGAAACTGTAGTGGAATAAAAAGTAGAGTAGTCTATGTAAATATTCTCAGAAAGACTCATTGAACTCATTGGAAGTTTTCATGTGTAGTGTCAAAAATACGTACGACACAACATATATCATGTAACACACTAACAAAAATGAAATAAATAGAAAATAGAGAACCCAAAATAAAACAGCATTAACAAAATAAGGGAAAAAAAAGTTAAAATTATAATTATTTGTTCAGCCTCTTCCTTTCTTGAAATAGACATGTCCAATTGAAAGATTCAGTTACAACAAAGCTTCAGTTTCCATTAAAAAAAATGCTTCATCAAAATATTTCAATCAGTTTTTGGTGATAAAACTGCAAAACTGCCTGGCACCTACTCAAAGGTGGAGGAATTGCTTTTATCTGGCGCAATACCACACAGTCATCTAATCTGTCCTGCAACCTCTCTGAGTTCTGATCAAAATAAACACCCTAATCCACACAATGAGCTCCTCAGTCTCTCCATTCACCTGAAATTTAAGACCTAGCATGTTAGAGGTGAAATGTTCTGGTTTGTTGTTTAGTTGTTTAGTTATCAATACTTTAAAAATAAAATAAGAGTTTATTCTTTTGCTCTGCACAATATGCGAAGTGGCCTATATGAGATTCTCAACATCCATTTTTGCAAGGCATCATCATGCTATTTTAAAATTCTACATATATTCTGTAGAAAAAGTGAAGAACAGCTCTCCTGAAATAACAAATTGCTTGCACTGACTAAACCTCTTCGATAGTAAATTAAGGGAGAAGCATAATTAAAAAGTTGCAGAGAAGTAGTATTAAGTTCTACACTGTTAGTGTATGCTTAGGCAGATCTAAAAGAGTAATTGTGGTAATTTAAATATTGCTGCGTACTGTATTTATTGCTGTATATTGATCCGTTAAGAAGTTTTTCAGTTTGTTTGGTTGTTAGTCAAATATAGGAGAGCATTGGACTCTTCCTGTGGCTTACTTCTTTGCTTCATCTACTAATAATTAAACTGAATATTTGTGACAAATGGTCATAACATATTCTATGATGATTCCCTACTTAATATTGCTAATACAATTTAACAGATCACAACCTTCAGATTTTCCTACAAAATTGACTCTAGAATATTTTTTTCATGTTGGCAGCAGCACTTCTACTCTTCCATAAATTTGTATACTCTGTTCTTCACTGGGCTACATATTAGGGGATGCCTTGAGATTTCTTTTTCAGTTTTATACAAAATAAATTAATATGACTGAGTATGGAGTGATCCCAAGGACTTGTGTTCATGCAATTTGTTTACCAATAACAGTTAACAATTAAGTGCATCCCTTGGATAAATAAGACAGCAGAACTAGTGACAACTGGCAAACAGAAGGATGAGGTAGTCAAAACAATATTTTGCCTTAGTTTTCAATGGCAATCTCTTTTCCCAAAATAGTTGAAAGAGTTGCAGTCAATGGCTCGACATCTAAGTGGAAACCTGTGACAACGGGTGTTCTACAAGGGTCCATACTGGGACAAATATTATTTAATATGCTCATCAACAGCATAGTGGGATTAAGTGCACTCTCAGGAAGTTTGCAGATGACATCAAGCTCAGTGTTGGTATTGATTCACTAGAGGGAATATCAATACAGGCTGGAGAATGAAAGGATTGAGAGCAGCCCTGCAGAGAAGGACTTGAGGGTACTGGTGGATGAAAAGTTGGGCATGAGCTGGGAATGTGCACTCACAGCCCAGAAAGCCAGTCATATCTTGGGCTGTATCAAAAGGAACGTGGCCAACAGGTTAAGGGAGCTGACTCTGCCTGTCTACTCTGCTCTGCTGAGGCCCCACCTGGAGTACTGTGTCCAGCTCTGGGGTCCTCAGTGTAGGAAAGACATGAACCTGTTGGAGAGGGTCCAGAGGAGGGCCACAAACATGATCAGAGGGCTGGAACACCTCTGCTATGAGGAGAGGCTGAGAGTTGGGGTTGTTCAGCCTGGAGAAGCGGAGGCTCCAGGGGGACCTTATTGAGACCTTTCAGTACCTAAAGAGGGCTTTTAAGAAAGACCAGGATGGACTTTTTAGCAGGGCCTGTTGCTACAGGACAAGGGGTAATGGGTTTAAATTAAAAGAGGGTAAATATAGACTAGATATAAGGAAGAAGCTTTTTACAATGAGGGTGGTGAAATATTGGAACAGGTTTCCCAGAGAGCTGTAGATGCCCCATCCCTGGAAACATAAAAGGTCAGGTTGGACAGGGCTGTGAGCAACCTGATCTAGTTGAAGATGTCTCTGCTTATTGCAGAAACTAGATGGACCTTTGTTGGACTAGATGACCTTTGAAGGTCCCTTCCAACCCAAACCATTCTATGATTCTATGACTGGTTTTGAAATTAAAAAAAATACTCTAATATTAGTAGATTCTAAATACTTTCCCAGTAAAAATGGGTAAGTCTTGATCTGCACGTGTTAAGATAGAACAATCAATGTGTCTATTATGGCTTCACAATAATTAACACTTTAAAGCTACAGGTGTAATAATGTTCCTATGTTATTTGCTGTATTTTGTTCTTAGTTATCTAAGGGTACAATGGAATACTGCTGACAATTACATAGTGACAGTTAAAAAGATTCGTTGGAAATGCCATATATGTAGTCCCACCAGTTATCATCACAGAATTAGACGTTCTCTCTGACTTTTTCTACAAAACTAATAAAACAAAAAGGATCATTTCATATTAACATTACTAATATTATAAAAAAAATCTTCATGCATCCGGCCTAAATGGCAACATATTGTGTAGCTAGAAAAACTCAGTAAACATCAGAGGAATCAGTCATACACATCACATCTATCTATAAATGAAATTTTTGTGAGAACTGACTTTCTTTTACGTTACAACTTCCTGTTTCTTTCCCTAGTGACCCGAATGCTTTTCAAACTCTGCCACTGAACTTCATTAAAATGAAGCCCATAGTGCACAGCCTAGCCTTCGTTTTAGCACAGTAAAGATGTAAAACTCATTAGGCATGCATAAGGCAATCTAAATAAATCATGACTTAAATGTCTGCAATCTCCAAGTTAAATAACCTAATTTACTTGGAAACAATGTGTACAACTGAAATGTAAATTAGATAAATCCAGAATCAGGGATATGTAAAAATCTTTTCAGTTATTTCAGCAAATAGTCTTGCCCTTAAATCAAAGGAAACTAGACTAAACGTCACCCTTTGACCTTCTTTGTATCCAAAATTACTTCATATTTCTCTTATTCCTTTTCTGTCTAACTAAAACTGATTTGACCATTTATTTTCCTCAGTTAAAACTCAATACAAACCAGGTGTACTTCCTGCAAACCTTCATATTTGCTTCTCATACCACATATCCTACCATTAATTCTATCAAGTCTTAATATGTATAGCCTTTTATTTGCCAGCCATCTGAAATGAAGACTAAGGGTTCCAAGGAAAATGCTTACAGAAATTCTGTATTTTCTCATTAAAGATGCAGTTAAATCACATTTCATTCCTTCAAAATGTCTTGCAGCAGATCCTCAGTGATTTTTAAGATATACAGATTTGGTTTCCCTTTTTCACACCTAATTTCTTTTTCTTAATCCATTCCTTCAGCTAGCTTTCAGTGTTAACTTCTCACGTTTCCCAACCTCTTTCCCACATGATACACTTGATGTTTTCTCCCATTCTCTGTCATCTAGCTGCATAATTTTCTTCATAGCACTTTCTTCCTGCCTGTGTTTCAAACTGTTTTGACATGCCATACCTTGCAGCTAGTCCTCCTGATGCTATCACTGTCCTCAGCTTCCCTTTGAAATCTGCTGTCCTTGCCAGGACGCATCGAACAGCAGATGCAGCATCCCAAAAGGGCTACAGACACAGCAGCCATGC
Source organism: Caloenas nicobarica (assembly GCF_036013445.1). Classification (NCBI taxonomy): domain Eukaryota; kingdom Metazoa; phylum Chordata; class Aves; order Columbiformes; family Columbidae; genus Caloenas; species Caloenas nicobarica. Next base: position 178,311,788 of record NC_088245.1, read on the forward strand.
AAAAAGAATAGAAGCTGACAGCATTTCAGTGTAGTTGTAAAAAAATTATGGGGTGAATTGCACCCATATTTGAATCTATGTCCAGATTTCCACCCAGCGAATTCACTATCTATGCCATGGTATTGTTCACTCATTCACATTTCTGGAATGTGTCAGAAAGTCAAAGCTAGTACCTCAGATTTGCTAATGGTAACACGTAATCTGAATAACAAAATTTATTGCAAAGTTTTTTACAGTTCAAATAATAAATAGGAATGTTAATGATCTTCCATAAATGAGGGACAGATAGCATAGGTTATTGTTTTTAGTATGAAACTGTTTTGTATTAACCCTACTAAGTGTTTCTCATTTTCTTTCTCAGTAGAAAAATTAAAATACTATGAATATTAAATTCAACATATGGTTCAGTAAGATTTCACAGTAATTTTACACATTTCTATTTAACTCAAGGCGTGAAAACTTCATTGTGAAAATAAAAACTTAAAAACATTATGTAAGCACTGACAGTGCATATTTAAGCAATAAAATAAAAAAAATAATCTTACCAACATATTGTGTTTCTGGCTACAGGAGTGAAAAGGCAGGTTCATGATTGGATTGTGTCACTTTACATTTGTGGCCTAAAAAGCTTTCTCTCCTCTAATGTTTTCAGTTAGCGGCACTGCTATATCTCAAGCCACTAAGAGGCGAAAAAAGATTAAGTGCCTTATAGCTGAGAATGCAACACTGACCCTATCATGAGCTTGGTCTAGTGCCATGAAAATAAAAAAAACCCCATATGGCTGCTGAGGAAATGGTGAACACTGGGTTTAATCCCAGCCCTGGTTCTGCTGGTACTTCCTTGCCAATGGATTCTGTCCACAAAACTGATGTAATTTGTTGTACTGGGATCATCTCAGGGTAGAAACACTATTTGGTTGGAAAATGCTTTGGTCGCATGGCAGATGAGGCATTGCTGGACCATCTCTGAGATATTCACCATATCCGTTGGCAGTACAAACCTCTTTCATAATTATTTTGGTTTTCACAAATTGTCATTATTTTCCTAAAAAAAATTACTATAAACCATGCCCAGAGTCCAGGATATTAACATAAGTACCAGCTTCAAGCCCAATTGTGCCTTACTACAACTGTATAGCTCTGCAGGGCACAGAAACGGGGCCACATTCAGAATACGGACTCGTGCAAAAAATTACTTGTAACAGGGAGAAGAAAATGCAAATCATGACACCAGTGTGTAACAATTTAAGGATGCCTTAAATTCTGGGATGCAGAAGATACATAGCTGGTTCTGGAGCTGCTACTTCTTAGATTAGCATTCTATTATCCCTTTATAGTCAATGGAGAGAGGTCACACTTGACTACATCTAAGGTGATGGGAGTGTGAAGTTACCAGGACCTAATGGAGCTCACCAGGGCTGCTGCCTTATTTGTGTGCCTGGTTTTCTTCAAGGAGTTGACTAAAAGAGAAAATCACCAGGCCTTGTCACAAGACAAATGGTGTGACTTTGTTATACACCTTGACATGACAGCTGGGAATGGCTTCTCTATCACATCATTTATATACAGTGTTTGAAACCTAGGGAGGGCAACTCAGGCCGATTAAATTAGGTATTCTTGTGCAGGAAGCTGAGCCCTGCTGTAAGCAAACTAGATTGCTCTAGGTGACTACATTTCTTCTTCCATGAGTATAAAGTGTGGAGTATGAATAGGGGCTTATACGGAATAAAAAAGACACACACATCTGTCTGTGCAGTCTTATGACTATGTTACTCTCTTTTGAGTACAAATATTGACTGAAAAGATGGCAAAATCAGTATCCTCCACATTTTACATAATAGCCTAGATTACTGGCCCAAGTCCTGCCTGACCTTGGTTCAGGCTCCAAACTTATGTGCTCAGGAGGAAGGCCACAACCACAGACTCCAGGGATTTCCAGGGAAGACATGGCACTGTGCCTTCAAAATTGGGCCACTGTGTAGCTAATGAAGCAAGAAAGCAGTCAAGAGGGAACCGCAGGTCGCTCTGACCTTGATGAATTAGAGCTGATACCACCTTCTGGTTCTTAATATACAATCTATACACATGGTATGACTTGTCACATGATATTTACAGTTCAGAACTGCAATTTGGTATATTCAGTTCTTTCCCGAGGTAAGCCTTCTGTAAGTAGTGATAGTTCAGTTTTGTAGTTGCAAACGTACTTCTTTTTTACAGTTAAACGGTTGAAAAAGCTTACTTTTGACATACAGAGCACTTGGAGAAGCATCTTTTTTCTTAGCTAAACTGTTTCACATTGCTATATAATTAGTTATACTGAAATTTAAATAAACTGTCTCAACTGAGGTTTCTTATTTTAGAAAAAAACAATACTATCAGGTGACTTTATTTATAAATTAACCATCCAACTATTTATAGAAACTGCCTGTTAAACTAGAAATATAGCAAATAAACATACCCTAAAAGCTTTTCTATTTCTAAATATTTATGAAATAACTCAAGCTTTTTAACCAAAGTATTTTCCAGCGATCCATATTTTCCTGAATTTTCCAAACACACTTTAAAAGGTTTGTAAGGAAGACCTTTTTCAATAAGAATGTTCCTAAAATTTTCCATATTATGTCAAAACAGAAGGGTTTTTTGTGAACAAAGAAGAGCCCACAAAATGGGAGAACAGGAGAAGAGTTTCTCATCTCAGTGCTCTGTACGTTTAGAAAACTCTGTGATACATATTTCTTGTCTCTGAGATCTTGTTGAAGTAATGTAATTGCCTGGCCATATAGTAACACATTGCTCATGGAAATTTGTTTTCTAAATAATTAGTTTGAAAAGCAGCAATTAACAGTTGTTTTACCATAACTCAAAAGTTCTTATCGAATACTGCATACTAAATAAGTATGCATTCAAGTATTCAATTCTACTACCCTGTAAAATAAATTGCACAAACTTCTTCAACTAAAGAGAGGTTACGGAACTGCATTCTAGCAACTGCGATTGGACCTATAAGTCAATACTGTAGATTTACGGGCCAGGAGGACATATTCTTCTTAAGGCTCTACATGTCTTTTTCTAACTTTGCATAGGAGTTGCTTTTAATTATGCACAACAGTCCCTTCACTAAAACAGCTATAAATAAATATACTACTATTCTACATGTAGCCTGTATCCAAAAATGTTAAATAATACTTTTAATACAGGTTGGAAACAACCTAGGTGTAACAGGTGTAACAACCTAGAAAGATAATTAAAAGAAGTTTTGTACTGTCCACATCTGTCCATGCATGGGAGAATATTCCCCTCACTTCAGTGCTGTAAGCATTTAAACACACTTTAGATGGCATGTCTCTATTTTAGCGTATGTAATCAAGGCAGGGACAACACCCATCTGATATTAATACCATCACTTAGGAGAAAAGATCCCAGCCGTCACGAAACTTGCTGAAAATCTCTATATGAACATATCAAAAAAGGAAATGGCTATGGCAGAGGCTGAGCACACACCTGTAGATATCCATGCTGCTTAACTTCTTGCTTTTGCTCTCTCCCAGGTGTGGGTCCTGGCCTACACCACCTATCTGTTTCCCAGACAATGTCGGGCACATTTCAAGGACAGCAGAAGACAAGGACTGCTCCATTAGGAGGTTTAGGTGTAGCCACCTTGTTTTGGTATGATCTTTGGTGTGTAGTTAACAAATGCCATTTGCATTTGGCGTCAGAGCTAGACAAAGAGGCCTCTGACTCATTTATTTGCTAGTACAGACTTAGAGGAGCCCTGTTTTCTCCCTCCTCCCATCTTCTCCAGAAAATTTAGGAATCAGAATTTGTTCATCTGTTTCAGACTGCTTTGCTTGTCAAATAAGGCTTGTCTGATCTGTTTCTCTACCACATCTTCCATGGGTGAGTGGTTTTCAATCACTGCTAGGCAGAAATTGTATCTCTGAACGCAGCTGTGCTATGCGCAGCCACCTGACGAGTTTCAGCAACAGTAAAGCATTACTAGCCTGGGATCCACAGAAAATGTCTGTCCCCTGCTGCTGAGATGAAGTAATTGGCCCATCAGGGGATGCCTGCCATCAGGGAGATTCAGCTGATACAGCCTGATGGATTCCATTCTCCCCTCTGCCTCCTTATTTACTCCTAGTTCTTTACCCCAATTCTCCTTTTTCTTCTCTGTTTCCCCTCCCAGCATTTCACGCTGAAGCTGCTTCTATAATACTTCTGAGTCATTTTGGGCGAATGTTCACCAGAAGAAATGAAGTAGCTAGATTTCTCCCATCTCTGCACCAGGAGGAAAAGAGGCTGAAGGACTGCATCTGGACATCTCAAAACTCCCAAACATGTGTTTTGAACCTAAGAGATGGCTTCAAATGAGAACAATAAAAGTTTTATTTTGTCCAAATCAGTTTGTTCATCCTCAAAGTGAAAAAAATACATAATTATATATTAATTATTAACTCTGATTTTTTAAAAGAATAATACCTGAGATGATGTTAGCACTTAGAAGCTCCCCAAAGCTTATTGGATTACTTATTTGCAAAACTTAAACTAATTTGTATCTGCAAGGATAAATGTGGTTAAAGCAGAAAGCAGCATTAAGTCTTCTTAACAACTGTCTACAGAACAAATGCACGAGGTGCAAGAGATGAGTTATTTAAAAGTACCTACAAACCATAAATATAATTATTCATGAATCATGTTTAGAATTGTTCAGATTTCATTATTTAAAAGTATTCATCTTAGGCACCAGTCATATTTTTGTATATAAGACATAGTGGCAAAAAGCAGAACTCATATATACAAACATATAAATTTTAACTTTAAGGATTCTTTGCCTCTCTAAACTTGGTAATAGATATAGCAAGATTCTTACTTTACTTTCATTTCTATAACAGAAAAATAGTCCAGGCACTAATTTTGTACTCACATGGGCTCCATTTTCACTCTGCTATGTCTGCTCTGTAGGTACATGCAGAAGCAAAATTCCTGGACAGCTCTAAGAAATTCAAGAGGAGGAGTAGATCTTAAGAGAAATTCTGAGAGACAGCAGTGGGTGACCTAGCAGATGTATGTGCTGATGGCACATGGCTTTCCATATCAAAGGTTATCACGGGGCTGGGAACAGTAGTGTATCTGCCCTGTAGATGATCTCTGGACAGATTAAATGAGTGCACCTCATGTTACAGTGACTTTCATGACTGTCTTCCTATAGACTTGATCATCTAGGCAAAAATAACAGGTCTTGAGTTACCACAAGATACATTGAACAGCTTGCAAGAAAGAGTGGTTGAAGTCTATATGAATATTCTGGTCATCAAAGTGGGGACACAGATAACTTGGAGAGCTAGCTGATGTGATGATACAGGTATCCCTACTCAATGAATGTTAACAGTCTGGTGGGAACAGAGCATCATTTTTGCCCTGGAGACAGAGGCTGCAGTTGCAAAACATTTGGCAATCATATATAAGACTGGTGTCCCCAGCATTCATACATAAAAACCCGTAGTCATCTGTGAGGTTTTGAAGTATGACATAACAATCAGAGTAAATCATGAACCCCTCTTAATGATGTTGGCTAAGAGTATGTATCCAGCAATGGACTTGTGGAAAACAGGTCCACTGAGACTGCTCCTTAAAGGTCTCTGCTGCAGATGTCACAAGTTTAATGGACCAAATCTTATGTCCAAGACTGCTCTATGCTCCTGGGCATGGCTGGTACAGTCAATATTGCAGGGCAGGCATGAAGGAAGCAGACTAGTGTACTCACGTTCATTGGGCTGGCTGACAAGAGTGGCTGAACACAACAACACAGCCATAAGAGGTTTCTTGGTTTTTTGGTTTTTTTGGTTTTTCTTTTTTAGTAGACTTATTGCCATCTCAATTTTAAATTTATAGGAGAGTTGCTATTGATTTCAATGGAACAGAGTCAATTTCTGACATGCGAATGCAAGGCAGAGAACTATACTCTCAGGAACATATATAGAGAAATCAATAAGGCAGTGGTGTGGAATGGGCAAAAACATTGAACAAATTAAAACCATGCAAGTGCATAGGCAGTGAAAGGCATCTTAGTGGATTTCTGTTTATTCGTCTCCAAGAGCACATGAGAAAAAAAAAATAGTATCCCATGTCTCAACAATTTCCATTGAATTAGGAAAATCTTGCATTTAGCAATATTATACTCAACCAAAAAGAAACAGGAGGGACATGGTGACTAAATCACAGTCTCCCTTGAGGGTGCATAAAAGATTCTAGTCAGGGCAGATTATTACCACGTACCTTGGCTATTAAAAAAAAAAAATCTCTCTTCTCTCTGCTATTGAGTAATCTACTTCCCATGAAAATTCAGCATAAATTCAAGTATTTAATTTCAAAAATCTTCAGAACAGGGTTCTGCTGTAATCATGATGATTGTATGCTGACACTAGGTTAAAAATACAATCGGTAGTCTGCTAAAAATAAGCATTATAATGTTTTTATCTTCAAGATACTAAGGATGACTATAAATGAAAAGGAGTCTAAGATGTTCACAGAAGTTATATGAGGTGAACTCAAAGACAAAACTGTCAGTGCTTAACTAAATACAGATCAGGTTCCTTACAACACAGCACTGCCGCATAAACCTATCCAGTAATGAGCTCTTTTCTACACTTGCCCTTTAACTTTTTATTTTTTTAACAAGCCCTCACATTTTTTCAGTCTGTGAAAACATCAAAATCTATGTTTCTCTGACTACTCCCTGTTTGGATATCAGAAAAATCACATAATACGATTTTGCTTATATTATACTGATATTCTGCTGATACATATGCTATTTGAAAGCTTTAAGTATACTCAGATGTATTCTTCCTGGAGCCCAGATGACACTAAAAAAATATTTTCTTCTGATAAAACTATGTGTATGTCTCAGGCTTTCTGCAACTTTGTTTTTCTGAATACTTTTATTATTAGAGGCATTTGCACAAAAACGTGAGCTTTGTTTCTGGAAGTTTATGTATTCATTCGTCATTTTAAGTCATTGTCTTCTAGGTATTATAGAACAACATAATCCTGTCTGCTGAAATGAGGAGTGATGTCACAAACATTATACATCTGTTTTATGAAAGAATAAACTACAAGCACAGACAAACTCTTAAAAGCCGTTTTATTATGTTTATGTGGCGAGATGAGGGGCTGTAGGAGTGTTTTCTGTCAGAAGACACAAGGAGCTGTCTCTGTGTTGGACAGAGCCCATTCCAAACCTCCTCCAAGACAGACCTGCCACTGGCCAAAGCTGAGCCAATCAGCAACATTAGTAGAACCTCTGTGACAAAATTTTTAAGAAAGGGTAAAAAACACTGCATGTCAGCTGTGAATGAGAAGCAAGAAACTGTGAGAGAAACAGCCCTGCAGACAGCAAGGTCAGTGAAGAAGGAGGGGGTGGAGGTGCTCCAGTCACCAGAGCAGAGATTCCCCTGCAGCTCTTGGTGAAGACCATGAGGAAGCAAGTTGTGCTCCTGCAGTCCGTGGATTAACACAGTGGAGCAGATATCTACATGCAGGCCATGGATGACCCCACGCTGGAGCAGGTGGATGCCTGAAGGAGTCAGTGGCGCCATGGACGTCCCGTGGTGGAGCAGGCTCCTGACAGGACCTGTGACTCCACGGAGAGAGGAGCCCACACTGGAGTAGGTTTGCTGACAGCGTCCACTCACCGCAGCTATTTTGATGTCAATAAAAACAGTAAACTCAAAAAATACAAATCTCACTATTAAGAATTAATGAAGTTTTTCATTCTTTAAAAAAAAGGAAAAAAAAGAAAAAAAGAAAAAAGAAAATGTATGTGGATACAGCCTTATAGGCTTAATCTTTTTTATCACTCATAATTTATTTGTAGATAAAAAATATCTTCTACAACAAAAATATAGACAAACACCTGTATGTTTTGCCATTGTTTAAAACCTGATTTATAAGACATACTTGAACCTAGCTATGAAATTTGCATGTCAGACTATTTTCTTGCTTGTTATGCTCACAGTACCATAACATACCTGTTATGCTTAGTTTAGTAGTTTGAGTTTCATAGAAGATTAGATACTCCCTGATTCAAAATGTTTCCAGAACAAAATTGTAAAGGTTAACATTATCCTTCTGTACTCATAAGAATTTAGTCATTCCACATTATGAATAAGTATAAAATTTGCCCAGGTGAAGGGAGGATGGTTGGCAGCAACTGCATGTGAGAGAAGAGGAAGAGGCTCTCAAGAAATTTCCTCCCTTTCTCTGCAGGTAGTTTTGCAAAAGTGTTGACCACAACACTTTTAGAGACAGATGGTGAGGGTTTAACAGATGCTTAAACAAACCACTAATGTTAAATGCATGATAAGTCATTGGCTGCATTTAGAGAACTCACAACCTCACGATTTTGCTAAGGAAGTTACTTAAAGTGGGGCTTAAATATGCTTTACATGCTCAGGGAATGGGGAACTATTTTTGAGAAAAGTATTTACAGCTCATCAACCACCTGAGCCTATGCCCATGCTCAAAACAGGGACTTGACTCCTTTGAAACATGACCAAATTTTTTTGAACTGATAGCCAGAAGTAGGAAGCTGCTACCAATATTACCCATGGCGATGTTTTATTAGAGAGAAGCTGTGGAAAAATAATCAATAGAACATTACCCTCCACAGATTGTCTGACCCCATCTGTCTATCAAGGGTCTCCTCCTTCCTTCCTTTCCTACATAGGAATGTCATCCATTTTGTAACCCCTACTCTTCTTTCCTCCTGCCTATTAATTCAGGAAATACAGGGTGTTTCAAAAAGATGGATCCAATTTGAAATCACAAGGCTTTGAAATTGGGTCCATCTTTTTTAAACACCCTGTATTTTATGTAATGATACCTTGATTTTAGATATCTGCTTCTATTATTGTGGGGAATTTGTGTTAACATTCCTCTGAGGTATTAAAATATGCAGAGTATAGTTATAGCTACTGATCGTTTCATCACTTCCTATGACACTCATAGTACGTCAGTAGCAACTAAACTCTTGTGAAGGCTCTGAAGACTAATAACTATTTTATCTTTCTCCAGATTTATTTGTTTACACTATTTTAAATTGCTAGAGATCATAAAAGATAACCCTTCATCCTCAATACCATCATGACCTTTCTGAATGGGAACTGCCATAAAAGAAAACACTGCAGCCTTTCAAATCTTTATGACAGTGTCTGGCTGACTGTTCTTTCAACAGCTTTCTGGTTTCCTAATGATCCCTCTTTCTGTTATATTTCTTCAAACCCATTTATTTTTAGGTTGGTATTATCTGCCAAGGACTTACACTTTCTCTTAGGACAATATGCCTCCTTTCAAAGACTGAATAAAAAGAAATTGTAAGATTTATTATAATTATTTCTTAGAATAAGTATATCAGTATGTATATAAGCTTGGTAACAGTCAGGGAAAAAACACGTTGTCAAATATTATTGTCCAAGGAATTCAGATGTTCAACCACTTAAGAACAACACATGTAATATTCCCTTTACAGCAGAGAAATTCAAGATGGACTATGATCCATATTCTCATCTCATGAGAATATGTATTCAATGGTGGAACATGTTGTCAGTCTTACAAAAAGGAATCTACAGTTTGCAAAAGGAATGTATTTATGATTTGGAAATTCAGTGCAATACCTAGCCAAACCTGGAATATTTGAAGGAAATTATTAGCATCCTAAGAAACAATTTAGTAATGTTATCCGAACTGTCTTCAAGGATATAAGTAAGGCCATGTTTATAAGAAAAAATAACGTCTTTTGTTATACCAATTGACACAGTTAGAGAAAACAGACACAGTAGCTCTTCTTCAAATTCTGAAAATTTGCTTGCTTGAAAGCATGTCTGTTTTTTTCCAGGTACATCAGCTGGTTTATCAAAGTTTATTAGCTTCCCCAAGAAAAAATTAGGCATAGGTCAAAGATTGATAACATCTCAAAAAATGGCATTATGTGGTTATGGAAGTGTTGCCTGCATTTATTATCTTTATATACACATATTTTTCATCCAGTTTCCTGAACTGTACTCTGCAACTGCTTATGCCTCTGTTCAACATTCAACATAGAAGTAATGTCGAAAATGGCAAGAGCAGGGCAAATAAATATTTTTGCATTGGAAATGATATTATTGCCTTAATGAAAGAATCTTCTTTCTTTTCCTCTGATATCTTCGAGAAGATAAGGTTCCTTTCTATGACTGTTTTATTACATCCCAAAATGAGGGCCTGATTTCCTTTAGAGTTTCTAACAGTATTGTAAAGCAAACCATAAAAATATCAATATAGAAAGAAAATATTTTCAAATTAATCAAGCAAACAAACAAATAAAAATGAGAATAATGATTTCTCAACCCAGGAGGAGGTACAATTATACTGGGTGAAAGAAATAGGTATGCAAATACCACATACATCACTGAATGCCATTCACGTTGAATGTCTGACCTCTAATTTTCAAAAATAGTCCATTTAATTAAGGGATGTTATTGTTGATTTCCTCATTAGATGCATACGCCTACAGTAACAACTGTTCAGAATCTCATCCATTAGCCTGAGCTTCCCACTTGACATTCTGCTTTCCAGAACCCATTTGGTCTGTAGCTGTTCACAGAAATACCTCCTCCATTTTGGCATGCTGCCCTAAGGTATGGTGGGTCTCTCTTTATAAGCATGCAGGAAGTTTCAGCAGCTAACTTCCATCTTTTTTTTTTTTTCTTTTGCCTATTGAAATCCTACAATAAGCAGTACTAGCAACAGTAACAAGAGAATGTTTTAAAATATGCATGTCTTTGTTTTAGAATAAAGTGAGAGGTCCAAGTTTAACTTCAACATACTATCAGTTACAAAAACTATATCCGAGGTTTTTAAAGCTGCTCAAATCATTACAACTTTTCCTTTGTTATGTTTCTGTGTCCCACATCTTTCTTTTCTTAATTTTTTATCCTACTGTTTCTCTTCAGAGAAAATTCAGAAATTATATCTGGGAGAATTTTGACCTTGACTTTTATTCCAATACAGGGTAAAAACTGAAAAAAAATGAAATTTCTTATGCATAATCTCAACAATTTGATTTGAAAATACGAGAGTTTCATTTCTGAAATTTCTAGCAAAAATAAATCTCACCCGAAATTAAAATGTTTATTCTTTACTTCCTTTCTAGTCAGTTAAACATAAAACATGGTTAAACATTCTGGTATATTTTCTCATGTGAATCATAGTACAGGAGGATAATTCCTCCATGCTCTTCTAAAAGCCAAGTTCAAAATAGACCAAAAGCTTCATGGATCTTGTGACCTCCTCACTTATGAAAGAAAAGTCTGCATTCATTAGGGAGGGATACTCGTTTTCAGGGGCTATGGGCTTTTGAAAATAAGTCATGACCAAACTACAATCTGATTGAGATAAATACTGACAAAGAAATACAGTTTAATGTTCTGATTAAATAATTTGAAACAAAACATTTCGCATCAGTTCACGAGTAATATTCTTCAGGCTGACATCAAATTGACTGAAAATATTTTCTAGCAATTCTCATAGTGGAAAGTTGAAATTTCCTTACATGTGTGTGTGCATATGCAAAAACTTCATTTGCCACCAAAATATATTCCTGACCATCTGCAATAACGAAACTATAAATTATATTGCCTAACATTATGATACTGTAAATAGCAAAATGAATCTGCAAAACATCACCTCTGTCATTGGTGTAAAGTCCTTCAATGCATAACATTTCCATCAGATTTTTCCTTCCGGTTAGTGCATCACCACCTAAAGTGACTGAGTTACCAAGAGTCAAAGCTAGCAAAGTGAGCTCATATGTACAGCAGCATATGCACATCACATTTATTTGGTCTCAGTGAAGTCCTACATAAGATAATGAAACAAAGAGATCCTAACACTGTAAATCATTAATAATGAAAGCATTTCATTTCAATCAAGTTACTTATTATGTGGCAAGCAGTAGATGCCCAAAATAGTATTTCAGAAGTATCTTTTTTTTTTTTTAATTCTGTGTGATAAGCAAGTTAATACAAGTCATCATTACCTATTTGGTATATAGGAAAGCAAGAAAGCCACCTGGAAACTTAATAACCCAAAAAATATATTGGTGGGGGAGGTGCATTTTTATATTAATGACTTTATTAATTTTCGATGCAGTTTTAGCTGTACTACAAATTTACCTTTCCATCCTCATAATCTTCAGTTGCAGCCAAACTTAAAAACTATTTCTTTGTAGTTATTTCTGGCTGAGTCTCTGGGACTCGATTTTAAAAGCTGATCCCAAATTCCCACACCTACACTAGCTCAGTTATGAGTAAAATTATACCATGAAGATATATCATCCACTTGATTTTAGAGGTTAGAAGGGGTTTTTTCTATTTTTAAATTTTCTGTGAAATAGTTATTACTCTATGATCTAAACTACCAAGGCAAATCTCTACTCTTTCACATATCCAGATAAAACCAATGGTGTCAGTGCATGCAAATCGATAAGTGAACTCTGTTCTTCTTCAATTTATTAGAAAATTTGCAGTGGTTGATCTGTATGACTAAAACAGGTAGACCTTGAGTTCCTAATTCTAGGAAGAAGTAGCAAACAGAGAGACTATACCATAGAAATAGTCTGAAGAAGGCAAGAAACAGTGTTAGCTTTCCTTCAGTAAAAGAAGCATAGTAGGACACTCATTGGCGAATTCAATAGTCTAATAGGTAGATGAAAAGCTTATCCAAATCATCAAAACCCAATAGCAACTACCCAGACACATCAAAAGTGCCTGTGAAGTGTGAAGTACTGTCTGAAGAATGCTATCCCATTCCCTTGAAAATGTGTTATATTATCATGAGTCTAATCAAAATTTATAGTTCATGTTGGACTAATCTAGGGTTTATATTTTTATTCTCTGATTTCCAGCAGAGACTCACAGTAGCAGAAATAACAATTCATCACTTACAGTGGAAAGCTGAGCAGTAGGACCACAGGGGTCTTCTATTATTCCGTATGCACCCACTTAAATATTTTGTAACTTCATTTAACGATGCACATCATTGCAAGTGTTGTACATCTTTGCAGCCTCCTTAGTAAGATCTCACCCTTCTGTACTCACAAGAAAATCTTATTAGCATCTTTTCATGTTCATGTAAAATTTTTAATTATGGATTATCACTAGAAAAATAACATTTTCCTTCTTATAAATGTAGATATTTATAGCCTTAATGTGATAACACCCACAATTTTGTCTCATTCTCAGTTCCAGTCACTGGTTTTGTGACTTCATCATGTGAAAAAGGCAAGTAAGAAACATTCAAAGTAAAACTCTATACATTAAAACAAGGCCTACAGTGAGACATTCATTATAGAATTTCTCAGGGATTATTTTGCACATTCCTTTGGGAGCTGAATATGAACTGAACAGTGGTGTTTAGGAAAATTCCCAAATCAAAGATATATGTGCGCTATAGCTCAGGGTTTCCTCCGATCTGTTTTTCCCTTTGTTTCCAAAAGCCAGTGCCCACATGTTCTTCACCACCACAGTGTAGTGCTTTCCGGCATGATTCACCAATTGTGTATGTAATTCATCCTTGCTAATATCTCATTTTCACAGTTGCAGCAGATACCTGTATTTCTTTCTTGTTCCCTTAGAAGGAGAGAGTAAAGGCCTCTTCCCCCATTTTCCAGCCAATCTTTGCATAACTCATCTCAGTATATCACTAAAACGGAATATTTTTCCTTTCAAGGGCAGAAGAAGAAAAGTATATTTTTACATGTTTTCTCCATACGTATGAGAGTTTGTGCTCTACCTCCACCTCTAAATGAATTAATATGAATTACTGGAAGTCCTGAAAAATAGCCAGGTCTACATTTTTAAGAGTTGTCTAATACCACTGCCCAGGTAACTTACTTGAAGCACCAAAAGATCCTGTTGTGTTCATAGCATAAAAAGCTGAAGAAAGTCTGTGAGGTTTGCAAAACATCTTATTCTAAAAGATACAAGGGAAGGCAGAGGCAATCCATTATGCCCCATAGCTTTGAAGATTTGATAGTATTTGACACTGAGATTATGACACTACAAGGGGACATTATGAAACATTAAGAAGAGTATGATTTACCACAGCCCTAAGAGCATCCCCACCCAGAGCTCATTTGCACTGCTTAACTGCATCTCATGACATCTCTGATCATAAGTCATGAGTGAGTCAAATAAAAGCTCTGGAGACATTGAACATGCTGAGATTAGAGAGACTAGAAGCAGCTGTGATGTGCCAAATATTGAGTAATACTGCTTGTGAATACTGGTTGTGAAACTTTGTTCATTCACAGCCAAGTTTTTGTGCATTTACTTCTCAAGATTTGTGTCCTTATTTGCATGTTGATGTACATTGAGTCACTAAGCAGAAATTGAATTACAGCCCCTTTAAAATGGGACTTTGACGTGCACTGTGCACCTGCTTGTATAATCTGTAAAGATAATGCTGCAGACTATACTCAGAATAAGATTGATTGTGTTTACATATTAAATATTCTTCAAACATGACAATATGATAATACGAAGCTCTTTCTAATCTCATTCTTCGCTTCTCAGGAAGAATCATGAAACTCAGACTTGGCCCTTCAATGAGTTACGTATACCTTATCTGAATATTCAAAGTACTCTGCCAAAGCAAAATTTAAGAGGCCAGGTGGCACTTCATGAAGAGAAATGACATAAAACACAGTTGAATGAGAGAGGTCTTGACAAGGATATGTCTCTTGTGGGAGAATATTGGATACATGGCAAGGACAAGAAAAAGGAATGTTAGGAAAGCTCTTTTTTGCTGTTGTTTTCCTCTGTAAAATAAATTCTGAAGATGTATCAAGACTTCTGCTTTTGAAAGTAAGAAGCATGGTGGGGGGTGAAATGATGGATTATGTCTTGGCTAACTGTAAAAATGGCTTCCAAAACAAATGGATTGCCTCAAATGCCAATCTGATAAATACACTGAAATTACTTTTTAGTTTAAACTTTTCAGGGCTAATTTATTCCCCTTTCCCTTCTTACAGATCAATTGCATGTCTCATTTTTCTCTGCTATTTAATTAGATTTGAGCTTCTCAGTCTACAGAGAAGAAAAAGCAAGATAGTTGAACTGGTCTGGCAGAACAGAAGAGGCATTAGTACAGCTATGTCAGAGTCTGGAGCTTCATTCCTTGTCAGATTTTCTTTCTGTGTACTTGTACATACTGAGAGATTGCCCTCTAAATGCTAAATTAGCTCTAGTAGAAGACAAAGCTGGCTGTAGCCATAACAGAACAAGAGTTCCCAAGTTTTTTTAAATGGAGGTTTCTATTTGTAGGGGAAAGGATATTTTCTTGTAAATCTCTTGAGATTCTTATAGTACTGCAAATAAGAACAAAATGTAGTATAGCCTTTTGAAGGTAGGAAGATCTTTTTAAAGTAACAACACTTCAAAACACCGTAAGAATATGACGATGGATAAATCTTTCCACACAGCAAAAGATATTCTACACAAAGATAAACCTGCAGGAATATGTAATCCATCATCCCTTTTGACCAAAAATATTAACAAGATAGTTTCTTTGGCACTGTGGTGGAAATGAAGCCTGATTCAGAAGACAGAATGAGAATGGCCAGGGCTTTTATAAAGAAACCTGGGTTCCTATTCAGAGAGAGACAACACTCCTGAGCTTCTGGGAAATAAAAAGTCACCTAGAAAGCACAGTCTTAGGAGAAGTCTACTATTTGTTTTGAAATGACCCACTCATGTAACATAGCAAATAGCAGCTCTGATAAATCAACATATGATCGCTTCTTTCCCATCCCATCAGGAAAACAATTCTGCCACTGGGTATTGGGTCCATAACATTCTCAGGCACTGTTCTTGGTTTCTGTCTTAAACAAGACAAACTTGTTCCATATGTCTAGGAAATAGCTGCCTGTAAGTTTTCTGATGAATGCTTTTATCAAGTTACATGTAAACAAAGATTCAGTTTCAGCCCCAGGAGAGAAAAGTTCTGCTCATTTAGGTGCTTGGAGCTGTCAAGAAGGTAGATTAGGTGCAGAACACAAAATGACTTCTTGAAGGCATCAGCAGCTAAGGACAAATGTTAGTCATTAGAAAAGCCTACAGCCTGGTTCGAAGAATCATGTTAGACCTTCTCTGCTGACAGCCTTATTGCTTGATGGCAAAGAGAAGTTGTTCACACAAGTATTATAGCCTAACCATGAAGCAATTCCAGTAAGTCAAACAACTTCTGATGCCCTTATGAAAGGCCACACCTTTAATCCATCCTTAATACAAGTTTCCAAACATGATCATGGTGGGAAGAATTTTGTTGACTGCAAGAAAGTCAACACAAGAGTTGTTAGGTTTGATTTTCTTTACCTATGTGCCCGAGGTGCTCTTATCTTGCCTTAGCACTGTTGGAACAGAATGACAGAGATCAATCCCTGTAGGCATATAAATCTTGCATTGTTTCTAGAGATGTTTATAGTATGCGTTCCACCAAGTGAGCTGAAACAGATGCACCAAGGACCACCCCTATAAATACATTGACATACTTAGCTATGTAATTAATTCACTGCAGAACACTGTTATTTGACAAAGGTCCTGTTGGGATATCTCCTTCAGGCTGTAAAACTCAAAACAATGGCTTTCGTGCATTTTTCTGCAAGTCTATGTACCTTTTGCTGCTTGTGATTCATACAT
This sequence comes from Caloenas nicobarica, assembly GCF_036013445.1. Taxonomy (NCBI): domain Eukaryota; kingdom Metazoa; phylum Chordata; class Aves; order Columbiformes; family Columbidae; genus Caloenas; species Caloenas nicobarica. Next base: position 178,328,521 of record NC_088245.1, read on the forward strand.
ACATCAAGTACGATGCCTAAAAGGCTCTTCTGTTGACATTGTCAACTTGATTAATCAAGTCATGTTGATTTTTCAGTCCTTCAAGTTCTCCCTTGAAAAAAAAAAATCAAGTTTAATCTTTAAACTATGGATGGTTGCTCTCTAAATCTCACAGCAACGACCTCTTCACATTCTCAGCAAGTCAGCACTATAGAACACACTGCAAACTTTGATTTGAAGCCAGAGAAAAATCATAAACTTTAGATATGTTAAATTTTTTTCTTGACTTTTCAGATTTTTTTCCACCATTTAGAACTTTCTACCATGATCCAGAAATTCTTTCTAGATCCTCTGAAGTGGAGTTCATATATTGCCACTGCTAGCAACATACCACAGGCTTTATGCTGGGTTTGCTGCTCCTTAGGACTGAGGTTTGTAAGGCTTGCTTTGTCTGAAATTTTATTAATCTGTGTGCCACTTTGTTTTAGTTTATTTAGATGTAGCAGATTTCTTTCTAATGAGCAGGTGGCTAAGCATAATTTATTTTACTTTTGTTAAACTCTGTATGGTATAAGCATAAATTTATAAAGACAGTAATAACAAGTAGTTGGTCTGTGCAGAATGAAATATTTATGACACTGCAATAATCCTAGAATTGTAGAATAGTTTGGGTTGGAAGGGGCCTTCAAAGGTCATCTAGCACAACCCCCCTGCAATGAGCAGGGACATCTTGAACTAGATCAGGTTGCTCAGAGCCCCATCCAGCCTTGAATATTTTCAGAAACAGGGCATGTCTTCATCTGCCAGACAATACACTCATGAAATCCATATCTCTCCAATTTAGAGATGGGGGACCATGTCAAAGGCTTTACAGACATCCAGATAGATGACATCTGTAGCCCTTCCTTTGTTCAGTGATGTAGTCACTCTTTCCATAATGACGGAGTGTAGAAGCATATGGGCCCAGTATGGCAGCAGGGGCTTCAAATTGAGGACACAAGATGCACTGTAAAGGTGTTATAGGCAGAGGGTGACAAGAAAATGGGCACAGACTTGCACTGGAAATCTAGAAACTGGAAGTCTAAAAATAACTTTGCAATGATCAGTTAAAGAAATGCAGATATGAAGCTGGGCAAAAATAGTTTTAGGAATACCAAAGAGAAGAAAAAGCAGCTATCTTAAAATATATAGAAAAATATAAAGAAAATTCTGATATAATGTGAACTTGCACACCAGAGACAAAAGAGCAAGGTATAGTGGAAGTAAATAAACAAGAGCCCAAATGGATCCTAGAGTCAAGAAGAAGAAAACATCATTATGGTCATACTTTTCCCAACAAAGGTTTTGGGATGCTGAGAGCTGACTGTATGCCTCCCACACATGCCAGAATTAAATCATTCATCTTAGAATCCAGAAGAGCATTGGAAGGGTGACCACAACACCAACATAAAAACAAGAAAACAAACAAGAAAACAAAAAAACCCACTTGTGATACCATATCAAGTGCTGAGTCTAGTCCTGGGTTCCTCAGTACAAGAGAGATATGGAGCAAGAGACAGGACTGAGTCCAGCAAAGGAGCATGAAGATGATGAAAGGGAAAGGCTAAGAGAGCTGGGACTGTTTAGTCTGGAAAAGGTTCAGGAGGACTTTATCAATGTCTACAAATACCTCATAAGAAAAGTAGAGAAGACAGAGCCAGAACATTCTTAATGGTGTCCATTGACAAGACAAGAGACAATAAGCACAAAATGAAATACAGAAAAATGCACTTAAACGTAAGTAAAAACTTATTCAAAATGAAGGAGGGGAAACACTGACACAGGCTATTCTGAGAGGCTGTAGCGTCTCCATCCTTGGAGATATCCAAAACCCAACTGGACACAGCCCTGAGCAACCTGTAGTTCACGCTGCTTTGAGCAGTGGGGTTGGATCAGGTGATCTTCAGGGGTGCTTTACTACTTCAGCCATCCTGTGACTCTGTAATTCTACATGAATCTATGATGCTATAAAAAGGGGTAGTGTGTGTAAAAATTTTAACTCTTCTCCTTCTATATTACTCTTTTTTTTTTCTTTTTTTTTTTAAGACTTACACCTGGACCAATGATAACTTATTAATGAAACTGTTAAGATTTTAAATACACTAACAATAAATTAGTTTATCTATGAGGTGTGTTTCTTTTCCGTCCATAACAAGATTTTGAGCATTGCACTCTCTATACTCTAAAAGTACTATCTATAGACATGAAAATACATATGTATTGTATGTGCAGTGCAGTCAATGACTAAGCAATGTATTCACCCAGATAACTCATTTTGTCAGGGGCTGTACATATCACTGCTTCACTTCTATAGGGTGATTAAATCTTCTTTTAAAAGGTTGTATTTTATTTTGTTGAAAGTCAGCCCAGTCACATAGACTGTTCCAGCTCTAATACAATTAGCCTAGCTGGCAAAGAGGTTTCAGGAAGTTCAATACCTTTCTTCACAAGAACAATTATGGTGATTCTCAGGTTACAGTAATAACTGGAGCATACTTTTTGAGGTTTCTGTTTCACATGCAGTAGCCACAGCTTTCCGAGTACTTGGGATTTTTTGGGGGAGAGTTTTTTTGTTTGGTTGTTTTTTTGTTTGTTCAAGGAGTTTTTGACTTTTTTTTTTTTTTCTGGGCATGAAACATGTTAGTTTCCACTTCATATTTTACAGATTTTGTTTTGTTGCTGACTTTATTAGCAGTAATACTCCTCTAATTTGGAGAACAAAAATATTGATTATTATGAAGCAGCTCTGAGTTGCTCTGATTGTTGCCTTTGGCCAGAAGGGTGGATGACATCAAAAGATCTCATAGGATCCTCAGCGAAAGAGTAAACATAGAGAAAATGGGAAATTTTTAGTGCCACACAAAGAACAGAGAGTCCTCACTCAACAGGAAAAAATAAAATAAACGTTTCCAAACGTCAGAAACAGAGGCATTTTTAATTAAGCTATTGCGTCCTATGGAATACAAGTCAAAGGTGTCCACTCAATTTATTTTTCACATTTACGTAGAAACCAGATGAATTTTGTAGCACAGCAGATACCAGAGAACTGTGATTATAGATGGAAATCTCACAACAGATCTTAAATATAAGAAAGTCCCTAAGACAAGTTCTGGTAAATGAATACCTTATTGTGAACTCGCACTAGCCTCAAAGTGATTATCACATATAATTCCTAACTGATATAACTTCCTTGGCAGAAAAAATAAGAGACAAGCTCAATGAGGATGCAAGAAGAGCTGCAAATACTTACACATTTTGGAAATGAGCAGTTTTGAACTATTCCACTGCTAAGCTCAACTGAACTGATCGTAGTTGGTAATTTTTGATTCAGAGTAATGTCATCATCTTATCAGGCTTTGCTTGTGTTGATGATTGCAAATTTAGAGACATCTGTAAACAAGGAACATAAAAGTCACAGAATTATTAATCAGTCTCAGAGCTTTTTCCTTTTTAATGTTTCATGCATGTATTTTAGGTTACAGTTATATTTTTTATTCAGCAGAAGAATGGATATGTTTCTCTCCATATACACATATAAACATATATAACACATAAAAAGGCTTGTAGAAGAAGTATGGTGCTGTGTAACTTAGCATTGATTCTAAACCCTGGTGATTCATTCACAATCAAATACCAAAAATCTGTCTGACAAAGGAGGAATCACAACATTTTCCTGGGGTTAAATGGGCCAAGATCCATCTGATCTGAAGTACAGCAAGACAATAAAATTTGCTGCTTATATTGTTGTTGAAGTAAAAGCAGCTGCTTTTTTTTATTTGAGACAGAAATGAATCTGTTTGTGAAGTGCTGGAATGTTGTTGATGAGTCGTCTTAGGATAAAATCAACATTCATGCAGAAGCCATTTCCGGCTCTGTTAGTCAGTTCCACCCTGGAAAATGCCAAGCAATGTTCACAATACTTGCTGTTGCTTCTGTCAAAAAAACCCCATTGAGACTCAGAATTAATTCTTGTGTTTCGTGAAATATTACATGAGTACAGCTACTGGCAGCAATAGGCAAAGATATCAGCTTTGGTTTCTTTCACTATTGGTATTTTTGTCACATCTCATCAAAGAGAGCACAGTGTCTTTGCTCACCTGGCCTTTTGTTACAGCTTTCATGCTGGCTCTCCATGATGAGGGTCATACTCTGATCAATCAATATCTGTTGCTGCTGCTCCTAATTGCAGAAATAGTATATCACATCACCTGTCTTACTGGTAATTAAAGTGGATCTTGCTTGTGCCAGTTATACAATAGATTGAAAGATAATGTAAGAAGAAAATGCTTTTGTTGACCTGCAACTTCATTTAGCTCTTCAGCATGGGAATTATCCCTAATTCAACAGTTTTACATGCAATATAGCAAGAGTAATTAAGCTTTAAGAAAACTAAGAGTCGACCAACATGACAACTGGTGGAACGCACACTGAACAGGGAGTCTAGTTTCACTAGAGCTGGTTAAATAGAAAGAGATCTAGCACAGTGCCTCTTTTCCAAGCTTTCTTTTGAGTTAAGCCCCTGAAATAAGCAACTTTGTCCAGTAAGGCTATTGCCTACAGAAGTAAACACCTAGGACGGTTCTTTGGCATCTAAGTAACTAATACAGAACCGCTCACATCATACTATTAAATGTCTAAACTCTTCAAAATAAGATGACCTCATTAAATAAACTCTTTCAAATGGCTCCTAGTGTTTTTGAATGCTGGAAACTGGAACACTTAACAGTATATGCAGTAGAGATTGAAGTGCACAGGAACACTACGTGGCATTTCTTCACCGATACACTTAATCACAATAAGAAGCATTGATTACTTTCAGAAGACAGGTACTTAACGAAGTTGATTGACTGTAACACAATAGCCCAGGGCTTAAAGCAGGAAAGCTGTGTCCTAGACTGCCTAAAGGATTTTTACTATTTCAGAGAGGATAGCCTTTCCTCTTTCTATTGATGATGGTCCATTGCACCATAAAGAATACAAATTCTGAGGCTAGGAGAACTTAGCTTTAGGCTGCAATTTTCACACTGGTGGAAAGTGATGAAATCATTCACACCAAGCTGTCTATTTCATATGGATAGCACAGAAACCCACTGGTTTTGATCCTTTTAAGAGATGTGCAAGAAATAACATGAATTATAAGAAAGACTCACAGTTTTCCACCTTAATTTGGAGAATCTCAGATTCGTTTAAAGCCAGTGAAAATCAGTACTTAAAACTGAAAAGTTGGCTTCAATGGCTATTATGATGTAATGAGACTGCACTGTAATGTTAGGTACACTACAGCTTCTAGGAGTGCACATTGTGAACCACTTTCAGACATGTGAGGTAAATCTGAGCTGGATATTTTCATGAATTCCTCATGCATGTTTGGTCCTCAAGTGCTTTCTGAACATAAGGACAATTAGGAGACTGATTACTTTTTCCTCCCTTCCTAATCCCTCTTGTAGACTTAATGATCTCAACACATCAAAAAATAGCCAGACTAGCTGGACTTGAGGGATTGCTCAGCAAGTTTGCTGATGACACAAAACTGGGGGGCACTGTCAACACTCTCGAAGGCAGAGAGGCCCTGCAGAGGGATCTGAACAAACTGGAGAACTGGGCAACCACCAACCACATGAAGTTCAACAAGAGCAAGTGCCAGATTTTGCACCTGGGACATGGCAACCCTGGCTGTACATACAGACTGGAGGACGGGATGCTGGAGAGCAGCTCTGCAGAGAGGGATCTGGGGGTTCTGGTTGATGGCAAGCTGAACATGAGCCAACAGTGTGCCCTGGCAGCCAAGAGGGCCAACCGTGTCCTGGGTGCATCCAGCACAGCATTGCCGGCTGGGCAAGGGAGGTGATTGTCCTGCTCTGCTCTGCACTGGTGCGGCCTCACCTGGAGCACTGTGTGCAGGTCTGGGCGCCACAGGATAAAAAGTATATGAAGCTACTGGAGAGTGTCCAGAAGATGGTCACAAAGTTGGTGAAGGGTTTGGAGGGGAAGCCAAATGAGGAGTGGCTAAAGTCACTTGGTTTGTTCAGCCTGGAGAAAAGGAGACTGAGAGGAGACCTCATTGTGGCCTACAGCTTCTTCACGTGGGGAGGAGGAGGGGCAGGCGCCGAACTCTTCTCTTTAGTGACCAATGACAGAACCTGAGGGAATGGCAGGAAGATGTGCAAGGAGAGGTTTAGGTCGGACATTAGGAAAAGGTTCTTCCCCCAGAGGGTGGTGGAGCACTGGAACAGGCTCCCCAGGGAGGTGTCACAGCCCCAAGCCTGACAGTGTTCAAGAAGAGACTGGACAACACCCTCAGACACATGGTGTGAACTGTGGGGCTGTCATGTGCAGGGACAGGAGTTGCACTTCATGATCCTTGTAGGTCCCTTCCAACTCAGGACATTCTATGATTCTATGATACTATAAAATATAATAACAAGAAACAAACCAAAAACCCCACGGATGCACAAGCTGTCTACATTTTGCAGTTGTAGAAGTCCTTCCATGGCTAATGTGGCTGATACTTTTCATATTCTGGCAGTGAAGCATTAATCCCTTCCCATCTTACCCTGGAGGTGTTGACATTCTCAAAAAGCTGGTAGATCCTCAAGGTCCTGATCAATTAACACCAACCTATGCTGTAGGCTTTTGCCATTGTATTTCTTCAGATGACTAAAGTCTGTCTGTAGAGTACTCTAAGAACTACTTACATTGTGACAGGTATTAAACAAGATTCTTCCCCATGTCAAGTAAGCAATGTAATCACTGAACTAGTGGAAAAAAAGGACACTCCTCCCAGTGGCATTTTAGGAGCATACCTTGGTACAATCTTCAAGTCTCCAGCCTCCCTTTAAAAGGGACTCAAAGCAGTAAGTCCCAGTTGGTGACAGGCCCCTCTGGCAGTCTCAGAAAATGTGCTTAGTTTCTTAGAAATGGAGAAAATTATTTCAATCTCAAGCATTTTTTCTCTGTTTTCTCCTGGTTAGTTAGGAAGCATCTCACTGGGTGAAGTGAGGCTCCCCACGCTTATGCATCTAATTCCTGAGAATTTCTCAGGCAGCCGTGCAATGTGCCTAAAAGCTACATTTTGCTATCACGAATTCCTCTGGAGATCTTAACCTTAATGCCTGCAGGCACCTCCTTCATGATACGTCTTTGCGGAAGACTCTCTGGGTGTCAGCTGAATTTGCTCCCAGACAGCCTGACAAACCACAGCCTCAGAGAGAAGCTCCATCCTGTGCCTCTCCTCGAGTCTGCAGTATCAAGTTCATAACAAGTGTTCCCAGAATAAAAATTATTCTTATTACATGATGCTTATTATAGACTGAAAACTAAAATGAAAATACCAAATTTTAGCAAAGAGGAGTACAAGTCATGGCCTGCTTCAGTTTGGGAGTACACAAACTATCCATCTGCAGCGGACAAATTGCAAATTTCTGATGCAGTGTCGACTGATATAATTAAGCAGATTTTGTAGGGCTTTCCACCATTTCAGTCACAGCTGAACTTTACTGAATTTTCTTAAGTATTCAAAAAAATTACTGAAAGCCTAAATGAATGCAAAAAAGCACAAGCATTCCTTATCAGATGATTACTAACACCATGACAGATATATTAAGCAAAGATAATTACTGCTGCTAATCCAAGAGACAGGATTTTTTTTTCTGCATGTTTGTACATACCATGATTACCATGTATAAGAAAGAGGATACAAGGGAATAACAGATTTCTTCCCCTTGGGAACATTCGTGAGTCATATTTTAAAAAAAAAAAAAAAAAAAAGAGGTGTTTTTTTTTTTTTACACATGTACATAAAAACACCACTTAGTATATAAATTCAGTCTGCCCAGCATTAACTTACCTCTGTTACTTAAAAACACTTCAACAGAAGCCCCGCAAGTACATGTTGTAGGAGTGCAACTGTAAGACTCTCCTATCACTCATATAAAAATAAGTCATTAATTAAAATGGCAGTGATCACGAAAGAGGAAAATCAAATCTATGAACAAATTACTATTGACATAAACTGTCTTAATATAGCCTTATTTATGCAGAAAGTCTACCTACTTACCATAGCAAATTGAGAATTCTGAGTTGGCACAAACATTCAAAATAAAGCAGAGTGAACATCTAATTAATGTTTAATTGTAGCTACCAGGTACTGTCCATTGTTCCCAAGTCTCTGGGCACATCAGCCTCCATTAAGCCTCTGTTTTTCTTACCCAGACATAAAAGTTCCAAAGTCTTACAAAAGGCTTTTTTTTTTTAAGAACACAAAAGAAGTCAAGCTCAAAGAAAAAGAAAAACCTTCTTTGTTCTGCTAATTCACAATTCAAGGACTTCCCAGATGTTTGGTTTTATCTTGTCTTTGGAGTGGAGCTGTGCTTTTAAATTTTTAAGTTCTCTTCCACAGGATTATTCTGTTCCTTCACTAAGAATTTCAAACTGAATTTTAACCTTTTATATTTATTTGTAGAACATGATGTACTTGTTAACTCTAATTAAAGCAACTTTATACTGCAATATTTTATTTTGCTGCTTTTAAAAGTTCTGTTCTTTTAGCTGTAATTCTATTTCAGAATCCAGCTCTCTGACAGAAGTAATGTTATCAACTTCCATCATTCAAAATTAATGATTTGGAAAACTCAGACCTCAGATCCCCTAAAAAAAAATACACCAGACTTAAAATGTACCAAAAAAAAAAAAGTTTACTTTATAACTGTCCTTAAGTTTCCAGTGTGTTTATATTTTGGATGTTTCTCTGCAACTATAAGGAATACCAAAAATTGCATAAATTTCCTTTATAGAATATAAACTGAGAACATTATAACTCCAGAAGCTAGACCTTCATAACAAACCAAATATCATTAAACAATAAATTAAGCAAGTAAGACCATTTCAAAAAATATTAAATTTCACTGACCTTTTTAGTTTTTTATTGTAATTGTTTACAAATATTTTATAATACAGAATTTGAAAATAATTTCTGTTTAATAAATTATAAAATACATTTAGGTTGTTTTTATTTAATTAGTTAACTAATTATAATTAATAACATCAATGATTGAGTCAAAACTCTTGAGACTAGCAGTAAAAAGAAACTCATCAGACAAAAGTAGAATTCAAGGTTCTATTCCTGGCAAGATCTTGGCTGTCTAATATTAATGCTTCCCAGGTGCACAAAGTCCTATTTCTTATAAATGTCTAGATACAGCTGAGCTGCTGAACAGTTATTTCAGGACTGTACTTTAGGAGGATTCAAAAACTGCATTCTTCTTCCAGCCTGGTCATGCAGAGCAGGTATCCTCTGCACAGATTTGCAGTTAGCACCATAATAAGGACATGGTGGCCATCACTTCATTTCAAAACAGTGCCAAGAGTGCACACACCGGATGAAAGAGGTAAAAGTTTTAAGCACCTTCTCTTTGAGAAGATTCATATCCATAGCTCCATTCTATCAGAAGGAAAGATCAACACATAAGCCCATGAGCTATTCTGAGTTAGGATGTTTTCCATACCCTTCTCATTATGTTCCACCCAGGTACAGCTGCTGGTTGATTTCTAGGGTGTTTGTCCAAAATGACCTCATGTTCCCCACAGTCATATGAATGGCTGCACCAGGTAGATCAAAACTCTATCTAGCAGAGGAGCCTGCTTTCCGTGGTAGCCACAAACTGATGCCCTGGGAAAAGTAACAATAAAAACATATAATACTTCTTTCTAATGCTCCAATTATTTTTGACATTATAAAATGAACATAGGCATTTATCATCTTTTAGATCATGATCAGTACATTCATTCTTGTGGCTCTCTTTAAGAAAAACTACATAATTTAAAAAAAATACGTCTTACAGAACTAAGCCATTGAGACATTTGAAAATAAAACCCCAAGGGCTCAGTGGGCCCTTCTGTACATTTCCACACAGCAATGCAAAATGATTGAAGAATGGAAGCAAGCAGTAGCTGTTGCTCTCATTAAATGAGCAGCCCAGTGTACATTAATAATTACTGGTCCATTTCCTATTTTACCTACAGCAGGTAAATTATGAGAAAGGCGGATTCATAGAATGCCTCCTCTTTAATCAAGAATAATATGATTTGTTGACAGTGTTTATTATTATCAAAACCACCTTCATTGAACAACTGCAGCACTAGTAACAAATTATATTTATATTGGTATTGATCATATTTATTATTAAACATGACATCAGTAATATTATTAGTGTTAATCAGAGCTATTGTTATACATTTACAGGGTGCTTTACAAACACATACTTATATACCTTGGACCAGATTTATTTCTTCCATAAATCCAGTAATACTCAACATAATCGTTCCATATCTACTCCAAAGAACTCACCATCAGATGAAGCAAGACAAAAACTAGGCACAGACTGATGATTCAGACAAATGGTGATCTGAGGAATTAATGTTGAGAATTGGAAATTAGGGAGAAGTCCTGAAAAAATTGTGAGATTTAACAGAGAGCTGGAGAGAGGAGAAAAAAAAAAAAAAAGAAAAAAGAAATAGTAAAAGCAAAAATACCAAAACAGGAAGAAAAGGAGAAAAAAAAAAAAAAAAGATTATGCAAGTGATAATTTGCCATGCCAGCTAGCCAGAAGCTACTTACTGTCACTGTCAGTGTAAACAGCCCCAGCAAATGGTGGGTAATTTTAGTTCATTCATTCCTTGTTGTATTATTTACTATAAGCTGAATACATACACACAGAAAAGTTATTGACATCTAGTAGGTTGGAATTGCTGATTAATTGTCCTGTATCTTGTATGTATATCTGACCTTTCAGATGCTTCATATGACCCTTCATGCTGCATGTAACCCTGCAGCACGAACTGTGTGGCCATACACAACGGGTAGTCAATTCATTGAGCTAACATCTGGCTAAGATACCACCTACTGATTTCTGTACTATGAACAGGTTCTTAAATTGTTTGTATAACCAAGGAACAAACATAGCATTTGTTCAAATAAAACATTTGGGTTTTTTTTCCATTCAGAGCATGTTTTAGAATATAGTACTCCCTATCCAATTTTATATTTCTGCCCTATAGAATCACATAAGTATATTGGAAAGGATCTTCTAGAGGCCATCCTCCTCCTGCTCAAAGTAGGGCAACTTAAGCAGGTGGCTCAGGGCCATGTTCAGTGAGGTTTTGAGTATCTCCGTAGATGGAGAATCCACAACCCCTCTGTGCAACCTGCCCTGGTGTTTGACCACCTTCACAATAAGAAATTTTACTTCTTTCTAGTAAGATTTTTCTGTGTTACAGTTTGTGTCCATTTGCCCTTGTCCTTCTGCTGTGCATCTCTGAGAAGAGCCTGACTCCATATTCTCTGTTCCTCCCTATTAGGAAGTTATAGGTAACAATAAGGTCTTCCCTTGCCCTGTTCTTCTCAAGGCTAAATAGGTCCAGCTCTCAGTTCCTCCTTGTACTTCAAGTGCTGCAGTCATAGAATCACAGATTCATAGAATAGTTTGGGTTGAAAGAGACCTTTTCAGGTCATGTAGTTGGTGACCTCAGTACGTCAATGTCTTTCTCGTACCGGAAAGCCCAAAATTGGACACCATACTGAAATGTAGTTTCACGAGTGTTGAATAGATGAAAATAATCGCTTGCCTTGACCTGCTGCCTACTCTTGCTGCCTGATATGATGTTGTCCTTCTTTGCTGCAAGGGCACACTGCTGACTTATCTTAAACTTCCTGTCTCTTGGGATCCTCAGGTCCCTTTTTACAAAATAGTTTTATTCCCTAGCTACTCAGGTACAGGACTTCACTTGCCTTGCTTGACCTTCATAAAGTTCCCATTGGCTCTTTCCTCTAGCATGTAGGGATCCCTCATCCAGACCATAAGGAAAATTTTGAACAGAAATAAGCCTGGGAAAAATTCCTTCCAAAACAGTCTCAATACACCTTTTCACTTTATTTGGATCCATTACAAATTACACTTCTATTAAACTTTTCTAATCTATTTTGCATGCATCCAGCATGTATGCCAAGAGCACATTTCCCTATGAGAATGTAATGACAGACTCTAGTTCAAAACAGAAGCTGTCCTTTCCCTTTCCCATGTGCACAACACCCATTGCATTACTTTGGAATATTAGTTTGATTTGGAAATATTAACTTTTGACAGATTTCTCCCAGTGTTACTTATCCTTTTAGTTGTGTTCCAGATGTCTTGAAATAATTGATGATTTGTTACAGAATTTTCAACAGCGCAAGTTTAACTGGTATGCTTGTCATTCTTAGCTTCCTTTTTTTGAGCACTGACACTACCTTTACCCCATTTCCTTTCTTTCTCCACAATTTCTCAGGTATCAATGATTTTGAAATTGCTCCAGTGAAAATTTATTTTGGGATAGGGTGCATTCTTAAATGGGTTCTTTATTCAGTGCTTTACAGCTGGTTATGCTTTAATATTATATGTATCAACAATATTCTCTGTTCAGGAAACTTTATACATTTTTCTTCATGTCATATTAATAGCATTACTTTGTTCCAATTTTTATCAATGAAAGCTAGAACCAGACCATCATGGTAAATCAAGAATATTTCTGTTGAAGACAGTGAAATTATACTGACCTGAATAATTGGACTCCTAGACTTTATTTCAATTTTGCAAGCTGACTCTTATCATATGTAGAAAGACATTTCAATGTAAAGCAACCAAAAATGATTTTATTACAGCAGCTTAATTACCTCTATTTAAAAACTGAGTCATGCATAAAAAACATAGTTGATTTACATTTTCTAAAAACTGAAAGTACATTCTATAACAAAAATAAACTTTTCAATTTTTAGGCCTCCTACACAATGTTTAGATAAATTGGTCTCTCAACAGTTAGCAAATGTCTGAGAGAAAATACAAAACAAGTAATCATCCAAACTCAGCACAGAATTGAGTAAGTATTTCTAGGCAGTCAATTCATAGTGTTTTGAATTGAAAACTACACTGTCAGGAGTAGAGTTCATAAGCAGGAAATAAGAAGTATTTCTAAAGTACAGTTTTCATGTCATTAAAAAAAACAGTGGGGTTTTAAGCATGTTTGAGGTAATATGTCAGCTTGTTTTTCGTTTCATTTTAGCACTGTAGTTAGAAATGAAACATCAAAAATAATAAATGACATCATTAGGTCACTGCAGACTGCCATCATTGCCAAGAACTTTCATACCTGTATAAATATAAGTCAAGAAAAACAACAAATTTAGGTGTCTTCAGAACTAAGTCACAAGCAGAAAAAAAAAATCTATCATAGGAAAAAAAAATCCAAGTCTACACTTCACCTTGCACAATACCAAAATTCCCAGGTCTGTCTGAGACCTCTCTCATTTGCTCTGCTCACAAAATTCAAGATTCTAGTTCAACTTCTTGCAAATTATTGAACAGGAAGTGGCATCTACATAGGACAGTAATACCACCTCTCCAGTCTGGTTGTAGAAAAATGGACCAGAAATTATAATATGAGCTCGAACCAATAGACTTCCATGGCACAAATGAAGGCATGGATTTATTCACAGGGAAATCACAGATATGGGTGACTATTTACAATGTACTGAGTAGCATGACCCCTATTATGGGCTTTGGAAGCAAATGGTTTAGCATTTACAATTCACTTAAGGAGATACTTGAATTTAAGAAGCACCACTTAAAGACATGGAAAATCTTGCAGGTGAAGTATCCAGATATAGAATCATAGAATAGTTTGCGTTGGAAGGGACCTTCAAAGATTATCTAGTCCAACCGCTCTTGCAACAAGCAGGAACATCTTCAACTAGATCAGGTTGCTCAGAGCCCCATCCAGCCTGACCGTGAATGTTTCCCGGGATGGGGCATCTAACACTTCTCTGGGCAACCTGTTCCAGTGTTTCATCACCCTCATTGTAAAAAATTTCTTCTTTATATGCAGTCCAAGTCTCCCCTCTTTTAGTTTAAAACTCTTACCCCTTGTCCTATCACTATAGGCTCTGCTAAAAAGTCTGTCCTCATCTTTCTTCTAAGCCCCTTTAAGTACTGAAATCCTGCAATAAGTTCTCCCTGGAGCCTTTTCTTCTCCAGGCTGAACAACCCCAATTCTCTCAGCCTCTCCTAATAGCAGAGGTGTTCCAGCCCTCTGATGATGTTTGTGGCCCTCCGATCATGTTTGTGGCCCTCCTCTGGACCCTCTCCAACAGGTTCATGTCTTTCCTACACTGAGGAACCCAGAGCTGGACACAGTACTCCAGGTGGAACCTCAGTAGAGCAGACAGGCAGAGTCACCTCCCTTGACCTGCTGGCCACGCTTATTTTAATGCAGCCCAGAATACGGTTGGCCTATCTGGGCTGCAAGCATGCATTGCCAGCTCATGTTCAGCTTTTAATGTGTCTGTATCCCCAAGTCCTTCTCCACAGAGACTATCACAATTCCTTCATCCTCCAGCCTGTATTAATAGCAGCAGTTGCCCCAGCCTAGGTAGGACCTTGCACTTGGACTTGTTGAATCTCATGAGGTTCACAGGGGCCCATGTCTCAAGCTCGTCCAGGTCTCAATCAGGTCCCAAGTTCTATATGCAGCAGGGTATGTCCAAAAATACAAATGCATGCTTAGAAATTTTAGAAGCCAAATACTGATTTCAGAAGGTACTCTGAACTCCGTAAGCTTTAAGCTTTTATCTATTTGTAAGGTCACCCAGCCCTGACACTGCAAAGATCAATAGATCTTGACTGAGTTATAAATTCACATAAGTTGTGTACTTACGAGCTATGTAGCTCTTTTATGAGGAGTTAACATGACCTATTGCAACTCGTGAACCAGCAGTATAGTGGAACTAATAATAAATGTGCTTCCAGCTCAGTTTTTTTTCCTTTCTCATTGATATGTATTTATTGTAAAAACTCTTGAAATTCTCTAGCTGGGAACTAATTCCATTCCCCCTCTGCTCCATCAAAATCCCTAGCCTATATCTACACTCTTCAACTTTTTTAACTCTCACACAGCATTTTTGCCTAAACTGTAACAGTATCATAGCTGAAGATTCAACTGAGAGTCAGAGAAAAGCATATCAATTCCTTTGGCAAGCAAAAATAGTTCCTAGAGTGATGTGTATGTCACAAAAGGATGCAAAACTGTATAGCGCTTAAACCTCCCCAGCATCTAAATGCTAAATGTGTTAATGATATCTCCCTTGACTATATGAGATTTTAGATGTATAGCTCACATATAGACATCTTCACTGCAGAGACCTTATAATCAGGAATCTTAACCTGGAACTGAACCCCGTATTTTGTCTTCTCTAGCAAATGTCTTCAAAAAAGAATCAAGCTCCATTTGTTAGCTATCTACTACATTAAAATGCTATAGTATGGAAGCCAATTTACATTGAAGCAACAGATTAGAGCAGGCTTCACCTCACTTAAAATTAAGTTTATACTATTTAGGTGTCAACAGATGAGCTGTTCACCCTAGGCTTACTTGGTATTCTTGTAGAACCATTCCCTTGGTCAGTTTTAGACAGCCACTTTAGGATGAGATGAACTGCGCCCTGGAAATATTTACTTTTTCACATTAACTGTAAGACGGTTAACGTAAATAAGACAGGATACCTAGCTCAAATCTGGCTACCTATAACTACAGTCTGTCAATCACAACTACGAAATGGCAGAGCCATGTTGTAAACATTTCCTCTGTTCTCTAAGAAGCAATGAAGCTTTGAGAGAAAGGTCACATAAAGTTCCTGTGTCTTCTTTTTTAAAACTCACAGAGTTAATTGTAGCATCGTTGTCTGATTCATACTGGCAATCAGCTAATCTGCAGCTCTCTGAGGATTTAACCTAGGAGATAAAATAAGATCAAGTCTTTAATTCCCTAACAGTCCTTAAGTACAGACCAAGTGGAGTAGTACTGTGAAATGTTGAATAGGACATGGTTAGACATGCTTTGTGCCCTTGATGAGACCTTTCAACCACAGTCCTTTAGTTCAGTAGTAAAGCACTTTGAAGCTAAAAACCTTCATTTTAAACTATCACAGCATAAATTCGACTAGGGAAGGGCTATACTCTCACAGATAAGATATAAACTAGAAAGAAAACACAGCAAACTCCCCGTCAAGAAATCTTACCAAGGAAATTCAGCAACCTGGAGTTGCAGAGGAGCCTTACAGAAGCTTACTCCAAATTGCCCTTTGTGAGAGCTGTCACTGTCTGCTGTCAGCTCTAAGCCTCATATAACTGCTTGTGCTAGTCCTGGGAAAAAAAAAATAGGCAAACAGAAAGCAACATTACTTCCAAGTCTCACAACTACTTTATTTTAGACAATCACAGAGAAAAAAATATGTCTCCTTAAAGGCTGAATTGCGGAGTGAATTGCAGGTGTCAGGCAGGCACAGTTTCATCAGGGGGAGACCAGAAAGATATCTGGAAAGCTGATCAGCTACTTGCCTGGAAGTGGAGAAGCTGTTGGACCCTCCTTTGTGGTGTGCCTGCCTTGCAGTGGGCACAGTCAGTAACAGGCATCAAAGACAAACTTCACAGCATCCTGACTCTGCTCCTGGGCTGAGCCCCAAATGGGCCTCATAGTGAAGCCTGGAGGCAATTCTGGCAACAAGCTGAAAATTATCCCAACAGGCTGCCACCAGCTGAGTATTGCCAACCTACGCAGCATGCCTGTTACTTTTTCTTCTCCATTTTTGACATGCACTTTATGCTGAGTACTGCGGAAAGGAACAGGCTTATTCAGCAGCGTCTGGGTTGCAGCCAGAGTTTTTGTAGGGAAGCGAAATGGAGGAAGCATGATGGAAAAACTGCCACAATTCACCATTTATAGTGGACAGGCATGACAGTGCTAAATGCACATTTAATGTCTTATACTCAAAAGGCAAAAGAAGATATATGGATTCCCCATGCACACATGATCAAATCCTACTTTGCTGTGAACATTATGTCCTTGATATGTCTTTGCCTATTATGTCTTTGTTTTATTTATTTCACATGCTGAGGCATGTACAGCATATTGTTTTAAAAGACTTAATGCGTTGTGGGAGACAGGGGAAAAAAAAAAATTGGACTAAGAGTACATGTTTGGAAAGAGCATGAAGATCTGTGAATAAGTGTTATTTTTACCCACATCTTGTGCCTCCTTTTCAGCCATTGAGTTGTGTGCTGCTTAACAAAATGGCAAGACTCCTGGGACCTGAAGCAGCGTCAGTGGCCACAGATTAGTAAAAAAAAAAAACATATAAAGATGAGAAAAAGAACTACACTTCATATGTTACTCTAGGATCTCAAATAAAGATTTACTCCATGCATATTTTCTCCTCTTTCAAGGCTCTTTGTTTGACCTTTTGCTTTTCATAATAAAAGCAGTAAATTCGATCTGAAAGATTCCTAGGTCACTATCTTACAGATACATGCTCTCCTCAGCTAGTACTATCATATTTACTGAGTTACAGGCTTGAGTTTAGTTCTTGACTGATCCAGTCTTTAACTGTGACTTGATTATTTACTCCATTCTGGAAACAGAATAACTAACTATTTTTGCGAGAATGGCAAACTAATGACGAATGGTTGAAACAACCTCAATTTAAATATATTTTAATTTAAATTTGAAATATTTTTAAATAAGTGTACTCACGTGCATTAGTAGCAGCATATTTCTTAGGTCTGACACAGTAGGTTAATAATGAATTTCCCAATGTTTTCAAGAATTTCAGCTCCTTTCTATTTTACCTAAGCAAGTGATTCAGACATATGATCCCTTGTATATTTCCATTCTAATCTGTGTTTAGTTATGTCTTTGAACTCAGGCATTAGTGTCAGGAAAATATAGCTCTAAGTGACCATACCTCTGAAGCCAAAGACATGTAACATTGCTCATTAATGTCACAGGGCTGTCCACTCATTTTTAGATGATTAAAGTAGAAAGAGAATCAGCTAATACAGAGCTTCTTTTTGAATATCTTGAGATAATAGTCACATGTTTTGAAGTCACAGAGTGGAACATTCTTGTGTCAGTACAAATCACTGTGACTTATATAAGGTTTTGCCTGAGAATAATTATGCACAAAAAATCCTTGTCATAGCCTTCTGGAAAATCTAGTTCAATCTCCTGGAGCACTTTTTCCTCTGTTGTATTTATCACCTTGGTTGGTATGAAATAGTATTTCTCAGGAGTACCCTATAGTTACTATTTGGTCCGCTGACACTTTAGAGTGAGTATAAAAGGATACTGTAGATACTGTAAATAATAAATTAAATTCTGTCTTGAAAAATGCAAAATCACACCCATGAGGGAAAAACAATCCTGAATTGCGTGTAGAGTGGTGCGCTATGAACTACTTAATTACCACTGAGGAAAAAAAATATCTTTGAGCTATAATGGATAATCTAAAAAAACTATCAGTAGCTGTCAGACAGGAAAGCAAAATTCTCAAAATAGTTAGGAAAGAAACAGATTAACACAACTGGGGACAAAATTATTCCACCATGCAGCTCTGTGGTGCATTTGCATTTTGAAAACCATGTGCAGTTCTAGTTCTCACATCTCAAAAAGAAGTAGCCCTAGAAGGTTCATGAAGAAAGGTGGCAAACTTCATCAAAGGTAAGCGTGGTGGGTTGCCCCAGCCAGCAGCTAAGCACTCACCACCTCCCAGTGGGATGAGGGAGAAAATCAGAGGAGCAAAAGCTGAAAACTCATGGGACAAGTTAAAGACAGTATAATAAGTGAAGCAAAACTACACACACAAGCAAAGCAAATAAGGAATTTATCCACAGGCAGGCAGGTGTTCAGCCATCTCGAGGAAAGCAGAACTACACACTTAATGGTTACCTGAGAAGAGAAACACCAAAACTATGAACATCCCCCTTTACTCCTTCTTTCCCCAAACTTTTCTTGCTGAATATGACATCATATGGCATGGGATGTCCCTGTGGTCAGTTGAGGTCTGCTGTCCTGGCTATGTCCCTTTCCAACTTTTTTCCTCCCCCTAGACTACTCACTGGTGGGCAGCTTCAGAAACAGAAAGGCCTTGAAGCTGTGCAAGCACTGCTCAGCAATCACTAAAGCCTTGGTGTGTTATCAACACTGTTTTGATTACAAATCCAAACCACAGCAACATACAGGCTGCTATGAAGAAAATTAACCATCCCAATCAGATCCAATTAAAAAAGAAAAGACTTCTATATAAGAAATGACCAACTAACTAGGCCATCAAGTTTAATGATCAAGTAAATGATTCAAAACAAAATAGGAATCCTTTCACACAGTATATAATTAATATGTGGAATTAGTTGCTACAGGTTGTTGTGGATTCCAAACCTTACTTATATTCACAAAATAATTTTAAAAAACCGTAGAAGAAAAATAAATCCAATAGTAGCTACTAAATGCAAAGGCAACTTGACCAGGTACAGATTTCCCTATATTTGCAGATCTGTGGAGGCAAAAGGAATACACCTCGGGAGAAAAATTCCCAGGTAATATTCATATATGGTTACAGAGGTATCTGCTTTTGACTATGTTTTTATACAAGACTCTTTTCACTTTTGGATACTGAAGAGTTTATTTTCCTTTAAAAATGTGAAGGAAGAATAATTTTTAAAAAGAAGTAGTGAGATATCCATTGTAATTACCATTTAAAACAGATGAGTGTTTGTTTCTCACCTGTTTAGCCCATTAGTCAGCAAACTGACCCAGAAACAAGAGCAAACACATTCATGCCATTCCCCTTCTATCTCATTCCTTTTCCTCACCCTTCTTTCTCTGTGGAAATATCACCTTGCTATCACTTTTATTTTCACATAGTTTCAGAGTTACCTGGAGCTAATAGGAATTATGCTCTTGCAAAGCCTAGATGAGAAAGGGCACATGATCTCCCTTTATAGCAGCATATGAGATTGATGCAGTGGACTGCAAATAACATTGAAAAGTTCAAAGTGAATGAACTGAAAAATATCTTAAATTTCTTTCTGATCTAGTGACTTCAGTATTTATATGTAACAGGGAAAAGCCAAACAATAAAGGTCTTGGTCCCACAGCAGTCAATGCTAATTAATTCATGAAAGTTCAATGACTTATATAAACCATGACATCAAACAGTGACTTCTGACCTTAAAATATTTGAAGTTCATGGTCTTTCTTTTATTTTTATAAATTAAATTGATGTGATAGTTTTATCCCACACTCTGTTTCACCATAGATCTAATTACAGCCACATTGCCTAAATACAGTTAATACACTCCCTATCGACTGAATTTTTAACTGCCTGAAGTCTAGCTATACCGACCTTGTTATTGACGGCACAGATTGAACCCAGGTTACTAGGACAAGTTTGGGCGCTGGCTTATATCAATGCCCTTTGTATAATGCAAACCCTGCAACGAACTAAATCTTTCTTCCATACCCAGATTTCTACTGCTCAGTTTGCTACTTGGAATCCATGACTGAATTAACGTGTGCACTGTGCAGATTATAGGCAGAGCTATGTTCCTGAAGTAAAATAAGAAGCAAACCAATTTGACAGTATGTATGCACCTAGTGCAATCCTATTTCTGCCCAGGCTAAAAATGTTGCTATTGATTTTAATAACAGAAATAGGTCAACAGATTGCTAGTGATCGTTTGACAGATCTTAAGAATACTGTCTTTTGAACACTAGCTCATTGATTCAAACATAGTCTTGAGAAATAATTACCAAAAAAGGGTGCATGTATATTATTTTTTTAAACGAATATATTAACTGCAGTGAATAGGGGCTACCAATGCAATTCCATGCAAAGGAACATTCATATGCCATATATCAACATTTCAAAGCATGCCTCATCTACTAGACTCAGCATACAAGCCAAAAATTAAGCACTTAATTCAGCAGTCTCTCATCTCCAGATCAAGCGTAGAATATATGCTAAATAAAATCCAGCTAATCATAGCTTTGACTGTATTTTCAGTGTAGAAAAAATCCTTTTTCATTGCTGTCAAGGCAGTGCTTTCAAAAACATTAAATACCTTTTAAAATAAATCCACACCCAGTGTTTTAAGGAGTACACAGTCATAATGCAAATAACGTATTGTTTATTTTATAAAACTTAGAGCTTCATGTATATAAATCTGTTTCACCTGTATTTAATTGCTATCTAGGAAAATGCAAAGTAAATCTTATAGAATTTATTCACTCCACCTGATAATTTCCAATTAATATTAATGTTTGGGCATATGGATACACAGAAATAAAGGCCAAAAGGGATCTGTTAGGCCATTTAAACAGACTATCTGCATAAAAATGGTGATTAAACTTCAGCTAGTCCTTTCCATAACTGAACAAAAAGCTTGAATATGACTACAGCATATTTTCTTGAAAAGTCTTGATCTGAAGCTACAAAAATGCTGAAAATCCACTACCTCCTCTGGTAGAATATCAATCTACTCCTTGTTTCACCAGCTTACTAGCAATAATCCATGTTTTACTTAAAATCTGAGTTTGTTTGGCTTTACCTCCAGTAACTGGTTCTGCTGTGTCTTTTTTCACTTGTTTGTGAATTCTTTTATACCAGTCTACTTTCTCTGTCTGTGTGTTTATGCATTATATTCACATTATTTTCTCACCCTCCTTTTTGAAAAGCTACCTAAGACAATTTTCTCAAGTGTTCCACTGATTTGTATTATTTCTGGCTCTCCAACTACTTGCCACTTTTTTTGAACTCTCTAGAATTATTCTGCACCTTTTTGAAAATATGTGCACTAAACCAATCTCACTATTCTAACTAAGGTCTCACTTGTAAGGTGCATATATACACTACATTATAGAAAACAGGGCCAAGAAATGAGCTTGAACACGAATCATCCACTCTGATGGCTAATTCCTTTCCTGCCTTTCCTTTCATCTGCTCCAAACAGCTCTTTTCAGGACAAACCTGCTATAGAGGAGGTCCTAAGCATCACAGATGTGAACTCATTAGTCTACCTGTGACCCCAGGGCACAGGTATCATCACTGTCCCTCTTTTATTTATCTGCCTCAGACAGAGGCATTAAAACCACAGACAGAAGTAAAAATCCCTAACTCATAGCATCCCAGGATTATTGGCTTTTCTCTCCACAGCTTCATAATGAGATCTCAAACTCAGCTTTTTATTTATTATGATTACTAGAAGACCTTTTAAAAGGTTATATTGGAAACCTTTCTAAAGTGCAGTTCCCAGACTTTAGATAAACTCTGAATTTGTCATTTTGAAAGGGCTACCTTTGTACGTGGCTGTACCAAGTTATTTAATGTCGGAGACACCACATATAAGAATCCAAAACTGTCAGATTTCTGTGTTTTGAGCACTATTTTCTACTCTGGTAGCTGATTCTGCAAAACATATCAGTGGGACTTTAATATTTCCTTTCAAATTATTGATGGAAATGTTGAAAACACTGGTTCTGTTATTAGTCAGTGAAGTAATTAAAACAGTTCCTTTCAATGATCTTTTCCCACTGACAACTGTATTTATTAAACCTCAGAATCCACATAAGATGTATTTGGTGGTTCTGAATAATTATGTTCATTTAATCAGCATGCCAATAATATTAAGTTAATAGTTTTACAGAGCTCTAACTATATTCTATCTATGTAGCTACAAATTTCAATCCAATACATCCACCTGCTGGAAAACAAGACCTAGTTTCTATGTCATCATTTGGGGCTGGCATTAACAACTATTTCCCCTCTTGAATGTCTCATTAATTGTTTCAGCAGTTAAATATTTAATTCAATAACTGTCCTATGCAGGTATTTCACATGAAAACAGAGCTCATGATCTTTCTCTCTCCTTTGTAGCTAACAATCCTGACCACTAGATGATTGCTATGCTCTTCATCGTGGGGACATTATCCTTACACAGCTTCAGTGCGATGGGTGAAAAGCATCTATAGCGTCCCACCTGAAAGGTAGAAGGGGTTGATTTGATCCCCTCAGATACCACAGAGAAATGAATCAGTCTCCTGTTCCCTTGGTGTGTGTTCTCATCAGATATTTGTTAGAGCAGCAGAATGGTATTGTTCCTGCCACCAAGAAGGTGGGTTTTTTTAAAGAGCTTTTGTCATCATCGTCATCTACCTGCAGACAAAGGTATCTTCCAGCATTGTTACTGAGAGATGTAGTAGGTGGTGTCTGGGGTTTGTCCCTGTGCTTGTTAGTGTTTAGTGTCTCTCTCAGGACAGCTCTCCCATCAGCAAGCTGACTTCAGGCTACTCCCTTTTCAAGGTGCTGGCTGTGTGGATTACCTTTCAAAGTGCCTCAGATTGTATGCACAGGGAGTCACGGTATCGTGGGAAGCAGGACTTCATAGGACCACGTCCATAACATCCAGGCATTCCAGAGGTAAACTTGAAGACCCACAGTCCTCTGCTGGATCTTGCACAGTGAGCTTTAGCAGTTCTGCACTTTGGAAAAACAGAATGTGCACAATGAAAGCTATGCTTGGACTAGGAAAAATTCAGTCCCAATGGCATTCTGTATCATCCTGACAACTCAGTGCCTTCACTAATATGATCTCTTTCAGCCCTTTCACGTAAAATAAGCTAATTCAGCAAAAGCTCAATTTTAACAGTAAAACTGTTTGTATAATGGAAGCTTTTGCTGTCAACCAAAGATCACATTCATGATGATAATCACTGTGCTGGTAGATGCTTTTATAACAGACACAGAATAAATCACATACACTGTGAAGTGCTTTGACAAGCATGAATAGTCTAGGCCTAAATGTCTGTATTGCTATTGAAAGAGTACTTGTGCTTGAAAGGCATTTAAACATTTTCAAAATTTTTACCTGGTATCTCATCACAGAGCAAACAAAGAAAAACTGACAACATTACATTTTCCTTTTAATAACTTGTTAGAGTACTCCAATTGATTTTTCTTGATTGATTTTCAGCGTTAGCTCAACAGACACTCCTACCTAGGTAAAAAAAGCCAAGGTTTCCTTTATCTACTGGCCCACAGCACTAACTGGTGATTTATAGCTGTGCAAAATTTTAGTAAAAAGACAGTCACAACACTGGCTGTTTGCACCTGCCTTAACTACCACAAATAGCAGCACTAAATGGTAAGGATTAAAGAGTCAGAACCCAAGCATCATGTGCCTTCTGAATGGCAGAATAAACATGCTGAGTCTTGGGTGTTCTCTTAAATTCTCTTAAATTTGGGAAATCCGATTATTCTAATTACTCCAAAACTCTCAGGAGCTACACATCATTAGTCCCACGGAATTTTATGATTTTATGTAACACAGAAATTATTGACTGCTTTTCCCTCAAGGTTGTTCTTCTAACTTCTCCTTTTATTACTATTTGATCCTAGTTATTTAATGGATCTAGTATGTGTTACACATAGAGGAACAGGCCTTTAAGATAAAACTTGCTTTACTGATTCTACAAAAGTAAAGGAGGAAAGAAAGTAACTTATCAGACAGGTCCAATAGACAATATAAACACAAGATCACCTCAAGCCAACACATTCTCTTTACTACTGGAAAAAAGCTATAGGCAAGCATCTGGGAGACATTAAACGATAAACAGTTTATTAGTGTATACTGCTATGTATACATTCCACAGCCTTACCACTTCATGATGTGATCAAACAAAACGTCACAAACACAGCAGAGATGAGCTAGTTTGGTACTTGGCCAAAATAACTCGAAGGAGCCCATAACTACTGTGGAAGTGATGTTAGCAGTCCACAACATGGTATTTTTCTTTGAGCAGTCATCCAAATGTAATAAAAGGGGTGACTGCTTGCAAGTTTTCATCAATACATGAAACACAAATTGGTTTCTGAGAACTTGTTCAAAGCAAGAGACTTATCTTAGCACCAGCTTTGCTGATTATACTCTGCCTATGTAAATGATCATGTCTTTTCAAGCAGGCACTAGTCCAAATCAGTTCTGATCAAACTGTTCTTGTGCAATAGCATCAAATGAATCAAAATCACGCAAAAAATTAATGGTAATGCTTTTTGGTGAGCTGAATTTATGAAATATTTTGCTGATGCACAGTAGAATCACTTTTCAAAAGTAATAGAATAAAGAAGAGTTGAGTGGCAAGTTACCATCTACAAAAATTTTGATTACATGGAGGAAAAATGAGCCAATAGGTAGTCTATTCTGAAAAAACATTGCAATATTTCTGACTAATATCAGTTTTTTTCATAATAACCTTTTCTTCAGTCAAAAACTTTTTGCTTGATCATCTAGATATTTGGGGGAAGAAGGCTGGATTTACTGAAAAATGTCAAGAGTTTGGGGTTTTGTTTGTTTGTTTTCCAAATTATATATTTAAAGATACTGATACAGTGGTTCCAGTCTTTTGCATAGTTACCCAATAACAAAAGTATTCACCCAGTATATGCAAGATCAAGGTTCAGGATCTTTCCTTGCTTCATAACATTTCCACCCCCTCTTCAGATAAAGGTTTTTATTCCTGGGTTTTGGAACATTTTGCAAAGGGTCATGTTCAATTTCTATCATGTACAAAAGGAAATTGTGTCAATAGTAATTACATGTAGCCTGAAGCAGGAAAAGTAATGCAATGCTTGTCCTGATAGGGGAATGTCTAGTCTATAGATTCCTTTGATGTGATATCTCACTTAACATCTTGCCATAGAACTAAATGGAGGAACCTCCACAGAGCAATTCATCCCATCTTAAAGTAGAAATGGGATGCAGTTCATCCTACTAGATTTAACTGTGTATGATGAAAATACAGGATACAGTTCACCTATAATTCATTGTCTAAATATATACGTCAATGTATGAACTAGGAACTTAAGTTTCCATTTAAGTCAGAGGAAGTTATAGCCAATATAGAAAATGAACCCATACTGTGGTTCAGAGCTAGTTAAAGTAGACACAGTTTTATTTTATGATGTTTTAAAATAGGTCCTCAATATAATAAGAAAAAAAGGAATCATTGTATTCTACCAGAAATCTGTTAATCTTTACACTTTAGTAAAAAAAAAGAGAGAATCATAGAACCATAGAATGTCCCAAGTTAGAAGAGACCCACAAGTCCAACTCCTGTCCCTGCACAGGACAACCCCACAGTTCACATCATGTGTCTGAGGGGGTTGTCCAATCTCTTCTTGAACACTGTCAGGCTTGGGGCTGTGACACCTCCCTGGAGAGCCTGTTCCAGTGCTCCAGCACCCTCTGAGGGAAGAACTTCGTCCTAATATCCAACCTAAACCTCCCGTGGCACATCTTCCTGCCATTCCCTCAGGTTCTGTCATTGGTCACTAAAGAGAAGAGTTGGGCACCTACCCTTCCTCCTCCCTTTGTGAGGCAGCTGTAGCCACCATGAGGTCTCCCCTCAGTCTCCTCCAGGCTGAACAAACCAAGTGACTTTAGCTGCTCCTCATACAGCTTCCCCTCCAAACCCTTCACCAACTTCATCGTCCTTGAAGAAATTGTTTGCTTCCAATCAGACTAATTCTTTGATTACAAAACTAAAAATCAATTACTGATCACCCACTGTTCTTGACAGTCATTTATCTTCCAAGATCTACCATTATGGTGTTATTTGCACCAATTCACTCGAAAGATTGCTGTAATTCTGTTTCAAGACCTTCAGCTTTGAATCTATTTGCGAAGGTAATTTGGATTAAATTCTTGTACTTCTTTGATGCT
This sequence comes from Caloenas nicobarica, assembly GCF_036013445.1. Taxonomy (NCBI): domain Eukaryota; kingdom Metazoa; phylum Chordata; class Aves; order Columbiformes; family Columbidae; genus Caloenas; species Caloenas nicobarica. Next base: position 178,355,175 of record NC_088245.1, read on the forward strand.
TCATTGCTAATTGCTATGGATTCACTTTTCACAATTCACTCAAAAGAATACAGATGAATATAATCTCAACCTTAGAATGAGAGGGTTTTTTTGTTTTAACTTTCAGTTTCTTCTAGAGATCGTAAACAATGAGACTAATTTGATACAGTGCTTTATATGCTTAGTGGAAGTAAATGACAGCTTGTTAACACATTTAATGTTGGATTTGAGCTGCATTTGTATTAGGATTTTTTTATTAGTTTATTCACTGACATATTAACAAAAAGATGAAAAAAAAAAAGAGCTGAGAGATGAAAAACTGACTTAATTCTATGTTATCTGTCAGCTATTTGGAGGATAAACCAGAGCTTTCTCATGACTATTAAATCAAATAAACAGTCTGTTTAAAAGCAACATTACAGAACAAACCTCAGCAATGATGAGCGACACCTTGATCTTAGTGAGCAAATTTCACCTCAGGTTACTTGTGGTTCTGTTAAAGATAATAACAGCTGAGTCTGATGATATCTTTGAATGTCAGTGCTATCAAAAGGAATCCTTTAACACACTTTGATTATACGGTAGCTGAGCAGTCTGTCGATGATAGGTTTAATGGTGCCTTTTGACAGTCTTATGTAACCACCTCATTTGTTCAGGACATACTCCCAAACTAAAACAATTTATAGAAAGACCTTTCCTCCTTGTTCCAGCTTGTTTACTTTCATTTAATCACAGTTTCCTTCTCTTCAAATTACATTTTTCTGTCTTTAGGATGGTTGTCATTTTTATTAAAACTCAGTAAAAGTCTCAGCTCTTTTATTCACTTCTTACAGATACTGCTTTTGACATCATGTCACTGAGTACATTCAAAGTTCTGTTTTCTGTGTCTTTTAGTAACTTGCTTTCTTTCTAATATTCAAATCCTTACTACTAGCATTCTACAGAATTTAGTTCTCCTTGTAGACTGTTTTCTATTTGTATTATGTCATAAGTTGTTATTGTAGGGCATAGCCCCATGTATTTTGTGATGACACTAATTTGTTGTTCTTTTTATGACTTGTTGACAAATGCTATTTCCACTTTATCATAGATGAATGCAAATAGCTTGGCCTTAATGCTTTGAAATAAAAATCATTACAAGTTAGCCATTCATTTGCCCAGAAAAAATTAGGAAGAAAAAAAAAAAGGAAAGAAAAGAAAATAAAAAAGAAAAAAAAAGATGGTAGCATTTCAAGTTTGAATGCTCATGTAAAACTGAAATATTACATTTATTTTGTTTCTTAGTCAGGCTATGTGGCACATATGCATGGTTTCATTTGCTTCTTTGCCACAGCTTATCTCAGAAGTTTGATTCTTTGTTACACTGACTTGGCCAATCCTTTTATCTTGTATATTGACTAGTAAGTCCTTTCTAGTTTGTCTTCCCCATTCTATCATTCAAAGACAGAAGCTTTTTCCATATGCCACCAAATGAGATTGCTAGGAAATTTCAACACTATGGTGGGGGGGGCGGAAAAAGTTACAAAAATATCTAAATACCTATGTTTAAAACTTCTCTTTGTGAACAGTAGTCCACACAAAGCAGAAGAGTCCAAACATACACTTAAGGATTCAGCCTCTCTTTTTTTCTCTAGACACAGGGACCAAAGCAAACTGACATGTGCTGTGGCCTTCTGCTGCCATTAATCTGGACTTTGTTATCGAAACAAGACCCTTGCCCATGGATGGAAGCTTCAGAGATGGTCTTGAATGCCCACAGCCTGGTATCTCCCATGGTCACAGCTGTGAGAGTCAAAAAGGCCATTTCCAAATGGCCGTGACAGGAACCTTAATGTTCAGGCCCTTCTTCAGGGGCAAGATACATGCCATAATGTCACCCAGCCATTCCTAGCGAGAGCAACACAATTTACGGTTAACTCACACCATGCTCCTGTAACTCACCTCACACACAGGGATCCTGTGTGAAAATCAGCACAGCCATGATGCCTTGTGCCTAAAAGCCACTTAGCTGAGGGTTCTCTGTCCCAGTGTTGTTCAGGTAAGTTGAGGCAGGGCACACTAGACTGCCTAGGCACTGATGAAACATCCCTATAAAAGAAAGGCTACATCAAAAAAATTCTTTCATCCATGTCGTTTTTGAGGACAGCATCCCTATGACAACAACATTTGTCCTTAATCAAGACAGAAACATCACTATTCTCCCTCAAAATGAATGTGCACTGATGTAGTTGTGAGAGCTGAGAAGAGTCTTCAAGAAGCTATAGAAGATGACTGTGAAGCATTCAGTGTTTCAAATACATCTGCACCATATATTGTCCCTTTTCATGACTAGTTAACCTCAAGAACCGATACATTGTAATTTTGCATTTAGAAAATTCAGTGCTTTCTTGTGTTTAAGTGAAATTTGAGTGACGAGTTTCATTCGACAATTTACAGAGAACTTTCCAGCCAAATCCGGTCTACTAATTGTCAGCTATACCAGGGATATTAATAGTGGTCTGGTAAACAATGCGAATAAGGAGGAAGTGAAAAATACACTAGTTTGTGCAGGAATTATGTATCAGCCTCACAGTTGGCACCATTACACCATTCACAAACTTATTGTAAAATAGCTGTCTGTATTTTTAATCATTCAGAAAGCATGAGATGAATCACGGTCTGGCAGGGTTTATCTTCTTCCTTTGGGTGCAGAAGATCAAAGAGTAATGATGCTCCCACCTAGCTGTTAGGTAGTCAAAAGCAGCCGGGATGAGCACGGACTTAGTAAAAGTTACTCTAGATTAAAAAAAAAAAAAGTCAAACCCAGTGTCATTGCTTTTTATCATATTCTGTTCACTTTTCTTTAAAAACCATTGGCTTTACTCCTTTAATTTTACAAATGCTACACTCCAGAAGAGTTCATTATCTGCTGACTATTCTTTTCAGCTGTTTGCGGGAAGATTTATCTCACCTAACCTTTGCTGTCTAGACAGTATAATCTGGTATAAATGATCATTTAAGCAATAGGGAAGAGACAGATATCTTCAGACTATGATTCATCTCCATGATGGGCAGAACAGACACTTAGCTCTGCCCATGTGCTATAGGAAGAACCTTATGTAGATTAATTCATGACTTGCAAATGACTCTATATCTCAGCAATCACATCATGGCTGTACCTTTGTCACCTGTGTCTCTAGCACATAGATACCAGGTATACTTATTACACATTCCTACAAGCAAACCACTTCTGAGGGGGGGAAACGAAGAAACAACTAAACCCCCAAAACCCCAATATTAGATTGCTGTAAAGATATTTTTTTTTCTCACTGATGAGCTTCTTAAACCATTCATATCAATCAATTATTTTAAAATGAAAAAGATTTGAAAAATAAGCCACCACAATCTGCTGTCTGTTACTGTCTGTTTTTAAAAGGATTGGCTTAGATTTTGTGTGACAGAGGGAGCTAAGCATTTTTTCTGCTGAATATAATTGAATAGAAATCATAGCTACATCTGCCTACTGCAAAGTCTCTTTAATACAAAGGAGACAATCCTGTTTAAGATTCACTTTTAAGTATTTTTCAAAAGTATGCCTTTAAATAATGATGGACTCTTTCAGTGGTATGTATTTAAGAACAAATTTGCAAACATGACTGACTGTATCTTTATACAAACATGCTTAAGTGCATCTTAATTTCAAATAGCTTTCACCTGCCAGTGCCAGTTTCCACTTGGAATTCAGTTACTGGAGATTTTCATCTGGTTGTCCACACAACTGAGAGATTTCAGCAACCAATAGATGCTTCTGCAGCTTTCAATGTATAACACTGATTTTGCAGAAGTGACCCTTGCAATTTCTCTGACTTCTAAAAGATTGTTTCTCAGAGTTTTGCAGAATGACAGCCATTCACCAGCGTCCCTCATGCCTCTGGAGATCTCTGTGGTATGATAAATCATGTCAATTTTTAGTGGTATATTACTTTGTATTCTTTTTTTTTATGTGGAGACAACTGATTAAAACTACTGATAGACATAGGGTCAACACCAGATGCAAAAAGACATACAGAATAAAAAGCAGAACTAGCAGCTCCACTTGTAAACTTCTGTAAAACACTTTCCACCTGTTTGTCACACCCTTTTTGACTTAAACAAACAAAAGTTTTCACCTTTTTTTCCACTCAGGGATTTTTTTCTTCCCAAATTCATGAACAAACATTAATGAACAAATCAGTCAAGATTTCCAGTCACAGAATACTTATAGTACTGTAACTGAAAAATATGCTGCAATGACAGATTAGTGTAAATAAACTCACACACATTTATTAAAAAAAAAAATAGTCATTGAATTTTGTATTTTTTTTCCATTCATACAATACAGACCTCTATCTCCGATTTTTGACCCTAAAGCTTAGAGGATTAAAAATAGCAAGGGAAAATGCCTTTATCTTTGTGCCTCTGAGATTCAGTAAAGATAATGGAACTATTTCTTCCACAGAGGTTACTCTCCATAGTTCCGTTCTCACCAATTGTGAGTGCTGCAGTATATTGTATGAGATTTTCAAGGAATTATTCAAAAATCTTATCTAAATACACTAGTCTGTCAGTCCAAAAAGTCTAGAAAATAACTGGTGACTACTGAAAATATTTAGATCAATTATTACAAGCTTTATATCATCCAAATGTTTAAACCCTAAAGCCAGCATCCTGTTTTACTCAAACTTCCACTGAAGCCAGCTAGTTGCACCTAAAGTGCAGTAGAAGGTTTCCATAGAAGTACAATGAAGAGCTGGAACAGAAGAAAAAGATTTACTCATTCACCTGAAATTATTTCTCATGCTATGTGGCAATCAAGTGCTCAGTGATAACTCTTAAAATGTGGAGCAGTCTTGAGGAACAGTTAAAATATTAGTTAGTTGAAAGCTGTTAACATGTTTTCCTGAAAGGCCAAACTTGATAACAAAGGTAAGTTCATAGTAGCTTTAAAACAAGTGATTCTGTGAGAACTAAAATATTAATAGTTAATCCTGGTTTCTGTGTGTGACTGTAGAATATATCAATAGGATCAAAGATCTCAATAGGATCAAATGTTTAAGGGTCGAAATTAAAAAAAAAAAGTATTTTAAGACACCTATCTCTGTCAAATAAATGAATTAACCAGCAGATTCACACAATGAACATGCATACCTACCACAAAACTGAAGCATGAGCTTTATTTCTTAGAAAGAGCAACTTCTCTTAAAATTGTAGAAAACAGGTTTGATAAACCATCAGTTGAACAAAAAATACATACATATATCAGAGTTCAACTACTGCCAAAAAATTTTCTATTTAAAAAAGAAAATAGCAAAACTTTTCTTTCATTCTTCTTTTCCTATAGATGTTGATTACATTGCATAACAGTGTCATGGTTTAACCCCAGCCCACAACTAGGACCACAGCAGCCACTTGCTAACTCCTCCTTACCCCCCAAGTGAGACAGAGCAGAGAACCAAAATGGAAGGGAGAAACTCATGGGTTGAAATAAGAACAGTTTAATAAGACCACAACAACAACAACTAATAATAATGAACACTCCTGGTGATACATGAGCATTTGTCAAAGATCTTTGCAAGAAAAATCTTGTAATGCAGGACATTTTTTTTACCATTTCATAATGAAGTGCAACTTGGCCATCAAAATACTAACATTTAACTTTTGTGTGTGCATTGCAAGGTACTTACTTGCAATAACTGAATTTTTCACCCGCTAGCTAGAAACTGTCAGTCATTTTTATTTCAAAAGATAGGTGATTCACTCAACAAATTATTATTCCTGTCTAGATTATATGAAATATCTTTGAAGGACAATTTTCCTGCCAGACACTTACTGACAAAACACGGTTTTTCAGTTTTTCTAGAACTAGTGCTCTAGTCCCTCTCCAGAAAGCCAGAAACAGCACCTACATTGTCCGACCACCCAGTAAACAATATTTTTTGTACTTCACAAACAATAAGCTAAAGAAGTCCTAAACAAACAAACAAAAATATTTAAATACATATGTTTTATTGAAGGGGGGAATAAAGCACAACGATATGACATTTTGGGAAATAATAATATTCTCTGAAAAGCAAAATACTTTCAGAATACAGGGAGAAAACTCTCAAACAACCCCTTCTCCTTTAGCTGTATGTAACTGCTCTAGTAGTGACCCACTGGTGCATCTCAGGCTCTCAGGATCCTGAATGACACTGTGTTAATGACATTAAACATAATATACTCTGGGTTCATGCTATCAAGTTAAGAGGTCCCACCAGGGTCTGCTCAGTTCAATTGTGTGTTGTAGCACCTGTTCTTCCTCACTGACCAGGCTGAATAACTCACCCGTGTTTGTTGTATATCAGCTGTGACTTCAATTAGCCAGGAAATCCCTCACCATCTCGGCTTTCTGCTAGCTCTTGCTACCAACTACTTTCCTTGCAGCTAGATTGTCTGCATTTCTCCAACATAATTATAAGTCTCGTATTTTCTCCAACTTTTTAACTAATTGGCTTTAACAGAAATGCCTCCAGATGTTTCGAGGCCCATAAATCAACCTGTTTCAGTGTGCCTTTTGGACTGTTCTGGCCTGTTTTCCTAGCAGATCCTCAAAGCCCTTACCGGCTTCCATCCCACTGGAGATCAGGGAAAGATCAGCCTTTCTCCTCAGGCTTCAAGCTGCCAGGTTTACCTAGGATTATTCTTGCACCCTGCGGGAAAAAATAAACACTTCAAAACTGGTACTTTCTATAGAGTGAAATTAAGAGGTATTAGAAGGCGTTCAGCCAATTTCAGCCTTATCAGTTGGCTGGAGATATGAAAGTACCATCCTGATTCACAACTTGGGATGCATCTCACCACGGAAAAGCACTTGGAAGTACAGTTATGATGAAAGCTACCCTGAATTTTAATTTATATCAACTGAGACAAGTAATAGATTCACAAGCTGTGTGCTGTGAGACAAGTCTTTTTAGGTTGCTGCTCTTTTCTCACTGCCATCTTAAGAAAAAGCAGGTGAATTTAAAGACAAGCCAAATTAGTCTTGCAAAAACCAACTAAGGCTATTTAAAGCAATATAAAAAAATGTACACAAAATAAGAAATCAATTTCTTGCATGAAAGACAATTTACCTCACCAAACATGTAACCCAGTGACTGAAGCAATGAAGCCATACACTGTTGCTGAATGATGGCAATGGCAGAAGAATTAACTTCATCATACAGTGTCATACTACCCAGATGGCACAGCAGAAAATATTCTTCTCATCTTGCACTGAATCTAGACATTCCATGAACATAGTTGATGTGTTTTTCTCTTGGCTTATGTGCATTTTTCTCTTGGCTTATGTTCATTATGTGTACAAATATATCGTGCATAATTTTTTTTTCTTTTTCTCATCTCTTCTCTATCTGAACAGCTGTGAAAAAGTAGATTTTACTGCTTGATAGGTTCATGAGTAAGTATATCATTGACTACTCCTGCTGCACAGTAATTTGTACTGAGGAGGTAAAATAAATAACAGGAAAAAAAGTGGATCATGGCGTGAAGCATGCATTTAGGTCATAGCAAGAGAAGCTAACAGAGGACCCTGCAGCATCCACTCTGATTCCCAGAACAGACTTAGGCATTTTAGACAGTTTCAGTTAAAATGATTATCAATAGGGCATGGCCTCTAAACTGAAGAATTGTTTTTGTCCTGTATGGTAAAACAGGAAAAGGGTACATGCTCTGCTGCTGTGCTTTGAGGATGTCTGTTGCGTGGTGGGAAAACATCCTCTGAATTCTCTATGATCTCACACTTTTTCACACAGACCATGCCTCTAAATTTCACGTGTCTTGAAAGTCATTCCCTGCCCTCAACAATTACCCGACTCACTTTCATTTTGGGTTGTGCTTTGTGAAGTTTTTCAGGGCCAGGAAAGGATGGGTTGCTTAAATTAGTTGAAGTTAGAACCTGATGTCTCTCTTTTTTTTCCTTTTTTTTTTTTTTCAAGTCAGTTGCCCAATGGAAACATGTTTGGCTATTTTTCAACACTACAAGAAATCCTTACTGCAAAGACTATGCAGCTGGTTGAAGACTCAAGCTGACATGAAGAAGCTTTTGAGTTAATTTAGTCATCAGCTTTGGGAATACTATCCCAAAATGGGTGAGACAAATACTTGGCTGCATATTTGGTCTGCAGCTTTCCCTCTCTCTATCCTGTCAAAGCACAAGCAGGCAAATCTTTTGAAAACTCTCTGCTGAAAGCTTAAATAAGTGCTTTACCCAAGCCTTTGGCAATCTTTCTATAAACTGGACAGAGGAGAACCTGCACAGGTTTTGTTGTCCTTTTCCACAACGTACCTAAAAGATGACTCCATCAACGATACTCCCAGCACTGAAATGTGCTCTAAAAGCATGTTGTCACACTGGCTAACACCAGCTGAGAGAACTGTATTTATTGACCAGTACAGGAAAACTGACATGTAGCCATGTGGCTCCCAATCAGGTATTGAATTGGCTCAAGTCTATTTACTGCATAAGATATAGAACACCACCAAGACAAGTTTAGGAAAGTTTAAATTTTAGCATTCCATATCAAGCTATGGTCTCTCTTCTGATACTGGGTAAAATGTGTTTGGTTCCCAGTTAATCCTTCAGTGACATCTGTATGTCACACAGCTCTGTGTGATGAACTAATCATCGCTTCTAAGCCTTTGAACTGCAAGCTTCATTCTAGAGAATCAAGCATGTCTTACATTCAAAAATTAGAAGAAACATAAAATGAACCTGCAGCTGCAACTTTTCCATGTCTTTTCCTCAGTTGTCTCAGGTTTTAAATAAAATAATGGGGCGGGGAGAGTTTCCTTTGACTGAGTTTTGCCATTGCAGTTGAGAATGTTTAAGAAAGTCCGGGAAGAAAAGAAAAACATAATGTTCACAGCTCATAAAAGAAAATAATTACAATTCCTTTCTGCTACTTTAAAATATGCACACCTCCTACTTCATGGCTGCAGATCAGATGCAGAAATGGGCATATTTGAAAGTGACAGGGCTGGAAAATGGTCTGGTTTCATACATGTTTGCTTTCATCCTTGCCTGTTGATTGTCACTCTCGCTGGGAACACTAAACCAGTCAGGAGATTGTAGCTTGTTTGCCCAAGAGCTTGAAGCTTTTTTTTTTTTTTTCTCTTGAGTTTTACTTTTAATTTAATATGAGATATGTTTAATACTTCTTCACCTCCCCCTATTTTGTTATATACAACTTAGATTCTCAATAGTTTCTTAGTTACTTCAAGTTTTTTAAACAACTGTATCCAAAGAGCCCCACAGAGTGGCAAACCCTTTATAGTTTATGCAAAGTTATCTCCAAGAACAGAGGAACTTTTATGTTATTTTAATGCATTGGCTCAGCAGTATCCTCTGTTGCTGAACAGCAAAACAACTTTCTTGAATCTCTTACCCTGAGGCAAGGACAAAAAAGCTAGTTAGAGTTAGGCTATGGGATTCAGGTGTCACTGTGCCAGCAGAGCTTAGCAGAGCAGACAGTGGCTGATGAAATGCTCCTTTATGCAAGGAGGATTTCAAGCCACATGAAACATTTGTTCTTCTGTTACAAAAGCTTATCAGGTTCCAGAGGCTTTAAAAAGTCTGCATGGGAAATACAATTTATATAGAGGGTTTTAATCAATTACATTAAAAAAGATTCCAAAACAGTGAAAACATATCCAAGTGAACAATATCCTGCACAGAACAATGAAGGAAACTAAGTATCCGTGGAGCTGCTGGGTCAGAGCTGAAGGTCAAGACTCTTTTGCTATTGCAGGAATTTACACAGTTTACATAACGCAGTGATCAATGCAGTCATCCAGGCATGATTTCCCAATTAACAGTAAAGAAAATTGGGGGCTAATTGAACGTTAGATGTTTGAAACATAGTGATAAAAGATAATCATTACATTAAAAAGCTAGATCATAATTAATCCATCGTAAGCGATACTCCAGAAAACAAGTTGTAGAGAAACTACACATAACACAAAAGAATTTGGACAATAACAATGAAGTTAACACCAGGAGAAAAACAAAACAAACAAAACCAAAACCCAAACAACAACAACAAAACACACACACACACACAAAACTGAATCTGGTGCAGTAATGCAGTAATTTTCTATTAATTGATTAACTGTTAAAATAAATATATATTTATGAATTATTGCTAAAGAGAATATAAAGAATTGTGAGAGGATTTCATGCCATAATAAGAATTGCAAATGGAGAGGAGACACAGCATTTTGTCTTATGTGGAGGCCAGAAGACAGTATTGATAGTTGTTTAAATCATCTCCAAAGAGATCAATACATATTATGAGAGATGCATAGTTCATCATTCCTCTTGACCAACAGGAGTAATGAAACAGAATAGATAGGTGTAAACATTGAAATACTACTCTTTGAGGGCATAAATATGTCCCCTGGAAAGGAAGAGGTTCCTATTTTAACAAATGGAGTATCAGAAGTAAATCCATTCACTACAGTGAGTCCATTCTAAATAAATGACGTATGTTAATTGGGGAGAGGAAAATAGTAGGCCACATCTAAACAGATATTTGAACTTGTATAGGCCACCAAAAGACAGTCTAGATCTGCCATGGAAGTCTGCATATATGATATTACACCTAGTTAATATAAACCTGAACCAAACACCAATCTCTGGTATAAAATGGCACATTGGATTGACACTTCAGTCTCCTATAGTTATTCTGTGCCTCACCTTCAGAAGAAACACCTCCACTGCATCACGCATAACCTTATCTCCAAAGCCTTACAAATGCATAAGAGCATTTACAAGCATGAAACAAGGATTTGTGCAAACAAATTATTCAGAGTTTGTGTAAATTTTTGAAATCGTGGCAATCATTCTGGTTCCTGCTTTTGACCATTACATACAGATTTAAACAATAAAAGGCAACCAAACAAAAAAAAAACAAACCATAAAATCCTGGTATGGGAGCCAGTTACGTGTTTTAGCTAAGTATGCAATGAGTTTTCTCAAATTTAATATCTGGTTTTAATATCTTTTCAATCTCATAAATTAATAGCACAAAAGATCATAAAGCCAAATTGATGCTGTCTTGGTGAGGTTGTCACTGAATTAACAGGGCAAACTGGCATAAAGTGTCTGAATAGAGATGGGCTTAGTCAAGGACCTAAAGAAGTCCATGCCACCTTCCACATCTGTTTTTCCAGTGTTGAGAGGGACATTGTCTATAAGGTCTATATGACAGTGTGGAGTATGTGCCAACAGAAGCTTCAGGCTCCTAGGAAAGTTCTCCTAGCGCTGGAAGGTGGTGAGGCAGAGTGGTACAGGGCTGTGGCTGACCTAGCAGACTTGCTGGCAAGAGAGTTGTCGTAACCCATGCTCAGAGCTGCCTTGACACATGCAGGTATTTCACCCAATGACATGGTGCAGACACACTATTACAACACTTGTGTCCTGAGCTCTTTTGGTACAGAGACTCAGAAACAGAGTCTTCATCCTGTTTCATTTCCAGTATCTAAAGCACATAAAGTAGGAGCTATAACCATTCCAGCCAACTTTGACACAACTTCTTTGACCCATGGAGGACAACGAGCATCTCCAGGAAACAAATCACTCACATGTAAGACCTGAACTGCCCTCTGAAGTCATGTCTCTCACTCTCTTTTTTCTCCCTCCTCAGCCTCTGGGAGACACAATCTCACTTCTAACAAAGATGCCAAGCTGTGGTGGGATAAATGTGCAACTCAGATTTTTATTATCAAGATTGGGAAAAAACCTCCAGATTGTTAAATTCCAATCACGGAGTGAGGAGGCAATTCTTCATACTTTTCAAAAAATCCTGTGCTGTTGACTGAAAGTTAACCCTGAGCAAAGCTTGTTCAGCAAGGCAGCAAGCAAACTGCCCTAAACTGGCTGTCAAGCAGCAGCTACTGCCAACATGCATTAAAAAAGAAAAAAAAAAAGAAAAAAAAAATCCTAATGTGTTTGTTATTTCATCAGGAGCCACACATCTTGTGTTGACTGTGTATCACCAATCAACAAATGAATGTTAGTTTTGCCTTGAAGAAAGCAATAAAGTGGGACATAAAATTATTAATGAATGTTAATGCATATGAGTAATAAATAGATTTTAATGTTTTCAGCTCCTTAGAGGGGAAAAAAAAAAATCAATTTCTGTGTAAAACTTTGATACTTTTACACAAAGCTCATTGCCACAAAAAACACCCAAATATTTTAATCTGAAAACAAACAACAGCAACAACTTTTTCATCTAAATTGACCTAAAATCTTACTATAGACTTTTTTCTGAATTCTTTATTATAACTTTAGTTTAGCAAGGAACTAACAGCCCTGTGATCCAATGACTTATAAATAAATTAATTAATAATGTGTAATATTTTATTTCCTCAGTGTACTGCCTAAGTACAAAAGATGCAGGTGTGGGTTTAGGGTTGACTTGAATTGAAAATCTTACTACATATGGAGCCAATGTACACTTGGAAAATAAATGTCTGGGCAGATGAGAGTGTGCCCTGGCAGCACAGCCTTCCATCATGGCCCCCATCCCTCTGCTTCATCTTTTGTTTGCACTGCATCTATCCAATTTTGATACGTCCTGCTCTCTAGCTTAGGTATTCACAACACACCCACCATCTTAATCTCTAACTCCTCTGATCACGAATTTTGTCCCACAAGGCATCTAATCAAGCTAAGTCATACAGTATGCCACTTCTGAATGACTGTAATTAAACAAAGGCATCTGTTGACTGTGACCACTGGCATTAAGAGAATAGCAAATAGATGTAAGGCAACAGAGATGTACAAGGGGAACTGAACAGAAAAGATAAGGAGGCAAGTGAAATCCACCTCCCAGAAACAGAAGGAGGGAGACACCAGAACCTGGAGGCCAAAGTGTTCAGTTCTGAAGTTATAAAGCCAGAGCCAAAGTGCACTTTTCAGAGATGTTGCCTTGGGAAATCTGTGTAAGCCAGGTGTTTAATCTGGTCAAAAAAGGGCTTTGATAATTGAAGAAAAAGTTTTAAACTTTTATTATTTTCCTCATTTAACAGCTGCCAATTGTTGTCAACAAAAGCTTTCCAGATCCATTTCTGTCCAATTCCTGTTAAGCCTCATGTTGCATCAGGACTTAAGAACAAAATGAATTATTCTTGTCCTCTTTCTTTCTTTCCTAATTATAAACAAGGATGAAAAATCGCTAGGAAAATACATGTATAATTAACATATTTGATGGATGTGTTACTCTGTGGTTCTTGATTATCTGTCCAAGAACACTGATCGCTTATCATCCTGTTCAGCAGTTAAAAAATGTAGGGAGGGCTGAAACAAAGACCTTGTAGGAAGAAAATAGAGGAAATGCACAGGAGATTTTAAAAAACAAGGTAACAATCTCACACATGATGCAAAATCTGTTCAACTGTGATGTCAAAATATGTGTCTTTCAAAATTTTTTTTTGAGTGCTATGGTTTCACAAACTCTTTACAGAACAATGTGACATGACTTACCAAGCAGGGCTGCTCCAACCCCAACTTTCACAAAAACAGCTGCTTAGAACACACTTTCAAGGAAGGATCTTATTTGACCTCTTCCCATTTGATTACAGAATTCAAATGTGCCATTTAAAGTGTTCTTTTTTTCTCTTCTTTATAAGGCTTTTCAGTAGTAACTTGTTTTACAGAACACTTTTTTTCCTGAAAAATCTCAGAGTCCTTCCTCACCTCTGCTTCTTCCCCCAAATTCTTCCACCTAAAAATAGCTAAATAACTCTTCTGTACAGCTACAACATTCATAGACATCCAGGAAAACAGAACCTACAATAGAAGGAATGGCTTGTAATTCCTACAAGTTCAAGCTTAATGTATCCAGCAGGTTGAACGGGTAGCAAAGGAGGAGATTGTATTTATAGTAATGGAGCTGTCCATCACATATTAGATTGAAACCAATTATTACTCATCCATTTGAGTCAGTTCACTGTTCACTTCTAGTCCTTGGATCTCTAAATACATGAGAATTCTTTCCTGGTAAGACAGAAATGAGTACAGTGACAGTTACAAGCCCCATGACCAATCTAAATTTAATCAAAACCTTGCCCTCAGCAATCAAAGTTGTAGGAAATAAGAGAACAAGCCACATGCTTCATCAATGAGTGGTAGTGACCAACATCTCTCTTACTGGATGAAATGTCGTCATAAGATGACAAAATCTCAGTGCATACAATTAGTAGCAAACACAGCAAGAACTCGACAGTACTTTTTTCTTTTTTTTAATGAAACTTATAGAAAAATACTAATAGTTGAGTATGTAAACAATAAAAGTTTTCTCATAGAGCCGATCCCCCGAATTTCTGAATACACTCACAGAATTGATTTAACCTGATACTACTCTCATTTTGTGTGTGTTGGAAGCAAAAAGTCAACGTTCATAAGCTGTATTTCTAATGCAGTTCTATACGAATATTTCCTTGATTTAATGCTATTGAAACTGTGATGAACTAGGTAAGATTCCTATGGAGAGGGTCACTGGGTGTCCCATCCCAACAGGTGGGATGAGGGATGAGTTAACTCTGAACGCGACACACGCCCTGACTCAACAGATGAGATCAGGTGTGAGTTAACTCTGGGTTAATTCTGCACGGTTATGCAAAGTGAATGACAGACAATCACTCCAGGGGTTCAATGCAATTATGAGTTTTACTAAAAGTACGTGTTGGAATACTAGTTACAGTGAATGCTGGCTTGGCAAAAGTATTTTATGATATCACAGAATGTATCAACACTTTAACAGCAAAAGGTCCTTCTACGAGTAATGTATTGGCAACCATTAGTAGCTATAATACAAAACTTAACAAGAATCCAACTGCACAGCTTAAGATGATGTTACTCTTATATGTTCAAAAGGAAAAAGAGAGAAAGAGAGTGGTAGGGAGGGAAGGAAAACTAAGGTATAAGAGATAGGGAAAGAGAATAATCTATCACTTGTGGAAGAAGAGACAAAGAAATAGGGATATAGAAAAAAAGGAGAGAAGGAAAGAGCAGAGAGAAAGGAAGAAAGAAAAGAGTGAGGGATCCAACCACTCTTACGACTCCGCAGCGTGGTGTATGATGATGTGTGGCCTCCAGTGTCCCACAGCGAGGATGCTGGGGTTTGTTGTTCAGGAGCGCAGTGTCTTCCGGTTTCTGGTCCAGTTCCTGCGGCGAGGCTGGTGCGTGGAGGGTCCTCAGGGTGGTGGGTTCCCTACTGGTGCTGTTTTGGGTGAGCTTTTTTTTATAGCTCTCCAAGTAAAGGAAAGTCCGGGGGGAAGGGGTGATTGTGAAACATCGAGAAGTCTGGACAAGTCCTGGGCCACATTGAAGGGTCTCAGCTTTTCCCTTTTGTGCCATGCAGAAGTCCGGGGGGAAGGGGTGATTGCAAAAGATCAACAAGTCTCGGGCCACACTGAAGGGTCTCAGCTTTTCCCCTTTGTGTGCCATGCTGGGCATATCAGAAGATGGAGCTATGTGCCCTCCAGCACATCCCCCACCTCCGGTATTGCAATATAGTAAAAAAAAAGTTTCTGACAGATTCTATTTTCAAGAGAAAATTTTAAAAAATCTATTCCAAAGAATATCATAGCTCAATCACATATTTTCTTCAAACAATTTCTGATTTACATATTCACTCAGGACATAGCTCTTAGAGGACATAAAGAAAAAAGAAAAAAAACCAAACCTAAAAAACACTAAAAAAAAAAGAATGACTACGCTTTTTGCTCATTTGAAATGCATTACCTTTACTAAAAAGATACCAAATTAATTATTACATGAAATTTAGAAGGTACTGACTTCTGCTGAAATTTAGGAATGTTGAGTCTGAGTAAAATTATTACATATTTTTTATAAATTAAACAGTGCTCAACCAGTACTGGACTGATGCATCTGTTACAAATTATAGTTATACTGATGCCTCACTGTAGATTATAGGGCCAAGTAATCTAGGATGACACATCTACGTAGTGTCCTTCCATTCCACACTTTGATCTCTGCAGTAGCTGGCAGTTATGCAAGATACAGACAGCTGAAAAATTCTGTTAAATCCTCAGGGCCACAGATACTTGAGTGCACAATTAATTCTACTCAAAGCTGAAACTTGCGTGTTAAATCTGCCATGTTTTTTTCTGATTCAGTTAACATTTTCCACAGTTTTTACCTAGTTTGAGCCAAATGCCCCTTCCCTGAAGTGCTTAATGCAGGATAGTTCTGCAGACCCCTCAATATGGGAAGACAACTTTTAATTAGAGGCATCCTCAGCCAGACCCAGTGCTGGCCTTTTAGCATAGAGATGACCCTGTTTGCACATTCCACAAGATCACTCTACCATTATCACTAGGTGCCTGTATTTTGGTACCGTACTCATCATACAGGATTTTTGTTCCCTGTGAGTTAATGAGAATGACCGCAGAAAAAAAGATCATCCATGTATTTATTCAGGTCAGATACATTTCAATAACTATCTTCTCTTTTTTTTATGATTTTTCAAGAGAACATTTTAATAAAGAGTTTGCCTGTGAACTAAACAGGAAAAAAAATTCCTAACATACTGAAAATCTGTAGAGAGAGGGGCAGGGTGACTTGCTAGCTCTTCCCATCTGCCCATTGGACTGATAATGTATTACACAAATTTCTGTGCAAGTGGATCTTCAAATATTAGTCCACGGGCACTCCTCCATTCCATGTTGATTGCATTTGATTGGTTTTACATGCTTTAGGCCAAAACCACAAACTTCTTCCCTACTAAGCCCTGTGTAGCTCTGAGCAGATGTTGCTTTGACCCTGTTTCTAATGTAGAAACTAACAGAAACTTCCCAGAATTCCTAGGGTTTGCCTTATGGCTAACTTAAATGACTGCAATATAAATCTCCATGTAAGCTTTTTCCTGAGCTTAGCTATTCATTATTGTTTTTCTTACAGGAACCTTCTTTTCCCTTTCCCAACTCCCTTTACTAAACAGTAACACTCCAAATCCTCTTCTATATCTGCTAGTAAACCCCACATGACTACACATCAAGCTGAGTCAGAAAGATTTCTGCTATTCTAGCATCTTGCAACAAACTAAAATCCTATCATCCTATTATATAGCTCATTAACTCACATTTCTCGCTCTTCAACTATATAAATCTGGTATTATTAAAATTTGGCATTACCAGGTGCAATCACCATTCTGATAATTACATAGTATCTTCAGTGACTGAAGATACCTATGTGGAAGAACAGGAATCATATATCTGTAGACACCCTACCAACTAGCAACATCTTCAGAGTCTTCAGTTTCATATTTTTTTTCCCCTTTTTCCAGCTCATAATGCTAGCCAAGGAAAGTGGTGATGGAAGTAACTTCCAGAGAGGTATTTGATAAAAGAATGAGTGGCTCATTAAGAAAGCATGCAATTCAGAGTTGTACAGAAATGTTATATTTCTACCTTCAACAAGGTTTACAATCCATCTAATCTCTTTTGGTAGTTAAATTCCAAACAACTATTAAGTGAGGATTCAAATATTTAATATTCAATCTAATTTTTCCTTTAAGAGGTGAACCATACTCTGACAGGGAGTCGTGACTATTGACAACACTCAACATCGTCAGCACAGCAGTGCTGACAATGATGCTTGCAGGGGTCAACTGACGTGAAGAATGCAGGTAGACCTTGACTTCATTTATGAAATGTGCAAAAGCAATTCGATTACTTTTGTTTTCCTTACATATGATTTATAGGGGGGATTATTTTCTGCTATCGAAAATTCAAAAAAGAAAAGTCACATCATGCATATAGGTTGAGGATAGGGCTTACAGAGTTCCTAAGACTGCTTAAGGATCAATGCTTCAAAAGAGAATCACAATATAAGTAAATTTTAGTGTAAGGTCTTCAATCAAGTTAGTGCAATGGATCAATATACTGACCTCTTTTAATAGTACCTAATCTACAATGTCAGACAAAAGTCATACTGACTGATTGGATAGCAAAAATAATTGACAGGGAAATAACATAACCAGAAAAGATAACATAGTGGATAGGATATAATCACATATGCAATGTTATGATTTTAGCTAAGTTAAAGCCATCTGTCATTTGCCCTCCCAGCTACAAAATCCAGCATCCCATAAAGTGAGAAACAAGATGTATTTAATAGTCCAGAACCCCTTAATGATTGACTCAGCAAGCCACAATGCAATTCACCCATAAGAAAGGCAGAACAATTTGAAATGAGCTGTTAATTAAAAGCAAAGCACCTGAAGATATGTGCATTGAATCTCACCAGTACTTAGTGCTAAGAAAACTCTGAAAAGATGCTACTCAATTGAAAATATGGGAACTAAATTTACAAATAAACCCTCAGTACAATCAAATTGTGAGAGAGAGAATAATTTTTCCAAAAAAGCTGGAAACTGCAGTAGCCAATGTGAATGGAAACTGAAAATAAATTAAGATAACTTAATAGGGTATGTTCCCAATTAGTCAAAGAAAGAAGCTAGTGGTTTGGATGTAGGATTGATCTAATGAATACTCAGACTCCCATGTAAATATGGAAACAGTCAGACAAGGTTTGAATGTGCCTTTTCTCAGAAGTACCACTAATATTTAAACATGGCACATTCAACCTTTATCTGTCTGATGTCTCCATATGTATCGTCTCTCACTCCTGTAATTTCCCTGTTTCATTGCAAGTAATCTATTCATAGACCTGCCCCAACTACTGTTTTGTTTTGAGAAGATTCAGAAGCCTCAGTCCAAACAGCTTAACCAGAGTACAGTGCACTAAGTGTCCAAAGTGTTCTTTCATGTCCAAGGAAGAACAACAAAGCTGGTGAAGAGTCTAGAGAACAACTCTTATGAGGAGTGGCTGAGGGATCTGGGATTGTTTATTCTGGAGAAAAGGAGGCTGAGGGCACACCTTATTGCTCTCTACAATTGTCTGAAAGGAGGTTGTAGCAATTTGGGTGCCAGTCACTTCTCCCAAGTAACAAGTGATAAGACGAGAGGAAATGGCCTCAAGTTGCACCAGGGAAGGTTTAGATTAGATATCAGGAAAAATTTCTTCACCAGAAGGGATATCAAGCATTGGAACAGGCTGCCCAGGGAAGTGGTTGAGTCACCATCCCTGAAGGTATTTAAAAGATGCATAGATGTGGCACTCAGGGACATGGTTTAGTGGTGGACTTGACAGTGTTAGGTTTACAGATGGACTCGATGATCCTAAAGGTCTTTTCCAACCTAAACGATTCTATGATTCTAAGTAATGAAAAAAGGCATGCTAGGTTATTACAGATAGTAAGATCAGAGAAGGCAACAGGCAAGCACTGGAACAGGTTGCCCAGGGAGGTCATGGAGTCTCCATCCTTAGAGATATTCAAAAGCCGTCTGGACACAGTCCTGGGATACCAGATCTAGGTGGTGTTGCTTGAGCAGAAGGGCTGGACAAAATGACTTCCAGAGGTCCCTTTCAACCTCAAACATTCTGTGATTGTATGAAATGAGGACATACAATTACCCTGAAAAAAAAAAACCAAAACAAAATAAAACCCAAAACCTGAAGAAGGTAAATGAAGCTTACTAATAGCAGAGCAATAAATACTTGCATTAATATTTGGCTATCATGATAAAAGTCCCTGCAAGCTGTATGTTTGTTTCATCTCTACCTTACTAAATTTAGTAAGCCTCTTTACATACATAAAGCTGTCCTATAGAAAACACATTACTGCTAACTTTAACACATTGTACTTCTCAAGGCTGCATCACCATGTTCATGTAGCCTTGGTATCATTTTTTCAGGTGAATTGCAGGGATCTTTTCAACACCTCTCCCCGCTCCAAGTCATTTACTGTAGTGACTGTTGCTGAAGATTTCCCAAGTGATGAGGTCAGTTCCAGAGTGAATGGGACCTCGTGCTCAAATGGTCAATCTGTCTACTGAGGCAGACATAGATAAATCAAGAAGACTCAACGTCAATATCAATAAACTTATGTAAACTAAAAAAAAAGTGCTAGAGCCTGATAGGTATGTCTCAGGTTAGCTATACATTCATTTTCATTACAAGCTGAGGAACATTGAGTAGAAACTCACCAAGAACAACATGACAGATAATAGCTCATCACAATTAGCAAAGTACGAGGAGGGGAAATAGAACACCATTCCAGTGTCATGAGAAGAAACTGCTAGCACATTACATGTTTATGGCCATTTTTCCAATGAAATCTAATTTGATTCAATATCCTGGTGAAATGCTATACAGGATATATAAACATTTATTTAATTACTGGACCTCAGACTGATCTCCAGAAGGAGGACACTACCACTTCTTTTCCTGCAGTTAATAAACTAGCTAGAGAGTAATCAACTTGTTGTCACACAGGCTTCCTAGGACACTTCTTGTTTTGAGGTTAATGAAATTGGTCATAAATTCTTTCCAAAACCAGAGACACCACAAACACTACTTGGTTACCACTCCAAATGCTAATTTTCTTTTTTTGGGTATGTTGTTAGTTTTTTTCTTAGAAGTGAATGGCAGAAATGAAGCTGGTTCAAAACAAGAGAGTATTTTTCGCTTTTTAAAATCAGTAATATAACTTTGAAATAAATAGTATTCAAAGACAGTTCACAAATATTAGACATATTTTCACTTGTTATTGTCATTATTCATGTATTTCACAATAATCAAGTGCCATCATAGCTTTTGGACACTGCTACTCAATTTTCATATATATTTCCCATTCAGAAGACAACTCACTAAACTACCAAACTCACACTTGGTAGTCAATATAACACCTTCTCTGGCCACAGTTCATTTAACTGAGGAAGATCCGTATCCATAACCAATCAGTAATGTGGGCTCAGTTTCAAACCTGAATATAGCAAAGTATATAGCACCTATCTCATCAGGAACTAGAATCGTTTTGCTGTTGTTTAGTCAGTGTGTTTCAAAGAACATTGCATTTTAAACTGCAGTCTCATAAGTATTGCATAATTACTTTTACTATAAACCAAAGAGCATTAAGACAGAGGCTTTGCAGATCAGGGAGATCTGTAAGCAAGGAGCACAACAGAAGATTTGATTTTTGCATAATCACACAGAACCAGCACAAAGTGGGGGAAGGTCCCCTTACAACTGAGCATACAACCTGCGGAACCATTCTGGTGAGGAAGCTCTTCAGGTAGACATAGCAACCAAAGCAAGCTCTCCCATTTCTGGGATGGGTGAGGTAATCACTAGACTGTTATAGGAAAGACTGATGACTTCTTTCTCCTTTCCAAAATAAGGAGTGAATGTCTGATTTTTGCAAAGAAAAAAAATAGTGTCAGGCATCCTCAAGATAAGAGTAGTAGGTCTAGCCCTTTGGAGGACATAACAGGAATGTCTAGTTTCTGGATCTAAGGTAGGAGCTATATAACAAAATGTTATAAATAGAGCATGGTGATTAAATTTTAAGAAAGGATGTCATATAATGACTATGTATATTGTGAGGTAGTACCTGACAACAGGGTGTAAAGTAGATAGAAACTGTGAGTCTCTGGTAAACAATTTTACATCTGTGCTCCTTCATTCCAACAGCCTTGCTTTAGCCACCAGTCCTTTTCTGGATCTACCCTAACACCAATGCAACAGAGGAAGCAGGAAAAAGTAGAAAAAAAATGCTTTGTTTGCCAGGAATAGAACTTAAATATATTCATCATCTAGATTCAGATTATGTCTTTCCTTCCACCATTCTGTCCTTTAACAAGAATGGTCTACAGTTCATATAAATCAACAACGTGAGCACCATCTGAATTAGGTAACAATATACTGTGTCTTTCACTGTCATCTGATAATACCACAATTAATAAGCTATGCATGGTAAATGCAATTAAAGACAGCAGCAGTCACAATGACCATGACCACCATAAATCTGATTTGACTGAACTAAATGAGTTAAAAATTCACACAAATAATTCTGTTCTAACCTAAACTCACCAAGTAATGAAATCCCGTTCAGTAAATATGTTCTCTCTTTTACCCTTATGGCACTGTATCTAGAAACTATGCTATCTTTTAATACAAAATGGGTAAATAGACTGGGCTTTCCTGGAAGATTAGAAGTAGTAATAGCAGAAATTGTAATCTCCTTTATGCTTTAGAAGAATCTGCTATTGCTCTTTCTCCGGTTCTTTCTTCCAGGTTCCCAGGGCACAATTGAGAGTCATGCACATTAGCACATTATGCTCAATAGCACAAGAGAACTCCACTATTAATGACAGGTGTCACCTGCAGATAAATTATAACAACTTACTACAGACAAAAACTGCCACAAGCAAGACATGTAGGACTACTGGGTTGAGCCCACCAGAAAAATCCTACAGTGTCCCATGGTGTGGGACAAGAAATAGTAATGGACTCACAGAGACCAGAAATAAAGGAATGGCAGGAGGTGAGAAACTGAAAAACTAAAATTAGCCAAGCAGAATAGTGAAAATTCAGTCAAAACAAGGTATCTAGACTCATCAGCATTGGGCAGGGAATTCAAACTTACTCCCAGCTCTCAAGTGACATAAAGTGCATGAGTGGAAGAGATGGGGGAAAAAGTCCCCAAGGCCTCAGAGAGCTGCTGTTCTAGCTTCATCCTCTTGGACTGACTATCATCTTTATCAGCACTAACAGGATGGAGGGACCTTAGGACTTGTGTGGAGTTCACAGAATATCATACCCATGCGGAAAGCAGATTCGGCCTCTGTAAAAGATTACAGAGGAATGGGAAAGTTACATTTAAGAAGAGTGTAATTGAAGTGCCAGTGGCTTTTTGTTTGTTTTTAACCAGTAATGCTTGGTTTCTGGACACACAGCTGTGTGCCACAAGAAAGCACATATGCCTTCTGCTCAGGGCTAGCCTATCTCCCCACCTTCTCAAAAGTAGATTTGACATGGACAAAGGTGGCCAAGGGAATCCACAGCAAAGTGAGGGAATGCACAGCATGGACAATCACAAATGAGCAGCATGGACAATCGGGATCCAAGCACTTGAGCATGTTCCCAGCATCTCTTGTTTTATCAAAATGGATGTACTCAACTGTGTGGATTGGTAACTGCAGAAAGAGGCTCAGACAAGTACAGGGGGGTGAACGCTCCTCCGCTTTTCTTCAATGCGTCTCAAATCTGATATAATGGGACCACTTCCAGGAGGATGTTGAAGCCATTCGCTTTCAGAGTTGCTCACAGAATATCACCTTTCTCAATGCTACACATGCAAGAACTTCAATAAACACACCCAGTAACAACTGTGGAGGCAGTTTTAGGATGTGGATATCTGTCTCCTCAGAACAGGACTGAAGCTACCAACCCAATTTGCACGGACTACCATGTGGTCTTCAGATGGCAATAAATTAAGGCAACTACTGCCAGCTGAAGGCTTGGTATTCTTGTTACAAAACCCTTGAGCAACACGGACAGTATATAGCTTTGCAGACTCTACATCAGACCTGTAACATTTTGTGAACATAGGTTGTGGCATTTTCTACCTTGTGTTGGAGAAAGAAAAGCCAGCAGCTTTTAGAAGGTGTTTGAGGGTGGGGAACGCATCACCAGTATGTAAAATATTAGCTGAGCATAACACATTTTTATTATGCTTTCACAACACACATTGTAATGACTGAGAATGCTGCAAATACTGAATGTAAACTATTGCTAATGCATCTTACAGACCCACACCACAGAGCACATTCAGTCATGTTTCAAGTTTCAGCTGACAGATTGACAGATACTAATTGACAGAATACACTGTAGTGGAATTCTTGACATTGCTTTATCACAGAGTATAGATGCATGATCACAGTAGGACACATTTCCATGTGAAAGATCAATCATAGGAAGCGGTACGTTACTATTTCAGTAACACTGACTGTATGGAAAATTAAGGATGATGAAGGTACAGTGACAGTTTTCACTGCTGTTTCATAAAATGTTGCTTTAAATGTTGCAAGGAGTAATTAAAAGAAACATACTGATATGAACTAATAAACCGAAATACTTGATTTACATAATCAATTTCTATCTGGAAAATCAATGGGAAGATAGCAGAAAAGTCAAAGGTATGTTTATACCTCAGCTCTTAAAAGTAGGTGGTTCATTTTAAATTGCGAGGAAGTCACTCTGAGACCCTATGGCTCCTCCTGCTGAAACATAATTACAAAATAAAATTTCATCATTAATTTGAGTAAGAATAAGACAGTCCTTTAAAATTATTTTCCTTTAAGATATACTGATACATACATTTATCTATGTATATATTCTTCACTATGAGGGTGGTGAGGCACTGGAACAGGTTGCCCAGAGAAGTTGTGGGATGCCCCATCCCTAGAAGTGTTCAAAGGCCAGGTTGGATGGTGCTTTGAGCAACCTGGTCTAGTGGAAGGGAAGGTGTCCCTACCCACGGCAGGGGGGTTGGAACTGGACAATCTTTAAGGTCCATTCCAACCCAAAACATTACATTATTCTATGATGTATGTATGTATATATATCTGATCAAAATGTCCTGAAAATAGAAGTTTACAACGTTATCTTAACCATGGCTTAGGTTAGTGCTCTCACCAAAACCTAAGACAAAATTCTTAACTATTTGATTGAAAATAACATTCAACAGGCAGTATGACAGCATAAGGTGCTAAAATATGCCTGTAAGAGTTATTCCTCTCTTTGCATATTTTACATGTCGTGTGGATTTTTCTTCTTTTCTAGATGACTCATATTCATATTTGTTAACAAATTTTCAAAAACAAATGCCACAGGAATGAATCAAAAGACTATGTCATGAAGGATAATGTTACAAGCAAAATAAATAGATTCAGGCATGCACAGAACATGCAGTTTTCAAGAACTTTCCCATAGGAATGTCACAAATGCAGAGAAACCACAGGCTTTTTGATTTCTAGGAGAATGAACCTCTAACAGTGGGAAATTCAGATAGAGCTAAATACATATAAACTGCTTTAATAGATATTTCAGAAGTCATAAATCTGAATTAGTGGACAAAAAATTTTTGAAATTTGAATTAAAGTTGCATTGCATTATCAATAGAATGATATTACTATAATGTAAGTCAATCAAAACAAACCACAGATTTCTTGTTAATTGCCACATTAATTAAAAATCATTCTGTGATCCATACTTGTATAATTTCTTGGGCCTCCTGTGGCTGACGGTGACAGCCTACAGCTTCAACAGGGAATCAGTTCATACAACAATGCATACTAATGAAACAACTGATACAGCATTCTCTGTCAGCACAGGAAAAAATACAAAAATGTTGTTGCCTTAATTGTGCAGATCACTGGGAATTATAAGAGGATTTTTTTTTCTATACTATTAATATATACTTTACTGTTCAGTTGCACAGTGTGCTACATTCATGTGTTAGTTTATTGATGCAAGTTTAATATCTCCTCACTGACAGAAAGCCAAAGGCTTCTAAGTTGCTTGCACTGCTATAATACTGATTATCTTTTTCATAAACTCTAAACCTCTGCCAGTTATCGGGGAACTGTAAGTCAAGCAGGACCTGCCTTTCAAAAACCCATGCTGACTGGGCCTGATCGCATAGTTGTCCTGCAAGTGCCACGTGATGGCACTCAAGATGATCTGCTCCATAACCTTCTTCAGCACTGAGGTCAGACTGACAGGCCTGTAGTTCCTCAGATCCTCCTTCCAGCCCTTCTTGTAGATGGGCATCACATTTGCCAAATTCCAGTCATCTGGGACCTCCCCGGTTAGCCAGGACAGCTGATAAATGACTGAAAGTGGCTTGTTTAGCACTTCCGCCAGCTCGCTCAGAACCTTTGGGTGGATTCCACCTGGCTCCATAGACTTGTGGGTGTCTAAGTGGTGTAACAGGTCACTAACCATTTCCCCTTGGATTATGGGGCTTCATTCTGCATCCCATCCCTGTCTTCCAGCTCAGGGGGCTGGGTACCCAGAGAACAACTGGTCTTACTATTAAAGACTGAGGCAAAGAAGGTATTAAGTATCTCAGCCATTTCCTCAGCCTTTGTCACTTTGTCGCCGCCCACATATAGTAGAAGGTGGAGATTCTCCTTAGCCTTCTGTCCTGGATTTGTTTAAAACAAGACCAGTTCTCTTTCAGTGAATTTTCCTTTCAGTTAAGTTTCTCTAAGTAACTGCACTTTTCTGAATTTGGCTGCATGTTTTTTCAGACACTCTTCACTTCAGAGCTGATAATGGTAGTAATGGCATGCAGAAGAGGTCCAGGTTTAGACTTATTGGTACGGCAGCCAAGGTTACTGATAAATTTTGCACGTCCCAGAAGTGAGAGGGGCATATTTGCAAGGAGGGGCAGACAGGTCAGGCAACTAAAATTGACCAGCCAAGTATTACATCCCATGCAAGTCATACACCCTATAAAACTGGGAGATCACGAGGGTCTCGCTCTCTTTGACTATGGCCAGCATCTGAAGAGGACCCTGCCAGTTCTGCTTGTGATCCTAGGCCTAGTTCCAGGCCCTGCACCCCTGAGTCCAGTTCCAGTTTACTGTTGAGTCCAGCCCAGGACTTGTGGGTACTTGCCCTGCAGATCCTTGAGCAAGGCCAGCTCCGCCACAGGGCCGCCACTGTGCTGTGCCAAGAAATTCAAGACTGGTTTTGTATATTTTGTATTATTTTCTGTATTTATTAGTAACATTAGTAAAGCATTTTAATTTTTTTTCCTATTTGTAATTTTCTCTCCCTTTTCCTCCTGTTACCTTTCCTTAGTGAGGAGGGCGGGGGGTTAACAGAGAGCATCTGCCACGGTTTGTTGTAGTCCTATAATAAATGGTGACATCCTCTTTTTGTTCATTTATTTCCAGAAACACTATTATCTTTTACAGTGGTAGCCAGATTAAGTTCTAGTTGGGCTTTGGCCATTCTGATTTTCTCCCTGCATAATATGATGACATCCTTGTAGTCTTCCTGAGTTGCCTGTCCCTTCTTCCAAAGGTCATAAACTCTCCTTGTTTCCCTGAGTTCCATCCAAAGCTCCCTGTTTAAAGAGGCTGGTCATCTTCCCCTCCAGCTCATCTTTCGGCACATAGGGATGGCCTGCTCTTGCACCTTCAAGATTTCGTTCTTGAGAAATGTCCAGCCTACCTGGAATCCTTTGCCCTTCAGGACTGTCTCCCAAGGGACTCTGTCAACCAATTTCCTAAACAGGCCAAAATCTGCCCTTCAAAGTCCAAGGTGGCAGTTATGCTAATCCCCCTCCTTACTTTCACAAGCATAAAAAACCCTCTATTTCATGATCACTATGCCCAAGATGGCCTCTAACCATCATATCATCCACAAGTCCTTCTCTGACCACAAATAACAGGTCCAGTGGGGTCCCCTGTCTAGTTGGCTCCCTCACCAGCTGCATCAAGAAGTTGTCTTCCACATGCTCCAGAAACCTCCTAGACTCTTTCCTCTCTGCTGTGTTGTATTTCTGGCAGACATCTGGTAAGTCGAAGTCCCCCGTTAGAACAAGGTCTAGTAATTGTGAGGCTTCTCCCAGCTGCTTATAGAATACTCCATCTGCCTCCTCATCCTGGTTGGGTGATCTATAACAGACTCCCACCATGATATCTGCCTTTTTGGCCTTCCCCCTGATTCTTACCCATAAATACTCAACCCTGTTGTCACCACCATCAACCTCGAGACAGTCAAATTTTTCCCTAACCTGCACGGCTGCCCTGCCACCTCTCCTTCCTTGCCTGTCCCTTCTAAAGAAAGACCCTGGAAACATTCAAGGTCAGTTTGGATGGGGCTCTGAGCAACCTGATCTACTTGAAGATGTCTCTGCTCATTGCAGGAGCTTTGGACTAGATGACCTGTAAAGGTTACTTCCAACCCAAACCATTCTATGATTCTATGACATTGACACAGCAGTGACCAGAAACACCAGAGTCAAACAGGACTAGTACAGCAATAAGCAAAAAAAGTTGAAGGCCTTAGTATCACAAAGATAATGGTTTGCATAACTTGCTAAAGAAATCAAAAGAATCTATACCTTGCTGCTGAAAGGCCTTCAGTGCTATTTTTAACTACTAGTCTCCATATATTACAAAATTACAAAGTTCTTCTTGTCTGTTTTCCAAGTATTCTTTTTCTTGACAGGAGAGGTTTTTCAGTGGGACACTTCTAGATGAACAGTATTAATTTTTTAACTTTTTAGTGAAAAGGTATAACTACCAAAGAAATACATTGTATGTATATTGTCCTGCCAACATCATGAGGCAATTGCAGAAATACTGTCTTCTCAATTTGAGGCATTTCAAAGTTTTATTTCTCAGTGACTTTGATCAGCTCATCCAGATAAAAATATATCCCATTAAAAAAAAGTCTGTCTGTGGAATTGAATGTTCTTTTTCATTTCCTAGAAATTGTCCAGTGATTATAAAGAGAAATAAGAAAATTAAAGCTAAAGAGTAAAAATGTGACAGTAAAAATAGCATATATACCATCTGCAGCATCAAACAGCACAGTTAATTTATGGCATGATGTTGAAAGTTGTAACAAGGCTCAACTGTAGTTGCCTAAACTTTTTCTCCTACACAGATTAATAGAGAACAATCAATCCAGTGTACTGCTCTTTCAGTAGACTTAATGTACAGTGAATGGATAGTAGTTGAACTCCAAGTTTCTAAATTGTCATTGTGCTATGATCTCACTTTTTTTTTTGGTACCACCTATAAATTACACCATACTATATTATTAAAAGAATAAAGGAGGCAGTATTGAGATTAGAATATCAAAGTACCACGGCAGCAAATAAGTAGGGCTCTGCTTTCAAAGAAATTTTTATCCTACAAGTGCAGTAAAAAAGAGCACACGATGTTTTTCTGGGAGCAGAGAAGAAAGTTATACATGATGCAAGTGTTTCAAATGCATACTAATAAGACAGATCCCCTTCTGGACAGCACAGTAGAACCAGATGAAAGGACTTCAGACATGAAGTCATGAGTTTCTACAGAAGAAGCTAAAAGCCAGTTATGGTCATTAACATACTAGTAGACTCACATGCCATAACTAGCAGCCTATCTCAGATAACAGATTTGATAGCTTCCCAGTGACTGTCACGGTCAATATCCCATGTCCTCCCTTGTCCACACTTATTTATTACTAATTTTAGCTAACAGACTTTAATGTTCAAGTTAGTTGTACAGTTTCCTCACACTCTCTTTATCATCAGTGAGAAAAGGCAAGCTTCTACAGAGTAATTTGAAATATGAGTCTAAATGGAAGAGGTCCAGATTTCCTTTGAGCAGATTATGTCACTGCTGACTGCTGAGAGGCCAGTGACAATGCTCCTTGTTTAAGTATCTAAAACTCAGCAGTTCAATCCAAGTCAGTGCAGCCTAACACACTTGTACACTGCTTATTTTTTAAATAAGAAAAGGCAAATTCCACTTTCACTTTCTCTGCTCACAGAGACAATTTTGCACTGGGAAGGAAGTAATTGGCTTCGAATCACAGTGAAATAACCTGGTCTCTAACAGGGTAAGGCCAGCAGCTGGCTCATTTCTCCTTCAGCTGCCCAGGAGAATTCATCCAGCAGCTGATAGACCAAGGCTTGCAATCTGAGATGAACTGATTTGGACAGACAGAGCTGATTGAAATTGATTGCTGGCCACCAAAGCATGGTGAGTTTTGTGCGAATAGTCCATGGGGAAATGATGTGTGAGAGTGTGTGTTTATACAAGGACTGAAGCAGCAGAACAGTGTTAAAATTGTACCGAAAGATGACATGCTAACCTCTTTGAGAGGAACTCAAGATGTCTGTCAAGAAAGAGAAGAGTTTAAACTGGAGGTGTCAGAACGAATAAACCACCTTCCTATATCTCATGTATGTGACCCCATAGTGTAGAATTCTGTATTACTGAGGATCAACAATGCTAAAAGTCTAGGTAGGTTCAAAACTGACAGGATGATGTCACAGAAGAAAAAAGAAAAAAAAAATCCACTGAGGGCTGTTAAATGCAAATATACTGCTCGATTCATAAGTCTGTCAGTCAGAAACAACTAGAGGCTGGGAGAATATTCTGTAAAATACCAAATGCTGACTTTCTTCATGTACTCTTCCTTAGGCTATTGTTGGCTAGCAGATATTCATTCTGACACAGGAGGGAATATTTTATGTTTCTTGTCATATTCTTAAATACTCTTACCAGACTGGGGGCTCTCCCTCACTTCATAGAAAATCTGTCTCCCTCTAGAATGAGCCTAGATGATAATAGCAGGAAAACAGGAATTGCAGAACAAAAAGTGTCACTTGATCAAGGTGCTCTGAAGAGAACAGAAGATGAAGCATTCATTTCCTTCCGTAAGCACAGAGGAGATGAAAAGAAAATTCCCCAAGTAGCAAGCAAACAGTCCAGCAGAAAGAAATTTAGCCTGTGTCTCTTACACTGACTTTTATAATCTGAGTGGAGACACAAATGCAAATCTCTGGACTCAGGACTAGCTATCTAACCTGTTCAGTTCCCCATTAAGCCCTGTTCTTCATCTGGTCATCTAAAATATTTTAAGAAGTAAGAGTTTAGACATTCCAAAGAACTACCAAAAATACCAAGAGATTCCCGCATCTGTTAACCTTTGGCTATTCTAACCTTTCTTATACAACAGCTCAGTAGAACATAAGCACATTCTTTCATCCTTCTCTATTCAGCAAGTATTCCACTATACACACATGCTTTAGAGATTCGTAAAGTAAGGACGGTTGGTTGAATCTCGGTTCAAACAGCCACACTTCTTAATAAGTCAGAGTTTTACATAAGCTCTGAGATTCAGAGAGGGTAAGAAAAGGCACCATTACTATAACAAAGTCTATTCTACCATGTAAAGAAGGCCACAGATATTAAATCCTGCTTTGGGTCCAATAATGGTGGTTGAGCCAGAGCGTATTAAAAGGTTTCAGCAAGAATGAATTAGAAGGAAGATAGATACGGCCAAAATACTAAAAACTTTTCAAAGCTGCTCGGAAAGGACAGTTTCTAGAGACACAGAAGACCAGATAACTCAAAAAGAAGCCTATAACATGAGAGAAACCAAAATTGGAGAGTTGTATATACAATTCAGTCTTACGTGTTCAATCAGACAGAAAGCAAAGTACTTACCAAGAAAATGATCAGAGGTATGCAATACAGCCTGGAGAAGAAAAGGTTCCAAGGGGACCTTATTGCAGCCTTTCAATATTTAAAGGGCGCTTATAATAAAGATGAGGAAAGGCTTTTTAGTAGAGTCTGTAGCAATAGGACAAGGCGAAATTGTTTTAAACTGAAAGAGTGGAGATTCAGGCTAGACATGAGGAAGAAAATTTTTTTACAATGAGGGTGGTGAAACACTGGAACAGGTTGCCCAGAGGGGTGGTAGATGCCCCATCCCTTGAAACATTCAAGGCCAGGTTGGACAGGATTCTAAGCAACCTAATCTAGTTGAAGATGTTCCTGCTCATTCCGGGCATGGTTGGACTACACGACCTGTAAAGGTCCCTTTAACCCAAACCATTATATGATTCTACGATATACCTCAACAAAGAAGTGTGGAACATGAGAGAAATGTAAACTGAAGAGTTGCAAAGATAATTAGGTCTTATGTGTTCAATCAGATAGAAAGCAATAAAGTACACTAACTATGCTAGACCTAGATATTTCAGTTTAAATTATAATGCTAAACTGGAAATGTTAGTTTCCTTCTAAAGGCAACCAGAATACCCAAAGCATCTGGCTGCTTTGAATAATGCATGTAGAGGGGGAAAAAAAATTTAACTTCCTTAAAAAAACAAGCAGAATTTTTGCTAGAATTCTAAACTTTACAGTCTCATTTCAGAAAAATAAAAATACTTTGAGAGGCATAAAATATTCTTAGACTAAAATAATGTATATTAATTTAAATAATTCATTCTAGTTTTATTGAGAAATTATTGATACATGGTATTTTACTAAGATAAATTGTAAACACCTGTTCAAAGGGTTAAGAGATTTAACAGTTGATATTATAACATCACTTTTAATCAAGATTAATTTTATTAAAGGCTTTATATCACAAAGATATGTATGTGTGCTTCAAGTTTTGCACTCTGAATAGTCCTATCTGCTTTAATAGGAATAGTCACAAAGGATAGAACTGAGCAGTTGCATAAGTCTCTGTGTAGGATTGGAGTTTAATACAACTGGGAAAAAATAATTTAACTATTAGCCTCTGGGTGAGAAGAACCTGAAAGGCACTGATCCCAAAAGAGATCTAGAGATTTTAATTGGGAATGAATTAGATTACTATGTAATATGACAGGAAAACAAAAAAGGCAATGCAATTTCGATTGAGGTATCACGTCACAGAAGTGGGGAGAAAATAATCCTCTCTGTTTTAGTCAGATAAGAAAAATAGTAGCATAATGAGAAAAAAATACATATAATTACATTACTGAAAATGAAAACATTGAATAATTATTAGAAAAAATATTCTGATAAGTGGAACTATTAAACTGTGGCATAATCATCTGGAGGAAAAAAAAAAAAAGTAGAGCAGCACTTAAGAATTTTAAATTCCACCAGACATAATGTTAGAAAAAGTACTCCCAAGACAAGCTTTCATAGGCTGGAAGGCAAGTAGCTTCCTTTTTTGTATTTCTATGACTTGTCACTCCATCACCTTCCAGCTGTGTGAATAGCGCTGGTGATTCTGCGCCAGTTTTATATGCCGTGGTTCACTCAAGATATAGACACACTATGTCTGAGAGTGTTCCCTCTCTGTGGGCAGGACAGCAAACATGACTCATGACTGAATCTAACTGTGCTGAATTATGCCATAATTAAATAATTATAATTACTTACATTAACCATAATTTAACATAATTACCTAAGTGATCACTGTAAATTTGTCTCTCAAATTAGCAACTTTTTCTCCCAAAGACAGATGTCTTTTGTGGTAACTGTCAGTGCTATTTTCTCAGTTTGTTACAAACTGTCTTCCCTTGTCAGTTTAATTCAAACACAGGTACCCGCTCCTTGGAAAATTTACCTCATTAGCTAAAAATTTAGAATCCAACTGAGTCTTAGACTTGGAATTTCAGCTCCTGCGTGACTGTGACAGCATGAAGGACTCAGGTTTGGAACACTTTCTATTATAAAAATGTGAGGTTTATTTTTTTATGATTTCAACAAATTTAACAATTCAAGTCAAAATTTTCTATGTGCTATGATTTCAATTTTAATGTGCAAACCATGAAATACTCTATAAGCACTGAGAAAACCTTGCACAGTCTCTAAGATCAAACAGACTTTGCATTTGCCATATCAGTGTCTGGGTGCAAGTAGAGAAAGGGATGTATAATTATACTTCAAACAGAAAAGCCATTTATTATTTTTCTGTTTCAAAGGAACATACTCTGTCTTTTAGCCTCTGGAAGAAAGTAAACTAGATCCTATGATTTAGCACACAGTCTTCCCACACCATCCCCACACCCTAAAGGATGAACCTCAGCCAGTCATTTCCTGAACTGCAGTATTAATTTGTAAATAGCGAGGTGACCATTGTTGCGATATCACACATAAAGGAGCAAAAGTTTTGCTTGTGCTGTTGTTCAAAAAAGGCAGTTTAATAAAATGAGTTCCCCTATACTTTATGTTTTATGATTTGTGATTCTTCTTGTCAGCTCATTTTCAAGTGTCCTTATTCTATGAAAATAGCTTGTGATACAATCTTAAGAAAAGAAAGTTTCTAAGGATTACAGAACAATGTTAGTGGATATATGAATGAACCACCATCTACATGCAGGAGGTTTAAACCTGCGTGGCAGTAATAGATCCATCTCCAAAAATATGCTTGCACATGAGGATATTTTTCTTTTTTAAAAGAGCCTTGCTTACTCAGACTGAAGTTCTTTCTCTCTTAGAAGCTGTCGAATCTCATAGCTCGAGAGATGCAAGGTTGCTGCACTTCTGTGACCCCATCTCCAGCCAGTAGTGAGCTTGAGCATTCATTCCCAATAAGCACACATGCACATTATATAGTGTATGTATATAGGCATATTCACAGTCACGCACATCAGGCAGATCAACACAGACAGAAACACTCACACAAATAGGCAGCCTGATCCCTATTCTTCCTCTCCAGCTGATAAGGACTGAAGTCTGTCAGTAGAATGTAACACTGTGGGTGTCCATATACACAGTTATAAATATGTACATATGTTATATGTGCATGTGTGATGCTGATCCCTCTAGCAGCTGGCATAGACAATGAGTCTACCCAGTAGATGGTCCAGATCCTCTGGTCTGAAATGTGCGCACACAGACCTGTGAGCCCCTGGAGGTTCATGGTCCCATTCCAGTTGCTGGTACTAAGACCTCTTCTCCTACTCACTGGCTAGTCCAGTTTAAAATTCATTACCATTCACACATGCACGAACACTCAGGATAGAGCGCTCACACAGACAATAAAAATTAGTTTAACAAGAAGATATGTCAAAGTGTGGTAATTAAGCATGGGACTCAGACAAGTGTACTGACCTGCCACCTGATTACACTCAACCAGGTCCTTTAACCCCTTCTTCTATTTCCCCACACTATTCTTCCCCAATCCACCTTTTCCTGCCCTTGTTAATCTCCCTAACATGCCATAGTAAATGTCACATGTTGCCACAATCCCCCTAATATAATCCATAATAACTTTTACACAATTACCAAAACACTCTTTTGCCTGCATCCCACAATGAGTTCTATTAGCCCTGTAGGCAGTAACATACAATTAAAGAGTAAAGGACAACATGTCCTCGACCTTATATAACCTCCAGATGACATTTGTGCAGCTGACATATAATCAATCACTTTTTTTAAAGAAACATGAAGCCTAACATAATATAGTAACTAGTACCATCAAAAAAAAAATGCTTTGGGATTTGCTTATGCACAAACAATTTTATTAATATTAGCAATTCTTTAGTCTGTGGGATGGATGAAACATTGGCTGAAAAGCATGCATTAAAGTATCTGATGCAAGGAATTAAACAATGAAAGCATTTCCCCACTGAAGGCTAATTACAGACACTTCACCATGAAGCCACGAGGATTAAATGTTCACAAGAGCCACAGAGTAATTAGTGGAGAAACTAAACTGTCTGTACTGAACCATAATCTTCCTACATATTTGCAAAAAGTATCGTGAAAATCTGGAATAATCATTAAGGATCCTCTTGTGAGCAGCATGTTTAACTATACTAAAGCAGTATGTCATCAATTGCTATATGAGGAGCTAATTCTTTACACCCAAATGGTGGAATGGATAAGATCATGTTTTTCTCCTGGAAAGAAGAGTATCCAGGCCTTTCCAAACAGAATTTTATTTGCCTCAAAACGTGAGGCTAGTCTGAACCTACAGATTGTACAGATTACTGCAGTTTGTTTTAAGCGAATTTACTGCTTAGGAGCTCTGCTTCCCAAATCGTTTCTCAGTAAACCTGCTGGACTTTGATGTAAGATTTTTACTTTAATCTAGAAGACTCTAAGTGATTACTTTCAAGTGATGACAGGAAAGAGCTTATAGCCACAGCAGAGAGTAACAAAAGGTCTTTATCTGGACCTCCCTTGCTGTTGTCAAGACTTTCTCTGGAACAGTCTTGGTTTTTTGAACTCGTTCACCTTTAATCTCTCCTTTCTCCAGCACGCAGATTTGTTTCTCTTTTCAGACATGTAGCAAAGCCCACTAATTCTCAGGCTATTTCTCTGGAGGAGATTGTAGTGATTAACTTCACAGACCCTGCTTTTCTCTCTCCTTAACCCATGAGATTGAATACATTAGATAAATAATAACCAAACTTCATGTAGGCAAGGCAACCAGGCATAGAGAGATTTCATACCCATTGCTACCTGAACCATTCATGCTGGGAACTCAGGGAAATGAGGCTGTTTAGCTTTGAATGGAAAGAGAGAGATGCACTATGAGCAAAAACTATTAGTGCTTGATCTTTTCCTTTTTTTTTTTTTAAAGCTGGGTTTTCTAAGCATATATCATACTCATAATATTGAAGAGGAAGGAGAGATAAAGGCTCCTTGGTCCATCATCTGAGATCCCTTAGGAAATAATCTTTCAAGTCTGTCAGGTAAAATGCATCACACACATACTAGACTCTTGATCCTGAGAGCAGCTTACAATTCCAAAATATTTTCGGGATCTACTACAGATGCATAAAGCAAAAACAGAGAATAAGTTTAAAAAAGTTACTAAAAGTTAACATTAAAGAAAACATTCCATACTAGAATTTTAGGATTAAATCATAATAGCTCACATACAGTCCTCAAATGTAAGCCTACCAAATACTGTATTATTGTATATGTACAGTAAAAGTCAAAGTATCTCTTTCTTTTGAGGTGATAGAAGTCACATCTCTCGAGTATTTTCCAAGAAATGCTGCTTCTCAAATAGTAAATATATTCTTAGGTTTTGGGTTAAGTTTTTATAGCTTCAATTTTGAAAGATTGAAATTTAGCTTATTAAAAGATTTGCAAAAGATTTTTTCAGGATAACAACTTTGACCATAATATGAAAGGGGAGAATATACACTTCTATATATTAATATAAGAGTGTGTGTATAAATACACACCGGTATTTAGAAAATACACATGTATGTGTGTGAATAGATATGTATACACACTTACATGTGTGTATACAAACATATATACGTATATACAAGCATCTCTGTATTTCACATAATTTATAATTTCCTCTTCCTTTACAGAAAGAATCTATCAAAGATCCATGAAGCTGGATTGTGAGAAAATGTTTTTAAGGTAAACAAGTGAACCCTCAATTATTAAAACAATAATTGTTAATTGTTTCCAAGAAAAATGATAAATCACTTTCATTAGCACAATGGAAGTTTTAATATACTATGGTTTTCTATGCATTTGCAATAAAGCAGTACATAGCACTGTTTTTTCCAAAGGCAGCTAACAAAACCTATCATCTGGAGTATTCATGGTTTTAACATTCTTTTCCAGACATTGTGGATAGAAGATGGCATCCATGGAAGAGCTGCATCTGTTATTACACCATAGATGATAGCTTCAAGCAACATGCACCATGGCTCTGTAACTCCAGAAAGGAACACATAAGAGAAAACGGCTTGTCTTTTAGCCCAGCAAACCTCTCAACAGTTCATTCTGCAGACGACTTCAGAGAAAATCATAGAGATCCCTCCTAGCACCCTCAGTCATTATTTTAATTCTTTTTCAATTCTTAAGACATCATGTTAATGTAACTTCAGGAGAGCCTTTAGAGACCTTTGATATTTCCAGAATTAAAGCTTGAGAATCCAACCACCGTTCTCTCCTTGGCACTATGCTCCCATAATGTTCTGAAGTGCATTGTGTCATTTGAAGGACAAAGCACAAAACTGAGTGACAAAAAGTATTAGGAAAAAAAAAAGAGGAGATGTGACCTTGAGGTGGGAGGCTGAAGTAAGAGGGACAGACAGATAGAAGAGCCCTGAGTCCAGTAGGAGAGGAAATATTATCTGTTCAGATGGGCTGTTGCCTAATAGCTAAGGCAATTTGTGGAAGGTGCAAATATGATTCCCGTAAGTGGAGGAGGGACTTTCAGGTTAACTGTGAATCCTCTCACATCGTCACCACCTTCTCCTGCTTCTGTTCTGCTATGTTTTAAAAGGGAAATATAAGCAGAAGGAAAGTTAAGTCCTCCTTCAGCAAGTGGTAGGTACTAGTGTGGAAACCAAGACTAAGACATTTCTGGATTTTTTTTTTTTAAATTTAGGCACTGGCCAAAAAACAAAGCCCCTTCACATCAGGCAGTAGACTAATAGATTACAAGTTTGCACTTCAGTGCTGAAAATTCACTGTACCTTTAGCATGAAGGATCAAGATTTCCTTTCACATCTCAGCCTTTGGGACTCTCACATTAGAAAAATACAGCATTCATCAGAACTCTACATTGAAATGCACAGCTCCAGGACAGGGCACCAGGACAGATAAAAGCTAACCATGTTGTTGGCAAGTTTATGTGGTGACTTTTTAAGTCATTACCTGTCAGGGACATCATGTATTAAACATCTGAGTATCCGTGGAAACTGCCTAGAGTTTCTTCACAACACTTAGGTGTATCACATGTGTTGGCAACCCATCTGCTCTGTGGCCCCTGACCAGAGTTTTGCCATTCTGCTGCTATGACAGTGCTGGCATTAAAATGTAATCAATACGGTTCTGTATGTGAACCTGATCTAGCCTCCAAAAGGCATATAATTGGATTACCTAATGAATTGTAACATCATAACAACTGCAGATGGGGTTTCTTTTATCTTATTCAGTCAAGGACAGGTGAAGTATGAGACTATGTTATTAAAAACAGGAAATCCTATTAATAAGTCTATGCAGTATGATCTGAATCTACCCAAGTCTGGAATCTTAATCTTTCCTTTCTAATTTACTAGCAGAGTAGCTTTGAGTATATGAATAAAGAAGAACAGAGAGAATACAGTCTAGGAATAGTCCTCTTTTCCTACTCTCCCATCCCTATTCTTCAGGAATTTGAGGTTTTCCCTCCATCCATCCTACAAAGAACTGAAGAGCTCATTAATTATTGGATAATAAAACCCAAACATTTAGCCTTTAGCACATAAATAAAAATTAGGAACGATGTTAGCATACAGATTTCAAACTGGCTTTTGTGCATTTCATGGATTAGTAGCAGCCAGCAAAGCACCTAAACTTTACCTGAAGCTTATCTTACAAGCTTGCCAGTCAAATTATTTATGAACTATTCCTGGCTCCTGGGCTGAGTACAATACCTAAAGTGTGAGCCATGACTAAAACCTTGTGTCTTTATTCAGTGTGTTGCTACTCTTGTTTAGGACTGGGGCAAAACAGAGATCTATTCTCTTTTGAAGGGCAATAGGACCTGCCATGCTATTCCACAGGGACACTGCTTTTAATAGTATATGTACTTGAACTAAATGAAAAGGACTGGACTTTCCCCAAGTGCTTTAACTAATGTGTTTCCAACTAGGAGAAAGGCAAAAGCAGTGGAACTACTACAAATATTTTAAAAGAAACGCTACACTCAAAGCATTATCCTCTCCTAACCTCAAGCAGGTGAGATAGAAAAAAAGGGTTCAGAGTCCTTGATCTGAAGGGGAAGATGGAGAAAAGGAAGGAGAGAAGGAAGGAGAGACTTTTCATAGACCAGAAGAAGACATCTAAATACAAAACAACTTCTCTCCTGCATCTTTGTTGTCCTCTAAAAACCTGCTTAAGCTTTAAGAACCTGTCTTAGGGGGTTGCCTGCACAACGTGTGGTACAGGGAAGCCCAGATACTTGTTTTGGGACTAAGACTGTCTTTGAGTAGTTACGTGTACATCCAGTCCAGTGTCCTTTCATTTCAAATAAGACATGGGGTTGAGGAGGAGGAGAAGAAAGGGAATTTAAGGTTCACACCATGACTCATCAGCACATGGCTAGGCACTGTCACAGCACCTCATGCTGATAAGCCTCAGCATTGCAGCACTTCATAACCAGAGAATTACCTGGTTAGGCTTAATTTAACTCTCCCATATATTTAACTATATCCCGTAGTCAGCTTGGGTTTACTACATATATTCTGTTATAAAAGCAAGAACAGTTAACATCCCAATGTACATTTTATTGCCAGGTTATGGCAGGAGCCTGTATATGAATAACCATATCTTTTGGAATACCCCAGGAAGTATTGCTGTGAAATAGTCAGGCAGGCACTTGGAAATGCAACAATAGGCTGGAATTCCAGGATGACATTCAAATCTAATGTTACTAAGTTGTTTGTACCAAAGCCCATGGCTCTGCTGTTGATAAGGGTCTTGTCAGCTTTTCCATTATATGTTCTGGTTTTCAGGGATTTGTTGGTCATACTCCAGGCAGAGTGAAAACACTAGGAGACTAAAATTTGGCCAAAGGTAACAAGCATTATTTACAGCTGATAGATTCACAGCTGGACCAAATCTCTACTTTAACAATGTCAAAAACAAATGGAGAAGTAAGCATGTCTTTCTATGAAATGAAACACTAAGAGGAGCAAAAATCTCTAACTTGTTTTTTATAACATCAGAACCTATTAAGAACTAAAACACTGGTGAACAAGATAAACTCAAGGGAGAGCTTTTCAACATGGTCACATGCATTTTCGTAGTCATCTTCAACTCAGAATTACAGGCAAGTGTACTTTGATATCTGTATCCGCATGGTAAGACTCTGCTGGCACACACCAGTTGGATTCAGTTACAGACCTGAAAGTACACTATGACCACCTCTAAGAATCTGTTTCCAGGTCCTCTGAAGCAGCAACAATCTATGCAAAATGGATGGTCCTCAGCTGTAAACAGAGATCCAAATACCCAAAAGCTTTGGATGTGGTCACGCTTCAGTTCACATATCGTAACTGATATGTATGAAATCAGAAACACCTACAAAGCACCTCCAAGGAAAGAGAGGCATGATTTAAGCATCACCTAGGTATACCTGATGATAATGATTCTTTACATTTTTAAACTGTATTATCTAATTAAAAGATGAGTATTAAAGCATCTTATAAACACAGATGTGTTTTATCTGATTTTTACCCACCAATGAAGAAAAATTTCAAAGAAAATTTAGATTTTCACTTTTTCATAGAAACTCTTCCACTCTCACTGTCTCATTTATATCTAGAAAAATGTGGAAATATTGATTCATATATTCAACATTTAATTCAATTTTATTTGAAAATTAAAAATGTGAAATTAAGATATATAAAGCACACATAGCTTATGAAACAGTGCACATTTCTGAATAACTTATTAATTTCAGAGAAGTATATAAAAAAATTAAAAGTCACAGATATTTGGATTTAAGTAGTTTACCAAGACATCTTTACTTACTCATATCAGCAGTACCCTCAGCGCGCCAGCAGGGAAAAATAATGCAACAATGGGGTGGGAGTGAGGATGCCAGGTTTGGTTTCTGGCTGTGCTGTTCACTGCCTTTGTGACCCCAGAGAAGGTGCTCTGCTGTCCTCCTGTGTCATGAGATGTTTAGAGACAACAGGCAACAAACTCATCATGTTAGAGAAAAGATGGAGCAAGGCTAGCTTCTAACATGAAAATAATTTTACCCTACTATATTCTGTAAATTAAGTGACATCATCGACTTTTGGGGATATACACAGAACTGTTGGAGCACTGGAAAGAACATGTCTTCAGTCTGTACACACATTAACAACCATTTGCCTGAATATTTTGATTACAGTCCATTCCTGCAATACTTACAATGACAAGCCGTCCCAAAGTGTTGATAGAGAGTGGAAAATCCTCTTGGACAAGAGCAGCAGTATTAGAGCACAACAGTCGTCCTGTTAAAGTTGAAACCTGTGCAGTTATATACATCTTTCCAGCTCATCTCCAAATTCTAGACCTTAAATCTCTGGTTACTGCAGAGATCTGCTAACAGTGGGAGGTCTCATGTATAATGTTAATACTTTTGGCACAGCAGCAGGAGACACCATAATTGCCTCAGCAAAATTCCTTCATTTATGTGTCTGCAACACTGAAGAATTTGTAATTATTTTTAAATGTTTGCTGGTGGGTCTTTTAAAATACAATTATAGAGCTAATATTTTGTGTAGCTTAGAACCTATAAACCGTACAGTCCGTTCATTATTGTTTTGTATGTTACATTTCACTGACACCACAATGTCTGTAAAGGAAAGGAATCCTAATACTTTTATTGCCACGAGAATTTTAACAGGGTTTCTAGACCACACATGTACTCTTCTCCAGCTCTGTAAAGGGTCAACATGACCTGATGCTTTTCTCGTGGCCTATTAGGATGAAACAGAAATTACAAAGCACATAGGGTATATAAATCAAAAAAAGTGCTCCAGCCTCCTCAGATGATACTTACCAGACAAGCCACTGTGCTACAGTCTCCTTCTATTTAATACATCAACTTAATATCTCCATAGTCTGAATAATTAGATGTGGTTTACACTGTTGCCTCTTTCTTAGTAGAGAACATTATACATTTTGATAGTTTTTACTGTACCTTGCTATGCATATTTTCCATTGTCAGGGCAGATTGGAAGTAAAAAATAACAGTAGAGCATTAAGGATGAACAAAAATTCATTCACATCAACTCACAAAATAGCCCTTGGCGAAGAACTTGCCTGAATGGGGAAGTTTCACCAACAGTAACAACTTTCCTCACAGCTGAACGACTCCCGGTACAGGTGGAGATTTTTGAAAGGGGCTTCAAACCATAATTTAAAGTAACACACAATGAACTTAAAAAGGATAATTCTTTTTAAATCCCAGAATAAGCCTCAACATTTGCAGTGGGTTGAGAAGAGGCAAAGGCTGCAGAAAGTTGCTTTGGGAAGCAAGAAGAGAGATGTACCATTTATGGTTTAAAAGAAATTGTCAGAGTGGATAAAAAGATGCATTTGAAAGCTTATTTCTGGATACCTGCAGGCAAGTTGTAGTAGTGGATTTGTATAAGAAACAATCGTGATTTAGAGTCAACAGCCCCAGGAGAAGTCCTTTTCCATCACTTACTGACAGTCACTAAGAATGTACTGGGCTCAGGTGATTATTGCTGTCTTAAAGACAAGACCCAAGACGATCTAGCATGCTGCACCAAGTAAAGGGACTCCCTTGAAGAAGTTGATATTTGCATCCAACTTCAAATATGAGACTTTGAAAACACTACGCAACTGATGTAGGAAAAAAACAATCATGAATACAAAAGTAACTAGCTACATTAACTAAATTGCAAGGTAAACTAGTATAAAATCCAGCCTGAAAACAGAAAATGTATTTATAAAGAAAATATAGAAGTTGTCAAGAATATTTTTAAGAGCAGCTGAAAAGTTCAAATAGATACAAAAGCTCATTTTCAATTACTGAAATTTTCCAGCATGTCCTGCCACATCTAACTCATACGAGATTAAATGGAGGGCTGTAGAAAGCTATCCTGTTGCTACACACAAAAGGGACCACTAACTTGCCTTCGTACACTTTCCTGCAAAATCACTTGAGCTTTCCAGTCAGGGTATCCTTCTAAAGCACTTGACTCCTCAAAACCCAGCCGCATGAAATCTCAAAAGAGAACTGTTCCTGAATTAAATTGAGCAACGATTATTTAAACTCTAAATGAAATTAAAAGCAACACAACTGAGAAAGAACAAGGCGGCCAGCTTCAAGTGCAGTCACTTTCCCTTTAGAGCACTTCTAAGTAGTTGGATTGTACTGAAGGCATCTATTAAAAATTAAACTACGATAAAGGGAATAATTCCAGAATAATTGCTGATACCTTTCTAAAGCTGTAAGCAGTTAAGAAGCAGTGAAGCCAGCCTCACCCAGAAATCAACACAAAATTGAGCAACATTATATTCAGAGTTGCATTTAGCACGTTTGATAACAATATTAAGGGTGGTAATTAAAGATATACACCGGGGAGTGCAGCAACGAGTCTTGTATTCCTCACATCTCGAAACTCGTTTCTTCTGCTGCAAGGAAGCAACTCTGCATTGCACTGCAGGCGAGAGACAGCCCTAAAACTGAGATAGCCGTTAAGAAGGATTATTTCAGTCCTGGAGAGCCCTCCAGTGGGGCAGAGTTATTATAGCGATTTCTCTACTGCCTCTGGCTCCAACTTGCAGCGACGTTCATTGATGTTTGCTGCACAGATGAACTCCCTGGGGAGTCACTCTCTTCTGGAGAAATAAACACGTTGTTCCAAATCACACGGGAAATTGTCTAGTACATGTAGAAACCAGCATTAAAACAAAAAAAAAAAAACAACAACAAAAAAGAATCAAAAAAAAACCCCCCACAAAATGAAACCACCCATTTACTTTAAAGCTGTGAGCCTCTCCACGAAGAAGGCAAACTCTTCTGTTAAAGCATGTCTTTGTGTTCATGAAAGCCAAGCTCAAGTTCTTGATCTACCGTGACGTCAGGTAAATCATTGTGTGATCTACTGCAGGGTTAGGCCAGAACCCCTCCTCTCTGCTGAAGGATGGAGATCTGGCTGATTTATTTTTTAAATAAATACATTCAAAGCAGTTGAAGCCAGACTGCATACATGTGTAACTATGTAAATACCACAGAAGTTTCAAAAGACAGAGAGACATCTCTTCTCTGGTTCAACTGCGAGTCTTTTCCTTCTCAGTTACTCCTGCTCTGTTTCTCAGTTAAAGACCATTAAGTGTAAGGACCCAGAACATTGTCATGGAAGACAGAAGCATTTTGTTATAAGCACCTGTGGATTAATGACGAAACTGATCAGCACTGATGAACACATGGATCAGCCACTATCCCTCTTTTGGTGGGGCACTTTATGGAGCATAAGCTGAGGTCCTAAGCCACAAGAGAGGTCTCCAGCAACAAGTGAGATCTCCACAACAGATACCAAGAGACCATACCAGTCAGCTGGCATTGCCAGCTAAATTTACGCTGTTCACAGCCCAAGGGAAGAGTGCTCCTATGAAGATATTCCATCAAAAAGTAAATTTGATACATCTGGTTGTTCAGTCTGGTCCCATTCACATTTGATTTTTCTTCATACTGACTTCAAAGGATCTGTGTCTAAATATCGAAGGACAAACTAGGTCAAAGAAATAGAATTTGAGATTGTTTGCTTTTTATGTGTTTGGAAGTATGCTATTT
Organism: Caloenas nicobarica; assembly: GCF_036013445.1. Taxonomy (NCBI): domain Eukaryota; kingdom Metazoa; phylum Chordata; class Aves; order Columbiformes; family Columbidae; genus Caloenas; species Caloenas nicobarica. Next base: position 178,399,900 of record NC_088245.1, read on the forward strand.
TCATAAAATAGCCCATGCAGTAGCATCAAGCTACATTTTTTTTTGTGCTCTGTTTCTTCTGTAGTTCCATAGATTTCAGTTTGACCTCCAAGTTCTTTAGACACTTCAGAATATAAACCCTTCCACTAGTGTAAATCACACAGCTTTCAGTCCTCACACAGACATCCTCTTGACTTCAGTGTAAGGTATGAGTATATTCAAGTGGCAACAGAAGTGAATCTCTGTTGTTGCAGTTTAAAATTGTACAGTGTACAAAGCAGAAAAACATATTAAATTATTCCTGAATGCTATATTTATAAAATGCGCAAATTACAAGGAAAAAAAGGCCTGGCTCAATCATTTCTGATTTTTTGTAATGCACTGAAAATGTTGTTAAATTCTAAGAGCAAAGTAGCAGAACATTGGCATTTCAAAAAGAATGCAAAGACTAATTACTAAGAAGTCAAAGGAAAAATATGGTTCTGTTCTGCACCTTTATTTTCTTCTGTTCAGCAAGAACTAGAGCTGATTGTATTAAAAGATTTCATTAAGCCTCACATTTTCAAAGGTTGTAACAAGCTGTTCAGTGTTTAAATGTTCACAATACGGGAAAAATAAAAAGTAGTGTAATCAGTATAGTTACAGAGAAAAAAAAAAAAGTTTTTCTTTCACTGTTGCCAAACAATGCCTAACTCATTCAAAATAAAACTGTTGCATCATATGTATCAGTTTACTAATATTAAACTAGAATACATTTTAAAACCCGATATTGCTATAATTGGTCTCTTCCAAACAAAACCAAATCCCAAGGAAATATAAAAAATGTCATTTATAGGGAGCTAAAAGAGCCTTATTTCACCATAAGATGAACTTTCTATTTCTTCTCATATTCTCACCACATGCATGCTACAACATGCCTGCCCATAGCTTTAATCTAGAGAATAATTAATAACTATTAATGGATGGTTATGTTGCATAGCTTCTCACTGTTACTCTAACAGAAGGGTATTCATACAGAGTAGAATCTCATATTAGATTATACTCTAATAGAAGAGAATTTAAAACAGATATTATGGTAAATATATGCACTATTGAAAGATAAGATATGAACATACTGATTAGTTAATTTTTAAATTAATCTCACAATAAGTTTCTGATTAGTCCTAAAGAGTGACCTCTCTGAGGAGGAAGGGAACTAGGGCAGCCAGGTTCTGCTATCAGGCCCAGCAGGAAAGGAGCATCCATACACATGTAGATTCTGTTGCCCTGGGGCAAAAAAGCACCATTGAACCATGGATAAAATATCAAAAACATTTAACTTCTTTAAGCTACTGAACACACCTGTCATGTGGGTAGAGATCAAGGAAGGGAGATGTGGCATAGACTGGTTTGGTCCCTGGAGGACCAACCTGGCATTTCAGCATCTTTTCTTCCAAAATTCAGCATCACCTGGTGAAACCATGTTGTGACATGTTTCTGAACGATATTTTGGCATTAACTGTTGTGGGGTCTGTACACAGAGATGTCCTGCCCCTAAGAAATGTAGTTACCAGAAGGATGTACTTCACCACATACTTAAGGTTCACACTCTTTGCCTGCAGCAAATGTAGGAAACAATCCACAGTGAAACATTTCCTGTACTAAGTGGAGGAAACATGGACCTAATTCACATAGGTATTTAAGTTTTATAAACTATTTACATGAAAATAATCATTAAAGTAAGAACTTGCTTTGAAAAAAATGTTTCTAATTCTGATTATGCAAAAACCACTACTCTTTTGGCAAATAGAACAGTTTTGACAGACTTCATATCAGTAAGATTTAAATTTAAATGGAAGTTTGTAGAATTTTTTTTTTCCAGGTAGCAAAGAGAAAGTAATATTTTGCATTTTATTTTTGTTTTTAACATTTTTGTGTTTAAACTAAAACAGAGTATGCCACAAAACCCACAATGTTGGGTTGAACACTGAGGATGGCAGTCATCTGACAAACCACAGCATTCCTCACTGGAAAATCTGATCAGGACTGTTAGTAGGAGCTGACTCATTTGCAGACTGAACAGGTACATCGTATGTTGGCTTAATACTTCATCAATTTATTAATATTAAATTGCAATCCTGTTAGTAGGAGTATTTTGGAGATGTTGGTGCTTTTACTATATGAACTGCTCTCTGAAAGTGCTTTAAGGTTGATGAGATGATTCCTAGTATGGAATATGCCAAGTTTCAAACTTTTATTTGCTATACACAGTAATACAATATACGCTACAGTGACTCTGATAACAATTTAATTCCAGATCAGGGTCAGGCAGGAGCAGGAAAGAGGCTGCAGGGAATCGAGTTCTGGGAGTGCATGAGGCCATGATTAGGGTATAACTCATGTGGAAAGAGCTCAGAGTTGATCTGTACTCTTATTTTATTCATGACCTGCTCTGACCCCTAACAGAATAATTTGGTCAAAAAGTTCACTTGGAGTCCTCTCATTTCAAAATCAGCAACAAAACAAAAAAAATGCATAACCTGAGGGACTGTCAGTTCGTTAAAGTGGTTTTGCTATACTCACTACAGTGGAGTGATGCTAATTTACACCAGCTGAGAATCTCCCCTGACGTGTTTCATTTACTCTAGAAGTCCTTTAAAAAACATACCAAGTTCACCCGGTAATTTTTCCCCAAACTTTTGAAGTCAGTCACCCCTATCTACTTCTGAACATCTCTTTGAATAAGAATGGGAATAGTACAGTTTCTCTGCATGGAAAGAGATCAGTTCTTCCTAATTTACAAAAACTGCAGTGAACAAAGTGACGATTCCATCTACTGTGATATCTAAGTAAATATAACAGCAGAATCAGTGCTACTGGCAGCTATTTCACAGGAAGCTATCATCCTTACTAACAATATGTCAATATGCTTAATTAAGGACTAGAAAGCAGATGAAAGCTTGAGTTCACATCAGGTTTTCAACCTAAAGACCACAAATGCATATTTGCCTCCCAGGAGACAAAGAATTTAATCAAAAGATAGCAAGCCGCACACCAAGAAAAACTACTATAAGACAAATAGTGATACGATCCGTGCAAAACCAGCTTAAAAATAGTAAGAAATCATTCTACTAGTACCTCCATGGAAAATATATTTTCCTATTGAAGGGCAAGGAGGCAAGAAGAAAAAGAGGATAATAAAAAAACTATAAGCTTAGAAACTTAAACACGCTTAATCTCAGTGAGACTGACAAATATAATTCTCTCTGTGCTACACAAATACCTTTAAGTATTTTGATTTTTTTTCAGGAAAAATGGGAAATTATCTTAGGCCTAGGAGTAATGACTAATTTAGTTGAATGGGCATACTGAAAAGCTTTCTGCCAAAATGAAATACAATTTTGCATTTTGTATCACCTGTGGTGAATGGCATTTTACTGTTTAAATCACATCCCCCGTAAAACAAATAATCATCAGCACGTCAAAGGCAGGAAAAGTCTCTCATATAGACTGAAACTTCTTTAAACTGCAAAAGATTCTAGAGACAGGTAAGAAATGCCACACAGTGCTCCATGCCGTTCTGTTATTCCCCTGGATATGGATTAGAAGGACCTCTTGAATCAAGGCCAATGTCTCCTAATGGAATCAATCAAGTTATTTCACCGTTGGTAAATGTATCCAAAACCTACGCCCTTCTAAAGGTTAGTAACCTTCTTCTAGTTTCTAACCTAACTTTATCCATGGAAAAATCAATAAATCTGGCTAGTCTTCTACCATTTTGCTTTAACACTTGTTTCCTAGCGTTTACCCTGGATGTGTTTCTACTAGGCACTCAGACCTTCACTTGCTAGACTGCACAAGCCTGTTTCTTTTAACTTGTGCTGGAAAGACTGGCTCTCAATTTCCTGATCATCTTAGTACCGCTTTGCTGGAGCTTTTGCATTTTGAAATCATTTGAAGTCAAGGAAGTCATACGAGAGTAAATATGTAGTAGAACTAAATAGGAGATGGTCTATGGCATAGACTTAGTGGTACCTGTGTGCCTATTTGTTGCTTATAAGGGGGGAAATAGCACCGGGTTAATAACTTGGCCTCTCTAGTCTCATTGCTTTCCTTCTCTTCCTCTCAAACTGTTTTATTATTAATTACAAACAGAAAATCATAACAACATTGGGATGCAGAAACTCAGCTGTGCCAAAAAAACTCTCCCTAACCTCAAGGATATTTTGCCTTTAGCAAATGCCTCATCTAAAACTAAAAATAAATGCACGGACTCAGCTTACAAGATTTTCTTTCTACAGCTTCTCCACACTGCCAAACCACAAAAACCAGACAAGGGCAATAGAGCCTTGGGTGCTGCATTTCCTCCCCCTGCAGGTTATAATTGTTTATACATTAGCTTATGCTTCAACAATTTACAGTGTAGAGTGATAAACTCATTATTGCATTATTTCTGCCTAGCTTCTTCATTTTTCCAATTATTCTTAGATTTAAACGGAAATGTATACCAACACATATAATTTTATGTTTTGTTGGACTGATCCCTGAACACTTACAATTTTGTATGTCAAAATATGTGTCTGAAATAGCCTCAAATGTCACAGCCAAGGTCTCATGTCTCTTTATTTTTCTTGTGGTTTAGACAACTGAACTAAATTTTGCAGAAAATGCCAAAAAGACCTGAATCAATGCTGTTGCTAACTTGGGTTCCACTGCTAGATCAAAATTTACCACAAGTGAAAGGCAATTTCAATAGCAGAGGCAAAATATGGCAAGACGACTTTATGGAATTCTTTAGTATTTTCATAGACTAAATGACTCAGATTTTAACTAGATGCAGGCTGAATCTTTCCTGCTTGTTTCCACCAATGTGTGATAGTACAGCCTAGATTCATCCAGTTGAAAAAATTACCACCTTTATCAGTTCCCTCACCACATAGTTGCAAAAAACAGATGTGGTAGGACAAAAACTAATTTGCACATTAGTGGCAATGACCACAGAGACAGGAACCACTTATATCAACATAGACAGCCTTACTATTCAACAGGTAACAGCCCCAGACTTAGAAAAATCTTGCACAATTTTTCAGTTACAGTCATTTGCTGGCTGAAATAGTGGCAGTACAGCCTGAAGAGGACAGCTCTCAGTCAGCACAGGCATATTGATTATTTCTTGGTGAGCATTTTGGAATCATATACTAATTGAAGTTGAAAGGGACCTCAGGAGGTCATCTGGTCTGACCACGCAACAGGGGAAGCTTTGCCATTAGGTTAGTAGGTCAGGGCCTTATCCAATTGATTTCAGAGTATTCTCAGGCATCTTCCACAACTTTTTGAGGCAACTTGTTCCAATATCTGATTGCCTTTATTATGATTTTTTTTTTCTTAATGTCTAATTAGGATTTTCCCTGAGGCAGCTTGTGTCCATTCCTCCATTCTTTACCTGTGTGCTACTTACAAAAGACTGGGTCCATCTTTTCTATAGAAGGAGAAAATCCTTCTCCCATTAGATAGCTGAAGACATACGTCTATACACAGGAAACAGATGGGGAGAAAGGTAAACAACACTATTTTAACAGTCGTGACACTTCAGAATATTGAAAGATTTGATTATACAAGAACTGAAAAAGCCAGGTTCAACCCATTAATAAAAGCATGTGTTGGTGATTGCTAAGTTAACATAAGTAAGATTAACCTTCTCAAGAATGGGAAAATACTTTATTGAGATAGTAAGCCCTGTAAAATGTATTTTATAAATGGGTTTTCTGGTCTAGTCCTATTACCTTACTCTCTGTCAACTCCAAAATGATATTTCCATCACATGGGAAGTGGAAAACAATGAAAAAGATTTAAAAGATTCAGTGAACTTTGGCATGCACATTATTGAGATAAAACTCATACTCTTCTTTCAGGCAAGCCTTAATAAATAGAAAATTTTTCCCTTGAAGGAACAGCGATTGCATATTGATTTAGAAAAGGTAAAGGAATGTGATTAAAAACCAAACTACAACGGAATCAAATTACAACAATGTGGAATCTCATCGTATGATGAAATGTAACCACCCTATATACACTACCCAGCATGGGAAGAAAAAATATTTGCACAGTACTTTATCTCAGAGGAAGCAAAGCAGAGGTAGGAAAGTCATCATGCATTGCAGAACTGGCAACATCCATCCCTAGAGTGAACTATCTGAGTTCTTTCTCAGTCTTCATATGAATTTTATTAAGCCTTCTATTTCATTCTTTCAAACTTGTCTTCATTTTTCTCTTGCTCAAATGATGCAGGAAAAACTTATTTTTTATTCTTTTCAGAACAAACATTATTCTAGAGCGTCCACTGTACAAAGAGTAATGAGTTTCGGTGTGTGTTATGTGGGTGGCTTGAATATCACCTCTACGTCTATATTTACAGATGGCAAATGCACAGAGGCTGTTAACTGGAAAATACCCTTAAATTATGGTGACAATTTGGTTTTAAGGAAATAGGTAAATTTAGCTGAAGTGACATATGCGAATCTAGAATAAATTAACTTCATTTTCCTATTTGATTTCAGCTCACCTGTCTCTTTCATGTCCCCTTATGCCTCGGGTTACCTCAGTATTTCAGGAGACATGAGTTTTTCCGCCATATTGTCCCCATCCCAAACCTACATCCTAGAGCTAACTCTGCCCTACCAGAATATGACTCCACCTTAACCCTGCAAAGCTCATAGAATCCACCCATAAATCAAAGCTCTTCAGATTCTGGTATCTCAATTCCAGCCTTGACTGTTAAACTATTACACTGGCTCCTGTCCAGCCCAGGCCTAGTCAGATGTCTTATCCCTCCTATCCTAGAATTCTGAGTAAACCAAACTTCCAGGCCATCATGACCCCAGGAGAGACTGAACGTCTCAGTTGGCCTAGTCCTCTCCTACTCTTCAGGTAATAGCCGCATTTTCCCCTTCCTTCACCCTACAGAGAAGAGTCACGCCTTCCACTAAAAAAAAAAAACACACACAAAAACAAACAAAAAAACCCTACCAAACAAACAAAAAAACCAAACAGACAAACAAAAAAACCCAAACAAAAAAAGAAAAAAAAAAAGTGTACAAAAAGTGTACATATATACGTCTATCTGTTACAGAAGCTGAAATTTGTGTGCACATGTAAACATATATATGAAGGTGAAACCTACATTGCTGTGGAGAAAAGAGGTCAGTCTGGGGACTGATCTATAGCTCTAAAGTTGAATGGCACTGACTGCCTGATGCCTACACAGTGCTTGTGAAAGAAAGGATCTGCACCTCTCTTTCTTGGACCCATCCCTCTTGTTATTGTTCCCATCATAAAACCCTATTTTAAGTCACTTGCTAGCTCTCCTCCTATACACTTTTCCTTCTCCTATATTCTATAAGTTCACTTCTGCTATCCACCTTCCTCTGTTCACTGTCCTGTGCTGTTTTTCAAATGGTTTCCCTTCACCTACCCTAATCAGAGCTGACCTACTGACTTTAAATGTTTGACACATCCCCTTGGTTCCTCTTTTGCTGATTCTACCTCGTTATCTCACTAGGTATCCTAGTCCAACTTATCCTCCTGCAGTGCAGCCAGAGGAGCCAGTATCCATTTTCCTTCTCCCTATGCCTTCATGGTTATAATTACCTTAAATAATTCTTCAGCATCAGACTGAATTATCTCACTGTCATCCTTTTTTTTCCAGATTATTTATGGCTATGTTAAACAGTACAGATCTATCTCATAGCACTTTTTAAGTTACATTTCCCCTTTTGGAAAATTGATTATACCTCTTCTTCACTTCATAATCTTTTAACCTCTCCCAAAGAGTAGCTTCAATTTTATCTGATAGCATCTTAGTTTTTTGAAAGAGCTTTCAGTTAACAATGAGGTTAAAAGTTTGTTTGAACTCCATGTACACTGTGTATACAGGATGATCTTTATTTATGTATTTGTTGATTTTTTCAACAGATTTAGAAGGTGTGATACACTAAGGTAAAAGAGGAGAATCGGTTTGAACTTTTTAGAGGGAAGTTAAGGCTCAGGGAAAGAAATAATGCAGGGGGGAAGGGAGTGTGAAGAGAGATTTCTTGATGAATTTTTGAAGACTAACAATGGATAATGCGAGACCTGCTGTCACAGAGATGTTGACTGGCAGTTGATGTTGGGCCAGGTAGGGATGCCCAGGCAAGTGCAGGGGAAGGGCTGTCCAGGTCTTGAGACAGAAGAGTCTGAAAAACTAGCTTTAATGTTGACTATTTGCTGTAGTATCCTACATTGTCCATAGAAGAAGTATAAGGGTCTGAGCTGGTAAAAAGTAATGATTTTTGGTTATTTTTGAGGCAGACCATGTTTGCTGGACTGTAGCTTTAGCTCCAGCCTCAAGCAGAAACTCAGTAATGGTTTGGGATAGAACATACTGAACATCTGTTATTAATTTGTGGGATACACACATCAAAGAATAGAGAAGACCTGAATGGCATATTGACAGTTTTTGCCTTGATCCTAGCCAAGAAAACATGAGACCAATAGACTGTGAGGTTAAGCTTTTATAAGGTTGGAATGGAAGAATTAAATTTCCTAGTGAATCATCCACAGAACACAGAGCTAAGATGATTTACAGCACCAACAGGGACAACTAACTCTGGGACAGATCAGTCCACCTGGTTATAGTAGTTGCACTCAGGAACAGTTAGGAATCTGGTGCAAACTTTGAGAATAACCTAGATAGAAAGAGGGTAACATAAATGCCTTATGAAAGTTTCATCGGGGCATTGCAGAATTATGATATAAAGATAACAAAATTAGGATATTCAGATTATGGTCAAGACTGTGGCTACGATTTGTGTCTGGACCAGGAGGGGAAAAGCTAAACTTCCTGTACATCGTTCATCCAGGTCGTGGAACAGTCAGGAGTCCATAATAAGAGAGATGTTCTAGCTAGAATTAAGTAAAACTCAGATTAGGAATTGGGCCACTGAGAGTAAAAAAAAGTTAGGTCCTCCAAGAACAACGTGGCTAGGATGAAAGAAGGTGCTGACAGAATCAAGACTATGGTTATTGATGTCCTCATCCAAGGTCAGCAGTCTAGGCATTCAGCTGAATGAAGATGAGGGATAGAGACCAAATAGCTAGGTGTTTTACTGGATTGTGCAGACTTTGAAGCTGAAAGATGCTGCCAGAGAGGAAGAATGGCTAAGACTACTCCTGAGGCAGAAAAGGCACAATAGACTCTAGTGTTAAGCCCTGGAGCCCAGATTAAGTGTATGCTTAACCTTCAAGAAGTTTGGGGATCTGTGGTAGTTCTTGGCAAATTTCATAGGAGTCAAAATGAACTTGAGAACAGTACGTTGCTGAGCTGTTTCAAACCTAACGTAGGTAAGTCCTATTTTCCAGCTGACATGTACTCATAGCCAATATATATTAATTTGTTGTTGCATTCAGCTAATGATCCAGTGATACAGAAATCACTATGCCCGTGTTCAAATTATTATGCGATTAAAATCAGCTTCTCACACAAATAACCCTGTCGAACTCTTCAAACCAGATGGAGAGACTGCGTGGGTCTTACGGTCTGGGAAGGTTATTTTGCAACAGAGCCAGAGAGCCCTGCACAAGAGTACCACTCACTGGTGGCTGTCAAAGGCTGCAGGCGAGAGCCCATATCCAGCAGCACAATTGCTGCCTTGCTTTCTCTGATCATCCTAGTTCCATAGGCAACAATATGAAAGGACTTGACTTCGTAGAGCCAGGCAAAGCATACTGAATTGCCCTTCACTTCAGATCAACAGCAAAGAGAAATGATATAGACAGTTACTGGCTCAGAGCCTTCTCCTAGAACAAAAGCTAATACCTTAGGCATCACTCAGCTAACTGGATCTTTCTTAAACAAACAACCAACCAAAAAATCCTTCATACAAAAAAACCGTCATCCCCCATATCCAAAAGAACAACAACAAAAAAGCTTCTTCAGTTCTTCTAAATTCCAACACAAGCAGAAAAAACATAGGGGTGAGTACACACAAACAAGAACAGCTCCTGGGACATTTCATAGAGAATGAAGTCCTCTCAGAAACTGAATACAGAATAAAGACCAGAACAGGTGAAAGATAAATACAGGAGTCCTTGCCCAAACATGAGAGATTGAACTTGAGTCTCTACATGAGTGATTCCTTCATGAAACCTTTCTTTTTCTTTCCTAAATGGACAATTGAAACTTGTAAAATAAGTATTTAGCCATCTATATTCTCTCTGCTTTTATCAATTTTGCTGATTTATGTTATTCAGCAATTCTAGATATTTTCCTGGATTTTTGAAGGGCCATGTACCCTATTAGGTATATATTTCAGAGGCTTCTTTCTCTCCTCTCAGAACTGGAGCGTAGGCTTCCTCTTCTATGTGTAGACAAGCAATGCTGCTTAACAGGGACCATATTGGGGGTATCTAAAGTTATACTGCAACATATAAGTAGGAAATTCAGCTTCACAGACCAGGAATTTTCCCTCATGGTATTCGTTAAAAGCTGTCAAAAGCAATTAAACACTTTCTGGTTCTCTATTGTCAGTAACACCTGAAGTGCTAATATCCCAGTGCAATGGAACCACCTGGCCAGTGCACATTTCAAAAGCTTTCCTGGGTTTCATTATATTAATAGGACCTTTTATCTTTCTCCATCTCAACCCATTCAAAAAGAGGACTTAGTTGTTGAAAAGAAACAGAACCCACAAGTTAGAGTTCATCAACTGTCACTTATGACAGAGCGAAAAGAATTCTGTACGTCCAAAAAAAAGGGTGATCTCTCAAGCTTTATTTGTGTACAGAATTGCCTTCCTCAACACCTCTCAGCCTTCCTCAGGATTCTACCTACCAGGCCTCCATCTGCAGCCACAAGTTGTTGCTCTAATAAACCCCAAAGATAAAGCTGTTCTTGAAGAAACACCTGCCTGGAGTTCGGCTATAGAACCTAAATTTATCCTGCTACTCTGGGCCATATCCCCTTGCAGGCTCACCACTTCTCCCCTGGTTGCTGAGGTAGGAACAAAAGCATGACCAGGTTATGGCAGGGATAGCTTCCAAACTTCCGGCTCTCCTTACCAAAGGGGTAAAGCAAATTACAGACCCTTCTTTTTCTGCCAGCAAATCTTGCCCTTCGTGATGAGAAGGCACCTCTGAACTTGCTTCCAACAACCATATGGGAAAGAGATGCTTCAGTTTCGGTGTGGACAAAAAGCAGATGAGAGGATCTCAATGTCTAAATCTGCTTTTCTACACGTAAAATGCCTTAGGGTCTGTATTTTTCTGGTGGTCTGCTGCCTAGTTACTCTTTCAGCTGCATTTCTACCAGTACTGCTGCCATCTCTGGGCCCAGCATCCAGTTGGAACAATCACTTTTTCAGACTTCCCTTCGGAACACGCAGAAGAATTGTTCTAGGGTCACTTTTTTGCCATCTCTTGGAAGAATAGTCATCTCTGGTTTCAGCCATAGGATTCAGGAACTCTGTGTCTCCTTAGCCACTCCTGCAGGGCTAAAGTCTGAGACAACTATATCTCCTGCTTCATCATCTTCAGTTTTCACAAAGGCTTCTTAACTCAAACCAAACTAGAATACTTGTATAGTCTTAAGCATCTCAGCCTTATCATTAGTTAATGATGTATCCCCAAATGGATAATCCATTCCAGGGCTAGTTATAGATATCATAGCAGAGAGATTTTAAATTATCCACTGCTATGATGACTCTCCCATCTATAGCAGGTTCCTATGTCCTTGCATCCACTTAAGGTCTCTCTTTCTCAGGAGCTGTTAGTCAGAACAAGAACTGCTGCTATAATGATTATGTAGGTCAAGAGCTGCTACGATTCCTGTCACCAGACACTCATTATTCACTACTTTCTGGCCATTTTGATTGCATTTAACTCTGCATAAACTGGTTCTATTTCCTGTTAACCACCTCAGTAAGAGAAGTTGCAAGATACTGTCTTTCTCCCCCACTAAAAATATATATATATATATATATATATATATATTTCTACCAATTTCACCTTAAGACAAAATAACTATACTTTCACAAAATCACAGAATAGTTGAGGTTGGAAGGGACTTCTGCAAGTCATCTGGCTCAACCTCTCTACTCAAGCAGGGCCACCTAGAGCTGGTTGCCCGGGACCATGTCCAGGCAGCTTTTGAGTATCTCCAAGGATGGAGACGCCACAACTTCCCTGGACAATCTGTGCCAGTGATCAGTCACCCTTACAGGAAAAGTGTGTGAGGGCTCATTCAAGGATATATCCAGTAAATAACCACTCACCAGAGGAGGAGGTGAGGCACTCTCAATTCTGGGAAGTCTCCTTAGAAAGCGTCCCAGTTTAAGGGGAGGGCTCCAGTTCACAGTCCCGCTGCTCCAAGAAGACCACTCAAAAGGGGTCTTTGGCAGGGACCCCGTTTTGTAGCCTGGTCAGATCTGGCTGTGGTCATTACAACGTGGTCCAGAAGCTTCTCAGCTTCTCTGGGCACCTCCTTTGTTGAGAACCCTGTCAATTGACTGAGGGTCCCACCCCTCCTGCCCCTCCAGCTGGGTGGAGGTGAAGTCACTCTGCCCCCAGTGTGGGGAGGACGTGACTGTCAGCACCATCCTAGGTGTATATGTGGGGACAGGCACACTGGGGCACAGAAGGGCATCCTTGGGCAGTAGCTGTAGCAATAAATAAGAATAACGACTTGATCAGCAGTCAGTCTCAAATGCTTCTGAATTAATTGTATTCTCTCTGTGTTAGCTCAGGAATGGCAATATCTGTGATGGACCTGGAACAGGAATGTATGATCACGGAATTCTCCTTCCAGGCATGACACTATAGCCTGCTTCTGCAGGCAACTGCCAATACATAAAAGGAGCTGGGAAGAGCTGGTATCTTTTGATGATCCTGCTCTGGAAAGAATTTCCAAGATAATGGCTCTCTGGAACCCCCCCTTTTGTTCCTGGAGGAAGAAGCCATATGCCACTCTCCTGACTCAATCCAGGACAGGCTTTCATTCTCTGCTGGTACTGTCCCAAACTAAGCTTGCAAGTTAAGAGCCTCTTTTTGTTAGCACAGATACATCTGACAAGGCTCCCTAAGAATCAGGGTAGGATTTCTTCACATATATATGGAGTTTGCACATAGCAAAAGGGATTGGGAGGTGGAGAGAAGCAAACAAAAAAGGATGGAAAGCAAGCAGGTCAAGCCCAGCACCAGGGACCCTGACTCCACTCACCATAGAACTTAAGGAGAGGTGTAATCCTCAACTTATTCATATAAGAAAGTCAATCTGTCTCTCTCACACACATACACTCTTTCACACTATTTCTTTTTTTCCTAATGCTCTCAGAAACTTCTACTTTTAGTCAGGCATCTTTGCTGTAAATCTCTTTAAATTGTAATTGTATGATCTCCCAGTTTGGGGGGGCGGTGCTTTGTCAGAGGAATTCCTGGGGATGTGGCTACTACCTGATGAAATTCCTTGTCCATTCATGTTCCTGTGTTTTATTTTCCGTCTGCGGTAAGCTAGGCAGCAGGGTGATCAAAATGCATCTTTACATCTCGATTCCGTGTTCTAACTTAGGAACTCTATGTGCTGTGTTACCCAGACTAACAAGTATTGCCATGTGCAGATTTTTACACCTGCTGGTTGCCTTGCTCCCGAGATAGCCGTGTTTCTGAAAAGAAGGATAATCTAGGCTGGCGTGGGAGAGCCCAGGTAAGAAAGTGAGGAGCTGAGGCCCATCTTGTGGCAGCGGAGCTGCTACAGCCACTTTGCAAAGCAGAACGCTATGCCTGGAGCTGAACAGAGTATGCTGCTAGAGGCACTAATTAAATGTCTGGAAACTCATAGCAATTTGTGATAGTCACATTAATATAATACAATCAACTTAGCAAATTTTCTCTTAGGATTACTCAAATCCATCTGCACGACTTGGTTCTAACTCTAAAATTTAATAAATTCTCTCCCTTTGAATGCAGACAAAAAAGACAAATTAAATAGAAGGTAAGGTTTTTCCCCACAATATAAAAGAAAATTTGAACAGAGAAATGATTTTTAGATGAAAACAAGAGAGACAATGGGAAAAACAGTCCTTTAGTGTTGAACTTCACTCTATTTTTATAAACCAATAAAGATTAATAGATTCCTTGTGCAATAAAAATGGAAATAGGACAGATATATTTCCTCCTTGCAACTCATTTAACCAGAAACTTCTGCACTGTTCTGCGAGAAGTACCTTCTCTCTGAGGACAAAAAGAGAATGAATGTAGAGAAAGGGAAAAATGTGTGAAACAGAAAACCAGCAAGCTGTCCAAACTGTATATAACTGAAAATAATAAGAGCAAAGAAAGTTAAACATACTCTTGGAGCAAGAGCTACTGCTCTATTAGTAGAAAAGACAGTGATCTTAAATACAGGATTGATAAAGCAACTAGCAATTACATTGGACTACACTTCCTCTACATCACTTCACAAATAGAAACAGTGTTTGAAGAAAAAAAAAAAAGGCAAAGGAAAATAAAATGATCTATGAAAATGCATAATGACCACTCAAACTGAGACACCAAAGCAGTATTATACACCTCAGCTGGACATAAGGACACTCTAGAACAAGTATTTATTCACCAGTTTGCCCATTATTGTTTGTGACTACAGTCTTGCCTTCCACAATGCTGGGAAGTCAATTAGCCTCCAGTGCTTCATCTTAGCTTTCAGGGTAACAACAGGCCTGGTGACAGGAACATGGGGAGTGTAAAGCAGAAAATTCACAAAAATCTCTTGTAAGAGCCGCCTTGTGGACATCCACCAGGACATCCTGCTCTGAATGGTCGGGGAATGTATGGCCTCCAAATGCAATTCACTTGTGAGTTCCCGTGGAAAGTTGTGTACCAGCAGCAGAAGTTACCAAACACCATACACTTCTAGTGTCTCTGTCTGGACAGTCAACGTAAACCATATCGCTAGAGCTTCTTCTACTTGGAATTTCACAGAATTCTGGGTTAAAAGTTGGAGAAATTCACTCAGTCAATATCACGCTATGACAGATTCATTTGTGAAAATCCAAGCTCTTCTCCCAAAACTTACACACTCTACAATGAATCACCTCCATGCAGATGCTTTGAGGATCATTTCTCTGTCAGGAAGATCTAAAACACTGGCTTGCACTCTTTAATTTTCCCACCACGGGATGGGAGGCAGGGAGCAAGAATGGATGGCCCTCATGGTAGCCATGCAGTCATGCTCCGTAGCCCCACAATTCCAACTCGTCTTTGCAAACAAACTGGTACATTTGCTTACTAAATGCAGGTCTGTTAATCAACAGCATTCTGCTTATTAATGACAACAAAGGATACAAAATTTCCATGAAAATAAAATGTCGGAATCAAAACCAACTAAAAAAGACAGCTACTGTATTTTTAGTGATGCAGTGGGTACAACGACTATGTTTAGACATACCATGAACATAGGCTACAAGAATTTGGAAGGAGCTTTCTAACACAGCAACAGACACAAGCCTACTCAGCTCACAGTTTGAACTGTGAACATCCCTTCTTAAAATACAGAGCAGTGCAATTTTAGTCGCATCGACAGAAGTATAAAATATTGGATTTATTAATGTAAACCAACATAACAAATTTGTGATAAATGTGATTTTTTTTTTCATGTTTTTGTACCTCCCGTTTCAAATAAGTTTGCTCTACAAGTCAGAAGCTTTTACAGAAAGCCAATTCAGAAACATAACTTCAAAGTAAAAAAGGAAATCACAATCATCAGACATGTTCCTCTCCATAGTTAGGGGTAGTGTCTGCTTGAAATTATCCCTAAAGGAACAAGTTGTATTCTTAAATTTCTGCACAATCTGAAAAGCTTTGATTTAGACATTTTTCATTCAGAACTGGAGAGATTCAGTTTGAAAGACTGCCTGGATGTTTCTGGATGTTTCTGGAGAATCACAAAACTCTGTGAAAAGGTGCTAAAAATTCAAGTAAACAACATAAGCACTTTGGGGAACACACATCAGAAACACAACCTTAGATATTCTTAATGTATCACTGAAGTATTAAGATCCAGTTTTTACTGACTCCAGAAAGCCCATTAATTCCCTGTCCCTCACAGATGGGAAAGTGAAACATTTTGTGCTGAGAAGATTGAGGCAAAACCTATGTATTTGCATGAATATAAGTGCTTTCTGTCCAAATAAATGATTACCCCTTTCTTTTACCCCTGAGAACATTAGCTATTCTAAACTCTCACTTTAATATGATTCAGCTATCAAGGGCAAAGGGATTTTCCTCATTACATGCAGATTCAATGGCATTCATTATGCAGCATTAAAGTGCTCTGTAACAATGAATTTTAGGTCTGGATCCCTCAAAGGGATCCAGGATTACAATAACTTTTTCAGGCTATGAAATCTTCCGATGTAATAAGGAATGATTAAGCATTTAAAAATGGAGCTTTGCCGAAGCAGCTATCAAATAATGAAACCTTAACCATGTGAGGAAAATAATTCATGCAACCTGTAAAGTGCACTGCAGTTCACTTAACTCTGCCGTTCACTTAACTCTGCCATTTAAGGGGTGTTAATAGAAACAGGCAAGATTCCCTCCCAGTTCCTGGGAACCACACTTTTTGGCAGTAGGCAACGCATACATAGCTAAAAAGACTAAACATAGTGTCTATTTTTAATCATTCTAGTCGTTAATACATACTGACAAAGAATGGTTATTGAGAACTAGGATGAGAAACAATTTCTCAATTTCCCATGTATCTCAGAGGGGAAAAAAAAAGAGAAAGGAATTCTGTGTTTAGATTAAACACTTCCTACTCAAATATTTAAAAATAAACTGCCATAACGTGCTTCTCTCCTCTTATTAACAGCCATTTTGAATATTATTGTGTAAGTAAAAGATTAGAGATAAAATATTTCTGTATTTTATAAGTTTATTCAGTGAATCTGTCGGCATTCATAATCAGTGACACCTTTTAACTGTGTTTTGAGCACAGCACAAACAGAAAACTAATTTCAAATGTTTTATTACAGCATGCATTTTAAAAGTTACAAAGGCAAGGAGAAGCCACAAAAGGACAATGCAGTAAATTGGTTTGGTTTGGGTTTTTTTCAGAGGGGTTGTTTACTTGTTTTATCAAGTTATCTGCTTGTTAGTGCATCATAGAAATGTGAGCTTTGAGCTAATCTAGCTCAACATACAAATTTCATGAGCTTCGTGTAATTCAAGTTGACCTCTCTTAAGATGAGGATTACAAAAGCCACTAAGATTTCCTTTCAGAATGAAGTGCTAGACAAATAAAAACAACCAACCAAAACAACAACAAAAAAACCCCAAAACAACCAAAACACCCCCCAAAAAACCCACAAAAAGCCCCACAAACACAAAACCTCAACAAAAACAAACAAACAAACCAAAACAAACAAAAAACCAAAAAAACACCCACACCAGACCCACAAAACAAAACCACCAAACTAATTAGTGCTTATGTATATCCTGGACAGACCTAAATTTCTGCTACTTTTAACAGATTTAAGCCTGAAATTTGGAGCATGTGGATAAATCTTGTTCCCTAGAAAAGTATCATATAAACCACAGCAAATATCAGAATTACTAAAACAGAGGAACACAGAAGTCAGAATTCAGAACAAGGGTATCAAACCACACCAAAAATAATGTTAAAACTGATGCTAGAACCCAAACCATTATTATTTCTGAAAGCAACAGCTTTTATTCTCATGTAAGATGTGATGATTTCAACAATATATTTGCAGTTTTTAAATTTGTTTTGAGACAGATGCTTATTTGTAATTCACATTTTAGTATGTTTTTACATCAGACCATATAGACTTCCGATACAGTAATTTTCCTGCACTACAAAAAAAATTGTCTTCAGTATATTGACCTAGTGTTCTAGGTATTCAAAACTCTGTTCTGTTTATAGAGGTTTAAAACAATTTTCTAGTGCAAAAGTTAATCTTCAGTGCTAGTTAGAAGAAATGCAGTTCTGCAGAGTTTTAAAAAGAGCACTTAAACCCATTAATGCAAATCTGGATTCCTGTAAAATTAGAAAAATACAGAAGTGGGCAATGTACAGAAGTAGGGTAGCAAATCAAGAATATGCAGAGTACAGTGAGATGAATGACATTTCAAGTCTGGCTGCTCTATATTTACCATTAACTGCCATAATGAAAGCAGCAGCATTTTCTCTGTTTTCTTTCTCAATTAGAAAATTAGTGAAACGCTGCCAGCATCCACTCCTACTTGTTACCATGTTAGATCCTAATTGCAATGGAAAATCATAAGAATTACCAGGCAAAAGCCTTACTGATAACAATAGGCTCTGTTGACTACAGGATTATTTGCCTGTGTAGAAGAATTAAAAAAAAAAAAAAAAAAGTCAAACTAGGTTAGTACAATCCACACTATGAAACACAGCGTGGGTGGGACAAGACAGATAGAAAGATGGCAGCTGTTCTTAGACCGCTGTTACCACATAGCCAAAAATATGCGGGGTGAAGTATGGGCAGAATTTCGACTGGAAAAAGCTCCCACAGATTACTTTGTTTACACAGTAAGGAGGAAAACCGGAGAGATTATGATTTTCATTCTCAGTCTCTGTGTTGCCGAGTAGCACAGACCCTTGTTTTTCCATAGGGCAGAAGCAGCCACACCTGCCATGTAGGGCAGGTAGCTTCTCGCAGTTCCTGAAGCTGGTGAGCCAGCCCATGGCAAAACATCACCCAACAAGCTCTCAAGAGCAGGTCCTTATGGTGCTCATATGACAGATCACATGTACACACACACGAAGGCATGAATAAAAAAACCCAAAACATTCTGCTTTGGCTACACTGGTACACTCATAGTGTTCATACTACTGTAATCTGTTTCTATAAGGGAAAGGAAATGACCCTTTAAATTACCATAAATCTCTGCTATAGGAGGATTTCTACCAGTATAGTTAGCTCAGGAAGGAAAAAGTCTACCCTTACATTTTTGCCAAGAAAGGCTGGAGCAAAGGATCCTTGTGGTCGCTTCCAACCCGGTATTCTATGATCTAGTTATTACACAGAGAACACACTTCAGTATATTCTAGGCCCAGGATTACCTGTGCTAAGTTATCCATAATGAACTATGTTCTATAAGTTGGCCTCAAGTTGCACCAGGGAAGGTTCAGCTTGGATATCAGGAAAGAGTTGTCAGGCATTGGAACAGGCTGCCCAGGGAAGTGGTGGAGTCACCATCCCTGGAGGTGTTTAAAAGGCATTTAGACGAGGTTCTTAGGGACATGGTTTAGTGCTAGAGTTAGGTTAGGTTATGGTTGGAGTTGATGATCCTGAGGGTCCCTTCCAACCAAAATGATTCTATGACTCTATAAATATTTCTTCTTCGAAAAGGGAAGCGCTGCTAGCCTCCAAGTCATGAATTTCTCTAACAATGTAAATATTAAATGACAGGCCTTAGGTGAATGAACAATGATCTTAATCAACCACGCTCAATGAACCATAGCATTATAATTTGATCTTGTTCATTACTTATTACTTGGCATTAGATAAATTGGAAGTAATTTTTGAGTTTGCCAAGCACAGCTGAGGTCTCCCCTCCATGACTCCTTCAATTAATCACATATAGATGTTGACTTTTATACCATATTTTGGATTATCTATCTTACAGCATATCATAGCTCATAATAAATGAACTCACAGTATAAATCTCCATGCAAAGGAAAGTTTTAAATACGCTAGCAACTTTCATACTTGGTACATTTAAATAAGCAGTTGGAGGAACTGGACCAAAACAGGCTCAATAAACGTAGACTCTTAAAATCCAGTCTTGCATAAATCCTCACATGATGCCTTAATTCTGCAGTCCACAGGCAAATACAGAGGAAGAAACATACTTAAAGCGATGTGGTAATCTAATAGAAAATAGGATACTCTGATCTTTCAGATTACTGTGACCAGCACAGTCTATTCCAAGTTTTATGGGATAAACAGATATATGTTACAGCTCATGCTCCTAACTGCTAGCAATAAAACATACCCATTGAGAGCAAGTCCTGGAGGAAAATAACATTTATTTTTCATTAAATGGGCTCTCCAGGATATGCCTACCCTTGTGATTTGTACAGTACCAAGTTTCTCTGGAGGCAGTTTGGAGACCGTGCCAGGAGCTTCCTGTTCCTCAGGTCCTGCTGCTGGGAATAAACACATTAATCCAGCTTCTCTGTTGCCAAGTCAATGCTTGTCAGACTTTTTTAAACTTGCACCCAAGGCTAGCCCTGCTCCTGACACTGTCCAAGACACTGACTTCTGTTCCACATAGGAAACAAGTAGCTAGCATGGAGATTTTACTCTGACAGCATTAGACTATTTTGCTTCTGGGTCCTACCATATAACATAATGTATTGCTGTCAGCAGATGGCCTCCCTGCCCTACTTCAAAGCATTCCAAAAACCATATTTAAGATAAAAAAAGTTGCTTCATACTGATAGTATCAACAATGTAATAAGCAACCTCTCCTTCCTCAGGCTTAGTTACTACTGTCTGAATTTGCGTGTCATGTGTGCTCAACTCTTCGCCTGTTTTTATATTCAGGAGGAAGTTTTAACAACCAGTCATGTCAACACCTTGTCAAGAAACATCAGCAGGTCAACACAAAACTCCAGTATCTGTTAGCAGAGCATGGTTTTGTTCTGTTGAGCAACGGTCATCTGGCATACAAGGAGTATGAATCAAAATATTTTAGAAACATAATAGAGCAGATTCACAGTAGCAGCATTAGATCAGCCAGGCTTAGAGATTGTACAATATAAGACATTTTTTCTATCACAATTATATCCATATCTTTGCTTTCCTTAAATTATTTTTAAAATAGTCTACTTTTGGATCTTCCTAGTTTTTTTACAAGGACATGAGACATTCTATACAAATTGTAATTAGAACAATAAATATCCCATGGTATGCTGTAGTAACAGGTACTCCCTGCCATATAGCCTCATTGCAAATCTCTCCTACTGAGCAAACATTTCACTTGTTTTCTGAAGCACAAATCATTACTGTCTGATAAGCATCCTTCTGACCTAGCAGCAGCCTTCCCATAGGGAGATACATCAACATGAAGCCAGGTTCTTCACAGTGCATGGCAGGACAAAAGACAACAAGCACACATTGAAACAGGACAGGTTCAGACTGTATGTAAGGAAAGACTTTTTTCCCCTGTGATGACAGAGTCAAACGTTAGAGCAGGTTGCACAGAAAGGTTATGCATCTGCATCCCTGAACATTTTCAAGACCTAGCTGGATAAAGCCCTGAGCAATCTTATTTCATAGAATGTCCTGAGTTGGAAGGAACCCACAAGGATCATGGAGTCCAACTCCTGTCCCTGCACAGGACAACCCCACAGTTCTCACCATGTGTCTGAGGGCCTTGTCCAGTCTCTTCTTGAACAGTGTCAGGCTTGGGGCCGTGACACCTCCCTGGGGAGCCTGTTCCAGTGCTCCACCACCCTCTGGGGGAAGAACCTTTTCCTAATGTCCAACCTAAACCTCTCCTGCCATCATGTCATAGCTGACCCCTTTTTGAGTATGAGGTTGGCCCAGACACACAATTCCTGAGGTCCCTTCTAACAGCACTGTTCTGTAATACTATACATTCTTTTTCCCCGATCACTACAAGAAAAAGTACATGAAACTACAAGTTGAAAGAACTTATCAATTTGATCAAGGCATACGCAACTGAACAGAAATTACTGCGCATAACTAGAAGCATGAAGGACCATGTGAGTCATAGAACCTCCTGCGATAGCATGCTACCACACTGCAAACCCTTATTGAACAGGATTCGCAGAATGTTACTCTCCCATGCCCTCATTGCGCACAGTTTAGGAACTGCCCACAAATACCCCCAGGGTTACATTAGAGCTCTTTAAACTCAAGGTCAATGGTGACACAAGCACAAGTGTGTATAACTGAATAAGTTTAGGCTGTATTTAGAAGACTCTTAGCCTTCTGAGGAATTAAATTCTGGAACAATCTGGTAATAGAAGTAATTAAGAATAGCAGAGCAAAGTGCTTGCAAAAGCTAAGGAACTTTATCAAAGGCCTAAGTTAATCAATGTCTACAAAAAAATTAACAAAGCCCTCATATGCAGAGGACTCAGGAGATTCCTATTAGCTAAGCTGAAAAAATACTTGGATAAAAGTCTACAGCCTATATGATGAAAGTCAAACTTGCCTTAAAAACATGAGTTTAAAATGTAAAGTAGCACTGATAAGCAGTCTTTGATGAAAGGATCTGACACAACAGTACACAGCAGTATTACTCCTGCCCAGTTAATCCCAAACCAGAATATTTTGCCATGTTTTACAATAGATTTTTTGCCAGGAAAAAAACAACATACCAAAGCCAAAACAAATCTCCTTATTATTCTGCACTACACTGGCTTTGAATTGTAGGTGTTATGCTGCCTAGAGAAAAGTCACAAAAGTGACTAATGCAATGCTTAACAGTTTACAGATTGCAGGTCACAAATGACCCAACTGAATAGTGTGACAAACATTCAGGACACACATTTTCTTGAGAGATACATGGACCTTCCCATGGGCACTTATTGCCCAAATAGAACATAATTGTACATAACAAAGAAACAGTGTGACTCGTCATTCATTAATGGTTAATCTACAGTAAGAGGTACAAAAATGATCAATGTTTTGGTCAGATGAGGACATGAATTCAGTTATACAGACTGGCTGGTCTTCAGCATATGACCCACAATTCTCTCACGAGAGGCTAGATGGCCTGCTCTTGCTAGAAGAGTGGCCTCCATTAGTATCAAGGAAAACAACAATATCTGAAAGGAGGTTGTAGCATGGAGGGTGTTGGTCTCTTCTCCCAAGTAGCAAGTGACAGGATGAGAGGAAATGTCCTCAAGTTGTGCCAGGGAAGGTTCAGATTGGATTATTAGGAAAAAATTCTTCACAGAAAGGGCTGTGAAGCATTGGAACAGGCTGCCCAGGGAAGTGGTAGAGTCACCTTCCCTGGAGGTCTTTAAAAGGTGTTTAGACGAGGTTCTTAGGGAAATGGTTTAGTGCTAAACTTTATGGTTGGACTCGATGATCTTAAAGGTCTCTTCCAACCAAAATGATTCTATGATTCTATGATAATTTCTAACCACGAATTAAAAGAGAAAACAAATAATGTAGTGACTGAATACTTTTATTTGCCTTCTAGGCAAGAGCACCTCACCGACACCTAAGGTAAACAGTAGTTAAAGGCCTTCTTAACATCCACATAATCACATCATTGCAAAACAGAAAAGTCAAATAAATGGTGCCGATATGAATGATACATTCGAAGGATCTTAAATTTGAGATTCTTTCTGTAAATTCTGTGTATTCTACCCACAAGAGGCTGCATTTCAGGATGCTAAGTACTTTGTAGATGGCATACCTTATTTGGCAAAATTAAGTTACTATATCATCATTTAACCAGTTGTTTTTCCACCCATCTTGTGCAAGTATGCACAACTGCAGCTTGCAACATGTTAAAAATACAGCATTCATCCCTAACAACTACTTAACCAGTGTCCCAGTTCCTTCTGTATTTTCCAAGTACAGAGTACAGCCTCTCACATTAATTAGGAGGAACTCGTAAACTGAAGTCACTATCTTAACCTCTCTATCAGCTTTCATCTGAGACACCCAACTCTTGTCTGGATTCTTGCAAGGTGCTCTGAAGAAGCTGGAGCGCCAGAGGCAACTGAAGCCAAGTTCTTCATGGGGTATAGGGGCTGAATGAAGGGCTGGGGTAAGGTTGTTCTCAAATACAACTATTCTAGATCAGAAGTATTCAGATCTTCAATATTTTAGAAAAAAATGCCAGATTCCACAGCCACAGAGCACAAAGCTTCTTAGATGATGTGCATGGCACGTTTTCACATTTTAAAACTCTTACAACTTTGTTTCTTTCTGAAGATGGAATTTAAAACAAGAAGGTGATGCCTACTACGTCACATGTTCAGTGTTTTATGTACAGCTGTAAGAATTTATTCCTTATTTTTCCTTTTGAAAATGAGAATACAAAAGTTAAAGCAAACAAGTCAAATGGACTAACACAGGCTGAATTCTGCTGTCATTTCCATAGCTGTAGCACACTGAAACTTAGCTATAGCTTCTACTCCCAATTAACGTCAGCATGACACATCTGAACATTGCCATGTACAATGCTAAATCTCAAGTTTTGATATATACATTTTAATCCAACCAATTGGAGTAAAAACACACACTTATTACTTGGTCATCAAGACTACATGTTATTGGGAGCATTTGATCCTAATATATTCAAAGAGACTGATATGGCAAGAGCAGTGAAATGCCAGAGTAGATCATCTGTCTTATCCCATCAGTTAAACTGGGATGAAGTATTTTTTAATTAGCAAGGTGGGGTGGTGGTGGTGGGGGGAAATATAAAACTTTTACATTAAAAAAAAGCTCAATTTTGAAGAAAGCTATTTTACTCATTCAAATAGCACATGGAACACTGTATATGCTATTCTAGTCCCTCAGTACAAAAAACCCACACTGTTTCACTTGTGGCATGTCAAAATGATAGAGCGTCCCTTATTTATTCTGCTTTTTACTTTTATTATTGTTGTAAACCAACCAAGTTCCTTCGTTAAATAGCTACAGAAAAATAATCAACATAAAATAGATGGTTAATTAAGACTTGAATGTGTGCACCATCCTGTAAGATTACACTGGTTTAGCAGAGGCACAGCCATTTATCTAATGACTTAAAAAATGTACTTGAGCTAAGAATATTTTGACTGCAAAACAAATATGAACTATTATTTATGTTCTTTAACTTTTGTGGTTTAGATATGTATGGTATAAAATCAAAGCAAAGCATTCAAGATACCATGAAATACTAAGCTGCCTGATAATGACATGAATATCTTCTGCACAATACTTAACTCCGCATCCATTTTAACACAGACATAATCAAGTTGCCTGAAATATTACAAGGCACTGTAATATCATTGCAAACATTCTCTTTAGAAGCAGCTGCGGAATTTTTTTTAGACCATCTATAGTGCTCTGTTGCTATTCTACACCTAATCATTTGCTGTCCCACAGTTCCTATTTATTTGAATATATGTAAGATTTATTTTTAATATATACTAGATTCTGGTTTCAGTCATACCACTATAATTTCCAGAATATAATTACGTCCTTCAACAGTTCATGTGTCTGTATGGAAACTGACCTTTTACAGTTTCTCAATCTTGTGGGAAAATTAAGTAAAGAGAGAAATTACATCAATACTTTTAAAACTATTTGGAATCATTCTCAAAACCCCAAAACAAAATTGTAGTTTATAGCCAGAACAGGCCAACATAAGCAATTGATATGAAATTAATAGCAGAAAAAAAAAAGTAATTATGAGTCTCTACCATTGTTTTGAAGGATACCACTAACACACAAAGCTTTTCATAATTTGCCATTCTTGATGCTTATATTGTTTTCAAAAAAGTTATAAGATTTTACTGGAGTAAAAAGTAATGTGATGAGAGGACACTCAGACTGGGATTCTCCTTCAAGAAAGCATCTATAGACAATTGTTCCAAATGATACGTTCCTGCGTATGCACAAAAGCACTAGCTATTTCTCTGTATGAAGTCCCGTCTAACCATAATGCTAGAAAGGGACTGTTTACCCTATGCTGCCGGACTTTTTCAGCTATGTGGGTAACACTAGACCAACCTTCATCAGTCAGTTTGGCCGTCTGGGAGTTCTCTTGGAAATGTCTCTTCAGATTTACTTCAAGCTAAATCGTTATCTTCCATTAAGCTTTTACTCATTCTGTATCTAATACAAAGTGCATCTCATGGGTAACATTTGTCCTTCCTGTGATATCAACTTTTTGCCACCCAACGGAAATATGTGATGTTGTTAATACTGCCTTAGAAAGCCACATTCCCAACAAGTTTCATCTGCATAAGGCTCAAGTCATTACAGAGAGATTCTGCAGTGATAATTCCAGACATGTTTCTTGGAAGAGCAACTTTGCAAGTGATCCTCAAAATCCTTTGTGTAGGTGCTGCCAGAAACTTAATAAGTACCTGTTAGTGACAAAAGAAAAAGCTATATTAATATATATATTAAATACACATGAATATCTACCAGAAGATGTTAGTCCAAGGAAGAACTTTAAACGAAAACATGACTTCAGTCAGATTTTGTTACAAAACTCTAAAAACATGTAAGATAAAACTAGAACATTTCCACTGTTTCATAATGATTTAGTATCTCAACAATATAAAGGGGGAAAAAAACAGTAAAATAAAGTTTTATTCAATTTTATGCCAACTTGGCATATACCTTTTAGAATAATTTCAATCAGAAATTCTAACTTTTAAAAATTTCCTTTAGGTAAAAATGTTATATACAAGTCCATGGCAAGGAAAACATCTCATTTGAATTGCATTTCTAAAATTCAAGACAGAAATTCTCACAAGCTGTATCTATAACCCTAGTAAAGCAGGGCAGTGGACCACGGACCTACTGGTTCACAGGTCAAGAGGCACAGATTGGCTCATGTCCAGCTTGCAAAGGTGTCCTGGTTTTGTTTAAAACAAGACCAATTCTCTTTTAGTGAATTTTCTTTTCAGCTAAGTTCCTCTAAGTAACTGCATGTTTCTGAAATTGGCTGCATGTTTTTTGGACACTGTTTGCTTCAGAACTGATGACGGTAGGGAGGGTATGTAGAAAAGGCCCAGGCTTATCCTTATTGCTATGGCAGCCAAAGTTGCTGATAAATTTTGTACGTCCCATAAGTGAGAGGGTTGTACAAAACGGGTGACCAAAATTGACCACCTAGGTATTCCATTCCATCCACGTCATACACCCTGTAAAAGTGGGAGATCACAAGGGTCTTGCTCTCTTTGTCCATGGCCAGGATCTCAACAGGACCCTGCCTGTGATCCTAGGCCTGGTTCCAGTCTGTGCATCTCCAAATGCAGTTCCTGTCTGCTGCAGAGTCCAGCCCAGGACTTCTGGGTGCCTGCCCTGCAGCCACTGGAGTGACACCAGCTATACCAGGAAATTCAATATTGGTTTTGTATATTTTGCAGTATTTTCTCTCTTAGTATTAATAAAGTATTTTTAACTTTCTGACTTGTGTCAGACTGTCTGACTTTTCGTCCTAAGAGAGCGTCTGCCAGTTTATTGTTGTCCTGCAATAAACAGCGACAATAAACAGCAAAGTTTCTTTGTCACAGGTTTATCTTAGAAACAGCTAGTCAAGAACACTCCAAAAATCAGAATCAAGCTAGTAAATAAATAGTGTGGATGATCATGATCCAGTGCTCCTTATCAGCCTTTTTCATTTAAGTACACAGATGGAGCCCCACAAATATTCAGTTTACATTTGCTGTTGCTTTTGACAAAGTTAACTTTTATATCAGTTTTGAAGACCCACTTAGTCATGATAACTTTTTCTGAACATATAAGCTCAGTAAATGAACGTTGTTCTTGTGTATGTAAGCTTTACTACATTGTGACTTGTAGTTTTGATGGATTATGCAAAAAAAAAAATATATATATACATACCTAGTTTATCATCATGTTGTTTCCAGATATAGGAATCAAAGAGCATAAATATCTCAATTCTTGCTTTTCAGAACAGATTGATGGAAATAGTTTTTATCTACTCAGTCACTGGTTCTTCAGATCCTGAACAGACAGAGCTTTCCAAAGAACTTATTTCAGTCAAAACAAAACCAGAAAAGAATCATGGAACACACAAAGACAATACGTCTTTTCAAGGAGACTCTCCAGCTGTTTGCTAACTCTGGCTTTCCAGTTCCTCAGCACCAGTGAAAAGACTAGGATGTGGTCTTTACTGTTTTACAAACAAAACCAAAATTCTCAAACATATTTCATTTGCCTATAGACAGCTGCACATACATGTGATAATTTCAGAATGCCACAACCGCTACAGAGGAACACTGCATTCTATTTTTAGTCTTCAAATCTTCATAAGTAGGCTTTATTTTTTACCGTTCACTAAATAAGACTGCAGTTTTCTGAATTCTATGATTTGGCTCACAGCAAGAATGAAAGCTCAAAAACACACAGAAGTTATTTTAATTTCAGAAAAATGCTTTGGTACGCTGATTGTAGACTGTGCATTAAATGAAAGCCCTATGTCTAAAGAAAAATCAGAACTACTTTTCAAAACAATGCTACAGCTGCATAGCTTTATGAAGCTGAACACCTATCAATGGTCTTAGCAATAATTCTGGAAGTAAAGCATCCAACATCCAATGTATTAAGATCTACAATTTATTTATTTGCTGGTACAATTTAGCAGAACTGACCAGAATGACTCATAGTATTTGGAAAGTGGTTTCTAACTTAAATTTCACAGACCTCATAAAATTTGTTGTGTGCCAGTTGGTAGTGAAGAACTTCAACATTGCACAGCTCACGTTTTAAGCTTCCAAATTTCTTTGGACTTATTAGTGAGTTGCATTATAATTCTCAAGGAGCTGCGAAGGATCCATTAAGGCAGAAAAACATGTTCCTTGCTATTCTGAAAATATTTATGCGCTTGCTAAGATATCACTGCATTCGGACAGCATTATGTACTACAAATACATTCAATTACATCATCAATATAAAACTTATTTTCATCCAAATAAACAGATTCTGTCCAAACAGAGTTTTGTACGAGCACTCAAGAGAAACTCAGTAGAATTAATTGTACAATTTATACCATCAAAACATATCTTGGGTAAAATTCTGTCTTTAAAGAATTACCTCAAAACATATGTGCTATTTCAATCAGAAATAAATGATCAGAATAAAGCTTAGAAGGGATTTGCATGGTACATAGATCTTGAGTGCTTCTCAGCTGAAGAAATAGTGAAATTTCAACTATTTGTCATAATCACATAAGAGTCAAAGATACAGCTTAGAATTAAAAGTAGTTTGATACAAGATTCTTTCAAGTGCCAATGATAATTGAAAAATTCTAATATTACGAAGCAATAAAGCAGAGTTTCAAGCTACAAGAAAGTTAGAACCTACTATTCAACAGCTTGCACATTTGTGCATGTATACACATATTTATGTTTAAAATACTCATATGCACCTTTCGGTATTTTTTGTTTAAACTACTTTCCTGTACCTTCTAGAAATGTTTCTATTTCTGTAATATAAATATTTCTAAAAAGAAATTATTTACCTAAAATATTTATAAAACGACTATTGTAACTGATGATTTTTTTCCCCCCTTCGACCTTTTAGTCACAGATCATGAAAAACAGAACAAGCAAATCTGTAATTTGGCCTTCAGCAACTTTGGAAAATAAACACAGACAACACAGTCAAAACCTATTCAGAATTTCACTGTACATTAATTAGCTGAAAATTTTTAACATGTTTCACTAATGCTAGCCTGAAATCTAAATTAAAGGCCCAATCCTGTCTGCTTCTGAGAAAATGTTTTACTTTTACTTTACTAGAAACAATATTAGAACCAAAATCGATTCAAAATTAATAAAAATCATGATACATCAGTATTATGTTAACTAACAATGAAGGCTCAGTAAAAAGAATACAAGGCAAAGAATAGAATAGTGCACTGTGGTTTTATTGATGGCAGCAATGACAATTTGCCTCTTTCATATGTAAAAAGTATTCAGCTTCGTATAATTAAGAACTTTAAAAAAGTCTATTGTGGTGTCAGGTCTACATTCCTTCTGCTCATATGAGCTTTCTCTGTTCCATTCTGTTGCTTGGAAAAAGCCAGAATTTCTTCTAGAAAGAATATCTTCAGCAAGTTGGAGCTGCCAGTGAATTTTCTTCCACCCCGAGAAAGTTTCTAAATGAAAAAAAAAAAAAAAAAGAATAAAAACAACTCTCTGCTCCTTGTGCAACATACACTTTACTGTTATTTCATTTTCTTCCTCCAAAAGAGTAGATATCTGCTTTTCAGTACTTACAGAGATATAAGTCTTGAAAAGAATAAATCAGAAGGTTGCACTTACATTGCAATAGATATGATTGGTATAATACAAGGAAATAACACTTTCTGGCAGTAACTTCTCACAAAAATTTCTCCATTGGTAAGGACTTCAATAGAGATTTTATAGCAGGTTTGACATGGTGCAGATTAATTCTGCCACAGAGCAAAGGAATATCCAAGAAACAGATAATGACCAAGCACTCATAGGTTTACACTCACAGGTTTTTTCAAGCTCTCCCAAAAGCTTCAAAACATTCATTTCTGATTACTTTTTCCCCTTCTTTTTCATACTGTCATGACATGCTATACAGGAAGTGTAAGCTCAGGATGTATTTCTATTATTGTTAGATCCTAATTCTTATATCTTGATTCTCTAGGAGGAACACCTTATTTTACAGACCTGTTAAAGCTAGTTATTTGACTCATGCACCCTAAACAAGTTAGAGTGGGTTGAATGGCTCTCAACAGAATGCTCTGAAAAAACTCTGAATTAGTGTTCTCTACTTCACACTGCTGGATATTAATAAACGACCATTTCTAGGTCAACAGCAACCACAGTGAGGTACTGACTACCCCATACTTCTGTTACTTCGCCTTAACGTGACTACTTTATTGCTCTGTCTTCATAATAAACACCGACACTAGACTTCCTGCAAGGCTGCAGCAATTATTCCTAATGCTCGAAGCATGTAACAGAAGGATCACAGAATCATAGAATCATATAATGGTTTGGATTGGAAGGGACATTTAAAGATGATCTAGTCCAACAGCCCTGCAATATTAACATTCTTCAGAATTTACCAGTTTGTAATATAAAATAATCATCAACAAGGTCTCTTTACAGGAAAAAAAAGTTACTTTACATAATACAGAGATACTCCCTCTCAGGGAGTAAAGGTCCAAATCATCAATGATCAGGTGAAGAGATAAAGCATCCTTCAGTGGAAAGTTGTGGTAAAATTATCTCACTGTATTCTTTAAAACTTCCCCTGATAAAAGTCTGGGTAAACTGAAAGCAATTTAGAAAAGGACTATCTTTGATTTTCTGCCTACATTTAAAATCAGATAAGAACTGATTACATCCATCACTTATTTTTTGAAAAGCTTAATAGATCTTCTTTACTGGTTTCTCTTTAATTCCACTCATTAGGTCACAGGTAATGCATTTCAAAATGCAACCTAAGCATAAGATATGTGGTAGCACGAGATGTACTATGGGGAGCTATAAGCCAAACCTGAAAAATATTTCCACCACAGTATCACAATAAACACTTCCTCACTTCACTTTACCTACCAAACAAGGCAAATGAGGGCAGCTACACTGGGCTTTACATGCGTTTCAGAAAGCAAATCTAGCAGGTGAAAGCTACTCTGAACCACACAGTAAAAGCTTCTGGATACGGCACTACAATATTTTTACCTCAGAAAGAGGGGCAATAGTGTTCTTAAACTGAGGAAGAATTTCCACTTTTTGACACTATTCAGAGATGGCCACAAATGCCACACTCTTGAAAAGAAAGGAACACTATGTTTAGTTTTCCAAATGCTCCCTAGAACACAGTGGCGGAGGATAAAAATCGGAGTTACAAATTCTAGACAAAATAAAGGATTGTTTTGACTGGAACTAACACAGAAGCTAACTATGCCTAAGTAGCACCACTCAACCTCTATGTCGGAGACATCTTCTGCCTCTCTATTTTCTTTTTCTACCTGTGTGATCCTAGTATTTCAAGAATCTAAGATCGACATATTTAATTTCATACATTGCCAACTTCTTTTTGGTGTTAGCATCCAACAGCTGTTACATTATTTTATGTTGAGCTGAATACTGGAAATTTTCCAAACACAAACCTAAATCTGATAAAGCAGCTAATTAAAATAGCTAGATACAGCAAATCATTTTATTATAAAATACACAAATATTCTAGTTGACTACATTTTAGCCATCGCAGACAGTCTCCACGTAATTAACCTTCTAACAATTCAGTTAACAGCAGCCAAAGAAGATAGTATTGAATGTTTTGATCTGGAGAGAACGAATCTTCTTATCGAGGAGTGAATTGTATTTTCTCATAATGAATTGCTGTTTATAGTGATTATTATTTAAGGTATCTATAACTCCTAAAATATTTACTTACTATTTGAATTGTAGAAGGTAAAGTGCATAATATTCCAACAGAGATAGACTTACAAAAGTAGCCAAAATTTACCAGGTTTAAGTTGCCACTAACTGTACACTGCTCTGGGTTAATACGTTCAGTTTTGGATGACAAATTGGCACAACTTTTCTAACTTGAGCAGATGTTGAAGTAAACAGTCCTGGGCCAAAAGAGGACACAGGAAATACCGCATTTCATCAACACTGAGCACATTTCATTCGGCTGATCACACTGACACTCCTCTGAGCCAACTGAGCTGGTTTAGAACTCAGCTCGGTGCACGTGCCAGAATTATTCTGCATAAATTATCTCAGTACATGTTTATTGACAGCGACTGATGCACTTACTTAAAATAGAAAATCCAGTGATATGGGCAAAAATAGAATAATTATCACCTTGGCAAGAGTCAGGAATAAATTTTGGTCTTCTATTGCCAGTACTCCCCCAAATGAAAAAGCTATTTTAGCATATGACCAAAAAAAAAAACCACCGTATTATTGCATGTCAGAAATAGCTGCAGAGATCAGTAGCACCTATTAAGCCAATTGAAGATGAAGGACTGGAACAAGAGAAGGAACTAAAAAGAGCTCGGGAAAAATAAAAAAAATCAGATTCTAGACAAAGATATACTGTAGATGTACACAAAATAGCTCACTTTATTCAGGATAGATTTTTAATCAACATTTGGAAATTAAAGATTTAGAAGATCCACAAGTAAAATGAAAGCAGTGAAGTATACTTGATTTGTTCAGTACAAGAATTATAACTTTTATCTGGCTGGACATTTTAGAACGTACAAATCAGGTGTACTTTTTGAGTATGATATAGAATCCCTTAATTTCTGCTAATTAATAAAATGTAGGTGCAAGTATATCCTCAAGATATAGAGGATGGTAAATACTCTTAGGTCTTGGACCTCCCCATTCAATGGTGAACTCGCAGATTTTAGATTTCAGTGTGCAAATTCTCCTTTCCATGCTAAGAAGAACCTTAGAAAGAATATTTATCCAAATAAATACAATAAGTAGAATATGGGATTTTGGACAGGTGTAGACAGTATTAAGTTCAGCAGGGACCACAACCACTTATTTCAAAGAAGATGGTCCAATGTAAGTGAACGAAACTCACAGTTGTTATCAGAAGTATCAAGTAAAACATTGCTCAGACCACATGAGTCCTTACATAAAGTTAAAGCACTATTTGCCAAAGTGTTTTTATTGCCAAGCCTCTTCCCACAGGTATATTAAGGCCCTTCCTACAGCCACAAAAATCGAGAGAAACATGTATCTCTGACTTCTAACACAAATATACCAATATCCATAAAAAAATTTAGAACCAATATGCCAAACATTATCTTCCATGTAGGTGATCGCAACAAGTGGTTTCTAAACTAAAAAGACACAACCATAGAAGTTTCACTTAAATAACAAGGTGCTAACTTAATATCAATAATTCTCCATAGATGTGGCCATCACTGCTCTGTGCCTGCTCCATATAAACAGATTATCACTATTAAACAAAGTCAGTCATACGTGTACTGTTGCGTAATATTTTTTTTTAAAACGAGAAACAAGGTTTTTCTAGGAATTGCAAGTTGTCTATTTGCTAGTAAAATGGTGATTACAATAATTTTTTTGTTCAAAATATTCACGATCTGCAACCCAATTTTGAGGGTCCTAATACAGCCAAATACCGGTAAATTTCAAGGAAGTTCTTTCATGAACTTCACAAAGACTGAAGAACACTGAAGCACAGAACAATCCAGATAAACTTTTATTGAAATCTAAACCCATTAAAAATGTCAATATCATATATTTACCTTTTATTTCTTATTAATCAGTTTCTAGCTCTTGGGGGTTGATAAAATTGTTGAGTAGGCCGTGTGGACCGTCTTGGCTGACCATCCCCTCCTCTGCGGAATTCTAGAGTTTGTTCATATGTTTCTTCTTCCTCCTCCTGCAGGTAGACAGCATTGTTTTAAATGGAAGAGTAGGTAAATGCATTATACATGAGTAGGTATATGCATACATACATACACACCCCACATACACACACATACATGTATGAATGAATTCATGCACACATAGCAACTGCTGCCTCTGTGCTGATAACCACTTAATAAAATAAGGGAGATAATAGGAGTGAGTTTTTCAGACCTAGGAAAGCTAACAAAAATAAGACTGAGAATCTCAAAACTGAATTCCCCAGGGCAGAACTAGACGTTATTAAATATTTGCAGAAAAAAGCGTATGTATTAAAGCAAAATTATTTTCCAAGAGCCATACAGGCAAGAAACTCAAGAAGCAAAATTACCTGAATAACCTGCCTGAGTAAGAGAAATATTAGATTTTGGGAGTTTAGAAATGTGTGTGGAATGAAATAAAAGCATTAAGAAATGGAAATGCAAGAAACAGTATCTGGCAACATGCGTACTAGAAAAACAAATCTGAAACAGTAGATAAAATCTGTGATACAGTAGTAATGACAAAACTCTACAAGTATAGTGGACAGCAATTTAGTTATGAATCTTCTATGTGCAGCATTAATAAACATAACCTCTGAATAGTGAAAGGAGAGGCAATTACACATTTGCGATATTGCATTCACTCATAGGCATCTCAATAGCAGAAAGATATTGACAAATTAGATTAAATTCGGGGGGTGTGGGGGGGGAAGGTGTGGAAATCAAGAGACTAGAGAATAATTTACAAAGGAAGATTAAAATAGCCACATATTTACTTTGATCGAGCAATACTGAAAGGAAAAACATTATTCTGATGGAATATTTGTAGGTGGTATGCATTAAAGATAGAGAAGAATTTTAAGAGCACTAGAGTTGATAACAAAGAAATAGAAGAAAAAATTATAGGCTGAAAAAATAAATAAGTTTCTGAATATGATTGTCAAATGGTGTCTCAGGGAAACAGGTACAATTTTGTTTCTTTAGTATCCTAACACTACACTGTAGAAGACACCAGGTCCAGAGGGAACATGCTGTAAAAAAACAAAACCAAACAAAAAACCACTTTTGGGAAAAAGTACAGAGTAGGTACCTCCTAATTCCCTTTCATTCACAGCACAGGAACATACAGGAACAAAACCCAAGAACACTGAATGAGTCATTAAAACTTCGTCAACAATTCCAACACCCAGGAGCTGTTTTAGAGTGCAGCATGCATATAACAGAGAGTAAGCATGTCACAGTAGTAAAAATATTTCACTACACGAGGCAGAAAGGAAAAATCTACAGCCGAAGTTTCTTTCTGCTGTGAAAAGTCAGATCTTACTCAACAAACACCTCTTTCTGAATCAGACTGAATAACAATAAACACACATTTTAAAAATAAGTTACAGACAACCACATTCCTCATGGTAAGTCTCCTATTCACAGGGCACATCAGTGGTCATAGCTGTATTTCCAGAACAACAGCTTAAGCCCTAGTAGTGTGCAATAACTGTAGAAGAAAACAGATTTTCAACACAATTGAATACAGGTCAATTGATTTATGTATTTTAGTTGCAAACTAGCCACAGAATTCTGCCATAAAACTTACTTTTCTTTGTGTACCTTTTTTACTGCTTGCAACACTATCAATTCCCTCATATAAAGAGGTTCAGAGACACTGATAATAAGAAAGAAAAAAAAATAGAAAAGCAGATGTCTAACAAAAAAAAATCCACAGAGTTTCCAATACTGTTAGCCCTAATACAAACCTTCAACTTAGTATAGGATGTAACCTCCCATCACTGACAACACAAGCTGTACTATCATCAAAATGTTAAAAGGTAACCTAGATACCTGAAGTGGTCTAAATACCTTTAGTGCTTTCAGCACACTCCAAGAAACCTGAAGAGCTGAAAATAGTTTCATATTATGTGCCAAAAGATTAAAGAAAGATGCAATTGTAAGTTTTCTTAAAATTCTTTGCCAAAGCTTCAATCTAACACAAGAGAGCTCGCTGTTCAAGAATAAATTGGTGAACTTTCATGTGCTTGATATTTGGATTTCTCCAAAACTGGAAAACTAAATGGCATATATGCATGACTGAAAATTTTGCAATGCATACTGGTGTTTTCAAGAGACATGAATTACACAATTAGACATGAACCTTTTCTTTGTAACCTTGATAGTGCATTGCACCTCATCTGTAACAGACAGCCTCCTTCTGACGATAAGTATATCACAGTGAATTTCTAGAGCAGCAAATCTTCACCAAATCTCAAGGTTAATGTTGTTGATCCTTTTAATCCAGTAAAACCAAATTAAAACTAGACTGTGTCTTACACATTTCTATTTGGTGTAGTTACACATAAAAGGAAAAGTTTCAGATGCATGCATTCCAATTCGTGTTTTTATTACAATAGGCAAGAGTGAAACATGAAATCACATTCACTTTCTTGAGGCTCTGAATGCAAGTGAGCAATGCAGTAGATGATAAGAACAAATGAGGAACAGAACACTTTTCAACTGTTCCGTCATTCCTCTCTATGCCCAGTGACTCCCCACACAGAGTTCTTGATCATCTTGTTGAATTCTGCCATCTTCATGTCAAATGACATGTTGTCATTTGTTTCTTGGGTCTCACCTATTCACATTTGACCCTAATTGGATCTAACATTTGCCAAAATAAAGATATGGCTTGACAAATGGTTATTAAACATTGTTTCTTGTTTTACAAGTAATTGCATTTATTTTCTTCCACCAGTTCTTGATCACTAACCCTCAATTCAGCACAGCTGATCTTCCTTCCTTTTTGTAGGGCCATTTTATTTGATTTCAAGCTTAAAAAGATTTTTTCTGGGTTCATCTTTATCTTAATTTACTTTAAAATCTCTCCACTAAATGCTCAAAAACTGCCACTCCTCTTCTGGTACAGTATCCATCCTTTGCAAGCAAAATTTAGTAGCTCTGATCTTCATTTGCTTTTCCTGTTCTTCTAAAAACTTCAGCTGTCTATATTTATTTGGAGATATTCAAAACCTGCCTGGACGCCTTCCTGTGTAACCTCATCTAGGTGTTCCTGCTCTGGCAGGGGGATTGGACTAGATGATCTTTTGAGGTCCCTTCCAATCCCTAACATTCTGTGATTCCGTGATTTCTTCCATTACAACTCTGCAGTCAATTAGGTCACACATCTTGCCACCAGCTCTATTTTTCCACTCTTTCTTGCTGCTTGCTTTCAATTTATCAGTTGCTTGTGATTAATTCTAAATTATTCCATTTCCGACTCCCTTATCCATGTCAGATCCAGACTACATTTCATAAAGCAAAGGCAGTCACAAATCTCTCTTAAAGCATTTTCATTCTCCTTCTATTACTAGCAGAGGTTTCATATTAGTCCACTACTATTTTATTATCTCCATCCTTCAGCTTATCATTTATCTAATATTCCAGGATCCAGGACTGAGTTCCGTAGTACTTGCACAATGCGTACCTAGAGCTATGTACCCTGAGATTAAATGATACCACTAAGCACACATGCAAAAGATGGCAAAAACTGGCAGATCCATAGGAAAAAGCAAGGGAAGGTTTACAATGCAAAAGATGGAATGCACAAAGAAATGATTGCAGTAACAGGTGAGAACAATATGGGAGAGAAGATGGAGGATGTCACCATTCTTCAGGTACTTAAAACAAGAAGGCCAACAAGGAAGAATAAGTCACTGGGGATTTCAGCTTCTATTCAAAATTTTGCCATAAAATATCTGGTGTTACTTTTGATACTTCTGTTCCATAAGATGGACAAGAACTAAAAAAGTGTGAGACGGGAATACATGCACACTCAGTGGTTTTATTTTGCACCCACGTATTCTGGAAAGCTTGTACCGCCACCATACTTTACCAGCTGAGCTTAGTGAATCGGTAACTTCAGTCCAGCCAAGTGATTACCAGCATGCTCTTACATAAAAAAAATTAAACAGATTCTATAGCTGAAGAATAATGTTATAAATCCAGCATTTAAAATATTTTAATAACCGATTTACTCTTAAAATTAACAATATTAGAGCAGAGTAAATTTATATTTCATCAAAGTCTTTCTCATTGAGTTCCAATTGCAAGACTTCTTTCAATGCATTCAAAAGAAGTCTAAAAACTGGTTTTTGGTGGTTTTTTGTTTGTTTATTTTTTGTTGTTGTGTTTTGTTTTGTTTTTAATACAGTCCTTAAAGTGAATCCTTACTGTATAACTTCCGAGAACAATGAATTGGTGGCTGACAGTAAAGAGCAGGACAGAAGTTATGCATTACACAAGAGCTTTGCCAAATGTTCTGCTCGCATATATTTAGGATGCAGTTGCAAGGCACAGCCGAGCAGCTCCAACAGTTTGCCCCCTACTGTCTATTACTGCTTACGAACAGAAAATTCTGCTCTGTTCACTGGGCCCTTCTGCTGAGGCTTTTCAATTACTGCTCCCTGTGGGCTACCAAGGGATAAGCAGCAGAGCCTGTGTAAGGAGGCACGAAGGAGCAGCATGGGGCCAGGAACCACAGGATGAAGAAGAGACAGCGGCAAAGAAAGGAGAAGACATTTTCCATTTCAGGCGTGTCAAACCACTGCTCCAGTTTAAGCTGTAGTTTTAACTTTATCCACATACTCAAGGCATGGAAAACTTTTTGGACTCAGTACAAAGAAAGTGCATGCCTCCTTGCAAAATGAACTTTTCTTTCATGTGCATTTCAACTCCCATTTCCCAGTCCAGATTTAATGCCTCTTTGCAGTGCCCACTACGCTCACAACAGCTGTCTCCTGCTGTTAGCACACCAAGTGATCTCATTTTGCTGCTTAAATTCCTTTCTTAAAACTTGCTTCTTTTGCCTAATCATCCAGTCTTGACCTCCTTCAGTACTTTAATCTTTGATTTTTGCAGTTTCTTCTTACCTCTGCCTGTATCAATTGAAAATAGACTGTAAGATTTTCCAGACATCAAAGACACAACAAAAAAACAAACAGAAAATCCCACCACGCTATGGCCGTATTGAAAAAAATTCACAAGTTTCCTAGGAAAAGCTAAACTTAAATGGTTAAATTGCAATATATAACACACCATATATTCATAAAGAAAAAAATTATTCGCTAAAGTGTCTACAGTATTCCCTTAAGCCAGCACTCTTCAATGTCTTTATAAATGACTTAGACTCAGGACTTGAGGGATTGCGTAGTAAGTTTGCTGATGACACAAAATTGGGAGGAGCTGTTGACACTCTTGAGGTCAGAGAGGCCCTGCAGAGGGATCTGGACAAATTGGAGAACTGGGCAATCATCAACCGCATGAAGTTCAACAAGGGAAAGTGCCGGATTTTGCACCTGCGACACAGCAACCCTGGCTGTACATACAGACTGGGGGACAAGATGCTGGAGAGCAGCTCTGCAGAGAGGGATCTGGGGGTTCTGGTTGACGGCAAGCTGAACATGAGCCAACAGTGTGCCCTGGCAGCCAAGAGGGCAACCGTGTCCTGGGTGCATCCAGCACAGCATTGCCGGCTGGGCAAGGGAGGTGATTGTCCCGCTCTGCTCTGGTGCGGCCTCACCTGGAGCACTGTGTGCAGGTCTGGGCGCCACAGGATAAAAAGGATATAAAGCTACTGGAGAGTGTCCAGAAGATGGTCACAAAGATGGTGAAGCCGTATGAGGAGCAGATAAAGTCACTTGGTTCATTTAGCCTGGAGAAGAGGAGACTAAGGAGAGACCTCATCATGGTCTACAGCTTCCTCACAAGGGGAGGAGGAGGGGCAGGTGCTGATCTCTTCTCTTTAGTGACCAATGACAGAACCTGAGGGAATGGCAGGAAGATGTGCAAGGGGAGGTTTAGGTTGGACATTAGGAAAAGGTTCTTCCCTCAGAGGGTGGTGGAGCACTGGAACAGGCTCCCCAGGGAGGTGTCACAGCCCGAAGCCTGACAGTGTTCGAGACTGGACAACAGCCTCAGACACATGGTGTGAACTGTGGGGTTGTCATATGCAGGGACAGGAGTTGGACTCCATGATCCTTGTGGGTCCCTTCCAATTCAGGACATTCTATGATTCTACTTTATCTGAATACTGGATTCTTAGAACCCCATGACAACTAAGAAAGAAAATGGTATTTGATGAAAAAATAGGGGTTTTTTCATCCAATAAGAGAACAAGTTTTAAGTTATACAATCTTAGACCAGCTTTAGGGCATAATTTCAAAAATTCCTATCAAATGAGGTGTGAAAGTTCAAGTAAAAGAGAAATTACCACTAATGTAGATTTTTTAAGTATCCTAACCAAGCACTGACTTTGTGAGAAGAACACTTCTGAAGTGTCTATTACAGAATAATTCAACATATTTGCTCTTCATCAATTTTCTTCGCAAGTTATGCTTGTTACTTAAAATATCAGTTCCTCTCACAAAGTAATCTCTGTGAGCCTGCAGATACTCACAGTTTTTTCACAGTACAGAACACATCTATATTAGACTTGGCCTATGGCCATACAAATTTCTGAGATAAATTATAAGTGAGAACAGCAAGTGAGATTTGAGGTTATACTGCTAGACCTGCATAGAGCTGACTCTTCACTGCTGTCAGATAATTAATATGAACTTTTAGCCCTAATAATGTGCCTTTAAAAGAGTCAGGGTAGCATTACACATTTTTAGAAACATGTACTTTAGGTATGCTCACACATGTCATGTAAGACATTGCAGTAATGTATCACTGATGACTGAAATTGCACATAACTAATTGTAAGGATACGGCTGTATTTAAATAAAAAAAAGGTTATTTTATTTTAAAAGTTATAACACAGCAATTGCATGCTAAAGTTTTTTAATTTAACTTTCTAATATACCATTTTAGAATGTTAACAGTAAGATACACAATTACTATTGTTACTTAACTCTTGCCTGGATATTTTGAAGTGTATCATCACTCTACAATTAAATATTTTATAAGCAAAATAAGTAAGTAAAGGAATCAACTATGTGATACCCTTAAATTTACAGCCTCATTCTGACATGGCTGTAGTGCCATGGAGAGTTGCATCACAGTAATGTCTGACTACTGTTCAAACTCTCTTCACTTCTCTTCTCCTGCACCTTTTTCATCACTTATCTTTCCACTTTTCCTTTCTTGCTCAGGTGTACACAGTTGTAAACCTGTAACTAATGCAGGTTCCAAAGGCAGGATGGTCAGGATTAGGGAGGACAAACTGCTTCCCTCCCTCAGAGCTGACCCCTGCTCATCAGCTCAGTCCATGAAATCACACTTCTAGTCACTCATCAGAAATTCTTTTCCCATTAAAATAATCTTATGGAACGTGCAATTAGCCCCGCTCTTATTCAAATGTCATGGGTGTGTGAAACAGATCTTGACATTTTAAGTACTTAATTAAGAGCAATTAAAAGTATCTCTGAGGAGGATAATGACTTATGAGCTGAAGTGGAACTTACACCTTTCTTAGCACAGTGTGTGTTTGTGTTCACACTTGTCAGAGAGAACGGTCCCAAAGTTACTTTTTCATTGTTATGTTAACCCCCACTATCATCCATGTCTCTCAAATGCAGAATCACTTTTACAGTGCAAAGGTCATTGGTTCTATGTTTTATGGTTTAATTCTCTTAGTAAACATGATTTGCTCCAATTTTTTAAAACTTAAACAGTATTAGAGTTTTTAAATTTAAGATAATTGAGATAGATTGTATGCAAATTTAGAACTTCAAATAGGTTGTCCAGACTTCGAATTAACTTTATATTATCCTAAAGACCAAAACCATTAACTTCTAATGAAACTGGTAATTTTACATGGAACTTGTGAATATAAAGTGAGAGAAAGGCTAAGACAATTCAAAAATAAAGAACCAGATATTTCTTCACTGTTGAATCACAAATGAAAGGAAAAAATTCACAGGACATATGAAAGGCCATACACCTTTTCCTAACTTGCAAAACCAGAATAAGGTACATTCTTTCTTTCATACGTCCCCACTGCCTCTGTCTTTCTCCTTAAACATATTTCTAGGTATCCCAATATATTTTACTGAGGGGACAAAGAGCGAGCTGAAATAACCACTTTTATCTTCTGTATTGGATGAGAATTTTTTTTATATTTAGACTATCTCCGGACAAGTGTACAGAAAACCTACTGAACACCAAGACTACATCTTTAAGTTATTCAAATAAATGCAAATCAAAAAAATCCAAAGATACAGAGAAAATATTTACATGTGCTTTTTCAAATTTTTCTCTCACCCATTGAGAAAATACTGGTTTAGTGTTGACCCCTGGATATAACCAAGTTGTGAACTACGGGATACTTAATCAACAGACTAACCAGGATTTATTGTAATGTATGGAAACAGTTGCATTGTTCTAAAACAAGCAAACAAACAAAATAGGAAGAAAATGAAAAGATCACACACACTGGAAATGTTTGGCCTTATTGTCTAAATGGATGTTTTTAAAAACAATAGACTTTTATCCTGAACTAGTAAAAATCTGTACGGTTTGCTCAAAAAAAAAATATTTTAATTTTAAGGTAAATCTTATCAAGAACTTTTAATTCAAGCTAATTTAAAATTTCTTCTAATAGTACAATGCCTGAGGAAATTTGACTTGGGTCACTTCCAATAGGGAAGCTCATCTCCATCAGCAGTAGGGACTACAGGGGACTTCAAAGATATTTCTTGATGACTGCATTGATACATTGGCATTATTTTCTGTCTGCAAGGATATGGAGGATAAACAACTGTACAGGATTTATAGAGTATACACATTCTTCTCTCACTTGAAAGTCATGACCTCATAAGCATCAAGCTACATATGGGACATTACAAGCATTAGATAACTAGTACAGATGACACATGTATATGAACATGCATACACTACATGTATCGTACTCCATGTTTAACACTGATTTGACTTTTACATCAAAACCATCAATAGCTTTGCTGAAGTTAATAGCTTCAGCTTTACTACAGTAGAATATTATATTATAAAATATAAGACAGTGGTGAACAGAAATAGCAGTATTATGGAAATTACTGATTTTCTGCAAAAATCTTAACATCACTTAAATTGTCTTTAAAGGGATACAAGTGGCTCGCTATACGGTACTGTATGATTTACTAAAACCCCCCCAAGACTTTGAACTGCAACTACACAATTACTATTTGTTGCCATTCTACAGATAGCCAGAGTAATTCCTATCGATTTATATAATGTTTTAACCTACTATACTAGAGCCATCTTTCTCTCTTCTACTGTTTCTCAAACTGTAAGAGATTTTGATGTACTATATGAATAAAACACTACATTCTACATTCAAGCTCTGTACAAAGCCTTTTATGCAGAGAATTTCAGCTAATAGTTTCCTTAATGCAGGAGTAGTTAAATTCAAAAATTACTGACAGTTCATTAAAATAAACTTGCTATATTGCCATTTTAAAAACAAAAAAAAACCCCAAAAATATACACTTAGAAAAAGGAATTGATCCTTATGAGAGCAGGTTTTTGTCTTCACTGAACACGCATTGGCCACGAGTTAAGTATGTTCCTAACTATGGTACGTAAAACTAGGTGGCATGTAGCTACGTCATAAAAGTTGTTGCTTTTTCATTTTCAAAATAAAAATTTCAAGATGACTCTTCCCTGAAGCAGTCTTTGCTTTAGCATCAGAAATAAAATAATAACAGTAAATCTTTTCTGTTGACTTTCACTAACCAAACCAAACATCGGATGTCAAATAATTTTACATTTTCTTGGCCAGTTTTTGTAAAATTATACAAAGCATTCTTCAGGGCCAGCAATTTAACAACTAAGGCCTTAATACACACTAAGATACTGAATTTATAATGTTCCAGTAATCCTGAAAAAAAATTGATATACACTATTAACATTTTAATTAACTCATTTTTCCTTTGCTGAAAAATATAAGCTGTGACAAAAGCAGCTGAACTTTAAACACAGCTAATTTTTAAGTTATTCTATCAAGGCAATATATGTCTTGAGTTCTGAGTGAACCAATAAACATTAGACAACAAATGAGAGAAAAATTGTAGATTCTTCAGAAATAAAATCAAGAAATAGAAAATAGATGAATAGACAAGGAAAAGAATTCCATACTTAAATCTGAGACTGCTAAAAGCAACGTAAAAGTTAACCTGGAATCAGACATATCTCTGTACTTCATTGCTTGCCTTCAATTTTGAAAACAAAGCATTCACTTATTTTCTATAGACTACATTCCATTTCCATAAAACTAGGGTAATGTAAACCTGGGGCATGATTATCCCACAGACATTCTGCAAGCTTATCTCTTCCCCTTAAGGATATAGCACAGGTTATTCATACTTGCAGTCATTCCCCATGCCACATATTAAAATAAATGTGCAACTCTTCTTGTGAGGTTTGTGCTTGAAACAAACATTCCCTCCTGCACGTTGTCACCATGTTCTTAATACAGAAAAACGTAATGAATTTTAAAACTTCTAAGGAAGTTAGTAATATTTAAGCTATTCGCACCATATCACACCAATGAAACAGAAATACCAACTTCTACTTGTAAAAGCTTCTCCACAGAGTAGTACCAATATCAAACTATAAATGCTTAAATGTTTATTTTTAATAATTTCTAAAAGAAAAGTGCATATAATGAAGCGAGATCTATATAAATAACACGCAACCAGC
Source organism: Caloenas nicobarica (assembly GCF_036013445.1). NCBI lineage: Eukaryota > Metazoa > Chordata > Aves > Columbiformes > Columbidae > Caloenas > Caloenas nicobarica. The sequence goes on from NC_088245.1 coordinate 178,444,726, forward strand.
ACATATCGAGTTTTCTGAGTTCAGCAAGAAAAAAAGCCCCAAACTGAAAGTAGAAATGTTTTCAACAAAACACATAAAGGCCACAAGGAGTAATGTTACTATAAGGAGTCATTGTGCTACGTTTTGGAAAACAGCATCTAATTAAGGTTCCATCTCCATCCCTCCCCCATTTCCAACTCTTAGACCTCTGCTCTTCCCAACTTTATTTATTTAAAAACAAACAATTTCCTCACAAGCAAACGAAAAAAAAAAAACACCAAAAAAAATCCCCTACACACACACAAAAAAACCCAAAAACCCAAACAAAAACAAACAAAAAAAACCCACAAACAAAAAGAAAACATTCATCCAGTTTTTCACATCAAGTTGAATTAAGACCTCTGGAAAGGTCTTGGCTTACATAGGTAATACAGACACAGTCCTAAACATATGCCCAAAAGGAATACTTGCACAGGCTTGGGGAAAAAACTTGAGCTTTCATTTTCCTTGCACTAAGCACACTTGCAAGTAAAACCATACAACATCCATATGGGGAGAAAAAAGTATTTGCTGTATTGCTGGTCTTAATTTAGTATGTAATCAGAAAATTCTGCCACAAAAAAATTCAGAAAGAAAACACTAAGTGATAGTATGAGAAATTATCTAATGCTTTGCTGTTAGGGCATGAAACTATTATCAAAACCTAAACAGGGAAGCAGTGAGTTTTGGTGACATTTTAGCTGAAATCGAATGCTGTGTGCACACACCCATGACAAGATTTGGCACACAAATCCCCAACATCAAACACACACGTCTATCCAGTAAACAAACGTCTGTGATTTTACTTGTGAATGACCAACTGCACACAAAAAAAATTTGAAAGTAAAACATGGCAAAATGTATTTAAGTAAATATACAGAAAAATTTTAAATGAACAAATTTAACCCAACTCCTAATTAAAGAAAAAACAAACCAAAACTGCTTACAGGTGATGCAGGGACACAACTTAAGAAAGTCCTGAAAGTGAAACTGCCCATGAAGCTACTCAGAATAGTCCCATAAAAAAAGAGAGTATCTTAACTTGGAAGTCAGGACCTCTACATAACATATGCTGTATGCTTACATTTTGAAATAAAATATGCTGAATTGCACCTATTTTAAAATTATTAACCTTTACAATTATTAACTACTTTAGAAAAGTAAATAGACCATGTTATGCTGCAAGTTCTACAAGATCAAAAAATTATGATGGGCAAAAAACACTTATACACATCAGGAACCTTTTTAACTGCTACAGGATACAACAGAGCTCTAAAACCTAACCTTTAACAAATTTTTTTGTCTACACATAATTAGTCAATAAATTAGGACCAAATTTAAAAAAAAAAAAAAACAACAAACCAAAACATACAACAAAAAAGACACTTTCCCATGTGTAAGAAAAGCAAAAGCGCTACATAATAACCCTCCATACACCAATTTACTCATGTTCACAGTATTTCCTTTCCCTCTTTGATATGGAGTACATTAAATAACACGTCTATTCAACATGTACTGTATACAGTAAGAGGAAGTAAGATCTGGAATCATTTGTCTGCAATACCAAGCCAAGTATCTCTTCCCTAGAAAGCAATCAGTCAGGAATATTACACCAATTCCCCCAGTTTCCTTTTTAATTAAAACCCTTTGAATTAATCTATTAAATCTGAACAAACTCAGAACACTGAAACATGAAGGAGACAGGGAAATTGGAAGAGAAATCATATAATCATTTTGGTTGGAAGAGACTCGAGATCATTGAGTCCAACCATAACCTAACTCCAGCACTAAACCATGTTCCTAAGAATCTCAGCTGTTCGCCTTTTAAACACCTCCAGGCATGGTGACAATAGCAATGGTGGGAATATTCCAGACGTTTTTACACAAACTTCTTTCACATGTTCAGCCTTGACGCAGACAATACAGAGAAATCTGAGCATTAAATCCTTTAGAAGTCTCAAAAGAAGAATCTGAAGAACTTCCATCACAAGACAACAGGATTAAAACCAATACCTAAACCAGAGTGCACTATGCCATCTCAAAATTGCAAGCCACTGTAGGTAGAGGAAGGTGTTTACTGAAGAACAGTTTATCTCAAAATAAACAACATAAGGAGCCCATACACAGCCTCCAAACAATGAATCATCTTCATACGCAATTACATTTAATAACAAGGGGCGGGGTGGGGGGGGAAGAGATGAACAGTGTAATGCTCCAAGTATCCTGCTTTAACTGTCACGACTTTTTTCAATAACTACAAAAACTCCAAGAAAAACGTGTCCTCAATTTGATTTGTACAGCTGGCAATAATTTGCAATGATATTTCATAGTCTGATGAACATGAAATGCTCAAGTGGAAGACTCAAAACATATTTTGCAATGCCTAATGATACAGACAGAAAATTGAAAGCCATTGTTTTATGCCTACTTAGTCTAAATTACCTCCTCTCAACTGAAATTTGCCTGCTTTTGGTTTATTAAAACATAAAATGCAGTTCCTTAACCACCTTTAAATGACAGTTATTACATTTCAGCTAAGGGCCGGTAAGTTTCAGAGGAACAGTTAACTCAAGCTGTGATCATCTCTCTATATTCAAACATGGATACACCAACTTAATGTCTGAAAAACTATGTAGGTTCTCAGAGAACAGAGGCGCTAAAGAAAAGTACTTAGTAGTAGTTTACCAGGATAAATGCTTTCCACAACAGTTGTCTCTAAATACTGCCTCTTAAAAGGTGGCTTGGGAAATAAATAAATTACATAAAGGGTTATCCTGACAGAACCTGAAGGTTAATTTTGTGTAAAGGCACGTGTGACGACACTCTGCAAAAGAAGTGATGGAATTTAAGGTAACATTTCCAGTAAATAGAAAAGTCTCTGATAAGAAAAAAATAATAATAAAATAAATTTTTTTAAAAAAAAAGGTTTAGGATAGACTATGAAAAATAATCTTTCAGCCTGGCAGGACCAAGGCAACTGAAATCACCACAAATTGGTGAGATGGAAAATGAGTCACATACCAAAAAAATAACTGCTTAAATCTGAAGTGTTTTAATAAAGCAGGAAGATAGCCTTTTGTGGAAACTAAATCCACACTAGTAACTTTTATATTTAAATTAATTAGTAAATATGCGCCACCACTCAGGAAGAAGAGTAGTCCAAAATACTCAGCATTCATTTAATTCATTTAGTCAATGAGTAATTATGAACCGTAAAATTATTCTAGAGATTTTCCCAATTGTACAGAAGCCAAAGAATGAAATATATCAAATTCTTATCTGATGAAACTATTTAGGGACATTTTTTCCTACAGTAATCTTAGAACTGATTAGGTAGACTGTACAATTCTCTTTAAACAGCACTGTTTTCAGTATAGTCAGCGAGTACAAAACTAGATCTAACCAAGACAGGTTTACCTACTGCACTTACTTAATTGTTCAATGGGAAAGACTTCTCACTTGACACACAACACAAAAAGACCATAGTGTGATGCCCAGGCAGTCTAAGCCATAGAGCTGTAAAAAAATGGCATCCAATCCTTCAAGTAAGTATCTGCCTGTCTTGAATCAAGACACTGGAATGGGTTCAAAACTTCCATAAAACAGAGAGGCAAAAGTCTTCTTTAGTTTAAAGAGTCAGCCGTAAGCCTTTACTGTTTAGTGGTTTTCAATGTTGCTCTTCACAATGCTGGAGAGAGGTTTGAACACCTTCAGAACACTCACAGGAGTTTCCTTCTTTACTTACCTGAAACAGGGGGCAGGTATAAGAAAGCCCTGAATTATAGTTTGATTTAAGATAATTCAACACCTGCAGAAGCTCTTAGAGCTCTGTGAGGTATGAGCCATAACATCACCAAATTTGAGCTCTCAAATGTCTGCCGGCATGAATTAATTGTAATCCAAGACCCTTTGCTATTTTCTTTCCTCAGCTCATTCTTTACTGGAGGAACAAGTTGAGGAAAGCTGCCAAGTGGATTTTCAGTCTCCACGGAACACAACAGATTATAGAAAAACTAAGATTATAGAAACCTTAATAATAATTTTTGCCTTCTTACGTTTCTAGGCAGAAATACACTGCAAGATACAGGAAGAGCTAAACTACAAGCTTCACTTCATAATTACTATTTTTAAGTGAATTACTCTAAGCAAAAAGTTCGTGTGAATTCTAGCTGGTTTTGAGAGCAATCAGAACGAGGTCGTAGCATATGCAGTTGGGAAAATTACAATCTTTATTTCCTTCATGTAATAATAGAAAACAAAAAAAAAAGAAAAACGGTAATAGTAGTGTAAATGGTGGAACAAGGCCTAGCACATGACTAAGGAAATGTAGAACAGAAAAGGGAAAGCAAGAACTTGGCTTTGGGGGAAAACGTCACAAGATAAGCACTTAGGCTACACGTTTTCATAATTTATTAAGGAAAGAAAATCCTACAAGTTAGAGAATAAAATTAAGGCTTAAAGTTTAAAGTATTATCTTGACTTTATTTTTTTTTTTTTTTTTACCGCAGAACAAACTACTGAGTCAGGAAGGCCCTTAACGTTCCATGCTTTTTAGTTATTATAATCTCACATATTTTACGAAAAAAAGCAAGCAGTTCTTATTTCTACAATGGCTTTTCAGTGAATTTTTTCATTGGGATTATAATATTTTCATTAAATGATCCCTGCTACATTGAGGGACATAGAAGGATATAGTATTGTAGTGTTACATATAGGATACTTAGAAGAACTCTAAACCAGTGGAATCCAAATGTAATGTCATTATTAAAAAAACTTATGAATTGCACACCTAAGACATATTTTGAAAGCACTAAGAAAAGACAATTTTAGTGTTCTTACATATCTTTATATGTGTATTGTATGTGATTATTAAAAAATCCCCAGTAGCTTTTTTATTTACCTTATGTAAAACACAGCTTTATTTTCTATACTTCTAGCCATCAGAAAGATAAATAGCAGTGTTGGGTGTCAGAGGGACTGAAAACTTACAAGGACTCAGGGCAAACTGGGTGATGGACAGTATACAATCAATTATCAAGGAGTCTAAGTTCATCTAGTAACACTTTTTCCATTAAAGTGGAAAGCACAGTATATCTTGAGAACATCAGGCAGATTTGATCTACAGTTAAGGAAAACAAACACACACAAACAAACAAAACAAAAACAAACCAAAAAAACCACACAGCAAATGAAAAACACCAAACCCACACAAGCTCAAGCAATGCAGTGTGGTTCAGCATAAGAAAGTCAGCAGGAACAGAGAGCAGAATGTTAACCAGCAGGGGGTGAAGAGAAAATGAAATTATATTAAACCTACTAACAATGTTTATAAGTTTCATTAATTAACTATTTTTTTATAATTATAAAGGTTGCTAGAAGTAGACCAGAAGCTCAGGTGGTTAAACAATAGGTCATGTCATCAAATTAAGGTCACTGTGATATCTTGGCTGTTTTTTCAAGTGACTAGTTGAACAGCTTATTACTTTGCCTTTTTTTTTTTTCCCCTCCTCCCAGTGGTATACTTTCACGAGTTTATAATAGTTGGAAAAATATTAAATTCAACACATGAGTTACCATAAAGTGTGCTAGAGAAAACAGTAAAGAATAATCAGTTCTAACACATAGACTAAATTTATGCCTTCAAGTCAATTCACTAAATCTTTTCTTAATATAAACAACTCTTTCAAACAGGAGTCTGAAAAACTGGCAATATTAGGACATCAGAGCTCACATACAGTATATTTCTACATTAGTAACAAGTCTTCCCTACAGGGAGATAGGAAAGACCTAGCTATCTGGAAGATACTTGGAAGGACTGAAATAAAACTCAGCATAAAACTTCTAATAAAACAAGTTCACTGTTGCCGATAACATCGATCAATGAAAGAAAAGTAATTACTGAAGTCAGTTTAAAATCTGTTTTGTTCTCTTGTGAAGAGGAAATACCACAAAGTTACTTAAATCTTATGACAAAGAATTAAGTATTAAGCAGCATGAAAACTTGAATTTGCATTTCTGTGTGCTATCTAGATTTGTACGTTAATATGAACACTGAGACAAAGAAAAGTGACCAACAGTGTTCAGCTTAAAAGACAAACCTGGGGATGAGAGCGTGACTCCAGTGGGTGACTAAGAACTGCAAGTGCACAACGAGGACTAAAGTTAGCATCCAAACACAAAAAAGTGAAAGCAATGTGCTCATCAACTTTCTCCTGCAAAAATCCTAGAGCTGTGAGGGCCTTTTACCAACAAAATAGTAAAACGTCAGAAAGAAACCATTAAAACTTTGTTTACTGTGAAGATGTTGCTTGGCATTTATCTTACATAACTATAGCGATCTAAATTCAGTTGTTTGAATTTACGCTATTCACTTGGGTCCCTTGAGAGAAAAAAGAACCTTGAGAAAGGTATCTTTCATTTCTGAAGGGACTGAAAGATCCTTGTTAAATCCTTAATTCGCTCCAGTAACAACAGAGGAAGTCTCAATGACTTCATCAGGGTGCAGCATGATGTTAGGACTATGCTACTTCAGCGGCAGAATCCCCTCTCCATACACCGTCCCACCATCTTCTGTCAGATTTAACAAACTAACTCTGACATAATACAAATGAAACTGGAGGGGAAAACATGGTCCACCTCATTCAACTCATCCTGTGGCTACATGACTAACGATCCAATGTGGGAGGAGAAGAAACAGAAGGAACATTCGCTCAGAGAAAGTAAGGACCAATGCCTCAGTTTGGCACCTCACTACTAGATCAACTTAGTCTTAACACCAGCTCAAGTTCTTAGGCTGTGAGAACTAACTTTTAGAGGGTTACAGTCAAATAAAAGACACTCCCGAAGATTGTACTTATTTTGACCCTTTTTCTGGGTTAATAATCAGCCTCTTCTTCACACTTGATTACAATCATATGGTAAGAAATTAGCACCTTCCAGCTCAGCTATTGGAATAAAAAGAAGAGGGAGGAAAAAAAAAAAGGGTACATTTTCACAGAAACAGTATTGCATCAGCTGGGAAGAGCTTCAGATATCTTTTTAAGTACAGAAAGGTCATCTCAGAAGTCATAAGGGCATCTGAGAGCTACAGCAAGAACACATCAAAAGGCCACCAGCAGGAAACAGTATTTGACTGCTCAGCCTCTGCAACAGGAGTAATATGGCTACATAACCCCGAGGTAAGAAATTAAAATAAGCACAGTCAACTAATCATTAAGGAATCAACAGACAAATATGAATATTTTTTTGTGCAGCTTCTTTAGTAAAAGCAAATAGCAAAGAATTGCGCACTCCTGATATGTTAAAAACAAAAAAAAAAATCAAAATTTACCTCTATTTCCATGACATTCAGAAATAAAGCCTTCTGAAATTTCCAGCTTCCATAAGGCTATTACATTCTAAACCTCATAAAACAGATTTCAAGGCATACAACTCCACCACAATATTTGGCAAAGAAGAAATCATTGAAACAAGAATAAAATCAAGATACAAAATAAAGTGATACAGACGTCTATTTTTAGCCATACATACACACGTAGTAAAACCTTTAGAATATATATTTTAAAAGACTGTTTCCTAACCGTTACAGGACAACATACAATGTACATAAAATGAAACAAAACACTGTGTTTAATAGAGTACACAACAAGTTTTAGAGAGAAAATATGCATAAAACTGGCTGACAGGTCAATTATTCATTTTCAAACAATACAATTCAAATTTATTATACAGTAAGAATATCCCATGATAATACACTTCTATGAAGTTTCATATGGACAACTAAAAGATGAGATTTTGCTCCTGTATTTGCTTAACTGTTTTCTACACACGCAATTAGCAACCTTTGCATGAGTAGGCATTAATATCTGAAGGATCACATATTTTGTACAGACTATGCAGTTTATACTTTTTAATACAATTTGTTATCACATACCCATGTGTCTGCATGAACAGGCCTGATGTTGCTGAGAAGCACCTCTTCATAATTTCCATAATCACAGAATTTAACAACTGCAGTTGTCCCAGAAGAATGGAGAGCTTCGATTTCTGCACGGTAGAACTTAAAAGAGAAATTTTCAAAGGTCATAAAATACTACCTGAAATACTGCGAACAACTACCTTTTCATATATATGTGTATACATACATATTTAGCCTTAGTCAGTGTTATATTTAGTAAAAGATTTATACCAGATATTTAACTTCCACATGGTAGACTGCAAGGACACAGTAGAATGTATTTAGAATACTCATGGAGAAAATATGCAGCTTATTAAATTAGACTGCACATTTAAAAGGCTTGTTTTCATTTCTCTGAAGGCAGAACAAATTCTTCACTAATACAAATGCTGTTATATACAGAAAAGTGTTAGCGTAAGATGTTTTCTTAAAATACGCAGTGTCTATGAGCCATATACACTGTACATACTAATATATGCCTATTTTAAAACATAATAAAATATGGTAAAATATTATAAAACTGTCCCTTCAAAAAGTCCTTTTTTTAATCACAAAACTTGATTTTTTCACATTTATGTAAACACAGATCAGCTTTCTTGAAGGTATTCAACCACTTTTATGTTACTGAACACAAAGACATCACTACCTCCCAACATGGTTAAGCTAAGTATTGTGTTTTATCATTACATTTCAAAACTGCCCCAAATATGAGAAGCAGCATTTAAAAACACAATAACACTAAACCAAAACAACCTTCTAATGTGATGAATGCTTTTCAGATAAAAGTCTGGAATTACCTCATATCTACTTATTTAGCAAGTTTCATACTTTCCAGAATTTCAAAACCTCATCTCACCGTAATGCAAATGTGTCTCAAAACAGGAAGCAATTCCATAATATGCCACTATATTTCGCACTAATCCATTCACCCAAACTACATATTCTTATTTCAGAGAGTCAGCTTACTATATATTGCCACTACGAAAAGTTTTGCATGCCCTATATTTCAGACATACAAAAGAGAGAAAAATAAAGTCATGCTGCTGAGCTAACATTATCCTGTAAAAAGGACAAGAAAAAAACTTAAATACATAACAAACAATAACAAAAGACAGAAAATGGTGAGAATAAAACCTATTCAAAGAACAATACTATTTAAGGTAGTTCTCAGATTATCAGAAACTACCCGAGAAGAGTGACAGACACCTGAACAGATAATGACAAATCAAAGAAAATAGCCTAATTTTTTTTTTAGCAAAAGAGAAGATGAAAGCGAAGTGTCCTGCTGCAAGAGAAATCTTACTAATAGGACAAACAGCTGAAGAGGAAGTATTTAAACTTCTTAAAAAACTCAGTAAACCAAAACTATCATGCAGCATAACTAATTTGTTCCACAAATTCTTCAGTTAATAGTCTACTAGTGATAATAATAAACCAAGACTTTTGCCGTTTTCTTTCTCTGATGACTGAAATAAAAGTGTTTTAAACAGCCTGTTTGTCTAGACTCTGGTCCTCCCTTGTGCTAGTAAAGGTTGCATGCTGACTTATTCTAGAAAAAGGCATTACAGACAATTCCAGATAGCACAGCATCCTGCTTTTTATTTCTTAGAAAAGAAAATGGGCACCTAGAACGATATTTATCCTATAAAATTTTTGGCACTTAAGTCAAATAATTCAATTAGGAGCTTAGTCATCCTAAACTCCACCTAAATGAGAGGAAAAAAAAAAGAAGACGACCTTCAAGATGACTTAATTTAAGCACTTAAAGCTTCAGACAACAAATACAAGCAACATAGCTTATAAATTTTTAAAAAATAGAACAAGAAGATATCTAAGAAGCACACTAAATACCTACAAACAAAGACCCGTGCCTCTGTGCTAGCAGGCTAAATCTCCCACATGTATGTAAGAAAAAAATTAAAGGTACAATTTGAAGCATTTCTCATTTGGCAAAGGCATACCTTGTTGTCTTCCCAATAAAGAGCAAAACATTCGTCCCCTGGTCTCCAGCTTTTTCCATACTCCATGTGAATCGATGGTTCTAATATTTTCTCTGGTTTGATGGGCCCAGACCTCCTTTTGGGACCGGTGTTGTAATACAACATTTTATCATCAAAAGATGGGATTGTAGCAGGTCCTGATGATTTGATAGGTCCTACTCGTCTTCCTTTCTGATGATGCTCGGTATCTCCATTTGGTACAGTATTAAAATTATCAGTTCTACCAGGATTTTGGTAATCATTATGAACAGCAAAGTGTTGCTCACTTTTTACAAGAAAGGCTTCACTACTTATTGTTCGTGCCTTTCTATCACAGAAATTTTCAGAATTGTGTATTTGGTTTTCCCTTTTCCCACGTTTCTGGTTATTGTTGTCTGTAATATCTTGAGCAGCAGAGTTCTCCTTGAATTCTGTGAAAGACACCCCTTTTCCTACTCTGTTTTGCATATTGTTATCCCTTTTTTTGAAAGTAATATCACTCTGGTGAGTGGCTACGGGATAACCCAAATCCTTTGGCCTATCATTTCTAGGATAATGTCTGTCACTTTTATTTTTTTCATCTGTCCAGTGTTCCACAGAGCTGTGCCTTTCAGGACCTCTGTTTCTTGGTAACCCACCACTTTCCAAAGCCTGCCTTGCATTTTGAATATCCCTTTGAAAACGAGGGGGCTTCTCATTCCTTGGTTGCCTCATGTCGTTGCGAGACATGTGTCTTGAATGATTCTCTTTGATGCCATTCTGTTCCATATTTGTAACTTTGTGTTGTACTTGATGTGGTGGCTGAAATTGCAATTTTGGTTCTACAAAGAAAAAAAATTGCTTCAATTATTAACATATTTCATACAAACGTCTTTTAGAAATAGCGTCTCAGACCTTCACTGATAAAGCAACAGTATTATTTAGAAAAGTATGCAGTATTTCCCTCTGTGATGCAGAAATGGAAAGGTACACAGAAAAATTAGCAGAAACATTTGAACTGTAATTTCTAGTTATTGGAAAACATACACTCTTCTGGGATGTACTTGGAACCAAACCACCTACCAGTATGAGAAAAACTGGGCATAAATTTCCAGGAGGTTACTCATTTCTCCCTATGGACATCAGTAACTTACTCGAATAACAACCATTTAAGACAGAAAAACAGAATTCCAACATGGAGAAAAGAAGAGGGAGGAAAATAAGGAGAAAAAAACAAATACTTTTAATCCAAAATGAAACTTTCTGTAAAAATAACTTAACAGCTATTCAGCAGAAAAGACAAAGGCAAGAAATAGAAGTCGTAAAATGAACATGGCTGACAAACCATAGATAACAGGCATAGTAACAAAGCCCAGAACTCTGGAGACCCTGATCAATGAGCCATAACAGGAACCGCTCAAGCATTACCTTCAAAAGATTCAACCAGAACTTTAACTGATGAGAAGAAAAACAAGATTATCATGGATCTCATGAGAAAGTGTAAACTTGCTATGGGAGGCTAGGGAGGAGGGCAACTGAGGGGATCCGTGAAACTTTTTATGGAATTAATTTTTTAGGCACACATGGAATTTTTAACGGGATGTTTAGATGAAAAGCTAAAGAAGTGCAAAGTTCAAGATGAATCCAAGAAGAATAAGCATCAGAAAATAAAGAAGGAATGAGATTAAATGGGACAGTTGCAAGTAAGCAGGCTCCTGGTCAATGCACTTGCCAGGCCAACTCTTCCATGTGATCACTATAGACTGTCTCATCTCCTCATTCAATTCTGTTTCTAAAACTCTTTTGTGTGATCAAGCTCTCTATTATGTGTGTGAGGGGACAAGTTTTTAAACCTGCTGGCAAACTTGAGACGGGATTAGCTGGTAAGTGGGACAAGAAAGACCTGGCAGCTGAATGGGAGAGACCATGGGTATGAAGGCCATCTATCAGACAGACCACAAGCCTGGGCTCAGATGCTGGTCAGATCTACTTAAGTACACTCATGTAACCCTCCTGCAAACTTCAGGTTTGGAGAGGAAGCTGTATGAGGAGCAGCTAAAGTCACCTGGTTTGTTCAGTCTGGAGGAGACTGAGGGGAGACCTCATTGGGGTCTACAGCTTCCTCACAAGGGGAGGAGGAGAAGGGGTAGGTGCCGAACTCTTCTCTTTAGTGACCAGTGACAGAACCTGAGGGAATGGCAGGAAGATGTGCCAGGAAAGGTTTAGGTTGGACATTAGGAAAACATTCTTCATGCAGAGGGTGGTGGAGCACTGGAACAAGCTCCCCAGGGAGGTGTCACAGCCCCAAGTCCGACAGTGTTCAAGAAGAGACTGGACAACAGCCCTCAGACACATGGTGTGAACTGTGGGGCTGTCATATGCAGGGACAGGAGTTGGACTCGATGATCCTTGTGGGTCCCTTCCAACTCAGGGCATTCTGTGATTCTATGGCAAGCAAGTTGGACAAGAGGTGTCTGAGGTAGGTACTAGAGGTCAAGGGTCTAGGGGCCTGTAGAACCCATGTGAGTGTGTGCACGTGGCTGGCTGGGTATGAGATCTGCTACCAGACTTCGAACCTGATTGAAACTGAAAGTGTAAACCCATTTGAGTGACTCATGTTTATATGAGCAATTTTGTGTTGTGTGGGTGCCTGCAAAGGTGTCACCCTCTTGCCTGTGTCCATCCATGGCAGTTGGCCATGTATGTACCATGTGCACGAGTCTGGGGTGCGAGCACAGGCCTGGTGGACAATCCACTCAGGCTCTCTGTGGCCTGGCCCTGAGTGCACTCTTATGGAGAGGAAAAACTAAGAACTTCAGTTCACGTGTTACTGCTAGAAACAACAAATGCTGATATCTGACAACAAATATAGCAGTTTTCATAACGAGTTGCTACATGACAAGAGTTCAAATTAACATGTAAACTTTAGCTTTTTAAAAAAACCACAACAAAACCACATAAATTAATAGCTTACAGAATTTTTATCAATTTATTTAACTAAACTTGCTAACAAGAATCTCATTTTATTTTTATATACCCTTGATTTACTCAAACTTTTAGAAGTAAAAAACAGTTTGACTAAAATGACTTGGTGGGGTTTTTTTAAGTGACATAAGCACACAAGGCTTAGCATGATCATAATCTTGATTAAAAAATCTTACTACAAAATTTATGACTTTGAAACCAATAATGTTTAATGCATGCATATGTAAATATATATTACTCAGAAAGTATCAAGAGTTTCATAAATATTCATTTTCTTTTTAAAAATGAAAACATGACTTTTAAAATCTTGCAATATTTAAAAATATTTTTAGATGAAACCCTTTATGTTTAAAAGTACCTCTTTATCTCCCTTTTACAAATGGAACATTAAAAAAATGTTTTTCTTAATTTTGTATCTGTATCTTTCCTGTAAGTATCTTCATTCCACTTTCCCATTTCTGTATAATACATACCAATCTTCTAGATTTCCTACCGTCTAGAAAGGTTTATTTTCCTAATTAATTAACAGTCTTCCTTCATGACATTCTTATTTCATATCTCTTCTCTAGTAGCAAAATCCCTTGGCTTCCACTCTTCCTATTTCCAACCTAAACTCTTATGTCTTTTCCTAATGTTAAAGACACATGAAATGATTGAACTGTTTGATGACCTCTGAATGTTTACTGCCTTGTAAGCACCTTTTATAAATGTGTATAAAATTCTAAAATACTTCCTTATAAATAATCTCTTTAATATTTTGTAACATGAAATTAAACAGTCACTTGCACAGGGGAAAGCTGTTCCAATGGTAAAATGGGCTAAAGCCTAGATTGGGCATGTTAATATTTTGCTAGCTGGCAGGATTTTAGATTTGACTTATAATTTGTTTCCTCTCGAGGGTTGTCCTTTGACCTTTTCCTAAATGAAGAAACATCTTCTGAGATGGGCAGTCACCTCAAACAGCGCCTGGTACATACAAGGACCTTGTACAACCGCAAGACTTATCCCCAAAGCATGCAGAGCAGTTACAATACTTTTGTTAAAGCCTTGAGGAAACATGTACATGTTCTTCTATAATTGGAAAAAATTTACTGAAATTTCTACTCAATTTCATAGCATGTAATAAGCAATTTTAGCTAATGGCTATGTGCTTTAATGAAAATAGCTAATTTTACTAGAAATCAAAAAAAATCTGGATATAATAGAACTCTGAACAATCTACTTCTGTCACACAGCTGCAGAGACCTTCTCTACCCTTGTTTCACCTCTTTGACCTTCTTTCCAACAAAAAGTTACAAGCATTCTTACATGAGACAATATTTTCTGTCTTCAGAAATGCAATATTAATCTTCAAAATCTAGGAAGAAATAATTCAGAACTCAAATGCTATACATCTACCTAACAAGATTTATCTGTAAAAAAACAGGACTCTGAGAAGTTTCATTTAGAGTTATACCCCACTGTTCCACAAAGAAGCAGAGCTAAAACAGAGTAACTGCTAAAAAAAACAACCTTCAACATTGGTTTGAATTGCTCCACCTAGAACAAAGTAGTTGGGAAGAATATCTCTTTTTTCAAGCAACAGAAACTTTAGTAGTATGTTAACAGAAAAGGCCATCTTTTGCACATCCATTTAACAATTTTCTAATGTATCAATTGCAAAAGCAGGAATATTGAATGTTCAAATAAATTATTTCTACTCAACATAATGTGATCATGATACAAAAGCAACAAGCTTTGTACAATTTCCTGTAACTCTCTCCCATGGATTTTACCATGTTTAATATTGTGGTTAAACTCAAAGACAGCGGACCTTCTCAATTTGGTGGAAATGTTTTGGGTTTATTTTTCCAATTTGAATTACATTTTTGTTTGACTTTATGGAGGCATGTCTTTGAAATAGCTACCCGCAGAGCATGTTCTATCTTGTATTGGCCAAAAGATTAAAAAATTAGAAGGACATTAGTAATACATTTGCACACACTTCATGTCATGGAGTGAAATTCCAGTTACTCAAGAGCTTTCTCAAGTTACATAAGTATCAATATAATCCTTTCTAAAATACAGTAGCACTGAGGAGCTAGAACCCGAGCTCACGTTTCTGTTGAAACAAAATAAATATAAGCTGAGGAGGATTAACATATTAATAAAGAAGTGGCAAAAACCCCGCAAACATTCTGCCATTGCTTTCACTACAAACTTGAATTTACAGGATTAAAGGACTGAAACAAAAATTGCTATTTTTAATTATTCTCTAAATGTATGAAATCTACTATTATTTTTCTCTCATATTTAAAGAGACATTACTAACAAAAAACGCCAAAGGTCTCCTAATATGTCACCAATGCTAACATAATACTACAACAAAAATCAGTTTCATTGTCTTGATATTCACAATTTACAGTGATTGAAATCCAATTTTAGAAGTAAAGCTGCATAATAAACAGGACTATTTCACAATTCAGATCCCTTACTGTCAACAGAGCACTGTGCTTGTTGAAAACATGGCTACTAAATGGTAAATTCCAAATGTTACAAATTCCCTTTAACTCCAAAAGGTCAGACTCTTTCTTTCCTCCCAAGTTCCCTCACCCCCAGATATTCAAATAAATTGCCTAAACAAGAAATTAAACAAATATTTTTTAAAAAATTATATTCTATTGCATTAGCAACTTATTTCGAATCTTTAACTTATTTGGGGAATATATATGATAATGGACTAAAACAAGAAAAAACTGTTAAAATTAGACAAGATGTTCTAGCCTTCAAACTGTCCAAACAATTTGTTTTCATATAAAAACAAACAAAAAAAAAATACACACGTAATACATTCTGGTTTGCCTTAAGCACAAACAATTAAGTGGCAAGAAAAACAGATCTTAAAATCTGAAAGCCCAGAAATGCCCTGTTCCTTTATCTCTGGGGCTGGGTCCCTACGTGTTTGGGTGTGTGTCCTGCTGGCGATAAGTGCTTACTCTCCACTGAAGTCCTGTTTCTTCCGAGGAACATTTGGGTGAAGAGTTCATATGAGACAGTAAGAAAACCTCTGCGCAAGGCAATTGTTTGCAAACCCTCGTACAAGAGCCAGCACCTGTTCTGTTACTTATGTCCTGCAGAAACACCAGTGCAGAGAATAGAATGGTAACTGCAGCTAAATTAGACGGGATGCTCAAGATGCAGAGTGAGCAAAGGCAAGAGTCCCCGTGATACTGATGTTATACAGCATCACGCAAACCACCACAGAAGCACAGTCTGTATTTATGGGATGCATATGAAGAAGATAACTCATAAATGCGTTTGTTGAGAAAACAGAGAAAGCACTCTGGTCCAAAGTCTCTGATGAGAAGCTAGAAAAGCACAATCCACACAGCTAACAGCTGATGGATGAAATACAGGTCCATTATGTCTTACAAATAGCTACTAGGAAAACAAATTTTTATAGCTCTCTGCATGGCAAGAAAGGCATAATATACAGCAGTTAGAAGCTGAGTATAGAAAATTCAGATCAGAAATGAAAAATTGTGGGTTTTTTAAAACGATGATCTTTAATTCATGAAACAATTAACCTTGGAGTAGAAGTAATTTACCACCTTTAAATCAAAATTGCATATCTAAATTTTTATTTCAGTCAAAGCCTAATTACTGGAGCAAGAAGCAGAGACTACAGCCTATGATCTTCTCCCTTCTCCTGAAGTGACCCTTTTAACAGACTACACAGACATGCTACCTCTCACTTGCTTTTTCTGTGATCCCATTAATAATAGAATCATAGAATGTCCTGAGTTGGAAGGGACCCACAAGGATCATCGAGTCCAACTCCTGTCCCTGCATATGACAGCCCCACAGTTCACACCGTGTGTCTGAGGCTGTTGTCCAGTCTCGAACACTGCCAGGCTTGGGGCTGTGACACCTCCCTGGGGAGCCTGTTCCAGTGCTCCACCACCCTCTGAGGGAAGAACCTCGTCCTAATATCCAACCTAAACATCCACTGGCACATCTTCCTGCCATTCCCTCAGGTTCTGTCATTGGTCACTAAAAAGAAGAGGTCAACCCCTGCCCTTCCTCCAGTTTGTTGCACACAAGGTTCATTTTAACAGGAAGAACATGAAATGTCCACCTCAAGTACAGCCTGTCTCTTGGGAGGGCTGAAGAGGCAATTCTGCACTATCTAAAACTCAAAAGGTTCTGACATTCTACATCCTGGGTCAATACCGTAACCAAAATCATTGCTATGATTCCCACCACCTACCCCTTTTAACTATAAATAAACAAATAATTAAGAAGTTGATATTTGCTTGAGTCTTTCAAAGACACAGATGTCTGTCAAAAGCTTTCGTGACTTTGGATGCTGAGCAGGTGGAAGCACCAGCCTGTTCTCAGTCTCTAAGAACCGAACAGAAAGAAAGTATCTGGAACATGCCTCGTTCTCAGCATTTTGTCCATTATTCCTTAATTCTAAAGTCAGAGCTCTTGGCACTGTTTTGCTCTCCCTGATAATCCTTGTGCTTACTTATTTAAGCTGGCAAAGATGGATGTATTGTTTCTCATGATAATAATAAAAAAAAATTAATGGAAAATGTCTTTTGTGTTCAGTAGCAGAAATAATCCAAGTGCAAGCAAAAGCAGCTAGTTGAAGGCACTACTATTTTTGTTATCTCTCACAGTCAGCAGGTTTCTCTCTCCAACCAGAACTCGAACTACTGAATTTTAACACAGGAATACTTTCATAGGTGTCACCAACCATTCACAGTTAAATAAGTAAATCTGCAGTGTAAAGCTACAGGTTTGGTTTAATTCTTTGCATTTCATTTAAATAATGTTTACTATATGCTACATTTTATAATTAAAAAACTATCAGACCACGGAGTCAGGTATTTAAGACTTCTGACCACTGTAGATACTTAAAATCATTTTTCATTAACTCTGATAAAAGGAGGTAACACAAAAAAAACCTCACAAGACACCACTGACAGGGCAAAGACTAACATTTTACTTTCTTATAGCTAATTTATACTTCTTAAAAAAACAAATAAATAAAAAGCCACAACAAAAAAATTAATGTACCATCTTTCTTCTATTCCTTTTTAGAGATATCTCCTAAACAAAATACGAAGGTATTTCAATTCATAAATACTTGGTCTAAATCCAACTATGAAAAAGTATGAAATCAAAGATGATAACTTAAACAACTGTTCTGCAGTTCCTGTTCACCGATGGACCCACCTAGCCTGGTTACTGCAAACCCAGAACTGAATTTAGAAACTCTCAACAGTACTGAGGTTTCAGGGGCTATTAGAAACACTAGATAAGAAAAACAAGGAGGGATGCACGGAGAAAAGCAAATAAATCCTCTGTGTGCTTGAAAAGAAATTAGTCTTCCTGTCAGCCAC
Source organism: Caloenas nicobarica (assembly GCF_036013445.1). Lineage (NCBI taxonomy): Eukaryota > Metazoa > Chordata > Aves > Columbiformes > Columbidae > Caloenas > Caloenas nicobarica. The sequence continues at coordinate 178,463,034 of NC_088245.1, forward strand.
TTTCTCCTCAGATCACATAAGCAGTTCTGAAGAAAATGTGGCATAGCACGGAATTAAAAAAAATATTTATCTCAGTTCAGTAAATGTGCCTTTTTCTTTTGCTTCTACATAGACTCTCAGTCATTTAGAAGAAATTACAATCTGTCTGAAGGGCGCAGAAGCCTAATGCTTGTGATAATGATAAATATGGCCATTCCAGGTAATCACATGCTCCTGTTCATATGCATCAGTGTAAGAGCAGGGGTGTCCTTATTTATTCCAAACCACTATCCCTATACAACGGCGCTCTCTCTGAATATGTGAAAAACAAACTGGGATTTTATAGACTATATAGGACAGCAAGGGGCCAGAGATACTGCAGAACAATCAATCTTTTATATTGCATGGAGGCTGTACTACGCTACATATAAATGCAGAAAAACCTGCCTGCCTGAGCCCTCCTTAGTTACTATACAGAAAAATCAATGAATAGACCTTATTCTCGGCTATGTAACATTACATATTTTAGTTGTTTCTAGCTGTTTCCCTGATGTGTCTTTCATTTCTGATCACTACTTTTTCAATACTAAGAGAACTACATGTCTCTACCAGTAACAACTGACAGGACCAAACGAAATGAAAAAGGTGCTAGTAATATACATATATGTACACACATACACACTGTTTTCTGCAAACACTTGGAGGAAGGCTTCACAACAAAAGAGTTCACAAGTGGTAATCACTGCAGACACATCACTCTGCAAACGTTGTTAACACTCGCATCATTTCAGTTTGCATAGAACTTAAGACAACTAATCATTACAAATTTAAATGAGATTATTTTCAGCCACAGAGGCATAAAAATGCCAGAAAAATAAGAGAACTAATCATTACGAATTTAAATGAGATTATTTTCAACCACAGAGGCATAAAAATGCCAGAAAAATAACACGATTTTTAAGATGTGTTTGAATTTGTCAGACTGCACAAGTTCTCTGAAACTTGTCAAAAAAAAACGCACTTTAAAGAGACAAAAAGCCTGCAATTCAGTGTATGCCTATGTATTTCTTGAGAAATCCATTTGAAGTAGACTCTGCAAGATAAAAATAAAACCTGTCACAGAAACAAAGGCACAGTCCTATGAGCAAGACACATTCAGTAAGGAAAATAAAAACTAACAAAACCCAACTGAGCAACTGCTGTAAAGCCCACTGACTTCTGAATAACAGAAAGTACAAGAATGCTCATTATTATTTCTTCATAAGGAAAAAAAGGCAGAAATACTAAAAAAATCCCTTTAAGAAAAAAAAAAAAAATCAGAACACTTTCCAAACTCTTCAAAAATGCTAACAAGTTTTCTTTCAGAAAAGCATGACTCGGGAATAGCACATCACATTGCATATTGATCATCCAGAGAATGCTAAAATAACCAATGATGTAAAAACACACAAAACCAGAAACCCTGTGTATCATGTTAGGAAATACACCAGAACTTTCGGCAACTGAAGGAGTACAAAGCCTTTACAAAGCTTTCATAGAATTATGTTTTTCTTCTTATGACATTTATGGAATCTTTTTGTTTTTATTTAAGAGGGAAAAAATATAAAAAAAGGAAGTGTATTTATCTTTAAAACACAATATTGAAGATTATAAACTATATATGTTACATCCTAATATAACAATTTATTTTGCTCACAGAGCACTATGCTTTATTACACGACAGTATGTTGGCTATGTGCATGTACTAAACACAAAGGATGACAGAATTTACTCTAAGCTAACACTATTACTCAGCAATATCATTTTAAAAGAAACAATTCATTAATTTCACAATTTTTGGTAAATTACTATTACTTACTATGAAATTACTGACAATAAGAAAGGAATATGTCCCACAGGGATAATTTCTATTATTTTTCCTTTAAATGTCTTTCAGTCACATATAAAAGCCTTCTCTAATCTCTCAATATAAGTACAAAATTTATCTAAAGAAAAAAAAAATCAATGTTCATAAAGTGAAAGAACAACACTACGACTGTTTTCATTTCTGTTCACTGTAAAAAAATCTAACTCGTCTTTGCTAAGCAAAATGATTTGCCAAAAGATCTCTCAAGCATAATTCCCTACATGTGCTTTTGAAAATGCGATTATATTAATTACCTGAACAATTTACAAAATTATATCAGCTAATGCAGAATTCTTACATATTTGAAAGCTATCTTCTTTTAAATTTCTTACAAATATAGTGGAGACTCATGGTATAAATGTTCAATCTACAACTGGCTGCATTTCATAGATTGTGGCTACTCACCATAAACAAACTATAAACACCACACATAAGAAAAGAAACTCTACTATAAATTTTTTGTTCACTTTGTACAAACTGTTTCAGTAAGACCTAGACCCAACTAAAATAAAAACCAATACGTAGCTATTTAAAAATCACTTATTTTGCAGGCCAAAAAAAGACACTGTTGCAATGAAACTCAGCCTAGGTACAGCAACAATATAGCATTTACTATCCGAAGAACTATAAGCTATCGCATTTATAAGCAAATGCATTTCTGTTCATAGTTAAACTTTAGCATGTCACAAAAATGTTTAGTGAACTCTAAAATGGCTCACAGTGCACCTAATTCTACCAGCAGCAGCAAAAGAACCCTGGGTTTGCCAGCAGGTTCGCTAACTCCTGAGCTCATCTGTGGAGGCAAGTTTTCTAGGACAAAACGTGTGTCCTTTTCCTTTGCTACCCTCTCCTCTTTTTTGGATAAAGGCACCCTCTGCACAGCTCCAAGAACTGAATTTCTCGACTGCTGTGTTTCCTTCCACCTGATCATGTTGACCCTTAATTGCTACGGGCTGCAAAAAATATGCAAACATATTGATGCAAAATGCTACACTGCTTATGCAAGTAGCAACCGTAAACGTACAGCTACAAAGCTCCAAGAGATCTAACAAAAATAACTCTTGAAAAAACACACCACGCATTTAACGGAAAGCAGAAAATCCTAATAATTCTCACAGAAAACTGGGGGTTTGATGCACTGTCAGAGACTACCTGGCTTCATGTTTTCATTACTAATTCAATAATGACTCTCAAACACAACTAACCTTAAATTCACTGCTATAGCAAAAAAAGGGGAAAATATTTACACATTTTTAATACGCATAAGCTACAAACAAAAATAATACATTCAACAAAAGCTTGTTTTCCACTTTTCTATATTCCTTTTTTTTTTTTTCCACAAAGCAGGAGTCCACTATTAACAGCCAAAGACTATTTTGGAACTGAAGTTAAAAAAATAATTACGCGCAAATGTAGCCATTCCTTAAATGCGCTTATTTCTTAGAAAATTCCAAAATATCAAACAGTTCATATAAACTAGTATGACCTTATTTCGCCCTTTATGAAAAGTGTCATTTTATAGGGATAAAAACATTGCAACACCACAAAACCATAACGTTATAAAATAACGGAAGCAAATATTTTAATTTCATGTTGGTCACTGGAGCACCCCCTAGGCCATACCCAAAAGAAAAAATTATCTCCATTTATTACTCAGCTTATAGTGGGTTTTACGTCGATATTATAGCAGCCCCTAGAGACCTCAGGATGTATGGAGTTTCCTCTTTTTTCTTTTAATGCATCTGTCTGTTAAAGTTTCTGAAGTACTGAATGATTTAGAGCTAAACAGACACCCTGGTGTATAGGCTACATTCTTGTATGGCTTCTTAAGAAAGTAACTAGAAGGCCATTAAAGAAATATCCCACACCTTTTACATTAATTCTGAGGGATTATTTGACTTCCATCTTTCTAAAAATCTTAACTTTTCCCTCAGTCCTTACAGTTATTAAACAGGAAAACCTGGAGAAAATAGTTGTTTAATATTTTACAGCAGCCCCAGATATATTCTTTTCCCCTCCAGAGAGAGGGAATACAAAAACAATTAAGCTCACCACAATTACTAAACTCTTAATTGGGCAGCACGAAAAAATGTGCTATTTATAAACTGAGGAACGAGGACTGTGGTTATGGCTTTTTTCTTTCTTTACTTCTGAACAATATGTAAGTCCATTAAAGTCAGGAGATCATTTATCAAATTAGACTAACAAACTGGGATTTATGTCACCCTATTTCAGAATTGCTGACTTTTAGACATCTAAGCCTGAAACAAACATCCTAAGCTATTCTACAATCAAGACAGAAGCACAAAGCACCACAGTGTGATTTGTTTGATGTTTCTTGAAAGGGGAGGAAGAGCTCTCTAGGACTTCTTGGTTTTTTGGTTTTTGTTTTTTGGTTTTTTTTTTTTTTACAGCTGACTGTGGAAGAAGTTCTAGGAACCACCTTTTAGATGACAAGTTAGGAAAAACAATTCCACCAACACTGTCCAATCTCAGTTCCAGAAATATTAACTTCAATAACTTACCCTCTACTGTTAGAGTACCCATTTTGGATTCCAAAAAATCAAACAGTGTGCTTGGTGCAGACGGTCTGGAGTTTCCTAGCTCTTCTTCATCTTCAGGCCGTACTCGGCCTCGGCCTTTCACTTTACCTGTAAACATCAGAAGTAATTTGTGAGTGAGGAATAAATAAGAGTGCATGCACTTTTAAATTTCACTTATAAAATGTTTGTATTTTCTATCTGTAAAACATTTTACCATGGACAAAATAGATACAGATATTTTTCATTTAAGGATACTCAAATCTGTGACTTCAAGTTCAAAAATTTTGACAAGAATATAATATACAGAGGCCTTTTCTAAGTATTTGCTTTCAAGTTTGCAATGCATTCTAACTTGCAGGAGAAAAAACATGCAGATATGCCCTTCTATAGCTACATTAACAATCCATCATACACAAATTCCTTTGCTCATAAACACTAGTTTAAAGAATTTCTTTGCAAGTTTTACCTCTAGGTGGTGGTCCCTGAATGGTTTTTTGTTTACTGCTGTTCAGAAGAAAATTTAATGCTGCCTCTAGACTGTTATTGTTATCCATAAGTGCCTGTCTTGCTGCTTCTTTGCTGAAACCCATCTCTGTTATGTGTTTTAGAGCCTTTTCATCAACCTGAAATGAAAGATATAAACAGACCTAACAATAAAATACAACAGAGATTCCATAAAAACACCAGATATGACTTTAATTACTCATTAATTTTTAATCAAAACACTTTCATATTTCATTGATGATAAATATTTCAGTTTTATATAAAATCTTCACATATGATCTCTCTTAGGTCCAAACAATTGGCTAGTACAGGGGTTTTTTAATATTATTATTATGATTTTTAATTCATAAGTTTTCAGTTCTAATATTACGTGGTTTCAAGCACAAATTGCCCTAGTCTACCTCTTTCTTTGCTGTATACTGGAATAGTATGACAGACTGTAATATACTTTCTCTAAGATGAAAACTAAAACAAATCTCTCAGAATAATACCGGTATAAAAACTAGCCATTGTTCCTATTTGTAGGTATTTGTAGGTAAAGACACCCTTCCACAACTTTTACAGACAATATAAAACCCAGTTACACACTTCTTAAAAATGGAGAAAATATAATCAGTAAAGGTTCTGTAGAAGAAAGGAAAGAAATACAAACAATTTACTTCCACAGAAATACATGCTTTCTTATTCTAAACTGTATAGAGCATGACAACAAAAAGACAAAGCAGGAATCGCAGAACATTAAGTACAGAAAATAACCTTACATCTGCACGGTGCTTCAACACAGTCAAGTGAGAACTGTCTCTTCCAGTGCAGACAGACCTACACGCACTAAACATGAAATGGGACTGGGCCATCCGTCCTTCCCCATCCCATATGCAACCAAAACGATGCCAGTTACCCACCTACTGCAGCAGTTGCAACCAAATACATTCTGGAGTCCCGTGAACGTAATATTTTGCCTACAGGTTCCAAAATAGCCATATTGTGACCTCCCCACCAAAATAAAAAAAACAACCAAACCACTCAGACCCAACGGAATCTAACCTCTAAGATATACAACCCCCTCTTTGCCCCGCTGCTTAAAAAAACTTTTATTGCTAGAATTATTTCAATTACAACTGTATGAGAGTTGTATGACAAATAACATTTAACCCTTCCTCTCCTCTGTTTTCCAGTCTTACGGTGTAATGGGCAAGACATGACTTTGCAGCACTTGGCAATAACTCCCACATGCTCAGCAATGTTAACTCCAACGCTCTCATAGAGCATTCTTCATTCCCCACCTCAACAATACTCTTCATTTAACTGTCCCAACTGACTAAGTAAAGGAATAGCAATTTTAAAAGTCTTTGATGACCAATGCAGCAGAAACATGACCTCAGTGTCTATAGGGAATCATCATCCCGATTGAGTTTGACTTCAAGCTGGCTAAATAATGTCTTATTTTTAATGACAGAATTTAATAGCTCCTTCTCTGGGGCATTCTCTTAGAATGGTAACAAGGGTCCAACAGAGAAAAGAACTTCCTCAGCAAATCTATTTCATTCTTCTCCCCTTTGCAAGTAAGTAGTTGGTTTCAATGAGAAGAGAACTTCTAGCCACTACTGCTACATCATCTCTTTTCAACAGTGGAAACTCTGTGCACAACAGATATGTTCAAAGATCAGTAAGAAATGAATACTCATATATACCTGTACAGTCAACTATGGATTAAAAAAAAAAATATCTTGGCTAAGTCACCATTTGAGACCCAAGTGAATGGCAATTTCCCAGATACAAAGACTGTTTGAGAAAGGAGGTAGTATCCTAAGTATCTTTGGATGCCAAAACCTCTCCCTTCAACTCCATTTACGCAGCAAAAATCTTGCTTTTCCTACACAAAACTGGAAAGACAAAGAAAACTATAGGACACAGCCTGTAAGGACTATTAATAGCGGAGGAGGACTGACCTCCACAATCTATTGTCTGTCTACAAATGAACAGGAAAGAAGAAGAAAAAAAAGAATTTAAAAAAAGAAAAAAAAAAGAAAAAAAAATCGCTGCTTTGTTTCTTACTTTGTACGTAAAGACACAACACTTGGGGTTTCTCAGAAGGTAACACATCAAATGGATTAAAATCCTTTAACCATTTCTAAATATACACACCAGTCAACAATATACGTGAACAACAATCAAACCTACTTGATGTCACAATTCTAAAAAGACAAAACAAATTTATTATCCATTTCTTCTAACCAAAGAAGGCCTTCTATATAGGTTTAGGGGGTTCATATTTGCTTCTACTGAACAGCACCTGAATATGTTAAATGACATAATCCTAAGATTTGATAAATTGGAAGTACTGCCATTTAACAGTGCAAAGTAATAAAAATTTCTCACAGCCCACAGAAAAAACAGAAAACACAATACTTTAAACAATTACACAATTAAAATCGTGTGGTCTTTTTCTGGTGGTTTTTGTTGTTGTTGTTGTTGGAGTTTGTTCTATTTTGTTGGGGGTTTTTATTTGTTTGGTTTTTGTTGCTACTCTTGTTCGCAGGAGTGTTTCTTTGGGTGGAGGATTATCTTTTTAATTTAAGTCAGGGTCTTTTGGTTTATTTTTGTTACACTGCTTTTGGGTTGCTTGTTTTGTTTTTTAATAGTACACGTTTAAGGTTCCATTTAAGTCTTCCACCTTACCAGTTCTCGGTAGACACCTTCATTCTTTCCTTCAGGTTTTGTTATCATCTTCTCTTTCTGGAACAGCTCCCTGTTTCGGTTCCCTCCAGCACTCACACTGAGATTACTTCTGCTACTACCACCACCTCCTCCAAATGTCTTGGTCTTTATATAAGCACAAAAATAACACTTCAGTAAACAGAACTTATGAAAGTAAGCTTTAATATTTAGCTAGCAGAAAAAGTGCGGTAAATTTGATGCAGCTGTATTTTTTACGATTATGTTTGGCATCAAGAAATAAAGCACTAATTTACACACAGAAAAAAGATGAATTTATTAAGTAGGTATTTTTTCCCTGTGCCCAAATGAGGCTGTAAAAAGGGAATATAATTCTAGCTGTTATGACTTACCAAGCAAATTTGAAAAATAAACTTAAAGGGAAACCAAGGGAGGACATAAAAACCTGACATGATGGAACTAAACTTACTAGCTATCTTCCAGACTGAATGTAGGGAATCACAGGGTTTTCAGAATTGAAAAAAGCTGATGAAAATTGATAACATGCATTTATTACTTAAATCTCATTAGCTAAATTGTAAAAACCACATTTTTTCATAGTGGTATCAAAACAGAATCATATCTACAATAAAATATTATGATACATTTATTGCCTTTATTAAAATGAGAACATACTCAACAATCCAAAAGGACTCTATTTTTGATTCATCTTTTTAAAGATACATGACTAGAATTATAAGCAGACTAACATCAGAAACCATTTGTCATTTAAGAGAGAAATACATAAAATAACAAGATAATCACAGTAAGTAAAATGCTGCAACACGTGCATTCTAACCTCCTTGCTCTTTGTTACTTCGGCAATAGCAGCTGTTCTCTGCTTTTCAAACTCATCATTCTCCACAATAGTTTTTACAGTATTTGTCATTTGCAAAGTCTTTCTGCGATCAAGCTCTCTGCTATCCACTTGTACATGAGATGCACATTTCTGAAAAGTCAAAGGAAAAATTTAATTCACTTTTCTACCTACTCTCATTTGAAAAAAAAGTATTATTCCATTAGAGTAGCACAACTTCAGATAAATAATACGATTGTAAAAATATACACTTAAGACATTTATATGTCTTTGCTGAAAGCACACTCCTCTGGTCCACTAAAAAGACCAAAAATACTGACTTCTATATTTTAAGCTTAGTTCCTGATGTAGCTAATGTAATTCTTGTAAATACCTCTGGCGTTCAAGAAAGAACCACGTTAGCACTCACAAGAGCTATCCAGAAGAATCAAAGGCTCCACATACCAAATAAAATTTTAAGTTGGAAATGGAAAGGAAAAATGTTAAATATAAATTGGCACAACAAAGTGACAGGATCAATGCATTTTTTAAAAACAGGAACATTTTATAGATCCGACTCATCATGATCTAAGGTATTTTGATAGCCTTTACCTAACTGGAACAAGGTCCACTAGGTATCACGATACAGGTCTTTTTATGAAATGACAAAGAGAAGTACACTATACCTGCCCAAAAGGTACAAAAGGGGGAGGCCCACCTTCAGTTCCAATATTACTCCTATTGTGTTTCGCTAAACTCTGTAAAAGAAAAGTGTCGATAAATAAATTGCAAACAGAAGAGAGATTATACGATAAACACCTCTGTTTCAGAAAGCACATTAAACTTGCAATATCAACATTTTAACCTAAAAAAAAGAAATTCTATACTTAATATACTTAATTATATACTTAAAATCCCAAAGCACTTAACTTAAGGCGTACATTGGATGAGGGGCAGGGAGACACAGAAAACGATTAAAATTTGCAAAATCATGAAGGTAAAACATACGGCAAATGCAGAAAATTCAGTTATATATCAAAATCTACACTAGTAGAACAAAGCAGCACACAAATAGGCAGCAGTTGTTTCTTTCCATAGTGCCTAGTGAACTGGCTGCCACTAGAGGCTGTAAAGGCAAACAGCTTCAGTGTGTTTAAAATGGGATCGGACCAATTCAGCCTGGAGAAGGCAAGGTTTGGGGGGATGTTATCAATCTACACAAATATCTGAAGAAAGACTGTAAAAAAGATGGAGCCAGGCTCTTTTTAGTGGCACCCAGTGACAGGACAAGAGACAATGGCCACAAACAGCAACACGGGAGGTTCCCTCTGAACATCAGAAAACATCTTTTTTACCATGAGGGTGATTTAGCACTGGCACATGTTGCTCAGGGAGGTTGTGGAGTCTCCATCATTGGAGATACTCCAAAGCTGCCTGGACATGGTCCTGGGTAAATGGCTCTAGGCGACCCTGCTTGAGCAGGAGGCGGGATTGGACCAGATGACATCCAGAGGTCCCCTCCAACCTCAACTATTCTGTGAAATTCATGAACCCATGCATAAGCAAATACTGAAAGGATTAATCCAGACTGTATCCCCTGATAAAACATAATACAACAATTCTGGACACCGAGGCTTTATAAGAGCTCAGGCTGCGTGCTCTCCCTAAAAACCATTTCCTTTTGCCACGTTTGGAAGCAGAACACTGTGCCTCTAGGAACTTTCCTCTGTGGTCTCACGAAAAGTATGGTACATATGCTAAATTGATCAGCGGATCTTTGGATCAGGAAGACCATAGAAAGCATAACAACTACTGATATGTAATATCTATAGAAGTGCTCTAAACTCTTAGCCACAATCAGGCAATCAGTGACCTAGGCTTGAAAACAAAGCATACTCAAATAATACAAATTACTAGCGGCCAACGACAGTAAAAAGATGGATTTGTAAAACATTGCATTAAAGTATCTGTCCATAGTTTATACACCTCTTTCTTTACAAATTGTGACAACAGCAACAACCTGCAAGAGAATGCGATTCACTGGAATCGCCATTTGGTTATGTGTTAATTATTTCACATTACAGAGAAATATATGGTTTCAGACAGGGAAAGAGGAAGAACAGGTCCTTAACGCTGTTAAAATGCTTCAAAACTGTATTTTCTATAATCCATCTGTTTTATCAACTTCATTTCTTATTGTCCCTTTTTGTGCTACTGGAACAGTCACTCATGATTACATACATCATTTACTACTCCCATTGGCAATTCTAAGGCAGCACTTAGAAGCGCAGAAATAATATTTTTTTTTTCTGGTTTAGTTTCAATCAGTTCACTTCAAGTGCTGCCTTAAAACCAGGAGCAAACCAAGGGGCTGAACCCTGTAGCACCCTCGCACCTTCCCCGTATCTGTTAACTGAAGCAGCAGACAATAAAGAGCACCTCATGGCCAAGCTGCTTTGCCTCCCCAGGGCAGGTGCTTTAGATACAACTACTCCTGCACTTTTGTTGTTTCGTTGGATCCAGAGAAATGTAGGCAATTCTGAAATGAACTCCAGCACTCAAATTATAATAAAAATATTGATACGATGGCCTAAGAACTCTAACATTTGGTCAAACTTAATTCCTCGTGTCCTATACTCAGGAAGAACATGCTCAAGTTTAATGTCTCACTTGGGTTTGGGGTTCTTTCTTCCCCAAAACAGACTCAAGCAAAAAACTGTTGCGAACTTGCTCAAACACATAATTTAGCAAATGCCGAAAAAGCACTTAAAAATTGACTGCATATTTACTAACATTTAGCCATATGAGTTCCGAATCATAACAATTTATTGCAAAAAAATCATTATCCAGAATGAAAGAACCCTGCCTAATGGTAAATAATAGCCTTGACACTTTCTTTTCAAGTAGCACTGTCTGCTGAGAAGTGAGAACAACTGCTTTGGAAATTAAATTCCACTTTGCACTGAGTAAGCAGCAAACTGGCAACAAGAACAATATTTCTAACTTACGATTAAATTTGCTTGTAGCAGAGCAGTAAATATAATTTACAATAAGCTCTTTTGTTAATACATTCAGTACGTGGCTTTTATCCTTTCTGCTGTATTTGGAATGTGACATTAAAAAAATATTTCCTTAGGGAATCACTTAAGAAACAAATGTTTACAATATGAGACTGAACTCCTACATATCATATACTATTATCCCCTCACATTTCTTTCTAAAGTGAATTTGGAAGTATACATAAAACTACTCCAATTCCAATATCAGGTAACCTCAGTATTTAGCCTCGCCTTTATCAAAAAAGAAGAATCACTAAGTATACTTGAGAACTTTACTTTTAGATCCATAATTTGACAGATGATGCATTTTAAAAATATAAGGGCCTGCCAAACAGTCTCACCAATCATCTCAGCAAAATTGGCTTCAGCCTTCACTTACAGACGGTTTGATATTTTGATTAATAGCAATACAAAGTACTCTTCCTTCATAAAAAGGGTACTAGAAATTATCTTGCAGATACTGATCCTCACTGATTGAAATACCAGTCATCAGCGGGACACTGGGAACACTATGAAGCAATAATTATTTGGAACAGTATTCTCACCTAAACAAGTCCATGACACATTAGCTTATATTTTCAAACAGTCTGGAAAAATGATCACACAGTAACACTCCCATTTACTCCTTCCTTATTTATTTACTGACACTTAAACAGTAACAATTAAAAAAATTTGACATTTCTGTCAGGGAATCCATGGACCCATAGTGGGCATTTCTGTGCAACAATTACTTTATTATAAAATTGAATGCTACAAAGAATATATTTATTCCACATGAACTACATTTGTAGTGTGATAATACTGCATTAATTCCACATACACTGCATTTGTAGTGTTGAGTTTTCCATGACAAAAACTCAATTCCTCTCGAAAGCAATTCCAAACATCATTCTGAATGGGACAAAACGGTAACACAATTAGGCAACTAGAAGCTGAGACATAGGTACAAGGCCAGTAATTTAAGACAGGAACAATAACTTTAGAATTAAAATTTTGTACTATTATTTGGCTTAATAGCACTAACTTTTTTAATAACTATAAAAATCCTGAATTTATCATCTACATAAGACGCCAAATTAACACTTCTCGGACATCATAGTAGAAAGAAAAAAAAAAAGGCTTCAAAACAAGTAATTTGAAATAGTCGCACAAATAACAAGTTTTCTGTCTTTTTAGGCAAATAGAGTTCAATATTTTATTTAAGCTTCACTGGCAAGATTAGACAAGGAATGGCAATGTCCTCACTTAAGTTTCTTTGAGAGTTGACAGTCTTGCTTAGCTGTCAACCATTCTCTTCTGTATAGCTTTCCGAACAGGACAGAAACACCGAGTTCATGAGGACACTACTATCAAAGTAGCATCTGGCTTCTATAGACTTGCTTGAGCACTCTATGTCTAGCTGTCAGTCCGGATATAGAACTGGAACTACGATTTCCAGTGGTCATGGTTCACCTGTCCAAACTGATCTGTTGTCACCCACAGCTTTTCTGACACGGCCACATTTATGCTGGGAACCTGACTGTGCGCTGTGAGCTGGTCAATGAGACAAAGAAAACGATACCTTAGCAAATCGCAAGATGGAACCAGAGAATTGAGGGGACAGCAAAAGGCAATAGTTAACTTCCTATGTTTTATCTTACCAGAGTAAATCAGTGAAAACTTAGTTACCTCTCTTTTAAACATATCGCATAAAGCCAACAGAAGTGACTAACAAGAAGTGCTAAAACTTGTAGTCAGCAGCATGACAATGGTTATTAAATGGTTTGCTTTCTCGCAAACAGAATGCGTTCCAAGTTATTTCTTGACATTGACCTCAAAAACAAATTTTTATAAAGCAACATTTGTTTATTGAAGCCCAAATAGAAGAAATATGAAAACAGACTGTCCAAATTATGACCAAAAAAGCTAATTAATTCTACTGGCCCTTCTCTTACCAATTAAACAGCACTCTTAACAATGTGTTACTTCTACTTTTCCACCTCCAAAAATCTTAAAATTTAAGTGTTTTTTTAACTGCAGAGAAAACTCACAAAACTTCACACTAAATACAAATAAACCCAACAGAATGGGATGATTCTGCTGTTGGCCTCAGAACCTTCTTTTTAATCAAACAGGCAGCTTCTTTTAAAACCAGAAATGTTTTTAAAAAACTACTTTCAACTATAAAAGCACAGAAAGGATGCCAAACAGAAGCTAGAGTGGACACCGCATAACTCACATTTCAAATAAATTTTGGCCTAGTTTCTCAAATCCATAAAATGCAAACAACACTGAAGAAGGCTACTCGTAACGATAATGGCTGTGCCAAACTTCACATCAGCAACAATAAAACAAGTACTTTAAACAGAAATGACCATGGTATTCATAAGCAGCTACTCTGTTTCAGAGATGTGGATGTACAGATATAGAGATGTATGAGTGCACTAATAGCGACAGCCGATCTGGTAAGTATTTGGGACTGTTTGTAGCAGGGTCACAGCTTCCTGCCCTAGGAACTTCCACTCATTAGTGAGAAAATGTATGAAAAAGTCTTCCAACTTCTGGTCTGTTGGGACAGGAACAAGGCTAAAATGGAGTAAAGGGGTTTACAAGCACTTATGGCTTGTTCAAAGATTTTAAACCCTCCAAAATATCTTTCTGATCACAAATTTAACTAAAGCACTGATGAAATCTGCAATACAGAATTCATACTTACGGTTACCAGCTTCAACACTTTCCATACAATTACTATTTTTTTTTTTTTGGTCTCAAAAATATAGTCTGCAGATGGCAATTTTAAGAGGCATCGTTCTATAACATTTCGGTACCAAACACACTGTTTAGGAAAGCAACTACCCAAGACTGCACTAAAGTAAATTTAATATGTTTGACCCGTGCAAAGATCACTTATATTGTGTGCTACTGTACTCGGCACTGGTGAGGCCACACCTTGAATACTGAACAGTGTTCAGTTTTGGGGCCCTCATCATAAGAAGGACATTGAGGTACCAGAAAGAGTGCAGAGGAGGGCGACAAAGCTGGTGAGGGGCCTGGAGAACAAGTCTGATGAAGAGCAGCTGAGGGAACTGGAGCTGTTCAGCCTGGAGAAGAAGAGGCTGAGGGGAGACCTTAGCGCTCTCCGCAACTACCTGAAAGGAGGTTGTAGCATGGAGGGTGTTGGTCTCTTCTTCCAAGTAGCAAGTGATAGGACAAGAGGAAATGTCCTCAAGTTGCACCAGGGGAGGTTTAGATTGCATATTAGTAAAAAATTCTTCACAGAAAGGGTTGTCAGTCATTGCAACAGGCTGCCCACGGAAGTGATTGTGTCACCATCCCTGGAGGTGTTTAAAAGGCATTTAGACGAGGTTCTTAGGGACATGGTTTAGTGCCAGAGTTAGGTTAGGTTATGGCTATCATGGTTGGACTTGATGATCCTGGGGATCTCTTCCAACTGAAATAATTCTATGATTGTAAATACATTTTTTTCATTTGCGACATTATACGTAAGACCTATTTATGTGTATTTGGCTGCATTCCCAATGATACTGGAACAGTACAGTTCTAAAAGCTTATCATATTAAAGTTTACAGTCAACACATTAAGACAAGTATTTCCAGTGGTGTTACCTCACCCTTTGTAATTCCCACTTTTCTATAAGATGCTCCACTTCACCTCCAAGAACTGCTGTGTTACTGTCATCCAACAGCAAGAATCCATTTCTCACTTCAACAATTCCTGAAAGCTTAATTTTTGTTCCAGGTGGAGTGTTCAGGCTAGAATTAGAAACAAAGCCAAATACTTCAAATACGTTTATTAATATTCTGTCATCAAACACACATAAAATTCTACTCTTGTTATACTTCCACTATTGTCGCATAAAAAAAATCTTTGCAATAATTCCTTCACTATGCACAGTGCTTTCCAATAGCTTTTTTGGAACACTTCCTACTCATTACACAAAAATGCCATATTGTAAATTAGATTCTAACAGAGATGAATGTTTGCAAATTGTCTGTTTGGTTAAAATCCAATTTAACAATACCAAACTACGGATGTGATTTGTTTAGACTAACAGAAGATGTCTCAAAGTCAGTTGTGTAAGTTACTCATCCTAGGATGCATTTCTAGTTAATAAATAGAGGAACTCCAGATGGTTAATCATCTCATTTATTTTAGACATTTAACTTGGGAAAAAAACGAAGAGCTGTTAGAAAAGAAGCTTTCTATATATTACGAACAGCCAGGACTGTATCAGAATAAATATAAAAAACATGCATCATTTAAAAACATAGGGACATACTCTGTGGTCAACTCCCACAAGAAGGTACCTGCCCTATGAAAAATAACAGCAGATGCATAATAGATCACGCATCTTCAACCCATAATTAAAAGATATGATAAGAACAACAATCTGGAAACTATGATTTTTCTTGTGAGAAACACGACACCGTTAGAGTGAGCAGCAATAACCTCGTTAAAACATGCTAAAGCTATTGTTGCAATCACAGGACCATACCACATGGTAAGGAAGGTAAGGAACATTTACAGTGGAGTCAGCCAGTTTCAGGACTAGTGGCGTTAACCTTAGCAATATGAATGGATTTTAGGTATTGTTCTGATAAAAGTAAAGAAAATGAGATCAGAAAAAACAGGCAAGAAAGAAATACAGCAAAAAAAATGAAAAGTATGCAAAGGGGTGGAGGGGCAAATGGAAACTCTAATAATGAAGAAATTCTAATTTCAAACAAAATTCTGATTTTTATTTATTTATTTCAAAGAAACACTATGTACTGAAACAGCATATTATTCAAGGTTAACGGTCCAACCTCAAACCTGAAACAACCACATACAACACAAATTAATTTTTCATACTGTGTTACTTGAAAACAAGAGCTCACATAATTAGTACAGAGTGATGAGTTCTCTGACATTTTTGAGCTTTTTTCTAAAAGCTTTCAAATTAAGTCTTCTACTGAGTGTACCAATTCAAGTATTTTGTGATCTAGAATCTACATACACGGGAGCCTTTTTCCCTTCCTTTTCTGCTCTCTTTATATTCATGTTGGAATATGACATTCTAAGTTCTGCTGGTTTAAGCTAAAATTAAAATATGATTGAGTGTTCAACCTTTTAAGACAGCATCACTCTAAACTACACGCTGGCTTCTGCTAAGGAGCAGTTTAACAGTGAAAGATGACATTTAAAAATGCGGTATATATCTACATCTAACTGCTGCAGCTAGCAGAGAGAGGAGATTTTTTTTTTAAATCAAAGTGAACTGAACCAGGGTGAAGAGCAAAGCACACCATGACTCCAGAGACTAAACACTAGAAATAATTTTCAGCATCCTCATAACCAAACACACAAAAAATCTCCACATTCAACAGTAATTAGCTCTCCTACCTTTCGTTTGTTAACTGAAGAAATACTTGCTAATTCAATCCAAGTTAAAGTCTTGCCCATGGTAAAGCAGCGCTAGTTGCATTAAGTTAGGTGTGTCAGGCTTGTGATACTCCTGCTACCAGCGTCAGACAAAAGATCTGCTGCTACCAAAAATGGGGAATTTGGCTCAAGTTTGCACACACCCAACACGCTGTCTGCGATGTAAACTCCAACTCGGCAGATGACTGCAAAAATCCACCTTCTTCCATTGTGTACTTCAGCATAAACAGTATCGTAAATTACATTCATATACATCTTTGCATGCTGAATTCAAGGTTCTCCTTTATATATAAAATTTGAGAAGGAAACCTGTTCTGTCATGCAATTTTTCCATGTATGACTAAGGATACTTCCATTATTTTAAGGATATTTAAGTATCAAAGCAAAACTTTGGAAATAAAGTTGTTCACCTTATTTTTGACATGCTACTGTATTCTATAGCTGTGCAGCTTGTGTGTCCATCGGTCATCTGTAAACGTAACATTCTGGGAGCAGCCTGAGATTCTTCGTTATCCTTTGGTGCAGCAACATTGCGTATTTTTTGTATTTGCAGAACACATGGCCCTTCCAGCTACATATGCAAAACAGAAAAGACAAAACTTAACACCATGAAGCAAACACGCTGTACTATCTAGACATGCTAACAGATGCCCCCAGGCAAAGGAAAGTTCAATTTGATCAGGCAGTCATGTTCGATTTCTGTCGCTCATGTACTATACATTCAAAAGCATGATAAAAATGGCTTTTTCAGAGAAACAGTTGTGATGCTTCATGCATCTCTGCAATAACGATTATGGAAAAGAACTGAAAGAAAAGAGGTGAGGGGAGCAAACAAGCAAAACCATGAATATTGTCACTTTGAACATACTAACTATGGAGTGCAGATAATATTTCACGTGCTGTACTGCAGGGTCTCATTTACAATGAGTACAATGACTACAATTAAAGTAAAATCGCTTTATAAAAAACTAACTAGTAACACAGCTTCTTCAAATAGGTGCAAACACAACAAACAAACAAGAAAACCGCACACCTATACTTCATCACATTTAGGTCATAGCTGAGCACACAGTCATTCTGAACCCTCTGAGAAATAAAAATGAATAATCCGTTGCTGCTCAGCTGATCTCTAGCATCTAAGACAGCAGATAAGATGAAAAAGTGACAACTTCATCAACTTCTTCCCTTTGAGAAACAGACCAGTTAGCCCAGAAGAACATAAATTTAGAGCAACTAACCAGGAAGTGGATATACATAAAGAAGAGTGAGATAAATAAATAAAATAATAGAAGCAGTGAAACTAAATAAATTAGAAGATGAGGAAACATGAACTTTATTTAGGATGAGAACAAAAGAGAAAGGAAAATACTTTGGAATACCATTAAAGCATGAAATCATACTAAGAAGAGAAAGAAAACTGTCACTAACAGGAACAAAATTAGCACTCTATAGAGTTCACATCTTAAATGGTTTTGTGACCTTAGGGCAATAGCAAGTAATATAAATGAAATTTTCTACATAGTTTTCCTATTCTTGACACCTTCAAATACATTTAAAATTTGAAAGCATCTGCATCATTTATGACTTCAAATCGGACCAAGGAAAATACAGTATCTGGGATGGAGGATTTCTCAGAAGCTAAAGCATTTTTTTTATTTGAAATCGAGCACTAAAACAGGCTGCCTAGGGAGGCTGCAGAGTCTCCATCTCAGAAGACACTGGAAAGCCATCTGCACATGGTCCTGGGCACCCAGCCCTGGGTGGCCCTGTTTAACCAGGGATATTGGACCAGATGACAGTCCCTTCCATCTTTAACCACTCTGTGATCTTGTGACTGTTTTGTTGTATACATTCCCATATTATTATTTAGGTAATGCCTTCATCCTGAAGTTCTACACAGTACAGCTGTAGCTTGTCCTCTCCAGAAGTTATTTACAAACTGGGCAAGCAACTGCATACATATTAAGGCTGGAATGCTATGAAAAGCAATTCAGATGACTTTAATTTTAAAAAGAACAAACAAAAAACTAAAAGAGGAGAAACAAGTAGAAAAATAAAGAAATCACATTTTATGTGCCAGAGTAGTAGTATAAACAGCTTTCAGTGCTTACAGTCTATAGTAGAGGGGTGTCCCACTCATTTTCATGGGAGGCCGCATCTGTAACAGTCCTAAAATTACATTCGGCCCTTTGAAGGCAACCGCAAGGCGGATGTGGCCCCTGGTGAAAATGAATCGGACACTCCTGATCTACAGGATTAAAATGAGAGTACAGAACATAGGTTAAATGAGCTGAGGAATGAAGATTAATTATGGGGTTAATGATGGATAAAGCTAATGCTCTGCCTACTTTTTCAAGGTGAAAAATATAATAATATATTATACTATGTAATTTCATTATAATATTCACAGTGTAGGTATTACATTAATGTATGGGAAAACTACTGGATAACTCAGAATCTGAAATCTGAAAGAGCAGAAAAAGGCATAAGAGGAATGACTGGAAATGGAAGTTTAATAAAAAGTCATTGAGACATACCACATTCCACTCTTTCCCCTATATCCATGAAGGCTATCAGCACTAATTCAAGAACACACTTTACTCTCAGGGGGCAAAGAGAGGAAAAGGGGGGAAAAGAGGAGAAAGGCAACTAACAAAAAAACCCAAAATAAACAAAAATCCACAGTATCATATGACAGAATTTGAGTCTTTCTGGACATAGTTTAAATTAATTAAAATACCATTCACGTCATTTGTTCATGCGTAGCTAGACTATAGGCTTCTCCAATACGAAGAAACTAATCTAAGTACTTATATTACGTTCAGAAAAAAAAAAAAAAAAACACACCTGAAATGTTATCTACACACACTGACTGGAAGGGACTAACTGCTCCAGCACTCTAACCATCACCATGGCCCTTCTCCCACAGGGGTTAATGTTAATAATTCAATAATTCAACATGCTCCAACAGGTCCATGTGCATCTTACGTTGTAGGCCCCAGAGCTCAACACAGTACTCCATGTTCTAATAAACCAATCTCTTCAGATCCCTACAAAGATAAAATTTTAAACCATGTCCAATACCTATCTGATAATTTTCAACAAATTTTGCAATATAGCGACGAGGTTATATTCTACTCTTTTCAAGACTACCATGGCACTGTCTTCCTAGAGGCTTTCACACACTTAAATTGGTCTGAAACCAAAAACCAGTCAGCCTCTCACAAAAATTTAGCTTATTATATCTAACATTACATACTTCTTCCTCAAAAACATGGAAGTAATCACGCCTTTTTAAGAGCTCCTGAAATAGGCATTGGAAGCTAAGAACGCAATCAAAACACTGATCAAGGTGAAGAGCTCAAGGCCCACAGGTTACGTAAAGCTGCCAAACAGCTGTTTCTAAAAAGACTATGCCTCAGTTTGATCTGTCAGCATTACCACACTCAGAGTCTTGTCAAAATCATCTCAATTGGAAAAAAATAAGCAAGCAGCTAAAATTATGTAGGATAATTTTTGACACAGGCAGTTTCAAACGCAGTTACATCAGGAGATCTGACGTAGCAAATCACACTCACTGGAAAGTGAAGATGAGCACCTTAAGACCGGAGTGTTTTTGTTAAATGCAGATCAGTTGTAACTGGAACAGCAAATCTGATCATCCCCCCCGCCTTTTTTTTTCTAAGGAAAAAAAAAGCCTGCAGGAAACCAAAATCTGCAAACAAAGCGGCATTTAAAGGCAACAAAGCACAGTTAGTTGTAGTAAAGTAATGAGATGGAAGTTGGGAAGCGTATGAGTAACCTTAAACAAGAATTAGAATCACTTGGCAACTTATGTTTTAACTGCTTGCCATCAATCTGTCGGTACTCAGAAAGCATCTCTGAGCTCAGAAATGAAATCCTTTCTGAATGCTCGTGGGATGAATGCTTCCATTGTAATGAAACACAAATACTCAAAAGAAAACAAGTTATGCCTTGAACACAACATCATTACTAAATTATACATTATAACTATATAGTCTTCTTTGCATTTCTATTCCATTAAAAATACTTAACCTATATTTATGGCTTATAGTCATCTAGATGGAAATACGAGGGTTCAGCTTTTCCAAATACTATGCAAATGTGGCCATCTTGTGGATAATGCTGGTAATATTGTTTTTTTTAAAATCCATACAAAACACAGACACAAATGAGTGAATAAAACATTTCTGTGTATTAATGATTGAAGTTGATAACTACCTATAATGGTCAAATACCCAGGTTGTTTTACACCAGGACTCTATGCCCACTTTTATGCAAATATTTGCCTATTACACTAACACTACAAAATAAAGTTATTTTCCATGCAAGATGGAAATGTATCATGTGTTCTCAAGACACACATAAATAAAACTGATCCTAGTCTTGGATGAGAGGAACAACAGTAATATATAATTTCTATTGTTTCCTGAAGCATTTCTGAACCACAAATGACTGCTTTCTGAGAGATAACATTAAGGAGCCACTCCTGTCCCAACCGTATCCTTTACTTACATAAGGCAAATACTCTCCTTTATAAACACATAGTTTCTGTAACATAAAACATCTGTATACATTGCAAGCTAAATACCAGCAGTTATTAAGTAGCCAGATTTTGTTTTCGTTACTCAAAAAAAAGGAAACACTACAGTTAAGAAAGCAAAGATTTAATATACTATCTAAAAGTCTGGGCTAAAAACCATAAATAAGAGTCATTCCCAAACAGACTTTTTCTGTGCAGTCATTACTACTTTTCAAAACTTGGAGGATTATCATCCTGCAGCAAATGGTTTGCAGGTGTTTGTTGGGGTTTTTTTAAGAATAATTTTCTAATATCTATGATCCAAATAAAGACAGCTGATTAAAGTAAGATCAAACTAAACTTTACTTGATGTTCACATATAAAAAATCTTGGCTCCTTAACAATACTGATATATAAGTCCCTAGGATTTAACAAATACTATTTGTTAAACAAACATTTGTCATTAACCAAGACCATTAGGGGCCATGTTTTTCTTCTGTCCTGGCTTGCTTCCTCCAGCTTCTCGCAATTCCTGGTACATTACATACTAGAAAAAAATACCCTTTTGCTCTGTATTTTCACTCTTTAACCATTAAAAATGGAAGGAGTCTGTAAGCACTAATCTCTCTCAACCTTTGGACAATCTGGGAAACAGAAATACCTTGATTCAAACAAAGTTTCAAAAAGGAAAGTTTGGATAGGACTGGATTCCTGCAGCATTCAATCCTATTATCCAGTCTTCCATCTCCATCAACTGTGAGACAATCCCATGTGGAAATTTATAAAACTCTATTCAGTAACAGTTCATTTTTGTCTTTTTATTTAGGATCCTACATATATACTGCTTTGTACTGCCAGTAAGACAAACGAGGACCCTCTAAAGGACACGCAGTAACAAAAAGCAGAACATACCCTGAGGGGAGAGCAGCAAGTTTAATAGCGATCCTTGAAAATTAAACTAGAATTGGATTTCTTCCCTCACTTTTCCCCGTTTTTCATTTTCTGAAATGTTCAGTTTTACAAAATACAGAAGTACTCGTGTGTGTACAAGTGCAGAAGGTTTTTCCCATGAAAAGGTAGCTGTTATCTCATGGGTATTTCAAAGCACTAACCACCACAGTTTTCAAGCACACATCTCTCATTTTTCTGCAGAGGTTTTATATTTTGTGGAAACAAATGGCACAATTGCACCTTCACTTGTTTGAGCTGAGAAACATGAAAAACACAAGTGATGACTTGAGCAGTCAAACTAGAAGCAAACATTTTAAAGCATGTAAGTAGCTTCTCATATATAATGTCCATCAAAGCTTTTAGGATATTAATGACACTTTTACCTTTAATTGACCATTTGAACTACATAATTACAACAGAAATTTAGAAAACATTCTCTCTAAAGGAAATGGACAAGTTATTAGGTATATTCTCAAGTGATGAATAAAAGCTCAACAACTACCTCTAAAGAAATTTTACCATTATGCAGCAAAACTCTGAAAACACACTACAATTACAGTCACTTCGAACTGAAATCATGTTTCAACAGCGAAACCAAATAAGGCAGGCATTACCATACTCTGAAGGATTGTATTTAACCAAATACATTTGGACCTCGTGAATATTAAATGATCTGAAATGAAAAATTCAGTAAGACACCAATTAAGCAACTGAGAAATAAACAGTGTAAAAAACCACCATATAAAGCAATTATTTTGCTTGTTTTCCGTACTTCAGAAACAGGATACTGAAGAGGAAGAAAAATATTAAAATCATAAAGAACAGCTAAATCAATTTTTTGCAGGTGGTACAAAAATTATTTAAGCACTGAAGTATCTTGAACAGCATGTTATCCAGAAACCTAAACAGGTAAACAGCCAGATTTTTTTTTTTAAACTAATACCTGCAAAAAATGTAGCTCCACATTAAGTTAGTAAAACTTTTCCCAGAAAGTTAGTTTAATAAGCAATGTGTTGCATGCACTGAATGCTGCCTGGCTAAAAACTATGATCCTGCAATACACTATCTCTCAAATGGGCTTTTCACATCTGACAACAACGTTCCTGATGTTGTTCTTGTAGAAGAAAGTGTCTACAGCAGTCACTGCTCCATTTATACAACAGCATCAGCAGAAAAAAAAAAAATCCTAACAGTTCTTAACAGCCTCTCTCAATCTTGCTGTCTTAAAACAACACCCCATGATTGATCACTATTGGAATTTCAACATTAATGAAAAGTTTCTCCAGAACTTTCACATCAGTGATACAGATTGTCAACTTTTGGAAGTTAGAGATAACTGCTTGAATTAATAACTACTACTTGGTTTAAAATCAGATTCCTTCATTTATCCACTCTCTTAACTGCATGTAAGAAAGGAAACAAGAAGGGTATACTGAAAGAGTCAAATTTAATTTTTACCTAAACTTACAGCATATGTTAAAAATCTAGCACATCCAAGTTTCAAATATAAAACTATTCCGTAACATATCAAGTGTTATACCATCTAACATGGTCTATCCACCTAACCTATAGGATACATAGTCACAGGACAATTACATTAAGTCTGTAGCTGTAATTCTGCAGACCAGTTAAGCAAAGTAATACAGCATCAACATGTATCACTATGTATCATAATCATACAGCTGCTTTGCTTTATTCCTAACCTGCTTTGATTGCCCTCCCAAAAATAAAGGAGGAGAAAAAATTAACTTCTGATACCATGTCATGATCAAACAGGTTAAATTACTTCTGCGTGATAAATTAAGTTGCTAGGATTGTTCACATTTATTTAATCAGTACAAAGTTGAGAAATAAAAGAGTCCTCTCCTTAGGAAGCCTAGTGGACAAACTAATACGTTACTATATTTATCCTATAATATACTCAAATATTGGGTTCTTTTGTATGTGAAATAATGGCAAAACCAGACTAATGCAGCATAGAAGGCTGTCATCACACAGAAGTCCCAAAACATAGAAAAAGTGAGGTAAAAATATTGTCTACCTTTTCCACTTTTCCACCATTGATGTCACTGGGGAGGAATTTCTTGCCAATCGTTCTTAAATCTGTCTGAAATTAATACAGAAGACAAGTAAATATTAACCTAAAATATCCTGTTTCAAAAAAAAAAAAAATTAAAAAGAGGGTATTTCTTCTACAATGCCAACTATTTACAGACTATAAAAAACCCTCATCCCTATAACTGCATATGATGAAAAAAAAAAATCAACTAAAGGAGTTTACAAAAGAAATTCTTTTGCTTTTTAAAAGATACTCTTGTTTTAAGCACATTTTCAAAGATTATTAATAAAATGCCTTTAATAGATAAAATGATGAAATAATGTTTATTTGACATAACTCTGAGGTTTAATATATGTAAATGTCTTTCTTTGCTCTCCATCTGGCACTTAGAGAAGAGCATTTTGCATTTTTAGTTTGTGTGGTTTTACATGCACAAAACCTTCATAAAAGTTTGGGATGATTTTTGTAATTATACCTGGAGTAAAAGCTTACATCATGTTTCCACTAAATGCTTCTTAACTCAAATGTCTGATTACTTCTTTTAGAATTGAGGCAGACAGCTACATAACATTATTCAGCAACTGTGTAGCATGGCCACCAACAACATTGAACTGAAGAATTCCTATGATCAAAGGAACAAACCTCCACAAAAGCACTTATCCCACCTAACGCTGTTTGGACAAGCTTGTCACCAGGGTGACGTGTGACAAAAGGATGCACTGGATGGCTATAAGGTGCAGCGTATGAAAATAGAAAATGGAATAAAAACTAATTAGACTTTACAATGTGTAAAGGTTTTTAGTCCATTTATATTTGTTAAGAAAAAAATAAAGCACAGCAGTGCATCTTAAAACCCTATGTTTTCTAAACTTCATTGCTTGAAATAAGTCTGTTGTTTTAAGTAGAACGTGCTGGTGCAGATTACTGTACTGAACCTGAAAACTTTCTGTATTTGTCATGCTCATAAGCACTTCCAAAAGAAGAAAGGCTAAAAGTAATTACTCCTGGAACTTGTACACTAACTTGCCATTAATATATGTCAATGGATTATTGTTCCAGCATCCTAATCTAGAACTGAGCAACACAATATTTTAGTATCTGAAACACTAAAAACAAGTGCTTTATTCTGTTTTTCAGTGACAAACATTGGTACCCTACAAATAGAAAATTAATTGTACAGATGTTCTTTCAGTGTATTTACTCCGAGTATCTATTTAGCAGATAAACGCTCAACCCACTTTCTATTGCACAAGAGAGCCATAGAAAGTGATAAGAATGTACATTCAGTTTTCTACCTGAGCCCACCTGAGGTAAAGTGATCTGCCATCTGTCAGTTATTTATCTCTGAATAGCACACAGGCTCCTATAAATTGTTCCAGCATGTTCCATATCCAGATAATTGACAAGTCTCCAGCAAGATGCTTTGCAATCACAGCAGCAGGAAGGGGACAACTTTTACAAACTCTTTGCAAGATCTTATACAAAATAAAAGCATCTGAAGGAATGAAGCTACATTTATAGCTATTTCGTACTTACTTGAGCAATTCACACACACAAAAAATAAATTTACATGGATTAGTGCATTCATACATAAGAGTGATTGAACACATGCTTCAAAGAATAAATGCAAGGACCAGAGGGGATACTCTTGTCAGCATATCATCTTAAACCAGTAGAGGTTGAATCTCAAGGATGGGCAAAATAATTCCTCACAATTCTCATTTACTATTTCATCGAGAAAGAATACTTTCAAGTACATATTCTTCCTCCTTGGAAGTACACATAGTTATTACAAAGGACAGAGTTTACATAAATCTGTACACAGCACATACAAGCTTTAACACTTCTGAGTGTGGATGACTAAGTTTTAAACAAGTAAAACGTAAAATTGTCAAAAATCTACCTCATGATTTTCACAGAATACATTAAAAATAAGTAACAAATACATAGATTAAGTAGCTGTCTTCTGTTTCCTTGTTACTGAAAAGGATCAAATTTACCAATGTTTACCAACAATGTATATACCAGGATTCTGAAAAACAGAAATTCACATGCACACCTTTCTTGAGTCCTTAAAAGTATTCCTTCCTATTTTATTACTGCTTGTACTTCGATTTTAGATTTACATTTCGTAAACATAAAAATACTTTCCTACAGCAAAATATGTTCATTTTTCTCCTCCAGGTTTCACAGTTTGGAATAGGTTTTATTTCCAAATAAAATTCACAACTCATACAAGGAGAGAGACAAGTACTCTGCACTTTATGTAAATCACACAGACAATGGTACACTTAATTAGCCACACAAACCTATACTTGAACCATTAGATATATCATTTTTAGTACGATACATTAGAAAAAAGTTTTCACAATCATAACTTACATTAAGGGCAACAAGGATAATGTCATTTGTATTAACTTTTTCAGAGGAACTTATGCAAGCCTCAATTCCTTCGTCTGAAAGATACCTGTTAAAGAAAAAAAATGTTAGAATATCACATGATTTATTAGGCAAATATTTTTTTCTGTATGTAAGATTATTGTCTTTACTTTGTATTTTTTGTACTGCTGAAGCATAGATTTAAAAGTACTTGGAAAATGACTTCATGTCATTTACAGGAGCTGGACTCGATGACCCTTGTGGGTCCCTTCCAACTCAGGACATTCTGTGATTCTATGTCATCAGTTTCCTTACACTGAGATTGAGTGAGAGGTTTCTTCTTCCATAATTCTAAACAAAGAAAAAAAGTGCACTCTACTTAGAAAGTAACAACAGCTGATTATGTGGAACAGTGTAACACTAAGTTCCTGCTTCCCCAAATTATAAGAACTTAGTTTCAAAATGAACCACTTGGGCTTTACTTGATATAAGTGGCATACTTTCATTCATACTCTTCCAAGGAAAAAAACAAAACAAAACAACAACAACAACAAAATAAATAAATAAATAAATAACCCCCACAACAAAACACACCACACAAACCAAACCAACAAAAACCTGTATCCCATACACAACACAAAATGCAACCACATTTGCTTCTGAAGAGCAAGACCACACAGTTAAGCCTTCGAGACCTGAAGGCACATAACACTGCCACTCTGTAAAATGGATTCTTGCTTGTCCGGGCTACACAGAAATTGATAAAAATGGAAGCACGTTACAGTGTATCAATAGTCAAACAGGGTGAAAAAGTTTTAAAAAATAGAAAATATCCACAATTACATTTAGAAATGGCATTTGTGACCCTCATGGTGATAGTCCAGGATCAGTATCTTTCTGCAAAAATTCTGAGCACATACAATACATTTGTTCATCTGGAAACTAAGTGAGTTTTAAACTGATTCAGCTAATGAAATCAAAAGGGCTGACGCAATCTAATCCCTAGAAACACTTGGAAAAAAAAAAAACAAACTTGAGTGATCAGAAATTGTGACATTTGTTATTCATTTTCCCTACTATTTGAAGGCCCTGCTTTCATTTTTACATAGATGGCAATCTGCCTCCTCTGCACAGCTCTTCATTTTATTTAAATACATCACAGCAATCATTAAATAATTGATATTTGCTAGATACTCAGCCTGAAACAGTACTTGCCCAAATAACATTTAAATAACTGACTACCCAGAATCCACCATTCCCCAAGGAATAAAAGAATGATTTAAGAAAGCAAGCTTAACATACATTAAGAAATATTGAAAATAAGAAATACTTGTTTTTAGAGAAAATAACATTGATGGTGTAACATATAAATAAGGCAAAACATTTGAAGGAAAGTACACTTGACAGGCCTTTTTCATTCTAGCCCAGGTAACATTAACATCACCCTCTCCAGCCCTGCCAGTGTTCCCAGACTAATTAATGATCCCAGCTGTGCTCTCACCCAGACCTTTGATAGGATCCAACTGTTCAGGTCAGACACTGACATCTAGCAAATCCTGAGAGACTAGACCACCATCACCAGAAAAAAAAGAAAAAAAAAAAAAAAAAAAAAAAAATATATATATAAAAATAAATAAACAAACCCCACCACACAAACAAACAAAAACCAAACCACACCACACACAAATGCCAAACATCCAGATGCACTGATTGGGAAAAAATAGAATATATAAAAACATAGGAAGAAACGATCCTGTTTTTTAATATAAAAGGCAGATGCTTAAGAAGAATATGGTGGCAATATTTGGTGGCTTGCACAGGAATGCAGGATTTCCCAGCTGAGCGACTCTGAGCTCAAGTACTGGGACCCATGAAGATTCAGGTAAGCACTGTGAATTAGCAGATCTCATTAGCTGGTGTCAGAAGGTAAAGTGGAACAGTATTCCCACTCCGTGCCAGAGAAACCTAAAACGGATACATCCTACAGGGGCTACCCTACTTTCCAGGCTTTAACTGCGGTTTAATTATACCAACAGACTTCCTAGAAAGAGCAGTATCAAACTCTACAAGTTTACCTTCTGTTATCTTCAGCGTAAAATTGAACATAAGTTCAACAACAGGGGTTACAGGGAGTGCAAAATCCATAACCTGAGGTTAGACTGTCAAGCAAGTCTTGCAAAGATACCTGATCTTCTGCTTCTAACATACATGAAGTCACTCTTCAACCGAAGCTAGCAAGACTGCAGGTCTTAGTTACTTAGCCTACTATATAATAGATGGAAGCACTACTGTTTTCCAGCAAGAAGATAATGTTTTTAAAGAATTAATGAACAAGAATCTGACCTAGAATTAAATTTTCCCTATATAGGACAGGATTAATTCTGCTATCACAAATTCACTGCTGAGTCATGTTTTACTTTTTCACTTCAAAGTGAAGACTGAATCACAGCTGTCAAAATACCACTCTGCTTTAGTCAAAATTTTCAGTTCATAACTTTTTAAATATATAAATTTATTATTAATTATTATTATTAATTAAATATTAAATATATAAATTATATATATAAATTCAGTTGAGTTTGTCTCATTATTTTGGAGGTTTCCTGAGACGAGAGGATAAAGAGAAACTTATTGAAAAAGACTACTCATTTTTGACTTGTGCTAATTTGAGCAACAGCACTTAGCATAAAACAATGCCCACCTGACTGAAATCTCTGCCAACAAAACAAAGGCATCAGTCATGAAATGCCATTGGGGACACCTGTTAGTTTGATTTAAGCAAACACTAAAGCTTTTCAGTAAAAGATTGATTAACACAGTTATTAAAATAGTCTTCTAAAAAGCAAAATCTGTGAACATCAAAGTGGGTGGGATATTTTATAGTTTGGGGTTGGTTGGTTTGGTTTTTACAGATATTACACGAAAGTTTAAATCCCTTAAATGTGTAAAATCAGGATCAAAATTACTTTCAAGAAAAAGATTTAAATCAACAAGTATGCTAGCAAAATTATGCTGAAGAATTTAAACAGAGAAAGAAACAAAATTAGCAGAGCTTTCAGTAATGCGTCAGGTGTTGCTTGTGCAGAACAGGACATAAAACCGCAGATTTCATCAGAAATGGTCAGGAATTGGGCAGGGAACAAATCACAACCAGGAAACACTATATACCAGAATTAGCCAAAGCACAGATTTCTCCTTCTTTAATAGAAGCTTAGAACTAGAGTATATCAAGTCAGTCTTGTCCATTTTGCCCTAATAGCTCTCTTTTACCAAATACTTTATGCAGCAATGAGTATTCCAAATGTATGTTCAGATTTTCTTTACAACCTTACATAAAGTTCTTGTTTAAAATAAACTATTTTATCTTCTCCGCATTGTCTGTATAGTCTCCCAAAAGAACTACCTAAGTTTTAGCTTTGAATATTTCCTGCTACAGGTTCACAAATTATTTAAGATAAAAATACTGTGGGGTTTTTTTCCTTTTTTTTTTTTTTTTTTTTTTTTTTTTAGGAATTTTTTGTTTTAAAAGAAATGTATTTATACAGACCTATACCTCTCAAGTATGAAAAGGGAGTTGCAACTGGCAAAATTAACTCTCCAGATGGCATAATCCTTCCCCCACAACACACAGATTATTAAATCTGAAATTCTTTTTTCCAGGCTCTGAAGGAAACGGAGTCCCCTTTTCTATCTGCTCTTAATAAGAATCATAGAATCACAGAATCATTTTGGTTGGAAAAGACCTTTAAGATTATTGAGTCCAACCACTAACCCAGCACTGCCAAGTCCACCACTACACCGTGTCCCTAGCCACCACATCTAAACACCTTTTAAACACCTCCAGGGATGGTGACACAACCACTTCTGTGGGCAGCCTGTTCCAATGCTTGATATCCCCTTCTGTGAATAAATTTTTCCTAATATCCAATCTAAACCTCCCTTAGAACAACTTGAGGCCATTTCCTCTTGTCCTATCACTTGCTATTCAGCAGACCAAGATCCTCCATGCTACAACCTCCTTTCAGGTAGTTGTAGACAGCAATAAGGTCTCCTCTCAGCCTCCTTTTCTCCAGCCTAAAACAACCCCAGTTCCTTCAGCTGCTCCTCATAAGACTTGGGCTCCAGACCCTTTACCAGCTTCATTACCCTTCTCTGAACTTTTTCCAGCACCTCAATGTCTTTCTTGTAGTGAGGCGTCTAAAACTGAACACAGTATTCGAGGTGATTTGCTGGCAGTACGACCTTTACAGCGTAAGGCCATTCAATCTTTTTGTTCTCTGTATTAGATGATAGTAAAAATAATCTGACCTCGAGCACCAAAGACAGCAAAAATCTCCTCTAGAGTCAGACTAGCTCTGCAGCTCTGTGTCTCTATTATATTCATTCCAGTGCCTCCCAACACCTACATTACCCATTCTGCTCATTTTGCAAAATATTACCACCTATCACAGCTTTCAATAACGAAAGGTGAACTACAGTGTGATCCTATTACGTTATTTCCACACAAGGGGTAGGAAGCAATCCTAAACCACCCATGAACCAGACCACACTGCTGCAAGCAGCTCACAAGCTCCCAGTCCCCAAAAGGGACCTGACAGCGCTGTACAAGCAGCATCCTTGGCGATTCTTGCTCTCCATCCCTCCAACCCAAACTGTCTCCACCTTTTCTTTAGAAGGCAAGGAGGGATGGGGAATAACCTGGCACAGAAATGCTGCTGCTGCTATCAACAGATTTCTCTTGGTCCTTCCAGTAAACAAACACTTCAGAATTATGCACTTTTGCTTAAGGAGCAAATAAATAAATGGTAAAATAAATGGGTGAGAAGCATAGAGAGGCAGTCAAGCTCCACAAAGCTCTCTAAGAACTCAAAGGCTTGCCAGTAGCTGACCAGTGACATCTTAACCTGACAGCAATGAGACAAATTATTGTATTTACTTTATATATGACACCACCCTGGAAGATGGGCCTAAAAAACTTAGAAGGAGGCAACTATGTTCCAACTGGCAGCTTAATTTTTGGCTTTATCCACGAAAATCTTAAGCATCCCAAAGAGATGATTATATTTTTGAGGAAATTAAAAAAAAAAAAAAAAAAAAAGAGTTTAAAACCACTTCAGAAAAACTCCAACACAAAAAAGCACAATGAACTTTCCTCTGTGAGGACTGGTAACTACAATAACATACATTGCAAGTACCTTTAATTTCTAAGAAAAGAAGTACTTCTTCCTTGCACATGTTTTAAGTCAGTCTCAAAAGTTATAAATTGAAGTAATGCAGACAATTCAATTGATTTCAAATGAATTACAGCAAGTAATGCTGCAGGAGTCACATAGGGATTTTGCGGCCTTGGAACATTAATACAAATTAAAAAAAAAAAAAAAAAACCAGTTTACAGCCAAATGGGCACAAAACTGCCACAAATGGTTGGAATGGTTATTTGTAGAGAATTCTCTTGAGAGAGAAGACCAGAAGAGAGGAAAATAAATCCTTCTACTGCAATTCTTCCACATTATGCTTGCTGAAACCTGAGGGATATTTCATCTATTCCTCCCCCGACTCCCAGCTCCGCTCATCTGAGACACGCAGCGGTACAGTCCTCTTAGCAACAGCTTTTGTCAGAACAACATCCCCTAGAAACTACCTAGATTCTTACCCTACCTTCAAATGAAACATTAAAGCAAAGCCATTAGTAATGAATCAGCATTTTCTACATGAACCATTCACATACATATCCAAATACGCAATTTTTCTGTCACAATGTTCCCAATAAGCTTCTATGAAAAACAGATCTTAGTAATCGTTCTTTCGTAATACAAAGAAAAATATATTACATCAGTGACAGGCAGAGCTGTTTTCCCACTGCTCCTTCATATCAAGTATGGTATCGATTTAATAACCCTCTTTTGCACATTATGGGAGCACATTCACCTTTTTGGTGCTTCCTGTTGCTAAGGGCTGTATCTCTGTAGTACCAATCTCACCTGCGCCTCTACTTATTTTATCTTCTGCTTTACTTCATCAAGAACAGATTACACCTGACGTGGCCTAAACAGACAGATTTCTGTCCTGCTACACTATTACCACTTATGTCTGAAACACTGAAGAAACAGGCAGTATCAAAGGAAGATGCATTTTTGCTTGTCTGCTCTATATTGCTGGATCAAATACTTGATCTGCAGATAAACATGCATGTATTCAGACACACACAATTTAAAAGGTTTAAAATAAGAGTCTTATTCTAGAATTAAATTTACTGGGTAAACTGATTTCCTAATAATTTATTTTTCATAAGCAGCTTTCCTGAAAAGCGTATTTTCTCTGTTTTTAATTAACAGTTCATGCACAAACACAAATCTTCAGCCTTCCATCCTTTTTCTATCCTGCTTCACATTTTTCTAGAAATCCTCTGTAATTTTTTCCTATCATCTCTACAATTAACGTTTTATTAAGCAGAAGCTTTCTTCAAGGAAATAAGTAAATAAGCGAAATCAATATTAAAAAACATGCTCTATAAAATTTATGTATTTCAGATTCACAACTCTTCACAGAGTCACTATGACATTAGCACAGAACACAAACTGTGCTAACAGTACTTCTTGTAATTCAGTGCAAGCCACATGAAACAATGCTGAAGTTTTATAGGAAATTTTCTACAGCTATTTTCAATGTATGTATGCAGAAAACAGAATGTTCCTTCTACTACTTCGTCAAGAAAGCAGATTTAAACAATTATACCATACGAATAAGGTTTTAAAAGAAAAAATAAATTGCAGAGAGTTTTGGAATTTCTCCTACTTGATAACACCACAGAAGAAGAGAGCGCAATTTTAACCAAAAAGCCAAGCTCAACTTCGAAGAATGCACTAGTACAAGACCACCACTGGGTGCCAGTATTGTTCCATAACAGAAGAACCATATCTCCTGTATTAGCTATTTTGAAAACTTGGAGTACTCTTAATGGGGTTTCAAAATGTTCTCCTGAATTTCAGTTGTCTAAAGGAATTACACTGCAATGTTACAAATTTTATTGAGGGGCTATCATTAGAACTGTTAAAAAAAACACACACACCAAAAAAAACCACCAACCACCACACATATTTTAAAACATTATCATGCTAAATACGAAAAAAAAAAATCAACTTTTAAAGGTTTCTCCATAACCTATAACCTACATAACAATACTGGGAAGGCAACTGACACTGTTCTTTCCTTCAACTTATTTCACTTAAAGAATAATGTAATATTGTACAAACTACCAGACAAAACACAATGGAACTTAGGGGTGAAAAAGAACAGAGAAGATTTTAGAAAGACTGGAAAGCCCTGCCAAAATCAGGACCAACTGTTCCTTTATCCACAAGGCAAAGGTCTGTAAGGAATGACAAATGTAGATTCAGTGGCATTCTCGGCCATTTTACTATTAATATCCTCACACCCAGAAAAGCGAAGTTTTTCCTAATGTCTAACCTTGCTGCAATTGCCTTCTCTGGACTCTTGTTTTCGCCACATCTGCGGAGAAGAGATTGTACCTGCCCTTCTTGCAATCACATCTGAAGACTTACTTTCTACATCTTGTACATCCTGCTCTCTATCTTGTCCATCTGGTATATCCTCCTCTATGTCTTCTACTT
The DNA here is from genome assembly GCF_036013445.1 of Caloenas nicobarica. Lineage (NCBI taxonomy): Eukaryota > Metazoa > Chordata > Aves > Columbiformes > Columbidae > Caloenas > Caloenas nicobarica. Next base: position 178,497,520 of record NC_088245.1, read on the forward strand.
ATACTGATGATTATTGCTATCCAAGTATACTTTTGCTCTCCTATCAGTTCTCCAATTTGTTAACATCACTTTGAACTCTCACCCTGAGCACTCACAGCTTTGCATTCCTAAGGAGCTTTATCTTGTGTTTAAGCTTCACACTTCATGCTCCGTCATCCAGGTGTTTAATGACAGTATCAAATAAAACTTGATCCAGAAGATGCCTTCATGCAGCCTCTGGTTTTGACAGTGAACCATTTGTAACCATTCCTCCTGGTACAGTCAAACCAGTTTTACAGTTGCCTTACAGAAACTTCATCTAAACTGCTTCCCTATTTCACTCCTTAAAAATGCAAAACTCAAATGTTGAAATAACACTATGTACTGTATTATATCGCTATTGAAAACTCACTAAGTTTTAAGTGGAGTTATACTAGTAAAAACCTATTTGCACCATCCAGAAAGCACACTGAGAATTACAGAATTCTGGTGCCAACTAGGTAAGCATTTAGATGAAGAGACACCGAGGTACTTAAGTCTACCTTTAAACATATTACTGACCTTCCTAAACTGGTACACAGCTATTACAGCACCTCTGTTGCCCAGGCAGTAAAACTTGCATCCCAGCTACCTAACTTTCACCTCCTGGGAATATACCACTTCCTTAAGTGCTGTCTCCAACTCAGGTCAGGCTGAAACCCCAGAAAGGAATTCATAAAATATATATTCCCAAGCTCAAGTTCTCACACATTTAGCTGCCAAAATTTAAGGTCTAAACCTCTCTCAGAAGTCCATGACATTTGACTCTCAATAAAAACACCAGATAATAAAGCCAGTGTATTTTTAGAACAAAACAAGCAAAAATGGGATTTTTTTTTTTTTTTGCATTACATATTAAAAGCAGAATGGCTGTCATTACTGTCCCCTCCTTTTTTCAAATGTGGGAAGCAAACACAAGTTAATTATGTAGCAGTAAAATGTATTTTGTCAGTGAAATCATGACCTAAGGAAAGCACAGCAAATGCTCAGACAGAGTCAAGGAAAAAAAAAAAAAAAACAAAACACAAAAAACAATGCATTAAGCTTCTTCCTAGGCTACTTCTACCTGAAACATAAAGGACGAATGGGATAACGACCAATAATTTAAGAACACTACAGTCCTAAACAGATGCAACACCGAACATCACAAACATTTTTGCATTGCAATAAGCAGTATTAGTCCAGCATTTGACAGTGAAGCCCAAGGTGGGCACCCACCGTGCTGCTCTTTCAGGAACCTCCTGCTCCCCACCCAGCCCCCTGATCTTGCTGCAGAGTTGGTTCCTTCCCCTCTTACCAACACTGCAGAGGCAAAGGGTCTGGGTGTAACTGCTTTCCCTAATGAGCAGCGTTTCTCCCTCCTCCTGCAACACCACCAGCTAGAAGAAGACAGTTGCCTTATACCTGGGTCAGTAGGTCCTGAGACAAGACCTGGTGGCAAGAAGGTTTCTGCTAGGGGCTACCAAAGGCAGAGGGGGCACCCCAGCACTCCCTGCAATACTTCAAGTGCTTCCAAGTTTGTATTTGTGTCATGATTTTTCAGTCACCTTTTCTAACCCAGCTTCTCATCCATTTCCAAAAGACAAGGACTATTTTTATACAAAAGCTTGAGTAACCAATGACAGTTCTAGAATAATTCTTCAGTAAATTTGACGTGCAAACAGAAGTATTAGTCTATTATTAGGTTAGACTGACAGTCCATCATTCTCTCACACACCTCCCCAGACCCACACACCACTCTTCTTTTTAATTACTGGCACATGTATTGGTTTTTTCTCTCTCCAGACTCCCTGAAATTACTCTGTTCCAAAAATTAACTATCAAAGCAAGTTTACAGCATATTGTTCATCAAATTCTTCCACAGAGAACATGCATTTTAAGACATTTCAACACTTGCATTAGTGAGGTGTTTATAGTAGCACATCCCACAGTGTGAGACGCGGTGCGACGTACGCTTTTTGCAAGTCCATTTTCTTCCATAAAATTCCTACTGCTGGGAATGTGATTTTATTTAAAAAAAAAAAAAACACAAAAAGGTTTAAAACTATATTATGAGACAGGCAGCACATCTTCCACAAGCATTTCACAACTGAAAAATTAAGAAAAATTTTGTGCTTGAAACAAATATAAAACTTATAACACCTTTAGAGACACATTACCTATCTCCAATAAGCCCTGAACAAGAGTCAGAAATCCTAGAAACTAGAGGATGTCTCAGTTTGACAAGAGGCTGGTTTTGGGACACCCACCGTTCTTCTCCAAGCAAGCAACTGAGAAAGGGAGGAATGCATGTGGAGAAGCCTCACTTGAACCGACAAGGAATGACTAGGGAGTGAACCCTTTGAAAGGGCTGCACAGCTGCTGATTTTACTTCCTTTTGCTTTCAAACAAAGCTCAAATTAAACAGCCTTCACTGAACGCTGTAACGCTCACCTCTTTTCATTGGCATCTGTGAACAGGGTAAGAAACCACTGAAGGACAGGATAAAAGCTACAAGTAAAGTTGTGAGAGTTGCATGTGCTGGGTTTTAATAAATCACACAGCTGCATTTTTAGGGTATTATCTGTGATATACTTTTAAATTGTATTAGCAGCACTGTGAGTACATGCAAGGTAAGTACCCTCAAGGTTTCTGCAAGTAAACAGCCATTTGAATTTCTACTTTAAAACAACTACAAATGCTACTGATAAGTACGTTTACATTCAAAAATTATCTAACAAAGTATAAATTTTTCATATTAAATATGTCAAAATCTGAAGGACTTGTTAGAAAATAGAGAATTAAGTGGATTGAAAAGATGAAAAATAACAGAATTTTCCCCCAATCAATGATTGCAATTGCCAGCTGCTTAGCATCAGTCTAGAAGGAACTTTTGCCCATCTCACCCATGACCGTATTTCTATTTCTTCAGTCCTTCGTGAACACAGGAGACACAGAGTGTAACTGTCACTACTGGAAGCAACCAACTAAGTTCCATAATGCAGAAGTAAATACAAATCACATCAAAATGCAGACCCAGGAATCACTTATTTCACCACCATGTATAGGTAAGACTGGGAGTGTCTGAGTCAAACTGAGAACTCTATCCTGCATAACGTCTTTTGATTGTGAAGATTAAAAATGTATATAGCTCTTGCTTAACCGTGTAGATAGTTACATACAGAATCTTAGAGAGAGAGAATGAGCTGCTATCAAGTTCAAGAAAACAGACAAAAGCTCAGGAAAAAATAGTTACTTAAGATACTATTAAAATATTTTTTAAACTGTGAGGAATTACTATTTCTTGATTAAAAGATTTAAAAAAACACATAAACAAAACACATTTCATGTTTCCGTGATTTCCCAGAAAACTTTATTCCACAGCCATTATTAGTGATGGCCTAAGCAAAACAATAAAGGAGTAGTGAATTTTAAATATAAAATCCCCAAATTAATGGACATGCTTCAACGAAAAAAGGGAGGTTAATTATACTAACCAACAATTTCAAAAGAAAGACTGACCAAAAATACTCCAGAAGATAATAAGACATTTCAAAGCAGATGCAAGAAATCTGACAGATGACGAGGCTGATAAATGACCGAGAAGCAAAAGGATTGATAAAGAAAGAAAGCTATAACATACAAGCTTTTTTTCTTTTTCTTGTTTTTCCCCCTTTACTTCTAAACTAAATCTCTACAACGGATATTTGGAAGCTTTCCAAACTTAAGTTATTGTTGAAATAAGTATCTAAGCAAGTTTCTCAAACTGATATTACAACATAAAAGGTCTTAGAATAAATACCGCAATGACAACAAAACCCACTGGGACCAGTGAGTATTCACCCAAGAGCTCTACAAGAGCCAAAATACAAAACTGCTGACATGCTTTAAATCAACACCTCTACCAGAAGGATGGAAAATAGTAAAACATCACACAGTATTTTTAAAAGGAGCAATCACATGTAATCCTAGCAGTCACAAAGACCCTTACAAGCACAGTCATATAAGCTATAACAGAGACCAGAATTTGTAGGCTCGTGAGAAGCCTGTGAGGTTTTAGGTGAAGACAATACTTCTGGCAGGCAGAAGATGTCCCACCCACAGCTATTAGACTTCTCTGAAAGATGAAGAAAATGAGCAGAGGGAGGAGGGGGTAGAAAGACTTGTTGAAATATCTTTGATAAGATCCTTCACCAAAGGTTCGCAAAGAAACTGAATTGTTAAGGTACAAGAAGAAAGAGGAATACTTTCTCATGTACTAAAACATGGGAAAAGAAGGGTATGAATACAACAGTCCCTCTCCTAGAGGATTAGTTAACAGCAGATGTATTTCATTGCTCTGTACTGTGTACCCAAACATTAAGACAAAGGACTGAATAGCAACGCTGCAACTGATGATTATACATAGTTCTAGATGACACCAAAATCTAAAGCTCGTTGACCTCTGTGACCATAGGATAAGACATCAGGTGAATTTCAACATTAATAAAGACAAAGTACTGCATAAGGGGAAGAAAAAAAGTGTAATACAACATGCAGAGTCCTGAGCTCTAGTTTAGTTATCATGCATAAAAAAATATGTAGTCATGGTTATTTTCTGGACATTAATCCGTGGCTTGACAGCAGTCCAAAACACAGAAAGAATATTAGGATCTCTTTTCAAAGCAAAACAATATTAAAAAAAAATAAAATCAGAATTACCAAGCAACAGTGACTCTGTACATAACTTTCAGCTATAAAAGCTGAAAATTTCAAGTTGTTTCATTTTTAACACAGACTTCCACCACAGGTGGTACAGTGCAGCACAGAAACAGGTTCCCCAGAGTAGTTGTTGAACCTCCAGCCTTGAACATCCTCAAGATACACCTCGGCAAAGCTACAGCTGACCTGATCTACAGTTCTTCTTGGAGCAAAAGCTTTCAGGTATTTCTTTCAATCAACCTTTCTGTTATTTCAACAACTCAATGCAATTTGCAACTGTACCTGAACATTATTTAAAACTAAGCCTATACATTTGCATAATAAAATATAATCTAAAGTTATGCTGCATTTTACTCATGTTTCCATGTTGGGTTTATATACACATATATATATTTACTTCTATTTCCATGGTTCTAAATTCAACTGGAATTATGCCACAATTTCACAGATGATGTTGTGAGTCAGTGTTTGGTTGGTTTGTTTTCTTTTGTACCTTGAAGCAAGCACTATTTAACTCCTATAAATTGATTTGGTAATTCTTTGGCAAATAACATATATTTTACATTTAAGTACAAGAGAAATATAAAGTCAGTTATTAATACTGATAAAGAGAGATAAAGATACCAAATCCTAGTTCAGAATACATCTAATACTCTATGTGGTACATTTTTCATCTTTCTGACAGCATGAAGTGTTGTGGATTGTACTGCTGCCTCAGCAAAGGTTCAAGGCATATGCCTTCAAATGTTACAATACTTCTATAATTTAATGTCCTAATTTACGAATATTTACAAGACATACAGCAAACAGTTGATAGGAATGTGGCCTCTGTGTAACCAAGCTGATTATATGACAGATGATAGAGCTCAGCTTTCCATAAAAAGCCAGACAAGAATTAACTGAGACCAGCTCTGAGCATGTACAACACAACTGATGAAGTGGTAATTTACTGTACAGGAACTTAGTACATATTTTCATCAACTAATGACTTGGGAAGGAGTTGAGAATCAATAATGCCTCTAACACTGAAACATATCTGTAAGAAACTATCACACAGATAAATGTAGGCAATTGAGTATTTGTGTTACCGATATTGATTTGTTCCTCTTCCCCCTACTCCCGAATCAGTCACAATTACAACTTCTAAGTGTTCTATAACCACTTTTAAGAATCGGAATGTAATTTTGCAATTGATATTTAGAGATTTTGTTTGGCTGGACTTTAAGGTCGTTTTGCTCAATACCTGGGAGGAACACAGCAATTCATTCCAGTCTACCAACACCCTCAGCCATCCAAAGTTAAGATATCACCACCACCCCTTAGTTGACTAAATTATAGAAGCCTGCAGTTTAGTGACACAGAGCACCCCTAAAATCCCCATCTTTGATGGCTCTAATTGGATGTCAGCACTGAAAAACTTGACCAGACACAAGCCCTTCACCCACAGAAACCATTCTCCTATTCAGACAGATACAAAAGGCAGGCAGGATTAGAATTAGGATGTGGAGAAAAATGATAGTAAGGCTATCAAGTCATTAAGTATTACCAGCAGTAACCCGATGACAAAAAAATGACATAAAAAAAGATTTGATTGGGCATAAAATATCATGAATTTTAAGTCATTATCTTGCTGTCAAATATGGGGATGCATCTTCATAAGCATATATTAATATTTGTCAATATGTAGTTCCAGAACAACCTTGGTTATTTCATTTTTTTTTTTTTAATCAATTTAGTACTGTTTCTCTCTTCCTCCTGCACTCAAACTGATGTTACTGTCTTCTAAATTCATGTAATTTATAACGATGTTTTCCCAGCTTATAAAATGAAGGTAAATACAGCAATTACAGTGTTTATGCTAATTTATTATTGCAAGGTAGAAAGTGAGGCTGTGATGCTTCTGGCATTCCACTGCATAGAAAAGCTAAGTCTACCATCAGACAACAACTAGTTCTCTGCCAAAACAAAAGAAAACATATAAAAATGAAAAGCATGGCAGCAAAAAGTGAATTTCATTAATCATACCAAAATTCAGACAAAGAAAAAGCAGCTCCAACATAAACACAAATATGAGTTAACCACCAATCTTTTCCCTCATAAAATAATCATTAAAGTATTTGTTATTGATGAAGTCCAGAAATATTTACTAATCATTAAAAATCAATGTTTTAATTTCAATCTTCTGAACCTCAAAGCTAATACAGGGAAAGTAATTGAATTTATCATCAATACTGGGTAAAATCTTTCCCAAAACCTTATGTTTTGAGATTTCACCTTACCAATGACAGCTACAAAGGCAAGGATCTCTGTAAATGCTCTGCTTTCTAGCCTGCCCCTCTTTGTTTTGCTCATTTTGTCTTCAAATAGTGACATGATAAGTATATCCATTATTTGTCGACATTTTCAATTAACCCATGAGGATGATGTGTTTCCTCATTTATCTAAAATAACTGAGGCTGTAAGATAAGCATAAATAGCATTTTTAATAGGAGAAGGGTTCATTCTATTTATTTCCCTTCCCTATCTTCTTCCTCCCCATGGATCTAAACACTTCTTACTCTCAAAGTGAAGGACTGCAGAAAAAAGCAAGCTGATTTCATGTAACAATATGCAAAAAGGCACACAAGATATCAAGCTTTATGACCGATATGACAAGACAGCTTTCAAATGGGCAGTTCACAATATTCTCAGATAAGATCCACAACATAAATATATTTCCTTGAAAATACACCCTTCTCTATGTTACTGCAGCATTATTACACTCACATATATGGGATTTGTGTTAGCTTATAAATCATATAGTAATTTATCTACTCAAGACTATTTTTATTTTCCATATTGGTCACACATTAATCCTACAAGCAAAATAAATTTACCCAAATATGCAGAAGTAGGTGTAGAAGTCAGGCGTACACTCCTTAACCACACCTTGATCATTACTGCTCTTAAGTATTACCAACAGCTACCCTGTTTCCCTGAAAATAAGACAAGGTCTTATACAATTTTTGCTCCAAAAAATGCTTACTTTTCTACATGTATAGCTGCCTAGACACTATTTAAATTGACCTTTTTATGAACTGTAACTAGGGCTTATTTTTGGAGTAGGGCTTATATTTCAGCATCCTCAAAAATCCTGAAAAATCATGCTAGGGCTTGTTTTCAGCACAGGTCTTATTTTCAAGGAAACGGGGTATGAGAGGAGACCATAGTTTTTAAATATTTGAAGTCTTGGATTTCCTAGGCTTCTCTTTTTAAACTAAACTACCAAAACTCTTTTCGCCTTTCACTAAAAGGTCATGTTGTTCTCTAGTTCTCTACTTAGATTTTTTTTTTCTCTCTTCCCATCCACATACTTTCCACACAGTGCTGCACCCAAACTGGACACCAACTCCAGCTAATGCCTTACAGTGCTGACCAAGGTGAAAGAACATTTTCAGGTATCTTACAAACACCATACTTAATTAGCAACCAGAGCAGTTGCTTTCTATGCCCCCATTCAGCAGAATGCTACTGCATCCTACTCTCAAAATATTTTTCTGCAGAACTGCTTCATATGAATCCTTATGATATGCAGGTGACTAACCTACCCACACCCACAAAACAATATGAATTAAACTTAATGAAATACATTGCCTTTGTTTCCCTTCCATTCCGCATCCTTTTCAAAGTTCATTTTAAATTCTAAAGACTTGCCACTGAAGTGCTTGCAACCGCTCAGGTCAGATATTGTCTTGTACTACAAGTAATCTCCCATCTTACAAGCAACTGTGTCTGCTGTATATAAACTACTTTATCTCTTAAGTAGCTAAACCAAAAAAAGCTTCATTAAAGATAGAAGTACTGCTTTTTCCTTGTCAAAACTTGTCATGCCTTGTTTCTTAAATTTCTGTTTGTGGTTGCCTGTCATTCTATTATGTCTGTTTATAAAAACACTGAAAAATTATTAGCCTGAGTGTTTTGAGATTCTCATTTTTTACAGGAAACAAAATAAAATCTAAAGAAGCAGCAACAATGGCTAAAGCCTGTGAATCCTTTCTACCAGTGTTCTGCTGCTGCTACATTTACAAAAGTGTGAACCATTCAATTTTACATATAGTAAAAGCAGTTTTTTTGGAGGTAACCTTGTTACCCAACTATAGGCTGAAAATTTTAACATAATCCTGGATGAAGATAATCCAGACGAACAGCTCAAACACATAACGTGAGAAAGGAGGAGTACTTCATACAATAAGATCCCTACCTTAACCTGTTCCTTGTGATAGTGAGTTGAAAGAGAGAAAGAGAGAAAGAGAGAAAGAAAAAATTAAAAAGAGCCACAAAATATTTACCAACTTTTCTCTCAAAAGGTGTGTCCTACTGCTCAAATTTTGGAGAACACCTGGTCATTTAAACTTCCCCTCTGTGCTAATTGCTAGTGGCTGGACCATTACACTATGTTAAGTGCCAGCATTCAAGCATGGCATCTGAAATTTCACTGATGCCAGTTTACAGTATGCCTTGTGGTGTTTACAATCTTCGCAAGACATCCCAGATCACAAGTCACAACATCTTTCACTTAAATGTTGCCAGTTATCACTCATGTCATATGCCAGATGAAAGTGAACAAGACTTGTTCCTGCACTTGACACTGTTTCAGTGACAGAAACCCTACTGATACTTCCATATTCAATGAGTCACTCATGTGGAATCTTAAGGTGAAAAAAGGATTTACTTTCTACAAGAGTAGTTTCTCACAGACATTGCCTCACAGCAGGGAAGCTTCTCAGCAACAACTGCTAGAGGCATTAATTGCATAGTTTGCATGCACACTAATCCAGGTATAGTATTCCTATAAATACATCAGATTTGTTCCCCAGAGAAAATGTGCACTGATTTGAGATGGGTTATAAAGGTTAACCTACACATGATTTGCCATCAGAACTTGGATATGTATTATTCTTGCTTTCTTGCTGCAGGATGGCAGCCAAGTAGCTGCTGGCAGCATCTTACAGAAAAATTTTTGTTGTGACAAATTCGTGTGGCTGCACCAGTACAGTAGAGAAGAATGAAAATATCCTTCCCAGGAATTTAAAAAAAAGAAAAAAAAAAAAAAGAAACTATGCCTATCTATAGTAGTGAAATTCAGGGCAAAGATTATCTGGAACCTCTCGGTGGCAGTCCCAGTAATTTCTATGGAGACATGCTAAGCTTTGCCATCAAAAGAACATCTTGCAGATAGTTCAAGCAGCTACAACCACCTTCAGCAACAAAAGGTAAACCTATTCCCTTCCTTCAATTAACAAAGTAGTGTATTTGTGCTATAAAATATCTTATCATGTAAAAACACTTTTGTAAACTTGTTAGGCAATTCAGCACATTTCCCCAATGCCAGTTTCTACAAACTCCCAGGAGATTACTTGTTTTTACTAGAAGTACAGGGTTTCACAACCTTCTTAAAGTACATTTGTCAAGCTTTTTATCAAGATGTATGAAACACACTGGTACTAACCTGCCTTCTTACAGCCCATGAAGACAAATACTCACTTGTTAGCCCAAGCTGTGTTAGAGCAAAGGGTAGTCCCTATTCTCACTCTACTAAACCAGGAAGGGAATAAATGAAAAGCAAGTTATTTTTCAGCATACTGCAACAGCTTTGCACTGCTGGAGATATGCACCTGTACACTGATGTTTATCTCCTTCTGCTAAGTACAAGATAACATCATGCCACGGCAAAACATTTCAGAACACAGTTTCCCAATTTTACATACAGATGCAGCATTCATGAAGATTTATCAGATTCCTAAGGCCGAGATACCCTAAGCATAGGCAATATTCACATTTGAGAGGCTCAACATACAGAGAAAAACTTCCTAGACAAAACTAAGCTAACTGCACCACAAAAGGAATTCAAGCAATCAATAACGAAAATTCCCACACATCAAGAAAAACCTTTTTCATAGATCAAATAAAGCACCTCAATGTCTCAGGCATGATGCTCAAGCAAAGGGTGCCCCTGTTCCCACCTTTTCCTCCCGCTGTCAACTGGGTGCTAAATTCCCTTTTTTCCACTCAGAGATCTGAAGTATACAAGCTTAGCTGCTGATCCAGAAAAACTGTATCTACGTTGATCCGCGTTTACCTTCCATTTTGCTCATTGTTAAAAACTGAAAGGATTCCAAGCCCAAAAGCTTGTTCACTCTTTCCAAATTCATTGTTTCCTCATATAAAGCTTGCTTTGCTTTATCCTTGGCCCACCATAGCTACAGTAACATTACTAACGTAGAGAAAAAGAAAAAAAAAAGAATCACTTTCAAAGAGTCCACTTGACAGTGATGCATACATTGTAACGTTTGTTTTTACATGGATCAGCTGTTTCCAAAAAAGATTCTCACAGTACTTTTAAATGTATCTTACCTTAAATCCTCCCATGACATTGTTTCATGTACACTAGCTGCAGACTACAAATGACCAATGAAACAATAATTAATGGATACTGCAAGTAAATTAAGTCACAATGAACAATTAAATTAAGCATGTGGCAAGTTCCTTCATAGTTTGCAAAAATGTCTTTGGGTTGCCAGTAATATGCTGATCCTTCAATTGGAAGCAAACACTACAAACAGCTGATCCCTTCCTATCGTTTACAGGATACTGTAACTGCTGCTGAAGAAACTTCCATTTCTTTCTACAGTTCATTCCTCCTGATGAGAAAACACATCTACAATGGCTACCATTAATACAGATAAAAAAGCAAAGTGGAATAGGTATACACACATATAGAGATGATAACAAAACAGAAGGTTTTAGAGCATTAAAAAAGTAAAAATTATACAGGGTGAAGGAAAAAACACAGAGGGCCATTCTACTCAGAACTTTCACTGGGATGGATCCAAAACCAGGAGAAAAAATTAGACAGCAAATGGCTCTTACTGCTCGTGACAGCCAGGAAGAAGAGCTTTCAGTGACAATACATAAGAATAGTCCCCTCTTTAGGAAGGGATGTACAGCAAACTTGACACCTGAAAATGCAGAGACTGTAAAACCTTTGATATTTCCTAGCAAGAAAACAAAAAACATTTTTGGAAATTTAATTAAAGTCAACTCTTATCTTCGCCCGAGTTCCCCTGGAAATATTCTGCAGTATGTGAAAGAGACACAAATGGGTGTCCCAGCACCAGAGCAGGTTTCAAAAAACCTCAAATAACTACATTTCTCAGATTCTAATGCTTCTCTGGTATTTTAATACTGCTAACTATAACTTCCAGCTTCACATCCAGTATTCAATATGAAATCAAATTCATTTTTATACAATTACAACTGAGAATTCAGAGTATGAGTTGAAAAATATCACAAACTGACAAAAAAAAAAATTCTGCTCATTGTTGTGACCTTGCTTCCACCTGTCACAACCCCGATTCAGATAACAATCCTGAGTTTTGGAATTGCTGTTTTATGTCTCCCCATATAGAAGTTAAAATAGGAACTACACCATCCAAGTATTTGGCCCAATGTAACATAGATGACTTAGGATTTCCCGGGATTTATGAGTTTAAGGTTTTGTAGCATCATTCCTAGCATCATTAGCATTTTCTGAAATAGTCGCAACCACCTTTCCTCTACAAACTTTGACAGTGTAAATACATCCAGAAGGTTTACCAGTGCAATCATGCCTGCTTAATTATAAGTGAAACTTTCACATTTACTTTAGGCTTATATTGTCTTCTATAACTACACGAGAGAAACAAACAAACAAAAAAATCAAAAACTAAGCAGTGAAAATGAACTGCAATACACTAACACGAAGGCATACTGTATGCGCTTTAGAAATTAGAAAAGTCTGTGTTTGAAAAAAAAAGTTGTTTTCTTACTGTATAAATAGCTTTAGTTCTAGAACTTTCCCACTTTAAAAATAAATTAATTTACTAGGTGATGGTACTGAAATTACACAAAAATTTCAATTCAGACTGAAGATTTTACTTCCCCCAGGGAGCTGGAAGATTGAAACGCTACAAGAATACGCCAAAAATTGAGATATTCCAGTAACAGGGATCTTGAAATCCTTACGTGGTCAATTTAAAAAGCTCTCTATTAAGGTACCTATCTGAGACAGCACCAGCTCCCAGCTCGGATGCCGTACTGGGCTCCTGTAAGTCGTGTGTCACACCTGCCAGCCCTGAGTCTCAACCAGCATCAGACACTTGCCCATCCAGGTAACATCCCAGAGCCCCCACGGGACTCTGCTCCCAAGGCAGCTGCGCTCTGTGCCTGCAACTACAGTAAAGCTGCTGCCACGGCTGCCTGCTGTAAAAAAGCCATTACAACAGTTCTCTACCTCACGAAAGCACTGAGGGAAAAATTGAATTTGAGGTAGGAAGCACTCAGAAACAAAAAGTGGATTTTTTTAAATTTTTTTTGTTTGGTTGGGTTTTTTTTTTTTTTTTTTTTACGAGCAAATTTGGAGTCTTTTTAACCAACAACATATGAAGCAACGTGGTTATTATACCTTGTGTTCAGAAATACTGCAAAGATCACACACACAAATACATTCCTTCCTCTGTTATCTTCCTCCACAGAAAAGGCACAAGAAAAAGCATGTTTATTTTATATTCAGTGATTTATTACATCTGTTGCTACAACTAAAGACACAATTAAAAAGCAAAAAACAATTAATATTGTCTACCACAGTAAAGAAAAATAAATAAAAATCACTGGACTGTATTTTACATCCATCTTAACTATGCCTAAACAACCTAGAAAACAAATACTCCTTTAAAAATGGCTCGGGTGAAAAGGAACATTTCCTGAACTACCACTGACCCTCTGAACTGGGCCTACAGAACCAAAAGGTGAAGCAAACGCAGTAACTCATCCAGACCTCCAGAGCCTCAAAGGCACGCAGCAAGGGCTGACTTACACTTTATATACATATATATATATATCTCCATAGCTAGAAACAGAAAGAAGCAATCCACGACAGTTCTGATGAGATGCAGTGATCCTCACTGCAGAGGGTAAGCTAGATATTTGAATCTGAAGGAGTCACTCTCTGCTCCATTTGTAATCACCATAGCAATTTATCTCTCTTATCTTGGACATCTAGCTTAGAAAGAGATGAATGGCTTTCTGGAAGTAATTATTTCAAAAATTTAACGGAGACTTAAGAGTAACTAGTCCAACACAAGCATCTACATTTTAGACAAGTAAATTTGGACAGAGAATTAAACTTATGTCTACTGCTGGAGCATAACTCCTGGACTACACATTCATGACAACAGGCATCAAGACAGGAGCTATACTTTCCAAAGCATAGGCTAAGATTTACCCAATATTTGAATGTAACTGCAGAATAGCTTTTCAGTATGCCAGAAAACAACATAAAGCTTCTAGAAAATAGGCAGAGTCATAACACTAGAGAAAAGAAAGTTCTCTCCTCAGAAATAACAATTAAAAATATGTATATACATCATCAAAATCTTCTGAGAATCAAAAGAAAGTCCTTAGTTTCCCAAATATCGACAAAAAAGTCCTTCTTTGGAGGAACTACACTTGTGCTTCCTACTCTTTTCCCTAACAGGAAGACAGAAATAACTACTACAGATCGAGTCTTGTAGAAGACTTGCCCAAGAAGTTAATGAATCATTTTACCGTCCTCCACCAATGACTGAACTTGTTGGCTCACGAAAATGATATAGATTGATCCAGATGATTTCACAGGAACTGCTACTTCAAACATTGTTACTTTTACACCTACAGCACCAATGGCTGCTCAATAGATTGCAGAAGCGTGCAGAAGGGAGACAGTGTTAAGTCAGGACAGCTGAATGACGTCCCTTCTGGAAACAGCCACCTCACAGCACGCACAGCACCCCAGCTCCAACAGCTATAGCAGTAAACTGCTTGCAGAGTCCAGTCCAGGATATCTTACCACCAGAAAGTAAAAGACGTTAAAGAAACTCATGACAAGCAAATAATGCACATAATTGTAATACCTCTGAGCATCTGCTACTGCGTGCCTGTTTTCAGAAAAAATTGCTATTATTTTTTCACTGAAGAGACACCAGCCTAAATTTCTACTTCATGTAACTCAAATTTGCCACAGGTAGTATGTAGCCAGTTAACAGTAGCAATAATGCAAAAATCTTACAGTCTCTACTTTGCTTCATCCTATGAACACCACAAAAAAAAAAAAAACAAAAAACCAAAAAACCCACAAACCACAAAAAAAAAACCACCAAAACCTCTTCCATCTTGCACTTCTCACAACTTTCTCAAATTGATTTTGTAACCATACTTTCACATGTGGACAAAAATTCAGGAACAGAAAAATAAAGTTTTCAATAACTTATCCGATGGGATGTATCGAAAATCTACAGATTGCTTTCAAAACCTATGTATTACTATACAAAAGCTATATTAAAGACACACTAAGGTTTCAAAGACAATAAAAAGAGAGACAAGACAACCATTAAAGGTCAAACTGAGGTTTCATAAGCAGTCTTCTTATTTGTATTTACACGCACCACTTCAGGTACAGGCAAAAACATAATACGTAGTCATTCTTATCTTCAATAGCTACTATTTGCAGTTCACACCAAAAATAATACTATTCCACCATAACGATTTTTATGGTCAGAGAACCCAAATGAACAATATGAAAAAATTAAACCTGCCTTCTAGGGCTTCTGTAAGGTGAGATGACATCACCCTTCTTACACAATACGGAATTAATTGCAGTTAGATTTCAGTTAAAAGCATCAGAAAGACTAGCATTAACTTTAAATGCCCTGCTTGAAACAACTATGCTTTTCTGTCTGAGCAGCTACCATTTTCATGTGAGTTTAGAGGCACGCACTGAATGTACGATAGTCGGAAGGTCGGCACTTCCAAAAATCCCGACTAGCTTTCCTCATCACTCTGCTTCCAACCCTAGTGCAAATATTCCCACCCTTTCACTTCTCCGCCTTCTGTAGCTGATGCAAAGCAGTCTTCTCCCAGTCACTGTCCAAACACAAGCAGATCGTCAGTAAAGTGTTACAAAGAGACTTAATAACATCTACAGAGAGGCAGGTAAAGAGTACTTTGCTAAGTGTACTCAGATAAAGCAACTTGGCATCTGGCTTGCCATTTTTCTACTCTAGCAGCATGTATTCTATTAATGTCATGACTCCAGATATACATACTACAAAATTTCCTCATGACCTTAAAGGTTCAGAAATATTTTTGATACACTAGAGCTCTTTAATTCACACTGAACACAGGAAAGTATTTTTGATATAATCAGCTAAGAGATTATATAGAAGGCATTTATTTCCCTTTTCCCCTCTCTATGTGCCACTGAGAAGTTGTAAATGTATACCTAAACAACTTAGTGAGGGCTTCTGTCTTGCTGTACACTCAGACTATGCTTACCCTTTATGGCCAACTATTTATTTTCTCTTTACAGATTAAAGGATTTAGCCAATGTCTGCTCAAAAATAAAATAAAAAAAAATAAATGTTCCTCATGAGACCACTTTCACATCCCTCTCCACAAACATGACTGCTCTCATCTCTTTGACATTACTGACAACCCTTAGAAAGACAGGGAGTCACTGCCTGCACTTGGCAAGACTATTAAGCTATTTACTACTGAGAAGTTAAGAGAAGTTAATGGCTTGACAACAGAAAATTTGGCTTTCAGGAAGAGTGGTCAAACAGCCATATAACTCACAGTGCTGATCTCATCAAGTTGCTTTGTCCATTCGAATTTGATCAAGAACTCCCATTTTATTCACAGACTTTTTCCTGAACCCGGCATCATTTTGGTCTTCCACAGCCTGTACAAATCCTTTACTATGCATTCTGCCTAACTTCAGATGTGCCATCAGATACCTGTATCTCCTCTGAAGTTTGATTCATGTATAGATACAATTTGTGATCTCCATGCTAACAACTGCAATCACCTCCCAATAACCTGTACAATAACATGCATATCACAAAGTATTCTTCAGATGAATTAGTTGAAACATTCTGTTAAGTCTGAATTAATTGAACTCCAGCTCCATTTTCTAGAGGCAACATGACAGTGTATCTCAAAACTTCATGTACAAACATTACGTAGAAGTGTTTTCATAGCTCCATCTGTGTTTACCAGTGAGGTGAGACAGGATGATCAGTGAGCAAGCCATGGGGTGTAGAGGGGGGATGTACAGGGATTAAGACTTGAGGTGTTCAGTTCCAGACATCAGCAGCATTTACACACTGACCAAAAAAAATTTCTTTAAACCGCTCAAATGACTCAAAACTGCAAGCTTCAGTATGAAGAAATGCGAAAGACCCAGACAAAAAGTATGACAAAAGTGAAACAAGGATGAAGAACAAAGCTAGGAAAAATGACAAAATAAGTAAACTTGCCTCTGCTTTTTTTTCTAATATCATTTCAAGTGAGACTACTCAGTTTCATGCAGTCTGACGTTCTTTCAGCAGTATTCACAAAGGATACCCAGAAAGAACAGAGCAACATGAAGTCCGTCTTTAATGTCATAAACAGGTAACTAGTATGACAGCCATTTTGTTACATAAATTGCTGGGGTTTTTGGTTTTGCTGTTTTGTTTGTTCATTCTTTTTTCCCCCCTCTCTTTTCTTGCTTTTTTGTTATTTGACTGGAGTTAGTATGTTAGCAAATGTGGAAACACAGTAACAGGAGAGCAGGAGACCCATGTTCTTGTTATCTATTCAGTGTATTGCAGACTAATCAAAACACAGTATTACCAGCAATTCTGTCATCCTTCACTAGTACACCCCCCCCCCCCCCCCCAGCTACTTCAGATTCTGTTTTCCTTAGAAGTTTCACAGACAGTTAAATTCCAGTGTACTTCCAGTATTAACTTCCAAGTATTAAAAGTTTAACACCTTAGTACACACCTGTTCTTCAATCTCTGCCAAGTACGGGAGGAGGTGGCAGCGAGCAAAATTCATGTGTTAGGATAAATAGAGAAGTTAAACACACAACTTTTGCTTTCTGATTCCCATGGAGAAGAGACCAACACAACTAACTCGGAGTTAGGACAAATCATGATGCCTCATCATAAAGTGGGGAAAAAGTAAAATTTGCAAAGCCATGCTTAGGACCACTGTCTTCCTTATTTTGAAGACATTGGCTCAAATCAAGACAAGACACACTAAAATGTTTGATTTCTATGAAGAGAACCTCCTTCAAAAGTTATTCTCTTATGCTTTTCAGGATAATTATCTGCCAATAACTGTACATGCCCTATAAACTAAAATGTAAAAGAAGAACATCCCTCTTAGCCTTTTTTATTCTGGACAAATTCTGATAAAATCTTTTCTGCACCTGTTGAAATTTTATCAGCCTCACAGGTCTTTCAGGAAATAGTCCCTTCCAACCTGTCTTGAATGATGAGCTTAGTTTCTGCTTCTGAAAACATGAAGGGATTAAAAATACTTTACCATAGCTGCACATTTTCCTACCAAAGAATAACTGCAGTGGATAATCATACAACAAATAACATTGTGTGCAAAAATTAGAATTCAAATCATAGCACTGCATGAATATTAGCATCTCTTCACAGTTTCAGTGTTAGGTATCTGAGTCTTTGACTGTTAAAAGTTTCTCCAAATGTTAAAATACACACAAAGGGAAAAAAAAAAAACACCAACACATCACAGATTGTCTCACTAAGCCTAATGCTAATGGATAATTTGCCTGAGACTCTAAAGGAAGCTTGATTATTCATAAAAGGTGGAACAGCATCAAAGAAGACAGACTGTTTCACCACAGTGTATATTAAGGATTCACAGATAAAGCACTCTCCCTCAAGAGGCAGAATACATGGTTGAAATGCCCAGGACCTGAGCTGGTATCCATTTCACTTATACTGAAACACTCTAGCTACTGAACTAACCAGCACAAGGAAAAGACAGACACTTGCCGAATTTCTCCTTTCTCCTTTTGTATTCAATATTTGCAAATAGCAAACACTTCACGGATTGAATAGATAAACCATTTCACAGGAAGTCTAGTTTCTTAATTATTTTTTTTCAGCAAATAAATTAAAAAAAATTTAAAATGCAGTTGAATTCAATTACCCTTAGGAAACCATAATTCTCTATTATGCAGTCTGTCCGGCAGCCCGATCACACCGATGAATTCTAATCATGCAGGCCAATTTCAGCCAAGTTTGACAGAGAAACCAGGTCTCAGAGACACTGAGTTCCCTCAGGTTTCACAGAAATCAGCTGCCGGGTAGAAGCAAGACATACAAATTAGCAGTTCCATTGTGGAAAAGGGAAACAGAACTTGGCTTTCATCCATTTCGAGCTGCAGCAATCAACTGGCCAATTGAAGCACTCGCCCAGCTCCAAACCAGCCATAACACAGGCTGGTGCTTGCCAAATGGAGAGGGACATGAGAGGAACCCAAATGTGTGCTGGGGTAGGACAGATCCTGAGAAGGAAAACAAGGCATGAGAGTACACAGGCACGAGAGAGCACCAAGGGCACTGCAGCAGACAGTCACCAGAGCCCAAGGGGAAAGTTTACAATGCCGAGTTTAGTTTTAGGAGTGGAGGGCACAAGCCTGAAGACAACCACACTTTTCAGATTTTCAGCTCTCAAAAGCTTGTTTTCAGCTTGTTTTTCATTTCATCAACAAAGCCAAGTAATCACACAATGCTATGGATCAAAACCAGACTACTTACTTTTTTAATGCAAGTTAAAATTTATGCCCTAATATTCCAGTTAAAAAACAATGAAATCAAGCGTGTGTCACAACATTTAGGAAGTAATATTAAGCTGAAGAGTACAAAGTGAAATATACTTCTGCATGCCACACAAAAATCTAATTCACAGTACACAACAGGGTCAGGACTCCAATGGATGCAGGCAGACAAGCAAGAACCAGCTGAGATAAGACACCTCAAGAAATAATCATCTCTCAGCTGAGTAGCAGTAACTGATGACACTCTTCATCTGCCAAGTAGTAAAACAGGCATATCGTCTTCACAGAGAGAGATGGCATGATAAAACTAAAACTTTTCATTCTGCATGTTTAATGACATAAGAACACACCCACATCCAGCCACCGAGTCTCAAGAGAAGCCTGTGCAAGTCAAGCCCGACCTCTTGTAGCTGCAAATGACTGTTCACACTCTTATGCTCACTCTTCTACCCAAACTCACAAGTACATGAGGGGCTAAAAGACACCACCCAAAGGCCACATACCTCCAACTTCAAAACTTGCATGTAATTTATCATGCATTATATTTAGCTTAATAAGCTGTTAATTAATTTTTTGGGAAGGGAGAGAGTTGAATAATACCATACCTGCATCATGTTACATTTTCCCAGTGATTTGGTACTTTCCTTTACGATGACAGAGACTGAATGATACATTATCTACAAGGTATCTCACTTCATCTTCCTTTTGCCCCTGTCCTCACCAGATCACTTCCTTTCAGGATCCTGCATCTTCTGTCTGCCCTTCTTTACTTGACAGTAAGAAAGCAGATCAAACATACAGAACACCTTTCTTTTGAAGATTAGCTACACAGAACAGGCTTCTTCACCATGAAAAGGACTGACAGATTTAACATACGTATCACTGCAAGTGATGCTGAAGAGATAAAAATGGATTGGTTATTCCCTGTCTCTTAATTAGCAACTGAGAAATTCACCAAACATAGGAACAGGGTGCTCCATACAGTATATGAAGTGGTTATTCACTTTTTTTTTTTGCTGAAATTTTACATGGGTTCAGAAAACAACTGCACAGATACATGCAGAAGAAATTCACCAGAAGTCTATTTAATATAATAGAAAGAAAAGGTCCAGCTAAGGAAATTGCTGAAAAAACAATATAAAAGCTGGGAAAACATGCTGAGACATCATCTCTGCATATTTGTCACACTCTCAGGCTTCTTTGCAGACATCAGTTATTGAACTTGATTAGAGACGCCATACTGGGACATAAACTTTGATCGACACAGCAAAGGACAGTGCAAGATCATCCACTGTAGAGAATGAGCAAGGAAAGATGTGCATGGCGAATGGCATTATTTAGGTCTCTTGGATCTATAGCAAAGTTAACTCAAAATACCACTTCCATACAAAATGAAGAGATCTTTCACCTTCCATGTTAGACTCCGGTTCATAAAATTTGAGAAATAAGAAGTTAAAATAGCAGCCAGACCAAAAAAGGCATTCTAGCAATGGTTCATATTAGGTAGTTACTTTCTATATATCACATTTTCTATAATCAAGTAGCACATTACAGTTTTTTTCGCCATCAGCATAGCTTGTGCTGGCATAAGCAAGTCAAAATTATATCAACATAATGACTTCATAGTTTAAAAGAGCTGCACAACTTTTCGTCAAGAAAAACATAATGGAACTGATTTTCATTTTTTCTTTTAGGATGCAGGGGATGACACACTAATAAAAACTGAACCATGTAAGCAGCACCACCATAGCAGTTCCTTGGCCAAAAGGAGCATCGCAGAGCTCAAAGATAAGCACCGTGCCATTCCCCTTGCAACTACTGAGGTTGGGAGGTGGCTGGACAGAAAGCAGCTCCGGGGGTTCATGGTGGAGAACAATTTGAACTCAAATGAGTGTGTCCATACAGTGGTAAAAACTAACAATGCACTGGGTTAAATTAGCAAGACTGTAGCCGGCAAATCAAGAGACATGATTATTCCTCTTTGGAGTTAGCCCTGCTTTGAGAAAGGGATAGGACTAGGATCACCTCTCCAGAAGTTATCCAAGCTATCTTTTTTTTTTTTTGAAATGTTATTTTGAGTTTCTCAAAACAAAGCAAAACCTGGCTTCTTTATAACACACGAATACCAAAAAACTCCTTTCTCAACGGAACATTTTGTGCATGTTTCCAGTAAGGATACTTAAAAGTTGGCCTATTGAGACTGGAATACAAAACATACAATATTCATACATAAATATCAAAAGGCTATATTTTTAGTAGACTAATTTTGATCATTTTTCATCACCTAATTTAGCTTATCAACTGCACTCATGAAGGAGACTATTAATATTTCTCAACTCCAGCTTTATTACCACATAGAAATGACACTGAATCACAAAACTACAAAATGAAACTTGGAAACAATATTAATTGGTATTTTGTTATTAAAGCATATCTTCCATATCAGTGTCAAAGACCTGGACTACTTCTACTTCAAGACACTTCATATTAATTTCAGAAATAATAGAAGCTTAACATCCTCAGTGTCTGCTGACTCACAACGCAAGTTGCTAAGCAAATGCTTTCAATTTTATTTGAAATATTTAAACCAGAATTTTATCACCAATATGAAGTCTCCAAGAATATCTGCTGTAGTGGGTACTGTTCTTACGGAACTGGTTCTAGTGTTCTAACTAAAAAAATGTAACTTTTGAAGACACTCCATGCACATTCCTCCCTCCTACATATCCACATTGACCAAAAAACAAAAAAATAAGTTACAACCTGCTCAGAAGACAAGGATGAAAGATGAGTATTCACTACTGAAACAAAATAGTGTGTTATAACTGAAAATAATTTATTTTACAGCTGTGGTCACCAATGCTTAAAATACACACACCTCTATTATAGCAACATTGTTAGGTTCAGAACTGAAATATAAACTAAGAAAACAGAAGAGACAGTAAGTAATGAAATTATGAGAAAGACATTTCCTCTTCCCTTCTCTTCCCCATTCCCGCACTTAGAGAAAACCACCCCGGTAAACCCTTAGCAACATTGTCCAAGGAAATCTGTTTCCATCTTAAGTAGATGATCTTTTTTCCTAAGTGTCCAAGATCATAATGATCACCAATCATGAATTTCTGTGATAGGGGATTTCCTCCAGGTTAGCCAATCCTTCTGTTGTGGTTTAACCTCAGTCCGCAGCCAAGCACCACACAGCCACTCACTCATCTCCCAGTGGGATGGGGGACAGAATCAGAAGAGTGAGAAAATTCATGGGTTGAGATAAAGACAGTTTAATCAGTAAAGCAAAAGGTGCACACAGAAGCAAAACAAAACAAGGAATTCATTCACTGCTTCCCATTGGCAGGTCAGAGTTCAGCCATCTCCAGGATATCAGGGCTCCATCACATGTAACGGTTACTTGGGAAGACAAAATGCCATAAAACCAAACATTCCCCTCTTCCTCCTTCTCCCAGCTTTATATGCTGAGCATAATGTCATATAGCATGGAATATCCCTTTGGTCACTTGGGGTCAGCTATCCTGGCTGTGTTTTCTCCCAATTTCTTGCAGACCCCCAGCCTACTTACTGGTGGGGTGGTATGAGAAGCAGAAAGGGACTTGACTCTGTGTAAGCCCTGCTGAGCAATCAATAAAACATTCCTGTATTACCAACACTATTTTCATCACAAACCCAAAACATAACCCAATACTAGCTACTATGAAGAAAACTAACTCTACCCCAGCCAAAACCAGCACACCTTCAACAGGAAATACTGCAAAGGATGCAAGAAGAGTTTCAGGCCAATTTGATAGTGAGAGAAATCATCAGCCATTACAAAATAATAAACTAACAATTGTTATATACTTTATTTAATGACACAAAGATAGTTTGAAATCATTAAAAGTTAAAATTGTTTTT
Source organism: Caloenas nicobarica (assembly GCF_036013445.1). Lineage (NCBI taxonomy): Eukaryota > Metazoa > Chordata > Aves > Columbiformes > Columbidae > Caloenas > Caloenas nicobarica. Next base: position 178,520,822 of record NC_088245.1, read on the forward strand.
GAAGATGTAGCATATAAACGAATGCAAACTGGTTTAGCTTAAAATATTAAGTATACACATGGATGCATCCACTTCATTACTATGATTTTCATAGTTAGAAACAAATGAATTTGATATTATTTTGTATCAAAAATAGATAAAACATTGCAGATAGCACTCAAGTGAAAAGTTGCAGAGGAATTTGGCAAGTACTTGCCAGAAGGCAGAACTCCAAGATGTTTCTTAGACTAGCTGAATGGCAACTTTCAATTCTATCAATAATTATGTTTATTACACAGATGTATACGTATGTTACATCTGAATTAACATAACCCTGAATAAGTTTTTAAAACCAAGACTCATGACTGTGCTCATTAAACATTCTCTTTTGAAAGAAAAGCAGCTTGATGGATCATATATTTTTACATAAGGGTCCTCTCAGCATTCCTGAGCAGCTCAACACTTCCACACAAAATATGCTTCATTCAGAAATCACTATTCTGCAGTCAGAACCAGACCCCTAAAAATCAGCCACCTTCTCTATATCTCCTTCATTGACTTTTTTCCCCCCTCCCATTCTCCTCCAAATAACAGTTAAACGAAAACCTTAGCATTTGCAAGTACTTTCAATTATAACATAGAAAGTATTCTAAGAAGTTAAAAAATATAATGCTTTATTAGTGTTACCATTCTAAAAGTAATTCAGAATTCAACATCTCTGGTTTGTATTTAAAATTGTCTTAGATACAGCATCACAGTTTAACAAATAATAAAAGTACATACTTGGAACCTCCTAGTTAACTGCCCTGATGCTTTTTAAAGTCTTCCCCACTCACACTGTACAATGACCCTAACAGTAATTACTGTAACATCAACCAAAAGAAAGGAATTTAAATGTTCTTCCATAATAAATGGTAATTTCTGTCTTATTGTTTTATTAAGGAATACTACATAACAAGATGATCTAGCTGTTGAAAATTGTATTTTCCCCATTCAATATACCGCCATCAATACCAGAGCTAAGTAAGTGATTTCATATCTTCATAGAATTGGAAAATAATGTTATTGATGCACTTGGTAAAGGTCCTGGATAACATACACTTTTAGCCCATGTTTTATAAGGTATATTCTGATTTACATCTCTATAAGTATTTAAATACTGCAATAACAACACACTGTATCTTACAACAGGAAAAGAATATAACAGACTGAAACTTCAGCAGATTAAAAAAAAAAAATGTTAACATGAATCTCTACAACTACTAAATAGAAAAGATTTAGTGATAAGTACACACACTGTTATCCCGCAGTAATAGCTGCGATGCAAAAATGTCAAGCTTTTCCAGGTAGCACACAGAGATGTGCCCAAGATAACCTCACTAACTCCCAACTTTGATAAGATAAGCTTGCAGCAAGTGGCACTGCTGTAATACAGCAGATGCTAGAAACAGCCCCTGCAGTCAGAAAGCACTGGACAACAGCTCTTGCATGCTTTGCTCCTTGAGAAGATTTGTTACTCCACAATTCATAACAGGCCACAACAATTCAACATGCAAGTGACAACAATGAGAGTTTTCTTTCCTCATCTAATGAAATTCTTTTTTTTTTTTCCCCTCATATACAAGTTGTGAATACTGTTTCTCACCCACATTTCCCCAAGAAAAGGTTGGCAGCCACCCTAAAGTGTTAAACTGAACACAAATATTCTAAGGCTGGGGCCATGCCAAAGACACAGCTGCCACAGCACTGAGAGTATCTTGAAGCTGTCTGAACACACATGGCTTTTTCTCCTCTGGCTTTCGTCAACAGCTCTGTTTCAGACAAGACACAGCACAAGAAGTTCCTAGCCATTCCTGGAGCACTATGAGACAAACGACAGGAAAGAAAAAGCCAGCCTTGACCACATTCCCCAGACAGCACTCTCTGATAAAGAAGCAATTTCAGCAGTCTGTTCTCTAACTCAAAGACTTCACTTGCTGTCAGTTAATGCTATCACTCCCGTTTCTAATATCTATGCTACATTTCTCAAAGTGAAGGGCTCAAAAGGATGCCAATGCAAGAACGTCCATCATGCTTTAAATACCACTGTTACAAACATTATTTAAACCTGTAACTTTCTTTTTCCTCAAATGTGCAAAGCAGCTCTCTCAAAGGTTGTAGATCAGTCCTAGAGCTGCCCAGTCTTCTTAAATTTTCACACATCACAATTATGCATTACATTAAGTACATAAAATATGATTAGAAACATGCATATGTGATTCATCTCCCAGAAAGCCTTTCCTTCTTTCTGTCAGCTGTATTATAATTATTGTTATTGGAATTAAATATCTTCCTTTTGCTCTAAAGAAGTAGAAAATGCACTAGTCCTGAAACTATGAACAATATGCACAGTTTGGAGAATCAGTCTTAAATTTATTTTAATTATATTCTTAGGACTATCACAGAATAAGCAACCTATAAAAAAATGAACCAATGTATTGGATAGCTAAAAGCCAATGTTTCTAAGAGTAATTCTAATTAAAGATTCAGAACAGCTTCATACTTCTACATATTCCTACATGTATCATTTACATTAAGCTGTATTTTATCTAACAGTAACACTTAAGTAAAATATGCACACGTCAAAACCTACTGAATATATCAGTTTGTTACCGGTATCAATGACAATAGTATCTCACTCTTCCATTGGGTAGTCCATTTGGCTTTGTTGGAAAAGGCAAATAATAATCAAGCATGCTGCTATTCCATCCTGCTCAAGTGTTTCTCTCAAATCCCTACCAAAATCACATTTTTACATGCTCTGCTTACAGTACACTTAGAAGCAAAATTTGTGGGATGGAAAAGGAAAATTAGCCCAAAGTGGTCAATCACAACTGTAACAAGCTCCACCCATTCACCATGTTCAAGTGATGATATCAATTAGTTTACCAACAGACAAACTGATAGAAAACATGAAACTCAGCAGACCTCTCCCATCTCAGAGATAATGTGCACTGTTCAATATCGGGTCAGTCAAATAGCACAGTGACAAAAAGAGGCAGAAAGAATGAATCTACTGCATCACTGAGTCAAACACTTTAAGTGACACTTGTCCTGATGAAGTACTTGCATCTCAAAAAGGCGCCAAAGCCTATGAACTGTAAATAAATAAGTTCTGAAACAAGACTGAGTACATTCAAAATCTCCAAGGACTCCAAAAAGGAGACCAGCTATGGAAAGACTACGCACTCCTACAAAACTCATCAATAGGAGAGAATCAACCTGAGACACACTATACCAAGAAAAGTCATGCCACTGAAAAGCTGGGTGTTAAAAAAGGTCTGTAACAACTGAAAGGACCTTCAGCTTTAGATGTGTAGCAAGTAGACTAAGCTTTTTTCCTTTTAGACATATTAATCCCCTATGTCCTTCCATCTCCTTATTTTAGCTATCCTTCTTTGCACCTTTTAAATTATTAATTATAGCCCTAAACTAATCAATTATAGCCCTAAATCAATTAATTGTAAAAAGCTGGGATGATTCCATCTGATTCCACTAATTTCTTACCATCTAGCATCTTCTTTTTTTAAAAAAATAGTATCTGTATTACTTTCTTGAGCTTGTTTCCCTTAACAGAAGGTAAAACACTGGACCTTTTCTGCTCCTCTAGAGTGAAAATGACATAAAGAATTGCAGGTCCTAACTACCCATTATTCATGATCCAGCAAGAATACAAAAGGATCAGATCAGCCAGTAAGGCATACAACTGAACAAGCAAAAAAATGCAGCGATGGGTCTTTTTGCTTTGTACTGGCACTTTGAGATTTCATGGTACCAACCAATCTTCTCAAAATTACTTTCATCACAAAAGGAGCGTCAAGAACTACTTTGCCAAATTCCTGCTACACTCTTCGAAAGCAGTGTTAGATTCACCCCTTTTCCAGGCATGTACCTGCTTTTGCTTTAGATATTGGTTCACATCATGTGACCAGCCATAAAAAGAACAAGTTTGAACAGACCAATTTTAAATCTAAAGTTATCCAGTATGCAGCATATTACTTCCTGAAATACCTAAAATTCAGTTTAAGATAGTCTGGCATACACCAACCATACAGTTTTCACTTACGAAGTATATAAAACCAAAATTACATTGATATAAGGGTTTTCTCATGGATTGGTAAGTACCATTCTTTTGTTTCCAAACAACTAGTACAATCCAATTCCTCTTGATCTCTGGAAATTTTCACAGTTAGAACATTGTCTATATAATCTTGAAAATACGTAAAGTTTTAGAAGACTGTATATTTTTTCCACAGACTTCCTATAGGCATTTCCATGCAATTAATTCCCAAGTTCTGCAAAGATCTAGGACACTGAAGAGGCCCTGGCTTTTCATATTCTTTTGTGACATGCCACCTGGGAGACTTCCAAAACAAACAAAAAATTGTGTTGCGCCTCAGTGTGAGGTGTTCTGTAAACTAAAAGAGGGGAGGTTCAGGCTCAACACGAGGAAGAATTTTTTATTTACAATGAGGATGGTGAAACACCGGCATAGGCCGCCCAGAGAGGTGGTAGATGCCTCATCCCTATAGACATCCAAGGACAGGCTGGATGGAGGTCTGAGCAACTTGATCTAGTTGAAGATACCCCTGCTCATTGCAGGGGGGTTGGACTAGATGACCTTTGAAGGTCCCTTCCAACACAAACTATTCTACAATTCATTGTTTACATAAGAAGGATGTATTCTGCGGTCCTTCTGGACTGCACTTTCAGTAAGAAAAGTGGATTCAATAACTCAGGTTCCATTAAGGTCTATATTTTAATTGGAACACCAGCAAATTGGTTCCAAAATTCATGAATGTAACTATAATAATAAAAAAGGTAATTCTCCCTGCCCCTTTGCCTTCCTCTTCATAAGTGTCTGGTAATTAAATTAAAAGTTAACACAGAACTTTTGTTCCAAGACAGAATATTTTTTCACTGCAACATAATACTAACACACCTTATCTCTAAAGTCAGAGCCAATATCCAATTCCAAGGCATAGTGTGTAACGAAAAGAACCGGCCTCCAAAAATGCATACTTTGGAAGCCAGCTGCAAGGGCACCTCTTCAGAAAAACTACAATTCTGCACCCAAACTCCAGAGGCTTTTTAGCCATTTTCATGAAATGCCGCCATCAAAAAAAAAAAAAAAAAAAAGACGAAACAAACACCACACCTTGGCAATTAGCTACCACTGTTCCATTTAGTAGGTAGAGTAACTTCAAATTTCCAGGCATTTTTACAACAGATTACTTTCTTACGATACCTATTTGGAAAAAAATATATATATTATTACTATACCATATTAACCACATCATATTCCTGCTTTACTTGAAAAATAACTTCACTTTGTATTCAGAATTATAAAAAATAAAAATTGCAGAAACTCACATAAACGAGTGTCTACATTAACCCTTCTTACCTTTACAGATTTACAAAACTTACAGTAAAATTCAATCGGTACAGGCAGTGTCTTACAAGCTAGCACATTTGCAACTGTGGAAGCACAACGGTTTCTTACTTGGTTTGAAATACCAAGTGGTGCCTCTGCAGTTTAAGTGGGGACAGATTTTAACATATAAACTCAGCTTCATTTTTGTACTAGAAAACATACCATTTTGACATGGGGTGACAGCAACAGTGGTAACTAATTTGGTACAGAACATGATTTAATCACCAGTGTAGTAAAGCACAGCCAGAAATATACTACATCAAATACTGATGAAGGCTTACTCATACATGTGTTAAATAACTTTAAAATCTACTATTAATATGAGCAAAGTCATAAGCATAAGAGCAACAGCAAAACGGCTAAAAGCACGGACACCTAGGTTATTTTTTTTAAAGTGCATGAACACTTAGCTAAACAAGATTTCTGATTCATTATTTGTTTTTCCACTCCACCTCACATTCCTCAAAAGTATATGTATTCATTTCCTCATCTTTCATACCACCCTTCCCAATGCAACTAGGTCAAGGCATAATTCCAGTGCACCTGATAATGAGCCCACTACTTGCCCGAGCATCTTTCAGTCTCTGTCTTTGGCTCACACCCTGCAATATTGCAAGAATAACAAGTGTTTTTAGCCATCTAAGATTATTTGCCCCCAAGGAGAGAGCCAGACACTGCGCAATGACAGATTGTTTCAGAGGCACCTCCTATTTGTACCACCAAAACCTGAAAGCCATTTACCAATGGCAATCATTTAACTAAGTAGTAAAACAACTAAGAATTGAAAACTGTGTGATAAAATTTTGAACAGGCAATAGAAAGCAAGAAAAGAAAACTATGAAAATAAAAATTACTTTTATGGAAAGCTTTCTCCTTTACAGAGAGGAATAAGTATAGAAGGAGGGGGGGGGTGAGTTTCAAGTTACAGTCAAAACATCCTTTTAAATAAACTAATGTTAGGAGAAGTAGCATAAACAGTTATGATTCAGTACACTGACAGGCAGCATCACAGGATCCTGAAAACCAGAACCACTTAGAACAGTATTTTTGAAAGATACAATACATGTATCAAAGAAGCAGGCCTAAAGACACTAATTTTCTCAATTTAGTTAGTATTATCAGAAAGTAACACTGTAAAAGCTAGGTTAACAAAGTATAACCAGCTGGTCAAAAATAGGTGATTATCCTGCTACATTTAGTTTCGGTGAGGCGTCACCTTGAGTACTGTGTGCAGTTCTGGGCCCAACAATTTAACAAGGATGTGAAGGTCCTTGAATGCACCCAAAGGAGGAAGGCAACAAAGCTGGTGAAAGGGCTGGCAGGAATGTCCTACGAGGAGCAACCAAGGATTTTGGGTTTGTCTAGGCTGGAGAAGAGGTGGCTGAGGGACCCTCATTGCTCTCTACAGTTTCCTGAGGAGGGGAAGTGGAGGGGGAGGTGCTGATCTCTTCTCCCTGGTATTCAGTGATAGGATGCGTGGGAATGGTTCAAAGCTCTGTCGGGGGGGTTTAGACTGGACATTAGGAAGCATTTGTTTACCGAGAGGGTGGTCAAACACCTGAACAGGCTTCCTAGAGAGGTGGTTGATACCCTAAGCCTGTCAGTGTTTAAGAGGCATTCGGGCAACGTCCTTAGTAATGTGCTTAACTTGGTCAGCCCTGAGTTGGTCAGGCAGTTAGACTAGATGGTAACTGTAGGTCCCTTCCAACTGAAATAACCTATTCTATTCTAAACAATATGACATCTGTTTCATGACTTAGCCATACATAAAATAACAATCCAGAAGGACTAAGACAGGCAGCTGAACAGAAATACCCCTGAAATGCCATTGGAAATAACTATGCTTCTCTCAATTTGAGCAATTTTTCTCAATTCCAACTAAAGTCAGATGCTTTGTGTTTTGCTAGTTAGCACTGAGCTTTTGTCTTGGTGAAAAACTGGTAAGTAGTTAAGGAAAAAAAGACTAAAAAAAGCCAGCAACAACAAAAATCAACTTCTAATCTAAACACCTCTAGGCTACCAAGTGAGATGCAGAGTTTGCATAACTCATTGAAACGCGTTGTTCCAAAACAGATGTGGCGTGCCCAACGATTAGGACCGACTAGAAAACACAAATACCCGGGTTCAACATTCACATGAGTATTTACTCTACTTTAACTCCACTTTTTGCATCTTATCTTCCTTGCTGAAAGGCTGCGCAGCATAACGAAGAGCAATAAAACTATCGGCAAGTTCCAGGCCTCCTGGCATTTGCTATCGCCGACACCCAGCCGAGACAGGCCCCGGGGAAAGGCAGCCAGGAGCAGGGGCAGCGGGCAGGCCGCACCGCAGCCTCGCCGGCCCCGGGGAGGCTCACGGCCCCGGCGGCAGCCGCTTTGCCCCGGGGTGCGCGGCCCGGGGAGCGCCCCCCGCCGCAGGGCCACCAAGGGGGGCCGACAGCTGCTCTCCCGCGACGAGCACAAGCCGCTCCAGCGACAGGCCCCAAACGCGCAGGGGGAGCGGCAGCCCCTTCCCGCGGGCACCGCGACGGGCTCCGAGCCGGAGCTCGGGCGGGGGTGTCCCCTCACCGCTGAGCGCTTCAAAAACGGGAGAACCCCCCCAAACCCCACAGCGCTGCTCGGGGCTACCCGCAAGGATGCGCTTGCCCCCAGCCCGCTCCCCCAGGGGTGGCGGGCAGCCTCCGGCGAGGCCTGGCGGCCCGGCCCCGGCGGCGGGACAGGCCGCGGTGCGGCCGAGGACGCCCTCACTTACCAGCCCGACTCGGAGAGCGCCGCCCTCGTCCTGTCGGCCATGGCGCCTCCTGCCGCCGCTCACCCACAGAACTTGGGGCCACCGGGGCGGGGCGGCCGGGCGCTGCCGGGAGCTCCGGCGCTCGGAGGAGGGACGCGAGGCCCGCTCGTTCCCCCGCCCCTCGGCCCCCTCCGGGCGCACGGCCCAGCCAGCTCTCCGGCGGGGGAGGGAGGGAGGAAAGGAAGGGGCGGAGGCGGCGCAGGGAGAGACGAACAAAGCCCGCGACCAACTGCTACGGGGATGAGGGAGGCGGCGGGGGAGGGCGTCCCGCTGCCTGCCTGGAAGCTGCTGCCGCCATGGCGGAGGAGGGAAGGAGTGAGGGCAAAGGAGGAGAAGGAGGAGGCGCCGCGGGGCTGGGAGGCGGCGGAGCGCGGGCCCCGCTTTGCCGGCGGCCTGCGGCCCCCGGGCTCCCCCAGGCCGGCCCCGCTGCGGGGGTCTCACACGGCGCTCTAGCGGGTCTCTGCCTCTTTGTAGAAGCGTGAAGAGATGAGGAGGAGGGGCAGGCTCCGACCTCTTCTTTTTAGCGACTAATGACAGAAGCCGAGGGAATGGCAGGAAGAATTGCCAGGGGAGGTTTAGGTTGGACATTAGGAAAAGGTTCTTCATCCAGAGGGAGGTGCAGCACTGGAACAGGCTCCCCAGGGAGGTGTCACAGCTCCAAGCCTGACAGTGTTCGAGAAGAGACTGGACAACAACCCTCAGACACATGGTGTGAACTGTGGGTTGTTATATGCAGGGACAGGAGTTGGACTCAATGATCCTTGTGGGTCCCTTCCAACTCAGGACATTCTATGATTTGAAACATATCTGATCTATAAGTTATACTAGGAGTAACAATATTGTGTAGGGAAAGAGCCTCCTCTGTGCCTTCAAAATGGCTATTGTGGATGAGAAGGGGGGGTTTTTAACAATTAGAGTGACAAGACATGAAAAGCTCTTCCCGTGTTTTCTTTAACATCTTTATGATTTTTTTTTAATGCTTTCCTCTAAAATGCTGAGCACTGACATGAATATTGGGTTTTGTGATCTGCCTTTTTAGTAGGAATTATACTTCAAAGGAGTGGCACTGTTTCGTTACTGCTGTTGAAGGTGCCTGGTTATCTCAGGTGTCAGTAATGGACGGCAGGAGTGCTGTCCTCCCGCTTCATCTGTGCTGCTGCAGGCAGAGAAACTGCCAGAAGAGTAACGTGAGCAGGTCAGGAGTTAAGTAAGTGCCTACCTGAGCCTTGGCGCTCTGGGTTTCTGCCTGCAGGTGAGGGCAGCTGCCTTCCAGAAAACACCGACGATTCACATTAGTCAGGTCTGGCTACTTCTGTAATCCATTGGTGCCAAATGTTAATTCTCTTTTACTGCACCAAGCTTTCAAAACCTAGCTACCTGCTATGTTTGTCTATTAAAGATGCACTTTTTTTCATGGGTCATTGTCATCCTTGGGATGTTTCAGTTTTCATGCAGCATCTTCAAAACAGCTTCTAGTTGGTTTTTGGGTTTTTGGGTTTTGATCCACCTGAACATCTGTCTTTGCTATACTGAATGGAAATTCCTCAGAAGTTTTACACACAACAGCCTGTGACTTCTGCTGTGCTGGTTGGCAGTATTCACCTTTTTTTTTCTTTTCCTGTTCATTCATTGCATTCTGTTTTGTATCATGTGGATTATATACTCTAGGACAAAGGTTTTGTCACCAGTGCATATAGTGTCATGCGTGGCTGCTGTTTTTCAACAAGTTACACATATTTTTTTTTAAATTGGTGGTTATAAAACGTTTGATATAGAAGAAGGAAACAAAACCTATATTGTTCAGATTAATCTGAGCAATCTTGTATGTTACACATATAATAACCTTTGAAGCTTTTCTGATCTGGAGTCTTAACAGAAAGAATATACTCTAGCTCTAAAATAATAAATTTCCACTTAAAATAGAAGACTGATATACGTGGTCTCTGCTAGCAAAATCCAAAAACAAGCATCACACTCAGGGAAGTTTTAATCCTCGTGCTGGTCAATTAAAAATAATAGCAGAGGGAGCATTATTAACTGGGAAAGTGCAAAACCACATTTTTTATGCAAGCTCATAGAGAGCAATTGCTAGAGTCATCTACGTGGAATTCAGTAAACTGAGCCAGCCATATAGTTCATAGACTGAATAACCATATCACTTGTTTGGGCTTTCAGAGGTTGTGCAGTCCCATATCATGACAAGACTCCAGGTATATCTGAGCTCCCAAAGGAATAATGTCAAGGAGAACTAACATAAGAGCCCTGGAATAGAACTACTGTATGTCTGTACCAATGAAGCTCTTAAGTTACTGCTGAGGAATACCCTGAAGTAAAGCAGAAGAGCTACACTGAAATGTTAGTGGCCAAGTCACACCCTTGTTAGACACTGAACAACTGTAGCAGCTGCTGACATGGAAAAACACCAGCAGATAGGTGGAAGTGAAGTGCCAGTTCATACACTCATACAAAAGAAACGGGAATAAAAGCACCTTGCATTTGGAGTCTGGCCTGGTTGCACATTAGATTATCAATAAAGGGTTGTAAACGTTATTGTAACTCAAAAAGAGGTACCTGTAGAGCCAATTAGTAAGGGATAGAATATGACCTAGGAGAAGATGAAGAGAATTATGGACTTTATGCATTACCTTATGTTAGTTTAAGACTAGAGCTTTTGCTCACTTAAATCTTCATTGAAATCACCAGGCAATTATACCAACAATTTACATCAGCATATGGCTAGCCGTTGCACCTCTTGGCACAAAACACCATCTATAAAGAAAATGTAATATCCAGCACTATCCTTCTTAAAGGTCTGTAAGCATCTGTTCTAACAAATTCATTATATGCAACCTGAGATATATATATATACACACATACACATCTTTTTGTACATGAGAAGTCCCCATTAGTACACGTTTATCTACTCACGGATGGCCCTGCCTGATCTTTGCTCTTTCTAGTTGCTGTTAGCTGTGCTGCAGTGAGGTAAATAATTAGCACCACTGTAAAACAGAAGGTGATACAATGCCTGCCAGGCAGAAGAAAACTACAAATTAGAGGGATGGGACCCTCTGTGCCAACTGTTCATGATAAAGCATTCTTAGAGCACATCTCCATATCCATCACCTTTAGAATAAATGACATTGCTGAATCTAATGAGCATCAGAGTACCTGGGGCTAGACTCCAGCACACCTATAAGGGGCTCTGTGCCTCTGTAACTTCCTCTGAAAAATGCATGTTACTCAAGATGAATCAGTACATCACTGCTCACAAAATTCACATGGACTCCTTCTGTCCAAACCATAGTCTAGTTTGATATAATTAACTGGTTGAAAGGCTCATTCTAATTTCTCTTGCCAAGCATCTCTTTCAAAGTGTTAGCCATAGAAAAGTGTAAGGTTAAAAACAAGGTCTGTGAGGAACAACTAACACTGCTAAGCTTCATATATAGCTTCAGAATAATTTGTGATACAAAATCACTTTTGGTAATACCTTTGAAAGATGTCAATACCATCCAAAAAAAAAAAGAGTAATTCTTAGTCATTGTGATGGTTTGCAGAGATGCGCCTCCATTCACGATAGGTTGCCAGTCCTATTTAAAAATGCTACATGCGTAAATCAGCTATGCTAGATTTTAAAAAATGCCTCAACCAGTTATTCTACAAATGACACAGAGAAGTCTCATGGAGCAGCAAGGGCTGGCTGTATCTCGAGGGACAGCAAGCCAGGAGTGGGGCGCAGCAACACAGCAGGCAGGAACAGTAGCCTCACCATAAGGAGCCAGGACGCGGAGTGGCAAGTCCTGGTGACAATCGGGGCCAGAGACAGTGGCCAGGGTCAAACATGACCCGGGGATCACTCAACACGGCCCCTGGGACAAGACAGGTCTGAGCGCAGCCAGGAAGCCAGGTTGAGTCCAGGTCAGGATGGAGGAGGTAGAAGCTCATACGCAGACGTAGCTGTGATGCAGCCCAGGCAGGAGCTGGGACTACGGCCACTGCTTAAATGTTGCTTCCATGGGAAAGGAGAGGCAGGGCATCACTTTTATCTTCTTTGCAACAAAACTGACCATGCACTTGGCCAGCTAAGCTCATTGACATAGCTACCTGACCTCCTAGAAGCAGGATGTGCTCCAGGCCCTGAGAACAAGACGGTTCTGCTGGTTTATTAATGTGTGAACAGGTCTGATGAGCAACATACTCATTTATCCACAATTTGTCTCTGAAGATGTTTCTCAGTGTTTTAAGCAGAAACAGATTTCTGAATCACCCAAAATCAGGGCATGAGGTTTAACAACTTGCTCTGGTACATCTTGTACAAAGGATTTCAGCTTTCAAGGAAAACTGGAGAATTATCTGTATTGATCTTCTCCTTCAAAGAAATAAAATGTGTCTAGTACTTTATATCTTCAAGGTGCTATGCATGAAACTATTTGCATTTTAATAAGATCTTCCTAAGTCAATATAAATGTTTCATTAAGTTTTAGTTCTATTAAATTTACGTTTTTAGGTATTATGTATGTTCAAGGTATGGCATGGCTATTTAAAAAGGTAGAGGGGGTAAATGGAGAAAGATTGCTCAATATGTCATCTTAAGCATGCTAACTGCAAGTATGCAACTATGTCCAATAATATAGCTGAAAACCAAGGTAAGAAGTAAGGACCCCTCATCTGTGCTGTGCTCTGCTACTAAGCCATATTTAACTATGCGGTACAACTAGTTTTTCTATTACATTCAGATTATTAACCAACAAAATTTAAGGCATTACTACTTAATGCTCTGTGACTATCACTTCGCTCACATCTCTTGTATTTATCTTCCTTATTTATTCAAAATGCAAGAGGCTGAGAGCAGAAATTGAATTTAGGGGCAGCAACTAGTTCCTGTTGTTTATTTTAGCAAATAATAACTAGATCCTGTGATGTCTTCACAAAATCCACAACCTGTACACTGTGTCATCCAGTGACTGAGGGAGGCAGCCCCTCCCATGGACTACCAGGTAATGACAGCCACGTAAATATGTGCCTAAAATACAGTTCTTGACTGCTGCCCGTGGGTCCTGGGACAACTTAATCTACAACAAAGAGGTTATTTACACAATGCTCTGTAATTGCAAGTACCTAAAATGTTTGGTTTACTTGAGCACCTCTGTTAGAGCACTGGTGAAGCAGAGAGCAGACAGAACCAGCGCACAGGACAAGACAGCAAAAGCCAATTTTTGCAGCAGGCCTACAGGTTCCAACCTGTGGCTAGATTCATCCTTGTTGCCCTGATCTCCTTCCAACTCCAGCCCAAATCATCTTGGTTCAGCAGTGGGCTCACAGACCTGGGGAGCTGAAAATTAAAGGAGGCAGAGGGTGGACATCTGTGCAGCAGCAAAGATGCAGGACTTATTGATGTGTTAGAAACCACAGAAGCACCTGAGAATGGTCACATAGGAAAATTAGGGCTTCTCCTCCCCGAAAAGGTGGCGGGATCAGCAGCCCAGCTGAAGTGCATCTACACCAATGCATGCAGCATGGGCAACAAACAGGAGGAACTGGAAGCCTTGTACAGCAGAAAAAATATTATATAGTTGCAATCACGGAAACATGGTGAGATGACTCACACAACTGGAGTGCTGCAATGGATGGCTATAAACTCTTCAGAAGGGACAGGCAAGGAAGGAGAGGTGTTGGGGCAGCCCTGTATGTTAGGGAGAGTTTTGAATGTCTAGAGCTTAATGATGGTGACAACAAGGTTGAGTGTGTATGAATAAGAATCAGGGGGAAGGCTAGCAAGGCAGATATCATGGTGGCATTGCATTAAGAGGGTTAATTTAGCAGAAGTCAAGCCCCCTTTAGTTCTAGCTTGTCCTCAGTGTGTGCATTGGGGGCTAGATGCGGCTGGGCTGAAACCCTGAGTGATGCTCAATTACATCAAATAACCTCAAGTCAGCACTATAGGTCCAATCGCCCTCAACAGCTGGTCCGGCATAACGTTGAATTTGCACAATTTATGGATTTGCTGATAGTACAGGGCAGTCGTGACCATCAAATTTACGGGCTGGCACAGGTTCCCAAATAGTATAGTGTTTACTGTAAGTCTGAGCGCATTCAATGAGAAATTCTCAAAACTAGATCCACAAATAATGAGGTTTATTAAAGCAAGAGGTGCAAGTTCTTTTAGATTGCTGTTGATAAAATACACTGTCTGCAAAAATACAATTCAGTTGCAAAATACACTTTAGTTGCAAAAACACATTTTAGTTGCAAGAAATAAGTATTGGTACCAAATATATATAAATTCTAAGATGACTTTATAGCACTACTAATGTGATTACAAATAAAAGCTTGAAGTCTAAATGTCCTGGGGAAATCCTTGGTATAATCAAGTGCGCAAATCTTGCCCAAAAGAATCCCTTTGGGTGGAGAAGATAGGCTCAGCCCATCGACTAGTCCCAGAAGTCTGTTGTGCTGTTCCCTTGACTTCTCTAGTGATGGTGTCTTCCCCAACTTTCCCCTATTATTAGGGTGTTTTATACTATTTTCTATGTTTAGGTGGAGACTGAGTGACTCTAGTCATATGCACCTTTGTTATTGATTGGTGTAGAAACTCTCGCTTCTATTTTTAAGGTAAAAACTTAACTGAGCATGCTTGAAAGTGAATAGTGGGTGTGTGGGAGGTTGGTATCCTTTTGAGATAGAGGTATGTTTTGATATTATAATGAGATTATCATGAACAAAGTTCATCCACCAGACAAACTTCTGGCTCAGTAACTACCATTTTGAATGGAATTAAACATTTATACTTTTTAATTGACAGCAGCTATGCCATTTGATTCCTGCACCTGCCTTTTTACATAGGGCTTGACCACGGTGTCTTCACACCACTCCAGTCCTTCATACTTCTTAGCTGCCACCACACTGGGCTTTCCTTATGCATGACCATCCAAGAATGCAGTCCAGGTGGAGGGAGGTGAAACAATACAAAGCAGATATAACTTTATGCTCAATAAGTGTATCCTTGGTAATTAGTTTCAATAATTTGCCCCCTCAGTAATTATTCCACAGGCAGGAATCTTGTTATAGATCACCCAACCAGGATTAAGACGTAGATGAAATGTTCTATAAGCAGCTGGGTGAAGCCTCACAATTGCTAGACCTTGTTCTTGTGGACAGCTTCAGCTTACTAGGTGGCTGCTGGAAATAAAACACAGCAGAGAGGAAACAGTCCAGGAGGTTCATGGAGTGTGTGGACGACAACTTCCTCACACAGCTGGTCTGTGAACCAACTAGGCAGGGCACCCCACCGGACCTGTATTTGTGAACATAGAAGGACTTGTGGGAGATGTGATGGTTGAAGGCCATTTTGAGCACATTGAAATGGTGCACATAGGTGCACCCTCAGTGAGTTTGCAGACAACACCAAGTTGGGTGGGAGTGTTGATCTGCTGGAGGATAGGAAGGTTCTACAGAAGGATCCAGACTGGCTGGATCGATGAGCTGAGGCCAATCATATGAGGTTCAACAAGGCCAAGTGCCGGGTCCTGCATTTGGGTCACAACAACCCCGTGCAGCGCTACAGGCTCGGGGAAGAGTGGCTGGAAAGCTGCCTGTGGGAAAAGGATCTGGAGGTGTTGGTTGTCAGCTGGCTGAACATGACCCAGCAGTGTGCCCAGGTGGCCAAGAACGCCAACAGTATCCTGGCTTGTATCAGGAATAGTGTGACCAGCAGAACTAGAGAAGTGATTGTGCCACTGTACTTGGCACTGGTGAGGCCCCACCTTGAATACTGCGTTCAGTTTTGGGCCCCTCACTACGAGAAAGACATTGAGGTGCTGGAGAGAGTGCAGAGAAAGGCAATGAAGCTGGTGAAGGGTCTGGAGCACAAGTCTTATGAGGAGCAGCTGAGGGAACTGGGGCTGTTTAGCCTGGAGAAAAGGAGGCTGAGGGGAGACCTTACCACTGTCTACAACTACCTGAAAGGAGGTTGTAGCATGGAGGCTGTTGGTCTCTTCTCCCAAGTAACAAGTGATAGGACAAGAGGAAATGGCCTCAAGTTGTGCCAGGGGAGGTTTAGATCAAATATTAAGAAACATTTCTTCATGGAAAGGGTTGTAAGGCATTGGAACAGGCTGCCCAGGGAAGTGGTTGAGTCACCATCCCTGGAGGTGTTTAAAAGATGTTTAGATGTGGTGGCTATGGACATGGTTTAGTGGTGGACTTGGCAGTGCTAGGTTAACTGTTGGACTCGTTGATCTTAAAGGTTTTTTCTAACCAAAATGATTCTATGATTCTATGAATGTAATCTCACATATTTATGATGCTGCTGGGTTTCCTCAAGGGCCAGCAGAAGGGCTTATGTTTTTCAGTGATTCTGGAACAGCTCTACCTACTGCTCCTCTGGACACTGAATTAGTAAATAGCCAGGGAGCAGAGGATCAAATGACATACGGCTTTTCAGACTGCCACCAGGCTGCAGTAAACATCCCAGCCCTGAACAGCTGTGCCTCATCTCTAACAAGATTACTTTTAAGATACTGATGCTTTCTGGACTGGATGGAAATCTTCAAATAAGCATGCCGCTGTCAAGGCTGTGTGTGCACCGAGAGGCTTTGCAGCCTCTGCCCCCTCCTTGGAGTTTGGCTGCCTGTGCCCCAGTCCAGCTCTGATGTGGTGCAGCTGTAGTCTTGGATCAGGCTGTTGGGAAAAGTGCTGTGTGAGAAGGAGCTATGGAAAACCACCTAGGGCCCTCCTGCCCTTTGTTTGGGAACTGTGTTGAAGCTCAAGCCTCCATCCCTGAGACTTGCCTGAGGTATGCCTGTGCCTGGCCATGTGCCTTGCTGATCCTGAACCACTGATTTGACTAGCTGGCTTGACCTTGCACCTGTTTTGTCACTGCAGACATGTCAAGTAATCTTGAATATTGGACTGACCCTGCTCACCAGCATGGTACCTGCTCAGGTACTCTGGGATTGTGTCCACCTGGGTGGGATCATTGCCCTACCTGCCTTGCTGTCACCCTCAGCTCCTGGCTTGCCTTCCCTTGTGGGGCAGCCTGTGCTTGCTGCTTCCTGAGGGCTCCTATCCCAGAGCTATGAATGTGGTCTATTACATCAAGAAATTAATGTCCCATTGGCAGTCTGTTCATGTCTGAAATCGATATACATGATGTAACTGAACAAAACTCAATAACAATGGAGACACTGCTGAAGGCCAACTGCTACCCATATAGTCACTTGTTGTGCAAGACAGCAACAGTACCTTCAAATAGAAGGAGAGCAGGTAAGGGATGTCTGGTCCTCTCTGCAGATTTCTGCTTCCCTCATGCTTCCCCTGCCTTTCAAATTGAACTCGGCATAGTTTGTCTCAGTGAAATTAAGGTCGATGCTAATGGACACTGCTGGGCAGAACTGCTCTTGAAGGGCTGCATGGTGAAATCACGGCATATATATGGAGTAGTTGAGCTAGGAAAGCACTTGGAGAGTCTTCCAAGATGTGCTAAAGGCCTTACGGGGTAGGTGTTGTGCAAATAGGTGCCTCACACCGTGTCAGGTAGCTCTCAGAGTGATAATAAATGTCTGCAGTGTGGGCATGTATGGAACACCTTAGAGTTGCCTGTCCAGCCCCACTGATGTTCATGTTAAAGCGAAGCCTGTTCCTCCACGATAGGGCAGCAACACCCCAAACATTGCCAATCATGGAAGTCCATAGATCAACCCATCAGATCAACTCAAGCATAGACACCATCATCCTGTATAGTACACAAACAGAATATGACCTTAACTGTAAACATAGATTAGATTCGATAGCACAGCTGTGCAACAAAACAGTGTCTACCTATTATGCAGCAATATACATGGCTTTGTAGTAAATCTGTGTATTGGTTTTGTTATTATTATTATTATTAACAGCCATAAAGTTTTAATTTTACATATCCACAATACCAGAAGACGTCATATCTATATGAACAGTTTGGGGCGTAAATAATCCAGCAATCTGTGCCAGCACTTGACTTGATTGCAAGGTTGGAGAAAAAGTCTGAATAAATAAATCCTGTTTTCTCATGGAAATCTACAAAGATTATTTTTTGATCATAAAAGATTCACTCTGTGGTTTTCCACAAGTGCTGTTGTACGTTTATGCTTGAGGAAGAGCAAATTATTGGAAATCTATGGCAGGCTCTAGCTAAGCAGTTGACTTTCTGTCCATGATTGAATGCACACTAAGCAGGCAAGTATGTGTTTGTGTTATTTCCTGGCGGTGAAAATATACTGTGTCATGCTTCTTTCCTATTCAGATGTGGAAGCTTTTGCCTATCACTGCTTTTCCCGTGTAGTCTGCAGGCCCAAACCAGTGCAGTTTGGAAAACTGGCTAAATTTCTTAAGAACTTTCAAGAAGCAGCAATACCAACACTTGAAACAATCAAATGCAATAACTGGGCATGCTATTTGCTGATCTTCACTTATGAATGATTCAGTTCCTTTGTCTCCTGGTTTTATTTATGTATCTTTTCTGTCTCTGTTGATTTTAGTTGTTATTCTGTCCTTAGTGCTCCTTGTTTCCTGCCTGTTAGCAAAACACAAGAAACCAAAAGAATGTGAAAGAATCGGCAGATCTTCATAGTAGGATTTTAGTCTTCTTTCAGTAGAGAATTAGGCCTCATATTCTGAGTAGCTGCAGAACTATGATGGGAATTACAGAATTACAGATTCATCCTTAAAGCAGCCTTACATATTTTAAGTTATTAAAAGCAAAATATTATTTTTCCAACGATGTGTTCCAGCTAACTTTTAGGTTAAATTCTGCTATTCTCAAAGATGAAGAATGAGAAGAAACAGAAATGCTAGAGCCCTAAGCAACTTATCATTATTTGCAAATACACACTTTGAACTTCCCTGGCTTGGATATTTATCCTGAGTGTCCAAGATATTTCAAATATAGTCCATGCAACAACAGGGCATAAGAGCAAAGGGAAGAGCTTCAGAGACCAAAAAAGCTGCATAGCCCCTAATCCACAAGTGGGCTCCCATTGCCACAATTGTTTTAAAAGCTGTAATTCCTTTAATTCAGTACAAAAGCATAAGCTCACTTTCTCCATAGCCCATAAAAATCTCCTGATTTGGTTCAGAAGCAAATATACACGCTAATTCAGCAACCACTCTATTCAGAATCCAACAGTTGATGGCCTGGGGGACACAACAACCTTCCAGAAAGCACAGAGCTGTCTGGCAAATTAGTGAATCATTGAGAACTGGCACTCACCTTGAAAAATTAGCAAAATGGGGAAAAAAGAGAAATGCGAGATCAGAAGAAGAAGTTCTAGAGGAAGACGAAAAAACTGAGACAATAAAGAAAAGTCGGCAACAACTGGGCCACACCCAAAACAACAATTTGGGCTACCTGTGTCAACTGGAATTCAGACCAGTAAAATAAGATGCAATGAATGAAAATAATTTCATGTCATGAAACAATAATACATCAAGTAATGCTGCTAGTAAGCAAACCAAAGTAAACACGACATATAAATACACAGAGAGGTCGTTAAGAACTCCTATTTTTCTTCTCATACAAATTGCCTTTTGGCATGAAGGGTGAATACAGATTTTATAAGTTTATTTTTTTCTCCTTTCTGGCCACAAAATCAGAGATAATCATTACTCTGTTCCACCCTCTATAAAATTCACCAGGGCATTCCTTTAACTATGTTTATGTATGGTTATGCTTGTGGGGCTACCGCGTGAAGCAGGCACCCGACTGAAAAAAGGCAAGCTGGAGAGGAGAGGGGGCAAGGTTTTTACTTTAAAGTAGATCTCTTTTCTGATCTGATTCATCTTACAGTCCTGCACCATTTGCGTTGACATAGGGGTAGAAATTAATTAAGTCAGCACTGATGCTGGAGACAGTATATCATCAGATCATTGCTTCTCTGGAAAAAAACAGACCCATTATTTGCAGAGCAGTGTAGCTGCAAATTAGAGGTGTGAGGAGAACACACAGCTGAGGGGCATATGAAAGGCAAATATGAGAGGGACAGAAAATGCGTATGGAAAACAATAGACAGATGGAGAGAAGAGAGATAATATGTGGTAGCAACACCTTGGCCAGCTCACTGACCATTTTTTATAGAGCCTAATTAAAACTTTCAAGTTTTGCTGGGTTTGTCTCATTTTCAGATCTTTTGCAATTACGGCTGTAAGACTCAGGTTTACATCAGCAGATACACAGGCATGGACTAACACACTTTTACTGCTAAAAATGAAACAGTTGTTTTCCATCAAAGCACAAAAAAGCAAAGCAGCAGAGCAGAATCTACCAGCAATTTGTTATCTATTTCAGTGCTCACAACCACGTTCACTTAGCCTTACAAAAAGGGTGGCCTGCTGTTAACAAATATTGCCTGAAGCAAAACACTAAACAATCTAAAAGAACCTTTTATACCTATTTTACATATCTATTTCCAAACACTTCCTAACAGCTCCAGTTAATGCATTAAGGTGCCCAATCCCTACTGCCTGCACAAATCAGTCTTTCACGCTGACGCCAGCAGTATTACCATGGTTACGTGATTAGAGTGGCTTAACCTGGCAGGTGGCTTAGCACAATGCCTAGTACCGAAACAATCCTAGCACACAGTCTATACTTTTCCATCAAACAAATTAGTATATTGCATGCTCTGTTGTCCAGATCATGGTAGGGTGGGAGGGTTTTTTTTGGTTGTGTCTTTTTTCGTTTTGTTTAGCCTTTTTTTTCTGGGTAAAAATGCTGTGCTTGTTTTTTAAACCACTTATCAGTTGCAAAATTGCTAAAAAAAATAAAAGAAGAAAAATGAAGAAAAAAACATCCAACAGCTTCTTCCTGTCACATTTTCATACATTTAAAAATCTTAGTTATAATAACAACAACAACAACAACAACAACAACAAAGCCTTCCACAAAAGTTATAACTGCATTTAAGGCAGGACTTTAAATCTGGGAAAATCCCATACCCCCATACCAGCTGGAGTCTGGCCAGCTTTTACTTGTTTGAGAGGATCCTTTGGAAGACGTAGAGTTCTGTACAAGCTCCATATTATTATTTTTTAACTGATGGTTTCAAGCTAAGCTTCTGAAGCTTTATAGATTCAGCTGTAAAAAGTTGTGGTTGACAATGGCAGAATTACTCCATCATGGAATGAAAATATTTGCCTACCAGGTATCCAGACCAAGTCATTCACATACAGATTGAAAAATGTTCCATAGAACTTAAAGAAACATGCCTGTATGAGAGGACAATGAATCAGAGGAATATAGGAATAAAAATGAAAACATAATGGACCGATCAAACTTTGGCATTTAAGTAAAGTACAGCTAGCAGTTTTTCGGATGGAAGCTACCAGCCATTGCAAATCACAAACTAATACAAAGCCTTAATACCTCAGCTGGTATAATTTTAGCTTTAATTCTAAAGTTATCATAATTGTTACATGTGCTACATGCAAAAACCCTTTTTTGTTCCCTCCTATTTAGTGGGGTACAATCCTAAACAGCAAAGAGTGAACTTTGATTCTTAACACTTTCACACTGTTTTCCAAGATGCATTCTCTGATCCGAATATACAACAATATAGTAACTCAAATATAAATACTGAAGGTAAGAAGACACCCTGGAGTGTGTAGAAGTTTCATAGATGTTTCATAGATTCATTCACAGGATTGCCCCCTACGTCTTCTCTTTCACCTCTGAAAACACTGGTGCGTTGTGTTTCTCAGCTTGTGTGCATCTCTCCTTTCTCATGCCAGTTCCACCGCTGCACGGACAAAGCTCCAGTCCTCCTGTCTTCATACTGCAGTACTCAAGTTAGAGACTCGGAAGCCTTCCTTAGAAGTGACTCAAAGAACTTCTCAATGGAAGATAAGCTGAAAAGCCTTCAATATTTAAATAGAAACATAAGTTTCAAGTGTAGCAAAAAGGCTTTGGATCTCTTAACCTTATTCACGAATTAACATATCTGCAACAGCTGCGTTTTGATCCATATTTTCAGAGAACACTAATGCTGCTGATACAGCATTTCGAGTTCAGTCACAGGAATACTGAAGCAGTTTTCAGAAGATAATTTTAAAAGTACTCAGTTGACAGGATGTTTCTCCAGGGAACCACTGATCACATTCTCAAATTGCAACAGAACCAGAGATAGTCTTCATTTTAATTTCAGTATCAGGAATGCCTTAAGTGACGATCACAGCTAACCCATTTTAATGACAACCCTGAACATTTAGAAACTCTCTCTATTCAATATTCCTCTGTGCAGAGAAACAAGAACAGATGGATATTTCCTTAACACCTGCTGCTGTGGGAGTCTTTTAAAACTCTTGCAAGTAACAAATTATTACTGCTATAAAATGTCTCAGTGTTATTTGTTTAGAGGATTTCTATAGAACACACATACAATTTATTTGAGATTTCTCAAGTTAGGTGGTGCTTTTGGAAAGCTGAGCAAGTATCACTTACTGAAGGAAAGCTTATTTCTATGCCTCATAAAAAAAGGTTTTAGGATATTAAATTCAAGATTTACTGCAATCTGTTATGTAAGCAGACTGAGGGACGTGCATGGTGTGCTACCACAGAAGTGATGGAATAGCTCCAGGGACAAAGAGCCCAGTACTGCAAAGCAGGAGGACTCCCAGTGAAGAAGATAGGGCTTTCTAGAGGAAATCACAGAATATTGAAGCCTAATGCTTTTCTGACTAGGAACATCACAGAAAGATGAAGTGCAGAGATTTTAGCTCATAATTACCTTAACAACTTTCCTTGGGTGATTTGAATGCTCCTCTGTTTCTCCATGTAGCCAAAAGGAGACAAATTATTTCCTTGGTTTATAATGCTATTCTCTGTTCTCTTCTGAAGTTAAATGCATCAAGTTTTGTTTTGTTTGTCTGTTTTGTAGAATTTCATATGCAGTAGATTCAATAAATAAAATGTAAGTTCAAATGATCTGAAAGTGAAATGTTATTAGGGATTTTAATCTACCTGGATTATTTAATCGGTTTCATTTTAATCATACTTAGAGGTCAGAAATTGCCCTAAAAATCTAGTTATTTGCAATGGGAGATACAAGCCGAGTTACATTATACAACCTAAGTTACTTCAACTATCAAAAGAGGACAGTCTAACTTATGTCCAAAAAAAAAAAAGAACTTCTTTTCCTCCTGCCATGTTTTCACGGAATCACAGAATCACAGAATATTAGGGATTGGAAGGGACCTCAAAAGATCATCTAGTCCAATCTCCCCGCTGGAGAAGGAGCACCTAGATGAGGTTACACAGGAATGTGTCCAGTTGGGTTTTGAATGTCTCCAGAGAAGGAGACTCCACAACCTCCCTGGGCAGCCTGTTCCAGTGTTCTCTTTCCCTCACTGAGAAGAAGTTTCTTCTCATATTTAAGTGGAACCTCCTGTGTTCCAGTTTGAACCCATTGCTCCTTGTCCTATCATTGGTTGTCACAGAGAAGAGCCTGGCTTCATCCTCGTGACACTCACCCTTTACATATTTATAAACATGAATGAGGTCTCCCCTCAGTCTCCTCTTCTCCAAACTAAAGAGACCCAGCTCCCTCAGCCTTTCCTCATAAGGGAGATGCTCCACTCCCTTAATCATCTTTGTTGCCCTGCGCTGGACTCTCTCCAGCAGTTCTCTGTCCTTCTTGAACTGAGGGGCCCAGAACTGGACACAATATTCCAGATGAGGTCTCACCAGGGCAGAGTAGAGGGGGAGGAGAATCTTTGTTGCAAAAATGAACACAGGTGATTAGAAATTTGGAAAATGGAGAGCATGGTAGTATCTGACAGAGAAATAAGGTATTTCTTCCACTCCAGGCAGCCATTGAGGATTAACCATGTAGCACATCATTCTGATTCTAGTTTATAGATCCACAGAGTTAAAAACCGAAATAACTATGTAGACAATTTACTCTGAGCTTTTGCATGATAGAGGTCACAATACCTCACCCAGTAATTCCTGACCTATAATTTCTGACTGTGTTGGAGGACATCTCTTAGACACACAATCATAATTTAAAAGCTTCACATAGTGATAAATCCATTAATTCCCAAAGTAAGATGTTTTGATTGTAAATTGCCATCATGCTAAAATGATGTACATTATTTTGCCTTGCTTTGATATGTTTGTCTTCCAACTACAGAACTTTTATATGTTGTCTTACTGACTCCACAGTTCTCTGACCCAAGTCTCATCCCAGTGTACATACTGATAGACTATGATCAAATAAGTTTCCTGTTGGCTAAACATATTAAACGAAACTCACTAATTTGTCTCCTTGATTTGAGGCATGATTTCCAAACTTTACCAAATTAAAAAAAGATTTAGAAGAAATCTACAAGTATTTGCTGTATATTTTTAAAGACTAGATGGCAGAAAATAACACTATTTCTTACTCATTTCTGCACTAATGCCAAATACAAGCATACAAATACACCTTTCAATTTTCTTGTTAATTTATCACAACATTTAATTCAGACACTAGATATTAAGTTATCCTGACAATTTACATGTATCTAGGATAAATCTTGTAGTTTGCTTTTGTTCCTCTGTCTCCTGAACACTAAGATAAGTTTACTGTGTGTCTAGGACTTGAATTCCAAGAACTGAACACTATATGGTGTTTAATGTACAAGTTTAGATAAAGTGTTTATCTACTCTGAGTGATTAGGACCTGAAGTACAGTACCTAAGTACCTGAAGACTTATGAGGAGAAGTTTAAAAGAACAGAGATGGTTTAGCCTCGAGAGGGCCCAGGAGGAGTTGTTCTCTACCAATGCCTATTTGGGAGTGGAGGGAAGATGAAGCAGGACTCTCCTTGAGGTTGCACAGTGAATGCATGAGATGGAGTGAGCACAAACTGCTACAAAGGAAATTCTAACGAAATATTAAGAGAAAAAAATTGCTCCTATTGAGGACACGCAGCCACAGGTTGCCCAGGGAGGCTAAGAAATCTCCACCCTTAGAAATACTCAAAAATCGACTGGATGACTTGAGCAACCTGCCAGACCTACTCTGAATGGTGGATTGCACAACATTCCTTCCAGAGAGAAGTCCCTTCTAATCCTAATGACTCTGACTCTATGACTGCTTAATTAGCTCCGCTGGTCTTATTCAGTGGCGGAACTGAAGTGATGCTGTAATGTTGGCTCAAAATGCAGACCTTTCTCTGCAGACTTTACTTGATACTTGACAGCAGGAACGGAGGTTTTATCAGGGTGATGATTCATACAAACAAAAGGGCAGACAAAAGCTGAATGTCCATCTCCCCCATCCATCATACTTCTCTTGGACCTCCCTGTCTCTCCTGTATGAACTAAACTACTTCACTTTGCAGCACAGCCTGGTATGGTAAACTGGCATCGATTTCAATTCTTTGCAATAGACCAGCTTTAGTTCCTCATACTGGACCATGCTGTAATATCCAGCAATGTAGCAGAAGCTGCTGCATAAAACTCTGACTTCTCCCCACAGTAACTGGAGGGCAGATGGTTGAGAGGAAAGGGAAGCATGGGCAAAAACAATTTCTGAATCAGAAGCCTTCTTTTTTGCTTTCCTTGCCACTAAAAATTGGTACAAAAAGTTATGGTTTTGACGCAACTACAAGATGTGCCAAAGCTAAATGTTATTGAGCTTGCTTAGCAGACATGATAAGCAATGCAATGTATATAATACGGTTAACAACTTAATTTGTACCTGTTGTGTTCAAACGAATCATCCTATTATCTTTACTTAACATTCTTTTACAGCCAGTTAAACTAATCCAGTGAAATATACGTACATAAGAATTAGGCCTTTGATATGATCAGTAAATTAAATTAACTTGACTCCAGGAAGGCAAAGATAAGAAAATGCCTGTCCTTACAAGAAAGGTCACAAACAAAGAATGGGAAGAGTGCACATTCAAAAATTCCAGAATATAGAGAAATACTGGCCAGACGGATAAGGGACCTGCATTTTCTGTAAATATCTGTCTTTCTGACAGAGATCTTTATACTTGACACTTTACAGTATTCCCGATTAAGGTCACTTTCTGATTACATGTTCTGACTTGATATACCTGAAATGCTGTGCTTTTGTTGCAGAGAAACAAAACAGACCATATTGCATCAAAAGTCAGAAATGGAATAAGCTACAGTTGCATTGGCCAGTGTGTTGTAAATATACACATCTTCTTCTCCATTTTCCTCTCCAGTTTGAGGCTCACATCAAAGGCATGTCCCTATATTGAAAGGAGAAAAAGGCTTCAGAAGTCACTGCTTCAATTAAGGAAAACAGAAGATGAAACCATGAAGGTCTATGAGCACTGTGGGTTACTCTGCTAAGGCTGTGGACCTGGGAGAAGTGTAAGTGCAAAGTGCAAAACTCATCTCAGAGCTTTTTACACCTTCTCTTTCCAACAGCAATTGTTTTAGCTTAGCTTTCCGAGCTATAACATGATCTGCTCACACAACCAGGAAGATTTAAACGGTGTGGATACATCCTGGAAAAGGTACAGTTGAGTGAAAGTCAAGCAATTCAACTGGAAAAAAAAAATTCAGAGGAAGAAATACCCACTAACCTTAAAGACTGTCAAGAGTGACTACAGTGAGGTTTGTCAAGTAAATTCCTTTGAAATATATCTGCTTCAAAAATAAAGCAAACAAAAAAATCTTTCTTCCACTTTTTGACTGGATGCGTGACTCACCTGCGGGCATCCAGATTGAGCAAAAGAAGACATAAACTTACTTAAACTGCCTTTTTCAGTGTTTCTGTATACTGTCTCAGGTGTTTCAGATTGCAAGTTTGTTTTTCTTTAACTGTGTAGAATAATTTGTTTTTCAGTCTTGGCAGATGATAAAGTGGTGACGCCCAAACACTATTAGCAGGAACCTTCTTTTCCTACCACACCTCACCCACACCTGCTAAGTAACAGCCTTGTTCAGTGACTCACTCGCCCTTTCACTACACAATTTCTCCCTTTCTCCTCAGAGCAGGGAACGGCGGTAGTTTCGTCTTCCGTTATTCATCAGAGAGCTCTTTGCAAGTCTCTTGCTGCTCATCTGGTTCCTCTCCATTTTCTTGATTGAAAACTGAGAGTTTTGTTCATACAATGCTTTATAGTGTGTGGGCTTGCCTTTCAGCTGTTTTTGTCTGATAAAAAATGTATTTGCAAGTAGTTTTATCAAAAATTCTGCAGCCATAACAAGATTTGTAACTGCAGTACAACTGAAGGTGTGAAACGTGTGTGTGTGTGCATATACTTGTCTCTGTCTTCTCAAATAATAATTTAATGAAAAACTTCGAGTGTTATTTATATATCTACTCAAAGCTCTGGAGTAATTACTGTGGAGTAAAAGAAAAAAAAAGAGAGAAATGCAAATGTTATAAATCTTTCTTTATGTTTGGGGGCTGTACTAAACATAATTTGCCAGAAAGCTGCATCTTGTGTTTGCATAGTGTTTATCAGCTTTCACTATTTATAACAGATGGAACTAGGGCATTGTGAATGTTTCTATTAAACAGTAAATGACACTGCAACATAAACACAATATTGCGGAAGTTTGGTCTTGCAAATTAAATTCTACAACCTGGCAGATAGCTTACAAATTTAAAATCATCTTATCTTCTGTTCTGTAGAATGTAACTATAGCAGATAACCATGCCACAGGCTCAGTGAGGGCAACATGATTGCTGCATACTCTGAAACACAGGAAAGCAATGATAATACTGATAATTCTGTGAGGACTATTGCATGGATTTTATGAGTCACTATCACTTATGAAAATAAATTAATGGTCAAGCAACTAAGACAATCTCTCCTGACAGGTAAAGAAAAATCAGTCTGGTCTGACTGACTCTTAGGCACATATGAACCACCACATTTCTGGGTAAAATAATTTTCCAAACTGATTTTGGTTTAAGTCAATAGGCAAAATAAGACCATAATCACAACCATCCCACATTGAACAAGTGACCATTGCTGATCTGGCAGAAACATCCTCGTCCAATAAACAACACACACTTCCAAACTTATGACTTTGGACATCTTCGAAGGCCATGAATACTGTTTACTCTTGGGAATTTATGCAAGTCCTTCAGCTGGTCATCATCTCCTTATCTTATTTCCAACATCTTCATCTTTTTTTTCTTACAGGCTGTGGTGTCTTTCCTCCTGGGTTTCCATAGTACTTATCCTTGTTACTTGTCCATTCAAGACTAGAGGAAGACACTCGTTCATTGTCTGTAATTTCTGTCTTCATTTATTATTTAAAAATCCCCAAACAAACAAACAAACGAACAAACCACCAAACCAACCAAAACCAAAACAAACCAACCAACCAAACAAAAACAAACCTCATGTGTCTGAACAAAAGCATAGGACCATAGTATAAGAAGTGCCAGCTACCAGTGAGTCAATGTCTTCAAATCCCCCCACCCTCCTTAGTTTATAACCTTTTTGACAACTAGAACAACACAAATGGCCACAAAATGGCACTATCATCTTGTAGCTTCACTCATATAAAATGTTATATGACAGTTTCCTTCTCCAAACTCTTGCAGAAGTTTTAACCTGAGATCCCCAGGTTCCAGTATAGGCTGGGGAATGACCTATTAGAGAGCAGTGTAGGGGAAAGGGAGCTGGGGGTCCTGGTGGACAGCAGGATGACCATGAGCCAGCACTGGGCCCTTGCAGTCAGGAAGGCCAATGGCATCCTGGGGTGTATTAGAAGGGGGCTGGTTAGTAGGTCCAGAGAGGTTCTCCTTCCCCTCTACTCTGCCCTGGTGAGACCTCATCTGGAATATTGTGTCCAGTTCTGGGCCCCTCAGCTCAAGAAGGATAGGGAACTGCTGGAGGGAATCCAGCACAGGGCCACAAAGATGATTCAGGGAGTGGAGCATCTCCCTTATGAGGAAAGGCTGAGGGAGCTGGGTCTCTTTAGCTTGGAGAAGAGGAGACTGAGGGGTGACCTCATTCATGTTTATAAATATGTAAAGAGTGAGTGTCACGAGGATGGAGCCAGGCTCCTCTGGGTGACAACAAACAGTAAGACAAGGGGTAATGGGTTCAAGCTGGAACACAAGAGGTTCCACTTAAATTTGAGAAGAAACTTCTTCTCAGTGAGGGTGACGGAACACTGGAACAGGCTGCCCAGGGGGGTTGTGGAGTCTTCTTCTCTGGAGACATTCAAAACCCGCCTGGCCACCTTCCTGTGTAACCTCACCTAGGTGTTCCTGCTCTGGCAGGCGGATTGGACTAGATGATCTTTTGATTTGGTCCCTTCCAATACCTAACATTCTGTGATTCTGTGATTCTGTGATTCTGTGATCCTATTCCCTGTAGAGTCCAGGCTTTTAGTTACTGGGCTTACATGCATGTGCATGGAATGGTAACCCACACGGACCAGATGGTACTGAGTGCAGGTGTCAAGGTTTTAATAGCCAGGAAACACAGGGGTTGCCTCATGTCCATGAAAACATATTTAAGAGAGGCCAGAAAATGCCAGACAGGCAGAGGGGGAGGGTACAAAAGAGAGAAATAGCCCGGCAGACACCAAGGTGAGAGAAGAGAGAGTGAGAGCAGGTGCTCCAGGTGCAGGAGCAGAGATTGCCCTGCAGCCCCTGGAACACACCATGGTAGATCAGGCTCCTGACAAGAACTGCAGCTTCTGGAGAGCCCATGCAGAGGCAGATTTACCCTGAGGAACTGCATCCCGTGGAAGGACCCATGCTGGTGCAGGTGGAAAGTGTGAGGAGAAGGGAGCAGCAGAGAGGAGCTGTTATTATGTGCTGATCACAACCTCCATTCTTCCTGCACCATGCAGGAGGTAGAGGAGCTGGGAATGAATGAATGATATAGAGCTTAGGAAGACACAGTGTGAGAGTGGGGGGAAGGTGTTTTAGTTTTTGTCTCTTTCCTTATCATCTTACTATATTTTACTTTTCAATATTGCTTAATTTTCTCTAATGTCAAGTCTGGTTTGCCCATCGAAGTTATTGGTGAGCAATCTCCTTGTCGTCATCTTGACCTCTGACTTTTTTCATCCTATTTTTAGCTCCTGTCCCACTGAGGAGGGGCAGTGAGAGAGCAGCAGAGTAGGAGTTTCACTGTTAGAATCATAAAATCATTTAGGTTGGAAAAGACCTTTGAGATCGTCGAATCCAACCATAAACCTAACACTGCATTTAAGGTGATCTGCTCCATAACCTTCCCCAGCACTGAGGTCAGACTGACAGGTCTGTAGTTCCTCAGATCCTCCTTCCAGCCCTTCTTGTAGATGGGCATCACATTTGCCAAATTCCAGTCATCTGGGACCTCCCCAGGTAGCCAGGACAGCTGATAAATGACTGAGCGTGGCCTGGTGATCACCTCCACCAGTTCCCTCAGAACCCTTGGATGGATCCCGTCTGGCCCCATAGATTTGTGTGTGTCTAAGTGATGTAGCAGGTCACTATTTCTTCTTGGATTATGGGGCTTCATTCTGCTCCCCATTCCTGTTTTCCAGCTCAGGGGGCTGGGTACCCAGAGAACAACTGGTCTTACTATTAAAGACTGAGGCAAAGAAGGTATTAAGTACCTCAGACTTTTCCTCAGCCTTTGTCACTATATTGCCCCTCATATCCAATAAAACATGGAGATTCTCATTAGCCCTCCTTTTGTTGCTCATGTATTTATAGAAACACTTTTTATTGTCTTATACAGCAGTAGCCAGATTAAGTTCTGGTTGGGCTTTGGCCGTTCTAATTTTCCCCCGGCATAACCTCCTGACATCCTTGTAGTCCTCCTGAGTGGCCTGGCCGTTCTTCCAAAGGTCGTAAACTCTCTTTTTTTCCTGAGTTCCAGTCGAAACTCTCTGTTCAGCCAGGCCAGTCTTCCTCCCCGCTGGCCCATCTTTCAGCACATGGGGACAGCCTGTTCCTGTGCCTTTAAGATTTCCTTCTTGAGAAATGTCCAGCTTTCCTGGACACTTTTGCCCTTCAGTACTGTCTCCCAAGGGACTCTGTCAATCAGGCTCCTAAATCAGCCATAGTCTGACCTTCAGAACTCCAAGGTAGAAGTTCTGCTGACCCACCCTCCTTGCTTCCACAAGAATCAAGAATCCTATATTTCATGATCGCTGTTCCCAAGATGGCCTCCAATCATCACATGACCCACGTTGCACCGACCATACCAGTGCATCGTGTCTGCGTCTTCTTTAGTATAATCTCTATCAAATGAGTCCATTCAAAAAGTCAAAACTAGAAAAGATATATGCATACAACTTTGTGTTGTCCAGCTAAACCCATTAAAAATTTCACTTGCTTTTTTGTGGGTAAAACTGGACACACCAGCAAAATACACATCTATAAGCCTTATAATGTTTTTATTTCTTAAAGATTATCCTCAGTAGTTCTCCTCATTTCTCATATTTCATTACAGGGCTGGGGTGGAAATGAATCCGATTAGCCTGAATAACTTTTGAAAAATAGTTCTTGCTCTTCGTACGTGTTCAATCCGCAAGATGTATGGATAAGGCAGCATTTATCAAGATGTGCATACATAACCACAGTCACATTAGTATCTTGTCCATGAGCCCCTGAAACATTGCTGGACCTTCATGCTTGCCAAGCAGAACCAAGGCAGCCGTCTGTACCTTCCTGTAGCTTTCTGCCACTCAGGCGCTCTGCCATTATGTTCTCCAGCTGAGCATGATTACATACATGACTTCACCTGGCATTCTGACAATTCAAGACATCAGATAGTGACAAATTCAAACAGTGGTCTTAGATTCAGGAATCAATATGTAAAAGATAATATGGCTGAACTTTGGAGCTAATATAAACTATATCACTATAAGATAGCACAAGGAATACCCCAACTGGTATTAGACATTTCAACAACATCTAGCTTAAGTATCTTTAAACCTTCCAAAAATATTTACAGTATCTAGAAGTGATTCTAACAGATCTGAGGCACATGCAGTGTTCAGTCAAGTGGATTGCCCACGTAGTGGTTATGAACAGATCTGATCCATAAAACTCAGATTTCTGACTGACCTTATATGTGACCTGTGTTTTGCCTAGTGACAGTTAATTATTTCAGCTATTAGAACTATAAAGCAGCATAATGGATTTTTAATTTTATCTTGAGTGAAGAATCAGCTCCATCAAACTTCTATCCAATTTCAGAATAGCATTAAACAAATTTGGCAACTGAAAATCTGCCAAGACGTTTCTATTAAAACAGTTGCGTTTTATACTTTTGAAATTGCCTGTGGCTCTTTATAAGATATTTTTTTGAAAAATGGTTCTGTATTTATAATAGTGGCTCATCTATTGATGTCAACCAAAGACAAAAAGTTCAACAGGACGATAAAAATGAAGTTACAGTTTGTAGCTGAGCTTCTTCAAAAAGCTTCTGATTTTTGGATTAGAGTGCTTCCCATGTCTTTATATCTCAGGTTTAAGAATTAATTTTTGCCTGTGAGAATATTTTCTTTCTGAAACTTGGCATGACATAACTATGATATTATTATTAATCTGCATTGTACACACTCAAGTCTCTAAATTTTCCATTGGCCCAGCTACCATAAAAACATATGGGGGGTAAATATGCCAGCTGAAAACCTTACATTAAATGTTTTGTTCATAATTCAGCTATTATGCAGGAAGCTCAATGGCTTATAACTCTGGTCTTATACTGATATAAGATCACAGATTTTCAAAAGCTGTTGTGGTTAGCAAGGCCAGCTATTTCACTCAAGTCAAATAAGGAAACAGTTAAATTTATGATTGTTTTAGTAATGGCAGAGAGTGATGGAAACTTAGAATAGAATATTTCCGTTTGAAGGGACCTACAACTATCATCCACTCCAACTGCCTGACCAACTCAGGGCTGACCAAGTTAAGCACGTTACTAAGGACATTGTCCAAATGCCTCTTAAACACCGACAGGCTTGGGGCATCAACCACCTCTCTAGGAAGCCTGTTCAGGTGTTTGACCACCCTCTCGGTAAACAAATGCTTCCTAATGCCCAGTCTAAACCTTCTCTGCCACAGCTTTGAACCATTCCCACGCATCGTATCACTGGATACCAGGGAGAAGAGATCAGCACCTCCGTCTCCACTTCCCCTCCTCAGGAAGCTGTAGAGAGCAACGAGGTCACCTCTCAGCCACCTTTTCTCCAAACTAGACAAACCCAAAGTCCTTGGTTGCTCCTCATAGGGCCTTTGTTTAAAGTTTAGATTAAGTGGTAATACATGACCCGAGTTGAAATTGCTATGCATGCATGTGTGTATACCAGAAGAAAAACACAGGAAACAGCAAGAGAAATAATTGTATACATCAGAGAGCAATCCAAACTAGAGAACTCCGAGTAAAATGTTAACAGGTGAAAGATGTGTCTCCTGTTTCTTATTTTCCACCGTATTCAGGAAATCAGGATTTAATGTACATTTTTCTAAAATAAACAAGATTACAGCAAAGACATACCTGATTGCAAAATCAATTTCAGAGGAAAATACAAAAATCTGAAAAGTCTCAAACTGCTTAACTTCTCAGGTTATAGCAAGTCGTATCTTGCTGTTCTTCTTATTATAGATGTGTAAGAAAAAAAAAGTCATTTCCAAACACAATAGTTTGTATGTTATAAAGTGAAGGAAAATCAGACGTATTTGTGAGGCAGTGAAGGATTATTTCACATTTCATTTAAAGCCAAAATATATAGTATTTAACTGAAAAATAAATTGTTCTATACTTAAACATGATATTTTTTTTATGGAGTGATTTACCCCAGGCAAAATAGCAATGCTGATTTGTCATAAGGAAGCCATTTTGCCATGCAGAAATGAAATATTTTTCATTTAGTATTATCGAGATTATTCTATGATATACTTATTTCTTCTTACATTATTTTTAATTGTTAAAATTACTCCTGTCAGAGGTAAAGGAACAGAATAACTTTTCAAAGTTTACAATTCCTTTCTTATCAAGTGAACATGTTAAAAAAGAAAAGACACAGACTGCCTGAGCTCCTAATGATAAAGCATGAAATGCGCAGTGCACTTTGCTAGAAGATGAGGGGTGGTGGTACTTGCTCTGAAGGTTGCTGGTATTTTTAATCAAAGATGATCTAATGTAACATGCACATGTTTGAGATGCCTGGTCTGGAAATCAGAGATCTGTTCTCTCTTGGGCGATTGCCCTAACCTCAAACCTTTATTTAGGCTTTGCTTGTCTGTTCTTCCACATGATCGCCGTATGCCTAGCTATACAATGGTGCATTGGTCATGACTTGACTGTGTCTGAAAATCAGAGTATATTTAGAGGATTTGGTTTGAGTCAGAGGAATGCCTGCCTATGTGGGCATTGCAATGGAGCATGAAGTGACGGCCAAGAACCGAACACCACCGAATTTAAGTGCCTGAAGGATTAGATCAAGATGGAATGGATTGCTGTAGGGAACGTAGCTGAGTTTTAGCCTGATTTAAAAAAGGAGTTAGCTAGACTGGACTCCTTCTGATCATGTCATCATCCTTCATTTGTACTTGTTGATGTAGGCAGCCACTGCCCTCTTCTCATAGTTACAATCCTTTTTATGACCTGTTGTACAATAACAGCAGCCAAACATTGCCCCCAAAAACCCAGGTGATGAGCTATGTGGCTTAGAGGTGTTGTTGAGACAAAATTAACACTCCTGAAGTACAACTGACCCATCGTTTGACAAAGACTGTGTAGAGTGGTGATGCAGCAGCCACAGCAAACAGTTGTGATACAGGAAAGTAATACTGAGACTTCATTGTTCAAATGTCACCAGGAGAAATGTCACCTGGTTTGGCATCCAGAGACCACAGAGATCTGGTTATGCTGTAGCAATATTTCTGTGCTTCCCTTGGCAGCAGAGGAACAGGTCTCACCTTTCCCTCAGGAAAAACTGTACCACTGCCACTCCCCAGGCAACAGCTCCCAAGCATACTGAGACTGAGAAAATCTGTGTCTCTGTACTTCTGCTTTATCAGTCTGCCAATCAGAAGTTTCCTTTTGCACCAACGGTGAAGGGTAGGAACCACGATTAGGTCTTCTGAGGTCTATTTGGAGCCAAGCACCTCCTGCCTGTATTGGCAGTGCAGATCTCTCATGCTTCACATCACTCTGCTCTAAGTCTAAATCTGGCCTTAAGTTTCTCAGTCAGTGAAACAGAGACTTATGCACCACAGCACTGCTTTGGAATCTGGCTCAAATTGCTGCATATTTTTGAAGTTTCTTCACCTCCAAATTAACTGTGTCCAGAAAGCGAAAATTTGATTTCTTTCCTATTGTACAGTAAATCACTACAACCTTTTTTCAGGGTCCAAAACTAAAACAGAGTTTGGTTTCAGATGCAAGACTGTGATGAAAATAAAACCCTGGGATATTCTTTCTGAAGACAGACAAATTTCAAAGAATGCAAAGTACAAACATTCCAAACCTGCAATTACATAAACTGTTTTCATTTTGCAATAAACCTCAGTAAAATATTAAATTTTTAATGCTGCTTTACCATAGAATATGCAAATTAACATTTACAAGTCTACATTTTCCAACAATAGATGGCACTAGTAATTCCTGCATTCACCACAACATTAAATAATGTTGTAGTGTTTTAACATATGCAAAACTAATCATAACTGCCTGAGTAATATATGATGATCAACTCTGCTCTAAAACATTTGTATAGATTTTTTTCCCATAGCAAAACAGACAGTTATGATAGCAGCAGCAACATCTCAAAAATATTTTACTACTTACA
Organism: Caloenas nicobarica; assembly: GCF_036013445.1. Classification (NCBI taxonomy): domain Eukaryota; kingdom Metazoa; phylum Chordata; class Aves; order Columbiformes; family Columbidae; genus Caloenas; species Caloenas nicobarica. Next base: position 178,556,832 of record NC_088245.1, read on the forward strand.
GTGATTTATTTGAACTAAGAAGTAGGAGAATATTCCACTCTCAATTACATTGGTGTAAATCACAGTGTTCAATGCCAAAGAATTCGAAGAGAATTCTGTTTATTAGCATCCATAAAGCCTGTTTTCTACTTACATAGGAGCAGTAGGATTATTTTTACCTTTCATCTAAAAATTGGCAAAGTGACTTTAGACACAGGTCTCCCTTAGAGCAGTGCAAAATTCACTTTTAGACGGACACAAAGCTTGATGATGGGGGTTTTTTTGTGCAACAGGAACATGCCTGCTCCTTCAGGAGAGGAACCGTGTGGGTTTTCCTTTAGAGAATCCAGACTCAAGAGCTAGTTAACATGAGGAGCACTGCAAAAACACCACACTGTCTAAGAATGCTGCTATAGCAGATGGGGGATCTAGACTACGACATGCACACCTTAACACAGCTCTAGGTTAGACAACCAGGCTGTTATTTAGCAACTGTGGAAGGCTATTAACCTTTGTATAAGACAATATGTACACTATGTTCCCTATGTTCTTCAGCAAGGTGAAGGTAGGATTGAAATCAGCTGACCAGCAGCTGATGAGAGAAGACTAGGCACAAGATTTATAGGTCTGAAGTAGTGAACAGAGTAGAGAGGACAATTTACTTATGGCATATAAGGATTCATGTATTAGCAAATCAGTCTTCTTGTGTCTGTGGTTTCCACAATAGAACAATTCTTTATTAGCATGTGGGTTGTTGAAGTGTCTTCAGCAGACTGAAAGAAAAGCAGGAGGGTGGCAGCAATGTGGACTTCACATTAAAGTCCGTATTCATGCTGATGTAACAGAGATATAAGAAGAACATGGAGATGACTGACCTCTGTCTAAACTGGAATAGCCCACTCCACAATCTTCTTGCCATCAAATGTCTTTCTTAGTATTGACCAACACCAGCTTAGATCTTCACAGTCATTACAGCGCATTAAAATGAAAAATGGCTTTAAGTCTTTAAGACAATAAAGAATGCTTTGGCATTTGTGGTAACTACAGTTTCAAGTTACATGTGCCATCATCACCCCCACTCACCCATTATCAAAACACACCATTGTGCATCACTACTTAAGAAATGTTGAATCTCAGTGACAGTCCCTACGCGGGAATCACCATCAGGTGAGTCACAGAGCTGTGTGTGCACCTCTGAAGTATAGTCCTTCTTCTCCAAGTAATATAGAGAGTTCATTGCATATACTGTGGCAAATATCCAAGCTTCACGCAGGGCTGATCTTTAGATGAAGTCGGCATGTTAGCAACAGCCAGGCTTAATCAGTCCCATTGTTTAGAAAAATCAGCTCTAAAAAGACCTTAGAAATAACCATTCAATTTCTCGTTTAATATCTTCAGTTTTAATTGGCTTGTTGCATTCTTTATATGCATTGAAATCCTAGCGCAGTAGCTCCTGTGGGAAAATAGTGCTCAGCAATTTGAAGTTGTTAGCTGCTCTGAACATAGGGGATCTGATTCTCATTTATGTTAGAGTCGCTTTATATTGCTCAGGCAGTAAATTGCATTTACACCCAGTAAATGAGCAACTGGAGTAGTGTAAAGTAACTTCAGCATGAATGAGAATTAGGCCCAAAGCCTTCCTAAGTTTTTATAGCAACTCTGTTATTCATCTCAATTGGTGAGATAGGGATTGATTGACAAGCAAATAGCAACACAATATTACCTAGTTTGGAAGGAGAATTGAGCCAGGGATTAGAAAACCCCAATTCAGTGAAGGAAATCAGACTGGCTATTAAAAGTCTGAAGTCCAACAAAACACTAAGGCCAGATGGTTTCAGCATACATTTTTGCAATCAGCTAACTATAAAAGATAAAATAGCTCCCCTGCTAGTTAAAGTATTTCAAAATTATTTACAGATGGGAATTAATGTTAATGAGTCGTGTAGCTAACTCCCTACATACCATATTGAAAATTTACCGCCCTTGAGTTTAGTCCCAGCCAATGCACCAGAAAGTTTCATCTTTTGGAAATGGAAATAGATGTTCCTTGTTTTACCATGTACAACTAACCATTTCAATTTCACATCTAAGAGGCTTAAACAGAAGTAGGATAATAAGGGACAGAGCTAATACCAGAAATGTCCTCAACGTGAAGGTTATTTTAATTGTAAATTCCCATGGCTGGAAGATTCACTCATAAAACATAACATACAGTAGAAGTGTATTATAGAGAGGAAAGATATTAAAAATATATGCAAGAGTGGTTCAGGGGAATACAGAGCTCTATCTCTAAGTGAGTGGCTCAAAGCCATGTTAGGTCAAAAAACAGATTTCAGCATTTGATGATTGTTCATTTACTTTGATTAAATGAGTTGGGTTAATCCATTTAGTTCCCATGAGCCAGCCACCCACATGAAGAAAGTACTAATGGGCCACTGAGCTGCATGTGTAGGCAAAAGAATGAGAATATTCTGTTATTTTTATCTGAACATATTTATCCATCATTTGCCCACGTATAACAGAATAGATTTAAACCAATCAAGAATTCATAATAAACAATAAAGAAAACAGAAAATTCCCCCACTGTGGAATTTTAGTTACCTTAGCCAACTCAGTTGCTAGAACCATGATTTGATAATGATATTTTCCTGCTTATGTCTCTGAAAGGTATATTGTTACAGACTTTTTCCATTGCATGCTTATTGTTTGAAGATTGGATAACATTCCTGACCCTCAAAAAAAAAAATTAGTTGGGGTGGAAGGTGGCAGAAGATTAACATTTTTTTCAGACCATCAATGAAAACAAGAAGCCTGACCAACCAATCAATAATTTGAGTGTTCTAGCACGCACAGAAAAGGTGAAATAATTAACTTAAAAATCATATTTAGAGTGAGCTGGATATCTGATGAGTTAAGTGAACAGCCTTGAGTGATGCTTCTTCACACAGATCCTAAGTCAGATCCAGGATATAAGCAAGTGGTGGTATTTCAAGACTCTCCATATGTCTCCATGGTATAGGAAAAACATTCAGCCCAATTCTGGGCTGCTGTCTAGATGCTCAAATAGTGCAGTGACCTAACATCAATGCAAGGGAGTTTTGAGGTGCAATAGTCACCATAAGAGCCTTAGCTAAACTTTTCCACATGGCCCATAGAAGAGATGGGTTTGGAGAAGAGAGGATCTGGCAAGAGCATTTGGATATAAGGCATATTGAATACATCACATCCTCTCACCCACCACCGTTGGATCTAATGACCAAACCCCTTTATTTCACCCTGGGAAGCCAAGTCAGTAAACTACAGCTTCTAAGTAAAGTAAACACTATATTTTCTCCCATTACACTGTTCTAGCTGCTCTTTAGCTACTGCTGCTTATTTGGCTCAATTAACGGAGGCTTAGAAACTCAAATTTTTACTTAAGTTTGAGCTATAGATATCCAAATAAGTAAGACGGTTTGGCAAACACACACACTTTGCCTCAAAATGTCACACAGACTTGGTTAATTTTCTTCAAATTTAACAACAAACTTACCATCACTATGAGAGCTTATTCAAGGGCTTGGGGGTTTGTTTTGATAAAACCCTCATTTCAAATCAAGTTTTTGGAGTACTAAATGTAGAACTTCTAATGGGGCCCATTTTGCAAGAGCCACTATACAGCTGTAGCTTCTACTACAACCTTCTAAATTGATACAGTACCTTTACTGGAAAAAAATCAACTTGGGTCATCTGAGTGAATTCTAGCAAGTGTCAAAGGGCAGCTACAAAACCATTTGTGTTGAAATGTTGTCAGGCACAACAGGAGAATACAGGAATGTGACATGTTTATTCTTGTAATCACAGAAGGGTTTGAATGTAAATATGAAGTGTGTGTGTGTATAAACTTACACCTTTATCTAAGTATATGTGTGGAAATCTTTCTACTAACTTTACCTCTAAGCTGATTGTGTTCAGAAAAATATTGAACAAGTCTTAAGGACAGGACAGGCAGCAATGCCTTAGAATGCATTCATGGTTTTTTTCTCCTGTCACTCACAAGGGGGTTATTACTTCTGTGAATGTATCAGCCCTGCCATTCCCAAGGCTACATCTAAAGATTGCTGTGAACCTGGTGCCAAACAGAAGAACTGGGTTCTGCATTTGGAAATGTGACCCACACTAAATTAATGCTAATTTTCTCCTGTATGCAGATTTAAAATTAAGCTTTTTTTCTCACTAAGTGGTACAGGTAGACTGGAATCTGAATGAACAGGTTTAGATTTCCCTCCTCTCCACAGATAAAAATCTCACTAATCATTGCACTCCCTTAACTGATTAATTTCTCTTAGGTACAACTAGCTTATAATTTGATCTCAGTTCTCTTTTCCATTAAATGGCAAACAATTTAAATACACTCTTTGGTCAAGGTCCTTTCAATTGCTCATCTTACAAATAAGCATAATCCAAAATGAATGAGACCTGGAATACATTTCTTCTATTAGTCATATATAATTACAGCCAGAAAAATGCTACTTTTTTTTTGAAGTTTGCATGCTGGATCTGGGCTAGCAAGATAGGTTAATGTAGCACTCTCAACCTTCTGCTTTTCCTTTGTTTCAATTAGACTTTAATTATAATTCTTTGGTATATAGCAGCAACTGACCTAAATGCTTCTATATACAAAGAAACTACTATCAGACATTTTAACAGTCTGGATTTAGGGGAAGGTGAAGGCAGATAAACCTTCTGCAGAGATCATTAAATGATTGACCTTTAGTCCAGATGAGAGAAAAGAAGCAAAACCGCGCAGTTATACGGAGAAACATGCTTTTAAAATACTTCTTCAGGAAAAGTAAGAGGTTTCCTTCTGGTCATTTCTTGGAGGGAATGCTTCATCATGAGAACTGATGGCATCTATGCTCAGTAATAGGTTTCCACCATTTCCATGACTTATGCATGGGCTGCAAAATGACCGACGGCAGAACCACGGGAGGTGCCAGTAAGTACTGAGCAGCACTGTTGTACCAATTAGCAGTCCAAATTAACAAAGCTCAGCTAACAGCTGATTCATTTGTGTCAGTAATATGGAGAGTCATTGAAAAGGCTTGGGGCAATTCTCTAAAACCCGGTTTATAATCCAAAACATAAGATGCAATTCCTAACAGCAGCAGCATGCACAGAGCTGGCATTGACTGGGACTAACTGCAAGGAATCGCACATGTGCGGCCCCTTGCAAAGAATAAACAAAGGCACATTCCTCTGAGATGCCCACCACCACCATCATTAATACTTGCTGCCTAAGTTAACGATAACAAACTCATGATGACTACTTAGGAAAAGTCTATTTCGACTTCTAGGTTTTCAGTGCACCTCAGCTTAAATCTCTGAATTGCCCACAGTACTGAAACCCATCAGATTCTGATGTATCTTCTGAGACCTGATTAATCAGAATCTTCCTTTGTATAAAACCACAGGAAACTGGAAAGTAGCTGTTCAGGAAAATAAAACATTCAGTATCTGTTGATTCCTGAATCATGGAGAGGAGGAAAAGGGGAGTAAAAGGCATTAATAGTCTTGACTACTGGAGCAGTCACATTGAGGGCTGTGAGCAAACAGTGGCTATCTCTGTTCACAGCAATATTTCAGGGTCCACAGAAGTAAAAGAATGAAGGCACTAGAGCATTAACTTTTCAAAACTCAGGCATGAGAGTTGTGGGGTGAATTCAGTCTTCATTCTACACCGTGGCAAATCAAGTATTGCCATCCCACCAGCCCCCGATATATTCCATGAGAGGGAATTTCCCCCAAAGCCATCTGTTTCAACTATTTCTGTCTACTGATCTCTTCATTTTCACTGGTAACTTTTTCTGTTCTTGACAGAAGGAGGTTTCCTTCCTCTCAGTTCCTTTTTTTTAATGAACATTTTCATTAGAGGGGTAGGAAATAAATGGTGTATAAATACTATAGCTGGTATTACTTTCACTCTTGACATGCTGAAATAGATACAGTTTGAAAGAACAAATTAACTTTGCAGTTTTCCTTATTGCATATTAAAAGAAATTTAGACAGCAAATATAAAGATTTAACAAACACATTAAGACTGAAAGACCATTACTTATTAAACTAAAACTGAGTTAATACAATAATCAAATAAAAAACACCGTTGTGAATAAAATTAGCAAGCTGATGGTGGTTTGATTTAGATTGTCAAATTAATCCAGCTAGGAAACAAGCACAGTTGTGAGACTGAGACAAGAAAAAACTGGTTTTTTCTAGTCTTGCATTGTGAAAGAAATTGTTGTTGTACCTCAGTCTGATATAACTCTTTTGTTGCCTTTTTTACTGTAGTAATAGAGATTTTTTTTCTGATGGTGATTCAACTGTCATGACTGCTTTTACAGGGTTACGCATAGGCTGAATATTCTCAAGGAAGTATTGACACCAAACATACTTCCTTAGCTACAGTTTCATTGATGTTTTTCCTCTTCCTTAAATGTAATAATTCTTCTAGTAGTTATTCTTTTGCTATTCTTATTACCTTCCCTATTGCACATAACAACACAAAAACTAAGCAACAGAAATAACACAGAAGAGTGTTTACTGCAACAGGTTTCTACACACAATAGTTCCTCCAAAAAACTAACATAAAAGACCAATTTGGGAACTCATTTTAAGGTTTCGGGGACTATTACTAGAACTGTTTTTCCATAAGCACATAAATTCATTCTTTGTGCTTTCATGCACTGACAAAACAAGAAAACAGTATTCCTCAACATGAAGCAGGAAGAAAAGAAATAGAAGGATACACTTTCACTTCTTGGTCTTGAGATCTTTGATTTATGCAGGTGCTGCACAGAATAGCTGATAGAGTATCTTGCTTAAATTTTTTGATGCCCACATGCATCTGATAGAAAGCAGCAGATTTGTCTAGCTGGCATAGCCAGGTCAGCCAGCTCTCACCTCCTCTTGCAGAGGGTGAGATACCCAAGAGGAGGGAGGGACACTTCTTTTATCTGTTTTAGTTAACAGGCTATATATCCATCTTATGTATGCCTTTGATCACCTCTGGAAGTGATTCTCTTGTATACAGCCTTTGATAAAAGCGCTAGGCTTCTTAAATATCGGATTAAATATCTCAGCCTTAATGCTGAATGTATGCCCTGCATACAGTTAACATAATCCAGTCATTTCCCAGTTGATAGGCTTTGGGGCTGAGATCGCTTTCGCTTTGGGGTCCCTAAGCCACACAGGAACCACCCTTGGAAAAATTCTCTCTTCCATCTGCCAATGGGGGAAACAGATAAATTCTCCATTATGTGGGGTAAAAGAAGCCAAACTAATGTCGACCCCCAAAAACATGACTAGTAGGGAATACAGTGCAGGGATACTGAAGAAGCGCCACAGGATTCAGACAGCGTTCAGCATGAGTTGGAGCCCAGAACAGAATAGATTCAGTCCCCTCACCGAGCTCTCTAGCACCCTCTGATCAATGGTTTCTGGCATGCAGCCCCAGACCCGAGCTGGCTCTGTCTGCTCCCGAAGTGCTGCTGAGGAAGTTAATAAAACTCCCGGAATTCGCAGCCCTGGCAGGAATAATGTGAAGCCGTGAGGGTAGCTCTGTGGTGCTCAGCGGGGTGCTGGGACCGAGCAAATGAGCCCAGCTGGTTCTGCCGAGGGATAGTTAATTGCTTCTGAAACACGCACCCCAGGACTCACAGTTCACTGTAAGGAGCAGGCTCAGGCTTGTAGGAGCCATTAATTGATCAATCAGCCATGGAGAAGTAGCTAAAACTGCTTCTAACTTCTAGTGCTGACCCTGGAAGTTGTGCAGTTGTGATCATGCAAGGCTGTGCCTGACCCAGTGGGTTTTGTGGGTCTGAGACCTGCACAGAACCAGCTACCGTGCCCCTTTCTCCCTATCAGGGTAACCCACCAGCTGGATATTCACCCATAATAATCAAGGGTTAAGTATGTTGGTTGCATGCAAACCCCAGGCAGAAGAGGTGGCATAAGTCTTTCTACCTTCTTTTAACAAATAAGCCATATTTGAATCATTCTTTAAAAATGACTAATGACTTCATGAACACCCTACACTCACACTCATTCATCTTTTTACCAGCAGATGCCAGATCATATATCCTTGCATGAAGGGAACTTAGGGAAATGTGTTGTAAGATCTTATCAAGGGGTATTTTCATGATCTGCTCAGTAATTTTCAATCTAAGCAGAAATAGCTTCTATACCTTCTTATACTAAATTCTATTTAAAATGAGGTAATTCCACTTAAATGTAAGATGTTTCTTTAACAGACAGCTTTTCTCCCATTCCTTGTGGTCTCTCTGAGCATTTACTGCAACTGCTGGCAGCAAGTTTAATAGAAATGCTGACAGCATTTTTTCAACAGAAAAATACTTGACTGCAAGATACCTCTTCCCCATTTCCTTTCTGTTTTTTGTTATTTAAGAGAATGGGAATTTAGTAGCTTCCTCCATGCCTTGCGGTTCCTTCTCTAGACCACCTGCTGGAGGTTATTACAACTCCACCATTATATTTATGGCATTTATTTCTGTTAAATCTTCCTTAAAAACTGTGACTATGGTTCTCTTAGATGGGAGTCATTCCATATTTGCAGTCTCACTGACATGAAATTCAATTAATTTTGTATTATGATCAGAAACATGGAATAGATTTGATTTTGCAGAAAGTTGACATTTCAGCCAAGAGAGATGTCTGTTACACTGATTTATCTGATTAGGGCAAAATACTGTGAAACAATTTTCCATTATGGTACTCATCTGCAAGAGGGAGATTTCTTACTTATGTATGAGCAGAGGGAAAGTGATTTGACCTAGGAATGAAGAAACTTGATTGTCTTCTCCTCACATTGCTATATTATATGTCTGTGCATCTCAGGAAGCTTATTGTGTAACAAGACCTCAGACTTTTCCTTAGAAAATTGGCAACTATCACTCCCCAATACATCATAAAGTGGCACCGCACACTAACTCTTAGCTGACATCTTGGCAGAGCTGGACAAAATTCCTTTATCTTTTAGGGTAAACTGGAACTTCACCTGCTCAGGCAGAGTCCTCCTGGAATGACTGTGGCTAACAGGAATTTGGATATTCGCTAGGAGGGCTGAAGACAATCCAAACTCTGCCGATGACTGTGAAAATGGACCCTGCAGTTGTACAATAGTTTGGGTTTTTGTTGTTGTTGTCGTTGTTTTTGCCCCTCCAGTTTTCTTTTAGAAAATGTGTTGTTAGATTTATGTGTCATTTGGTTATGACTTCTAATTTTAAAAGTATACTCTGTCAATGATGGCATCACATGCTAAGCATAGCCGCTTTTCTGTAGTTAAGGGACATATTTTTGGATCTCATTTATAAAATCTCTCTCTTCTATCACTTTATTAGTATTTCACACTTTATTGGTAAATCTTATCAGATAGTGGCAATATTGGAAGTTGAGGAACATATATAATATATTGGTATTTGAATAATAAAGCAAACATTGTCAATCTGTGCCTGCCTTTTATGCCACATTCCATTCAAAGATTATTTTGTTACAACACTTCCACGAGTTTCCATGGGATTACACGACTATCGCAGAAAAACATGGTATTTCATTATTGGTCAGCTGGGGTCAGCTATCCCAGCCAAGTCCCTTCCCAACTACTTGCCCAACCTCAGCCTACTGGCCTTTGTGGGAATGGGAAGGAGGTGAGAGACAAGAGACGAAACCAAGAGACAAGAGACAGCCTTGATGCTGTGGTAGCTCTGCTCAGCAATGGCCAACACTCTGGTGTGTTATCAGCACCGTTTTAGCCACAGATGCAAAGCCCAGCACCGTATGGACCGGTAGGAAGAAAGTTAACCCCACCTAAGCCAGACCCACTGCAGCGAGCTTCTTCCTGACCTACACTGACATTAAATCTATTTTGACACTTCAGTAAAGACCTGATGTTTCCTTCCCCTTGTTACAAGTTTACTAAGGCTGCCAAACATTAAATGTCTGCATTTGGGTTTTCTTATTCACTATGCCATGAGGCGTACTATAAATTACTTTACTTTAAAAAGAATGGCATATATTTTAAGCAATTTCATCTGAAGACACAGATTTAATTTTTTTCCCCAAGCCAGAATTGTTTGCAAAGATGATAGAAGGATACTTTGGATCTAGAGTTCTTCATGCATGTTAGGAATTCAGTTTTTAAAATCACCTGTCAAAGATAACCATTAAAAACTCTAACATATTAAAAAAGAAAACTTCTGAGATTAATTTCTTTGATATGGCAGATAGTTCTTGGCAGTGAAAGAAAGAAGCTGTGATATGAGCAGTTCTCTTATTTTTCTTGTTATAATAAATGCCATCAGATGGAATTCAAGCAGTAATTCTAAAAATATTAAATTATCTACTTTAAAAAAATGAGTCAAGTGAGTCCTCCCTTTTTAAAGGCTGTGAAAAAGAAATCTTTTTTTTCAGACTTACCAGTAGAAAAGGGGATAAGCGGGAAGTACAATTGATCTCATCTAAAATCTTGCAGTCAAGAACATTTATTATGGCATGAGGCAGAAAGTGAGAGATGCTTATAAATGAGATCCAGCTGTCTCCCCAGATGCATTTTGCTGAAATACTATTCAGAGTGATCCTTTAAAACCTGAATTTGGAAAGCATAAGCCATGCTAAAATAAATCTAAGCTGATATATTCATTTGTAACAAAATGAATGTGACACATCATGGCTATGACGATATGCAATTTCTCCCTGAGAATTCAGTTTTCAGAGGTGATTTAATTTTCTTTAAAACATTGTTGAAAACTACAAGACACAGATTAGAATAAATACCCTTGTCTCATATGGATATTAATTTTGACAATGTTCACCCTACAACTGAAATACAATAGGCAAATCCACTATTTGCTAAGTCATCTATGATGGAAGCAGTTGATACATAGTTATTTAAATGCTCAGTAGGATTATCGTTCTAACATTTAAAGACTCTGAGCAGGAGACAGGATAAGGGAGGTAGGAAAACTGAATGGTTTATACATGCTTCATTAAATATTTTTCTAGGCATTGACACAATCCAGCAGAAGGATGCTAACTCAACCTGCTGCTCTCTGTGAAGTTTGTACATAAGGTATAAGACATGGTAAAGTTAAACTGCAGTGAGAGATATATCCATGGTATGGAGCTGTTTGATAAATACTGTTGCAGTATTTGTCTTAGTCCTCAGACTGTACCTATTAAAGTCAATTGGAATTTCTTATTGCATCTAGAGGCAATGAGTAAGGCCTAGGTTCTTTAAATTTACTTTTACAATCTGCTTGATATTCTCAAATACAGTGCTGTCCTCACTATAATTGTGTGTGTGTATGCAAATGGACACAGACACATAAGCTATAATGTGGGATGGAATTCTCTGCCTTCACACTTGAATGTCTACCAGAATGATTTACTGTGCACCTTTCATATCATGGGGATGTACAGTCTTCATTAACCAAGCTGCTTTCAAATCACAGCTCCAATATTTTGATTTAGCAAAGCATTTAATCCTGTGCCAACTTTAAGCATGTAAGTAGTCCTGTTGAGTTAACGGTGCTCCTCACATGATTGAATTTAGGCATGTACTTAATTGCTTGATTGGGGGCCAGAGCGCTGAGAACACTGCAGGAGGGAGCCATGGGTGAGGGAATGCGCTTTGCTAAGCCATACACTGTTCAGCTCACAATGGCTTAGTTCAAAACTCTCTCTTTCTGACAGGCTGAAACTTTGAAGAAGTCAGAAGTTTTTGTGGTTGTTTGAAAGGACCATCATGGCTCAAAATTCAAGACAATAGGGGGAGCTAGGTGATAGTACAGACTGGATATAAACCAGAAAAATTAGGATCAGAAAGAACAAGAAGATTATGAGATATAGCAAAATGTCAAAACTAATAAGAGGAGATTTCAGCTACCCAGACGCACAAGAGCAGGGACACAATGAGAGAAATAAATCAAGCTACAGTCATGTACTATATCCTCAATGTATTAAAAGGTGGCAAGAAAGACAAAAGTTCTGACTTTCAACAATGTAGCTGTTAGGAGATAGAGGTGGAGGACTCACTAATGACCATAATCCTGTTAGATTCATTACTGCAGACTGAACCTGCAAAAGGAATTAAAAACCCCCAAGGACTTTGAACATAGAAGAACGGGGAAGTGCTGGAGAGGATCCAGTGGGTTAAGTGTCTAATGGGAGGAGTGGGAGGAGACAAGAACACAGAAGAAATGGAAACTGTTCAGAAAACAGTTACTGTATTACCCAACAATATGTACACTAGGAGGAGAAAAAGACCATAGCAAATGAACAGTGAATTGAAAAAGATATTGAGAGATAAATAAAAAAGATACATAAGTAGCATAAAATTTCAGGTGCAGAAGAAGAACAGAAATTGTATACAATAAGTAAGTAAGAAAGCAAAGATACGAAAAGTGCAAGCAGATAATGAAAATGAAGATGGTAGAAGATGATAGAAATAGACTAATGTCAGATTATATCCCTAGCATATGCATGAAAAACTTTGCAAACAAAGCAGCAAGTTTCCAGGGTGAAACCAAGGCAGCATGGTGTTATGAGTTGGTTCAAGCCCCATTCCTCACGGCTAATTTTGCTATTACTGAAGGGTTTAAAACCATAAAGCAATTGACGCTTGTTTTTAGACAAAGTTTGCTCCATTTAGAATATACTGGGAAAAATAAGCCAATCCTGCTCGCCTCATCTCATAGCCCAGCTGGCATCAAGACAGGTAATTTCAGTTTTCCCACTACCTTCCACCTTTCCCAGAGTGACCCAGGTGAATGAAAAGTAACTACATATCATCCTTAGCAGACACTGCAAGATGGTCAGGCAGTTGCCTCTTCTAATGCTGTTTCACCTTCATTTTGCACAAGCTGGAAATTAGAAAATGTGAGAAGCGCTGGGTTTGAAGAGGTATTTATGGTTCTAGACAGAATACTCCTGCACTTTCAGGCCAGTTCAGGCATTACAATTGTCAGTAAGATGGGAAAGGTACTTTGGGTGCAATTTTGCTTGGTTTGTTGTGGATCTCAAGTCATTGTGTTGCTACCATTGAAACTGTATTTCCAGTGGGTTTGTTTCCTTACTATGGCTGACATTTTACTGACTTACTTCCATTGGCCAATCTGTCCTATCAACTTACAGCCTTTTTCACTCCTAAAATTCACATTGTTGGCTTCTACTCAAACGACAGAAATCCTGGGATGAAAATGACTCTAGAGGTTTGTTCTTGGTCTTTGCTGCCATCACCATAGTTAAGCAGTATTACTTAAGTGATTTCACTCTTCAGCTTTCAGATGCCTTTTATTTTGTCCAGGAGGCAACTTAGGCTACACTTATCCTGGGAACATTTTTTGACATTGAAATCTAGTGCAGAAGGGCCCACCTCCACGCTGTTCAACTCTTCGATCCTTAAAAACAGGATAGCTGCATGCAAACTCTCTATTGAAAATGGTCCCACAGCTACTGAAGTGTGCCTGGGAAATTCTGGACAGACAGTTAGTTTGCCTGGTCAAAAAACATTCCAAGAAGCATCCTGAAAAATGATAAATATTCACAGTTAAGCTGCCATGCCAGGGAGTGTTCCTCAATATTACTCGAGACTGTTAACACAGGCCTTTGTGAAGCACTTCCTTCTAAAGATGCTTTTCTTTCTATCTTTCCACTAACAACTGGAGAAGTCTGTGGAGACCTTCCTACCCAATCCAGTCTTTGGCCTCTTCTCTTCTCCACCCTCCAGCTAACAATCTAAGGTCATACTACCAAAATAAGGCAAGACAGGACGGTTCAGGTCAGAGGACTTGTGATTTCTTGGAAGTATTATATCTTAAAGAATTAGGATCTACAGTCTTTCACATCTACTTGGTAGAGTCTTATAGGACTTAACTTACTTCCTAGGAACAGAGCAACTGGCTTTTGAGCTGCCCGAAGTGATGTTCCTAAAGCAAACCCTTCCTATGTAAACGTGATTTCTCCATAGCAACATATTTCTGCGCCAAAACTACAGTTGTAATTTAAAAACAATTGGAGGAAGCATCAAAACAACAGACAAATAGTCAGCAAAATCACACTACCCCTATGTTAATCAGTGAAGTCAACAGTAGAAAATCTTTGGCTAAGAGCAGAAAGCTACATCTTCTAATTCACTCCTGTGTTTGAACCACAGTAATAAACTGTGTAGGACAGTGTTGTTACTTTAACGAGTTCTGTTTAGATGTCTCATTTTGTTGAGCAGATTTTCTCCGAGTTTTTTCATTCAATATTCTGTACTGTTTTGAAAGCAAAATACAACATAGCCAGAGCCATAGCAATAACAATGTTAAAAGACAGGTGGCAATAGGAACAAGGTTGTATAATTTGAGAAACTGTTTTGCTCAATCTAGTGTTGCATTTGGAAACAACAGATAGGAGGGCAGGTATTTTCTTACCACCATTTGTAATGTAAGTACAACCACAGCTCCAGTTCTGTTTGAGAGGGTACAGCACCCAGCGGGATACAGAAAAATAGTAGTCAGAGATGTCGCTTCAAGCCACAAGATAAATCATGGATTGGTTTAAGAAACAAAGCCACAAAAAGCCCTTGATATTAATGAGATTCAGCAAGCACTGATAAAAAATTTCTTCTGGTGCTTAACCCTTTGTAACTTAGGGCGGTTTTTATTCTCACTGTAGTAGGTGTGCACACTCTTGTGTGGAAGAGAGCTGGTAGAAATATCCACTGGGGAAAAAGATGAGAACCATATACAACAGATATAATAATGTACCACTTCCTCTGTACAGTATAGTGCAATTAATTCCCTCGTGACAGTTTCTGAAATTAGGACATATGTAAAATATGTATAAAATATTTGGATGTATTTTGTTAGCTTTGATTAATATTTGTCACACTGGTCAAAGTTACGACAACAGAACTCCTGTGCTCAAACATCTCCAAGTTCACCCTGTTCTTTCAAAAAAACAAGCATTTGTCTCAGATTGGAATTTTCTTTAAGATAAAACAAAACCTGAAAACAACCCAAACCTCTTAATTTAAAATTGCAATACTAAGAAGAAATCCAAACTTGTACTTTATTGATGGTTATACTAAATTACTTTGTTTATTTGCTTACACAGAAACCAAGTTCACTGCAGGTTAACAAATCAGGGCTATCTAAGGTACAGAGAAACTGTTGACCTTTTTACTACTTTAACTTGAAAAAGTATGGATTTAGTAGTATAACTTAAATCTATTAATCTCACTTAATCAGTACAAAATACTCTCAACTAAAGATATCTCCATCTCTTCTGATGTGAGGCTATAAACCAATGTATGCATGTACAGTCCTTTATAATTCCTGTCAGTAGCACACATACTATATATAAATGTCTTGATTTTATTTGCTGTTCTTTCAAGTTCTGCATCAGTGAGAAATCTTCAATAACAGAAGTAAAGCTCTTAAAGCCTTCTACTCCTCTCTACACCTTTCAGCAATAAATAAATAAGACCCCAGTGATGGAAGGAAGGCTTAACCCTTGCAAAGACACCTTCTGATTTCAGTGGTGTTTCACAGAGATCGAGTTAAAGGATAAAGGTTTAAACCACTAATTGCAATAACTTTTCTATTTTATTTTGCATAACTCTTTTTTTTTTCCTACAAAGTATGCTGAATTTCAAGACATGGCAAACAAGGACATGTGGCATCAAATTTTCATTTGAGAATTTTTTTTAAACAGCTGAACGTATATTTTATTTCTTCAGAACAAAGTTAAAGGCATTTAAAAAAAAAAACTTTGCTAAAACTGTAATTAAAACAAAATCATTTTCCTGAAATCTTTGTTAGGTGAACTAAATTATACTGGACATATATAAATAAAAAAGAAAAGAGCAAAGAAGAACATGAACATATATTACTAGTGTAATTCATCAAAAACAGTTGACACTTCAATCTAATCCAGAAAATGAAAACACAGAACTTTATAGAGTTATAGGAAGTAAGCAATTTAAACGTACCATGGCACAAGGTCATCTAACAATGAAGGCAGGAAGATGTGCTTTTTTTATTCACTCTCCTTCACTCTTTTAATCCTTCTGAATCTATCAAATACAGATTAATATAAATCTTTTTAACAGCCAGAGGTGATCTTCAAATCAGATAATTAATAGTAGTGGTCCAAGTATTCTGTAACAGGTCCATTTTCCATTTTAGTATAAAATGAAAGGACATTTTATGTAACTAAGCTGTCACTCTGGGAAATAGTTTGTTTTACATAATAAAGTAATATATGTCTTAACTAATTAGTTCATTATTTTAAAATGTAATTTTTGGTAAAACTCACTGAGATAGTTCATCTTCCTTAAAATGGTGCTGATGTGGAAAAAAAACAATTCTCAGAATACACTCACCACTGCCCATTCAAAACATTCACTTGCTGAATCATTCCCCATGTAGGCAGAGCTAAATGTATGAGGCAGAGAAAACACACTCAATTTGTTTTGCAAGTAAACCTCCAAGGCCATTTCATAAGCAAAAACCATATTCATGTCATACAGATACTGTAGTTAAGTTTATGATTCCAATTAGGCCTGGAGAGCTCTCAATACTCTAGAAAAAATTACTTCACTAATCTATATGTAAATACTTCAGTAAAACCACTGAACAGTGATCAAGTTCAGTATTAATATCACGAATTAAAGATGGCATCTGAAAACGTACTGTCTAGAAAAATGATCAGAGTTCATGCAGAAGAATAATCTATGATTTCAGCAGCCTATAAGCATCCTGGAAACAACCGTGGTGTTTTATTCATTAAATCTCAGTGTTATATACAAGAAAAAACATTATATATTGAAATAGAGCCAGGCATCTGGTGGCAGCAGAGTCAGTAGTAGACAATCACCTGGAAATGGCAGTCTGAAGAAACTCATGGTAGGATTAGCAGACACTATGTTGACCTGTTCGAATTCCCATCTAAAGATACTATCTGTGCTTGCATTTCCATTACACACTGTTAAACAAGAAACAAACAAACAAAACAACCAGACAAACAAATAAAAAACAACCAAACAAAAAAAACCTCAAAAACCAAATAACCCCTCTATTTCTAATTATTCATTTAACTTACTGAAAGTGTGTATATTTAAGTAGATTCAACAGCACATTTGCTTGCTCCAGTGGAGGGTAGGAAGAATCAGCCAAATATCCCATTGAAGTCCTATCGTGAGACAAAAATAGTTGTACTGGAGGAAGGCACAACCATCCCCATACTTTCCAAAGTGTTTAGGGTTTTTGTAGCTCCAGGACACATGAACTGTCACTTGTTTACATTGCTGCCTGTCCCTGTGTAGACCAGAATTGCTCTGCCCACGGACTCAGCTTTCGCACAGAGAGACAAGCCACATAGAATGGGCAGGTCCATGGTAAGAGCTCCTGACTGTTCTTGCTCCTGTTTCTCTCCCTTGGGTTCACCATCTTATATTGAGCCTTCTGGATGTGCAACACATATTTAGTATAATTTTTAAAGACAATCACTCAATTGACATGTAAGTTAGCTATGAAACATATGGGGCAGGATTTAGGTTGAGACCATAGATAGCTAAATACAGTTGACTACCTATGCACTAGATACACGAGGTCTTACTTCAGTCAACAGAAATTAATTCGATGCTCACACAGCTGAAATGACAGTTTAGATTGCCCTGGTGTTGGGTGGGATGGAGCTAATTTTCTTCCTAGTAGCTGATATAGTGTTGGGTTTTGGATTTAGTATGAGAAGACTGTTGATAACACACTGATGTTTCAGTTGTTGCTAAGCAATGTTTATAACAAGTTGAGGTCTTTTAGCCAGGAGGCTGGAGATGCCGGAAAAACTGGGAGGACAAACAGCCAGGACAGCTGACCCAACCTGGCCAAAGGGATATTCCATACTGTACAATGTCATGCTTAGTATATAAACTAGGGAAAAGTTAGCTGGGGGACTGCTGCTTGGGAATTTGCTGGGTATTGGTTGATAGTTGGTGAGCAATTGCATTGTGCATCATATGTTTTATATATTATTATTATTATCATAATTATCTTTATCCCTTTGTGTCCTATGAAACTCTATTTTAAACCACAAGGTTTACCTTTCTTTCTTTTTTTTTTTTTTTTTTTTTTTTTTTTTTTAATTCTCTCCCCCATTCCACTGCATGGGTGGGGAGTGACCTAACAGCTGTGTGTGGTGTTTAGCTGCCTGTCAAGTTAAACTGCAACATAAATGCATGCCCTAAGGTCTCAAAGACATCAGCCAAAGGTTAGCAGATGTAATCCAGAATGTACAGGAGATCCTCAATTGCAACCAGTATTAGGAATGGCAACAGGTTTCAGGGCAGTACCCTACAGTATCTCAAATGACACTGTATGCCTACCTGTAAGCAAATCAATCAATCCGGTCCATGATGTGTGATCTATTTAACTCATCCCATGGCAGGCACATAAGCTTGATGACTTCCCTTCTACCTGTCCGTACTGAAAAATAATTAGAATATATTTTTGAGTCTATCTTATGTGCAACTAACATGAGAATATCACTCCCTCTTCCATTCGCTGATTGAAGATGAACTTTGTTTAATGCCTTTTCAGCTTAAAATGAAGTCTGGTAACAGGTAGTAATGTCACATTTCCCTGCTGCTCATAAACCCTGTCACTGTACAACCTATTACCTAAACTCTACTGCAGAAATAGCATAAACACAAAAAGAAATGGCTCATCCATCCACAATTCATGATTCTTGGACCTTGTTGCACCATGCACAGCATAAAGAGAAGAAACACCCAAGTTCAACAAGTGTACTGCCTGACAAGGCAATTTTCACATAGGGACCTATAGGGAAAGGATGATGCTCCACTCTTCAGTGCAAGCTAATTCTAAAACAGTTTTAAATTGCAAGGTACTAAGAGCCAGGGACACTGTCCTCAAGAGCTGATCTGTCACATCTCTCACTGCAGTGTCAGTTTGGAAGTAGGCACAGAGAGAAGAGATACGGGCAGCTTTTGTGACCATTTGAACAGTCACAAGAGACCTCAATGTGCAGTAGGCACCAGGCAGAGGCCAGGACATCTCTCTGCAGCAAAGATGAAGAATAAAAAATGAACAGACAAAAGTGAGCAGTGGAAGAAATCCTATTTCCTGTCACTCTCCTTAGCTTAAATTAATGAATGTTTCTCTAACTGTTGTTGTGTCTAGGCATTATCTGCTCATTTTTGGTATGATCCATGAAAGAACTGAGCAGGAGGAAGAGAAGTTCATCATAGCCTTCTGACCCATGTGAAAAAAAAAAAGGTTATTCTGTATGCTGTGAATGACATGGGATTTGCATGAAGTTAGGCTAAGAGGAAAGTATGGAAATGGATACTGCAAATAGCAAAGCCAGAGGGGAAAAAACTAACACAAAAGCCAATAAATATATGTATAGAAAGGTATGAAGGTCCCTGAATGTGTAGAAAGCAAATCTAAACTTGATGCCAAAGTCTAGTGCACTCAAGTGTCAAACAGAAACCAATTTACCTTGTGTAAATACTGACAGTATAAACAATCCCATTTGGAAGAGGACCAATTAGCTGCAATCTCTTCTGTTTTCTCCCTCTGTTTCCCATGTGGCAAAGGAAAGGCAACAAAACACAGCTCAAAAGGTAAAATACACTCACCCACAGATAAAAGAAGATAGGATGGCCCATGTAGTCATCCTATGACGTAGGAGAAGAGGTCTCTGTCCTCCCGTAATTTGTGTCTGATAAACAGAGACAGGAGAGATGGCAGTCAGAGAGCACACAAAAAATATTCACTACAAAGTACAAATTCTGTTTGCAATTTGTAACTGCTTTCAGCTGACTTCAGTGTCTTCCAACTGGAATTCACCCAAACAATATATAACAGTACAAAGTATTTTATAGATGTCATACAGAACTGGAAATTGTGGCATCTACCCATGGCCAGTATGCAAGACTCTCTCTCGCACATGTTATGGGGATAACCATTTGTCTTCATGAAAACTGTTTGACCTCAGTATATTACAATAGGCTATGAAACTGCAAGTTTTTAATACTTTACATAATTGCCCAGATTTCCCTCTGATTCCAGATCTTCATTTTGAACTCATTTATTTTATAACAGCATAAAGGGAATTTAGCTTGTCAAGTGGCTGATAAAGCTGAAAATGAAATATCATAAGAAAAAATGTCTGGGGTAGACCTCTCTGACCCAAATTTCTCTTTTGCCAGCAGAACAATTTGTCTCACCAGTCACTGTATGGGCTTCATCAATTGTACAGCTGATGTTTTTCCCTGGACTTACATCAAATAACCTCAGCATATTGATCAGGATGTTCTTAAACCTCTGTTCTTTGACACTAAATCCAAAAGTTTCCTTTTCATATGCATTCAACAAATTGACATTGATAACCTCAGAACATAAAAATATGATGGATTTTATCTTGAAGAACCTAGAGTAATTAAATATGACCATCTTGTTTCTGAAAGGTTTCCTTCAGCTCTGTCTCAAGGATGTGACATATTTGCTGGGTTTTTTTTCAGTTTTTGATTTCTTTTACTTTGTCAGGGAAAGCGATGCTGTCATATATCACACAAAATAGTGATGCGGTGAGGAGTGATGAGTGACAGAATCCAGCAGAGGAAAACAGTTCAAATAAAAGTGTTTCATATCTTAAGCCATACAGCATTTTGCCAGTAATGTAAAATCTTTAAGATTTGGCAGATACCATTAACCAGGATTTGCTTTCCTCAAAGACTGGAAAGGAATTTTCTTCCCTCAGAAAAGCAGGAGCAGTCAACGAAAAACCTCATCATCATTAGGAATGTAAATACAGAGTAAATTTATCTAATGACTCTACTGAAGAAAAATTGTGAAAGTTGAAGTCTGGAAGTGAAAGACCCAAAATTCATACTGTTATCCATTGTTAATTTTTTATTTTCGTTTCATTTTGCCTTATGCATCTGTATAATTATGTGGCTTCTGCCATCACTGTATCAGTCAACGTCTTAAACATTTAAAATATCTTTTTTTTTTTAAATTTCCCAGCTTGTAGAAACAGCTTGACTGATTTATGCACCTACATGCATGAAAGATTATAACAGAAAAATTATGTAAAGGATTTTTTTAAAAATGTTCTGCTTTAAATGCAGTAATCTCCATGGTTAGTCTCAGCCTAGGCAGGAATTCCATTGATGATGACATAAATGTTTTGCCCCCTCATGTATGCTCAAGTCTCATTGCAGTGGACACAGGTTGTCATGGAAAGCATTATTCCAAGGAAATAAATATAACTTCTTAGGTAGGTCAAAGGGCTTTGTGGGCTTTTGGGGATAGAAGCAGCTCAGGGCTTGGCTGTGGGAAGGGCAGGACTGGGCAGTGGTGCTGGGCAGAGCTGAAGGCCACAGCTGAAGGGCTGAGGAGAGATAGAAGAGGTAGGGGAGCAGCTCACAGAGCAAGGAGGGGTTGGCTGAAATCAGCTGTTGAGGAAAAAGTGGCAAGTGTAGGATGCCAGCAGCTAGCCTGGGCAGCACCAGGCAAGCAGGACTAGCAAGCGCCTGGCTGCAGGGGGCATGGTTTATGGAGAGGAACTTGGCTGACACCAACACCACGTGCCACCACGTTGGCTCAGTCTGGCTCAGTGCTACCCGGTAATCCTTAATCACTTCAAACGGCAGATGCAAATAATTGTAGGAGGGGCGGCATTTCACTCCCCACCACCCACAGGGAAAAAGACTAAACATTGTTATTGTAGTTCTTTAAGAATTAGTTATGACTACCTTGTTTTTCTTATCTCCCTCAAATAGAAATATTATTTCTTACATCATTCATGTTTGCGCTTGTCAAGTCCAGGCAGATGCCCAAGCTAGTAAAAAGTCTGAATAACAAGGAGAATGTATGCAATATCAGTTTCCAAAATCTAAACCCCCTTCCTTCATAATAATTGCTCTATTCATGACCTCATTTTGGTGCACTATAATAGCTGAATAAACAAACCTGACTAGATTAAGATTTGATTGTGCAGACTCTACTAGATCACAAGCATATTGTTTTGCAAAGTAAGGATTCTTTAAAGAAAAATACGAAGATTTATCAGATACAAAACCCCAATGTCCATATTAAGTAAATACTACCTGTAAATACAAAGAAAATATTTTTACGAAATACCAAAGAGACCATTTAATCATTGTCATACAGCAGCCTCTGTAAATCCTGGGTAAATTAAGATCATAAAATCAATTAAATTATATCAATACTAATCTCCTAATTCCCATAGTTATTTCTAATATTCCAAGTTGTAACTGTCAGCCACATGGAAATTCAGAGGACATATAGATTGCACCCGCACTTAGCTCTTCTCATTGAACGCTAGCATTTTTGTCACTGGAAGATGGAAAAGTCTTTGGAGACCAAAGGTAAAGAGGTGCTGCTAAGAAGATGAAGCCTCCAGAAAACTGCATGAGTGGACAAAAGCAGTGCTAAGATTATGTTGATAATAGATCACAGCCAGATGTTTGCTGACTATTTCTGCTTGTTCAAAGCAATGAAGCTAGCCTAAAAGTGAGACACTTTCAATAGTACTTCTGCACTTTGAGGACTTTGAATAAAATTGTTGCTTGCAAATGTTGTGTATTTTTTTTGTAAGAATTACAAATTTAGTACTTACTCATTTTTATTCCTAGTCTCCATTTCATGTTTGTTTAGGTTTATTATAACTACCTTCCATCTACTCCAACACGCTACACATGCAACAAGCTCTCCCTGACCACAAGGCAAATCATGTATCTCCTGCCCTAGTAGGAGACACCAGAATTCAAAGACACCATCATGACTCAAGCTTTAGAAGTGGACTCATGTGAACTTCATGAGGTTCAAGAAGGCCAAGAGCAAGGTCCTGCACCTGGGTCAAGGCAATCCCTAGTATGAATACAGGCTGGGGGATGAAGGGATTGAGAGCAGCTCTCTGGAGAATGACTTGGGGTACTGATGGATGAAAAGCTGGACATGAGCTGACAGTGTGTGCTTCCAGCCCAGAAAGCCAACTGTGTCCTGAGCTGCATCAAAAGAAACATGACCAGCAGGTCAAGAGAGGTGACTCTGACCCTCTACTCCGGTCTGGTGAGGCCTCACCTGGAGTACTGCATCCAGCTCTGGAGCCCTCAGTACAGGAAAGACATGGACCTGTTGGAGAAGAGGGCCATGAAAATGATCAGAGGGATGGAACACCTCTGCTATGAGGAAAGGCTGAAAGAGTTGAGGTTGTTCAGCCTGGAGAAGAGAAGGCTCCAGGGAGACCTTATTGCAGCCTCTTAGTACTTAAAGGGGGCTTATAAGAAAGATAGGGACAGAATTTTCAGCAGAACCTGTAGGGATAGGGCAAGGGGTAATGGTATTAAACTAGGACAGGGGAGATTCAGGTTACACATAAAGAAGGAATGTTTTACACTGGAACAGGTTGCACATGGAGGTGGTAGATGCCCCATCCCTGGAAACATTCAAGGACAGGCTGGTTGGGGAACTGAGCAACTTGATCTACAGGATGTTTCAAAAAGGTGGACCCAATTTCAAAGTAATTTCAAACTGAAATTAGGTCCATCTGTTTGAAACACACTGTAGTTCAAGACGTCCCTGTTCATTGCAGGTAGCTTGGATTAGATGACCTTTGAAGGTCCCTTCCAACCCAAACTATTCTATGATTCTATGATCCTGTAATTCTATGGTTTGAGTAATGAAGTTATCCTGATAGAAAGCACTGCATTGACCTTCAAGAAAAGATCTCAAAATTATAAAGAACATCTGTGGGTTTTTTTAATGTTAGCAAAGCACATAGAAAAAAAATAGTTAGAGTGCCATTTTCACAGAGCTGTCTGTGGGAATGGAGCAGAAACAGTGCTATTGAAAGAGAAGGCTGTCTGTGTCAACTGTGTCAACTGTGTCAACACCTGTTGATACCTGCTGTGACACACCACATGTCCTGTTTTTACTGATCATCTAGACTGATAAAATTTCTTTCTTTGTCCTCCACAGAAGCTTTGCCACTCATTTCCCTCACTTGTGTGGTGATGTTCAGCCTGTTCGGTTTCATCAGTTTTTTTCTGTGTGTCCTGCTTGTTCCTGGAACTTTCTTCTCTCAAAGCAAGAGCTTTTACAGTGTGTATATTTCCACTGTTCTAATTCCTCCTCTTCCCTGCCTGCCAGGAGTTTGTTTCCCATTCTGCTTCTTATATCCCATTCTGCTTCTTATATCCATCACTGAGTTTCTGTGTTGGCCCCTTTGTTCCTTCCTCCCTCCTGTCAGTATCAGTGTCTGTTTTTTCAGTGCACAATGCCTCTGACAGTTCTATGCTGCAATTCTTTAGCAACTCCATGCTCCCTCATTGTTAATATTTATATCATCTTGGAAACTAATATCTGAAGGCATCAAGATATTAAACACCTTGGGGAGAATGAACAAAAGTAAGAGCTAGATAGGTTGGAAGGCATGAATGAAAGTCATTAACCACTTCTCTCCTTTACAGGCAGTTACAGAATATGTATTTTAAAGAAATGCATCATCTTTTTCCTTTCAGTATTCAGATTTCCTCTCAAATCAAGGATGCTGTCCCCATTTATCTGCAGCCTCTTTGAATTCACCAGGTGAATCTGCTGATGAATCTGCTGTACCTGCTACTCAACAGTGGTGAGGTCACGTCTGGAGCATTGAGTCCCATTCTGGGATCCCCAGTACAAGACATGGATTTCCTGAAATGAGGTCAGTGAAGTGCCGTACACACGATTAAGGGGCTGGAACATCTTTCAAATGAGGAGATGCTGGGAGAGGTGGGACTGTTCAGCCCAGAGAAGGATCAGAGAGGTCTTATCAATGTATGTAAATACTTGATGGGAGAGAATAAAGAAGAGAGAGACAGATTCTTCACAGTAGTGACCAGGACAAGAGGCAGTGGGCGCAAGTTGAAACACATGAAATTCCATCTGAACACAAGATAACACTTTTTTTTTTTACTGTGAGGATGATCAAACGTCGGCACAGGTGGCCAGAGAGGTTGCGAGGTCTCCATCTGTGGAGATATTTACACTATGACTGGATATGGACCCGGGCAACCTGCTGTAGCTGCCCCTGCCGTGGGCTGGGGGTTGGACTAGATGATCTCCAGAGGTCCCTTCCTACCCAAACAATTCTATGACTCTGTGAATCAGTCAAGATTCTTGTGTTACAGACTGACATACAGGAGAACCGACACTGAGTTAAATTAAAAGTTTTACAAACATAGGCAAAAGTTTACCTGAAATTCTATATTGTGTATTATTTTGTATACATGAAATTATAACTGACAGAAACAGAAATGTGACTTTCGTGGCTAAAGGTCTATGACAGATAAAGACAACTAAACTTATGCTGAGAACACTGTTCCTATGTAGGCATCATTTTTTTGCCAGATATCCTAAAACTTTTTTTTTCTTTTTTTAATTGGCTATTATCAAACAGAAGCAATTTATCTCTTTTGTGAGGTTAGGCAAATAATCGGTTCAGAATTAACATGCAGCTTCTATCCCCAAGAATATTTTGTAGGAAATTATTTTTAAATAAGATTCAAATCTTTATAATTAAGAAGGGCAAATATATTAATAAGGATAAAGGGATACATTTCTAATCTCCAAGTTATGCAAATTACTCTGTGATTTTTGTCATTTACTTCAGAACCAGCAGAACAATGGAGTTTTTTCACATGCATGACAATCCTTCTCATTTATGTGCTTGACACATTGCAACTGGATATTTATTCTTCCAAGGCAAAATTTAATGGCATTGAGACTATAAGAGCATACCTTTTATTTAAATATATTCACATTTTGAAAACCACAATGTTTATAAATATTCTTCTTTATAAATAACCTTTACAGAGCTCTCAGATCTCAGCCTATCATTGTTCAAATTATTTGCTAGGTACATAATTACAAGTGATCAAGGGGACAACGTTGCTTCAAACAAAATTTTGTTTCCTTTTGCCTTTGCTTTTTTGTCCACATGCCAAACACTGGAGTAGCCCAATATCAAATGAGTTTGAACTCTGTTGTTAACAGACGCGTCAAAAATATTTTATGCCTAGAAGAGAAATATGCAAATTCAAACACTTTGTTCTTGCCTCCTTTCCTTCTTTCCTTTTCACTCAGCTAACATAACAAGGAAGAAAACCACTTGATAATAGCAGGATTGGGCTAATCATCGCTATGGCACAGTGTGTGTACAGCACACTGAGACTCTCCCTATGCTCAGTTGAGGGATTAGATGGAGTATGACCAAATAATCCAGTGCAGCAGCACAGGGAGATTCCTGAGCTACCTCAAAACAAGATGATGGCAAATAACTTGCTAATATAACTGCACTGCTTTAAATAAGCAGCTGCTTTATACTAGACAGGGGAGCTCTACACACTCCCTGTTTCCCTGTTTTTCCACTCAGAATATGTTCCAGCACCTCTCATACCACCTACCTGGTGGTTCTCACGCTGAAAGGCGCATCGTGGAAAATGTTTCAAAGGTTAAGAGGTAGGGAAGGGCGGCTTCACCAGGGAGCTGCAGGTGGCAGAGCAAGGGTTTCTGTAGGGCTGCGGCCAGGGGAATGAAGTGGCAGTAAGGAGAGGTAAGTTGTGTGAAAAGGTGATACAGAAGAAATACACAGGTGCCAGGAATCCTTTTAGACTTTCTGGAGAATCCTGAGGTGTGAAACTGTTACAGCAGTGAACTATGGGCTGCTTCTGCATTTTCTTGTGGTGCCATCTCCCTACCTTCAACCACTGTTTTCTCAGCACCACACTATTCACCATCCTTGTTGTTTGTCTTTTGGGAGTCTCCGCCGTGCTGCGTTTACAGGCTCCCCGATAACATGTCCTCCTCCCATGTAATCTCAATTTCCAAAAAAAAAAAGGGAGCACATTTCCTACACTGGTACTTCCTTACTTACCAAAACCCCTACATCAATAAGCCCACACACTTTTCCAAATTTGATGTCAAAAATTCCTTTGGTTTTAATAACTCTCCATTTTACATATACAAACCCACACCTATGTACTGGGGCAGCTGACTAATTCACACTATTATATGGAAACATGAGGGTTCTTCGAATGTAACCAATCTTGTGTAAAGATAGAGAGCAATATTGGAAAGCTTGATCCCAGGACTCCCAAATTTTTAGACTGCATTCTGTCAGGAATATCACTTTCCTGTAGTCAGAGTCCAAATTCTTAATTACAGTCACACCTAATGGGCAATATTTCTTCACACTGAAGGAGTATGCAGCTCTGCTTGTCAGGGTTTAGGGTGTAAGGGATGATGGAAAGATAGAAAGAATCCCAGGCAAAGGAATATTTTCTATTACTTGTCACAGAACTTTGGAGAAACTAAAGACAGATATTGAAAAAAAAAGGTCTCACATGAGAAACAACTTACTCTTAGTCATTTTTTGCCATTTACTTTAAATCTCAGATAGTAAATGAAGGAATTCTCAGGTATTTGTACAGAAAAATGAAGGCAGGTTTGAAACATGCACTTTTAATGACACTTTAGTTAATACTGCTGTTATTAGTGCCAGTGTCCCACGTTTCAGAATAGATTAGCAAACTCAGTAGCGTGCCAAGGCACACACTTCTTTATACAGCATACTACAACTGTGTACTTCACCTGATGACAAGGGCAGTTACTGCTTTGTGAAATAATGCAGCATGTTAGAGAAAACACATAGGATGGCCTTAAAGGGAGACATTTTCCTTTGTCCCATACTCATTCACCTGAAAGCCCTTCAGGGTGGAACCTGTGACTGTTCTGCATATAGATATAGACACGATCACAATGCCTCAGTTCAATAAAAAGTTCACATAAATAACTGTAATGATGTGAATAGTCCCACTGAAAGATATAGGCATTCTTAATGGTCAAAAACCTTACTTTTATAAGTAAATAAATACTTGATCTACAAATAATGTGCTATGTACATATATCAAAGAGTGAGAAGCATTTGACAAACAGGTCTAAAAGCTCAACTTTCCTTTTTTCCATAGGTTTTCTAGAGAACAGATAAGCTATTTACCTAAAACAATGCACTCTTGTCAGTAACTTCCAGTAAAATAATGAAAACTATACTTTCAGGCATAACAACATACTTAGCTTGCCATATTCATCAGATGTTGACTAACTAGCTGGCAGAACTTAAAAAAGCTACTAGGATTTCTAGTTGACTTACTTCTCAGCCCTTTTGCAGATCTGTTTGGGTCCATGCAGTTAACATATTTCAAAATGTAAGCAGAGCTGCTGAATTTGTCACTTGAAATCAGAAACTTTTCTTTGTATTTGTGAGAAAAAAGATCTGCAGTTGTTGAACGAGGGTTTACAGGAGACACAGAAACCACAGCACCACTTTCAGAACCACAAAGCTATATGTATGAGAGTATTCTACCATAAAGTTACATGTAACATCCTCTGTAAACTTACAAAGCACACAGATTCAAAAGACAGTAAATGAAAAAACAAGTATTTGTTACTTAAATAAGAAACACAGAACTCACTGTATATGATAAAATATTACGAATTATTTTTGTAGTCAGATATTTTGAGATAGATTATTTCAGACAAAAATACTAAAAACTAAGTACATTTGAAAATATACCACTTACATCTTTAAAATTTCTATCATAGAACCATAGAATGTCTTGAGTTGCAAGGGACCCATAAGGATCATCAAGTCCAACTCCTGTCCCTGCATATGCCAACCCCACCGTTCACATCACGTGTCTGAGGGTATTGTCCAGTCTCTTCTTAGAATCATAGAATCATTTTGTTTGGAAGAGACCCTCAGGATCATCAAGTTCAACCATAACCTAACCTAATTCTGGCACTAAACCATGTCCCTAAGAACCTTGTCTAAAAGCCTTTTAAACACTTCCAGGGATCGTGACTTTACCACTTCCCTGGGCAGCCTGTTCCAATGCCTGACAACCCTTTCTGTGAAGAGTTTTTTCCTAATATCCAATCTAAATCTCCCCTGGTGCAACTTGAGGCCATTTCCTCTTGTCCTCTCACTTGCTGCTTGGGAGAAGAGACCAACACCCTCCATGCTACAACCTCCTTTCAGGTAGTTGTAGACAGAAATAAGGTCTCCCCTCAGCCTCCTTTTCTCCAGGCTAAACAGTCCCAATTCCCTCAACCGCTCTTCATCAGACTTGTGCTCCAGGCCCCTCGCCTGCTTCATCGCCCTCCTCTGCACTCTCCCTAGTATTTCAATGTCGACCAAGGGGTGCGTGCATGACCATAGTGGTCAACCAACCGAGAAGTTTCTGTTGCTTTCAGGGGGTGAGGAATGAGGGGAGTGCATCTGCCACATAATCAGGAGCTTTCTCCTGTTGTGGATGGTGGATGAGATTCTGAGCACCATTTAAACTTTTTCGACTTCTCCT
Source organism: Caloenas nicobarica (assembly GCF_036013445.1). Lineage (NCBI taxonomy): Eukaryota > Metazoa > Chordata > Aves > Columbiformes > Columbidae > Caloenas > Caloenas nicobarica. Next base: position 178,586,302 of record NC_088245.1, read on the forward strand.
TCCCATCAGTCCCTTGGCACGTATTGTGTTTCAAAGCAAAACGTCACCACTTAACTCTGCAAGAGGAAGGTAACGTGATGGTCAGGACCAAGGCACAGAACTGGACCTTCTTGTCACTCAACACTGAGCACTGGGCCAATGGGAAGGTAGAAAAGATCAATAGTGTAGCAAGATGAGAGAAATATTGACCAGTGGCCTTCTAGACAAAAAGTAGTGATTCTCTTGTAGTAACATACACGTTTCTTTCCTGGGATACAGGTGTTTCCTCAGGTTTCCTATGAGAAAAGCTCCTGGGAGAAAGAAAAGGCTTATATAAGTGCAACCCCTGCATGACCTTTTTGTCTTCTTGGACAGTTCAATATCAGAGAGATAGAGGTAAAGCACAGAGAACGAAAGAGGAAGAAAAAGGAAAAGGACTCATCCAAACACTGAGACTGGACAGGTATATATTTGAGACTTTATTTCTGTAAAGAAATAGTAAGACATTTTAGAAAGACATACATATGAAGAAATACTAATAACTGCAGGCAGTCCATACAATGTATTCCAGCAAAGGCAAAAGGAACAGGCATGTATTGGTCATTCAGTCTGATTACAAACAAATCACTTTGTCAGTACTCAGATTTGAGACAGCTTTGTTTCCAGATGGCTGGGATCCCTGTAATCATTTCTTAATGGAATTTGAATAATCCTCTATTTATAAAGTGTCCCAATATACATTGGGACATCCATGCTACAGAAAAGAGAAAGGGGCACAACTTCGTATTCCAATATTATAGCAGAGACTCTAAATCTGTATAAAGCACTAGCAAATAGACAGCTGCGTGTGCAATTGCACCAACTCCAATTAGGAAATTCAGAACAAACGCTGATCTGCAGTTCTCAATTAGCCACAGAGGCAGGTATATGAATGGCAGGGATATTTCTACCTGTAGAGTGCAAAGGAATATTTTTGTTTGTTTTCAGAAATTATCTGGGGATTTTTTTTTTTTTTTTCTGAAATCTCTTGGGTTTACCATAGTGCAGAGCTCATAGCAGTTGGGAGTGTAATTACTTAGGGCAGTGATTGCTGAGGGTATCAAGTGAGGCTTTGCCCATGAAGAAAAGATGGCATTGGCTCGGAAACCCTTCAGATGCCAGCTGGGAGAGCTGCACCTGAATTTCCATGCTCTGCTGACTCCTGCACCATCACTGCAAAACTTGCAGATCAGCCATGCAATTCCTTTCCCCTGCTGTGGATGGCACTTGTATTTCCCCTTCTGAAAGGAGCTCGACCCCATCAGACATCATGCAGGGCTCAAGTATCCACACAGCAGAAACTGTTTAAATATATGCAGCTTTTGGAAACGCTGCTTTCTAGGCTCTGGTGATGACAGAAGGGACAGTGTTTGTTTCAGTCCAGAAGTGGCTGATGTGCTGAAGAAGCAAGAAAGGAATGTTTTATGTAGCTGATGTGGAGATATTAACATGGTAGAAACTGCAAGCTAGTCATGTTTAAGGAAGAACAATAAGAAAGAGCATGATGTTGCGTGCTGAAGACAGAAACTTGCACTGGCCAAAGAGAAGCAATGAGTTCTCGCTTCATGTGTTGAGCAAGGTGGTTCAGCATCAGTCTGCCAAGAATGAGTAGTTTGAAATAAAACATGGCGGGTTTTATGGAATGAAGGAAGACGCTGTCCAGCATGTCCCTCATGTCCCTCCCAGATGATAGGCACCACCATGTGTAACGCGCTCCATATATCCTGAAGTTCACATGCTAGCTCCAACCCTTGGAGAGATGTTCCAGCTAGTGGGCACCTGCTCACGGAGCTGAAGGGTGAGCCAGCAAGGCCTCCTGCGAGGGGTGGGATGGGTCCGAGGGCCACGCGGGGCTCCTCTGGCTTAGCGCTGCACGAGTGAAATGTGCCGGCCAGAGCAGGAGGACACGCTGCCTCTCTCCTCGCCTCCGCCAAGGTGGTGCTGGGGCTGCATCGTGCCCCTGGAAGCCCAGGTGTCAGAGCTCATCCAGGAAATCCAAGCAGCCAAAATAAGTCAGCACCTACAAGGACAGAGTCAGAAAGCACTGATGAAACAATGAAGGCAAGAACGGTGGTGACTTAGTTGCCTGTTCTTTGGGAAGTCCAATGAAAGGGGAGTCAATGACTACTGTGTCGCTCTGGCCCCTTCTTAACACATGTGATACCCTCGGGGCACAGCAAGTTCTCAGAGATGTGCAGTGCCCCTTGGCCAGGCAGTGGGCTCGGCAGGGAGCCCCTAGGGTGCTGCGATGTCCTTTCCAAAACCCAAGCAGCAGCATCCCTCGCTGTCCCTTGCTAGAAACCCTGGTTTGAAGGAAAAACACGCTGCTTTTTTATTGTTTGCTTGTTTTTCACTTCCCCCAATTATCTCAGGTGAAATGGGAGCTGTTTAAGAAGTGCCAGTATCTCCGTGTCTACAGCTACTTGGAACAACTCCTTGCTGTGTCTTCAGGATTCAGACACAAGCCGCCACTGGGATTGCCAGCTGACATGAACAGGAAGGTGGGGCTTTGCGTCTTTCTGTAGGCAGAGGGTCAAAGAGCTCAAACTTGTGAGTCTTGTGACCTTGCTGGGGTCTCTGCTCAGCCTTGCACAAACAGAGCTTCAACAGGCACAACGTGAAAACTGCCAATGTTGGAGTGCTGTGTTTCTCCTCACATACACGCTGTCCCAAAGACAGGTGTGTGCTTCCTGTCTTGGGCCATCTCTGGGGACCTCACAAATATTTCCCGTATGCAGAGCAGTGTTCAGAGCTTTGAAAGATGGACAGCAGAGTCTGCTACACACCTGGGCTCCTCGTTCTTTTCGCCTGCTTGGATTTCCTCCGTTGCCCACTGCTCACAGCCCTGTTGCCAGCTTCCTGCGCTTGCTCTGGGGTTGCCCATCGCTCTGCTCTTCACAGGCTGGTTTTCTCTTCCTGTGGACTGGTGAAGAGCCTGGCAACCTTTGCATCCAACAGCATGGTTAGACAGGTAATGCCATTCTAAAAATGAATCCTGCTCTTAAGCAAAGCTAGCTCATCTTACCCTCTCTCCCCAGAGGCGCTATTCAGGTGTTCACTTTCCAGAGGGACTGGAGGCACCTGCAAGGGAAACGGAGAAGTGAAGATGTGGCAGGGACCTACTTGCCCAATATCTACCTCAGCTCTCCACTTTTGCAGAGCTGCAGGCTGGTGGAGGGCCTTGCTTGTCCCTGTGGCAGCAGTGCCACCCTGGGAAGCGGGGAGGCTACTTTGTCATGCTGTTTGTGGCCCTGACATACCTCTGAGGATTCTGCTTCTGCCCCTGGCGCTGGCAACTCCTCGGCGGACGCATCGGCAAGCCCAGCCTCCTCCTCCTCAAAGAGTTCCTCGTGGTGGTCAATGAGGAACTCCACCAGCTGCGTCACCTGCACACAGCAGACCATTGCTTTCCAGCCCGGTGGCTGAAAATGGGCCAGACAGCCCTTCCCGCTCCTGACCCTCACTTCACTGCACAAGCTGCAGCTGTGGGGCTGCATTTCCCAGCATCTCCCCCAGCAGCGTTTGCTGAAGAGAGGAGGCAGCCAGCAACCCCTGAGCAGCAAAGCTGGGGTGGGCCTGGCAGGCTGTAGCCGGCTGTTAAACACAGCGTACCTTCCCCGTCACCTGCACCAGGATGTCCAGGGGCAGCGTGTCCTCCTCGGGTGGGCTGAGGAGGTTTGGCCCCACGCAGATAGCCAGGCTGGCAGCTGTCATCCTGCTGGTGCTGGTGTTCCTGCTGATGGTGTGGAGCAGGGTGAGCAGGTGCTTGAGGAGGAGGAGGTTGGGCTTGGGCAACTTGCTGGCCACGCTGAGGGAAAAGGAACACAAGTTTAATAAAGGAGATGTTGTCAACAGCGGTCTGACGAGGCTGATCCCAGCCAAGCCCACCCGAGGGAAGGCTCTCCGGCCACACCAGGCTTACAACAAGGGGACTGTCTTGGCTGAGATACAGCCACCTCACTCCCTCCCTGCCCTTTTAGCAAGAGTCCCTTCATGGAGTCACCCCCAATGTCTGCAGGCATTGCCCCAAGGAGAGAAATGCTTTTCTGTGCCGCTTTCTCCCATAACCTGACCCCACAGCAGCAGCAGCAGCAAGAGGTGTCTGGAAGAAAGCACGTCTTTTTCAGGCAGGCTGTGGCTTTGCAGCCAAGTTTTGGGCTCTGGCAGTGCCTGCGGAGCACACAGGCTGCTGGCCACACTTACTCCTTCAGCCCCGTCAGCCTCTCCTGCCTGCTGGTCTTCTGCAGAGCGCTCATCCAGTCCTGGTAGAGCTCTACCTGGAGGAGCTTGGAGGGGATCTTGCGCAGGAAGTCCTGCAATGGCAAGGGCTGCGGGTGAGGCTGTGCCCACTGCCGCCGGGAGCACAGGCAGCATCCCCAGCGCTCGGGCTGAGCAGCAGCTCCTGGTTTTGGGCTCCCGCTCTGGCGAGTGCCCGTCAGCACTGAAAGAGGTGGGAGCTGCTGGGTTCACCTTCAGGATGCCGGCCAGGAGGTGCACCGGCTGGCTTTCGAGCTGGACGTGGGCTCCGCTGTCAAGGGCCTCCCGGAGCTCCCGGGAGGCGCGCTCGCCGGCCGCCAGCCGGAAGATCCCCTCCGTGGATGGCCCGTGCTCCTGCAGGAGAGCCAGCAGGTCCTGCGGGGGACAGGGGAGGACATTGCTGGGCTGGAGACAGGCCCTGGGACAGGGGAACCTCCTCAGGGGCAGGAGCGAGTGTGGAAGGCTCTGCGGGGCTCAGTGGGGCGGGACAGGGATTGGCTGGAGGTGGATGACATGGAGAAGAGGCAGCTTTGTCCCCAAGACCCATCTGAGGTGCCTCTGATGGGGACACTGCATCTCCAGAGGAGCCAGTGGGATGGGACTCCCTGGGCAGGCAGGCAGGCTTACCTGGATGGGCTGGGGCAGCGCGCCGTCCTGGCTGCAGAGAGCTGCCAGGGGCCAGCCAAACAGAACCCCCCTGTCACCACAGCCCGATGGCTCGGCAGCCTCTGCAGCAGCTGAGGTCCCTCGCCGTGCAAAGGTCCAGGGCAGCCACCTCCACCTCCTGGTGGTCCCACCTGCGGCCAAGGAGAAGAGGTGTGAATGAGAAATGCCAGGCAAACCTCCCTTGGCCATCTCAGCACTGTTCTAAAAGGCAAGCGCATGGGAAAAGCATCGTTTGCGACTAAGGAACCTCGGGGACTCAGGTCTCTCCCTCTGCAGAGCGATGGGGACGTAAGTGCCCCGTGGGAAGGGCAACAGCAGCCCCAGCACAGCACGGCTGCCTGACTGGGAGAGGAGGAGAGAAGGGCCGTCCTGCCCCCATCTTCCCCAAACTCACCAGCAGAGTGGTCTACTCCACCTTCGCTGCTGGAGGAGACAAGCGGTGGTGGCTGCTGCTCTGCACCAGCCTGCAAGAAACGTGTTGCGCTCACTGAACGGCCCCACAGCAGAAAGGTCCCCTGGCATTCTGCATCGTGCCCTGGCCATGTGTGAGAGACGTAGACGGCCCAGGTTGCATCCGGAGCGATTCTCACCTTTGCCTGGCTCTTGACCAGCCTCTCCAGGCTGCTGGCGTGCAGTGTCATGGCCTGGGCAAGGGGAAAAGAGCAGAAGGTCAGATGTGATGCAACTGATGCTGGGCTGGAGCAGCCTGTGGGGACAGAGCAGAGACAGCAGGGACACTCACGGCATTGCGGGCCCTCAGCTCCTTCAGCAGCAGCTTGAAGGAGGGCAGCTGGGTGACCCGAGCTCCCTCCACTCCTTCTGGTGTTCTGTGCAAGGGGAAGGGGAAAACAAAAGCTGTGTGACACCAAAGCCATGGTTTCCCTCCCCAGCCAGCCCGGGAGCACTTCCAAGCTGCCTCAAAGCAGCCGGATACCGTCGAGTGGAGAGCAGTGGCGCTGATGAGGACGGGTCTGGGAAGGTGTTGGCTGGACAGACCTGGGTGAAGCCACTCCACCAGCTTTGCCCGAAGTAAGAGCTGCCCACAGCCATGGGTGCAGCTCTCCCCATCTGGGGACAGGAGTTGCTGCATCGTGCAGCTACCCCTGGAGCATCCCCCCATGATGTGAGCACAGGCTCCCCAGGCTGCACTGCCAGGCAGGGCTTACCCAAGGAGTGCACTGAGCCAGAGCTCCTTCGCTGCCCGGCAGCTGCAGAAAGAGAGGAGAAACAGCCTGAGTGCCGCTGCTCCCCGGCCTGCGGGCAGAGGCGGGCGCTGGCACAGCCCTGCTGTCCCCGTGGGGACGGCCACAGAGGCATGACAAAGCCATGACAAAGCCTCGTGGGGCAGGACTCCTCCCTCCTGTGGTACGTGGCACCGAGACTCACCGGAAAGTGAGGAGACAGGAGCCGCAGGGCCAGACGAGGACAAGCGAGGTGGTGTGCTTGCCTTCCTCCTCCTCAGCGCCATCGCTGGCTGCCCCCTTCCCGCTGCTCAGCACCCGCAGCCGGCCCAGGGCCAGGCAGAGCTGCGGGCGCGGGGCGCGGCCACGTCTGCAGAGAGGAGCGGCAGGGAGTGACCTGGAGGTGGCCGAGCTCCATGGCTCCCCTCTGGTGTCCCCCAGCCATGGGTACAGCCATGGGCGCATCCAGGCCCGGGGTGCCAGGATCTTGGGACTTGTCCCTGGGTATTCCTGCCCTGCTGGGAGGGCCAGGGCTCGGGAGGAAAGGCAGATGAGCTCTGCAAGACTTACTGGGGCTTGGCGATGACCAAGGTGTCGCTGAAGAGGAGGAGGTCCCTCTTCCTGGTCGCACGGCCCTGGGTCACCCGCACGCGCTGCCGGAGCAGTGGCTCGCGTGATGCCGGGACAGGCACGCACTGCTGCACGGGCTCAGGGTCGTCCCTGCGGAGCACACAGTGTTGGGCATGAGAAAAGCAGCTGCTGTGGGGTCTGGCTGTGCCAAGGTGTCCCTGAGCCTCGGGGAACCTACCTGGAGCCGCGGCAGCAGTTCACCTGGCCCATCCCGACGAGGACAGTAAAACTGTCGCGTTGGACACGCTGGTGGTCCTCTAAATACTGCCCAGTAGGCAACAGAGAGACTCCCAAAGGGCGTCCAAGTGCCGAGGAGTGCTGCTGGGGAAGAGCTTGGCTCTGCCCCGTGCTGCTCCGTGTTGGCACAGAACCGTTGCCGGGCCAGCGCCGGGTCAACACAGCATCGCATTCTAACCGCCGTGGTGGGGGAGGGGCACTGGGGGTCTCCCCAGGATGCCCATGTCTCTCTCGTCCTGGGGAGTCCAGCCCTGGGCACAGCGCTGCAGGCCTGGCCTCAGCAGCGCTGAGCAGAGGGGAAGAGTCTCCTCCCTCCAGCTGCTGGCAGTGATTTGGCCCTGCAGCCCAGGCCACCACTCGCTGCCGCCCTGGGCCAAGAGCACCTTTCTGGCTCCCGGTCGGCTTGTTGTTCACCAGGACCCCAGGACATTTTGTGGCGCGTTGCTTTCCAGCAGCTTTGCCAAGCTGCTTTGTTTAATGAGTCTGGTTGTGTCCTGGGTTCCTTTATGCCCGTACCGGTGCCATCCGCAATTGGTCCCACCCTCTTTCTGCAGGGGTCCCAGTTCCACTGCTGTGAGGATGAGGAGGGCATGTTTCCTCTAGCCAACGCATTGAGCCAGGTGGAAAGGTTCTCTCTTGTTATGAGACATGAAGAAGGAGGATTCAGCCTGGCAACAGAGCGCAGAGCTGATTTTCCTTTACTCCAACTTTTCACACCCACTTTGTTCTTCTTCACATAATGTCCAGCAAGAAGTTGGTGTTGGCACTCCCGTGGGAAACTGGAGAGGACTTTGGCTTTTCCCAGCTGCAATACAAACAGCAGCTGCAGAGCTGCCTTCTTGAGTGTCTGCAGAATTCCATGTTCTCAAGGATGGGGAGCGGGGAAGTCCAAAAAGTCACTTCTCTTGCAGCTGCGGTCTTCCAGTTCGCAGGTCCGGGCAGATCCTGGGTTTCAAGCCTCGCTGAGCACTGGTCTTTCGTGATTTCTCCCAACATGTGTGAACCACAACTCCCTAGTCTTCTTACAATGCCTGACCTTGCTTCTAGAGATTATACAATTCATTTTTCTGCCTGAGCTAGCTATACTTTAGTTTTGACAGGAGCTCCCTCCTCAGCCCTGCTGTCCCCCTAATGTGACACTGGACCTATGGACAGAGTTGTGCTTCTAAGGGGATAGCTGGAGACAGAGCTCTAGAATTTCACGTCATTCCCAAATGATGCCCAGGAGTAAGCTACTGCATCAAGCCCTTGATATCTGCTCACTGTAATGGCCGTGTGGACACCAAACCCAAACAGAGACAATGAAGATAGGGTGAACCGAATCCCACGGGAGCTTTAGTTGCTTCTTCCCCCAAGGAGGTTTGTGTCCTGTAACCCCAGTGCTGAGACCTAGCAGCAGCATTCTCCATACAGGTCTTCGTTGCTAGAGCATTGAAGAGCAATTATTGGGGCTATGGCACCATTTTTCTTTCTTCTTTTTTCGTGGGTTCCTCTTTCTTGTAACCATCTCCATTTGGCAAGCTTCAGGACACACGGTATCAAGTACTTATTGAAACAGGTTTTTACATTTGAAGAAACAATGTGTCTCACATTTGTTAATTGCAATTAAACACTTTATTTAAAGAATTATATGAATATATGACATTTCTAAAAAATACAAGACAGCTGCCAGAGTGAAGAGAGATTTTAAAATGAGTAACCAAACAGTTAACAGAGCGACAGTGTCAGGAACACTGACATGCTAAAATCAACAGGTTGTGCACACAGCAAAATCCCTGACTGCAGCTAATTCATTGTGCAGTACTGGGTTCCCACTGGTGAAATTTGAAAAGTAGCAAGTAAATGGCAGGACTTTGTGTGCTATCAAGAGCACCAACACGGTTTAATATGAAGATTCTCACTTTTTCACATGAAGAAACTTTTATATTACGTATTTTCATTTTATAATAAAACATGTCTCTCCATGTCACATATTCATCCACCAAAATGCCAACGTAATGCAAGGTTTTTCTGTGTAACCCTCGTATTTACGTGAACTGCGTTACAAACCATTCACTGCCTCCATTTTGCTTGTTCTTCCATTAAAACCTGTACAAATTGACCTTGGAGGCTCTTCAGGACTTCTGCTTTTATGAGTTTTACTGGGTTTGTTGGGTTTGGTTTTTAGAGGGCTCAGAGAAAGTTTCACTTGAGCACTGCCAGGCTGAGGAGCGATGTCACAATAGAGATAACAAGTAATGGAGGTATCCTCATTCCAGAATACCTGTCCAGTCAACCATGGAAAAGCTCATAGCTTGCCTGTGTGATGTAGTTCGAAATACACATTCTTTCTAAGATGGGCGCAGAGGACCAGCATTTCCATAGCCGCATATGCCACATCCATACGCTTGTACGTCAATGTGGTTTGGAAATCATTTCAGTGTTGCCTACCGGTTTTCTCCAACCTGGAGAAAATTACTTCCAACGGCCATTTTACTGCCTCCATACTTGCAGGAAATTCTTGCAGCTCAGTATGTGCCTTTTGCAGCATGTGCAACTGGGTACTGGTAAGAGTGCAGTGACAGGAGCCTTCTGAAAGAAGTTTCTGCTCTTGGTAGGGACAGCGCAACTGGGTTTGGACTCAGCCAGCAGCAGCTGGCTGACACGTTACCTTCTTTCCCCAAACAAGTTCTTCAGGTGTCCTGCATACACGCACTTGCCCTGACCAAAGAGAAGCAACAGGTGCTCCCTTCTTGTATTGAGCAAGATGGTTCAGCATCAGTCTGCCAAGAATGAGTAGATGGAATGAAAACCTGGAGGGCATTACAGAATAGAAGAGAACCTTCCAGCCTGTCCTCATGTCCCTCCCAGATGATAGGCACCACCATGTGTAACGCGCTCCATATATCCTGAAGTTCACATGCCAGCTCCACTCCTTGGAGAGAAGTTCCAGCTGGTGGGCACCTGCTCACGGAGCTGAAGGGTGAGCCAGCAAGGCCTCCTGCGAGGGGTGGGATGGGTCTGAGGGCCACGCGGGGCTCCTCTGGCTTAGCGCTGCACGAGTGAAATGTGCCGGCCAGAGCAGGAGGACACGCTGCCTCTCTCCTCGCCTCCGCCAAGGTGGTGCTGGGGCTGCATCGTGCCCCTGGAAGCCCAGGCGTCAGAGCTCATCCAGGAAATCCAAGCAGCCAAAATAAGTCAGCACCTACAAGGACAGAGTCAGAAAGCACTGATGAAACAATGAAGGCAAGAACAGTGGTGACTTAGTTGCCTGTTCTTTGGGAAGTCCAATGAAAGGGGAGTCAATGACTACTGTGTCGCTCTGGCCCCTTTTCAACACATGCGATACCCTCGGGGCACAGCAAGTTCTCAGAGATGTGCAGTGCCCCTTGGCCAGGCAGTGGGCTCGGCAGGGAGCCCCTAGGGTGCTGCGATGTCCTTTCCAAAACCCAAGCAGCAGCATCCCTCGCTGTCCCTTGCTAGAAACCCTGGTTTGAAGGAAACACATGCTGCTTTTTTATTGTTTGCTTGTTTTTCACTTCCCCCAATTATCTCAGGTGAAATGGGAGCTGTTTAAGAAGTGCCAGTATCTCCGTGTCTACAGCTACTTGGAACAACTCCTTGCTGTGTCTTCAGGATTCAGACACAAGCCGCCGCTGGGATTGCCAGCTGACACGAACAGCAAAGCGGGGCTTTGCGTCTTTCTGTAGACAGAGAGTCAAAGAGCTCAAACTTGTGAGTCTTGTGACCTTGCTGGGGTCTCTGCCCAGCCTTGCACAAACAGAGCTTCAACAGGCACAACGTGAAAACTGCCAATGTTGGAGTGCTGTGTTTCTCCTCACATACACGCTGTCCCAAAGACAGGTGTGTGCTTCCTGTCTTGGGCCATCTCTGGGGACCTCACAAATATTTCCCGTATGCAGAGCAGTGTTCAGAGCTTTGAAAGATGGACAGCAGAGTCTGCTACACACCTGGGCTCCTCGTTCTTTTCGCCTGCTTGGATTTCCTCAGTTGCCCACTGCTCACAGCCCTGTTGCCAGCTTCCTGCGCTTGCTCTGGGGTTGCCCATCGCTCTGCTCTTCACAGGCTGGTTTTCTCTTCCTGTGGACTGGTGAAGAGCCTGGCAACCTTTGCATCCAACAGTATGGTTAGACAGGTAATGCCATTCTAAAAATGAATCCTGCTCTTAAGCAAAGCTAGCTCATCTTACCCTCTCTCCCCAGAGGCGCTATTCAGGTGTTCACTTCCCAGAGGGACTGGAGGCACCTGCAAGGGAAACGGAGAAGTGAAGATGTGGCAGGGACCTACTTGCCCAATATCTACCTCAGCTCTCCACTTTTGCAGAGCTGCAGGCTGGTGGAGGGCCTTGCTTGTCCCTGTGGCAGCAGTGCCACCCTGGGAAGCGGGGAGGCTACTTTGTCATGCTGTTTGTGGCCCTGACATACCTCTGAGGATTCTGCTTCTGCCCCTGGCGCTGGCAACTCCTCGGCGGACGCATCGGCAAGCCCAGCCTCCTCCTCCTCAAAGAGTTCCTCGTGGTGGTCAATGAGGAACTCCACCAGCTGCGTCACCTGCACACAGCAGACCATTGCTTTCCAGCCCGGTGGCTGAAAATGGGCCAGACAGCCCTTCCCGCTCCTGACCCTCACTTCACTGCACAAGCTGCAGCTGTGGGGCTGCATTTCCCAGCATCTCCTCCAGCAGCGTTTGCTGAAGAGAGGAGGCAGCCAGCAACCCCTGAGCAGCAAAGCTGGGGTGGGCCTGGCAGGCTGTAGCCGGCTGTTAAACACAGCGTACCTTCCCCGTCACCTGCACCAGGATGTCCAGGGGCAGCGTGTCCTCCTCGGGTGGGCTGAGGAGGTTTGGCCCCACGCAGATAGCCAGGCTGGCAGCTGTCATCCTGCTGGTGCTGGTGTTCCTGCTGATGGTGTGGAGCAGGGTGAGCAGGTGCTTGAGGAGGAGGAGGTTGGGCTTGGGCAACTTGCTGGCCACGCTGAGGGAAAAGGAACACAAGTTTAATAAAGGAGATGTTGTCAACAGCGGTCTGACGAGGCTGATCCCAGCCAAGCCCACCCGAGGGAAGGCTCTCCGGCCACACCAGGCTTACAACAAGGGGACTGTCTTGGCTGAGATACAGCCACCTCACTCCCTCCCTGCCCTTTTAGCAAGAGTCCCTTCATGGAGTCACCCCCAATGTCTGCAGGCATTGCCCCAAGGAGAGAAATGCTTTTCTGTGCCACTTTCTCCCATAACCTGACCCCGCAGCAGCAGCAGCAGCAAGAGGTGTCTGGAAGAAAGCACGTCTTTTTCAGGCAGGCTGTGGCTTTGCAGCCAAGTTTTGGGCTCTGGCAGTGCCTGCGGAGCACACAGGCTGCTGGCCACACTTACTCCTTCAGCCCCGTCAGCCTCTCCTGCCTGCTGGTCTTCTGCAGAGCGCTCATCCAGTCCTGGTAGAGCTCTACCTGGAGGAGCTTGGAGGGGATCTTGCGCAGGAAGTCCTGCAATGGCAAGGGCTGCGGGTGAGGCTGTGCCCACTGCCGCCGGGAGCACAGGCAGCATCCCCAGCGCTCGGGCTGAGCAGCAGCTCCTGGTTTTGGGCTCCCGCTCTGGCAAGTGCCCGTCAGCACTGAAAGAGGTGGGAGCTGCTGGGTTCACCTTCAGGATGCCGGCCAGGAGGTGCACTGGCTGGCTTTCGAGCTGGACGTGGGCTCCGCTGTCAAGGGCCTCCCGGAGCTCCCGGGAGGCGCGCTCGCCGGCCGCCAGCCGGAAGATCCCCTCCGTGGATGGCCCGTGCTCCTGCAGGAGAGCCAGCAGGTCCTGCCGGGGGACAGGGGAGGACATTGCTGGGCTGGAGACAGGCCCTGGGACAGGGGAACCTCCTCAGGGGCAGGAGCGAGTGTGGAAGGCTCTGCGGGGCTCAGTGGGGCAGGACAGGGATTGGCTGCAGGTGGATGACATGGAGAAGAGGCAGCTTTGTCCCCAAGACCCATCTGAGGTGCCTCTGATGGGGACACTGCATCTCCAGAGGAGCCAGTGGGATGGGACTCCCTGGGCAGGCAGGCAGGCTTACCTGGATGGGCTGGGGCAGCGCGCCGTCCTGGCTGCAGAGAGCTGCCAGGGGCCAGCCAAACAGAACCCCCCTGTCACCACAGCCCGATGGCTCGGCAGCCTCTGCAGCAGCTGAGGTCCCTCGCCGTGCAAAGGTCCAGGGCAGCCACCTCCACCTCCTGGTGGTCCCACCTGCGGCCAAGGAGAAGAGGTGTGAATGAGAAATGCCAGGCAAACCTCCCTTGGCCATCTCAGCACTGTTCTAAAAGGCAAGCGCATGGGAAAAGCATCGTTTGCGACTAAGGAACCTCGGGGACTCAGGTCTCTCCCTCTGCAGAGCGATGGGGACGTAAGTGCCCCGTGGGAAGGGCAACAGCAGCCCCAGCACAGCACGGCTGCCTGACTGGGAGAGGAGGAGAGAAGGGCCGTCCTGCCCCCGTCTTCCCCAAACTCACCAGCAGAGTGGTCTACTCCACCTTCGCCGCTGGAGGAGACAAGCGGTGGTGGCTGCTGCTCTGCACCAGCCTGCAAGAAACGTGTTGCGCTCACTGAACGGCCCCACAGCAGAAAGGTCCCCTGGCATTCTGCATCATGCCCTGGCCATGTGTGAGAGACGTAGACGGCCCAGGTTGCATTCGGAGCGATTCTCACCTTTGCCTGGCTCTCGACCAGCCTCTCCAGGCTGCTGGCGTGCAGTGTCATGGCCTGGGCAAGGGGAAAAGAGCAGAAGGTCAGATGTGATGCAACTGATGCTGGGCTGGAGCAGCCTGTGGGGACAGAGCAGAGACAGCAGGGACACTCACGGCATTGCGGGCCCTCAGCTCCTTCAGCAGCAGCTTGAAGGAGGGCAGCTGGGTGACCCGAGCTCCCTCCACTCCTTCTGGTGTTCTGTGCAAGGGGAAGGGGAAAACAAAAGCTGTGTGACACCAAAGCCACGGTTTCCCTCCCCAGCCAGCCCGGGAGCACTTCCAAGCTGCCTCAAAGCAGCCGGATACCGTCGAGTGGAGAGCAGTGGCGCTGATGAGGACGGGTCTGGGAAGGTGTTGGCTGGACAGACCTGGGTGAAGCCACTCCACCAGCTTTGCCCGAAGTAAGAGCTGCCCACAGCCATGGGTGCAGCTCTCCCCATCTGGGGACAGGAGTTGCTGCATCGTGCAGCTACCCCTGGAGCATCCCCCCATGATGTGAGCACAGGCTCCCCAGGCTGCACTGCCAGGCAGGGCTTACCCAAGGAGTGCGCTGAGCCAGAGCTCCTTCGCTGCCCGGCAGCTGCAGAAAGAGAGGAGAAACAGCCTGAGTGCCACTGCTCCCCGGCCTGCGGGCAGAGGCGGGCGCTGGCACAGCCCTGCTGTCCCCGTGGGGACGGCCACAGAGGCATGACAAAGCCATGACAAAGCCTCGTGGGGCAGGACTCCTCCCTCCTGTGGTACGTGGCACCGAGACTCACCGGAAAGTGAGGAGACAGGAGCCGCAGGGCCAGACGAGGACAAGCGAGGTGGTGTGCTTGCCTTCCTCCTCCTCAGCGCCATCGCTGGCTGCCCCCTTCCCGCTGCTCAGCACCCGCAGCTGGCCCAGGGCCAGGCAGAGCTGCGGGCGCGGGGCGCGGCCACGTCTGCAGAGAGGAGCGGCAGGGAGTGACCTGGAGGTGGCCGAGCTCCATGGCTCCCCTCTGGTGTCCCCCAGCCATGGGCACAGCCATGGGCGCATCCAGGCCCGGGGTGCCAGGATCTTGGGACTTGTCCCTGGGTATTCCTGCCCTGCTGGGAGGGCCAGGGCTCGGGAGGAAAGGCAGATGAGCTCTGCAAGACTTACTGGGGCTTGGCGATGACCAAGGTGTCGCTGAAGAGGAGGAGGTCCCTCTTCCTGGTCGCACGGCCCTGGGTCACCCGCACGCGCTGCCGGAGCAGTGGCTCGCGTGATGCCGGGACAGGCACGCACTGCTGCACGGGCTCAGGGTCGTCCCTGCGGAGCAGACAGTGTTGGGCATGAGAAAAGCAGCTGCTGTGGGGTCTGGCTGTGCCAAGGTGTCCCTGAGCCTCGGGGAACCTACCTGGAGCCGCGGCAGCAGTTCACCTGGCCCATCCCGACGAGGACAGTAAAACTGTCGCGTTGGACACGCTGGTGGTCCTCTAAATACTGCCCAGTAGGCAACAGAGAGACTCCCAAAGGGCGTCCAAGTGCCGAGGAGTGCTGCTGGGGAAGAGCTTGGCTCTGCCCCGTGCCGCTCCGTGTTGGCACAGAACCGTTGCCGGGCCAGCGCCGGGTCAACACAGCATCGCATTCTAACCGCCGTGGTGGGGGAGGGGCACTGGGGGTCTCCCCAGGATGCCCATGTCTCTCTTGTCCTGGGGAGCCCAGCCCTGGGCACAGCGCTGCAGGCCTGGCCTCAGCAGCGCTGAGCAGAGGGGAAGAGTCTCCTCCCTCCAGCTGCTGGCAGTGATTTGGCCCTGCAGCCCAGGCCACCACTCGCTGCCGCCCTGGGCCAAGAGCACCTTTCTGGCTCCCGGTCGGCTTGTTGTTCACCAGGACCCCAGGACATTTTGTGGCGCGTTGCTTTCCAGCAGCTTTGCCAAGCTGCTTTGTTTAATGAGTCTGGTTGTGTCCTGGGTTCCTTTATGCCCGTACCGGTGCCATCCGCAATTGGTCCCACCCTCTTTCTGCAGGGGTCCCAGTTCCACTGCTGTGAGGATGAGGAGGGCATGTTTCCTCTAGCCAACGCATTGAGCCAGGTGGAAGGCTCTCTCTTGTTATGAGACATGAAGAAGGAGGATTCAGCCTGGCAACAGAGCGCAGAGCTGATTTTCCTTTACTCCAACTTTTCACACCCACTTTGTTCTTCTTCACATAATGTCCAGCAAGAAGTTGGTGTTGGCACTCCCGTGGGAAACTGGAGAGGACTTTGGCTTTTCCCAGCTGCAATACAAACAGCAGCTGCAGAGCTGCCTTCTTGAGTGTCTGCAGAATTCCATGTTCTCAAGGATGGGGAGCGGGGAAAGTCCAAAAAGTCACTTCTTTTGCGGCTGCGGTCTTCCAGTTCGCAGGTCCGGGCAGATCCTGAGTTTGGGCTTCTTATGATGAGAGGCCCAAAACTGAACACAGGATTCAAGGTGGGGCCTCACTAGCACCGAGTACAGTGAGAAATTCACTTCTCTAGTCCTTCTGGCCACACTACTTTTGATATCAGCCAGGATACTGTTGACATTTTTGGCTGCCTGGGCACACTGCTGGGTCATGTTCAGCCAACTGTCAATCAACACACCCAGATCCCTCTCTGTCAGGCAGCTTTCCAGCTACTCTTCTCTGAGCCTGTAGTGCTGCTTGGGGTTGTTATGACTGAAGTGCAGGACCCAGCACTCAGCCTTGTTAAACCTCATACAACTGACCTCAGCCCAACGATCCAGTTGGTCCAGATCCCTCTGTAGAGCCTTCCTACCCTCCAGCAGATCAACACTCCCACCAAATTTGGTGCCATCTGCAAACCTACTAAGAGATTAAAGAGAACTGGCCCCAATACTGAGCCCTGGGGAACACCATTCGTGACCGGTCGCCAACCGGATTTGGCTCTGTTCACCACACCTCTTTGGGCCCGGCCTTCCAGCCAGTTCTTTATCCATTACAGAGTACACCCATTCAGGCCATGAACTGCCAGCTTCTCCAGGAGAATGTTGTGGGATATGGTGTCAAAGGCTTTACTGAAATCTAAGTACACAACATCCACAGCCTTTCTCTCATCTACTAGCTGGGTCACCTTGTCATTGAAGGAGATCAGGTTGGTCAAACAGGACCTGCCTTTCATAAATCGTTGTTGACTCAGCCTGATCATATGGTTCTCTTTTAAGTGCCGCGTGATGTCACTCAGGATGATCTGCTCCATGACCTTGCCCAGCACCGAGGTTAGACTGACAGGTCTGTAGTTCCCTAGATTATCCTTCCAGCATTTCTTGTAGATGGGCATCATGTTAGCCAACTTCCAGTCAACTGGGACCTTCCCAGTTAGCCAAGATTGCTGGTAGATAATGGAAAGTGGCTTACTGATCTCCACCAGCTCCCTCAGCATCCTTGGTTGTATCCCATCTGGCCCCATAGACCTGTGGGTGTCCCAGTGGTGTAGCAGGGTGCTAACCATTTCCCCTTGCGTTGTTGGGGCTTCATACTGCTCCCCATCTCTTTCTTCTGGCTCAGGGGGTTGGGTACCTGGAACACAACTGTCTTGAACACTGTCAGGCTTGGGGCCATGACTACCTCCCCGGGGAGCCTGTTCCACTGCTCCACCACCCTCTGGGTGAAGAACCTCATCCTAATGTCCAACCTAAACCTCCCCTGGCACATCTTCCTGCCATTCCCTCAGGTTCTGTCATTGGTCACTAAACAGAAGAGCTCAGTGCCTGCCTCTTTGTCCTCCCCTTGTGAGGAAGATGTAGACTGTGATGAGGTCTCCTCTCAGTCTCCTCCAGGCTGAACAAACCAAGTGACTGTAGCCGCTCCTCATACGGCTTCCTCTCCAAACCCTTCACCAACTTCCTAGCTCTCTTCTGGACACTCTCTAGTAGGATACTCTCTAGTAGCTTAATATCTTTTTTTTTTTTTTTTAATCTACCCTTTTTTTTTTTGGAAGAACTTCATCTTGAGGAATTTTACAGTTGAGTAAGCTTCAGAGTAAAAAAGAAAGGAAAAAGAAATCTATCAACTGCATAGCCACATCAAGTCCGTGTAGTACATCAGACATATTAGTGACTACAGAAGACATCACATCTACGCAAGAATGGTTTTTACCTTGGGGAGAAGGATCCATCTCCACCAGAAGATTGAAAACTTCTGTAAAATCTTTGAGGTTTATTTCCTTCCTGCACAAAGTGCAGAGAGCACATGTGCCAGAACCAAGACCCACATCAGAACAGGCTGCACCATATACACTAAAACCAGAAATACATACTGAAAGAGGAAATATGTTGGCCTGGCATAGCAGCCCCCATCTGCCTATGCCTTTTCCAACAACATGGATATAAAGGACTAGAGCATCTGCTGCCTACATTATTAATCTATCCCCACTCTTTTTTCAGAAAATGTCAATAAAAGAGGTTAACTTGAAACTAATCAAGTAGTAGGTTAGTATTGTGTTCAAAGTAGCCTGAGATCTCTCAGTTTTGTTTCACAGAGGCTAATAAGAGAACGCTGACCAGTAACTGCTTTTGTGTAATTCTGATTGCATAAAACAAAGTAGCAAAGGTGAAGATATTTATGTCCCTCAAGATATTGGTGTTTGTGGACTTACTCTACTCATCTTCTCCAAATCCTCATTGATCTCATGTCATCATCTCAAAAAGTCAATAGGCCATTACTACCCAGAACAAACAGCAATCACACCTAAATAGAGTTCATTTTGTGAGTGTCTCAAAAAGCCTTGGAAATAGTGGCTAAGTTGATCATTAAAAAGGCGGTAGGATCGTCAGAATTGAAATGGCATCATTAATTAGTATCAATATCTGGTACTAGTTCTTATTAATAAAATAATCATGCTGCTCTTAAGAGGCTAATAAATTTGTCAATATTCAAATAAAACACATTAACTAAGGGGCACATCCCAGCACATCTTTACTTGAAATATTTTCTTCCTGAAGTATGTATTTGTGATATTGCTGATTGTTGAACAAAAAACATTCAACTCAATATCTATTACACTCACTACATACTATTTACTCACTGCATAATTATGAAGAGTAACAAGGAGGTATCATTTTATAGACAATAGCTACTTAGTGGCTGTGGTACCACTGCAAGAGAAGTATCATTGCATCGCTTTCGCTCAAGGGAAAAAGTTATGGATAGTCGGTCAGCGGCAGAACTAGAGACCACATATAATTCAGTGTTGTAGGAGCAGTGGGTCAGCCATGGCCAAGAGCTGATCTCCCACCCAGCCACTCACTTATCCCCCTCCTCAGCAGGACAGGGGAAAAAGTAGAATGGAAAAGCTCGTGGGTTGAGACAAGGAAAAGGAGATTCCTCACCAAATACTGTCACAGGCAAAACAGACTTGACTTGGGGAAAATTAGATTAATTTATTGAGAAATAAAATAGAGTAGGATGGTGAGAAACAAAGACAAAAACTCAAAACACCTGTCCCCATCCAGCCCTGCCTTTCCCCCAGGCTCCACATCACTCCTTCATCTGCAACTCCTCTACCTCCTTCCCCACGAACGGTTCATGGGGATGTGGAATGGGGGTTTGGGATCAGTCTACAACAGCTCCTCTCTGCTGCTCCTTCCTCCTCCCACCTTTCCCATGCCCCATCATGGTCTTCTCCAGAGGCTGCAGGAGAATCTCTGCTCCCACTTCTGCAGCACTTCCTCTCCCTTCTTCTTCTCTCACTTTAGTGTCTCCAGGGCTATTTCTCTCACATTTTCCCCTCCATCCTCCCTGCCTGTGCAGTGTTTGGCCCTTTTGAAAATATATTTTCCTCAAGGTGCCACCACCTTGTCTGAGGGGCTCAGAAATGCCCTGCGGTGGGTGGGTTGGAGCCGGCTGGAACCAGCTGTTTCCAGCACGGGGCAGCCCTGGCTTCTCCTCACAAGAGGCCCCTGTGGCCCCCACTGTGAGCACCTCATGATGGACACCCAGTATAGAATGACACCAGCATATGGGACAAGCATCTCTGCTCAAGTGGAGAGAATCGGTCACCCAACTCCCATTCCCTGCTATGATCCATGATATCTAACCATACAGATATGAGAAAAACAGAAGAGAGATTGAGAATGCAAAGCCTGTCCTAGCTAGATTCAGAACCTGCTCCACAAAATACCCTTCTCAGAAGGTCATCCTTATTCCACCTCTTTTCCTTGAGCACCAAAACTTTAGAGAGGGTTGAATTTATCTTCACATTTCAAAACTTCTGGCATAACTGAGATAGAAACACAGCTTTGGTCCACACAAACTGAGGAGCAACAGCTTCTCCAAGCTGATCCCAGAGGTCCACATACGGCAAGTGTTTATTTGGAAGCACATATAGACAAGACTGGTTCTATCCTGTGGAGAGCAGCACCATTGCTAATGCTTTTCAGCTGGTGAGGATGCCCTCGGTGGAGGCAAGCCCTTGCCTCCACCAAGGGCTACGCTGTAGACCTATTTCTCCCTGTGTGTATACTCACTTCTAGTGTGATGCTTTGTCAGGGCTGGTGCTAGTCTGTCTGCTATATTGCTTATTGCAAGAGCAAATCAAAACTTTGAAAGCTCTTCCTAGTTTTTATAAAGCTCTGGTGGAAATGGACCCCACCACCCCAAAAGTAAGAGTTTCCTCTGATGGAAACCACCTTACCAAAAAGCCCACCTTGTCATGTTCTCCTACTGAATCTGAAACACCTTTTAACCTGGGACTACAGGAAGTCATTTCTCAATCTGTGTGGCTCAGGTCTGTGTTCAAGTTCCTCCTCCTTCAAGTCATTCTCCACATTTGGAATTTCCCCATTCTGTTTTGCTCCTCACCCCACACCTGATGCCCACCAACTCTTCCACTAGTGAACTGCTGTAATTAATTTTACAGAAAGAAAAACTGCAAAAACCAGTTCAGAATTAGGAAATTTGCAAGAATTGACTATGCTTATTAGCTATGGAAATATAAATGACCAAAGAATACAAAATTCTCATCATAATAATGAAAAAATGTAAGAGAACATCAATTTAAAATTCCAGTACTTATTAACTAAATAATGCAAGTGGGGGAATTGAAATTTACATGAAATAATTAGAGATACTAAGTATTCTTGAAACTCTCAAAACACATTTTAAGAGTGAAAAGTTCATGCTTCCCCATACAATATTATTATGAAAAATTGATTTCAGTATTAAAATCCTATCAGTGCAATTCATATGTCATTTTTCGTTGCTGTAATATAGCTTTTTACAATGATCAATTCCCAATTATTAGCCTGAAAAGCATCTCAATAGACAGAAATAGAGATGAATACCTCATTGCTATACAGCCAACATCAAATACTTTCATTTTTTTTTCATTTTTCTTTGAAAGGAGGATATTAAACCACTACTTATAAGATTTAGTGTTCCTTCAAAAAACAAACCCATTAGAATGAATGGCACATGGTCAGAAAAAAGTGTATTCTGAGCGTCTGAGCAGTTAATAAGCTGTTGGACTGTTGAGATATTAAAACAATAAATTTAAGATACAAATTCATGAGCAAGAAAAGTTGTAAAGTGTGTAGGCAAGCACTCTATAGGATTCCATTTATTTGCCTCATGACAGTGAGTCGTTATAGTTCAAATCAAAATCCATAATAGAGATGAAAGAAGGTGGAGGAGCAGGACACTGCTTTAGAGGACAAGCTGTAAGAGGGATCAAATAATGTAAGGAAAACAAAAGGAAAGAAATTAAGGTGTCAGGCTTCACCTTGGTCATTTTGCTTGTGTCTCCCCTCAGCCTATGGACTTGTATTTAGCTGTTGGGATAAGGATTAATCTTTGAACTGTACAAAAAATCCACCAATTATTTTTATTACTTATTCTTACATGTAAAAAGTCTATATACGCAGCAGGATTAGTCAATCATGTTGCTTACAATATAAAAATCAGCTATCCAATGTTGTGTTTTTCTAATTCATTATTATTACACAGAGTCACAAATTATCATGGTGTCATACTGGGAGAGGTACAATAGAAAAATATTAAACAAAAAAAAAATCTTGAAGAAAATGTCATCAAAACTTTAGAAAAGGAGACATAGGTGGACATGGGCAGCTTTTGCCTTAAAACTTGAAACTAATGAAACAATATTTGTCAACCAAGTCAGTGGGGTTCTAAAATACAAGCTGTCCAATAATTTTCAAAAACGTATAGACCTCACAACAAAAGAAAGAAGTCTTTGGAGGAATTAAGGAATGATAATGAGCTGAATTTGCAAGTGTTAGAAGATATCATTAGATGAGATGAGAGCATGAGAGAAAACACCAAGGTGCTTGTTTGAAAACATTTATAGTAAATAATGAATGCAGGTATCATTAAAGATTAGAAGGACACGCTGAGGGAGCATAACCAAGGTGATAGAAAAGAAGATGTAATAACAAGTTAAATACATTTTCTGGAAAAAAAAAAAAAAAAAAAAAAAAAAGAGTAGCCAGTTCCAAACTCTTTTATGCAGCTCCATCCTTAACGTCAGAAATCCTTCCAGCAACACAGTAAGTGGAAGGAGGCTCTAAGATCTGTATTGACCATGTGAAGTTATCACTGCTTTTAAACTTGGGCGAGGAGGAAGAATGATGAATTGGTGACAACCACACTTCAGCACTGAAGATCACAATACTCAGCTGTATAACACTCTCAGAAAAGGGCTTCGCTTTTTCTTCCTAATCTATGGGAATACGATTGCAGACTATGCACAGTCCTTACTCTCTAATAAATAAAGCATGAAATAGAATACAATGAAAAATAAATGGGTCAATTGCTGGGTGAGGTCAAAAAACTTCCTTTACCCTTTGACTTTAGTAGTATTGCTCTGGGTGCAAATTAGGATTAGTATTTGAATAATTCTGTACCAGACAATCAATTTGTACGATGAAAATAGAACCTGCCTACTCAATACTCTATTTACAATTGCAAATGAAGGATGAGATTGATAAATCATCCAATTTCTGCCAAGTTCTACACAAATAAGTTACCTATAGGCCAGAATTAATTTGTTGCAATGACATTGCAAGGTCAGGTCTTCCAAGGAAGTGTTGTGCTAGCCCTGCCACAAAGGGATGACGGCAGAGTCATCTATTTGTCCTCTTTGGGTTTAGAACTGATGTCTTTAGCAACTTTTTTTGACATGAAAAGGTGATGGCAGGCCAGAGGAGGAGCTTCTGAACCAGCAGTTTTAGAGTGAC
Organism: Caloenas nicobarica; assembly: GCF_036013445.1. Taxonomy (NCBI): domain Eukaryota; kingdom Metazoa; phylum Chordata; class Aves; order Columbiformes; family Columbidae; genus Caloenas; species Caloenas nicobarica. The sequence continues at coordinate 178,609,187 of NC_088245.1, forward strand.
CTGCATACTGAATGGAGAAGAGCAGTAGCTGAATTCCCAGTATTATTGCTGGTTCAAAGACTGTGAAAATGAAATTTAGTGAACAAATTTGCATCCCCACATAATCTCACATGCCAGGCTGTTGTAGGGAATAGGTGAATAAAAAATTCCTATCTGCATTCTTCATACGTAATTTTAACACACACTTTTCACCTGAGAAGTCTGGTCCAATGAATCACTTGTCTTATCTAGACAACTCTGCCTTAAAGGTTTTATGAAGAAGTATGAAAAACTACAAAATCTCTCTGCATGAAGAGGAAAAGCAAAACAAAATACAAAGTTAAAGAAGAAAGAAGTTTTCCTTAGCTACTGCCAAGTATCAAATTAGTTTCTGTTCATTTGAAGACTCATTTTGTATTAACTTTTCTTCTGACATTACAGGAAACAGAACTTGCCTGAGGCTTCATACTTTATTTCTGAGATGTTTTGCCTGTAATTGTTAGTTGTCATGAGGTCGACTTGCTCTTGGATCACAGTTTGTGAAGAGAGAAATCTGAGAAAATGTATTATTTTTAAAACCATGATGATACACGATAGGAAAATGTCATTCGTGTTCCATTTCTGCGTAGTGATCTTTTCTCTGCATATATGAGATATATACATAATGGTATGCTTAAAGGGAAAAATATGTATTTGAAAGAAAAAAATAAAAAAACCACGAACTTGTTCAACAGTTTAAAATGCAAAACAAAGCTTATTTACCCATAAAAGAAATCCATATAAATCCCTGTGATTCTCCTCGTCTCCAGATTGTGATGAAAAAACAAAGTAATTAAAATAAAACCAGGAAGTTTTTTAAACCCGGCTTGGAGCATTGAGACTGAAGGGCACTAGAGTGCTAAGAGGTACCAATCAATCCTGATTCTGTTCCTTACTGGACACACTGGCAAATCAGTGAGGATCTGTACACACAGCTCTTAACCGAATTTATGACCAGGTAATGCAACTGTTGACCCTGAACGCGGCTTCTTCTAAATACCACTGAAGAGCAACTGTAAGTAACTATGAATAGTAGTTTTAGAAAACCATATTTCATGTTGTGAAATAAAACTAAGTAGGAGTTTTACTTTGCAACTGTCACAACCTTAAAGTTAGAAGGAAGCAATCCCCAAGTAAGTTCTCAGGTTCCTTCTACAATCAATGGAGAGAAGTGTGGGCTTCAAAAAACCCCTGAAGTGAAATTTCAGGCACCTAATTTTGATGTCTAAAACAAAGTGCTTAGGAGTATTCCCTTACTACGTGTGGATTACATTATTATTGAAGGTAGGACCTTGTAACTCATTTTGCATAGCTTGAGAGATTCAGGTAGAGGAAGGCTGGCTTGCTTTCATTCCTTTTTCTGCAGGAGGACATCCCAAAGCAAGCTGACTTGTATGCAACTTACCATCCTTCTAGGAACATTTGCTCCAGAAACACATTCTCTGGTCAGCACCTGTGAAACTGTATAAAAGAATATTAACAGAAACACAACCAAATAGTTGTATCTGCAAATACACTCTTGAACAAAACCTTTATCTTCTTCCCACTGGAACAACCAGGGCCACAGATACCAGATGAGCCAAGTCAATCTCTGGGCTTCAAACCACAGGAAACTCACAGCTGTGGTGTTGACTGTTTCTTTAGGCAATTAGGGAACGATAGTCATTAGTTTCTGAGTAGTGCCAGAAATTCCTCACTTAGAAGATGCGTGTAATATTATGCTCTCTTATCTGACATAACTGATGAAATATGTAGCTATGGCTTTAGCTATCCTGCACAATTAAGACCAATAGCTGAAAGTAATTCCTTTATGAGAGCTGTTAGGCCAGTGAAGATTATTAAATATATGATTTGCTTCTATGAAAAGCAGACCTCTATGAGTGGAAAAAAAATAGCTCCTAGTCTCGTATTTTTTAATCTTAAATAAGGTATCAGAGAAAGCACATTTGAGAATGCTGGGACTCGTATAATATCATGTAACTTTTCAAATTACAAGTTATGAATTTATACTGCAAGGTTAAAGATTTTTTGTAGCTTTTAAGTCTGACAGTACAAAGTGCTAGTTATACATGACATAATGAAGTCATACAAGACAGAAATGAATTATTCATAAAACTAGTCATACTTATTCTGAAAAATTTTGCATGTATTATTTTTCATGTATTATTCTACATAATTGGAAAGAAAAACTGGCAACAAAATGGGTGGGAGATCTTCATAGATGAATAACTGAAACCCCACGAACTTTTGTAATTGTTACCATTCCTCGAATTGGTGCTGCTCAATCTCACCCTGTCAAATTCAGGTCTAATAATTTGCTGTTGCTTGGGATGGATATAATGACAAAGTAGCCTCTTAGCATGTTTGAGATAGATATAATAGCAAAATAAACACTTTGCATGCTGCAAGGACTTGAAAAAAAGGGACACAATAGATGGGTTTTTTCAGTGCTACTCTATTGAGAAATATAGAGCACCTACTGAATCTAACCTTCATACTTGAATCTTATCATGACACGTTCTTCCCCCTTAAAATGATAGTTTAATTAGGCGTGTCTCTATCTTTAAATTATTATAGAAGAAAAAGAATATGAAATAAATTATTCTCGAATTACTTCACTTGGTGAAACATGGTGTTTTTAAGGTAAGAAAACAATAAGTTTCTTTTCTTCGTATAATGCTATCATTTATCAAATCTACTTATTTCACTATTGAAAGTGAGTTTTTTCAAATAGAGGTGACTCTTCAGTGATTTCTGTGCACGTATTCTTGTTCTGTTCCTGAAGAACATTCCGTTTATTATACAAAAAAATAAAGAACTGTTTTATGAATTCAATTATAACAACGGAGGAAAGAACGAGCAAAGCAGAACATTAGAGAAGAAAAATTTCCTTGCAGTGGGCAAGGCACTACAAATACACCTAGTGCACTTGAAAGTATGGGTTTTGTTCTCTGTGACGAGCAAAAATGCATAATGCAATTCAGTCCTTTAGAGGTCTAAATTTTGTCTGCTTTGATATGAATACTGAGGCAACGGTTTGGAGTGCTGTTCTCGATAAGAAATAAAGTGAAGTAGGAGAAGGCATTTGAACATTATAGGGATAATCACACTTGTAACGATTACACACAGTTTCACGCAGAGGAATTTCAAAAGCAAAATCGTCACAAAGGGAACAAAATGTACTTTTATAGGAGCTTTATCTGACATGATAACACTATTCCTAATGTTAGTAACATATGCTATTTTCATAGTCTCTTGTTTGTTTATACAATCTACTCTCTGTGTCACAGTCCTAATAACTGCAAAACTAAGAGTAATATATTTCTGCATTCTTATCCTTTTCCTTTCTCATCTATATTCTCAAATTTTAAATGTTTTGCTTTTAACTATGTTTACTCTGACCTTCCAAAGAGAAGGATCATGGATGTGTAGAAAGCAAGAGTGGGAAAGTGAACTTTAGTAGACTGAGTGGGAGGTATGGGAAGACAACAAACTTCAGATCTCAAAGGACCCAAAAAGGCTAAGGTGCCATTCTAGGAAATAGTTTCAACGTGGGCTTGTTTCAAAGTTTTCTGAATCACTTTGCTATTTCATCTCACACAATCACATTCTAGTGATCTGCAAGGTAAGAGGAAAAAACTCCATCCAACAGTACAGGCAGGGCTGGAAAACAGCTGTGCTGAAAAGGACCAGTGAGAAAGCTATCATGATGGCCCGTAAGTTCAACATGAGTCAGCAATGTACCCTCTTGTGACAAAGGTTAACCACATACCAGGCTGCATTAGCAAAAGCTTGGCCAGCAGGTCAAGAAAGTCAATAATTTCCCTTTATTCAGCACTATGGAGGCAGCATGTGAAATACAGTGATTGGGTCAGGGCTCCCCAAGACAAGAGATGTTGTCAAACTGGAGACAGTACAGCAGAAAGTCACTCAGATGGTCAGGGTGCTGGAGCACAGGACGTAAGAATAGAGGCTGAGTGGACCTGGACTTGTTCCACCTGCAGAAGAGAAGGCTATTGGGGAATCTGCTTTATTTCTTTCACTTTATTCTTTATATTTTGTTTTTAAAACGGGGTTATTCAGAAGACAGAGTGAGCTGCTTAGACCTGCATGGCAAAAAAGACAAGAGACAACTGTCACTAGCTTCAACAAAATTAACTCCAATTGGACATAAAGAAAAAAATATTTCCAAAGACAAGTTTAGAATGGGAACAGGCTGCCCGAGGGGGTTGTGTCGTCATCACCACGGAAACATTCAAAATACCACTCAGGAAGGACATGAGCAACTTCAGCTACCACTGAAGGAAGCCCTACACTGATCAGGACGTGGGACTAGGTCACCTTCAGTGGTCTTTTCCAACCTAAATTATGCTATGAACTACGAGGAAATCCATTTTCCTACTTATCCGCAGAGCAATTACAATGCCAAAATTTTGCAGTCATTTTTATGCAGCAAAGACCAGCTGAATAAAGAGATCCATTCGATTCCCAGCCATTCATCTCCATCTTTATATTAACTCCTCACTTGTGCCAACACAAAAGCTGGTGCTTCCAGGTGGTAAGCTAGGCAGAGAAACTTGTCCAGGTTAAAAATGGAATATTTATTTTGCCTGCCCCTCTGCCATCACCTCTCTTTGTCCAGCACAACTGCTTTGTGTGGGCCCAGCAGCAGAAAAAGTAACCTGGGAAAGGCTGAAATGCCTCCTTTGGCAGCTTCAGGAGTTTAAAGTGATGGTTAAACTACGGTATAAATTCTTCTAGTTTATCCACAGCCAATGCCCTTGAACTCTCTTGTAATAAACTGTTTCTATGGGTATAATCTCTCCTTGTGGTTTCTGCTCAGTTCCACCTCAGCTGGTGAGCTGTGGCCTCTGTGGTATGTTACATCTGCTGTGTGATATTAGCTGTGTCACAAGCCACATTTTCAAAAATGCAAAATAATTTTTCATCTCTCATTTTTATGAATGCCTTATTTACAGGGCACTCAGGGCCTCATGTGCCCTAGAGGGGCTCTAGCTTTATTAACCACAATATTATGACAAGATTCAAATACCCTGAAAGTGACTTAAGATGGACATTTTTTTTTTTAAGTGAGGTAACCTGAAAGGAATAGTCACTGAAAATATTGTTCTTAATCACTGTGGTCCATGTCTCTATAGATATAGTACCTTTGTAACTTTAAAGAATACCATGAGACAAAAAAAAAATGCTGGTTTTGGGAAGTATCAGGCAACACAGTGATAAAAAAGCATAATGTTAAGAGCTATTGCAAGTGGCTGCCACCTCCAGGTCTGGGGATTCCTCCTTCCCAACCGCTGGAGCCCATCGCAGTGCCCAGGGAACCAGGGTCTCTGCCCAGGCAGAGGGATGCCACTGATGCTTTCTCCTTTGCAGGTTCAACCAGCAGTGAAGCTGAGCACTAATCCCAGAGACACATAGACACATACACCCATACACACACGTGGACACACACACAGAGGACAATGACATGGCTGGTCACACAGGTGGCCACAGACAAGGCGCAGCCTCCAGCAGCCCCCACATTCAGGACTCACACCAGACACAGGCACAGACAGCCATGCCCCCTCCTCCTCTCGGGCTGGCAGAGGCAGAAGGTTGCTAGTGCAGCACACACACCACGCTCTCCAGCTTCACAAGCACATGCACATTCACAGATCCCCTGAGCACCAGCATGGCCCCTCTGCCCCCCTGCCTGGATCCCGGCCCCCTTTACCCACCCCATGGGTCCTGACCCTCTGGCTGCTCCAGCTGGGTGCCTGCTGCACACACAGCACCCACACACTCATCCCACAGGCACCCCACACTCACGGGTCACCCCGAATATGAGCTAAGCCCCTCCGCCTGCCCGATAGCCCTCCCTGGACCCAGGGCCTCGTGCTTCCCAGCTGGCCCAGCGTGGAGTTTGCCAGTGAATCCACATGCACACCCCATGCACACTCAGTTTGGGGCAGGTACAGTATTCAGGGCCGGAATTTTTTGTTCGGCCACAGATTCAGTGTGCAGCTGTTAAGAAGTCATTTGAACTACTCTAGTCCTCAGTTCTCTTTTCTCTGAGACAGCAGTGAGCCTGCTGGCTTTGCAGTGCTGTTCTGATCACTGCACTCAAGTTTTGAGGTGGTCAGACATTCAGGTTGTAAAAAAAGAGAGTACCTTGATGAAGATACTGAATAAAAGCTCCCTTCAAAGCAAAAGGAAGGAATAGGGAAGATTAAAAAAGGCACCTCGCCTAAGAGGTTCAAAGCACAAAAGGAAGGGAATTCCTTTCACCCAGCCACAGTCAGGTGCCCACACCAGCAGACTATCACAGAGGTAAAAGAGAATCAATCTGCATAATGTTCAGAAAGCGATCTACGTTACATGTCATTACATGTTAGAGGCACTTCTTCGGCCACATTTACTGTAAGAAGCCTTCTCTGGTCCAGGCATATGCTGACTCTCTATCAGGTTTAGACTTAACGCACGTACCAACCTCTCATCTGCCACTGGACACTCACAGAAAAGGAATGCACATTTGGGGAGGGCAGCCACAGCGCATTTCAGATATTCCCTTATCTAGACAGCTGGGAACGATATTAAAACGAACCAAATGCCACCTTTGTGACTGGTTTTTACAGCTTCCATTTGGTTTTTCACAGTCACCATGGATCTGTATCTGAGCAAAACCAGAACCTGGATCCTAAATCCCATTCCAGTAATGTATTCATATTCTTCACACCACAAAAAAAAAAAAAGAAAACAAAAGAATTCTAAGAACTTCTGTTCTTAGTCTAGGTTACTTTGGTCTGTGCACATAACTAAGCCTAAGTTTGGATCACAGAGAAAAGCAGGCAGACTATCTGCCTCTGAAGAACATGAGATACACTTTCACACCCAGCTCTTAACTCTTCTGTAGTTCCCTTCTCATCTGATCCCTGTTGGTTGACTGTTCTGTCTGGTCTCTATTTTTCAGTTTATAAGTCGTCTAGGATTTCTCTACCTCTTAAAAGAGATTTAAAGACTGCCTCATGAGTGCCAAGGGGGCCTTGGTGATTACCCTCCTAACTTGGGTAGTATCAATCTCCAAGTAGACAATTGACAAATCAGATGTATAACACTACAGGACTTCTACTGTGGCTGCTACATAATGACAATCTGTCATTAAAAGCTTCTCAGAAGCTTTTAATAAACTCAGAGAAAGTTGTTTGCAGCAGTTGGTGGTCTAGAAGGCACAGTTTGATCGAGAATTTTTGCAGACTTTGGACACCTCGGTGTATATACAACACTCAGATATACTCTCGTATTGATTTAGACTAATTTCCATTAAATCTAGTCCTTTATCAAGGAAAAAACCAAACAAAACAAAACACCACAACTTTTTCTTTTTTTTTTTTTTAAAGAATGAAATATACAGAAACTTCACATTTCATTCCCTTACTATGTAAGATAATTAGATATTGTTTCTTTATTAAGATTGTTAAGATTGGACAGGTCTTCCCGGTAGGTATCTCTATTAAGATAACTTATGCCCAACACTTACCAGCCTCGCGAACTTCAAAAATGTGTTGATTGGCTAACACTGAAGGCTTTGAAGGATAACATACCAACTCAAAGCGACACTTTATATTCTCAACCACTTGGTAATGCACAGGTGTTAAGACATTTAAATTTTTTAAGGCTTTTTTTTAGACTTTTTAACTGCGTTGTTAGCCTTCACTTCTTTTATTGCTTTCAGCTCATTTTTTGCTGAACACTGAGAGCAAGCAGGTGTAATGAGAAGAAACAGACGAGGACACATAACACATATGGATGACATTTTTCAATGTGTGCATTTCTATATTATACATATAGAAACTAATAGTAGGTAACTGACCATGTGCAACACCAATATCTGACTTGTACTGCACAGCATGTATTGGATCCATGAATCAACTGCATGTTTCAAATTGTGTGTATCTAGTTTTGAAATTCTAGTGTATATATCCATTTACTACAACAAGTAACAGTAAAAAGTAAACCATTTTTACTATTGTTGTCTCTTTAAATGGTACTTACTCAAGGAAAATGGATAGATATTTTTAAATGGTTGGTTTAGCTACTTTCCTCTTCATCTATGGACATGTATTCCATAACCGAAGAACAGAGGCTACAAAAACCAGCTAACATACTGGAGTATGAAATGTTCTCTGTAGGAAAAAAAAAAACACAACAAACTCACAGCTTGTTTATGACTAGAAGAGTGTAAACACGCATCTATTTTATTTAACTCAGTAATCCTCTGACACAACTTGTGATGTGTTTGATCAGCAGGCTTCTTGTTCATCTTCCATCACAGAAGAGTCTCTGCTTTCCTCAGGGGTATTGACAGCTGGCAGCAATCAAAGCCATCTAACTGCCAGTATCTCATTTAAAGGGAATGACATTCAGCTACAAAACTCCAAAATGCCTTTAATTCACTGTATTGTACTGTGCATCTCAATATAAAAATACATCCTCACTTAGAAAAGGAGACTTAGATCCTTTTTTCTAGGAATGGTTTTGTTCATTAATCAGTACTTCAGAGGTGTGTTGCATGTGGCATCACTTGATCTTGAGCATACCTTGGGCATAAGGCAGCCTTGTCTATTATAATCCACTTTAGATATGTTGCCTTTGAGTTAAACAATATAAAGTTACCTTCTTCAGGATTAGTGTAATTCGTTTATCTGTGGCCTTTCAACAGAAGGAGAGTATTTCAGCAAATCACACTTTAAAAACAAATCACTTCACCTGTCTGGCTTTTCAGCCTGTTCACAGCAAGTCAAATGTAAGTTATTCCATAATGTGCTGGAGTAGAGTCCCATGTAATTTTCCTTCTTTTATCTCATTTTCCAGGATTCTCAAAGAAGAAAAGTCAAACCAACAAGGTTTTTAATGACAGAGATTTTTTTTTTAAATGCATCCTTCATGCATTTCACAGTTGTGTGGAAGGCCCCATTCTCAATCAGGCTTCATAGTGTATTATCGTGATGAAGGTATTTAACAATTAGCTTGAGTTAATTAAAAACTATGAAGCATAACAAGTGACACAGAACCAGATATAGTCAGAAATAAGGGACCTTATGATTGTCTTCCTCCTCATTCGGTGCTTGGATGGCAAATGGCAAGTGTTCCTTAAATTTTTTGGTTTCTTTTCACAATCCAGGTGAAAGTCCTAGTGATCTTTTACATGTCATATTTTTCAGCTCAGACTATTTCCTCTACCATTTACTGGTACTTGTGTTCAGCAGTGACAGAGCTCAGATGAGATCTTATTTATTCACTGACCAGTTCTAAATGCTTCTGCATAATAGAATACAAGATACTGTAGTTCCTTCTTTGGCTCCCTAATTCAAAACCCGCTATTTATATCAGCAGCTCCTAATTCCCCACGTTTTTGTCTCTCTTTTAGCATGATTAACATGACATATTTGCTATGGTCTGAAGCAACTGATTAAAAAAAAAAAATCAAACAAAAAACCCACCCAACCAAACAAGAAAACCCCAAACAAAAAAAAACAAACAAAAAAACCCAACCTGAATTTACAGGTCAGTTCAAAGTTCAATACATTCTCTATTTCATATCCGTTTATCAATTGCAAAACCTACTGGTCAGACTCACACAGCTGATGAACTGTAAATTATGAGTCTTTTTTGTGCTACAAGTCCACACCAATCCTGGGAACTGTTATCAAGGACTGCAAAAGTCACATTGACTCAGGTTGTTTTCATGGAATATTCTATGCAAGAATTTATCCAGCGAAACCTTGGAGTAGGGGAGTGCTGGTCCCACTATCTTTTCACTCCTAGAATAAATAACTCCATTGATCCAGAAAACTGACTACATTTCTTGCAGCTATAAAAAATTAATCAAATCTCATCTGTAAGCTTTCACAATACTCATTTTAAAATTGTGATTCTTCTGCCATTTTTTCTTATATCTGTGTGCTTTCCCAAGCCTATTTCTCAATAACAAGTTAAATTTTTCTCATAGGATTAGAAAGTGTGCATAGAACAGTTAAATAATAGCTAGTCATTTTTTTCCAGTTTCATTTCTGATCACCTTGTGCATTTTTATACCTTGGTATTGTAGAAGGTCTGTGCCTTTCTACAGTTATCCTAAGCTGACTATTGAATCAGTCAAAGCCTAGGTAAATCAAGAGTAGAGGGATTCAAAAATGTCATTAGTGCAGCTGTTTATTATTTTTCCCTTGAGGTGACATCAGATGTCAAACCATTGCAGCTTAAAGCTGAGCCAAGGTATATACTGCAGCAGATTGCCCATCTGGTGTGACTTCAGAATATTAAAATTTCCTGCAGGCTATCAGCACAAGGACCAGTCAAAATCTTTACAATCATCCAGACATCTTATTTCACACTACACAAAGTTGTGTGATCTTCAGTTAAGGTGTTCAAAATCATCATTAGTAGCTTGTGATGAATGTTGATCATACCGCCCAACCACAACAATTCTGCATTTCATGTGTAACTGTCCAGATAATGTTTAGTTACTGAAACAAGGTTTTGTCTGTGGTTCAAAATATTACAGGAAATCAAGAACCGTCATTTACAAAGTGTAAAATCAAACAGCTTCCTAGACTCTGTTGAACACTGTCACTGTAGATTAATTTGATACAACTTCTAAGTGGTTGCAAAGCCATGACTTACATAAGACTGAATCTGAATTAATATAGCTTGCAAAATCTCTCAGTTTAAAAGAAATGGTTGTACAACGACTGACTTTGGTTCTAGATACATGGGTCAAGGTTTCCTCTGTTTCTGACTAAAACATCAATGGATAATTATATCCATCTCCAACTCCTCTCACAAGCCATACTAATAGACATGGGGATAAAATAGTCAATTCTGAGATTGTGCATGTGTATAGTTCAAAGCTATAAAATACCACAAGTCTGAAAGCTTTATTGAACAATGCTGACTATAAAATATGAATTATTTAATAAATGTGGTGAACACTGAAAAATTACAACAGATACTTAGTGACTTTTCATCCTGTTTGAAGAGTGGAACATTATATTTGGAAAGCAAGTATTTTTTTATTGTGATATATTTGTTCTGGTGAATTTTCCCATGGAAATGCAGGCAGAAACTCAGAGGGAAGGTGTAGAAATCAAACAGAGTTTAGGCATTCTGGTTTTTGCACGTAACATAAGTATCAAGCTTTGGGTATTAATCAATATGTTTATTATTGTAAAATGCCAGGGTCCTAGAGCTGTAAGTGTTTTGAATGAAAGCAAGTCAACGCCCCAAAAGCTTGCTGTCTCTGTAGAAAAGAGACAGGAGACAGATCGAATCAGAAGCAACACCTAACAGTGAGAGAGGCTTAATTAAAATCTACATTTCTGGGGGCATACTGGCAAAGGATAGCTTAAAAGGAAGATCCAAAAAGGAATAATTAAGTTGCTTGTACATGCTTACAGATCAGTTCTTCACAGAGCAAATGTCATCTGGGAAGAATGCACAAAGGTACCTAACAAATTAATGATAAGACTGCTGTCATGCACTGACTATCAAAAAGAGACAATTTCTTCATATTCCAAAAGGTTCCAGGGTTGAACGGGAAGTTTTTAAAGGGAGAAAAAACAATACATTGTAACAGAAAAAGGTGGGGGGAAAAAAAAGGAAAGATGAAACAGAAAGATGGAATACATATTGTCAAGAGAATGTGCTAGAACATCTAGGTTGGTAGCAGCATCAATCCTTCTTAGCGTTGTCCCAGTAAGTCCATACAAAAGGGGAGTATATTTGCAACTTAAAACTTTCCACAGCTTTTGAAGTAGTTTAATATCCATAATGATAACAGACTGCAGCAAAAGGAGTAAGGGAAGTAGTCTTTAATCCTTTGGGGAAAAAAAAATCTGTCTTCAATTTTCAGTCTATCAAAGACTATTGTCAGAGATGTTCAGATTATTTCAGAAGTATAATTATTCAAAGTTTAATCCTCTGAGGATCACAAGAATTTTCATGTTAATTCCAATGAGTTATTAACGTTGCTATTGAAATATTTCTAGGTTTTCTGAATTAACATTAATATGTCTCATAAAATCTAGTGAGAGGGAGTGAATTTATTGACTGCAAATTGCTGAAGTCCCCAGAACAGTTTGAGAAAATGAGATTTACCTCACCTACAGCATATAAAAGGTACTCATCTAGTCTAAGCCAGGTATTGAAGCACCATCTATAGTCAGTCCAGACAGAGAAGGATCTCCAGAGGTTCTTATTTCCATTTGTTTTATATTCATATTTTAAGAGTGGATGAACTGACTTTTGCAGGTGCTGGTTTCTCCTCACTAGCTAAAGTGAGAGCTTCACTTAAGTGTTACTTCATTAATCATAGAAAGAGATTAACTTAGTTCTTTACCTTTTAGATCGCTCTAATCTGAAGAATATGAATTTCCCCTATGTATAAATGTTACAAACCCTTCACATATTTTGTTTTATGGATCCATAGCATCCTTCTCCTTTTACTCATCCCCAATACCATTACTGATTTGTGACATGCAAGACCACAGGAAAGTCCCTTCACCTAAGTACAACTAGGAGTAATCATTACAGGGACCAAGAGTCTTACAGTGAATGACACTGCTGTCGGGGAGTGGAGGGTGAGTCAAGCTCACAATATGCACAAGCATAGAATAGTTTGGGTTGGAAGGGACCTTCAAAGGTCATCTAGTCCAACACCCCTGCAATAAGCAGGGACATCTTCAACTAGATCAGGTTGCTCAGAGCCTCGTCCAGCCTGACCTTGAATGTTTCCAGGAATGGGGCATCTACCACCTCTCTGGGCAGCCTGTTCCAGTATTTTACCACCCTCATTATAAACAATTTCTTCCTTATATCTAGCCTGAATCTCCCCTCCTTTAGTTTAAAACCATTACCCCTTGTCCTGTCATAACACACACTTCTAAAAAGTCTGTCCCCAAGCAATGCACTTTTATTTGGGATGAGTACCTTTCAATGCCCATTTCTCAGCACCATTCCATACATGAGCCTTCTTGCCGCATAGTTCCTTGTCCTGCATACTGATCTCACTTCTGTGCATGCTGCTCCTCAGAGAATCCCGTATCTTGGTGCTTTGTTCTTATTTCCAGTGAAGAATGCAGAATAACTGACCAGTGTACTGCTCTTAATCATGTATGCTTTGAACCATTTTTGAGACAATATTGTTCCTTTATCCACATTGTAGTTCACATAAGGGAAGCTGTTTTGAAAATACATATCATCCTTCCAAGTCATGTATCTGGACTGTCAAAGCTTGGCTGCCTTTATTAATCCCCCAGTGCAGTCACCATTCTGCAAGCTTGTGTAGGTCTTCATAGTCCCTTTCTTTTAATGGGACTAAAATAGATGTCTGTTGATGCTTTTCTAGCTAGAAAACATGCCTCTATCTGATGTCCAGATTTGAAACTCACACATGTAAATCACAACTTCAGGAGCACTTAGTAGGGTAAAGTGATTAATTCCCTGATGACTCTCTACTTCATTTTTAATCTTGTAAAAAGTTAACTTCTTTGAGGAGATTTACTTTCATTTGCCTTCTCCCACAAAACCACACCTGAGAGTTACTTACATCTCTGGGTTGTACAGGGTAGCCTCAATCACAATTCAACATAATGATCTCCCTCATTTTTGCAGAGAGATTTTGTAAAAATAGTGAAAGCATTCATTTTTCTTAACCAACAGCTTTTATTTATTTTAACAGAGGTGAAGGAAAATGGAAACTTATGAAGTTTATTCTGATTCACACCTGCCATAAAACTGCCACTTAAGAAACTTCTTAGAAGAAACACTGGAGGAGTACTTGTGACACAAAGTGCATCCTCCAAGTACCTTCTTCATCTTCCTGTGGCAAGAGATGAAGCTTCTGTGTAACGCAAGAAAGGTAACACGTTGCACTCTGTAGAAGTGTATACAACTATGTGTGCTAAAGAGCCAATAAATACCAGGTTGTTCACTCAAATATGCCAAGAAACAGAGGATCAAAAAGCAATATGCAGATTAGATAGCAGCAGAATGAGTTCTGTTACCCACAAAATTGCTGATTACATTTCACCGAGAATATATTTCAGGAATTTCCCAAAATGATTTATATCTATTCTTTTAAATGAGAGGAAGATTTTTTCTTAATGTACATGTGCAGTACTAACTGTAGCTGAATATTAAGTCGCAGTAACCGTGATATGATTATATCCATTTTTACTGAGAGAGGAAAAACTGGAATGAGAAACTTAAAGATGCATTAGAATAAGAAAATCAGTCAAAGAGAAATAAAAGCTACATAAACAAATTATAGTCAATTTTGAGACTTTCTCAATACATAACTAACTCATAAAAACCATTATATATGCACATATATATATATTGTTTATATATAGCTCTCAAACTGATATATCTGTCAAAAGAAAATAAGGGATTTTTGAAAGCAGACAGTATCACACCCTAGTAGAAAGTAATATAAATTATCACAAGTAAAAATGAAAGACAGAATCTTAGAAGGAAATTTGGAAAGTGAATAATAAAAAAGACAGAAGTATATTAAAAAAGGAAAGCTACGAGGAATTCAAGGAGTTATCAAGAAGTAATGGAAGATAATTACATCCCAGCATTCTGACGTGAGCCTTAAAAACTTTAGAGTAAATGCCCTGAAAAATCTCTATGCTAGACCACACTACTACAGATCCTTACATTCCCAAAAAACTTCATCAGAATTTTCTCCTATGGAAACATGTTGGTTTTTTTTTTCTTTTGGGAAAAAAAATAATTATTTGCAATAATTTTACTAGGTACATTTAATAGTATAATGGTAGACAAGATTTGAGCAGCTCGTTTAATTCTTTAGGAGGCTCTGAAAATCCCACATGAAGTATAAAATTATGTAACATACCCTTTATTGCAGCCCATGACACTCAGACCACTTACAATGTATAATTTATTTCAGCTGTCAGGCTTGGCCTAGTCACTTGGACTAGAGTTAGAATTGAAGATAACTTGGACCATAATTAAATTACAAACCTGAACTTTATAATAATGTGGTATGCAATGTATCCTAAATAGTGCCACAAATCACATCTCCAGTATCCTCATAAAGATCCATTTGATGAACTGTTTAATGGACTTCTCTACTGATTTTTTCCCCATCTAGGCAGTATCTTGAAGGAGGTATATTGAATTTCCTCAATTGAATGAGAGGCTAACCTAAAATATTTTGTGAGAAATTATCAGCAACATGTAATCCACAATAAATTGATGAAGCGAAATACCTTCCTACTTGTTATAGCCTCATCTTTAAAAGGGTGACTTTGAAAGCTTCAAAAAGGAGAATAGTGCTATTCAGACTACCACTACTTCCGAAAGTTCTTAATTTAAATTCTAGGTACAAAAGAGAGAGAATAAATCCATTGCATGTAAAATTTTGTTTGACATTTCAAAAAGCTATGACTGATATAAAATCAATAACAGGATTGTGACATATTCTGTCTTCAGGGATGCCTTTCTCGCCTGTATGTTCTTTAGTAAAGACAGCTATATAGCTATACCTTCAGAATCTGCTAAAACCATTTGTGTTGTTTTCTTCAGTAACAACTCTCATGTAATAATTAAAAATGTATAAAAGTATTTTAAAGATGAATCTCAATGAAAGCTTCATTTCAGCTTGAGTCCTTTAAATAGATCTTTTTTAAGTGTCTGGAATTTACTGCCACGTATAACTGAAAAAGAGCCCTGATTACCTTTGTATTTCTCTAAAACCTGAATATCTCTTATAACTGGTGCAAGACACATATTACATTGATGCTTAACACTGATACTTACCATTGTGCAGATGTGACTAACCAAGATGCCCAGCAATAAAGAATTGGGATCAAAGTCAACAAGTTTCTGGTTTCCAAAAGTGTTTCTGTTGGTAGCAGAAATGAACTGCAACAAATAGGGCCATATTATTTTTTTTTTTATGAGAGACGGAAGAAAATAACTGTTTTCAGAAGATACTATTATAGTTCAGAGATTATTAAGAGACAAGAAATATATGTGCCTATGTGCCTTTGTGGCCAAGAAGGCCAACGGTATCCTGGGGTGCATTAGGAAAGTGTGACCAGCAGGTCAAGGGAGGTTATCCTCCCCCTCTACTCCACCATGATGAGGCCATATCTGGAGCACTCGGTCTAGTTCTGGGCTGCCCAGTTTAAGAAGGACGAGGAATTACTGGAGTGAGTCCAGCAGAGAGCTACGAAGATGATCAGGGGTCTGGAGTGTCTTTCTTATGAGGAAAGACTGAGAGTCTGTTCAGCGAAGGCTGAGAGGGGATCTTATCAATGCTTATAAATGTCTCAAGGGTGAGTGTCAAGAGGATGGGACCAGACTCTTTTCAGTGGTGCCCAATGATAGGATGCGGGACAATGGGCACAGACTGAAGCATAGGAGGTTCCATCTGAATATGAGGAGAAACGTCTTTACTTTGAGGGTGCCAGAGCACTGGAACAGGCTGCCCAGAGAGGATGTGGAGTCATTCCTGTGCGATCTGCTTTAGGTGAACCTGCTTTAGCAGGTGGGTTGGACTAGATGATATCCAGACGCTTCTTCCAACCCCAGCCATTCTCTGATTCTGTGATTGAAGAGGTCTGACTAGACCAACTTTACTAAGTCTGTGATCCAAATGGCTCTAAGCTACTTGTCTCTGCAGACAATTCAACATACCAGAGAAAACAGCATTTTCTTTAATTATCTGTCCTGTCACAGGGCTCTACTTTCACCCAAAATATTTTAAAGTATTAGATGAATAGTAACAAGCACATACACACTTGTCTGCCAGGGTGCCAGCAAATTATGTCAAGTGTTTTGAGTACTTCCAACAGTATCAAGCACATCGGGCAGTCAGACAGATAAGAGTAAGAGCAGGATTTTAAAAAGAAGCATCATAAGACAAGTAACATCATACATTCCTAAAGCATCACATAAGTAAAACTATCTCGTTATCAAAAAAGAACCCAAGGAATCTCAAAAATGACTATTTTTTAGTTTAGCCTAAACTAAGTTCTCAGATTCCTTTTAAACGGATGCAGAACAGAAGTTTTCTGAATGATGATCTTAAGGAAAGAAAAAATTCAATCCTTTATGAAAAGACTGTTAAACCCAGAACTCCTTTTTGTCACATTTTAGTAGACTCATAACTCTGTAACTGTTCATAACTAAGCTCATAACTGTAAGTGTATATCAGAAAATGTCTAATAGCTTTTTCCCTTGTGAGAACTTCAGGCTAGTGTCATATTAGGCTGCAAAATCTACTTGCTTCCTTTTTATGATTGATAACCATGATCTTCCAGCATAGAGCTCTAGTTATGGATTTTCAACTTCCTAGTCTATGACCCAAACAGGTGGTAGAAATGACATGTGCTAGTATAGTGGCAATGCCACTGACTAAATGATAATCAAATGATGTCCAAAAAGCCACAAGAATTCTGGCTGTTTGCTTTACAGGAAAAAAAATAGTAAAATTTATTCAGTAAAACTTTATTATTTGAACAGACTATGCATTTTCCCATAACTCTAACTTAAGTTTGTTCATTTATGAGTATGATAACCTTGTTAAAAGCCAGGTTCCTTAGTAAATTTAATAGATGAATGATTTGAGTTTTTAATGGGTACATTATCTTAATAATGGAATAGGAGACTTCGCAAAACACCCATGCTGTGAAAATTAAGTAGCATCTTGTCCATAGGTGACATTTAAGGTATCATATTGTAATACATTTAAATTATTGATGACTGCTGTTGCAATATGAAAATGCAACTGCTAAAGTGTTCCTTAGATAATAAACAGCACCAATCGCCTCTGTTTTTCCAACTTAATTTTTATCAGCATTATGAGTTCGACAATCCTGTAATTTGGTGTAACTACTTTATGAACTGTTTGAATAAGATATTAGGAAAGGTATAAGATACACGTTTAATTGGTATGACTTACAAACAGCTATGCAAGTTTGAGGGATTTGGGATACGATGGTCTGTTTGGCACTTTTCATGAGAGAAAAAAGAAACCATTTTCCTGAAAAGACATGTCTATCTGCTGTTTGCCTTGCTTCTGCCAAGCCATAGGAGCTGTGGCTTTTGAAGCTTTTGCTTGTTAGAATACTTAAATAGTTTTAGTAATAAAGACAGTTAAACTTGTATACTTGCTGTATGAAAACAACATTGCTCACAAAATCCTTCATAACTTTTATTTGACAGTTTAAGAGGATGAACCTAATTACAGAACAGTTAATTAACAGTTTTATCTTCTTCTTATAGGCAAGAACTAGACGTCTCCAAATGAAATATTGAGAACTGCCTAAACTCGGTCAAAAGCCAGCTTACAAACACTGTGCACAGGGATTTATTTGAAAAACTGTCTCCCTGGAACAATGAATATTAGAAGGGTATTTTTTTTTTTCTTTTTTGGTTTAAGACCTGAGTCACAGTAAATTTTTAAAAGAGAAAACAAACAAACAAACCAACATGGAACAGAATGGGAAGAGCCTAATTAAATCCATCACTTCAAATGACCAGTTTTGCAAATATCCGTATGTTTAACTTCACGCATTTACTTTGTCTCAGACTTTTATAATTGAAAAATTCTTGCTCCAGAACAAAAATAATGCAAAATTGCCAAGCTATATGCATGCCATGACTAAGTATAATCTCTGCACAATTATAGTATTACTCATGAATTTCTTTCTCACAATTTTTTCCTCAGCCATGATTAATCTTGGCCAACTAAGCTGTTGGAAGAGTGTATTTGTTCTGTGAAGGACCTAACAAGCACAAGAGGGGTAGTATAAAATAATGATAATTGATCAAAAGTACTAACATTTACTTTTGGCTTAGTAAAACTGTCTGATAAATTATTCCCTTCAGTGTTTCTCTATTATTGCAATACAGTACCTTGAAAGTGATATATTGGCACAAGCCATTGTGTTCTACCACAGTGCAATTAGGAGGTCCATTTAAACAGCTTTATCATACACACACATAGTCTGATTAATTTTCTAATCAAATGTTCCAGGAAATCATTAACCATGACATTAAACAAGGTTGTGCTAATTATACTCTCCATAAAGAATTCTAATATAAATTTACAAAACATCTACAAAAATGTGCCACAGGACAGTTTAATGTATACAAATAATTCTATCTACTCTACATAGTCCCCCAGCTCCCTAGTGTTAAGCCGCAGTCCTGCAAAGGTCCAGTTTGGGGCTGCATTCTGCTGCATTTCACCAGAGCTCCATATAGTGGTAGTCGTTACGTTTTGTAGGTCACCGCCTGTGTAAGTCATGCTGAAGGATAGACATCTTTATTCTTTATGTGTCATTGCATTGTAATGAATGGCTATCAAATCATGTGGAAAAAAAGTGAATGCAATCATTGGAGGGAGCATTTTATTTTGACACAAAATGATAAAAACAATATGGAAACCTGAGCATCTTTCTTACTGGAAAACAGAAGAAAAATGCAACTTGTTCTGTTTTAGAAAATACTCTAGAGATATAAATGTTGAGTGCTACCCTTATTTTTTTTTAATGATACTTAACATTGATATTTGGAAATAGATTTTCCCCTCCATTTTGCATAATTATTCTAACTACTGTTAATTTAAGATAAAAATAAATACAAGGTACTGATTACAGTAATGAGAATTCAATTACTTTCTAAAGCATATACAATTTGTTAGTATATAGCTAATGAAATCTCTATCTACTTGTGTATTTTCCCCAAAACTGCAGGGTTTTCTGTTACAGAAAACAACAGATTGCATTAAGCAAATACAGAATGTATGTATGCACGTTCTTTTGGCCTTGCTAGTACAATTAACAGCTCCTCCACAAAGACTCTTAGTCACAAACCAAAATCTTGGCCTAAAGAGGTTAGTGAAAATACTGCCATTGTTTTGAATAGGGCCTCTCTCTCTCCTGTGTTATTCTGCTTTCTTAACCCAGAACCAGCAAAGCAGTATAAAGTATATATTATAAAAATATTAAATACATATACATATAAAAAATATAAAATTGTGTATTTACATATAAAAAAAATCAAGGCTCTAAATATATTAATAAAGTTATCTATAAAGAGAGAGACCAGTTTTCACCTGTAAAACAGTGGGTCTTCCAATGAAATCAGAATTTTTAGCAAAACCAGGTTTTGGAAATCGTCATCCTAGAACAAACTGGTGAGGGACCCGTCCCACCCTTCAGCTGCGGGTGATTAGATCGCTCAGAAGAAAAGGCCGAACCTGGGAAGCAACGAAATAAAACCTTCCTGAGGGGGTGAAGGTGCATTTTAACCCCTTAGATCAGGGGTGTCAAACTCGTTTTCACCGGGGGCCACGTCAGCCTGGTGGTTGCCTTCAAAGGACCGAATATAATTTTAACACTATATAAATGCAGTAGTTACCTTTATATAGTCCTAAAATCACATTCGGCCCTTTGAAGGCAACCACCAGGCTGACGTGGCCCCCGGTGAAAACGAGTTTGACACCCCTGACTTAGATGGAGGCGACTGTGCCTCAAAACGCGGGGATTTACCCCATGCTCTCCGGCATTTTCACAGAGCTGAGGCAGAGGGGGGCGGGCACACCTTACTGTCTCTGCCAGAGGGGAACGACATCCCCCCGCCCAAGGGACGCTAATTTGGCTGCGCACCCGCTGTTCGCTGGCGGGGGAACCGCCCTGTCAGGGCGGCCCGCGGTTGCGTGGCAGCATAAAACTTCCCGGGGGCCAAAGCAAGACACCCCAAACTCTGAAAAAAAAACCCAACCATGAGCGCCCGCACCTCGACGGACCCCACTCCCGGACTAATCCCAGCCGCCTCGCCCGTTAGGGACTACGACCGAGCGCCGCACAGCTCTCTGGGGCACGTAGTCCGGAGGGATGAGGGGGCGGTGCGCAAGCAAACAGGTGCGGCCACTGGGGCGCCTCGCCGGCGCTTTGCGAGAACGGCCGATTCACCGGAGATTGGCAGAAGGCCAGCCAACCGAGAAACGACATTTCCGTCCCGCTGCCGCGGATTGGTTAGCGCGGGGAGGCCGGGGGCGGGACCAGCAGTGGCGGGACGATTCGGACGGCGGGACATTCCTGGGCTCTGACAGGCGCCGGCGAGCGGCCGTTGGGAGCTCGCGGCCCTGCCCCGCCGCTGCCGGGATTACAGCCTCCTCGCTAAATCCTTTGCTGCGTTGCTACGTCGGTGGCGGCTTTAGCCCTGAGCCGCCCTCCTCCCCCCGCGGCGTCCTGCCCGGCCGAGCTCAGCTAAGCCGCGCTAATCGCTGGCGCCCAGCTCGGCCAGGGCCGCCGGGCCTGGGCCCGATCGCGGGCAGCGGCCTCCCCTCATCTCCCCTCCCCTCCTCTCCTCTCCCGGGCGCGGCCATGGAGCCGCGGCGGCCGCGATACTGCGCCCCGTCCTCGCCGCCGGGTCGCGGCGGGCGGGAGAACAAGGGGCTCCGTCGGAAGGGCCCGCCGGGGGCCGGCAGCGCCGGCGGCCCCGAGGAGGCGGCGGACGGCAGGAAGCCCAAATTCGTAAGTACGAGACGATCCCAAGCCACTCCCTATCCCCGCTGGGGCTGCCTGAGGTGTGGGGCCTGCCGGCGGCCCGGCCCGGCCCAGCGGGGCGCCTCCCTGCCGGGCCTGCGCCGAGGCGGCCCGACCCTGCGGCGGACGGCCACTGACCTGGAGCCCCCCGAGAGACCGGGAGGCTTGGTGGCAATAGAGGGGCTACGAACCGGCGCCGTCGTCCTCAACCGGGCTTCGAAGGGTGAGCCGGCCAGCTCCAGGTCACCTCTTCGCCTGTCTGAAAGGACCTGGCTTCCTTTTATACCAAGTTTTCAGGTCTCTTCATCATAAAGCTTTATTATCTTACTGTTTCACAGCTACGGGTATAAGATGAACAGAATTCTAGCTTTTAAATTATGTTACTTTTATTGGAACTGGATTTTTTTGGTTCTATTTTATTTTGGTGATGTAAACCGTATAGTGAAAAACCAAGTCTTTGAATTTAAGGAACATAGCAAAGTTCTTCTCCCTAGCCCTGCTTTTACAATCTTTTGGCTGTCACGCCAAGAAACTGGGTAACTTGAAATGGCTGATAATTGTCCACAAGATAATGTGTCTGTGAAATGTGCTCTAACTAAAAAGCACCCAGGAAGAGCCAGTTTTTGTTTGGACATCATGAGATTTCCAAGTGTTAAGCTGGCACAAACATATCAGTCTTGTATCCACCACATGTGGAGCAGATGCATCTCATGCTTATATTTAGGTGATGAACATGTTAGTCTTTGTTCAGTTGACTCTAAGCCACAGAATCACAGAATGTTAGGGATTGGAAGGGACCTCGAAAGATCTAGTCCAGTCCCCCTGCCAGAGCAGGAACACCTAGATGAGGTTACACAGGAAGGCGTCCAGGCAGGTTTAAAGCCAACTTGCTTTAAGCTGCATTATATGCTTACAAAATAGATACTATAAAATACATAGCATAGAGTAGATTCTTGATTTTAGGGCATCTTTCTGTGATATTCAGGCCTTGAGTGTCTGGCACTTGAGCAGCGGTTCAAAAACATTAGCCAGTAAACAGTATCAAACTGTAGGCTGGCCAAACCTGTTCTGGAAGGTCACAACTTGCTCCTGGCATTCCTGTTTCCTGGAATCCTTTGTATATTGTGGCTGCACAGATTGCTCTTGGATCCAAGTCCTTGTGCCTGTTTTCGCATGTTAGAATGGGCATGTATGAAGCAGTGTGACCAAGAGCTGTTTGCTTGTCTTTGTAATTGGCTATGTATCTTCTGAAGGTGCAGGCATTTTAGTCATGGAGGTGATACAGCTGGATATGCTTTAGCAGGGATTCCCTGAGTAAAAACCTATATGGTCTGCTCAGTCTAAAAGGTTGAACAGGGTTATGAGTATATGACTTGGCTGGGTTATTGCTGTGGTGAATGGGAGACATGGGTTTGTGTGTGAGACTGATGAAAGCACTGAGTCAAAAAGGTTAACTTCTTATTGATACTTTAACTGCTAAGTTGTTATGCAAACAGGATATTGCAATAATTTTCCACTTTTTTCCCTAACCATGTGTTAAAACAGAAATAGGATGTTGCCATCATGTTCACGTTTTTTCCTAACTGTGTGTTAAGATAGAAATACAATAATTTATAGGGTGCATAATCCTACTAGATATGTGGTACAAGCCACTGAGAATTTTTTCTTAAATGAACTTTGATTGGCTTTTTAGTGAAAGCAAGCCTTCTCTTTGATGCAGGAGCATGTCTGGTGCATGTCTAGATTTCCCAGCCTAGGCAAGGGTGATTTTGAGCATGTGTAGATATGGGCATTAGCTGGCTGTCTTCTTGAGGTCACAGTGTTGATTTTTGATTCAGCTTACAGAAAATAAAGGGAGTTAAATTTTAGTATCTGACTTAGCTTTGTAGAGTATATGATAGTCATGTAGGGTTTTTTTTTATTTTGTCCTGCCTCTATTC
This sequence comes from Caloenas nicobarica, assembly GCF_036013445.1. Taxonomy (NCBI): domain Eukaryota; kingdom Metazoa; phylum Chordata; class Aves; order Columbiformes; family Columbidae; genus Caloenas; species Caloenas nicobarica. Next base: position 178,632,735 of record NC_088245.1, read on the forward strand.
CACCTGCCCAGTTTCTGAAACTCTTTAAGCAGGGATGACTGAGAATATGCTTAATCCATGACAATACCTTGTCAAACTGCAGCTTTCAGAAGAGGTGATTATCCCACAGTACTCAGTGTTGGAGCAGCCTCACCTTGAGTACTGTGTGCAGTTCTGGGCCCAACAATTTAACAAGGATATGAAGGTGCTTGAATGCACCCAGAGGAGGAAGGCAACAAAGCTGGTGAAAGGGCTGGCAGGAATGTCCCACGAGGAGCAACCAAGGACTTTGGGTTTGTCTAGGTTTGAGAAGAGGTGGCTGAGGGACCCTTATTGCTCTCTACAGTTTCCTGAGGAGGGGAAGTGGAGGGGGAGGCGCTGATCTCTTCTCCCTGGTATCTAGTGATAGGATGCATGCGAATAGTTCAAAGCTGTGTCAGGGGAGGTTTAGACCAGACATTAGGAAGCATTTGTTTACCAAGAGGGTGGTCAAACACCTGAACAGACTTCCTAGAGAGGTGGGCAATGCCTCAAGCCTGTCAGTGTTTAAGAGGCATTTGGACAATGTCCTTAGTAATGTGCTTTAACTTTGTCAGCCCTGAAGTGGTGAGGCAGTTGGACTAGATGATTGTTGTAGGTCCCTTCCAGCTGCAATATTCCATTCCATTTTGCCCTGGGGTGTTGATGCAAGACTGAACAATCCTAGTTCTCCGAACCTGGATTGTGTTCTGGATTGCTCCCTGGGTGACCTTAAGAAGAGTCAGAGGTGAATATTTCTTGAACAGAGTTTAGTGGCTCTGTCTTCGTGTAAACTGTTATGAGGGGTATAGTTTACAAATGTGATCCATGGAATTTAACAGTTAATAAAGAGCAGCACGCTGCTCCATGCAGAATATTTATCACTCGGCTATTAAATCTAAAATTGGCAAACTCCTCCTTTGCTACCTCCTGTTGTCTTACAAGACTGTTCGGGGTTTTTTTTTTTTAAGTTGTGGAGGAGATGGTATAACTGGGTTGACCTGTTCACATCTAATTCTTCCCATGACATGTCTTCAATATACTTTTATTAGTTAAATTAGTTTGTGTCAGAATACATACAACTTTTCTCACTCTTTTGAATTCTCTGTAATCCAGTCTTAGACATAAGATGTAGCCTTTCCTGTGTTTGGGATACTTACGGTGCCATACTTCTTCATGTCACCTAAATTATATTTCTGATCTCTTGTATGTTTGTGGATGAAATCCATATCAAATGTGGATGAAATTGGCTGTTAGATTCAGTTAACTCAAGTCATCCACATTGTATTAGTCTAATTTTCTTCAACGTGGAAAGCTTGGAAATAAGTTCCAGGTTAGACCATTCCAATCAATGCAACATATTGATCTGTCACAGCAGATATGCTAATCTGAAAAAGAATTTCATCCCCTGACAAACCTTGAGGTGAAATTGGATTGCTGTTTGCAAAGCTGACATCGTTAACATGTACCTCCTTCCTTTTTTCTTATCTCCAAAGAAAGTTCTTGTTTCTTAAAAATCACTTTGTTTGGAGGGTGGAGAAAGAGTTTTTGAGCTAAACAGTAACAGTGGTTGATTCCAGTCAAATATCATCTTGAAGTACTGCCTTTCTGAACAAGCTGGTTTCTCAGAAGTAGTGAATGAGTTGCAAGTCCTCAGTTCTCTCTGTTCTTTTACAGAAAAAATCATAATTAAGGAGTGATGGTTAATTTTGAAGCACATACCAGCTTGGCTTTGTTCAGCACGTCCAAGGTTTTGCAAGAGTGGGACTCTCGAAAGGTTAAAAGATATTTTATGGTACTGTGGTACTTCAGCTTATTGAAAGCTCTTAAATTCACCCTTGAGAGTTAAGGCCTGGTAAAAAGAGGAAATGAATTGAAGGATGACAGTGTTTATACCTGTTTTCTGTGTATACATTTACTGAGAAAGAAATTTTTTGAAGTCTTCTGGGGAGTGGGGTAAAAAGCCATTGCTTGCCACTTTCTGTCCTTGATTTTTTTTTTTTTTTCTCTTAGAAATGTTTGGAAATCATAAGAGAGAGTGCTATATTACGTGACTTCCAATTTCATTTCTCTGGGACTACATCTTGAGGACTCCTAGGCCTCAAAAGATCAATTTCTAGCTCAAGTTAGAGGTGTTTCTATTAAATTCAGTATAGCATTGATGTGTCTTCAGTGACTTTCAGGTTATGTTTTTGATGAAGCTTTTTATGAAATTTATGTGAGTCAAGAAGGCTTTCTTGTTGGCACCAATCTGTTAAAAATAGACAAATTAACACTTGCATTTAACAGTGTCTGTAAATCAAAGAAAGATGTAGTTAAGAGCATTTCTCTGACATAGAAGAAGAAAGGTAAGACCGATCTGTGTCAATATCTTTAATTACGAAGTGACTGAATTATTGCTGCAGTAAGGCTGCAGTGTAAGACCTTGAATCTAAATTAGTCTTTTAAAGAAATGATTGCTGAACAGATGTTACCTAAAACACTTTATTGCAGCTTTGTAAAATTGTAAATTCCTCATGCTGTTATTTTTGTTGGCATGAATTAACACTGTGGGTTATGATATTAAATTTTAGTGCTGTGTTCTAGCACTTTGTTGTATAATCTTACCTGTAAGCACCAATTCTGAGTTTAACTCATCAATGTCTAAAGAACATCACAATCAGTGTAGAAACTGTCTTGTTAAGATAATTTTGCCCCTGATTGCTTTTCAGACTGCTTTCCAAGCAACAGAGAGTGTGATAAAGCTATTAAATAAATGCTGAAGTAGTATACTGGAAATTAAAAGTAGGAAATGCTGCGGAGTTACACAGCAGTTTCTAAATTGCATTTACAGATGGAGGTAGCAAAGTTACTGAGGGAATATTGTGACAAAGGAGATCCTAAAGTAATAGCATTCACTGTAATCATCCAATTTACATCTCTCCAACTGAGTCTACAGGTTTCCTTGCAATCCCTGCTTCAGTGTTCTGGTTGTGTTTCTGCTGGAGAATAACCTTGGGGAAGAAAACCAGTTTGTATTGAATCTTTTTGGTGATAGAATTAATGGGCAGTGTGTGATGAGTTCTTTCTCACTAATTTAAAAAGGTACAGAGGGGATTGTGTGATTATATGCACATTCTTAGTCTTTGTTTCTCTAGTTTCGGCATTCAGGTTTGAGTCATCCAGTTTTAAAACTCATTGCATCTTGCTTAAAGCCTTTTTTTTGGGAGGGAGTTCTTATCTCATAGCTACATGTATGCTCTAAGCTGCTCTTAACATATCAGAGAAGGTATCTATGTGTGCAGTGGCTTCTGGGGGTGTTATATGTGGGTTTGTTTGTCTACTTTCTTCTGCAAGGCAGGCAGAAATGAAGATCCGTAAAGGATTTAGATACCAGACTCTGGGATTTTTAGTTTTTTTAATTTGAAGTACTTCATTGTGGTGGAAGCCACAGATGTTGAAATTCTTGTTTAGCTGTTTGAAACTCCTGAAACTCCTCTCATACTGGCAGGGGTGTATGACTGGGTGATTATCTATCTTCTAATTCCATTTATGATCAACAAATCAGACCTTGTCTGCCTTTCTGATGTCAAACTAACAATGTCTCTCCCTCCCGGGCATGATTCGAGTTCAAGTACCAAACATGCTGTTTTTAAACACGGTGTTCTGATTCAGTAACTCAGATGAGCAATGTCACTCTGTTTACGTGATGGTGAAAAGTGCACTTGTGAAGAATGGAGATGCTCCCCCTTTTGGTAGAGTGCCAAAACTTGTAGATGATACAGACTATACTCTACATTTTACTGGGGTATTCTTCATTTCCAGGCCACACTGAGCTGTAGTGCTTGTGGCAGAAAAGCCAAAGACACGAGACTGAAGGTCCTGTGTGAGAAGATGGCATTCTCCTGCATTCTGGTCCTGTTTGCCTGGACTGTTTGTACTGCATTTAGGTATAATTTTGTTCATAGACGTGCATATGCAAAGATAGAGAAACCAATCTAATGATACAAAAGATCCAAATAGTACTGTTGATACAATTAAGTGTCATTTCTCATGTCTTTGCTTCACTCTCTCTACCCAGAGTTGTCATGGGTAATTATATAGATAATGACTCAAATTGTCTTGCAGATTAACTTCCAGTATTGCTACTGCTTGGATGTGCAACATAAGATCATCCTCCTCTATATGGCGATAAGATTCTTTACTGTGAATATATGTGAGACCAAATAGTATTTGCCTTACTTTTCCCTAGCTGAGTGGTGCAGAAGTTGCATCACAAATGGTTTCATCATGTATGACCTTTTCAAGAGACAGAGTACTCTTTCTGTTCTGTGAGTAGCCTTCTTGTTGCCATGCATGTGTTGTGAATCTCAGCTCTTGTGTCATAGAATCATTTTGGTTGGAAAAGACCTTTAAGATCAAGTCCAGCTGTTAACCTAACACTGCCAAGTCCACCTCTAAACTACGTCCCTACGAACCTCATCTACGTGTCTTTTTAACACCTCTAGGGATGATGACTCAACCACTTCCCTGGGCAGCCTGTTCCAATGCCTGACAACCCTTTCTGTGAAGAATTTTTTCCTAATATCCAATCTAAACCTCCCCTGGCGCAACTTGAGGCCATTTCTTCTTGTCCTACCATTTGTTACTTGGGAGAAGAGACCAACACCCTCCATGCCACAACCTTCTTTTAGGTAGCTATACACAGCAATAAAGTCTCCCCTCAGCCTCCTTTTCTCCAGGCTAAACAGCCTCAGTTTCCTCAGCCACTCCTCACAGACTTGTGGTCCAGACCCTTCATCAGCTTTGTTGACCTTTTCTGAAGGAGAAAGGATGAAAGGATAAAGCAGTTTTCCCCACTTTACAGAAGTCAGTTCTAATTTTTCAACTCTTCTCTAGGACAACAAAAATGTTACCAACTAGCCAGTTCTGCACATACACATTTTGCAATGTCTCTTGGCCTAAAGAAGAGTTCAACAGGGAGATGGAGACAGCAGGTGACACCAGCACCGTTTCTGTCTAAAGCTCTCACTATCTTTGTTTTGAGATGAGCTGTCTTCTGACAGTTTTTCAAGAATGCTGTATCATACACTGAATGTATGTGTATATCCTGTGTCCAGTTATTTACCAGTATGCCTGAGGGACATAATCTTCAATAAGGGGTAGTTCCATGTGAGATTGCTTGCTTTCTTCAAAATGATACATCTATACACTTCTTTTTAATTGTCATTTAGCTGTAGCTGAACTGCTTTGGAAGAGTTCTTATGCTGGTATTTTTAGACTCCTGGACTGTAGGTAGTCAGTAAGCTGAAGACTTAGGAGACTGTGACACAAAATTGGAAGGAGCCATTGGCACTCAATGGCAGAGAGGCCCTGCAGAGGGATGTAGACAAATTAGAGAACTTGGGCAATCACTAACTGCGTGAAATTTAACAAGGGCAAGTGATGGATTTTGCACCTGGGGCATGGCAACCCTGGATGTACATACAGGCTGGGGGACAAGATGCTGGAGAGCAGCTCTGCAGAGAGGGATCTGGGGGTACTGGTCAATGGCAAGTTGAACATGAGCCAACAGTGTGCCCTGGCAGCCAAGAGGGCCAACCGTGCCCTGGCAGCCAATAGGGCCAACCATGTCCTGGCGTGCATCAAGTACAGCATTGCCAACTGGGTAAGGGAGGTGATTGTCCCACTCTGCTCTGCACTGGTGCAGCCTCACCTGGAGCACTGTGTGCAGTTCTAGGTGCCACAGGATAAAAAGGCTGAAAAGCTACTGGAGAGTGTCCAGAGGAGAGCCATGAAATTGGTGAAGGTTTTGGAGGGGAAGCCCTGTGAGGAGCAGCTAAAGTCACTTGGTTTATTCAGCCTGGAGGAGACTGAGGGGAGACCTCATTGCAGCCTACAGCTGCCTCACAAGGGGAAGAGGAGGAGTGGGCACTGATCTCTTGTCTCTGGTGACCAATGACAGAACCCGAGGGAATGGCAGGAAGATGTGCCGGTGGATGTTTAGGTTGGACATTAGGAAAAGTTTCTTCCCCCAGAGGGTGGTGGAGCACTGGAACAAGCTCCCCAGGGAGGTGTCACAGCTCCAAGCCTGACAGTGTTCAAGAAGAGATTGGACAACAGCCGTCAGACACATGGTGTGAACTGTGGGGTTGTCATATGCAGGGACAGGAGTTGGACTCGATGATCCTCGTGGGTCCCTTCCAACTGAGGACATTCTATGATTCATATCTGTCTATTGAGTTTCTTACACCATTATGGTGTCCTTAACTGGTTGCATGGTAGACTTTTTTTTGCACTAATTAGTCATATGACCTGGGTCAGTGAGATGTTCTGATAGAGAAAATGGGGAACTTTTCACCCTTTACCACAGTAAATTTCATTGCTGAATTTCAGAGCTTAATTGAAAACTACAACACTGTCTTGAACTAACCCATTAACTTTGTCTTTTTCAAAGAACGAAAGCTGAATCTGGAAAATATTGCCTTGATTCCATGGATGATGATAATGGTGTCTGTACAGAGCAATCACAGAACATCCAACATCTGTTCCTAAGTGCAAGTGAACCCGATGTTGTCCTTCCTGTGTCTGTTTAGTGGAATGTACGTGGGTTTGACATGAGTCTCAAACTTCTACCTCAAAGCACATCATGCAGAAGATTTTCATTCTAAGCAGATTACTCAGTCTCCTACCATGGTAGAGGAATTTCACAATGGTATCTGTGCATTGCTTAAGGCTTAGCGATTTAAGTTGTGTGTATGAAAAAGAAATAAACTTTTATGTTCTTTGCTACCAACTTGCAGTGTAAGACCATATGCTAGTGTTTTCTCCTGCAGTTTTGATCACTTAAGGATAGAGGTATTATAACCAACACCTTGCTAAATGTGAAGTCTCGAGCTCTTGCAAATGATGGAAATTAACGCTCATGCTGCCTTTTTAGCTATTTAGCAGAATGAGAGGAACAAGTCATAAACCCCAGCTCCACAGCAGCGTGTGTGGCAAACATCTGATCTGCTTCTATGGCATGGGAACACCAGTGAGAACATTGGGATACAGATCTTCAGTCTCCTGACTTGATTGAAATATTTTCACTGTGTTGTTCCTTTCATTTATTAGAAATCCACATCTATTAGAACATGGAGTGGGATTGTCATAAAATTTCAGTACTGACCTAGCTGCAATTTTTTTTTTTTATTACTGATGGCAGAACTTACACTATGTCACTGAGTACTGAGTGTTTACTCACACTTCGCTTGCTTTTTATTTTTAACTTCATAACCATTCATCAGATGCTTCTTCCTCACTTTCTTGACAATATTGAGTAGAGCTATCATAGATTAATATTTGATTTAACACAAATTGTTCTTTAGTTCTGAGGGAAGAGCCAGAGAAGATATCATGAGTAATGATGCCCAAGTATTGTTGACTTGGTGAAGACAAAGCAAGTGTTTCCAGATCTGATTAATTTAGATGTAGCCATTGACAATTGCTATAGCCACTGCCAAGCTTTGTACCCTAGGCAGTGAGGGGAGTCTAAGAATAGAGTAAGAGTGTATCTCACTAAGTATGTGACTTCACATTCTTCCCAGTTCTCTCCCAAGTCTGTTCTCAGCTTCTTCATAAAAACTATAAATGGTATCCCTGCAACACTGACTCATCAGTCACCAATGTTGCTCTTCAGTGCTGCTGTTCAGTTTTGTGCAAGAGCTCTGCGTCCCAGCACTTGCTCCCGTTTGTCAATGTGCAGTGGAGAGCGAAAGAGTTGATTCAAGAACTGTTGTTTCACACAGCAGCGAGTGATCTTCTATAGATTTTTGGATGTTACTACTAATAAATGCTTATGGCAGTTTCTACACATAACTTCATGCTCCACTTGCCACATAGGCATTGCTTGAGAGTAGTCAACAATCTCAGTTGCTCAAGTGTTGCAGCTTGGCAAATAGTTTTGAACTGCTGTGCTGTTCTTCTAAGGAATTTAAAAACTCTGGATTGATTCCTTGGCGGTGTCCCCACAGTCATTTTGAGAAGACACAATTCTAGTAGCTGAACTATGAGCAGGTCTTCTGTTCTACTGTATTTAGCTCTGAATTATAATAAACCACAACTTGTTTCAAGCTGTGCTTGGTTTGTATTCTTCTGGTGTTATTCTAAGGATCAGATTACAGGTTTGGGTTTTGGTGTGTGGTTTTTTTTTTTTTTTTTTAATCTATACTGTATTCCCTGTATAACTTGCTGTACACTGTAAGCCAACAAAGTACAACTTGCCAAGAAATTATTACTTCATTTCAAGTGCCATGATTCAATACTGTTTAACTTGCATCTTATTTTGAGTAACAGTAACTAACTGACACTTGCTTTTTTGTTTGGGTTTTTTGGTTGTTTTTTTTACTGCACAATTGTGACGTGACTGGTTTCCTGTTTGATTTACAGCACTTAAATATCAAGACACTGACAGATGATGTGGTAAGCCAACTTAAGTTTTGTTTTGGCTTTGCTAAGCTAATAACCTTATTGCTAATGCAATAGAAATAACCTTACTGGGAGAAGAAACTCTCTTAATTGTGAAGTTAACTTTAGTTAATTGGCAAATTCTCACTAAACTGTTAATTATCTGTAACAAACTCAGTGCAAGTAGAAAAAAATCTATGGATGGCTTTGGAGTATGCTCTAATCACAGCTAAATGAGATTGACACAGGTAATTGTGCCAGCTTGCATGTGGCAGTTATCTGTGACTGCATGTTTAATATTAAAATTACTTAGGCTGCATGGCTAGCTTAAAATACCATGTTTAACAAACTAACAGTTGCTTGTAAAACTCATTAATGCTTTCTTCAAACAATGTTAGGTATATTCAGTGTCATGCTAACACTGTGTTTCTCAAACTTCATCTGTCTCTCCAATAGGAGATGAGGTTCTGTATCACAAAGCAGATTTTTTTCTTGCTATTGAAGTTACCTGTTTCATTGTCTGTACCATCCTTTTGCAGATAAGAATAGTTTTTCTTAAAATGGATCATCCTATGAAGTCTTTGACTTTTTTTACCCAGGAAGTAATGTTCTATAGGTATCTAAAGATCAGCTGTTATGACTTCAGTGCTACACAGAGTTCTTGCTGAAGTACTTCCGGGCATAACTGAGAGCTTAAGCACAGAGTGTCTTATGCTGTTTGATGTGCAACACACTTGTGCTCAGAAACACTGACTGCTGTTTCCTGCCTTAGGGAACAGTGTCGTGGTCATTTTTGATGAGGTGTGCACAGTTAGTAGTGTTGAGCTTACTGCCTCCATCTATCCTTCCTAGACTGATCTAAATCACCTGTTGCTATTTCTTTAGCAGGTTTTCATAGTCTGGAAATGATTATTAAGAAATTTGAGTCTGGGTTGATAATCCAACCTTGACTCTATAAATTTGTGCTTTATCTTGGAGCGCGGAGGAAATGTTCGCATTTGTCTCAAAGCAAAAGTAGTTTTTGTTAACTCGAACTTAATTTTGGTAGTGTCATCTAAGAGTTATATGCACTACATTTAGCTATTTGTTTGTTGAAGAGGCTAACTTGCTGTGTTATTGCTCGTCTCCTTTCCTTAGCGTATTGAATGTCTAACTTGTAGTGGTAACCACCATAAGTCAGGATGTTAATTGCGTCTGTTGGAATAAGGACAAATAGACCAATAGCTCTGTAGTAAACAATCTTCCCCACTCCTTAAATTTCTCAGAGCATACTGAAAGCCCCTTAACAGACTGAAGAAATGTCACCTGCAAAGGGGTACCAAATCGTCCATTTATATATTTTTAAAGGAAAATGACAGCTGTTTAGTAAAAAGCTTACAGTAAAAAAAAAAAAAAAAAAAAGTTGCAGTGGTATGTACTTCTAAAGGTGGGTATTTTGTTCACTTGAAGCTTCATTTTGGAATGAGGTTATGCTTTCTAGCTGACATTTTTTGTCCCTCTGAGTTTTCTGTTGTTTTACTCTCTCTGTGTCTGATTCTGGGAAAAAGCTAGTAATGCTAAGTATCTCAGTTCTAGGCTACTCAAACGTGGCTCAGATCAGAGTGTTTTTGACTTTTCACAAAAAGTAGTAAAAGTATTTTCTCCAAATTCCTTTTGCGACAAGGCGTAAAGTTGAAGTAAGAGAAGATTAACAAATTGAAGGTTTAAGACTATATTTGATTTTGTAGCTTTCAATGAAATAATATATATCCTTTCTTCTCGGGGGTGATCATTTGCATGCTAACTTGCTTTCTGCTGCACTATGCTTTATAAAATAATTATATTGTATTACTCCCAGTCTGCTTCTTACAAATACAGTGTTGTGTAACAGTGACCAGGAACTTTTATTTTTTATATTTAGGTAAGTTAGCAACATATTGAGAGTCTAAAATGCAGACTGCTTTTCAATATTTGAATTGTATTGGATTATTCCTGAGATGCTGATGAATTGTCTACTTTTAGTGATTAATCCCTGTTAAGTTCAGAAACACCTTATTTTTTACACAATCAACACAAGCTTCTTTTAGCTTGTTTACAAACTATGAAGCCAAGAATTCTATTCTTATTCCACAGAGGAGGGGCAAGTAGGTATCTGAGACATTATCTACCTGCAAGATCACTGTGGAAGCAAGCCTGTTTTCTATCTCAAGTGTTCTACATTCCAACAAATGGCTTGTAAGGCTCATAAAGACTAAAAAACTCCTGCATATTGACAGAATTTTATTAAAAGATATATTATGCAGACAAAAATGAAATGTATACTAAAATTCTATATAACACAGATTTATGTTGACTGATTTCATAGCAACTGCTCTAAAGATAAGAAAGGCTGTATAATTTCTGCTATATAGAGAAACAAAATTCGGAGTGAAATATGTTCTATGCATTCAAGATGTGACTGTGCACAGGCCTAAACTCTTTAACTTTTAATTTTCTACCATTAGTTAAATGATTGGCTCTCAAGAAAGGTAAAATCAGCTCTGGGAGATTGTGAATATTAGGAATAAGATCTAATGAAAGGATTCCTTCTGAGTATCTTGGTTTATGCAAGTCTTTCTTGTACTAAAAGCTCTACTGCTACCAGTGGAATTTCTCATGTAGTAAGAAGTTAATCTTGCAGAGCAATTTGACTGTCAAAGAAAGAATATACTTGTTTTAATCTTCTGGAGCTTTGAGCAAAAAGATGTTAAGAGGTCTTTGATTCACAACCATTGGAAGTAACTTCTTTGATCTCATTGAAGTATTTTTGCTGGTAAGGAAAAATACTGATTTGCTTTTACTTCCAAAGATATAGAAAGAAATTGATGCAACCCGTATTCCCCTATGTGTTCCCCATCCACTAAAAATAATAACTATTTCAAATGAAGACACAGGATTTGTTCAACTTTGTATTCTCCTTCCTTTCTTCTTATGTTGTTAATGCTCTTTTAATACTAGTTCTTTGTCATGTGTCTACATCCGGATGTTATAGCAGACTTTGGTGATTTGAGCTATTGGCTTCTGTGACTAAAATGAGTGGCAAAATGTCTGGGATATTGAGTCATGCTGTAGTATTTGCGCAGATTTTCCAGATGTAAAATTGTGTTTAGTGAGTATATAAGTAGTGGGCAGTCAAAAACATGAACTTGAAAATTGAGGACGGCTGTACATTTTGTCCTAGATATCCATAAGGCGGAGTGAGAAAGACACATAGAGAAAGAGCAAAGCTATAAGCAATACTCTTGTCTTTATGCCTTCAGCCAGGAAATGAAGATTTCATACCTGTGTATTCCATATCAGAACTCTCCTAATAAATTGTGCTTAGTGATAGTCATTGGTGTCTTGATGGGTCCATACGTGGATGTGTGTGTTTCTTGATGAGAATGGGAGTGGGAGGGGAAGAAAGAAGACTGTTTAGTACTTCTGGTAACATAGTTTAGGCTAAACCAGAACAATTCTGTAATCCTGTCGCTTCATAATTAGGTATCAGAACTAGTGATACCTCATGTGTGGCAAACAGCACACTTCATGTAGTCAGGACTTTGCTCTGATACTGAGTTGCCTACTCTTTTAGGGTAAAGGTTGTCTTGTAGTGCAGTAACATCCTCTAGTTATATATACTCCATAAACCTGCCCGGATGCAAAGTTTGCTGTTCCTATGGTGAAGAAAACAAAGATCCAAGCCAATGGTTACTTTGTAGCATGTTGATCTGGACCCTTTTGGGGTAATTTTCTTCTCTAGGAACATCCCAGAGCTTTGCGCAGTGATTTGGAATGGTAACAGAGGATAATATTTTACTATTTTTGTCTTACGAAATTGGTGTAGATTGATGTGCTTTGTACAGCTGGAGAAAAGGAATATGAAGAGATACAGTTGTGGTTCTTGTTTCAAGGGCATTACATCTGTTAGCTTCAACCTTAATGTGAGAGGATTTTGTATCACTTGATTTATATGCTTTATGTGTTCCAGGCATCACTGTTCTTTGCGCTAAACCAAAGTGCAGGAGTCACAGAGCTAGTGCCAGAAACGTCAAATCCACATGGTATGGTGCAGCTGTTGAGCCAATATGTTAGCTTGGGTCCGGACCAAGGCATGTCATGTCTAATCTGGTGAACACCATCTCCAAGAATGAAAAAGAAAAGTCAAGGAATCAAAGGCTATTGTGGATGATGGAACTTTAGTCCTTTGTTTCTTTTTCAGTAGATCATGAAGTGTGTCTTCCATGGCAAAGCCACTGTACTGTGCTACTGCTTACCTTGAAAAAGGGTAGCTTTTTTGTAAATTCCTCTAAGAATTTTTTTCATGACTTCAGATAATGTTTCAGCTGTAAACTCCTTTTACTATTGGTTATGACAGGCCCACTTTCATAACTTTCATATCCTACATAAAACTAACTAATTCTTCCATCTGCTACCAGCTAATTTGCTACAGCTGCTATTTTTTCTAAATGCTGGTGTCCAATCACTACAGTAAATACAATCTAAACAGTGTTTATAAAGAAATACAGCATATGTTCGTAGTGTTTGTGTATTTAACAAAATTTAGGTTGCTCACCCAGTGATGAGATATTGGATTGGGTCCACCACTTTAAGTATGGTTAGGATCCTTTTTTAAATAAAATCCTCCTGACTAGATATGTGGACAGTGTGCATAACAACTTTTAACTTTGGAGACCTACAAGATGTTGCACGCAAGCTTTTCCTCCAAATATGGGCAGTAGGAAACACTTTATATGCCAAGTTAAAAGTAACACTGTTGGAAGTTGTTCTACAAAAACCTCCTGGTATTTATTCTTTTCTTTCTGGTGTGCTTATTGTTCCGTTGCCTGTTTGAGTCTGAGAGATTCAGTCTGGATATGGAGAAGAAAGGTAAGACTCAGTCGATGTAATGTTCTGTCCTCAGCTGCTAAATTATTACATTTGTTCCCTACCCACTTCCTTTCTGATCGTAAATAAGACCAGCTGTGCCAGGTGATTCAGCTTCATTTGTTGGTCCCCAGAACATTCACAAAGCAGAGATGTTAGTAGCATTCCTCAGAAAATAACTGTTTTCTCCTGTTCGGGTTATTCTAGGAGTTATTGTCTGCAAATGGTTGATCACCTTCAACCTAAATTGTTCAGTTAACTCGCAACTGAGTGTAAGCACCACAGTTCTGACAGTTGCAACAATAACTTGAAGTAAAATATGATGGAGAATCTATTGTGGTATTTGTTTTTTTACATTTATTTCAAATTCGACAATATAAAGCAATTACAACTCTGTTTTTAAATAAAGCATCTGTGTTTAAAAGAATGTTACTGAATTTATTGGCTGACAAGGCATCCTGCATATGTCAGTTTTGTGTTAAACATGACATCCAGTTGTTAACAGTCTCAAAGATGGATAGGCCTATGGGAATTCTCTAGCAAGTCTTGTTCCCTCAATAGTAGCTGATGCCTTTAGGCTTTTCCTGGTGGCATCTCATTCTCATTCTCATCTGACTGGCTGTACTTTGTAGCTGAGAGGCATTGAATCAAGGCTGGAGTGAAGCACTGGCAGAACTAGTGATCATGAATGTGGTTACACATGCATCTGTTGGATTTTAGTTTTGAGGAATTTCTTAATATAGCAATAGATGCTCTCATGTGTTAATTAAGGGGGATGGAGAAGATGAGGGAGGCGGGATGGCAGGGAAATAATATCTTTCATTCCTGCATGCATAGCAGCTCTGTTAGGAGGTGTTGTGTTGATAAGTTGTTGAGCCAGCACTTAGTCTTTCAATAACTAATCCATTGATTCCTGCATTATCAAGTGTGTAAGTTCGATAGATACTGTTGTCTTAGAGAATGGTATGAGAAGTCTTCGCTAAGATCAAAATGAGAGCACAAATAGATATACTCTCTAGAGACCTAATCAGAAAGTGTGATGACCCAGATTTGTATTGTGGATCTCTCTGTAACCTTGATTTTCAGGTCCATGATGTGTGCATAAAATCACTTTCTTATTTCATAGGCTCTCAGTGGAATTATAGAGAGCCTATGAAATAAAACCAAATAAAACTTCACCATTCTTCCTGTGAAGTTTGCTTCATTTTGGCTCTTACAGCTATTATTCTTGCTACCACTGATTCAAATTCTCATACCAATTTACAGGCAGCCTGAAATCAACACTGGAGGGGGTGAATGCTGCTTATCTGGACTTGTCATTTTCTCTCTTTCGTTAGTACTGTATTGTGGCTTTCTATATACTTTGAGAAGGTCTAGAACACTGTTAATAGTTTCAAACAGTGAAGGAGATGATCCTGTAATGCTTGATGGCAGGTTTGTGGGTTTTAAGTCCACTTGGACTTGGTGATCTTAAGGGTCTTTTCCATTTGACTTTTCCATTTTCATTTGACTTTTCCATTTTCATTTGACTCTATGAATGATTCTAGTATTTTAAGTAGTAAAAATTGTTCACATGCTGTCACAGAGGCACCCCAAAGTCAGTTTTAGGCGGACAAGTTCCAAACCAGACTTTATTCTGGCCGGAAAAGTGCAGCAAATAAACAGACTAGAAACAGGGTTTATACATTAATAGAATTATTTAGCACTCCAACGACATAAAATACAGGTTCGGATATCAGTTGAGGAGATTATTGGGGTATAGCAAAATAAGAATAATGAGGATCCACAGCGTGCATGCACACATTTACAAGAAACAAAATCAGAGCCCTCTGACTCCAGGGTACCCACAAGAAATAATCACTCGCCTGGGTTAGGCAAGGACTCATTCAAGGATATATCCAGTAAATAACCACTCACCCAAACGAGGAGATGAGGTGCTCTCAGTCCCGGGAAGTCTCCTTAGACAGCGTCCGAGTCTAAGGAGAGGGCTCCAGTTCACAGACCTGCTGCTCCGAGAAGACAGCTCCAAGGGGACCTTTGACGGGAATCCCGTTTTATAGTCTCTTTGGCAGCTGGTGGGGCTCACCTAGTCCCTCTGATAGGTCTTGTGGCCTTTTCTTCAGAAACACAGATGTGCGCACACAGACAAAAGTCTCCATCATCTGGCCAGGATTCTACTCACCCCTGTAGAAGCAAACTCTCCCATGGCCGCCATCCCTTAGACACTCTTGTACACAGATCCAGGTGCATTTCCCCATTATCTCTCCTGCCTACCTCTGAGCCCATGGTCTCTTTGGAAGCTGTCCAGAACTTCCCTTATCCCTCCTGGAGCCAGCTCCTCCTGTCCTCCTGCTCTTACAGATAGACATTCCCTTGCTCAGACCACTTCACCTGCCCTCTGGCTAGTCCAGCTTGATAGTTGCTAGTTATCATTGACTCACCACCCTCACTCATTTTAGTTGCTGGCACCATGGATGCAGCTGAGGTCCTGCTCAAGTTGCTGGTACTTAAGTTCACTCACTCTGGTCTCTCCAGTTGCTGGTCTGTGGTCCCTCTGACTCGCGGTCTGATCTTGTTGCTGACACTTGGACTTCCATATACACGTGCACATGAAGTAGAGCATCTCACCCAGGGAAATAGTTGGAAATGGAATTTAATAAGGTAGGACTGACTGTGCTAGTTGGGTACAGGACATGGCTAGACCAGTGTACCAACTAGCAAACTGTGCACACAACTGGCCCTATTTATCTCCTTATCCTTTTCTCATGCTTGTTTCTCTCCAAATCACTGAGATCCATCCCTTTCCCTGCCTTTGGTTCTTCTCGTAAACATTGCAAAATAAGTCTTGCACAATCCCCTAATGTTTTCCCCCTTCATCCCATAATGTGTCTTATACCCCTAAGCAGTAACACCCTTTAGTCTGAAAGGTGCTTTGGAGACCTGATCGTGTTGACTCATAGAGGGCTGTCAGATCTGGACTATAAGGCAAAGGCTTTGCTGGGACAGCCTTGGGAAGAGCCTGCACAGCATGTCCCTTCCTCTGAATCTATAATTTGGGTTCCCCCCACCTACCATTGTGCCTTGTTCCTCTGGGCTTGTGGAGATAAGCCTTTGATGGATTAAGACTTCCTGTGATAGGCTTGGGAGGAGCCAGGTGAAAGTATTATTTGGATTCCACCACCCACCATTGTCTTTCTGTCTTCCTTTGTATGCCAAGGGACTTCTTAGCACATGACCTTAAGAGGCAGTCCTTTCCTTTAGTCTTGATCCCACTGTGTGCATCTCCTTTCCTCTTGTCCTTCATACAGATAATGAGTATTGAAGAAAACTTTTGATATATCCTACCTGTGTCAGTTGCTTTCTTTCGAGTAATTTCTTTAATGTAGCTGTGTTTAAAAATATTCATTAGAAATTAAATCCTGATGGGATTTGAATATTGCTCTGATGATGCTGCCTTTGAAATAAATGATCACACTTTCTTGTACTACTAGTAATAAAAAAGTGCAGTTTAGATCTTTTTGGCACCGTGTGCACATTTTTTTATTTAAAGTTATGTGAGAACTTCATCATTCACTGACATGTTGTGTCAGCCAAGTGATTATTGAGACAACTTTTCCCTGTGCAGATGCTGTCAGCACTATTACTGTGTACATTCAGTAACTTGCCTTGCACCTCATATGCTACTGAAGCTTGTCAGAGGGGTTTGGTTGCCGAACTTCTGAAGCTGTAGTTTCACAGAGCTTTGTCGTGGAGCAGAGCAATGGAAGAAACGCTACTATCACACAGTTTTATACTATGACAGTGTAAGAGGACCCTGATAGAGTTTCTACCAAGGCTTCATGAGAATCTTCAGGCTGATAAACGTAAAATGCTACTGAAAAGCAGTCTCATGGTAACTCATATTCCTGTGTTGACCTTGGTTTACTCTTCACTGTGTTTCAATTCTGATGTTAACATTTTGTTTCAGTTGTCTTGCTGATTTTTGTCTTGTGGAGAATGCACGCTGGCAGAATAAAATACATGGCTTTATAGATGTTCCAGTCTCTGGTGGTAGGAGGCACAAAGACATAAAAGCTAAAATACATGCAGACAGCTCATTGCTTTAAATTCAAGTTTATGAGAAAAGACTCCTCATGCCTTTCATGCTGGAGGATCTTGTCCTAGGAATGAGAACTGTGTGAATTATAACTTTAATAACTTCTCTGCTGTCCTAGTTAATGTTTATCTCTTACCTCCTTTTCCTCTTCTATCCCACATTAACAAAACAAAAAAAACCCCACAAACCAACAAAGCCAACCAGACCGAAAACCCTGCCTTTTGACCAAAAAAGGCTTAGGACTGTCTCAATTAGTTTTTGTTAAAAAAATAGTAGTTTATCTGTGTTATTTCTAGAATTAGTCTTACCTTTGGATTGGAAACTCTTCCTACCTTCAACAGTTTTTCCTTTCCAGAGTGAACTTTTTCTTTTTAGTTACTTTCACTACTCCTTTCAATATCATGTAATTTTTAAATTTAAGACCACTATGCATACCATATTGTGGTTACATGGGCAGTTAATTTTTTTTTTTACAATTTAGAAGATAATAGTTTTTAATGACTATTTCTACAGTGTTTTTGTACTCAGGATTTAATTATTTTACTATTGTTCCTCTTTAGATTATGTATCTGAAATATAGTTTTCCTCATCTTCAGTAACACTGTGCTATGGTGATAGGAATAGATTTTTCTTTGAATTAATGAGCTGGTTAGAGATTCCGTGTTATGTTTTTTTATAGTGCCCAGAAATATTTAACTGCACTCTTATTTTCTTCTCTCTCCTTATTGCCTTTGAACTCTTAACTCTGGATAATCTGCTCTGAGTTCCATCAGTGCATCAAACCAGATATTAGTTTGGAGAATTTCGAAGAGATTTTCCTGTGGAAATACTTCATATCGAGACCATATAAAGCACTGTTTATTCTTTGGCTTATTTTAATGTTGTCCCTACAAAGACCTTAAGGGAAAAGTTTGTCCCTTTCAGAAAATTATTGTCCTAAAGCACTGCTCCTGTATGGGTCTGTATGTGTTTATTGGTAAAATAAATATGAAAATAAGACAGACATCTTTAGAAAAGATAGAAGGTCAAACCTACTTTAAACTGTAATGACGTTTTGTATCAAAGCTAACTTTAGATATTCCCAATTCGTTAGCCCGGTTTGAAATGTTTTTGATGTAACATGGAAGATTACTGAACTATATGTTTACTGTTTCCTCTTCTATGCACCTGGATCGCCAGCAACATCAGTGGTGGTGGATATCATTACAACCAAGCAATGAAATTTCTGTTCTTTCTGCATAGTGCTTTCTGTGGACCATGAAATTATTTGCATGTATGGAATACTGAGAGGTAGTAACTTTTATGAAGCACTATCGATATATAATTCAATATCAATATATAATTCAATATCGATATATAAGTGTATATAGAATACCCACACTGTACTGCTGTGTAGGTCTTCTTGTGCATTGTCTTTTTTTTAATCTATGGAAATCATATTTTTAGGCTGCATTTTTAAAAATTATTTAAAGTAATTTGATGTATTTAAATATGTTTATAGCCCCAGTATCTCACTTTGTCTTACATGTTCTTCCTGATCAAATGTATTCCAAGAGTGTGCCTCCCTTCTCTAGGACAAGTGGGATAGGATTTGGGGAATATGAATGTTATGGCCTCATTTGTAATGTTGCAAAACATGTACTGTACACATTCAAGAGGACCTTAAAAACAAAGCATACACTAAAAATGTGAACAAGTGAAAGGAAGTGAAATACCCGTTTTCAAGGATGAACTGACTCTTGTCCTTGAACTGGTGCTGCCTGTTCCTAGTGGAGCAAGAGTAACTCCAGGGCTGTATGGGGTATTTAATGGCAGAGACTGGGGTGGTTCTGCCTGGCCAGAATTGCTGTTGCTGCTGTGTGTGGTGGAGGAGGAAGATGAGACACTTGGGGAACACAGACTGTAAGGAAAGGGCTGAGATTTTTCAGGAGAGATGGGATTAGGGGTGTAGGGAATACTTCTCTGAAAGCTAATTTAGCCAATTCTCTGCTGACTGAACCACGGGCTGAAATCCAGCCAAAGTGCCTTCCCTATACTCCTGCCTCAGGTCTGTGTATGAAGAATCTTCAAATATAATGGTTTATTTCTTAGGTTATGCACTTGATAGTGGACAGTGGGTTGTGGAGAAGCTACTGGCCAACTCATTCTTTGGAGCACGTGTGCAGCCTTTCACCAGTGCTCTGTGAAAGCTGTTGTTTGAGGAGAAATCTCTCATATGATTTTTTTTTTTTTAATTAAGATTCAAGTCTAGTCATTGGTAGTTTTTAATCTGGCTTCATGCCTCCATGCTTGCCATAGGCTTCTGATTTTGGAGAAAAGGAAGGGCAATTACTGTCTGGTCAAGATGTAAGATGGTTGTTGCCACTGACTCTGTGATTCACTTCCAATGATGTTACCTTCTCTTTTGCTGCATTCTCTTTCTTGCTGGGTCTTGCCTATGTAATTATTGCTGTAGAGTGTGCTTTCCTCATTGCCTGCTGGTTTGATGTGACACTGAAGGGCCTCATCAACCATGCTGGGCTCTTTTGTGTTTATGCTATATTAATTTTCTTCTTTTGCATGTTCTACAACCATCTGTATGTGAGTGGCTTACATTCTATTACTATGTTCCAAAAACTGTTCCTTTTCAGTTTTGAAAAGCAAGAATTAAGGTCTTTTTGTTTTTTCTCTAAACCTCTCTTCATGAAAGTCTAATAGTCAATTCTTGCTCAGATTAGAGTGGAACACTTGTACCCAATTTTTGCTACTAATTTTCTTTGCTTTCTCTGATCTTAGTTCTACAGATCCTATAATAACTTTACTTGTCATTTAGTTTGGTAACTTTGATGTACTTATTAAGTGATATCTCAAGATACTTATCTTCAAGATATATTGAAGCCTCAGAATATTTTTGTATAGCATTTCAAAGATCTGAGTCTATTGATATGGTTGAAATCTTGTCCAAAATCTCTCTTATGCGTCAAATGCTACTGTAACTTTCTTCTGTGTTGACAAGAGTAATAATTGCTGTTCGCATCTGTTTGAAAGTCTGTGACAGTTATTAAGATTTAACACATCTCGCTGAGTATGTCAGCTGCTTTTGTGTACTGTTGGTCTTTGCACATATGCATTAAAACACATAAGTTCTAACAATGAAAATGTTTACAAGTTCACTTAGTAAGTCTTTATTGAGTAATTGAAAAATATGTAACCAGTAAAAAAAAAAAAATCACAACCCAAACCACTGTTCTAAGGAGGTTTTTTTGGCTTTTGAAAGGGTAAAGTCAGAGCTATGGTCTTGTGTTGGTAAAGTCATAAGGATTAGTCATGAAACCATGAGTGTATCCTACTTAACTTGAATAGAAGAGCTGATGTTTTTTATGTGTCTCCTAAATTAATTTCAAAATAATTGGAGCACAGAAAGGCACTAAGTTTTGGGTAAAATAAAAGATAAATAGAACAGTGTCTTAGTCACGCTAACCTGTCTTTTAATAAGAAATAGTTTCTTTGCATATCTGTATATTCTACTACAATGTCAGGAGTACAGCTGTTTCAGAGTAACAAAAACCACTTTAAAACTATGTTTTTGGTAAATAAGCCTGCTTTTTCGTATTCTACATGTAATGATTGGGAAGAACTCTTCATAAATTGGTTTTGTAGATATCTTTTCCTCCAAACTTTCCATAAAATTCTCATGTTCTGCATGATTTCTCCGTATCGTAATGGGATTCTAGTCTGTTAACTCAAGTGCTAAGGCAACTGACGGTTATATGTATCTTTAGGAAAACCCTTTAAAATAAGACAGTTAAATAACAGGCAAGTTGCCATAGAAAAATAAGGCTGTTTAGCTTCCAAGAACGCCCATCTTAATTAGGGTTACATAAAGTGGAAACAGTATGTGATACATTATATTTTTTCTCTTTTCAGTTGGATAGATTTGCCAGTATAAGAATTCCAGGAAGTAAAAAGGAAAGACCTCCTTTGCCACATATGAAGCAGTCGCATTCTACAGATTGGCCATCCACGCCTACGGATGCAGAGGATTTTCCTTCAAAACCCCTGTCGGAAAGAGAAATCATAGCACTCTTTGAAAAAATGATGGTAAGCCATATGTAGATTTCTTTTACTTAAAATAACAACATGGCTATCTGACAGGCAGAGCCTTCTTTTGTGCATGTGTTCTGATCTTTACCTAAATTATTAATATTGTTGTTGTTGTTGTCAGTTGTAATTACATGTTTTTTAGGGTGTTTCTGGGGGAATGAAGTCTTTGAATTGTTTTGACAAGATCTTGCTCCAAATATATTTGAAATGGAAACTAAAGGTTTCTGATTACAGATTTTGAGGAGGAACAAGACATGGGGAATCCTGCTTGCTTTCAAGATGACCTGAAACTTTTACCGAGGGGTTTTATGCATTTGAATGTCACAGCAGGGTTTTGTTCTGAGCTTATATGCAATGTCACTCTTGCACAAAAAAGACTTGCGGTTCTTGCCTCCAAAGCCACGTTTGTCTGCACTTGCAGTCTCAAATTTGCGTCCTTCCTTAGCTGTCAGGGTTACTGTGCTACAAAAAAGCAGTCACAGAAAAATCTCGTGGCATTGGTACCACTTCAACAGGTTGAGGTTTTTTGTCATGATGATGATGACATTTTGGACAATGGAAAACTAAATACGGAATGACCATGAGAGAAGAAAGTGACTGCAATCTGAAGAGCACAAGAGGACACTAACAAGGAAATTATTATTTTTTTTCTCTGCTTCACAGCAAGTAACAAGTAACTCTTGAAACACAAAGGGATTACCAGGGCCTGGGATGGGGAGGAAATTAAATGTGCTATGAGAGAAGTACCTTTATGGAATTTGTAATTCCTAGTACTCAATAATGTTAGTTTAGTTTTGAAGATGCTTTTGCAGAACTGTTGAGAGCTATGACTGAAGGGGAGGACTAATTCACTGTGTTATCAACTTTTGTATTCGTACTTGTTCTCACACGGTCTGGTTTTCTTGCCATACTGCGGTGTCTAGCATATTTTACTTCTGTGAAGAAATAGTAGTTGCTCAAATGTTAGGAAACGAGAGGGTTTTTTTTTTATAAAACTTGAAGGGATGCCTCCCTGCACACACTCCCTGCTGCATAAGTGTAGGTTGTATTTCTCTACCATCTTGCAGAGATTCTGGTATATGATTGATAGAGTGTGATGTTGAGACTATGCCATAAAAAATGGAAACTTTCAATAAAACCTCAGAAACCTACTACTGTGTGTAGGTAAACAGAAATGTTTATATCCATTGATCATGGAGCAATTAGTTCCAATTTCGTAACTATGTAAAAATATGTTAAAGTAATGATGACATTGTGGATAATTTGAATGCTTTCCTAGTTACACTGAATAACAAAGCACTTAAACTCTCTTTGATAAACTACTTTATCAGTGTTATTTTAGCTATAACGTGTAATACAGAAAGGATTCTTCAGATTATCCACACTCGAATGAACTGGAATAAAGCTAGTTTAGTCACAGTAGATTACATAGCTAATTATATAATGTAGCCTCTAGTTTGCTGTTCTGATCAAACTCAGTGATTTGAGGGAGTAGGGTGGTGAACAATTTGAATGTTGTAGCTAAGCTTTTAGGGCTAATTTTGCACAAAATAAAAATAGTCAATTGTTTAGTACTGAAGGGAGCAGTTTCTCAATTCTGAAGTTTAGCTGAACATGTTACATTATGCTCTGAGTTTTCCTGGGTGCATACTGCTTCCTTCTCGTGATCTTTTATGCAATGTTGTCATGTGTGGTTTTGATGGCAAAAGTTATGAAAGAGCTCATAAAACCAGACAGTTAAAGCTACTAATGAATTGTCATTTAGCTCCTTTCATTTCTGTTAGTGCTATTAGGAAAATATCTCTGTGAAATGACTTATTGTTATTTTCCAAAGAGGTATTGCTCAGCTGTAGAATAACTTTAAAAGATTTAAGAATAAATAGAAGAATGGGGTTAAAGTATTTTATAAACTGAGCCACATCTGATGTCCCCCTTGTACCACTGAATACTTCTAATCTGCAAAAATCAATTGCTTTAATGATGTTTCATTTTTTAAAAACAACAACAAACTACTTTTTACTTCACACACAGAATATTTCCTATAAATAAACCTGCTGTTACATTTAGGATTATGGAATATAGTTCGTACTGATAGGTTTCTTACTTCCCTTTCTTTTTGTTTTCTCTCTGTTATTTACGTTCAGGAGTTATTTTTCAGAAAATTTTAAAAGAGCAAGTCTGAAAGAAGTGCAAAACTTATTTAAACAGAAGAATGAACTTTGCAGTGGCAACAAACTATTATGAAAAGCTTTTTTCGTTTATTTAAAAATACAATTTAAGTATTAAATAAAATACAGCTGCCCTTATTAAATATACATGTAAAGCGTATCCTGAGGCACAGTGTTCCAAAGATGCTTATTGGAACTTGCAGAAGAAAACAAGTTTATCTGGTAATGTTGAGCTGGACTTGATTTTAGTAATTTATAGTATAGGTTGTCATGTGCGTATCTCAACAGATGTGTTGCCTGGTAATAAGAATAGTCATAAATATGTTGTGCATTTAATAGAAGGTAATTAATTTAACTGAAATACTGCATTAAATGAGAAATACCTACAACAAGATAACAGATGGTCTAGAGGGAATTCTAACATTATAGTATTTTTCACATTCTGACTTGATTTTCACCCTCCTCCTGCATTTTTAAGCTAAGGAAATGTTTTAGATAAGGCATAAAGATTTTTAAACAGTTGTTGAGAATTTAAAGTTGGAGTATTTTTTTAGCTTTGAAAGCATTTGTTGTTGAAAAAAAAAAATGAAAAGTAAATTGAAAAGAACCTCCTTACCTATTCTTATTTTAAATGCCTTTTAGCAGTCCCTGAATCTTTACCTCCAAACTCATATATCAATGTCAGAATTCATTGACAAATTGTAAAAGTCCTGGCTATTTATGTAATAAACTGCTAAATGCTTGACCAGTAAATGAAAATATTTAGATTGAGTTCTCAAGTAACTAGTTTAAATTTTTAGGTTTCCACCTGACCATTTAACAGCATGGTTAACAGCCTTCATGTACCTGTCCTTTGAGCCGATGATTAGGTTTTTGATTTGAAATACTAAAGACACCTTTTTTTTGTGGTTGATTATGTGTTCTTTCTCATCTTAAAGCTGCAAAGTTTTAAGCTTTTCTAAGCTTGTAAGCTTTGACAGAGACAGGTAACTTTAAGTATCTTTCACTTGTTTTCCAAATGGTATGTACACACACAAAACTTGTCTTGGAAGAAAATGATCTCTTTGCGTACAATATATGATCACAGCACTGTTTTTAATGTATGTGTATTTAAGCCTGTTTTAAAAATTTACTTTATTTTGTTCTAATTTTAGTATGGATATTTGAGTCTTTGCAGCATTTTTGGATTACAGCAGGTTTCCCATCATTAAGTAAATCATAGTAGTTTCTTGTTTTGCTTTCATCCAAGAAAAGCTAGAAAATGCAGCATGTCCTTTCAGGATAATGTCCTGACTTTTTATTTACTACGTGGCAACTTGCAAAATATTTGGGAATATGTGTGTCCTTATGCACTGCTAGAATTTTGGTTTGGGCATAAGCAAATAGTTTCTCTCTGAATTTTTGTTCAAAGGAATGCAGTATTTTGAAGAACAGAACTATGAGAAAAAATTGATGTATGTGTGGCCTCCATCCTTCCAGCTTGTTTAGACAAAGTTGTTTTGCATTTACATTCACATTCAAATGTAGGAAGTAATGCCAATATGCAAGGTAGCTGCCAAGGAGGCAAAAGATTTTTATAATTTCTTTAATGAAACAACTTTTTACAACATGCACCCTGCACTTATTTGATACTAAAACTATCAAGTAATATAGTGTTTTTATAATATCAAATATACTAATCCAATACTATAAATGCACTATACAGTATCAAATAAATAATAAAAATACTGATTTAATAAATGATAAGCGCATTAAATAAAATGCTGTGCATAAATAAAAATGCTAATTTAATAAATAATAAATGCATGCTAGACTGAAGTGAGGAACTTTTTCTGGTCCTTAAGGAAAGGAAACAGTAACATTTGTGGGGGAAAGTTTCCAGAATCTACACAAAATTTCCCTAATTGTACTTTGAAGAAGTTCAACTCAATGGGTCAAGCATTTTCTGCAATGTCTTCTGACATCTCGGATTTATACAAAACTGTAAATGTTTCTAGGAACTGTGCTTGATTCTATCTTATTCAGTATGAAAACTAGTGAAAGACAAGGAAACTTAAGGTTCAGTGTAGTATAAAAATTTGGTCTTTAGGGTTTTTTTTTCTTAAAGTTCCAAGGTTATGAGTTTGCTCGCTGTTTAACTTTGGTTTCTGACCGGGCGAAAGAGCTTTGGTATCAAGATGGTTACTCACTGATTTTGTAAAATTGCTTCTGCCAAAGCTGGCGGGGATTCACCTCGTGAGTCTCAGCTGAAAATAACAGCAGTAATTCTTGCTAAGCTTGAGTGACCATAGTAATGCTGTATATGCTCTGATGTGTGTGTGCCTAAATTGTTTCTTAAAGCCTTTTTCTTTTTTTTTTTTTTTACCTTCAGTGTGATAGGAAATCTAATTTCTCACAGGTGTGGAGCTGATTACAATGATCAGAGCATTTTGAGGCTGGAACAGTAGAAGTCCCTGTGTCAGAAGTGTCAATGAATAGCTGCTGTGGGGCTTTGAATGTGATTTTACATCTACGCTTTTTGACCTCTGGGTTTATGTTGGAATGAAAGAATTGTGATGGGATTTTGATAACAGTTGAAGGTGTTGATTTAATGATCAAATTTTCGAGTGTTTGGGCCTTACCTATTGCAAAGGCGAATATTATTGTGTGAACTTCTCTCAGGGCAAAGCAGACCCCGCTACCCAGGATTAAGTATTTGAGAACTGAGGAACAGAATTTTAGAACAAATGGATGTATCATTAAAAAGATCTTTCTAAGAGAGTGGTTTGAATACACTTATAAATATTTTGGGGAGTGTTAAATAATGCTTTTTAGTGCATGTATGTGTCTGAAACTGTAGATGATTTCTAAGAAGAGATTATGCTAGTAATGGTTGTCATATACTTCTTTATCCTGGCATAGTTGACTGTTTTTTAAATCTGAGTTGCTAGGGAAGTTGGATAAAGGTTTTTATGTTTTTGAGTAACATCTAACTCATGAAAGTTATTTGTATAACAGCTTTCAGTTGTTTAAGTTTGTATTTTTGTGTCTTTATTTTTTAAATCAATAACTATATTGCTGGATGACATTTGAAACTTTTTTTTTTCCTCCCATTCTAGGAAGATATGAATTTAAATGAAGACAAGAAGATGCCATTGAGAGAAAAGGATTTTAATACCAAAAAAGAAATGGTGATGCAATATATTAGCACTGCTTCAAAGTCTGTAAGTAATTTTCTCTGAAGTACACCAACAATAACCTAATATTTATTATTTCCTGTTGAAGAGAAAAAGCGATGATTCATGTTACATTCTTTTCACTAACTTTGTTTCTCTTAGACACAAACATTCTGAAAGGGCATTATCTCATTATTTTACAGGCTGCAATGAAAGATATTCACTTTTACTTGAAGTGTGTCTTCTGTACACAGAACAGGATTTTTTGGTAAAGATATGGCTTTAGTGGGGATGGAAAGATTCTCCAGAAAACTTGTTGGAAAAGTTTAATGTGAACCTGTTTACTAGCACTGTTTGAAAAGAATTCCTTATTTGCTTAGCTTTTTTCATACTTGCCTTCAGTACAGAATTCATGTTGTGACACTATGTAAAAGTTGGTAATGAAAGCATTGCACATTAGTGTCCACTTTTTTGATGATTACTAGTTGTTTTAGAGAAGTGCAAGGAGTTGTGTACTTTGCAATTTAAGGATTAAGTTGGCATAAGAAAAATTGCTCTAATTTTTGAAAAGTGGGGACCGACTCCACTGTTGAATGCTACAGTGCTAATATTGTCCTCAGACCTTCTGATTGTTTTAGAATTCATATATTTGATTCTTTGACTCTCACTGCTCCATGCATGTAAAGGTATCAGTAAAAATTGCCCATATGTGATTATAACCAAATACTGAGAAAAGAAGTCATTAAATAATGTAAATGAGGTCTTTATCTTATTCTCTGGTTTAGATGATGTACCTCATTAGTGTAATGCTTCAGCACCTTTGGGAAGGGAGATACCTAGTACAGGACTAAACTGTCTCAAGACTGTTTTATTTAAGATGAGCTTATCAAAGCTACTAATCGTTCTGTAGCATAAATGTTTCTTAGTAACGGAAGATTAGGAGGTCTAGCCTGTTTTTCTTTTTTAGAGGTATTTCGTGAGAAGTTAGGAAACTTCAGGTTACTAAGTCTCAACAATGTTCTTTGAAGTTTCTCAGCCCAAAACAGCATGTCAAGGTTTATATGTTGTTGACACCCTTAGGCTCCGCATGCATTCTAAGACCTCAGTTGTTTGATCTAAAAAGTAATGTGATAATAGGACATGTCTGGCTGTGCAGAATTGCTGTGTCCACATCTATTGCTGGAATTTTAACATCGTGACGATGGTGATGTTAAGACTCTTTCTCAAGAGAAAGGTTTTCATGTTAACTTTTTACTTCTTGGCACTTAACACTTGCAGAGAACTGAAGCCTATAGCAGAGTAGGTTTAATCGATCCTTCTCTCTGCGTACCATTTGCAATAAATATTTTTTTCTTTTCTATTTGGTTGTCACGACACTTGTGTTTTGGCAATGGAGCTTCTTGCACTATGCCCAAAGCAGCCAGGCAAGGTATTCTTTTGAAGAGGGCAGCTCTGGTTCCTTAACCAGAGTAGTGACTTGTTCCCACACACTCTTGTCTTGTGTGTTTTCATAAAGCCCTCAACAGCATTTTTTTTCCTTTTCGTTCCACCCAACCCTGCTACCAGCCCACCTATCCCCCTTTCTGTTTTGAGAGATCACTGAGGACTAATTCACATACAAGGCAACTCCTGGTTTTACTGAATGCTGTTCCTGCTGTTGTGTCCCTACTGGAAATGGCATTCACTCGTCGTATAACTGGGAGGAGCTGTTTCTGTGATGTGTAGATTCAGCTATTTGATACGATAGTACTGAGATGAATTCAGTTTAGTGCTGGAGCTACTGGTATGGGAAACTCCTTCCCTCGCTCTTGCAAACTCTTTGTTCCTGGCATGGGTTTTCATACTTCAAGTGCATTGGACTGTCCTGCTGCCTTCTCAGTCTAGAGAGAATAATACACTGCATGCCCAGAGTGCTTGGCTGAATTTTGCAACTGCTATGCAGAATACTCAACAGGTTTCATTTAAAGAAATGATCATTAGAAAAACTATTAAAATTAATAACAGAGGTGGAGCCTTGAATGAATTAGTGAAAACAAGCAGCCTGTGGTCATCAAAGTGGAATCTATTATAGTCAAAGCTTCATCATTGACCTCAGTATCAGGGTTTCTGTTTCTTAGAAATGCAGAACTCCTTTTCAATATTCACAGAGCACATCTCTGTTACTGATGCATCTAGAAATTATGCTGGGTTTGGTGGGACCATGCTCAGGTGCTTATTTATGTATAGAATACTGTGACCTACTTCTGTGTATGCATGAGATGTTTAGAATGAATCCTTCACTTAAGGACCCAAAGTTATTTAAAAGTAACCAGAGTTCTACTGACATGCATCGTCCAATACTCATTGATTTCACTCCACTTTGCTTAGAGAATTCTTAAACAATTGGCTGAAAGCATGCTTCTATATATATGTCAGTATATGTTTGTAAGGAACTATGCTGTTACCATCACTCTTTATAACATGTTCAGGGGTTCCCTGTAGAAGAATTGCTAAGAATAAACAGCCTTAGGGTTTGGGATGCTAGTACTTACTGACAATTTGAACAATATCAAAAATTACATGCTTGGAAGAATTCTGCTCGAGTACCTCAGTATTCTGCTAATACTTTCTTGTTTTCTGGTAATGTATATTGTTTAGATGAAGCCTTATTTCTTCCCCTGAAAACATTATCTTAGAAATGTATATCATATATTGTTTAAACCATCATGACTTGAAAATCTTGAATGAGATTTCTGTCTGCTGTGGTGGCATGTTTTATTTCTCAGGAAACAGTTGGAGACGGCAACAACAAATGTGTTTAAAGGCTATTATATGAGTGTGAATTCTCATCTACCAAAAGCAGTGTGGCTCTGTTTATTTTTAGAGATTGTTATGTCCAATATATTTTCTGTGTTTTTGTAGCTGTTTGTATGTATTATGATTGAACACATACAAAAATGTTCCAGCCCAGAAAAGTTTTAAAAATCAATTTGCATGTTAGGGAGTCAATACTCAAGTGGAAATAAAACCAGTATTGATATTATGTTACCCTACCATAAGTTTTGGTGTTCTGTATGTTGAACACAGACAGACACAGACAGACAGACACAGGCGCGCACAGAGACACAGGTGCAGACACAGACAGACACACAGACAGAGACACACGGTTTTTAAAGTGAGTTTTCTTCGCAAGACTTTGGTTTTGTTGTGCAGCTCACTCCCTTGTAATGTTTTAACTGAGTTAATTAATGCTGACTTCATACTGCATCTGCTCACAGACCAGTTGTTCTTCAGCTGAGCAATTAAATTTCTAGAGGCACTGATGCCTCAAGATATTTCCTGTTTCTCAGTTAGCTCAAGCATTTTGAACTTAAGCAGCTTTTCCCATGCAGAAATACAGCTAATATAATCAGTTTCACAATTGGTACCAAATGCAGCTCTCGTTTTATTAAAGCACTGGCAGATGTGTCATATTCTTATTGTGTTGCAGAACCTTGGTGTAACTATGAATAAGTGGTACTTGGTACTGTGGGTGTGTTGTACAGACATTGACAGTTAATTGGCATCTTTTGTACAGGGGAGTGTTAAGGTGGGGAGCTGAGCCTGACTCTGGATGGCTGGTTACTGTTTGGATGTTGATGTGAGTCTCTATTGCTTGTGACAGTGTCTTCAGATGGGTCAGATGAGACTCTCTGAAATGTCATTCTAGTGTATTATAGTCTGGCTGGACTCTTGTCCCATGTGACCTTTCCACTGTGCACATTGCTATTGCTTATATTAAATTACTTCCAAAATATCTTCTAACTGTCTTAACTATGTGTCCTGTCCACATGACTGTCCTGCATGACTGTGCATCAAAAGAAAACATTTTTACTGTCTATTTATAAGTATCTTAGTTATATTCAGCTTGGTCTATTTTACAGCAGGAAATTCTGTGGGAAGTCACTGGAAATGACAGATTCTCTACCCAGAATATTAATCCATATGCTTAGGCATCTAAGTAGTGCTTACCAACCAGTCTATGCACAGCAAGAGCTGCCAGGAGAATTTCTGGGACCTTCTGAAATTTCCAGCTGGAGAGCTCCTGTAACATTTAGTTAAACACTTTGTCATGAAGGTTGCTCAGAGTTCTTCTGGTCACCCTGTCTGTAAGTCAGTCCATTATCTCATCTATGCAGAGACCAGCTGGGAAGATCCAGGGTCACATGCTGAACTGTGTATGCTGCATGTGCGTACAGACATGGCCTTGATCCCCTCTTACACCACAGTTGTAACAATTTCCTCCTTATATAACAGCCATAACTCAAATTCACCTGATAATGCCTCAGGGGTATATATTGTCTAGTCTTAAAATATTTGGGTGTTATTGTAACAGCGTGGATGTGTTCAGTGTATAAGCTCTTGAATAACCAGACAGAAACCATTGTTGCCAGTTCCCCTTAGCCAGTGAATTTCCAGTGTTTTGGGCAACTCATGGTGTAACAGTCTTTACCTTCCATGTTTTATCAACTCTGATACTTAGTTCTTAATTCTACGAATGATTTTTTGTTTTGTTTAGGATCTTCTACAATTGGCTTGAAGATTCTCTCCAGTTGTTTTTTCATTCCTCTTTAGATGTAGCTGTGTCGAAGCTGTAGGGGAGCTGTCATGAATAGAATTTTTTGCATGGCTTTGATTTAGCAGCAATTTAGAATTTATTAATATTTTTGTGGTAGATTACAAGGTTAGGTTGTATAACTTTTACTAGCACTTAATCATCAGCTAGTTCAAACGAGTGATTCAATGAAATTTGTTTTAATCAATCAAAATAGCAAATTAGTAAAAGATTCGTAAATGGTAAGGTTCACACTGAACTTAAATCAGGGTTTTCTTATCTAAAAACATGCGCACACACACGCAAAGACAAATAGACAGAACAGTTCTGAAATTAAATCACACACACACAGAAAGGTTAACCTATAATTAAAATTTCCCATTCATGAGTTTTATACATTACTCACCTTTATGTGTCAACATTCATCAGCAGACGATGGTCAAACTGTATGAAATTAGCCCTTTGGTTCCTCTCAAAATCTTAGGTAGATGATCATTGAATCTTTGCAAAATTTGCCCTGAATTTTTTGTCTTCAGTTGAGCACTGAAAATTAAGATGTTTATAGTGCCTAAACAGAATCCATTCATTACAAAAATTGTATTTCAGCAAGTGTACCTGATACATTTCTACATTTGATGCCTGCGACTTTTGACTGCTGCTTATAAATTTGTTCATAAATTGACAAAAATTTAGTCAGCATTTAGAATATGTAGTAGATGGACAACAAACAGTTACAGGTTTAGGATTAGATTATATCTTTTATTTCCCTGTTTTTTTCAAGAACTTAAGTGAAGGTTAACCATTAATAATCTATTCAAGTTCTAAATTTGCCAAATAAAAAATGAATGTATTTTCTGTATTTCAGGGAAGTCTCAAGAACAGACGGAAGATTTCACCCCAAGAGTTTATTCAGGAATTAAAATCTGGGTCAACAGATGAAAGACTAGTCACTTGCTTAGAATCTCTCCGTGTGTCCTTGACTAGTAATCCTGTCAGGTAACTTCATTAACACATTGCAAAGATTAATTATATTCTTATTTCTTAATGGATTAATATTAATGAATCTGTAGATGTGCATGTTTCAAGGTTTTCTAGTTAATGAATGTGTATGCATTAGTGAATGACTATGCCTTTTTTGCTTTTTTTTCGTTGATTATGTATATTCCGTCAATCTATTTTACAGTAGAGTTAACTGATCTGTACAATGTAATGCTAAGAGAATGTAAAACAAGTGTAGTGCAGAGCAGTTCGCTTTGTTTCCTAGTGCTAAATAGTCAAACCTTTTTTTTTTTTTCATTTTTATTTTTGAAATATTCTCTTTAATCTTTTAACTTTGTCAGGGTGATCAATAATGGGACATAGGCACCTTGGTGTTTGTGAGCCAGAAAAACATATATGTTTTTAGTTGTGTGTTCCTTCTTCTGTCCATTGTGCTTTAGGCTTTCTTCCTTGTGGCCTTGTAGTAATTTTTGCTATATCTGTGGGGTTTATGTATACAGAACAGACCACAACATCAGTTTACCTCTGGGTTTTCTTTCTTTTAACAAAGGCTAACTCTTCAGTAATCATAACTCTAACACTGATACCGATCTTTACGTTTAATTTTGATTTGATCCATGCAGCTTGATTTGTGTATTCTGGCTTTATTTTATTAAATTATATATTTTTTTTTTCTATTCTACCCTATTTGCAACCTTTTGTTTTAGAGTTGCTATTTAAGCCAATGATTGAACACATGATTTTGGGAAAGTATTTTGGGTTTAGTTTAAAATAATGCAAATGAAATGCTTATGATGAGATATGATCAAGAAAGGATTAGACAACTTTCTTCTTTCTGCATCTGTCTTGACAGAGTTGTTGATGCGGGTCTTCTGTATGGGCGTTTGCTTCTTCTGTTAACTTGTTTTTTAATTGGATTGTCTTATTTAGAAGATGTAATGGTTCACATGGGGAGAAACATGTTTTACATTAACTCAAGTTCTTCTGATGGAGGGTTTTACAAAATATACTTCCTTTATGAATGTGATAGCTTGGTGTTTTAGCAGACTGACAAAAAGCTGAGTGTTTGCTCTGGGTAGCGTAAGTATTCTCTTTGTGGAAGCAGAGGAAAGCGCAGTAATAATGCAACAGTATTTTAGGCAGTTGGTCATTCTCGGCATCCTCAGTTGCTGAATATACGTCAAAGTGGCTCCACACAATTCTGTCTCATACTAGATGTTTC
The DNA here is from genome assembly GCF_036013445.1 of Caloenas nicobarica. Classification (NCBI taxonomy): domain Eukaryota; kingdom Metazoa; phylum Chordata; class Aves; order Columbiformes; family Columbidae; genus Caloenas; species Caloenas nicobarica. The sequence goes on from NC_088245.1 coordinate 178,666,339, forward strand.
CTAGCACATCTTGTAGGATAATCTTTAGGTCAGATATGGCCAGTTATACCAAAAATAATTGACAGTTATTTGCCTAATCTATTTCAGAATGAAACACTTATCTAGGAAGGAGAAAATCGTTTTCATAAATATTTACCTTTAGGGGAAAAACATAGAAGCTTCTGATCTGATTCTTTCTTCTGATAAGTCCATTACTGTGCTGTATCTAGCAGATACAAAGAACTGTTTAATCCCATCCTGCTATGGTACTGGAAGTACTATGTATTTCTAAAAGCTATTGCATCTCCCTTATGTTATTTCCAATAGAAAAGCTTATTATTTGTTACCAGTAAGGTCCCACAGTTAGAGCAGTATCTAAATATTATGTTTACTATCCAAAAGTGGTGATAAATTTTACCCAATGTGTACAATGGTGTCTAAATAAACAAAACAAAGAAAATAATGGAGAAGCTATAATGTAAGTAAAGTGAACTTTGTAATTTTCTTACTAGTTCTGATCAACTTGATGTTGAACTTCTGACGTTGCAGAATGGATGATTCCTTTTTACAGAAAATATTTCATTTTGTGAACACATGACATGGCATTTACTCAGCTTAAGCTGTTTTTAAGTAATAATTTAAAGAATGCACAGAAGCTTTTGGTACTACACCCACAACGAGATCATTTTGATGATGAAGATGGTGAAAAGTATTACATCTTCATCATGCTAACTATGTGTGTTCTAAATAGAGATGGTTTTGTAATCAGTTAATAGGTAAAAGGAGAAAAAGTATGGAAGAGATATTATGAAATAATTATGAAATAATTTTCTGTCTTGTTGGTCAAAGACAATAATATGAGATCCAAGGATTGTCTTATGGCATGGAAAGCTGACTAACGGTGTCAGGAAATATTTCTGCCTCTTACAGAAGAGTATTCAAGTACTTGTGAATTAATTCTATAACTGAATATTATAACTTCACCCTTTATAAAAGCAATTCCCTGAGCAAATAGTCCCTACAGTTTCTCTGCTTGTATGCGTATTTTTGTTGCTTCTGAAGCCAACTTCTTCCCGCAGTGGGATTTTGTTAGTCTGAAGTTTAAAGTATCTCTGCCATACACAGACAATGAAGTCTGAAGAGCAAAATATTTCTTCTGTTATGACTATGAATGACAGCGTTGGCCATGAACTTTAGGTTTAGGTACTTGATCCGAGATCATCATTTCAGCAAGACCAACAGCTACTGTCAAAGGGATGGCTGCAGTTACTCGTATTTGATATCAGGGAGTGTTGAGCATTAGTGAACCGGGCTGTGAAACGCTGTCTCATGTGGAAACAGTGTACTCAGGTTTAACCTCACCAAAAGATAGCTTTGGCAATAGCTGAGATTTCAAATTTTTGTTGTGTTCACTTGGAGATATTCATATGGATTAATATCTTGGGTGGCCACTTGTGCAATTCCTTTAGGCTTTTCCTTCATTCTCTACCATTTATAGTTAGATTCTGACCTTTCCAGGAGACTCTAGAACAGTATGTAGTAGAAATTGTTATTTTTCTTCCCGTCCTTTTCAAAGGTTTTTTAATTACAGTTCTGTGCCAAAGAATGTATAAAAATTAAAATTACTAAATTTAATGGCTCCTGTAATTTTTTAATATTTTTAAATTTAAGGTTATCCAATGCTTCAATGAGTGAATGGAAGGACTCTTGATCTTCTGTTGAGCAAAAAGTTGATTTGGGGTTTTAAAATGATCCAGTTATACTGCTTTTAGTTGTGCTGACAATTTTCATTCGTTGTAATTACTCTTTAAAATGTCAATCTTTTAATGTCTTTTTTCTTTCTCCCTAGCTGGGTTGAAAACTTTGGCCGAGAAGGTCTGGGGCTACTGTTGGATGTTTTGGAAAGATTAGTTGAGACAAAAAAGTAAGGAGGATTTCATATAAAATTGCCAGCTTTTCTTAATATGTAGACAACATTTAATTACACTAAATTTTTTATTTCTTCAGCCAGGATAAAATTGTGAAGAGGAGTCAGCACAAGGTTATACAGTGTTTGAGAGCCTTCATGAATAATAAGGTATTATAGGATTTTCTTTAATCTAGAAATCTGAATTACTACAGTTCAATCAGATAATGTACATGGTCAGTGGGTATAAGACTACAATTTGAAGAAGTGTGTTGGTCAGCTGTGGTTTGAAGTTCTTTCTGCTGCCACTTCCTCTGCAGAAATATATTCAGAGACTTGTGTAAACTTCTGATGCTGATGTATACCCTTATTACAGAGTAAGTGACCCATTTTGTACTTTTCTCTCATTTAATTTTTTTAATTAAGTATTTGACAGACTTAAGTGTCATTTGAGGGAACTATCGCTGTCTTTTACTGGATATTCAATACGGTCATTTGGATTCCCTCCAAATCTCCTTACAACTGTTTTTCTGTTGTTTAGTATGGATTGGAAAGAATTTTGGGAGAAGAGAGAAGCCTTTTGTTGCTGATCAAAGCAATTGATCCTAAGCAAACTAACATGATGACAGATATAGTTAAACTCCTTTCTGCAATGTGCATTGTTGGAGAAGAAAATATGTAAGTACTGTATTTAGCCTGAAACAGTAAGGTAATTTTAGGGTATCCAAAATTCTAATTATACCTGAAATAAAGGCTAAAATTTTCAGCTTAGGTTTGAAAGTAATACCTGTACTACGTTGTCAGTTTTCAGAATTTTTATTATGGTCATATCAATACAAGTTTTCTTTTTGACATGTGGATCTACTGGTTAGATGGAAGCGGCCATTCTTTTACTTAAAAATTTTTTAGCCTGACTTTTAAGGTATCTTAACCATTGTAATCCAGTAAGTCACTCTTTGGCTACAGAAGTCTCCAAAGGAAATGAAGTAATGCTTATATGTACTAAATTTGTATGCAAGAAATTGAAGAAGTTGAGTACTTTGGCAATATGGCTCTTCAGATAACAAATGAACAGCAAGGTTAAATATTATATCTCTCCTGAGTGATATGCTTTGCTTTTCTTACAGCCTTGAAAAAATTTTGGAAGCTATAACAGCAGCAGCAGAGGAAAGGAATGTTGATAGATTCTCTCCTATTGTAGAAGGTCTTCAGGATAACTCAGTTCAGCTGCAAGTAAGCCAATTTTTTGCACAAATCTCTGCAACAAGCAAAAACGAAATTACTTGTTTTTCTGTATTGAACAAGACATTACAATAAAAATGGGGAGGGATACCATTTCAAATAAGGGTCAGATTTTGGAATGCTGTTTATAATGTTATCTTTTAAAAAGCGCCATGGGAAGACTCAGCAGTGAGAAACACAGAGGCGTTACAGGTTAATTTGTTGATTTCTGTTTACCCAAATCTTATGGACTTTGGGAGTTATATTTACACTGCCTTCTAAAATAAAGCATGAGTCATATATTCAGGTGCAAAAAAATTATCTCACTTCTGGTGATATTTGTTAAAACTTTAATAATAGTAAAACCCAAAGTTTTTAGACAAGTGCTTTTTATAATTAATGTTTAAACCAGCAGAAATTTGTTCCTCATGTCCACTTTATGATTTCATAAAATTGTACCCAGACAGTCTGAAGAAAGAGATCTTGCACTTTATTTTCAATTTTCAGTTTCTCTCAGTTGGTTATAGAGTTTACAGCAAAAAGACACAAAGTGTTCTCGTGCATTTGAATGGTCATTATAAATCATTGGTTTAAGAGTAAATATTAACTCATATTGATTTTCATGTGCATCAGTTGAACTGAACGCTGTTCGTAATTGCCTTTCTTTGTGAACATTGCAAAAATGGCAGAAAGTGAATCCCAAGTTTGGAAGATATGGTTGTGTTACTCCACTGTCAAGTTTTCGATTAAATAGTCCATGTCTGACAGTAAAGATTGCTGTTTGTTTCATCTGTCTCACAGAAAAGTTAACCATAAAGAAATATCTGAAGCTGGAGAATAATTTGTAGTAAAATTATGCCAGTACCAATGGGATTCTCTTTTGAAAAATTGTCCTTCCTTTCTTACTCTTTCTGTCTTATAATCATGGAACGGTTTGGGTTGGAAGGCACCTGTAAAGATCATGTAGTTCCAACCCCTCTACCATAAGGGGGGCATCTTTCACTAGATCAGGCTGCTCAAAGCCCATCCAACTTGACCTTGAACACTTCTAGGGACTGGGCACCACCAACTTCTCAGGATATGATTGGCTTTCTGGGCCATAAGCGCACATTGCTGGCTCATATCTAATCTTTCATCTATGAATATTCCCAAGTCCTTCTCCATTCATTCAGCCTGCACAGATACTGGTGATTGCCCCGACCCAGATGCAGGACCTTGCACTTGGCCTTGTTGAAATTCACGACGTTCATATGGGTCAACTTCTCCAACTTGTCGAGGTCCCTCTGGATGGCATCCCTTGATGCACCCATCCTTAGCTTCCTATTATGTGATTTCATACCTCTTCATTATAGAGCAGAGCTTTTTATAGTTACAGTTACTTATTCACCTTTTTTATTTGTAGTCTCTGAATAAGTTGCTTTCTGACCCTTTTTAGTAGTCTAACAAGTAATTTGTAGTATAACTTGTTGAGTAAACAAACTGATCTTTCTTTTTTATCCAGTATGGTGAAAATCTCTACCAAAGCACTTTGTTTTCTGAAGTGTGTCCTAGAATACACATTCTAGGAGTGCTCAACTGAAGTCAGGGGACTATCGTATAAAAGATGGAGATAGCAAATTACTATCCAGTTAAATTAAGTTACTTTAATTTGACAGATAAATGATTGCCTTCCATTTATTTTGGTCGTTCTGTTTTTGTTGTAGTGTGCGTAGGTATCCCTGTGTTCTGTCCTGAGTGAGAAATCTGAAAGCAAGATTTTTCTTTCTTTAAATCTTGCTGTCACAGCCATAGCGGGCATCAGTTACTATAAAGGGACAAGTTTAGCTTTGAATTACTTCTCAGTTTTCTGTCAGTAGGAATACATGGCCATGGTGTAATTACCAGGTGAGGTGGTAACTGAATCCCCCTTTTTTTTTTTTTTTTTTTAAGTCTTGTATATGTTAATTTATCTCAGTATGGATTTATTACACTTAGTTAAAAAGTTTTGAATGAAAATCAAGGATTTTATAGATTCTGTAGTTCCTTTCTTTGCTTCAACCTTGAAGATTTCTAAATGCCTGTATAAGCATATTGCACTCCACTACCAATGTTGATAGTTAAAGTTGCTTAGGAACATCAGACAGTCAGCTTCAGGGTCAAGAAGGCTCTCCTCCTGAGCAATAATTTTTATTGGCTGGAAATACAGAATATTTTGTTTGTTCTTATATTTTATTTATTGTTTGTTTTTGAAAGTTTTTAAAAGTTATTAGGTTGATATTGGTTTCATATAGAAGACATTTATTCTGCCATAGTGCAGAAAGATTTGTCTTTTTTCTCTTCTTTTTTTTTTTTTTTTCCTTCTCAGATTTTTTATTTTGCTAATGTATTGAAAATCACAGTAATTACCTTTAAGGATCAAAAAGGAGACCTCATGTTGGCAAGGTTGGAGTGGGGCTGGAAAGAGGCTATAAAGAGAACTGTTAAGTAATAAATTTTTTCTTTGAAAAGTGGCTGGGGGGCTCAGCCTCCACTTAAGATTCACAAGGAGAGGGAGAAAAACCTTTAAGTTCTGGACATAGTGAGACTGGAAAGGAACTGCAGAAGAAAAGTGTAGGCTACATGACAACAAATTTGCCATTTTCCAAGGCTTTTGAGTCTGCATTTTCCAGATTGGACATAAATTTCGTGTCACAGGTGATCCTTACCTTAGATATTTTTGCAAGAATCATTGCAGTTCTTCAGTATTAAATTTAAATATATGATCTCATCTATTTCTGTTCTTCTCTGGGGTCTCTGTTTCATCTGGATTTCAAGGTGAAGAATGTTCAGTTAACAAGTTCCTATTCAGTATTTTTTTGCTCCATATTTTATCATCCTTGAATTAGAAGCTAGTATGAATTTGGGCCAGGCGTGCAAACTTGGGCATGTCAGACTTTCAGGACAATATAACTATGATCTCGCTGCATCTGGCACTTTTTTTTTTCTTATTTTTTAGTCCTCAGTTTGCTCATTCTGCTTGCTTGGTTTACTTGGATATCAGGTCATGACATAAGTAAAAAAATTTGTTCTTATTTGATCAACCTGAAAAACAAAAATATGAAAAGTGTGGTGATTTTCTGCTATGCTTTTTTCTATTGTTTTAATATAATCAATAAGGTAAATGACTTATATGTAATATATATCAAGAAAATTTGATTCATAAATATAATCAGTCAAAGAATTTAAAAAGAAGTCCAAATGCGGAAATTAGTTTTAATGTTGAATAGTGGTAGTTCAATGTTTCTTTATATTGGTTGAGCAGCTTCTTTCTTTGGCATGAATATGGATATCAATAACACTGTTAAAAATATTTTGATTCGATAGGGAGAAATGCTTTAGATCATGGAAATTATATTTTCCCATTTCAGGCTATTGTATCTGACTCAAAAGAATTTAAGAGCCTGTGTTCTCTATAGTGCATATAAGCGTTTGAGACTTCCAGGTCCATCACAGCATTTATGAGATTCCTAAATTTTAATAGTGTGAAGAGCAGCTCCTTCTCTTACTATTCATTACTGGCTTGTGGGTGTTCAGAGTCCTGAAATTAATTTTTTTTTGAGTGTTAGGCTTCCAGATGTGGTCCTGAATTTTCCAGAGCTGCATATACTTGCATGTGTCTAGATTTAATAAGGAGATCCGTTTTTCTATACAGTTCAAAAAGCACATGAAAACTGCCTTAAAAGCAGCCCCTTTACTTTATTTGGAGCAGCAGGTAAATTAAATTAGTCTGATATACTTCTCCCTTTATCCATGATGGGTACTCAAACGGGCATTTCACCCATTTTCCCCTTCTTAAGAATTAAATAAATGTAAAAGGGCCTCTCTAAATCTATAAATATATCTTGTAGATTAAACTGCAGTTGAATAGATAGTTGCTCTTTTGAATCAACATTTGGGAATAGGCTTCAGAAATTATAATCCCTTGTTAACAGTTGTTGGTAAGCAGCCCCTTTAAGAAATAGATACCAATATTAATGGCAGTTGAGAGAGTTGGTATGCAGGGGGGAAAAAGGTCACAGCCGTGTATCTCTAACCAATTACAAACATGAGCACTTTCCTACTCACTGTTTAGAGCGATGCTCAACTCCATCACTGACACACCACTGATGAGAGAACCATATCAGTGCAGAAAACTTCAGCTGAGTTGTTAACTGTTCAGTAACAGCTTCTGTTTTTCTAGGACTACTCTTCAGATATTAGACAAGTATTCTTCTACTTGTTATGCCTTCTCATGATTGTGCTATACTTCCATTTGGTATTTTTTATTCTCTGATATAGGACATAGGAGCACTTTTAAAACCTAGAACTTAATCTAAAAGTTAAATTGCAGTACTTCAGCCCAATATATTAATTCGTCTTTACTGAGAGTGTTACCCTAAAGTTCCTGAAAATAGGTAACATTTTGCTGTTTCATTTGCTGTATCTTTTGTAGACATGGAAAATTTAATGAAAGTTCTTTTTTTTTTTTTTTTTGAGTTAAACTTCCATTTGAACACATTCTTTCTTTTTCAGACTCCACAAATGCTAGATTTCTTTTTTTTAAGACCAGAAAAGTCAAGGTTTCTCATGTGAATCAGTTGTAAACTTTTATAACAATGACATTGACCTGGTAGTTCATTTGACATTGTTTTAATGAGGCAAAAGTTTACAGTTGTCAGTTACTTGGCATACTTGCCTTGATTATCTGCTTGATATATGTAGGCTTGCTTTGTGGCAGTTCAATTTGACACTAACAACTGACCTTTTCAGTTTTGAATTGACTAACATTTCTGTTACTTGAAGGCTGAATATATAAAAAGCTTCAGTGTGATGATTTTTGTATTTTTATTGAAAGCTCTATGTATCTACTTTTTGCATTGGTTGAAAGCAAAGGATATTCTTCCTCTTGTCTTTCATAAAACCCAAAATTATGGAAAGCATACTTAAATGTTGGTTCAGGGCAAGATTGCTGATTTAGTTTGAGAATGTAACTACAGTCAGGAGTAATATCGAGTTTCTAGTTTTGTTAATGTAAGTGTAGTTTAGCATCTTAAGCCTGTGCTCAAGAAAATGTGTACAAGGCAATCTGGTACCTTGTATATTTATGGCGACAACCAAAAAAAGTTTAATACTTCTGTTGTTCAAGTCACGGAGACAGGAAATGCAGCTCTTCTGACAGAACCCATTTTGTTGTATCTAAGACAGTGACGACAACAACAACATGTGTGTTTGCCCAATTCTTCTCATTCTTCTTGTAGAATCGAATTAATGCTTCTACTCTCTAATCATCACCTTTCATCACTGTTCCTCAAGCAGGCAGTTTAACTTCATCAGTAGCATTGCTCTCTTGGTATTGTCAGGGAACACCATTTCTCTTTTCTTTTTCACCTAATAATATGAGAATGTGAGATGGTATGTTCTGTGGTATTTTGGTTAGCTGCATCACTCGGTGACTCTTGATTGTTCTGTGCTAATGAGATTGTTTCCATAACTGCATATGTAATAGGATGAATCAGAGCAAAGCTCACCATATCTAAATGTAGAGGCTGATAATATGTGTTTCAGATGCATGTAAAGGTACATGCATGTGGATGGTACATCTCAAAGTCATTACTAAGATTTGTTTGGTTTTTTTTTTTCGGTCGTTAGCAAAGGTAAATAACGGATGAACATCAATATAGTGTCTGTACCAAAGCCAAATCTACAGCCTGTTTAGTACTGGCAAGCAGAATTTAACTAAATATGTGTCATCTTTACAGACTTTTCTACAAATGCATACTTGCAGTAAGAGTGAGAAAAGTAAAGTAGAAAAATCTTACTACAGTTTCTCTTATTCAAATGGGCAAGATATGACATAAGATGAAACCTACCCCATAGTTAGTATTGATTTTCTTGCAGGAAAAAGCTGCTCCGAGCTACTGAGATGTACCTGACATTTTCTACCAGAAAAGGACTGGGTGGTATATTCTTTCTAGTCTTGAACTGGGAAAAATGCAAGTTTAAAGTACAAACTGTGGAATCCTCAGAATATGCATCTTGTAACTTGATAGACTTCACTGGTTAGAATCACAGAGGATTAGGATTTTGAACTGTAACTTCTCACTTAGCATGGTCTAATTTTTTATGAAGGAAAACATTCAAAATTTTGATATTCTATGCGAACTGTATCGTGATCCATGCAAGGCTCTTCCTTGCCAAAAATAATGTGTGTGTATCCATCAATATTTGCCCACCTCTTAAATAAACATGCAGAGTCAAGTATTGTAGGTTTCCCTACCATGTGGCAGCAGGGTGTTAAGTGTTCCAGATGGAATATACTCGAAGACTCAAAAGTCCTCTGAAAGCTAACACGGTGGGCTATACTTAGCTGCAGTTCTTTAGGGATGAAGAAGGGAAGGAAGCATCTGTCTAACCAGACTGCCAGCTGAAGTGAAAGATTTACTCTTGTCTTTTCCCTGAAGAAAGTGCTTCTACACGCCTCCACTGCATGGCTGTTGTAAACAGCAGGATACTCTCAAGGTGTAATTATACTGTTTGTGTTAGAGGTGTCCTTCAGGAAAGACTACTTGGAAACTGCAGTCGTCAGCACCACAACAAAATTTTAGAAGGTACATTAGAGAGCTGAGCTGTGTGTTGCCATATGTCATTCGCTGTTAGAGCCTAAAATAATTTCACTTCTTTAGGCATCTTCTTAAGGGCAGACTGACACCTACAGAATCTACAATTCTTCCTCACTTGCTTTTCATGGAGACCATTTGTGCAGTATGTTTTACTCACAATGACTTTTGCCTTCCTAGGAGGCTAATTTACCTATCTTCATTAAACTTCATACTACCTCAGCCAAAGTACCTCTTAATTTATTGAAGATGACACATCTTTTTTGATATGGACACAGCTTTTCCACATTGTGTCCAAAAATTTAAAAGACTATCAATCTGTTTACAGAATCTTATCCAAGGTAATTGAGTGTAAAAGAATGCAGTTAGGGCCCAGTTGTCTGGAGTGCAAGCACTGACTGATTGTTCTGTGTCCCAAGAGCTGACATTTATAGAGCTGTCAACTGGAACGTCACAGGCATTTTCCTTAAATGCTACGTACTTCAAGAATTGCCAAGGAATGATGCTACATTTGGGATAATTGTTCTTCAATTTTTTCTTCATTAGGAACATTGAAGACCAATGTGTGGATACTCCTTGGAATTGTATGTAGTATAAATGCACGTAGAGCCAAACACCCGAGGAAAAGAATTCCTTATCTGTAGCTTCCTTTCTCCCTTCAAAAGTTATTTCAATTCTTTGAACTCTGTTTTCTTGTTGGTCTGACCCCTTATTAGCAGCATTAGAGACTGGACAGTCTCTTGTTGTGGAAGAAATTACCCTGTTATTTTTACCGTGTTTCTTTGATTAGTAACCACACTCTGGAAGTAGGAAACAAACTCATTGTCCGACTGTTGTTAGATCTGAAGTCAGTAGTGCTTTCTGGTAATTTAATAATTCTAAATACCAATCTATATTTGAAAGTTCAGAATTTTTTAAGCATGTTGTTACACAGATATAGCACTACTTTAAGATGAGAAATTCATAATCTGGTATTTCTAAACAAAAGTCATGTACCTCTATCTTTGATGGAGGTAAAATATCAGACTTATTTAAAACTTCGTAGATTGGGAACAAATGACCTTTCTAAGTAAGTGGCAGATGTTTATCTTTAGCAATGTAAGACACTGAATAGGATTTAATCTGCAAGTAAGTCAACCCATCAAGCATTTGAGCTAGATTTCTAAACTTTGATGTAACCAATGGGAAATCCAAGGGCCAATTTAATTGTCCATGCATGAACTTTCAAATGTAATTTCAGATGCCTTTGTAGATATGATGCGGTTCCTTTAGGAGGTTCCCACCCTTCTGGACTGATATTTTCAAGGCAGATGGGACACACTGAACCATCTGTAATGGTGCTCTGTGTACTCTGTGTTCATGTTTAGGGTGATGGATTGGGTCCCTAGTCAGTAAAAACAATGGATCCTAGAGTGTCCTGATCACTCCATGTGTGTTGTAAAGATCTTTTAGAGTCTAGAATCTTACAGAAGAACTTTAAAGAAGAAACTAGTAGACTACTGAGTAAAAGAATGGGAGTTTAGCTATGTATATAGCTACATATAGATATCTGTCTACACACAGGCATCTAAATGCAGGTATCTGAAGCTTGAACTGTGTTGTCTTGGAAAACTCTTGAGAATTCTTTTGGGGTTTATTCCAGTGTCTTATGAAGACACTAACTGAAATAAGCTTGCTACTTTTTTTAAGTCGACTTACTGTCAAACATAGGGTAATATTAATATATTGTTTTTCCAACAAGTTTAGGATAGCAAAAAGTTTCTTTGCTATTGAATATTCCCTAGGTTATTTGTTAAAACTCCCTTTTAATGAGCCACTTACATGTTGTTAATCAAGCTTAAGAAGGGTATTTTTCCTCTTTCTCTCGGTTTTGGAGCATTCCCCCAAAATTAACTTTCCAGACTGCAGTGTTACTAAAATTTTTACAATACTTTAATACATTTTTTTCCTTATGGGTTTTATGTTTGCTTAAACAGATCTATCTTGCTGCAATCTACTTGTCAGTGCATTAACGAATTTCAAATTATTGTGATCATGTGTGATTTAAGTATTGTATGCTAACTGGTAGATATTGAATGATAGTTTCATTTGGAGCATGTTTTAAAATGTTTGTGATCTAGTGACAGGTTCTTGCTGTTGTCTTTATCATTAGTCTCTTTAAAAGTTTTTCAATTTTCTTTTAAAGTTTTCACGAAGCAAATTACTCAAAGGTAGATGTATAAGCAATGCCTTGCTTAGACTTGTGTTTGCTTCCTCTTGTATAACCTTTTCTCATTCTCTTTTTTGTAGAGTTCTGTTGCAACTTTCATTGCTGCTTTGTACTCCTATAGAAATAATTTGCTAATGTAATTCTGTAGATCTTTGTTTTGTTTATTCCAGGAAAGCTAAAGTGTATTCTGGTTATGAACTGCAGTGGAATTCCCACTTGATCAAATTTGACTGAAGTGCTAGAATAACAGTAGTTTTTACTGATGTGTTTCTTGTTTTCATTGTCGTATCTTGTCTCTGTTTTATTTGAATAGTACATGTGCACATGTACCTTGTTGATTTGGCAAATTAAAAGAAAATACCTTTTTTTTTTTTGGTCAGCAGTTACTTCTGTACACATACTTTCATCTAAATTGCATTGTTACCTCAAAGGTAAAACTGTAGCTTGTCCTTGATCAGGATTTTCAAAGTAGCATACTTTGTTCAGTCTCTGATTTCTTCTTCATTGGTTGTTTAAATCAAGTGTGATAAATGCTGATTCCTTGCTTAGCAGTCCATTCACGTAAAGTTTTGCATGAAAATATACTGTGTTTTAAGCTGCTGATAACAATGATGAAGGTTTCAATTCTAATGTAATCAAACAACATGGATTTGACTTGATTTGAAATGTAAATGTAACCTTGTGGTACTGTACTTTATTGCTGACTGTATGATAGTGTCGTCCAATGAAATCTGCAATCATTGAAATGCCTCACTCATGTTAACAGGAGTACAGGTGTTAGTGGCATCTGTCAATGTGCTGAATTACTGGTTTTGAATGGCAGAGCTAATTGAATCAAGAAAATGCAATTGAATGAAAGACTCTACTCCGGAGAGATAAATTGGTGATGGTATAGCAGCTTTCAACTAAATAAGCTCAAAATTAGACAAAGTAAAAATTTTTATCACGGCTGCTGAAGAAAAATAGAAATACTGATAGAGTGGATGGTTTGGTAAAGTGGATGCATATCAAAACAAGTAGAGAAAGGTGTAAGAATAAAGAATACAGTACATGCTTAGATAATAAGAGAATATGTCCTGTAATGTATAGTTGCACTAAATTTTACCTGTTTTACTTGCATTTTCTGTCATTGCTTGCATCCAAATTACAGACAGGCTGATCAGATTCTCCACCGCGTTGTGATGCTGCAACTTGTGCAGTTTGTGGGCCTAAGGAATACACCTTGTATTCGAAGCCAATAATTTGTTGTTAGTCTAAATCAAGTCTTAATGTTCTAATCATATTACTCTCAGTAGTGCTAACGTGTGTCTCTGCTTACATCTCGTGCCTCTTCTTCTCTATGCTGCATTTTATTTAGGGTCATATTATTTTGTTCTCAATTTTCTTCAAAACTTCCGAGTAAATAGTCTTTTGTGACTTCTCATTGTTGGCTTTTTTGTAAGTTCTTCTGCCAACCCCTGAACATTTTTTATGTCTGTTCTACTTTGGGAACTCATTTTGCACTCCAGTAGAAGATTTCATTAAGTGTTGGTGTGGCCCTTGTTTTCTTTGGGTACTTCTTTTCACCATTATCTTTTACTGACCGGACAGATTCTCTGCTTGTCTTTCTTCCTTCTTTTGTTACCTTCAAGGAAAAAAAGATGTGTTAATCATAGATGCTGTGTGCAAGTTAGCATTCAAAGACTGCTTCTTCCAAGCCCGAGATCAGAGTATCCTGACATGAAGGAAGTCAAGGAAGGGAGCCAGGAGACCTGTGTGGTTAAACAGGGAACTACAGGGCAAACTCAAGTGGAAGAGGAGTGTTTACAGATCATGGAAGGAGGGGCTGGCCACTTGGGAAGAATATAAGGCTGTTGTCAGAGGATGTAGGTAGGCAACCAGGAAAGCTGAGGCCTCCTTAGAGTTAAACCTGGCAAGAGGGGTCAAGGACAACAGAAAGAGCTTCTTCAAATACATGGCAGATAAAACTAACACCAGAGGCAATGTAGGCCCACTGATGAGCGAGATGGATGCCCAGGTGACAGAAGATACAGAGAAGGGAGAGTTACTGAATGCCTTCTTTGTCTCTGTCTACTCTGCCGGAGGCTGTCCTGAGGAGCCCCGTACCCCTGAGGCCTCAGAGGAAGGCAGGACAATGGAGGAGTCTGCCTTGGTGGTTGAGGACTGGGTTAGGGAGCAATTAAGCAATATGGACATCCATAAATCTATGGGTCCAGATGGGATGCACCCACGGGTGCTGAGGGAGCTGGCTGAAGTCATTGCTGGACCACTCTCCATCATCTTTACTAAGTCTTGGGAAACGGGAGAGGTACCTGAGGACTGGAGGAAAGCAAATGTCACTCCGGTCTTCAAAAAAGGGCAAGAAGGAGGACCTGGGTAACTATAGACCAATCAGCCTCACCTCCATCCCTTGAAAGGTGATGGAACAACATATCCTTGGTGCCATCTCAAGGCATATCAAGGATAAGGGGGTCGTTAGGGGCAGTCAGCATGGCTTAACCAACCCCATAGCCAAGGGGCAATGGGTGCAAACTGAAACATAGGAGGTTCCAATTAAATATGAGAAGAAACTTCTTCGCAGTGAGGGTGACAGAACACTGGAACAGGCTGCCCAGGGAGGTTGTGGAGTCTCCTTCTCTGGAGACATTCAAAACCCGCCTGGACGCCTTCCTGTGTAACCTCATGTAGGTGTTCCTGCTCTGGCAGGGGGATTGAACAAGATGATCTTTTGAGATCCCTTCCAATCCCTAACATTCTGTGATTCTGTGAAGCTGTCTCTCAAACTTTTTTTTTTTTCCCTAGTCTGCTTTAAAACAACTTCATGTTCAATCAGCTAAAATTTTTATTCACCCTCCCCCCCCCAACATTGTTTTAGTTTGTTTAGGTGTCATAACTTGAATAATTATTTTCGAAGATTGGAGAAAGTTACAGTAGTTTTACAACATTTTTGTGCAGTTGATTTAATTAGTTGAATTTAGTGTTCTCTGTCCTATTGATGTCAATAAAGTAAAAGCAATAGTTTTCTTTTTCATTATTATACAAACCTAGGTATTTGCACGTACTGAGTTTCATAGAAGTTCCAAGGGAACGGAATTTAATTTCAGTTCTTCATTCAAGTAAGGGGAAGGAGCAAAGCTTACTCCCTCCTTGTATTGATGTTTTAAAGTTTATTGTTGAAGCAAAGTATGTTGTATGATGGAGTAATATAAGAACAGATGCTGCCATGGCAGGTTTTCTCCAGAAGTGTCAGATTGGTTAGTACAGCAGCTCCCACCATGCCATGTGGTGCCATCTTTCCTTGAGCATCCTTGTCCTCTCAGGTGTGTCTGGAAGTTGGAGAGATGGTCCCAGCTCCTGATGTAGAGTTGGGGGGCTCCTGGGGGTCTCTCTCAAGATAACTCCAAACACCATCATTTACAGGATTGGCTGGAGAATGCCTTGATTGCTTAATTGAGTCATTCTAACACTTGATCCCTAACCACATGCTGGAGCTCACAATCTGCTTAACTTGATTTTCTCAACAGGTTCACAGCTCTCACACTGATTAACAGGTTGTTTACATTTGTTACATCCTTCTTATAACTAAACTACTGCCCTCTCCTATAGTGTTAACTAAAGTTCATCTAGATATGCTAACACTGCTGTCAAGTAGGCCTAAGTTATGCTGACTGCCATGCACCCTCATAACAATTTAGCTACAATAATGTATGAAACTACTTTTCTTACTTATAATCCTTGCAGTAGGATAAATGTATGATCGTGGTTATAATTATGTTATCATTTAATCTCATCACGTTCCTCTTGTAAACCTAATGAGTATTGTTGTGTTTCTTACACTCTATCTCAAAGTAGTTTGGCCATTGAGTTCTTCTGGTGACCATTTGTAAATTCTGTACTCGGAATTTTACGTAACTGAAGATGACTGATACAGTATGTTCCCAGGATCACCCTTTGCCTGATAATGGCATAACACATCATCATTTTCTAGATGAGAAAAAGTTTTACAACAGAAAGTATTTAAACCAGTTTGTTCTACTTGTTTACATAGTATATTTGGCCAGAAGACACGTTCTAATTAACTTATGCTTTTAAACTCCCTGTAAAATGCTGGAAATACATGAATAATACATTTCCTGTGCATTGAAGCAAGATGTGCAAACAATAAATAGGGCAAAAAAAACAGAGAAAAAAGGAAATAATGGCTCTTGTCATTCTTATTTATGATAAATAATAATTTGCCATTTTCCTAAAGGCTTGTGAATCTGGACAATGAATTTCTGCTGTTCCTGACTACGGGTTTTCCAGATGAATCTCTTGATTCTTTGGAAGAGGAGTACTTGCTAGTTAACCACAGACTGATACAGGCAGCATAGTTGACCTAATGCTTTCTTTTGAGCTGAAGTACTGATCTTCATCAAGTATTGTATGACACTCAGGATACTGAAAGAAGGAAGATTTTTAAAGAGAAGGGGGCAAAGCCCATTCTGTCCTTCAGGCTCAGTTTAGTTTAATCAGCATTTTGTCTTCTATTACATTTTCTATTGTTCACGCAGACTTTACCATTTCTATTATGTCACTAACTTTTTCAATATATGTGTTAAAAATCAATGTAAATACACATTTATCTTATGTTGAGAATTGTGCTTATCAAGGTATTTACTATGTGCTAAAGGTCATTTACCAGAGGTACCTGCTATTTCTACGAAATGGCAAAATTCAATGGAGTGAGAAAATACTTCATTTTTATGGAAATTTGTTAACTAATGTTTGGTGTCTCTAGTTCATGTGGTTGATAAAAAATTGAAGTATCTTAATTATAAGATTATAGTAGATTGACAATTAGTTATGGCATAATGCCTAATTAGTAGTTTCTTATGTCTTCTTGACTGTGGTGCATGTTGAAATCTAAGAAATAAAATAGTTTGATATTTCCTCTGTTATAGGTAGCTTGCATGCAGCTCATCAATGCTCTTGTTACGTCTCCTGATGATTTGGATTTTAGGCTTCACATCAGAAATGAATTTATGCGCAGTGGATTGAAAGAGATATTGCCAGTAAGCATCTTGTAGTCCCTCTTTGCATTACTATTTAAATTATTGGACTAGTTGAGCCTGAGAGGGGGAGTGGGAGAATAAATTCTAATAAATTATTCTCAAAGGCATTTAATTAAGTCTGGGCATGAGCAGTTAGATATGAGAATCAGTCTTAAAATAAAAATGAAAAGGTGAAGTGTGCTCTCTAAACTTCATGCTGATTCCTCAGCATTTTAGGTCTTTGATTTAGAACACATGACAGACTGTGCACAGTCTTCTTAAGTCAGGCTAAAGCCACATTTACCTTTTGAATATTTAACTTAACTCACATAAGTCTTGTAATTTTAAACTTTTTAAAAACTTCCGTAAGTATATGTTATTTTAAAGATAAGATTTATTTACATATATAAATGCTAATTTTGCGAGCCTTTCTATTGTTTCTTCTTTGCAGCGATTGAAATGTATAAAGAACGAAGCACTAGATATTCAGCTGAAAGTGTTCAATGAGCATAAGGAGGAAGACGTGATTGAATTCTCTCATCGTTTAGAAGATATTAGATCTGAACTAGAATATCCTTTTGATATCAGCAAGAGGAAAATGAACAGAATAAAGCGTATGATGGTCATTTTTCTGGTATAACTTCTGCTTAAAAGAGTTATCAGTCAACATTTGACTGAAATATTTTTTTTCTTGCTATTACTCTCCTTAACTCTTTTACCGAAGTAAATGATGTTTACAACATGGTGTGGAATACAGTTAAGGACACTAGTGCTGAAGGATATTTTCTTTCTATTCTCCAACATCTTTTGCTAAT
Organism: Caloenas nicobarica; assembly: GCF_036013445.1. Lineage (NCBI taxonomy): Eukaryota > Metazoa > Chordata > Aves > Columbiformes > Columbidae > Caloenas > Caloenas nicobarica. The sequence continues at coordinate 178,684,116 of NC_088245.1, forward strand.
AAGAAATGATTATTTTATACGGTATGTTTAATGCTCTATTAAATGTTAATTATGTATTTTCTTGTCACTTAGTCATTAATAGAATATTTTTTCCATTCATTTAATGATATGTACAGTTTATCATTTTCCTGCGTGGATTGCAATTTCTAAGTGTTCCTTTGTGAAGTCATGTTCAAAAACATCAGCTTTGAATAAGAACCATCTGTATGTTTTTGTCTCTTCCACTTACGATATAATTTTAAATATTAGTATAGAAAACTATTTTTGTTGAGATCTGAAGCTTATTTACTGCAAGTATAAGTGATTAGGACAAGTCACTTAATTGGTTATAAATTATGGTAGTAACATTGTAATTTTGTAGTGCATTTGAGTCAAAGAACAAAACCAAGTATGCACAGAAGTGCACTTTATGTAGGAATCTGAACACATGCTTAATTTAGAGTAACTTTTAGTTGGCAATTGAGTATTCTCAATATACATTGTAGGTCAGCGTGAACATGGTAGTGTCTCTTGGAAAATTCGTCAGAGAAATTACAGGGAAATAGTTAATAAAATCTTAGATGTTTGAAGCTCGGAAATACTTTCCTTTCTAAAATCTGCTTGTAGTGTTTTTGAGGAAACACTAGAGGAACCAGATATGAACTGAACAGGGAAGGAAAGCCATCTGTTTTCTGCAAAACCTTGAATTTCAGGCAAAATGTGGTACAGGTGTACCCTTAAGGGTTAAGACTGTTTGTCTGACATTGGTACACTTGTGCTAGATCCTTTCCACCTGAAAGGGTTTGAATTCACAGCTTGCATGTTCTGGACAAGTGACTCAGCTCTCATACCCTCTGGCATTTTAGAACAAGGCGCTTTTCATTGCTCTTACTGCAGCAAGGCTGCAATGCACCTATAGTTACAGAAGTCACAAAGTCCGAAGGGATCAAGTTGAAGGAAGAGCCTTCTCTTTACTGGGAGGAAGCAGAAAGGAGTCTTTCCTTCCTGTAGTTCCACAGGAGGAGAGATGCAGAGTTTATATTATAAGAATGGTTTATCTTTAGGTCCATTGTTTTTTTCAGGCTTTATGTAAACTGTTCTTGTGTAATAAGCTGTCAGATATATTTGTCCTTTGAGACTTTTGGGCTTTGCACCTATCATTCTGTGGAAATAAGTCAGTCTAAATCTTTTGACGTTACTGTATTCATAGACACGATTTTAAGTATACATTAATAAATAAACATTTTGCAAAAGAACTAATGTCTGTCTTTAGTCCACAGTATTTCAAATTAATTGAAGAGTGTGTGTCCCAGATAGTGTTACATCGAAGTGGAACCGACCCAGATTTCACGTATCGTAAAAGATTAGATGTAGATTTCAGCCACTTAGTAGGTAAGTACTATACTTGGAAATGATCACAGTATCTTACTTCTTTATATGTTCCAAAACACAAGTTGAGGTTGTATATGTGATTAAGAATTTTCTGTTCCCTGTATATGTGCAAGTGTGTGTTCTTTTTATTTTTTCAAGATATTTGTGTAGATAAAGCAAGATTGGAAGAGTGCGAAGAGAGGGCTTCTGAACTTTCCAGAAAAGTAAGTAATTTTTAAGTTACGTGATCATAAGATGACACAGGGTTACGTAATAGCTTCATGAATAGTGTTAACTAAAAGTGGCATGGCTTTTAACTTCAAATTACTATTAGTTCTTATGATTAGGTAGGATTTTGGATGTTTCTTGTGGACTAGGAAGCAGAGTGGTATAAACTAATTAACTTTAGTTGAGAATCTTTCTACTATTTATTTTAAGTTTTCATTTACAAATCTCAAAATCAGCTGAATACTTTATTTGAACGGCTATCAGTTTCTTCGACAAGACAAACAGTGGGAGAATAAGAATTGACTTATTTGTATCTACAGACTCTGTAGTCAATTTTTCAAGATTCTCAGTCTACTTCCAACTTAAAATATATTAAGTACTTTATGCTATTTCATATAGTAAAAACTTGTAGTGGTAACAGAGATGGTACTTCCATTCAGTGGATACGTGGAAGGTAGAATAGCAGATATATCATATATGTGCTTTGTATTGTTAACATGTGAACTTCAAGAAACACAAAAGGAAAAACTGAAATCTAGGGAAACTAAGCTGAGTGACTAGTATCAACAATGTAATTTTTTTAATTTTCTTTTTTCTTAGTTTGAAAAAGATTTTGTAGTTTATCAGGAGACCCAGGCCCTACTGCAGAAGAAAGAAGAAAGGATCAATGAACTTGAAGCAGAATTACAAGCTTTTAAATTGCAGGTATAGGACAGTTTAAATGAATGTATGAGGTATTGTTTTCAAAGTGGACTTCATATTGCATTTTTTGCAGATAGCACAGTTGAGGATTTTTTTCAAATAATCCTGTTATCGATTATTATAGACTGTTAGTTTCCTTTATTTCTACTTTATACAGAGAGTTGTACTGTGACATTAATTAGCTATTTGAGTTCCCAGATGATCCTTTTTGTGCCTGAGCTCTGTTAATTAAACTAGTTTCTTATGGGTTTTGTTTTCATTTGGGTTTTGCTTTCAATGTCATATATTTCCAAAGTAATTAACCACTTAGGGTAATAAGTCTTATGCTTTTAGATTAGCATTCATCACTGTAATCTTTATCCCTCCACAGGAAGTTATTCATTACCCAGTTTGCTTTGCTGAAACCTTACCATGGATATCCAGCAGTGAAAGAAATAACCTGTGGCTGGATAAGAACTTTTCCTGATAATTTTTCAATTTTCAAGAATAAATAGATATTTTAAAATGTGATGGAGAGGAGTAGCTGAGATTTTTGAGAGTAATACTTGAGTTAACCTGTAACTTCTTCAGCTCTAAAATCTGTATAAGCAGACTGTGTGACTAGGTGATTTTTCCTGTGTCTTATTCCCTGGAATAAGAGGCACGATCTAAAAATGGCTAAAGACAGACAGCACTGGGAAGACATATATTTAGGAAAGTGATAAAATATAAGTTTTATCATAGAGGGTCTTTTTATACTTTTCAGCTTGTTTAATTTTCTTAGTGATGAAAACTAGTTTAGCTCTGCTTTCATCTGTTTAAAAATGACATTCAAATTCAGGTTTCTTTTCAGAATTAACTGTTAATGTTGAAGTCAAACAGACTAAAAAAAAAGCAGTTACAGAAACTGTTGCTTTCTAAAATGAATTTTATTAAGAGCTACATATCACCCATTAAGAAAGTATTTTTATGTGTGTATCTTGAAAACATACTTACTCTTTTTGGTAAGTGAAATAGGTTTATAGGCTATATTTAACTTGTTCTTTTGTTCACTTTATTAATTATAGCTTTTTATGTGCAGACAGTGTGCATAGCATATATATCATACTCACAAATTATCATACCATGAATTATCCCCCTGTTAATGTTACTTTTAATGTTTTGTAAATACCAAGTAATTGATTACTGCAACTTAGTACTCATACTCTTAAATCCATCTTAAGAGGAAATTCTGGTTTGCCTATGGCATCAGTTGCTACTTAGCATGGCTACTTCTGCTTGTTAGGACTATTTTTCTCCTGGTCTCGTTCCTTTACTCTTTTGTTGTATTTGGTATTTGTTCATGAATTTCTTTTGTTGTTAGAGTGTAGTTGTTCAGTGTCTACTTGTCAGTGTAAACAATGTGTATGTCAAGAAATTCAAAACAATACTGTTGTGCATTTATTTGTTTGTATTTATTGGTATTCAGCTATTTCCTTTTTTAAAAAATTAAATCCTCTGCTTATTGTATCACCTTCTATTTTTTTAAAAATAAAATTGACTGTTTTAGCTCATAATCATAATTCGAAAAGTTGATTAATACTGTCACCAGTATCAATCATTATCACCACTAGATAAATATTACTTGTTAATTCTTTCTTTGTTGTATTCAGGTACATATTTATTAATATTTGAAGGCCTATGATGGAAGGTCTTCAAAGAGTAGAAATAAATGTGGGTTTTTTTAGACTTACTGAAGTGCCAATAGGCCCATTTCAATACAAAATAGATGTCCTTAATATATAAAATAAGAAATTGGTGTGGTATCTTACAAATTGTTAATACAGTTTTCAAAACTGCTTAAATATTGTTGTTACTACTTTCCCTGTCCTCTTAGTTATAATAGAGCAATGTTTCCTATTTTAACAGATAGAATAGCCACTACTTTTGTGTGTCTACAGATTTAAAGAAGCACTGTAAGACAACTGTATTTTTTGGAAGAATTTTTTTTCATCATTACTTTATGCCTTTGATTCTGTAAAAAGAGAACACTCCTATATTTGAAAATATCTATTTCTCAACAGAATGATTAATCTCATCAGATTCTGCTATTATATCTTTGGAATATTTCTCTGTAATCTGTAGGATAAGTAAGAACACTAGAGACCAGGATGTTGTGGGTTTTTTTTTAAGTTGAGCTAAAATGTGGTAGTCTAAATAAAATTTCATCAAGACACTTCTTAGATCATGGTCAGTGATATATGACAAATAGGATATAGCATTTCAGTTTTTAATTTTTGGTGTACACCCTCTGGTCTGAATATTCACTTCAAATATTGAGAATTCCAGTTATGAAATCAAAGCATGTTGGCCTCATTAGAATTCATGTTTGATTCTCCTATACAAAAAAAATGTCACTAACTTTCAGTTGACTTGCTGGATTTAATCTATAAACTGTGATTGATATGGCATTTTGTTCATAAGAAGTGTGAAACTGAATAAGAATATTTTCCTTATCAGTATGGTTCCTTGCCACCTGGTTTTCTACCATCAACGCGTGGAGATGCATCTGTGGTTCCACTGAACGCTGCAGGACCACATCAACTGCCGCCTCCTCCTCCTCCACCGCTGCCTTCTAATGGAGCGATTCCACCACCACCGCCTCCCCCTCCTCCTCCACCACTTCTGAATGGCTTGGGAATTCCTCTGGCCTTTGGTGGTGCTCCGCCACCCCCGCCTCTGCCTGGCCTGCCCGGAGCACAGTGGTCTCCACCTTCATGTACTTTGCCATTTGGAATGAAGCCGAAAAAAGAATTCAGACCTGAGGTTACCATGAAGAGACTCAACTGGTCCAAGGTAGTACTGATTAAAGGGAAACACCTGATGTAAAATCTTCTGTAGAGCTTGGGATAAACAGATTGTCAGGAGTAAGATTATATATACATTAGTTAAAATTTGATAAGATATGAATACTTCTCTGCCTTTAGTTGTCATTGTTTTCCAAAATCTGTGTTTCGCTGACTCATGAATCATCTGGGCAAGTATCTGTTGACTTTCTGAGATGCCTGGAAAGTTTGTTTCTGGTCTAGAATAATGCAGCGTGCTTCCTGGGTCCTGCTCTGCTGTGTCTTTCACCAAACTGTTGACACGGGATCAGTCACTGCTCTGTACTGATAACTGAACAGCCACACAGTTTTCAAACAAATCTCTTGCATCTCTCTAGCTGGACTGTGGGAAGAGGCATTGCAAGTCTCTCCATTTGTCCTAAGTATAAATATGTTTATATAAATTTACTGATTGAAAAAAATATACGATCTGTTTGTTTGGGTGGTTTTTTTTTTCTTCTCCATAGTGACAGGATCAAGTATACTAGGTTGATCAATCTACTAGCTTTTGGAAGCTATAATTATTTAGACCAAACTAAGCCTGTAAAACATTCTTCAGAGTTTTATGAAGCAATCAAAGCTATAATCTAAAAAATATACTTAAAGGACACTTAATATCTAGTTAAACTAGATGTGTTTAGAGACTATTGTAAGTTTACCCAGGTTTTAAATCTAGAGCAAATATAATTTGCTACATTTAGACATTGGATAACAGAGTATGTTGTCTGTATTGCTTTGCATTCTTAGAATTGTATGTCCAAAAGCACTTACTCTGAACATTATTATCTTCAATCAGAAATATATGAATAATTCTAAAGATGAGTTATATACCAAAAGTTCATGTGTTTTACAGAGCTTCTAAGTATTTCGTTTTCTTTAGACTCTACAGAGCACAATATCTGCATAGTATCAAAATAATTTAATTAATAACATTTTGTTTTGTCTCTTGCTTGTAGATCAGGCCTCAGGAAATGACAGAATCCTGTTTTTGGGTTAAGGCAGAAGAGGACAAGTATGAGAATGCTGACATACTTTGCAAATTGGAACTTACGTTTTGTTGTCAAAAAAGGGGTAAGTAATGGGTTGCTTTAATTTGCAGCTTTTATAGATATCCTTAACATTTTGGGGGCTTAAATATCATATGAAAAATTCAGACTGTAACATTAATGCTCTGTTTTTAAGTGAAATGTGTGAAGAAATAAGTTGAAAAATCCCAGACTGCTTAAAGCAGTAATATTGAACTATTTTACTTGAAGGGTGGCAAAAATTGTGTGACCTATAAGGAAGTCCTTACCAAAAACCACCAAGAAATGTTTCCAAATAATATAGACTTTTATTCAGTCACCTTTGGAGAAGAAAAAAAAAATCTATAAAATTTTGTCAGAATACTTTAATAAAATGCTGTGACTTAATCTAGAGTCCAAGATACGTGTTTACCCTCGGAATGCATATAATAATTGATGTGTTTTAGTTCCATTTTAATGATTTTTTTTTATTTTCGGATAAACCTGTGGCAACGTTGATCTCCTTGGATATTTTGCTTAGCTTCTTCCCCTTTTTAAGCCTTGTGGAAGAGCAAAATTCCTGGCTTTAAACCTTTTTTTCCCTTTCTGGAATTAGTTTAGATTATTCTGCCCCATATATAAAATGCCTGTATTTCCACTGTGATCTCTTGACAGATTTTTTTTTTTTTTTTCCCCCGCTTCCCCTCTCCCCATCCCTCCTTGATTGGTATCAGAGACTTAATGCTTCGGGGCAGCCAAAGAAGTGCAATGATTAATTCCTTTTCAAATTGAAAAGGCATTATTACATTTTTAATTTGTTTTACAAATTTCACTTTGATATTTTTATTTAATATAATGCATGACATTCTCAAGTTTCTCAGTTTTTTTAATGCTTTGGTGTGTATTATCCAATATTTTTTTTACCATAACCAAGAACTTTATTCTGCTTTTGTCAGAGCAGGCTTCCTGCTCTAGTAGTGGTTCTAGTGAGTTGAGTATTACAGTTTACTGTTGTTGATATTTAATAATATTAAGAGTGTTGTACAGAGATAAAAAGGCAAGAAAACCTCACAGACTTTAGACGTTTTTGCTTGAACCTGTTAGAGTAAGCCTCAAAGATAATTGTAGTGCCTTTATAATGTTAGGAGAATTCCCAAGAATGTTTCCTGAGTTAATAGGTTGGAAAGTTTAAAAGCCACTGGAGGAAATACTGTTTCCTATGTGTAATTAAACAGTAAAATTTGGGAGACAAGATGATGTTCAGGCCAAACATATTAATGGCTCAGAAGAGGACTGTGAATCTCCACAGACAGGGAAAACATTAGAGTTAATAAGATTAACAACCCTTCAAAGTTTAACTGAATGGACTGAATACATTGTTTTGACAAAACCTAATAGAAGAGTTATTTGATCTACAGTTGGAAAGTCAGTGAAGTACACTCTTATACCAAATGGGGGGAGGAATGGGGAGACGATTAAAAAGCTCTAGCCTGCAGGGACAAATTTAATATTTTTTTACAGGTGGAGCTTACTGCTTAATCTTTTTTATTAAGATTTGAAATCTCTCTCATTTCACATGGGTGATATAAGTGTGACATCATCTTAATTTTTCAAAGGAAGTGGAGACACTAAAGATTTTATTTAGAACAGCGAGTAGGTATCTAAAGGGGAACTTGGAACTAAATTTCATCTTTGTTCAAGTGAGTAGTTTACAGAAATTTGCCTGAATGTAAGTAGACAGCATCAGGCATCTCAGTGTCTCTTAAGAGCATGAATTCTAGTACAAAGGGCAGCAAAGTAACTGCTTTTGTTCTCATGACCATGGAGAGAGGGGATGCTTCGTTGTAGGTTATATATAACATTGATCATAACAAAACTTGCCAGATAAATTTGAGACATCTAGTTTTCTTTGCTTTTCAGTCTTGAAGAGATTTAACACTGTGCATTCTATAGTAGAATGAGGAAGCCATTTACTAGACTCAGTTTGGGAGCAGTCCGTGACTATTTCTAAAGCTTTCTATCTAAAACCAGAAAGACGAGAAGTTGAAAACGATTCTGTAGCCAAATGATGACATTCAAAGACTGAGCTCTTTTCCATTCTGTTGAAGGATCTGCTTATGCACTCTTTTCATTGAAGCCATTGTGTAAGAAGAGGTATCCAGTTGTGCAAGCAGGGACCAGAATGTTCAATGATGCTTTAACTGAATTTTATTCTGATTAAGTAAAATCAGAGTGAAGTACTCAAATGTTCAGTTGCTGCATTTTGCCAGCTGATGTGCCGAAAGTATTTGTGTTGATCCAGAAGAGGAAGTCTTATGTGTATGTAAATAATCCATTGAGAAATTTCTACGAGAAAAAGGAATACGTAACAGTATAGAATAGACTTGAAGCTTTAGCAGATGTTTGTGTAGAAGTTATGTGTTGATTCTGAATGGGTATTGAAGGAATTGAAATAACTGAATATGTTATGGAGGTATGAAAGGAACATTACTGGAAGAACAAAAAAGTAAAAGAGACACTAGCTTCAGAGTGTAAGAAAAATAATGAGTAGTAGTATGGAGCCAAAACTGTACATGGAGAAAAATAGTTTTGTTGAGGATGTCTGGAGACATGTCAGAGGCATGTTTGTGAAACATGGATTTACTTAGTTTGTAAGGGACCTCTGGAGGTCATCTGGTCCAATCACCTTTGTAAAAGGAGAGTCAGCCTAGTTCCTGAGTTTGAGATACACCTAAAGATGGAGATGCGTGGATGGACAATGTGTTCCCATGTTTTTCATCGTTGTGGTGAATCTTGTTTCATAAAGTCTTCCTGGAATATCTCTTGTTGCAACTTGTGTCTCTTGCTTCTTGCTCATTGTGCACCCCCAAGAAGAATCTGGTTCGCTCTTAATTGTAGCTTTCTGTTAGGTAGTTTGGGACAGCACTAAGGGTTCCCTTGCCCTTCATCCTTCTCAAGACCGACAGCGCTCTCAGCCTTGCTCTCTGCATCTTTTGTTTCAGCCCTCTAATTGTGTTGATGGTTTTCCACTGTATTTGTTCCTTTATATCTATATTTCTCTTGAAGTGGGAAGCCCCAAACTGAAAAAGTACTCCAGATACCTCTTCCTGAGAGAGAAGAGAATAGAGGGAACTAATGACTTGCTTTACTCTGCTGACAACAGTTTTGGTAACTTACTGGAGGAAATGTTCTCACTGTGCTGCTTGTTTAGTAATAATAATGATGGTGATGGTGATAATGATGAGTCCATGTAAAGGTCTATGGGTGGTTCATGGTATCTTCATTCTTTTACTTGTTATAAAGATATTTTTGTCACTTTCCAGAAACTGAAGCATTTTGTGAAAGAAACATGTTTTATAAAAATTAAAACTTTGAGCTGGAACAATGAGAAGTATCGAAGCACCAATTGCAGATGATATACTTGTAGCAACTGATGACAAAGTGTAATTTATTTATTGACTCAGAATTGATTCTTGTCTCAGAATAAATTTGTAATCTTAAAGAAACCTAGGATTATAGTTATGAAAGAAGTAGGGAAGGGCATAATGGAAAACCAACTCCTTTATCATAAAACCGTATAGATTTACTGCTACACAGGGAATGTGGGAGGAGAATACTAGCTCAGAATCTGGAAATACAGCTGAGTGTGTGGAGGGAATATTTTCAGTGTAAATACTTGAGAAAAGATTTGATTATGACTGAAAAGTGTACATACATTTAAATATTTGCAAGAAAACTTGCGACTATATTGTGAGATGCCCCAAGAAACAAACAAAAGGTTCTGGAACCTTCAAAGCATTAGGTTTTTGTCAGCATCTAAAAGAATAAAAATGAATGAAATCGCTGCCTTAAAGACATCGGCATAGAAGTAAGGTATGTTCCGTGGTTCTGTCCCTGGCTGATGGGGAAAGAACAAAAAAGTAATTGAGGAGTTCTGAAAATAAGATGATGAATGTGAATGGTTTGTATGAATGATCTTTAGTTTTCTGATAACTTTTCTTTATAAAGGCAGAAAGGAGGATTGGTTCAAAGGGTAGTTAGAGACTTGAAAGAGAAAGAAATAATAAGAAATATCAAGTGTTTCAGATTTATCAGGATTATACTCTTGGGTGCAAATCAATGAAGAAAATCTGTGAAAAGTCTTTTTGGCAACAAAGGTATCAAAGGAATCTTCTATTTACTCTAATTCTTTGAAAACGTTAAACTGAATATATGACTTAAAGTTAACTGGTGTGTGAAATGCTGGGCAGCAGAGCTGGAGCAAACCTTATATGTGCTTTTATATTATCTTAAGCCTAAGAGATAAAATGAACAAACAAAAATGCCTGTTATCGAATGACAACCACTTTATAATAGATGTGTTGGAAGCCCGATGGAAGGAGAATGCTGCCAGCTTTGCTGGAATGATTAGACACACAGGCAGGGGAGTGGCAGTTTGCATAAAAAATAGCATGAAGTGTAGCAGCATGAAAATCTTGTGGGGGGGAAAAGAGCCTACTATACAAAACCTCATGAATGGAAGTTCCTTCTAATAATATAATATTATACTGTATTAATAGCTCTCGAATCACATGATGTTTGTGATGAGAAAATGATAAGTGAGATTAGAGAAGCTGCAAATTTTGTGGCAATAAAATGGTAGATTTAACTACCTGCATATGGGCTGAATTGATTCCTCATCAGGATGTTATGAGAAGATGAAAGCTTTGGATGCGACAAACTATCGTTTCCAATATTCCTGTAACCAATGTGAAAGGGAACTGTTCTGGGAATGGGCTTCAGTCATGCACGGAACCTGGGAGGTCAGAGCAGGAAAGGAGGAGGGATGATCACTATCTTAATGTCCTACCAAGAGGGAACAACCCAAGGAAATCTATTATACAGGTATTCAGCTTCAGGACAGAGAACTGAATGAAAGATGCAGATGGTCAACTAAGCAAGATACCCAGGCCTACTGACAACCCAGAGGCTATTCTGAAAATGCTGTCTTAAAGATTTGAATGAACTTCGTAACGTAATTCAGAAAAAGCCCAACTGAAGCTATAGGGTAAAAAACACGTGTGGCTCAATAGAAAAGTTAAAGACAGTGTTGCAGGGAAAAAGAGAGCCTTAAAAATGTGGAAGTCCTGCCCAAATGAAGATAACAAGAAAACTCATTAAATGTGGCTAGATAAATGTAAACAGAGCATTATTCACATACTCTCTTAGAATTCCAAATTTCCTGCAAAGGATACATCACCTGATATTGAAAAGTGTATTTAATTCTTTGAAAATGAAGTTAGCTAATGAATTGGTGGGACCATTTGGTGACAACTCCAAAGGTTCAGTGGTTTCAAAGAATTACACAGATTCAGGGATAATAAGCCCAAAAGAAATAGTAAAAGATGTAACATTCCTAGGGAAGGAAGAGCAGCTCCCTTTTTTGGGAAGCGAGGAGAATGGATTTTCAGTAGTGATAAGGCTGGCATGGTGTCTTTTTAAGTAACGTCTCTTACTGCAAGTCTTGGAGAGGGAGTGCTGGGCTAGGGGGATCACTAGTCAGACCCAGTAGGGCATTTAGTAGGTTCTTAATCACGGATATGAATGCCTGTTTGCTTGGAGTAGCTTCGAGCTACTATGTTTAAGACTTACAATGCTGAAATAAGGTTTTTGTATGCAAATGCTTGGTCTTGTCATAGAAAGGAGAAAAGTAACGTAACGCCTATAAGAAATGTACTTCCTTTTTGGGGATATTTTGAAGAGCACTGGTGTGGAGAAGATATAGCAATAAGTTGGCGGAATTCTGTGAATAAGTGTAATTAATTTAGTGAGACTGTAGTAGTTAGAATTAAAGTGGGGCATGTGTTCAGGGTAACTCAAGAGAGAACCAGCTACCTGTTGATTCAAGTCATCCTTTGGGTACTTGAAGTGGTTTGCCAAAGGTGATTTCAAGGCTTTGAAGGTTGTATGGAATGTACAAGAAAGCAACCTCTACCCAAAAAGAAATCTTTGGAAGCATTTAAATATGAAATGAAAATTTGTTTCATGTATGCAAAATATTAGAAAGCTGGTAGTTTTCTGAAATATGTATATTATAGTTAGTGTGCTGGGTTTATAAATATCCTATTAATAAGTTGATTTGATTTGATCCAAATAATTTTTTTCCATAGCTCTTATGTTTAAAGTGTTAAAGCGCAAATGAGGATTAGAAATTGCAGATCGAACACACAAGAAGCCACTCCTAAATTCTTCATTATTTTAAACAGTATTCAGATAACTGCAGTTAATGGGAGATGGCATGGGAAATTAGAAATTTACTCCTCTTTCTTTTCTAGATATTAAAGGGAACTGATGTAGCAAACTCGAGACAGAAAGATTGCATGATCTTTCTCTGTTGTTTTTTTTAATCAACTGGGATGGATTTTTGTCCTAATCTTATTGGAGATGGCAGTGTCTGATCCCGTAACACCAGAGCTCCTGCCAGACTTGATTATTCAGAGTAAAGCACTTCTGTGGGAGTGCTGTATCTGTTGGCACTTGTCTTGAAAAAGTCAATATAGTTCTATTTTTTTTTTTTTTTTTTTCTCTCCTGTATAGTCTGTAAGAAAAACCATCAAGGCTTAAACTGCTATGGAGCCAACCAAGTCTCAAACATTTTAAGCCAGAAAAGCGAGTAAATGGTAGCAAAAAGGTCAGATAAGCCGTATGAATTAGTTTAGTGCTGTATTTGACATGCCACAGCTACCCAGCATGAGCAATAGAACCTGTGGCCAGCAACCTGAAAGATTAGGTGGAGCATCATAATGTCCTTATACTTTTTTTCCTCTGGAGTATGATTTAGTTGAAGGAGAAATTACACAGAAGTTGCTCCAAACTCTTCTTCTTATTGAATCTTACTATTATAAACCTGTAAGACTGCCAACAGCATATTCTAGTAATTTCTAAAATTATTCTAAAAGATTTTTTCATTACAATGAAAAAAGGAAAAAACGTGTTGTTTTTTTGTTTTTCTTTATTTTTCTGAAGAATGCAGGAGTAAGTTATAGGCATTTACAAGGGACAGCAACCAATTACTATTGTCTGTAGAGCACTGAAATGTCAATGGTATCTTGCAATTTTAATATGGTATCTTTCTGTTGAGGAAAGAGATGGTATATTTACGGTTGCATCAGAGGTAAATTGATTAGTAGTTTTTATTCTTAAAAGATAGAACGATCTCTGCTCTTATATTATTTGAATACCTGTAAGAGAATACCATTCTCTTATAAAATGGAAAAGCTTGTGCATTGACTTAAAGACAGAGAGGTCTCTTACCAGTTACCATCACAGGCAAGGCAGACTCAATTTGTGAAAATTAATTTAACTTTTTTTTTTTTTATGTCCTTCCACAGTTAGGAGAAACCTTCAGTTGGTCAGGATGTTAATTATACTTCAGGAAGTGGGATGTGAATAACTCCTAAAACATGACTTTTGTATTTGAGAGAACCTCGCATATGGGTAGCAACCAAAAAATGAAAACCTGAGAGGGTGTTTACATATTAACAGTTGGAATAATTTAACAATAGCATTTATTTTGTACTTTGTTTCTTTCTGGAGCTATAGTTATATTGTGGCATCTTTTCCCCTTTAGTCTCTTTCTATGGCAATTTCTTAGGATAAATTCTCATCAGTTCCCTAATTTGAGTATATCAGAATCATCCGTAATGTCAGATGAGTATTCTGGTAGGACTATAGGAAAGCAACAGCAGTCTGTCACTAGATGTTATAAATAGTTTCAGAAAAACTTTTGTTGCTAGAACGGGTACTTCGACGTCTATTTACAGTAAGGAAATGCTTTATCAGGCAGTGAAAGGGTATTGCTGAAGAGTTTGTTACAGCACTTTAAACAACCACCTAAGCAAAGTATTAATTTAACCTTAATTTTAATTTATTTTAACTTACTTTAATCTATTTTTTTTGCTTTATGGCATAGTTTCAGTCTGTGTTATTATTAGGTAATCGGTTCTTACCTTCTACACGCAGACTATTTATTTCCTGTCAGCTTCAAACCAGATTGAGCGCTTTCCTTTCTCCGCAGTGAAGTGCCTTGAAGGAGTAGTTCCTGTAGTTCAGCTTTACATTTTTCTTTCAAACAATTTTCTTTCACAGCCGATTTCTACCTAGAATGCAGTATTTTCTGCAGTCAACTCGTGTTTGATGAAAATATGACAGTATATTCAAGCTAACAAAAACACTCCACTCCCATTTTGCAACACTGTGGTAGGAAAAGCCTTCAAGGGCTTGTTTTAGAAGCAACTAGAGCGTTCCTTTATTGATTTCAAGTAGAGAATGTTTTTACAATGTGAATAAGTAAAATGCTGCAGGAGGTAGATATTTGGTAGATGTTTTCATGTATCCAGAGAGGACACAAAGTCTGCTCCATGTTGAAAGTTGTAAACCATAAATACCAATGGAACTGAAAAACAGGTTTGGAACTTAAAATGAAAGTTAAAGGAGGTCATCACAGTGCCACTGCTCAAACTAATAATTTTGTTTATTTAATTGAAAAGACTCAATATAACAACTTGTATGTTTGTCCCTATACCAGAAAGGATCTTGCAAGAATTAATTTGCTAGTGTTTGTATCGCACACAAGGTATAAAACACTATACACCTACTACAGACCTGTTTTCCTGCATTTTACCTCCTTTTTAGTTTTGTTACATGTTTATGCACTAAGTGCTTGTGATGAATTTCTAATCTAATGTTACAAGTGTTTATATCTGACTAAAGGTAACACTATATTTGAGTGCAATAAAATCTTCATTACAACAGTGCTTTTATTGTAGTCCTTTTTCATTGTGAGCTGAGAAAAATAATTTAAATTCAAGAAAAGAAACGTTTAACAAACCTTATTTGGCAAACCTTCAAAGTCACTGTCGATGAAAATTATTAGCATTTAAATTTCCATGAGCATTACTTTTCGTCCTTTAGAAAATCTACCGTTTAGTTTCTCAGTGAAAGACTTGATTCAGAGAAAATTCATTTCAAGGACAATTTAATTAAAAAAAAAAATAAACAAGATATGTTGATGGACCAGTGACTTTCAGTTAGGCAGCTGGTGGACAGTACTTGGGTGGACACTGGTACGCCATGCAGAATATAGCAGTATATTTGGCAGAGCCTTTGATTCTGTTTGCGTTTGATCTCATTCCGCTAGAACAATATTTTAATTTATTCATGTGCAAAAAGTGGTTACAGACATCTTTCCTTACCCGCTAAGATTACATATTCTTCTTTACTTACTAGCTCCAAGTAAATATGATCTGACCTTATCTTATACATAACTTCTTAATTAAGTGAGGTCTTGTATAAAAATAGTAAGTCGATTACTTCATGTGAACATTTGAGAAACAGACTTGTAGGCTGCTGTTCTCTTCTACATAATCTCTACGTGATAAATTTCTCATACTTTTTTTCATTCTAAATAGATTCTTCTGGTCTGTAAGTATGTTGCCTTGAGAATGTCCTAACAAACTATTTAATGAGGCTCTTTCAATATGTTTTATGAAACAAACATCACCATAAAGGATGTGTATTTTCTAAATGTCCTGTAGATGGGGTTCCTCCCTGCCCCATTAATAGCAATCAGGTTCTGAAGGTTATGTGAGAATGGAGATAAATTAATTGACATGAAATGGTAGGATTTTGTGGGGGGAGTCAAATCAGAGTTCCAAAAAAATATTCTTTTACAGAAGATATAATCCAGTTCAGCATTCTGAAAACTTTCCTAATATGACATGTTCCTCCCTTCTTCCTTCCCTCCCTTCCTTCCTCCCTCCCAATATTTAAGTACTGTTTCACTGTAAATATTTACGTTTTCAGGTACATTTTCCTTCTGGATCAGTTTGTTGCTTTCTGTTTCATTTAAATTAAGAGAATGAAAACATTGGACAACACGTTCTGTATCTTTTAACAACTTTATATATCTGTTTTATGGCTTTGCTTCACTGCTCTTCCAGTTTTTTACAAGTTAGTGAGGCTCTACTTTTTAACTCAGGAGATAGTTCTACAACCTTACTCACCTTTAACAGCACCTGAGTAATGAAACTCAGAAACCTTATCTGCTCTGTTATTCAACTTAACAGTTGTAAAGACTGTTTCCTGCTGTGCAATCTGACTTGTCCTTTGATATAGAAATGCCTGTTCCTAAAATTGTAAATGCATATGTATAGCCAGCAAGGGTAACAAGCTGGGAAGAGACTACTTAGGGTGACTGCTTATCTTTGCAGTTCCTTGTTTGTGTGGTGTAATGCCTTTTGGCGCTTAGAATTTGGCTGCAATGTACTTGCTATACATGCAGCAGAATGTTGGGTTTTGTTGCCGCATTTCAGTGTAAGATCTTAAAGTATTGGGTCATCTACTTGAAATAGAGTAGGAAGATGGAAAAAGCAACTAGATGTTCAGTAAGGTTATTTGAAAGAAAGCTGCTATCAAAGCTGACAAAATGGAGGGTAGAAGTAACTGGAATGTGTGAAGAGAAACTGGGATTCAAGACTCAGTTGCATGTTGCGGGAGAAATACTAGCATGTGGAGTTCAAGAGATGTATAATGCTACTGTGAAAAGAAACAAACCTGGATAGATAGAGCTAAAACCAAACTGGGTTAGACCATCCTAACTGCAAAAAGCCAAGAGAGAAAGTTTATTGTCAGTAGTAATCTAGCAGTATGAACTAAGCTGATTTTTTTTTTTTTTTTTAATCCTCTATGGAGGAGAAACAGCAATGCTAGATGGAGGATTGAACTTGGTCAAACTTGAAAAAGGGGAAGACAGAATCTGTTTGCTGCTACCTGTTGACTCTCAGAATGCACCTCTGAGTCTTCCTTATTCAGCAAAATAATGGAAGAGGTAGTGAGCAAAGCGGGGCAAATGGTGAGTTGAGCTGTGCTGTGCGGATGCACACTTTATGATAAATGTAAAGAATCTGAACCACTTGAACAAAAATAGTTCTTTTGAGAACAGAGTACCCATACTCACTAGAAGCAGCCAGTTCTGATCTTCAGATTACTCTTACTAAGGGAGAACCTCAGAGTATGGACCAAAACTCGAAGTATGAAGCATATTTGAGACTAAATAAAAGCCTTCCTGAAACAACAGAGGCAAAAATAAGTACGGTTGAAAAGAGTAAGATAAATTAAGGACAAAAGGTTTCTTGTTTCAAGGGGCTATTGTGCCTCTGATTTGCCAAGAACATACTGTGATTCATTTTGCTAGAACTTGTGCCTACATTTGGGGTGAAATGGAAATGACATTACACTTCTTTAAAAATAATTTAAAAAATTGTTCATTTGTAGCACTGTCAGTGTTTGTTCTGAACTGGTTATGTAGCTCTTGGTACTTGAGACTCCACTCTCTGAAGATAAGGCTTTTTCTTTGATCACAAATCGGATTTTTCTGTTTACTCGGAGAAATATTTGTATTCAGTCTTTAGAGGGGGGAAAAAAGTCGTATAGGTTTAATTAAAGTATGATTCTGCTGCAAGAACCACATTAACTGATAATTATGCTTCTGATAGTTGCTTTGTTACTGTTTGCAAGTAGAAATAATAAATAATTTTGATGCATATAAGATTAGACTAATTTCTCAAAAGTCAGTGAGGTCTAGTGACTAGGTAGTCAGCCATTGTGCATATGTAATCCTAACGGGAAGAAAGAGATAAAATCCTGTTCTACAGCATTTAGAGATGTTAATGTAATCAGTAATGGAAGGACTTAAATTGATACAAAGCAGACTTATTTTTCCTTTCTTATCTTTCTCCAGCATTTAAAAATTTGAGGCTAATATAAAGACGTATGGCCAGATAATAGATAAATACTTCCACCTTTGTTGTGTGATAAATTATATTTTTCTTCATAAAAGATGTGTAAAATAAATGAAACTGTATACTCAACTGACTCTTCAGAATCTCTATAATAGAATCTACATCATCTTCAGTCTCACAAAACTACAGCATTGACTTTGAAGAGCAGGAATTCAAGAAGCTTTAATGATATGAAGATTGTTTGCCTGAGTTGCTGAAGGAATGAGAATTTTCTGGATGGAGTTTAAAATGCATGCTAATTAGGGAGTCTTTTGATATTTAGCCTAAAAGTATATTCACAGTATTTGTCTGACATGGTAACTTTGGTAGGTACATTTGATTTACTATTATCTATTTGGAATGCAGAAATACATATCCCTTTTCCACATAAGAGAATATCTGAATTTGCAGTGAAGTTACGCTCAGTTTTATAGTATGGTGTGGTATTTATCTGTTCTCTAGCCAATAAAGACGAGAATTCACTTGCAATTCCATCATCACCATCGTTTAATCTCAGTGCATGAGACACAAAAGCGTTTTACTGAGAAAAAATGCTACAGTTCTCTCCCACTTGTATTTTAATATAATATTCTGAAATTATGTATTTAAAGCTTGCTTGCAATAGAGGCTTTCTGAGTTTGAATCTTTCTCTGTTTACGATTGGTCGATCACTTCATTCCTTAATGTACCACAAGAGTGTGTCATAGTACAGTAAATGATCTGTATTACTGAATATCTGTTACAGATTTGATGAAAGATGAGAGAAGACTCATAAGAAATACAAACTTTGGAAGTAACATCTGTTTTACTTCTGTAATAATGCTGAAGTAACGTGTTCTGTAATTGGAAGGTACATAGGGCACACTTTCAACTAAAAGACTTTTTGCACTTTTTTTGGAAAAGAGAGGTTGATGTTATTTCCTGCAAGTCTCTATTTTCAGGGAAATTAGCAAGTGGCATCTTATAACTCAGAATCTTGTTTCTTAGTTGATTCCTGTTTGTGTCAGTTTTTTATATTTGTCTTTTGTATTAGAGAAAGCTTTTAACAGAATATTTTTATTTAAAGGAAATTTTAGTATTCTATTAGCTGTGTCTGTAGAATGGTATGCTGAATATTAAATCTTTGAGCATATTTAAATATTTCTAACTACTTAGGCTGTGAATTAATAGAAAAGGTTCTTTTATGGGTTAGAAATCATGTACCTATATTAGTAAACTTCACTCTTTTCCTGTCTTTTTTTATGGTAGTGATTAAAAGTTTTTAATGTGCAAATTGTGAAATATTGTTTTAAGATCAGAACACCAATGTGTTCTTGGAGAATTGTGCTGTGGATTCCAATATAATCTCCAGTTACACTGGAGATAGTGTCTCATTAAGGTGTTGATGGTATTTTAGTGTTATTAGTTATTTAATTTATTTTCTGTTTTCCCAGAAAGCTTGCGCTCAGCTCTGGCTGTTGCTCATACCTGTGATGTTATGAGCAATCATGAAAAATATGCTTCAAAATATGGGAAAACTGATGCAAAGGGAAAGTACATTGCAAATGAAAACATGGAAAACAAGCGAGTTTCTTGGAAACATTTTTACCATGTGGTTTTATGTTTCTGAATACAAGTGAAGATAAGCAGTAGTTAGAAAAATTATTTGAAGATCGTATTTCATTTAGATTGCAAAGTATTTTAATGTAGATTTCTGGATAGAGGCAGGAGGTAGCAAAGACTATTTGCACAAAATCAGCCTGTGAATATATGAGAGCAATGCTAGGCTGAGCTTTTTTGAGAATTAAATACATACTTTCTGTTTCAGTACCTTAGTTCTGGTACTACAGGATATCAGACTTGCAGCAATCAAGCAAGTTTTACTGCTTTTAGTATATAACCAATTTTTCACGTTGATTTCATTGGAGAGAAAAAAGTTCTGAGCTGCTTGCATCTTTCAAACAGTTAGAAAGGTACACTACTGTCAGCGCTGAGAACAATACGTTTTGGTTTGTTTTTTTTCAGCTGGAAATGCAAGGGAGAGATGTTGGCATTTTCTGTAGTTAACTGCATCAACCTAAACCCCTCTCTCTATGTTACATTCAGATATACATTTATAAAGGCATTAGTATCAGTCAATCAGAGGAGTTCTAATGGTTCATTTCTCCTAGAGATTGCTATTGAAAAATATTGTTTCCTGATATTTAAAAGTCTAACAATAAGAAGCTATAGCTCTTATTTACTGAACTTTGTGCATGAGAGTCCCTGTATCCCAAAGAAAACAAAACAATTTGGTATCTGAGCAATCTGGTATCTAGAGATATGTGATGCAATTTCCTCATACTGTAGAAACTTTCATGAGTGTATTATGAATACAAAGGTTTTGTCTGTTGTAGTTTGTAGCTGAATGACTTTCTGATAAATGAACTTGTGGCTACAGTTACAAGATGGTACTTGCCTTCTTTTTTGCTTTGTTAGTTTTCTTCTCTTTCAAGGCTCTCTTCAAGCAAAGCAGAACTTTAACAGACATTCTATAAGGTCATAAAATTAAATAAATGATCATTGACTCATTTTGTATGTTTTTCTCAGCACTTTTTATTAGGTGTTTTTTTCTGCATTAGACCTGTCCAAAATCAATAGTTAAAATGGGCACTCTTCTGAACAGCTTTGAATAATTGGCTTATTACAGAGTATATTAAAGCATATAATCTAAATTAAGGTATGCTCCATTTACCTTTACTTGCAGTGTTGTTATGGCTTGAGACTATGAGATTTTAGTGTTTAATATGATGAGCACGTGGAGTCTTAATGGTGTAACTCACATGCTTAGACAGTATACCCCTATAATAGTCTAATCTTTTGCTTGACACACTATGCACTGAAACTTCTAAAACCTCATTAAGTATTCCTAATGTCCTATTTCAACCACTGGTAATGGACTAGGCAACCTTTAAATGTGTCTAAAGTGATCTTACAATTTGATGTAAACTGTAGTGTGTTAAATAGAAACTTCCTGAACTAGAATATGTTTGGTAAATCCAGTTGTTTCCAGCTTGAGTGTATATGAGGTCAGTCAAGCCTCTTGGCCTGTAGAAGGCTCATAGTAACACTGACCTTTTCTGGGCTCTTTAACACCCTCGGTCCCCAAGGAAAACAAAACAAACAACACCCTCCAACCCCTAACGAAGCAACCTGCCTTCCCTTGCCCTCTGGAATATTTGGGGTAATTTCCTGAAGGAAAGTTTATGCTTTATGAAACTATGTTCTGTGTGCTAGAATAAATCTCAGTACTTTTATAGTTACTAAATTTGAGCTATTATAACTACTGTTGTTCATCACTGTTTTCTTAATTCTATCTTATTTTAAATCTCAGTCTCTTACTATGAGGAGATGACATATACTTGCAAGAATAGGTAGATCAAAACTATAACTTACTATTACTGTTGGTATTTGATCTGAAACTAATACATAAATATGATAGTTCAGTTACTTAAGTCTAAGATGGTAATTTTTCTGGGTTTTAGCATTGTTTTAAATCTGCCTGATCATTTAATGATTGAGATTAAGTTAATTCAATTAAGTTAAATCCTAAAATAAAACACTAAAACATTTTGTCACCTTAGATCTTAATTATTGATTAGTGATTATGTCATATCTAAGTAAGATGATTTTGTAAAACTTATGTAAGGAATCCTTTTGTAGTCAGCAAGATTACTCTCCTAACAAAAAATAAGTGAAGATCAGGAATTTTAGTTTGCAGTGTCATTTGCTAATAGACACAGTAATGGTCAGTTAAGTATCTCTGGCTGTGCACTACTTCAGATTTCTCAGTAAGATTTCAATGAATATTTCTGTCTTTGTATACATGATTCTTTAATTTCACATATATTATATGAAATCAGTTTATTGTCTTATGTTGCATTCTTGCATTACATCTTTTTTGTTCTGTATCCCAATACTTTTTTAAACTATTTATGCATGCTGTTTTGACTTTCTGCTTCTTCCTGTCTTCACCATAGCAACCAGATTCTTGGATCTTTTTCAGCCTGTATTATGTTTTGTATTACTTTGACCTTTGTATATTTTAAAAAGATTCCAAACTTTACTCATCTTACATTTTTACTAGAAACAGATCTTAATGTCATATTTAATAACTTATTAATTGATGCTTCTCTGTAAACCTTGCAACCTCTGCTTTTGCAACCTCTGCTTTTTTAAGAGACTATTAAGCTAGGAAGCCTTTTTTTTTTTTTTTTTTTTTCCCCCTCCCTCTTTCTGTTGCAGTTTAGAACTGTGATTTCAGACCTGTTTCAAATATTTGGTTAAAAATCTAACATCTAGTATGTGTTGAAAGTAATGACTATGCAGTTTTAGGTATAGATTTTCGTTTCCAAGTCTCTGCAACAGTAACAGTTTTTAAAGATATATTTTCTATCATAGTTAACTTGTGGTTTTAAGTATACTCAGTAAGAATGACAGAAATACTACTTTTATACTTTCTAATGAAGCAAAGTCATCTTAAACCAAAATATCAGTTCTTCTCAGGAAAGGCTTTTATTTTGGTAGTTCTAAGAATAAAATTATAAGATAATATTTTATAGATTGCTCACTAATCCATGACAGCATATTTTTTTTTTTTTCTACCAACCTTCAGCTAAGGTCATAGTTTAGAAATAATTATGCTTCTGTATAAGTATAGGGTTTTTTTTGTTTACATTTACACTAATAACTTTGATTATCCATTGACAAAAGCATAAATTATGTCTGAGAGCACCATATGTAGTCAGTCTAGATGTATGTGTTAATTTAAAGTTAACCGGACAAAAAAGGGAATATTTTAAACATTGAACAGCCATGTTATTTGTTTATTATTTGTAACTGATGTGTTTGCATCTATTTTCAGAAAGTAGATGCAAGAAGGCAACTCTATGAATCATTTTTATGGTGAGATAGCCTTAGTAAATACAATCATCATGTGAAATCTCTGTATATTTTAGATCTCATTCAAACTGAAAAAGTGGATTGATAGTAAGGCAAATTCTAGATGTAAAGTGCATGTCCCAGGTGCTTACTAATGCATGAATTATCTTGATACAATAATCAACAATAACAACAAGATCAACATTACAGAGCTAGAATAAGCTCATGGATTTCCAGTCTCAATGTGGATAGTGCAGAAAAACGTCCCTTCTCAATGTCTGGTTTGAGATGGTACTGAATATAGTTCATTTTGGAAATTGCAATGGTACAAAGTCTCAAATGTTTGGGGACCTAACTTCTTAAACATTGGTCAATCTTTTTGAGTTATAACCAAACAGCTATTTCAAATACCTGAAGCTTTAAGGAAAGAAATACAGCAAAAAGAACTGGATAGCTTTGGAAGTAGAATTTTACGTTTCTTCTATGTCTGGTACAGTACATTTCTGGCTACCTACTACGTTTCATAGTAGTCATAAAAAATCGAAAGTTCTACTTTGAAGTGGGAAGCTGCTGTATAGCCTCCCTCCTTCATTTTATAGGGTACTGTAAACACAGCTGCGAGTCTGTTCAGGTTCACTGGGCACAAGACATTTTAGATCCAAATGGTGAATAAGTTTGAAAAGGCAGCAGCTCCCTATTTTCTTTCTGAGAAATAAAGGCTTAATTTTTTAAGTGGATAGAAAAGATACAAGTTGGAATGACCATGCTGATTTTGAATATCAATCAAACCTGTTCTTCTAAAGCTTCCCAACCTAAATTATAAAATGTGACAAGATAAATATTCTGTTATGACACAGTATCTCTTCTTCTGTTCTTAGATTAAGTTTAGCATCAACGAACCAAATTCTCTAAAGCTTGTTCTTGAAAAGGAAATGAAAAAAAGAACTTTTTCTTCAGAGATTCTCTTTTCCATAAAACTCTGTTAGCATTGACTTGTTCACAGTCCTGTTTTCCAGCGACAGTATGGGAAATGCAGGAACCTCTTGAACTTTTTCCAGAGTAAGCACGGGAAGTGTGAGAAGTATTGATAAACAATGGCCAACTGGACAGTAAAATGTTTATAAAGGGCAAAGGTAAAAAGCCAAAATAACACACACCCCCCTCGCCCCCCCTGCAAGAAAAAAAAAAAAAAGACAGACCAAACAGCAAAAATACCAACAAGAACAAGAACAAAATACCCCAACAAAACAAAACAAGAACAACACCACCAACAACTAAAAGATTTCTAAATACTTCTCTCTTCCTGCTCTACACTGATCAGGTTAAACCAAAACAAACCAGCACACTTTCAACCCATCTGTCATGAGTGTGTCAAGTTCTGGACTGTAGATGTCCCAGACAGTTTCATTTACAGACACATCAGGCAAAGTTACAAGGAAAATTGGTGGGATTTAGGATGAATAAGCATTGATTGCCACATGGAGAGATCTTTATGATGATAATGTGGTTGTCAGTTGCTTCAAGTGCATTTTTGCTTTTATCAGCTCTCTGCTGCTATATCTCTAAGTTTCATATTGCTTTTGAAAGAGCAATATTTAGGCTGTTAAACTCCAGGATGCTATTCCAGGTAAATGATGGTGTATGAGTAGAACTTTTCATTGCCCACAGTAACAATGCCTATGTAAACTACTATTTGAGAGAGATTACTTCTCAGTAATTGAAATTCATTAAGATGTGTTGTCTATGTGTATGTATGTAACCTTCCTATTTCTGAGTTCGTGAGGCTGAAAGTAAAGATCATGCACCACATTTGTATGGCAACATGCCCAGTTTGGGGAAGGACGTGTGAAAAGGAACACAGTGACTTACTGTGTACCTTGAGAAATGGCAATGGCAAAAAAACCTGCGGTATACTTGTGCTCTTATGCTAGAAACTATAACTGCACATATATGTCTGGATAACAGATCTCAAAGAATTTCAGTTACTGACAAATATATATTTTTTTTTTTTTCTCAGAGTAATACTGGCATCTTAGTATTGATGTGCTTTTTTAACTCAATGCTGCCTTTGGGAGGTGGATGCTACAGAAAACCATTCCTTGATAAACAACTTATTTTAAACTAAACCTGAAATGTTTCCTGCTTCCTGAATGATGCTTACTACTGGTTGTTTGATGCAGAAAGGAAAACAAGTCTTGTGCTCGCTCTCCTTATTTTTGTTTGTTTTTAATGATACTTGTCCAACATTTTGTTTGGAATAGACACATTGCTCTGTCTACCATACTATCAGTATGTATGCTCTTTCCTATGACAGTGAGAAGTTTTAATTCAAATCAGTGGGTTTTTTTTTCCTTTGATAATTACTTTCTGTATAAATTAATGTCACTAGCCGTTGCTGTGGTCTCATGTATTAACTTATTCCAAAGTGAAGAATTTGTGCAGGATAGGTTCCTAATGGACCTTCAGCTGCAATTTTTTTCTGCATCTGAAGCCATACTTTCTATTGAAAATCCGCTTTTCTTTTTATAGCTCTTCTTTCATCACTTCGTTATTTATTTTTTTTTTCATGGTAAAAAAAATATAGTAATTTCTGCAGATATCTGTCAGTTAACAATAATAAAAAGAAAACATTTTTATCATGAAGACAGCCTTCTAACTATTAATAATTTTTAAGAAATAATGTTTCTCTAAGTATGGAGATTTTTCTGTTGCTGAAATGGAGCACTTCCATTTCAACAACTTCCTCAGAAACTAGAGATAAATGTAGAGTAATTTATCCTCTGACTTTCACAAGTTTGTGTTTTGGGGTAGGAAAAGCAAGAGATAATGCAGCACTGAAGTTATTGTTGTAGAAGAGACAGGGAACATTATCAGCACACAGCAGTTTGTTAACAAAGACATCTGAAAGATTTTTTTTTTTAGCATTTTTTTATAAGTAATCTTGTTAGTTATTTTTACTATCAGTACATTATAACCATAATCTGCAATACGTCGGTATAGTATTTTGTCACAGAAGTGCAAATATATACTGGATTTTCCACTGATATTTCCTTTTTTTTGAATTACAGCAAATTGTATTTGGAGTTTTGGGGGAGACCAAAAGACTGGGGGATGGCTTTTTTTCTTACTTTCAAGAGAGAACAATATTTTCTTAAATAAGAAAAGAGCTCTGTCTTCCTTTAGCTTGTTATGGAATGCAACTATATAACTATATATACAGAATTGTTTTCTGTTGTGGTTTGTTTTAGCACTGTGTACTCAATCTGAATTCTTTTGTTATGTTCTTAAATACGACACTGATTTTCTTTCAAAAGAGTGCAGTAAAGTTACCATCAGAGAATTTTGAAATGATGGTTTGTAATTTGGGAGTTGCATAAGTCATTCTTGTTATTTTATTAGCATTTAAATTGGATAATAATGAATGGCAAGCTAAGCTTCAGTTTATATCACAAAGCAATTTCATAAACATTACATCTACTGTGAGCTCACACATTTCCATATTTGTCACGTGATCTGGAGAAATTCCTGTCTTAGAAAACACAGTGCAATTGGATCGTGAAAGCCTAAAATATGTTAGAATTTCTTTAGCTGCTAATGAAATGTCTTCTTTTCAAAGCTGCTGAACAGGACAGATGACTTTTTAAACTAATTGTAATTCACTGAGGCACTCTATAATCTATAAGAAAGTTCACCTCTGCACTGTTCCTGTCCAGCTGTTGTCTCAAACAATTATCAGCAAGTTATTGTTCTGGTATGAGCCATGTCATGCTTGAAAGTAAGATGAAAAAAATTAATGAGGGTGCATGAATACTGGTTGATGAAGGTTAAGTAGATACAGTTACGCTCTCCGCATTCTTTACTATGACTGTTGAGATTGAGGCAGTGTACTCTAATGAGACCACACAAACATGTGCTGATTGACAGCTCTTGATTTAGCAATGAAAAGTGTTGGCTGAAGCTGTATTTTGTTTCAGCCTAATATTCAGGTTGCTCGTGCAGATAAGGACCTTCATTTTAACTTAATTATGGAGCGTGTGTTATTGTGTTTTCTTTATTCAATTATATACATCCATTTCATTGCATTTATTAGGAATGGTGTATGCAACTTTTAGTGATGATTACAAGGGAATCATGCATCATTTAGTGGTTATAGCAAGGGAGTACTGAGGGGTTTTTATATTTATCTTTGCTGGGAAAAAAAGGCCTAGTACCTTTTCTGTAAGTTCATTTTAAAAATCACAGACGACTTTGTGTTGTAGATTCATTAGCCCAATATCAATGATATGCAGAAATACGGAACAGTTTTTCTACAAAATTATAATCAAAGATACAGAGGTGGTGTTTTTTTTGTTTGTGTTTGTTTTTTTTTTTAAGGACTGTGTTTGTCAGATTCAGCATATGAAAAGTAAATTATGGCAGACAGTTGACAAAATTGTATTTCTTTTGAGAAGATGATAATTTTTCTAAGCAAAGTAAATGTGATAGATTTAACCTCTGGACTGCAGCAGGATTGCATCTGTGCCAGTATTAATGAAAAATTGGATTAGCTGCAGACTTGTAAAACGTGTAAATTGAAGAGGAGTTGTGGAATATCCAAAAAGGATGCATTGGACTAAGCGGCCATAAGTAGAGTTTCCGAAGGATCAGTTTTGGGAATAATTATTTATTAAATAGTCCTAACGATTTGTCGCACATGTTAAGAGATGGCTGAGCTTTCTGATGGCAGAGTTTGGAGGCATCCTCAAATTGAAGGAGATTACGATGTCACAGGTGAGAAACTAGATGAGTAACAGAAACACAAATTAAATTTGGGAACAAAGCCAAACACTTAAGTATGATTGGCAGTTTTGCTGTTACTTTTAAGTCCATCAGTTCTGAAATAACCTGTTTTTGTTAAATGCATTTAAAGCTACCTCGAATTATTTATACTACATATATGATCTACAAAGTAAGAACCATAGGACTTGTACAAACCTTCATATGTAACATCACTTATCTGTATTTACTCAGAACTTTTGGCTTGTAACAAAGAAATTTCAATGTGTTTAATTCCTTGTTCTTATTGCTCAATGCTACTGTATTTGCCTAAGGCGTACTTAACAAGATTCCACTTTGTCCAAAGTGCCTGTGTCTGATGTGGGGAGTAGGGGTTGAAATACGGGGTTGGGAGGAATGGAGATTGCTGGATAGGAAGAGCAACTAGTAACCTTTATGTTACACTTCTGTAGCAGTCATTAAAATGTTTCTTACTATCTTTGTGGAGCCTTGCTAGCATCCATCTG
The DNA here is from genome assembly GCF_036013445.1 of Caloenas nicobarica. Taxonomy (NCBI): domain Eukaryota; kingdom Metazoa; phylum Chordata; class Aves; order Columbiformes; family Columbidae; genus Caloenas; species Caloenas nicobarica. The sequence goes on from NC_088245.1 coordinate 178,712,243, forward strand.
CTAATACTTTATTACCAGACCTATACTAGCTAATTGAGTGCTTACAAAGTTGCTGAGTACTGGTGGTGCTTGAGAAGGGAGAGTATGGGTGCAAGGGTACCTGTGTCACCAGAAGGCAGAAAACCTGGTAATAATAATCCGAGAAAGCAGCTGTCTGAAACAAAGTAACATTTCTACAGCCCGTTCATATAAGAGCATTGAATAGAACTTGCCTTGCCTTGTGGTCAGGGTGTCAGAGCCTAAACTAAGAGGTGCTTATGCCTGAATTTTGATACCGTGAACACAAACTTTAGGTTACCTCTAGAATCTGTGATTTTTCTTTCTTTTTTTTTTTTTTTTTACTTGGGTTTGTGTGCATGCATGTACGTTTGTATAGGTACGCATCAGTTGTTTACACAAAAAGAAAAAACAAACACAGAAAAAACAGTAAGGGAAGAAGAGCAGAACAAATCTGGGATTTCACAGAAGTGTTTCCAGTAGGGAGGCATTGTTGTTAATGTGTTTACAAGTCACGCTTTGTAATGTGACTTTCAGTTCTACTGTCTCAGACTCAAGACAGATTAAATCACAGACGCATAGAAGTTGCTGGTATGATCAGGTGAAGAGATTAAATGGATTTGAAATCTTTAATTAAGAAAAAGCAAAGATCATGTTGTAGTGCTGTTTTCTTATTCTTTTAGAAGAGCATTAGGAAGGGAAAAGAACTGTTTAAACCAAGAGAAACAGTATAAACTAGTCATAAATGAATTGAAGCTGCAGATTTGTTCCAATCAACTAGATCAGAGAGGTTCAGGCACACTTATTTTGTGAATGCATCTTTAAAGAATTTTAAGCTCAGTATTTTGAAAGTAGACTTAATAAAAAGATGAAACATATGTATGTTGTGCTTTTATATAGGAGTGACCTGGTCTTTGGACGATGGAAGTTCCTATTTTGTATTTACTAGATTCCACTATAGTTAGTATTACTGTTGCAAAAGTTTACAAGTAAGGGATAGACTTGCTTTCCTACATTTTCTCTCCCCTGTCCCCATATACCACATAAGGTAAATGTTTATGAGCAGTGGGTGCAGCAACGGTGTGTCAGGAAGATGCTGGGCTGCAGACTGCAGGATGGGAAATCCCCAGTGATTTTGCTGTTTCTTGGCTTGCCTCCCAGTTTTCCCAGTTTCCAGGAGCTGTGACAATTAGTAAGCAGTCTTGCTCTGAAGGTTCAAAGCCAAGCATTCGACCTGCAAGTCCACCTCTACTTCCAGGTTGCCATTCAGCATCCATCTTGGAGATCGAGAGTTACTTCACTGCCAGGTTATGTACTGGTGTCTGATACCTTAGGTTGGTAGAAGCGACCCATCCAGATCTCCAGACGTACTTCAGGTTCTTTGGCGTACTTGAAGGACAGGCGTGAGCAGGTGCTATTTTTTACCTCTGATGTCCTCAGCCTCCCACTGCTTGTGTACCTTGGCAGCCCGCTGCTGATGGGCTCCTTCAGTTTTCATTCAAGATGTTCCAGCTCCTCCCTAGTAATCCCAGTTTGCTGTTCTTTCCCCTCTGCCTTTCAGTTTGGAGTCCCACTTACTACTGTTTTTTCCCATAGATTAATGATCAGTCCTGTGTCAGGAGGACAGAGGCATGGTGGGACAGCTCACATGACTGAAATGTGGTCATGGATGGCTATGTCCTTTTCAGGAAAGACAGGCCAGCCAAGCGTGGTGGTGGAGTTGCTCTTCACGTGAGAGAGCAACTACAATGTATAGAGTACTGTCCAGGTGCAGCTGAGGAGCGAGTTGAGAGTCTGTGGGTGAGAATTAAGGGGCAGGCTGGCAGGGGTGATACTGTTGTGGATGTCTATTACAGGCCACCAGATCAGAGTGAGGAAGTTGATGAGGCCTTCTACGGGCAGCTGAGCGTGGCCTCACAGTCACAGGCTCTGGTTGTTATGGGGGATTTTAACTACCCTGATGTTTGCTGGAAGGACTGCTCAGCCAGCCAGCCTCAGTCTAGGAGGTTCCTCCAGTGCATTGACGATAACTTTCTGATGCAAATGGTGGAGGAGCCAACTAGGAGAGGTGCACTGCTGGATCTCATCCTCACTAACAAGGATGGTCTGGTTGAAGCAGTAAAGGTGGAGGGCTGCCTTGGTTGCAGCGACCAAGAAATGGTGGAGTTCAGGATCTCATGTGGCGGGAGCAGAACACCAAGCAGAATTACAATGCTGGATTTCAGCAGGGCCAACTTTGGCCTCTTCAAACAATTGCTGGGGGAAATCCTGTGGGCAAGACTGCTTGAAAGTAAAGGGGCCCAAGATAGTTGGTTAACATTCAGGGACTGCTTCTTCCAAGCCCGAGATCAGAGTATCCTGATGTGAAGGAAGTCAAGGAAGGGAGCCAGGAGACCTGTGTGGTTAAACAGGGAACTGCTGCGTAAGCTCAAGTGGAAAAGGAGAGTTTACAGATCATGGAAGGAGGGGCTGGCCACTTGGGAAGAATATAAGGCTGTTGTCAGAGGATGTAGGGAGGCAACCAGGAAAGCTAAGGCCTCCTTAGAGTTAAACCTGGCAAGAGGGATCAAGGACAACAGGAAGAGGTTCTTCAAATACATGGCAGATAAAACTAACACCAGAGGCAATGTAGACCCACTGATGAATGGGGTGGGTGCCCAGGTGACAGAAGATACAGAGAAGGCAGAATTACTGAATGCCTTCTTTGTCTCTGTCTACTCTGCCGGAGGCTGTCCTGAGGAGCCCCGTACCCCTGAGGCCCCAGAGGAAGGCAGGATAATGGAGGAGTTTGCCTTAGTTGACGAGGACTGGGTTAGGGAGCAATTAAGCAATCTGGACATCCATAAATCCATGGGTCCAGATGGGATGCACCCGCGGGTGCTGAGGGAGCTGGCTGAAGTCATTGCTGGACCGCTCTCCATCATCTTTGCCAAGTCTTGGGAAACGGGAGAGGTGCCTGAGGACTGGAGGAAAGCAAATGTCACTCCGGTCTTCAAAAAGGGCAAGAAGGAGGACCCGGGCAACTATAGACCGGTCAGCCTCACCTCCATCCCTGGGAAAGTGGTGGAACACCTTATCCTTGGTGCCATCTTAAGACATATCAAGGATAAGAGGGTCATCAGGGGCAGTCAGCATGGCTTCACCAAGGGGAAGTCAGGCTTGACCAACCTCATAGCCTTTTATGAAGACATAACAAGGTGGATTGATGATGGCAGAGCGGTGGATGTGGTCTACCTTGACTTCAGTAAAGCGTTTGACACGGTCTCCTACAGCATCCTCACAGCTAAACTGAGGAAGTGTGGACTGGGCGATCGGGTAGTGAGGTGGACCGCGAACTGGCTGAAGGAAAGAAGCCAGAGAGTCGTGGTCAATGGGGCGGAGTCTGGTTGGAGGCCTGTATCTAGTGGAGTGCCTCAATAGTCAGTTCTGGGGCCGGTATTATTCAATATATTGATCAACGACTTGAATGAGGGGACTGAGTGTACTATCAGCAAGTTTGCTGATGACACCAAGCTGGGAGGAGTGGCTGACATGCCAGAGGGCTGTGCTGCCATCCAGCGAGATCTGGACAGGCTGGAGAGTTGGGCGGGGAAAAATGTAATGAAATATAACAAGGGCAAGTGTAGAGTTTTACATCTGGGCAGGAACAACCCCAGGTTCCAGTACAGGTTGGGGAATGACCTATTAGAGAGCAGTGTAGGGGAAAGGGAGCTTGGGGTCCTGGTGGACAGCAGGATGACCATGAGCCAGCACTGTGCCCTTGTGGCCAAGAAGGCCAATGGCATCCTGGGGTGTATTAGAAGGGGGGTGGTTAGTAGGTCGAGAGAGGTTCTCCTTCCCCTCTACTCTGCCCTGGTGAGACCTCATCTGGAATATTGTGTCCAGTTCTGGGCCCCTCAGTTCAAGAAGGATAGGGAACTGCTGGAGAGAGTCCGGCGCAGGGCCACAAAGATGATGAAGGGAGTGGAGCATCTCCCTTATGAGGAAAGGCTGAGGGAGCTGAGTCTCTTTAGCTTGGAGAAGAGGAGACTGAGGGCTGGCCTCATTCATGTTTATAAATATGTAAAGGGTGAGTGTCACGAGAATGGAGCCAGGCTCCTCTGGGTGACAACAAACAGTAAGACAGGGGGCAATGGGTTCAAGCTGGAACACAGGAGGTTCCACTTTAAATTTGAGAAGAAACTTCTCAGGGTGCCAGAACGCTGGCACAGGCTGCCCAGGGAGGTTGTGGATTCTCCTTCTCTGGAGACATTCAAAACCCACCTGGTTGCCTTCCTGTGTAGCTTCATCTGGGTGTTCCTGCTCCAGCAGGGGGATTGGACTAGATGATCTTTCGAGGTCCCTTCCAATCCCTAAAATTCTGTGATTCTGTGTCAGGTTAGTACTGCCCCTGCCTTTTTGTTATGTGAGAAACTGACAGGGGTACGAGGTGACATTGGTAGCTTTAGTAAGTTTTTTGTCTCTCTCATGTCAAGTCATTAATTCCTGCCCCTGCACTCCCCCGTCTCTTTTCCTGCCATGTCCTTTTTTTTGTGCAGGTGCTTCATGAGTGAGATTGAAAGCCTGATCCAGTGTTTTCCTGCTGGAAACATCTTGAATTGTTTTACGTTGAGATCAGAGGTTAATAAAAGAATTAAAAATAACATCAGAACACAGGGTACCCTTTGAAAAAATCTGTGTTCAGCGACAGTACTTACCAAAGCATACTGTATAGTGCAATATGTGTTCTGCGATGAGATGACTTTTACATAATAACTAGTATAAATTATCTTGTTGTCAGTAACCTGAGGTATCATTCGTCTGTAGGGGTATGCAGTAAAACACTGATTTTGAGAACTGAGTGCTGGTAAGACTATGCAACACCACATGAATTTATGAAGTGAAATTAAAACCGTAGTTTAAAGGATGGATATGAGATTTTAATGGAATCATTTTTCTGTCAGAATATGTCTTCTATTTGGCTGTAGATATAGATGGTATTTGTTAACTTTAAATCTTAACAATCACAAAGATCAAGTCAGTTATGAAAAATATTTATCTTATTAAGGTGCACCATTTTGAGAGAAACAACCTTTAAGTAAGAAGAAATGTTTAATTGAAAATGTGGAACTTCTGCTTATATTTTAATGTGGTAGCAAATTGCATGAATTTGTTTTGTGCCTTATTTCAGTGACAGATGAATCGGGTGCTGCTGGATGGGGGGATCCAAATCTCTTTCTTGTTTGACACAAGTGTTTCTGAGGCCGTGCAGTGAACTGGGGCAGGGAACTGGCACAACTGAACACTGGCTTCTGGCATCCACTACACAGACAAAAGTATGCTGGTCAGTGTAAAGCGTCAGGAAAAAGGGTGGAACCGCCTCTTTCCGATGCAGTGCCAGCTTCTGCTCAGCTGGGACTACAGGATGATGATCTGTGAGCAACTGAGCAGATACCTCATCAGTTCCTTGATGCTGAAGGGAAGAGGCCTGACTGATGTCTCCTGCCCTGCTCCTGCTTATGTGGTCTTTGGTACATGGTCTTGCCCGTTCTAGTGCTCGTTAGATTATTCCACAAACTTGCTACTTTGGTAGAAATCTACCCACGATTTTGGTTTTTTGCTTGGTCATTTTTCTGCCATTTCAGCTCATTGAAAAAGTTTTTGAAGCAACCTCATTATTATGTTGGCTTTTTCAGAAATTGTAGGAATACGCAGCTGCGAGAAAAGCTGAGTGTGTGAAGACGAATGGACTCTCTTCTTTTGTGAGCAGTGCTCTGCTATGTCTGCCTACTGTGATTTGTGGAATGATGATACTGTAGCCTAAGTATTTCGTTTGGTGATTTGTGTAGTTTTCTTAGCACAAACTAATGCTCTTTTTTTTTTTTTTCCTGCTATATTTACACATTTACACATTTGAAGCAAATATTTATTTTTAAATGGATGGGAAACATTACATGAGTCAATATTTTAGAACAAAGAAATTTGTGGTTAAGATAGCATCTTTTTCCTAGTGTCTGATGGTCCATGTTTTTAGATTTAATGAGATATGCTTAACATAGCTTAGATAGGAAAACAGTCCATCTTTCTCAGTGTAAAACCTGTGTTTAAGCAAAAGACTTCTTAGTTGATGTACACTGAACAGAGTATTTCACTTCTGTTATGTAAAAGACCTTGTTCGTTAGCAAGATCTTAAATCTCAAAATAGATGCTGTCTTTCAACTTTTTCTGTCATTCATTGCTGTCTGAACAATACATGCATTCCATATTTACAAAAAGGTATTTTGACTGCAAATACATAGTGAACTTCTTGAGTACTTGGCCAGAACTCTCTAGCAATGTAATCCTCTGAATTTCTTTCGTCTTTTAAGATGGAATAGCGTATGACTTTAAAGACTGGCACTAGTACAAAGACGGGAATTCCTTTATGTCCTATATATACCACATAAAACCAAGACAAAAAAGAGATACATTTATGGACATTAAAAAGTACATATTATGTCTTAACCGGTAAGCAGTAATGTGTGTAATATGTACAATAACAGAAATATATCAGATGAGCTCTATCTAAACCTGAGGGCAGATAAGTCATTTGAAAGTAATGGAATCAATGGTTATTGCATGCTGTCATTATTTATATCTGAAGTCAGTCTATTTTTTTTTTTTCTATTTTGAAAAGTATACTGATTTGTCTTTCCTTTGTACTTCACGGTATATGTGTGAAGCACAGTTACAAGTTTTCATGCTAATTAAATCAATTTAGTGATTGAGATTTTTTTTTTTAGTGATGATTTTGCAGACTAGTGTATGTTTTGATAAGGTTTTTTTAAGAATTGCAATTTTATGGGGAGGAGGAAGCTTTAAATAGGAAATGGAGGACAATTCCACTAAATCTTTAGTTGCTATACTTTGTTCTACACAGATTTTTCTTCTTCCCCCCCGCCCCTGCCTTTACATTTTTGTTTTGTGTGATCCACTGATGCAAATGTGTAAAACTGTAGACTTTAGGCACTCAGAATATAATAGAAGGAATTCTTATATTATTTGAAATATTAACAGTGGAAAACTTGACACTGACTTTAAAGGGAAGAAGTGAAAGAAGATATGGCAAGAGTTATTTGCTCTAACAAGTGGCAGTTAAGGAGAATTGAGAAGGATTTTGCAGAGCTCAGGAGGAGGAGCTGGAGCTTTAAAATATATTGCACTGTATATCTTGGGTTTTTTTGTACAGGCAGTTGTCTTCTGGTCATAGGAAGTGCCCTGGAGATTCTCTGTTCTCAAATTCCTGTTTGGCTGGAGAAAATGACCTCAAGTATCTTATTGGTCAGGTGCTGATAAAGTAATAATGACACCAATAAAGTAATAATTTGCAAGTAACTTAGAAAGTAAGTTTGTTCAATGAGTCTATAAGTGTCATCTTGCTTTTGTCTCATGAAATAAATTGTTACAACTTGTTTTCTATTGGAGTGTTAGCAGAAATGGGTAATATAATAATGGGAGTGTTTGAAAAACGTCCTATTTTTATCAACTTCTCTGTTTTTAAGAATCTACAATGCATAAGCTTATGCTTCAGTCTGTAAGACACTGGAAGTTATTTTTGTTAAGTGCGAGTTCTAAAGTCTGCTTAAAGGGAACCGTAGTCATGTGTGCTTTTGAATTAAAAACCTAACTCGGATGAAAGTGGTGGTTGTATTAGAAACTGAAGATGAAAAAACTTGAACTGGTTTGTCTTTGGTCCAGACTTTCCATCTTTGAAACTTAAATAGATTAAAACTCATGTATTTTAAAATGAAAATATAGATTATCATGAAACAACTTTGACATTGTAGTGAATTAAAGTGCAAATGGGAAAAAGATATTTTACCTAGTCTTGTAAATAAAAAATGATAAATAGTTCTAACAATTTGAAAAATTGCACAGTAGGGAGATCTAAAATTATCTTGTACTAAAACTAGAAATAAGTGATTGACTTTTAGAAGCTATTTAGTGAAGCTGAAAGAGTTTTGAGATCAAGCATACTAATGAATTGTTCATTAAAAAAAAATTAACTAGTAGTCTGGTAAACAACAACAGAGCATAGTGTGGGAAATAAAAATACTGCAGCATATTGATGATATTTAACATACACTACATAGAATCTGTAAGCAGCATAAGCCACATCTTGGAGTGTCTCTCATTTAGAATTTACTTCAGCGTGTATACTTGTATTTATATTTCAGGGACTTCAGTGTGTTTCAAATGGTGTTCTAATTCTTACTGCTTTGCTGAGTTAGAGCTAAGGTGTTAAAATTTTCATACGAGTGATTTTTGATCATGGGTAAAGACTTAATAAAAATAGAGTACAAAAGTAGGTCTTACTGCTTCTTATCTGTCTTCCAAGGGGGAAGAGGGTAAAGTTTGAGTAACACCCCTCTTTTCTACTTCCAAATGCCAAAGCTTAAAATTATTGTTATTTTTTTAATCCAATAGTGAATATGCCTCCAAACTGGTCTTTGTTGGGAGGGGAACAATGCATTGGAGAATGAATCCTAACTTGCATGGTCAGTAGAGGAAGTTTTAGAATAGGTCAATAAAGTGGACAGTAACAGATTGCGAAGACCAGCTGGTATTCACCCCAGACTTCTGAGGGAACTGAAGGATGAAACAGCTGAGCTATGAACTGTGCTGTGTAAACTGTTATTTGAATCTATGCCAGCATCAGAGGAAAGGAAGCAAGGTGACAAATGTGGTGACAGATTTTAAAACGATTTCTGGGGTTTAAGGACGTATGGTCAGCAAAGTTGATACCTATGGTGCATATTGTGTATAATCATTAATAAAGGGTAGAATTACTTAATGATTTAATAAATTACTAATATACTGGCAAAATCTTCTGTGTCTCAGTAATGGTTGAAAGCAAATGGGATTTTGGGAGTTGTTAGGAAAGAAAAACAAAATAATAATTAAAAAAAAAGTGTCACTGTGTGCCCACATCCTGCCTACTTTGTGTGGTTTTGTTTCCTCTTACTAAAAAAAGATAGAGAAGAGGTACAGCAAAACTGATCAAGGTTATCAAAACACATAAAGGAAGTCTTTCTTTGTACAATGCATAATTAAGAATGGGAATTCTGTGCTGAAGGACTTCATTAACTTTAAAAATTTTCTAGGTGTAAAAAGCAATTATAGAAAAGCATGGAAGAACAATCTATCGAGGGTTATTAAATGAAAAGATTTTGCTCTGGATTTGACAGCCTCTGAAAGGCAAATATATGGAGATGTGCAAGGAAATGTATGCTTGACTTGGTGTTTAACTTTTTTCTGTGCATCTCATTGATCCCTGGAAGAGGTTGACTTTTGATCCAACAGGGCATAGTTATTCTTATGAAAAGGTTTCTGGAGGCAGCAGTCCAGTTATGATTCCGACTGCTTTTTAACTGGATCTTGCTCCTTCTGTTGCCTTATCCCACCTAACTTGACTTGTGCTGGCTCCTTATCCAATACTTTTTTTGGTTATCTACCTTCTTTCAGATACTGAACCCCCAAAAGTAGAGTTAAAGAGTTGTCATTCAATTTTACAGGATAAGTAGCATCATTGTGCTTCTTGGATCATCTGTGCTCACCTTGGGTGCACCTGCACTCAGGTCCTGTTATTCTGCTTTTGATACCTTCTGTCAAGTGGTGGATCAGCCTTGTGAGCCCAAGCAGCTAAGTCTTGATGGTAGGAAAATATCTTAAAATGGGGAGGTCTGAAAACTGCAGAATTATGTGTCCACTGGAACTAGATTCCAAATAGCTTGACTGCTAGGAACATCGTATGTTTTGCTTTTCTCTCTTGAGCAAACTTCATTGTAGCAGAGAAAGCTCATCTTGGTCCCCCCCTTTTTTTCCCATCCCAGGAAAATTAGTGAAGTTTTCAGTCCTTCCAGGAGTTGAATCAATCTTGGCTAAAACTTTAAGTTCTAGTGTGGAGCGACACAGGTGTTCCGATTGTAACTAAGAAAAAGATTCTTCTGATTTGTATATGCCATATTTCTGAAAGTATTTTAGATAGTTGCTTCTTAAGAAATAGGATTTTGGAGATGATTTTTAGTTCTTTGGAATTTTATCAACTGCCATTAAAAACGTGACAGCTTAATGTCTTTAGTTTCTGAATGAACTAGCATTATTTAGAAACTATTTAGCCAGTATGGTAACACTTAGTTTTTCAAAATAAAAGGAAGACAGTATCTCTACTTTAAAAAACATAGTGATTTAATTTAGCTACTTGGCTAATTTTCCAAAAGCTGTACTCTTCAACTGTAAATTCCTGTGTTCCTTGTTATAAAAAAGGGTGAAAAGGTGGAAGCACAAACACAAGTCCATTTTACTTTGTGCAAGTAAGGACCTTGTATGTCCATCTTAACTACCTTTTTTTTTTTTTAAAAAAAAAACAAAAACCTTGGTCCACCTGTTCATACCATGGTTGCACTGTACTTCAATGGGCAGTAAGCATGTTCTGGCAACTGTAAAGTTTCTAAGCTGAAGTACTTATTTAATGTGATGTACACACAGAAAGTTAAAGACTGTATTAAGTAATATAAAAGGTGCTAGGTGCTAAAACCATTTGAAAAGATGTTACAATTTAAAAAAAATTTTTACAGAGCTATAAGAAAATGTACATGTTACTCTCCAACTCTTGTACTTATTATATATGCTTCAGTTGCTCTCTCATGCAGATTATATAGTTATACAAGTTTAATAGGGTGAGTGTTTTGTGGTAAATTGAAATATTGAAAAAATAAGCTAATTCATAGAGAAGCTTTGTGTGAAAGTATCTATAAAGTCAGTCATTGGATATATTTAATAGCTGATTGTAAAGGCCTAAGTTACTTTTTCTGCATTACTTTGCAATAGCCTGGCAAAGATAAAATGCCTGATTATATTTGTATCATTGCTGTTGTCAATGATGCCAGTTATTATGTACCCTTGAGTAATTATTTGTTGTAAAATGTTCTATTATGAATGAGATCATGATTCATGAGTTGAAGTTCTCATGAAGCATGACTGAGTTGTCATGATGTATGCATGAATTTGGGTTGGACTAGTTCATCTCCAGAGGTCCCTTCCAACCCTAACCATTCTGTGATTCTGTAATAGGGCCAATCCAACAGCAGCATTGTCAATATAGGAGCAACATTGCACGTGTGCATGACTGAACAGTTTTGAGGGAGCTATGAAGTGACAATCTATTACAAACTGCTCAGAAAACAAATGGTAGAGCTTTAGAAATATTCACTATTGTAGCAACTACCATTCCAAAGATATGCGTTACTGATGAGTAGAAATTGTCAGAAAGGACAGAGGCCTGAATAAACAAGAACACTGAATACATTGGCACCTTTGCATTATATTTTCCACATATCTATTGTAGTGAACATGAAGAAGAATAGCAAGTACCCATACTTTCTAGGAGTTTGCACTCCACCTTCATGTAAAGTGATGGAAATGTTTTCAGTTGCAAAGCTGACAGATAAAACTTGAACATTATTTATATTCCTACCGTAGTTAATAACTTCATTCTGGTTTTTCTAGTTTTAGATATATGTAGATGTAAAATAAGATGGAGTGTGAAAGTTTTTTTAATAGTACTTGAAAAATAGTCTGTACCACATAAAAGGGCTAGATTAGGTTATTAGGAGTGATGAACAGTCCCTGAGAGTTACATTTGTGTTGATACAACTTTAAAGTTGGTTGCTCTATTTGGAAAGAAGAATATTTACCAGCTTCCTGGCTTCTCAGCCCTCAGGTGTTCTTCCTACTGTTGTGGGCTGTGCCCAGTGTCCTCATTTTAGCCTTATTTTTATTAAAAGTCAAATAAGTGTCTTCAATGATATTGCAGAATTATTTAGATCTAGTTCATAATTTAGTTGTTATTTTGAAGCAGATTTTCACAAATAACTTTGCCGGTGAACCCTGCAACTCAGTATGGAATCTGTACCAGTGTAGCATCAGCATCTAGGAAACAGGCTTGTCGGTGTCATTTTTTGGAGACTAAACTTTTATTTGCTGCTTTGCATGTTGTATTATGGGACAGTAGTTGTGGAGCTGTTAAGACAATCCAAGTTTTCAAAAGACTGTGTTATGTCAGCCAAAAGACGTGTATTTGTTGTCAGGCATTTGATTTCAACACTGATGAGGACATGCCTGGAGTTCTGTGGCCCGTTCGGGGCTCCCCTGTAAAAGAGAGACATGGACATACTGGGAAAACTCCAACAAAGAGTCATGAAGATGATGAAGGGACAGGAACATCTGTCTTAGGAGGAAAGGTGGAGAGAACTGGGACTGTTTACCATGGAGAAGACAAGGCTCAGAGAAGGATCTTCTCCATGTATAAAAACACCTGAAGGGAGAGTGCAAAGTAGATGGACCGAGCACTTTTCAGTGGTGCCCAGTGACAGGACCAAAGGCAATGGGCACAAACTGAAACACAGGAAGTTTCTCCTGAACATCAGGAAACACTTTTTTCCTGTGAGGGTGACTGAGCAGTGGCACAAGTTGCCCAGAGAGGTTGTAGACTCTCCCTCCATCCTTGGAGATATTCAGAAGCCATGTGAACACAATCCTGGGCACCTAGGTCTAGGTGGTCCTGCTTGAGTGAGGGAGTTGAACCAGGTGACTTCCAGAGGTCCCCTCCAAACTCAATCATTCTGTGATTTATAGCAAGCTATTCCACATTTTTGCTTTGAATAACTAAGAACTTTTGCAGCATTTGTTATTTAGCTACAACTTCATCTCCTATTAAAGACCTATTCCTTTGATTCCAGAAAACTTTTTGGAGATAAAAAATGCACGTCTTTCAGTTGAATATCCTACTATATGGGGCACAAGCTGTCATTTACTTCTAAGGGTTAGGCTTTTAAATAGATGAGGTAGGCATCTACTTTCATAAAGAGACTTGGTATGGGCACATCCTTTGAGCCTGTGACCCCAGGCTTGTTCTTTCATTTTTCAGTGAAGATAGAATGCAAGATGATTGTTGCCTTAGCTAAGAGGATAGGAACGGTGCAAGGTCTTGTATAATTTTCTGTATGCTGTGTTACTTAGTGACAAAATAACTCCACTGAGTATTCTGTGGATTTCTGTGTAATGTAGTTTTCAAATTTCATCTGAACCAGGAATTCAGACTTTTTAAAATAAATATTCAGATCTGCATGTTTCTTTTCAAGCCTGTATTTCAAAAGTATTTTGTTTTTATTCAGTAAGATGATGTATTTTAGAAAAAAAAATTTCCTTTAGAATACAGATGCACAGACGTGGGTTTTCCTACACAAAGATAATGAGTGGCAGATCAAATCAAGACCTGTGGCAGAAATTGAAATAGTGGATAGCAGTTCTTGAACGTACAGATTATTTCAGTGGCACGTACTAAGACCGTTATTCTTTCATAGATCTGCAGAGCACCTATGTGGGATTCAATCCACATTTCCCTGAAATGCTGTTCTGCAGGCTTCCAACTGTGATGTTATATTTGTAAAACAGTCCTGTCACCACTCCTGTCAGGAGTCTGATTTCAGCCAGATAATTACCACAGGTGGAGGTAGTTTACTACAGTTGAATTAGTATACGGACACGTTTGAAGGAGACATTAAAAGCAATCTTTCCAATAGCTAAAACTCCTTTGAGGTTTTGTCCGTCTGTACACTGGCAACCACATCTGTTAGTTTTAGAGTCATGTTAATGAGAATGTGGGATTTTGGAGAAAAGAGGAACTGTGAAGGGTGTGAGTTGAATTCTGCATGTTTCGAAGTGCTCTAGCACTTTGTTTTCCAGCCTGAGAGGGTAGAGCTGGAGCATCAGATCAGGTACCACTGACTAAAAATTACCCAGTTCAGATGCTGGGGCCATGCGTATGCCGCCAGTGTGACAGATGTAACATATCAACAGAACTTAAAAAGATGTTTGGTTCTTCATATGTAACATTACTTTCCAGTTGTATAATACCCAAAATAAGATATTTGATTTTGAAAAAGTTAATGGTTTAGTATGATGGTCCAACTTGGGAGCCATGAGAGCTGTTTGCGGATTTTGAGGTCCCCTGGTTTGATTCTTCTCTCATTAGCATGACAACATCTTGCATCTTTTTCCTTTGATAGTCACCTCCTTTCTGCAGCAGCTGCCCACTCTCGCTGGGCTGCTTTCTCTTGGCCAGTGTAAGCAAATGTTTCCCATTTTCTGTCCTGTGTATACTTTCGTCCCTGCTCCAGTGCCCTCCCCAAATGAAAATCTAATTGCTTATTTTATTTGATTTCTTCTTAGTCTTGATATTTACTTCACCTCTTCACATCTTTCTATTAATTTTTTTTCTTCCTCCCGCTCTCCCAATGGGCTTTTTTCTTGTTAGAAATAGATAATGGTTTTGTCTCTCGGTGGTGCTTGCGTTTGTTGTTTGTGTTTTGTTTTGTTTGTTTGTTTTGTGGTTTTTTTGTTTTGTTTTTGTTGTTGTTTTTTGTTGTTGTGTTTTGTGTGTGTGTGTTTTTTTGTTTGTGGGGTTTTTTTGTGTGGTTTTTTTGCTTGTTTGTGTGGGTTTTTTGTTTTTTTTTTTTAATTTATTTTGTTTTCATTTTTTTCTCCCTCTCTCTCTCCCTTATACGTTGATAAGCAAGTGAGGTAAAACTGTCTGGAGGAGGCACTAGGGGGTATCAGAGTTTTCATTGGCAAGTGTAACATTTCCAATAGGGAAGACAAGTAATATGTATCCTCTGCTTCTTATTGCTGCCCGCTATGTAAGGTTGTGACTTGAATTCTCCAGAAGAAGTTCCACGTAAGTTTGCAGCAATTTAGTTTGTTGTGTAATTGTATAACTCTGCATACAATTCCTGCATAACTTCTTAGAGTAAATGTGTTCTATGCTTATACATTTTTTCCTTAGGGTTATGATGTCTTAAGTTTTGCTGTATCATTGTGCATAACCGCCTCCTGTTTTGACTGTTTTCAGCATGTAGCCAATAAGAAATTTGAGAGGTCCATTGAGGTGTGTCACTGCAGGAGAAAACAGTTGCATGATCTTGAGATTCGTAGCCCCTGACATGCCCTTCTGGGTTCTGTAGGGGCTCTTCTTAAAGCATAACCAGAAAAAAGTGAAGCTTTAGTGTTAGCCTCCTTTTTATCCAGTAGCTCAAATGTCATTCTCTTCCTTTTGAGCATGGGATATTGAGTTGTCACGTTGATGGTTAAAACCTATTTCTTTTGCTTTCACATGTATAGTAAGCACTTTGTTATTTTTCCTGGGACAGGAAAATGCTAACCTTTCTGTTAAATCCGTGCTGAAAGAAATTCTAGGCCAGCTGGTTGCTGTGGGTAGGCTGGGGAGAAAAAGAAAAGGGGAGGACTGTGGCTTTGTAACCCATTTATAAAAGGATACAAAGCTTCTGGAGAGTATCCAGAAGAGGGCTACGAAGTTGGTGAAGGATTTGGAGAGGAGGCTGTGTGAAGAGCAGCTAAAGTCACTTGGTTTTTTCAGCCTGGGGGAGACTGAGGAGAGACCTCGTGGCAGCTACAGCTGCTTCACAAGGGGAGAAGGAAGGGTAGGCACTGATCTCTTCTCTCTGGCGACCAATGACAAAACCTGAGGGAATGGCAGGAGGATGTGCCAGGGGAGGTGTAGGTTGCACAGCAGGAAAAGGTTCTTCCCCCAGAGGGTGGTGGAGCAGTGGAACAGTTTCCCCAGGAAAGTGTCACGGCCCCAAGCCTGACAGTGTTCAAGAAGAGACTGGACAACGCCCTCAGATACATGGTGTGAACTGCGGGGTTGTCACATGCAGGGACAGGATTTGCACTCAATCCTTGTGGGTCCCTTCCAACTCAGGACATTCTATGATTTGCCGGGACCCCGGATATCGGTCTGTCTTGCAAGGACTGCTTTAAGTCTCAGCTCAGTAATTTCATTTTTCAGAATACCACGTTCTTTTTTGCACTCTGTCATGCCCTAAAGGGGATCATCATGCTGCCTGCCAGGTGTAGAGTATAAGAAGTGATTTAGGAGATGATTCAAATTTGTGTCTCCACAAACTATGAAGGGACTAGAATGTAGTTTCTTCAGTCACTATGTGAAGTCTTTTAGTTCTTATGTCTTTGGTACTATCCCAGACAACAAAGCTCAAAGACTTCAAGAGGTCATTTAGTCTGTGTCCCAATCCTAGGCAAAACTTACTGTGGTTAGAAAAACATTTTTTAAGAATGACATAACTCTCAAAGCTTAAAATTGACAGAAGTAATTTCAACTTAGTGAAATCCTCTTGATAATTCATGTTACATCTAGTTTTGTCAGGAATCATCAGTGATCTAGAAATTTTAATCCTATGCCTTCTTGACAAGACCTCTCATATATATCCATCTCCTTCTGAAGTCAGTAGCATATACCTTTATTACAACGTATTTTCTACTCTCAAATATTTGAAGCACGTATAACTTAATTTGGAACAATCATGCTGTAAAAGCATGGAAACTAATTTCATTTGTGAGAGAGTACGGAGAATCAGATAAACAATAGTAATACATAGGGTGAATAACATTTGATGGTGAAGATTTGTGCTGGGAGAGGAAAAAAAGAGAAAGAAAAAAAAAGTAAGAAAATAAAAGAGGACAACCAAGTTGGATTTAAGGAAAGATTTGTGTGGTTTTGGTATTTTCATTTGTTTGCACAATAATTGGAATGCTTCCTACTAATACATTATCAAGCCTATGCAGTTATTTTAAGTGAAATTCTTATGACAACGTGTGAATAATAAGAAATAAATTCAGCTTATATAATGCATTTGGGAGATCCTATTTTATGAATTATTTTCTGAAAAGAAAGAATAAACCAAAATTTCCAGCAGTGTTAATGTACGTTTATACAATCACTTTGTGGTATTTTATAATATGGTGCTTACATCATCTGTTTAAAAATACATAGTTTTGGAGGAGATAAGAAAAATAGGTATACATTCATTTATATCATAAAGTAATACTAAGTTTTTAATGAGCCGGTCGTCTTTGATAATTTTGGTGCATATATTTAGACAAAAGCTGTCACAAAAATACTTAAATTTTGGGTTAATTCTTTATTGCTCAATGCTGAGACATATTGACATATCTTCTTTAAGATTTGTTATTGGTAAAATCCAGTTCAGAATGGTGACCTGGCCAGGCTGACTGAAGTATGTTGCATGCCATTTTAAATATGACTTTCATGACCTTAGATCATTTGTACAATTACCATTAACATTCAGTTTCTATATATTCAAAAAAAAAATCTTTTTCTAGAAGGCTGACAAGCTGAAAAATTTGACTGAAGAGCAAAAATTTTGTGAATACAAGGAATAAATGCAAAACCTCTATTTTTTTTGGTCTGTATATTCTATGATATGTTCTTTGTGAACTGACTATGTTTGATAGCAAATGTGTTTTCTGAATTCGTTAATATTTTCTCTAAATATTAAGAGTAAACAGTGAGTGTATTTGTGTTTACTTTGGCAGTAAAAAAAGAGGAGGAGGACTTTGAAGAAAAGAAATCCATTAAGAAACGAATCAAAGAATTAAAAGTTTTGGACCCAAAGATTGCACAGAATCTGTGTAAGTAGATTCTGGTTTCATGACAAAGTAATGTTGTCTAAATGTTCCATAAAAATGTCTTTCTCTCTTGTCTGACTGCCTGGTAACCACTTTTTATTTAAAGCGTGTGAGAATACGTGCATATTGGTGTTAAGCCCAGACATTAGAGCTTGATACAACTGAAACACATTCCAAAATACCCAGAAAACAGTTAAAGGTTTTCCCTTGTTTAAGACTGAAATTATTATCTTTTGTATACATTGAAGTACAAGCATACAGCTGTATATCTAATTATCTATCTATATTTTAAACATATGCATCAAGCAATAATGTCTGTCCCGCTACGCCCTCCATGCTCCCCCAGAGAAACAACAATAATGTCTACAAGAAGTGTGGCCATCTCTCATGTACTTTATAGAAAGAAGGCAATAGTCAGTATTATGCACTAGTATGCAAATAAAGGTTATGAAGTTTTGATGGAGAGGAGTGCTATAAAGAATAGGTTCCTAAATGCCTGCAGAGATAAAATAGGAAACGATTGGATTGTAGTGAATGAAAAAACAGTGTTTATAAGAACATTTTGGTTTTTAACTGTTTATATGGTTTTGGTTTCTCATGATGCTTCTTTTAAGAGAAAGCTCTGACAAGACCATTGAAGAAAAAAGTGTAATTGTCTCTTCAGCACAAAGTACTATAACAGCAAAGATTATCCTGCAGAGTAGACTTGTCACTGTCCGCTTCTGGAGGTCTTCTATGATGCTAGATGTTGTGCATAACAAATGGATGGAAGAGGCTGGAACTGTAGAACAGTAATTAAAAATACATTTGAATTTGTTATTTTTTATCTGTATTCCTTTGCATAGTCTTTGTTAACCTGTAGATGCTATAGACTGTTTAATTTGTGTTTTGTAAGTAGAAAAAGTTTGTTGTCTTTCTTCATTATGTGTGGAATCTTTGTTTTAGCAATTTTCCTTGGCTCTTTCCGAGTGCCTTATGAGGAAATCAAAATGATGATATTGGAAGTAGATGAGACACAGCTATCAGAGTCCATGATTCAGGTAAGGAAAAAGACACTTTGAATCCAAATATTTCAGGGTAAGCCTCTCATTAAATAGAAGCTTGTAGCTAAAAAGCCAGAACATTAGTAAGTTCTCACATTCTGCTGTTTCTTGTCCTCAGACACACTGTTCTGTTCCTTTACGTATCTCTAGGGATGCAGCTTCTGCTGGCAACCAAAGCTCCCTCATGTTCTGACTTGAACTGACTCTGGGGCCCCTCTTTACTCAACTGGGCAGAAAATTCAAAAGTTCACAGTTTGTGGCCTAAGCAAACTTAGTTACATATGCTGAGTTATGCTAAGCAAGTTCTATAAGAAGCAGTCTACCACATAGGTCAATAAGCTAAGGCCTGAACATAGACTAAGACAGTCTCTATTTCCTAATGCATTAAGGCTCTTTGATATTCAAATGTGTGACTCATCCTGTAACACATAGCAATTTGTATGCGAAGGTCAAAACAAGGCAAATCTATATTTGTACGCTTTGCTTCCAAAATAAATTTCCACAGTATTGGAATGTCAAAATAAGGTCCTAGTGAGGAGACTCTGCAATGTTCAGCATGCTCCTTTCCTTTCCGCATGCATTGTGGCCCTCACTTCTTCAAACTTGGATTTCTAACATCATTAAACTCTGTTGATCTAGTTAGACTTCACTTTCCTTTAAAAGGAGCTTATCTACTGATTTATTGATTTGAAGAATGTTTCTCTTAAGAAATATTTGAAGGAACAAACATGAGCCGTCATCTTCAGTGACAGTACATATAATTGTGGTATAAGCCTCTTTATTTCATTCAGTGATACAGTTAATACTGGCACAGAAACTATTATTAATACTTTAAGGTTATTAGGATGAACAGAGCAGTTTATACCTCTAAGCTGTTTGTTTATTCTAGTTTACACTTAGGTCACTTTTCTTTTTGAAGGTTTTCTTCATGCTCAAAAGAAGCATGATATGTATCTTTGTTTTATTTGGAATACTACTAGAAATGCTCTAAAATAGCATGACAAGCTGAGAGATGGAATATGCTATGCTGTTACGTTCAGCTTGAACTCTGTCTCAGATAGTCCATGCTTGCTTTGAGACTCTCTCTCATGCTATTTGACCTTAGCACTGTTTTTCAACAGTGAGAATTTAGTCTATTAATGAAATTAGGTCCTCCGTAATATCATGAAGCAACCTGTTGATTGTATATCGTAAAAGCTATTTACTTGCATTGTAATAAAACAGATTTTGACTTAACTGAAATGTCTGCCTTTTCCATCAAGTAATGGGGAAATGCTAGAGTTAGCATTTCTGATCCTTTCTTGAAATATGGTAAAGTCTTCAGGGCAGAGTGTTGTCTTTGAACTGTGTGGTAATGATGGGTACGTAATGCCATATTCCTGCAATAATTCAAGCAACATAGAATTCGAGATTTTTAAAGCCTATTTTACTTTTCTTGGTAGAATTTAATAAAACATCTTCCTGAACAAGAACAGCTGAATGCATTGTCCAGGTTCAAGAGCGAGTATAATAACTTGTCTGAGCCAGAGCAGTTTGGAGTTGTGGTGAGTTCTATTTTGTTACCACTTTATTTTTGTCCTTTCCTGGAAAGCAGTTTTAATATATTATAGAAACAATACCAGCTGCTGCTTCCTAAATGTGAGGAGGTTCCAGACTGGGAGAAGAGTACAAGTGCTGCCTTTTAATCTGACTTTTAGTGGACATATCCATGGATGTGAAAGGCCTGAATGTTGGAATATTATGGCTGGAATTATTTGGGATTGTCTTTCTTTAAAAAACTGATTTAGTTTACCAATCCCCCTTCCCGCTCTGCAAAAAAAACCCCAAACAAACAACCAAACCAAAACCAACAAAAACACACCACAAAAAAACCCAAACCCAACCAAACAAAACCCGCAGCTCCACCCCTCCCCCCCCGCCCAAAAAAAAGGAATCAATGAAAAAAACATAACCAATCAACAACAACAAAAAAACCCAACCAAAAACCCAAACCAACACTGGTATTTTCTGTGCCAAAGTTTCACTGGGAGATACAGAGCTTTGTCTTTGAATTTCCATAGCTAAAATACGTTTGCTTTAATTTTGTTTGAATTTTAACTTTTTCAGTGAAGTTTTCTACACTTATATTTTTCTTTCTGTTCTCCATGTAAATGAGAAGAAAATACTGTAGTTATCACCATGTTAATGTATTCTTTCTCCTTCCTCCTCTGTTTCATAGTATGTTCTGTCATGAGTACTTGTAGTCACTTTTTCCATTCCCAGCGGGTAAATACACTTCTCATATCTCTCAGGTTGAATTAACAAAGGAGGACAGGAAGAGATAAAAGAAAATACTGCTAGTTCCGTGCTGGCAGTTGATGCTTTTTGCGGAAATATAGTTTGGATAAAATTTCTATGTAGCTCGTAATTCATAATGGGTTTCATCCAGACAAACACAGAATAAGGCTATTTCTTTTCCTAGGTGCACGTACCTATATAAGTCTTTCATTTTTCTTGTCCACTTCTAGTGTTTCAAGCTAAGATGGTCATTGTTAGCTTCATCTGGGAGGATTTCCCTGGGCGGGAATAAATATTTTAGTTGTATCCGTGGGCTTCAGGAAAAGGACTATCTTGTCTTTGTAAATGAAGGCAATTGCTGTTAATAGTTATCTGTGTGGATATCAAATACCTGTACTAAATATTGGAACAGTTGAAGTACAGGTATGGAATATAAGAGCAGTAGTCACTATCCGGAGTCATCTGAAGAACATTGGTCTGGTCAGGAAACACCACTACGCTGAATTGGTGCCAGTTGCAGATGTGACAGAGTCTTCTTTGAGTATCAAACAGACAAAAACAAAAATTAAAAAAACCCAACCAACCAACCACAAAAAGATCAGCCGAGTTGTGAAGTGGTACTTTTGCTGAAAGCTGTTGCTGCTGTTCATTTTTGATCCATCTTTAACAGTCATTGTACGTCTAATGTGATGCTGGTGTTGGTGTTCTTGGGAGTCTTCTAACTGCAGAAAAGAAAGAGGAAGAACACCACTGTTTTTAATGCTTTTATTTATTTCCAAGATTTTAATATATGATTTTCTGTTTGAAGCCAAATTATCAATTTCTCTTGGTTCAAATTTCTTGGTTAAAAAGCTAATCAAATTTTTTGTGTTTTGTTTCTTGTTGAGGTTTTATCAGACATTCAAGGCATCTGTTTATATTTCATCTCAATCTTAACCTTGCTTTATTTGATTAAATTATCACCACTTACCTCAGAAGGTCATTGAATAGGTCTCTGAGATCCTTTAAAAGGAGTGTCCTCCCTCAATGAAAAAAAAATGCAGTCAAAACATATTTTGTTGGTTTATGACATGTGAAACTAATGCTTTCAGCACCTCTGTTGCTTGGAAAGAACACAGAAGGTCTGAAGACAGAGAAATTATTACCTTTTCACTTGTTTGGTTATAATATTTGTTTATTTGATCCATAAAATAGCAGTAGTTTCAGAAAGGTAGGTTTCACAATAAGTTTTAGATTTGTTTTCAGCCTAGTTTATATTACAGACCTTTAGAAAGAGAGAAACAGGTTAGCAGTTAAATCCACCATGACCCAACAGAATTTAACCTTTTGGTGGTGAGAATTGGGAGGAAGCTGTTTGGATCAGTTCTCCAACTGGAAATTTTGGTTTAAATCTGTAATTTTATAAATGAGAGTTCCTACATTTATTTACCCAGTTGTGGTAATCAATGTAAAGCTAAGATGCGTCAGTATATTAATGTCACATTTAAAAAAAGCAAACCCGAAAACCAAAACCAAAAAAACCCCCATATCCGCAAATAATTACTTTAATAATTTCAAAAAAATAATTTACATTTACTTTAATTGTACATTCTGACATGTCAAATTCTCTTTAGATGTTCCATGGTTCTGGGCTTTGAACTTTTATTTTTCTCACTTGCGTATTATTTGTCTTTGAACATGAACTAATACTGCAACTGATATACAGTAGATGGTAATTGGGCATTCCTGGAATACACAGCCAGATGTATGATATGGAAGGCTTCTTATCTTATAGAAGAGTTAACTCCTTCCCTCCAAAATTTTTTTCAAATCCTGTAGGGTGAAACAGTTATGTTAGATTCTCCAAACTTCTTCCTTATTCTCAAAAATAAGTCTTCATCTTAAATGCCATTAAAGAATCTGATGAAATTAGAAATCAGGTATACTAGATTTAGTCTGGAGTTGCATATGTTCAAAATATAATGTATTGTAATACACACGTTTCCTAAGAATATGTTTCTGCGTAGGCCCATATCTCAATCATGTATGAGATGGGAATGAAATTTCCTTATGTAATGAATAAAAGCTCTTAGTAGAGTTCCTAGCTCAGTTGATGCCACAGATGACAAATCTTTCTGTGCTTGTCAGAATTGGACTCTATGTTAACATTTTGGGGTTTTATGTTTAAGTTTTATGTAAACATCAAACATTAGTTTTTAGTTTAAAGAAAGTAAACACTTGAGTCTAATCTGGAATTCAGCTCTATGTGCTTTTGTTCAGTAATGTTAAAAGTTTGTGGGTTTCCAGAAAATTTAATATTAGAAAACTGAAAGGGTAGGTGATTGATGTCGAGGAGAGGTTCATCTGCCTCAGTCTTCACAGAATCAAAAAATCACAGAATGTTAGGGATGGGAAGGGACCTCAAAAGATCATCCAGTCCAATCCCCCTGCCGGAGCAGGAACACCTAGATGAGGTTACACAGGAAGGCGTCCAGGCGGGTTTTGAATGTCTCCAGAGAAGGAGACCCCACAACCTCCCTGTTCCAGTGCTGTTACCCTCACTGAGAAGAAGTTTCTTCTCACATTCAAGTGGAACCTCCTGTGTTCCAGTTTGTACCCGTTGCCCCTTGTCTTATCATTGTTTGTCACGGAGAAGAGCCTGGCTCCATCCTTGTGACACTCACCCTTTATATATTTATAAATATTAATGAGGTCAGCCCTCAGTCACCTCCAAGGTAAAGAGACCCAGCTCCCTCAGCCTTTCCTCATAAGGGACATGCTCCACTCCCTTCATCATCTTTGTTGCCCTACGCTGGACTCTCTCCAGCAGTTCCCTGTCCTTCTTGCACTGAGGCGGCCGAGAACTGGACACAATATTCCAGATGAGGTCTCACCAGGGCAGAGTAGAGGGGAAGGAGAACCTCTCTTGACCTACTAACCACCTCCCTTCTAATACACCCCAGGATGCCATTGGCCTTCTTGGCCACAAGGGCACAGTGCTGGCTCATGGTCATCCTGCTGTCCACCAGGACCCCCAGGTCTCTTTCCCCTACACTGCTCTCGAATAGGTCATTCCCCAGCCTGTACTGGAACCTGGGGTTGTTTCTGCCCAAATGCAAAACTCTACACTTGCCCTTGTTATATTTCATTAAATTTTTCCCCGCCCGCCTTACTGAGAAAAATTCAGGTGTCCTGTGCTGAATTAAAGTAGCTTGAGCACAATCCTTCTCCCTGATAACCTTGTTTCAAACTGTGTCTGCCAGGATGACAGAGATAAGCGTGTCTAAACTTCAGCAGGTTCATTTGAGCCTGACAAATTATGGCAAAATGCCAGTAAAGGTAGATTTACACCAGTAAATTTGACCATGAACTGGACTGGCTGAGGACCAGACACCTATTTGATGGTGCCAAATCATTCCAGCAGTATTATTTATGTAACTGACTCATTGAGGAAATACTTATAGAGGACAATTACTCGCAAGGTTATGCGTTTTAACTGAATTAGTAAAATACAAAGTTAAGTAGCAAACGTATTTTTAACTTTATTATCAAGAATAGACATTGATTCAAATAAGACATTTAAAAATTAATTCCACATTGGTTAAAGCTTGCTTTGCTATTTTTATTTCATATTTGAGCCTTATCCAACTGACAAACCTGTCTTTTGTTCTTTAAAAATGTCAGATTTACTGCAATTGGACATACAAACAATAGTAATAAATTTGAAATTTAGGGTGTTAACATTTTGCAGTTGATCAGGAGCCCTCTAGTACTTAATAGACGTCTTTTGGAAAGCAAATTGGCTTATAGGGGAAAAGTTGGGTTTTTTTTATTTTTTTGCTGTCATCAAACCATCATAACAAGTGTTATTTTCTATTTTTATTGAATAATCTCTAGTCTTAATTCTTTCAGCAAGACTCCTGTAGTATTTGAGCACTTTTTGGCAGTGGGTTTAATACCATATTATTGTCTCTGTAATGCTAACAGTATCCTCAGTATTGTACAACTATAGAATTGGCTATCCAGATCAGTTTTGTCTAAAAAGGTAATTCAGTTGGCAAGCAAAATGGTGTCTGCTTAATAGCCAGCAAATCTTTCTGGTATCAATATAGTATTCTATTGTCTAACTGTCTTCTGCTGCATGTATTGTTACAAGTAATAACATTTCTGAACACATTTGTGTTACTTAGTTCAGTCACATTAATCCTTTAATTACTCTCCTTTCAGCACTACTCGTGAATAATTTTGTAAATGAAGATACATTTTAAAGCACCCCTGCAAGTTAATTCACACTTTTCTTAAATCTTACGCAATAATTTATTTGATTTCACTGTCCTTTTGCTGTTTTTTTGTTTGTTTCTGGTTTTTTTTGTTTGGTGGGGTTTTTTTATTATTTTTAATTTTTTTTAATCTGGTAGTATTCAAGTACAAATAAATTTGAAAGGCACCATTTTTGTAGTGTCACACCTTCCATTCATCCAGTAGAGCTTCTTTTAGAGAATAAGCTACAATCAGTTTTTAACATGAAATATTTTTCATTTCTCTTGGAGGCAGGAAGTTTTGAAGGAGTCACTTATTTTAGTCTTTGTAAATGGAATCTTATGTATTTGTGTTTTATCAAAGTTCTTCAATCTCCATCAGGCTGTCTTTATCTTTTGTTTTAGTCTGGCTGGGCAATGGGCTGAGAACTTATACTCATTTTTTAAGTACTGCTGTTGACATAAATATTAATCTTCTAAGTGTATTTGTTGATGGTTTTTAGTTGTTGGTTTTTCCTTAAAATAGCTGGTTTATGCCTCA
Organism: Caloenas nicobarica; assembly: GCF_036013445.1. NCBI lineage: Eukaryota > Metazoa > Chordata > Aves > Columbiformes > Columbidae > Caloenas > Caloenas nicobarica. The sequence goes on from NC_088245.1 coordinate 178,737,883, forward strand.
TTATTTGCTAATCTCTTCAAATGAGGGGAGTCAAACAAACATACTGTACATTACTTTCAGGTTTGTCTTTCAGCTGATTAATGTCCTGTAGCTATGGTATTTCAGAGAATTCAGAGATCCCATGTTAATTTGGTCTAAAGTTATGATTAAGGGAATGACTAAACTATTTGACTTCCAAGGAAGAGCCTAAGTAGTCAATAAACTGATAATTATAATGGAGCCCTCTTTGTCCTTCTGACTTTGAATTCAAAGTCAAGATTTGGTATTCTGAAAGAAACAGCTAGACACTCACTGTGATACTGGCATGCTGTGACTTACAGTATTGTATGTTTTACTTCAACCGAAGTTAATTAACTTTTGTTGTTGGCTTAAAGACATTGAGGGCATGACTCTTAAACAGTTCAGTGTCCCTTCATGAGTGTGGCTTGAGGTTTTGTTTTTCTTTTTGTAGCGACTCGATGGGTTGCTTTTATGGTTTCTGCAATTATCCTCTTATTCTTAAGTTATTTTGCACTTCTATGTTTTCTGTTCATTCAGCAGTAAGTTTAAAGCAAATCCTTTATTACCCTTATCTTCTTTTCCAGACTTTAGGTTTTCCTTAGATAAACTGCTTTATTTTCCTGTACATTCTTACCTTCACTTAATCCAGGTTGATGTCTCAGAACATAGATACTATCAACTATTACTGTGGAGTTTGGGTTACTTTTATTTTGGGGGGGGGGGGGCGGGCAGGGGGTAGCTTCTATGCATCCATGAAGTATTTTATGAAAACTGTATTAAATATGTTCATCTTATTAAGTGCTTAACTTAGCTTCATATAATAGTTTTATCTTAACTTGATCTTGGTTTGAATGCTGTATTTCGTTGCTCAAATTGTTGATGAAGTATGCTTGTGCTTGCTGAAATTTAAATATTCAATTGCATTTTGTTTTACTATAGTTTTTACTCATGCTTTTACTCAGTGCAATAAACTTCTTCCTAAAGCAGTTTAACTGTCATGTTATTTTCTTGGAGGTTTCATTGATTACGACTGATAATGGGTGATATATTCTATAAAACATGTGAATGATGAAGATTGTGTTTAGAAATGAGTAGCCATATGACAACACACTTGCAATGTGAGACCCATCTAATATGTATGGGGTTTCAGCTAGATGATCATCTGGTAGGTGACTGTTGACAGAAGGTTGTTTTCTTTGGATATTTTTTTTTTTTCCTAGTGCTTTCTCTGGTGGGTGATATAAGTATTATGTTGCTTTAGGACTTCAAACATTTAGTAATGTTGATTTGTTCTGCAAGTAGTTCTTTCCTACTGAGAAAAACATATTGGTTTACAGAATATTTTTTAATTTTGGACATAGTCTCTGTTGTTGTATCAAATAAAGGAGTAGACCATTAAATAATGTCAATCTCATTTGTTTTCAGTAAAGTTGATATAATAGTTACTAGTTAGATTTATTAATTGTGACTGATACTTTAAATGCAGTAACCTGTTTAATGGATTTTCACTGCTGAACTATTGCCATACCACCATTCAAGCCTTGCTGCTGAGTACAGATGTATATTTGGCTTTCATCTGAAACAAAACCCAAAGCGTTTGCCATCAACAGTGACACTTTGCATTTCAGACATCTTTCTCCAAAGGCTTTCGTTGTTACATAATTTTACCCAGCCTTATATTTAATTATACCTAATGTATACCGTATAGCATATTTCTTTGAGTCTTTTTGCATAAGAGGTTATAAAGTGCTGAAACACTGAACTATTTTTGCTAAAATTTATGGGGTAAAGAAGAAACCGAGTTCTTGAAATATAGCACTTAAATATCTTTCTGCCTTACGAACAAGATGACAAAACACTGGAGAGCTGTTGCATTCCTTTTCCAGTTTGTCTGTGATTCTTCCTTTTTTTTTGTCCTTGCAGTCAAAGAGTGTATCAGAAACCACTGGTGAGGTTTTGAATATTGTAAGAATATGATAAACTCATGTTATGCATCTTGCAAATTTTTTGAGTATTCTAGTGAAAAAAGAGTTGGAATCACGAAATAATAAATGTTGGGATGTCAAGCAATAGTTTAGAATCTTTTTTTTTTTTTAGAAGAAAAATAGAAGTATGTACTAAATGCTGATTTATCCCAGTTTAAGATAATATTTTTACTAAATAACAAATGAGATTTCTGGAATAACTAACTGGACTTTGGGAATCTTTATTAAAATGAAGCCTTTTTAACCTAGCACTTTTTTTGTGTGTGGCATTTCTAAAAGTATGTTAGCTACAAACCTAATATTTACCTGGCTGCACTTTTTGTGCTAAACTGTGCTATGTACTTTTTTTGCAAAAAGTTTGTAAAAGAGGATGAGGCATGTTAAAGCAGTGTAAGGTAATTCTTTCGTATGATAAAGATTCAGGAGGAAATTTTCTGTAGGACAAGTCTCATGCTTTAGCCATCTGCAGTATTTTTTTGTCTGAAACACCTAATAGACAACACTTATGACCATTGATTCATATAGCAGTTGCTTTTCTTTTACTTTTTGTCATCTTCACTTTTTTGATGATCATAGATTTTGTTGTCAAGCAGGTTTAAAATTTTTAGCTCTTTTTTCTTATTGAAAACAGTTTGCCTGTCTTTGCCAAATATTTACCTTTTATCTCCTTAATTTTTTGAACAAGCAGAAACACTTATCAAATACTGTTATCACCATTCTTGTTTGCAGTAACTTTTTTCTCTCTGAATTTTTTACTTCAAAACTTGGTCAATTGCATATTCTTTAGAATACATCTCACCTGCCATTTAGACATTCCCTCTGCTGTATCAATCTATCCAATGACTCTTATCCAAATATAAGTTTAACAATGTTATTACGTGTCTTTATTCCGGTTACAGCACTGACTGTTTATATTTTCCTTGTATTCCGCTGTTGATGATGAGCTCATTGCTGGTTTTTGTCCTTCTGTCTTCCTCATGTAAACAAATTTTCTACTTTTTTTTTTTTAATTTAAATTTCCTTCTCACCCTTACTCTTCAGCTGGTAAAAGTTCCTTATCTTAATTGTGTGAAATTCTTTAAAGGCTGGTCTCTTTCAAAACTGCATTGAACAAAGAAGTGGTCGTGTCTGTGCGTGGAATTCTCAATCACTTCTTTCAAAGACTGGGGCCTACAGCCCTCAATGTATCTATCAGCCCAGTTGTTGTTTCCTTACACTAAAGCTCTGGCAGCCATATTACCTCTGTTTTTTCTCATAGTTCCGTGAAATACCGGATGATTTCCTGCCAGAAGTTGAAGAGTGTTTCATATTTACTTGCACACAGTTATATTGTCCCCTCTTCTAGCTATTATTTGGTCATCTTGAGTTTCAGCTTTCTTTTGACTTCACGGGTTTTGTCTGGGTGGCACAGCACAGTGTCTGTCTTAAGCATTCATGACCGTGCAACATGGGTCCATTTACAGCTGAAGGAGAAACCAATATGCACACCTGTTTTAGCTGTGTGTTTATTTGTTTATTGTGGCGGGGCTTCTTTTTGTTTGCTTCTTTGTTTGTGGGTTTGCTTTGTTTTCCTCTTGTGTGGCTTTCCAGGAGCAGCAGAGCCCTTCTCTGGCTGTGTGAGCTAAGCTAACATCTAACATTGCTTCAGTTCCGCTCCATTAGAGTATGTTTTTCCTTTGTACTCCAGGCACTGACAGTGTTCTGGCATGAGTCCACTGTTGACTCACCTGGGGACGGCCTTGCTTTTCTTATCTCTTGCTTAGGACATCTAAAGCCCCTATTTGGCTGCCAAGTGAAGATTCTGATAACTTCAGAAAAAATAATGTTCATTTAGGTATCCTCTCGAGAGAAACTTAAAAGGAGACATACCACCATGGGTAATCTTAAGTATAAAGAATGGTTAAAATAAACGGATTTGGACCATGGAGGTGCAATTCAGTTTCACAGGAAAAGAACTTATAGATGACAAAATAAAAGAAAAATATAGGTATGTTGAAGAAAGCAGAAACTAAAAGTTTCTAGCTGAGCTGGTTTATTGGGAAATGTGACTTTAGAGTAGTTTTTCAACAAGAACTCTTATGAATCCTTTTCAATGACAGACTATCTTGCAAATAAATAGGAAGTCCAAGTTAAATGCTATTCTGAGTTATGGTTATTAGTTGTGTACAACTTTTAAAAAATAAAAACAGAAAGAAGTAATGGAGATCACTTACTCAAATACAGGATAATTAGGAATGATCCAATAATATATTGGTATTAATTTCAGACAAGCAAGGTTAGAGCCTTTTGAGAAATATAGTGTGAGAAAATAAATAGGATGTCCTTATTTGAGAGACTGCTGGAGAGCTGAGAAATAAACCATTCTTCATTATAATTATTTTTAATAAAGCTAGAATAGATATGTGTGAGTCAACATTTGTTAGTTCTTTTTGAATGTAAAATATTCAAGTACTAAACATTATCTCCTATTTTTGTTCATTTGTGTTAATTAGATCTGAGTCTGAGGTTTTTTTTCTGAGATATTAAAATTGTAAGGGTCATGAAGCAACAGATAAGGCCATCTTATTACTTACTTGTTTGAAGTAAACTTTCTGAATTGTCTTCTAATTTGAAGAATAAATACAAAAGGCAGATTTACAGTAACCCAAAGCTTTTAAGTTTCAAACTTGCATGGAAAAATGAGCATAGAGAAAAAACTATGGAGTTCTCTTTTATGGAGAAGCAAAAGTGATTTTTACTTACACAATTTTGATGTAAATTGATTTCTTCCTGCTCAACCTGTTATAGATTTAATTCACGCACGCTGTCACACCCACATTTTTCTGAGCAGCGCCATGTGCATGTCCAGGCAGTCTGGCCAGGATCGCTGATGTGCAGCACAGAGGACAAGGGACCCTTTCAACCCCGTATTATGTCTCTGTGGTGGTTCTTGATTGATGACAGCAAGCTTTTTTTTGACAGATCTTTTGTATAGTCACAAGTCATCAGTTGCCATGAGGTTGTCTTTATCTCAAAATCTCGTAACTTGAGCTTCTTGAAAATCTTGGCCAGGTTGCCCTGGCCTACAACTTCCCCCTAGACAAAGTTGCGGACTGTGATGAAGTCACCCCCCAGCCTTCTCTAAGCTGATCAGCCGAAGTGACCTCAGATGCTCCTCATAAGTCTTGCCCTCAAGACTTTTCACCATCTTGTTCGCTCTCCTCTTGACACACTCTTAACAGTTTGTCCTTTTTATCCTGTGGTGCCCAGACCTGCACACAGTGCTCCAGGTGAGGCCGCACCAGTGCAGAGCAGAGTGGGACAATCACCTCCCTCGCCCGGCTGGCAATGCTGTGCTGGATGCACCCAGGACACCGTTGCCCTCTTGGCTGCCAGGCACAATCCTGGCTCATGTTCAACTTGCCACTGCAACCTGCTGGGAATGATGTCCTGAGAAGAAACACAGCTCATTCTGTTGACCCTTATGCTGCTGTGTATTTTGCATGCTTACATTTCTGTTCATACTAACCTTAATATTTCTGGTAAAGAACGATAGAGCAGGAAAAAATCACATTGACCTTATGATGTAGCCATAGTGTAAAGGGCTTTTGTGAATGTCTGTCCTGCAGACAGGAAGTGGCGCCGAGAAAAAGAAGACGTTGAACTCTTCTTCCTCACTTCTAAAAATCTGTTCAGCAAGGAACATCCACTTGAAAAAGAACTCATTGACAAACAACTCTCCTTTTTATTTGTGGAGTAAGAACAGGAGTAAGAACAGGAGAATGAGAAATGTACCTCTTAAGTATTTCAGATATGTTCTCATAATTTACATTTCAAACTATACTTTTTGCAGGGGGTGTTTGGAAATACTATGGTGGAGTTTTTTTATGTCAGATGCATCATAATTCAGTTTCCAGTAACCATCCTCTTGTTACATTGCTCTGTTGTAACTGACCCTTGAATAATTTCCTTTTTTTGCTGGGTACCTCTTTTTACTAAAGATTTTTTAACAAGTACAGGTTGCTTAATGAGAGTGAAAAATATTTTTGGAGCATCGGTGACTCAAGATTTAAATGGCAGTGATTGTAGAGTTAAAGTCTGCGGTTAGCAGAGCAGTTCTGGTAAAGGACGGTGGATTGTAGTGGATTTTCAGTCATACATGAATCAGTTGTGCCATTATTTTGCAGTCAACAAATGTACATGAAACTGAAATGTAGAAGTACAAATATAGCCTGTAAAACTTCTGATTTTTCCTCTGTTCACCACTGCTGAAGTCCCAGCTAGGGTATTACATTTTGTTTGGATGTGTTTAATACATCAGTTATAAATGTGTGGACCAAAATAGAGGCTCCAGAGATGACTAATGATGATACCTATAGGAACATGTGATAGGAAGAAATATTGTTTCTAAGTTCTTTAAGTTAAGACCAAGAATGTTCTCTCAGAATATGAGTAGGAAAAATGGGAAAAGGAAAAGAATAACTTATCGTAAATACTGATGGATGATATGGCAGTATGTAGTAGGCTTAAACTTTTGACAAAAAAGATACAGGTGAGATGATGGGAATATTTTTCTAATAGTGAGAATAACAAAACAAGGGATTTGACCGACTGGATAGACTATAGAGGCTGTAATCGGACACCTTTTTGAGCCGGCACCTTTTTTGGGTGACATAAATATCTGATTCTCCCTTATGAAAACAGAATGGAGTGCAGTATGTTTCCCAGCTTATTCTAGATATACACTAACCAAAATGTCCAAACACAGTATTGCTTCAGATAGCTTATGGCATATAAACATTGCCATTAGTATGATATAACTACTTAATTACATATTTTTAAGAACACCTTTCTGATGAAAACAAACACTTTGCACCTAGGATATCATATCACAAATCTCAGTGATAGACTAGGTCATAGCATGATTATCTGATCTCTGCCTTTACTAAGCAAGCCACCTGGAAATTCGTCTCAAACTGGTAAGGTGGATTTTATCAGGGGATTTAATGGTAAGGAATCGGTAACACAGAATGATATCCTGTTTTTTGAGTTACGCTTATCTCAGGTTTTGTCCACACAAGCTATAATTTTAGGTTTAAAAAAAAAAAAAGAGATTCTGAAATGATGAAGATCTTCTGAGTTCGTCTGCATTGCTGTTTTATGCTGAAAATGCTTGAGGCAAGTGGTGGGTGGATTTTTTTTTTTCCATACTCTTTGACATATTTGTATTTAAGAGGAAACAAAACAATGGTTGGTTAAAATAACTTGTTGCAGGTGATGATTCAGAGAATCTGCATAGCTTTTACATTTTGTATGAGGCCCTGAAATCCTTCATTCTTTTGGATCTATAAGTGTTGCTTCCTGTATGCAGTTCTTCATGTCCTTGGCAACCTTTCCTTTTTTGGTACTAAAATCATTCAGATAATAATAGTGACCAAAACCATCCAAATTCAGTTCTCATCATTTTTATATTGGTTTTGAATATTATTTAATATTTTGAAAGCAACTTTCTGAACCATCTTATATCCCACTATTTTTAGCAGTTGTGGGGATGGTAAATCACTAAGTGACATTTTAAGGCTGTGTCTGTATTAATCAACTAAAAAGTGCCTGAGAATTTTTTGGACATTAAACTGCAATTGTCCGTAGTGCTAATTTGTTAGTAGACATGGGTATGCTTTTGGCCTGTGCAGAATTGCACTTTGCCAAACAATTTCTGGGCACAGTTTGTGAGACAGCAAGAGCTGAATGAGCTGAGCATCCAGTCAGATAGTTGAGGACTCAAGAACAAGACAGAGGCAGATAGGTTTATTAAGTCAAGTTATAATGGTTACAAAGCACATCTTGCCTTTATCGTCATGAGGAAGACGGAGCAGCACATCATAGGAAAGTTGGCTACAAGCATATTCCAGCTGTTCAGAACTTGAATGTCTACCAGGCATCCCTGCACCTCTCAGTCCTGACATCTCAGGATGCTTTTGGAGGAACAGAGGTGCATTGCAATGTTTGGTTCCATATGAGGTACCTCCAGGTCTTTGCCCCCACCTTCCCCAAGTTATTTTGGGATACAGTTTATATACATGAGTGCCAGAATACTCAAAAAATAATTGATTCTTTAGAGAGTTGCAGGTTGTTGTGTAGGCTTTCTTGCTGCTCCAGCTAAGAATGTTGTGTAGCTATAGTTCCCCACCAGCTCCTCAGCAGCGCACATCCACCTCTCCCGCTTCTCTTGCCCACACAACAGTATTAAGGCTTCAGGCCTACCCATGCCAACATACATTAACAGCCTGTTGCACCAGGAACTGTTCCCAAAAATACTTCTCATTTGGTTATGCTGTGTTGAGGGAGCTGAATCCAGTAATAAGCATGTAAACTCTTCAGTGTCTGTAATCCTTAGTGGTGTAAGATAGTCCTAGATATATTTAATTTGGCAATATGGTTTTAAATCCATAAGTACAATTCGATTTTAAAAAAAAATCATAATTTTGATGTTTTTTGTGAACACTTTTAATGTAAAAAGTTGCTAATGCTTGCCAGGATGCTATTAGTGGTCATTTGACCTTGGGTATAGGCGACTGTATTAGCAGTCTCACAGCTGAGAATAGTGTCTCAAGAGCCACGTATGATAGATAGCTCCTGCTTTTTTTATTTTCTTAAAACTTGAGGTATTTGGAAATAGGTCCCCATGCTGTCTGGGAGTGAAAGAAAAAGAAACAGATTTTTCCTTGATCACTTTTATTTACTCCAAGATAAAACTGAGGGAATTTTGAAATATTGTGTCAGAAATAATTAGTGCCCAAACCTTGTGAAATACGGTGATAGCAAACCCAAATAGAATTTGGCAAGCAATCCTCACGTGGCTTCACAGCTTCTTTATTGATGAATGTGTTTTAATGAGCTCGTACCAAAGGAAAACATTTCACTAGAGTAAATTGAAGATCAGAGTGAGGCCTGATGAAGGCTAGTTTGTCTTAAATAATTCAGCAGACACTTAAAATGATCAATTCCATATTCAGCTGATGGTTTCACCTGTATGTCCTCATTGAGGATAACTCAGAATATATTAATGTTTTTCATTGTTGTCTGGAAAGTATCATACTATCACTATGTCTGCTGGGGTGTACTCTGCCTTTCCTAATCCTCGATGCTTGGACACAGCCATACTCCAGGACATTTCAGTTTATTTAAAATCCTGAAATGATGAGGTGCATCTGTGCTATGAGATATTTTGATTGTGTTAATTTCTGCCTGTGAACCTTTACTTCTTTTTTTGTTTTCTGGAAGTCACATGTATCTGCTGCTCTGCCTTGTCAATGTTCTCTATCAGTAATGCCAGCCTTTCCAAGAGTGTTTCCAAAGATTAACTTTTTGCTATATCTGTGACAGTTAAAAAATCTTCATTACATATTGCAGTCAAGTTACTTATGTCATTTAGGGGGATAACATCCTTAATTCTTCTACTGTTGGTGTCTTTCAAACCTTGGACCTGGATAGGGAGGAGAACCAGGCTCCAGAAATATCTTCTGAAACTAGCCATCATGATCTGCACTGATCTGAGTATTTGCAGTTACCATTTGGTTAGATTGGATTATGTTGTTTTGTCTGTATCACTGAAAGATTGTGATGCTGAATCATAGAGGAGTGTTCCTGTAGAAGATTCAGTACCAGCAGGTTTCACTCTTATCTTTGTTCGGTTCTGGTAAAACTCTTTTGGGTAGGTAGTCTAAACAATAGGTTAAAAGGTATTATTATTGTCTGATTTTAAGTCAGATGGCTGGAAGTGGTTGATTATTGTTTCTTCTGCCAGACACATAGACTATTTCAGTTTTCTGCCTGTCAGATATCTCTACACAACTTCAGATCAATAAGGTTGTTTGTCTGAAGAGCCCTCACTTTTGCCTCCAGCGATTCACTTTGCAGATTCCTTTAAATGTCTGTCCTGAAGCTGACTTGGTGCTTTTGTTTCACCAGAAATATAAGCAATCCTCTAATGTTCATGTTGTGATTTGAATATCTTAAGAAAAAGGTTTCTGTTTTGAGTTAAGATGATGATCAGTACATGATTCTGCCATTTTGACTCTCAGCAACTTCAAGGGTTTCTTGGAATTTAGCCACCTAAATAAAGTACAGCATCCAAATGACTGGCTAATGTAAGGCAGCTCTGCTGGAGAATCTTGCTGCTACTCAGTACCTCTTAGGTCCCTGGAGCTTGAAATGACACTGCAGACATTTCACCTGTTCCAGCTTCAGATTTTAGAGCTCAGAGGAGCTCCTATGGAGCCCAAGTGCTTTAGGATTTACTTTCCCTGTGATCAGAAACTGATCTGGGAAACTGGGAAACTCTCTCCAAGATATGCATGCTATCCTCCACAGCTTTCACTTATGTGACACTTCATGTCAAGACTGTTTTTGCCACAGATTATGTATTTGGTTTGGTTTTATATTCTTCCAGTTTAAATTTCTTGGTGACTTCTGCCCTTGATTTCTGGTATAAATTTATTTATGCTATCTGTCTGAATTAGAAGTTTTACAGAGGATTTTTACCTATATTAAACTCTTGACTTGGTTTCCCGTGAGGAAAGCTTTTGAGTCTAGTGACATCTGCTCCATATGTACCTTTTAATGAAAATAGCTTTTCTGACATCTGTTATGTCTGCTAAAAATAGAAGAATTTGGGAAATTCAGACCCTCCTACTTTTGAATGTTTCCTTCTAAGGGAAATACTGTTGTGTAAATTCAACTTGGAGAAACAAAAGCTGTCTCTGCCTTCCATTCTGATCAAGATGTTGGTAAATCTAGTTGTATTTCTTTGGATAAGAAAAAAAAGATCACCTTTCTTTTCATAGCAGAACATAGTTATCTGTGAATTTCAGTATGAAGACTGTAAACTCTGTTTTCACAGCTGTGTTGTAGTCCCCATTAGCAATATGGATTATTTCATAAAACAGGTGACTTCTGGAGTATTCAAAAGCCATGCCCCCATTTCTGAGATCTGCAGACTGGCCTTGCCGGTCCATCCTTGTTAGACATAATGCCATCAGAAACATGACACTTTTTACCTGTGTGGTCTGTGGAGTTCGCTGATGCTGCAGTGACGAAAACCCATACATTTTCCACAGGGAATCCAGTTTACTCTTTTAGTTGCCTTGGCTGGAACTGATATTTTATTTTTTGGCTTGGAACACTTCCAGGTGGTCTGACAGCCTTGACACTCTTGGTCCTTTCAGGGAGGTATATTGTGAAACTAAAACCCTTGCAGTGTTTTTCTCTACGAGCTTGTGGAAGAATGAGTCACATTCAGTAATCAAAATGTAATGTCAGTGTAACTTCTGTTCCTTTACTTGATATCAACAAAGCAGACAGTGGAAGCACAAGTTTACCAGATGGCACACTCTTGCAGGTGCCTTCTGATATATACTGTATTTGAGAGGAAAGCCTCTTTTTGCTGGTGGATAAAAGGCTGTGAGAGCTACTACCAGATAGCTCAGCTCAGTTGTCAATTCCCATTTGGACTTGTACATAGTGCGGATATCCTTGTGGACTATTACTTGGAAAACAGAACAATTTGTTACCTACCCATGCACTGAGTTCTCTGATGTGTGTAGTGCACTCACTCTTTAGCTTTCTATTTCAACTTGCCTTTTCAGTTATTCGGATTGTCTGTTTTCAGGATTCCACTGTAAGGACAAATAGACATGTGCTTATATGCTGAGTATAAAAATGCACAGGGCACGAACATAAGCCTCTCAACATCATAACACTTAAATTCTTAGCATCACTTGTGATAAGGTATATGGATTTTACAGTTTGAATATATTTGTAGACTACAAGTCACAAAGCAAGCCATATATTGCTGAGGGAACTCTCTATCTCCTCCCTTCTCATTGACTCAGTGGACAGGTAAACAAATAGTACCGACAACATATGTTGTACATGACCTAAGGATTTCAGAGTGTTTAAAAAAACGATAATTAAAAAGCACAGTGGCATTTCTGTTGTGCTTCTGGCAGGTGCTTCAGTATATAATTTTTTAGATTACATACTTCTGCATTCATCCTTAAGACTTACATAAAGCATTTCTTAACTTGTCATAATTCAACTGGTTCTGATGAAAACTTTGCATCTTTCATCTTTGTGTAACACATCTTTGTGATCTAGAGTACCTGAGAATTTCAGTTTCAAGAATCTTCCTGTCTGAGAAGCTGAGTAAATAAATGATGCATCATCTACTGCTTCTGTTGTTTCTTGAGTTTGCTACCATTTAAAATCAATGTAATTTACACTTTGTCAGTTCCCATGGTTTGATTTTAATGATCGTCTCTATTGCGACCTGAGTGGGGACAAATATTAAAAATCTGGATAATTTCTGAGGTGTTTTGTGTTTTTTCTAGTCTCAGGTTTTTTCCTGAATGGAGAAAAAACAAACTTTAAGAATAGTATTCTCAAGATGCTGAGAAGTAGTAGTACACATATCAATGGAGAAGGTGAATCACACAGAATCACAGAATGTTAGGGATTGGAACGGACCTCAAAAGATCATCTAGTCCAATCCCCCTGCCAGAGCAGGAACACCTAGGTGAGGTTACACAGGAAGGCGTCCAGGCGGGTTTTGAATGTCTCCAGAGAAGGAGACTCCACAACCTCCCTGGGCAGCCTGTTCCAGTGTTCCGTCACCCTCACTGAGAAGAAGTTTCTTCTCAAATTTAAGTGGAACCTCTTGTGTTCCAGCTTGAACCCATTACCCCTTGTCTTACTGTTGGTTGTCACCGAGAAGAGCCTGGCTCCATCCTTGTGACACCCACCCTTTATATATTTATAAACATTGATGAGGTCACCCCTCAGTCTCCTCTTCTCCAAGCTAAAGAGACCCAGCTCCCTCAGCCTTTCCTCATAAGGGAGATGCTCCACTCCCTTCATCATCTTTGTGGCCCTGCGCTGGACTCTCTCCAGCAGTTCCCTGTCCTTCTTGAACTGAGGGGCCCAGAACTGGACACAATATTCCAGATGAGGTCTCACCAGGGCAGAGTAGAGGGGAAGGAGAACCTCTCTCGACCTACTAACCACCCCCCTTCTAATACACCCCAGGATGCCATTGGCCTTCTTGGCCACAAGGGCACAGTGCTGGCTCATGGTCATCCTGCTGTCCACCAGGACCCCCAGGTCCCTTTCCCCTACACTGCTCTCTAATAGGTCATTCCCCAGCCTGTACTGGAACCTAGGGTTGTTCCTGCCCAGATGCAAGACTCTACATTTTCCCTTGTTATATTTCATTAAATTTTTCCCCGCCCAACTCTCTAGCCTGTCCAGATCTCGCTGGATGGCAGCACAGCCCTCTGGCCTGTCAGCCACTCCTCCCAGCTTGGTGTCATCAGCAAACTTGCTGATAGTGCACTCAATTCCCTCATCCAAGTCATTGATGAATATATTGAATAGTACTGGTCCCAGTACTGACCCTTGAGGCACTCCACTAGATACAGGCCTCCAACCAGACCCTGCCCCATTGACCACGACTCTCTGGCTTCTCTCCTTCAGCCAGTTTGCAGTCCACCTCACTACCCGATCATCCAGTCCACACTTCCTCAGTTTTGCTGTGAGGATGCTGTGGGAGACGGTGTCAAATGCTTTGCTGAAGTCAAGGTAGACCACATCCACTGCTCTGCCATCGTCAGTCCACCTTGTTACGTCTTCATAAAAGGCTATGAGGTCGGTCAAACACGACTTCCCCTTGGTGAAGCCATGTTGACTGTCCCTGATGACCCTCTTATCCTTGATATGTCTTAAGATGGCACCAAGGATAAGGTGTTCCATCACTTTCCCAGGGATGGAGGTGAGGCTGACCGGTCTATAGTTGCCTGGGTCCTCCTTCTTGCCCTTTTTGAAGACCGGAGTGACATTTGCTTTCCTCCAGTCCTCAGGCACCTCTCCCGTTTCCCAAGACTTGGCAAAGATGTTTTTGTTTGAGGAAAAAGAGTTAATACTGATTCTTCCTGATGCAGCTAAGAGACTGACTTTGTGACACTTGCCTCTGTCCAGTACCTTAATATTCTTTTAGGTATTTATTCCTAAATTAAGTGTGAAGTTGTAGAGCACTGTATTCATTTTAGGTGGGTTTTAGTTATTTCCATTTCACTGTGAAAAGTCGTATTTAAATTCAAGTCCCATTATTCTTACTCCTTTTTAAGTAAGAATTGTACTAAACTGTTGGATGCTATTTAGTGTGTGATGAGTACAGAATATCTGCATACAGTTGGTGCTGAGCTAACATTCAAACAATACACATTTCAGTGTTTTACTTTAGGACCAGGCTGGAGTCAGTCTGTGGACTAAAGCTCCATAGTAAAGTTGTCTTTCAGATGAAACTAGGTTGAAAACCCAACCTGTTTGTCGGTTACGCTGTGTGATGCAAACCGAAGTGTGGTTAGTGGATTGCTTATTTTACTTCAAGATTTCTTATCTGGAGTAAAATGCAAATGGAATGTTTACTTTAGTGGATTTGCAGGGCCAAGCTGGCATTGCAGAAGTGGCTGAGTAGCATAACACGTTAACTCTACCCAATTTTATCTTCTACTACTGTCACAATAAAACCAATAAAACAGACTGTAAATTCCATCCTCTTCTGCTTCAGTATCAAACCATTTGGATTAGGCAGCCTTCAGTATCAGTTTAGGAAAACTTGTTTGACTTCACACTGAAATGGATGAAGAGTGTCGCCATTATCCTTTTCACTGAGTCTATTGCAGGATAATCAGCACCAAACAACTTGTGAACATTGCACTGTCAGGGCTATTTTCGCATTGATAGACTAGATACCTGCTGAGAAATACTCTGTAAAACCTTAGGTGTCACTGTGGTTTGGAGGGAGATACTTCCAATTTAAAGGCAAACTTTTAAGGCCACTATGTGAAGCCTATGACTTTATAGGATAAATGCCAATATTATTTCTTCCTTTCTTGCATAGAGAAGTACTGATAGCTGGAAACCGTAACATGTGAGTTTTTTATTAAAAACAAAACACACACACACACAAATACCCCCACAACAACAAACAAACACAAACAACAAAAAGCCCTAGTTTAGGATTTCAGGAATTGTCAAGGTATTATTGGCTTGAACCTTGCCTTGACAAGGAAGAATAAAAGTATGGGTAAGATGATCTAATGAATCAATCCGATTGGTGAGAAGACAGGGAAAAGTGAAGGAAGAAGATCATGGAGAATTTCAGACTAGTGTTTCTCACATGCAAACAGAACCACAGAGCAGAGAGGAAAAAAAAAAAACAACCCATTATTTCTGCTGTAGAAGAAGGAAAAAGCAAGGAACATATTATGCCTGGTAGGGAGAAAACAAGCAAGAATGGAAGACAGAAAGCTTCTGGGATTGTATGTGGTGCCAAACCTAAAAAATGTTATAAGATTTCTGTGACAGAGTTAGAAGGATAAGTAGTACATTGGAAACTTGGGAGATGGAGGAGTTTAATTTATTGAATGCATTTGATGTTCTTTGATTTAAAGAAGCAATAAAATCTGGAATCCTGTTGTTTGGGTATAGTAAATAGTGTGCAAAGTATCTCTGGGGTGGGAAATCAGTGACCTAAGTTATATGGGAAGATGGAAACTTCTGTTGAAAATCCCTGACCAGTAAACCATGGAAAAAGCCAAGTCTTTGGCTTATGATCTACAGAGGCTACTGTTTTCCTGGGAGCATTCTACTATGCCTAATTTACTGTATGAGGTCCAGGATTATAGTGGGCTATGAATAAAGCTATATATTAAGTGTTTCGTAGCTGAGATTTTTCAAAAGTATTATTTTCCTGCAAGTTTATAGTAAGCTCTTATTGAAATCAGCTGTTAAATATTCGCACCAGAAAATGAGATTTGCCCTGTTTTGGAACATCCGGAGTTATACAAAATTTGTGAACTACTTTTATTACTTTGCAACTACTGGGTTATAAACTTGGATTAGTTCTATAGGATTTGGTATATGAGTTGACAGATGTGATATATGATGACACTTTATCTTCTATTGCTTACACATACTAGTCATTGGGAAAGGATGGGGACAGTTCATATTAACTACAAGATGGGATTTCAGTTGCTTACCCAAGTGTCTCTCATTCATTCGTTCATTTGCTATCAGTTATAGCAGATATATTGCTTTTTCAAGCCTGTCACACCAATAAATCATTACAGATTGTATGCGTTTGTACAGTGCCAAAGTGTAGCATGAATTTTAAAGGAAATCTCCTATTTTCTTTTCAATCAGATGAGCAACGTGAAGAGACTACAGCCACGGCTCAGTGCTATTCTTTTTAAGCTTCAGTTTGAGGAGCAGGTGAACAACATCAGACCTGACATCATGGCTGTCAGTGCTGCCTGTGAAGAGATAAAGAAGAGTAAAAGCTTTAGCAAGCTGCTGGAACTAGTGCTGTTAATGGGAAACTACATGAATGCGGGTTCTCGGAATGCACAGACCTTTGGATATAATCTCAGCTCCCTATGTAAAGTGAGTTTTGCAATGTCCATGTTGAGTGTTACATTCACTTTTTCATTTGTTTATATTATGCTACTTAAATATATGGTTTTGATGTTTTTCCTGCAGTTAATTTTTTTTGGTTTCATAATTCTTAGCATTAGTTGATGGTTTGAACAATACAGCTAATCTGTGTGCAGTCATCTTGAGACTGGCATGCATTTAAACTTTTAGCAGATTCCATATTGAGGGAATAATAATAATTAAAAAACAAACCCAACAACAAAAACTAAACCAAACAAACAAACCAAAACAAAAAGAACACCCAAAGAAACCATCTAAATGTGGTTATGGAAGGACCATACCACTGTGATCATAGTAGTTTTGTAGTCTTACATGTCTAAGTCCTTCTAAGACTGTCACATTCTAGTCTGTTTTAATATAGTTTTGTTTTCTCTTTTACATACATTTTCTCCTTATCTGATTCTCTTTTGTTGTTGCTCAGTTTCATCAGTTTCCTGTTTCTTCTAATTCTCCTTACATTTTTACTCCTTTAACTTTTATATGAGGTATATACAAGAAAACACCTATACTTTCCTGAGTGTTATATTATAATTGATTGTTATCCTAATTGCCTTCCCTTTGTTTAGTGTTGTGGTTTTTTTTCCCTATGCCCTCTACAAGGTCACTTCAGAGTCTTCACAGATTACACATGTGTGTAATAGTCCGTATGAGAAAGGAATTATTTGTAAGTTTGTGTGTGCTCTTTGTCTTCTCTCAGCTTCTTGATCGTTTTACACAATGGAGAAAATACAATATGTTAGATTTATATTCTTTAAAATAATCACCTTTACTCTGCCATGTTTCAGAAGAATTCTTTCATGATGGTTCTTGAGTTTCTAATGCAATAAGTGTAACTTAAATATTAATAGACAATAAGCTATACCTTCCCTATTCTAAAGTAAACATTTAAGCATGCTTTAGCCACCTAGAGAAATATAACGTAGGTGAAATTATTGAGTTAAATGTACAATTTGTTGAGAAACATGTTCAGAAGAAAGATACTAATGATTTTCTCTCCAATTAGGTACATTTATTTCTTGTGTATGTTTTTCCAAGGTCTGGTTATATTCTCTGTATTTTTAATTCACAAAGCAACAAAAAAAGAAGTATATTTATGAAAACGATATGAAGGTAATTGTTACAGGCACTTTGCAGAACAGGATCAAAATTCAAAAATTATCTTGGAGACATAATTTAAGATCTAGAAGATGAAAACTTTGAAGGCTACTGTGAAGTACTGCACACAGGAAAGGGAACTGACATACGCAGATAATTAAACCAGGCTCTAAGTCCCGGCTAACGCTACAAGCCTCTGATTATCTAGGATCTCATAGTTGCTTAGATTTGCATGCTTACAGGTTATTTAGCTTTACAGGAGCTTACAATGTTCTGTTGGAAAGGAAAAAATCTCTTTTTAGTGGACCTTGTATGTATTATAAAGATGATGATTATCTACTGGTTACTTGGTGCTGGTAAGGGTCTGACAAGTGAAGCCTTGTCTGGATTACTGCAGAAAATATATAGACTGGTGAGAATCCAGCTGATAGTAACACGTAACACTTCTAAAGGGAGAAAAAAGAATTTGGGTGTATTTGGTTTAGAAAAGAAATGAGAGTAACATGAGGAGGACACAGGAGTGTCCTTTTGTTATTAATTTATGATAAAGAAGTCATTTGAACATTTGTTTTCTATGTAGCTAGGGTAGGAGATGGAATACTTCGCTTTGCTTGTAACAAAACAAGTTTGCTTAGAAGTTAAGAAAGCTTTCTACCCGAAAAATAGTTAAGAACTTGATAGTGAAGAAGACTGTAGAAAGTTTTTGAAATTCAGATGTACTAATAATTCTCCGAGAGTCTCCGTGAGGCCAAATTAAGACCTAAAATACTTAATATTTTGAACAGGGTATTTAGTTAACTAGTTGGGAAGTGTGTGCATTTTTCTTAGAATCATGGAATAATTCAGGTGGGAAGGGATGTCAGTAGGCATCTAGTCTAACTTGCTCAAGAGAAATGCTCATCACTACCAATAGTCTGTGGGTGAAGTAGATAGAAAGCTATATGGACCAAAAAAGGCAATTTACTCTCTATTATTAAAATGCTTAGTACAGTGTAATTTTGACATTGTATCATCTTATGTGATTAGAAGTGGTGATACTGGTTTACTCCTTTCAGGACTTCCTTCAATTATGTACTCAATAGGTTTCATTTGCCTAAGAAATGTGCAAGTAAAAAACCGAAATTCCAATGACAAAAATTTCATATATATTTGATTTGGCATCACTTCGTGCTAGTTTATAAATACCAGACCATGGTGCTTAAAAACTTATCTAGGGAGAAAATAATGTCATTTCATTGTTGTTGGATATGAGTACAATGATGTCCCCACCCATGGCAACGGGATTGGACTAGCTGGTCTTTAAAGGTCTCTTTGAAGCCAAAAACCATTCTATGATTACGAAAACTACCAACTATTATAGATTTTGCTGAGAGGCAGAGCGGTTATGTCCACCTTAGAGATTGTCTGTAAAAATTCAGATCTCTGCCTCCAGATATCCCAGGACAAGTGCAACCTACAGTCAACTACTTGTTCTTTGGAGATTGATATATTTTCAGAGAGAATCATGGCAAGTTTGCATTTACTCTCCTATGTGTATCAGGGTACTAGTCGCCAGTTGCTAATTTCCCTCATCCAATTGTGGCCTCATTTAGGAAGCCCGTGAGTGCCCCAGGCCTTCACTGGTTATGAAATTGTGTCTTACACAGACAGATCACTTTGTCTGGAAACATGGAGGTAAAACTATGTATGTGCAATTTTGGGGATTTTCCTAACTATGTGTAGTGTCTTGGTTAATGCTTAATCTCCTCTGTTCTGAGAATAATAAACTGGTTCAACTAGTAAAAATATTAGTATTAAACTAGAAAAAAACCCATCACCAAAACCAATATTCCTTCAAGGCCCAAAACTCGAAAGCTGCAAATTGCAGACTGCTTAGTTGTCTGCACAGCAGTTTTCAGTAGAGGTTCTGAGAACTTAAGAAATTTGCAGTGTCTTCTGTCCTTCAAAAGTGGTTTATGTAGTATTTGAAGAATATACAATTTATCTGCTCTTCTTCATTGGTGCCTAACTATGGATAGGGAACCACATGGACTATCCACTTTACAGAAGACAATTCCATACCTTGTCCCCTCCCTGCATCACATAGAATTGAATTGTAATAGTAGTTCTGCATCAGAGAACATACGTGCATATTCTCAGAAGAGGGATATGATATTGGTATGCTAATACTCAATCATTTATTAAATACTGATATATTAAAATTATCTGCATGTTTATAACACTGGTTTGTTTTTAAAACTAACTTTTGTTAACTACATGTATTTTAAGGAGTGTCACATTGCAGAAATTTTGTGTGATGTTTCAGTTATTGAGACATTTCTCTCTGAGATTCCCAGTACAGTGGAAGGAACTTATAACACTGCATACAGTGATGACCCTAGAATATATTTTTTGGTGTTTGATACATATATGTGTTCCATTTTCTGTTTATTTTGAAAATTATGTCTCACTTTATTATTAATACAGTTGTCTGAAGGAAAACATATACATTCTGGAACAGTATATCTCATCATACTTATTAAAATAGTATCATTTTGATCTTTGAAAATAATCACTGACTTTTTACAGTGAAGTATGAAATAACTGCAATGATAACAACCATCCACCATTCTCCATTTTAATTTACATACAGTATGGAAAAAGAAAATAATATACTCTAATTTGATTTTTAAATTAGATCAATAAAATGCCCTTCAAGTGATCTCTGAGGATATTGGGAAACACAAGAAGTATGAAAAAATATCTTTGTAAGAAACTTGCAACCATGGGAAAAACTGTGGTAATTTATATAAAAATAAATAAACGTGTATCTATATTTAAATTGGGTTTGATCTTCCTTATTCAGAAGTAATCCTCATATAGCTCTGTTTCTGGTTTTGAACCCTCTTTGGAAAGGGAGGTATGATAATTTTTCCTTTATGCCTTGTTGTTGTAGTTACTCTTACACCACTGAGCGTTGATGATCACTTGTGTTTTTCATGGTAACTGATCTAAAGAACAGTCTTGAAATTGAAACAAACTAACCTGAGTTTTCTACTTGTTTAGTGCTAGTTGTAAAACTGCAACTAAAGATTTTTTTCCCTAATATTCAGATGTACAAGTCCGTGTGCGGTTGTGGCAGCCCCTTAGTATGTGTGCATGCTTTCTATGTGCCTATGTACATGTGTACTTTTTCTCTTAAATCGTTTTATGCAGAAATAGTTTTTAAGTAATGAGGAAGCACTTCAATATGAGATGTTGTTTCCTATTTCTAAAAATCTCTTGGGCAATTTAAAGACTGGTTTAAACAAGAGACTGTAACAGAAACCTCTAACTGTTTGCCCATTGTCAAATGTTAGTGTTTTTACACAAGTAGCTGCAAGTTTTAAAATGGCTGAGCTTAAAATAATTTTGTATATATGAAGGGTTCAGTAAGAAGAGTTTGAGCTTGAGAATCTTGGAAGTCAAAGTTTTTAAAGAATGAAGCCTATGAACTGCCCTATTGAGAGCTGATAACAACAAGAACTTGTGCAGGCTGAGGTTGTAACTTCCACTGCATAAATATCGTTAGGCTAGAGTTAGCTTCATACATAAGGAAATCATGTCATGGAGTGGACTTGTACATCATATATTGTTAAATTTTGCTGATTTAGCTCGGATTTTTAAAATTTATTTATTTATGCTTTCATGAGTTTATTCTCGGTTTTGCAAATATTCCTATATTGCTTAGATAATCACATTTTAAAAAGAGAAATGTGTACTGGTTTTGAGTACAGAACTCAAATATTGCATAGAATTAAAAAATATTTAATGTGATCTTTCTAGGGACTTTTAGCAAGGGGGAAATGAAACAGCCTGTTACTGAAGTTATCCTTTAAAAGACCTGTACCAGTTCAACAGTTTGTTCTTACGTTTCTTGGGTTCATAATTAGTAATATAGCCAGAAGTAATCTTTTTCTCAGTGTTTTAACATTTCTTTTTTTTCTCTCTAGCTGAAGGACACGAAGTCAGCAGATCAAAAAACAACACTGCTCCATTTTCTTGTAGAAGTGTGTGAAGAAAACTATCAGGATGTCCTGAATTTTGTTGAGGATTTTCAGCATTTAGATAAAGCTAGTAAAGGTGTGTATAACTGACTAAAAGTTTTGATTCTGAGTGTCGTTTATGTGAGATGATGCTTATTTTTTACTAGTTATTTTAAAAATGTACATTAATATCATAGATCAGTAATTTGAGCTGCTCCGAGTGGTCTTGAAGATATTCATTGTTTTGTCCTCCAATATTTGCTGCAGGATTTCCCATTACATTTTTTCTAACCTGTCTTCTAGAATCATTGTCTAAAATAGATTTCTTTTGAAAGTTCTTTTCTATTACCAGATCTTAAACTAGTTCCTATTTTCAATTTTTATGTGCTAAATGCTGTACAATGACTCGGTGCCTTTTAATTCAGAAATGCAGAAAGGCTGTCATACCATCACTTTTTTTTCTTTTTTTCTAAACATGAATCAGAACAGTTTTGTCTTCCCTGTCTGTATACTTTTCATGCAACAGTAGTGTTGCAAGTCTGGAAAAACAAATTCCTCTTTTTATGGCTTCATCGTGCAGCATAAAATATGGCAAATCTCAGTACAAGCAGCAGCAGCAGTCTTATTGCAGTTGATTTCTTAATTAAAAGTGCCTTCTCCATATTTTATCACAGCTTAAGTAATTTAAACTGACTAACCATGGAGTTAGAAATTGATGCCACCTCAGCTCTGTCCTACTATTGCAGGAAAAGAAGATTGCATGGGCTGTCTCAGTTAATCATTTCTTAGTTTTTGGCAGTTTGGAGAATGTCACCGTTTATCTGTATTGCTTTTTACAGTGTCACTCTTATGCCTCAATCAGTCTCCCTGCCACAAACTACAGCTTTGCAAAACCTGTGTCTGATAGAGAACTTGAGATAGCGGTCACTCACATGGAGTTTGCTTTCTGTTGGCACGGTTCTTAAAGTTTCCAATTTTAGTTGGTGCATTATAGCCACTTAAAAGTTCAAGTATTTTCAAGCAGCTGTCAGATGTGTCAAGCCCTTCATCTAACTGTACTGGTAACAGAAGGAGTTTCTGCTGTGTATAAATTTAGCATTTTATTTATTATAATTATTTTCAGTGTTACACGGACACTGACTTTTTAAAAAATTATTATTATTACTACTGTGTTATTGACTGTATTGTTGTTGAATTTTGTATATCAGCCAGAAAAACTGAAATGTTCATTATTAGAAGCCGTTATTTTCAGTGTAGACAGCCATCTTATATGAAACTGCGGATTGTCTCCTAGAAAGCTTCTGAGATATAAACAACTGACCATTCAAAGAGTAGCCAGTCAAATTATCAGTTAGTCCAGGCTTTCTGGTTTTTTTGTGTTTTGTTTTGTTGGTGGTGTTTTTTGGTTTTTGTTAGGTATCTGCTATTGACTAGATAAATCTTTGATCTCATTCAGTATGTTGTAGGATGGAAATCAATGACTAAATTTTCAAGTTTATATATTGAATTTATTTTGGTGTATTATGAGATGTATTTTGCGTTTCAGTTTACCGTATGAAAAAGACAAAGACTTAGGATATCTTTAACAGTATATCAGTGTGATTGTTTATACTTGTTTCCTACCTGCAAAACTCCATTTTGTCTTGGAAGTCTCCTCCTGCACTGGAATTTTGGAAAATCCAGCAGATCCCAAAGACTGCAGCTCATGAGGTTTTTTTGAAAACTTTTAGTACTTTTGCAGAAGTAAATTTTTATGGAGCAAGTTGATTTATGTGCACCATTTTTTGCACAGTAAATTTTTGATGAAGTGTATATTTTTGCTTCAGCTTAGCGAAAGGTCAGTTAAAAAAAAAAAATCTGTGAATCTGTGGTTGTGATCAGCCATATCCAACATAATGGACTCACCTTGTCTGATGTAACTTACTGATATGCTGAAGACGACAAGTTGACCAAGACTGATTCACATTGAGGTTTCTGTAGTGAGCTGGGAAACACAGCAGGTATTGCAAGGCATCGTTATCGCTGCTAGGGAGAGTGATAGAGGGGAAGTCATAAAAAATCTTTTATCTTGATGATCATCTAGTCAAATATGTGTATTGCAGAAGAAATACTGGTGTATTAGAACAGAATTAGGGTGTTGAGGGCTTATTCCAAGATACTGTACTTAGTGCTTAACAAGAATAATTCATCCTGGATTGTATTTATTGGAGGCAGGCGAGACTTTCAGTGAACTTGGAAAACCACTGGATCCAAAGGTTACGTCTAAGGTTTACGGGCTGCTGATATTATAGAAGAAAGAATGTCGGCCTGGGTTTTTCCTGTCATCCAATAGGAAAGTTCTCTTTACGTATATGCTACTCTGTTGCTCAAAGTTGTTGGGTGAGGAGATACATCATTCACTTCTGGTTTTGTATCATACTAATATAATGTTAATTTTTTCTGTGAACAATACAGATTGAGTTTTGTTCCAATATTTTGTTTCCAAATCCTTTTCTCTGTCTTTTGTCCTAGCAAAGGTTAGGGTCTTGTAGAGGTGGTGGAATACCATTGACTTCATGGTTTCACTGAACTTTGCATTACTATGCATTTATTAGTTTTGGTTTGATCACCATGAAGTGATTATTGAGTCTTCTACAAGCTTCTTAAAACAAGTTACTTAAAATACGCTTTTTTAGAATTCTTCCTTGACATGACTGTCCTTGTATCAGCCAGCCCATTTGTAGTGTACCTGATACTGTTGGTGTGGGGGGGTTTTTTTGTGTACTAGCTCATTCTTAAAACTTCTCTCTCAAGTTATTTCTGATTCAAAATGGTAAACATTAGAACATTACAATTTTTAGCAACTCATTTTTATCCTTTTTAGAAGAAACATTCTTGCTCCTTTCATTGCGTTAAATACTGTCCAGTAATTGTCGTACGGTAAGCTGTTAACATAACTTGCAAAACTTTAAAGGCAGTGACAAGGTCTGTAAGTTGTGCAGCTAACGTGTTTTAGAGTACTTTATAAATGACAAAATTCACCATATGCAAATTAGAATAAAATACATTTCTTTCAAATGTAACTATTACAAGCAAGCAGCAAGGGACATGTGACCTATGCAGTTGTAGTTTGAGGATTTTTTTTCTATTATGTGCTGAAGTTTTAGTTTTTGCTTTTATAATACTAGAAGTAGGCTTAATTCACTGTTACAGTACATGAATTAAAGATACCTTTTTGCTTTGAAGTATAACAAATCCTGTTTTTTAAGTACTCTTAGATCAGCAGGAGGGACTTTCATTGTAGCTAATGAGCTTACTGATATGACAGTTCCTGAAGATTCATGTAATTGAAGCTGTCTCTTCTTTTAAACATAATGAATTTCCTGCTTTTCTGTTAGCATTCCAGACAAGAAATATTTTGTTAATTTAGTCCACTTTACTAATTTCTTATTTTCTGGTACTCTAACGATTTATATTGATTTATGCAGGCTGCTGTTTTATTTGATTGACTCTAATTTACACAGACCTTACTGGTAACAGTGTATACAGTCTTCCTTTCATATTGTAATAACAATATAAAACTGCAGGTTTTCTTTCCTCTAGAAGTCATTAACTCATTGTTGCTTTACAAGTAACTTAACCCAAGTAATTTAACAGTTTTCTCATTTTTGAAACTTTATTCAGGTTTTTTCATAGATAATTCATTTTTTTTTAAGCTAGGCACCAAATTGTAAATGCGAAGTTTGATCTATACTCTTTAAAAACCAGGACACTCCCACCTACAACATCTAAAAATTAGGACAGCATGAGAGAACAATATTTTTTTCCTATTACAGAATTTCTAAAAGTCTATGGCAAATTTCTCAGTACTATTAAATAACATACTTTCTGCTACGCGTTGCTTGGGCTTTTGTTTTGTCTTAGGTTGCAAATTCACAGGGTGTATTTTCAGGTAGTCAGGATTGTTGTGTTTGTTTGCATGGGGTTTTTGGTACTTTCAGAAAACGTTACAAACTTCATGAGCTATTCCGTACTGTACTATATTAAGTCGCTACTGAAATCAATAGATCGTTTCACTATCTTGCAGATTACACAAGTTTCGAAGTTCTTATAACAGACTCATAGTGTGGAATAGTAGCCCATTCAGAGATTTACTTTGAAAACAGTTTGTAACTAACATGGTAACAATTTTATCTTAATTATGCCTCTTTTTGAGATTTTTTTTTTTTAATGCCAAGGCTTGTGTTTTTTGTGGAGTTTTTGGTGGGTTTTTTGTTATGTGTGGAATGTTTCTCTGCCTTAAATGGTAGTTCTCAAGCTTGATGGCTATGAAAAATAACCAGGTGACTTGCTACCAGTCAAAGCCATTTCTAGAGGTCCATTTTTAAAAATCTGTATCTGTTACCTGAATTGTCTTTTTTGGTCGCTCTTCAGAAAGAATAAAAAGAGTTCTTCGGAGTATTGAAAAGGGATCTGTATCCTTCTTCGTTTTCGGATGTTAATTTAATTAATTCAGCTATTAGGTAGCTTAACTTATAGTATACAGTTCATCTGTGTTTTTGTTAGGGTTTTTTTATATGTAGATTTGTGAAATACAATTGAAAGCAGCTATTCAGAGATTTCCAGGAATTGCAGAGAATAATGTGACAAATGGCTCATGTTGCAACTTTCTGGTATACACAGGCCTGTAGCTCAAAATCTAATGGTAATAATCACAAAATTTCAGGAATTGTCATAAAAGTCAAAACACAAGGTTTATCTTCCAAGTGAAAATCGCTGTATTACTTGCACCTATTAGAACCTCTGGTTCCTTGGTATGTGATCCTGTTGGTTGCATATCAGGACATGACCCAAGGGAGGTATCAAACTTATGTTATGCCTTAGTTTATATGTCAAGAAGCCAATGTGTGCTTTATAAGAGCTATTGAATACTCTTGTAATTTAGTCTAGAGGCATATAAGTCTATAAGTATTCCTTATATCAAGTGAAAAAGTCTTAAAAGAAATGTGGACTTAATTAGAGGAATTTTATCATAGTAAAGAATTTGATTTT
This sequence comes from Caloenas nicobarica, assembly GCF_036013445.1. Taxonomy (NCBI): domain Eukaryota; kingdom Metazoa; phylum Chordata; class Aves; order Columbiformes; family Columbidae; genus Caloenas; species Caloenas nicobarica. The sequence goes on from NC_088245.1 coordinate 178,764,530, forward strand.
ATGTCCCATGGAAAATTGATATCAAAGTTGAACAAAATGAGAATTAGTCAAATAACTATATAAAAAAGAATGCAATATTTAATTTTGTAAAGGAACTTGCTCATTTGGGGAACAGTTGTATTGTGATTTCTAAAGATTTACTGTTACTAGGAGTAGAAATGCCCCGGTAAAATGAGGTGATGAGACAAAATTAACAGCTGTCATTAGAAAAGGGTTAGAAAACCATAGTCATGAAGAGGACTAAAGTATGTGTATGGGGGTAATAAAGAAGAGGAAGATATTTCACTTAATTAGATTACCACAAATACAAATTAGTTTAGAAAATTAGATCAATGTGCCTAACTATCAAAAGAGTAAGGTCACAGAATTGCCTTCTTGAAATTTGTTTTCCTTGGTGGAAAAAAGCAACTGTGTGCTTTAAGATGGAGTTAGATTGCTTATAATAATGATTATTTGAATGTGGCACTCAAAATAGCAAATACTAAATTTTATGGCTCAAGAGATAAACAGTAGTAGGAATTGAAGTTTTGGGTCGATTTGGCTTTCAAACAAGACTCATATTAACTGCAAAGTAATGGTATCAGCCTTAAAATAGATACTGAAGTATAACAAATTAATGACAGACAAAGAATTCCATATGGAAAAAGGGTTTTGAGATAACATTGTTTAAAAAGAACAAAAACATTTTTAAAAGTGATCTTTTTTCCTTGCTTTTTGTTGTCAAGACTGTGAAAACGTGATGTTTTTAGCAATTCATTTTACAATATTATAGAACACTAAGCAACAGAGGAAGTTATAAAGTATTTGTCCATGTATGCAGTACTTAGATTAGAAGTATTTCAAGCTCTAAATTGTGTGAAAGAGATTCTTATATATGACCAAAATAACATATTATTTTGTGGCTACTGTTTTTTGAAACTATTTAAAGATAATTTGTTTTTTAATCTTGAAAATCTTAGGCTAAAAATTTATATCTGTTTACCAGAAATGTACCATTTAAGACATAAAATGTGCCACTTCAGCATTAAGATGCCATACCAGAAGCATTAAATATTTGCAAAGGGAAATTCATGGTGGTATGGTTTAAGTACACATTTAAATATTTCTACGATTTTGTGTTTATTCATGTTTTTTGCACCCCTGTCTATATCTTTAATGGATCAACAACTCTTGCTCTATTGGGACACAAGTTCTACATTGGCATACTACAGACTTGTCATATTCCTGTCTGAATTTATGATTTTATAATAAATTGAACTTATTGAAAATAAGTTCACCTTCTGTGGTATTTTTTTTCGTCTGAGTACATTTCACAATATAAAAATTTTGGTTTTAAAAGATGATGGAACATACACAATACTGTTATATACTTATTGCAAATAACTTTTTGTCTTAATGTTCATAGCTTTAAGTTGTGCACAATACTGCTGTCTGGCAAGTAATTTTAAGATACAATTATGCAACGAACTGCTGAAATATGACTGAAGTATTCTAGTTCCTTTAGGGCATGGAAGTATATGCATCTCTTGCAAGCATGAATTAGCAAAGTGAATATTAAGCGTTTGAGTATTTGCACATTTTTACCAAAACAACACTTAAATTTGTTATACAATATTTAAGTATGTCAGTCGTCCATGAAAGTAGCTTTCTTTTTTTATCTTCTTCCAGTGATCCAACAGTTAAGTATCATGGTCGATACCTGGTGTAGTCCTTGAGCACCTGGTTATTAAAACATGTAGACAGATCAGGATTCACATAAAGCTGTACAATACTTTTAATGTCATATTTATTCAACTGGGTATAAATATGTGGATGTTACTGAGAGATTTCATTGCTGTATAGCATTTTTAAGTGTCAGTGAGGTTAAAACAAATAAAAGTTTATTGATAGTCTATAGAGGAAATGTAGATATCTACTGAAAGACAAAGAAAAATATCAAATGGGTTATGCAGAAATCAGTTGTAAAAGGAACTTTAAAATGGCAGAAAGGGCAATGGAATAAAAGTTTAATACATTGTGCAGATGCATAGACTCTCAAAAGTAAGAAAGCTTAATTTTAATGAATAGGGAAGTGTGGCAAATGCATATATATGTATGTGTGGGTTCGTGTATCTCACTACCTATATATCTATCTCAGGGAGCTAGAGATTGTGGTGATGGGATTGTGAAGAAAGCTGATAAATCTGGCTGGTTTTAAACTTCCATTTTAAACTTTGCTAGACTGCTGTTCATTAACATTTCATGCTAACTGTTCCTTCTTAATCGTTATTAATCGCTATCACTGTGTATTCCAAGCAGTTAGTTATTAACAACCGTACCCTTCATTAGCTGGGGACATAGAATCCGGTGCAGCCAGCGCAGCGCTTCGTGGTGCGGGTCCCCACGGGTCGAGGTGATGAGGCTCAAGGCCTCTTCAGTGAGGGAAGTTGCAACTGGTGCGAGGGTCTTCTTTCTCTTCCCTCCTCCCAGTTTGATTTCTTCTTTTATGATTCTGTCTCTTGGCAGCTTTTAGTCCACCACCGCACCATATCACTGTGTGCTGTGCAATACTGGAGGATTTTGCGTGGCCATTTTTACCTCTTGCCTTTGCCTCTGTTTCTTTCTTTCAGTATCAATCCAAGGATGAATTAACAGACCATCAGTGACTTGTTTGACATTCACAGGTTTCTGTTTTCAGCTTGCCTGTATTTTCAAGTTCTGAGCTTAAACTGTGCACCGTAAAAAGAAAGATGTGGTGTCAGGCTGCATTTCACCCAAGAGGTTCCCAAAAGAAGTTTATCACGTGTCTAGCAGGCCAGGGCTCTTGTGTACGTAGCAAAGGGCACACTTAAGATAAGGTCTGAAGCATATTCCTACTGATGATAGTACGATGATTACTGGGCAACTGGGTACAAAAATGCTTATGCATTGTTTACTGGTTAAACTGCATTAGACTGCTCATATTTGAATTTGAGTTCAAAATAGGAGAAAATAAGTTAAATGCTACTTAGAGAGCTGCTTCTTTCATGTGTGCAACTGGAGTCTGCTTTGGCTACAGCAAGTTCAAGGGCTCAGGCATCAATGGCATTGTCAGAGTTTTGGAGAAAAAAGGATTTCATCAAGAGTATTGTATACTGTTATACATACACCAAGAAAAATTAAAAGAAAAAAAAAAGGGGGGGGGGGGTGCAAAAAGGTAGGAAATGGCTGTAGAAGGCAAGAGAAAATGTCATGTTGGGAGAAATAAAGCATAAATATTGTATTTTCAGTATTCTGTGACACCCAATAGTGTATCCAACCAGACCTTATTCCACCTTCTAATATTTTGCCTCTGGAATATTTCTTTGTTAGTGCTCTAAACCATCTTAACAATACAGGGATTTTGTTGTTGTTTTTTGGGAGGTTTTTTAGGCTATATTTTGTCATTTAACTTTAATTTTAAATGCTACATCAACAATATATTGGCAATTTAAAAAAAAATATTCAGTAAACTCTGTCCGTCAGGCCAGTATGAAGTTCAAATGGCAAAATCAATAATATATTTTCAGATATTTGTTTTTTATATAATACTATATAGTTTTCTGCATCAGACTTGTTACTGTCACTCTCTCTTCTCAGAATATAGGAACCAGAATAGCACAAGGGATGCAAAACATCTATAGGCAGAGGAAGATTGTGTTGACATGGAGATTGCAACCATTCAAGAAAATTGTCATACAGGGTGGGCAGCACGTAGGATTTCTGAAATATCTGTTGCAAAAAGTAGCAGAAGGTTTACAGCGATATAAATGAGAGAGCACACAAGTAGTAGCATTTTGCTTTGGAGAATTATTTCTAGGATTTGAGATAAAATGGGTGTAGTCCCAAAACTAGATGAATTATTGCTTTAATTTTAAGCAAGAATAATGATCTGGGGATGGCGGAGAGGAGAGAAAAATGTCTCCATAAAAAGTTGTTGGAAGAAAAAATTCAGAGTACAGTATTCTCATATTGTATACAAGTTTCCATTTCTGCATTCCGAGATGACTGAGATATGGAACTAAAAGTTCAATAAATACATGTTTTAGTAAGTATATGTTATGCCAAGTTTTGCTGTGGCTATTGTAATGTTGCGTGACTGCAGAATATTTAAGAAACTGGGAGAAAATAGTGATTTGGACAATTACACATCTTTTTGTCTGACCTTAATGATATGAAAGTTCATAGAGGAAAGAATAATCAAACATGTGGAGGTTAATGAGAGTGGCATAGAATGGAAATGAATTTATTGGTAGTAGACTAATCTGCTAGCTTTGACTATTAGTTTCTTTTTTTTTTTTATTGACACATGAAATCTGTGTTGACTTCAGGAAAGCACTTGATATTCTGTAAAAGGGGAGAATATTCATTAGAATATAAAGTAGAAGAAGCATAAAGTACTGTCTAAAAGGAACATGGCAAAACGTTTATTATTGAACCAATGAGCATATCTGACAAAGGGTTAGACAGCTTTGCCAGCCAAGGCGGGGAATAGGTTGTCATCACTGAATGACCCTGAAGAAAGAGGGTAAAAGAAATTAAAATCGATAGTCTGAAGTACAAGATCAGGCATCTTGATACTGTTATAAGAGCTTTGGTCAAAAAAAAAAGTGGTTTTATTTTAAGATAATCAGATAAGGTATTTGCAGTAGAACTGTAGAAGTAGTAATGTAAACATTAAAAGGGCACGTGAGTCATCACCTGACATACTATGGAGAAAGGTTTTAAAAGAGGAGCAGGTGAAGTGGCTTGTGGAATAATTATGGTATTGGAAAACCTGAATCAGGAGAGGAAACCTGAAAAACAAAGCTGTTTTAACCATGAAATCTAATTATTGCCTATAAAAATAGCAAGAGCCTTTTTGAAATAGGGGTATGAGAGTTCAGAGGATGTAACTAAGAGTGTTCAGGTAAATATGTGTTGTATTCAACGAACAACTTGAGTTTGTGGGCTCACTAGTATTCAAATCCCCAGTCTTTGTTTCCAGACTATTATATGAGTTGCTTACTTCAATTTGGCTTGGGTTTATATCTGAATCCTCCCAGGATTAGGGCATAAAGTTAGGGATTTTTTTTTTTCCTTTTCTGCCATTCTTCTATGTCTCTTCAGATTTTCTACTATGTCTTCTAGAGGGGTACGAGGGAAGATTTGCAGTTTTTTCATGTGATCTTTTTGCTGAAGAGCTGCTCATGTTTACAGATTAGGTTTTTTTCATCTGTTTTTCACTAAATTGGAAATTGCAAAGGCAATGGTACCAAAGTAATACCAGCATATTGTGAGCTAGCCTCTGCATGAGGCCATCACCAGAAATATAGCCTTGAAGGAAAATATATCTGACAATTGTGCACTGCTGAAATCAAAGAAATGTTGCATTTTTGTATTCAGGAACAGCTTAAGATCATGACAGAGTAAAATAACCCTTCAGAACAAGGTAGAGATGTAAAGATTCTTGATCAAATATGTAACTGTTCAAGGTCAAAAGAACTGAAGTAATAGAAATATAAAATTGGTTTTGTTGGAAGCAAGAATTCAAAAGTCTCTTGTTTACAAACCTGTTAATCAACTCTAGGCCCTGAGTTGGTGGGTAAAAGGATGCAGCTGTTAAGTCAGCTCCTACCTGCAATTGATATAGAGGGTTTTTTCATGGTTTCTTGTTTGTTTGTTTGTTAGTTAGTTAGTTAGTTAGTTAGTTTGTTTTTAAACCTGTGTACTTGCTAAGTCTCATCATTCTGACATTTTGCAAGTGTGTCACTTTAATTTTATGCTGTGAACTCATTTTATGCAAGACAAACTACATTGCGAAGGGTCCTATGGAGAGATTAAGCACGAGGCATTATAGTCTGTGTTTCTTGGCAGCTTTCTAATTAAATCATTGTCTTAAAATTGTGTGCCTATCCTCAAAGGCTTCTTATGGCAGCAGAAGTATGACTTTATATTAAAATCAGGTTTGTTTTAGGAACCTGTGAAGACTGAAGCACATCTGTAGTCAACATTGTCAGCTTCTAGTTTTAGCTCTGCTTCCCAAAGAAGGCAGTTTCTTAACTACTGAAGCCAGCTGACCTAGCTGGTGATGATTTGCCAACTCTACTATTCAAATGGAAAACAGTGTTTTTGAGTAAACAGTGTGTTTTAAAAACAAAATGATGAGTTATAAATTATAATATGAACATACATTTATATTCCCTTATTCTTTTTAGAAAAGTTGTCTCCAAATTGTGTGGTGTGTTTTTTTTTCGTTTGTTTGGGGTTTTTTTTGTTTGTTTTGTTTTTAAGTTTACACTACCATCTTAACAGGTTGCCATTGATCACTTTATAGTTTTGGTAACCTTTCTGCTATGAATGGGATTGTAGTTGCTATACAGCATTTTACTCTAGTCACTCTCTGAGACTCTTATGAGAGAAAGCTGTGTTCATCTGTGTGTATCTTGTATTTTCCATCACATAACTCTACTCAGAGCATGAATTAATGGATCCACTACAGATCTTAGTAAGGTCATAGGGCCACAAACTTTCTTCAGAGATTTTTTAGATAAAGGTTAAAGCAGCTTTACCATTATAGGTACAGCATATTATGAAAGAAATAAATAAAGAAAAAAAGGAAAAAAATCAAGTCATTAGACTAAAATTCAGAGTGTGTTCTTATCTATATATGTTGTTCCTATGGAACGTATTTACACGTTAAGTTTAGTTCATAAACAATCAGGAAATAAATCTTAACTGATTTCAGTAATGTAAGTCCAACATAGAATACATGCTAACAGGAGTTATCCTCAGGTTACTACTTATGGTCTTGATATTTTAATAATCTATTTACAGATCAAGTGTTCAACATCCATGCATTGTTTCAAATGGATGAAAGTTGCATTTCTCTTTTTCTGATACAGAAAATTTGCACATTTTCTCTATCCTTCTATAAATCCCTGATGTTTCATCTCTTGTCTTTTTCCTAGGTCTGTGTTTTGCTCTGCCAAACTCTCTCAAGTGCTTGCACTTCCCTCCAGCGTGTCAAGCACTTTCGCTTTGACAAATTCTGTTGGTTTGTTTACCAGGCATCATGCTTTCAAACTAGGGAATTGAGTCTTAGGTTTCATGCATAGGTGTTTAATAGCCCCATTTTCTCTGTGTTTTGAGGGTCTTATTTTCTTTATGACCTTCTATACAAATGTCCTTATTTTCTTCTTTTAGCAGAATGAGATTGAAGGAACTTGTCCTTCGGTTAATCAGAAGACAGACCAGCATACATGTTTGTCAGGTTATTTAAAAGAGAGTGTTAACTGCAGTGCAAAACCTTAAGCATAAAAAGAAAACAAAATGCAGTGTTCAAACAGCATACATGTAATTAGAATAAGGCAACCGCATAAGAGAAGGGGGCTGAATGTTGTAGAATGACACCTCATCCCCCCCGCCCCCCCCCCCCAATCTTGTATTTTATTTGTTCAGTGTGGTTTTATTTCAGAATTAAAAATGTAGTATGCTGGTTTGGATGAGCTTTTAACTCATGTGTTTTACAAACAATGTTTCTTGTTTAAGGTGTTAACAGAATGAATGTTCTGTATTTTAGTCTCAGCAGAAAACCTGGAGAAGAGCCTGAAGCATATGGAGAGACAACTCCAACAGCTTGAGAAGGATTTGCAGACTTTTCCAGTTCCTGAAGATAAGCACGATAAGTTTGTAGCAAAAATGTCAATATCCTTTGGAGTACTTTTGGAAAAAAAAAAGCAGCAATTTAATTGCATTACTTTAGATGGAAGTTATGAAAAGAAATGTAATTTGCAGCATCTATTTTTGAAAAATATAACTTTCTCCCTTTATAACTAAACACACGAACAGTCCAGTTAAAGGATTCATCTGGAGTGGATAGACTGTGGAGAAAAGTGCTTACTGTCAGGTTTTACACTGTGTCTAAGTTTCTTAACTTAGTGAGAAGTAGTTATAACGAGAATGTTAAGCACTTTATTTTCGTGTTAAATGATTTTTTTTAATGTGAGAATATCTTAGGAAAAGATGTCTGTCACCCTGTGTTTGTTTTCTGATGTATGCATTTCCACTGTGAATGCTTTTGTATATGCAACCACAGAACCAAAGAATTCCTTTTCTCATTTCACAGAATCACAGAAGCACAGAATGTTAGGGATTGGAAGGGACTTCAAAAGATCATCTAGTCCAATCCTCTCGCCGGAGCGGGAACACCTAGATGAAGTTACACAGGAAGGCATCCAGGCGGGTTTTGAATGTCTCCAGTGTTCTGTCACTCTCACTGAGAAGAAGTTTCTTCTCATATTTAAGTGGTTCTTAAGTGGTTCTTAAGTGGTCCTGTGTTCCAGTTTGTACCCATTGCCCCTTGTCCTATCACTGGTTGTCACCGAGAAGAGCCTGGCTCCATCCTCGTGACACTCACCCTTTACATATTTATAAACATGAATGAGATCTCCCCTCAGTCTCCTCTTCTCCAAGCTAAAGAGACCCAGCTCCCTCAGCCTTTCCTCATAAGGGAGATGCTCCACTCCCTTAATCATCTTCGTTGCCCTGCGCTGGTCCCTCTCCAGCAGTTCCCTGTCCTTCTTGCACTGAGAGGCCCAGAACTGGACACAATATCTCAGATGAGGTCTCACCAGGGCAGGGTAGAGGGGGAGGAGAACCTCTCTCAAGCTACTAACCACCCCACTTCTAATCCACCCCAGGATGCCATTGGCCTTCCTGGCCACAAGGGCACAGTGCTGGCTCATGGTCATCCTGCTGTCCACCAGGACCCCCAGGTCCCTTTCCCCTACGCTGCTCTCTAATAGGTCGTTCCCCAACTTATACTGGAACCTGGGGTTGTTCCTGCCCAAATGCAAGACTCTACACTTGCCCTTGTTATATTTCATTAAATTTTTCCCCGCCCAACTCTCCAGCCTGTCCAGATCTCGCTGGATGGCAGCACAGCCCTCTGGCATGTCAGCCACTCCTCCCAGCTTGGTGTCATCAGCAAACTTGCTGACAGTGTACTCTATTCCCTCATCCAAGTCGTTGATGAATATATTGAATATATTTTTTATGTATATATATTTTTTAATGTATATATATATATAAAAATATATATTGAATAGTACTTGTCCTAGTACTGACTCTTGAGGCATTCCAAAGACACAGGGCTCCAACTAGACTCTGCACTATTTATTTATTCCAAATCCTGCAGCCAACTTCCCTGCCTGCCTCCCTCATAAGAAATCTTTGTGACAGGAAGATACTTAATTAATGAAGATAAAAACCCATACTTTTACTTAAACCTCTCTACCAGATGATGGTCATATGAGACTAAGACTAATCTGAAAGCAGAAATATCAGCAGATAGATAATCAGGTAGAAATTTCCTTTCCATGCATGGTAAGGTTGTTCCCTAACTGGAAGACAACTTTGCTGTGTACAAAGGCAGGGGGACTCAGGAGACAGTCCTGTTGATTAATCTCATACTCATAAAAGATGACAAGGGACCCTGAGGCCAAGTAGATGTACTGGTTCTTGCTGCATTAGGGCCAGTTTCTCCTTCAGTAGACTAGCTGCAAGCAAAGTGTTTACAGCTTAGCTTTAGGCCTTCTCTGAACTCTGTGGGCTATCTGTAATCTTGCAATATTGCTATTTTTTCGTAAAGTTGGGTATTTTTTTGGTGAGGTTGTTCTGTTTGTTGTTGTTGCTCGCTTTTTTTTCCAGCTCAATGTGTTTTTGAGAGATATGTTGCAGCCCACCAGCATGGTGTCTCTATAGTGTGAAATGTAAGTTTTGTCCCTGAAGATGCCAGTAGCATAACAGGGGAACTAGGAGAAGGGATCCTGAAGGCAAGAGATAAACTATTGCTAGGAAGTTAAAGGAAAACATATCCATCATAGCTTTCTCAGAAATGTCGCTAGGACTATGCAAAGTCTGTGTTTGGTTAAGAAAATGATGTATGGTCTAATAAGTTAGGAATGAAAAGCACGTATTAAGAAATAAAACCTGTGAAAAAGGACAGACTGTTCTTAATCCAAAATAGTCATGATGCTGGCACTTAAAATACCCTATAACCTTTCATTTTTAAGCTGAGGACTAGAGTTTGAAGTAACAGATAATTTAGCATACAGCTTTCTTTGGAGATGTGGTTATAAAACTTCCATACCTATAAAACAGACATGAAAGGAATTAGCTGAGTTTGGTTGAGAATGCATGAAGAATACCCTGACAAAATTAGCTTCACTTGAGAAAGAGAGCATGGGAAAAATAAGCTGAGGAATAAATAGGTACTTCTGTGCTAATATCAAAGATCAAAAATAAAGAAATGACTGTGGGGTGCCTCATTTCCCTTTGTGTTACTGATGTATTGGGCACTTCTGAAACTTCTTGTCACGGAGTAGAATATTGTGCTATAAGGTTATAAATTGTATTTAGGAAGATTAAGTCACAGTTGTAGAGAAACAGTTTGAAAAGTTAAAATATAATAGAAGTCAGATCGGCTAAATAGGCAGACCTTGACAATAAATAACATAACTTGTTTAGGGATTGAAATTCCATTCCCAAATATGAAGAGCATTAGAGCAGTTTACCAATTGCTTTAAGGATAGCAATCATTTTAGGAAATGCAAAAGGTGGTATAGATGTCATCTTTCTCAAGCATCTCAAAAGCTGCAGTCCTGCCAAGGAAGACTTAGGTTATCAATGTGTACCAAGAAGATAAGCCATAGCCATAAAGCTAAGTTTGTTCTTTGCATCAGTTTTCTCTGGGGAGAACTTCAGTTGACCCCACTCTGCAATATTTTGAGTGGAAGGATGATCTCAGATGAAGGAGTCAGTGGAAGTTTTTTTTTAAAGGGGAATTTAAAATGAATAGCAATAAATCCCCAGGAGTAACCAGTGGTCACGAAAGACTTGAAAAGATTTAAAAATGAACTCAAATATAAGCTGGACTACAGATTCTTACAAGAACTAAGTTACTCCAAGACAGCAAAGGAATCTAAGCTGAAAAGAAGCAGCTGGGTTTCTTAAAAGGGCTGCAAGGAGGATCTGAGATGTGGAGCAATAAGTCTGGCTTCTGTACCAAGAAAACTGATGAAGACTGAATAAAACCAGAACCAACACCTATATATGGGAGATATAATATGATGGGAGAGAGTCAATGTGAGTTTTGTAAAGAGAAACCATCCCTCACAGATTTCTTACAGCAAGCAGTAAAGGTAGGACAGTCAGTAGAGCACAACTGAATTTCCATGCACCTTTCAACAAGGTGTATTAATAAAGACTTGCTAGAAAATAAATTTCTTAGGTCAAAAGTGGAATGATTTTTTCTTGATTAATATCTTAAAAGAAAAAAATTAAAAAAGGAAAAAAACCTCATGTCAAAAAGGAGATAATTGGCAAATGCTGATAAAAGAACAAGTCAGCTTCAATGATGGAGCAATAGATTTGGAGGAAAAACATTACATCAGAAAAACTGAGAACAATTATAGTTAAGAGCAAGCAGAAAACAAATAAGTTGTTTTAAAAATCAGTAATACTCTTGTATTTTGAGTGCTTCCATCACCCCATCTCAAAAAGTATACTGTATAACTTCTGGTGGAGCAGACAGTGGTGACAATGATAAGCAGCAGGCAATAGTTTCTGCATCAGGGGAATTTTAATAGATTAGCACTCTGAAGGTGGAAAATCAAAAAAGTTAGGAAAATACAGTAAAAATACTTGTAATTTTGTATGCCATACAAGAGGAAAGTTGGGAACATATTCATTGTGTCTTATTAATAGCCGAGGTTCATCCCGTGCAAAATACTGTCCAGCAAGTTAAAGCGTAGTAACAGAAATGTTTTATTACACAGCAGACAAACTGTAGCATTTGCTTTTAGGATGTTGTAGAGGCTGAAAATGTAAATGAATTTCGTGTTAAGACTTAGTTAGCTAAAAGTAGTACGTCTGGAGGTATTAAATACAGTAGTCCAGAGGTAGCTTTAGCTCAGAAAAATCACTAGCTTGCTGACTGTTAGAAAGTAAATACTAGATCAGTTGAATGATCACACTATGCTTACCAAGTTTCCTTCTTGTTTTCCCTAATCATTGGGTATTGACTACTGTCAGAAACAGGTGAGATGAATATTTGGTCTTACTCAGAATAAATTGGTACAGGTAAAAGTAGCCATACTACATATTTCATGGTATTAGACTGTACAATTTACAATATTTTGAATAGTAAATATCATGAACAGGAATAGTTTGCCCTCACCTACTACCTCTCCCAGCAGATGGGCAGTAATTTCAGAACAGTGAAGTTGCATATTATTTCCAGTAAAGTCTGTGAGCACACTAATTAAAGAAGCTCCCATTTAGAAAAACAGGAACTTCAATAAATTACGAAGCAAAAAATGTTTGATGTAAAGGTTAGATAATCCTGCACAGCTTGATGAAGCCTGGACCTGTCTTCACTTTTATTCCTATGACAAGCAAAGCTGAATGATGCTGATGCCATGAAAGGCATGCAGCTCATAAAAAGAAACCAGCAGGAAATCTGAAAAAGGAAGGATGGTGCTTTGTTGGAAATAATTTTTCATCCTGAGTACAATTAGGCTCCATGGACAAGCAGGCTATTACATCCTGTCACTAAATATCACAACCCAAAGGCCCCTAATGAACTGATTAGCATTCTTATTTCTTTAGGAAGTCAGATATATGCACAGTTGGTGCACTCTTTTATTGACAAAGTCTAGAATTATGAATATTTCTCTTATATATTAGATGATGCTAGTTTGTCAGTCATCTTACATGTAGAGGCTGAAAAGAAATTAGAGTTTTTAATATTATTGCAGCTCTTTTGTTTACTTTAGTAAGGGAAGGCAAAGAATGTTGAATTGATGTTGATTTTGAGTATTGAATCCATTGAGTGAAATGTTCAATAAAAAGCATGGTGAACAAGATACACTTGCATGTTCAAAATAAAAATTTAGTGGGTTTATGAAGAGTATTGCATATTAATAGCTTAATTAAGTAACTTAGTCAACATGCTCTTTATCACTCCAGCTCTCATCTCATGATTTTCTAAATAGCAACTGGGAAACTCTTGACAAGTTTCATCCTACAACTGAATGGAGTGTTAACGGCGATTTTCACAGAAGCTTATGAACTAATACTTCAGAGAAAATGAGTTGGGTGCTGCCTTTCAGACAGGAACAGAGTCCTTTCTTTTTGATCAGTTCTCTGTTCCTCTTTCATTGTTGTTTAAGTTAATTTGGTGACATTTTGAAAAGAGAAGGAAGGAGCAGTGCTTACCCGAGTCAGAATCTGATTCAAGGGAGGTAGAAGAAACCCATTTCAGCTGTGAGAAAGAGACTACCTGCTGCCTCTAAATTGTGGGTTACTTAATAGGCCTCATAGTTTGAGCTTCCTTCTGTGCAACATAAACAAAATGAAGTCTGTACGATGTCATCACATCCTAAGGACTTTGGAAGATTAGAGTACCTGACCTTGTTAGGGGAAAAAAGATTGTATGCTGCTCTTTGGGAGAGGGTCAAGATGTTGACAGTGTGGGCAGGTAGTGAGATAGGGCTTTGGCAAACAATGTCAATGTAAGTAAAAAAAATCCTTTATACAGGCCTTTAATATCTGATCTGGACCTCAGATGTGTATTACAGCTAGCAGTGGTGGTTTTGCTCGTAATATACGGAGAGCACGCACTGGATGCAGCAGCTCTTTGTGGTACAAATACATGTCAATTTGTTTTAGTATTATAGCATAGAGGCAAGTAGGAGTGAGTGAGTCAAGGAAGAGGTATTATTTGACAAATACTCCTCAGAAGGTGCTAATTTAAAAATCTAAACGTTTCTATGTTTTTCTTGGACTATTATATTCAGATATGGAATTTTACTGTTGAACCTGCTGCATGTATATAAAAGGAAATCTCTTTGACACATTTTCCAAACAATTGCAGCTAATTTCGCAAGAACTTGATGTGGGAAATCCTTAACAGAGCCCTAGAACATCCACACACTTTCGCCTTAGTGGAAAACATTTGTTGATATTCTGGTTTGAAGTGACCTCAAAGTCTTTTTGCACTAGTCTTCAAAAAGTTTGCCAAGTTTTTACAGAGGCAGTTACTGGCTTAATATAGCAGCAGTCTGAGTTTGATTTTGAAGATTCTGCTAAAATGTATGCAGCATCTATGCATTTGTTAATCTTTTTTTCTTCTGCAGAATAGTACTCCTTTTCAATTATCTACACTTAATATGTAGGTTAGTTTGTGAAAAAGTCACAAGCAGTGAATATAGGTTCTACCAAGGAAATGTTTGGTACAGATTAACATTACTCATGATCTGCTGTAGGGTAACAGCTGCTTTTACTTAGCTTGAGTTACCCTGCAATATATTAGTATTTTTATATAGCACAATATATATAAGGGAGTGCAGAGGAGGGCGATGAAGCTGCTGAGGGGTCTGGAGCACAAGTCTGATGAGGAGCAGCTGGGGGAACTGGGACTGTTTAGCCTGGAGAAAAGGAGGCTGAGGGGAGACCTTATCTCCCCCTACAACTACCTGAAAGGAGGTTGTAGCATGGAGGGTGTTGGGCTCTTCTCCCAAGTAACAGGTGATAGGACAAGAGGAAATAGCCTCAAGTTGTTCCAGGAGAGGTTTAGATTGGATATTAGGAAAAAATTCTTTCTGGAAAGGGTTGTCAGGCATTGGAACAGGCTGCGCAGGGAAGTGGTAGAGTCACCATCCCTGGAGGTGTTTAAAAGACATTTAGATGAGGTTCTTAGGGATGTGGTTTAGTGCTAGAGTTAAGTGAGGTTATGGTTGAACTCGGTGATCCTGAGGGTCTCTTCCAACTGATACGATTCTATGATATTACAATCAGTATAAACTTCAGACAAGAAAAGAGCTGCTGTGAATATGCGAGACGAAACGTAGAGCAGTTAGAACTTTTGCTGCAGATATGACTTGTCTCAGCCCTGCATTGCTTTCCTGTTCCATTAATGAGCAGAATGATGATCTGTAGTCCCATGAGTCCAAAAAGGCAGTCTGTAAGTGAAGCAGCTTCAGAAAAAGTTAACAAATACCAAACTTCTTGATTTCCTTTTCTCCCACCTGTGTTGCAGCTCTGCTGTATTTCTGTCTTCATTCATCCAAAGCCAATGAATTGTGTAGCTGATAATGCATATATATCAACCTGTTCATAATAATTACAGTTGAGACTGCTTTCCTCAGTAGTATTCCCTGTTGTCTCCAGTTTAGCTAGTGCTGGCTAACAAAAGCCATATTTAAGCAAAAAAGGAAGAAGACTTATTAAAAATACCTAAATTGAAGCACAGTCTCAATAGAATGCTAGGAGCTTAAGGTATTCCATGATGCACCAGATGGAAAATAAAAATCTCAGGATTCATCGTGTCTGGTATTAAAATACTGGATAGTAAAGGATCTTTCTGGAATGCTGTATTTTTGGTTTAAAATTATGCATCTCAAATGCAAGAGGAGTCAGTTTTCACAGTATAAACTAAGCAGTTTATACAGTATATATTTCTATTTACTCTATTTACATAGCTGTAACTTTAGTTACATCTTGCAGAATATCACAGAAATTTCTTCTTTCTCACTTCTCTATCCCCCAAGTTTCCTTTTCTGTATATGCTCCAGCATATCCTTTGCTTACAAACTTAGGTATACACTTTATTGATAATTTTAGCGCTTTTTTTCTGAATTTGTTTTCCTTCCCAGAAAACTGAACTAAGTTACCGGAATGTTTGATGTATGGCATTGCACATACTGACAACAAAACAAATTTATCTAATTTCCCTTTACCCTCTGTGTAAACAACCTCATAATTCCAAAATATATCTTATTTCTCCCTAAGTTCTGTTAATGAAATGTTAAGAATCACAAATAAGTATCCTAAATAATAGGATCAAAAATAAACAGGATGTAGCAATGTTTGTTTCTAGTTGCACTTAATGGTTTTTTTTTTTTGAACTGCTGACATTTCTTTTGATGGTCCTAACCTATGTTTCATCATGTCTTGTTCTCATAATACCTTTTTAATATAATATTTGGCAGCTGGTACATACTAACCTCTCATCACTTTTCCTTGCTGTCTCACCGATAGATTTGGACATCCTTAATAATTTTAAAGAAGCTCAACTATGAAGGGTAGTTTCCTGTAAGCTCTGTGTGCATCTTGAGAGCTAAGAAGAAGAGAGGGATTTAGATTGATGCTGAAGAAAAAGTGGGCCAGCAACATTAATTCTCTGAGCTGTTGTTGGCCAGTCCATGCAGGCAGTTTGAAGTTGCTCATGAGCTGCATCTTGTGAGGTCAACAGAGGCATGGAGAGAAGCTCATATTAGCTAAGGAGCCTTGTTAAAGGAAGAGAAAGTTTGAAATGAAGTGTTTGGGGGCTGATGGGAGATGTATCATTTCAAATCATTGAAATCTAGGCTTTAATTAGTCCTTTTCTACAAGACTGTCAGAGTGGAGACTGTTCTGCCCTTACAGACCCAGCTAATAGCCGTCTGCATTTGAGCCGGCAATGTGTGCTTACAGCCCAGAAGGCCAATAGTATCTTGGGCTGCATCAAAAGGAGAGTGGCCAGCAGGTCGAGGGAGGTGATGCTGCCCCTCTGCTCTGGTGAGACCCACCTGGAGTCCTGCATCCAACTCTGGAGCCCTCAGTATAGGAGACACATGGAGCTTTTGGAGAGGGTCCAGAGGAGGCTACCAAGACAGGAGAGGTGTTCCAGCTCCCTGATCATGAGGACAGACTGAAAGAGTTGGGGTTGTTCAGCCTGGAGAAGAGAAGGCTCCAAGGAGACCTTCTTGTGGCCTTTCAGTACTTAAAAGGGGCCTATGAGAAGGATGGGGGCAGACTTTTTAGAAGGGCGTGCTGTGACAGGACATGGGGTAATGGTTTTAAACTAAAAGAGAGGAGATTCAGCTTAGACATGAGGAAGAAATTTTTTACAATGAGGGTGTTAAAAGACTGGAACATTTGGCCCAGAGTTGGTAGATACTTCATCCCTGAAAACATTCAAGGCCAGGCTGGATGGGGCTCTGAGCAACCTGATCTAGTTGAAGATGTCTCTGCTCATTGCAGGGGGATTGGACTAGATGACCTTTGAAGGTCCCTTCCAGCCCAAACTATTCTATGACTCCATTATTCTATAACAGTGACATTTGAATGTTGTGAAAGTGCCTTTTTTCTCCTTTCTTGCATGTGTCTGAGAACATCATTGTATAACTTTCTAGCATGGATTCTAAATCACAAATTTAAAACCATTAACTGCTTACTTGGTATTTTAAAAGGAACGTTGACAAAACAGAAGGACATTTAATACAGAAATTCAAATTGGATTCAGCCTCTGAAAAAAACTAAAAGAAGAGTGCATTGCAAAAAACCTGAAGGGTAAAAACATTCACCCAGCAGTAAATTGTTACTGTGTATATAAAACAGAATGTTGGACAAAAATTCTACTTGTTTACATTTTAATGCACTGGTTTAAAAATCCTGGTTTTCATAAAGTAAAATGACCACAGTGTATGTATCTGTAGTATAAAGTATATATATACAGTAAATTCTCTTCTGCAATAGTTGGAGCGGGCAATTGGGAGTAAAGGTAGAATTACCGTTTCTTGTCTTTTGTAGTCTTTCCTGCAGCAGGAAAATAATGGAAAGTAAATATTTGTTTAGCTACCATTCCAGTAAAGTAAACACTTTATGAAGTCGTCCTACATAAGGAAATGACTACACACAATATTTCTTCTTTGAGCTTCTTTGACAAACTGTATTATCAAAAGTCTTGAATAAACATAGAGTTTTTTATTTTGTTTATGTTACACAGTGTTTTGGTGCTGTTTATGAACTATCTTTTGCAGAAGTCGTTCTATTATTTTCACCTCTAATTAAGTTGTATTGACATTGCAAACAGCCTTAGAAAAAAGCATAAATACCCGATTCGGCCACCAGTAACAGAAATGTAGGCATTGCTGTTGCTCCAAAAGCATTAAAAAATAATTAAGATCAAGTTTTTAATCATTCATGATTTTTACTTTTAATACTGTTATGAATTTTTGTATTTTTACTCTAATTTTAGTAGGAACTATACTGTTTCTTTATATATTTAAGTATCTAGATTAGTTATTGGTTTCTGTAGCTAAATTTCATGTGAATTGTAGTTTATATAAGTAAACCTTTAGCTTCAGTAGGGAGACAGTAATACTAAATAAACTACATAGGTCCTTGAAGTTAGACTAGCCTCATACATCTCATTGCATACAAAATTATATGATAATGGAATAATCTTTAAATTTAAGTGCCTGAGAAAATTTGATGAAAGCATGCTGATTTGTTCAGAGCCTGAATATGCACAGTAAATACTAGGAATCATATGTGATATGGAAGGAATCCTTCTGATACTTCATTTGATGCAAATGAAAAATGCATATGAAATACAGATCAATGTTAAGTAAAAACCGTGGGTTTGACTGGATTTACTGAGTATTTTTGCAGCCTTAACAGCAGCATACAGCTTTCTAGTTCATGCCAAAGAAGATTTTCAGAAACTTTCACGGATGCATGAGAACATGGAAAAACTCTATCAGAACGTGATGGGATATTATGCGATTGATCTGAAGAAGGTTTCAGTGGAAGAGTTTTTAACAGACTTGAACAACTTCAGGACAATGTTCATGGTACAGTCTGTTTCTTTTCTGCCTAATGTTTCTTAATTTTCTTCCTCCTTAAATGACATCTGATGCTTATATCAGAAATTGGACTTTGCACATACTAAATTCTTAGGATATCCTAGGGATAATAGAGTTTTGAGTTGTTAGTTGTGGATGATTTCTTTCTGAAAAAATTGGAAATTCCTAATAGCCATTGATGTGATTTAAAACTGAACCTCTTATGTGTATGCATAACCTGAAAGGGAAAAAGCTGAAACTGTAACTTTTTAAAATACAACTGCATTTTCTGCCTAAAGGATGCTTGTTATTTATTTAAATATAAAGATTCTAACAATTATTCTGTATCTATAATGCATGCTCCTCCCATGCAAAATCCAGACCCAGGATTTTATTTCGTTTAATTTTTCTTGTGCCTGCAGCACTTGATCAATGTCAAGGTTTACATCTGTAAGCAGGTTCCCTGCTATGGGAACTCAAAGCTCCTTATCCTGGTTTAAAAAACTAGCATATTTTCCTCAGTCTCAGGCTGTTTCTAAGGACCCTTAATTTTTGTGACAGTAGATCATCTAGGATTTTGGTTTTATGCATTTTAAATGCTGCTTCTTTTCCCTTTTAAAAGGATGATTGGGGTGGACGCAGGCTAAGAACTACTATTTTATCGTAATTTTCAATGTTTGAATTACATTTAAGAAACAGACATTAATTAGGCTGAGACAGGCTATTGTTGGGTGGCTCGTTTTGCGTAGTGCTCAGAACATAGTTGTAAGCATAATTCAATCTCAGTTAGCAGAGCTTTGCCTTAGAGTCTTCTAAAATAGTTACAGATGTGGAGGTTAACTCAGTCCTTCCATTACAGGACAGTATCCACATTGTATATTCAAACACTTGCACATACTAGCTCATCTTAAAAGCTTGAGCTACTTTGGAAATCTAATTTTATTTTTCTTTAGATGTTTTCTGAGGCCAACCACATTTTCATTATGCTTGAGAATTTTAATAATAGGATAGGTATTCTTTAACTTCAGTATTTTGGTGGTGGTGGTGGGTTTTTTTTGTTTGTTTGTTTTTAATTCCACCAAAATATGATTTAAGAGTTTTAACTAGAGACTATTCTGAAAAGTGAGGTAGAAATTTCTCACCAAAGTATTTTTTATATGTTCATAGAAACAGTCTTCTTGGCAAATTTCATTATAATTAGCAGTTTTCCAACTTATTGCACGTTCTTTTACCGTTATCAATGTAGTTATTTTGGAAGAGGGATGATTAACTTGAGGATGTACTTCAGAATACATACTCAAGACTGGTATATCCCTCAAAATAACTGGACAACTTCAGGAAAACTGATGGCTATATAAGTTTGACATACTTTTTTAGAGCTCTTGTTTCAGATTAGTGCGGTTCACTATCTTGGTCATTTATGAGTACATTCAGATTGGTAAAGTTGGGGAGGCAGGAAGCTGTTGTTGATTTTCTGTGGGGGTTGTGGTTTTGTGGGTTTTTTTCAGTTTTGTTTTTTAATTTAAGCTTTCTTTGCAAAAATAGTTTGGTGGTTTTTGTGTTGTTTTATTCTGAAAACTTGGTGGGTAAGCAACTCATTCTCAAGAAGTGGCAGAATAAGAAGTTAGGTCCCGAATTGTGTGTGAATTTATTCATTTGGATAACTTGGAAATGGTGACTTTTGTCACATGTGGCTACTTATGATGGCATAACGTACTGGCTACACTTCTGCAGGAACCTTATCTGAGCATGAGCCTTGTGACAGTCTGGAGCAGCGATCCAACTCATGCCTATTGATCTGTAGAAAGAATCAATTAGTCATTCTGCCATCTATTCTTCATTGCAATGTGATGGTTATCATTACAACATTCTTATTTAAATTGCTTCCTTGTTCTCCAGTCTTGTTTGGTCTTGGTTGGCTGGATTTTTTTTAAATGGTTTCAGATGTCTGAGGGTATACGTAAGGGAAAAATACTTCTTTCATAGATATTGAAAAATGGTTTTGAAATTCCTGTGTCCATCTATTGTGAGGAAAGGACTTAAAATGGTACCCATATTTAACAAAGTTATTAGAATATGTAAAGATTCTGAAGCCTCTGCTAATTCAGAGCTTAACAGCTAAAAACCTAGAAGGCAGAGTTTTACATCAGAATAATTTTGCTTGGCAAGTTACGTATGACAGATTTTTCAACATGGGAATTATGTTTTCCTAACTTTCTCAGTGCTTAATTTGAAACTCAGGAGTCCAATTTAAAAAATGCTAAATGTAATGGAATAGTTGTATTACTTTAATTTCTGGTGTTTAAGCTACGCTTCCCATTTAAATGCTGTAGCACAGGAATTCTAAATGCTTACGTTCGTCTTGAATTGGAGACACAAATAAGTGGTTGTGCTTTACCTTAATTTCCCCATCTTTCTTTTCTGTGTCTGTAAAAGTAACATTGATACTAACCCCTGCCTCACAGCAGTGTTATAAAGACGGATTAATTAATGCTTCGAAACAGTTAGATATTATTGATGAGCATGATAGAAGAAACCTTGAGAAAAATTAATAATCCTGTCTTGCAGAGCACAGTTTGAAGGCTATATGAAAAAGATGTGTAGATAAGGCATGAAACCACTTATCATTCAATGACAATAAATAAAATATTGAATAGGTACTCAATTTTGAGGCTTTTTGGAAAAGATTTTTGAGATGCCTAGTGTGAGACACCTGAGGTCTGATTTTCAGGATTGTTTAGTGTTGGTCTTGATTACCGACAGAAACTGAAGGTGGTTGGTATCTTAGAAAACTTAGCTCAAAAGACTTCTAAACTTAGTGCTGAAAAATCATTAGATACTTAAAAAGTCCAAAACTAAAAGACTAAAGTCACCAGTAGGTGTGGGAAAGTTAAGTTCAGTCATCCTTGTTGTCAAAGTTGATAACTTACATACAGTACTTATCTACTTATAAGGCTTTTTTGGTCTTCAATTAATGAAAATGTTTAAAAGATGTTTAAAAAAATGTTCACAGCTACCTTTGGACTGCACTTGGTACTTCAGTGTTATTTGGTGACTGTGACATTCACATTCTATAAGCACCGAATCTAGAGCACAGTTAGTTGGCTACATCCAAAAAACGGGTGAAGCATCTTCCCTTCAGTGCTTTGACTCCCAAAGCTAAATTCCTGGTATAGTCAGTGGAACATCTTAGGTATTGGACATCTCTGTTAACGTCCTTCTGTGCTTTCACAGCATCAGAGCTACTGCTAACAGGCTCATTCCTTTCCTCGGAAAACCAGCTTTCTGAAATCCCATGAAGTAAATATAGCACTTCCCCTTCTTGTGTTTGCCTACTGGGTAGAATTTTCCTGCAGTTATAGGAGAGGAGGGAAGAGGCCTTGTGTCAACAACTGTCATGTCCAGGACAGTACACTAATCACAGGACTATAGAAACCCCTTGCTCCCATCAACACTAGGTTCCTCTGCAGCAGAAATATGGCTTAAAGAACCAAAAGAAGAGCAACCAAGTAAGAATGTGTTCCCGAAACCCTAGAGTATTTTTCTTTTATATTATGCAAATACTGAATAAAATTCAGAAATAGTCCTGGAAGGCACAAGAGAACGCAGGAGTGCCTCCATCTCGGAAACTCTAAGCCTTGGCATGGTGTGCAAAAGGTGTATACTTTGGTAATTCTTCTGAAATTTAACTTCGCATGCCATGTCGTATGCTGAATGTAGTGCTGCTCATACATAGCAGATGCCACCAGACCATGCCTAACTTTTTAGGCCTTTTGAGCAAGGAAGTGTTAAGACATTTAATCTTTGAAATGGAAACAGTGTGAGAGACAAATGTGTGTTTGTCTCAGTCAAGTTTGTGACAATTCTTGGTATAAACATTTTGCAGCACTTTAGACACCTATGTTTTGTGTTGAAAACACAGAATGTAGGATAGGATTTGATTCTAGGGCATATACCTCTAAACATTGGCCCCTGTATGTGAGCTTGAGTGTCTAATCTCCTGTTCTAGTCAAGGGATATGCATATTCAATGTGGTTAGTGGAATCTGGAGAGTTGTCTACGTGATGTTTCAAAGAAGACCTGTCAATAGCAAGTGCCTGGTATCCTGGAGTGGGGTCTTAAATGGTATCAAAAACATCATCAGCCTGAAATTTGAAGTTATGACACAAAAGTTAGAAAAGACCAGTATCCTGCTAGAGAAAGGCTGGAGGTAAGATGGGGTACTCCGAAGCATCCAGTTTACTCTGGGTGTGAAGATCTGAGCTACTAAATCGAGCTCAGTTGATCAATGTGGTTAGAAAGGAATAGGCATGTACATTGGGATGACTGCAGTCTGAGGCTGAGTCCTACTGGTATTATTTTTGGGGAAAAAAAGTAGATGCAAAGTAGAAATTTCCTTGGTCGCTCTTTAGGGAAGTGAGTAGTTTCTGCCAAAATTGTACTTGTGCTTGAGTCACACTTCAGTTTTGCCCAGCAGTTTATTTTACAGAATATCCAGCGCGAAAATCAGCAAATAATATTTGAAAATTAATTCAGTCCAGAATTTTAGCATTTAGTAGTAGGCTTCTCCCCTCCTCCCCCAGTATCAAGAAAACTGGCAGAGGTGACTCTGGAGAAGACACTGTGCAAGTACAGTTTTGCTTTATTTAAGAAGTCCATACCATTGTCATTTTTCATCATTGAAATCTTATTCTTCTTCAGTTATTGAAGACAGGTAATTCCTCACAAGATTTATATGATTTTATTTATTTTTTTTTTTCCCTTCCTTTGGTCACTATCTATTGCAGTGATGCTACAAACAGTGCCCATGCAGATATTGGTGTAATCCACATTCATCAGTGCATTACAATACTTATTCAGTCCATTCTTATATTTTTTTTTCCCGAGTGCAGGTTGGACATTTTCTTGCTAAAAATAATATGAGACAGTAATTATTCCTGCAAACATATAACCTCTGCCTCAGACCTTGTGAAGATGCTGGATATTTTGTAGGAGGGGACACTTCGATCTACTGTGAAATAAGAGATTTTGTGTGTAACTGCGTTCTGAAAAGAGAAACTTTCTGCAATGGAGAACAGGTGCATGGCACTTTGCATTTAATGCAAGCCACTGTAGAGCACTGAGAATTTACAGGGTACACTAAAATAACTAAAACATAATCCTAAAATAGCTTAGTTTAAAAATTGTTGAATGTGACACAGGTTTTTTTGCTTAATGTCTGAATATGCAAAATAATGATTTAAAAACTGAAACTCAGTTCTGTTTTGGCTTCATTGGAGGCTTTGGAGTATTTATTTATCTTTCAAAATAAACAATGTTCTACAGGTATTAAACAGAAGTAAAAAATTTATAAACCCAGTGAATTAATGCATACGTGGATAAGAAATAAAAAAAAATACACAGCTGAGTCACCCAAGTAGCCTTATTTTGCTTGGTAAAGTGGCAACATGAGAAAGAATAAAGGTTGAAACTACTCTAGAAATACAAGTAGTAACATACTTACAGTTTTGTGAAACCAGGTGGTTTAGATGTTTTGATTTCTTCCTACATTAACATGTGTATTCCTAAGCTGCATTTCTTGCTGAATTTATAATCCCCATTTGGGGCCAATTAGTATGTTTTTAATGCATTTATTCTGAATTTGGTTACTTTTCTGAATAAAATGTATTAAATGTGGAATGTAAAATACTTATTTGGCTTGAGAAATTAATGTTAGAAGATGTGATTTTAAAGCTTTTTTTTCTTCTTTTTTTTAAGATTCAGCTTTGGTTTTGCTAAGACTTTTAATGGAACTCTATATTGCTTTTTTCATAGCAAGCAGTAAAGGAGAATATGAGAAGAAGAGAAGCAGAAGAAAAACAGAGACGTGCTAAAATAGCTAAGGAGAAAGCAGAAAAAGAAAAACAAGAGAGACAACAAAAGAAAAAGCGCTTGTTAGAAATGAAAACTGGTAAGTAATATATACAATGCATTTTATATAGTGTTTTACTGGAAATAAAGCTGCTATTTTTTCATTATCTGAATATGCTATGAGAAAAGACAGAATAAATGAATGATTTTCACCAATTAAAATTTACAGTGAAGAGGTTCATAAATTTTGTTTTGCTAATGAGCTTCTCTAATTACCTGTTTTCCTCAAGCTATTTTAGAACTTGTAATGCTGCTTTGTATTTTTCTGTTAAAATATATTTAACTTTGTGTGACCAAGTATAAGTTCAGTTATGCTCAGAACCCTTTACTTGAGAACAGACATTTTCTAAATCACAAAGCCATTTTTTTTCTTTTAACTAAACTTACATATTCCTTTTTTTTTTTTTTTAATGAGAATAAGGCTTTCCTGAAGTTCTCTGGATTTTGAGTATGTCACTTGTTATTTCAATAGAGATGGCAGACACTGTGAGTTCTCTGTTACTAAAAAGGGTGTCTGATGATCCTCTATACTGTTATATTTTATCCCAGACTGAGCTTCCAGAATCCTTCCAAATGATACGTGACTTACTATGTAAATTATTGTGAGCTACTCTCATTTTTTTTCTGAGCAGATATTGTTAAACAGTTCCTCACTCAAACCCTGGTCAGCACCTTTGGCATAAATGATTCTGTCTCTTCTGAGTTTCCCTAATAGCCAGAGTAGGTGTGTTTGGTTTCAGAGATTCTTCAAACCAAAAGTCTTTGAGTTATTTTCATAAGAACATCCATGTCTTGATGTATGAGACTAAAGCTTTCTCTTAAGATGGGAAATCAGGCTGCTGCCCTCTGAAGACAGAATTTCTAATTCTTTAGAAGTAAAATCAAGACCCAATCAGAAAACTACCAGTGACAATCTTTTTAAAGCTCACAGAAGACAGAGGAGGCTGCAGAAGACTAGGAAAGGGTAAAACTGGTATCTGTATTCATGCATGATTGGAGGCGTTTGAAAAGAGGGTTAGATATTCTTCTCTCCCACATGTTGTATGTATGACCGATAGTACTTTAGATGGAAAATTGCTAGTCTTTAAGGGAAAATTAAAGCTCCTCTCAAGTCCTGTTCTTCATAATGTCACGTTCAGGCTTTCCAGAATACAGGTGCCAACGTCACGGGCTTCTGAGTCATATACCCACATGTGTATATGGGTGTTGTGGTTTTACCCCGCAGGCAGCTGAACACCACACACAGCTGTTTGCTCACCCCCTGTCCCCCCACCAGAGGGGGATAGGGGAGAGAACTGGGAAAAAAGTAAACCTGCTGGCTTAAGGTAAAGACAGATTAATGGGACAGAAAGGGAAAATAATAATAATATTATTAGTAATAACAAAAGAATGTATAAAACAAGTGACGCATTATGCCATTGCTCACCACTTGTTGAATCAATACCCAGCCAGCTCCTGACCAGCAGTTTCCCAGCTAACTTTTCCCTTGTTTATATGCTGACCATGATACCATATGGTATGGAATATCCCTTCAGCCAGTTTAGGTCAATGGTCCTGGCTGTGCCACCTCCCAGCTTCTTGTGCATCTCCAGCCTCCTGGCTGAAAAGTTTTGACTCTGTGATATATCTTCAGAAAGTTTTCTGTTTGTATTTTTTTTATATTTCAGATACAAATATTTATTTCAGTATTTTGTAGATTGTGAAATGTGTAGTGTTTTATGAATATGCAGTACAGCATCTTTTAGAAAAACTTAAAATTTTAAGTAGGCTTTATAATATAAATTTGGACCTCTAATAAGACCGTAGATTTTTTGTTATCAAATGGAATCATTTGACTTACTCTCTTGAAAGTATTTTTTTGAGACTTGGACCTGAAGCCAAGGTCAAATTTAGATCTGTCTAAATTGTAATTTGTTAAAATTTCAAATATCTACTTTACATCTTAGATAGTGACACTTAACACATCCTAACGATCACTGCTCAAACGGTTCACTGATAAAAAAGGTTAAGAGTATTACGTTTACATGATAAAAATATCAACTCCATATTTTCCTTTCAGCTCCATCCTGACTTGAAAAGTATGTGGAATTCAGTAAAGATTTTGAATGTCTAAACAGTGAATGATATTTGGTATTTTGAAATTTATGATAATTAAATCTGTCCTCTAAATACTCTCTGGGCCGAATGTGATATTCTTCATGAGATGCTTTGTCAATAAGATTGCTTTACTTGCTTCTGTGGAGCCAGTTCAAACTATCACATACTTATCGTTCCAAAGGTAAATAGCCAGTGGAAGGGGATCTTTATGTAAATGTCACTTGTCTGCATACTATTAACATTCAGATACATACTTTATCATGCTGTTCTGATCCTCAGTAGAAAACACACCAATCAATTATTTTGATCTTATCACAGTGTAAAGAATTCTATAACTGTGATAACACCAGCTAAATTTATTGTAATATAATTGAGAACTCCATCATTGTGGCATCTTCATTGTGTCTTACTTTGAATACTATTTAAGTAACAAGCTACTTTAATCAGTGGTTATTTACAAAGGCTGCCCTTTCTTATGCAAAAGCAGTGAAGTGATGCCAAAATGGTGTCTTAAACATCCGATTTCCAATCTAGAATATTAGTTGTTTTTCAATTATGTTACTCAATTTCACTTTTATCACAGCTAACTGGTGTTAAATCCATGTTTCAGTTCATTTAGACAGTTACGACATTATTTGCAGTCAATTTTGCAGCATTTGTTTTTGCAGAGGTTTTATATTTTTTTATCTGGCTTTGGAAAAGTCTCACAGACTTGCTAGGAGCATCTTAGGTTTTTGTTCTTGAAACATTTACTACTTTATTACTGTCTGCTAAGTTGTGTGATATGAGTATTTTCATTAGTTCTGTAGCGTTCTTCAGAACAAAAGGACACCATGGATCCCATTGCTGACAGTTTAAGCAATGAACATAGTAAACATAATTAGGTAATTAAAATTCAGATTCCAACAGATAAAATACTTGCCTTTGAAATAAATTAAAAAATCTTCAAACCCTCGAAGACCCTATTTTCCCTGCGTAGCTCAAGTTCGTAAGGCCCCATTTTATTAATTTCTTCCCACTGGGAGAGGAGAATCAATACTTCTTAATAGTATTGCTTTCCTCTGAGAGGAGTGAAGGACCGCATATGTCGCAGATTATAAAAATCTGCTCATGTTCCATTATGACCGAGATTACATCAGTAGTTTCTGACATGTTGATACTTTGTTGCTTTAAAATGTCTGCTGGGCTGCTCTTCTGAAAAACACAAGATTTGGACAAGAGTAAGTTTATTGCTAAATTTTGGACATTTAGGTATATGTTTTGTGCAACTAAATTTACTGTGAAAGGGACAAAAAAATCTGATGATACTATATATGAAGAAATCCTGAGGGTATAATATTAATATCCAACAAGTCTTTTGTGTAAGGACTCTCCAGGGAGCTCCCCTTCTTGGAATATCAAGTACCCCGTTGCCCACTCGGTACTTACTCATGTTAATAATTAGTGGTCAGCTGACAGTAAGCTCACGACAAGCTTGGAGAGTAGATCTAATTTTGCTTTATGCCCATTAAAAAAAAATAAAAAAAAAACCAACCAACCAAACAAAACCAAAACAAAATAAACAAACAAACAAACCCAACCAAGTCCTATATGTGAAGAATGAGTTGTGACAGACATTAATCACAAATTCACCGGAAAGGAGATGTCACCTGATATGTCACTAAGTATGGAGGTTGTTTTTCAGCTGCAATTGTATTGTTTTGACAGTAAAGTATAAATCTGGGTAAATTACTGAGAACAGATGTTCCCTCAAGAATAATTGTCACATTTGTACTTGAAAATGATACAGAAACAATGTGTGATACATCTTCAGAAACCACAGAAAAAGATGAGACGCAGCAAAACCTTAGCAAGTCTCACACTGTAGGATGTTCAGGGAATTAGATGTTTTTAGTGCAAAAAAAGTAGAGCTGATCTGAATGTATGTTAATTAAAACCCAACAACTAGTAGTTACAAGTCGTGTTCTAACAAGATCTCAAAGGTGCTAAATCTTCTGAAGCATGGAGGTGTAGTTCATGCACTTATTGGCAAACCATGGGCTCAGAATGTTGCAGCTGCTGTTTGTTTGTACTAAGTAGTAACTCCAAAAGAACAAGAGGTTTAGAAGAAACAATTATTTTCCTTTCTGGAAATTTAACTTAGAAGTGAAACCTTTGGAGATAGTAGCTGAAAGGCAGTTGTGAAACTGAGGTTTACACAAAGCCCCTGAAAAAAATAAACAGCAACGGTATTTGGGAGAGAAAGAAATAGTCAAAACAAACAGAACTGTTGAAAAAAGTGAAGGGTCATTAAAGTAATGTCTGTAGATAAATATTCTCATAAGACTTGTCATTTATGTTGTAGCAGTAAAAATCCTAAACAAATGTGAAAAGAATGCTGCAAACTTAAAATGTCATTACCATGAAAAAAAATTACAATCCCTAGAGCCGTCTTTGGGATTAAGAGTGCTAACATTAATGCAGAGAATAGGGTTTGGTTTGAGTAAGCATTTCCTACTCCAAATACTACCTCACATCTCCATAAGGAGGTAGACATCAGAGTCCTCTTTAAACTCTCACTCCTGCTATGTGTAAAGGCTTTTATTCTTTGTGTTTGCTTGGGGTTTTTTTCTGAAGCAACGAAAGTTTCTTCTCTCAAGTTGCAGAGGAATAAATACCAAAGCATTGGAGAGTATGCTTATTTTTACTCTCCTTAGTCCAAGGTTGTAAAAGAGCCAAGTACCTCCTGTGTCATTGTTGGAAAGCTCGCAGGAGAGAAGGTCACGTCTCTGACTCTTCCTTCAAACCGAGTCTGCTGCTGCTTCTGTTTCTGTGCTGTTCACTGTGACGCTTATCTTCACTCAGCAATACCTCAGTGGTTGTACAGAAGTACAGCCTTGTTACTGCATACCAAAATATTCTTGCTCTGAAGCTTGCTGACAGAAGTTACTTGATTTCTATGGCAGCTTCTGTCCATTGAAAGCTATTAAATGCAAATACAA
Source organism: Caloenas nicobarica (assembly GCF_036013445.1). NCBI lineage: Eukaryota > Metazoa > Chordata > Aves > Columbiformes > Columbidae > Caloenas > Caloenas nicobarica. Next base: position 178,794,168 of record NC_088245.1, read on the forward strand.
AGTCTTTGAATCGCAAACTGCCGGAGACCAAGAGACTATTCTAGAAATGTCATTACATATTTATCCTGTCCTTTTCATAGATGTTGGCTACTAGTGCACAGAGGATGCAGGGCCAGGTGGACCTTTGATCTGATCCTCCCAGCTATTCTTGTGCATTTATAGCGACCCAAACAAAAAGGATCTTGACCACCCAAAGCTGTCCAGTAGCTTTCCTTTGACTAAACTCAGCCATGTAACCCAGTCAGAACTTTGTCACTCCACACGTGAGAAATCATATAACTTTTAAATTTCCTTCAGCCTCTCATCTCTGTAGCATGGCTGTCAGTATGAGTGATCATTAAGTATATTTTTCTGGTTTATCAGTTGTTTATAAATTTAAGTAGAAATAGTAATGTCTTTCCCTATGCTCAATGAACTCCTTCACAGGCACATGGTAACCAAGAGACAAAATGTTCATACACACCCACACACATATATTATATGCAGCTACATATATTCTTATAAGAAGCTACGTTCAGTTAGGAATGCTGCTAGAGTGGTTCTAACTGCTTTCTAAATGAAATTTTACTTGATATACCTCAATAATAGATTATATTTTTACCCTCTGTGAAACAATGCTAATGGAAATACTAGGTTTTGGTTAAACTGAAAAACAGATTGGTTCCATTATTGTCAGTGTTGGAGTTGGAGCTGTGATGTGTAAAGAAAACAGAAAAATCATTCATTAACAGTAAAACTTACTGACTGACTTCTTTGTATAGAGCTGACAGTTCTCACTGTTAGCTGTGCTATCAAATCTTAATCTTAGATAGTCATGGGCAAAGTTGATCTGTTTTAGTTATGAGTGATTAAATATAAGTAACTAAATCTTAGCATTCTGCTTAATTTAGTGGTTTATTTTTCCACTAAAAGGCCGAATATTCCTAGTGAATAGAAAAAGGTTTATAAGAAGGTTGTGTCTGTAAACTGGCTCTTTAAAAATATTAACAGGTAAGGCAACATGTAATACATTACTAGAGTATCCTGTACTGTTGAGTCGGTGAGAGAGTAAGTGTATACACAGATAAATAATTTCATTTTCCTGATAGTGGCTGTTTCAGTGGACTTAGTGGAAAAGTAACCTCTTTTTTTTGTAGCCATGTTTAGAATTTCGATTCGAGATGGATGACCTGTTCTAGTGTTTGACCACTCTCAAAAGGAAAATCTTATATTTGAAAGCAATTTCCTGCAATTCAGTTTGTGCTCACTGCTTCCTATCCTGTCTCTGAACACCTCTGAGATGCAGGACGTTGCTCTTGGCCATGTTGAACTTCATGATGTTTGCATGGGCTCACGTCTCGAGCCTGTCACAGTCCCTCTGGATGGCATCCTGTGCCTCAGATGTGTCAGCTGCACCACTCAGCTTGGTGTCATCTGCCAACTTGCTGAGGGTGCATTCAGTCCCACTGTCCATACGGCCAACAAAGATGTTAAACAGCGCCAGTCCCAGTACCGACCCCTAAGGAACGCCACTCATCACTGGTCTCCATTTGGACATTGAGCTGTTGACCACAAGTATTTGAGTGTGACCATACAGCCAGTTCCTTATCCACCAAGTGGTTCATCCATCAAATCCTTGTCTCTCCAATTTAGAGACAAGGATGTTGTGTGGCATGATGTCAAATGCTTTGCACAAATCCAGGTAGAAAAGCAAATCCAATAGCTTCAGCACTCCAAATTTGTTTTTAAATTGTGTAATAGTTTGATTGCTGCCATGGAGTTACTTCAAAGATGATATAAAATTAGAGTCTTTGTTAATTCAGATAACTTGATGAGTAGCCCTCAAGATTTTCACCCCTTCTGTTACAGCTATGAAATACTAAGGTCTGTTTTTAATGTATGCATTTGTCCAAATCGTACAATTTTGATTTCAGATGAGGCGTAGTATTCAGAAGTTGACTTTAAGAGCAGATCCACAGTTTAACGAAAAGCTGTATGTAATTGCAATGCCATAAATTGTATCCCTGTGGAAACGGACAGTTGAAAACCCTGTAGACGAATCTACAGATTTGTATGTACAGACTGAGGAGGCAACATCAACAGAAAGTATGCTAAAGAATTCTTGGTTTGGCTTTTCTGAAGCTCCTTAGTTTTTCCTTCTTCATTTTGGGAGGGAGTAGCTGAATAAAGCTTTGATTCTTTCGAAGAGGAAATAGACATATTATTAGAGGTTTTTCTCCTGGTAAAGTGAACTTCTAGAGTCGTAGTGTTAAGCGTTATGTTCTAGTTTATATTAGACAGATGCAGGGAAACTGTAAAAATGAAACATTTTTCATCCAAAGTAGTTTTGTTGTACCACTCTTATTTTAGAACTATATTGGCTAATGATATTTGTGATTATATCATGTCTGCACTACTGCTCTTGAAAGTGATATATATTATTTGTTCCTTAATAAGTACATACAATGTAGCAGTCATTGCTAACTGCAGTACCTGTTGCTGTCATCATAAGACATATTGAAGTTGTACTGTAAAGCTTATGATACTCAGTGCACTGAAGGCGAAGAATATCTAATATTCTTAACATTTTTAAAGACATAATTATGAAATTAGGCCGTTTATATCTGACTTGGCACTGAAATGTCAAGGGCAAAACTTATCAGCTATTTTGGCAAATTTACTTCTGCTTTAGATGGTATTTAAAAGGCAGTTGTATGAGTTTTAATTAGGTATGATATTAAAAAGTATTTAAATCTCCTATTCTGCAATTGAAGGAAAAGAGATCATTTAGATCATAAAAGGATGTATTTCTCGAAGGAATTATTGTAGGCTATGTAGCTATCTGCAAGCCAACTGGAATTACTAGTTCTAGGATGTCAAAAGATTGATACACTTGACTAATTAGGAAGCCTGTTGGAACTGGTGGCAGCCGCCTGTAGCAGCTTGTGAAAGCCAATTTAAAGTTCCCATAGGAAGTGTCAATATCGAACAATATTTGCAACTCTTATACCATCAGTGCAGCAATGTTGTATGCAGGTGTCCCAGGTCAATTTAAGAGATTTCTAAAATACTGCATGGTACACTTTCATTTCTCAAACTTTCCGTCATAGAAACCTGGACAATATTATAGATAATGTGGATACTAATAGTGAGCTGTGTAATTTCGTAGAAGGTGTCACAGTCGCCTGTTGGTGAAGGCATCAAAAACCAGTTTGGAACATAGCTGAATGTGTAGAAGTTCGAAAAACGGGCTTTCTGCATGTTTTGGATATGTAGATTATTAACTATGAATGTTTTTATTTGCAGTGGTTAACTTTTTTCAGTACATCTGTGCATACAGAAAAACTACTAGAGGAGTTCCTTAATTCAAGTTTCTCTATACTTTATTCTTCTGTTAACTGTTTTGCATATCAATGGATGCACTAATCTATAATCCGTTTTGTGACTACAGTATTTTTCAGATAAGGACGAAAAACAGCACCCATAAATATGTTACAGCTATACTACAAAAAGTTGTGGTTTTGCAGTATTTCTATTCCATTATTTAAAATATTTTTTAAAAAATTTATTTGAAGGGGTTTTTTTTAGTACAGCAGATTATGCAGTAGAATTTTTTTCTACTGCCAACTGTTAAGTTTTTAAAAAAGCTATGAAATCCACAGTAGTCTGGAATAGGCTTAAAAGAAAAGAGGTGACATGCTGAAATAGGATTGAAATTTTTCTTCTCTTATTCTTACTTCCTAAAACAAAGCTTATGAACTGTTTTTCATAAACATTTATGGTATCATTCTGGAGACTGGGATAGTATTCAGTCTTTTTTGCATTACTGTTACATGTTACAATGCTTATAGCAACATTCATGTACCTTAATGTAACTAATGGCTTTGCCCCAAAATTTCTTCAGGCATCACTTTGGTTTGAAACTGTTTACTGAGTGTTTTCATCCCAAACTTGAGTATTTTAGAGAGTTGCATGACAATAGATGAAGAAAGGAAAATTGTTTTGTTTTGGTTTTTATTGTTTTGTTTGTTTGTTTAAACCACCCACACCACCACCGCCAAATAGTCAGGAAGCTGAATGCATTATCTGAGTAATTTTTTGTAAAGTATGTTCCAAGCCATATTAATACCTGTGATAGTCCATTAGTCATAAAAGAACAAACTTCAACGTAATAAAGCTTGTTAAACCAAACGCAAAGCAAGAGAACAATCTGTATTTCAGTCTTTGTGTTTATTCTATATCTGCCATGTATTGTACAGAATATAAATGTACTTAAATATATGAACATTTAGAAAATATTTCCTAATTTTGCATTATTTATTTTTGTATATAGCTCTTTTGTGTAAGCTTGTTAAGTTTACTAGTCTGATAACACGGAGTTTAAGGAAAATATAAGAACGAAGGGTTACTATTTGCTGGGTAAAAAGCTGTCTGAAAGGCCAGGCCCAAGGAGTTGTGGTGGATGGAGTCAATGGAGTCAAATCCAGTCAGCAGCCAGTCACAAGTGGTGTTCCCCAGGGCTCGGTGATGGGGCCAGTTCTGTTTAATTTCTTTATCTGGATGAAGGGATTGAGTGCACCCCTAGTAAGTTTGCAGGTGACACCAAATTGGGTGAGAGTGTTGACCTGCTGGAGGGTAGGATGGCCATACAGAGGGATCTGGACTGGCTGGATTGATGAGCCGAGGCCAATCATATGAGGTTCAACAAGGCCAAATGCCAGGTCCTGGACTTGGGTCACAACAACCCCAGGCAGCGCTATAGGCGCGGAGAAGAGTGTCTGGAAAGCTGCCTGGCAGAAAAGGACCTGACAGTGTTGGTTGACAGTGGCTGAACATGAGCCAGCAGTATGCCCAGGTGGCCAAGAAGGCCAACAGCATCCTGGCTTGTATCAGGAATGGCATGGCCAGCAGAACTGGAGAAGTGATCGTCTCCCTGTACTCAGCACATGGATTTCTGTAGAATTTTTGAATATATATACTATTATTTTATGAGGAGATTACCACTGTGTGACTTCAAGTTATATTTGAAGGACATTTTTCTTTAATTTGTGGACAAGAGAGCTCAAGTTTTGAGATTATAAATTTGTGTCGTTTTTTGGTTTTGTCTTTTTTTTTTTTTTTTTTTTTTAACAGTCTGCATATCTTGGTTCCCAAAATCTTGTACCCTTTTTTTTTTTGTTATGCTTTCCTCTTCTGCTTTTAAATGATATCCAGGGCTAGGGTTCTGAGACACTAAATTAGATTCAAGTCTTGATGTAGCAGTAGAATAATGAAAGTAAAAATGTTGTTTCTAGAACTTCATGATTCGACCCATGCTGATTTGACAGTACTTTGCTAGACCTTCCTGTCTGCAACTTTGAAGTTTTTTGTCTGTATTATTTTTGCTGCCCTTGGAAGCACTTACCTTAAAAAGATGCTAGAATTCTTTAAAGCTTAGTGAAAGATAGAATTTCTTTAAAGGAGGAAAATGAATAGAAACAGTGCTGGAAATCATTTCCCATAAGAGTTTTCCCCCATATTCAGGTCTAGAGGATTGCCTTGCTTCCTTACTTGTAGTCCAGCACTTTCAGAATTCCTTAAATTAGTGATGTCACATCTCGTTATACTCATCAGCTAATTTAGATCCTGATTTGAATATTCACTTTTAATAATAACTGCAGAATCATGTGATGTGTCTGACTGTATCCAAGGTGTGTGTTGATCCAGGGAGTTTTGCCCAGTAAAGCATAATGAGATTTCTACTATGTAATTCCTTATTACTCTGTGCTGATTTTTCATCATATAATAAGTCTCTGGAGTTGTGTTCTTTGTCCTTCCAGACACAGACACAAGAGCCACAAGGCTCAAAAATCCAATAGTTTCTGATGTGTTTATTTGAGGAAATAAAAGTAGGGCATTTAGTGTTTGCATTTAATTATAACCTCACAGTAATTTTCATAATTCTTTCAGGAGATATTATACATATGTGCATAATACGATGAGTAGAATTTTTGTGAATCACATCCATTATTTAATATTGGCCAGAGGTTATTGAATATGAAGGAAAAATGGCTTTTGATGAAAGATACCTATGGATATTACTATGCATCCTATCCAGTCTGGTATTGTTCAGTCAGCTTCCTGCTGAGAAACGATTTCAACTTTTTATAACAATAACTAAAATATAGCAAATCATTTAAGGGACAGCTCTTGAAAGCTGACATGAAACTGATTATTTGCAGTTGCAAAAGGGTACTGAAATGAAAATATGACTGAAATGACATTTCACTTAAAACTATGCTTGACTCTCATATAGAGAAAGAGGAATGTGAAATGAATGGAATAAAATTCGGCCTAGTTCAATGTATAGGAAACCAAATCTGTTGTGATTAATCGCAAAAGAGCAATCTGTGAATGTTAAAACCACGGTCTAACTTTGAAATAAATAGTCTTAATAATGCCATTAATATTTTTGTTGTTATTATTGTTGTTATTATTATTTACGCTTCAGTATTGATATGGTAACCTAGAGGGTTCCTTCTCTGTCCTTTACAGAAGGTGAGGAGACTGGGGTGATGGACAGCCTGTTGGAGGCCTTGCAGTCAGGTGCAGCTTTTCGAGACCGAAGGAAAAGGATACCAAGGCCTAAAGGTGAATATTCTATTTACATTTTATTTTCCAGAGAAATTTAAAAGTGTTACGGGTCCAGTGCTCTAGAACTGAAATGCTATTTAGATTAATTATTTTTTGCAGTGACAACTTTTACGGATGTTCAGACTGTTTTACTGTTGTCGATAGCACTTTGGAGATTAATTTACTGAACTTAGCATAGTCTGATTATTATGACAAGACTCTTCGATACAGCCACATGTACTTTAACTGTTTAGGGTTTATAGTTGAATGAGAGAAGTAAAAGTCATTATTTCCTTAGTGTATAACAGTCACTTTACTCCTAGAAGTATCTAGCTTCTAAATAATTCTGCTTCATAATGTTGTTACAATATTCCACTGTCAAAGGTGTGTTTTATTTTTGTGTTTTATTTTCGTTGTTTTCTTGCTTTTGCAGACGTACCACAAAATCTCAGTCCAAACACACAGTGGCCTGTGCTGAAAGCTTGTAACCATGGTAATGAACCATATTCATGAGCTGCATGCTCTTAGCTTATGTAGTTGATCTGTGCTTTCAAAAGACTACTGTGATTTTTTCAGTTTGCTACGTTAGTAGAAAACCAAAACTGTATTGGTACCTGCTTTTTAAGAATCACCTGAATTTTACACTCTGAAACTATACTTATTGATTACTTTGCAAAGCTCTTCTATCTTTTCTGGGTTTTTTGTTTGGTTAAAATTTGTTTTTGTTTTTAAATGTAGTACTTTTATAATCGTTAAGGACAATTATGCAAGGATTTTTTAATAGATTATGGTACTATAATAGAAAGCAGAGATTGAGGAACATTTTAAATGCTACTAGGTGTTCATGATACCAAATCAGAGAACTCTCTGCATTCTTTGTTTGTCTTTGTCTTGGTTTTCTTGATACTATGGCTGGAATGGTTCAAGCTATCATTTACTGGTATAATTCAAAAGCAATGTTATATCAGAAAAGAAATAGTAAATTTATTGTTACTTCATGGCAAGATGTTTCTCCAAATTTTGAGCATGAGTCTTTCGCATATGTTTATTCATAAACTCCTGAACTATCTCACTGTAATCAGTAGGACTTGCTCATATGTGAAAAGTTACAATGAGGGGATAGATGCTTGTTATCTTTGTTTGTTAGACAATGTACAGAATATTATTATATTAGTTGTGTTTTAATTAAGCTTGAGGAGTCCAGGGTGACTGTTTTCAGTGGCTCATAATTAGTGTCTCAGGAAAAAGTTGATATATGTAGTACCTCTGTTAAAGACAACTTTTCATAGAAACTTAAAAAAAAAATCCTTTCTTAATTTTGTAAGCAGAATGCATTATCCTTCGATATTTAAATGCACTGCAGAGTGTATAAAGCACATGCCGTCAAATTGCTGATATTAATTATACCTCATGTTTAAGTGTTTATTTCTTAAATGCCCATAGGGAAAAAATGTACAGAAGTTGGCATTATTAAATACAAAATTTAAAAAAATAGAGCTAGAAGGACAGTTTAAAGATAATTAATTCACTTACAGGAATTGGCTGAAAGAAGAATCAAGTATATTTGGCAGGTGCATGTCTAACACACAACATATTGATATTTGAATAATGACTACAGAGCACATCTGAATTCATCCTATAAGTGTTTCTTCTTGTAAGACCAATTATGTTGATCGTTACTACTTTTCAGCCCATTCTGTCCCTATTTGTCTAGCTGTCTGTGGACAGACAGTATAGTTTCCAGTTTCCAAACTAACAGAATTGCACAAACGTTAGGGCCATGTTTTATGTTTCAGGTTAAAAACAAAATGCAAAACCAAACAAAAAAAATCCCAAGATTTTAATTCTGCAAGATCTTGGTCTAACCCAGGGACTGATTTGTGTATTGGAGGGGTATAATTTGATACTGAAGTTTGAAGTTCCGACATTTGATTTGGAGGGAAGAGTAAAAGTAAACTCTTGGATTTTTTTTTTTTTTTTTTTTTTTACCAAAGTCAGCTTTTGCATAGAGTGTTTTGAGACAATCCGATTCTAAGATGTTTTAAAGTGAATTCAGCTTTTCTTTCACCTGTCTTGTTAGCACAGGAAGAGGATAATGCAACTCTGAGCTTGCTTTTAAGAAATTCATTAGTATGTTTTTGATTTGTTGACGCTTGTCACAGTATCTACATGTTATGTCTTCCTATCTTGAGCCAAACAGAGTACTAAATATGTTGTAGATATTGGTGACTTCACTTATCAAACCTTTTTGGCTTTTTGATAGAGCAACCTATGACCATGTATTTCTGAGTTTATCTTTGAGGTGATTTTCTTTTAATTTTTGCTATTCAAAGTCTGTGTAGGTAAGTTGAGAAATTGCTTTTAATAATTCGTATTGGGAAATCAGTTTGCATGCTGTCTAGAATGAACACTAGACCCTGAATATCAAAGTTTATTTTTAGATAATGGTAATGTCACTAAAGCTAACAGTACAGACATTCGAAGCAAGAGTTATAATGATAAAGTTTCTTTAAGTCTCTGTGTTCAACAATGTATAATATCAGGGTTTTTTTAATATTATCCTATACATATTTTTTCCTTAAACTTTATATCTAATATAGATACACATGAAATAACCTGTTCTTTCTATGTATTTGTGTATAACAAGTGTATATAATGTATATAATGGTTTATTACATATACACTGTATAAGCAAGAACTCTGTGATTTCAGCCCACTTCAGAAAAATTGTCATATGTCATTAGACAGAAGTATTGGCTTGTTCTGTCATTGATTTGCTTTTTTTCCCGACCTCAAATTTCAAATGGATGCTGAATTTTGTATCATTGCAAAAAAGCTACTGGCTTACTGTGGGCTTAAAATATGTGCAAACAAATGAAGTACTTGAGCAGTAATTCAAGCACTTTCCTTGTTTGCTTTTGTACTTGGTTTTGGCTGTTTAGGTTAACTGGTATCTGGTTTGGTTACTCTTTTTTTCTACTGAGACTAACAGATTCACTTACAGTAGATATACTTCATTAATACACAGTGCAGATTGAATTTCTTTGACTTATGCAGTCAGAAAGAATTACAAGCCATGACTTGAAATGTCTGTCCTCTGAATCATTCAGAGTGTAGCAATCTCTGTTGGGCAGATGCCATAAAGTTCTAGACAATCTCTTCTGTTTCAAAACAAAGCAAAAAACAAGCAAATGAATAAAAATCAGTTTACTCTTTATGATTTTAGATAGTTATCTAAAGAAGCGGAATACAAATCAGACAAAAGCATCAATGGGAAGTAGAGAGTAGTGGCTCCACATCTCACAGGAGATGGCAAGGGAGAGAAATTCAGCTGGAATCCACACTTTGTCCATGACTCTGATATCAGTGGAAGCAGGAAGGAAATCTCTCTAACCATTGCCATTGTTATACGGTACAGCTCAAGTTACCGAGCTGTCACTTGCTCGTGAAGCTGAGCCAAGCCCTATAAAACAAAGTAATAATGAGAAGCAAGCCACTGCTTGCTCTAGAATTGAGAACTGAAATTGTTTCCTTTGACTAAATGGTCTACTTGAGAAAACAAAAAAGAAAAAAAGTACATTTAGTAGAATGCTAACCATTGGTTGGCCATTTTTCTCTTTATGATCTCTTGAGCTCCCTAGAAAGTTCTAGTAGTGTTCAGCTGATATTTCTGATTCAAAGGGAGTAATAGTTCTCATGCTGCATCCCAGGCTATCCTCTTAGGTGTGTTATTTTCTTTTCGGTCCTACTGCACTACTCTTTTATTGAACAGATTGCCTCTTTCTAACATGGTATGTGGTTTTTGTCAAGTTTAAATCTACTCTATTTCTGTGATCGGAATTACCGATTGTATTTTTTTCAGCTTATGACAAGGCACATCAAGTCAGATAATTTCTTACTGAGGAAAAGCCCCGCTGCATAACTAATGGAAATAATATACATTTGGAACTGCTAGATCTTGGAAATATTCTAATACTATAAGAATACAAATCATCTTCACTGGATTTTCGTTGATGTAGATATTTGCTTTGTTTCCATTCATTGTGCTTTGTATTTTTAAATTAATGACTGAATTACATGTATGTTCACAACTACCTGGTAACGTTACAGTTTGCTTTAACTGCAAAGAGCCATAAACTGCGGTGATATTGTGGTATATGCTTTTTTAATAATTCCCATTCGGGGCACTGTTTGACACAAGTAGAGTATTAGTATAGTTTTAGTGTTATACTTTGGTAAGATTTTGATTCAGTAGCATCTAGCAGGGGAGCTTTTTTATTTTATTTAGAGCAGAAAAAAGCACTTTATTTTCGATCATCAGGATTTTGCACATTAGAAGATCATTTCAAGCAGCTAATAGCTATGGCTGATATGAGTTTATCCGTTATTTACAACAATAGTCAAGGCATATTTGCAGCTTGCACATTTATTTCAAGCTAGTTAAGTTCAAATACACATATCAGCATATCCAAGGCAGCACAGAGCCCACTGCAGCACAGAAAGCTGCATTATTCACTAAGTTTTAGGTCAGGCTTTGCAGCCTGCATCAAGTTCTCTGCTGCTATGGCTACGCATTTATTTGCAGTAACATTAGCCGAGGTAATGTCAACCGAAATGCATGAATATAAATCTGAGATGCAGCTTTGATTGCATGCATGTATACCTCAAATGCAGCAGAAACTGTTGTTCTTTAAAGCAGATCGTATTCAAAATGTCGTGAGTAAAGAAAAGCTATAATAGAATAGAAATTTTAAAAAATACAGGTTGGTTTTTGTGACTACAAAGATTGAAAGAAATCTTTTTGTTGCAATCAGTAATTGGGTTGCGGACTATACTTCCAAAGGTAACAATAAGGTCTTGTTTCTATATGCAAATCAAACTTCCATGGTAAGAGATAGTCATAATTACTACAGCTGTTTGTTCAGTAAGTCTATAAACAATAGAATAATTTTTATGTCACATTTACTCTGAAGCATTTTGAACACTTCTGTTAAATAAAATTCTTGTCAATCAATGTCATTCTGGTCCCAATTAAGCAGAAGAAAACCCTCTTTTCACATTTGTCGGGTTTTTTTAATCTCTTATTCATAATAGAACTGTCATCCAAGGTTCAAATTTAGTGTCTCTGCTACCTTATTTTTGACAATTATAGCTGACAGTGAGCTCAGGCTCATCTGAATTCTTAAAACTGGCACTGCAACCACTTAGAGGTCACTATTTTATTTCATCATTGCTGTATATGACAGCAAATTATGATTGACATTTCAACCTAATTTTTCCTTCTTTTCTTCTTAGGTCTGTGTATGTTGCTGTCATTTCCACAACTGTATGTAGTTAACATTAGGAAGTACCTAACACTAGACAAACAATGAAATGTGTGAAAATAACTTTTTACCCAATACCTGTTAGTAGTGAAGATGCATTCTTGAGCACTACCAGTTCTTCATGGTAGATACTGTTGTGAAGGCATTACGCGTGTTCACCTATTCTTCTCTCTGTATGTGACCTAAAACATCAGTGTTTGTCCCTCTGATGGAGAAAATTTTTGTAAGGCTTCGTGAAGTTTTACTCAACAAACAAGTTTCCTCAGCAGACTTAGAATATCTGTAGGGACTGTTATGAAATGAAAACATTTAATAGGATTTCTATTAAAAAACAAAACCTAACCATGTAGTTCTCAATTGTTCCTATTTTAAGACCAAAGCATCACTTCAATATTGACTTCATAGGTCAAGGAAAATTGCTGCTTATTCTAACAGAAATAATTCCCCTGAAACCATCTGCACTGTTTATAATAGTTTTTTTCCTAGAGCAGACAGCAGAGTTCAAAGAAACTGTGACCATAAGAGTCAGTTTTGCATGTGAGGAAAAAAAATGTCCAGACAAGGAAAGTGAATTTACTCATTTTTATTTGTTTGTTTAGAACTATTTCTGCAGTGCCACAGTTGCATAAACATACATCTCTCACAGAGCTGGCCACGAGGAATTCACATTCCAAAATGTCTAGGAATAAGATTAATTTTGACGTGAACGTTTTAGAATATTTTTCTAGTAATCTCCCTCTCTCATAATTTAATGTTGGAGTGGAGAAGGCATTCAAGCCAGAAGGGATGACAGCCAGCAAGAAGAGTTTGGTATGACAAATGATCAAGTTTGATTTTTTTTTTTTTTTTTCCAGAGCCTTTCCAACAAAGTTAACAAAATCAACTTCTATAATAAAGTCTGAGATAAGGAGAGGTATATGAAACACTAATTAATTAATTATTTTTAAGCAACAGATGCTGCAAAGTGGATGCAAGCTCTGTTAAGAATGGAAAAAGATACTTCAAGTTAGTAGTAATTGCACAATGCTACTGTGAAAATATTGGTGTAGAAAGAAAAAGAAAGTTGTTAGCTTGCCCTCAGTATAAGACAAACACATGCTGCCAACTTTAGCACTGCCCATATTTAGAAAATGATATGAGGAATTTGAATCCTACAAAAAAAGTCTGTGTCTATTTTGTTACTCCTCTTATAAAGTCTTGTGAGATTTCCCTTATCATCTCCCATGAGTAGGGTGATACATATATCTTACCATTCTATGTCTTATCATAAAGAATTATATGTGAACATAATATAGATAAGAAAGAGAACCAAAGCTTTTTAGGAGTAAAAATTTCAGGTGCCACCCTGAGACAAGTTGTACCTAATAATGGGGCTTAATCTCCAGAGATTTGACAAGTTCATTCCTAAAGTGAGACCCTTTGAAGATGTCAAATTGGGCACTCATAAGAGCTAATTGCTTTTGTAAATACCTTGCCAGTGTTTATTGGTACTAGTTGAATAAAACCGCTGCTCTGAAAAGAGGCAAGGACATTTTCTGCAAGGTAAGAATTCTGGCGAAGAGGTGACATTTGAAAGCAGTGACACTGTATATTCTGTAACTGCACATACAGTAAATGTCAGCTTCATAATCGTCTAGCTAGGTAACCAGATTTCTGAAAGCTATGGCAGGCAGGTTATATATTCAAAGCAGTCTTCTGAATATGGATCAGTGGACAATCTTAAATCTGTGAAGGGAGCTGTAAATTACCAACATTTTACCCATATTTGTCTTTTCATTGTTTAGTCATGCAGAACTTCACATTTGAAGACAATTACCAACTTGGTCTGTATAGTGAAGAGGTTCTGTCACGTCTCAGAGTACTTTTTAAGTCTTTTCCATATTTGTTAAACAAGATTTTACATGTAAATTTACCAGACTCTTTCACTTTTGTTTTCTGAATGCTAAGAACCAGTAGCATCTAAACTCCTGCCTCTTTCTTCAAAGACTTTAAGAACTCTGATCGAAATAGAATAAATGATACATCTATCAGCTGAATGAGAGCCACAATCCTTTCTATATTGTTTATATATATAGAGAGAGAGATATATATATCTTATTAAAGGGATTGTTTGTTCTTAAAAAAAAAAGGTGAAATATTGGATAGGGAAATTTCATCAGTGAGACATTAGAAATGAGTTTTCTCTGATTAAAAGACTCCATTAGGGACAAAATCTGAGATGGAAACAGTGTATCAACCGTCACCTGAGTCTGTTTTGTGACTCAAGTGATGTCAGCTTAATGCAACATTGTTAAGTCGTTTATTCAAAAGATGTAGAGAAAGCACAAAACATTACTCATGAAATTCTTTAACTACACTTCTTAATTCATCTTTCTTTGCTATGTAAGTGAATTTGTTTCCTTAATGTTCTGGGATTTTTTTTCCTCTTTTGGGAAAATTTAGTGTAGTTTTTTTTCATAAGTGGTTATGGCAAAAACATACAGTGTTAAAAAAAAATACTGTAGTTATGTTTCTATCTAATTTTTTTCATTATAAGCCAATGCTCTGCAAAGGTACAAATAAAGTACATTAAATAGATGCAGGAAAAGCAAGGGTATCCTGCAGCTTCTTCCCTTTGTTGGGGTAGGAACACTTGGAATCTTTACTTTTAAGATTTGGAACACTCTAAAGGGAAATTGGCATTAAAGTTGAACTAGAACTCGTGTTTATGTCTGTGAGTTGCTCGATAAATGCACTATCATCTTTCTTTCATTTCAAAAATAGATGAGTCCTGTGTATTTCAATCATAGGTGCCTGAGGCAAAATCTACATCAATCACCCAGCAAAATAATCAGAAGCCTCAAGAGACTTTTTCTTGGTGGCTCAGACTTAGAGATTGTGAGTGGTAAAGGAAGGAAATATAGGGGGCAAATACAGCTTTCACATGAATGACAGAAGGAAAGGTGATTGCCAGGCTTACACTGAGTAATCTGGAGTGGTGTGTGGTAGTTGGACTGTAATTCCTCTTTTCTTGTGTTGAGGTAGCTTACAAATCCAAGATGAGAAGCTATAGTTTAAGTGATTCAGGAAAGAATATTTGGATTTTGTAGGATATTGGACTATTCAAGAACCTGTACAATTTCAGCATACACTGTAAATAGTTCGACCCTTGTTCTTGGCATGGTAATGTTTTTTGGGTTAGCAACAAAACAAACAAAAACTTTTTAAAGCAAGATAATTTTAACCAAATAGAGAAATTACTTGAAGTTCATGTGATTTCCTAGCAGATTTTACTTCCTCAACATCTACAGAAAGCAGTAATTGCTAATATATACTTTTTGTTTCTTCAAAAGACTACAACAATACCTTCTTAGCAGGCATGGTCTTTCTGTTACAATATTTTGTCATGATATGTTGAAAAGAAGACTTTTCAGGGGAAATAGTTTTTATCATGCTTTATTGTCTCATGATATTTCTTTAACGCCATATAGAAGAATTGAAGAAAAACTATTATCTGACCCTACAAGTTAGCCCATATTTGCCTTAGGTTTTCAAAAGTCTAAAACCTGAGGTTTAGAAAACTAAAAGTGAATTTATTCTGCTTTGTATTAAAACTTGCAGTCATTGATTTTTCTTTCTCATGGTGGCATAGCAGAGTGATAAAATAAGAAATTGAAAAGATAACATCGAAAATACTTAGTGTCATAAACAGGGAAATGGAATGAAATCTCAGCAGATATTCGGTATGGGCAAATAGTTATTCCACAGGTTTTTCGTTTTATCTGTTTTCATAGGCTTTAAGCCGGTTTCTTTGTAGAGATGAGTGTACATGGTACATTACAGTCCAGTGCACACACAGATACTTGAATTAGCTCTGTACAGACTACATTGTCTACTTGAGGCAGGAGAGCTTTTAGGCAGGATCAAATTTGGGTATCACAATGCAGTTGTGGGGTTTCAAAACAAATTTGAATGTCTGTGTACGGTACCTAATAGATTTATGCAGAGGCAGTTTCAGGAGCTATGTCCAAGAAATTTGAAAGCCTTAAACCACAGAAAAGTAGAATGCGCTGCCATAATGAACAAATTTTCATAGGGTTTGGTGGGGATTTTTTGTATTTCTAAGATCTGAATTAGCTAATTTAATAGGGTAGGGTATATATTTTTATATCTACAATGACTTGTCACCTGCCTTCTTTGTCTCCATTGGGGAACATATACCAGCTAGAAACACAATATTTTCTGATAATAGCTTATATGTTTTTAATATTTTTTTAATAATTTCTTCATAAACAGAGGAAAAACATTTTAAATAATCTGAAAACAGGATATGTCTCCCATTGTGTTTGATATGCTGACAGTTTGTTTTATTTAAAATATAGTATTAATTTCTACTTCACCAAGAAATAAGTAGTAGTAGTTGGAAATGGAGAAGATTGTTTCATGGAATGGAGTGAAATCACCACTGCTTTGGTATAAATATCTTGGATAAAAGAGATTAATAGAACCAGAGATAACCTATTTATTGGCAAACACCTAATGCGACACAAATTGATAGGCTGGTATTTTCATCCTTAGATCTTCTAGGTCATGGACAGCATTTTACTTGAGTCTCTAGATTTTTGTGGCAGGAATCATAATAGCCTTCCCCATTCAATATGAATATTTGATTCACTAGACTCAGTAACGTTTGATATTTATGGTGGAATTCTGTGAGCAGAGGGGCCAATGAACAGAAGAGCGCTTTCCAGGGATTTGAAGAATATTATTTAAATCCTTTTCCTGAGGGAATAATGGAATCTGGATGAATGAGGGTTAAACACAGCTGAGTGAGTGTGTTCATTACCCATGCTGAATTTTGCCACCTACATTTTACTGGTCTTTAATTTTCATAACTGAATTTATTAACAGAAGAAGAAACTAGTATCAGAATTGTGTATCTTAACTGAGAGGCTGCTGTTTGAGGTACTACAGATGTGTTAGCCAGAGAAATAAGTCTTCAAGGGCTGCATTGATCTTCCTTTTTTTTTCTCTAGCCTCTGAAGAAGGGATCAGAATATATACTCTATTAACAGAGACAATATCCAAGCTACTAAGTTATAGAATGAAACATCTTACAAAAACAGTCTCCTATTTCTATTGCTTTTATAGCTTTGTATAAGGTTGGAGTTTTGTTTGGTTTATACTGTAGTCATAATTACATTTGGTGATTTTTATGTTCCCTTAGTTTCAACAGTAGAGATTCCTTCCTAAATACTTTACTTCAATCCCTTGCCAAAATTGCTTCTTTCTATTCCCATAAGAACTGTCTCTTGAGAAATTTATCTGAGGACCTATTCTTATTTCAGTGGGTACATTTTATTGCTGCCATTACCAGAGAAGGGAGATTTTTAATATACCTTTTCTTCCTATGTGCTAAAATACAATTTTTTTGATCCATCTTTTCCATAAGAAAGTAAACTTTATGATGTCTAATTTTTCACTCCACTATTGTTAACTGAAGAACTGAGTCAACCTAATGATTCCAAACCTGCAGATAAACCTATGAACACGATGCTACATTAGGAAATCAGGCTGATGGAGGAGCTTGGGGAGGAATCTGTTAGATTTTGGTCAGTATTTAAAAAATGAGATGATATGAAATAAGAACTACATCAAAGGAAATGCTAGAAGCTGGTAGAGTGTCCTGTCTTTTCCTCTGGTCCTAAACCATTCTGGGTAGAGCCGGGGTTTGTTAGTTTCAGGTCTGGGTTGTTTGGATTTTTTTCTTAGTTTTCATTGTTTGGTTCTGAAGCTGAGATCCACAGAGTCTGTTTTACAGATGTACCAAACATCTACAACTGCAGTGAAAGCAGTAGGATCAAAGCACTGTACACATAAAGTGCTTTGTAATGTTAATTACTCTGGGATATCAGGTATTAAGCATTTTTAACTGATCTCCCAAAATTAGTGTATGTATTTAATCTCTTGAAGAGATAAAATACCTCATAAATACAGATACACAATTTTGAGAGGTCAGGCTTATTATATTGGCCAGAGAGGGGGACAATACCCATCTTACACAGTAGTTAGCATCTATAAATTGTTAATAGTCGATGAGTTCAGGCCTCTAATTTAAAGTGCTTGAGGCTGATAGACCCGAAGAGGTTTCTCTATGTTTTAATTCTCTATCTATAATAAAGTTAATAAAATATGGCACAGTGCACTCAATACTGAAGATAAAACAATAGCTTGAACAGCTGCTCTTTAAGGTAGTATATTCTGTTCTAGGCAATGAATAGTACAAATTCTTGTAAGGAAAAAAAAATATATCTTTTACAGTGCATATACATAAACATTTGCATTAAATTTGGCTAGCCAATTTTCTCATGCTTCCAAATTCTAGGACTTTCATACTCAGCTCTTTCCCTTTAATATAGAGTGTGTTTGTGTAATTTATATTATACTGCTAGCTGCAATGATAATATTTTAAGTCAACTAATGTTTCATTAGACTAGCTGTATTAAAAGTGAATGAATCAGTACCATGGCTTTAAGTTACGTAGTTTTCCTGGTATGCAAGATAGGTTCAGCATAAAGAGTAAAAAAGGATTGATGTGTGAGTAGTTGCAACCTCTCGTCTGGCTATTCAGCACTGGATAAAAAATACTTTGCTATCAGGTGATCCCTAGTTTTATAATCGTACTGTAGATGGTAGTCTTCCCCTATCCCTAAGAAATCTAAAATCGTTTTAATTCTGTGTGATCCATCATCAGGCAACTACTCAAAAAAGTAACATTCTTAAATGCTCTCAAATGTCCAGTAGCAAAAATAAATGAAGGGCAGAGTGCATTAAGGGATTTCCAGTTGTCTCTCACAGGGCAGAGCAAACTGCTGTGAGAGAGCTCTCGGGATGGCTCCTGCTCCTGCTGCCTTTAGCAACAGCTTCCTGACTAATCAGTCTCCAGGCTTCAACCCCGATGCTTTAACTCTGCTCTTTCTCTGGTGCCAGCTGCTGACTGAAAACAGGACACAGCCAATTACTCTCTGCTGAGTTTACCCAGTCGCTGTTTATCCACCTAACAACAGTTGCGCTGAGATAATTTTATTGAAAACTTGTTGTGTAGTGAGATCTCCTATTATAGTATGTTGGGTTTGTTTCACTGGGGTCAGAAACGCATGAATCTTACGGTCTAAGATTGGATATTATATTATTTGGAACAGTCACTTCCTGTGGGATGGAAAACAAAGTATTCTGAAGTGGAATTGTTTTCTTCCTTTGTCTCGTTCCAATGACAGCCAATTTAAAAAAGGTTTGTCTTCATTATTAAGACTTAATAAACTGTAAAAGACTGCGTCTTTTGTTAAGGATACTACTAGCTATATCCTAATTTCTTGATTTGGGGTCTGATCTTCTTTCATGGATCTTTTTTCTTCCTTTCTAGTTATTTCTGAAGTCCTATGAGTGCTACCTAATGATAGCTTTTCTTGTTCCCAGCCATATCTTGTAATTTCCTTGTTCTAAGCTCATCTTCCTTACTCATCTGTCAGTGCTATAGTACATTAGAACACTCCACAGTACCACTTAACTGTAGTATATAAAACATTTTGCTCCTACTTCAGTCTATAACTGCAGATTTAGCCTAATAAAAAGGGCATTTTTGACCTGTACCAATGCACTATAAAATGCACTGTGGCCTAAATGAGAATATTACTTATTACAGAAATGTTCTACGCTCACACTAGTCATAAAGCTCTGTTGAAATTGTGTATGTTGAAGGAACTAAGCAACCAGAAAGGCTGCAAAGTGATCTCCAGCTCATTTTTTCTGGGAAAGCTGTAGCAACACCAAATACAGTATGATTTTGATTGCTGTTTTACTAAGAACTGAAAGTGCAAAGGGATGCATTAACAAATCATGTTTCAGCTTGCCTAAAAGAAAGCTAAATGAGAAAAAGGTCAGCAATAACTTAGAGTACTGTACTGTCCAAACTTTGTAAAGTACTTATAAATTAAATAGCCATACTGTTTACATCCTTTTAAGGATCGGGGGGGAAAAGTGGCGGGGTAGGGTTCAAACGTCTCATCCAAAACTGTGTGTCACTCAGAATCTGGATTTGCTCAGAAATTGGTATAAGATGCACTTTAAGAACTTATAGCTGTGGTTTTGCACCATACAATCCAACAAGGTTTTCTTCACCTGTGCTTCTACAGTGCTAGTACATTGGGTAGCTGTAGGGTGTTTTCTCTTATATCTAGCACTTCTCTGCTTTTAATTTAGCCCACTAAAAAAACAAACAAACAAACAAAAAACCAAACAAAAAACCAAACCAGCCAACCAAACAAACAAAACCAACAAAACAACAACAACAAAAAAACAACCCCAAAACCACACAAAAAACCCCTCAGGAGTTACTTCTTTTTGGTTTGCAAATCTTTGTTACCTTAGGCTGCATGACCATAGTGAAAGTTATTTAAAAGTTTGCAATAAGTAATACATTTCTGCAAGTGATAAGAAAACTTATTTGGTCAAGAACACTTTTTAACAAGAATACTAACTGCATTTTATATGGAAATAAAGTTTGACTAAAATTAATCTTCCAAGGTCTGGTTTTGTCGAAGCTAAACTGAACAAGTTAGGGAGAACAATAGGAAAATATGAGAAATTGGAAAGCTCTTTTTAAGCTGCCAGTGTGTATGTTAGTGAAGGGCACACTCCACTGCCTTATCCTCTTGGCTTCAGTTGCAGATTTCAGCCTTAATTTTTTTTAGTTATTAATGTGGAATTATCTTTACATGAAATTGTCCACTTTCAAAAACCAAATTGAGTGCAGTAAAATTTTACAAACTGTCATTTTTCTTGGAATATAATGAGCATGCTAGCGGAGAAGTCCACTTCGAGATGCTTTATGTTCAGAAAACACTGCAGCATTGCTGCACTAAACAAGATTTCCAGATTATAGAGCTAATGGTACACTTGGTACACTTGCATGAGGGATACTGGCAAGAACTAAAAAAACCTAAGAAAACATATTGCCCTCAAATTGTTTCGTTCAGTTGAAGCACAGTGTATCTGTAATATGTGCTTCTGTTGCGCCTCTTCAGGACAAAAAGAGTTTGGTGGTTTTCCCACCACATAATATTAAAAATACCATCATTGCTATTTCAAGTGCTTTTTACATGTTGTTTGTTGTATCAAAGAAATTGAGCTTTGAACCTATGCCATTTTCAGTAAAGGTTGAAATCCTTCCTCCTTCTCTTAATGAAAGTAGCATATACTTTAAGAGATGTTTTACCCATCACTTTGGAGGAGTTTCTTATCTTTGAGGTATATAAGCTGAGTAGTGCAGTGTTGGATTTAATTATACTTGTTTAGAAGTGGCGTGTGGAAGTGAACAAATTCACCCAAAGAATGTTGAAATATCTTTCAGTTTACTCAGTAAATCAGTCCAAGGTATTAAGTCAACCTAAGAATAGAACTTGTACCAGTTAAACTTTCCACTGGGAGTGATGGTTGGAGGTTCATATAATACCTCATTACTGATCAATGCACGAGAGATGTTCTGTTGTAATTTGTATTCATGGGAAGTATCTCTGCTAGCTTTCATTTTACATTTTTATAAATAAAAATCCATTAATTATTAACCAGAAATTGAGTGAACATTGAAACTCACTGGATCACAGTGCAACAATCAAGCAGAAGCAGTGATTTTTCTGGGATACTCCTTATTTCCAATTAATATTACTTATTTCTTTCTTGTTGGCGAATTACATTTTCAGCAGTTTAAGGAAACAAGAAATTCAATGTTATAACCATTATTATTTGTAAAACTAAATTAAAGCTCAAAGCAAGTTAATAAGACTATCTTCCAAAGCAGCAAAAAGATACTATATAAATTATCCAAGTGCCATCATCAGCACTTACAATAAAAATGTGCATATTTCTTTATCAAAATTAGAGTTCGCCTAAGAATTTGACTTGTAATACAATAGAAATTATTATCTTGTAAGCAGAACTTGGAGCAGGGAGGCTATTAGTTTAAGGAAAAAGTGTTTATAGTTTTTTGCTTGTTTGGTTTTTAGAAATTGATTGTTTTGTGCCCATTTCCTTGCTACGTTTGAATATGAAAGGAAATAAATTATTTCACAGTAACAGTGGTGCTAGAAATGAGGTGTTTTTTTTTTTTTTTAATCTTTTGATAGTCACTTTTCTTTAATCTGCTCTGGTAATAGCCATTCTCTACCTGTTAAAAAAGAGAGAAGAGAAAGCACCTATTTTGCAGAAAGAAATCAGCGAAGTATCTTCATTTTTATTCTTTCCTTGCATATAGGAAGCTGTTAAAAATGTGACAGCTGACATCATAGCCAAACTGACTCTTGAAGACTTCAAGTGTATTAGTTTCCCGTGGGGACTACTTAATTACTAGCCAGTTCATTGGCCCACCTGCATTAATAAGAGTCAGCTGAAGGACCATTTATTGCCATTATTCAGACTGGAGTTTGCATTTGATAAATTCATAAGCGTTATCAGAAAAAATACTAAGTCTAAGTTGTTTTAAAAGGTTTAAAAATTCACAGCAGTTTCCTGACTTAAATGCGTGGCCCAACAGGAAAAAGCAGCATGGAGTCCTCTGTTTTGTTTGGGTTAAAAGTTTTGAAGAGTGCTTCTGAAACACTTTATTTACACGTTTTATTTTCTGGTACAATATTTTCAGTTAATTCAAATTCAGCTCAAATTAACAACTCCATGTACTTTGGGATAATTAAATTACAGTTTCCTCTTATCTTGGCTCACCACGCAGACTATTGCCCACCCCTATAGCTGCCTTTACTCCATTGCTACAGCAGCTCTGTTATTTAGGAATAAATCTTTTCTTCTCCCCATCAGTTGTTGTGAAAGCAATGTAAACCACCTGCGAAAAAAATTATCATATTTGGATGGACTTCTTGCATTTCCTTGCCTGGCTGTATTCCAGGTGTTTTTATGGCAGTGTAAGGGAAGGAGTAAGAAAGGTATTTCAGCTGTTCCTGGTTATTAAAATTGACTTGGGTGTACCATGGGCTGGGGGAGTGAAGATGAAGAAAACCAGATTCTTATGAATTAAGGTGGGAAATAAAGGAGGAGGGGATGCAAAGCGCAGGTGAACGAGTGTATTAGCCCAAGCCGCAGCCAGCCGTGTAGGGGCGCATCAGCTATGAGATGCCCCCGTGTCGCCAAGGCAACCCGGGTTGCCATGGCAACCGCCGCCGTGGGGCGACTACCGATCCATCGCTGTGGCCTGGGTCCTCCCGGAGCTATGGGTGCCAGCTGGGTGTCAGCCACCCTCCAAACCTTTGGCTGGCAAAACAGGTTCATTCCCGGCTGAAGGGAGGCCCAGCCGAAGGCTGCTGACGAGTTTCCAAAGCTGTTGCACGTTTAGCAAAACTTTCTAGTTGTGGATGTTTCTTTCCGCTGATTGGGGGTGCACACAGCTTAACAGGTGAATTTGGAAAACAAAGGCTGTGCAGTACACTGTTACTACTCCAGGAAACTAGTGATGATTCAATTAATTTTTTTTTAGTATTTATGTAGAATGTGCATGATTACTAGTAGCACAGACATTCTAATTGCCTTCCATGAAAATGCCATAAAAATGAAATTATCCTTCTTTCTTGTTAATGTGTAGCAATGAGCTTTGATGGTAGTAACACAGTCACATAACATTTCACAGAATTACAGAATGTTAGGGATTGGAAGGGACCTTGAAAGATCATCCAGTCCAATCCCCCTGCCGGAGCAGGAACACCCAGATGAGGTTACACAGAAGGCGTCCAGTTGGGTTTTGAATATCTCCAGAGAAGGAGACTCCACAACCTCCCTGGGCAGCCTGTTCCAGTGCTCTGGCACCCTCACCGAGAAGAAGTTTCTTCTCACATTTAAGTGGAACCTCTTGTGTTCCAGTTTGAACCCATTACCCCTTGTCTTATCATTGGTTGTCACCGAGAAGAGCCTGGCTTCATCCTCGTGACCTGCACAAATGAGCCATATCTGTAGTTTCGAATGTGTATTGTACTTACTCAGCTTTAAATGGAGTTTTAAAACCATGTGTCTTTACATACCAGAAAGAATCCTTAAAATAGCCAATTACATTTAAAACTTCATCAAAGGAAGACATCGTTTGTGTTTGTTTCTGAAAGGTGAAAATTTGTTCACAGTTAAAACTGGTTACTGAATTTTCAGGTGACTGAGATTTGTATTACCTTTGTACCACATAAATTGGCTTAAAAGGCAGAATGTTTGTCTTTCTGCTTTTCTTTCTTGTCTGTTCACATATATCTATTTATAGCATCCAATCCTCTCACTCAATTCTTTCCTTCAGCTCCAGGAAAGTGATTGAAACTGCCTGTACAATGAGGGGTTTTTTTGTTTCAGTTTGGGTTGGGGTTTTTTGGGGGGGAATAAGAGGCTTTCTTGTTAAAGTCGTAATGGGATACCCAGAAAGATTTAGGAGAAATCCTAGGCTGAAGATAAACAGGGTAGCTCTTCCTTAAGTGAGTCTGTCATTGCACAGCGGACTGGCTGCCATCAAGAAGAAGCACTTCTGCCACTGTAGATGTATTTGGGGAAAGGGAGGAGTTATGGAATGGGTGACTCGATGAGGAGTTTGTGAACAGATTACCTGAGCGAAATGTCTGCAGCAGAATTGTGCATACCTATTCTTTTTCTGGTGGAAAGACAGAAAAAAAAAAAATTTTACAAAAAAAAAAAATACCTTTTTCTACACTGTATTGAAAACTGAAATTTCTTTCCATTTGGCATGAAATATTTGCTTTTCTGAGAGAAGAAAAGCAATAGAGAAAGGAGGAGATGGATGTTACTGCCTTTGCTCAACACCGAGATTACTTCATCATTTAGCCAGGGTATGAGAAACACAGATCCAGTTTATTTCCTTTCCTTAAGAATATTGGTGAATTTACTAGAAATAAACAAGTCACCACCAAGTTAACTACTCTTTCCCAGTCAGTGCATGCTCTGCATATCTATGGAACAGTCCCGAAGGGCTGAGAGTCTAAATTAAGTCTCAATGAGAAATGGGTTTGACAGAGTTAATCAAGACATCCAGCCACTGCATTGGATCATCAACTGACTTTTTAGGTGAAGTTGCAGGGTTTATAGCCTCAGTTATTACAAGTTAGATAAACTTTACATCAGGCATAAAATCTGAGAAGATTTAGATTGATCTGTGGGCCTGTTTTGTGAGCTGCAGGATTTTCTGTGTGGATGATGTGCTAGTAAAATCAAAAGAACACATGCCTGCAGTCTTTCTTTTCACCTCTTTCATACAACCCTTCTTTTTATAATAACTGATGAAAACATGCCATGATAAATGACAATTTTTTTAATCCATCTCTGGAGAAACACAATCCCAAGGCACCTTCCCTGAACATCTTGGGAATAAAAGATACTGTGTTTGACATAGTTCTGTAGATTGTAAGACCAACGTGACTACTTTGTTGTTTTGTTGGGTTTTGGATTTTTGGGAGGTTTTTTGTTGTTTTTTTTTTTTTTTTCCTTTTCTTTTCTTTTGGAGGTTCGTGTTTTGCTACAGTATTCAAATGAACATAGTGCCTTCTGAGGAAAGTTGCTGTTCTAATTTCACTTCGTATTTTTCCAGGTCATCTCCCTCATTGCCCTTTTCTGAGTCCTTCATGAGAGAAATTGTTTTTTAAAAGATGATTCATCAGTTTAGGCAGTAGCAACATAAATTCCTCTACAGTTTCAAGAAAACGTCTCTTGCATTTTTCTTTCAAATAATCATCAATGTGAGTTAAGCTCTGGTGCGCAAGTACTGAGGAGTCATTTCCTGGATATTTTATTTATTTGTGGGGTTTTTTTTCTTTATCTTCTCTTTTAGCCATTAGTTATGGTTAAGATAAGCACTGAATAGCATAGTGTATGTTTCTAATGTCCCTGGCACATTTTCCTACACTAACAGAAGGATGTAAGGTAGCATTTTGGTTAGGCTTTCATCCCAAACAAAAATGTCCTTCCTATTCTGTACATTTCGTGGAAAAATGAATTAATTCTTTCTTAAGTTTTGCATTGTAATGCTAACGTCTTCCATCACCTCATCAGCCCACTCATTTCTCAAAACGAATTCCTGGGCTTTGATATGTCTGTCACAGTGAAACACAATGAAAAAACCCCATCCTGCTCTTTTGGACTGGCTACATGTGAAAGGTTCAAGTAACTGTTTGGCAGTGGTAATAAAACACTTTGAGCATAAGTGTTCATTTGGATAGCAGGTGATGTTTTCTGACTTTCCATAATATAAACCAGCAGCCTCTTGCTCAATTCATCTGCAGCTTTCTAAATTTATACATCTTTTGTTCCTTTAAAACCCATGGGTTCTTTGATGTCTTAGTCTACCTGTTAAATACAAAATATCCGAGAAAGCTGTTAGTCAATATCATTTGCCCTAAGTATCCCAGGAAGGAAACTCAGAGAGACAAGTCATGTGGAAACTGGTTATAATCTCTTAGCCTTGCTAAAAATACAAGTGGAAGATCCCAAAAGACATTCAGTCGAGGGGAAAAAAAAAAAAAAAAGAGAAAGAAAAAAAAAAAAAAGGCAGCACTCTAGAACATCAGAAAGGGAGTTTCAGGCAGCGTATGCACATGGCTTGGTTTTGGTTGTTTTGGAGGTTTTTTGGTAAAGCTGGATGCCCCAAAGCTTCCAGGAAACAGTTTGAGTTACTTAGACTCGTTTTGCTGTGTCCTTTCAGAAATCCTTTAGAGTTAACATAGGGATTCCTATGAATGTCTGTGACAGGGTTAGTTTCTTTACAGAAAGAACAGAATTATCTATTCATCAATCAATATTCTCCCCCAGAAGAGCACATATATTGTAGTGTTCTCTTATAGAAGAATTACGTATTAATGGAGCTGTTTTCTGCTGAATTAACTACCTAATATTAATATTATAGATCAGAAATAAACTTTCTAAGTGGATTTAAAGAAGGACTTATTTTAGTCAATGCAAATATTACTAAACCAAGTGCTGACGTTACTATAAAGTACTACTACAGAAGTATCATTGTTATTCAAAGTGGAAATATAACATGGCTTGTGTCCCAAAATGCAGATATAAACTGTTAAAACAACATTTTTCCCAGCAACATCTGAACAGTGGTTTGCTGGAAAACTGAGTGTGAAAGACCTTTATTTCTTAAGCGTACACTATAACCTGATAAATACCATGGTTCAGAGCTTCACACACTGCAATAAAGTTGAAATATTCACCGACTGCTTTAAGCAAATGAAGATTACAATTCATTTAGTGATAGAATGATTTTCATATCAGCCCTGGAAATTTTGATGTGAAGTAGATCCATGCATTAAGATCTGTAGCACCGCAGTTGCTACACAATTCATTGTGCCACTCAGTAGATCAGTGAATTCTGTAATATAATACAAATTTATATTTGTAACTACTTATGCTGTTTTAAAATATTATAATTATTCTGTTTCATGTTTGTAGAATATTGAAGATCTGCTTTTTTTATAGTATTGACATTCTAACTGAGCATGGAAGGAAGAATACAGAGCTTATCTATCACCTCATGCTTGAAAGTCTGAGTTTCATTTAAATGATTCACTGTTCTAACTTGCATGTATAATTACTGTAAGGCCATAATAAAGGGTCAGAAAAAGCAATTTCTTTTTGGATCAAATGATAGTATTATCTAATAAAGAGAGAATTACCGGCAAAGCTAGGTGTAGATATATTGTTAAGATTACAGAGCATGAGTCTCTTGGTTCCTCCTCCCATCTTTAAAAATGATTGATGCTTTATATTTCGTAAGTGTTGCTCTGGTGCCAATGTACAGGAGATTTTAAAAGAAACCAGTTTTATACATTAACCTTCCTGAATAGTTTATGCGTTAAAAATTATAACGGTAAAGTGAAACCAGATGAACTGAGTAGAGTTGACAGCACCTTTCTGAGTGATGAAATTGCTATTGATTTATGACAAATGCCAGTAAAAGCAGGCAGGGACTGTTTTGTTGCTGTCAGATGAGAACTGAAAGTAGGTAGGTTTTGTTATCAATCATTTGTTGTCGGTGTAAGACAGTGGCAGGCTGTTATAATTGATTTGATAGCTCCGTCTGACTTGCGCTCTAGTGGCCACCACAGATAGTGGCAATGCAGCGGTGCAGAGAGTTGACATGAAAAGGAAGTGACATGACTCCTCAGAGGCAAAGTTGTATGATTTAAAGGGGAATGTTTGTCAAAACAATTTATAAATCAGAATTTTCGGACTGAGATGCAATTTATTGATAGCATACAGTTTTGAGGTTAGTCTGGAAAAGGGTTTGTCATATGTTGTGGCATTAATTTAATGGATGTTTTGTGACCTGAAAGGATTTGCATGGGTAAAGAGACTTTTTTCTTTTTTCTTCGCCTTGAACAGCAGCTTACATGATTTCATTCCACTTACTCTTTTGATGAAGCTTTTCCCCTGATATAGCATCTGTCCCATTTATGCTTACTATGACTGTAGAGTATCACTATGACACTTCGAGCCTCTGTAATAGACTGGGGTTTGTGTTTGTTTGGGTGTGGGGTTGGTTGGTTGGTTTTTTTGGTTTGTTTTTTTTTAAAAAAAAAAAAGACAATGATGGCTATTGGAGACCTAATAATACTATTGAATAAGGCTTTTGGGACTTAATTCTGAGGTAACCCTAAATTATTCTGTAGTGCAATGTCCAGAAAAACCTTGCTTGTTTCCTTGTGAATTTTTGATTCCTATTTGAGGTTCCGGCTGAGTTAATTAACAAAGACAGATTATGTTCTTCACCATTCCCTACAAGAGTAAGGATTATAGAATTAGAAAACACACTGCAGAGAATTATCTTAAGAAATATTCAAAACACATTTTGGTATAATTGCATGGAAGTCATAGATACATTCCTTCTCTTCCTCACTTATAAGTGTGAAGTATAACAATTAGACACAGACTTTATTCCCAAACTAACTGTGTTTCAATACTTATTTTATGTATGTGAGAACTTGAGAGATGAGAAAGTGTCATACACTTTCTATAAACTGAGGATTCATGAGCTAGGAAGGACTCGGACAGGTAAGCAGATGGAAAGGTCAGACTTATTTTGTAAGAAAAGTCAGAAATTGTTTGACTGGAGCAAGGAAAGTATTTTTGCAATTAAAAAAAGTTAAATATTGGTGCCATTCGACAGTGTTCAAAAATAGTTAATTCAACTAGAGTAAATGTCAAGCAGGTCTGTAGGATACCACAGAAATATAGAGGCTATTTAAACTGAAGTGATTGAAACAGCCTGTTTTAGTCTAACAGAAAAAAGGCAAGAAGTGTGTGTGTACATACACATGTATGTGTATAAAATATATATTATATAGAATATATAATTATATAGAATTATATATAATATATACTTTGTATATGTTTGGGAGAGTAAATGCAGGAGAAGAAATGTTGAGTTAGCAGACAGCATAAACACAAGAGCAAAGGGAGTTTAGTAACAAATGAAGTTTTGAAAATAGCATTTTAGTAGGATGGGTGGTCGGTCAAATGTTTTAAAATTTCACCAATTAATCAACAAGTCAAAGTAAGTTAGCATCATCGTTGAATATAAGAGGGAACTGGGATCTCTTAAGACTTATATTTGTAACTGATTTTTCCGCGCTCATTTGTTATCTTTCCCAGTCTATGCATGCTCACAAGGCTCGTCTTTTTTAGATAAAATATTGTCTCAAAAAGGCATGGGCATTTATTGAGTTTGTATTGCAGAAGAAAAATTGTTTGTAAGTTTTTCGCCCTCCAAACATGAAATATAACTAGGTCTTTCAAATACATATATCTTCCCTAAATTATTTAAATGTTATTAAGATCTCCATGTTAAAAAAAAAAAGTGTTAATTTTGTTTTATGCTAATGGATGTTCATTTCAGAGTAACATTATAGATAGGATGAAGAAAAGGCAACTGAAGGAGGTAAAGAGAGATCATATTTCATACTGCTTCTAAAAAAATCCAGTTTAAAGAGTCTGTTAGGTGGATAAGAAATGGAAATCTGCTTCAATTACATGTTTTGATAAAACACTTGAAGCTGAGATTTAAAGAAGACACAAAAGGAGTATTGAAGTCTGCAAAGAACCCGGAGAGAGCAAGCAAATTGAAACAACTAGGATTAAAGTTGTAGGTAAAGGCAAGATTATAGGTATAATATTGAAGAACTTGAGTTTCTACAACTGAAAAAACTTGTAGTGAGATTGCTGTTCCAGCTCCTACAGATGTTACGCTAGGAACAGATACCCCAAAAATTCTGTGAGAATAAAGAGTTTCTGAAGAACTGGAGTCTAAATTATTTGGACTTCATACAGTCTGTTTATCACCTTACGTTTTGCCTGGATGCAACCACAGCAAGGCAGCAGAGCACTGGTGTAATACGCTACTTCAGATTACTGAGCCGCTGCAATAAGTCTAGAAATACTGATCAACGACCTTACACAACTCACAGAAAATGATGCAATTGTTTTTTCTGCTTTTATGCCACGTTTATCTTAAAGAGTAACACTGTAAATCCCGTCAATTTAAGCTGTAAAAAAAAAACACCTGGAAGGTCTGTCCCACAAGAAACAGGTCTGGAACTTGCAGAAGACAACCTGGGTTAATTAGCTGCAACCTTTAACACACCATTCCAGCACACTGAAGTTCATGGGGTTTGACATAGGTGGAGTACTGAAATATCAAACCAGCTTGTGTCAAAGGTGATTTGGCTTAATGATGTATCTAAACTAGTGGTGCTTCTGTCTCCTTGTCTCACTATTTTATCTGCTACACTTCATCATTAAGGCTGATCTCTTTATGCTTGTTTCCACAAGCGGTTTATTTTTATATCCTGTGATTTGTTTAATACACTAAGTTCCCCAGTTGAGTGGAATGCTTGCTCATTATGGAGCTGGCACTGCACCGAGGGCTCTTACTGAGACTTAGAGCTAAAACGGGCTGCTCTGCGCTGATGATATGCTCATTATGCTCTCAGTTTCTAACCCTTACCTCCCACCTTCCCCCAGAAAAAATTCTGAAAAATCACTTCACTTACTAAGCTGGTATTTCTCTCTGCCACTAATCCACAGATTTTGTTTTCTGCTCGCTGTTTTAGGCTCCTATGTCCTCTTAACAAAATCTGAAGCAAGTCACTAGAACACAACATTGATACTCCAGCCTCTGACCTTAAGGGTACAAATTCTATAAATTCGTCATCTTTCCTTAGATATTGTGAGCCATCCCTTCTTTGGGTACAATTCTTTAACGTGAGCCACATAATAGTAATAATTCCCAACCAGTACCTATAGTAAATAGATATGAAACCATTAGAAGGTAAAATCTAAATTTACATGCCCACTGAGCTAAATAAGATATGGCATTT
Organism: Caloenas nicobarica; assembly: GCF_036013445.1. Lineage (NCBI taxonomy): Eukaryota > Metazoa > Chordata > Aves > Columbiformes > Columbidae > Caloenas > Caloenas nicobarica. The sequence continues at coordinate 178,825,486 of NC_088245.1, forward strand.
GAGGTTACTTGCAGATGGATAAAATGAATAGCTTGTTTTCATTAAAATAATTTCACTACTTTGGCAACTTGTTATGAGGCTAATATATAGCTACCAATTCTTCTTAGTGTACTTACTCAGAGACTCTCCTTCTGGTCACCTGCATTAGACCATTAACATTTCAGAGAGCATTTCATTAACATTTACATAGTATCTCATCAGACTGTTCTTTGACTTGATATAGCTTGAGACCAAAATCACCTCTGAGATTTCCCAAGGTGCTTCTTGTGTCTGAAGCTGGCATGTCAAAAGCCCTGGGAACTTGTATGTTTTTCGATTAGAATATAATTATGAGACTGCGATTCAGGCAAAGCTTTGAAGGAAGTGTACAAAAAGACACCAAAGGCTCTATATTTATCTTCCCGTTATATAAGAATGTTAAAAAATATAAAATAATTATTTATGTAGTGAAAAATCAAAATTAGTGGGTGAGCCAGATGACCTTAAAATCTTCAGAACCCATATCTATCCTGCCCTCAGTGTCCTCTGAAAATGTGCATCTCTCCTTCATCCCCTTCCATCCTGCATTAAGAAACTTAGCTGAAGCTGAGCATGATTATTTCCTCAAGCAAGAAGCAAATATTCCCATCTCCAGGATGTTCAAGTTCACCTGCTCTGCAATGATCAAGAGATGGTAAACAGGAAATCTTCCTCCCTGCCAGTGTGGTTGTTTCACAAAATGGACATCACTGCATCCATGCAGCAAACTTTACAGTTATTTTCTGTATAATGCTGTTACCTAGCAGTAAGTTGAGATAAATTGAACCACTTTAAGGTGTTTAAAATTACCTAGGGTGGGGAGAGGGGCAAAGAAAGCTTCAGTGTTTGCCTCTGCAACATTGTCCATCAATCTTCAGGTTAAGTTTTATTTCTTTCTTATAAAAGATTTTTATTTTTAGCTGCTTCTTTATTTTTTTAATTTTACTCCCCCTCTTCCTACCTTGAAGGGTAAGGCCACACTATATTGCAGTAGCTTATAAATTTACAGCTTAATACTTTGTGTTAGGAGTTTTCAGTGGACACATTTTAGCTTGAAATTTTAATTGCATGCATTTATACCTAATCTGTGTATTCCATTTCTACTTTCTGTGGCTTTATTATTATATTTTTCATGGGTTTCAGTCCATTATTGCTTTGTGAAAGCCCAATGCAAAAGAGGAAATTGGTAAGCTAAGCAAGGTAAATAATGCAGAATGTTCCTTTATAGAAGGGAAATTATTTCCTTTATTTTATTTTTTTTGAATTGCAGTTGGGCAAATGTGATTTTTAAGTTGGCTGTGTCCTTTTTCTAAAGCACTTGCAAACATTTAACCACATACTGATGCCTAACTAAACCCTACTGAGGTACTGAACAATCTCCATCATTCTTTATCTTCCTAAAACCTTCTGATTTTTCCTTTCACCGTATTTTTTCTGTTTGCTTGAGCAGAGAGGAGAATACAAAAAAATGCCACTCCGTTCTTAGAACATTATTTACGATTCTGTGTTCTGAAACTTTGCAAACCTAAAAATTACAACATGGTGATCACCTATCACAATTGTTTTGTATTAAGACATTTTACCAGGACAGACAATGGACTCCTACTCATCCAGTCACCATTTGTATGCATGCACATGTATGTGTGTATGCTTATAATGTGTTAAGACCTGTAGCATACGTTATTGCATTATAAACATATGTATATCTCAAAATCTGCCCTGTGACAAATTTTCTGTAGTTTAAGATGTCTCTGAATGAATACTACAAGTATGTGGCTATAATATTATCTGCTCCCGCATCCATTTCAGTTCGTTAATGTAATGCATGTTGTCTCTGTGGGAAGATGTATTCCAAATGAAAAGAAATAGCTTTAGAAAAGTATTGTAGGTAGTGGTACCTAATACTGCTGTGAGATTAATGTGTATCATGTGTGTTTGTGTGTTGCTAGAAAAGAGTCTGAATTGTACTCTATGGGTAGTAAAAAAAAGAGAAGGGCTGTTCTGTAGTAGGCTGCCACTCGGGCACCTGATCTATTGCTAATTTAAAATTAAGAGTCTTATCCCAATTCAGGGAGAAAAGCTAAGGGAAAACCTACCAGAAAGGGACAATAATTATTCTCAGTCATCCTGTTAGGAATTTGGGGGAGTCAAGAAAATAATCTGTCATTTTAGTTTGAGACTGGTAATTCTAATCTAGGATAGGTAATCCTAAACTATGGATCAGTCATCGAGGTTTAAAAAATAACTATTTTGGAAACTGAACATTGAAGTATTATAGCTGGTAAAGGAAGCAAGTACCTGGCCTGATCTGTCGATCCCTATTCTAATATTAAAGCCTTTATCTCTACCGAATGTTATGTGAATATTGCTGATTGCATAGCTCAGCAACTCATTCACTGAGTTACTTCTTCATAATTTCCATATTCATCACTACAGAAGTTTACATTTTAGAGATCTAATGAAACAGGTTGCAAATATAGTACTTAAAAGGAAATTCAGTAGCCAGGAAGAAAACTGCAGGTGGAGAAAAGGGAGACGAGTTGTCATCAGCTCTGATAGAGCCTGACTGGAACAGTAGTACATTTTGTACTTCATTTTGCATATAAATGCATTTTAAGCTTGTTCTGATAAAAATTCTTTCATAGTTTTAATTCGTTTCCCTTTTTTTTGAGCTCATTCAGACTTCTCATGTGACCATAGCAATCATTTCCAAATAAAATTAATATATTATTTTGTTCTTGTGTAGCTCAAGTTGATTTGGAATATTTATAAATTCTTAGAATATCACTCTGTTTCTCTGTTCTACAATAAAGAAAAAAAAATCGTCAAACTTTGGCCTTGCTTTCACTAGATCGCCACAGTACAACTCTGTTCTTATGCCCTTGTTTTATATCTGTCCAGCCTTCCAGAAAAATGAGTTTTAAGTAAGACTTATTTGACTACTTTAGATACTTAAGCAATTAAATTTAGACTTGTCTCTCCTAGCTCTATTTGTTCTCACTGTGAAATATTTCTCACATTAATCTAAATTAAAATGTTGGTGTTCCAACCTATTTTTATTAAGTAGCACTAAGTAATAATTTCTTTCTTAAAGATTGAGTAATGTGCTATATCCAGTGACTTGAAAATGTTCTTTTTTTAAAAAGAAAAATATGTTCTTCTGGAGAAAAATGGGTTTAATTTTATTCTTTAATTACATCTAAGAAAAGAGAATATATAGATTGTCTGACATCAGTTCAGATTTCTGGAGTATTTCAAAATCCATTTTCTGGTAAGAGTTTTTGGTTGGTAAAATTTCTGATCTCCCACATTAAGTGGTTAAGGCTGCTGTTCATACTGATATGTTTGGTCTTCAGCTAGACCAACATCGAAGATGGATAGTATACCTTTGAGTTATTTTAAAAAGATTTTTAAAAGATTTCAAATAGCCTGGAGAGAAGGAGGCTGAGGGGAGACCTTATCGCCCTCTACAACTACCTGGAAGGAGGCTCTAGCATGGAGCATGTTGGTCTCTTCTCCCAAGTAGCAAGTGATAGGACGAGAGGAGATGTCCTCAAGTTGCGGCAGGGGAGGTTTAGATTGGATATTAGGAAAAAATTCTTCACATAAAGGGTTGTCAGGCGTTGGAACAGGCTGTCCAGGGAAGTGGTTGAGTCACCATTCCTGGAGGTGTTTAAAAGACGTTTAGACGAGGTTCTTAGAGACATGGTTTAGTGCTAGAGTTAGTTTAGGTTATGTTTGGACTCGATGATCCTGAGATTCTCTTCCAACCGAAATGATTCTATGATTCTATGAAAAATGGAGAAAAGATGCATTTTTAGTGGCATTTGGGAAATGCAGAATGTTTCTGCTGACTTGAGTCTGAGACCACTTGATAGTTAATGATTAATGTACACACCAAAAGACGCTAAGCTCTCCTTGATTTTGACATATTATGAAGCTATCTTCAGCATGCTCTTCAGCATACCAAATTCAACACGTTTCTTGAATATAGAGAAGAACTTCCCCTTCTGTATTTTTTTTCTAGCTTTCGACAGTTATTGTCCTATGTATTCTAGAATATGTGCAGTCCATTGATGGCAGGAGTGTGTTTGCCAGTTATTTTTCTGAGCTATATGTAATCCTCTGCTGCTAGAGAACAAGTATAGTGATGCTAAATTGATCTCATTGTTAGTGGAAAGTACTGGAATCTGTTATGCAATAACCACACAGTAATTTCATTAGAGAAGGAGACGTAATATTTTCCATTGAAGTTACCATGTAGGAGTTTGATAAATGAGCAGGTAACGAGCTTCACAGCCACAGCAGCTGACAAGCATTAACACAGTTCATCCTTACCGGACATGCAAGAGAAAGTCCGTAGATGGCATCTAGAAGTCTAATGTTAGAAGAACTTTTAAAATATTTAAAAGAATATAAAAATACTGCTCAGAACACATTCTACCATGGAATTAAGTAGTTATGTTGCCAAAGAGGTTATGTAGCTGTAGTGTAGGCACCACGTTTGCGATGTATGGTTCATAATCCATTTGGAGGGGAAAGGAGCCCCTTTGAGGATTGTGTTGCCAATGTGTAATTTGGACAAAAAGTGGCCAGATGACAAACTAAATATACTTAATATCACATCCGTCAAGTTAAAATAGTTTTCTACTTGCTGAAAGTTTATAGCCTAGAAAACCACAGTACAAGGCTTATATTCAGCAGCAGCATGGGTCAGGATATGTTGGAAACAGCCTGAATTCGAGGAGATTAACATAAACTTAGTTAGGCAGAGAGGAACCTGCTAAATACAAGATAATTTATCTGTTCATTGAAAATATCTTAATATATGGACAAAAGAAGTTTAATTCCTTATTTTAGGAAGGTTCAAAATGAATTTAAAAAATACCATTGTTTCTCTTTCAAAGGACTCTATTTTCTTATATTTTTCCATTTTGTTGACTAAGCCTCATTTATAGACATCTTTTCATGTCTTTGTACTTTTTCCCATTATATTATGTAAATATTATTTTGGAATCATTGTAATGCACTTGATGAATCTTTCTTTGGCAGAATTAGTTAAAAGGTGAAATGCCTTTTTGTAACCGAGTTTAGATTGCCAGCTGGGATTTTGCAGAGTCACTATTTCAAAGTATTGGCATAGATCATTAATAAAACTTGCATTAGCATTGTTATACTAAAGCCTGTTGAGCCAAAAAGCTGAATGTAATATATATGCACACATAATATCCATGTGTGTATAAAATGTATATAAACATCATTACTTTGCTATGTATGTACATACATATTCATTAGTGTCAGTAGTACCAAAGTCATGGGTTTGAGGAATACTAATAGCAACAAATATTGTCTCTAATAGTTATTGTTCAATGTAGATACAGGTTTTGTTACTTTTGTTTTTCAAGTTTAGGAAGTTTGAGTTTATAAAAAAAACCAAAAACCAAAAAAACCCAAACAAACAAAAACCTTAAAAAAACTATGAAATTTTGCACTTTTAGATTATAAACACGCTGACTTTTGTACCTAAAACGCTCACTGGAATTCAAAGCGGATCAGTTATATCTGAAATTCATTGACTTCAGATTGACCTGAGTAAAATAATGTCGTTAACAGAAAAACTATTTTACAAAGTATCTCTATGATCAAACTATTTTGGGTAAGAATTGTCCTCTTTTTTAACTTGCTAAAATGTTAAGAAGAAAATGAAGCCTTTTAATGAAATGTAACTGAAAATAGTTGTATATTATGAAAACCATCCTATTACTAATTAATATTTATTATCATTCATATTTGTGATTCAGATTTTTCCTAAGGTCATTTTTATGCATATTTACAGTGCTAGTTCATTTTTAAGCAATAATCGTATTTCAAGCTTTGAATATCAGTTTCCCCTTGTGACAGTTCTACCAGAAGAGAAGCCCAGTTTGCAAAGTCTAATTACAGTGAAATTCCGATTCCCTTAGCCTTGTTATTGGCAAGAATTTTGGCCATGGTGGAATTACGCTGGTGGCAAAGTTGTATCAAAAACCCCACAAACGCAAAAACTTAGATTTAGGTTTAAGGTTCTTTAAGGTAAAACCGTGTATTAGGCATTACCAGATTATTTTTCAGCAAGTGCAGAAATACCCTGAGTTATTGTAATGTGAAGTTCTAGCTATTTGCAATAAGAATGTAAATAACATGGCACAAAGCCGTATTTATTCTGACTAATGAAAGCTGTTATACTGCAATCAGAGTGATGCAGAGCAACAGGGCAATTCATTAAGAGAAAACCAGTTAACAAACAGCTAAAGCATGCCAGTTTGGACCTTTTCAACTTCCAAATATATACTCTGCTTTTGGTTTATTATGCTAAATAATTTTTTCTAAGGAAGACTAGGTAGTAACTAAGGTTATTGTTGCCTGCTGATTTCTGCTAACTCGCAAAAACACATAGAGGAGATGTCATTTTTGGCTTTGTTATGGATAGATAAATATGCCTGCTGTGTTACGCTTGTTAAACATACTGTACTTGTGATTTGCTGTGATGGGATGTTGGTTCAGCACAGCATATAAGCACATACCTAAGTCCCTCCTGACTTCAAGCATCTCTATTTAAATTCACTTTTCAACTAAGCTAGATCAGGGAGTCAGTAATGTAAATCAGGCAATCTGGACTTAAATTATATGCTTCTGAACTACAGCTTCTGTAATATTACGAATATATGTCTAAAAATACAGTGCTGACATTTGTGATTGATTTTCCTTTGGCATTTTAGTATCTTTAATACAGGATTACAAGAAATAGAAATTATCAAAGCTGCATTTAATGTTTTTTTTTCTCTTTTGTACAAGCAAGATATATAGAGGAAAGAACGACTGTCACAGGAGCTAAATGATAAGCTTTATGCTTTTGAAGACCGGCTTAATCTGATATTTTATTTTGGAAATAGTGAAACCAAAATAAAGAATAATACTTTAAGAAACTGAGTCGACTGGTATAAACTATTCTCTTGAGAAGCCTCCTTCCTCCTAAAGACGGAATTCGGAGAGATATGAGTACTTACAAAGCAACTTGTTTTATTTCTTCTTGAAACAGCATTTTGTACAAAGTAATTTTACCCAGCGCTAGTGACAAAAGTTAAAATGTCATTAAACAGTAAAAATTGCATACTGAAATCTTACTGTGATTTTAATTATATTTGCCCATACAACATTATTTCCTTTACGTTTTCATTGAATAGCATTTCAGGAAATGTAATTTATTAAAAGGTGAAACAGAGTTAGCTATCAAAGCTGTGCTGCCTAAGCTCAGATTTTCACAAAAACTATTAAGGTAACAGTTGTGGGTTTTGGCTACAAAACACACCAAAGGCAACATCAGTGGTATGAAAACCAGAAACTTACAGGAGATTTCTATTTACACTGGATTGCAGCAAAATTTAGATGAGGTTCCACTCTGATTGTTTGCATGAGATAATCAATTTGCTAGTAGTACCTTTTATGTTCTTAGTAACATTTTCGTGTTAGAATAAAAATAAAGGGAATATGCAGCCTAGTAAAAATAGTACATTAAAAGAAGGAAGGGAATTGGCCTTCCATAGTGAAATATGAGTGCGAGGTTGGGATAGACGGTAGAATTTTGGCCAGTGACTGCAATGTCATTCAGTAGTGCAAAGACGTAGCATTGGACTTGGGTTGTCACCAACCAAACATTTTGTCATTCTCTAAAATCTGATCAGGCCTTGCAAAAAGCAACTCCTCATATTTTAATACTGTTTGCGTAGACTGACCAAAGTCAACGTTAAAGTCTTAAAAAAAGCTTTATGGAATCTTTACTGAGATTTCTCATCTGTTGCATGTTATTTCCTATATGGGAACATCACTATATAAAAATGTCATTCCTCTGCTTAATGGTACGCAGTAGACATGGCGCCATCTGCAGGTGCTTTTTCAAGTTTAGGATTCTGAAGACGACTTCTCAATTTAGCTTTATTTTGAAATTCCTAACAAATGTATACACCTACAATTTTTTAACTGTCCCAGTTCCTCTTTGTCATTCCCTGTCCCTAAACCTGTACAGACTCTTAGGAGGGGTGAAAGATGACTGTCTACACCCATCTTCAGTGTCATATTATGTAGTTGGTTCTTAACTGCGACGTATATAAGGGCCAGGTAAGATTTAGGCATTCATTTCTGTGAAAAGAAATCTTCAGATCTACTACCAGTTACAGAATACTTTAGGAACTTATTTGCAGTGAATAATTATGGCAACAGACATGAAACTGTCTTTTCTTAGTGCCATTTGGAAGTAGAACTTGTTTCTTAAATGTGGTGTGTTCATATGAGTGTCTAAATAAAAATCTCGTATTTCAGACTGATTTCAGTATGGACAGACAGCAAAACTATAGTTCGCTTCTACAGGAGAAGGAATAAAAGAATGATCAAATGATCTGGATGACCTGACTGCTGTATTTCTACCTTCTCTTCTCCTAGACAAAGCAGGACCTCACAGTTACATGACAGCCCTGTTCAAGAAAGGCCTTTTTCTTTTTGGCAGGTTAACTGAAATTTCAAAACTTCTTGGCAGCTACAGTTCATTCATAATCTTGTTCTGTTTCTGAGATATACAAGAAGGTATATTTATAACATAGTCTGTCAAACTTCTCTATGATTGTCGATGGCTATTTTGGTTGAATATGTTCAAATTCTGCTACAGATGAGTAAACCCTTTGTGTTATACACAGTATTCAAAGTAGGTCATTTTAATTTCCACAAATTGCAACTCAGCCAGGATTATTACAGCTTAAAACAGTTTACTAGTAAGGATCTCTTACTAGTGCATAGTAAGGTAGGGCTTCTGTAAGTCCAGTTCTACAGAAGTACCGATAGTCTGTCTGATGCACATCAGCCCACTAGAGCAGCATTTTCTCTTAAGTCATCCTCGCTTTTGTACTTAAATAAGAAATCCAGCCTTCCAGAGTCATACTGCAAGTTCTGATGCTTTAAATAACCAGCTAATCCTGACACCCCATAGAGTTTCCCATAGGAGTAATTACTCCATGTTCCATTGTTACCACTTTCACTATGCCTGCTGTCCAAAATGTGTGTCGTCTTTACAGGCATACAGTTGTTCATTCTCCATCATCTCTTTTCCCTTATGTTGTGCAGGATGTTCTTATTAATTCCTGCTTTTCTGCCATGAGTCATGCTTCCAGAATGTTAGCATGTCTTTGTAACTGAGACTTCCATGGCTGCTGTACTTATTAGAAACCTGTGATCTGCTAGATTACATCTTAGCATGCCTGTAATTGTAATTGTTGAGCTTTTTCAAATGTTTTTTATAAGCAGAACAATTCTAAGTTAGAAATCTGATTTCAATTTTAATTCTAGGGAGAAAAAAAAAGTGATTCTTGAAATATCTAAAGGATGCAATATGCACATTAGCTCGGACTGAAGCTTTTGTCATATTTAGGAATAGCTCATTCAGCCATATTTTGAAGTGGTATGTGGTAAATATATTATAATACAGCAAAGATGACACTTCTATATCAACTTTTCTCAACTTCGTGACTAAATGAAGGAGAAATCACTCTCTCCAGACTAAAGAAGGCTAAATTTAATCTGAGTTAGTGTTCCAAATCCTGATTACTGATTTTCTGTAATTTTCACAAATTATAAAACTGCCTTTTAAAATAAGGGGCTTTCTTTTCTGATATAGTTTTAAAGGAAAGTTTCAGATGTTTGAAAATTTGAAAGCTATGTTGTATAAGGCAGCGTTGCTGAGCAGAATGTCTAGTGAAATCATAGGCTTGAATATAAACAACTTTTGTGGTATTGCTGTGGAGAATGACAGTAGTTCAAGTAAACAGGGCTGCTAAAGTAGATGGCTTCTTTGGATGTTTTTCACAAATAACTACAAATTGGGATGAAACAATGCTTAGCAGCATTTAGAAGATGCCCGCTAATTATCTGAAGAAACATTTTTGTTCCTAAGAGGTTGTATTAGCTGATCTGATATAAGAAAATAATACTGGAGAATGACAGCTGTGCAGCAGATTTTCCTTTTTCTTAACTCTGCTCAAGCAAAATAGTAACTTTTCTATAGAACACCTTTGTGTAATGTCTTTCTTAATTTGATAGGGGAAGAAATTCCATTTGCAACTGCAATCAATATGGTAGTTTTAAACAATCAGTGATAGCTTATAAGTGATGTCCATTCCCAGTACATTTTAAAGCAACTCCAGAAGTACCTTCTTATGATTCTGTCATCTTCTAAAATCATTCAGTCTTTACATACCAAGCTTGTATTTACTCTTTATGTTGCCTAATCCATAAGACTTATTCAGTAGCACTTAACTTTAACAGTTCTTCTTCATCTGTGTCAGTAGAATTACAGAATTTCACTCTTCAGCTTTTTTTCTTTTCAAAAAGGAGAGAAGAAAAAGTCAGCATTCAAGAAAAGAAATAAGTCATATAGAAAAAGAAAACACAAGAGAAATAAAAATGCTCTGTGATATTTGTTGTCCGTGAAGCCAAGTAGTTGCTATAATGTTTAAGTGAATTTTACTTTCTACTCTGCTTAGACTAATTATACTGTCCTGCACAAAATGTGTGAACATTTTTGTGTTATGTTTGACTACTGAATTCAGCTGATGTGATTAAATGTCACCAAGGTTGAATTGTGAAGTTTGAATCTTTATATCAGCCTATTTTTTGAAAAAAAACCCTTATGATCCAACTTAACAACTGTATCTACCTTGAAGCTGAGCTTTAAACCAGATGACCTCGAGAGAGGTCTCCTCCAACGTAAATTATTCTGTTAGCTGAGGGAACTGTTCCTCTTTATTAAATATGGTAGAATTAAAACACATAAGCAAATTTTAAAGTTACTAGATATGCAAATGTCTCGAATATAAAGGATTTCTTTCCATTGGAAGACATGTAAAAGTTCTGTTCATGAATTTTTAGTAATATTTTTATATTCATATGGAAATTAGCAGCTCCTTGATTAACATAAGAAGACGTTTTATCTTGCGTTCCTCAAGTTCAGATTTCAGTGAGACACCAGACATCTCAGAGAAGTGTGTCAGGAATTTTTTTAGGGCACCTATTCTAAAGTACCAAAGTCTTCTGTACTTCCGTGTCATATCAGCAACAGCTTTGGTATTTCTTTACACCTTTATCAGGGAAACTTGAAGCTTAGAAGCTTTATTATTTTTTTCTGATTGACTTCCTTTCCAGGGTGCTAAACTGAAGTATACATCCTTTGGACATTTTTATGACTGTGATTTCATTGGTCATGTAACTAAAACACTATCTTTACACGTCTCCCTAAATTCCCACTGGAAGGTTATTTATTGGCAAATCATCTAATCCTAAATCTTATTTCATGATGTTTAAGTAGAATCTGTTTACCTTCCTGGCAAGCTGAGCAGTTCTGCAAACTGTACTACTACGTTTAACCTGCTGAGGATTCACTTGCATAGCTTCAACAGATCACAAATTTGATTGCAAAATTTAGCAACTCTGGCCCATGTGTTGGCCACTAAGAGATTTTCCCTAAAGTACATATTGTGATAGTTACAAGTTTTATCTCTTTTATTTTTCTAGCAATAATAGCCATCTCAATTAATAAAAATGGAAAAAATGCTTTGCATTGGCGGAATTAAGCTCGCCATAAATTGAGTAGCCTACCTTGTCACATTCAAACTGGAACAACAACAAAAAAAAAACCTGTCGAAAATTCAATTTAGCATTACAGAGATTACTGCAGTATAACAGCCCTTTATCTGTAGTAGTGTATAAAAGCACTTCTAACAGTGCATCAATTTTCACAGCCATTTAGTAGATTAGAAAGCAATTGTAAACAGAGTAAAACCCACATTAACTCCTGTCAACAGCCTGCCTTTTTCTCAGTTATGGATTTGTTTGAAATAACAGTGAAGTCTAAAGTGATTTCATCAACATCACAGATTGTATTATAAATATGAATGAACCCATTGTAATGGACTGCATGGTAATATATGGCAGGCATTTGTCCTCCCCATCAAAGTAACAGCTTTCGTAAAGGAAGAATAGCTGTGACATAAGGGAACATGTCACTCTACAAGAAATTATTCCTCCCTCTGTGAAAAAGTAACTGCATCAAGCGACAGGTTTTTAAACTGCTCCTAATTTTTATTATAGTAACGCACTGTTAATAAGTATCTATTATTTCTTTTAACAGAAATCAACTAAAAGCTATATATATAAAAAAAATCAAGTATTTTTAAATGAGCATTTATTTAAACAACATTACTGTTGTTTTGGGGGTAAGAAAGAGAGCAGTTATGTATGGGTTTGATTACTTCGGAAAACTATTTTTTCTTACTACTGCTTAAAAGCAATAAATGTAGTGAGAATGAAAAGTTTGATTTTTTTTTTTTTCCGAATAGGAAGTCATCAGGTAGCGCAGTGATCATTACAGTAAACTGATGTATGGCCAGTGATGAAAGTTGATCTTCAAAGAAGTTAAGATTCTTCATATACAATATCATCCAGAATGGGGTCTGGTTTGCATTTTTTTTCATTTCTCTGGAGGGTTATTTTCCATAAGAAGATGTCTAATGTCTTTAACTAACACTGGACACTAGACATTTCCCAACGGCTGTTTCTAAAAAGTGTACTCATGCATAACTTTTTAATTGCTTCTGTCTATTAGAGTATTCCTTATTGTCTTAAATAAGGATGTTTTCCCTCCTAATACTCAACTGCTTTTGTTAGGAAACTCTGGCTACCAATGAATTGCGATACAGCTCCCAAAGTCTTACTTGCAACAGTGTACATCCTACTATAACCAGTGTTTCTCTGTAGTAAAAACGGCAACACTTTGTGCTTGAGTTCTGAATTATCAAACACAGGATATTAAACATAGATGACCGAATTTTCCAATGAGGACAAAAGTAACGTTTCCTATTCTTAGGAGTAAAACCTGTTAGTAAAGTAGTTACAAAGATAAAAATACGACTTCCTTCAAATTGTGAGGATGAAATATGACAATATTTATCTTCAATGACCTGTTGCATTTAATTGTTATTTTTTGAAATATTACGGCAAATATTCAATGAAACCTTTTATGTGAAGACTTTACTGAAAAAGACTTTAAAATTTGTCTGAGAAAGCTCATGGTTTTCTCCAGACTTTGTATATTTTCTTTGATAACTCATCTATAATTGTAGCTTCTAACCTTAAATATTTACATTTAACCAAAAAGTGTTCCAGGAACGGTGATTTCACATTAGTGAACATTCTGCTCTACCCTGTATTAGCTATTTTTAATATTTTATTTATATTTTAATAAATATATTATGAAGATATAAATAATTATTTTTGACAATAAAATCTTGAACCAATGTAATATCTAGATTTATAGTATCTCAACCCAATTTAAAAAAATCTCATGCTTTGGTAGTAATAAAGGACATTTAATTAGACTTAAAGAGAAGCAATATGAAACATCGGTCAAAAAATATACAACATCAAAGACATTTTTTCATAGTTGTGTCATTTCTTCATTTCAATTTTTTCTACAATGCTTTTTCAAACCTAGAAAATGCAGGTGATCAAACGTTTTCTTAAATTAGACCCACTATCCTACTGTATTTTAACTTCCTGTTGTTAGATGCTCCTATTTAGTGGATTTCATGTTTCCAAGTCAAATAAGCCGGCACAAAATTTAAGTACTGTACTGAGACCTAGATTTATATAATCATAAGTTTGGAGATCTTGCCTTTCCCCTATATGCTTTCAGGTGCAGCTGAAAATGATCTTCCACAACAGTCTCATATATCAGAAGTGTTTACATTAATTCTTTCCAAGATGCTTTACATCTAATGCAGATTGAGATATAGTCAATGTTTTATATAAATATATAATTAGCTGTATCTCACGATAATTTTATTACTATTAGCTATTTTACTAACCTGACTTGTTAAACAAGTCTTAAACACTATTTAAAACCAAGTGAAGCTACAAATGAAAAGAGTCAGTTAAAGCTAGAACTGGTGGAGGACCCAGGGTTAAAGGCAAGTTATCCTCTTGTTGTGACCTGATTTAGAATTAAATCCTCACAAAAGGAGCGCGTCTCAGCTGAAATGTGTCTGTTGTTACCGAACTAATGCAAGAAGTATGATCTCTTCCTCACGATGTTCACGTCACCCTTAAGGCAGCCAAGAATTGCTGTGTGTGTTCCCATGGCAGATGAGAACTCCCAAGCCCAGTGGCCTCTGGCTGTCATACACTCCATTTAGCTCCTTCAGCCCTCTTCTCTTCAGCCAAATTACACCACTTCTCTTTGAAAAAAAAAAAAAAAAATCTTTAAAGAATATCAGGCAGAAATTGCCGTTCAAACCTGGCACTTCTCAGGCAGGTTTAGACACGTACAGCAGGTAAACAAAGTCCACGATGGTCTGAGGTAGGTATATTCCACTTAATTACATGGAGTCTGATTTGCCTGCCCTCACTATCTATTTAAAACTTATCTAAGCTAGGCTCTCTAATCGAAAGAAGGCAATAGATATCTAAACTATGTGCTTTTAGTTGTGCTCTGAAGATTGCCTTTTTCCCTTGACTAGTCCCTTGACAGTGCAATCTTTGCCATTGTTGTCCTGTAGAGTCAGGCATAATGATTCTGCACCGAGGTGACCATACTCTACGAAGTTTTTATTTTAGTGAAATACAGCACAAGTGGGGTCTGTAGAGAATATCCCACACTTTGTGTTGCACTTAAAAATTATGTAGTTTGTGTAATCAGTACAGTACAAAACAACCTCAGCCACCTAAAATAGTTTATGTACTTGCCTATAAAAAAAGGTGTCTCCTAAATTTGAAATGCATTTCAGTGGGATCCTTGCATGTCACGGTCATTCCTGCATGCATGAAATAATATGGAGCCGTGCATAATCCAATGAGGGAAATGGCATTTTTATTTTAATTCTGATGGGTGTAGGTCATTTGAATTTGTTTCTGAATGAAAGATGGAATACAGTGTAAAAGTCTATTAAACATAGCGAAAAGCCTAATCGAAATAGTCTCTTCAGAAGACCGAGTCTGAAGTAACTGTATGTGTTTATTTCATACCAAAAAGAACTTTGTGTGTTGTTTTTATTTTTATTCTTGCCTTTCCCATGTTGGAACCTTAATGCTTTTCTTTACTAATTCTTTAGCTTTATGTTTTATGGAATAATTCAAATTTAACATCACATTTAGTGTGTTTACAAGCGAGATGCAAATAATCTTGAATATATGCATAAAATATGATTATAAGATCCAATGAAAATATTTTGTTTACTACTTATTTTGAATAGAAATGAGACTATATGAATTAAAGTAGTGATGAATAACAGGTGCTGTTACAGTTTTTATGACTGCATACTATTTTTATTCTTTTTTCTTTATCTTGCTGCATACACTGCACAAGAACTGTTATGGGACTTCTTTTTTGAGAGTTCATAAAATATTTTCATGGGATTCAAATAACTTTTCCTTTAATTCTTTCATCTACTAAGCTATCTATCTTACTTAACA
The DNA here is from genome assembly GCF_036013445.1 of Caloenas nicobarica. Taxonomy (NCBI): domain Eukaryota; kingdom Metazoa; phylum Chordata; class Aves; order Columbiformes; family Columbidae; genus Caloenas; species Caloenas nicobarica. The sequence continues at coordinate 178,841,050 of NC_088245.1, forward strand.
AAAATTCAAACACACAGGACTGAGTAATATTTAAAATCACACAACTGCCTTGCCATACAAAGCATATATCTTCATCCCTAAATATTAAAGTCCAACACTTAGTCCTCTATGGATGTGAGATTCTTAAGTTTGAATGTACACTATTGCAGTTTATAAGTTTTGCATGGCCAAGACTAAATCTAAGCTATCTTCAGTTTAAAGCAGTGATTATTTTCATGTGAAGGGCAGGATTCCATATACCAATGTAGAAGTAGGAATATGGTTTTTTTCTGTTTTTAAATGCAGAATGTTTCAAGGTTGTCAGAAAGTTGCAAAACTACACAAAAGTATTGGTATCACAAATCTGTAAGAGATAGGAACTTAACCGTAAGATCTATGTCTACTTAAGAAAAAGGTTAGTGAACATGAAGTATATTTAAAAAGGAAAAAAAAAATGATGGGTAATGGCTGAGCAGTGTGCCTAATAATGGCAACTTTCACAGCTACTGTTCTTGTCGATCTGTAATATACAAAAGAGAATTCCCTTGTTTATATCCAAACCGTTCACTGTAGTAACCAGAAGATATTTTATTTCAATTGTCGTCTTTATGCAACCAGAAAAAACTGAAATTCTATAGTTCGTGTTAAACAGATGGTGAGAGGGAGACCCATAATGTTCTGTCAGGCTTTAAAATCACTGGATCTGCACCTTGTCCTCCCTCGTAGAGAACATACGATCTCTACAATCTGCTGTCACTGTCCAGACTGGGAAATCCACCTTTCACACAGACTTTGCTGCAGTCAAAAGTCAGAAGCTTCCAGATGTAGAAGTTACCTTTAGATGTCTGGAGTGCAGGCATTCACCTGTGAGTGAGTTACCGTGAGATCTCTTTACCCGTTTAAAGTATCTACATTAGGGTGAAATGAAGCGCAGTTCAGAAGTGCTTGTTTCTCCTCATTGACTGGAAGGGAGCCCAAGGCAACCAGCACAAATCCTTTCGGTCCAGTGAATCTCACATTGGGATCAAGGGCCTTTGGTCAGGCACAAGGACACACAGGTCTAAGCATGCCTTTGTTTCATATAATTTTATACAACACTGAAGAAAAGAGCTGCTTTTGTTTCTGTAGCTGCAATACATATGTATCTGTACTCAATGAATTATTTGTATTTCATAGCTGTAATTATAATAAGCCCAGTTAGATTTGTGGTTTCAGGTTTGAAATTTAACTTTTAAATTTAATTTAGAGTATTCATTACCACCAAAACCCCCCAAAATTGTTAATTTAAATGAAAGGGAAGTGTACCTACACAAATGTAACCAAACTTTTGGGTTAAGCTGTATACTCTTAGATAACGAAAGAGTTAAATCCACTTCAGCATATCGAAACTGTCCTGATTTTAAGCTTAACGTACGGGAAAAAGTCTGTGTGGTTAGTAACCTCAGAAAAAGCAAACATTTTTAAGAGAAAATGTCAAATTCTTGATTGCAATAACTGAATTCTTAGAGGTAGAGGATATTCTCCCTTCTCCACTCCCTTCTGCCTAGTTTTCCTCAGTTAAGATGTTTCTGGAGTAAAAATATATAAATATCTGGTGTACTATTTTTGCTCCAAAATTTTTACAAATGTCTTTAGGGTCTGGTCTGCTGAATTGTTAGTCTTAACACTGCTGGCTTATGTTGAAAATCTAGATTTGTAAGTGGTATTATTTTATTACACAAAACTGAAAATTGTATTTTTCCCATAGGATGTTACTTTGAAATTAATACTAAAATGCTTGAGATTTGCATTTTAATAAATTTACTTAGACCACAGTGAGCTGATGAACATTGGGACATTTTTCAATAGCTTTAGTTTTCCCTCTTAGCATTTAAAGCTAGTCGGGTATAGCATTACTCTTTTGAAATGAGCACTAATGAAGATGCTAGAAGAAATTTGAGAATATGACTCTAGCATATATAGTATGAGCGAGTAACTTAATTGATGAGCTAGCAATGTGTTTACAGAACAAATTCACTGTAGAAAGAAATGTCATTATGATAATTATTGTACGTAGTGTGTTTCCTAAGGGGTGATTTTAGCATCTCTTTAGAATATGGTGGCAGAAAAAAAATTTTCTTTTTTTTTTTTAGAATTGTGCGATGATAGTGCCTATATATGACATGAGAGTAACCTGTGGACATGCTAGTCTGTATGAATTTATGTACACATAAACTGCATGCTTACCTTGTGTTCCAAAAAATCTTCTCAGGTATTCTCAATGGTCTTAAATGTTTTAAGAGCATCCACAGAACTTCTCCTAATTTGCTCTCTTCTAGTATCTTCAGTTACATAGGGAATAAAAGTGGGGGGAAAAATGTGAGGCCATTTCTGAACTTCCTCTTCTGAGCAATCAAGCAGTTTCCATCACAGACTAGCTTGGTCCTGGAAATAGGTTGGTTTTTAGGATTTTTTTTTTTGTCTACAGTGAGTAGGCATCTATAATCTATATAGTTGCAAAGTACTAACCATCAGTGATTCCACACAATTGGCAAAGCTCACCCAAAAAGCAGGTTGAAGAGCACAGACTGAGCACAGAATGTTTCTGCCATGAGCAAAACTGACAATGGCTGGTTTAAAGGCAGTTCAAGTGTGTCTGCACATTTACATGTGAGAAGGAAATGCAGAATGCATTGCTCAGATTTGATTCTGGGGTAGAATCATAGAATAGTTTGGGTTGGAAGGAACCTTCAAAGGCCATCTAGTCCAACCCCCCTGCAATGAGCAGAGACGTCTTCAACTAGACCAAGTTGCTCAGTCCCATCCAGCCTGGCCTTGAATGTTTCCAGGGATGGGGCATCTACCAACTCTCTGGGCAACCTGTGCCAGCGTTTTACCACCCTCATTATAAACAATTTCTTCCTTATGTCTAGGCTAAATGTCCCCTCCTTTAGTTTAAAACCATTAACCCTTGTCCTATCACAACAGGCTCTGCTAAAAAGTCTGTCCCCATCTTTCTTATAGGCCCCTTTTAAGTACTGAAAGGCTGCAATAAGGTCTCTCCAGAGCCGTCTCCTCTCCAGGCTGAACAACCCCAACTCTCTCAGCCTGTCCTCAGAGGACAGTAGCTCTGTAGGTCTGATCATTTTCATGGCCCTCCTGGACGCTCTCCTACAGGTCTGTGTTTTTCCATGTGCTTGGAACTAAACTCTTGGCTTGTAGAGGGATGTGTGCCAATATAAACTGATACAGTGAACAACTGAACAAAAGCCTGCTCTTCTCAGTGACAAGCAATGATAGGACAAGGGCTAATGGGTTCAAGCTGGAACACAAGAGGTTCCACTTAAATTTGAGAAGAAACTTCTTCATGGTGAGGGTGACGGAAGACTGGAACAGGCTGCCCAGGGAGGTTGTGGGGTCTCCTTCTCTGGAGACCTTCAAACCCGCCTGGACGCCTTCTGTGTAACCTCACCTAGGTGTTCCTGCTCCGGTAGGGGGATTGGAGTGGATGATCTTTTGAGGTCCCTTCCAATCCCTAATGTTCTGTGATTGTGTGAAAAAAGGAATTGTGCTAAAGTCTGCCTTGAAAGTCTTAAAACCGTCATGTGAACAGCTTTCATCAGATTTAGATATACAATGTCAGCTGAGTGAGTACAGAGTTGTGACAATATCTGCAGTTTTACAGGCTGTGCCTGGCCTGGAGTTAACTTCGTGGCAGCCCATGTGCTGCTCTGCTTTGTATTAGTGACTAAAAACAGGGGCGATACCACACCAGCAATTTGGCTATGGCTGAGCAGTGCTTGCACAGCACTAAGGCTTGCTCTCCCTCCATCCCCAAAACACACGCAGCAAGGAGATTGGGAGGGGACACAACCAGCACAGCTCACCCAAACTGACCCAACCTGGTACTCCGTACCGTATGAGGTCACGCTCAGCAATAAAAACTCAGGGAAAGGAGGAGGAAGGGGAAAGGTTTGTGCTTATGGCATTAGTCTTCCCAGGCAACGGAGGCCTTACTTTCTAGGAGGTGGCTGGGCATCTGCCCGCCAATGGAAAATAGTGAATGAACTCCTTATTTTGCTTCGCTAGCACACACAGCTTTTGCTGTCGGTACTAAAATGTCGTTATCTCTGTTCATGAGTCTTCTCACCTTCCTTCCATTTTCTCCTCACCCCATGGAAAAGGGGAGTGAGCCAGAGGCCAGACAGATGTTTGGCTGTTGGCCAGGGTCAACCCACCACAACAGTAATTCTTTTTTAATGTGTTACATTACAACTTTAAACATGTTTTGAAGGGGTTAAATTTTTTTCCAATTTCCTTCATAAAGTCAGTTCCCAGATTTTATGCTTTAATGTGTCATAGCATGAATACTATTTTGTTAAATACCCAGAGTAATTGAAGAAAGAAAAGCACAAATGTTAATTCAGATAAACTTCAGCGGTCTTTGCTGTAATCTGTTGTCCTCTGAATTCTTGCACTGTTCAAGCATTTACATTTAACATGAGAATGCATTTGACCGTGAATACTACAGAGAAATAAGTTAGGCATATATTTTTTTTCTGTGTGACTGACTGGACATGTGTGTTATTATTTTAATTGCCTCTCAGGCAATCGTCTGGTGTGTGATTGTGTGCAGGTCAATGTTCTGTGAGTCCTTCAACATGACAGTTCATAGAATAATTATCCCGTCATCACACCTTGATTCATTGTTACGTTGTTTCTTGGGGTTTTTCTCTTACATTTGCTTAGCAACCAGATCACACGTCTCTTATACTTATTATTCAAGTAATCACCCTCTGCAGCACAGAGATGCATCAATTAGAGCTTTACAATGAAGTATATTGTTCTGTGTAGAATCCTCAGGTGTCAGGAATTAAAAATTGATTTTAAAGGGTGCAGGCTGCCTTCAAATGGCTAATCTGTGTTTATCTTAAACAAATAAGCATGCTAACAATTCTAAACAAAAAAAGTGATAGGTCACAATCGATAGGAAATGGATGATAAAAATATATTCTGTTCTTAAAGTGTTTAGTCTTTTTTAGAGATTTACCAGTTTACATGCAGCTCTGAAATGTCTGAGTGCTGAACATCCATTTTAGATAAGTTTTTTCAGATGCAAATCAATTTTGTGTATGCTTTATTTACTCTTGCCTATATTACTTGTAAACATTTTATGGATAATTTTCAGATTTGGGTAAATTTCACAGCAAATGATTATTAGAATGAAAGTCGAATACCCAGAAGCTGTCAAGATGGTTCAGTGATTTAATGTTGACATCCTGCAGCTTTGGCTGTAATCAGCAGACGCTCTGGCATTATCATAAATGTTTTCTTAACTGTGTCAAAAAAAAAAAAAAAAAAAAAAAAAGATTTTTCCTGTTTGGAGTCTACTGTTTCTGATCAAATTCAGTTTGGCTTCTTTTGCATAATTAATATACCATGATGATCTCTAACCATTTGTTTTTAATGTCACCTTTTGAGCTAAACAGATTTGTAAGGCTGCTTCATAAGTCAGCACAGACAAAGGAAAATAAAGTCTACATGTAAGAATCCTTTGTTTCAGTGACTTGGGAGGTCTTACTGCCTTCTGTCTTGATTTCACAGTGAGCATAGAGGGTTCGGTTTTTCAGTCTCCTTTATTTTTTCATATTTTGCTTAATATTTTCTTTCCAAGTTCCTCAGTAAGTGAGAGAGAGGCTTCTTCTGTAAGGACAAAGATGTGTTGTGTCTTAGATTTCTTGAAGTTAAAAAAATCCTCTCTTACATAGCAAAATTAACTTCTGTTAGCTGGTTATCGCTACATAGTAATTGCGAGCAATTGATTAGGAAAAGAGGAAGCTGGAAATGCTACAGGTGGCTTCTGATGTTTTTTATATATCAAAGTAGCTGCTAAGTGTCTAATTGTTAGAATATAGTGCAGTAAATATGTTCATCACGTGAAAAATGCATGCCATTAATGATGTTAAACAGGGCATTTTGAATTCACAATGATTGGATTAATTACCCATGACAATGTGTCTTGAATTTGTCTCGTAGGATAAATCAGTGATATCAGGAAGAGTCAGTAAAAGCCATCTTTAAAAAATAATTCTTCTTTCACACTCTGAAATCCTCGTCCCTTTCAAAGCAATTTGTCACACTTGCAAAGTACAGTTGTTGCTGGATGAAATGTGGAGTAGAAACATTTTTTTATATCCCATCTCTCTCCACACATGAGGAAGGCCTAGTTACAGTCCATCCCAAAGAAAGGAAATAATTAAGTGAAAGCACATGGCATTAATTAGAGCTTCATATAAACAGAGAGAGAAGAATTGTCAAAGGGATATAAATACGCATTCTTGCAGAGCAAGGGGAAGATAAATCACTTTTCTTCTGCCTTTATTTCCCGATACTTAGTTTTGTGTGAGCATCTTCTTGAATATTTACTATTTCCTGCTATGCAGTTTCAGTCCCCTTGATAACATGCTTTTGACTGTTTTCTGCAGAGCTTTGTCAGAGGGAAGAAAGGACCATGATAGTAATGCTCAAATATTTGAAGTTACATGAACTAAGATGATTTGGCTTCATCCCATCCCCAGTGTATATATGAAGGCAATCTTGGATGTTAGTTTAAACAGGTTAAACTTCTCAGTCAGGTTTTCGCTTGTGTCCTTTTGAGAAGTGGGTTGGACTAGATAACCTTTGAAGGTCCCTTCCAACCCAAACTATTCTGTTATTCTATAAAGAAGCACAGATATCTTTAAGCTGACATCAGCATTGTGTAAATATTTTTTCAATCTACTTAGTTTTTGAAGTTCTCATAAATACTTTTCCAGGTTAGTAAGTTGCTACACTCCCACTTGTCATAGCAACAACAGCATGCAGTGCTCTCTGTTGCCCTGCTTCCCTCCAGAGACTTGCTTTAAAAATATTTTAAAATAAGAGGACCCTGAGAGCCCTATGCTATTCTTGCAATATTTTGGATAACATTGAATGAAAACCCATTGTGACTGTGACCTGTGTGGGAAAGAACTGCCCTAGGACATTGGTCCAGTACCTGTTACGGGAATATGAGAAAATTGTGTGTCCGCTCAATGGTTAAACTCAGCTCCCACCTAATTTACTTTCTGCTCTAGCCTTTCATCTTTATGCTGCTCCCAAAAATATTTGCAGGACTCCGTAGATCCTAGATCCCCCTTTCCCTTAGAAGCAGGTTGATTCCTTAGGAGAGAGGGGCAACAGGTGATGAGGGAAAGACATTTTTTCCCATTGGTTTGATCTGATATTACAAAATATTCATGCTCTACCTTCAGGCAATGAAGACTACCAATACTGTGATTGCTGATGTAAAAATAGGAAATACAAATTCTATGGGTTTGTAGCAGTTATTAGGTTAGTTAGGGAATAGCTTTTAAACATTTCTGATCCGTTGTTCTTGATTTTAAATGATTTAGTGTTAAACTTTAAAGGCAATTACTAAATATAGTTACATAGGTTTTTTCAATGTTTATGCTAAATAGTAAATACTTAAGAGAAATAACGTTATTTATAACCACACTGAATGGAATCTTATAAACATCAGGTCAGTCTGTAAGACTTGCCTTGTTGTTTGGATTTGTTGGGGTTTTTATTTTCCAAAAGTAGGAGGCTTTAGTAAAAGAAGACAAATTGTGTGTTTCCTGTCTGTTTGGGTTATTTTCATCAGCATATTACTTATCATGACCCATTGCAGCTGCCAGTGACTTTCCTTTGATGGCAGCAGTCCTTATGCATATTCCTGAAATTCTTTATGAAAGTGTACCTTGAAAGCAATATTCGTCTATAAGTAGATGCTATGCAGACAGGTTTGGAGACTAAATATGTCTACTGCTCGAAGGCATTAGTAGCAGTTTAGAATGCAGGATCTACATAAATTATCATTGGCTGAACAGAGGATAGTTTTATACTATGGACCTCTATGTATCATGTCACAGATCACTAACTTGTATAGTCATCATTTTTGAGTCTCTGTTAACTCTAAAGAGGGTTTGCAATGGCAAGATACAAAATACTTGTCAATAAAGTAAAAAAAAAAAAAGAAACCACATTATTTCAAGAATTTAAAATAGCCTAAATATGTTACCTTCCAGTTTTATCATTATAATTTCCTGATCGTTTCCTGACTTCAAGAAGACAAAAAGTAGATGTTTATTCTATTTGTACCTCGGGAAAAAGCCCCTAAACCCCTAGACTGCCTAACATTTCTGACCATTGCCTGAAGACCCACTGCCACTGGGTACCCATGTAGATCAATATTTCTCTTTTCAACCCCCTACATCACAACATAAATAAGAAGATTAATTTATTATTTATTAATACTAAAGTTACACCAAATTATTAATCAATTTTGAAGTTAAGAGACACACTTCTGTTTTTAAGAATTATTCAAAACATGCTCTAAAAATCAAAAATGACCAATAGGTTTCTATTTTAGACGTTTCCATTTTGCATTTTTCTAGAAACTCCCAAACGTGCTTTCACTTGGGGAAAGATGCGTGAGAAGACACAGAATAGTCACTGTAATTCAATGTGAGATAAGGAGGATACCAAACTCCTAAATCTGAATTAGCCATCAAACACCTTCAGAGGTTTCTTCTCTTGCTTACATAAAAAACCTTGTGTGACTTCTGTCAGTAGTCTGATCCAAGCTTTTGTTCTCTTTTCATCTTGACAGGCACTCAAGACTTTCATTTAAATCCCAGTAACTTAAAGTTGCATCTCTTGTAACAAAAGTCATTCCCATATTAGAGGTGAGAATATGTAAGTTTAAACAGAGAAATTAGTCCTAACTCAAAGCAAATGCAAAGTACATTTGGAAAAGACAGGAAAAAGATTGAATGGAGTGATCAACAGGAGCTTAAAGTAGCATTTGAGAAGGTGTGGGTAGGCAAGAAATTAGAAGAATTTTGAAAGGCTTTGCTTTAGGGCCAAGTGAAAAGGAGCTGGTCCAGCATAGTTCCTCTCGTCACAAATTACTTTGCTCACAGTTTGTAACTGATTTTCTTTGAAATTTAGTCTCTCTAATTCCTCTATGCTAGCCTCACTTAGTGCTGACATTCTCTACTCTTGCCTATGAAATGAACAAAATAAAACTATATTTACTGTTTCTGGAGACTTTGTCTAATCTAAATTGATCTTAGCGATTAGTGTTTATTCCTTGTGTTTCGCACCATATTTAACACAAAAGTGAAGAACAGCAGCAACTATTAAATGAAATGTGCATTAAAAAATATATTTTTAGATGTTCCAAAAAGCAGTAACACTTTTCCATGCCTCATTGATTATTGTCTGCTTTAGATGAGTCAAGTTGTGAGCATTTAGCCTGAAATACTAAGGTATAAGAAATTACTTATCAAGCAAAGATCATTTGAGTACAGGTACCACTCCTTTAGGTGTTAGGGCTGGGGCTGCAGGGTATAACTGAAATAAATCATAACAACACACAGCACTCCTTTAATATTTCAGGGACATTCTCCAATCCTACCCTTGTCAGTCACAGAAATTGTTGAAAAAATATGAAACTAATAAAAAGTAGCAATAAAAAATATTTAAAGTATTTTCCATTATACTATCCAGCAAGGACCTATCCCATTTTTCATGAGTGATGCTATGTAATAGAGACGGACCTTCTAGCAATAGCAGTCTTTCATATTATGTCTAAATTCTGCTTCTGGGTGGTAAGGCAGGCTTTTAAGAAAGACGATTTGGTCTTGTTCTGTTCTTACACCAGTGCCAAGGTCTGGGAATGGATTTCAGAAGGCCAACTTTGGGCTGTATAAAAGGCATTAAGGAAAGATGGGTGCCTGAAAAAACTCAGAGCTTGCAACTGTCCAGTGTCTTAGACTCTAAGAAAAATGGGGGGTCAGTGCAGGACGTGAGGCCCTCATTTCATACTTGAGAGGAAAACAAGACTTAATTATTTTCTTGTTGGTATTTCTGATAGTAGAAAGCAAAGAGTTTGCAATGTAGAAGTTCAAAATGTCAATTTTCAGAGTAGGTGTAGTTTTTAAATTGAAAAATTTAAAATAGGGCATGCTAAAAAGACAGATGAATCACCTTATCTCTAAGGTATTGTGGTGGGTTGGTCTCTGGTTGCAGCCAAACTCCCTCCCAGCTGCTCATTCAGTTCCCCCTTTGGCTGGTTGGGTCAGGGAGGGGAACAGCAACAACAGGGGCAGGAAAGCTCATGGGTCAAGAAAAGGACAGGAGATCACTTACCAGTTCCTGTCATGGGCAAAAGAGTCTTGACTTCGGGAAAAGTAATCTATTGCCGATTTTTAATATGTATATATACATAACTACTGGTTTGAGTATTTGCAAACAAAACCAAAATGAAACAAAAAGAATCAAAACATCGAGAGAAAACACACTCCTTGTGCTTTCTGAGGCTTGGCTTCACTCCACACCCCTCTCCCACCCCCTGATTATCACAGCAGGTGACAGTCCCATCAGTGAGGCAGCTAATGGCGTAAAGGGGTGACAGACTCAATTGTGCCCTGTGGCGGGTCCTTTGGAGCCCTCTGGAACCAGCTGTGTCCAGCATGGGGCAACCCCTGGCCTCTCCTCACAGAGGCCCCTGCAGCCCCCCTGCTACCAAAACTTTGCCACCTACACCTGATCCAGCTGTCTACTTTAGAGCTAAAGCTACATGCAGCTGAAGTGGGAAATCAGAACCTCCACCTTGTCCTGAACTGAAAAACAAGAGTCCTCAGAACATCTGCCAAGAGTGGTCATATTCAGCCTTTCAAAATGAGAGTTCGAGTAAATCTCAACCATCTGAAACATCTGAACATTTTGCCCGGTTCATATCAGAAAAAAACAGTTCACACTTCGAAACTGTTTTGCTGTTTTCCTCATACCTCCAGCAAAGCACCAAGATGCTTTATATTGATACTTTGGTGTCAGCAAAGAAACTTTAGGAACAACTTCAGACTAGCTTATCAAGGGCTTCTGTTTATTTAGGTGGAGTGTTTGGGGGTATACACTGATATCCTCACTGATGAGGATGTGACCATCATCCAAATATACTTGTTAAGGCTGCACTGGGAAGTGCGTGATGGTGCAGTCAGTGTAATTTATGGAAGATGGACGGGATTTCCAGACAGAGACTGGAGTGCTGCAGGCATTCCAGCTGTGTGAATGCTGTACAGCTGCATCCAGAACCAGCACATCGCACTGCTGGCAGAAAATACATGCTCTTTTCCGCTGGTGTTTTGCTGGGAAAACGCGTGAGTGCAGCACAAATGTGGTGGTGTAGCTTTACCTTGACTTTCAGTTCCACACATCAGGGACAGGGAACCAGAGACAAACTGTGGCACCTCACTGGGGAGCCGGTGGTGGGCATTGTAGCTTGGGCTGTTATTTTTTCTAAACCGAAGCCATTTGGCATGGAGGCGTGCCCTCAGAGTATCTTCTAGCACAGGACCATCATGGCTTGCAGTGTAAAAATAATTTGCATTGGTGGGAAGGTTGATATGTGTTGTCTTTGGAAAATCTCAGCATAGACATAGCTTCAGGAATGTGATATAGCAGATGGAGCACAAGCCAGAGAGATCAGAAATATTCCACTGGGTTTTTGAGCATTTTTCCCTGTTAACTTGGTAAAAGATGTAATGAGGTTGTAACTGCAATTGTTCTTTCTTATGTTATGATTTTGTCATGCCCCACATTGAGATTTATGACTGTAATACAAGCATATAATGCCATGTAATGCAGTTCTCCTTATTGTATTTGCAACTTTATTTTTCAATCGGTGTACAAGTGTTTACATAAAAACTGAATTTGTCATTAGTATCAAGACTTTTATTGAGAAACTATGCCATAAAATAAAGCTTTTCAAAGTCCTTTTTTATTTTCAATATTTATTAATCATTCTTTAAAAATCTGTGTCTCTGCTTTAGTGAGTCTCTTGCAATCATTGTTGTTCTCTGTTAAAGGTAAGATAACAGGATTATGCAGGATTTTAAAATCTCCAGCTGATTATATTTTGTTTCCCCGAGTTCACAGCAGGCAGGTCTCATACTACTGGGGTTTTTTTTGTTGTTGTTCATATGCCAGTGCACAATTTCTTTTTTCTGGATAGATTATAAGCATATCATTTTAAGTTATTCTATACTAGGACACTGTTTAAACTATGGAAATCTATTAAATGCAATTTTCTGTCAAGTGAATTTCCTGACCATTGCTCTTAATCAAAGTAATTTTGAAAGGCTTGTATCTATGCAATAGTAGCTGTTTGGCTCTAGGTTGTAGGACGATGATTTCAAAATGGTTTTGATTAACAGCCCTGTTCAGGAAATTCCTATCTGCAAAAACTGAATTTTAATAGGTCTGAAGGACCCACAAGAGTTAGATATTGAACAAGGGAAAGAAAAAGATTTAAATGTCATGGAATCTGGACACAGAGACTTTAGTGTACAACGCAATCTCTGCCTAACCTGTGCCTGGAAACATTCAGGAGCAGTAACGTCAAAACTGTTATGAGTAAATGTCTTCTCACCCCAGTGTTTAGAAAACTTACACGTAAATTCAAAGTTTTTGCTTTTTTTTTAATCTGCGTAGTGATTGTTATGATACAGGTGAATGACAGTTTTTGACCGATAAAAGTGACCAAACATTCGAAACTTGTCTCAACTACTTCTAATATATACAGCAAATTCATAAGTTCTGTCTTTATCCAGTGATTTTTAATGTCTGATTTCTTTTTTGTCTTGCTACTGCCGGAAGGTACATCTTACTACAGTAGGTGGACAAATAGTGCATCTCCAGAAATGTAAGCTTTCTTCTTAACAAGACTTCATGTAGAAGTGCCTCTCCATTAGTAGTTTTATTTTAACCTTCTATAACTTAATTATATTAAATTCTTTAAAAGTGTATTCAAACCAAGGTGTGTGTGTAAATACATTTATTTTATTCTGCAATTTGTTTCAAATATAGTTTACTGCTAAAAGCACAAACCAAATTTTTGTGTGTCTATGATGTGATGGTTCAAAATAGTTTAGGAAAAGTCTGATAATGTATGGTTTGTGGAGTTTCTGTGAGTGCTCTTGTTCTAAAAACATAGGTTTAAAATAGTGGCAAATGTCACTAACCATCTCCTTGCCGTTGCAGGCAGCCACATCAAATATTGCCTTCAGAAACAGATCAAATTCCTGATTATAACTGCTCATGGGTTTTTGCTCTCCTTTCTATAAATGTGCATTCCAAAACTTAATTACTTTGATGGTTCAAAAGGTTTTAATTTCTAACAGAAATCTATTAATGGCTGTTTATTCTTGTGCTTGCTTTGTCAGTTAATCTCAACTTGAGGCTTTTCTTGAACGTAAATAACTATATGTTTTATAGCCTTTATCACACTGAACTAAGGAAGTCCAGCTCTTCTACTGTTGTGATCAAAGTTACATGCTAACCTGCAGCAGCTTGTAGACATGTAGTTTTAAATTCACATGCAAGGTGCATTGTTTTTTTAAACACCGATCTCAGCAGTTATAGGTTGAAAATGCACTTCTTTGGTTTTACCACTATAGCATAGGATTTGAGGGAGGTGCCGTCACAATCCCAAGTCAAGACAGTGAAATGGATGTGGTACCAAATCACCAGCACATGCAAGTTTTGAATCAGTGCGTGAAGCAGTACAGGGTGTTTAAGCATTTGAGCTTAATACAAATTAATTCCTGCTTGATTAAAATTAAAAAAATTGGCAGTGTAGACATTAATATTTCTGAGGAATTAGTAAGACTTTTCACCATGCTAGTACCTAACTAATTTTATACTTCGACTTCTGCGGAAGTGATCTTTCGCTTTGATAAGGAGAATGCCACCAGCCACATATATATACCTCAAGTATCGCAGCAGTTAATTCTTTAGGTGCTTATTTACCACAGTGAAATCTAAGACTGTAAATAAATATTTGTCCTTTTTGAGCAGACCTAGCAAAGCTGGGTATTTCCAAGTGAGATTCCCAACAGCCAGTTTACAAAGCAGGGAACTTCCTCCCTACACATCTGCTAATATTGGACATGCATTTGGGCATAGCAATGCTACATGGAGCAGTTCTTCCTTGGTTGGAAGAACATACACAGTAAAGATGCCACCTGATTTAGGAAGCAGCTGAAATAACTTGAGATAATAAAACTGAATTTAGATTAAATAGTGTGCCCAAACCCTCTTTTCTCTTCTTTTCTCTTCTCTTCTCTTCTTTTATTTTCTCTTCTTCTTTTCTCTTCTTCTTTTCTCTTCTTCTTTTCTCTTCTTTTCCTTTCCTTTCCCTTTTCCTTTCCTTTTCCTTTCCTTTTTCTTCTTTTTTTTTTTTAATTGACACTAGCTGCTCAGTATTTTTGGTAGCATGGCTGAGACCAAAGTGTTCTCATTATTTAGGAAGTGATGCTAATCGCTAGCATAAAGTGTCATGTACTAAGAGCATGACACTGTGATTTTTGCAGTGAATCGTGGCATCTTCACTGCAGAGGACTTAGAACAGATGAAATAAGAAACTGGCCAGTGATTAAGGCACTTTCCTAATCCCATTTCCCATTTTTGCAGGACCCCTCAGACTGAAAGACTCTGGTCCTTCAAATTGAATGCTCCACTCACAAGTCTATGCCTAGAAAGTCACAAACATCAACAGGATTGCTGCTGTTTTAAGGCATGGGGGGGAAGACACAGCTGTACTCAGCTTTACTCTGTCATTATCCCCATGCAACAATACCAGATTGTGGGCAGCAAGTTATGGGACGCACCTTTCTGCAAGGCTAAATCCATTACCAGGATTCAAAGCGGGACAAGATAGGTCCCAACATCTTAATAGCTATTGGGCAGCAGATCCTTTCTTGGACTATTTGCTGTTCTAAATTTCATTCTAAGGCACTTTACTCTGCCCAAAACTGGGGAAAATGTTACTGGATTTTACTTTGAGGCCTCAGTTCATAAGTGTTCACCACCTCTGTTATTCGGTCTAGTTCATCATACCTAACTGATCCTCATGCTTGAGGATTTTGGGGCAAAGACTCCACTGAACTGCACAGTAGTTAAAATTCAGTTGTTGGTACACTTGAGAAGCTTACTTTCAGTGCCTAATTTATTTTTGCCTTTTCTAAAGTCCAACACCTATATATAATCTCTGATTATATGACAATATGTTTTCTTCTACTTAAAAAAAAAAAGTATTGATTTTCAAAACACCACGTATTTTTCACACTGCCCCTAGATTGAATGTAAACAAAAAGCACTATGGTACAGTTAGTATTTTTATATTGATACAGGTAGCCTGCAAATACGTGTTCAGAATCAATAAATACAAATATTGAAGTAGAATGGGATATTTAAGAGTGTACATACCAGGGATATTTTAATTACATATGATGAGTTTATTCTATGTAATTATAAAGATGTGTTCATACCAAATCTTTGGCCTTCTGTGATTCAGGAAAACTGAAATGTGTACTGCTGCATCTTCAGGGTCAAATTATTTTGTATGGTATAAAATGGAAATTATGTTTTTCTGCTAAATGCAAAATTTGGCTATTAGCAAATTTTAATTAAGAGTTGTTTATCTGATTTAGGAGATGGTAGAAAGAAGGTATTTATTTTCCTCCACTTGCCGAAAGGTGATCCTACTTACAAAATTTGCTGAGATTGTCCAGGAAAGTGTGTAGAATCCTCATCCATCACCGAGAGCTGCTGGTCAGGGAATGACAGTGCAGTAAATATCTTCAGCAGCTGCCTTTTAATGTACAAGCTGTTTTCGGTGGGAATTTTCAGCACTCACATAAAACACGCTGTCATGAATGACTGCCTGTGCTCCAGAGTCATTACTGTTGGGATGATGGAACATCTTTCAGCGAATAACCAAAAAACTTTAAATGTCATGTCAAGTTTGTTGAAGCCATTTTCAAGCCTTGCTCAAGGTTATATGAATATTGAGCACGCCTGTTCTTAAAAAAGTTTGAAAACTAATCTGTGAGAGGGACCACCCAGATGTTGGTTTTGAGAACAGTCACTTGGTTGGAGCAGGGGGACAAAAAAGAAATCTGTCTGTTAACACGTATCGATCCAGCAAAGCTCCTGGTTTTTAACTGAGTGGAACTTCTTGTGACAGTCAATGCCAATAATGTCTTGCAAAAAAGTAGCAAGTTATGCAAATTCTTAAAATTACTTAGCTGTCTAAAAATCACAAAGGAGAGAAGAATTATTACAATGGATTATTGAATAGAGGAAGATTTTTTTAATACATTTTAAAATTTGAACAACTAAAAAATGGGTAGAAAATGTAATTAACCACGTAAAACTTTGGAAGACACTAAGAAGCGCTGAGTCTCTTTGACTCCAGTTAGAAAGGAGGACCCTGTCAGGCTCTGTGTGTGATTTTGTATGATGCTAATCTAATGAAGTCATGTGAAGTCTGTATCAATTCCGAGGGACCAAGCCCACTGCTTTTGAAGCGATAGTATTTTTTGTCTTGCATCCTTGGCAATCATTACCCTTTCTAGTATGTCAACTGCATGCAAAATTTTGTCTGATCAAGAGGTCTCTTTATATTACAAAATATCGAAACTGAATATTTTAATAGTGAAACGAGGTTTATTTGTTTTATCTTCTGCAGAGAACCAGAAAGGACAACTAGAGAAGTCATGTTCGCACCACAGTATCAGTTTAAACTTGACAAGAAGCCCAGTCACCAAAGAGGTTACCTGTGATGTGGAAACAAGTTCTTCTGCAGCGTGGAACAAAGCTGTTGGGAGAAAGGAAGCCTGTCACGGAGAAGGCAACAAAGACAAGAAAACAGATCGTATCGGGTCTCCTTCTAAGGGAGAAGCCATTCCAGAAGTAGACGCTCTCCTAGCAAGACTACGAGCACTATAGAATAATAATATGAAGGATTAAATCAAAGCTTAAAACCAAGCTATAATGGCCTGCGTCTTTAAAGATGCGCTAATTTTCTATTATTGACGTTACATACTTCTGAGTTCCCAGCTTCTCTATGGATGAATGCTCTACTTCTAAACTGTTTGCAAGACCATACAAAATGATACTACAGTTTTGCATAATTGCAAGATGATTCTTATTATGTTTTTACCTACTGAGCATATGAAAATTATTGAAAGAAACAAATATTAAGTTATTCCAAGGCACAATCCTTTTAGTGGACAAACTGCTAACTACATGTTTTGAGAGCTTCTCACAATAGGAATATCTTTAAAACATTGTTAAATCATCATGCCTGGGAATAAGAGTCAGTAAGTAACATCAAAGATATTATATTTTCTACTGCAATTGCTATATATAAGAGGTTTTAGCACCTAAAAAGTCCTTATTATAGCATCCTTTGCAATTATAGTAATAGGAAATATGTATCATATAAATCAGCCATGTTCCAGTTTGAGTTCATCAAAGAGCACCAAAGCTTTCTGCATTATATATGTATTTACAAAATGGAAATCCATGGACAATAGACAAAATCTATGCAAATAATATACTTTATGTGTGATTAATATATCACTGCTGTTAAGCTTAGTTATGATTATTATATCAAAATAATATATAAAATTTCTGTGATTGCAAGGTTTTGCAATTGTGTCCATAGTGGGGGAAAATGTCTTCACAGTTATTTACCAGTGTAATTTTTTTATCTTTTCACGTGTGAGTTAATATGTTTCTATAAAAGGAACATGTAATGGAAAAGGTTTTTACAACTGGTTTTTCACAAGCTCATTTTCCAGTAGCCCCTATAGTTGTATTTGCTGGCACAATAGGAATCTTGCACATAATTGCATCTCTTCTATCCCATTGTCATTGTATATTGTTACGTGTTCGCTATCGTATTTATTAATTGCACATGATAAAGAATCACTACCTATTTTACCAAGTAGGAAGCTACGATTATTATCTTTGCTCCATTATTTAAAGCTTCCTTCTTATAAGAGAGTATTATGTATCTAATATCTTTCTTCTAAATTACTCTATTTTTCTTTACAAAATGCTGAAAAATATGTCTTTCAGTAAGAGTCAGCTACATGAAACCAGTGTTTCAATGCTCCCGTACTTTTTATATCCTTCTTAATGTTGCCTTCGTACTTCCTGCACTAAACATTAATAAAGTTAATTAGAACTTGGAAACTGGGCCTGTTAATACATACTGCATGGAGGGATTTTCAGCCGTCATGGGAATCAATCTCGTGTTTCTGAGGCTGTTGTAACTGTCATTATACACTCTAATTACATTTCCGGCCTTAGCTGAAAAAAATAAGAGGCATAAACAGAAATATGCAGAGAAAGCCTAGCAGACAGTCATTTCTTCAGCTCTCCTTTCAAACAACAGGCAAAGCTGTCATGCAAGGGCTGCCTTTGGTAACTTGAAATTGCATAGAGTAACCACAGAATTGGGGCTTAATGCACCTTTAGTGGATGGGTAGAAATACTACTACTACTAGTTGTTCCACTAAGGTCGTCTGCACCTCAGCTGTTAAGACTTACTACCCCTGTTTACAGGACGAGGTACAAGTTACTATCTGCAAAGTACAATATGCTTGACTAAAAAAAAGGGTGTCTCAAACACAAAGAAAATGCATGTTAAAGAAAAAAAAAAAGCCATTTACTGGATGTCCTCTGTTGCTGAGAACGTGCTAAAATAAAAGGGGTAGGAGTTGAGAACTGTCTCTGAAATATTAGCAGGATGACTTACCAAGTTAAGTTGGAAGTACAAATTCATTTTCCTGAACACAGTGAACTTGTTCATTTGAATTAGTGGGTAATAGTCCACAAGAGAAAACTGACTGTCCAGGACAGCACTGTGTAGTTGATCGAGCAAAGAAAAGTTACAAAACTATCTATCTACTGAAAATTCCAATGAACAAAATGCTACTAGCAGCCTAGCATCTTCTGATTTTAAAATAAATATTTACTATTAAATTATAGATCTTAAGCTACCTCTTCCTACAGTTTGAGAAGCTTTTAGAAAAGTATTCCAGGGCTTTTAATCTTTCTAAGATATTCTGTTTCTGAATTAATCCTTTCAAGCAGCTGTCAAGTTAATTCACAGTTTCTCTTGTATGACTAGGAGAATAAAAAAGCCATACAACTTGTTAGAATTCATGTAAATACAGCATGTAATTTTTTCCCTTTAAGTATTTCTTTGCACCATCATTACTTAATGTATTCAGAGTTCAAGTACCCAGTCCAGTTGAAGTACACAATAAGTTTTCTTTCTACTTTTCATCTTTCTTTAACTTCCCTTAGAAGTAAACAAATACACAGGACATTTTTGACAGGAAAAAAAATGCTTGTATTGCCTAATGAGTTCAGGTAAATATGTTTGAAAGTATTACATTTGTATTCTATTTCTATGCTTTTATGTTTTTATTAAAGTATAAAACTCAGCCTCTAAATTATGCGGAGTAAATTGTTTTAATAAATTTTAAAATTATTTAATTTATTCAATTTAAAAATTGAATTAATTCAATCTAAAAATACTTAGGGTAGACCTTTAATGATGTGTGCTAGTTATTTTTAGTAATCCGTCTTTTAGTAAGTATCAAGTCTATTCCCTGAGCTGAGGGATTGAGCTAGATACCACTTGTACTAGATATTGAAGAAGGTTTCACATACTGTGCAAAACTCCCTCTTTCTGTAATTCACACCTGAAAATTAAACCCTTATGAAAAGAGCTTCCAGATGTCTTCAAACATCGCTGTTCAGATAAAAGCATTTGAAATAATCTTGGAGGTACATTCCACTGTTCCTTCTGTCCCTGGGCAGCAGGCAAAAGGCACAAACACCCCTAGCTTTTCTTACCAGTGAAACTGTGAAGGTCTAACACATCTTTTTTTTGATTCGTCACGCTCATTTTAGATGACTTTTTATTTCACTCAGTGGAAGGATTTTGATTACTACATCCATTTTTACTCTCTATATACACTGTATTATTCATGGTGGTGGTCTAAATTCATATGCAGCACTCTAATGTTTTGACCTTACCAAGATAAGAACCTTTGCGATCAGTCTCTTCAAGGTGCACGCAACCAAGCCTGACACCCGGCTTATGGACCGTAGGTAATGTACTAGTCCCTGTGAACCCAGAAGGAAAAACGATGGTAGCAACTTTATTACAAACTACTACAAGAGCACCAGGAGGTGTTGGCTGCCTTGAGATGTGATACTGCTCTGAATCAGGCACTAGGGGCAGCGACCTGAAAAAATTGTGGTTGCTTTTGGTTCCCCGTTAGTTACGGCGATGCTACTGCTTAGGAGACTGAAAACAGCACAGGTTGGAAAAAAACAAAAAAAAAAAAATCTGAGATACAATTGTTACAAACAGCTTTCCTCCAACACACAATTTTCCTTGTTTTACTTCATGTGACCAATCCTCAACCTGGCCCATCCAAAGTCACACTTTCCAGAACTGAACGAGTTAATGCTGAGCAGCTTGAGGTACTCCAGCTCTTTAAGCCTTTATAATAAAAGCTTAAAAAATAAGGCATTTACTGCTAACACTTTTTCCGCATCCATTTCTAATGAACAGGACCAAATTAAAATTTTTACACTAATCTTTCCAAGACTTACAATACTCGGCAAGTATAAAACAAATGGGCAACAAGCAGGGGTCGATAAACCCCAAGCTATGGCATCTAAAACATTATAATAAGCAACCAGGGTCAAGTGAAAGAGCTGGGAAAAAAAGCAATTACATGACAACATTGTTTTCTCCAGAACAAAATAAAGTGTTACTGTAATATTTTCTATTTTTTTAATGTGATGTCTGGGTTTTACACAACTGAACTGCAGCAGAAAAATCGCTTCATTTAAAAGTTTTGGGGAACTGTTTGTCTAGTTTATGAAATAAAAATTATTAGACCGACTGCAGATTGTATCGGTTTTCAGTCTAATTTTATGCCAACATTCCTATATGTAAGAAATTCTAAAATTAGTCTCTGCTGTTAAATTAACTACGCCGCCAACTAATCTATTTGATTTAAATTTTTTTTGCACATGAAACAAGCACATTTTCTTCCTTTCCAAGTACACTTTCTACATTGTACTGTTGTGTCTTTTACCTGGAGTATTAAGATCAGGTCTCTACATCTCACCATAAAACCATGTTGATAAAGGATTCTGGTCACTCTGACACCAGTGAGGAATAAACAAGGGGTGGTTCAGGTACAATTTTTCTCTCCCTCCCAGTTACAGAAGTAGCCATTATTTCATGTTAGCTGAGTACATTTTTAACCCCCTTGTACTTTTGTTTCAGTAATGCAGCTTTTCTTTTTTGTGATCCATGCAATGGCATACACTGAAGAATTATTAATGGAAATATTTTCTAGCAACATATACCAAAAATTCACTGAGCTTGCATGCAACATCAGTCCTAGATACCACAGGAGGCATAACACTTGAATGTAATCCAAACAGAGGCAGATAAGATATTTCACTCCACCAAAATAAAATAGTTCCTTTCATCTAAATGAGCTTATTCCACTCATGATACCAGAATTGTATGTATTTTGAGAGGCTAATATACCCTTTTTTTAAAATCTGTTGTATTAGCCAGAAAAATAAACCATGGAAAGACAGAAGTGCAGACACTGGGAATCAGAGTTGATTAATGTGCTGCCTGATTTCACTTCTGGGACCTGAAATTGCATCTAGTGCAGAATGAAGCAACTGGGGGAGGGCGGGGAAAACCACCAGTCTCATCTGACATCCTTAAAGGTCACGAAGGAAATGATGGTGGGTGATCCATAGTTGGTATGGCCACAGGTGCCTTATCTATTCAAAGACGTATATCAGAATATCCTCAGAATAGCAATGCTGCTGGGCTGTGAGTTTTCAAAGCCCTCAAATGAATAAAGGGAAGCAAAAGCCTGACAGAGATACATATGAGCTTCCATAAAACCTGAGAATATTTTAATCTTAAATCCAAGCGGCAGTCCTGCTCCCGTGCACTTGGCTAGCTAAAGAGCATGAGGAAAGAGTCCACATCATGGTCACGCCTCTCTGGTGCCACTCGGGACAATCATAGAATCATAGAATGGTCTGGGTTGAAAGGGGCCTTCAAAGGCCATCTAGTCCAACCCCCCTGCAATGAGCAGGGACGTCTTCAACTAAATCAGGTTGCTCAGAGCCCCATCCAGCCTGGCCTTGAATGTTTCCAGGGATGGGGAATCTACCAATTCTCTGGGCAACGTCTGCCAGTGTTGCACCACCCTCATTGTAAATATTTTTTTCCTTGTATCTAGTCTGAATCTCCCCTCTTTTATTTTAAAACCAACACCACTTGTCCTATTGCAACAGGCCCTGCTAAAAAGTCTGTCCCCATCTTTCTCGTAGGCTCCTTTTAACTACTAAAAGGCCACAATAAGGTCTTCCTGGAGCCTTCTCCAGGCTGAATAACCACAACTGTCTCAGCCTGCGCTCACAGGAGAGGTGTTCCACCCCTCTGAACATCTTGGTGGCCCTCGGCTGGACCCTCTCCAACAGGTCCATGTCTTTGCTGTCCTGAGGGCTCAGAACCTGCTCTTGGTAGCTACAGTGTCTGACACAGCAGGTAGCGCAGATGGCAGTTTGCGCCCATGGTCTTTCATAGCGTGGAGAAAGCCACGAGGGCCATGGCCACCAAATGTGGGCTCAAATAATGGGGTCACAGTAAAAAAGCCCCACACTTCGGTAGCCACACGTTAAACATAACAAAAAACTCTGTTTTCCAAAATATTCATGTGTCAAAACAGCAGCAGAACATGCACCTGCTCCTGATGTCTCCTAAAGACAGCTATTACACCAAGTCTCCAAATCTGATGACTAGCTCCACATTCAGGAGGAGTTTTAATTCCCAATTATTTAGGTTTCTTTGTTATATATAGTTCAACTTCTAATTGAAATTTTCAGTACAAAGTGAGCCATATAAACTTTGGAGTCTATTACTGTTAGTAAAAAAAAATGGCTTTGTGAAAGCTCTGCTTAATTTGTTGCCTTTTAATGTGAAGGTTGTTACACACAGTTGAAAACATGCAGTGCAACAAGATTATTTCCGTTAAGACAGAAATGGCAATTATGCAGTCTGTTGATCAGATTTTTTACTAATGAAGGGTAGTTTCTGCTAATGGATAGGAAAGCAAAGCAATCCAATCGAACAAGCCACCTTGATAGTATAATGCAAGACCCATCAATTTTGCACACAGCTTCTTCGGTAACGAACCTGGGAGACAAACCGTCAGCATTGCTCCTGAAAGACAACCACTGAGGCAGAGGAACCAGAAAAGAGGTTTGAAATGAAAAATGGGATAAGAGCTTTCCACCGCTTTAAAAGTGGAATCGATTGTGATGAATTTATCTCCAAGGTGTCTGGGCACTGCATCAAAAATGCATAGACTGATAAAAATATGATCCCACCACATAGTTGGTGGCATCTCACGATTTTGTGCTGCAGCATCATGGTAAGATAGCCGGAGTCCTATCTTCATATCTACCCTTGAATCCACTGAGATCATGGAGAATCACAGGGAAGAGTAACTAAAGTAGGAACAGAATTTTTTTTCACTTGGGGTATAAGAGGTTCAAACCTGCGAACCCACGCTGCAGATTAACTGCCGAAGCCTTATGATGGCAAGGGAGAAGAACGTGATCTCTCCCTTTCTCCTCTGCAGGGAATGAGGGGCACCCAGTCCACGAGGAACGGAATGAGTTCTCATTAACTACAGCATACAATTTTCTACTCCTTGATTACCAAATCCCCAAAGGGGGATGAGAAGTTTTTATTTTTCTCAGAAGGACTGCACTACAGTAAATCTTCTCACAAACTAATAAACAGTTTTAATTCAATAGCACCTAGGTAGAGCATCAAAATCAGCAGGCAAGAACAAATTAAGCCCTTCCTGAGAAAGGCTGTGCATGATCATTACTTTTCTTTCCCTCTCCAATATCTGTAATACTAAATATACAAATCTATATTAAAATAAAATTGGAATTGTTTTTAATTAGATAAAACCAAGAAGATTCAGAATTTGATAAAACTAAGAAGATTCACTGTTCATTCTGTGCCTTTTACTAGGACGCTTTGATACGCACAGTTTCAGCACCTTGTCTCAAAGAATTAACCTGTCCTGGTTTTTAACTCAGAACAGAAGTCCAATATATGAACACAGATGGCCAAAATAAGGACCTAATCCTATGAGGTCCCATCCATGTCCTCGTAAGTACTCATCATTCTCAGATTGCACAAAATCATTCTGAGCACAGGGTACCTATAGCCTTTTGGGATCATGCCCTAATGAATAAAATATACAAAGGTGACTTGAGTAAAATCCTCCCCAGTGTGCTGACAAAGGTAAAAATAAAATATTCCTCTTAGGACATTTTCCTGGCAGAACAACCTGACCCCTGTGTGACTGGCTTTGAGAAAGGAATGGGTAATGTTCTAACTAACCAATTCATCCAACTGAACTTTTGTGCAATTTTTTGCCAAATGATTGGCATGTTGCGCAGGTCACTAGTACAAAATAAAAATTGTCCATCTACACAGCAGATATACCTCACATCACAGCAGATATATCACTGCAAAGTTTCACATGAGTGTATAATACCTTTCTAACTTGAAGCACCTTGCATATAAACTGCACTGTTAATTGTTATGTTTTTGTTTCTAAATGATGTCCATTTTCCAACTACAGACTTGTTCTTTACAAATCTCTCCCATGCTGCACATCAAGCATTACCCGAGAAATCAGCTTTGTCCTTGCTCGCTGATGAAATTTTACTATTATGCAGTAATTGCAGTGCCCTGAACTCTTATCCACCTGGAGATTTAATGTTCCTCCAAAGGTTAAGGTTCTTCTTAAAGTGATATTATTTTGTCCATACACTGTAGCTCACTAAACTTGTCTTTTGCCCCCTTGTTCTTATACTTTAAGAGGAGACTATAGCAATCTGATCCAGCACCCACTGAGAAGAAATCAAAGGCTCCTGTCGACTTCAGTGGCTGCTGGAGGCAGCTCCTAAATGGGATGACTCAAAGTGCAGCTCTAGCCCGGAGGCAGCTATACAGCTGGTATTGTAGGGCTTTATAGTCTCTTTGCTTCCAGCTCCAATCTGTGCAGTTGGTAAGTGTAATTATTATTTTCTAGTTGCCAGCCCAATAAATATGATGCTGAATAGACAAGCTGAATTCCTGCCTGAAATTTTAACCAGAAAAAACACAATCTTGCAATCAGATTTCACGTAGCAGTTCTGTGTTGCCATCACACTGGTTTCTCAAGGGAAGGAAAGAAAGGATACCAAGCAAGAGTCAGGATGGGTCCTGTCTGAAGTTCTCATTTTCCTTAAATGAGACGCAGCCATTAAGTCCGTTCAAGAGAAGACACATGGTCTACAAGGCAGCATTCCAGTTAGCGGCTGAACCAACGGAGGGACAAAGCAATGGGCAAGCAGTTCTGAAGGCCACATCCCAGAACACGTGGTTTCCATGTTGCTTCTTGTGTCACCTCACAAACTGTGCATGGGCATGTTTTCGTGGGTGGAACTTGTTTCAGGGACAGTTTAACAATTATATGGTATAGGTGATCATGGGTCAATGCCTCAGCCCATTCTATGACCCCTTGTAGAATGTTATTATGGTCAGATACTTTGTGAACTTGAAATCCACACTCTAGCACTCTTATAAAAACAAAGAACTTTAGCACATATCTTATCTCCATCCCATGCTGACTCAGATGTATGTTACTGACTAGGAGGAAGAAATCTCTGCATGAAATTTTCTCTGTATCTCTGAGATTACTCATGCTGGACAGAACTGACTCCTACCTTTAACATGTATCAAGACATTAGTGCACAGTGCAGTACATGATCTTACCAAGAAACCTGTCAAGTTCATTTGCAAGCAATAGTCACCACCAGTAGTTTATGTGTATGGCCACCACTAACAAGTGGAAGAAAGTTAATCACCGTAAAGTTAAATTAACATGAAATGCTGACTTGTCTCATTCACGTTCATTTGACAGTGGCATATGCTCCTGCTTTACACATGAAAACTTAATTACAGCATTTCAGGTGGCAAACCAGTTAATTATACAAAAATGAGGCCCATAAGTCTGTGATATGACACCTCTCTATGCTTCCCTGGGAGATGTCATGCATGGAATAAGATGCTTATTGTTAGCAACATCAGACTGAGGGCTGCAGGAGGTCACTGCCACTGAAATCTAGGGTCCATGGCACAATCCAGATATAATGGAGAGCAAAATGCATTTTATACAAATTGCTCTTGCTAATAACAAAAGTGAAGGAAAGGTCTTTTTTTTTTTTTTTTAATGGAACGATACACAGTCTCTTGTACAAGCTTCATCTCCCCTAACTTCAGATGTTGCTGATGTAAAAAACCCCAACAGAGACGATCATTCATTTTGACTTTATCACTCATCCTGGCTTTCCTCCCATATAGAACAGGCAAATTTCAACTCTTTTGACTGCATACACTGGGAAGAGAGAAACTAGTCTGAAGCCATCCCTATTCCCTCCTTTGACTAGAAAGACAGACTGAGGGGACCAGCCCAGATGTGGGCAGATGAATCTGAACATTTGCAAATGATCAGAGAAAGCACCATGCTCCCTATATCTAGAATAAAGAGAAGATGGAGCCCCTGCTCAGCATCGTGTCACGAACTTCACGTGCTTGACTCTTTCCTGCCAGACTTGAAACTGCAGCTGTCTTTCCTGCTCTCAATAGGAGGAAGTAAACTGAGTCCTCTTGCCAGAAAATTCTCTCTTTGAATGGTATCAGTACAACTTTTTCACCTTCCAGAACCTAAAAAAAAAAATCCTGGACAATGCCCTTTGCCAGGTCCTTCTGTCTGCCTTGCAGTTGACAATACGCTGGATATACAACCCAAAAACTGAAGCCCTAACCACGATCCAATATAGGGTACATTTTAATCTGGACATTAGTACTATGCTTTTGTCTGCTGTCTCTTGGATTTTCTGCTCAGCCCTTGAAATTAAATGCCCACCTTCAACCCATCCACCAATGCTCACTTGTTAAGCCTATAGCAAAACAATGATTCACTTGAAATCAATCTACCAACAAAGCAGCAGACACTGCAAGTGGAAGAAAACAGCAGCATAAACTTTGAAGCAATCACGTTGCAAGGAGGTGTCTTCTTTTGCTCTTCCCCCTGTGTGTGTGTGTGCCTTGAATTGGCCTTTGTGTGGTACAGCAGCTATTCATAGCCTGGATTCTATCTGTAATAAGCAACTTCTGCAAATGCCTCAGCTTCGCACCTGCATGAAGTCACCTATAAAACCTGTTTGCCATCTCATATCCTATAGATTTGAAAATTCTCTCTTAAAAATAATATAGGTGCAATGTACAGTGCAGGCTTTTGATGACAAGAACAACTTGAACTTCATCTTGGAGGTTTATAATAAGACTCTAGGTTCTTTATAAAAATTAAAAGAAGATACGGCTCAAGTGTTACATACATCTCTTTTTCTTAGAGACTTTATCTCAGAAAACCCTGTGAACATAACAGGATAAATTACTTAAGCTCACCAATACAAGGACATCTCAGAATGCTGGCCTCCCAGTTTCACCTTTATCTCACCTAATTATATCCACATGCAGAACTGCATAATCCCCTGCCACAGTATTCTGAGATGCTTCGTAGTTCACAGTTGCAGCAACACCCCGAAAGCCTCTGGCTTTGTGGCAGATTTGCACCATCTCGGGGAAAGCAAAGGGGGATTGTCTAGTGTCATGTTCCAAAATGCTGAAGAGTGACACTTTTGCACTGGGGGCTTCTGAAAGGCACAGCTGCCATCAGATGGCAAAATACCTCATGTAGATATGCCTCTTTTATTGTTTAATAATGGGAAAAGTAAAATGCAAAATCCTCCAAGGTTGCTGCAGACACATGGCATCAAAACAAAAAATGATGAGACAAAGCAAATATCTTTGTATTACTGAAGGCAGAAAACCTTTAATCCAGCAGCTCACCAAAAAAAAAAACAAAAAAAAAAAAGAGAAAGAGGGAAAAAAAAAAAAAAAAAAAAGAAGAGATTTTCCAGAGACAACTGGCATACTGCTAAGGGAATGTAACAACAGCAGCAAACCATCCCTGATCCCTGGAGGGGAATGCAGGGACTTACCTGTGTCTAGCAGGCTACATCCTCCTATGCAGGAAGAATTACGTACTATGGAAACGATTTGGTTCTGTAAACATGTCTAGCACCCAGCTGATCTCTCTTTCTGCTGTTTGCTCAGTCATGTAAAGGTCTCTTGTAGACGGCGTCCTTTGGCAAGGAACTCAGCCCGTTTACTCCCCCACTGCATCTCCTTTTGTTTATTTTGAACCTGACTCCTACTGACGCCACGTCCTGGCACTAATTCTCGTGTTGCAGGTACAGCGCCAACCTCACTGCCTGTTTAGGAAGAGCCACGCAGTCCAAAGGCTTGGCAATTCATCATAATTTCCAGAAACGAGCAAAAGAGCAGTGGTGATGATTGCTGCCTCTTTCCTAAGGGCAACTGAGGAATGTATCTGTCAACCAGACATGACATCCAGTAGAAGTTAGCACCAACTGCTACCCTCTGCTGCTTATCCATATGGTATTCATAATACTGACAGGAATGACCATGGCAGACCAAAAGTGACTACAAGGAACCAAAGCAAAGGTGGAAAAGCTTGCATGTGCCAATTGAAAAGAAATGTGTTTCAGGTAAAAACAGAGCAGGCTTTTGGAGGTTGCACTGGAGTACTGGCTTTCTCTTCTGTCGCTGTTGTTTCAAGAGCAGTTGGGAAAGGATTAAGTTAACTTTAGGTGTGTATTTGCACTTAATAAAGGATAGTGAAAGGAGGGAAAACCCACCTGGAGTACTGCACCCAGCTCTGTAGCCGTCAGTACAGTGACCTGTTGGAACAGATCCAGAGAAGGGCACAAAAGTGATCAGAGGGCTGGAACACCTCTCCTATAAGGACAGGCTGAGAGAGTTGGGGTTGTTCATCCTGGAGAAGAGAAGGCTCCAGGGAGACCTTAAAGTAGCCTTTCAGTACTTAAAGGGGCTTACAAGAAAGATGGAAACAGGCTTTTTAGCAGGGCATGTTGCATTAGGACAAGGGGTAGTAGTTTTAAACTAAAATAGGGGAGATTTAGGCTGACATGAGGAATAATTTTTTTACAATGAGGGTGGTGAAACACTGGAACAGATTTCCCAGAGAGGTGGTAGATGCCTCATCCCTGGAAACATCCAAGGCCAGGTTGGATGGGGCTCTGAACAATCTGATCTAGCTGAAAATGTCCCTGCTCATTGCAGAGGGTTGGACGAGATGACCTTTAAAGATTCTTTCCGACTCAAACCATTCTATGATTCTATAAACAGAGGAAATAAGAGTTAAAGATGGCATTTTCTAAAAAACTATCTCACCAAAACAAAACCAAACAAACCATGGGGAAAGGTACAAATCTCTAGAGGAAAAGGTTGTCAAATAAAAATATGAGTAAGTCAGATTTGAGAGCCAGAAAAATTTCACAATGAGACAAATATAGGTCAGGTTTCCAAGAACAAAAAGAAACACACTGAGACATACACACAAACACACACACAAAAGCAGCAGTGCAACATGAGATTCAACTAACAAGGAACATGGAAAATGGCAAGAAATTGGTTTGTAAGAATACTGATGTTAACATAAAGGTTAAGAAAAATGTTGGTCTGATATTCAACGGAGGAGGGAGGCTATCGAGAGACAGCTACAGGAAAGCTCTTTAACTTTCTTGCCTGCCTTCACAGAAAAGAGAAACTGTGATCAAATGGCTGTCAGTTCAGAGGTGCGAGTAATGGACCAGACCTCATTTTTGAAAAGGGTTACCTAGGCTGGGGAGCTTTAAAGGCACAAAGGAGTTAAAAGCTTTCACATCAGCTGAGTCTCAGAAGTTTTATTCCATTTCATTCAGTGACCACCCTTGAGAACTCCTGAGGGTTCAGGAGGTGCAAAAAGGATAGGAAACATCAGTCTTGATGCCTAACAGAAAAGAGACAGAAGATGTGGAGCAATACCTTAGGATGTCATATGGCATCCATGTGGCATTTCATACTATGCTCTGTAATTTTCTCACAGAAAAACATGGACTAAATGAAACAGTCCCAAATGCTTATGAAGCTGATTAGAAGAATGTATCCTGCTGTAGTCAGAAATAATCTGTTGTGCAAATAGGAAAAAAAAAAATAAAAAACCCCAACTCTAAGTAGCTATGTTGAAAAAAGTGGTGAGGATTTTTGTAGAACCAAAGCGAGCTCATGTGAACTACAGCAGACTGTCTCAAAAAAAGGTAACTATCCTACTGGGGCTTACAGATACTTGTACAGCACGACGCACCCTTAAAGTAACCAAGCCTTTTTATTCAGCTCTGGTAAGACATCCCTGGAAAGCTGTGTGCCATTTTCCAGCACTGCATTTCAATAATAAATCCAGGAATAAATCCTGAGAAGAGCAAGGAGAACTATCAGAGATCTAGCAAACATGACCTAGAAGGAAAGATTGAAAGATTTGGGGTTGTTTACCTAAAGAAAAACGAGGAGGGCTACAAAATAAAGTAGGGAAAAAGATCACAAAGAGGAGTACTCTGTTCTTGATGCCTTTGGTGATCAGGATGAAAGTCACAGACAAACTGAAATGACACTGATCCAGACAGAGAATAAAGAAAAGTTCCTAACCGTATGGAGAAGGGCAGTGATTCCACCATACATCCTGCTTCCACTGCATACACCTCTCGTTGGCAGAGGATGTGGAGTCCCCACACCGCTCAGCTTTTAACTGCTTAGTCAAGTATCTTTCAGGATTTCCATAATCAGAGCTGAACCTGCCTTATGGCAGGGTGATGGATTAAGTGAGGAATCTCTCAAGATCCCTTCTTGCCCTGTAATTTTTTTGTCCATCTGAGAAAAAGCAGGACTTTTATCCTCCTCCTTTGTGACACGGTAGTCACAGTAATCCTCTGACACCTAAGCCGATCTGCCAGTGCTAACACGGAGACGTGTGGCCCACACGCTGTTCTTCCTCTGGAACCCAGCCGTGATATTTGACCGCCCTGCGCTGAGCAGATGTAATGCCGATGCAGAGCCCTGTCCCTGGCATGTGAATACTGGGAAGGAAATAGGAACAGAGAGGTCTCTTTCTGTCAGAAGAGGCAGCACATGGTTCTGCACTCCAGCTATGGCGAAGGCTTTTGCTGAATTCAGTTCAAATACCTGAAGGCGAGAGTGGAGATATCAATTTCCGTACCTAATTTTTGCCTGCTAGAATTCTCTTCCTTTTCTTTCCAAAGCTCAGCATGAGCAGAAAGCTGCAAGAAAAAGGGTTTACGTGAAACAAAAGAGACAAAAGATAAGACAGCAATAGAGCTCTGAACACCACCTAATCCTGCTCAAACAAATCTGTTATTTTGGATATTTAAAGAAAAAAGCCTGTCTACTTGACAAACCAGAGTGGTTCCAAAGAAACGATTACAACCTGTCGTATCAGGTCAGCCTGAAAAGAGTTTCCATATCGCAAATGATTCTATAAATTACATTTACAGTCACTTCATTTCCCAGCCTGAAGCTGCGCAGACCAGGGTGAAATGAACAGTGAGAAAAATGTGCAGTTTTTACACAGTGGGATTGTAAAGAATAATATAGAGATGGGAATGAACTTGATCGAATTGCAATGAAAGATTAATTGTATGACGTATGAGTAATTGGCTAAAGGGACTGGGTCAGCACCTGATGTCTGATGGTTTGAAAAGAGGACGAGAATGCAGCTTCAGCTATTTGAAAAAGGTTTTGCAGGCCAAAACATTCCCAGCTCTGTAACTTGCAGAGTCTGAGAAATGAAATAAATCTAAATGTAAATTACAGAGTTGTCTGATAGGCAGAGATATTTTTTGCTTTGAGACTGATATTCATATTGTCAGTGTTTGAGGCACAGGGAGGCCAGAATGGGCATCCAGAAGGGAAAAACATGGCCTGGGCAAATGAAACGTAATGCATTAACCTGGAAGTAATTAAAAAGAAAGGGCAGGGAGTAGCCTTGTTAGCAAGTACTCAGTGTATAGCAGAGAGCCATTATGATAATGCAGGACTGTAAAAAATGAGGACTTGTCTGCTCTGCAAGGACATTAAAGAATGAGTGACACTTTTCTCATGAAAAGAAGGATTGCCCCATTGTCCTTCACGAACATTTTCTCTGCCTCCTCAACAGCCTGCCTGGCTATTGCCCTTCACTGCAGAATTGGCTGCATTTCAGTTGTGCTATACTTGTATGCTTTGGAAAGGTAATGTACAAACTCACAGCAACTCTAAGAAAATTATGCTGTAAAGATTATTCCATTTGATATTTAATAGCTGACTTTCCAAGATTACTCAGGAAGCTACTATTATTATTATTATTAATAATAATAATAATTTACTACAGTATGGTAAGTCCCCATTATATCTGTAGGAAATAAATAATTTCCAGGTGATCCAAAACAATTTTCTTTAAGCATTAAATATCACACTTGTTGTGATGTTCAGTGCTTCCTGAGAAAAAGCTGGGGCTGAAGACTTCCATCTCAACATCTTGCAGAGATGGGATTTTAGATCTGGACTCCCACATTTGCCTATGCTAACAAGAAGTAACACTTTAGTTGTAGTACTACAGGCAAGAGCCTACCACTTTATTTGATCACACAGGTATTATGGAAGCAGCAAGGCATGCAGGGATAAAATCATAAAAGGTCATTTCCAAAATGGTTTATAAGTAGGAAAGCACATAAAAGGAAACTGGGAAAGGTTTAACAGATAAAATGGATGTGTGAAAAAGACAAAGGAAAATAGAGACTGATTATTCAAATCAGGGGAGAGCAATAACTAATAATACAGACATGTCTGAGGAATTTAATGTCTTTTTTGCATCAGTCTTCGTAAAAACAAGTACATGTGATCAGCTACTTAGAGCAGTGTTTTTACAAGGAGATAGAAACATAGGCTAGGGAAGAAATAGAATAAAGAAATAATGCTTAAATTGTTTAGCTGAATTCTTGTCAGCATTTCTCAAAGAATGCCTCCTAAGGTTACGAATAAGTAAGTCAAAGCAGTTTCTGAACTATATGTTCTGGAGTCTTCATGATCTTCAAGAACAAGGAAGGCTCGAGTGACCAAGAGGAAGGTAAGTATATACCCTTTCTGATGAAACAAAGAGAGGCTGGGAAATCAAGATTAATTGGTTTAATTTTTATATATGGTAAAACACAAGAACAAATTCCTACATAGCAATTTACAAGCACTGAAAGCATTCTTGACCCTTGTTACCTCCTTAGACATAGCAGATCTGGTGTGAAACCTGGCACGGGAAGAGAACAGTGAACTAAAGCGGCCCCTTCAGGAGCAGATGCCAACCACGAACCAGCTCCAGCCCTCTTACAGCAGCCTCTTGGACCATGAGCAGTTTGACACATGCTGGCCTAAGGACTGAGGCTGGGGTGGGCAGCCGACATAGAACTGGGAAGAATAAGCTATGGCAGACCTGTGTCATTTTTCTGATGGGCTCTGGTGGATCAGAAGGGGTAGCCAGACCTTAATTCAGACAACTTTTTTTTTTTTTTTTTTTACCATATCCCTTTAATTTTATCCAAATGCAATTGCCATGTGGTAGCTACATAGCTGTTCAAACAGACCTCACCCAGTGAGTAGCTGTAAGTAATTCACTGATGAGATGGGAAGAATATTATCCATCAGGTCCTGAAGGACTGATCATGGATCCTGGTCTGTGCCAGGGTTGTTGGACTGGTTGAATTACAGAAGAGATTACATTTGGAAAATGTACAGATGGTACCTGGCCATGAGGCCTTGCAAGCATTTGGGATAATAGGATTAAAGTCTTAAATTACTCTGTAAATAGGAGACATAGTATGAAATAAGCATGATGCTATTCAGTAAACAACAAAAGTTAATACTTAAAAGAATTAATGTAACAATAAAAACGTGGAGAGCTTGATTAATCCCGCAGTGTACTGTCAAGCAATGCAAATTTGAGACAACAAATTACCATTGTGATTTGCCCTTTTTTGCATTTTGGGATGTATTCCCAATAACCTTTATGTAACAGTACACAAACTATTGTATGCTGACCACACTCCACCTAGATCACCATGTCTGGCTTCGTTCAGCACACTTCAGTAGACAGGTAGAAAGAATGCAGAATGGTCAGTGGAGAACAGACAGAGATAATACTTGTGGAAACATGAGATCTATGAGGAACGGTTAAAGGGCTCTCTGTCCAAGAGAAAAGACTGAGGGAAAATAACATATATATATGCTTATATATATATTTACACACAGACATACTTGTTATGTATGTATATACCTTACGCTTTCTTGTACATACATACATGCACACACACAATGGGACAAATGCCGGTCTTTGCCCCAGTTCACCAAAAGGAAAGACGGTCCAATCCCCTCAGTTCACAGCACAGAAAAAGTCGATTTGAGAATCACCAAATCATTAGGTTATGATGGAAGCAGTGGAGTTCCCACCGTGCCCCCACAACAGAGTAGGCAAGGGAACAGCCTGACTTTAAAGACAAGTCAAGAGAGAATATATTTTCCTGTGGTACCTTTTTAATAAAAAAACCCCCTGAGAATATGCTGCAGGACAGTGACACAACTGAACATATTTACAAGAAACAATTTGGCAATGCACCATGCATGGATTGCTATAAATCTAGACATTTTAATGACATGTGTGACTCTCTGTAGCAGGGAAGCACGAGATCCTGAAACATAATGGTGTTGGGCTAGAAAGAGAGGAAACAGAAGGCTGTCTACATCCCAGGCCAGTACTGCAGCAAGGGACGTATCTCATTGTGAAGCTCTATTTTACTTCAATTGTAAGGTGTTTTTTTTTTCTTTTTCAGCCTTTGTGTCTATTCCTCTGACATATGAGGCCTGGATAATTACACTTGTAATTTGTTTCATTAAAAAGACAGCCTAGTTTCATGGGATGAGCTGAGTGTCATGGAATGAACCACAGTGGAGCTGATAAACTGGGATGTGCTGACTCTGTGGAAATGACACATCAGTCTAAGGCAATTTGCAGAGATCTGAGTCCTGAAGAGCTTCAGGGTTTGTCAAGTACACATTACGGGGAGCCAGCACAGGATGCTTGTGCTGCCAGTTGCCAGTCTTTGAGATGAAAAATTTCAGACAGCAAGTGGGCAACAGCTACACCTTCGCCCCCCAGGCATGACACCCATCAACAAGGATTTTCAACAAACATCAGTGCAAGGCAGTCCAAGTATGGTGGACCCTTCCTCAGAGCAGGAGAACTCGGAGCAGAACACACTTCCTGACTTGTATTTACCTCACAAATTTAACATGTGGCACTCCACAGGACTGATAAAAACACCTCCAGGAGTTTGTACTGATCCAAACCTCCCAGCAGTCCCCCAGCATCCTCTGTGGTCCAGTCTGACCAACTGGTTACATTTGGTACTCTGAGAGGGTCCTTGTTAAATGAAGGAACTCACGGCCAGTTAACAATATGCACATTTTTACACCAAAGTGCCATCCAGGGAAGTGATACCCTGTTTCCCAGCTGGTCTAAATAGGTCTTCAAGTTTCTTTCTTATCCTGAGGACAAAAGTAATTGGTCTTGTGGCTAAATCTCCTCCTGGATATATACTCTACATTTTACATCCTGCGAGATCCATAACTTTGCTTGGCTGAATGGATAAACTGGCACTGACTGTTTCCAGACTGTGGGTGTAAACAAGATCACATTTCAATTCTCACTTCTGCAACCAATCTCGGCCTTTCCCCTTGTAGTAGCAAGATAGATATGTTTTTCTTTTGCCTTTGTTTTATTACACAGGGGAAAGCACAGAACTTTGCATGTATCAACAAGTCTTCTAATGTATATATAAACAGTGGAGAGTGCCTATTTACAAGAGTTTTCAGTCCTGCTCTGCACTGTTACAGTGCGTCTTCACAGATCATAGCAGCTCACATCTGTTGTGGTGATTGTTCAGCTCCAGTGGTACATGGTAATGCCTCACTTCTATCTTCTCTGAGCAACACAACATGCACATTTCATTTTCCTCAAGGCCACCAGATTTATTCTTCTTCTAACCTGGGTCCAGAAAGTGTTCAAAAGATATTTTCCCCCTTTTTTTTTTCTTTCCCCTCACCCCCAAGCTATGCAGTTTTGAGGTATTTCAGATATTAATTTTGGTTTCAAAATTTGCAGTGGATGATCTCCTCAAAACATTGAATTCTTGTCAGCCAACCTTCCCATTTTATCTGTTTGCATCAGTTTGACATGCTGTGAACAGACATTGTAAAGCTTAAGTCTTCCAGTTTCCTGTTCATCCCTGTCTCTATTCCAGTGTTGTTACCAAAGCAGAACTGCACAGATCATATTCCTCTTCAGCAGCTACTGTGCAAAAATACTCTTATTTCTAACAGATTAATCCATTTTACAATATTTCCTTTATGCCAACGATTTTCACACTGCTTTTCCCTCTCAACCGCCGTGTCACTGATGAGGTGTGTTCAGCACGGCACAATACACCTCAATGTGGAGCTGGTGAATCTGCGGTGATAGCTTACATGCTGGAGGAGGATCCCCTATTTCATTCTCCCTGAAGTTCCCTAAATACTGCAGCCAGCATAATGCAGAAGCTATCACAATCTAAGCTATTACCTTTTCTGTAGTTCCTGAGTTTTGCTGGATGTTCCTCTGCTGCCGCTGGTAGCACAGCCCCACCTCTCCTTCCTCTTAGTCCTCAGAGCATCCTCCAGCCCATCGGCTCCGTTGCCTGCTGTGTGGTGTCGGCCACAAAAAGTGAAGAAGTAGGACAGGAGAAGAGAGAGACAGTGTTGTCACCAGCTGCTTAATCCACAGCAACTACCAGAAAAAGTAAAGAGATGGGAGAGAGAAGAGAAGATGGGGGTGAGAAACTGCCTGTCAGTCTAGTGCAGACCAGTTTCCTAATTTAAGTAGAGAGCAGGTTCACAGTTTGTGTGTGTGAAGACAATCTTGAGTCATATTCAAAACACACTCAAAAGACTGAAAACAATAGCAATACAGAGAAACACAATCATAATTTAAAAATAATTTTTTGTTTTGTTTGTTATGTATATGAATGCAACCACGTAGTATTGCTCCAGGACTGTGGCTGTGCTAATGCTTTTGTAAACCAGGTTAGCTCTAGCACAATGTGAATAGCTTCTCCACCTCCTCTTCTGACTTTGCTTATGGGACAAGTGAACTACAGCTGGCTTGTGGTGAAACAACTGATACCCACAATCATTGCTGGCCAGTACGTGATTCCTAATCCCATTCTTAAATACTTCAGTTTTTTGTGTGTGGACCAATCCTTAATGCAGAAGCTGGTTAGTAGCAGCACTTTAGTCCCTCAGGTGGAACCCACCTCCAAACTCTGGCCTCTGCAGCCATGATTCACCTACCTTAAAACAGCTGCTCAACACACATGCTACCAGACAACTCACAGAAGAGTCTGCATCAATTAAGCTTTAACAGCCTTTCAAATCACAGGTGATCCATTCACACCTATTCCCTGGAGCACCTGTGGTGTTTGGATGTGGGCAGGAGTCTTGTAATTAAAACCAAACTTACTATTTTAGGTGGGTCAGTGAAGTCTTGGGCAAATAGAGCCTAGGACCACAACTCTAAACAATTTCAACTTTGTCATTCTCCTGAATTCTGAACTGAGATGGAAGTGACTTGATTTTCTAAAATCATAAGTATACCCAGCAGCTTGCCAGGACTTGTAATGTTACCCCAACCTTGCTCTCCAGATCTACAGTCGCCAGGTTTCAGAGGGACAGTCTGATGTACAATAGTTTTTTTTTTCTCCCTTTCAAAAATCTTGTCAACCATTACAAAGCCAAACTTGGGGGCATTTTTAAAGGCAGATTCTATTCAAAACCACTGTAGTTTGGCAATATCAGATAAAAATTCAAATGAATTTTGCTCTACTAAAATTACACTTTTCATCGCAGAAATGCCACTCCTTTAAAGAGCGTGACAGGCAGAACTGAACTCTACAATATACATACTTCTTAAAAGAAGAAAAGATGTACTGTAAGTCCAAAAATAAGGTCTAGAGACTGCTGAATCAAAGACTTGTTTCACTACTGAGTCAACCACAGTTCACACAAGTACAAATGTTCTCCCCTGTGTGAGTCTAATTAGATGCTCAAATTGGAAATTACTATTTGGCATGAAACAAGTCAAGGTAATATTTCAACAAGATTTCACCAAGATTGTCATTTAAGATGAATGGATTCCCACCTTCCCTGTAAAAAAACCCCAAAAACCAAAAAAAGCCCCCACAAAACAAAACAAACAAACAAACCAAAAACAAAAATGAAAACAAAAAAAACCCAAAACTCTGAGTGCAATGAAGTAACTTGCTATGAAACAGAGAATGCTGGCTAGGAACATCTGCAGGAGGACTCTAAACTATGTATTTTTCAAACTATGCAAAGAGCTGTGGGACACTGCAATCAAACCTGCTGGCATCTTCTGAGGCACAGAAAGAACTGGACAGAACCAGCACACAGAGGCTGAGTGCTGACAATTGTGGAAAGAAAATGAGGAAAGCAATGACTATAATCTATGCTGGGGAAGCAGAATAACTGTCTGGACTGAGAGTGAATCTGAGATTTCATCCTCCAAGAGAAACCAGCACAGAATGCCATGCTCTGCACAGTGAAGTACACACACTACTGATCTGAATTTGGCAGTGAAGACTAGGCTACGAATGATCTAATTTATCTCAATTCGTATCAGCTTAGCAAATTTGGAAGAGGTTATATGAAAATAGGTAACAAGGGAGCCACAAAGGCATGGATTTTAAAGTCTTTAAGCAAAAATGACTTTTCATAATGCCCGATCTTTTAAATTGATATCCCTCTGGTAAACAGTGAGGAAATCACAGAGAGCAGAATGGGATTTTTGCTTAGGAAAGGTAAGAAAAAAAACAAACATGAAAACAGTTTTTATATTTCTTTAACAAAAAGAAAATCACCCCCAGTTTTATTGGCAAGATGAAATACCAAGAGAGATACCTGTGTGCATGTTTAAAGTAGAACAGTAATCAGTCAATCATCAGACACAAGTGATTATATACTTTGATATACAACAATTAAGCATAAAGCTAAAATGCCATAAAGTGATTCTGCTGACATCATTCACAAAAACAAAGCCCTTATGGCAACAAGAATGATTTGTCCAGGAAAAAAAAAAAAAACAACTCGAAAAGATAATAGGATTTTTCAGGTAAAAGAATTTAAATTGCCAGAGATGCAAGAAATAAAAAAGAGTGTAAATAATGAATAGTGTAAAGAAAGATAATTGCTATCTTCTTTCTTCTTTTCTCAGGATAAGACTAAAATGACATCCAGATACACTGAAAGACAGCAAATCCAAATTTGAATAAAGAAGAATGGATTGATTGAGTAGGCAAAACAAAAAAGTGTGACCAGCCTGTGGAACAGATTGTCACAGGACGCTCTTGAGATTAATAAACCAGCAAAATTAAAGCAAGGCTACACATAATCCTATTAATATAATTGACCAGCTATAACGTCAAACTGCAAAACCAAACAAAAATAAAAAGGTGGAAGTTAAAGTTTGAGGCTGACCAGTAAGGAGAAAACATATTCGGAACCATATTGTATCCTGCCAACATTTGGTATCCTACATGTGACTGATACTAGCTGCTATGTAACACAGACTAACCTCCAAATACAGACACACCAGTGCCCAAAATTAATCAGAGTCTATACCCTCAGTACAATTCCTAAATTAGTATGCTGTGTCTACATTCCATTACAGTTTACAAGTTATTGTTCCTGATAGTTGCATAAAATGTAATTTTTCTCAAAGACCTGTCAACAGAAAAGGTCGTGTTTTTAAAGCAACAAGGAAACCAAAGAAGGTCCTCATAGCAAGAAGAGAGTTGGCAGCAGATGGAGGGGGATGATCCTTCCCCTCTGCCCAGCCCCGGTGAGACACATCTGGGGTGCTGGGTCCAGTGTTGGGCTCCTCAGTACAAGACTGACATGGACATGCTGGAGAGAGTCCAGTGAAAGGCCATGGAGGTAATTAAGGGACTGGAGTGTCTGTTACAGGAGGAGAGGCTGAAAGAGCTGAGGATGATCAGCCCGGAGAAGAGAAGGTTCAGGGCAAAACTTTAAGCAAAATAAATCTCACATACATTATTGATATAGACTGTTGAAATATGAATAAGTCTTTTTATAAACTAGTGTTGGCTAGGATACATAACTTCCATAAAGAAACATGTACCAGTAGTCACACACCACTGTCTGGGACACTGAATTTATTATTTTTTCAGTAGTCTGTATCAATAATTTTTGTGATATTTGTTTTCCTTATAATCTCCATTGGCTTTAGATATCCTACTATATGTAACTGTAAGGAAACTACCCCATTTCATTACTTCTAATGGAGACAAAAAGGTTGCATGGACTTTCATTAATCTCCTAGGAAAAACAGTTTAGAAATTACAAACCACACATAGAGAGGTGCCTACTCAAACCCATGTGTTTGAGTTATTCTCAAAGCAGAGCATCCCAGGGATCTCATTCATTAAATGGTTCCTCTAATTCGATCGACGTTTCTGCTGGAGCCTTGCTGTTTCCATAGTACAAACCTCCAGAGGTCCATAAAGATATTTCAGAATTAGAATCTGTCCCAGAACACAGAAGAAAAAAGAAAAGTTAATGCTGTTATTTATGTGTTCAATTGTAAATCAGTTGAGGCTGTATCAAAAAGGGACTTGAATAAAAGATACAGGCCTACAGGACTAACTACCTTGAGCCTAAACCAAAGATCAGAGGGTTGTTTGTTTTGTTTCTTCCTCTTTTTCTTTTTTGTACACATGGTGAAATGCAGTGTGTGACCTTGGACTGTCAGTCACTGCTTTTTATTATCTTTGGATTTATTGCTTGTTTTGCACTTAGACACTTCTCTCATTTTTCTGTCTGAGTATGTTTGTAACACGGCTAAAGTTGTATGAGAAAATTCTCATCTTGTCCTTTTTTCCTGAACACTTTCTCGCTAAATAGCGACTCATATCCTGCCTTTCACCATTCATTACTGTTAGATAGTAGATAACTGGGCTATGTGAACTGAGCTACTGATCTCAGTCCCATCCTAGCAAAGTGCAGAAATGCTGTCACAACTGTCATTGGTTGCCACCTTATTTATAGACTCAATAGCATATTAATCAGTATCTGATGGAAAACTGCACCACAACATTCACTTTAAAAAATGTCAGTAGTTTTTCAGTAATGTGGTGGCACCACATAATATGTTGTCAAAGAGCCATCTGATATTGCTTCAGTGGTTTTATGTTGTACTTTATATAATATAAAAGGTACATCCCAGGTCATTCTCCTACCCATGGATAAGAATAAGATTTTAATTGCCTCCAAGCTAATCGGCTCTCTTATTCTGAGCTTTTCTGTAAATGAATGCTGATTTGTGTTATGCAAGCAAGAAATCAGTGGCATTATGTACACTCAGAAAAAGAAAACTTCTTCACCCTCTTAACAAATCAAAGCTGTGTCCACATTGATCCCATGCTCATTTAACCATACCTTCACAAATCCACGGCAGACCGTCAACCGATACATACTGTAACTTAGGAACACGTGCAACAATTTGCAATACATGGCCAGCCCCAGTGCACATTGTGAGCAATGTTGGCATCACAAGGGTGTGTAGACCACACTGGTCGAGGGTGCTCAATGTGTGCCCACCCTGTTCTCCATTTGTAGCTGTTCCCTCAGAGCTTAACACTGCGCACTCTCTCTTTATAATGTCAAAGTGTTTCTGAGTGGCTGTGCTGAGGTGGTGGTCAGCAGATCACCAGCTGAGATTTAAATTTCCTAGTCCCAGTTGTTTGGTTTCTTTTCTGCCTTACGGTTTTGCTGCTCCAGGTTACAGTGCAGCACTAGCAAAAATAATGTTCGTAAAACTGATGGGTGACTAAGCTGTAGAACAAGTGCGTGGGGACAGAGATTTCTTCGGTTGTCTTTGATATTGGCTAAAAATTTGCATTGAACAGTACTGAACTTCATTGTGTTTGGCAGAGCTTCCCTTTGGATTGTTTCCAGCTTTCTTCCATGTAGTCAGTGACCAAGCCACTCTCTCAAAAGAAGAAACCCGAAATGGATCACCAGCCAGACATTCCCATTCCTTCGTTCTGGTAGCATGACAAGTGCATCTGGCATCTGTGAACCCTTCTTTCCCTCAGGGATCTGTGACTACTGAGATGACGGAAGCTTTTGCAGAATGGCTTTTTCAGGACAAAGCAATCCCTTTTTCAAAGGTGCACACATGCAGAGCAGAGAGTTAAAAATAAAATAACCTTCTATGGATATTCGCTTCCTCTCTCTATGTGAATTTTCCTTGAAGTTTTGATATATTCCAGTCAGCCCAGTACATGCAATCTGCTTCCTTCAGTTCCTGCACCCCTTTTTTTTCCAAATAATCTTACCCAGCTGCTGGTAACAACTTATTATTAATCTTCGGTCCCAGTAAACCCTGCTATCTTTAAGACTTCATTATCCCCTCCAAAACTAGGTCTAGCCTGGCAGACTAAAGTTTCCCAGCCTAACTAAACCACTCCTCAATAACTAACTTCACCAGAGAGAAACCCCATAGTGTAATACTGTGTCTTTTCCAACTCCCAGAAGCTTTCCTTATTCTCCTTGTTTTACCTCTTAAAACCTTTAACTCTGTCTAGGCAGGCAGGATAATCTCTGCCTGTAAATGGAGGTGTACAGGGTACTGATAAGCAATCAGATTGGTATCTTTTCATTCCCTGCCAAGTGACATAAATACAAAATGCTGTTCAGATACGTTTTTGAAGTAAATGGGAACAGAGCTCCAATTTACTAACAGGGCTTCAGTTACTACTAATTCAACACCTGTGCTGTGGGAAAAGATATCATAAGCAGGTATCCAGAAGAATGCAGTTTGTTCTCAGGAGAATTAGATGACAATAAGTATGTGCACATAATCCCCTTTTACTTCATACCTCAGTGGGGAACACAATTATTTAGGATGTGGCTAGGCTTGGGTTAAATTCCTTCCTTTCTTTGAAGGGATTTGAAGCCAGTGTTGGTACCTTATGAAACATTGTCCAGAGAGAAACAGCCCAAGATTATGATAACAGAGAGTAGGACGTGAATACTTGCATCTGAGCCTTTGTTCCAGCTCTCGTTCAATTAACAAAAAATGCAAAATGGGCCTCTTTGGAAATGAGAATTTAAGTCCCTTCAGGGAAAGGAAGGAACCGAGACAGATTTTCTGCATTTCGAGAAAGTTTTCTAACCACTGGTTTACCAAAGAAAAGACTGTTGCTTACTTTCAGCTTTGTGAATATCAGCTGCTGGAAAATCAATTATCGGCACAGCCCTAATTGTAATATAAAGATCATGACGGGCCCCAGTGCTATGATCTGGATTTTATTTTGCCAAAGTTTCCCATCCATAAGGAAGGTGATTTCTCCATAGCAGGAATGCAAAGTTCAATTTCAACTCAATAACAATGCATGTATTCATGAACACTACTGTGGGATTTGGCTTTATACATAATGATGACTTTTGTCTTGCAATGCTGATTGTAAATCTGCTGTTGATGGTAATCTGCAGATTACATGTGAATTCTATTTTTAAAAAAAATTCTTCTAATCTAAAACTAAATGAGAATATTTACCAATCTTACTGATAAATTTTAATTCAGAATCCTCATGTGAGTCACACTGCATAGACAATGGCCTTTTGTAAGTAATATATTAATATATGGGAATTACATTTAGAAAGTGCGTATCTTTTAACATGATCAAACATAGAGCTTAGTCACATTAATATAAATGAAAACCTGATTGTATTACTGTTTGCAGTTGCATAGTGCACTGCACTGATAACAGACACGCTAGTGCACACACTATAGGTTATGCAGGACAAAGAAGGATTTCGTTTTGCCAATCTTTGCTGCTGAATTTGTTACGAAAAACAGAGACTTTGGTTGGTAATGCCTTTTTTTCAGTGAAAAGTTTCGAAAAACTGGGGAAAGTGTTGAGAAGCATACAGGGATGAAGAGGCATATGTCTTTCCCATATTTATCCAGAGTCTTTGAGTTAAAGGAAAAGAATAAATAGAAACCTATTTTTTCCTTAAAAAAAAGGCCTCTCTGCAGTGGATGGTAAGTTGTTATTTCCATAGACCCTGGGTGGGCATAATTTCAATAACTGTAGCAAAGACATACATGCAGCACAAAAAGTGCTCAGAACTAATTGCCGATAAACATTTTCAGTAACAGATGATTTTTTCCCTTTTGATATTTAAGGGTCCTATACCTGGTTATTATTTGCTTGATGAACACTTTATGTGCT
Source organism: Caloenas nicobarica (assembly GCF_036013445.1). Classification (NCBI taxonomy): domain Eukaryota; kingdom Metazoa; phylum Chordata; class Aves; order Columbiformes; family Columbidae; genus Caloenas; species Caloenas nicobarica. Next base: position 178,885,480 of record NC_088245.1, read on the forward strand.
TTTTCAAAAAATTTAAGCTTTTCCACAGACAGCTATAAGAAAAACTAAAATATTTTTGGATGTTTACCAATATATATACAGGTTTATTCACACATTTATCTTGTAGTCTTAAAAATCTAGTCTTTCTCCAAAAATGTCTTCTTGTAGCCTGTTCTGCCTAGTTTAGATTTCTGAAAAGTAACAAGTTTATAAGCTAAAGCCCATTTACAAAAGGGGCAGACATTTTGAATCAGAAGTCTTCTTCAGAGTTAGTATTGTTTTAAATTACTTTTGAGAATAGCATTTCGAAGTGAAAACCAATGAGATTGTTATCAGGATTTTTTCCTATGACCTGCAGGAGAAAACTGAAAAGTTTGAAAAGAAATGTAAATACTAACTAACCTCTTCTGCTTACTCACAACAAACTATGGATTTTATGTTTCTGCACACCTGGTGCAAGACTTCTCATCTCTGTAGGCAAAGATGAACTTTGCTACCTTTAGGATGTCAAAAAAAATACTTTAAAATGTGTTTCTAGGAAAGGCCACTGTCTAAGATGCTACAATCTATACACTCCTGTCCTTTTTCCCAGGAGCACACACAAAAGTTCCAGCTAATGGACTCAAATAAAAACAGGGGAATAAAAAGATGTCCCAGGAGCAAGGCACAGCAGCAGGCCCCTCGTCATCCCACTCTTGGTTCATGCCGTGCTTCTGCCTTACACTTCTTCAGCTAGGTCTCAGCAGGACAACCCTGTGATGGAAAGGGCTGGGGACCCTGTCAGTGGTACTTAACCTTGGGTCGGCACTAGGTTCTTAGGTGCTGAGAGACAGCAAGAGAGGGCAAGAGAGTGAGAGTCAGTCTCTGCACATCACAACTCATTTTGCCACACTGCCTGAGTTGCACCTCACACCCTGGGGCTGGCAGGAGGCAGCTGGCGGGGTGGGCACAGGACTGGGCTTGGTACAAGAAAGCTTATGTTGTGCCATCATAAAGAGGGCAGGCTGATGAGAGAGGGATGCCGCAGCTCTCAGGTCCATCAGGGTAGCCCACGTGATCTCCCCGAGCTGCCAAACTGGAAAACCACCTACGTGGCTGTAGCCTGGCCTAATAACTCTACAGGCAATGCAGGCTTGGACAGCAAGTGCAGAGCTCCCACATTTAGTTCAGGGCCCTGAACACCCCATCTTTCATGCTAAACCAGTGAACAGCTGCTTGAAAACTGGAGCTTTGTCCTCAAGCAGAAAATTAAACATTGTTATGTGAAAACTGCCTTAATTCCCATGTTTGACAATACACATTGAAACCTGTTCGCATGCTGGAATGCAGCCAGCCACTGACAGCAAAAAAATAACCATCACCTTTTAATTTGTATGTATAGATTCATTCAAATTTGCTGCCTTCAGTCAAGCAATGCTTTATGCAGGTAAAATATGATGGAGGCTGACAAACTTCTCCTAATAACAGCAAACACGAGTCCTTGGATATCAGCCTCCATTTTTATTTCTAGATCATTTTTTATCTTTGGGCCACCTAAATCACGGGATATTAATACTTGAAAAATGAAAGTTTACAGGTGAATTTGGAAGCATTTTCCCACTCTTTTCTCTAAAGCAGGTAAACTAGCCATTGCATAGTGGTCATTTTTACTTGTCAAGGCAGACACCATAATGAAATAGTGTTCAATATTTAAAAAAATAGGAAAAAAAAAGCGCCAAATGCTCTGGGTATTAAAGTAAATTAAAACATCTGCTTAAAAATTGAATTAGCCAAGAAAAAAACAATCAAAATATATAACTTGATGGATTCCCATATTGACAAGAAAATGCTATGAACCATGCTGCTCAGCATTTGCTGATAAATGAGAAGTTATGACTACCCCTGCCTTTCTTCCTAAAGACTGGACTTGGATGTCTAACCAACAGAGGAATCTTTTGTGATTTTACTTACAGAAAGACCACATTTTTGAGGGCCATGTATCTTAGAAGAGTACTTGGACCTGTCTGGAAGAAATGTCTAACAAAACAGACAATATCGCAAGAATTATATACATTACAAGGCTAGCTGGAAATGAAATTTGAAATTTACCCTTTGCAGTCAGGATGCTTATGTGACCCTGAGGATATGCGTTGTTGTTTGGTACCAGTCACTGAAATTTGGTTCTGTCCTCAGGTTTTGGACTGGCAGAAGTAGCCTTGTTCTCAACTTATCACTAGACTCTGCATAGCATTAGTGTATTCACCTGTAAGGACGTACTCATATGATATGGAGCTGTCAGGTAAAGGGTGGAAATGATGCTCAACTAAAGCTTTATAAATGCAAATTTTATCTCTCATTACATCACTTTCATGTTCCGAATCACATAGCATATTTACTAGAGAATACAAGAGCAAAATGAAAGTGTCGCTGACAAACTGAGCTAAATTCCCTATTTAGATGTATGAATTTCAGTATCCTGCAATTCTTGTAACCTTTTGCTCATGTACTGGAGGGAAATCTGATCATGTAACAGCTTGGTAAAAATAAAAATCAGGTGGCATTCTTTCTTAATACTTTCAGGGGCTGATAAGGAAACACTGAAGGAATGTGTGTATTGCCTGAAGAGAGAAGTCTTCAAGGAAATCCTTGTTACTGAACTGTATAGCTAAACATAAAATCCTAAACAACCCAGAAAGATACAAGAATGCAACTCTGAAGTAGGTATCTGACTAAAAAATAAAAAATCCATCCACTCACTAGGCTTACAAGAAGATTTGGGATCATTTTAAAGCAGGACATTAAACAACCCATACAAAAATTGTATTAAAATCATGGGTGATTTAAATTTAGTATCTGTAAACAACTCATTTACATGGAAAGAAACAGCTTTTAGTAATCCTGAGACAGTTGGAGATATTTCTTAAAGCTAGACTGAAGAGTACAATTTTTTGATTAATCATTGTTATTTGCTGTGCTTTATCAGACACAAGACTGAATTGTTTGTTTGATTCCAAAGATAAATACTAAGGGACTTTACAGACAAATGTAAAATGACAGGAACCTTGCTTTAAAGAACTTGCATCTGGTTTATTTATATATAGTTAGAAACGTGAAACCTCAAGAGCGTATCACTGCATTTAAGTTATTCACAGGGTGGGGGGCGGCGGAGAAAAAATATGTTTCTTCTGTTAAGCCCAAGAGAGCTGTCAGCTGCTAAGGCTCTGAGATATGTATTTGCTTTGAAGGTGCAGCAAATACAGAAAGAAATTCAGACAAGGGACAATCTAAATAGCTAGAACAAATGAAACAACTGAAATAAACATCCCCTAGAGGACTCGACAGTTTCCACAGCTACTCCCGACACTCTGACACTTGTGATTATAATGAATTTCATAACAGTGCTGACTTTTCCTACTAGAGTTTGCAAAAGCAAAACAGAATAACAACAGACTCCTACACTTTTTGCCTCTGAACAAGGCCTGGTAAAATGAGAGTACTTGACCGAATCTTCTCTTCTGTGGTCTTGTGTGCTCTCAAGGCAAGGAAGGACAATGGAAGGTGGAAGTGCTTCCTATCTTCACACCAACTTAAAGCTTTTCAGCAGAGATTGCAAGAAACACGTTAGGCATATTCCCATCAAAACGACCTAATTGTTGTGTTGGAACACTTTTTGTGAATGCTGCAGGTTTAATTTTTAGCCTGAATCCCTTAGGTTACAGGGTGTTTAGGATCAGAATATGTGCAAGTGTAGGTATGCACACACATCTTTGTGTCCTTCTTACAATTTTTTAATATAGAGATTTATTTTGGCAAAATATACTTACAAAAGTCAGTGACCAAATAAAGATGGATCTCCATTACTGTCCCCTCTCCTCCAAGGGAAAAGCTGCAGATATTACTCAGCAACGACAAATTTCTACAGTCAAAAAAGCACATTAGGAATGTTCCAACTAGTAAAAAGTTTCAGTTTAATTAGATCAAATAACTCAATGAGAATCCCAAATTCCTCTGGATACGAGACTTCCTTATCTCAGCTGCTGATAAAGCTACCTTTTTCCTTGTTTGCTTTGAAATACAGTGGTCTCCAAGTATTCTTGGACCCCTAGCCTGCCTCATCTTTAGAGGTTAAGGCAGATTCCTGAGAACTGAACAACTCCTGATAAATTCTAGCAATATAAAACTAGAAGAGTGCAAGGCTTTATGATAATTAACAGGAAATCACTAGTTGCACTCCATGAGATATTGCAAACTGACAGTAATTATTATACACATTGATATTCAACGGACAGTTTAAAGTTGACACTGTAAATATTACTTGCCACCTTTCAAATATGGCAGTGAAAAGTCAACATGACCTGTGAACTTGCGGGATGGCCTACTCACTTATTCCTACAAGGTGGTGACCTGTAGCTAGGAGGCACATGAGGTCCACATAGTTGAATTCAGGCCTGCAGAAGCTATAAGCATGTTTGGTTTATAGCTAGAAGACTGTATGGGCACACACAAATGTGCACACTTCTATGCTCATCACTGTGGATTGTTGGAAAAGGTTTTGGTTAATAAATTGTAATTATTTCTTCAAAGTAATACACCCAAATCAAAAGTAATTTTTCAAAAGTAGACATGGTACGGTGAAAACAATGCAAGATTAATAGCTTTCCCCGTTGCCAACCTCTCACAGCATCATGCAGATATGATGAAAAAGCCTCTGATAAAACAGGCTAAGGCTAATTTACATATCCTCTGCCCTGATACGAAATCCTTTTTGGTTGATAAAGTTTTTTTGTCCTCTAATTCTGTGTAAACTGTAAAAATGAAGATCTCATTCATGAAACCTAATGAAGTCCTTCCCCTTGAAATATCTGCCTTTTTCAGTTTTCCAAGAGTTACTGCAGTTATATTAATTTTCATTTGTATTGCGGTAACACCAAAGGAATCTAGCCATGAAACAGATGCTGGTTTGAGAGCAGAGAATAATGTGAATTCTTTAACTACCAAGCACCCTGACACACTTCTGTTATTCCTGCAGCGTGTGTGCAGAGCTGCGAACATCCAGCTAAACTCACAGTGGCAAAGTCAGAAAGATGGAATTGCTGAACATCTTCCTCCCTAAACCTCTTTTGTGAAGAGAGAAAGAGGACCCATCCAACAAAGGTGACAGCTGGTGACCTGAGAAATGAGATGGCTCAAGAGGAACAAAGACACCTTTGAGGTACATCTTGAGGTCATCATTACAGTGACTTTTGACTGACATGTAGAAAGATATAGACTTAGCATAATTAGAGCTTTAAGCACATGAGCTTAAACATTAACTAGTTGACCCTAATCAGCTGAAATTTACCTCCCTGGAGCAAAGTTACCTCAATAAATATCAACGCTTTATCCAGACTACTCATATACCATATGTATTATATGTTCCACTTATAGATTTCCTTAAACACTCCACAAAAATGTTTCTCATGGGGAAAAGGAAACAAATCAATGTCTTCCTAGCAAAACAAGACTCTCTCCCTATAAATGAAATGAAACGGAACATTAGCCAGTGCTACCAGACAAGCTTTCACAAAAAATCAATTAAAAGACTGGCAGCTGCTGACACCAAAGTAGGAATAGGGTGCTTCCACCTCAGCCATGCTTACCTTACCTCTGTAATTTGCATTTCAAGAGACCCTTTTATCTAAACACCTCAAAGTACTTGACAAACATTAAATATGTCAGTCAAAAGCTTCCAAAATACTATATTTCTGGTACCTGAAAGTAAACCGAGGCACAGTATGATTAGCCAAAGTTTTCACAGAAAAAACAAAAAAGACAGAAAAAACCTCCAAGCACTACAGAGGTGCAAACATGGTCTTAGGTAACTGTCTTTTGGTCCTGTACTTTAATCATCAGCCAAAAAAGTTCCTTTTTAAATGAGATATATTTACCTTCCTAATGAGCTGACAAAGTGCAACAATTCTGATTATCACATTACAACAATTACTTCTGAGTTCTGTTGGCATTTCTGCGTAGCTACTAAGACTACAAGATACACAGGAAGCCAAGCTAACACTATAGCAACCTCTCTGCACTCTGCTATCACACATTAGAGACTAAGCAAGTTGTTGAGCTAATGGGGCCTATGGAGATTAACATCAGTTTCTCCTACTATTACTATGTTTTTGAACTCTGAAATTCCAACTGTGAGAGACATATATATCTGTGAAGGAACAATAGTGGAGGCTGATGCTGACAAAATTCTCCCTACCCACTTTCCTCGGGGAATCTTCATAGAAAATATCTTCATGAGGATTTTGCAGTCCTGGACCAGTTTGGCCAGAATAGGAACACCAGCAGGTACAAGCACCGTGTGAGTGCTTCTGCACTGCGGGCAAAACTTCTCTGTAACAAGCTGTTTCTTGAAGCAAGCAAAGCATCTCTGACAGGCTCCCACACAGCCTTTTTTCCTGAATACAATTGTCTATCATTATTCCAGCTCAAAAAGGCTCAAATAATAATTAATTACTTGGTCAAAAATGAAGCAGCTTGTCACCATCCTGCCATGATGAGACAGTAGACAAAGATTCGTATGAAGATTTAAGGTCACTGATGTCCTGTGTATTATCTTTACTTATTTCAGAAAACTATTTTAAAATGCAGACATTTCAGGGTTTTTGAAAAATCTTAAGAAGTCTGAAAAGAAGTGATGGTTGGACTCGATGATCTTAAAGGTCTTTTCCAAGCAAAATGATTCTGATTCTATGAGTACTGTGAGGTTGCATCACTGAGGTAGTGCAATCCTCTACTACATTCTATCACTTTTAGATTAATTTAACCTCTCAATTCCTTAAATACTCCAGGAAGTCTTGAGGAAAAGCACAGAAATCGACTTTGTTAGTAGGAAATGATAAATTCTTGGTAGTAACATTGTTTCTTTGACTTCAAGGGAGTGTGCTCAGGATTTCTGCTCATTCCAGAAAATATCATGGCAAATATTTACTCTGCATAGGAATATACTGGTAGAGAGATGAGTAAGGGAGAAAAGATGAGGTTGGCAGAATGTGACTGTGCATACAGCTGTATAACTGATAACATGCTCTGTGACCTAAAGACTTACAACCCCCTTTGCCTCCCCACCTACGGTAAAATCAGGCCTGAAGTAACAAAGACACTGAGAATTGTATACAAAGTTCTGATCTAGCTTTTCAAACCTGGCCCTTAATCTCCTTCCTCTCAGACCCACTCAGATTTTCAGCAAAGCCTTTCAAACATAGAGCACTTGGAGCAAATTTTCATACCCAGCTCCATCCCCACCTCCCCTTCTTGCACCAGTGTCTCTCCATACAGCGAGGTGGAGAAGGTCAGGGGTTCTCACTCCTCTCCTACACCAGAGGCCATGCCAGGGAGACAAAACAGTTTAATGCCACGTTCCCCAGCTGCCAGAGTCTAAAGGGCAGTCCGGCTCTCAGTCTTTCTCCTAGCAGAGAAGAAGAACTCGTACTTAACTGTCTGAGAGAAGAGAGCTGTGTTTAGCCCTGGTCTCGAGTTGGATGAACTCAGGCTTTAAAAAAGTAAGACTAATCTGGAAACTTTCCAAGCAAACACTGTCTCACTTCACTCGACATCTGCCGTTCCCTACATCTTCGCCTGCCCAGAAGTCCTGGTGCGGGACAAAATAGCCCCTCTCTGTCTTAAAGTGCATGGTATAGCCCAAGAGAGAGAAAAATTACCTATCAGTGTATTGCAAATTTAAACTATTCAGAAACTTTTATATTGTATTTCTCACTACTTCAAAGAGAAGCAATTCCAGTAATAGCAGAGGATAATTTTACCAATAATCTTAGTAATATATGAAAGCCCTATTTCATCCTAGTCAATAGAGCCATATTTGTGATAACTGAACACTGGAAGAAGGGGACACTGGAGGTTTAGCTGTTTCCAAATGTGAATGACATTTTAAATCTAAATAGTACCAAAATATATTAAGAAAGATTTCAGAAGGGAACACAGAGAGCTGCAGTGTTAAAAAGTCAGGTGAAAATCTGAACCGAACCTTTCTTTTCCTTCATCTTGAAATTGGGAGGTGACCTGCCTGTCAGTACACAGTCTGTATTTGTCCACCACTGTCCAGGCAAGAACAACTCTAATGCCTGCTGATCAAATCAGCTCTGTTAACTCTTGCCCATCTTTGCCCTCATTAGGCTAATGACATTATTTCAGACTGACGATGTGGTTATGTGAAAGAGCCTTCCTTGGTCAAAGCCAGTCTTTGTACAAGCAGCAGTAAAAAGTCAGACTGGCAGTCTCACAAAGAGAATATTTTTAGTTCATTTTTCAGGGTTTATGTTGAAGTCAGAGCAATATTCTCTATTTCTGTCACTGCTGTATGGATGTAGGCACTTGCATAATACTATTTTCTTCCAAGAAAAGGGGACAGAAAAGGAAGTGTTCTGAATGAGCATTTATCAGAAAAAAATAAATGTGCTATTACGCAGGTTGTGAAATGTTAGACTTTAATAGTGGGAGACCTGTCTGAGCAGATCTAAGTAAAAGTGTGTGTATAAAATACAGGTGTGCTAAATCAATGGGCCAAGCATGAGACTGATATAGGCACAGACTAACTGAATTTGGGTTTCTTTTATATTCGAGCAACTGGGATGAGAAACTCGCTTTCTGTTTGCGTGGCATAGGTGTACATTCAGTGTTGTGGATGAAGGAAAATATTGATACTTCATAAGCATAAGAGCTCTATAATATTTTCAAGGAATTAATGCCATTTTGCTTTCACTGTCACAGTGGTCTGAGAGATTATTTTGTCTTTTTTTTTTGTCTTTCATATGAGCCCTGTTATTATATTACCACATTTTGTACTGTATTGTGTTATGAACAAAAAATGGCCTACAAAATGGCATTCAAGACACCAGAAGAACAGAGTAGTATAAACTGACCTATTTAAAAAGTTACCATTTTACTTCACAGAACAGCTACAATTGATATTGCAGCAGCACTCTCATGTTGAAAAATGCTCCACCCTCCCAGGTATTGTACACAATGGAAATACAGCACTGCTTCTGTCCCCAAGACCTTATGAAAAAGCTTAAACAACACATTAGAAACACATATTTTAAATTAAGCATTTCAGAAATTAAATGGCAAAAAATCGTGCTATTTTCTATAGCAAAAAATCCAATTTGTTTTCTAATTCAACAGTTAAGCTTCCAAAGCCAACAGCATTATGTGACTAGAAGCGCATGAGATTAGAAACTCAAGATCTTCAGACTTTGAAAGTTCTTGAATGTTATTTGGTTTATACCAAGCCAAGTAACTTAACACAATACCATGAAAAAGCAAAAACCAAGTCTTCTGTAAATATCTGACATGCTTTTCCATCAAGCATTTCAAAGTCTGTTTTAATATACTTGAGCCAGATTAATACTCAAATGAATCCAGCTTTCCATTAGCAGGCATGAATTGCAAATGACACCAGGTCTGCAGAATTAGCCTGTGCAAAATGAAATAAATCAGAAACAAACTTTAAGAAAAAGCATCATTTTGACAAAAGTGCATTACAATTAGCTGTAACTGTATTGATTGGTCTATAACACTGCACCATTTACCAATGCAATCTAAAAACATCTGCTGTTCTCTAACTGCTTATTTAGGTGGAAGTTTATGAGTTTTCTATGCTAAGTGTCGCTCTTTAAATCACTTTTTCTTGCAAGTTATTGAATGAAAGAAGAATGCCTCTGTCTTATAATTAGTGCCATGACCAGAAACTTCAACAAGATGGCAACAATAAGACTTTAAAGGAAAGTATGTTGCAATAAAAGAAGTACTATTAAAATTGCTAATTGTAATCAAATAATAAAACTATTTAAAGAAATTTCAAAAATGTCTCAGAAGTTATTAAATGCCTTATATTAGCTGTTATGTTCAGATCTGACCAGAAATTTATTACCACACGCACTGCTCTGTATCGTTGAGCTTCACAAAGTGGAGGTCTGTAGGTACAGGTAGATCCATTTTCTCTATTTGATGGTCTCTGCTTGAAAAAGAGATCAGAGGTAAAAAAATGTCATTATCTAAACAGAAGATAGCCTTTTTTTCTTCTGAAGAGAACAAACTACAGATAATAGGTGTGAGGAAATGATGGAGACTGCATTTTGCACAACCATATCTGTCAAGACATATTTTCAAAGTAATCACTTGATTTCAGTTCCTGTAAAAGCATAAATTGAGCAATCACCCCCAAAGAAATCAGAGACTCCATCCTAAAAATCAAATGGAATACAACACCCTTACATTCCTCTAATTTCTCTTCTTGCCCCTTGCTCTGGAGTAAGCCATTTTTATTTCTTTTCATTAAAGAAGAAATTCGCTGCAACTGAGTGCACAGACCATGGGCAAGAAAAGAGGACTGTCTAAATGAACACAAAAGTTTGCAGAAGGTAAAAATGGGAAAGAAACTGACAGGACAATTCTTTATTCAATGTGGAAACAAATGAAGTGCATTTTAAAGCATCTGATTAACGATCAGTTTCTAAAGCAAAAGTGGTTAATGTCCAGCTCCATCCAAGGTAACGGACAGTCATTGCCTGAAGAACCCCTGGGTAAAAATAATGAACACATTTATATCCAGAAATATCATCAAGAAATATTGATGAAGACAGATCTGGATGTCAGCTTTTCCCAGTGTTTTTACATATATTATCCAGGAAAACCAGCTACTTCATAAAGGACTGTGACCACCTAAATGTGACCAATCAGACATGAATCACAAATAAGAAAATGAATATGCTTCTGAGTAAATATGCTCACAAGTGAAAAGTGTCAAGTTGGTCCCAATGTAATTTTAAACAACTAAAACAAGTAGATGAAATCAGAGAGGAAATTTTGAAAGATGGATGTCAAATCAAGTTCACATCTGAGTATAACTGAGCAAGTTTACCAAACAGTACATACAGTTTGAATAACAAGATGATACTGTGCACACTAGGATAGCTGGATTAATATTTCTGCTTCGAAATAATTTGAGCTGACGAAATTTTGTAAATTAAGTTTCTTCACAACTTGCACTTCTGATGGCAGTACTTCAAAAATATTGTCTACTTTTCCACTTTTTTCTATATTTGTAATTTAAAATTTATTTTTATATCTTTGTATCTTTTTATCTGTATCTTTGGAATTTCCTTAATCTTGATTCAACATCCACTAATTTGATCTAGATCTTTCGAATATATATATAATCTGACCAGAGTAATGCTTTTATCTTTCCAATATATCCAAATAAAAGAAAAAAACAATATTTTTCTTCCTGTAAGTGAGAAGAAGAAAAAGCTTGCAGCTGAATTTTAGTGGATATGGCTGTTTCCACAGCTCTTCCTACAGCATTCTACATTGAGACTTAAGTGGAAAACGGCCACTTCATAAAAACTTGTTCTGATTTTTGTACTTCAGAGTATGAACTTCTGCCGAAAAAATATTTCATTCTTGTGCCCAAAACGCATGAGCATATCTACTGGACAGTAATTTCAGGGTTCAGAGAATACATGTGTTATCTAAGGGGACTTTACAGAAAGCTGTGCACACCAGTCCACTACACTGGAACCAGATTGTGTACCCAGACTGTGTATCATGGGAGAGCAAGAATGCAATAAGAGCAGTGTTACTCCCATGTTTATGGTAAATTGGCTTGCTAGGCAAATGTGTGTTGGCATCAGTCATTGCAGTTGAAGCTTTAATGAGGGCTATAGAAGGTGGGAACTCTTTTGGCACATATATGGTCTAATGGGGAGATGTCTATTAAGGGAGGACTCCATTTTTGTTTAGTCACTAAAAGAAGAGAACCTTAGTTGACATTGGGGGCTAAGCCTCTTAATCTGAGATTGGGCACTTAAAACTCACGTAAACCACTGAAAGATGTCACTGGGACGTGCTGCTGATCTTTTTCTTAATGTAATGAGAAGTCAAAATGGGCCTCCATCTACTCCTAAAGCCCACACAGCATGAGTGCACTCTTTTATGATTATGTGTTGAATGTGAAATAAGATATTTGTTTTCTAGGCCTCTGTGGTTTAGAACCTGAAAAAGAATATGCAGAAGATCACAACAGCAATAATCTCAGGGAAAGAGCCTGAATGATTTATATTTTTGTTTGCATAATCTCAGGAACAGGGAAGCTTGGAAGCATGAAAATAAACGAGACAGGGTGAGAGGGGGGCAAATACCAGAGAAAGAAAAGAGGGAAAAAAAATAGATCAGTTCAACTGAATATGTACAGAGAAGAGGTGTTCATGTCATCTGAATGTACACACGAAGAAGAGTGCTGGTAATATGAGAAAAGCTGGTCATAAGGGGTCAGTTGGAAGTGCAGAACTTAATTTGTTTGACACTCCCTCATGGGGCAAGACTGGAAGGAAGCACCAGAAAATAAAAGTCCCAACACAATTTTGTAAAAGCCTGAATTCAGTCTCTACTTTGTTTGCATGTGGAAGCAATTTTACTTCCATTATTCTTAGTTCCAGAGGATCGAATCTTACTTAGCCCAATCTTTATCTAGGGAAAACCTTTAAAGACTTCAAAGAGCAATTAGCCTCCGTAAGAACTAAGTAAGGGAATAATGATGCAGTCTTATGTTTGTTTACATCCTATGACTAGTTACTAGTGAGTAGTGTCTAATTGTCAGAAGGAAGGCAATGGAACAGAATGGCCATGCATTAACAGAGATGTGTGGGGATGTTTTCATGGTATCTATTTGCCCCATATCTGGCACAGAGAAGTATCCATATCTTTTTACATTCAAGAGAACTGAATTAACCCCAAAGTTAGAGAGGAAAGGAAAAGAACTTGGGTGAGAGGTTCTGGGATATTTAAGCAATAAAAAGTTTTATACAATGGAAAGATAGTTTCACTGAGCAATGCACACACAAAACTAACTAGTGGTGACAGGACAAGGCACCATCTGCAATTTCAGATCAAGCAGACTAAGGATGAGAATGTTTTCTCTCCAGATGAATGCTCAATCTGCTGAGAGCAGAATTAATATTTTTTTTCACTAAGCCCAGGTAGACTCCTACAATGAATTCCCTTTTATCTGTGAAAAATAAATGGACAGACAGCATTTACAAAGATAGCAACGAAATAATTGGCATGTCCTCCCATTTCTTCTTCCAGCAGAAAGATCATTCAGAATTACTGAAATATTTTTCCATGTAATATCGTATCTCTACCTACACCCACAGGTCACACATCAAGCATTCACTAACCATTTTAAAAACAAAATTTCCAGAGTTAAGAAATAAATTTAAATACTAAGATATCTGGATAAGAAGTCTATCATTTTACCAATGGCCACTTTCTAAAAAAACTCAATTTGTTATCATTAGAAAAGAAACCTGAATACAAAAGCATAAAAACTAGTGTCACACCCAGCTGTGAACCTTAGGAGCACTGTTATACATTTTCTGTCTCTGTTTTAGAAACCAGTCTTAAAAAAAGGAAAAAAAAATTTTATGTGTTTTTTTCTATGATTCACTGCTATCCTCTTCTCACTCTTTGGTTGCAATAACTTATTTTCACAAAGAATTAGAGATGTTATTTGCTTGCTGACAGAATGACTTGGAAACCGGTAGGAAGACATCATTTGGCAGCAGGGTCTGTGGCCTTCCTGGTAGGGCACCTTCCCATTTCAGAATGGGTTTTTCTGAGGCACTTGAAGAGGCTATTAATTTCTTGCGTGCTCATGTCCCACTGACTTGGAATTGTATCCCTACCAAAATTATATTATGAGACTGAAACAACACAGCAGAAGGCAATGTTAGTAGGAAATGTCAGGTGGGTTACACGTTTATTGGCTAAATATCTGGGTTTCTTTCTTAGCCTTCAAATTCTTGGAAGGTTTTCACTCTTTAAAGTAGATGTCCATGCTTTACCTACTAGACTGATCAGTAGAACAGATGTAACTGAGGAAAAGCCTAGGGTCCTGCTAACAATTGGGAAAACTGAGAAAAGAAATCTTCAAGTATCTTTATACCTAGAACCTATGTAATGTAGTATCAGATTATAAAGTGGTGAAAGCAGGTAGAAACCCCAAAAGTTAAAAGGCATTATGACATTATAAATGAGTATATAAATCAAAAAAAACCAACAAAGAAAAAAATTTGCTTTGAAATAAAACATCGGAGAATATATATATATATGTATAAATATTCACTGTGACACCTTCAGATGGAAAAACACCTAAAAAAAAGACACATTAGCCTTGTATGAAATGTGAATTGAATGCAACCTGCTGGGCCGCTGATCCATGTGGTGCTGCTGGCAATTACATCATATAGCTCCCTCTGTGAAATGATTGTATCATCTCTGTTGGAGGCTTATGAAATATGACATCATCCTCAGAAAATATATCATGCACAACCGTGATTATCAGACTATTACAAAAGAGAATCTGCCAAGAAACGCCTTCTTCATCTATTAATCTCCCCCCAAAATACACTAAGACCGGGAGCAAACATATATTTCAAGTTACTGAAAGAAAGCAAACCTGGATCATACTCAGCCTCTATGCAAATTGTTCTAAATCACCCTAAAATACTCATCAAGCTTGTATTCTTTTTTTTTTTTTTCAATCTAGATCAGTAAATTTAATTAAACTTAACACAAATCCCCGCAAATTTTACCTCATTTATAACCCTGGAATTATCACAGCTACGATGTTATTTCTACATGCAAGCCATGAATTTCTACTCATCCTGGATGAGAGGTAGCAGACAGCTGGTATGTCCTTCCTACTACAGCTCCATTTTGTCTTGAAGTTCTATCAGATGGCATAAAACGACCAGTTCCAACACTTCAAATTAAGTTAAATGACTCTGTGTTCAACTGTGTTCATGCTAGCAAGGAATTCAATGATCTTTATTGAGGTTTCATTAAGATTATACTTAGGTCTGAATTGTTATGAGCAGTACCTGTAGAAAATTATTTTTGTTGTGATACAGGCACTAGATAATTATATAGATTTCTCACTTGCTTGAGTGAACCAAAAGCACAGCACACAGCACAGCTGGCATTCACTAAAGAATATTCAAGGCCCAAATTCTTCACTGGTTTAAATGCCATTGAACCATCCAGTCCAAACAATCCATAGTTTAGAACAACTGAAGATATGATATCCACGATTTGACCTATTAACAATAAATCTGACTGTATCCTTGTGTGCCAGATGGTTCTAACCCATCTCTCCCTGATTATATAAGACTAAAGACCATCTGACCCAAGTCATTAATTCATTTGTTTCTGGAAATATCAGCTTGTCAAACTCTGCAGAGTGAGGGACTGAATAAATGAGTTGGAGAAGGGAAAGAGTGAAAGACAGAGAAGAAAAAAGGATCAAGCAGAAAAGAGTCAATAAATACATTAAAATATATTTAAATATAAAGAAGAGGGGAAATAAGGACAAAAGAAATAAACAAGAATTAAAAAAATAATTAAAAGGTAAGAAGAAATTAAGCAGCTGAAAGATGAAAGAATGAACAGTAGGGCAGGGGATTTTTTGGATTTGCCAATTCATCCTCACAAAGCAGAGCTTGAAGAAAGAGTTAACAAGCAACCGATTAAATTCACTGAATAGTTATGTTGTAAATTCCATGTATTGTACAGGCTCATAAGAGCACAGAGTTAATGAGTCAGGTGACACAAACAAAAACAGGTATGAGAAGCCGGAGGGCTAACACTCACAAAGTTAATGTTAAGCAAAGGAAATCCTTTTCAAACATTAACAGTTCACTCTTAGCATATGTCACATATCTAATGTATGTGTCTCAAGACTCCAAGACAGCAAGAGTGACATGCAGCAACCAAGATATGCCTGGCACTTTTCAAGTGCTGACATACTGAGTGAAACAGCAAGTACAAGGTGAAGAACAGCATGAGTGTATTAGCATCTTCCATTCTCCTGGAAGCTGAGAGTGAGACACATTCTGTAGTTGCCAAAGGCAATGTCAGCTTTACACAGAGACTCCAAGGCATGCAGGATGTGCACTATGTATGTTACCAGAGAAACACACTGTACATGCAAAGCTGGATGTCTAGCCAGGTACCAAAATACTTAATCGACCCTCCATCAGCACATATTTTATTGGTTCAAATGTGAAATTGTAGAGGTGCTGGCCAAGTCATGAAGTCTCTTTTTACAGTCATTGTGCCAAAGTACAGGTGGAAGAAAAATGTAACCCCTTCACTTGCAGAAATGTCACTGGAGGCGATCCTGAGAGCAAAAGCAGACTGGCAATTCTGGCTTCCACTGCTGTTAATATGGTAGTGTTTATAAGAGAGGGTAAGATCACTGAGAGCCCAGATGAACAAGGACTGCTGGCAGAAAGAGTCAGCACAGCTTCTGAAATGTGGAATATTTCCTCACTAATCTCCTGCTACTTGAACGGAGTGTCAAGAGGTACCTGGACAAAAGGAATCTGTCTACGCTATATGTATACATATATATATTTTTTTCAAAGGTCTTTGATAAGATTCCACACGAAAGATTATGAAAGAAACTAAGTTGCCATTGGAAGTGGTGGAAAGGCTCTTTTATGGCTAGCAATATGGTTAAAAAATAGGTGCTATACAGAGGGGTTAATGATCACTTTTCTAAATGAAGAAGAATCATCAGTGGAGTCTCCCAGAGATCAGCATGGGAAGTATTTTTACCAATATCTTCAGCAGTGTCCTGGAGAAGGGAATAAGCAGTGACATTTTCTAGTCTGCAGAAAGAAAGGCCACCTAAGGCAAAAAGGTTGGCAGGTGAGCTTCAGTGTAGACAGACATAAAGTAATGCATCCAGAGAAAAAGTATCTAAACCCTGTTTACATGGTGTGGACTTCAGAACTTATACTAAAACTGATGAAAGAGATTTTAAAGTAACAGAGTGAACGGTTCTCTGAATTGCTAGCTCAGTGTGCAGCCAAAAAAGCCCCCAAAATCTTGGTCACCACCAGGATGGGTGCTGCAGACAAGGCAGAGAGGATGTCATTTTGCTGCTATACAAAAGCTCTGCTGCGCACACACTGAGTCCATGTGTCATTCTGTTCTCTGCATCTCAAAGAATAGTGTAGTGGAGTTGGGGATGATAAAGCATAACTAAAATGGTCTAATTAAAGGAGCAGCTGCCTTGTGAGGAGCAGAGTCTGAGACTCTTCAGTTTAGAGAGGGTAAGCAGGAGAGGAGTTATGACCAAAGTCTGCAAAATAATGAAGGCAATAGATAAGATGAATGCAGAACTCTTACTTACCAAATCTCACATACTAGACTTAGATTGAACTCTAAGAGTTAAGTTTGAACTTGATAAAAGAAGGTTTTTTTTTTGTTTTATGCAGTAGATAGCGTTCTGACCACAGAGGCCGTGGAAGCAGACAGTATCAGCAGGATTTAAAAGAGGTTAGATAAATTCAGAGACAGCACATCTGTTAAGGGGTACTAGAAGGACCAGACAGTGACGCACACTTTAACAACCCTAATACAACAGTGTGTAGGCAAGGGAGTAGAAGGGGTAGGATCATAGAAAGAAGCCAGGCCCATGTGCTCTCCCAAGCAAGCATCCTGTTTTGCCACTATCAGAAACAAAATACCAGTCATTCTAAGCATTATCTTGGCACTCAAATGTTAGGTACAGCTCAAAGGTACCCTTCTTTGAGAGACAGGTACCAGTGTCTTGCCTAAGTCTCAAAGCCCCAGGCAAAAATGGTTAAGTTTCATATACACTCATAGATGCCCAAGCTGGAAAACATGTGACGGATGCTGACAGAACTGAGTTAATTAAAAACAAATACAGCTAATGCTGGTGATGTTGAGTGGTACCAGCATAGAACTGAGTTAAAGCACAGCATCGCTCTTATAGTGACATTCGTCCATGCTTATCTGACTCAGACGACAAGTGAAACTGCATCGCATCTGCCTACAAATGATCGTGTAAGGTCTGCCTTGGAGAGAACTGGTAGAAGTCCAATGCACAGAAAAGGAAAAGCTAATAATTACACAATGACAATTAAGGTCCAGTGCTTAAGTTTGCTCCTTGGCCCATTTTTGCATAGCAATAGAGATGCATCCACTGGCACTGGGTTGCTTCATCAGACCCACAGAAATGGGGCCAGACCAAGAATTACTTTGCCCTAGTCACTACATTTTTAACTCCAAAATTATGAGAGTGGCTCATACTGATATGTCAGAGACTGCTTTAACACTAGCTAAGCTGGGTCCTGCTAGAAGTGTCATGAGGGCAGATGGGAGCTCAGCATCATTATCTCTCCTAGTTATATACCTGAGGTCTGCGCAGGTTTCTTCTGCAAGCTCTAAGCTCTACATTGTCTTTACTACATTTGGTTGTAGTAGAGCTGGCAATCTAGAGGAGTTGCACTGCATTTTTGCCTGCAGCGAAGACACATCATAAGAACTGAAACAGAAAAGGAGGTAAAACCCACAAAGATCACTCACTGCATCAGCAATTTATTAAGTACAAGTCCCCTTTTCTCCACACACACTTTAAAATGTAGATAGAAAGGGGAAAATATAATTTTGTCGTTTCAGCCAGGAGAGAAACTTCTCCCTGAAGTTCTTTGTTGGTGCTTTTCCTGGCATAAGTTTGTGTCACATGTGCTGGCAACTGATACTCCAAAAAGTAGGAGCAGGTACATTTAGAAGAAATAGACTTGCTTCATCTCAATACTAACATGCATTGATTCCCTGCTTCATTAAAAATCATTTTTATCTTATAGAACTGTAGCACTGTACACTAACTGGCTTAAGTTCATGCCAGTGCCTAGCTGTTCAAAAGGGCCTTTGAATTACATTTCTATATATTTTAAATTCCCTCCCTTGACATGGTAACTGCATCAAGTTACAAACTACAGAGTTCTATGATGTTCGAAGAAAACCTTCTATTTAATAGCAAAACAAATAAAACTTAACAAGCTGCTGTGTATGGAAGACAAACCATTGTATTCTGTCAAGGAAAATCTCACTATGTGAGGGGAAATCAAAAGAGTTTACAAGACATTCTCAAATTAATCAAGTTGCACAGAAAAAGCCCATAGATAGGGGGCTCTGCAGGACAGGAGATAGAAGAGTTTCATTCTCTAGCGGAGATTTTCATAAATCTAACACGATCTTTTTGCACTCATGTCACAAGTACGGTAGACCTTGTCCCCCTGTTCAGATGATAAATGGTGATAGATATCGTCTTTAATGCATTTATGGATACTTTTTTCTTTAAAATACAGAATAATTTACCTGTAGATGGTGTAAATAAGAGTACAGTTTAACCGATTAACAGAACAACTATACTATATAAACAACAATCCTGTTTTTACCATAGTTTATAGCAGAATAGCCCCTAAATGTGCTTATATTTTTTTAATTAACAATCTTTGCATCCTCTTGTACATGCAGTTCTACTGTTCTGTATTTTACAGTGTGATGCCATGAACCTTAATGATGCCCTATACCGTTGCAGAGAGTAACTATAAGTCTAGGACATTAAATGTATAAAATCACTTCTCAGACTGCAACAAAAGCTCCTTAAACTTGTTTAGCTAAGGCTGGTGTGGCACAATAAAGAGCGGCAGATAGGATCTCCCTGTTTGGCTCTTATTAATGAATCTCCTTCACTATTCAGAGGTCTAAGTGTGCTGGCAGTGAGCATCTCAGTGGCCATAAGACACAATAGCATCAAGTCTACCTCAGCTGAGCACACATTATATGCACCTCACTCAGCACCACCATTTTGTCTTGCAAGTCACCAGATACCTGAACTGGATTATTCCATAAAGCTTTCACTCATTTCTGTGCCAGCTACCACCTCAATCCATTTTTCCTGACTTGTAATTCTCCTTTGTCACTTCTGAACCCCAAAAGCATCACTTCATTATCCTCCATCAACAGTTGTGTCTGCTTCCTGTCTCTCCCCTTTCCAACTTCTATCCAACATCACCACACCTATCTTTCTGCAGACATTCTAACAGGTTCTTTTCTTCCTGGCCACTGAATGAACTACCTTTTTGATTATTCACAATCCCCCTGTCTCATTCTCCTTTGTCATAAAAATTTGGTATGGCCATCACCCAACCCTCTCCTTACCGTATGAGTCTTTCTTATGTGCTTAAACCTTTCTCCTCTGCCATGACCTCACTGATGGCTATCCACACACTTCCTATGCCTACTTTTCCTCTATGGCTCCCACCATGTCTCATCAAATTCTTAAGCCAGGCTGCCTTTGTCTCCTTTCATAAATATTTTCTCTCCAGCATCCCTCCCAGCTAATGTTTAAGCTTCCTGTCAATCTGCCTAATGGGCATTGCCTTCCCCTTCTCCTCTCAAAACATAACAAATCTCATCAGCTCTGTAGGATCCAGGAAATTTCAAAGTATCCAGACAGGTTGCTTGAATGGCTCATCAGGTGGGACTGTGCCACACACCTACCTGAGCTGCAACCTGATATTCTCTGTGGCTGTCAAACTCTCACTCATGTCATGCACAAGCAGGGTTTCTGGGCAACAGACCAAGCTTCCCCGTCTGGATATCCTTCCCACTAGTACTGACTTCTGATGAAGCAGCAAGAAATTCCTTCATTCCCTAAACAAAAAACTTGACTTTGCCTCTCTCCTCCCACTGAAGAAATAAACTGCACCAAAAAGGCATAGAAGGATCTCAGGAGAAAGAAACCTTAGTCAACTCTGATGGCAAAAAATCAGTTCATGATACAAGACTTTTTTTTTTTTGAAACTGATCTTAAAATAATCTGTTGGTATATTTTTACTTATAATGTGTACTTTAAAAAGGACAAATGACTCATGCAGCAAATTTATTTAAGTATGTATCATCTAGTGTGATTGTCTTTCCTCCCTCTGTGTAGTGTGTGTGTGTGTATCTCTCATAACATTGCATGGTAATTCTTCTGGTTTTATCTTGAAATCTGGTTACTTGATCACATAGAAATTAATCCATCTTGTTTGCCTCCTGTAATAGCTTTCCTATCCCTTTGTCTTCTAGGAAAAATTGTATTTTGAATAACGCAAGTAAAACATCAGATAGATATGACAAAAAGAGCACCTGCTAGAAGGGGGGAAACACAATGAAACAGTCAAACAGGAGATAAAGCATTTAATACATGGAATACTGAGAAGAACCAGGTCTGCTTCACTACCTACAGCTTGGAGATGACTGCTTTATATATTGTATATTCAGCAATTTATTTGCTATGTGGCTGGGTCACAGAGTGGGCAGACATCTCAGTAAGGACTTCACGAGGCAGAAATATTGCTTAATACTTTCAGATAAATGTTTATTCAAAGGAAAAAAGACAAGAGAAAATCTTGGCTACAAAGTTTTTGGCCCCTTAGAGTCAGGAAGTAGACAGTTTAGGAGGGGATGAATTTTGCTGGCACCTTTCTCCTTAAAATGCACAACAGGTGCAATGAAATGTTTTGATGGCCTGCTATGTTTGTAGAAATTTTTGACTGCAACATTGCCTTTATAGGCAAATTCATCCAACCACAGATTAGTTGTCCCTTATTTCTTAGTCTATCAAGCATTCCCTTGAAATATCTCCTTTTTGTTTGATGAAAAATCCAATTTCCCACAAATATAAAAACAGTGCTCCTTTAAAACCACCTCACATTCAAACCTGTCCTTTTAAAGTATTATTTGAACAGCCAGCTACTATTTTTTTTGAGTTGTACAATGCATGTAAGTTTGAGAAAATCCATTCATCTGTTCAACAGACTTCTGAAAGTTGTCCTTGATCATTGAGTACTTTGCTGACCACCTAAAATGTGAACTGTTTTAGAATTTACTGTAAGAAGTTGTAGTTACAATTGTTTTTGCCAGCCAGCATAAAAAGGCACTTTCTATTAAAAAACAAAAAGTCTTATCTCAGTGAACTGCTACATTTCTATTATTGTCACAAACAGATCGCGCAGGGAAAATTCTGGATAGGATTACATCTGCTAGTAAGACCTGTACTGTTCCCTGTACAAGTGTGTCTCATCTCAAAATAAAGAGGGAGGAAGAAGCTTTTCAGATGCACATTAATTAAGCCTTGTTATCAGTCAAGCAGACTATACTACCTGGAAAGTAGAAGCTGATTTGCAGCTCATGATACAGTTCAACAGAAATCAAATATCCATTCGGATGAGTTGATATGCACATTCACTGTAGTGGAAAGACCTCTCTCCTCTGGCTTACTATGGATGTGACTTACATACACTCAGGAATCAGCTTTTTTTATATCTACTTGCTGTACAACGCAGGCAAGCACAGCTATGAAAAGCACCGTGAAACTTTATTTCTGATTACATTGTCTCCCTTCTCTATAGTCTTGGGTAATACAAAATTGATCTGAAGAGCAGATCAGACAGCAGTGTCTGTATAAGCAGTAGGAAGAGGAGGTGTGTACAATTTCTATTACATTTCTGATCTCTAATATACCTTTTTGACCTCATGTAAGAAGACTCGGATTAGGTAATTTTTGAAATTTCCTAGGAAATGTTAATGGCAAAAATAGTAGGGAATTATTTCTTTCTCATTTCTGGCTACTCCAAACTGGTACATCAGAACAGATATCACCGGCATGTGTCAAAGGTTATACCAGCCTACCTGTCACAGGCATCTTTCAATCTTCAGCTTGATTACACAGGAGACAAATATAATCAACTTATTTTAAAGTTGATTGTAAGCAAAGACGACATAAATGATGAAACTGGAACAAGTGGATTACAAGGTAAAACTGCACACATATCAATAGATGTGATACTTGTGTGTTCTTTGGGAGACTTGTGCAGTCAAGTCAGTAATTTGTGTTAACATCTCATCTCCGAAATGTTGACCGTGATTTGAATCAAAGTTTCTAGAACAAGGCTTCACTCCTCCTTAGTTTTAAACCGATTATTTGGTTTAGAAAATAACTGCTTTAAACAGGAGACTTTATACTTGTCTGGGTAAATTTTGTTCCAATTTTTATTTTGGCCACAAGTCAAAGATAACAGCTGTACACTTGTGGGTTCACTGAACTTTACGTGCTTGTTGGCTGCATCACCAACTAGAGGGAATAACCAATAATTAGAACATTTCAGGTCATCTTGAGAAGAACAGAGTTTTCCTGTGTTTGGAAAGGTCACGTGACCTCTTTTTTAGATGTTCCCAAATGTGGAACTGTCAACCATAGAGCTGAGTGCTGCACAAATAAATAAAACAGCTGTCATTGTTGTGAGACCAAGGATAAAATAACACAAAGAACTACATCTGATGATGAATATTGTGCAGAAATTTTTAACAGCATAAAACAATTTCAATTTTTAACTCTCTAAGTTCATAGTAGATCTATGTGTTATCAGCAGAACTCATCCATGTATTCTTTGCACATAGGCAGTCCTGGTCATAATGATTTGCAACACAGAGTTGAAAGCCTTAGTTTCTTTTTCTTTTTTTTTTTTTTTCTTTTTTCTTTTTTTTTTTCCAAGTTGAATCAATATATGTTTACATAAATATATGTTCCTGTTTTCCAGTTGTTCCTGCAACAGCATTTATGCCTATCCACTGACAAGAAAAACAACAATAAATGTAGTAGGATGAAAGCAGAAAGGAGAAGAAAATAGAGATGATTCAGATTAAATGGCTTTAGGTGTGCGAAATATTTTTCTTTCTGTTAGAAGTGTAAATCTTTTCTGACACTTTGAGATTATGATAAAGAAAAATAAAAGGTACCAATCTTTGGAAAACTCAGCTGACAAAACTATGCTTTTATTGTTACTAACAGCATAGACCCCTCCTAACATGGAAAGGAATGAAAATCATTTTTGTGTAACATCTTTTAATCCCCAGGTTTCCTCAAGCTGTTTGTAGAAGTTATATCTAGTAGTTCATGCTGTAGAGGGGTAATTTATTTGACAAAATTGGGGAATTTATGGATATTAGAGAGCATATACATGCCTGAAGGATTGAATAAGAGGTGAATTCTTGCAAGGTTACAACAGTTATATCTTTATCACTAGAAAATATGCCCTGGTAGTTGTCAGTTACGATTGGTGTACCATTAGAGAGAGGCAATTGCTTGAACATCACTTGATACAGCCAAATGATGGTACCACTGAGAAGGAAGCCCCTTCTACCCTGCTATAGATATGTACTGTGGGTTCAAACACCAGAGTGAGGATTTGCAAAATGCAGAAAGCTGTGGATTCCTTATGCTCCAAGACGCTTCCTGATACAGAAGAGGTTGAGGCTAAGACCAGAAAATATGGAGGTTTGTACACACTCATATTTGTGTATTCACCTAAGATAAGAAAAGCTAAAATTCAAGTGCTTATTCTAGGTGATCCAGTCCAATAATTGTAACTTCAGTCTCTGACATCACAGATGAATGTCTAACCCACTAGGCTACTAAGCAGGTGAGGAAATTGAGGGGTTTTCTAGTATCTCTTTTTGGAGCTGCTACTTGCTGTATAAATGGATATCCTTCAGAACAGGTATCTCATCTTTCATCTCCCGTACCCAAAAGCAACACCAAAATGAGCCTATTTCATTCCCCCTCAATGCATTATTAATATGAAGCGGAACATCTCCAAAAGGAAAGATACATCCAGAGTAGTTGAAGTTTATGAAAATCAGGCCACTCATCTAAGATTGGAAAATCTTCAGATTCTCTTCTGAATCCTACAGAGCAGCATCTTCACACTGTTCTCCTACTGCATCCTCAAGAGCTCAGGGCTATCAGCTCTTCCGGTGGATAAAGATCTTTCCTATTTTGGTTGTAAACTCCACCACTGTTGAATCTAACATATGTATTCCTGCATTTTAAAAAATATTACCTGCAAATAACTTTTTCCATCAAATAAAATTTCCCATTGGAAAAATCCTGGCCAGTTCTATTTATGGCAACTATAACCTCACTGCTTTATATTTTAAACAGACTACCATTGTGCTGACCAATTATGCTACACATAAGTGCAAAGTTAAGTCCATTGTTTATAAGATGTTACTAAAATGCACTGTAGAGACTATTGGATATGCATTCTGCTCTCATGTTATTCTACAAATGCCTTCTGTATCTCCTTGTGTTCCTAGAGATAATACTTGAAACTGCCATTGAATATATCCTTGTGGTATACCACACAATCACTCTAGTCTTTCAAAAAATTGGGTGCATGGAGGCCCTGTAAAAGTTGTAAAATACATAGAATTGTGATAACAGTTCTCTGAAGGCACGCTCCTAGTCTGCCCTGGGGATAGTTAACTCTCAGATTAACACTTGCAAGACACTGTCTACCTCCCGATGCCTTTCGAGAGACAAGTTTCCAAAACAGTGAAGAACTGACATGGTAGTCTACAGAAAACTTGAGCAATGCAATTGCTCTGAATGCCTCTCTGGTGAGATTTCATCTTCTCTGTTGGTTTATTTTTCAACCAATTGAAAGTGAACAACTATTCATTAAGACTGCGGGGGAAGAGAGGAGGGAAAATGAATCTGGACAGGAATAGGCAAAAAATTAAACATACCTAAGGCAGCCAATTCCATTTAGAAGCTTTTAAACAGCACTTTCTAGGTGCATGCTTGTCTACGAATCCTTGATAAGAGGACAGGAAAATTAGTTTTGCAGAAGTCTGTCAGTCTTTAAGTAATATTTGTGCCTAAGACTACAGCTCTTTTGAAAGCCCACTTAACAGCAAGGAAGGGGGACAGTTGTTCACTATCCTCTGCACAGAGCAGAATGAGGAGAGCATGAGACTTGTGGGAATTAATTTTATATCATAAGACAAGTCTAAAAGTCTCAACCTACATAATTAAATTTGATATTGAGGTTACTGAAGAAAATACACACAACAGGATGCCACCAGGATATAATGCTGATTTTTATCAGTTCCTGGAGTCTGTGTCTCAAGACAGTTCTTTATTACTTATGCTAGCAGCTGGTTAGTAAAACAAGTAAGAGAAAGGTTATGGCTGTTCTGGATCTACAGCAGCTCTCTTGAGATGCTACTGATTGGTACTTACAGTGCAACAGGTGAAAATACTGGAGTGGATGGAAATATGAACTTGAATTTGATATACAGCAAGTAAGAGTCACCTTTTATTCAATCTAGATCAACACTACAAGCCACTAATTACTACTTGAGCCACACATGTAGCTGTGCACAGCCTTACTTAGTCCAAACTGCATGCTTAGAGGATGCATGCACTGGCCAAAGAAACAACTGTCATTAAAACCAGATAGCTCCTCCAGTTGTTGGAAGCAGTGGAAAGGAAGAACTAGAAATAAAACTCCATTATCACTTTTATCAAGAGAGCAATATTATTCCCCAGTCCACCTCTTCTTCAGTTTAAATATTTGGGTTTTTTTTCTAAGAGTTGCCTCATTTCCCAGTTGTGTAATATCCATAGAACATTTGTGGAGCTTTAACATTTTGTTGTAATTAAAGGGATTTATTTTACTCACAAAATGTCGAGATGTGTCCGCAACTCTTTAATCTGCTGAAAAGAATAGCTGAAATATTGGCCTCACTAAAGTCAGCACACAAACTACCATGAAGAAGACCACATTTCCACCTAATGAGAGTGGAACCCTATCACAGAATCACAGAATCACAGAATGTTAGGGATTGGAAGGGACCTCGAAAGATCATCTAGTCCAATCCCCCTGCCAGAGCAGGAACCCCTAGGTGAGGTTACACAGGAAGGCGTCCAGGCGGGTTTTGAATGTCTCCAGAGAAGGAGAATTCACAACCTCCCTGGGCAGCCTGTTCCAGTGTTCTGTCACCCTCACTGAGAAGAAGTTTCTTCTCACATTTAAGTGGAACCTCTTGTGTTCCAGCTTGAACCCATTACCCCTTGTCTTACTGTTGGTTGTCACCGAGAAGAGCCTGGCTCCATCCTCGTGACACCCACCCTTTATGTATTTATAAACATTAATGAGGTCACCCCTCAGTCTCCTCTTCTCCAAGCTAAAGAGACCCAGCTCCCTCAGCCTTTCCTCATAAGGGAGATGCTCCACTCCCTTCATCATCTTTGTGGCCCTGCGCTGGACTCTCTCCAGCAGTTCCCTGTCCTTCTTGAACTGAGGGGCCCAGAACTGGACACAATATTCCAGATGAGGTCTCACCAGGGCGGAGTAGAGGGGAAGGAGAACCTCTCTGGACCTACTAACCACCCCCCTTCTAATACACCCCAGGATGCCATTGGCCTTCTTGGCCACAAGGGCACAGTGCTGGCTCATGGTCATCCTGCTGTCCACCAGGACCCCCAGGTCCCTTTCCCCTACACTGCTCTCTAATAGGTCATTCCCCAACCTGTACTGGAACCTGGGGTTGTTCCTGCCCAGATGCAAGACTCTACATTTCCCCTTGTTATATTTCATTAAATTTTTCCCCGCCCAACTCTCCAGCCTGTCCAGATCTCGCTGGATGGCAGCACAGCCTTCTGGCGTGTCAGCCACTCCTCCCAGCTTGGTGTCATCAGCAAACTTACTGATAGTACACTCAATTCCCTCATCCAAGTCATTGATGAATATATTGAACAGTATTGGTCCCAGAACTGACCCTTGAGGCACTCCACTAGATACAGGCCTCCAACCAGACTCCGCCCCATTGATCACAACTCTCTGGCTTCTCTCCTTCAGCCAGTTTGCAGTCCACCTCACTACCCGATCATCCAGTCCACACTTCCTCAGTTTTGCCGTGAGGATGCTGTGGGAGACGGTGTCAAATGCTTTGCTGAAGTCAAGGTAGACCACATCCACTGCTCTGCCATCGTCAATCCACCTTGTTACGTCTTCATAAAAGGCTATGAGGTTGGTCAAACACGACTTCCCCTTGGTGAAGCCATGTTGACTGTCCCTGATGACCCTCTTATCCTTGATATGTCTTAAGATGGCACCAAGGATAAGGTGTTCCATCACTTTCCCAGGGATGGAGGTGAGGCTGACCGGTCTATAGTTGCCCGGGTCCTCCTTCTTGCCCTTTTTGAAGACCGGAGTGACATTTGCTTTCCTCCAGTCCTCAGGCACCTCTCCCGTTTCCCAAGACTTGGCAAAGATGATGGAGAGCGGTCCAGCAATGACTTCAGCCAGCTCCCTCAGCACCCGCGGGTGCATCCCATCTGGACCCATGGATTTATGGATGTCCAGATTGCTTAATTGCTCCCTAACCCAGTCCTCATCAACCAAGGCAAACTCCTCCATTGCCCTGCCTTCCTCTGGGGCCTCAGGGGTACGGGGCTCCTCAGGACAGCCTCCAGCAGAGTAGACAGAGACAAAGAAGGCATTCAGTAATTCTGCCTTCTCTGTATCTTCTGTCACCAGGGCACCCACCCCGTTCATCAGTGGGCCTACATTGCCTCTGGTGTTAGTTTTATCTGCCATGTATTTGAAGAACCTCTTCCTGTTGTCCTTGACCCCTCTCGCCAGGTTTAACTCTAAGGAGGCCTTAGCTTTCCTAGTTGCCTCCCTACATCCTCTGACAACAGCCTTATATTCTTCCCAAGTGGCCAGCCCCTCCTTCCATGATCTGTAAACCCTCCTCTTCCACTTGAGTTTGCCCAGCAGTTCCCTGTTTAACCACGCAGGTCTCCTCGCTCCCTTCCTTGACTTCCTGCGCGTCGGGATGCACTGATCTTGAGCTTGGTAGAAGCAGTCCCTGAAAGTTAACCAAATATCTTGGGCCCCTTTACCTTCAAGCAGCCTTGCCCACGGGATTCCCTCCAGCAACTGTCTGAAAAGGCCAAAGTCGGCCCTGCTGAAGTCCAGGGTTGCAATTCTGCTCGGTATTCTGCTCCCACCACAGGAGATTCTGAACTCCACCATCTCATGGTCACTGCAACCAAGGCAGCCCCCCACCTTTACTGCTTCGACCAGACCCTCCTTGTTCGCGAGGACGAGATCCAGCAGCGCACCTCTTCTAGTCGGCTCCTCCACCATTTGCATCAGAAAGTTATCGTCAATGCACTGGAGGAACCTCCTAGACTGAGGCTGGCTGGCTGAGTAGTCCTTCCAGCAAACATCAGGGTAGTTAAAATCCCCCATAACAACCAGAGCCTGTGACTGTGAGGCCACGCTCAGCTGCCCGTAGAAGGCCTCATCAACCTCCTCACCCTGATCTGGTGGCCTGTAATAGACTCCCACAACAGTGTCACCCCTGCCAGCCTGCCCCTTAATTCTCACCCACAGACTCTCAACTCGCTCCTCAACCGCACCTGGACAGTACTCTATACATTGCAGTTGCTCTCTCACGTAAAGAGCAACTCCACCACCTCGCCTGGCTGGCCTGTCTTTCCTGAAAAGGGTATGTCTTCTAAAAGGGTAGAGTTCTGTATTACCAAAATGGAATATGCTTCATCAATGATTTATATTTTCTCGTGGTCTGTAAGTTTGTGGTGGGTGGACCCTGGCTGGATGCCAGCTGCCAACCAAAGCCACTCTATCATTCGCTCTCCTCAACTGGACAGTGGAGAGAAAATATAACAAAATGCTTGTGAGCCAAGATAAGGTAAAGTAGATCATTCACCAATTTCTGTCATGGGTAAAATAGACTTGACTTGGGGAAAATAATTTTAATTATTTACCAATCAAATCAGAGTAGGGTAATGAGAAATAAAAACTAAATCTTAAAAAACCTTCCCACCACCATTTCCTTCTTCCCAGGCTTAACTTTACTTCCAATTTTGTCTATCTCCTCCCCAGGCAGCAGCGCAAGGTGACAAGGAATGGGGGTTGTGGTTGCTTCATCACACATCTCTGCTGCTCCTTCCTCCTCATGGGGAGAACTCTTCACACTCTTCTCCTGCTCCAGTGTGGGGTACCTCCCACAGGAGACAGTCCTCCACAAATTTCTCCTGTGTGAGTCTTCCCCATGGGGTACAGTTCTTCATGAATCGCTCCAGCATAAGTCTCTTCCACAGAGTGCGTTCCTTCAGGAACAGCTTGCTCCAGTGTGGTTCCCCCATAGGGTCACAAGTCCTGCCAGCAAACCTGATCCTGCGTGGGCTCCTCTCTCCACAGATCCACAGGTCCTGCCAGGAGCCTGCTCCAGCACAGGCTTCCCGTGGGGTCACAGCCTTTTTAGGATGCATCTACCTGCTAAAGCATGGTGTCCTCTACAGTCTGCAGGTGGATCTCTGCTCCACCATGGACCTCCATGGGTGGCAGGGGGACAACCGGCCTCACCATGGTCTTCACCATGGGATGCAGGGGAATCTCTGCTCCAGTGCCTGCAGCACCGCCTTCCCATCCTTCTTCACTGACCTTGGTGTCTGCAGAATTGTTTCTCTGACATATTCTCACTCCTCTCTCTGGCTGCAGTTGCAGCTGTATTTTTTTTTCCCCTTCTTAAATATGGTATCCCAAAGGCATTACCATCATTATTGATTGGCTTGGCCTTAGTCAGCAGTGGGTCCATCTTGGAGCTCGCTGGCATTAGACGTAGGGGAAGCTCCTCACAGCTTCTATCAGCTTCTCACAGAAGCCACTCCTGTAGCCCCCCACCACAAAAACCTTACCAAACAAACCAAATACAAAGTTATTGTCTAGAACATAGCAAATTATTCTGGTCATTTGTCATCCAGAAAAACTGTAGCTGGTTTAGACATAAGGTGTTAGGATAAGGACTGAAAATACAAACCCTTCCAATGAAGACTGGCTTTCTTTAGCCCAGGAAGAAGAAAGCTGTGAGACGTCACCTGTTTTTAAAAGCGTATGGCAAAAATGGAAGCAAAAACTATTTAAATTAAAGGATGAGACTGGAACAAAAACTAACTGTGTCAACACAGTTAAGTTGTGAATTAGTTAACCGTTTCTAATATTTACAGAAGTGAGGTTTTGAACAGCCAACCAGTAGTAGTAATGAGATTAATATCCTGGTCTCTGTTATGGCACTTGATAATTTTATAAAGTAATGTATGTGGTTGCTTGCAAATGGATAACTCTTGATTTATGACCTAGGAGATTCTTTACGGACCTATGTAAAACACTAGTATCTCATGGCTATAAACATATGTCCTGGAGGGACAAATTTCCCTTGGTTTTTAATATTCTTGTGTACTTCTGTGTATATTTATCAATTCAGGAAGCAGGGCAGATTTAATAGCCCAGTAAGTATCAAAAAAGGTATAGCAGTTCCAAAAATAGTATTTTTGAGGCAAGATAATAAAAAACCAAGAGAGACACAGGATGCGTGGTTGTTTCGTGGGCGCTGGAAAACACTTCATGTTCTAGTCAGCTGGAAAACATTCAGTATAGTAAAGGTGTCACTTCAGTTCAAATCTAATGTATGGCCCCTCTTAATGTACCTGGGTGTATCTAATCAATTTCAAATGTGTCGCTTGGTTTTGACCAAAGAAAGGCCCAGTGTAAGGCTTTTTCCATAGAAACAGAGAATCATTTCAGTTGGAAAAGACCTTTAAGATCATTGAGTCCAACTGTTAACTGTCAAGTCCAACACTAAACCATGTCCCTAAGTATCTTATCTATGTGTCTTTCAAACATCTTTGGGGACGGTGACTCTACCACTTCCCTGGGCAGCCTGTTCCAATTTCTGACAACTCTTTCTGTGAAGAAATATTTCCTAATATCCAATCTAAACCTCTCCTGGTGCAACTTGAGGACATTTAATCTCATTCTATCACTTGTTACTTGGGAGGAGAGACCAACACCCTCCATGCTGAAACCTCCTTTCAGATGGTTGTAGAGAGTGACAAGGTCTCCCCTCAGTCTCCTTTTCTGCAATCTAAACAATCCTGGTTTCCTCAGCTGCTTTTCATCAGACTTGTGCTCCAGACCTTCACCAGCTTCATCACCCTCCTCTGCACTCTCTCCAGCACCTCAGTGTCTTTCCTGTAGTGAGGGGCCCAAAACTGAACACAGTATTCAAGGTGTGGCCTCACCAGTGCCAAGTACAGGGGCACGATCAATTCCCTATTCCTGCTGGCCACACTGTTCTTGATATACAGCAGGATGCTGTTGGCTTTCTTGGCCACCTGGGCACGCTGCTGGCTCATATTCAGCTGGGTGATAACCGACACCCCCAGGTTCTTTTCCCACAGGCAGCTTTCCAGCCACCCTTTCCTGAGCCTGTAGCATTGCATGGAGTTGTTGTGATCCAAATGTAGGACATGGCACATGGTCTTGTTGAACCTCATACAATTGGCCTTGGCCCATTGATCCAGCTGGTCCAGATCCCTCTGTATGGCCTTCCCACCCTCCAGCAGACCAACACTCCCACCCAGCTTGGTGCCATCTGCAAACTTAATAAGGGTGCACTCAATCCCTTCATCCAGATAAAGAGATTAAACAGAACTGGCCCCAATACTGAGCTCTGGGGAACACCACCTGTGATGGCCGCGAACTGGATTTCACTCCATTCACCACTGCTCTTTGGACCTGGCCATTCTGACAGTTCTTTCTCAGCGAAGGGTACAACCGTCAAATGATGAACCTCTGCAAACCAGGAAGGCTCCATTTCGGTGATCTTACAAGTGAAGGCTCATTAGACTGTGTAAAATCTCTACATAGAAGTCATGAAAACAGACTGACTTAAAACTGAAGCATGATCATCTCATAGCAAATTCAGGAGTTCAGCTTATTATGCCTCATGTTCTCAAAGTCAAGGATGCACCAAGGGCCTGTGACTTGCTAAGGTACAGGGAGATGGAGAGCCTCCTCATGAGCCTGTTCCACTGCCCCAGTCAGGAGCAGGGCAGCCGGAGGCACCCGGGCATCCCCAATCCTAGGCATTGGGCACCTCTATTGGGACATGGAAAGGCTGAGACTGGGCTGGGATTTAGGCCCATGGGTGGGCCCGGCTTGGGGGACCCACAGCTGGGCAGGGCAGGACTCTGGAGAGCTGGAAACTGGCCCTCCTGTGGCAACGCTGGGGCAGGGGCTGATGGGTCTGGGGGCTGACATGGGCTCCTGGGGCATGGGCAGGGTGGGGAAGCCCTGGGGGGTGGGCAGGGACAGGCAGGCCCCTAGGGCCTTGGCATTGTGTAATTCCCAGTGCTTTTTCTGCCCACACACATCTTAATGCAACTGAATGAATAGCAAAACAGAAAGCGATGGCTCAAATTCTGTTTTGCACTGGTGGGAGTAATCAACATTGAGAAATTACTGGAAAAAGTATTTCTTTCCTCTTTAATTTATATATAACAGCAGTGAATGTCAGTGTGGTGCGGTGTTTGCCCCTTGTTGTTTCCTAGCTGCTAGTTCCATCTCTGTGCCCTCAATGGGAAGTGTATTTTTATCCACAGTCTTCATGATCTGGACTGCTAGGACACTCCCAATTAGATAAAATATTTAGATTCTCCCAATTTGGATTGTCCAGGTTGCTTAGCTTGAATGAGATAGGCATTTCCCATTAGTTTCTTAGAGGAAAAGAAGAATCTCACCAGTGTCTCCTCTCCAATTATGAACCACTCCCTTTCTAAAATTCCCCACTGTTTTTTATTCAAAAAAAGATCTTCAGAAACTGGTGATGAAAACTTCTACGCATTTCAGCAGGGTTTCTCTTTTGAGCACTGTGAGCACTGTTTTGTTTGCCTTCTCCTATTGTATTGTCAGCTTCCCTATCCTGTCTTCAGATGCAGGGCATTAAGCAGCAGATCACATTTAATGGATTTTGACAGGCCTCAGTAGCTGGTACCTCCTATAGTGACAGCCTCAGAGACAAACACCAGGCTATGACAAGGTTTAACATCTCTGTGTTTAATCACTAGTGCTCCTCTGCCTACTTGACATGAAACCACTTGTGTGATAAATAATAAGCTTAGTTAAAAATTGAAAAGTAAAATACAAACTGCTTTCACAGTAATTTTGGAAAATGCTTTCTTATATCATATCTGATACATTTTAGTTATTCATCCCATATGAAACCTTTCACCCACACCTTGCTCAAACTTTGGCATTGTATATCTCTGGATTCGAAGAAGCAAGCCAAGGATTTCTGCATCTTTTAAGTCAAGCTTCCACAGTCCCACTTCACATCAGAAATGTACAGCAGTGTAACAGGAGTAAAGGCAAAACTTTCAGAGATGCTTTATGCAGAAGACTTTGAAACCCAACTGTAAAACTAAAACTTCAGAATTAATTTCCATTTTTTGAGGAGCTTCCTTGGGAAGCGCCAATTTGTCTGCCTTTGTCAAGAGCTTGTGCCAACCAGTGGCATTGGTCAGTAGGTCAAGAAGTGGCACACTACATTATCTTTAACAGGCCAGAGGCACACAGGTCAATTCCTAAAGAGCTGGGCAAGAGGATTTGTGAAGCACTGAAGCTAATTACATAGCCCAAAAACCCAAAAAACCCCAAACAAAAAACAAAACAAAAAACCCTAAACTATGAGCATTTTATTTCTTTAATTAAAAAGCATCTCCCACTCATTCAGGATATAACCTCAAAATATGACCTTTCCTTTTAAATGGCTAAAAGTGTCTTTCACTGTCAAAATTGAGCATCTCCCCACTATTATCTTTAAGTCATCGGTGAAATATTTGTCTTTTGAAAGAGAATGAAAGTTTTGCACTTTTATGAAGCCATAGCCACCTATATAGACAACTATAATGTCCAGTGAAAACAAAACAAAAAACCCCAAACAAACAAAAACCAAACCAAACACAAACAGACAAACAAACAAAACAAAACAAAAAACTCCTCAAAACCCCAACTCATATCTTTTCATATAAGAGAGAATTAAAGTTTCCCAGATTGAGGACTGCACAGTAAAAGAAATGAGTGCAGCTGTATGAGAAACATCATGATTCTTCAAAGATTTTATTAATATATTTGTCATTAACATAATGCTTTTTCTACTGCTCAGGTGAAAATTAAATTTCCGAGCAAGCTGCAGCACTATTTAAAAAGATACAGGGAGATATGCAAAGTTTCAGGAGTGAAAAGTCCACCTGAGCTAGCTGCAAATAAAGCCTTCTGCAGATCATTAATAAAAGTAATAGTTGTTAATACATGATTGCCTCATTATAATACTGACATTTCAATTAATTGTTTCAGCACATTTCAAATTGAACAAATTTCCTTTTGACATTTTTTATTGTGCCCTTCATATTCTCTTGTAAAAGAGAAAAGCCACTAATCTACTTAAAAAGCAAACAAGTAGGAACTTTCCAGGTCCTATTTTCTCAAGCAAGTTAGTGGATTTCCTGTTTTAGAAGAAACCATAAGCAGTGTAAGTCATATTTTCAGTCAGCTAAGAGCAGCCATGTATTTTTCAGCATCTGAATACATTCAGGTTTCTGCACGTCCCTCATTATGTGCAGTTCTTTAATAACTGTTAAGTATCTGCCAACTAGAGGAAAATCATAAGCTATGCAGCACACATCACAGCCATATCATTACAGGGCTGTATTTTTACACCTATGCAATATGATCTGCAGTTTCTTTTCAACTAGAATTTGAAAATAGTTGATTGATAAAACAATATTTAAGTGTAATAATATACAAGCAGCAATAATTTATTTGCCTTCCAGTTTCAGCCTAGTGCTTGTCGATACATGTTTGTGTGTGCTGGACACGAATGCACTAACAGTGTTTGAAAGGGAGGTCTTTAAAGTATCTTAAAGATGACTTTCTTCACACCATTTCCTTTGGCAGATAGTGCAAATAAATATTTGAACTATTAGTGTGCAATAACAGCAGCCCATTTCAACTTCCAGATATTTAAACAATAATCAAAGGTACATTTGGTATTGGTTTCAGTAAGAGCTACTGATTAAAGACAGATGTGGGTTTGGAATTTGGTCCAAAATCCTAGACAGTTATTGTGTAAAATGAACAGTACACTGGTGGTAACAGCAGTGTGCACACTTCACAAGAGAAGATGACTATATATTAATAAATTTGCAGTAGCGTGCTAAATTTAGACAGTTAAATGTCTCCGCAAAATATGAAACCAGTATATCTAGTTCTTTTCTGCCACATTATTCCTTTTATTCCTCATCTTAACTAAATCTCCTCCTCTCCTCTTACGATATTATAGAAGTGATCAACTAAAATGCAAACTGTTCGGAGCAGTAGTTTCATGTTGGATTTCAGTGGCCAGACCTCACCAAGCTGCAGGAGCACATGTTCCTTCACTGGAGCTCTCTGCTACAGGATACAGCCATTTCACTATCCTGAGTACATACATGCATGATTTTGTTAAAATATTACTTTTGAGATTGCAATGATAAGTATGCATAAATTAGGAAATATTGGACTGAGTTCCCTTATGAGTCTAAGTAAATGACCACTGATTATTTTTCATGATCACATGATTACTGGTTATTTTTCAAGGAACCCCTGTCTCTTTCAACGGGAAAAATAGATGATGCTAAAAGAGTGAGCAGATGCAAGTTTTTTTCTTTTATCCTTAGTATTTGATGTGTGGCCTCAGGCATTATTTGCTGCACACTATTCAAATGTCAGTCTGATGACTGAATTATTACTTTCTGCATGGGTATTCCCTATGGCATCTATTATTATTGTATCTGAATGCTTCAGAAATGAGCAGTTAACCATCCTCCACTTTACCTCTGCAAGCTTTTCATACAGCTGAGCTACTATCAACCATCTCAATACTGTTTAATGTCTTCATCAATGACTTGGGCAATGGGACAGAAAGCATCTTTGTCACATTCTCAGATGGCACTAGACAAGGTGAAGCAGCTGATACACTGGAGGGCAAGGCTGTGATACCTCCACAGGCTGAAGGAATGAGCAAATGAGAACCTCAGGAAGCTCAGCAAAGGCAAATTAAAAGTCCTTCACCTGGGATGGAATAAGCCCATGTAGTATAGACTGGGCCTGAGTGGACAGGCAGTAGCTATGCAGAATAGGACTGGTCAAGGAGGTCAAGTCCTCTTGAACAAATGGAACATAAATGAGCAGCAAGGCCTTCTGGAGATGAAGGTTATGGAGAAAAAAAAATATGGAGAAGGCAGAGCTAGACTTTTCTCAGAAGTGCACAGTCAAGGACAAGAGGCAATAGTCACAGCCTGCAGCAAGGGAAATTCTGGCTGGATAAGCTGGATAAAATGATTGACAGTCAGGTCTGTTGAGCACTAGAAAAGGTGCCCAGAAAAGCCGTTGGACACCCTCTCCCAGAAGATTTTCAAAACTGAGCTAGGCAAGGCCCCAAGCAGCCTAACCTTACTTCAATGTTAACCCTGCTTTGAACAGGAATATGGACTAGATGACCACCTGAGTCTCCTCCCATTCTGAACTATTTTATGATTCTGTGATATCTAAATAATTTTCCATCACTACTGCATAAAAAGTAATGTCAACTTGTGCATTAGAGAGAGAAAAAGGAAGAAGCTAGACTTTGTATCCTTGCAATGTGAAGGCTTCTCTGGAGGGGACGACATCTGAGTTTACTTCTCATGAAGAGTTCTCCACTATGATATTACTGGACATTGCAGAAACCTTAATATTCTTGGACAGAGCTTTCAGAAAATGCATGAGGAGGATATACTATACAGAATAAAATTGAAATAAACTTCTATAATAAATTTCAGTTATTTGGAGTAGTTTTAATTTGCAGAAGAGTTGCTACCTCTGGTAAGGCATACAGGTTATTAGCAGGTCCTCCGAAAAGAACTTTGCATCTGTCTGTTACAGATATTTTCTCACTAGTTGAATTTTATTCATGTCAGTCTCAAAGTCATCTGTTCTGAGAAGATCCCAAGTTGATAAAACATTTATTAGTGTTGAGCGAGAAAGATTTTTATTAACGCTAGCAGTATTTAGAGAGCAATCAATGCAGAACTCTAAACAGTAATAAATTAATTTTTAAAGGTATGAAAGACATGCTTCCATTAGAGGAAACACAGTCAATCATTCAATCTTTGCCAACCTAATATGGTCTTTTAAAGTCAAGCAACAATGAAATAAGATTCATTTTCTAAGATAATTCTGAAGTGACCAACACAAATATATAAAGATTATATAGCAATATACAACGAATGCTGAGAACAAAGCAGGGACCATATTTTAAATGTCATAGGGCCAGCAGTAGTCAAACATCACATTATAGGCCTCCAGAGAAGACACTTATGAAGGAATTCCACTGACAGGTTATCAATACTGTCTCCCATAAGATCCTCAACAGAGGAACGTGCAAAGTTCTGCACCTGGGAAGGAACAACCGCAGGCAGCAATATATGCTGGGGGCTGTTCAGCTATAAAGCTGCTTTGCAGAAAAGGACTCAGGGGTCCTGGGGGACACCAGGCTGAACATGAGTCAGCAATGTCACCTTGCAGTAAAGAAGGCTGTCAGTATCCTGGGCTGCATTAGAAGGAGCATTGTCAGCAGGTGAAGACAGGTGATCCTTCCTCTCTGTTCAGCCCTGCTGAGGCCGCACTTGGAGTACTGTGCCGCATTCTGGGCTCCCCAGTACAAGAGAGACATGGACATACTGGAGAGAGTCCAGCAAATGGCCACAGGGATGATTAAGGGACTGGAGTATCTCTCCTGTAAGGAAAGACTGAGAGAGCTGGGACCATTTAGCCTGGTAAAGAGAAGACATGGAGAAATACAAATACTTGAGGGGAGACTGTAAAGATGGAGCCAGGCTCTTTTCAGTTGTGCCCAGTGACAAGACCAGAAGCAATGGGCCCAAACTGAACCACAGGCAGCTTCATCTGAACATCAGGAAACACTTATTTTTTTCCTGTGAGAGTGACTGAACACTGGCATAGGTTGGCCACAGAGGTTGTGGAGTCTCCATCCTTGGAGATATTTAAAAGCTGCCTGGACACAGTACTGGGCAGCCTGCTCTAGGTGGCCCTGCTTGAGTAGGGAGGCTGCACAAGATGACCTCGAGAGGTCCCTCCCGTTCTCAAACATTCTGTGGTTAATTCTGTGATTCTGTGACATCATTATAATGTCCCTGCACTATAAGCAAAGTTAGAATGGATCTTAGTGTGTTTTGGAAGCCCTTATACCTTACACTAACTTACAACTTACTAACTAACTTACTAACTAACAAAATTCCAGCCCCAGTAAAATAGTTCTGCTCTTATCTGGAGTGTAAGAATATTAATAAAGATTTGAGATAGTAAATATTTTGGATGTGAGCAGTGTTAAGGTTCAATGAGAGTCAGGGGTTGGAGCTAGATGTATGTACCATGATCAGGGTAGGCTGAGAGCAGAATCTGGAAAATCCAAAACAACTGGGCAAGATCACACTGCAGTCAGAAGTCTGCTGAAGACTGGCAACAAGGTCTTAAAGCAGAATTGAGAAGGCAGGAAGAAAGAGCAAGATGAGGAAGCACAGTTCATACCAAATGGCTTTGTTAGGCAACATCAAATAACTGATAGAGGGGAGCCCACTGTGCAAGCTTACAAACCTGTCAATCTGGAGCCTGCTTGAGCTTGAGTGCTAAGGCAAAGCCTTCCACTGTGGAAGCCAGTAGTTGGAACAGTTTTGATGCTTCTTTTGGGTAATGTATGACTGGATGAACCAAGGTACCACAACATTCAAAAGCAACACATTCAGGTTTGAATTTATACAGTCAGTAGCTTCAGACTCTCCACATTAAAAAATGAAACCCACCTTTAAACTGAGCTCAGACATGTAATATGCAGTTTCCTTTCTACGTTCATTCTCCTAATTTACCACTTTTATCTAATTCACTGCATTTACCAGATTTGAAGCACGTCTCAACAAACATCTATGCAGAAACTCAATTTCTATTTCTTGTGGCTGTAGTAATGGGAAATACGCTACTAGACAAACAGAAAAGTGGATTCATAATATCTACATTTTGTAATGTGTTTATGAATTATAGGAATGCATAAAAATTGCCTCCATCATAATGGAAAGGCAAATTTGTCCTCCAAGCTATGTGTGTTAACCACTATATTCTGAAAATATAAAAAGAAAAATCACAAGGGAATTGGAAAAGCCCTGATGTTTTTCCTCTGGCATATTTTTAAATCACTTCTGAATTTCCTTAGCTTCAAAAGGACAGTCCAACCTGGCCTTTTGTTCTGCTGAGTAACTAGACATATTAGCCTTCACAATCTGACCTTTTATCTCCAGAGACCTGTTTCTTGCAAGTATAAAGGTGTTAATAGAAATCTTCAGAGAGTTCACAAATTTCTTTTGTTTTATATTTCATAGCTCCAATACAGTTCCTAATTGCTAAAATAGATCTTTTTTTTCTTTCCTTTTCCCTGTCTGAGGCTGTAAACTACCAGCATACAAGCTTTATTGCTTCTTTCGAGAAAATGTTCTTTTAGCCATTCAAAGTCTGTCAGGTTCTGCCCACAGTCCCCTGGGATTAGTATCTTACTGCCCTCAAAAGGTAGCTCAATTTATTATTTTCAGTGCCGCTGTTTAAACAGGATTTTTCTAATTTTAGATCTCTCTCTGAAGTCTATGAACAGCAGCTCCTTTCTCTCCTCCCTCCTCTCGAGCCACCCCTGAACTGTATTAGCAACTTTCATTGATGCAGTTTCAAATGTTTTCCCGTCAATATCTGATGTTCCACAACCTATCATTTCTGCATTTTCCCTCTGTTTCCTGTCTCAAAAAGTGTCTTGCCTCATTAAGGCGTTGTTTATTCTGTGGACAGGCAGATTTTTTGAGTGATGTACTGCTAGGTTACCTAGAGAGCAAGCAGGGTCAAGGGGAGGCTTCAAGTGAAAGAGAAATCCACTGAGAGCCATGACGCCTTTGACTGCTGCGGGGGACTACACGAACCTTTGGTCTGCTCTAGTATGATGGCTTTTAGGATCAGACCAAATTAAAGTCCTACATATTCAAAGTGTTTTATGTGGAGTACCATCAAAGGATGAAGAGTTCCATTGAATTTAGAGGGCTGGGGGGAGTTTAGGTTTCACCTTTGAAGATCACATAATGAACTGAACCACAGTAATAGCAGAACAAGTGTTTAATCAAGGTATATGTGAAAAGCAGAATGGTCCTTCACATAGGGTAGGATGCTCAGATTCCGCAGTTTATTTTCCCTGTTGAAAAAAAAAAGAAAATGCTTGGTTTTAAGTTTTAGCCCTCAGACATCAATATCTGTAGCAAAGGTGCAGATGATGAAGGCACTCTTGGAGAAGGGCCAGGTGTGGTACAGCTGCAGCCATCTTGTTCCTCCTCACCACAGGCGTTTTGAGCCAGGAGGGGAGTAGGAAACAGGGGACAGGAGACAGGGAACAGAAAACCAAAAATTCGCTCCTGTCTGGCCTTTTCACACTGGCAACCTCCAGCTCTGAGGAGAGAGACTGGAGGATGAGGGAATGGAGCTCTGCAGGCCAGGGACTTGTGAGGTATAGTGCTAAGAGGAGGATGAGCCTGCCCCGTGTGAAAGACTTGCCTGGCAACGAGATTCTTAGGGACACAGTTTAGTGCTAGATTTAGGTTACGGGGTCTCTTCCAACCAAAATAATTCTATGATTCTATGATTGGCTGCAGCTGGCTCAGGGTATGTCATCACTGGTTGTCAGGTAGATTTGGGTCACTTGGAAAGCCTCCATGGAGGGCAGTGTGCGTGAAGAGGCTCAATGCTGGCAGAAGCCATAGTGGCTGATGCTGTCAGTATTGGGGCTACCCAGGCAGCTCTCTAGGCATGGTTGTGGGTCTAAGTGGGCTTAAGCTTCAGCTGTTCCACCATGTGGTGGGTCTCTGAGGAGAGTGCTATGGAGAGGGGCTTGTGTCACTCTGGTTTGGCCTTGGATGAAAGCAAGGCATTGAGTTCAGGTGCAATCACACAAGAGCAAAAAATTCAGTTCTTGAGGCTAATCAGCATTTAGGGGTTTATTATTGGTGTTTTCTTTCTAGATTATGAGAATCTAGTGAGCTGTTTTTTTGTTGTTGTTTTTGTGGGGTTTTTTATTTGTTTTTATTGTTCGTTTTGTGGATGAATTACTTCCTTCCTTTCACGTGATTCAGTACGCTTGCCTTTGGCATCGACTGCTGAAAGCACTAGACTGACGACACCGACAAGTAACATTTGTCGATATTGCCTTACGAGGGATTAATTTAAGCTTCCTCATATCACTAAATGTCCTTCTATCGCATCTCAATTTAGCTATAATTGATCTCTTATGTCTCTAAAGAGCTTGCTGTAGAATAATCTATATTATATCCATGCTAAAATATATGCCTTTTTTGCCCTAACACTGCCCCCTCAGTTCTCAAAATGTCTTTGTTTACTTCACTAGAGAAGACATCGGAAATTCTGCATTTCAGTCCAGCTATGGGACTACTCCCTTTACTTACAAAGGCCTCAGTCCTAGCATAAAACATAACAGTGATTTGTCACTAATGAGTAACGGAGGATATATAATACCCCCTATCATCCTGCCGCATTAATTTCATGACTGCCATGGGTTAAATTCCCCAGAGGGGTTTTTTTGTACAACTCTACTAAAAGTAATAGAGGTATTCCTACTTGCACCAAGCTACATTTTATGTCTCTCAAGTTCTCTCTCGGCATGTACACATGGCAGAATTTATATAACAACACAGCTGAGAGAGCAAGCATTTTATCCTACAGAGTTATCTTCAACAATAGTCCCTGATCAAGCATACTGTGTCAGCAGCGCTGCAAATTAAAAAGACACATACTATATAGGAGAAGACATGAGACCTGGAGTTCCTGCAATGAGCTCCATTTCACTGTACAGTTGCACAGATAACAGCAGTTATAAATTGCCTGAACTACTGACATACAATAGAGTTAGAAAGGTAAAGAATATTTCATAAATGTCTTCAATATTATCCAGCGCTGGCCCACAAGACCACCAACAATAAATATAATAGTGGTAAATCACACAACACTTCCTGAAGACTTATTATAAAGCTGCTGCCAAACTTCAGTTCTAAGCAAAATATAATCCTGCATGTTGTTGTAATGTTTTGTTTGGTATAAGAGCCACTTTCAGGGTGTGCCACTTGGCCAGAGCTTTTCTGTCACTGCCAAGAACAGCAGCCATGCAAAGTCATTATCTGAAACTAGGATTTCTGTCATTGAAATTTGGATTTGGAAATGTCACTACTGTGGTAACAATGGTTTGGGGTTTTTTTGCAATTCTGGATTATACTACCTGCAAATTCAGGTAATGTTGCACTCACATTGAAACTTGTAAGGATGCTTAATCTTCTGAAAATGAAGTGGGACAGCAGGACAGGCTTCTAAATTTAAAGAGGTGGGGAGCGAATACGTTGAACCCAAAGGGTTTGACTTGTGGCTCTGTGAAGAACAAATTTACTGGTTTGAAAGATTCGCTTGAATTTACCTTTTAAAGCACATTACATTCTAAAACTAGTTGAATATTTCATGCTATTACAAATAGAACTATTACTGCTGTTAACCTTGTATCTGTAAATACTGACCACCTGTTCCCTAAAACAGGCTTTGCATTTTCTCCTTATTTGCTAGGATTGACAATAGTCCCAGACAGAATCTTGCTGGTTTAATATAGTCAGTTAAGAGCCTGATAAACTTCAGGGTGTTTTAAATCACTCACTAAACACGTTTTAGTTTTATGTCACTTCTTTAAACTTTGCTTCTGTGATGCTATTGTGAGTTACCATTTTTCATCTAGGTCTTACTAGTGCTGGCAGTCATGTGTTAATGGACATATTTCGGATTCAGTCAGTCTCTGTCAGTGCCTTGGAAAGAAACACTTAATGATGGAATGCTTCTGTTAATCTACTTTATCTCTAAGATTTTATTGTCTTTCTTGCTTACTTTTTTCCATACTTTTTCTTTCAGGAAGAAATACAATCAAAATTACATTAGGTTTAGTCCTAAAAGATTTTGAACACCTATCATTTTAATTTAATCTGGCAGGATCTGACAATACTTGGCACCATTTATCATGCCCATCAAAGGGAAGACAGAGAGTTTTGGCAGAGCAGTTGATTGAGTTCCGTTTTGTTAATAAAAAACAATGCTGCCGACAATCCATTAAAAACATCTCATTTTGTTTTAATATTCCTGGAGAAGGAAGAATAAAGCCAGAGGGAAAACTGAAATTGGAAGAATTGTTTTAGGCTTCACTTGTCTCATTTGTATTTAGACCTATATGGCACTGGGTCCTCCTGATAGTTTTTTATTCTGATCTCTGTGGCAGAAGATAAAAGGAGGAATGAAAATGCCCCAGAAACTTTCTTTTGACATTCAAAAGCAGCTGCGCCAAAGCTCTGCTGTCTAAACATGTAACCCCCTATTAAAATAGATTTATTTAAGGTTTTGTTCCTACTGAAAATGAAATCTGGGTGTCCAGCCTTATCTACCACCCCAGTTTTCAGAAGTTATATTTTAATACCTTAAA
Source organism: Caloenas nicobarica (assembly GCF_036013445.1). Classification (NCBI taxonomy): domain Eukaryota; kingdom Metazoa; phylum Chordata; class Aves; order Columbiformes; family Columbidae; genus Caloenas; species Caloenas nicobarica. The sequence goes on from NC_088245.1 coordinate 178,929,730, forward strand.
AAAAATAATTAAATGTGAATTTTTAAATGTACATTTTTTAAAAAAATAGAATACATTTAGATTTTATTGATATGATGTACTGATTTTTGAGTCATCATGATACTTCATTTGTATTTTTAGGGGGGTTCCATAGCCACGAAAGATGGAACCACTTTTTTCTGTTGAAACTAGTATACCCTGTACATGAAACTTGGTAAGGTAAGGTCTGGATCTGAACTTTGCAGCAAAAGTACATACCTAGAAATTAGCTCGTTGATTCACACGTCCTCCATTCTCTTTACAGCATTTTAGCAAAAGTAGGAGAAGCAGCAATAACTTGCTGCTCCAATGAGATATGTTCATAAATTTAATCCAAAATAATGTATTTTTTTTTATTTGCTTCAGTGTTTAGCATTTAACGCAAACAAATCTCATTAAAGGTACAATACATATGCTACAGAATAGCCTAAAGTATGTCAGCTCATTTTAAATAAAAATTGTATGTATAGATGTAACTGTCCTATTTCCTCTCAGCAATCCCACCTTTGAATCCCAGAATACACAAACATGTTCTTCTGCCTTGTCACTCTCTCTCTGACAGTGTATCTTGGGGTCATCACGCAGTCTTTCCGTGTGGGATGGGTACCCAAATCTAATCTGCAGCTGAGTTGTAACATTCGCTAAAAAGATAACCTTGAATGCTGCTGACCGCCAGACAGTGCTCAACAATAATGTTCCAGATCCTCACCGTTAGTTTTATTGTCTTTGAATCTTTGCTATTGTGTAATAATTGCACAAAATAGAGATAAATGAGAGGTTCATTAGCATAAACAAAATTCATGTAAATTATTCATGGAGATTTACCATTTTCAGTTGCCAAAGCCTCACTCTTGGTTCATTTAAACTTTTTTTAATAGCAATAAGTTTAGATAGAGTTTAATGCAAATGAAGCTATTCTAAATTAAGGCTTGCTTCTCAAATACTTACTGCAAACAAGCAGCACACACCCTATCCTCTTACTCTGCAGAATAGCAATTGGAAAACAAAGGCAGAGCAGATAAATCAACTCAGATTCAATTTATTCATTAAATATCACATATGTCCACATATGCTTCTTATTTGGGTTACAAAGCATAAACCAACTAAGACACCATAAAAAATAACACAATAACAGCACTTTACATGAAATGAAAAGCAAACGCATTTGGAATTGCTAAATAAGATAAGGGAAAGACACTTACATTTGTAAGTTGATTTATAATGTTTTTAAGTAGTTTAGGAAGCAGTTTAAGACTTACCAATTTCTCCTAGGTTTAGGAAGATTAAATAGTAGTCGTTTTGGGGTTCTAGCTTTTGTCTGTTTGCTTGTTTTCCTCTTTCCCCACCAGGTGAGCAATTGTGTTACAATCAGAGGATACAGAGCAATTATGTAGTGACTCGACAGGACTGTTATTTTCAGTTTCCTTTTGGTTTATTTCTGTGGTAGGCAATACTTGTTGTGCTTTTTTTCCTCAGCCTTAAATTAATATTCTAACATGCAGACTATGAACCTATTTTTTCAATTATTTGCAGGCCTGGAATCCCTCCTTTTGGGAGAGTCAGTGAGACTACTTGTAGGCACAGAGAACTGCACCATAAGCCAGGTGTTTTAGTACTAGAGAGGAATACTTTTTTAAAAAACCATAGAGTACAGTATTAATCCAAATAAAGAGGATACATTAAAAAAAATCATCCGGAGGCTGTGCAAAAAACACTCTTAAATGTTTTTTGTTTTAAGATGGACTTGGTTATCTTCTAAGCTATAACCGATAGTGCAGAAAATATTACAGCAGGAAAAAAAATTCTATACTGAAGCAGGGAAGGCTGTTCATGATAAATGTTTACACTGAGATTTTGCCATCTTGATGAGCAATTGTGCAGGGTATCAGGACACATTCAAAGTGCAATGTCCAGGAAAAAAAAATGCTGACACAAATTGAGTATTTGTTTTAAGGCTGTTCTTAAAATAATTCCTCAGGTCTATTAAATGGAAACAAAATTAAATATTTTTCTTTTCCAGTACGTGTTTACAATTTACACCAATGTGAATTTCTCTGAAGGTAAGTATTTTAGGTAGGGAATGTATCCTCCATGAGCACTAGCATCATTGTCTTCATATCTTTGTCAGCAAAGTGAACATCTAGCACTTAGTTAGCAGTAAAACTAACTTCTGGTTTTCTTTGTAGGTTTCATCTTTCAGGAATAAAAAACCACATACGTGCACATACTGTTACGGAAGCTTGTTACTTGAGGAAAAATGTCACATATAGACACCTTAGTTAACAGTCACACTTATTTGTTGCTTATACCAAATTTTTCTTCAAGTAATTTTGGACTGTAGTTGGTATCCCCAGGTGATTTTTTTCTCCCTTGTATTTCTTAAATTTCCTTCTTCTGACAGTATTGAATTTTCTATCACCTAAGTCACAAGTACTGATTTTTTTACAGTGATTTGTTGCCATATATGTTAAGGAGATGTTCAATTCAGTCTTTCAATTTCTGTTGTTGTATTTTTAGTTTCTTTATTTTGTTTTGCTTGTTTTTCTTCATATATAGTTCTGGAGAATTCTGAACTGCTGTATTTAAATTTTAGCTTTATTGCTATTTTTAGTAGTGTGTCTGATTTTTATTTATTTATTTTAATTCCCTAGCATCTACAGCAATCAATTCTCTGTAGTTATGGTATTAGCAATACTCTATTTTGCTCAATTAATGTGAATTTATTGCAGTATGTAATTTTTTAAGTATAAGAAATTTTAAAAGCAAAGATTGAAATGATGTAATTTAACAAGATTTAAAACTATTTTTAAAAACCATAAAGTATCTTGGAAATATCAAAATCTGTACTCAGATTTTAAATTTCAAGTAACATCTTAAAAATTTAACTCGGCACAAGTTTAGGTGAAGGAAGGTAAGTTTTGTCACTCAAAGACTCCATAATGGTCTTTAGCAAAACTTTAACTGAGTTTTCTTGTTTAGAAGTATTCAAACGGTTATTCTCCTTGAGAGCACTTGTATAGTTACCTGAGATTCACCTTAAATGAACAGTTTGAAACTTAAAGAAAGAAAAGGAACACAGTACTGGAAGGATGTGTGTTTCACATATGCCCTGAGAAAAGAAGGGAATCTACAACTAAATGTTGCAAGTTCACAGAAACTTTTACATACAGATATAACAACAAATCTGTTGAAATTATTGGAGACCAATTTGTGAAGAAATCAGCCATCTCTAGCAGAAGTGAGTATTATTAGAATCAGAGTTGACTTTACAGAAAGCTATTATTAATTGCTATCCAGATTGAATTTGATATGGCAGAGTCTGAAATATTTGCTCTAGAAACTGCAGAGCATGTCCCTGTATTAATTCATTAAGAGTGAAATCTCCCAAACATTGGCAGAACACTGGCAGAAAAATTCCGGTTAACATCATACAGTTCACTGGAGCTAGTAAGGACCAGCTTTACAGCACCTCCTTTACATTAATATAGAGCAATGATTTATGATGCAAATGATCGTCTCTTCTGGATTCCTCATAAAATATTTTTAGGGACATAAGTTTAAAAAAATTGATATTTGGTGATGGCTGTTTTGTTTATTTTTACTAAAACACAGAGAGTGTTACTTATCTGTCCAGAGGCTGACCTCAACAGTAGCGGTGAACCAGTTGCCATAGACTGTCTTTATAATCAGTAGAGAGACGTAGGTGTACATAGGTGTACAAAGATGATTAGGGGGCTGGAGCATCTTTCTTATGAGGAGAGACTGAGAGCGCTGAGTCTGTTCAGCCTGGAGAAGAGAAGGCTGAGAAGGGATCTCATCAATGCTTATAAATATCTCAAGGGTGGGTGTCAAGAGGATGGGACCAGACTCTTTTCAGTGGTGCCCAATGACAGGATGAGGGGAAACAGGCTCAGACTGAAGCACGGGAGGTTCCATCTAAACATGAGGAGAAACTTCTTTACTTTGAGAGTGCCAGAGCACTGGAACGGGCTGCCCAGAGAGGTTGTGGAGTCTCCTTCTCTGGAGACATTTAAAACCCACCTGGACACATTCCTGTGCGATCTCCTCTGAGTGAACCTGCTTTAGCAGGTGGATTGGACTAGATGATTTCCAGAGGTCACTTCTAACCCCAACCATTCTGTGATTCTGTGATTCTGTAATTCTATGCATAGGTGTACATAAGACATACACTCTCATCCTAATTAGGTCACATGACTCTGATGTAAACCTTGACATCTGCATTTGTCTCTCCTGAGTAAAAAAACCCCAAGGTCATTAGCTCAGGGGTGGATCTCCCAAGCAGAAACACTGAATATTAAATGATATGATTGCACTTCACTGTTTATTTACCGTTGTTTATATAACTTTTGTCCTGTTTGAGTGACATTTGCACCCCTGGATTACAATTGCAGTCTATTCAGTTAAAATTGTATACTAATCCAGTGGCCCCTGGCTTATCAGTTTTCAATGCTTTCATACTTCTCAGGTTATAGAATTTAGAATATATTTACTGACTGATACCGATTTTAAAATATACAGAAGATACATGTGAATATTTTTGATATGAACAAGACTTTCGTAATGCTAGTGACAAATTATTACTGATTGTCCAAATGTGATTCCCCCACCCACCTTTGTACTTCATTTCACTGACTGAATCACATTGCTCTTCATAAAAGCCATTGTGTATTGAGCAAAACACACAGGAAATTCATAGTTTTTATTTATGTGTTTCTATGTGCATGGCATTTGTGATGGATTGACCCTGGCAGGACACCAGGTGCCCACCAAAGCCACTCTATCATTCCCCCTCCTCAGCTGTACGTGGGAGAGAAAATAGAATGAAAAGTTAACAGGTTGAGATAAGGACAAGGAAATCACTCATCAATTACCATCATGGGTGAAACAGACTTGACTTGGGGAAACTAGTTTAATTAATTATCAATCAAAATCACAGAAGAATAATGAGAAAAATAAAAACTACATGTTAAAACAACTTCCACCCACCTCTCCCTTCTTCCTGGTCTTAACTTTACTCCTGATTTCTCTACTTCTTCCCCCTGCATCAGTGCAGGGGAATGGGGAATGGGAGTTGTGGTCAGTTCACAGAATCACAGAATCACAGAATCACAGAATGTTAGGGATTGGAAGGGACCTTGGAAGATCATCTAGTCCAATCCCCCTGCCAGAGCAGGAACACCCAGGTAAGGTTACACAGGAAGGCGTCCAGGAGGGTTTTGAATGTCTCCAGAGAAGGAGAATTCACAACCTCTCTGGGCAGCCTGTTCCAGTGTTCCGTCACCCTCACTGAGAAGAAGTTCCTTCTCAAATTTAAGTGGAACCTCTTGTGTTCCAGCTTGAACCCATTAACCCTTGTCTTACTGTTGGTTGTCACCGAGAAGAGCCTGGCTCCATCCTCGTGACACTCACCCTTTACATATTTATAAACATTAATAAGGTCACCCCTCAGTCTCCTCTTCTCCAAGCTAAAGAGACCCAGCTCCCTTAGCCTTTCCTCATAAGGGAGATGCTCCACTCCCTTCATCATCTTTGTGGCCCTACGCTGGACTATCTCCAGCAGTTCCCTGTCCTTCTTGAACTGAGGGGCCCAGAACTGGACACAATATTCCAGATGCGGTCTCACCAGGGCAGAGTAGAGGGGAAGGAGAACCTCTCTCGACCTACTAACCACCCCCCTTCTAATACACCCCAGGATGCCATTGGCCTTCTTGGCCACAAGGGCACGGTGCTGGCTCATGGTCATCCTGCTGTCCACCAGGACCCCCAGGTCCCTTTTCCCTACACTGCTCTCTATTAAGTTGTTCCCCAACCTATACTGGAACCTGGGGTTGTTCCTACCCAGATGCAAGACTCTACATTTTCCCTTGTTATATTTCATTAAATTTTTCCCCGCCCAACTCTCCAGCCTGTCCAGATCTCGCCGGATGGCAGCACAGCCTTCTGGCGTGTCAGCCACTCCTCCCAGCTTGGTGTCATCAGCAAACTTGCTGATAGTACACTCAATTCCCTCATCCAAGTCATTGATGAATATATTGAATAGTACTGGTCCCAGAACTGACCCTTGAGGCACTCCACTAGATACAGGCCTCCAACCAGACTCCGCCCCATTGATCACTACTCTCTGGCTTCTCTCCTTCAGCCAGTTCACAGTCCACCTCACTACCCGATCATCCAGTCCACACTTCCTCAGTTTTGCCGTGAGGATGCTGTGGGAGACGGTGTCAAATGCTTTGCTGAAGTCAAGGTAGACCACATCCACTGCTCTGCCATCATCAATCCACCTTGTTACGTCTTCATAAAAGGCTATGAGGTTGGTCAAACACGACTTCCCTTGGTGAAGCCATGTTGACTGTCCCTGATGACCCTCTTATCCTTGACATGTCTTAAAATGGCACCAAGGATAAGGTGTTCCATCACTTTCCCAGGGATGGAGGTGAGGCTGACCGGTCTATAGTTGCCCGGGTCCTCCTTCTTGCCCTTTTTGAAGACTGGAGTGACATTTGCTTTCCTTCAGTTCTCAGGCACCTCTCCTGTTTCCCAAGACTTGGCAAAGATGATGGAGAGCGGTCCAGCAATGACTTCAGCCAGCTCCCTCAGCACCCGCGGGTGCATCCCATAGTTCGTCACACTTTGTCTCTGCTGCTCCTTCCTCCTCAGGGAGAGGACTCCTCACACTCTTCCCCTGCTCCAGCATGGGGTCCCTTCCATGGGAGACAGTTCTCCACAAACTTCTCGAACATGAGTTCTTCCCACAGGCTGCAGTCCTCCATGGGCTGCAGTGGGGCAGCTGGCCTCACCATGGTCTGCACCATGGGCTGCTGGGGAATCTCTGCTCTGGTGCCTAGAGCACCTCCTCCTCCTCTGTCTTTACTGACCTTGGTGTCTGCAGGGCTGTTCCTCTGACATATTCTCACTCCTCTCTCTCGCTGCAGTTGTTGTTGCACAGCAACTTTTCTGCCTTCTTAAATATGTCATCCCTGAGGTGCTACTACCAATGCTGATGGGCTTGGCATTGTTCGGTGGTGGGTCCGAGTTGTCACCGGCTGGTATTGGCTCTGTCAGACACGGTGGAAGCTTCTAGCAGTTTCTCCCTAGAAGGCACCCCTGTAGCCCCCTCGCTATCAAAACCTTGCCATGCAAACTGATTTTACCAAAACATAAGGAAGGAAGGTTTTTGTCGTGATGACCTTGCAGTCCATGTACATTTATGGATTAGATGAGATTTTTCTTGCAACACAAAAATAATTCAAATATTTCACTTGTTGTGTAAGAGATGACATGCCGCATGTTCTGGAAGGTTAAGTTAGGACTAAAAAGGACTGTACCTTGGATGACTAAAGTAAGATACTAGCATAGCAGTGCTGCAACCAGAAGTACCAGAGTTAAAACATGATTTTTTTCAAATTATTTTAGCCCTTTCTCTCAACAAAACTTTAAAATTACAGTATAAATGCAACAGAAGATGATAGTACTGCTACATATGAATTATCAAGTGGGAAATTAGGAAACAGTATAGTATTGCCCTTTTATATTAGCAATGGAAATTTCATGTTTCTGGTTCTGTTGATGGATCCATGCCAAATTCATGGGAAAATTTCCAAGGTGGCAGAAGAAGCATAACAGTTCAATGAATCTGAAATTACCCTTACAGAAAAAGATCTGGAGAATTAAATATAGAATAATCACCTTTCTATAGGAACTGTAAACCTCTCTATCACAAGGCTGTAATTCTTTATTAAATTCTATAGACTGGATTAAACCTTCAACAGAAAGAAACTAATTTCTTGTTAAATTTCTTAACTTCGTAGAGGAATTTTTTGATAATTGTATTTCTTTCTACAGAACCTATAGAAATGGATTTTCCACTTCATTAGGTCTACTGCATACTGCATTTCCTGACTTTAAAAGATAGCGAACAAAGATCATCCTTCCTGAAAAGGAACATTCATGCTTCCAGTGACCAAGCCAGTCTCTCTTCTAAGTGTCAAAGGGTGAAAGCAGTAGATGTCAAGGATGCTGAGATCTTCCTCGGAGGGAGGAAGGGGCACAGTGGAACCAAAGCCCATTATATGTAATCTCCACAAGAGAGGGCACGTAGTCATAAAGAGGACTAAATCTTCTGCTGTTCTTATGTCCACCTGCAACACTTGGCTTAGGACTATGGTTACAACTAGTACTATATAGAGCTGTGCTTGACTTTAATGGAGAATTAAGGTGAAAGACTTCAGTCTGCAGCTATGTTGTGACACAAAAGTTTATCTTACACTGACTGGGTACTTTTTGTCATCTGGTTGGCAGACTCCTCTAACTGTATTGACCAGAAGCAGGATAAATATCTCAGTCTCTGAGGTGCCCTAGGGTATCTGAGATATTCACATGGGGCTAAGAGATGTGATTCAAAACAGATGCAGTAACAGATAAACCTGTGTCCTGCTGAAAGGCTGGGAAGGAAATAATAGAGAAGCTTAAATGGCACTGGACCTTGTGTATGGATTGTTGAATCAAGCCACAGATTCCCACTTAGACAGCTAGTTCGTATGTGTATCTCTGCATATAGACACCTACCTTTGGTCTTCTCCACCTGTAAGCTAAATCCCACACACTTTTTCTCATTAGGTTCTGTTCAGTTGCCTAAACGTAACTGTTGAATGCCATTCAAAATTTTCTAGGGTATCTGGGAGATACCTGAGGCTGGGGGATTTGCACCGGAAAAACAGAAAACCCATGCTCTTCTGGGCCAGCATCTAGAAGCCAGAGGGAATATCTTGGGGTCTGTGTTTAGCTCAATGCCAATGCTGCACAGTCGTGTTGAAAATATATTAAAGAATTTAACTTTATTTTGGGTTCAGTTTTATTTCTAGATGTGTGGAAGCACTTTATAGAATATGGTAAAAGAATATGTAAAAGCAATCTTTAGTAAAGTCTCATGGAGTAACCGTTGCTTGCCTGAGAATAAATTCAGGGAGTCAGGGGGTCGTCTTGAGTCCTGAGTTCTTAACCAAATAAATTGTTTAATGTTAGTTTAAATGTTTGTGGGTTTTAAGCTGACAATATAGAACAACTCTGCTGTCAATCTTTTGTTTAGAATGTGTACATGGCTAAGTTAGCAGTTTTGCAATTTCCAACAAACTAAATCAGTCATGTTCAGATAGCTTTCCCAATATTTTTCTTATCTGATCACCGTATGCTTTTGAAGTGCAGTTCTTCAAGCCAAATATTCTATACTGGGAATGGAAATTAATCGTATCTCAACTTTTTGTCTATGGACATACGTTTGTAAATGTTGTGAAGCATCAGGCCAGTCCTGCAAAACAGCTTCAGAAAGCCCTGAGAAACCATTATAGTAGTGGGGTGCTGTGTTAGTCCAAAAGTGCTCTGGCCATGTTTCTTCAAGAAGCCTGAGGAAGACAGATGATGCAAGCAGGAGAATTTCTAAATAACATGTTGAGCCAGCTGGTTTGAAGCTTGGTGATACTTTATTTCAGCACCAAGCATTATATAGACATTATTAAAAATGATGACAGCAAACAGATGGTCACTCTTCATGGAATTACACTGAAGAAATTCGTGGATTTTCTTTTTCTTTGAATGTATTGTAACAAAATAATATATCTAACAATCACACAGTGTCTTAGAAAGCGAAGAAATTTTAATGATGTTCTAGTCAGCTTGTTTAGTAATACTTTTTCACCTAAAAAGAAGATGGTGCTGTAACACAAACATACTTCCAAATATTTTGGACATTAAGTATAAGCAACATTTGTGTAAAATGTGTGTAAAAAACCCAGTGTAATAAAGCATGTTAATAGTGTTTGGAAATATTCTCTTTATCAGGAATATAAACATATTCTTTAACAAGAAAATATGCAGACATATTTAAAAGCTTCAATCCCATGAAAAGTTCGATCTGGACAGAGTGCATTAGCCTTAAGTTGATTTCAGGGTGAATAACCTTTATAAATATAAGTATTTGTAATAGCAAAGAAGGGCAGGCTGGTAACAAAGCATTATTGAGAAAGATCAGTGAATAATCCCATCACATGTATCAATCTTATACATTCCATGAGCAGGTCTCTTCACTTATTTCCCTACAGTGCAGTGTGCTGTTAAGGTCTCATATTGAATTTCTCTGTCAAGTTTAGTCCTATCAGTTTCGGTTTTGTCTGATTGAAGAGCATATACTTGGTCTTTACTTGTGTGAAAAATTTATAAGTTTTGAAAGAAACTTTTCTCTCTGTTTATTTCAGTCGAATCTTGTCATTTCCTGCTAGATTTGCTTATAACAGATAATATAATCATAGAATCATAGAATGTCCTGAGTTGGAAGGGACCCACAAGGATCATCGAGTCCAGCTCATGTCCCTGCAATGTTCCTGAGAATAGGATGCAAGATTGTGTTATTGTACTGTCAGCCAGTCTCTGTGAAACCCCACTGGGGTTGTGTGCAAGCACACAAAATGTGTGCTTTCTCCCCTTTGGATATGTGTCCCAAATGAAGGATGGTTGTGTGTGGTGGCATCTGTGGTTATTCCATTAGGTCATTAGGACCTGCACTGCAGATCTTCAAATTCCACCTCTTCTGTTGGCTCCTCTGAGTGGTTTGTGCACTTCTCTGTAGTGGAAAATAGACCTTATTTTAAATTTGATTCTGCTAGAAAATGGTAATTATGATTCCTGATCTTACAGTGTTGTTTTTACAGCTTTTATGTTATCAAACTACCAGAATATCAGAGCTGCAAAGTCAAGCACTTAAATTATCAAATGTATTATTTCAGGTGCCTAAGTAATCAGGTGCCTCTCTTTCAGTGTACCCTTTTGATATGAGATCATATTGTATTTTTCAGGTGGTTCCCTTGCTTCATTTCTTACAAAGCTGGATATGGTTGAGGCTATCTGAAAGAATCAGACTGGTAAAATTCATGAGGTTTGCCTCTAAGACCCCTACTTTGTTTACTGCAGAGACAGGTGTCTGTGTCATGAATTCAGCAGGGAATTGAGGATCATAAGAGGTTTTTTTCTTGTGGTTAAGGCAGTCAAATGTCACCCTGGACATACTTCTGCCACAAAAGCCCTTAAATGAAAAATGATGCAATAAATGTTTCTAATTCATTGCCTATTCGGAGTACACGGAATGGATTTCTTTTAATTTACTTTGAATGACTGACCTTATCTTCCTTTATGGACAATGGAAATGAATAGACATTACTAGTTTGTCATCCCCCTGACCTCTCTCATTCTCCATCCTGAAAATGACTGGCAAAATCCTAACACCTACAATTGCAAGTGAAATCAAAAGAAGCTACATTTTGATCATAGAAAATCAGGTTCTAGGTGTTTCACATGTGGCAAAAAATATTGATGGACACTTGTCTTGTGCTGTGTGGATGTGTCAACTTAGTTCTGGAAACACTTTATATATGCAAAAGGAGGAGTCTTTCTAATTTCAAGCCACCATACACTCTTCAGTACACATGAGAGCTCATTGACTTGGACTGGCATCAGCTTGAGAGTCTCTGCACCAGGTGACATTCCCAGTAGTGCAGTCTAGGATATATGCAGGCAAGTCTAAAATTCATTTAGCTTAGTGGTCCAGTTGGATGATGGCGTAATCTGTATTTTGGAGATACATTATTTTAAATTTCTGAAACACAAGAACAATATCCAAAAGAAAATTAAAAAGAATCATGCATGATAAATGTGATTTGGGAATACCTACAAAAAGACTGGAATATAAAATAGCATTTAATGGTTATGGATTTAGAGCTAAATCCCATGTCCAGTAGAATTCCCATTGTGGATCTTTGTTAATATTTAGCCAGCTTGCCAATTCCATATGTCCTTCTGGTTAGATGAAGGAGATAGGAAATTAATAATAATAATAACAATAATAAAAATTAGTATGTATAAGTACATAAATAACTAATGTGACTTAATCTATGTATATCAGAGGGCTAGCATTTCTTGACAGTTTTGATAGTTTGAATATCTGTGAGGAGCAGAAAAAAAGAGTCAGATCCTGACCTGGTATGTATAGTTTGGTTACAAGGGTTACAACTATTTTTACCTGCTGAGAAATTAGTTGCTCTTATTACTTTATTATCATATGCCATAAATCCTACATACCACACTATATAATTATACACTTTGTTTATGCTGAACATTTGGGGTGAGTGAAAAAAGAAGAAAGTTTTAGAAATATTTTAGTTCATTTTTTGAATTATTATTACTATTATTCATGTACTTTTACTTTGAGTCAGGTTGGTTTTTTTTTTACTGTGCACTCCAGAGCACAGGATACACAGGGAGTGGAAAAAGATAGCTAATAAATTTTGAAGGCTCTAAAAATTACTTTCTGTAAAATAGCTTTTCTATACACAATAATGTCACTGTTTTATGGTCTGATGTTGCCTGACCTTCCCTTATAAAAAGCTGAGGCCCCTTTTCAATGGTGTAGAGCTCACAGTTACAGCCATATATATGTGGTTAGAAGATATTGGCCCTTAAACATGTTACTTATAGGTTAGAGAGAATTGCCTATTCTGGGCCACAGTATTATTTGAATGTATAGGAAAGGAAACAGGGGAAACATGATTTTGAATCTGTGTGTTTGAAAAAAAATCACAGAATCACAGAATGTTAGGGACTGGAAGGGACCTTGGAAGATCATCTAGTCCAATCCACGCGCTGAAGCAGGAACACCTAGATGAGGTTACACAGGAAGGCGTCCAGGAGGGTTTTGAATGTCTCCAGAGAAGGAGACTCCGCAACCCCCCTGGGCAGGCTGTTCCAGTGTTCTGTCACCCTCACCGTGAAGAAGTTTCTTCTCAAATTTAAATGGAAACTCCTGTGCTCCAGTTTATACCCATTGCCCCTTGTCTTATTATTGGTTGTCACTGAGAAGAGCCTGGCTCCATCCTCGTGACACTCACCCTTTACATATTTATAAACATTAATGAGGTCGCCCCTCAGTCTCCTCTTCTCCAGGCTAAAGAGACCCAGCTCCCTCAGCCTTTCCTCATAAGGGAGATGCTCCACTCCCTTCATCATCTTTGTGGCCCTGCGCTGGACTCTCTCCAGCAGTTCCCTGTCCTTCTTGAACTGAGGGGCCCAGAACTGGACACAATATTCCAGATGCGGTCTCACCAGGGCAGAGTAGAGGCAGAGGAGAACCTCCCTCTAACCCCGCTTCTAATACACCCCAGGATGCCATTGGCCTTCTTGGCCACAAGGGCACAGTGCTGGCTCATGGTCATCCTGCTGTCCACCAGGACCCCCAGGTCCCTTTTCCCTACACTGCTCTCTAATAGGTCATTCCCTAACTTATACTTGAACCTGGGGTTGTTCCTACCCAGATGCAAGACTCTACATTTTCCCTTATTATATTTCATTAAATTTTTCCCAGCCCAACTCTCCAGCCTGTCCAGATCTCGCTGGATGGCAGCACAGCCTTCTGGCGTGTCAGCCACTCCTCCCAGTTTGGTGTCATCAGCAAACTTGCTGACAGTGCACTCTATTCCCTCACCCAAGTCGTTGATGAATATATTGAATAGTACTGGTCCCAGTACTGACCTTTGAGGCAGTCCACTAGATACAGACCTCCAACCAGACTCCGCCCCATTGACCAAAACTCTCTGGCTTCTTTCCTTCAGCCAGTTCACAGTCCACCTCACTACGCGATTGTCCAGACCACACTTCCTCAGTTTAGCTGCAAGGATGCTGTGGGAGACTGTGTCAAATGCTTTACTAAAATCAAGATAGACCACACTCACTGCTTTGCCATCATCTATCCACCTCGTTATGTCCTCATAAAAGACTATGAGGTTGGTTAAGCATGACTTTCCCTTGGTGAAGCCGTGTTGACTGCCCCTAATGACCCTCTTATCCTTGATATGCCTTGAGATAGCACCAAGGATATGTTGCTCCATCACCTTTCAAGGGATGGAGGTGAGGCTGACCAGTCTATAGTTGCCTGGGTCCTCCTTCTTGCCCGTTTTGAAGATTGGAGTGACTTTTGCTTTCCTCCAGTCCTCAGGCACCTCTCCCATTTCCCACGACTTAGCAAAGATGATGGAGAGTGGTCTAGCAATGATTTCAGCCAGCTCCCTCAGCACCCGTGGGTGCATCCCATCTGGACCCATGGATGTATGGATGTCCAGATTGCTTAATTGGTCCCTAACCCAGTCCTCATCAACCAAGGCAAACTCCTCCATTATCCTGCCTTCCTCTGGGGCCTCAGGGGTACACGCTCCTCAGGACAGCCTCCAGCAGTGTAGACAGAGACAAAGAAGGCATTCAGTAACTCTGTCTTCTCTGTATCTTCTGTCACCAGGGCACCCACGCCGTTCATCAGTGGGCCTACATTGCCTCTGGTGTTAGTTTTATCTGCCATGTATTTGAAGAAGCTCTTTCTGTTGTCCTTGACCCCTCTCACAAGGTTTAATTCTAAGGAGGCCTTAGCTTTCCTAGTTGCCTCCCTACATCCTCTGACAACAGCCTTATATTCTTCCCAAGTGGCCAGCCCCTCCTTCCATGATCTGTAAACTCTCCCATTTGAGCTTGCCCTGCAGTTCCCTGTTTAACCAAGCTTCAGAAATACATTTAAAACTAAATATAAAATTTTGACACTAGAAACCCTAACATATCGCTGACTACCAAGATTTTGCTCCTCTGTATTGATTCATTACCACGGTTCTGTGTGGGAATTCAGTAGTAGCTGCATTAGAAATCATTTGGAAACAATCCTAAAGAATTTATTCCAACATCCATTGAGTTAATAAAGCTTTTAATAAGAGAGAATAAGACAAGTAGCAGACCTTAACTGGGTAGGTTTGCATAGTGGTGCATGCTTAAGGTTACTCACAAATTAGGTTTATTTTAGAAAATGCAATCACTCATTCTCCAAAATCCACAAGGCTATAATATCACTGTTCATCAGAAAAGTGTCAGGTTCCCTGTGTTTGTATTCTAAGCCTAAAATTATATATTTGTGATACCTGAAAGTAATCTGAGTAATCATCAATTTCTTCAAAATATTTCAGTAAAAGAACTGGAAATGTTCAATTTTGAATAGCTGTTTGTTTGTTGGTTTTTAATGTATTTACCACCTGTGGTTATTAACCCTCAGCATTAACAGATTCAGGATTTCAAACACCTGCTACTGCTTCTAGTTTAGTCCCTTACCAGGCTCAAACTTTGCATTGTTGGAAGGGGAATTTAATCTTTCACTGCAGAAATTATGCACATATTTTATTTGGTAAAAAATATGGGAATCCCATACCTTTATTGGAATTCTACTTGCAGTTTGTAAACCTGATATTTGTGTTCATAGTTCAGAGCAGATGATGAATTAATATGAAGTGGGTAGAGTGGAAAAAAGGGTTAGAGACTTTAGTAATTTCTTTTATTGGGTGTCTTATTTGCAACTATAAAATTTGTACTGTGCTTTTGAACCGTATTAAGATGCAAGGAGTTCACATTTACCATATTTGTGTGGGTAAGAGCTGATATTGTATTTGAACACTCTCTGCATGTTGGATATTTACAACACAGGTTTCCAAATTCAGAGACATAATGAATCTTTTCATATGGTTACTTTAGCTGGAAAATCTTTTTTCTATTTAGTAAAATCTTGCGTTTTAAAGTGCTGCTGGAACTGCACCAGAGTTTTATCTGCAGTAAATCATCATGAAAGATCACAATATTGAGTCTCAGAGGTTTTAGGTATATTAACATTCCAACTGGCAAGAACTTGGTGTAACTTGACCTTATAATAGAAAAATAGGATTTTTCTGTTCAGGATTTCTAAATGCAGTATCAGTGCAGATGTGAGAGAGAGACATCATAGTGTTTTAAACACCTCTTACAGTAACTAGATTTGCAGTGCTGGTAAGGAAGCTGTATTTAAGTTTTCCTTTTAGGAAACCAAAATTAAGTATTCCTAATTTTGTCTCCTCTTCATATCCCTCACATGTTCATTGTACTAAGTTCTTCTCTTGGAAATATCGCAGAGAAATTAACATTTTGTGAAAAAATCCCTGAATGCTTCAGTTCAGTTAATTTAAGTAAAGAGATCAATAGAAATTGCAGCTGAACACAAAATCTTGAGACAGTTGCTTAAAAAAATGCCTTTTCATGCTTGCTGGAGACTACATTGCTATTCTGTATTTTTTGAAAAAATCCAGTGTGTTGCTCTAGTATGAGCATTTTAATATTGTTTGGATATCTTCCAGTTTAGATCTTAAGTTATTATTCAGATGCAGATTTTGATAAATATAAAAAAGGAAGCTTAATAAACAAACAATAATGACGTGGAACAACTAGAAACACAGGAGGTGGGATAATTGCAGGAGCAATAGTGGTTCTCAGATTACAGCCTACCTAAAGAACAATTTTCATGCAAAGAAAAGCAAAGTGACAAATACACTAGAAGGCTAATGCTATGTCAGACATGAAAATAATATTATAAGATCGTATTGATAAAAATTCAAAAGCTTGCTTTAAATGTGCTTCTAGCTCAAATACACTCCAAAGTCTTTGGGAAGCAAAAGACTTTTATGTACTGCTTTAATTTGTTTCTTTTCGTTTTTCTTCTGCTGTCACAAGGACAAGAATAGCTGACTCTCAGGGTCATGGCAAATTGATTTTGTGTTGTACACTTAAAAGGAGATTTCTAAAGTTTTGTTTTGCTATTACTTGTTCTGAAAGATTTCCATTTTTATTATTGATTTTAATTTTTTTTTCTTTGCTGTGAGATGCTTTAGGAACAAATGGCATCATTTCCATGGAGCAAAAGTATACTCCTGGATGTAATACCTGTGAGCATTTTGATGTTGTACACCAAATTTAAAACAAAGCAGAACAAAAAGCCCAATGCACTAGAAAATAGCTGCAATGACTATTGTGTGGGGTTTTTTTTTTTTGTTAACTGTAACAGATCTGCTGCTTTAAAGGGCATAACCCTCAATATAGGAGGTGAGGGTTGGAGGGCAGAGAGCTAATCATGGGATTAATGTAGATTTCATTTATAATCCCTCTTGTGTTTATATGCTTTTATCCACTGTTAGTGTGGAAAAAGTACAAATCCCTTTTTAATTCTCATTATTAATGAAGATTTGTCCAAAGGCTTTATTGTGCCTTCAGTGGAAGCCTTGTGCTTGGGAAATGCATAAGCTTGCCTTTGCAGCTGCAGGACTTAGAGATTTTATTCCTCAGGGGCTTGCAGTACCATCTCAAGTTCAAGATATGCATGGTGGGAGCACATCTGTTGATTCATCACATGATGTTGCATTCTGTTCTGATACAGACCAGACCGTAGCTGGATACATGGATGCAGAGAGCAATGCTTGCCACCGGTCCCATGCTGCCATCTGTCCTGGCTCCTGGCCATTGTCACAGAGTTATGCTGAGCTGCATCAGGTTACTCTGATGAGTGTACAAATCCTGAGCAGGCGTACATAGGCTCAGCACTATTTGAACAGGACACCTAACATTATATGCAGCTTCTTTTTGCTCATTTAAAGTTTTTGGTCATAGTTAACATGGTAATGCCTGAACTCAGAAGAACGATAACCATTGTGAATGATGCAAGGAAAGGGATGGATAGTACATACAATAATTTCACCAAAGTTAACCATTCCAACTTTGTACTTTCTTGGTCAGAGCCAAACTGCTAAAGAATCCTTTTTTTGAATACTAAACAAACAAACAAAACCCCAACCAACCAACCAAACCAAACTCCTCTGAGTGTTGCACAAAGTCCTTTGCTGTACTTTCTGATTGGAAGCACTTACTTGAAGGACTTACACACCACCTCTACCTTCGGAAATTCTTCAAAAGTACTTTTGAGCATTTTTTTTGTTACCGGACTGTACTTTTAGAACATGCCTTACTCGGCTTGTTGAATATACAGATGCTGAAGTCTCTAGCTTGAAAGTCTGATATGAGGTGCCCAGATTATAGCGCTGTGTAAGAAAGACAGCTAAAAAGCCTGAACGGCCTTTAATTTTTATTCTTTACTGGCAGCCTCGGTACAGGATTGTTTGTCTGAAACTTCTGTCTCTGAATCCTAACCAGTTCATCTTGAAGGCTGTGTTATAATCAAATGTTTTATTGTCTTTGTTTCTGTTGATGTTCTATCAGATAATATGCTGTTGGGACCTTGTGCCTGACCAATGTACAACACTAATAAATAGACTATCTGCTCTACCCTGTGCTTTGAGTCAGCGTTATGGAGTGTGCAGGCTGAGCTATAAAATGAATGTGGAAGGAAAAAACCTCTCCAAATATGCACAAGAATGACGCAAATTATGAGGGAGAGAAATCTTACAAAGGTTTTGTTGATGAAATTACTTTCTTCACTGCATGAAAATTAAAGAATCCCTGGACCCAAGCCCCTTTAATACCCCAAAGAAGGCTCTTGCCACCACAGGAAGTCAATTATCTCCATGGCAACCAAAACAAACAGTGAATATTGCCTTAGCAGCCACAAAGAATAAAAGATGCATCTAAAATTAATTTATGTCTTGGGATTAGACACTTGAGATGAGAGAACTGGTCTATAAAGTACCCCAAAGGAGCTAGTAAAAGGAAAACAGAGTTAGTCCCTTGTTGAGTTATTGAGGAAGCTGCGTTTGGAGTGCATAAATTTGGTCTTCCTCTCTTTTTAAAAGATGAATATGGTCAAAATATTGTCCATATTTACATGAATACTCCCTTAACTGTCCTCTATAAATCTAATTCTTGACAAAGAAGGTTTGGTCATAATTGACTGAAAAGGCAGTTACCTCGTAATCTCCCTCATTGTACAGAAGGATCTGTTCTTTATTGTGTCAATTAATTTTGGATGAATGAACTTTTTCATATTTCCTTCCCAAAATTAAAAAAAACCCAACAAAACAAAAACCAAAACAAAAAAACCCCAAAGCAAACAAAAAACCAACCAAACAAAAACAAAATGCAAAAAACCACCCCAAAACCACAACCAAAAACCCCACTTAACAACCCAGAATTTTTTCATAAATATTCTCGTAGAATAAAGAAAAAGTAGTTCCTCATACAGACCTGAAACTAAGTATTGAGCTATATAAAGATTCCTTTACGTTTATACAATAAGAAGACAAACTCATTATATACTTACTTGTAAAATAAAGGAAAATAGGGAAAATGTCACCAAAATAATGTATTTTCTGTGTAACGGTGCAGCTGATCTAGAAATCTGTGTATTTGCAGCCAACACCAATACCATATTTCTCCTCAGAATCCTCCTTTTCTGGACAACTTCTTACTGCTACAGCATAGACTGTTCTTGAGGTAAAAACAATTGCCTTGTATATATCTGATTGTATAAGTAAACTTTGGTTCACGCTACAGGACCTATGGAATAGCACCCCTATCAGGAATGCCCTAAATCATTGACATTTAGGAAGACCTAGCCAAGGTGAGATCACTCATCATATATACCCTGTTTCTTATCCTAGTCTCTAAGCAAATCTGTTGGCCACAGTCAGGGAGAAGACTGGGTAAGGGGAGCCTTTGGTGTGTTAGGGCATTTCTCATCTTCTTACGGAGAGCATTAATAATGCCCAGAATTTCAAAATACTCCAAACCTGGCATCTACTACTACAAACACCTAAATAAGTGACTTTTCAAAAACTTTTTTCTCAGGTAGATGTGCTGTGTATTGAACTCTTCGAAAGTATGGCCCTTTGCCTGTATTTTTTTATATATTTTACTTCTTTGTGAATTATGAAAAGTGAAATTTAGTTTTCTATGAAAAATATATTTTTTATTCCTCCCCCCTCCATGTGGTATTGTGATATTTGTATCGGTAAAGTGGTAAAAAAAAAAAAAAGACTTTGAGCCATTAGTAAACATTAGCAAGACATGGTAAAAGAGTCTGAAAAATTACATAGGCAGGATAGAATTGCTATTATTTAAATTCAATAATGCTTTACATGCATTTTAGCTTTTGCTGTGAGTTATCATCTTTCTATAGTATAATACAAAGAAAAAAGTGGGTAAAGAATTTTGATCCATCTGCTTTCCAGAGCTGATGACATTTTCTCAAATATAACAGAATAAGAAAGTTAAAGAAGATTTCTTGCTATTTGAATATTATTACCAATTGTTAAATGATGAAAAGACATTACAGCCAGCTCTAAGATGTCCCCAAAGAGAAGAGACTGTGCTTGGTGCAGTTTTTCCTTTTGTTCAGTTATTAAAAAAAAAAAGAAAACTACCGTACTAGAAATATTCTGAAATGGTGGTCTATGGGTTAAAGTTGACTGCAGAGTGCAGTCACCAAAAATAATTCATCACATTTCTTTTCTGTTAGTTCTAGAGACTCATCTTCTATCCTGGATGGCTCAGTTAGCAAACAAGTGAATCTGAGCCTTGCTTGCTGATACTTCTGTTTTCATTCATTAAATTTCATTACAAAAAATACAAAAGTTCAGAAAAGTCCTGCTGTCACTTTAGCAATTATTTTCATGAAGAGGCAACTTTATGTAATTGTGGTTGTAATGCAAAAGATGCCCATGAGATAATATTTTTCTCAAGTAATTTAAGGTTGAGATATCTAGGCTTTATTTGTCAGAACATTCATCACAATTAAGGACGTAGGGCAGGCTGGTGCATAACGTCCCTCATCTTTGCTGTTTGTGGCCCCAAAACTATGTGCCCACGTGTGATATACCTGTTGTGAGTAGTTCCTAGTACACTCACGTTCCTGAACTGTGCCCAGGAGCTGTTTGAAAAAGCTGCAATTGGCATTGCCCAAAATCATGCCAGGCAAAGTTGGAGTAGGTTAACTCCACTGAAGGGATCCTGTATATTGCTTACTTTGTTAGCACATACCTATCCCCAATTCAGGCATCTGTCTTGTGACAGGAAGACTTCAGTCCCTGTGTGGAAATTTCTGTCTTTTTCCACTCATTATTGAAGGACTATAAATGACCAGTTAGGACCACTTACCTGTATTTTAGAGGGCTGAATCCAGAGGATCTGAATATAATTCCTACAGATATTTATTGTGTTCGAAATATTTTCTTCAGATGTTATCTTACACTTCCTCGTCACAAAAGATCCACACAGGACCTCAAAAAAAAGAACAAGAATATTTTAGCTAAACTGATGTGAAAACTTGTTCTCATATACTCTGTCTTGGGCCAAGTAGGAAACCTAGAAAAGAAACAAAGAATACGTAGTAAGAGAAAACTAATGAAGAAAAACTTTATATGATAATTTTATTTATTGAATAAAGACAGCATCTCAAAAACCAATCTGGAATATAATGTTTTATGTTAGTAACTGTATGTAAATATGATTTCAGTGCTTTAAAGAACATGCCTACTTAAGTAATCAGAGCTTGAACAATATTCTGTTCTAGAACTTTAAATATTTTAAGTCATTGGTAAGAAATCTGCTCAAGTCATCCCCTACATGACTGACATAACTAGCCAGTTTTGTAACACTACAGCACTGTTGTTCAGTGTGATCCAATAAACACTGGAAAATACTTGCATATAAAATACAAAACAGTGAAAGGGAAATACAAAACTGTAAGCAGGGAAGAAAAGAACAATTTAGAACATGGACACATTTCTTTATGCTAAGAACAGGTTAACATCTAGAAGATAAAACAAGAATAATAAATAAACCAGGAAAATTAGGAAACTTGGACAGAATGTATGTAGTTCACAAAAAGATAAATGAGAAAGTGGAATAAATTACCTGTAAAGGCAATTGAAACAAAGATTATAAATAAAATATGAAATATAAAGTATAAATGAGGTTAGAAGACAGATTTATTTCCTGAGAAAGAGGAAAGTGAATAATCATAGAGGGAAAAGTGGGAAGGTGAGACTAATATATTAAAACCGGAATGTTGCGATTGCATTTAATAAGAGTCTTTTCATAGTTAATTGCAGTAATTATTAAAGATAATTTATAATACATAATTAATAAATAGTAGTCAAGATGAACTTATTTTTCAGTTGGAATTTTGGAAGACCCCTTGACAAAATGGAAAATGGTCAAGGACGGCAGCAGCACAAATAATGAGCATTATGTATAAGCTAAGCACCTGGTACTTTACCCAGAGAAGTTACAACGTAAATATTTAAAGAGAACAGATGAATGTGAGGACTCCCAACATAAAATAAAATAGGAATAATAAATACCCTGCAACTTTGAAAGGTCAAAAGTCTCTCAGACACAGATTAAATTTTCATGGTGTTTTCGCTAGAAATATGACTGTGTTCCCCTAACAGAAACATGACCTCAATTAATTTGTGTTCTAAATGGAGAAAAAGCAATATGGAACAGATTTTAATAAAAATAAGTATGCTAAAAATCTTCCACATACAGTAGGCAATTCATATATCTTAATGAATATGAAGTTTTTCCTCAATTCCTCCTGCACATTCAATAGCAGAATCTTTACGAGTCAAAAAACTTACTGTGAAGCATCTGCAAATGTCTGTTAGATAGCCACTTTTGTGGTTTGTATTTTTTTAAAATTATTTTTGTCGTTAAAGAGAACAACAGCACTATGTAAGGATATGCAACATCATTTCAAAACGAAATAAAACTGGGACCTAACCCTGAAACAACCTGACTTTAGTGGGACTGTGCATGTGCATAACGATGCTTCTGTTCTAAATCCTGGTAGCGTTAATGCCTTGGGCAATATGTTACAGAAGACAAAGTATTTCAGAGTTTCAGTCAGTGCCACAATACTAAGACATCAAGAACACTAACCTCAGCCAGATCTTTTAAAGCTGATGTTCTTTAGCTCAGTGTTTTGACAATGGCTTTCTCAAGGGCATATCCCTTTTAATGTTAATTTATTTGCGGTCTTTTATCTCCATACGAAGAATCAATGCCATTTAATACTCAAACCTCCTGGAGAGGAAACAGCAGAAGCTGGGTTAGGTAAAGTCCAGAAAGAACTTTCAATCAGCATAGCATGAAAGTGTACAAATACCCTGAATTAATTTCTGCCTCCCCACAACTGGTAGCCTACAGTCTGACGGTTACTTTTCTCTGGCCACCTTTTTCTCAAAAGAGACGAGGAACAGTCCAGTGTCTTCCCTGCTCCTGCATAGTCCTGTGTTTACCACCCATGGCACTCTGACTAGGAGAAGTAATAAGGGAGTTGGAAGGCATTTCTCTTGTAAAAGTGAGTGACCCAATAGAGATCACCTGGCTAAGTCACCAAGGAGGGACCATGACTGAGATTCCTTTACCTTAGCTATAGCATATTCCTGGCTCTGTGGTTTAAATGTTTGCCCATCATCTACAACAGGGACCACAGCAGTGAAAGGTGGAACTAGAGCTTGCAAGAGACATTCCAGAACTAGAATCTGCTCTGGTGACATTGAGTTGCTAGCGTTTTGGCATAGGCGTTCATTATCACTTAGTTATAACGCGTCAAATCATCTGAGGCAAGACAAACGGAAATATTTTCGAAGGTTAGATTTAGGTGAGTAGAGACTATTTTACCAAGGCTGACTTTTACAGACAGTGGGGTGGAGCAATTTTGATGGGGCTGATGATGAGCATCTAAAATTGAGCTTTTATGCTGAACCAACTGCAGGAGAAACCTCCCCTTTTACTGACTATAAGCCAAATCTATGCAAGCTACTAAAGATAGACTTTGTAATACTTTTTACAGTCTCCTCTTTAAGGCTCATAATTCGGGTGTCTTGGCTGTAGGTCTGGGTTTTATTTACTCTGTGCTGGTGTATTATCTATTGCAGGGAAGTGCTCATTGTGCCATTGAAAGCCTTGAAAATAATTTACCATTTCAAACACTTGAAATACTTGATCTATAAAGGCTTTTCAGGACAGATGTTTCATAAATTTGAATAAAAAGAAGCAGAACACGTTTACATCAAGAAGCATTGTGGAATGAGCAAGATTAGAACAACACATATAAAATATACAGCCACTACACTGGGCACTGTAACTCCTCTGTGGAGTACACAGAAAGTCCACTTTAATAGAACGTTTTATTAGAATATTCCCATCACATAAAGGTGAAATATAAAATCATTTATAAAGAAAGTCAAGTGAATATCACTAAAATTGTATTAAAAGCGACTTAATTGAGAAATATTATATTAGTAGTATTTTATTTCACATGAATAAAGGCCAAAAAGGGAAGCAGAAACACTCCTGATCAGCAGTTCTGTTGCAGAGAAGAAATCATCTGTATATTTCACAGATTATTTCACAAAGCAAACATCTGTCCACTGAACTGAGCAGCCATGTGGAACTGTAGGAAAATATTCACACCTTTGAAATTGTTGTGTACTTTAGAAGTTGGCTGTTTTTTCCTCTAGATTTCCTTCCCAGTCTTCACTGAACTCTACAAGTAATAAGGAAGCCTTATTGCACGCTATATACCTGATCCTATTCCTCAGGTGGACTAGAACAGTTTAAACAGTTCAAAGACTTCCTCAGTATAACTTCACTGCAAAGTGTGATTCTAACTTTTGAGTGAGGTACCATAACACAGACACCTAATGCCATTTGAGATTCCCCAAGCATCAAAGACAGACAGATAGGACATGAAGGAAACCTGTTCCCTGATGGAGTTAGTGTTGAGGTAGGATACTCCACAGAGCCCTATAATGCTGTAAGATTTTGTTTAGGCAATTGAGTTTTATTGGAGGTATGTACAATATAGGGGTTCAAGTTTGGGCAGTGGGTACCTACAAGAAGCTGTCTTAGGGTGGATAGCCCCAAAAGCTCCAGTGCCTGTGTTAATGAGTTCTGCATTGTCTATAATAGAAGCTTAGATAACTGTCTCTATAGTTGTTCACTATTACCTAAAAAAGTGAAGAGAAATATGTAATTATAGTAAGAGGATTCTGATTATTTTAGAGTTCTGCCTTAGGATAAGATGAAACACACCACTAAGTTCCTATTTCCATACACTGTCAACAAAAGGAAATCTAGCAGATTAGCTCAGATGTATATGTTTACATTCTACCACTTGAAGCAAACCCAAAAGTCCAGTTGAGTTTGGTGTAAGGAAGGTCTGTCCGCAGATCCCTGTCTCTGAGCTTAGAGGCTCACCCAGTGTGTACGTCTTTAGACTTGCTGCTCTTAAGCCAACACCTTTGTTTTGCTCCTGGCCAGGAAACCCACCAAGATCTATCTATATATTCATGATGAATATATTTACATTGTTTGAAAGGTGTGTTGTAAGAGAATCTGTATCTCTATGCTAATAGCACTCTTGTCATGCTCACTAATCCTTTGTTTCAGTGTCCCAGAAGTCTTTCCTATGCAAATCAATTCACAGGGGCACTTTAGCATGTAAATCACAATCTGCCTTATATGTGAGGAACTGATGGATTTTAAATTCCTTGTCTGTGGGGAAGTAATAAATGGTACTTATTTAACATATACTATACTAGGTGCACCTCCAGTACTTAATGGCTGTGCTGTACCAAATCTAATACAGCTCTCATGGTTTTAGGAGTACAAGAGAGAAAGTCCAAAAATCCTTTTTTATGTACCAAAAGTAGTAATCCCAATAAAACATTCAGTTGTCTAGGATCTTGACTGAGAATATGATACTGTTCTTTCATTGTGGTGTGAATACTTTGAGAAAATGTTACTGAATGTTTTTAACTGAATCCAAGACATTTCACATTAAAAAAGAAAAAATATAAATTTTGTCATGTCAGAAGAGAACAGATTCCCCAAATGAAACTATGATATGTACAAAACCAGACATATGAAAAGAGTTTGACAAGTTAAACAGGAAAAAAAACCCAACTAGGTAAAGGAGTACTTGTGAAATTTAAACACATAGACATTATTATTTCTGAATAAAATGCATCCTGGTGTATTAAAGGAATTAGCAGAATTATATCACTCCAAATTTTTGTGAAAATTCAAGCAGACTGCAGGAGAAAGTAGGGGTTTGCAAAGCTAAACAAATAACTGATATGAAAAGATAATAAAGTCCTGAGGAGCGTACTTATCAGGAAAAGGTCACAGACAACCGATCCTTTGCATGAGGCTGTTATCAATATGAATGTGTTATTCTGGAAAGGATAGACTATCTTCTTTACCATGGAAATAGAGGATTTGTTTTGTTTTGTTTTGTTTTAAGTAGAAAACTGAAATGTAACCTGGAGAAACACATGATAAAGTGGCAGAATTCTGCACACTTGGTTCTAGCCATATTCTTTATCTGCAATGTAGTGTACTGACTCTACAGTCCTTTCAATGAAAAAGGTCATCCCTTTAATTTCCACCTAAATTTGTATTTTATTCTGTATGCAGGGTCTGTTTATGCTAAAAAATGACACATGACAAAGAGCCTGGTTTTTAGAAATATGACAGGTCTAGATGGTTTTAGTTGGTTGTAAAGAACATACTTAGGCCTATAGTTTTAATGATTACAGTACAACTATCTAGGTACCTTTTACATTGCAAAATTGTAAAGGTAACTTCTTTCAGCCCTTAAATTGGAAGGACTTCCTTTCAAAAAACCACTATCAAAATCAGCAACATGCCTTTTCTGAAGTCTTCCTTTTTCTAAAGAAGAAAATGTGGTGCAGTGCTGTTTAGGAGATGTGAAAACAATTCATGAGTGAAAAGAATCAGACCTGACATACTTGGCAGGCTAGAAGAATTAAAAATATACAGCAGTTTCTGAGAATCTCTATGCTGAAACCATCTCAGAAGGAAATTAAGTCCAGGTAAAACTAAAATCCAAATAATCTCTGGAATTAGATATGTATACATATACAGCATACCCCCCATGCCCTCTCCCCACCCCCAAAATATGGAAATAGTCCCTCTCATTTCTTAGTGATATGTAACGAAAACCACAATACTTAATTTTCAGATATTCTCTTATTTGCCAGGTTAAGAAAAAAACCATGAAGATTTGCAGGAACTCTTCAAGGGATGGGAGCCAGCTCATTGAATATAAGTATAGAATGTGAAAGACTACATCCAAGTTAGCCATCTTAATCTCCCTTTATGAAGGGAATAAGCATTTGTAGTGCAAAAGACTTGTGTCTTCAAATGCTTATTTTTCTTCTTGTACTAAAACGCAATTTCAGGTGAATGATTCAGCTGTAGTTGTCTGCACCATAGATGTTTAAATGAGGTGAAAAGTACATTGCCCAAAATGATTTTAATGAAATTACCCGTTTGAAAAATACTTTTATGAAGCTGAAGTTGTATTGTCATCTCATATTGTCATACACATATATCCAAGTATATCTAACATCTTTCTGTTAGGCTAAAACTATAACATATTTTAGAATTACTATTTAAAATAATAAAATTTGAAATTATTAGAGTGAGTGAATTGTTATATTAATAATATTATTACATTAGTCATTATCGATGGTACAAAGAATTTTTCCCACATTTGACTAAAGACCAAATGTAGAACTTGTATGTATATTTACCATAATACTCTTTCTGAAATTGATTGAACTTGAACACACATTTGACAAGGCATGTCTATTTTTTTTTTTTTAATTTTAGAAAAAACATATTTGAAGTTTTACCTCCTCCTTCTTTTCTCCATGTAGCAGTTTTACATAGATGAATGGGAGCAAAGAGAATCCTCAAAGAACCTTTCTCTGTCTAGCATCCACAGAGATGAGACTTATTTCACCTAACTTTTAGAAGTCACCATTGCAATTTTCTGTAGCTCAACTAGTTGCCATAGCCTTCCTTTGTAACCAGTGGTGAGAAATAAGTGGTTCAAGACATTATTAACATCAAATATTAAATTCCTGCTGCATGAATCACTCCTGAGAAGTACCTACTGTCATTCATTAGAAAGAAATTTAGTGTGCCAGTCTCAGTCGTGAGGCAGCCCGACATTGCTTGCCAAAAGTGATCCAAGGAGCAAACCTTTGAGCAAAATTTGTTGCTATCTCAGTTCTTGACTCTGTTTTGGACTCTTCCAGCTGTCTGTCTCTTGCCAGAGAAGTAGTTATCTGTACATAGCTGAATAGGAGCTAGGCATTGTCAATTAGTCTTGGGGGCAAGGCCATGGTTTCTCACCTTGACATATCCATAAATGTTTACATTCTAGATGTCTGCATTTGGTCAAATGAATCCCACTTAAGGTCTTTCCTTGTATTTGAGAACAGGGCAATATCAAAATTGCTTATCTTCCCAGAGCAGAAAAAAAAATCAATTAGCTCAGTCCAGTTTCTAAGGGATTTTTTTTCAATATATCCTTAATTCATACAGCATAGTTGGCACTACTTACTTTCTAGATGGAGCCAATCTTAAAATATAACATCTATTAAGCAACAGACTTTCTTCAGCTCAATAATTGCAAGCATGGGGAAAAAAAAAGAAAGAAATGCAAGACTGCAGTAAAGCAGAAGACATTTACTCATGTGGAGTGATTGTTGTACGTGCAATATGAAATTAGGAAATAATCTTGAAAAATGTTAGGGTACAAATAATTTCAGTTGCCAAGTTTTGGCTGCTCCTGGAATGACATTTTTCCCTCTCATTAACATACCAGTTTGTGGATAGCTGCAATTAAACAAGAAAATTCATAGCGTTTTCAAATAAACAGCCTGAGGATAAGCGTGGCATCCAGTGGAAATTTAAGCTTTGGTGGTGATGCAATAGTTTGAAATGTTTGAAAATCACTAGCTGCAGATAGTAATCTTAAATCTGTAGTGCTATTTAATATGCCATCCAGCTCTTGCGATGTATGTTAATTTCTTCATTTATCATTTGTACAGTGCTACTCTGATGGTGACCAATTCTGTTTTTCTAGATGTTGCTTAAGAGCACAATAAAATGATATTTTGTGCCCTTTTCCCTGATACTTATGGCAAAGACATAATTTTATTAAAGCACGTTTTTTCCACAGTTGTTTAGTGGTTTCACTTCTGCTGTAAGACAAAGTGCAAAAAGTTTTATAATCCTTCTGAGACTGGTATTTTTTGCCTTCCATTAGAGTTCTTCAGAGTTCTACTTTATTAGGACACTTGTTTCATGTTAAATCCATTACAACTTTTTAACTAGTCTGAAAAAGATGCACATTTTCAATTTTCTTGTAGAAATGTTCACACGTTTCTTCAAAATGAGAATGAAAAATACAAAAGCAGTGGTGAATTATCATTCCATCCATTTCTTAGCAAATCCTACTAGCCTGAAAAGGAACCTGAAAGAAATGCTGTGGCTTTTGAAACCATTTAAAAGAACTTTGGTAGGTCAATTGTGGTATATGAAAAGATGGTGACAATACAAAGAAGTGACCTTTATTCACGATCTTTAAATGTTCTTGATATTTCTGAAATAAGTCTCACAGTTTCAGTGATCTGGTGGGAGGGTTTTGTTTTGTTTTGTTTTCTAGTGTTTGAAGGTTTAGACAATATAAGGTCAATAAGGTCTTGTTCTGACTCTGTATCCCTTCATTTCTGCTGGTATTAACAGTATTGAGACTTCTGCCCTTTACAGAAAATAGAGGTGGGTTTTTAAAATCACAATATAACATGCACACAATTTTTGAGCCCAAGTTTTTCATGTTTACATCCTTAAAAAAAGAATATGCTGTATATTCTCCAAAAGACACGGAGAGGGCAAAGAAAATGCCATACATGCCAAAGTATATTTGCAGCATCTTTCTAAGAGATATTCCAGTTATTTTTATCTCCTCCTTAGATTCATTTTTTTTTGTGTTTCCATATACATACCTGGGAGCTGTTAAGGGAGAGCAGTGTGTAGGAAGAAGAGTTTGCTTCTGTTGTCACAGCTTTGATGCCTATTCATCAGTCCATAGAGCTTTGCCTGGTTTTGATTTTATTTTTGAGGCTTCTAAAAAGCATTGTACAATGAGAATATATGTCTTTGTGCATATTTACTTATGTGTGTATTTTTGTAAGGGGATTAATTTGCCTGGGCAGGCCAGAGGACACCTGCTTGCTGACGTGAAAATGTCTCTGTACCTCTTTGCTGCCAGCATGGGGTTAGAGCATATTTCTATGGAAATGAGCTTCTTACTATTTAGATTTGCTGGCTCTCAAATGATTCATTAATAGTATCACCTTATGTAGCTTGGCACAACTATACCTTCTTGTGTGAACAAAGTGCTATTTCATCAATAAAAACAGCAAAAGTGCTGTTCATTATACTTCAACAAATGAGGAATTTAAAATCCATCAGATTGTCATGTGTGAGACAATAACGTGATTTACATTTTAAAATGCCCCAGTGGGTGGATTACCATAGAAAAGATCATTACATAGCAGAGCTGTTTTTCTCCTTCATCAAAATCTCTTTTTAAATGTCTCTTAGAGAAACAAGTGAAGTGAAAACTGTCTTGATTATATATCTCATTTCATTTCTCGTCTTTAAAAATCAGAGAAGTTGAAGAGACCAATTAAAAAAAAAGCAGCTTAAGAAATAGGAGAAAAAAATTCTTATCAGATTTAAAATTGTTATGGAAAGAGGAGGGAAAAGGTGAAGCAGAAGATGAGAGGAATATATTCTGAGTCTACAAATACATGGGGTGAGTTTGCACAAACAGAACAGGCCTCAAGAAGTTTATGTCAAAACCAAAACAGGAGTGATTGTTCCAAGATCAGCTGCTGTCACATGTACAAATACAAAAAACAAGAACCCATTTATTCTAGAAAGTAATTAATTCTACAAATACATTTTTCTTTTTCACTTTTATCACTACAAGAACAATATGCTTGCATGGTTAGACAAAAGAGGACTACAGTATATAGAAACTAAGACTCTGATTAAAAGAAGATTTCAGTGTAGCACTCACTCGTGCATCTAGAATTTTGTGCACTCATATTTCCAGAATGAATATTTTTGCATGATGGAAAATGTTAACACTGACAGTTGCTGCAGTTAGAATTTCCACTTGCAAAACATCTCCACATATATGGGCATACACATGCAAATTTAGTCCTCTACAGAACTGATACTGGAAAAACATCCAGACAGGTGTCCGTACATGTAAAGTCTCTTAGACAGAAGCAGAGACCAACATGAAAATTTGGCTATGAAGATCTATTTTTCCCAAAACACATTTATTTAGTATATTGGGGCAAAAATACACACACTGGTGATTTTTGATTCTCAGCATGGGCTACAACATTTTTTTTCAGAAAACAGACTGTACTGCTTTCGCTGCAATTTACATTTGCTTCCTGTAATGGAGCAATGCAATGATGCTTTGTATCAAAGGATCAGCTTGAAGGGTTTCCTAAACTGTAGCTTGTAGAGTCCTTACGATTTACAAAAAAGCCTTGCCTTGTCTCTGTAAGTTGTTGCTGGTCACACAGTCCAACCCTCTTATTTTTCTTCTCTCCTTATAAGTCATATTAAAAAAAAAACAAAACCAAAACCCAAACTAAAAAACTAAAACACTAAAAAAGCTCTGCAGATAATTTCCTAACAGTCCTGGTTTTGTTAAAAACAGGCTTCTCTTTTAGTGAATTTCCCTGTCCGTTAAAGTCTTCTTACTAACTGCAGTTTTTCTGAAAGTTAGGTACATGTTTTGGTAGACATAGCAATGGAATGCAAGGTCATTGATAATGATGCATCCCGCCAGATGTGCAAGCAGGAGGTGAACTGAATATTGACCAACTAAAGTATTCCATCCCATTCATGTCATACTTCATATAAAAGTGGGGGATCACGAGGATCTCATCCCTTTTCCTTATGGCCGACATAGGGAGAGGACCTTGCGAGTTGTCCCTGTGAACTGAGGCCTAGTGACAGACTGAATCCAGTTCCGGTTGGCTGCAGAGTCCAGTCCAGGACTTCGGGTGCCGGCCCTACATCTGCCGGAGCAGTTGCCGGGACTTTCAAGATTGGTTTTGTATATTTTGTATTATTTTCTCTATTTTTATTAGTAGCATTGAAACATTTTTAATTTTTTCCAACTCTCTTCTCTCTGTCCTTCTTTCCCTCACAATCGCCTGTCCTTAGTGGGAAGTGGGGAGAGAGGGAGTTGAAGGTGAAAGGGAGGGGAGAGGAGGTTAACAATACATCTGCCACGGTTTTATTGTCACCCTGCAATCAAACCACGACACCAACAAAGCAAATAATTGCTACTATGTGTGACCATTAGTTAGTTCTTAGTGGTCAATGTGAGCAGAGAGTGGTCCATGAGACAGAGTCTGTATTTAAACACATTCCATGAAGAAGCTTCTGAAAGCCATATCTCTTCTGGAGCTGACATAATGTCTCTGTGTTGGCTGCCACAAATTCCTAAAGCCTCTTCTGCTGATTTAGAGATTTTTGTGAGATTGCATATTCTTGAAGCAAGTTTAATAAAAGCATTCTGTTTATGTATAATCAATCTTTTTGTCTGTGTTTTTGCTCTGATCCAAAACCTGTTAGAGTAACTGTACAAATGAAGTGATGTAATGATAATGTAACATTCATTGTGCTGTGACTTGCATTAAGCTCTAAGCCAACTTCTTGTAACTCAGCCATTTCTATAAACCTCAGCAGATTTGGACTGACCAAGTTATCATTCAATTAATGAAAATGTCATACTCTATCTGTTGATAAACCTCTGTGTGAAATAGTTCTTAATATCAAACAGTTTTTTCCATGTCTTTGCCTATAAAGTTCCTTTGTGGTTTGTTAATGGTCTATATCAAACAGCACTGACATTCTCTGACACGATATCAAGGAAAATTATATTGAACATATAAAATTATTATTAATACTATATTGAAGACTTAAGAAATGAAGAAATCTTCATTATATTGCTTTGTTTTAGTACATATAATCTCTGTCTGGTGTATGCTTAGGGAAACGTGGTCTTTTTTGACTGCCATTTTGAAGAAAGTAATAGAATTAATTTAAATGGGTTGTTCCTATGCTTTTTTTTGTTTTGATATTTGACATTTCCTCTGAGGAGAAAACAATATATATATACACACTGATGGAGAGAGAAGAAAACAGGAGAGGATAATAAGAAAATGGATTCTGAAGTTGTATGTCAATTAATTTGCTAAGAGACCACAAGGATGTGACAAGACCACTGCTGCCATGCTGGCGTCCCCAGGCTTTTTTTTTTTTTTCCAATCTGTTGCAGACAAATCTTTTTCTGTAGGTTCAGCATTGATTTTATCATTAAATCAAAGTGCAAAGATGGTAGAAGTGTAAGTGGCAAACTTGGAACACAGAAGATTGAGAGAGCAATAGAAAAGAGATTGGGAGTACTAGAGAGAAGGCTGGATTTCCATTTCTTTTCGGGGGATATATTGGAAGAACTTCTGCTATTTGATTCCTCCTCTTAGTTTATTCTAAGCAGAGCATTTTAAGCAGTCGGGGAAGGGGGAAAAAAAAGGCAGACAATCACATTGTTATATTGAGGTGATAATGGTGACTAAAGTTCCCTAAAAGGTTAAGTGTGAGAATAAGCTGCCAAATTGTTTCTTTTAGAAATGCTTTATTAAAATAGGTACCAAACCTATCTCTCAGAACTATCCACCCAATCAATAGTGCAACAGTGTAAATGTGCACACCCGTCCCATTTAACAGCACTATGGTCTGGTTGTTCTAGCAGTCCTGTAACCTTACCAGGGTACACGAGCATGTTGTCAACAGTCCTAATTCAGTCAGTCCTCCTACTTTATTTATTTATTTTTAAATCTAATTTCCCTGTATTTTCTTTCAACAACAGTTTTACTCCTATCATATAATTTTCCAAAATGGAAGTTGTTGTCATGATCATGCTTTTTTTGGAAAACAAAAGAGATTTTATTGACCCCTATGAAAGTAAAGTTAGGACCAAACTTCATATACTTGAAAACTGCAAATCATTGCATCTTCAAATCTTTCTGTGATCTTCAACCTCATTACAGTTCACTTCAAGCTGCTTAGGACTTCTATCCCAGTGTTCTTTAGACACAGATAAAAAGTCTTGAAAACAGGTGTTACCCATCTCATATACTTCAGACAGGTAAAAGTTCAATATTTGGTCTGAGCATGATGCCATTTTCTGTAGCCAACACACTTTATCTCTGGAGTGTCTTCTTCCATCCTAACAGGATTAGGCTGATTTTAATTTTTAATGGTGAATTTCACCTCTTTAATAATGCTTATTTCCATTAATACTCTTTGACTCTGAAATCAAACTTTAGTCAGATGTGCAATTACTAGACAGTTACAGCTAAGTGAGAAACGTTGCTCCTCAGGAAGAGTTGGACTACTGTTTGAGCATGTATCCACCATAAAGTATCAATATTTCCAAGGCTAAGATTCTTCATAATTTCCCAGTCAGGAGCTTTTCTCCCAGTGTTACAATTGGTGCAGGAAAAATTTCCCCAAATTTATCGACCAGATGTAGAATGCTAAGGAGCACTTCACAACATCTTAAAGTCCTATTACTTTTCAATGGAAACTGTGAGGTTCAGTCCCTTTAGATTTTTTTTAATAAACTGCATTCAAGAGATTCTAAGGTACCATTGAATGTACTGTAAAAAATTGTTAGAACAAGACAGTAAGCTTAATATTAGTTTCAGTAATAACCTTGAAATAAAATTGCTTTAGATAGAGTTCCTCCTAGCAGAATTTGTGCCTTTCTAATGAATGGCTGTCTTCTGCCTGTCTAGTACCACTGGTGTGCTGATACTAAGGGCTCACTCATTCACTCCTTCACTCCTTCAGCAAGCATCCTGTCTGAGCATGAGGGGCTAGGACCACAATACACATTATAACACCTAAATTTGTCTTTATAATGTTAGTTGCATTTGTCTGTTATGAAGAAAATAACGTTAAAAGAAAGACACAAGCAAAATAGGCCAAAGCTTCAAAATTTCAGTCAGGACATTTTTTGGCAATGTAGCAAATTAAGGCTAATTATTGTACAGTGCCAAAGGCACTCTCTTCAGGAGCATGATGAAATTCTTTCCTCCCACTCTTCCATTAATTCACTCTTATCTCTGTGTAGTTTCTGCTAATGTCACTGTGACTCTGTTTTAACTGACAAAAAAAACCCAAAACAAAACACACTGACCCACACCACCTCAGGAGAAATGCCTGAAGGTTTCCTGTAAAATTCACAATTTTCAGTGTGCACAGAATATGTGGTTGCAACTGCAACATCTTTGAAAGTGACTGTTGCCTTCACTTAGATAGGATTCACTGGTGGGGGGTTGAGGAATTAGCTATATGCCTGTCTTCTTCATATCTCTTCCTTTAGGAGCACTGGAGCTCCTGGAAGAGCAAAGGGACAGTCTATACACCTAATAATTCTGATTGGTTTTTATTTGTGTGGTATAATCATAGAATACCACATTGGAAAGGACCTCAAGGATCATCTGGCCCAACCTCTCTTGGCAAAAGCACGGTCTAGACAAGATGGCCCAGCACCCTGTCCAGCTGAATCTTAAAACTGTCCAACACTGGGGAATCCACCACTTCCCTGGGGAGATTATTCCAATGTCTGACTGCTCTCATTGTGAAAAATTCCCCTCTTGTGTCCAATCAGAATCTTCTCAGGAATAACTTGTACGCCTTACCCCTTGTCTTTTCTATGTAACTCCTTGTAAAAAGGGAGTCTCCATCTTCTGTGTAGCCACCCTTTAAATATTGTAACATGGTGATAATGTCTCCCATTCCATACATTCAAGGTTCTCCTTAATGTAGAGCGTGATTCCTCCTCCTCTTCTTCCCTGCCTGTCTTTACAGAACAGCCTATACCCTTCCAACAGAATCCTCCAATCATTTGAGTTGTCCCACCATGTTTCAGTTATTTCTACAATATAATAACTTTCTGACTTGACACAGAGCTCCGGTTCCTTCTGTTTGTTCCCCTGGCTGTGTGCATTGGTATACATACCCTTGGGTTGGTTGTTCTTCTGGTTCTCATCTTGGAAGGCAGCTAAGGAAAATTTGTCACTGCTCTGGTTGGCCTGGCTTATTCTCTAGCTGGCTGCAAATTTGGAACCACCTCCTGCGTCCTGCATTTTAAAGTCCACATCACCAAGTCAGCCAGCCTGCTGCCAAAGATTCTCTTGCCAACCATCAGAAGATAGATGAAAATATAACACTACCTTTTCCACTCTTTGGCATGAAGACCAAGCTGAATTTACTCCTATATAATATTTTCCATGTATAGAAAGGATATAACTATTAAGTTTGAATGCTTAAATACAGAAGAGAAAAGCAGAAAAAAAAAGAAAATACATATACCTGTAAATATGTCCTGAGTTCATATATTTTTAAACATCACACTTAGTAACAAAATAAGGATTTTCATTTTACTAGTCTCCTAATCAGCTATCAGAAGCAACTCCCAAAAGCTTTTGTATTGACATTCAAAGGCTTCATAGGCTGGTAAAGCTGCACATACTTCTATAGAAGACAGGAATTTTATGCCTTACAAGCCAAGATTTTGCTGGTGCTAACAGAGTCTAGCTGTACAGTTGCTGTGCAAGATATCTGTAATAAAATTTTACTCACCTACAGGGACAGTTGAACCGCAGGTTTCCATCTACTGTTCCTGTTGCTGTGTGTGTGAGCTATAGTGCATCTTTTTTTTATTGACACGAGCATAGCTTACCAGAGAAGTATCTTCAGTAAGTATTTTAGAGCAGGCTAATGCAGTTTCTATCTCAGTATTTCTTTAAAATTGAATTCTAGGCTTCTGAGTGACATCAAAGAAAACAAATCCATTTTGTTTCAGTGAATCAAATAAGTGAAATACACTAATTCATATGAAACTCAAATAGTGGCAACTGAGGTTTCCCCACACGTCAAACTCCCCTTAATTTGCTTTTGAGGGAAGACTTCACAGCAGCAATTTTAGTAGATGCACAGCTGAAATGCGAGAGTAATTTCATTTGACTGTTGAAATAAAACTGCACTGACACATATTTGGGTGGAAAAGCATAAAGGCAGATTCTAACCATAGCAAAGCTGTGCCACTTAAAATCTAGAATTACTCTACAAAAAAACCTCAACATTCTTGTTTATTATTTGCTGCATTGTAATTAAAATCAAAGTCTTGCTTGGATTTTATGGATTGGACCATTTATGCCATTGGAACCCAGTTTTAATTTACCAAAATGGCCCCAAAACTGTGTTGGGATGGAAGACAGGATGCACTTTGTGACAGCTCTATTAAATAGCTTGTGCTATTTCTCAGCTTCACAAGAAAATCTGTACAGATAACATATTGCACGCTATTTTTACTTTTAGGCATTCTAAAGATAGATAGAATGAGAATGACTTACATGTATAAACATACTTTTCATCCAGCAAGATTAAAAATGCATTCAAAAAAATGAACATATAAAATAGCTTGACAAACTGCAGACCCATGGTCACATCTGTATTACAAATTCAGTGAGTGTTTAACAACACACAGCACCACTACAAAAATGCGTAGTGGGGAGTATGGAAGATTATTATATCTAATTGAAGAACTGTAACAGAGAATCTGGTTTGAATGTAGTTATTTAAATTCAAATTTTCTGCTCTCTTCTACCTAGGTTCTTATATAACCCTCACCAATGTAATATGTGAGTATATCCCAGAAGATCAT
The DNA here is from genome assembly GCF_036013445.1 of Caloenas nicobarica. Classification (NCBI taxonomy): domain Eukaryota; kingdom Metazoa; phylum Chordata; class Aves; order Columbiformes; family Columbidae; genus Caloenas; species Caloenas nicobarica. The sequence continues at coordinate 178,967,312 of NC_088245.1, forward strand.
TAACTGATGTGACTAGCATTTGTCACATCTTATTCTCACTCCTTTCTTTCAAGTGGAAAATTATCTGAAGTTTTTTGATCTAAGAAGGTGCATATACTTATAGAATTCATGCCTGAGATACTATGGATATTTGTGATTGGAAGTAAGATCAAGCAAACCCTTAGTGGATGTGAAACGACAGTTGCTGAAATTAATATAATGATTATAGTGTCTGGGAATTTCTTCTGCACATTCAGCGGGGGCCACAGACAGATTTACGCAAACCTATTGTCTTCCAGAGTAGAACTGCTACTTCATTTGCTTGTTTGTGTGGTTTTGGGTTTGTCTTTGTTTTGTGTGTGTATATGTAGTTAAGTACTGTTCCCTTACTTACAGTAGCATGGGGGGTTCTCTACACAATGATGCAATAAGCTTCACTGGTATTTACTTCATAGGAATATATGAACTATAGATAATCACAGTGGTTAGTAGAATTCAGCAGTGCTATCAATTTTTCAGTATAACAGAATAATAATAAAAAAAGAATAGAATGTTTGTATATTACTATATTTCTTATTTTTAGGTTCATGTTAGGATGTCCTTTACACATCTAAGAGTTTTTGAGGAAACTTTCATATTCAATTCAATTCAATTCCACTGCTTTTATGAGTAACTAAAAAAACCCCAACAAAACCAAAACCAACAACAAATAGTGACATAGAATGGTTAATTGTAATAATTTTTTTTGGTGTATTTGTCCAGCAGATTTTTTTTTACTTCATCTTTAACTTGTGGTTAGATATTTGTGACTCCGGAATCTATCAGGAAATGTGAGATTAATTATTACCTTTTCTCCCATAACAGTAATTTGAGAAGTTGCTCAGGAAGCATTGGAAAAGAAAATGAGAAATTGGAGAGATGTGCTGGAGGATACAAAGAGATATCAGGCAGATCTTGAAAGAAAGATTCAAGACATAGATTTTATGAGATAAACGGAGCAACATGAGAAGAAAAAGATCTCATTAATCTCTCATGTTTTTCTCTCTTTACAGATTGAGCACTAAAACAGAAATAATGCAGCTGATTTGAGATCAGCAGGGTTTTTTTGTGAATAGAAGTCTGAGAAAACAGATCAGTGAACACCAGAGTGTTATAGGGAAAAGGATGCAGATACTCCCTTAGCTCAGCCCTTCAAACCATTCCAGCCTACTGTGATTGTTCTTGAAAGGAAAAGAGAGGCAGGACTCCGAACCCCATAAATCGTTTAGGAAAATCAGGTGTATTAAAATTAAAAAGAAGGAAAAAAAAAACCCAGTACTTCCTGTATTGCAGTAATTCTGCTCTGTTGTTGATTTACTGTATTCTAGCTTTAGGATGAGGTCCTGCACAGTGTTTTTAATTTGACCATTTTAGGAATTTTGAGGATGTTTTTTCCTTTGCATTCAGAAAAAAAAGCATGGAAAATTTTCATTACTTTTTATCTGATAAAATGATAGTGGGAAACTTAAAAGACACCATTTCTTTAAGATTACATTTGAAATTTACAAATTTATTTTCTACTTCGTGTCTTATAATAGAAATCCAAAGGTCAAGTAGAAACTAAGGGTGGATATATACATTCTGATGATATTGTCTAAAAAGTGGAAATCTATTCCATTGTTATCTTGTGAAGTGGATTGGTTCAGAACCGGTCACACCCTCTTTTCCTCCCTTGTTCTGCAGTTATTGCAGGAGTCATCCAGACTTTAAGATTCTTTTCAAGGTCAAGGCTAGTCATAAAAACACCTGATCACTCTTCAATACCTCAGTATCTACATTGTCTGTTCGTCGTCTCAAGGACATACAACACTTCTGCAATAGAAATTCTCACTGGATGCTCCTTTCTGAACAAAAGTACCACGATGCTGTTGATAGGCAAGGGCGTGTGTTGGTTTGCATGTTTGGAGGGTGGTTGGTTACTGTGGCACAGTCTGAACTGGCTCTAGCAGGCCAGATGAGAGATGATGTGCTCCTTGAACCAGCTCCTTGCTCTCTGTATTGCTACTGTTGGAATAGCTGTAGCTGCAAGATCCCTGGCAAGTTGATTTTGAACAGCAAGCCGTCAATTGTCCTTTCTATTTGCCCTTTGACAGACTACATCCATGGGTCTCAAATGAAGACTCTGGATTCTGTGGTGGTGCTGCAGTCAACTTCAGTAACCTTCAAGAGTATTTGTCATTTTACCATGCAAGTAAGCTCACACTTTATTCTAGAGATATGAGTATTTCTGTAAGTTTTCTCTTCAGTGCTCCTCAAAGTTGTGTTATTTCCATTTCTAAGTGAGGAGGCACATCTACAGATTGACTGTCAGCCAGGTTTCGATGTGAAATACAGTATGGACCTATCTTAGACTATGAGTAAGATACTACAAAGAGTGGCCTCATGGAAGGAGGGCAAGAAACAGAACAACACTGTGTGGAAAATGTTTGAAGAAAAAAGTCCAAAACACAAGAAATTAAGCAAATTATATGAGATGTAAACAAGGCAAATTAATTCTAAGAAATTTTAGATTTTTATATAGTCTTTCAGCAAGAAATGTAAGATTTCTCTGATAATCAAAATGTGCTAATCTTTAAAATGAAGTTAGTTCACTGAAAATTGGTCTTAATCTGTTGCTTACTAGAGAAATATTCTAAAAAGGGCTGTAGCAACTAAAAACCACTGAATTGAATCAGGCTCTGAGACTGAGCAGAGAACTGCATTCAGCCTGTGGCAGACCTATTGTATCAAATTTAATTCAGAGCATTTAGTGTTGTGTTTTTTGTTGTTTTTTTTTTTCTTGCCCTCATTTTCATGTTTCTTCTCTGTAGACATTTGAATGAATACAAAATATGTCATTCATTTCAGTCTGAGAGACACAAGAGACAGTTCCTTCAATGATGCTGTTTTCTTCTTAAAAAGAAAACTGTCTGATGCAGATTCTCATCTGGCATGTATATTGTCATTCTTAAATGGATATGAAGGTGTTATCACACTCATCCTCTCCTCTCCCTTTCATATTGATCTTTACAATAGGCAGAAAGTCTTAAACTTTTGAATTTATCACAATGGCTTTTATTGCCTTATCAATTCTAATGGGTTGAGCTCTCTGTATCTGCATTGAGATCTTTCCTATCTTCTTGCTTTTCTCACATTTCCAGAAGTCTGTCAAGTTCCAAAACTCTTTTCATAAGACATTATACAAACGTTTTGGGGTTTCTAATCTGCTTGAAAAAGAAGTGACTACACTCTCCAGGAATAAAAATTATGTCTCAAAAGGAAACACCTCTTCTTCAGAAAACCCTAGGTCTAAAGAAAGATGATTATCTCTGACCTGATCCTTTCCCTCCTGTCTCATTTAATGTTTTTCTTCTCTCTTCAGATTTCAGATTTGATAGCGTTGCTGCCAGAACATTTAGTTTTATTTAAATGTAACGACACGAACATTGCTAATCTGGTTTCCCTTCATTCGTTTGCGCACTTACTGTCAACAATAGTTTTATCAGCCATCAGAATCTAATTGAAATGGCAGTGCTGCATGTAGTCATTCAATAATTATGAAATAAATAGAGTGAAAATTCAAATGCATTTGAAAAAAACAACCCCTAAAGTAACACAAACAGAAAAAGGTAGTTAAAGAGATCCCTCTATGATTTTTTATTTCTTTTAAATGCATATTTATCTGAAGACATCGCTTCTAAGCTTCAAAGGCAGATTACTGTGTATTGTTTCTGTATTACGAAAAGAAGAATGACTGGATGGAGTTAATATGGAAAATTGTTCTAGTAAACAGTACAAAAAACCACTTCATCACTGCACCACCAAAACATGCTTTGCTTTTTCTTCAGAGAACTCCTGTGGTAATACACACATGACAGTTAATAATAGATTATAAAAAGCAGTGCCCTTTATCATCTAAACACCAACTCTTTAGAGGCTTGAAAATAGAACAGTCTGTTCAGTGATTGAAGAAAATGTGACGTCAAAAGGCTGTTCTGCTCCTTATTTGAAATCTCATCGAGTTATTCTACATACTCTACACCCTATGCTAAAAAAAACAGGGCTGCGAATTGTTCACAGACTGTAGAGTTTTGCCTTAATGGAAACAATACAGCAGTAGTGTACTTTAACTTTTGAAAGAAAGGGTAACAACACAGCTCTCAAAATAAACCAAGGTCATGAATGTATATAGGTAGTCCTGTGATGGGTTGGCATAGCAACTATTTCTTAGAACTCTGTTGCTGCCTAAGTAAACAACTAAAGCACTGAGCATGTCTCTGCTAAGCCGTGCCCATCTGCAGGACAAGCATATATTGCACATGAACATTTTCTTGCATAAATGGAGATATTTTAGTGGTGTTCACTTATGCTGTCATCGTTGTCAGTTTTTTTATCATAAAACCTTATTTTCTTACTGGTTTTGTGATGTAATTGAACTGAAGATTCTAATTTAAGGTGGTTTTTTTCAATCCACAGCAAAGCTTGGCATAAGTAGTCTCAGCCTAGATATTTTTTATGCCTTTGGTTTGTGTAATTTTTTAATAGCATATTTTTCAGAATGCCAACAAAAACTAAATGTGGACATAAATTAGTCATGGCAATCACTTAAATGAACGGCACACCAGATTGCATATATCATGAAAGGCTACTCCATAATGCAGTCTTTTTATGTATATTTGTGACAATTTTTATTCAATGTGTTACCCTAATATATATTTTAAATGGCTATCATTTAACCTGACAGCCTTTCTTAACTGTAAAACATGCATTTAGATGTGTATCCTCTGATCTTGAAAAACAAACGTAGCTTACAATCCTTTAAATAAAGATTTATTTATGAATAGTTTATAATGAGTTTACAAAATGATTCTTTAAAATGGTTAATCATTTATAATAAAGTCTATCTGAGTCATCTGTGTCTTATAATCAGTTCAAACACCTATCAACACGGTTATAACTAGCTGCAACAGATGATACTAATGTCCATAATATACTGGTAAGTTATTAATAAATACTTTGTAGATGGCAATAATCTGTTCATTAGAAGTTATTATTGATAGATACAAGCTCTCTACTAGTCTGTTAGATTCTTTAAAAAATTACTAACCATTTTAGTTAATAAATCTTTGCAAACTATGTATCCATTTTTAATGAATGAATGTTGCAATTAGTAAATTCTAGATGTCTGATTTCCCGGAGTAGGAATGTTAGATTCTCTTTGATGTGGTTTCCCTGAACATTTTGCTCTGCACCTCTCCTCCTAATGAGCTTGACAATTCATGCCATCAAGGCACAATAGCACACTCTCTTCTACTTCTTCCTCCTTCATTTGTTTCTTTGCTAGGAACCTTTTATGGGTCCTCTGATCCTTCTGCTTCTTAGAAAAATGTAATGCATGGGGGAAAGCCCTCATGTCCCACCTGAGAGCACATGGGGACAGAGGATGGCAGAGAACCTAAATTGCTCTGCTCCTGCTCCAATATATTTAGATACAAGATGCAATGCCTGTTAAAATACTTCACCACAGCATTGACAGTGAGTGTGGTATTTTCTTAGGGTGGGATTTGTCTCACTTCACATTAGTTCTTCCTAGTCTCCCTCAGTAGACTGCCTCTGAACTTCTCTTAACAGGCATACGATATCTTAAGAGTAGATACAAGCACTTAGTAGGTGTGATGAATCATCCTCTGGAAGGGCTTAACTCTCCAGCTTCTGCTGACTACAGAAGGAAGCTGGCAACATGTTTTGGCTGAATACTAAGCTCTAGATAACTGAAATTAATTGATGTGATTGATGTCATTACTGTGGGATTCAGCTCAAGTTAAAAAATCTAAATTTAGTTATGTGTAATATAGCTCTATATCTATACGTACACCAAGTATCTAAATTTCCATCATAGTTGGCAATGGCCTACCGATACATCAGTCTGGAGACTGGAAAGTTGTTATCCTCTGTAAAGTATGCAGATATATTTGGTTGGCTGAACAGTCCTAAGGATTTCATTGGCTGTGTCGGCTATATTTCCAGTGACTATATGATCTTACACTTCTAAGTCACATGTAGATGCTTACATTTACAGATGACAGAATTTAGAGAATTTGGATTTTGCCAGTGGTGCTCGAATAACACAATGCAATGATGAAATAATCTATTGGCATGCAAACAAAATGTCCAGTTATAATTATGACTGTGGGCTGTTCCAAAGGCTGTTAGGATTTTGCATAATTTAATTGCCTTTTATCAACTGTCATCTTTAGAATAAAAAAGCTTTAGCAGGCATGGTGTCCTACAGCCTAGCTTCTGTTTCATGATAGGCATTATAAAGCTACTCCTGAGGTCTCACATATCTTGGCTTAGTGCAGCACTGCTGCAGAGAACTCATTGTCACTGCATTCTGGATGAATGGGACACTATTCCTGTATGGCTTCAACGTATAGCTGAAAGAATTTATTTTTACTGACCTTGGGTTTATGATTCAATTGACTTTATATGTGATACTATCTTGGATTCTCAGCTCAGCTGGGCAGTTCCAGTACTCTTGGGAAGCAGACAAGGCTTCTCCCATGGCATCTGGCTGTGCTGACAAGAGTGTGACAGAGTGATAGATGCAAGCACTTGTAAATCTATGTCTAGTATCATTTGTTCTTAGATATGTTGCAGCCCCTACCTTGAAACCGGCACATAACAGACTTAGCTGATGCTTCTGTCTCTCTGAATTTTCTGCATTAATATCAGACTAGAGATTTCACATTCTTGTTAAGTTGCTATAGTTGTGCACTGCAAGGCTGGTCTGGATAAGAAATCAGCAATGTATTTGTCAGTCTCTTTCATGCTTGCACTTTGCGGATCCAATAGCATACACTAAAGGCTTTCTGTGACTGACAGTGTTTTTTAAAAAGCACTCCCCAGTGATTTATGGGTACTTCCTACTGAGATAGTTTTTCTGTCTTTGACCATGTTGTTCAAACTTCTTGCATGAAAACACTGTTATAAAAAACTGAATTACAATTTTGACTCATTTGGATTTGGGTGGTGCTAGTAACCCTGGACCTGATAACTTCAGCCTGTCTCTTCTATAACAGTACTACCCTGTGTCCCATCTCACTTGCATCACAATGACAACAGTTTCTTTATTCACATCCCTGTATTGATAAATCCAATAGCTATGTTTTATTGACCTAATTGTCATATGACATCTTCTTTCAGCGTACATAGGTTGTTTTCCCCCTCCCCATAAGTGTGATTTGTAATTACTAGTAGCCTCTGAGTAATTAGCATCTCAAGTATGGGCATTTCTTACTCTGCATTTACTGTCTCAGATTTAAGGTCTTGGGAAAAAAGAAGACTGTTATATATGACCTGTACAGAAGTGAGTGTTTGTCCTCATGAAGTCATTTTGTACTTACACAGTTTGTTACTGATTTTCCTGTTTCCTATATCATGCAAAGGAACTTATGACTGTGGTCTGCTATACACTGTACCACAGTGTGTCTGTCCAACGTCAACTATGATATAGTTACACTATGTTTCATTCCAGGAAGCATCCTCAGACAGTTTGAATACACTTCTGTTGTGCAGAATGTGGTAAGGTAGCCACTTTTTCTACTCAAGAATACTTGCCAATGTCTGTCTTTTTTATTTTGGAATTTGGCATTAGGTCTTTTACCTGTAATTTTTAATTTTTTTCTTTTGCCAAGTCTGCAGACATTTGGCAGTGAGCAGTTTTGTGTTTTATTTAAATAACTTCAGTCTATATAAATGCGCTTCTTGATTGAAATTTCGGTATCTACCACACAGCTTAGCCAATATGTATGCTCTGTGACTTTCACAAAGATGTCTTTATCTATCATGTTCTCATTTATTCCTGTTCTTTGTGTATGTTTTCTCTTCTAACACACTGGACTCTTCGAAAGGCCAGTGCTGTTTCAGCAACATTGCTTCAGCTATCTTCATGTGTAACAAAGAAGAAGCCAGTTTAGATTTTCAAAAACATCACAGTGACCTTTAGCAGAAACGTACCACAGTGGATTTGGCTACTCTAGCTGTGTTTATTGTTATTATTAATTTTTTAAAAAAAATTTACATTCGATTAGAGTGTGATTCTTTGTTCCCTGCCTGAACTTTACTAAATTTACAAATTAACTTCCTTTATCTGAAAGCATCATTCCTGTGTTAAATAAATGTTTGAAATTCCAGCATATATACTTTTCTTTGGTTTTGTGCTTACAGTTGTTATTGAAAGAATCACAGGATCACAGAATGGTTAGGATTGGAAGTGACCTCTGGAGATCATCTAGTCCAACCCACCTGCTAAAGCAGGTTCACCAGAGCAGATTGCACAGGAAGGCGTCCAGGCGGGTTTTGAATGTCTCCAGAGAAGGAGACTCCACAACCTCTCTGGGTAGCCTGTTCCAGTGCTCTGGCACCCTCAAGTAAAGAAGTTTCTCCTCATGTTTAGATGGAACATCTTATGCTTGTCTGTGCCCACTGGCCCTCATCCTATCGTTCAACACCTCTGAAAAGAGTCTGGTCCAATCCTCTTGACATCCACATTTCAGATATTTGTAAGCATTCATAAGATCCCCTCTCAGCCTTCTCTTCTCCAGGCTGAACAGACCCAGCTCTCTCAGTCTCTCCTCAATAAAAAATGCTCTAGCCCTCCAATCATCTTTGTAGCCTGCTGCTGGACTCCCTCCAGTAATACCTTGTCCTTCTTAAACTGAGGAGCCCAGAACTGGGTGCAGTACTCCAGATGCAGCCTCACCAGGGCAGAGTAGAGGGGGAGGATAACCTCCCTGAAAGGGGAGGATAACTTCCCTAAAATATCATAATGTGGTTTTAAAATAGGTTACCCTGGTTGCAGATTTTTTTTTTCTCATGTAATACTAAGGAAATTTTCATGTACTAAACTTGCTTTCTGCCTTTAAATTTCCTGTATTTTTTACTCTCTCATCATCTTGTTGGTGATAGTCCACACTATGCAAACCATTTATCACTGCATTAGCACGATATATGTGCAAAAAATCATCCTTCGAATTGATACTTTTTTGTTGTTTTAGCAGATAGTTTTCTCTTTACTACAACCGTTGTATATGTTGTCATATGCAAAGCATTTCCACCATTGAGCTTTCAAGTCTTCCTTGCAGCCTTAATGTTTTTTTGAGCCCTGTGCACAGGATTTAGGTGTTTTTTCCCTATTCCCATGCTTTCTCAATGCTGATGAGTAAATTACTTATCTGTCTGCTCCACTAAAGCTCTGCACATGGTTGTGTCTAGTCTTCTGGGCTGCACATACCTGTTGCTTTCCACAGATCTTCTTTGGGATTCCTGAGCATTTACATTTCAGCTGTTGTATCTTTCATCTCTATTAGTGATTTATCACAGGTTAATTTATCTCGTTGTGCTGAGCTGACCTCAGCTGACAGGTAAATCCCTGTCTAGTCATTCACTCACTGCTGTCTACAGTGGGATTGGGGAGAGAAACAGAGGGCAAAAGTCAAGATAAACACAGTTAAATACGTGAAGGGGAAAAAGCCAAGAAAAACACCAGGTGATGCAAAGATAATCGCTTACCACTTCCCACCAGCAGTTAGTCTCTGAGCAATGGCTACACTGGAAAAACTTCCTCCATCCTCAGTTTTGTGGCTGAGCATGTCATTGTATGTTATGCAATACCTGCTAGGTCAGTTTGGGTCAGCTGTGTGCCCTCCCAGCTTCTTGCCCACACTCCAGTTTACTTGCTGGAGGTATCAGAGCAAGAAACTGAGAAGACCTTGACATTGTGTAAGCACTTTTCTGCAACAAATAAAGCATTGGTGTTTTATCAATACTGTTTTGTTCACAAATCTAAAACACAGCACAGTATGGTCTGCTACGAAGAAAATTGACTCCATCTCAACCAAACTCAGGACATTCTTAAAATTTCTGAATCACACACCAGCCATTCTGTGAAGTTTGGCAATATAATTTTTAATTTCATCAGTCTTCATTTTAAATTATTGAAAAAATGCATATAACATCTTTGTGTCCACATAAAGCTTTTGAGAGAATGTGTTTGATTGTTTAGGATTTTCACTGAAGTATTTAAATTCCATTACAGCTTGGAACAGCCATTACAATTTATAGAATATCTTCTCAGGCTTGTCTATACACTGAGGAATCACAGAATATAACAGTACTTCTCAGATCCCGGCCCTGATGAATCTGTCCACTGCACTGTAATTCCACTTGGGGATGACAGTGTCTCTTGCCCTTCTCCATGTCCTTGCTCCCATATGAAAGAAATCTGAATTTGCAGGAGGGGCAGAGTGTCCTTTAGTTTTGTATTCTGGCTTGAAAAATCAAGGGAAAGGACAAAGTGACGTAGTCTTGGCCTCCAATCTACAGACAGTTTTAATTTGCATCCTTTTTTAAATGGATTACTTTTCCTTGTATGGACTAAAGATTGGTTACTTAGGGAAGTTCTTCTCATGTACATCTCCTTATGCAGCTGAATTGCAACCTTTTATTTCTACTACTTCCTGTCCTCTTTGTTTATTAGTGTTTGTTGTTAGCCTTTGCTTTTGTTTTTATTTTGTGGGGTTTTTTGTTTTATTTTGTCCTTTTTGTTCTTTTTGCCTCTGATCTTTGATTTCTTTTGGAATTCATTTCTGATACAATGTGATCAAGGAGAAGAGAGGAAGAGGGAAGAGAGGGAAGAGAGGGAACAGAGGAACACAGCAGAAAGCCAGTGATGCCTCCAGATCTTATTTTTCCCTTTATTTAAACTGTTTTTTACTACCAATAGCCTCCTGGAAGAAGAGTTCTGTAAGGTCCTACTGATCACAGTATAGGGCCTCCCTGTCAGGAAGCTATTTATCTTAACAAAAAGAAATATAAATCAAAGACAGAAGATCCGGATTCAGTAGTAATAATTCAAGAATCTGGACCAATCTGGGTCTGGATACAATAATGCTTGGGTAATAATCTGGATCTGGATAATGCAGTAATCCAGATCTGGATTCAGTAATAATAATTCAAGATGTACTATGACTTGCTGGGCTTACTGCTCAAAGTTCCTGTCTATGCATTAACAATAATTGATCTCACTGTCTAACAGAGATGTTGAAAGTTTTCATTACTTTTTGTAAATAACATTAATATCCTTGTCTGAAAAGTATACAGAAGTAAAACATATTTTCATGTATTTTTACAGCTCAGATTTTTGTCTTAAGACAAAGCATTCTCTGTACTAGACTATATGATGAAAGTCTGAATATTTTTATTGGAAAAGTAAATGCACTGGATACTGAGACCTATCAAGCAGCTGCCTTGCATACAATGTGACTGGATTAATAAAAGCTTTAATATGCAGGTTTCTTGCCTGTGCATGGTATATGATACTGATTGTAGATTATTTTGTGATGATAGACTGCAACTGCTCTGAAGGCGTTAGTTTGATGTATGATATTGATACACTGTAGATTAAAACTCCTGTAGTTTCTCCTTAATAATAACACATAAGAATTATTATGATCTATTGCTAGCAACAATCTGGAGATGCATTTGTTTGTTTTCTTTTAACAACATACAGAACACAGAAGTATAGGCAAAAGAAAATATGAAACTTGGGAAAAATTACAAACTAAGAAATTCGCATTTTCAGTTTCAATACTATTGCTTCAGAAAGTATGTTTTGATTTCACAGTCCTGGGAAACACCACCGAGGAAGAGCTTTGGTAATGACATACCTACCTATGACTCTTTTAGTAGAAGTGACAGCAAGTTCAGAAGTGAAAGGTGAAATTCTGTCCTATTGCTACTGAAAGGTTTAGAGAGAGGAAAAAGTTGCCTACCAGATTTTAATTTTTGTGTCTTTACCACTAATCTTCTGTGGTCTTTTTCAATAACACAAGAAGCAAGTAAAAAAAATGTTGCAGGGTGAAGTGCAAGAGTCCTGTTGAATTCTTCCTGTCTGAGGTCAGGCAGTACTCTGTGTAGGGTTATGTGATGGTGTTACAGAATAAGGATGCTGCTGGCAAGAAATAAAGGTGGAGGGGAAATGCCGTAAGGGTCTTACTTGAGATGCTGCAAAGGCTTGTATGTTAGGTGTCAATGCAGGCTGAACATGCCTGGGGCTAGAAAGCTCAATCCAAAAAGAAAAAAACAAAAAGCAACACACAGTGTTGAGCTTTACAATGCCTCAGTTTGTGCCTCAGACCCTGGACTGCAGTCCAGGCCTCTCTGAGGCACCTACACTTTATGTATTGTGAACGAGAAGCAAACACCTAAAGAATGTATTCACAATAAGTAGCATAGTGTGCAGATGCTGTCTAGAGGCAATCCATAAAGAAACATGGAAGAAAGAAATGTTTCTGAATGCCTTCCTATTTCTAAAGTCCAGGCATGCAAATAGAGTGTTTTTCCCAGCTAAAGTTACTTTTTTGCTAAGAAATTATAAAGCAAGCAAGAGAAAATCTAAGCACATATTTTTACCTTCGTGTTCTGATTTCAGCTGAGATGGACCTAATTTTCTTCCTAATAGCCGTCGTAGTGCTGTGTTTTGAACTTAGTATGAAAATAAGGTTGATAACACACTGATGTTTTAGTTGTTGCTAAGCAGTCAAGGACTTTTCAGATTCTTATAGTGGCCTACAAATGAGAAGATGTGGAGTGCACAAAAGGTTGGGAAGAGACACAGCTGGGACAGCTGACCCCAACTGACTAAAGGGATATTCCATACCATATGACTTCATGCTCAGTACGTGAAGAAGAAGGAAGTGTGGGACATTTGGAGTGGTGGCGCTTGCTTTCCCAAGTAACAGTTAGGCATGATGGAGCCCTGCTTTCCTGGAGATGACTGAACACCTGCCTACTGATGGGAAGCAGTGAATGAATTCCTTGTTTTGCTTTGCTTGTGTGTGTGGCATTTACTGATTAAACTGCCTTTATCTCAACACACGAGTTTTATCACTTTCAGTCTTCTGATTGTCTCCTCCATCCCACTGAGGGGGAGTGAGTGAACAGTTGCGTGGGACTCAGTTGCTGGCTGGGGTTAAACCACTACCAGAGAAATCAGAAATCAGATATTGTGCTTTGTATAGAAAGGCTACCATTTAAAGATATAGCGAGTCAGGTGCTTAGACTGCAAGAAAAATGGGTTAGGGCTCATGTATGTGGTGGTCTCAAGGAGAAAAAAAAGGAAACTACTGCATGGTGCGGCACATGACAGTGACCAGAGAGCACACTCAAGATATTAAAAGAGTCAGGTATAAAACCAGCAAAGATTTCCACATACTGGCTTTGGAGGTACCCCATGGCTAGGGCCCATCTTGTTGCTGTGCCACATCCTGCACAGTGGAGTTGTGCCAAGGAACAAGCACAGATACCAAAACCAGTGCTGTAAGTGACATCTGTGACTGAGCTAGTAATCCCAGCTTCTCAGCAGAGCTAGTTAGTTTTAAAATATGCTCCTCTGATAGGTCTATACCCTTTCTAGCTCAGGAGATAACAGTGATGAGGCTATTCCATTGCTTGTTGGAGACACACCTGAAATGTCCTGATTCACTACTGAGTGCTTCATTAGTCTGTATTTTCATAATGATTTTATTGCAAGCTGTTCCATACATCAGGGAAAAATACTACCTATGTCCTCTTTTGCTATTTGTGGGGATAATTGGTACCTTGAGAGTGCCACATACACACATACCAATTGTACCTATTTAGACAGATGCATGCAGTTCTGTCACAAATACATGATCGCATGCAATCTGTGTGTTATAGGTTTACAATCATGAAAGCACATAGACATATGCTCATTACGGTAATATTACCTTCCCCCCCAACATGTTAAATGTATTGTTTGCAGTTTTACAAAATTGGAAATTAAAGTTTGTTGGGTAAATGAAAGCAGGCATTCATTAAGGCTTTGGTTGTACCCAGCAGAAGGTGATAGAATAAGCGAGGTCTTGCTGTATTAACCCTACAGAATCCATTATAAAAACATAAACCTACAATATTTAACCATAGCTGTAATAACAACAACAACAGCAACGACAATAACAATAATATGTTGGGTTTTATTTCTGTAGAGAGGAACCTTTTCAATTTTCTTATCATTATGTTATTGACCTGCCTTTCTTTTTGTTTAAAACCTGATGGAGCCTTGGGGAACAGTGTCTGTAGCACTGATGGAGAGCTGCAAATAGTGTTTCTGTGTATGAAGGCCTTGGCTTTCCTGGTATTTTTGAAAGATAGGCTCTTGATCGCACTAGCAGGGATCTGTCAATTTATACCTTTATGCTCAGCTCTAGATAGAGTTAGGCTACATTCTGTGGGCTGTATAAAAAAAAAAGTTGTTACATGCCTATGTGGCAATAAATTCTGTGAAGAAGGATACATATTATTAAAAGAACTTTAAGTGATATTGCTTTTAAAAACTCAGCATGCAGGCTGGGCATGGCTTTTGTAATGCATATAGTCCCACCACGACCCTGTAGTTAGTACCCACATTTTTACTTAATTATCCAATGCATATTGCTTTTCACGCATGCAAGCACTGTGCTATTCTACCAATCTCTCCTATATGCTTGTAACACTATGAAATTCAGTGTGAAAGGTCCCATACAAAAGCAGATTGTTCATCTTAGTGTACTGGAAGGGAATTTAGAAGGAGCTACTTTCGTGAGTTCACTCATACATTGTTGACTAATGGCCTCTAAATGGGTACCTCCAAATGATGGAACGGTTAATATTCTGCTAATATTTATGCTGAAATACTGGAGTACCAGGAAGCATTATCTGCTGTGTGTTAGTGCCGAGGTATTCATGAAGTATATACAAGTCATCTTAAAACAGGGTGGTCAGCAGAGATTTGCTTCACTCATGTTGTAGTCAAAATCATGTCTGTAGTACTGCAGCTTGAACCCCCGCATTATATTATGTGATCATCTGAAAAGTAAAATGCCTACTTTTTTCTTTCCCACATAAATAAAAGAAGGATTAGTAAGAAAAACTCTGAGACTTTTTTCTTATTCTTTAGTTATGTGGTTAAATTACACTGGAAAAAATGCTTTGGGTTTCATTCTAAGTAGAATGCTTTAGTTTTTGTCTGAATGAAATGAAAAGTTCTACAAATTTCTTTTCATTACAAAAAATAATCTATGTCCTGAAAATTAGGGTTCTTTTCCTTTTCCAGATGTCTAGGTTTTATAAAACCAGCTTAACATTTTTTTCAATGCAATTTTCATTTCAAAATGCAAAATTACATTCAAGTATTTTCATTTTTCTAAATGCAACATATTTATTCAAGCAATACTTATGTGTAGTTTAAGTTTGCTCATAACTTAGCTTTTTATCCAAATTTATTTGCCTCACAGTGGTTGCCCAGTCGTAATTTGTACTTGCAAGTTTCTCTAGAGATATGAAAGTGCATTTGGTAAAAACTGGTTAGCCTGTTCATTTAGACAGTATCTCTTATTTGCCTTATTCTGATGAAATTGTTCCCTTCCCAAAAGTATCTGGGACAAAATGGTAGACTTAGCTTTTATTATTTCTTTCTTGTCAGGAAAGTTGAAAAAGTTTCACCCATTCTGTCATCCTGGCTGATGGACAGCAATTTATTGGAAATCATGTTTAAGTGCAAGAGATGTTATGTACAAGATTCATTTAACTTTTACATTAATTGTTGGCAATTTGCTATCCTTAAAGCTTGTTTATTTGAACATGCCTTTGCATACTTATGCAAATTTTTGTTTACTATAAGTTTCTAACATGAAACACAGTTTTCTTTCATTTTTTTATAATTAATTCCCATTAAAAATAAATTGTCAAGATATAATGGTCTCATGCATTGTTGATGTTATCCTGCAATTTAATTATATTATAAGATGATCAGAGACTAATTTCACAAGCTTTTTTAGAATAAGCTGTGTTTTCAGACACCATTTTCTCACCACCAGTGGAAAAAAAGTCTTCTCTAACCTTTTCAAAGGGAAGACAGTAAAAAATGAGATGTACCTCCTCTAGATCTGCAGGCTGTAAATTGCATGCCCTCATGTGTGTGGCTACATCAAACTCCTCTGAAAGTCTTTTTTTCTTGTTTATAACTAAAATCCTTACATCCATATTTAGATATTACTGTGTTAACTATAATGTGCTTGACAGGAATGAGTACAATATACATAACCATGTAGTCAGCTGTAATATCCATTTGCAAAGCTGTCTCGGGGAAATGAGACTATGAGCGTAGGAGCAATAAATTTCTTCAGTTAACATAAACAAATCTGTGCTTGATTTGTGCTCTATGTGCAGGATTGTCACAAACACGAATTCTTTTTCTAACTTGGCTTTTGTTCTTGCTGTATGAGGTAAACACTTATATTTACCTTGCAGATGTTGTTTACAAACATTGCCTTCTATTTTGGTATGTCTAAATGATCTTACCATATTTTTTTTTTCTTTTTTTTTTTTTAATATATTACCGTAGTTCATCGTGTGCGGTATCTTTAAGAAGTTGCACATAAACCTGAGAGCTCGGACTTCAGATAAGACTAGTGACAGGTGATAGCCATTCCGGTCTGAAGAGTTGGAATAATTTTCTGCAGCTTCCTCTTCTAAGCAATTTTTCTGAGAATCACAGTCTCCATACTTTTATAGGCTATTTTTTAAAAATTCAGCTTGATGTACCAACATCTTGCACTTGAATCTGTTCTACCTCACTTCTGCCAAATGTTCCAGAAAGACAGTCCACAGCTCTCAATTCTTTCTTAGGTTTGTGTTTGATTTGCCAGTCTGATCTCTATAATCAAATAAATATTTTTTTTAATATTTGGTGAATGGAAAGCACTTGTTCCAAGCTTAGTCACCTAACTGGCAACTACGTTTTAGCAGCTAGTGAACCAGTTTTCTGAAAATGCATGTTTGACTTTCCTATACAGTCAATAAAAAGCAGTAGATGCCTGTGAATGCCTCCAGAGGGAGATCCTGCCTGCTGAAGTTTCACATGCCTAAGTTTTAACAATATATGTCAAAACAAACAATTTGTTTTCAGCTAATGCTGGTTCCCTGCAATTAAATACATGAACCATACCATATCCAGTTACTAAGGCTAAAGTCTCCTGTGTTTGACTGTACTGACATGAAGGTTTCATTAACATTTATGACTCATTAGCCAGTTGTAACCAGACTGCTCCTACCGGACTGGATGTTAATCTGGAGACAACTTAATTTCCTTTTCACTGCCAAAGCACCTTTGGACTAGGAACTCTTTTCTTCAGGTCTTTGAAAGTGTTTATGAAGGTTTGCAAATAACTGTCACTGCCTTTCTTTCCACAGTAGCACTCCTGTTCTCATTATAAATGTTCTTTCATGCTTTACCATTCTGAGGATTCCTTGTATCTCTTCCCTGTCATTTTGGGCTGGCATAATGATCACAGTCTTAACCACATCAAGAGTAAACTCACAACCTTTTCTGACTTGCCATGTTTTCCAGGTTCATTAGTCTCAGGAATCTGCATGTTTGATTGTTTAATTTTAAATCAGTTGCTCTGTTTTTTTCTGAAGCTTTTTGGAGATAAGAATGATATTTTGACTTTTTTTTCTCCAGATCAAAACATAAGCTTTCTTCCTCTTAGAAATTTCTATGCCATCAGAATCAAAAGACATAGTAAATGGACCAAGGTAGGCTTTTTACTTAAAAACATCTCCCAGAAATCTTTTGATATCTATAGTACAAAATAATATTTGGATTGGCTAAATCCTTCAGTATTTTTCTCCTTGTATTCTTTGTACTTTTTTAAAAGACTAACTTAATTTTTTTTTTACCTATATTTCAGTAAAAGCTTGTGAGCTTTTTTCCCTTCAATGACCACTAAGTATACTCACTTGGTGGTCATTCTAGTCATTCTATGATCTTAGAGAAATGAGTGTAATGCATTCTTAATTGGTCTTTATCCATTTTGAACTTTTATTTGTTCCTTCAAAGAAAATCTCAAACTTCTAATTTTTTTTTATCTCTTGTATGTCTAGTAAATGCAGTACTGCAGTAATGTCATGAATTGTATTAAAGTATACTTTTAAATCTGTGTGCCCACAAACACGCATCCTTTATTCCTTGGACAAAATCTACTTTCAGATCGTTTAAGGTAATTATAATCAATAGTTATGATCCCTTATGGAACCAGGTAGTTGAAACTATAGCACCATCCACCCCCAGTTCAGCCATCTGTCACTGTCCAAAGCACTGGGAACAAGTATGTCCCTGTGCCCATATAGATGAAAGAGTTTTTGTTTTTGAAGATGTGTGCATCCGTGGCAGAGATGCAAGTCCAGAGCAGCAGATAGACATGACTATAAGTAATGATCAGATGTATTTTGAACAAATCCTGAGAATGCATATTGAAGAAAAGGTGAAGGAAAAAGATTTTGAGAAAAGTTCTGATTGAAAATAGCACTGACAACTGTGACCAAAGGCAATGTTTAATGTATTTTTAATTCCTTTGTTTATTTCCTACTTTGTTGTGAAAAGCAGGATTTTGAACATTTTCATAAACAAACAGGATTATATCAAAGAAACATCTGACTATTGCAAGTTTCTCTTTGAGAGAAACACAATACATACATTCCCTTGTTTAGTTAGAAGAGAGACACAAATATATGTGTACGTGTGTGTGTGTCTCTATAGCCCTCTAATGCCTCCTTTATCTGAAGATAAATGTCAGAGAACAGTCTGAATGAAGTGATCCATATTCCTTAAGACTCTATGGTTCTTATTTATGAATTACATGTTACTTATTCACTATCTGTTTCTTATCCCATTACAAAATCAGTGTGTTAAAACATTGCTTATTGTTTTGTGCCTTTCTAGAAGACTATATCAGCTACAAGACATATACAATGCCTTTCCATAATAAACATAACTAAGCATAGCATTTGGTCTTCATTTTGACTTTGCTTATTGTTTGTTTCTGAGGAGTTTTGGATTTTGAATAGGTTTTCATATTCATTTCCCTGTATAAGTTTATATAAATACTTTTTTTTTTTAAGGAGATTGAAATAGGATTGCTGTTTCAGTAAATAACTGAAAACACGTTTACCTTCTGAAGCGTTTATTGTCTATTTACATAAATATGTATTTGGTCTTTTATAAAATATATATTACTGTTTGGGCTGACAGATCATAACATACTCTTGACTAACATGTAATTCTAAAAAATATTTTTAGAATTTCAGTAATCTTTTTCACTTAACATTGCTATTCGGGAGTTTCTGTACTAAGACAAAGTGCAGCCTCTATTGATGTCATGAAATCCCTATTTAAGAGCAAAATGAGATGTTTTTGTTAATAAAGACACAAAAATATTACCATCTTAGTTTCTCTGTTATCTTCAGAACATTGCAAAACTCACTGCCAGAGTTCCACATGTGAGTTAGTTTTTCTGTATTGAAATCACATAGTAAAAAACCCCACCTGCTAAGTAGGTCTTTTTCATCCTCCTTTGTTTTGGTGAACTCAGTCTGTTCAGCTGGCATCCTTAAGTTAGGAAGACAGAAAAGGTAAATTTGTTCTCCCCTCCTCTTTATGATCTCCCAAGAGACAGTGCCAGTAAAACTGGGAAGGTATATATTAAATGTCTGCTAATAGAGGACCCAAGGCTTACTATATTAGATTGTGATAGTTACTTTCTCCTTTGTATCCACCCTCTACAGCCTACCTTACGTATACTGAACATATGTTGTTTCCTTCGTGCTTTCTTTGAGGTAATACAGAAGGTCTTTTTTTCTTGGCTGTTGAAAGTTATCCTAGTGCTTTGCATACTAAGAAATTTGCCCTGTTCTAATTAGGGTTTATCTTTGCTTTCTTCTAAAAATATAAACATTTTGCTTTTAAGTTGGGTCTTTGTAACTCCATGTCCAGCCCAGAGATTCTTAATGAGGTATTGCTTAAGCCTATACAAACTTGAGACACATAGTGTGACACAAAACTCTTTAAGGTGCATCTGGGAATTAGGTGTATAAGAAAGAGAACATGCAATGAGATCTTCCAGTTGAAATGTGGCTTCAGCGTAGCTTCTGCTGACGTTTTTTGTGGTTCTAGCATGCTGCCAGCACTCTCCTCTCTTCTTCTTACTGATGAAACACGGTGCCATCTTCCCATGGTTACTTTCTGTATATTGTATACATGAACATGTCAGGAGCTGTGTTTATTTGACTCTGTCTGTTTGTATAAGTGAATGTGAATTGTGATTCTGCACAGATCTAGCATTGTGCCAGTCTTTTGGTATGGTGCCTTACCTCGAATCGAAATTGGTTGTATTACTTTTAATGGATACATTTCTGCAGATAGATATTAATAGATGTTTTATTGGCTTAAAAAAATACATCCTATTGGCTTTCTATTGGGAAATTTTCCTATTTTTTTTTTCTTGAATGAGACACTTCTCTAAAATTTTATTTTGTATGAGAGTGGTTCTGTAAAAAACTGAAAGTTATAGTGTTGCAGTCTTCATAGATCTTTGCAATCAGGCTTCAAAGGATGGTGTTCAGCATTTTCAGAGATCAAGTAGCACTGGCTGGCATTGACACGAGTACCATTTCTTCTGATGGGAGAATATCATGGACAGTTGTATGAGGTTGATCTGCAAAAACTGACATTAGGAACAGCAGATTATTTTTCTGTCCAAAATTTGTTAACAAACTTCCTGCTTATGGAGTGTGAGACATGAATAGTGCTGGCCTGTGACGGAAGGAGCTGGCAATTGCTACACACACACATACTTTCCTACTTGTCTCTGCCAATACACCATAATCTTGATTAGTGATACAGCCTGATATTCCAATCCTTCACGTCTCCTGAGTCTGGATTTCCAGCCATGCAGAACTGTGCCATATTTGGAGGTTCAGTGGGGTGTGACAAACAACTCATTTGAGACTAAAAGCAGTATTTGAATTCGGATCTCCTGAGGTAAAAGGCGAGTTCACTTATGATTTATGTTATCTAGCTCACTCATGACAAAGATTTTCTGCACCAGAAATACCTTGACAGGTGTTAGTACAAGGCACCATAGTTACAATTAATGCAACAGCTTTATTAAATTTGACATTGACATGTGTATTAATAATCCTTGGACTGGCATAAGAAAATAACTCAGCTATGTTTTAAAGGCTTAATTATATATGTGCATATTTGTGTTTGATGTCTCTCACACCCACAGTCACTTTTCCTTGCCTAATGTCTTCTGTCACATTGGTATTATAAAGCAGATGTTTATTATAAATTATACCTCTTTAATATACGAGTATGTAAAGATGCAAAGTGAGTTTATGACTTTTCAGGATTGTGTCTAGCAAATTAAACTACATATGAACATCAGTCCTACAGATTGATTTACAAATAAGATTACCTGAAGTGCGGTATTGTATAACTGAATACTAAAACTCTGGTAGAGAAAGTATTTAGGAATGGTTGAAATACTGAAATGTAACAAGTCTAAAAGAGACAAAAGACTCTAAAAACTTCCCTGTCATACTCAGTTCTTCTTTCCATTAATACTCCTGCAATCAACCTTCTCTGCTGTTACAAAGCTTTACAAACTTTAGAAAATAGTGCTCAAAAACTGTGATCTTTTAAGGTGTGGTCTTTTACAAAATGCTACACATGTCTATGTCTTTGTAAAGTGAAAAAATTCTAACACAAATAAACCTGAAAAAGACTGGTTTTTATGTGTGCCTTTTCCCATAACTGCAAGAAAAATGTCTCCTCTACTGAGGGAGTGAAAATTTTCTGCATTGTTTATTTCTTAATATTCTTTTTCACTTTCAGTCGTTTAAATTCCTTCTCATTCTGAAAAAAAGGAAAGGTTTCAAATTGTTGAAATTGTATGGCATAGTAAGTTGAAAATTAAAAATCTCCTGCAGTAATTGTAATTTAGTGTCATGAGATAATTTCATCTATAAATCTGTTTTTTACACTTTGACCAATTTGCTGACTTGATGGCTTTGAGTCCAGTTATAAAAGTAGTAAAGTTTAACTCCTTTTATTTTCTCCTCAATCAGTGTTTGTAAGTAGCTTAACATGTGTGAAAACAGAGAGAATTATTTGGAAGGTGCGAGAAGGAAATAGAACCAAAACGGTAAGAAGAATATTCACATTTAATTTCAGGAAAAAAGAATCCTCTGAGTATGCTTTTTAAGAACGTTTTCGTTCTTTCCTTATGGAAAGAGTAACATTACTTGAGTTCATATATTTTGAAACCTATGAGGACACTAAGAAATGTACCACACAGAACAAAGTTGCAGTGCCAGGATGGTGAGCTAAATGACCTTTCAGTCCCAACTTAAGAGAAAAAGACTATGTGCTGTTTCTGAGTCTTCTAATGAAGTTGAACTGAGTTATTCGAGTATTTTTTGAGATGCTGTTTTACT
The DNA here is from genome assembly GCF_036013445.1 of Caloenas nicobarica. Classification (NCBI taxonomy): domain Eukaryota; kingdom Metazoa; phylum Chordata; class Aves; order Columbiformes; family Columbidae; genus Caloenas; species Caloenas nicobarica. The sequence continues at coordinate 178,989,710 of NC_088245.1, forward strand.
TCTTTTTATATATATATATAGTTGACTTTAAATTTGTGGCTTCTTAGCTTTTAAATTTTAGGTTAAATTACATACTGGGGACTCTGGTGCTATGATGTTTCCTTAAGTCTTTCTCCCTCTTTTTCTCTCTTGATCTTGTTTTCTTTTTGGCTGCGATTTATATGACCAAATGCAAATGTCTCCAGTGAAGGTGTACAATGTAGATGTCTGTATCTGAACTAGAGAATGTAAGACGCTACTAGAGTACAATTTATCTCATCTGAATGTAAACATTTAAAACAGGTCAAATGAAACACCTTAAAAATGCCTGTTCCTCTCTGTTGACTGTAAAAAGTGACTAGGGTGAATAATAAAAAGGTAGGTGTCCAGTAGTAGGAGTCTAAAAGTAGTATAGGCATCTATAAGTAAGCAACATGAATCCCACTTTGCTATCTACTCTCTTACTTAGTATTAACTTCCATGAGTGTTGCTGATGTAATCTCCATCTCTGCCATAGGGAAAGCTGCCTCTGCCAAGTCTCAATTTGCTTTCCAGTGACCTGATTTTTCAAAGGAGCTGCTGCATCTCCTTTTTATTGGGGTGTAGGGAGGGATATCAGTATGTAGTGACAAAGGAAGAGAAAAAATATAGCACATTACGTAGTCTTTATTCATTTTTTTTGGTAGAACATACGCAGTTTGACTAAGCAAATTTTGACGAGAATTTTTCTTTTTGGCTGTGGACCTTCACTTGAAAAGAAATAGCTTTTACATTTTAACCATTTTTGTACTAAAACTCATGTGAAATTGTAGCAAAGTATTAGGGAGAGTAACAGAGAGGTAGGATTTCTTTTTAAACCAGTTGTCCCTGCACTCCTTTTTCTTTATCTTGTCAGAAAAAAGGGTTACAAGTTAACATTTTAAAAGAGATTTTCTTACCTTCTCTAGCTAATGGTAAATATAGAAGGTTGGAGGCCTAAGCAATATTCTTTCTGATGCTACCTATCCATGTCTCTGTATTCCAGATTTCTTTTCCAGGTCTAGAAAAAGTGGTCTTCTGATCTATTACTTAAGGTCGTTTTTCTAAAGAGTCCTCTTCTTGTGGCTTAATTTTGGGGTCAGGTTATTTCCATCGGGATTCCTAATGTACAGCAATTGTTAATGAAATTATACGGTTATTATAATTTGGTTATGCCTTCTAGTTTCATTCGCAAATCTAAGCAACATTGTTTCATTTTGAGATAAAGGTGAGAACCTGTGAAACTTCCCAGTGGAACCAGACAACTGAAACAACAGCAGTCACCAGCAGGACATTTGAAATACATGACATTGTGGAGCAATTTTCTTTGGTATTTTGTTTTTAGGGGTCTGGGAGCTGTGACAGAAAGGCAAAAGCTCAGAGAAAGGAGAGAAGAAACAAGGTAGCAAGGAAGCAGCAGGCATGGTTTCAGCAGCTGGGTAACACAAAATAGGGGAGGGGCTGAAAGGGTTATTTTTGAAGCTGAACATTATCTAAAAAGAGCTTGAAGCAGTCAGCAAGGAAACTGCCTCATCTGATTCTGGTGGTGTTCAAGGAAACTGTGCTTTATACATTTTGTTGTAGACAGACAAGATTGAATCAAACATATCTGATGCCACCATCAATACGTTCCTCTAACTGATTTTCCCTTTCCCCAAACAGTCCAGAATTAGATATTTTGATCAAGTCAAATAATCTAATAGTACATTAGGGAGTAGAACAGTTGGCATTGGCCCAAGTGCAAAGATGAAAACAATTATTTCCAGATAAATACTGTTTTTGCCTCTTCTTTCATTTTAGCTTGAAAGGCCTGTGGGTTTTGCTGTCATTCCACTGTTTCTTCACTCACTAGCTGCACTGGTGGTAATATACTATTTTCAGGTTAAAGTTACCCTCCACATGTGTTTTGCTGCATCAAACCTGAGGGATTATGTTGGTGCATATTTTTTTCCCTAACTGTTGCTGCCTTTGCAAGATTATTCCTTACTGGTACAAAACTTTGGGCTTCTTATTCATGGCATACCCTGCTGAAGGCAATAGATGCAAATGTTTCAAATGTCAAAATCTTCATTATTGAAATACTTGAAAAGCTTCATTAGTAAGAAACAAAAGAGAAACACCCACATCAATTTTACTTATCTGTATTATCAGTGACAGTTAAGAAACACAAACATGCTTCCCCTCTATTACTGGCAGCATTCAATCTACAAAGTTTGAAGAAAAGCAAACGCAAATAAATACATGAAACTTATTGAAATGTTTAACTATGGCTCTAGCCTAACATGCCGTCTGAATATGAGCCAGCAGTGTGCCCAGACAGTGAAAAAGGCCAAGAGCATCCTGGCTTGTACCAGAAACAGTGTGGCCAGCAGGACTAGGTGATTGTCCGTTTGTATTCAGCACTGGTGAGACCACATCTGTGTTCAGTTTTGGGCCCCTCACTACAAGAAAGGCAAGTTCAGAGTAAAGAAAGTAAGTTCACAGAAGGGCAACGAAGCTTTTAAAGGGTCTGGAGCACAAGTCTTATGAGAAGCAGCTGAGGAATCTGGGGTTGTTCAGCCTGGAAAAAAGGAGGCTGAGGCGAGACCTTATAGCTCTCTGCAACTACCTGAAAGGAGGTTGTAGCATGAAGGGTGTTGGTCTCTTCTCCCAAGTAACAAATGATAGGATGAGAAGAGATAAATGGCCTCAAGTTGAACCAAGGGAGGTTTAGATTTGATATTAGGAAAACATTCTTCACAGAAAAGGTTGTCAGGCGTTGGAACAGGCTGCCCAGGGAAGCGGTTGAGTCACCATCCCTGGAGGTGTTTAAAAGACGTGTAGATGTGGTTAGGGACATGGTTTAGTGGTGCACTTGATAGTGTTATCTCAACAGTTGGACTTGATGATCTTAAAGGTCTTTTCCAACCTAAATGATTCTATGATGCCAGGTATTGCAATCAGATTCAGTATTAAATAATAACAGGAAATACTTTTTAACATCCTATTTTTTTCCATGACGTTTAGTGCTGCTTGAAATCTGAAATAGAGTATTTGTATTATTTCCACAGGAGCAAAGAGAAGTAACCTTTTAAGAAAAATTCAAAGAGAGAGGGAAGGAATTATCTATTATCTATTTGACTAAAATTGAGTCACTGAAGAGTACACATGTGAAATCCTCACAGACGATCTTCCAAGTAGTGTGCGTATGAGACCTGCTAGTATGTTATTAAACGCTTAAAGGACTATAATATATTTATTTATTTATTCATTACCAAAACACCACCTACAAGCTATTGGGCAAACTCTCATCTGCAACATGAAAAAACGCAACTGGTAAATGTATCAACCGCACAAATATATGTGCTATGAGATGAAAGTACTATGAGTGCAGAACTGTTATCACACTCCCCACAGTCTCATTCTCACTTGTTTCTCTGGTATACATGTGTGTTTGGCTGGCAAGTCACTTGATTACAATGTGGGAAGTGTCTAAGTTCAAAGTTAGACTTGCATCTCTGTTTTCCCTTTGGAGATTTTTTCTTCCCTACCAGTCTTTTTCTTGTTTCTGCTTTTTATATTTTGAAACAAAATGTTATAGCACTTTATTTCAAATGAACTTCTTCATTTTCAATTCTACTGTACATTTCCCCCCCAGAGGATTAGAAGATGGCTGAAATAACTTGAAAACAAAGCCAAATATTAAGCTGAATTTTTATTATTGGTTTCTCAACTGAATAAAAAAAACATCTACAGTTCACACAGTTCTACTTGAAAGGCTTTTGTGGAGAGTGTAGAGATGCATATGAATAAGCATATAGCTTGTAACTCCATGCAGTAAACATTTAACTTCCCAGATGAAATGCCTGTAGCATCTGGGTTAATAGAAGTTAGCTCCTTGTGCATGTGCACTGTCAAGGTCTTCTAGGATCTTGTGCCATGCTTTTCATTTGCTCCACTGGGGTTCATGACTAACTTTCCAGTTATCCTGTCATTTGCATCACTTTTTTTCTGTATAGCTGCTAGTCAATGAAACCACTTGTGTCCGTGGGGAGACACATTTATTCTTTTCTTGAAATGTGTCCCATTTTATGCTTCAGAACTTGAAATCTGACATGGTTTCAGTTTATTTTTACATAAATGTTTTAGGCTGCAGTGGTTTATTATTTATTTTGTTGTCTTTTGTGTTCTACACGCTAATAGCAAACCAGTTCTTCCTCATAACTTTCTTTTATTTCGCTGTTTGTACAGGGTTTTCTATTGCAATGGAGGCACTAGAGGATCCTAAACTTTTCTTACATTGCATATTTTAAGTGTAAATTCATCAAAATGAATGTCTCTACTACAGTAGCAAAACCTGGATTTGTGAGATGTGTTTGGAAAAGTAGTTCTTGTATCTTGCATATACTATAGGTAACTTCAGTCTGATGCCTCAGCTGAACTAATAAGGGGCAGGAATAGTTGAGCTATAGCTGAAGATGGTACAAGACAAAATAGTTTGTGACATACAGCAGTATGTTGAGTCTCGTTGTACTGAGAGCCAGGCAGATATATATTTTATCTATCTGGAAAGCTAAACAAGTAGTATGACAATGCATCAGTGCCTTACTGGAAAATTTAAAAAAAAGACAGTGTGATTAAACTCTTTGCAGAGCCCATGCTGGGTAAAATATAGGAAGTAAATAAAAAAATTAAACTGGCTACATTCATTTACAATATTTTAGTTTTCACAGTCTGAACTACTTTTAGTATAATAACACTCCAATTCCTTTAAAGAGATGTTGCTGCTACTCCTTTATTTTTGAGCTTCTCATAGAACTTATTTTTGGAATTACTTTCAGATAGGAAATGCAGCTCACTTTTAAACATCAAAATTAACCACATGAACTTAAGTAATAGGAATAAACCTTTGATTAAAAGTACAACAAAAAAATCTTTTCCCTAAATATATTTATTTTTTAGTTTTAATGTTCTCTTCCTTCCTAAGTTGATTTTAGTCTGCTTTCCAGTTTGGTCTTGGCAATATTGTTGTGGTAGACCTTATGCCGACAGCTAGGACAGAACCCTGATAACTGGCCCCTTTTCATGCCTAATAACTGGTATTCAGTCTTGATCCATCTTCTACCAAGACCGAAGAGTCCACTGATTTCCGTGAACAGTTGGATGAGGCTGCTGGTGAGCTGTCATATCCGCCATTTAACTACCGATTTATTGTCATGTTTGTGGTGGGCTTTTTTTTGGTTTTTTGGTTTTTTTTTTCCTTAGAGACAGCTCAGACTGAGTCATCCTAATACATCTGAGACTGGACGTGTTAGCTAAAGCACATTGCAGCAGCAGTCACAGGAGACATTTGGCTTGGAAGGGACCCACAGGTATGCCAGGCTGTTGGTGCCTTTGCATCTCAGCAGGTTTGAATGTTTAATTCATATAATTACTTAGGAGGCTCATAGAGTGTCTGAGAATCCTTAACTATTTATCTTTACAGCATCTCTCAGAGCTAGGGAATTGCTTTTGTCACTGTTTTACAGTGAGGGAGCTGAAATGCAGTGTTAACCGTCTTGCCCAAGGTCATGTAAGAAATCTGCAGTGCAGAAAGAAACCGGCTAGAGCCCTAACACTGAGCCTCCCTCTACTAGATATAGAGTAAGAATAAGCTAAAACCTGAATCTCAGAGGGAGTTTTTCAGACTTCCTTGGCAGCATGTTGTATTTTTATGTGTTCTATTAGTTAAAGATTTTCCTTTACGCTTAACCTAGTTGATTTGTGCTGCAACATAAGCCCATTAGTTCTTGTTCTGTCCTAATTGACTAATGAGAATAATTTGTCCCTGTCGTCTTCATAGCAACTCTATGTATTTGTAGACAGATCATGCCTCCCTTCAGTCTTCTTTTCTTCAGCCTGAACGTGCCCAGTTCACTTAACCTTTTCCCGTAGATCTTGTTTTCCAAACCTTTTATCATTTTCGTTGCTCTCCTCTGAACTCTGTCCAATTTGCTGCCTTTTTGAAAATGTTGTGCCCCAAACTAAACACAGTAACCCAAGAGAGGCCTAATCAGTGTCAAGGAAAACAAAATAATTACCTTGCTTGTTTTACATGTGACACGTCTATTGACACTACTCAATACAATATTTGTCTTTGTGACAATGTGCTGTTGTGAAATAGTAGTTTGTTTTTAATTTACAACAAAGCCAATTATTTTCATGTAGCATTGTACTAGCTAACATGCTATCTCCGTCTGTACCTGCTGAGCCTGTAAGTATGCTTCCTTTGTTCTCATTACTGTTATTGTTTGCTGTCTCTCACTAACCGAAGTTGAAAGAAGCCAGGGGACCTGCAGGTGGGTAAGGTCCGTTGAGGCTCTGGTAGACTGAAGGATGTATGAGAGAAGATGGAGAGGAGTTTGGTGGGATTTGTCAAGTCACTACTGTTCACCAACATATTAGGGAGTTGTGATCTTCACTTTCAAACCCATTGCCACGTTCTCCTTTCAAATGCCCCTGCTAAAGACCTAGCAATTCCTTGACTTTTTTTTAACAAAACCCATATCTCTGAGAAGCTTTGACAAACATGTCTCTGGTCCTTTTCTGCATGGCTAGGACCAGCCCTTCTGTGAAGAGAGGTATGAATGCTTCCAAAGAAACATCAATACACTGTTGTTTTAGTTTGGATGGAAAGCTATCATGGCTCACTGATGGCTACATTTGATTAGGCCATCTTACAGTAGCCACTGTGGACTTGTCTTCGTGAAATCACATTTTACTTGTTTCAGCAAAAATATTTATTTAAATACGTCAGGGTCATATTTTATTGTAAACGTGGCATTAAATATTCATAAAATATTGCAGAAGATATTCTCTTTTCCTGTTTTTAATTGCTGTGTTATTTCAAGTTGTGTTATATGCCTTTGTACTATTAACCTTTGGTTAGTCATTACACAGCTACCTCTCTTCAGTTTTCTAAACATTTGTGTACTTGTATGGTATGCCAGTCCATATCACTCCAGCCTTGAAAGCTGCTGCATGAATTAATAGTTCCCCATGGTGACAGCTGCTATACAGTGATTTACATTTTTCAGCATGTAGCCAGATTTTCATTGTTCAGGTATGCTACTTTATTTACTCAAAATATAGAACATACAATATTCCAGTTACTAACCTAAATATGAAAGGACAGCCTGCCCAATACTGAATGTAAAAATCTTGAGTCCTGTGTTCAGGTATAATAAAAACCCCTCCTTGCTAGATAATAGAAAACCAAGCGCTGAGTAGATGTAAACGAAGTCTGCTTGAGTGACATATTTGCTTCCATTGTTCATGAAAGGCCATAATCTCAGAGAGTTTCTAATCATACTGCACTTCAACATGATGCACTGTAAGTCAGAATAAAGGGAGAAAACAGTTCGTTAAGAACTATAAATCAAAACAATCCATATCACACTTCAGTTGAATTAGCATTCCTTTGCTCAAGACTGCTACCTGATGTGCATCTAGCTGGGCACTCATCAAAAGAGAGTATGTAACTTTGTTAATTGTGTTCTGGTAATTGCATATTCACCTTTAACATCTGAGAGGAAATAGAGAAGTAATGTTTCCTTTGTCTTGAGGTAAAGTTTGCGTTGTAATCATCTTATGCTTTCTCCAGTAATTACTTTGTGTTTTAGTATTTTGCCAACTGTGCAGGCAGTGTGGTTTATTTGTAAAGTTGGATCCGGTGTTAAGGAAGAGCAGCTAGAGAATTTGCAGAGATGGAGATGATGAGGACCACACAAGGCTGATTTTGATTGCATTTTAGATAATTAATGATGTAAGAAAGGAAGGCCCATGACAGGGCATTGGCTCAGGGCCCCTTACTGGCATCTCACCAGCTTTTCTCTCAGTCCGATTTATTCATTTTTATCCTTATCATTGGCTTCAGTAAACCGTGTGGTAACCTTCAGTTGCCTGGACTGATCAAGGCCGAGGAAAGCAGTGCATCGCTGTTAAAACTGGAACCCAACAACAAGCCTATAATTGTCAGAGTCTCTGAATGCTGCAGTGCAGTCAGTCTAGTGTTTAAAGGGAGGAAACACAAGGCAAGATACTCTGCCTGTTTCTTCTGTGTATAATTTACTGCACAACTTAAACTCTGGACCTGTTTAATGGTCCTAACAGCAGAGTTTCTAGGCCAACAACTAAATCAGCAGCAGTGCTATGCATTTGCAGACAGGCCTTATGATTTACAAAATTTAATAAGCTGCCCCCTCACGACATTTTTTTTGAAGACATAGCTTTTATAATGGTTGCCAAGAAGGTTATTAAAGGTACAAACACCCATCGGTATAATGAAACCTTAGTGGTGGTGGTTTTTTTATTATTTTTATTTTATTTTATTATTATGGAAAAACATATAAACCGTCTCCAAGTATTGCTAATTCATTAACAATGAATAAATTCTAGACAGCTCTGCTGGCTGGCCATGCTAATACTTTAGTAACTTTTCCAGCATTGCTCTATGGCAGTGATATTTCTTGGGTAGCAGTGCAGTGAACCATTGGCAGCTGGAGGGCAGGCACAGAGAAGGAAGACTTACACTGTCTCATTTGTAGCCTACTTCTTTTTAAATGAGGGTTTCACGAAGCCAAAGTTCCCTGTTTCACCCAGACGTGCCTCTTCAATTCTAAGTTCTGACTATATTATTAAGAAAAATATTTTTCTAGGATGTTGTTTTCTAGTCATAGTATCATGACAAATTATATGTCCTTTAATTAAAAAGACTGATATACATTAAACACTCAAGGTGACTTGAAATGTCCGGATTTCGTTTATATAGGCTAGTTAACTATACTTACCTATTGAATGTTGTTGTTTGGAAGAAGAAAAAAAATAAAATTTTAATTTCTTACTGAAATTTGGACTTTGTGAAGATAATCACAGAAATTCTTTAAGAACTGCAATATTTTATGCAGGTGTGGGATTCTTTAAATAGTTTATCCCCTGAATGTGGCATCAAATTTCATTATATGTAAACTTAATCTGTCAGATTTACAGATTCAGTGCTCAGCTTCAGAGCTCTTTACTTTCTCGTTCTACCTCCATTTATATTTCTTTCTCTCAGTTCTTGTCTAACATTTAGGGTACAATTTCCCCAAAATTTACTAGTCAGTACCTACCACTGGGAATGGACTCTCTGTTAACATTAGAATTTCTTAGTGTACTTATCAAACTCCATATAAAATATTTGCTCTAAGACAAATGGAGTAAAAATACTTTGCTGCAATCCTTCTACCCTATTTGGTTATAAAGCAATTAGATTCTTTAAGGAGACTCTGGTGTAATAAAGTAGTAGTCTCCTTCTTGGATTAAAACAGTGTGGAAAGTCATTCCTTCCCAATAAAAGTGTGGATATTGGCAGAATAGGGAATCTATTTATTATTTGAGATTTAAATTATGAAAAGGAAAAATACTTTTGCATTGGAAATTATTTGTATTTTTACAAACCCCACATTCTCTTTAGTCCTACTTCTCCTGCATTGACTACTGCTTTTACACTTGTGTTGGTCAGTGTATTTATTACCCTAGCCTGTGTTGCCTGTGTATCACATACCAAAGAAATATGAAAAAAAGTCATGTCTCTGTTTTTATCTTAAAATCTGGAAAAGTCTGTTTGTCCACTTGGATGTGAGAACCTATAAGACAATATTGTTTGCTTCTCCAGCAGCTCCCGAGACATGAAACTCCTCATGGAGGTAACCCAGAGGCTCTTGTCTTCCGCTGCAGGGTACTGTTCCTGTTGAGGCTACTTGTATTTTGGTGTCTGTCATTGTTTAAAACTTAATCTCTCTTCCTCTTTAAGACAGTTTTCCTAGTGCAAAAATAGCTAGTCATTCCAAATCTTTAAGTCAGTCTATCTCCTGTATCCTGTTTCCTGTCTTCCATTGTTCCATCCCTTCTCTTCCCCACACCCACCTCCTCCAGCTTCCCCATTACATGAATCGTTTTAACGTAAATTATTCCTACTGTTTTTCACTCAGCCTAGCCCTGAGGGAATATTACTGCTATTAGAAATGTGCACATTTTACAGAGCTGTTTGGGAAGAATGGTTTAAATGTGGTGATAAATATGAGAAAATAGATATGTTTTTACCACAACCTTCCTACAGTATTTTCTTCCTATTGTAGGGAATTTCTGTGGATGTATGGCAAATCAAATTGCAATAACTGGCATTTTTTCCTCTCTAGTTATGTATTTCAAATAATAAGTGGTATTATTATTGTAATTGTCATTGTTATTAATATTCTTATGAGAAAAAACTAATATTTTTCTATGCAATTTGAGTAACAAAACAAAAGTATTTTGTTTCTATCATGGAAGATCTCTCCTTGATATTTTACTGTTTTACTGTTTAGAATTATAAATATACAAGATCTGTGTGGGACAGCTTTTAAGGTCAAGCAGAAAAGAAGACTTTATTTTCCAAACATCTGTCAACAACCACATGGAAGAGAAGACAGTACTAGCATAATTTAATGTGCTTTCACTGAGTGAAAAATGTTCTTTGGACACTATGTCATGACATGTACTTTAAGTAAAGCTTTTCTCAGGTGCTTTATCTTACACTGTATGGCTTTGCTTCTCTTACACTAATGCTTTTCAGTTTCCCTATTGTTCGAGGCTACAAATATGTCAGAAAACACTCATAAGTGTTATTTATTCTTTTGGCATTCAGTGCTCATTGTGATATGAACGAGCAGTTACTACTCTGCAGATGGCAGGAGAACCAGTTCCAGGTTTTGGTGAACCTAGAGGTCATTGATGACTGTTCTGGAACACAACTAGCCAGTGATTAAGCAGCAGGTTTGACAGGCATAGCTGTGGCGAGACTTGTGGATTTGACATGTGTCCTTTTCCAGCAGGGGCTGCTGCAGAGCAGTAATAACCACACAACTCCAAGACACTCGAAAATTATTTTCAGTTCCTTTCTCCCCTCCCCCCCATTTGTATTTAATGTAAACATATCATGAAGCTGTTGCTTCTGTTGAGTCAGAAAAAGGAGAAAGTCACTAAAGAATACTAAATCTGGAGTGAGACAATATAAATGTTCTTGGATCCTTCAGTAAAATATGCCTAAGCTGTACTGGAATTATCTCCTTGGATAGGAAAGACATGCAAATATAAGACGTAATAATATAAAATCCTATTCATTGCAAAACAGCATATCTGAAAAGAAGCAAAGTTCTGCAAAAGAAGAGCAAGTTTTAAGCTTGGCAAGAAAATTCACAGAATAATCTCTGTAGTGTGCAACCCTAACCTGGCCAACACATCGAGGACCCCAGGGGATGCCAAAAGTATCCCGAAGCTGAAAGATCCTGTCAAATAATTTAAGAGTCTGTAAAGGCATAAAGTTTATAAGGGCAGACCACTTTTCAGGCCAGATTATGGATTCAAAAAAAACATAGGTACACTTTCAGGCACAAAGTCCACTCAATGAGTTGGACATATGATTTTTCCAACTTTCTTGGATGATACAAGTTATGTGATTTCTTCCATTAGCCTTGGTTAAGATTCCTCTTTTCCTTTTACGGCTAGATTACAATGTTTGAGTTATCCTATCTAAATTACATTTGCAAAAATAAACAGCCCCAGAGAAGAATTCACCTCATCCTAAAGGAGACATGTAGGATAGGTCCGGTGAATTACCTCTGGAGGTTTTTTCTCACCTTTCACTGTAAAGAAAGCTGGTTAAGACTTAAATTTTTACATCGTGTATGTTATGATGTTATAAATCCTGATCCTTGTGTCTCTTACATGCTTAAACCACCACAGCTGCAACATTGTTGCCTAGTATTTTGTTATAAATACCACATCTTAAAGGATTTTGTGGGATCTCAGAAAACTATTTCTGCTGTCTGCTTACACTGCAGGTTTCACATATAGCAGTTTGGTTACATTGCCAGTGTTTTGCTTATTGAAAATGATTGCATTATTGTATTGCTCCATATTCATAGAATCATAGAATAGTTTGGGTTGGAAGTGACCTTCAAAGGTCATCTAGTCCAATCCCCCTGCAATGAACAGGGTCATCTTCAACTAGATCAGGTTGCTCAGAGTCCCGTCCAGCCACCTCTCTGGGCAACCTGTGTCAGTATTTTACCACCCTCATTGTAAAAATTTTCTTCCTCATGTCTAACCTGAATCTCCCCTCTTCTAGTTTAAAACCATTACCCTGTGTCCTGTCATAACACACCCTTCTAAAAAGTCTGTCCTCATCCTTCTTATAGGCTCCTTTTAAGTACTGAAAGGCGGCAATAAGGTCTCCCTGAAGCCTTCTCTTCTCCAGGCTGAACAACCCCAAATCTCTCATAGGAGAGGTGTTCCAGGCCTCTGATCATTTTCATGGCCATCCTCTGGACTCCAGAGCAGGATGCAGTACTCCAGGTGGGGTGTCACCAGAGCAGAGTAGATGGGCAGAATCACTTCCCTTGACCTGCTGGCCATGCTGCTTTTGATGCAGCCTAAGATATGGTTGGCCTTCTGGGCTGCAAGTGCACATTGCTGGTTCATATCCAATCTTTCATCCACTGGTATCCCCAAGTCCTCCTCCCCAGGGCTCCTCTCAATCCATTCATCCCTCACCCTGTATTGATACTGGGGGTTGCCCCGACCCAGGTGCAGGACCTTGCATTTGGCCTTGTTGAACCTCATGAGGTTCACATGGGCCCACTTCTCAGGCCTGTCCAGGTCCCTCTGGATGGCATCCCATTCCTCAGGCATGTCAACTGTACCACTCAGTTTGGCTGAGCTGCTACTTGTAATATCAAATTGCCACTTGTCTTCTGAAAGAAAATAATAGATTGTGGTGCCAAGGAACCTTACCTACTAATATAGAAAACAGTGACATACCACCACCATACAAATGGTAGTACAGGCATAATCACAAATCAATAAATAAAAAAATAGCTTGTGAGGTAAAGAAGGCATGTATTTTTCTGTTGAGACACGATGTCATACTAGCTCTCTGTAAGAAATAGGACTTTCTATGAATTGACCATAACAAATACATTTATCTTTGAATGATAGTATTAAAAAAAAATAAAAGGAAAAGTGGTGAGAAAACTTTTTTTCAAGGTTGAATGAGATCTCTGTGCAGATAAACTTGGAAGAGAAACACGTATGGTATGCACAGCTATTAAGGCACAAGGCATTGGCTTATATATAATGATAAATATAAGAAAGTGAAGAAATTGTTGCATTTGTCTTTATATATCTACTTTCCTGTTCTTTATGGCTTAGGATTAAAACATCCAGACTTATCTGTCAACTAATTTCACTAACTTTAATTTTTTTACTAACTTGTTCAAAAAAATAGTCATCTCTAGTGAATACAATGTATCTTTCCCACTTCATGCTCGACCAAATACAGTTATACAGTTTTCACGTTTCTAATGATATTTCCCATCTATATTTCTTACATTGCTCTCACCTGTTATTTTTTTATGAATCATGATTATGTTGAAATAAAAAGAGGCTCTTTCTTTAATTATCACATAAGAGGGCTTTTTTTTTTTTTTTTTTTTTTTTTTACATTTCAGGCTTAACAAGTTCCACGTGTGTTACATGATTGTCTTTGGAAACCTAAAGAACTCAGTTCTCATATTTAACTGACTTCCATCCTCCTGGAGACTGCCAACTTTATCCCGTTTTTCTAGTCATGGGGCTACTGGCTACAGCTTGTAAAGTAAGGTCTGGTTATTTAAAGTAACTGCATATCTAATCAGGAAGTGTCCAACATTTTTTTTTTTTTAATCAAAAGCGAATTCAATCTAAAGTGACTCCTGTGCCTTGATTAATTGTAAAATAAAAGCTTCTGTGGAAGTATGTATTTCTACATTACATTTATTTTAATTTTTTTAAATTTAAATATTGCGGGTGGATGAAATTTATACTCAGGAAGAGAATTTCCTGAATAGACTGTAGTTCAGTGCCAATGGAATTCACCTGAACTGTGGAACAGTCAGCTGCAGATCTATTTGAGTTCTGTTGCCAGACTTAATTTCTTAGTTTCTCCTGTAAAGATTGTTCAAGTGAATAATGAAATATTCAGGGAGCCAGACTGGCCCAGATTTTATTCTTTTTTATTTTAGGAACTTTACCAAAAATGTCTACACTACCAACTTCTGATTTAGTTGTCCCTTTTATACATAATGTTTCCATTGTGATGTAAAGACCTCCAGCAGAATATTCAGTTCTCTTAAAGTCCACATTTCTTTCTGGAGATCATCTGGTCGTTATTGAGTAGATAGCTAGGATGGATTTGTGCTTACGTATGTAAAAATTGAATGTGTCTGCTAAGTGTACAACTTGGCACCAGAAGACTGCTTATTCTGGATTTTTTTTTCTTTTAAGTCCCAGTTCCTTTCTAAAGCACAGCAAAAAGCAAGTAGTTGAACATCAGCATTTTTCAGAAGAACTTATTTTAAAGACTTCTCTACTGTTTATGTTAAGTCGTGTGCTGTTATTTAGTTTCCTAGCCATCTACTCAAGATTGAAACCAACGAATAGCACAATTTCTGATACTTTCTTTTTACAGTATGTGGGAAGAACTTTTTTAAAGAGTCCTCATCTTTTATTTATGCTACCAGAAAAGTAGCCAGATTTCAGAAGAGTTCAGCAGTAAATATGTTTAGTTTTACAAAAAAAGCTGTACATAATGCAGCTCTGGAAAAAAATTACAATTAGAGTTACCCACTCACATTCAGCCAGTGGGATATAGAGAGCTTTCTTCCAGTACATCATTTACAGATCTTTAGAAGAGGTGGTGGGAAAATGTCCGAAAGTCTTTTACACATTGGACACGCATGTTCTTAACTCATTCGGACATCATCTTCCTCGGAGGAGGTTCCTGAAAAAAGACATTGATGCAAAAGATACGTTAAAAAAGATCAATGACAGAATGTCACTGTGAATCAAACTTGTGTAAAGATCCTTAGAGTGGCAGAATATAAAGTGAAAGAGATGCTGTCACTCTGCTTTTATCTCTTTGATCCCATGTTCAAGACTAGCACAGGCCTGCAGCAGTGCTTAAACTGTAACTCTTTTACAAGAGCAGCTATTGACTTTGGCATTATTAAGAACCTAATACCATTTATTGAAGGCAAGTTTCATTGATTTTTAGCACTGACAAGATTTCTGTAAGGGTAGATCTAGTAATGGTTTAGTTTGTATTTTTCAGGAACTTCCCTTAATTATCAAAAAAGCCAAAAAAAATGAAAACAAAAACCTCACCACACGACTGTACAGAGTATATACATGACTTCCTAAAGACATGACAGAGAAGTGGAAAACATAGTCACATTTTTCAGTTTATTTCCATAAGAGATGGTAATTCACCTTCTGATGCATGGAGATATTCTTAATATCACTCTCCCTGCAAATAGAAAAATATTCTATTTTAAAAATTCCTGGACTTTTTTTTTTTTTTTTTAAAAAAGAAAAGGACTTGATTACTAAATATGTAGATTGGTCATTTCAAATAGCTACTTTGGCGTCTATTCTGTGGTTACAAAATTATGTCTACGATTTTGTTTCTAGGTCAGCTTCAAGTCAGTGGTAATACTCAAGTGTTAACATGAATTCATATGCTAAGTTTAGGAAAAACAAGATGCCAACCTTTGAGCTGGAGGATTTGTCTCTTAACAGAAATTAACTGAAAGTTAACACATCTTGATGAAATGAAACTAATCCAGAGTTAACACATCAAGATGAAGCATCAGAATAACACATGCTGGAGCCAAGTTTTGACTCATACACGGCTGAATTCCCAAGCTTTATGGGGAAACCCAGGCAAATTGCAGCCTTCTTTGCCTGAACTTGCTCTCATTTGAAATGACATTTTCAACTATGTATTTGTGAGCTGCGAGGAGAGAAAAAACACGAGATACTTTCCTGCCACATTCTTCTATGAATTGTCTGTTGTCAGCTTCCAATTTTATGCACAAGCATCCCTGCTTAAGAAGCAGTAAAGCAGAAGTCTCTCTCCATTCAGAGGTACAGCTTTCTAAACAGTGGTTGTATGTCTGCTTGTAATGCATTGGAAGGGGAAGCCAGTGACTTGGTTTTTTTACATCTAAGAAATACCAAATACAAATTGAACGACTTAATGTGTGGTGGTGATGAGAGGTCCTGTGAGAGACAAATGATCCTTTTTAAAAAAAAAAAAGTTTGACTAACTTTCTGCTCAATACTGGAGTTACCACCTCTATTTATTTTCTATGTTTCATATTGTTGTATTATAAAATATGGTCATAAGAGTGAAGGCTGGAGTAGCGTGGGCTTATCTGAAACAATGAAAACTTCTGAAATTTTGTCATATATCTCCAGTAATTCCTCTTTTTGGTCAAATTTAGCATGGGAAAACATATATTCTGAGGATAGTGCACTTTTCTTTATATATGTCTCCATATAACAGCAAAAGTAAAAATAGGATAAGTTCTAGTCTACACAGACACAAAACCAGAGATGCATATATATTCCACTCTGTAGTTCCTATAAGTGTACTGTAGAAAGAACAACTGAAAATCACCAATCACTTAAAATGTCATAGTCGGGAGTGTGCCTGGTTTGTGCTGTCAGTGTGGGAAATGAATTCAAATAATAGGTGCCATTACTGTAGCATGAAACTGTTAGTTAAAGTTCACAGTGCTTGACTAGATCATTTAAACATTTATTACAGAAAAAAAAGTAATTTTGAATGTTTGAATGTTCTTCTTTTCTTCCTTAATTTGAGAAAGGGCTCAAAGTTTAACAAAAAGCATCTGGAAATAAGTTCCAGTGTCGTCCTCCTGGTTCAAGGTCTAAAGAACAGAAAGCAAAACTCCCTCTGCATGTTGCTAACTCATCTCACGGGGGTGTCAAACTTGAGGTGGATTGATGTGTCATCGTTCCTCCCATTCTCGCTTCTTTTTTAATGATCTGTACCTGAGCTCTGGTGTGTATTTTGTGACACTTATTAACAATCTACAGGTCTGAGAAAACTGTTGTTTATCCATCTCTCACCTGTGTAAATGTTAACAAGACAAGATGTGCAGCAGTTTCTGGTGCCAGCTGAAGGTCATGGACAGGGAGAAGTGTCTGACATCTGTCTCTTGTGGTGGGCATTGCACCATGTTTCACTGAAAGCAGCAGGCTGAGAGATCTCACACCATTAATATCAGGATTTGAGTGCATGCTACCTGCATTCATTCCTTGGTTCCAGGAGTGCAAGCATGGAGCTATTAGCACACCTCGCTCACATCCTAGATAAGAATGTTGAAATAGTTCCACAAGGCAGATGAACAAAAGAAGTCATTAGGCTTATTCTTGTCCACAAGCACTGAAGTGCCTGACAGCAACTGCCCCTGCTATTTTAAACCAAGACTGAGAGACTGAAGGCTACTGATTTACTGAATTTCAATCAACCTGGATTCATCTTTTTTTTTCCTCTTATTTTCCTTTTGTGAGGGGCTGTTTCAGAATGACTAAATCTCATTGAATAAAACAGTTACGTTGATTTCCAACCCTGCAGTATTTTCACAATAAACTAGTATTAATGGCATCTGCATTTTGGAAAATTTGAATATTTTTTCAAATAGAAGGTTTTTAGGATGGGAGAGATGGCTCACAGGCAATACAGTTTTAAATAGGCTTTCCTTTCCCTCTTTGTGTCTATAAGTGAATGGCTGTGAGTGAAAATATGCATTTATTCGTGTGTGTGTGTGAATTACCTTTGGAGATAGAAAGAAGCCAAAACACCTATGCAATTATTATGTGGGATATACCTATATGCATATATTAGTGAACAGGAATTAGTCTCTTACTGAAATGAGCATAAAACAGTTTTTCAAGGGTACATACAAAAGTGATACCTCCTTTCCCTTTCTGTGTCTGTCTCCCCCTTCCTCTTCACAATCTACTTCCCCTTCTTTTTGTCCTCTGCATCCTCCCCTCTTTTCCCCCTCCTACCTTCCCTCTCCTTCTTCCCTCTTTCTCTCTCCCACTCCCTCCTTCCCTTCCCTTTTTCTGCTAGCAACATTTTCTTTCTTTTGCAAAACACTCAGACACTCCAGCCCATGCTGGGCTGGAACAGCCACTAACAACTTCACAAAAAAACCCTTCCATTTCTTGTACAGCACATGAAATGATGCTGTTGAGCAGACAGACAGTGGAAGTGAGGTGTTCAGCCCTTTCAATTTTTATTTATGGCAATGAGGAGCATATTGCTGGAGGCACTAAGAACAGGTTCGCTTTCTGAAGGAGCCAAATTTGCCTCAATTGTCTCTGGATGGAAAACTACCCATCCCAATAGTCAGTGGAAACAGCTCTCCTGATCTTCCGCTACCTTTTATTCTGAATTGTAACTATATTTTTGTGAATGGTTAAACACCTTCACCCTTAATCTCTTTAGTATAAGGTCCTCATCCAGGACCCACTGAAAATGGCACAAAGGCATTCATGAATCTTAGCAGGCTTTCGTTCTGACACTAACAAATGTCCCACTGGCTTAGCCTTTCATAAGTCGGACAAATGAAAAATAATGTTAAGCACTTCTATCAAAAATAAAAACCAGTTGTTTTTTGAGGTCTTTTTCTCAGCAGTTCCCACTGATGCAGGCTATAGCAAGCTTTGGAATATGGCAGACTTTTATTGGCCTATTCCTTTTGAAACAAACTCCAAATCATTGTTTTGTTTCATTTGGGGGGATCACGGGTGTTTAAAATGAACTCCCAACTTCTTGCAAGTTACAATTGTACTCATAAGTACAGAAGTGGGCAATAAAGAAGAAAGATTAAGCATTCTGTAGCCAGGTTGTAGTGGAACAACAACAACAACAACAACAAAAAGAGCCTGCTGCATTCTTCCTAAACAAACAAAAAAGCATAATTGGAAAAAATAATCTTTGTGTTCTCTTACATTAGGTGGGACCACTGAGTGAAACATTCACTGATGAATTACTCCTTGATCTGTAGAGGAAAAACAGCTACTGGTGAATTAAAGAGGCCTGGAACAGAGCCATGAGAACTAAATGGCTAAAAATGAAAACAGGCAAACATTTGAAGAGTATTCTACAGAACACAGATCTTTCAACACCTCCCCCTTTTCCATGGCTAATTCATTGTCATGGAAACTGAATTTATCAAAATGTTCTTGTTCACTCCTAGTGACCCAGTGAGTCGACTTACAGAGCTGGTGAAAGGTAACTCAAGCTGAAGCAATTTTTACAAATGATATGCAGCGGTTCATAAATTGGTAAATTTTGAATGGTACCATTGTGCTTCCCGAATAGTTTCCCCTAGTCTCAAAAGACTCTTTTTGTCTACAGGCTAGAGATGTCTGAAACCCTTACTAATAAGTGAGCATAGGAGGCATGTATAAGTTTAGCTCCTTTCTTCCTCCCTGCACTTGTTTAATTTGTTTTTCTTCTTATTCTGTGAATTTATGCTAAAATCCTGTTATTTTTATCTTTTATTTACTTCATGAATTCTCCACAGCATTTTCCTTTGCTGATCTATAGCCCAAGGATGCAAAAATCCTTCATCACTTCATCACAAACATCTCTCCTTATCTGTTGCTGAAGGTAGGTGTTGACTATCAAGTGTAACACACAACAACTACTGTATGCAGCCAGCTTTGCCAAATCTGAAATAGCCTTGGAACTCTAAGTGCTTTCATCCTGTCTCAGAAGGTGGGGTTGCTTCTGTTTCTTCATCGTACAGGAAAATTGTCATAGAATTATTTTGAAGGTTTTTCAGCTTCCACGTTACTGCCAGATTCTGTCAAGGTTGATTTTTACTTTATTTTATGTTCGCAATTAGTGACTTGTTGTCATGGAAACCACACTTCACATGATTCTTGAACTTAAATGGCTGAATGTGATCATACAGCAGCCCTTCCTTCTTTAGCTTCAGTAGTTAAAGTCTTGCTTTTTGTGTGTGGGTCATCTTCATTACAGAATCACATAAAATATCTATAAACATACAAAATAATAGCAGAGGGCTACATCAATTAAAATGGAGTATTCAATAATTCATTCTTTAATTAAAGCTCTTCCTTTTCCTATTGCTGTAACCTTTCAAGTGTTAAAGCAGACATAAGAGCTAATAATTTGTATTCAATATCTTTTCTAATTAGAAGTTTGTGAAATGATAATGAAGGAAAACAAAAATAGGGATTTCAAATACTTTTGCTTTTATGCTTAATGCACTTTAGAGAAAATTTTTTCTGGGGGTTACGTCTATGACTGAGGTTACAGATAGTATGTATTTATGTTAAAAAAAAGGGATGCATTCAGTTCAGCTTTTTGTTGGTAAACAGATGAAATTACTCAGGACATAAAAGTCAAAGGATATGACACAGTACACTGTGAATAACAGAAATATTTCGATTTGGTAATCCAGTAAATATGTTGTATCTGTGAATCTAAATCTTACATTTTTCAATAGGAAACATACTGATGATTAGTACATTGCATTTTTTTTTCATGTGAGTGATATCTCCATCATTTAGAAATATCCCAGTTAAAGCTGCATCATAAGGATCTGTTTCCATTGAAGACTTTGTAGATTATACTGGTGTAACTGTGGTGGCAGAGTAAGCTGAAATAGACCAATCTAAAAATCTGTGTGGATTCTCCTATTCCAGAGTATGAATACTTCTTAAAGTTTGGTTAATCCACTTCTCAACTATATAGTAATTTTTATTTATATATATATGTGTGTGTTTATTTGTGTGTGTGTGTATGCATGTGAGTATATGTACATATCTACACACTTTATTTAGAAAAACAGTTCTATGTGCAAGAGTTATGCAGATGTGACTGCAGTATTTTAAATTCACAGCTTGTACCATTTCAGTTTCATTGTCTAGATAAATGGTCCATGTGGTTGCATGTTCATGTCTCTTTCTGTCTGATTCTTGAAAAATGCTGAATGGCCTGTAATCAATAAGAGTTCAAGGTACTTGAACCTCACAGGAAATGATAAGAATCAACCTTGTGCATGTGAAATTATATATGTCACTCTAATGAACGCTAACCAGTAGACACAGTGATTTTTGAAGACTTCCTTGGTGCTTGAAGCATGAGAATACTCAGTCTTGAAAGGACACTGCACTTTTTATTAAACTTTTCAAAAGTCTGTTTGGAATATTAGAACTAAATGAAAATATTGGTTAATACAGCTATCAGAAAGAAATGTAGTTCAAAGGCACAATAAGACATTCTTACCTGAGGTAACACAGCTGAATTGTTATTTTCCCCTATATCTCCTCCAATGTATTGGAGACTCCTTAATTGGACAGTAAAGATAGCTGTTTGCTTTCATTGATACAAAAGCAAATATAGTATAATAGTATAACATAGCATAATATAGTATAGTTTCAGCATGCATTTTCTGTGTTCAGAGGTTGCCTACAAAGAAAAAATTTTGAAGTATTTTACAGGAAAAGTATTCACTTATTCATTATGCTATATTAACATCAAGCATTTGACTGATTTCTCTTTTTTTTTAAGGGAGGAAAAAACAGAGGTAAAATTGTCATAATTCTTATACTTATCATACTAACTATATCTCCCAGAAGGTAACATAGTTATGAAATTTAACATGTTTACTGGATGTTTGTACTAACCATTGAGAGGATAGGTACATTTCCATTTTTCTGTCCTCACTCAAGTCCTACAAAATCAACGCAATTATTCTGAAAACCATGTGGAAAGCAGTATGAGGCCAGAATTTGCCTCATGTTAAGATATATTGAATTCCATGTTTTCAAACTAAGTATGGTATTTCCTGGTAAATTGTGAATTTGGGCTTTAAGCTCTTTTTGAACTGTTCCCCCTTGTTAATGTGTCAGGTTACTCTTGGTTTCTATATCGTTAGAATTACTTCAGATGAATCTTTGCAGCAATAACTTAAAACTTCTAAAACTGCAAATCTAGTACCAATAATTGCATTAGCCCTATGGTAGCTACAACACATATAGAATCTTTCTTGAACACTTCCAGTGCATGTTACTGTACTTTCGATAGTTTTAAAGAGCTGTGTTAAATTCACACTTCTTACTAATTGTACTCTGTTAGTAGTTTTCACAAGTAAGTGAATTTTTATCTTTTGTCTTGTTAAAAATGCAGAGAATGAAAAAGATTTACTTACTAATTCGGGTTTATAATGGAGGGAAATATTTGAACTTGCACAGGTATTCCCCAGAACTATTACTATTATTACAGCAATTTAAGGAAAATATTATGCAAATAAAAATGAGGAATAGTGTTCTTCAATATGCACAATTAGGCAAACAGATACTCTTTAGAATCAGATGCAAGTGTAATTTCCAAATAAGAAGCTATAAACCAGCTGATTTTCTTCATTGTGTGTGATTTCTTTGGGGTATTATTTCAGTCTTGTAATCTGTTAAACATTTTTTACTTGGAAAGACAATAGAATATGACAGATTCTTTGACAGTTTGCTAACACAAATTAACCTCATTTATGGGAAAACTGGCTGTGTGTGAACATCTACTTTTGCAGTGCTTTGTAAGACAATCTTTAAATTGCTGACTTTCTGGGAGGTCTGCTTCCTAGATTTTAGGCATTCTGCTGAGTAATAACACTTATAATATAGCATGTATCTCATGATAGGTTTGTATATGGATGACCTTATAACATTCGTAGGGGAAAAGAAAGAAAAAATAGATGTTTGATACCCTTTTTCAAGCTAATAGAAATTTATAACATTGCACCTGTAAAACACTACTGCTTTGCCTAAAATTTAATTGGGAAACAGCGATGGGTATTTGGCCAGGGTTTTTTCTTTAATTCATAAAGAAACCTTTCAAACCAAGCTTAATAGAAAATATTGCATGACAGGAATTTAGTACATAGAAATAATATTATCCTGAGGGAAATTTTTAGGATAAGTTTGTATCTTTATTTTTATCTAGTCTGACAAATGAAAAAAGTGATTGTCCTTTAGCAACAAGGAGAAGACTACAGGAGAATCTGATGTCAGTGTAATCCTCTTACAAAATGATAGTAACTAAAATAATGATTAGATGCTTCTTATTTTGCTAAATTTCACTTTGTTTACTGCTAGAATGCTTTTCTAATTAAGTGACAGGTAATATGTAAGTTTGATGAGGATGATGAAGAATAGCTATGAAATAAAATTAAACATGAGTGGACTACAAATGAATTTACAAACGAAAGCATCTCAGATGCCTGTCTATCCACCTTCTAAAAGTATGTGTGTATGTTTGTCCTTTCTGAGATATACTGTTGTATACATTTTTCACATAGTTAAATAACAGAAGAAAATACAAAAAGTTATACAAAACCCCATGTTACCTCATAAACAGTTATTTTGTTGTGTAGAAATCCCAGTGCTGAGCAAAGGATCAATAAAGTTTCACTGGGGGCTTGGGAGTGGGGTAGGAAAATGACATTTTGTAGTCTGAATTTTACAATGAAAATACCCCTATATCTTTAAAGAAAAATATTTGCTCTGTGGCCTAAATAAATAAATAAATGAATGGCTGATTTCTTCTTTAGTACTCTAAGCTTGGACTGAAAATTCTCACTTTAGGCTACCTTTTCTGAAAGCCTTTGTATTCGTTCTGGATGACCTACATTTATGGTGGTAAAACCTTTAATGTGTAATCATATCATATTTTCTGTACACACCACATATGTTAGAAATAAACTATTTTAGGTGCATTTCAAAGCATTAAAGTATGTTTATGGATTATCTCTTGTACTGTTCACATAAAATTAGATCCCTTGGTTGCTTGGTTGCTGTAGGTCCAATTGTGTACAATTTTCAGAGGGAGCCTTTGAAATCTCTAAATATAGCTTAAGAGAGTTTCTCTGTATCTAAAATGTCATGACATTAACATCCAGTATCTTGGGATACTCCAAACTTAGAAACTGGGAAACTGATCCTTTCCAGTATCATAAACCTCTAATTTCTAGCCTTACAAGTCTTCAAAGAAATAGACTTACCTTCTGACATTTTAGATATAAAAAAGGTTTTGTAAGTCCTGCTTATACTGTATATTAGGCAGTCATATTTTCTGAGGAAAATTTACTGATTTGAAAAGAGAAAGAAGTAATACCTATCCATATACTTAATTTAAAATAATAATTAAAAAATCCCTACTAGTTCTTTACAGGTATTCTGTAATTCTGATTTTTATAGGAGGAAGTCTAGGTCATAAAATCTGTGTTAATTAAGCACAAAGATATACAAATTATAATCAACTTTGTATTTATGAAAAGTGGACATACTTATGTAGTTCTGTGTGAAACTAGAGTTTGAAGATGCATATATATATGCTCTTTATAGGCAGAGAAAGGAGATCTTATTTGTTGCTATTAAGAAGGAAATTCAGTTAAAGGGAAAAATACAGTTGTATTGTGTGCTTAGGTTTCCTTTGGGCCAGTGCTCATCAGTGGTGATTGTCCTTGGCTTTTTTTGATAGCAAGAATGAATCTGTAATTAATTACAGATGTGAATAAGAAAAGGAATTTACTACCTCAGTTCTCTTCAGTAAAGCATTTCACTGAGCTGGATGAAAAATCAGTGTCTGAAGTTGTATGTCATGGTCAGACTATTTTTCCATTTAGGGCCTATTGTGCAGTGACTGAAAAATGGTAGAGTGGTTCAGCTCCACTTGCTGAATAACCTGGAGGTCTTCAGGGAAAAAGGGGAAAAATCTACTGTGTCTCAGAGACTGTTTGATCTAACTTGAATTCTTGGCATGCAAGTAGCATATTTCTCTTGCTTCCCATACCTTGCGTTAAGCCTGGCTTTGACTAGTGTGGTAGGAATATCAGACATCTCCCCAGAGTAACATTTTGCAATACAGCAAAAATAATATGCTATTATCTGTTTCTTTGCACAGGAAATTATATATATGTTTCTGAGTTGAATCAGTGATGCTCTTTGATATTGTACATGCCAGTTTACAAAAAATAACTTATTTTCTTAACATCAAATCCAAGAATTTCAGAGTTGTCGAAAGTCCCAACTATTTTTCTGCCTAGATAGCCTTGGAAAGACCTTGTTTTTAAAATGTGAATTTTCACAGCATTATGAAAAACGTATCTTGGATGGTATGGAACCAAATTCTACAGTTTATGTTAAAACATCCCATCCAAAATAACTTCAGAAATTTATCTACCAAACTGTATTTCGGTTTACACCCAATTTAGTGCATCCTACATAATGTGTCCAGGAAATACATGTTATCTGTAAAAATATACATACATTAACAAACCATACATTAGAGGTATAGAACTAGATAGATATATTGATTCCTTTAATGCACAACGGTTTCAAGAAATTCTGTGTTATAGCTATAATTGATTACGTAGGAAAACTGGACTTTCAATCATTTTATGGCTTAAATGTTTTGTTTGCCTCATAACTGACTTCCAAATAATCTATAAAAATGACCAGCTCTAACTGTGGTGACTCAGGAAAGACCAACAGTTTTGTTCCAAAAAAACTGGAATATTCAGAGACTGAAAACTCAAAAAACATTTGAATTTATGTAACTAGAAGGTTCTTGTTAGATAGTGAAAACATGCCTGGCTCAATGTAACTCAGATGTCAGTTGAAATGTTTTATTTTCCTTTTACATTTTCTCTTCCTTTCTCTATTTCCTTATTTTATGTTGTCTACTCTCTAAATGTGAGGTTCTAAACCAGTTATTCTTAGTCATCTAGCTATCAGAGAAGACTCTTAGAGAGACAAGAATGGATAAAATTGGATAGATTTTTTTTTCCTCCAGCTTTTCCTTCTCTCTGACAAATGTTGACCATGATCTGAAGTGAATTTTATCCCTAAAGTAGCTTCATAAAGCAATTCTGAAGTAACCTTCATATATTGAGTTCATTGTTAACAATTATAAACTGTACTTTCATATTATCTATCATGGCTTATCACAAAGAATCCCTGCTATTCTCTCTAGCCAATTCAATAGCCCTGACAGTGCTGTAGTGGGGATGATGTGTGTTTGCATGTAATTGGGGCATGGAAGCATCCGTCACTGATATTTTCTGTTTCTGGGAGGCCTTGCATAGAGAGAAGATTGATCAAATGGTCTCCTACAGGGGTGCCATTGCTGCAGGCTGGTCATTTAGGGTGGCCAACCAAAACCAAAATTGAGGCAAATAAAATAAAAAAAGAGCACAAAGGTAGCTAGAGGCAGAAAATAACTGTCAGTCCATTCTTTTGTTATAGCTGTGCTTCAAGCATCAGCACTTGTAAGAAGCTCCAAAGTGGCCCTAGGATGAAGCTCAGTAATTGGAGGCAAGCAAGGCACAGATGCTAGCTTTTATTAAATATCAACAGAATTTAGCAGTGCCAACAGTCCAGCACTGAAGGAGAAGGAAAGATGGGAAGGAAATTCCTTCCCTGGGCTAATTTCATGCTTACTGTCCTTCAGACCTACTCATCAGATCTGTCATTATACTCTGAAGAGTCAGGCTATCTATAAATACCTGGGTAGCTTTATGTGCTTGAGTCATGTATAAATAATGTCTGGCTTATGAGATGCTGTAGGTTATCCTGCCTGGTTCCTAGCTGCTTTTAGTGAAGGGCGCAAGTGCCCTGTAAGTCCTGTGTGGTATCTGTCAGACCTGCATACACATCTTTACTTCCTTGAAGTATCTCAAGTGTCATTAGACACTAATGTACAGGCAACTGAATCATTCTCAAAATGCTAAATGGACTCCTTAAGTGGATGAAGGCATATATCAGAGATGTTGATCACTGTGCAGCAAAATGTTCCTTTCTCCTGTCTCCTCACATTGAAATTATGAAGGTTTATAGAAAGAGTCAAAAACATTGGGTCAGACCTCTCTGCTCATTGGCACCTTGTAGAAATGCTTTTTTGTGTGTGTGTGCGTGTTGTGGGTTTTTTTGTTTTATTTTTGTTTGGGTTTGTTGGTTGGTTGGTTTTTGTTTGGTTGTTTGTTTGGGGTTTTTTTAAAATTATTTTTATGAAAAGGATGGTTAGTTTAATTTAGAGAGGGATATTCTTGGGTCATGGCGGTTTGCTATGGCATGGCTTCATCCAGCTAGAGAATGGATTTGTCTATTATCCATTGAGCAGATTTACTGCAGCTCTTGAACTTCTCTATATTCTACCCACTGAGTACAAATGAAATTTAAGAATACCTCTAATCTGACATCTCAGGTGCCCTGCCCCTTCACAGCATTCACTGAAAATGGAACAAACCAGAGTAATTTAGAAGTATCAGCCTTGTTTGTTTAGATTATCTCTCTCCAGATTATTTGAATAGTGTGGTGTTGTGCAGATGTTTGTCTAAGATCACAGAGGAAGGAATTTTATATAAAGCTAATTTACTTTGTCTAATTCAGCAAATTACAATCCTGAATTGAAAAGCATTCATGACAATTTAGTTGGTTTCGACTTGTTTGTCACTGCACCCACACAGTTCTTTCTTCAGACCGACCATGGACAAACTGCCTTTATGCTGAAAGGAAGCACCATGAAATGGCTACTCAAGAGTTATTACTCAAAGGTAATTGTAAAGCTGAGTGGTGTTCAGTGCTGACAGAACCCTTCCTCCCTCCTTTACATTCCCTCCAATCCCCTAAACTGCTACAGGAAATGCAAGCTGTATAGAAGTCCCAGAATTGCTTTGCTTTGCAATGTTCATGCCAGAAGACAGCACTATTTCTGCCTGAAGTTCTCTTTTATGACATCTACCGATCAGCATAAAGTACCCTGCAAAATTAATTGAATTCTCCAACAATTGTTTTAATGCCAAATGCCATACAGAGCCTTAAGTTATACATGCATTTTCAGATGTCTTTGTAGCCTGATTTAGGACATTTACCTTACAAAATCCCAACTTAAGTCTGAGTACATTAATGAAACTGTGAGTCAATGTATATTTTTTCCTTTTCTGCTTTTCTTTTTTGATGTGCATGCTTTTATTTTCTGCTACAGTGAACATGTTTCTTAGGTTTACTTGATTTGTCCACCTGTTGGTGACAATATGAGCAAGGATGGGAGAATAACAGCGGATAGATAGGAAGAGATAATTGTGTCAAAGAAGATTAGCAAGAAGTATACAGTCACAGCAAATTCAGCCTGATATTTCTAGGAGATTTAATAGAGCAAGGAAATAAAAGTTTAGTCTTCCAAAGCTGTCTAAACCAGGGACAACAGTCCTTTGCAGTGACTGCACTCGTTCCTGCTGCACAGGTTCTCTGATTCCCCGACACCAGGGGTGTCTGCTGTCACAGGTGAGTTAAAATAAAGCAATGTGCTCACTGCACTACCACTTAGTGTAAAAAACAGACACCTGTATCTCCCTGTGCAAACTGAGAGGTGAGACTGGTTAAAGTGGATCAGTGAAGATACAGTGAAGTAGACATTGTGGCATTCAGAGGACTGCAAGGAGTTGAGCACGTGCTGCCACATAAAAATCAACAGATGTGTTCCTGCAGAGATAAATTGTAAAGTTGACCCAAGATGTTAAACAGTTGATTTGGGAAAAAAAAAAAAAAAAAAGGTAATTTGGGGACAGAAAGAGTTTTAGTGTGGAGCAATCCCTGTTATGGTTATATAACACTTATCAAGGACAAGAATTTGGGTGTAAAGTACCAGAAGTTATTTGCTACATTTACATTAATAAGTAATTCAGTCCAACGGGGAAGGATCAGCAGATCAAAGCAGGTCATGTTGGCATTTACATCAGCCATACATAACGATGTGGGTGCACATTTGGTGCATACATGAAGTCACACGTTGTGCTTGGATTCCTGTCAAAGCAATCAATTTAGCAATGATTGAAGCTATCTGAGCTGAATCGCATCATTTGTTCTAGACCAAAACACTGGATATAATCAGTGTTTAACATTTGATAAATAAATAAAAATTCATAAACTTGTTCTCAATAGCAATAGAGCAGATTCTTCTAATATCACAAGATGAGTTTAATTGTAATTCCAACTTCAATGAATGTATTCCCAAGTATACTTGAACAAATGAAAAGAGAGCCAAGCTGCATTTGAAGCAATTCATCACCAGAGCCAGGAGTTACAGTATACATTTTGTTTTCCCTCATGTACCTATAGACCCTGAAACAAAGCAGGTATTATATAAATGTAGACATTTATATAAAAGCATTACATAAAAGCACTATATAAATGCAAACTTTATTTTGGGTTATGTTAAACAATTTTTAAAAAAATTCTATCTGAATCTGTTTGTATGTACGCATACAGGGTTTTGACATGCTTTCTAATTAGTAATTAATTAAATCAATAATTTAAAATAAAGACTGTTCTATGTGGTGCCAGTACTGTTAAGTCATAGATGTTGCTGAAGAGTAACTGGTAATATTACAGAGTCATTCTTTTTATTTATTCATTTGTCAATTTTATTTTTCAGTGCAGTATGTTTTGCACGTATTTTGCATTCTAGGTCTTCTTTTATTATGCTATTTCTGCCTTCTTTTTAAAGCACTACTAAGTGCAGCAACAATGAGTAACTGAGAAGGAGTTTGGAAGGAGAGGGAAAAAAAGCTATTGAAGTAAATGAAGCATTACCCACGACTGCTGCACACGCCAGTGTCTGTTCCAGTACCAGCGTCATATCCTCTCTCTGAGCATTAGAAGGATAACTCATTTCCCAGAGCATTCCATGCTCAAGGGCAACAGTTACCTTCACCACAGAGAGAATTAGCACTTGCTGGTATAATTTTGGAAATATGTAGCAATTGCAGCAGAAACTCAGATCTCAGAATCCCTTAATGAAGAATAACAGAGCCGAGCTCGGAGATGGTGGCCCAGAGCTGCTAAGTTTGCTGTTCTACACGGTTAACTCGCAGAAGGCCCACACAGATCACACAATCACAGAATGTTAGAGAGTGGAAGTGACCTCAAAAAATCACCTAGTCCAATCCCCCTGCCAGAGCAGGAACACCTAGATGAGGATGCACAGGAAGACGTCCAGGAAGGTTTTGAATGTCTCCAGAGAAGACGACTACACGACCCCCCTGGGCAGGCTGTTCCAGTGTTCTGTTACCCTCACTGAGAAGAAGTTTCTTCTCAAATTTAAGTGGAACCTCTTGTGATCCAGTTTGAACCCATTACCCCTTGTCCTATCATTGGTTGTCACCGAGAAGAGCCTGGCTCCATCCTCGTGACACTCACCCTTTATATATTTATAAACATTAATGAGATCACCCCTGAGTCTCCTCTTCTCTAAACTGAACAGACCCAGCTCCCTCAGCCTTTCCTCATAAGGGAGATGCTCCACTCCCTTAATCATCTTTGTGGCCCTGCGCCAGACTCTCTCCAGCAGTTCCCTGTCCTGGAACTGAGGGGCCCAGAACTGGACAAAATAATCCAGATGAGGTCTTACCAGGGCAGAGTAGAGGGGAAGGAGAACCTCTCTCGACCTGCTAACCACCCCCCTTCTAATACGCCCCAGGATGCCATTGGCCTTCTTGGCCACAAGGACACAGTGCTGGCTCATGGTCATCCTGCTGTCCACCAGGACCCCAGGTCCCTTTCTCCTACACTGCTCCTTAATAGGTCATTCCCCAACTTACACTTGAACCTGGGGTTGTTCCTACCCAGATGTAAGACTCTGCACTTTCTCTTGTTATATATCATTAAATTTTTTCCTGCCCAACTCTCCAGCCTGTCCAGGTCTCGCTGGATGACAGCACAACCTTCTGGCATGTCAGCCACCCCTCCCAGCTTGGTGTCATCAGCAAACTTGCTGATAGTACACTCAGTTCCCTCATCCAAGTCATTGATGAATATATCGAACAATACCGGCCTCAGTACTGACCCTTGAGACACTCCACTAGATACAGCCCTCCAGCTAGACTCTGCCCCAGCAGAGTCTTTTCTGTCTTTCTTCCTCCTTTACACCTGCCTTCATGATCTGTTCAACTTACCATCTCAGCTGTGTTACCCTTCTTGTCCTTCGCATTGCATTTATTTATGATTGCATTTGACTCCTTTTTTGACTCATAACTTAAAAACTGGAAATCTTTAAATGAACTACATTATACTGTTGGCTTGCATAAGCATGCACTCTTCCTTGTTTTTCTTGGCAGTTCCTAAGATACTTGCCTTTGAATTGTTTTATTTGCCTCTCTATAATTCACAATTAAAATTTCTTCCATTTTGAAGGTCTTAAGGATGTATGAGAGCTATGTGTAGGTGTAAACTCCTGCAACTAACCATGTATTTACACTGTTGGTGGTAGCATAATAGAGATCTAATTTGGGATTATGCTACTTGTAATAAACGAAATAAAAAAGATAAGGTTAAAGCTCACTTCTAAATACATGAACTCTCTAATGGAATTCATTTTCAAACTGATTCACAGCAAATCTTAAGACTGAGGCTGATGCCTGTGTCTCTGGGTAAGTTTCATTTTTACATACTGTTGTGAAGATAACTTTAAGTGAAAAATGTGCTTGAAGGAATGTCTGAGAAATACCATAGATGAATAACTACACTCCTTTGAATGGATGGTTCCTTGGCACTAGTTCTTTTCTTTTGGAAGGGATCTTGGAGACTCTTGTGTTCGAAGCACTTGCAATTAGAAATGATATTATTATAAGCACTGTGGTGTCTCAGGAATGCAAATTTCATTGAGCTGGGGATGCACTAAAGGAAGGCTTTTATCTGGACTTCATGTCACTTACAGTCTTCTGAGCCTAGCAGTTCAGCCAGTTTTCAATCCACACTACTTTACACATAGTGCATCCATACTTCCTCAGTTTGCATATGAGGATGTTGTGGGAGACAGTGTTGAAAGCCTTACTAAAGTCGAAGTAAGTAACATCTACTTTTCTTCCCTCG
This sequence comes from Caloenas nicobarica, assembly GCF_036013445.1. Taxonomy (NCBI): domain Eukaryota; kingdom Metazoa; phylum Chordata; class Aves; order Columbiformes; family Columbidae; genus Caloenas; species Caloenas nicobarica. The sequence goes on from NC_088245.1 coordinate 179,021,558, forward strand.
TCCACTGAGCTAGTCGTTCTGTGTGCAAGTCTACAAGGTTGATCAGGCATGACTTCCCCTTCATAAATCCATGCTGACTACTCCAATGACCTTCTTTCCTTTCATATTTGGAAAATGTTTCAAGGATTATTCACTCCATCACTTCCTCCAAGGCTGAGGTGTGGCTGACTGAACTGTAGTTCTCTGAATCCTACTTCTTGCGGTTCTTGAAGGAATGGATGCCATTTGCTTTCTTCCAGTCCCACAGGAACCTCCCTTGGTCACCATACACTTTCAGAAGTAATTGTCATTGGCTTCACAATGACATCAGATAACTCTTAACACTTGTAGGTGCATTTCACAATGGCAAAATCCCCAGTGACTGGAGAAAAGGAAACATTGCATCCATTTTTAAAAAGGATAAAAAGGAGGACATTAGGATGCACCAGCTAGACAGCCTCACCTCAATGCCCAGTAAGATCATGGAACAGAACCTCCTGGAATTTATATCAAAACATATGGAAGGCAGACAGTCACTATGGCTTCACCAAAGGCAAATTGTGCCTGACTGATCTAGTGGCCTTCTACAGTGGAGAGACTACCTCTGTGGACAAAGGAAGAGCTACAGCTGTCAACTATGTGGACTTCTGTAAGGCCTTTGACACAGTCAAATATTTTTGCTGCTAAATTTAAGATATGAGTTTGATGGACGAACTGTGGGTGAATAAGGAATTGGCTGGATGGCTGCATGCAAAGAGTTGCAGTAAACTGCTCAATGTCCAAGTGGAAACCAGTAATGAATGGTGTTCCTCAAGGGTCTGTACTAGGATCAACACAATTTAACATCTTCGTCAATTACATATACCGTGGGATTATAGAATGTCCTCAGTTGGAAGGGACCCACAAGGATCATTGAGTCCAACTCCTGTCCCTGCATATGACAACCCCACAGTTCACATCACGTGTTTGAGGGCGTTGTCCAGTCTCTTCTTGAACACTGTCAGGCTTAGAGCCGTGACTACCTCCCTGGGGAACCTGTTCTAGTGCTCCACCACCCTCTGGGTGAAGAATATTTTCTTAATGTCTAGCCTAAAACTCCCCTGGCACATCTTCCTGCCATTCCCTCGGGTTCTGTCATTGGTCACTAAAGAGAAGAGTTTGGTGCTTACCCTTCCTCCTCCCCTTATGAGGAAGATGTAGACCGTGATGAGATCTCCTCTCAATCTCCTCTTCTGCAGGCAGAATAAACCAAGTGATTTTAGCCGCTGCTCATATGGCTTCCTCTCCAAGCCCTTCACCAGCTTTGTAGCCCTCCTCTGGACACTCTTTAGCAGCTTAGTATCTTTTTTATACTGTGGTGCCCAGAACTGCACACAGTACTCCAGGTGAGACTGAGTACACCCTCAGCAAGTCTGCAGATCATAGCAAGCTGAGGGGTGCAATTGATATGCTAGATGGAAGAGATGCCACCTAGAGGGATCTTGACAGGCTTGAGGAGTAGGCCCATGTGAACCTCAAGAAGTTCAACAAGGCCAAGTGCAAAGTCTTGCACGTGGGTCAGAGTATAGTACAGAACAGGGGATTAACAGATTGAGAGTAGCCCTACAGAGGAGGACTTGGAGATACTGGTGTATGAAAAATTGTTTGCGACCTGGCCATGTGTGCTTGCAGCCCAGAAAGACAGCCATATCTTGGGCTGCTTAAAAAGAAACATGACCAACAGGTCAAGAGAGGTGATTCTCCTCCTCTATTCCACTCTAGTGAGATCTCACTTAGAGTTCTTAATGTTCCCTAGCCTGATCCTCCTCCACTGAGGATAAGTATTCTTTGCTCTGGACTTTTGCACTGCTCTTGGGGACCCTGTAAGATCATAGCCCAGAAGTTGCGCATAGACCTCTTAATTTCTCTTTCTTGTTCTCTGTGTTTTCTGCCTTAGTATAGAAGTATTTGAGATGAGCACCCCAGTCTTCCTGGTTTCCCCAAAAATGTACAAGAGTTTCCTCTACTATGCAGTCCTATAGGCACTTCCTTATTTAAGTGTGTAAGCTTAAGATAGGCCCCTTTCAGCCCAGCACTGTTGATTATAAAGTCTCTCCTTTCCACATTATCTGGCACCCTATACTTGCTATCCCAATCCACTCTCACATCATTGCGGGTCATCGTGTCCATCACCTGTGATTAAAGCCCTCCCCATAAGGTTGGTTAAGTTGCTCCTTCCCCACATAGTCGGGTGGATCTCATCTCTTCCTAGAGGAATGTGATCATCAAAGAGGCTTTGCTGGACAAAGCTCCCTGCCTCCTGTATGCTACCAGGGGACTGACACTATTCTGTAGTGGAACAGGAACTGTCCTCCTGAAAATTTCCTGCCAGAGATTGTGAGCTTCCAGCCTTTGCCATCCTCAGAGTCTCCATTTCCCAACCTGATAAGCACAGATCCTTCCTGCCCCTCTCTCAGTGCTGCTGGGCCCTCAGGCTCTTTCTTACCGTCCCTGATGGTGTGCAGCCTGCTGACTTCCTCCTCCAGCTCCTTTACTTGGCAACAGAGACCACTCCCTGTGTTCATGTCTTGCAGGTGAGGAGCCCATCATCCTTGACACCAGAAAGGAGCCAGGCATCCATGTGGCCCCAGGTCTGCAGAGCTGCAACCATCCTTGGGAGCTCCAACTTGCTTGAGGTCTCCGTTGAACTGGAATAGTTGCTCCAGTGGGTACTGGGAACTTTGATTTGTTACGTGTCTACTGCTACAAAGCTCTGTACACTGTCCTTAGCAGAGTTTCGTTCTGCTATCTGCACAAAATGCTGTCCCCTTGATATCCACTCTAGATTCAGCACTTAGGTTGGGACCTCCATAGTACCTGTTGAAACAGTGCGTGACCTTCCCTAGTCAGGAGTCAGCTGCAACAAGAGCTCAGCACCCTTTGGCCAAGTTTCTGGAGAAGCTGCAAGCTGCCTTCTAAGGATGGGTCTGAATTACTAAATCTGCCCTCATTAGGAAAAAAATGACATACTTTTAATTAAAAATTGATTAAAACACAATAGCTTAGTTTAAAAGTACTAATGATAGACACTTACAACAGACTAATAGAAAAATTAAAAAGAGGAAAAGACAGGGCAGGAATTGTTACTGTTTTAAGAAGGTTGATAGCATCTCTTTAGCATTGCTAATCAAAAGCAGCTCAGCCATAGTGCTGAAACATTAATATTCATGATGTTTGTAACTTTGGTTTTAATTTTGAAAACTTCCTGTTCTTTTATTTTCTATTAGTAATTGTCTTACATGATAGTAAGGTTCAAGAAATCATTTATAAAAGTTAGGCTGATTTTGAATGCTGTTAAATAATGCTAATTTGGTGTTCTCTTTTACACTCATGCTCTGCCAGCATTTTAATGTTTGTGGAGCAAATGAAGAATTTCTAAACATTGCCAGAGGGTCATCATGTTAATTCTTTGGGAGAGAAAATCCTTACATTTTTAGGATGCCTCGAGCATCGCTGGTTTATGATGAGGTCTTTGAAGAAGTGCAAAAAAGATGATGGCTTAGTTAAAATACTATCAATATACTTGGTTAGGAAATGAAAACCCCAGTCTTTCATGCATTGTATTTAAATGAGTGAATCTTCCTATTCTTCCTTTAAAGAATTCCAGTGTATACATGGATAATATGTTATAATGGTTTTTATTTTTGGTGTAGCTGTGTTTGAATATTGAAATATTGCTGGGATTAAGAGTCTCTCTGAAAGAGACATGTTCTGAGAGGACAGTGAATATACACTGAGATGACCAAATACTATTGCAGATATCTTTTTAAATTCAAATGTAAATACTCATTCCCAATGTACACGCAAAATATGTAGAAATATGTTCTACTAAATATTATCATGCTTTGTGAAGTAAGTAAATAATACACAAAGCTGAATAGCTTATTAAATAAATAATCAGGATAAGTAATTTAAGACTCTTGTTGCGGATTTTGTCTTCCATTACCTGTTATTTGCCTATAGGTTTCAGCAAAAGGTGCTAATGGTGTGTGGCACTAATTTAGGGACAGGACTATGTAGTTGAATTTCCAGTGGCTGCTTTTGGCTGCAATAGACCATTTGAAGTGTATGCAGGTAGTAAGTGCAGAGGGAACACAAGGATTTATTTGACTGTCCAGGAAAGAGGAGTTCAATTATCATTTTGTGGATCTCTCATCACGTGTGAAATATAGGTGTAAAGTAATTTGATCAAAGCTGAGCAACAGCACATCAGCAGCAATGTGACAGGAACTTTAGATATAGCAGTATGTTATGTATCATCATTTTTTCTTCCCACTAAAACCTAATGGGATGGTATAGCATTGCATCCCTGCTGATAAGGCCTTGTACGCATTCTGTATGACAATGTGTATTTTGAGTGTGTTGTCCTTCCAGACTATATAAATAAATATTTTGAAGTCAGACATGAATGTCCTCATTTTAAAAGTTTCCTTTTCCAACAAGAACATTTTTTCAGGAAGAAAGGTCCAAGCTTTCAGACAGAGAAGATATGGTGAATTGTGATATTTATCTTACCTCTGGTAATTTCAATATAGTAAATTGTAGCTATGTTGATTTGTACTCCCGGGTGACCTGAACTCTTAAAAAAATCCCACTCTTGATATATCTAAAATATTGCTGAAGACTGGTATAGATTCTGTCATGCCTCCCTATAATATTTTTTAAATCACTTAAATAGTCAGTTACAACACGAGTTGTCTGTGTGCTGATATTTTCCACAGATGGTGTTGGCTCATGGTCATCTATTTATAAGCGTCTCGAGCCTTCAGCCAAATATTGAACTTGGATGTTATGTTGCTAACACTTCCACTGTCTCCTACAAATGTTATTATTTTCCTGGCTTCTTTAGTGCCATACTTTTGACCTTCTTTTTATTGGGTATATTATAATGATTCTACTACTATGAGGTAACAGCTACTGTTATTCTCCAGATATTGTCAGGTAGAGTGTTTTTCCACATGACTGTGTGGACAATATTTTACTGTGACAAGATAAAAAAATTATTTTTTATCCTTTTATTCAAGGGCTTTTTGTGAGTGAGAATGAGGAAATTAACATATGAAGAGATAGTTTGTTTTTTTTTTTTCAGTGTCCCATTAATCTTTGTGAGTTAAATGCTTGGCACATTCTAAAGATAGAATATGTTAAAAAAGAGATAGTTACAATATTAATACAAAATGCAGTCCAAATGTAATTATTTTTTTAAACATACGCGCAAGTACCACAATGAAGAAAACAAGTACCATTAGGTTCATTTTACATACAGAGAAACAGATCTGCGAAGTAGTTGGACTTCACCAAGTTTGTGCATAGGATTGTTAGGAGCCAAATTCACTTTCCTAATTTTCTATGAAAAAGATATCTCGTTGCTTAAGTTGATTTGTCTCAGGATCACAGAATTGCTGAGGTGGGAGTGCACCTCTGGAGTTCCGGAGTTCACATAGTCCATTCTCATGCTCAAAGGGGGTCAGCTACAGCCGGTTGCTCAGGAAGTTTAAATTCACTAGTCATTCTTGGACGCTAATGTGATTTTCCTACCTGGAATTCAGTAATTCAAAAGATTAGTCTTCACTGTTGGCAATAATTTGTGCTATGCCACTCCTTCCTATTGTAGTTAGACATGGCTAGTTTTAATATGTTTTCTGTGTCTGTCATCTAGGAAAACTCAATAAGCACAGACTAGCAATCAATTAGAAGTAAATAGGTATTTCTGACAGTTTAAAAGAGTCCCAAAGAGGATGACAGGAGAATGGTACAAGACAATAAATAATTTATAGCTGGAGAAAATTAATCAACTACCCCCAATTCCCTCTGTCCCCACACGCAGGTGCTCAATTACGGTACCTCTAAGAAGAGGCGGGAGACCAATAACCAAACATCTGTGACTTAAATGAATTTAACTGTTAGGGAAGAAAGTCTTGAAACATATAAACGCACCAAAGTAACGAAACCAAATTACAATACAATGTACATTTGCTTTGCATAATGCCTTTCATTATGCTATTTCCCAGAACTCTTCATGTAATTAAATAGTATAAATGATATAGAGTACAAGTTAAATACAGCAGCAGTAGAAAGTTTTTCTAGTGGAGGCAGAGTACGGAATCATAAGCTAATTCAAAGAAATGAAAAAAATAGAAAAGCAGAGATAGAGAAATTCAGACAAAGTTGAAAATTTAGTAAGTTAGGCCTTAGCACCGGACCATTAAAATGAGTCAAAGTTACTGCGTTGTGCTCAACAAAGGCGGTATAATTGCAGAGGATAACAAGGAGTTCACTGAAGACAGTGGGAAGCATTGATGGAGAAGAGTAATGATGAAGACAATGACAGTGATTGTTCAGAAGAGGGAACAGGAAGAGAAGTAAATAGATATGTAAGATCCCCAAAGAATTTCGGAAATAGTTGCCTGTCTCATTACTGGTTTTCTTCATTTTGATGCCTGCATAATGCAGATGAAATAAGTGAATTGAATTAACAGACCTATCCCAGTTTAAAGCACAGAAGGGACCTAAAAATACAGTTCAAAGTGGTTCCTAAAATGACTGTTGATCCATATACATGTAGAAATAGGCCTCTCTATTCCATTTCTACATCTGCTGTTTTATAAAGCAGTAGTGCATGAATCCACCTGGAACATTGCTTCTGACTTTTGAGACTCCCAGGGCTGATTCAGTGGGTTGCTCATCTGGTTGCTTCAATGTTAAAACACAGTTTAGCTGCTGCAGCTCCTTTTGAAGATCATTTCTGTTTGTCTCCTGACAGACAAATGGGGTAAGTAATAGCTTATATGACATAGTTGCATTTACGCACCTAATTTGATTTTTTTTTTAATTGACTAAGGAATAAGGTAGTCATGCCTATAGTTTTGAGGTTTTTTTAAGGTATCTTGACTTTATACAGACATATATATATATGTAATTAAATCCCAAGATGATTTCCTAATTTCATTAGAATGTGCCATCTATGATTCTAGTTCAATATTATTTGAGGCAGGTGCTGCAAAAACATTGCATAAGACTCAGTGATCTGTTGTTTTTGATTTGCATTGATATTTGTCTCTCCAAAATACTTTTTCCTACTCTTCCCTTTTTCTTTTATTTAGCAACAACATAGAGGTGGATGATTCACCTCTCTGGTGAAATACAATTATTTTTAATTTCTTTCTAAGGAACCCAGAATGAATCATCCCTCTCTCTTCTCATTATAGCTTATAAAACTATTATTTTCCTCTTAGGCAAAATGAGGCCTTAGTTGTTGCCATCAAAACCTAACCATTGTACTGACGTTGTCATAAGATTTATTTCTACACTACTTAGTTCATGAATCTCACTAATAGATGCATTTGAATGAAAAAAAGATTATGGCCTGTAGCTGATGGAGGTACAAGACCCAACTCCCTATTGTTTGATACAAATTATAGTCAATTAAAACTATACAGAAAAGGGTAAACTACTATCAGAAAAGATTATTTTTGAGGTATGCAAGTGACCATCCAACATGAGATTCAGCAGGCACAGGTCTCCTGTCTTAACAGATTTCAGGTCCACAGGCAAATTCTAGATGACTATTGCCAGTGTTTTAATAAATGCAATTTTACCATTTTCGTGATTATTTTGTACCGATATTTTAAAATATCTTTTATTTATAATAGAAACTTCAGAATGTAACTTAACTGCCTCCATATCTCCTTTACTTTTGCAGCATAATTTATTTTTACCTGTTTTAATAATATCAGTAATGTTGTTATTTTCTGAATAAAACATACCCCTTATCCTTCATAATGTGGATCTACGTATGCTGCATTTATTTCATTTAAATTATATTTTTAAATCTCTTCATCCTTCCTGTTGCTCTGTGTAAATTGACTTCATGTTGAAGAGTATGCAATTTCACAGTGATCCAGTTAACAGTAGACCAATTTTGCTGATTTCACCTAAATGAAAGAAAAAACATCTTTTAATTTTATTTAGTATTTTCAGGCAAGGTTTCAATACCACTCGTGTATGAAAGTAAGGACCTATTTTTGCTTGTATGTAGTTAGGGATTGTAAATGGTTGTTTAGCTATTTGCACATGAGAACCTTTCAAAATTAGTCCTCCGAGTTCAGTTTCAAGGGATACTAGACACCTAAAACAAGACTCAAAAAGTCTCAAAAAATACATGTATTGTGACTTAAGTGTGGGTCCAGGCCCTTCTCCAAACAGTGTTGTTTTTGAGTGATTTATGGAATGCATTAGAAGCTTTTTTCTATTTCATTCCTCTTCTTTCAGCACTGATGGACCAGGTGACAGCATTGCCCTGAATTTGTCAATTACAGGTCTGTTTTATATGTATATTCTAAAAAGGCCTTAGGGTGATTCCATTTGGTGAACATGGAGCAGATAATTTTTTGAGGGCTATTTTGCATAAGAACTGAATACTACATGCTGCAAGTCACTTTGAATACATGTGAAACTGATCAATAGGTGTTTTAGGTCTCATTTTAAGTTATATAGAGTGTAAGGGATTTAAACTGTATGGAGTGCTTGCCAAGGAAAACGCATCAGGCCTTCCTGTGGACCTGCTCTCCACTGAGTAGTGCACATGTACACTACAGCCACTATTACTGTGTAGGGAAATCTTTGCTTACTACCTGGCTATATGTAAAGATGTTTAAAATCAATGTTCATGTCCAGCCTGAAATATCCTTATTGTTCTTGTTTCTTCTTTTTCTGCATACTGAGAACTGCTCAGGCTAAGAGCACCTACCTATGCCTTATTGAGGTCTAGAAATCAGAAGCTCAAACAAGCTGAATTAAGTCTATAATAAAATGCTGTTGAATCTGCTTTCTTTTTAAAGTCTGACTAGAATTTTTTTTCCTTCCTTTTCCTTCACTTTTCTCTCCCCTAGTAGGTAGGCCAATCACTAGAGAAATATAAGATCTTAGTCCTTTTTTAGCACAAAGGAGATGAAACCCAGCATTGCCACCTGCCAAGAATGCCACCTAAAAACTCAATTAATAGCGTATGCAGCAAACAGTGAGTCAAGTGGAGTTAAGCAGAGATATGGATCCATGTTCCTGTTGATGCTGTAAAATTGCAGAACCACAGGAAATGCACAGGATCAGGAAGAGTGTTCTAAGGAAGAATAGCTCCATAGCCCAGCTGTTAAAGTGGTCCCTCACCATGGGACCATCAGAGGTTCTCATCTACGAGCTTGTGTTTATGTATTTTATATGGACTAGGCAAACCCAACAAATAATTCTGAATAAAGACAAGAGAATTCCTTAGGGTTCAAGAGGGCTTAATCCCCTGTTTTTCTCATGGCAAGCACTGTTTCTTCTTCCAAAATGTAAATATACCTTAAACACTACCCAGGATATCTCATCCTTTGAAAAAGCAATAATTGCCATCTAGGCCCAGGAGATAATTTCAGATTTGAATCCAAAATGAAGAAGGGTGCCTAGGTTTTGGATACTCAAATTCCAGACACAGTATTGGATTTCAGACAAGTTTAATGATCAGTTTTTAATCATGTCTTATTTTTGGCTTCTTGTTCATCATATGGGTTTTTTCATTACCTTTCTGAGATGCTCTTCATACCTTGTACACAAGTTGTGTGTGCTTTGCTCTGACATTTGAACTTCATTCCTGGAACCAAGCCTAAAAATTAAATGTTAGATAGGCACTTAAGTCTTTTATTGAATCTAGCTTATGACACAAAAGAAGTGGTATGGAAAAAATTACCTGCATAATATTTTATGGAGGTAGGCAATGCCCCCCCTATTTCACAAGTGTGATTCATAATATCCAGTTTGTGTATTTCGACTTATTGAATTACAGTTTGACTCATCTGCTTGGTAGAATATGTGTTTCTGATCTGATTAGGAAACAGGTTGTATTCTGAGAGCTTGTCTGCTGTCTCTTCAAAATTTCTTATCAGCTAATAAATTTCTTTGCTTGATTTAAATTGTATGATTCAGCAATACTTATCCATATTTATGATTTTTCAATCAAAATTCTAGAATTAGTACCAGCTGTAGTTTGTTCCATTTACTTTGTATCTTCAGTGTGTCTCATATTATCAACTTAGTTTTTACATCATCATGAAACACTATAAATTTTCTTTCCTCAGTAGATAATTGTCTGTTTGTTTGTTGTTTGTTTGTTTTACTCCCACTCTGTAGTTATATTGCATAAATTATGCCAGAGTTTCTTTTGTGCTTGCTTCAAGGATCTGGACAAAGAGCTTATAAAAGTGCTGGGATAGGACCCCAGGCAGCCAAGGCTATGGAGTGGAACTGCTCTGTTCTTTCTTTAAAGAGAGTATACTAAAAGATATCAAAATCCATTTTTATATCTTTCAGTCCTTAAAGCTGTGTTTCATCAGAGATACAACAAACAAACAAAACCCAAATAAACTCAAACTAGGAAAAAGTGTCTTGCTTTTTAGCTAGAAACCCTTAAATAGAGCAATTTCTATACAGTCTGGACCTCCCTTCTTCACCTCTACTGTGAGAAATTTCCTTGTCTTCCTTATAAGTCTCTCAGCTCCATTTATATTTAAAATTCTTCCTTTTCTGTGATTTTCTCTGCCTGGTTCACTGTGTGTTTCAGATATTTCTTCTACTGGAGCTTTCTTAGTCACTCTTGAGAAAAGGCCAGGTCTTCTGAGGCAGGAGTCAATTTAGTGCAGAGTAAAATAGACATAACAAGACACATAGGAAAACCTCTTCCCTTAGCCTCAGCTTCTTCAATTTTTAACAAAGACCATAGTGCTCACATAGGAAGTTATGACAAATAAATAACAAAATTGTTCATTTTGTTACAACTGCTCACACACTTATCTACAAATCTAGTGAATCTGCTTTACTTTCACTCATTCATGGAAAATAATTGATTATAGAGACTAAATTTGTCCTATGCCACAAACAGATTTGTTTTGTTTTGTTTGTTTGTTTGTTTGTTTTCCCTGTCCCAGAAAATAATGAAGAAATTGTGTTGCGTTTTCATTTGTGAAAGAGTTCTGGAAAAGATTTTCTTCTTCTCCTAAGAGTCTGAATAGAAAGAATTTCTGAAAACCAAAAAAAATACTGAAAAAATGAAATGGGAATTTCTGTAGGTGGAATTTCTATAGGTGTTCTTTTTAATTGAATAAACCGTTGTTTCGGTATGTAAAAACATGTACAAACATTTCCTTTTGTTCTCCCATATTTGTAATTGTACTCATCTCTGTTGTAGCAATAGCAAATGTAGTTGTGCCTATGGTATATATAGGCAATACTATTCAGTAGTGTGGTCAGGTGTTGTCAAAATGAGTGGTTATTTGGACAATACAGATCTTCAGCTTCCCTACTTAAGAGAAGGAAAATTGATTTTTAAAACAACTTGACTCCAGTGCTCTCTAAAATTCTATTTCTTTAAATTACATCATCTTAAGAAATGTGTCCTTCAGCCGCAACAGAAGCTTTTGAAAGTCTTTGTCATGTTGACAAAAATATTGTTGGTGGAGTAAGGGACAAATAAAAAAAAAGATACTTTTTTTTTTGTCTGAAGTGCTTGCAGAAGCAATTTTCTGCTTTTTCGTGTGCTTATGTTTACAAACCTATCTTATCCTGGCCAAAGTCTAACACTGAGAGGGTATTTTGGATACAGTTTGGACACATAAGCCCAGCCATGGCACAATGTTGATGTTAAGCTAGTAGGCATGACCGCCTAAATTGTAGAAAACGGCTATGTACACACCAGACTTGTACTGGAAAAGACTCAGTAATGTGCTCTGCTGTATGGTCTTTCTGGGAGAAAGCAGAGTATCTGCTGATCTGAGCACTGTACCCTAATTTCTGATGTATACTTACAGACTCTTCTAGTAACACAAAGATTAGCTGAAAAACACTCATGGTTTTCTCACCCTGCTACTTCTCCAAGTGCTCATTTCTTCTTATTACCAACTTCAGTGTGCCCTGGCCTCTCTGTAATGCAGACAAATAAATTGTTTTTCCTCATAGCAGACTGTAGCTGTTCAAGGAGATACTTTTCTTACTGCCAAGACAGCATCTTCCTTAGATGTAACATACAGTCTCATATTAAAACATAAAACTATAGCTGTTTTACTGAAACTTCAGAGCCAGATTATATTTTCCTTCTTCTAAATCAGATAGATATCACCAGGGAACTAATTATCTTTGAAGGAAAGCTCTAAAAATAAATTTTGTTATGTTGGATCTCACCTTGCTGATTCAGTCCATTTCTGCCATCAATATGGCGAGAGTATCAGTGATGTTTGTTTTTTTTTCTCCTGAAAATAAGATTGAAGTTCTCAAAGTTTGTTTTGAGAAGGGGAGAAGCAAAGGACATTTTGACTGAGTTTTGGAAAATACTATGTTTCAAAGTGGTGTAATTACAAAGGATTTTTTTTTCTTGAAATATGGATAAGCAAAATGTCAAAATTTGCTCATGAGCATCCTACATTTGTGCAAAAAAACATACAAGCATCTCAACATGAATTCCGAAGTAGGGATTTTAGAATGTGAATACACATCCAGCTTCACAGATGGACTCCAAATTATGATGAGACTAGCTCAAATCCCCAGAATGTAACCGCTGAACTTTGTAAGGGGAACTACACCCAGATCTGGATTTGAGTTTAGCAGGTGGAGCCCATCTGTATTTTGAAATCACATTACATGAGTGTACTGAGTCTGTGTGAGAGTGGAATGCTTGATTAGGGTTGCTATTACCCTGAAACAAAATACATTTTATAAACCTGTGTACTCAAAGAAAAACTTGACAGGTGGCACCCTAATAGGAGTTTGAACCTGCACAAATTTGCCACCTCTAACTTCCACATTGTTTGCAAAAACAAACTCACAGACCTGACTGGCTTTTCTTGACACAGCTTTAAAAATAGGGCAATGTTTCAGAATGCATTAGTATACACATGCAATAGCAAGACACACTTGATTTAAAGGTTTTGTTTGTTTGTTTGTTTGTTTCTGGGTTTTTGGGTTTGGGTGTTTTTAAAATTTTTATTCTTTTTCTCCCTTTTTTTTTTTTTGTCACTGATGGTGCAGAACCTGCTCCTGCTCATCATTCTTTTTTAATCTGGCCCAGTGATGAAACAGATGACTGAGACAAGCTTGGCAGTTGAAGGATCCAGATGCTAAACTCCAGGATTAATTTCTCTAGCAGAGGCATCTGGGAGTCAGATCCTTTCCCCTGGCTTTCCTGGCAGCTTGGTTTAACCCCCAGCAATCCAAAAGGCTCATTTTTGTTTCAGACTGGGATTTCAGTTATCCTGGCAGGTAAAGGACTGCCAGATTGACTTTGTCAAATGAAGGAATTTGTATTTAAATATCAGTGCCTTGATTTTCCCAGCAATGGGAGCCCAGTCCTTGAAGACTTCTGTATTTACAAGTGATGCTTTCTTTTGGCATCTTCCTCAGAATCTGACAAAAGAAGGCATTTGACATTAGCAAGTGAGAATAATGATGATGAGGGGAAAAAAAAATCCAGCAGTGATATAATGACATTAAAACAAGAATGCAATTCACATTCATGAAGAATGAAAATCAAAGTAGCTTCATTCACGCAGAAAAATAAAATCAGTGTGAATGACATCAGATCAGCATCATTTGACCTTAACCTGTTGCCTTTTTTTAAGAAACGACCTTATTTTATATTTGATGATAGGCAAATAATTTGCAACAGAACTGCAGAATGGAGAAATTTTGCATTCTTCCAGTAAATGTTTTCCCCTTGTAGCAGTAAAACTTAATGAAAAGCAAGCCCTAAATATGAAACTTAATTCCACTTCTAAATTGTGTGTACTGTAGTTATATTGACTACTAGTCATCAGAAGCCCTAAACCAGTATAAACACAGTATGGAATTCCAGTGACAGTATGAGACTAATGCATTAGCTTTTAAAATTTAGTTGTTTTCATTTTTATCAAGTAATACGGGTTGAAGGTGCGCTACACACCAGGTGACAACTATGTCATTTCACAACAATATAATTAGGAATAGAATTAAGATGAATGAGAATGAAAGTGTAACTACTACAGAAAAATGCTTAACACCATCTATATGCAATAGAGTGAATGCTCAGTTTCACATTTCAAAACATTTCCTTTTATCTGCGTGTAAATGAATCGCATGCACTTTTGTAATACCACATCAACCACTTGTTAAAACAAAAAAATAAACAAAACGGTCTCAAAATCAGGTAGAGTTGTGCTAAAATAATTTTCCCTCTTCCTGCTAATGTCTCACTCAAACTCGTTTAAAATATCTGCTAACTTTAAAAGAGGAAATTCAACAAGGCCTGTGGAACAGTAGGAAAAACTGGAAGGGAAAAAGGAAAATTAAACTTCAGAATCAACATTTTCAGCACAGAGACATAACGTGCTCTTAAATGTTGCATATACTGTAAAGATTTATTCTGCTGCTTCTAGTAGCATTCTTGACCACAGAATCACAGAATCACACAGAATCACAGAATCACAGAATGTTAGGGATTGGAAGGGACCTTGGAAGATCATCTAGTCCAATCCCCCTGCCAGAGCAGGAACACCTAGGTGAGGTTACACAGGAAGGCGTCCAGGCGGATTTTGAATGTCTCCAGAGAAGGAGAATCCACAACCCCCCTGGGCAGCCTGTTCCAGTGTTCCGTCACCCTCACTGAGAAGAAGTTTCTTCTCACATTTAAGTGGAACCTCTTGTGTTCCAGCTTGAACCCATTACCCCTTGTCTTACTGTTGGTTGTCACCGAGAAGAGCCTGGCTCCATCCTCGTGACACCCACCCTTTATATATTTATAAACTTTGATGAGGTCACCCCTCAGTCTCCTCTTCTCCAAGCTAAAGAGACCCAGCTCCCTCAGCCTTTCCTCATAAGGGAGATGCTCCACTCCCTTAATCATCTTTGTGGCCCTGCGCTGGACTCTCTCCAGCAGTTCCCTGTCCTTCTTGAACTGAGGGGCCCAGAACTGGACACAATATTCCAGATGAGGTCTCACCAGGGCAGAGTAGAGGGGAAGGAGAACCTCTCTGGACCTACTAACCACTCCCCTTCTAATACACCCCAGGATGCCATTGGCCTTCTTGGCCACAAGGGCACAGTGCTGGCTCATGGTCATCCTGCTGTCCACCAGGACCCCCAGGTCCCTTTCCCCTACACTGCTCTCTAATAGGTCATTCCCCAACCTATACTGGAACCTGGGGTTGTTCCTGCCCAGATGCAAGACTCTGCACTTGCCCTTGTTATATTTCATTAAATTTTTCCCCGCCCAACTCTCCAGCCTGTCCAGATCTCGCTGGATGGCAGCACAGCCTTCTGGCATGTCAGCCACTCCTCCCAGTTTGGTGTCATCAGCAAACTTGCTGATAGTACACTCAATTCCCTCACCCAAGTCGTTGATGAATATATTGAATAGTACTGGTCCCAGTACTGACCCTTGAGGCACTCCACTAGATACAGGCCTCCAACCAGACTCCGCCCCATTGATCACAACTCTCTGGCTTCTCTCCTTCAGCCAGTTCACAGTCCACCTCACTACCCAATCATCCAGTCCACACTTCCTCAGTTTTGCCGTGAGGATGCTGTGGGAGACGGTGTCAAATGCTTTGCTGAAGTCAAGGTAGACCACATCCACTGCTCTGCCATCGTCAATCCACCTTGTTACGTCTTCATAAAAGGCTATGAGGTTGGTCAAACACGACTTCCCCTTGGTGAAGCCATGTTGACTGTCCCTGATGACCCTCTTATCCTTGATATGTCTTAAGATGGCACCAAGGATAAGGTGTTCCATCACTTTCCCAGGGATGGAGGTGAGGCTGACCGGTCTATAGTTGCCTGGGTCCAAATGAGTGCCAGAATTGCTATGTGGGAAAGAGTTAGAATCCAACTCCAGCATAGGAGGGAGAAGACTACAATTTAGGATTTGTTCTTTGCTTTCCTGGATGGCTACATTCTATAATACCTAGAGTGTGGAAATAAATCCGTCATCCTGAAGGCAATTGTGGCAGTTGCACTTTCCCCCCGCCACGCCCTGAGAACCGGTGCGGCAGTTGCACTGGTAGCTGCCCATCCCCCTCTCAGAACTGGGGCCTTCAATGGGGCAGCTGACGGCTCTTTGTGGAGACCCAGAGTCGGTGGGCAGGGTCGTCAGCAGAGGAGGGGCCGAGAGCGCCCACAGCCCAGAGAAGCTTCTCGAATGCCCACACTCGGGGGGTGGGGTGTAGAGAAGCCGAGAAGCTTCTGGAATGCCCACAGTCAGATCTGAGCAGACTATAAATGGGGTTCCCGCCGGAGACGGTCTTTGTGTGGTCTCCTCAGAGCTGCGGGTCTGCCGTGCTGCCGGAGTCCCTCCCCTTACACGGAGAAGCCATCTGAGGTAACTTCCCGGGATGGGGAGCACCTCACCTCTGCATGTGGGTGAGTGATAAATTACTGAATATATGCTTTAATAAGTCCTCGCCTGGGACAGGTGAGTGTAAATTCCTCATTTGGGACAGACGAGTGTGAAGTCCTGGTCACAACAGGCTAGTGTTCCTCTTTTGTGGGCAAATGGGGCAGAGAGGGCTCCGGTTTTGTTTTTTGTGTGTGTGTGTATGCACACTGTGGATCCTCATTATTCTTATTTTCGCTGCATCCCAAATAATCTTCTAACCTGATACCCGAACCTATATCTTATGTCACGGAGTGCTAGCTAGTTGTATAAACCCCATTTCTAATCGGTTTATCGGCGGTGCTTTTCCAGCCAGAATAAAGTTTAATTTTGGACCTTGTAGTCCGCCTAAACTTATTTGGGGGTGCCTCTGTGACAGCAATGAATGAGCTTATGCTCATTTTTTCCACATTTGTGCTGTGTGCACACTTCAGCTAGCATGTAGTGAAGGTCAGATGGATTTTATTTGACAGATAATAATTATGTGTATATAGTATAAGTAGCATGTCTGCTGATGTGTTGATCTGAAAAGTGATCGGAGAGGTTTTTTTGGCTGCAAACAAGCTCTAATATGATGCAAAGATCCATGACCTGTGGTTCATTGGTGGTAGCATGGGTCTTAGAGTTCTTCTTGAGCAATCAATTATGTGCTCCTGATTAGAGAATTTTGGAGTAAGGCTTTGGTCAAGGCCTTGTCAAGTAAAATAGACCCAAGAAATGATGGATCAGCAGAGGGATTAAAGCCTGGTCTAAAGAAAGCCATTGAGGTGTCTCTGGGGATAATCAGACCTTTACTCCAATTAAAGAAAAGTCAGCAGTATTATATATGTGAAAAGAACATGAATAGTCTCTAACCTGTGTTCATGTCACCTTGTAAAATTAGAGTTTTCTTGCCTGGGGCACAATCCTTTACAATGAGTATGCTGCAAAGTGATATTAAGTCACCTGACAGCATTTCTTATGGCCCCCCAAGCACTACTATTATGGGTGAGATCCTGACCCCATTGAAATCGAAGACAAAATTTCCACTGACTGTCTAGGTGCCATGATTATAGGGTTTTACCTTACAATCAGATTTTATTTTATTTGCAGTAGATGTGAGTCTTTGCAAATTGGGTTGAATGGGAGAAAGAAATTTGTGTTTTTCATTGAAAGGGGTTTAACAATTCATTGTTTAATTTTACATGATCTGTAGTTTTAATAATCCGTAGGCAGTCTCAGTTATAGGAAAGCAATGATAACCAGTTTCAAAATTTTGGTGGGAAAGAAACCTCATGATTTTCCATTTCTATGATTTTTTTTTTGTCTTCTCTTTCAAAACTACAGCAACTTGCATTGATTTTCTCTTTAGAGCATCCTGGAAATAGTGTCAGAGAACTTTCAGAGAATATAAAGTTTCAGAAAGAATACTCTTCTTAAGGAGATCACTTCTGCCAAATAAAACAAGAAAAAGCCTTTGCACTATTTCACTATTTAAGTACCAGTTTTGGAGTTTGTAACAGGAGGCATGAAATCACTGTGAATGGTCCATCATGACAGAATAGTGACTTATTCCAGATATTTGAATCACTGAGATAGCTACTACGCAGTGATGCTCATTAAAAAAAAAAAAAAAAAATTAGTCATAACATTTTTAAAATAAGAATTTGAAGGTATGTTCACTTATCATGTCATTAAGGCATATATTCTCATTGTTTAATTTAGAGTTAGAGGTGGTATGTTGTCTCTAAACAATGTTGCTATTACGCTTTTATTCATCTGTATGGGTACTGATGATATCCTTGCTTGGCAAATTGCTACTGTGAGAGACTCTGTAGATCAATTTAATTTTCAGTAAAACCTTGCTACAAAAAAAAAGCTAGCATATGATTAATCCATGGAAGCCTGTAAAAGCTGTAGGAACACTTATTGAGAGACATAAATTACTTCTTTTATCCAAATACATAAACAAATTGGTTTGAATAAAAGAATGTTCAGAACAATAGAAAACAAACCAGGCATTTTTCATTGAAAAGCTGTAAAATTTTATGCCAAACTAACTGACATTTACCTTATCATATTCATGTCTGTTCCTAAAATACCTGAGAATCTCAATATGTTTTTGAATTAGATATTTGCAGATATGGGCTTGTGTTGTGCTGGTTGGAAAATGATAATTCATCTGACAAAGCAGTTATACTAGACTATGTTTATAGAAGAACTGGAAGATACGGTGGCTAAACAACAGTAGGCCTGATTTTTCTGAAAGGAAACCTTACACAGCATCTCTGTGGTTGTTCAATTGGTTCTTCTAAGGTTTTGTAATATTCTGTACAGAACACCAAATAGTCACAGAATCACAGAATGGCTGGGATTGGAAGGAACCTTCGGAGATTGTGTAGTCTAATCCTCCTGCTAAAGCAGGTTTATCTAGAGCAGGTTGCATAGGTATGTGTCTAGGCAGGTTTTGAATATCTCCAGACTCCACAACCTCTCTTGTCAGCCTGTTTCAGTGCTCTGTCACCCTCAAAGTAAAGAAGTTTCTTATGTTCAGATGGAACTTACAGCATTTGTGACTGTCGCCTCTTCTCCTGTCATTGGCCACCACTGAAAAGAGTCCAGTCCTATTCTAACCATTGATAAGATCCCCTCTCAATCATCTCTTCTCCAGGCTAAACAGACCCAACTCTCTCAGCCTTTCCTTGTAGGAAAGATGCTCCGGTCTTCTAATCGTCTTTGTAGCTCTCTGCTGGACTGTCTCCAGTAGATCCTTGTCTTTCTTAAACTGGGCAGTCCAGAACTGAACACAGTCCTACAGATGTGGCCTCACCAGGGCAGAGAAGAGGATAATCTCCACTTTACCTGCTGGCCACACTCTTCTTAATGCACCCAGGATACCATTGGCCTTCTTGGCCACAAGGGCACATTGCTGGCTCATGGTCAACCTATTGTCGACCAAAACTCCTGGGTGCCTCTTCACAGTGCTGCTTGCCAGCAGGTCAACTCCTAACCTGTACTGCTGCCTGGGGTTATTCCTCTCTAGGTGCAGGACCCACACTTGCCTTTGTTGAATTTCAATAGGTTCCTCTCCGCCCAACTCTCCAGAAATAGTCTTTCCTTTAAAAAATGTTATCAAAATATATAGTTGTTCCTAGACAATAAAATTATATAATCAAGTGTACCCTTGGCATCTAGAAACTAGAGGCAACAGCTTAAGAGATGAAAAAATTTGGAAGCTTTTTCACTTTTCTCAGTTTTATATTCCAGAAAATGAAAGGGCCCTTGGGCGTATGTTTTAACAGAACGTTCCTTACTGAGTTGCACCTGGGAGGGATTGTCAGTGAAAAATATTAACTTATCAGTTATTTCTGAACAAACAATTACACTGCAGCTCCCTCTGTTCCATGATTTTTATTTGGACTTAGGTAGACTGTGCCTCGCTTTTGGTCAGTCAAGCGCTGTTAAACACTGTTTAAAACTGTATGCTCTGAAAAAGAATTACTTTTTTATTTCTCTTGAAATATGCAATCAGCTGTGGAATGTGGAAGTAAACATATATACGATATGTATGGCATGTTGTGTCTTAGGAAAGAAACATAAGGCAAACATATTTGACAGTAGTCAAGGTACTTTCTTTGCCTGTCGAGCTTTGATCCCATCTCTTTGCACATAACCCTTTAGTAATTTTTTCAGTTGAAGCTTGAGTTGAAAACTTTTCTACAGAGGTTCTGTCCTTATGGTGTGTTTTGTTTGTTTGTTTGTTTGTTTTTTTCCTCATCTACAGTTGTGAAGTTAATCAACCTATTATTTATAAGGATATTACTATGTATTAATAAAATTATTCTATGGGAAATAGTGCGAAAAAAAATAATAAATAATAATAATAAATAATAAAAAATAATAAATCCCATGCCCACATGTGTTCACTCACTGCCAAAGTATTTTTTTTTAATTTTTGTGCATGTGTTTATCTCATTAGATTCTTTCTATATGTTATTATTATGGTACCTGTCTTCCAGTAGTGCCATTTCTGAGAAGTGAAGGTGTTTCTGAATGATCTGGAATGGCGTTTTCATTTCTAATGAAATCCATATAAATGATTCTACATGAGGTTTTTCATTTAATAAAAGACAACCTGTTTCCCTGAAAATAAGACAGGGTCTTATATTAATTTTTGCTCCAAATGATGCTTACTTTTTTATGTGTATAGCTGCCTGGACACTATTTAAATTGATTTTTTTTAATGAACTGTAACTAGGGCTTATTTTTGGAGTAGGGCTTATATTTCAAGCATCCTCAAAACCCTGAAAAATCATGCTAGGACTCATTTTCAGGGTAGGTCTTATTTTCGGAGATACAGGGTAGATAAATTTATTAAATATCACATTAAACTAATAGATGATATGACCATGTGGCATAAAAATACAAAGGTAAACCTTTCAACTAACAGAGGTAGCATTGTCCTAACGACAACTTTCATATATGTATCTGTTAAAAAAAACAGTTCGGTTTTTGCTCTGCTTCCCTCAGCCTCTGCATTTTCCCATTGAAAAGCTGTTCCACAGACTGGGTCCTCTGACTTAGAAACCTTTTCCTAATTTCCAAACTAGATGTATTTATAGCCTGATTACATGCATCTGTTCTTCTGCCAAGATCATCCTTTAGTTTAAGTAGCTCTATCTCTCCTGATGTTTACCACTGGTGTATTTAAAGAGAACAGTCATAACCTCTTCTGGCCTTCATTTTGTTATTAGGAACACTGAAAGTTTCCCTCAGGAGATGGTCTCCATATCCTCAGTGATCCTACTGATCCTTCTTTGTACCTTATTTAGTATGAATGTTTGTTGGGGTTTGTTTGGTTGGTTTTTTGTTTGTCTGTTTTTAACATGAATGGCAAGAATTGTACACAACAGTACATATAGGTCTTTACTAGTGTACTGTACAATGGCGTTAATTATTTCTCCTCTTCCCTGGAAATATTTGGTTTATCGCATTCTTTGATTGCCTTACCTGTTTTGCAGCCACTTCACCTCCATGGCCCATATTTATCCTATGGTCAACTGAATTCAGTTCTTCCCCTTTTATCCCTTCAAACTGATAAAATCCTAGTTGATAGCAAAAAATATGGTTATTAATCCCAAATTACATGACCTTGTGCTCTATACTATTAATTTTTGTTAGTGTGATTTATGATACCAAGTTCTTTATTTGGGTCTGTATCAGTCACTTCTCCCTCATTTCATTTATCTACTACTCATTTAAAATCATCTATGAAGGACATCTAGGTAGACTGCTAGCCTGGTTATCACCTTTTTTATGCGCTCACATGGGTTTTTAAAATCTTATTATCTGTTTACTTTTAAGTCTTAATTCATTATTTCCTTCAAAATAGTTCTAAATGATTACATAACAATGAGTGCCCAAATAATATTTTTGTTTTCACAACTGCAGTGGTACTACATGGACTGAAAACAGCAGCTACACTAAGCTGAAATACTTTGAATTACCTGAGATATCATATCGTATCGTCTTTCTGACAGGGATTATCATGTCCCTCAACCTGAATGTATTGAATATCCAGTGTGAGTTTTTTTGCATCCTACATATGGTAATTTACGTTTTAGACCGTGATACCTATAAGCTAGCTTGCCTCTTCTAGTATGATTAATGCCCTCAACTTTACTGAAAACTGAGGCAAAATATTAATTCAGGTTTTGGGGTCATATCTAGATTATATTTAATCTCTTTCCTTGATCTATTTTTAATTATGTGGATAAGGAACTTTTCAGTATTTGTTTTAATATCCTTTGCAAGATCTAATTTATCTTGGCTTTTGCAGTTCTCACTTCTTCTCTAAACATATTGACCTGTAACACATAACTCTCACTACTGATTAAGCCTTTTTTCCTTTTTTCGCAGCCTTACTGCTTTTCTCACTTTTGAAGACACTTTTTCATCCACTTAGATCTGAGGCCATTTTCTCCAAGTTTTCTCTACTTTGCTTGTAATGAAAATTGAAGAAAATTCCTGTACTTTTGACTTAGTCAGATTCTAAGTCTCTGCCACATTCAATTCAACTCCTGCAAGTTTTCTCTTTTGAATTTAAAACCTTAATTATAGAGGTGCCTTTATTTGGTTCCCCTTCATTTCACCTGAGTCACTCACAACCTCTTGATCCAAAGTTACATACTTACAAGCACTTGATATAGAGTTTTTAATAGTAGTGCCTCATATGAGGCTTTACTATCATAGAATTCCTATTAGGAAATAAATTTTATACAAATTCACATGAATTTATCAGAAATAGACAGCCCTTGTGTATATAAAAATAGGTTTGACCAGCTGCATTACTACCTTTAATCCAAGACTGATCTTATTCTGTTTCCTGTTTGTAGGAATGACTGGAGGAAGGGGCAGTAGGAGAAAAGAAAATAAAACAAAAAAAGAAAACCCCTAAACAAACACAAATAACCGCCTCCCAAGCCCTGCCTCCAAATAACAAAAACCCCAGGAAATAATCACTGATAAAGTTTGGAGATGATAGAGTAACTGAAGGAAAACAGCCATGAAATAGTGAAGAGAATGGGTTACTGCCTCTACACTACCTGAACTGCCCGGGTAGACTGGCTCTAGCAAATAGCATGTATTTTATTGTGGCCCAAGGTAATAGTTCGAAGAAAATAACATAATTTTGAAAACAAAGAAAATGGCCGTGAAAGAAGAGACTAAATTACCTAGTATCTAGAACTGGATCTTAGCCTGAATGCTCTGTCTCAAAGCTGACAGAAGAGTAGGATCATTCTGAGTGTTACTCTAACCCAATGCTAAGTTTTCCATAAAAAAGTGTAATAGCTTCAATATGAGAGACTGAGAGACCCTCTGTCATGAAAGTGTCAAAGTATATGCAGGAGATGGATTTACAGGACAGATTGCATCTTTTATATATCATGAAAGCTCAAAAAATTAACTTGTTATTAAAAAAATAGAGTTATTATTTCCTCCTCCACTCATTGAATTTTCTGAGATAAGACCAGCCTAGAAAGGTAACAGCAGGAGATAAAGTCAGGCTGTCAGATGCCTTGCTTAGATCTACAATTTGTACTGAAGAAGCCTGTGAAAGCTGTTCTCAGAAAGAGTTGGGAGCAGCAGTCTGTACTTACTAACAGTAGTAGCATACCAGTTATCCCGGGAAAACTCTGTTGGACTTAGATTTTTCAGACTAGAAAAAAAATGTCAGAAATATATTCATTGTCTTTGTTTCATTTTTTAATTGAACTTCCTCTATCATGAGAGATTCTTATTGCTAATTACGTAATCAATTGCACTGCTGAGAATGGTATGTTTTGTGTGATGTGAAAAGGTTGACTTCCTTCTTAGGATGGGAGGATGGTGGGCTACATGCACCATATATTTTATATTTGAAACTGGAAGATTATCATGCTGGAATTTTTATGGGATGTCTTGGTCTCTAGCTTGCTTACACATAAAATCTCAGTGCTTAATCAAACATGTAACTAGCAAGTCGAGCAAAAAATCTCTTGCTAGACTCCTATTATTTGGTACCGGATGCATGTGAGACTCTTGTTCCCATCTGCCTGTTTCATCTTAGATATGAAAACATAATATTAATTGTGACTATCATATTAATTACATCTGATTGTTTAGGACATGAGTTACTCAATATACGTCTCGGTGCAGGTGGCACAGTTTCCGATATGATGAACTATAGCAATCATGGAAAACTAGACAATTTATTTGTAATTTACACTGAAAGAGTGAAATTCTGTTTTTAGGGAAAATATGTAGCTCTTTCAATCATTAAGGAAATTACAGTCACTTTTATTATAGTAATTTCTCTTTTATAAAAATTTTTTGCTTAAGGAGGAAAAATGACTTGACTGTAATTGATTTCTAGTATATTTTATTATTTTATACTACACTTGTCATCTTATCTGCATGTCTCTCGGATTTAAAACTACAGAAATGACTGTAGCTGAAGGTGATATTTGTGGTATGCTATGGGTTGTTCCAAAATCTTTTGAACTCATTTAGACTATGGCATTCTATGGCAGATTAATTAAAATTATTCAGAGTTACTTCAACCTGGGATGGAGAAGGGGAAACAAGTCTCAGATGTGGAATGCACTCATCAGGTTCACTCACTGCTTGATTACTCTTATATCCATCACATTGGCTCTGCACTGAGTCCATGTCAATATTTTAGTCATGATAAAAATGGCAGATGAACCCTCCTGTGGCAAAAAGACAAGTCTTTTCCCACTGGTGACACAGATATGCTTTCTGCGTGCCTCCAGAAGCAAAGTGAACAATGGAAAATACTTCCTTGACTTCCCGTGATTCACCTCTGTGACCCGTTTGAGCCTCTGTTTAGCGGGGAAGCCAAAACCTGGAGTTGGACTCTCTGTCTTGGCCCCACACTCTCACGCTGCTTCAGCCCATCTACAGGGCTGATCATAAACTGCTGGAGGTGATGACAGCCTTTTATTTCTCTGGGTATTTAAAATTCACTGCAGGAGGTAACAAGTCGTTCAGCTGTCTTGCTTCTTTCTATTGTGTCCTTTATAAAGTGCCCAAATTAAAGAGTTTTTTCCACTTATGAGTAGTTAGCAATATTTTTAGCTTAATCTGCCAGTAGTTTTGAATTTTTTAGGGAGGGATATTCTGCTGTGAACAATGAAGCATTAAAAACTCATCTAATAAAGCTGATTTCAACTGTCTCGGTATTAGGAAAGAAAGGTTTTCTCTGTGCTTATTGGTGTCATATGACTCAGCTGGGACTTCAATCGATCTTTGTGCTCATTTTCTCATTTTCCAGCTGAAATTTAGCTAGGGCCTGGACATGTTGTTACTGTGTTTACTTTCAATGCCTCCTGCTGTTCTTCCAGGGATCTGTGGTGACACGTTTTCACTCCTTCACTCCTGGCTTATTCCGTCACTTTGCCAGAATTAAAATGTGTGTTATGTGCATTTCAGACACTTGAATGTGATAATAACCTTCAGGTCCAAGAAGGATACTGAGATGTCAG
This sequence comes from Caloenas nicobarica, assembly GCF_036013445.1. Classification (NCBI taxonomy): domain Eukaryota; kingdom Metazoa; phylum Chordata; class Aves; order Columbiformes; family Columbidae; genus Caloenas; species Caloenas nicobarica. The sequence continues at coordinate 179,047,031 of NC_088245.1, forward strand.
ATACTTTACATATGCAATCTTTGATTCAGGGGAATATTTGGGAAAATCTCTTCGGGGGAAAAAAAAAAAAAAAAAGATTGTTTTAAAACCACAAATAAGTTGTTCAGACATGCCAAGCTTATAAGTCTGGTATATATATAATTGAACTCGGCAGGGAAAGATGCACACTGTGGGATCTGTCTGCTCTGTGTGGTAGCTCGTGCAGTTTTCATGAAGAAGTAAGCCCAAGAGCTGAATTTGGTATTGAGGCTACAGCAAACCTCACAGCTCCTTGAAAAAGTATTTTCTCTGTTTTACATTCTGATTGTAATCCTTCTAGTAAAACTAATTCATGTTTTTCATATTCATAGTACTCTTAAAATGTGAATCATTCTAAGCAACTCTTTATGACAGCTTGGCTATGGAGTCTGAAAAAGGGGTGGGAGGGAAGACACTGTAGTAAAAAAAGATCATAGAAGAATGGTGTGCTAGAAATTGTATTACAATTCAACTGTTCTCAGATATTTGCTAAAGATGTGAGCTCACAGTTATTTTTTGAGAAAAATAAGCTAATAGGGCTTTTGTACAGAGTACTCCAAAGTCCTTCAAAAGCTTTGTAGCCTTTCCTAATTTTTCACTGGCATTTTACTTTGCTTTGCCATTTTAAAATCAAGATGAAATGAGAAAAAAAAAAAAGTGTGCTGTGAGAGCATCTGAAGTCTGCAGTCCGAATCATGGCTCTATTGGCTAAATGCAGTACAAATATATAACCAGACTACCACGTGTCACAAAAATGTGATGATCTTATTTGGTACACTAGACTCCCAGTGAATATAGCAGATATAGGGACACATATTGGCCACACTAATTAATTATGTGTTCTTCATGCCTCTTGGCACTAATATGTTGTTGTGAAATCTAAGTGGAAGAACTCATATTTGGGATATTATGGGGTCTTCACATTAAGAGGAGAAGTTCCTGATGGAAACAGATATTTATTTCTCGACACCCTCCTAATTTACAAAATTTAAGTCCCCTTTCAATGAGCATAACCAGGCTCCAACAACAGGCAATTTCTTTGCTCAGTTGTTTCCAAACCTTTCCCTGCTGAGTGCTCTCCTCCAAAGCTTGAGGCTTACCTCAGGCTTGCTGAGACACCTGACTTGGTTCCTTCTCCAGGCACATGTAATAGTGGCATGGGATAATGAGGACTTCTGCCTTTGGTCTCTGTTAGCTGTGGCCTACATGTACTCCAATGGACAGAACGCCCTCGCTGTCTCTGTGCTTTCCCTTAAGCTTTGTCAATGCCTCTCTTACTTGCTTTTTGGCTTCTTTTTGCTTCCCACAGGCACAAATGAGTTCAGCAGTCAATATGCAATTGATAGCATTTGCATTTACCCCTCGGCAATGTACTCTGCACTCACGTGTCTATTTTATAGGTGTTTTATAAGAACAATTATTCTGCCATTTATCTCCAGAATGGTCTTACCTACTCCTTACCTCTATCCCCAGCGACACAAAGTTGTTTGTTCAAGCTGTGTAATTAGTTAAGCAATGTTATTAAGGGAACATATTAGTGAAACTATATATTGCTTACCTTAGGTGTAGAAACATTTCAAAGCTTCAACTCCTAAATTTTTTTTAAGGTTCAAAATGACCTTTTTTTTTTTTAATCACATTATGGATATTTTACACACAGTGATATTTTTGTCCGAGAGTATGACTGGATTGCTCTTTTAGGCCCTGATTCAGCAAAGCACTGATGTATTTCCTGCTTTAAAAATCAGCCAAGCACTAATGTATTTCCTGCTTTAAGAAAAGATTAAAGGTCTTAAAGTAATCTTTGGAAATTCTGACCCAGTTTATTGAGAATTTTATTTAAAAATTCAAAGAGAGACTGTTCTTCTTCAGACTATATTATATCTTAAACACATCTAATGAATGAATGTAGAGCTTTTATTCTTACTGGGTTTTTTTTGTTTTCTATGGGAAGGTTCGTAAGACTGTGATGGCTTATTTATTTGAATGATATTGTTTATTTGTAAAAGATGGTAAGAACCTTACATGATAAGCCATGTTCAATGGGTAAGTTCAATACACAAAGACACACGAGTGATGAAGAAGAAATAATTAATAATACTTGCTTGTTCCTGTTAATCACATTATTTCTCCAAAGAACAAAATGAAGACGCTGGAAATACAAATCTCAAAACGGAATTTAATTGTCTCATGCTTTTGCAGACACTGTAGCTTTTGAGAAATGTGTTTTCTCAAAATGTTAGTCACTGGAGAAGTTTTGTTCTGTAAAACAGGTGTCCTATAGAATTGGTGCCATCCTTGATCACAGTGCTCCCTATTGAAAAGTGCATAACAATATTTCATAAAGCAAATTACAGATTACATTGTTGTATGATGAGTTTTTACAGCAGCACAATAAAGGGGTTGCCAAATCAGCTATATGACTCCCTGCAGAAAAGTTTCCATTTCAGGGCAACATTTAATGGATGTGCAGCTGGCACCACAAGTGCGAGAGATGCATGTGGACAGAAGTGAGCTTGGAGGGATTGTCCCTTGCTGTTCCCAACTTGCTCTTTCTGTCAAAGGGCTACTTCAGGCACTGTTGGGATTTGAATAGCCGAACTCCATTTGGATGCTTATTCTTACAACCTAAATAGAGCAGCATCATGGTCAGGCACTGGAACAGCGACACAAGTGTAACAGCAGCATATCAGAGATCAAGAACTATGTAATAAAGAGGTTTCATGCAGGAAAAGTAGCACCCATGACACAAAAATAGAGCTAGATAAAATGGACCAGGCTTCAGTGTTCTTCTTTCAGCCAAAACTCTATACATTTCAGTAGAATTAGTTCATATTTAACACTACTGTAAATGAGAATCCCACAGTTCTGTTAAACAAATGAACGTATAAAATGATTTGTCTTTTTTTTTTCCTTTTTTCATTATACACTCCTAGCATAACAGAACAGTGAACAGACCTGAGCCTTCAGAAGACAAAATAAGTACTGAAACAATACTGTCACGATCCTTTCCTTTGCAAAGCCACAAATGAGACATTTGGGAATGGAAAATGGTTTTGAGGGAACATTAAATCGGCCAAGAACAAATTGCTACAGAAAATGACACCCTCTTCTGAACATCCATTAGTTTCTGATAATCAGGAATTCTCGGATGCTTGAACATTCCATTAGTACGACGCAGAGAGTTAATTGTAATAATTATCAGCAGTTTTAATTGTTTTGTTATAATGTATTTTGCAGTTTTTTTGACAGTATGAAATCAATATGCACCTCTAGGAAAAAGATCTAGTATAATAAAATTAGGCTCCATTATGCCACCCGACTTTAGAATTAAACTTTGTACATAAATATATATTTGTTTGTGTACATAGAATAATTATACTGAATGAGTAGACATGCATAAAAACATTGGACTTTGTTGTTATAGGGGAAGATAGAGTATCTTCTTAAGAATTTTTTCTGTCTTTCAAAATTTTAATATTCAGACTTTAAATCAGAAAACCACCCCTATCTCTCTTCAACTTTATTAAATATTCTTGTAGATTGCAAAGAAGTACTTTACAAAGATTTTAGTAATGATTTCTAGAATACCTTTATTGATGTCACGCTAAGAAAAATGTGTGAGGTATAGGAATGTTAATTGTAATAATGATTTCCAGATGGGGTTCCCAAACCACTTAGAGACTATAAAGAATAAAATGTTGCAACACCCTTGAGAAGGTCCAATTTGCAGTTTAGTACATCTAGTGTAACAGAATCAGAAAATTTTGAAAAATAATTACCCAAATTTATGTAACAATCTTCAATATGATGAGAACTGAACCCCAGACATTTGAATTCCCATCCTGCGCTTTAATTGTAAGATAATACTGACTCTTTCCTTACACACTGTGAGATCATTACCTATAGTCCTCAGTGTCTATTTTTCCTGCAGTCTTTATACTCTTCCTGAATATCGTACTGGGGACTCTGATGCTGGAGTAGGATTCAGTTTGGGTTTATGTATTTTGAAGAAGACTTTTAAAAATTGGAAGTGGTGCAAAAAAGAGCCACAAGAATGATTGGAGAGATGTGTTCCGCTGAGATATTCTGCCAGTTATATCTGTCAAAAGAAAGGTTTACAGACAGTTTGATTGCAGTGTTTATATATCGTTTTGCAAGAACCCTCTGTATACTTAAGGGCTTTTTAATCTCATGGAAAAAAAGTAAAACCAAAAAAGAACCAATAGCAAGATACTGCAGTAAGAAAAAAAATAAACTGGAAATAAAGCTTTGTGTTTAATAGTGATTTTAGTGGATGATTAACTGGTGGAACAAACTCATAAAAGTACTGACAAATTCTACATTTCTTTATTTCTTCCTGTCCTGGTTTCAGCTGAAACCAGGACGCTTCCAGATACCTTTCGAGAAGATTTTTCAAATACAAGTTATTGAGCTCTGTAAAGGCATAAACGGGATGAAGTATAATTGTCTAAGTTATGATTGTTTGTGATATATGAGATGTCAGACAAAATAATCTAATTATTCCTTCTAGTCTTATGCTGTGATCCAATTAAAAGAGATTATTACCTACAATAATTTCTGTGCAGTCTCCACATTGAAGCCTCTTGACAAGAGACGTGTCTGTCACTGTCTTGGGAATCTTAAAAACGTCATTATTGTTTGTTCTTTTTGTTTCCCTGTGGAAAAAGATGGACGGCGCTGTAAGCCCCGGAGAGACTTGAGAGGAGCAGAAGATGAGCTAGATCCCAGAGGAAGATGGGAATTCATCCTTCATCCCTCCATGAAGGCAGAAGTTGGAGAAGACAAGAAATTAGTGAGGGGAAAAGACGACAGACAGGGTGGGGGTGAGGGATAGTGAGACCAGTATGAAAAGATGTGTGATTGTTGCACTAGGAAATAGATGAGATTTTTGAGCTGATTTCCTACAGTTTAATTTATATGTGAAATTTGAAGTAAGGATCAGTGCACACTCTAGCAAGGAGCAATAGGAAAATATTTCTTGATAACCTGCCCCAACTCTCCTTAAAAGTCATTTTCAGAATACATTTGTTCTATACTTACCTTGTTCTGAATAAAAACACGGTTGGTTTTTTGGTTTGGTTCTGGTTGGTTATTTTTGTTGTTCTTGCTTTTGCTTTGTTTGTTACATTTTTACTTCCTGCAGGCAAGTCTGTTTCTGTTTATCACTATATTTCCTGCAGAGATACAGGGTTGTGGCTGAGCTGGAGGGAATGTTACCCGTCTGTGCTCTCTGTGGAGCAGTGCAACTGAGGATGTGTTCGTCCACCTTTTTACAGTCACCACAATGACTGACTATCGACAATGTCCTTGGCTAAAAGCCTGTGTCACAGTTCAGATTTTAGCGATATAATTTCAAGAAACAAATGTGAATAGTGAGTACTGTCTCTCACAGCTGTTCTGGTCTTGTGATCTATAAATAAAGAGAACTTTCACCTTTCATAAGCTCAGTGATAAGTTATTTGTTGGAGCAGCAAGGTGTAAGGCCCTAGCTGATTCAGAAATGACAACTGAGGAGCAAGCAGACCGCTTCATGCAAAATCCAATTGTAGTTCCATCATCATAAAGGAAGCTTGAGAGCTCCGTTGTCTTTTCAGTAGCTGCGATTCCCTCTGCCAGGGCTTCATCTGTATTCAGAACATATCCCTTTATTTCCTTATAATGACAAATGATGATTCACATTTTTTGCTTTCCACTGTCTTAGATTCCAACAACACATGTTTTTATACCTGCTGTCTTAAATCCCTCTATTCATTGTTAAGGGAAAGTTCTAAAGCAAGCAGACTCAGGTCTTACACACACACTCAGCCTTCCAGAGGGTACTCAATAGCCCCTGAGGATTCTTCCTTTTTTTAATTCTGCCTCACGCTGTTTCACCTATTCTGCCATCTTGGAGATTGCAATTACTATTGTCATCGCCATAGCTAGACACCTACTTAGGGAATGTTCTAGAGAGAAGAGAGCAGCACCTCCTCCTTCCCCTGAGTCCAGAAGGGCAGATCCTTCTCATCCCTGCTGGTCCCACAGGCAGGAGTCTTCTGGCTGTTCTTTAACCCTGACCTCTTTCTTTACAATAGATAAAGATCAAGCCAAATCACTGAGCTGACAGGATAATATATATGTCTTACTTTATATTACCAAATTTCAAAACCCCGAAGCTACTTTTTGAATTTTAGCAATGTTAGTTTTAGTTGGAACTTGTCTTTTTTTTTTTTTTTTTTTTTTTTTTTTTTTTTTTTTAACTGTAGCTACTGATGGTTATTACAAGTGACTTAACACATTTCTTTTTATAAAGGCAACTGGTACTGTCTGCCTTGTCTGCCTCTCTTTTCTGGAGAATGGAGTTAGTGCTCACTTTTAACTGGGCTGGATTTTGCTGAAATTATTTAAGACCATTTTTTAAACTACTGGGAGGACAAATCTAATGCACAGCCTTCACATTTTTGAAGCTAACTTTTTTTATTCTGAGACTATAGCTTTAAATTTATTTCAGGGTGTTGCTATTTTCCTCTGATAGGAAAACCCACAATGAGATGCCACATTGTGTGGAGAAAATATAAAAAATGTCAACAGAAGTCTTCTTGGAAGAAGGAAAGCTATGTAAATGCCACTTCAGTGGTTCTATTCAGAGGCTGGCTAACTCTCATGCGTACAAGATATGGACTAATGGATATGAAGGGAAAAAAGAGGATGTACTTTAGGGGATAACCAGTGTTTTTCACAGAATTATTTTTGTTCCACTTATTTGTAGGAATGGACTGATTATATATTCCTACATAATCCAGGTCTTTGTAGGAATAGCCTGTGCTGGCACCACGCAATGTCAGAACTGCTGCAGACTTGAAAGGATCTTCAATGTGTTTTATTATATGCTTAACAAGAACAGACAACTTTCCGCCCCATTCCCAAGAAAGAGGGTACTACTTCAAAATCTTTCTCTTGAGATACATGAGAGTGAGGCAGAACTTCCCCTGGACTAGACCGGATGAACTAGTGTAACTCACTGAGGAGCAAGAATGAGCACCACAGGAGTATAACACTCTCACTAGGTTGCAGAATATCCATTTATTTTTAGACTCCTTTGGCACAGCTGGAGCTGACAACTCCAGGAATAGTAGTTCTGTCCATGAAAAGTAGAGAGAGCTGTGTTCACAACCCATCCTCTGAAATACATTAATAATAAAAAATAGAGCAATGTAGGAAAGATACTATTTAAAGGATGCTTTTAAGATGGCCTATGTACTGGCAGACTATAAGCAGAGGAAAATGTCTGAGACAAATTTCACTAACAAGGTATATGGTATTCAAAATGTCACATGGATAATATCCAAGCCACCATTTCCAAGGGTGGCTTATATGAGAGGAAAACAAAATGCAGATGTTCCTTTCCAATTTTGTTTTGCTGTATTAAGTGTCCCTGTGGTATTTTTAAGTGCATTTTCTGCATATTTTTGCATTAAAAATATTAGGTTATCACATCCTTGTGTGTGCTCAAAGATGAACAAATTAGAAGGCTTCACAGGAGACTGAAATCTTTGTACAAACTCTTAATAAATCATCTGGGAGGGAAAAAAGAAACCTTTATGTGTGAAAGAAAAATGTCTTTATGCTTTCATAAAAGGGAGAGGTTGTTCACAGCCTGCTTACCTAGGAGATCCTAAATAAAACTGAGACAGCTATATCTCAAAGTTAGAAAGATCCCCCAAAGACTTCACATGAAGCTACAGCTTTGTGCTACACCTCCACAGAGAAATCAGGCACAATTTTTCTTTCCCCAGTTTTACTTTTCTTGCAATTTACTGTTTTTATGCTCTTCACTAATATGACTAATAAGCATGCTACCAATAGACTATAGAACAGAATTTGAAAACAGCCATAATCATTACTCATCTATGACTAAAGCAATACCAAAGATGGGCTAATTCAAAATATAGGCTAATTCTCCTCAGTGTGACGCTAAGCCTGCTCTGTAAAATCTGCTCCAGCATTTTTTCCTATAAAATTAAAAGGCATTTCTACAGGTTGTGCCTGTTGGATGCAGTTGTCTCATACACAGGAGTTTGCCAATGTTGTTTTCAAAGGAATTATTGTGGAATAAAAGAAAAGTGTGAAATTAGAAGATTGAGGCTACTGATTTTGTAATTTCTGGCTAGTAAGAGATGAGCATGTAGTTTAATGGAGCACCTAAACCACTGCAATATCATTCACTGCACATGAAAAATTGGTATTTTCTCTCCCTCTTCCCTAGTAAGAAGCTGAAGATATATACTTCCTGGGAAATACAAGATGAAAAATGTAAAAGCCTTGTTTATTTATTTATTAATTTATTTATCAGGGAACACATTCATAGTGAAGACAGTTTAGAAGTGAATTTAACACTTTTTAAAAATATATTTTTCAAAATAATTTTGACTCAAATGCTTAAAGTCCTCCTTTCATTCAAAAAACATATAAATTTAACACTTCAAAATTTGCGAACTGCAAAGATCTGTTATGATATAACTAGACGCAGTGTATTTCTAAAGAAACATTAAGAACCTAAAATCCATCTTATTTGTGTCTTGATGCTTCTCCTCTTCTCTATTACACAGCTCAAAAGTAGGATTATAGATGGATAGAAGAAAAGTGGAAGTATGTAAGAGAAGAAAGATTTCATTATGGGGAGATAATCTCAAGAATTATATTTTTCATATATACATGTTATATACGAAAGTCTTACTAAAAGTTTTGGAATAGGCTATTATTCTTGATGTTTCATGTTTGTGATGAGCTGCAGATTTTTTCCCATTCTGCATCTTGTACTCATGCAAAAAGATAATAAGGAAAATGTAATGTGTTTTAATATACATGTTTCCAATTGTTTTTCTTTTCATAGATGTTTTTAGCTCATTGCTGTTACTGTGGTGTTTGATCACCTTTCATGATTTACATTTTCTATCAATACAGTTTCTTTTTCCAGCTCCCCAGGAAAAACTAGGCTAAATAATACTCATTATGTTCCTGGTTTACCGAAATGCTGAATTTCTGTCCTTAAAACTAAAGTAAAAAACCAAAACCAAAACAAAACCCAGTTGGATTTGCCTCTGAAACTCACATCTGTAGTTTTTGTGATTATTCTTGGCTCTGCTAGAAATTAATTCCAGAGACCCTGTTATGTTGCTGAATAAGCACAGCAGTCACCCTTGAGGTAGATCACTTCTACATGCACGAGAAGCAAGCAAGAAAAATTAAGATTCTCAAGAAAACCAGTCAGATGATCAAAAGCAAACTACTTACATGGTGAGCTTAAGCAAGGCCTAACAAATTAAGTTTCAGCATCAGTATAAACTAATGAAAGTAACACACTGATGGCAGAGTCAAGGTGTGCCATGTTTCAGCCCAATTAAAAACCTCCATGTTTTTAGATCCAGAGAAAAGGAAAAGTAGATAAGGAGACAAAATGAGAGTCGGAGGTGGGCACACAGGGTTGGGGACAGAGACAGCTGGAAAGGAGAAAAAGAGCTCTACCATTAGTGAATTCTCCTCCTGGAGCTTGCCGGTTCCTTCCAGGTCAGGCATGCAGTACCTGATATTGCTGATACTGGTTTAATCATGCAGATAGTATTGGTAGTGTAAAATGAGTGACTTCTCAGAGTTGAATCTTTCTGTGTTCCACGTAAACTTGATGAAATTGCAGCTACCTTGGAGAAACCCTGGTGTTTGCAAACGTTTTGAAGCCAACAGATAATAGAGCTAAGCTGAATTTGTCTCAACAGAGGCAAATTGGAGGACTCTGAGCAACATGACAATTGGAGGATCAAAAGCAATAAAGAAATGGAGTCAAGGATAGTATTTTTTATTTTCCTTAGACTTGTGTCTTCCTTGTACTAGCTGAAGCGTTGACTGAAAAATCTGTATGGTTTTACTACAACGGGTATGACAATGTCTGAGAAAATGGATACTTAAGCTGCATGGGCATCCAGAGAGTGTCAGCACTGGCTGAGGGTGAAGAGAGATGGGACAAAGGGAGAGGGGGGGCAGCTGGGTCATGACATGTCATTTCTGAGAAGCAGAATGGACGGAGACTTGTGTTGAGGAAGTGTGTGAGGAAATCAGGGGGGAAAAAAAGAATAAAGAAAGCCTAAAAGCATTTGAATTCAATACAACAGAAGCCAAAGGCGGCAGCAGCTTGGTGAAAATCCATCTTGGGGAGTATTATCTGGGCTGTATAATAGAATCCTTGTACTAATAATTGATGATGGGAGATTCAACTGAAATGATCTCATAAGATATTAGTGATATGAACTATCCCTATAAAATGAAAGGAAATTTTTAGCTAAAATGAGTATAAGAAATGATTCCTCCCTCCGAGCTTCAAAAATAAATTTTTATCCAACTCTGAGCATGAATATTTAAAGAGGACTTGGGTGGAAGACTGTTTCTATGTTTTACAGAAGAATATAGAACTAAGTCTGTGAACATATTTTTTCTGTTTTGCAGTATGCTCTCTTCATCTTTATTACAGCTAGCAGTAGTAGAGAAAGACAAGGTGATGTCGGTTGTTGGAGAAGATAAAGGTGCACTACCTCTTTCCAATAATTTAATTACTATTTCAAAATTGTTAGTTTTCACATGCCTGAAATTTCAGAATAGGCATCACTATGATTTGTTGAAGCCAGAAAAGACTACTTTTTGGATAGGATACTCAAGTGGAAAACCTGCCTCTCAGAAAAGGTGACACTTTTTCACCCACTAAGACACTTCAGTCAGATCAATTTCTGATTTATTTGATATAATTTGACTCAATTTCTGACAATTGACCCGCTCTATTTTTATTTCCATTTGGTAGATAAAGTAGGTGTTGACCAGAATTACTCAAAACTATCATTTCAGAGCTTAGATCCAGGAATGCACGTAAAAGTAAAGGACCCAGATCATAGATGGAACTGACTAATACATAAAAAATTCTGGTGATCTGTTCAGTTCTGAGATAGTAGTAATACTGCAGATGTTTAGATAGCAACTACATTGCTGAGATTTCTTTTCTTTTGTTCTTGAGAGGTCAGCATACTGGCAGCCAGAGTTTGCATGTCAGTCACCTTGGGAAGGAGCAGCAGCAGCAGCTCCACTGAAAAAATTTTCTTCCATGTTAAGAAAATTTCAGTTCTACAAGTATTCCCAGTGTTAAATAAATTTTCTCTCTGACTCTGAAATTAGAGAGAACCCTTCAGAACAACAGGAATTTTCAAAATATAACTGCCGGAGAAAAGCATCAACTCTTGGCGCTTCAGAGTTAGAACAAAAAAAATATGCAGTCATTTTTTCTGGCAACACTTCAGAAAGGATAGCCAGTAAGTAAAGTAAATAAATAAATGTTACAAAACTTAACGGAAGAGAAATACAAACAGCGTTTTAAAACTTGCATTAGGAGACGACACATATATCTAACAAAAGAAGAGTTCCTGTTGACGGTCACTGTTGGAGACCGGATACTAGGAATAAATGGATCACTGTCTCACCCAGCATTACTCTTCCTCTCTTCCTCTGTTCCCTGTTGTTACATTAGCATACTATTTTTAAAGCTAAGATAAACTGTATTTAAATATAGGAAGTAGACCATGGAGAAACAGTTTATTCTAAGATATGAACGAATTTCCGCAAGTTTTTTATGAATGTGCCATTTCCTGCTCAAGGACAGTCTTTTTGGTAACTGAAATGCATTTAAGCCCTTCCAAGTTGAATGCAATAGATCTTGGCTTTGCTGTAGTAAGCTGGAAAACCTGTAATTTATCATTATATGGTGATGTCATCAGGTCATCTTGTGTAGAAAAGAAATAATTTTATCAGACAAATTAAATATGATATGTATTCTTCAAGGTGTAAGATATTGGATGTACTTCTGCTTACTTCAGATAGAAACAGTCCGAAAGTTGAGTTTCCTGTTTAAATCTAAAAGTACTTCCACCACCCAGGTCTTTCAATAGGTCTAGCAATCAAATTTCTTTCAGCTCTTCTGTAGGTAATGTCAGAGGGAAAATATTGGGCACTGAGGCTGCTACAGTTTGTTTGCATTTTGACTATGTTGACACACTGATAATTGGATTCTGGACAACATCGACTGTTATGCATCATGATTTAGGATTCAAGGTATTGGTTAAATTACTATTCTTTGAAAGGGGAGTTTTTAATGAAGTTACAATTAAAATCCAACTTCTTTTGTAAGTCAGTGGGAATTAGGTACCCAAAAGTCTTCTGTGTCTTTGAAAATCTCTGCATAAGTTTATAAATTTGATCACAACAGTCCCTTCTGTCCCTCTAATCTATAAATCTCTTAACCTTCTTACCACGGGAATTAAACTAATTTTCAGCTCGTAGATTGGTTACGCTGAGATCCACTTCATTTACTTGCTGATGGGATTTATTTTTCCCTGTTCTATGCTGAAGGAAATGTAAAACACTCTCCCAATTCATAGTAGCTATTGCTGATTTTGTTTATTTGTTGGGAGCTTGTTTTAGGGTGTGGATGACCATTTCTGTATACATGGTTTAAGATAAACAACATGGTTTAAATCAAAGAAAGTTTTTATTATGTGTTTTTAATATTATTTCAAAAGTAAAGAGAGCATGTAATCAGCAAAAAGAGAAAGTAAGCACACTGCAGAGCTGGAAGAGAAAGCTTACTTTGATTTTTCCCTCCCCAGTGATGCATAGATGAGAGGACATAATGGATTCATACATGATTGCGGTATCCCAGGAGGACTGCAAAGTGACTTTCTTCTTTCCCTGTAAAACTTAGACATGAAACAACAATGTGAGACAAAGAATAGATAATTCAATTTTTTTTTTTCTGTATAGCTCTTCTCTTGTCCTTCAGAATATCTTGAAAAATATTAGGATTTTTCCTAGGAACTTAGGTTCCCCATGAAAAATTAGTATTACTTTGTGTAATGTAGAAAACAGTTTTCCAACACTATCAGTTGGACTAAGAAGAATAATCCCCCAAACCTTGCATTGCACATATCTTCAGCTCACCAACTTTACTATAACATTGCAAGACACAGTGATGAACAAAGTAGGAGTCCTCTGAAATACAAGCAATTTCTTATTTGATTTTAGTTCCTTACTCTGCCTCTTTTCAGCTCCTTTTAGTTCAAAAATTTGTGGATTTAGAGATGCTCGTAAATGCACTCATTTAATCAGATTACTAACCTTTTATTGATAACCTCCACTTGCTCAGAGAGAATCTTTACAAGAATCTTTACAATTTACAATAACATATTTTTACCGGTGAAAGAAAAAAAAAAACCCACAACATTATTGTGTTTTGGAAGTCTACTTCCATGTAAATAAAATCCTCACTAAAGCCATTATCAGCCATTTCACTGCTTTTAGAATTTCAGTGTAAACTCCTGTGAATATTGTTTGCCAGTTGTATACTTTCGTAATATATTGGGGGCCAATCTGATCAACATAATATGGATAGTTTTTTTAGAATGGAACTAAAATCTAGACTAGCCTGCATGCTGCTCCGCTTATAAAAGTCTGGAAACATTTCTGTCAAAACTTTTCAGCAAGACGCTGTAGGCTCAATTCAGTTGCCTAAACGTGGCTGTCTAATGCCACCTGAGATGCTGTGCAGTGCCCCACCTTACCTTCAACAGTTGCAGACTGTTATGTTTGCATGAAGGCCTCAGATGCTCTGGTTGTCTCAGTGCTACTAAAGACCATTTTGCTGGCAGGTGAATCATGGAGTCTATTTTAGGCTGTGTTTAAGAAGGCTCTGTCTGCATATCAGCTGGCTGTTTATCTCCAATGTGGAAACTGATCAGTAGAGACAGTGGAAAGCAAGACTAGTTCTCTGGACTCCACTCACTGTGTTGCCTAGGTCTCCATGAACTATACTAGGAACTTAGACACTTAGTTCACGTATAGACACATTTATGTACTGAAATTCTCTTTTCTAGAAACTAGACCTGTTTTCATTTAAAGGAAACTAGTTATCAGTGGAGTATGTTATCTGATAATTCAGAACCACTGGTTTTTGTTTGTTTGTTTGTTTAAAAAGAAAACAAAGCACAAAACCGAACCCAGAAGACTAGAGAAGGATTCGATCTGATTTTTAATTATACTTTTTCCTACCCCATTGGTCCTTTGAAGAGAGTCACTTAACACTGATTGTGGGAAGGCATGCTTCTGCAAAAAGGTGGTTACATTCTACCAAATGCCATCGGAAGAACACAGTTGTCTGAAGGAAAGTGTCCACTGTAAAATTAAAAATTTTCTAATAATTGGAAAAGGTATGTGACAACAGTAGAGAGCCCCAGCACTATGTTAATGTGTCTCTATAGTTTCTAGGACTTGAACTGTCACATCTGCATGATACTTTGTTGCTCTTCATACATACACCCAGCTCACCTGGAGCTAGTTTGAGATACCCAGTTGTGTGTCATGAAGGCACAAAATTGTTTCGCTCTAAAGTAAGATTTTGCAACATTTGACTTTGCATCCATAGCAAGGCATCTGTACATGTCATTGAAATTACTGAGATAGAAATTAACTCCGAGTTGCCTTATGATAAATAAAAAAGAACAGATTAACAGAGTACTAACTTTAAGGCAAATTCCTTATAACGAGAAAACTGAGAATATGAAGTTTAAGAGAAGGTAGGAAACTAGACTAAGCTGATCTAGAGGCAAGTAAATAGAAATTAAAGTATTTTATTAGGTAATCAAAGTTAGGAAAAAGGCTATGCATTAATTCCAATGGAAAACAAAATAAAATTTACACCTGTTAGGATCTCCTCCTTCACAGCTTCAACACCCTCTTTTCTTTTTTTTTTTTTTTTTCCCCTAAGGCATTGCTACTTGAAAGAAGGCTTGGCTGAATGACAAGTTCATGCTTAAGTTATATTAAAAATGCAAATATATATATATAAAAATGGAATTGTTTTTCATCTTCACTTATGTATCACTCTCAAGTTAATAAATGCTTTGGGAAAAAAATTAGTGATGTAAACACAGGCATTTACAGGTATTCTGTACCTTGTACATTCATGTGGGGCCGACAGATATAGAACAATAGAGTCATTTTGGTTGGAAAAGACCTTTACGATCACCAAGTCCAACCATTAACACAGGACCTGCTGACATTCAGTGCCTTTCTTCTGGAGTGACACATGATCAGCTGCAATATGGAAGCATTCTGAAAGTGATAGTGTTTATCTCTAGGTGGGCAACCAAATCTCACCTTTTATGACAAGGATCACATGTGAATTCAGGAACAAAAAACCTTCACTGTTTTCAATGGAGCAGGAATTACACCTCATGGTTATGATAGTTGCAAAATGTTAATCACAACATCCTGTCAGGAGTCCCCAAGAGTGTCATTAACAGGGACCTTTTCCTCCTCCAAACACTAGCAATAAAAGACATTCTGTTGACTTTTACAGAAGTTGAATCAGGACATAGGGGTCAGCCTGAAGAATATCTGCTAACTGTGAAATACGTAACTGAGGTTTATTAAGATCCTTGTATACTCCCAAGAGATGTGATGTAAACCCTGCTTGCATGATTAAAGCAAGTTTACCTACAGAAAAACCTGATGTCCAGTCTGTATTTGTTCAAGTTTGTTTAGATGTTTTAGGAAGTTTTCTGTTTCTGCAGTTTTCACTGTGGTAAAACGGTTGCTAGTAAAATCACATCGTCACTTAAGCTGAACTGTCTTTGTGATCATTTAAACACTAACTAACAACTTGAATTAATTATAAAACTTTCTTATGAAATGACACACTTTAGAATGACCACCTATGAACATAATTGGTTTTGTGAATTGTCTCTACTAGTATAGCCTGGCAGCTTGGTGAAAGGAAATCATACCATCATGCCACAATTTATTTTGCTTTGCTGTAATAGAAATTTAAGCACGATCTTTACTGATATGAAGTGACATCTGATTCAGTCTGTCCTAACATGGTCCAGTAGCACCCTCATTAAAAATTGATATATAATACAACTTCAAGTGAATTCTTAGCTACTATAAAGTGTTTTGTAGTACTAGAACTTATTCTGATTAAAAAGATGTGGCACAATATCAACCATCCTGAAGCAGATTATTTGCTTTCTTCAAAAGTAAACACAGAGGTATGGCATACTAAACAACTATGAATTTCTATTCAGGTGTTACTGTCATAATAAAATGGCAATCAGTTGTGAGAATGGATTTCAACTTAGGCATTAGAAAGTCCTTAGAATCTTCTAATGTTCTTTAAAAAAGTCACTGAGAAAAGTACCAGATAGGTATACTGCAGTAGTTAGGATGACATCAAATAAAAGAGAAGGGTGAAAAGAGGGAACAGATGAACTTTTAGCACAGAATTGTGATGCTGAGTACAAAATTAATCAAGACACCAAAGAATGAAGAGAGAAGAAATTCTTTAATCTTTAATTGCCTACACACCAATGATAGGAGCTTGGGTAATAAACAAGTAGAATTGGAATTGCTTATTTATGAGCATAAACACAACTTGGTTGCTATAACAGAAACCTGAGGGGATGACTCACATGACTAGAATGCTAAAATCAACATTTATGCTTTTAGGAAGGATCATTTAGGTAAAATAGTAAGGGGAGTGGCACTTTTTCTTTAAAAAAACCAATTCTGTCTCTTCTTAAGTTAGGAACAATTTCGGAAAAAGAAAAGCAGGAAAATCAGTGTTTACATGAATAAGCTTAGGAAAGAGTAGCATCTACAAATACATGTTGCTCAAGATATACGGAGCTAGAGCAAATTTACAAATACCAGATCAGCAAATTGTGCTGTAAACTGGAAGACTGACTCCCTAATTACCTATAAAATTCAGGAAGAATTTAAAAACCTGAAGTGCAGCTTTAGGTTATTTTTTCACTGTGTCATGAGATCACCAGTCATTGCTCTCTCTTTGATTTGTAGGTTTTGTCCACCTTTGTCCGAAGTGCTTTTCTCAGCGAAGTAAATCACACAAAATGCTGTTGAATGCTAACTATATGATGAATATAGTCTCTGGATAATTTAAAGTATGGTACAAAGGCAATGGCTTTACTGTAATTTGGTAAGAAAGATAGTAAAGTCCTCGTCTGGCTAGTTGAATATTAGTTTATTACAACACTTTTTATGAATGGCATTGAACCACAATAGTGTGTCATATAGTTTTCATGGGTTTTGTATATGAGGCAACTTCTTTGTCGACTGATATAAATTTCACAGTGATGGAAGGGTAATGAGAGAAAGTGCCAAACTATGTGAAAATCAAATTGCTGTACTTTGTATAATGAGCCAGTAAACTGTTACTGCTCAAAGGTTTTCATGAACTTAAATAAATTGTGTCTTTAAATTGTAGAATTTAAATGCCAGAGGCTCTATTCAGGGTAAGCGAGCATGTCTGGGCTGTACTTCCATTAACACAAAAAAATTTATTCTAAGTTATAATAGGGTTATGACAAAATATTCTGCAATCCTTTCTTTAAAAAGACAACTGTTGAGATATTTCTCACGATTTTAAATTTTTTTTCGTTCTTCTTCTGTGGTAATAAAAGGCCACTGGGTATATGAAATGGTAATGGTAGTGTAATAAAAGTGATTATAACTCCTGAAAACTACTCATATATATTAGAAATAATATGAATGGTAATAAAGAATAATTAGCAGCTAGACATGAAGGTTCTGTCTGGATGATCTGATAACCAAGTTACAGCCACAAGGAAATGTGACTCAGCATCTGAATATTTGAGAGGCAGGAAACTTTCAAAATTTTATTAAGTTGAATTCTATAGTCTTTTTAAGCTTGGTACATTGCAGAAGTATAGAAAATCTTGGCCATATAACAAATTTTTTTGATCAGCAAAACATCTATTCTGGACCCTTAAGTACTCATGTTACTCTCCTAAATTTGATCAGTATAAAATTCCTTTACTTACTCAAATTCTTTCATTGTGATTAACTGAGGTTCCTTCGTATGTGTGATGTCAGACTGCAGAGTACAGCAAAGCTGGTACATCAGGTACTGAGTACGTTATTTTGGATTTCAAGGGACCTGTGTTGCTTAGATGCAAAGTTAAATCGTTTATGCAAGGATTGTTCCCATTAGCCTTGCTATTTGGGATGTTCAGCACATAAAGAACACATTTAGTTCTTTAAAAATAAACCGCAGGTTGCCTTTAACTCACATTTTTTTATATTTTGTAAGAAAATAGACTGTTTTCTTAATTTTTACATGTGAACACTAAAAGACACAGAAAGATACCTACGAAAGTTTGATCACTGTTCTTAGATCACATATAATAATAATTCAGCCTTTGTCACATAAAACGAATGTAGGGTTTCTAATTACAGTTGAATATCAAAAGGACAAAAAAATATGGTGACTTGTTCTCCTTGGAATAGTATCTCTAAGCATTTGTTGTGTGTTCTACATCTGTTACATGAGAGGTTGTTAATGATGTGTGTGTTCATTAAAGGTAAAGTGCCTCCTGTGTCTTGTAGTCCTTACATCTGCCTCTGAAATCCCTGCTTGAGTACCCATGACACATTTTCCCACATTAGGTCCCCTGAGAGGTCCAAAGAATGACTAGTAGCTGTACTGTTCTCAATCAGTTTTTCTATCAATGGTCATTATTGTTCATTTCTTTCAAGTCACGTAAGGACATTCACTGTAGAGTTAGTTAAGCAAAAGACAATACAATCACCAGTCCTGATATGCTTTTAAACATTGTCAAATACAGCCTCATGGATTTCTGCCATCTGCTTTGCTTTAACAGTCCTTGGGCATATAAATAATGTAAAAAAAAAAAAATTATTTTATTTTATATGATACAATTGATCTGCCTACACATGGCATCGCATTATCCTGGGAAATGAGTTGTGTGCAAAACATGAATAATCTGGCCTACACCTTCAACTTTTTCGTCATCTTTGCCAAATGATTTCATCCTCATCCATTTTGTTAGCTGAAGTCACTGATGGTCTATTCTTTAGCTCAATCAAGGAAGTGTTCAGTAATCTTCTTCTCCCTTTCAATCTTAATGATTTTTCTTTCCATCAATGCTTTCTCTTTTGGCTGTGCTCACCAGCCCTTTCCTCAAACGTTACTGGTTTTGGTCTCCAAGGTTTCCAGTACTATCATAAAACTACTCAGTTGCTTCAGAATTACTGTTTCTTAAAATGAAACTTCTGCTAAAACTGTGGAATGTCAAAACCAAAATAGCTAACCAAAGTCTAGAATAATGAGCACCCTTGAAATACAAAGGATGTATTTTGTTAGAATACAGAAGATTTTGGACAAAGTTGCTCGAAAGATGAAAGTTTAGCTGTGATGTAACAGGATTTTAACAAAGCATTAGAATAAAATTTTCATTAAATCTTAGCAAATTCAGATCAATAAAAATGATTTATTGTAGGCTGAGAAACAAGGAATTATAAACAAATGATACTAAGTATAAACAGAAGAGATTCTGCTGCAGCCTGTAGTGTAGACCATGGTAAGACCAGCTGTCCTCCTGTAGCCCATGGCGGTCCATGGTGGAGCAAATAGCAACTTGCAACCCATGGAGGTCAGAGGTGGAGCAGATATCCACCTGCAGCCTGTGGAGGACCCCACACTCAAGCAGGTAGATGTGCTCTGAAGGAATTGCAGCCCAGGGAGAGCCCATGCAGAAGGAGGGAAAAGTGTGAGGAGGAAGAAGAGGCAGAGTCAAGCTGTTATGGGCTAACCATGACTCCCTGTTCCCTATCCGTCTGTGCTGTTCAGGAGGAGAGGGTAAAGGAGTGAAGTGGAGCCTGGGAGCAAGGGGGTGGAGGGAAAATGTTTTAGTTTTTGTCTTTGTTTTTCACCATCCTAGTCTATTTTAATTGGCAATAAATTAGTCTTCCACAAGAGCAGTCTGTTTTGCCTGTGACAGTAACTGGTGAATGTTCTCCCTGTCTTTATCTTGGCCCATGAGATTTTTCATCTTATTTTCTCCCCTGTTCTGTTGAGCAAGAGCAGTGAGAGAGTGGTTGGGTAGGTATCTGGCAGCTGGCAAAGGTCAACCCAACCCAGCAGTTAAATTAAGAGAACATGTAGGTTAAATATGAATGAGTGCTTTGTATCTAGCTGTGGATAACCTCAAGGAGAAATTGTGATAGCTCCATTGCTTGAGATATTAGCTCTAGAAAATACGCTCTATGGAAAAAGGCTGGATCAACTGATAGCAATGCTGATTAGAAAATTACTTGATCTTTTTCACATATAACCTCGAAGATTCATAAGGTCTGCCATATTGGCCAATGTTTGCTTTGTCATTGGCACAGAGCACTTGGAATGCCATTGTGACAGAATATTCATGGTACTGTTACATGCACCCCAAACCAAGCAGTTAAGTTCTTCATCTGCTGAAGTGAAAAGAAAATGGAGTTGTCACCTTGTAAGAAATTAATTTCCAACGCTAGGGTTTCTTTCATGGAGGTTGCTGAGGTGTAGTTGTTACTAGTGCAGTGCTGTCAATGTTCATTAAATATTGCAGTCTCATGTAGAGAATGAAATAAACAGAAGTGGAAATTGTCTAAAAGCAGAACTACTTGGATTCTTTTTTCTTTTTTATTGAACCTACCCAGTAAATACTGCCTTGATGAAACAAAAAATTCTCTTTAAATCTCTTTGATTAAGGAAAAATGAAGGTCATAAAATAATTATTCATAACATGAGAAAACCTCGTTAAAAACTTTTTTTTTCTCTCAAAATTTGAAGGCTGCATGCATGCCTACATATACAGCATTACTATGACAACGTATTTTAATACATTAATATTATTTTATTGTTTATCACTGCTGATCCTGGTCCAAACAATAATAATATTACAAGTTATAAAATTTTATAAGTAGAAACAAGTCAAGACAACTGCTGCAGATACCAGCATTTGAGTTTACGCTTTAGATCAGCTTGCATCTGAGTTACGGTGGAACAGTTTGACCTTAGGGGTGTAAGTATAAAGACTACCCATTGTCTCTTGTGGCTAACCTCCCCAAGGTTCAACATAACCAATAGGAAGAGAGAGGTTCCTCCTGAGGGCAAAGCAGAATATAAAATTAGATTCAAAATTCCTCTTGTGAGGATAATAGAATCCTCTTCTGAAATGCCTGTAGAGATGCTTCAGTCTCTCCATCATCTGTACTGGGAGCCTTGGGAGGATTAGCCTCCCCAAGCTAAGGTCAGTTTTGTGAAGCACTGCTCTTCTCTGATTTGTTCAAGGCATCTCAGCATGAACTGCAAGACTTCTGTGCATGTCTGTGGCCTTTGGATCCAGACATTTCTTATCATGAAAAGGAGGCACTCAACTAGAAATTGAGATGTTTCTATCCATGCCAGGTCACATTTATCCTAATATTTTGAAACTGAAAAACTGAATACAAAATATGTAATATGCTGTGGCACACAGTATTGCATTATGCACCTCTTGACATATAATGGAATAATGTTCAGAGAATAAATTAAAAAGCAACAGAAATAAAGGAGAACATTATTTTGAAATAAAATGCATTTTTCCCTAGATGAAATTTTCCAAATCCAGTTACAAATTTCTGTTTCACAAGAAATGCCAAATATTTGGTATAATTTTTGATAATGTTGAAAATGGAATTTTTTTAAATGTTAAACCAGAAATCTCTCTTGAACAAAATTAGTCTCATTTGGCTGTTTATAAATAAATAAATAAATAAAAAAAGCTGCTCAGCTGTAGCTGTCTAATTCTTCAAAAGACTCCTACTTGATCTCTGAGATATAATGACTATGTCTATACTGCTAAGTATATGGTGGCCATGGACTTAAATGTAGCTCTGGATCTAAATATAAAGAGACTCACATTCATGCAGATTTAGAGTAACTGCTACAGTATAGAGTCATCCACCCTACATAGCGCCTGGCTATCAGTCTCTTCTCTGTGTGTATGTTTGCCCTTTATATTTTTTATTTAATAACATGATATATAGGGTGTGTGTAACATGCTCTATGTCTAGTGTTTCCTCCACAAGTCACTTTACCCAGAGAAGATTTATATGGGAAAATATTACGGAAGAATGTTTGTTTATAAAAACCTGGACATATGCATGACGGAGGACAGGGGAAATTGTTTGGTGTAAGGAGCCCAAGATGGTTGAATCTTCAATGTGCAATAGCCTCAGCCCTACTCGTACAGCATTCATGAAATTAAAACAACTTTGTTTCTGTAAAGGTAGGTTTTATTATGACTCGACCTAGTATGAGGCATCTAATAGCAAAAATCAGTTCTGTTAGATATGACAAATTAAACCGTAAATTGCAAACAAATGTCCTCCCCCAATCTACTTGCAGAGTAGATTCCTTAAGGTTTATTTTTAATCCAGTTTCTGGTTTACAGCAAAGTCTACAGAATACCTAATATTGCTTTTTTTTCTGTCACCCCTAAATTTGGCTTCATGCCCACTACCGGTTCTTAACTACATTTTGGTCCTTACTCCTGCTGATGGCTAACAAGACCTCTGCGTCTCCTCCTGCCTCTCCATCTCTTCTGGGAAAGGGCACTGTTTCCTGTCAGAGTGTTCCTATGGATGCAGAATATGGAAATCAAGAATAGATAAACTGGCAGCTTTCATCTTGGCTGCTCAGTCACATTGTTCTTGAGAACAGGAAATACGGCAAATGTTGAGCAGGCAAATTCAGTAGTTACACGAAGTGTCATCCAAGGGTTTGTAAAAACTTGTGTATGAGAAAACTTTGAAATGTTGCTTGAACATCACCTTATGGGATGGGAAAGGATGTTGTACCTCACAGAAAGCAGTAGGGTGGACAAAGCTGGCCTGAGCTTCGACAGTCAGGGTCACCACCAGAATTAGAAAGGCAACGTCACCTCACTGAAGCATATATGCGTGTGCGAGGCAATTAGTGGATGTGTTAATAACTTCAGGATTTCAATCTTGATGAAACGAAGGGAGAACAGCAGTAAGGAGTGGATATTTGCATCTGAAAGGAATACTAGAAGGATGCTAAATAATAGACTGAGCATGGAAAAGTTCAACTTTTCCTAAAGTTTTCTTCTATGAATGCAATCTCTAAATGCAATGATTGCACAAACTTTTGTTTACACAACTGCGTATGTGTTTAAATGTTTTTCTGGGGTTGTTAAAAAGCCCACTGAGCTGTACAGATCAGAACTTTTGAGTCAGACTTCTGTGGTCTGCTAAGAAGAATGGACTGCTTTCATGATCTGATGAATAGGACTATCTAGGAAATCTCCTTGACATTTAGCAAAATATCAGGAAGAATAATTGAATGCAAAGGAAGATTACAGCACATATTTAAGCATTATTTTTCCTACCTGAAAATGGACATTATAAAATATATCTTGCTTTTAAAAATATCTAAAATCCTACAAGAACACTGCTTATAAAAACATACGGTACTTTTGCTTGATTGTTGTTAGTAAGTAATTTGTAGAGTGAATTTGAGGAAACATTTTCAGTAACTTTAGACTCGGACAACAGGTCATTAGGAACCTACACATGTACCTTGTTTCATAATGGCATGTTCAGAGTTTGTGGGCTATGTTTTTCCTGTAGTCCTGAAGGTAATGTTAATTTTGTATTTTATGTATATTTTATGTATATTAATTTGTGCTCCATGTGTCAAGCTATAGGTATTAGGAAGAAGGAGTAAATTTCAAATTACTCACACCTACTACCTCCTTCTGGAAACCTAATTCTGAAAAACCCCTTTAAACACAAAAACTGAATCTCTCTTTAGAAAGCACAGCAAAAGAAAAAAAAATCTGTGCAGCAAAGGAAAATATTTTTCTTTGTTGAAGGCAAATAATACTCGCTTGTGAATAACTATTATTTCATACAAATTTTTATTAGGATGTAAAAAAGGAGAGTGGTATCATTATAAGCAAAACCTGAGACAAATAATTGAATCTCACTGAGATATTCATTTAAAAAATATTTGTTCTGACTGTCCATGAAAAGCATAATGACTTCCAATGAGCTAAATCCTTTAAAACTTTCTTGAAGACCTGGAATATAATTCATACAGAATAAGTCTGGAATATTCTTTGATATTTAGAACTTATATAGCTAATTGTATCAGAAGTCTGCTTGAAATCAGAATTAGCTCTAAGATCATTTAGAGAACGAAAGTGGATAACGCCTGTGCTTCTTCAAATTTGGCTGTAAAACTGAACATTCCTTGCACGTTTTAAAAATAATGCTAGATTGGGAGCAAACAACATACATTTAATCATATTAGGAAAAATGTAGTTAGTATAAAAACATATGGTGAAATCTCCACTCAACTAGTACATCATAATGCTAAGAGAGCACAGTTTTCCTTTCTTCTAAGGAAAATTAAAATTTCACATTTTTAAAGAATGAGGGAGGTATTCACATAAACAGGGCAATATGTATACAGAACTGTTCACTTCACTTGTCCAAACAGTTTTTTATTCATTATAAACAAAGAAATAATACAAACTTGTTTAAGAAACATGATGAATGCTGTTATAGTATCATTAGGCATTATCACTTATTGCATTCATTTTATTAAGACACGCTTAGAAAAGAGTAATAAATTAGAAACAGGTTTTTAACCTTGCCAGAAAGTCTAACGAAATAATGCTAGGATCCAAATATATAGAATTTTGCATACATAAAGTGTTTTATTTATCATCGTTATTAACAGGAGAAGTAATGTCAGATCATTTACCAAACAGTGTCTAATTAATTCATTAACTAGGATGAATATTTATCACTGAAAGAAGTGTATCTGAGGGAAGTCATTTTTTAGTGTTACATTGGCTTACAGGTATGTATTGGATTATTTGTAAATAGCCAAACCTGATGAGTCATGAAGAAAGGATATTTCAAGAAGTAGTCATTTGAACATTTGATATATTGATTAAACGATAATGATAAAACAAGTCTGAGGTTTCTATACCTACTTTGCTCAATGTGTTTTTATTCTGGTAAACAAGGTGCATATCAGCCTCATTTTCTCTGCTGTAGCATCCTGGCTTAATTTTTTTTTTTCTATTTCTTCTCTTCAAGATTATTACATTTCTCTGTCAACTGTTACCTTTTAAAAATACAATTAGAACTAAACCTTTCTGAGAGCATTTTATCAAATTTGATAGCTTAAATGAGAGACATTGTCCTTTGCAAATTCATATGTTTTCATTAGATTAAAAGGCCTCCCATTAGAAATTTTCATTTAAATTTATATGAGATTTCTGGTGTGTAATTCCATGCTTCGCAATATTCGATTTCTTTTGCAATATTATTTGAACATCGTTGCTTTTTTATTACATTTAGTGTTACATTTCCATCCTTTGGTGCTCTTATGCAGAAGGACATGATAATTAAAACTGTATAACTTTGGCTGATTTTTTCCACAGAAAAATATAAATTATGGGCACCAGAAAAATAATCATTAATAGCTTCACTAAATCTTTAAATGCAGTTCTAATGAGATAAATTTCTGTACTGAATTAGATGCTTGTTAGCATGATCAATTTTTTTTCTTTAACATCTGCAAATTAGAATAATAAAGTACAGAATAATACTATTAAACCTAACAGAAATAACAGCAGCAACTGTTTTTCATTGGTGGTGGTTTTTTTTTTTTTTGGCATTTTAATCAAAGACAACATAAGATTCAGATTTGAATCTGGATGTATTAGCAAAAGAAGTGTTGCCAGGTGATCATAATACTGTACTCTGTTGAGGTTGTATGGAGGGGAGACACATGGTAAGGACTTGCTATATAGAGAAATCCACCTTTTAGCTAGGCAATGTCAATCTTGAAATACCATCTGCATCTCTATTACCTCAAGATTAAACATCTGCATTGTACACCTAAATGGATTTTCTTTTAAATTTATACTTTGGGTAGAAATGTTATAGTGGTTCTACCTGCTTGTTCTTTAAACTTGAAGTGAAGGAGTTGGCCGTTCTCACCCCACCATGCACTTGGGAAAGGTTAGAACTCTCTTCTGCAACAGATTGTTGAGTTCTCTTAGGTGTTAAAACACATTTTAAAGATACACTGAAAAATGACCTTGTGCTTTGAGGGCAAAATTGTCTATCGGAAGTAACAAAATGGGAACTGTATAGAAATTATCTGTATTTGTTTCAGAAAAGCAGACAAATAGTTATGATAGGTAGTATGGAGCCACAGGCCAAATATTTTAATAGATTCTTTCAAATAATAAACTGCACCCTTTCCATTCCTGCTAATCCACAACCACAAGCATTTTCTGCCTACAATGACAAAAGTAGAGCTAATCTTAAAAAATAAATAAGCAGGAGTCAGCCTCTTAAGCAGACTAGTTGCTCTGAGAAGCTGAAAGTAGAGAAGGGGCCTAACCCCTGAGAGTTGAGTGTGGTCAGTCATCATATTCCAGAACACAGGAAGACAGCAATTTCCCATTGGAAATCTCTTTGATATCAGATTTTCAGCTATGAACTTTCTAGAATTAAGTACTTATGGCCAGCTCCTCCTGGGAGGCCAACAAAGACTTGCCTGACACCCGTGGATATCCAATACAGCAGTCACTGGGACAGGGCTGAACCTTATCTTAAAGTCCCAGTGGCATAGCTTAGAGCAGAAACATAACTCCAGGATTCCCACAGCCCAGGAAAAATAAAAAAAAATCTGTGGGTAATTAATAATTTCACTCTTCTTTTTCCAAGCCATTTCTTTAAATAAATAATTGAATACGAAAAAAAACCCAAAACAAACAAAGAAACAAACCAGAAAACAAAGCCAAAAAAACCCCAACAACCAAACCCAAAACCAAACCAAAACAACCAAACCCCAAACCCACAACACAATAAAGAATCCGATTTCCTAGATCACAGGTGAGAGTTTGAACCAAGCCAAAAATAAGTAAATTCTTTTCTCTTCCTTTTTTCCCGATGATTAATTAGATGCTATAGACTATCAAACCATTCCACCAGGGGATTGATGTGAAGTCTTCCCAAGTGTAGGGGAGATCCATGGCTATACTCAGCAAGATCAGTGTTTGGTCAAATACATATGTCAAATTATAGGTGCTTACATGTGTGCCTGTGTGACTGTATATCAGAAATGTAGATACCGTAGGGATCTGAGGCACTTCCAGCACAAGATATTATCCGAGAATGGAACATGAGGCTAAGCAACTTCTAAGCACTCTGTTGAGTCCCATTAAGTAACAATCAGACACCTACATTTCTGTACGGACTTGTCTCAGAGGGCTGGGATTTTCAAGAATGTCTAAGTGGAATAGGAACACAGGCTTAATTTGCTTTCAGTGGTATCTGTGCTCTGAAGTCACTTTGCTGCTTTTTTACAACCTCACCTGATTAAATCAGCCAACTGTCTGGAAAGGGAAATGCAGCCCCTATTGTTCCTGAAGTGTTTGTGTAGCTTCCAAATCCGAAGCACACTCATTTCATACCTGGGCTACTGCTTTGTGCACCAGAATCAGTTTACTTAAGTGATCCATCCTGCTTCAGGATTCACTGAAGGTAACTAATATGCTCAGTGACACTAAGATTATTGTTTTGCCAATTATCTTTTCCATATAGATAATGACAGTGGACAAAAACCCTGTATCTTATCAGGCCAGTCTGGGGGTAGTTTTTGCATGTAGGGCACTCGATTGGTAGGAACATAAATGGTGGTCCAAGCTGCAAGACTTTGAAGAGACACACAGACTGTATCTGAAAACCAAAGCAAGTATTAAAGAGGCAGGATGTAATGAGGAGTGGTAGCTGCTTAGTGGGACTGCAGGAGGACCTAAAAAACCAAAATATGTCTAATAATGTCTAACACAGTCATTACAGCCCCATACAGTAAAATCACTGGTCATACTGACTGTTCAGCTACAGGTGAGGCTGAAATTTTCTGAATTTATCATCTCTTCTCTGTTCCAAGTGAAATGTTTACAATAACACTGCTTTCTCTTCAAACCAACAGAAGGAAATTCTTGTCTCAAGGGTCTTTTATTCCTCTCATGATTGTGTTACTCCAGGATCCTCTTCAGAGCATTTCTTTCTTCCCTTAAACAATTTTTACTCTTGTGCTTGCAGAGCAGAATCAGTTGGCAGGAAGTGAACTCTTTTACTGTTATGATTGTGAACAACAACAGCAGACAAATGGAGCTCTCCTGCATCTTCTTGGCCACTGCTGCATGAGTGGAGGCAAGGAGGAGGACATGACATGAATTCTGTCTGCACTAACTAGGACCAACGTCCTTTATGTTAACATGGCATCTTAGGTGAATGCTTGTACTCCATAAAGCTGCAGTGTTCTCTTGTGTGTGCGTAGCAGGTAGCTCTGGTCTGTCTGAAAATGTGTCTACAAAGTCGTTTATTATTTTGCCTTATTTTTTTAATTTTATTTTTATTTTTACCTACCCACTCCTCTTAACGAAATGCCTATTAATTAATATATGTTATTATTAAAAGACATTTTCTATTTATGCTTTTTTCTTATTAAATTACCTCTGCTGCATTCATTACTTACAGTTAACTGAACTGATTTACACCTGTCTGTTATAATTGGTCTTGCGGAATCATACCACTGGTGGATTTGGAGCATGTTGTTTAATTTGCATGACAATTTTTGGGTTAAAAGTTATTTAAAAATCTGCTGACTTTCCCCCTTATGCTAAAAATCCTTGGATTCTCTAGTTTCTTCATTTTCCTTTCTCATTCTTTTTCATTGTCCCTCCAGCATTTCTGTATTATTTTCTCTTATTCACAACATTTTGTCTTCAGCCTTATTTTGTTGACACTGTGTCTTTTATCTCGTATTCATCACATTCCAACTCATGAGGAAGTTCTGTTATTTCAGTGTTGAAGCTATCAAACTACTTAGTTGCTTTGTTGCATCTGCTTTGACTTTTGGACCTCACAGGACTAGCAGGTAAGAGGCAGCCCTACACATAATACCCATAAAATGTTAAAGACGTCAAAGTAATTCCAAAATTCAAAACTAGAAAGTCAGATAGCTTTTTCTGCTAAATATAAGCTTTTTGAAACATGGAGGACTACATATTTACTAAAATCCAGTATCCAGGTCAACATTTGCAGTATTTAGAGCTCTGGACAATATTCCTTCAAATAGGAAATAACAAATATTTTGATAAACTTTTCACATTCCAAGTCACATTCAAGAAGTGTTTTTCCATTATCGGATTCCACGGAATTTCCTAGTGCCAACAGGGACTAAAACCACAAAGGGTCTGGAGACAGATAAACATTCGTAGTCTTGAGATTGAACAGAAATTGAAACATTCTGGGGACTGTTTCATGTATTGTCTAAACTATATTGGCAGAAATCAAGAGAAGAGGTTTTACAACTCTCACATGCTGCTTCTGGTCTGTGTCTTTGTGACATTCTGCTCCTGTGCAAGTGAATGAGGTAGTTGTGCTGAGATGACCAGATGATTGGAAGCATAGTATGGTAGCAATTGGAGAACAGCACACTTATAAACTAGAAAGTATCCAGAAAATGCTGTTTCAGAAGCCAGTAAGGTTTCTGAAAAACACACAGGGGAGTCTGGCATGACAAGCAATTACCCTGCTTGTCAAATAACCAAAAAGTGTTACCAAAAGGACTGAGATAGGTTTAGAAGCAGAATTTAAACAGAGTTAGGCATTTAAGCTTTGAAAATCTAATCTCTTGTCCCTACAAGCAAGTAAAATATTCAAAGAAGTCATCTATTGATCTTAGCAATTCTGAATTGTGTTGCTCTGCAGGCTTGTGTGCAAAGGCAAACCTCCTGTGCCATACATACTCCAAGAGACTTTAACTTGATTTTAACAGGTTGTCTGCATCTAGACAGGTATCTATCTGCAGTGAAATGTTTGTAGTGTTAGGAATCTGCCCAGCAACTTTTGGACTGTCCAGGTGGCTCAGGAATGTGGGCATTAGCAAGCTTCTAAGTCTCCTTGACGATTTTGAAGATTCTTGCATTGCAAATGCATTTTCTGGGACTCAAGTGTGCTGATTCAGTTAGTTGTTCTGAAGTGCTAAAGCCTCTTTTCCAGTTTGCCTTTGCCCTGGTTGCTAAGTACACCACTGTGGGCAGAATAGAAAAGCAATCTGTTAGGGTTTGGGATACAAGCACTCATTCACACTCATTTTGTGTGCTCATCTTTTGATCTCGTCTTTAAAACCCTGCACGACTCATGAGAATGTGTTTATAGCTGAAAAGCCCTGAAATGTTATGTCACTGATGCAGATTGACCTCCATAAATAGCATGTCCTCTATACCAAGATCCATTTTCTCCACTCTCTACTGCTCCTTTGAGATGATTTTTACTGTTGTTCCTAGCTCTGGGGATTTTTGTTGAGAGCCTGTTTGCAGAACACATACCACACATACCTTTCAAGGCTCTCTGACTCTTATTACCGATATTACTTTTAAAAATGATTTAGTGAAGGCTACAGATGTGCTAAATGGTTTGGCAAAAAAGTATGGGATGCCTCTGAAGAGGGGCACCCACCTGCTGACTCGCGAGTCAGTGCTTCTTTGGTTTTACAGTGCTGAATGTAAAATAAATAGCAGATGATGAGAAATGTTGTGCACTGCAATAAAACACAGAAAATGCACAGTTCATGACAGAAAAATAAATCACTGCTGCACATTTTGTTACAAAATGTTCACTCTGCTATTCCGTTTCTCAAAAGGGTTCAAGTGAAAATGCAAAACCTTCCTTTTGCAAAGCATTTTAATTTCAGATCACTCTTGCAATCCTCCAATCTGTCTGTTCTCTCCCCCAGGAAGCAGCACCTTTTTAAAGTACTGAGTCACAAGCGGCAAGAGCCTGACCTGAAGTATTTGGCTGCTATTAAGTTTGTTTGGAAACAAGAGAGAGAGGGAGAGAGAGATTAAACATCAACATTATAAACTACTGTTTAGGAGAAAACTAGCTAAACAAAACACATTTGACATAGACACAGTTCAGTGCCACAAACTACACTAATGTGATGAGGTAGAGAAGGAAAAATAAAGGAGTGCTGTTTCATCCTTTCCTGGATTGTAGTTGTGCCCAATAGCGGGTTTCTGAATGTTTCCATTACATTGCCCTATTTTTAGGAGTTAATAGCTCGGCTATAACAATTTGCTTCAGGCTGAAGCTTGGAATACAAGGTCTCAGTCAGGGAGCACATTTAGTGAAATAGAAGATTACCCATTTTAGAGTCACATTTTTTTTTCTGTCATAAAATCTAAAAATATTCTCTGTTTCAGAAATTATGTTTGGCATTTGATTTATGTATGATGTAATCCAATATCTTTTCTCACTGCATTTGACCAATGAAAAGCCCCATCAGAGAAAAAAAAAATGGGTTTCTTTTGGTTTGTTATTTTTGTGTTTCTATATAAGATTGGTGGGCATTGTATTCACCTTTTCAGGGTTTTAAACAGTCTGTAGCTATTTGAAATTCAAAGAGATATAAATGGAGTAAATTATAGGACATCCGTCTGCTGTGTGAGTTTTTTACTTTGGTGTAAGCCATTGCAGGAGAAAAGATATAGGACTAAATGAACTGTTAGTCTAATCTAATATCGTGGTTCTTATTTTCATCTGTTTCCTAGACCTTGATCACTTAGGTACTTCTGAAATACCTACCTGCAAAAATACTTGCTAGAAAGAAAAGGGGTTTTGTCTGAACAGAAATATGAAACTTAAAATAGCATGATACGTGTAAGTCTTCTGTAACTTTCTTTTTCTATATTTGGAATAATACTAAACATAGAAGACTAGATGGATGAAGGAAGGACAGTATTGGACAAAACACCCTGAATCTTTTACAGAAACTAAGATAGTATCGTAAAAGTGATGCACTAGTTGTTACAGAAGGAGCATATACATATTTCAATGATCTATAATACTGTAAATAACATAAGACATTTTATGCTTATTTAAAAGATATTTCTGATTTCTGGAGGTACAATTGTTTTTGTTTGTATTGTCGCTAAGTGAAAATTAATTTTGCAAGTTAAGTTATTGCTTTGCTGTATAATATTCTGGGGATTTCTGGACTGAAAAGCTGTAGTGAAGTTACGTTTACTCCTTATTTCACACATTTCAGTTCATTTTACTTCCATAAAGTTGACTCTTTAATTTTTTTTTTTTTGTAAAAGCACAGATGGAAAAGCAAAATACATGAAATACACACGGAAATAGTGAAACACGAAAGACATCCTGTCCCTCAGTCTTGCAGTGGTGTCTGTGCAGCCTGGTGTTCTGGACACTGACCTGCTCTAAAGTGGGGTTATGACTCTCCTGAGCAGTCTTTCTGTTTGATACAGTAGCATGATAATGTCCCTTTTTACCATAGCATCTGTACCAACTCTTGATATAACCCAGGTAAAAACATCAGGCAGTTATTACAGAGCAGAAAAACAATCAATACATCAAAAATTGTCTTACACTTTTTCAATGCAATAGAACACACTTTGTTATTACAGACTTCTGTATCAACTCATTCCCTTTTGTGAAAGATTTATTTCAGGATCTTTCTCTTTTTTTCCCATTATTTTCCATTTTAACATGTGAACGATGCAGCAATAGGAATAGCCTTTGTAGGAAGCTGAGTCATATGCAGGGCAGATTTTTCTGTGACAGGTACAGCAGTATAATTCAGTGCATTTAGAAATTAGCCAATTTGTAGCAATACTTGGTTGGGTAACTTGTTTCATATTCTCTCTTCCTGACTCCAGCAAGGAATCCTGGTTGATCTTCTTCCACTCTTAGTCTTCTCCCAAACAGGGAGAGCCTATTGCTCAGCTCTTCAAAGCAGATCCACTGGTTTACTGGCATGTAAACCTGTTACAATTGAGGTATGTTGTATAGGTACTTTAAATGTTCCTGACAGCCCTGTCAAAAGCTGTAGTCACTGGTCCTTTGTTCAGAGGGGACTGGGAAGTGCTTTTCTCATGCGTTTTCACCTCTAGAATAAGTACAATATTGTTGGGAATTACTTCAAACAACAACAACAGCAAATTTGTGTTTGAACTACAGATATCTTCTAACAAGTATTGAGGAAAGGAAGGAAAAAAAAGCCTCAGTCAGTCTTCGGAATAGGAATATTTATTGAGCAGCTTTGACCCACATTGTAATTTTTTTTCCAAACCATGCATGCATCTGATTAGTAAGTTTGGTCGAATTTTTTTTTTCATCATTTAGTTCTCTACAATATAAGTAGAGCGGAATCAGTCTTGAGGGAAAGGTTGACTTTTTAAAAAAGTTTGTGCTTCCAAATTTTGCGAGTGTCCCTGTTACGAAAAATAGATTTGATGAATGGTAGACCCTAGGTATCCCTTCCTTCCTTCCTTCCTTCCTTTCGTCCTTCTTTCCTTCCTTCCTCCCTTCCTTCCCTCCTTCCTTCCTTCCTTCCTTCCTTCCTTCCTTCCTTCCTTCCTTCCTTCCTTCCCTGTCTTCCTTCCTTGTCTTCCTTCCCTGTCTTCCCTTCCTTCTTCCCCTGTCTTCCCTTCCTTCCTTCCTTCCCTGTCTTCCCTTCCTTTCCTTTTGCTTCTCTAAACCTCAACAATTACCTTTTGAACTTGTAAGTTATTACATATCATACGCAGTTTAAAGTAACCTTCACTTTAAATTCCATGGCTTTTGTTGGCTAAGGCAGCATTTCAACAGCATTATTATAGTTTTCTTTGTGTGAATATCGTCAACCAGACACTTAGCACAGGTAAGTATATTGCAATTCTACTTGTAGCTAGTGGTGAATGTCACCTATTAGGCCTTTGCAAAATCCTCACAACTGATCAGAAATTTCACTGCATGGAAAAATAATCTATTGTTAAGCAGAGCTTTAATTAAAGCTATACTTTGTTTTCAATCCAATTTAGAAACAAATACAAAAAAAGAGAGAAAGATGTAAATTTTACAATGCCTGGCAATGTATCCAATTCTGAGCTGAACAAAGAAGCTTATATGCTGAAAATCTTTTAGGAATAAAACATGTAAGATAAATAAAAAGCTTCCAGTGCTTAATTCCAATCGTCTCCACAACAACTGGAGCTGCTGATAAGACACCTACTCAGAGTAATGATGCATAATGTGAAGAAGCAATAATCCAGACTGCATAAGTATGAAGGAATGTCATTCTTTTAAAGAAAAGTGTGGCAAATGTGAAGCTCTGTTAATGTTCTGAGCCATTTTCAAAGGTGTTTTTGTGAACATGGCAAATTGCCAAGGTTTAGGGTTTTTTTCTCAAATATTATAGGGAGAACAAGAAATGTAACTAATATAACGGTATCAAGCATTTGTCCATGTACTATCATGTAAATATTTATGTACTGTCAGTTCATTATTAGTGGAGTTTCTAATAGGAATATGAATATTATAAAGTGTGTTTACGACAGATAAATCATAAGGGTGCTGAAGTAATTTGCAACAGTAAAGCTCATTTTGGATAATTACAGAGCCCCAGAAGATTGTATTTATGTATTACAAAGGAAGGGGATGTTCAGAAGAAAACTGTTTCGGTCTGCTGACATTCTGAGGAGGCTAGAGGCTGATCCTGCCTGGGACTGACTTAGGAACATATGCAAATACTAGTGAAGGATTTTGTGAATAGAAGGGAAGGAAAAATTGGTGTGGTTTCAATAGCAAGGTAACCTTATTCAGTCAAATTTCATGCAGATGAATTACTGTAACTATAGAAATAATGCAAGAAAAGATTAGTTAAGATTATTGTGGCAATAAAGATACTAATGTTTTATTACGTACGGAGCTCTATTTTGCATGGGGGTAAATTAGACCACAGTGTTGTTTATCCTTGTTTTATAAAGGCTATTTTCATATTCATATTAAAGCTTATTATTGCTCTTGCCTTCACTAGCCTCCCCATTCCCATCCACATTTTATCTAGGCAAATTAAATACTTGACTTGGCACATCTTCTTCTGCATGCTTTAAACACAGCTAAAGTAAAAAACAAAACAAAGCAACAATTCTCTCCTCCATCCCAAAAAGGGCTAAGCAACAGAGCAATAGACTTTGGAAGGTCATATTATAATAAGATTAAAATGTAGTTCTCCGAGCTAGCGCTTAGCAGCAAATAAATGTGATTCAGCTCTTTTCCATGAATGTTTTACTGATAAGATTAATTTAAAGTGAAGCATACATTCTTCCCTTTTATGACAAGGTAGTCAATGTCTATCTGGTAGATGGTCGTTTGGGTAAAACACCATGAGAAGGAAAAAAATTATTTTCTGATCTGTAATAAAAGAGCTTAAAATTAGATTGAAATCTATCTCACACATTTATCTTCATGGTAGTAAAAGCTATCAAAGGGTTTGCTGTTTGCAGACCATTTTTTTGTGCTAGACTTGTTATTGGACCTTGACTGCCTTTGGAGGACAGTGTCACACCTAGAGATTTGGGTATCATACCTTTCGGTCTTTTTTTTTTTTTTTTCCTTATTTCCCAAGCCCTACTGAGAACTGTCTTCTTGTTGTTGTTGTGTTTTAGTTTGGTTTGGTTTTATGTTTGTTTCTTTTTTTTTTTTTTTCAATTTTATTTTACTTGTCATCATAAATAAATAAATAAAGCATACTAAATATAATAAAAATAGGCAGCTAATTGATTCTGTCAACACACTGGGTCGGACTCACAACTCTACCTAATGCAGCTCACTCAACTCCTCTCTACAAACAAGCTGGGCTCCCTCCTGATACAATTGAGAAGTTCACCTGCCAAGACTTGTATCTGTGCCTGACTACATGTATTAAAGAACAAAGTTGTGCCCCGTAAAACAAAACTGAAAGTTTTTCCCCGACAGCCTGAGAAGCCTGCAGTCTGCTAGGCTGCCTCCAGTGATCTTTCACTTGCTCCCTCCACAAATACAGTATCATTTTCTGCATGTGCTCCCTTTCGACTTGCCAATGCCAATGTTCATCATTTCTTTCCAGCCTAGTCTCCCTCATGGCAGCATGATGTGTTAAAACACCTGCCATAGGGTAGGCCTGGAGAGACAACTTCAAATACTGAGAAACAGAAAACAGGAGGTGACTTGTTAACTAGATACAAGAATATTATAAGTACTTTCTATTTCCAGTACTGTATCTTCTGTGTGATTCAAAGAATTAATTTATACAGCATTTAACCAGATGGAAGTTGAAAATGTTTTCTGAGAATATAGCAGGTTTAATAGATTTTTCCATTGTTATTTTTGTATAACCGTGCTATCAGTCTCTTCCTTTACAACTGTCATCTCCTTTTCTGTATTCTGTCTTCCTCTGGTTTTCAGCAGACTTTGCCCTCACAGAGTCACAGAATCATAGAACAGTTTGGGTTGGAAGGGACCTTCAAAGGTCCAGCCTGGCCTTGAATGTCTCCATGGATGTGGCATCTGCCACTTCTCTGGGCAACCTGTTCCAGTGTTTCACCATCCTCATCGTAAAAAAATATTTTCCTCATGTCCAGCCTGAATCTTCCCTCTTTTAGTTCGAAAATTTTAGTCCTGTTCCTATTGCAACAGGCTCTGGTAAAAAGTCTGTCCCCATCTTTCTCATAGGCCCCTTTTAAGTACTGAAAGGCCACAATTAAGTCTCCCTGGTGCCTTCTCTTCTCCAGACTGAATAACCCTAACTCTGTCAGCTTGTCCTCATAGGAGAGGTGTTCCATCTCTCTGATCATTTTTGTGGTCTCCTCTGGCCCCTCTCCAACAGGTTCATGTCTTTCCTGTACTGAGGGCTCCAGAGCCGGATACAGGACTCCAGGTGGGGTCTCACCAGAGAAGAGTAGATGGGCAGAATCACCTCCCTCGACCTGCTGGCCACATTCCTTTTGATGCAGCCCGAGATATGATTGGCCTTCTGGGCTGCAAGCACATACTGATGGCTCATGTCCAGCTTTTCATATGTTTGTACCCTCAAGTCTTTCTCTGCAGTGTTCCTCTCAATCCCTTCATCCATCAGCATGTATTGATATCGGGGGTTGCCCAACCCACCTGCAGGACCTTGCATTTGGCCTTGTTGAACCTCATGGGCCCATTTCTCAAGCTCATCCAGGTCTGTCTGGATGGCATCTTGCCTCTCAGGCATGTCAGCTGCACCACTCAGCGTGGTGTCATTGCAGTTTCAAAAATTAACCCTTTAATCCTTACCATTGTTTAGCCAATGTGATATTTTTTAATACTAACTTTTTACCTACAAAGCCTTATATACAGACATTTTTGTACACTCAGCTGCTGAGCATTTACTAAAATATAATTAAAATGAATGTGCTAAAAATATATTACAAAAAAGAAGGGAGAAAAGCAGAAGGAAACTCATCTTCCTCCCTTATATTACTTACCTTGTACTGAAAGCTGTTATACACTTAATCTTCTCTAGTAGTTCTGTGCTTTTAAGAGGATTATATTATTAATAGTTTAATTATTCATTATGAAGTATTTTTCCAATTGTTACAAAGGTTTTTATCATTTGGTTTTACAAAATTAATTTAATGTTTTATTCTTCTTAGTAGTCATGACTCATTCTGGTTTCGCCTTTGCTTTCATGAAAAGATGCTTCAAGAAGGACACAAGTAGATGCCTTTGGCAGAAGATGATAGATCCCCTGTCAGTGTCAAGCCACTGGGAGACTAGCATAGTCAAGCTGTACTCGGGAGACTACATTTTGATTACTGTCACTACCAGTCGGATCATTAATCACAACAGTGGTAGTGACAGCAAGTTTCTTGACCTCATCATGAAAGGCAGGGAGGCCATCCACTGGAGCAATTCATCCTCCAGGCAAAAGAAAACTGTAGGGAGGATGTCTTTTATTATCTAGTGTGTTTTCTTTTATCCAGTAATTCTGCCTATAATCTTGGCAAAAATGTGAGGGCTTTAGGGAGGCAAGATCTTGCATTTCTTGTGCTCCTGGGGAAATGTTTGTTTCTGATCACCGAAGTACACGTTCATTTTCTCACTCCTCTGCATCCTTCAGTATGTAGTAGCTTGGCCTCAAAACCCAGAAATGTAAGTATTTGCAGCTGTATATAACAACAGTGCACATGGCTGTTTGTTGTTATATGGAGATTGGTTGCGTGGAAAATTACTATGGATACCCTTGTGAACAGCAAAACATATATTCCTCACAAAATGGTTATTCTCTAGTGACTGAGGTATATTTACAATCTGTTGCTGCTGAAGTATTTAACCCTGAAAACCCAGAGGGACTACTTCTAAAACCTGAAGATTACAAGGTAGAAAATATTTAGAGTTTCTGTTCATTTTGCTGATGGAACTAACAGTATTGTGACTTGCATTCCAGTCCATGAAACATGTGGTATTTTTTTTTCAGTCTGTAATACCTAAGCCGTTCTGATGACAACATCTGTTATTTGTTATGCTTTTTCATTTCCTCGTGTAAAACTCCCTAATTTTCCAAGTCATTTTAATCAAACCAATCTTCAAGGATATGATTTCAAACAATCCCTGACAATTAAAGCCAATTTGTCATTTCCCTTCAAGATTTTTTGCAAAACCTGTTATTTTTGTCAACAGAGGATCATAAAAGTACATTTTTAGATTTTTTTTTTCAGTATAAGCACAGTCAAGTTGCAAGGAATTTCTATTCTGAGAGTGGAAAAATGATTAAGAATGATAATATCTTTAATGAAAAGCTTCAAATACATGATCAAATACAGTAACGTAGTACTTGCAAGTCATATGAAAAATTTCAAAGTATTTATGCAAATAAATACTCACATGAGAGGATAATTAACATGGGTGTGTCAAAGATATCCCTTTAATGGCTCAATTTCTTTTCCTTGTTAATGACCCACCAGCCATGCAAAGTAGGCAATGCAATATCAGTGGATGATTAACTAGAAACATACACTTTCCAAGACCATAGAGAACTCTTCATTGGACTGAGTGTTTTCTGTAATTTTCTAATTTATATACTGCACTGAGAGTTAACGGGTATTTAAATGGCTTTAAAGGCAGTTTGCAAAATGAAATTTTATAAGAAATAGACATAATAAAACTATAGTCATGAAACTTGCCTTTGCACACAGAAGTACGCTTCATTTGGATAGCAATATGTTAAAAATCCAACTCTGATTCATTCACACATAACTGTATAGGAAGTGTCTATTAAATGGCATTGGTCATAACAGAGGACCTCGAGCATATTAAACAATAGCAACATGTGTAATATTATTCCTTTCTTTCATTTACACATTTTGTGCTAAATTATCACTAAATAATGAATTAAATGCCATTTAGGTGTGCCTATTAATGTGTTTGGTATTTCAAATACAGTATTCCACATACAGTGTTTCAAATGCCAGCTCCAGACAGGATCCCTTGCTGCCAAGCAAGCAGCACCCTGGAATTGGATGTGAAGCTCTGAAACCTAATTTTCACCACGTTTACTTAAAAAATCAACATTGTACTTCATAGCCTACAATCTAAACTTCCATGCTTCTTGTCTTTGTTGGAAAACAGCCAAAGACATTATTTTATTTTTTATCTCATCTATATAATTTGTACTTTTCTTTCCAATTGTTCAAATTTCCTCTGGAAATAGTCACTTCACATTAGGTTCATTTGTACTCTTGCTTAAAGCCTAAATCCTACCATTTTTTTATAGCTGCTGAGTCTCAGATTCCTTAAACACTGGGTTACCTTGACCCGCTTGGATTCTCACTTCTCCAGTTCTGCACAATGCCAGTTTGTGTCTTCATATGTCAAAGAATTAAAATTTTCTTCTTTTGTTCTTGTCAGGACTTGCTGGTCTTTGGCCTGTAATTGAATATTCAGTTAGTGCTTTATTTATCACTTCTCTTTCTGATTCTTCTCTTCCACTCTCTCTTTTAGTTTTCCCTTTTGTTTTGTGTTATTTTAATACTTTCACTCAGGCAGTTCACAGCATTAATATATGTTCATGTAAAACTATTTGGTAAATGTCTGTATTCACACAAGTAGGTCTAGTGCCAAGTGTTAGCACTGTGGAAACTTTGCATATAACTCACTAAAATACCTCAGACTTAACCTCTGTCTCATCCACTTAAGTGATGCAGGCTTTACATTACAGAGAGTTTGTAAAGCGTACAGAAGTGACAGGCAATTATGTATTTGGACTTGACAGTGCTAGGTTAACAGTCAGACTGAATGATCTCAAAGATCTTTTCCAACCAAAAAAAAATTCTATGATTCTATGATTCTATTTACTCTTTCTCTTAATATACACAGAGGCCAATACAGTGATTATTTAAGCAGACTTTGAAATAAATGCCAATAAAAACTTTCTAACAAATATAAAATAATAATAATAATAATAGTAATAATTTTTTAAGAGCAGCATAGACCCTATTTATCAACCTGGATGGCCCATAGGTGAATTCATATTTTAGGGTGAATATCACCAGAAGTTTGGGAGTTTTGTCAGGAGCTTGCATTAGTATTTTGGATTAATCTAAAAACATATATATCTGGCTACAAATCCTCATAGACTTTATGTGCAAAAGTAGAAGCAATTTTAAAAAATCTAGTGAATATAGATCTCTGAGATTTTCACAAATTTAATATATTTTCCAATTAATAAAATTTACTGGTGAGTTAATCTCATGTACTAATATAATACAAAATTCTTGAAAATATAAATGTTTGGCAGGCTGGAGATACTACACGAGCCTTCTTGTTTCTAGTTTCCAGTTTGTTTTGCAGTACCTTTTCTGGTGTATGTAGGGACTTGAGGGATTATGGAGAAGGCATAACGTTGCTGAATGGTAAACAGAGAAGGAGGAGAGAGGGCACTGAAATGTAACTGAAAGAAAAAAAAAAAAAGAAGATTGAACTATGACCCTTACCAGCTAGGCCAGAAGTGATGCTTTTATGCATTGAACAGTTCTGTGATAATAGCGTGGGTTTTGTGCTATGAGCTTAAGTGGACAAACTGAACAATCATGTTCCATAATACATCACTTTGATTCCTATTCAAAATCTTCTTGCACAACCTACTTTAGACATATAACTTTCTTAGCAATTTTCTCCAAACCATTTAGGAATAGATAACTGGATTGACATTTTGTTTAATTATCCCTATTAAAACACAAGCATGTGATATATCATTGTAATAAATTTTAACAATAAGTGAAATAATGTACTTGGTTTCCCAAAAAGAAAAACCTCTCTTTGGTGGCAATTTATATCATAAACATTAAAAACCTACGTCATTTGGGCTCATAATAATAATAATGACAACATAAATTATATGTTTATCACCTTCTTATCAGATATTTTATATGCTAAAATCTGAAAAGGGTATGAATTAGCATAGCCTAAAGTGTTATTTGTATCCTAGTTTCTACTGAGCACTATCATATAATACAAAGGTGAAGCTTTGTAATTTTACGAGTTAAACTGCTCGTTGGTTCCAGAAGCAGATCTTTCAATGTGTCTTTTCTATGCGTTCTTGAAATCCCCTCTTGGGTATCTGATCTGAATTTTACCCACAGGGCTTGTGTTCTGTAAGATGATCACAGTGGCCGTTTCCAGACACCTTAAAAACTTTAAAAAACCTCATCACTTGTCCTGTTTAATTTTCCCATACTGGTCCATTATTTTACTTGGTTTTGTGTGTGTCTTGTCGTAGGTAAATTACCACAGGATGTAATCTAGAAGCAGCATCATTCATGAAAGTTCTTAAGTGCTTTTGGAAAAGAGTCCCTCAAATCTGAGATTATTCATGAGGACTTTCTTCCTGAAATTATTTATTGCAAAAAGCTACGTCTAAAACTGTGGCTGTCTCATGGACATAACTTTTTTTACTTTGGCTTGAAGTGGTTTTGTTTTGGAAGTATGCATATGCACTTTCTCACAAAATAGTGCTATTGGAAGAGTGATCGCTTCTCCCTTTTATCCAACAGTCCTGCAGGTATCCAAGACACTCATCTGAAAGCAGCTGACTCAAGATCTAGCCCTTCCTGACTAGGGGATTCTCAGGAGATGAACATTTCTCCTTTTCACACCTCTCATCACCAAGCTCATGAGGTTTTTGGGACAAGGTTCTTCTGACTTCCTGCTTTTGAAGTTATTCCACTTCGTATGGAGTAATTAAGGATTCATGGGGCTAGAGCAAGCAAGAGGGAGCAACTATGTGGTGCTGCATGATAGGATCAGTGCACTTAGAAAGGTGAAACTCCAGTTCCTTCTCCAAATAATAGTTCATTATATGGTTAGCTCTTTTGCAGATTTCTGACCTTTAAATTCCTTAATAGATTGCACACTTCTGAA
Organism: Caloenas nicobarica; assembly: GCF_036013445.1. Classification (NCBI taxonomy): domain Eukaryota; kingdom Metazoa; phylum Chordata; class Aves; order Columbiformes; family Columbidae; genus Caloenas; species Caloenas nicobarica. The sequence goes on from NC_088245.1 coordinate 179,089,334, forward strand.
TGGTTTAGTCTCTATGTCATACCTATTGCTCTAGATTTAAAAAAAAAAAAAAAAAAAAGCATTCAGGGCATAATTTAACTATTCAACATTACATGATATATAAATTAAAGACACAGACTGACTAACTTAATATGGTTTGTAAAGGATATTTTTATCTATATCACAGAAAATGCACAATTTAGCAAAAATGTCACCTTGCCTACATTTCAGTGCATAACTTTTCTTGCCAGTCATCAGTGTTCTTTGGATTAGGGTCATACCTTCCAGGATAATTGAAAATCTTGAGATCATACTCTTTTAGGAAACCAGAGAATTCTTCATTCTCTGCACAAATTCTTTAATTTTCATTTGGTTTAAAACTAAATTACATATGCCCCCTTCTCTCACATCCGGGTAACCAAAGTCTCATGGTCTATTTCTTTTTACCTACCAAGTGGAATATGTAACTTTTGTAACCTTTTCAAGCAGCTTCTCTTCATTCTTATCCTATCTTATCCCATAAGTTTCTTTTCAGAGAAGAGCAAAATCTTCTCTCACTTCTACTCAATTTTCAAAACATATTCCATGTGCAGTAATTAATACTTTCTACTGTCCCTAATTTTGATGTATGCATTCCAGTAAAATTTTCAACAAGGGTCACTATACCCAGGCATTTCATGATACAGCAAATTACATTAATTTGGTTCCACAATGTTGGCCAGAAATTATAAATTTAACAAATCAGCCCACCTTCTTTTTTGTTGAATACATTTAGCCCCAAATTTTATGTCTAAACCAGAAAATCCACTATGGGCAAATTCCCTGAGCTTTTCCTATTCCCTAAGCCTCAATTTCAGTACAGCCAGTTGTAAATCCTGCTTTTCCTCGTGCAGATGAGTGATGCTTTTAAGATTAAAAACTCCATGAATAAATAAGCAAATACTATTTGTAAAAAAAAATCTGTTTGTTTTGTACTTGAAATTAGCAGTCGCAGTCTAAAATTTAATACTTTAAACTATGTCTTTTCACAGTTACAGGGCGAAGATATACATACCTTTTTTTTAATAAATCTTTAAGTTCTGATATACCCAGCATGGAAACTGCAGTAGAATAAAGTTTTCCTTATAGTACATTATGTTCACTCAAGTCTACTTTTTTGTATTCTGTATTTTGAGGGATCAACAAAATTAAAGTATCACTAAAACAAACCATCATACTTCTACCTCTCCATTTCTATATATTTTTAAGATGAGGGTTAGTGATGTTGGCAGTGTCACTGTGCAATCTAGTTGGCAAAATCTGTATTGTGACAGATGACATGCAAGGAAGTATGTAGCCAAAGATACAGAAAAAAATTAGGAAATTACTTTCTATATTGAACTGCACTATGCAGTGAACACAGATTTTCTGTTATATCTTGCAGCTATCTTGTCATAATATTTTTTTTAAGTCCTTTCCTTTTGTTTCTAGATTTTCCAAGACTTAGCAGCCTGTCTGAATAAAATAAACGCTAACTCTGAAAATTCTTTGGTATCATATGAATACCGATTAATTTTCTGATGTATTTTTAGTCATGTTCCATTAAATATGTAAAATGATGAGTCGCTAGTATTGGTGAAAGGGGGAAGTGGAACATAATTAATAGATGAAAGAATGCCCCTTCAAAATGTAGCTTCTATAAGTATACTTGGCTGATCATGAAATTTCTAATTCCAGCCCCCATATCTATATTTTAGATTGACTATACCCCGGGGCCTCAGAATTGAGTTTCATTTACTGAGAAGTCATAAGAAGTCATGTTTATTGTCTCAGCAGATATCTGCACTTCAAGCATAATACTGAAAGCAAAGGGAAAACAGAGGCCAGTTTATGTTATTAGAAGCACACTGTAGCTTGCAGACAGATGTGCATGGCAGAAAAAAAAAAAGAAAAAAAAAAAAAGCACATGCATCAGATTCTATCAAGCTTTAAATATTTCTGCTTTACAGACGTCAATCTAAGTTCTTCAGTTTTTCCAAATACATGAGAATCATGTAAGCAATCTCTTCTGTGGAAGAAAATGCGACCAATCTATCTATTTAAGAAACTCTTGTCTGTGAGCTTTTGTGTAGGCTGTAAGAATATCAACTTTATCCCTCAGACTCATATCAGTTCTTTAACGACACACAGAAGGATTTGTGTATTAAAACTGACTACGGTAATGAAATATTTGTTTATTCAATTTCAGAAAGGATACTTGTCTCTCTGAGGTTGCAAAGCAAAACATTATGCTAACATATTTCATATATGTAGGCAGCAGCAAGGCAACCCTAGACAGTCTGCTCAATTTTTGTCACATAATGTTCTTAGCACCTAATAACATTGTGATAAAGGGGCTGTACTGTATCTGTGTAGCTGTGTTTATTGCCATATGGTAGTTCCCAAATTACATTGCACTGTGATGAGTAGAGATTGGCCAAAATGCTCTGGCTGGCTCCCAGCATCGTCGAGCAGTTGCTGACGGGACTGGTGCAACCTAATAGTGGTAATACAGCTGGTAATACAGCATTTTCATCGAGTTACCTTTACTGCCAGCTATTATTTTCTACAGTTACAAAAGGACATTTCTTGTTTACCTTTATTGTTAATTATTACATATCCCTAAGACACATCACCCATGCTTCTGCTAGTAATAGCTTCCCTGGGGTATAATATTAACTAATTAATCCATTAACTAATTAATCCAAACCCTTGACAAAGTTCATTTGAGGTGTCCTATTAAGAGTGTCAGTCATATTAGTTACTCTAACCCTTTGACTTCTGGGTTTGTTGCTAGTATTTCTGGGAGAAGCAACATATATATTGTTTTGAACATGAGCCTCACAAGATTGAGTGGTATGAGCCAGAAAAACCTGCTAGAGTTGGATCAGCACTCCAAATGATGTACGTTTATTATGCTTCTTAACATCATGACCTAAAAATATGCCTCACAACAGTTTTTCTGACCATTTCGTGAACTTTACTGAGTCTTTTGTGACATGCTTGCTACGAAATCACTGTATCTGTATTTATTTAAATAAACTTAATCCAATCCTAACCTGATCTAATAATTTTTATCAGCCCAGGCGAAAAGTCCTAGTATGTTAATATGTTCACATTGTAGATTTTAGTGTGACATAAAGGCATCTAAGCAAGCTCTAAATAAATTATCTCATATACTAGAAGTAATTTTATTTTGGAGCTGAAGGTTGCTTCACAAGCTAACCTGACTTCTTGGAAAATGAATGAGTTTACATTAATTCTTTGATATGTAGACAGTTATATTACAGTGCCATCAGTGATGCTGACGTACCCAATATTATGACACATTTCTGTCCTCATAATAAACTCTAAAGCTATGGGAGTAAGGCATATCTAAGTCTGTAAAAAGAAGCACTTGCATTTTGGAATTACTGAATTGTACACAGAAAACCATAATTGCATCTCTTCATATTCTATTATATCCTGTTATCTCACAGTGGATTAGCACTATTATAATTCATAAAATGCTTCCAGAACTGAAATACACTGGGAAAGTCAGAAGACTTATACTAATTCTCGAATTCATGAGGGAATCTTAGTCTGCTATTATACCTAGCACTTCATAAGTTTTTGTTTCTTAAGACTAAAACTGTAAAACATTCTGTGAAACAGAAAGATGTTAAGATTTTATAGATGTTGCAACTTATTTAATAGTGTTCATGAAATACTTTTTTCTCTTAACTAGAGCTGTGTGAATAACAAATGTTTTAGCTGAACTTTAAATACCATGGAAAAGCATGAGACAATCCTTTAAGTTCCTTGCAGCACTAAAAATCTGAAAAAAACTGTGTCATTCTGAATAAAATATTTCTTTTGATTTAAATTAATTTTAAGTTTTCTTAGCATCATCTATTTCTTTTAAAAATCATATTAGGCAACATTTCTAGATTAGTATTTCAAAAGAGAAAATAGAACCAAATGCTGTGAAAAATTTGTAAAAATATTTTCTTACATTTTCAAGGGTTAAACTACTAGCCAAACACTATTTAAATTCATAAAAGATTTCTAAGTTTTTCCAGGATTTTTTTTTTCATACAAAATACTTCCTACAAATAAATAGTGTAATAAAATACTTATGATTATGACTAAAGCTTATTTGTTAAGTCCCATACGTGAAATTAAGCGCTTGGCTTCAGAAAGTCTTTCATAACATGAAATGAAAAACTTATTTTCAGTAAAATCAATGAAAAACCATGAAAAAGTCCTGTTTTGTCTGCACTGTTTTTTTCAACATTATGTCATGAACAGCCATCTTTGATATGATGCAGCTCTTACCATGAGTCAGACTGCTGGAAAAAGAGCTGTGTCTTGTTGTCTCTTTGCTCAGGAGCTGCGTTTAAACCGAGACACGCAACCTCAGTCTTTGCCGGAGCTGTTGTGCCTGGCCATGCACCTCACTGACCCTGGTCCTGACCTGATGACTCAAATTCCTGTCCTGACCCTGGTCCATCTCATCACCACGGACTTGCCTGGCAGCTAGACTGTTGGCTGAGCTGGGTTACTGTCATGGGGCTCGCTCTGCTCACCTTGCTCAGGGTCCCTGTCAAGGTCGCTGCCATGCCTGTCCAGCTGCTGCTCGTGGGTCCCAGCCCCACTTCCCTGGCAGGGCAGCCCACTCTTTTTGCTCGCTGAGGCCCTACTTTTTATAGTAAATAAATAAATAAATAAATAAATAAATAAATAAATAAATAAATAAATAAATAAATAAATAAATAAATGTATTGTTAGTCTATTCCCTTAGCACAGCTGTATCAAAAGACATAGTCCAAAAGGAAATTACAAATAAATTTATTGTTAGGAGCAGAGCAGCAATGAGAGCTCTAGATAACTCCTTGGTACATTCAAATGACTAACCTTCCCAGACTGATTAAGACGTCCTTTGAAGGAGTGAGAGTTACTGTAAAGAGCCTATAGGTTGCAACCCTCACAGATACGTGTTGCTAAAGAGAATCGAAATACTGGCAGAAAATTACTTGGCATAATGAAGACATCACTTGATTATCATTCATTCAGTAATATTATTTTCATTAAGTAAATGGAGATTTCAAGAGCTTTCATGCCTCAGTCTCTCAGAAAAGAACACTGAAACCTGACCCTCATCATGAATGTGAGCTAATAAAAGCTTTCCCAAATTGGAGGTAGGCAGTGGTGCCTACCAAGGTGATGTTTGTCACTGTTTGAGCTAACCTTACTGTGAAGCCTGAAAACCAATTCAGATGTGATTGCAAAAGCTGGCTTTTGATAATATTCTATTTTATTGACAAAAGGGGATGGGGTCAACTCATTTTCATAACAATCTGCTTGAAGGAATCCTTAACCACTCTATCATTTGTAGTTGTTTTGCAATACTGCCTATGAAAATATTACTGAGCTTAGAGTAGGCAATAAGACGGGAGAAGATCACAACTTTTTTCTTTTCTTCTTTTTTTTGTTTTAACTAGCTTTTTTAGAAGAAAAGTCTACTGTTAATGAGAAAAAAAAATAAAGATAAGCAACTTAATTTTCCTCTCTGCCCATTAGTCTATTCTGGCTTTGAAATATTACTTCCTTTAAAAACAGATAGTCCTTATTGAAACCTTTCGCAAATGAAACAAATGGAAAAAAGAAAATAAAAAAGATACAATACAAAGTAAGGAAGTGGTTTTCAAAAGCAGACACATTAGGGGGGCTCCCATTTTGTAGAAGGCAGCAAGGGCTAGTGACAATGGGTAATAAGTGGTTGTCTGGAGACCTGGTTCTGTTTTTGGTTCACTACTTGCAATTACAGTTTCAGTGAATTTATTCTTTTATCTGATTTTGGATTATCCTAGTTCAAGTCATAATTTTCACTGATTAGTTGTTATTCATAATTGGTGAATGAATCATTTTCTTCGACAAATTGCTGCTCATCAATTGTTCCTGAACAGTTCACTACAAGTTATTTGTAATTTTCTTTCTGAGTCACATGAGTGGTTACGTATGTCACATAGCAATGTTTTCAGTCCTTGATGGGATGAAATAAGCTCTCTGAACAACTGCACCTGAAGAAAAAAATCGTACAGTTTTGATCCTTGTCATTAAGAGTGGTTAGAGCAGATTACTCTGTGAGCATAAGGAATGACAGATAGAGGTGCTATACAGGCACAGGATACTGTAGGATATTTGAAATGTTTCGGTGACTTCCCTTAGCCCAACCCAGGAAATTCTTCTCTATGGAATCCAGATTTAGAAAATATCTGATGAACCACATAAGCAGATTTATCTACTGCTTTGTAATAATCCATTCAATTTTCTTTTGGCATGTTCAAACCCAGCAATTCACGCCAAGCATATTTCTAATAAGAAACCTGAAGCTAGGTGTGTGTTTTCTTCATCTGCTTTTTTCTGTAGCTGGAATGAAACGCCAGAGTGTTTAGGAAGCTGCTGTGTCATTTCTACCTCTTAAAAACAGTAGATCACTTTTATATATCTGCCGAAGAAGCGCACGGATTGAATACTCTCCTCTTTACTTAGTGTCATGCTGCCACCAGGTATATTCTTAACAGCATACATGTGCACAGCAGTCTTTGTCTCATATTTAATGTGTTAGAGCCAGGTATCCTCTTCAGGATTTAGAGAATGACATCTTACTGCTCTGCTAGGTATTCTAAACTAAATAAAACCAAAAGGTCGTCTATTCTCTCATTGCTTAGCTGTGTTCAGGCAATCAGGAGAACTACCAGATTCATGCTTGATCCTCAGTGTCTTCCAGGATATGGGGTCCCCTTGAATTCTTGTGGTGCTATCACTTCACACTGTGACTTCTGTCTTCCGCTGCTGCTGCTTTATTGTTTACTTTGGCCTCTTTGCCTAAGTAGCAGCCTTCCTCCTTCCTTTGCCTTTACTCAGATTTTGAAAGCATGATACCTACACTTACAGGCTGTCTTGCACATTTGTGCCTGCACGAATCTTCTCTACATTTTTAGATTTCGAATTTTGCATAAAATTTTAATCTCTTCAATGCCTGCAAGAACAACCCCAGTAAATATAAGCCAAATTAAGTGGCATGTGCTGTTATTTGCGAGCATGTTTTACAATTTTTCTTTTGCTGTATTTCCCTGATCCAGTATAACTCCTTCAATAAACGGGTCATGAGGACTCCAGGGACTATCTTGCAGAAAAGGAAACCGTCTCTGTTCCAGAGTTTAAAACTGCTTTATTCCTGCTGAGGACCTACACATCTATTTTTAATTACTGGTTTTGTGATTACTCCTTTAATAATGCTCCTTCCAAAGAGAGTTATTTCATTAACACAATGTTAGCCAATTCAGCTACTTAAAAAACCAAACACACCCCAAAAATGTTTGTTTTAATTAGTTATAAAGGACAAAACCAGGAAAACAAGCAAATACTAATAAAAGACGGCAGTCTTGAAAAGGGCAAGAGGGAGATTAATACATGTATGTATTATCGTGTAGGAAGAAGCACTTTAAAGAGAGCTGTGTGCGGAGTCAGACACAATGGAATAACCATTCTTGCAAATTGTTCTCAGTAAATCTATCTAATCTATTTATTTATCCTCAGATCATGCACATTTACATCAGAGTTCTGCCAGCTGAGTTAATAATTCTTATCTGAGAGTAATTACGTTGGTCCATAAGTTTTCACAACTGTGTTGTTCCACATCATATCAAACTGTGTGATGTCTCATCACATTAGCATAAAATGCATTGTGGTGGTGCACAGCATGGTGTGCTGGCAGACTAGAAATGATGCAGCATTCCTAACGATGGTGAACTAGTAAGTGTCACTGATATTTAGAAACTTGTGCACACTGCAGTTTGATTACTCTCTAGAGGATCTGAGTTTTATCTTTTCCTTTACATTTAAAGGGCTTGAACTGGATGTTAACTTTTACGACCCAGATTTGATGCTCTGGAAAAGCACTGTTAGAACCCCAAAAGACTTCAAACCTACGTTTTAGTTACCAAAATGTGTCAATTCTGAATTTATTGACCATCTGTCAGACTTCACTCACTACTAGCTAGCTATCATTGTTTGTTATTTGATGCACTTCTATAATGACTCACTGCAGGGAGCTACCAGTATCTCCATCACAGTGATTAATGAGGTCACTGTCTATCCGCAAACATATCAGCCTATAATTATTTCTAGTCACTATTATCTAGTATGCCAAATTAGATGAAAGAATCACAGAATCACAGAATCACAGAATGTTAGGGATTGGAAGGCACCTCGAAAGATCATCTAGTCCAATCCCCCTGCCAGAGCAGGAACACCCAGATGAGGCTACACAGGAAGGCGTCCAGGCGGGTTTTGAATGTCTCTAGAGAAGGAGAATCCACAACCTCCCTGGGCAGCCTGTTCCAGTGTTCCATCACCATCACTGAGAAGAAGTTTCTTCTCACATTTAAGTGGAACCTCTTGTGTTCCAGCTTGAACCCATTACCCCTTGTCTTACCATTGGTTGTCACCGAGAAGAGCCTGGCTCCATCCTCGTGACACCCACCCTTTATATATTTATAAACATTGATGAGGTCACCACTCAGTCTCCTCTTCTCCAAGCTAAAGAGACCCAGCTCCCTCAGCCTTTCCTCATAAGAGAGATGCTCCACTCCCTTAATCATCTTTGTGGCCCTGCGCTGGACTCTCTCCAGCAGTTCCCTGTCCTTCTTGAACTGAGGGGCCCAGAACTGGACACAATATTCCAGATGAGGTCTCACCAGGGCAGAGTAGAGGGGAAGGAGAACCTCTCTCGACCTACTAACCACCCCCCTTCTAATACACTCCAGGATGCCATTGGCCTTCTTGGCCACAAGGACACAGTGCTGGCTCATGGTCATCCTGCTGTCCACCAGGACCCCCAGGTCCCTTTCCCCTACACTGTTCTCTAATAGGTCATTCCCCAACCTATACTGGAACGTGGGGTTGTTTCTGCCCAGATGTAAGACTCTACATTTTCCCTTGTTATATTTCATTAAATTTTTCTCCGCCCAACTCTCCAGCCTGTCCAGATCTCGCTGGATGGCAGCACAGCCCTCTGGCGTGTCAGCCACTCCTCCCAGCTTGGTGTCATCAGCAAACTTGCTGATAGTACACTCAATTCCCTCATCCAAGTTGTTGATGAATATATTGAATAGTATTGGTCCCAGAACTGACCCTTGAGGGACTCCACCAGATACAGGCCTCCAAACAGACTCCGCCCCATTGACCACGACTCTCTGGCTTCTCTCCTTCAGCCAGTTTGCAGTCCACCTCACTACCCGATCATCCAGTCCACACTTCCTCAGTTTTGCCGTGAGGATGCTGTGGGAGACGGTATCAAATGCTTTGCTGAAGTCAAGGTAGACCACATCCACCGCTCTGCCATCGTCAATCCACCTTGTTACGTCTTCATAAAAGGCTATGAGGTTGGTCAAACACGACTTCCCCTTGGTGAAGCCATGTTGACTGTCCCTGATGACCCTCTTATCCTTGATATGTCTTAAGATGGCACCAAGGATAAGGTGTTCCATCACTTTCCCAGGGATGGAGGTGAGGCTGACCGGTCTATAGTTGCCCGGGTCCTCCTTCTTGCCCTTTTTGAAGACCGGAGTGACATTTGCTTTCCTCCAGTCCTCAGGCACCTCTCCCGTTTCCCAAGACTTGGCAAAGATGATGGAGAGTGGTCCAGCAATGACTGCAGCCAGCTCCCTCAGCACCCGCGGGTGCATCCCATCTGGACCCATGGATTTATGGGTGTCCAGATTGCTTAACTGGTCCCTAACCCAGTCCTCATCAACTGAGGCAAACTCCTCCATTGTCCTGCCTTCCTCTGGGGCCTCAGGGGTACGGGGCTTCTCAGGACAGCCTCCGGCAGAGTAGACAGAGACAAAGAAGGCATTCAGTAACCCTGCCTTCTCTGTATCTTCTGTCACCAGGGCACCCACCTCATTCATCAGTGGACCTACATTGCCTCTGGCATTAGTTTCATCTGCCATCTATTTGAAGAAGCTCTTTCTGTTGTCCTTGACCCCTCTTGCAAGGTTTAATTCTAAGGAGGCCTTAGCTTTCCTAATTGCCTCCCTACATCCTCTGACAACAGCCTTATATTCTTGTGCTTATATCAATATTTGCCCCTAATAATAATATACACCTGTTGTGAAGTTATTTAGCTGATTGTTTGTCATTAGTATTTTGAAATTTCACCAATATTGTTTTTTAGAATAGTAGTTCCTCAGGAACACCGTGACGACTACAACTTCATTGTACAGCAGATTTACTAGTGTACAACAAGATATAATTCCCATCCTGAGGAGTTTAAAATCATAAGAGGCAAGCTTTATTGTATGAGAAGCTTTATTTGTGAGACCAAAAAAGAAGGATAAAATACTTCAGCAGAATTAGAGAAAGATTTCTTGTCATTCAAGTAGCATGGTAAGAGGAACATCAGGGCTTTTCTCCAGCAAATTATTTAGGGCTGTGCAAAACGTCTCTTACGAACCTGTACATTTATTTTGGGTACTTTTTGTAGAAAGCAAGACACAAATGGTCCAGATTCAGAAAGCAGAAGCAACAGTGTGAGTTTCTGTTCTTCTCCCCACCCAATGTACTTTTCATGTGGTGGCACTGCATAGAGTGGACTTATCCAACATAAGGGAACTGTCAGGTTCAAATCCTCTCCATTCCAAAGCGATTTAGCAGAGTCCTCCTACAAGAGAATGACAAAAAGAACTTGTAAAATATGTCAGATCTTCTTTTTGTCAGTTTGATTTTGTGTAAATTATTGGAAAATTTTGAGAAAAACTGCAAAAAGTTTTAGCTGCCTTAAATTTGACACTTGGTGGGCTCACCCAAGGTTTGCCAGCTTACACTCCTATTTGGACCCTCAATTTTATATTCTGTATTCATAAAATAATTTCTGAGAATGAATGTATCAATATTTGTGATGCACTAAAATACTATAATGACATAGCCTATGTACATTAAGGGAGGCAATGATAATCCTACTGATGATATGCAGCGATGTTTTAATGTTTTGTGTCAAACTGACAGTTTTTCATTAATATTCTGATCATTTATTAGACAGTGGAAAATCTTACCAAACAGAATTAAATTAATGCAAAATATGTGTTTTATCTGATATATTTTTTAGATCTTAACAATAAAATTGGTCTTCAACTGCTTCTTTTTACGATGACCATTATCTTCTGCTCTAATATATTCTTCTACCAGAGTATCTTGCCATAGCTATTATTCATTGTTAGACTAATTAGATTTTATATTAAGTTATGATAATCAAATTCCATTATATTTTGAAGCCAAATCACAGGTCCACACTGGAACCCTAGTCGTTTCACTGAGGCTCACTACCAGGTCTGTCAGTTTGCCCTTTCTTCAGTGAAAAACCTTCACTGCACTGAATAAACTGTTTACCTAAGGAGTCCAGTGAGGCCTGGTAAGAAATCCCTGGTAAGACACAGGATCCAGCAAGATTTCTGGGCAGGACTGAAAAAAGGAGAAGAGATGTTTGCCTACAGACAATTTGGAGATGAAGATAGACAAAGCTGCAGAAACAGTACACTTCCCCTGATGTGAGGGAGGAACTTAGGGATAAGAAAAGGGTTAGGGTTAGGAGAGCAGCAGAAACTGTTTTCAGGGCTGAATTCAGAAGAAAAGGAGTGAAAACTAAGACAACAGTATTGTTTACTGATTACTCAGTGATGAAGAGCAAGGGATGGAGACACGAAAGGTAAAGTTGCTCAGGTGACAAGAAACTGGGGTACTGGCAACTAGCAAGCCATTCCAAAGTTATTCTCATGAAGGAGAAAGAGGGAACAGAGGGAACCTAATGGAGATAATCTGTTCTCTCTCTCCTCTTTCTCTGAAATACTGTTTGGAAGGCATGGATGATTAACTTCCACAGGAAAAGTTAAACAAACAAACAAACAAAACCAGAGAGAAATTTGAGGTATATATTTCACTGCTCAGGTGGGGAAGAGATGCTGATTTGGATGGATATTGGTGATGCAGGAGCAGAATTAGTATGGGAAGGCTGGAGAAGATACAGACTTGTAGTTCCTCTCTGGTTTTGCTTGGTTGATGTTTTACGATGTGATGTAATGAATCAGAACTTGTTCAGTGAATATTTAACTCTCCTTACCATATACATTTTCGAGAATGAGCAACACTGTGGCTTTCACATAGTCTGAAGCTGGCCCAGGGATATTTTGAAAGAGCTTGTCAGGAAAAATGTACAATATAGCCCTAAGAAAAATCTATTAACTGGGAGGGAAGCAGCAGTTTTCACTCCACTTTTTTGAACCTTAGGGTTGGTAACACTGTACTTTGACACAAAATCCCAAAACAGCTCTGGTAGACTGTATATTCTCAACTTAATTAAAATAATTTTAAAAGACACTGTGTGTAATACTGAATCAGTCAAACACAAAGGCAAATTCCAATCTCAAGAACAACTCTTTTTCTTAATTATTTTTATTTCACAGTCTGTTCACTAGTTAAAAGCCATTTGTTTAGCTTCACAATACCACAAAATTGGTATTTTTGTTGTAAAGAATGAAGATCTTGTTTCATCAAAAGCTTTACTGTGTAGAGCTCTAGGAAACTTGTACAATCTCTGTCCTCACATTAGCTACTCTATTTTTATTTTCTGTTCAGTTTGGTATTGTTTTCCACCATACAGCTTTGTCTCATGCAGATTGTCAAATTTGTCAGGATTCCTTATTTGTTTGAAGCTTTCCAAGCATAAGGGTTATTTTTCTACTAGCAGTTCTAAAAATATATCCCCAGAAGACACAACTTGTATGATTATAACCTAGGCTTCAAGAAGGGACACAGCTGAATAACAGAAAACTAAATAAATAAAACTAAAATTTCTTTCATGTGCACAAATCAGCTGGGAGTTCTTCCTTTATATCAGTTGTTGAATTTGAGTGGATCCAGTTATCTGTTATGACAGGTTGTAATTAGTCAGCATGTTGCTTACTTATGTTTGCTTAAGATTCTTCTACTTACTGGAATACAGAAAATCTTTGAATGAAAGGAAGCCATAGGACCTTTGAATGACCTAACCCACTGGTCTGTCTGGAGAAATTAGTTGATTCAGTGTTTATGTGAGCAAATGGTTTCAGGAAAATAGTGTAAAACATACCTTAGCTCTGACTGCTGTCCATTTCATTGCTTTATTGATGTCATTTATTGCAGTTTAATTTTATGTTATAAAATTATTTGGGGTAGATTTTTTTATATACTTATTATGTATTTCTGCAATTCCTAACACAAGGGGAAACTGAAATGGGAACTTGTAGCTCTACTACTATACAAATAATAACAACAATTAACAGCTTTTTGTCTCTGAGGCATTAAGACTACAAATTGAGCTGTGTTAATAACTAATTAGCATTTTCAGCATCTTCCCAGTGCATAAGTCAAGTAAAAGGTAATTTTCTTGGCTTTTTAAAATTTACCGTCCCCAAAGGTCAACATTGTATTACATTAAATCTCCTATTATTTTCCAGGAAAAAATGTAAAGTTTTATTTTAAAAGTTGAGAACAGATCATATTTAACTTAAGAAATTTCTAGCTATGGGAACTTCTGATACCTTACGTTGTACTGTGGAAAATCTATTGTTATGAAAAGTGATGCTATTGTAAAGCCTATAATGAAACAATGAGATATAAATATTGTATATGACATTGTCCATAGATGGAAACAGAGAGAGATATTCCATTACCTATATGTAGTCACTGAAGGCTCCATGTGATTTTAAACACATAGTTTTTCCCATAAATGTTCTGCTTTCCATCAGGCTAGCTAACTTTTGAGGTCTGGGGTAATTAGAAAAAAAGTGAATGTGAAATAAAAAAAACCAACTTTGGCTCAATTTGATAAAGAGAATATAAAAGCAGAAAGAGGTCTGAAAAGATGCAATGGATATGAATGTGGATATCTATACATGCTTGAAATTCCTTTTTAAAATTATTCCAGTCCACTGTCTTCTTGATCATAACATGAAGGGGTTTTTTCCCAGATTTGAATACTATTAATGAATTTAGAAGAAGCAAACTGTGAAATACTCTTAATAGCATTTTTAATTTAAAAAAAAAAAAGTTGTTTTGAAGTGAAAGAAAACTTGTTCTTCCTTGGATTAATTGTAGGTTTCTTCCCCACTGCCCCACCTCTTCATTACTTTTCATATCCTTCCTGCTCTAGAAATTTATTCTCATAACTGTGTTTCTCACCTTAATAGCTACAGCTTACATGACAAGGCAATACAGTCTTTAGAGACAAACTTTACATTAGAGGTTTATCAAAAATAAAGAAGAAGTACTTAGGAAAAATAAAGAGTTTATTTAAGCATATGGACAGTTCTTGCTGAGAGGTCAGAAAACTTCTGGAGGACAACAATATTTTAGCTGAGGTTTCCAGAAAAAAAAAAAAAAAAAACAGCCTGTTTTTGCTTTTCTTTATTCAAGATAAACTTAACTCATCTGCAAACTCATTCTCCAAACAAATGACTAATAAACTATGTTTACATTTAAGCATTAATTTCTTTCCCATCCTTGAATTCCTGTCAGAGGAAAACTGAACTCTCTCCAGGCTGCAGATCTGCTGTCATTTGGAAAGAACAACATTTTGTTTCCCAGTTCTTTCCTACATGCCTTTTTAAAATGATGCATAAAGTAATGTCTGCCTTTTCTTATCTGCCTGAGGGATTGCTGTCACTTTTACTTAAATAAACAGATATGATAGTTGAAGTGGGCTTTTAAAAAAAACATTCAGTGCTGCGTTAAATATCAATGCTAAAAGTCACCTCAATTTCAGTGGACAAAACTGAAACTGACTGTTTTTCTTAAATTCTCATAATTAACATGAACCTCCACTTTTAATTTTCTTCCTGATTTTTTTTTTTTTCCCCCCCCTGAGTTCCAAGAGCTCTTCTGTTCTCGCTCTGGTGAGTCTATCAGTAAGTGGAACTTAAATTCATTGCAGCATTCTGATGTATCCATCCATAGCATGGCTTCAAGAAGCATATGAGATATCACATCTGGCATAGCGGTCATACCACTGGTCACTGGTCACGGTACTTTGTAGAGGTGTGGGGAACTTCAGTTTGAAATGCCTAATGCTGAGCAGGATGATGAACCTGAATTTCCCACCTACTTCTGTGTTCAAGCTACTAGGCTTTAACAGTCTATGTAGATACAAATTGATCTTCCTCTCTAATAAAATTGGCACGATTTTATGAGCTGTCTGTTTCTCCAAATGTTTGTGTGTTCTGGGATTACAGATTGGTTTGGGTGTCTATAGGAATGAAGCATTTGTAACAGGACTGAAGTAGGATATCCCAGAAAGGAGCAGTTTTGAGATGAGCAGAAGCAAAACTGGGAGCTCAGGTAGCTTTTCATTCAAGCAGGAGAATATTTAATAGGACTATCAGTAGCAGAATAGGGATTTTGGGCTGAAATCTTGATCTTTACCGCAGTCTTGCTTAAGTTCAGCCTTGTGATATTCTCTCTCCTCTTTTTCTCTGCTTCCAAATTCATTGAGATAATAGGGATTTACTGCTCTCTGGCTCATAAAGATCGACTAAGAGCCTGATCCAGGAAATCAGTAGGATTTTTGCCACAACGAATCAGTATAACTCAAGCTGCATAAAATGAGCAAGACATAAAGTGCATTTCAGGACATGATATGGCCTTGTACTGTCTCCTGTGATGGTGCATAGAATTCCCCTGAAGAAAGCAATTAGAGCCTTGTTTTTACATTGTGGGGCAGAAATATTTCACCTGGAAACTGTTCTTTCTCCTTGATGTTTTTGTTGTTGAGTCTCCACAACTATTGGTCTCTGGGAAGTCAGTATAAGGCCATATCCTTGCCACAATTATTAGTGTTGAAATCATAACAGCTGAACCTGTGAATTTGTCAGCCTTTTGAATGTCACTCTTTGAGAACTACAACCTTTTATACAGCTTGCAGATTTTTAGGTTGCTCATTTCTCAGGTATGTCATTCTGTATGAACTGTACCCCAAAAAGGCATGTGGAAAGGAAGAAAGAGGCAACTCGATACAGTGTAAGGACAGAAAATCAGTCAGAACTCACAAATTCAGCAGCAGATGTAGCCCAATTAAACTCAACAGTTCACAGGTGTTCAGAGGAATGACTTTAACATAAAAACACTTCTTTTGAGTGCTCCTTATTTTTTTTTTCCTAGAGCTCTTTAAATCTTACGTACTTCACCAAACTAAACTAGAAAATGTAGACAGGTAAGTGGAGATTAGTAGGATTTAATTGACTTAAAATTGAACATGTTAATTGTTTGTTTGATTTTGGAATAATGGTGAGCCATACGTACTGAAGGGATGTACATATCATTTGGTTTTGAACTCCAAAAAGAAAGCATCCACAATTAAATTTGATATAGGCAAGATCTGCAGGTTACTACAAAATGCTGGAACTCTAGTCCTAATTGTCTTCAATGTATATAAGTCTTCCTTGGCAGCCTGTGATGGAATTTGTCATTGTCTCACTACCTGGACGCCATGCTATCAGCCAGAAACACAGCACATATGCCATTCTTTCTTTTCAAGCTGGTGCTTTCCTGACTGCTGTTCTAGGAGTTTATTGAGGGGAATGGGCAGAGTGATAATGCACATACTTTTCATGAGTATCTGTTGTTATGGCATTAGCATTAATCTTTTGACTTCCTATCATATTGCAGAATGGAAAGGCTTTCTTTCGCCCAGGTGCTGTAATATGTGGAAGATAGAATTCTGTCTAGTTTTCATATTTTTTTATGATATAAGGATGATTTTTTTTTTCTGGAAATCAAATAAGAGATTTTGCCTTAGCATAGCTCCTAAAATGACGGGTGCTTTCTTTTCTTAGTAAGTAAGCCCTTACTAAAGGTCTTACTTGCAGACTATATTTGCATTCAGGGTGAGATGTGGCTGCAAGTTCAAGGAACAGGCTGGAAAGTGTGCATGACATTGCCGTCTTGAACCACCTTTACAATGCAAACTTTACATTATTTGGCTTTATTTAACCTGCTCTTCAGTGCCATTTTTCTTCTGACAGTGTGCACTCTGCTTCTTAAGCAAACGAGCTCTGCCTGTCTTAATTTGCTGAAGTCTTCAGGGTCAGATTTGATAACCTTTGGCTTTTGACTTTCTGAGTTTGGCAGAAAAACGCCTCTAGTCAATAGGCTAAATCTTTTGCTGTTGTATTTTAAACTAATGTGCCTATATTATATTATATTATTCCCAATATTTGACTTTCCTGTAGTAATTTCCACATTACTCTAATCTGGCTAGCAAAGATGTGCAAGTCACTTCAGAATCCCTATGTTGTCATTTGCACCTCTTCTCTCCTCATCAGTATCAGTTTGCCTTTCAATGATATATCCTGTGAGTCTTGTTGATTTCTTTGCACCGTATAATGAGAAGTTATGTGGGCCTTTTGAAAACACAGGAGGAATTGCTAAAAGGTAATAGGTAAAATAGCAGGGCTTGAGTAATTTAGTCTACAATTTCACTCCAAATATTGAAGTTACCCTTCTGAGTAAAAGCAGTTTGTGAGATCCTGTTTATATCTCCAGCCATAATTCCTGGCTTGGACTAAAACCCTGTTAAACTCAAAAAGAGCTTTTGGCTATGTACAGGGAGAGAGATATAGATGACTTTGCTAAATAAAACTGTTGTTGGTCCAGTATTTTTTTTTACACCACTTTCCTCTAAAAATTGCCTTTGTATGTGTGTTAATGTAAGGCACTGTAAAGATAAACTACTTGTGGGATCTTACTTTGCCTCTGCTGAGGTAAATCTAGCTGCCTTTTTTCCACTTACTAACAGGACTTGTTCCCATATTCCAGAGGGATGACTGTATGGAACAGACCAACGATCTGACAGTGAGTCACAGGCGATGCCTTCAACAGGTTAAAATAACTCTGTAATCCTATGGCAGGGTTCAGTGACTCAGGAAACTCCTGAGTCAATTTGGTGATTTGATCGTCAGCCAGACACCCACCCAGCTGCTATCTCACTCCCCATCCTCAACAGCAGAGGGAAGACAATAAGATGAAAAAACTCACAGATCTGGTGTGGGGTCCTCCATAAGCTGCAATGTAGATATCTGCTCCAATGAGGCCGTTCATGGGCTGCAGGAGGAGAGCCTGCTTCACCATGGTCTTCTCCAGGGAAATCTCTGCTCTGACACCTGGAGCACCTCCTCCCTGTCCTTTTCTCACCTGGGAATCTGCAGGGTAGCTTCTCTCACAGTTTCTTACTTCTCTCTGTCACAGCTGCTATATAGAATTTTTCACCCTTTCTTGAAACCACTTTCCACCAGGACCTGCCACCTTGGCTGAAGTGCTCAGCTGTGCCCTGTGGTGGGTCTGTTGGAACCAGCTCTGTCTGGCATGGGGCAGCCCTGGCCTCTCCTCACAGAGGACACCCTGCAGTTCTCCCCGCCAGCATTTGGGCATCTGCACCCAGTACAGTCAGACACAGTTTTATTCAATCTGTGATTTTCCTGCCAGGAATTTTTGCAGCTACTTTCTGATACCAACTGTTACTGTCAATAGTATCCTGTGGAATTAAATTCCACAACTAAGTGAAGCCCCACCTTTTTTTCTGTTTTGAACCTCTGCCCTGCTATTTTCTCTTTCTGCCCCTTAGTTATTGTCAAGTATTCACCTCCTCCACGAAATTAATGATTTTATCTCCTATTAGTATTTATATTCCCCTCAATTCATTTTTGTCTCAGGATGAAAATACTTATTTAACTCCAATCTTTGCAAGAAGAACTATTCATAAAGAAACCATTTTTCATAAGGATAACTTTGACCATCGGTGTTGCCTTTTGCTGTACCTTTTCCAGGTCCCTGTTTTTGAGATAGGAGTGTGGCTGCGCTCATGGAGAGGGCAGCTGAGTGGGGAAAGGGGGCAGACAGGTTCTCCGAACAACATTCAAGGCAACAAGCTTTCTCAAAGAAAGGATATATATTCTTTTATTTTTTTGCTTTGTTTTTGCCTGTAGGCAGCCGTTATTTACAGACAGAATACAGACTTAAAAGTTCTACCCTCTGTTTTTCCAAGTTAAGGATATCACTTGATTTCTCCATGTTATAGTTTTCACCATCAGCAGTAAAATAAACTACAATTTAATTACTAGGATGGCATACCAATTAAATAAAAATTGATATTCAAACAATGATTAAAATGTAAGGTTTATGGAATAATATGTATTTCATAGAAATTATTATTCTCTGTTTTGAGGAGAACATGACAGCAAAGTGATTTAACATTTAACATGTAAACCTTTCTGAACCACAGGTAAAAAAATATATATATATATATATATATTTTTTTTTTTTAAAAAAAAGGTAAACGCTCTTTCTCAGTGTTCTGGCTGGGGTTAAACCATAACACCCAGCATGACATAATAGTGAGTTTCTTGTACTTTTTGAAATCTAAAGTAAAACAATTACTCAGTTAAGGAATTAAATTATTTAAATTGCAAGTAGAATTTGTTACTCTTTCAAGTAATTTTTAAAAATTAATAAAACATTACTTAAGAAAATTTAGTGCTTATATCTCAAATATAGTGTAATAAATTTCACATAAATGAATAAGTCATTATTTAATTTAAGTATTAAAAGCAGATCATTTCCTAACAGTTGGTATGAGCCTGGAAAGCCTGTGGCTCTTTATGCAGTAGATGTTGACTGTATGATGAAACTAGTTTTACAAGTTGGCTTCCCAGACTAGACTGGAGTGGCAAGAGAGGAGAGGATGGTACCATAGAGACCTGCAGGACTCAGCACAAAAAGGAAGAGTTGGTGCAACTGATGTATCTCATCAGTCTGCTTCATTGTACTTCCTATTTTAGGCACAGCACTGTCCTTGCTGTAGTTATATATCCTGCAGAATTTTCTGTGGGATGTATTATTTAAAATGAGTTCTTCTAGAACAGTGGTTGCACTGCAGAGTGGAAACATGCTGCAGATTGCATCAGGAAACTGTTATGCTGTTTGACAGGCTCCTGCAATCCATCCACATTCCAGCCGCAAATTTGGCAGACCTCAAAAACCTGTCCTTCGGCTGGATCTGGGAGTCTGTAGCTGAGATTCCTGAATTGCAAAGGGCCATGCTTCCCAGATTAGCAGCCTCCCAAGTGCGAGCTCCCTGATGCGAAGCTGGAGATTTCTGTAAACCAAAACAGCATTGTAATACATCTTGAGGTCCAAAGCACAATTTGACTACCTGCTTTTTAAAAAATTGCTTTTCATGGAGCTTTTGATGCACCTACTTTCACTCCAAGTAGGTGACTTTACTTTCAATTTGCTTTCTTGACCCCACTCTCCCTCTGTGTTGTTCTTCCCTAAAATATTGGCTTGATGCATGGTTACAAAAGCTTCCTAGTCAGGAGCCCTAGACATTCTCTCTGGGACCCTCAGCTTAAGCTATCAATCCTGGCTCTTCAGCCTTTTCAGAGCAGGCAAGGAGTCTGGTCATTACAGGATTTTCAAAGTAAACATGGCTTTTGAGCATGGAAATAGAAAAACAACCACTTTTGTTCTACACACTCTTAACCGAAATAGTGTAATTAGTGTAAAAACTTTTTTGTTTTTCCTAGAGCCCAGTGTGTAGTCATTGAACAGCTGAGCTTTACAGGAGATGTTTAAATTACATTTGATACAGTATGTTTTTTAAATAGCATTAATAAATACTGTTTAGTAGGATATGATAATAACCTCTATAAAAAGCAATTGTGATCTTCCAGAAATTGGTAATTAAAAATGATTTAAATTTATTCTGTCTGCTGACTGTTGCATTAAAAGGGTTAGTTTGGCAGAAACTAAACCCCCTTGTGTTCCAGCTTGTCTGCAATATATTACTGGGGGCTGCTGAGCTTAGCTTCTGAGTGATGCCCAATTGAACCAAGACAACCTCAAATTGGCACTATAAGTCTGATTGTGCTCAACAACCGGTTTGGTGTTTTGTTAAATTCACATGATCATGGATTCACCAATCATGCAGGGTTGGGCCGTGGTCATTGAATTTACAAGCTTGCACAGATTCATGAATAGTATAATATATACTATGTCTGAGCACATCCAATGAGAGATTCTCATTACTAGATCCACAGATAAGGAGCTTTATTAAAGCAAGAGGTACAAGCTCTTTTAGATCACCACTGGTCAAAATACACTGTCTGCAGAAAAACACTTTAGTTGTAAAAATACACTTCGGTACCAAATATGTATATTCTAAGATAACTCTATAGTGCTACCAATGTGATTACAAATACAGGCTTAGAGTCTAAGATTCCTGCGGAAACACTTGGTACAACCAAGTGTGCAATTCTTACCCAAAGGCGTCCCTCTTGGGGGAAAAGATAGGCTCAGCCCGTTCACTGACCACGGAAGTCTGTGATGCCATCTCCTTGACTTCTCAGTGATGGTGTTTTCCCTAATTTTCTCCTATTGTTAGGGTATTTTTTACTATTTTCTACATTTAGGTGGAGCTTGTGTGACTCTAGTCATGCATACGTTTGATATCAATTGGTGTAAAATTCTCTTGCTTTGAGTTTAAAGGTATAGACTTAAAATAATTCAGGGAGCATGCTTGAGAGAGCATGGAGGTGTGTAGCTTTTGGGATGGAGGTGTGTTTTGGTATTATAATGAGATTATAATGAGCAAAATTCATCCACAGGACAAATTTCACCACAACTGCTAGCTCAGCAACTAGCAATGGAATGGAATTGTATCTCTCACTTGAAAGCAGCTGTGTGCATGGTACCATCTAGTTCCTGTACCTGCTTTGTACACAGAGCCTGGCCACAGTATCTCCACACCTGCTCCACCCTCTGCTGTCCCTGGTGCCAGCACACAGAGCTCCCCTTGTATACTAACATCGAAGAATGTAGACCTGGTTGTGTGGGGGGGGAACCATTGAAGAGCAGATTCCTTACATGCCAAGTAGCTGTCTTATGTGCTGAAGATTTGGATATAACTTTATTCTCAATAAATGTACCTTTGATAACTAGTTTCAATAATTTGCCCCTTCAGTAATTATTTCTCAACAACAAACAAACTGCCTATCACAAGCCATAGCCACCTCCACAGTGTTTTTGTGTTCCTGTCTACATTTAATTACATAAATGACTGCATTTTTAGTTCACCTTTCAAAACTCCATATGTATGATGTATTATACATGACAAGTGTTACAGGATATTTTCATCAAATCCAACAATACTTGTTCATAATTACTTTTTAATCGTGTAACTGACTTAATAGCATTAGATGACAGTAACTTTATCTCTTCCTGCTGAAAAATACATTATGTGAAAGAAACTATTCAAGTGGGTTAAATCTTAAGGAGTTCTTGACTCCTACTTCTATGGCTGGGAGTTTTGCCATTCTGATAAAAGAATAGTGTCAAAAGCTCATCAGCTCCTTGGAGACAGAGAGCCAGAAGGAAATTAAATTATTAATCTGTGGCTACTACACTAGGTCTGACGGAAGTTTTCAGCTGTGTTGTTTTCTCATTTTCATCTAGCTCCAAGTGAGCCAAGTCACGCCTGAGTCTCACCGTCTAGATGTTAATTGCCAGTGTTCAGTAAGCTAGTCAGCAGCAATCCTTTACATAATTTTTATTTTTTTTTATTAGAACTGGGCAGTCCACCACAACTGCAATATTTACTAAAACTCTTATATTTTTATATAAACTTCGACCACCAAAAGTAGTCATATTTTCATTGGAAGCTTTAACTTTGGGGCTGCTGGAGACCTCAGTCTATCAGTGGTCTCTGGCTGCAGGGCAGTGCCGCTGTGCAGTGTACCCAGTAGTATGGAAGTTGGAGAACTTGAAGAGCTACACCTTGACAAGTATCTCTATGGTTTTTATGTTCAGGCCCCTTTGATAGGGGACTTTCTTGACTTTTATGAACTCTTTGGTCTGGCCTCCAAACGTCAGGAACAGTTTTGCTGATACTCTAGGGAGATGGAGTAGCCAGATGTTTCATTTAATCTCATTATCAAAGTTTTTTCCTTGACCATGTATAACAGTGTTTTATCTGTGCAAGATGCTGGTGTTTGTAATTAGCCTTCCAAATAAGGAAATCATCCTCTGAATTTTTCAAATTCCTTCAGCGCAAATGTTTTGAATTTTCATTACCTGTAGTTGTCTGCAGTTGTCTTTGTTCAAAGAAGAATGCAGTGGTTAGAAGTGTTGATTCAGTGTGTATTTCTAGAGTAGCTTGATTGAAAAAAAATCACCGATTCATGAGAACATATTCTTATTTTCAAAAGAATTTCATTAAGATGTCAAAATGCTTCAGTTCAATTAAACTAAGTATTGTATTTCAAATAGATAAACTTGATTTTTTAAAAATAACTCTTTATGTCATTTTCTTTTGAGGGGGGGAGGGGGCTATGTCACACAACAGTAAGTCCTACCATTATGAATGATGGTTGGGGAAAAGTCCCAAATAAATAAACACTGCTCCTATGTTGGTGTCTTCTGGTGCCAATGAGTGTTTTTGCATTGCAGTCTTGGAAGCAGTAGTACTGAGAACAGTACCAAGAAAAGTAAGCAGCTATGGGCTGATAATAAAACTCAGTGTAATATTAATGAAAATTCTAACAGAGCTGATGGGGAAAAGGAATTACTTTGAGGGTCAGGTGATGGGCACAGAGCAGTGTCAGATATTCTTTTTATAAAATGTGAAGTTTTCACTTTAGGTAAAGAAAAATGTTATTAGGTTGAAATGAAATATTTTAAAATATAAACTTTTTACCCGCTAACTTCCAAGATTTTTCAACATTTTCTCCTATTTTTTGATTTATGACTGTATTTCAGAATTCCAGGATTTCGTAGTGGATGGAAGTTCCACTCCAGCAGGCAACTGTTATTTCGCAGTTGTAGGCCCTGGCTGTCATGGAGGGATTTTGGCTACTCTGATGTTTGCTGAAAGGACTATTCAGACAGCCAGCCACAGTCCAGGAGGTTCCTCCAGTGCATTAATGACAACTTTCTGATGCAAATGGTGGAGGAGTCAACCAGGAGAGGAGCACTGCTGGATCTCATCCTCACTAACAAGGATGGTCTGGTTGAAGCGGTAAAGGTTGAGGGCTGCCTTGGCTGCAGTGACCATGAGATGGTGGAGTTCAGGATCTCATCTGGCAGGAACAGAATACCTAGCAGAATCACAACCCTGGACTTCAGTAGGGCCAACTTTGGCCTTTTCAAGCAATTGCTAGGGGAAATCCCGTGGGCAAGGGTACTTGAAGGTAAATGGGCTCAAGATAGTTGGTTAGCATTTAGGGACTGCTTCTTCCAAGCTCAAGATCAGAGCATCCTGACATGTAGGAAGTCAAGGAAGGGAGCCAGGAGACCTGCTTGGTTAAATGGGGAGCTGCTGGGCAAACTCAAGTGGAAGAGTAGAGTTTACAGATCATGGAAGGAGGGGCTGGCCTCTTGGGAAGAATATAAGTCTGTTGTCAGAGGATGTAGGGAGGCAATTAGGAAAGCTAAGGCCTCCTTAGAATTAAACCTTGCAAGAGGGGTCAAGGACAACAGAAAGAGCTTCTTCAAATACATGACAGATAAAACTAATGCCAGAGGCAATGTAGGCCCACTGATGAATGGGGTGGGTGCCCTGGTGACAGAAGATACAGAGAAGGCAGAGTTACTGAATGCCTTCTTTGTCTCTGTCTACTCTGCCGGAGGCTGTCCTGAGAAGCCCCGTACCCCTGAGGCCCCAGAGGAAGGCAGGACAATGGAGGAGTTTGCCTTGGTTGATGAGGACTGGGTTAGGGAGCAATTAAGCAATCTGGACATCCATAAATCCATGGGTCCAGATGGGATGCACCTGCGGGTGCTGAGGGACCTGGCTGAAGTCATTGCTGGACCACTCTCCATCATCTTTGCTAAGTCATGGGAAATGGGAGAGGTGCCTGAGGACTGGAGGAAAGCAAATATCACTCCAGTCTTCAAAAAGGGCAAGAAGGAGGACCTGGGTAACTATAGACCGGTCAGCCTCACCTCCATCCCTGGGAAGGTGATGGAACAACATAGCCTTGGTGCCATCTCAAGGCATATCAAGGATAAGAGGGTCATCAGGGGCAGTCAACATGGCTTCACCAAGAGGAAGTCATGCTTAAGCAATCTCATAGCCTTTTATGGAAACATTACCAGGTGGATAGATGATGGCAAAGCAGTGGATGTGGTCTATCTTGATTTTAGTAAAGCATTTGACACCGTCTCCCACAGCACCCTTGCAGCTAAACAGAGGAAATGTGGTCTGGACAATCAGGTAGTGAGGTGGACTGTGAACTGGCTGAAGGAAAGAAGCCAGAGAGTTTTGGTCAATGGGGCAGAGTCTAGTTGGAGGCCTGTATCTAGTGGAGTGCCTCAAGGGTCAGTACTGGGACCAGTACTATTCAATATATTCATCAACGACTTGGGTGAGGGAATAGAGTGCACTGTCAGCAAGTTTGCTGATGACACCAAACTGGGAGGAGTGGCTGACATGCCACAAGGCTGTGCTGCCATCCAGCAAGACCTGAAATATAACAAGGGCAAGTGTAGAGTCTTGCATCTGGGCAGGAACAACCCCACGTTCCAGTATAAGTTAGGGAACGACTTGTTGGAGACCATTGTAGGGGAAAGGGACCTGGGGGTCCTGGTGGACAGCAGAATGACCATGAGCCAGCACTGTGCCCTTGTGGCCAAGAAGGCCAATGGCATCCTGGGATGTATTACAAGGGGGGTGGTTAGTAGGTCGAGAGAGGTTCTCTTCCCTCTCTACTCTGCCCTGGTGAGACCGCATCTGGAATATTGCGTCCAGTTCTGGGCCCTTCAGTTCAAGACGGACAGGGAACTGCTGGAGAGTCCAGCACAGGGCCACAAAGATGATTAAGGGAGTGGAGCATCTCCCTTATGAGGAAAGGCTGAGGGAGCTGGGTCTCTTTAGCTTGGAGGAGACTGAAGGGTGACCTCATTAATGTTTATAAATATGTAAAGGGTGAGTGTCATGAGGATGGAGCCAGGCTCTTCTCGGTGACAACCAACAATAGGATAAGGGGAAATGGGTTCAAGCTGGAACACAAGAGGTTCCACTTAAATTTGAGAAGAAACTTCTTCACAGTGAGGGTAACAGAACACTGGAACAGGCTGCCCAGGGAGGTTGTGGATTCTCCTTCTCTGGAGACATTCAAAACCCGCCTGGACGCCTTCCTGTGTAACCTCATCTAGGTGTTCCTGCTCCAGCAGGGGGATTGGACTAGGTGATCTTTCGAGGTGCCTTCCAATCCCTAACATTCTGTGATTCTGTGTGATTCTGTGATTCCTGTTTGTATCACCCAATCTCCTGCCTCTCAGTTATGACTTAAATGTCCTTTAAATCAGCCTAGTGTACTGTGGTCAACCACAGTTTATCATGACAGTTTAGTACTTAGCCAAATGATTGTGACTTTTTTACATATGGATAAATATTATATATATTAAACTTATATTTTTCTACTATCTTTTTTTTTCCCCATATTCTGGAAGAAAATGTGAAATCTGAATGCTCAAAACCCAAAAATTCAATAAACAAGCAATCAAATAACTTACAGACAGATAAAGCTTTGGAAAAGGAATCCTACCTAGCAGAAACAAAAGCATGGTTTCTCTTCTTCCTTGCTGGGAATCATACTGAATGCTCACTATCCTGTGGAGAAAAAAGCAAAAGCAAAACAAAAAAACACTAAACAGTGGAGTGGGTAAATGTGATCATTAAAACTGAGTCTTTCTGGACAACTGAGTCTTGATAGAAAAAATGGGAAGAACATATTAAGTGGGTTCAACTCAGGAAGAGAGTGCAGAATGAACAGAGAAATGGAAGTAGTCTTTACTTACACCGACTTTCCTTGAATAGCTCTCCTTACTGCTTCTTCATTCTTGAAAGAGAGCTAGATAACATTTAGAGCCAGGATAAAAAGACTGACTAGATTTTGCTGTTCCTCAGCTAATCAGTACAGCATAGGACTTTATGCTCAGTCTCATTAGTGTTTGTTCAGATGTGGGAAATAGGTCAGTGTCAAACATGTAAGGAAGTATTTGGAGACTAGAACTCTTTTATAGCTTAAAGAGAGTACATCTAAATAAAGCCCTAAAGACATTTTTTTCCCCTGGATTGTAATCTATGTTAAACCTGTGCTATCAGAAATCCAGTGCCTTGCAGAAAGCATTATTAACCTTTGTAAAACAAGCCAGAATAGTTCTTAAGACTGGAGGTATAATGATTACATTTGCAGTGACTTGCCAAACCAAAGTTAGCACAATCTCAGGAGAAGTCACACATTCCAAGGTTTTACTTTTGTTAATTGTTACCATGACTTTTTTGTCTGCTTCTTTTCCAAACAATGTAAGAATGTTCTGTGCTGTTCTTTCCCATGTAGAGAAACTCTGAAAGCCTGCTGCCTTAGGCACACTGAGCCATCTTTCCTTGTACTACTTAGTGAGACCCTTTCCCGAGCGAGTGAAATCTCTTTCTGGCTTTATTTTTCTTACCTTCTCCTCCTTAGTATAGGAATCCCATGTTGACTCACAAACACTCTTGCTCTGCTGCCAGTTGGTTTGGGTCTGGTGCCTGAGGCCCTGAAGTTCCCTCTTGCCACAGCTTGCAAGATACTTGAGATCAGAACCTTTGGCAATGCATCTTGTATTGAAGTCACCTGTAACTCAAAACCACTTCATATTTTCAGTTTGTCTCTAGCACACTGATTTTACAGCTACCAATTCTTTCTCTGGATAGCCAAGACATCACTTATATAAAAAATTATGGCCAATTTTGTCTTCATCTCTCCTGTGGTAGTGGGGAATATATCAACATCATTTGTGACTGAAATTTTGAAGGACATTTACTCTCTTCTAAGTTAGCCATGAAACTGGTGGCATCACAGAAGATTAGCCAGGGCTCCACCACTGATGCCGTCTTCAGGCTGCTTTACAGAGCATGTCAATCCTAAAGCTATAGAAAATATTTTTGAGTAGAAATGTAGTGTCTTGCTGAAGAAGATCTATACTTATCTTGGGAAACTTTGGAATACCTTTGGAAAAGTAATGGGATACTTTTTCCTTACAATTGAATAATGATTTATGCCTGGTGGAAACTCAAATTTCTGAGCTGTTATATTCTTTGGCCTTCTTGTATGTTCCTCTTTGTAACTTTATCAGTTACATTTCTCTGAAAACAGCATAGCCACTGCATGCATATGACTTTTTTGCTGATTATATTTGAATATCAAATGCAAAAACTATGATAAAGAAGAAAATGCATGTTCAAAACATGGAACAGAACTGCAAGAGACCAGGAAGGAATAGGCTACGCATAGTAGTGAGACCTATTTTACACTCTCGTGCTTCTCCAGATGTGACACGGAATATAGAATCATAGAATAGTTTGGGTTGGAAGGGACCTTCAAAGGTCTCCTAGTCCAGCCCCCCTGCAACGAGAGAGGACAATTTCAATATGGATTTAACTACATCATCATCTAGTAGTGTCACGGTATTTCGTTAAGTACTCTGTGACACAGAAAAAGCCATTGTATAACTTTCCTTTCAGCCATATCATGTGCATGTCATGCATGTAAAATATGCACTCAGAGTGAGTCAAACAACAGTATGGCGTAAAGCTTTCTGGATTGTAGTTTGGGTTGGAAACCTTTTTTTTTTTTTTTTTTTTTTTTAAAGAATATTGGTTTAAAACATTCATTACTATAATATGCCCTTAAAACTGCTCTGAGAGCCAGATTCACAAAATAATTGTTACATTTTTTTAAGATCTGTAGTCTGGCAGAAATAATGTAAAATGGAAATCTGTTCTGGGGGGGGGTGGTGTTTGTTTTGTTTTGGTATTTTGTTTGTTTCGTTTTGCTGGGGTTTTTTTTGTTGTTTCAACTGTAAGGCCCAAATCCTGTTCCCATGCATGCATGCATTTTTCCTTTTGATTTCTGCTTTTATATTAATTGCATCATTATACTGCACTCTACGTAATTCCTAATAAATATTGATCACTGCTCTTACAAAAAGTGTTCACATTTTCACTGTAAAAATGCCTTGATTTAATGAATACCAACAACACTATAATCATTACCTAAAAATTGACTTGTTTCATAAATGTGCCAATTTCTTTTTTAAGACACACGATGTACACATTAAAAAGTCAGGCAGGTGTTAACTTTATTGTGTAAATCCCCTTTACAATGTATGTTCCTTGATTTGAAATCTAAGGTACTTCAAAAGTTTTGTGAAGTTGGAGAAATAATACATCAGCTAAAATCTGGGAGCTTAAGATTTGCTCTTCTTCACCCCATTGAGCTTTGTGTAATAAGTAATGGAAAATACCTTTTCATTAGTGCAGTTGACAAAGTTAAAACTTTTATTGATTAATATTCTCTTGCAGAAATCAGGTACTGCCATGGATTTATGCTACAGATGTGTCTTGGTGCTTGTAATTTCTTTTGTACTACAGATACAGCTGATAAGGATTTTATTTAATAAGGATAATTGTTGTTGAAGGGCTTGGCTGTTTAATATTCCTAAGGTATCTCTGCTGACAAATCTAAAAAATGTGAGAATCTCTGATACTTGACGATGACCTTCAGTGATATTACAGGGATTTATGCAAGTCTTATTCAGGTAAATGGTGCAAGGAATATGATATTTCGTTATTCTCACATTGATACAGGATATAAAGATAAGACCTGCACATGGTGGGTGCTGCAGGCAACTGTATAAATCTCAGTTTTCTTTTTGACTCTGCTAATGATTAACACAGTTAGTAGATTATACTATTTAAATTCTATATAGATCTTACTTCTAAGAATTTTGGAAGCATTTCAATATTCTGCTTGTATCCCAAGTCATTTAACTGTCCCACCAGTTAAAATTAATGTAAATTATAACAGTAACAAGCAGTGCACATGCATCAACTGCAGGCTGTATTGACTATATCTGTACAAGTTAAACACGCCTGGGGACTTTCCTGGACACCCAGGTCAGATAGTAAGAAATAGCACCTGCCAAAGCTATTCTTAGATTCCAGAAGAGGGAGTGCATGCAGTCTGTCTGCAGGGAATGGTGCATGGAATACAACAGCCCTCAAACCATGTCCAGGAACAGTTTGAGAGAGTGCTAGCAGGACCTCGGTCTAGAATGGTGCCAGGGTCTTATTAAAAAAAATAGTGATATAGATCGTAATCTCCAGTACCAGGAGATGTTCTGCTGCACTGTCTAATATATTAAAAAAAAAAAAAAAAAAAATGACCTTCCTATTCCAATTAGTCTTGGACAGATTTTTGGCTGCAGTGGGCCTTCTAGGATTATTAGTGAGAGAAGAACACATGTAAAGTTTTCTGAAAAGAAAAAGACATGTATGATTTATAAAATTTAAGAACTCAGGAGGAGAGAATAGAGTGATACAAAGGATAAATAGGTCAGTCAGAGAATATGTATCTGGACCTACACTGCAAGAGTATAAATATTCGTATATGCGAACATGCTGTTTCTGCACAGTAGCAGAAAAGAGTTCTGCTGATGTAAGGGGAGACCTTCAGCAAGGAAACTTCCTCGTCTTCAGTCATTTCAGCAGCCTCATTTGCTTCTGAGTGTAGGACTTGAAGACCAGCTCCATTCTCTGGCAGTTAACTCTTCCACTGCTCATGAGAAATTATTGACAATTACACAGAATATTCTAACAATGTGGAGACATTTTCAAGCTCACAGAAGCCCTACACCTACAAGTGAGTTGAGATACTACACTACAAGCCAGTTGAGCTATGTATACGAGCTTACTCAAATAAGGCAGGAAGTAGGACTCACTGCTGGTACGTGAACCATCAGTGTGGAAGTTAATGGAAGACACAGATTTTCTCTGAAAATATTATTTTCTCGAATGAACATCAAAGACCCACTGGGGATGGTTGCCCAGCTACCGTAAGGTTTTGAAACACCATCAAAATCAAAAGGAGACTGAAAGTCTAAGGAGCTTGCTGAAGATCTCTATGCTGCTATTTCCACTAATCTTTTGTAGCAAATGTAAGACATTCACAGCAATTTAAGGGTTGTCACTTTGCAGCTATGCTTACTCATTATCTTGGAATGTTCGTTTCCCCCCCCCCCCACCTTGTATTTCTCATGGGTATCTGAACTCTTAAGGTATGGTTTTGTATTCAAGAACTTTAGTTGTCTTTTAATTCTATAATGGTCATATGCTCCACTAAGTTTATGTTCAGCTTTTTTCTCTCCAGGTGTAATTTCAGCAGTGAGTAAAATTTGGTTGATGCTAGAAGTGAGATGCATTAGCTGATTCAGGGACATATTTCTATTTTTCCAGTGTTTTGGGTTTTTTTTCCCTAAAATAATTTCTTTTTAATATTTAAGACAGAATAATCCATCGTGGGCTGATCAGAACTTTGATCCTGATCACTTTGGCATTGATTTAACATTATTCTTGTCTTACCAGGCAGACTAGGATAAAACCTGTCATGTGCATTCATCTTTGTTAAAAGATGAATGAGTAAGACAGGCTTTAAAAGCTTTTTAAAGAGCAACGTGCTGGAACTGCGTTCTCAATCTGCATTCTTTCCTGCTGTTTTATAGGATGTATTGAAAATGTGCTTTTTAGAGGTCAAATCATTTTTCCAGGTGTGAAAAAAGGATGTAAGCCATAAATTAAAAGGACTATAGGATAAGTTCAAGAACTAGTCCATTCCAGCTATAGACACTCTATTCCCTTGAAAATTATGACTCATCAAAAGCAAGAATTATATCTCATTTCTAGAACTCCAGCAAGCTTAACTCTTATCCATTTGTGGATTAGACTTTGCCATTTATAATAAAATAAAATAAAAAAATAACCTTTCTCTGTTCTGTTAACTCAGGAAAGAGAAGTACAACTTGCTGGAACAGAAAATACATAGAGGAGTTCTTACCTGATTTTAAGTATCTGCAGGGCTTCCTCTTTTATTCTCCTTTAAATTAGCAGCCAACATACAGATGTATGACATTTTCTAACTAGCTGCCCAGTGTCATTTTTAGATAAGAAAAAAAAAGCAGAAATTAATAAATTCCTTGGAAGCACGTGAAAAACACACAGTAACAGGGAAGAATACTCAGCACGGTCAAGAAAGCATGTCCAGCATGATGGAAAAAAGTGCTTATTGAAATAGCAGGTATGAAAATTGCTTGGCTTTCCTAGGGAGCCACCTCTTTGCCAGTATTCCCATTCTCAGGTGAAGAAAAGAGATTCAAAGATATGTTTCATCCTCTTTATAAATGTCAGTTTGAGTGTATTTTTCTAAACTTATGACAAAGGATCCTGAGCTTTTGTTGTTAAAATTAAATTAACAGAAACAGACAAGTTAGGTTTAAAATTACTTCTTTGTGGACATTAAGTAATATTAGAAAAATAGTGAGATTATGCTAACTAACATTGCCTTGAGCCTGTCACTGCCTTTCTTCTCTTCTACACAGGCTGTTTTTCCAGCAGACATTCTTGTACAATATATATAGAATGGGGATTTGAGTTACAGTGTAATGTAGGATTACATTTGGCACTTGGATTAGGGCCCTTACTTCCAATTCTCCTCTGGTTTTCTGTAAAAAACTAATAAGTATGTGTCAGATCCTTTTCTCTTTTACAGAGGTTTGTGACAGAGATAAACCATATTCTCCTGCTATTCTTGTTAGCTGAAGGCTCAGTGATCAGGTGCTGTACTGTTTCCTTCATTTATTCAGCACTATATTACCTTCAGTTGCCTCTTGATTGATTTGAAGTTACTTTAACATTTGTAGTCCACAGAGAAGATTAGAATATTTCCATCTGTCTTTTGAGGGCTTTCTCTTAGGATTTCAAGTATGACAAGATAGTCATGGCATTTTAGATCTGGAAGAAAAGTCAGCAACTACTCATTAAATAGGACTCAGGCAGAAAGTAGGTACCAGAAACCAGGACCTGGAAACTCATGGTCAGCTGTTGCCCGAGATTTGCAACATTTAAACTTTATATACACACAGTTTTATTATCTTGGACTCCGAGCATACACTGTGTTCATGCCTTGACTTGGCTGATCAGCACATTACCACCTGAATGGGATTCAGAAAACATAACAAAGTTTAGTTTCAATTAGATTTAGCTACCTATAGTGCAGAGTCAACCTCTGAAGTAATCATGACAGATTCTCTACATGATCAGTAGTATAATGTAGGCAATTCTAGGGCAGAATTAATCTCATTCTAAACTAAACAACCAAAATATTTCAGACGAATGCCAAAGAAATATCTCTTTCTCTCCATTAACTGTACAGGGAATCTAAACAGATATATGAGAAGAGGACACTGGAAGTTAGCTGAGATGAAGCCCACCTCTTCATATTGTTCCCTCTAGCTCCCTGAGGAATTAAACTTCGGGAGCATTCTCAGAGCTTGCATAACAGACTGGAAAGACTGGCCACTGCGTATATTCAGCTGGGGCTACCATTTTCTTTTAGAAGAAAGGTATAGTTAGTGTCATTCTGTTACATTTCATAACAGCCCAGTAGCCATGGTAACCAACAGTGGACAATCAGTTGGCTGAGATGACTCCAGCGATGACATCTTCTTAATGTACTTCCTTGCAAGATCACTAAGCAAGAAAGAAATAGAGACAGAGGACAGCAGAGTTGCCTCGTAACAGTGAAAGAGGGATATTTTCAGCACTTCTGTAATATAAGGTCGCTCTTTGCCTCTGCTGGCACCTGATGTATGATGCAGTTAGTGGTGAATGACTTAAGATTTTCATGGCTGATGTACTTAATTACAAATCCATCATTATTTATTTTAAGGAATTAGCTTGCCAATTCATCAATTTTAGGTATGCTCAGTTTCCTGAAACAATTATTTTGCTCTACTAAAAACTATAATTGCTCAATTCCTATTATTTCTATTAAGCTTATAAAGGTGTTTCAAACTATTGATGGCATACAGTGAATCACATTTGCACTTTATCGTATGATGCAAAATGATTGTTTCCTATAAGAAGTTAAAACAGATGGTATTATTAGAGTTAAAATGTGAATAATTAAGATTGAATGTCTTCTTACTGCTTTGGGCTGTCCCACTTGCAGTCAGGAAAGAATTGGTGAACTAGTTTAACCTCGTGGTTTATGGTATCGTCACACATTTCTTTGTTTGCTCTTCTGTTACCTTACACCAGTGGAACATTGCTCTACACTCTATCCCGTGACTAATTACATACTGAAAGCAGGATAGCATATAATAGCTACTATCATGATGCCAATACAGAGTCCTGAATTCTTTTTTATCTTGTTATTTATAGAGAAGTTAGTCATTTTGACAAAGAAGTAAAACCCTTAAATGCTGTTATCCTTTCCATATCCAGTTATTAAATCAATAGATTTTCAGGGACAATGGAGGATTGTTGATCCATGACTCTACCTCAAGAAAAAACACGCAAAATATCTTGAGGAATCAGAGAAGCTTCAGAAAAAAAAAAAAAAAAAGAAAAAAGGATAAACAGAGAGACAAACCCATTGTTTTTGATTTGTGGTTGTTAGCCGTGTGATTCTACAAGCAGTAGCAGGTTGCAATAACATGCACAGCACTATATGGTACCTACGGGTAGGTCAGCATTGATGGGTATGAACCGGTGTCATTCTTTAAATCTAGTGGACTGCAAAGTGACACCCCCTTCTTTGTTGGCTGTCTTTTAGTACTCTGTTGCTGGTAAAGTTTTCTGCTTTTTCAAGCTCTGTGTTTGGCTAAAGTTTTTATATGTCAGCTGTGGTGGCAGGTAGATGGATATCACAAACTGTCACTTATTCTCCCCAACAACGTCTCTGCAAT
This sequence comes from Caloenas nicobarica, assembly GCF_036013445.1. Taxonomy (NCBI): domain Eukaryota; kingdom Metazoa; phylum Chordata; class Aves; order Columbiformes; family Columbidae; genus Caloenas; species Caloenas nicobarica. Next base: position 179,124,248 of record NC_088245.1, read on the forward strand.
AGAAATAATATGAGTAGGACTGATCTCACTTAATTTTAGGTAACTACATGACAGACATCTGCCTTTGAGCCCATTACTTCTAGGACACTTTACCATTTGACTTACTTTAGATGTCTTCGTTTCAGTGGAATGAATTGCACACTCAAAGTGCTTATTTGTATCTGTAGACTATGTGAATTTAGAAGTATCAATGAGGACTTTTGCATAGTAAAAATTTACATTTGGATTGATGAAGTTGCCTCAGTGAGTCATTACTTAGACCTTTCTGGGCTGTGTGAGTGGCTCACAGGGGACTGTTGCTGGGAAGCGCTAGCCCTGGAATTTGCTACCTAGATCGCACCAACAGCCAGGAGATATGAAACCTACATTAATCATTGAGTGTAGTCCAGAAATTACCTAAAGAGTGGCAGAAAGCAGAAAAAAAAATCAGGTCCTTGTTTGTAACAGCAAGATCAATTCGGGGCTTTTATCCAGTTGGGGTACATCTATACTAGTAAATTAAGCAATTCCAGGAAAATATTCCTGATTGTCAGTACTGCTGAATTATTGAAGAGGTCTTGGTATGTTTTTGGCCTCTGGTGACAGTTTTTAGACACGCAAAGTTGTGAGCTAGGGACCCAGACTCCAGTACACAGTTTGGATATGGACATGCTATTTTAGGGAATAGGCAAGTTGAATGATGTGGTTGTGAACCATTTAATGCCAGTTGCCCTCAATGCCAGGGAATATTCCTGGTCATGTTTAATTTACTAGTATAGATGTAGCCAAGGTGGATGCATGTGTTTTTTCCTGGTAAAGTTAAATTAACTGCATTTTCTGAAGCTTTCCAGAAAGTTAATTCCAACTCTTCTGTACTGCAGAAGCATTCTGTATTCAGTGTCATTAGAATGATAGTATATTTAATTGTTCTTGTTATTTGTGTGTCCTTTGGCTGTTACCCAAACTGCCGGTAGCTAGTTTTTCCTGTGCACACTGGGAAAAACAACAAGTGCATCTCAAAGTGAACACTGATTTGTAATGAAAATAGTGTCCACTGATAGGAAAGGCCATATGAACAGAAAGAAGTCATGTGGCTCTGGCCATGCTGAGTTTCTCATGTGTTATAGCATGACTTACTGTTTTAGCTTCTCCCCATCATTCTTTTGCACAGGTTGATTTCTGAGGCCCTCACTCTTAACCCTTACAGTGTCCCTTCATCAAAACCAGAAATACAGTCCTTTGCAACCACAAATTTGTCAAAGTTCATTACCACTGTACCTACAAAACAGTAACCTCGGGGAGAATATTTCAACAAAAAATTAAAAAGAAGTTTCATAACATTTGACGATATCCAATCACAAATAAGATTCAATGTCATGCTGCATATTTATATAACATAAAAGTCTCTCTGGTAAAATTCATTTGTGAGAGATGGAGTTTCTATGAGAAATTATCAATGACCCTTTCTTGAATACACCAATCAAATTAGCATTTCTCAGGACAAAAAAGTATACTTTATTTAACAATAAAAAGAGAAAGGGAGTAGTCTCAGAAAACCATAATGAGTGTCAGTAGTTCTCCCAGTGGGAATTATTCATGATTATGTCAACCTTTTTCAGACAAATTCAAATTCTGAGAGAGAGAGAGAGAGAACGAGACCCACAGAACTAGGAACAGAAATTCTCCAGTCCATTTCTTAAAAATAAATGCATCGGTCTGACAAATGAGGTAAGGATTCAGAATCTGACCTAGGAGTGGTAGACAGCTCTTACTAATGTCTAATTATAGGCAATGGCATATCTGCCAGGACAAAACCCCAAAGGAGGCAGGTGAAACCTTTAACATCCAGTATTGAAAATGATGAACCAGTTATCTGTCTGAAATAAATTGGTTTTTATTCTGCTTAAGAATTGAGTAACATGAATTTAGATTCTTGCAGTTTCTTTACTCTTTCCTTGTTTGTCTTCACCCAATTAAATGGTACAATGAGGAGGACAGAACTTTATTCTTGTGAATTCCCCTGTAATTCGAAGGCTCAGAAGTCTCCTTATAGTAAGTGAGCTTTTTCAGAGATTTCATACATCCAGAATAAATGCTGCAAATCCCAACACTGTCTGCGATTGTGCCTTCTACATTAAGTGTACATAGGTTAAAATACAGACCCAGTCCATGGAACAAGGGTCAGAATTTCTGACTCTCCTCCTATCTTAGTGTACTAATAAAAGGCTGAAGTATGTTACTCCCTCTTTATAGTTCAATGAATCACTATTTTTTTTTTTAAGATGAACAGTTTCAATAATCAGAGCATACAATTCATTTCCTCACTGCAAGCAGTGTGTGAACTTGTGGAAAGGCAAAAGATAACAGTGAGTACTTTGCCACACCAAGGAGGGTACATAACCAGTCTCACACTTTTTAACTTATTTTGTGTAAAGGAAGGAGTTACCATGACTGCCTCTTCCATCTGCCTTTTGTTTGCCCTTTGCTTCCTTCTGCCTACCTGGTTTTAAACAGATTAATCAAAGCAAGTATTACAAAATGCGAATTATGAGCAGACAGGGGTCTTCTCCTGACCCTCTCTTTGTCACTGAGACTCAAGGAAATGGATTATATTTTAATATATACTTCTCGTGTCATTTAAAACCAGTTGATTTTCTGCCTCTGTGTTGCAGGTCATTGGTTTTGGGTAGCCCAGTCTTCAGTGCCAAATTCATCCATTGAATTTTATCAGAAAGTAAGGTGTGACTATGTTCATTACCTTGCTGTCTGCCTCTTTTGCTTTTCATCATTATGAACCATTTTTCTCAGTTCTAGAGGTAATAGACTCAGACTACTGATATTTGAGTATGATTCCATATTTATTATGTTAACACTAAAAGAATTTGGGCCTGATTTCATTTACCTTGATTCAATTTCACATTAATTAAATTTGTTGCTAACTAAAAAACTAAAAAGGTGATCTTTGTTAACCAGGATAAACTTGATCTTTTCTTTTTTTTGTTAACAAAGACTGAATGTGGTGAGCTAGAGTCCCTCCTTCCTACTATTTGTGTAGGCAAGCAGAATTTGTACTGAGAAGGGAACAAGTGTAACAGTTCTGAGGTTTGTCTCCATTTAGAGTCACTGCTGAGATGGCAAAGATAATAAGATTACAGGGTGTGATCACTAGTGTGACAGGAATTCATATAGACAAGATCAGCCTTTCTGCAGCCTAGCTCTCGCCCATGCTGCCAGTGAGATAACTGTGACAGCACGGATCTCAGCAAAGGGATGAAGATTACAGTTCACAGAATCATAGAATCACAGAATACCAGTTTGGAAGAGACCACAGGGATAATCTGGTCCAAGCTTTCTTGGCAAAAGTTTGGTCTAGATAAGATGGCTCAGCACCCTGTCCAGTTGAATCTTAAAAGTGTCCAATATTGGGGAATCCTCAACTTCTTTGGAGAGATTATTCCAATAGCTGATTGTTCTCATTGTGAGAAATTTCCCTCTTGTGTCCAATCAGAATCTCCCCAGGATTCATTTGTACGCATCACCCCTCACCTTTTCCATGCGGGCCCTTGCAAAAAGGGAGTCTCAATCTTCTTTGTAGTCACCCTTTAATTACTGGAATATGGTGATGAGGTCTCCTCTAAACCTCCTTTTCTCAGGACTGAACAAGCCTTGTTCTCTCAGCCTTTCCTCGTACAGCAGGCTTCCCAGTCCTTTGATCATCTTTGTGGCCCTTCTCTGAACCCTCTCCAGCTTTTACATATCTTTTTTGCACAGCGAGGACCAAAACTGAACATAGTATTACAGGTGTGGCCCGACAAGAGCTGAGTAGAGCAGGATAATGACTTCTTTGTCTCTGCTGGTGATACCCTTGTTGATGCAGCCCAGTGTCCTGTTGGCTGTCTTTGCCACAGAAGCATACTGTTCACTCATATTGAGCTTGTTGTCCACCAGGACCCCCAGGTCCCTTTCCACAGAGCTGCTCCCCAGCCGGGTAGATCCCAGCCCACGCTGCACTTCTGGATTATGTTTTCCCAAGTGCAAGACCTTACACTTGTCCGTGCTGAACTTCATGAGGTTCTTGTTAACCCACTCTTCCAGCCTATCTAGGTCACTCTGCAGGGTGGCTCTGCCTTCTCAAGTATCTTCCCAACTCAGTTTGGTGTCACCAGCAAACTTCATCAGGGTATGCTTGATTCCATCATGCAGAACGCTTATGAAAATGTTGAACAGCGTTGGGCCCAATATAAATCCCTGAGGGGCCCCACTTTTGACAGGTTTCCAGTTTGATAAAGCAGCTATTTACCACCACGCTCTGGATACGGCCTGTCAGCAAGTTCCCCACCCACCCAGACCACTTGTGTAGACCGCAACATGACAGTTTCTCTAGGAAGAGGCCATGGGAAACTGTATTGAAAGCCTTGGAGAAATTCAGGCAGACAATACCCACTGCTCACCCCACATCAACAGAGCAAGTTACTTTATCATAGAAAGTGATAAGGTTTGTCAAGCACCATTTGCCCTTGGTGAATCCATGCTGGCTTTTCCCAGTCATGAGCTTCATTTGACTGGTGATATCCGCCAGGAAGATTCGTTCCATAACTTGCCCAGGGCCTGAAGTAAGAGTGATGTGCCTATAATTTCCCGGATCCTCCTCTAAGCCCTTCTTGTAGATGGGAGTGACATTAGACTTCTTCTAGTCTTCTGAGACATCCCCCAATCTCCACAACTTCTCAAAGATTATGAAGAGCAGCCTTGCTATGATGTCAGCCAGCTCTCTTAACACCTTTGGGTGGATATTGTCAAGGCCCACCAATTTGTAAGAGGTCAAGCTCCTGTAATAGTTCACATACTAACTCTTCTTTCACTGATGGTGGGCCTGTGTTTCCAACAACCTGGATTTCTGTTCCCAATGCCTGGGGCCAACAGTGCTGTTAAAGACAGAGGTGAAGAAAGTGTTGAGAAAGTCTTCCTTTTTAGCATTGTTGGTGACTAATTAATCTCTTCTGTGGGCCAATCTTTTCTTTCTGCTTCTTCTTGTTGTTTATGTACCTGAAGAACCCTTTCTTGTGTTTTTTAACATCTATGGCCAATTTCAATGTGAGCTGAGCTTTTGTTTTTCTAACTGAATCTCTGGACAGTGCCCTTGTAGTTCTCAATTGGTATTTGTCCTCTTTTCCATCACTGGTATGCTTCTCTTCTGGTGTTGAGCAGACTCAGAAGCTCACAATTAAACCAAGGTGATCTCTTGCTCTGCCTACTTCCCCTGCCATTAAAGAGGATGAACTTTTTTTGTGCTTCCAGGAGAGCGTTCTTGAAAATTTCCTAGCACTCACTAGCTACTTTATCCTTTATGGAAGCTTCTTACAGAATCCCTCCAAACTGAGCTCTGAGCAAGCTGAAGTTTGCTCTTCTAAAATCTAAAACCTTTGTCTTAGTACTAACCTTAAGCATGTCCAGCAGGATCCCAAACTCCACAATATTGTGTTCACTGCAGCCAAAGCTGTCACTAACCGAGATATTACAAAGCAGGTTTTCTTGGTTTGTGAGTAGCAAGTCCAGCAGTGCTTCATTCCTGGTTGGCACACCTAACATTTATATGAAGAAGGAGTCCTCTATTCATTCCAGGAACTTGATGGATGGCATGTGAGTTGCTGTACTGTTCTTCCCCCAAATGTCTGGTTTGTTGAAGCCACCCATAAGAACCAGATTCCATTGACCCAATGCTAGCTTAAGTGACTCAATTATTTCTTCATTGGCCTTATCATCTTGGTTTGGAGGTTGGTAGCAGATGCCTCTGTGAGATCTCGCTTGGAGATGACCCCTCTGATCATGGACCCAGAGGCATTCGATACGGCTTCCACGATCACTATAGTTGACTTCTATACATTCAATGTTCTCCTTAACATAGAACATGACTCCTCCTCCTCTTCTTCCCTGCCTGTCTTTGTGAAACAGCCTATAGCCTTCCATCGAGAACCTCCAGTCACATGAGTTGTCCCACCATGTTTCAGTTGTTCCAGTGGTATCATGACTTTCTGACTGGTTAACCAGGGCAAGTATTTGGGTATCCGTTGAACTGGATGACCACAGGTAGGTACTATTACTAAATGTAGCAAGCGTAAACTCAGATACATCTATGCAATGCACAGTCATATTTTTGCTTAAATTGTAGATGGTTTCTATTCAGAATGTGAATACTTATCACAACATAGTGAGTTCTCAGTCTTAACATACAGTACTATAATATGACTTCCTAACTTTATCATTATTTTTTCTAGGTTTATGTCACCTTAACTGCCCCAGCCTGGTCCCCAATCTTAAAGAAATAAAGTAGCATGGTGATGTTTATTAGGATCATTAAGAGGGAGACAGAAGAAAAGATGTGTCTATCACCAGCTTGAAGCACCAGGAAAACTATATTCAGTACTGTTTCTTATCTCTCTGCTTCTCTGCGTGTGGAATAGTGCTTTTTCTGCCCCTCAAAGAGATGTTGTGTGATACAGTTTGATAATACCTTTCAGTGGTCCTGAGGAAATAAATGGAAAGTCATACAAACAGACATGAAGGAAAAACAGGTGCCATGTTTCTTAATGTGAATTTTGATTGTCAAAGAGTCTAGAGGTACATTTTGTTTTGTCTGAATGATTTTTATTATTTTTTACATATGTACTCTAGATTATTATATCAATACCCCTAAATATGATTTCTTTGTTTGATTATCAGTTTGCAAAAAGTTTAACACACTGTGAATTGCATTGTCTCTCTCCCTCTCCTCTTGATCTTCACTTTTTTAACCTCTGATCTCAGCTTTTTTAACCTCACTTTTCCAAAACTGGATGAGCTTACACTCTTCTGGGAAAGAGTATCCACTCTGTTTATGGATCCTGAAGGGAGAGTCTAAGGGGGAAAACACCTGATCAGATGAATTTATTTAACACACTTGAAGTGAATTTTTATGGTCTGGGAGCAAAATGGTTCCTTTCTCTCAGCTTGATGGCATTTCTGTTTCTATGTGTGGGCAGAACCCAGTACCTCTGAATGATGCATCAATCAGAAAAAAAACTGAGCAAAGGTTCCAGATAGTCAGTACCCTGTCAGTTTCAGTAAATGCTTCACCTTTTTTCTCCCTGTCTCTCAGTAGAATGGAACAAATTGATATCTTCCAAGGCAGAAGACAAGAACAGAGATGGAAAACTCCTTTGCAAAAACAACAGCAACAAAAAAATGCAAATGGACCATGAAGGGCACAAGGAATGCCAGCTAGGCAAAGAAGAAATTATGGACATAATATGGGAAGATAAAATACAGGGAATTTTAGATTACCAACATAGAGGGTGAAAAAGAACATATACAAGAAGGAATGAAAAGGAAAGAAAAAAAGTGGGGGACAGGAACCACTCTTAGATTGAAAGAAAATGTTCATCTGGAGATTCATAAAGTCTCTGAAAGGGAAGAATGTCATAGGTGGTTTACACTGAACCAAATGTGTGAATGGAAGCGTGCAAAGCACTCTTGTCTGCAATGAGTTGGAGCAATGGACACAATAAGGCAAATAAGTCTCATTTGTATGTGTCCTGCTTTTGTTAAAAACAAGTTTCTCTTTTAGTTAATTTCCCTGTCAGCTAAAGTCTTCTTGCTAACTGCAGTTTTCCTGAAAGTTAGGTACATGTTTTGGTAGACATAGCAATGGAATGCAAGGTCATTGATAATGATGCATCCCGCCAGATGTGCAGGCAGGAGGTGAACTGAAAAATTGACCAACTAAAGTATTCCATCCCATTCATGTCATACTTCATATAAAAGTGGGGGATCACGAGGATCTCGTCCCTTTTCCTTATGGCCAACACAGGGAGAGGACCTTGTGAGTTGTCCCTGCGAACTGAGGCCTAGTGACAGACTGAATCCAGTTCCGGTTGGCTGCAGAGTCCAGTCCAGGACTTCAGGTGCCAGCCCTACATCTGCCGGAGCAGTTGCTGGGACTTTCAAGATTGGTTTTGTATATTTTGTATTATTTTCTCTATTTCTTATTAGTAGCACTAGTAAACCATTTTTTAATTTTTCCAACTCTTTTCTCTCCATCCTTCTTTCCCTCCCAATCGCCTGTCCTTAGTGGGAAGTGGGGAGAGGGAGAGGCTGAAGGGAAAAAGGAGGAGAGAGGAGGTTAACAATACATCTGCCATGGTTTTATTGTCACCCCGCAATCAAACCGTGACAATATACTATCACAACAGTGCATGGGATTTCACAGCCCTGGGGAAGACTGCCCGCAGGTGGGAGTGGTTATTGCAGAGAGACCAATGAGTTAATTAGCTTCATACATTTTTGCTAGTATAATTAAAAGAGTGACTTTATTCATTATTTTAACTTCTGTACTGTGACAGTTCTTAAAAGACAAAACATGGATTTAAAGAGCAGTGACTAGCATAAAAGATGAAGGCAAAGCATTTTACGAATAGGTAAGATATAGCACAAAATGCACTGGTTGCAGGTCTCTGTTAATCCATTTTAGCATCTCAGCAGAAGCACTTTATTGAGGTTGATTTAGTGCTTCTCAAGCTCCCTTCCATCGCAATATCCAGTCTCCTTTCCCAAGGTGATATTTCATCTCCAAGTTCCCCTGTGATCTGGGGAACTGGACAGAGAACTTTAAAGTCTCTGGATTCTCGTGTTCATGTTTGAGCATCCAATCATGTTTATAGTGTCCCCTAAGATAATTCATTTTTGTGTGTATATATGTCCAAACATGGTCTTATAAAAGGCTGGATCAATATTTTTATATTATCTTGGATATCTAGCACAGTTAAAGCATTTACTGTTTGTTCAAGTTATTGTCTAACACAAACATTCCATAAAAGCTATCCACGCTATTTTTTTTTTCCTCGAATGATGTCTTTAGCACATTTTCTTGGTTTTGTGAGACAGAAAAGAGAAAAATGAGAAGAGCCATTAATATTTTTGCCAATTTTTCTAACTAAATCTTGTGGGATCCAGCTTTTTGCTTGAGTGAGGGGGGAGGAATGAAGAGATAGGACAAGGGGATAATATCCATTCTGACCTAGTAATGTATGAGCCTCTTGACCTGTTTTAGTCAAATTTTACAGTAAAAAAAATAGATTTTTTCACAAACAGCTGGATTGAGGAAAGAGTCTCTACTTAGTCACTGAGCGGAACTGTACAAGATTGCGACTTCTCTTATACATACTTAGGATAAAGGAGAGAGGCACTGTAGACATCCTAATCTATTGGAAAATAGTTAATCAAAGATTGTGCATTAATAAGCACCAGAAATTCCATTATTTGATCAAAGTCTCTTTCCTGAAGAAGTCTAATAAGTCTAGTAAAGATCAAGTTTAGGCCCTATAGCTGTAGTAGAAGCTAAACATTCAAAGAAAATTGAGACACATTCATTAATCACCAAGCTTCATTATTTCTTCTGTTTGTGAAGCTTCTTGTTGCCTCAATGAAGCAGCTGGTGATCGGTTAGATTGCATTACCGTATTATGTTCTATATTAGGAAAGCTGTGAGAAGTTCAATTCTCAGTAGACTGATAATGGGTCAGAATCTTCCTGACAATATTTTAAAAATATCCAACACTGATCTAACTCTCTTCTTACTGAGAAAAAAATAATAACGCTTTCATGAACTTGTTCATTCTTGTTGCTTGTCACTTATCGATTCATGCTAGAACTGTAGTTTGAATTTACACTAGTAGTGAATGGAACTCATTTCTATCTGACACACAATTTTTTGCTTGCTTTGATAGACTAAGTCTTTTCAGAAAAAAAGGGAGCATAAGTTCACCCAGTGCCATGGGATTCTTACCTATTGTGACAACAGGAGGTCCAAGAGGGAACACAAGCTATGACTACAATATTAAAACCATTAATCTCAAGGAGTGTTTTCTGACTTCTATGCCAAACAATGCTCAGTGATGTATCCACTCTGTTCACGTCTCACCTTTTCTTGAGCAGACTGGTGTGATCTTTCTATGAAGCACTTGGTCCTTGGCTTCTTTGAACCGAAGACAAAACTTCCGTGTGTGTGTGTGTGTGTGTGTGTGTGTGTGTGTGTGTGTGTGTGTGTGTGTGTGTGTGTGTGTGTGTGTGTGTGTGTGTGTATGCATGGGTGAGTAGGTAGCATAATGGCTATACTTCAGCTTGCAGAACATGTTTTTTTATGCCATGAAACTGATACAAGTTATGCATACCGCGTAATATGGCACACGATATATGAGATTATTTGAGGGTATAAACCTTCTGGCAGAGTGCCAGATGAATTTTTAGTACGAACCAATTCAAAGCTTCTTCCACTATACTTTCTGAAAGCCGTTCCTGGAGCAAACTGGTCTCTCAGAACCCACCCCAAATCTTGTTCCAAAGGGAACTAGCCGATTTGGTAGATGGTGACAGGATGGATTAACATTTATGTAGTGAGCATGACAGGAGAGTAGGGGACCTGTAATTGGTTTTGGCAGTACAGGAACATTTATTGCTTCTTAGTAAATAAAGAAGGGACCAAATGGCACGGCGGTGCTTATGTTACTTTGGTCCACAAGGCAAACCAGAGATCCCATCCAGATCTACAAAGAAAACCATTACTGGCACATGCTGTTCCCTTCCCTGTGACTGAACATTGACTGAGAGAATCAGCATAGCCAGGAGGTTGCTTATAGTTAAAGAACATGAATGACTGAAGGCCACTGTTTGAATTAAGGCACTGACCCAGTTTTTCTTCCTAGGATTGATACAACCCAAAACCCCATGGTTATTACAGCTGCTTATTCAGCATTTTTAGTAAGGGAAAAGTATTTTTTTTTCTAAAGAATAAATATTTAAGAAATATATCATTTTAATCAAAAATTAATATGGGCATTCAAAACAATTAGATGGCTACACTTGCATCTTCTCCTGATTTATTTAAACTGAAGTTCCAGAACATTTATTTTTGGATAACCTTTTCAAAACTTACATAATATCGTTTTCGTTTTAAATGTCTTTCCACGTAATTTTCATAACTAAAAATAGTAAATAGTGTTTAGGTGTTAAGCAGACTGCCCATACATACTTGGTTTTTGGGAGTAAAAAGTATAAAATGATACAGAGATGCAATAATTGTCATGTTATTACCCATAATCACCTCAAAGGCCAAGAGTAGGATGCAGAGAACAGATATAAGAGAATGTTTTTTTTAAAAAAAATCTTTAAATTCAGATTAATTAAAAAAAAAAAGAGGAGGATGAAGAGGAAAGTCTCTCAAACCTAATTCCTCACAAAGAAAGACAGCACCTATCACCTATTAGAAACAGTTTCTGGATACACTATTATGTCTTCTATGAAAAGAAATGCCACTTTTCTTGTGGTTATTTCCAACAGACTTGTGTATATCCAAGTACTTAAGGAGTTAATTTGCTCTTTCTGTACATCAACTTGTTGCTTCTGTGTTTACTGTTTGAACAGCAAAATTCCCAGTCTCTGAGACTTAGTTGTGCTAGATGCTCTCTGAACACAAAGCAGTATCTATAGTCCCACTGGTATAAGATATAGCAGGAATTAGTGCTGCCTGGAATAAGAGCTGCGAGTTTCATATGTCAAGACAGTTATTCTAAAAAAAAAAAAAAAGTGTATCAGAAAGGGGATGTTATGGGACAATCCCAACTCTTATGTCAAACCATAGCCTCATTCAAAACACACAACCAACACATTGCCTCGGGTAAAATATCCAGCTGAGTGGAATCTAATAAATCTTTAGATTCAGTTTATTATTTTTCTCCCTGAAGTCACTGTGAGTACTTGAGAGAAAATAAAAATAAAAAATAATAAAAAAAAAAAAGGAAGAAAAAACGCCTGTATTTTTCAGCCTTGTTGGTAGCCTGCTGATTTTCCATACTCTGCTGTGCTTCCCTGCTTATCTGCTATTCTACTTGAGCAGTTTTAACAGGTGTATGTGGATCACTGGGTTGGCTGCTTTCCATGTATTTTGGTCATGCTCAAGAAGGTGCTCTGCTATCTACAACATTTTGTTTTCTACTGCAGAAATAGGGTTTTATTTTCCTTTAAAAAGTAACTCTGTCCTGAGAAAGATTCACCTAGAAAGTGACATCAAAAGAATTCCACTGGCTGGCCTTCAACTACCAAAGGAAGGAAATTCACAGTTAAAACCTGTGAAACCTGAGTTCAGCAGTGCTCTCTGTGGGTAGTCTTAAGGCAATGACAAAGCATAAGTAGGCAGCAGGGCTTTGATTTTCAGCTGTGCTGTCTAGTTTGTTTCAGTCAGCAAAGTAATATTATTTTCATGAAATATTTAATTTGAATTTTCCATATTTAACTGCAATTTTTTTTAACTTGATAAAAAACTTGTGTGCTTGGGGCCATTATGATGCACTATTGTTTTGTGCTAAATCTGCCCTTTCTTTCCTCCATTTTTTTATTTCCTCCCTCCACTCTCTCTTTGACTCACTGTTCTCTCTCTTCCCGCTATTTCTCCTCATTGTGGTTTAACCTGAGCTAGCAATATAACCATGATAGCTATTCACTCATGCCCCCCACCTCCCACCCCCAGACAGGGGAGAGAATTGAAAGGGAAGGGAAAAACACGTGGATTGATATAAACACAGTTTAATAAAATGACAAAATAACACTAATATACTACTACTACTATATATAAAATTGAAATAGAAATATAAAATAAAAGATGGTCAACGCAATTCCTTACAAACTCCATCTGCTCCAAGCAGCCAGTCCCAGGCAGCAGCACTTGGTCCAAAACAACAGCACCTGGTCCCAAACGGCTGATCCTGGAGAGAGAAGAGAGAAAAAGGCAGAAAGGCCCAGAGGCCTCTGCAAATGACGGGATGGCAAAACGCCAAACTAAAGAAACTCCCAAACAGAACTCACCTGAACAGGTCTCCATCCTGACTCAACCTAGCTGGAAGATCCCACCTGTCCTTAATAATGTCAGTCAAGTTCTGCCGCATCTATGCCCCCCCTTTCCCAGCTGCCTCACACCTGTGGGCAGAGCTGAGAGGCCTCGGCTCCCAGGCAATGGCAATTAAAAGCTTAACTCTGTCCTGGGTATTATCTTCTTGTTCTTGAACTAAATCCAAACAATGAAGGTGCTAGCTATGAAAAAGAAAGGTTTCTAACTGCATGAAGGAAAATTAACTCACTTTCAGTCAAACCAGTACACTTCTTCTCGCTCTTTCTGTCTTCCTTAATTTGCTGCCTACCCCTCTTCCCAGTTAATCGGCCTTTATATGTCCAAAGACTGTCTGAAAACAAGAATTAAAGAGTGCATATTTTAGGAAGGCTTGTTCCCCTTTTTCTGTCTGTTTTTCTTCTTGCCTTCAGTGAATTTATCTGACCGCTGACTCAGACCTTATTGATAAAGACTGTTTGAAGGTAAAAAAGGTAAGGAGAAAATCCTGGAGGAAATACTTGATTCTGGGTCTCTTGATAACAGCTGTTATTTGCTACACAAGAAAAACAGTCAAGAAAAAGACTGGAGCCCAGCAAGATACTAGGACTAACCGGATCTATTTTATTAGAGCTCATGACCTATTAATTTGTTCTATATCCAGCAACATCAGTAATTCACAGAAGGAAGAAGATACAAAGGTGATTTTTATTAGTAATTTGGTGAATCTGTGAATAGCTATATCTGTCTAAGGCTTCTTTTATTCATACTAGCAATAATTTCTTCAGCATTAAACAGTCCATTTGTATAAGTGGAGGTCATTAACGCTCCTGTGAGAGCCTAGTGAAGTAGATTTGGATGAGTTCCACTTAGATATGTCGCTGTTCCTCATGTCAGATATGGACTATTATTTCAGAAAAAATGTTTACAACACTGAAGATGAGGGAAGAAGGATGATATTGTCATACTTTCTCCAAGATTTTATGCAACTCTGATACAGATTTACTTCATAGACTGTATTTCATATTCATTAAAAAAAAAAAATCCACCTATCTTAATCTTCTCAGAATTCTCAGATGAAATTCAATGCGATGTCTGTAGGAAGTTCCTTAAAATATTGAGTCTGAGGCTGAAAGAAGAAACAAAGTTATTTTACGTTATTATTGTGTCTTCCTACTTTAGAAAAGACCCTCAGTATCTTTTATATATTTTTGAAGGATATGGCTTATCACAAATTCTCCAGATTTTGAGACATGCTGCCTCAGATTCTGTAACTTTGAAATTCTTTCCAGCTGGATATTGAGCATTCTGAGTGGTATAAAATATCCTGGATCTCTGTCATACAGAAAGACTGGAGTAACACCAACCATGGTAATATTTTTTGGGTGTCAATGACAACAAATTTGACTGAAGATGTGTCTGAGAACTGAAAAAAAAAAAAAAAAAAAAAAAATTAATGTGTCTGAAAGCTTCCGTGAGCGTGATGGATGAGAGATAGAAAATAAATACTTGTATTCAGATTATTTTAAACGGTATTGTCTGTCTTTAATATCTGATCATGCCAATGCACACTCTGTTGTCCTGGGAAGCTCATGTATGAAACCATTCTTATTCAAGTTCATCATGGTGGTGCCTAAAGTCAATGTCAGCTCCAAAGAGTTCACCATCTAAGTAAATATGACAGATATAGGATAGGGAATAACAGATAGTAACACAATCATTTCGTACACCTGTGAAACCATACTTTATGGTCTGTTGAAGATGACTGTTGCTAATTAAGGCTCTTTATACTTCATAGACAGACTGTAGCATAATACTGAGTCTTCTAATCCGAATGTTTCATTCATCTTCCTCTACACCCACTGCTGTCTCCGTCCTTTTTCTGCATTCTCTTCCTTAAAAAGGAGTAGGGATAAAAGCCACTTTTATCTGTGCTATTGCAAAACAGAATGACTTAGCAGTCAAAGAACAATTGACTTAAGCTCATAAATGACTTTTAACAAGCCCTTGGCTATTCTTCAGCTGCATGCTGCCTGATAAGTGTGCTTTAATATCTCCTTTGGGGCTGGATCACTTCAATTCAGAAATCTAGGTTTACTGGTGAAATTTGAAGATTTTTTGCAAATTATGGGGGAGATGGTTTGCTGTCCAGGAAAGTGATTCAAACAGCTTTTTTTGAAATGCAGGAGAACAGCTCATAAAACTGTTTTTAGAAACTACCAAATTATGCAAGTGCCCATGTTCAAAGGTTTCTTCATTTTACAACAAAAATTTCCTTTGGCTTGTGTTGATATTAGTATCTGGGCACAATACATTTGTTGAAATTACTTATTATTAGTTAATTATGATTGTTTAATATTTTTATTAATTAGTATTAATTAATAGAATAGGACCTCAATGGTATTAAATTATCATTCTCATACAATTCAGAGACTTGTTTAGGAGTTAGGAGAGGCTGGGGACCATTCCCAATATGCAGTCTGGAGTCAAGCATTCTATGTTGTGGAACTGAAGATTTTAGCTAATATTCCTTTGCTTATTGGCCTCAATGTAGGGGAACAATTCTGGGCTCATAAGGTATGACCCAGGTCAACTAACGTATGGCTTCTATGTACATGCAGAGGTACATTTTTAGGTGGAACTAGATGTTTAGCTTTCTTCTAAGTTCCACTGTTATTCATTTTCTTATTAGAGAAGATACTTAAACTTGCCTAAGATCCTGGAGCAGGTCTGAAGGACAATGAACAGACCTGGCATACAGGAACACTACAGTGGTCCAGTTTTCCAAAACAAGACTGAGAGTGGAGCTGCTTACTTTTTCCTAATTTCTGTACAGTAGCTGGGTGGCTGGAGCAGTCACTACCAAACAAGGCACATGACCTCCTCAGGCTCATATTTCCACTGTACTAAATATTTCCAAGTGTGTGTAGGTAAAGTCAGTCTACTGAGGATGAGTTATTGTGCATGTAGGAATGATTGTCAGAGTCCAGAAAAAAAAAAAATTCTATAGTTTGGAGGAAAGTGAACCCAAATCTAAAGAGGAACACTGAATTAGGTGTTTGTATCCCATAAAACAGCACATGTCCACAGAATCATAGAATGTTAGGGAAGGGAAGGGACCTCAAAAGATCATCTAGTCCAATCCTCCCGCTGGAGCAGGAACACCTACATCAGGTTACCCAGGAACATGTCCAGGTGGGTTTTGAAGGTCTCCAGAGAAGGAGACTCCACAACTTCACCGGGCAGCCTGTTCCAGTGTTCTGTCACCCTCATTGTGAAGAAGATTCTTCTCATATTTAAGCAGAACCTCCTATGTTCCAGTTTGTACCCATTGCCTCTTGTCTTATCATTGGTTGTCACTGAGAAGAGCCATCCTTGTGACACCCACCCTTTATATATTTATAAACATTAATGAGGTTTCCCCTCAGTCTCCTCTTCTCCAAGATAAAGAGACCCAGCTCCCTCAGCCTTTCCTCATAAGGGAGATGCTCCACTCCCTTAATCATCTTTGTTGCCCTATGCTGGACTCTCTCAAGCAGTTCCCTGTCCTTCTTGCACTGAGGGGCCCAGAACTGGACACAATATTCCAGATGAGGTCTCACCAGGGCAGAGTAGAGGGGAAGGAGAACCTCTCTATAACCACACTCCTCCTAATACACCACAGGACACCATTGGCCTTCTTGGCTGCAAGGGCACAGTGCTGGCTCATGGTCATCCTGCTGTCCACCAGGACCCCCAGGTCCCTTTCTCCTACACTGCTCTCCAACAGATCATTCCCCAATTTATACTGGTACCTGGAGCTGTTCTTGCCCAGATGCAAAACTCTACACTCAAACATGTCTTGTTCATAAATGATTGTTTCTGGGAATTGTCTTGATCAGCATAAAGATAAGATTTGCCTTTCTCTTAGTACAAGACTATGAGAAGACTAAGTACCTAATTCTAGCATCTTATGTGATACTGTGGTGATGAAACTTCTAGTTTTCCATGCATTATTGTGCTACGATTCTGGGAAGAATTCGTTTGGTCGTCTTGGCCAGTCAGCTTAGGATCTCTGTAGAGTCAACAGGGAGAAAAATGTGACCTCGAAATGTAAAGAAGAAAATCAATTTATTGAGCCTTCTTGCTGTTTGGATCATATAGGATATGAACATGTTGGATAAGACGACACATTCATTTTCTGCAGCTAGGGGTATTCCTTCAGCCTTCAAAAAAGGTTCAGATTCTTTAATTACTCATAATCACATAACTTAGAAGTCTAAATTCCTGTTAGATTTAGTTGCTTAAATTTCAGAGATCTGAGATTTTTTTGTGACCTGAAAGTTGATTTGCTAAGATTGTGTAGTACCTTACATCAGCTTAGTAATAGTTTATTTGTTTGCAAACGCCTGCAATTTTATAATTTTCATCATGTTCATTAATAGAGTTTCAGTTGTTTAAAAGCAGCCTTAGTGCGTTCTAGAACATCTTAAAAAGCAACACAAAATAACAATAATATATTTCATAACCATTTGCTTCTTGTGTTTTGTTTATTACTAGATCAGAGAGGAAAAACTTTCTGATCTCCCCATTCCGATTGTGTTGTTCTTTGGTGGTATTAAAAGCTGCAGATTATAACAACAGAATAACTTCTATACAAAAAAAAAAAAAGGAATGGACAGTCACAATTTATTTGTAGAGGAGGCTCTTTAAAGTCATCTCAAAATCAGTTTCATATATCAGGGCTCAGAACTGTAAACACGATGCTTACTTCAAAATATTGTAATGAATATTTAGTGTAATAACCATCACAGGAAAACATTAGCATGAATTAAATGATTAACTGAAATTTCTCATCATTGGTTTTATCTTCTGCTAGTTGAGCAACAGAACATTGCCTGTAGAATCACAGAAAAGTGAGAGAAGCACATCAGGATACCCTGAGCTTGAAATCCTTCCTCTCATTACCACTTTGCCTCATTCTTTACAATTACACTTTGTCAAAAGAGTTGGCGTGTAAGTCTATCTGTTTTGATAGTCTTATTTCAAATATGAGTTACCGGTGATGTTACTAGCCAATTCCCTCAAACTCTACAGAGTGATAAGGCTAATAGGAGAAAATGATAAATGAGTGTAGAGGCAAGGCTCTAGACTAATTATAATTTTTAAAAAGAGACTGTGAAAGGATAGTAGTTCTTTGCCACAAGGGAAGGAAAGAAATATGAACATCTTTGGATCATGCAGCTCAGATGACTTAAGGCAATTCATAACCAACTACTAAAATAGAATATACTGTCAGCAAACAGAACAAGTACAAGGTATGGTAACTGAAAACAGGTTTGTCAATGTATCTACCACAATTTAGTAGGATAATAAAATGAATGTGTTAAACTGTATAGTATTCAGAAATATGGGTAAAGCAAAATTGGGAGTATGCTACTACTGTAAAGTAATCTTGCAAAGAACTGTAGGTCTGTTTTAAGTGAAATTACAATTACCAGGCTAACTCCCTGCCCTTTTGATTTTAAAGACAAAAAGGTCTGGATACAAATACAGCTGGTCTTGACATTGAAAGCCACAAAGGAAGGGCCTCACAAGATGTTGTGTTTTATCTTTATGCAATCACAGCATTTTCATTGCATAGTACTCCTTCAGTCATGTCATGATGTTCACTCATCAAATGCCCCTGGATCAAGTCTTCCCTTCAGAACTAGTTTGTTTTGGTGTAGGTCTTCCACAGCTATGCTTGTTTGTACAGTGAGGGACTTTATAAGTTTGACTGGATCAGTAGCTATTGTAAGGGTCCTCCAGAGAATATCCTGAGGAGGACTATATTCCAATTCAGTTTCGATCAAAACTCTTGATGCCAGGAAACACTCTGTAGCCAGTTTTCTTCTAAATGCAATGAAGCACTGATGAAATGTGGTGCTGAAAGCAGTACAAAGACAACTCAGAAAGATTTAAGGTCAAATTAATGACCTTCACAATGACAACATTTGTAACAGAAGAGGTATTACCTTCTGTGAATTCTTATTTCTAGTAACAAAAGTAATATTTATCCACTTAAAGATGCTTCACAATACTTATTCGATAAAGTATACTTCAAGTCTCATCAAAACCTGGGTTTGTAGTATTGTTGTGAGCTGGTAAGGATTTCCCTTTTTTTTGAGTCTGAAAGTCACTGCACTTCACCAGCAGATAAAATTAATTCTTCGTGGGATTTTCAAAAGTACTTGCAACATGAAATAACCAGTCCTTCCTCACCAATAGATTTAAGGATACCTAATTTAAGGCTACCAGACTTAAGGCTATGGGACCTCATAAAATGTTAAGGATAGAAAAGGATTGTGAACTTGTTGCATACACACATACTGGGAAAGCATCCTTCTTGAATACAGTGTCACTGTAGGTTTTAGATATTAATAGTATAATGTAAATGTCAGCAGCATGGATTAAGTCTGGATTTGATATTGGCACTTTATGGTCTGTTTTCAGAGAAAGGAAACAGTCCTTGATAAGTTGCCATGGTAATAGGTAATGTGGAAAAGCCTCAGGTAGAAAATGAAAGCAGAGTCAGAGTGTGATTCACGCGATTCACTGTAATAATCTGGAGTTACCCTAGATACATGGGTTACTCCTAATTTCCAGCTGTTGCATAAGAAAAGTATCGTTTTCCCATGTGTTTTGGCTCTCAGCTCCACATTTATACCTCAGGTGCATTACAGTATCTCAGATAAAATGAAATAACCTGTATTTAGTCAAATTAATCACTCCATCAGACTCCTTCACTTCTCCTGTCTTACAGAGCTAGGTATGCCTGTTCCTCTCTTTATAGCGCAGTTTCTTTCTTCACAGTGAATGCCCTTCTGAAATGCTATGCTTCCTCCAGCATCTCACATTGCTTTCCAGCTGAAAGACTTGCAGCTCTGTGTAGATCAATGTTCTGAAATGCTTTGTACCCACCATAATCTGCTGTTTAACTGTGAACATTACTACCAGACAATGCTTTAGAGTTATACCTCTGACATATTTCCAGAAATCAGTTCACCAAATTGGTGCCTTTAGAGGTGCATCTAGATAATAAGCTAAAACTCCAAGTGAATATGGCATAACTGAATGCTTTTGTACGGCCGATGAATTTTAAACATGCTTTGTGCCTATCTTCATAATGATCTCACTTGGGATCTAAAAGTACATAATATATATGCATTCCTTTCCTCCTTTCAGTTCTTGCTACCACCTATCCTCTTCCATCAGATGTCAGTGTAATTCATAGACTGTTTCACTGTTTAAGCACACTAACAAAATCCAACACGTCTTTAATGGCAGGAAAATAGAACATGACTATTGCTATACTACAGAGATTGCAGGAGAGAAACAACAACAACAAAACACAAAATCAGAAACACACAAACAACCCAAACCACAACAGTTTTACTGATGGTGAACCAAAAAGCACCAATATTCCAGGATTCTTGACTTCTTCAATTGAACCCTATAATTTTAATGAGGTTTGGTTAAGGTTACAGATGAAATTCATGCTCTCATGTAGTTACGTAACGCATGAGGTCTCAGGGAGCTGCTTTGACTCATGATAATATATGAATGACAGGATTCTACCACTGGCAGCTGTTGCACATGGGCCTTGTTATACATGGATGTGGCACTACATCCATGTCTAACAATTTGTCCTGCCAGTCAAAAACCTTGTCAAATATTGATCTGACATCAGATTCATGTATAACAAGATTTTTGACTGACAGCTGAGCAACTGCCCAGAACTAAAGCAAAACCCCACTGTTTTTAAAAGCTAACGCTGCCAGTCAGTTATCTGGCTGTTCTCTAGCATTTATCCACATCTACAGTGTCTTGTACCTTTAATTTTGTATATAAAAAGTCTTCAAATTGGTAACATTACGAAGGTTGGATTTAGCTTTTTAATGAAATCTTAAAGATAAGAACTGGTGTAGCTGTGTTAACAAATGCTATAGAAAACCATGCTTGGCAGCTTCAATTTCGGTGCAGACATGTGCGATATCAAAAGAGCAGGAAGAAAGTGAAAAGGCCGAGGGGAATTAAGGTGATGTGTGTAAGAAAAACATGTTAGGCCTGAGGTTTCAAAGCCTGGGTATTATCATTGAAAATCCACAGCAAAACCGACCATCACAATTTTTTAAGTTTATGGAAACTTGACCAGAATAGGAGTCTTGTCATTTCTGCTTGCTTACCTCTTACAATATTTATGCCATTCTGAAGGAGCTTTCTGGATTCTCGTGATTAGTATGAGGAAGAGGAGGGCAGAACCGTGTTAGCTTCACTAAGCTTTTGGCAAGCCTGTGCAAAGGACGTTGTTGTGGCCATGAGACAGAGAGAGAATAAGAAAGAACATAAGCTAGAGTGAAAAGATTAAGCATTCATCATTGAAACTGCCATAAAACCCAAATCAATCAAGATGTGTCATCAGCAACAGAGATTTACTCAGGCAACATCAGTCATTGAAAGCAACCAATGATACAGCTCAGAATTTTACTGCGGAAATGCCATCAACAGTACAAATACAGTTTTATATTTACCTTTAAAAATCATTGTAACTAGTGCTGCCTGGTTTAGAAATTCAGGCAAAAATAAACACATTCAAGGGAACTTATGCCAGGGAACACTCACACAGAGGTTCCTGGTTCTTAAACAGAAAAAGGTCTAACAAACAGTTTTTCAGGTCAGCCATGTAGACTAAAGTGCAAGGGGAAATGGCTGATGAAGTCCATTAAATTAGATGAGTTAAGATCAGCATTTTAAGACAAATGGGAATCATATTACTGGTGTCAATTGGCTGTGGATCAGGCTCCACGGAATCTCACCTACTTCATAGGTTGCCTTCCTTCCTTTACTCCAACTGCTTTGAATTAATCTGATGACCCAAGATATCTACTACAAGGATACAAAGTACTCATTAATGGAGCTTAACTGGTTGGTTAAGTCAGGTTTATGGCTCCTTTGTGTTGCTCAAGTATTGCAAAGCATCAAGAACATATCAAGCCTAAAAGCTACAGAGACAGATTTAAAACACATATAAACATGTATGCATCATTTCTCCTGTGCTTATCTTCAATTTATTCAACCTAAGCCACTTAAAAAACGTTAATTGAACCTTACAATAGCTCTGCATGCATTTCACTTGGGAGGGTTTTATGGCCATTTTATGCTTCAATGAGCAGCTGCACAAGGACGAGACAGCTTGCTTGGTTTGTTCTGTATCTGTAATTATATTTCTGTATTATCAGTTTCCAATTACTACTACTGCTCAAAAAAATAGCCAGGTAGACAGAAGGACTGGAGAAGAGACATGCACAAATAAAGGCAAATGTATAATCTATGTCCATGTTTATGTACATGCATTTCCCTTTCAAAATATCAGGTTTAGTGGAGGAACACGAAGATGCCCAGAGTCAGAAAATTATAGAACTGCAGGGCTTGGAGCAGAATCCAGCTTACACTACTGAAAGACATCTTTCAGCTTTGCTAATGAGGTTCGATGCTGTTATGAGACACTCATTCATTTGTGGGAATATTAGTTACATTTGTCTCCCTTAGCTACACGTGCTTCGGGATAGGGGAAAAGTATAAAAAAGCCTTTGTCAGTGTGAGAATTTTTGTGTGCTGTTTGTGTTTTATTCAGTGCAATCCATTATTAATTCCTACATTCCTAAAACCTCCAGCAATGTTGAAACCAGCACTTTCAACTTCAGCCTGAGCCATAGTATCTATTAAGTGAGGCCTTTGAAATCTCTACATTTGAAACCACTCTCAAATCAGAGAATCTGGTAAATCTCTCTAGCCTGTGCATGTGTCTGTGAAAAGGCTTATTTTCAAAGAACTGCATTTTTATTTTTTTGTCTGGATTGAGGGTGGCTTCAGCCTGAATACTGATGCTTCAGAGGTTTCCAACTACAGTCAGATGTGGCTGAAGCTGAATTTGAGGGCATAGTTTCAACAAAGAATAAAACTTTCAGTTCCTGAGACTTCTAGTTATTTTAAAATTAATTTTAGATCACAACGTGCTCTGGTACACTGTGTGGAAAAGTGTTCATTTTTATTTTGGATAATGAGGGTGGTGAGTAAAAGTCAAACACACAACATAAACCACATTAATATGGACTGATTTATAAAACCTTATGTATTTCAAATAAAAGAAAACTTTGCTGCACAACCCAGACAAATGTTCTGGGATCTTTTTGCTACACCCAGTAGCACCCTGATCTAGCAAGGACAATAATTACAGTAACTTTTGTCTATGGCTTTTATGTTTTCAAAATCTTGGAATATAAACAGGTGTATTCCAGGAGGTTGTCATAGTTTATTTGGAATTTCTTTAGTTTTTTGGTACTGTGGGGTTTTCTCTTTCATTTTCTTGGGTTATAACATCTGTCAGTTCTGTTTTATGGGTTTGTTTGTCTACAGAAAATGGAAAAAGTAATGATTGTGCCAAGAGACCTCTTTTCCTACCAATATCTATGTATCATTTTATACAGCCATGAAGAATGGCCATTTATGACTTGCTTACAATGAAGACAATGGGCCTGATGCTGATATCAGTTATACCAATGTAAAACAAAAGAAACTCCACTGGATTTCACCAGTGTAAAATTAAAGTAAGAATTTATGAAAAGCTTTGCAAGAACAGTTAGGATGCAAAGAAATGTTAGCACAAGTTCAAACGTCGTTTTTAGTAAATAATTTAAAATGAGTTTTAAATCTCTATTTTCTCCTCTAAAAAGGTTCTAATTGGCAATAAGAGGAGTACTACACTCTAGGCATTTCAACTGCCTTCAGAATACCAGATTTCTCATGCCTCACTATGTGTCCAAGCTGTGTATTTCCCTCATGACAGCTGCACATGAGGAAATGTGAGGAGCTGCTGAGTATCTTCCTCTCCCCCAGTGTTTACACACTGGCTTTCTTGGGCTCCTGCATGGGAAGTGGACACTTTAGAGGAAGCCATCGTCTTAACAAGGGCTCTTTGGAACCTCAGTTCAGATACCAAAAAATGACTACTCTTCTCACCCTGATGTGGGCTCATAGTGTTTGGGTAACAGAAAGAAAATAAAGTTGAGTAAAAAATATAAGTTGCCTTGTGCTTTGGCCACATTTGTATTTATGGGGTTCAATTCTTTGGGGGAAAAAAAAATGCCTAATGAGAAGAAAATTGGTTGGGGAGTATCCTGTTATCTAGTAGGTTGTCTCTGTGACCCAGGGTGAGTCTCATGTTAATTTTCTCTCTGTATTAGTATGTCAGTATAACATAATGGTGGCAATACTGCTTCTGTAGCTCAGGTTGATAACTTCTGAGAATAAATAAATACTTCAAGGGTGCTTAGATACTAACATGATGGGTACTTACACGAGCCAATACATATGTACAATATTTAAAATTTTCTAATTAAGAAAGTTATACAATGCATGACCTGATTTTCAGTAGCCGAAGCAGAGTATGATGAAGACTTTGGAGTGATAAATTGTATTATGAGACAATGATAAAGTTTTAGAGTGATAAATCAGCCAACAAAGAAACTTACAAGGTAGCTCAATTTCTTCACTATCTCTGCATTAAAAAACTTACATTAGGTCAGTTTTGGAAAGGAATTGGACGCTTTTCCAGTTGTGGGAAAGAAAAAAATGTACAATAGATACAATGGCTTACTAGCAGATGCTGTAAGCAGACGAGGCCAAGTTGCTGAAATTTGCTATGTCTATTGCCAAGGCACTTTATTTCTAACTCTCTAGTCACAGGCCAAATGGAAAAACACCGTGTCCATAACCATATATGTTGTCAAAATCATAGATATTCCCCAATATGAACATTATCAGTGGGGTGTATAGTTTACTTCTGCCTCCATAATGTGTGAATCAGGTATTTTGCAAATGCACATTTTCCTTAGTGAAAGGACTTCTTTTTTATATTCCAAAATGTCCTTCACTCTCCTTTACATATTACTGCTCATATCAGGTGGTCACTTAATGGAATTTACATGTACAATTTGAAAATAACTTACTTTCTCAATCTGCTTTTGTCTTACCTCAACTTTTGACATCCTGATGTTCTGTGGAGATGCAGATAAAATAGCTGGGTGAACGTTTCTGGCCATTATCTTAATCCAGATTGATTTCACTGGGTTAAAAATTTCAGACTGCATGTATATGTTGATTACATGTTCATTCAAACTCAGAAATAGTTTTTTGTGTATGTAGAGCTAGAATTTTTTGAACATCTAAATTGGAACTCATGTAAAAGAACGAGAAGCAAAAGTACCTGTTCTATTTTGTTCCTTCCAAAGAAATGGAGAAAAGTCTGGTTTTATTGACTTTTTCATTCTGTTTTACAGATTGGCAGGAAGAATAGAAGGGGACGCTACCTGTCTATTCAGCACTAAAAAGACTTTTCTTACTACTTTGGCTTTAGACATATTAAGGGTTAGAGAGCCGATAGAAATGACTAGAACTCAAAGATGAGAGAGTGCCAAAGTCAGCAACTGCTGTAGATGCTGATTAATCTATTTTTAGCTCCTGAAAAAGGAAGATGTTTCTTATCTATGCAACTATTTCAGATTAGTTTTATGCAGCCATTTCTACACCATTTGGTGGTTCTTTCAATAAAATGCTATATAAAAGAGAGTTGTCCTAATGAAATCTGGATAAGCATTTGATAAAACCAGTAATGGCAGAAAGATCTGAGGAATGTCTGATGTTAAGCAAATGCAATGAAATTTTTGATAGAACTTATGTATCTAAATTCTACTTATATATTAGGTAATGTTCTGGGCAATCATTTTTCAGACTTTTAAGTCTTATGATTCACTGTTGAGATATAAATGTTGCAGACATTAGTATGTCAATCAAGCACTGTACAAAATGGGATGATGTTACTCAATAAAATTATGTCAATTATTATAACGTCCACTACTTCATGTAAGTTCTTTTTTCAAACTGTAGAGACAGGTCAGTAATAACAGATGCAGAAAGTAGGGTTAATTCTATCAGATTTCCAAAGGATTCATTCCTTTAGAAAGTTTTGATTGTATAGTTTAAGGATTATTACAAATCAATTATTCTGTTGTCTGGAGGAAAATAGTGTCTGTAATGTGATTGCTATGTCAATGATAGTCATGAATTAAGTTTGGAAGCATGCAGAAAGTGCAAATTTCTACTACATGCTGAGTATTCATCCTGCAAATAATGAATGTTCACTTGACTCTTGTAACCTAACCTAATTACCCATAAAGCCACAGATATATTTCATTTGACCCCAAACTTTAAACTGTTAGCTGCTCTTTTGCCTGATAATGAAGTGATAATGCAATTATTTGTGTACCAAAGCAGAAAAAGTTTGAACCTCAGTAGTATGTCTGTGAGGAGTACAACATGGAAAAAACATCAACATTTGGAGAAATTCCATTAAAATTTTAATTGACTGCCTAAGGAGTGCAGGAGTCTTTTATGCATCCCACAAAATAATACCTAATCTAGGCTCTAGCAGTATCAGCTTTGAGAGAAAGGAAGAAAAGAAAACACACAAAACAGCCATAAGGGAAATAAAAAAAAGTCCCTTGCTTAGGCTTAAGCCAAGTTATTACATGTTTACTTTCATTCCCTGCTTAAGACAAAACCCTTAATATTAGTGGATATGTGCCTGCATAAGAAAGAAGTCAAAACTGATGAAGTTCTCCTGATTAGATGTTCTGTTTTAGCAGAGAGGCAAAGGTCTGATAAGTGAAATTCTCAAATGCTGCGAGCTAAGAGAAATACATAACAAATAGAACCTGTATCTTAGGAAATCTTAGGAAACCTGGGAAATTGCATCTGTTCTTTCTGTATTTTCATATCACATCTGTAGTTTCTAGGGTTGGATTTTGTCTTCTCACTTTAACAATTAGGATTTGTTTCTGTGTGAGTAAAGATTCTCTGCCCGGCCACATTCCCAATGACAGTAGACAGCAGCTGGAAGTCCATAGCATTCCTTCAGCCTAGCGTTCCTCATGTTGGGCTTGCGGATGTACAAATATACACCTTTTTTTTCTTTGTGGACATGATTAGAAGATGATCTTCCCCTCTTTTAAGTTGTAACTTCATGTTCTTCAGCAGCAATGCTTGTGGAAATTGCTCCTAGACCCTTTTTCAATCTTCCCTGCTTGTTCTTTTTGAAGGGTTATTTTTCCTCTAAGGTCTCTCCTATGATCTGGCCCAACTCCTAGCTTAACTGGCGCGAATGGTGGCTTACAGTGTGGTGAACAAGCAGCAGAGACTGGAACGCTCTGCAAACTCCTTTATGAGGAGATTTTGTGACTTCTTTCCTGATTTAACACTGAAATTTGGGAGAGATCCAGACTGTTCTCTTACTTGTGTTTTAATCATTCTGAGGACTGACAAAAGTACACTTCAATCCTGTTGTAAAAGTGAAAAGTTCTTACTTTAGGTCACTCTTATTATCTATATGCTCTAAGTCTTCATCTTGTGTTTATGCCTTCTTTTTTTTCTATTTGTTCTGCTCACAGTGATGGGTAGTGCAAAAAGCAGAAGGCATCTCAAATACGTTTGCAAATTCTTACCCCAATGAACAAAACTACTGCTTTGCAAGAGGTCCAAGTGTCAAAAATGCTTTTCACTAGGGGGAATTAAAACAGTAAAGCTGGGGTATGATAAAAAACAGGACGACACTGTCAACTTGTCTGTCATGATTAGTATCACAGGAGCAGGGGGCTGTTCACTTATTTCCTAGAGGAAAGCTAAGGATTGCTGTCTTTCCCACTTCTCAAACTGGGCAGAGAGAAATAAACACAGCAAGTGCTTATGTTTTCACTTTTTAAAGCAGAGTGGCTCACAACTGCCATGATTCCAGGCACTGAGTACAGAACACATGCAGAATCAGAAAGTAAAATTTCTAGTTTTGTGCCTCTTGAGCTTCACATGAACAATGACAGAAAAGACAACAGAAACCATTGTTGAGGGACAGAATGTTCATCCATATTTGGGAGAAACAGATCTGTTCTACAGCTCCAGAAGAAAGATTCACTCTCCCAGGAAATCCTTGATTGCTCAACAGCCCTGTACAAACCTTGCCTATGGATTAGGGTTAATAAGAACTGGCCAGAGATGATTTCATTACTAAATAAAATATTCACCTTTCTGCCCAGTTTAAGACCTTTTCTATAGGTGAAAATATGCTTACTTTTGACAAAGTCTGGCTGGAAGCACATATGAAAGATCATGTTGAAAACCAGAAAAAAGTGCATGCATTTGCTTAAATCTGTAAATTTCAATTACATAGCATCTGTTGCTTTAAACAAGCAAATTTAGAAATCTAAGAATAATTATTTGAAGATGTCTGGTTGCTGATGAGAATGTTTTAAGACACAATGTTACTAAAGACTGTGGGTCAAATTCAGCTTTGCTGTAGGTGGGCATAACTTCCATTGCTTCAAGAAAAATTGCACTAATATAAAAATAAGTGTTGCCATATATGCCACTTTCATTTTAAACTGAATAACTGGGAAATTATTTTAAAAGCAGGAAAGTTTTCAGATTACCCACTGCTGGTGTTGAAGAAATGCATGTAGTATTCTGGTAGGTATTTTATGGAGGGGTACTTTTGTATTTAATGTGTCGGGAGTTTCAGAAAAGGCACTCTGACCTGCAGCTATAATGGTTGTGAATCCTTCTACTTGTAGGTGACAAGATGCCTCCTGAAATTATTTCTTTTGTAGTGTCTTCACACAGTGACACTATTCTCTCTGCAGGCAGGCAAGCAAGAACGAAAAAAGTAAAGAAACCCAAGCAAAAATACCCCAAACAAACAAAAACCCCAAGTAATGTTTCTGATTCTCTTCCCCATCCATCTGAATGGTCCAAGTTGTCAGCTGTGGTTAAACCATGACACTTATGAAGTTCAACAAAACCAAGTGCAAGTTCCTGCACCTGGGTCGGGGTGATCACCAGTACCAGTACAGGCTGGGGGATGAATGGATTGAGAGCAGCCCTGCAGAGGATTTAGGGATACTCGTGGATGAAAAATTGGTCATGACCTGGCCATGTTCACTTGCAGCTCAGAAAGTCAACCAGATCCCGGACTGCATCAAAAGACGCATGGCCAGCAGGTCAAGGAAGGTGATTCTCCCCCTCTACTCCTCTCTCCTGAGAATCCACCTGGAGTGCTATGTCCAGCTCTGGGATCCACAGCACAAGAAAGACATGGACCTGTTAGACCATGTCCAGGGGATGGCCATGAAAATGGTCAGAGGGCTGGAACACCTCTCTTGTGAAGAAAGGCTGATAGAGTTGGTGTTGTTCAGCCTGGAGAAGAGAAGGCTCAAAGGAGGCTTTACCATGGTCTTTCAATATAAAAAAGGAACTTACAGGAAAGATGGACAGTAGTGACAGGACAAAAGGCAACAGTTTTAAACCGAAAGAGGGGAGGGTAGATTCAGACTAGATACATAGGCTCAGTAGGTACTGAACTAAAGAAAAAGTCTAGACTCCTGATGTGCTTCTAACTGCTGTCATTTGGCCCAGCTATCTTACTATTTCTTGCTGCACTGAAAATACTTCATAAAGTTTGGCAATTCTGAAATCCCATGCTCCAGCTCCCTTCTTACAAAGTCTTCAGGACAAACTCTGCTACCTAATATCTGATCTTTATTTTTTCATCAGAGGCTTGAAAAAAAAAAAGAAAGAGCATCTCATTTCTCCAGTTACCAATCAAAGCGTTTCCTTTCATCACTCTTGCCTCATTTGCCACCTCTGCAATCAGCAACCAATAGCTGTTCTCATCTCTCTAATGATTGCTCACAACAATATCTCAACTGATTTTCATTTCAGCACAATCCTAGTGATAGTACAGAAATTGCTTTCCTTCATCTAGCTAACATTCTTCTTGTTCATCTCTCATTTCCTTCTAGACTTTAGTTGACCTTTTAACACCATAGACAACTACATACTTTTGCCCCAGTTCTGCAGACATCTATTGTTCTGTTTTCTTACATAAATAAATAATTACATAAAGAAATAAATAAAGCAATAAGAAAAAAGTAGTATTTTGTTCAGATTTTTTTTTTCTCCATCAGTTCTCTACAGAATTGCTCTTACCAAATTTCATCGTTTGCTTCATTTATCCATCAGTATTATTCCCCTTACCTCATCTTGGTAAGGGATCATTGTGATCCTTAGGATCTCATCCTATTTCTTCAGACATACGTCACTTGGCAGTACAGATTTCTTTTAGTTTGGGTTCTGATCTCTTGTTTCAAAGACTGAGTCTAGGTTTAGTATCTGTGACATCTCCACACTACTGCACCCCTCATAAAAGACTGGAAGGCTGCATAAATTATTCCTTAACAGGTAGAGAATAAATGTATTTAGTCATTTTGCCTGTAGGAAAGTGAGACATGCAATACTAGACCGCAGGCGGTCTTTTTACCTTCCTTTGCATTCAGAAGCTTAAAACAGACCTTTCTAAAGCACACAAACAAACAAACCAAACAAAAAACCAAAATAAATCAAAAAGCAAGCAAACAAACCAAACACCAAAACAACCAGTCAAACAACAACAACAGAACCCACAATAACCCAACATGCTGAATACATTTTTCTTATATATGTACTTCTTCCCTATTCAAACGTTTGGGCTCTTCTGTCAAGGACATCCACTGTATTATCCAATTTTAAGAAGGCCTGACTGACCAAGAATAGAGGCAGCTTCTGTCTGGATTGCCTAATCATCCAGCTGTTATCACATGATGGGAATAAATGTTTACATGACTCAGCCAGCACTGTCAATGATTATATTCTGTTGAGGC
The DNA here is from genome assembly GCF_036013445.1 of Caloenas nicobarica. Classification (NCBI taxonomy): domain Eukaryota; kingdom Metazoa; phylum Chordata; class Aves; order Columbiformes; family Columbidae; genus Caloenas; species Caloenas nicobarica. The sequence continues at coordinate 179,154,959 of NC_088245.1, forward strand.
TGTTGCAGGGAATAATTTAGAGTGTATTGAACCACAAGAAAGACAAGAATGAGCTAGATCAAAAAATAAAGTTTTGATAAATTCTGACTTTAACATTCTCTTCCTGGGCACAAAATGGGATTCAGAGCTCAGAGTTAGATTTATGTCTTCCAACATAGGACCTGTAGATAACTAAGCAACTCAGAATTGAATCCAGGAAACCTCTGGGCTGCCTGAGGAACTACCTTGATGTAAGCATGGGAATAACTGATGACAGGTGTATATCTGACAGGTTGACCATCTCTGAAATCTGCTGGCTGACTGAAAGCTCATCAGAAGATGCCTCCAGCCACTTATGATCCCTAAGACAGTATCCTGTCTGGAAGGTAAGTTGCTTACATAGAGCTCCTCTTTCAAAGAATGAAACAAGATTCTCCCCTGTGGTAATGAAAAGGGTGCCACGATTGCCCAGTTTGGTACGATTGTCTAATAGACATTTATAAATTGGGAATTCTCTAGGTTCAGAAGGGTTTTTTTGAGACTGAAAGAGACAGACTCACATCTCTTCTCCTTCCCTTCAGGGTTTTATATAGAGTGAGTTTAACAAGACCCCCTGCCTGTCATGTTAAACAAGTTGGAGGAAGAAATAGAAATGTATCAGGAGTTGTCCCCTCCTGGGGACTGTAATGCTTGGAGTTCTTGTGTGGCAGATTAAAAGGTTTAGAGTTGTATCATGTAAATATATACAGAGAGATTCAGTTTGGGGTGGCTAAAAGCCCAAACAAGTTGTTACAAAGTCCTGCGATCCCTGTGAACAAAGTACTATTAGTTTAATCATAGATGGGTCATATCTGTTTCACCTAGCCATTCCCCTAATGCTGAGAACATCATGGAGAAATTGTATATTTCTGCACTACTTGGGAAATGGGTGATCGTTTTGGGGATGTCTGCTTTACAGTTTATGGATGCTTTGCTTTAGAGACACTGCATGAGGAATACCTGGGAGTGAAATCCAGCAGATTACATGCAGAAATGTGCAACATACAGTGAATCACCCAGGAGAAATAAGTGCTTCAGTTCAAAGCAGTTCAAAGCACCATCCTAAGGTAGATGTTGAAACCAGGTCTGTTGTATTGCACCCTAAACTGCCATTTCTCTCTCATTGGCTATAAAAGGAAACAGATGTAGATAACTACACTGTAGGATGCCTAAATAGGAGAATCCAGGTCATTCTATTTACCCAAACAGCTACTTATTTCTAATCTGTCATGTCACTGTACAATGAAGATACCTATATTTCTCTGGATTGCTAACTATAATTACCTTATACTGTGCATATCATGTCACGTGAGATGTCACTTGAAACACTTGAAATTCATGTCTGTTTATTGAGGAGGTGAAATGCACTTTTTCTAATTGCAAAAAAAAAAAGGCAAATAAATAGTAAAACTATTAAAAATATCCAGTAGAAAATCACGTGTGCTAAAATCCAAAAAATCACTGGGATTTGCAAAGATATTTACTAAGTGCTGTTAACTATGTACTCAAGCAAGGCATAGTGTGCACTGAAAGTAAAAGCAAACTTGTTATGCTTCTCTCTCTCTCTATTCCAAAATTATTTTTTATTTTATAAGATATACTTGATGACTTTGATGTTACAATTCTGATATAGACTTTGAAACTTCTCAATAACTGCAACATCAGTAGCAGATAGGTAAGAAGTTTGAGAACACGTCTTTTTTTTTCCCCTTTTTCTACATTTATATCCAACAGCAACTGAGAAAGCAACATTATCTAAGCCACTATAAGAACAATTAAAGCTATGCGTGGGCAAACAGTATCTCCTCTTTTTGCTATAGTTTAAATACTGTCCTCAGTATATCACTGAGAAAATATGGTCCCCCGATTTGTACATACAGATTGAGGCAATCTGAATTTAACACAGCTCAGGAGACTATCCTAAGGTGAATTTCAGCAATGCTTAATTGCTCTCTGTTCCTGGGGCTTCTAAGCTGTTAGTTTTGGATAATACCAAAGAGACTGATGTCTGGTTTAGAAGTGACAGCTTGCTCATAGCCTCAATGGGGGTTTAATCAACAGTTTACTACAATGAAAGGACAATACTGCTAATCTGAACCTAATTATTGGACAACATTCTGATACATGTCAATGGGATACTTTGTCTCCACATCATGCATCTATTTAGATCTTGCCACAGCTTATATTTCTCCACTTACTTTTTTTTTGCGTTCTGTGGAAATTAGAACTTGAAGCTCCCATTATAACAGTGAAGGGTTGTGGATTGGGAGTGGGAGTCTGCATGGGTCTCAAGCCATCAAGGCACTGGGAACAGCTCAGGTGAACATCTAGGCCTGGGAGTTCAGAAGAGGATAGACTGTAAATGCCTTTGCAAGTGCATGGCCAACCTCAGTCTGAGCCTGAGTGAAAGCATGGTTTGTGTCCCATTCCACTTACAGATCAAAACCCAGGCATCCTAAATCCAGACTACAGATCTTCCCATACAAAGTTTCAAGGCCTCTGTTGTACAGATTGACGTAGACCATTTCGTTGCTTATTTGACATTAAGGTAGAAAGTAGCAGAAGATAAGCCTCTGCAGCTCTGGTCATGCCTGTGAGATTTTAACTCTTGAGGTTGCAAGTTCAGGGTCTACTACCACTCATTTGAGGATGTCGCTGCTTATACACCAGACTTACAAGCATGGCTTAGTAGGAGTCCCCAGGCAAAGACCACAGCTTATGCAGGCCTGCGTCACCCACACGTTATAGTCCCAGTAAACATTTGTGTACTCATTCTTTTCATCTTTCCACTAAAAGATCCCACTGCATCACTTCATAGATCAGGTGTTGAAATATATATATTATATTTTATAAAATATACTTTCATCTGCTTGCAAAAAATGAAACTGATAACATCAGCACTGCATTTTGTAAAACACAGTAGCTGTGGAAATGAAAGCACATCTTTGAAACTGTCCAGTACAATTACCTTTGCACAATAGTCTTTTCGGGGAAGTACAGTAATTACCAAAATGAAATATGTGCTCATTATTCTAATCTAATTCCCTTTCAAGAGCTGGAACGGCAACTGTTTCTGTCACTGATTTCTAGATTTTAACTTTATTTTAAATTCAGTAAAAGCCACAAGTCTTCCTTAATCATGGGTGCTTTTGGCTTCAGGACAGATGATAACCAGAAATTATGACAGAAGTTTTTGAAAGTTTTACAGATTTTCTAACAGTTTTGGCTAGGTCATTGGTTAAATAGTGAGATACGCTTTCTCCTGCTAAACCAGCAGAATGCCTCTAGCTATATCAATATTACAAATATTACCTGCAGCAGACTAGCTTTTTCCTAACAAGAATAGATAACCCTCTTCCATTCTGAATACGCTTTTTAATGTTGTCTACTTACCTCAGGAGTAACTTAAATAAAGTAGCTATATAAACACACATGTGTTTAGATAAAACACCACTATAAAAATTCACATTCACAGCAACTATCGTGACTGTAGCAGAAAAATCATTCGTATCTGTAATACTGCAATATCATTATTCAGTTATGAAATAGAAAGCAAACATAAATTTATATATATGCATATACAACGAATGTAACAGTATATTATAATACAATATACAAGTATGTACTGTAATGGCTTCTGTACTATATCACTTTGAAATTCTGAATCTCAAAACTGCTGAGAATTACAAACTTCAATGAATATCACGTCGTTTCTAATGAACTCTTGATAGAGAGCAGAAGAGCCTGATTTTTTTGTTTAATCTTCTAATGTGTTTCAGTGCATTTTGTGAAATGAGTGATATTTTGGAATAGCTATATGTGTTGACTTAAAGCCACTACTTCTTCCAGCATTTTTCATTTCAACCATAGCTAGAATAAACAGTAAGATAGGCCTCTGTGCTATTACAAGTGGTTCCAACAATTCTGCTTTACATTGTACAAGATAAAATTTTTGTTATCTCAGGACAGGAGAATGGATTTCCTCATTGTACATTGAGCTGAATCAGATCCTAAAATCTGTGAACTGGAGGTACAACTCACAAAAGTGTTTAGTCCCTTTTTAGTGGCAGAAATATAACCTGGAGTGAATCAGGCATAGATTTATCATAAATATAAATATCTATCTTTAGATTCAAAGTCAAAACACTTCTTGGTATCTCAAACTGCCTACCTATCAGTATGTTGCTGTTACAGATTTTATTTCTTGAATTTGCCTCTCTATGTATTCATTGCTTTAACCCATGATGCTTCTATTCTGAAAACACAAGATGAACACTTTTGATCAGAGGCTTATTTAAACAAAGAGAACAACCTTCTCCGTTGAAAAGCTATCCTTAATATAGAAACTAGAAAATGAAGGGTATATTTTTTCCACATTACACAAAAGTTGAACCAAGTATAAAAATGGCATTTCTTGCAAGAGAAAGTACAGTATTTCCTTTGCAGTGTGTGCTACTTGAACTGCTCAGTAGACAAAAGAAAACATCACTAATTATAGCAGTGATTAAAAAGTTGTATAGAATTATCTGGCAGGTGATGACATTAGTTTATGTTCAGGGCTAATGGATTAATACTTTTGTTTTATTTTAAGGAACTATTGCAAAGAATCTCTTATTTTAATTCTGTACTTCAGGAGTGAAGTTCAGGACGCACTGGCTCTGCTTGAAGCCAATGCACTAATGAGGTATAATACTTAAAGTATAGTGTTTGTGTAGGCTTGTGTAGATCACCAGTACAAAAGGAGAATTTGAACCTAAATTTATTTATTTAAAGAGACACAGTCTAGAAACATTACTAAACTATGTAGCCGTTGCTGTTATGGGAAACATTTTGGTACTACGACACCACCAGAGAGCTACAATTTACAAACAACTTCAGTATCATATATTCCACAGTAATTTATTGTTACTTGTTGCTTATTAAATAATTAATTGCCAAAAAGTGCAATGGCTTGGCATTTAAAACACATTCCTGAAGATACTTGAAGGACAGGTTGCCTATGTTGTATTTCCTTTACTTTGAAAAATGTGGTTCTGTGTTTTCCAGACATTTTAGTAGACTTTTATAGGTAATTTCTTCTCTAGTCTGGACAGGTCTGCTGCTTTTATTGCCAGTTATAATATAAAGCAACAGGTCTGCAATATTTTTCTACTTGAACTTAGTGGACCACATCATGTCCTGATTACACCCTTCTGACCCCAAAAAGGTTGTTTCAGTAACACAATAGGAGATATGATATAAAAATCTGCAGAGTTATATGTAATTTGGGTCCCCTTATTGTGGGGACTTATTGTGTCATCTTTATTATAATGATATCTCGGCTTCTTGGTCAAGTAGCATACTTCTCTTCATTGACTTCATGTCCTTCATTCAAATTTATCTCTGTTCTGTCTTCCTTCTGGTTGTTTGCACGTGACTCAGCCTGTAAGAAAAATCTACTTGGTTTGTTTTATACAATCGCCTACTTTTAGACAGACTTCTTTCAAGAGTTCTGCAGAGCTTTAGTCAGCCTTTCAGTTTTCTAATATGATATGCCCACACAAGAAAAATCCTAGTGTTAAGAGAATCCATAAATCAGCAAAACATTTGAGAAACAACGTAAACTAGTACAGTGGCAAAAGTTCAAGTATTTGAAAAAGTATTATTTCCTTAGTCCCAGGTGCTATAAAATCGATGAACAGCATACAAATGTTCACTTCAAAATAGTATTTCAGGTAGTTGTTTATTGTTAGCTGTTTAATTTTTAACTACTGTCATTTCAGATCTTGAATTGGCCAGGAATGGTTCACCATAAGCCATGCTGACTTCCAACACTAGTGTTCTGCAAATGATCAATCTTGTGATCAAGATTATGCTACTTAGGAGCTAGAATGCATTCAGGGACATTGTATACGTAGTACTTCAAATATATGCAGAAGTATGTAAGCAGACATACTGTGTGCAGTAATATTAAGAGGATTTTCATTATATTGTATATGGATTTGAGGTATTATTCTTCACAAATGACAAGCTATTCTAGCTCTCTGTGGTATGCTCAGTTTCTATCTGTGAGCAGAGGATAATGTTTGTTCTGTTCTACACACAGTTCAGTGGCCTGATCTTCTGAATAAATATGTATATATGTATGGAGCTTTACTAAGAGAATGACTCACATAGAGTTACTCACGTGTAAGTGTTTGTAGGAATAATTCATAAGAGACCAAGACAATATAAAGATAGTCTGTTTCAGTAATGAAAACAAAACTAAAAGCAACTATAAACTGGCTTTAACACTGTGCACTCAACTGTCTGAAAATTTGTTATGAGGAAGACTGCTGCTTAGCATTTGACAGAATATCTGCTCTACTGAGACAGCTAATAAGAGCTATTTTGCTTCTTTGTGCTAGCTGACAAATCTACTTGCTACTGGTTGTTTTTGTATTATGTCATATTAGCTATATTTCTATACAGTTTTCACAGATAACAATACTCACCTTGTACATCTTTGTGCCATTTACACCATAGTAGAAAACAAGCATTCACTGGAGGCAGAAGGAGATGTTGTGTTTTAACTTCGCCATACATTTTCTCATTTTCTCCAGCTTTTTATTTGTTTCTTTCTTATTAAAAAAAAAAAAAAAAAGTTTGAAGTCTTTTCAACTAAAAATATAACCTTTTGAAGTCAGTCATTATTTCTGAGCAAAGTGGAAAAGGGCGAATATGATAAAAGTGATCCAAAATGAAAGATAAAAATGTAGTCAGTTTGAAATTATAGAGCAGAATGTCTCTTTTGCATAGAGAATATAGTTTCCTCATACATTGTATATTTGATATGTATAATTGTAATGATATATTTATTTTTCATATATGGTCTTGTCTTCCCGTAATGATTTTCTCTTTTTTGTAGAAATGAATTAACATCTAGGTAGAGTGGTCATGTTTTTAAATGCTGCTTCTTTATCAAAATATTACACTGAAACAATAGACTTGAAAAAAGGAATTGAGCATCACAGTAAATGTATATCAAAGTATATCAGTAATATGAGAGACAAACATATTGACTACATAAGTTTATACAGCTTAAGTATATTTATAATACTCTTTGTGTCTTGCATGAGGCTTCATGCTGGATCTGTTTTAACCTTTTGTTTGAGAATGCCTCATTATTCTACGTGATATTCCTCATTGTATCATACAAAAGTTGACAAATCTCAAGGTTCAAGAGAACATGTAGGAAGGCCTTTGAAATGTCTAAGTTCAAGTTTACTCAGGTACCCATTTCATTTCAAAGATAGTTTTTGATGATGTATTTTAGAGCCTATTTAGAGAACTGAGCTGGGAAAAAAAAGAAAAAAAGCACTGAAGATACAGCCTTTTTGAGCATCAAACATTTCCTTCGCCAAATTATTTCTTAATAAAAGTGTTCATTTTTTGAAATAAGGTATGGACACAATCCTCCTGGACTATCTAAAGGAATTTTTGTCAGTGGCTGTCTTGCTTGGTCTTTCACAACTTATCTGGTCTCTGCCTAGCTCTTTCACAGATCTAAGCACCCTTTACTGTCAGATGCTGGTATCTGTGAGAAAGATATACTCCACCTGTGGCCTTCTTATCTCTCAGAATGTGCCCATGTTCCACCTTTCTTCACTGAGTTTAACTTAACTACAAAATGCAGGTCTCAGAAACAAGGGAAGATGCCTGAACAAACATTTTAGAGACAGGATTTTCCTCAGACTCTGAGTACTACTTTAGTCTAGCTATCTGCATCTATATTAATTAACTAAACAGGGCCAGGATGTGGGCTGAGTATTACTTACCTCACTGAGAATTAGGCAGTTAAATCTGCGATCCTTCAGTGAGTAAAATGTAACTGCTTAGCATTTTATACATTGATATTATATTAATATATATAATTTTAAATAGCTTGTATCGGGACTTCTAAAAGACACATTCTCTGCTTTCTAGCCAAACTTAATGGCAGTAGCCCAGTTGTTAACATATAATGTAGCATAACACAACATTTAAAATGTGTATGACCCAGATGCTATTACAACTAAACAGGAAGGTGTGGTTTAATCTAAAAGATGCCCTGCATGCAGTCCTGGGACAGTGCAGGAGTGGGGACAGTGTTTCCTGTGAGAAATAAGGATGACTGCTGTCAGATGGCAATAAGTCTATTAGTTCTGGTTTTACCATATTCTGGGGCTCAGTTTCAGCTGACTCTAGCTGTTTACCACAGCATGTGGAACATCATGTTCTGGTTTCTATAGATTCTTACTTTGACCTCTGGATGCTTTTCTGCCTCAGGTGTCCTTTCTTGTGGTATTCTGGATTCTCTATCATGTCTCTGAGTCTCAGAGGACTGTCTGCAGTTCGTGGGTTTGTCTGGTCTGTGTAACTGTGTAACTCTCTTTACTAGACGAATTCCAGTCTCTGGTCAAGAGTTAAATCTGAGTCTTACATTATTTTTTCCTTTAGGCTGCTTTGTTCCAGATTCCAATCATGATCCGATATTATCATGGATTCAGTTTGTCCCTGAATTGCTATATTAGCTCTTCACACATGAGCACTTCTATGTTTTCAGTCTTTTTATGCTCCCTGCTTAGAAATGCATTGCTGATGTGTTTCATTTTTATGTAATGAGCAACACTTCTCAAATCTCTGTATTACATCTCTGCAGTTAGCCTCCTCTGCCTGAGCCTCATCTACCTGAATTAACTGCGGAATACTATAAACATTAAGTGCTTCAAGATCAGCTCTTATCAGCAAGTTTCCTCTGTCTTCTTTTCCGAGGGTTACCATAGCTTGCAGACATAAAATGAATCATTACTTTTTAAACCTTTCTGTTTTCATCTCTCTTTCCAGTAATATCAGTTTTAACCCAGCTTTTAACTGCTCCATCAGAGACCAAGTGGTCTTGCAGAGATCTGTTGTTTCTACACTATATGAAATTGATCTTCTTATCACTAGAGTCTCCAGGGTCCTGGTTCCCTAATAATCCAGACCTGAAAATTTGTGAAACTGCAGTATAGTTCCCTTTTATTCTGCAACCCCAAATTTCTTTATATGAAAAATATGTGGGGAGAGAAGTGGATGTGCTAAGATGCTTCAAGGGCTTCCAGGCAAATACACTCTTAGGGCAGGGTCATATGACATCGTTAGTCTTGGATGTTGTCAAAAATAGAGGTCTTGCTGTGAGACTGTGAGACATAACAACTGGCACTTTCTAGTGGTTCTGGTTATGTCATGACTTTGAACATTAGAAATACTCTATTAAAATGAAACTTCCTTTAGAATACCGTACCTACAGCAAACCTACAGCTGCTATAGGCCCTTCAGCTCCCCACATTCTGTATTATTTCCTCCTTTTTATATAGGATCTACATTTCATAGGATGCTTTTCTGACTGACTAATTTGGACAGGGCTGAGCTGCTGCAAACCTTCAGCAATCATTTTAACAGCTAGCAGCAGTTTGCTTTGTTAATTTTTTCCCTGTGAGGTAAATTCCTCTTTCATGTGATTCCTGCCTTTCTTAGAATAATAAAAGATTCTTCTATCTTTCATCTGCTAATTTAGTAATTCTCCCTTAAATAACTCTTGTTTTTTCTTTCTCTGGACTTGAATCTTGCCTAGAAGCAAGCATAAGATTATTGGACTCAAGTTTTATTTTTCTCCATTCTCAAGCCATTCCACACTGCCAGCGAACTGCAGAAGGAAGAGGTCACCCTTTGAAGCTTGAGTCCGTATTCTGTGTGCTATGAAGTTGTCTTCCACACAATAAAGTTCTTTTTTTCCCCTCTATTTCACATTACCTAAGTAATTAAACTTATTCATTACTCTAACATTCAATGGCCTCAAGAGTTCTTCTGGTAATGGCTTGTGCCTGTCAAACTCTGCTTAAAGTGGCAGATAGCCATTGCTGTTCCAGGATTAGATGACCTTGTGAAAGTTTTGCTCCCTGAATTAGTTTAGAATTTGAAAGTTTCAGAAGTTCTGAGTAATAGGTTTTTAGGTAGTAAAGTTTGTAACTATTCTGCCTGGGATATCTGGGCTAAGGAGTAGGATGAAACCTGAAAAATTTCCTGCTCCAATTCTATATTAATATCCATAAGATGCCATTAGCTTCTGCTGACACAGCCATGTTGTTCATTGGGAATTCAGTATGAAAGAAAACTGAAGAGAGACTTTCCTTTTCATTAGGAATTTTATTCTGGTGGAAGAAAAAAAATACCCATAAAGCAAAACCTCGAATGTCTCTTTTTTTTTCTTCTTCTGGGAAGTGAGAAACTACTGAAGATACGTTGTCTACATTTTGCATGCATCTTATTGTCACTGTCCCATTGTAACATAAGGTTGTATACTCTGGTTGTTGCTATGCAGGAAATCCTTTCAATAAGCCAGTGTTGGAGAATACTTACTGAATTGGGCTGTGGAGGCAAGGGAGATGGAAAAATGCTTCCTCTGTGCATAGGGGCTAGTGCTGCCATCTCAAAAAAGAGGATTACATGCATGGTACTGTCTCTAGAACAGTAGAAAAAAACTTATTTTCTTTTTCGATATCTCTGGCATGCACTTTCATTAGATGGGTTAAAGGTGACCAAGTGGTACATAACTGACAGAGACTTGATGACCGTCAGACCTGTACACTACCGTTGAGTCTCACATTTTTATGATGGAACATTTTGAATCAAGGTTCTGGACGTAGATTCCTAACATAGTTCTGAACATTAATACCAACATCAACATCAGAAATGAAGAGAACCCAGCAGATTTTCAAAGACACTGGTATAGTCAACTAGACAGTTTCTACCAGCAACAACAAATACAAATGTTAGGTATTCTGACATTTTGCCTGTTGTGGGGCTTTTTGTTATGTTGAACTTGATAATGTTATTTTAGGTCGAAGTAATACTATGTAGGTCTAAAAATCAGGAAACCTACTTAATGTTGCTGTGTCACTGAAGTGATGGTTATTTGATAATAAGATAGTATACTAAAAAAGATTTCTGTTTTCTATCAGGTTAACAAAATTGACACAGCCCATCTTACTATAGGAGATGACATGAAAATAACCACATCTAACATTTGGTAATATGGGACACGAATAGACGTGTTGTTCACATAATGACAGCAACTTGAATAATGTTGAGTGCATAAATAAGATAATTAACCAAGTAAAAATGCATGATAGCTACACGAAAATGGATTGTTCAGTAATTGGAAACTATTATTTTTATTTAAGCTGCTGCAGAAATGACCTTACTATGTGAGGCTTGGTTACTACTATAAAAAAATATGTTTAATACTCGCCATATGAGAAATTCATGCCATGTACTCGATCTTAAATGAAGTCTGTGGTTAAATGTTGTGGAGTGTATTGGGGTCTTTTATCAGAGAGGAGGCAGTCTTTGGAGCAGTCACCATAAATAGTGGCTGTGCAGTCCACCTGAAACAGTAAAGAGAAGGTTTGGGTCCCAGAACTAAAAAACAAGAGACAGACCTTGACTGAAATAGCCAACCACTTTTCATGAATATTAGACTGGTAGATTTGCAACTATGCAATCTATACTAACTGTGAAAATGACATTCATCTGTAAACACAATTTCTGTATTAGATAGCCCAGCTAGACTGTTTCTGTAGTGTATATGCAGAAAGATTCAATTTATCTCATTCTAATGTAGAGACCAAAACTAGTTGTGATGAACTACCTCCTAAAAGTACTTTTTCCCCACTGCCTAAGGAAGAGTGTAGATAGGTAGGTGTCTTGTGCAGGCAGAAACCATTCTACCTTACTTCTGATTAATAAACAGAGACAAGATATTTGTCATCATTTGCCAGAAACTGGAATTTATTTCAGAAAGAACAAAAGGGAGTGATCATCCCCACTCCTGCAAGCTAGTGCAGGATAGCCAAAGCTACAATTGATTCTTCCTTCATCAAAGAAGCCAGTTGGCATGCCATGAAGAAGGGCAGAAGAGCAGAAGAAATGGTCCTGTGATTAAATGATTGAGAATATCCTCAATGAATATCTGTCTGGATTAAAGATATGTCCTTTGTATATCTCTTAGGTGACTTTAGGCAACTCTGTCAGGCACAGTCTCCTTCTTTAGATTTGTACTTTCATTTTATTCTGAGTTTTGCCTGTCTTCTCTTCTGTGACTTATAACTTGTTGGAGGTGGGTGGGATGATTCCAGGGGTGTGTGTTCAGACAGAGCCTTCCACCACAGGGCTTCAAGCTGCAGATATAATGGAAAAATATATTAATAATTAATAAAATGAAAATTCCTATTGTGCACAGGACGATCCATGAAGCACAAGCTCAGCTGTAGGGCTATGCCTAAACTGCATAACTAAGAACTTAATTAATAAGAAAACAACTGATGACGTTGGGGAAAAGCTTGAATCTAGACATGAAAAAGGTGTTTTACTGTATTGAGGTGCACTGTGGGAAAAATAAGAGAGCTGTGCAACTGAATTATTAGGTGATACAGTTGAAGGAAGACTGCATTTGACAAGAATGTTAAGATAATGGCCACTTGGATTGTCTAGAATGCTGGTCTTCATACTTCCTGGAAGCACAGAATATTTTAGGTTGAAAGAGACCTTTGTAGATTCCCTAATCCAAATTCCTCCTCAAACCAGTGCTAATCTGTGATTAGATCAGGTTGCTCGGGATGTGGAGCTAAGATGGACATTTCACAGCCTCCCTGGGCAACTCGTTCCATTCCAGTACTTAAGCATTCTTATAATGAAATTTGTTTTCCTTGTATTTAGCAAGAACTACTATGCTTCAACTTATGATCCAGGCCTCTTTTTCTTCATGTTGCATCTCTAAGAAGGATCTGCTTTTTGTCTTTCCTGTTAGCTCACCATCAGGTAGTTTAGAAGAGTCATAAGATCTTCCCCGAGCCTTCTCCTTTTGAGTCTAGGCAAATTCAGGTTTCTCAGCCTTTCCTGACAAATCATGTGCTCCTGTTGCCTACCCATCCCACTGCTGCTTCGTTATACGATCTTCATTTGGTCAATAGTTCTTGTAAATCAAAAGTCTCAACACCAGATAAAGCCAGGTGTGGACTACAAGTGTTAAATAGAAGGCATTAATTACTTCCCTTGACCTTCTGGCTACTCAACCTAATATTTGGTGAGTCTTCATTACTCTAAAGAGGTTTTCCATCTTTTTAACGCTAAAAAGTAGTTGCGGTTTACTTAATATATTGCTAAGCACAACTAGTCATGATATTGAAGAATGCAACAAGATGAAGAGGAATCATAGGTATAATAAAAGTCCTTTTCCCAAGGTTTTAGAAAGAAGTCTCTGATGGTTAAACTCTTAATGAGGTGAAGAGAAGGACATTCTGTGCTGTTGTAGACCAAACCTTTTCTTCTGTCTTGCCTTGTTGGGGGAGATGTGGATCCTGAAACTGTACTATTTCCTTCATAATTTTAATTTCCCAAAGAATTCATACTGATTCATGAAAACATCAAACTAGAGAATTTCCTTTCTCCGCAAAGGCGTGTAATATTCCAGAGCCGCATGGCAGCCTTTGCCCTGAGAGAAAAGTAGAATATAGGAAACATTAATGCCTTCCAGTGAAAGAGAGTATAGTTCTTCGCAAAATAATAAAAATTCTGGGCTCTGAGGCCATTATAAATAACCAATTTACATGACTTTAGATCTTCTTTCTCTTTTTCCTTTAGTGGCCTGTAGAGAGACACAGATCATGCCCTCTAAAATAGCCATTCATTCTTCAAAGAATTTTTGTTTATCTTTTATTTATTACTTTTTCTTCATCTTTTTACCTTAATACATATCTTATGTAGTTCTGTGCTTTTGGCTGACACTGTTTCTTATAAAAAATATACGAAAGTGAGAAAAGTTACATGTGGAAAAAAAATATTTGCAAAAATACAATGGAGACCTGAGCATCCCGTGAGAACACCTCTCTGTGGAGGATTTCCCATGACATTCTCTTGGTGATACAAGTGATCAGATAGAAAAAGGATTCATACAGAATATATCACTAATCACTGCCTCTTTTTCTGGGATCTTTTGTGCGTGTTCTCTCCTTAGTTGTTTTCCTCAGTTCCTCTTGATACATTACTTACTTTTTTTCTATTGGCAGCTTTTAAGACAGGTGCAAAAGGGAGTTCACAGAGCAGGAAAGGTGTGGCAAGGAATCAGAGCCATCATAAAACAATAAAAATATGGTTGAGGAAGCCTTACTTCATAGACCTAGATCAAGGCTGTAACTGTTTTTCAGCCTGTGTGGTTGGATTTGAAAGGACTTGCAAATAAGATGTAATTATAGTGAAACGTGCCCATTTTTTGGGGAGCAGTTGAAATGGAAACACTGTGATGGAAGTTCCAAATTTTTAATTCAAAAGTATAGCTTGTTTTACAATCTCAGTGAATATGTCCCTTTTAAGTAGGCTTTTGAGGAAATAATTCCTTGGTTATATTCAAAGAAGGTGGATATGATTTTTTTTTTGGTCAAATATGGATTAAAGAGGCACAAAGCTGAACTCTTATATTATCCATAAACATAACATTTAACTTCTTTATTTGTTACAAAGAAAGAAGTAAGTACACATTATGTGGCTAAAGGAATTACAATAACATGCAAAATTACCATGGGATTAATAGACTTACTACATAACAACACGTATCAGAGAAAACTTAAGTCAATGGAGTGTGATAACATTTCACATAACTGAGAAACAGAGTCACAGGGAGGATTAGAAGTGCTTTGAGATCAGGAAATCTTTTAATCCAACGAATTGTTCATAGTTTTAAAGTAACAACTAAGTGTTGAGGAGAACACAAAGGGCCAAATTCATCCCACGCGTGACTCAGTGGAAATCAGCAAAATTACTCCTGGAATTAACCTGGTCCAAAAGACCTTGCAAAGGATAAAAAGATGATGGAAAAAGAACTACAGTACATGGAATTGTAAAAAGACATATTATAAAGTAAGTCTCTTTTGGTCCGTCACCTACATTTGAATGCTTCCCTTTTTCTTTTTGCTGCACACAATGCTGATGACAGAAAAAATTGCCAAAATTAAATATATATATCCTTTACCAAATGAGTTCAGAGCAGAGAGTCAGTGAAGTAACATGATAAACTTAGCCTGGTATGTTATATAAATGGGGCTATTAATGTAAATGGTACTTCATTAATAACTCCATTTTTGTCATGACATTTCTATTTGTCTGGGCAGTGTGAGGGTGGATTTTACATGATATTCAGTAGGCTCCACCTGATATAATGATTTCCTGAATAGAACGTGGCAGAACACGATTTAAACCGTCTTTTAAATTCTGGGTTATCCACCTAAGACTAGTGTTAATTAGCAGGTCCCAAACATATTTGCAGACCGGTGGGTAAAGAAATATAATGCAGCCATATGTTACAGACAACAGAGATGTGATTGCTATGTAAATGGTTCACAGTTGGATAGATTGCATTAGAATTCTGATCCTTGAGATTCTATAACAGAAAAATGTTGTGGGAATAAAATGTATATTTGAGAATATAGCTTTTTTTTGCCAATGTTGTTAATATGATCATAATCCTCTCTGTATATCTGTTAGTAGAGGTCAACATTATGATTACGACAAAAGTGTAGTGGATATCTTGGGGTTTTTTTAGCCTCCCAATAAATATTATAATTTAGCACACTCTTGGAAATGTCACCCATAAGAATTTTCATAATGATACTGAACAATCCTGAGCACTTATCACAAGTAAGGTCATTAGAAAGAATATTCTTTTTCCACTGAAAACACAATCCTTCTGAACTGGGTTCATCCTTCTGAACTGGGTTATGAAAACATTGTGGAGGATATTGTCACCATATTTCATACATCATGAATAAGTTGACCTATCCAATTAGGAGTAGGTGCATTTTGCCAAGGTGAATAGCATTGCAGAATGACATAATGGGTTGGACTTCACGCCTTTGATACCTTTTCATGTATTTCAGGTATTAGTGGAGTTTTCTTCTGACTTTCAGTAGGGCAAGTTTTGTCATTTGTATTTGCATTATGTACAGATATTGAATATGTTCCTGGATTCTGTTTCCTTTCCTCAGATTTTGTTTTACATCCTGATTATCTGATAACTGGTATATTGTTCCCATGCCTCCAAACTCACACAAAATTAGCATCTATGACCTTGATTTCATCAACCTTTATGTGCCCAAGGCTGTGAGATGTAATTAAATGTTTGATAAATTTTTAGATGTAAAAGAAAGAAAAATAAAAAAAAGTGAGAACTTTGATGCAAGTCAAACAATATTACTTGCAGTGCCAGATTCCTGTCTAAAAGATTTTAATTGAAGTTTTACAAATGAAATACTAGGAACTGTTGGCTACATACCATTTCTTTATGAAATAGATGAAACTTCGGGGATTTACAGACATTTTTGTAGGTACTTACCATTTATCTGAATAATGACTTACATCCTACAAATCACAGTGAGGAAAACAAAGTACTCCCTTAAATCACATTCTGCCATTTTTGTCCCAGATCTACCTTTCCTGTTCCACTTAGTGGTAGATGTCGGCAATGTAAAATTGAATGTGTGGTCTTCGTTTTTCAATACTAATTTTGATTAATAAAATAAAATTCTGAAATAAAATTAAAACCATAATATTTTGAATGGTAAATCAGACTTAGCTATTATTCCCTGTTCCCCTGTTTTTAGAACTAGTTGTATAAGCTTATGCTTCTGACATTATTATGCTCACAAATAAATAATGTTCATGGTGTGTTTTTTTGGTTTATTTTTTGGTGGGGGTTTTTGGGGTTTTTTTTTGTTTGTTTTTTTTTTTTTTTGATAGAAATCTAAGAAAGCTATTGCACTAGAATCAGGTTTCAACTAACATTTTTTTTTTAATTAATTTTTTTATACCACATCAGTCCTTTCTGTGATTTTCCTTACAAATTTTGTACAACAAACCATTCAGGAGTCAACATAAACCAGATACTTCCATGAGAGGGTCAGTTCACTGGGAAAAGGATAAGTTTAAGTTCTGGGAGAGTATCATACATGTCAGCTCTGTCCTTTGACATTCAACAGTCATTCAAAATGCTACAGTCCTTTCAGTGGCAGGGTACTGGGCAAGATGGGTCTTTGGCCTGACCTAAAGTGATTGCTTTTATGTTTCTTAAACTTTGGGGTGCTATAAATTTTTAAAACAACTCTTTGTAGCCACTATAATAATTTTCCTTTCTTTATGGCTGGGTTGACAAAGCAGTAGATTGTAATATAACCACAGCAAAATGGTGGCTCCTGAACAGGTGGCTGTCTTTCTAATATGGAAGGATAGGGCAGAGAAAAAGTGCCAGAAGAGAGCCTTGTTCATTTGGGAAATGAATGCTTTAATCATGTGTTATATTCTTGGTATTTTTAAGAAGCTTTTTCAGTATTTTTAAGAATTCTACCTTTGAAGTTTACCACACCACTTCACACCTTCTGTTGGAAAGATCAGATGTGCATGTCAGCAGTATCAAAACCCTGTTATTGGCTTGGAAGGTCCTTGTACTGCGTGCTGTACAACTAAATAAATAGACATGGTCCCTCCTTCTCTCCTGAAGCAAGAGCAAATTTTTGATTTTCAGCTCCAGAATAATTAAGAAAGAGTTTCAGTTATGCTTCATAAACTACCTATTACACAAATCAGTTTTGTGTTATTTACAGTTTGTGATGTTGCAGGACGCAGGTCACTTTTCAACGTTACTTCAGGAGGAGTGCTTTGCTTGGTCTGTACCAGGCTTGAAGTAGGTTCTTGAGAACTGAAAACCTCATGGCTAGATTAGTCCCTCCTGTCTTAGGTCTCCGGCTGCAAAATGTCATCCCTTTTTGTGATCTCTGCAATCAGGTGAGATTGATTGATCTTTAAAATATTTTGGGGGATTCATATCTTAGATAGGCTGAATTGTATTCTGTAAGTTTCTTTCTTCACATACTGGTGAGATGCTCAGGTACGCTCTGTACGTACTGCTAGAGTTTTCTAGCTGGGAGTGAACAAGGCATTTGTACATTGGGTCTACAGGGACATACCTACCGCCCTGCATCCAATGAGTTATTATTGTGCAATAACTTGTTAATGAGTAAGTATTAAAAAAAACTACATCATTGGTAGAAATAACAATGCTTCTTTGGTTCAATTCAAAACACTAGTATGAACATGACTTTCTCCTTGCCTGGATGAATTTCAGTTCTACCGAAATCTTCATTTAAACCTAATTGATTTGAGCCCTATACTCAATACAGTATCTGTACATTACTCCTGAATCAACAGTATTTTCCTGAGGAGTAGGACATCCTGGGGTGTCTGTGGGAGTTATAAAACGTATGTATTTCAAACAGAAAATAAAAAGGAACACATATTTCTGATATGCTTATACCAAACTGTTGTTTGGAATGCCAGGAGTGAAATATTGCCCTGATTATGTGTATCTTTTGGTTCTATGTGATTTACTTGTTATTTTCTAATGTAAAGAAAATATCCCTCTGTTCCTATATCTAATTTTCATAAAGTGCATAAGGACTAGGCATCTTTAAATCTGGAATTCAATGGTATCTTATTTACAAATAAATATGCTTTCTTTGTAGTGATTGCAATTTAGACAGAAGATGGCAGCTCTCCCTTTTCAGTCTTTTAAGTCTGGGGATTGTTCCCAGAACCAAATCAGACTTCCTGGATGTGTTTCTTGTTTACAATGTATGTATACATTGACATTTAAGAATTTCTATGTACTTTATTTCTGACTATCATACATCACTTCATAAAATTAAAGGCAGTTAATGTCCCACAAAATCCTGGATGAGATCAAAATTCTTCTGCACTCTACTGGTTGTTGTACACTACTTCAGGAAATACAGCCTCTAAAATTACCTTTCTGAATCTCTCATTGCTTTGCTAACTGTACTTCTGGTAATGATGGTGGGCTTTTTTGACTTTGTAGCAGGAATCCTGATTGAAATACAATTTATCCATTTTGCCCTTACATTTTTATATTCTGTATCAAAAAGTACAGGGTGATCTAATATGCTTTGAAGGTGAACACTACATTATATGAATTAGATTTCTTTTGGGAGATACCTTCTAAAATCCTGTTCAACAATGTTAAAAAAAAAATTAAATAACCAACAATGAAGAACTTTAAAAAGATAAGAAAATAAAAAATGACTTTGAAACCAGAAGTACTGAAAGTATAAGAGAGATGAAATCTTTGAAGATAAGCTGAAAGAAAATATGATTAACACTGATGAAGCAGAGTAATGCCAAGTGTATGTCATTTCTGAGCCAAACACATTATACAAGGTGGAAATTGATCTTTCAAGACTTGTGTTAACATTTTACTCTTATGCTGTATCAAGTTAAGCGAGAAAAAAAAAAAGAAAAAGCAAAAACTGGACAGTGATATGTCTGTTGAAAGTTAAATATGGTCACGTGTCAACACTTTGTGGAATGACGTAATTCTGGTAAAGTAATTACAGGATTACATAATGGTTCATTTCTAAAGGCTGTCAAATAATGTCAGATACCTTTTGTGGGTCAAAGCCTTAGAAGTTTTCACTGAACATCCATTTTGTTTGTAACTTGTATAGAGATCTGCACATAAGCTGATTTGTAGAGATATTTTATGCATTCATACAATGCAAATCCTTTTCATTATGCATTGCTAAGGGAAAAAAAATTCTCCATAGAGCTGTCCTTGATCTTACTTTAAAATGATAAATCTGTTTTCATGTCATTGTTCCGAGTTTATTGCAAGAGTAACAAATTTCCCTTCAGTCCATATGGTATAACCTCTTCACAGAATCTGTACAGCTATTTTTACTAAAGACTACTGTGCTTGCTTGGGATATAAACTATAATAAAATAATGATTTGATTATTTTTATTTATGTTCTGCACAGCACATAATAAAATAAAGGTTCAGTGATCTTGTACTGTAAATAGCAAAAGCCAACAATGTAAATGGTGTAGATAAATGGTAAATGAAGTATTATTATCAGACAAATGCAATTCTCACTGACCTCTGTAAATATATACAAAAGTAGCTGATCAGATCACCTTAGTTTATACACATGTATAATTATTAAAAGTTTGACTATTTTAAGCACTGTACAAATGTTTCCCTGTGTTCACTACTGACACAATTATATGAGAGAACAGATCCGGTGCTTGAGCTTGTTTAGGTGCTTTGATTCCTCTGAGTTTACACATTTGAAATGGTCACCCAAATTCAATGGTATATGCTTGTTGTTGATTGATGAGATATAACTGTTGTGTTAAAATATCCATAACCTGCCCAATATATACCTGTAATCAGATATTATAAATTAGAGATATATCTGATAATAAGAGTAGTATTATTATTCATGTTCTTGATGAAGTGTAAATTACATGGTTAACTAAAGAATTGAGTCTTTCCCTAAGAAAGAAAAAAACTAGCCAACACTGAGACTTTATTAATTTAACCATTGATGTTTTCATCACATATCATTTATCTTATTCTGTTAGCTTTACCAAATTTGAAATGTCCTAAGGCTCAGACAAACTCTCCTGAAACCTATGGTATCATAAGGCAAATATCTGTTGATTCTTACTGCCACCTGTCAAGAGGACTGTATTGCTTTTCTGAGTCTTGCATTACCACCAACTTTTTTTCCTCTTACACTGTTTATGTTTTACTGTGTTTTTGTTTTACTGTGGAGAATGATGTCTATATCCTTCTTTCAGTTTTGTAGATAATTTGTGGTAATCTACAGCAGCCTCTATGATGATAATTTAAAAGACTGATTACAATTTATAGAACTCCTGCTTAGCTGAGAAATCACACTTCCGTGTCAAAAAGTTTCTAGGCCACTTTAGGTATTTGACCTAGGTCACACACAGTGTAGAAGACATAGGTCACACAGGTAAAAAAGCTCTGTATCTCATAAGAATCTGGAATTTGTTCTTTACCATTTTATGGTCATCCAGAAATATTGCAAGGTTTGTCTAATAGTTTCTTGGGAAAAGGATGAAATTTTGTCCTCAGAGTGAGAAGTGGAAAGCTTCTTTGAGCTCTTCCTCTTTCTCCATTTGATAAGTTGAGGGAAGCTGTTGTCTTCCTTTGAGTATTTAAGGCTATTGGTCAACAAGGTTACTGTATTCTGAATAGTAACGTGTATGTACTGTTACTATTAAGAGCATAATTATTGTCAAACACTCAAAACGTATATGAGTTCTCTTTTAGTGCTAAATCTGAAGAAAACCAACATTGAAATATTTCAGCTTCATGAATATGGATGTACCTACGGGTCTCTTTTTAAAAAAAAAAAAAAAATCTTTATTGTATTTGATATGATTACATGATCAATATTTCCAAAACAATCTATACTACTGATATAGGGGACTCTATAATATAGTCAGACATTTATTAGAGATATATGGCTTATTCATTCAAAGGGTAAGAATTCTGTTTCAGAGAAGAGAAAGGGGTTTTTTTCCCCTTCAAAAAACAGGTAGGCAAAAATCTATGTCAGCTATTGGCAGTACCTCCACTATTCTGTTGCCTCATTCTCTTCTACCCTTCTATGCCCAAAAAATAAGAAAGAAAAAGTTCCCTGAAGATAGTTGGATATGCAGATTGCTTTACTGCCTCTGGAATATTGCCTCACTGCTAAATGTCTTCAGCACAGACTGCTTTGTCACCAGACGTCGCTGGCATCAACCCAAATTCTGTCATTGTTATTTTTCTGGAGAGATTTGATGTTTTTCCTATACAAAATCTAAACCTTCCCTAGGATAGAGACTGAAACTTAAGTGCCTCGTTACCCACGTAAATATCTTACCAAGCAGGTTGCAAGTAAGTCAATCACATTTGAGAATGGAAAATATTTATATTTTCTTATTATTTTAAAATTAAAAAATTAGGAATTTAAAGAATGCAATCAATATAATATTAAGCAATATCCCTATAGTCCATAAATATAAATAACATCAAATATTTAAACATTTCTTTATGAATGCTCTACTTTTTGACTCATAGGTTATTTAAAATAAGACTATTTCCACCTCAGTGCTTGGAGTCCTCACTGAAAATAATTCAATGTTCCTTGAAATACAAAGTGAGAGGACCGTTCTTAGGCAGA
The DNA here is from genome assembly GCF_036013445.1 of Caloenas nicobarica. Lineage (NCBI taxonomy): Eukaryota > Metazoa > Chordata > Aves > Columbiformes > Columbidae > Caloenas > Caloenas nicobarica. Next base: position 179,177,115 of record NC_088245.1, read on the forward strand.
TGGCTAAAATGTTAACGTAAATTCTTGCCCCTTCTCCCATGACTTTGCTTATCAAAACTGAACAGTGTCAAGAAGACACAATGAAAACTTTCCACCTTTCAAGATATCTTGTAGCTTCCTGGTTATGACGCTGATCTTAAAGGTGGCTGTCAGGTGTTCATGTTCCTTAAGAAAAGTGGACACCAAGCCTTGGTCTCCTATGGTTTGTGTAAGTCCCCAGCACCAAAGCTAAGGAACCAAAGCCAGCATAATGAAAGCTTTTTGCTCAGCTGCTCAATTACAGGGCATTATCCATTCTCCATTTGGAATGATGAATGAACTTGTGTAAAAATATTATCTCATGACATAATTATGAACTGGATCATAAAGTATAGAGCAAAGAGAGATGAATGAAGATTCCAGTACTTCATAACTTCTGAATGCCTCATTCTACTACTTGACCAGTGTGTTCCTTTACTAGCTTTCACATTTGTAACATTTCAAATACACGGATAGGCTGTGATATTGTTTGCTGAAATACATTGAAGGAGTAGAAATGTGATGCTGGGTCATGCTCTGCTTCTCCAGGGACGCTATTAGATATATAACATGCTAGCAAGGTACAGTATTTCAAGAATTCTCCACTTTTTAGGTAAATCATATTGACTGAATTGAAGAAGTCCAAAGAGTTTTCATTTGCCACTAGCCAGTATCCAATTCTGGTGGGGAAAATTCCCAAGCCTTGCCCACTCTTGATCACTTTAAACCACTAATATCCCAAAGAAAGGTAGTAAAGGACACTTTTTTTTTTTCCTCTTTTTTTCTCATTTCTTGTGGGAAAGGTTTTTTTCCCTCTCTGCTTGTATAGATATATAGCAGCTGACTATAGCAGTTTGTAAAAATATTTTGGAGATTTATCTTTTTATATTTATGAATTGAATTGTGAATTTGTAACCATAAAGAACATTCCCTCCCTGTCTTTACTTAGGAAGCATTGTTGGAAAAATGCCACAGCCCCTGAAAAGCAGAGACATTACTTGATGTAATAATTACTTCAATAATTGAAATTACTCAGATGAACACTTAATAGCTCCTAACAAATCAAGCTAAAAAAAATATTTTATTTATTATAATATTAAAAGTGTCATATACTTTTTAAAGAATCTTAGATAAATCTTCAGGTTGAGGAGTCTTGAAACTAATTTCTAATTCTAGTCTATTTTTATTTCATTATTTTATTTTATTTTACATTTTAACCAACAAGCCTATAATGAGAGGTAAAGGCAGAACTGTCACTGTGGATTAACAAATATGAGACAATAAAGAATTTCAGGAATCTGTTTGACAATATGGACAGAAGACAAGAACAATCTCAAGGACTTGAGATTTATGTTTACAAGCCTGTGACACTCCAGCACTATAAAAATTGTAGTTTATCGTCTTTTTATTTTATTCATAAAACAGTAGTGATATAATAAATTATTATTGTGTTTAACAAGTATTTAATTAACTTCTCTAAAAAGCTACAAGTCACATTTTGTTAAAACTTCTCTCATATTCTTAAATGCAATTATCTAAAAATTATCAATCATTTTTATTAGTTAATACTTGAAATTGCATGCATATCCAACATAATTATTAACGCCAATCCATTTACTGGTTCATTTAACTCTGGCTATGCACAATTACGTGTGACATTTTGAAAAGAAGCACCATTTTCATAATGATACAATCATTATTTTTTCTGAAGATCAACAAAAGATTTATTCATTTTAATTCTGTTGCTTATCTCTCTACTGTCTAACTTACAAGGGTAAGAGAAGCCAGATGGTAACGGAAAATATAGCTTTTGCAATATATATAATTGCCACTCATAAATTGTTTTTTCTTTTGTACTTTCACTACAGTACAAAATGAGGACAAGAAAGAATGAAGGAAGGAAGGAAGGAAGGAAGGAGAGAAAGAAAGAGAGAAAGAAAGAGAGAAAGAAAGAGAGAGAGAAAGAGAGAAAGAGAGAAAGAGAGAGAGAAAAAAGAGAGAAAGAAAGAGAGAAGGAAGGAAGGAAGGAAGGAAGGGAGGAAGGAAGGAAGGGAGGGAGGGAGGGAGGAAGGAAGGAAGGAAGGAAGGAAGGAAGGAAGGAAGGAAGGAAGGAAGGAAGGAAGGAAAGATTCTCCTCAGAGGTGAAAAAGTTGATTTCCTGAGGCCTACAGCACACAGATCAGGTTTTGCACTGCATCTGTTGATCAAAGAACGATGTTGATTATTCTTTTAAAAAAAATATTGCAGAGCATGAGTTCATTACAAAAAATGTTTTTCAAGTGATTGGAACTTACTGAAGATCATTGCAATGTGTGATGGAAGAAGGTTCATTGACACGATAGCTTACACAGGACTTCAGGTAGAAGAGAAGGTTTTTTTCTGTTTTGCCTCAGACTTGGTTTGGAGATTGAAGAGGTCACTGAGTCCAGATTTAAAACACTCTAGTCAGGTTCCTAGTGTGTTTTAGAAGTCCTCATATGACTTAGATCCATTAGGAGATAGGCGTTTTATCCTCTAGCAATCCTCAAGTGCCTAGAGATTGTTCCATATGAAGTACTTATTGGTTTGATCTTCAGAAGGTTAGAAAACTGTTCAGTGCTGGGATCTAAAAATTAGTCATTCTTTTATGTCAACTACCAATGGTGAAGGATACTCTAGATGTTGTTAGATGCATCTAACATGCTTATACAGTCCAAAATGCAACAAAAAAAGACTTTAGAGTTTCTATCCTGCCCCAGTAATTATTTATGCCACGTGATAAAAAGGAGTCTAGCTTATACTGTGCTCTATTATATTATACTTAGTCACTGTTCAATATTAAGTTATTGTTAGTCACTGCTAAATGTACTGGACATCTTTATTTCTCCTTTATTGATGTGAATGAACAGGACTTGAAACAGTCAGCCAAGGATGGATCAAACAGACATATGAGCATGTGGGGTGGATTTTTCAGGAGGGATTTATAAATTAGAACTTTTATTAATCCTACACTCTCTTTACGGTCAATAGAGAGAAAAAAGATTTCTTCTTTTTAAGTAGACATTTAGGAGAGGTCAGACATACTGCTCTTTGGAAGTTAATTTTGTTATTTTTTTACTTAATTTTGTTTGTTTGTTTACTTGTTTTCCAGTTGAGTTTAAGACACCTTTGGGTTAGTAGCTCAGACACTGATGCCAAACTTTTAGTCCCCTTAAGTAAAGTGAGATCAGTACTACCTTTGGGATCTGGAAGAGTCTTCACTGGATATTGTCTATTTGCTGAAGTGTGTCAGCTGCACGTAGTTTAGTGAAAGTGTGCATTTTCAGCCCTTCTTTAGATGTTGTGCTTGAAACCAAGCATGCTTCTCTTATGTGTTTCTGAATTTGTAGAAATAAATAAAATATAAATAAAAACTTTATGTGGTTATCAAGCTTTGGGGAATAAGTAGCTTCCCTATGAATTTCAATGGTTTCTAAGTGTCATCTTTATTAAACTTCCTTTCTTTATAAAACATCTGTACTATTTCTCCCAAATACATTATGTCCTATTATATCAAATGTAGATGCAATTTTTAAAATTTCAAATTACTATCATATAGCATCTTTTCCGCCTTTCAAAATAACTGTTGACTGCATTGGTCTATATCACCCACAGACAACAAAAAAAGACCCATCGGGTCATTAAGTTGTCTTTTCTTTCAGATTTTAGCAACTTTTTTTTTAATCAGCTGCTGATAAGGATTAAAAAAAAATTACATAGTTTTGCAGTGTATGGATTATGAAGAGAAACATTAAAGCTATGAGTCCCAACATGTCAGTTCAGAGATTTGGACAGATCACTTCTATTTTGTATTGTTAACTGCAGGTACAGTAGTAAATCTTTCCTTGACTATGAACAGTTATTATGCTTATAATTTTTTTTATTATAAGTAAGGCATAGATTTTGCACCAGAAAAAAAAAAGAAAATTACATGTGCATTTAGATACAATGCTGCTGAAATGTTAACTAAGTCATTATACTGTTACACATCTTTAAAATGGGTAAATAAGTACTAACTCTATTTCACATCTGGGAAAGGCACACAGTGATTAGAGATTTTCTTATGTCTTGTCTCCCTTCTCCTGCAGCTCATACATTAGCCTTTGGAATAAAGGGAAAATAAGTTTTGTACTCTACATGTCCATGAGGACTATGGTGCTCCTGTTTTGCCTTGGGGTTCAGTGCTTGCCTTCCTCTTGTATTTTAATGTTTCATTCTGAATTTAATGGTTCTGCACTACACCAGATGGATGGCCCAGCAGATGGAACTCCTCTTTTTAAGTTGTAGATATAGTATAGGCAGAGAATGAGTAATAGCCAACTAGCTTCCCTTATGTGGCCTTGCCTACATGCTGGTATAAAGGAACCTTTTAGCAAGGCAGTAGTTCTGTATCTGTATTCCTTTCATTCTTGGCTTTCGTGGTAATTGGGCGAAAATGTCATGAAATGAGGCTGTTCTGGGACTATCAGAACTGCTGGAACTGGTTTGAGAAATGCAACTGTAAGAATGAATTTGAAATAACTTAGTCCCTCATCTATTCTTATTCTTGGATTTAAATTGTGGGATTTGTTTTGTTTTTTCACACTCTAATCTCTCAATTCGTATTTGTCATCCACTTAAGTCTTACCAGTAGTAGTAGGGCATGATGTGTACTTATATCTATCATTATATGGCAAATTTCTGGACAGGTAACTGCTCCATTCTGCATCATGTTGCAACTTTGGACACCATGCAAATATTATGTAGCAATGTCACTGAATGCTTATTAGAGGCTAATGAGGTTTGGATCACAACCATCTTGGATTGTTTGGCCTTGCAATGAAATATCCATGTCCTGTTACCAAGCACCTCAGCCATTCAATCCCCATTTTACCAAAACATTAATTAAACATCTTCCTTAATTTTAACTAAACAGTTATTGCCTCGTAAAGGATCCTGACCAGGATACATTCTTACTTAATGAGGAAATTATTCTAAAGCTGTTAACAACAAAACAGGGCTTCCCTTGGGAGAAGACATGAATTCTTTTCTTAAGAAGAGACTGAACAACCAGATGGGCACCTTCAAGGCATACACAGCTTCAAGGGGGATCCTTCAAGCACCTCAGCTTGCCAGCAGCAATAGTGCTTGTTTACCATGAAAGAGTTTTCTGTGTTAGCTTGTTCAAATTTTTAATTTGGGAATCATCAAATAGTGGGATGAAAATACGTTAATTGAGGTGAATTGTGTTAAACTCTTCACAGTGTATAGACATGAATATTTGAAAATAAATCAGTGGAAAAAATCAGAACAAATTCAGAGCTGCGGCTTTCTTTTTGCCAGTTTCTGCAGCATTCGTTTAAAAAAAATCAAAATCCCATGTTCCAGCAATTCTTGTGTTTTGTATATAAGACACATTTTTTGCACTGCTATTGTTGCATAACACTGCTGGATTGATTCCAAAATACATATTTTTAATGCTGGAATTTGTTAATACTATAGAAAATAGTATCTGTGAGTAATGAAGACATTAGATTTCTAATCAGAATGCAAATAGGAGAAGATTTTACTTCTTCTATTTGACTATCAGTGCTATCTAAGAATTATTGAGCTTTGATATCGTTGCATCAGTCGTATAAAATTCTATCCTATTTTAGAAGCAGTGCTCATGAAGCTAATATTTCCAGTACTTTAATATGTTGATATTTTATTTCTAAGCCTCAGAACATTTTCTGCTTTTGTATGTATATGTACCTTAAGACTGTGCTGCACATCCTGAAAACTACAATGCATAATGTTTCCTGCTTGTATATTTTAGTTTTTTTCCTGAATAGCTTGAATTTTAGAAAACATACCCGTGACTGGTTCTGAGACTAAAAGGACTAAAGTACTTTTGAGGTAAGCATTTTTTTGACTTTTTTTTTTTCCTTCTTTTTATCATACTATGGACCATAATTTTATTTTCAATTTTGTTAATTTGTCCTGGTTTAGATTTTCCTTCTGGCAAATTCAGTTTGTTGCTCTAAGGAATTAAAGTTTCAGCTAACCTCTATTTTTTTTTTTTTTTTTAATGTCAGAGTTCCTCTCACTATCTCTTTGAGATTCTCTTTTGCTTTATATTTGCTTACTTCCACAGAATAATTCTATTCATTGCCATGGCCTGGTGTATCGCATGTGTGCTGATACCACCCTGGAACATTTGTTCTAGACTTTGCAGTCCTGGGAAGCTGCTTGATGATTTGTGTAATTGCTTGTGCTATTCAAGCATGCATGTCTTCAAAACTTCTTGAACTTAGGAGAGATAAAACTGAGTTGCTATTGATTGGTTCTTCAACATGGACATCTCAGGTATAACCCATGCTGGTATCTGCAAGTGGCAGCTCTTTTAATGCCCTTGAATAATGACTGTGACCTTGGTGTTATTGAACTTTCATTAGAAGTCTTAGTTATATAGCACTAACTATATTTTTACTGTCTCTGCTGTTAAAGAATTCAGAATTAAATTGGGGATGTTTTCTTTCTGGTCAGGTCTAAACCAATAATTTAGGATTTTAAAATTATAATCTGACAAATTGCTTCCATGTTCCCTTCCTATTTGACATTGATGTTGTCTTGGTGTACATGAAAACATCAAAATTATTGTCTGTTTGTAAGGCAGCCTTAAAACTGCGTTTGATTTATCCTTCTAAATATTTATTGCATCTGGTTTTATATTAAATTTGCATTGTGCTTAGGATTCTACAATGAAGGACACTTTATAGAAGTCAGTTGGACTGATTGATAGACTGTGTGAAATCTTTGCAGGAAGTACTATCTTATGTGGTAAACAGACATCAGTGAAGCTAAGGTATTTCTGAGTTCTGAGTAACCACGTGATTGTTGTACCAGCCTACCAAACAGCACAGTTTAGACAGAGTGTTTAGTAATTGCAGAAGAATAAAGCTATTTAGAAAACTGCATGGTTCCAGACAGAAATATTAAAACCATTTTCTTTTGAAATAATTCGGGGGAAGTAGCTTGTACTGGAAAATAAGAATTCTATATAACACTATCAAAAAGTTTAGTCTGTTATTCTCGGCACAGATAAATTAACTTTATTGGCTAGATAACTTTCATGCTCCTGAGAAGGAAATCTTAGAAAATCTGAGCTATTTTAATTGCAAGAAGCAATAAAATTGTTCTTACTATAAAGTCAAAGAATTGTGGATAGCAAAAGAGCACTGACAATCACAATAAAAAGAAAAGCAAGTTAGTTACATACTTTTTATATAATGTAAATACTGAAATATATTTTGATTGATATTTTAAGGCCTGAAACATATTATTATATGTTACATTCAATTGTTTTTAATATGTATTTTAAAATGTAAATAACAACAAACAAAACCATTTTCTTTGATATAATATTACATATACCAGGACAATGTACAATCATGTTATTTTGAAATCAGGGATTTTATCCTTTTCTTTTTACATTTGAATTCTGGGAGGGAGGCAGAATTATGCTACATAAAGCCATATGCAGCCTTAGACAAAAATGTTGATCTAGTCATTATGTGTAGTTTGTATAGACTTTTATCAGTTATGTTATATCACAATAGCTTTATTAGATGCATGAATTTAAATAGAGTTATGTAACAAAACTTTACTTAATCTTTTCAATGTTTCTGAATCTATCATCGTTAAACTTTTTGACTTGTTCTGTCAGTAATAGGAGTTTCACTACTAAAGGGCACATTAGTACCAATTCATTAATGGTAACATCTACATGACTAAGGACTAAGAAGTCTCTGGACCACTACCAGACAATAGGAGAGCAAAACAGTTGGTCTGAGGACCTGATGCCTATTCAATACACATTGCAGAAAGATTTTACCTCAGACTAGCCTGGTCCATGAATATTTGAAGGCTCATTTGCTCCTGGAGTCCATTAGAAGCCTCATTTTGGTTTCAATATGAGACACTTGGTTTGTGTGTGCTGAGACTGCTCCATGATGTGAAGCGAAGTGTGATAAGTGGGGACAAGGGAGAGTTTTGTTTAGAAAATACTCTTTATCCAAACTGAAACACCAATACAGGCACATCAGAGTTTACTGAAGGATTTGACTGCATATTAATTCTAGCATTTGGCTTTCTGGAGAGTGGCAGATTTAAAAGCCAAGGAAGACTTTTGCATAGTTTGATGTTCTATTTATAAAATGTGTAGAAAAAAGTATGCATCCAGAAGATTAGCTAAGAATTAGAGGGATGAATGGAAGGTGAACTGAGGCTGTTTCACTTCATTGACATTGCATGCCATGGGAAAGCAAGCTACAGCCTTTAGTTCTAGAGATGTCCCTGACTCCTCCTAGGTTGACAGGCACCTTAAATGAATTCACTGTATAGTGTATTCACAAATCCAAAAGGAGACAATTCGCCCAATAAAAGTCATCTTTACTTCAAAATCGTGCCTATAGCCACACAATGTTATGAGATAAATAAAAACTGTAGCAACCTGTCAAAACGTAAGAGTGCAAAGCAGATTAAGCCAAGTTATAAAACAAAACCAGAAATGCTCATATTACTGGAGAACGTTCATTCCGTATTTCTCAGCTCCCACACAGACTGTTTTGTCAAGCCTCTCCAGCCAGTGACAGTGAAGATATATTCTAATAACCTGTCAGTCACCTGCACAGAGCACAGAACAGGAGTAAAACTATGCCATTAGTTACGGGTCTGATAATTCCCTCCTCTTACAGCATTGATTTCTAGGGTCAGGAACTTGGAAGCTGAGTTCCCCTTAGTTATGCCCAAGGAGAAAACAAAGATTTTGATAATTTAAGTAGTTGCTAAGATCTGGGGTTTTCACTCTTTTTCTCCTGTATTATTGCCTCCAACCAAGTTTTTTCTTAAATCCTCACAAGCAGAGGCTCTCTGATACACTCATGTCAGATGGCATTCATATATGTCTTTCACTACAGAGATATGGAGTTCTTTGACCTGGTTGTGCCTTCACTAGTAACAAAGGGTCAAGGACAACAGAAAGAGCTTCCTCAAATACATGGCAGATAAAACTAACACGAGAGCCAATGTAGGCCCACTGATGAATGGGGTGGGTGCCCTGGTGACAGAAGATACAGAGAAGGCAGAGATACTGAATGCCTTCTTTGTCTCTGTCTACTCTGCCGGAGGCTGTCCTGAGGAGCCCCGTACCCCTGAGGCCCCAGAGGAAGGCAGGACAATGGAGGAGTTTGCCTTAGTTGATGAGGACGGGGTTAGGGACCAGTTAAGCAATCTGGACATCCATACATCCATGGGTCCAGATGGGGTGCATCTGTGGGTGCTGAGGGAGCTGGCTGAAGTCATTGCTGGACCGCTCTCCATCATCTTTGCCAAGTCTTGGGAAACGGGAGAGGTGCCTGAGGACTGGAGGAAAGCAAATGTCACTCCGGTCTTCAAAAAGGGCAAGAAGGAGGACTCGGGCAACTATAGACCGGTCAGCCTCACCTCCATCCCTGGGAAAGTGATGGAACACCTTATCCTTGGTGCCATCTTAAGACATATCAAGGATAAGAGGGTCATCAGGGGCAGTCAACATGGCTTCACCAAGGGGAAGTCGTGTTTGACCAACCTCATAGTCTTTTATGAAGACATAACCAGGTGGATTGATGATGGCAGAGCGGTGAATGTGGTCTACCTTGACTTCAGTAAAGGATTTGACACTGTCTCCCACAGCATCCTCATGGCTAAACTGAGGAAGTGTGGACTGGACGATCGGGTAGTGAGGTGGACTGTGAACTGGCTGAAGGAAAGAAGCCAGAGAGTTTTGGTCAATGGGGCCGAGTCTGGTTGGAGGCCTGTATCTAGTGGAGTGCCTCAAGGGTCGGTACTGGGGCCAGTATTATTCAATATATTCATCAACGACATGGATGAGGGAATTGAGTGCACTATCAGCAAGTTTGCCGATGACATCAAGCTGGGAGGAGTGGCTGACACACCAGAGGGCTGTGCTGCCATCCAGCGAGATCTGGACAGGTTGGAGAGTTGGGCAGGGAAAAATTTAATGAAATATAACAAGGGTAGATGTAGAGTCTTACATCTGGGCAGGAAAAACCCCAGGTTCCAGTATAGGTTGGGGAACAACTTAATAGAGAGCAGTGTAGGGGAAAGGGACCTGGGGGTCCTGGTGGACAGCAGAATGACCATGAGCCAGCACTGTGTCCTTGCGGCCAAGAAGGCCAATGGCATCCTGGGGTGTATTACAAGGGGGGTGGTTAGTAGGTCGAGAGAGGTTCTCCTTCCCCTCTACTCTGCCCTGGTGAGACCTCATCTGGAATATTGTGTCCAGTTCTGGGCCCCTCAGTTCAAGAAGGACAGGGAACTGCTGGAGGGAGTCCAGCACAGGGCCACAAAGATGATTAAGGGAGTGGAGCATCTCCCTTATGAGGAAAGGCTGAGGGAGCTGGGTCTCTTTAGCTTGGAGAAGAGGAGACTGAGGGGTGACCTCGTTAATGTTTATAAATATATAAAGGGTGGGTGTCACGAGGATGGAGCCAGGCTCTTCTTGGTGACAACCAACAGTAAGACAAGGGGTAATGGGTTCAAGCTGGAACACAAGAGGTTCCACTTAAATGTGAGAAGAAACTTCTTCTCAGTGAGGGTGACGGAACACTGGAACAGGCTGCCCAGGGTGGGTGTGGAGTCTCCTTCTCTGGAGACATTCAAAACCCGCCTGGACGCCTTCCTGTATAACCTCATCTAGGTGTTCCTGCTCTGGCAGGGGGATTGGACTAGATGATCTTTTGAGGTCCCTTCCAATCCCTAACATTCTGTGATTTTGTGATTCTGTGTGAAACAGGTGATAATCTTTTATGCAAACATTGTCTAATAATCAAAGCATTTAGTTGTGCTGTTACACTTGGCACATGAAATGAAAATTGAAAGATTAGATGTTAAAAAAGCAGAAGGTATGCAAACTGCATAATATAAAAATTAAAAGTACTAGACTAAGTAAAAACAAATACCTGTAAAAAGTATAGGCAACATATATAGTAACAAACAAAACAGGCAAAAATTAAAAATTGGTAAAAACTTAAGTAAAAAATTCACTGTGCAGATAATCTCTGAGAGCTCAAGGCCAGACATGTTTTAATTACCATAGACACAGCCATTGTGCCTAGACAATTCAGTGATTATAAACATTTATTTTCATCATCATTATACACTTCATTTCCTAAATCCCTCCTAGAAAGCTTCAACGGAGAATAAACTTTCTCCATGTATGAATGACCTTTGTCTCTAACTTTATAACTTTATTAAAATTGGAGCCTTACTCATCTGACAGAATTTTTGTCCCATGTTGTGATTTAACCCCATCAGACAGCTCAGGCCCACGGGCCACTCACTCACTCCCCCACAGTGGGATGGGGGACAGAATAGGAAGGACAAAAATAAGAAAACTTGTGGGTTGAGATAAAGACAGTTTAACAGGTAAAGTAAAAGCTGTGCAGGCAAACGAAGTAAAATAAGGTATTCATTCACTGCTTCCCATTGGCAGGCAGATGTTCAGCTGTCTCTAGGAAAGCAAGACTCCTAGATATGCGCAATGGTTACTTGAGAAGACAAATGCTGTAATTCCAAACATCCCCTTTTTCTCATTCTTCACCCAGTTTATGTTACTGAGTAAGATGTCATATGGTATGGGACATCTGTTTGGTCAGTTCCAGTCAGTTGTCTCAGCTGTGCCTTCTCCCAACTTCTTTTGCACCTCCAGCCTTCTTGCTGGTGGGGCAGTGTGAGAAACAGAGGCCTTGACGCTGTGCAAAAACTGCTCAGCAATAGCTAAAAATTGGTGTGTTGTCAGCACCATTTTGGTCACAAATTCAAAAGACAGCACCATACAGGCTAATATGAAGAATATTTTCCCAGCCAAAACCACTTCACCCAGAAATGCGAGACCTTAATTTTATATCTTGAGAGAAGTTAAGTCTCTCTCTCACTCTCTCCCTCTCTCTCTCTCTCTCTCTCTCTTTCTCTGTTAAACCTCTCTGCCAGAAAGCACTGATAATGGCCCTGGGCATTTGTGAAACGAAGAGGTGTTGGTCACCTTGCTAAGCCACTAGGCCATGTATTAATAGAAGAACAGAAGGCTAGAAGAAAGCCCAGCCCCCACCTAGATGCAGAAGGACTAGGGTCCTAGAACCTGCTTTTGGCAGAGTGTATGTATTTTACATTAGATCGTTATTAGAGAAAGGTAGAACAGTCCTAGAAGAAAAGATCAAAAGCTCAGTTTCTCCCATTTCTGCTGTGCCAGATTCAAGCCCCTCTTGTCTATTTGAGTTCTGGTCCTATGACTCTTGCATTCCTGGCTGCTAATGGTTCTGTTTCAACAAGATGGGTGGGGAAATCGTTAAAAGTAAAAAGCAGAAGCTGTGTCCAAAAGGTGAAAGAAGGTAACCTAGACTTTGGCAAGGTAAACTTAAGTACACAATAAAACAAGCCAAAAAAAAATCTTGTGGAACAATACGCTAACAGCATAAAAATGATATTTTTTTAACATATTAGAAACAGAAACTCTGCCAAAGAATTTGTATAGCCAACATAAGATTGATGTGTAAAAGGAACAATATCAGAAGATAAGACCACTTCATAAAAGTTAAATGAATTCTCTGCATTGGTATTAACAGTGATGGCCATTATAGAAGTGTTTTTTCTTTATGGGTGACCAGTTTAGGGAACTGTCCCAAAAGTGTCATTATAAAAGGTCCTAGAACAAATTGATAGCTGTATGTTGTCAGGATGAAACGACTTTTGTCCAAGAGTTTTAAAGGAAATAAAATATAAGATTGCTGATCTTGTTTATAGTGGATAGCTCACTGCTTCCATTGGCTTTAGTGTGAGATGAATGAATTAATGTAAAGACTGTTTTCTAAAGGACAACAAAAGCATCTGGGCAATTAAAGATTTTTTTTGTCTGGCTGCTGTTTCATGCAAATGTTAAGGGAAATGTGTTAAATAATATTGCTCGTGGACACATTAATATACTTACTATAAATGATAATACAAAACTATGACTAAACAGGTCATTTGTAGAAGGAAGTCTGTGATTCACAAATGCAGTAGATTTTTTTTTAATGCCAGAAAGCATGTACGTGTTATCTACTTGAAACACCCTACATGGATTTTCAAGAAGCTATCAACTAGATCCTTCACCATTGGTTCTTAAAAAACCAAAGTTATCAAGGAGTGAGGGGGAATTTCATGACCAATAATAGATTAAAGAGTGGAAATCAAAAAGTAGCCTTAAATGGTTACTTACTAAAGTGGGCAAGGTAGTGTAGTTATCCCACAAGGCTTTGTTCTTGAATCGATATTTCTTAAATACTTTTATATAATTTAGGATAGGAGATAAACAGGAAGATCCTTAAATTTAGTGCTGTTATACAGCTCTTCAACTTGATCGAAACTGAAGTTTACTGAATCTGCAGTAAATTTCACAGTATGGAGCAGTCAATAAGAATGCAAATTAAATTTCATATGAACAAATGCGAACAAATGCAGGATAATGCAAATGAAGGGAAAAATCAACTCTGAGTTTGCAAACAACAATATGTACTGAATTAGGTATAAATGCCCAGGAATGAGGCTTTCTTACAGACCATTTTACATATCCAATGGTCAAATGCAAATCAAAAATAAAATTGAAACCAGCGAAAAGGGGGGTAAGCAATAAAATGGAAAATCGAATTATGAGACTGAATAGTTCTACGGTACGCCTCTTGAATGCTGCTTACAGTCCTGAGTCTTTCTTCTCAACAAAGATGACAAAAAAGGGCAGCAAAGGTTGTTCAGAGTAGAAAATGATTGACTGAAGTGAGATGTACAGACACATGAAAACAGGAGAACCATAACTAGGTAAAAGGATTTCATACAACTTAAAATTAAACCAGATTTTATTTTCATTGGGTGTTCTGCTTTCCAGAAATACAAGTGAGTTAAAAATCATTGGGGAAAAGTCTGCAGGAGATATTAAATCCATGTTATAGATGTAACCTTTTGCTTAGGAAACTCCTAAACATTAGACTACTGGCATTTTGGACTATTTATGGGCGAGAAGTATCACCTTATTCTTGCCTCTTTTTCTTATAGTTTTCCATAAGCATCTTTCCCGACCATGGTCAGAGACAGGACATTAGAATAGACGTACCATTCTAATGACCCCAGGAAGGCTGTTCTTTCATTCTTATGGAGCCACTTTACATGTATTTACTATTACTTTTTCTCTCTCTTTTTATCAAACTTCTTGCGAATCTATTATTTTTTTCTTTTTTTTTTTTTCCCTGTGTATTATCTAATAGCTGTTGTATATCTGACAATAGCCATCATAAAAATGACTGAAGACATGGACATATAGCAACTTCCGCATAGATAATCAAGACCCTAATCTTGGAATGGATGGATGGAGAATTAGCGGAAACACTATAAATACCCATGTTATAATTAAAATTCAAATACTATTTTCTTTAAATGACTAAAGGAATCTGATCACTTGTCTTCAAGAGAACTACCTACACATGTAAAACATGGAACCTGCATGTACTACTTATTACCTCCTATATGGAATTTACTTTTTTCTCATATCATATTGAATACTGAATACAATTTCTTTGGAGAGTGTCTGGAGTTGCTATCATATATTACTTGTGGTATTTTGAATAAGGGTTTATATCTTGAGTTACTCATAGGTATTTCAAAATCAAGAAGCACCTGTAGCACAGCTAATGGAATGCTAAACTATTTTCTGTTTGGGGGAAGATACAGAAAAAAATAAGAGACTGAAAGTATCTAAACCAGAACCTACCTAAAACATAAATCCCAAGCCCACATATGAAGTCAGTAAACCTGCTTCTCAGCCTTTGGCCTTCTACTATAGATGTAGTAAATGTTCTGGGACAGTCTTGAGGTAGACAAGACTGATTTGGGAGACACCATTTAAAAACATTTACATACCTCGACTCCATATGAAGATCTGTCTTTGGGAACTTTCCTGTGTGTGTATGTTTCTAGAGGCTCTTGATTTATTTAACTGACTTTTCTTTTTAAAAGAAGTTCCAGCATTTTATTCTAAATGTTTATGAAGCAGATTCTTTTTTCTTTGGAAAGGAAGATTATTTCCTTAACTTTGTGAGTAGCAAAGATGTTACTTGAAATAAAGAGTGATGTGAAAAAAAAAAAAAATCTCAGGCTCCACACTTGGATGCTGTGAGCAAAATGAAGAGATTCTTGAAGCTAGCACATACTGGTAGATTTACAGCTCCGCTGTAATTGGTGAAACAGTTGACAAAACATGTTCATACAGAACTCATGAAAAAGGACACTTTCTGCTTCACACACTCAGTGTTTATAGGATTTCTTTTCTTCTTTCATTTTCATTATAGCCAGAGATAATATTGACAAGTTTTACAAACGTGTTTTGACATAAGAACAAAATTATTAGCCTTATTTGTAGGAATCACAAGTTACTCTACTTTAGTAAGATCTTCTCAAGACACCTTTGTGACAATAAGAACTATCCAATGGGCTAAATGAGATATATAGTAATATGCAGTTCTGTCCTGGAAGTATACAATCAATGTAATTATCAGTGGAACCACGGAGTTACTGTAGGTTGGTTTTTTTTTTTCAAAATATTTCCCAAACTTTTCACCAGGCTCTGTAAAAAGTTGTGTTTTCTTAGAAAACTGTTTGTGAAAGGGAAAAAAAAAAAATTCACACAGGTCTAGTTTGTTTCCTCTTGTTTCTGCTTTGCTCTATTTTGCATGGTGGAAAAATCTCATCAGAAATGTCTTATGCTCCTGACCCAGCTCCCTTTGAAAACTGTTTTGTCATCCTTCAGCTCCTTAAAGGAAAAGATGAAAGCAAAAATATGGATGTGTTTCTAATGAGGATAATGAAAGTTGAAAGGCAAGTAGAGGCACTGGAATAAAAGCAAAGTTTAGATACTGATAGATGCTCAGTAGAGAAAGGTGGAAATGATAGGTCTGTAATGTGACTTAATGAAAGGAAACACTTTACTGGAGAACAAAGATTCTGACAAACAATGATGAATGCAGACGCTTGAGATTTCAGTGGGAATCTGAAGTTTATGTAGAGAGATTAGGCTGAGTAGAGGCAATACTATATAAACTTCTTCTGACTTTCTTTGACATAGTATTTAGCCTACCGCTGAGATCTGAAAAAAATATTTTTGATACGCAAAATATTTCTGACACCAGCCTCATAGTATAGTACGAAAGGGCAACAGAGATCAGCACAGACATTTCCCATCAGTTGGTATATTTTTATTCTGATTTTTCTTGAACCACATTTAGGTATATTGCAGTATATTTTCTGGAACAACGGTAGATATTTATCTGAAAAATTATGATGATACATAGCTATTCCTGAAGCTAATATCTCACCTTTCCAGACTGAGTTTGATAAAGAAGCTGACAGTTTATTGGCTGGAGATGGTTTGTACGATTGTTTATGCTGCATTGCTTTTGCCTTGCTTTGTTTTCCTCTCTTCCTGTCCTTAATCTTTGGAACTTCATCTTCTATCTATATTGATAGATATTTTATTTTAATCTGACATAGATCTTTGATGGATGATCATATGGAATATGAAATATTTGGACTATGTAAAGAAAACCTTTGAATATAACAATTTTTTTACTGTCTTGAGTGTAATATAAACTATTAATTATGTACTGTCTTTCTTCTTTTATCAAGCTGTGGACTTTATAGATATAGTAAAATTATCTCTTGCTGTCTTGCACTAGAAAATGTACAATGAGCTTGATGAAAGAAAACGCATTTTATAACCATGGCAACTGTCAGTAACTTCTGTAGATCTCTCTCTCATTTCTCTATGAAGATTGAAAAATGTCATTAATTTTTGTTGATTTTTATTTTTTGTGCAAAAGGAGAAAAAAAAATCAATGATGTACATAATTTTAAATCACATATGGCTAAGTATTTAGGAATCACTGACACAATGAGTATGGCAGGCAGTAAAAAATATTTAGATTCAAATGAATTTGTCAGAGATAGAATTAGCCTTTCCATAAAATTGGATTGTCTCTGTAGTGTCTCTGCAGTGTCTCTGCAAACACTTTAATGATACCTCTAATGATACTTTGTGAAAAACATTGATGTGTATAGCTCTTTTCAAATGCTTTTTTAAAAGAATCTGATACCTCTTTGTCAAGCTGCATCCATCTGCCCAAAAACCTGAGAGGACTTAAAAAAGAAAAATCTCTATGAGGTGATGCTGACAGATTATTCTGGAATTTGGAGACAGTGCTGCCTGAGAAAGGCAACGTTCCTGCTTGATACTATAAGGCTGCTAAATGTATTTCAGTGATATTTCAGAATAACGAGTCACTACCACGGAAACATTCAGTAAACAACATGCTAGTGCTACTATAGTTGAGGGCTGCAATGATCTAGTCAGCTGAAGTTCAAAGACATAAAGAACCTCTCAGATTAAAGGTTTTTTAATGGCCTCACTTTTCAGCTACAAATGAACATTTTGGACTGTCATTCTGTTGATTATTTTAACCCCATGTAGAAGTTGCCTTTGTAATGAGTGAACATTCTGAAAGTCTCACTATAGGAAAACCCTAAAATATATTTGCTCTCCTCTGTTTCTGGTACAGAAGTCATACTTTTCCCTAATACTTCATGTTGAGTTATTTCACTACACAAGCCTTTCTTCTCCATGCCTCCATCTCAGTACCTCTGTTCATACCTTTCCCAAAGGTAGAAGGAGCTGATCTTTAACCAAATTTTGCATAGCCCAACAACGATATCTGACTGTAATACACAGTGTTTCTTGTCCCTTCAAATCTGATTATCTGCTGTCAAAAAATATAAATGGATCTTTAATATCTGCAGCTGAAGCTAATCTCCCATGGAGCATGGATCTGCTTTCAAGAGGTCAGCCTCACTGGTAGAATGAAAGCGATAATTTATGAAAATACAAAGACTGACTGAAAGACTTTTGCCCTGAGACAGCACTTGAGAGGAAATGATAGGTGTCGGGTGACTCTGCACTTTGTATCACAAGTTATAATGTGGACTAAACCTGAAAGCACTCTGGAATCCCGTGGCCAACAAGTTCCCAGAGCATTAGGACCTTTGCTGTAAAAAATTGGCTGGATGGACAGGTCCAAAGAGTTATGGTGAATGGAATTAAATCCAGTTGGTGGCTGGTCACAAGTGGTGTTTCCCAGGGCTCAGTATTGGGGCCAGTTCTGTTTAATCTCTTTATCAATGACCTGGACTAGGGAATCGAGTGTATCCTCAGTAAGTTTGACACCAGGTTGTGTTGGAGTGCTTACCTGCTTGAGACTAGGAAGGCTCTACAGAGGGATCTGGACAGTCTGGGTCATGAGCAGAGGACAGTTGTATGAGGTTCAACAAGGCCAAGAGCCAGGTCCTGCACTTGGGTCACAGTAAGCCCATGCAATGCTACAGACTTGGGAAAGAGTGAATGGAAAGCCGCCTGGTGGAGAAGGAGCTGGGGGTATTGGTTGACTGCTGGCTGAATATGAGCCAGCAGTGTGTCCAGGTAGCCGAGAATACCAAGAGTATCCTGGCTTGTGTCAGAAATAGTGTGGCCAGCAGGATAAGGGCAGTGAGAGTCAATCTGTCTTTGGTGGACCTGCACCTTGAATACTGTGTTCCGTTTTGGACCCCTCACTACAGGAAAGACATTGAGGTGCTGGAGCATGTCCAAAGAAGAGCAACAAAGCTGGTGAAGAGTCTGGAGCACATTTCTTATAGGGAGTGGCTGGAGGATCTGGGGTTGTTTAGCCTGGAGAAAAAGAGGCTGAGGGGAGATCTTAGCACTCTCTGCATCTACTGGAAAGGAGATTGTAACCAGGTGGGTGTCAATCTCTTCTCCCAAGTTACAAGTAATAGGACAAGAGGAAATGGCCTCAAGTTGCACTGGGGGAGGTTTAGATTGGTGGTTAGGAAAACTTTCTTCAGGGAAAGGGTTGTCAAGCATTGGAACAGGCCGCCCAGGGATGTGGTGGAGTCACCATCCCTGGAGGTGTCTAAAAGACATGTAGATGTGGTGCTTAGGGATATGGTTTAGTGGGACTTTGCAGTGTTTGGTTTACAATTGGACTGGCAGATCTTAAAGATCTTTCCCAGCCTAAAAAATTCTGTGATACTATGATTCTATGACCTACAGCTACATCTATATGGAAATGTGCTCTCAGCGAGAGAAGAAACAAGGCCATGAATGTACAAAAGACATGTGTCTCCCTGCTTTCAGATACCCTATGACTCTTTAGCAAACTGCTTGGCATTATAATCCTTTGACAACTACATTGCTAGGCCACCTTCTTCTGGTTTCCTGCATGCAACACAGAACTCCAGAAGGAAAGAAAGCATAATGCCCACATTACCTTTTTAACTGCATTCGCTGCAAAGCAGCCAGAAGAGTGGTTTCATCCTTCTACTCCTTTGCTCAAAATGGGAACTAATAGGTGGTTTATGTTAATTGCTTACAGATTTCTTGTTCATTTCCTTGCTCTTTCTGCTAGATGATTTAGAGTTGTGTGTACAGCAGATTCTCTGTGATGCCTGGGGAGAGTGACAAAACCTTCTTTTGTCCTTCTTGGGAATACTATCAAAACACTACTTGCTTCTCTAAGGAATTCTACAAATCAAACCAGTTAAAAACAAGCCTACAGGTTACACAGATGCAGATTGTTGAGGGGAGAGGTAGAAGAAACCAGACTCTTATATGGAAAGTTTTGGACTTCAGAACATTTTTAAAAAGTGGAATATCCCACTCATAAGCTGTTTCAAAGCCTTTTAAATGAATACTTTCATTCTGAAATAGCAGTCATGTCAAAGACAACATGGAACTCCTTTTCTTCCCCTGTATTTGACTGTGCATCTGAATTGGCTGTTTTTGTTTGAAACTGTGAACATAGCATAGCTCCTGATTTTTAAGAGGGTTTCAGTGTGACCCAAATTGCATTGTATAACACGCAAAAGTTTTTTATTCTTTGAAGTGAGTCAGATTTCCATAGATACCATGTGTTGTGAGAATGTTCTTCAAAAGATTGTGCATATGTATGTGTAAATCAGTAGACTCATATGCCGATAGGTGAAATGTTACCATCTCTAAACATTCAAAAAACATTACTCAAACACCAAAGATCTGTGATTTTAAAATGAGCTTTAAATAGCCATAATTTGAAGGTAAAGTTTCTTTGCTATTTTGTTTTTAAACTCTCCAAATCTATGCACCTACAGTCTTTTCTTCACAAATCTGAGGATGATAAACTTTTAAAGTAAGAACCTTTAGATTCTTTTATAAACAATTATCTGACAAAATGAGTTTAGGCTCTAAAAAACCCCATAGAATATTGTTAAGAGTTACAAAAAAATCGCTAGTTGACAATCCTGAGACATTACGGAGGAAGATATATAAAAGCATTCTTCATAGATTATGTTGGATCAACAGAAGATGTCTTCATGCATTTCTAATGATTCTCTATGTACAACTCTTTACATGCAGCTCTTTGTGATGTATTTAGATGTTCCTGTCACAGCTAATCTTTGTGGTGGCAGTAAAATATATTTAATATTTTAAATGCCATTGACTTTTTTTCCTCCTCATTTTCTTCTAGGTATTCCTTCCATCTATCTTTAAAATATCTGAGCTTCTCTTTTCTTACAATCCATTGCCTTAAAAATAAAACACTTTTTTTCAAATGTAGCAATGTTTTTATCTTGATTTTAATATGTAGTGTCTTCACTTCTGATAATTTATAGATCCATGTGTATTTCCTAATTTAAAGTGGCATTTTCTCCACAGTGGTGTGAAGGGTCCTATTAAAGAAAAAAGCTAGAGAAGAGTCCAAGTTTTGTATGAATTCTCTTAAATTTTGCTATGCATGCTGCACTGAAAAGATGTCAGAGTATATAAAGAATACCTAGACAGGAAAGTCTATGACAAAAAGCTCAGTATGATCAGAAGGTTAAATCATTTCAAGGGTAGGAAAACAGTATACCTAAAACTATGATAACTGGATACCATAGGCCTTTTAACTATGCGGAGAAAGATAAATGCATACCTATCTCAGGTTTGGAAATTTATATTCATGGACATCATTATCAAATATGTGTTTGTATAGTAGACTCTTACATATCCACTGATGTAATCCACATTAGCTTTTCTTTGAGAATAATTATTTTCAAAAAAAAGAGGAAAGTCTGGAAAAAAATATTTTAATTTCATGACCATTTGAGTAAGTAGTTTCTATTTGGAAGCTACTAGCATATAGTATTTCTACAGTTTAGTTACATGCACTCCCCCAAAGCGACTCAAGCACAGTATAGAAATTTGACAGAAAAAAATGTCAAATTCAAGCAATGCAGTTTGATTATAGCCTACATAGCTTAAAGCCAGAAGACTTGCAAACATCTAATTAAAGTAGAAAACATCTAATAGAAGCTAGCAAACACTTAATACAAGAAAGAAAAGCACAACATTACAGAAAAGACAGAAGAATAAAGTGCTTTTTGCAGTAGATTTCATAAAACTGACAATGTAACGCAATTAGACACATCAGGGAGCCACAACGCATAAGAGAACATTTCAATAGTGACAGTAAAGTCCATAGAAATTGTTCAGTGTGTTGGAGCAGAGCTTCACATGAATGAAACAGCTGCCTGCTGGGATTAGGCATTAGAGAACAATGAACTGGCCAGCTGCCGACAGCTCGGTAGACACCTGTGAAAGGTAGTTCAGCTAGCCCAACTCAGCAATGCTGATGCCACCAAGAGGTGGTGTGCCTGACTTTTGATTACTATTTTTTTTGCTCAAGTTGCCATACTTTTACTTCCACAGACAGTGATTGTCAAGGGATTGTGCTTGCCCCTTACAGCCAAGACATTGAAGTAAGTGGAGGTCCTGTTTCTTTTAGAATTTGTCTTGTAGACCATGGTTCACTTTTAGAGAAAATTTTAATGAAACTAGGGCACTTAACACTCATTCTTCATTATTTTAAGGAACAATATGAGCATCAAAAGAAAATACCTGTGTATGACATTGTCCGAAACAAAAGCACGTATTAAATTTCTCAAGATTTAAACGTATATTATTGGGAAGCCTTTGCTGAGCACCTGTTTTAGTCAATGGTCCCCATTAATGCGAGATTGGGACAGAAGACAGAAATGGACTTAAAGTCAGGGCAGGTAATCAGGAATTAACACAGATGTAACAGTATGCATCACTTTAAGCATCCCCAAAACTGCAAGTAGTGGTGTTTGGGACAAGTGCTGCTTGACAGAAATCTGGCTGCTAGAGCAAATAAAAATCTTCCTTTTCATTGGTCCCTCCTGTGTTTAGAAAACAAGATTCTAAAATGATTCTTTAGAAATAAGCAGGGCGACGTGATTGATACTCATCTCCATTATCATTGTGTCCCCTTTCTGTCTGAAAGTGTATGTAAGCTGCTGAATACTTGGCTAATAGATTGGTTTAAAACAGAAAAGCCGGTTACTGTTTAAGTGACTTTATTTATAACTGTTTTTTCTATTATACAGTCACCCACAGGCAAACAAATTTTAAGGATGCAAAGTTAGCTTTAATATTTTATAGCTGAATGTTTTATGGCCATTCTTATTAAAATCAGAAATCACACTGGCTCTTCCCTTCGGAGCTGAAATGAACTATAGTACAGATACTCCCAAAGAAAACAACTTTAGAGCATAGACATTAGTCAGAGATGTTACAGATAAAGTCTCACATAGTATTTTCCTATTTTGACCATCCTGGGTACTGATAAGAAGGTGATCTTAAGTCATGGGAAAAGTGGGCATAGACATCTAAGAACTTTAACTGTATACTTACTAGACATGGCCTGACCTTTAAGCCTCAAACTTTGGATTAATTTAAAAATTAAATTCCAATACACATTTTTTGGACCTGTGTCTTCCTTGGTGTCTGATTGCTATTAAATATTCCTCTCCCACCCGAACAGAGCTTCAGTTACTGCAGTAATGTATTCAGGATCTTATGTCACATAAATCTTGAGCCTTTCCAATAAGAAATGTGATGATGAATTCAAATGTGGTCTATTCTTCCCCTCATCTTCTCCCAGAGGAAAGAATCATATGTGTAGTGAAGTGATTTTTGCTGGTTTATTTATGTTTAATATGTGCACTGTGCTTCAGGAGTTTACAGTAGAGAAGTGTGCTTTACTTTTTGTCTGAAAGAGGCTAAGTGGTGATACTATCTATACATTTCAGTGTTATCTCAGAAATATTATTGTGAATAGGCAGTTATCTGTTGGAGAAAAAAAAAAAGTAATACCATACCAGTTTTCTTATTCTTAAAAAAAAATAAACAGAGAAATGTATATTCTTGAATTATACACATTTTCTGAAAATATATCAGTATTTTAAAATAGGGGAATGCTTGAGTGATTAAACTGTGCCCATGGAACCAGTGTTTTGAAAATCTTTATTCTGAGACACATTAAGTAATCTACCTTGGAAGACATTTCTTCCAGGAACAAGCTAATGCAGTGCCAGAAAATCAGCTTTTATAGCATTGTCAAAATATTCCCAGCTATAACACAGTTTTACAAGCAGATACTGGCACGAACATTAGAATACGCTTGAACTTCAAGATTTTTTTTTGTTATTATCTATGCTTTCAATCCATGAGAAAAGGAAAATTACACTAGAAATGTAGCAGTTAACATTATTTTTAATAAAGCAAATCCTCCAGTATCCTGTCATGGAATCTGTTCCTGCTAATAAACTGCAAGATTTAAGTTGTGATACTTCTGAGCACTCTTGTAAGAGAAAACTAGTGCGGAGACCTTGGAACTGGCTAAAATGGTGGAAAGTGATACAGCTGTGTCAGTGTGGAGGTGTTTCTGAGGCTGTTTCTGTTAACTGATGAGCACCGCAAGACCGCAATTGCTGCACCTCTCTCAGACACAAGCTGGTAGCTGTTTCTGGCATTATCCAGCTCTCCGGGGATGTATCATCTCTGTGTGACATTGGCTGACAGGTGGTTCAGAAACTTCTGTGCTATAATTCCTTTTTGTAATATAAGGAGATGAAGGCTTGCATTTTAAAAGCACGTATGAGCCTTACTTCCGCTAAAATCAATGTAGATGGTTCTGTATGCTCGGTGTTTCTAGCGCTAAGCAATTTGCTCAACACAAAAAGAAAAAATATGGAAGAATGGGGAACTGAAACTGGAGAGACTGTGCAAGCATAAGAATTTTAAGCCTTATTTATTCTGACCTAAAAATTAATGTAGGTTTTGTTTTGTGGGGTTTTTTTGTTTGTTTGTTTGGTGGTTTTGATTGCCACACCCACATATATGTGATTACTTTTTAAGATTCTTTCAAACTGTTAAGTACAAGCCTTTCACTCAGTGATTTTAAGAAAGTATGGGAGCAGGAATGGAGTTTAACCATTAACGTGATGCAGCATCTTCCTCAGTCCTTTTTGAGCAGCATCCACAGGCAGTTGTGTGTTGCTTAGTGAAGCTTCCTTACCTCCTTCTCCAAGGAAAAGAACATTAGATTATTTCACCTGTGGAGGACTACGGTGGGTCTGTGGATTCCCTGACGGAGGGCATGGAAACAGAAATTAGCCTTGAAAATACTAAGGCCTACCTGTGAGAAAGATGGGAGTAAAGGAGTATCTGGAGATATTAAGGTGTACCTGTGAGAGAGAAGGGAGTAAAAGAGTAACATTGATGATAGCAAAATTAGCCAATGAGATGTTACTACTGCAACTTGTAACCAATAGCAAAAAGACACTTGAGCTGGTAAAGACTATATAAAAAGGCATTTGTGGCAATAAATGGAGACTGTGGTTTGTACTTAAGAACTTGGTCTATGTCGTTTGTCCGTCTCAAC
The DNA here is from genome assembly GCF_036013445.1 of Caloenas nicobarica. Classification (NCBI taxonomy): domain Eukaryota; kingdom Metazoa; phylum Chordata; class Aves; order Columbiformes; family Columbidae; genus Caloenas; species Caloenas nicobarica. Next base: position 179,202,065 of record NC_088245.1, read on the forward strand.
CGCGACATTTACCTCAAACCACAAGGACTGAATAGGGCCTTAGATGACTTCTTTTGGCTCACTCACTGACTGGAGGGTAGTTTCTGATGAACAAATTTTAAGAAGACAAATGGTGTTACTGGAACAAGTGTGGTTATCTGCAAAGCACTGATGCTATTAACTTCCCAGTGACCTTGCTAAAAGCCTGATACAAAATCTAACGTGTTAGAAACCACAAGTGCATTTATCCTAAAACTACAATAATCTTCAAAACCTTGTTTTCCTTCGTCTACAGAGCAATGAGTTGCACATCACAATGTGAAATCTAACTGATTGACTCTTTGTTCCAGGACACTGTTCAAATATATGGATTAAAATTACTCTTTGGTGGTGCACAAGTACTGGAAAGTCAGTCAAGCTGTTCTGTTGCAGTACCATGCTGAGGCTATGATGTTTAAATGACTGAGCTGGAAGGTGGAAAGGAGAGGAAATTATGCAAAATAAACATAAAGAGTGCCAAACTATTACTTTATGAGCTGCTCTTCTGGGAAACAGGTTTAGCAGTGGTGAGACTTCTTTCAGGCAAATTGATGTGTGGAGGTTTAATGATGGAGCCGGATGCAGCTGGATGCTATTGCCCGTAACATCACACACCTCCACGTTATACAGTGTGCTGGCACCAATGACTCTAACAGAACAGTGCTTTTTTCTTCTGTGTTTTGTAGCTTGCTTTTTTTTTTTTTTTTGATTTAGCTGTTGGGGAAAACTATGAAAGCAGCCACAACATACACAGACATGAGCCACACACCACAGGAAGTGCTCCACACACTAAGTTATGCAAATAACATTTTGTGTTGCATTTTTTTTTCAAGTTCCCTTTGTTTGTGAGTCAATGTCAGCTTTCTCACCAACCTGAGGCTAACACTAAGAGACCTTGTGTAACTACTGCCACTGGGTTACTTCAGCTTAGATAACTGGGAAAAATAAATCTAGGTGTGAAATAAATACCGGATTCTTTTTGTACAACAGATTTAATTAAAACGTAATGACTTAATAACTGACCTTCAACTAGTTCTCAACAGAAAATACAAAGAAGAATTCTTTTACCTGATATGACTGTTCTTTTGAGGTTTTAAACATTTCACAAAAAAACAGTGTATGTTTATTTAATTTTTACAGCCATATAAGCATACTTATATATGAATTCATGTGTGTACACTGATGTGCCTGATAGTATTTAGAATTTTGCCTGAGAGATAACTCTGTAAAGGTGTGTCCACACAGCTTTTCTCCAAAGGACTGTACTTGTAACCATGTAGAAACTCTGTGGGTCAGAGCTTTCACACTGCCGTAATGAGATTCTTGTTATTATTTTTCTTATTATTATTCATCACTGAAATTGGTAGGATAAATCCCATGACTGGAGTATGGCTATCAATGGCTACAGACTGTTCAGAAGGAACAGGCAAGGAAGGAAGGGACCTGAATTTTAGGAAAGCCAACTTCCAGCTGTTCAAGGACATGTCAATGGGACCCCCTGGGAAGCTGCCCTCAGGGACAAAGGACCAGAACAGAGCTGGCAGATCATTAAGGTAGCTTTCTGTAGAGTGCAAGAGCTCTTGATCCCCATGTGTAAGAAAGCAGGAAAGGAACACAAAAGGCCCACATGGCTGAGTTGAGACCTGCTGGTCAAACTGAAGGGCAAGAAGGAAATGCATAGGCAATGGAAGCAGGGACAGGTGTCCTGAGAAGAGTATAGGGATGTTGCCTGGTTGTATAGGGCTGAGGTAAGGAGGGCCAAGATGTGGCTGGAGATAAACTTGGTAAGGGATGCAAAGAATAACAAGAAGGGCTTCTACAAGTATGTGAGTCAGAAAAGGAAGGTCAAAGAAAGTGTGCCCTCCCAATTAACACAACTTGCAAACTAGTGACGATGGATGAGGAGAAGGCTGACGTACTCAACAAATTTTGCCTTGGTTTTCACTGGCAATCTCTTTTACCACACCTCTCGAGTGGATGGACTGCAAGATGGGGACTGAGGGAGCAAATTCTTTTTACTCTGAAATTCATCACCAGCTAGTGCCCAAGTTTGACTTCTGCACCTCAGTTTCCTGCCCCCAAATAGGAGTAATATCTCCATATTCCCCACTGGGGTATTGTAGAAATAAGTACTTCCATATTAGCGAAACACTGGGATACTCTCCTTGTGAACTTCTTAGAGCTGCCTGTGAAGAATTAATCATAGTTCCTATTCAGAAATAAGGTTTAAATTGTATGAAGTAAGTAAAGCCTTAGGTCACACACTGAATAATGAGGGTAAAAGAAAATATTGATCAGCACATTGATCACTAAGTCATCATCATACATTCAAGGCCTGTAGTGAGGCTGAGGTCCTGTGCAAAAGATGTTCTGTAATGGTGTAATTAAAGGTTATAACATGACGCATACATATGAGAGATCAAATCAACACTACAATAGTAACTCCAAACCTGACATTTTTGAGCATTTGAGCAGTCATCCTAACAAGTTATTTTAACATATTTTTGCAGGCATGAACAATATATGTATAGGCAGTACTTAAGTGTCCAAATAAATCAGGTGTGTTAAACTTATTTTTACTGGGGGCCACATCAGCCTCACAGTTGCCTTCAAAGGGCCAAATGTAGTTTCAGGACTGTATAAATGTAAGTACTCCCATCCCACTGGGGGAACGGGGAGTGAGGAGTAGAGCGAGTGGCTGTGTGTGCTGAATTGTCGTCTGGGGTTAAACCACGACAATCAGCTACTGACCATTTTGTTGTATCTATGGGGGAATGAAGAAAAGAAAGGAAAAAACATGTCAATTACTGGCAACTATTGCTGTCCTTTTAACGGTCAAGTAAATGCACAGCAATGCAGTGGTGAGCAGAGGAAGTGAGAATGAACGCTTTGCTTACCTTTGATTATGCAAAACCTGGAGGGACTTTCTTTTTATCTTTTTATCTCATTCTCATGGAAAAATAATACAAAATGAGAAAATTTAAATGTAGAAGTTATGTTTTTAAAGCACCCTTTTCCCTCTTCTCCTTCTAGACACATTCGTATATGCATTTGTTTCTGTAGAGAATTTTTTATAGACTTGCACTTGCTGGATGCAAATATGCAACGTTGCAATTGCATCAAATTACCTTGGTAAAATATGTGGTTGCTATCATGAAATTCCACAATTCTCCCACAGAGTTAATTGTATTGAGTAGTGGATGGATTGTTCTTACTATGCATAGTATATAAGGTACTTCAGGATCATCTGTGGGTGACAGAAGCTACTGTTAATGTCATTGGCTTTTAATCTAAGGGATTCAAAACTCTTTACTATTTATGTACTTCTGTCAAATCCATTTGACCAGCATTACTTTCAGATATTGCATCAGATCTTGAATGGCCTTCTGACTTTTTCAAATCATTCAGTTGCACAGTTCCATTCAGAAAATGCAGTTTTCTAAACAACAGATGAGTCAGCCTTACCTCTTTCCCTAGAAATGTGACAGAACAACTCATTCTGGATGTCATCTCTAAGCATGTTCAGGAAAATAAGATTATCAGTAGTCAACAGGGATTCCCCAAGGGAAAATCATTCTTGACCACTCTGATAGCCTTCTATGATGGCATGACTGGATAAGTAGATGAGGGGAGAGCAGTGGTTGTTGTCTACCTTGACTTCAGCAAGGTTTTTGACACTGTGTCCCATAACAATCTCATAGGTAAGCTCAGGAAGTGTGGGTTAGATGAGTGAACAGTAAAATGGATTGAGAACTGTCTGAATAGCAGAGCTCAAGTGGTGATCAGTGGTTGTGATCAGTGACGCAGAGTCTGGTTGGAGGCCTGTAGCTAGTGGTGTTCCCCAGGGGTCAGTACTAGCTCCAGTCTCATTCAACCTATTCAACAAGCTGGATGAAGAGGCTGACTGTACCCTCAGCAAGTTTGCTGATGATACAAAACTGGGAGGAAAGGCTGATACAGCAGAAGGCTATGCTTATATTCAGTGAGATCTGGATAGGCTAGAGAATTGGGCAGAGAGGAACATAATGAAGTTCAACAAGGGCAAGTTTAGGGTCCTGCACCTAGGGAGGAATAACCCCAAGCACCAGTAGAGGTTAGGGGTTGACCTGCTGGAAAGCAGCATTGCAGAAAGTGACCTAGGAGTCCTGGTGAAGAACAGATTAATGATAAGCCAGCAATGTTCCCTTGTGGTGAAAAAGGCCAATGGTATCCTGGGGTGTACTGAAAGAGTGTGGCGATTCGGTTGAGGGAGGTGATCCTGCTGCTCTAGTCTGCCCTGGTGAGGCCACATATGGAGTATTGTGTCCAGTTCTGGGCTCCCCAGTTTAAGAAAGACAAGGAACTACTGGAGAGAGTCCAGCAGAGGGCTACAAAGGTTATTAGGGAACAAGAACATCTTTTTTATGAGGAGAGACTGAGAGATCTGGGTCTGTTCAACCTGGAAATGAGAAGATGGAGAGGGGATCTTATTAATGCTTATAAATATCTGAAAGGTGGGTGTCAAGAGAATGGGACCAGAATCTTCTCAGTGATGCTCAATGACAGGAAAAGGGGCAAGGGGCAACAGGCACAAACTGAGAGTTCCACTTGCATATGAGAAGAAACTTCTTTACTTTGAGGGTGACAGAGCAGCACTGGAACAGGCTGCCCAGAGAGGTTGTGGAGTCTCCTTCTCTGGAGACATTCAAAACTGACCTCGACACATTCCTGTGCAACCTATTCTAGATGTACCTGCTTTAGCAGGTGGGTTGGACTAGATGATCTCCAGAGGTCCATTCCAACCCCAACCATCCTGTGATTCTGTGAGTCTGTGATTTTGTGTTTCTGTGATTCTGTGATTTAAAAGATTTTCTTGAAAAGTTCCATAAGTAAATGTAATCACTTTTTCCAGATAATTATAGGAGAGCTTTGAACAATGTAGAGATTTCAGTCTTGTACATAATCATTATCCTAGAACAAGATTATAAAGTAGCTAATGCAGATACTCTATAGGAAGTTGTCATACATGATCACATTGAGTATAAATGTGTTTTAAAGCACAAAATTTGACTAAGAATTTATTTTCCCATTAATAAATTCTCTTAGGTCCCAATTTAGTTTTTAAAGATACAGGTAAGTTCTTGGTTATTTAGCAAAATTTAAAAGGTATTCTTTGGTCACATATGCTTTAATAGGATTTAGACATGTGTTCCTAATAAAGCATTTATGGAAATGTTTTCTTAAATTAATGTTCATTACTAGTTTGAGGACACTCAGTACTAAGAACCAGATTCTACTCAATAAACTTATCACGAAACCTCAATATAGGCAAAAGGAGAATAAAATATGCCTTATGTTATATGTTATATGTTGCTTTTTAAGCAAGGAATATTAAAAAATCTGTTTGTGTGCTTTGAGGAAAGCTTAAGCAATTTTTTTCACTGACACTGGTACAAAGTTGGTGAAGGGTTTGGAGGGGGAACTGTATAAGAAGCAGCTAAAGTAACTTGGTTTGTTCACCCTGGAGAAGAGGAGACTAAAGAGAAACCTCACCGTGGTCTGCAGCTTCCTCACAAGGGGAGGAGGAAGGGTAGGTGATGATCTCTTCTCTTTGGTCACTAATGACAGAATTTCAGAGAATGGCAGGAAGATGTGCCAGGGGAGGTTTAGGTTGGACACTAGAAAAAGGTTCTTCACTCAGAGGGTGGTGGAGCACTGGAACAGGCTCCCCAGGGAGGTGTCACAGCCCCAAGCCTGACAGTGTTCAAGAAGAGACTGGACAATGCTCTCAGACACGTGGTGTGAACTGTGGAGTTGTCATATGCAGGGACAGGAGTTGGACTCAATGATCCTTGTGGGTCCCTTCCAACTCAGGACATTCTATGATTCTATGAATCTATTTTATTAAAACAAAGTGGGCATACATTGCCAGTTTATGCTGAAATGGGTGATTAAGCTCAAAGCAAAAAGACACTAAAATATACTTAGGAGACCATTCATTTTACATCTGCTATATAGTGATTACCAATGGATTTACAATCTGAGGATATTAACGACTATATACAGTGTCCTTCTAAAGAACTGTACCATTAGCCTCATTTTATTGACAATTAACTAATGTATTTATTTACCATGGACAGCCTTGGACTTCCTCATCTGATGGGAAAGCAGGTTTGAAAAGAAAACGTCCTGCTGCAGTTGCCTGTTCTGCTATCCTTACCTATTCCTCTAAGTATTGAACTGGCACCAAATTGCAAGTAGTGTCACTGAAAGTACTGCGTTTAGAAGGGCTGCTTTAACAAAGTAGCAGAGCAGGAGGCTGGTTATGGCAGTGACAGCAGCACTAAGAGGATTTCAAAGCATTGTTAGACTTTCTAAATCTTCCTCTTATCATCTTTCCAATTTTTAATTTGCTTACCCATTCAATGCAATCTCTTTTCAGAAGTTTTTCTGTTTCTCTTTCTGGAAGCCAAGTAGTAAACTGGGGCCATTTCCTGCTGCAGTTACCTTGGTTCCTTATTTTATTTTTTGGCACATATATATTAATAACTTATTCAGGTTATTCAAGCACGTAACTTTTTGTACCTTGGGCAGATCAAAAGGCTGCAATAGGCTGTGGAAGTATGTAATCAGTTCTTCTGTTAGATCTGCCTATGCCAAACAAGAGGATGGAAGTGGGAGAGAAGAAAACTAATCTGCAGAAAGCATCCCAAATTCAATTAGAAATGCTTGGTGTGATAGAAATTAGCATTGAACTGAACAAATTCCAAGCTTTGACAGACTGAAGGTCTGAATGCCAGATGCAAAGTGATAATGTGTGCAAAGGTTGATTCCTCATAGGATGTAGCAGCCAAGATGCTGGTGAGGTAACCAAGATACCTACTGAAATGTGAGAGATGGTTTAATGCACTGAACTGTACAAAGCCCTTGGGGATATGGTTGCAGGAGACATCAGTAAATGCAGCACTAGTGGAATTCAGGAGAGTCTGGAGGGAAGGAGATCCTCGAATAAGACTGGAAACCGAGTGAATGTCCATGTATCCCTCATGGACAGGTTTGCATATCCCTTTCTATGTCATTGGGAACATTGAAAAGCAAATAGAGATTTCTACTCACAGAATACAGTCTGCAGAACTGAGGAAAGAATATGCTGAAGAAAGGAAACAGTGACTGGCTTTGCAGAACAGGAGCCTGTAGAAATGGCAATTGAGAAAACAACTTACGTGAATACACAGTTGCTCTAGCAGCAGCAGTTTTTTACAAAAGATCTTTGAAGATCCAGTAAATCATATAAACCCGCTTAGGTTAGATTCTTTAAATCAATGCATTATTCTTCTATAATGCATGCAATATATAAAAACTTTATAAGATAATTCACTTTCGGAAGGGTGACAAATATATTTTGTAAGTCAAAATGAGGATTTGAGAAAAGATCTTAGTATTTTCATGTGATCGATTTTATGTAAGCGCAAAGCATTATGCTTAGAAAGCAGAAACAAGATACACACATTTAAAATAGGTTCTAGATAGACAGAAAAGATCAAGGACTTATCATAGATCTCAAAGTGAATATGTCATTAGTGTGACCCTGTTGCAAAACAGGAAAATCTCAGGGAATGAATTAAGATGACTGTTGGATGCAAGGCATAGGAAGAAATTTTTTTCGAGCTCTTCCTGGCTTTAGTGATCCTTGGCTGAAACAGAGTCCAAAAACATGGTTTAGAGAAGACTGTGATAAGTTGGAGACAGTAGTAAGAATAATAAGAGGTTTAGAAAAAATGACCTATGAAGAAAAAGAAAGGTTGAAATAATTGCATTTATTCTGTCTAGCAGATAGAAGAATAAGGGACAGGAGGCATCAACAGTTTTTTCTGTTAGGTGAAAGGCAGTTACAATGAGGGAAGTGAAAAATTGTTCCCTGTGATCATAAGGTCTAAGAAAGAGAGAAACAAGCTGAATTTTCAGCAAAGAATTAATTCAGTTACTGGGGAAATTTTTAAAAGCTGAGCATTAGTGGAACAATACAATACGATGCCTGCATAAGCAGATTTTTTTTTTAAGAGGCAAAACATATTCTTTTAGTGTTTTTCTAAATGTTTTTTATCCTGCCTGTATGCAGGTAGGAATAGGTGATACCTCCAGCCCTATGATTTCTAAGATTCTGTGCTTAAATGACTGAGAAATTCACCAACTACAACAGAAATTTTCTACTCAACCAGAAAGCAGAGAGCTATTAATCAGGATGTTCTAAGGAGAACTTCTCCAGTGATTAATGAATTCTTGGTAAAGATGAATGAAAACAACTTGCCAATGTGAATGACATTAATTGATTATGAGAAAGATACTGACTAGCATCAGAGAAAGAAAAATGCTGTGCTGAAAGGTACTGAAGCATAACAAAACACTTAACTGCAGTTTCTGAGAAACACAAGTGGGCTGGGCTGTTGCTGACACAGATGAAAAAGAAGAAAAAGAGAGTCCAGAGCAGTGCTTCTTGTCTGCAGTCTACTAGTGGTGAATTCATATAAAAGGACCATCTGAGGATGCAGTGTGTGAACTTGGAAGAGGCAAAGTATTACTCCATTTCCCAAGTCTGCAGCAAAGATGGAATGCAGCATCCCACAAGCAGCATAATGAAAGCTCAGGTTCCGATAGACTGAAAAGGGAGTTTGGGAGGGAGTTTAGGGATTGGGGGGTGGGGGAAAGAATGCTAGTGTTCTGCTAAAACACACTGAGTTCTGACTTAAAAAATAAAACCCCTACAACAATTGCTTATTGCAAATAAAGTTGAAGGAAATTTGCACTCCCTTATTTCAAGTTTGAACTTTGGCCAAACCCCTTTTGAAACAGTGCAGAGTGAAGAGCAACCATGATGTCTCATTTACCAAATGCCATTTATCACTGGGAAAAATATTGCTTCATCAGGACCATGAGAGAAGTTATTATTTTGTTGGTTGGTTGGTTTGTTTGTTTGTTTGTTTGTGTAGAAATACTACTATTTCCTCATGGGTTTCTACAGCTCCAGCCACTATAATAAATGTTCTGATTTGGCCTTCTGGATACGATTGCATTACAAATTACAACATTTATAGCTGCATTGAGCAGGACTAAAAATGAGCTTAAAACAGAAAAGGAACACTTTTTGAATAGAATCAAAATTGAACAAAATTTATGGAAAATGACGAGGCTGAACTGATCAGAAATCACAAGAAGAAAGTCAAGGAACCGCCAACACCTGCTGCACTAATCTGTATTAGCATTTCTGCCTCTCCATTAGAGTGCATTAGGAAGGACAATGCAAGACAATGGGGATTACTTACATGGAAAATGCAATAATGTGTGGTCAAACAAATTGTACTGTGGGCCCATTGTGATCACAGCAGCCAGGGATGAAACCTAAGAAATGGGAAAAATATTACTATTGTGTCAAGAAATGTAATTAAGACTGAAATGATAGTTTTATTCAGAATCCGTATTTCCTGCTTGCTAATGCCTTTCTCAGAAATTTACCTTTCCAGATGATGCATCTCATATTAGTTATTTTCTAGTTCATTCTGTAGTACATTTCCATTAGATAAAAGCAACCTTTATTACAATCAACATAAATTCCTAGCATTAAGAATGAATTAATTGAAAGAAAAATGTGTTAGGAATGCTATATCCTAGTTATTCTAAACTCCGATTGAATTTTCACAAAACCTTTAAGTTATCTGTGTGGAAGGGAAATTTCTGCTTGCTTGCTTGTTTGATTTTGTCATAGGCCTATTTATACTTTGCTATTCTTTGCTAGCTCAAAAATTTGCTTGTGTATAAAACATTAACTTCGGGATATGGAGTGCAATCTTTCTCTGAAACATGTGAGTGGTAGGCAAAGCCTGTGGAGGCAAGATGGAAAAGAATACGTGTTTCCTGGGAGGTGCTCTGGGTCCTGTGGTCCCGATGTTGTGGAGTTTGGTTGCTGGGGCTCAGGGCCAGCCAAAAGCAGCCCCTTCCCACTGCTGATGCCGGGGAGTAGCTCATGGGCAGCATGGTGGGCAGGCGGGAGGCTGTGACGTGGCTACCCGCAGTCCTGGGAGCTGCTCCAGCTCTGCTGTCTCACAGCTCTGCCAGCACCCAGCCCTCACCCTGTGGGCCCAGACGGCGGCCCCATGGCCCTACCTGACCATCCCAGGGTTGTGTCTGACCCTTGTTCCTTTCACTGGGCCTGATCCTGACTCCTGCTCATGCACAGATTCACATCCCAGCCATCACTGACCAGGAGAAGAGACTGCTCTGGGTGGCTGAGGGCCTCAGACTCCACAAGGATGAGAGGAAATGGCTTCGAGTTGCATGAGGGGTGGTTTAGATTGGCTATTAAGAAAAATATATTCATGGCAAGGGTTATCAAGCATTGGTACAGGCTGCCCAGGGAATTGGTTGAGTCACCATCCCTGGAGGTGTTTAAAACATGTGTAGATGAGGTCCTTAGGGACATGGTTTAGTAACAGCGTTAGGTTAATGGTTAGACTTAATGACCTTGAGAGTCTCTTCCAACCAAAATTATGCTATGATTCCATGATTCTATAATAAAACAGCAGTGCAGGGTTTGACAGCAGAAGCCTGGGAGACGTGTGAGTGCTTCAGAGGTTTATACTTCAGAGCATTCCCTCAACACACCTCAACTTCCTCTCAAGAGGGACTTGGGCACACACCAGTCATCCCACTCATCCATGCTGGTGCAAAAGAGAACCTGCACACCTGGCTATGTGGAAGCTGCAGTGATCATTGATGGCAGCTCATGCAAGCCATGGTCCTGTGGCAGGCATGGGACTTTGGCAGAGATCTTCACATGGGTATGTGTCCTGGTGCTGGGGACTGTGTTGGCAAAACTTTAAACTCATGCGATCACAGTAAGAGAGTAGCTGGGAGCCCTGACGCATGGAAAGAACTTCACAAATTCCGCAAAATGGCCTTGGGTAGCTCATAGGAATTAAAAGGCACTGCTTCCTTTCTGCATAATTCAACAGTAATTTCTCCATTAAGAACATATATTGCAGGCACTGAGGAACAGGTGTCAGAAAAGATGAATGGGCACGAAAACTGTGCAGAACTATGATGAAATATACACAAGAATAAGGAATTGTTGTGTAGGGTCTAGCTGTCTTCAAAGGATGATTTGTACTGTAGTAGCTTGGAGAAAAACAGAGTATGATGAATGTAAATACATAACTTAAACCTAGTTAATTTCTTAATTCATTACAATACTTCTTTCCTATAGGCAGCTTGGAAAATTATTGATTAAACAAACAAACAAAACCTAGGTTGATTTTGGCTGGCAACTACTCCAGCCCTAAATCAAATGTTGAATCTGAGGCAGCAGTGTGCTTATCAGCCTCAGGTCATGTCCTTAATGCTCAATGAAAGGGAAACCTGTTTCTCATTCAGTGATTGCTCAGCTATAATAAACTGCTAACATTTTTTAATTTGATACTTTACATACTCATTAAACTCTGGTACCATATAACAGGGCAGAAGGTTTGACTTTTTCCTCAGGAGCAATTTTCTCCTGAAGCCTGAACGTTTCATTGCTGTACTGTAATTTAAAGGGTTATGGAGACCTGGTGGAATAAATTACTCTGTTTATGAAAATAGCCAAAACCAAAGACAAACTTAAAAAAAAAAAGCACCCAGTTTTAGTACATATACTGTTCAGTGGCTTCAAATCACATAATACAGGGGGAAAAGTTATGAAGAGAGAACTTTGTAACTAAACTATCACAGTCTTTATCTCCACAGGAGGTGAAAAGAAAGCTGCAGGATAACTATCTTAAAAACTGATTTATTATGATACTTACTTTCCCATACATACAGAAAAAAAAATCAAAACACACAGACATGTTCAATTTATTCATCCAGTTAGAGAACACAGAGAAAATACTGATCAAAGTACCTAACATAAGTGAATGACTAATCCAATATCAGAAAATAAAACAGGCAGTTAGGCATCAAAGTTCAAGTTTTCAGTCTTCCTTCAGACTGTGTTTCCACATGAGCTGGAGGGTGTGGAATCAAGCATGAAAGCTGTGTTAAATCATCCATTAAAAAGGGAAAATAGTAAAGAATTCAGGTTAATAATTAGAAAGAACTTTAAAATTAATTAAACAGAGCAACAAGACACAAGAGGTTACACTTTATTGAATCAGGAATGCATGTTGTGAAGCATAATGCTATAGGCCAAAACATATTCAGTCACCTGAAGTACTTGTTAATAGACCAGTTAAGCATAGATTGGTATAACTTACTGCTAATATAAAATAGTCACTGCATTTAAAACAGTTCTTAGCCACAAAAACCTTTAGGATTTGATAATGACTTGTACATACTCATCCATGATGAGAAGCAGTTTGTGGTGGGAATACAGTGGGGATTTACCACCAAAATTATGTTTATTTTCCCATTGTCATCTCCTTTTTACCTCAACCCAGGTAGCAGCCCCTTAAGAGGTTCTACAGGAGGTAATGATACCAGTCCATTCTCCGCTATTTCGTAGGTTGTTTTTGCAAGCTGATGCCTCTTTGAATATTCTTTGACTGTGTCCATATTGCTACAATGTTCAAGATTTGAGCCTAAACTCTGTTGACATCCACTTTACATGCAATTTTTTTTTTTTTTCACTATCCGAAGTGACCCAACAGATTCTCTGGACAGGAAAGCACAGGCAAGGTGATGGTTTGTGATGCACTCCAAAGCAATGTGGGGGCAACTATCCCCAGCCATTTGGTGTTACAAACCAATGGCTGAACTTGAGCCCTACTATCACAGGCAGTGTGCTTGTGGCTTTTTACACAGAGAGTATTGTCTGAAGTTAGCTAAAAAAAAAGTACCCTTCTTAAAAGGTAAAACACTAAAACTACAGAAATGTAGCTACTGCTTCATGGCTTCAAAAATAAGCAAGCACTCTAAAGATGTGTCTCTCCTTTACAAAACGCTATAGCATGAACCCCAGAGCAATGATAGATTGACAGTATTTCTTGAGAAAAGAAAAGGGCAGAAATGAAACCCAGAATTAGGGGTGAAGGAAACTAGAGGAGGTAAATGATAGAAAAGTAGAGACCTCAACAGGTACTGATATAAATATGATAATACAGAAGGTGATAGAGGATTGTGGATACCATGAGAAAATAAAAGACAAAGGGACGTATGAAGGCAAAATGCCAGAGTAAAGAGACAGAAAGAAACACCAGGAAAAGAAGAAAATGTTTTTTCTAAAGACAGGTTTTGCTGCAGAGCTGTGGTTGAAATTCAGGCTGAGAATGACCTTCTACTTGTGAAGGGTAGAATAAATGACATATGCAGATTAGAATTTCACTATGAGATCAGATTTATCATCTCTCTAGTCTAGAACCAGCACCAACAGTGGATACCAATTGTTGATACAAAAGCTCAAGAATCCTTCAGTAGCTAAACCTTATATAAACTTCTCCCATATAAGTCCCATATATTTCTTCAAAGTTAGGATTGTTTCAAGACTGATGCTCATCTTTCATTATTCCACACATAATCTCCAGATATTCATGTTGTTCTTATAAACCTCTGATCCTTCTTTGAATATTTTTAAGTTCTTCACATCAAACAATGTCAGGTTGTAGCATGCTCTACTGGTTCCTCTACCAGTTTCTCCCCTGGAAAGCTCTATTTATCTCAGCTGTGAAACAAGAAAGATTTCTGACAACTATACTCAATCTTTTGATACTTCAGTTGGTGTCCAAAGTTAGCTGTGCTGGTTATGGTAATAAATTACCATTTTTGATATGTGTGCATCTACATTAGCCTTTAACTCAGTTGACAAGACCTTTGTAGCAAATTTTCCAACTGTTATCACTTTGGTTTGCAACATAGAGTGATTTAAGAGTGCAGAAACTGGATTACTTCTGGATGAAATTCATCAAAGTAATTCCAACTGCAATGTGGCAGTCAGTAAAAGGTACAGGACTGGAGTTAGTCTGAAGTAAATCTCCAATAAAATGCAAATTATATGGACAACAGGTTCTCAGCAGCAGCTGTTTCACTCAGTAGATACACTCCTCTTGCCTAATAGAAACTGCTAATGCAGACGTAACCATCTTTAATCAGTTTTGCAAGAACAAAGTTTTGCACTGGAAAATCTTTCCTGGTTTTGTTTTTGTTGTGTTCATTCCCTCGTTGTATGTCCTGTTCTTAACATGCTGGAAGAAACAAATCAGTAAATATAGGGGAAGTAAATTAGGCACAAGTGTGTGCTCTTTGTGAATTTGTGGGAAGCTGGAATTTGTGGTGGGAGGTGAAGAAATTCAATAAATGAATGAAAGAGGGAGCATCAGTAGGTAGAGATATGGAAAGACTGAATCTCCCTTGAGAAGATAAAAGGACATTTCAGTAACTGGAAACAGCGAGAATCCATTTGGAGGGCAGAGAGGAAAAGAAGTAGTTGAGATAGTATAGTTGTTTTCAGATCTTCAGTTCAGCTCCAATGCTTCTAAGTAGTGATCTGGAAAGTAAAAGAGAATGGAGTGGGAAAAATGTTGTTTCATTTTATTGAAACCCACACAGGTTTTTATCATAAATGTTCATTTATAATTGCTAAATTTTGTGTAAAGGGAGTTTATAAAACAATGGTATCTGTCCCTCTGGTTATGTGCTAAAAATGACTCATGTTTTGACAAATAATATGGACTTTTCTTACCAATTTCATGTACATCCAGACCTATTGTGCATGCATGGCATAGTATTAGGATTATACACTGTAGTATTATTCAAATATGCAAAGTCCAATTGACATAATAGTCAGGGGAGAGTATGGTTTAATGTATCTGTAATCCACACATTTAAGCTCTCTAAGTATGATTTGACATGACAGCCCATAATGCCTCTAAGCTCTAACTTTCCATTGTGTCTGTGACACATACTCCAACAAATTACAGTATAGCACTGTCTCATGAAATTCCATTTATGATCTGTTTTTGTTACATTTTATTACATATCTATATATGCATATCTATGTATATAAACGTGTACGTGTCTGCCGTTTTTTAATATCTACCCACAAAAGATAAGAACTCAGATAATTCCTTCTTTCAGTCTTTACTTCCCCCTGCTGTGCCTATGCACTGAAGTTAAGTAACCTTGAAGGGCTGTAGAATATGTCTGTGCCATCAGCAGGGGCGTAAAAAGGGAGGCATATATGGGAGGACTAATACTTAGACTGCAAGCTACCAACTTCACTGATGTGTCACAAATGCCCAGTGATCCATTGCACACCATAGTCATCTTCCTGTGTTTTCATCAAGCACTCATTAAATATGGTGCCTATTCCCTAGCCCACAGTCTAGGCTGGAGGCTCCTGGAGGGTTTGATAGCTGATCTGCTTCCAAGGATCATGGATATCAGTGCCACAAAGTTAATGGAGCTGAGCCTGGTGGTAGCTGTGGTCTCCTTTGCAAAGACCCCTTGCTTTTATGAAAAGGGGAGATGGCAGTTGCTGGGGAGTGGCAGCTGTATGTTTCTTCTAAAAACCTAAGGGCAACTGAAATTGGTGGTAGGGACCACACTAAGACAGATCTGCTGTCAATAGCATCTATGATGGACTTAGATGATTACACTGATAATCAGCTTTGAAAGAAAAATGCATAATTCACACTATCTGGTGTCATCTATGGGTGGTAGAACCTGTCTGCCTGCCCAGTGGAGCAAGGTACTTAATGGTATGTGCTTTGGATGTTTAACTAGGCATGTGATGATTTTTCGTTAGCAACTGTGCTAGTAACAAAGCTACATCTGCCATAGGTAAAAGGTAGCTCCAAAACCAGCCCCAGCTAACAAACATTTATATCCCTAAGGAATTGTTCTTGGTTCTAGAAATGAGATTTTTTAATTGAGAGAAGGGATGTGTCATGGCAGTATCATGCAGCGAAGGAGGGGAACACTAAGTAGTAAAACCCCTTTTGAATTATATTCATAATAATCTGATAAACAGAGTTTGTAATATTTGCCTATAAATACACACATAAATACTTATATGGAGAGACTTTTTAGAATAATTTGAGTGCCTTCATGAGTTTAGAGATCTCATAATTGTATGAAGATGCAGCCCTAGTCACTACTTCAAGGTAGGGAGAGAGAAGACTCAGGAGGATGTTATTTTAATAACCTTGGCAGATCATGCATTTACATCTCTGAGCCCTTCTCTCTTCACACTGCCATCCTATCATTAGATCAATCTAATGCTCCTAATTTAATATGCTTTGTCTTTTCCATAAAGAATGAAAGTGCCTGTCTAAATGATTAGATCACTATGAAGAAAAGGTCTGTTAGTGTTCTTTCTATCCAGCGTATCATGTGGAGAAATATCATAATCCTCATTATGCAGCATTCCTTTCTCTGGGCCTGATCGGGTTCCACAAATAGGAAATGTTCAAATTGCCAATATTCATTTGCATAGCTCGCCTGTTTGCCTACTGCTTTTCCACTGGGACTTCTCCCAGGCTGCTTCAAAACATTTCCGTGACCACTTATATTAGGATGGGTTTTTTTCCACTGTTGTACTCACGAACCATTTGATATTTTTTATGGTAGCTTTTAAACATTTATCTCCTTGTCTGCTTACTGCCGCCCAAGCAACGTGTTTCCTGAGTCTTGTCTGTAGAAAAATGCACACCAGAGAGTCTTCCTTTCAACAGCTTCTAATTAGGCTGCTGAGGTTGAGGTCTGAGCAAAGCAATTTTAAGGGTAACCTCCTTGAGCTGTCTCCAGTGCTTCCTGCTCACCAGACCTCACCGCTTAAGAAGCTTATCTGCTAACTTCCTGCTGGTGAGACACTTGCCAATCATCTGACATTACTCCTTCACTGTATCGATGATCTGGAGTGCTGCTTTGAGAATAATAAGAATTAGAAAGAGAACTGACCTCGTACAAAGGAGCGTTGTGGCTCGCGTGCGGAACACAGACATTGTTACAAGTAATGGTTCTACTTCTGGGGCAAACACAGTATCACAAGGTGTAAATATTCCTGCTTCTGCCTGAAAGGCATGTAAACCTGGCCTTTGCATAGCCTGTCTCTTCTGGCTCTAGATGTTAGTTGCCTTGAAATTTTAAGTGATTTTTCACTTTACCCATAATGAAGGAAATGCTCCCCTATGTTG
Source organism: Caloenas nicobarica (assembly GCF_036013445.1). Taxonomy (NCBI): domain Eukaryota; kingdom Metazoa; phylum Chordata; class Aves; order Columbiformes; family Columbidae; genus Caloenas; species Caloenas nicobarica. Next base: position 179,219,218 of record NC_088245.1, read on the forward strand.
TTTTCCCTCCCCTCACTTCTCTGCCCTACAATGTTATTTTAAAGGCAAACAATTTTTCTGGTGTGTTGTTCTTAATTCTGCTTTTTAAAAACTGATAGTTCAGTCAGTTCAAATAGCCTTAAACTTGGAGAGATATGTACCACGTAGCATTCAAGTTGTTTCTGAGAGCTTTGGATTGCATACTGGCCCATTTGGACATTTGTGAAATTAGAAAGTCTCCCTCTTTTTATTGCAAATTGGATAACAAATGTATTTTTTTCGTTGTTTTCTATTCTGTTTAAGAAAGCAAACAAACAAACAACAAACAAAAAATGCAACAAGACATGTAGAAAGCATAATTTGTTATTTCTTCTATTCCCTCCCAAACCTTCCTCTCCTTATTAAGCAGTGGGACATAGCTACATTGTTATTCATGCTGACCTAAGTATTTCAGCCATTAGTCAGTAAAGACATTGGGAATAAAACCCCAGAAAGGTAAATTTGAATCTGTAATTGACATACATTCAAAATATTAATCTATCAGGACTAAAAATTTGTAATATAGATATGAAAACAAACAAACAACAAACAAACTGATGGGAAATTATGGCTTCATAGTGTTCTCTTTTTACAGAGTTGTCTCTGAAAGAATGCCTGTATTTTTATAATCTCTGAAGAACTCTATAGGTTTTATATGTAACGTTTGACCATTTCTTTTTATAGTGTTTATCTGAAGTGACAGAATTGTTTCAGAATTAACTAGTATCAACTGTCTTATAGCTATACAACAGTAAGATACCTCTGCTAAATTTAAATAGCAACTATAAACAAATCGAGGATGTTTACCATTCAATCAGTTTCTCCATGCATTTTCTACAAAGAGGTGTTTAAAATAGTTAGATTCTACGGCAAACATTAACTGATTTTTTTGATCTCTCTGTTCTCAGAATGGCTTCAATCAAGAGATGAATAATTTCTTTTCTGTGATAAGCATATTATAAATACTCAGGCACTTAGAGAAAGAGATGCATAGAACAAACCTTTATCATTTGTGTCAGGCTTTGAGACAGGGAAGGAGTTTCTTCTGATTTTTCTTCATCCCATATGTTCAGCCATGACACAACTCATTTCTGACCATGTTCCCTTATGCTTTATTGGCTGCTTGCCCATTTCTTGGGGCAATTTCACAACATGTGTCTTGAGCTCTATTTGATTCACTCCTCTGAGGTTGATTTCGTCCCTTGGTGCCAATGCCTGTAATATAATTGCCTGTACTCAGTCTGCTTGCAGATAGAATTCTTCTGCTGGGTACATTTTGACACAATCCATGTGGTCCTCATGGTTTGCCAAAGCACTTGCTGCATTACAACCTGTTTTCTTATCAGCAACAAGTGCCTTCCATGATGTCTTTTTTTCTCTGTTGTCCTGGCATCATTTTTGTAAAGACACCTGTCCTTTTTTGGGTTCTCTGCTGAAAGGGAGTTAATAGCTATGGATAATAAAAGCAATCACACAGTTCTTTGGATCTTTATGGTTACTGAGTCACAATTAAAAATTTAAAGAGAGAATAGTTTAATAACATTGATTAGATCCATTAAAGGATTCAAGTCACAACAGCTCCCCATGTTTTATACAATCAAGTTATTCACCCAGAGAGAATAGAACTGGCTTCATTTCCCACTTCTGTATGACTAGCTCCACAATATCTTTTAACTAAGCCAACAAGTTATGCTAGGCAAGGGCACTTTTCAACCTTTCTCATTGAAACCGTGACAATGCACAACACAAAGCTGTAGAATAATGTATCAAAAGTGAACAGAAGTCTCACTTTAGCTTAATGGTTCAGGCGTTTACCTGAATGAAAAAGAGTTTTGTTCAAGCCTCTATTCAAACAACTGTTTACATATTTTACCTTCAGTGGTCTTTGGATAAATGCATTAACATAGAATAACAGGTAAGTCACTGCACAGTCAGTACCTCTAAGTCAGACAAGAGCAGAGTTGGATTTTTTCAAGATTGTAGTTCTTGCATTTAAACATCTAAATTTCAAGTTTTGCTTAACCACACAAGTCTTCATGATCAAGTTTTGTGGGTGGTACCTTATCTGCTTAATGTGGAATACTTAACTATTGCTTATATGATGCGGTCAACATTAGCAGACATTGCTTGTCTCAAGTGGTTTTGCAAGTACTCTGTAAATCCGAAGGTCAGATTCTGGTACTCAGAGATGTAGGTCACTTTATTTCCAAATCAAAAGTATTAAAGGTACTGTACAAGCAGTCAGGATGAATAAAGTTGACCGCACTGAAATTAGAGTGTTTTTAATACTCAGCAACCTATTTCTGGAAAGACACAACATTTGCACAGATATTCCAGCTGTGTATCTACACTAGTTGCCATCTTGGCTCTACACAGAAGGGTTGAGTCTGGATAAACCTGCTGAGCCTAACAGTGTCAGTGCAAACAAATGACATGAATCTAAGAATTCAATGCATCATGAAGACACTCTGTATGGCCAAACCTCAAAATGTTTGAATACACATTAAAGGATTCAATCTGTTGCTAGTAGTTTTGGTCTTTTTGAGCAGGATGCAGGGAGGAAATCCTATTGGATCATGAGATTCCAGAAACAGACAACAAAAAATGACACATAATTGCACTGTATTTTGTTATGACTCTTTTTCCTCCTTGGCCTGAAAGTGTCAGGAAGTACAGACACAGCAAGTGTAAATGAAAAGTCAGACAAAACCACTTTTTTGATTACAAAACAGCTTTAAGTTCCTTTGGCATTTGTTCATCTAGGTTGTTACTTGGTCTATTCTGTTTTCTATCCTTCATCTGCAAATAAATTCGTATTTGGAAAGAGGTCATTTTTTTGAGGCAGCAGTGTCTAAGTACCTAACTAAAGTGTACATTTACTTATGGCTAAAGAGAAATGCTAAATGAAGTTAATCAGGTAATTAATATCCCCCTTTTTTCAGAAATGCCTTCATGTTTTTCTAACCTAGTTTGTCTCACTTTGATTGGTAAAAAAGAAGGATGTCCTTCCCTCCACTCTCTCATTTCTGTTCTTCAAACAAAAAAATTATTCTTACATGAAAGCAAAACAGTTCTGATGTATTTTAAAAGAAAATGAAAGGGAGTCAAACTTTCATCATAACATTAATATTGTAACAGAAATGCTGGTTAACTGGTTAGTGACTGATGCAGTGCACTAAGGGTCAGTTTCTCACCTGCTGTGCTTCATTATGTCTCTAGGACAGTACATCCACCTCTTACCTCCATGGCCAGCTAAGCGTGAACCAGTTGCTAGGCCCAAGTGTGTCCTGCACATACTTTAAGTGCTGAGTGCTGGAGGGTCTTGGGTTCGCGTTCCAAATGGTTTACTCTACATGGTGTCCAAACAAGTAACTTCAGCCTTGGTTCCACCAAATTTGCACCAAAAATCCCCTTCCTGTGCATTAAACCATGAAAACTTCATGCACTCATAAAGTACCCTTTTTTTTGTCCTGATGGAAATGGCTGTAGTATTTCATTTGGACAAAACAAGAATCGCGATAGGTCCTCTCTTTTTTATCTTCTTTTGAAAGTTTCCCATTAGAAATACTTCCTCAAGATGGCGGTGCAGATATGGGTCTCCTCTTGGTAATGTGAACAGGGATCAGAGTGAAAAGAGCACTGATAAGTCTATCTTTAATGCTCTGTTCACATCAAGAAAACTGCTTTCTTTGATAATGACGTTATAAAATACAGTTATTTATTTCATGATATGGAGCACACCACCTGGGGAGCCATGAATAATTCATTGGCTGAGATTGAAAAGATATTTTTATGCTTGGGCCTTGTATTGAGAAGATGAAAATAATATTCCATTCTTTAAAGAATTTAAGAAGTTCTGAATGAGTAACAATTAAGTGAATTAAAGTGAAATTATAGGGTTTTTTTTCCTAGATAAATGGGAGTGGGGGAAAATAAGGGGACATAAAAGCCTTAGGTTATATATGCTTTGGAATGAAAATAAGGCACTGAAGGTTTCTCTTTCCCTTTCCCTTTCCTTTTTGCAGCTGGATGAAGAGAATAAATGGGCTGTGCATGCTCACGCTGCCCCACAAGCTGACAGCCTGCAGAGTTCATCCAACAATAACGGAGGAAGAGTTTTTGCTTGTGGTTGAATGACACAAGCTAATTTTCCCTAGAGGCAATGAAGGAACTGTCTTCCCTTTGGCTAAATACAGAGGTGATGTTGGTAGGGCAAGATGCAAAGTCAAAATCTTTTCCCCTTAAGTTATAAGTTCCTTGTCTGTTTTATTAGTCTGCGAATGCCTCATACATTTATAGTGCTATATAAGTAATAACGTAGGGGACATTAAGCAGATCTTAATAGAAGCTTTCCATTAGCCCTTTCAAGCATGTAAACATACACGGAGAGTACATTTCTTAAATAATCAGATTCCATGATTTGGAAATTTACTTTAAAGAGGCAGTTTGCAGATTTTGTGTAATACAGGTACGGTTCTTTAAAACTTCTGGAAAGGAAGGGGTGGATCAACAACATATAGTTCCTGACATAATTGTGAAATATTCATTTTGGTAAATACACTCTATTGTTCTACCTTGACAATGAACATTTTTGTGCTTTCTGTTACTGTATAGGTATTCTATTTGACATTTCATTACTTTGTATGAAGAGTGTTAAGAAAGTGTGAAGAGTGTTAAGAATATTGATCTGAGACAACTGTGCCAATGCAAAAAACATAGTTTTAATTTAAATAGGTTAGATAATTATGAAGTTGCTAAGCAGATCATCTGATAATGAGTATTGATACAAACAACATAAACTCAGAGAGTGATTTGGAACAAAATATTGGAAACTGTACTAGGGAATCTCAAGTATAAAGCATGGCATAGCTTTTTCTGCTTGAAAATTAACCCACATTATCATCCTAGATAAGTTACTTTCTTTAACTAAAATATTATGCTGCAATATTTTAACTGCCTTAAATGAAGAATATTTTTTCTAATTTTGGAGGTTTTTTCTTAATTCTAAGCACTAGAAAGGAAGAGTGAAAAAAAAAATAAACAGAGTTTTAAGATTTCCTAAACTGCTAGAGACAGTCACTGCTAGGTGACTTCGATGAAGGAAGATCTAGGCATCTGAAAGAATATATCTTTTTTATTTCTTTCTTAGCATTACTAAGCCTTACTTTTTGATGCCTCATCATTGACTGGCTGTCACATCCTGAGCTTAGGAGCTTCCCTATGAAGGTTGCAGGGAAAAGTGCTTCAGAAAGGGGGTTAATAGTCTTCAGGTTGCCTGAAAGTCTGTAAGTGACTTGATTCAATCACAGGCTCAGGGTTCTGTCTTACATTCCATGCCTTTTCATGAAGAGTACAAACACTTAACTCAAGAGGCCTAGGGAGGCACCTTTCTTAGAGATTTCAAGCCTCAAGCCCAGTCCTAATGAAATAGCCTAGTCTGAAGATAGGGGTCTTACTTTTAAAAAATAGTGACCACATCCCATTTTTTTTTTTGCCAAAAATTTTGATGCTTAGAAAAGTGTGGGTTTTGAGGAAGAACTCCCCCTGCAATCCTTCCTTCACTAGCATTCACATATACCATTTTCCAAAAGGATGCCTTGTCCACAAAAGTGGTTAGAGAAGTTAAGGTACTAAAAGCACATCTCTGAAGCTTTCTAGAAAAGAATTCACCGTTAATCACAACAGAAAGAAGATGCACAGCGCTCTAGCTCAGGTACTATGGGTCTCCCTGAAAAAGCAAGTGACCATGATGAGTTCTACTTCTAGGAATGTCTAGAAGTGCCACTAGGAAAAATAAAAACAAACAAACAAACAACAGCAAACAAAACAAGAAAAAAAAAGAAGCAAAGAAAGAAAACCAACACTTTTTGGAGAACAGATCAGGACTAAGCTCTTTTTTATTGGTTGAATGCTCTCAGTATAAGGAAAGCAGTAAAACCTGACCACCTTCCAGAACAAGAACTATTAGGTGAAGAGAGAATGTGGAAGTATGATCTCCCCACTTACTTTGTTATTGTTGTTGTTGTTTTTCCTTTATTGTGAATGAAAATAGCCACGATTTTGTATGGATCACATCTGGTGTGGTGCAAGTTTTGTGCATGTCCACCAGGTTAAGCCTTCCCTAGGAATTTGGCAAATGAACACCTCATCTAAGGATCCATCCAGATCTAGAGGCCAGGATGACAACAATGCCTGAAAGCACAGCAGTCAGCCTGGAAGTACCTATAGCATAGACAGGTTCTGGGGGATCACACATTTGGATTTGCAGTCATAAATTCTACCTTATTCTCATTATTAAAAAATGAACATTTCTCATAGTACTATTTGGACATTTTTTGTTTAGTCACCTACAGAAGAACTAGCTGTTAAGAAAGAGTGAATTTATATTGTTCTTATCCAGTCATTCTGCTGAATCTCTTATAGCCTTCACCCAATTATTGTCTATTTTTGCATGTCTGTGTGTTTTCCTGTCCTCATCTCTAATCCAGTTGCTTTTACAAGACCTTTTGGGACAATCTGGCACTCTGTAGTACTTCTTTAAATTATGGACAAAATTAATCTCAACTGACAGCCTAAACTGTCCTTTATGTTAACTATCATATACATTGTGTGTGGTATTTTTTTTGAGGTATTTTGTCCTAATTGTTGATGCCTTTTGTATTAAGTTACTGAGTCTAGAGCAATGGTACTTCATTCAGCAATTTACACATTAACGAGGTTTGCAAGGCATTCCTAGACTATGGCAGTACAATTATAAGATTAGATTCATCCTCGCAATCTCTGCTTCCTAACAGTTTTGGCAGAATTCAGATTTGCTGGATGCGTTGAATTTAGTACCAAATATCAGCATGCATTAAGGATAAAATTGATGATAAAGCTGGAAACTGGAAAGAAAAGCATCACTGAGCACAGACCAATGCACCGGATGTGGAGGAACTAAGTGAGAAATGACTTCTTTGATGTAAAAACAAAAAACCACTAAAGCCAATCGTGGTGGATTGACCCTGGCCAGCAGCTAGACACCACACAGTTGCTTGCTCACTCCTTCTCCCCAGCAGGATGAAGAGAGAATAGGAAGAGCAGAAGTGAAAAAACTTATGGGTTGAGATAAAGTAAAGGGAAGAAGAAGGAAGGTTGAAAAAGGCTGAAAAAAAAAAAAGAGGCAGTCACTTACCACCTCCCACAAATAGACCAAAGACTATTCAGTCTCTAAGCAATGACTGTTAACCCCAAAAATACCTCTCCTCAGTTTTTGTTGCTGAGCATGCTGCTATACTGCATGCAATATTCCCTTGGTCAATTTGAGTCACCTGCCCAGGTTATATCCCCTCTCAAATTCTTGCACACCATCAGCCTACTCACTGCAGGGGTAGAGTGGGAAAGAGAGAAATCCTTGATGCTATGCAGCTACTGCTCAGCAATGGCCAAATCACTGATGTGTCATCAACGCTGCTTTAGTCATGAGTCCAAAATGGCACCACCCGGACTGCTATGAAGAAAACTCACTCTATCCCAACAAGACCCAGTACATGAGTCCTGGAAAATAGGCTGAGAAATGAAGAGGGAATGAAGTCTCAAAACCACCTATTCAGTCAAAGAAATTCAAAGGTCGTTTATGTTTGTTTATTGTTGTTTGTTTGTTCGTTAGTGTGGTTCGTTTGTCTTGGTTGGTTGTTTTTCTGTACACTTGGTATAATTTTTTCAGTGTCAAATCAAGTCTTATTATATTTTATGCTGAAGAGCATCAGTGGGGAAAAACAAAACAAAAGCATGAGAACAAGCCATAAAGTATGCTACATCACTTTCTAGTGTTCTCTTCATTCTCTGTTTCTATCACAAATAACATCAAGATTCACTTCTGATGATTGACCATTACTTTAATGTCAGAACTACTGAAAAGGTTGTTCTATGAGGGTACTATACCTCTTAGATTGGTAATCACCTGTGATGTGCTTATCAGCACTAAGAATCCCATGGTACACCTGGCTCTAGGAAGATCTGTGAATGCCCTGTGGATTTGTATCTCTACTTGAAAAGCTTTCGTTTGTTTGTTTTTGTTTTTGTGGGGGTTTTTTTGTTTTTTGTTTTTTTTTTTTTTTTTTTTTTTTCCCCCGGGATTGCTCTTACTGATCCACACAGGAGATTATCAGGGAAGTTACAGAAATAGCCAAATGACCATTTTTGTTTAGGTCTTACTATCATTTAACCTGGTTTAGATACATCTATTATAACATTAACCTGGCCTTCAATTCTCTAGAGAATTATATGCATACAATATATATACAATATATTGTAAGGGCTAGGAGAAATCTAGAGAATGTCTGCATAATCAGCAAAGACTTTAACCTAGTTGTATGTAAATTTACCTAACCCTGAGGTAAAATCTTAAGAAAAATCCATAGGATATTTTCTCCTATTTATTATGTTAATAGTCAAGACCATCTGTAAATATGGTTAAGACCATCTGTAAAACACATGAAGATTTGTGAGATTAATGTAATTGTTGTCATATTTGCAAGGAAAAAATACAAGAAGCTCTGTGAAGATAAGAATTTAATTTGCAGAGAGAAGAAAATCAAAGAAAGATTGGCTAAATTCTTCAATTCATTCTGCTGAACGTGTGTGTTTTTTCTAGACTTTAATGTTTCAGCAGTGAAGTTCTGTTGGTTTAAGTAATTATTTTTCCTAACCATTTGTTATGAACCTGTTGATGCAGGATTCTGCCCTCCTAAAGACTCAGGGAACTTTTGCCTTGATATTAGCATTTGCTAGTGGAAATCTGGCATCTCAGATCAAAACACCAATCAGACTTCATAGAGAACTCACTGAGGTGGAAGCACAGGTTTTCTCTGTTGACTCTACCAACATCTGTAACACCATGAGCCAATAGCGTAAGGTATAAGTGTCTTAAACTGCCACAGGTCTAGGTCAATAAAGCATATTGGTTCCCAAAATAAAGACTGAAGTTCCAATACTGAAGATAATGACAAAAACTCTTTGACATCAGTAGGTCAGAATGATAATTAAGGTCTTCAGCATGGCCATTCCACAACTACATGTACCACATAGTTAAAGATGACTTTTAATAGACATGTGCAAAAATAGATACGTGGTTTCTGCCTGGAAAGCCATAAGAGAAGATGTATCCAGCATCTCCTCTCACCATCTATTGCCCAAGAAGTATATACAATAGCCACAATATTTTCATTTTTTAAAAGTATGTGTTCAGTAACTGTTTTCCCATTTATAAAAACAAGACCAAAGATTAAAATGGCTTTAGGAATTAATCTAAGGAAAAGAAAAATGCAAGACTTATTTTAGACAGATGCACTTTTGCAGGTCGTTTCCAGTTGTTAACAAAAACTGAGAAGTGCTGTGTGTATACATTTTGTACGTTTCTTTTATATGCTTGTTTGCATATAGGCCAAATGCTCAACCTTTCTGCAAAATAGAAATAAAATACTTTCATGACACGGAAGTATGATGATAGAGTTAATTAAAGCAGATGAGTTGCTCGGAAATCTCAGATCAGTGATCTTACAGAACAATTATTATTTTTTTTTTTTTTATTAAATGGATTGAAAATAGGATGTACTAGAAATCACGTAAGCATACACATTCTTTTAAGATTTTCTGGCTGATTTCTTGACAAGGTAGGCCTGGATAAACCCCAGACAATTATCTGGATGCTTATCCAAAGTGAAAAGAATACAGTAAGTTTGAACTCTGTTCTTTAGCCGTCACATAACATTTTTATGAACAGCACACAATACACAAGGACCTCAACGCTGCTGATTTCAAATCGTCAGAGAAAAACTTGACTGGTTCTTGATACAAATAGAAAAGGAGTTATCTGTCAAAATAATTGCAACTACAATGAATGATATCCACTGTATATAATACTCTAAATCTAAAAAAATACTGATAAACTTTGCAAATGATAATCCAATTATCTTTATTTAGGTAAAGTGATTATGCCCACTAGAGAAACATTGCCACTTTTGCAATGACATGAGGCTTCTGCTTGCTACACTGAATTAAATCAAAATATCCAGGGACAATGTTTCAATTTTAAATTTTTATACAAATCAAAATAGTAAAATAAAATCTGGGGAAGGAGAATGAATTCACTGCTGGCTACCTTAGCCATCTGTTCTCTCTTTTGCATAGTATGGTTCAACACTGTATCACTTTTTTTACTGACTCGCCATGTTTGATTTACTGACTTTGGTAGGATTAATTTTCTGGATAAAGTCCATGGATATATAATGTAGATATATAGCTCTTTTAGTTATACTTTGATTTTTGAGAGTGTAATCTTAAAACTAAACCTCTCAAAGCATGTGTTATGTGTAATTTTATCTCTAAACACAGGCTCACCCAACTGTTTAAACTAGCTCCATTTGCTGGCACCGTTTGTCTTTGGAAAAAATGCTACAGATAGGATTATTTGATGCAGTAAAGTGCTCAGAGGTGTTGTATGTTGAGTAGGCAAAATTATGATAGCACAGTAGTCTCAGAATCCGAAGTATTAATCAACAATATTCTCTGTTGTTAGGGTTGGAACTGATGAGCTTCCAGGTGCCATGACTGTGGAAACAGGAGCTGGAACTATGTTGGAATTACTTTCACACCGATCTCTCAAAATGCCTTTCTAAGTTTAGAGAAAGGAAATGGAGAGTGTCTAAGATCTTAGTGTAGCTGGGCATGTGGTCCTTAACTTTCTCCATACTTTCAAGATCTTTTATTTTGCACTGTTGAGTGTATTACAGTGGTAAACTGACAACTGTGCTTCCACCATAGGATTACTGTGGATGTTTGCGTATTTATGTCTTTGCTAAGATTTCCTCTTGAGCTTCCTGTGGTCTTTCTCTTCACTGGATATGTACTACTGTGCAGAAAAGTCCTGAAGGAAATTGGTGCCCAACAACTGACTTCCTTCAGAAGAGGCTGTAAGTATGGTTACCTTACTCCAAATACTGTTAATCAAGAAGGAAAAATTAAATGTTATATGAACAGACCTTGATTCCCTTTAATGTTTCTCAGTAAATGACCACTAAAAATAAAATTGTCTTGTTCCAACTTTTCGTTTAGTAAAACAATCATGAACTTTCAGATGCCATGTCACAATCAATACTATGGAACTACACTGTGGCTAATAGCTGCACCTCTGAGGACTTAAAAAACCTGCTGCTGGAAAAACACAGCTCCTTTATACTGTAATGTTTTATTCTAACTAGGACATGGTTGAGGTTAACACAAGAACTGTCTCCTGCTCTCACTGAAGAAAACAGTGATTCAACCAAGTTTCTGCACTGACTATATTTGATTATCTCACGAAGTTGATACAGTAAAATTATGTTTCCCATAAACAGCTGCATGACCTTGTGTAATTCTGTCTTTCTGCTTCAGATGTCCTTGGATTGCCATCTATGAAATATGAATATAAGTTGGGGTTTTTTTAATAAAGAGTTTTGGCATCTTAAAAATGAAAAATAACCTGTAAGTGAAAAGTACTGTTATTGATCATCACGTATGAATATAAAGCTCAGTCTACTACCTTATTTCCTCTCCTTTATAATGCAACAGAATTATAAATGTCAAATAAGGTTTTTGTTAGTCACAAAAAAAGAATAACAAGCTGTGCATAAAACTTTCCCAAGTAAAAACATTATACAATTCTTTTGAAAATACAGTGTATGTACATCCTGAACAGAAAATGTTTCACTAGTGACTGTCATTTTAAAACAAATGTCTTTGTCTATAGTGTTTGTTTTTCCCTGAGGAACAGCTGAAGGTCACATTATTAAAAGTGCTAATAAATTACAATATTTGTCTTAGTTAATTAAAGTTGTCAGATGAAAAATTATCTGATACATTGGATTCTATCTTTTTCTATCTCCATTTAGGTAATTCAGGGAAATGGATTTCAGAATTAAGAAGAAAAGAAATCCAGATTTGTGTTTGGACTGGAAAAAATATAAATAAGTGTTTTTCCAGTTGTGTGAAATATGACAAGTGCATTTTTGCCCCCAAACCACTGCAGTTATGAACAAATGTTAATTCTACATTTTTCTTTGTAAAAAGTCTAAAGCATTGGATGATATGGTATTTTTTCTTTTCTCCTGGCTTTGCATAAGGCTGTAACAGCTTTGAGCAGCCTTACCTGGGACCCTGACTGATACTCTCTGCCCATATGCCCAGGACTTCCATTTCAGTTCAAGACAACGTACTTTAGTCACCGCCTGAGGTACATTGTAGGTCTCTCTGTCTCAGACCCAGTGGGACTGTACCTCATCAGTGCAGGCACTGCCTGTGATGGCATCACCCTGGGCTCATGGCTCATTTCTCCTCATGAAGGAGCTCCACTCCTTAGGCTTCACAACACTAAATCTCAGTGTTTCCTTAGCTAGACAATGATGTCACAAGTGATGTCCTAGAGGTATCCCTAAGTCACATTCAACTAGGAATCTGTGGTAGGATTAATCTGGACAAATGTAGTATCTGGCAAAAGGTAGCACAGTGTAATGCCTATATCTGAACTTTTCTCACAGGTTCCCCTTATAGTCCCTTTATTGTGGATATGAATAGGCAACTTTAGGCAATAACTCATCTGACTTGTTTCAGATACTGCTCTAGAGTAGATCCCCTGCTTCAATGGACGGAGAGACACTGATACTTATAAAAGATGATGTCTATCATCTTGAATATATTCTAACTCTCTCTGGTGGTAGTAGTTTCTCCACAATTTCTATACAAGAAAGTTTGATGACTTAAAATATGCTGACAGGAACCTCATGAAGTTCAGTAAAAGGAGGTACAAAGTCTTGTACCTGGAGAGGAATAGCCCCAAGCACCAGTATATGTTGAGGACACTCATCTAGAAAGCAGTTTGCCAAAAATTACCTGGGGGCCCTGCTGGACAACAACTTGAACATGAGCTAGCAATGTGTCCTTGCGGCAAAGAAGGCTAATGGCATCCCGGGCTGCGTTAGGAGGAGTGTTGCAAGCAGGTTGAAGTGGGTGACCCTTCCCCTCGACTAAGCACTGGTGTGGTCACGCTTGGAGTGCTGTGTCTAGTTCTGGATTCCCCAGAGATTTGGAGTGACTGCAGAGAGTCCAGCAAAGGGCCACAAGGATGGTGAAGAGACTGGAAGAGCTGATATTTGAGGAGAGGCTGAAGGATCTGGGACTCTTCAGCCTTGAGAAGGGAAGGCTCAGGGGGATCTTATCAATACATATATAAGTACCTGTGCAAAGAGGATGCAATGAGAACAGAGACAAGTTCTTTTCAGTGGTGTCCAGAGACAAGGGGCCCAAAGTGAAACACCAGAGGCTCCATCTGAACATGCAGTGATTTTTACTAGGTTAGTGTAGATAACTAACTTTTAAAAGCTAGGTAAACATTTAGTTTAAATAAATACAATTTCAAAAGTGAATCTTAAGAGGACAAGAATAAAATATCTTTGTTAATAACAGCCATGTACAACATAAGGTAGATATGGTCAACAACCAATAGAAATAACACAAAGACTTCATTTATTTCCAGTACCCCTTGGTGAAGAGTCATGGATTCATGGGATCAGAGTTACTTAATTTATACGTTACCTAGGTTTATCAATCTACTTGTACTGACAGAAATGAAAATGAATAAGGAAAAAAATGGAAATGTGCAACTGGGAAAAAAAGACTGTGGAAAACTGAAACCTTGAGAGATATTAAAGGTAGAAACTCCATGAAACGCAAGAGGAGGTTATACAGATTTCAGGATGGACTTGAAATTTTAATCAAAAGTGCAGATACAGATGGTTTTTTTGTTTACTCGCACTAGTATAATGCAATAAAACTGAATGTTATTCAGTCAAAGAATGACACCTAGCTATAGCTGTAAGGTAGATTCTATCTCAGCTGGATGCTACTCTGAATCCTGTCCTCTTTAGAGACAATAAATAGTTCAGAGCATTTTAAAATCATAGATCTCTTCCTGATATGCAGTATTTTGGAGTGACAAAGCAGAATGTACATTTCTTTTCCACTAGCTTGTTTCTTTGGCAGAAGCTTTTCCTGGTCTAGGAATTGAGTGTTCACTGAATACAGTCTTTATCAAAATTACTCCTTCAGCCTATATCTGGGTGATATGATGCAGCAGTTTAAGAGCTGGAATACCATATCTAATACCATCTCTGATATAGGATGCTTGTAGGGGAATAAAAACTTGCAGAAGAGTAGCTTGAAGTCTATGGCATATGCATATGCAGCAGTTAATCTTCTCAGTCACTGAAGGCTATGATGGGGTCTTTACCCAAAAGATTTTGGATAGTATCCTAATATTAGGGTACAAGTCATGTTTTTCTTCCTCCCAGCACAGAAAGTGGATAGATACCCCAGCTATTCCAATAAAAATATTTTGTAGCAGAAGACAAAGGTCTTCATTCATAGATGAATGAAAAGAAGCCTCTGTCTAACATGATTAAGTAGCAATGTTTTTCAAGTATTCTAGAAGAGCACTTACTCTGTCCAGAAAATAATAAAGAATGTGTTTGGAGGGAAGGCAATCTCATTACAAAACTGGGAATGTTGGTTGATTTGACAGATGGTTGTCCTGTCATTCAGAAGGATCTCAACAACCTGGAGAAATGGGCAAAAAAAAATCTCATGAATCATGGAATCATAGAGTAGTTTAGGTTGGAAGGGACCTTCAAAGGTCATCTAGTCCAACTCCCCCTGCAATGAGCAGGGGCATCTTCAACTAGATCAGATTGCTCTGAGCCCCATCCAGCCTGGCTTGAATGTCTCCAGGGATGGGGCATCTACCACCTCTATGGGCAACCTGTTCCAGTGTTTCACCACTCTCATTGCAAAAAAATTATTCCTCATGTCTAGCTTGAATCTCACCTCTTTTAGTTTGAAACCATTACCCCTTGACCTATTGCAACAGGCCCTGTTAAAAAGTCTGTCTCCATCTTTCTTATAGGCCCCTTTTAAGTTCAATGAAGGGAAATACAAAGATGTCCTGAACCTGGAGACGAACAATCTCATGCACCAAGGCTGGAGACCGAGTGTCTGGGAAGCAGTTTTGCAAAGAAAGACTTGGGGGTCCTGGTGGCCAGCAAATTGTCCGTAAGGCAGTCACATGACCTTGCAGCAAAGAAGATCAACAACTTCCTGGGCTGCATGAGGAAGAGCATTGCCAACAATGCTCTACTGAGCACTAGTGAGGCACATCTGAGTGCTGGGTTCAATTCTGAGAGACAGGGACACACTGTCAGATGGCCAGAAAGATGATGAAGGCGTTGGAGCCTGTGATATACGAGGAGAAGCTGAGAGATCTGGGATTGTTCAGCCTGGAGAAGAGAAAGCTCAGGGGGATCTTATCAATGTGCATAAATACCTGATTAGAGGCAGGGGGGGAAGTAACAAACATGGAGAAAGACTCTTAATGGTCGCTTATTTAAAAGACAAGAGGCAATAGACACAAAGTGAAATACAGGAACATAAGAAAAATTATTTTACTGGGAGAGTGGTGAAACACTGGAACAGGTTACTCAGGGAGAGTCTGGAGTCTCTATCCTTGGAGATATTCAAACCTGGACTGGAAGGAGCCCTGAGAGATCTGCTCTTGCTGACCCTCCTCTGAGCAGGGAAGGTTAGACTGAGCGATCTCCAGAAGTCCCTTCTGATCTCAGCCATTGACTGATTCTGTGATTACTGATGATTACTGCTTTCTGTCTGTTTAATTGACTTTTAGTTTTGTCTGGCATGGGAACTTATCTATGCTTGGTTGGAAATCATGCCCTAAAGCCCACAACTCTCAGAGTTCAGCACAGGAAAAACTGATATGCTCTAGAAGGGAGATAAAATGTATTAAGAAAGAATTGTGTAGGAAGATGCTGAAGATGATGAGGAAGATCCTTCCTCTGAAGAGTAAGGCTTAATTCTTTTCTGTTGCAGATAAATATTTGGAGTTCCTCATTTTGGAATATTTTTTCCAGAATATAACTTTGCAGTGGACATTGATGACAGTTATCCCATTTTACTATGCAAGGAATGTACAAGTTAAGCCAGAAAGCTGTCTCTTCACTTTGATTAAACCTCTTCCAAGACTCAGTGGTTTCCTTATCAAGTAGGATGGAAAAATCTCCTTTTTACTTAACATATGCTGTTGATTTTTACTGTCTACATTACATTCTATAGCATGTATAGGAATGCATACAAGCTACTTTCATGGCATTCTGTTCAAAAACAATCCTGGGAATTTGCATATTTTGCATTTGTATGCCCTACTTTTTATTTTTTCAGCTGAGCATTCTCACTTGATCCTGTTATATCCTAAGAAATATGTTAACTGAAGTTTTAACAGTTTAATTTATCAAGTAAGCATTTCCTGCATTTGGAACAAGGCTGTTACTGTTTCTGTGTAAAGCACACTCTGTTTACAATGAGGTTGGAATAGAAGCAGTGTCTGCAGGATGTCTGATGAATATGCGTTTTTCCTAGCAATTTCAGGGAGATGCGTAATGTTTTGGTCAGTCTTGTCTTTATAATAATCTACAAGGGCTTAACATGTTTTCTAGTCTGTGCTGACACAGAATTGCTTACGGCTCCATAGATTCTTCTGTCACTCCTGTGTTCCAGAGATGTTGTTTCGCAGTTGTCTTTATTGTGAGCCATACCGATACTTGCTTGAAGACCTGAGAAAAGATTTGTGTTTTCATAAATTACTGTGTTTGGAGTGCCTGGCATCATGGAATCTTAAGCAGAATTGTGGTTTTAGTGTACTTTAACACAGGGCAGTCACGAGTCACAGGGCACATATTTGCATAGCCAATCTTGTATGCAGGAGGCACCAGGTACAACTGCAATATGCTGTCCTCAGTATCTGAAGACTCATTATTATTGCTACTTATTTGTAGTTTGTGAGTCACATAAATGCTCTCATTTGTTCCTCACATTGTCAAAAACAAAGATCACGTGTACAGGGAAAGCAACACTGTTAGAATGGCTTTTGCAATATCAACTGCTATAACCAATGACTATGTAGCATATTGTAATACACTACCATGAACCGTATTTCACATATTAAGGGCAAGACTAACACTTTCAGAACAGAAATTAGAGAGTACTATATCATCTCCCTTCCCTTCCTACACTCTTAGGACAAAAAATAGAACTGTGTATCCTTCAGCTCTAATCTTAGTTCTGAATCTGCAAAGAGCTACTATAATACAAAGACTCTCTTTTTCTCTATTGAATGTAATGCCAGCAGTTAGTTGGCCTATGTGTAGTAGTTGTGGAAAAGTGCTTAGCTGTGTGTCTTGGTTTTTGTGCTCATCTATTTCTATTTGTTTTGATACAGACAAACGTTCACTTTCATCTCTGTGGTAGAGTGACTTCGATACTTCTCTCAAATTCAAGTGTCAGGGTGGATCAAAGGTTTTCCCAATAGACATGTTCGTACAAAGTAGCAGAGGGTGACTGATCGACAAAAAGCTTATATTGCCGAATTATAATACTCCTATTTACTATATATTTTATTTATTTATCTACTTATTTATTTATTTTCTGTGGACAAGCAAACTCCGATAATCTCAATCAGTGGGTGACTGGAGAAAAATATTCTCTTGCTGTGAACAAAGGGCAAAACAGCAGTTTGTTTCCCGCTCCACCCCGCCCTCCTTTTTTGATTTAAAGAGGGATATAGTGAGAGAAACCTTCTTTGCAAAATACAACCAAATCTCTGGGGTTTCTTGAGGGCATGATGAAGGGAAAATAAGATGATGAAGTTGATCTTTTTTCAACATGCTAGTTCAGGAAATTTTTGTACTCAGATAAGTGCTTTTTCTAGTCTCGTCAGATTACTTAGAAGGAAAGATTAAAAAACTCATAGCATCCTCATTTACAGTAATTCAACTGTGGTGAGTATGCTGGAAGAGCACTGTATGTGAGTTGATGTTTTGAGTGACCATCACTTTACACCTATAACTTTGTTTTCTCCCAAGGACGATGAAAGCTGTCTCACTGTATTTTTTTTCTTTCAGTTACATTTGTTATTACATAATTCTGAAGGTCCTGTTTGACTGGATTCCTCACAAAGAAGAACAGGAAGGTTCTATCCACCCTGCTTCATCTGTCTCACAATTTTAAAACGGAGTTGTTTGTACAGCACTAGGAACAGATGGAAAATAAGGGCCTATAGCCTTCTGAAATATACAGGAATCTATCCATTGATTTTAGTGGGTTTTGGATAAAGGCCTAAGGGAACATAATATTATTAAACAGACATTTCCTTCTTGTTTAGAACCTTTAAAGGCTTATTTTTTTATTTTGTTTTTATAGTTCCTGATACCAGGAGGATGATATCTGTCTGAGAGTTAAAGACATATGAGCAGTAAGGAGAACCAAAACATAACTAGACTTCCAGTGCTACCTCTATGATGCAGAGTAACTACTGCACGCAGTTTAAAAAGAATATTACTGCAGTGTATCTCAGGATTTGAGTGAAGATTTTTATTCTTTCTTCCTAAATCAGTGAAATCCAAATTCAATGCAAACTCATTACAGTTCTTGGATACCACGGAGATGAATGCAGACAAAGCTCAGACTCTGAGGTACTGATTTTTGTGTTCTGTAACCTGACAGAAAAGATGGATGACGTTCTCACCTGGGCGAACCTTAGGAAGGACCCATGTGGGAAGAAAGGATAACAGTTAACACTCTTGTTTATATTGAGTTGAGTTCTGGGGTCAATGGAATTTCCTAAGTGAAGAATACTGTAGGATTAAATGCTTACTTTGTGTGTTTCAGTGAAATGAAGTAACTTTAAAAGGAGTCACCAATTTCTTAAGTCCCAATAACTTATGAAAGAGAAGAGCAATACAGCATGATTCCTCAAGACATAAAATGCCACCTTTTGTGAAACAGGAAATAGTTTCCTCCTCAATAACTGGCTAGGTACTTCATTTTTCACTCTTTTCGAGAATATTATAATTTTGTTGGATGTTAGTAACTCAGTTCTGTGTGGAAAATTCTATGCTTTGACAGTACATAAACAGTTCCATATTGAGGTTTTGTGGCTTCTAACACATTTTATCCTTTTTAAAAAAATTTTCTTGTATATTTCAGTATTATTTATAAGTAGACAATTTACAGTATACATGCTGTTCTTAAAGTGTTCACTCTTTTTGCTGTTTGTTATTCCAGGTGTTAAATTTGTCACCTAAGTCACTGGTATGATTTCTAGTTTCTGAGATGTCATTGTGGTTATTATTTTTTTCTTTTTTTTCTTTTTTTTTTTTTTTTTTTTGAAGAAATAGCAATATGCCCTTGTTAATTCAGTGAGAGATTTCAGGGTAGATTGTGTAATTAAAAGGATAATCACAGTCTTCACAGGCTTATAACACCTGCTTTTATTTCTTTATGAATTTACGCTGACTCCTTTTCACATCTGTGTTTAACAGTGCCTTCCATGTCATTCTGAACACTGTAGTGTGTGATTATTCACTATGAGTTATAGTTAAGGTTTCATCAAAATGCCTGTCTGATCCAAATAAGCATTTATGCTATTTCTTCCATTTTTTTGTGGAGTTTAGTCTGGTTCCTCCAGACATGGTTTAATTTTCTGGTTTATCAGATCAATTTGTCATGAAGAACAGAAACAGGTGAAAGAGCAGATCTTTGATTCCTATTGTGTATGGGGCTGGATAACACTGAAATTGCTTTAAATCAGAACTCAGTGTTTACTGGTAAGGAAGAGAGACCTATTATATACAGCAATTTCCAGTCACTGAGCTACAGCTGGAGCACATACATGTACTAGCCTGACTATACCTAGTTATTGATAGACAGTAGTGACTAGAGCTGGAATAAATGAATTATAACCTCAGGCTTCCCTCTACCCTTTATTTTGGAGCACAAGCAACCGTGAATCATCACTACTTCCTTTTCTTCCCTAAAGCTCACTTTTTTTTCAAGGTCTAGACTTGAATTTCTGATGTAGTAGATATTGGCAGTACTCGTCCACTGAGGGCAGCACTATAAGAAACTGATTCATGTGGTGCAGGTAGTATGTGCAAACCAAGAAATCTTTACAGATTTTCCTGGTAGTAAGCTGCCAGCCAGCTGACGAAGAAAGACAAAGTCAGATGATTTCCATTGAAGTGCTATCCAGCTCCTACAATTACAACCTAGGGGGAACAGATCTGTGTTTTAAATGTAACCATAAGATTTGGAGTTGGATTTGTTGTAGTTGGACATTACTTTTTTTTTCCCTTCATAACAAAGCTGCAAAATGAATAATTAATAACAATAGATAACAGTTACCGCGTATATACTTCAGATTTTGGAGTCAATATCAATATGTTAAAATAGTGTCATCCCCCCAGCTCCTTTAAAGAAGAGTACAAGAGATAAAGAGATTACGGTTTCTAACTGGTGCTTTTATTGATTCAGAAAATCACATAGTTCAGAATTACCTCTCTGGAAATAAATGGGCCTGGCATAGATTTAAAAAAAAAAAAAAAATTCCAATAGAAAGGAGAAAAAGCACTTTTGTTATGTGCAATAGTCTTTGGCAAATACATGTAGAACTAAGGTTAGTTGTGACATGAAGTTGTATCTTGTGATAACAGAAAACAAATGCTTGGTGACTCTTGAGCTTGTGTACTCAAAATTAAAGAAACCATAGTTTGATGCCTCCTGACATTTCTTTCCCTTCTGGCACAGAAGGTGGCTGGAGGATGGAAAAGGAGAAGGGACAGTGGTTTCATTTATTATGTTTTCCTCTGCAATAACAGGCTACCATGTAATAGACAAATAAATGGGTTCATCTTGCCTATTTTATATATCTAGATGCCTGACACTTAACTTGAACTCATAACCTAAAGTGGTATAGCCTGCTCATTTTATGCAGGAAGAACAATACAGGAGGGCACAGGCAATCAAGGAGGTTTCCGGATTGCATTAATGATAACCTGATACAACGCAGGGGAGAAGAGGGGCCCAGAAGAAGTGGCAGATATTCAGAAGTCACCTCCTCCAAGATGAAAAGTGGTAAATGCCATTGATCAGGACCAGCAGCAGCAGACCTGCATAGATGAGTAAGGCAATGTTGACTAAACCCAGACATAATAAGAAAGTACACAAGAGGTAGAAGGAGGGACAGGTGACCTGTGAAGAATATAGAAACACTGCCTGAACATGAGGGAGTCAGATTCAAAAAGCAAAAGCAGGCCCATCTGGAGCTGAATTTGGTAAGGGACATAAAGACCAATAAGAAGGACTTCTATAGGTACATCAGCAGCAAAGGGAGAATTAAGAGAAATATGGGTCCAATGCTGAATGGGATAAGGCGCCTGATGACAGAGGACACGGAAAAGGCTGAGGCACTCAAAGTCTTCTTCATCTTGGTATTTACTAGTAAGACTGGCCTTCAGGAGTCCCAGGTCCCTGAGACCAGTGTGAAAGTTAAGAGCAAAGACAACTTACCCTCATTGTGGAGAAGGATCGGGTGAGGGAATATTTAAACAAACTAGGTATATAGAAGCCCATAGCATTTGATGGGATGCATTGACAAATGCTGAGGGAGCTAGCTGATATCAATGCAAGGCCAGCCTTGATTATCCTTGAAAAGTCAAGAAAATTGGGGGAGATTTCTGAGACATCTAAGAAAGCAAAAATTACTTTTGTTTTTAAGGACAAAAAAGAGTGAGAGGAGATGATCTTTCCCCTTTGCTCAGCCCTGATGAGACATATCCTAGAGTACTGGGTCCTGTTCTGGGTTTCCCAGTGCAACACAAACACAGACTGAAGCAAGTCTTGCAAAGAGCTACAAACATGATGAAGGCGCATGAGCTTCTGGTGTAGAAGGAGAAGCTGAGCAAGCTGGGATTGTTCAGCCTAGAAAAGCGAAGGCTCAGAAAGGATCTTATGATATGTATAGCTGCATGATAGAGAGGAGTAAATAAGACTCTTCTCAGCAGTGTCCAATGTTGTTTTAATTTTATCTTTGTTTCTCACTATCCAAACCTATTTAAATTGTCATTAAATTAAATAAATTTTTCACGAGTGTTTTTCATCCATGACAGAAATTGGTAGGTGATCTCTCCATCTTTATCTTGACCCTCAGTGTGCCTTTTCACCTTATTTTCTTCCTCTGTCCTGTTGAGGGAAGTGACTGTATGGGTGTCTGGCAGCTGGCCAAGGTCAACCCAACACAGGTACAACCATTGAATCGGGTCAGAAGGGACCTTAAAAGATCACCTAGTCCAAACTTTCATGGGAAGGGGAGCATAGATAAAATTATCTAGTTACTCTGCCAAATTGCATCTTGAAAACTTCCAGTGATGGGGACTCTATCACATCTCTCAGGAAGTTGTTCCAATGAGTTATTGTTCTCAGTGTAAATTTCTTTCTTGTATCAAGATGAAGGTACAGTGGAGCATCTTAAATGGGATTTCTACCTATGCTAAAACACAACTGCTGTATCCACTGACTGCTTGAGGACAGTAGATAATAAAAACTTCTGGATATACCTCCAAAAGAAGATTAAAATCTATTCCCAAAACAGAGCCTTATTTTTACAATATGTTTAGCTGGGTGAACAATATTGTCCAGCCTTGAGGAAATTAGTTTTAAGCTTCAGCCCACAGGCTGTGCAGACATGGGACTTTCTGTTCATTTGGCAATCGTAATCACTTGTATGTGATAAGTATAAACATATTTTTCATTTTCTTGTTCATGCTTAGGGTGACTCAACATTGGCTACTGTTAGAGATAGGATACTGGAATAAAGAGACTATTAGACTGAAAAATGAGTGCTTGCATTTGTCACTGAAGAAAGAGATTAAGATTTTTTGCCAAGCACTGTTAAGTATTTTCCTTGAAACCTTACTTCTTCAATGAAATAATGTAATGTATTCTGCTTTCATATGGTGCTTCTTCTAGTGTACTCATGGCAATCCAGATGGGAGAACAGAAACGTCAACTCTTCCTATCACTTATGATCAGAAAAATCAGAACAATATTATGAAAATCAGAACAATCAGAGCAATATTATTTAGTTTCTGTTAAAGAACAAAAGGCCAGTTTAATAGCAACAGAAGTCACAGAAAACAGAGTCCTCATTATTAATTTAATTGTAATGGCATTCTGAAGATAGCATATTCAAGATGTGTTAATATACCCTGGAGTCTCACCAGGAGTAACTGATGGCCATCTTTCTCTTGATACATAACAATTATTTCTAACAATGGCATAAAGATTTTAACTTCATATAAGAACAATTATTACATCCAAATGTTCTAAGAAACAGTGACAATTTTTTTGCATTATTTGAGATCAATTTTTCTTCAACTAAGTAGCAATAAAAATTAGGAAAATATTTACTGAAAGCTACTGGTAACTTCAGTAATTTACAATCAGTGAATTAACCCAAATGTTACATGAAAAAAAAAAACACTAAGAATATCACCAGAAAGTCTCAAGTTGAGGACGAAAGTACTCCTTGATTTTGGAACTGTTTCTGTGAATGTAGTTGAGGACAATGAGTGTCATGTCTTCTTTTATTTTCTCCTCTTTTTTGTTACTTTTACTTTTCACTGGTTTTCCATCTTTGTAAACCTCCTATTTTTGCTTTTAAGATCCTGAAAAAGTACTGGTACTCTCTATTGCTTTCCAGTACTATTGGGAAGCATCATCTCAGAATTTACTTTCTTCCTCCCTTGCTGACAACATCCATTTTATGCCTCTTGTCTTATAAACTTGTTTGCAAGCTTTGTGCAGGCCAGGCTTATCTTTTTGTTCTGTACTTTCATCTCACCTAACACAATGGCTTCAAAGTGCTGCGGTAACAAAAGTAGCATTAACACTTTTTTCTAATTTGCCTCATCTGCTCCCTGCACACCTTTGCACCTTTTACATTGCTTCTCTTTTCATTCAGTCTTCTCTTGATTACATCAATGTGGCTAAATGAACAATAATCAGGGACTGATCCTTGACTCCAAAATTATACAATTAAGACTGACTTGCACCCACACTGTTCAAGATTAGCTCTCTCTTTAATAGACTTATCTTCTAGAAAGCCAGTTGGAGTGGTGTAAAACATCGCCAGGAAGCAATATAACAAGCGATGCAGATGACCAATGACCTGATGTTTAAGGCTCATTCTTAGCAGTACAGAGTGTCTCTTTGTCAGTAATCTGATCTAGTGCTCAGATTGGGATAGGAGAGTTTTTATGTCCCACTGCCCTTCTCTCTTCAGGAGTAAGCTCACTCATATGATGTCTGAGGTCCTGAAATGACAAAAGGTAATGGAGTGCAGAAGAAACAAGTCTGACAGCTAATCCATTATATTCTGTGTGGTTTCTCTGAAGAAATAACAAGGAGATTGTGATTATTTATAATTTTAATAAAATGTGTGGATAATGTAGACTTTCTAAGAGATACTATCTGCAAAGTAGTTTCGCAATCTGATGGCCCCGCAGTATCTCTCCAAAGAGAAGAAAAATAATTTAATTTGCAATTAGTCAGTCCTAAGAGCCCATGTTGAAGATTTTGTGTGTATTAAAAGTAAAAAAACTTTTAGCTATTGAAGCCATATTTATGAAAGATTTCCATTACTCAAACTATCTTTCTAATGGGTTATAAGACACCAAGAAAAGAATAAAGAAAGAAGCAGAATAAATGGAAAAAAAAAAAGAAAAAATTGCAGTTTACATTGAATAGAGATGATACAGCCCTACTAAGTTACAAACAAGTTACCCAGATGCTAAGTTAGATGAGGTAATGAAATAACTAAAATAACCCTTAGTATTGAGTTTTATCCAGAGGTTGGGTTGGTTTTGGTTGTTTTTGTTGTTGTTGTTCTGAGGTTTTTTTTAAATTTGTTTGGTTTTCATCATGGCAAACCTTATTTCTGATTTCATCATCAAGACTTTAATCCTTTAATTTGACAGAAAAAAAACCCCCAAACTTGATTTCTGTTGAACTTCATGTAGTGTTTTCACAAAATGCGGGGGAATTTGCTAAGTGCATAGCAGATTTGGTCTCAAAGAAAAACAGGCAAATAAAGATGTGTTGTGTATAAATCCAGCCAAAGAAAGGTTTTGGGATCTTGCAAACTGAGGTGTGTTTCCTCACAAAGTGCAAAGATCAGCTAATTACAGAAGTTGAGAAGATACATCTGGAAATTATAAGCCACTACACTTCTGGAAAAGAACAAGGGATGGTAGTATATGATATCACTTTAACCAATATTCCTACACAGCCTGTGTTTTTTCCCATGACTTTGATTCCTGAATGTAAAGCTTTAAGTATAATAGCTTTTGTCTCTTTCCTCCCATCTTTATTAAATTTCCTATGTATCATCACCTATATATTCAACTAAGCTGTTTTCTTTCTGAATCCTTCTGGTAGGCTACCCATCTTCCTACTAATTTCTGCTGAAAAGCCATCTTTTAAGACTATCGTTCTCTCTGGGTTCTCATCTCACTCTCTTTTGTCTTCAAGGTCTCAGATATGAGTCCTACAGCCTGAGGTCTGTCTTTCCATTAATCCAATCCAGTTATCATTCAAAATCCCTGGAAATGACCGTCCTGACTCTCATTATTGGTATCTTCCTCACAAACTCTGGCACCTGGGGTTGCAGCTGTAAAATACTGCCCAAGGGAGAAAAAGTTGTATAGCCAGAAGCCTTTGGTTTAGGGCAACAAATACATACAGAGGAACTATTTCCACCTCAGGGCAGCTATTTTTAATTCAATTACCTCCCACTAGATGTACAGGAATACTTGGTGTAGTACCTGCCTTTGTTTTATTTTTCATGGAGGGTGGGCTGATATCTCCTTTTTCACGCCTGCAGAGATTATTGTTTCAGAAAAGGCAATAATTTTGGTTTGTTCTGTTTTCTTTTTTTCCTGATTTTTTGTGTGTTTGTCTTTAGCATAATTTCTTTTCCTCTTCTGTCAAAAGAGGATACCCTACTGCCAACAGAACAGTAGTCTAAGGAGAAGAGGGGTTGCTACAGGCCCACTTGTTCCTTATCTTTTATGTTGTACTCAGGACAGATGGAATATCTTTTCTTGCAGAAGCATTGCATTTTCTCTAGAAGTTCATTGAGTTGTGCACAAGCTTACAATATACTTACATATTAGTTACACAAGCATTTTACATGTAAGTAGTGTCATCAAATGTGAAGGGTTACAGGACATTTATGACAACTGTGAACACAAGAGTACAGACAGGGAGAAAATACAGAAGGCCTTCAAACACACGAATCTCATGCTCTGTGTAGTAATGTCAGTATTTTCAAGATATTTCATGAAAAAAGCAACAAAAAAGGTATGAGTTTTTAATATTTTTATTTTACTAATTAGCTACAATACAACCAATCCTCATTTACCTCTCTCTGAGAATTTACAGATGTACTGTAAATTACAATTTGGCAATACTGCAAAACCAACTTAATTGTTTTCAATGGAAAACAGTGATATATTTTGGCACAACAAATTTTATCTGTAGAATTATAGGTCTGCTGGCATTTCAGTTATAAAATACCTGTTTTCAGTGGTAAATTGTTTCAGAAACACATGAATCAGATTGACCTCCAATCTTATCTTAAATCTCAAATCCAAATCCACAGGCTTGTTTGGCATTTTGTTTTTGTGGTTTTTTGTTTGTTTGTTTTCTTCAGTTTTAATAGATTGCTTTATCTTTCACCTAGATCTTCACTTCTAATAGGCATCTTGCGCTTGTTAGAATCAGTCTTTGATTCTTACGTGTTTTGGCTGTATCTCACAGATTGGTACTAAGTAACATAAATTCAATTTCTTCCCAGAAGGATGCAGAAGCTAAGGCAAAGTTCAGAAAAGAAAGCGATAGACTGAAAACCTTTCTCTCAGTGGATTATTTCATACTGGCTGCCTGGAGGGGATGTGTTTTAGGTAGTGCTGGTGAATTTTCTTCAGGCAATCAGGGAAATCATTAGGGAGTGAAACACAGGGATTGGACTGGGCAAAAATATGGCCAAGTAACCTTTTTCTGGGGTTGCTGCTTGCCCTTCTGGGTGCAAATCCATTGCCCAGAAAGTACCAAGACTTAGCATTTGGTCCCGATATCCTCAGAAATTCAGTCCCATCTTCTCATAATCTTTCTGTAGATTGAGCATGGGATTCCAGAATGTTGCTAATGACTGATTTTCTGAGCCAGATACAGTATTAATAATCTTATTTTTAGTAAATACTGATGGAATACTGATGACCTCTGCTTCCATTTACTCGTCTCATTTTTTAAATCCATATCCAGCATTCACATAAATCATGTGGCAAGGAGTTTCTCAATTTAAGTGCTATGTGGAAAAAAGATGTTTCATTTTGCCTGAAATATGATGCTGCATATTTTCACGTGGTATCCCTAGTTTTCAGATGCTGAGAAATGATGAATTGTTGTTCTCCACTTGCCTTTAGTCACAGATTATATAGGAGGTGAAGCACTACTATGTTTGCCTTATTCTCTTTGCCAATAACCTTCTATGGCTATGTTTGGTTACATACCTCACAACACACGGAAATGTGAAATAAATCTATATTAGTAGTTTATTATGGTATTGTATGTATGGTGGTTACACTTGCATCTGTTATTGGTCTACATTTTCACTCTTTGTCTTATCAAGTCTTTTACAAATATCCATTACCCGTAATTGTATTTAGAACACTAAATTTGATACTGTGAGATTATTTGATTATCCACCTTATGTCTTTGTATTTCCTCCATTATAGTTATTTCAAAATAAGCTGTAGTCCAGCTTTCAGGTCCATTTAGACCAATATTGACATATGCTTAGGTGTGCATTTCCTAATACAGATTTTGAGACCCCTAGTTTATTGCTTGCATTAAAGTAAAAATATACACCCATGGCAAATGGAGACACCTCCTCTATCTTAATTTTGCTGCTTACAGAAAGCAAGCTCCTTCAGGCACATTCTCCTCCGTACAATGAAGCATAAAAATGTCTGAGCGAACTGAACAAGGTCCAGAATAGGATGCAGAATAGCAGTATCTCTTTGGAGAGGAAATTTCCATGATCTGGAAATAATTTGATGCAAGATGCCCTGTCTCCTCTGTTCTACTTTGTTTTCCAGGTCTAAACTTGTATTTCTGCTAATGTTGTACAATGCAGTTGTATTTCCCTCAGTCTGTATCGATTTAAGTCTTTCTGTGCCATATTCCATTGCACTGGGAAGATAAGTCCTTACTGTTGTCACATAAATAGTTTTTATACTTCCTGTATAATTCCAATTGCTTTTCTGTACCATCTTTATTCTATTTCAATTTAACATAGGGAATTTTGCATGGAGGTACCTTGAAAAATGGCTCTGTACACTTGGTCTCTAGTGGTCCTCTTCTGGCATCGCAAGGTTGTGCCTCTTATTTTGATGACTTCTGTTCTGTTTAGGCCTCAGAATTTCATTGTTTAATAATTTCTGGGAAAAAAATCACTTGATTAATTTCATATGATCTTCACCGTTCTACATTTCATAGAATAATAAAATCACAGAATCATAGAATCATAGAATCATTTTGGTTGGAAAAGACCCTCAAGATCATAGAGTCCAACCATTAACCTAATACAAAGATTCTTACACTTTGAGGAGATAAAGAGTAAAAGTGAAAAGTGGATCATGAAACTGGACAAAGAATAATGAAAAACAGGCAGAAAAAGATACTAAGAAAAAAGAATTAATACTCCTTAAGGCAAGTTCCAAGGAAACTATTGGCTGTCTTCTGCTTAGACATGGATATAATTTTGAAAATGAAAATGTAATTTTTCTGTCCATAACTGGTTTCAGATTCATAATTGGACCAGAATCAGGTTACATTTGCATTATAGGGTTGCTTTGGGGGAAGGAAAAATAAAATTTCAAACTCTCTTCTTTGGTCTAGGTGGCTAAATTATATTTAACACTATTAAAGCTCTTTGCATCTTCAAAGTACTTCAAAATGCTTAGCTCTGTGGCATCAAAAAATGTTAGTTCCATTTTACAGATAGGCTAGAAAAGTTGGCAAGTCCATGGAGCAAGCCATTCCCAGAGCTGGCAACAAATCCCAGCAGTCACAGCTGTCACTCCTAGGCTTAGATCATTCTGCCTCTCTTCAGTGTTTAAATAACACAATAGACCTTTACCATTTCTAAATAATTCTGCTTGTCACTAGATAATATGTCTCATGGGGCCAGAGAAAAAAGAGAAGAGAACAGTAAAGAAGAAGAAAGCAAAGGTGATTTCACAGTCCCATCACTCAATGATAAGCTGTTTTTAGGGCCTTTGCCAAGGGGAATACAGAGGTATCGGTTAGTCTTGTTGAGAGTTACTACAGCCATATAGAATTATACATATTTATTTAATTAGTTATAGGTTCATAGGAACTGGAGATGAAAAACCTCTTCTGTATTAATGCCCTTTATATGTTGTACCTGAAAGCTGGGTTACATCTAATGAAGATATATTCGTAGCTTTTAAACACACTTCAGAGAAATTTGGTAAAGCTGTCAGTGTTAGCCCAAGTGTTTTTTTCAGTGAATTCAGGGGAAGTTTCATCTCTGGCTACAGAGGTAGAACACATTGACTGACTTTGAATAGCTTATCCTACAATGACTGATACACCTTGATTGTTTATACAAATGCTGATAATCTGCCAATTATGATTTACAATTTTAGGGTGCATTTTGGGTTTCAGTGTTTGCTAAGAACTCAGTTTAACTACTTATTGTAAAATCTCTAACTTTTGTTGTAAGAAGCAAATAAAAAGTTATTTTTTTACTGTTTGATTTCTTGCAATACTTGCTGACATTTACTTGCCTGTCTTACATACAGCTAGGGGTTCTGCATATAGAAATGACTTCATTAAAATAAAAATATAGTAGCATATGATGTTTCCAAAATAAAATAGCTTTACAATACCCCAAACCAGCACTGCCTAACTACTATCACAGTAACAGAAACAAAGGCTTTTTTTACTATGAAGTCTGTTGAAATGGAATCTTCAAAGGTGTGAATTTTTTGTGTTTCAAGCTGAAAAAAATTTTTGGTTTTTTATGCATAAATATGTGCACGTAGAAGAATTTATAAGTTGATAAATACACTGTGTACAGGGGTGCATGGGATGGACTGAAGGTTCCTGATCTGTAGAAGAGTTGACTGTAACTATAACCAATATAGAATGCAAATGTACATGAAATGTCTAGCATACACGGCCATACACTACTTTATGAAAAATAAAATATAAAAACATAATTATCAAAAATCCTAAAGGCAGTGTGTAACCTTAGCACTTACAACATAATGACAACTTGAAAAAGAAAACATAGGGCAGTGAGGAATAAAAGAAATTTTAAAAAATCACTTAATCTAGTATACAATGGAAATAAAAGGTAGTGGAAGAAAGGAAAGCATTCAACATGACGACTTCACAAAATGAACATTTTAAAGAAATGAATCAACAAAACCCAAATATTAATGCTGGTTAAGACCCTAGCATTTGTATGATGGCTTGAAAGAAGTCCTATAAGCATTTACAGGATTCATGGAGTGCAAAGAAATGTATTCAGTTTCAGAGACTTCTATAATAGTTTGAAGAAATGTCTGTAAGATTCCTAAGAACTCTAATGGTTTTTAAGACTGTTGCATTCTGAACAATCTTTTAACATTGACAACTTGGTGTTTATTTATTTATGCTATTCAGAAACTCAGAAAAATCCTATACATTAATTTAAAACTTAGCATTTTTATTCAACATAACTAAATGTCTTTCTCAATGTAGTTGTTTGATCTTATCCTGTTCTCCTGATAAAATATTAAACCTGATTGCTTTCGAAGACAAGTTACTGCAGTATAGTAATTGAGGTTGTTTATAAACATTTAGAGTTCCTAAGTGTAACATTATCCTCTATAATAATTTGTTGATTGAGCTGGCAGAAGACAATGGGTTTTGATTAGATGGTGCTGTCTCATTAATATGTATGGTTCTGTTTCTCCATTTTGTTTCCACTTATGGTTGTACATTCAGAGAGGGGGGGCAATTTATTTTTCATTATTATTGGTTCTGCATGATTTTGCATAATTACAGTCATTCTTAGACTTCTTCCAATGTTCTGAGCCCCTGATTACCAATGACCTATTTACTTCCATCAGTGTGATCCAGTTACCTGAAATCAACAACTCACAACTTGATTAAACATATTTTAGATATGACACTGGAAGAATCTAGATTACTTGTACACAACAGAGAACACTAAACCAAATGCCAGTTTGTGGCTTCTCAGCAGGGCAAGATTAAATTTTATTTTGGGTTTTGCTGCCACAAGCAGGTGGACGAATAACAGGGTTGTCAACAGGATTGGATCTGGAATAGTAAGGCAGGGCAGGGAAATATGAAATTGTTGTTCCCAAGCAGATGAAGGCACAGCAGAGGTGGAAAGCTGACATTAGTAAGGGTAGGTGTTCTGACTCCACCAGTTATGGTTTCTCCAGACACTCCAATATCACCCTCAGCAGTAACAGTAGCTCTGGTTTTCCAGGGATTTAACACAGACAGATTAAGTCACGTCATTACAGCGATATTCAGCAGCGTTCTGTTCTAGGCTGGTGCCTTGTTTGGTAATACCTGAAGGCAGTGATGACTGAACCCTTGGTCTATGCTTAACAGAAGGACTGACGATAGTATTCAGATAATTGCTTTCCCAGGATTTGATGTTAATGCTTTAATGTGTTTGTTGGTTTGTTGGTTGGTTTCAAATTGACAAAAACTTGCTATTCAATCTTGATTCTTTATACAGCTTTCCCCTTAGTGCATCCTGGCTGGAGCTCTTTCTGGGCACCTCTTCCATTCCCTTTGTAATGTGGGGTGGAAATAAATAGACATACCTACCATTGGGACTTGGTAATTATTTTTAAGACACCTCATCAGCCCTGTGGTGGAATGACACTACAGAAGAACATTGTATGTCTGTGTCTAATGTGCCAGAACCCCTAAAGGAGATTAAGCATCTGCATTCAATAAGTAATTTGAAAAGCAATTTCTGAGAGCTAGACCTTTAAAATTATTTATTTTCACCTACTAGTTTAGGCATGCAAATAATAATAAATTGTTTAAAAGCCTATTCAGCCAGAAGGCAGCTACAACTACTTGTTTATTTATTTATTTTAGGAGAATCATGAGAGGAGTCCAGGGATAAGGATGCTCTCTGGCTATAGCTTACTGCAGTACTGGGGGAACAATTGCTGTTAGAGTAAATACAATTTAATTCTATAAGGAGTATCAGATAGCTTTGCTCTGTGGAGATCAGTCCGATGATGTGAGGAGAAATCTGCGGACAAAGACTATCTGATTTGCATTTTGCTGTTTATTTTACTTGCTGTCTGCTCTAGCTTTGTACTGTTAGTATTTGGGGCAGCACTTCTTTCTAGCTTTTCAACTCCACAGGGCACAGGACAACTGGGCACTGGTCTTGGTTTGATGGATTAACTAAGTAATGAAAAGTCATTTGGAGGTAAGTGTGTGAGTCTCGTCACCATAATTATAAGCAGACTAGTGGTGTGAACCCTGTTTCTTGCTGCAAAATGATAATTTCCCAACACTTGTTTTTTCAGTCCTTCTATGGCATCCTTCTGTAAAGCAGGTGTAACTTTGCCTGAAATGTGTCAGCAATGTCTATTTTGTCACAGAATCACACAGAATCACAGAATGTTAGAGACTGGAAGGGACCTCGAAAGATCATTTAGTCCAATCCCCCCGCTGGAGCAGGAACAACTAGATGAGGTTGTAGTGACCAGGATTATTAAGAAGGTCCTTTACGTAGCACGATCTTTATTTAAAAATAAACAAATAGATAGATAGAGAGATAGAAAGATAGAGAGATGGAGAGATGGAGAGATAGAGAGATGGAGAGATAGAGACATAGAGAGTTAGAGAGATAGAGAGAGAGAGAGAGAGAGAGAGATAGATAGATAGATAGATAGATAGATAGATAGATAGATAGATAGATAAATATTACTGTGGTCTACAGAGTATCTCTGCCATGCTGTAATGCCAGAGACAATTTTTTGGTTTTCGGGATCTGCAATGTGAAAGCCAGTTACTTTGACTTTACTCTGAAAAAGCCCTTAACACCATTCCACAACAACATTAGCTTGAGGACAACAAATGCTCAAGACACAAAGTCACAGGGTATGTACTGTAGTGGTCAGTGCTGGGCTATGCTGAAGGACGAGAAAGACATCTTTACAGATCTTTTTTATGTTCCACTGTTTATTTCTCTAACCCCATCTGGAAACAAAAGAAAATAAACTCAGGCAACAGCATCTGTTGCTCCTGCTGCTCTGAATTAAGCTAACTTAGTTTAATCATTTCACAAAATTCAAACACTGTTGCTCTACCTTTCCAGGTGTTATCCTGGCTCATAGACTGACACTTCAGTTTTGTTCACCAATTCTTCTCCTAAACTATTCAAATCCTGTTAGTTACTCTGAACTATAGACAATTTTTAATTTCCCTTTTGGCAGAAAGAAATCTATAACCTTCTTTGGCTGCACCATTATTTTTCTTAAAGATCTGTATAGACCCTCTTTTCCTGTCTTATACTGGCTGAGCCCACGTGAAAAGTAATGCTCAGCACATACAATATGTGTGAGGTGGTTGTCTGGAGATTTTAAAGGAGCAGAAGAATTCCAAGGCTTTGGAGGACACTATGGGACATTTCTTTTTGATAAGAGATGGGAGGAAAGGAAGAGATTTCAAACTGACTTTGATTTTGGAGAGTATTGTGAGCTACGTTCTGTCTGTATTATGCCTGAGCATGCCACTTGTCCATAAATCTGTCCAGACCTTATTGAACTCCAGGGAAATGCATAACCTCCTGCATTCCCAAACCATCTAGCAGAAACTCATGAGAAACACGGAAATACATTCCATAGCAGAAAAAAAGGTAAATGTATAGTTTTCCTCTGCCAGAAAGTAAAGTATCTAGTTTAACTTGTAAACAACTGCTTGTGGATCTGACTTGAAAGAGTAACATAAGTGATAGAGTGGTAGAGAATTTGATTATTTGGACTGATTCACTGCACTGTCTTTATAGCAAAAAAATCACTGTGTTCATACATGATCAACAGGCATGGCTTTATGAGGAAAATGGGTAGAAGCAGTGGTAGCAGCAACCTCTTTTTTAGCAGAGGCTGTTGCTCTGTTCATGCTCCTCCTCACATGCCACAGAGGAGCAGGCCTCCCTCCATTGCAACATGCCTTAGCAGGCTACAGCTTTACATTCAGTTCTGCCATAGTAAATTACATCTGTGTTCTTTGATTACTTTCATATTGTTCAATTTTAAATTATATTTTTAAATCTTAGGTTAGATAAAGGCACAGAGAACGAATGTCTAGCTAGATAGCTGTAACATACATATCTGTATGCTAGAAAGACTTTGCAAGAAATGTGCTAGATAAAGTTTTAAACCCTTTAGTTGTTTTCTTCATAATTACATGACATTGAGGGAGCAATTGGCTGACAGGCCAGGCTCAAATCGTTATGGTAAATGGGGTTATGTCAGACTGGTGAGCAGTCACTAGAGGGGTTCCACAGGGATCCATTTTAGGGCCAGCACTCTTCAGTGTCTTCATAAATGACCTGGACGCAGGACTTGAGGGAAATACTAAGTTCACCAATGACACAAAATTGGGAGGAGCTGTTGACACTCTGGAGGGCAGAGAGACTCTGAAGAGGGATCTAGACAAGTTGGAGAACTGTGCATTAATACGGGCAAGTGCCGGATTTCGCACCTGGAACACAGCAACCCTGGCTGTACATACAGACCAGGGAATGAGATGCTGAGCTCTGCAGAGAGAGATCTGGGGGTTCTGGTTGATGGTAAGTTGAACATGAGCCAACAGTGTGCCCTGGCAGCCAAGAGGGCAACCGTGTCCTGGGTGCATCCAGCACAGCATTGCCAGCCGGGCAGGGAGGTGATTGTCCCGCTCTGCTCTGCACTGGTGCGGCCTCACCTGGAGCCCTGTGTGCAGGTCTGGGCACCACAGGATAAAAAGGATATAAAGCTACTGGAGAGTGTCCAGAAGATGGTCACAAAGTTGGTGAAGGGTTTGGAGGGGAAGCCAAATGAGGAGCAGCTAAAGTAACTTGGTTTGTTCAGCCTGGAGAAGAGGAGACTGAGGGGAGACCTCATCATGGCTACTGCTTCTTCACAAGGGGAGGAAGAGCGGCAGGTGCTGATCTCTTGTCTCTGGTGACCAGTGACAGAACCTGAGGGAAAGGCAGGAAGATGTGCCAGAGGAGGTTTAGGTTGGACAATAGGAAAAGGTTCTTCACCCAGAGGGTGGTGGAGCACTGGAACAAGCTCCCCTGGGGTTCATTCACAGCCCCAAGCTTGACAGTGTTCAAGAAGAGACTAGACAACAGCCCTCAGACACGTGGTGTGAATTTTGGGGTTGTCCTTTGCAAGGACAGGAGCTGGACTCGACTAGCCTTGTGGGTCCCTTCCAACTCAGGACATTCTATGATTATATGGCTAAACATCTAAATAAATTGCATCTTTACCTCCATTTTCAAGAACTTAACATAATGTTTTGCTAGATGACAATAAAGTTTATAAAGTTGAAGGCTGGAAACACAGATGCTATATTTGTGTTTTCTCAGAAGACAAGCAAATTAAATTCTATAAAACTAAAATAGCATTCTGTTCCTTGTTATATGTATATAGTAACAAACCAATTTTATTAAACACTT
Organism: Caloenas nicobarica; assembly: GCF_036013445.1. Lineage (NCBI taxonomy): Eukaryota > Metazoa > Chordata > Aves > Columbiformes > Columbidae > Caloenas > Caloenas nicobarica. The sequence continues at coordinate 179,255,018 of NC_088245.1, forward strand.
GAAAACCTTCTTGTGCTGCTATCTAAACACTGTTTATTATTCTTTCAGCATTGCATCCTTATATGAATCAAGAATATATGCCTTCCTCAACACCTCCTGCTCAATCTGGTTTTGTTTAGTAATTCTTCCAGAAACTATTTGTAGACATTGTGCTAGCAAAATACATACAAAAAAGAAAAATAAATCTGAAAAATACCATGTCAAGGTACGCTTTTTTTTTTAACAAGTTCAAAGTCCTAATGACTAGAAAGTTCTTTTGTAAATGGGCATTTAAATAAAATCATCTCATTAAAGTCTCTGAACTTTCTACTTAATTCTACTTAATCTAATTTCTTCTATAGGTTTTACAGTGTGCCCTATTGTAAATATGTGTATATATAAAATATCAGTATTTATTCTTCCAGTAGCTGAAGCAGCTGAAGTTAAGAACAAGTAACACATTATTGGCAAGTAGGAGTTAAAGGTCAAGAAAGAATCTGAAGAAAAGGCCTATGCAGGACCCTAATGAAGCTGTTACAAGTTTTATGGACTTCACTGTGCTTTAAACCAGCTCAGAAGCTCCTTACTGGAAGACTACCTACACACAGCTGCAGTTGGGAGTACATAAGTAATTTTACTGTATTCAGTGGGATTATTCTCATTCTCAGCTGATCTGAGTGGCTTATATCAAAATATCTTTCTCTCAGTACACCAATTTAGTATATTGAAATTCTTCTATGTCCAAGGAGATCCAGCCTTTTCCTGGGGGGAAAGAACATAACCTAAGTCTGTTTGCTTCACCTCACTTTGTTATGTCTTGAGACCTTGTGTTGTAAATGCATTGCAGACAGAGGTGATTTTATTTCAAACCTTCCTGCAGCAACCCTGAACCTTTTAAAATGCTAATTTCCATTTTAGTGCTTCCTATAATTTTCATCTATGTATTTCAAAACATCAGAAAACAGTAATAAACTGAAGGGTTGAAGCCACAACTATTTGCTCTTTCCTTCTCATTTATGTAGATTTATCTCCTTTTATCTTTATTTTCTCTCTCATCTGATATCTGCTATGGAACCAATATCACATCATAGAAGTGATTGGGAGTAGCACTGATTGCAGTAAGTGAATCATTACTGTCCATCCATCCATTACTGTTACATCCCCAGGGCACTGACCATATAATTTTCCCTGCCCATTGTTTGCCATCCAGTTTAACAGTAATACATTAAAAGGCGATGGGTGAACATACTAATAACTGATGATAAAAGGTACAAGTATGACATGCTTTATGGGTAAAGGATAAATAAATAACAGAAAATGGCTATCATACCTCTTTAAATGGATCTTGAGCTTCTCAGATATGGTTTTCAGGACACTTGCAGCTTTCAGCTAACTACATCAGGAGCACTGGCACTTTTTTTAAGAAGAGTGCTTCAAGTGTAAATTAGATCACTGATTTAGAAGGATTACAATCCACCCCACAATAATTGTCTGAGCATTACTTTAAAAAGCATCAATACCATGTGCATATAATGGGATTTTTTGAGTGTTCAAACATCAGACTAAAGATCACTTTGGCTCAGGTAGTTATACGAGCTGGTAAAGGACATAAAAATCAATGGAATAACCCCATGCACCAGTATGGCCTGGGAGCCATCTCTAGCCTCATGGAAATGGTAGAGTTGTAGTGTTTGCACTAAAGGACAAGGGGTCCTGGAAGACAAAAACTTGAGCATGAGTCAGCAGTGTACCGAAAGGCTGATAGCAGAGTGAGCTTCATTAGGAAGAACATAGCCAGCAGGTTGAGGGAAGAGGTTATTCCCCTCTGTTTGCCACTTGTGAGACCACAGTGGGTTACTGCATCCACTGCTGGGCTGTCCAGTACAAGACGGACATTGACGAATTAGAAAGAGTCCAGAGGAGAGTCACCATGGTGTTTGGGGACTGAAGCACATGACACAGGAATCTGAGAGAGCTGGGTTTGTCCATCCGTAGAGAAGAAAGGGCTAAGGGGGATCTAGTTGCCACGCACAGCTATCTAATGGGTGGGTTCGTAGGGACTCTTGACAGGCACATAGCAAAAAAGCAAGAGCAGTGGACACAAGGTGCAGCATGGCAAATTCCACTTGGATTTAAACAGAAAATGTCCTCAGAGAAGGTGGTTAATCACTGGAAGAGGTTGCCCAGATAGGTTGTGATATCCCCTCCTAGGAGACATTTAAAACTCAGCTGGTCAGTGAGCAAGTAACTTGCTCTAACTTTTAATTTGTCCTTGCTATGAGCTGGATTTGGACTAGATGACACCCAAAGAGTTTTTTCAACACAAATTGAAACTTGCTTGGATTAATTTATAATATCTTCAGCTTTTTTTTTTTTTTTTTAGTAGGTTTCTTTTTACACATTTTTTTAGCAGTTCAGTTGCTCTGAAATTTATGCAAGTTTTCTGATGCAGTGGGTTATATCCAAACTTATTAAAATTTAGACAGAACAGAGTTCTTAACTTCCAGACAACAATTCAGAATAATTTTCTGTATTAACCAACTAAGGACACACAGAAAGCTAGCCTAGAAACCTCCACATTCCCTAATTGTGTCATTCGAGTTGATTCAATTCTATGTAAAATCTGTGTATGTGGTAAAATTATTTTTATAGTGTAATATTTACAAAGTTTTTTGCTATTTAGTTTGTAAAATCTACATAATGACCTTTTGAATTTCCAGAGTATGAAATTGCAGCTCTGCAAACTGGACTGCCCATTAACAGCTGTGCTGAGTTATTTCCCACTGCTTGAACAGGTGTTAGGCACTGTGTAACTTGTCATTGCTTTAGAATGGATGATTTTGCTTCAGGATACTTCTGGTCAGTTTAACCTTTCCAGTTGTTGCTTTATGCACCTAAGAATAAAAGAATGGACTTGAAACCGCAGCCATCACTGAATAATGAATAGTGGGGAAGAAAACTTACTTTCTATATTGACAATTAGCTGATAAAGAATTTCCCAGCAAGAAGAGAGACATCTCATTTTGTTATCACTCTCCTGAATGGTATGAAAAGTAAGAATATTATCATCAATGAACACACCAAGTTATGAACTAACACTAGACACATTTATCAGTTACAACTGCATAAGTTTGAAGTTATCTTCTTTTACAGTTTATCAGATGACATGTTTATCAGTAGTTTAGAGTTCCAGTTCTTGATAACACTTGTGATAAGGCTCTTTTTTTTGTGATAAGGCTTTTTTTAAAAAAAAAAAAAAAATCCTTTTTTTTAAAAAAAAGAATAAAAAAAGAAAAAAGCTAGCCCAATGCTTGAAAAACAATAGGGAATTTTTTTTAGCTCATTCAAATCATTGGATATGCTCAGTTAGGAACATAGGTTTTGCTCAGAGAGAAGCTGTCAGCTGTGTTCCTTCGAGTACAGATGAGCAAATTATATCTTATTTTATTCTAATTATTACTTTGTTTATACAGAGATGGCAACCCGTAGTGTTATTTATTTATGAGAACTATTAATAATGGTGTTATTTTCTTTGCCTTTGTATTTTTTAAAAAATTAGTTTTACGCAACACTTTCTAATAAAGTGAGTCAGGAATTTTACATTGAAATGAATTTTGGTAAGAATTAAATTCTCATCTAACTCCCGATCTGTCTGCTCTTTTACAAATTTCAGATATTTTCTCTCCATATCTAAAATACTTTGGCAGAAAATATTTCTGTTCTAAAGTCACGTAGAAGTGGATCATGGAAAATGGATTCCTTAGCCATTTACCTGATATTCTAGTCTGTGAAACCATAATCTCCAGGAGATTATTTTCCAGGAACCATATCTTGCAGGTGGTTATCATAATCTGTCTAGACATGCACCTGAATTCTTACCCTTAAGCTCTCAACTTGTTTTTCATCCAGCCCTAGGCAGACCTTGATACATTCCTGTTGCTCTCTCACAAAAAGAACAACTCTACCATCTTTCCTTGCTGACCTGTCTTTTTTAAAAAGTATATAGCCTTCCATGACAAGATTACAGTCATGTGAGCTGTCCTACCATGTCTCTGTAATTGCAATGAGTTCATGGCACTGTGACTGTACATAGATCTCTAATTCTTCCTGTTTATTCCCCATGCTACGTGTCTTGGTGTACAGGCACCTCAAAGAAGTAATTGAGCATGCAGGTTTTCTGGGAAGGGTGCTAGAGGCCAACAGCATCCTGGCTTGTATGAGGAATAGTGTGGCCAGCAGGACTAGAGAAGTGATTGTGCCACTGTACTCGGCACTGGTGAGGCCACACCTGGAATACTGTGTTCAGTTTTGGGCCCCTCACTACAAGAAAGACATTGAGGTGCTGGAGAGAGTGCAGAGGAGGACGGCGAAGCTGGTGAGGGGCCTGGAGCACAAGTCTGATGGGGAGTGGTTGAGGTAATTGAGGCTGTTTAGCCTGGAGAAAAGGAGGCTGAGAAGAGACCTTATTTCTGTCTACAACTACCTGAAAGGAGGTTGTGGCATGGAGGATGTTGATCTCTTTTCCCAAGTCACTAACGATAGGACAAGAGGAAATGGGCTCAAGTTGTGCCAGTGAAGGTTCCGATTGAATATTAGGAAAAAAAAAATCTTCACAGAGAGGGTTGTGAAGCATTGGAACAGGATGCCCAGGGAAGTGGTGGAGTTCCCATCCCTGGAGGTGTTTAAAAGGTGTTTAGACAAGGTTCTTAGGGATATGGTTTAGTGCTAGAGTTAGGTTATGGTTGGACTTGGTCATCCTGAGGGTCTCTTCCAACTGAAATGATTCTGTGATTCTAAGAGGATCCACCATAGCCATACACACCCTTGAGGTGGTTGGCCTTCCATTTCTCATTTAAGGCAGCTAAGGAATATTTATCACTAGTCTGGTTGGCCTGGTTTTTTCTCTAGTTGGATGCAATGGCTTGAGCATTGCCACTTTGTACCCTGCCCCCAAGCCGTTCAGTTTAAAGCCAACATCACTAACTTGGCCAGCCTGCTGTTAAAGATTCCATTGCCTCTTCTAGACAGATAGATTCCATCCCTCCCTAACAGGCTATAGTCGTCAAATAATGTCCTATTGTCATAAAAACCAAAACCTTCATGGTGGCATCAGCCATGAAGTCAGGAATTGATGTGTGTTATACGTCTACTTCTGGCTGTCTCCTTTCCTCCAACTGGTAAAGGGGAGGAAAAATTAACTTGGACACTAATATTTTCCACTTGCACGCCCAGGGCTTTATAGTCTTCTTGATTCTGCCCAGGTTCTGGCAGATCATGTGACATAAATCACTGTCACATGATAATCAGTCTGACACCTACATAAGCTACCTTTGAAGCGTATCATTTATTCTAATTGTGAGTTTTATGACACTAGATATCCCGAGAAACGCAGAACAAGACTCTTTATTGGAATACGGATTTAATTTGCTGTGTAAGCAGATGTTGCTATCTAAGAGTCACCCAACCAAATCTTTGTTGTTGAATAGGGAGATTTATGATTTGAGTTTCACTTCATAACCAGGTGATGAGCCCTGTACAAAAACTAAATATGAGAACTTTTCACAGTCACAGGCCAGATGCTCTACAGGAGTTCATATGCTGGAACAGAAAACAACTGACCAGAATATTATTGCTGCAGTAATTCACCACCCACATTGTAATTACTTGTGAGACGATAACCCATATGCTTTGTCTTGCAGTGGTTTCATTTTTAAATCTAAAGAAGGGTGAGAATAGCTCAGGAAAGATAAGAATGGATCAGGCTGAAATTTATTATGTCTCAGTGCAAATCAACTGTAACGTTAGAAAAAGCACAATTCCATATGAGGACAGGTGAGGCAAATTCATGTGAGTAAATACTCCTGTCTGCATAGGTTGCACTAGAAACTTTAATAACCATGCAGAAGACGTGTTCTGGAGTTTTAAATGGAGATTGTTTTGTGGCTGAATTCTAAAGTCTTCTGACAAAAACTGTAGTAGCTTGAAGTGTAAACAAGAAAACATTCTTTCTTGCTTCTGTTAGTGATCAAACAAGGCTAAATTGTGATTGTTAGCTAATGTGTCACTCCATGAACACCAGTGGGAGAAATGCTGCACAGATCTGCTGAGTGGATGGTAATTTGCCCTTTAATGCTCACAATACATTAGCTTCTTCTGTACAGTGTGTGCGTTTTGCTATCTTGCATCTAGAGCAATATCAGGACTGACTATTCCTTTTCAAAGCAGCTTCCGCATGACTCAGAAGACAACCTTACAAAAGGCATGCAGAGTCTATTCAGAACTAGTGTCTTGGGGTAGCAGCTAATTTTTACACAAATATCAATGAAGGATCAGTAGGTACTTTACACTATAGTTTTGTATGTTTTGGAGATCATGGAAGGAAGTCTGGAGCTATCTTTTTTATATTCTCAGTTATTTCTCCATGCCACAGATTAATTCCTATATTGATGATATCGAATGGAAAAATGCAGAGGGAATATTTTTGAAAAGGGTGTGTATAATATGCTTGGAAAAAAAAATAGTTTCTCTACACAGGACATGTTTAAAGTAACAGGCAACAAGGTAAAAACTTTTTTTTTCACATTAAGGCTGATGTAAATTTGGTGCCAGCCTGCATGTCCTTCACCTGCTATCGCTGAGCAGATGTTGATTTTCCAATTTACAGGTCTGTTAAGAATTTATGACAAAGCTAAATTATACATGAGGATGAGAATTCTTTCCTCCAGACTCTCAGTTTGTTGTGATCTGTTTTTGTATCTTTTAATTGCTAATAATCTGTCAGAATGAAACTTTTTTTTCCCCTGTTTGTCCCTCTCTACCCTGTATTTTGATTTCTCTACACCAAACTGCTGTTTCAATATGAAACAAAATGTGGATTTTGTATGGAGGGGAAAGTACTGATGTCCTTTTGGAGCTACTCATTAGTTCTAAGGCAGGGAAAGCTGGAGAGAGAAAAAATTCTCTTCTATCCGTGTTTATTGTCTGGGTTTAATGATGTAATTCAGATTTAGTATACAGTTCATTAGGACTCTAAGGCCAAATTATTGTCTTCAGTCCTGCCCACAGATTTCAGATTGTTGTTACCCAAAATTCATGACATCTGTTTTTCAGGTAAAAAATCTTACTAGCACAGCATTAACTGTTATTAAAATTTTCTTTATAAAATTGTTTTCACATGAAGAAAGATGTAGATCTTTGGCTATAGAAAAAATAACTAGGGTACAACTCTTGACAGTAGACACTGCTTTACACTAACATTAATTCATTTAATCACACAGCACAGAGGGAAATTTTGGAGCATGAATAAACTGTGAAGAGTAAATAGATTTGTTTCAATCACAGTAGGTGAGCAAGTTAAAATATTTTCTATTGCTAAAGGGGGAGCACTGACATTGGTAATCAGCAAGGTGCCATTTCATGGAAGCAATATCTGGCATGTTGAATACCATTTTTATAGTCCCGGATGGTTTTGTCCTTTCTTGCAGGTGTTTTGTTGAGTCTTTCATTATAGGGTGAGTAGCCTGGGATTCTCTGCAGTGGATGAATCCTCCAATAAACTTTCCATGGCAAATTCCATAACATAAGTTCTAGGCTTGTGCTGGAAGGAGTTACTATATATAAAATACTACTATTTTTGGAAGAAGTACTGGATCTGATGTTTCAGTGTCAATTCTACTTAACTTACTGTAATTCAGGAGTTCTCTGGGTACTCCATGTCTAGAACTGTAAGAGAACTGTGTTTGTCCTGGTATCCTATAAAAATAACTTGTCAGAAAAAAAAAGAAATTCTAGTAAGTCTCGAGTGACAGTATTCTTGAAAGGTTGATTACTGTTGAGGAAATCTAGAAAAGTTTAGGAGCTCTAAATATGTTATTTTTAGCAAACATCTACTCACTCTACTATATACCCTCTTCCAATACCTAGGAGAACTATATAATTATGCAACAGGTACATAAAGTACATTTGACATTTGATTGTGAATGAATATCAAATTGCTGTGCTGTAAAACATAAAAATTGAGTGAGTTGCATCTGGAAAAACTACAAAGAGCTGGAAAATAGAATTATGTGAAGACAATAAAAGGTGTTTAATTCTACCCTTCTCATTGTCACTGTTTGAGTAGCAGTTACATGGCAGATAACATATGTAATGTATCAAGAACAGTGAAGAAAGCAATTACTTACTGGTTTACGGGTGTCCTGGCTGAAGTGCATGATTTATATTTGCTGGTACAAATATATACACCAAAATGAATAGTAGCGTGGGGCAAAGAATAATACCTTGTGATATGCAGTTTCTTCTTCCTCTTTGAGTAAGAGAATCACAGCTGTACATAATCAAATTCTATCAATGAAGTACTAAGCTTCAGAGACCATTTATAAACTTAGACTGCTGAGATTCCCTTAACCTATGGAGAGAAATCCCACCAGCTTCAGTGAGAATTTCACATGGCAGATCAGAGCAACATTGGCACAAATTCCATTGGAAAGGATAGACAATTTCAAGTGTAGGGAGAAAGAAAGTTCTATGGGGAAAACCTGAGTGAAATAAGAATATATAGACAGCCATAGAACTAATATGTCATAGCAAACATATTTGTATGAAGTGATGTATAGCTGATGTTGAGCTTTTGCATGGTGCCTCCAGCACCTACTTGACAGTGCATTTCACTTCCACTCAATTGTTCCTCTGTATTTAAAAAAAAAAAAAGAAAAAAAAGAAATCAGCATCAACAGGAGATGGTTCTCTCAGGAATCTTAATGACAGAAAAGGACATGATTTGTGTTGATTGCAGTTGTAGGTACCTGAGTTCTTAAGGTGATCTCTCTATATTTTTATTATTATGTTGTATTCCGAGTACTTTTTTAAGCTACAGGAGAAAAGGTACTGAGAGCTATGCGAATCTCTGGTTTTAGGTAAGTTGTTGTAAGAGAGGGGGTGAGTTTTTATAAATAAATTGTAACTTAATTTTTGCACTGGTTAAGATACAAAGTCTTTGGGTTGTTGCATGCTAAAAATGGTGCATATGGGTGGTTATCAAATACATGGATCAACCATACCTTGACTGAAAGGGATCCTATTGCATCCATGTGCATATCTATGCAAAAACCTGTATCTGATATATTTTTGTTGTTGTTGCTTGTTTTCGTTCTTATTTATTTGTTTTATTTTGTTTGTTTCGTTTGGCATTATGTGGTTATTTTTATCTGGGTCAGAAATTACAAAAGATTGGAACACCAAGGATTAAGCTGTGAACACTTTCTAAAGAAAAAAAAAGCCAACGTTTGTAAAGGGATTCAGTTCTGTCCTCTTTTCATTTGCAAAATGTTTTCATGCTTGAGAACTTGAATGAAAGTAGTGACAAATTCTTAATTTGTGCACACAGATGCTGTTTATGTATGATATTTTCTTTCTGTCCACACAAGTCATCAAATGCAAAAAACAATTTGCATGCAGACTTTTTTGTATGTGCCTGTATACAGCTGTGCATATGTTAAATGAGTGCTAATAAATAAACCTGTAGGCTGCTGTGGAACCCAGTTAATGTAAAATTTCCACTTATAAAAGTTCTGATGGCTTCTATCAGGAAAAAAGTTTAAAGCTGAGTCATATATTCCCTCTCAAGAAAGAAATATTTAGCAGAAGTATCATTTAACCTCCTAGGAGGGAAGCTATATAATTAATTCCGGTCTAAAAGCTATGGGCTACATCTCAGCTTAACGCCAGGAAGTCAGCCCTGGCAGAGATGGTGTTTACCCAAAACTCACTGCTAGATGTGTTCAGTAATAAAGAACCCCTAAAAGGTCCAGGGCACAGTCCCCATGCTCTGGGTCATTTGAGAGCCAGACACGCTTCATCCAACTGTTGATTTACCATCACTCGGAGCTACCTCGGCACGAAGCTGCGGTAATGTGCTAGTGAATCAGGCTCAAAATGCTCAACATTAATAAAGCTGTCATGCGCTCTCTGCAGGTGACATAAAACCTTAGAAGATGCTTGGCCAGTCACAGGCTTTCTTTTTTCCAAAACCTTGGGTTTCCCAGACACGCACCACCTCATCGGCAGTCTGCTGGCATGCTGGGGCAGGGCTCCCGTCTGCCTGCCTGCCCGCACTGCGGGCAACGCTGCTCCTGGGCTGCTGCTGCCTGCCCAGCCTGTCTCCCCCAACACGCATTACTCAGCTTTATGATATAGGCAGGATTTATTGCTAAATGAGGGAGGGATTTCAGCCGGGTTTTATTAACTGGGAAAAGCTGGAGGCAGTGCTCGGTTACATGTTATTACATAAGGAGATGCAGGGGTCTAGTATCTGTCACAATCAAAGGCTCATGCAAATGCGGTGGGCACTGTAATATCAGCACCTATAAGCAATGTTAAATTAAGATGTATTATCTAGGTAGCATCCATAAAGAAATGAGGAGTCCTGAAATGTCACAGTCATTTTAATTAGAGCAGTGTTGGAGCTGGGGAGGAAGGCTTGTCGCTATAAAGAAACTATGGTAAAATTCTGCTCAGTTTTTGCTGGAAAAGCACTGTTAATTACACTGACATATGCTAAAATGAGTCTGTATAGTTGCTCTCCTTGATGAAACGAGCTCTGTGTTTCTTATGAGACCAGATTTGAAATAAACTACATAAATAAAGTGGTAAGAACTCCTTTAGTACTTCCCATCTCTCCTCCCTCATATATTTCCCTTGTAGTTATTTTCAATCTACAAATTAATTAAAAGCACCGCAGGCACAGTATATCTTTGAAAGTTGTCTCTCTCCCACACCCTGCACTTGTTTAGAACATAAAGGCAGTGGAAGTGAGCAAAAGTATTTATCATAAAACTGTCTGAATGTGTGTGTGAGGACATTACTGCACACCAGAGAGAACAATGGTGCCCTATGCAGTATTATGCACCATCATGGTTAAAACTAAGGGCTGTGGGTGTGGGTTTTTCTGAATATAGTTTTTTTTATATTCTATATAATATATTACATAGATATATACATACATAAATGCATATATTACTTTATTACTTGGTCTGTCACATGCTCTGGCCCTCTTTCTCTTGTATTTCCAACATCATAATACAGCATGCTATGCATTATGTAGTATCACAGATCATCCTTGTTGTACATAAAATGTTATCCATGCTAAATTAGAAAACAGGAAACAACAGAGGGCAGCTGCTGCTTGCCCTTTACTATAATCTCCTCATAATCTGTTTTATCTAGTCTGTTCTTGAATTCTAGTAGTAATGATGATTCAACTATTTCTCCCCTGACAAATTATTCCATTGTCTAACCTTTTGGACATTTCTGCCTAATGTGTAGTTTTAATATTTAAGTTTTGAATTTCAGACCATTATTTCAGCTATAATGGTAAATGTGAAAGCCATCCTCTATCAATTAACAACCATCTGGGAGAGAGGAAATTCAGAAATGAAGCAAAGTGCTGTACAATAGTGAATGATGAAGGGGAAAAACCCAAGAACCAAGTGAAATGTGCTTTTTCCAAGTGCTTTCTGGCACAGAAATGTGTGACCTCTTCAACTTTTAAAAAACTGTTTCTTTTCTCCTTCAGTAATGTCTAGTATTCATAATTGTCTATCCTAAGTGTGTCAAAGGCATTAGTCAGTTTCACAGAATCACAAGTTTCATGTCTTTGGAGCCAAGAAACAGATAAACATTTGGAACTGTAGAATTTTTTTTTTTTTTGAGACTCTCAGTGGTATTTTCTAGATTTTCTCCAAAAGATAAATGATTTAAAACAAACTTTAAAAAAAAATGAAAACATATTATTGTGTTATCAAAAAGTTCAAGGTACTCAAACATTAGAAGTTCATCATAAGGTTGTAAAAATGTTGGTAATTGAGGAATGGTGCTGGCGGGTCCTCAATAGCACTTTAGGTCTAGCCAAACTTCAGCACATTACCCCAGGATTTAGGAAACTCTGTGTTGCATTGCAGGTGAAGCTTATTCCTGACTCTCCTGACCAATTGATATAGGACACTTTGGGTTTATCGAATGAGAAGAGAAGGCAATGCTGGCACATTGCTACCACCATCAACTTCACGAGTGAAATAGTCTGCTCCTTTCCGTGGGTACCAAGCCGAATTCCCAGTTTCATGGTGAGAGGAGACTGCCACAGTGCTCTGTGCTGAGTGCTCACAGAATAGCTGGGGAATCCTGTCCCCAGCTCCCTTCTCTCCCTTGAGGAGTAATGAAACACAAGAATCCTTATGTAAGAGCATAACTGGTGTCTAGCCTTTACCTGGCTTCAAAGCCGAGTGGTTTCCAATGTAACTGCTGCCAGTAAAAGTCTAGTCCTAAAAGGACCTAAAAAATTTAGCCCTCTGCATAGGAAGCTGGAGTTCAATGACTGTATTTGTACTCTGCACTTAACCCCAAACTCTACAAAAGAAAATGCTGGAAGTGCAGACACATCAAAGAAACACAGTGTTATTGTGCCCCTGAACGGACAGAATAATAAAAAAGAAGAAACTTCCAGCTAGCAGAAACTTCATTTTTCATTACAAAAGTATTGTAATCCATTTCAACTGTAAGGAAATCCTGCTGCAATTTCATGCTAGAATAGTGCCCATGACAAAAAAAAATGTATGTTACCAACATAGATTAAATAGCTGCTGATTGAATACTTCACTGAGGGGAGAGTTCAGCACACAGTTCTGGCCTACATTCTGACTTTTTTCCCTTCAATCAATGTTGCTTTTTTTTTTTAGTGCTCTTTAAAAAAAAAAAAATCTACAATAATGTTGACCAGTCAAAATCAGCATGTTGTTGCAATCGTGACACACTACTTTAGAGAAAGATATTCTGTTAAATTTTTAAATGGAACTTTTAATGTATTTAAATTAATCACATAAAAAGACAAAGGAAGTGTTTTCTAAATTTTAAATAACATGCACCTTTGAGGAGGTTAAATTCCTTCATGTTAGTGTATGCCAGTAATGTCTCGTAATCTTTGTATTGCTGACATAACAGACCATAAAGGATTTTGGAAAGTAATCAGAAGAGCCATGAATCCAAATGCACTGGGGGGATTTACCAACACAGTGGACCTTGACGTTTCATTTGATGAATATAGCTCATTTTGCATGACCCACTCTTGTGACTCTTTCTCATCCTGGACAATGAATAGTTCCACATACAAGTACTATAACTGCATATTTGCATATATTAATGATAATTCAAATAATGTACAACTTTTTAATTTATTATTGAAATTAGTTTATATTCAACTCCATTTGCTCTTGAAAATATAATTTATTAGACTTCAGTTACTGTAGACATACTGAAAATATTGTGGGGTTTTGTTTGTTTTGGTGGGTTTTTTTGTTTTTTTTTTATCCAGTCAATAATTTCTGTCTAAACTGATGTTTTAGGCAATCTGGGAAATCCTCTATCTCTAAATGAGAATTTTTCTTATAGTGTTGAAGAAATAAAGCTTGTTTTCTAGTGAAATTGAGAAAACCCTTATCCTAGAGATCAGTAAGAAGTCTCTTCTTTTGAGGTCTGCTTATTTCCTCAGATAGTAATTCCCAACACATTGAGGAATTAACTTTCTTACATGCTGTTAAAAGTAGAGACTTACATGGATTCAGCAGAATTGTATAAAAAGCTTTAAAAATTTTGTATGTATATATATATATAGACACAAAGCACTTCGGGAAGGGTATCCTTAATATCCAGACAGTATTACCCACCAGTTGTTAGTTAGGACCACTGAAGGTAGTCTTTCCTCAGTTATTGCTCCTTGCAAATAATTTCTTCCTGAAGAGATTCGCAGCCTCAATACACTTCTTCCTTGAGGCATTGCTAGGAAAAGCTCTTTCCCAGGGGGACCTGCAGTTGCACAAAGTTAAAAAAAAATTAAAACCCAAACAAACACACAAACAACAAAACAAAACCAAACCCAAAATGCGTTAGCTAATTGCATGGTGTTCCTAGAAGAGAGTAAACAAATAAACTCTCGTCTGCACAATTTAGAAGTGAGTAAAGTCTATTTGCTGGCACTCACCCTCAATTGCACTGCTGGGAGGAAGAGAAAACATTCATCTCGTGCACAATCTGTTTTACCTTGCACTTACCGTACTTTTTATCTCCTGCCCTGACTCTATCACGTCGCAAAAATGTATTGTGTACCTACCCACACATGTTGAAAAAACCTAGCAGTAGTGTCAGCAATACTCTAATTTTCTTCTTGTTTGGACAATCATGGTTTTACTCCTTAGAAAGCTAACCTATTTCATTTGTATTTTCCTAGATTGCTTTTTGCCTTTGAACCTTGTTTGGTAAGTAAGATGGATTTCATTTTGTTTAATGAGTTCCCTTTCAACAACTCATCATGATGTCAAATTTTATTTTATCATTTCATGCATACTCTCAATAGCTCAGCTTCTGTCAAAATAAATGTAATGCACAGTGCTAGATGCACAGATAAAACCTACTGTTTTTAATGGAAGAATTGTCAACTTTTCAACAGGTGTCTCTCTACTGCTCAAGACTATAGTCTGCTTTTATTTAAATGAGGCCCTGTTCTCATATTGACAGTTATTTTACTTTTATCTTTTTTCTGTCATGTTGCTACTTCTACGTAAATAAGGCTTCCCTCAGCCTTAGCTATATTAGTTTAAATTTACCAAATTTTGCCTTTGCGGTATTTTAGCTAAAGAGAATGTTACTCAGGGCAGCATTTACCTCAGCTAATTTTAAAGCTGGAGCTCACCAATGCACATGCAGGTGCCACCAGTGTAGATGTCACCGTCCCAGGCATCTAAGCCAAGTCAGGGAAGCTGTTTCTTGTCCCTGCAGCCTCCCTGCAAGACACTGCTGCCATGATAAAAAATGATGGTTGTCAAAACTGAAATACTTTAGCAATTACACATACAGTTTTGGTAGTTCTTATGATTATCATCCTGTGTTGCTCTCTCTTTATGGCAGTTGCACATCCACCTGAGGTCCGGAGCTTTCAATGAGGCAGTTGATGGCTCCTTAGCACCCTTTGTGCCCTATTGTACCTGTCCTCATGTACACATCTAGGGTGGTGCCAAGGTGCTGACAGTTCTGTCCTCCCCACCGGGGGCAGGGTGATTTCACCTCCACCTGACTGGAGGGGCAGGAGAGTGGGACCCTCGGTCGATTGACAGGGTCCTTAACAAAGGAGGTGCCCAGAGAGGCTGAGAAGTTTCTGGGCTATATTGTGATGCCCACAGCCAGATCTGATCAGGCTATAAAATGGGGTCTCCGCTGAAGAACCCCTTTGAGTGATCTTCTCAGAGCAGCAGGTCTGTGAACTGGAGCCCTCCCCTTAGACTGGGACGCCGTCTAAGGAGACTTCCCAGGATTGAGAGCACCTCACCTCTTCCTGTGGTGAGTGGTTATTTTTCTCTACTGGATATATCCTTGAATGAGCCCTCGCCTAACCCAAGCGAGTGATTATTTCTTGTGGGTACCCCTGAGCAAGAGGCCTCTTGTTTTTTTTCTTGTGAGTGAATGCATGTACATTGTGGATCCTCATTATTCTTATGTTGTCATACCCCAAAAATCTTCTCAACTGATATCCGAACCTGTATTTTATGTTGTCGGAGTGATAAATAATTGTATAAATCCTGTTTCTAGTCGGTTTATTTGCTACGCTTTTCCAACTAGAATAAAGTCTGTTTTGGAACTTGTTGTCCACCTAGAATTGACTTTTGGGGTACCTCTGTGATATTGTTTCTTGAGAAGCTATCACCTTGTGCATGTGTCTCTGCCTACTGACTCTCTCCTTAATTCTGCTAAATCCTGCTTATATCTTCTAGCTGCAGTTCTGGCAGGTTGCCTGTCTGCCAGTGAGCAGTTTGCCCATCGTTTTGGCTGTGCTTGGCAAATGTACCTTGCTTTCTTTGGGAGTAAACCATCCAGACAGCAAAAAGTCAAGGAGACCCTGCCTTACCTAGCCTGCAGGACTTAAATGTTCCTTAGCTTCTTCACTCTGTTTGCTTCACCCTTGTCAGAGCATGTTGCTATGCAGAGGGACGCAGTCACATTTGAAGTGACAGATTTATGTCTATAATACCTAACAGAGAGTGTCAGGAACCAAACCTGGGCCTTGATTCCAGATGGCATATATAGATGGCTTCCATCAGGTTAGCACAGAGAGCAAGCCTCTCTATGGCAGGTCTGTCTTCAATAGAACTGTCTGAAATTTCCAAAGAGCCAGTGAAAGACATGACCCTTAAACAGTGCCAAAGGTTCAGGCTCACTAGCTGGCTCTCTTTGTTGACCACTAGCATGCCAAATCTTGCTCCCATGTTGCAAAATATGCCTCCAAAAGCCATCCAGCCATGGTTGAATCTGATCCCAATGTTTTCAATGGACACAGTATACGCATAGATATATGCAACATTAAGCATTTCTTGGATTAGTATATTCACACAGGAACTGCAGAGAGATGCTGTTGCTTTATAAGCAGCCCTGATTGGCTGCTAAATATCTAGGCAATAGGAGAGGTGGCTTTCCCTTTGTTAGAGCTAAAATTCCCCAGGAGAAGCTTCCAGCAGTTGTAGATCTGGTCAAGAGCCCTAAACTGCAGACACGTTCAAGAGAGCTCTTCTCCCTCAATCTAGCAAGCGATCCTCACTTCGCAGTGAGGGGGCTTCAGTGTTGCCAGAATACAAGGCGCTAGTGCACCTGTGGTCATTTCAGTCCAGAAACACTGTCTTCTTACCAGTACTATGTTTTGCCATGTGCAATAGTTTATCTAGTCTCTTGGCTTGTTTTTGAAGGTGGCTAATTACTCCAATGTGTTTGCACTGTGGATACTTCAGACATACAGCCCTCAGCTGTAGTATGTACCTATTTCAATAATAATCTTATTCACTTACCTTTATGTAATTTCAGGTTGGGTTTTTTTGTTGTTGTTGTTGTTGTTTGATTCCAAACTTCCTCAGGCCTAATAACTGTTGAACAGTTTTAGACTGTGATTCACCATAGATCATTACAAAATAAAAAGTGATAACACATTTATCTCCAAGGGTTTATCATGATCCATAAACCACACTGATAAATGTGAAAAATAATGCATGAAAGCATTCAGAGGTGCAAATATGTTTAAACTGATTAAAATGTTAGATGAAAACAAAACTGAGAAAAGGAAAAACTTGACTGGCAGTTGACAAAGTGTGAAGAAGCATAAGCATCAACATAATCTTCCTCTCTGCATAGTTTAACCGCTGATTTCTGGATAACACATCTACTATGCAATAAACTACAAGTTAAGTTGTATGGTGCGGGATTTATTTCACCTTGCTTCAGATTTCCAGACCTGAGGTAGTTATCCGAGATTGTCTTCAAAAATAATAAGCATTCTCAGACTGCATTTCATTACATTCTCAAATAAACATGTAAAACAGACCAGCTGAACTAATCTGAGGTTGCTCTCCTTCCTGCCCACCCCCCCAAAAAAAAAGTCTTATTGGAGGAACCAGGTAAGAGATTGTGTTTTTCCTACTGGCTAGACTGCAAAACAAACCTGGAGACAGAACACCTAAAAAGAAGGCTGTAGAAGTCTCTACACTTAAGGTAGAAGAGAGTGACTGGTCCCAGGAACTGAGGAAAAATTACTGTTAAGGATCACCACAGAAAACACAAAGGTGGAAATATTTTAGGAAAAATAATGTTTCGGTTATAGGAGGAATGGAAGATTTTGGGAAAATATGGGTTTCATTTTTAAGCCAGCCCAGAGAGGTGGTCATTCAGTCTCAACCAATAGACGGGAAATGTGCTACTGACAGAAACCACCTTGGGGTAGCAGATTGGATTGACAATGTACTAATGTGACTGATGTGTTCATTTTTTTAATTATTATTTTTTATTTGGCCACTACCTATGGAATGTGCATGTTTTCATTTGTTCTGATTTTTTAAGAAACTGTTCTTGAGCAGTGGGAAGAAGTGCCGCTTCTCTGTTCTGTCTTCTCTGGGTTCAAGTGAAAGACCACAGGAGAGGCAGAAGACTTTGCCAGCCCTAACAGTACCTGAACACTTTACCCTAGCTACAATATATTAATTTGCATTGAAATGTAACCTCACTTTAGTTATTCATAGTCCTTTTAATGTTTTTAGTATGCTTACTTTAAGAAAAAGATGCAGGTGGATTCACTTCGAAGTCCTAGCCAAAGCCTGTCAGAAACTGGCTATGCTGGTTTTAATCAGTCTGAGTTAAAATAAAATAAATACACATTTCTGAAGCCTGAGTATCATACTGGAAACAGACCATTCTATAAACCTTTTTTTTTTTTTTTTAAATACTCTTGACTACTATGTGGAAATTAGCACTAGAAACTATGCACTCCTGAAATGAAGATGGATACATACAATAATTTTACAGATTGACATTTGTGAGTACAGCTAGCTCTTTGTGCTTAAGTGCCTACAGGAGAATAGAAAAGTAGAACCTCAAGAATAATGTCCCCTGCTCTATAATAGTGTCATATACATATAAATACCAGAGTGATACTTTTCAAAATGCATTGTACTGGGAGTTCATTTGATTTATTTACAATTACCCTCTGCATGCTCCTAAATCTCTTACTTTATGACTCAGTAGAGAAGCTTTCTTGTTTATATTTGTTCTGAGTATTATCTTGGTCTTCATTAAATCACATCTCACTAGATTACTGCAGCCAAAGTGCCGGATAATCTAGATGCATCTTCATTTGTTTGTGTTTAAATACCCCACTTGCCACAGGGTAAGGCTTGGAATATTTTAGGACATAGTCAATTCTGGATTTGTTTATTAATTCAGCACTGAACCTTGCCAGACCACACTTTCACTGGGTCTTAGACTTCTTCAAATAAATATAAAATGTATATTAGTTTAAAGGAAAAAAAATAGCATTTTCAGGAGTGTTTTTTGATAGATGTCCTACAAAATCAGAAAGACTATAAGAAAGCTTTAAACCGTGAAGTGTATCCTGTTAGCAAAATCTTGCAGGTATATTATAATTTTAGATAAAACACATATACAGTATTGAAACTCTCAGAACTTTGTATAAATCGTTGCATCTTTAAGTACATGGAGACACTGGTTTCTTTTCTGTATAAACCAATATAATTTAACCAGAGGTAAATATTCACTCTCCTTCTCATCTTATTCAAAGCAATGCTGCTAGTATCCCATGTATTTTAGATGAGATGGTAATACAGGTATCTTGCTTCTAATAGCAGGGGACATACTTTGTAAGTGATGGCAAGTGGAGATTTACATATATAACCCAGAGAAGAACTGGTATGATATTGGTCCAGGAAGCAGCTGTCTTCTTGTTCCATGGTATGTTCTCTCTGTGAAATGGAAAGGGATGTCTATGTGGACATTCAAGCTGATAACTCCAAGATGTGCATCAACGTGCAATGTGCATTGCAAAATTCATGTCCAGCTTCAGTCTAGACCCAGTAATATTAAATGTTCATAGATGTGCTACACGCAGTGAAGATGCAGTTTGGCAGTGTTAATATGGAACGATTCCTTTTGACAGAGTTTATTTTTTTTGGCTGTTCTGCCACATGTCAGACTAGTGGGTCTCGTGCCTACCTTGGTGCTACTCTGTACAGAACAACTACCAAAAATCTCTGCTAGATCATTATTTGCCATACTTCATTTTAGACACAGGGCATATGTTACTTGATTCTAAGACTTGTCTTCACAGTTCAAAATTTTTGTCCCTGGTGCCTGTTTTGAATAGCGCCTACTACTGAAGAACAGTATTTTTCTTCTGTGAGTGGTAAATGTTTTCCTTTTTTTTAGCAGTGCTCATGCATCTACTGTGGGCCAACACAAGTATGTAAAAAAGTCAGTGAAATGATATAGCAAATGCAGTTGCAAACTCCTTAATTAAATATTTTATTCATAATCTCTCTAGTGCTATAGAAACATCAAATTTTCTGCCAATATATGGAATTTCTATACATACATATATATACTCACATATGCTGAGTAATTGCAGTGAATAAACATAAATTAAATTTATATTTAATATAGCTACATGCTCTTTGATTTCTTTTTTTTTTTTTTTTTTTCAGTTTAATCAAGTTTTTTACTTTGCTCTCTTCCCATCTTTCAAACCTTTTTGTCTCTTTTGGAAGCCCAAGATTAATTAGTTGATTCTCTGTTCTTCTTTTCTAATTCTATCTACAGTTCAGAGGCACGCAAGACCACAAAGCAAGATAATAACCAATAAATGGAATAATTAATTCAATGCACTGAAACTAATTTTAATTTATATCTCTCAAAGATTCTCACTAGGGAACAGAGAACTTGGAGTTCTAGGGACTGGAGTGCTTCAGGTCTGTTTTGAATATGTTGTGGCTAAAAACTGTTCCTGCAAAATTGGAACTTACAACAGCTAAAATCAGAGGGGAAATTAATAACTAAAAACATTTAAAAATGAGCAAGAAGGAGGAAAAAGGTTGCATATCTGCAGGTGGAGTAGGAGTCATCTTCCTGGTCATGAGCTCCAGGTCTTTGCCATCCTGGGAATCTGTTTCCTAGCTCAATAGGCATGGGCTCCACTGGCCCCTCCCTCAGTGCAACTGGGGCTCAGACACTTGTGTCCTGCAAGGTCTCAGAGAAGATCCAGTCAACCTCTTTCTCGCCATCCCTGATGCTGTACAGCCTGCTGACCCCTTACCACAGCTGCTTTGCTTGGTGACACAGACCTCGCCAGTCCTCATGTCCAACAGGTGAGAAGCCCATCATCCCTGACCCTGAGATCAGTGAGAAACACTGGGCTTCCCTGTGCATCACTCCTGCAGAGCTGATTTTGCTTCCAGGAGCTTCAAGTGTATTAGGTCTCTGATGTGCTGAGGTAGTGGTTCCAGTAGGTGCTGAGGACTATGCCTGTGTCACATCAATACAGTTGCTGTGCATGTGTGTGCTGTCCTCAGCAGAGTTTCTAACCTGCTGACATGTGCCCTTCTGCTGCTAGAGCTAGCTAGAAGTGACATCCTCCATAGATATCCCTTCCCAGCACCAAAAGGCATGATGAAGTTCCTTGGAGAGCTCCCTTAATCCCAGAAGATCTGTATTTGTGTTTGGGACCAAACCAGATGGCCCCAAACCTCTTTGTGGAGTCCAGAGCCCCCTTATGAGTATTGCCCTGCCTGTTCCTGCTGTCCCACTGCTCTCACTCATGGCTAAACAAATCCCAACTACTTGGAAAATCAGTCATTTCAACTCATTAACCTGTAAGAAAGTAGGACCAAAGAAATAACCAGCTTTATGGCAAACCTGACTGAGAGGTTAATTTTCTGAAAACTGAATACTCTCCCTTCCACCTTTAGTGTACATTTTGCTTCTTAGCCCCCAAACATCCAAGAAACTGGAAGAAAGGCTTAATTTTTAGGCTGATCTTTAATTATCTAGTTTTCTTTCTAAAACCTGAGTTCATATATAGTCATTTTTATTCTTCTGAATCAACTATTAAAAATCTATTTTATTACTTAATATTTTCATAAATATGGGATAAACGGAGTCTTTTTTCACCTTTCCTTATGATACACATTTGTATCCCTATCATACTTTTAGTACTTTGAGATAATTGCAATGAAAACCCACTAGATACTACTTTTTACCCAGTGCTTTATTTCATGAAATGGAATTAAATATGTACATCCTTTAGGCACAAACCAAACAAATAAGCACTCTGTAAAGAACACCATTTACATGCCAACAAGGAAAAATCTTTATTCACTGGAATCTCCAAAATTTTCTTTAATGTTGTCTGGTCAAATTTCCAATTAAATTGCAGTACATTATGAATGCCATGGAAGTGACAGCAGAGAAAGCAAATAAAAAGTTCAAAATGAGGCTCCATATCTAATAAACAACTGTGACAAAAGCGCTACAATACAAAACTTCATAGCAATTATTCCATTGCATATAACAAAGTAACTTGTGGTGCATAAAACTAACAAATATTGTGTGTTGATAGTTCAAGCACAGTACGCTTTCAAAATGCTATCAAACAGTGGCAAGCTATGCCAGAAAGCACAGCCTCATCCAATAGCTTTATGCAAAACAGAGACACTTACAAAATCTTAAATTCTACTACAGTGTACTATAATGTATTCCTAGGCTTCATATTATGCTGTAAAATGCAACAAGAAAGCCCTAACAAACAAGTAAAAAAATTTCCTTGTTTGCCCGCTAAGTACTTCTGAGACATTTTTTAGAGCTTTTAAAATAATACCATTCCATGTGATTCCTGTTTTCGTTAAGCTTTTCAGCGTTCATGTGGGTCCTTTATGTTTGTTCTTTGTTTACAAGAACACCCTGCCACATCAAGTTTTTTCTTTTTGTCTCTTCAACAATGCTGGCATATTTTTGGTGCCCCTTGACATAGAAACCTAGTTAGTATACATAGCAGTTATGTTCGTTGGAGTTAAAAGGGAAATAAAGCAGGTTATTCTCTGGAAGAAAAACAGATCTAGGAGAAAAAGCAAAGTGGGTAAAGAGTGAGGGCTTCACCTCAAAATGAGTAATTGTCTTATGCTCTGCAGCATCCTGAAATATTATTTTGATGATAGATGTTTACTGTTCCTTTTGCTACTGGGTTAACAAAGTGGAGAGCTTTCTCCAGAGACTGAATTTGGCTTCAAGACTCTTATTCCCATCTTTTAGAATGAAAAAAAAAAAAAAAAAAAAAAGGGAAAGGTGCTATTATACAGGCAGCTCTTTCCTTCGCTGAATGTATTCATTTACATATGATACACTCTGGTTGTGTAACATGTAATTTTGCAACTGCAATATACTCACCTCTCAGTCATGTCTCCTCTTTACGATTTACTAACCTGTTAGTCTGTGGCTTAGCAAGAGCAAATGTGCTACTGGAATCATATTAGCGTGTTTAAAGGGATTTAATGGTCTATGTAAACAGTCAGATCAACCATTGTTGAATTGTGCGAGACTTCGTACAATGATTGACCAGTAAGTTTTAGAATAAAAATGGCAGTAAGATACCAAAATTCTACATTGGATTTCAGATTTCCAGCTAGTTTGATATTTCAATTGGAGATTTCCTGTGAAAACTAAGAAATATTTCATATTCATATCTACCTTAGATGTGAAAACTACAAAAGCTCAGGACTCGGATGTTGGCTTCTGGTTTTGTTGCATCCTTTGAATTCTGTATGTCCCATGTGTGGCTAAAACCCCTATTTGACCATCAATATTTTCTGGATTTGCTAAGAAATTACGACTGCGGGTATGAAGAGAGCATTTGTCTTTCTGCCTTGCCATGATGTCTCAAAACTCTACTTGAAATTACAAGAGTATTTATCTCTCTCACATTGCCGGCACTGCTGCTATTAATAATTAGCAGCCTGTAGAGAACCATGCATTTTAATGGGAAAGGAGTTTGCAGTATTGCTGTGTACCTATGAGAAGCTTGGGAATACAGTGATATTTTGGTATGGACAGAGTGGAGAAACTTGTACTATATAAGCTGTTCATGCTGTAGCTGTCCTGTGAATATATAGAGGTTGTCAACCACCAAGGTTGCTGTGTTTTTCAGCAGTCACTCAGTGCCAAGCAGCATGATAGAGGGTTGCTACATTCAGCATCCAAGTCCTAGGCGATCCATGCTGTATAACAGGAGTCCCTGAATAATGTAACAAGAGAGCAGATGACAGTGACTGCTTCAGTTTGGCTCATCTTAACCTCCTAAAGGTTCAGTTTTCCACATTCTTTTGCTCCTACCAAACTTAACTGGAATAACAACACAAACATAATGTAGAATTTCCAGCTTTATAAGCAGCTCAGTAATTAAGATACCTAATCATGTCCCTCTAGTTTTAGAGTTGCTAGGTGCTGCTGCATAGCCCAGTGGGTCTCTCTGAGACATCAACATCCTTGTTACCAGATGGCAATAAATCTTTCCTTTCTGTCTGAGACTCTGAGCCCAGTCTCCCAGGGCTCAGCTGCTCAGCCTGCTGCGGCTGTAGCTTGTCTGAGACATCTTGAGGAAACACAGCCAATTCAGTGCCATTTATCTCCCTCTGTTCTACGATCTGGAGAAGGTGTTGCTTATTACTTCACAGTATATGTCAGTTGGAGTGACAGCCTCATAAGACCAGGAGGATACCTCTTGTGATACCACCTCTGTTTGTGACCATTGTTTCTCATTTTGCTGTATACGGCTTCATTTTTGTGAAGATTCAGCAAGTGCTGGAAGCCCAAATCATGCCAAGGTTAGATTGTGGTTTTGTTTTTTTTTTCCTTTTTTTTCTTTTTCTTTCCCTCTACATCTGCAAATTTGCAGTGACTCTGACATCAATGGCTTTGCTTTTCTGTTGAGCAAATATGAGGAAGTGACAGCCCATGCTTCATCGATGTTATTCAGGAGACTGGATCAGATTCTACAGCCATTTTTCTGAGGTGCTTAATTACTTTGACACTGTCACTAAACCGTTAGACTGGGGATCACGTGAGAGTAACAGCTAGATGTCTAGACCTATATTTCACTGCAGAATGCCTAGATTCAAGGCCACTGAGCTGTGACCAAGTGTCAGATGTTGATACACATGGTCACCTGTTTAGCTGTAGTATCCTTACAGGATAATAATTGTTTAGGACAGGTAAATATTTTTTGCAGCCAGTATAAACAAATTTATGTCTACTTTGTTTTGAGAGGGAAAAAGACAGAAGCAGGATTTTCCATGCCAGTGGACTGGCCCCTTTTGACAGACTGGAAAATGTAACAACCTTGATAGTTTCTTCAGCGTCACTGCTCCTTTGGGGCAGTTTCGTGTATCACTGACCTTTTCCTAATTGAGCAACACATAAACCTGTGTTATTTCTAAGCAGTCTCCCAAATGTGTCAGAAGCCTTTCAACTTGTTGAGAACTGCAAGCCGGCGCATTAAAAAAAAAAAAAAATGGGAAGTTTTGAGTACCAAAAGTTGACAAGAATGTTAATGTGTCATCAAAAAGGAGGCAAAAGATGTAACAAGTTTTTGAACATGCAAATCTAAGCAGTCAAATGATGTTATGTCACACTGTTCCAAAATGCCTTCTTTTGGCTGAAAATAACTTTATGAGCAGATAATTTATATAAAGTTATAAGCCTCTGAAAACATGGGATTATAATGAAGTGCATCTTTAAATACAATTTAACTGTTGGTACAATGGTGATATTATGAATTCAAATGAAGAATAGCAATTAGCAGATAATATCCTAAGTAACTATGATCCAGGATCTACCCTGCAAAACATATTATATCTCAGCAATATTGTTTCTAAATACCGTTAATCAC
Organism: Caloenas nicobarica; assembly: GCF_036013445.1. Lineage (NCBI taxonomy): Eukaryota > Metazoa > Chordata > Aves > Columbiformes > Columbidae > Caloenas > Caloenas nicobarica. The sequence continues at coordinate 179,280,300 of NC_088245.1, forward strand.
TGTCTTAGACAAGGCATTGACAGCAATTTTTGCTTGGCAGTGAAGGAGCTATTTTAATTTTTAAGTTAAATTAAGTACTGTTTACTTTCTTTTAAAACACTTGCAATAATTTCTAAGGTACGTAGAATAGAGCAGTTTATGTATTTTACTTATGAACCATAGGATCTTTTACTTTCTTGCAATTGTTAGTTCATATTCCTCCTGTAAGTGATGTAAATTCATTGGTAGTTGATTTGTGGTAACATCTGTCCTGGTAAAATGTTAGTCTAGACACTATACACACTGATATTTTGGGTCAGAGAAGTCTGCTTTTTTGTGTGAGGCTGACCCATCAAGTACAGATTAAACCTCTCTATACCAGAATAGAGATTTGAAGAATGAGCAAACCCTGCAGATTGTTGGCTAACTGATGGTGATTGACTGTTTCTTATTAGTTTTGGTTGTTTTGCTTTGTAACAGCCCCCCGTTGGCACAGTACTGTGCATATACCTAGTAGCTCTATGTCGAATTCTGTTGTCCAACATTTCGCAGTTTCTAAGTATAAATATAAGGCAAAAAGGACGTTGAGCCAACACTATGTTTCTCTGTCTTTACATAGAAAAAGTCTTCACAGCTCGAACATACAAATGAATTATTACCAGAGACGAATTGTCATGTGTAAGCTGAACTGTTGTAACTGCGGCTGAGTTTGTCTTGTGCAAATTTGGTCAGATGTCTACATCTAAACTGGTAGGGTCCCTAGTAAAAAAGTAATAGATACTTTAAAGGCATATTTCTTCTGAAATATTTTGGCTGTCTACTTTAGAATGAAATGAATCACTCCACACAGCTGCCATTTCTCCCTGTGTTTTATGAAAGGCATTTAGATGACTAAATCGGATGTAGGTAATTACCTTGTACTTTTACTGTGTAACTGACAAGAAATGTAATATGAAATACATTTACTTAAGTCTTAACAAGAGAAGACATAGGCTGAAGCATTTTTCTTCATATTTGCAGTGGGTAACAGCACCCATATCATCAGTTATTGAAGTTCAGCTAGCACAAAATAACTTGTGAAGCCATGATACAGTTTTACCTACCTTTTCAATGATATTGAAAGTAGTTGAAACTGTCCTCTTAGCACCGGAAAACCCCATATGAAGTATGCTCAAATGTTTCAGATTTAATTCAGCTCCTCTGTTATTTTGAGTCAATTATGTGTACCACTTGGAGATCAATCAATAATAATAATAATAATAAATTAGGTCTCTGCTACTGTGTTTCCTGGCTGGCTGCCTGAAGAAAAACCTTTCTCCTTTGACTTCCCCTTTGTGCGTACTTAATCAAATTATCTTGAAATAGAAAAACCAATATACAGATCAAAGGAAAATGTTTAACTATGAATTACCTGGTTGTCTCTTGGACTTACCTCCCTTCAAATAGGAAAGGAAGTACGAGAGTGGTTTTTTTGTCATTTAGTTGTTTCCAGTCCGTTAAGGACATTTTACGTAGCTTGAGACCAAGAGGACATAGGGCAGTCCAAATTCTAGTCTCCTTTGAACTAGTGTAATTGATGGCTCACAGCCTACTGGAAGCGAGATGTAAAGACTTAAATAGTCACACATAGTGTAAGCTAGGAATGATGAAAAATCATAGCAGTATGGCTGTTAGGCAGCATTGTTCTTACATTTTATTGTATTAAAAGCAGTTTCTCTGCTTTCCCATTTGTGCTGGTGTAACTGGCTTTCTCAATCACGTGGCATAGGAGTTATAAGAAACTTTCTGAAGGCCCGTAAATTCAGACTTGAGAACTTTAAATTTGTGAAAGTGGATTTTCATTTTATTTTATGAAATAAAGTCATAATCAGACCATGTGAAATGGATTATGAGATGTGTCAATGATTTAGCAGATTGAAATCCCTAACACTTTCCTGAACACATTTCCGGTGGAATAGACCCAAAGTGCAGGAGAATTAAGACATCTTTCTATCCCAGCTCAGCACGACTTCTTGTGCAGATCAAAATAATTTGATATCAAGTAGTATTTGCCCTAGTCCTTGTCTGTATTTATAATAATATTTGATCAGAATTTGGTAGTGGAAACTGTCAGTGTTTTCAGTGTTCCAGTTGTTCAGAACTTAGCTACAGAAATGACCAGTGGGCTAATATCTGATATGTGAAACAGAGAACAGTAAACAAATATTTTTGCCTTTTTTTTTTTTTAAAGTTTTTGAGTGCCAAATAAGTTTTTCAAATTGCATTCCTGGCTGCAGAGTTTTTCAGCACTTCTATAACTCCAACTACTCTTGCACAACATAGATTCGTTAAGTGTCAGTCATTAATTTGGACATTGACATTATACTACTCAAGCTTAATGTTTCAAACCAAACCACTGCAGATGAACTGTACCTTTTAAAAAGTACTTATATCAGGAATCATAGTGTTTCATAGCTCTACAATAATATTAATTCTATTACAATCTGTTCAGTCTTATAGAAAACAAAACAAAACCAAACAAAAAAAACAAGCAAACAAACAAAAAGCCCACATAAACAAAAAATGAAAACACTTGAACATACTGGATGCTAGACTTCAAGATCACTTTTAAAAATTACTAAGATTTTCAGGGCCAGTTCAAAATGAGTGTTAGGGCCACATAGAGTAAAAAGCTTAGCTGTTACAAATCAGAGCAATTTCCAGAGGTCACAGGGACTTCAAATCCCAGTAATGAATACGGTGAATCAGGAGCAATTTAGACCTACCCACTGGGAAAGACCAGAATATGCCTTCACTGTTTCCTCCTTAGCAAAGCTGAGATGCATAGCATAGAGCTGCAAGGAGGAACCTATGTCCATCTGGGATCAAGAATCTTGCATTTTTTCAGAGGAGCTAGCTGCTTCTCCTCTTCAAAAGGAATAAGCAAAACTCACTGGTTTCCTTAGGAATGTGCCCCAGAAATCTGTTACTTGTCCCGTAGACTAAATAGCGGAGAATGGCTTGGCTTCTACACTGTTTAAGAGTGGTTCTCTTTTGACTAGATGGGCCAAATCCAGGCTGCCTATTGTCACTAGTCTCCCTGAGGATTTGAATGTGGACTAAGACAAAATGGCTTGCAGTCCACAATAATATAATTTTCACTTGGCCTTGTTGAACCTCATGACTTGTTATAGGAGATCGACATAAAATTCACTTCATCTAGCTGCAACACAGAAGTCAAGAACCCATTGCTGTAGACTTAGTATTCCATGAAGAAAAACAGCATGATGCTACAGATTCTAACGAGATAAATCATCTTCTTGGAGTGTTTTTTCTCTCCACAGAATAAATCTAAGGTAATGTTTCCTATGTATCTCAATGAGGTGCCTAAAGTTACACAGGTGATATAGCTTGCACTGAATTCTACCCGTAAGTTCTTACTTAGGTAAGAACTTAAATCTGTCCCAAAAACACCAGGGTGCCTACCTTCTAGCTTCCTGGTCCCATGGTAGAATTCATAGATCTGCAGTCATATATGCTGCCTAGGAATGGGGATGCAGACAAATATAAGGGGACCTTTGCACTCTAATGAGAGGAGGAAAGGCTTGCTCTAACTACTCAATAGAGAAATGCCAAAACATGTCTTCAGTTCTGCCACTCTTAGGGTTCAGAGACCTACCTCCACTGGGGAGAAATATGTATCAGTCATTATTTTCCTTTTAGTAGTGACTTTCAGCTTTTAAGCTACTAAAGGTATTTTGTTAACGCTACCTACTGACTTCCAAAATGTATCAATTTGTTGATTTTGGTTTTGTTCATTAGGATTTATTAGAGAAATAAAATATTTACCAGTGCCTGTATATGCAGTGACATGTATACAAGACTTGACAACCAGACTTCTTCTGCTGGTCTCTTTGCACTGGTTGTGGAGATGTATAAAAGCATTTTCTTATAACATGCAGGTTGATTTTGGTGCCAGAAATAATTTTGCCAATATGTTAGCAAATGACATTCTGTCTCTTGATTCATGTACCACTGAGCTGTCAGCAACAAGCCAATTTCTGAAGGGTTGGCTAGCCAACTTGCAACACTTCTTTTTATATTTTGGCAAAGATCTCATTCTAAAGAGATGATATTCATTTAATTAAAGATAATTGACATATTGATATATCTCTCTACATATGTCTTTGAGGTAATAGTGGATTACAGCAAACAGCATAATGCTGTGTTACAATACCTGTTTTGAGTATAAACAGTTTCATTATAAAACTAGTAAAACATAGAATTCAGCTTGTTTGGTCTTTGAAAGGACCTTTGAATTAATAGGAATGACATTCAGAGAGGTAGTTAAAGACAAGATGTATTCTACAGATCAATCTTCGAACATGGTGCCAGATTTTAAGACAATGTCTTTAAGACTGTTTTGTTTTGTTCTGATAGCCACTGCATAGAATGTTGAAAACTCTGTTGCAATGGACTGTGTCTGTCATGAGCATTGCAGCAAGGCAAATTCTTTAAAACAGATTTAGTGGCCTGGATAGAAAATTTAACAGCCAAAAATGTACATAATAAATTAGAAAGAGAAATGTGTTGTGGAATTAGAGTTAGAATAACAAATTATTTAATAGTTTTTTTGTATTTTTTAATAAATCAAGCCTTTAAGGCAGGCATAATAAAAATAATTGTTTCATTAATGAAGGAACTAATAATAGTATAACTAAGTTAAAAGGACTTATGTGATGTCCCTTTGCCAATTTGCATATATAAATTCTTTTTTACTGAGAACATGGAGGCGATAGAGGAACCAAACTTATCCTTTAAACTGTGCATCAGAAGACAAACTATTGCACTTGGCTCTTGCTTCAGATGATCTAGATTCTGCTCTTCTCCTCAGTAGATGTGTTCTCATTTTTTCTATGCTTTCAGATGGAATAATGTCATTTTAAAGTTTGTTTATTGCATTGCAAAAATGCAGATAACTGGTGCTGAAAGGTGCAAGGTAGTGGAAAAAGATACGTCAAATCTTTGCGCAGTAGCAAGATACAATCATTGATCATCCTGAAGCTTTGTAGACTTCAAGGTGCATTGCAGTAACAAATGTTCATTGTACTATAACAAAAAACTGTTTTAAAAAACGTTGGTATATGGTAATGTAGTCTTTCTGGATTTTTTTTGTCATGTTTGTTTTACTAAAGAATAATTTACTAACATATAGCTAGAGTGTTATTACTTTTTATTTAGTGTTAATATATCAATCTGAGTATATATGCATTTAATTTGTCTAAATTTAATTTTACAGGCTATTATAATACCAGATATGAATACATTATTATAAATACATGAGACTAGATACTACGGTTAATACATGAAACAAGATTTTTCTTTTTTTGTGTCAGTAGGTTGTCTTAGCATACCTGGTTTTCTCATAGAGTTAGTCAACATTTATATGGGATTTCAGTGTGTTATACATCACTCTTTTCCTGAATATCTCAATTTTTTTACTCTTTATTTAGAAATCTGATGTTGCAGCAGATGTAAACAATTTGTATTATTTTTTTACGCTTCCTATAGATTTATATCTTGCTTTTTATTTTCTTGTGCTATTATCCAACATCAGTTATGGTCTTTGTTTCAAATATGTATGAACATGATAAACGTTCTCCATGTTGTTATTTTCCATTTTCTTCCTGAATTGCTTCAAACGAACAAAAAATACCAGTTTAATACCAGTTGCACTTTTGCGGGTCTATCATAATGCATCTTTTGTTGTTCCACCTGTGCTTTCTTTTCTGATTATAGATTTCTTGGACAGTTTTCTGTATTTAATAGTAAAAGAACTTTCAAGGATACTGTTTAGAGTTAAATTATATGATGATCGTCATCATTGTAGAGATGGAACTTTTAGAAGATGGCAACTTTGTGTTACAAAATGTCAATATTTCAATAATCCTCCCCACATATTACTTTCTGCCAAATATTTTTGAAAATTCTTAGTCAGACCGTGTGTTGATTTATAACTTACAGAGCAATCTTTGGCTGCTTCCTTTATTTATTTTTTTTTTAATAACAATGAGCCTGTACTCTTATGATGACCAAGCTGTGCATATCAGCGTTTTCACTATCACACACTTGTAATAGTTTGAAATAGCAATGGTAATTTTCTACAACTAGTTTCCCCATTCTGCATAAGCGGTACTTTCCAAAATTTTAAATGAGTAATTTGTAGATTTTTCTTCTGTTTTTAAAACATAGTCACCACTAATCTTTGTTTGTTCCACTTTGGGGTGTGGTGCTTATGACAGAAGTTGATTTGTTGATGACTGGGAGCTAGCAACCATGCAGGATGACAGCTTCTAGCAAGTCTGTGAATGAATGCCATAAAAAAATAGTTAAAAGATTTGGATACAGGTATAGATCTGATCACAGCTAAATAAAAGAACGAAAGATGTTTGAGAGACTCTCCAGTGCTGAAATAAAAAATTGAGTTATCAGATTGTAACTATCATGTCCTTGAGGGGCAGAAATGGTAAGTCATCAAAAGTGTGCAGGTCATCCCAATGCTCCTCCTTACCGTCTTCCTATTGGGCAAGACTGCATCACATCTCTCTTGCATGTTGACCTCTACATGCTATCTGAAGCAATTTTGGAAACACTATGGCAGTATTTATTGTTACACAGAAGTGAATGCCCTACAAATGCTTGATCAAAACTCACCAATTTAACCCATACCTTCATTTTCAAAATTGAATCTATTATGAAGATATTCAAAACTGAATCTATTCTCATGAAGTTTTCTACACAATTCAGCTGTGCTGTGCATCAAAGCTTCTCTAATCTGTCTTTCTTCTGTGACACATATTCCTATATACTGTGTATTTTTACCCAAAACTGTTACTTCTAACATGATACAAACACTTTTATCTGTTTACCATGGTGTACTGAATAATTTGGATAACTGAAGCTGAACTGTGCAGTGAATTCCTTGCCCTTGCATTCCTAAAATGAGGGCAGCTTCAAATCATGGGTGGCTTTTGTTAAATTTAATTACTTTCCCCTGTGACTTTGACAGTATAGTTAGACAGTAGTATAGACAGCTACTAAATGAGGGCAGTTACTCTTATTTGCTCTTTGCTGTGGTTCGTTTTAAGCATCTTCTTGCAATCCAACATGAAATACCATTTTCATTATATGATTGATATAGATGTTGATTACACTTACTTCAATAAAGTTGTTAGTGTTGTATCCATCTCACCTATATCTCACTTTTTACATAAAAATATTCAGTAGGAAACAAAATATTCTTCATTAAAAAGCTAGTGATACAACTTCAGCATGTTGTATTTTTTTATCACTCCTCACTGAATTCAGTCCTTTAATCTTTACATTTGCTATGTAATTGCATGGATTGCTCTTGTAGGAAAGGCAGTTATACTTTTGAGCACTTAGGGTGAGAAAGTCATATTCAATTCACCTACTAAACATTAAGTGTCCTGCCTTCTCTGAGAGTGATCAGATGGACATGGGGACTTCCTAATCACTTGACTACACCAGTATTGAGTGCTGCTGATTTCAGAGAAATAGTCAATTTTAGTGAATGTGATAAGCATTTCCTTATCTCATAGGCTAAGTGTTTAATGAGTATTTGCCACCTAAATATTGTCATTTACTAGATTTTTATACTCATATACATTATAGTGAGAGGTTTATTAATAGCAGTGGCTAGCAAAGTGAGATTTTTCAGAGTGGTCTGTCCTTAAAGTCACAACATAGCCAGACTGTTGTGGCTGTGTTGGGTTAAGTACTGTTATGGTGAATCCTACCTGCTAAGAAACTGAAACCAAATCTTAAATTTAAGAGGATGACAATAATGGAAGTGAAACGTGGTATAATCCTTCTTGCAGTATGAAATTTCTCTCATACTCTTATTATGCAAACACTGATGGTGTAAGATATCGTTTCAACTAGCAAAGTCAGTCATTATTTTCAGAAGTTCCTAATCATGTGAGAACTGTTTTTCATGACTCAAATATAATCTACAATCCAAAAGTATTTTTTGAATATACTCATACTCATAAATTTATATACTTTTTTAGAAGCTACTCTAGGTTTTTGAGTAGACTTATTTAAAAATTACGTTCATATGTCTTTGTTGTGGTTGGTTTTAAGTATTTGATTTCTTGTGCCAGTGTTCTCTTAAGCGACATCCATTGACATCAGCAAGGTCTCACAGTGATGTGAGAGAGGCTTATGACAAAGCCTGTTCTAGTGACATTAATCAAGATATTTGATTTTAAATGTTTGTGGAGAGTATACAGCTATGGTTATTTGGAAATCATACTTATCACTTCTGTGTCAGATTTCATTTACAGTGATCGATACAGCGTAGACCCCACTGGGCTTGCAATCTCTGTCTTCCATCTGGGGTAGAAACTGTTTTGTTTAGGACAAGATGTTGAGAGGAGAGGTTGGTTTGGAGGCAGGAAATTATATAAGAATGTTTAAAAACTAAGATTTGATTGTTTCTATAAGAACTTATATGGTAAGTATCATTCATAACTACCTTGTGAATAATTTATCTATTAATTTCGAACTGTATTTGATGAATATCACATCTTCAGTTTGTGAAAAAATACTCTATAATTTTCTTCTATGAATATCCTCACTGAATAATGATTCCAAATTGTGCTTTAGTTTATTTTCAAGTAGAACGGTTGATATAATTTGCGTGGGTTTCTTTGATCATATAGCTTGAGCTACAAACGCCCAGTCAAGGAAAAAATTTTTTTTTCATATGAGCTTGCACTCAAAAACTGTTGCATATATTTCTGACCTACTATTCATTGTTTCAGTAAATATTCCTTTCAATAAAATGTGGTGTTAAAATGTTTATTCTAGAAAACAAACAAGAACCATGAAGATATATGAAGGGAATGCATTTTAAAGTGTGCTAAAAATCAGAAGAGTTTATTATAATTATTATTATTAATTCATCTTTAGTTCTCAGAATACCAACATATGTAAAATGCAGATACATTTTTCATTTCTAATTATCTTTCAAGTTCACTTGCTTCCATTGGAGAATTTTACATTTATTGATGTATGCCAATGCAAGAAATGTTAAATAAGAATTTTAAGGGTAAATTTGTCAGTTAAAACATCAGTTTTCTAAAAGCTATGCAGTACTACAAAATAAATGGAATCTTCCAGACACGTACATACAAAAATTTAGCTGTCATTATTATTTGTATGACATGAAAAAGTACTTTATTGTAAGATCTTCATGTCAGGGACTATACTACCTGTAACAATGTAAAAGCCTTCTTCAGTGAGGGAACTATGAGCTAGACATAAGATTTTTTATTTCAGTAGAGCTCAGTGAGAACACTGTCGTTTGTCCATGCATCATACATAGAAGTTTTGTAAAGTCTCACCTTAATTTTCGGTCTTCCTTTACAGTATTATATAGTAAAAACTGCAACTATTTTTATTATGTAAATGCTTGTTGTTTTGCACATTGCAATTTTTGGGTGAGGTTACACATGACAATTAAAATAAAATATGTGAGCCTTATTCCTTAAAAATTACAAGTTGAAAAGACCAGAAGGGCAACTTCAGACTTGTCTCAAGACGTATCCAAGATAAATGGTATCAAAACCACATATGAATCCCAGAATTCTTTTTTTAGCTTCTTTCTTTCTGCTTTGGGTTTTCTCACAGATACTTAAAATAACCCTGCTTCATGGTATTATGTTTCTGTTATCCTTGAAATATATAATACATCTATAACTACACATACATAATTGAAACTAATCAGTCTCAAGTCCTGATCCTCTGATGGTTATGACAGATAAGGGAGAATGTTGTTCAGGCAGATTTCCTTAACAGACAAACTGAGGCTCAGGAGGTCAAAGTACTGATGAATGTTTGAGTGTCTTATCGAAATGGACTGAAACTCTGCTGGAGATTCAGGGAATTTTGAACCGATGCTTTGATTTGCTAGTTTGGGTGTAATCTGTGATCTCAATTTTAGTGAAATAAAAATGGCTGGCAAAACCTGACTCTAAGTATGTATTAACATGGCAAATGCCATATATGGGGAAAGATCACTGAAAAAAAAATTTCTTTGGGTGTTCCTATCTCTTAAAGAGAAAATAGCAGAAAAAATCACTCATCATTCCTGAAATCTTCAAGATTATTTCTAGCTGCTTGCACCTGAAGCAAGAAGCAACTCTATTATTGGTGCATCATAATCTCCTTGTGTGATCTTCTCCATACATTATCCCAATACTATTTTCCTGTGATGACATAACTACTGAAAAACATCTTGGAGTCATTAACATGAAATGTCCCTTTCTGAGTGCAAAGCTGGTAATAAGACTTTCTTTGTTTTATGGAAAAGGTTTCATATAGCTGGCCAGTTTCGTCAGATGGCATTCCAAAAAGAGCAAACTCCATTGGCCTTTTGTGCAAGTCGCATAGAAGTGGTACAGTAGTGGTCATAGAGTGACATGCCATCCATAAATGCTGATCATAAGGTAGAAAAAGGCCAGTGCTTCTCGATTGCAAAGAACTCAGAGTGGCTATTAAGAATAACTTTTTAAAATCTCGCTGATGGTGAAATGTTTATGTGTATACACTGTACAACTTACAGTATAAGGGCTCTGCCATGCACTTAGGAGTTTCCTATTTCAATGCCTATTGAATATCAAAAAGGAACTTTTTAATTACTGTAATTCTTTCATTGTATTTAAATATTTTCAGGGCAGGAAATCACCAGGAGAGCATGTATGTTCAGATTTCATCCATCAAAATTGGATTACTGTAATGGGCTCTACATGGAGTGGCTTCTTAAAACCACTCAAACTTGATGTGGTGCAGTATACAGCTGCGCTCTGAGTAAGTGGTGTTTCTTACCAAAAAAAAAAAGGCTCTACTCTATTTTTCGAGGTAACTTTAAACCTATCTTCTACTTATAAAGCATCAGGGCCTTGTACAACCTTTGTAGATGTCAAAGGAAGTGTTTCTGCAGCCTCCAGTGCTGCAGAATCAAATCTTAAATGCAATGAAACAGCACATGTCCAAAACACCCTTTGTCTCTGTGGTAGTGTATGAGCTCTGGTTAGATGATATGCTCAAGACCAGATCCTGGGGATTCAGTGCAAAGGAGCTAGAGGGAGACTCCTGAAACTTTCAAATAAAAGCTAGATGTCTGAAAGGGTAAATATAACAGGAGGTTTAAAAATATTAGATTGTCATCTGTGCTGTTTATTTATAGAGTGAATGATCTGTACTGAGTGAGCTACATATAATGAATCATTTATCAACAAAGCATGACCTTTTCCTACTTGTAAATTACCCACCAGTAGACTTTGATTTTTAGAAATCTTGTTGTTGAGAATTGTTTGATCAACTTATGTCAACAGACTTCAGTATATTTGCCTTGAGTAAGATTTCACTACTAGTAGTTTATGATTACATAGATTGCATGGAGTTGTTTCTATTCCTTATTTGGATGCCTGAAAATCTTATGAAGAATGACTTCCAAATATAGCGTGAACATTTTTGCAAATATCTGTGGAATATATGGGACTGTTGAACTCTCCGTGACCATGCTTACTGACAGCATTCCTTGAATTCTTTAATCTGACATCTTAAGAAAAATTAATTTGAAGAGTTAAGACTGATTTTCTTCATATTAATTATCCTGTATTTCTTTTGGTGATATTTCATCCAGTTTCACTAGTAATTCAATGGGTGGCTCAAGCAGAGTTTTCTCTGAGTCACTATCAGACCAATGTCCCAAAAGAACATGGGAGAATATTTGCATGGCAGATGCGGAGTAAAAACATTTTTTACACCACCTTTGGTCGTTAGAGATTCCATTGCTTTTTCTAGAAGGACAGTGATGCCAGCCCTACTGTCCATAAGGAGTAAGTAAGTGCAGTTTGGGTAATACATTCTACCTTCTTAAATTTTCCATTTTGATACTTTTTTTTTTTTCCAGATTCTGCCCTAAAACTCTACTCTATTAAATTGTTTATTAAATTATATTCCTGGTAATTTAATTTGGGGAGTAGGGAGGTGTTTTGACTTCTTTTTTTATTTATTTTTTTCATAGAGGCTTCCTTACCTGTTCAAACAAATTCATTGATATATATTTTTGCAGATGAGAAGGCAATAAGTCTTATAAGATCTCCCTGTGTCTGATTTTCACATAGGTAAATGGAAGTAGAGCTGCAGGATCTGCCTATACAATATTGTGAATAGAACATCTTTTTAAGTCAATAGAATGGAGTATTTCAAAATCATTTAAAATGGCATGTGGCAAATGCTCGACAAAAGGCTATCTGGTTAAAGATTCAAAGAGTGATAACAATATGGGGCTGAAATATAATCTCAAGTCTCTGTTTACTCCCTCTGACAGATAGAAGTGTATAATAATTGTCTAGTATTGACTAGTATGAGTAAAAAGAAGGCTCAGTATTTTTGAAATCTGGGTTGAAGAGAACAAAGTGAAGCTGAGTACAGACACTCCAAAAGTTAGGAAGGTTACATTGGTCTCAAGAGAAAGAAAGGAACGAGATTATTGATCAAAAACCAACTAATGATGTGGGGAAACTTGTTCTATTCTTTCGAGGTAAGGCTATTAAACTCTGCAGAAATGTATCCATAGACAGTTGTCTTTAAACTCCTCCTTACTCTCCCCCCCCCCAAAAAAAACCAAAACCAAAACCAAAAAACCAAACCAAACAAACAAAAAAAGAAAAATAAACAAACAAACAACCCACAACCACAAATTGGGTCTCTTGGGGTAAATGTTGTTGTTTTAACTCTCTGAGACTCTGTAAGATTTCAAGTTATCTCCACTTTTAAAGTTGATAACACAAACTCTTTTCTTACCTGGGGATGCTCTTACCCACCTGCATCTGTCTTGCCAGAGCTTCCTAGTACTTACTATGAGCCTGCGCTGTCCCCATTCAAACCATCTCGTAAAATTCTTTAAACATTGACCCACCACCCTTTGAACTAGATGAAGTCCCTACAATTTGAAAAACATAAGTTTATGATTTTCATTTTCATTAAAGTTCAGCAATGATAACTTATGTGTGTCAAACCTAAGGGGCTAATACTGGGCCTGAAAGTACATGTTGCGTTTCTTAAGGAAAGAGGCAGTGAGATGGAGTGAACTCTCAGAAACTGTGATGGGAAACAACTGATGATATATTGGAAGGCAAGGCTGAAAGTCAGAGAGCTCTTGAGGGGCTGGAGAAATGGATGAATAAAAACCTCATGAAGTTCATAAGGAGAAATGAAATGTCCTGCATCTGGAATGGAGTAACTCCGTACACCGGTACAGCCTGGGTGTCAGGTCTTGGAGAAATGGCAAATCTGGCAGCTTGGCAGTAAAGGACAAATGGTCATGGAGGACAATAGCCTGAACACAAGTCAGCAGTGTGCCCAGGGGTTGATAGCAAGATGGGCTGCATTGGGAAGAACATAGCCAGCAGGTTGAGGGAAGAGGTTATTCCTCTCTGTTTGCCACTTATGAGACCACAGTGGGTTACTGCATCCACTGCTGGGATGCCCAGTACAAGATAGACATTGAAAAAGTAGAAAGAGCCCAGAGAAGAGTCACCATGATGGTTGGGGGCTGAAGCACACGACACAGGAATCTGAGAGAGCTGAGTTTGTTCATCCTTAAGAAGAGAGGGCTAAGGGGGATCTAGTTCCCGTGCCCAACTACCTAATGGGTGGTCCCAAGGACCCTTGACAGATGTGCATAGTGAAAAACCAAGAGGGTTTGGATCCAAAGTGCAGCATGGCAAATTCCACTTGGATTTAAACAGAAGTCCTCAGTGAAGGTGGTTAATCACTGGAAGAGATTGCCCAGACAGGTTGTAAGAATCCCCTTCTGAGAGATATTTAAAACTCAGATAGTCAGTGATCAATTAACCTACTCTAACTGAATTTGTCTTTGCTATGAACAGGGTTTGGACAAGATGACCCCCAAAGGCCTCTTACAGCCTAGATTATCCTCAATGTCTATGAATGTGGATACTTGGATGAAGGTGTAATAACTTCTGCTCCTAGGGTATTTTTTCTGAGTGAATTTCCTTAATGTTAGTTCTTGAAATTGTCCATTTTAGTCTGATTCTATGTAACTTTGGACTGTGCGTCAGAATGTATTGCAGTTACTACAGTCTCTTAAATGAACTACGTGACTGCAAAGTTTTTAATGCACACAAATCTCTTGGATTTTCTTTTATACGAGTAACATTCAAGGGCAAAAAGGAAGCATATGGGCTCCAAGTGAGCTTTGATAAGAATAGAATTAATACTCTAGGTATCAGCAGGGACAATTAACTCTAGAATCTGTTTTGCTGGATCCAATTATCACTCTAAGGAAAAGTTTTTATAAACTAACACACCATCTTTCATCTATTCCAAGGCATCCATGTGTCTTTTCAATCAAAAGATGAGAGTTCACTTGGTGATTACATTAGGTGAAAATATAATTTGTATATTTTGTATTTTCAGTGACCTGTGTTTCAGACAGAGATTATTTGGGGGAATTCAAAGTAAAAGAACTCCCTCACAAAAAAACCCACAGTGTACCAGCACACAAAGATTTTTTTTATTTATTTATTTTCTTCTTGTTACTATACATCTTCATTTTGGCATACTTCACTTTGTTTTCTGTACTTATGTCAATTTGGTAATGTTGCGTTTATGCATATCAAAACATTTTTTCTTGAGAATAGACATAAATTAGCGAAATAATATAATTATTACATCATTCCAAGTAGTTTATGTTTTCAGGATATTCAGTTAAAATGTCTCTGCTATTAAAACACTTCATAACTCATGTTTACATTCTTATGGCTTTTGTGCAGTAAACCAATGAAATATAAGGAATTGATGGCAACCCCTACTTTGCAGATGTTACAAAGAGCATTGAAGATAGCTCATGTATCAGATGGAATGTTTGGCTTGTTAACATATGAGAGATAATTTCTGTGGATGCCAAACGGCTGTCAAAGTCTCGCTAAAGCTGAATGAGGAGAGTTTTGCCATGATTCTCATTATCTCTTACTACCTAACTGCTTGCTTAGGGTTTTTTTTGTTTTTCTTTCTGTGAACTTCCTTATTCTATAGCCAGAAATCATCAAGAAAGGCTTATGTAGCACCTCCACAGCTGTCTTTCTTTAACAGTAGCAGTGCTCCTTCATTTCTCTTCTTACACTCTGCCTTTCTGACTCCAATACCTCTGTTGCTATCAGCCTTCAGCTCCGTAACTCTGATAATCATTTACGGCCCAAGAGGATTTTCTATTTCGGCTTCTTTCACTCATCCTGATCTGCTGTATTTATCACAGATAACATAAGCTATATAATACAGTCTTGTTTCCACATATCTGGGCTGGAGACTGACATTCTCATGCACCTAAAAAGATAGTTGCTTTGGCAGTTCATTTGTCTAAAATAAGCAGTTTTGCATAAACCTTGTACTACTTTCACATTTTAGTAGCCAACTTAAGTGATGTTCTTAGCCTTTCTCAATTTGTCAGTTACATTTCTTGCAACTCACGCATCCCTAATTTTTACAGAATCTCCTTGTCTTATATGACAGCTATTCTAGTATATAAACATTTAGTTCAACAGTTCACTGTAATCCTTTCTCTCACCCCAGCTCTCATTAAAGCATAACTTCCATAGTACTTTCTCTCATTCTTCTGTGAAATCATTTATAAAAACATCCCATAGAGCCAATGAATAATGGAAGTTAGGTGGAAAGACAGAGACTTCACAAGTGCAAAGTTTTTCTTGCAGTAATTGTACAGATTGAGGTTCAAGGTGCCTAACCACAGAATATCATTTTGCCTTTTGGAAAAACCCATCCTGCTGATGTGGTCTCATCAGTGTTACTCTTTCTCCACATGAGGGATCCAAAATCTGCTTGCTTGACTCTAAGTGTCATTTCAGTGACTTAGATCAGGGTGGGCAGGCATCTGAATGCATCTGGAAGGAACAAGAGGCAGATGAGGAGGCACCATATGGACTAAGTGGAGGAGATGGGAAGATTTAATGGAAAGGGCTCAAGCTGGAGTTTATGGGTGTGAGCATGTATTTTTGGGAAAGGTGACAGAGGACATTTTCCATTTTGAAATGTTGATTCAGATCTCTAATCATTGTGGAGACCCTGCGGGGGCTCCTGAACATGTGTCAGCTGTTCTCAGACCGATTTCTGAAACTGTCAGACTTTATTTAACACCCTTATACTTGAATTTGTTAAAAAAACTGCTGGACCGTTTCATTACTGCTGTTTTCAGTATTAAAGCCAGGGCAACACCTCTAATTTTGTTCTGGTCCTGTGCAAAACATTTTGAGAAAAATCATTCTTCCTTGCAACAGTAAATGTACTTTCAGTGCTTCCATGAGGCTGTTTTCTTTGTACAGCAGAATTAGTCTAATCTTCTCATACCTATGCGCAAAGGCAGAACATTAATATATTTAGACCATTTGATTGGTTACTTACTATTTACAATGGCATAAAAAATTAATACTATAACTGGAGCATGAAAATTCTAAATTAACAGAAACTAATGCTGCCACTGAGCCAGCTTTAGCACTGCTGAGAGAAACTGAGGTAATTCTATAAAAAAAAGCATAGCATGCTATAACTACCTCCGATTTAAACCTGATTTTTCATACACGGTAACCTAGCATGTTAATCCGTTTGTCTTTTCTGCTTCCTGCCACAGTGCATACAGTTGTAGCACTACTCTTTGCATTAAAGGAGCTTTAGAACAGAATTACTGGAAAAGTGGTGTGTTAAAACTAATCTGTATTAATGTCACCATCCTACAAAATATACAGACAGTACCTAGAGAAATGCTACCTTTGTGCAATTTGCTTTTTTTCTGCCACCTCAGCAGATGATAACATCAAAAAAAGAGGAAAAGATAAACTACCTCAGTCTTGATTTATAGGCACATTTCTCTTCTAAATCCATCCACTTGGGTTTTTTTTGCTGCTCTTTCTTCTTCTTTTCAGATTATCCTACTGGAAAAAAAAAATAAATAAAAAAAATTCCCCAGACAACTGAATTGCAAGTGAACTGAATTTCCCCAAGCCCAGTTTGCAGCGATGAGGTTATCTGTGAGAAAGGCTCTAGTTCTTGGTGAGCAAAGGCACTAATGAAAATTAGCATTCTAAAAGGATCTTCTGCAGCTGTCTTCATAAAAAGAAACTGATTAGTGGTTTGGACGGTGCTAACTCTGTAAATTATCAAACAAAATACGGCAGAAGCATCCATTTACGTATATGAAAATTACAATTTGAACATCACACTTAGAGCACATTAATCAACTTCATTCTTTGTTTTTATGCCTAATGAGGCTTTTCAGTAAGGTAAACAGCTTTCTAAATAAAGTTGCCTTGGCAAAAATGGATTAAATGCATCCCTATTTTGTATTTGTTTATTTATTTATTTATCTGCATTCCTTTTTACTTTTTGTCTATTTATTTATTTATATAGATGTCATTTGGTAAGGTGTGGATGAACATTTGAAATGCCCAGGCTTCTGCATTATATGCACAGTCACCAACAGAGGTAGAAATGAATGCAGTCTATTCTTGTTCTCTGTTTTCTCTTTATTGATTTAATCTCCTTCACTGCAACGCTACCTTATAATTGTGTAAGAGTGAGATTTTTGCAGGCTTTGTAATAGCCATATCTTCACCAGCTTTTGTCTGTGCCTTCTTCCTGTTAAAGATTTGATTGTCAAAAAGACGTCCTCTGTCTACTTTCCTCTCTGGGTTTGTGGGACAGAGTTGCTGTTTGTCCCCAAAAAGAGCTGATGCTCTGTACTCAGACCCTAAAACACAGTTGCTTTAGCTGTTAGGAAAAAATAAAACAGAACAAAAAAACCCTGCACAAAACAAACAAACCCACAAAACCAGACAAACAAACAACAAAAAAACCCCAACCAACCAACCAAAAAAAGTCCACCGAAACCAAGCCAAACAACACAGACTTTTGAACTGTGTCTGTTTTTCTAGGCATCTGCACTGATTGTTCTGATTGTTAGACATCTAAATAATATTCTGTTCCAGAAAGTTTCCAGAATTAATGTACTGATTCAGCTCCTCAAAAAAAAAAAAAAAAAAAGTGTGTGTGTTTGTTTTATTTTGTTTTTTAATAAAATGTTATACTAGAAATTCTATCCATTACTCTGATTTCAGACTCAACAGCATGGAACTGTGATACTTCACGTGGTTACATCAATAGGCTTTGGATTTACTCCATTCAAGTCAATGTATCAAGGTAACAGCAACTCTGTGTAAATTGTTGGCTGCATATGGATGCTGCATAAAGCCACCGAGACAAACTTGATGTAAACTGTTTTATTTGTCATCAGATGCCAGAATACAGCCTGCCATGTCCCTGTGCTTTGCTGCAGGTGAGGGACAACTCAGTTCTGTGCTGTTCAGTGAGCAGCATGGGGATGGCACCACTCCACTACCATCTGGATGGAGTAGGAATGATGACTTACTAAGCTGCTAGTGATACAACCCATTACCTCATCCTTTTCTGCCTTATGGTGGTTTGGCAATCCTGGCTGGTGCTTCTGGGGGTAAAACTGGATCTCTGACTACTTTGCGAGACTCATGGAACAAGCAAAGCAGAAGTGGAGTCGACAGGTACTCCTGTAAGCTGCTAGATGCTCAGGAAGGATACTTTACTCTGTCTACTGATACCAATCATCTGTGCATGTAACATGATCTTGCCTGAAGGATTTTGCAGAAAAAAAAAATAGTCTATGTTTACTTTAGAAGAAACTTTGCTATTTCAAGCCAAGGTTCATTTTCTCCTAAGTCAATATCACTACGTGGAAGTGTGTGAATTAAAGACCTCACAGGTGCATGGAAATTGCATGTCGTAGGCAGAGGATGTAATCTCAGGATCACATTACTTTTTTCACCAGTGCCTTTGCATGTATAGTATTTCACGTGGATGTCTGGTTAGACCTTCAGGTAGTCAAAGGTCTTGGGAGACAGAACTGTTTCCAATGTTACCTTAATATTTTTCTTGCCACTGAGCAGCTGACATGGGAAGAAAAAAGATAGATCCCAGGTATGGAATGTACAGAACCAACAAATGAGAAAGGGGAGAAACAAGGAATGTAAAATGTTCATGTCCCAAAGTTTTGCACACCAAAAACCTCCATGTATTTGTCTTTGATCTGATCCCATTTGAAGAAAATATTTCTATCAGCTTGCAGAGCAGCTGTTTTGTATAATCTTTCTTTAGTGACCTTAAAACTTATTTTCTTTACCAAGAAAAGCTGGGAAGCAGATATCCTGACTGAGGTCTGGGCTAAAGCATCTCAACAGGGTTCTCTTGGAGGCGATAGAGGTATGCCAGTTTACACCACCCTTGCTTTTACTGACAATGGATAGGACGTGGATTAGGTAATCTTGTGTTACTGAGAGTTAAAATGAAGGTCTGGGAATTGAGCTGTTTATCGATCACTGGACTAACATATAGAAGCTAGTTAATGCTCCTTTAGGAAGCAAATGCCCTAAGCTATTGCATATCTGTGCTACACAATATGCTGATCTAAGATCATGCACTTAACCCTCCCCCATTTTATTTATTATACTATATTAGCAAGGCTTTACAACATATTAAAGTACATCTTTGCAAAGGATGATCAATATATCTGCTCAACATGAGCGTGCATGGAGTTACCATCGCAGTAGATTTCATTTTGCTTGCTTGTTTTTAATGTTTAAAGCAAATTAAACTCTTGCCTTAAATAACATGAGTGCCTTTCAAACGTCTGACCTTATGATGGCAGTTAAACCCATGGGTCCAGGCCTACAACAAGGCCAGGGGTAGACACCTGGCACTGGGCCTTGAATGGCGATCTGCCAAGAAGCTATTTACAGCATGCAGCCCCCTTTACAAGAGGCCTAAATAGCAGGCAGTGCTCAATGGCAGAAAGCCTGCCAGGGTGCTCTGATTCAAAACTGATTTGTTTCATTAGTAGCTGGAATATCTCTTGATTATCTCCTAGGTTAAATAAAGGCTGCCTTCTACTGGCAGAACACCTAAAGGAGGCTGCAGAAATACTGCTTGCCATCTCTCCCAGGTCTCCTGTGCTGATATGGAGATCCTGACAGCTTCCGACTGAAGCACAGGAAGAAATGCATGTGAAAGGAAACAGAGTTGAAGCTTAATTCCCTATCATCAATGATAATAGCAACTGAAATCCTCTACACATCTATACTATGCCTTCTTTGAGAAAGAATGGTACAAAATTTTATTCAGGATGTCTATTAACGAAAATTCATAAAAAGTATGTGTGTTACAACATGGTCTTTCTCCCCTTTCTTTTCTTTTTCTTTAATCACAAACCTTTTTTTATCAAGGATATTTCTGCCTAGTACTGGTACCTTAAGAAATCCACTTCACAAGGTCCTGGTAGTAGTAAAGTTAAGTCTTTTTCCTTTTCAGATCTCAGAGTTACTTGTGTTTCAGCTATTGCAATTCAACTAATAGCTCCTACTGATACGAGTAGGCATACCCTTCACACTTGTCTTGTGTTGGATGCCTGATCACATCATGAGTAGACTCAGAAATGTAAAATGCATTTAAAATATATCTCCTCTTCCCATTCCATTCAAAATAAAAGGGGAAAAAAAAACCCCAACAACCCGGAATATTTTTCTGCTGTTTTAGATCTTTGCTCTGGTTCACTTGAAGGGCTGACGGAGCAACTACATGGATGCAAAAGAGGGTACAGAGCTGTATGATCAGAAGGCTGGGTCAGGAGACAGGACTATTCCTTCATTGGCAGGGAGTTATTATATTGACATACTATAATATGAAGCCTTTTTTTTTTTTCCCCCAGAGTAAATGCTTCTATTTCAAAAATACCCCCCCTGCAGATTTGCATTCTGTGCCTGTGTTTTGTTCATGGTGAGCACAGAACCTCTGAGCATGTTTGATAGGCTTCCCAGATTTCAGTGTAATCAATAAATTTATCCAGATATCTTGTGGTTTATATACTTGTCTGTGTACGTATGTGTATGTAACAACAACATAGACTGATCTGATGGTGGTATGATGGGCTACCTTCCATCTGCTGTAGAAATACTTTTAGCATCTTCATACCTAGATAAAAACCTCAATATACAGATTTTTCCACTTATTGCACAATGAGCAGGGAACAGAGGATAAGCTAATATACATAATTCTCTAAGAAATTTGGCGCTTTAGAGATTATTTATTTGGTATGGTGCCAATAAACCTCCCATGTACCTTACTTTTCAGTATTCAGCTGCATTGGGGAGTATTTTGTTGCTATTTTTATTTTTTTGTACCTCATGTTCTGACCCCATCTTTGTAACTTTTTTCACCTGACCACTTATGGACACTCTAACACACTTGATAAATGGACTGCATAACTACAGTTTGTTTGATAACAGGAAGATCTAATCACCCCAGCTGTGATCCTCACATATTGTTACTAACTCTCTTGGGCACAGAGGACATTAAAGCAGGCTTACTGAAAGCATTTTTAACAGATCTAGTGTTTCATATGAAATTCTGCACAGATAATTCCTGAATTAGAAATCTTAGCCTGCAGTGAGGGGCTTACTCCAAGCGCTCTGTGTTTGATTTAATTGTATAGAGCAAACACATAATGTTCACACTTGAATAAAAATATACTTTTCAATAATGTTTTAAGGGATTTTCATGACAAAACTGCAGATCTTGTGAATGCTCAGCAACGTTCCTTTAACTTTCTGTTTTATGTTGATTCCTTCTGGGGATATTGTTTCCTAGAATATAAGTAAATATCAAGTTATTTGTCCACATTCATAGTTGTGACATGGAGATTTGTTACCATGTGAAAAAACAGCTAAAAGCAGGTATAAACCTTGCTTCACCATCTAGTTAAAATATTTTTATTGCTGTCTTACACACACAAAGCAAACCAGTACAGCCAGAAAGTATTAACATACATGGCCCAATATATGTTCAAACATGATGGAAGGTTACCTTGTTTTCAAACTTTCATAAGCATATATGGATACTGTTTTTCCAGTGTTTGTGCGGTTCTTGATACTCACCAAATCCTGACTGAATTATTAAGATCTGCTATTTGCAAATATAACCTATAGAATTGTCTTTCTCAAAGGCTGTTTTGAAAGTTTTGCTTGCAAGTTGAAGTCAGTAGATTTGAGTTTCTGAATACCTTTCGTATACAACTATATCACCTTTGACTGGTATGTCCTTGTTATCAAATACTGACAGTTTCACAGAAATTCTTTCATATTTTAGCTGTGGAGCTTGGAATACAAACAAAAAGCAGCACTTTTCAGTGATGAATTTTATAACTTCCTTTTTGTCAAGTCCTCTGGAGCAGCTTGTTTTCGCATTATTTCTAGTAGTCACAGTGGGACCACTACACATGTACTTAAGGCTTGATGGTCATGGGCCTCATTGCTAGGAAACGATGCCACGTGTAAAAAGGTACAGCTGTTTAAAGAGCTGAGTGCTTCTGTTTGGCATTATGACGTCTTCTTTCTGTAGATCAAAATTTGTGCAAACAACTATATTGGAAGACATAAAATTGTTAATGTAAACTTGTTGGACTACACTTTTCCTGCAATACTTTTGAATAAATAGATGTCCAAAGTAGGTAGGAAACATTTCACTCTGTCTCTGATGGCTGTAGAGCAAACATGCATACCTAGCTTAAAGCAGATACAGCTTTTCAGGTAGCCAAAGTTAGATGAGGAGAATCTTGCACCTACTCTGTGGAGGTCTGGACAGAGCCATAGCTGGGAGATGGTAATTTCAAGTATCCACGCTTGCAACAAACTCAGTTCTTGAATTTACAATGGATTCCTTACAGCTGAGACCCAGCAAGGTCTTGCTGTAAATTTTTAGATGAAGGATTAGGAGTCTGGAAGAACTGTTCCTGTTTATAGGTAGACTGATGGGGTTAGATAATTAAGCATATATGGATCTTGCAATAAATGTCTTATTTTTTGCTGAACTAAGGTTCAGACCAAAAAGTAACACTCAACTTAAGAAGCAGCATTTTCTTAGCTATAGAACAGCTGCAAGAAAGGGGAACTCAGAGCATTTGGTGGAAGGAAGCAAACAATGTTTGACTGGAGATAAGCATTTATAGTGACCCAAAAGTAACATCCAGCAGTAAAAAACTGAGCCTGGAAATTAGTATGCAAAAGTAACATAAGGAAGTGGCCAGTACATGAAAGGGATAGTGACTAGATGAAATCATCAGAAGTAATTGATTTCATGACCCACTCAGAGCAAGTGACTTGTGACATAAATCTTGCATAGTAAAGAAAACTTTGGGGAAGATGCCCTGAAGACTGCAAGAATCAGTCACAGGTAGACCTAATTGCTGTGTGGAAGACTGTACCATGGTCAGCATGACCCGTCCTTGCCTATGACTGAACCAATGTGCGTGGCCTCTTCCAGGTTCTGTTGGGGTAGGTGTGCTGGAGCATGACTTCCCTGGGGAAGCTGTGGGCTGTGCTGTAGATAGCTGCAAAGGGTCATGTATAGATGTATGCATGTGTTGTGGGTTTTTGTTTTGTTTTGTTTGTTTTGTATTTTGTTTGGGTTTTGTGGGGTTTTTTCGTTTTTTGGTTTTTTTGGTTGATTTACTGCTATATCAATTTTAATTATTATTGTTTTGTTAGTTTCAGTTAATAAGTATTTGAATGCCTTGCTAAAACCACACTCACATAATTGGAATGGGATGGGAATGGAATGAGAATGGCAGGAAGATATGTCAGGGGAGGTTCAGGTTAGACATTAGGAAAAGGTTCTTCACCCAGAGGGAGGTGGAGCACTGGAACAGGCTCCTCAGGGAGGTGTCACAGCCCCAAGCCTGACAGTGTTCAAGAAGAGACTGGACGACAGCCCTCAGACACATGGTGTGAACTGTGGGGTTGTCATATGCAGGAACAGAAGTTGGACTCGATGATCCTTGTGTGTCCCTTCCAACTCAGGACATTCTATGATTTTATGATTCATTCTATGAAATCAATCAGTTGTTACAGCACATTGTAATGAAATTTTGTGATTTTGTGCATGGTGTATAGACAGTAGGCACTGAGTGTCACAAATCCATCCTTATGTTCTGCCACCATGGTTGCATGCTGACAAATTGACAGAGGATGTGGACAGCATGAAGGTGTGACAGATTAGTTTGGGAAAGCAACACAAATATTGTTTATTTTAATATTCAAACCAGAAAATGGCACATTAAACTTTTTCAGTCTTCTTTTCATCTGAAAAAATACCAAATGATGACTATTTGAAGCATTCATTCATTATGATATCTAGTTAGTATATTTATTATATTTAATACATGCTTGAGATTACAAAACAAAACCAAAAAACTTATTTAGTTTTTCGTCTTTTTAAAATATGAGATTATGATTAAAGAAAAAAGGCATTGCAGTTTTCATTTTGTATTTTTTGGATTTTTTTTTTTTTTTTAATCAACAAGGGACTACAGATGACAGCAGTTCAAAGATATTCACAAAGAGTACATTCACATTCTTACTTTTTGATTATTCCCTTTAGGTGTATAGGCTACAGGAAAGCAGGCAAGCAATTCTCTTAAAACTAATAACAAACAGGTCTGTTAATTAACCAATGGGGTGGACAATTTCCTATTTCTATATAAACCAGATTTTGATTTTAGCATATCTCTATGTAGCCTCTGACATATTGCTGATTTAAGGATTTGTTGTTTCTGAAGGAAAAAAATTTGACTAATAAGTTCATGCCACTCATATTTTTTGTTTAAATGACTTCCCCACTACTATAAAAGTTGTTGTTGTTTTGGGTTTTTTTTGTACCAAGCAAAAGAAAATTGAGACTTATTAAGATAATGATACTTCCACCAAATGCCGTACATCGCATCTTTTGGAAGCACAAATGAAGTATCCGTGTGAAGAAAGGACATTTAATGTGAGAAAAAAGCATACTTACAGAAAAACTAAAACTTAGAGGGGCAACAGCAATTTTAGGAAGATATATTCCTTTTCTGTCCTTCGCAAAAACTTTGGGAGTGGGTAAAATCATTAAGCATCACCATGAGGTGTTGTTGTTTTGCCTCTGGCAAAGGACGCTACATTTGAAACTACCTATGGGAAGGCTGGAAAGAAAGTCACCATCTGATTTGTCAACCTAGGAAACATATTTTGAATTAAAAAAAGGAATGTGTCATCTTACTAAAAGAGATTAACATCAAGCCCACAGCATAAACAGCTTGGGTGGAAAAAAGGAAGCTGATTAGCAATTCAAGCTTTATCTTTACTGAAAAGCGACTGATGCCCAGAGAGTTCTGGCATTCTTCACCTTTTGTTGACCATCTGTATCTATGAGCTTCCCAACAGAGATGCAGCTCACTTGGGGACAGCAGAGCAGAAGGGCATAGCCTCCTCTACAAGAGACAGAAACCAAAAGCCACGCTAAACACCATCAATTAAAATTCATTAGTCCTGTAGGAGCTGCCCATTAGAGTGTTGAGTGTGCACAGATGCCGCTATTGCAAGCATGACACCAGTAATTAGGCACCAAAAGTAGGAGGACTTCACAGCCTATTTAGCAAAAATATGATCTCTCTGTTCTTGCATAAACTTTACCATAACTTTAATTGCAGTAGATTGCACCTACATTGGTCAAAAGAAATATTATCTTTCTTCTTATAACTGCTAGGACTTTTGCTTTCTAATTAGGTTTAAGACACACAACAAAATAGATGAGATTACTTCATGGAAAAAGATGCTGCGTTATAAGAAGTGCATTAGTTATGATAGATGTCTATACTTAGTCAAGAAAAATTAAAGCCCAATTTATTCTTATACATTTTCATGCTGGCTGTCACTGCTGACTGATGACTTGTCTTCTGAATACATCTGTAATGCTTTAAAATAAATAAAAAAGACATAGTTATCTGTATGCAGCTTGGTGGCACACATTTTTCAGTTCCATTTAAAGCTTGGTTTTCCAAGATACTCACAAGTGTAGAAAGTGATTATTTTTATTTTAGTTTTTTTCATTTTCTTCACACAAAGAATAGGGATCACATAGAGTTCGTCCGACAAAAAGCAAATTACTATCTTATTCTATTGTCTACTTACAAATTACTCTCTTCAGTTAATCTTTTTACTTCTTGCTCAAATCATATTTATGCCACAAGCCCATTGCTCAGGATGAGTAGAGGAAGGGGAAGACGTGTGTCAGAAAAATTTGGAGAAGGTCACAGCTTAATTTGTTCTCCATTCCCCTTTCTGCTCTCTCCTCTCCCCTCTTCCCTGGTTTGAGAGCAATGCATAGTATTCTTTTCCTTAGGATTCAGTTTCAGAGTCTTATTTAACTTACTGAAGCCTTATGAACTCATCTCGAGAAAAAACAAACAAACAAACAAACAAATACCCACCTTAATTCCAGAGGGTCTGAAAAATAGTGAACAATGGCGTGCACGCATATCCCAGCTGCACACATTTTGTTTTTCCACAGGAGATAAGGTGGAAGAAATCCACAAGCTGGACCTAAAAGTTCCACTCTGCCTATACCTTCTGTCTCCCAGGAGCTGGACAATAAAAGATAAATAGGTCATTTCACAGCTTTGTTATTGTGGTACAGAGAAGGGAAAATGATCTCTCTTAAGTCAGGAAACATGACAATAACCAGCTCTTTTCCCCTAAACTGTCTAATACTGCGAGATTAACTTTGGAGGTTTGTATTGCGGATTTATGGAAAAAGAGAATTAATGTGGCATTCATAAAATTTCTAGTGTGTAGTACTTAGAATAACCATTTCAATGCAAAATGTTATCCTATTAAACATGGAAAATATTATCACAATTAAAAAAAAAAAAAAAGAGAGAGAGAGACAATCAATGGAAAAGACAGAAGACAGTTCCAGGCATAACTATAACATGGCAAACTGCAGCTATACATAGAACAGAATAAACTGTAGAATATAATAGGAGTCTGGTAATACTTCAGGATTATTTAAATGCATTAACTTCATCAAACCAAGAAATAACTGTTTGAATATGAGCCTTTCAGATACTTTTTAAACCTCATATTTAGAAAAGTAACTGACATTTTTGCTGTGACGGGCAGATGCCCTCGCTCCGGCAATGACAACAGCAGCCAGTTGGTGTTTTGTCTCTGCTAGTGCTCCTGCTGTTATCTCAATGGTGGCAGCAGGAAGAGCAAAAGTTTAAGGAATATCATATAAAGACAGCAAGTCTTTAACTATTACTTGCAACCACTGCTTTTGTAACTCAAAGGTGTAATCACTTCCTGGCAACATACATGCACATATGTGTTCCTTTGCTTACTTTTGATATATATTTTGATCCATGTCAGATAATGAGGTCTTCTCTACTGATATCTTTTCTCCTGCAAGTGAGTTATAATGAAAAAAAAAATCCAGCTGAGCCTTCCGTAAAAGTTAAGAAACAGTTTTTTTCAAAATTGCACTTTGATTGAAGTGCAAAAGTTCAATGCCAAAAAGAGCTAAATACACAGTAGAGAAAATAGTTCACATTCCTTAGTAATGAAAAATATACCAATTTATCACACGCTATATTCTTCTAGTTTGGCTTCCATTTTTTATAAAAGTAAAAGGAAAACTATATGTATATTTCACAGAAGCATAAAGAAATACTCAAAGTTCATTGTAAGCTGTGGCCATGCATGAAAAATGAAAAGATGGTGACATATTGGTTTAAGTAAGTTAAGACAAATAAGATTGTAAATAATGTAGAAGATCAAAAATTACTTAAACTAGTAACAGTTGTGACTGACCACAGGTAGCTTGGTGATCAGCATGAATATTTTCAGTACAAGGCAAATGAAAGAAACATACAGTAATGATAAGTGGATACAATAAAAATTGCTGATCCAGTCATAAGTCTAATAATTTACTTTACCTAAATCATAACAAAATAGTTGCCTGTATAATAAGCAAAATACATTTTTTCATATTATGAAAACAATAACTTGTAAATTAGATTTAAATATCAAGATTATGGTCTTTTCTGACACTGAAAATAAGTCAAAGCTGTAGTTTAGCTCTATTAGGGTAAATATACATTAAAAGCAAACTTTTAAAAGGGTAATCTTAAACTAATCGTACAGTTATGATTCCTATTTAGATCCAAGTAAATCTTATGTTGTTTTCAAGGTAAATATGACTCAGTGGTTTACATTAAATTATTATTTTTGGCAATAATGATAGTGATATAATTTATCTGTCTTTGAAGCTGACATGTACAACCTGTATGTAGCCTGTAAAGTGATGGTTAGCTCCACACTCATGGTCTCTCAGTTAACCAGATGAAGGAATTAATGTGGGTATAGTTGAATTTCCTTCAAGTCTGTTGAGTCATATTCTCTCCTCACTGAAAGTTAACTTTAAGGGCAGCTGGAGTACACCTGAGCCCTCTCACATCCAGATGCACAGGTAGGACACATCCAGATGGTTAAGGCAGACATAAGACCTGAAAAGGGCTTTCTGCATGGCAAAATGCCCCCATTTTATTTCTTTTTTTATCACACGGGAGTCTGAATTATTGTGGTGTTGCCTCTTTTTTTTAAATTTTTTTTAATTTTTTTTATTGGTACCACGAGAACAATACTACTACATAGGAAAAACAGGAAATAAAGACAAAATTTGAACTAGTTGACATTGTAACGCATGAATCGGCTTCCTACAGACTAATTAAGATTCCCATTAATTTCAATGTTTTGAGCTGAGTTTCATTCAGGTGGAATCTTAAACAGCATTTACATGCCTATGGACATTATGCAGAAAGGGTCTTATCAGGGTTTCTAGAGGAACTTGTCAGCTAGCTGCCCAATATGGCAATGACTCCCCCGAACTCGTTATCAGAGACTCAGTCTGTCTACAGATAACACATCCTCCAAATACCATCTCTGTGGAAAACAACTCTTTTCTGCTATCATGAATACAAGAATGTAGGAATGGTCTTGACTTACAGCACAGAACACTAGAGATAACACTTAATCAGATTATCACTTCATCCGGCCAAAGACTGTTATTCACCTTCTATCTGTGCAAAACTAAACAAATAAACAAAAATCAAAACCAAAAAACCAAACCAAAACAAAAAAACAAAAAAAGGTTTCAAAGCTTAATAATTTCTTAGTTTCATGAAGAAAGCAAAACCACAGGAATCTGCAAGACTGGGATGTTATTATTCCTGTGGTGCAATACTACACTAGACCCTTGCCTCTCTTTCTAACCCAGTAAGTCAGCAATGGTTTTATTAAGTATCTGCATACTGAAACGAGGTAACAGCATTGGGAGTTCTTCCATTATCACCATAGAAGGAATAAGTAATCTTTTCCACTATCATCACGTCTGAAAAGCCATCAGTAGGTATACTGCTATTCTATGTAGTCAACAGGCTAAGGAATGTCTGGACAATGCAGTAAAGACCATTGAGGGTTCTCATCTTTCTTTAGCAGAAAACATGACCTAAATGAATAGTGAGCTAGAATACCACTGAGTCTGAAACCAATTTAACCTATACAAACTGCTTTCTTATCCTTACCCTGCTTCAGACACCTTGTGTGTACTGAGGATCAAGAAGCTCCAAGAAATACTAATGCCAGACCATGTTGTGTATTCCTATACATCTTGGGCTGGAGCGAGCTGTAAGTAATAACTGTAAATAATGCTAATGGAGAAAAAAATAATCAATATACGTTTCAGAAGTGTACCCGCCTGTATTCCTGCAGAGGGACCCAAACCTCAGAAAGTCAAGAAATGTGACTTGTCTGTAGTTTTCCATTTGCAGGAAAAAACAATGTTTAAGTACAGTTAACTTACCAATAGCATACTATCATCTTTGCTAACATCTTGGATTCTGAAGAATGGCATTTTGGATGGACACACAGCAGCATCATTCCAAGTAATAGTAAACTCCCATGCACTTCTTCAAGCAGTAGAAAGCATTTTAGATTACAGCACAGGTTTTGCTTCATATTTCTGCTGCTTTGACCGTCATCGATATGACATGTGATTGTTTAGAGTTTATGACATTGTGGGAATAGTTTGTGTAATGTTACCATGATGCCAACCACTTTTTTCTGTATCCATATGAACCATGGATTATCCATGTAATCTATTTGAGTTTTGTCATCTTCAGGGATTAGCTATATCTTTTACTCTTAAAAAATCTATTACTAAGATGGTAAGATGCCATGTCTCATTGCCAGTAATATCTACTGCTGTATATTTGGCCTCTCTTGTTACAACTGGAAATTTTACAGGTGTGTATGCTTGCAGAAAAGTGGTATTTTGATGTTAAAAAATACCGTGTACAGGCAATTTAACTATTTCTACACAAAAACTGCTTTGAAGAATATTTATGTACTCTTAGTTTCAGATGTAGCAAGAGGTGCAATCTTTTGACAACTGGCTTGTTTGTTAGCAAGATGTTTAGGAAAATGTTGCTCTTTGTGTCTTTTTTTCTTAATGAACTGTCTCTGTAGTATGGTTTCAGAGTGAGAGAGTAAAAAAAAAATTGTCTTCTTCCTTCTCTTATCTCATCTAAACACTGAAGGGGGAAAAAAAAGTGCAACTGTAGGAATGGCCAAAAGATATATTCCCACTCCTATCCCAAGTTAAAGCACTACATCTGCAATATATTATACATATATAGATACTTGAGATGACAGGGGAAAAAGGCAGTAATGGGGAAGATGAGAAGTTTACTTGTACTTCTTTCTTAAGTACTACTACAAACACCAGCACTCTCCTCAGCCTTCATAAAAATAAGCACATACTCTTAAAGAAGTGTATATTTGGAGAGTTAAATATTTTTTGAGTATTTGAAACCACATTTATTAAAAGAATCTTTTTATAAAATGTTACTTTACTATAAAATGTGGGAAATAGGAACTCAACCTAATCTGCTCCTTATTGTCTCTGAGTAGGAGGCTCTCCACCAAGTACACTGAATGCTTTTTGTTAGTTAAATAAAGTTTCTCCTGTTGCAGACAAGTATTCAACTTATTATGTATTCCCAAACCTTAGAAATCCTAGCTTTATCCTTACTTTGCTGTCTTTTGAAAATGACATCCCATACACTGCTGAAATTTCTGTAGACTTCAGTGAGCCTTTTGAGCACCCCATACACAAAGGCTCAATTCCAAAACCTTAGAGGAAAGATGTACTGAAAGAAAATGTGGATCTCAAGCACTGAAGTTTCTCTTAAAGGCTTGTCTTTTCTGTTTTGAAAATCCATGACATGAATTTTCCATGGATCTTTAAATCCTAACTTATATTAATGGGTTTTGCTTGTCAGTTTTTAATACTTTTTTTAAAAAAAATTATTTGTCTGTTCTATGACTAAAAAAAATTAAGTAATTGGTGGCATGGGAGTAGAGATACTTTGTGATTGCATTCCATACATGCTGTATACTTGAATTCCAGACTTGCAGCTTTGTGCCAAACATGGATATACTGTGAAAAGTTAAAAAAAAAAGGAGAAGAACAAGAAGAATACCAATGAAGCATAAAACAATCCAAAAGCATTTAAAAGCCTCATTTTTTTTTTTTAAGAGAATTTTTGAGTTATCCTGAGTTTCTACATAATCATCTTCCTTTGGGCTAGGATTTTTTTTTCTAGTTTTATGATTGTGTTGTCATTGTCAAAATATTTTTGTTTACTGTCTTCTTTAATACATTCAAGATGCCCTTGTCTAATGCAAAATATTATGTTCCTTAATACGTTTTTGTTATGGTTGCTGTTAGGGGGAAAAAAAAAGCTTGATAGAATTAGACAACAAACTGGGTAGATAATGTACCATGTAGGTGACTTAGCACATACAACATGTGATTTAAATTTTGAACCTATAGCCTGTTATAAAAGAGAAACAATGTAGAAAAATATTACTCCTTTCCTAGGATGGAGAGTTATGTTGATAATTGGTTAGTTCATTTCTAAGGGTTTCTGCAGCAGATTTTCTGGATTTTTTCCCCCTTGTATTACTGGTTCAGCAATTCTTTGCAAAGTTCAATGAGGTTCATTAGCTTATCCGAAGAAAATTGATCTGATACTTTCGAGACAGCTTCTTTCTGTGACTTTTCTAATTAAATCTCTTGCATCAGACAAAAAGCTGCCCTTTTTACTTGACAAACATTTGTTCTAATTTGGCCTTAGCTGTTTTTTTGGTACTTGTACCTCTCTGTCTCTCTCTCTCTCTCTCCATCAACAGCAGCAGCAGCTGCTAGTCACAGGATCACAGCATCTGACATTTACTCTGAATGTGTTTGCTTATTAAAATATTTCACTGTTAGACAAACTTATCAGCTGAAAAATACAATAAAGAATTTCCAGTGTATTGACTGAGTACATTTCTAGTAAAATGCATTTCTAGTATTTCAGTGCACAACTATTAATGTATGTATTTGTAGATATAAAATTAAATTAACCTTCCTTGGAAGGTTGTTTTGAAAGCTAAGCAATCAAGTATTAGTCAGGTGGGAAGACCCAATCCACAGCAAAAAAGTACATTGTATATATAAGAGGTTGAAGTTTTATAGTGACAACATATTTGTCTACTCTTTTATCAGTTCTGCCTCAGAATGGATTACCTTATGGGAAGGGGGAAAAAGTTTCAAGAAAAATTTAATGAAAACACTTTTTCACAATGCTCAGAAAACCTTGGTGAGAGCTTTCTGTGGACAGGCAGATCACTGATTAATTCTTCAGATATGCAGTTTTCTTCTACATGAAATAACGTGATATGAGTTTAAGTTCTCAGTGAGGAACCAAGAGTTTGAGCTTTCAGTTTTCACATTGGGTTATGGGAAGATATGCTCAGGCTGTGACTAGCATCACTGTACGCAGTTTATGCTGCTTTTCTTATACACTCTCCAGTGTCATTAGCTTGCCAGCCATGTAGTCTGTAAGTAATAGGTTGCAATAGCAGCTAAAATTGACAAGCGCTTAGCCCAGAGCATGGATTGAATGTAATTCATAGGGTTCCTGAGTTAATTTCCAATACCTGTTTCATCAAGGCAGACTGATAGATGGCTGCCAGCACCTTCTGGCTTTATCAGTAAATCCCTGTGTCTTTTACTGTCATCATTCTGGAGTTGCTGCTTTTCTTTTTTTTTTTCCTTCTCTTTTCTTCCCTTTTCCCAGCTTTCTTTCCTTTTTCTTTTTTCTTCCGTGTCTTTCTTTTATTTTTTTTTTAGCATTCTTTCCCTTACAGTTGCTCTTCCCTATATCCACAACTCTAAATGGAGCTTAGTCTATAGGCATATCATTCATTTAGATTAGAGGCCCTTGCAGCTAAATGCAAGACCTTCAGATGTTATTGAAGTGCATTTTTCCATGTGGCCCTGTTTAAAGTGATGTTTCTTTAGGGACTGCAGGGTGAAATATTAAGTTATCTGAGAGAGTAAATCTGAAATGTTGGACAGATGGTGAAGCATCAGTGCATCCATAGAAATGCATTTCATTTTTATATAGGGGATGCTTTCAATCACTTCCAGCCTGAGAAAACAGTTGCTCCTGTTGCATCACTGTAATTTCATGGGTTTTTGGGTTTTTTTTTTTTCTGTTGAGTATTTGGTTGGTTGGTTGGTTTTGGTTTTTAGATCAATATTTAATTCAGTAAAACCATAATAAATTTTAAATATATTTTTGAATGGTTTGGATGTGCAGAGGAAAAGAAGCACAATTCAGGATCTCAAAATTACAGTAAAAAACCAATAAAAATATGTAAAAGAAAGAAATATTCTCCAATGAGGTCACAAAAAATATGTTTGGTAAAAAGTGTACCCATGTACTGTGGATTATGCAAATTTATTCCTCACATCAGCTGTCTTTCCAAAATACAAACCGATAAAAAATATGTTATTTAAACTGTGCAGAATAACACTCGTTCCCATAGACCTCATGGGTGTACCAGCAATTTTAAAAGTGCTTTTGGAGAATATCCTCCTGTAATGGAAGAACTACTTTTTGAACATTTAAGAATATTTTTAAACAATAGCTATGAATATTATGCAAGGACACCATAAAACATTTCATTCTATCTAGCACCAATGGCTTCTGCTGTGTCGCCAGCTAAGGTTTTGTTTTCTTTAGTAAAGGAAATAGCTAACTTGCACGGCCAAACGTTTAATCATTTTAATTCAATTTTTTATTAGCTCTTAGCCAAACTATCGACAATTCTCTCTATTTGCTGCTTACGTTATGCAGCTGTAAAATTGCATGGATGACTCTTTTAAGCCACTTTTGGAAAAAATTGTCAGTCGAGAGTGTACAGTCTTTGCTTTCCATTATATTTTGGGCTAGCTGACATAAATCTCAGTTGCCAATAGAGCATAGCCATTTACTGTTGTTTTATTGTTGCCATCATTGTGTGTGGTTTTCTTTTTTCCTTTGTAGATATGTCATCAAGTTTCCCTACCATGTTTCCCCAACTACAGCACCTAATACCTTTAGTGTATATTATTGCAAGTCTGAGTGATCTACTAGATTTCTCTGCTCTCCTGAAGAAAACAGTACTTACAAGACTCTTTGACAGACATGTCAATAAAGAAAGAGTTTTAAGAAGGATAAAAAAAGAGTCATCAGGGAAGTGAAGGGCACAAACAGCCAGAGTACCAGCTTCTGAGGGTGGCCACCATTGCTGGACCAGTAGTTGCTGGAAGTAGTGTGGTAAATGTGTCATTTAAAGTATTTTACTAACAACAGAAACTATATCGAAACTGCGGATTTCTTCAAATAGAAATACATTTTAGGTATTTTTTTATTTTGCAGTTTCTGTAAATCTGCCTGATTTTTAACTAAATCCTTCTTTGTGGAACCTTGTTAGGTTTTGTTCAGTGGTTCTAAGAAACAGCAGCATATCTTATGGTTAGTTTGCCACTAGCTCTTAACATGTATTTTTTCTACCACAAACATGTGTGGGTTTTTTGTTGGTTTTGTTGTGGTGGGTTTTTTTAATTGTTGTTGTTTTGGTTTGGTTTTAATATGACCTGTTTCAGGATGTGATACATCATAGAAATGGAGTAAACTTAGCTTGCTAACCTATTTAGAACATTTTATTCTGAGATTAAGGAATTTTGATTTTATTTTATGATAGCTAACACAAGGTCAAGGAATTTAGTTTATTGCCATCAAGTGAACAGTGACGAGAAACACACAGCCTGAAAGCTTTTCCATTGCTCATCTGCATTGAGTCTTCTTATTCATTTTGTGCTTACTTCCAGCTTCTATGTTCAAAACAATTAAGTAAACAAATACAATTGCTATTTCAATTGTTTATAAATAATTAAAAAAGGGAAACATACCTGAATAAATGCATATACGGGGTGCACCTGGAGGATGTTGGCTAAGAGAAGGTTCCTTGAATAATTTCTTGTCCCTTCTAGCTGTCATCAGTTTGGAAAACAGAAGTGTGTGTTTGTAAGTCTAAATAGCCACATACAGCTATTTCATGAAAAACATTGAATCAATGAACCCAAAATAATTTCAGCTGCAGATGCTTAATTAATTTGCCCTTGGCTGTTCTGTTACTTGCCCCAAATATTAAATTTTCATTCAAAGTCCTTGCATGACATATGGTAAAATTCAAACACAGATTAGTCTAGAATTATTTTTGTTTTAATTTAGTTCTAGGGATGCTTGCAGACCAGTACAGGGCGGCAGTAGCTATCTTAAGCACTACAGTGTTATAATATAGTTTGGGGTACTATAAAAGCCAGTGCATATCAATTCTGACTTGCAACCTGACAAACCAACCTGTGAACAGCAGGTGGTGAGTAGCTATTTCATGCCCTGGGAGGCAGGAAAAATGATGAAACTTAGTGCTTGAAGGATGGCTGTTCATATAGTTTCATTTCACTGGATGTAACCTGACATCAAATGGTGGAAAAAGTCAGGAAACAACAGTTTTATAAAATGTTTTATATAAGCGATTTACAAGGTCACCTTAAGTTTCACTACCTATCTACTGAGATTTCCTGCTTTGTCAAGATATCATTAAAACTTCCTGTAGCTTCTGAAATATTTCAGCAATGCGATCCTTCCAAGTAGTATCTATGTCAGAGATTATTGTTTTCAATTAAGCCATCTGGATAAACTTCAAGGTATCATTTTTATTAGCTTATGCGATATTTAATTGGTAATCAATCTTTGTCAAGATAAGCAGTTTGATCTAGCTTAGCAGGGTAACAAAATCAGTTAAGAAGAGATAAAACTAATTTTATTTGTAAACTAAGGTGTACGTATTACTTGTATTAGCAACAGTTCTGCTTTATTAAACAGTTTCCCAGGTTTCTTCAAATAATTTGTGGAAAGACCTCTTCACTTGAAGTCCTTCACAATGTTATAATACCAATACTGCCCATTACATTATATGTCGATATGAAACATCATTTGGATCCTCTATAAAGTAAAGCAATTGTGGTTTTCTTAAAGATTGTGATGACTTGTGACTATAAACTGGCACCCTTAATTTTCTGAAAAAACATGTGGATAAGATTTTAAATTTGTTTGAAACCTTCTGTCATGTGAATGTTTCAGTACCAATACTAGAATACATTTAAGACTCATGTAAGTTTAGGAGCGGATGTTTGGTTTAGGATAGAGATCAATAGAGGTCCGTATGCTACGGCTCTTACTGCTATGTTAGAGAGAAAGCCAAGACAAAGACTGCACTAAAAGTTAAATTTTAGGAGCAAATTCTGATAACTAGGCTATGTGTCTGTGGTTGGTATTAGTTACGACTAGAGACTTGCTTTTTAGGAGGATCTGACAAGTTATAGTTGGAAATGAGTCCACTCTGTACTGTCAGAGCATAGTAAGGGTCAGGCTAGCACCTGGAAGCATTTCATCCTCCTCCCTCTCCCCTTCCTGTGAGATTTAGACCTGAAGCATGCAGGGTCTGAATGTGTTGGAGTGAGGGCTGTGGTCAGATTTTGGAAAGGGTTGCATTTGGTTAAGTTTGAGTCTTGGTCTGGCAGACATCATGCAGTTCACGTATAGGTTTAGGTTGGGATCCATGTCAGCATACCCAATAACTAGCAGCTCAAATCAGCAAAGACTGTGTATACTATCCAATCTTCCAGTCACTTTTCCCTCATAGCCTATTTTCCTGCAAACCCATTCAACCTCACACAACTTTATATTGTGGAAGTCCCATCCCTTTCTCTTATCTTTCAGTGTAACATGAAAGGTAGTGTAGCTTCAAAAGAGGAAAGTAGAATTTAAGGCCATTTTCTGCTCTACTGTTTGAAGACAGTGTTAAAGAGGGAAGTTCCTCTAACTAAAATATCTGCTTTTGAAAAGTTTCTGTTAATGAATAGCTCAATGTTTATGCAAAAGCATTCACCTTCTAACAGAAGCACCAGTATCTGGAAAATTAAAAGTCTTTGTACCTGTCAGTTAACTGACATAAAGAGATTGGGATGAAGATCTCTGCATACAATTTAAAAAAAAAAAAAAAGTCAATAATATAGAATATCACAAGAAAGGTGTAAAAAATCCCTAAAATTCTGATTGCCACATACATTTCAACAGACAGCACCATAGACTGGTCCAGAAAAAGCATTTCCTCGGATACACAAACATGGCTTTTCTGAACTGATTAATTGCCTTACAACAAAATAATGGAATTAGTTTTAAAATCTGCAACAACTATAATCTTCTGACTTAAAGAGTCAATGTAGGAAATACAGTAATACTCCTTCTCATGCATGGTGTTTATATTCCAGATGTGACTCTGTGCAGGTATTTTTCTTGTTCCAACAATGTTAGGTATTTATTAAGGAGGACTGTGTCATTTTCCCATACAATGGAATTTTTACTGTTCCTAGTGGAAAGAGGAACGAAAAGTAATTACACAAAAAGTAATAAATGGAGATGCAGTCTTTATTAGTTCTCATCCAGTCCATTAGAGCAATTTTTTTTTTTTCGTTGCTTATAGAGGACTTTTTCTTTCTTCTTTCTCCTTTCATCTTCTTTGCCAGTGGTGTAAGACTCAGGTTTTCCTACTGCTCTAAGCTTAAATTTTATATAGATGCTTGCATAGCACATATTACCTGCAGTTTTCCAGTTTTCTTTTATACGGAAAGCCAGACATCATGTCAATGTAAGTGCTGCCCTGATCAGTTACAGTTGTAGATACTTGGTAGCAAATGGGAAGTTCATGAAGTTTAAGTCTTATGAACCAGAATTGACTGGAAAGAGCTCTGACCAGAGGTCCCAGACAGAGGTACATCAGATCTGTAAGGATTTAGCTTGTTAGAAAAGTAAGTTTTTTGGGTTTTGATTTTTGTTGTTTTTTTTTTTTTTTTTTCTGTTGTGGATTTCTGGCTTCCTGTTTTTAATGAGAAATTCCTCCAGAATCGGAGAGATGGTTTTCAGTTCTAGGTCAATAATACATTTGACAACTCTAAAAAACAGATCAAATGTATATGCTCATTCAGTTCAAAGCAGCTGTATATAAATAATGGTAAGGTTTATTTTGCCTAAAAAGAGTGATTTGAAAATTTAATAGCCAGCTGAAGATAACTAGATGACCTCTGAAATAGATAGAGATAGACCCTGTCAGAATGTGATTCATCCAAACAGTCCTAGACAGCTAACTTAGGCTAGAATGAATTGCCTGCTGGAGGTGTCTATCTCTGTCCATTTACTTCAGAGAAAGCAGAGATGACTAATTTGATCTCCTAAAGTAACCTCTCTACCAGTTTGACTGAAGTTCAATAAAATGAATCTTTCCCTCCATTCTATTACAGGAATTTCACAGCAAACATTAAATATGTAGCAGCTTTTCAATATACATTTTTTAGTTATGGATTGGTGGTAACCAGACTCCTACACCTAAATATCCTAGGTGTTTTATGAACTTCAGGGAAGATTTAAAGCTTTGTAGTACAGGTTGGTATCTTTAAGCAAATAGTAAAGACTCTTCTTTCTCTACTGGGAGTTCTCTCTCACGATTCCCATATTTCGTTACTTTCACTGCAGTCACGTCAGTTTCCCCTAGTAAAAACATTTCAGTAACCACCTCTTTATGTGACCAGTCTTTTTTGATACATTCAAATTATTTCCTTTTGATTAGATTTTTTTTAGACTGGATCTCAGCAGGATACTTTCTCAGAAATCCAGCTATTTGTCTGCAAATTAATGTGCCTTTTTCAAACATCTACCTTTGTCAAGATAAAAATATCCCACTTTCTATCCTGTATGTCAGATCTCCTTATGAGGCTTCCAGGTAGTGGCTGTCTGCCTTTATTGTTGCTTTCTGAAGTTTAACAAAACTGCCTTGCAGTAGTCATAACAGAAACCCTTGGAAGTAACCTTCCTTCACATGAGTGTGCTTCCTGCTCTGCAGAGCATTCTGAAAATAGGAATGTCTACCTCTCATTTTTAATTGTTAACTGATGCTTCATTTCCCTATATACTTTTGTCTAGCAAGTGCTTACGTATATACGGTATAGAGTATCAAAGCCCTGTTCTGAAGGTCTTTTTCACAGGGAGATATTAAACTTCACAGATTAAAGACAGTGCTCAGAACCTCTTCATTTTTTGTACTCCTCTCCTCAGCTCTTTCAGCAAGCTGAATAGTCACATGCATCTGTTCTATCATTCACTTAACTGGACTGATTTTTTGTGTTGTTACTGCAAAGGAAGGCCCAAGAGGACAAAAAATCTGGTATATGGTGTGATTTTACTTGATTAGAAAACCCTTACTGTTGAGTACCATGAGGACCATGGGTGTATGGTGGACAGTTGGACCAGATGCAGTCCTTTGAATGAGGACTTAAACATCAATAGGTAGAGTAAGCCGTAAGAAAATAATTTACTTGGAATGCAGTGTTTTCAAAAGTAGATCCCATGCTCATAGAGTCATAGAACCACAGAATAGTTTGGGTGGAAAGGACTTTCAAAGGTCATCTAGTCCACCCCCCCTGCAATGAGCAGGGAGATCTTCAACTAGATCAGGATGCTCAGAGCCCCATCCAGCCTGGCCTTGAATGTCCCTAGGGATGGGGCTTCCACCACCTCTCTGGGCAATTAGTTCCAGTGCCTTACCACTCACATTGTAAAAATTTTCTTCCTCATGTCTAGTCTGAATCTCCCCTCTTTTAGTTTAAAACCATTATCTCTTGTCTTATTACAACAGGCCCTGTGAAAAAGTCTGTTCCCATCCTTCCTATAGGCCCCTTTTAAGTACTGCAACTTTTAAGGCTGCAACAAAGGTGTCCCTAGACCCTTCTGTTCTCCAGGCTGAACAACCCAACTCTCTCAGCTTGTCCTCATAGGAGAGGTTCTCCAGCCCTCTGATCATTTTTGTGGTCCCTCTCTGGACTCTCTCCAACAGGTCCATGTCTTTCTTGTACTGGGGGCTCCAGAGCTGGATGCAGTACTCCAGATGAGGCCTCACACCAGAGTAGGGGTTTTTTGTGCTTCATTACATGCAAACTCTTTGTCTTGTCTTCTTTGAATGTTAAAATTACAGGTTTGCTCCTTCACTGATTTTTTTTTCCTGTTATGAATCAAAGTGTGACGGTATTACAGTATTATGAGAAAGCATAAGAGCACATAATGTTCTGTTTCATGTTAAGCAGGGTGCAAAAAAAAGCCCTATCCTAAAGCCCTTACAGCCCAAGCTTGAGATAGGAGATGAGATTCACTAGGAATCTTTGTGGATATGTTTGCATGCAGTTTCAGCAACTTGAGAATTTATAGATTTTTTTTTTTCCAGCAAAACAGAGAGCACTGTTAAAAATAATTTAGGAGAAAACAGCTTTTAAGTCCTTCTCCCTGAAGTAAGGGAGGTGCACAGTTACACGGTTCATGACATTTCATATGTTTAATTTTAGATATGTAAAGCTTTGTCAATGATATATCAGCTGGCCATACTATAATCACTGAGATAACAAATTATGGCATAATTCTCCAGATCTATTTTGATATCTAAATTAAAGTAATATGAAGGACTTATTTTCTTTGACTTTCAAGAGCCACTAAGTTGATTAATTCAGATGTACACATCTGAAGCTGTCTGAGGCAAATTGTATTTCAAATATCTAAAGTAGTACACATTCTAGTTTTCTAGATGTTCCTAAATCTGTTGATTTTTATAAGTTTTTTAAAATTAAAAAAAATAAGAAGAAACTATGTCTCTTATTTTTACATTTTCATTTGACATTATTTAAACATGACCTCTCCCATCACTTCCATGCTCTTTCTTGTAGCTCAACGGTTTTAATTTGCAGAAAACACAGGGACAACAGAATCACTCATGTCTGAGAAACCTCTTGAAAAGCATCACATCTATAAATGACTTTCGCCAATGACAGAAGTGATCTGGCTAACTGAAGAATTTACCACCTTTGGTTGTATTGTATCTGTTAAGATGCAGTAAATGTTCATGTGGACACTCCTAATCTACCCAGTGTGAAGTAAAGAAACAGAATGGAGGTGGCTGAATCAAGCATTTTCCATTTGTTCATGCTCAGTTCCCTTTGTTTGAGGGTCCATTATTCTGGAAATCCACACTAACTCTGCTGGTCCTTCCCTTGTTGTTTAGTGTGTCTGGTTGCAAAATTTGTCTTAGTGGTTCTTTCAATAACATATAACCATGATGTAAAAATAAAAAGGATATGAAGTTCAAGTACCCGAGAAGTCAAAAACTGACCAGATCAAACAGTAAAAGGAAACAAGTATGCTGCCTTTCTGTGTATCTCTGTCTTTGACACTCTATTTTGTTAGAAAGTTTGTATTCTATTAATCCATTTTAGCTGTGTTTTGAAAAAAATTGTCTGTAAATTCTTTACTTTTGTATGAGAGAACATACCCTCTTGTGGTGTTTTTAACATCTTTTTCGAACCACATTTTAATGTATTTTGATGGATCCAAATAGTCAGACTCTGTCTATTCATTCTGTTGTTGTTAGTTCTCTCAGGAAATTTTGCCCCCTATATTGTTGTTTGGTAGAAACAGAGGTTATCAAATCTGTATAGGTTGTGCAGTACTGAAGAACTTTATAATTCCCAGTTGAAATTTTATGGTGTGTCACCTGCCACCCCTCCAACCCCTATTTATGGCATGCACATATTTACAAGAAAAATACTTTAAAATGATAAAGCCATAACATTAATCTCATTAGGAAATACAAAATTCACTTGATGTTATCTAGCTATTTTCTAATATTTAGCAAATTAATTCGGTATGGTTGCGAGTGGTTCCAAAGTCTAATATTTGATGTTCAGGTTTCTGCCTTCTTGAAATTTATGCAAATTTTCTAGTACACTATTATTTTTAATAACTGAAAAATCAAGAAATGTCATCTATGATCAGAGTTCCACTCGTAAAGCATTTCAGATATCACATGTTTCTCAAATGTTTACAGTTATATGTTACATATCAAGGGCCATTTCTCTGAACATGAATGTACTCATATGGTATATTACAAGAGGCTTTATTATGCATCTGAATGAGCTCTGGAGTTACAAATACTTGGCCATATTATAAAGCAGAGTATATGTTGGTTTTGCTTGACATGATGTGGTCCATAACCAAAAGACTCTGGTAGTCTGTTACAGTCACATGTTTCTAGGAAAAGATTTAATTTCTTCAAGTGAAAATAGGATTTTGTCATTAATTTGATCAAGCATGAATAGTCCACTAAACTTGAACAAGATTTGCTTTGTTTTACCTAGCACTATTCTGAAGTAATTTATCCAATATCTGTTTAATGTCAATATACAAAAACTCCTGAAAACAGGAATCAGATTGTAAGTTTTCCATTATCCAGGTGAGTGACCAAGCTATTGGGCTAGAAAGCCACGTTCACTCTAAAAATCTCTTGTTTGGTTGTGAAAGTGGGAGATGATGAGCTGCTTGGTGAAGGTTGCAGCTATATATTTCGTTTCAACACTGTCCTCAAGTAACGTCTTTTGTAGAGAAGTCATTTAATTATGGTCTGGATGAACAGACAATGGAGTCAATTGAAAACTAGCTGAATGGCCGAGCCTAAAGAGTAGTAACTAGTAGAACAAAGTCTAGTTGTAGGCTGGTAACTAACAATGTACTCCAGGAGTCAACACTGGGTCCAATCTTGTTCAATACCTTCATTAATGATGTGGATGATGGTGCAGGGTGTACCCTCCAGAAAGTTTGCTGATTACACAAAACTGGGAGAAGTGGCTGATACACCAGAGAGTCATGCTGCCATCCAGAGGCACCTTGACAGGCTGAAGAAATGGGTTGACAGGAACCTCATGAAGTTCAGAAAGGGTAAGTGCAAAACGCTGCACTTGGGGAGTATTAACCCCATACACAATTGTATGCTGGAGTCTCAGTGTTACAGAGGTAATACCATGCAAGAGATTTGAAAATGTCTCTATCTCTTTAGCAATCATGGAAATGAAATACTGCCAGGTTGTCATCATAAGTGTTTTGAAAATGTGAAAAAACAATCATTTTCTAGGTCATGAGTACAGGAGTTGTTAAACTTCTGTTGGGGCTTGCAAGCTTGGACAGACTCCTGCAGCATTTGGGCAAATTTTAAAGGATGGCAGAAGGAGACTGAAATCACAGACTATAGGTTGGATATAAGGAAAGGAACTAATTACAGCTTCCTATGAAAATAAAGTGTCCAACAAAACCTGTCATAAAGCTGACTACAGAATCAGATCACTTTCAGGAGTAACTACAATGGAGTTACTAATATCAGTGACCATGGCTGAAAACTTATGAGTGAAACAGAATTTAAACTTGATACTTAAAGTCATTGTTCTGACTTTAGTAACAGATGTTTTAAAGAAAGTGAAGAAATGGAGAACGACAGTGAAAAAGAATTTGGACTGTCATACATTAATGGACAATAGGAGGCAAATGAGGAATGTGGGTTTTCAGATAGCAGGAATTATCTAGTGCCCAACAATGTATTGAGAAGTCTATCTAAGCAAAAAAGGGCCATTTGTAAAGAAATCATGTTTTTTAATACCCAATCTTTTTGTTTGAGCAACAGCAACAAAAATAATAAAAATATTTAAGCTATTTATTTAATAAAATGTTCCAATGTAATTAATTTGTTGCTCTGCCCTGGATGAAAGTAGAGATTTACTCATCCAAATATTATGTTGTTATAAATCGCATCAGAGAACATGGATGAAATTGAAACAAAA
This sequence comes from Caloenas nicobarica, assembly GCF_036013445.1. Classification (NCBI taxonomy): domain Eukaryota; kingdom Metazoa; phylum Chordata; class Aves; order Columbiformes; family Columbidae; genus Caloenas; species Caloenas nicobarica. Next base: position 179,324,538 of record NC_088245.1, read on the forward strand.
AATAGAAAAAAGTCCTGAGTTGGGATATCTTCCTTCAATCTCCTGCAGTAACTTGTTTGAAGTTTTTTCATCTTCACATAAATCTTCCACAAAAATGTAACTGGGAGTAAAATTTTCTCCAGAACTAATTACAGAATAAGGATGTTTTCAGAAAATACTGAGTGCAAACAGAATATGCCTTAAGTATATGATAAGTTGGAGGACAAGACACAAATAACGAACTAGGTGTTTAAGAATTCTCAAGCAAATCAATAATATATCTTTCTTTCTAAAATTAGTGTTACTCTTTAAAAAAAGCAAATTTTAATATTTTTTGTTTGAACTCTTGGGCTTGACCCTGGAAAGAGTAGAGAAAGAGTAAGACACCATTATTATGAGTTTTTCTTTTCTGCTTCCTATGGAGTACATATTGATAGGTCGACCCATTGCCTGCCTCTTTTGCTTGTAAGCAAAAGATGGAGCAGCTTTATGAAAACCATAAGTCTGTGTGACACTGCTGATGGTCTGCAGAAAGATCACACAAGAAATATTTGAACGAGATCAGTGAAATATGTTATAAATTCTCAGAACCAAAAGCGAAGATCTTAGAAGCCTTAGATTAGGGTGCACCTCAGGCACACCCTGACTACCTAAAAGGTTAGATGCCCAGTCCAAAACAGTTGGCTAGGCTTTCTGAGGCATCTCCAGTCAGGAATTCATCAAGACAGGGGGTAGAGACAGACGGAAGGAATTGTGACTTGGAAACCCTGTGTCTCTCCATTTGCCTTATAGGAAATGAAACCCCGTGTCTCTCCATTTGCCTTATAGGAAATGTAAGCATTTGGCTTAGATTGGGCATCTGTCTTTTCAATGAGTAAAGTTGAGTAGGATGCATCTTCCTGTTTGGATCCAGAATTATTAGAACTCTGTCTTTTAGGAATGAAGTACTTTTGAAACCTGTGGAATTCCACAGACATTATTTTTAAGTGAAATAGAGAATTTTAATACAAAATTATATTGGATTTAGAACTACGCTATAGAATTGTCCTGCTCAGATATTGTTCCTTAATTCATTTAGTCTGGGATAGGTGCAAACAGCCTGCAGCTTACCATCTTTTATTAAAATAAACAGATCTGTTACATACCTAGTTTCAAGTGTATATATTTTAAACTATTTCGTTATTTTCTAATGTTTCATTTTTAATTCTTCTCCTGTTTTTAACATAAATCTAAAGAGATTTTAAGTTTATATGTTCAATTGACTACATTTTTTTAATACTATATGTCTCCTGGTTACTTGATTTTTACTAGTCTATGGGATCATCAGGCAAATTAGGCATTTGTCTTCTTTTGTCACTCAAAAAGGCATTTTTATAGGATCTATAGGTCTCTCTTTTTTGTGGGTTGTCTGCTATAATTCCTAATGCTGCACTGTACCAGTATTAGTCAGCTCAAAATGCTCTCTATGAAGCTCAAGGAACTTAGTCAGTCATTTGGCTCATCAAGCTGTTGTTTTTTTTTTTTCCAATGTGCTAATTTGCAGAAATAGGTCACTTGGTTTCACTGCTAATGATGAGATCAGAATAAGCTGTTGCTGCTCTCACTGCATTGAGTGACAGTTACCCCCCTGCAAAGAGCAAGTTTGCGTTATTTTTTTTCTGAAGAATCAAGCTGTTAGCTCTGCTGCTAAATGCCTATATCAGCAAAGAACTTTAAAAAACCAAAGAGTGTATTCTGTCTTTAATCCCCAGAATAGAGCACTTCTATCTATCAACAAGAGAAATATACTGTGTAAAACCTAGAGGTATCCTTGAAAGAACAAAGATCTGGCTGTGGTTATTACTCTTGAATGAGCCTCTGTATCAAGAACTGTTGAAAGTATCAGAGAGTTCTAGAGAACTTAAAGGTTGCCTTAGTAAAGTATATGTGGAAGTAATGCCCTCTTTCAGGTTAGCTGAATGACTAGAGAAAGCCATTTACATTGAAATGACATATATCTGCACAGACACTAAATGTATACCAAATGGTTTGTTATCAGCTGAGCTATCAAAATCAGTAAAATACTTTTCTGAGGATCTCAGTTTCTTAGAACATTGTTTTATTTCAGAAAAAAAAAAACCTACGATGATGATGTGAGGTTGTTGTCTTTCATTCCTAGAGCACTTTAATAAGTTTTTAAGATTTAATGTACAATATAAGGAAAATGTTTCACCAATCATACTGAAATTGGTGGAAATAAAGAGGAGACAATAGACAGGAGGACAATAGAAGAAGGAGACAATAGAACACCAGGTTGGAAGGGACCTCGAGAATCTTCTAGACTTTCTTGACAAAAGCACAATGTAGACAAGATGGCCTAGCAGCCTGTCCAGCTGACTCTTCAAAGTGTCCAGTGTTGGGGAATTCACCACTTCCCTGGGGAGATTATTGCAATGTCTCCTTGTTCTCATAATGAAAAATTTCCCTATTGAAGGGAAAAAAGGAAGACAATTAAATGAAGGAATAAGGACGTGTAACATGGAGGAAAACCATTTCAGAGCAATAACTATGATGTGTCTCATGGGCTGTGGTCCCGAAAGCTGTCAGTATAAGGTGCACTGATCATGGTCATTTACTGTTTGTTGATCTCTGAAATTTTGTGCAATTCTGTAGATAACACCGTTCATAAACGCTCAGAACATAGGGAACAATCTGTAAAACCATCTATTCTGAATGAACAGTGTTTCAGGACACAGACAATCATATAAAATTATCACAGTGACATTAGAGTAATGATTTTTCATTGTCACATACCACAGAATCAATATCTACCTCATTATTATTAAAAAAAAACCCCATAAACCAAACCAAAACCAAACACAAACAACAACAACCAAACACCAAAAACATACACAAAAAAAAGCCCAAAACCAAACCTGTTAAATTGGTTCAACTCATAGCAGGTTTATTACTACTGGAGAGCTTGTCTATAAATAGACATTTCCTGGCATATCTATAATCTATGCTGCTATGGTTGTATTGATTTCAGATCCGTATGGACATTCTGTTTCAAAATAATAGTCATATTATTTGGAGTAAATATTCTGGGACAATATAACAGTTTTTGCATATGGGATGTCCCCATGGGAGCTAAGACTGATAGAACTATGGCAGAATAATTAGTTCAGTATATCTATGCCAGGAAATATCTATGTGTATACAAGCCAGCATTGTCAATAATGATATTCTTTTTACTTACATTCCCTACATATATTCTATTGTATGTTTATATTGCACATAGTCTGTCTAGTTCTCCTTGTTTAGAAGATCATTATAAAATGTTCCACTTGAAGATCTGCAGCTATGAAATAGGGTCAGTGCCCTGGTAGCAGGTGAGGGCTTGGCAGCTGTGTCTAGCCAAGCACTCAAGCAAGCTGAGCCTGAGCCCCATCACAGCACCAGGAGGAAGGGGTGAGTGACAACAGTGGGACAGTGCTGCTAAGAGGGACAGAGGACACTGTCTGCCCACCTGGCTTGCTGCTCTGGAGGGCTTCCTGATTGCCAGGTGCTTGGATCTGGGGTGTTGAGGAGATGCTGCTGAGGTTTGTCCAGCCCTTGGACATTACTGCTTTTCCTCATAGGCACCAATGGCACTGTCCAGAACATCTGGAGCATATCTCAAGTGAGAACGCGTGATGCTGGGAGTGAGGATGAAGGGTGTGGAGGCTGGAGTCCCAGATGGTTTTCTTCCCAGTCCTGCTGGTGAGAGCTCAAGGAGTGGGTGGATCCTGCGGGTTAACAGCTCTTTGTGATGCTAGTGTCAATAACAGGGATTTTACTTTTGTGACCACTGGACCCTATATCAGGGTCAAGAATTGCTAGGAGAAGATGGGATACACCTGACCAAGTGTGGCAAAAGCACCTTCACCAACAGGATGGCTAACCTGATGAGGACATCTTTAAACTAAAATGGATGGGGAATTGATCAAGTAAGGAAGTGGTAGACAGGAATGGCAAGCAAAAACTGCAGTATGATCATCACAGAAATGCGATCAGATAGTTGACATAGCTGGAGCTCTGAAGTAGATATATACCAGCTCTTTAGCTCCCTGATGGTGAGGAGGAAAGGCTGCCCTTTATGTGACAGAGCAGTGGAAATGCATGAAGGCATTGGTGACGAGTCAGCTGAGAGCTGAAAGTGGGGATTGGAGGACAGACCAACATGGGTGATGTAGTGGATGTCTGCTACAAGCCACCTGGTCAGAAAGAAGATGGGACTAGACGATATCCAGAAGTGCCTTCCAATGTCAAATGTTCCATGATCCTTTGATTCTGTAAAATGCATATGTTACAGCACTCTTTATTCTTACTGTGATTATCAGAGTTAACATTTGCACATTCTTGCTTAGTCTTGGTGAGCTCCACTACTTAAAAGCATTTTTCAGTATTTTTCCTCATAGTGATATAGTTGTTCTGGAAAGCAGAAATTACAGTGGAATCTTCAGCATCACTCAGTGATACTAATTTGCTATCATAGTTGTTTTAACCATTTTTCATATTTGTTTTAAAGATTATAAAAACAGAACACACAATGTAAGATTGTACATTTTATAGTCTAATACTTGCTCATGCAGGGAAGAATCCCCACATAATCTGGGAATCACAAACAGGTAAGTTTTAATTTAATCTCAATATTTGTATGGATGAGAAAATATATATTTTGGGGGGCTAAAATTTGATAATTGTAACTCCAAATTAATTTCTACAGTGAGAGATGTAGCAAACCGTAGTGACAAAAAATGAATATAATCTTTAAATTTAGTTATAGTCTGACTCCTTACTCACCACAGGTCTCATAAAACCTCCCTCTTGTTAACTGTTACCCTCTAGTACAAAGATTTGACAATGGTTGCAGCTAATAAAGAGGGCCAGTGACCTTTTAGGAACCTGCAATGGAAAAGTCAAAATTCAATTGGGAGATTTTTTTTTTCTGCAGCATCTCATAAAGAATGAATGTACTAAATGTCAAGATTTTAGCTCAATAGGAATTTAAAATTCATTGTCAGTCATTCAAAGAATGACCTGTGAATAGCATCAGACTATACTAGGCTATAGGAAAGGAAACCACAGGTGCCCCTTGTCCTCGTCTTATCTCTGGCAAATACCACTGAACAGTTTAGTGAAGTATTTTAGATTCACATTTGGAAGACTGCAGTGGGTGGTCTTACCTCTCTGCCATTATTGTCAAGGGCTTTTTGGTGGAAAGAGAAACAAAGTGGTGGTCTATCTCAATTTTTTATTCCTACAGCTTGCTGAAAGATAAAACTTGCATTCATCTAAAGTGAATCCCAGTGACTGCATCACTCTGGAAAAGAAGAAGCAAAATAAAGTTGCCAAGAAAAATCCCTATCACACATGTTGATCACATATTTTTCGTGGAAGAGAGCTGGATGTTGGCTGGAAATTCTTCATCTAGGAGCTCTACCAATTTTCTGTGCTTTTATTATTTCCCCTTCTGATAGTCATCTTTCCAAATATCATGAGGCAATGTTATGGCATTAATTAATATAGCATTAATACCTGGCTTTGTTGCTTGTCGCTGATATGCATCCCTAGCAAAGGATGGATTCTGCCATAGAGGAGAATTGTTTGTGGCTGAGGTAGATTTTCAACTCCAGTTCCTACTTGCAAAACATTTATCTATGAAAGCTTCATGGAATTTTATGTTATTGAGATTCTTACTTAGTATCTATTGGTATTCAGAAATATAGGCTGTATGGCCTATTGAATTTAGGTTTTGAGCCTACATTCAGGATCTACTCTTTTCTTTTTCTAGTTCTGCTACAGATCCACTGTTCTGTACCTTGGACAAGTTACTTAAACTTCTAGTACTTACAACACCAAGTGACTAGGATGATTAATTAATTAATAGGCCACATAATTAATGCCATAATTCCATTTACTCCCAGGAATTATATCAGGGATTGATTTGGTCCAGTGTTTCTACAACACTTTGAAAATATTCTAAGTGCTAGATATTAAGTGTGAAGTGAATACTAATATTTATGATTTGCTATTCAGTCAAATAATAAAGCTGGTCATCCTCTGTATATTTTCACTTGTAAATTTTTTTATTTTTGCTGTGAAAAATCAGTTAAGAATAGGAAAGAGACTGAATTGTTAATGGAAATAGGCAACTACAAAGGAAGAATGACAACTGACAAAATTTGAGATATGTGGTAGGATAGTAAATGCAGGAAGAATGGTACTCAGAAGGGTTTATCTTTCATACAGAATACAGACAAAACATCAGAGAAAGAAGACTCATAAAACCAACCAAGGGATCAAGATGTAAGCAGCCAAGTACAAAACTGAAAGGGTGATGACAATGTAAGTGACACTGACAAAAACAGGTAGCCGGAAAAAGTAGCATGAGAAATAAGATAGTTCCTATAGTTGATAACAAGATTTTGTAAGGGAGAAAGTTGTAAAGTACACTTAATTTGAAAGAAAGGGGGTGTGTGGGTGTGTATGTATGCATAAGTACATGACAGCAAGAGAGATTTAATACCACCTGAAAGAATAAGTGTTAGATGATGCTCTACCTGTACAAGGATTTAGAGTAGTTTTTCTCTCTTCTCTCTAACTATTTGAAGTTGCCAAAGCAAGACAATTTTTGAAGAAACATGGACAATGTAAGCCACTCACTGTTAAAAATCAATTTACTAAAGCGGACACTGGAACAAATCCAAAGCTGATATGAAAATTAAAGGGGATATGCTTGTGGTAACACTGGTACCCTACAAAACTGAAGTGTTTGAAGAGGAACGCTATTACTGCATTGATTGTTTGACCTGTATTGAAAAGGAAACATGAAAGTCAAAGCTCTGCTAGGTACAAACACTGATAACTGGAGAGGAGTCCTTGTAGTTGAAGGAAAAGCATGCCAGGGAACACTGTGTGCAACTCCACCTCCAGCAGCTACCTCTCCTTGAACAGGTCAATAATGAAAATACATATCCCTTAGGAAACAGGGCCTAAGGTTTTATAGATATTTTTTTCCTCTGCTGCTTGGCCTTTTCAAAGTCAGAGCTTAAATCAGTGAAACAAGTGACTTAAAAAAACTGCACTAAAGACAGATGACAATTGCTGTCCTTAAAATCTTTTCTTCACTGAGGTAATCATTTAAGAGCAAATTGTCTAACCTTTCATCAGTCCAAGACAGGTTATGACCATAGACAGCATTGAATCAGGCTATCAACAGAAATTGTGGTTGGCAATTTTTCTGAAGCAAAACCTGAATACAAGTATGCATGTTACAGAAATATTAAAATAACACACACAGATGCACAGATAGATGCACACAGGATTGAGCTAATCATACTGTCTCCAGTACTGCACTTTATTTCAAGCAGAGCATGGCACAGTAAACCCTTTGGGACACTTAGTATCACACCCTTTAACTAGTAAATAATGAATTGTTATGTATATATTTTGTCGTGAGTATCTCAACTGCCAGGAAAAAAAAATATCCTTTTTATACAGCTTTAACAGCACTACTGTCATATAAACAGTTACAGTTAACTGCAAATTCCATTTTTGATGGTAAGTGTCTGTTGGTAGTATTAATGAGTAATTCCTTAGAAAACACCTGGCTGAATCATCATGGTTTATACTTATTTCCCAAATTGTAGAAGACAAGGTGCATCCACTAGATCTATTGCACTGCCATACCATACTCCATGTACAAGCCTTGCATGGAATTCTTTGGTTATTTAAAAAGTCCCTTACAAGATTTCCTAATCGGGATGCATTGCTCCAAGGATGCAATGCCAGCATCCACCTGAGTGGATGCAGGACTGCAGGATTTCTGTAACACCTTCTTTCAGCATCATGCCTATTACTCTGTTGGTTTTAGGAAATAATTTCAAGCAAGCGAAGGCTTGAGAGGGGCAGGACAGCCCTTCTTGAGGATCTGAATGATAATACAGTACAGGGAGCTTGTGTCCATGATGAGAAACACCAAAGTCTATCCTCAGGTGTTGCAGAGGCTCACTGAGCTGGGAATTGAATTAATTGCAAAGCAGATAAAACAGTGGTGCTTGAGGAAGGATGAAACAAGATCTAAGAAAATAATCAGACCCCTAGAGCAAATGGACTTAGATGACATTTTCTGAACTGAACCAGGATCTCCATTAAGTGATCGTTCACAGTCATATTTATTGACAGGATAGAAGTAGGAGGAAGCAGCTTGAGGACACAGATTTTTCTGGACCATGGGGTCCTGCTAACAAGGAGCCAGAAAGAATGGGGACAGAACTGAGATGATATGGAGCACAGGACACAGAATTATATTTGTTTGTGCTGTGATTGTGCCTTGTCCTTCCACATATGACTGAAAGATATGGCTGATTGCACTGAATCCCTGGTCCTGGTATTCAAAGTCATTGTCACATATATGTCTTTAAGACATAGCTACCACAACAGATAAGAGTGTCTTAACTTCTAGTGGTAGCCAAGATATTTTATCCCTTCATCAGGGAAAATCTTCTATTTGCCGGTCCCTAACTGGCTGTTTCTGCAGATAACTTTTGACCTTTTCTGCATGCTAGGATTCCAGCTGCCAATGCAGTTGCCCATATGAAAAAAAAAAACCCAACCTGTCAAGCATGGCAGATCTGCCTGTGACAATGTGGGTGTATTTGGAACCATAAGTTATTCCTCCACTAGTGGTTCCTTCCCAGGTGGACACTGGTCGACTGCCACCAGGACAGATTTCTGCTCCTGAGCTGGAATACAATCATAGCAACTGAAACATTTTGTCAACTTTAAATGTTCTCAGTGTTGTTCCTCTCCTGGTGTGTCAAAATTCCCATTTGTATTAAGGCCGGATACAGTCTAGAGCTCTTAAAATCTACATTGTCCAGAAAGGGCTTCCCTGACAAGATCTTTACAGAGTGTGAGTCAAGCACAAGCTGGTTCCTGGATTTTGCCTCAGTTTCCAGATTGGCAGCTTGTTTTCCCTTTTTTTTTCTCTCTTTCTGAATCCTCTGTCTGTCTGTGATTCTGATCTCAGTTATGGAGTTTCTGCAATACACAGTTAGAAGCTTCTCTATTCATATGTGCTGGTTTTGACTGTGACACAGCTAATTTTCTTCATTCTGTAATAGCTAGTATGGGGCTAAGTTTTGAATTTGTGTTGATAACACAGGGATATTTTAGTTACTGCTTAGCAGTGTTTACAAAGAGTCAAGGCCTTTTCTGCTTCTCAAACCACTCCACCAGTGAGTTGGCTGGGGGTGAACAAGGAGTTGGGAAGGGACACAGGTGAGAAAGCCGACCCCAACTGACTAAAGGGGTATTCCATATCATATGACTTTATGCTCAGAAATAAACTAGGGAGGAAGTTGTTGTGGGCCCACTGCTTGAGAACTGACTGGGCGTTGTTCTGCTGGTAGCGAACCATCGTCTTAATTTGCATCACTTGTCATTCTCGGGTTTTATTTCTCTCCCATTGTTATTTTCCTTTCAATTACAATTTATTACTATTGTTCTCATTTAATTTAATTTAATTTAATTTCATTTCATTTCATTTCATTTCATTTCATTTCAATTTTTAAACTGTTTTTATCTCAAACACGAGTTTTCTCTCCCACCGGAGGGAAGTGAGCAAGTGGCTGTGTGGTACTTAGTTGCTGGCTGGGATTAAACCGTGATATCATAGTCTGATCCAATTAGATGTGAGCGATCTATAAGCTGATACCACAGGACTATATTAACATGGTATCAAGCCTGCACATACCTTTCAGTTGCATACAGTAGGACATATCACCTATGCAGTTCCAGAGTTGACCTAACTTTTATTTGGTCATCTAGAAATACCTGCACAAAGACCTTACATCTGTCTATCCTCCTCTTCAGAAAAACTTTCTAAACTGAGAGGAAAAGCCAGTTGGTCCAAAGAATTTCTATGCTGTTGGAGACCCAGGAACAAATGAGAAAAACATCCCTTTCTGCCTCATCATGTTAAACATAGATTACTCAGTATGGGCATTTCCTTTTTATTATAGTCTTAGTTTACCCAATAAAAATATCTGTAAATAGCCTAACAGTTCTTCCAGTTTCTTCTTTCTTTGGTGAATAACGAAAATGCCAATAGCCCAATATCTTTGATATAGTCACTGTGAAGTGATAAACTCATTGGAAGTCTTTTGATATCTTTATGGTATGCATACCTGTCTCTATAGAACTTCATAGATGCATTTTCAAAATGGAACAACACAATTGTAAACCAACTCTAATATGTTTGCATAACACATACTGAAAAAGCAAGTTCATCCTAGGCATTTTTGGCCATAAGAAATAGCATCTGTGGGTAGAGCAGAAAAAATTGCGACAACAGTTAGTCTTTTATGTTTCATTACTCTTCTTTTTGAGGAGACTTACTTCTTAATATTAGGTGAAGCTTCATAAATAAAATTGTAAAAAATAGCTTGTCTTAAAAACCCAATGTCCCCTGACACTACCAGCACAGTTTCCCTTTATCTTCAATGAGCTGAGTAGAAGAAAGAAAAAAAGTCAAGAATCAACACGTTGTCTTGGACAACTAACATCAGACATTGGAACAGGGCTTGTGCATCACCCTTGGACAGCCTTAGGGGATAACATTACAAAATTATAAAGCACTAAAACAGTCAGCAAACTGACTAGCAGATATGTGGCCTCCTTCTGTTACTGTGGAAAATACTACTTAAAACTGCAGAGATGAAAGACCTTTTAATCTATTGAGGGAAGAATAAGATTCAAGTGAAATGTTATAGAGAAACTTGCTATAATTCTGCAGATATTTAGTTCTGCTTATGGTGTTAATACCATCAAAAGAACCCTCAGAAACTAAAGTGGAAATGGTAAGAAACTGACTTTAATAAAATAAATATTTAACTTGTAGGGTGGCCAAATTATTACTTTGTAGGTAGAATCTGACCCACATTCAGCAGCTCTGCAATGCAGCCTGAAGCAGTTTTATTACTTACTGGAAACACAGCTTATAGATGACCACAAATCCCAGGACACGCCACTCCTGAGAAAATAGATACTTTTCTTATCCCTCCCCTGGCCCAGAACCAGATGGATCAAGCTTGAGGCACTGTACGCTAAGAGCTGCAGGCCCTCCAAATTATCACTGCACCCCTCTTTTTAAAGTAGCTGTTAGCTACTCTGAAAAAGTTCTAACTCTCTTGCTAGATTTGCAGTGCAAGGCCTTACTGGGATGACATTGCTTCACCCATAACATAGCAGGCTATTTTCTTCAAGATTTTTCCCCAGTGATCTTCTAGTTACATTGTCAGAACTTTCTGGTGTACCTGGTACAAATCTCTATTGGAGAAGAGACCCCAGGACTACTTATCTGAGCAGGACTATGGGATGATGATGACTGATCCAGTCATCTGAAGTACATTCTATTCAGCCTAAGTAGCTGTGAAATTTCTAGGTATTTCCCTTCAAATACTTTAACCTCAAAAGCGATATCTTTTGCTGAATCTGTTTTTAAGGAGATTTTATGTACTGAAGTGGGCTCGGGTAGAAATTGGTCAGTAGAGGAATTTATAGTTGTGGGCTGCTTAGATATTTTAATCTTGCTTATGCAGTCTGTCTCTGCTAAAATAAAATTATGCTTCTAAAATCAATCCACCTAGATAGTGAAAAAGCATGCAAAGAAGATGCAAAGAAAACCTAAAAACATCCAGTTATTTTACCAGTTTTATCTCCTTCAGTCTTGCTCTCTTCAGTTTTCTGATGCTTACTTCTGTTTGCTACATTTTGTTTATCCTTATATTCCTTCTCTATGGTTTCTCAGTGTGTGAATATTTGAAATGCCCTCAAGGTACATATCCAGCCTTGTATATTCAATTCCATTTCATTATGTTTGTAGATTTCACTCCTGAAATAATAAACTCTGCAGCATGTGGTGAAACAATAAACTTTGCAGGCTTGTGGTGCAATTCTGAAAACTCTAATGGTATTGTTACTGATGTACCTGTCTCAAACAGCTCAGGATTTTAAAATCACACCAGTTTTCTTCTGTCCACTTTTTTTTTTTCCTTTTTATATGGTATATATTTACATGATATATAGTAAAGCCTCTTGGTTCTGCATTTGTATATTAAACCCATGTTTAGCATTTGTTTATTGTAATACCACTAAATTGTGATAGTATTAGTCATTCTATATTTATACTACAGAAACAGCTTTAAAAAACGGACTAGGGAAGTCATTGTTACTGCTGTTATTTCTACTCTTCAGAAGCTCCCACTGTGCATGATGTAGTTTTCAAACATAAAATAAAAAGTCTTTATATTTATGTGGTCCCCATTATCACGGAGTTTGATCACCTCACAAACAATGCATTTGTCTTCACAATAGAGATCCCTTTGAGGTAGGCAAGTGCTATTTATTTCCATTCTGGTTTTCAGCAATAAAGACAGTAATGTGAAGGTCAAGACAACAACACAAAGCAATTAGGCAGCTAACAATTCAGATGGGAGTTTCTTAGATGCTTAAATCTCAAAGACTGCTAGAAGTCACATCTTTAGCTACCTACACACCTTTCTACATGGGTTAGCTTTGTCTCACATATGAACTATCTATATACATTAAGTTAGTTGTGTAGGTACCTTCTATTACTACTGAGAGATCTTACATAAATTTGAGGGGTTAGATGTATCTCATGATACGAACACCTGTTTTACAAGAGGATGAATGAGTCTCTCAGGGTGCCTTGTTCTGTCTCTTGCAGAGGGAAGCTATCTGTTCAGCTTGAAATTAGGTGATGGAAGTTAGATGGGATTAATTAAACTGTAGCCGATTTATCTGAGATTTTGTGAAAAGAGTGTGGCAGAAAAGGAAAGCTCCAGAGAATCCTTTCTGAAGCCTCAAATCTTTCAGTTGCTTGCTTGTACGGTGGCCCGTTGTTTTCAATACAGAAACATACAGATATACAGTCTCTTTAAGTGGATCTACCCGAGAATTTGAGAACTGAAATAAAATATAAATGAACAAGTATGATGATTTGGGGGGGATTCACTTATTGATTACATCATATAGCAGGTATAACTTATGTAGCTGAGGCTACATAATTTGAAGTATAATTCTTTGGTCTTCTGTTTCTCTCCAGCATCATTTTACACAGCTAGACTTTGTCTTTTATGAACTCAGGTTATTTTAATCTTTGAAAACTCTCTACAGCACATTTCAGGACATCATGGATAAAGAATGATTGTATTAGTGACACACTGAAATACCACTAAAAACAAATAAAATAAGCTTGTGACAAACTATTGCCCCAAAGAAAAAACTGCTGAAGCAGCTAGGGAAAATTCTGTTCAGTTTTTCCCTCCTTGTTAATCTTTGAAGTTCATTATATTTTTTTTACTGTTATTGATTTTACATGGATGGAAATGAGATACAGTGGTGATAGGCAGCATCAAAAACAATAAACAGAAGATATATGTGGAATTTAATTCCATATAGGGCTTTTAAGATCAACAACTGAAAATTCTTTCTAATTCTCAAACACTTTATAGCTTTCTTCTTTGTTTTTTCTTCTGATTTTTACTATAGGTTTTTGGGTTTGTATTTGTTTGTTTGTTTGTTTTTTAGAAATTCATGGCCTAATGCACAATCTTCAAAATAAAGGAAAATCATGATGACTGCAGTTCATTTGCTTATGTTTTATTTTAAAAATTATGCATACTTTCAATGTAATGCTCTGTACTGAAATGCTATATGTACCCTAGCTGTTTTTCCTCAATGCCTAAATAACTAATTATAAACTTACAGTACTTCATCGCCTTTCCTTACTTTTCCTATTCTTTGTATTCAGTCTGTAATACAGGATAATGTTATTATAAGGCAATTGGTGTCTAGATTTCAGTCTAAGATAATTAATCTTATAATAGTTTCTGAAGAACTTTAATATGCATTGCAGCTTAACTGGCCGAGAGTGCTGACTAGGTTAGTATGTATTCACTGGCAATAATATACTGAAGTAGGCATGGTTTGTATTACATAAATATTGATTAAGCATAAGTTCTATCAATGTGGAGAGCTGGAATACTGTAATATGTATGACTGTAAGAAAGTAGACAAATGGACATACGGTCAGAACTTTGGTTTCATCAACATTTACAATGAATAATTGAAGAAGAACTGAATGAGGGAAAGTATTCATTGAAATAGGCGGGAAAAAAAAAAAAGTTCAACCTGCAGTCACTAGGTGTTCACTGGATAATTAATCCAAAGACCCAATAAAAAAAAGTTAATTTCATTCTTTTTAGATATTTTCTGATGAAAGCTTATCACCAAAACCATTTATCCTGTGCTGACTAAATTGTTTTAGATTTGTCCTGGAATTTGGAAAGTGGCTATATCAGATAAAACTAAAGTTTCTTAGAGAGCATTTATTCTTTCTGAGCTGATCTTGGTTTGATTCCTCTGGGTCAAGGATTTTAAAAGGAAAAAGAGAGAAAGACAGACAGTTATCTTCAAACCTGTAAAATGGCTGTAACTTATTTTCTGTAATTGCAGTTTTGAGATATGTTTTTCTTCTGTCTTGCTGACAGAATTATTTTTACACATGGTTTTATTTCCAGAAATAGCATTTTAGGACAAAGGGATAAAATTATTTTATGAACAAATTGGTCTTATTAAATAAAGTACTTGTTCTTGGATTGAAATATGTGATAAATTCACATCACAGATAACTTTTTATTTTTAATGGCTACTTAAATTTTTATCTTGCTGTCTTTAAAATAGCAGTTTGATCATAAATTCTATTGGGCTTTAGAATAGTTAGTATACTGTAGCTAACAGCCAAGGCTCAACTTCATGGGCTCCTGCTTCCATTGAATTTCCACCATTTACAAATAATATCTTTTTAATGGCAAGGTACTCTTCCTTTGCCCAAAGCACAAATTATTACCATTTTAATTATTGACAGTTGTTATTGCAGTTTCATATCAGGGTTATAATTCCATTGTGGTAGCATGTTGAGTGCTCATATATATACATATATGTAAGTGGTTAGTGAGCCTGCTAGGGAAGGAGACACACTGGATCCGTTGTTTGTAAATAGAGAAGAACTCATGGGCAAAGTGTTGGTTGGAGGTTGCCATGTGCATAGTTGATCATGAAATGATTGAATTTTCTATCCTTGGAGAAGTGAGAAGGATGGTCAGTAGAACTGCTACTTTGGACTTCCAAAGTGCAGATTTTGATCTGTTTAGAAGGCTGGTTGGAAGAGTCCCTTGGGAGGCAGTCCTGGAGGACAAAGGAGTCCTGGAAGGCTGGTGTCTCTTCAATAAGGTAATCTTAGAAGTGCAGGAGCAGGCTGTCCCCATGTGCCATTTTGGTTGGAAGACACCCTTAAGGTCATCGAGTCCAACCATAAAGTAACTCTAGCACTAAACCATGTCCCTAAGAACATAATCTATGTGTCTTTTAAACACCTCCATGGATGGTGACTCCACCACTTCCCTGGGCAACCTGTTCCAATGCTTCATGACTTTTTCCATGAAAAAAAAATTCCTAATAGCCAATCTGAACCTTCCCATGCGCACTACTGAAAAGAGCCTGGCTTTGTCTTTGCATCCTCCCTTCAGGTATTTATATACATTAGAAAGATCCCTCTGAGCCTTTAATTTGCCGTGCTAAGCAGTCTCAGCTCTCTCAGCTTTTTCTCATAATACAGATGTTCCAGTCCCTTAATCATATTTGTGGCCCTTTTCTGGGCTCTTTCCAGTATGTTCATGTCCCTCTTTTATTGGGGAGCCCAAAGCTGGACACGGTACTCCAGGCAGGAGTTTACCGTTGCTGAGTAGAGAGCAAGGATCATCTCCCTCAACCTGCTGGCAACATTCCTTCAAATTCAGCCAAGGATGCCATCAGTCGTCTTTGCTGCATGGGCACATTTTTGGCTCATTTTCAAGCTGGTGTTCAGCAAGATCCTCAGGTTCTTTTCTGCAAATCTGAAAAGAGCCCTGTCCTCTAAAATTTGATTAATTTTGTGAAAGCATCATCTGCTTTGTTGCATTAGTTACAGCCAAAAGTAACACAACTAACATGTGAATTAATGTGGGAATTGTCAAGCTCTATATGCATAATCTAGAAACCATCAGAAAATGTTAATCTATACTGGAACAGATACTCTACAACAGCTCACTTTATAGAGTACCTTTTCCTTATTTATCATGCAACACTTCCTTAGGTCTGAAATAAGAATTCATTTACAAGCTAGTCATGCATTTCTTAGCTATTACTGAGTAATTATTTCTCAATAGTTCTACATGTAGACAAGTTCTAAATAGAAGAAGTACTTACAATTCTTTTTGGAGTAATATAGTTGAAACAGTATAGCTATGACCCAAAGTAATGAGTCATAAAGAAGGGCACGAAATTCCAAAAGCTTTCCCTGCAGATTTGTAGATACAGGCACTGATTGGATCTGTTTGTGTCTGAGGTAGAAATAGATGTGGAAAGCCAGCAGTCAGCATGTTCCTCAGAGAGAGGAATCCTGGCCATGTCAGAAAGCTCAGCACAGAAATCGTGAGCAAGGAAACTGTCAGTTCCTGTTTGCTTCTACTTCATTTAGGAAAATGAGACTTTGTACCCGTTCCATGGAGGTAAACTGGATGGCACCAAAAAAGCACCTGACTTGTATCTGTTTCACTCCATGATGGAAAACTAACAGTAGGACCTGGATGCTACCTGTCTTGGACCAACAATAACTAAGTGCATAAAATAACCCAGTATGTTGGTCCACTTCAATGTTGAAAAGGGTTGAAAAGACTCTTGAGAAGGAGAAACAAAGAGAGAACAGGGTATATTTTTGCTTAGCTTTTCATGGAAATAAAATAGTCAGAGACAAGGACATAAGTCTCAAAGTAGTAGGGATTTTCCTCAGACGGCAGAAAATAATAAGCCTTAGGAAAAGATAGACAGATTATAGACTGTTATGAAGAGTTTTTCCTGTGAAATGCTTTGGTTTTAAGGAAACAATTAGTTGTTTACTGATTTCTGGAATGCCTTATACTGACAACATAAGACATCAGTGCTAGCAATATCAGTTTGTTATGACTATACGAAAACTCCACCCTGAGAGAAGAGGCTGCTCATATCTTGACGCCTGGTGACTCAAAGGCACCATCTAGTCAAGTTTCTACTGCTGTACATCTGTTGTTTCTGGTCCTCTGACTGTCCAAGTCAGGGCACTGGGGGCAATGCACACATTAACCTGGATTTCCCATACATGAAACTCCAAGTTTAGTGCTGGAAGGGAAGAAAGAAGAGGAAAAGGAAAATAAATGTGATTCAAAACTGAGATGAGGCTGAAAAACAGCCAGGTTACACACTCAGATTTCAGAGCATCATACTCCCTTCTGCACTAATTCAAATGTAACAAAAAGATGGGGGGTTTCCAAGCTTAACCTTTGTCACTGGCAAAGGCTCCATCTTTTCTGTGATAGTGTAACTGAAGATTTCTGACAGCATTAACTGAGAACATGTAAACCCACTGCTTCCTGATACACAGGTTTTTATCGGATCTGTTGTCAGGACTGGGCACTAGCCTTATGTCTGACTTTCTGGACCTGCTGTGGAAATTCACTTTAGCAGATCTCTCAGGAAATAATCTGCGGGCTCATTTCACTTCTGGACAGTGTATAACAAACCTTGGAGAAGAAAAAGTATTTAACCAAAGGGGTGGGAACATAATTCAATATCTGTTTCTTTTTTACCTCCAAAAGGTTTATTCATATAGCTGAGAATGGCTTTCATCCTGATTTAGGAAAAGGCAAACACATTTCAAAGTGACTTGTAACTGCTAACACTTGCTTCCATTTAATTTTTATTAACTGTTGCTTATTACCTGAGTCAAGAAAAAATTTTGCATTATTTTATCAAAATGTGGACAGGTTTTTTTCCAGACTGCTTCTCAAAGACTCTTTAACCATCTTCCTTTGTTAAAGTACTCTAGGAAGTTATTAATGAGCCCTGCAATACTGCACAGGTACCATGGTACAAAGTGCCTAGAGAGAAAGAGAGAAAGGTAAGTGGAATTCATTGGAGTAGGTGGCGGGTGAAGAAAGAGAAACGGTCAAGGACAGTTTTACTTAGACAAATGAGTAGGATAAGATCTACAGCCAGGAAAACAAATGAGGAGGCTGAGAAAGAAAGAAATAAATGAGCAATAAAACAAAACCCCACAAGGCAAAGCCATGCTTGTGATCAAGGGAGCCAGCAGTATATTTTAAAGACACAACAGAAGAAGAATCTTCTGTACACTTTCACATGTAAGGTGGCACAAGGAAGGCTAGAAGTTTGTCTGCTGTTATGCAGGCATGACAGCTGTCCCCCAAATAGTATTAGGACATAAAATCATCACTGAGCTTCTCATTAATTAACAACTTTGAACTGTGAAAATTAGTTTTTCAGTGACCTATCTCCTAAATTACATGAGCCCTTGTGAAAAATATTTCATGCTGGAGTCATGGAAGGAAAGGCAAGATGTGGGGTGGATTATGAGGATGGTAAAAGATGAGACAACAGATGGAAGTTGTATCTTGGGAGGTTCAGAGTGTATGCTTGGAAAAGTGTCATCCAGGGTTAGGGAGCACAGGGAAAGATTACCCAGTGAAGCTGTGGTACCACCATCCTTGGTGTTCTGCAAGACTTGGCCAGTCTAGTCAAACTCTGACCTGGTCTATTCCACTGACAGTCTTGTTGTGAAGAGGAGGTTTGAATAGATGACCTCCCGATGTCTGTGCCAACCCTAATTTCTTTTGGTTTGTGATTGTCTGCTTCCATTAAACTTTTTTCCTTTGAGATAACTGCTGCTGCTGCTGCTGTGATACAAAAATTGGGATCTTCAGGTAAAATACAGCAGATTTAGGGATATTTACCTAAAGCCCTGAAGGTCTTTCACCATAACATACGCGTCTGACCTGTGGGCATTTCAGGACCCTAAATAGTTCCCCAATCCACAATACTTCTTCTGTACGTAAAGTAAGCCACTAGCAGAGTGCATACCTGTTATGTACCGATCTCGTTTCCTGAGGCAAAAGTGAATAATTCAGCTCTTTTATCCTATTCATCTCTGCTGTCTCTTCTCTATGGTTAGAATATACTTCTCTGGTTTCTTGCTGTGCTTCTTGTTGAGGATCCTGATTCTTTATGCCTAACATGCTGTCCTCCAAATACTCTACAACAGCAGCATTAGTCACTTCAGGACAAAATGCTCTTGGAAACAGCACATTGTTTTCTTCAACAGACAAATAAAATGGATAGTATAGCTGAGACCGCTTCTACTGTGTCTTTTAATGTCTTTGACCTCCTCCAGTCTAATCGGAAAGCAGCACATAAATAGTGCCTGATTTACCCTTCGTATAGACATTTGCAAGTGCAAAACATGGAGTGGGGAAATTCAAAAGTGAAAAACTATTTTTCCTTATCTTCTTTGTAGTGTTTCAGAAACAATTTGAGCTGGGGCTACTGAATTTTGCCAGATATTGTTCCTACTGGATTCTGTGGCAGATTATGCAATGTATGAGAAATTTTTTCAGGCAATTTCACTAAAACTTACAAAACCTAGCAAATGCCATGAAACTTTCCTGCCTTTAGTGACATGCTTTAGATAATTCTGGCATTTTACTTTTGACTCGTCTTGGTGCTTAAAAACATTGCATTTCTAAACTATTTTTCATTCCCACACACTGCTCTCTCTCTTTACCCATCATTTTCTTTATGAAACCCCTAGAAAAATCGTTCTCTTCACAGTGAATGCACGATTCATCTCACCTAACTTGGACTGCCTGAAAGTTCAGCACCAAGTCTAAGCTAGTCATTAAGAGTGTACTCTACAGCTGAGAAAGAGTGAGCAAGAGAAAGTGATTCATCCTACAAGTCTTGGACACCTATTTCAGAATGGCATGAAATTTCCTCTGGGAGTGCCTGCTTATTTCCCCCACTGACTACATATGGTGCTGTTCACTCAGCTTCAGAAAAGGTAACGGTAGATACAGTGCATCCTTTCCTAGGCTGCTTAACATGACTTCACCAATTTTTGTGGAATGAGTTCTGATTCAACTGTGACACAGTATTTAAATGAAGGGATTTGGGTCTCTGGTGATGTAAAGATGCTTAATTTTTAGCATTCATGTTACAGCAGTATTTGGAGAATTTTTTTTTTTTTTTCTGTGGAAAATTGGGGTAGCTGTGGTGCTTAGTGCCTTATTCAGCTCAAAACTTAGACACAAATCTGAAAAAGATAGTAGTTTGCATTTTTTTAAACTATTATGTACATTTTTCCATTTTAAACACTATGGAAGAGCCACTTTTCAAGATGTTTGTTGCTAGATATTTGCATTAAAACAATATACAGTGGGACAGCATAAAATTTACATTTGATAGAGATATTCTGCCAGATTGGGTAAACAGGGCAGGGTCCATCTTTTGTGTTTGAATTGTGCCTTATGTACCATTTGTTGTGTTTGACCTTCACCTGGGACTTACAGTGTGAATCTCCTTAATACTAACTCTTGTCAGCTATTCTGGTCGGTGACTCATAAAATCAACATAATATTAACACATATTTGGAAACACACTCCCTTAACAAAAAAGCTAACCCAATTTTAACCCAAAGTTTCAGGTCTGAAGAAAACATATCCTAAAGACACTTTAAATCATGACAAGAGTGTGGAATTTATGTGTTGCATGAAATGAATTTTTGTGGGATTTTATAGTTTTTGCTCAAGGTTATTTTTCAAGCCTGTGTAAAAGACTAGGAAGTGTTAAAGCAGATCCACAGCATCAAATATTCAATAGTAGTAAAAGAAATTTAGAAACATAATTGTTTAGATATCAAGAATAATCATGTTTAGGAGCATCTGAGCCAACATAGCCACTAAGAGCAACTTGTCTTTGACTTGTAGTCCATGGTTCTAAGTTGGAAAGCTGAATGAACTCTTTAGATAGTCTTTTCCTCTGAAAAAAATATAGAATAGTAATTTTCAAAATAATATTTCTTTATTTTCATTTGACTGGGCTGTTTATTTCCAAAACATATTTGAAAACATGAAAACCACTGATTGTTTCTAAATATTGTTCTCTTTTGAATTTTCATTCAGTTATTAATATAACTGTATACAAGGTTATTAACAGAGTAAAAAAAAAGGGTCTTATGGGAATAAAATACTTATTTCAGCCTGAAACACGTCTTATATTTGTAATCTGATTTTAATTTTGGGGAATGTGGTTTAATTAAATGATATTGATAATTTGCTATTTGATATTCCCTAACTTTGTAAAACTACTTAAGGTCAAAATATGAGCATTATTCACTTAGAATAACTTATTATGATACCTAAGGGGAGGGAAATCAGTCAGTGTCCAGTTAGTATCCTTATTGTGAGATGTGATTCACAGACTGTTTGCAATGAGATGCAAAATAAATGTTTCTTCTGCCCTTACCAATCCCTGGACCAAATTAATTTCACCTAACAAATCATTGTATAATTATTACTAGTATACCTTGAATGCATAGTTCTGTGGTGAGCTATACCAAGAGATACACTGTGCACTGACTCAGATGCATAGGATAATTTCTTTACCTCTTATGAAATCTACCTTTCTTCCTAGACACAATATAAATCCTTTCATAAATTGGTTATACTTCCTTCAGAAGGCTGGGTATGGATTAATGCATTCAGTTCTGTCATTCAAGGTGCATCATGTACTGTACTACTAAATATTGACTAAGATCTCCTGGTTAAATATGACAAAAATATTTATTCTCCTTTTTTCTCATGCTAACAAGGAAATAATTTAGTTAAATGAAAAAGATAAATCAAAAGATGCCATGGTTCCTCCTCTCTATGATGATGATGATAATGACCGTTGGTTTTCTCATTATTATTATTATTTATATTATAGTGATATTGAGAGAACCTAAGACAGAAACTCACCAACTAGGAGTCAATGAAAACTGTAGTTGGGGGTTAGACAGGTCACTGTCCTTGATATGATTGTTCTATGGGCCTAAATAATACAGGGAGGTAGGTGGTTTTGCCCCAAAAGGGAAGAAAAATATACATCTTGTTCTCTGTAATTATTACTGTTGTCTGATACTATGTACAAATTCTCATAGAATGGTTAATGATGAAACTAGAAACAGACTTAGTCCCATCTGAGCAGCGGTCCCTGTCCCAGGCAAAAAAAAATATAGGTGGAAAAATTAAAAGCCATCTTTGAAATCTTTGGTAGAGGAAGAAACAAACTAGTAGAGGAAGAACCAAACTGGGTTTTGTGATAATGGCATGACCTACACAGCATCAGGTTTGCTGGCATCAGATGAAGTTCACCTTTCTCATAGAAGGAAGAGGGTCTTTGCACATGAGCTAGCAGGGCTTATCGACAGATCTTTAAACTAGACTTGATGTGGGAGGGGGATATCAGGCTCACTCATGACATGCTGTGGGATGAGACACCAAGGATAGAGGGGTAGGGTGCTAGCGAGGACCCTCAGCTGGTGGCCTTGAGACATGTTGGCCTCACTGGAGCACACTCAAAGTCTTGTGGAGATGAGCCAGGGGCTCCTGAGGTAGTAGAAGCCAAGAGAAAAACACCAATGAAATACTTCAGAGGAAATAAGGGGTGTTCCTCTGAGAAGGTGATGCAGCCAACAGCCCAGCTGAGGTGCCTGTACACCAATACATGCAGCATGGGCATCAAACGGGAGGAGCTGGAAACCACCATGCTGCTAGAAGGCTGTGACCTAGTGGCCATTACTGAAAATTGGTGGGACAAATCCCATGACTTGAGTGCAGCAATTGAAGGCTACAGGCTGTTCAGAAGGGACAGGCAAGTAAGGAAGGGGGGAGGGCTTCCCTTCCACATCAAGAGAGGGATATAGAGTGTAAAGAGCTGTCTCTGAAGAATAGCCATGAGCAGGTAGAAAGTTTATGGGTAAGAATCAGAGACCAGGGCAACAAAGGAAACCTTGTGGTTCATGTCTATTACAGGCCACATAATCAGGAGAAGACTATTGACAAAGCCTTCTTACTCCAGCTACAGGAGGCATCATGCTCACAGGCTCTTGTCCTGCTAGGGGACTTCAGCCACCCCGACATCTGCTGGAAAAGTAGCACGGTGAGCTGTAGGTAATCCAGGAGACTCCTGGAGTGCATTGAGGATAACTTCCTCAGCCAGGTAATAGACAGCCACACCAGGGGAGATGCAATACTGGACCTGATGGTCACCAATGCAAGAGAGCTAATTGGTGATGTCTAGACTGGAAGCAGCCTGGGTTACAGTGATCATGCTCTCACAGAGTTTGCAGTCCTGAGGGATGTGGGATGGGTGAAGAGTAAAGTCAGGACCCCTTATTTTAGGAAAGCCAACTTCCAGTTCTTCATGGAGCTAGTCAACAGGATCCCCTGGGAAACTACTCTCACGGACAAGAGAGCAGAACAGAGATGGCAGATCTTTAATGATGCTTTACATCAAGCACAAGAGTTGGTGATCCCCAGGTGCAAGAAATCAGGTAAGGAGGGCCAGAGGCTGACATGGCTGAGTCAAGACCTACTGGTCAAACTAAAGGGCAAGAAGGAAACACACAGGCAGTGGAAGCAGGGACAGGTGTCCTGGGAAGAGTATAGGGACACTGCCTCATTGTGCAGAGATGGGATCAGGAAGACCAAGGTGCAGCTGGAGCTGAACTTGGCAAGGGATGCAAAGAATACCAAGAAGTGCTTCTGCAGATATATTTAGTGATCTGGAGTAGGAGCCAAGTCATAGAAGACAAAGAACTCTTTTTCCTAATAGTTGCTTTATAGCTGTAAAAAAGTATTTTCTTCTATGGTGTAGCAAACAACAAGGACATCAGATATTTTATATTTATCCTAGAGCGTCTGTTCAAGGCAAAAAATCTTGTTTAATTTATTTTTCAGCTGGGAAAAAAAGGAGGAAAATGTGTACTGCTAGTACTGTTAGAAAATGCCACCAAATTCGTGAGCATAACTACCTAGGAAAGATGCAATTTGAGATCCCCTTGAACAAAAATCACTGTAGAAACATTGCTGTCTTGGTAGCATTGTAATCTACAAGTAGTTAGAGCTAGCTTTATACCTACCTAACTGTTCTCCTGACAAATCCTTGAACATTGCTGCCAGCAGAGTTTCTCCACTGCTGGGATGCTCTCTGAAGAAGTATTGTCTGTTTTGAAAATTCATATAGCATTCTGTGAGTTCCCAAGAATTCTTGAAATTTGCAAATGAAAAGGGCTGTAAAGTTCAGAGCACACATTTTGGACAATTATGTACTTAGCTTGCTGGGTGTATTATGTTTTCTGTCATATTTTGGGCCTTTTGAAATGTTCCCTCAGTAGTAGATATCATCTGATGGGCAATTTACGTACATGTCTTGCCTGTCAAATTGCTTCCCTTAACTATAGACTTGGATGTGAGTAAGTAATGAATAATAGATGTAACGCCATTCAAAATCTGTCATGACGTACTGATGCTCTCACTTAAATCCTACTGATCCTGGTGCCTCTCCCTGACTCACAGCTTCTGTTTTGCTGCAAAAACACATCATTTAAATAAGAGGTAGGGGGAACAGGAAGTGTCTTGCGTAATTCCTAGCTTCATCCCTTTCAATTGTTTGCTAGGCCTAAGTTCTGCTGTGAAAATTTCCATTTTGTTAGTTACTAAAGTATTGCAGTATCTTTCCAGAGGCACAGTGCTCCCTACTATGTTTCTGCAGATTTCTGTGCTATTTTGACACATGTCCACATAGTGGAAGGACCTATACCTTCTGCTAAGGCCTTCAGGACATAAGAGAGGTATTCTTTGACCTCTGGTGTGCGTATGTAAAGA
Organism: Caloenas nicobarica; assembly: GCF_036013445.1. NCBI lineage: Eukaryota > Metazoa > Chordata > Aves > Columbiformes > Columbidae > Caloenas > Caloenas nicobarica. Next base: position 179,349,422 of record NC_088245.1, read on the forward strand.
TGCATGAGCTTTAGCATGAATGAGTACTGCGTGGGAAATAATGAGCCGCTGTTACAGGGGATGTTCAGTGCAGCAGGCTTTCGTAACAGAACCTGCCATGGGGGCTAGTGCAATGTGAAAGGACAGGGACACAGCCGCTTTATACCCTTTTTCCACCCACCTGTTTTGACCAAGTAGGCCTAAGGACCAAGAGCAGCTTGTGATAAATTAATAGGAAGAACAAACAAAAATATCAAACAAAAAGACTTCTTTCTGTTTTCTCCCTTGCTTCCTGCCTACACCAAGCTAGTAATCAAGCTTGCCTTTTTTTTTCTGTTTTTTTTTCTCTATCTTTTTTTTTCCTTTTTTAATTCTCTATCTTTTTTTTTTTTCCCCTTCTTCACTGGAACTATCTGTAAAAAGCTTACTCTTTTGGCCCTACAGCATTAACATTTCACTAGCTTCACTAAGTGTCAAAACCACGATTTTGTATATGTTAGCAAAAACTCAAAATATGTCTTCCCTGTCTGTTTGAAACACAGAAAAGATAATAAGGTCAGGTTGCACACTTTCTCTATATCTTCTGCAGTTCACGCTGAAAAGGGTTCTCTTCCCTTATTTAACATCATAGATGTAATTCTGCTGCTTCACTAAATTTTTACTGAATCTGAGTTTCCCAGGCATAAACTGCCTGTAAGTAATGGAATCAAGTGGGTTTTTTGTTTGTTTGTTTGTTTGTTTTCCCTTTCTTTTTCTTGTGATAACTCCTTTGACTTTTTAATGTGCATGTGATCTTCCTCTCATTATTTTCTTTTTCTTTCAGTCTTTCCTCAATGTCCCACCACACGCTATCCTGACCCATCCCTTTACCACCTACAGTCTAACACCCACAGCATAAGAGCTGCTTGCCTCTCTTCTCAAAGAAAGCAAAATTAACACCTCCTTGTTCTTACAGTATAGATCCAGCATCTCTTAAATTAACATTCATAATTATTTCTCCCCTGACTTTTATCCCTTGATCCCTTTCCTCCAGTTTGCATCCTGTCCTTGTGACAGTGTATTCTTTGATCACAAGGAAAAAAATGATTGAAAGCTTGCACTTCAGCAAGCTTAGCTGAAGTTCGTTTAAAACCAAAGATGTTCAGAATCTCTCCTGGGAAGCCTGGGACCTCACTGTATTCTCTCAACCTTGATTCCTGGTCCCACCCTCTGTACTGTGGTGCACAGATTTGCACACAAAAGCTCACTGTAGAAGTCATGCTGGCAGAGAAATAAACTTCTCAGTTTCCCCTTCACTGTGCTAAATGAAAGCTCTGTTTTCCTTAGCCCGGAGTGTCTTTGGCTCCTCATTCAAGCTACGAGACTCAAAACCATGCTTGAATAGCGGCACCTTTAGCACAGGCTGCTTTGGGAACCAATAAACAAATTTCCCCTGCCCTTGATTGGTCTCTTGAGGAACACAGCATGTTCCCAGCCATTTTCAGATGCCAAAACTGTCATGACAAAGGCAATTAATATGGTAACAAGAGAGTTAGCATCCAAAACACTGTTTCCTGAGGGGCTTGTCACATAAGCTGCGGAAAACATTAGAAACAGTAACAATCTGCATTTCTTTCCCCAAATGCAAATTTCTGCGAACCCTTGTAATTGCCCACAACTTGTATACTTGCAGTCAGGCAAAGATCAAAAGCCTGATTGAGTCAGATGCAGAATGTATTACTCTTCATAGCAGCTCAGACCAGTAAAGGCTGCTGTGGTGAAGGAATAAATGCAATGAGCAAGTCAATCTGGCAGTGGAAAAACATGTATCTCCCAAATGTGTATCTTATCTGTATGTAACTAGGAGATGTGTAGCCAAACTGGATGCCCACGCATAGTTCAGACATAATCAAGGAATGTCTGATTGTTGTATCATGATGACTGCTGGCTTTTTTTATTAGACTGTGGTGTAAATAAGTTGTTAAATACATTGGTACAGCTTCTCAGCTGTGCCCATATACACTGGACACAGGTGGTAAGACATAAAGGATCTATTATTGTATAGCAGTCCTGGAACTGATTCCAGACCTAATTTTGTGAATCTAATTCCAAAGGGCCATTATGTTCAAAGGGCTCACTGTAACATAGCAGCATTGTGAACCATGCTGCTATAATCCCATCAGTATTGCAAAAGAAATGGCATATTTCCATTTCATGTTCCCTCTCCTCAAGAGAACCTTCATCTGCTTTGTTGAATTGATTTTATAGGCCATTTATGCTACTAAAGCAGCACAAAAAGTGAGATCAAGAATCTGGTCCATTTCTGTGTCTAACTTAACTGTGTGCCTTAATGAAAATGTAATAATGTAAGTAATATTTATTTTCGTAGTGCTGAATAAAATATATTTACCTTTGAATCCACATAGGTCTCCAAGGCTTTAACAATTATCTAATTTTTAAAATATACACACATGTATTTATTACTCCTTTCTTGGGCTAAGGTGGATCTATTCTGGCCCCTTGGGTAAAACTGTAATTATGCACCCTTAGAAGAATGAAATGTGAAGCTTTTCCAGCCTACCATTAAATCCTTCTGTGAAAAATATGATTATGTATACAATAAACCCTAACACTTCCTGACTCTCTGCTCCAAAAAAAGTGGAAACCAGATATTAATTCAAATTATCTAGCTTATTTGTGATTCTCCCATTCTGGACATTATGGAAAACTCCGCGCTGTCCCTCAAAAATTGCTAAACTCCTGTGTAGGTTCCTATCCAGGTTTCACATTTTCAAAAGAAAGACACTTTTATGCCCATAAGGACAATGGAGATACTTTTCCAAAACTCCATGCAGACAGAGAGATGGTAACAGAAACAGGGACTCAAAACAAAATGATGCCATTCAAAAAGTGGCATTTTTAATATCAGTGCTTGCAGTGAAAGGCCAAAAATAGCACAGTAAATTGTTGATGCAAATTTCTGTAACAGTGAAACACTGAGAATACCATTCTGCAATTGGTACTGTCAGTCATCTTCTTCCAAAAGCAGCTTGAGATTCTTCCTGATCAAATCATGTTAGTGTCTTAGAGGTTGAGACAGCAACTCTTCCTATGATCTGACCATTGACACTTTCTTGACTCTGAATGATGCTATGAACTTGTGTAACTTGTCTGACTTGTGTTACCAGGTTCAAGACCTAGTGCTCATTTCTTGCAAATAGAAAATGTGGGTCCCTGGCCTCCATCAGAAACCAAAGGCACCTCCTGTACACCACAGTTGCAACCTACAAAGTTTGGATTCATCTCACTTAATTGGAATGTTTATTTCATGAAACTGGAAGATGTAGACTCTGTAATGGATCAGTAAGAAAAGTATAAGCTGTATCTGCATTGTAAAACTCAGGTGTGAGACCTTTTCATGATGTAGGCATATGCTATCTTTTCCTTTGTAAACTGTACAGGTGGTCATATATATAGGTTGCATGGAGAAAAAGCACAAGCTCATACCAGAAATTGGAGGTATAGTATATTCCATGAGTAACTTGATCTGGGCAGACAATAGGATAGGGTGATGGAGGGTAACATGGTACAGCTTGACAAGTGTAGCTGCACCCATGGATACCTCCAGAAGGTATCTGTTGAGCCCGTCTAGGATTTGAGTTGCCTTCAGGAGTTTCCTGTTGCTCAAGTATTGGACTGGTCCACTGGCACGTGGGATGCTTGAGCAGAACCTTTGCTAACAAGCATACCGTACATGCACCCTGCAATTTTTAAGTTCCTTTCTCCTTTCACTTTTCTGATCTAAATCCCAGTGCTGTATGGTATAAGACTGAGCTTCTGATTGAGGAACATTAAGCTCTTTGTTTGTATGCAAAGGGCGACGGCAATCTATGACTCTCACAACCAGTAGTTAATGGATATTAACTGAAATGGTTATGCAGAGAATGTTGTTCATGCAAATGACATTGGCTAATTATTTTTTTTTCCACCAGTTAATTAAGAAACACAGCTCCTTCATCTTTTTATGCAAATTCAGAGCCATGAGTACATATGATAGTATTTCAAAACAAGAGGAGCAATTTATTAGTTTTGATCCACTTTTATAGCCTTATCAGTGCAGTTGCCTTTAGTTCTCCCAGTTTCCTAGTGCCTGGTCAGCAGAGAACCGACAAGGCAGGGAAAACATACCAGTCTTCAGGTTCCCATTGAACCAAATGCTCTTTCATCTCTCTTCCTCTACCAGAATGGCCAGGAACAGTGTCCTAGCAGCTGGGGCACCTGCCATGCTGTGCCAGTATTGTCCAGGTACTGATTTTGGATGAGGAGGGGAATGGTGAGCAAAGCCTCCCTTGACTGTCATCTGGGGTTCCCACTTGAGAAGTTGCATGTGTAAAGTTACGTGCAACAGAATTAAAATGCATATGTGACATTTCCTGATGTGTAGTAGGTATGATAACTTAATACAGACACTCACATTGAGTCACAATTTCACCTTTTGTTTCCAGAAGAGTAGACTGGGAAAGCTAGAATGAAAGTAGAGACCAACTTATTATTCCCACAGAGGTACAGGGCTATTTTACCTCAGGTTGTGTGCAACAGTTGGGTAGTCAGTTGTCCCATTATATCTCATGGCAAGATTTACCTCGTCAAACATAAATGTCTACAGGGTAGACATTTACATCTGATCGAGTCACTGTGGAGTACCTTTATAGTCAATGGTGAAAAGAAGACAGCCTGAAAGGATGATTGATTCTATCCTAAAGTAGCGATCTGAAATAGGGCAGATGAATTACATCCTAAAACTGCTTATTTCTCTCCATTGACTATAAAGGGAGTATGCAGTGATTAACTCGGATGTAGATGTCTGAAGTTAAGTGAGATGAATACCACTCTAAGTGACTTGTAGAGTTTTCCTCACCAATCTTTCTGTCGTGAGAGGGTCTGTGCTTGGTTTATGCCATCAGTCCAGTGCAGAATCAAAATTAGACACATAAGAGATAAATGGATACCAGGATCCATGCCACAAACAAGCAATACAAGTACTCCTTGCTTTTCTTACTGGATGGTAATATTTCAGTATGTTTTTCTAGTAAGAAAGATGTTAAATCTCTGTGAATATTCAAACCAAAATAATAAAATAACTGCCTCTAGAATAGTATCATCCCAATGAAAAAGTCAGTTGAGTAACTGGTACTTTAATTACTTTTTGTTCTATAAAGAAAGCTTTGAATGACACAATTGTATTAGCTTGTTAACCATCAAAAAGATGAAAGATTGCATGGTAAAATGCATTATTTTTAATACAAACTGTTACATGCATTAGATCACTTGTCAGGTATTACATTCAGGCAGAGTCAGGATAAAAGAGAGGAAGAGCAATACTTATTCTATGACACCACATATTTTCATCATAATATGATTAGGACTGAAATGCAGAAGTCCATGTATTAATGTTCAACTTCTAAAACTCAGGTCTTAAAAAAATATTTAAAAGTTGGTAACTGAATATTAACACATTCCCCAAGAGTGTTCTTGTTTTTTTGCTTGTAGGCAGTCAGAAAATACTAAACATTTCTGAACTTAGTAGCTAATCAGTGTTTGGTAGCTACAGTAAATGTATTTACTTTGTGAAGGGCAGCTGAGAAAATGAATTTCCTAAATCAACATGAGTCGAGTTACGTACTAGGGTACTATCAAGGTATTCTTTATGGTCATAAGTGAAGCCCTGACCAAAAAATAAACAAACTACTATTTATGATTTTTTTTTAAGTTGCTAATGCTTAACACTAATGGACTGCATTGTTCTGGGTTTTGCATCTTTTAGACTCTGCTCTGACTAGTGATAGCAAACATAGGTTAAGACTCTGATAAAATGTAGATTTACCATACAGTACTGAACCTTGCAATCTTGCCCTAAATACTGAAGTTTTCCTATCAACATTTAGAATGAAGCATGACTGTTAGAAATTTAGAATTAAAAAGCTAGACATGCACAGTCAGGCGTAGTGGCTCAGAAGTGAGGGAGAAAGAATTGAGAATCAGACATAATAAATCATACGCTATATTTACTTTGCAGAATGCAGGTACAGGATTGATGGTCCTCCAATGCTGTTGCATATGCTGCTGACACATTAACTGATGCTGTGACTTAGCATGCTCATATTCAGAAGGAATGACTTTCTGTCAGTGGCTAAGGAAAAACCTGTAAAAAATACTTGTGCATGCACAATGCAAAGAACTCTTATCTTTGACAAATAGCAAAGACATAGATGATGTGCTGGTGAGATGTCAAAGACCACTTCTGTGCGTGATGTAGTACAATCTGCAGGCAGAGCATGTGCACAGCAAGGTGCTGATAGTCTGTCTAGACACCCTCACAGTGTAACTAAAGCAGGAACATTGCAGCTGTTTGAAGAAGCTGAAACTGAGGCTCTGCAAACCTTGAACCAGTGTCTGATTCATTGCTATATCTCGGACAGGCCGGTACTGAAAATCCAAAGCCCCAGTTCCTTTTACAGTGTCACAAAATGATTGAGCTGCTCTAGAAAAATATTCAACAGTCACAAAACTTTTTTTTCAAGAGAAGAAGAATTACATTTTACGATAAAATGTTATTTCCTGGATAAAGATCATTTTACCAGGAAAAGTGCAAGAAACTATACTTTGAAGATTTCACTAGGGCTATTCAGTGAGAAGTAAATGTCATATGAATGTCTCCAATGACAAAGAAAAACATGGCTATTAGTATGGTCAGTATGTGTTTTGTCAGGAAACTGACTTAAGAAAAAAATCATTAATTGTTACTTACATACCAGATCAACTCTAGACAACTAAGTGACAAATGCAGAAGTACTAGGATAAAGCTGACTAGTTTTCAAACATATATTTTCCTGACTTTTCTAACGTGAGTTATATAAGTCTCATGTGGAATATATATGCGTGGTTGAAAAAAATCAAATGAACTTGTCATAGCCAGTAGCCTACAATTTGTCATTTCATGGCTGTTAGGACAATTACACCTTCTAAATTACCAGCTGACAAAATTGACCTTAAGATAATGGTGAAAGGTAGTGAACTTTGTGCACAGCATTTCTTTGAACAAGAGGGTAAATTTCTAACTTTGCTCCATGATACATGTACAGGTCAATGTTGTTAAGCATAGTCTAGAACAGCTGATTTTGGTGAGGAAGTAGAAGTCCTAAATTTGGTGATAAGGGATAAACTCTAGATTAGTAATCTGAAGTCAGACTTTCTAAAACTTCAAAAAATATACAAAATCAGGAAAATTATATTATATGAATTACAGACAACATTCTAACAAAGACAAAATGCAGAATTATTCAGTCTTTTCTGGTTAAGTGAAAGACTCAACACAGTGGTACCTCAAGTCAGAAAGCAGGTAATGGTACTCAACAATTCAGCCTTTCTGATTTTGTTTCTCATAGGAGCAATCAATTCAAGAAAGCAGTGTTTTCAGATTGTCAAGATCACAGTGTTAACAATAGTTTATTCTTATTCAAGTCTTTTGATGAAAATCTTGGGAAGATGACATTCTAAGTGTTGAAGCATACTTGAGAAATCTGATTATTGTAAAGACTGATAGTTGCATTACATATATCCAACACAAATGATGCTGCATAACTTCCAGTTTGCCCCTGAGATAATAGATGGCTTACCATAATCAGCTCCAATGCAAGGTGTCAGTGCAAGTACTGTGGCTTACAAGTCACTTTGGTTATTTAGTAGCCTGCTCTGTGAACACAGAGGCAAAGGTATACGACCTCTTGATTATTAGTCTCTGTCTCTTGTCTTCTCATTACTTGTTTTTACACTTTTCAGAAAAAAAAAAAAACACACCAAAGTTACTAATTACCACATATTTGTGTTTGGTTGTGGGGATTGGTGGACAGCACAAATTTAACTACAGTAGTTAAGATGAAGTAATTGCTAAGAATTGCTTCTTTCATACTTCCACCTAATAGGATGCACATGATTGCATAATCACAAATTGTGTGGCTTCCAGGTACCTGGGTCTATGTCCTGTGCTTAATCTTTTCTTGGACAGTGGGTAGATATTGGCCTGCAGAGCCCTCTAGCTAGACTTTTGTCCATTGTTGCTTTCAGCTTTTAGTGGGGTATTTTTACATTATGGTGTTCCCTGCATGTGCATTATCTTAGTCATTATCTCACAGGACAACTGAAGGCAGAAATGTGAAAACTGCCTGATTACGTAGTTGCACATTAAGAAAAAAATGATTGATTTTTTCTTTCAAATTCATCCATATGGTTAAACAAGGGAGAATTATGTGTTTTATTACACATTCATCTGTCAGAATAGTTAAACTTATATCCAAGATAATGATCCTAAAAGCACCCAGCACAATTACGCAAAGAAAACAAAGTCTAGGAGCCAGTCCTAAAGATTTTAGTCCATGTTAGGAATAGAAGATGTAGATATTATTATTTTCCAAATGGAACAAATTCTCATTGCCTCCAAGAAGCATTTTAGCAGATTAATATTTGGAAAAAAAAAAAAAAAAAGATTCACTGTGAACTTACCTGTGTTCCTCATTAAGAACAGGTAGGTCAAGTGTTTTTAACCCTTCGCACTTCTCTATTACCTGGGGCTTGCTGTCTCCTTTAGCATTCCCATAGGCAATTTAAGGAACATAATCTGAATGCAACTTCTGTAATGTTACTGTAAAATGGCTAGAAAACCTCATTGAATGAGAAGTTGTTGCTGTCCAGTGTTCAGTAGCAAACAGAAACACCTCTACTAGGCTCTGCAGGGCTTTATGCCAGGTCCATTAGTAGCTTAGTTCCAAGGAGATAAGACCCAAAGGGTTCATGATGATAATTTTTAATTCTGTAAAAGGTTTCTGCAGAAAAGAAAAACACAAAGCAACAGTTCTGAGTGTTATTCAAAGGAGAAATACAAGCCAATGAGCAATAGAACAAGTAATCATCTTATATTTCAAAGAGGATTTAGGATAAACATTTGTATTAGGAAAACCATTCCGATGATAATGGTACAGATATACTAGCATATGTTGCCCAGACAGGTCCTTCTCAGAAGCATTAAGGACCAGGTTACAAGAAAGATGCGGTATAATGGACCCTGCATTGGAATAGACGGTTAGATTAAGTGAATCTTCAAGATCCTTTCCAGCCAAATTTTCTGTGATGCTGTAATATCCTTACTTGTTGTGATAGCTTCTCCATCCTAAAGAAAAGTATACAGACCTTCGGATAGCAAAGATGGTGCAGGAGAAGAGGTGGGAATCCAGATGTGTCAACTGATGAAAACCATCCCATCTGCAGGTAGAATGCAAGGACAAAAGGTCTTTGCTGTAGAAAGTACCCATGATATTTGACCCTATATCTCAGAGTTATCTACCAGTTAGAGGAGGTTTATGACCCCAAAGTGTTGCTTTTACAAGGTAAACCAGCCATAATCTAGTGCTGGATTTGGTCTGTCCAATGAATCATGCTCTCTTAGCTTTAGCTTTGCTTACAAGAAAACAAACTGTCTAAATATAAAGTAAAAAACAAGGAGAAGTTTGTTTTACAAGTAATTATCATGGGAGAGAGAGATACAGTATTAGAACAGGAATTACCTTCTATACAAACTATTTAGCTTCACTGAAAAGGTCATCATTTGAAAGACAGGTGAACATTTTGTTCATGTTGCTGTTGCTTTTGAAGTACACAGTAGTGTAAAGCAAGTTCCGGTTCTTGAGGTTAATTGCTACAAATGGGATTTGTTCATGTACAGCCTCCCATGATTTCTACAAGTGGTTCTTCCAAAGCCCCAGTGCCACAAAAGAATGGGTCTTGTAAAGGATTATACTTTTTGCCCCATATGCTGCTATAAGCCAGAGTGTTCTATATGGCTGAGTCACAGAAGATACAGCACTGAAGTACAGTCATTGTAAATTTAAAATACATCCATATTTTACAGCATGTTTTGGGTATATCTCCTCTGAATTGTAAGTGTCCTCAATTCTTTGAACCAGTTATGTACAACTATACTAGGGAAGGAGAATATAGGATATATGACAGTACAGAGAGACAATGCATGGTTTTCAGCATGTACAGGAGAAAGAAGTAAATAAGACCTGAGGTCAAGTTTGTGGCAATTCCTCCAAAGAAAGGACCCACAAGGTGGTTCCTAGTGGAGGAAGTCTCACCTGTCCCTGTTTTCTCACATTATTCCACTATCCAGACCTGCATTTCACTGCATCCTTAATTCTTGCGGAACCTGTTGCCACTCTCCTGATGTGACCCCAGCATGGGAGGTGCTGTTGGACTGCACACAGGCACAGTTGTGGGTTCATGCACTGTGAAAAAAACCCAGAAAAATCCAAATGTGCTCCTTGATACTTTCTTCTCCACGTTTGAATATAAGATAATTGGATCATACAATCCTTATTCCTTCAAGGAATGCAAACTGAATGTGAACTGTACAAAGTCCAACCTTTTGAAATCAATCAATTCTCTTCTTTCGTCCTCAAAAACAAGTCATAGTGTCCCGTCAAGGGTCAAAACACAATACCAATGCGATACTGCAAGTATCAGCTTCCAGCTGATTTTTCTGTGTCATTTCAAGACATAACAAAATCCCAACTTTCTATCCTTTTTATAACAACAGAAACTTTGTTACATGTCCTTAGAAATGAAGGTTCCAGCACAAGGCTATTATTCAGATCAGTTTTCCTTTGACCATTCTCCCATCTCTCCAGTACTTCAGGATTCTTTGTTTTCTTTTTCCTCATATCCTGGCCATATCAAATGACTGACCTAAGGCAATACCTTCTAGCTTTACTGATTGTTAAAATTCTGCAGTCAAGTGAAAAAAGTATTGTTTTGCTGGCATTATTTTACAAGCAGCTTGTACAAGAAAAAACAGACCAAAAATAATTTAGAGATTGTTCCTGCATCTGGGTTTGAAATTGGTTACTGCGTGCAATTATAAACCATATATATATCAGTATCTATGTCCACATTTAAAAAAAAAAATCCATATCATGTTAGAATAAGAAAAAAAGGGGAAAAAAAGAAAAAGGAGAAAAAGAAAAATGAAAAAAAGAAAAGCAACAAGGAAAAAAGAACAATGAGAAGACAAAGACAAAGGCGAAAGTGAAGGAGAAGGAAAAATTAGAAAATGGAAAAGGGAAAGGGAAAAGTAAAGGGAAAGGGAATAAAAAGAAAAAAGTTCAAAGGAAAAGAGAAAAGAGAAAAGAGAAATAGAAAGCAAAAGTAAAAGCAGAAGAAGAACAAAAAGAAGAAAAAAAAAAGAAAAAGAAAAAGAAAAAGAAAAAGAAAGAAAAAAATAAAAATAAAAAGAAAAAGAAAAAGAAAAAGAAAAAGAAAAAAAAGAAAAAAGAAGAAGAGAAAAAGAAAAAAAAAAAGAAAAGGGAAGGAGAAATGTAATTACAAAACCACACTATTACTTCTTCTGAGGAGGGATTACAGACCCGTTTTAAGATTATGTTCCCCTAGATGATTTTCGAGCTTGCTTCACAATGAACAAAGCCAAAAAGTAACTGTACCATAAACTAAATTCTTGTCTCATTTTTGAACTGCAGGATATGAGACTAGACCAGACTGTTTTGTTTATTTACTTATTTGTCACTTTTTCTGGAGGAAGCTTGTATTGTGCAACGTTCTTAGAAAAGTGAGCTATCTATGTGAGTGTTCTTCCTAGGGTAGGGGAAAGAACAGTAGACAGACTGTACATACAGGTATGTGACTGCATGCAATAAAATTACCACCCGCCAGGTGCACCATCACAGATTGCTCCATTATAACACAGAATAATAGTTTAAATCTCAGTTAAATTGGTTATCTTTCAGTTATTTCTTCATCTGTGTACCTCTTGCTTTCTAAGGCTGCAAGTCCTTTACATTCCTGATTGCCTTCTTGTCAGCCCACCAGCAGGTAGATATTGGTTCCAAGTTGACTATATTTTTTTATTCCTGGAAAAACAACAAAACCAGCAACAAAACAATGAGTTAGTTGAAGAGTAACAGGTCCAGAGAGTCTGAAGTGACTTATCAAAGATCAGCAGGTTAGCAACATTGCTGAGAATGGGGTCAAATGCACCTATTTTTCCCAGCAGAACCCAGTAAATCCCAGCCTCTTGCTCTCACCCTTGCATTAACAGATGACTTCAGTGGTACATATGTATACAGTCTGAAGCATTGATACAACCTCTGATCCCTATACAGCAATAATGTACTCCTACTGCCTTTGGGCTTTGCAGTAAGTTTCGGATTCCAGTTTAACCCTGCTTAAAACTATATGCGATATTGCATGTTAATACCAATGAATTAGAACCAATAAAGAGAATTTAGTCTTTACTGAGGCAAAATTAACCTGTGGAACCCTTTACCTCAGGCTATCAAGGCAGTTATAGAGGCTGCACTTTAAAAACTCTGTATAGCTTTATAACATCGGAAACCTTTGTAGTTATGCAAGTTAATAGATGAAAGCAACTTCAACAGATCATCTTATGTGTCAGGAAGGATTTTCTATTTGCACGTCCTACTTCACTTATTTGGGTGGATATATCACGGGACATTTTTTGCTATTTTCAGCTTATACTGGTACATAAAACCTTGTTCATCTTCACAGACAGAGGCTCACTTTTTCCCAATTTACCGTTCTGGTATTTAAAATCAAGTTGTTTTGTGTTCCAGTCATCAGCAGACAAACTCTACACACACTTCAGTAAAATAATAAACAAGTTTTATTCACAAGGAACCATCATTTAACCAACTTGTGTGTCCTGGGTCATTGAGGGGGGGCAACAAGAGGAGGTGGTCTGAGTCAGGTGACCACAAATTGACCAATGGGAGCATTCCATCCCATTCACAGCTTCCTGGATTTAAAAGGTGGACCCGAAGGACTCTCTCTCTCTCTCTCTTCTGCTGGGTCTCCTGCTGCTTTGCTTCATCTCTGTGTTTTTCTGCTGTCCCTGCAAGCTGAGGCCTCGTGGCTGTCCCTGCAAGCTGAGGCCTCGTGACAAACCGAATCTAGTTCTGGGTGGCTGAAGGATCCTGCCGAAGCAGCTGCTGGGAATTGCAAGACTGGTTCTATAATATTTGTTCTGCTTTATTTTTCTCTCTGTTTATTTAGTAGCGTTAGTAAAACATTTTCAAATTTTCCAGCTTTCTTCTCTCTGTCCTTCTTTTCCTTTCCTCTCAAAATTTCCTGTCCTTAGTGAAAAAGGGGGAGGAGAGGGGGGGCGGAAAACGGGACGAGGGAAGAGGATTAAGGAAAAATACATCTGCCGCGGTTTTTGATTGTCTCCCTGCGATCAAACCACGACATTGTGTCTCTTACTTTTTTTTTTTCTTTAAACTGCTTGTTACATAAATGCTTTAGCAAGTGTTGTAGCAGCATGGTACCTGGAATGAAATAGGTGTTACCTACAGAAGGTCTGCTCTTGTGGAGGAAATCATTGAACCTGCATATGTCAAGTACAGGGAACACGTTATTGAAGTAGCTCTTACACAGTATGGATCAGAAGATCTCCAAGCATGCTAGTTTACCTTTATACCACTGTTTTGTTATGAACAAGGGAGCTCAGCTTTTGCTCTTGTCAACATATTTCTATTGACACTAAATTGAATGATGGTTGAAGAGAAAGTTAGGAAATCTTCAAGCTCTTTGGCTGTGAAATGGAGGCTGAAAAAAAGTTTTCATGGTTTATATCTTTAAGAAGAAAAGAATTTGGATGCTGGACAGTTTCACAGTAGTGCCTGATTTTTTGAATTCAGCTTATTAATTGCCTGCTTGAGATAATTAAAGCATTTGTTCTCAAAATAATTGGTGTCATTGAAAATAAAGGATTTAACCTTGGCAGTAGATTCAATCTGTCTGCTCCAATTCATTCGTGCAAAGACAAGAGGAATCATGTTTTTTTCTCTCTCTCTTAAGATTGCTAATAATTAGTTTAAACATTCAACAGATCAGCTGGGTAATGGACGTGTAAAGTCCCTCATTGTTCTGCTTTATATGGCAGGACTAAAAGTGATGCTCTCTTTGAGGCTAGGGTAGTCACGGCACTGCACTGGAAGAGAGTAAGAAATTAATTATATCGTCTGACCACATTTTAGCTAAACTTAGATATTACAGATTGAAAATTCAGTTAGGTTATATATGTTTAGATTTGGGCTCCACAGAACATGGGATGGAAAGACAATAAAGAAAGATGAACTAGTGATGTAAACTTAAATTTGTTTGTTCATTTGTTTTGAGAGGGGGAATCAGCTGTAGGTTTTTGTGTGTCACAGAATGGTTGAGGTTGGAAGGGACCTCCAGAAGTCATCTAGTCCAACTGATCAGATGTATCTATTGTGATACATAACAGCTGTTACAAAATTAGAAGTCATATAGGAGATTTTACTGCTACTAGTCCAAATACTGTAGTGTCTACTCTGGCTCACAGATAGAAATCCAGAACCCTATGTTAAGCATTCACAGACCCTGAGGAAAGATTTAGCCCTTAAAAAAAAAAATCAAAATCTAAAATCTAAATATGGATTTGTCTAACATTAACCAGCAGAAGCAATGAAGGGGAGGAAAATTTTTAGATCTCACAGATATCTTGCCTGAGGATGCCAACTGAATGACCTTTTCTTTTTCCTTTTTCTTTTTTTCCTCCATTCTTTTTGTTTTCTGAAAGAACATTGACGTCTTTCCTTTCCAAAACGTAGACAATATCTAATCTTGTCTAATAGAGGAGGATGTGCAGTAAGAGAAAAAATCCTTTCTTTACATGAGGGAAGGATTAGGGCAATTTATACAAGGTTTTGTGATTTTAACGTTTGTTCAAGAAAAGGAAGACTCAGTTTCAGTTCCTTTTGATGCCTGAAGGTGATTCAAATATCTCTAAAATTGATAGTACTTCTGCAGAAAGCATTGTCTAACTCTAGAAATAAGTCTTTTCTCCTCCTTCTGAAACTCTATCACTCTGTGAAAAACTGTTTCAAAATTAATTCAGCATTTGTTAGAAGTTCATTAGAAGAACATTCAGTGGAATCAATGCCTCTGAAATTCTTGATCTCTTATTTGGGGGTTCTGGTGTCTGCACAGTGTCCTACAGATTGCTTTTACCTTCTGTATGGAACAGAAATTCAAAATAGCTGATGATCTGACTTCAGGTTTTCTCTTTTGCTATGACTACATGCTTGCAATTTGCTTTTGTGAAGTTCACATCACTTGTGAGTTGGAAATAAGACAGCAATAGTCAGTAGTCCATATAGTTTTTCCTTAATGAAAAATAAAACTTGTGTTTACATGGCCCGTATAAAAGAAAATACACCTTCAATGCAGAGCATATCTTTTTGCAGTGAAACACATCTCCCATTCCCTTTTATTTTATAATGAATCGTGAAGTAGCACCAGCAATCTTTAGGGAATACTGTATTGTCATTGGTCTTTATATAAGTACAGATTATGCTTGCACCAAAACTATAACACACCATAAGTAACCCAGCTAATATCTACAAACAGGTCTAGCAGATCCCTGATGGACACAAAAACTTCACCCCTTTGCTTACCAAACAATATGAAGGGCTTTTATCATCTTAGGTGCAACAGCCTATTTTTGATCCCTCAAGCTTCCTGATATCATAATAACAACTCAGCTGAGATACTCCACCTGTTACCTCCATCAGTTTCCACCAGTATTCTTAACAGAGTGACTGCAGCTGAATGCTAGCAGGTAATTTCCAGTGCTTATTTCCCAGTGCTAAAGAGTCAGAATAAAAGTTGCATTGGCAACATTGAAAGAAAGGAAAGAGGAAAGATGAAAAAAAAAATAGAGGGAAAGAAAAAATGAAAGGGAAAGGGGAAAAGAAAGGGAAAGAGGGGGAGAGGAAAGGACATTTCTCAGAGTGGAATACTTTAGCATGAACATAAATGTTTGTATGATTTTCTACACAATAGGTTAGAAATCTCAGCCATGAGAGTTCATTAAGTTAATTTAAACTGTGTATCTATCTCCATATGAAGGCATATGCATGTTGTTTTTTAAAACGCAAGGCAACAGCCTATTTTGTAAAAAATCTACTGTAAGAGGAAACACACTGGAAAGGGAATAAATGGGTTTAAAATACATTGGGGGTTGGAAGGGTAAAGGCCATAAACTCAATGTAGTCTTGCAAATGCAAAAAACCCAGACTTTTCAGAGCTTCATTTATCCTCAGAACTCATGAGATCTGCCCAGTCTCATTAGAGTGAAGCACTAGAACAGGAGTAAGGTGATATATCACTGTTCTTTCAACAAGAAGATGGCACAAGCCAAGTAAATCAGGTAGAAATATATTATTTAAAGTGAACACCTTATCCCCTTTGCCTATTGCTTAGCATAATATAGATTGAAAAAAATCTTTTAAAGCTTATGTGTCTGTAAAGCCCGTTCTCACTAATCTCCATCAATGTCAGCTCCCACTCAAAAAATTTATACAGTTCATATTCAAATTCACTTGTATATATAAGCATTTGCACATATTTATGCATATACTCATGTATGCATACACAGAATTATAGAGTGACCCATCTCACCCACCTGCATCTTTCTTTCAGAAGTATTTAGCTTGATAAAATTTGTATTATTGTTAAAGATTTTTTTTTATATAGGTTTATAAAAAATAACATGTAAGGATACATTTCCTAATCTTTGCTAAAGGCTTTCAGTTTTCCTTCTCAGAAGCATTTTTAAGTGCCTCAGATAGGCACTACGATAATAGAATAATGGGAAAAGCAAATGTTCTTTTCTCCTTTTTCAGAAGTGAATTCATGCCCATGGAATGTGCCAGATTTTAATGCTAGAAAACTAAGTCCTCTTATGCAATATTTGTGCACTACAGTTGCAATCTTAGCAACGAGTGCTCTGCCTGAGAAGCTTAACTGTGCACAAGAATGACCTGCATTAGGGACAAGAGAGTACTTCAGCCTCAGTGAGCTTCTTGGAAACTGAGATTTTGGCATCATCAGAAATTCTATCACTTCATGAAAAAGAGCTGTTAATTTCAAATCAGAAGAAATGGCAAGATTTTCTATATTTCCCCACAAAACTGAAATTCTTAGGCATTCCTTGCCACCCTGATCTCACTTGAGTTCTAGAGATCTTCTAATAATTATTTGATTTGTTTGATCTTATGGTGTATACAATGACCTATTTATTTGAATTGTTTATGAAGTCAGTTTCATATACTACTAATGTTTTGATTCATTCTAAAATTACAGTAAAACAAATTTGTTCTTTTTTATTGAGAAATTTTTCATTTTTTCTTACCGGAAATATAAGCAAGATTGAGATGGGCTGTATTGTAATAAAGGAATAATGTATACAAGTGAAAATTATTTTTTAATGAAAGCATCTTCCTTTAATTCTATTTTGGCCAGCCACACAACTGAGGTGACTGCATAGAAGCAACTGGGCTGTGAAGGAGTTAAGACTAACATTAAAATACTACTTAACGTCAGTCACTTAAAGATTGTTAAGTATGGACCATAAGCAATTAATACTAACAACAGTTTCAAACCAAGTGTCAATTAGACCTTTATGCTCAGTTTTGTGGAAGAGCTGATCTGTTGCAGGATGTGGTAGCTGATGCCTGCAGCATTCCTATGGCATCTCTAAAAAGAACATCGTGGATAGAAGTTTCTGCTTACACTGCAAGAGCAAAAGCCCTGTGACCATCTTAATATTTCATTAAGCTCTAACTAATG
The DNA here is from genome assembly GCF_036013445.1 of Caloenas nicobarica. NCBI lineage: Eukaryota > Metazoa > Chordata > Aves > Columbiformes > Columbidae > Caloenas > Caloenas nicobarica. Next base: position 179,367,125 of record NC_088245.1, read on the forward strand.
AACAGTGCTGAACATACAGAACTGAACTCTGCGCATGGTACTTTTGGTTACCCTGAAGTGTACACATGAAGCTCTTCTCAGACAAAGTAGATCATATGTAAAGAAATCTTTTGTCAGGCCAAGTCTGAATTCCAGCTGGAAAGCAATGACATTCATAAAAATTGAAACAAAGACAAGATTTCATGATTTTTTCATTTTTGCAGTATGGGTTGAATTAAGATTACAATTTAGAAGCAAAAGAATGCATTACAAATTCATGGTGCTTTCCCAAACTGTCGTAATACTCTGCTTTCAAACTATAAACATCACTCCATTTTACTTTGAGTTGCCAGAGGGAAACCTAAGGATAGTTCCTCAGTCTGCAATGTGGTTTTGTCATCTAACATACTGTTAGACTTAAAATATTAACACCAGAAGGCGGTAGTTACAGACACCTATTGTATTTTTGTCAATGTCTATCGACTATCATGGTACTTGGATTGAAAGAACCAAATAAACATACTCAGAAGAAAGTGTGAAATTATACTAATACCTGTACATGAGCTTGCCTTGCCCTGAGTGTACACAGCACAAGTCCATATCTGTCAAAATAGATACATGTGAGAAGACTGAGTGAAAATTCAATTGTATAGAAAAGACTCTTGCTGTCTGGTGTAGTGAAATCTCCATCTCGATATGGTTTCATATTCCAGCATGATCAATACTAGGAAAAGTTTGCTTAAAAGAACATTTTCAGGAAAAAAAAAAAAAAAGTAAATATGGCTTTTTCTAAAATCGTCAAACTGTTTCTAGACAGCTGTATAGAAGTATATGTTAATAATCTACATCCAGCCAGTTTAGACAGTTACAGGAGCTCAGCAGCTTCCAGCATTCGCTTTAATAACTAGATGGAGTGTTGTTCCTAAATAAAAGGAGGCATAGCTGAGTCTCAGGTCCAGAGAAGCAGCAAAGTCTGCCATCCTCCTTCCTTATTATAATTCAGCTCTTCTGGCTATTCTCAGGATGGTCTGTCATTCTGTTCCTTCTATCCTTTTCCTTCCCGTCACTGGGATTTATGCACGATTTTACTGTCTCCAAAGGGCCCTGTCTCCACGAAGAGCAGACTGGCAATTAATCCATATTAGAAGCCAGAAGAAAACTATAGATCAATATTGGTACAAAGGCCTCTTGAAAATACTGAAACTTATATCATTGCCCAAAGCCTAGGTAAGGCAAAGCACTGTTCTCTGAAGTGTTAGACATGAGTAACTCTCTCCACAGACAGGGTCAAAGTAGACAGTCATGATTTTGGGTTTTAGAACTTTACCAGTTGCATACGTGTATTACTGATTATGCATATTACTGTACATACATGCCAATTATGTGCATGGAGAAACACCTTTCACAGGTTCTATAAATAACTTTCAGATGGGATCACGCACTGTTCTGATCACCACAATGTTTGAAAAGGGAATCCACAATTCCTGTTTTAGCCATCTGTCTGGAATTAGTTTACTTTGTGATATGGCTATGTCTGCAAAAGTACGGATCTTGCTACCCCACCCACTGTCATTTATCATTCATACCTACATGTGATAGATAGGAATGCTTGCCAGGCTGCGCAAGCATGTGACAAATCCTAAACAACCATGCCATTAGTGTCTTCTGTCACTGCTCTGACATGAGGATTAACTGGTGCAGAAAGGGTTGTGCCAGCCTGCTACCTCAAGCTGAATTTCGTTCTCTAAACTTAATTACTATATTTGTGTCTTTCTACAATTATGCATTTTCATGTGCATAACCTGCAGAAAACCAAACCAAACAAACCCAGGAATACCTAACCAAGATCCAAAAAAGCCTCATTTGGCAGAAATGTTAATTATACACTTAAGCAGATAACACAAAGAGGAATTTAATTCATGTACCTCCCTCTCCCTCCCTGGCTCTGCTTCTGTGTAGTTTATTTCTAGTGCAGGTTATCAGAAGATGCATTTTCGAAGCACAATACTTTGAAAGTGTGACAGCAGTGTGTATTGTGTGTCACACAAAAGAAATAATACATTTATTCTCTCTGGCACAACTTCTAAAAAGCTGAGACCTGTCTTTTCACCCCTCTAAATTTGTACTTGCATTTTTGTGCTTCCAAACACATCAGTGGTGCAAGTTAGGGAATTTGCAGTTCAAATGATCTGATTTATAGTTACCATCAAGCACCTGGAACTGCAGATTTTCTTGTGACCATTGAAATGAAGATACAAAGGAAGATCAGTCTTTCAAAAATTCATTCCTCAGATATGCTGTCAAGAAATACCAGGTAGCAGGGAAAAAATGAGGACTACAAAATAAAATATAATGAAAGGTATAGTACAGATCTGTAAAACTACATCAACATATTATGAACATTTTGGTGAGATGCCTTTTATCTTACTCCTTTGCACTCCTGCTTTTCCTTTTTATGAAGAGAAATCTCAAGGCCCCAGCACTAAACTCCGAAAGCTAGTCCTTTATTGGGGTCTCTGATAAGGTTCTGTATAAGCTTTTAAAGAGTCTTAGTCTCAACATATTGTGGCAAATGACAACGTTCAATTAAAATACAGCTTGAAATAAGAACTTGTATGCCTGCTGTAATATATTGCTTAATAATCAGTCACAGGATTATGGTGCTGACAAACTGTATGTTTGAGAAGACTTTAAACTTTTTATAATCTTTTTTTAGAAATAAAAAAGTTCGGAATCATTTTAAATAAGCTGAAAAAAAAAGTCGTGGCTCAGAATATATATATTTATGCATTACAGGTCTTCCTGAAAGCTCTGGAAATTCCTTTCAGCATGTAGTATTTATATGAATGATGAGGTGTTTTGTCCTTTCTGCTGCTTATTTTTTCTTCTTTTTTCCTTGGCTTTGATTCTGAGGACAGCACGGTCTTTTCATCTTGCTAGAGATATGGCTCTGCATAAATCTCTCAGGAAATCTCACTCTACCTCTCTTATTTTATGGTAAAAAAAAGGAATGCTTCCTTATGTCTGTGTAATTTCAGTTGTGTAAATCAGTGCATTGACCTCAAAGCCAACCTAACTTTATTGTGGATCCCTCTTGTTTATGAAGTTTGGCTTGTGAATTATAATAGCTGTAACATCTTTTGCCTCCATGTTATGCAGCAGCAGATTGAAATTTTTCAGTAAGTATTTGCACACAAGCTTTTATTTGCCTTGTGCAGAAATAGTCTTAGAAAGAAAAATAAAAGAGATAGAGAAAACAAAGAAAAAAAAGTTGTGAGGAAGACTGAAAACTGAGACTTGTTGATAAATATTTTCTTGGTGACTTGATTGAAGAAAATGCTATCTGGCTTGGAATTATCAAGCATCTTTGCTAGTAAGCTGAGAAGAAACCAGCTAAAGAATAAAATATGGCTACGAAGCTTCATGTAAATTACAAAAAGAACATAATAAAGTGTCTGTATATGCTAATTATATGGCGTAGACCTAGTTTTGCATTTCCATAATTCCTTCTCTTGAATTGTTGTATTGGCTAGTGATTAAGAGACTTATGACAAATTATTTGATTTATATTCTTAGCCAGGTCTGGACCCTACTAGATACAGATTTCAGTGAAGTTTTAAAACACACAGAGGAATATACCATACTTTACTGAAGGAACCTGCAATGCTTCTTGTGCTGTCAGATGTTTCTGGAGTGTCCATGGAATTTATGGGGAACATATGAACCTTTCAGTTGTGAGACAACTTAGTTTAAAACATAGACTCACAACCCTAGCAAGAGAGAAAGACTGTTACATCAGATACCTAGATACATCTAGAATACATTAAGGATATTGCATTTTAAAAAAATCTTAAATTAAATCATGTAGAGTATATATAAAATTCAAATTTCATTAGATCTCCAAGAAGAAATCACTTCCTATGAATTTAGTGCTTGAATCTAATTTCTTTTTAGCCAATTATACAACATCAAAGAAATGCAAGGAATTTTTTTTAGACAGTCTGTTTTGCATAAACTTTATTTGATCACAGCAAAGAAGATCTAAGATCATCATTCTTAATATGCCACAAAAAAGGTTGAAAACTTGATTTTAAAACTGTTTAAAAAAATGCTTTCCAAACAAAGAGAGGAAAAATACTATCCTTCCTCTAATCAGTCACTGTTTTGTGTGTTAGTTTGTTTGTTTGTTTTGGCTTTTTGGTGTGTTGGTTGGTTGGTTTTGTAAAATGGGCTGATTCATTTTGGTTACACCAATTCAGTGCATGTTTTGTAATCTTTGTAGATACGAAGTATACAACATGGTAAAGGGCCCCCAGCACAGGTCGGGAATACTTCTAATTTACCTTGTCTATGGTAAACCATTTTCTAGATGTTATACAAAATTATGAAGAACAGTTAGTTTAGGCTTTTCAGAAGTGAGTTAATCATAAAGAAGAAAGAAAACCCTTAGACAGCTGGTAATTTTGCTTCATGCTCAGGATCCTCAACCTTAAAAGTAAATACTGTATTCTTCACTCTGAGCTATATAACACATTTTTGTAAGCAAATCAGAGCTTAGACATTGTTAATTACCAGACGATTTGTGGGACATTTAAGTATGATACATAATGACACCTGCTGCAAAGAGAAGAATATTATCCAAACAGTATGAAAAGAAGTGCTGTATTCACACATAAGGAGAGCAGTTTTAATTCCATTTTAAGAGTCATACAAGTATGTGTCAGCCATTATAATTATTGCCACAGGTTGGAAGGTTACAGGAGACCAAAAACATGTTTATGGATTAGTAATCTCTTGTGGCCACAGGTGTCCAAAAGTGTTTCTTCTCTTCAGAAACTAAAAAAAAAAAAAAAAAAAAGCAGACAAAGGGAGAGTCATGACAGGTTAAATACGAGCAATTCACACTTCAGTGTGGAGCTTCTAGCAAGGAACTGAGGGTGAACCCTGAAAAACTCCCACCCAGCTACTGTAAATACTGTTTTGCAGCAGTGAAATCTTAATTAGTGTTTTTCTTTCATTTAGCTGTTCCAGTGTGTAAGAGATGCCTTGTACCAATTTTTATCTTTTCACTCCTCATTTCCCTCTGCTGTCTTTAAAAAAAAAAAAAAAAAGAAAATGTACCTATGATTTCCAAGGGGAATGGTGTCTATAAATTAAACTAACTGGCCACAGTGTTATATGATTATTGTCTAAGTGAAACAGATTTATCATCTTCACTTTTTCATTTCCTGTTCTAAGATTTCTGTTAAATACTTGTTACTCATGAATGACAATAGGACTAACAGCATGAGAGGCTATTTCCCAGGGGGAATAGGTACGTTCAGAGTGTGTTTATTACTAAGCTAATGCTCTTCACCAGTTAACTGATTGCACATTCTATTAGATTTTGCTCTCTGCTTTCTAAAACCGGTATATATTATCAGGTGTGGTTACACGTATTAATCCACTGAGACCAATGAAAGCTACTACCTTTCTTAGCACATCAGGACGCTGTTGTTTCTCACCCTAGTCTCTCATCACCTCTCCAATCCTGGCCCCATGCTTGCATGTTGGCTTGGGTGAGAATGCCAAGGAGAGGCGTCCAGAAGTGCAGTTCCCTGTGTTGGAAATGTAAATTAGAGATCCGTGGAGAATTTTAGTTCTCATAAAATCTCACTTTAATGCACCCTGGGTTGAATTAGTAGCAATTAGTGCATTGCAGTCTGCTTTAATTAATATAGTCCATTAACATATAATAAAAATTCAGAAATGTAATTGAAAATTTTCTGAAGAATCCAACTTATAATAAAAGATCTATGCCCAGGTGATATTTTCTATTTAAAACACATAGCAACAATATTAAATATCATCTACATTGGGTACATATGCTTTCATCTGGGAGAGACCCCATGTGAGCACTGCACTAAGATTCTTTCTCTTCTCAGGCCCTCTCCTCTGGAGGAGTGTGTGATTTTGGAACGGTGCATGAGAACCCTTCTGTTCTTCAATAACTCATGTTATTTGTTCTTCTTTCAATTTCTCTCTTTAAGAAATATAGGTAGCACAGTTTGACAGTGACTGCAACAATGTGGGAGCACTCAGTGTATCAACAGCATGTTCGACTATTTGCAGTGTCCTCTGATTATAGTCACTCATAAATGAAAATGATGTGCCTCTTTTTCACCTGTCAGAAAATACATAGCATGGACTAAGGGGCAGACTGGGAGTTTCTGCAGTCTATTCTTGTCTCTTTTATTTGGCTGAATTCTACGCATTTTAGTTGCTGCTTGCATAAAATGGAGTACTGAAATTTAAGGTGCCGCACTACTGTGGCGGTGACTGTGGGGACATCCCTGCCCTAAATTTAAATTTACTTCAGTAAAACAGATCTGAGTGTGTTCAAGCACTTGCCTTACTTCCAGTCTGAAGCCTTCTGTTGTTCTGTACTCTGCAGCAGTTATACTGTGTGTAATATCTCTGTTAAATCTAACATGCAGATACCTTCAGGAGCTGCAGTTACATCAGGGTTGTGTGTTACCAGTATTACCAACTTCAGACACTGATTGTAAACTAGAATCCTCTTTTCTCAGGTTCCCTGGACTCTCAGCTGAGGTGGACAGACAGATATAAAAGCGATTAAAAAAGACATCCAAATCTGACAGTAGTTAAACTCTGAAATACTCTGAGTTTTAGTCCTTGTGCTGAATAAAACAGAGCCAGGGAATGACCACTGGCTCTGAGGGCAGTTAACACCAGCTGACTCATAACCCGTGCTGTTAACGCTGGCCCACCCCAGCTAGTTGGAGGCAGCTAGTTGGAGCAGTCCAAAATGGATCAAGTGGTGGGTATTAGCTCAGTCCACAGTGAAGCAGTGTGGGTCCAGCACTCAGCCTGGCTCACTTTCCTTTAACAGCACATTCTAAATCAAATTATGAATTCAACCAGGTCTTTCCATCCCACCTACCCTGAAACGTCTGACTGAGGGACCAAGGTTGCCACGTTTGAGTAGACTCCCTTCACAATCAATGACAGAAACACAGATGTCCAAAAGGGAATTCATCCCATCTAAGAAATTAATGCAGACAGTATCGTGAGTCTAAAATTAGGCACAATGAATATATTTCCTACTGCTTTCCATTGTCTTTAGAAAGGGTCAAAAAAGCCTCTGTCTTTCACTAATGTGACAGGATTTAGGCATCTAAATTCTTATTGACCTAAACATTACACAGTGTGACCATCTGCACTCTTTCCCCTTAATGGGGGGTTTTAACCAAATGGATAAAAAATTAGGTATCAAGTACAAGCACTCTTTCAGTGCTCTTATAGAAATCTTCATTTTCAAAATGCCAAATAATCTGACACAATTTATCACTTATATTTAATCATTACTTTGAACACTAGACTTAAAAGAGGTCCCCAGTATCTAACTATAACAGTTTCTGCAAGGTTGGATCAAACTTTATCAATAGGCATTATGGAAATGTAGGGAAAAATATGACATTGAGAAGGGAGGGCAGGTGTAATACCAATGAAGCTTCCTACAGCTCATAGGATGGGGAAGTTTTGCTTGCTGGCTTGCCTGTTTTTTTAAATTTACAGGAAAAAGCAAGCTATTTTTTGCTGTGGAATCAAGGTCCCAGAAAATAAGGACCAAATTACTCTTATAAGTAATGGATTAAAACATCCCTCCTTACTATAATCTTATCTCTTTAACCACTTACACAGTAATTGTTCGACAAAAGACTGACACTATTCTCTGTTTCCTGGTTGTGATCCTGTAGGACTGCAGTCATTAAAGAATCATCAAGCAGAAGAAGTGCAAAGTCTTTGTTGCTCATTTTTCAAGTACCTTTATTAAGGTTTCTCCTTTTTCATTTACCCGTAACACTGGATTTCTCCAGTAACGATGTGCTGGTACTTGATTTTCTTTCTGCTCGACAACAGGCTCAATTAATTTTTTTAAATGACTTTTGGATTTAATTTCTTTCTCTTGGATTAACAAATCAGACTGAACAGAGTTGGAGAACAGTGATTTATTATTTTTCCACAATATTCATGTATTTAAGTTCTTGGTTATAAAGGTTGAACTTTTATAGCATGTGGAGATGTGGACAAGCAAAGTATTTTTAGTATTTGAACTTGAGACAATCAAAATAAAGTTGGTTACTTCAAAAATAAAGAAACTTCAAGTAAAAATTTTGATCTCAAACTGAAGAATTCTCTTCAGTGTGTTAGTTTCCAAATTCTTTGGGCTTTTATCAGAAGTTTATATCAACAGGAAAATATCATTGCCCATGTCTCATGAAACACATTCTTAACTGGGCATTCTTAAAATGTCCATTTTCTCATGAAACACATTCTTGATTACACCTAACTAAAGATGACTTAATGTGTTTGTACAGATTTTGAATATGTTTTTGTGGGGGTGAGGGGGTTGTTGTTGTTTGTTTGGTTGGTTGGTTGGTTGGTTGGTTGGTTGGTTTTTTTTAACGTCTCTCTTAACAAACAAAAAACCATTATGGTTGCAGTGTACCTCCCTGGTTTTCTAATCACCCAGAGAGTAAAATAACTGCATATTAGGTCCTGTTCATCCAGGGAGAGCCTAAGGTCTTTTCTCATGCATGTCAGAGGAGTGTTAATGTGTATAACTGCTATATTAAGAGAGATGGTGAGGAAAGGGGCTTGAACACTTTGATTCATGAATCCTTCCAGCTGAAGCAAGTCATGCCTTATACTGAGATGTATGTCCTGGAATCAGAATAGTAGGGTGGGAGAAGTATTACATATATGGGACAGACCTAATGTCCAGAATGTGTGTGCATTTCACACTAGTCTGTTCCTAGATTTAAAAAACAAAACCAAAACCAAACCCAAAAAACACAAACAAACAAAACCAAAGCCTCACAAAAAAACCAGACTTGGGAATAATATCTGGATCTCTAGAGCTTTCCTCTCTCCAGTTCAACTCCCAAGTGAGTATTAAGCCCCTTCTTGATGGCTTACAGTCATGTCCTCTGACGTTTGCCTTCCTTGTGCTCATGTCTATTTTTGGTTGGAGAAATGAAATATGCAGTCCTACAGTATCCCCACTGTTTGAAGCAGTCCTGAGCCAGAGGGGTCTGTGCTTCTTCCTGAAGGCAAGCTGCTACTTATTGTGAGTTTCAGCCAAGTTTAGATCAGCAGCAGGTTAGAAGCTATGCTGTTCTCAGTTGGGACAACTATGGAGATGAAATCTTGACACCCCACTGATCACTGCTGTCTCAACACTCTAAGAGGTGGCAACTCAAGACGGAGTCTGCTTAAGAGTTCTTGCAGAAACTCATTATGAATAGATACAGACTTCCCTCCAAAAAGGTGATTTTCATAATTCTCTACTTGATCTCAAGGGTTGATTGCAGTCCACAGCTGAAGGTTTTCAAGAGTGAAAGTGTTAGACTGAAGAAGGATGAGTGCAACTACCACACAGAAGCTACCTGGCCATAAATGTCATTTGATGGGCAGTGTGAGTGGCTAATTTTGTATACTTATGTCAGGCAGCATGGGGTTATTTTTCCCCAAGTGCAGGACTTATCGTTTCCCTTTGTTGGACTTCATGAGGTTCCTGTTTGCTGTTTTTACAGCCTGCTGAGATCTCTTTGAAAGACCACTCTGGACGACAGCAAAACTGTTTGCTGTATCAGCCACTCCTTCCAAATTTCTGCTGCCTGTAAACTTGATGAAGATGCACTTGGTCCCATCATTCAGTATATCACATACTCCGCAACGTATTCTAAGAGCTAGACAAAAATAACTCTTGTTGTGTGAAAAGAAATCACTATTTTAAAGACTTGTTATGGAATTGAGCTTGTAAACAGTATGCACAAGCCAGTTTTAACAGCAAAAATCTCCTTGGTTCTTATGATAAAACTTAGTAAAGCTGGGGATGTGCAAACTGAACTTCAGCACTTCCACAGACTTTGTTAAAACCCTCGATGGAGTGAATTTTCATGCTCTAGACCTTAATACTGCAATTAGACTTGTCTGTACAGACAGAAGTGACATTCACCTTGATTTTGCTTAAGGGGACAGTGGAAGATTACACAGTTCATTGTCATTTTTTATTAAAACAGATAAGAATGGACTCTAGGTTGTGACCCTTATATTCGGTGAGACCTCCAAAAATCACTCAGCTGCAGAGATAACATTCAAGAACACCCTTGAGGCTGTGTATGCTCTATAGCAAGAGAACCAAAGAGCCCAGTGAAAATGCTAAATGAATATTTTTCCTGGCTCCATCCAAATGTTATTGCTCTGTGTACCTGTCTTGTAAGATGAGTTCTGAAAGTTTTGCAGGTAAAGTGGAATTTGGATGTCTTGTTTTACTGCTAGTAACAACAATAAATGATAGAAATATTAGTACTAGGCTGTGAACCTTCTTCCAGTTATATATTGTATAGACATGTCAAAGAACAAGCATTGATAAATACTGAAAATATTCATTATTATGTAGCAATAATCATGGTATTTGTCATCTCTTTTCCATAGTAGCACAAGAGAAATTGTTCCATTTACTTATCTTTAGGTAAATGTCTACTGCCCCTACTTTAAGATTTTAACTACATTTTAAACTGAACAGTTCATTCTAGGCATGTCAATATTTGGGTAGCTGTCTATAATGACAGACGTGAGAAATAAATCTTGATGAAGTCAAGCAATTTTACCTGACATTTGTGGGTGCAGCAGTTACACAATGAAGAACCTGAGTACATTTAAGGCTTAGGGTGTCCATGGGCTGAATTTCAAAAGTGTTGTACTCTAGAAACAAATTTGAGACAGTGAATAGCAAATGGTGGTGAATTACTTTTCTGGTTCCTTCAGATGATCATGAAAATTGAGAGATTCCTCCTTCCTCTAGGGAATGCCTTTTCCTTGCTTTAAAACAAACAAAAATATGTGGATTTCTTCCCTAAATTCTCTATACTTTGATTTGTACCTGGGAAACACATGATCTGTGAAATGCTTAGTAGCTCCTCTGCAGTGAAGGGAAGTTAAAGCTGACCAGATGCATCAGAGACTCCTCTCTCTTGTCTCTGTCACCTTCCTTTCCTTTCCTCTCAAACCCCTGTATCCACTCTGGTCTCCTATTCTCTGCATTTAACACTGCAACATCTTCTCAGTTCATGTTTCTCCCTTTTACACTTCACTTGTTCTTCTTCCAGCTGCCCCCTACAGCTCCAGGTGGACAGGGTTTTGGCAGGCAGTGAATTCTTTCAGCCCATTTGGGTTAGCACTGAGACAAAACACACTGGAGTGCTGACTCAGCATGGAGCAGCAGGGGCTGCTTTGCACAAACATTTAAACAACAGTGTTGACAGCAGCTGAAAAAAAAAGAAAAATCTGCATGAAAATTGCACAACCCATGGAATTTATTACACCTGCAGTTTGTCAGTTGGCTTCCTCATTTACATATGCTATTTTGGTTTCAAGTGACAAAATATTTTAACACATATTTCTACATATAAAAATGCATTTGATCTAATTGAGATAATGTTCCATTACCTATAGTAAATGTCTATATGCCAGACATTAGCATTTATGAACTTTATTTGTTTGTTTGTTTGTTTTTTAATAATTTGGTTTTGGAAAGATCTTGCAACATCTCCAATCTGTCATAGTTAACATTTGCATTAGAAAATTCTTCAGAACTCTTATTCCCTAAATCTTTCTTCTTTGTCACTTTGATTTACAGCTTCTAAATAATTTTCAGAATGCAATTTGTAATTAAGTGCATTCTTACTCACATATGCAAATTCTAATGAATACTTGTCATGATTCTTCTATTTTTAATGATGTTACTACTGCTATGCTGAAAATTCCTGAAGATCAGACCAATTTTTAATAGGTCAGTGTTCTTTTTATAATTATCTAACTCATTTATTTTGGTTGCCTTTGCATGAATATTATTTGTTTGCTTTATTTGATGGTGCTAGCAACAGAAGAAGTAAACATCTCAGCAGGTTTAGAGCAGAAAATAATTGTAAATTTTAACCTCTACAACACACTGTGGATATTCTATAAGAGTTGGGAATACATCTTTCTTCTCAATATGCAGGGGAATTTTACAGAAGAACAAAAAAATACAGTTATACTTTTTCTGTGTCTACAAATGCCAGTAAAAAAAAATCCTGGTTAGAAGCAGCAAAACCTTTCGAACATTGATTGCATGATTTTGATACAATCACTTTCATATTTGGGTCTTAATCTAAGACCTCAGTTTGTTAATGAAAAATATATCCCAGCCATTTTTAACTCAGTCCCAAATCAGAATTGGACAACAAATGTTCAGAATCATATTGATTGACCCAGAAGGAACAACATTAAGTCATCTAGGTCATCTTCCTTCCTCACAGGTGGAGTCAACTGTGCCTAAAACTTTCGTTTAATCTGCTTTTGAAAAATCTTTCATGATGGGGATCCTACAACTTCCTAGTCAGTATGTTCCAGTGCTTAACTATCCTGGCAATAAGAAAACTTTTCCTAAAGTCTAAACTATATATCCTTATCTTCAATTTAATCCCATTGTTTTTGGCCTATTCTTGTATTTGAAGACTGTTATCAAGTCTCCCACAGTATTGTCTTTTCAGAAACAATCTCCGTCTTTCACCACAGATCATGGGTTTTTAGCTGTCTGATCATTCCTTCTGCCCCTTGCTCCCTCCTCCCCAGTTGCTTTTCAACTGGTTCATATTTTTCTTGACTCCCAATGTGCCCCAGTAACCATAATTTCTCAATTTGGAGCCTTGGACCCTAGTAAAACTGAAGGATATTTCGTATATCTTTCATGCTGCACTCCTCTTCATAGATCTAGGGATGCTGTCTGGATTTCTCTGTAGGAGCATGATTCTGCTCCAAAACACTGGGGTCACTTACTTCCCCTTGCCTTGAAACTGTGGCATCATGTGGGAGAAAAATATAAGATTTATTGACTGGAAAGTGCTAACTAGAGGCTACTTTGCCTTTTATGTCAGAACTGAGTGAGACTGAGAAAACTGTTGACTGCACTGACAGCACTTTCTGTACATTTTACCTAATTATCCTGTAGTGCAGTCATTAAAAGTCCTTGGAGTAGAAGCCAAAATGTGGATGTTTTTTCCAACCTTGTTGATTGGCCACTTTAACAGGCTAAAGAATAATGTTCCCTTCTGCATCTCATGTACTGTCACTTCCGTGCTTCTCTGGCCACATGAAATTCATATTCCTGACATGAAGTACATAGTCTCTTGCGGCAGCAGAAGCAGAGGATACATATCACCACTTAAATCTAGCCCCTTCAAACAGCTATGTCCTTTATTCTGGGCTGGACAATGGAGATTGGAACTATTTCTGGCTATAAAGGGCTGAAATACTGGTCCTTCACTTCTTGTACAAGCTGTACAATCTCTAAGCATTTACCTGAAAGGATGGCTGTTCCTTGGCTGTGTAAAACTGCTCAGATGAAGTTGATCAATGCTGTTGCTATGTTAGGCAAGCTCTGAGCATGTCTAACAAATTAAGTGGTGCCAGAAGGGCTTATGTACAAAAGTGAACAATGAGGTACTTGAATAGAAAAAGTATCTTTCAAATAGGGGAAAGAAAATTAGGCATGGTGGTAGGAGAACACTGAACACTCAAATAACTAATCTCAAGAAAATACAGGTATCTACAACAAGATTAGCTGGTTGCTTATTACATTTTATGTGTCTTCATTATGCCTCAGTTTTACATAAAGTACCCAACTTCATATTTGCATCTTCTCCTATATTAAAAATGCCAAGTGACTGCTTCAAGGAAACGCTTTGAATCACGATAAGAGCAGACCAAGTCTGGAAGCTTCTTTATAGGGAAAGAAACTTGGTATTCAAACCATACAGATGGGTATTTTTTCCATAAGAGTTTTCTTTTGAACTCTAAAGAAATATAGTATTTGCTAGAAGTGTCACAGGGGACCTGCCTCAATATGGTGGATTGAATTTTCTTATATGAGAAAAAGCCTTACCAAATTTTTAAGCTGATTATAAGAATAAAGTTTTTTACTGGGAAATTTCGACTCCAGAAAGATTCCTGTCATAGCTATAGTCCAAAATATATAGAAACATGGATAGATATTAATACCGGCCTTGGTGGGTCTTAATTGGTTTTAGTATTATAAAAAGAGCTTTGCTATCTATAGCTGCATGAGTCATCATCAAACAACTACTAACAGCTGTATTTGCCTGTAATTATGCTGCATCAGTAATACAAAGCACTCAAAACAGTTTGCTCAAATAATAAGAGTCAATTCCTTCCATCTTTAGCTCGGGTGGTTAACTTTCACCTATTGAATGCAATTGAATTACTCAATGAAGAAGATATTATTCAATAGAAAAAGGAGAAACAGTATCTAATCTTTGATTAATAATTGGGTAAATTCCTTGGACAAAGAGGTACTACACTAAATAACATTTTCTGTTTTGTAGATGTAGAGTGAAACAGTGGAATCAGAAATCAACTGAAATGAATCACCATTCCAAATTAGACTGCATTATCGTATCTGCAACACTATGTGAATGCATTTCAAGTTGTATTTGACCTTGATTTTGGTTTAACGTATAAGGAATAGTTGGAATCTGTGGCAGAGTGTCTTTTTTTTTTTCTTTTTTTTCTTTTTTCCTTTTTTTTTAGGAATAGGAAATTAGCTCTTCACTACAGTGACTATGGAAGGTCAAAGCTTTAGCTGATGAGAATTAGATGCAATCAATGAGCTTTTATCCATATGCATCAGCTGAAGATCTAGACTAGAAATTTAAATTCTTGTTTCCCAGAATGTATTCATGCAAGTCAATTTATTTTGGTAGTGTAATCAATACCTCCGCAAATAAAGGATATTTACCACAGCATAACCAACATACCCTGGAGGTCATAACAGTGATTTCATATTTGTGTTTATCCATTAATATGGGGTAATGTCACAAAATTCACAATGATTTCATTCAGTCATTTTTAGCAAATTAAATTATTACAGTGTACTATAGTTAGGATGATCATGAGAGACTAGATCCATAAGTTTTATGACTGACTGAAACCTGGTGAGCTGTTCATCTACAGTGTACTCCTGCAATATTTTCTTCTTCATTAGTTTTTCATTTTTGAAGTAACCCAAAATTCTGGATGCAGTGATCATGCACTTTTGCATTCTTGATCTTATCAAGCTTAATCTTTCTGAAACTGGTAACACTGACATTTTATTTGAGGTTGGTAACTTAAGAAATTTCTCAGTACCATAGAAGTTCAATGCTTGAATTTTAAGGGCTTAAAATAAAACTGGAAAATTTTCACGTAAAGGTGATTTGCCATGTAACATCGAATGTGGCAATGCTGAGTATTTCATTGGAAACATCAGATATGAAATTTGGTTTTCTGAAGAAAGATTAATTCTGCCACAGATGATGGTCACTGAAATACAGTAATATGCTACAAGAATAAATGGGTGCCAAGGTTTGATGTGACTAGCTTGAACATTTAAGTAAGTTCTAAAGTTCACTGAACTATTCATAGTATAGTACTGTCTATAGGATGGCCATGAAATCCATCTTCCAGTTTCAGCTGTTAGAAAAGATAATGGTTTACCATCTGAGACAGGCTTCTGAGAAAAAAAAAAAAAAAGTCAAGATCCTTCCACTTCATCTGTGTGGTTCCAGAAATTACTCTGCAAACACACTCGGCTCTATTAACTATGTTACTTCATCTGTGCATTCACGTGGCACCTCTGGTCAGTCAGGACTTACGGCTGAGAGATCCTTGTGTATACTTTGTAGGAAAAGAAACAGCATATCATCAAGGCATCAGCTTGTGATAGCAGAACATTCAATCGTCCATTTAATAGCATTAAAGTCTAACTATGACAAGTGAATTTTAACATGCGGAACTAAGCCAAAGTTTTCTCTGCAAGCAGTTATGATTTTTTGGTAGAACTTCTCAAAACACTAGACAAGAAGGCAGATTATTTGTACATGTATTTTTTAATTCTGCAAATTTTCAGAGAAATACCACATGTGGGGGAGAGAAAATGAGCAAATTATGTTTGCTGACACTTACCATAAGCTGGATGAAACTCAATATATTTCTCATATGAATTTCACCAGGAATATTCCACTATGTATACTCTTGAGGGCATTATGAGTACTCTTAGCTAACATGTAATCTGATATTTGGCCTCAAAATGTTTCACACAGAGGTCAGCAGCAGTTGCTTTTTTTCTTTTACAATGTGAAGCTTTTCTCTACTGTTCGTTATTTAAGGCCGTAGTTATTAATCGTCAATTTAAGCTTGATTTGCATTACAGGCAGTGAGGCAGACAATTCAAGTGAAATAGCTCTGCTGGTCTAGGGCCAGTGCCTTCCAGTAGCCCAGGTGTCTCTCACTGTACTCCTGGAATCAGAGTCAGGATATCCAAGACACGCAACCACATTTTACAAGGAAGCAGACATAAAACAATATTTCCAGTAAAAGTCAGAAATTAACAAACTGGAGAGATTCCAACAGAGGATGGCTAAAATATAGGGGTGGTTAAGGGTCTGAAGCATATGAGGCAGCAGGTGAAGCTGAGGGAGCTGGGTTTGTCCAGCATTAAGAAGAAGAATGTAAGTGTGGGGATCTAGCTGTAGTTACGATGCGGTGTGACCTTTTATTGGAGTGGCCATATTCTTCATAGAAGTGCCTAAAAAAATGACACAGGTAAAAGACAAAAGTTACTTCTAAGTTTCCCCGAAAGTTAGGAAATTTTTTTTAAAAATGAAGGCAGCCAGAGACTGGAATAGTATGCCTAGAGGATCTAAGGAATCTCCATTCTTGCAGATACTCAAAACTCAACTGCACATGGTCCTGAGCAAGCTGACATATTAGCCCTACTTTGAGAAGAAAGTTTTGACCAGAACACTAAAAATGTCTATTCCAACCTAAAGCATTCTGCAGTCCTACGGTTCTTGACATCTAAGGTCAGCACTGCTGCACTTGGGAAAAGAGCCTTTCACAATCATCCTATAGATTGTCGGGTCCAGGTTAGAAGAGGTTTTGAGAAAGCACAGCCCAAAGGCAAGAAAAATAGCTCTGAGAAAGAGCTGACACCTCCTTGGCAAAACACAAGACATTCCAACTTCTCAAGAACAGCCTGGGTGCAAAGGTTGTTAGAACTCAAATAGGAGTAATGATGGATGTGGTGTTGCATGTGAACTGAATGATTTCCAGATTTATATACTAAGATCTCAGAGATGAAGAGTAGTTTTTGTCTGAAAAGTACTCTATAATATGTTAGCCTCTTGAGTGAGTAACAATTCTTTCAACTGGACCAATACCACTGATTCTCGTGCTGCAATAGGAAGTGGTCTGATGTCTGAAAGGGGATAGTGCAAAGGATCACTAGTGAAATCAGAGATATGATCCCTGTAGATCCTCTGACCATGGTTCGAAAGCAGGTTTGAGACAGGGAAATACAAGAGGAAAGGAAGGCATAAACAATTCAAAACTCCACATTAAAATGATGCTCAATAATGGGTGCAAATCCAGGTAGTGTAGTCTCTGTAACTACCATTGTATCACAGTTGGATGTACTAAATCAAGTGCATCAAAAGAACCAATACTGATTTCTAACAAGGTGCCAGTAGCTTGGTTTCTTTGCAGAATTTGGTTCCTATGCAGAATTTTAAAAATGAAGTATTTCCACCAAGATCTACCCTTCCTCTGAGAATGTACTCAGATGTACAGATACGTGGTTTCTTTCAAGAAGGGTAGCTCTTCTAGGTGGAGAAGCTGCATTCACCTTTATTTCCTTTTTAAAACTTCTAGGACCAGTAAGTTGCTTATATGTCACTTGAAACATTCAGCACCAGCTGAATCAGTTTACTTGTAAGAATGTATCTATTGCTGTGTCAGTCTTCCCTAAACTGTCCCTAATACTGGAAAAATTGTCCACAACAGGTAATTCGAAATAGATGCTCAGTATGATTTATAACAGCTAGAATACACTGACTGAAGATGATACTGATGCTGTTTCAGAGAATACATTTGAAGACCCTGTCAGGCTGAAGATGATGGCAGGGAAATTTTGGTCATGGGACTATGAGCATTACAAATAGTTGCAGTGATTGAAGGGGTCATGTTTCGGCAATAGCAGTGAGAAGCAAGTGAGAGGTTTATCAGTGGTGGAAAGCATACTGATGCATTTCAGAAGAGCTGAAGGAAGATTTAAGTAGGTAGGAACATTTTTCTTTTTTCTTTTTTTTTTTTTTTTTGGAGGAAGGAAAGAGAAGACGTTGGGTATGTAAAAAAGAGAAAAAAGGCAGAAACGTTCAGGTGTAAGGGACAGGTTTGTTCACCTGCAATATTTTTGTCTTCTTGAGTTAGATATTCTCTTTGTCAGAAGTATAATTATTAAATGTTAACATAGGTTAACATCTAATATGTTGTGCTTCTTTCCATGTTGCCAATGGATGCCATGGATGTCATTTTGCAGCAAGAAATCCTCTTCCAGCAATGCGGTTCTGAAAGCATAATTTTCAAATGCTCTTCAGAGTTTATTCCTGGTGAGCAAGGCTCTTTACCTTATGAACTTCCACATTATTGTGCCAAGTGAAATGGATGCTCTTGTCCTTTCAGGACAGAGTTCCAGCCATAACACTTAATTTCTGACCTTTGTGGGTTTAACTTATACTCCATTCAGACTTTCAGAATACTGGCATTAATATATACATTTGCATATTGTAGATCAACAGTCTGAAATATCTACTAAAAATTAGAGTAAGTAGCTGCTAGGCATGCACAATGCTTGTGTCTTTTTTTTTTTTTTTTTTACATCAGTGAGATTTTCTTTTTTACTCAGGAATACATGTATATATTGGTAGATGCATATGTGCTGTAGAACACTGGAACCCATAATGTGATATTGAAAGAAGTAAAATGTGCAAAACAAAAGCTGAATAAGAAGACAATAAACATGAGAATATTCATTTTTCTATTAGTTTAAATTTGGACTAATGATTTTACATTTTTTTTAGAATAAGATTTTAAAAAATCACTCTCAAACTAAAATCTTATTGCAAGTTTCATCATGCTGTGAATTTTTATGGACAAATTACAAGCCCCTGAATATAGAGGTTTGTGTAGTGAAAATGCTGACAGTCCCTTAACTATAACAGCAAGAACAGACACTAGTATAACATAAAAGGAACTCTTATCCAGTGGAAGGGTCAATCTATAAATCATCATGAAAAATACCTTTCTCCTTATTTATATTCAATCTAGGAATCATAAACTAAATTTTGCTAGCAAAAAATAGACTGGATTGGACTGTAATGTTTTCCCTTGCTTCTCATCATTCGACATCTGTACTGACTCTTCCTTTCAATGATTTCCTTTCTGATTGCTCAGTCTCATGTTTGCTATATTTTGTTAGGCTAAGATGTAATATGCCTGAAGTTTATACTGGGAGTCTCATGTAGCTAGTCAGCTCAGAACCCAGTTTTCATCTTAAATGGGCAAAGCAAAAAGCCAGCAGAAAATGGAGGCAAAGGAGTAGAGCAAAAGTCATTTATACTTCTGAAGTGGCTAAAGCTGTAAGAGTTATTCTGGAAGAGAATACCTCTCTCTTCAGATAGGTACTGGCAGCTCTGCTATCTACAGTATAGAATACCTGCTTCTGAAATATACAGTGATTCTGTGGTATCTATCTTATATTTACTTACATAAGGTAAACTGTACTTTCTTCTGCTGGATTCATTCTGCTTTCATTTACTCTGCTTGGCAGCATACCTTGTGTACAAGCTGTCAAAATTGACTAATGGGCCTCTGAGAGTCAGCTGGTCAGTAAATCTTTTCTTTCTCAAGCTCCTTTGGCTTTGTTGAACTGCTCTGTCATTGTAGTAACCAACTGAAACAGGTTGTTTGGTTTTGGTTTTGGTTTTGTTTTGTTTTGTTTGGTTTGTTTTTTATTATTTTGTTTGATGGATCAGTTTTTATAACAGACAAAAATTACAGCAGCATCATGGTAAAAAATTGGACTGAAGGGTGGGGGGGAACTTAATTTATTTTTCATTCCTCCCATGAATAAGAATCTGTTTCCCAGTATTACCTGTGAAATACAAAAAAAAAAAAAAATCTGCCTGTTTATGTGAGCAATAATTATATATTCTGTGTAAGGAGAAAACATTCTGCTGTGCACTGATGAAGATTGTTAGTTATTTCATCATGTTCTGCAGCATTGCTCCTCCTGACTGCGCACAGTACTAATAAAACAAGTTAACGGAGTTTATTCTGTCACAAACACTACCATTTCAAAGAGCTGATTGCAGTCTATGGGAAATCAGTGTTGAACAGCCTCTTAAAGATGTACAGTAGCTTTAACATATTATCCTACAGAAGATATACATTAAAGCACTCTAGTTAGATATGTAAGATGTGGAGAAAAGACCATTTTAGAATGGTAGGATCAGTACACAATGAGAGTCTCTCCCTGTTTCCAGCATTTACAAATTCTCCAAATGATAGTTTGTCTGAAAGTCAAATTAGCTAGAATACAGCAATGAGAAATTCACATTTTATAAGACGCATTTAAACTAAATTGTACTGTTTAATAAGTAACTTGTAGCTTAGATTGATGTTGATAAAGATGTACAAACCAAATGCTATTTCACAGGCTCTGAAATTGCATGTTATTCATACTAAAATATGAGGCTGATTATAAGATTCAATGGTAATCAGACTGAATTAATAGGAGCCCTTTAACAAACTTTCATTTCCTCAAGACTCATGACATTGCCTGTAAGTAGACACTGAGAAGATGTATTATTTCAGAAAATATATTTCAATTGCTACATGAAGATTGAGGTATACTGGTGTGGTTAATCAATAGAACTTCCTAATTTAAAATATTGCTTAACAGATGTGAAGTTTTACTATAGGATAATATGTTCTTCCAGCTCTTCAGTATAATTTCCAATAAACTCTAAGAAAAGTAAAAAAATAAAAATAAGATGTTTCATTGTTTATTAGACTTTAGCATCAAAGAAACACATGCCATTATGGAACACTACTATTTTACTTCATTATTTCCTTATAAGACTCATCTATTTGGCTTGTGGAATACTAATTAAAGCTAGGGGATCTTACAAAAACTGAGGCTTATTTAAATTTCTAAATTTGAAATTTTCTGACAGAGGCAGACACTAACGGGTCTTCCTTTGTATAAAATTTTAGTGCACAGAAACTAGCAAGAATGCAGTAATAGCATTAGAGACACAGTTAATATGAAGAAACAAAGTAAAATAGAGTTAGTTTACTGCTGGTCTGGAATCACCGTTGGCAGAATGTTCTTTGTTCTTGTTTGCAATGCTTTTTGTGGCCTGGTGAGAAACAGGGACAAAAGGGAGACGGCAGCAGCAGATGCGGATATAAAATGTGTGCACTGTTAAACATACGGCCTTAGACTAGCACAAACAGAACAGAGATGATGGGATTGCGTTTTCCATACTGGAATTTCTGATGTCTAGCCAGCAAACTTAATTTGCAGCCAGTACACTGACAATCCCTAGGATACAGTAAATGTTGCCTATATAATTTTAAATGTCTTTAGTGCAGGCATGTACCTTCCCAATGTTTCCTTTTTTGCCTTTTCCTGTACTATTTTTAAGGGTAAGGATGTTTTATAAAGACATGTAATCCCACATAGTCAAAACCATTATTGATCTCATTTCCATTGATGTATTTTGCACACTGTAAAGCCTGTCTTTGGATAAAATATACATATTTTCAGAGCATCCAATTAATGAGGTATTAAATACTATATTTTATCCAAAAGTTTTTGGAGTGCCTAATAATCTTTAAGTTATTATTTTTTCAAAGTAAATCAGTGCTTAAATCCTGTTAAGTATCCCTTGTTTGCAATATTAATTACTAATACTTTCTACTAGTATATGATGTCTAAATTAGTCTGCCTTGGTTATATTCAACCTGCAAATAATATAAATACTTCTCATTATCTTATATTCCTGATTCAGGGGCTGATACTACCACTTGTAGGTCAGTGGGATATTGATAATAGGGCATATTCTCCTCTTCAATGTATTGTTAAATCCTGAATAGGTCTGCTGAAGTGCAAATTTTACAGCTTCATTCTGCAATGTAAATGTGCAATATTGCATGCATGAATGTAAAAGCAAGATCAAGAAAGGATATACAGAGATTCTTAGTTCCTCATTGCTTGAAAGTTGCCATAGGGACTGAAAAGAGGATTACTCAAACCTTCTGTCCAAAGATGCCACAAGAGGTTAGTGCCCAGTTAGGGTAGAATGAGCTGTGCTCAAACTCCCTGCCAATCTGATATGTCTATTATTCATCATTTTATCCCCGCTTCAGCTTTTGTTCTTATCAGTCATGAAACCACCAAGCAACAACTTCTGTGGAATACTGTTGGGCGATATTTAGGGCAGCCGTTGAGCGTAAGTACAGTGTTCATCTCTAGTTTAAGTCGAATGCATTGGAGTGTGAGTGTACAGTTATGAGGACAGCATCTCCAGTGCTGTCTTACAAAGAAACACAGTAATGAGCTGCAGTCCTAGTGCTTTCCCTTTCTTCTGATAGATTTGCTTCACCTTAATCTTACGCTCACATAAACATGCTCTGCCATGTAACCTGCAAGGACTTGCAAGATCTTTGTTTAGACATTCAAATTTGAGAGAATAAAACTCAAAAGATACCATTTTACAAGCACTGTACAAAACACATGTATGGATCCCCATTTCCTGATACAGCTTGTAGTTATTGTATCCACCTTTTTAGATAGTCATATGCTCTATTCTCTCACACTGTAAGGAAGCAAAAGAAGTGTATCATAAACTGAGGATGTTCCATTAGTTTGACTACAACTTTAATCACATTTACATTATCTAATGGTTTTTTGAGTTATGCTCATTCTATTAAGCACTGAAAGCACTAATGCTGAGAACAGGTAACTAAAACAATAAAGTCATTAAGAATTCTTTTTAGTAAATGCAATAACCAAATACCTGAAGATAAGGCATTATTTTATACCTTGGAATAATACTGTGGTTAGTTCCCAGTTTCCATCCACCTATCATAAAACTTCAGAAGCTGTATTATCTAAAAGAAATTGGAAAGTAATCAACTTACCAAATGTCTGTATGGGAGTGGCAAGGAATAAGCCCCTACAGGTCTTTGTCTGTTAATGGTTCTTCAACTCTTTGCTTTACAGTAGGCAAGATTTTTTTTTTTTTTACTGTCCTATGTTATGCAAGGATCTCCCTTGATACTTTTTTCCCTCTGATCCATCTTATCTCAATGTGTTGATAATTCCTTCTTTCCTTCCTAAGAAAGCTGTGGAAATGAAGCACTAGGGAGATGAAAGTCCCATCTGAGTCCTCAGACACTCTATAAAACCCACGGCAGCACCTTTTATTTCCATATATCTGTAGGAATTTGTCACACTTTACTGAAATCCTCTCAGGGGAAGTACAGCAGCTGTTTAACAATACTTGGCATTGGGCTACAATGTATTAAGGTGGGAAGTGATGAGCCAAAACATATCAAATTGAACTGCAGGGGCAAAGTAGGTATGCAAAATGCAAATCCTCAATCGGAATTTGGCCAATCCACCAGGACTAAAACTGCTACTCTTGCAAATAGTGTTGTGGAATTAAAATACAATTGTGGATATGCCAGATAGAAGTCTTACTAATCCCTTTGTTCAGGAACTTACTAAGAAACATTGACTGTGTAGATATCAGCCAATTTATTGAAGCTGTAGCCTTAGGGAGCTAGTGCAAGTTGTAATGCATTATGATGTTCTGCTCTGTGGCATAAGTGCAAAACATCTACACAATGAAAGTCAATCTTCAATGCATTTTTCTAGTGTGATGAATCAGAGTCAGTATATAATATTTAGGATCTACCTCAAATTTTTGAAATATTTTGTTCTTGAAAGTAAGAATTGTTTACGTCTCCAAAGTTTTAAAAATTACAGACTTTTTGGATGCATTATTGTTTTATTAAAGTTTAAATTAAAGGCAATAAAACATTGACTTAACTGAAGCAATAAGTTTTTTTGCACCAATATCAGCTTGGGATTTGAACCATGGCCTGAAGAGGGCTGGAGAATCAATTGTACTAAGAGAGAAAGGAAGATGTTTCAAATGGGTAGAACTGCAGGAAGGCAGACTAACTCAAGCTGTGTTGTGGCCATACTAAGAAATAGAAAGACTGGTAGCAGATGATCTGTAAGGTAATAGATCTGTTAGAGAAAGTACTGAAAATTATATATAAAATAAAATATAGGAAGGAGAACTAAACCAGGAGAGATGGTATGAGGGCAGTATTTCCTCTTCTTCAAAAAAGGAAGGTAGAAGAATTCTGCAAATATTGGAACCTAGGTATTGCTAGAACCTATATTTTCAGCAGTCATTGCAAGAAGAGGGTGCTGACGTAAAGGGCAGATCAATGCATGGAGTTTAGTATAGAGAAATGGAAAGCTGAAAGTCAAAGATCAAAGATGGTATTAGTTACAAAGTAGTTCTCTCTGAATTACTTCTGTTTGCCAGAAGGTCACAGGAGAAAATTAATTATATGACCAAAAATGTGATGAAAATACATGGAAGTCATATTCAGTTTTAATAGAAAATGCTCCAGATTCACAGATAAAGAACTGGAGTTTTTTAATTGCAAGAAAGAAAATGATTCATCAGAATCAGACAATAGTGGGCAATAATCACTGAAAGTGAAAGAAACAGGGTAAGAAGGACTCAGGCAAATAAATGCCTGTTATGATACAAAGATAAAAGCAGCATATTATGTAAAATTTAGTTTTTGCAGAGAATGTGCATTCTTATGTAAAGCAATAATTTATTAGGAATATGGGTCAATTAATTTCCATTGGATGAAAACTCATCTAAAGCAGGGTGTTCCCTAAGGCTCACCAAACTGTCATTTGTAGGCAGAATTCATTAAGGACTTTACCATTCTTGATTAAAATAGAAAGGAAAAGCAAATTTCAGATCTTTTACCTAACAAAAGCAACCAGCTGGTAGCTCACTTTTGATTCTTCATGATTGTGCAAAAGTATGGAATTACATATGTTTTATACTTGTAACTGTATTAATCATATGTGATTCTTGATTTCAGAGTCTACTTTGTTCAAATGCTCTAAGGCACTTTTGAAAGTGTCATAGCTTTGTGAAACGGAAGCCAAAATATTTCAAACCTTTTGAAAGGTACAACAGGAAATATTGTTGGTGTGTTATGATGCTGTAACAGTCATTTGACTTTGGTGATGATCACAGAATCACAGAATCACAGAATGTTAGGGATTGGAAGGGACCTCGAAAGATCATCTAGTCCAATCCGCCTGCCAGGGCAGGAACACCTAGATGAGGTTACACAGGAAGGCATCCAGGCGGGTTTTGAATGTCTCCAGAGAAGGAGACTCCACAGCCCCCCTGGACAGCCTGTTCCAGTGTTCCGTCACCCTCACTGAGAAGAAGTTTCTTCTCAAATTTAAGTGGAACCTCTTGTGTTCCAGCTTGAACCCATTACCCCTTGTCTTACTGTTGGTTGTCACCGAGAAGAGCCTGGCTCCATCCTCGTGACACCCACCCTTTATATATTTATAAACATTGATGAGGTCACCCCTCAGTCTCCTCTTCTCCAAGCTAAAGAGACCCAGCTCCCTCAGACTTTCCTCACACGGGAGATGCTCCACTCCCTTAATCATCTTTGTGGCCCTGCGCTGGACTCTCTCCAGCAGTTCCCTGTCCTTCTTGAACTGAGGGGCCCAGAACTGGACACAATATTCCAGATGCGGTCTCACCAGGGCAGAGTAGAGGGGAAGGAGAACCTCTCTCGACCTACTAACCACCCCTCTTCTAATACACCCCAGGATGCCATTGGCCTTCTTGGCCACAAGGGCACAGTGCTGGCTCATGGTCATCCTGCTGTCCACCAGGACCCCCAGGTCCCTTTCCTCTACACTGCTCTCTAATAGGTCATTCCCCAACCTATACTGGAACCTGGGGTTGTTCCTGCCCAGATGCAAGACTCTACATTTTCCCTTATTATATTTCATTAAATTTTCCCCCGCCCAACTCTCCAGCCTGTCCAGATCTCGCTGGATGGCAGCACAGCCCTCTGGCGTGTCAGCCACTCCTCCCAGCTTGGTGTCATCAGCAAACTTGCTGATAGTACACTCAATTCCCTCATCCAAGTTATTGATGAATATATTGAATAGTATTGGTCCCAGAACTGACCCTTGAGGCACTCCACTAGATACAGGCCTCCAACCAGACTCTGCCCCATTGACCACGACTCTCTGGCTTCTCTCCTTCAGCCAGTTTGCAGTCCACCTCACTACCCAATCATCCAGTCCACATGATGACAGAAATTGGTGTATATTATAATCAGAACATTAAAATCAAAACGAGAAATAAAAGAGAAAATCTCACTTTGGGCTGTGAAAACACATGTTCAATTCTACTACCAAGGAGCATTATTTGGCTGTCTTTGAAGCTCTCACAGAATGTTTAGCAGTTCCTTTAAAATCACTTATACTATATATTGCTTAGTAGCTGTTCCAGACCACCTGAAACTGACAGTTGTTTGACCTCAGAGGTAAAAAACTACTTCACAGGCAAGTGCAGAAGAATATATGCTAATGGTGGTCTTTTTAGTCCAGTCAGCAGAAAATGTGGTAAGTGGTCATGCTCATCAGTAGGGATTTGGAGAAGAAAAGGAACAGAAAAATGGAGGTTGTTGGGCATCCTAAGCACAACCACCCAGCAGCACAAGCTCTAAGGGAGAGGGAAGAACCTCTGAAACCCCGAGGAACCATGTGATAGTCTAAGTACTTTAGAGTTGCAAAGGACAGAGCTCACGAGCTCTGATGATTTGGGACTGTTTGTACCTATGTGTAGGTGAAAGAACAGATAAGCAGTCGAAGAAATGCAGACAGCTCTATAGCAACACTTGGAATTTATATTTGGGAGCTTAGTGGAGTATGCAGTGCCCTCAACAGCAGCTCCTGGTAAGCGCTCATTCTTAATGGGAAGTACTGAAAAAAAGATCTTTCCAATCATTATCAGACATATTTCACCTTCTAGACAAAGAATATATGCTAAAGTAGGCATTAAGTATTTGAGCTTTACAGTTCATTTGAGCTGTACAGACAAAACAAACAAAAAAACAAACAAACCAAATAAAAACTTTTGAGAACAACCTTATGCTCTTTTCTTTACAAAAGAAAAAACATATGCTGTGTAGATAAATTAGATGATGTGACACAACAGACTGGAGTTTAACTAAAACCATTGATCTTTACAAATTACACTCATTTAACAATTGGGATACATCGAAGTCCAATAGCACAATACTAAATTTTTTTTTTCTTTACTTTGCTTCTTTTATCTTTCCTCCTCCTGCTTTTTATTATCTGCTTCATTTTTTGGTGATGGTGCTAAATGCTAATGAGGTCATTCCCAGTCCTATCCCAGCCAGCCTTTTGGCATGATTATTTCTGGAGCTGAAAAAAACGTGTGGGATAAATGAGATTAACACAGCAGGGGACATTTTCAGAGGTTCATATAAGAGCTTCCACTGGTAGTTCACCTGGATGACGTAGGTTTATCTGCATTGCTAATTTGTGTGTGCATGCCTGCATGTGTGAATATGTGTATATTCTCTGTGGCAGTTCAGTCTCACAGAGGCTACAGTACTAGGAGGTGGCTTTCCCATTTTTCATAACTATGAGAAGGATCTATCTCTCTGCCTTTCTTGAGGTTATTTTTATTGCTGGACTGTAGAAGTATAAGGAAGGCTGGGGAGTGATATCCTCAGGGGAGCTGCAAAATGTAGAAGAGTCTCTATTAACATAGATACAGATTCTGTGAAGCTGTATGAAGCAGTCACCAATGATAAAATAAAAACAGCTAAAAGCCTCCAATGATCAGGCAGAAGTGAATTTGGACTGCGTTTTTTTTGTTTGGTTTTAAGAGGACTTTTCCTTTTTTTTTTTTTGGTTTGTTTTTGTTTGTTTGTTTGTTTGTTTGTTTTGGTGGCAATGTGGATTGTGTTATGCTAGTTTAAAAGAAAATATGTAAGTAACAAGTAACAACAGTAAGACAAGGGGTAATGGGTTCAAGCTGGAACACAAGAGGTTCCACTTAAATTTGAGAAGAAACTTCTTCTCAGTGAGGGTGACGGAACACTGGAACAGGCTGCCCAGGGAGGTTGTGGAGTCTCCTTCTCTGGAGACGTTCAAAACCCACCTGGACGCCTTCCAGTGTAACCTCATCTAGGTGTTCCTGCTCTGGCAGGGGGATTGGACTAGATGATCTTTTGAGGTCCCTTCCAATCCCTAACTTTCTGTGATTCTGTGATTCGGTGATGTAGAGCTGGGTTGACTAATGAGAGGATTTGTAGGGGTTTTGTTATATTTTTTGTTTGTTTGTTGGTTTGGTTTGAGGTTTTGGTTTTTTTAAATTTTTTTGTCTTGGATCTCTTTAACTTTTCATATCAGCTTAGCTATTTATTTCTTGCTTGGGTGATAGGTTTTGGGTTTTCCCCCCTTTTTTTTTTTTCCCTCCCCACAAGATATCGCTGAATTAGGTTAGCAAATATGCATTCATTTGTTCAAATCCTCAGCTGAGCTACAGTAACTTTGATGACCTCTTGTGAAATAGAGCTGACCTAAAACTTGCTTACTCTTTAACTGAGGTTTATCTGCCAAAAGAAGGCTATGTATGGCTATATTATCTCACATCTGTTGGTTGCTGACCTCCTTTTGGTTCTGACCACTGAGCTAGATAGATCTTGACTCTAATCCAATGTGACAGTTGTATGGTTCCTCTGTCTTGAAAGATTTTTGGCTGGTGCAGAGATCCTGTTGAAGCTCTTATGCCATTCTCATGTCCAACTCCAGAACAGGAGATAAGGGCAGAGAACTGTAACAACACAATAATGCTTAACTGCAAAGTTTGCTCCTAGATGCTACTGGTTTAGTGCAACAGAGGCTTGTGATAGGCACATTTTCTACTCTCAGAGATTTATGAAGTATTTAAGACAAATATGCATATGTACACCTTTTTCAGTACAGCTAAATGCAAAATAAAACAAAACAAACAAACAAACAAATATCCAACAAAGCTAACAACAGCTGTGTAAATGTACTGATTAGCTCTCTAAATGGGGAAGCATAGAGATTTATTGTTGTGCTTTTAGCCATTAAACTAGGAAGTAGCTGCCCCATCTTCCCTAATTTGCAGCCAATTCCTGACTCAGGTTTTCTTCCCTTGATCAGCTGAGAGTCAGCAGAAGTGTTGCATGAATAAGGATGAAATATAAGCTGAGTAAGGGCTCTTTTCTTGATCTACAGAGAGAGAGAGAGACAGAATGACTGTAGGATGGACAGTCTGCTATTTTAGTGGAAACAATTTATAATACAAAATATTTTTGGAAACCAAGGGTCTTTTAAGCTGTGTAGATCTGACAAAATATTTACCAATTTATCTACCCTCTTCCCTAACTGAATGGCTAGAGAAAAAATGAACCCACAGCTATGTATTGTTTTCAGAGATCTAACTTCTGGCTCCATATACAGCTGCTGCAGAGTAGATCGCAGACCACTGGCAGGTGAAAAGCCAGCATGCCTCAATGCCAATGCGTGGCCATTCTTAGAGACAAAGGGCAACAATCTTCTTTTCTTCCCTTACGCAGGAAAGATAACATGAGCTGAGGCCCACTTTCATTCCCACAGACGTCCACATCAAATTCTTACTGAACCTGAAGGGGGCAGAGCCAGGCGCTGTTTGAGCTCCTTTTATACTTTTATTTCCCCCCAGACAACTCCTCTTCTGAAGGCTCCATTTTTAAATGTTTTTTCTGACATGTCATAGTTTCCCTCATCGAATTCTAGAATACAGTTCCAACAACACAGAGGGAAGGAGGGCAAGAAGAGGGCAAGGCTTTCTTTTATTTCTGGAAATTGATAACACTTTCCTCCAAGGTAATGGAACACCATGAGGTGTGCTCTTGCGTATTACTTCCTCTCCTAATTAAATTGAATGTGATAGTGAGAGCAGGTTGACATTGTTAAAGTAAATGATCCAGGGCTTTGGTAATGAAGACACATCCAGAGTGAAGTTTATTGTTTTAATTTTAATCTTGAACAACCTGAACACTATTGAGTAGGTTGTTCTAAAATATCCTGCAGCACATTTTTCCTGTGAACTACGTTTCAGCATGCTGCATACAAAATCATTTATAATAAGTTGATTTATGGATTGAAATGGCTTATTTATACGCTGTGTGAATTGATGTAGAATGTTTACTGACTTTTTTTCTGTAATAGCCTATCATTAACCAGAATTCCCAGAGTAGGAGAAAAAGGGTTAGACACTGGAGACTAAAAAAAAATGTTATACCATGTCACATCTGCTTGGATAGGATCAGTTTTTATTAAATATCAATTTCAAGATGATTAATTTGATTTTTCTTGTCTCCTAGCCAGAAACTGGATTTGGAGGGAGGCACCCAATATATTAAAAATTGGGAGTTTTAGCAAATCTGAGCAACATAAAATATTAATTTACATTGGGAAAAGACTAAAAATAAAACCCAAAATCAAAAAACATATGCCTGTGCAAAGTCATTGCTTACCTGTTTGTTACACAGTATATTTTACCTTTCTATAATTTTAGGACCTGAATCTCCTGTCAGTGCACTTCACTGTTATAACATGAGTGTACCAATTCACTAGAATTATACCAATCCAGCAGAACACAGAATCAAGCTTGATGCTCCTTCCAATATTAAAAAGCCATTTAATAACAGACAGTATGTCTGGTATACTACATTTCTGCAGCAGAGCAGCTTTATTATGTACTGTTGCTTAACAACTGTTGCTTAACAACGGAAAGGGTAATCCTGGCTCTTCTATCACAGAGCCCTCTGAACTAGCATCAGTACTAACATCTACCTATCTGTAAGGATAGGTTGGAGAGGAGGAAATGGTAATATGAGTGGAAGGCACTGTAAATATTCCTGCCTTCTGCTGATCTGTTTTAATCTCACATACCTTGAGCATTCTCACCTTTAAGTGCCTAATGCATGTGGGGGTTTCATAAAAGATAATAAATATGAATAACAGCCTGTAGCACTCCCACCCTCATGGATCACACTTTAGCTACCTGGATTCCTATTGTTTTTCCTTTTTTATTCACAGGATGGTTATCTTTATTTTTACGTATTGTGCTCAGGAGAGTTTAGCAGGTTAGTTACAGATTACTGCAATTCTGTTACTCAGTAATGATATCAGTAATGAGAATAATGGTAAAAATTCAGTCAAACAATGAATATGACAGCATAGCACCAGATTTTATTTTGTATATGCATGGCAATTGGAGGGTGATTTCAAAATGACAAAGTACTCAGGGTTTCAATAATACTTCCTGCAGCTGTGTTCTCCCTTAAGCTTTACTCTCCATTTAAGAAAGAAAAAAAATCTAAATCTAAATTATACATTATGAACTCACAATTTATCCATTTCAATATCAAGGGGAAGTTGAAAGCCAGTGCAGCCATGAATGAGCACTATGGAAAGCTTCAGACCAAAACTACAATTTAAAAGTAATAGGAGGAAGAGGAGAAAAATGTTCCAAGGAAACAAAAAGGTTTCAGAAATCTGGAAAACAACTTCAAAACAAGATTTACACGTAGAAAAATGTTAGCTAAGTTCTTAGCAGTTCCCCTTTCAGAAAGGAGGTCTAATGGATTTATGGCAATATCTAAAAGGAGATTGAAGGTGGTATGCACACTGATACAAAGGGAAGCTGTCTACCCTAAGTTTTCACATTCAGAAAGGAAAGGCTTTCTCCATTAGGGAAAATCAATGCAAAGCCAGGGCTAAGATTTATCTCTAAATTCTATTTAAATAAGCCTTCCATTTCAAATGAGACAATTTAGTTCAGTGTCCTTAGATCAGGGCTAGATTTAATATTTTTTAGTGTGTGTTTGGTGTCCCCTTTGTACACCTAACTGATCAGACATGGAGACACCCCTCTCTCAGAGTCTAAATTCAGGAGATGCTTGAGCCCAGACAAGAAATTATCTCTTCTGTGGACCTTCCCACAGCATAAGTGTATAACAAGCCCTCCACCCCGGTTTTCTGCTGTTCAAATAAACACTGATGACTGGTGTCAGCTACCTAATGATATGCAGATTTTTATTAACTGTCTTGAACCTTCATTTTTGCTTCAAATGCATTTTAGGAAACAAGGTTTGTGGGTTTTGTTTGTCTGTTTGTCTTTGTGGTTTTTGTTTTGTTTTAGTTTTGTTTGCTCTTTTTTTTTTTTAATGTATCAGTATATTTTGTACTAAAGATTTTCTGTAGGAACAAGCATGCACCACCGCAGTCAAATCAAAACATCTAAATTTCACCTCTTGTCATTTCTCTGTCCAGCTGTCTGTTTTATAGATTTGGTTATATTTGGAATATAGCTGCTTTTAAAAAGGTTACTGAGAACATATTTATTCATGCCCGCAGACTGCTGAGGTTCCCTGTTGTTGTTGTATTGACAGATGTCTTTTCACTAGCTCACTATTGTGATCATTGTAATTTCTAAAGGTATTTTTTTGTAGTACAATGCACTACTATGCACTGTGGTTGCAGTACATTGTCGTCCACACACGTGCAGACACCTGCCATCTGAGCTTACTCTGACTAATGCTGAAGTATCAGCCACCTTTTTGCATGGGAAGGCTGGAGCAGAAAATACACATGCATAGCGACAAGCACAAGCACACACACAAATTTCTCTTTCCAACATGCTTAACCCAGTGGCAAAACAAGGGCTTCATGTATGATTGCTCAGTCACAGAAGCAAAATGTGTTGAACAGCAAAGCTAAAACCTGTGCTCTTTCTCTACCAGAGGGAGAGGGACCAGCTGCAAATAAGCAGTGGTGTTTACTATCCTTACCCAGGAATTCCTATGACAGTCTTTTCTGTCTTCCCATTATCTATTTTGTGTTTTCGCTTATGTTGTATACATGCTCTTTCTTCTCTTTCTTATGCTCTGAAATGGATTACACCTGCTCACAAGGCTCTATACTCTTTCAATGACCCTTCGGGTGCAGTTTTATGTCCTTGATGCCTCTGCTATCATCCTGAGTCTATGTTCCAACAGCCCCTGATATCAACCACTGCTTGCTACAGTGGTCCTGCAAGGACTTGGGAACATATTTAGCTTTTCCCTCATAGTTAAATATTATTTGTAGCTATGATCATATAATACAAAATATCTGGGCATGCTGACTTAACTGCATATCGAATTAAAATATTTCATAATGGGACAGTCTTAGGTATAATCAGGTCTGTTTTCAGAGATTTTTTTTCTTGGGTACTATGCCACACTGCATGGGACACAGAATATGCATGGAATTCCTGTTAGTGAAACCCTCTCAATATCCTGTATTCCCCCTGTACTCGGCACTGATGAGGCCCCACCTTGAATACTTTGTTCAATTTTGGGACCCTTACTATAGGAAAGACGTTGAGGTGCCGGAGAGAGTTTGGAGAAGGGCAATGAAGCTGTTGAGGGGTCTGGAGCAAAATTCTTATGAGGACCAGTTGAGGGAACTGAGGCTGTTATTACTCTCTACACATTCGTGAAAGAAGGTTGTAGTATGGAGGGTGTCAGTCTCTTCTCCCAAGTAGCAAGTAACAGGACGAGAGGAAATGGCCTCAAGTTGCACCAGGGAAGGTTCAGATTGGATATTAGGAAAAATTTCTTTACAGAAAGGGTTGTGAAACACTGGAACAGGCTGCCCAGGGAAGTGGTTGAGTCACCATCCCTGGAGGTGTTTAAAAGACCTATAGATGAGGCTCTTAGAAACATGGTTTAGTGCTAGATTTAGATTATGGTTGGACTCAATGATCTTAAGGGTGTCTTCCATCCAAAATGATTTGATGATTCAGAGATCTGAAATATGCTGTATTAGCTATAATGAAATGAAAATGCAAAGACAGGTATTGTGCTGAGCTTCTGGATGTGTACTGCTCTATGGAACCAATGCCACTGGCCTGTAGAAATATCAGAATGAGCTCTGACAGGTATTGCATCCGTGGATGGAGCTAGTCTACATAATTTAGTTGTGTCTCTTAACATGGCCCAGAATTCTAGAGGGAGATACACTTTGCTTGTTAGACCCGTTTGAAGATTATTTCCAGTTTGCATTTGGGATGGAATGGCCTAATGCAGAAGCACATGTCAGAATCAAAGAGCTAGAAAGCAGCTTTGCTTTCTTGATTTGGGGTCCTTTGGAACAGCAAGCTGACCATGACTCAGCTGTCTGCCCTTGCAGCAAAGAAAACTCACCACTTAATAGGCTGTATTAGAAAGACTATAGTCAAAATGTCAAGGAAACTTATTCTTTCCCTCTATTCAGCATTTGTGAGTCCACATCTGGAGTACTGTGTCCAGTTGTGGGCTTCCCAACAAAAGAAAAATAATTGATATACTGGAGTAATTCTTCTGGAGGAACTCGAGGAAGTCCAGGGGTCTGGAGCATATGGGATATAAAAGGAGACAGAGACAACCCAGTCTGTTCAGATTTATACTAAGGTACCAAGAGGAGGGCATAGAAAAGCTGGAGCCTGGCTCTTTTCAGAGGTGAATAGCATAAGGGTAAGAGGTAACAGAGAGAAGTTGGAACACAATAAATTATTTAAGCTAAATATACTGGATTTTTTTTTTTCAATGAACATCACCATGTACCAGGTTGCCTAAAGTGAATGCAGACTGTCTGTGCCTCTGTATATTCAAAATTCGGTCAGACACAGTCCTGAGCAGCCTGTTCCATTTGTACCTCCTTTGAACAGGAGGGTGGGCTGGAAACCTCTGTAGGTCCCTTCTAGCCTACACAATTCTGTGATTAAATGTTTGCCTAAATTTTTTGATTGCGGGGTGACAATAAAACCGTGGCAGATGTATTGTTAACCTCCCCCCCCCGCCCCTTTTCTCCTTCAGCCCCTCCCTCTCCCCACTTCCCACTAAGGACAGACAATTGGGAGGGAAAGAAGGACAGAGAGAAGAGAGTTGGAAAAAATTAAAAATGTTTTACTAATGCTACTAATAAAAATAGATAAAATAATACAAAATATACAAAACCAATCTTGAAAGTCCCGGCAGCTGCTCCAGCAGATGTAGGGCCGGCACCCGAAGTCCTGGACTGGACTCTGCAGCCAACCGGAGCTGGATTCAGTCTGTCACTAGGCCTCAGTTCGCAGGGACAACTCGCAAGGTCCTCTCCCAATGTCAGCCATAAGGAAAAGGGACAAGATCCTCGTGATCCCCCACTTTTATATGAAGTATGACGTGAATGGGATGGAATATTTTAGCTGGTCAATTTTCATTTTACCTCCTGCATGCACATCTCGTGGGATGCATCATTATCAATGACCTTGCATTCCATTGCTATGTCTACCAAAACATGTACCTAACTTTCAGGAAAACTGCAGTTAGTAAGAAGACTTTAGCTGACAGGGAAATTCACTAAAAGAGAAACTTGTTTTTAACAAAACCAGGACATGCACGAAAGATGAAAGCAAAGTCTAAAGAAGACTGCCTCCTTAATTGTGTCATCCTTCTTCCCATTAATTCCGGAAATAGCATAAACAATTTTCTTATTGTAAACAGCTACATAGGCATAACAGAATCATACCGTAGAAGTACCTGTGAAGGGTATCTCATTCAACAGCACTGAATGGCAGAAACTGTTCTTCGGACCGACTCTTACAGATGCAAATGCCTCACTGGAAATGTCTCAAGTTCCATGAGATGAAAAGCACGCTTCCAGTCTACTTAATTAGGAATAAAGCCCTTTCATGCAAAATATAGAGGATTATTAGAAAATAGTAGGTTCTCCTTTCAATTGGCATTTTGTTAAGCTTTTACTTGAGTGTCTGATGGGGTTTCAGTGTCAAATTTTTCTGTGTATTCTACTGGATAGACCTGTGATTCAGAAAGCAGGAAATTAATGTTGGAAGTACCACCCATTTTAGGGGAGACTGATCTCATCATAGAGGGGAGAAGTCAATAGTGGTAACCTAGGATTGTTGCCGCTGTTTATAGGAATGTTTTGTCTGGGTTTTTTCAATGATGGAACTCTGATGAAAAATGTGTAGAAGACAGGTATGGTTCTGCTCCTTCTTGCAAGACTGGAGGCAGCTTCCCTTTTACCCACTCTCTGACTTCATGACTCAGAGAGCATCTGCAGAGAAGGGCAGAAAACAAACCCAAGTGCTACATCCCTGGTTACTCACACTGCCGAACTGTTAGCTTCCTCCCCAGCTCTGCTGTGGTCCTCCAAAACCAGCTTTCTCTCCAGAATGAACCTTCAGTGGGGAGCATGAGCCTTCATCTGTGACCAGTGACTTGGCCTCGTGGACAGTGATTGATCTCTGTCCCTCTTTTATTTATCCGTATGGGCACAGCAACAGGGGCTTGAATTTAAGGGTAGAGACTAGAAGCACATCTTACCTAAGAACACTACATTTGCCTGCAACACCAAAACATGACTTATACA
Source organism: Caloenas nicobarica (assembly GCF_036013445.1). NCBI lineage: Eukaryota > Metazoa > Chordata > Aves > Columbiformes > Columbidae > Caloenas > Caloenas nicobarica. The sequence continues at coordinate 179,403,711 of NC_088245.1, forward strand.
GCTTTGTGAAACTGAATATGCTTCAGTTCACTTTTTGTAGAACTGGAAAAAACCCAAGGGATTCTGTCCAAATTTACAATGAATCTGACTTCGTGCCATTTCATGGTTTTGCAAACAAAAAGCCCAATTGACAAAATATAGGAAAAATAAATGTACAACCTGGCTTTCTGAGCCAGTCACTAGTATACCTATAATTAATTGCTGGTTGGGATTTTAGCCTCCTGTGGCAACATTAAAGCATTTATTATTTACTTTCCTGATTTATAACTGATGGAGTTGCAGTGCTATTATGCACATTTGTATTTATACTTATTTTATTATATTAATATTATTTTAATATCAGAGCAGATTTTCCAACGTTGTTTTGTTGGCATATGTTTCTAGCTCTCTGGGATTAGTGATTTTAGATAGGCATTGTATCATATATGTCTTTTCTGAACTCATACTTTGTATTTTGATAGAAGAGAAGAATTCAGGTATCAGAAAACAGACCGTCTGCAGAATTTGTGAAACTCCGTGTGATTATGCATACCAAGAAAACAAAGGTTATAAAACTAGAAATATTAAGATACAACAATGTTCGGTTTATATGAGGAGTGCAATAAGTACTTCTTTTTGGCTCTATCCTCATGTACATGTGAGATACATGATTGATAGAATCAAGCTTGAATAGGTGTAAGTCAGTCCATTTTTCTGTTAATCATTTAAATAACATCATTTAAAGCTAAACTGAATGGGTATTTTTCTATAATTATATGTATATACAAGCCACATTGAAACTGTTACACTGAAAGATAATAATTAATAATCACTACCTGTGTATTGTAAAACTCTGCCCACAAATGTTTCAAGGCAAAAAAAAAAGGCAAAAAGGAGGAAAAAGATCCCAAAGTATTAAGAGCTTCCTAAAGTTCATTGAATGGACGCCAAAGCTTTTAAATATGCTATTCAAAGAGGACAGGCTTTTATGCTAAAATCCACATTGTATGGGAGTTTGTGACACTGTAATTGTTTCAATGATGTATCCACAGTAGCATTTTTTCACTTTAACAAGGTTTTGCGCTAATGCTTCTCAAAAGCCACATGTGCAATGTTGTTTAACTGTTTAAAGCATAACTGCATTAATTTATGATATTAAGATGAAGTTTATATAAATCTGATATAAAGACTTTGCCTGTAGCCTTAGAGTACTTTGGTCCTTCATTTGAATTCTCTAATTATTACTACTGCTGTGTAAAATACCATCCTTAGAGTGAATTTGATAAAAAAAAATAAATAAAAAAAATTATTAAGAGTAGAATTTGCTGTTGCAATGGAAACACAGCTAGCCATTTTTCTCAGTACACAAGTGGGAGTAGAACCCAGCTTATGCTCCCCTTGCTCATTTTCTGACCTCAGAACTACTAACATTGCTGTTGAACTTTACTAAAACTTTAGTACAATGTACATGGTTAAACTCTCATCTTCTTTACAAAGTGCAATGTTCTCTTAACCATGTCAGGGCAAAAACAACAACAGGAGCTCCAGATGTACTTGCTCTTGAAGGATAACCATCCTCTTGGTAAAATGATTGTATACACACAAGGTAGAGATTTCTGGAGCGTGCATGCTTTTTATACAGAGTCGCTATTCAGAATAGAAAGAAACTCTAAAGTCCCGTTACAGAATAGTTGGTAGAGAGAACATATCTGTTGTAAAAACTATTGATACAGTTAGACAAAGCAGATAATCTTTCAGAGTGTTTTCTAAAGCAGAGGAGGCTTCTGTATCAAAAGACTGATTTTTTTCGGTTGTATCAGGTATTATCTCCTCCTGAAAACCTTGCTTCATTCATATGCCTCAATCTTCAGGGCTGTAACAACACCTATTAGATGAAAATATTCTTATTTAGGAATGTCTTTGAAATATGTGCTTGTTAAATATGCTCATGCATCAATTACAGTCAATGACACTCAAACACTGCTAAATGTCAAGTACAGCTTTAAGTGCTTTCCTCAATCATTTCCTAAAGGAATGGTTTGTGGTTTTGTACTTGTGTTTGGTTTTCCGATTTGCTTGCTGTACATTGCAGCATGCTGGAGTGGACACCTGGACACTTGGGTTTTCCTCTTCCTCTGAATTACTGCCTTGTACTTCTAACTAGAGGAAAGTTACTGTGTGGCGGAAAAAAAACACATGCAAACAAACAATAGTGGTTTTTTTGTTGTTGTTTTTAAGATGAAAGTTTCTGTGTGGAAGAGCAATAACTTGGTTTGCTCCTTTCCTGTGGTTAGGCTGTCAAACTGCATAAAACAGTGTTTTTAAATATTACCAATACTTTAAGGCAGTTTGATTTAAGTTTCCCTGCAGTACTCATTCCCTAGTCCAGTGACACAGTTTTTTTGTTGGTATATGTTATGTAACACACTGGCATTCCTCATTACCGTAAGAAGACTGAGAAGTTTACAGAGGTGCACTTTGTATCTGATGTACCTGTGAGATTACAAAAGCCGCTTATTCAATATATCTATCTTGCAGTTATTTACATAACAAAAAAGTCATTCCTAAACAAGATGTGTGATAGCTTCGTGACTGATTGCAGTCTCATCGAATGCAAGTAAGTGCCTGTAAACAAAACTGCAACTGAGTAGTCTATTTTCTTTGTCTGTGCTGAGAGTAAGGCAGAAAATCAACATGCAACTTAAATAACATCCTTTCAACTTCAATATCCTAATATACTGGTAACACAGGGAAGGTGTTTTTTAATACATACACCATATATCATATATGTGACTGTTTACTTTTCCTAATTATTTTCTTGACATCTACTTCTTCCAAAAACTTCCTCAGAATGCTGCACCTGGTTTTCAAAATATGAACACAGGCATGTTTATTTGGCAGGCAAAAATGGGTTTGCAGTATGTGCCTTGACATGTTCCAAGGTAGTTTTGACTTGCGTGACAGTGAATTTGCGATGGCAAAGGCCTGCCGTGTTTGTCTTGCCCACCATCTTCGCACGTGCTGCTGACACTTTTGTGTTACCAGTGGCTAACAAAGCCCAGCTCTACCATGTCTACATGTAATGGCAATTGTCTGTTCTAAATGGCATGAGGTCGTAGCTCATGAAGTGTAGATCTTCATAGTGGCCCTGTCAAGTCACAGAGGAGCAAACAGCCCTTCACAAATTTTCATTCCACTTGTAGCCTGATTAGCCATGTCTTTAAGACAGACTTTTCTATGAACTGGTATATGTCTCCATAAGGAAATTCATTAAAAGAAGGAATAAATATGTGCATCGTCAGATAAGCGAGTCAGTCCAAGGTAAAAGTCAAAGATAGATATTGATGTCACGCATTGTAAATTAAAAGGAAATAGAAGTTCAGATTATATGTTACCATAAGTCTCATGGTAGTCATCCTTTTCTGAGGTTTCTATGCACTTGGCCCTACTATGCTTCATTCATTGCTTATTGTAAAACACTTCTGTTTAGGTAACTGGTCTATTTTTTTCCAGAGGTAGGCAGTAAAATTCAACATTAAGAAATTTTATGGCCCAAGTGGCTAAAGAGCTATGGCTAATACTATTATTGACCTAGAATTTATTTCTGGACTGGGTTCAGAAAAGGTCTCTGCAACTCCACCCAACCCTATTTTGCAATGACTATTACAGTCATGTTCTTGTACATTCATTATCGTAAAGCTGGATCCAGTATTGACTTTCTGTCTTTCCTAAATAGAAGATTAAAGTGACTATTCTTCCTGTTTTGCTGGACCTCAATTCTGATGGTACTAAGCAGATGACATCCAGTACTTCTCTTTTTTTAAGTCAGGTTTTATATTTAATGATTTGGAAATACCCATTCAAAGGAGAAATAAGCTGGAGAAAATCTATGCTCAAGGCCTTAGGCATATAGCTATTGGGACATATGTGCTGTGTTTTTTGTGGCTAAATTTGTCTTCTTCATGTGTATACACATGTGTGCGATGTCTGAGTAAGATCCTAAGACAGGAAAGCTTAAAAAAAAATAAAAGCAAAAACCTCTTCTCTCTCAGTGAATTAATTTACTGCAGGAGTCAAAGCTCTTTCCTCACTGGAGGATACCAAATGGATTGGTTATTGACAAACTTTGCTTTTGGTCTTCAAATACCATGGTAAGTACCAAGATGTTCTATGTAAATGGATTGAACTTCACAACTCAGAAGCCATGGGAAAGAAAGATATGTTTCCTGAATTTCCCTTGCTCTGAGAACTGATCAAAAACTGTCTGTCTTCATGTGACTTACTACGGTGTAAATTTTTATTGTTTGGGAAGTTAGCTGTTTTATATTTGGTGCAAAGTCCTATTCTGTGGCACAGATGAGATCTATAAAATATATAATAATTTTAAAAGGGTGTAACCAATAGTGAAAATTATATGCAGTTGTGAGAAAGACACAAGAAATATGAAAAAGTTTCTACTGGTGCTGATTTGGGTTTTTTGTTGATTTTAAGTTTTTATTTTGATGTGACTGTGGTTCTTAGGTGTTTTAGTAGTACCTGTAGATAATAAGGAAAATATATGCTTCTCATTGTCATGGTGTTGGCCTTCCAAACTTGGGTATTTTATTGATCTTGAATTGACTTCTATTTTTGCTGTGGCGACACTTCAAAATGAACATCACATCCCTAATCTCCGTAAGCACAGATGGAATTCATCAGGGAGCCGTAATTCCAATTTTTTTCCCTCCTCCTTTCATTTTGAATGACAAGTGTAATAATAATGAGATCAGAAGAAGACATAATCTTTAAAATTAGAGAAGGAATGGCTAAAGTGAATGGTTGTATTAATATAATATTAGTGAACTAAGAAATTACATTTCCATCATGACAAAATTAGAGACTTTCTGGAAATGCTTGCACAAAGCTGAAAGTCACATGAGCTTTTCAGAAGATTAGATGCAGATAATGAGACAGGACATCATCTATGCACTGTGAAAATGATGTGCCACGAGACCATGATATTTAAGACAGGGAGAAGGGGAAAGGGCAGTCTTTTCTATCTGAAAGGAAAATGGGATTGTATTGTCCCCAGTTGTTATCCTGGACTCAGCAGTATTTCAGAAAAGTCTTATCATGAGTAAATGTTTGACATATTACATCTTTCACTGGCAGACACCAAGGTCTTTAGGTTTGTTTGTTCTTTATTATTACACTTCAGCATGAGTGGCAGAGCTAGTTACAGTCATAAGTACATTTGAACTGAAATGAGCTACCTAGGAATCAACATCTAATTTTATATTCCTTGCTAAAGCTGAGGCTAAACAGTTTCTACTTCAGAAGCCAAGGGCTATTCAATTTGATGTTCCTCTAACAATTGTGGATGATGCTGATTGCTTCCCTGAAGTTAGAAACACCTAAAAAAAGGCAAACAGACTCAGCCTCTGGGGAATGCCTTCAAATGCATCCTTTTTCCCATATGGACAATGTCAGCATTTACTTTAGAGGAATGGCTTCATGTAATGGGAGATAATACACTAAAATGAAGTAGGATGGAGGCTGTTTTGTACAGCTTCAGTCTACAGTCTGTCTGCCAATCTTCATAGATCATAATCAGTGCATTACATCTGCTATTTATCAACATGAAAAGAAGGTTGGAAAGCAAAATTATGCTTTCCATGTTTTGTTTTACTTTAGGGGTAGCTCTTTCCATGCCTGAATTTGGAATGCAAATAAAATTTGAACTTCTAAGATGTCCTCTTGAACTCACTGTCAGAAGTTCCTGTTCCAAACAGGCTGAAAAGTTTACATTCTGATTAACAGAGGGAATCTAGACAATTCATTTAAAATAAAATTGAATGTACATTATTTACTTAGCTAGTAAAATTGAGCCTAAGAAGGTAATCTAGTTTCCCTCAGTTGTCAATGGGAAGACAGAAATATTTTAAATAGTCATCCCCTCTATTTCGTGAGAGTGTTTAAGGGAAGGGAGGAAACTCTCACTCTGAAGCTGGTTTTGTTTGTCCATTACCTTGGCTATTTTTGCCTACTCTGTTGTTACAAACTCTATGTGTTGTTTACGTCTAATTCAAAGTACGAGCTGCAGCAGCTCATTTGCTTTAGGTCTCTGGTCTCATGGTTTTCTTTTCATGTCCATGGCTTTAAGGTGCTATTCAGCCCTCTGTCTGTCCTCCACACTGTGAAACATACTTCAAGTGTGTGTTTTTAGCATTTATTTCAAATGGCATGAAATTAAAAAAAGAAATCCAATTTAATATAAATTTTAAAACAGAATAAAACAAACAAAACCCACCAAACAAACACAATGACAACAAATTAACATCTTCCTGTTAACAAATAATAGAAGAGTGACTCTACTACAATTAAAGAAATAGCTTCATTTTAACAATAGCAAGCTAAATGCTGCGCTACTATGTAAGAGATGGCTGATAAATGTTGCTTTGAGTTCAGTAGTCCAGGACTATTGCTGGACGAATAGTGAAATACAGTGTTTTGTTATTATAACTTAAGAATGCCTAGACTCGGAATCCAAAATGTCCAACATATCAGTTCTATTTGAGTTTGAACGAAATTTGAGGACTCAGCTGCCTGGTACTCATGGATCTTTTCAAATTTTATTCCCCTGGTAATCATAAAAGCAGGGCCAGAATTACTTTCAAGGTAGAATCATTGTTATTTGCATAGCATATGCTTTCATTTTAGTTAGAAATGCACATTTTTTATTACAATTCCCTTGAAAAATCAATGGCTTAAACCAAAGAGAAAAAAAGTCTCATGAAATTCCCAGTAGTTTTGTTAAGTCCAAAACTAAAATAAACCAAAGAAAAAGATGTAGAGGTTTCATAAAACTCAAACACATCGCCATAGTATTGCCATCCTGCTACTTAACCTGTGAGGAGAATATTGCAGAACTGCACTCCTTGCTGTGTCTGTGATTTTGACTGTTTTGTTTCAGTAGCTAGGGTTAAAAAGCTGTCAGAGAAACGGATGCCTCAGGGGTCAAATACCACTCAATCAAATCTTCAATTCCTGGATCTCCAAACAACGTGTACTCTTAAACCTGTCTCTACCATACGCACCTGCTGAAGAGTCCTGTGCTCAACAAAAAAAATGAGGCCTATGAAAGACGTGTTTCCAAACAGAACATGAAAAGTTAAGTCTGTAAGCAAAGGGCAATCTTCCTACTGGTTACTAAGCAGATATCTTCTCACTCAGTTCCATAAGCACTAAAATACAAGGTCATATCCATGTTTGGTTCTTTCTCCTGTCTTCATGTGTCTTGAGTGATTCAGCTGGCACAGCGATAAAGGAGCATCACTCGTGCTCCAAAACTCAGTGCTGAGGAAAAAATGAGGGAAACTTAAGAGTTTGAGAAAGAGGGATTGGCAAAATTAGAGCTTTGGACTAGGAAGAGAAGAGAATGTGGTGTGTGGATCAGTAGATGTGTGAGAGTGAAAGCTGTGAGAGAGGTTGTTGGCACTGCAAGACACCTCCCCTTCATTTGGCTTCTTTGTGGTGGTGTGGGAAGCACCTCTCCCACACAACTATGCAACTACACAAGCTATGAGTGTATTGTTCATAAAGGAATGAAAGGCATTGACCTATGACTTTGAAGATCGGCATCATAGAGTAACATCATATTCACACTGTTCAACATTAGTCCTCTCTGGAGCAAAGTGGCCATGTGCAAACTGTGCAGTCTAACATCACAATTAGTACCGGAGCTCACTAAGACTCTTGTGAGTCATAAGAGACGTAATTATTTCAACTTTTATTTTGGAAGTAATGTGTGGGTCTATTGCTGCTTGCAGGCTGGGAGATTTTATAGTATGAAAAAGAGGATTAGTATTCCATATGATATAGCATATGGGTGCTTGAGAATGCAGTCTTTTGAGTAGGTGTTTGACACAGTAGGGTAGAGAAACTAACACCAGTGTACCTTCTCCATGCTACCTTTTGGGAGTGCGATCTGATATGAACAGCCTTCCAAGAAAGTGGGAAGAAGGCTGCTCCTGTTTGGTAGAGGGATAGAAATTAGTCACGGTGAAAAACAGATGGAGGATGAAAGGTCACAGCATAAATAAAAATTCAACGTGAGCTTCTAATACAGTGCTGTGATAAAATCATGCTAATGTGGTTGTGAGTTAATGTTTGCTGCTAGATAAGTTTGAGTTTGAAAACTCTACGCTTTATTCATATTCATTTGCCTAGTATAAGCCAAGTCCAGGCTAGATCCTTCCCATTGTATATAAACACAGATATGCATGGGAGGTATTTGAATCATATTGAATCACTGAAATTATACAATTATTTGTATATTTTTCATCTTATAAATCACTTTTTGATCTCTTTTGATCAGGAACCATGAGTAATAACCACCTAAGACCAAATCATCATGTTCTTTTTTTAAAGGTTTTTACTATTTGTGTAAAGTATAATTTTTGCCTATGTACTATCACTACAGGCAGAGAAGATTCCAGCATTAAAACTGCAAAATTGTTTATGACTGTTTGAACAGTTTATCAACAAGAATTTATCATTTTACTGTACATGTTATCTTCTAATTTTATAATACCTTACAGAATTTGATTTTTTTTTTTTTTAAATTTCTGGCTCCCTGATTTTGATGATAGCAGGGTTTGAATTTTTTTATTGTTTATGGGGAAAGCAGAGAATCCTAAGCAGACTGACCATATGTAAATCCAACATTTAATTATTTTTGAGAATGCAAGTGAGGAGAAAGGGAATGCCACAACCCTTTCTTTCTCACGATATATAACCATGTCTTCTCCCATCTGCAACTGTAGGATATCTAAATGTTGTACCTATGATATTCTTTTAGTTTAATAGCTGTTGTTAGAAAAGAGTCATGCCTCATTTTTATGCATAGCAATAAGCCATGGTCTTGAAAGGTAAACCAAAATATGTTAGAACCATTTGGATATTTTAGCAGAAACATGTATTTCTCTTCTTTTTCTTGCGAAGTGGAAGTTCAGTAGATTTTCTTAACTCCAAGGGCAGAAGGATGTTACTCTCAGTGGGGCTGAGCAAACAAGCCTAGAGAATAGATAAATTTAGGGAGGAGTAAATCAATTTAGTGACAAGGAAGAAATGGGAGCAGAGAGAACTACATCTCTTAACCTCGCAGCATGGGAAAGGCATCTGTCTGAAGGACACAACAAAAATTAGTAGAATACAATCATAGGGATGGGTAAATTATTGCTTAGTGCTACAAGGTCTCCTATAACATCACATTCTTAATTTGACAACTGAGTTATAATTTACAGCAGGAATGAGTTTGCCGATGGCAGATTTGGCTTGGGACAAGGGAATGCTTACTATATCACTACAAAATATCAAACCATCTGTTTCATATAGAAAGGCACAGATTGAGAAGAATAGTTATCAGTGCAAACCAATATTCCTGATCCTCATATACCCAGAATTGTGTTAGTACTGCACATCTTAGGGTATATATGTAGACACATATATAACATATATATACTGTGCCTTTAAATCTCTTCTTCTCTGTCAGTCTCTGTCTTGCTCGCAAATGCACACACTCACACAAACAGCTGAAAATACAAAGTCTACATGCAATCAATTTTGTATCACAAACAGAAGAAATTCCATCTTTCAGCTTAAGGCAGGCATCAGGATCAGATGGATTTTCAGCCAAATATTATAAAATATTTAAAGACATTTTATATCTCATCTTACTGAGTACTTATAACCATGACTCCAAAATGAAGCTCTTCCAAATTGCATAGGATTTGCTGTTATTTCTTTATTAATAAAAAAATAGCCATTTCTGATGTGTGGTTCATAAATATTCTGTTACTGAATAAGATTTTAATATGCTTTGAGGAAAAAAAATATCAAAAGCTTTGGGCCTTAATGAAAACCACGTATTGTGTCTCAGGAGGTTGCCCCAACAAGTAAAATGCAAAACACTAGATTAGAGAAAGTGGTTTAATTCATCCCTATCGAGGTGGCTTTACTCATAGCTAACACACTGCCAGGAATATTCAGAGTCTGACAGAGGTAGTAAATTTTATCAAGGTTTTATATAGCCAGATATATAGGTAGATGGAAAACCAGGGTTTTTTTACTTAGAGATCATCACATAAATGGAGTACGATTACGGTGGCACCTGGGAATAGGGAAGCTAAAACCAAGGACATCTCAGCTGAATAAAGTAAAACAAATCCAGAAACCTCTAATATTTAATACAAGTAAAATGAATTTGAAAACTTATTAAAGTTGATCAATAAGAATGAATTGGAAAAGACCATAAGACCCTGGGTCTGTGGACAAGTTCAGGAAATAAGGTATCTGGAATTATTTTTATTTGGCTAGTTTGTAGAAATACAACTGACGACAGCACTCTGACAAGGTGAAGAATCCAGAAATATATATGTATATGGGTATATCTGGAACTTGCAATCTGACTGGGCAAGGCAAACAGGGAAATACAGGCACAGAAGAAGTCACTTGTCCAAAGGTACCCTGGATGTCTTGGGGAACTTAGTTCAGTTAACGAAACAGTGATATCCAATTTCTCCAGCCTAAGAACACCAGTGAATCATCAGAGAAGTCAAGTCCTAGTCCAGCACTGCTAAAATGTTTTATTTCTGAAAGGACAGATATTCATAGCTCTCAATGGGGGAAAATGACTCTCAGAAATCTTCAGATCCCAGTGTGTTTTCCCACTTTGTGCACTGAGAACCAAGATCATTTCCCTCCCCACAGCTGACAGCCCGTTGCCTTCTCCTCCTCACCGCCTGTGCCGTCTCTCCCTTCCTCTCTGCTCACACCAGACATGAGCCCTGACCAGCAGGATGCCTTTCAGAGAGACTGACCCAGCATGCAAGGCAGGAGAGAGCATGAAAAGATGGTGAGGGACAGGCCAGGAGGAGGGTGCAGGAGGCCTTGCCCCAGTGTTCATCTCACACAAGAAGCAATAAAAATTACATCCACAATCTGTGCTCCTGCTTCTTTTATGAACTATGTTTTAGATGGGTGGAAGAGAGCATCAAGTTCACTGACACAGGCTGACTAAGCTGTCTACAAGATGATGTACATTGCACTTGTCTCTCATTTACCAAGAACTTAATGAAAGATTTTCCTTCCTGAACCACAACATTACCCAAGCTACCCTCGATTTGCTGTTACTCTCTTCTACCTTCTAGACAAAACTATGTCAGAAAAACACTGTGTGACACAAAGCTTGTCAATATTTGTCACTGAATGAGACTCAGAAAGTATATTTTCCCCAGAGGTAAAGATTTCTGGTTGTAATTATGGCCTCTTAACATGTTCATAAGATGTTTTTGGAAGCATATGTCCCATCTCTTCACTGCTCTCAGAATATTTATGCCAAGGCTTAAAACTCCAATCAGATAATCCTGAGAAAGCTACAGTAAAATAAAATTTTGAATACCAAATCTGTAAGGCACATTTGGCTTTGGAATAAGAAAAACTGAAATCACCAGTTTGGTCCCAGTTTACCTTGCACCAACTGTCACTGAATTAAAACAGATTAGATACTGATCTAGAAAAAAAAAGTTTTCAACGAATTTGTTCTAAAACAGCAGCATGAAATGAATCTCAAATATCTTAGCTGTCTCTAAAAGAAATCTCTACAGATTTTTGAGTATCCTGTATTTACAAGATCCAGCTTTTAGAAATCAAATTGTCAATGTTTTATGTTTATGTTTGTATAAAACACTGTCGATATTTCTCATATTTCTTATGAGATCTTATCTTAAGATGCATAAATATATATTTAGTCAGGAATAATGTACTGATTATTATTTTTGACCAAAACTCTGAAAGACAAATATGGCAAATCCATGTTTGCCCAGACGGGAATTGCCCCCAGCTGTCCTTGCTCCTGCTCTCTTTGCACTGGCACATCGCCTGTTTCAGTTTCTAATCCAGTATTCATACTTGACTTGTCAGTGAAAATGGGTTTCCTTTAACACGCCACTCAGCAAACTGCAGAAACAGAGGCCTAGGCACAGGTACCTCTGCATGCAGGATGGAAAATACAAGAAGTGCATGTGAGCTATGTTGAGTTCTTATCTGACAGAGCCCTGAGAGTTAGGCTACATATCTTTGATACCAAAGATTTCCACAGAAGAAAAACATACAGATCCAAATGCTTGGTAAGGAAAAATAGTATCCAAATGCTTTAAAAGTGAAGATGAGATTGATTTTGCTTTGTTTACCAGTAAAGAAGCAAAGTATACTGGAAAGAGAGCTCAGATGAGTCATTCTTATTTCTCCTCTGCTTTACTTGCAGGAAGACAGCATTGTCTGGTCTTGAAACTTATACACAGGGAAGTAAGTAATTAGCAGAAAAACACAGTAAAGATTCTGACAATTCATGCTTTTTGAATTCATTCAGATAGTTCAGGCTTTTCTTTCAACAATTATTTTGAAATAGTGTCAAAACAACCACCTTAGAGAGCTCCTAGGATTCAGAGATTGTTACGGCCAAAAGTATCAGCCATTACTTCTTTCTCTATCATGAATGGTCCAGAAAGAGCATAATTATTGACTGTAATTTGAGGTAATGTTTTTAGCGTAATGCAGGAGTGTGCCCACACTGAAGTGTAGCATAATCTTTAATTTATTCTCTCTGGCCTCAAAAACATTTGAATCACACAGTATCTGTAAGTTTTCAAATGTTTCCTGTATTAAGATAGATTCAGAAGAGATTTAAAACCTGTTGTAATTTTGGAAAAGCAAAGCTTCTTGCTCTTTAGTCTGTTCCACACACCTTGGAAATTAAGGCAGTTGATTCTAGTTTAGCCTTAGCAAATAGTGCAATAGGTCACTTTTTGAATTTCAGTCTCCCTGCTTACTTTTGGGGCAATTAAAACAGCTGTTTTTGGAGCTGCTTGAGTAGCAGTTGTTACCTCTTTTAAATAAACTGCCTATGATGTACATAGATTGCTTTTGGGTCTCAGCAGATATTATAATATCAGAAGATATTATAATGATAAATGAGATCTGATTACATTGCTTTTCAATGGCATTAATTTACATGTTTCTAGAAGTCTGTTGGGATTGGTTTTATAGATACTGTAATTTGTAGGCTTTTGACATTGCTTTGGGATAACTTGTCTAATTGGCGTTTTCCTCTCATCAGAATGGAGGATGTTTCGAAGCTGACATCACTGTGGACGTTATGCTACTAGGGGTTTCTTTGGATTGTTATATAGAGGATTTTTTCCTCTTGTTAGTCTTTTGTACTTGTCATTGAAACTTTTTTTTTTTTTTTTCTGAGCTGTAAAAGCCTTTCTTTTTACACAGTAAGAACATGATGGGAAAATGGAAAATGTGTCAAATGAAAATTCATGAAAGGACCACCTATATGGCGATCAGCTGGGGGGGAGGCTTGCTTCCCCTGATAATTCTAAAGCAGATCATTCTAAAAAGATACATCAACCATGACAAAATGTGCTAAAAGAACAAAGCACTCAATAATCTCTTCCGAATGTGATTTTTTCTAATGGCAATTTGTTTTCAGAAATTAACTTTTGGCACATCCAAGATTACAATAGTGATATAGTCTGAGTTGAGGAGTTTTAGAATAATTAGAAAACTAGCCAACCAGTGAGTCTAATCTCATATTCTTTGTGTCTTGAATATTTCCACTGACTTGATGAGGAGGATGCTTGTATATATATATAGATCAGTCCAGGGATAATATTAAATTTTCCTAAAAGAAAAAAAAAGAGATACCATAGTGTCCCTTCACAGAAATTTAAACGTACATAGTATATTTAATTAAGAAAGCTTATTTAATAATACTCAACACATTAGGGGGCATACAGATGCTTTTCTTTTTGTGTCTGGAGAGCAAAGAGCTTGTTTTGGAAACACTAGAAAAACAACCTGCCTCCTTGTGAACTTCCTTTGAAAGACAGTCATTGGGAGATTTCTTTCTTCCAGTAAGGGCTGTCTATTTGGAAGCTGAGTTCACTGTGGATATCATAGCTAGGGTTTCTTTGACAAGTTAAGATAGGATTTTTGCTCTTGCTAGTTTCTTTACATTTGCTATCCCGACTTTTTTTTTTCTCTGTTCAATTTATGTGCAGCAGTTGCCTATAATGCTGCATTTTTTTTTGCCTCATTTCCTGTCTGATAGAAGTATTAGCCATTGAGTGTTTGTCTCTAGCCTTATCCTGATTTACTACAGGAAAATAAAACCCAGTCCTTGTCATTGCCCAAAATATTTCTTTTATTCTCCCTGAAGGTAATCAATAAAACATTGCTAAAAAGATGACAAACTACAGGAATTCACTAGGTCCTACTGGATAAAGTTCCTCTTTTGTCTGTATGTGTGTAGATCTGTTGTCCTTGCATTGGCATACAGAAAAAAAGTGAGGGTAGGATTTGGTCCAAAGACAGTAAGAAATGGCAAAGGATTGCCTGCAGAAGTGAGTATTGATTTAGTGAGATCAGTTACTAGAAAGCCAATGAGGAAAGTCTACTAAAAATGCCTTTCATAATACATTTTCTTGTGTTGTCTGATCTATGTTAGTACCAGATAGATTTTGTGTAACTACAGGGAACTCAGTCATTCAATATCAGCCCTTGAGAAGAGAGTTCATTGCTGTCCCAAAATTTAAATGTGCCCCTCATTTCAGGCAAAAGAAGAAGAAACACTTAAGTTTAACTGTACAGGTGACTTGGGTGCCTTACGTATTTTCCAGGATATTTATTTCTGGAAATGAGGGTCACATACTGGAACATTAAAATGAAGTTCTGATATATTTTTAACAGAACAAAAACATCTGGATCTAGAGTTTATGCATTCTTATTTGACATCTTCTTAGTGAGTGTTTAGTTTACCAAAAAGGTCATGAAAGAGAACAAGAGTGATCCATGCATTATGCTGGTCATGTGAAATATGTGCTACATAATTAGAGTAACATCAATTTATTGAGTACCTTCACTTTAATGAGAGATTATTTAATCCCTTGTGATTTTCAAAAAACTATAATTAAAAAACATAATATAGTAAGCGTATTTTCAGAAACATTTGTATATATCTTGTTTTAAAACAGCATGTTGGTTGCTCCTATGCTGCTGTGTAAACTGAACTGCAGTGATGATTCAAAGGATAAAAAAGCTACGATACACATTTTTTTATCACTAAAAGTGGATTTGGGGCTGGGTCTCAACTGGCTGGAAATATTCTCCCCAAAATAACCAGTTTAGATCACTGAATAGAATTTCCCTTATAGTCTACTTATCTGCAGTATGGTTAAATCCCTTGCCTAGTTACCAGCTTCCCATTATTACCTGGTGGAAACATAGGTAGATAACTTAAATAATGGCCACCCACAAGGCAGAATGAATTTCTGACAGTACATTTTAGCTCATCCTGGGAATTAGGAAGTAATCCTAGAGAAGGTCTCCTAGGAGCACTTTGCTAGGTACAACACAGATCCAACATTATTGTGTAATCATAATAAGAATAAAATAACCCAATAAATCACATGAATTGAAAGTGATTACTCACAAATAATGACTTGCAGAAAACTTTTATGTCCCCAGCTCTCCAGTTGAGAAGTTCTGTGGAGATCCTCTTTATCTACTCTCCATGAATTCAGGAAAACAAATGAAAAAATACCCAATCCATCAGTGAAAATAAATTAAATCCATTACTTCTTCTAGTACCTTTTTTCCCGATAGCAAACCCCAGAGTTTCTTTAATGTTTTTCACCTACATCCAGCCTCTTTCTGTGGCATTGCTGGAGGAGAGTCTGGAAACAGCTATTTTTCTCACATAACCACCACAAAATAGAAAAATGACACAGGACCCAGCTTTCTTTCAACTTTGGTTTTCCAAACATTTCACTCTAAAGTGGACCCTTTTCTCTGCCGAAACACAGTCCGTACTGTCATGTTTATTTTCTTTTAAAAAAGCTGGATTGGTTGAGTAGTTAAAGCATCCAAAAGAGATAATTTAGTCTGGGGATCCAAATCATACAGATTCTGTTTATTTAGCCACTCCAGCAAACAGAAAGTGGATTCCAGGAGATAAGCTTTTCTGAAGCAGCACAATTAGTGCATGAAAACTTGGCCTTGAACCATGTCTCAGGGTTAGAAGTAGTATTAACTGCTAAGTATTTATCTGCACTCTGGAATAGGAAGACAACATGCCAGCTAGTTCACCATTTTCCTATTCCCTTCCTGTAACCAGTGTGTAGCAGATACAGGCAAATTAATAGTATAGGTAGCAGGGAGTCAAAAGCTCAGGCCATTTTAAGGAACGAACTGATGCATAAGCTATAAAAGGGATGATGTATTAGCCATCTAAATCACTTGAGTGAAGTCTGTATTTATTAAATTAATGGAGAAAGGGGAAGACAATCCTATACAAGCATAGCGATGTACAACCAGCCTATACATTATTGAGACTTTGCCTTGAATGAACACTGCTCATCTGACAATCAGTCCATACCTACCTCAGGCACAAATATGAATCCTTATTGGAGTGGAGAGTTGATAATAGACATTCTAAACAACTTAACTGGTCTTACTGGAAGACACAAAGGATTTGTTTTGGTTGGTTACACACAGGAATCTAGTGTCAGTTGGTATTTTCGGCCACTTCATGATGACAAGGCTTGATTTTGGCTGATAGCCTCATATGAGTGTCTCAGATACTGTAGGACAGCTCAGATATCTATGTCTATGCAAGCAAATCAAGTATGCATCTACAATCAATAAAATTATACCTGTTTCTCTATGCTTAATTTATGTTCATAACTCCGTATTTAGATCTCCTGCTAGAAATGATCAGGCTTTCAGGTGCTGACTACCTACAGTTGTCTGTGAAGATGATGTGGAAGTATGAAGTACTCCTATGAGGTTTTTTATAGAGAGTCCCCATAAAAGCATTTACATTAATTACCATAGGGAATTCATGTTGCTTCAGATAAATATCAACTATACTTTATTTTATTAATCTCTGAAATAAGATAGAACCCTCAACCTGTTAATAAAAATACTGATGTCCTCTGAATTCAGCCATGCTGGAAACCATTGTTCAAAGACACTAATGCTTAAACAAGGCGCTTATATACTGTTATCAATTAATGAGGTTTTACGCTCAGTAAGTTCAGCTCATTCTTGCTTCATGGGTTATAAACAAACTAAACAAATATTTTTCAAAAATCAAACCCTAAAAAGCAAAATTCAGCTGTCTTACCCCATTTACCTCAATAAGGTGTGTTTGTTGCTTCTCGTATTCCTACTGCCTTCCAATCTGCCCTTCAAGCACATTCTTTGCTTTAATGACGTACAAATTTTAAAGTCTAGTGGGACAACTTAAATGCTAATATCATTAAACATGGGCAATTTTTCCTTCTTTTCATTCAGCCTCCCCCGCAAGGATATTAAACATGAAAAGCTATGTTAATGTAATGTAAAGTAGTATAGCTTGCCTGAGAAAGTTGGGAAAAGCAAAGTGTCTATTTTCTGTACCAACATTAAGTCAGCTATACTGCAAATTCTGTCTGGTTTATAGCAACACAAGCATACAAATGTTTTCCATAAAAAATCATTTTTTCATATCAAAACAAAATGAAAACATAAATGACATAAACCATAATCAGTTCTGGAAAGATGTAGCTGTCCTTTGTCAGGCTTCAAGAGGCTGAAGTTCTCTGCCATTTCCCAGATACATGGCCGCTACTGAAATCTCCAGTAATAATAAAAAGAACTGAATAGTGATGAGGGTTTTCTGGATTACCACCAGCTTTGTTACTGGAATACTGAATTAGCTGCTTACCGAATGCTCTTAAAAAAAAAAAAAAGTTCAATTTTCAACAAAAATTAATTTTTCTTTGCTGTCCAGAGTCAAAATATTCCAGTGAAAAAACCTATTTTTTTTTTCCAATGAAATATGATATTGGTGCCTCACAAAATTGTACTTCAGAAGTAAAATTCTGTTTTTCTTCTTTGTAGGCAAAAATATCTAGTCAGATGTGTTGCAGCGGTAACTGTCCTAAAATCTGCACTTCTCCCACCAAAAGGGAAAACTATATAAAGAAATCTAAGCAGACATTTTAGTCTATAAAGAGACAAAGTCTGTAGAACATGAATATTATAGGGTTTCAGGATGGGATTTTGAATAAAAATATTTGTGTTGAAGTTAATGTCTACATTTTGGGGGGTAAACTATGATAAATGTTTTTGGTTTAAAATTTTTCATGTTATTAAGACCTTTTCTGTTCATAAAAAAAGACACAATGGCTTTAAACATCTGTTTTCTTATGTGTTTTCAGAATTTGAAACAGAGGCTGGGGGCCCCAGTGGGAAAATGGGAATTTCTCATTTCCAGGATAGGAAGCTCACACTTCTAGCTCTATAGAGAAATGTGATAATAGACTTTAAAATCACAGTGTGTTTGTATATAAAAACTTGTTAGTGATCCAGGACTGATTCTTCTACAGCTTTGGCCTCTAGCCCAATTGCTTCAGAGAAGAAATGCCAAAACTGCAAGAAGGAGGAAGCATTTTTATGGCAATTTGATTTAACAACAACAACAAAAACAATCATTTGAGGCAATTTAAGGATTAAGAATGTTGAAATAAAACTTGGATTTGATGGGACATCAGGAGCAGAACAGATGAGACAGTAAAAATACACAATAAATTAATTTATACAATTCAGTTAAATATTTAGTTCTGTAGTGCATATGTATTTATCTCTATGTGAATATGAACACAGTCCTGTATCCAGCTGCATATTGTTGTAAGGCTACAACATCTTAATAAATTCTGGTTTATATTTGTGTGAGTTAGCACCAGCTAGTCATTTAATCACTGGTTTGAATGAATTCATTATGGGCTGATCTCAAATACAGAATACTCCTTTACAGCATCCTGACTAGAGGTGAATTCTTAATTTTAAACTGAGACGGCCCGTTCGTAAGGATTTCTGCAGGTCAGTTTTAGGAAGTAAACCATGCACATAAGCTTAACTTTTGTAGAAATGAATAGTTTAAGGTGTTATTGCATACTCAGTTGCTGACATAAGCCAGGATGTTGCCAGAACATTTGACCTGGATGGCAGGTATATTTATTACTTTTTGCACTCAGGGTAGTTAACAAATGATTAAGAATGTTTAAATCAGTGAGTAATACTTGTTACATTATCCAAAAGGTAAATAAACATGAATTATGAAATTCATTTTACAAGTAGCAAAAATCTTTATTTTCCTAAATCAGCACCAAATTGCACTTAACAATACAATAGCCTAGAGGGATTTTGACCTCAGAATTATCAATGCATCAGCAAATTCATGAAGCCTTTTGTTTCTATTCGGTATACACAGAGATGCTCAAATACAACAGTGAAGGGTGTTAATTAAGGTCTTAATGTATATATATAAAATACATGAATGGTATAAGATAAATTGTATTATGTGCACATATGCATAATCTCTGTTAAGTGTTTATTAACCATTTATAAATGATTTATAAAAGGAAATGTAACATACAATTAATGACCAAAATTTTTCATGGATATATGCAACTGTATTTCTTTCAGACTGCATAAACCCCAATAGTGCTTCATAGGTGCAATGAAGAACAGATTATAAAGAACCAATACCTTCCAGGTAGGTATAATGCTCTGTGTTTTTGAAAAATTAAGGTCCTGTAGTTTCCATTTCCTGAACAACTCCCGTAACAAACTTGTGTATACATTTTACTGAAAGAATAAAAAAGAAAATACAGTCTCACAATTCCCTCCTTTGAAAGAATTAATATTTTGAAGGTTGGTCTATGTATTTCTCACTTATAGCTTACACAAGGAACAGAATCATTCAGGACCAAAACTCTTCAGAAATAGGAAATATATCAACATTAGCAAAGGACAGCACTGTTTAAAGAAGTTCACAAATCCAATCTTAGTGTGAACATTTCGTCTTCATTGTATTTCACGCAACCATACTGGATCTTTAGCCAAACCTCAAACTAAACTTTCCAGAATATCAGAGGACTTCAAATATTACGAGGCATGCTTCAGTCAGAGTGAAAACTCCACACAGATCAGTAGCTCAACTGAGTGGTCTGAGATTGTGATCTGCAGAGATTATACAGAGGAGAGCCTGGCTTCGAGTGACATCATCTTCACACTCTGTTGATGAAGCATATGTGCACTATCAGGCATTGTGTTGCCTGATGAGATTGTAATTCAAAGTAACTGATTTGAAAAGGAATGCAGTAGAGTGATAAAATACTAAAACAGATTATTGATAATACAAGTAATAAATGATTAAGAGTGTTGAAGTGTGATTTTTGAAATAAGTATTAGAACTCTATTTGTGTGTGTCCCTTGTCATTTAATCAGGCTAATCCTGACTGCCCTGAAACTAGGTTCAAATCCTTACCCCACCATTGAAGTTAATCATCCAGATGTTTCACCTATTTTACAGTGTTACGGATCTTGAAATAATTTTATTTTAATGTATTATGGCATCATAGAGGTGAGCTACTTTTTAGCAGATGATGTTACTTGCACTGCACAATATGTTTGTGAGAGTAGGGAAAAGGAGGGATTAGTACCCTAAAGGGTAGCACTGATGCATGCTGTGCTTCTGAAAACCTGTGATATTGCTATTGCTGCCAAAATTGAAGTTATTCTGTATCAATAAGGATTAAGAGATTTGTTCATGGTATCAAACTCATGCTTTAGACTCGCATTCAGTATCAGAAATAATCACAGAATTGGTAAAAGGTTGGCTTCTTAGAATACTTTTTTCTTTCAATGGAATCATAAAATCATAGACTGGTTTGGGTTGGAAAGGATATTTAAAGATTCTCTAGTCTAACTCATCTGCCATGGACTGGAACATCTTTCACTAGATCAGGTTGCTCAAAGCCCCATCCAATCAGACCTTGAACATTTCCCATGATTTGGTAACCGTGACATCTCTGGCCAACCCTTTCCAATGTCTCAACACCTTCATACTAAATCAGTTCTTCCTTATGTCCAATCTAAACCTACCTTCTTTCAGTTTAAATCCATTGCCCCTTCTTCTGTCACTATAGGCCCTGGTAAAATTCTTCATCTTTCCTATATAGTGAAAGGCTTCAATTAGGTCTCCACTGTGATGCCTTTCTCCAGGCTGAACACCAACTTTTTCAGCCTTGTTCATAGGAGAGGTGTTCCAGCCTTCTGACCATTTTTGTGGCACTCCTCTGGACCTACTCCAACAGATCTGTGTCTGTCTTGTACTGGGGATCTCAGAACTCAATGCAGTATTCCAGGTGGAGTGTCACAAGAATGGAGTAGATGGGGTGAATCACCTCCTTAAACCTGCTGGTCACGCGTCTTTCTATGCAGTCCAGGTTATGGTTGGTTTTCTGGGCAAACTGATGGCTCAAGACCCCTTTTTCATCCACTGATATCAACAAATCGTTCCTTGCAGGGCTGCTCTCAATTCTTTCATCCGTACTGCTACTAGAGATTGCCCTGACCCAGGTACAGGACCTTACACTTGGCCTTGTTGATCTTCATGAGGTTCACCTGGGACCACTCCTCCAGCCTGTCAAGATCCCTCTGGATGGCATTACTTTCCTCCAGTGACTCAACTGCACAACTCATCTTGGTGTCATCTGCAAACTTGCCAAGGATGCACTCAATCCCACTGTTTATGTATTTGATGAAGATATTAAAGTGTATTTTGGCCCCAGTATGGATCCTTGAGGGACACCATGCATAACTGTTTTCCACATGAACCATTCACTATGACTCTTTGGATTCAGCCATCCAGCCATTTCCTTCGCCATCGAACAGTGCATCCATCAAACCTGTATCTCTCCAATTTAGTGGCAAGATTGTTATGGGGGACCATTTCAAAGGTGTGGCAGTTGTACAAACACTGCCCCCCCACTCCCCCCAGTAAGATCTGGAGTCTTCAACAGGGCAGTTGATGACTCCTTAGCACCTTTTGTGCCCCACTGTGCTTGTCCCCATGTACACACCTAGGGTGGTGCCGAGGTGCTGATAATCTCATCCTTCCTCACCCTGGGGCAGGGTGACTTCACCTCCACCCAGCTCGGGGGATAGGAGGGGTGGGACTCTCAGGCAGTTGACAGGGACCTCCAAAAAGGAAGTGCCCAAAGGAGGTGCTGAGAAGCTTCTGGACCATATCATAATAACCACAGCCAGATCTGACCAGGCTATAAAACAGAGTCCCTGCTGAAGACCCCCTTTGAGTGGTCTCCTCAGGGCAGCGAGTCTGTGAACTGGAGCCCTCCCCTTAGACTGGGAAACCATCTAAGGAGACTTCCCAGAACTGAGTGTGCCTCAACTCCTCATTTGGTGAGTGGTTTTCTTTCCGCTAGATGTATCCTTGAGTGAGCCCTTGCCTAACCCAGGCAAGTGATTATTTGCTCTGGGTACCACTGGGTGAAAGAGGCCTCTAGTTTTGTTTCTTGTGAGTAAATGGGTGCATGCTGTAGATCCTCATTATTCTTATGTGGTCGTATTCCAATAACTTCCTCTACTGATATCCGAATCTGTGTTTTATGTTGTTGGAGTGCTTAATAATTTGTATAAACCCTGTTTCTAGTCAGTTTATTGGCTATAGTTTCCTGGTTAGAATAAAGTCTGTTTTGGAACTTTTTGTCTGCCTGAATTGATTTTTGGGGTGCCTCCATGACAAAAGGCCTTACATAAGTCTAGATAGATTATACCTGTAGCTTTTCCTTTGTCCACTGATGCAGTTACTCCATCGTAGAAAGACACTAGACCAGTCAGGCACAATTTGCCCTTGGTGAAGCCGTATTATCTGTCTCTAATCACCTTCCTGTCTTTCATATGTTTCAACATGTCTTTTGGGAGGATCTGCTCCATGACCTTACTGGGCACAGAGGTGAGTATTTCACAGGGACCTTCTTTTTATACTTTTGTAAAATGGATGTGGTGTTTCTCTTTTTCCAGTCACTAGGCACTTTGCCTTACTGCCACAGTTTTTCAAATATGATGGAGAATGGATTGGCAACTACATCAACCAGTTTCCTCAGCACCTTAGGATGCATCTCATCAGGTCCCATGGACTTATTTACATTCAGGTTCCTCAGGTGTTCTCTAACCAGATCTTCTCCTATAATGAGAAATAACATAACAGCTTCCTTCTTCTAAGAAAAATAATCTTCTACATCAAACTTACCTTAAGTATCACACTTGTGGTCTTTCCTATTCATTTCAGTTCTTCTCAAATTTTATGCTACATAAAATTTGCCAAAATTTTATCACTTTCAAATAAGGTGATGCTTAGTACCTAAGATCCCTTTATGTATTACAGGCAGCTGGTCTTCTAGTAGTGAATTTAACCAATGAATTTTCACAAGCTGTCATTCTGCCCTTAACTTAAATATGGACTGGAACAGGTCTTTGTCCTTAGTGTCGTCTGTGCACTCCTACTTTATTAAGTCCTTTAGCAGCTGCAGATGGTCTGGTGTTTACCATAACACTACCTCTTTTCTTTCTTGTGAAGGTTACACCAAAAGAGGTAGTGTTATGACTCCAACAATTGCAATAAAAAGCAATAGAAGGTCTCCAAATGCATAACATGTGGAAGAAAACTAGCTGTTCTTACTAAACTCATCTTTGCATTTTTTAAATCTGAGGGAATCAATAGCACAGTAGAAGAAACACTGGAACAACAGAAGGAGAATAGAGAACAAAGCATGTGACACATACAAGTATCACGAATGCCTCTCATGCCTTAAAAAAAAAAAAAAAAGAGAGAAAGGAAAATCACCAGATGTAGGAAGCTAATTTGAAATTAAGAGACTTTTTTCTAAATTGAGCTTGCAAGACTTATTGACTAAATTCAATGTCGGAAGCAGAGAATAACATCACTCAAGACCTCTTTTCAGAAAGCACCCGTTTTTAAGAAAGGGCTTAAACATGTGCTTAATGAGATGAAGGCAGATGCTTAAAGATAAATTTACGTGCATGCCCGAATCAAGGCCTACAAAATTATAAGGCAACAGGCTGGAAATATAAGCTGTTGAAATCCTGTCCTTTCCATCTGGAGATAGAGATGCTTGTCATATTTTCCACACTAGAGAGATGGGAAGTTTATATGCTTGCTGAGAAGCATTGCTATGAAAAAAGAAAATTATCTTACAGATACGAGATATCAATTTTTTGCCTTTTTTTCCCCCCCTTTTCAGTTTAGTGTAGTTTAGTGTAATTTCAAAGATGCCCAAAAGCAGTTTTGGTAATTAAAATGCTACCTGTACGGTGTGTGTTTTTTGGTTGTTTTGTTTGTTTGGTTGGTTGGTTGGTTTTTTTCTGTGATCAAATTTGATCTGTAAAGTGCTAAAACATTTTGCCATGCAAACACCCAGTTAGTCTTCTAGTGACAAAGTCCATAAAACATGTGGAATTCCTCTCTGCCTTGATTGGACAGAAAAAAAAATGGCAAGAAACAATCAAAAAGATATTGTAAATAGCACAAAGAGAGCTAGGATTTGAGTTTCATTTTCAGTAAATATTTTATTTTTAGAAGAATCCATTTGAAGTACTCATTTTAGCTTTCAGACACTTGCAGAAAACACTTCAAGTGTGGTAGAAACTAGATAGGTTTCAACCTGCCTGTCTTTGTAGGGGGGCACATAATTCCATTTAATGCTGTTTACATTTTTTCCATGATTAATTCATTAACAATGACAGTGCATTTCTTATCATCACACTTCTACTAAGTGTATTTACTGTATCAGTAGAGGAAACTGGAAGCAATAAAGGTAGATCAGGTGTATTTTTATTTTGAGTCACATGTCAAGTCTGTCTGCTTCATCTTTTCCTAGTTTTAATGTTAAAGAACCCTTGACCTTTTGTGTTATATACACACAATATCTGCATGGTTAGAACCCCCTACAGTATTTCATTACATGTATGTAATACCTTGAGAATAATTTAAACTATCATTCTTCTAGTTCTTATCCTTCCCTACCTGAGTCATCTGAAAAAATCCTTGCCGTTTCCCTGAATTCTATAGGTGAAAGGTTAACTCAAAGGAATCCCATTTGCTATCTATTAAATGCAATAGGGAGCTTTTGTCACTGCATTTGCCTCTTAAGAGTGTTTCCCACTATATCTTACATTGCACTTCTGTACTTATGATCTTAAATCTTTATCACATCTCTGTGAATTCAGCTATTTCTCTTAGCACAGAAAATTACTAATGATTTATTTAAACCGGAGACATCAGTCTTTTTCTCTTCATAATTAGTTAGGTCCAGAGAGATTTAAATGATTTCTTTTCCTTCTATTGTATTGTTCCACAGGTTTCTCATTCTCTATATTTCCTGCCTTCTCTCTACTTATTTGAGCAAGATGACACACCGACTTTTACAGAAATACAAAGTGCCTGAGAGAAACCATTCTCCTATTTGAAGGAGGTCTGGTATTGTCTGACCTATGAGCTCACTATTGGACTTCAAGACTATCTCAGGTAATGCTATTGTTCACTGAAGCAAATCCAGCTCTTGTAAATTACTAGTTGTCATGTTTTCTCTTCCCCTTCAAGGACTACTTCACAGGCTAAATGTCTAGTAATGAAAAGAAGAGGATATTCTGTATTTAATAAATCTATTTTATAGCAAAACACACTGGGATCATGTGGTCTGTGGGCTTACCAGTTGTGCAGAATAATAATACGGTCTGATCACACACATAGGTATAAAAAACTGCTGTTGTATATAAGAGTCCTGTAAGAAGCACAAGAGAAATTCCCTCACTGTTAATGGGTAGAAAGGGCTGGGAACTTAGTGTAGGGCAAATATACTAAGTTCCTTATTTTTTACTTTTTTAGAGCACCCTGTGTTCAAAGAGTGACAGTGCTTCTTCATGGCTGGTAATAAAACAGGAGGGAACTCGTCATAAATCAAGGCTGTGCAGCAGACTTGGTGAGGCAGCAAGACAAAGGAGAGTGGGCGGTGAGGTTACCATGTGAAAAGTAAATAAGGACACACAGTAGACTATTTATTTATTTTTTTTTCCTCCTTTAAAAATTCTTATTAGCTTGCTACCATTTTTCTTTATCTATCTCAACTACTGTTTTTATATTACGTAGACCATAGTCTGGTAAGGTCATGCTGAGAACCATCAGTGCTAACAAACTAAACTTTATATATTATAAATGCATAGCCAAGGGACATCATAACATCTTTCCTTTATAAAACACACAGATATACATACACTTATAAATTTAAACACATAAATTTATAAATCTACAAATAATGTATTTAGATGTAATTAGATGTTGTATTATTATGCTTATATGTAAAATATAAGCAAGCATGTGCACATGTGTATGTGCACACGTGTATGCACACACACATGCATGTACATTCTTTTTTTTAACAAAAATTAGTACGTGTGCTTTTAGTATGCATCCACAAGCCAGAAAATGTATCTTTAGTGTAGGAAAGAACAGATAAAATGGATTATTAAGAGTTTTGTCCTACTAATCATATAATTTCTCCCTACAAGATACCAGTTATTCTTAATCTCTGTTGTTTTAGATTTCAATTCCCACCCTGTACCACAACTGAACTCTAGTTTTTACCTTCATACTGTCTTTCATTTTCTGCATCTGAAGAAAATGGCAGATTTCATGTCTTTCTTACCAATAAAATGATAGGAAATAAAATTATAAAATCAGTTTTTTCAGGTTTGATAGGTGTTAAAAAATATATTGCAACAATCAGTATTCTGTATTCAACAGGAAGTCATCAATTATATTAATACTATTTCCCCTGGTGTGATAAAGACATTTCATGACAGTAACTAAGTTAGTCTCCCACAGCAATGAGGTTCTGTTCTATAGCAAATCCCACATGAGAATGACCATAAAACTCCATGTCATGTAATCTCATTTCATGAAGGTAGCCCACCTGGTTCCCCAGTGAATCAGAGGGTTTGTTAGATCACTTTGTAAAAGCAGAAGTGGAAGCTGAACCAATTGCAACTGTGTTGAAGACATGAAGGAAACATAACCGACATAGATATACCCACAGCCTACCAGAGGATCTAATTTTACAGTTGTGCCAGTCATTATCCAGTCTCACAATAATGGCCCAGATTTATCCCTCTAATTGTAAGCCCTTACTTTAGGGTAACAAATTGCACCTATTTGGCAATACAAAAGGCTGCCTAACTGCTGTTGTTCTATGTTACTGTTTTCCCTTACTTCCAACTGTGCATGCTTCGTCTCTATCTTTTACTCTTCTGCTGTGTGAGTTAAA
Organism: Caloenas nicobarica; assembly: GCF_036013445.1. Taxonomy (NCBI): domain Eukaryota; kingdom Metazoa; phylum Chordata; class Aves; order Columbiformes; family Columbidae; genus Caloenas; species Caloenas nicobarica. Next base: position 179,430,989 of record NC_088245.1, read on the forward strand.
TAGGTTCTTAAAATTATGTGGGATGAAACTGAGAGCTGAGATGTGTGTTCATTTTACTGAAAGTAACAGGTCAACTTGTGATTCCCAGTGGCAACATTCAGAAAGTGGCTCAATGGTCAAGGTGAATCCTTTTCTCTTGATGAATCATAATGGAAATTTCCCTCATGTGATGCAGGAAACGTACCTGCATCATGTGCAAACTCATCAGTAAGAATCTACAGCCACAGCTGAATTTTCTCCTACTTTACAGCTTAATTCAGTTACTTGAACATGAGCATCTAGTGCCATTTGATTGTCCTTCAGTTGCCGGTCCAGAGTGGTGTGAATCTCCTGTAGAGCCTGTATTATAACCACTTCCCTGTGTGGACTTCCTGGATCCCATGTGGTGCCAAGATAAAAGCCTCTTTTCTGTGTTGCCCAGTGACAGGACAAGATGCAATGGACCCAAACTGAAACACAGGAGGTTCCATCTGAACATTAGGAAACACTTCACTGTGAGGATTACTGAGCACTGACACAGGTTTCCCAGGAATGTTGTGTATTCCCACCTTGGAGATATTCAAAAGCAGTCTGGACATAATCCTGGGCAACCAACTCTAGGTGGCCCTGCTTGAGCAAGAAGGTTGGACAAGATGACCAACTGAGTTCCCTTGCAACAACAAGCATTCTGTGATTCTGTGATTTTGTGATATAGCTCAGAGATACCTTTTCCTGAAGGTGGACTCAATATTGTCAAATCCCTAACCTTGTGTCTTCTACTTTTAGACACATACAGGATCTTATTTGTGCACTATAGGTACAAACCAACATATATTCCTCATTGTGATCCCTTTAGGGTTATTATGATTTAACCCCGCTGGCAACTCAGCACATGCAGCCAGTTGCTCATTCCCCTCCAGTGGGATGGAGGAAAGAATCAGAAGAGTAAAAGAGAAAACTGGTGGGTTGAGATAAAGACAGTTTAATAAGTAAAGCAAACGCTGGGCATGCAACCAAAGCAAAACAAGGAATTCATTCACTATTTCCCATCGTCAGGCAGGTGTTGAGCCATCTCCAGGAAAGCTGGGCTCCATCACCCTTAATGGTTACTTGGGAAGACAAAACACTGTAACCTCAAATGTCCCCCAGTTCCTTCTTCTTCCACAGCTTTGTATGATGAGCGTGATGTCATATATTATGAAAAATCCCTTTGGTCAGCTGGGGTCAGCTGGCACACTTGTGTCCCCTCCCAACTTCTCGTGTACTCCCCGCCCAGTCACTGGTGGGGTGGTGTGAGAAGCAGAAGAGGCCTTGACTCTGTGTAAGCACTGCTCAGCAGTAACTAGAACATCCCTGGGTTATCAACACTGTTTCCAGCGAAAATCCAAAACGTAGCCACATACTAGCTACTATGAAGAAAATTACGTCTATCCCAGCCAAAACCAGCACAGGGGTACACTTGGCTACATTTTTAATTTGGAATCCATATAAATGTCAGTTAAAAATATATACATTTGCAGGAGTATGAGATGCTAGTTGGGATATGGCAAAGGTAGCCATTCATTTTTATTTCATGAAAATTTCTACACATGAGTATTATAAACTTACTCTGAACTCTGTCCTTTGCAGATGCAGTTATTCTGAGAGCAAACTGAATGTGAACAAGGGGGGCATGAATAAGTGAATCTATGACCTACAAAAACAATTCTCATATGTTCTCTATCATAAATATATGTAGCGTGGAAGAGCAGACATGTCAGGTAAGTACAGTGAAGCTGTATTTTTTACCAAGTCTCTGTCCAACCTCTTACTCAGTTTCTGTCTTTATCTCAAAATGATTCACAGATTTAAATAGTGCATGGCAGTGATGGAAAATGTTATAAATTACCGAAGACACTAGGACAGCTAAAATAATCTGAGAAATTCGGACTGACACTTTCGTCTGGTCTGACCATGAAAGAATTAGAATTGAGACATGGTCATCAGGCTGCTGGGGACATGCATAGGCTGTATTTCTGCAACAAAACCCTATGTTTAGAACAGAATTGTTCCTAAATAATTATTGTTTTCTACTAAGAATGTTTAAACATGACATAATGTAGATTTCCAAGAAGCTTACCTTGCTCACTGTTTGCATGTGTCTGGCAGTTTGTTGTGTGTATTAAGAACACAGTTACATGTGTAAAGTTTTTCTAGTTATCTTTGTCTCCTTTCTTGGTGATTGCACCTTCTGCCCCTCTGGCTGCATCCCCTGTTGGTTTGCCCTACACAGAGCCATTTTAATTTTCGGTGCAAATACAATTTTCCTATCCCACTGCTTGGGTCAGCTGCCTGCTTAGCTTTGCGTTATTTTTTTAGGGCTCCTTTATGGCATCAAATTAAGTTACTTTTTTTTCAATTTTAGAAGTTTTCCATGTCCTCTTCCACTTTCTCTAATGTTCTTTCTCCTAGCTCTTATTTCAAGTTCACTCTCCAACTCACTGAATTTTTGAGCAAACATCTCTTTTTCTAGTGTTGAGACATGCCCTTCATGCAGAGGAGCTTCCTGTAATATCATTTTTTTTCTCATAATGTCTACAAAAGGCATAGAAAATGAGGAGGCTGTTGTTGTAATACAATGTCTATGATGCTGACTAGCTTTGTCTCATTGCCTTCTTGTATTCTGCCATCTGTCTGTCTGTATTTACTTGCTATCCCACCTCTTTGGGGCACTGATTGTTGTTTTCTTCTTTGCTTGTAAATCACCTTTTGCAATGGGGCTCTGTTTCAAAACTGGGCTTCCGAGGCACTGTAGTAACTTTTAGTGGGTCAGGGGAAAAAAAAAAAAAAAAAAAAAAGATGAATCGTGCTCCAAAAGCTTGCAATCTAAGCCTAAGACAAGAGACAGCAGATGGATACTGACAGACAGATGGTGTTGGGTGAAAAATAATACAAACAATTACCAATAATATAAACAATACAAACACAAGGAATACACATATAAATAATACTTACATATATGTTTTTGTAAATAATAGTGCTAAGCAAGAAAAATAGATGTAGCTGGAAGAAAAATATTTACAGATTGAAAACTCGGCCACGAAGATACTATGATTTGTATTCTTCCCAGCTAGTTTCAGATTTAAAAATTTTAGTAGTCTTACCTAGGTTAGAGTATAGGTTTCCTCAGTAAATAATATATTTTCGAGGTGTGTAATCAGATTGCCTAAATTTGGGTCTTCAGTTTAGCTGTCTAAGTTACAAAATCAATCTTTCTAGACTTCTTTATTACAGAAAAGAGGAGAAGCACTTCCAGAGGGCAATTACTACAATATTAGGATGAGATATGCCCATCATTATGGGAATTGATATAGAAAATTCAGATAAGTCTTCTAACTTTAAAGTTATATGAGGAAAATGAAGATGTGCATAAATTGGAGAAGACATATGAAGCCTGTGAAATGTCTGAAAATTGAACTCAGAATTCCCAAATCTCAACTAATCACCGTAGTTCTGAAACTCTCTTATTAGGAAGCAGCAACCCAGTAAAAACAAGGAAGATTTCATGGGTCTTACAGGACAGGACTTCAAAAAACCCTGTTTTAGTTTTAAGGCAAACAGACTTTATATAGAAATTATCCTTGAATTGCAGTCAAGCTTAGCAAATTGGTCTGTCCAGGTCTTCCATCAAAAATTAATAAATCATTTTCCTTGAAAATTTAACATCCATTTGCTTAGTAACTGCTCTGATTTTTGATAATAGCCTTTAGTACACATTTTTTAGGATATGTTTATACATTTTGAGGGGTGTTAGGTTGTGCTTTTCATTTTGTCTTCTCACAGCTGAGGTCTAAATTGTGGCTGTAGAGCATGCCAATTGACTATGCAACATGTATTGTCGCTATTTCTGCAGTCAGTTTTTGAACTACTTGGTCAAAGTCTTAGCAAGCACACATGTACAAGGCTCCAAATCATTAGGTAGTGTATTTAATGTTACTATATAAACAAATAACAGGAATCAAGTAGATTTAAAATGTACCTAATTAGGCCATCAAATCACATTCTTCTTTTATTCAGATGTTCGAAAATTTGAAGCAAAACAAGAAATTGTGAAAACCAGCAGTGAAACTGGCAAAGAAAGTAAAAAACAAAACAAAACAACCAACCAACAAAACAAACAAACCAAGGAAAAATATGCAGATAAATATGTCGATAAAGATGTTACTAAAATATTAGCTTTCGTCTTATCACCTTACTACTTCTATGCTATTTACCCATTCTCATAACATCCATGCTTTACACTGCATAATTTCACATTTTACGCAGAAAAGGGAAAGAAGCAATGTGTTTTTCATCATTGGTAAACCAGTTACTAGATACGTTTATCTGTATTTTCTGATGTCATATATGAAGTTTCCATTGTGGTCAAGGCATTTGGCAGTGCATTCCTCCTCTGCTCCCTGAATATCTAGGAAATTTGGTTTTGTGAGGGAGGAATAGAAACACCGAAGTTAGGACATCTCGGTGGTCTCTGTGGCTAAGTCACCAAAGCGCTTTTGCACACAGATGATGACGTGGGGCAGAGTGTATTGAAATGCTGGTCATCAAACCCCAGTGCTTGTTGTGTGCTGTGCAGAGCCTGACTGAGGTCCCTCAGGAGTACGACTTTTCATAGAATCACAGAAGCATAAAACGTCCTGAGCTGGAGGGGATCCACAAGGATGATGGAGTCCAACTCCCAACCCTGCATAAGACAACCCCAAAATTCACACCATATGTCTGAGGGTGTTGTCTAAATGCTTCTTGAATACTATCAGTGAATACTATCCGTGCTACACAACCCCCTGGGTGAAGAACCTTTTCCTAATGTCCAGTTTAAACCTCCCCTGGCACATCTTCCTCCCATCCCATTGAGTCCTATCAATGGTCTTCAGAGAGAAGATATCAGTGCTTGTCCCTCCTCCCCGCCTTGTAAGGAAGCTGTAGACCATGATGAGGTTTCCACTCAGTCTCGTCCAGGCTGAACAAACCAAATGACTTTAGCTGCTCCTCATACAGCTTCCCCTCCAAACCTTTCACCAACTTAGCGGCCCTCCTCTGACACTGTCTATTAGCTTTATATCCTTCTATCTGTCCAGAGTACTCTGTGCTGATATACTGCATGCTATCCGTGGAGGGGCATGCTTGTCAGGTCCAGAGCCTATGCAATTTAAAGTAACGGATTTATGACTGTGCTTTGAAGTGTGACGTTTTCTCAGATGGAAAGCAGGAGTTTAGCTTATTGATGTGAAAGTCTCTATAGATACAGTAGTGTACATAAATATCTGAGTAAGCTTGGCTTATAGGGAAAGATAGTATCCTACAGAATGAAAAACTCACAGCGAGCCAAGGGAAACATCTTAACATTTTCGATCTCTAAACCTCAATCATTTTGCATGTGGACTACAGATTTTTAGAGGAGCTGGGGAGAAAAATCAGCTATTAACCCAAAGGCTGAAATCAGAATACTCAAAAGTATGTGTGGGCTTAATAGCATTCTGAAGTGGTTTGAAATGATTCAGACACCAAATCTCTGAGCACTGGGCAATCTGAAGGACACAACAGCACTACTTACTGTCATTTTATAGAGTTCTACATATGAACTTCTGTAGAGCAAAGTCAACGGCAGGTATGTTTCTAGACACAGGCTGATGTATCAAGATGTAGCTTTATGTTGCTGAAGGCTATATGTGAGCAGATATAACATCAATAAAAGGAAAAAAATACTTCATGATTAATAACTTTTTAAAAAATTCCCACAATATTCCAAAAGATTTAACTTATTTTATACTGCTTGCAAGAAATTCTGTCTTTGTTCGGTTTTTATTTTTCAAAAAAGTGGAAGGGTTCCCTTTTTGTTTCAGGTTTCTATCTCTAACCTTAGCATAGACTCATAGTTAAAATAATTCTGTTTTAATGGTTTAATAAAAGACCTTAATTCTGTGTATTAGTATTTTTCCCTTGAACTGATTGAGAACCATTAATAAGTTTTCAAAAGTTTTTCTGTTCTCTCTGGGTATGTAAAATCTTGGTAGAATAGTGTAATGTCCTGTACCAGCCTGAGATGAAAATCAACACCAGGGTTTTCATTTCCAGACAGCCTAGAGGCAAAATTGGCTTAAGATTTTTTTTCTTTCCCAACCTTTCTTCATAGCTTACCCATTACCACCTGTGGTGTGCCACTACCTTAGTTGTCCTGGCAGAAGTAGCTGTGGGGCTGACCTGAGAAATGCTCAGAAGTTTGGATTAAAAATATAAGTATAAAATACAAATGCAAATATATTTAATAGTGTTTCTTTTAATGTGGTTTAGCTCCTTAAGCTCCCTCACCGCATGTCCATACAGTCATGTGGCAGTACAGCTCTAACATTACATTACACTCAAAAAAAAAGGCAAATGTAACTGTGTCCCAAGGTAGCTGCCAAAAAGGAATGTAGTAGGTTTACATCATACAGAGGTTTTTTACACATCTGCTCACATCATCTTGTATTAGCACTGTAGGCTTCCCTCAACAAAGACTGCCTTTGTAAAGTGTCTAGTTTTGAGGACTGTAGAATGTATTTTTTTTTCTACTGGAACATCTCAAGTTCATTTTTCAGTTCTATTTTGATACAATTTAGCATGAAATTTCACCATTTGCTATCTGAATATATAGATACAAGGCAGAAGGTAAGGAGATGTTTCTGGCATGTAGGAGTAGATTATTTAGTTGCTATCAATGCTATTTCTGCTTGCAATTGTTCGTTTCTCTTTTTCACTTTTTATTTGAGAAGAAACCTTATATCTATCATTAAAAATAGTCTCATTTTTGTGTGATGCAAGTGAGTGCCTGAATTCAATATTGACTGTATCACTTGCGGAGATTTAAATCAAAGTTCCATTGAGGTGAACTGCACCATCTGTGGCGACAAAAAAGAAAAACATGCAGAACCCTGATACACATTTGTAGGTCTGTTGATTTTTAGAAACCTATATTTCCCAGCTCAAAATACAAACCCAATGCCCGGAATAAATTATGTTAGTTCAAGAGGTTATTAATTTGCACATTCATTCTCAATGTACAGCTTTAAATGGACATTGTTTTTATAAGTTAATGGACTTAGGTAGTACAATGGTATATAGAACTACTCTGCAGTTAATTCATACTTTTCATAAGCTTTAAACTGTTAGAGAATTTCTGTATTTTTTAGACAGTAGTGCTGATGAATATTTTTTCAGAACTTGAAGCCACAATAGATTAAAGTGATGCTTTGTTAAATGTACATTTGTGAAATACATGATATAAATCAACATTTTAAGGTTAGGTACCTAAATACATAGTTCAGACATTTGAATCAGTGACTTAACCTTCAATGTTGCTTAGCAGCTCTGTCTTCCATTGATTGCTTTCTTGGAAAAATATCCTGCAGGCACCTCAGTCCTGGATTTCAATGTAGTACGTCATTGTCTTCTTGGTATTCATTGATAGTCAATGTATTAATTTGAGGAAATAATAAAGTATAGCCTAAAATGATTGCTGATGTGGATGGCAGAAAACTTAGCTAGCAGTTTTCTAGATGACATGTAGCATTTTTTCTTAAGAAAAGAATAATCCTGCTTACAGATTCTGTCTGTCCTAGAATGCCCTTGTACTCCAATGCATGATCCATTACAGGAACTTTTAAAGACACATATCCTTCTTTCACAAAGTCACTGAGCTGTAGCAGTAAAGAATTACACAGTTGCAGATAGATAGATAGATGAATAACACAGTCTAACATTGAATAGGTTTTGACTACTTGGGGGATAAAATGATTTTTTTTTTCTTTTTTTTTTTTTTTTTTGTGACTGTGGGTTAGTCTCCATGACTAATGAATATACTGCTATGTCTGATCAGCTGTAGCAGAGCATCAGAAGTCCATCTTTAAGTAATAAAGTTTTCTGTGCTGGAACAAAGGGATTTTTATGGAAGCATGCCTGACTGTTAGTGACTTGTTTTACAGAAGCAGTGGCAGAAGAAGATGTAATTCAGTGCTTTATGATCATCAGAACTAAACATACGTGATTTCTTACTCCAAATTCAATACAAGAATCATGGATAAAATGTTAATTGTAAAGTGGATAGTAAATTCCTACATCAGATTGAGTGCAGCTAGTCGCTTGGGCAGCTATCACTTTCTACTATCACAGCATCAATACAACCCCTTCTAATAAACAAGAACAAAAGCCCCAAAGTTCACCTGACCCCAAACACATGACATATAAGAACAATCTATGGCACTTGAACACTCAGAAATTTAATTTGCAGACTTCCCAGTGGTGCACAGTGAGCCACAGATTTTGTACAAATTTGCTTCTACAGCTACAAGGACCAATTTTACCCATATAAAACCATCTTATTCCTTCAGGCAAGAAGTGAGTATAGCATTACAAGCCTGGAACATCCCTGCACTTGTTTGCCAGCCACAAAGTACTCCCACCTTATTAACCATGGCAACATTGACATAGTTGTCTGTCCCCCTGTTTCCATTATAAAGGACCGGTAGGTAGTGCTCCATTATCTTTTGCCCAGCTTCCGAGTATCACAGATTTTCAAGTACGCTAATGGCTAAAATTTGTCTAGAAGCTTCTAAAATGTCATGGTGCATGTTCTGCAGAAAAAAAAAAGAGAAAAAAGAAAAAAGAAAAAAAAAAGCATGCATGGAACAAACCAAAACAAAAACAAAGTTGGAGACAAAATAGTCATAAAAATATGGAAAAATAAACAGTGGTCTGAGAAATCAGAACCAATTAAAGCTCTCTCCCACCATAACAGATCATTTTAAAGCTTGTTCTCCAAATCGCAGGCTTCTTTTTAAGTTTTTTTCTGTACATATGGCCCTCTTCAAAGCTTTTTTATTCCTATGCACAGCCCTTGTCAAAACTTTCACCAGTCACAAATCTTTGAAGTAAGAGTTAATTCCCAAACATCGAGCTCTTCAAAGTTACACACACACACAACTTTAAGTTTAGAGGAAAATGACTACAGGTGGCACTTCAAAATTCACCAGAGTGAATTAGGAGCTTTAAACACATTTTCAAATATTATGTAGTAGCCAAAGATGCTCTGATAATGTCAGGCTTCTTGGTATGGTCTGAACACTTCTAAAAGTTCTGTGTGATGCTTGTCTGTCACTTTAGGGACCCTAAAAACCCAGTATGCATAAGCCACTTTTGAAGTGTCTCCTTCAGGCCTCTAAGTCACTTTGATGCTTTTGAAATGTTTCGCCTTCATCTGCTTGAATAGAGAACCAGGAAAATTGTTCAAAAATCATAGGGACTTGTGTCCATGACTAATTATATTACGTGAGCAATGGCCTGTTACAGAAATCAAGACTTTGCGATAAGAAAACAAACACCCATCAGTTACTTTGTCCCAGGGTTTTCTCTGTTTTTATGATGACTCTGTAACAGTGGCCTTAGTATATGCATTCCTAAGCACATTATTAATATTCAAACATAACACTCTAGTGGCTTGATTTTCAGAGTCATCTACAACACCACTGATTTTTGTTCTGAAAGCCAGTTTCTAAGTATGAAGTCAGTAGCACGTTATAGACATTCAGTCTTGGAAAAAAAAAATGTCTTTCGGAAGCATACGTGTAAAAAAATATGAGTTTGTTTCCACTTTAGATAACCCAGTAATATCACTAAATTGCTGTCTCTGTGGGCATTACCTTGCAAAATGCTTCAGCAGTGCAGTGCTATCGTACCTTACAAGCAAATTCCTAGTATTCATTTAGATTTTTCTTACTAGGTCACTTCATTAAAAAAAAAAAGATAAAAGTCTGCTCCAGCTAGAGGCATGAATTCCCACTTCTATTTCCAGAGAAGTCTGGTATCAGTGCAATTCTGAAATAATTTTGGTTACAAAAGCATTGTTAAACACACTTGCTAGGAGATCAAGTGTCTCTTCTGGGTCTGCAGTGGGTCACACACTGTAAATTTTGTGGCCTTTTAATTGAATGTAAGGGAGCTTTCCCAAAGACTGTAGCTTTAAAAGTGCAGAAACCTAAAAGTAAACGCAACGTAAACTCAAAATGCTGACATCTGCTGCAGCATTTTCCTTACACCTTACTGCCAAAATTGTAACTTCCCACACACAATTTCTTCTTTAAAACAATATTCACAGAGATCAGCAATCTGAGATGAATATTCCCTGAAATACCTTTGAGGGAGAGAGGATTCCCTCAAGTAAACAGTATTCCTCTGGGAGGAAAACCCCTTTGGAATGTCCACAAGATAAACAGTACATCTTCTGCAAAGTATGGCCAAGAAAGGACTGCCTCTGTCCATTTTTCATAATCATCCAATAATTAGAACTAAATTAAAACCTCAAAGAAGTGTGGGTGATATTTCAATCCCTCTATGGTTATACAATGGGGTTTAAAAAATGACAATGGGAAGGCCCACACAAAAAAATTCTCCAACAGATAAGAGTTCTCACTCCTGATTTGCACATGTGAAATGCACTGGTCTTGTGCAGAAAAACACGGAGAAGGATTAGCCATGCTATGAGCACACATTAAAAAACATCTCTTTGCCTGGTAGAAAACATCTATTTCATTAACATCAGTGGAATTTAGGTCCAAGCTAGCAAAAAGCATCCTAGTACCAGAAGATGGGTTTGTGTCATAACTTTATGCCACAGCAATAATTTAAGTGCCCCGGGGACCTCACCAACAGAAACACTGGAATAGACAGACGTAAGACATTAGCAGCAACCAGGCAAATGCAATTGTGATTATTCCTGATTTCCTAGATTGAACTTTGACAAATAAAAAGGCTTTTCAATGCTAAATTCCACTTGCCAAGTCCCTTTTTGATTTTAGACTCCAGTCAGCTGGACTGTGCTGACTTTCATGATATTTTTACTCAAAAGATTAAGTGCATTCATTTGGCTGTGCATGTTGCAAGAGCACTAAAAGACTGCTAAAGTACATGCTCACCATGGGCCTGATCAAAGCCCTCTGAGATCAATGGGAATATTTCCTTTGACTTCAGTGGGCTTTTGATAAGATTCCAAATTACCCAGTGGAAAGTTAGCCTCCAAAGAACAGTCCTGATGTTAGCATACCCATAGGCACTGCACTCGAAAGGATGTGGCTCTGCACCTGGGTGATACACAGCATCTCACACTAGAGCAGATGCAAGTGCAGCATCTCGGTCTGATGTTTTGTAAAATACCACAGTGGTGATAGAGGAAACATATTTTGATTGACGGGTTCAATACTAGCTGATACTTGAAACAGCTTGCGGCCACGTCAGGATCTGGCAGGAAGCCAGACCCCATTCACAATAATGGGACAGCATACAAATATCAACAGGGCTGTATCCAAACCAACAGTTATTAATTTCATGTCTTTTAAGAGGAAGAGAGGATTTTAGCCATTTGAAAGGATTTTTTTAATGGATAATTATACTGTTTGGTGATATTTAATTTCTGTTTATCTCTGAATGCTACTAAAGTTGTAGCTAGTGCTCCCATATGAATTGGATTTAGATACACAACTGCAGTCTAATTTAGCTGATTCACCTGAAATCTCTTCTGCACTTGTGTTACAGGAGGTGATTTTTTAAAGAAAATTGAAGGCAACTGAATGTTGATGAAAATAAAAAACATGAAGTTGGATTTTAGACAATTGTGCTTTCATGTAAGACCATTTGATATATTGCAGACAGTTTAGAAAATCACCTATAGGAAAAAAAATATTTGCTGTTGTTGTGGAAAAGGTTCAATAATTGGAGATTAGAAGTGAACAAACAATTCACAGTGAATCATCTCAGCTTCACAGAAGTTTCCAGGGTCTTCATTCCATTTTGCCTTAAGAGCTAGCTTGAGAGTAGATGTGCTGTTGTTTTCTGTTGTACTACATTTTTTTTTTAATTTGAGAGAATTTCCAATAAATACAGACTTCAAGTTCAGCTATGTGTTTTAATCTGTAACAGTTGCAAGTTTGCTAGATGCTTTAAAGAAAGAGCCCAGTCTTAGAAGGCTTAGTCTTAGAGTACATTATTAAACACACCAAACAGAAACAGAAACAGACAGTGAGGGAATGAAAAAAACCCTAAATTTTTAGATTAGGTGGATTAATCAGGTAAAAGGGATAGATGTCTGGTCAAATTTACAACCAATATAAAATTTTATAGCTCTTTTAAGTGACTGACAGTAAAGTATTTGACACAGTCTCCCACAGCACCCTCGCTGCTAAATTGAGGAAGTGTGGACTGGACGATCGGATAGTGAGGTGGACCGCGAACTGGCTGAAGGAAAGAAGCCAGAGAGTCGTGGTCAATGGGACGGAGTCTGGTTGGAGGCCTGTATCTAGTGGAGTCCCTCAAAGGTCGGTACTGGGACCAGTATTATTCAATATATTCATCAACGACTTGCATGAGGGAATAGAGTGCACTGTCAGCAAGTTTGCTGATGACACCAAGCTGGGAGGAGTGGCTGACATGCCAGAAGGTTGTGCTGCCATCCAGCGAGATCTGGACAGGCTAGAGAGTTGGGCAGGGAAAAATTTAATGAAAAATAACAAGGGCAAGTGTAGAGTCTTGCATCTGGGCAGGAACAACTCCAGGTTCCAGTATAATTTGGGGAATGACCTGTTGGAGGGCAGCGTAGGGGAAAGGGACCTGGAGGTCCTGGTGGACAGCAGGATGACCATGAGCCAGCACTGTGCCCTTGTGGCCAAGAAGGCCAATGGCATCCTGGGCTGTATTAGAAGAGGGGTGGTTAGTAGGTCGAGAGAGGTTCTCCTTCCCCTCTACTCTGCCCTGGTGAGACCGCATCTGGAATATTGTGTCCAGTTCTGGGCCCCTCAGTTCAAGAAGGACAGGGAACTGCTGGGGAGAGTCCAGTGCAGGGCAACAAAGATGATTAAGGGAGTGGAGCATCTCCCTTATGAGGAAAGGCTGAGGGAGCTGGGTCTTTTTAGCTTGGAGGAGACTGAGGGGTGACCTCATTGATGCCTATAAATATATAAAGAGCGAGTGTCACGAGGATGGAGCCAGGCTCTTCTCAGTGACAACTAATGATAAGACAAGAGGCAATGGGTACAAACTGGAACATAGGAGGTTCCATTTAAATTTGAGAAGAAACTTCTTCTCAGTGAGGGTGGCAGAGCACTGGAACAGGCTGCCCAGGGGAGTTATGGAGTCTCCTTCTCTGGAGACATTCAAAAACTGCCTGGATGCCTTCCTGTGTAACCTTACCTAGATGTTCCTGCTCTGACAGGGGGATTGGATTAGATGATCTTTCGAGGTCCCTTCCAATCCGTAACATTCTGTGATTCTGTGATACCCGTGATATTTACATTGAAAACAAATTGTCTGCTCTTCCTTCGATACTGTTCCTGTTCTTATATTGATATACTCATGTTTGCATACATATATGTATACGTACATATACCCAAATATATGAACTACACATATTAATGCTAGAGGAACACTGTAAAATGTGTTTTCCTAAGACTAATGTGTACAAGTTATTTTGACTGACAGATTTCAGAAGAAAACTACAAACATATGAGTTGGTAGATGTATGGAGGGAATTTTTAAAATGTGGGGCGAGTCATAAAAGGATTTGGTTATGTTATAGAAGTTGTATGAGAGGGGGAAGGAGGGTATCAAAGGAGACTTCTGGTTCTGGATGACAGATACTAGTAGTATAAAAACTTTAAAGGAAAGATTTAGACAGTTCAGAAATGGAAGATTATGAGTCTGGTTTAGTCATCCAGGTTTTGAGAGATTAGTGAGCTGTCTAAGATGAGATATATGCCTTTGAAAGAAAACAGGTCTTTTTGAGAAGTTTGTTTAGGGTACACTAGTGGAAATTCCTGCAAGCAGATACAGCACTCAGAAAGTAAAGGACAACAGGTCAAGAAGACAACCCCCGAGATTTCAGATCTCAAAGAAAGATAGCAGGAAAAATTTACAATTTGCAAAAAACCCCACCACTGGTCACGTCCATACCATCAAAATAGGTCTCCCAAATACAGTGTTTTTTTAGTTTTAATTGTAGTCCTCACTGTGGCTGATATGTTCACTCCTCTAGGAAATTTATTTCTTACATTATAAAGTCATTCTCTAGACAAATAATCTACTGAATTTTTGTCCTTGACAGGTTTGAGTACTATCTTTAAGTCCTAATCTTGTTATCTCAGTCCCTATCTTTCTGTTTTACCTTGCTGTTTTATCTTCAGATTTCAAATAACAAAGTCAAAGCTTGAGCTTCTGCAAAAAACTTATTAAAAATGAGTTCTGCAGATGTACATTTGAAAGTATATGTATCTCCAAATAAAAGCGTTTTTTTTATAGCTCTAGCTCAACAAGTGTCCAACCTGCCTATGAAATACATTTGTGCTTTCTGTGCTTTTAATGTTGTTGCTAGCCTGACTGAATGTGCAGCTGGTAGTGATCTACAGTTTTTGTATATCCTGCTGAGTGAAAATGAAGGAGGACATATTTACAGACCCATTCAGCTAAAATTCTGAAATGCTGTCTCATAAATTTTATTCTCCTGAAATGCTGTCTCGTTCAGTCAACTTTATCAAAGGTTCTTTTGGGTAACAATAATGCTTAATAAACCCAGCACCTGAACTTTCCATGTCTAAAAATGGCTGCCTGTCAGAGATTAGTTTCTGTACATCCTTAGCTGTAAGAACTTTCTTAGTACAGGATTAGGAAAATAACGGACTCAAGAGCCAGAAATTTTAGGTGGCAACTAATAGCTATCCATGCTCAGTTATAATAAATTGAATATTTAGGACTTCAAATATTTTTGTAGAGTAACTTTTGCTTTCACATACCCTTAATAAACCAAAATACCACTTAAAAGAAAAATCTTCCACAACTACCACTGCTCTAATTATCATCTTTCAAAATCTCACTGATTATTCTCCATAATATTTGGATTTTTAATCCAATTTGAATTTGCCATTGACACTTGGTAGCATAAATAAGTTCCACTGTTTCCTTTTTGATAGTGTCTTGTTGGGTTTGTTTTGGTTTGGAGGGGTTTTTTTGCCTTTGTTACAGTAGCTTTTCTTCTACCTATGATATACTAAAATACAGTTTTCTATGTTTTTGTAATACTGGAGATACTGTTTAATCTATGTGCAGTTCTGTCTTTTTGCTCAACATCTTGAAAAAGACAATTATTTTCTTGAATCAACACTTCAAAAACTTTTAGAAGTGGGTTTTTTTTTCTGGTTGTTTTTTTTTTTTTTGTGGGTTTGTTGATGTGGCATTTTGTTTTTCCAGTTCTTGTGTGGTTTTATCTTCCCTTGAAGTCACAGATAAGCATTTCTCATCTAGTGGATTTTTTACACCATATGGATAAAATCTGATATTGCATGCCTTAGTGTGATTCTTTTCCTCTTCTCTTTAAGAGCTACTAGTGCTCCTGAGTCTATTTATCTGTTTATGTGATTTATCCTAGAATGTGCTAACTCTTAAAAAAACCCAAACAAAACAAAACCAAACAAACAAACGAAAAACAACACAGAAGGGCAGAAGGAAGAAAATGTACCTGTTTATTAGCATGAAGTGGAAAAAAATGTTCTATATCTGCTTCCTTGTTCACCAGCTTTATCTTGCATTGCATATGCAGTTCTTTATTTCTGGGCTTTGAGATCTTTACTATTTATATTTATTAAAAGTATTCTTGTAGCTTGGAGTAAGTAGTAATAATGAGTCTGTGTCTGTCACTTCAGAAAAGTATTATGCCTTTCCCACATAAGCCATTGTTTTCTCAAATGTTGGATATCTGTACTGTGAGGCAGTCAATCTCCACGTCAATGGCAGCCTTTTTTTTTTTCTTGAATCCTTTTCTTTTATATACTTTTCTTTCAGAGCGTACTTGTAAATCACTCAAGTAATAGTCTATTTCTTTGGACTGAATTTGTTACTGTTCACATCTTCTGGTTATTACCAGTAGTTCTTCTGTTCGTCTCAGATCTTAAGGATTTTCTGTTCTGTAGATTAAATGAGCAAGAAATTATAAATCGTTTTTTATTTCAAAGACTGCATCGCTAGTTACATGTTCTTTTCAATTCTCTTGTTCTTATGACATAGTTATTTTCATTTTTTCCATGTTTGACTTTCCATTTCTCATTTAAATTTTTCATGTACCATACTCATTCTGAAACCAATGCATTCATTCAAAGTCTATTTCAGCTTGTCATATGACTGTATCATTTAATAAAACTCTTGTATAGAGATATCCCAGCTGGAGTGCTCCTAAGTATAATGGGAAATGTTTTGATGTTGCTGTTGACTGTACTGACTGTAGACAATTCAGTTTGAAATTGATCTGTTTAATTCATCCAAAAAATAAGTTACTGGAAGCCATAGTTTAATGAAGGGATTAGAAATTTGCCTTTGCCATGTCCATGATTATGCCATCTACATTAAAACGTATGGAGATTTTCAGCTGTAAATTACCATTTCCTTACTTCCAACTTTTATGCAGTAGTATTAGGGTTTTATATGCTTATGATTTTGTAAGAATTGGTTGAAAGAATTTTGCTCTAAGTTTTTGGATGAGAACCGTTCTTTCATAAAAACTGAAAAGTTTATGAAAATTCCATTGTTTTGGGCAAATATTGTTTTACAAAAAGTTCTACATAACTGCAGGATTAAAATAAAGTGGATTGATGCAATTGTATAATTTCAAATTTCTTTTTTCATTTTAAATTGCTTGTCCTCTTCCCTTGCTCTGATTTATCTTTCCAATTTTTAAAATTTCATTTTATTTTCCTTATTTTATTTCTATGGGAAAACCAGACAATTATATACTCAAATGTTACAGGCTTCCCTGTATGTTCTCCCGCTATAGGAGAATGAATTATTTCAGATCAGTTCCATTTCATGTGGACCAGCATGACTGACAGCTTCCTGAAAGAGTTTGGGCTCAGTCTTTTGGGTAAAGTAGTAAAGTTGCATGACTGCACGCTATATTTGAAATTGCTAGGTGTTAGGTCAATGTTCTCCATGTTTTCCAGGTGTTACTGGGAAATGCTTCCTGTAAATCAGCCTTTACGGAATCCTATTGCAGAACTGCATAAATGTTATTAGCAGATATCAGTGTGAAGCTACTCATGGTAATGGTGCAGCTTACAGAGGCAGAAAAAGGTAAGGATTGATGAAGTTGTTTTGTGACCCTGCAAAGAAAATAAGGAAGAGTGCCAGATGGCCAAGAGGAAGATATAAGGAGTCTGCTTTTCTTAAGACTAACAAGTGATCCAGTGGGTAATGTTTCCTTAAGGCATAATCA
Source organism: Caloenas nicobarica (assembly GCF_036013445.1). NCBI lineage: Eukaryota > Metazoa > Chordata > Aves > Columbiformes > Columbidae > Caloenas > Caloenas nicobarica. The sequence goes on from NC_088245.1 coordinate 179,448,282, forward strand.
AGAATTCAGGAGGCAGATGGTGGAAAGAGTATGGAGTAAAGGCAGTTCTAATTAGTCCAACACCATATGGAGTTGCTTCTTTTCTAGAAGCTCAACCTTCCATGCAGGTCTGTGGATTTACCTACTGGACGTGCCAGAGAACTTTTCAAGTGTTTAATCACTACCAACCAACCCACTTGCCCAGATTTTCATTTTACATAAATAAATGGGTGATGGTAAGTATGTGAAACGTGATGTTTAAATCTCCAATATGAATGTGAGATGTAGCTGGACTGTACCCAAGAACCAAGAAATTAGAAGAATTCCTAAGTCTGGTATGGTCAGTATCTATGAGGTGTTCCTGAAACATTACTCCCTTTTGTTTTCATTCATAAAACCTCAGCTTCTTACTTCCAGCCAGCAGGTAGCCGGAAGTACTGCAGTTCTGCTGCCTTAGTGTATGTGGGCTGTAGTCTCACTTTGCATTTTCTTTTGGCTACTGTGATGACCACCTTTTTTATTACTCCTCAAAAGTAGAAGACGTCCTCTGCATTTTGGCTGTCTGTATCTGTCCTTGTATCCTTTTGTTCTTTTGTTCTTCTGTTCAACAAATCAAAATCCCATACCATCTCTAAACTCTGGTAAAGACAGTTGGGTTTAGTCCTAGGAAAATATGAAAGAGAAAGACCCTGGAGAGCATATCTACAGTTTATAGTGGATTGCAATGCAGACAAGTAGAAGCAGTAAGACATGTGGAATCAGGACCTTCCAAATCACACCTGGAAAAAGAATGGCTAGAGCAGGCTTATTTAGTTGAGTAAAGTCTTATTCAATGTCTTTAAATTGAACATATCCTCTTCTGTTTGCATCAAGAAAAATAAGAATAAAAAAGAAAAGGTTCATATTTTTTCATTGCAAACATGTTGAAGATTTTCTTCAGAAACATAAAAGTAGAAGATTTCCCCCACTACTTTTTTCTTGTATACATGTATGTGGTTGGTTGAATTTTAAATACAAGTTTAAAATCTTGCAGTAAGTGATATGTAAGCCTCAACATGCCAAGAAGAGTTTCTTCTCATCACTAGCAAGAGGGTGAGTGCATTTGTCAAACCTTGTCCTCTAGCTGAATACGTAAATACAGAATTCAGATTAGATAGTATTCTAATGCCACAAAAGATAGTATTTGCCTTCATCCTTACATACCTGGAATCTCATATTCTCTTGAGATAACTTTTTAGTTGACTTCTAGCACTTATGCAGAAAACAGCAGAGACTGCCTCCTTATTGTCACCAATCACGTATTGCTTTTTTTTCTTCTTTTTATATTTGAAAGAATTATTTTGATTTTTCCACATCCTATATTGAAAACAAAATGTCCTCATCATCCTAGTTTCATGATTTCTTAATAACTTCATTAAATTTAATCTAAATGTTTATAAACCACACATTTTAAAGACAGGAAATTATTTTTGTGGAGTCTTAGTGACTCATTTTCAATTTTCTTTCCATACTATAAGACATCAACCTCACTAGAAAAAAATGCATAGCTTTTGGTTCTGACAGTTATCAACTGGCACCTAGAATCTGAGGCAGTCTCTAGATCATACATCCTACAAAACTAACACTCATAAATCATGGGTGAAATTATTTTATTTTGTTTCTTCTGTTACCAAGTTCAGAGTTTAAGGACAAATCTAGATTTTCATCTCTGAGTTTAAAGCTTCACAGTCCCCTAAAGCTCTGTCTCTATTCAACTGCTCTGTAAAGCTGTTGAGAGAGGTAATGACTAATAAGAGATGAAGTGTCAGTGTTATGCAGGTGACGCAATACCAGCATTATATAAAACCTAAACCCCAGCGTTTCTCAGAAATCACAGTACTTATCTGAAATCGATACTTGGCTGAAGAGCAATTAAAAGGTAGAACTAAAGGAAAGTTAAGATGATAGTCTTAAGAGAATAATTTGTCCTCCATCAGTCTAAACATGATGAAGTCGACTTGCAGCTTTAATACATTCGTCCATTACATAGAATTTGATCTGGTTGTTGTGACATCTGTATTGACAAACTTTTTAATAGAATTAACTGGATGGAATAATCTCAATAACACTAGCCATTTTAAGTTAGGTGTGTACCTAAGCTAATACTGTACTCCTCAACAAGGATTTTAAGCACTTAAGTGACCACACATAGATTTTTTTTCCCCCTTATGCACAACACTTCTGTCTCATTCAACCACAGATTCTAGCTGCTTTCTCTATATTATTCATAATCCTCATTATCTAGCTGTCTCTTCAATATGTCATCTTCATTAGCAAAATCCTCAGTCTGTATCTGAAGATGACTGCCCTGGTGCTTATACAACCCCAAATACTTTGCTTCTGCTTATTACTAGATGAGCAGTATGTGGTGGCACCTCATCTTTCATTATGATGGACAGGAGTGAAGTGTTCTGGGACACAACAATTATAGCCTTGTAGGATGGAGAAGAAAACAAACTCAGAAGATCTTTGACTGATGGGGCTAGTTGAAAGTGTTTCTCTCAAGATGGGCAGGAGGGGGTTGAATATAAAAAGCACAAGAAATTGAGGGATAGTTCAGAGAGCATTTGGAGACACTGCGTGTACATGTCCACGTTGTTGCTGATTGAAGACTTTACAGCATTTAAAACCAATCCAAACACCTCAGATAAATCATTGCTTTCATCCATTAATGTTTGAGATGCATTTTATTTTATCTTATTATTCTTTTCTTTTGAGATAGCCAGCTACTGCAAATTTCACTGATATTTCCCTTTTCTTGGATTCTCTTCTATAAATAATATTTTATGGTAATTTTTAGTTTGTGCATTTTCTTGTTTTTAAATTAATTATTCATTAAGCATTAATTTTTGGAGTGAGTTTACTTGTAATATAAATTACAACACATAATCATATTTTTCAACATAATTACTAAGAGTAATGATAGTATGTAATTCTGAATGTTAAATCAGGAAAACATTTTACTTCACAAACCTAATACTTCATTTATTTAAAATGATTACTTATGCCAGGTTTTATATATAGATTTTTTTTAAATCATCTCTCAGTAGCAAACTTCTGGGATGGTTCTCCTACCTTTCCTTTTGGATTACAATTGTAAGAAGAATTCCCATACAAAGAACATAAGTTTTGAAAAGTTAATAAAAGAAATTAGAGGAAGAAAAGAAAAGAAAGTTTATTTTTCAAGAGTACACTAAATTACCATCAGGAGGAGTTTGTCCCAGTCTGTTGCCTACATTATTAATCCAAATTATCTTGTCTATGAATTCAGTCATCTCAGTTGCTTTTAAGTTAAAATCATTCTTTTTAAAATCTGATTCTCATTCTGTGATTATGCCTTGCATTGGATCATCCTCTAATTCAAATGAAAACATAAATGCACAGGATCATGGAAAATGAGCTCATTTTTTTTAGCCTGCAACTTAAGGAGTTTAATAGGTGAAATTATTGTTACATCAGTTTTCAGTTGCACCAGCTCTGCTTTGTCAGCAGAGAGGACAATGATCAGGTGGATCTTAATTTCCATGGGTGATGTCCCAGGAGAATCACTGCAGGGGCAATACAACAGATTTCCTGCAGTACAATGAGGCTCCTTTGTGAAGATTTTGTTAAACTTTCTGGGAATGCTTACTTCTTCTGTAAGCAATCACTTCCTGAAACATTTATCTGTCTGTATGTGCTAACACTTATTCATAAACTAAACCTGACTGGCAATCTTGTAGAAAGGAACTGTTACGCAAAAATAGAATGTTTGATCTATGGCAATGTGGCTTGTGTAGAAAACAATTTTTTTGTCTGAATGTATGAAGAGAAAGATGTTGATTAACAGTAGTGAGTTCAGTGGAGGGTCACCATGATGGTGTGGGCTGGAGCACTTGTCCTGCAAGGAGAGGGCAAGGAACTGGGGCTTGTGCAGTCTGGAGAAGAGATGACTGTGGGGGCAACTCACAGCAGTCCTCCAATTGAAGGAAAAGGAAACTTCTCAAAAGCATGAGTGAAGAAACAGTAGTGTGTAATACCTTCTAATCTGTGTTTTCCATGTTTTACAAGACTGTAACTGGTCCAAATTCAGTGATTTTGATGATAAAAATAAATGACTGTATTATAACAAAGAAAAAAATCTATTTGGTGGTGGTATAGGGAGGAAAAAAGAGAAAAAAAATACGTTAACCAGGGAAAAGAAATTCTTCTGTTGAAAACATACTGAATAGTAAAGTATTCAGTTATGTCAGTTAACAAGATATAAAGTTAAGTATTCTAGCAATGTTCCTTCTTACTGCCCCTACATAACATTAATGTAATCTTACTTTGATAGGACATTTTTTTTTTCTAATCAATGGCTTAATCATGTGAGTTTTCCCACAGTGGTATTTTCCATCTCCAGTTACCAAATTGTCTGCCAACAGCGTTGTCCACTTTTCCACTGCAGTTTCAGTTTCTCCATGAGATCACAAGAAAAACTCTTTTCAGGGGTATTCAAAGTACACAGTTAGAAAGAAGTAGGTCTGGGTAAATGGTTTGGAAAAAATCCAAATCTTATCATGCATGAAAAGCACAGAGCACAGAAATAATGCAAGAAAATAATTTGTCCTGCTATTTCAGCCATACTGTGTGTCCAGATTTATCTGAATACCAAACCCAAACATGTAGGGTGATGGATCATTGCTTCGTGAAGCTTCTAGTTTGGATTTGACTTGCCTTCATGCAACCGTGCAATGACACAAAATGTCATATGTGATGGATGTGACTTTGAGGAAAACACAAAAACCATAAAACCAGCATTATGAAGCTTTTTCTCCTTACAGTTTTGATTCATTTGACATTCACTCTGAACTTCGTAGAAAATAACAGAAAATCCATGAAGATTTCTGATGTTTGGAGGGAGATTCTGTGAAAAAGCAGCTTTATCAGGAATCATCTTTGTTTCTCTTTCCACCTCTCATTTTCTTGAACACACATCTAAGCTATAAGTCAATTTGAGATCTGATGACTGCCTTGAACGAGATATACAAAGGTATAATATTCAAAGCTCTTGGGACCAAAACCTTGTGCCCTCCTTAAAGCCCAAGGAAAGTAACATTGCATAGGAATATAAGAGACTAAATCCTCTGTTCAGTTTGGATCTTCTGTGTGGCACAGCTACTGAGTCATATTCATATAGCTGTTTTCTACTTAGCACCATTGCAGCTTGCTTTAAGAACATTTCTGTCACCATCACTGTACTGTGCTGGCACATGATCTCCTTTCCATACTTGCAAAGTTCTATCTTTGAGGTCCATTGCTAATTCATGAAGACTTATACTATGCCACAACATTTGTGTGTGTGAATTCTCTTGCGCAATGGAGTCACAACAGTTCTGTTGCTTTTGAGGAAAAGCATTCCTACACTCAGTGGGACTGAAGATTTCTAACTTGGTGTTTGTGTCAAAAATTGCCTCTAAAATGTGCTTGAAAATGCTTATATAACAAGACATCTTTCTATTATTATTTCCATCCTATATCTGTGATATCTGCTGTGCAAATTAGATGAAACGCCATTCCAGGATCCTTTCCTGGATTTCTGTCCTGAACTACACTTCTTGAAGGAAGATCATAGGTGCATATTACAAAGTAAATGAGTTAATGAGCTCAGTAGGAGCAGCTTACTTAGTTACTAAGAAGTTACTAAGTCATCACGGAAATTGTAACACTTGATTTAAGCCATACCACAATTCCTTGAATGTGGAATCCCACACTTGCAAACACACTGGGTTGTAATTTAAGACAAACAGCTATCTTTCAAACATATTAAATGATTCTTTGTACACTACTGTAAACATAGATTTTATTTCTATTTTACTTAGAAAGTGCTTAGGTAATCTGATGATAAACAATTTACCAAAGCACAAAATCTTTACTTAGGTATTAGTAGAGTTGGTAAGAAAACAAAAATTACTATCCTACGAGAAATTCCTACATTTTGAATGATTGTAATTTACCATCAGAATGAAAGTCAATGTTCCAAGGCTTCTTATGGAGTCAAAGGGCTTAAAAGTTTTTGGGATTTTTTTGGAAACACTGATGTTACCTTTCAAAATATTTTGTTCAGATGGCATCAGACCACTGTAATATTACTTTTAAATATTAAGTCTAATGAACATATATAATATATTAGATACAACAACTGAAATTAAAATACCTTATTTTGACCTTCAACCATATAGAATAACTTCCCTCAGAAATTTCAAAGAAACTGAAATATCCCTGTCAAACATTTTTATGTCATCTGAGCATTATTTTTTATTTCAATCATGGTAATTTTTTTTTTTTTAATCAACTTGATCTTTTTATTTTTCTTTTTTCTTTTTTTAACCTTTCAGTTGCTAAATTTAGTCAATCATGTACTTACTCTTAAAATACCCTGGCGAAGGAGTTTTAGTATGCATAATAGGTGTGGAAGGTATCCGAGCAAGTGGAAAATGAAAACTACTCAACAGGAGAAAATACTATTCAACATAACTTGGTTTATCTCCTCCCCAAATAAGTACAATCCTTGGAGCTATCAGGAAGGAAGTTTGTAGCAGAGAGCATAATATTGTAATGTATTTTCCAAGGCACTAGTAGTACCTGTCTGGTGTACTATATACTGGTCATTTTCAAGAAATACGAATTCAGACTGATTACTAATATGGTCAAGTGTTTGGAAAACCTTTTGTGTTGGAGAATTCAGCCTAGTAAAATGGAAGTGGAAAGAAGATCTATTTTAGCTAAAGAATACATTTCACCAAAATAAAAGTATATGTATTGTCAATTAATAACTTTTTTATTCCATAAATTACAAGATGGTTCTTAACATCTGCATGTTTTGCTATTGCAAATGTGAGTCATATGAGGTGGGTGAGAACACACGTTTAAGTTGTAGCTTCCTAAATTTGGGATGAAATAGTAGGACTTAGAACTAAAAGTTCCAAGGGCTTCTGAGGGCTGATTCAATAAGGACTCTGAGGTCTTTTTAAAAGCAAGCTATACCCCTTGTCTGGCCCACAAATGTTCTTTACACAAAAACTAGGACAGAAGGGGCATTTCTGAAGGGGAGGGAAAGAGCTGTAGTGTACCTGCAACCATTAACGTAAAAGCACTCCCAAATCCAGCAATACAGAGAGAGCCATTAAATGCTTTTCAGGTTCCTTATACTATGTTCTCATGTTGCTAAAGGGTGGCATTTCCAAGCATGCCAACTGAGGACTATTTAAAATGAACTCTTTAAGCAGCAATGTGGTGAGTTGAGAGGACAGTCTGCTGTTAACACCTCTGTTGTTAAGAGGTTAGGTTATATTTCTAATCGTGACTTTAATGGCCACTTCTTATTCTCTGTTTCTGCCCCCTGTATGCTCTCCACTTATATCTGCTACTTTAATGACCACAGCAAATTTTTGCTATGACCATTAACACAGGAGAACAAGTGTGGTGGTGGAAACACTACTAAATTCTTTCCTGATTCTTGTACCACCAGCAAATTTGTTATTTGTTTTCTATTACTGAGTCCATATCATTCAGCCAGAAAGCATAATCTCTAATTTCTAGCTTGCATTTATTTTATCTCTGAAATCCTACTGAGCTGGAAAGCGTACCAATTGCCAGAGTGGTGGGCAGGAAAGCAGGAAATGTCTCAGAGTCATAGCTCTTTACTTTTCTATTATTATTGTTTTGCTTGAGTAGGAGTTGACAACAGGGGAAATGGAAAAAAAGATCCTTTAAAAAAAATCTTAAGGAGTATAAAAATTTAAAGGATGTTTATTCGTGTTTTTTTCATTATTGTAGTTATTGGGTTTTAGATTATTTTCTTTCATAGAGTTATCCTTTTCCTCTCAACGTGCTCACACTGAATTCAGATTCATATGCTGTACAGATGGAAAGAACCATTATGATTATCTATTCCAACCACCTGTGTAACAGGCCATAAAATCTGAACCAATAATTCATGCATCAAGTCCATACCTACTGCTTGCTGGACAATATATCTTTTCAAGTGACATTCAGTTTTGATTTAAAGTCTTGGTTCTCTCTGACTAATGTTTACACCTTTCTAAGCCATCCAGCAGCTCTGAAAAGGGGCTTTAGGCAAATGGTATCTTGGTATCTCCCTCCATTGACTTTCATGTTAGAATTTATTATTTAAAATTGAAAAAAAAAATATTCATATTTTCTCCTTTCCATAGACTTAACTTCCACAAAGATTCAAAGTACAGGATTTAGAAAACAAATCTGAACAAACCACCTGCAGGAACTTCACATTAGCAAAAAAGTTAAGAAGTCAGTGATGATGTCTGCCCAAAACAGAATATGTATAATATTTTAAATAATCATTTCCCATTGGACTTCCTGGGGGAAAAAAAAAAAAAAAAAGAAGAAAAAAAAAAAAGAGAAAGGCAGAAATAGCAACAGAGCTGGCAGACAAATTACAAGGGAAAGCTGGTCAGTACGCCCATCTTGATCTTTGTCCTGCTTCCATTGATTGCAAAATTGCATGAAGAAGATAAACACTGCCATCAGTCACACTAAATCTTCCTACAAGATTGTACTTACGTAGTTTTTGTGCCTAATCAAAGGAATTGTCTGCAAACTTTGTGAAAGTGAACTTTTTTTGGTGTTCATTAAAAGGCATGGTAGAGACTTTTCAGTAGACTTCTTCAGAGATAAAATAATTTATGCTAAACAAAAACAAGCGTACAAAAAAACCCCAACTAAATCAACTTGACAAAAATTCAGTTTGCCTTATAATGAACCTTATTTTGGAAAGCATACTTCTTTTCAGGTCAAAGGAAGAACAATGCTTGCTTGCATTCAGAATGAAATAAAAGCTTTTACATTCAATAGTCTTACTAAAGCTTATTTGAAGAATCTTTTTTCTGTGTCTAACTACAAACCTAATGAGATATCATATATGCATTTTCTTTACCTATCTAGAAAAAGGGGACATTAAGGGAGTAGTTAGTCATAGAAAATACTGTTAGAAGAAACTTTGAGAGGTCATCCAGACCATTCCCCTGTCTGAAGCAGGATCAGATACCAGTATGTCACTCCTGTTCGATACTTTCTCAGTCTAATCTTAAACACTTCCACAGACAGGATGTTTACGAGATCCTTATGAAATCTTTCCTAATGCTTCACTGTCCTGAATGTTACAAATTGTTTTCTGTACATAGGAACTACAGTTCAGTTCCTACAGTTGCCTCTCCAGTTGTGCTACCTCTAACTTGCTGGGCACATTGCTGGTTGCAGCATTTCAACTAAGGCTTGAGAAGTGCTGAGTGAGTAAAAGGATTATTGGATGTGTTTTGCAGAGGATGCTCTGCTCGTACATAGCAGTCTGATATTTGCTTTCTTTGTAACAACCTGACACAGTTGACTCATGCTCAGTTAGCAATCCGCTGTAATTCTCAGATCATCCCCATTTGGCCAGTTGCTTCCCATCTTATATTTGTGCAGCTGATGGTTCATACGTAAGTGGAGTACTTTTCACTTGCCCTTTGATCTTACTATACTGGATCACATACAAATTATCAGCTGTGTATTCGGTATTCCTTAGTGATAGCTGCTTGAAGAAATATAACTGGACATGAATTAATTTTCTGTGGGAAATTATTTTCTGACACCAGATCTTCACAGTGTTATATTTGTATCATTTCATTCCTTTTCTTCCACTGGCTCAAGCTTCTGAAGCTACGAGTTCCACAGATTTGCTATATAATGAGTCATGTATATCTTTTTAATTCACATTATTAGGCCATGAAAATGCCGAAGAAGGTGTTTTTCTTTTTTCTTTACTGATACATATTTGCAACATACTTTGCTGGTTGACAGAAAGACATGAACAGACCTGGAGAATCTGACAATCATACTACTGCTCATAACCTCTTTTAAATCATAAGATGAGATAAAATTGCAGGACTGGGATCCTTGTCAGGAAGCGTGTGGTGTTATTTTTAGTCATAGTTCATTTCCTTCTACTTCTAAACTATTGCACTCATACACAATTGCTAACTGAAAGACTCCAAATGTCACTGTCACATGCACCTGCGGTCATTGCAACAGAATTGTGTGCAGCACAATCCAAGGGGTTTATTCGTACACCATATTGAATATTTTACTAGGCTGCACCAAGATATACATATGGCATAAGGAAAAATAATTACAGTGCATATATGACCAATCAATGCTTTTAGCATAACCAGCTAGTTCTCAACATAGCTTGGGTATCAATATGTGTTTTACATGATACTGTGCAGAATTCAGTGACTGTGCTAACTAGGACTCTATTAAAAAAAAAAAAAAAAAAAAAAAAAAGGATGTTGCCTAATAAATTTGAACTAGTTTGTTTTCCAGTATCTACAGTTTTACATTTTATATATCTACTTTTGTCTTTTATACCAACTTATATAACTAGTTTTAGCATTACAATAAGCATGCTAAAATAAAATCTTTGGAAGTGTATAGGTGATCCATCCAAATCCCGGGAGCTTTTATTTACTAACGCTAATACTAACAATAATAATAATGTTTTTTACTAGCTGCCAAAAATGTTAAGGTGCATCAGTAAACTCAGTACAAGATCAAACCTTTCTGACATGAAGAAAATATTACTGTGAAGCAGGAGGATTAAGTGTTATGTCATGGATGGTGCTGCAGTTCTGAATTATTTACAAAACATGGAATTCAAAATACTAAAATTCCGAGTTTCAGAGTCACAGTTTGTAAACCGTACATCTGAGAAATACGCTTTTTGATGCTTCCCAACTTCAGGGCCAAAGTTAAACACAAGTCATTTCTCCTGTCATGAATGCTTCTATTGATTTTGGACTCTGAGTAAAAGAAAACTCAGCTGAGGTCACAAAGTTTCCAGTGTGGCAGCCACAGTGCAAGTGATTAAAACCCTGTCTCTCACCTTAAGCATTCCAATTCAGTCTTGTGAAGTTTAACACCTCACCTCAAGTTTCAGTCAAGTCTCAAGGGACTTTGAATTGACATCGCAAACACACCTCCAAGTTTAACAAAGAAGCCAAAAAAGACAAACAAGGAAAAGAAATACTTATATGCCAGGAGGAGATATTCCACAGAGGCTCAATCCAAAGGAAATCTGGAAGAAAACACTGCAAAAGCACAAGCACATTTTTTTCCTTTCAAGGGCTGTAACTAGTCCCTGCTCCAACTATAGAGTGCTCAAGAGTGTCCAGATAAAACGCTCTCATCTTTTACCTTAATGAACTCTGAACTGACAAGTCTTTTATGATAAATTCAGTGTTCTAGCAGTAGCTTCACAACTATATAAGATTTGGAGCCCCATTTAAAGCCATATCTGGTATGTCTCGCTCCTGTGACAACTTCTCTTAGTTCTCATCTGGGTCACTAAATAGAGATCCCATGATAGGGAAAGCTGACACCCCATTCATCTTGCTTTGCATGAGTGCTTTGCCTGTCAGAGGGCCACATAACAATGTTAGTTTTATATACTCTCAAGAAATGCATCCCCAAATTGGCTGCCAAAAACCAAACAGGAACTGTCCAGACATGAGAATATAGCAAGATGAGGAAACAAATTGAAAATTTAGATGACTACAAATAAAAAAAAAAGGAGGTTTGTCATGCTTCCTTTTTTATCCAGAAAGATAAATTTTCTTCTTTTTCCCATACGCTAGTCAAAACCAGGTGCATGAAAAATGTCATAGAGTTTGAGATCAGAAAGGATGATCTGATCATTTAACTCATCCTCTCCCCAGGATTTTAAGTCTGTTCCAGTACTGTTAAATTGAACTCAGTGACCTTGGTTAAGATTTGGCATTCCTTTCAGCAGTCCAGGACAATTGATATAGGTCTACATTTTAGACAAATGTGGAAAAAAATGAAACAGACCAGGAACAATCTGACCACTTCTGTGCAGGAGGACAAAGAATTCTTTCCAACCAGGTATATGCCTGGCTGGAAATAGTGGGGTGAGTGATTTGACTACAGCTTTTCTTTATTCAAAATGCAATGTGTTAGGGATGTGTTGAGGAAAGGGCTTTTTGTTCCCCAAAGCCCTTAAAAAAAAAAAAAGTCAACCACAATTTTCAGAAAGCCACAGACTTCAGAGCCAAAAAAGGCCACCATAGACTGTACAAAGTTTGAGCTCAACAGAATAAGAACTAAGCTAAAAGAGGCTGTCACTGGGAAACTGTCATGAAAGGAACATGTTGCAAGTGGCACTCAATGGGTTTTTTCTTCTTTTAATTTGAAATAAATCTATAATTAATTTAATAATGTGTGAATGACACAAATTAGTGGAGTGGTAAACCATGTTAAGCATAAGGCAGTATACAGAGGTATTGCAATAAGTTTTTAAGCTGGGTCCCCCAGATGTGTATGTATGCTTAAGAACATTTCATTTGCAGTAATGATCTTGACATGGTAAATGTGTTTGTTTAGGAAATAGGAATACATTCCCACTGAACAGGGTAGGTTGTTACTTTCATAATGACTAAGGAATTTTAATACAAAGGCAACTCAGATGAGGTCTCAAGGGCAGAAAGACCCATATGCTCTGTGAGTGTATAAAATGTAGGAGTATTATTTCTGTAAGCAGGAGCAAGACAATGATGTGTCTCCTTCAGTGTTGTTTGGCATGTGCAGTCTTAAAGATGAGTTAAGTTTTGCTGATGTTCTTCTTGAAAGAACCATTCAAAGCCTTGAAAGGCTGTAAAACATTATTCCTGGAGAGCAGAAAAAAAAATATTTATTTTGAAATGAGCTCAACCTGTTTAGATTATCAAAAAGAATATGGAGTGGATGTTCAAGTAGAGTGTTTATATTGTGTTTTTTAACAAAACAATTGTACTAAAATATTAAAAGAATGAGCATATATTTGTGCTATGTCATCACACTGAAACTGTAGAACCGTTTGGAAGATAAGCTTTGAGTCAAACACAAATTATAGGAACAAACAGGTTAGGAAAAACATCAGTTTGTGACATACAGCACGTTAAACAAGAAATCATTGTGAACCCTTTACCATTAAGTTCTACATAGATATCCATGAAAAAGAAATTAGCTAAGAAGAAAGTGGAAAACTCATAGTTTGTGCCATAAATAAACATTCTATTATAGTCACTTTAACTCTTCTGATGGTAGAGAGGGGAAAGGAGAGACGAGAGCAGGAAAGAAAAGCCTTTTTTGCTATTAATTTAGATGGAATATATTTTAACTTGAGGGTTATATGATTCTTTCTCTTGTTGCATTATGATTATGAAAAGAAGAACTGATTTATTTACATTTGCCTGAAGTATTTGATAAGTACTAAAATAAAAAAGCTTCAGATTTTTGACTACTTTGGCAAGCTTTGACAGCAATTCAGCCTAGATAAAGTGAATGGTTTACTATGGAACATTTAGAAGACCTCACGCAACTCTTAATAAGCAGTGTGTTGCTTTAACTAGTGTCTAAATGATGTGCAAGTCAAATGAAATATGGTATTTGTCATCTATACAAGTAAACTGACTCATGCGCAAAAAAAAAGTATTTTTTCGCTGGTTCTTCTTTATATAGCACATGAGGAAAGAACAGCAAAACTGCTTAAACTCCAATGAAGTCTGAAGCTAATAAACAGATTATAAGCCAAATCTAGTCAACTGTAAGTGCTTATTAAAGATGAGTTTAAAAGGAATAATAAAGTTACTAAGCTCAAAGATGACCAAAAAGAAAATGTATTGAAAGGGGTAGATGAATGTCAGGCTTCACTTTACAGACAAAATAAATACAGACACAGATTTCAAATTTCAAAAGCTTCTGTTTGCAACGTTTTGGTATTTTTCTACTGAAATTTGCTGTGACTTGTGTCTCATTGCAATTCTTTCAAATCCTACAACCATCCTAACTACAGGCATCTATATAAGAAATTATATACATCATTTTCCTTCTTTCATGTGAACAGACATGTTCTATTTCCTCTCTAGTTATGTAAAGCCCAGAGGAAAAATTTTACAGTATTTCCACAGTACCTCATATACCAAAATAAAATACATAAATAAAACCAGTCTTGCCCACTTCTCTTGAAAGCAATGGAAACAAATTTCAAAATAGAGCATCTGAGACCTACTTAGGTTGGATGAAATGAAGGTATAAGTATAAACTTTCAGTAATCTCATTACAAGCTTCATAGTGTGAGTAAGGGCCAGTCACCAATGTATAAAATACTAAAGTGTTCTAAGATTTTCATATCTAGTCAAAGTATCTGGAATTCCCAAAAGACTACTGGTTTCTTCCCCATATCTTTAGAAGGATGTGGCATCTTCCAGTGAACTCAGTATGAACTCTACTGCAGAAATGTTTGCTTTCCTTTCATCTTTACCAGTTGTCATTATAATGTTGATAACACAGTGTTGTGTAAGTCAAAAGGACAGCATTAGTGTTACAGCCAGTGTCATCAAATATTAAGTGTCTCATTTACAGTTAGATATTTAATACTGTCCAAATATTCTAAGTGTTTTTTTCTGTAGTGGTCTTGATTTTGTGTCTTTGTGTACATATATATATATATATATGGAGAGAGAGAGAGAGAGAGAGAGAGAGAAGGAGAGAGAGAGAGAGAGAGAGAGAGAGTACTTCAGAATCCGTTTATAACACAGCTTTTTCTATTTGGGGTCATATCACTATACTTTTAAGCATGCCATTTTGCTTGTACATTTAATTCTGGTACTACTACTGTGTTTGTAGAGAAACATCCCTTCTTTAACTAATTTGCTGCACAGAAAACCTTGCACATCTAATAGTCTTGAAAAGAAAGAAAGAAGAAAATCTCTCAAACCCCACATGTTTCCTAACAATCCTGCTATAACTGCTCAGAACTACTGGTACAACCTGATAACTTCAATGCAATAAACTTTTAGAATATCCACCAGGAAGATTTGGGAAGTATTGGCACCTGATATCTTCATTACTGTCATCATCAACATCATCACATACATTTGTATAAATACTTTCAGGACCACGAACATTTGTTTACTTTAAAGACGTTAGAAATTTGCATTTCGTATCGTATTGTACTTGGAGTGGGGCATACATTATACAATAGTAAATAACAGTGGGATGATTGAAGTCAATAAATTTTTTAAAGGATGTAAGAATTTGAGGTAAAAAAAAATAAACAGCTAACACATAAGTTGTTTATTTGCTTGGCTTTTGGAGGAGTTGGCAAGAGTAATAATGACTTTCCTGATAGTTTTGCTGCAACTATCATGAAAATGAATTTGTGTGTTTGTTTAAATGTTTGCCAAGGGCACGAAGAATGACAAACAGGATTCTCTTAGTTGTGTTAACATTATGAATGACAGGGGTTGTTAATGTAAGCCCCAAATTAATTGCGCTGAAGCCTGAAAGTCAAAACTTATTGCAAATGTGAATGAAGACAGTATTCTATGTTCAATACACAATGGTTTATTCTTGAATGTTACCCATAGATTGGTTTTCATTTTATCTCAATTCATTATTTGCCTTTGTTATACATAAGTCTCTGCAGTAGCAAAAGTGCAGGAAGGTTGTAGATAGACTTGTGTTCATTTTCCCTGATATGGCATCTTATGGTAATATGCTGATATGAAAATCCATAGCAATAATTCTGCTGAATGTTAAAGAAATTGCCTTCAAAGCTATAATGCCCTAGGCACTTTGCTCAAGGCCTGTTCTTCCTTCTTCTGTCTCTCAAAGGGGTTCTCAGCTCTTAAGAGCTACAGCTGGTGTCTCACTGCATGATATGTAGATGTATATATCATACCAAAGTATCACAGGAATATGATACAGCTGAACCATGCACTTCACAATGTTTACAGAAGGCTTCCATAGCTATTAGGTGCACACTGTGCAATCTTTTTGCGTAATGTCTTTTAGACTGTTTTCATTAGGGTTAGCTATGATATTCCAATGTCTCAGTAGTTTCAAAAACCTGACATTATTTATGGTATTTTAAACACCCTCCACAAAATACTTTGTTCATTTATTTAAATACAGAATACATCTCCTTACTGACTCTACACAATTTCAGTCTAAACTGGAGATGAATTATGAATTTAAGATTTTATGTTTTCCATTAAGGCTTTAAAAATGACCTTCATGCCACTGGGATATGCCTATTCCCACTTTTCAGATTATATTCTGTGTTTTTTGCTTTTGACAATAGTTTTGAAATTATGTTCCAGAAAAATCTTTTAAATATTATAGCTCCCTTAAACCTCATACACTTGTCTTGAGATAAATGAACATAGAGTTTTACAGAGGAGAATAAGCAACAATTGCTACTTACAGCTAGCCTCCTTAATTCCCCAAGATATTTTTCAGAATGATTTTCGGTGGGCATGTGGAGAGGCCATGATGATGCAAGTATGATTATGTTAGCAAAGATTACCCAGAAGACCATAATTCTTTTATGGCTTCACTGCCGGTTAATAATACGGCATGCTGCTAAAATACTTATACCACAACATCCTAGACTGTATTGCATACATATGGAAGTTTGAAGATTACAGAAAAATATGAATGTATTGGTTATGCAATCTACCACTGTGACAATTCTGGAAAGAGTAGACTTTTATATCTGCAGAATAGCTACAGAACAAGCAGTGCATCTGCAGACTTCTTGCCAATGTTCCTTAGTCTTGACCTCAGGTGGCTACTTCTTGAAATGAGAATGAATCTCTGCTCTTTCAGCACTATTTTCCTTTGCTGAGACTGCTGTTGAAGTGCCAGTTACTTTCTAAAGTATGAAACATATATTTTAAAATATATGTGAAACTCTTAGGCCAAAACTGTCCAGTGTACAAAGCCAGTGAAGGAAAAGAAGCAAAAGCTTCGCACCAGATATAAACACAGTTCATTACCTTTTTAGTAGATTTTAGCTCTTTAACCACAGTAAAAACATGAAAGCATATCATAGAATCTTTCTGAATAATGTACAGTCTATGTATTCCATGACAGCATCTTCAAAGTCAAACCCACTTGAAAGGGTAGTAAATCAAATATTAGGAAGCAATACAGCTATATTCAGACATCCTACAAACACCCAGGCAAAATTTGTCATGCAAGTCCAAACAAGTCAAATGAGGTTTATCTCATACCCAGACAGGTGACTGCAGATTTGTTCTTCAAGCAAAGAAAAGCAAAAAATGCCCTATCTTCTTACATTTTATCTTCCTACAGGTGAAGTCTTTGCAGATCTCCATGTGGAGAACAGCTTCCATGACAGGAAGCTCTGTCTGAACGGTCGCCTCTGCTCATCCCAGGGTAGAGTGGCTAGGTAGGTGATTCATGTCTCTTGCAGAGCTCAGCCCTTACCTAGTCTGTACCATCATGCTTCTGACAACTTCAAAACACTGCCTGACAAGCTCTTCTTATTTTCTGGAGACCTCAAGCAGCTGGGTAGGCTTGCAGAGCCAGCACTTACCCTGCGGTGACCTTCAGAGCTGACAACTGGCCCAGTGTGCCACCCTTCCCATGCACCCTTCCAACATAATGCTGCACAAACTGCTGACACCACTACAAATCAACTCTGTTCCCTGTTGGTTCATCTTGTTTGTGCATCCTGTTCGTGATGCTCCCTTGTGGCTGGTTATATGTGGCTTCCCACAGTTTGAAATGGCTGGGAAACAGTCAGCACCACCCTACTCTGCCTGTACCTCTTGTGAGGCCTGCCTGGTCCCCCCACAAATACAGCTCAAGGGTGATGGGGGCCCAGAAATCCTCTCAGCCATCCTTCAGGGACCTCAGAAACCTCACACTCCTCTCACTTATACGGCTACTGTTGCTACTGGCAGTGCCAGCTTGAAAATAACTCCGTTTAATAACTTTCTGAAGTAAGTTACACATACCTACGTATGCAAAATAGTTTGTTCTGAACTCAAAACTAGACACAATTATTATTACTGAGATCCTAAATAGTTATACCTGGATGGGAAAAGTTAGCGTAGTTTTATTTCTCTTATATATGAAACTATTTTTCCAATGTTTACTTTTGACTACTTAATACTCTTACATCCAAACTCAGCTGCCTATTTTCAGATACCTAAAGCCATTCTAACCAGTATGCCATAGGTAATCAACTATGAAAACAAAAACCCTTCGTTAATGGTTTTCAGCTACATAGTAGCTCTTATTTTGTCATTTCCTTAATCAAAATTCTGCCTGTCTGAGCAGGTCTGTTCAAAGGAAACGTATTCTGAACAAAATGAGAGGTCTGACCATTTCTATCTGAACAAAATTGTGTCTTGCAAAACCTTGTCAGAAAGAAGGTGCTCCCCAGCAACATATGAGTCTGTTAGAAATTCTCAAAAGACTTTTCCATCTGGAGCATATACAGGCAATATTAAGGCTCAATCATGAGATCTCTTGTATGCTGAACTTCACTAATTTCACTGAAATCAAAAGGACCATAAATAGGAGTATCAATTAGTCTCACAGTGACAGAAAAGTCCCTCTTGCTACAGCTCATGCAGCCAAGGTAAGCCTTGAGTTTCCATCTAAATAGTTAATTGCTGTCAAGTTTAATTCTGAACATCCTGCTTGGATCTGACAAAGTTTGATAAAACAAAATTCAAAATTCTAGTCATGTGGAAGTCAATGGAAATAATCCCACTGACATCAATACAACCATGATTAAGAAGAGACAAGGTCTCATGTCCACTATGTCATTATAATGTCATAATTTTAATACCATGCTCTGGATGTTACTGTGCAGTGAATAGTACACGATTAGCCAGAAGAACCAGTATCAGGACTAAGAAAGCATATGTTTCTACTTATTTTGAAAATAAGTATTTGGAAAAATTCTTGTTGTGAACATCTGTGTATTTACAAAAAACCCAAAGAATTCAGAGAGTTTATAGCATCACTATCTGTAGACTAGTAATACAGTAAGCTATTGTACAGTATGTATAATTGCAAAGTATTACTATTTAACAGAAAAAACAAACAAACAAACGAAACAGTCAAATAGGCTGTTACACTGCTGATATTTTAGGGTTGACTTAGTTTCGGGGAGAATAAATTGTTGGAAAGGAAGAATGGATGCCAGTCACTTCATTTAACTTTAGGCATCACTAAGCCATATAAATCTAAGCTGGTAATCAATAGGCTGTTATATATAGTCAGTAGAGGGATACTGACATCTCCAAAGGTGATTTTAGATACTTGCTTTAGAAGGGAAAGCAAGTACCTCTATCTCTTTCAAGAAAGGGAAATGATACAAATAGCATAGACAAAAATAATTAAGTTTTTAGATGTCTGAAGCTATGTGAGTTGAATCCTATTCTATTGATTTGATTAAAACACCTCACAAAAAATGAGGCTTTCACATTACTGTTTTCATACACATTTCCTCATCAACCTCTCTTCTAAGGGGTTGACTTCACACTTGAGAAGAAGAGAAGCAAACAAACAAAAAGCTGGTTTTATTACAGCCTCAGGGAAAGTAGCATGAGTAAGATGAGAATACCCCTAACACAAGACATTCTACTTTTAGACTGAAGTAAATTTGTCCAAATCAGTTTCAGATAGCATAAAAGGCTGACCATAATGTCTTTTACTTTTCTAAATTTCCCGTCTATTCTTCGTCAGAGAGGGCTAACAGCTTCTTTATGCGTGTGAGACTCTCTGTGGCAGTTGCACTTTCCCCCCACACACGCCCTGAGAACCGGTGCGGCAGTTGCACTGGTAGCTGCCCATCCCCCTCTCAGAACTGGGGCCTCCAATGGGGCAGCTGACGGCTCTTTGTGGAGACCCAGAGTCGGTGGGCAGGGTCGTCAGCAGAGGAGGGGCCGAGAGCGCCCACAGCCCAGAGAAGCCGAGAAGCTTCTCGAATGCCCACACTCGGGGGGCGGGGTGTAGAGAAGCCGAGAAGCTTCTGGAATGCCCACAGCCAGGTCTGAGCAGACTATAAATGGGTTCCCGCCGGTGACCCCCTTTGTGTGGTCTCCTCGGAGCTGCGGGTCTGCCATGCTGCCGGAGTCCCTCCCCTTAGACGGAGAAGCCGTCTAAGGTAACCTCCCGGGATGGGGAGCGCCTCACCTCCGCGTGTGGGTGAGTGATAAATTACTGAATATATGCTTTAATAAGTCCTCGCCTGGGACAGGTGAGTGTGAATTCCTCGTCCGGGACAGACGAGTGTAACTTCCTTGCCTGGGACAGGCAAGTGTTTGTCTCTTATGGGCAAAATGGGGCAGAGAGGGCTCTGGTTTGTTTTCTTGTGAGTGCCTATATGCACGCTGTGGATCCTCATTATTCTTATTTTGCTGCACCCCAAATAATTTCCTAATCTAATATCCGAACCTGTATCTTATGTTATCGGAGTGCTAACTAATTGTATAAACCCTGTTTCTAACTGGTTTATTGGCAGTACTTTTCTGGCCAGAATAAAGTTTGTTTTGGACCTTGTTGTCCGCCTAAGCTTATTTTGGGGTGCCTCCGTGACACTCTGTACTACTACTCATTTTTATATTCACTACCCCCCGCAGTAGGATAATTTCCTTTCAATTACAACTTTCAAAATGCCTGTATGGATATGGGATTCAAAAAGATTTCCTCGGCAATTCATTCATCTCTGGCCTGTGAATATTTACCAGATTTCAGGAAAACACCTTTGCTGGGAGTGATTGGTTTATAGTAGTACAGAGAGCTATCGCATTGGCATGTTAACTGTGTAAACTGATACATTCTGGGGCCTGAGGTGGCAATTATGAGGTTCTAATGTGAATACATAGCATAGGACGAGAATCCAAATAGAAACTCAGTGATTTTGCATGGGCAGCCCTCTTCCCTTTTGCTCCCCAAAAGTCATTTGACTTCACAGTCTCCAGAGATTGTTGCCTGTGATTTCATAACACAGCAAGAAGTTATGAAGTTCTGTCATGCGCATTTCAGAAAATTCACAATTTAGTGGCATATGTTCTGCTGAGGTATATATGCAACTTCTCCCCCAGTATTCTAGTAGGAACATTTATTTCAATATATTATAAACACTAAAATAACAATATTCCTCTGATTCAGCACTTGCATTTTTTTAAGTTCTAAGATTAAATTTTATTTATGACAGCCAAAATTATGTAGTTCTGTCTCCTTGAACAAATATCCCTAAGTTACTAATGAATAATCCTTGAAGGGACCTACCAGTTGTGTCTTTACTTACTGATTATCTCATACTAAATCAGAATACATTATGAAAAATGCAGTCTATGTAGAGAATTTATATTCTTTCAACCAAAGGTACTAAACTCTTATTGCAGGTTAGAAATAGGTATGATAAATGCCATGATTTTTACACTTGATCTTGGTCAGACATAACAAATTCTGAGTGAGTGTCTCATTTTAGTGGAAATTCTCTATGTTTACATTTGCAAATAACGATAACAGAGCTTGACTATGTATTTCTCTCCCTATTTTATGAATCTCCTTAATGAAGGCAATACTGGGTTTATGTACTTGTCCACTTACTTTAAGATTCTTCTTAATGGAGGTTATAGAACTTCTAAAAATATTAATAGTTGTGGTTTTTAGTTTTTTCACGTTAAAAATAAGGTTAAAGTTAAATTAAGGAAAACAGAAACAAAGAATCACAAATTACTGCAAAAATGAAATACATAGAGAAACTCCAAAATATTACAATGCAGTTTGCCACCAGCACTAATTAGAGTTATCAAAACAGTTCAGTATCACAGCTGTAAGAAAAAACACCATTATAGGTGTATTCTTGCCAGTGTGATAATTGTAATTCTGCCATCTTCTGGAACTATTACAAGAAAATTACTTGAGGCACCAGAAAGTTCTGTCAAGAGTGGAAAAAAAGTCAATTTTCACTGTGTCCCATAACTTGCTATGAGACTCATGTCACTATGGACTTCCTAATCAAATCTGGACTGGAAGATCATTCAAGTCTACCTGTCAAATCAAATTTTTTAACCTTAAGATGCAGCTGACAGTAGTATTATTGTCAATTATGGTGATAAATTAGTAAAATAATATTTTTATAAAATGTACCCAGATGTTAAATTGCAAATGGTCAGTCCCTTTTGTACTGCAAGAAGTTAAACTGGTTTTATTTTGTAACAGTATACAGGATTAAAAACAAAACAAAAGAAAATATAATGAATTGGTGTGTATCTATCACATAAATCAGCAGCCAAAATAAATTATTTCTATTGTCCAAACCCTTATATACAAATAATATGATTTATTTTCATTTTCAACTCATGAATTCAGATATAGACTATTTGCATGGTATCAAGAGAAAGTAATGTATCAGGAGAACTCTTTATTTCATATGGAATATTAGTATATACATTTTTTGTGTCTCCCTGGGGCCTGTGTTTCCCTGGGGCCAGTGTCCTGCACTCCTTCAAGTACAGAACACCTATACAGTATTCAGAGAAAATATTGTGGTTTGTTTTATTTATGACTCATTCTTTTCCTGCCGTATTTCAGCTGAGTTCAGACATACGTGAATGAAGAGACTGCAAGAAAACAATGTAGGCAATGTTGAAAAAATAGTGTTACAGTAAGTGATTAAAAATTGAAAACTGGTCTTTGAAAAACAAAAAGAAAAAAGGAGAAAATTAAACAATAAGGAGATTAGACAGGGAAGCTTAATATTGTACAACAACAGATGGAAGCTTTTGCCTACAACGTGAAGGAAATAAGGTAGTAAACCAATAATACCTTTAATATGTATCTACATTTACTTATCATGCTACATGAAGCCAGCTTTATTGCTGATGGCCTAGGGATAAACCTCTACGTTCTCAGAGGCAATATTACCTTTAGCATTTATATAAGGGTTGAATTATGTGTAAAACTGGAGAGATTAGGGATTGCTGGGCATCTGCTTGTTTGGCCTTGAGTGTTTTTTGATGATAAAATTTATTTGTTGATATTATTTTAAACTTTCTTTAATTAGCTTGTGTGACAACATAACTGAGGTGTTTTAATTCTGCTTTCCTCTGTAGAAGAGATAAACAGTAAGACAGAGAACAGAGCTGTCAAGGTTTAATACAAGGCGACAATAAACGGTGGCAGATGTCCTCTGTTAATCCCTCCCACCATAAAAGGCGATAGAAAGATAAGGAAGAGAGACTTCAAATTAGAAAGAGTCTTACAAGTTGGAAAAGTTTTAAAGGCTTTACTAATGCTACTAATAAATAGAGAAAATATACAAAATGTACAAAACCAATCTTGAATGCCCGATACAGAGTTGGCATCACTCCAGCGGCAGCAAAGCTGGGAGCTGGCTTGGCTCCAGCAGCTGCAGAGCAGGCACCCAGAAGTCATGGGCGGGACTTCACAGCAAACCAGAAACTGCATTCAGGGTTGCAGGGCCTCGGGCCTAGCATCACGGGCACGGGTGACAGGCTCCTCTCTAGGTCCTGGCCATGGTCCAAGAGAGGGAGACACTCGTGATCTCCCTCTTATATAGAATGTATGATTATTATGAGATGGAATACTCAGTTGGTAAGTTTTAGTCACCTGTTCTGTCTGCCCCTCCTCAAACACACCCTTCTCAATTATGGGGTGTTATCAGAATTCTTTGCTGTCGTAGCAATAAATCTAAACATGAGCTTCTTCAGTATTCTGTTGCTCATATTATCAGCACCAAGCACAGTGTCCAAGAAAAAATGTGCAGTTACTTAGAAGGCACTTAGAAGAACTTAGCTGAAAGGAAAAAAAAAAAAAAAAAAATCACTAAAAGAGAACTGGTCTTGTTTTAAACAAAACCAGGACAAGAGCTAATGGTAGTAGCTTTGCAGATTGGTTTCTGTATTTGTGAAGCAGAATCCAAATATTTCTGAGATAACATCTGAAGAATAATATTTATGTGTGCATATGTGTGAATGTGTGTGCTTGTGTGAGAGGGAGAGGAAATTACAAGATAAATCATTACATGACACATACTAGCTGAGGTAATCTGATTTATGTGTATGTATCCATGTAGCTGGATTTTTGGCATTGCTTTGAACACAAAGAAAATAGCAGCAGAAAAACCTTTCTTGCTTTCTCCATAGTTCTGTGTCTCTATTGACCATTTTAAAGTGTAAAATTGAAGTCAATGCATTTTGCATACGTGTCGTGGTTTAACCCGAGCTAGCAATACAACCACGATAGCTGTTCACTCATCCCCTCCCTTAACACCCCCCCCCCCCCAATATGGGGAAAGAATCAAGAGGGAAGAGAGAAACTTGGATTGAGATAAACACAGTTTAATAAAGTAACAAAATACTAATACACTACTAGTAAATATAAAATCGAAACAAAAGATACTCAGGGCAATTCCTCATGAACATGCTGAGCAGCCAGTCCCGGCAAATGGCACCTGGTCCCAACAGCTGATCCCAAAGAGGCAGAAAGGCCTCTGCAAAACAGCAAAAAGACAGACTAAATGTCCTGATTGAAACTCCCCTGGCTGCACCCCAGAGCAAGCAAGAGCAAGCAGAAGAGAAGAAAGAGAAAGGAGGAAGGCCCAACTCTCCTTATACTCTCATTGATCAGTCTGGATGTCAGTCAAGCTCTGTCTCATCCATGCCCCCCTTCCTCAATGCCTCACGCCTGTGGGCAGCGTGCTCAGAGTGTCCTTGGCTCTCAGACCAGAGCAATTAAAAACATTAACTCTGTGCTGGGGTGTTATCTTTTGTTCTTAAACGAAGTCCAAATAATGAGCGTGCTAGCTATGAAAAAGAAAGGTTTCTAACTACATGAAGAAAATTAACCCATTTTCAGTCAAACCAGCACAATATGCGTAAATTTTAACAGGATGTTCCCTGGTACATTAAATCCTTCATGGCTGAAGGCTTCAAATCAGACTTCATTGACTGTACCTGTTGAGCTACCAGGTCACACAGAGAAGCACATTAAGGGAAGAAAAAAGCATCAGGAACAAAACCCTCTAGTTATCTCCGTGCAATCACTCCATATTCAGAAACCAGGTTTTCAGACCATTCAAAAAACATGCTGGTGGCTTAAAAATCTGAGATTTAAGAAACGCTGAGTGCTGGCAACTATGATTTACCTTTGTCTTCCTACCTGTGAGTAGGATTTTTTTTCTCCAGAAAACTCAGCAACTATAATCTTGATAGAGGAGACCAAAAGTATTTGTGGGGAGACAGGAGCATCACAGCTGCTAAAGGAAAAAAAAAAAAAAAGTGTGACAGGAATTCAAGCAAACCAAAAGAATTTACTAGACACATAAAAAGGAAAGATTGTGCTAAGTGGAGGAGAGGAGCTGCTGCAAAGACATTTTGGATATATTTTTGGGAATGATAATTAATGAGGAAAAAAAGCATAATGCTAGCCCATTGGAATTCTTCCAAAGCGTCTTTCTCTCTGCCCACTTCCCTGTGATCCCAGTATTGCAAATGCTCAGGAATGTCTTGTATTTGACTTTAGGGGTGGGAAGATGCCTTCGAATAACAATTCTTGAGAATGATGGTTTTCACTCAGCAGGTAAGCAAAATGGGCTGCTGAAGAAACTGGCAGATGAATTTGCCAATGCTCTTACTGTTATAGTACATTGGTAAAGGGGCAAAAGACAGGGAAAAAGTCTTTAAATTATTTTGTTTCTGTTTTCTTCCTGTCCTGGAAAATAGGAAGAACCATAGAAAGAGCAGAGATGAAGCTACAGGAGGCAGAGCTATTTTAAAAAATGATACTATGCAGGCAGAAAAGTTTGATGATCAGAATGGATGTGAATTCTGGAAAAGAAAAATACATAGATCTGGTGATTGCAAGAGAATAAACAGATTGAAAGAATATGGGCTAAGGGAAAATGCAAATACTATTTTTCTTCAAAAGGGCTAAAATACCCTTTACTAATAATGGTGGGAAGGTGGACGAGTCTATTTGTCTCATGAACATGGATACACCCAGAAATTATTCAG
Source organism: Caloenas nicobarica (assembly GCF_036013445.1). Classification (NCBI taxonomy): domain Eukaryota; kingdom Metazoa; phylum Chordata; class Aves; order Columbiformes; family Columbidae; genus Caloenas; species Caloenas nicobarica. Next base: position 179,474,213 of record NC_088245.1, read on the forward strand.
AGAAGTATTTAGGCAACCAAGGTCATCATCTATGATCTACTGAGATTCATACTTCAGTTTTATCCTCTTTCCTCCCCACTGCTCAACACAATCACCAATACAAACTGATCTCTATCCCTCAAACCTGTTGAGACTTCCTGGAAAAACGTTGTAAGGGAATTCTAGTCTCAAAAATGTGCTTTCCACTAGGACTAACTCTCCCCAGTGTTTTCAAATCTGACATTTAGAGCTATGTGCAAATTATTTGTGACTGAGCAAATTAGCTAATTAAATAATTGGCTTAGGGCTTCATAAAATTTGGCTGCTATGGAAATGAAGCTGTCTGCTGTCTTACAAACTTCATCTAAGCATTAAAAGTACTACATGTCTCTACTCCAGCTGAAATTATGGTAGTAGCAGATTTGGTTTTAAAATGCTTGTTTATAGAGTTATTCTTGCATAGTTTCCAAATCAATATGCAGTAGGATACTTCTCCTGAGAGGCACGCTACCCAAATAAGACTACAGTCTACCCAGCTCATACCGTACATTTACACAACAATAACTTCACACTATTATTTCAGTGCAAATTCAAAATCACAACTATTTTTCGATATTTCGTGTACTATATTGAGATTTGGGCCTCTCAACAATCCAGAATGAAAAAAAAAAAGTAAGGATTCAATTTTATTTGGAATGATACAAGATAAAGATAACTCATTCTCTTCTTCCCAAAGTACTAGACCAAAGCAAGAATGTATAAAACAAATTATATATGTTTTGAACAAATTCAGGGTGATTTCACTTTACCTAGCCCTTCAGACATCTGCCCTTCATCATTTCACACAAAACCAAAATGGACACTTTCTTAAATATTAAGACAGAATAATTAAAAATTCTGTTAGAATCAGAAATAAATGGTCTTGGGCAATCAGCTGTAGGTGGCCCTGTGTGAGCAAGGGGCTTGGAACAGAAGACCTCCAGACATACCTTATAACCTCAACCATTCTGTGATTCTGTGATCTCTGTAACGAAATAGTGCCTATAATTTTAATATGATTTTGTCTGTTCACAGATTTTTTGTAGATGTCATCCTGAAAAACAGATACTGTACAAATAAATGGTTATGTATTGTTTACTTTAAATTGTTTGAGTAATATTTTAGTTTTTGCTTACTGATCATCTGCAGTATCTAGGACTCAACCAAATTTCCTTTTCTATCTACATCAGCCATGAATTGATGGATACCGTATTGGCAAAACAGTCATGTTGGTAATTTTTTATTTCCTCATGTATTTTGACAACATTCAAAACTTTCTCTGCTTCTTGCATTGCTAAACTTAACAGTAGGAATAGAAGAGGATACATAGTTCTGAAAGAGATGGAGCCCTGGCGAGTACTTCATGAATTACAGAGATAACTGAATCTTTGATTTTTGTGAACAGGTGGTGAGATTAAAGATTCATGTATGAATAGAAAATACAGAAACATTCATGAGTAAATAAATTTTCTTGTCAGCATAAGAATTATTTCAAAAAAAAAAGATAGCATTCTCTCCTCTTTTTGTGGCTATACCCACAGTAAACACAGGGCTATGCCCAGTAAACACAGCTTGTGCAATTACAAGTAGAAGACCACAGGAGCTGTATTGACCTGACATTGCAGGGTCTCAGCAGTTATCTGGGCTTGTCTTGGCCTAAGAAGTTTTTAGTTGTTATAGCAATTATCTAATATTCAAGTGACAACTTGAATACTGCTTAACATATTTTTGCTTAACTCTTTAAATGCTACACATTGTAGAGATCTGACACACCCAGGTAGCTGCTGTACAGCAATCAATGGCTCTTCATTTTAGTCGTTTATCATTAACTGGGGCCATTAGTTGACAGACACAGGAAAAAAAAAAAGAATCAAAGAATCAATTATGTTTCTCTCTATATATATTGCAAATTCTAATAAGTTATTTGATTATTCTCTCTTATTAAGAGTAGCCATATCCTTTTTGAGTATAGTAGTAGTGTTTTTAATTTAGTGTGCAATTTTCAGACTTCATCTGTGAGCCAATGAAAAAAATACCAGCATTAAGAAAACATGTGAAAATAACCCTAGGTAGACCCCAAGACTGAGAAAAAAGGGTCCCAACTATCAGTGTTAATGCATCCTGGACACTGTGGTGGTGACCTGTCATAATCCTCTCTTACATTTTATTGGTGAAATCTAACACAGTTGACCAAGATAAACACTGAAGAGGGTTCTAGAGAAGGCAGGCAGATAGCAAGCATTTCATGTATAATACTTTCACTTGAGCAAGTGACTAGATAATTCAGTCTAGAATGTTTAGCATCCACTGTAATTGGACTAATAATTACCACTTGTATTTTGGTTGCAAGGTTAAGACCTCAGCAATACTAAAAGTAAATTCTTGGCTACAGATATGCACTTGTATGGTGCTTTCCTTTTTACCTATAACAAAGATTTGAGGAAGAACAGCTGATTTCCCTAGTCAGATTTAATTTTATGAGAAATAAAACTATGTTCTTATTTTGATTAAATGCTAATGCTTTCATAGTGACCTTTCAAATAGTAGTTACTCAGTTGTTCAAGTACAAAGCATTTCAGTCTAGCTACACTCTCACAGTCCAGTTTTTCTCCTTTTTTTTAAAACAGAGAAGACTAGTTTTTTCATTCCTTCAAATATTTTTAAGCTATAAATTTTATATATGTAGAATAGCTATTTCCCATCAAAATTGTTTACTTGAAAACTCTACCTTTATTCTTTCAGGCTACAGCAAAAAAATAGAATTATTTCCCTATGGGGAATAAGCAATCTAATATTGTTATTAGTTTTTAAATGAGTCTAGAACAACTCTTTCTCACTAAGCACATTTATATTTATTGATTTACCATGCATACATTTTAATGCAACAAGTGAGTTAAGAGTTTTTGGTTTGCATTGCAGTACTGCCTGAAATGTAATCTATTGATTTCAGGCATCGCCTCACTAATACCTGTGGCTTATGGCTCTGGCATCATGGTACGGAGAGAAGGCCGTCCAGTAGGTCTAAAAGAACTGTCTCTATTCCTTGTATGCTCAATGTCCATAGAAACATTTGAGGAACAGAAGAGGGAGATCCAGTATACTGCAACTATTTGCCTCCCTGTTCATATTGGTCATCTATAGATCTTCTTTGCTTCTAACTGGTAAATTAGTCCAAATATGCTAGTGACAAGAACTTCATCAATTCTGAGAAGTAAACATTCCATTTCTCTCTTGCTGACATTTCTAGGTTGTTTGAGTCATCTTCATTGCAGTTCAGGGAGCTGGGACACTATCTACTCAGTATGCTTAAATCTTCATTTTAGCCAATATACAGAAAGGTGCATTTCCACCTAACGGTTTTAACAATAGTTTATGTAATTTTCTTATTTCACACCACTCATTCATTCACTCATTCATTTAGTGAGTGCTGCATCTTGTTTGTTTGTCTGTCCTCGACCTAGGATCCTACAATCTATTCAATACAGAGGAGGGGCATTTATGCTACCCTCCCATCAGAGAAAGGAGTTCTAACAAACCACAGTTTCAGTTTTAAAGTACTTTTAGGGATTGATGGCTGAATGAATATATGCCTTGTTTTTCTCTCTTCCGTCTGCACAAGCAAATAGCAACATTTTTACTGTTCATTGAAATATATAAAGTGATCCAACAGTTCAAAATCTTGAATAAAAACAAAATACTTTTTTTCATCACCAAAAGCTCAGTTCTGAAATCTACACTGAGTATTTCTCAAGCCTTCTGACCCTTTGGAGGTCAAAATTCTTCTATCTCTATCTGTGTATCTATCATATGGTCTGCTGCAATAAAAGCCTGTTTGATGAGATAAGAACATCAGTCTAGTTTTAGGTGCAAAAAGTACACTCTTTTCTGAAGTATGTGTGAAGCCCATAAGGTGCTTATTTATCTTATTTTGAAGAGCAATTAAGAAGCAGGAAATTTCCTCTCTGGTCATAATACCTCTTTGCTAATGTGCCACCGTCACAAAGGAATATAAAGGGAAGTACTGCCGCAGGATGCCTCACTTATTTTCCAGGACACCTTGTAGGTTTAGAAAGGTCTGATTTTCCCATTCCTCTCATGAGTTCAGCAACTGTGTGTGCTATGTGCAAAATATCAAATGTGGGGACATATCTGAACAACAAACCCTAGAAGTAAACTTCGGTATTTCTAGGCTTTTCTTGGAAGCTAGCATAAATCGTTTGGGTCTTTGGAAATGGCTTATTCCAAGTAAGGAAAATAAACATTATCGCCTCGGTTATAAAATTGAATGAGGCACTTCAGCTAGCTGTGTGTGGGGGGAAAAAAAAAAAAAGGAGCAAAAGAAAAACACGCCAAAAAAATTACCCTTTGTTGAACCCAGACTATCTGTTGATTTTGGATAGAGCTCTGTGCCATTCTACAAGTCATTTTGTCACTGGCTGTGGTACTGAAAACCGTAAGCAAATCAGCTCTTTACATGCAGGCTTTTCCTTTTAAGGTTTCACTATCCCAAACTTCTGGTGGGGCCTAGTACAAGTTTGTATTGGGCGTAGATGTCAACATGTTGTCAGTGCAGGGATGGCCTCTCTGAGGAGTGGCCATGCTCAACATGGCCCATTCCATCTGCCTCCGAAAGACCCACCACAGGATACAGTTGAACCCATTACCCAAGATGGTGACATATTTAGATGGAAAGCATATTTAAGAAAGGGCAGAAAATGCTGGACAGTCAGAGAAGTAAGAAGAGGAAAACAAGAGCAAGAAACAGCAGAGGGAACACAAAGGTCAGAGAAGGAGGAAGAGGTGCTCCATGGAGGAAGAGATAACCCCTACAGCCTGTGGAGAGGCCACAACAGAGCAGATTTTCCAGAAAGACCCGTGCTGGAAGAGAGGAAAAGTGTGCCAAGGAAGGAGTGGCAGAGAGGAGCTGTTATGGACTGACTGCAGCTCACATTCCCCATCCCCCTGTGCTGCCAAGGTAGTAGAGTTAGTAGTAAAGGACTGAGGTTGAGCTTGAGAAAGGCAGAGGAACGGTGCTGTTTTGATGTCTGGCTTTTTGTTTTCCCTACTCAAAAATATTTATTCTATTTGGCAGTAAATTAAATTCATTTTTCCCAAGTCAACTCTTTTTTTGCCCATGACAGTAAACAATCTCCCTTTCTTTATCTTGATCCATGAGCTTTCTCATTCCTGTTTTCCCTTCTTGTCCTGCACAGCAGGTGGGAGAGTGACTGAGCAGCTCGGTGAAAGTTTGGCTGCAAAGGGTAAACCAGAACAAAAATATTAGGATATTTGTTATTAGGGTGACACATTAGGTGTTCCTTGCATATGAGATGACTAAAAAGACAAAGTTGGAGACATTAATGTGAAAATTCATGTCTTTTGTGAATAACATAGAAAAAACTTACTCGTCAAAGACATTATAGAGAGCAAGGCATAGAGTTCCTTTTATGAGAACAAGAGTAATAGTTTTGATTTAAATGTGCTGTGTAGGAGCACTGAATTACCCAGTTTAGATTAAGGCTGTGTATGTAATGCACAAAATCTTCTTTAATTCTGATTTGCTCCATTTTTACCGTAACCTCCAATATTACTCCATATGTGAATACATTTTAGGACAGCAGGGAGAGATGGAAACAACATTAACTGTCTTCACAGAGAATAGGACTGATGGTGTTTTTAATTATTTCGCTAACATCATTGGAGCCATTACCTCATAATAAGAAGTGCTGAATGGTCACCTTTTCCCAACCTTTCTTACCACTTATCATCAAAAAGCAAAACATAATGGGAAACAGCTGTTTCTACTATGCCATGGATTTAGCTTCACTCCCTAAGTGAGCAGTTTAGTTCACGAACATTCATTTCTCCATAAGTCCATAATTACAAAACCAAAGTTAATCTGCAAAACATTAGTATCTATTTTTAAGACAGATGAAGGGAGGCTTTTAGTTTTCATTATGATAATTTACTTTTCTTGTTTGGCCTTTCTTTTTCTTTCTTTTGTCTCATTTTGAGATTCCACTCCCACATCTTTGCTCTTTTTAACTTTCAGCCTTATTATAATTCTTTCAGTCTTTTCTTTTTCACGTCTTTAAAATTAGAAAGCTACAATTTTGTGTGTTTGCTGGCATTGCATCTTTATGTTTATACTTTTATTTTGTTTGTTTGTTTTTTTTTTTTTTTAGTTTGTTTTGTTCCTTCCTCTTGATTTCGGAGACAGTGCTGGTGTCTGGGTGAAATGATAAAGTCTAGAGAACATGTACAAAAGACAAGAAAACTTCTAAAGTAGAAAACTTTACAGAAGAAAAGATTATTATATAATAATAAGTAATTAATGTAGTAATTGAAATATTTTCAGTCTAAAGAGACATAACATACTGTTGAGTTTGAGGTTTATTAGGGAAAATGGTTTTTTCTCAGGATTTTTCTTTTCTAGCTCAGGATGAATTTTGCAGGGAGGATTTTTCTTATTTAAACTGTGGCTGAAATTAGACTTCTTGAGTTCACCATAAATATTCAATTTTCTATTACATGTCGGTACCTAAACAAGATGATCTCAATTCTCCCTTTTCATCTAGCAGCCTATATTTTAAATCACCCTGTGACTAACTTAGGCAGTTTGGGTTATGTTCTATCTCCCTTACTGAAAAAAGAAAGATATTAGCTTTTGCCATTTTTGGCATAATTTGTAAGTGAAAATTATTAATCAGATGCTCTAAAAATCTTTATCTGTTAAGGCTGACTTAATATTCCCATCGCACTTGAGGGGTAATGTCCTGACTACACTACATTCTGTATCCTACAGTCCTAGTTCAGAGAATTGTGCAGCTGCCTTCCCTCTTTCAGCCCACATATTTTCCTTTTCCTGGAAACAGAAGTACAGAATGTAATCTGGCTGCATCTTAAATCCATGTCAAGATCCTGGCCATGTACCCAAACTAGAGAGCTAATGCTCTATTCTACAGAACAGTTGTTGCCTGTGGATTGAGTTCCTAAAGTAGAGACAGCTAGAATCACTCGTTAATGCTGTGGGTGTTTTTGTGTGGTTTTTGTTGGTTTTGTTTTGTTTTTACTGGGTCTCCCACTAAATCTCATTATTCAAAGGAAAGACAATGGATACTTTGCATTATTTCTTGAATAAAATTAGTATTTTTAATTTGATTTTTCCATATGCTGGTCTCTTTTCAATACATAAACACTGTTGTCACTGATTGTAAATTCAGGGGAGAAAAAGTGTTGTTTACAATACAGACCTATTTAAGACATTTTCTTTTCTTTTCCTTTAGATCGGACAGATTTCTAGTAAAAGACCAGCTAAATGTTTTTCTTTCTAGTCTCCTGGGGCATCACTGGAAAAGTGGGAAGAATACAGATTTTTGGAAATTTTGGAAGCTGTTGTTTTCATAAACTGCTTTTCAAAGCTCTATGACTATCAGAGTTAGTTTTGCGTAGGGTTTTTGATTGTACTCGCCACTGAGGTCTATCTAAAGTAAAATACAGCTCTATGACTGAAGACTTTTTATAATCTTCCCTCCCATTTGAATGGCAAAGCTGTATCATTTGTAGGCAGCCTAGAAAAGGCTTACACTATTACTTAAAGTGATACAGAAATCACAATTATTTTATTCTTATGTCAGTGATGAGCTCCTTGGCCAATCTTTAAGTTGCCCCTCTGACTGCTGGAACTCGCATCCTAGCCTGTCAGATACAGAGCGATGACGGACTATTAAAACACTGATCTACACCTAGGATGCAGAGGACTGCTTTTCATAGTTCTACAGGGCAATCTTTTTTCTATGTGTAAGGCTTAAACCTGCAGATGTGAAATTCAAAAGGACATTTCCTTTCCAAAGAGAAAGGTCAGGCAACTAGTCATTGTACAGCACTCGTGCTCACTAGTGACAGGAATGTGGCAAGTCATAATGAGACAAAATTTTGTTTGTTAGCTCTACAGTTGCAGCAGTATGACAATGAGCTTGTAGCTGTTGATCCTGCAGGAGAACTTGACATCTTTCTGGAGCATATACCTGAGCTGAGAAAGGGGTTTGTCCTATCCCAATGGAAGTCAGTAGGAAACTTGATAACTTCAGTGATATACTGGAACAGGCTTCACTCAGTTTAGTTTTTAAAGAATAGGGGACAAACACTAATTTTTGGTTACTTGCTACTACACATGGAGCATCGTATGCTCGGATTTTATCAATTTTATCTCACAGGGTTAGAAAATAAAGACTATTGTTCATAGGTTTAAAAAATAAATAGCCATTTTTCACACTGTTGACTTACCTGACACTGAATTACTAATACTTTCTTTGATATTTCTGAGACAAAGTATAGAAACATTTTCATGGTTAAATGCTTCTATTTTTGTTTTGTTTGTTTAGTTGTTTTGTTTTGTTTTAATATACTGCATCACAATGTTTTTTTATTTTCCCCATGGAAAATGCTTAGACGTCTAAGGAAAACCATCATTAACCAGATTCTTCCATCTAGACTGGGAGGATAATCCATTCTTTGTATGGCTATTTGGATTTTTCAGCTGTAAAAATGTTCTAACTTTCAGCATGGCTAATCCACCACTAATCCTTAGAAACCTTTTACCATTAGGCTGCAAGGGGAGACACAAAAATATGTATTACTCATTGTATACCTAATACCCATATGTTAATTTCATTTTTCTTACCTTTCATTTTGAGGAAAAGCTAACCTCTCCAAAGATGGGTTAATAACTCTTGTTCTTAATTATGGCAAAGAATTACAAGGTAAAGAAAGATAATTACCCTGTTTTTTTTACTGTAGGAAAGATGAAGCCGCTCACACTGCAGGTGAAATTTAAAAGACATCCTACTTTGTAGAATTCTTATACCAGTTTGCAGCAGAAAACTAGAGATCTGAAAACAGATTATTTTGGAAACTGTCTGTTTGGTGTTTGCTACATAAAATAAAACAAGAGTGTCTCTCAGTAATGAAAGCTTGTGATTTTCTCTGTTCCTGGAATATTTTTTTATTATTTTATATCTTTTAACCTTCTTTACTAAAGGGAAAATATACTGTTGGTCTTCACAAACACAACTCTTGTAACCTTGACTTGTTCAAAATGAAAAAATAACATGCCTTTTTTTTTTTCCCGAAGAAGTTTCTGTGTTATGAAGCAGAGCTGAGCTAAGAGAATTCAAATTCATCTGTACAATGCATATATGAGTTGTATGAACTAAACAGTTACATTATTATTTCAGTTCAAGAGCACAGAGCCATTTTCCTAAATGATTTTTTTTTCCTTTAACTTCCCCATCTGTGGTAATGTGTTTTTTCTGTTTATAATTCAGCATGTATGAACTAGAACACATTCTGAGATAAGGTCATCCACAGTGGACGCGTGTGTTCCAGTCTGACTAGCTTTAAAAATTCTGACCTCTAGCTTAAAGTGTGTAAAAAATGGAAGATACTGGAAGAAAAAAAAATTAGTTTCTTCTCATACAGGTCAAACGAAAAAACAGTCTGAGATGGTCAGAAGAATATATATTAAAAAAAAAAAAAGATAAGAAATTGCATTGCTCTAAAAGGATTTATAAGCTGATTTTTTAGCAAGCACAGAGGATAAGTTTTGGAAAGAGTTACAAAAATCAGAACTTGAGAACAGACAGAGAAATGTCTGTATCAATATATTAGAGTAATTATATTTCATAAGATCTCCTTGCTAGAACTGTTTATACATTGAAACTTTGCAAATATCCAAGTGTCCAGCTCATGGGAACTCTAAAATGGTTTATGGAATTGACTAGACTGTCATAGCAGAATACGATACACATCATCCCTTAATAAGAAAGCAGTTTACTTTTACAAGCATGGTTGCTTTTCATTTTGTAGCACAGCAGTTGGTAATTGAAACATGGTGACAGTAGCCAAAATGGTGAGATCCTCCCGACCCAGAAAATGAAAAAAAAACAGTGGACAGAACCAGACCAAGGGACCCATACCAATAACAGTGTTAATTTTCCAGACAAGAAACCATACCTATGCCTGGAAGCAATGAATGTAAGATGGTTCATAGAACCATCAATAGGAAGAGAATAACAAAGAGAACTGAGTTTGACAAAAGCTCTGAAACATTCAAGCAGACAATAAAGGCATTTAAAGAGATTTTTTCCTCCCTGAGTTTCGAGTGGTGAGTTTTGGCTGTTTTGTGGGGTTTGTTTGTGTTTTTTCATGTTTTCACTTGTTTGGCATTTGTTTGTTACATTTTTGTTTGTTTGTGGTTTTGGCATTTGTGGTTTTGTTTGTTTGTTTAGTTTGGGGGTTTTTTGTGGATTTTCTTGATTTTTTTAAACTCGAAGAAGCAAAGCAGCATTAATTACTCAAATTTCTGATTTAGAATTCTGGAATTTAGCTATATTTGAAGAAATAATGAATGGTGGAACATCTGATGCCACTGTGACAGTATGTATGTGTTTCTCACAACAATCTAATATTAAATAAAGCAAGGGCATCTAAATCAAAGAGTTATAAGAAGAACAACAAGAACAGTAATGCAGGCAAGCACACAAAGCAATAACACGAAATTCAGGACCAAAAAAGTAGAAAACACAAGAAAGCAGAAAACTTGATCCAGGTTTTACTGTGAATTAAGCATGAATTAAGAAAAAAATGAAATTGTTGACAGAAATACAGGTAAATTTTATTACTTTTTTTCTGTAGAACAGTGAGAAATGAAGCTACTGTGTGTTCAGACACTACAAGTACCCAAGGCCAACACAGCAACCAGTGGAATTAATTCAGTAAGGCATTGAACCAATGAAATTTAGTTTTTGATCCTATGTGCCACACACATTCTCTGTGTAATAGACCATATCCCACTCAGTTTCTCCTGAATATTCATCAGAATTTGTTTTGTTTCCCCTTTCCTCCTCTGTAACTCTTTAGTCAACAGAAAGATAATTTCATATATTCCCCATGTTTCAAAGTACCCTCCTTTCCTCAGCCTGTTTTCCCCAAATGTTCCAGGAGCAGTGCTTAAAGCAGTTTTCCTAGTTTCCTCCCATGTCCCTAACTGCTTAAATGTGCTTTCTGGTCCAGAGATACGAGTGTATGAATTGGAGAGATCAAACTAGTTTGGTATAAAATAGGTGCTGTAGCCTGTCCATCAATGGGTACCTCTGTTCTGTTTTGGAAGCCCATCTTCAAGGTATTTATAGGGAGAATATCACCTTTGAGAATATGTTATCCTCTGTTAGATTTTCTTGAGCTTACTAAGGGTAGGAAAGCAGATGGAAAAAAAAGTTCAAAGACAGTATTTTCATGTAAACTGTTGAAGAAACTAATTTGAAAAGCAGAAGTACAATTGTGGACTGAGAAACTTCCAGTGAAGAGGACATCTGCAGCGTGACTTCAGAAGATCCAGAACCATTTAAGTACAGAACACTTCCAGCCATTCAAGAACCATATTTGCAGCTATGCTTTCAGAGAAGTACTCAGTTTGTAACTAAATTGTGGAGCCAATTTCATTATAACCCCAGCCGTGCTACTGAGCAACAATACTAGATTTGAGGAATGTGAATGAGCATTAATGATGTACAATAAAACCATTGTGAGGGCAATATAAGGAAATGTAAGCAACAGGTAAGAGATAACTATTATTGCATCAAATTTATAGCAGTCATCATAGAGAAATATGCTGTACTTCACAGAAAAAAAGAATGATAAGCAGAAGTCATCAAGCTGAGTTATTGTGAAGCTATATATAAAGAGATGATCAGAAGCATATCAAACCACCAAATAATCCAGCTATCACCTAATCCTACAATGTCATTGCAGAAAGGAAGGGAAGGGAAGGGAAAAAAATTAAAATATTCTCAAGCTGAAATTCCCATATCAGTGATGATAACTAAAATAAGGAGAATTGATCAATACACTTGAAAAGTACAGAAGCTTAAGTACACATAGAAGTAAAAGTTACCTGATTTTTTTTTTTTAGATCAGACCAATTAAAATCTTATTGCTATCTTTCTCTTGTCAAATGTCTCGTCTGGTTCTAAATTACAGCTTCACTTACGTTAGTATGCTAAAATGTTTGCTTTGTGTAAAAAAATAGATTCTGTAAATTCTATCACTCATGTAAACCAATACTTGTCCATTATTTTCAGCGGAAATTTGGTCTCAAGGAAGATTATAATGTAACTTCAAATCTCCTCCCATGATAATTCTTTTCAGAACATTTTAGTAAAGTGGAAAAAAGGATAAGGAAAAGGAAAATAAGTGACATGACCACAAAAATATATAGGATTTTATTTTCTATCATACTGTAAAAATAGGTATATTATTTAGATATAATTTATTGCTGAGCTAACTTCCCTAATCTTTTGCCTGGTTATCAGTATTTCTTATTTTTAATGGCCAGATAAGCTCTGAAGACTCTAAAAAAGTAACAAGTAACCCAAAGGACTTGAATATTATTTACTCGTAACCCTGAAACATATAATATTTTGGGTCCATGTTGAAATATTATCAGAAAGGAATCATAAATATTCATTTATTTGGGCCAAGAAAACCCTCAAAAATGCAGATGATTTTTCAAACTTAATTCAGTTGGAAAAGCATGTGGGTGTCTGAAGGCAAAATGTGGTCTCTGTGGCTACGAGCTCTCAAAGGAATTGGTCTCATAGAGGAGGTGCACTATAAAATAGCTCTATTATGCTATAGAATTGCTGCTCTATTTTAAATAGAACTTTGATTTTTAAATGAGACTTGTTTCTTCTTACACTTTATGTCCTCTTTTTTTGTGGAAAAAAATTCTAGTATTAGGATGTACAACTAAACTAATTTATCACAGGTGATGATGTCTTAAAAACCATTGGAACAGAGATTGTTGACCTGTATTATCACTTAAATCTGTCTACAAGATTGAGCAGTCAAATTATTTCATGTTTAAAAAGTAAATGTAGCACTAACTGATGACATGTCATCAACCTAGGGAACAAACAAAAAGTAAAACATCAAATTAATAACTCTGGGAAAAAAAAAGAGGAAACCTATAAGGACATTTTGTGCCAGACATTCCCACTGAGTTATTTTAAGATGAAAAAGAAGCAACCATACATGAGATGTAATAAGACAAGGCTGAGAATAAGCAGTCAAATATAGGAAATGTCTTGAGTAGTTAATATTTTTCAGTTATTTTTAATGCACTGAATAATATATAATAGAAGTGATGTTCTTTAAATACTAGTACTTTTGTCAAGATTTTCTAATGAAGAGGTCACTATTGCTATGTTCTGCATTTCTTTCTCCCTTCAATGATTTTACTGCTTTCTTATTCTCTGCAATTGATGATTGCTGAACTGTGGGATTCCTTATTCCTACAATGAATTCTTTAAACTGTTAGCTACAGGGAAAAGGTACCCCTATTCCTCTTTCAGTTTTGGGGTGCTGAAAGAGCCTAGAATGCAACATTAGCTTTCACAAAGACTATACCGGTGCTTCTCCTATAGCCCATTCTGAAGTATTCAGGTTTTGGTAATGTATGTAAGAGGTTATGCAGAAATTCCCACACACTGTATTCCATTACAGTTCCTGTCTTACTTGGCAAAGGGGAATCTTCATGTGGGTTGTTATTTTTTAATTACATGGTACACCTAGTAGCAAAGTCACTGATCAACTGTCTTAATAATGCTTTTGAGAGCTGGATCTCAGTATCCAAACACATTTCTTTTTGTATATTCTGAACAAATATACTGGGTCATCATTTACTTGGACACAGGTGAACAGTTATAAATATATTCTCACTTCTGTGTAAGTGATTAAATATCTGAGATCACAGTAATGATCATGATAACAATACCTTCATTAGCCTTGCTGCGGTTGGTAATACATTGGCTGCATTTAGCTGATACAGAGTACATTAAGGAGTTCTTTTAATTTCTTAGCATCCCTCTGTGTGATGCATGCATCATATAGGTTTTATAAAGATCTCTTATCTTGAAATTAAATTTACACAAGAGTTTTTGGGTTTTTGTTGTGGGTTTTTTTTTTAAGTGAAAGATGTTAAATCTAATAGATAAGCTTTTTCAAAGGAATATCTCACTATTTCTGCTTCTGTCCTAGAAACTGGGGGGTGGGGTAAGCCTTTTTTCCTCAAGCCCAAACAACTTAACTAGCCACTCCACTTTTATTCCTTTGGGTATTTTCATGAAAAGACAAATTGTCTATAAGAGAGTGTCACACTGTGTCAGATGCCTGCTTTTCAGGCAAGGAAATGCCAAAGTCAAGTGTGAGAAAATTGCCCTTAGTGAATATTCATTTAATTTGAGGGCTCCCAGCAATTCTATTGACAAATTATCTGTCAATATACTTGTGCTGCCACAGCTTTTCCTTCAGAATAATCCCTCTCTTTTTTTGTGGGAAGCACCATAAAAATTAATAGAAGTGATCCCTGAACTGAGTTTGCATAGAGATTTGAAATGTGACTTCCTGAGTAATAAATAAGGCAAGTGGCAAAGGCTGTGAGAGAATGGGCAGGATATCACAGTGAGGTAATATGGTTACTCATCTAGACCTAAAATTCTGATGTTAATATATATTAAAAACAAAAAAAAAAACAAAAAAACCCCCAACAAAAAACCAACCAAACAAAAACACTCCCCCCACCAAAACACAAAGAAAAAAACCCCACATCAATTACTGCCTTGCTTAGCTAATACCTCAGAGTGCTGTAGAAAAAAATGGGAATTCTAGATGTTGAAAGAGATCTTTATCTCATATTCCACTGAAGGAGGTCTACAGACATTCTGCTGAAGTTGACATCTGAGGTATTGAGATTGATATCAATGGTGGCAGGTATGAGAGATAATCAAAGATAAGGTCCAACAAAAAGAAAGATTGGTTAGAGGAAGGACTGGGGGATCTGGATCAGAAACCTGAATTCAGTGCACTGATAGTTCAAGTGGCTCAAGAGTTACGAATGGAACAGGATTTAGGTTTTCCTACATGGAATTATTCCAAACTAGAAAGATCCCTAAACCAGCCTGACTAAGAATTCTTTTCTGATTTAGGTCACAAACTAAGTTACACTCAATTTTGTCTTCTTTGTTTTATGAATACTTTGTGGTTTGTTGGTTTTTTGTTTGTTTGTTTCTTTTTTCCTACTCTAGCTTTTAAATGGGGATATCTTGTAACCCTCAATGTGGAGAAGTAGTGATAGTCAACTGTCTCCAATTCTGTAACTTGGCTTTTTTGAATGGCTCTTCCAGAAGTTCAAATTCTCATTTTCAGAAGTCTAAGGGTCTTTGGAATAAATTACCTCCTCAAAGCACCAAGAATGGTTCACTTCTATGGGTACAAAATTAAGCTGGTATAACAAAAGGCCACCTTTGCTGAGCAGGAAACTCCACGCTGGGTTCAGACACAAGAAGGGAAGCTTACGAAAGGTTAAAGTGGGAACAGGATGTCTCAGAGGAATATGGAAGCACATTGCCCATGCAGGCAGTGATGGAATTAGGAAAAGCCAAATTTCAACTGCAGCTGAAGCTGGGAAGGGTCTGTGAAAGACAACAAAGATTTCTTTAAGTACATCATCAGGAAAAGAAGACCAGATATACTGTAGGCGTTCTTCTAAATGGATGGGACAACTTAATAATCAGAGTCTGTTGATGGATGAGATATATTCAAGGATGCTGACAAAGCTGACAGACATCACTGTGGCAATTGAGGTGATGCCTTGATGCCTGCAAAAAAGCACATCATAATCACCTTTGAAAAGGGCACTAGGAAGATTTAGAGAACTACGGGCTGGTTAGCCTAATATATTTAAGGACCAAATCCTTCTGGAAGCTAGTCCAGGCACATGAAGTGCAAGAAGATGGCTTGGAACTACCAGCATGTATTTATCAAAGGACAAATTGTGCCTGACCAGCCAGAACAGTGATGAAATGGCTGGACAAGGAGAGAGTTGTTGTTGTTCATCTAAACTTTAGTGAGACATTTGAGATACTGCTATTATATTTTGGTAGCCAAGATGAGGCAATAAGGACTTGCACCCAAAGTGAGTGAAAAACTAACTATGCTCAAGCATAGGAGTTGACTGTTCCAAGTCTAACTCGCAGTCAGTTGTGAGTAGTGTTCCCTGGGGTCAGTTGTGGGCCTGCACTGTCTACCATCTTCACTGGGGACCTCTGCCACAGAAAACCAGGCATCTCAGTGAATTCTCCAAAGACTCCAAGCTGGAGGAAGCAGGCAGCAAGCTATATGTCAGGGTCCAACATTCAAAAGGATCTTCACAGGATATGGGCTGACAGAAACCTCATGAAGTTCAACAAAATTAAATGCAAATTCCTGCATTTGTGACAGAATAACATCTTGCAACTGAACAAGCTGGGGTTGATTATCTACAAAGTACCTTTGGAGTAAAAGATGGGAATCTAGGGGTCTGATGGACAGCAAACTGAAAAATGTCCAGTGGAGAACAACCAACGTGTTCTTGTAGTGATGGAGGCTAACTACACTCTGGTTAGTGCAGCAAACAGGTTGAAGGAACTGATAATTCCTTTCAACCCTTCTGAGACCATATCTAGAATATCATGTCCACTTTTGGGCTCACCAGAGTGCGACAAAATAGAGTTCAGATGAGGGCACTAAGGTGGCCAGGGGGCTGGACCACATGGACTATGACTTGAAGATGGTGAAGAGTGAAGCAGACAACCTGGGAGAGGGAGAAGGGAAGAGGATTTGACATTCTCTCTTCAACAATGTAAAGGATGGCTATAAAACAGTGAAAGTGAAAGACTTTTTTGAAGCTGCACCGCAAAAAAAGGTAACAGTTAAAAGTTTCTGCAAGGCAGATGATGACTGAATACAATGGATATAATCGTCACAGTGTAGGTGATTAAGCACTGGAACAGGTTGCCATCAGAGGCTGTAGTATCTTCTCCCTTTCAACACTCAACTGGACAAGACCCAGACAAATCTGGCCTAACTTTGATGTTGAAGCTGCTCTGAGCAGGAGATTGACCTTCTCAGGTGAGCTCCAGAGTTGATAAAAGTTTTGTTCCCCAGACTACGTAAAGCTGAATAGTTTTACTGTGTAGTAATGTTAAGATGCAATGCTGACTAGATATTAATCAGAAAGTGGTATGAACTGTCTACAAACTAGCAAGCATCGCTGAACTTCCCATTGTGTGAGGAACAGTGTCGAACAATCTCAGGCATGTGCATTGTGTGCAAACTGTGGAAAGTTTTGAACAGCAAGAAATGGATGAACACAAGAGGCATGCTCACTAGACCATGTCCTTGTTCTACTTTGCCCTTCACTCTCTTTTGCCATTTGCACTAGTAAAAAACAAGGTGGAAAAGGCTCTTAAATCATATTTGCAACATTCTACAGTTCCTTAGCAGAGCAAGTGGCTACCCATTAAAGTCTGAGAGATTATGATTCTCTACTACGTCAGTTCTGTTTTGGCACAATACTATTTATTTCAACAAATTTTCTGATTCTTACTATTTGGTATAAAGGAGTGAAGAATCAACTACCTCTTTGTAGAGTTAGCCGTTAGGCATACAGATATGTATATTGATCAACAGTCTCATGGAAAGAAGCTAATTTCAAAACTTTCCATGATAAAGTCTTATCCCTCTGGAAAACAAGAGATATGCAAATAAATGAATTATTTTATTCTTAAAAAGAAAGCAGCTGAGACAAAGTTATGCATTGCAAAGTCAATGTGAAGATTCCTGTTTACTACAGTGAGAGAAAAATGGGCTCTAAAGTAGCTTTCGTAGTTTCTTAATATAAAAAGCAACACAAAAGTCCTTTTTTTTTAAGGGATTTATTTCATTTTACTGATCATTTGCTTACTCCCTACTGGCTTTTCTCAGTCTTCAGGAGGTGCTTTACATCTTTGGGTCAGAAAGATAAATTACTTAGATGGGAAATCTTAAAAAAAAAGAGCTACTTGACCTAGTGGCAGGCTACAGTGTTGCTGGTTTTCTTTTCTCCTTTAATGATGCTGGCCTGTCATTCTGGTTGTGCAATGTGATAAATGTAATTTTGAAGGCAATGTTAGTCTGTTATTCAGTGTTTTTAAACCTAGATATTGCAGTAGACAAAAAATGATTTAGCTACACACTAAGCTTATACCTTCTGACTTCTATCTTGAAAACCTAGCTGATATGTAGGACTAGCTGCATAAATATTTCAGAACAAAAAGAGTATCCACATCCAACAAGCTCAAGTCTTTACCAACATTGTACTAGTCGAGTTTTAGCTTTGTGCATTGAATCACACTTGTTGCTGGTGCCATACAGCACCATTGTGAACACTTGATTTCCTAAACCAATTACTGTGCACCCTTTGCAGCCTCAGTGTTGCATTATGAAGATCCTTTGGCGCACTGCAGCTGGACCCATATCTCCTGGTGATGGCAAGTTCTACATAGCATGCCATAACTATGCTGACCATGCATATATATATATATATATGTATATATATGTATCTATCTATATGTATGAGGAGTTTCCAAGCTTTTGTGATTTCCGGGTGACACAGATCAATTTAGAAATCTACTTTATTTACTGTAGAGGATATGTGGTATTGGTCTTCCCAGCCATTTATCTTAGTTCCCTTAGAAGCATCTCCAGGACCACTGTAGATAATGGACCACAAGTAGAAAACATTGATACAGAGTTGAAAACATTACTTCCTCCTACACAGATTCTAGTGTAGAGCAGCAATGAGAATGGGATGACTAATGAAATAATCTTTTTCATCTTCCTGGAGGAATTCTTTAACTCATCTGGCATAATTAGAAGGCTGCCTCTGCATCTACAGCAGTCAACACCTTCACAGATCTGGTGCTTTTCTAGCTGGTATTAAAAGGTATGATTTTCTTCTCAATTACACTTATGCAAGGAAAGAGTATTTCTGCTGAGACTAGAGATATAAGTGAAGCAAGAGTCAAATTTACTGGCTTAGTACCTCATTGTTTTCTACTTTTTATCTTCTGTAGTTTTTCAAAGAAATTCAGAGACATCATGAAATGGTACATTTGTCCTTGATAATATTTTAAACTGAGTTATGCAGTAAGTGATGACAGCAAAAACCTGCGTCTGTGAGTCTGAGCTACATAAAAAAAAAACTTTTTTTTTTTTTCTGTGAGAAGTGGCCTTGAAGAATATATGGAACATAATTACACCACCTGAAAAGTGCAAAGGTACTCCACTGGAACTGAGAGGCTTAATATACAAGGCCGTGGAGAATCAAACTCTTCCATGTATAGTTTGGACTCTATACCTCAGAGTAAAAAGCCTCCATTAATGTTTTAGTAAGGCTTAAAAGCTTCATTTTCTGTTGGGAAAACTTATTATAACATTAAAAAATACTCAAATAGTCTTTTCACAGAGAAAATGAAGTTTTAATGCCTCAAAAATTGCCATGGGGACTTCCTGTTTTGAGAAGAACTTCCAGCACAGCCACCCACTATTGCTTTAAACAAGCTTTTTCTAAACATCGAAAAAATTTAAAAATAACAAATTACTTTTTCAGTTAAGTTGTGTGAGGAATTAAATATGGAAATTTAAGGTATTATAAATAGACTATAAGCTTCAGTAGGGTTTTTTTTTTGGTAGTATTAAAACTTTATTGGTCTCAGAGGATCTATGTACTATTTGTGCTGGTATTCAGTACTGTAGTAGGGAACAAGAAACATTTTTAGGGTGCGATTCACCTGACTTATTTTAGGCATCAGGTTTAAGATAAAAGATATTGCTTCTCAAAGGGTTTTTGACGTCCTTTTCAACTTGGGTTGTTCTATGATTCTATTGATTGATTTAAAACTTTCCAGTTCTCAGGGCTTCATGAAGTGATTCCACTGTAAACATCTGTATTTTGTCAGATAATTCTTCCCATTTTAGAGGATGACATAACAGTAATTCAAGTTTAAACAATTTACTGCACAATCATTAAAAGACATGTAAGCCAGTTAAATTTTTGTCTAAATAAAATGTGTGCGCTGTTCTCTTCAAGTCCAGAGAACTGTAAGGTTTCTAGAGACAAAACTAGATTGTGTTTTATTTCTTTTGCATCTAGCAGTAAATGACTCTTCATTCCAGCACTTTTTCTCTAAGATGTATTCTAATATGTCTTCTTTTTTATAGTCTCAAAATGGTTACAGATAAATGTAGATATTAAAGGATTTATGATGCATCAGCATCTATATGTAAATTTTATGCATTGCTGACTTTAAGTATGTAGACATCTATCAACCTGAGAAGAAGTTCTAAACTGGCTGAGGCTATGAGATGCTTTGTGAGACTGAAAAAAGATTGCATCTGTAATGGTAGATCCGAAGTAGTTATATAATACAGAAATATTGCTGAGTCTAGATAAAATTTAAATCAACATGCAGATTAGATTAATACTTTCTTCTGTTTTTCACATCTGATTTCTTCTTCCTTAATTTGATTTTTTGCTATACTTTTTTTTTTTTTTTTTTTTTTTTTTTTTTGAGGAAATGGTCTTGCCAAACAATCATTTCATCTTTGGACAGCTGCAATGCTGTCGTAGATACACTCTGCTAGTAACTCAATATTTACTTGGCAGCATTTTACACCTCTTTGTGGCAATGGAAATTACCAACTGTAATGCAGAAGGGAGAAGAATCAGATATTTTAAGAAAGAAATTAAAAGTCCTTTTATCTTGATAATTAAGTGGCAACATCAATGTATACTAGTGGAAGGAGAGGAAATCTAAGAAATACAAGCTGGATACAGGACAAAAAAATAAAACAGAAAAAGTTGTTCCGCAAGGTGAGCTCAGCTCTTGGATGGAGCTTTTAGTGGTAAAGGAACAATGGAAAGTGAAGGTAGCTTTATGGTACCTTTGTGTCTGGATTCTTGTCTGGTTTTTGATGCATGTCAGAAGCAGATTGATAGGGAATGTACACAGAGCTGCCATGACCTTTTCCTCCCTCTCTTTTTCCCTCAGGAGCAAATCAAGAGGAAGCAAGTAAAACAAGGGAGAAGACAAGCCTGGGAAGAGTTCACTTTCACCTCTGCTGGTGAAAAACTCTAATGTAAAATTTTCATGCTCAGTTTGCTTTCAAACCCCGGTTTTCACCAACAGTATTTTACCAGCTTTTCATACTGAAGGAGCTAACAATCCTGAATAGTTCTCAAATACTAAAAATAACAAAGAAAAAAAAAATCCACAAATCATTTCTTAACATAAATGTGGACACAGTTGCCTCAGAGTTAGAGAAATTCATGTGACACATCCTGGGTGAGCTGGAAATATTAGAGCAAGCAGAAACTGTCTGCCAACATAAGAATGTAGGTCTCCTATGTAAATATCTTTTACAGTAAGGACAAAAAGACTTCCTTCAATATTGAGAAAATCGGGTTTTTTGAAATTCAAAAATAACCTGAATGGGGTATAGTAACCTTAGTAGTTTGCTACTCAATTTAAATCCATGATACTCTATTTCTATTATTGAAAAGGGGAATTGAGATACTTGTTCCATGACTTCATAAGATTGTCAGTTGTCCTTTCAGTAATTTTGCTTGTAAGTTCCTGTGTCTTTTATGCCTCTGTGGATATTAAATTAAAAAAAAGAAAAAAAAAAAAGAAAAAAGTACTGTACATGTACTCCATCATAGAAACAATGACTAAAGTTTCTTAGAAAGGGCATTGCTACATGAAGAATGTTTCTCTCACTATATGATGAGCAAATGCAGGGGAGAGTCACGAAGGTAGTCAGAGGGCTGGAGCACCTCTTCTGTGAAGAAAGGTTGAGAGAGTTGGGGTTGTTCAGCCTGGAGAAGAGTAGGCTCCAGGGAGACTTTATAGCAGCCTTGCAGTACCTAAAGGGGACCCATAAGAAAGCTGGAGAGGGACTTTTTACAAGGGCCTGTAGTAATAAGACAAGGCGTAATGGCTTTAAACTGAAAGAGGGTTAATTTAGATTAGATATAATGAAGAAATTATTCACTATGCCAGTGGTGAGGCACTGGAAAAAGCTGCCCAGAGAAGCTGTGAATGCTCCATCCCTGGAAGTGTTCAAGGCCAAGTTGGATGTGGTTTTGAGCACCCTGGTCTAGTGGAAGGTGTCCTTGTCCATGGCAGGGGGTTTGGAACTAGATGATCTTTAAGGTTTCCTTCCAACCCAACCCATCCTATGATTCTGTGATTCTATGAATATGACAGCCTGGTCATACTAGCCATGGTCAGCTGCCTTAAAATCCAGTAGAGGTATTTCTTACCATTGCTTTTCTCTGCTTGTTCTATGGCAGGGTGGGAAGAAATAAAAGAAAATTGAAAAGAAAAAACAAAACAAAACAAACACATGCCTTATTTTTGCCTGAAAAAGTGGAAATAAGTATGGTTTTCTGTAAATATTTCATCCTCAAGTCCTAGATTTTTCTTTACCTTGTCAGATCTTGCTTCCAAAATGCTGAGGCCCTTATGACTTGGTTTTCTAATGGGCATAGTACCATACTTCTTTTTTTATATTTCTTCCTAAAGCCTTTGTAGCCAACAGATTCAAGATCTCTGCTTTTAATACTTAACTATTTTCCTACAGTTCTCGCAAGGCATCCTTTTGATAAGGAGGGAGCAAGGTTTTGTTTGTAAAATCTTGCTAAATAACTAGTGGGATGAGTGAAAACATCACTCAATCTGTTTTACCTACAGTACAGAAGCATTTCTTGTAGTTCTGACAGTTAAAATCAGCTTTGACTGATTTATACTAAGAAAATATAGACAAAGACAAAATCACTGGTAGCTTGAACAGATGCAATTTAATTTACTTCAGAAATGTTTTACCTCTCTGCAACAGTGCTAATTAAATGTTACTTAAATCAGGACCTAGAGTTCTCATCAAGCAGTTGATAACAGTGAAATTAAGGAAATAATCCCAGTTCTCTTTAATAATGGATTTTTGATTACTGATAGAAACTACAGCATTCCATCTGAATGCCAACAAGGGGTGCATCCATTACACATCTGGATTCTCAATATTCTGGAATCAATGAAAGGGAAAAGCACAGCTGCAAAGCTAAGTCTCTGTCTTGCATCTGCGTTGCACGGGATAAATCTTGCCATGTGAAAGTTCATTCAACTTTTGAGCGGGGTGACTAGAAATTCAGAAGGAGAACAAAGGCAAGTGTTCATATCTGACTAGGTCAGGCTGGGGCCCTTCATAATTGATGTAGAGCATTCTAGGGCGCAATTCACTTCAGGCTGGAGTTGATATCTGCTACAGGCCTTAAACATCGTTGATTTCCCTGATGAACACACTGATGACTGATAGAAGTTTCTGTGGGTCATAGCTCAGGTGTCACAGAAAAATTCAGCAAAAGAGTAGGGCAATGAAATAGTAGCTGACATGCAGACAGGTCCTCATGTGGATGGTGTGTGGTGGGGTCAAGGCATTATGGTAAGATTTAACTTAGTGTTCTTTTCTGTGGCAGATGTTATTTCATTATATTATTACATATTGGTAAAAATATCCTTTTAGTGTAAAATCAATCCTAACTTTGAAAGTAAAGAAAGCCCTCTTAATCTAGATAAGGAATTAAACAGCAGAGCATTTTTATAAGTCCCTGTTTACAATACGTTCAAGATGGGCAGTTAACTTCATGCTATTTGATAAAACCTCACTGACTGATAGGTATAAACTCAATACTTGATAAATTGCTAGAACAATTAATAAAGCAGATAATTTGTAAGCACCTGGAGGAAAATAACTTGTAAATAGTAGGCAACATGGGCTCATCAAAAACAAATCATGCTGAACTAACATAATTTCTTTCACTGATAGGATAACAAGCTTAGTGGATAAAGGAAATGCTGTGGACATATTATGTCTTGATTTTAATAAGAATTTGATACAGTTCCACATGACATTCTCATAAGGAAACTAGAGAAATGATTAAATGCAATCACTGCTAAATAAATAGGATGCTGGAGAGAAGGAAAAAAAAATAGTAACGACAGCAAAAAGTAACCCACAGAGCAATTATTAATGGTTCAGTGTCAGGTTAGGAAGAAGTATCAAGTGTGGTCTACAAAGATCTATTCTGGGTCACGAGTCCAATTCTGCTAAAATATTGTCACTGTGTGCTTGGAAAACGAAATAGAAAGTATATTAATAAAAAACCCAGAAGATGAAAAATAAGAACATTTCCGTGGTTACCTATAAAAAGTGTCATAAAGTTTTCGAAACAGAACAGAAAATAGACAACAGAAATCTCTGCAAAAGCTTTATGCACTCTTTGAATTGTCAGCAATGTCATAAGAAGGAAAGCTGATTTTCTCTGGGCTGGGTCAGTCAGAATGGTTCACTTCCCACACAAGAATCTTCCATCCAAAGTTTGAGTTGGATCAAAAACTCAAAGGGCTTTTTGTGGAACAATGAGTTTCACATCAAAGTAGATCTGGGGATGTAACCAGATTTGGATCTACTCTCTTCTCTAATAATTCCTATCCTTCTGAGAGTCTTCTGGGACAGAATGCACAGTAGAGATGCACTTGTTGTTCCAACCTAATGAGTTTATAATGTATAATTAATGTTGCTAGGAATGGGAATAAGCTCAAAAAAATCTGAAATGGTCGATTTTAATCTTGAATTATGTCAATTTAAAATTGGTTTAGGTAAGGAAGAAGAATCATAGAAAAACATAAAAAGTATAAATTGGGTCAACACTACCAGCACAAAAGAAATCCCAGCCCGTGGTTAGCTAAATGTAAATAAACTGTCTGGGAACATTACAAACGTGAATATTGCAAAATAGTACTGTATATACAATAAGCAAATAATTAGACAATTAACTACTTGATATTGATCAAGCTTCAGACAGAGAATTTCATTCAGTTTTAAGTTCCACTTAAAAAAATATGGCAAATATCAGAGGGAAAAACAACTATAATCTGGAAATATATAAATATTGGGATGACAGGTACAGTAATTCTTATTAATTGATAAAGATAAAATGAAAACTAATGGGCTAAATTAACAGAGAAATAAGTGTTAGACCAAACAGAATATACAAAGTTTCAATTATATAAAAATATCGATTGCTTCAATTATAGAAATTTGTCAATTACAAACAAATCAGTTCTTCTCCAGCTCTTCAGTTATATAAATTATATACAAACATACTATTTTTTTATAGGTATATAAATTCAACTTTACCAGTGCCACAATCTTCATGGTCTGGCAGGGCATCATAAGAAAAAACTTCACCTGTAGAAACAGTGCAGAGATGCACGAAACGAGTAACGTTACGTTAAGTTTGTGGAAGGCCGACTGCTGTATGCTTTTATCAGTTCCATACACATTCGAAAGGCTATGCAGATACACAGGAATTTTAAACACCAGGCGGTAATTACCCCCAGAGGAGCAGTAGTGATTTCAGGAGGTTTCTTTCCTGAATAAATACTGATAGGAGGTAGTATGATTTGCCACCTAAGCAGCAGATGTCTGAACAGATACGCTGGGTTAAGGATGTAATATCATCATCCTTCTCCTATAGGATGGAGAATTAGAGCCCCGTTGATGTTTAGAGTCCATTATTTCTGAATTAGCAAGTGATTTGTGGGCATTTGTGTTACAGTGCAAATGTTGGTATATGTAGGCCAGGTAACACTTATCTTCAGCTGAGACATCTAAGTTAGATGTTTAAACCTTATATTCTCTTTTTATAGGCAGCATAGATGTTTGCAGATATTTTGTGAGGAAGGCAAAGCAACAAGTCATAATTTTTTCCCTGTTTTGCAAAACAGTTGAGGAGGAGGCAGATATTTTAACTTTTGCAGAGTCTGTCAAACTTTATTTTTTAGAGCAAATGTTGGTGGTTAAGGAGGAAAGACAGGGCAAAAAGTGTGAACATATGTACTTTTGTGCAGGTGATTAATTGACAACATTATTCTGAGCTAGAAAAAAGTATGGGAGAAGATTAAATGCTCTGTGAATGGCAAAGAAACAGGCCTTGCAATGAAGAAAGAAGAAAAAAAGAAAAAAATGAAAAAAAAGAAAAAAAAGGTGTAAAAGGCAGTAGGGAAAGAATAAAAGGACAAAGAAAATAGTATGTTTGAAACAAAGAAAAAGGGACTGGAAAGAATGGAAAAATAGCGAAAATTGAAATGCTGTAAAGGTAATAACTTCATGTATACGTATGGTTCCGGTAAGTTAGTGATAAAAGCTGTTAAATTAGCAGTGACTATTTAATCACAGCTATTTCTGCTAATTCCTTTTCACTAATGTTTTTTAGCACAGCTGGGATAGTCTTTATGTGAACCTCAGACTTCTTTTGTCAGGTCGATAAGAAAAAGACTTTATATGTACCACAGACTGTCCTGGGGGTTCACAGGAGATAAATATTTACACCGACATGTTCCAAAATCTGTTTTTGAAATAAACCTATAAGCTGCACTAGATTCTTTCTGATGCTTCTCTCCATCAATTTTTATTTAAAAAAATGGCCATTTGAGGAGATGCGGTAAGACAACAGGCAGATATATTAACAGAAAAGTTTCTGGTAGATACAAATACTAAAATTCTAAACAGGTATTAGCCAAAACTGCTAATATTGAAGAATTAGTCTAGAGTTCATTAAAAACAAAATAAAACAAAACTACCACCACCACAAAACAACAACAACAAAAAAATCCACACACAAATAATTAAAAAACCACCCTTCTAGCTTTGGAGAAAAAACAAACACACAACAACAACACTCCCCCCCAAAAAAAACCCCCCCCACAACCAAAAACCAACAAACCAAAACCCCAAAAACATTTGTTTTAAGATTTCCTTATAAAATTCTCCTAGCTATAATGTTGCTAGCAAGGCACTTCCTAATATAATTTGGCGTGTCATATTTTTTCAGTATTAACACGTTTGTTTCAGTGAGTCTACATTTACAATTTACTTTTCCAGCTTTATTTGCTTTAGTCATTAATTTTATTGTATTTAGCTCTACAGCATGTCTTCATCATCATCTTTTACCAGCTATATAAAAGAGTACAGGAAGATTCCTCTCTGTTCTCAGTCACAGAATTTTAGTAAGAGGAAGACAATAGTGTAATTTTCTAATCACAGTCTTAGAAGTGAAGTATCTTTGTTTCAGAGTCAGTCAGTGAGGAGATGTGCAGAAGTCAGATGTGAGTGAAACAGTTATGGGCTTTTCCACGAGTTATTCTGCAGGTTCCACTAGTGTCTCTTTTGTGTACGTCACTGCAGAATTGGTTGTGTTCATTTAAATGCAAAACTTATTTTTTCTCAATCCAGCTAATATAATGATGGCTGCTTTTTCTGTATGTATGTGGTTTTATTTCATTGAAGACTCATCTCTCGTGCATACTCACTATTGGTTACCAGTATAGAACAAAGCTCTGAAAAGGTTAAAAAGAAAAAATGCACACTGAAGAAAAGCATATAGAAACACATGCAGATCTCATAAACACTCTTAACATTCATAGAGACAAAGGAAAGGCATGTACATGTTAGGTGCTGCCATGTCCTTGCTACTATATCCACTCTCATTGGATGCTGCACAGCCAAAGCATTTCTCCCCAAGAAGTTGCTTCAACAGTGCTGTCTCCCAACATGAGATATTTTTTTTCAACTTAAAACCAAAACCAGTTTATGTAGCTACCCTAACTTCATCTAATTTAACATGATAACTAAATTAGCATCTCTTTTAACCTAAATTTTCTGGCCACTATGAAAAAGCAGATCTACATACATTTTCAAACTCTATCTGAATATGTATTTTTATATACTTCCCACACCTTAGACACTACATCAAAAATATATTTTCTTAAAAAAAGAAAATAAAAAAGGAAAAGAAGTAAAAAGAAGAAAAAGAGAGAGAAAAGAAAGAGAAAGGAAGGAAGGAGGGAGGGAAGGAAGGAGAGAAGGAAGGAAAGAAGGAAGGAAGGAAAGAAGGAGATTGTGGAAGAGAAGAAGATCTCTTGAAACTAAATTGAACAATGTGTTTTACACATAGCCTTCCTGGATGTCTCCCAGTGAATCCCAGAACACTCAAGAAAGGCTGGAAATTAAATCAATTTTATGGGTATTCCTTGAATATCCAGGCTGGAAATCTAGGAGTTAGTATACTACTTAGAAAGTATATTTCAACACGTATGTCTGAAGAATGGGCATTAATGCCATATCACCCTGTGAATTTAGCATAGGTGAATCAAAGCTCTTAAGCTGCTACTAGTGGTGAAAACACAGGAGAAAGTTGGTTTCTCAGGTAACAAGGCACAAAATCATTTAAGGATTTCTAGGTCAGAATCAACACCTACCTGTTATCTGAAACTCTTTCAGCTACTTCTGCATGTCAATGAATTAGGTATTCATGTCTCTGTGAGAAACTCCTGTTGTGAATGAGCAACTGAATTTTCCCATTGGAACAACCTATTCTTAGTCACATAGAACATTCATCTTTACACTGAAAATACATATTCCAGTACAAGTATGGAAAACTATGATGGAAAAAAAAGACTGCCATTTTACAAATAATAAAGAGTACTTTAGACCTGCTGAAAGAATACCTGGAAGCACTTGGTTCAAGTTGTGGTCATTTACAACAAATCGTATGATGACCTTTGGTAGACATGTGGAAAAAGCTGATAATTTTGAAATTAGTTTTTGAACATTTATCTTACAGTGACTTGAATTAGCTTAATTATTTAAAGTAAAATATAGTGATCTGGGATGGTTTGATTATTTGGAGGCCTATTTATAGAGAAGATACCGGTAAGAAATAGCGAAGAACTCAAATCAAATAAAGTGGTATTTAGTAAGGACACTTAAAAAGTACCAGTCAGGTCCTAATCAAAAGTTTAGAATTAAGGAGCATATAAAAAACCTGATAAAAGTGAAGATACTATGTGAGATTCTGTAATATCAGGTTAGAAATTAGACAGGGGTGACAGCTCAGATTGTTCTGGTGAGCGGGTGTTACTATACCTTAAGTTACAGAGATCTAAAGATATATCTACTATGTACAATCTCTTAGCTCCTAAGTTCACTGAAGAGTTTACATGCTCTTCATGTACAGTATCAACTACCCAGATTTTTTTTTTTTTTCCAAGTGAAACAAATTGTAACCTCTGGATTTAGATTAAATCCAAGTGTATGAGAATACACTTGCTCCAGGAATACTCTGATGCATCCACCCAACCCCCGTTCTGATGTGTTCCAGCATAGCCATCACATTGTCTTCTTAGGCACTTCAAACAGAAAAATCATGCAGAAAAATGAAAATTGCACCTTAAGACCAGAACAAATGGACCAGCAGAGATCACCACCAACTTGTAAAGCTTGTAAACATACACATTTTTCTCTAAAGATGACTAACTTTAAGCAGTGTGGTCACAGTCCTCTCTGCATATCCTGTCTTGAGGCCCAAGGTTGTTTAGTCATATAGGTGCAGATAAACTCAAACAAGGTAAACAAATTGACTAGATTATCAACAAGAAACATTGCCTCTGATTTGAATATTTAATATCTAAATAGAAAGAATATTATTGAAAGGTTGTGTCATTAATCACCTGACCAGGACAGGTATATTGACTGGGACATGCTAAGGGAGATCAGAGAGATTACAGTGGTGGAAAATTCAGCAATAATGAAGAACTCAGTTATTCCCATGAAGACTGGTAAAAAGTAATTTTGGGACATGTTCTAAAAACTAATTTTAGATGCTATAATGATTGCCTCTTGGAGCAGCTATTTTTTATATAATTCTGAACAAAGCATAAGAACTTACTGAATTTTTTACTACTGAAGAACCATTCTGAAATCCTGACTGTGGTAGATTTAAATTCCTCTTCACTATAGGAATTTTACACACACACATACACATATATGAAAAAAGGGCAACTCAATAAAAATGAGCAATACTAGGAAAAAAAAAAGTTAAAAAGAGAATCTTATAGGAAAAAATTATTGAATGTGTAATGGAAATTTTGTTAATGGTGATCAACAAAATTATGGTATTGATAAACAGCAGAATAACAAATCTCTTACAATTAAAACTTACTGTCAGAAAGTGGAATTCATAGCCATTTAAGGAAGATCTGAAAATCATGAGTTCTGAAAAGTTTAATGTAGAGTCAAGATAAGACCAAAAAAAGGTTTATAGGACAAACTTGTGAAAGGCATGAAAACTAATAATAAGTCTTTTTTCCAACCCGTCAAAAGCAGAATGTCTGCCAGAGAGTCTGCAGAGCTGATAGATGATGGAGGTGTAATAGGAGAACTCAAAGGAGATAAGACCATGGTAGAAAAATTAAATGAGTTCTTCACATTGATACTCACCACTGAAGAATTTTGGAAGGTTCCCATAGTGGCTGTTTTCTTTGCAAAAGATGAACTAGAGGAACTATCTCAAATTAAAGTGTCAATAGAAGTGATTTGAGACCAAATAGATAAATGAATAGTAACAAATTACCAAGACAAGATGGCATACACCCAGGGGTTCTTAAATAACTCAAATATGACCTTGTCATTTGATCATAGATCTTATACTATTGCTTAAGTCAGCTGCTGTTTAAAAAGAATGGAGGTTAGCAAATTTAATGCATTTTTTTAAGAGAATCCTTAGAGAAACTTGGCAGGGGACATGTGGGGAAGATGCAGAAAAATAAGAAGTTGTATATCTGGTTTTTTTACAGGCACATTGGTAGAATAGGAGTCACAGACACATAGATAAATACAATAAAATAGGGAGGAATAAAGATAAATTTTGTAGAAAAAAATCTGGATTTTAGAATTCTTAGAATAAATTAACATATGGGAAAGGGTGATCTATATCTGGTTGATACACTGTACATGTATTTTCAAAAAAACTTTTGACAAGGTCCTCTATTAAAGGCCTTTAAATAAATTAAACAGTCATGGATTATAAAAAGGAACCTCTATGTGTGGATTTATAAATACTTGAGGAACAGAGGATTAATAAATATCTAAATGACAGGAAAGAATAGCAGGAATAACTGATCAGTTTTAACAATGAAAGTCCCACTCTTTGAGAAAGCATAAAAAAGCTCCTCACACAACTAACTGGTTTATAAAAAGGCAACACATACAAGGTACGCACATGGGAAAAAAGCAAACAAAAATTCTCACTGTCTGTAAATGGTGAAAGGCTCTAAACTAGACATTGTTAACCCAGAAAAGACATTTGCAGCTACTCTGGGTACACTTATGAATATTTCAGTTCAATGTTCATTGACCATCAAGACAAAACAAACAAACACAAAATCCTAAGGAATTACTGGGGCGGAAAAACAGAACAAGACACTCTTTTACATAATAAAATAATTATCAGAGCCATTAGATGAGATTGTAAAGTAATAGGTTTAAAACAATGATTTGATTGTTTGTTTGTTTAACATACGCCTAAACTTTGCAAGATAGTTTGGATGTCAAAAGTTTAAGCGAGTTCAAAAACCAGTTAGACAAAAAAATGGAAATTTATCAAGGGCTGTTAAACACTGGGATACAAACTCCAGTTTAGGAATTCCTCTAAGTCACACAAATCTGGGAAAATATCCTGAGGAGCATGCTACTCTGTATTTGCTTTTTTTTTGGGTGTAATTTTGAACATTTTATTATTTATTACCTTAAGTAGCTGGCATTGGTCACTGGGTTTGGACCTTTGATCCAATCCAGAAAAGCCACTCTTCAATCTTCTGTTCCTGTTAAAAAACTACCATTCTTCCAATATGTGAAGTCAGTTGTTCAGGCAGCGGGAATCACTATTGTACTGAAGCAGTCAGTGTGTTATCTTGGTTTAAGCAACGTACAGACCAGACCGATTTTCCTTATTTGAGGCATATACTTTTTAGCAGCAAAGCTTTTGATTTGGACTTCAGACAGTATGTAAATGTATATAAGTAGAGATATAAATATTAATATAGATTGTAATATTAATATAGATTGTGATATTAATGTAAATGTAAATGATATAAATGCAAACACAAATATAAACATACATATAAATAGAAGTATATATAATCAGTCCTTGCATGTTTCACAGCATGACTTGAACAAGTACGTGAAGAACCTAAGGAATGATTCAATAATCATTATGAAACCACACACAACTCAGATAAACTATGCTTCTGCCCTGTAGGTATAGAATAACTGCATAAGCAGTCTTAATGCTTACAAATACTACATAGTAATATGCCAATTATTACTACTTCTTAGGCCAATGACCTAGGAAAAAACCAAGTTTTAACTACAATTAAACGGAAAAGATTTTAGAAACAATTACTTGCTTTAGTTTACTTGCCTGATGAAACCTATTTTAAAGCTTTAGTTGCTGTAGGCAAGGTAAGAACAATTAAAAGGTAAATGCAAGCTTAACTCAATGAATAATGTCAACTAGTTAGAAATAAGTACATCCAATTGGATGAAATTTATCATGCATTTTTACGAAATGCAGGATCCTTGTCTTTTTTTACTTTATGGAATTGTATATTTAGAGGAAAAGTGAACTTTTTGTGATCCAGCTCATTGTCAAGACATTCTTGTCTGACAAAATAATAATTAAAAACATATCTCAGACTGCTAGTGAAGACTGTCCCAAGAAGCATGGTAGAAAGGTTGGCTGTGGGAAATGAATCGATGATAGGATGCTAATATTTGTTTTTAGCAGGTTATTATTGGCTTCTGAGAGAATTTAATGAGTATTAAAAGACTTTCAGTGAGTTGTTAGGCTACAATTCTTCATGCTGGTCTACACAGACTGGAAGTCCAAAGCAGCTTTCATTCTGTGGAGATAAGATAACCCTGAAAAAGGGACTGGGAAGATCTGGCATGGGGTTTGGTTGACTCAAAATCAGTTTTTATATGTTGGGAGAAGTGTTTTCATTCTTCCAGGAGATATACCCCAGGCAAATATTTCAACCCTTCAAGGGGCATATGCAACGTAAAAGCATTCCAGGGACTTGAACAGCACACAAACCTTGCTATGAATCATGAGTGCCCAATTCCCTAACACTGAAATGCTGAATAGGCTCTGAATTGCTCAGATTTTATTGCTGCAATACCTGTGGCTTCTGTTAATAGAGATGTCAGCATTTTCTGAATGGGAAAATCCATGTCTTTTTCATACAAGGTTTTGTTTATGTCACTTATGCATCAGTCACTTCCAATTGATTTAGACTTACTACAATGTCATCTTTTCATCTATATCGGTGAAACTGACTGCTTTGCATGGAATTTAAAAGACCACAGCAAAGAAGGTACCAGGAAGAATCTTTCAAAGCATTCGAAGCTCTATTAAAACATCTATCAGACTCAGAAAACTTGGATTTATAGCAGTCCTGAATGCACCTTAAGGTCCTACTGTGCAAATTGCACAACACGCAGTATTCCCACTACTGGATTTTTAGGGCTGGCATGAAGGCTTGCCTAAAAAGGTTCAGTAGATACAAAATTTACCAACACATCTTGTCAGGGCCAGACAAAAGAGGGACTTTCAGTCCGATGAGTTTCCTATTAATTTCTGGTCGTAGGTGGAGGTGGTAACACTGACCTTTAAAGTTCTGTGCAATTTGAGTCCTGGATAGCTTAGACATCACTTCTGTTCATGAATGTCACTAAAAGAGTTGAGATCAACAAGTTCACACCTGTCACTAAAAGAGTTGAAATCAACAAGTTCACACCTAGCAACATATTTGTGCATCTAGGAAATGGTGTTAGGTCTTAGAGAATGACTATTGACCTGGGACTAAGGGCTGCTGATACCATTTGTACAAGAACCACTGATTTTAACCTGAAGCATAGAGTAAGGCTATGTACCTTGACTTAAATTTTTGTAGTATAAACAAGCAAAATGTGTTCATATTTCTGGGGGATCTAAGTTTGGTTTTGATAAAGCTTCTCATTTGTAATTTTTTTAAAGTAGCTGTTGTTGTTGACATTTTAATACTAGGGCAAGCAGATACAGAAACTTAATGTACATACACTTCAGGAAGAATAAAACAAGTTGTCTAACAGAAAACCATGCTTGCTGCAGAATAAGAACTTTAAAATAGTGTATATATTCTGTATGAGAAGTGACAAACCGGGCCTCTTAGAACACATCTTTCATAAGTAAAATAATTTAAAACATCATCTATTTTAAGCTACATCATACATTTGGAAAAAAATAAATAATGTATTTCATGAAGATTTCACTTCCTCACTACCAGAATGCCTAGCTGCACAACATTTATTTCATATGAACACGATTATTCCTATTTCTTAGGCTCTTCAAAAAAGATAGTGTTGTTTTGTCAAAACAGCTCATTAAACTAAGGGTGTAGAAATCACTGTTTTAGTTACATAAATTAAGAATGAATTGCTTGTGGCATCAGTTATTGGGCAACAGGTGTCAGAAAGCCATATAAATGTGCAAATGAAAATTGAACCACTCAGACATTCAGGACTGAGTTTCAGAATGTTATAAAGATATGGCTAGGCTTTAAATCCTAGATATCATCTTATAAGTGTCTCACAATTAAATTACATTTCTCAGAGTTATCTACCCAGAGTGCTTAGCAATAGGTAATTTCACATGATATTGCAGACCTCTAATACACAAAATAGATGCAGAATACAACCCATTGGCCTGAAAATCTCCTGAAATGAGTCATTTAGTATTGCACTAGGAACACGCTGCATGAAGCTAGCTGTAGCCAACTAGATGAACTGTATGTGTTATGAATTAATTACTATAATTTCTCTTTCAGATAAGATTCAGGGCAGAGCAGGGAGAAGGTTAGAGCCAGACAATCACAGGGCCCGGGAAAAGGTTGTGAGGAAAAAACCTTTCCAGGCATAGAGCATCAGTAAAGAGGTACTAGAAAGTGCATGAAAATCAGACTGGACCGAGAATATAGTATTTTTGTTTACAGAGCTTATATGTCATATCTATCCCATTGGGATAAACCCGTATATCGAGTATCTTTTAGTCTGCTTCTCCTGTTTACTTCTGCACTCACGTCAGCGGTTGTGTACACATACTCAGGCACGTCGCAAGAAGAGCCAGAGGCCACGAATGCATTGCAAAGAGCAAGTTTTATTTTAGTTACTTCTCTACTGGGGGATCTCCGAAGTCGCACCTGAGCTCCCAGGCAGAGGTGACACAAGCGGGGACGCAGGCGCTGGTCAGTTCAGCCCTGCTGGAAGATCGCTGGGCCTGCTGAGCTCGCCTGTGTTTCAAGGCTTCAGGCAGGCGCAGCCTCCCGCTCTTTCTCACAACAAAGCAGGAATCTCAGACGTGGTGATAAGGTGCCTCGAGTTTCTCACAGGCCTATGTTATCTAACACAGAGGTTCTACTCATCAAGCACACAAGGTCAGTAAAACAATTAGTGTGAGGTATGTGCTTTTTCTACAGACAGGTGCAAGTCACTTTGAGCGTATTTACATTTAACCAACCTCCTCGCCAATCTTACGCTATATTGCCATACAGTGGTGATGCTTCACTGCTCATCTCAGTGCCTCCATCTGCCTATGAACAAGAAACCTTAAAACATTTGAGGTTCATTTCTTATTCTTTCTAGAAGATACAACCAGTTTTCTGTAGACATAAATACATGGTAGAGTTTAGAAATCAGAAGGAAGCACCAATAGCACTCTCTGATCTAAAACATTTTCTTTTATTTTTGCCTTGTAAGACAATAGGACTTTGATTGGATTTCACATACAGTTTTAGCCAGTTTAGTAATTCAGTTTTTCTTATCATTTGTTTTTAACTACAAACATAAAAGTCCAGTAATACCTTAAATTCATGCTAAAAAACCAAAAACATCTCATGTCTGTCTGGTTGGAGAAAAATAAGACAGACAAGATAAATTAGTTGTATCTCCCATTCTGTGATGTTGACAACTTAAGAGTTTTCTCCGATTAGTGTCCTGCCAATGCCAAGTGCATTAAGGAAAACTTGATTTTACAGGTTTATTTATTAATTTATTATTTGATTTGTAGGGGAAAAAATAAGAGCAGATGAGGATAAATCTGATCATCCTTAAGGCAGCTGATAATGTGCCTGAAGGACATCAAGGAAAACCTGAAGCATTAACAAACTAATGTGTACTCTATGCTCCACTTCATTTATTCAACTTATATGTTCTGCATGCATTTTACATTTGTGTATTTGTTTACTTCAGACTCAAATATGATTAAGTAAAAGAAGTGTAAAATCTAGATATTCTTTCCCATCTCAGAGGAATATTTCTAGAGAAATTCAGCAGTGGCTAATTAATTATTTGGAAAATTTCCTCTGTCTTTACTAATAGACTACACGTGGCATGAAATTTATTTTTATTTTTAAAATTTCTTGGTGATAAACATAGGTAATCAAGACCATCCAGTCTCTCCTTACATGGTATAAACTTAGGTCATTTTTTTGTCTTCTGGGATAGAATTTAGGACAGGGAAGTAACCCATCTTCTAATCTGTTCTTTTATTGTACACAGAGCTGTTATTGAAGAAGATTATTAATTCGAATGCTTGAATGTATTTCTGTACTGTAAACATATGCATACATGCACACCTATAATTGTGGCCCCCTCTTTTGTTATAATACTTCCTGATGAAGTTTTAACAGATGCTGCTGACCTATTGATTTTTTTCATTAGCTGATTGCACACCCATTTATACATGCGCACACACATGCAGCATGCAGATTTCATTATTTCATACAGCTTTTAAGAAAATGAGGCCTAAAATTTTCAAGCTGAAAATAAACCATTTATTTCTCATTAATTTTATGACATATCTGGTTTCTGCATTTGCAGCAGCTATAAAACATATGTTAACTTCCTAATAAAACCTGAGTAATGTTTTATCTGTCACCTTTTCTGCCCCCTCCAACGTTGTTTTTTTTTTAGTGGGAAACAGTGCTCAAGTTATTATGTAGGAAACAGTTGTTGCTGTCTCCTGTACAGATCCATATCATTCTCAAATTTGCATTCTGATGGAGAAGTAACAAATGTTACTTAAATCTCATGAAGTGTGTTAATTACACTGAGCTCCATGAAATTATGGGTGAGAGAGCCAAAAAGAATTCTACAATTGCATCTTGGGTCTCTTGAGCATATCTTGTCAGATTAATGTCTTTGTCACTCACATGATAACCTTAAAATTACTTTTCTCCTTAAGTGATATTCCCTAAACCTCAGCGATACGGAAAATCTTTCACAAAGCTAAATAGCAGATGCAGTTTGTATTGTTTACATAAATGATGCTGGTACTTTTATGAAAATAAATCAAAATTGAATGTCATTAACAAGTGCAGCTTGTTACTTTCCTATAATTATTTACAGTCCTTCTTCTGTGTTTCTGCATACAAACTGCAGTGTGAGTCTCTGCAGTGTGAGACAGTATCTCCTCCTAGAATGTCCCTGGACCAAAGGCTAAAATCACATAACTGCCTGGGATGTAATGCTTTATTTTTTGTTTTCTCCTTTTTTTTTTTTTCTTCCTACTTCTTTGCAAGCCCTAAATAACCATAGCTGCCTCATTATTTGAATCTCAAAGCCACTGTGCTGTGTAGCAGTAACAGAAATTGTCCCAGAAGATTTGACCACATGGGTATCTCCCCACAGCTCAACTGAAGGTTTCTTAAAAACAGGTAACATGAAAGATTTGCTGTGCTTGGGTTTGAGGTGCTTCAGTTCCCCAGCAGGGGACATACTCCACCCTCAGAAAGCTGCAAGTCTTCTCACAAAGTCACAACTATGACTGGCGAAACTCAACCCATTGGAAATCTATATTAGATGTCAGACCCATCTAAGAGACAAATCTAATCCTTTTGGCTGAAAAATAGCTCACAGCAGTCTGCTGCTCCTAGTTTACTGATATTTGGAAGAATGGCTTGGTTTGGCAATCAGTGTCCTAGAACCACCAAAGACCTTGGTATTATCTTTTTATTTTTTTCTTTAAGCCCATAAAAGAGGATTACTGGGGAAAAAAAAAAATTAAAAGAGAGACAAGAAAAAATAATTCTATGATGTTATATGAGCACCACCAGTATTGCTTCTCTTTAGATTTTTGCTTTCATAAAATATAGACTGCGTTACTAAAGCTCACTAGTAATATTTTCATAACTTGCAATGCATTGTAAAGCATTGTAAATTTTACTATGTTAAACAAGAGACACAACATGTAATCAGATGAGTCCTATACAAAAAGAAGCATATTTGAAACCAAGCAAGTTCTTTTTGTCTTACCAATGTCTTGGAAGTGGTAGATGATGAGCTCAAAAGAACTTGGGAAAAATATGTTAAAATCAAAAGAACCATAGTCAATTGCACTGGTTAAGTATGAAGATGAAAATCTTCGAAAATAAGAAGGACTTCACCTTCCACAACTTCATACTATAAACTGGTTTTTACACTGGTAAATGTCAAACTGTGAAACATGACCATTTAGCTTTTGTAATGCTGTACTTTTTCTTTGTGCTTACTATATACAGTATAAACCAAAGATTCATGGCATTGATAATAAGGCTCACTAACACAATACAGAATTACTTTAATTTTCTCCTAGTGAGAATCTAGCACTTTACATTTAAGTGTCCTTTCTGAAATACAAATTTTATACTGTTGCTTGAAAAGGGGATAGTGGGAATGAAAGAGTTATGCTTATGGAAGTCCATCCATCCAGTCTCTGCAAGGCTACCAGATCTATAAATAATGGAGAAAGGCCCTCAAGCTAGGGATGCCAAATTTAGTAGCGTCTAATGAAAAGATACGAGCAAAGTCTTGAAATCTCTTTTCAATTAACTTCAGCAGAAATGGGAACCTAGATTGAAAAGTCTTCAAGAAGCCATTGGTAGAGATTTCTTTGAGAATGTTTTTTATTCTTTGTACAAATAACTCCTCCAAGATCACAATTAAAATGTCTGTTCTTGCTATACATTTTAAAACCTCATCTGTTTACTCAAATCAAGGCTTTTCAAGCTTTGCTTGAAGTCACCATAAGAAGGGGAGGGGAGAGACAAATCCTCATCATTACTTTTTAAAATGACTTAAAAGCGACTGCCAGCTGAATAAAGGAGTGTCTGGAAGGACCTATGTGGAAGTCTGTCTACAAAGTAGATTGAAAAAGTGTTTTGTTCTAAATCCTAATCTGTGGTCTCAAGAAGGCTAACACAAGAAGATTGCCACAGAGATGAGTGATATTTGTCACCAGACATCTGCTAAGACACAACCACAGTTTATTTTCCCTGCTCAGTGACATGTAATGGAGGTTACCCAATCCTGTGTTTACAATGAAAATTCAAATCCAGTGTTAAGAGATTTTCTTACTGTAGCTCTTAATGAATAGTGCCTTCTGGATCAGTTATATCAGCAGGCTGACAGGAAATGAGTGGGATATCAAGACTTGAAAGCAATAGTTCTTAACCTGTGTGATTCCCAGTTTTACTGTACAGGAAATAAAGTACAGTGCTGCTAGCAGCCAGTGACAGGGAGAACAACAGGGCAGTAAGAAGATTTGTGCGTAAGACCATGACTGATTATTCTGAAATCATACAAACACAAGTTCCTTCTCTGAGTTCAGCCCCACTTAATCTTTGCTTTAGGAGTTGTATCATTGTGAAAGTAAATGCAAAGAAATTGCCTCAAGTTGTGCCAGGGGAGTTTTAGATTGGATGTTAGGAAAAATTTCTTCACGGAAAGGGTTGTCAGGCATTGGAACAGGCTGCCCAGGGAAGCGGTTGAGCTGCCATCCCTAGAGGTATTTAAAAGATGTGTTGATGTGGTGCTTAGGGACATGGTTTAGTGGTGGACTTGGTAGTGTTAGGTTAATGGTGGGATTCGATGATCTTAAAGGTCATTTCCGACCTAAACTATTCTATGATTCTATAAGTGATATACTCCCTAGTTTTAGTGTCTTTTGGGGAGATCAAGCACTGAAAAGCAGAAAAGAACTTGAGAATAGAGGAGGGAATGTTAAGGGACTGATCAAGGTTTGGGAAATGGGTGAATGACCTTGATGCAAGCATCTAATCAAACCTTTTGAGTTTTGCCCGACATTAATTAGTGCAAGTGAAAGGATATAATATAAACTATATATATGTAACCAATTTATTATTCCTGTCTTCTCTAATCCACTGCATAAAATATACCTTCCGTTGCTGTATCCTCATATGTGGCTGGGGACACTTAGATTAGGACATGTGAGGAGGGCAGGTAAGCTGTTTCCCGTAAATCTTCCTTATGCAGGAAACCCTATATGAGACTCAGAAACTCCATTCTATTTTTCTTTCTGTGTCTTATTCTCCAGTCTGATCCCAGCAAGCTCTGATTCCCCAGCAGCTCCTGGTGTTAGGATCACTTTTACCTGAACCCAGAGCGAGCACCCATGGTCAAGGTAGGGCACCTTAAATCACTCTGGTCATGAGTCCCTGCTACTGCTGCATCACCACACCAGACACCAAACCAAAAAATAGATAAACCCCTTTCGTGCTATTAGCACGGGAGGTAAAAAAAGGCAGTCCCATTCTTGCAGTTATCACCTGATATTTTTAATTTGCTTCTGTACAATACTATAAATAGAAATTAAAAGCAATGTAAAACAACCCAATGTAAGCTTTTTTACTTACTACCTGTAAAGGTCCAGGTGGTAAATATCAGTTCTGTTACAAAGAGCACCTGAGTTACACAGTGCTGCATTAGAGCATTCCAAAAGATTACCCTCTGTGGCCACATAGGATTCACCAAATCACTAATACAGTGCAAAGTGACAAATATCCCAAAAACTAATTTTGCAAGCAAGGGGAAAGAATTGTGTAAATCTCAGTGAAAAAAAGTCACAGTGCTTTGTGAAATTATGATGCTTTCCCTTTATTTCTTTTTCTTACTACTACCATGCAAAGAATTCAACCGATCTTCCTTAATGTTACAATAAAGCACAAACAATCATATTCCCCGTATATACAGATACATTATTTCAAATGATTTGAACATGAATGTTTTTCTTTACACATTATAAATATTCATTTGACTGCAAATGTTCTCTGTTTTACCTTTGTCTCTTAAAATTCTCACCATACCTTAAAAAAAAAAAAAAAAAAAGGGTGGGGCGGTAGAGAGATTTGGGAGGTATTTAGATACCTTCTGCTCTAAAATCACAGCTCTTCCAAATGAGCTAATGAAGTACTGTAACTCCACTAGCTTGTTTGACAGCCATTACTCCCAGGTCTGCAAACACTGCATTAAATCTCTGTGTATCCTTGGTGACTGTTATTAGTGGGCCTGAGTGTATTTCACTAGACATTACAAATTCAGCTAAGAACATTCTCAGTCAGAAACAAGTCATAATGGAGATAGCAATATTACAATCACTCTTTCTCAGAAGAAAGCAGAGAGGAAATTGATTCTTTCTGCCTAGAGTTGTTTGATTTTGATAACCAGAAAATTCATGAAAGAGCAATTCCTGTACCACCCCCCCCACCCTCCCCAGCTGCATGCAGTTTTCCTGCGTGTTTGGGCATCTGCTGGTGCGTGAGAATTGCGATTCACAGAGTTTTAAACAGCACCCAGTGCTCAGATCCTTCAAAACATTCATCTACCTCTTCCAATACCTTAAGTCTAAGAGGAAGGCACTGCTAACACTTAATGCCAACACTCTGCTCTCACCTACTGGGACCAACATAAATTCATGTCTATAAGAAAGAAGGAAGTCTCCTATATCTTAATGTTGTTTATATTCCCATTAGGAAATATTTTATAGGATTGTCTATCCTTTGATTTAGAGGAAGACCAGAATGACTGGACTCTGAACTCAACTGAACACCTGAAATTAAATGGAATTAAGAAGTACAAACATTCCTTGAAGTTTTGGATCACACTGCCTCGATATTTATTATTATAACTCAAACTTATTAATGTTTTTCAAGTAGTACAATCCTGGATAAAAGTAGGTAAATAGAATTTACTTGCTTTATTTTGTAAAACATATTAACGTATATTTACTAGTGTTTCATGTAAAATATCACCTTTCTGTACTAACACTCTTGCTTACCATTATGCCAATAGAACCCTTTTTTTTTTTAATTACTAAAACACAGATGCTTCTATTTTTTTCTTAGTTACTTGGTGATCTCCTCTTAACTGACCTTGCAGTAATAATTTGTGTTTCTTGGATTTGTCTTTCTGGAGCTATTGACAACACTTACCGTTACCAGTTACATGTGTGAGGTCATTCACAAACTTATATTTATTGATATCTGCCTGCTGGCTGACAGTGTTGTTCACACTGAATGTCCAAAGTCAGATTCTCAAGGGTACAAGTGTTTTTTTGTTCAACTGTCAGTGGATTCTGGCTAAAAAATTTACACCTCCAACAGCAGTGTGATTCCCTAAGCTCTGCAGCAGGCAGGATTGCCATTGGAAATATTGGTCTAGACTGGGGTCAGGTGCCGTTGGCCCATTTCACTGCACGACACAGAGTGCTGAGCCACAGCTGTTGAAACTGATGTGACAGCCCTTAATTTTTTTTCTTGAAAACCAGTCTTTCCTCCTTGAGTCCTAGCAAAGTAGAAGGGTGAACAGGGTCTTTCTGTCTATTTTTTATATCTAAACTCTTCAGCTTGAGCTGAGTTCAGTCTGCTTTCTCTTATCTTCCCATGCAATTGAATATACTGTTAACCAAACAGAAATCTGCTAGGAGGTTTTCCTCTAAACAAACTCTACCAACAGCTTCTTATACAGACAAGGCAACAGCCCTGCTACCACTTTCTTGGCCTACTGATAACTCCAGATTAAACTATTCTGAGGAGCAGTGCTTCTTCTAGGAGTCTTCGAGTGATTTTGAAATGCAGCCACAATATTTTTTTCGGTTGCTTGAGCCTTCAGTTGAAATCAAAGAAGAATAACAGCTCCAGACCTCTGCACACTCTAGTCTATCTTTGTTTCCACATTTAAATAGGTCCGTGAAATTAGTTCTGGCTCAAATGAGGAGTTCCTGCCTTTCCAGTTGCTAGATACTGGGAGAAGATTTTTGAATAATTTCACCATAAAAAGACCCTGCATTTTTTTGCCTTCCACAAGCATATTTTATTTCCCACCATTTAAAACAAGATATTAGAATAGACAGAGCGACAGTGTAACCCCATATATCCTACTTATTTTCTTCTATTCCCTTATGGTTTATTCAGGAGCTGGTCCTGCCTTCAGTGAAACCATCATCAAAACTCAATTTGACTTCTGGGAAATGGGAATACACTTTTAAGTGACTATTAATTCCAAAGCTGCACATGCAAGA
The DNA here is from genome assembly GCF_036013445.1 of Caloenas nicobarica. NCBI lineage: Eukaryota > Metazoa > Chordata > Aves > Columbiformes > Columbidae > Caloenas > Caloenas nicobarica. Next base: position 179,517,501 of record NC_088245.1, read on the forward strand.
TCATTTCCAGGACATCAGGAGTACCTTATAACAACTACTTCCCACTTATTCATATAATAAAAATAAATAAGTAAATCTTTGTTCAGTAACATTTATGCAACATTTCATGTGACAATAATGATAAATAGATGGGTTTGGAATTTGTACTTCACCCTTCATTTTCTTCCTTCTTAGAAAGGGTGTCAAGAGTATGCATTTATTTATGAGTGAAGACTACCAGACCTTCCCTTTCCCACTTTTATGTGTAAACAGATGTTTTCCTTTCTCCCACAGTAGTTTTAGTTATCTAGTTGATTTGAGGTTGTTCTTTTTTTATTTTTTTCTCCTCTTTTTTTCTGTTAGTGATGGATAGAATTAGATGACTAGTATCCTGCAACTGGCACATCTTTAGATGAAATTCCTGAGAGAAAAATCAAAGGCAGATGTGAAGAAATGTAACATTTGACTCTGGCCAGAGATCTGTGTAAAAAGCTGTGACTGATCAATACTGGCCCTATTAATTCTTATCCTGGACAGATGATCATTGCTTCTGTTCCCTCCCCAGAGCTAAATTACTTTGAAACAGCACAAAAACTCCTCACAGGAGTTAGTTCAAAGACATACAAAAATATTTTCTTCCACACTGTCAAGTATAACTCATAGTTTCACAAACTGAACAGAAGAGAATTTGGTTTTATATTGCACCCTTCATCGGCTCTAAGTACCCCCAAAGCATTTTGCAATTTTGAATTATCGGAAGCATTGACTGTGCAGTAAGCAATAGCTCAACAATAGTTACAGAGAAAACTACGTATAAGAAACTGTTTTGCCGAGAGATGGAAAAGCTGGGCAGCCTTCTTTGTGGGATTCTGCACCTCCACCTGCATTGCTAACAAGCGATGGGATGCAGGTGGTTTGTTTAAACATTTCGTTGAAAGAAGAAACACATCCCTTACACAGTGGTGTCTACGTTAGGCATGAGTGCGCATGCCAGTGAGCATGACAAAGAAACCATGTTAAAGAGAATTTTTAGGTAAATACAAAGAACAAGAGCTTCAGCTGGTGAAAATTGGCATTGCTCCACTGAACTCGGCACAGCGCTGTTGATTTCCACCAGCTGAAGATCTGTCTGGAAGTATTTTGACACTAAGCCAAGCCTCTTTCACAATTGTGTTAAGTCATTAAGTTTTATAATTAAGTGTGCAGTCCTATCAATTGTATTTAAATAGTGAAGTTCTGTGAAGAAGCAAACACATTTAGGTAGGATTTTCCTTTTAGCTCAGGTCTCAGGCAAGCAGAGAAAAAAGGTAAGGAAGGGAAAGTACATTCAGTGGCAATTTCTGTTTTACTTCTTGTTTTTAAATTCAGAAATCAAAGTGGGGAAAACAGCACTGAACACATACTCACAAGAAAAGCATTATATCAGATTCTAGTGTCTACCTTACTATTACTGTTATTATTATTATCATTCCTTATAAATATTCATCAATGCTGTCAATGCATATTTAGAGAATTGCTTACAACCATAGAATCCAAACACACCTATAAAGTATTGTCATGGTATTGCAGTTAGTGGAAAGCTACTAATGTTAGTCTGGAAAAAAAAAAAAAAAAAGGCACATCTCTGCCACAAACACTTTGATGATTTGGGCCTATATCTTCCTGACTAAGTCTATGCTGCTCTGAAACAGTAGCTCATGGTTGACCTGCCTCCCCTCTAAATGTCTGGCAATGTAATAAAATGGTTAGAAGAGTGTTAAACTGCCAGAAGTATTAAATCACATAAAGTCTGTTGTACCTCATCTTGGTCTAGGCCCATGATTGAAGACTGATTCATAGCAATCTACAACAGCAAAGACGGCTCTGTCTCAACAGATTCCAAGCGGTGCTCAACAATGTAGATACATCCATGCATCTCTGAGTACTCCATCTTTCAAAGAAAAACATTTCATTACCTAGTTGGGAGAATACAGGAAGATACACCCTCTCCTTGCATTTTTGAAGGGTGTGGTGAGTTGTCCTTGGCTGGCTGACAGCCACCCAGCCGCTCTCTAAATTGCCCTCTTCTACAGGACAGGAGGGCAAATAAGATGAAAAAGCTCATGGATTGAGCTGGGAGATCACTCACCAATTATCATCACAGACAAAACAGACTCTGCTTAGGGAAAATAAATTTAATTTATTCCAATTAAAAATAGAGTAGGACAGTGAGGAGCAAAGACAAAAATTTAAATAACTTCTCCCCACCCTTTTCTTCCCAGGCTCAACCTTACTCCATTCTCAACTCCTCTATCCTTTCCTCCCTAACCTGAGCAGTGAAGGAGGCTGAGGAATGGGGTTGTGGCCTGTTCACGACACTTCACCTCTGCCTCTCCTTCCTCCTTATGCTCTTCCTCTGCTCCAGCATAGGGTTCCTCCCATTGAATACAGTCCTTCATGAACTACTTCAGCGTGAGTCTTTCTCACAGGAAGCAGCTCTTCAAGAACTGATCCAGCATGGGTCCTCTACATGGCTTATGGTACATTAGGAACCGGCTGATCCGGTGTGGGTCCCTCACAGGCTGCAATTCCTGGCAGAAAACCAGCTACAGCCTGGGGTCCTCTCCACAGGACTCAGCTTCCTTCAGGACATGTCCACCTGCTCTGGAGTGGGATCCTCTATGGGCTGCAGTATGAATATCTGTTCTCTCATGTTCATCCATGGGCTGCAGTGGGACAACCTGCTCCACCATGATCTTTTCCACAGGCTGCAGAGGAATCTTTGCTCTGGTGCCTGGAGCACCTCCTCCTCACCTTTCTTTCACCTTGGTGTCTTCAGGGCTCTTTCTCACACTTTTTTCCTTACCACTCACACTACTGTGCAGCGTTTTACCCTTTCTTAAATACACTTTCCCTAAGATGCCACCGTCTTGGCTGAGGGACTCAACTGTGCCCTGTGGTGGGTGCATTGGAGCTGTCTGGAACCAGCTGTGTCTGAGACGGGGCAGCTCCTGGCCTCTCTTCACATAGACCACCCCTGCCACCATCACCCTCACACACACCCCCTCGTGTTAAAACAGGGGCACATAAGCCTGACACGGAGAAAAAAATACATTTCAGGCACTAATACATTCATCTTGATAAGGAAAAGAGTAACAGCTGTCCTTTTTTGTATAAGAGAAAATTAATGAAGAAACTTGTATCCACTTGGTAAAGGAAAATATGCTCAAGAAAACAATTGTTTAACCAATATTTATAGTTGTCCAAGTAATTCAGGAAAAAGCTTCCCATACAGGTGTTAACATTAAATACAGAAAAAATATGGATACTGAAATTGGTGGAATTTACCTCATTGAACTTTAGACATCTGTAGACCAGTCTCCCACAGCTGAGTTGAACACTCCAGATACTCTTTACAATTCAAGGAGGTAGAGAGGGGTTCTTTTAGAGTGAAATTCTTGTGACCAAATATAGATGGCCACCTAAAGGTGGGATTCTTTCACTAGAAGTGTTTCTTTCTCTCTGTCAATATAGATATCTTAGCTGCCTATGTTTGGACACATAAATTCTACCTTAGTATTTTATGATCAGATTTCTAGATATTTTGATGCTTAATAAAGACCGTAAGCTGGATGTCTTAAGACATGCTTAGCAAGCAAAACTGCCTCTTCCGTATGAAATGCTGAATTTAGTCATAGACTAGTAGTAATTAGTAAGCTAAAGAGAATGAAATTCCAATCCTTATTCTATAAATATTGCAAAAATTTTATATAAGCACAACATTTTTAAGCAGATGAACTTGAGAGGACCTGGTTTGAATACCAAATAGTGTATCAGCTAACAGATGTTTCTGGTGATATAGGTTCAGCTCCCTAAAGCAGAATGAAAACTCAGACAAGGTCTTCCAGGGGCAGAGGTACATGCTCTAACCAGTAAATTCCTATGTAAAAGGAGCAAAAGGCAGTAGTTTCTATGAGGTTCAATCCAACAGATATTATTTGAGAAGTCAGATTAGTCAGTCTTGAATGAGCAATTCAGAGACTAAACTATCTAGTTGTTATATGCTGACAGAGCTAAGATATAAACCAAGGCCTTATCTGTTCGGTGCTCCCTAGATCTAGGCAGTTTTGAGTAGACATTTAAGGTTCTTAAGCAACTTTAAAATGTAAATGTAGCAATTTGTAGTGTTAGGCAACAGGCTTTGAATGTGTAGTCTGTACTTCAAGTGGCATTTAAGATTTTTATCATGTATCTTGTTATTTCTGATCTGAAAATGTGTTAGAACTTCTTTGCCTTACATATATATAGATATATATACTTTTTTTAGTAGAAAGCTTACAATTAAATAAGGTGAAGAAAATTTGGGAAATTAGGTGTACTAACAAACAAAATTTGAAGGTCACTACCAGAGGAAAACATACTTGCCTATTCAGCATTGAACTGTATTTGAATAAAAGAGGTCCAAATACATAATATTATGTACCCTTTCTTGGAACTACCTTAATTTCACAAGGAGTGATATATTGGTCTGTGCCATTTCAGTGTGATGTGTGTTGACAAGGTGAATACCTGGGTACCATTCTGTGTATCCTGTATACTCAGATTCCCAGGTTACTGCTTTCTTGCTTCTTTGTGTGGCCAGCAGCTAAGCAGAGCTGTAGGCAGAGATTCAGGGTGTTTAGCAAGCCATGATAATATGCCATCCTCAGCATGTCAAATGTAGTGCATAGCTTAGAATTCCCTTTATATGGATCACTTCTGCTGCAGTTATCATTCATAATTTTTACAGTGCCCAAAAGAGTATTCCTAGGCAGGAGTAATTCAGCGGCCTCGCAGTTTCATTAGTGCAGAGTCAGGCTCTTGTGTTCAACATATTTTACCTTGCACTTGCAACAATCTGCAAGTTCTCTGGGCAGGATGAATGCTTATATGTCCAAAAGGAAGCATGTTCCCTTTTTTAAACATTTTTTGGCCCTTATTTCCATAATTCCTCACAGTGAACAGACTTGATTTATCAAAAACTAACAAAAGCTCCTAAGCTCTATGGCAAGACAACTTTAAACTCCCATATCAGTAACATCTATAAACTATTTGCCAAGTTGTTGCTAACCACTCAAGTATTGGAACAGAAATCTCTCCTTACAAATTACAACAATCACTACTCCTTTGCTACGCGCATAGAAACCCATGTCAGACTTAAGTATTTTGGGTGCAGAAATCTCATCATTCCCTTTTGCAAACATATCTTCTCTTGGAAGATGCACTTATAGCTGCTTAACAGAGTCCAAAGTATATATAAATGTAGAGACTCGTGGCTTAATTTCTGGGTTTGCATTGCTGTGCTTCAAGATTTTGTGTTGTGCTGTTTTTAAAAACTTTCCTTATATTTTTGTAACTTTTATTGGGAGCATCTTCAAAAACTATCCTCTCCCAACCTGCCCTTTCCAGTGTTCTAAATATAAATCTAGAAACAAAGAAATGCATATTAATAAGTAAAGAAGCACAGGTGTGCCTTGCAGACAGTAAGTTTTTTAAAGTCCTTCCTGAGTTCTTGAATCATTATCCCTGCATAATTTATACTGTGTTACTGTGTGCAAACACTGAACCTGGCTCACAAAGAGGAGATGTGAGCCAGTTTAAAAGATAGACCTTGGATTTTCACAGTAGAGGGCATATGCTATTTATTTATGTATCAAATAATTATGAAAATTTCTGGTCATGTTTTCTAATCAAAGGAATGTGAAAGAAAGGCAGAGGATATGTAGTTCACCATTGCCTTTCTAACCCTCTTGCTCAGAGACAGAGATGCTGATACTATACCAGTTGAGCACTGAGTCCTCTTCATTGTTGTTATCCTCCCATGCCTTTAAAACTTCCCCTGTGGAGAAATAAGAAGGAAGGATACCTGTTAAAGTGGCTTCTGAATTCATGTACTGAAGGAAAAAAAGGGAAAATTAGTTCTTTGTTCTAATTACATTGACTGTAAACACAGCATAACACACAGCCAGGTCCTGAGTATTGGTACATACTGTGAAAACATATTTTACAGGACAGCTCCAGAGAAGTGTCAAAAAAGCCCAGACTCCTTAGGATGCAAAGCAATTCCACTCTGCTTCCCATGTTGGGAATGCACTCTGCATAATACCTGAACTTTATTCTCCAAATTGGTTAAATATGTCAACATATGCTAACATTTTTGTACATTTTTCCCTTCCCTGAGTAATATTTAAAAAATATTTTTTTGTCTTCCCTGAACAGTAATGAACCCTGTAAACAGACCTGAGTGTGATGAGATATCCTTACCAACCAGCTAAATGCCCACCCAGCTGCTCACTTCAAGACATGGGGAAAAAATAGGAACAGAAAGCTTCCAGGTCAAAACACAGTCAGCAAAATTGCTTACCAGTTACTGTCATGGGCAGAACAGTCTTGTCTAGGGAGGAAAAAAAAATAAAATGTTGCCAAGTGAAATAGATTTGGTGCATGACAAACAAAACCAATCACTAAAAACCATCTTTCTTCCTTGCTTCTTTCAGACTCCACTTCTTTCTTGCAGACTCCTCTATCAAACCCCCACCCACCCTGAATGACACATCGGGGTTGGGAACTGGGGGGTTGAGTCAGTCCATAGCAGCTCCTCTCTGCTTCTCCTTCCTCCTCATACTTTTCCCCTGGTCTTGCATATGTCTTCCAGGGGCTGCAGGGAATATCTGATGTAGTGCCTGGAGCACCTTTCCCCCTCCTCCTTCTCTGACCTCAGTGTTCCCCTCTGCTGTTTCTCACCTTTTCTTCCCCCCTGCTCCTCTGCTTGCTCAGTATTTTGCTCTTTAATAAAAAACACATTCCCAGAAGTGCCACCACCTTGGCTGAGGGGCTCAGCCGTGCCCTGCAGTGGGTCCATTGGAGCTGGCTGGAAACAGCTGTGTCTGGCATGGAGTAGCCCTGACGTTCCCTCACAGAAACCACCCCTGCAGCACCATTTCTACTCCCCTCAAATCTTGACATATATACCCAATATTCTGAATAAGTACTGGCTCTTTGTTGTTGTTGTTTTCCAGTTCTGAAAACTGTGAGGAAAAAAAGGCATGAAAATACTTGACTTGGTTGAAAAAAGAGAAGTTCTCACAGAGGCACTAAAGATCACTAAAGTCATATTTGTCAAATGGAAAAATGTTTTTTAATCTGCAACAAAACATTGATTTTTGCACTTTTTTAGACCTTTATCTATTTGACTCTTTTATCTGGTGCAATTTTAAAACAGACTAGTGATATTTTGAAACAAAAATTTAAAAATATGAGATTGAAAACTTTATGTTAAGATTTTTAATACTGCTGGAAGCATTCAATTTCAGAAATGTCAAAATGAAATCTGTACGATTTTTTTCTCTTTTACTATTTTTGTCCCAGACTATGTTGGAGTGTAAGGGGAATTTAATAAAGTTTTTTCCCCTCTGCTACATGGAAATGACTCATTCTGTGTTTTTCAGAATAGCAAAACATTTAAGCATTTGTCTAAATTCCACATTGCAAAATTACCTTGCAGCTACAGAAGATAATTTTCACCTGAATGCTGAGAAGAATATCTGTGAGGAAACCAGAGAGGCTTCTCCAGAATAGAACTCAGTTGTTTAAGATTTCAGTTTTGATGAATAAATATTTTCTACTGAATATCTTTTTTGTTTAACTAATTTTACTGTTAAGCCATGGCATATCATTGGTGCCACTTAATTGACCCTGCTTAATAAAGCTAGTGTTACCTTTAACATCATGGAAACAGTCATGGTTTGATAGACATATGCATAAAGTTTCCAGCAGTGAAATAAAGTCAGGTCAAGGCTCTTTTACTTTTTTGATGAATTTTTTTCAACAACGGTTCGTGAGTTGGGGAATGTGGTGGATGACAGCATTGTAAAATGGTTTCTACGACTTCCACACTTTGAAATCCATTGTTGACCATCCCAGCTCAGGTGCTGATGTACCTGGGAATGAAGCCCAGCTTCTGACTTGAAGACATGGTGGCATTGGGGTTACATATACATCTTAAAGGTGGGTTTGGACAAAATGTAGTTATATATTTTTGGTAGAGTTTATGGTACAGGCATAGTCTTTTAGTATATTTTTATTTCTGAAATATCTATCAAAAACTTGATCAGGTTGCTAGATTAAACCGACTTCTCTTGGCAAAAAAAAATGGTCTCAACTTGAGATTTAGAGTAGTCATCTCTCTTTGTCATCTCGCTTTTATCTTTTTCCTCTGAAATCTGTCTGGATATGTTTTGTATCTCATCCAGCTTTTCTTCATCTACTATTCTACAGTTTTTATGTCTTATGTCTCCAACATGTCAGAATTACATGGGAGAGAGCAGAATGACATGTAAGAGTATAGCAGTATTAAGCTATTTTGTTTAAGCTTTTGAATACATAGCTACATATTTGTTTGTTTTCAGATAGTGTTCGTAGTGGTAGCCTGAAGTACACCACTTTAATAATAATTGACTGGTTTTCAGCTATTACCTGTTCTGGGGTGGAATAGCAATGAACATTAACAGTTTTTCCTAGTGGGCTCAAGGAAGCCTGCTCACAATGTGAATAAGTCATCAACAGTCCACTGCAGGTACAGCCAGAATACTTTGTCAGGTGGATAGTTTTCTAGAAGCAAACCAAATTATTTTATGCTTGGTTAGTTACACAGTATATTTCTACATTTACTTGTATTGTTATGCTGCATTTAGCTGACTAATGACTCAAGAACTTTATTTGCTAACTTCATTCAAAACACCTGTTCAAGGATTGCAATAATATAAGTAATTTCTATGGAATTAACAAAGGAAAAAAACAACTTCAGCCAGAGAAAGTTCAATGTTACTTACAAAATATGCCATGATTGCTTAATAAAATCACTGTAAAGATCTGGCCAGAAGGCTAGTCATTAGTGAGAGCAGGATATATTGATGTACAACTCCCAGTGACAGTTCAGGACAGATTTGCTGAGGTGAAGGTAAGATTCTGGGGCTGCAGCCAACCCATCAACATGTCCTTGGGCAACGTGCAGAGATGTGACGTGGCAGTAACCTTACAGCTGAGCAGTCGTGCTGACCATATTGAAGCTGGATCTGATCTTGATGTTATTGTAGGATACATACTGTGTATGGTTTGCCCTACTCTCATTATGATGAAATTTAAACATTTATTTAAGTCTTTTGGCTTAGTTAAGGTCTGTGTCACTCTGTGACAACACAAAATAATAATTGCTATATTGCAATAGCACATGTTTAAAGATGCATTAGTATAAATTATTATTGGTAAATCTCTACCTTCTTAAAAATTTGTGCTGAATGAAAAACCTTAATCTTCTTATTTTCAGTCTTGATCATATTCTGTGTGATGATCTGTTCTCAACATGTAAACAAATAATTTTATGTAGTGATAAGAAGAATGGAAAGGAAGACAGTACCAGGAATTATCTTGCACAAGAACATTGACCAGTGCTGTAAGAAAGAATGGAAAAAAAACCCTAATACATTTCTTGAGAAATGAGAAAGCACTAGTTTCTATACTAGCTTAAAGATAGCGTGTACAAAGTATGATTATGACACAGTCTACTGGACAAACAAATGCATATCTGTATTCACATACAGTCAAGACCATAAAAATGTCCTGTCTTCAGAATATGGCATTTTATAATAAATGTTTTTATGACTCTTAACTGAAAACTATGTATGTTAAAATGGTAAACTAAGCATATCAAATTCATAAAAGTAGCAAGTGAAGAAGTAGAACAAAGGATGTAAATCATCTTCATGATGAGTTTAATACTGTCATAATACCTCCTCTATATAGAGTGACAGACAGATTGACACAACTGGAAAAGGAAGTGAACCTTTTGTGTCTCAGATGGCATAAAATAAAATAGCTGATTCAATCTTAGTTTTTAATATACATTAGCTGAACTTCATAATTCATATTGAAGAGAAAGGATTTTTTTCAACAAAACTTAAAACCACTGGAAATTGTCCCATGTGGAAACAAGTTAACTTGACCAGTGAGAAGTTGACATATATCAATATAAAATAAGTTGTTAAATTTAAATGCATGCCTTTAAATGTAACACTCTTTCTCTCTGATCGTATATCCTGGACTTAACCACAAAATAACAGAGGATACCACGTAAGATAAACAGTGATTTATGGTGTGTCTTCTGTATTGATGACTTCTGCAAGCAGATAACACCCAGAGCCCAGTCAAGTGATAGAGAAAATTAGCTTTATCGTTTGAATTTGAAAAACATGCACTTGATAGTTTTCAAGGGCTGTTTTCAGAATGGCCAAAGATTTAAAAGTTAGCTGAGTTTTATCTGAGACCTGACCAGAGTATTCTGTTCCAAAGGGAAAAAAAAAAAAAAAAATACTGAGTTTTCTCAAGGGACCTTATCGTTTGCTGATTTTTTTTTTCCTTAAATGATTGCCTCTATTCAGCACCATTGTAGTCCTGTAAAAAGTAAGAACAGATTAGAAAATGTCCTGATCTTGGACTTGTGTTTGAAGGAATAGTCTCAGTGAACACAACAGAATATTTTTTTTTTTTAATCAGGAATATAAAATCAGTCCCTCATTTATTATCTCAAGTCTGTGTTTATTGTTCTGTGTTTCCACTACAGAAAGGGACTCCTAAGTCCAAAGTTTCCCTATTACTTACTGTTCTAACAAAATCTACTTTTAATTTCGATAGAACGTATCATTTTATCTGCACTGCAGGGAACCCATAACTGAAGGGTTATGTGTATTGTTATCAGTCTAAGTCAAACAGATACCACTTGGGGAGATTTGCAACGTGCAACGAGATGATCATGAGACCCAGCTTAAATAATATAAAAGCATTCTGAACTATCTGCTCCTAAGGGTTCCACTCCACTTCTTTATATTTTCATTGCTGAGAGTTAATCTGTGTTTTGCTTTCCTATTCCTTTGAATAGATAATGGAGTGGATAAAATGAACACTGAATAAAAGATTTTAAAAATATATTAGTTCAGCATTGGACTACTGGGAGCAGAGATAGACCACTTCTATATACTTTTGAAAGTATGCAGTATTATTCATTATTGGTGTTATAGATCTTATATATAAAAACTAAACACAAGCTAAATTTTGGAAAATATTCTTACAGTTACAGTGTTGTTTTAAAATGTAGATCTGGTTTCTAAAAGTCTTTGAAAACATTTTCTTGGTTAATAAATGTAAGCAGCTAGTCAAAGGGTTTTCTTCATTTTCTTTCTTTTTAACATTTCCATCTTGTCCTTATTTTTTTTTCTGTCCTAATCCGTTTGACAATATGTCTCTTTACACTAGAAATAGTGCAGCCTTCTGAGAAGTATAACTGATAGAGCAGGATGCAGCTGCTTGTACTGTAATCAGTACAAAATGGATTGACCATACTACATTAAATCTTCGTTCATCAGCTTGCGTCAGCCCGAAAGTTTTCTCACTGATGTATGAGAAATTATGAAATCTCTTGGATTCTTTCACCCTTTGCATTCCAGAATTCTAGCTGAAATCATCAAAGAAAGTTTTCATGACAATTTTTTTAGGAAGCTGCTTTTCAGCATGTTGCTGTCTAAATAAAACTCCTTGGTACGGGTATTAGAAATGCATTTTACTTTTTACTTGCACTTCATATGCCTTTATTCCATTTCTCATGCTTGGAATTATTTTGTGTTGTGTGGTTATGTTTTGGAGTTTAATTCCCTGCTAACTAAAAAACTAAACTAACTGTCTACCCATTCTCTGGCTACTGAAAAAAGTTTAAAATCTTAAGACTACTGAACTTCAGGGAGATTTTAGCTTCATTGAAACAAAATTTCAGGCCTGCATATCAGGTGTGAATGTCATTACATTTTAAAGCATTTAAAATCCCTCTATAATTTTAAGTACCATGACCTAAATCTATATCCACTTATTTTTCTTAGTCTCCACTATACTCATATATAAACATGCACAGAAAATAATTGTCTTACTAGTACCATATTTTGCCTTTCTGTTTTAATTAGAATGTTCTCTCTTTTGAATGTAAATTTTGAAATCATATGAATACAGGAAGAACTACACAGTGTTTTGCATGGATTTGTAGGATGTACTGTGTGGCAGTTGCACATCCCCCTGACATTCAGAGCCTTCAACAGAGCAGTTGATGGCTCTTTAGCATCTTTTGTGCCCCAGTGTGCCTCTCCCCACATATACACCTAGGGTGATGCTGACAGTCACATCCTCCCCACACTGGGGGCAGGGTGACTTCTCCTCCACCCGGCTGGGGGAGCAAGAGAGGTTGGACCCTCAGTTAATTGACAGGATCTTCGACAAAGGAGGTGCCCAGAGAAGCTGAGAAGCTTCTGGGCCACGTTGTAATGCCCACAGCCAGATCTGACCAGGTTATAAAACAGGGTCCCTGACAAAGACCCCCTTTGAGTGATCTTCTCAGAGCAGCGGGTCTCTGAACTGGAGCCCTCCCCTTAAACTGCAATGCTGTCTAAGGAGACTTCTTGAGATTGAGAGGACCTTGCCTCCTCCTGTGGTGAGTGGTTATTTTTCTCTGCTGGATATATCCTTGAATGATCCCTCGCCCAACCCAGGCAAGTGATTGTTTCTTCTGGGTACCCCTGAGAAAGACACCTCTGGTTTTGTTTCTTGTGAGTGAATGCGTGCACATTTTGGATCCTCATTATTCTTTTGTGGTCGTACCCCAATAATTTTCTCAACTGATATCCAAATCTGTATTTTATGTTGACAGAGTTCTAAATAATTGTATAAACCCTGTTTCCAGTTGGTTTATTTACTACACTTTTCCAGCTAGAATAAAGTCTGGTTTTGGAACTTGTTGTCTACCTAAAACTAACTTTGGCATGCCTTCGTGACATACTGAAACATACACATTAGCCTGTGCCAAGATTATATAAGATAAAGCCAGAGCATGTAGAGTATCTCTAACTTGGTTTCAAAGCAGCATATGACAACTAAGCACATCATAAAAATCAAGCTACCACATGGCCTCCTTCTGGGGAAAAGACTTATATATATCTGTATTTTCACAGTAATCTATCTTTTGCTGTCATTTTAAGTTCCATAAGTAGTATTATGGTTATAGGAGTTTCCTTTGAATTTGAAACTAAAAAATGAATAGTAATATGCCATTGTCATAATTTAATATTCTCATTATGTGTCTACTTCAAATTCTATGTCCTGTGATTAAAAAATGTAATAGCACAAAAACGTATAAGCTATGAAGAGAAAAAGAAAACAAAATAATATTAATCTCTTTTCGTTGGTGGAAACTGAAAGAAGAAGTAAGGGGGGAGGATTAGCAATATTCTTCTACACTGATTTATAAGTTTAAGTATAAATTGGCTGTTCAGATCCCTCGGAAAGTCTTTTTGGAACTCCAGTTCTGTCTTCCTTACCATAAACAACTGAAGCATTGTGGAAAGATAAATATCTCAACAACTGTCTAGCATCTCAAAGAAAACTAGTATTGGACATGACCATGCAATGACTTTGCAGACAGATCTAGAGATGGAGGAACAATTTGGGTATCTTGATCCTCAGTGCATCAGTCGACCTACATGTCCAGATAGTCAGAGTAATTAAGTATGGGACAGGTGAGTTTTAGGTGGTTGAAGGCCAAGTAAGAGTAGGTAAATTAAGCCTGGATTTAGGTAGAGTGTATCTAGCACTTAGAAACAAAGCAAATGGATGCAATCATTAAATGGAAATATAAAATGTTTTCAGAACATGTGCTCACCAAAAGAAAAATTTCCCTGGCAACCTAAGCAATGGGCCTGTGACATTCATCAAAACTGGCTTTTTCACCTACTATATTGGATTTTTTGAACTAATAAAGTAGGAAAAGTGGGTCACAGAATGAAACATTTGCACTGAAAGAAAATGTCATGTAAGTAACAGGAGATTATTTGCTATAGTCTGAGGTCAGCATGCATCTTGCTGAAACAGCTCAGACTATTTTGTAACTGCACCTTTACCTGGCATATTTCTATTTTACAATTATATCAATGTACTGCATTGATATGGTAATGATTCTTGAACAGCTTTTGTACTTCTAAGGGTCATATACCTGTCCAAGGTTTCCACTTACAGGGAATCTTAATTGTTCTATGGAATTAACAAAGATCTAAGTTATCTTACGCAATGAAAGTTCAATAGCACTTGCAAAGCAGTTCCTGGCAGCATCAATTTACAAAATTCAAGTAGTGCAAAATCAGCTTCCATCTGTTAGGGTAGATAAAGCAACAGTTAACACATTGAAAAGATGAAGTGAGTATATTAGCCAATATTTAGTAATTACAGGTAGAAAAGAAAGAAAGAAAGAAAGAAAATAAAAGGAAAAGGAAAGGAAAAGGAAAGGAAAAGGAAAGGAAAGCAAAGGAAAGCAAAGGAGAGGAAAGGAAAGGAAAGCAAAGGAAAGGAAAGCAAAGGAAAGCAAAGGAAAGGAAAGCAAAGGAAAGGAAAGCAAAGGGAAGAAAAGAGAAGAAAAGAGAAGAAAAGAGAAGAGAAGAAAAGAAAAGAAAAGAGAAGAAAAGAAAAAAGAAAAGAAAAGAAAAGAAAAGAAAAGAAAAGAAAAGAGAAAAAGAAAAGAGAAATATGTCAAGGAAGTTTGGGATGAGATAACTTGTCAGTTATTTGAACCACAGTGCTAGAATGGATGGACATGATGAAAACTTCATCCTTAAATAGAAAGGAACCTAAACAAAAACTTCATGACACTTTGGATCAAAGATGTTATACAGATGTCTTTGGCCCCACACAATGTAAGCCATATGGTTTAAAAGATGCTAACTGAAAGTCAGTATTAACAGTAGATACCTTGGAGAATCTCTCACTAGCTAGGTTTATTCATTCTGACTTGAAGCTGTTGTTTTGATAGCATTCTTAGTTCACAAATCAGGAGACCTTGTGAGGAATTTTTTCTTCTAGGTACTGTTCAGTCTGATTAGATAGTATCCCTGAAAGCTTAAAACCAAAAGCTAAGAGAAGAGAAAATTCCTCCTGAACTCCGTTCACACTGAGCAGCCAGTTCCAAGAAACATCAGCTGGTCCCAAAGCTGATCCCAGAGAGAGAAAAAGAGGAAAAAAGGCAGAAATGCCCAGTGGCCTCTGCAAAACAGCAGGATAGCAAAAGGCTGAACTAAAGAAAGTCCTGAACAGAACTCGCCCAAACAGGTCTCTGAGAGGGAAGAAAAGAAAGAGACCAGAAGATCCTGATTCTCCTTAAATCTGAAGCATGATGCTAATGGGATGGAATACTCTTATTGATCAGTCTGGATGTCAGTCAAGCTCTGCCCCATCCATGCCCCCCTTCCTCAATGCCTCACACCTGTGGGCAGAGCGCTCAGAACATCCTTGGCTCTCAGATCAGAGCAATTAAAAACATTATCTCTGTCCCAGTGTGTTATCTTCTTGTTCTCAAATTAAGTCCAAATAATGACCATGCTATCTATGAAAAAGAAAAGTTTCTAACTGCATGAAGAAAATTAACTCATTTTCAGTTAAACAAGCACTGTATGTCAAAAACTAATAAATTGAACAGTATTGTTAGCTTAAAACAAAATAATTAACCAAAGAACAAAAAAATTTAATTTTACTTTATTTTGAGTTTCTAAGTCTGAAGTGAAATCAAAGAAAATCTTTAAAAAAGAATGCTTTAAAAGATGAAAATATTTCACTTGGAAAGCACTGAAGCATAACATTTAATGTACAGTGATTATTTTTCTTCTTCATGAGAGTTCATTGAGATATACAATTATAATTTGGTTTTATTGTAACTGTCCTTCTGTGAATGGAAATGTTACTGCAAGGAAGATTACTATGGTCAAGCACTCCTAGGGAGAGAGGGGGTCACCACAACGTGCTACTGCTCTCAAGGGCAGCAGCTAAGGAACTTCTCTGATGGAGTAGGAGCAGGAGAATCACAGAGAGAAAGGGATGAGACACAAGGAAGGAGGAAGTAAAGAGAGTTGTGAGAAAATGCATACAGTGAGAAAATTAGAGCCAGGAGAAAAAAGTCTGAAGAAGCAGAAGAGCAACCAAGGCTGCAGACATGAGAATCAAATAAGCTCAAGAACAAAACTGTCGGTAGGAAAATGAGAGGATGGATTTGTACTGGAAGATGTCAGTCAGGTCACAGGATTCGCTTCACATGGAAAATGTATTCTTGCCTACATATGCAAAATATCTGTTGCTCTGGGTCAAAGTAGTTTGCTGGTAGCAGAACTTTTTGTAGCAGTACAGCAACATTTTCAACAACAGCTTTTGAATTTGGAAATTTTTGACCATGCAGCCTCCCTCTGAGCTGTACTTCAGTTAGATAGATCTGTTGGACACTTTAACAATCTACCTTAATGATTATGAGAGGACATGAACAGTTTTAAATTCTTAGGCTGAAAAATAGTGAACTAGGGATTTAATACTGATATGCAGTTCTAGTGTTCTTAAGTGGAGAATTTAAGTCTCCCTAATTAATCAGTTACAAATAAAAATACTCAGACAGTATTGTTTATAAACTTACTGGTGCCAGCAAAGCACTCATCATTAAGCCATCCTTTACTTTAGAGAAGAAAGTTGGAAGTGGACTTGGTTCTTTGTTTCATTGCTCTCTCAGATTTCAGACAGCTGTATATACTGGTGTAAAATGTTTTCCAGTCAATGTGACACCATTTTTACTGTCTTCGATGATGTAGTTTTACATATTTATTTATTTAGTTTACAGAAAAGGCATGGCAATGCAGTTCATAGCAGTTAAAATAAACTGTGTTTTATGATTTCGACATATGACTTTACATAATAGTTGTAAACTAGCTCATAGGATATTTTTCTAGGCCCCACTTTGAGTGAGGAACTTTGATATAAATCACAGTAAATTAATATTTTGATTGATTCCTCTCTTTTTTATCTTTTTCACTTAAGCTGGGCTAAGCAAATGTGTTCCATGCCGAAAAATAAAGCAAATTGCATGTTAAGATAGCTGACTATAAGGGAGACACTGCCCAGCATTTCTCAAGATCACTTAGGGGCTGCTGCACAGGAATTCTAGATCCCAGTGAAGATACCCCTGAAAAACAAAAGTATATAATATCCTTTAACCTTCTAAAAGTAATACAGATAATTGCTTTTCCAGATTCTAAATTCCTAACACCATGTTTGGAAATGACTTAAATAAATATTCGTGTGTTGGTCCTGGAATCTCTCATAAGTGTTTTCTGTGGAAAAACAGCAGCAAACCTTTTATTGCAGGCAAAAAGAGACGTAACAACACTAAGAGGTGTTGTGAAGAGGCAGGAGGAAACTCAGTGCCTTTGTTCTCTAGTATGAAATCTTTTTGTGCAATGGTATTTCATTGAGAGGGATGAGAATCACTTTAGCAAAAGTGGCAAAAAAAAAGTATACACATACATGGATCTGCCTCTTCCCTCTCATGGAAGTTGTGCAATCTTTCCAAAACAAAATAACTGTAATGGGCTACCTGCCAGGCTGCAGTTTTTTGTCCAAACTGAAGGTGGATGAACCCTGCTGTCCTGCCATGCATGCAAAACTGCCTTGATGTAATGGTGTTCTGGACTTATGACAGGAAAAGATGGTTCTCATACTGTGCATAAATACGGATGAAAAGTTTACTCTATTATGGTAATCTTTCATCTGCAAGGAATTCTAAATAAACTATCAACATAGCACAACATAAGCATTAATGCACTGTTAAAAAGGCTTTCATAAAAGAATATGTGGATAAAGATTGTAATATAGATGACAAACAAAAGTTAGTGCTGGTTATTTTTCCAACACCCACTCCTGACCAACACAAGGCAATATTCACACGTTACATCCAAATGCAGGTAGCATATATGGCTGTACAGCTATACTGGAAATAAACTGGGTATGGCCCATGAGGTAAATCAAAGGAGTTCTTTGGAAATCTACAGATTCAATATTTGATTTATTTCATTTCTGTTGTTTTGTATGCATTCTCCACAAGTTTCCTCTTTGTTTTATATAAACATGCGTATGTATAACACCTGCAAAATTTCAGTTGTGTTTTCCTTACTATAGCTGAACTTTTAGAAACACATACCAAAAATAATCAAATAGTCTATGCTAGGGGTAAATGATCTTATACTAAGAATTTTGTGTTATTTTCTCATAGTGTTTTCAAGGTGTTATAAACAACAATAGAAAAAATAAAAAAGAAAGAAAACAAGCTTAAAAATGAGAAATACATTGACAGGATCTTTTAAAGTAATAAGTCACAGCAGGGTGTGGGGCTACACTACTGCATAAGAGTTGTTAATCTGAATAAATAATATGTTTTTAACCATCAAATGGCATTTAATTAACCTGCAATAACTGGCTTATTAATTCTCAATTAAATCATTATTTGAAACACTTAATTTAAGTGTGAATGAATATATTTTCTGCTACATCCTATAAGGTATATCTCATGATTTGTGGTGAATTGTAGGTTAAAATTTGGCATTTGCTCTCCCTCTTTCTCAATGAACATCAAAGATAGGTTTTTAAAGCTTCATGCTGTTTGTTAATTAAAATAAAGCAGAAGAGCAAAAGACAGGGAATCCAGAAAACAAAACAACCCAATTACCATACGCTCCAACAGTGCAATATGATTTATTTACACCTAATCCCACACTTAACAAATACTCAGGGACAGATCCTCAACAAGAGTAAACTGACAATATTTACTTCAATTAATTTATTTACTAAGTCATTACGTGTTTTGGTTTGGATTTTTTTGCTCTGTTTTGTTTTGTTTCATTTTTCTTCTTTCATGTTGGCTAAATATGAGCAATCCACTGGGTTTTGTCTAAGAAGCAAATAGCAATCCCTGTTCCAGGCAGCTTACGGTCAGGGTTATAGGAAAGTGGAGATAACATTTTGTTCCTGTAGTGTGACGCTCACACCAGTATAAAGAGAATATTTTTTACTAATAATTTGAATAAAAGCAATGATCTGTAACTGGGAGTAAGAGGTAAAAGAAAATATGCCATTAAGTAGGAAGAGATGGAAACATAGAGCCTTAAACAAAAAAACACATTCTATGCCAAGAAATATTTTAAGAGGATTTTCTTGTAATGAAATATGATACACCTTTGAAGGGTTAGTTAAAAAGACTGACTTTTACCTACGAAGAAGAATCTTCTTAGGCATCCTTGGTGGAGAAGGACAACTTCAGTGATGATTAAGAGCCTTTTGTTATGAAACACCTCCTTAGTGGAACCTGTTCCTCTCCTTTGATTAAAGAAGATACCTGTGGAGACTAGTTTCCTTTTTGTACGTTCCTGTCTTTGCAAGTGATAACATCATTTTGGTTGGCAGAGACTCTGAGGATCACTGAGTCAAAGCATTAATCTAAATCTGGCACTAAACCACACCCCTAAGAACTTCATCGAAACACCTTTTAAACACCTCCAGGTGTTTAAACACCTCCACCACTTCCCTGGGCAGCCTGTTCCAGTGCTTGACAACCCTTTCTGTGAATTTTTTTTCCTGATATCCAATCTAAACCTCCCCTGGCAAAACTTGAGGCCATTTCCTCTCATGCTATCTGTTGTTACTTGGGAGAAGACACCAACACCCTCCATACTACAACCTCCTTTCAGGTAGTTATAGAGAGTGATAAGGTCTCCCCTCAGCCTCCTTTTCTCCAGGCTGAACAGCCCCAGTTCCCTCAACCACTCCTTATAAGACTTGTGCTCCAGACCCTTCTCCAGCTTCGTTGCCCTTCTCTGAACTCTCTCCAGCACCTCAATGTCTTTCTTGCAGTGAGGGGCCCCAAACTGAACACAGTGTTCAAGGTGTGGCCTCACCAGCATCAAGTACAAGGAGACGATCACTTCCCTCAACCTGCTGGCCACGCTATTCCTGATGCACGTCAGGATTCTGTTGGTCTTTTTGGCCACCTGGGCACACTGCTGGTTCATATTCAGCCAGCTGTCAACCAACACACCCAGATTCTTTTCTGTCAGGCAGCTTTCCAGCCACTCTTCCCTGAGCCTGTAGCATTGCATGGGGTTGTTGTGACTCAAGTGCAGGACCTGGCACTTGGCCTTATTGAACCTCATACAGTTGGCCTCAGCCCATTGATCCAGACAGTCCAGATCCTTCTGTAGTGCCTTCCTATCCCAAGCAGATCAATACTGTAACCCAACTTGGTGTCCTCCACTAACTCACTGAGGGTACACTCGATCCCCTTGTCCAAATCATTGGTAAAGACATTAAACAGAGCTGTCCCCAGTACTGAGCCCTGGGGAACAACATTAATGATTGGCCACCAACTGGATTTGACTCTGTTCACCACAACTCTTTGGGTGCAGCCATCCAGCCAGTTCTTTACCAAGTGAAGAGTACAGCCATCCAGGACATGAGCTGCCAGCTTCTCAAGCCCAATGCTATGGAGTATAGTGTCAAAGGCTTTGCTGAAGACCAAGGGCACAAAATCCATAGCCTTTCCCTCATCCACTAAGTGGGTTATCTCTCTTTAGCTTTCCTCAAACAACCAAAAGACTTCCTGCACAAGATAAATGCTGGAATGGTCCAAAATGGCATTAAACTTTATCCCAGGACAATGCACAGCATTCTTCCCTAAACTGCTTAAAGCCCAGACAACATAAATGAATAAAAAATTTCAGACATCAGTCAAAAACTATGTTCTGATTGTGTTCTGAAAAGATAATAAGGATGTTGTGTAACTTATCCCACAGATTTCACTGGAATGAATATCTTAAACAGCTGTGATAACGCACCTGAATAATGGATCTATCTCTTGCATTCACAGGACATGAACCCATCACAGGAGTTTATGTTCTATATGAGGTAAAGTTAATATTTGCACCCAAACTGGAAAGTTTTATATTTATATTATAACCACATATTATCAAGCCTTTGTTTTCACATTTCTTTTAATTTTCTCTCTTTGTTGATTTTTTTCCTTAAATTTTCTTGCCTGATAAATTCTTTTCTCTCACTTTCCAGCCAAGATGTTCCCCCAATTTACTTCCCTGGCAGCATAGCATATCTGCTCCTATAACAACTAGTTACATGACAGAAAATCTCCTGGTTCTAAACTGAAATTACTACTTGTTCTTTACACAGAGAGGCCAAAATAGGTTAAAAACATAGAAAAGTTCTTAATGGCCATGGATTAAACAAAAATGATTCAGCAATTTGTTTCATGGTTATTAATTGAAACAGCGATAAAATCAGATACTGATTAAAAAAAAGCTACTGACAGCAATGCCCTTCACCCTCCTCTCCCAATTTCTTTCTCTTCCTTCTGGATTCTCTCCCTCCCAACAGGTGATGCAGTACCACAGTATTCTGATCCGCTTCAAGACACCACCCTTTCTTCTTTAAAACAGAAGGAGGTAGAGGCGTAAAGGATAATAGAGGTGTCCCTGCGTGCCAGAAGGTCCACCTTTAGGCCTTCTATTTTCACTAATATTCTTTCCATTTTTATTTCTGCCGGGGTATTACTGCAGCAAATACCTTTAAAGATCATCTCTTTGTTGTTTCTTTCCATTGGAAGATTTTCTAAAGTCTCTTACTTTCAGGTACCAGCTGCAACCACCGAATACTAAACTGACAATCAGAACTGCTCAGTTCTGTAAGGTGACGGGGTTAGAGGAGATACAGAACCTCACCAGACGAAGCCTGTCTTTTAATGTCCATCAAGGGATACTTTGAAACAAGTTCAGGTATTTTACTACCAGCATATCTCTGCACTAATGTAGCATTTCACAGAGTTTCCGCAATAACTATCGTTGGGTCTTCTCATAAGAGCCCTATAATAGTCATAAATATTCCTCAGGAGAGCCAGATAGACTCTGAAAGGCATATAATAGCTATCATAAATGAATAATAAAATGTAGAAAGGACAAGCCACCATGAAAATGGCAAATGAATATGATGACGTATGTGTTGTACATGAGTTAATTGTCTGAGTTTTATATTTACAGAAAATCCCAGCTGTTTTCTGCTGTGTCAGCAATATCTATGGAAGAGGAAGCATCCTCTGCAAGGTTAAGACTTTTTGCAGAAAGAGCGAAGTACTTACGGAGTGGAAAGTTTACACCACTGTTCGATTTGTGTGCACTCCTCATGCATCACTTTATATTTGCTCCAATGACAAATTCTGGAAGTTACAGTCCAAGCATCATCTCCATCCTTCCAAATGGTGCAGATAATTTTTGTTCCAACAAAAAAACTAAATCAGGGATTTCAAAAATAGGTTCAAATATGTGGATAGCATAGTATTGTACTTCAAAGCTTCTCTTTGAGTCTTTCTAAGCCTCCCTTTGCCAGGACTTTGACCAAGAATATTGGCTTTGTCAGATGTCATGTTCTCTTAATAAGAGTAAAAATGTTATTGCCTTGATTTAGAAGTAGTCCTTTACTTCCTGCATAACTTCATCAATTTCAGTCCAACAATATACTGTATAACATACTACTCAACTTAGGAAATGGTACTACCCTGTAAGTAGTTCCACTAAAATCAAACCTAGTGCATATGTTACGAAGTCTTTAGTTTTAAATATGCAGTCATAATCATGCTTTAGAATTCTTCTTAAGGGGATAATATGGCTTCATAATTTTGAAAAGACAGACAAAACATGAATAAGCAAACAGCTATATACAGAAAAGTAGAAGGGGAAGAAAATTCTTATTACATCAGTGTACAGATCTGAATAGAAGTCTTGAAATCTGACACCTGAAAAAAATTAAGCTTTTGTTTTAAAACAGCCACATATGCCAGCATAAAATCACTGACAGGAAAGCACTATGTGGAAAATACACTATGACTATGTGACTAGCAAGTAAGGGGAAGCTTAGTCAAGAGTGGCTCAGTATTCTCCAAAATACTTTACATCATCAATGCAGTCCTTTTCTACTTTTACACAAAATAAAACCTCTTTAAGGCAAGTCAATCAGCTCATAAAAGACAAAGTGATATTCCTTTTTACTTGGCATTTGCAGAATCTTCTTAACATGTATTAGTAAACTGAGAAGACACTATAACCATTTGAAGTACAGGAAGGCTAGAGTCAGCAAGCATCATGATTTATTGAAGGCTGTTCCTGACACATTTCAATTAGATTATTTAATAAGCTTGAATCTCTTTAAATAGACAATGTCATAAAAAACTTGAATGATATAGCCTAGCTCAAAATTTCCAAGGTAGTTGTTTCTCAAGGTGAAGGTCTTGAAATCAGCAATGTGTGTTTGCAGACGAGACAGCTAACTGTATCCTGGGATTCAGCAAAAGAAGCATGACCAGCAGGACGAGGGAGATGATTTTCCCGCTCTACTCCACTTTCGTGAGACTCCACATGGACTATCGTGTTCAGCTCTGGGGTCCCCAACATGAGAAGGACACAGACCTGTTGGAGCAAATCCAGAGGAGGGCCACAAAGATGACCAGACGGCTGCAGCTCCTCATCTATGAAGACAGGCTGAGAGAGTTGAGGTTGTTCAGCCTGGAGAAGAAAAGGCTACAGGGAGACCTTATAGCAGCCTTCCAGTACCTAAAGGGGACTTACAAGAAAGCTGGAGAGTGACTTTTTACAAGAGTCTGTAGTGATGGGACAAGGGGTAATGGCTTTAAACTGAAAGAGAATAGATTTAGATTGGATATGAGGAAGAAATTATTCACTATGAGGGTGGTGAGGAACTGGAACAGGCTGCCCAGAGAAGTTGGTTGTGGATGTCCAAACCCTGGAAGTGTTCAAGGCCAGGCTGGATGTGGCTTTAAGCACCCTGGTCTAGTGGAAGATGTCCCTATACATGTCAGGGGGTTGGAACTAGATAATCTTTCAACACAAACCATTCTATGATTCTGTGAAAACTCGCATTTTTTTTTATTTTGGGGCATCTTGTTTGTTTGTTTGGTGGGTTTTTTTGATGTGTTTGTTTGTTTTGGGTTTTTTTGTTTGTTTTGTTTGGTTGGGTTTTTTTCTATTTTCAGTATTACTGAATATTACTTTCTCTTGAGTACTGTATGTCTTAAAAAATAAGAGTAATTGAAGTCAAATCTGTGTTTAATTATGTGTGTAATTTTCTAATATTTAGATATGTTTAACCTCATTCTGTGTTTCTGGCTTGCTTTATGAAATTGAATGCACAGTTGTACAGAGGTGATTTGTGTTGGATGTAAATTATTTTTTTAATGGTACATTAAGTCATGGCACTACACTGATCGCAAGTTACATGAACCTGTTTTATACACTGAAGATTAGAGCGGATAGCCATTTTGTTTTCCAATCCATACATTTTGTTTTTCCTCTTCAAAATTCAGTTTTGCTTCATTTGACTGACAAAGAAGCTAGCAGAAAGAAAAATATCAGTCAGAGATTCCTCACAGGAATCTCCGAGCTGATGAATGCACTCAGTTCTTATTGAAGGGAATAACTTTTACAAGATTAAATCGTGTTTACAGGATTGGACTTTAAGACAGACAGGAATGAGTCTCCATGACAATACATAACATAGAACTATCAAAAAATGAGTTTGAATTTACAGTTACTTGCTTTTTCATATAGTAAGATAACTGCCCAGCTCCTGTTGTCACCATCTCCTCTCTGACACTAACAAAGCAGCACTATTTAGTCTGTAAATTTATTGCCCTACTTCTAACTAGGCACTCTGGAGGAAAAGCCAATAAGATGTCACAATTTAAACTGTAAAAAGAAAAGTTTTAAGGATATCTGTAAGGATATCTGATTTTCAAAAATAAAAAAATATATAGGAGAAAACCAAGAGGCTTCCATATAGAGCATTTCCTGTCATTTCTTCTGACCTCCTTGTTTATAACCATGTGCAACCTCCAGTTGTGGAGTGGAGATTAGCAGAGAGAATATGATGCTGTCTTCTTGCTCTGCATTTTTGTAAGCTGGTGAAATAAAGGGCTGCATAATTAGACCAATTTAACACAGGTATCAAATCTGCAACTTCCATATTGAGTCTCTAAATTATGTGCCCTGATTCACTGAGAAAAAAAATCCACAGAGGGTGTTACCATTTAACTCTGGGCGGTGGCTAAACAGTAACAGCCACTTTCTCTCACCTTTCCTTCCCTGGGGCAGGGTGGGGAGGGAAAGGAAAAAGGGTGAAACACTCGTGGGTTGAAATAAAACCAGATTTAGTAGAATAACAGGATAAATGTAATAAAAGATACAAATCCATACAAATATGCAAAACAATACTTGACTGCTGGAGCACACACTCCCAGCAAAGAATGCCAGACAGCGGACACCGTGAGCACAGTGATTCCAGTAAAATACGGAGATCACAGCAGGCGTAAGGAAACCACAGATCAGGCAATGGGAGCAGGAGCAAGGCTCCTCATGGACAGTGGCTATCAAAGAAGAAAAGTTGTCCCCAGTGAATTCCCACTTACATAGGGAGTGTGATATTCATGGTAAGGAATAGTTCATTGATCAACCTGCATGTCAATCTAGGTGTTGCCCCATTATGTTTTCTCCCAGCTGTGTCTTGCACCTGCAGCTGGACAGTTGAAAAGTCCCTTTTCCTCTTGGTAACAGCCAAGACATCGCTGAGTTCTTATATTCTTCTGTATCAAATCTCAAACACTGGAAAGCTACTGGAAGACAATATTAACTCTGTCCCAGGGTGCTATCATTACTCTCAAATTAAATCCAAATCAAAAGACCATACTAGTTAAGAAGAAAATATTCTAACTTAATGGAAAATTACCTCAATTTCAGCTAACCTAGCACAGAGAGAAAAGACGATTATTAGCAAGTTTGACAAACATCAGACAATAAGATTTGAAACTTTTAGTCAATATTTACCTTATGGCACTATGTCAGAAAATTTCCTCAGATATCTAGGAACAACATTTTTAAAAGTCAAAAGCCTAAGCTTAGGCAACTAAATGCTTATTTAACTTTAAGTCTCACTGTGCATCAAAGAACTCCTATTGAAGTAATTCAGAATCTAGACAAGATGATCGTAAACCCAAAACATTATTACTAATCTGACAGTCTTTCTCTGGAATTATAAATATTGTTATCTGTCTGCAGATGTGCTCTTCTTTTATTTTGGGCATTATGTTTAAAAAGTATAAAACTACATTTTTACTTCTGCTCAGAAAGCCCAGTAAATGAAATCTGTTCTTTCTGTGAACTTCTCAGAAACGTCTGTGTAATCTGCAGAGGACAGTTTCTGAGGAAACAGACATCTGGAAATCACAGAGACACCATCCATATGTCTGGACCAGCTTATGATGTAGACCACAAACGTACTCCTCCTTAATAAGTTCGTGTGTACGTCATTTCCATTTAAGAAGGAGAAAGTATGTCACAGTTTTACAAAATATTTACCATATGCTTGGAAATTTTATCTTAAAGCAAAATAAGGATACTTGCATAATTGTTTTTTTTAAACAATAAAATAATAAGAAGGAATTTCTGTGTGTTTACGTGTATGCTGTGCTCTCCTCTTTTTTTGTCTTGGGAAATCCCTGCATTTGCAAAACAGATAAATTAGTGATGTCTGTTTCTAAAAAATTCTAGATAGATATTATTTCAAGAAATATACCTTGAGGGAATTAGTTTAAAGGAAAGTGACTTCATTTGTGAGTTATATGCTACCTTATGCACTAAATAACCACATTAATTTTGAAATTTCTTATTTCTTCTATTTCGGTTCAGGACCTGCAGGTTTGGTTTAGGAAAGCTACAACTTACCCAAATATACCAGTGAGTAAAAAGGACTTCACTTCCTCACGTTTTGACATCAACCTCACCCTATGTAATGTTTAGTCACTACTTGTTCCTGTTGTCGCAGGTTTTAAAATCCATCATAAAACATTTGTCCATGGTCCAAATGCAAAGAACCAGTCTTTGGTAGGGAGGTATGTTGGAATCTTCAATGTCTTGTTTCAAAAAGATTCTCATTTTAGTGATCTTAGATCTGTTAGGAAAAAAATAATTTCAGAAATAACTGTAGAAGACTCTACATTAAATAAAATAAAAAAATAAAACACTTGTTCTTTGTTCTGGGACCACTGAGTCTATTAGCCATAGATCCAAAAGATTATGGCTCTTGTTTTTTCTGGAAAAACTATGCCTGTCCATTATGTTAAAGAGATAAGGTCTCTGACAAAGAGGCTTTTTTTAGTGAAAAAGTTAAAACAGTTTGTGACTATGTAGTATTAGACAGCATGTTTTACTTATTCGATAGGTAGGAAGAACTGAAGCAACACTAATATGTGCAAATCCAGGACCTTACAGACTTCTTTCAAGTATAAGTAGTAAGAGACCATCAATGACCAACATTTTTTTCAAATATAGTTTTCCTTGGCTCTTATTCATCCTGTTGATTTCCCTTTCTAGAGAGTTTCACAGTTATGACTTAGACTGAAGAGTAGCTGTGCTTCTCACTTATTCCAAAACAGGCATATTTTGTGTGCAACAGTAGTCATCAAAGTACTTTTTTTTTCCCAAGTGGTATTTTGCAAGAAGCTCTACAAGCATATGCATTATGCATATCCTAGATATGTAGATATTTGTCAGACCAGGGAAGAGGAATGTATTTCCAAAGGCTAATTTTTGTCTATAAAGGTTAATTTCCCTAGAGTCTCTTGTAGTCTGTAGAGGAAGATAGTAGGATAGTAGCCTCCAGAGAATAGTTCAGAGTAGGAGACTAATTAATCTCAGAGGGGGAGATTAACCACACTAGACTATAGTCAGGCTTGGTGAATGGCTCCCACTCCGATCATTCACCCAGATTATACCAATTGCACAGAAACAACCTCTCCTTTTCCTCATTTATTATCCCACCAAACCTATCATCTGCAAAACTTGCTAATAAATATTTTTACATCATCACACACACAGGAATGGACTGAGTTTTGGTCCTAAGGAGACTCTCCCTACTACTCCACTGATACCTATGCATTGGCTGCTCAATATGTTTATCCTGTGAAGTTACCTTTGGTATCCAGATCAAGTTTTGTAGGGTAGTTCACATCCATGGTCTTCAAGGTTAGTCTAAGGCAAACTAATTGCATCCACTCTAAGCAGAGCTTGAAATTGACTTTACTTCTAGTCCCACATGGTGATCATTTGAACAAAAGACAATTATTGGGGTTTTATTTGTTTGTTTGTTTTCTGTTGAAAATGTAACTAATGATGTGAAGGCTTTATTGCAGCCTGTCAGAGCCATATTCTTATAGCTTGAAACATGTTGCATGCCCTGGTGTCATAGTGTGTTCAGGAACTTGGAGAATTGTGTAGAACACATGGTAAAAAGACTACTGTTGTCTTAACACTTCAGCTTTTTGGAATCTAGTTGTCAAAGAAACTATTCCCAGAACTACCTTCAGATTGTATTTCAGAAGGAGCTATTTCATTCTCTTCAAAAGGAAGTTTAAATAATATCTATGCAGCACAATCAGAAGGCTACATATGGCAGTGATGAGGAGAACTGAATTATTTGACAGTGCAAATGCATCCATTGAGAACTGCATTTAAGATTATTTGGAAAGACAGTTTTCAAATTACATGCTGTGGATCTCTTATTCCAAGTAATAGTAAATCTTCAATCAAAATACTGTGTGCCACTGTGTAAAATCAATTAAAAAATAGATTTTGTAACATAATAATTTATCTGCTTGGTGGGGATTTTAGAAGAGCTGGCTAGTGCCTCATTCTGGTTGTTGTCGGATCTCAACAGTTTTATATTAGCAAAATACATTAAAAATAAAGACTGCCTCATGCAAAATTTATTTAGCATCTAAGCATTTATTAGGGATATGTTTTATCAAAACAAACAGGAAGAAAAGTGGATCTTACAATCTTGAATAGAAAAGAACTATCCCTGTAGCACTTTCTCCCTTTAATAATGACTCTCATAAAGAAAAAGTTTCACCCCAATTGCTTTAAAGGAAGGTGTTGTTTCCTCTCTGAGTGTAAGCAACTTTAATTTACACACATCTCACCACCTCTCTCATACTCTCTATGTCCCTCTGGCAAACACAACCATCACTTCTGTGAAAAAAAATCTTGAAACAGAAGTTTAGCAAACATTCAAGCAAGACACGTGCACTCTATAGAAGACAATGCTTCTGTGACAGAGATACAGATAGTGGATCACTTCTCTTTGTTATATCCAGAGTTGAATGAAAACTATAATATTGTTATTTAAATCAGCTCTACCTTTCATTTTGTTGGTACAATGAAAAACCGTATATATCAAAAAGCAAAGAATTTTTTAGCCTCTTTCTGGACACAGAGCTGTCTGTGAAGGAAATATAATTTATCTCAAATGTAATGTAATCTCAAAGAAAAATCTGATATATATATATTTAACTGCATCAGGATCATGCTGAGAGCAAAAAATGTAGTTTAGAGGAAATTTTCTATTTGTACCCTGAAATTTAAGACAGCTAAACTAGAGGAAGCTTTACTTCTGTAAGGATCTAATGTGACAAAGTTATTGCTCCAGCTGCTCCTAGCTGAGTACAGATAAAGACAGAAACATTATAAGTAAAGCCTTACATCAAATCATATAATCTAAGCTGTGTCACATGCATGGAGGTGTGTCACTACAGTAATTCTCTCTTCTTTAACAAGAAAGAATGTTACTGAAATGTGTGCATCTACCATTTTTGTAGACAGCAGTGATTGTCTCTTGCATAGTCCAATTACATTAGTAGCATGGATCTCACGAAAGGCACCAAGGATTTAATTACCAAGTTATAAAAGCACATACAAGAGCCTAATGTCTCTGATTAATCCAAAGAATAATATGAGTTGTGTACCAGTGAATAAACACAAGCAATTGAGGGTAAGAGAAATAATAAACATAATTTCTGTAAGTTTCATGTGGTCAAATATTTTGCTTTTTGTTAGAGAAAAATGCTTAAAGAAACTCACAGACTGAAAAATGCAAAGTCTTGCCACAGTAATTGCTTATTAAATTCAAGACACGTTTAAACCTGCAAGACATAGTTTATGAGTCTTTTTGTGCTATTTTCCAGTACTACTTTGTTAAAATGGGTAAAATCACAGAACTTACATAATAATTTTAGAAATCAACAAAAAATACAATAATTTCAAAACTCTGTCCTCTCAGTCAAGTTTGGGTTGTAAACAGTATGTAACAAATCACTTTCTCCCTGACAGAATCTTTCATCTAGGAGAGCAAGGCATCATTTGCAGAGAACTTGAAGAGCACACAATGTCAAGTTTTCACATCTCTCTGGCATAACACAGGTGACTCTTAACTAATGTTTCTATCTTTTTAAAGAAGGGCACACCCTCAAAAGTGTATTTCTTTATTTTTATATAAAACCTTTATGAAATATCTGCTGACTGTCTTGTTGTGACTGCTGGAATTAACACACTTTTAGGTCTATGATTCATACTGGCACAAAGAGGGGAAAAAATGTTTTAAATTCTATATCCGTGTGATCTTTCATAACTGATCTTTAATTTTGCTTGAAACATTAATCAGGCCTTCTTAATTTACATCATAAGTGACTATGAAAACCTTTTTCCTGAAGTGGTGACAAACTCCTCTATTCATTCCCAGAAAATATCTGCCCCCTTTAATTACAGCTCATCTCACTGTTGTATCTTTGTGAATGTATGTAGAGTGATCCACTTTTGCCTTGTAAGTCCAAAGACTTGTGTTTTTTGTGGCTCTTAACAGTGACTTGATCAGTGATCTTGATCAAATCCATTAGAACGCAAAGCAGCAAAACACAAAAACACATTTTCTATTTGAGTAAGACTTAACATTTAGCAACCACTTGAGTATTTTGCATTCTGTTGGTCTGTGCCTCCCATCTGTGTAAAGGCAAACAGAATGTTTATACCTTCCTTTCTTCCCTCACAGATGTTGCAAGATTTAATCAGTTTGAAGAAAGATGGGGCTTAATAGGATCACAGAGAATTGGATGGCCATGATACATGAGAAAAGATGCAGTCTGACCAGTAGCAAGACTTACAGAGAAAGGGTTGGGTCAAAGAACTTTGAGTACAATTCTCAAAGATTAGTGAACATAAAAAGAAAAGGCTTTGTTGCTTCCAGGCTCCCATGTTAACTATTTTCTCATTTGGTAAAAAGTTCCCTTATTTTGTTGGGTATTTGTTTGGAAAATTATTTAAGAAAAAGGAAGTACTTAAATATCAGAATTCCCTAAAGAAATCCCCCTGCTACTGTTTTTCCCATTAATCTTCAGAGCTAAGGAATGCCATTAGTATTAGGATTAGCATTCACAAATGAGGGGGATGTAAAGATGAAACATGCATAAAATAAATATAGTTTTTTTCATCACAGAAAGTTCCCAGGGCTACTGATAGTCAGATAAATCATCTTTCTTTTGTTTCTGAGGAATTCTAAAAAGTTAAAATATAATAAAAAATAAGGAGAAAAACAAAACCAAAATAAACCAAAAATCAACAAAACAAACAACAATAACAAAAAAACCCAAACCAAAACAACAACCAAAAAAAACCAAACCAAAACAAAAAGAAATCCACCCTCCAAACCATAAAATCTAACAAACCAGCAACAAACAAAGGAAAGGAGTTATAAGAGTCATTGGGGACTGATTTGGAAGTGTTTCCTGATATTTTTAAATGCTAAACCTTCTGTGTATATGTGTAAATAACACTGATGCCTTAGGGAACTCAGCTGTTGGGATAAGTTTTTAACAATCTATTTTGGATAGTCAGGGAAGCATTCTTCAGTCTTCCTGCTTCCATCTTGCAAGACCTTTTATGCCAAGAGGGGTCACGGGTGTCCTTGCAGGTGTGACATTCTAGATTTGACCTTTCAGAAGAACAATAGAATGAAATATTTGGAACAGATGACAGGAAATATTAAGTTTTTACTTTACAATGCAATTAAAATCTCATATTTCTTCAAACTGAATAACACCATTGTTTATGATCTGTATGTTGATCTTGTTCACCATTCATAAAATAAAGCTGGACTCCTGAGGCAAACTATCAGGGAGCTTTTAATGAAAATATTAATGAAACTTATGTTTTTTAAAAAGTACATATGTGGGGGAAATGTGTTACTGTAAGTAAAGGCTTTAGAGAAGATGTACTCCACAGGAAAAACAAACAAACAAACAAACACAACAAACAAAAACCAAAACAATAAAAAGTTAATATAGCTCATGCTTCGGAAGCTGTAACATATGCAACTTCACAGTAATTTTAACAGTTTGTTGTTAAGGAAACTATGAAAGCCTTTTAATATTACCAAAGTTCAGGTCTGAAAATTACATTGTCTCTCAGTAACAAGACTTCGTACTAAAGAGCAGACCTGGTGAAATCTCCTGCATGTGTTCTTACTAGATGATCACAGATCTGTTAAATTCTAGTTTGCTTCATAAACTAAGCAGAGACTAGATCAAAAATGAAGAAATATTATTGCATGATGTAGGTATTGGTCAGCATATTACAGGATTTCACTGAAGATAAATCTTGTTTCATGGCTGCTTGGATTATCATGACACTTTGGCTCTGTATAGGTCGTTCATATAAAATTTCGGGGCCTGTTCCTAAAAGTAAATAAACAATTCTATTTTAGATCAGTAATGTGTGTTTAAGATAACATTGTCTTTTTCAGCAGTAAAAATAAATTTATTTCATGGGCATATATTTTTTTTCTCTTTTCTTTTTCTTTTCTCCAAAGTGGCA
This sequence comes from Caloenas nicobarica, assembly GCF_036013445.1. Taxonomy (NCBI): domain Eukaryota; kingdom Metazoa; phylum Chordata; class Aves; order Columbiformes; family Columbidae; genus Caloenas; species Caloenas nicobarica. The sequence continues at coordinate 179,550,209 of NC_088245.1, forward strand.
ACCAGATGAAGAACTGCTTTGTAAAATGTGTTTCTTAAATTAAAAACTATGGTAAAAGTAACCTCAAATCACACCTCAAATCACTTCTTAGTCTCTTTTCTGGAATGATTTTGACCTTGCTAGCATTTGTTCAAAAAGCACAATGGTATGGGTTCTTACTCCTTTTACGTTACACTTCAGAAATTAAGGCATACAGGAGACCTATATTTAATACTTTGCTGTGTCTTCAGGGACAACAGGGACATAAACTTTCACTTCATAAAAAGGGACACAGACAAAGCTGAGATGTTTAATGCTATCTTCACCTCGGTCTTCAACACTGAAGATGGACTCGGGACCATGGTTGTGAGAATGACAAACTCCCAATCAATCAAGAACTTGTGCGGGATTTGCTAGTCCATCTAGATCCCTACGATTCAATGGGGCCTGATGGAATTCCACCAAGGGTACTGAAAGAGATGGTTGATGTCGTAGCGAGACCTCTCTCCATGATTTTTCAGCACTCATGGGAATCTGGAGAGGTCCCAGTTGACTGGAAGCTGGAAAACATTCCCGTCTTCAAGAAGGCCAAAAGGGATGATCCTGGCAACTACAGGCCTGTCAGTCTCACTTCTGTGCCTGACAAAATTATGGAGAAGATTATTCTGGGGGTTTTTGAAAAACACCTGAATGACAACTTAGTCATTGGTCCCAGCTAGCATGGGTTCATGAGGAGAATGTCTTGCTTGACCAACTTAATTTCTTTCTATGACAACGTTACCCACCTAGGTGACCTGTCGATGTGATATTTTTGGATTTCCGTAAAGCCTTCGATACTGTCTCTCACAGTATCTTCCTGGACAAGATGTCCAGCATACAGCTGGGTAAACGCAGTAGGTGAGCAATTGGCTGATGGGCCAGGCTCAAAGTACTATAGTAAATGGGGTTATGTTGGGCTGGCAACCAGTCGCTAGTGGGGTTCTGCAGGGATCCATCTTAGGGCCAGTACTCTTCAATGTCTTCGTAAATTACTTGGACACAGGACTTGAGGGAATACTAAGTTCACCAAACACACTAAGTTAGAAGGAGCTTTTGACACTCTTGAGGGCAGAGAGGCCCTGCAGAGGGATCTAGACAAGTTAGAGAACTGGGCAATCATCAACTGCATGAAGTTTAATGAGGCCAAGTGCTGGGTTTTGCACCTGGGACACAGCGACCTTGGCTGTACATGCAGACTGGGGGATGAGATGTTGCAGAGCAGCTCCACAGAGAGGGATCTGGGGGTTCTGGTTGACGGTAAGTTGAACATGAACCAACAGTGTGCCCTGACAGCCAAGAGGGCCACCTGTCTCCTGGGGTGCATCAAGCACAGCATTGCTGGCTGGGTAAGGGAGGTGATTGTCCCTCTCTACTCTGCACTGGTGCAGCCTCACCTGGAGTATTGTGTGCAGTTCTGGATGCCACAGTATAAAAAAGATATAAAACTACTGGAGAGTGTCCAGAAGAGGGCTATGAAGTTGGTAAAGGGTTTGGAGGGGAAGCCATATGAGAAGCAGCTGTAAGTCACTAGGTTTGTTTAGGCTGGAAAAGAGGAGACTGAGGGGAGACCTTATGGTGGTCTATGGCTTCCTCACAAGGAGAGGAGGAAGGGCAGGTGCTGATCTCTTCTCTCTGGCGGCCAATGACAGAACCCGAGGGAATGGCGGGAAAATGCGCCAGAGGAGGTTTGGGTTGGACATTAGGAATAGGTTCTTCACCCAGAGAGTGGTGAAGCACTGGAACAGGCTCCCTACGGAGATAGTCACAGGCCCAAGGCTGACAATATTCAAGAAACATTGGGACAACACCATCAGACACATGGTGTAAGTCTTTGGGTTGTCCTATGCAGGGACAGGAGTTGGACTTAATGATCCTTGTGAGTCCCTTCCAATTCAGGACATTCTACGATTCTATGATTCTATGATCTTGCCTGATCTGTCTTACAAGTATGTAGGTCTGTTCGTGTCTTAAGCAAATATGCAAAATGACTGCACAGTGGATATGCAACAGATGCTGAGTACTGGGTGCATTCTGGTTTGCAGACTAAATATATATGTGTACTTTTTTTTGTCAAAACTTTTGTTAAAACCCACTCCATGCCTTTGATCATCTTTGTTGCTGTCTGGACTTTCCATGGTCTTCTATCACTCTCCTGAGATGGAAAGACAAGAACTACAGATTTCTGCAACAGATAGAAACAGTGGCGTAATTATGTTCTTAGTTTAATTCCTTATTCCAGTTTTAATATTTACTAACACCTGTGTGATTATTTTTTAAGAATATTGAGCAATGAGCTCTTATTTTCTTGGAGTGGGTCATAATTCCAACATCCTGACTGGCAAGAGTCAACCTGTTCTCAGGCTTTTCCTAAGATTTAACTTACGCACCCTGGTATCCAGATTCGTTGTTTTGAGGATACCTCAGAGTTGGCAGCATCAAATACCTTATGAAGTAAGAAGAAATATGAAAACTGAAGGAAACTGGATGCCATCCAATATATAAATGCAGAAAGTCACCTTTTTGCTATATATTCTAATATGAATGAAGAGCAAATTTAATCTATTCAGAAATTTTTCAGTAAAAGGAAGCTTTATCAGAAAACACCTCTTCATTGTACCGAAAGCATTTATCTTTAAAGATCTTGAATTCAAGGAATTTCTACCAAATCAAAGATAGAACTCTATGAAGAAACCTGACAGAATTTGTATCTACTGTTAGTGATTGAGAATCCAAGGCTCTGAAGAGCATAGTATTTCAGGTATGATGTGTTTTACCCCTGTGACTGAAATCTCATCATCCATGGTGCCAGGGCAGTTTGTCGTGGCAAGATTTTCAGTCTATCTGATCCCAACTGCTGAGCTCCACCTCTAAATAGGGTTCAGCTTTTGGCTTTGCAGGAAGAGACTAGCAGCCTTGAGAGCTTTATACCAAGTCTGGGCTCTTGAGTTTTCTAGGCTTCTTGGCATGTAAATGTTGAAATTAAAAGTTGTGACAATTTCGCATGGCTAGCAGCAGCAGCCAACCTGACAAGAATGTTAATTCCATTCTAGCAGCTGCTGGAGATCAATGGCATGTGGCCATAGGAAGCCGCACTGAACAGATTGTCCTTTGGCCAAGGATTCTAAGATGTCTCGACTCCTGAGCCAACTCATTCCCCAGCCTCTTGATCCCCTCAAGAATTTGAATTTTGCTTAGCAGCTGCAGGTTCTAGTGGATTTATTTTACTTGATGGGAATAGAGGGAGATAGGGGAAAATGCCTTTTTTTCTTCTTCAGAATTTCTGTTCATGGGAAATTTAACAGATTTGGTTTCTGCATGATTTGGTTCAAAACCAAATATAGAAATATCATTATGTAGGTTTCATTACACAAAATAGAGTATCTGAATTTTGGCCTGTTTCTGTGCCAACTATTCCCATCTGCCCTGAAACAGGCATGTAGGAGAAGAAGGCTCTAAGGAGAAAAGTAAGAGAGTGGCTGATGTTCAGGGTGAACTGACCACTATGGAAAGTTTAAGAAGAAACAACAAAAACCAGAACCAAAACCAAACAAAAAGGCAAAACACTTTTAAAACAGGCTTTGATGCAGGAGGTTTTGTATTCTTTTTATTAAAAATAAAGATAAAAGATTCTTGATTGAAAAGCTATCTTCAGAACAATAGCAAGCAAGCAATATAGTGGTTTCACACAGCCATCTGGTCTTCTCATGACTGCAACAGACACTATTAACCCTGATCTAGGTTTATTTTTTTTATTTAACTTTCTGATGTCAGTGGAAAGTGCTTACACATGCAGTATCAAGCCATTTTGTATAAATCTGTAGTAATGCTCTTAAAACCACGCAGCACTCAGAATCCAGGATTAAGGCTTTAAACCAGATGAAATATATATTGGGATTTCCAACAAGTTTTCTTTCTTTTTATAATGCAAATGTGTTAATGCTCTGACCTCAAAACTGAAAGACTAAAGTCCCAGATAGCTATCAAGAATCTGGCAAAACACTGTTCAGCTAGCACAGGCACTGAGAAAAACAGGACTCTCCCATCCTAAATAACAATAAAGAGACATATCAAAACTTGCGTCTCAATAACATTATTTTATTTCTATTCTAATCACAATTTGAGATAAGAGTCTTTCAGTACTTTCAGCTTTCTGCCTGTTAAAAAAAAAAGTGATTCCACAAAGTACAGTATTTTTGAAATTTGTAGCTTCTTGAAAGAAAATATATTAATAATTTAATACAAAAGACTGAAAAATGCTGAGGCATTTTTTCTGGCCTGCAAGCAGTTTATACTAAATAAATAATAAATAGATACAACAATAAATAGTTAAACAGTATCTTCTACTTTTGTGATTTTTAAGCACGTATCTTGTATCTTTCACAAATATATAACTTTTATTATTTCTTTCATTAAGGTAATAATCCAAATTTTAAAAGTCATGTGATGTACTCAAAACCAGCAGTAGACTGCTACTCACAGTTCTATGCTCAGCCCAATAAAACACAGCTCATTGTGTATTAGACATTCCAGATGCTCAGAAGCAACTGGTCTTCAAATAAAGAATAACATTGATTTTGTTAATTCTGCTTTTGTGGTTTCTGTTGTTTCCAACACCACCAAAAAATGATGTTACACATACTTCTAAATGAAATAAATATCATTTGTTTATGTACATACAGGAAAGAATAAAGATAATGCAGAAGTTGAGAAAGGTGTCCTAATTTGATGAATCTTTGCTTCTTAAGCACAAAGCAGCATGCGAGTGATTTATCAGCAGTGCACTATAGTGCCATTGTACAAACATTCATTCTCATCCTATTTTCCCTTTTGAAGGCTTCCTAAATGTTTATCATCAAAAAGCATGGCAAGCCTGTAGAATTGGCATCTTTGATCTATCCATGCAGCCACTTCTCATTGTGGTTATACTCTACTTGGAGGCTGGTAACAAGCAGAGTACTGCATAGGTGTATCCTGCAGTCTGTCCTGTTTAACATCTTTATCAGTCTCCCACAGGAGATGAAAGAACGTGCTCTTGCAGAGTTTGCAGATGTCACTAAATTGTGGGGGATAAATCAATATGCTTGAGGGCAGGGCTGCTGTACAGAGAGACTAGGCACAATCTGGAGGAATGGGCCAACCTTGTGAAAATCAACGAGGACAAACACAAAGTCCTGCAACTAGGAAGAACTCCTTGCAGGTTGGGGACTGGCTGGCCTGGGAGCAGCTCTGCTGAAAAGGACATGAGTCCCTCAGTGGACCATGAGCTCAGTGTGAGCCAGAAGTGTGCTCTGGCAGCAAGAAGGTCAACAAGAACCTAAACTGTATTAACAAGAGCATGGCTGGTAGGTCAAGAGAAGTGATTGTTCTCCTCTACTTGGTCTTCGTTAGACCACATGTAGAATACTGTGGTCAGTTTGCCCCTGCCATCTCCCCCCATCCCAGTCAAGGACAAGGAAAATATCAATCAACTGGAGTGAGTTCAGCTTCTTCATCAAGAAGGTGGAGCCAGGTTCTTCACAGTGGTGCAGGGTGAAAAGACAAGAAACAATGGACATAATGTGAGTAAAACACATAAGTTCATAGAATAATAGAATAGTTTGGGTTGGAAGGGGCCTTCAAAGGTCATCTAGTCCAACCGCCAAAGTTGAATATGACATACTGTTTATAAGGAGAAACCTTTTTACTATGAGGGCAGTCAAGCAGTGGAGCAGTTTCCCAGAGAGCCTACGCAATTTCTACAATTGCAGGTTTTCAAGATCCAGCTGGTTAAAACTGGAGCAACCTGGTCTGATCTCATAGATGAAGATGGTTTGACATTGAACTGGAGATTGCTTGATGTACCTTCCGGCGGGAAATGTTTATGGGTCTATGATTCTATTATTTTTTTTTATTTTATTATACATTCTGAAAAAACTCTTTACCAGTCAGAGTAGTTGTCCACTTTGTCCAGTGTGCTGTTTCTGACAGGAATCAATGGTGGCTGCCTACATGGAAGTTGAAGAAGATGTCAAGTGTAGTAGTATTGCAGTTCCAAGAAGGAATTCTTATCAGACTTCATGCTGGAACTCTCTCTTGGTTAACACCACACCTGTTTGATTCATCCTGCCACCCTAAACCTTTTCCCCATTCTGCTGCAGTATCAAATGGTTAAGGAAAGCCTCAAGTTAAAAACAAGACAGAATATGAGGGTAGAACAATACTACATTTGTCTAGTTTCTTATTATTTCCCTGTGTACACATCACAAATCATTTACAGTGAGGAGATATTTGGCTAAACAGACATTCAGTCTGACCTTCTATAGATGTTCAGATAGACAGCATCTGGCTTTGCAGGTAGCTATCAGCTTTTATATTTGTATAAATTTTAGATTCTCAATGCCACCAAAGCAGTCAGAAGTAAATGGAGACAATATCTGAAAACCATGAGCGCATGCATCCACCCCTTATGTGGGGAAAAAAAGTTCTTTTGTTGAGATTCAAAGTTTAATGTCAGCTAAGTAAAGTGAAAAAAACAGGAAATAATAAATTAATAGTGATAAAACTGATAGCCAGACTTTGCCATTCAGCCAGACGCACATCTATAAAGATCTGGCCAATTTTTTCTTGTAAACTTGCCAGGGAAGGGAAAAAACAAAACAAAACTACAACCAAACAAAACAAATCCAAAACATTGCCAGAATTTAACATAATGTATGATTTTGAGAATAATCCTTCAATCTGTCAGTCTTGTTGCCAAAACTACTGTGTGATAGTATTAAGCAACAGGAGCATGGACTCATTTCAAGCCCAGGTGCTGAGCAATTTGAAGTGCATGAGCTCATTGTTGTGAAACAATCATTCTCTTTGAGGGTCTTTGTGTCCTCGTCACTCCATGAACTGTGCTTATGGTGAATGTACATTTACTTGCCTTGTAGTTAGTGTCCACATGCAAATTTCCAAGAAGAGAGCACTGTCTCCTCCTTTATTTACAGGATGCTATCCCTAGAAGAAATAGAGCACCATAAAACAGCTGAAGTGGAGGGTTCAGCACTTATGGCAAGAGTAGTAAAGAAAAGTCAGAGAACAGATAAGCTCTGATCTATGTACTAGTTTCAGGTAACAGAAGAAAAAGAATTCTTCACATTCAAAAAGAAAGAACACTGTCAGTCAAATAGGGCTTAGCAATTAATCATAATTTATGACTCATGCAAATAGGGTTTTCCAACACCTGAAAATGTTAACTATGGTGGGACTTTTGATAGATCTTACAAATCAGTTTAAAAATATTTAGAGAGGAGTAAGCAGTATGCCAACTGATTCTGTAGCAAAACTCAGAGTCATTTCCAATGCTTGAAGTTATTTTCATGCAGCATGTGATTCATCTCGTCCAGCTTCAGCCATCCAGAAATTACTTGTCTGAGTCAAAGCTAGGTCCCTTTATACTACTTAGGAAAAATAGATGACATAAATCACCTTTCAGGGATGACTATTTCTTTATTTTGACTACAAAGCAGAACTAGAACAATGAGCTGAAATTCAGACATTTTAGCTGTGATTTCAGAAGTGTGTTGTTGGCAATTGGTTGACTTAGACAGTTTCTCAACCCAGTTACTTTTACATTTCTGTAATCCAGTGGTGTAAAGAGTGCAATACAGATTGAGGCAGAAAAAATATGGGTCTGCAGGGGTGAGGAATACTTTAAGGCAATATTGCCAGCAAATAGAGTTCTAGTCTAACTTTTAGATACACACATTGAAGTAAATCCATTCACAGTAATGCACTTCAATGAAGCTGAAAAATTTTGCACTTGTTTACTTCGGAATTGTAATTTCATTACCTATTCAAAACATCTGTTTTCTATTGTTAAGTGAAAATTGCAATATAATGAATAGCGAGAATTCTTTAACAAGCTCAGACAGCAAATCTGTGCCAGAGTTGGCTACTGATCAGTGAGTTATGCTTGCACTGGGCAGTACAGTGCAGTGCCAGGTGTAGTCCATCCACAAGGCATGGTTCAGTGCTGTGATGAGTAAAAGGGTTTTCCTGCACCCTGTATCCTGTACAGAAATAAGGCAAAGAAATAAAGCAGACTGAATTTGCATGACATGTATACCATGACAGCTGTCTAAAAAAAAGAAACTAGGTGTATTTATAAGAGGGAGGTAATATTTTTATTGGATCAACTGATACAACTTGTAGAAAAATTGCAAGCTTTTGGGCACATAAGCACTCTGCATGGGTTTCCTGTTGTTTTCCAACTATATGGAATTAGAAAAGCTATAAACTGAAGACAGATTTTATAATGGAAAAGATAATGAAAATTTAACTATGCAGCTCTACTATCACTATTATTTACTACAATGAATTTTTACATATATGGAATTTACATTATTTATTCTTAGCTTTGCTAACATCTTCAGAGGAAGAAAAGATATTAAAGTGGTAGAAGCTTAAGTCCTCCAATCACTCATGAGAAACAGTATCTTATGACTTAAAAACATACAACTTCCACAAATAACAGCACAGCCCTGGCTGAATAAAAGAAAGTTGTAACATTGAAGTAACGTCTTGCCACAAACTAGACATCAGGCAATGGCAAACCACAGATGAGTGAAAATCTCAACTTGTTAATTCATGAAAGGAACAACAACAACAAAAATAAACAAACAACAAAAAACTCCAACTTTGAGTTCATTATATTATTGATAGTAAATTATCTGCGCAGGATAACCATGTTGGGAGTAAATGACAACACTTTGGCAGGAGGGGCTGCAGGGGTGACCTCTGTGAGGCCAGCCAGTTCTGGCAGAACCACTATAGGACGCAGCTGATCCCCTCAGCCAATATAGAGGCACCTCTAGAAAAACGCATTTAAGAAAGTGCAAAACACTGCACAGGGAATGAGTAGAGAGGAAGAAAGTCTGTGAAAATAGCCCTGCAGACAGCCAGGTGAAAGAAGGAGGAGGAGGAGGAGAAGGAGGAGGAGAAGGAGAAGGAGAAGGAGAAGGAGAAGGAGAAGGAGAAGGAGAAGGAGAAGGAGAAGGAGAAGGAGGAGGTGCTTCAAGTGCGGGGGCAGAGATTCCCTTGCAGCCCATGGAGAAGACCATGGTGATGCAAGTTGTCTCCTTACAGCCCACGAAGGACCAGGGAGGAGAAGATATTCACACTGCAGCCTGTGGAGGACCCCACACCAGAGCTGATAGATATTACCTAAATGAAGCTGCAGCCTGTGAAGAGCCCAGTCTGGAGCAGAAGAAAGGTGTGAGGAGGAAGGAGCAGCATAGAGGAACTGTTCCAGACTAACCCCAACCTCTACCTCCCATCCTGCTGTGCTGCTCATGGAGCCTCAGGTGGAGGGGGCTGGGGGCACAAAGGAGTTAGGAGTGAAGGAGTGAAGTTGCGACTCAAAAAGGGAGAGTGGGAAGTATTGCTTCAGTTTTTGTCTTTGTTTCTCACCATGCAATTTTTATTTTTAATTGGCAATAAACAAAACTAAATTTCCCCAAATTGGGTCTGTTCTGTGACAGTAATTGGTAAATGATCTTCCCTTCTGTCTTGACCCATAAGCTTTGTTGTTCCTATTATCTCCCATTGTCTGGTTGAGGAGGGAGAGCAAGTGAGCATCTGGGTGGGGTTGCTGGCCACAGCTAACCCACCACAATAACTTAAACCACATGAAGGCAACATAAAAAAGCTTCATCCAAGTTTCCAGATACTGACGCATAGTTCAGACAAACAAGACTACTTTACCATAAATAAGACAGTTTACAGAACAACTTGTGCTGAAATTAACTGTACAGAAACTTTGTAAATTGCCATTATAATAAGAAGAATTATTCATCTGTCTATAAGTAGACATAACAGGTGAGATACGTTAAGCCCATAATTTACATGTGCTGCACTTTCTATAGCAAATCACTTTTTTCAGTTGTACTGATAAACCTTCAGAGTTCCTGATCCTAGGAGGAACAAGATTTATTTTTCACATTATTTATTAGAAATTCTGAAATCTCATAGAGGAAAAACTCTGTATGTGTTCCTCAGTAAATTTAGGAAAGAACCATATCAGGTAGTTTAACTTACACTGAGCATTGTGCTAACACAAATCCAATTCCTGGTTCTCAGTAAATCCTCAATCAGCCCCTTTCAGGCCCTCTGTACTGCTCTTCAGAAATCTCTTCAAAGGACTCTTCTATCGTCTCTGACTAGGAAAAGGAATTCAAGTTGGGTTTAGTCTCTAAATGCTTTAAAAAGCCTGGTCACAGGTTTATTCTCAGAAATAGAGATATCAGCACGCAGGGTAAAAGGAATTTTGTACTACACTGAGACTTCTATTTAGAAGTCCAGAGGGGGAATCACTCATCCCATTAAAGATGTTCTCAAGGGGTACTATGTTTCAGAAGCACCGTAAAACTACAGTCACTGATGCTGTTCTGTGTGGTATTTGATACAACCACTGAATTTCCTAAGCTACTGTTTATATTTTTAACAGTGTTATGTTAATCCTTTTCCAAAGTTATCATTGCTTTACAATTTTTTTTAAAGTTTTGTTCCTTTAAAAAAAATTCTTGATTAAGAGAAGAACTATTTTGAATATTTTAGCTATTAACTTTTGATCACATTTCAGTGTCAGCAAGCTACACCAGAAAATTCTCAAAGAGGAGCCATGTGTGAGTTGTGCTGATGTAACATGTTGTTACAGAGGAGGATTTTGTCTTCATTTCAGTACCTCCGTTTTACATTAAGAAGTCTTAGCTCTGAAAGATTAAGTATTGCTAAAAAATTTTGGTTTGGTGTCAAAGGGTGGTCTTGTGATTGGTGGGCCAACCAGATTAGATCAGTTATAATATTCATGTGATAAACCTATTACCAAAAAAAGCCTGTGGAAAGGAGGATCCCATTTTTTTTTTTCCTGAATAATTTCCCAGGTCTGAGGTCTGAAAGTATTTCGTCATTAGATCCAGCACACTGTACTATGTAGGCACAGGCTTCCATGCCCCTGAAAGAAGCAAAACGTTCACTTTAAAATGTAATGAGAAACTACACCTACATAATATCTCCACTGCATACCCATAAGAAAAAATGATCAAACAAAAATATTCATGCAGTGTCAGAAGACATAGAAGGAAATCGTGAAAGAGATTGCTGTGACTGTATCTTGAAGCATTCCAAATACAAATATTAACTATTAATCACAATGGAAAGGAAGACATAAAAAACAAGTTCTTAGTGAAAGACTGACAAAATACTAAATAAAGACTTTCAAGCTGAATGTGTTTTCCAGGTAGTATAGTGCAAACTTTAAAATACCAAATATAATATGACAAAAAGCATCTTTCACTACAAAAGACAAGATCTAGTCTTGGAAACATGAAAGTGGATAAAGAATAGTTTAAATATTTAAAAAAAAATATAAGAATCACCCTTTCAAACTTAATTGGAAAAAAAGTGCTCTTACTGCTTCCAGATGCTACTCTGTGTTTCATTATTAACTTCACTTAGAGCTGTAGGTGTTCATTAGCTCTGAAATCAAAGCACAAGTGCTTCAGTTTTGGTCCACCAAGATGGAGGCTTACAAACTTACTGTGCATTATTTTCTCCATTTGTAAAATATGGAGAAAACCCTTTTTCACCTCACAAGAGGTTTTGTGGAAGTTAAATGATTATTGGTTTTAATAATATAATGATATGATATGATACGATACAATACGATACGATGCAATGCGATATGACATGAGGCGATACGATACGATATTCTGGAAATTTCTACTCTTATTTTTGAGCTACTTATTGAACATTGTTTTATAATTCAGTCCTTCTTTCACTGAAAGTGCCATTTTACTATTTTCTGTGGTTCTCCTACTGACATTATCATTGTCATGAGGATGTTCTTTTATAATAAGGATTGTTTTCTGTGTTATCAGTTTGATTGACTAGATATTTACAGAGGCAAAAAAAAATTTAATAAAAAATTTAAGAATGAAAAACTATAACAACATGAAAATTAGTGACAATGAGGTATATGCAGGTGCTGAATGAAGCATTTGGGATATAGAGTCTACAGTAGTTATATTGTTTTTAGGAAATATTAACGGTTATATAATATGTCTTTGGTACGATTGAACATGATCCCTGTGGTTTTGACCCTCTTATTATTTAAAAACTTCTATAAAGAGCTTTGAATCATTGCTTTTTATACTTGTTACCCTGATAGATCCAAAAGCCACAGACAATTCTAATCTTATCAATTAATCCTCCTAGCAGAGCTTAGCCCCTTAAGTCTTACAAATTTAGCAGTGCAGGAGTCAGACTTAGTTACACATGGATGCCGTAGATTTCATTTCTATCAACCCATAGTAAACTATAAAAGGATCACATGTATTTACAGGGTCCATTGATGATTTCCTAGAGATCAAGTTGCAAATGTTTGGTGTTATCAAACCTAATAAATAGGCTATTAGTCACCTCCTTGTAAGGCCTTGGATTTGAAAAATTCAAACTTTGATTAATGCCATCTTTGCTTTCAGAAATAACTATTAAAAATATTGAAGCAAATCAGTTTAGTTGTAATGTCACGTGAAACTAGGAGTGAGCAAGAGGAAGCAAAAAGGGGATGTCTACATTTCTGTATAACTATGATGTCCCTATCACTGCATAATTTATTTTAAGCATTTGGAATATTTAATATCACTATAGAAGGCCTTATGCAGTAGAAAATAAAAAGTGTTTCTTATGAGTGTACTTGTGCATATTCATGCATGCATATAACCAAATGAAACACATTCTTGGTCCTTTGGAATGTATTGCTTTGAAATGATATTTAGATTTCTGTATGAAAACAATTTCACATAAATGTAAATAAAATAAACAGGACTACCAGGCATTTTTTTCTCAGAAGTTAAGATTCCCAGACCATTTTTCCAGGGATTTTTAGACATTACAAAATGCCACCATGATAAGAACTTCCTGTGAATATTGCTCATCGCTCCCTGGAAGAAAAGAAACTGAACTCAGAGTCCTAAGTTAATAATAGAAGCATATATTGTAGCCTACTGACACTTTCCTGTCTTAGAGGCTGGTGAGTTGCTCAGGCTGGCTCCTGTTTTTCTTTGCCAGTTGTTGTTTCAGAGTCCACTTTGAGTATGAAAATAAAATATTAAGTTTGCCACCAGGAAAGATTCTGTTCTTTCATATTATATTTCCCTGTGTGATAAGTCCTGACAAAGAAGTGAGAACTATTATCAGAAGTGGCCATATGTCCCAGATCTCTATTACTTACCTGCAGAAGGGTCTCAAACAAATGTGTTTTGTAACTAATGATTCTACTAATGACAGCTCAAACAAAGGGTGCAGGACATTTTAATTTCATAATGTGTCACGTTTAAAGACATGAACAGAAGTTAAAAAAAAAAAAAGAAATGCTTTTTGTAAAAGTTTAAGGTTTCCAAGTTTAATAAAATTCAATGCTGCAACAAAATTAAGACTTAAACAATATATCAAAGAGACCTATCATCTGAGGTAGAGATACCAATATATCCAAGACAGCTCAGTGTTTAGTTGCTGGAGTGAGAAGCAGCAGAGTCAAACTGAACCACATAAGGATGTGAGTCTTCAGTGTGTCATTCGTATCTCAGGCAAATGGTCAAACCTCAGGACTGTAAAATCCAGCTTTTCAATGCATTCTCTCTGGCATGCTTCCCCATTATTTCAGAGACTAAAATGTGCACTTATTGTCTCAGAGAGACATAATCGTGCATTTCACTTGATTTTGAAAGAAACACCAGAACCTACCCGTCCAATTATTTTTCAGTTCTAAATAGTGATAGCTCAGGGCTGAACTTCTCTCAAGTTTCACGATTTCTTTAATGTGAAAACCTCTCTTAATGAAATCTTATCTAGACTAATAAATATTGCTGGGAAAAAGAACTGAAAGTGCTGCCAAGTAAATCATAACTTCCTCTCCCAATGAGTATCTGTGTACAACTTTGAGGCAAATCATAGGAGAATGAGCATTACATAGGCCATCAGCTTTCTTGAGATCATTCAGGGTCTACGTTTACCTTTTTATTCTATTTAGATTCCATAGTTTCAGTACATTCACAACGTATGAATCAGAGCATGATCTGAGTGAAAGCAAACTAGATGTGATTCATTGACAAAATATTTGCTAGGGTAAGAAACTCTTTGCCTGAAACTTTGTTGATGTACATGTATCTCTGAGAAGTGTATGCTCACCTTTAGTTCATTGACTACAGGGGTCTTACTGCTACTCTTGACAACCTCGGATTTTCAGACAGGAAATAAGTTTCGTAATGCGACTTATAATTTTAAGACACCAAGATGTTGCAGCTGCTCCTCCTCAGGCTACATGTGAGGGCTGAAAATTTCAACATGAACAGCTATACATTTCCTCAGTGCAAAGAACAGATATATTCAAAGAGTAAACCTCTGCACAGTCTCCATGTCTCCTACTATGTGCAGATCACCTTATGCCTGGATATCTTTAAAGTTAGAATCATAGCAGACCAATGCAACACAACTGGAAAGTGACTGAAAATGTTTTCAGGTAGAACAAGACAAAAAGTAGGAAGTTCTTTGAATTGTTTATGCTAGCATTAGTACTCGAGACTGTCAACATGTCCAAACTAACTTTTAAATAATTTGTGAGCCATAATAGATTAAATATCAGCATAGAGCTCAGTGTCAGTGAATGAATCCTACTTCTCAGTTACAGGAGTTTCCAGATTATGCCTTTGCATTTCATTCTCCAGACTTTGGCTGATAAACTCTGATCAACATCTGTTTCACTTCAGTGTGCTGTATACAGTATTTATGCAGTTAGGTCTTTTGATCAATCTTTTTGTTTGATGTTTTGGTTAAATTTACAGAAGATTTGTGTGTTTGTTTGTTTGTTTATGGGGAAAGATGACTATACTGGGAGACTTAACAACTAGGCAGTTATTGATCTTCAATATGTTTGCTTCATCACTTAGAAATAGTGAGTAGTGTTTTATACACCTCCATAACAAAAACACCACTTATGCTACCAGCTAACTGACATTTCAAAAGAAATTTTATTTAATACATGTTATGAAGTAAATGAAATATAATAGATATAATATAAATTATAGTAAAATATGTTATTAAGTATTATTATATTATTGCATGCAATATACAACACATTATTATTATAATGTAAGTCATGATTTATCGTATGTGACAATATAGTTTATTGTATAGTACATATTTATATTACATATTTTAGAATTTTTATATGTTTGGCAGCAAAAAACATTTCAAAAAGTATATTTCTAGTTTAAACTTTAATTTTACCAGCTAGAACTTTTTTTCCCAGGCTCTGAAGTAGTCTGGGTCTTTTGCATGCTGTACATTTATATATTGATTTTTGTATATTTTACTGGACCTAAAATAATGTATTATGTGTGATGACAATTCATATACCTAACCTTGCACAGAAGCTAGAATATTAAGTCAAGTACACAAATATCGCTACTCTTTGCTAGTATGGTTATTGGGCTAAAGGGTTTGTTCAGTGCTCTATCTTTATAGGGCAAATGGTCAAGAAAATAATGTTGTCTACATTACGAATTTTTAGTGCAGGCATGATTGCACAAATGTACAGTATATTTACTTGGTCTAAAACACAATCTGCACCAACATAGCTTTATCTTAATTTCTAACTTGACTGAATACTGCAACACTGGAAATCCTCTATTTTACTAAAGAAGACTTCAATAGGAAACTGAAGCTACATAGTTAATAGGAAGTCATTGGTAGAAAAATCTTTTCTGTCTGGATAGCTGGACTTCATTTAAGTACTCCTCTCTCCCATTAAATGTTCTGTAGCAAATGTAAACATCTGGTATAAATACTGCCACATTATAAGGAAACTTAGAAGTACATCAGAGTCTGAATTCTTCCTGTGACATTCTTAGTTGTCTATATTGAACAGTCGTCTGCATTGCTGTGCACTTATAGGTCCTAGTCCACATATAATACATCAGCTCCCTTTCACAGAAACCAAGGAAATAGAGAAGTGAAAGAGGTCCAGTATAAGTCAATGTCTCATCCAAAAATGCAGTTCACAGTATAGCTCCACTCAGCAAGTTCTTAAAGGGATTAGGTTCAGGTGTACATATCCATAATTTATATACTTGATCTCTATATGAGATAGTTTACAAAGCACCTGTGTAGATATTAGCCAAAAACAAGGAAATTTTTCCAGTAGGGATCAGGTGAGCAGTCTAATATTGGAGACAACCACATCCAATGTAATAATGTAATTGACTTCTTTTTTAACCAATAGAAACAAATAAATACTTTGAGTATGATATTAAAATATATTTTAAAAAAGGTCAGCTGAATCTTGCCCTAAAAGTGCCCATGTGTCCCCTCTGACAGTAATTTGAACCAAAGACAATTAGTTAATATTTAAAGATAGAACACAGATATCCCACTCTTAAAGCATTGTTTAGACACCTAAATCAGTATAGAAAAGAAGACACAATCATCACTAAATTTTTCAAAGAAGAATAGGATCTAGAATGATGTAGTGAGTTGCCATGAAAACAAGGGCTAAAATCTGAGATGATGTAATTGGAGACTGTGGCAAAGCACTCCATGACCAGACCATGTTCTCAGTAAAGATGAAAGGCTCATCTTCAGGAGTTTTATTAATAGGAGGGATTGTTTTTACTTATGTTACAGCATCCATATTTTCTAGACTTGTATTTCACTTTCTCTTGTTATTCATCAACATTAGACACCTTCAAAACCTGAGTACAGATAGCACTATTCTAATGGATTGCATAACCATGAATCAATAAAATGCTTGACCTTTGCTCCAAAGTGGGCCATAGTAATGTGTGTTGAATTATTTTGTATTCATCAAGGCCTCTGTTTGTAACAAAATAGTTAAGAAACTGTCCACATTTTTCTTATGGGTCCTTTTTTAGGTTTGGACATGATAGGCATCAGGTCTAGGAAATAAACTGCTCAATCTGTTACAAATAAAAAAAATATTTCCTCTTAATAGATGCTTCAACCTATACTATTACTTTGGCAAAGTTTGCACCCTTTTTCCATTTACCTTTGGTGAATGCTTATGGACTAAAATTTTAATGACGAGGACAGTTTCAAAGATCCATCACACCAGTGTTTGTGGCTACTAAATGTCAAGTTCCTAACTTTTAGTTTGCATCGTACAAGTCAGAACCCTACTGAAATCTAGAAACAGCCTGAGTAAATTACATAGCCAACTAAAGAAAAGAAAAACAGAACTGATGTTTTCGTCTTGTCATAATTAAGCAATGTCATGTCACCATTGAGTATATGCCAGTTGCTCAGGGTTAAAAACAAGAAAGTAAAACAAAGATAAAAGGAGGAGGAGGAGGAGGAGGAGAAGGAGAAGGAGAAGGAGAAGGAGAAGAAAAAAAGGAGAAGGAAAAACAGGTAAAGAAAAAAAAAGCAAAAGTTGTATGTTTTTTTTTTTTCTAAGTCAGTTTTATATTTGTACTGTAACTACATGGCAAAGTTTTGGCAGCAAGGTGGTGGGGCATGAAGGGTCTGCAGTAGTGGCTTCTGTGAGAAGACACCGGAACCTTGCCTTGTGTTGGGCAGAACAACATATTTAAGAAAGAGTAAATAACGCTGAGCATTAGCAGCTGGGAAAGGAGTGAGACAATGAGAGAGGTACAACTATGCGGACACCAAGGCCCTTGAAGAAGGAGGGGGAGGAGGTGTGCCAGGTGCTGGAGCAGAGGTTCCCTTGCAGTTCATAGTGAAGACCATGGTAAAGCAAGTTGTCCCTCTGCAGCCCATGGAGGACCCCACACTGGACCAGGTGGATGCATCTTGAAAGAAGCTGCAGCCTGTGGAAAGCCTACACTGGAGCAGGCTCCTGGCACAAGGTGTGGACTGTGGGAAACTCATGCTGGAGTAGTATGCTCCTGAAGGACCGCATCAGCATGGAAACAACCCACGCTGGAGCAGTTCTGGAAGAACTGCAGCCTTGTGGGAAAGAAGCATGTTAGAGAAGTTTGTGAAGGACTGTATCATGTGAGAAGGCCCCTAAACTGGAGCAGGGGAGGAGCATGAGGAGGGAGGAGCATGAGGAGGAAGGAGCAGCAGAGACAAAACGTTGTGGACTGACCACAATCCCCATTCCCCATCTACCTGTGCTGCTCAGGGGGAAGAGGTGGAAGAGTAAGGAGTGAAAAGTGAAGCTGAACCTCGGAAGAAGAGAGAGTTGAGGAGGAAGGTGGTTTTAGATTTGTTCTTATTTCTTATTATCCTACTCTGATTAATTGGCAAGAAATTAAATTAATTTCCCCAAGCTGAGTCTGTTTTTACCATGACAGTAATTTCTGAGTGACCTCCCTGTCCTTATTTCAATTCACAACCTTCTCATCATATTATCTTCCTCTGTCCAGCTGATGGAGGGGGAGTGATGCAGTGGCTTGGTGAACATCTGGCGACCAGCCAAGGTCAACTCAACACAATATTCCATTAAAAAAAAAAAAAAAAGAAAAAATTATGGTGATCCAGAGCATACTCTAGTGCATCTTTGGGGGGCAGTTAAACTTTCCTCACAGCACTCTGACAAAGATAATGTATTAGTGACAGATGCATGTTTTCTTGAACTTCCTGTTGAGTCATTTCAGTCACTTGTTAATCATGTCAGAAAGTGATAGTTATTCAGCTCTGTAACCTATATAGTGTGAAAGGTCCTTTCTGTTGTGCTAAGCTAATCCATTTTCATCTAGACTAGTTGAAATTCTGAAAATATAGTCTATATTTTCTACATAAAGACTGGGATATGTTTTGTGTGGTATGTATTTGCTAGGAAGCTAGGCTAAGTTCTTCAGTAAGTCATTCATCCCACTCATTTTAGGAGTCTAGCTTATGAATGTTCTTCCAAATTGTTCTCTGGAGTTACTTCTTTCAGTCCATTTCACAAAGAAAAAAATAGACTACAGTTTCAGATTAGAGGCATAGTTTTCAGATAGGAAGATGAGGCAGCTATGACCTTTTCTTACAAAATTATAGAGAAGCATGAGATCATTAAGTGAGAGAGAGTTAAGTTTTCCCTTTGTGGTTTTTTTTTTTCATTTTGACATAAGGACAAATGGAAGACAAAACAAAACAAAAAATGCTTTCTTGAAGGTTCTTGAAGCCTGTAAAAGTGAAGTTAGTTCAATCTTTAAGGGAAAATTTGAATACTACATCTGTCCCTTGCGTATGCTAATGATTTTGGCACTTATAAATAAAACGAACAGTGCAGTGCAGAATAATTGCTTATTTCCGAAAACTTCATAAAGATTTTTATTATCTATAGTTACCCTTTGTGCTTGGATGAGTGCTTTAAAATCTCCCTCAGTAGGCATTGATACAGCAGACCATAGCACCACTAAAAAAAACATTATAGTCTATTATGTCAATGAGCTGTGCATGAAGAATTTCCTTAGTAGTATTTATTGGCACAATACACCATGACAACCGCAGAATATATGATTATGCTTTTGGTGGAGGAATCATAACAGTTACATTAAGATCACATGGAAATTAAGTAGCAGTGTCCCATGCACTTGAACCAAAATTGTAATAGCTTTAAATGGTCTCCCATGGTCACCATGGTTGAAATGGAGAATAATTGTCAATGTAACCAGACAGACCAGGTTCTTTCATAATGAGGTCTTATTTATTATTTTCCACATTTTTCCCCTGTTAATGTTAAAAATTATTCTTGTTAAAATGTGCAACAAGTTTTCATTTAAAACTCCAAAAGCCATGAGACTCAGACTGACTTTTCTCTCCATATTTAACTTTTTTCATTGCACCTTGAAGTATTATAGGGGTCTAAAAAGACTGTGTGATCTTATTGACTATGTGTGCCATAATCCTCCCTAAATACAAAAGCTGTGTAAAAATAATCCAACAAAAGCCAGGAACTACAGAGTTAAGGCTTCTTATTCCATCCTAATACAATCCACATGTCTGGGGATTGCACTTGATGCTCTTTGGTTCTGGACAGATTGGCTAGTAAAACACTGAGCTGATTCAGGATGTGATGCTGTTATGCCTCTCCTTTTCCCCCACTTCATGGGGAGATAGAGAATTGTGCAGTTTTCACCAGATATTTGCTAATTAGCAAAGTGTAAACTCACCATAGGTTGTCAACACAAACACATTCAACGTAACGGGGTTTTAAAAGAACTGTTGAAATCTCAATGTTCAGTCTCTCCAGAGATGCCTTATGTGGAGTTCCTAATATTTTAGTTTTTACTCAGGGCTCTCAAATCTCTGGTCACCTCTGGAACTTTCTGAAATCTATACTACCATAGGCAAAAGTCAACAACCATAAAATGCTTATGTGGTTCTTCCTCATAACCAGGGCAAGAGCCATTACAGATGTTATTCTTTATAACAACACTTACAGAAGTCTGCTGTAAAGGATTAATTCCATGGGTTTCTGTCAATATAGAATTATATTCCATGAGACTGAAGTTAGGAAAAGTATTCACTTACCTGACAGTCAGAAGTTCCTCAAGTTCACAGAAACAGCACATAAAAAGAACCTTGTCATGTTGGAGTAGACACCAGTGATTTTGTCAAAGTAAATATTTTCTTTCAGAGAATGGAAAATAAAAATCAGTAAACACTAATTGACATTTTCATTCTACTCATGTAAGGCTTCATGTGAAACAATGAAGTAGCATTATTCTTCACCTCTTTTTTTTATTGGTCTTTGTTTTGGGAATTTTTTTTTCATGTTTGATTTTTTGTTGTTTTTGTTTTCTGTTTGTTTGTTTTTTATGGACTACATATCTTTTTTTTTTTTTTTTTCCTTTTGAAAGGAGAGGATATTTCACACTGAGATCTAGTTTTTCCTTGCCTTCTGCAAAATGGGTGAAAAATACTTCTATAGTTGTTTGGTGAAACTGTGAGCAGTCTGTACATGATCAGCCAAAATCTAAGACAGTGGATAATCAGAGTGGAAATATATTTAAAAAAATAACAATCCTCTAACTTTTCAAAATGCCTCTTTTAAGTATGAGATGGATTTTTAAATATTGAGAGGTCCTTTTATTAAACATACTTTTCCCAAAGTAGTCCAAAAATTAATTGAAGTTACCTCTGTCATTTGATAAAAGAAATAAGTTGTTTTGTCATTAGTATCTGTTTTGATATCAAAACTACTAAATCAAAATGAACACAAACTTTTTAATTAATTCCTTCTGAGTGAAATCAAGCTAAATATAAACATAATTTATAGTGCTAGTCAAAATAACATCCAGCATTTGAAAATGTAATCCAAAATCTAACATACAAAGCAAGTCGTTCTTTCAGCGGTGTCCTCCCCTCCATCTTCTTAATTATAGGTCCTAAACAGACTTTTCAAAGGCTGACAATAATCCTATATAACTCCTTTTGTAGAATGTTAAATAGGATCAAAATATTGTATTAAAGAATGAAAAAGATAAAAGTAGCAATTACAGTTTAATCTCCCCACTTACAGAGCTTCCACTCATTTATTTCCACTTACTGCACTTATTGCCCACCGCACTGCTGTTACCTACACCATCATGGTAAAAATAAATACAAAATGTGTGCAGTTGGAGTATGGACATGGTTGTGAAAGACTTACTCGTTTCATGTTGTTCTGAAAAGACACAGGGAACAAAATGGTTCTGCACTGTGACTCCTTAAAGAGTCCTTGAAGAAAATGTAATGCAAATTTTATTCTATTTTTATGTTGCATACTGTGCTCATAATAAGTGAATTTTTTTTTCAATAGGGATATTATTTAAAACACTTATTTTATGCTTCCTGGATCAGTATTAACCACAAGCATGGAGGACACACTTATTTAAAAAATGTAACATGTCATGTCACTGGATTAACTGTTTACAGTACCATGGTATTGGAATTTTATATCATGGCCTTGGTTCTTCTATTTAAAACAACTTAAATATTTATAAGGTTTCTAAGTAACATTTTACAATAATGCAGTTTAAAACTACTATATTTTTGGGTCATTAAGTAAATATTTTCTCACATTCAGTTGTTCTGCCTTGTTAAAGACAATCTTGGATCACTGTTTCAATATTGTTGTAATTTTCTTGACTTGTTCTGTTGTGAGAGGTGCATTCTTCTGGAAAGTGGAATGTCAGCCTCACATGTTAGCCAAAAAAGATAGTTCATGAATACAGAAGAACTAAGTCTCTCAATGACTGTGCTTCAGCCATGGGACTCACTGCTACAAGAACTAAAATCACTGTACCTTCAGAAATGCCGACAACTCATTCTACAAAAGAAAATATAACAAAAAAAGCCTAGCCATCAAGTTGAAAAAGACAATAAGAGAGAAAATAAATCTGCAGTATCTAGGTTGGGTAAGGTACTATATATATTACTAATAAATACAATATCAATTAGATATAACTTCACTAACTTGAATTTGTACTATGCAGACTCTGAGAACAGAAAAGGGAGACCTAAGTTCTTCTAGTCACCTGAATGCTAGCAAATAGAGATTTATAGTGTATACTCAGACCACCATACCTCTGTCCACTGGAACAATAAATTAACTGCAAATAACCTAGCTGTATTCAAGAGTTAAATGGCAGAGGAATTCACTGGAGTACTTTGGAAGAGTTGTGATAGAGTCCCAGAGCAGGGATAAGATCTTTTGTTTTTCTTCCATATTTTGCTTTGAAACCTCTGACCTTGGAATGATATTCAGATCAGTAAGGAAAGAATAGGGAAGAAAGTTGTAGATCTTGCTATGGAGAAGAGTAACAATTTTGAGAGAGACAAATGTGGCTGTGGGCTTAGTGATGGATGAGAGCATGATTCCTGTGAAAATGAATGGACAATGTAAAAGAAAGTCTGATCTTGCAAACGTTATCAGATCTATCTTTTCGTTAACATTGTTAGCTAAATGTATATTCTGCACAAAAACTAGTAACACATGTTCAGTACAATACACAAGCAGAATGTACATACACTTGTGTTGAGCATGTTGGGATATAGCTTGAAATAAGCAGAGATAGAGCTATGCCAGTTTTTTTCACTATTTTTACCATTTTCTTTCAAAATACTTCCGGAATGTTCTGAGAGATCACAAGATACTATAGAAAAGTTTAATACTTAACTTCGAAAAAATATACCAAGTTAGTCATCCTGACATATGCCACTTAAGAATCCATAGGGTTTACTGTCTGGCCTCCAAGTGTTTCACAAGGAAGTCCTAAGTCTCCAACATATCCTGTCAGATGGTACTTGTTATGTAGCCTGGGCTGCTAAATCAAGTGTTTGAAGGTGTCATTCATTTCAAGGTTAAGATACTTTCTCTTGCTCAATACTATTAATGAAGTCAAAAGAATGAGTCATCTAAACAGTCACAAGGGTGAGATTCAGAAATGTGTCTACTACCAATTGAGTATGGAAGGATGTATCTTCCTTAGGTCATATGTCCCCTCCACTAGACCATTCGGGATGCCTCAGATAATCCTAGTGTATCCCAGGATAACTAAGTGTCTATGTTTGGACAAGCAAGTCCCATTCTAGGTCTTTACTTGCCATAATGATAGCTTAGACACCTGTTTCACACATCTACATACACACTTAAGTGTAGCTGTGTTAATCTAGCCTGAATTCCATACACAAAGTTTCTACAGAAAATAGTCTCATTCATGTAGGATGAGGAAGAAGAGTGGTGTGTGAGGAAATTAAATTTCTATTAACACTGGAATAAGCAGGGCATTTATATCAGAACCCGCATTCAGGCAGAAAAAAAAGAAAAAATCAGAGGAACAAAATATT
Source organism: Caloenas nicobarica (assembly GCF_036013445.1). Classification (NCBI taxonomy): domain Eukaryota; kingdom Metazoa; phylum Chordata; class Aves; order Columbiformes; family Columbidae; genus Caloenas; species Caloenas nicobarica. The sequence continues at coordinate 179,574,053 of NC_088245.1, forward strand.
TCTCTCCTGAATGTGAGAAACACTCCGGTTCTCAAGTTTTGAGAACACAGGTATGTAAATAAGTTTTTTTCTTCTTCTCACACTCTGTACCTCAAAAAACCTTAAAACATTGGTTTATGTTTGTCAAACTAAGTAAATGTATTTTATTTTGTATCATTTCAAGAATGATGCAAAGCAAATGTGAACTGGACTTCTATCTTTAAAAATCTAGAAGTCTTTAAATTAAGCTAGATATGTGTCATGTTCAGATAATTAATTTAGCAGAAGTTAAGCTCCGTGCAAGGTGGCTAGGTCAAGTAACCTCAAGTTGGCACTGGAAGTCTAATCGTGCTCAATGGCCAGTCTGGCGTATAGATTTACGAATAGTATAATATAAATTATATGTCTGGGCACATTAACGTTGAATTCTCACCACCAGATTCACAATAGTGCAGGCCAGTCATTTGTTAGAGAGGGAATAACAGCTTCATTCTCTTTTATTCTCACAAAAATTTTCCGATATTTCCCATTTGTTCCTGAACCAATCGTTTTTCTAATTATTATTATTAAAATAAAAGGAAGAAGTGAAGTCTGCATCTATATTTTAGGTAGGTTTTTTTTGTCAGTAGGCAAACAAAAATAAAAATAAAATCAAACTTAATTTTGCACCCCAATACAAAGGTGGCTAGTTCACAATCTGTAATGGAGAAGGCATAATGGAATTTTACTGAATGTAACAGAATTTTTTCTAATGATTGAATTATCATTTGTATTTCGTGTTTTAAGAAATAATTCTTTGTTGAGTGCTGAATGTCATCTTTCCTTTTGTCAGAAAGTAAATTAAATAGCTCAAAGGAGCTTTGTGCAGAAGTGTTTGTTCCTTTATTCTGTCCCAGAATGTTGGGAATACGGATAGACTCCTTTCTTTGCAACAGGAAGTGTCATAGCTTTGACAAGAACATAAGAAGGATAGTTGTGAGCAAAGACAAAATGCAAATAATATGGCTAAGGGCTCGATTAGGGAATAACCAGCACAAGTGTGAGCCATTATTACCATGTCAAGCTTTCCTGAAGTCATTTGAAGCTCCAAAATATTTACTTTGGGATTGATTTGGAAAAGTCTGAAAAATAAACCTGGACTATTTGCTACAACTTTGCTGATAATATGACACACAAAAAAGCTATTTCCTGCATTCATCAGAGATAGATTCAAGCTGCTTATCAGTAGAAATTAGAACGAGCACTGTTCCTAATTGGGCAAGACACTAGTATCTCATAACATACAAATAGAAAAATCTTTATGAAACCATTGTTGCTTCTGTTTGCTCTCCTTTGAAATATGACAAGAGTTAAGCACAAAAATCTATGGGAGTCAGGCACATAAGCTGCCAGATCCACAAACTGTAGGACTTTAGGGACCTTAGTTCAGGCTATTCATAATTTACTAACCTCTTATCAGCTGCTATCTAATTTTGGAAGTGCCTAAACTGTCTAGATAAATTTTTGTTAGTAAGAACTTTTATTGCCAGGGTTCGAATGCCATGAAAAACATTGAGTGCTTAGACCACAGTGGGATGGACATAGTCCAGGGAACCTTACTAGGATGATTGAATGGGTATGGTCTGAAAATTCATGTTGGACCAAGAACAGCACCAGTTCCACATCCAGTGACCCAGCATTTGGAGATGCTTAGAACATTCCTCAGCTGCATCATTTAAGGTTATGACTCCAACATAGCTTCACTGAAACCTTCAGTCAATGAGGGCATCAGACTCTTAACTTAATTTTTATCTCTTTTTAGCCAAATTAGAGATTCAACCATGGGACACACATATCACAAATGAATGCTCAACATCCCTCCTTTTGAGAGCTTTTGTGTGAAGTCTAATAGAACAGGCAGTCTTTTCTTTCAGTGTATCAATCACAGCAGGCTCTGTTGGAAGTGAAATAACTAACATGAAACTTGCCTCAGAACTGCGGTATGAACTTCAGCTCACAATGACTCAGTAATGGTAAGACTTGGCTAGTTGATTACCCACAGCTTTAAGACAAACTTGAGCCTGCAGGGAGTGTTATCGCTAGAAAGTTAGGCAATAAGACATTTCAACTTTCCTACAGTCATATGTGAAGAGGAATTTTGCAGAAAGAGATTTGAAGGTATTCAACTGACAGTGGAATGTCTTAGCAGTAACAGAAAATGTTATATAAGTGTTTTAGAAAGGTTTGTATTACTACTCTTTATGTCCTACTTAAAGAAATCCAACAATATGACACTACTGTAAAGATCTGCTATACCTGTAGGGCTCCTCTCCATACTAAGCCTTGGGTGTTTGTCCAGCCAGGTGAGTTTATAACTTCCTTCTCTAATAATGTGTCTGAACCATTATTAAATTTCAGTGACAAATTTCCACTGACTTCACTGAACAATGGAAGAGGGCTAAGACAAGTCATAAAAGTCCAGTACTTTCCAGTTACTTAGGCATTTGAATGTCATTGGTCTCAGTGGGAGTCATGTATCAGATGTGTTGAGGGATCTGCAGTGTGGCAGAACCACCTTTGAACAAAAACTATGAATCGCCCAGGGGATCTGAGTACCAGGGTTACATAAATGTAGCTACACTCCTTATCTTTTCCTAAGCTGTTCAAAAGTCAAGCAAGAAGGTCAAAAGAAATCAAATTTCACACAGTGTTTCAATTTCAAGCATTCAGTCCTGTCCAGAAAATAAAAACAAGACCTGTGTACCTTTCCTCTTGTATTATCTTGAGGTAGAGATGGATGGCCTGCAACCTGATGGCCGGGAACCTAACGCAATGAGTAAGTACAATCACCAAGACGTATTTTCACCTGAACCTAACTCGTAGTTCATCTGCCAGTCCCTCTAGGCAGCCCCGGGGCCTTAGGCACCTGCGAAATTTGCATAGGCAGCAGTTTCACTGAGGAGGAAAGCCAAAAAGAACCCACAAAAAAACCCCAAACAGTGTTTTGTCTAAAACAGGAGCATAGATCACATTATAGCAGCACCAAAACCCACACTGTTGATAATATTGAGGGCACAGAAATAAATAATCATTTTTTCCTTTCCTAACCAGCTCAAATGGAATAAACAGGGACAATAGCTTAGGTGCCTTCTCCCTCCTTATCTCTTGTGACAGAAAGCTTTATGGGCTTCTATACTGTTCCTACTGTCTCCCTGACTTTGTCAGTATTGGTGAGACAGTAGAGGTGGAAGATACACAGCAGAGTGTTGACAGCTCTGCTTGGCTGTGTTATTTTTCCCCACGTGTAATACCTGAGATGTCTCATTGATAATACTTTCTTTTCACAGGACTACTCTATTTTCTGAGTTATACTGACTGCCCTTCAAAATCATGGTCTGAAGGTAAATTAGTAGTGTCTACTGGGCCTACTCTAAGCAAAACTACCAGAAACGTGTTTCATAAAAGCATCCTGTATGGTATCACACTGCCAAAAAATGGGCTACCCAGCTCAAGATACAGGCTCAGTCAAGCCTGGCTACATTTCAAGACTATAGAATTACAATATTGCCCTTCTTTATGGTAAATCCTACTTATTGCAATCATCATGATCCAAATGCTCAAACCAATGCTATTGTATATTAAACTGTAATCTAAATTATAACTGCTTCAGGGATTGCTTTAGACTCTGATTACAGGTTGCACTACCAAAAATCAGTGATACAGGTGTTAAATTATCATTATAATGGTCTCGTGGTGCAGAGAAACAGCCCAGAATACATTTCAGTTACTGCTGTAGATTCATAACACTCTAGAAGGTCCTTTAGCATGGAAGTGAGTGAATTCTTCCCATTTTCAGAAGCATAGACAGCTGGTGACCTCCTCTCTTTCTGCATTATTATAAAGCATTCTAACTTTAGTGGAGATTGCAAATAATTATCATAATAGTGATATTTGTTACAACAATGCACATCTGCTTTGGAACTAATCAAGTAATATGAGTTACATTTAAAAATAAAGACTTATGAATAAGTGAGCAGGAAAAAAGAAAGTGTGAAACCCATCTAACCAAAGTTTAGATAGCTGCCTTGTGCATCTACTTCTGAACTAGTCACACTTCAGTCTTTTTTTTATATATATATATATATATATCTCTCTCAACAATGGAATAGAATACTGAGCACTGTTCTCCTGACTTATTTTAGAAAATTGCTTTACTGTGAGATTAATTGCATCCAAGAGTTTCTGTTTCCTTCTAGTGACTACAAATAAAGTCGTAGGCCACTGGTCTGGATGCAGAAGTTTTCATCAGGCCAGATGAATCTCATCCACACTGTCAACCTATCAGTACTTTTAAATGGCAGGGTCCACTGCAAGGTCAATCCAGTCCAGCTGTGGGGAAAGGAGTACTGTTGTGAGACCACTAAAACACCACAAAATCAAAAGTATTTACTCTGCACTGGATGGTTTTAGTGGGAAGAGGAGAGAGATAAAGGCCTTTAGTCTGATAAATCCATGTTAAGAGTTCACTGGCTTCACAGTTTTTTCAGCTGAACTGCTTTCAACACCTGAACGAGCACCACTGCATGTACAAAGTACTACCATCACCAGTTCAGATGTGTCCTAACACAGCTGTGCTTTATCTACACTGATAAGTTAAATGCCTTTGAGTCTGTTCTCTGACACTGAGGCAACTGGCATAGGATGACTCTTGTTTTTACACTATTATCCATATAACTACAGTGTTGCTTTCTAAAGAGCATGGGCTACATTTAAAAAACCTGCAACTCTTGGCCCACCCTAATTCCCTGATGAAAATACAGGGGACAGTGTCAACTGGCCTGTGTCAGTTCCTGATACTTTCTGTCAATTTGGTAGCAAAGGGAGTGTTTGGGTCCTGAGGGCACTCACAGGTCTTATTGTCCATGCCCAGACTCCCTAAGGGTTTCCCGCCACCTTGCCCATGACCCAGGACCCACATTTCAGCCCCAGATGCCCCAGCGGAGCAGGAATCTTCTTACAGTTGCTGCTAGATGTGCTGCAGAGCGAGAACCTGAAAATAGATTTTCTGCACCAAAATGTCTTAGGAGAATGGTGGGGGACACAGCTCAACCGGAGGTTGGACTGTTGTTGCATAGAGGTTATGGAGGTGTCAGATGTTCCTATGGGTTGGGTTTTGGCTTGTAAAAGAATAGATAAGCCCTTAAATCCCTTAATTGGATTAACACTTTAATGTGAATATTTGCAGCTACCAATTGGTGAAGCAATAACGGAGAGTAATCCACTTTCCTCTTTTCTTTCAAAAACTCTTTCAAGTATTTTTAAATATGTTAACAACAAAAGGAGGATCAGCAATAAATTGGTCCATTACTTGATGAGGTCAGTCACCCAACAAATGGGGATGTAGATACAGCAGAGATGTTTAATGCTCTCTTTGCCTCTCTCTCTAACAACAACGATGGGCCTAGGAGCCCTGGAGCCCTGTATTGGAAGACCGTGACTGGGAGCATGATCAGCTTCCAGGCAACTTGAATTTGTTCAAAACTGGCTACTCCAGCTGGATGCATGTATATCTGTAAGGCCTGATGGGATTCATCCCAGGATACTGAAAGAGATGGCTGAAGTTAGTGTGGGAACTCTCTCCATTATTTTTCAATGGTCTTGGGATCCTGGAGAGGTCCTGGTCAACTGTAATCTGGGAAATGTTGTCTCAATTTTCAATAAGGGTAAGAAGGAATACCCTGGTAGTTACAAATATGTCATTCTCACTCTAGTGCCTGGTAAAATTATGGAGAAGGTTACCCTGGAAATTATTTAAAAACTCTTGAGAGACAATGCAGTCATTGGTCAGAGCCAGCAGAGGTTCAAGAAGGGAAAGTCCTGCTTAACCAACTTAATTTCCTTTTATGACAAGTTCACCCCTCTATTTGACCAAGAGAAGCCAGTAGACACAGGTTTTTTGGATTTTAGCAAAGATTGTGATGCTGTCTCTCACAGTAACCTTCTGGACAAAATGTCCAGCATACAGCTAGACAAGTCCATAATATGTTGAGTGAGCAATTGGCTGACAGATTGGGCTCAAAGAGTTACAGTATATGGGATTCCATCAGGTTGGTGGCCAGTCACCAGTGGGGCTCCCCAGGGTACAGTTTTAGGGCCAGTGCTCTTCAATGTTTTTATAAATGATCTGGATGCAGGAATCGAATGTACATTCAGTTTGTTGATGATACTAAATTAAGAGGAACTGTGAACTCCCTTGAGGGTAGAGAGGCCTTGCAGAGGGATCTGCATAGACTAGAGAGTTGGGCAATCACCAACCATATGAAATGTAACAAGAGCAAGTGCAGTATTCTCCACATGGAATGGGGTAATCCTACTTATAAGTATAAATTGGGGGATGGAGAACAGTCCTGGGGAAAAAGACCTGATGGTTTGGGTTGATGGCAAGTTGAATATGAGTCAACAGTGTGTCCTGGCAGCCAAAAGGACCAACTGTGTGCTGGGGTGCATCAAGCACAGCATAGCTAACAGGTATAGTGATGTGATTGTCCCATTCTACACTGCACTGGTACAGTCCCACCTTGAGTTCTGTGTGCAGTTTTGGGCACCTCAATTTAAGAAGGACATCGAACTATAAGAGCGTGTCCAGAAGAGGACCACCAAGATGGTGAAAGGTCTAAAGGGCAAGGCTTATGAGTAGCATCTGAGGTCATTTGGTTTGTTCATCTTGGAGAAGAGAAGACTGAAGGGTGACCTCATCGCAGACTACAACTGCCTGAAGCATGGAGGAGCTGATGTCCTCTCTCTGGTGACCAGCAATAGAACACAAGGAAACGGAGTGAACCTGCACCAGGAGAAGTTCAAGCGGGACACTAAGGAAAGATTCTTCACTGAGAAGGAGGTCAGACACTGGAATAGCCACCTCAGGGAAATGGTTACAGTACCAAGCCTGCCAGAGTTCAAAGAGTGTCTGGACCACGCTTTTAGTCATACGGTTTATTTTTAGATTGTATTTAGATAGTATTGTGAGGAGCAGGGAGGTGGACTGAATGATCCTCATGGATCCCTTCCAACTTGATATATTCTATGATTCTAAAATTCCATGAATTAAAAAACAATATGGAAGCTACATTGATACAACAAGTCTTAGGTGTTTGTAAGCCCCAAATGTAAAAGTGGGTTTCATGCTAACCATGAATTTTATGTATTTTACTCCTAGCTTTTTTGCCAATATGAATTTTGCAGTAATAGAATACCCTTTTGTAACACTAATATATTTGCATGCTTGCTAAGAAGGTGTACTCCTTGCATACTTTTGGCATTGAAATTTTAAATCCCTATATTATCCTTTAACAAAGTGGTGTAACAACACCAATTTCATTCTTCAGAAGATGGACACAAAATTGAGTGTGTTGCTGTCCGTGGAAGTGTTTATCCAATTTAAGCTTATTCTCACTGAGGTCATTTCAGTCTATTGAAATAGCTCATAATGCGCAAAGCAAGACAGACTCAACAAGGGAAAGAAAGAAGATTAAGTAGAAAGAGAAGAAAAGGATTACTTAAAGAAGATGTTCTGTGGTGAGGAAGAAGCTTTAAGCCTTGTAAACTCCAAAGGTTTGACTCACAACACAGCACATGATACTCATGTATCATACATGTGCATGTACAGATCTTGGTAGCCCTTACCATGTAACCATCAATACTTTCTGACTTCACAGGACTCTCTAATTCATTTATTTTCAGAATAATAACCAAATAAATTTAAACTTTAATTAAAACCCAGCAAAGTACGTTTTTTCTTCTAATAGGCAGTACCTGCAACACATGAAAATGATTTGTTAGGATTGCTAGATTTTTCTAATGTTCAAAGGCAATAGACTGCACCCATATGCCCATTTAATGTGTCTCCAAATGAACAAATACATGGGATTTGCAAGATGATTCATTCATGAAAAAGAAGGGAAAATGAGTCATCCCTTGAAAAATAAAACTGTTTATCATATTCAATAATGCAATATAAACATTAGTTAATGATCTCAGAAGAGATCTACACCAGTGCTGGACAAGATAATTAAGACTGCAGATTTAATGGCTTTGGCCTTCAGATATTTCACATAAAACTATTTCGTAAAAACTACCTCAATGACATATCTAGATGATAGTTTAGCTTCAGCCGAATGCCATAAATTGCATTCTTCCACTGCTATGAGTATATGGCTATGCCACAGAATGCTAAATTATTACAGCCAATTTCTCACACCTGCAGAAATAAAACACAATATTCACCATTCTTATTCTGTTATGAGGAAAACTTTTGGGTTTATTCCAGGTTTCCAGATCTAAATCTATCCAGTGACATAAAAAATAGCTCTTGGAAACAACTGTTACAGTATATTTCCTCAGACTGCATCCAGAATAAAGGCCTGGTTACTGTTAAGGATAATTCGCATTTGTAAGACTTTGAAAACCAAGAAACTCTCATGACAGAGAAGACAAATGGGAACAATAGTGTGTTGCAACTCACACAGCATCTACCATCCAATGCACCTAAGGGCCATTAAAATTTGTAATTAAACCTTCCAAAAGAGTTTCTATGAAGTAAATAGTTTTATTATTCCTGTTTTACAAATGAGCAAACTGAGGCACAAAAATAACAATTAATTTGCTCAATGTCACAGACAAATTAGTGCAGCAAATCAATACAGACCTATAGTTCGAGTTCATAAGTTTGAATCCTATTTCAATATTTTGAGCAATAAATCTCACATGCTTCTGTTCGTTAAATTGCTCTTTGTATTATTATTGGTGGTGGTGTTATTATTAGAGGGAAAGGAAAGTTTTCTCAATTATAAATGAAAAATTCTCCAGAGAGCCAATAATGATAAAACTGAAGTTTGGGCATGCGACTGAAAACCCTGGAGCTATTTCCAAAAAGAAATTCCAGCATACTGCTTGTTCCATCCTGTAATAAATTACCAGCATGACATACGGTGATAAGAGCCAGAGTTTATAACCTAATTTCCATTTTTCAAAATATTTTTGTAGGTCATCCAGCAAATGATTGAAAGCTAAGTTAACAATTCCTGTAGGTCAGTACAGTTTAGCAAGGAGAGAAAATAATAGAAGTGGAACAAGAAAACCATTCACAGTCACTGATTTCTCACCTTCAGGGAAGGGTGCTGGTGGCCAGAAGCACTGCCCAGAGAAGAGATGATCTGCCACACAACATTCTGTGAACCCTGGTTGACTCTTCTTTCACAGTCGGTGGGAAAGATTAGAAACTGATCCTTGTAGATCAACAACTGTGAATCTCAAGCTGCAATAACCCTGTGGTCTGCTGTTTTCTAGATCATTTAGCTCACTCTTCCAAGGACATTGGACTTTGGATGAAATGTCAGATAAAGTCCTGCTTTAAAATTCTGTAGAAAGAGCAGCACAGGCTAAAGACAAGTATAATGCAGTCATTGTGCAAGTTCCCAACGCAAACCTACCTGTTTGGCTTATTCCTGACTTGTAAAAGCCCTTGTATTCCAGCTCTTCTCCTCAACGTAGAGCGCCAGACATCCTCTATTACACAAAAGAAAAAAAAAAATCAAAAGTACAAAATTTGTATATGGTTTCTTTCTGGTGACCTTCAGATACTCCCTCAAAGTTTTAATAGTGATGTTAATCAAATCTTCACATGGAAGTCTATAATTTATAATAATTGTTCAGTTGCATTTGAAAGACAAATAATGGTGCAATTTTTCTTTGGAAGGCCTTCTGCTATCTCTGAATGCAACAAATTAAAATAAATATTTGATTATGCAATGGATTTAAGATTAAGAGAATACCAATTATCTAAAGTGTCTGAACAAGAACTTTTAACTTTACAAGAAGATAATGTTGTGACTTTCCTCTTTTCCTGGTGAAAAACCTGATGAGGTTATTGGGCCATTTCTGGCATGACCTGTCATAGAAATCCCAGATTAATTTAGTGGGCTTATCTGTATGTAAGTGAACGAAAAGTTTATCAAAATGTAAGTATTTCAATCATACAACAGTAAGTTAGTGTGACTTTATTGTCCAATGAATCAGTCAGAATTCTATCTGCTCTTGTAAAACAAAGATTCATCTTACACGTTTTTTTTCTGATTCATAATTGTTGAGTGCTCCACTTTGAACCTTCTCTTGATAGGTATCTATGTGCAGTTACTAACTCTTATGAGTTCAGCTTATGTCTTCAGCTAAGAAGGCAATTAGATACTTTTTGAGATTGACCCATTCCCTTCTGACTTTTATCTAGTTTTATTTACCCCTTTTTATTTCTAATAAATATTTTAGAACAGCCACTGTTGACCTAAATGCTTATTGCTTTTGTTCCTCTTCATTTCTTTTATTAATGTGTCCCCTTCATCCACTTAGGGAGCTTTATAGGGTGTTTTTTATAATAGTTTTTTATAATTTATTATAGATTTTTGAAAAATTATTTTATATTTCCTTTATGAGGATGTACCAGGGGTAAGGTCATGCTTTATGAAAACTATTGATACTGCTAATGGTTTTTGACATTATCATCACTATTATACATATATAAATAACTTACTACAGATGTTTATTCAGAAGGAACTTATAATTTCTGCAATATACAGGATAATTATTTTAATATAAATATGTTTTTAAAAAAGCTCTGTCTTATGTGCTTCTGTGTGTGGCATTTCTCAACCAGTTTGCATGGTTTTCCTGTATGTGAAAATATTAATATTGCATGATATCTGGCTCACCACCTCTAAGAAAAAATATGTTACACATCAAATAGTCTGCAACAGTAATATAGTAGTTTACAACCCATGTCAACAAATAGTGCCTAAATCCAGCACTAATGTATTCCTAGGGGCATGAATGTCAGAGCTGGAGCACAGGCATTCTTCTATTCTGTAAAGCAAATGCTTTTAAGCATATCTTGCATTCTTTTTCACATAATTAAGAGAAACAAAGCAACACGAAATCCTGAACATTCTTTAATGCTAATTAAAAGTATTAGACACAAGATAACAAATCAGCAATTCAAGACCATTGTTGTGCTTTTAACTAGTTGGTTTTGTCCCTCTAATTAATACCATGTCATGTTTTCATGCTTCATGTATCCAATTGCTGTGCCAAGTAGTCTTCATCCATTCAACCACTTCCCTCAGGGGTTAACGATTTTAGTTTCAGTGTGTTTTGAATGATAGTGTTCGTATTCTGAATTCAAAGGCCGTTTTCTTCCTGCTTCAAGTATAACATGAGCTTTCTTATTATTATTGTACAAGGCAAAAGGATTCCTATGGTTTTACTGAAGTTACATAAATTTGGGAAACCTCTTTTTTGCTAAATAATTGGAACAATTTTATTTAGATATTGGTAAGTGGTATGGTAGGAGGCACAAATATTTGCAGCCGTACATGGAAAACTGTTCTAAGAACAGTGTTTCATCAGCTAGTAAAGTAATAGCTTTCTTACACATAAAACATTCTAGTTTCACATACAGTGGTGGAATCTTTGTCTCTCCATGAAGCTGCATGAGAAGTGTTCAAGGACATAAACACTCAATGTGATAAAAACGCAAAAGTATACAGATACCTCAGAAGCATCACAAGATGGAGGAAATACAAATTTGAGCAGAGAGGTTGCAGAGGGCAATGTAGAAATAAGATCATATCACTATAATAAAAAAATGAATGTAATCTCAATAAGAAAGCTTATGAATATAATTCCCAGCAGAAGAGAAAATTCTGACCCTCGTATTATACTTGCATGGAAGGAAAAGTTTGTTCATTACAACGTTTTCAGTGGTACAATGCAAAATACTACCCATTCTGAACTGAGAAACCTCTGTTTAATGAAGATTTCAAACAGCATATACTATTTAAATCAAGCTTCTAAGACTGAATTCAACCTCTGAATAACACTTCAAGCATATCTGTATATCTGCTTAACAAAGACTACAGTATTAACCACAAAGACATTCTCAGGCATTTACAGACTAACAAAACATTTTTCATTTGTGTCAGTGCAACGCATACGCAAGCGCTCATATATACTCATTACACTGCTTTCTGCAGCATTGCCCAGTCATGATTTTTTTTTTGGAAATACTTCATGATTTTTTGCTTCTGGGAGATTTCATGGTATGATGAGGCTGATTCATGAACACCGAGAGCTGTTAACACCGGTTTGATACAGTTCCAGTCTACATCAGTAGATCTGCATAGATCTCATTAAGTTATGCAGCCTGGGAATAAGCACTGTCCTACGCAGCTCGAGTTGGGTGAAGGATGGATTTCAATGGGAGAGGAAACCCCTTTAGACATGTTCATTAGCCTGCAAATGGGTAACATATTGTCAGCTTCCCATAACTTCACTGTTATAGTCCTATCCCCCCACATAAGTTTTATATAGTGTTGTTTATTCCAACGGTGGAAAGGGAGTGCATGATATAGTGAGCAATATCCAACTGAGTAACAATACCATTTGTCTTGTTGTGCTTTAGAAAGTTCAAGATAAAAGAAAAAGGCACCTGGAGGAAGGGGACAGGTAGAGGTACAAGAAGAAGAAAAATAGCTGAGGGGAAAAAAACAGCAGAACAAGGACACCCAGAGGGACAGTCTGGTCCACACAATTCTAAGCATCACACTGATGTGAAATATCAAAGTAGACTTCTCTTTATACACTACTGCAGCATGTCTCCCAGTATTCCTGGCTTTTAAGGTGGCACTGTCAGGTTGGAAAGAATGTTAGGATGTATATGTCAATTCATAGTCTACTCTGTGAGTGCATGTGAACGTGTGTGTGTATGAAAATCTCTCTCTCTCTCTTTTCTTTGCCTAAATACATGCAGGTTTATATTTGTGCATGCATAATCAGTTTTCTCATAGCTTCTGCAGAGAACAATTCCTAATATGAGAAGTGTCTAAGAAATAAGAAAGGCACCTGTCTCTGTTCATTGACTGTAGGGAGGCTAGATGACTAGTTTTAACTAAATATCTAATCATTTCATAATTCAAATTAGCTTTGAGCACATAAACTTAACTCAGTCTCCTAAATAGACGAAGTTGTACATCTATATAGGATATTTTTATTGATTAATGAATTTGCACCAGTGTAAAAACCAAACAAACCAATCAACCAACCAAACAAAAAATTTAGAAGCAGAAGTTGTTTTTTCATTCTTATACTGTTGTTGACAAATAGATTCCTTTTTGTTGCATTAAAGTTGCTTTTGTATTAAAAACAAAAAAGATTGGTCATAGTGGTTTTTAGAATTAGTTACTGGAAATGAGATTAATTTCTGGTATAACTATTTTTTCTACTCACATGTCTTTATAATAAAGGAGTTTTTTCTTTCTATTTCTGAATATAATACAGAAGTTGAAGTGCATCTCTTCTATAATACACATGAAAAAATGAACATATGGAGAAGTCATTGTATCATAGGAAGAAGTACAGGCTATAGTTGAATCTGGACTGTGACAATATTACTATCAATTCTTCTATACAATGTATCAGATTTTGTGATGATGGTTGTCTTAGAAATCAATTGTCAACGGCTATAGATTTTCTAATGTGGACATGTATAAATTAGAGTTTAAAAGAAAAATTAAAAATGGAAACTGAACAAAAAGAAGGTAAAAATTCCTGCTTGAACTGACCATTGGTACAGTCATCTTAAAAAAAAAAAAAAAAAAGTTAAGGCTGATAGCAGGGATTCTGCCTCTTGTTCTTTTTATCAACTCTATTTTAGACACCTTTATATGGAAGCTCTACGAGAACTGTGCCCTTTTCTGAGCACTGAGAGGGATGAAAAGAAGTGGTAGCTTTTTACTGGATTGACACAGACAACCTCAAAGAACATAGAAGAACAACTCCCCAAAACAAATAATGCACACACTGCACATAAAGAGTTCTCCCAAAGGCATTGGCAAGACTGAAAAATCACAGAGATTTCAACTTGATGTTTGCCCAACAATGCTGTCCAACTGTTGACATCATAATGCAATAGAGAGGACAATGTAGATTCACACTTCTGCATTAGACGTAATAATGTCATAAGATCACACAGCCTAGCTATAGAATGCAACTGAATGCAATACAGATAATTCCAAATCAGCTTCCAGAGTGTCCAAAAGTCCACATAGTACAGAGTTGCAGCAGACAGCAATGCCAAATTGGGTCCCTGAAGCAGAATAAGGCTATACCTGCAGTAACTATCCTGGGCACTTATGGCTCAGATAGAACACCAAAAATGTGCTAAATTAAATCTGGAGCTGAAAACTTTAATTTTTTTATAATTAAAAAAAATACTTCATCTGAAAATGAAAATACTTGGCAGATTGAAGTACTTCATTCAAAGATATTTTAACACTGACACAGAGTTTTGAGCCACCAAAATAATTCAGATATCATAAAGATGCATTTTTTCCATTTGGCTTGGCTGTACTACCCCACTGCATTCCCATGGACACTTTACTAAGATAATAAAAGGTGAAGATGAGATGAAGCAAAACCGAAGATGCAATAAAAATAAGAGCGAATGATGGCTTGAGACACCTGTATTTCAACTGGCAGTAGCTGCTCAGAAAAGTGCCACACCCTCAGAAAGAAACAATGTTTTTTTTCTTTTTAGTGTAATACTTTTATTTTAGTTTATTTTGTAACTGTTCACCATAAAAGCATAAGCTCAAATAAGTGTGTTATGCAAAGCCACAGAGAGATGAACACAAAATGGAAGTTGTTTATATAACAACTGCAGCAAAATTGAGAATGCATGTTGAGTCAAATGTACCAGAGCAGGAGACAATTCTTTTATGTGTGCAGAGAGGCTTGAAAAATTTTTGAGTTAAATGTTCAAGCATTTACAAAACAACAAATGATTCTAGATTTTAGATATGTCTGAAGCTATTATTCTCAGTTCTGCCCCTCAAATTACCCCAAATCTTCTTTGTTCCATATATGCGCATCAGTGCCCTGCACATTGGAATTCTTCATTTCCCACTGTTTTCTTTAGTCTTTATTCCTTCCAGCCTCACCACAACCAAATGGGGAAACTTAAACCTAAAGGAAACTGAAAACAGAATTTTCTGCAGAAACTTTAACTGTGACCCTTCATTCTTATTAACTTGGTTCTCTCTCACCTGGTTACAAACTCTTAGACAAGTAGAAATCCATTTTGTGGATTTGAGTGTATGCTTATCTTTACAGGTTGTTGGACTCTCCACTAACTTCTGTGAAACATTTCTCAATATCTTAGCTTTTTGCACGTTGAGAAACAGTCTAGAAGAACAAATGCCGGATAAAGAATCATGATGACTTAAGTAAAAGATCACTGCTAGAACTTGCAAACACTTATTTTGCAAATGGGGATTCACTATATAACAGTACAGAAATGTGTCCTGTAGCAGATTTCTTTGCATATACTTACCTTAAATAGGGAAATTGTCAGGAGAGCTTCCCAAAAAGCTATGAAGTAAGATATAGGACTGAAAATGCTTTCCTTAAAGATGAAAAAACACACTGCTCATTTAAAGCTACTTTTGCCTAGAGTTTTATTTGTATTCTACAGTTAAAACATTTCTGAGAAGAGATATTGTTCTATTAGCACTACTTTCATATCAAAGATTTAAACTTATTAGTAATCTGACTAGCAATGAAAGAAAATCCATTGATCTAGTCACACTAGTAAAGAGTAGAAAAGGGAAGAATAAATAATTATGAGAAAGATAGTAGGAGTTCATGTAGAAAAAAAATTGACATGTGGAATCAGGTTGTCTTTGTGCTCTTCTAGACTATTCCAGCATAAAATAAAGTTGACTACTGTTCCCTTTGGTTTTGATGGTAGACTTTTGAGCAAACCCTGTGTATAGGTCCCAAAGGGCAGCAGTTCTCTCTGGCCCTATCTATTGCCTGGCAAACCATGGCCCTTGTGTGAACTCTTTCTCAGTGTTGTGGGGTGGCAAGAGATACAGGGAGGAGATGAATTATGATGAAGGGATCCCCATACTCAAAGCAAAACTCCCCAGTTATCCCCCAGCTGATTCAGACAGCATATTTTTGCTTAATGTAACAAGAGCCACAGGGACATGGAGAATCTGTGTTTCTAATAAGAATTCAAGCATAGTACAAAACAACTATTTTCTTTAATCTCAATATGACTTTTAAATAGTTTGGAAATTCTGTTTCAGTCAATGTAGAAGTTTCACGTATACACACTCTTTCTGATAATATTCCTTCTCACCACTCCAAGAAAAGATTCTAGCAAAAGTACATCCTAACTAAATCAAACAAATTCTTTGCCATTGAAATAAGGGCATTCACAATGAACCAGCTGTGTACAAAAAGTGTATGACTGCTGATAGACATGCTAAACCTGTAGATCTATTCATCAAAAGCTTGGTCACTTATTTCTGAGAAAGGATGAAAATGCTGAGAAAAGCATGACAGAGAAAAAATGCAACTTGCCCATCCTTGTAAGAGACAGATTCCGAGAAACCCGTGTGATGAGAATCACTACAGCCATCTGTGATTCTTTTTATTTACAAATATTTCTGGTTTGCTTACTGTAGTATAGCTTCTGAACTCGTTATTTTATCAATAGCAAGGGTGGTCAGAAGGTGGTTGCCTGATGGACACTTTCCTTGGCTGTGATCAATAACAACCCTGAGAAAACTGCAGAAATTTCTTACAAGGATAAAGCATGTCGACCAAGCTTATATGCAATTGAGCTATAATAAGTGTTTCGTCCTTATTGAATGAGTTAGCCCTAGTGTCTCATTCTGTTCATGGTTTAATTTCTCAGTGCCATCTGCTCCTCTTCTTCTCTTCTCTTCTCTTCTCTTCTCTTCTCTTCTCTTCTCTTCTCTTCTCTTCTCTTCTCTTCTCTTCTCTTCTCTTCTCTTCTCTTCTCTTCTCTTCTCTTCTCTTCTCTTCTCTTCTCTTCTCTTCTCTTCTTCCTTACTCCTCATATTCTGAATCTTCACCATCTAATCTCTGTTTCCCCCTTCACTTTCTCAACATCTCTTGTTTTTTCTCTCCAGTTGCAGCAGTGGAATAAAAATACCATTTTTTCCCTCCTATTAATTCTTCTGTGGTATCCCAGAGCTTCTGAGAAATAAACTACCTGAATATGGGGGAAAAAAAGGAAAAAAAAAAAAAAAGGCTAAAAGGAGGCCTTCTGACCGTGCAGCTCTCTGGATAAATATGCTTTAGAACATATTTTCTCTGAGTGTTTATTTAAAGATATTTTAGCATTTTATTAGGGAAATGAAGCCATCAAACCTGCATTTTCAATACTCTCTTAGTGATTTTATGTCTTCAGGGATTCAGTATGTTCAGACTACAGCTAAGTACTATGGTAACTCTAAGTATATAACTAAGTAAGTCAAGGTAAATACAGTAATGATTCTCTTGCAGTTGAAAATGAGATTCTCCTGAGGAAGAATCAGAGCAGCAGTCTAGCTCAGTTGCTCTGAAGGAACTAATCTCTCTTTGCTGGTACTGTGGGGAGCTGTGTCAGATTAGGTCTCTCAGATAGACACTAGGTTCATGAAGCTGGTTCTGCCCAAGGCATGAAGGAGCTCATGGGATAAGGCCCTGGAACTATAGGTTGTGCATTGTATGAAAGCAGAGGGACACATGACATGTCCTTCCATCCTAAGGAAGGGGTTATCACTTAAACTCACAGACTATTAAAATGAGGTGAGCACAAAGGATTTAATAAAGCAGTACAGAGCTGTGTTTCAGGAAAACTTCCCAATGACTTAGCTGTGGATTTATGAGAGGTTGATCAGAAAAGATGTCATGCAAGCCCATTGCAGGGGATTACTGAGCAACAGACAGAACATCGAAACAACTGCAGTGAGAATGATGAAGCATTTCTTGATGCACACACAACCCAACCGTGTGGTGCACGTAGAGCAGGCCTGATGTGTTTTTTATCGTTGCACCTTCTTCCTGCTGGCTCTGCAAACTCTAGCCTCAGGGTCTGTCCCTGTGAGTTCAAGCCTTAAGCAGCACACATCCTGTGAACACAGAGATTTTAAAACGGTGAAGTAAGTATCAAATATATCTTATGGACAATTAAAGAAACCAATTAAAAATATGCTAAAGCAAATATTATGTACGGGTCAATATTTACAGAATTCTTGTACTGAACAGTTAGAAAGGCTGCATTTATGACTACAGAAGTGTTCATAACAACAAACCTCTATTCAAACATTATATTTTGATTTTAAATGCTGCTCTTTTCTGCCTAATTTAATTGTATGCGGGCACTCAGGGAGCAATAAATTGTTGATCACTTTCATTCAAAGAAAAGTGCTTTTCCGTGGCCACTGTATACCAGGACATTTGTAAACATTCCTACTCATTTGTAACTTCAGTCAAAGAATCTTCACATGGGTAAATAAGAGAAGAATCTCATTTACTGTTTTTTTCATTCTGCTCAATGTTGTTATAAAGCAAGTCTAGAGAATTATGTTTAATTTGACTTCTAGGCTAAAGGATTTTCTGAGAGACCCTTTCCTTTTTCCTTTGGGTAGTTCTGTGGTTGCTAGTCACAAAGTATTCCTACTGTTTTTCTTGCTGTCTTCCCATGAGGTCTGGTTGATTTGCTTTGCAGGCATCTATACTCATAGCAAAGTCAGTAAGGACGAGGATATGATTAGAGGACAGACACTTTGTATGGAATCAGACACATATACATCTCTGAGGTAGCTATGAAAACTACTATCTGCATTGCTGTTCTGTCCAGCCGAGGTGTGAATCTACAGACTTGTCCATTAAGCAGGTGCTGTTGTATCTAGAAAGGCATACCTATTTAAAAACCCATTATAGGTACACCTCTTGATGTACAGGTATGCAAGACAAGAAAACATCATATTTATGGTTTCTCACTGAAAGAATATTTTGTTTAATACCAGAAACATTAAAAATTCCCTACAAAAAGAGAAGACAAGGTGCGGAAAGTGTGAATTAGAACCACATAATCATAGAAACACTCTCATTAGAAAAGAGCCTTAAGATCACTGAGTCCAACCATTAACCTAACACTACTAAGTCCTAAACACCATGTCTACAAGTCTTTTAAATACGTCCATGGATGCTGACTCAACCACTTCCCTGGACAGCCTGTTCAAATGCTTGACAACCCTTTCAGTGAAGAAATTTTTTCTAATCTTCAATTTAAACCTCCCCTGGAGCAACTTGAGGCCATTTCCTCTCATCCTATCCCTTGTTACTTGGGAAAAGAGACCAACACCCACCTTACTACAACCTCCTTTCAGGTAGCTGTAGAGAGTGATAAAATCTCTCCTCAGCCTCCTTTTCTCCAGACTAGTTCATAAATTTTTTCATAAAATAGGATAATTTTGTCCAGAAAAGCATTTAACCTCTCATCCCTATGAGATACACAGAATTTAATATACTTATTCTTGTAAAGATACCAAAAATTAAATTTTTCTACTCTCTTTATCAGAAAAGAAGTGGTTTTTAGTTTGTTTTGGTTTTGTTTTTTTGTTTTTTGGTTTGGTTTGGTTTTTTTAATCTATGACTAAAAAGAGTGCAAGGTCTCACCTTTTGAGTTTATTCTGATGTGAGTGTCTTCAAAAGCTGTCACTTAACAAGTCTTGGGAAAATTATCTACAGGTATGAGAGCAGCTCAGCATTCTCTGAGAACTCCAGTGAGATAGAGGTGTTCCTAGAGAAGGGGACAGTCTGTTAACATCTTTTGTCAAGTGAGGGAAGCTAAGCTAAGTCATATTCACATAAGCATTGTGTGACATTTTGTAGTTTGGGGCATTTTGGTCAAAACATAATGAAATTTTGCATGTTGTTCTTTCCCAGAGTGTGGCAACACATGTCACTACAGCAATCTATGGCATTGAGGTGAGGAAAGGCAAAGAAAAGAACAAATGTCTCCAGTCAGGAATGGAGTGGTAAGGCCTTAATGATGAGGGCTCACGTAAGGTCCCATATACCATGATTCTTCTCCCAAGTGTACTTCATAAACTTCTTTCAGATGAATACTGGAAATGAAGCATCATATCTTGCAGTGCAGCAATTACATGAAATAGTGTTGAAAAATATGGGTTAGTTATCTGAGTAAGAGTGAATGCAGCACGGAGGCAGTTATGACAACAAAAACTTGAGAGAAAACAACAATGACCAGGAGCCAAACCAGGTCCTATATCAAGAGCATCCATATAGAACATCAGTTCTCTTCATATGTCCATAGACTTTCCCTTTCCTAGGAGAGGGAGCCAAACCTCTAGGGGGTACTCTCCTAGAAAGAATAGATGAGCCCATCCAATAGCTGACCAATGTCCTCATGACCTGGATACTCAACAGAGAAAGAGATCTCACCATCAGGAAAGATTAGCATGAGTACCTTGTTCTCACCAGACATGTCGCCAAGATATACCACAGGTGATACCCTTGCCTACTGTCAATTTCTATTTTTTTTTTCAGATTTGCTTTTATTTTACTACATGCCTTTTCTTCCCAGATAAAGCAAGAGTTTCCCTCTTGAAAAAAATAAAAAAAGGAAAAACACTACTCTACCTTCCTACTTTTCTTAGTGAGGACTGGGGCTGCTATTACTGAAGTTTTTCTAGTACAGACTCCCAGAAACAGGTCTTTTAGTATTGAATGACATCTGGCAGAGCTGTTGAAATGTTTAAATTTTCTTTTTTTCCATTAATTTGCCTAGTGTTACCTTCAGGCTTTGGTTCTTGCTAAGGATTTCTCTGCTAGTTTAAAGACCCTCTTGACACTTTATATTGTCTGCTTGTGCAAGAATGAATAAAGAAGGATGCTACTGCTCTTCAACTAGTAATACATGTATTTCACACCCTGGATTATCTTCCAGGTTAAAAGGCAGAGGGCAGATTTCATTGTCATTTGCAATTTAAATTGCACAGAATGCTATTACAGAGAGTCAACCTACAATAATTAGATGAGGTAGCTCAAGGTTGCCACAGAGATCCAGGTCCTTTTCCACATATATTTGCCACTGCAGTAAATCTGGGCTTAAGATTTGCCAACTTCCAGCAGCTTGTTTGTGCTTTCTCACTTTTACTTACCATTCTTTCAGTCATGTCAGTACCACTTTTTGCGGTACTGAAATGTAATTTGAATTGATTTAATAACCTTGGTTAAAAAATAAGCTATTAGCACAGATATAAAATGGGTAACTGTGAGGAAGCAGATCCCAAACTAAGTTAAATTCCCAAAATAATATTATGTTGGGTGACACCCCAAGATGTAGATTCGTGTTCCAATGGCACTGAAGATTCCAAGGTCACATTGCCAACCGAACACTTCAGATTTTCCTGTGAGACCTATTTAGCAATGATGGTGCAGGAAGAACAATTCACATGATTACAGACTGTGTAATATGCTGTTGTGGTGGGCTGACATGGGCTGGCTGCCAGATGCCCACCCAGCTGCTCTCTCACTTCCCTTCTTCAAGGGGAGAAAATAAGATTTAAAAGCTTGTAGGTCAAGATGAGGACAGGGAGACCACTCACCAATTGCCATCACAGGCAAAACAGACTCAACTTGGGGAAAACAAATTTAATTTATTGTCAGTTAAAAACAGAGTTGAATGGTGAGAAACAAAGACAGAAATTAAAACACCACTCTCCACGCTTTTCTCAGACTCAATTTCAGTCCTTCCTTCCTGACTCCTCTACCTTCTTCCCCAATGAGCAGTGGAGGGGGATGAGAAAAGGATCAGTCCATAACAGTTCCTATCTGCTACTCCTCATGCTTTTCCCCTGCTCCCGCATTGGGTCTCTGTGGGCTGCAGTTCCTTTCATGAATATCTATCTGCTCCAGTGTGGGGTCATCCACACGATGCAGTGCAGATATCTGCTCCAATGTGGTCCTCTCCTTGGGCGGCAGGGAAACAACCTGGGTCACCATGGCCTCCTCCAAGGGCTGCAGGGGAATCTCTGCTCTGGTCCCTGCAGCACCTCCTCCCCCTCCTTATTCTCTCACGTTGGTGTCTTCAGGGCCATTTCTCATACTTTTTCACTCGCTCCTCACTCTGCTGTGCAGCATTTTGCCCTTTCTTAAACACGCTTTCACCGAGGTGCCACCACTTTGGCTGAGGGGCTCAGCCTTCCCCTGCGGTAGGTGGGTTGGAGCCATCTGGAGCAGGCTGTGTCCAGCACAGGGCAGCCCTGGCCTCTCCTCACAGAGGCCCCTGCAGCCTCTCCACTGCCAACACTTTGCCACTGATACACAAGACATGTATGCATGAGATACTGGGGCGGGGGGGGGCGGAAATAAAGGAAAAAAAGGAAAACTAGATGAAAATTGATTTGGGGGGATTTTCATTGTGATTGCAAATTGAAACTTAGCACTATACTGTCAAAAAAACTTAATATGTTGAACTGAGAGTAAAGATCTGACAAGTCCAGCAGTCTGGACTTGTTTCACTTATTTTTTCACTCCATCTTGTCAGTTATGCCATCAATTTTGTCTGTTGTGCAGTGCTAATACACCATTGACTCCTCATAAAAAGGATTCCTTTCCTTATTACAAGCTTTAATAGGCCTTATGCACAATTTTAGTCTCTGTCCTATGTAATTCTGGCTTGTGTTAGCTGTTGGGTATAGGTCCCAGAGAGCCACTGCATGATCTGTGCTCTAACAGTCATCAGTAACTCATCAGGAAGATTAATAAATTTATCTTTTGCAAGTAATTTCTGCCTCTTGATTGCAATAGGCACTGTCATTTTAAATGCAGTCACAAGGCCGGTGGAATAAGGATTTTGACAGTTGCTCTGGACTTTGTAAGACAAGTTGCATATGAATTATTAACAGCAGTATACATTTAACCTCTTTCCGCTATTAAGCTCCAGACATTGTAACTCTTCAAATCAC
This sequence comes from Caloenas nicobarica, assembly GCF_036013445.1. Lineage (NCBI taxonomy): Eukaryota > Metazoa > Chordata > Aves > Columbiformes > Columbidae > Caloenas > Caloenas nicobarica. The sequence goes on from NC_088245.1 coordinate 179,596,912, forward strand.
ATGGGATAAGTTGAAGACTTTATCTAAGGGACAGCAGGAAAATGTCTGCCACCTATCATTTTTATTTTCCTAATTTTCTAGACTTTGAATATCAACCTTAGCTTTGCAAAAACATATTCTTCCTTCTTCCGACTTTTAATATGTTTTGCATTTCCAATTCCTTTTACCATAAAAATATATTTTGCATTACACAGCTCTTATTTTTACCTTTATGGATCAATTAAGTTGTGTCTCTTCTGTGTTCCCAAACAAGTGCCAGTGAAGTAATTTCCAAGAGAACACAGTAGTTAAGAGTGTTCGGCATTTTCCCCAAGTGTAGCTAAAAAGAAAAAGACACAGAGGACCTGAACAGAGATGAAGCTGGGTACAATCTGATCTGCCTACACTGAAGTATTTTGAAGATAATGAAGGGAGAAAACTGGTGTTAGAAATTTACTATCAATTATCCCAGCGAATAATTATGTCAGGCTCTGAATTAAGCAAACAGCATAAAAATTAGACTTTCTCTACTGTAAAATAAATCAAGTAATTGGGAAAATCCCAGGGCTGAAACAAAGATGATAACACATAAGAAATTTATTCCATTCTGCCCCAATATTCACCGAGACCAACACAAAAGAGGCCCCAGCCTGGCACATATCTACACTTGAGCTGTAAGAGTTGGCCAATTTAATACACTGGGACTATTTATTAGAGCTGGTTGGAATTTGTCAGTGAATTTTCAGAAAGCTCTGTATTGCCAAAACTGTAGTTCCATTTCAATGATTGTTTAATTATCCACACAGAAAGAAACAAGCTAGTATAAATGAAGAGAGGACAGTGACCCCAAAACAGCTAATAAAAATCTGGCTAAGGTGTTCACTGAGCTGTGGAAAAAATGCAGAAAAAATGCCTTTAACTTGAATTTCTCGCATTGCAGATAAATGCCCAGATGCTTTGATTATTGGACATTTTAAGGAAAATCTCACACCATAAAATCCAGCCTGCTCTAGAAGGGTTTCATGAAGTGACATTTCCTAATGAAAGACTTTTTCACTGTGAAACTCCTAGTGTATTTTTCTTCAGAGAATTAGGCAAGAACATGTGACTTGCAGCATCGAGGACTATTCATAAAGAATATATCAGTTGTTTGTGGAATACCTCAGCATTTACAGCACTAGCTTGGGTTTCAGATTCCTGCTCCATATATTATCAGCAGTGAGTTTCTCAGAAAAGCTATTAAGAAGTATTTGCGTGCCTGACTCCTAAATCCAGCCTTTCTAGATCCATTTACTCTACTATTCAGAGCTTCTCAGGGCAGCTGCAAGATCAAAATAACCTCATGTTTTTACTGTCAGTGCCAGAATGCCCTCCAAGCTAGTTTGAGTTAATTCCCTGTACAAAGTCTCACTTAGCTGCAACCCCTGAGAGTAAAAGTCCCCTATAACAGAATCCCTTCATATTTAACAGGGATTGACAATACTTGCTGGTTCTTCAGAAATAATGTAGTAATAAATATTTTAAACTCGTTCACTCCTTAATGGGTACTAGTGATTTATGCCTCCCATACTGAGCAGGTGGGTTTATCTCCAACATAGGAAAGACAAGAAACAGTGCAAAGGGCTTGTTTCGGAGAAGCTTCAGAGAGTTGAGGGGGTAAAACAGCCTGAGTGCCATCACGGGGAGGGCAGGGGAGCAGGCTGGGTTTGTCAAGGGTTCTAGCAGCTGTTGCAAGTGAGGGGCTCGGAAGAATTGCATCAGGTGGATTGTCCTCAGTTTTGGGGGTATTGTAAGACTGCTTGGGGGAAAGCGTGGCCTGGAATGATTATGCCTAATGCTAAGCCAGATAAATCCTCTCTTCACGCCACTGCACTGGAGTGTCCTTAGGGGCTGCATTAAGAACTGACTGTGCCTGGGTAATTTATAGATGTAGTTTGGTGTGACCTTAATACCAACAGAGAACTAGAATATGCAATCTAATTTCATTTTGAATCTTGTACAGACTTCACTGTAGACAAAAAAGTGTAGTGTTTAGCTGGCAAATGAAGCCTAAACTTGTGGAAAATCAAGTCAGTGAATTTCTTAATGACATTTTCCACTTCCCCAGTGACCTTTATCTGATCAGCTAAAAGCACTTTACAAAAACATACATTTGTTACAACCAAAACTAGTTGGAAGATTATGTTATTTTGTTTCTTTCCCTGTGGAAATCGTTGACTTCTCTCCAAAAAGTTAAGAACTGAAAAAACTCCTGACTATAAACTTTTGACTTGAAACAAAAACTCTCTGTTCAAAAATGCTGCTATAGATTTTAGTGTGAGTCATCTCTGTAATCCCTCATTCTCCAGTTCTCTTGTGTGAACTGTGCTTGGTGTTCAAACTGTTTCTTCTGTTGTACTCCAAGTTGTCCCCTTCCTCAGAATGAAGCTCTAGGAGGCTCTTGGGCATCTCTAACTATGCTGCGTAAGAACAGAAGTAATAAACCAGGTGTAGAGCTGCTATTTTGTACTCTGATCCGTTTTTCACTTTCTTATATACAGAACTTCCGGATAGTTATTTATTAGAAAAATTCCTTATAGTTTTTAGTTGGAGACTGGTGGTGGTGAACAGGATTATAGTGACTCACCCTAAATACCTCCAGAGCATCTGGAAAGCATCCTTCAGAAAAGTAAGATAGTTTTAGAAAACATGCTATGTACGTTTCTCTGTTGAGGATTATAGCACCTCATTTCATGTCTCTGAGGGAATGAGGTGCAATGACTGAGCCAAACTGTCACTTTATGTGACCAAGGTCTGCCAGCCCACTCCCTCACTTTTACCACTTTGACACTCACAGATGTATAGTCTGGCTTATGTCTTGTCCACGGGGTTTTTTTCCAAGATCACAGCAAGTCAGTGGTGAAGTTAGAAATAGCCTCCTGTATGTTTAAATGTCAGATACACACATCTTGCTATTTCCACCACGCACATTTTAAGATTGCTAGTGTCTTTTGTGTAATCAAATGAAATAAAACTATAGAAAAAATAATGATGAGGAGGTGGAAAGCAGTGATGAATGAATTTAGCCTAGCCTAGCCTGGCCTGGAATAGAATAGAATAGAATAGGATGAATAGAATAGAATAGAATAGAATAGAGTAGAGTAGAGTAGAGTAGAGTAGAGTAGAATAGAATAGAATAGAATAGAATAGAATAGAATAGAATAGAATAGAATAGAATAGAATAGAATAGAATAGAATAGAATATTTCAGTTGGAAGGGTCTTATTATACAATTATAATCTAGTCCAACTGCCTGATCAATTCAGGGCTGACCAAAAGGTAAAGCTTGTTATTAAGGGCATTGTCCAAATGCCTCTTAAACATTGACAAGCTTGGGGCATCAATCACCTCTCTAGGGAGCCCATTTCAGTGTTTGACCACCCTCTCATTAAACACTTCCTAATGCCCAGCCTAAACCTCTCCTGCCACAGCTCTGAACCATTCCCTGGTATTCTGTCACTGGATATCAGGGAGAAGAGATCAGCACCTCCCTCTCCTCTTCCCATTCTCAGGAAGCTTTAGAGAGCAATGAGGTCACCCCTCAGCCTCCTTTTCTCCAAACTGGACAAACTCAAAGTCCTCAGCCTCTCTTTATAGGACATTCCTGCCAGCCTTTTCACCAGCTTTGTTGCCTTCCTCCTCTGGACACATTAAAGGACCTTCACATCCTTCTTAAATTGTGGAACCCAGAATGGCACACAGTACTCAAACAGTGTGTTCTGTCATTGACAGAATAATCTAACCAATACAGCAGCCTCTGAAAGGAAAATTAGAAGGACTCAGCACAGAAGTTATTCAAAGACCACAAAAAGGCTGCTACAAGATATTAAAAGAATGAGGGTAACGTATTAGAAGACATAACACAGTAGAAAACACAGCAATCTGCTAGGAATAATGAAGATGTGAAATGAAAATTGCAGAAGAGGTTAAGATAAATAACAAAGATTTCTTTCTTTCAAGTACATATTGAACAAGAGGTCATTGGAAGAGACACTGGGAATTCTGAGAGCTGGCCTGAGTAATTTACTGACTGAAGAGACAGACATAACTAAAGCACAATCAAATGAATTCTTTGCCTCTGTGTTCACACAGAAGATTTGGGGACAGATGTCAGAAACAGGCACAAATTTCCCAGGAGGGCAAAAAAAATATCGAAGGAGGTAAGATCTAGCCAGAACAGGTGATCAAGGGATTAGAACATCTGAAGCTTAACAGAACTCCAAGACCTAAAAGTATCCTCTTGAGGTTTCTAAAAAGAGTTGCAAAAAGGGATGAAACATTTCCAGATGGAGCTGAAACCTTTTTAAAACAAGGGCAACATGACTAGACTATATGAACAAATACGATTTGGACTAAATAAGGACAAAACCTGCTTCATTCTGCTCCAGTGAGTGTGGAAAGTGCAATCACAGCTGAATCAGCATGGCAATCCCATAGCATAAACTCTGTGAAACTACCGTGAAAGGGAATTTACCTGCACAGAATACAAAAAAAGTTTGCTTTTTTTTTTTTTTAGGGTTTTTGTTTCTTTGGTTTTAGGAGGAATTATACATTCCAAGTCACTAAATCTTACTGAGTGTAGGATTCATCTGACCAAAGGTAGATTTCTTCACCTGGGGTAGTTTCTTACTTCTCAGCAAGCCTTTTGTTCAAACACGAAGGCAAAGAGAGTTAATCAGACTGTGCTTTAGCTATATCTGTCTCTTCAATCAGTAAACTGCATTTTAGCTTGCTGCTGTGTCTGAAATAGTTTACCTTTATACTCAGTGGAAAAAAAAAAAAAAAGCAGGCACTCTTAGGGGTTGAGTCCAGTCAGCCTGAAGCAGACAGCTGAAATTGTCCAGTTAAAGCACGCGTAAAGAGTGTGCCTATTTCTCTCTTTTGTCACTGAAGAAATTAGCAGATAGTAGCTCACATGTACATATGCACATTGTAGATATCTGAAGGTAAGGTGATTCCTGCTGCAAATGTTTTGAAGCTCTAAAGTGCTTCAACACCTAAAGTTAATTCAGTGAAAAGCTTTGTTCTTTGATCTAGCTGATATGATGCCTCATACTATTCTATCTGGACTGGCAAAAAGATGACAAATTTCATGCTTAGAAGTGATAGTAACATGTAAGAAAAGATTTTTCTAGGGGAGGAACTTATCACAGATCAGAACTGTTAGAAGGGGAAGCAGTGATCATGTCTATCCTAGTCATTTTGTGCATATCTCGTAATATGTCTGGGTGCTGGTCATTATCATCTATGGTACTAAATTTTAGAACATGCTCTGGCATGACTTTGGTCTTCTCCATCTAGCACTTTTCCTGAGCAATTTGTGACTGATTTGCCTGCAATGTCTAAAAATACACCTGATCTCAGTTTATGAGTACAGATAGACAGAAACAATCAGAGATGGGGCTACCTTATGGAAAATTACACTTAAACAAACAATGACAATATTATTTCATTTAGATGAAGGCACAGGTGAAGATTATGTTTGGTTCTCACTTTATTTGAACCAGCAAGAGCAGTCTCTTTGGAACACAATAATGAGAATGTACCCTTCTATTATGCAGCACAAGTTGGCATCTGCTGTGTTTGCAGACTCCAAAAGGGTAACAGTGATTGGGTCACTCCACAGGGCATATTGAATTATAAGAATAAAGGCAAAATCCAGATTATAGTGGACAACATTGAGAGAGTGAAGACAAAGCAGTGGGAGTTGGCAGCCAGTGTCTCTTCCCTCCCCCTCTCCTGCAGTTTTCTTTCTTATATTCTCTGTGCTTGCCGTGCATTCACCCTGTTGGCTCTTCACTTCAGTCGCTCTATAAAAGGCTCTCCATTGTCCATCTTCTGTATGGGAGTGAATGGAAAAATATTTCCATGCTCCATAGCTCACACTGCATCCCTTCTGTGTGTGCCCCAAAGAAAGACCAGAATCTGCATAGTGATGTCCTCTTTGACAGTAGGTTAGGGAGATAAAGCAAGTTTTCCTTGTCTCAGAGGAGCAGCCCAGGTGCAGTTCATCACAAGTATGGGAACAACTACAAGTTGTGAATGTATTTTTTATGTACACACACAATGAACTATGCAAATTAGATTTTACCTGATGTGGAACCAAAAGAAAGAGAAAAAACTTCAGGGAGAAACAAAAAAAATCACAATCATACTTTTCACAAAACCATACACTCACATTCTCTGTTTTAAAATTTTAAGAAAACAAAACCGTAGTTTTCATTTTCGTGGAAGTTGTTAGTTTTCCATATTTTAATCTTCCTCTCTGGCAGATAGGCAATTAGAAGAGAAAGAGATATATAGAGAAAACTACTGTTCTTCCTCATTACCTTTTTTCAAAAATACAGATAAAGGAAAGATTTCACTCAATGTTGTCACAATAAAATACTATAAAAGCTCAGAAACAGGATATTAACGCTGATAGGAGGGGTACTAGGGCCAAGAAGTGCATCTCCATACAATCTTGAAAACACCATTTCTCTCTAGTTGCTAGTGTTCATCTACAAAAAAAGTAGGTTTGTTGAATTGCCTTCAAATAGAAACTGAAGGATAAATACTTATCCTAAGTATATTCAGGTTTGTAAGGCGGAAAAATGATGCAATAAATGAGAGTTTAAAATACTCAGATTCCTTCAAGATCATTGTTGAAGTGCTTGCAGTGGCAATTCATCCATCATCCCTCTCAAGTTCAGCTGAGTTTCATGCAGCATGGCTACAGGACTATGACATGAAACCCTAACAGCTCCAGGCTTCTCTGCATGAACACTGGGGACACAAAGGGATTTTTCGTAAGTGTAAAATTTTCATTTAGCTAAAATTTACCATCCTACCCATCTTTTCTGACAGATTAGATGTCAGTTCCTCTTTATTTAGGAACCAGCCTTCATCTTGCATGTGTAGGCAAGTTTTATGGATTCTACAACCACAGAGAGTTCATATAAAATATAATTGAAAATCTTCCTCCTCATTCTTTTCCCTCCTTCTCACCTTATTAAGCAAAAGTATTCTGAGTGAAATCCTGTCTTCACCAAAGTCGATAACAAAAGTCTTTGATGACATCACAGGAGGATGTTTTTGTCCTTTGATAATAAAAAACTGTCTGAAAATCATTTGACATTTCTACAATTCATCTCTCTTCTTTATATAAAAATACATACTAATATAATTTCTTAACATTGACTTAGAGAATGATATCATGTCGTCTATTGCAAGCTTTAGTTGGTAGCACTAGAGTGTTGATCTTTCTCCAGCTGTTGCAGCTATTCAAAATCTTAAGTACTGGACATCAAAGAGGAAACATTTCTGGTAAATGTAATAAATAAAGGTAATGGTGCAAAGCTGTGAGAGGGTCCAAACATTAGTCTTGAGGAATGCACACCAGCAAAAAAACACTTGAAGAAAATCAATAGAAAGGTCTCACCTTTCTTCAGACATCTAAGTGAGCAATACTTTTGAGAGAAAGTACATAATTTGGAAAAGTCACTGTGACAGTCCTGTGGCTCTTTCAATAGGGGAATAAAATAGTATAGCTTATTTTGCAGCAGATTTTTCAGAATCTAAACACCTTTTCCTGTTTTCCGCTGCTTGCAGGGTCATGTTTAAGCACTTACAGTAAATGCTTGATGGATTTTGTAGTCAGAGTCAGCTATCAGTTCATATATTTTTAGTAAAGTACATTGGTGATGGCAAACTGTACATAAACTATTACAAATGAGTTTGTTGCTCTCTGCTAGTGACTGCTTTCTCTTGCCTCACAATATTAACTTTTGGGTTTTGCTCCAGCTTTAATTGTTACAATAATGCAAGGAGTTTATACAACAAGTTAGCCTAGCATAATAACCAATTTTATTTGTTTCCTTTATCATTTTGGTTGTAGTTGATTTTTTCTTCTTTCCAAAAAATTACACATTTGTTAAAACATTAATGCTTATAACAATATGGGATTGATGCTACACCACTGAGCAATCAGGTGAAGTGAACAATTCGCATTGTTTCTTGGCTTCAGTGGGAAAATGTCAAAGTGTTTTACAAAAGCATGTTCAGAACCTCTCAATTTTGAATCTTTGATCACTTATGGGAGAAACAAAAACATTTTTAAAGTTGTTTAGGCATCGAATTTCCTAAGACTTCAAGTGGAATGGAAAGATGATTAGCACTGAACTACCTTTAAGTCTTTATTCAGAAGCTTTTAAGAAAATCAGTGAACAAGAGGACCATAAAAAGCCAGGAAAAAAAAATCATAATGCCTTATCTCCCAGTTCATGTATCTTCTGAGTTCCATCTTCTGGTTTTCTTCCTTTTTCTTTCGTAATATATTTTAAAATCCTAAACATTGTCTCAAACTTGAAGTATTTATCAGAGATCCTATCAGCTAGGCTGCTGTAGGAGATGAGAGTAAATAATCTTTAAATTATTTTCTTTCACAGCACTCTGTTATGGAAGAGAGAGATATTTTACATTTCACACATGGGAAACCAAAGCATTAAAAAGTTAATGAATAGCACAAAAATAATGCAGGCATCTAACTTTGAATACACATGTAATTTAGAAATCAAAATCCTCAAGTTGTTATCCTTAAGAGTTCCATTCAGCATATCTTAGAAAATTCCAAATTCCAATGATCCTTTACTTTGTGACCTTAAAGGAGTGTCCCTAGGTGACTGCAACCGAATTGTAGCACATGTACTTAGGCACCTAAACTCTAACAAGTTTGAGCAATGCAGAACCTAGCCATTGAATAAAGCTATTTAGAGACACCAGTCATTCCTTTGCTTAAATACCCTGGGGGATTTGATCTTACAGAAACTCCCAGAGCATGACAAATGTGCATATTAAAATTCTTGCATAGAGGACAGAACCTGAAAACAAACACAGCTGAAAGACCAAAAGTTAATTTAAACATTGGGAATTTGTATGTCTTACATTTTTGTGATGCCTAATTCACAAAGAGTTATCAAAACCCTACCAAAGTGACTGCAGTCAGGTGGAGTGCAATCTCTCTAAGATCTTGTTTGTCTAATATGGTGCCACATCAAAACAGCCAACAGATAAACAAGAGGATTCCTCATGCCACCTGTTACAAGGAGCTGATCACCTGCGCAGCTCTGAGGAGGTGTCTGCCTGTACTGGGGATACTCAGCCCAGGTCGCTCTTCTGCACACAGATACCTACAACTGTCTTTCAAAAGGGGTTCTGAATCTTGAAACCCAGTGACACACCCATCTCTCAGATCAAATAAAGGGTGGGATTTCAGACATTCCTTTCTTTCAGTGTCTCACAGGGTGTACCTCATGCATCCTGCTCTCCAGCATGCTGCATGTTATGCCTTTCATTCCTACAAACGTAACCATTTAAATGCTGCAAAAAGTTAATGGGTAAAAATGAATTTATGCTATATGTAGCATTTGAGGCTCTGTGGATGAGGAACAAAGACATGTTGGGTTTTGTTGTTGTTTTTCAGATCCGGCTCTAAGATCTTGTCTTCTGACTTTGTTAGTTTATTAGTTAGGGAGAAAATAAGAACAAATTATGAAGTGTTCAGTAAGGCTCATGAGGTTTACACACTTACATTTACCAAGCCTTTTGTTAGCAAGAGCAAGGTGCATCTCAGTATATTTCCAGTTAAATGTTTAAAATACATTTTTAATTATCTCACGATAACTTTTATTACTTTAAAGGAGTATGCCATAACCTTCTACAAGCTCAGGAGTGATACATCTCCATAAAGAGGAAGTCAGGCAAAATCTCCAGGAGACCTTCAGGGATGAACGGGGAGCTCCTGGACAAACTGAAAAAGAAGGCCTGTAGAGGGTAGAAGCAAGGACAGGTAGCCCGGGAGGAAAACAGGGAAATTGTCTGAGCAGCCAGGGATCAGGTTAGGAAAGTTAAAGCCCTGATAGAATTAAATCTGGCCAGGGATGTCAAGGGCAACAAGAAAAGCTTCTATACATACATCAATGATAAAAAGACTAGGGAAAATGTGGGCCCTCTCTGTAAGGAAACAAGAGACGTGATTACCAGGGATATGGAGAAAACTGAGGTACTCAATGACTTTTTTGCCTCAGTCTTCACCGGCAAGTGCTCTAGCTACACTGCCAAAGTAACAGAAGGCAAAGACAGGGACTGGGAGAATGAAGGAGAAGATTAGGTTTGAGACCATCTAAGGAAACTGAAGATGCACAAGTCCATGGAACCTGAGGGAACTGTCAGATAAAGTTGATAAGCCACTATCCATCATATTTGAGAAGTTGTGGTAGTCCAGTACAGTTCCTACTGACTGGCAAAGGGGAAACATAACCCCCATGTTTAAAAAGGGAAAAAAGCAAGACCCAGGGGACCACAGGACAGTCGTTCTCACCTCTGCACCCAGCAAGATCATGGAGCAGATCCTCCTGGAAACTATACTAAGGCACATGGAAAATAGGAAGGTGATTGGTGGCAGCCATTAAGTCTTCACTAAGGGCAAATCGTGCCTGACAAATTTGGTGGCATTCTACGACAGGGTTATAATGTTATTGGATAAGGGAAGAGTGACTGATGTCATCTACCTGGACTTGTGCAGAGCATTTGACACTGTCCTGCATGACACCCATGTCTCTAAATTGGAGAGACATTAGTATGACAGATGGATCACTTGGTGGATAAGGAATTGGTTGGATGGCCACACTCAAAGAATTACAGTCAATGGCTCGATGTCCAAGTGGAGACTGGTGATAAGTGGCCCTCCTCAAGGACTGGTATTGGGACCGGTGCTGTTTAATATCTTTGTCGGCAACATGGACAGTGGGACTGAGTGCACCCTCAGCAAGTTCACCAAAGACACTAAGCTGTGTGGTGCAGTCGACATGCTGGAGGGAAGGGATGCCATCCAAAGGGACCTTGACAGGCTTCAGAGGTGGGCTTGTAAAAACCTCATGAAGTTCAACAAGGCCAAGTGCAAGGTCCCTCACATGGGTCAGGGCAATCCCGAGCACAAATACAGGCTGGAGGGAGAATGAACCGAGAGCAGCCCTGAGGAGAAAGACTTGCAGATGCTGATTGACAAGAAATTCAACATGACCTGGCAATGTGCACTTGCAGCCCAGAAAGCAAACTGTATCCTGGTCTTCATCAAAAGAAGTGTAACTAGCAGGTTGAGGGAGGTGATTCTCCTCCTCTGCTCCACTCCCATGGGACCCCACCTGGAGTACTGCATTCAACCATGGGGCTCCCAGCATAAGAAGGACATGGACCTGTTGGAGAAAATCCAGAGGAAGGCCAAAAGATGATCAGAAGGCTGGAGCACCTCATCTATGAAGACACGCTGAGAGAATTGGGATTGTTCAGCATGGAGAAGAGAAGGCTCCAGGAAGACCTTATAGCAGCCTTGCAGTACCTAAAGGGCATCTGCAAGAAAGCTGGAGAGTGACTTTTTACAAGGTTGTGTAGTAACAGGACGAGGGCTAATGGCTTTAAACTGAGAGTAGATTTATACTGAATATAAGAAAGAAGTTCTTCACCGTGAGGGTGCCCAGAGAAGCCGTGGATGCCCCATACTTGGAAAGGTTCAAGGACAGATTGGATGGGGCTTTGAGCACCCTGGTCTATTGGAAGGTGTCTCTGACCCCTTTCAACACAAACTGTTCTATGATAAGGCAGCAGTGAACAGGGGACACTTAATAGTGGAAGATCAGTGATACAAATGGAATTTCAGAGGGATTTTTCCTCAGTGAGGTAGCATCTATATACTATTTTCCTACTTTTTTTTTTTTTCTTCTTCTTTAATGTGATCCTAGCATTTCACATGCTATAGTACACTAATTTCCGCTTTGGCAATTATCCATTCAGAATGTGAATGTGGTGTTCTGAAAAGTTCATTGTTTTTTCTAATACTGTTAATTTACAATTACATAGGCAATAATAGTGTTCCTTAAATTTCTCTTCCATATTTTACAAATTTCTATAGTCTTTCCAAGTTAAAAAGGCTGCACACTTCTACATCATAAAATCTGAATCAGTGCTAGAGTATGTGCCTGCTTTTGCTTTGCTGAATTTTTCAGTTTTGCTGCTGATTTCCACAAGAAACCAGTTTGATGCCTAGCTGCAGATAAAAGAGATAATTCTTTAGCCAGTACATCTTAACCAGTTCATAATAACCTGTTTGGGGTGGGAAAAGTTCAAGCCAAAAGCTGTTGATTTCCCTAGAGCAAATCAAAATGATAGATGCAGTGGTGGAAGATCACAGCTGACTGGGTTTAGTCCTCTCATCACTAGCTGCAGATGGCATGTAATTTAGGGATGTCCATTTGGTAAAATTTACCATTTTCTCTTGAGATCACACATATGGGTTTGCATTTAAAAAATAATTGTAGCAGGAATAGCATTTTAAGCAACAGATGTAAGTATTGACAGTGAAAGGATGCCCAAAAATCAGGATATATCCACACCACAGAACGGAAAGATCTTGTATTATGCTTTACAGCACTCCATGTGATGTTTTAACTTAAAAAAAAAAAAAGGATAGAAACTAACCATAAAATCAATGAATGCAACACTTGCCAAACCTCCTAAATTAGATATGAGTTTCTGTCTTTACAGTTTATGGCTTTCAAGCACTGAACTTTTTTTTCCAAACTTCGTATTTCAAAGCCACAATCTCAAATCCCTACAGAGCAAAGAACTGTCTTTAAAATAATTATGAGTTGGGTTGATCTCTTTGCTTGCTTTGAAATCTAGATTTAGCTAAAAGGAAACATATAACCACATTATTTGCTGTAATCTGTCCTCAATTCAGAGTAGATATGTTCTGTAGTGTTTAGACTTTGACCAGTCAGTTGCAAGGCTAAAAATAAATGAATAATTAATTATGCAAAGTTATCACATCAGTAAAACATCCGTCAGGGTAAATTATAATACTGAACTACAACAGTTTAAGGAACAATTATATCCACAGTAAAAATCCACCAAAACCAAACCTGATTTTGTATAACACAGCACCAAAATTACTTTCACAAGTCATATAATCTGATTTTCGTTCTTCTATTTATATGTAATTATGAACATTTCTTGATGAGAGGAAGCCATCTCTTCATCTATGCAGGCTGTTAAGTCTCTGTGCTCTAACATGACATATGAGAAGATAACCTAAGAAGCTAGATATGGACATTTACCTTTCCAAGTCACTAGCTCTTCATTGGACACAACTGTCTGCTGTCTTTTTCTGAGTCTCCTGATTGAAATAATCTTGGCTAAACCAAATCATGTAAATTATGACACTAGCAAGCAGTATTCTATTTTTTTTTTTCTCATCATAAGTTTAAGCTTAAAAAAATTGTAAGGATTTGGTCTGATTTTATTTGTGAAGTGGAATGAGTGCTCTGTTACAGATCCAGTGAATGTGAAATTGGTTCTACAAAGGAGACAATAAACTGATCTCAGTGCTGAAATATTTATAACTTCATTATGAGAGGAAGAACCATCAATAGGGCATCCAATACTCTATAATATGTAGGCAAATCAGCTGGTGTCATCCACTTCTGGTATGTTCTTATATATATTTTTACCTAGAGCATTTTTACCTTAAGCTATTACATTGATAAATTGCTAAGAACTTCTTAGTGCGCTACTATCCGAGTTCAGAACAGTCCTATATATAGTCATGATGAGCCCTGACAGAGTGGACAGCTCTTATGTTGTAAGAAATAGGTACATATGAACGTAGGGACACCAAAAAATAAAGTTTATGACTTTTACTTTTTGTTGTTGGAACAAAGCAAAAAAGCGTTAGACAAGATTATGGCTCAACTTTCAAAAACATATGGGCATCTTAATCTCACACAAAACTGATTCTGAGGACCATTATAGTTACTACAATATAATCTGTATAATAAAGATAAAAAGCCAAATGTTCAGAGAGAACATAATAAAAATATTATTAGCTTCTTCCGTTGACATTAATGCACTAAATAAATGAATAATATTCTATCATGATGTGTTGCTCTTTTTCTCTTTTTTTCTTCATTTTTTTTGCTTTTCTATATATGGCCAGATCTGCAGCTGGCAAGAGCTGGAGGAGGCAACCCGGCCAATTTTCAGGGCCTGAGGCTGGGTGTCTTAGCATTAAGTGACTCTCAGACTGAAATAAACCCAAGTGTTTAAGGCTATACATAAGTCAGTGATGAGAAAGAAAAATAGCGACACCCACTACAATCAGTCAAAACTGTTCATAAATATAGGATACAGGTTTGAATTTAGACATACAATAACATGTAAGGAATTTTATAACTTTGCAATATACATATGCTCATAATTGTTTATCTATACTATTAATGTTTTTTAGTAAGCTGCTTTGGACCTTTTGCAAAATATCAAGATAATTTATTTCCCAGTTAACTTCTGAACCTTTCTTAATGAGGAATGATGTAATAAAAGAAAAAAAAATTATGGTCTTGAAGCACCAAGCCATCTGTGTGCCCCTCATAGATCGCATCAAAAGGGCTGTATACCACAGATGAGGAAGGAGTCCTAAGCTTTAGAATCTTGCCTAAAAATGCCTTTTCAGACCTGTTAGAAATGTATTCAGTTATGTCTTGAAGTGTATAATCTCCATGTCAGAAACAGAGGTAGTTTACAAAGTAATATGGGAGAGAGCTTCTGCGAACATCCCCCATCAAGGTCAACATAAAAACTAGATTTGCCTGTCTATATTCAGGTTGCTTTTGGTGCACTGCTGCTTGTGAAGGGCATGGAATAATGAATTTGAACTACAGATTGAGCTTTGAGTTGCTAGAAGAACTGGGAATATCTCCACTACCTGGTACAGTTGCATGAGTTCACTTAAGCTTAGGTTTTTTCCTATACTCTCAACTGGCTGAATCCAAACCAGAACATAAGTGTCTGAAGTAGGATGTCGATGAAAGTTTAGGTACTAAAAATGCAATCACAGTTCATCTTGTGTCTGATTTCAGAGGTGACCCAGCATCCACAGAAGCTCCATGCTTAGATGCTAAACTCTTCTGTTTATCCAGGGAAAAGGCTGAGGTGAGACCTTATTGCTCTTTACGACTATTTGAAAGGAAGTCATAGCACAGAGGGTGTTGGTCTCTTCTCCCAAGTAACAAGTGATAGGATGAGAGGAAATGGCATCAAGTTGTGCCAGGGAAGGTTCAGAGTGGATATTAGGAAAAAATTCTTCATGGAAAGGGTTGTGAAGCAGTGGAACAGGTTGCCCAGTGAAGTGGTTGAGTCATCATGCTGGAAGTGTTTAAAAGACATATAAATGAGGTTCTTAGAGACATGGTTTAGTGCTAGATTTAGGTTATGGTTAGACTCAATGATCTTAAGGGTCTCTTCCAACTAAAATGATTCTATCATTCCATCTAGGCACTGGTTCGTCCTGCCTACCTCAGCACTGAAATTAGGCACCTATTCTTAGGTATCCTCTTTATAAGTGGGGGACATATAGATACCCAAAGAAAATGAGTCAGACTCTTAAGCTTTAGATTCTCTGTGTTAAAACAAACCAGTTTTATTGTGGCTGAAAAAATCATTACACCTCAGAGCTGGGATTCATATGTTAGATGTCTTTCCTATTATGTTCCTAAAATGGTTCAGTTCAGAAGCTTTCTACAAAGTGCGTGTAACACATCCCATCAGGACTGGTTATACCAAAAGGCAGTGTCAGAGCCTCATATTTAATTTATAATGGGCAAAATAGTAGTACACCTCCTTTCCATAACAAGCCAGGCATGTGAACTCAAATTCTTTAAACTCTAGTAGCTTTCTAACAAAATTCTGTGATAATTCACCCCAAATCCTCAACTAATGGAATATAGTCTATCTGAAATATTGGTACAGACATTCTTACTGTTGACACTGATCAGGAAGAAATTCAAGATTCATTGGCACAGACAGTATTTATTATATGTCACTTACAGTTACACCACATCTTTTCACACAATTTTCTCCAACACAAGGCATCAGTAATATGAGGCTGCTTAGCATCTTTTCATTGATTAGATCAATATCAGCATCTAGACTATTGTAACTGTCTCTGTTAAACCAGCTGAAAGATGTTTCAAAGACAAAGAAAAAAAAACTTGGAAAATTATAGGTGATACGTGTAGTACAAATTATTTTTAATATTAAAGATAGACTAAGGGAGATAAAACTGACAGAACTGGATAAGAAATAGAAAATGGGAGGATTTAAAAAAATGCCAGCACATTAACAGAGAGGTGCTCCAAGGTTTTATATTAAACTCCATGCTCTTTAATACATTTTATTAATGATCTGGAAGAGATTATTGTTCAGTGAGGTGGAAAGATGACATATATTGTCAATCAAGACCATAAGGTACTGTGAAAAGCTTTAGGAAAGAAAATCTACCTGCCATCCAGTTTTAGTTTTTGCATTCACAGATGATAATTGGTTCAAAACTATGTAAACCAATTGTCAAGTTTTTTTGAAGTGAATGGACTCCTAGAGGGCTCAGATAATATCTTGGAAAGATAGAAGCTAGACTGACGTAAATAGAATATGCTGTAGCACATTGTCTGTGGCTTGGGGTCTGTTTGGGTCCCAGATGGAACTCAGGAACTCCTGAGACCTGGGCAACTCTGTAAATAAGTCAATGAAATCAAGAAGGTTACCAAGGTGTTTGGAGGAATAGCGTAAGAAATAACTAATATGGTAAAAAGTATGAAGCCTTTCCATAAATCAGTAGTGTCACCTTACCTAGTGAGTTCTGTGCAAATTATCACCCCTCAGAAAGATTAATCCAGAATGAAAGTGTGTAGAAGAAAGTCAACAAGAACTGGACCTCAGAAAAAAAAAAAAAAACAACAAACTTGCATAAAACATATTGGAAAAAATTAAGTTTGCTAGAGGAAAGACAAGATCCAAAACCAGCACAGGATTATCTTAAGTATCAGATTTTTGTGATAGGTGCACTAATAGGTTTTAATGACCCCAAGCAACCTCACCTGACCACTGGCAGTATGACCACAGGCCCAGGAGTCAAATTCCAACTCAGCCTTGGGCCTTCAGATACTGCTTGGTCTACTTTATAGGGGTACCTGTCTCCAGACTTGCCTCTTGGAGGGACCTCAGCCCTCTGTTGTGTGTAGGTTTCCTCCGAGACTCCTGGATCCCTTGGAAGTACTCTGCAGCTTGCCTCTGTCCCTGTCTCTGTCCCTGTGTCTTGTTGACCCTTATAGGATCCCCTGAAGGTATTCTGGATCTGATGTATTGATTGCCATGATAGGAGCTGTGGATGGACCTTGCTACCAGCACCAGCTCTGCTCACTGTGCTCAGATTCTGTAGGACTTCATTGCATCAGTGAGAACACTGTCCACTTTGAGGTCACCCCTGGCTCCCTGCTGGTACCCCCACAGGGAGAAGCCTGCTGCTGCAGTTCCTTGTTGATCTGGAAAATACATCTTTAAGTGTCTAACTTTAAAACAGCAAAACTAACCTCAGAGTCTTTGTTTGAGGATCTGGTTTGTGATGACCTACAGAACCTGAATGTACATAAGTTCAGGGGACCTGATGAGATGCACCCCAGAGTCTTGAAAGAATTTGATCATGTAGTTGCCAAGCCATTCTACATGATATTCAAAAAGTCATGACAGTCAGGTGAAGTCCCTGGTGACTGGAAAAAGGGAAACATTGCATCCATGTTTAAAAAGGGCAGAAAGGAGGACCCCGGGAACTACCAACCTGTCAGCCTCATCTCTGTGCCTGGGAAGATCACGAAACAGATCCTCCTAGAAGCTTTGCTAAGGCACATGAAGGACAGGGAAGTGATTCATGACAGCCAGCATGGCTTCACCAAGGGCAAGTCCTGCCTCAACAACCTAGTGACTTTCTACAATGGAGTAACTACATCAGTGGACAAGGGAAGGGCTATGGATGCCATCTATCTGGACTTCTGTAAAGCCTTTGACATGGTCCTCCACAACATCCTTCTCTCTAAATTGGAGAGGTATGGCTTTGATGAGTGGACTGTTTGGTGGATGAGGAACTGGCCAGATGGTCACACCCAGACAGTGGTGGTCTATGGTACAGTGTCTGGATGGACATCAGTGACAAGTGGTGTCGCTCAGGGGTTCATATTGGGATGAGTACTGTTTAATATCTTCATCAATGAAATAGACAGTGGGATCAAGTGCACCCTCAGCAAGTTTGTGTATGACACCAAGCTGAGTGGTGCAGTTGACACGCCCGAGGGATGGGTTGCCATCCAGAGGGACCTGGACAAGCTTGAGAAGTGGGCCCATGGGAACCTCGTGAAGTTCAATGAGACCAACTGCAAGGTCCTGCACCTGGGGTTGTTCAGCCTGGAGAAGAGAAGGCTCCAGGGAGACCGTATTGTGGCCTTTCAGTACTTAACAGGAGCCTGTAAGAAGAATGGGGACAGACTTCTTAGAAGGACATATTATGATAGGACAAGGGATAATGGATTTAAACTAAAAGAAGGGAGATTCAGTCTAGACATTAGGAAGAAATTTTTTATAATAAGGATGGTAAAACACTGATCTACTTGATCTACACTGATCACTGATCTACTTCAAGATGTCCCTGCTCATTACAGGGGGGTTGGACTAGTTTCAACCCAAACTATTCTATGACTTTATGATTTTATGATATCTTCTACAAAATACGCTTATTCACCTGAAGTCCTGCTATGGAACACATCTGGAACTGCCACTGTCTTGGTTGATGTGAGCATATATGTAACTCTCACCTAAACCTATTCAGGATGCATAAATAAAGAGCAAGTACAGATAGGTCTTCCAGATATGTCCTGAGAATACCAGGCATACCTGCATAACAAGAAGGTCTGTACAAAATACAGACATTTTCACTTAAAAATGAACTGATGATTTATGTTTTCTTTATGATAGTCTCTTGTTACTTGTGCAGGAGAAATAAAGGTTTTGTCCCTGCCTCAAGCAGAGGAGAAGAATTTGAACAATTCTTACAGTTTGGGAAAGAGAAAGTTACTTTTGAACTGCTGTGGATGGTGGACACTGTGGCATTTAAGATTTTGAATTTCTCATTGAAGCAACATTTTGAGTAAGAGACATAGATCGTGACATTAGCCTACTTCTGCATTTTACATTATAGCCACTGAATACAACCCTAAAATTCTCCTGGGAAAGACTTAGTCATCCTAGATTCTAGCATCTCTTGCCTCTCGTCTACATACCTAATTCAAGATCTGTGTGTCTGATTTGCAGAAGTGCTGGAAGCTGTGGTCTCAACACATAAACCAGAAGTTTAATGCCAAGTACATTGAATAATCAGATGCTAGCTATCTCAAATTGGGCATTTGATTATAACATGCTTGTTCTGCTAGTCTTCACCTGTAAAATAGTATCCCATTAACACAGGCTGGCAGAGGTGAAGACATGCTGGTTGTTTAGTGTTTAAAACTCTAGTGAAGAAATGATCTGTGATAAAATGAATGTGTCCAGATAAGAGTCTGAAAAGCATGCACAAGACAAGGCTTTACACCACACATTTTGTATCATGGGAATACTAAACGAGCAACCTTCCCAACTAGGTACAGAGTGAGTGACACAGTTGATGATGAAGATGGTGTCACAGGATGAGTTCCAGTTGCTGTAAATGACAGATACAACTTGTGCCTTAGCTTTGCATGTTTAGTGATTCGGTTCTCCTGAAATGAGTTTTTTTATAAATGGATTGAGTGACCCTGAGAAGATCCATGGAAATATTCTTTCCACTTATGTTTAGACATCTAAATATTAAACGGAATTAAACCAACCTTATTATTAGCATTTTGTAACTTCATATTGATTTTTACATCCTTAGTGATTATCCTTCAGATACATTTTTTTTTTCCTACAACATATTCTGTATGCAGGTGAACTGTTATCTGCAGACATTCTGAACTGTATTCTAAAACGTGAACCAGATTTCATTTTACTATTATTATACAGTAAGGATGAACCCCAGCCATTGCTAATATCCATTACATAATGCATTTTTTTTTTCCCCTTTCTAGCTTCATATGCTTATCTCTTGATGAAATGTAACACTTCTTGCAAATATGATCCTCCATGGTTACTTTTACTGAATTACTCATGTTTATAGCAAAACATTAAGGTCATGTGAGGAGTTACAGTGCAGAAAACAATTCATACCTTGTTTGGTCCTGGCTTTTTCTTTTGCTTTCAGGCTAGTTTATGTGTCTGACACTCTACAGTTTGTTTATTTTGCAACTTCATTGCATCTTTCACAGCTGTCTCCATGGAAACCACACTCTTAATTGCAGATTTTAAGATTAAGTTGCTTCTGTAAAAAGCTACATCTTTGAGTGCTCATTACAGTGTGGGGTGAGCAATGAATCACTTTGGGTATCACTCTAGTCATCACCAGACTGGCAAGATTCAGCTAGTCACCTTGGCTTTACGATGCTGACTGCAGTTCATTCACTTTTTGACTGAAGTTAGTTGGGAAAAGTAGCAATAGGACATTATAAAGGTTGCGGTTATGGGGCAGGGGGGAAAAGAGCCGTCTTCCTCACAAAAAAGTGATGTGTTAAGTGATGTATGGTTGAAGCCAGTAGATGTGGTTGAAACCAATAGATATGTTTTGTTTTGTTTTTTCAGAATTTTGGCAAAGCTTGTGACTCTCTCTTTCACAGTATCCCTTTGGATGAAATGCACAGCACACAGCTAGACAAGTCCATAATATGTTGAGTTAGCAACTGACTGACAGATTGGGCTCAAGAGGTAATAGTAAATGGGGTTACATCAGGCTGGTGACCAGTCAACACTGGGGTTCCCCAGGGCTCAATTTTAGGGCCAGTGCTCTTTTGTGTTTCTATAAATGATCTGGACACAGGAATCAAATGTACATTCAGTTTGCTGATGACACTAAATTAAGAGGAGCTGTGGACTCCTTTGAAGGTAGGGAGGCCTTGCAGAGAGATCTGCATAGACCAGAGAGCTGGGCAATCACCGTCTGTATTAAATTCAACAAGAGCAAATGCAGGATTCTGTTTATACCTAAAAATTGGGGGACGAGAGCACGTGATTATACTTACACATACAAACTGGGAGATGAGAGCAGCCCTGCAGAAAGAGATGTGAGGTTTGTGTTGATGGCACATTGACTATGAGTCAACAGTGTACCCAGGCAACCAAAAGGGCCAACTGTGTGCTGGGGTGCATCAAGCACAGCATAGCTAGCCAGCTGAGGGAGGTGATTGTGCCACTCTACACTGCACTGGTATGGCCCCATCTTGAGTACTGTGTGCAGTTTTGGGCACCTCAGTATAAGAAAGACACCAAACTATTAGAGTGTGTCCAGAGGAGAGTGACCAAGATGGTGAAAGGCCTCAAGGGCAACACTTATGAGTAGCATCTGAGGTCACTTGGTTTGTTTAGCTCAGACAAGGGAAGGCTGTGGGGTGATGTCATTGCAGTCTATAACTTCCTGAAGTGGGGAGCAGAGATCATAGAATCATAGAATCATTCCAGTTGGAAGAGACCCTCAGGATCATCAAGTCCAACCATAACCTAATCTAATTCTAGCACTAAACCATGTCCCTAAGAACCTCGTCTAAACACCTTTTAAACTCTTCCAGGGAGGTAACTCCACCACTTCCCTGGGCAGCCTGTTCCAATGCCTGACAACCCTTTCCAGAAAGAATTTTTTCCTAATATGCAATCTAAACCTCCCCTGGCACAACTTGATGCCATTTCCTTTCATCCTATCACTTGCTACTTGGGAGAAGAGACCAAGACCCTCCATGTTACAACCTCCCTTAAGGTAGTTGTAGACAGCAAAAAGGTCTCCCCTCAGCCTCCTTTTCTCCAAGCTAAACAGCCCCAGCTAGCTCAACCACTTCTCATACAATTTGTGCTCCAGGCCCCTCACCAGCTTCTTCACACTCCTCTCCACTCTCCAGTACTTCAATGTCCTTCTTATGATGGAGGTGCTGATCTCTTCTCTCTGATGACCAGTGATAAGACATGAGGAAATGGAATGAAGTTATGCCAAGGGAAGTTCAAGACATTAGGAAAAGGTTCTTCACTGAGAAGGGGATCAGTCACTGGAACAGCCTCTCCAGGGAAGTGGTTACAGTGCCAAGCCTGCCAGAGTTCAAAGAGCATCTGGATGATGCTCTTAGTCACACACTTTAGTTTAGGTAGTCCTGCAAGGAGCATGGAGCTGGACTTGATGATATTTATGGATCCCCTCCAACTTGAGATATTCTATGATTCTACAGTTCTATGAAGTGATAAGCACCTACTTTCTCGCTCTTACAAAGAAGTCTCATTTATTTTTAACTCTTTCTGAGTGGCTGAATTAGTTTAACTTAGCCAAAACTCAAACATTGTTTAGGCAAAGACCACTCCTAAAATGCAGTGTAGGTGATACTGAACTGGTCTGAGTTCCTGTCCCAGCCTTCAAAATCTCAATAATCCAAACATCTCAGAATGAACCTATCCACCGAAGACATATCCTCAGATTCAGACAATGGGAACACCAGTCTGGCAGGATGAAATGCAGTCCTCATATTATTTCAGACATTTCCAACTTAAAAGCGAATAATATGCAAAAGTGAACCAGTGTTAATATCTTAACATGAGGCTCAGAGGAGACACTGAGCCAAATGCTACATTGCAAGGATATTGCAAGTCATATGCAGAAGGGACTAGTTCCAAACTGTTTGGACGGAAGTCATTGTACTTGGCCCTGGAGACAAGGGATAACTCCCCCTGCAGTGTGTAGCTACTGCTGTCTTTTAAAACCGTCTACATTAGGCTAAGAGAAATTACCCAATATTCTATTTAGTGCATAATGTTAAGTTTCTAAGAAAAAGAAAAAATAAAGAGACACAAACATTCATTGTGTTTAACTTAGGACAGAACATGCTTGAGTTTTATATAGACAGATCATCATAAAAATATGCATATATTTATTTATTTAAATAAAGTCAGTATCTCAAACAAACCATCACAAAAGTTGAGGCAGTTTTCAGTCAAGCAACTTACCTGAATACTCTGTGAAAGTGCATGGCTTTAGGTTATATTTCTTTAAACAAATTAATAGGTTCAAATTAAATCTAGCTCAAGTGGGAGATAGTTAAATCAGTACCAAATTCAGTCTATAAGGTGCCATTTGTGAAAATTCTACATCTCTCCAAAAACATTAGAGTT
Source organism: Caloenas nicobarica (assembly GCF_036013445.1). Classification (NCBI taxonomy): domain Eukaryota; kingdom Metazoa; phylum Chordata; class Aves; order Columbiformes; family Columbidae; genus Caloenas; species Caloenas nicobarica. The sequence goes on from NC_088245.1 coordinate 179,620,107, forward strand.
TCCATAGCAGAAAACAACAGAGGGCTCATTTAACCCAAACTCCTGGAGGCTGCAATGAATTATTAGGGAAAGATCACAAGCAGGGCAAGGATGAAGTGATACCTTTCCCATTCTTCCTTTCCTGTTCCAGATACCAACTGCCTGGGACTTCCTAAACTGGAAATTTAATCCAAGCCACTGTCTTTAATAGCTACAGAAGAACTTCCACTTTCTGAACTTTTTTTTTTTTTTCACTTTCCGAGTTTTATCTATTTCCTATGAAAACAAAATTCACTTTTTAATTACATATTGTGTGAGAAAAGTACTTCTTTTTGATCGTTATAAAGCTACTGTCTGTTCATGTCCTGAGGCACTCTTTAGATCCTGAGTAATGATAAACAGTGAATAAAAGTTTCTTACTCACTTGCTCTATAGTTTTTATTATTTCAGTGGGGGTTTTTGTGTGTTATTTGTTTTTTGAGGTTTTGGTTGGTTGGTTGGTTGGTTTGGTTTTGTTTTACTGGATTTCTTCATTTCCTAAATCAGTTTTTCTGGATACCCATCAGTTTACAATTACTCTGGATGACATCTTTCCCATGTCCTTTTTGAGGGGCATTTATAAAACCTAACTTTCAAAATCTGAGTGATATCCAAGAACAGGTACCTCCAGAGGCTGAGCTTTTCTCTGATTTGAATAACCTCCTCAAGACAGCTGCTTGCTATCTTGAGACGGTGTAACGTAAAAATTAGAGAAATTCAGAGGATCAGTTTCCCATCACTTTTCTGACCCTGAAGAATCTGGGCTTTCCAGATCCCCATACACACTGTCAAAATTGCAATTCTCTTTTTAAGACTTTCTTCTGAGACTGAGTAATGCATCTGCATTGAAGCATGCGACTCCTACCAGTTTTGCAGATTCAGAGTTTTCCCAGAATCTTATGGGTATCCTGGAATACAGTTTACCTTTTAAAGCTCTTGAAGAAAAAGAGAAATGTTTCACAGAAATGAACTTTTTAAAACAAAAAGTAATCATCTCTACTTCCTGCATCATCAAAGGAAAGCAATGATGGTCAGGTTTCTTTTGAACCCATGTCCATCATCACTAATGAGCACTTTTAGCAGATAGATCAAAGACTTCCATGAGATAGGAATGGAGAATGCATTCCCTCAAATCTCCAGAACAGAACCCCTTTGATAAGTTTTGTCACAGCTGGTCAAGGCAAGGAGAAATACCTGCTGTCAATGTTGCTTAAGAGTAACCTGACTGACAGCATGACTACTGCAGGTGGCACTAGACATAAGACTAAATATTCACAAGGTGAAATAGAGCAAGGTAACTTGAAAGAATATGATGCAACCCATAACAAATATGCCTTTCAAAATCTAAAGCTTTTTGTTCTGCAAATCAGGTGCTTTCTGGTTTCTGTGAAGAATCTTGTCCTCACAATCCTCTTACTCCTCATTGTCTTGGATTAAAAAATATCACGTTCTCAAGCTTCTAGTGTAGGCTAACCCCTAACACATTACTTCAAGCATTTTGAATTAACACCCCCCACCCCCATTTATAGACACACACCTGATGGGCATTACACAGATTCTAGAGGAGACCTGGGGCTGAGTGGTTTGTATCCCATGAGACCAGTCTGACCTGGAAGGAGGTAGCTAGCTCTGAAAAATGTGAATGTGAACCAATCTGTACCTTAGGGTGCAGAACTGACCTTGGCTTTATTTTATTTAGCAGTATAAAGCTAGTCTGTATCATCTCGGTTAGGGTTATACACACAAGTGCATTTACAGAGGAATAAATTTACTGCAGTATTAGATGGCAATACCCTCAAATGGCATCCTTTAACCATTGTATGATTTTATGTCCTAGCACATCATGAGTGAATATTACATTTTAAGGTTAATTTTATAGCATCAGAATGGAAAAACAAATAAACAAAACCCACACACACACGAAAAAGAGCCTAGATGCTCTCTTTGATATCTGTGAGTTTATATACTCTTTGTATTGCCTTAAAGTGTTAGTTATAGCATTCAAAACCAAAATTACAGAAAGAGCATGGTACTATAAAAAAACACTGAAACTGCAAAAAATGATCCCTGAGGATTACTTTAAATAATGATGCATTTGTGTTGCATAAACATGGTTATCAAATATTTATGAACAGAGTAAATAAGCCTATCCAGAATCTTTGTTAAAACAAAGCAGCATCAAGAAGCTTTCCATGTAGCACTCTGATTATATGGATTTGTGAACCTACTGACATTCTGGATCAGAGCAGGAGTCTGCTCAACATGATGTTCTGTTCTGACATGTCCAGTGCCAAATATTTTAGTGGAAGCTGCAATAGTTCCCTAGAGTGAAAAGTTATGGAACAAGCTTCTCATTAAAGAGGTTTCCTCTTAACTGTCATCATTTGGAAACCATAGCATGTTCTCAGGTATGAGGATTTCATAGATTCATCAATGCTGAAGCTTGAAAGCATTATTATAAATCATCTAGTTTGACCTTCAGCATATTGCAGAGAATTTTTCTCTCTAGTTTCTCTATCAGGTCAATAAATAGCATAACCAAATTACCAGGTTTTTTGTATTTTTTATCCTGTTTAGTAGAAAGAGAAAATTTTCTTCATCTACTTAAATGGGTTAAACTGTTTTATTGCAGTTGACTATATATATTTTTTAAATTCTTATATTATCTTTAAAGAACAATGATTGCTATGATTGAAAAATCCTGTCATCATTATTTTAAATTAAATTGTAATATTGTCTGCTTAATGTTCACTGAATGCTCCCACAGAATGCATATTGTGAACAGAAATTTTTAAAAGCAACTGTTTTTCAAACCTAGAAGGTATTTATTAGGAAAATCTGTGCCATTTACATTTCTGCATAGAAGATTTCCAGAAGCAAATCTGTCTCTCCGAACTTATTTTTTAAATGTCGTATTCCTTTCTCCAAAGGATTTAGAGTCTGCAATACCATGTGGTGTGTCAGAATGGAAGTTTCCTTCCTGAAAGAAGGTGAAAACATCCCTGTGGATCCAAGACCTGTGTCCAAAGTCTGAAAGGAAGGGCCAAAAGGCAGAGTCTGTTTCTGATAAAGTCTATGCTGAGAAATTGCTCATCATTTGCTGACAGGATATATTCCGAAAGCATTAGACAGAACAAAAATGCACATTGTGTCGTTGGATATTAAATTTATTTTGTTCACAGTCCAATTCTATCTGTAGTAAAATGTTAAAGAAAATAAGGGTTCTGTTCATCCCATGTAGCATATTAGGCTCCATAGAGTGTCATTCAAAGGAGATAGTTTTTGTAGTTGTGGTGGTGGGGTTTTTTTGGTTGTTTTTTTTCTTTTCCTGGGGATTTGCATCAGGAATAAATGTTACAATTTTTTAACAATGAGGGTGTAAAAATACTGGAACAGATTGCCCAGAGAGTTGGGAGATGCCCCATCCCTGGAAACATTCAAGGCCAGGCTGGACGGGGCTCTGAGCAACTTGATCTACTTGAAAACGTCCCTGCTTATTGCAGGGGGGTTGGACTAGGTGATCTTTGAAGGTCCCTTTCAACCCAAACTATTCTATGACTGTATGATTTTATGATTTCTTCTACAAAATACACTTATTCACCTGAAGTCCTGCTATGGAAAACACCTGGAACTGCCACTGTCTTGGCTGGCAGGAGCATATAGGTAACTCTCACCTAAACCTATTCAGGATGCATAAAAAAAGAGTAAGTACAGATAGGTCTTCCAGATATGTCCTGAGAATTCCTGACATACCTGCATAATAATGAGGTCTGTACAAAATACAGACAGTGTGTATTTAGCCACATTCTAGATCTAGTACTAGTCTGGAAGTGATTTAGTACTCAATAAAGGGACAACAAAAAAGAGGAAGTGGACACTTTCTTTCATAGCAGCTGCTTCCCTTTATGGCCAAAGAGCAAAACACAAAAGGAGGATGCAAGCAAAGGAAAGAAAAATAGCAACACATCTGAAATTCTGATTAAAAGTTGCTGGACGTTTTTAATATCTTTTGCCTGCAGAAGAAGTGTGATGCTAATGAGTAAAGCAGACAGCAGTTGTCAAATTCCTGAGCACTTGAATCCCTTCCTTGAGTCCTAGATGGGAATGTAATTGCACAAGTAAAGAAGACCTTCTACATAATTAATACAAATAACACATTTGCAAAATATGCCACATTCTTCTTCTGTTTTTTTTTTTTTTTTCTCTTTTTTGAAAGAAATAATTTATTCCCTGGAAAAAAAGTCTGTCATTCTGGAGCATCTTTTTCACCATAATGTTAGCACATCTTTTTGACAGTTTATTAAAGTTTCAAGAAGTAGTCATGCAGATTAGCCTAGATATCTTATTTTACCCTACTACCAGATTTCTGTTAAAACAGAAGAAATCATTACATTCATTCATCATCATTTGTCTGTGAGGTTCCAGGATGCCAAAAATAGTACACACTTGTGGAAACTACAATAATTGAGAGCAACAGTAAATTACATTTTAAGTACTCATCAAGGTGAGAACAAGGCACTTCATGACTCTTTGTACATCCTTGTTAGGAATTTTGCCAAGCTAGAAGAATGCACAGGCGCACATAGAAATTGCCAGCTGTAACCTTCCTTGTGTGTGTTTGTGCTGTACAAACCCAGTGATTTTTTTTAGAGATAGCCAACTGAGTTTAAAAAAAAAAAAAAGTTGATTGCCTTGGATGGAGAATTGTGCTAAAACCTCTAATATATGCTGCTCTTGTACTCCAATTTGACAATTTAAAATGCGGTGTGGATACCTGCTTCATTTCCTTTAGGGTTCGGGCAGGATGAGATGCTGCATTTATCTGTAGTTTGCTACAAGAAAAGTTCCCTCTGTAAGGCACAGCCTCCATGTCTTAACGTTGAATATTGCCAATAAAGCAGCTGTTGCTTAGTTCATCAACACATACATATACTACATAGCAAGTAGAAACACCATCATGGAACAACTGTCTGCTTTAGAAGTTTCACTTCCTTCCCAGTTCTGCCCTTATGCAATGTAATTCAAGGAGCTGAAAAAGTTTGCCTTTGGCACTAACAAGACACATTAGCAAAGTACAATTTAGGATTATCCTTTGGCTAGAACACCATCCGTATGTCTTGCAAAATACAGTTACCATCCTAGTCATAAAACCTACTTGATATCCTCTTACTGTAATAAAGATACCAACTTATCCACACAGTAGATGAATTGTGTGTTGCTCCTTTATGTATTCCACTGTAAGTTTTTCAAGTATTCCACTATTCCTGGAATGAGATAATTTTGGTCAGTAAAGTTCCAAGGCATCAAAGGTGCATCTTACCTGTCCATTTGTATAGTAACCAAGATGGGAAGGACCTGGTCACTCATGCCCACTCTTCAGTTCCTTCTTTAGTGTCTGTGGAGCATAAACAATGAAAGAGAGATATCCTGTTTGGAAAACTCTTGGTTTTGTAGAAAGAAGTTTTGTGGTGTTTTTTTTTTTTTGTGGTTTGTTTGTTTGTTTTATTCTGATTGCTAGTTTCTCTATATATTCTGCTGCAGGTGGCTCCAAAGCAGTACAGCTGAGTGGGGCTAAGAAGCAGGTGGTAATAATTACTGAAAGACTACTTTATATAGGAGGCATCCAGGGAAACCACATGGATTAGAATACAATTATATGAAAAACTGTGTATGGAACTCTGTGTTACACTGAATGCAAACTGCACTTCTAAGCTGCACAGGTTCTTGTTGAGTGTGGTCATATATTTTCAGGTGACTTAGTTAAAACCTGGGAAAGCATAATAGACACAGAGATCCACTTTGAGATACTCTGAGTGGAAATTGCTTCCCCTCTCATTCTCTCAGCAAAAGAGACAAACTGCTTTAGAAAATATTTTGAAAAGTTTTGTCCTATACAGATAAAAATAAAAGGCCTCCCACATATCTTGTTTCTTCTCTTCGCAGTTGGCATAGTTTAGTAAATTATTAAGTTGGCTGAGTTCTGAACCTGTTGAAACTAGAAATATCAGGCAGAAATGTCACCATAATACATTTTTGGGAAAGAAAATCTGGTATTCTTTCTCCCTGGAACCTCCCATCATTCTTCCTATCATCTTAAAAAAAAACAATGGACACCACGTTGGGAGGAAAAAAGACAGAGAAAAAGGTAACCATGAGACAAGGTTACGGGACAAAGTGCTGGATACTTGTGTATTTGATTAAATCCACAGCTTTCTAAACGTTATCTGCATTCAATGAGACCTATTAGTAGAAACTAGAATGTATACCCAGAGCTCTGACTTAGCAAAGGCACCTTTGGTGTCCTGGAAAACACAGCTAAGTCAGAAAAAAATTAAATTCAGATGTGCTAACCATCTACTTGATCTGATGAATAAACCATTGAGAGTGATGACAGAATGTAAAAGAGAAATAGATATATTTAGTCATTTCAGGTTTAGAAGAAATCTTTATGTCTATTTTATTTTTCCTGAGCTTTGTTTTAGAGAGCAATTGGAAGGATCAGAAAGTTTCCACTATCAGTTATTCTCTCTCTTTCTTAACAGTTAGACTCTAAAGCTGTTGTATTCACTTTATATCTATTGGTTTTTGAAAATGAAATCTGTGACCAAAAAAAAAAAAAGAAAAGGTTATTACAAAGATGAAGAACAACAGAAATAAACCCAGTCGAGTTGGATAGGGCTCTGAGCAACCCGATCTAGTTGAAGGTGTCTCTGCTTATTGCAGGGCGGGTGGACTAGATGATCTTTAAAGGTCTTTTCCAACGCAAATCATTCTATGATTCTATGATTAATTCCAGAGCTGTCTTTAAGCACTCTTCAAAAATCAGCTAGCTCTCCCTGACTTCCTTTTCCTTCATGGCAGCTTCCCAAATGGTTCCCAAGCAACATTCTGAATAAGATGAAATATGCAGCTGTAAAGTCCAGAATCAAAAATTTGCCGCTTGTCTTCCTATTTCACCTCTAGGTCCCTAACTTAATTATCTCAGGGACACTGCAACCCAAGCTGCCATCTGAGACTGCCACCAGGTCTTCCCTATATATAAGTAGAGCACTACCCCAGCTATCCCCACCACACTTGCATTAGGAGGTTGTTACCAGACTATTTTTTTTTTTCTTTTAAACAATGAAAGAAGTACAATTACACCATTCCTGGAGAGCTTTGGCTTTTCTCTGAGCACATGAAATCTCTCCTTGGTTAATATAATAATTACATTGCACATAATAAGAATGTTCAAACACCAGGAATTTTTTACCTACCAGTTACACCTGACACAAGCCAATGTGTGAATTACAGAAATTCTAGAAGAATCTGTGCCCCCTTTGTAATATTTTATAAACAATTTTCTTCAGTGTAATAACTGCACAAACATTAGTTATAATAAAACTACCTGCATGGACAGAATCAGTAATTTTGACTATTATATAATCCTGTATTCAACTATTTAACTTTTTTTTTTCCTAAACAATGATAGTAGTACAATTACACCATGTCTGGAGAGCTTCAGCTTTTCCCTATGGATATGAAAAGTTTCCTTGGCTAATATAATAATCCAAACTGAACTCTGGTCCAAAACTCCCCATAAGTAAATATAGTTTATCTGCAAGAACTGCCATTCAGCCATTAATAATCAATGCCATGGTTTTAGCTGCAAGCCAAAAGGAAGAAGCTCAAGGCAAGACAAGCTCGCCGTTCTTCACAAAACCAGGACGGTAGTAGAAGTGTAGCTTTGGATGAGCCCACTTGGAGCACCAGTTTCAGTTTCTGGTACCTCCAGCAGCCATATAATAGATGTTCAAGGCCATGGAATGCCACAGGAGACAGAACTTTTGGAAATGGTCCATATAAACTTAGTACGAAATTTGGTATCATAGGATGAGAAAGGAAAAAATGAGAGCAGAGCTCCTGTCATAAGCTATGAAAAAGCAGGTAACTTATCAGGTGAAATAATTTAGAATAATATTGATTAGTTAAATGTTGGCTTAGAAGAAAAGGACGGTATCACTGGTAAACAGTGCAGTTTACTTAGTAGATCTCACTGTGTTTCCCTTGGAGATGTCCCAAGAATTGGCCAGGGTGAGTTCTGCTTAGTTGATTCGATCTGGCACAACTATGTACTGTAGTAGAATAGTTTTTGTGTACACTGGAAATTCCAGCTATATTTAAACTGTGAAGCTCTCATGGTCGTAGATAGTTTACAAATTTTCAGTGTCTATCACCAAAGACATAATAGTGCCTTAAAATAAGAAATCTTTTATTTTATCTGCTTTGGGAATGACAGGAAAGTTATAAGAGTGTAATATATAAAAATAATCTAAAATTTAAATTGAATTAGTAATGTGGAAAAAGAAAGTGTTCTGTTGCACAGAAGTGCTGATTATAATCCAGTCTTTATATATAGCTAAGAAAAGGGCATTCTAAATACTTATCTAGATTTTACAAGTATTTCTTCCATATGCAAATATAAGCAGAAAACAGTCATAGGGAAATAATGTCTAGATGCTGTTGTTATATCTGAAATTTAGTGGTCTGTCCAAAATGACATCACAGATGCACATGAAAATGGGAAAATTTTAATTAACTAACTGAGTAGTAATACACAATTACTCCTTTGTTATAAGTGAATACATCTAGGAGAAAGGTTTGGCTCAGAATGTAGTTTAATTGAATCTGCATGGCTCAGTTTTAAATCTTTCACTTTCCCGTGATTCTTGTCTTTGTGTGTGTGTGTGTTGCCAGATTTTTAAATTTTAATTTCTGCATTCCATTAAATGATAGACACCTTTTTCACAATGCCATTTTCCTTACTTGCTTAGAAACCCAGAAGGGAGCATATTCCCTGTTATTATTTAAAACAGCTAAAAAAACCAGGCTTCTATAGGGACTTCACTGTCACACTCATTAATGTCCTACTGTGAGTGTCAGGTCCTAGTTTTGGTGTGCAGCATGAAACAGAAATCGAGCATAACCAAATGGCTTTATACAGCTTTTTTGGTGCAACATAGTTATACATGATCTTGAATGTTACACATGGAGAGGTCAATTCATTATCTTAAATCAAGTCTAATAGTTACAGTAATACCCTACCTATTTATCTAAAATTCTATTAAAACAATATTCTTTCTGCCAGAAAATTTGACTTTGAAGAATCCATAGTTTAAGCAACTATCTGAATCATATAACAAGACTCAATTACACCAAGTGATATTGACTGATATATTTGGTAATGCAATAAAGATGCCAACCCTGACAAAATTTGTTAGTTTGAAAATAGGGCAAAATGCCATTTTATTGCAAAGCTAATGAAAAATATTGCTTACAGAGTGATGAGACCCATCAAATAGATTTATAGCATGCAATGTTTGTAAGATCTCAAATATTTCAAAAACTTTGGAAGGCTTATGCAATGAGAAATATGACTATTGTCTCTGCAGTATAATAAACACGAGAAAATGAAGGGTGAGCTCTGACATTCAGACTTGAACAATAGAGAGCTAGAAGCTTTCTGAGTAGTAAAACTCTTAGACAGAGTATTCTCCTTCTTGATTTCATGCAGGCACTGACATGGCCGGACCACCACCTGGATGTTTTGCAGGCTCCACAATTCACAGAGATACTGCTTGGGGGGATTAAAGACTGTGAGTCGGATTCAGTGAATCCAAATCCCTGCAGAAGTTTGGCAGAGGACTGAGTCTGTTCTTGGGATGCCAGCACTAATGGCTGATGGCCAGACACTAATCTCAGATGCACGGCACGTGTCACCTCCTATCTTGATTAAGCCGCGTCTGTGGTTTCCACACACAATGCATAACAGCAGATTTTCTAAGGCATATGCTGCTTCTAGTCCCATATGCCTGAGTTTAAAATCTGGTCCGTAAGGTATGACTATTCTCTTTATTTTTTCTTTAGTTGTTTGATGAAGAAATAAAAACAATAGAAAACGAAAGTAAAAATTTGTTAAAAGCACTCACCCTGTTTTACCCCTCTGGCTTCTTCTTCATTTCTTACTCCCCTCCTCCTAAAGGATTCAATTTGTATCACACTGAAGATGGGAAAAAATTAAAGTAATAATAGAAGCAGCACAGGACAATTATTTTCCTTCGTTCGTTCTTCAGGATATGTGAGACATGACAAGATTCTATAAACTCACAAGTATTTACTCTTTAAGCTAATTCTGCAGTGTTGTAAAACAACATGCAAACTGCAGGCTAGAGAGAAATAAGAGAGTCAGCATAGCAAAACTCGATTAGAAAGTTTGATTTGATTATCTGTTCCTTATTTGCATCACACTGCTGTTTCACTCAGAGCTACCTGACTGGAATATTTTCACTGCAATCTGAGTGCGGAAACCGAAGCTATCGGCAGAATACCAGGCTGCAGGAAGCTCAGTGTTTTATGCTGGAGCATTCCGGCATGCTAATTGCTGCTTTGAAAATCATACTCCAGACATTTTCTTGCTTCATTTTGTTTCTTGGTTTTAATGGAAAGTATCCAGAAACAATGTGTTTCAGCTTGAAGACGAGAAGCAGGAGATCGAGAGGCTGAAAGGTACCATATGAGCATATTGATGCAGTGTCTTAATGTACTGGCCTTGAACTATATGAACTTGATGGTGAATTCAGCCAGATTAAGGAGAGTGAGGATCAATCAGTTCCTGACGGCTCTAAAAGTCACAATAAAAGGGAAGATGGTTGTGTATTTATTGTCTAAGAGCTACAGAGAAGACCCTCTTGTGCAATAATAATTAAAAAGACTCAACTAGAGAGGTTAGCTTGAAAAGGAACAAAAACACCTGACCTTTCCATTCCTAGAAGAAAGCCCATTAGCTGAATGATTGATTTTGTGCTAAACTTTTTTCTTTTTTTCTTTTTTTTCCTGAGCATGTATTTTTCATCTTGGTTTCATTCTCTACATTACATGAAATGCCTCAAAGTGTTTTTAACAATTGGATACTCAGCCCAAATTGGGGAGGCATAAGTAATTTCACCTTCAGGAAGCTACTTATTTACCCTTTCACAGAATCACAGAATGTTAGGGATTGGAAGGGACCTCAAAAGATCATCTAGTCCAAACCCCCTGCCGGAGCAGGAACACCCAGATGAGGTTACACAGGAAGGCGTCCAGGCGGGTTTTGAATGTCTCCAGAGAAGGAGAATCCACAACCTCCCTGGGCAGCCTGTTTCAGTGCTCTGGCACCCTCACTGTGAAGAAGTTTCTTCTCATATTTAAGTGGAACCTCCTGTGTTTCAGTTTGTACTCATTGCCCCTTGTCCTATCATTGGTTGTCACTGAGAAGAGCCTGGATCCATCCTCATGACACTCAGCCTTTATATATTCTTGAATATTAATGAGGTCACTCCTCAGTCTCTTTTTCTCCAAGCTAAAGAGACCCAGCTGCCTCAGCCTTTCCTGGTAAGGGAAATGCTCCACTCCCTTAAACATCTTCGTCGCTCTGCGCTGGACTCTCTCAAGTAGTTCCTTGTCCTTCTTGAACTGAGGAGTCCAGAACTGAACACAATATTCCAGATGTCATCTCACCAGGGCAGAGTAGAGGGGGAGGAGAACCTCTCTCAACCTACTAACCACACCTGTTCTAACACACCCCAGGATGCCATTGGCCTTCTTGGCCACAAGGGCACAGTGCTGGCTCATGGTCATCCTGCTGTCCACCAGGACCCCCAGGTCCCTTTCCCCTACACTGCTCTCTAATAGGTCGTTCCCCAACTTATACTGGAACCTGGGGTTGTTCCTGCCCAGATGCAAGACTCCACACTTGCCCTTGTTATATTTCATTAAATTTCTCCCCACCCAACTCTCCAGCCTGTCCAGGTCTCACTGGATGACAGCACAGCCTGCTGGCATGTCAGCCACTCCTCCTAGTTTTATGTCATCAGCAAACTTGCTGACAGTGCACTCTATTCCCTCACCCAAGTCACTGATGAACATATTGTATAGTACTGGTCCTAGTACTGACCCTTGAGGTACTCCACTAGATACAGGCCTTCAACTAGACTGCTCTTTCATATTCCAGCAGGACAGGCTTCAGAAAATATACTGCTTTTGATTATTTTTTAAATAAAAGGAAGAATCTGTATAGATTATGTATCAATTTTTAAAACCACATCCTTATTTCTTTGATGCATGGAGGCACCCCTCCGCTTCTGAAGTGTTGCAACAAAAAAAGTTCTTTACTGTCACTGGCCCTGACCTTGCGTATGAGTCTCTCTTGCACACTGAAGTCATATATAATGTAGATGAGATTGGTAGGGCCAGATATCTTAATTTATTTATTGTACAAGTGTAATGCCAACCACCTCCTGTTTTCATTATACCAATCTAATGCCAGCCATTTCCTGTTTTCATTAGACCGTTGTAATGCTAGACTCCTACCGCTCTCATTAGTGCAGGACTGTGTAATGGCAACCACCTCATGTTTTCATTATAACAAAACTGTATGGTGCCAGCTTATACTTATTTTACTTTACAGAATAGCATCTGAATTTAGTCCATACTCTTTCCAAGAGAATATATGCAAAGATGTCAAGGACCTTAGAAGCCTAAGGCCCGTAAAAGAATGTTGGGAAACACCCTTCTTGACTATTTTGTCACTGAAAGAATGGCAGAGAAATTATTCAGAATATACAGAAAAGATTTTAAAGGATGGGGTTGAACTGTTGTGGAACATGGTTAAATTCTAACAACTGCCTTTCTGATCCATAAACTATCTGGATTTCCAGAAGAAGATAAAAAAGTGGTTGTAGTAGTTCGAGGTCTTGATTAGACTTCTAGAGAAATCGAAGTTAAATCCCTGGCTCCAGCACATATTGCCTGTGCAGACTGTAACCTATAAATTCTCGGTCTTATTACTTGAGCTGTGGCTGTTCTGGAGATAATACAATTTTCTCTGTCCAAAACATTGGATTGCTTTGTTTTGTTTTGCTTCTGTAATACATTTGCCACACAAAATATTTTACTAATCAGTAGTCCTTAAAAAGAAGCTGTAACTCCTTCTCTAGGGTCTTCAAATTCTATTGTATTGATATTAAATAGTACTAAGAACTTCCATTGAGAGATCTTAAAAATGTAGCTGCTTTGAAAGCTGGAGGAGTTCTGTTATTAAGGTGCAGTTAACTTGTGATTACATTGAAATTATTATGGTGGGGTGGGTTTTTTTTGGTAGTAGGAACCAGAATAAAAAAACCTCTCTAATTCTAAAAGAAATTAATTATGAGATATTGTGAAAATATTTTTACTAGAAAGTTTTCTAGTTTTTGCAAAATATTTTTCATTTAGATGCCCAGATTTTTGCTGATGTTGAACTTAATAGAACTCAGAAAGAAAACTGGTGTCATTGCCTTGTAAAGACTGTGTAACTGCTACATGGATGTCCTGTAATACCATTGCAAAAGTAATATCTAGTTTACATAAGGGAACTGTGTCCTCAGGTCTATAATGAATGGATGAGCTGTGTTTTAGTCATGAGGCAGAGGCACCACATCTCCTGGTACACACATCTGCTGTCTCTATTCTGAAGCCTTGTGAGCTTGAAGTGCTTGCTATCAGGACCAGAAAAAGCACCGCAGTGAAGGCCCTTATTCTGTACCTGACCAAAATTATCAGTTCTGCACAGTGACTTTGGTTTTAATTATTCATGTGATTCCAGCTTGTCATGTTTTATCTGTTGTATGTTTTAATGATTTATAGCTTCACTGTAGCTAGGGAGGAGAAGAAAAAAGCTCTGTGGACAGGTACCATGAAAATAAAATTTTACTGTTATTATAAATACTGGTACTTATATTCATTTCTTGGAAGAAAACAGCTCTTCAAAAGTGTTTTTCTTCCACTTTTCCAGTCTTGATAGAAAAGTTGTTGTTTCAGAAAAGGAAAGTGTTCTTTGTCATTCTCAGATTGCTGTATTATTAACATCACTGAATAGAGTAATTGACAGATGTGTATAAGTTTTGTTAAAATGATTAAAAGCTCTGCAAATCATAACCTGTCAGTGTTCCTTGGGAAACAAAGACCTTTCCATCTGTTAGGGGACTTCATAAATGAATGTAATGAGTCATCTTTAAAATGACAGCTGTCACCCATAGGATTTGAGCCTTGAAGGAAGAGCAAAAACATAATGAAATACATACAAACACTCGATCAAAAAATATCCTTAATTTGTTATTATTTTGATCACCTCACTGTGGGCAGGGTGTAATAGCTCGGAATTTGTCTGTGATCTGTAGTGTCTAGATTAGGTCCGAGTCAATAGGAAGATAGTTTAGCGGTGTTAGAGTTTGATAAGGCACTATATGCCTGTGTATATCTTTGCACATTCTCTGTCACAGTCTTCACAATGAATAAAATTTTTTTAGAATAGTGGTATATGATAGCAGCACATTTTAAAATTACGTATTCTGAGCTGTGGAAACCCAATAAAATGAAAACTGAGGGATGGAACTGAGGGAGGTGAGGGAGTTGGTGCACTTTTGGTTCAGCTGTAAAGATGGTACACATGTATTCCCTTCTCCTTCAATATTTAAGTTGTTTTAGTAAAGATAAGTGATTTGTCACTCCTTTGCTTGTACCCTTGTTTTCCTTTTCTGATACATTCTCTGAACTAAGGCAGGTGGAGTCATAACATTTTCTGTGGAATGAAATGCAAATTCTGTTATGCAAATGGACCATTAAGAACAGAATTAGATTAAGCAGTGGTGGTAAATCAGCAATTATACTGCTTTTTTTTTTTTTTTTCTCTCTTTTCTTTTTAAATAGCAAGATTCCAACACAAAATCCAACAAGCCTGCAACACATGTTTTCTCTCTAGCAGAGAGAAATCCTAGGGCTGCCAATGTGCTTTACTGATTCTAGTATAACTTTTACCACTGTTCTGGTGCAGTCTTTAAAGCTAAGGATGCTAAGCAAAGTACTTTGAGTCAGCTGGTAACACAGTATATTAATTATATTAATCGCAATAACTTCAATTTTTACATAATGGTTACATAGTTGTGCATGTTATGCCAAATAAAATCTTCAGTCTGGACTAGTGATTGTGATTAATATTTATGCTGCTGTTAAAAATGTGCATGCTTTTAGCTTCATTGATGTTCAAGATTTTCTGGATTATTTATAAAATGAAAAAAAATTTAAAAATAAATTCTCAAACTGAGCAAACAGGTGGTTCTTCAAATACAGTTCTAACTGAATTTTATCTAGCTGCAAAAATGCATTCTGTTCTAACCAACACATGCACTGAACAAGGATTGGTCTTTATCCAGACCACCCTTCAAGGCTTGGAAATGCGAACTAGTGTTTGCTAGTATGCCTTACAAACACTCAGAATGAAGGAAATAAAGCAAGTGAATGAGGGGAGCTGGCATCCGCTTACAAGAAGCTATGGGATTCAAGATTTGGCAGCAGCACCTGGTGGCTCCTAGCAGTTGAGTGTTGTCATTGCCCATAGAAGCTTGAATTTCTTCCAGGCAGGAGGTGATGTGAACAACACCTTAGACTGCAGGAATTACTGGTTATCAGCAGAGCTGTCTCAGGTTTACATTCCTGATCCCACAGTAAGCTTGGCAAATCTCCACTAAAGCTTTTCGAACAAGAATGCTTGATTCAGACATCCTCCAGTCGTTTGTGCTTCTCCTACTGTTGCAGTAATATGGTTGGTACCTGACATTTCACCTCTACTAAAGGGATAGGAAGTAATAGGAACTGAAAGTCTACCAAAAACATCAGATGCCTTTTACTCCTCTATCTTGATTTCTGCCTCCAGCCACAATCACTTTTCCAGTGGCAGTGGTTTTAAGATTTAGCAGTCCAGAGAAGATTATTAATAAGTGCTGGAGAATGAATCTTTTAAAAAAGGTGATTTTTTTTTTCAAAATTGAAGCACTGAATGTACTTAGTAGCATTATACAGGCTTTACCTGGGTTTCTAGATCTTCCATTCCTCTCTCCTATTTTAGTCCATTGCAACAGGTGTATTTAAAAAAGAATGCTGGTAGATTTATAGTCAGCATTACTCAGCTGAGTTGTGGAGGAAAAAGTGTCCAAGAACAAGGTTATATTTGTCATTTTTCCTGTTTTCTTTTTTTCTTTTAGTTTGTTTTGTTTCATTTTTCTTTTTGATTTTGGAGACTACTTTTCAAAGACACTTTTACAAGAGGTAAGTGTTCTTTTCCTTTTAAAGGATCTTTGTGTCTTACTTTGACACAAAAAGATTAAGTCAACTAAACAATTCCACTTTCTATCCATACTGCATCCCTAAATAGGTCAATTAAACAGACTGCTAAAGTAGCATTGGAGCGCCAAGTGGCAGTGAGCTGGTATATACCAGGGTGCTTGGTTCACTTACACTGGTCCATGAAGGAGCAAAAGTTGTTATGGAAGCATAATTACCAACCTCTAGAGTCTGTTCCAGAAAACGATAGCATGAAAGAAACCCAGAATCTGGATAGTACCCTTATTCTGGAGTTTTCTTCTACTACAGACTTTGAACTGAAGCAAAACCTCGATGTTTTTAAGCAGCTTATCTTCTGGTCAAAGATGAATGCTTATTAACAGTTGCTAATCTCTATTCTAAATCTCTTATAACACAATGTTTCTGTAATGTTATTAAAATAGTTTCACATGTACTCTTTTCTGCTGTATTTACTGTATTAACTTGGTGTTATACAAATCCTTATTAAATGATATAACAATGGCTTATATTCATTTTGTTCTCAATTTAGAATGAGACACAAGGGAATAGAAAATCACTCCTATAGTAAATACGGCTTTAAGCATAGAAACTTGAAGGAGACTCAGAGTAAATACAATTTCTCATTTGGTCTCAGACAGTGCATAAAAAATGTGCGTTGTTATGAACTCTGTTATAGTTAGAAGATATTAAATGCATTATTTAGTTACCCAGAATATATGTATCAGATTATTTTTTCATCATAATTTCAGTTAAAAAATGAAATAAATAATTTTCACAAAAGATTAAATAGCTTTATATTTAGTTATCAAGGAAACATCCTGATTTAGAACTGATTAGTTTACTAAGTGTGATACTCCACTCAACAGGTTCTCCCACTAAACTCACATTAGTGAATGAAGAATTTCTTAATAAAAAGATAAAGATTTTAATTGGAAAATAAAAATATAGTTTTAATACATTTTGGCAACTTTTATATGATCAAATTTAAAACCAAATAATTTTAAGAAATAAATGGACGTCTTACATAAAAACATTATGGTTAATATTTTTTTGTTTATATGGTATGAAGTGCAAAACATCTTTGAAGACAGATGAGGAATCTGCTCTAAATTTTCTATGTGAAAGAAGTTTGCAATGTGAAGTATTTTAAATGGACATATGAAAAGCAGGGACTGGTAACTAATAGAAGGGGCACTTGCAGAAATCATTATAGCGTGTAGCATCATAAAAGATGCCTGTTGTTAAAGGGTTTAAAAAAATAGATGCATGGAACATTTTCCTAAAGAAAGTAACAAAAGAAATAGACAAATGTCATTTTCTGCTGGTCAGAGAGATAGGGTGTTTCTATTTTAATGTTGATGCCAACACAGTTATTTTTTATCACTCTCACATCAAACCACTGAAAAGAGTTGTATATGTGATTGCCCTTAAAATGATGGAAAATTTGCAGCTATTACAAAACGTAGTTGCAAATTTGTTAAGAAGCATTTATTCTTGAAAACATATTACAAATATTTTGTGTACTGCACTGGCAATCAACAGATTTCCAGAAACAACTTCAGTGTTGGTTTTAACTTGGAAAAAGTTGAGGATAACTGACTGACTGATCCTCTGGTTCCCTGGCAGCAGTTCAGTAGGTGCACTTTAATAAGATTTCTACAGAGTTAATGTTCTAGGTACTAAATACAGTATGTTTTCAGAAATTGAATTTTAATTATTCCATTTCTCAGTAGTTCAAAATCTAGATCCGTTGTCCAATAATCTATTTTTCAAGTCATGTCTATACTCTTCCTTCTTACCAAGACAAATCATAGAATGTTTATGGTCATTTTGGAGTTGTCCAAATAAAAGGTATTATCTGTAGCCCAAAGAACCTAAAAGAAGGAATCATGTCAGAACACTATTTTTGTTTTTAAAACTAACAAAGGTCCCACAATTTGACCAGCATATATTTAGGGGGAAAAAATAGATATATATATAAAAGGAACTGATCTTCCGATCAGAGAAAAATGTTCCCCAGAAATTGAACTAACTTCTTGTGAGCCAGGCATTGTCGGGAACCATTGGCAATAAATAAACCAAGATACTGCGCTCTCTTCCCTGAATCATAACATATGCATTATGGAATATACATCTCAGAAAATTCTTAGATGGCTCATTAATTCCCTCATCCATTTCTGCATGCACTACTGATATTAAGGTGACCTTTCACAAATCAAGCTGTACATACAGCAGAGAACCATTCCTTCTTTCTACTGAAGAAATTTCATTTTTATGGAAACATTACTAAATGAAGAAATAAACTTTCAGCTGTTTTCATGTCTTAGATTCAATGAAGGATAAGGATAGGGTATTTATCCCCTGAGTGAACACCCTGAAGCAGTTATACATGGTTGGTTTAAGGGAGATCTAAGAATCTCTGACACATTGGCCACTTTCCAAATGAGAAATCAATGACTGTGTATTCTGGGTAAAGAAAAGCCAGGATGGTTTATGACTTGCTCTACATATACTGCGGATCCAGCCAAGCTCTGAATTACACACAGTGGAAGACAGTGAGAGCAACATCCCATGTTCAGTGAGGCCTTCAGCAATGTAAGGTACACTCTGGCAGGACTCTGAATAGACAGTGGCTTGCTAGATTTTAAGGTTTAACCTGTAGAAAGACAAATGCATGTAGCAGAAAAAGAAAAAAAAAAAAAAAAAGTAGGAGTTTTCTCTGCCCAGGATAGCCAGCTAACTAGATGCAGACTAGTTTTGTTTCTGGCAAAGAGACTTGCAGAAAACATGAAATGGGTAAAAGGTAATTCTGCCTGCAGGACTAACATCAATCTTTGTAATACCTGTAGTATTCTGAACAAACTAAAATTCTGTTTAGCTGTGAAAAGCAATGCCTATTTACTTAATTATTGGTAAAAAACCCCAAACAAACCAAACCGACAAACAAAAAAAAAAACACCCCACCAGAAAAAAAAAAATTGGTATGAAGTCTTTATGCTATTTGGTTTGTCATTGCTACAGTCACACAGGAGCAGACAGAAAGGGCCACATACTCTGACGGATTAATCATGTTGCTCAAATAGAACAAAATAAAGAAAACGTTAATGGAACTGTTAAGTTATAACAAGCTCAGACGATGAGACATAGAACTTAGTAGTTTTTTTCAACATTTTTTCATGTTGTTTATAACTCTGGCTCTTCAGAAAGACGTTTAAAAATATATATATACAAACCAAAACACAATCCTTCACATTCCTCAGATTTTTTTCTCCACTTGCATACTCAAGAAGCAGTGTTTTGATCCTTCATGTTGAGCTGACAGTCTTTGAGAACTGAATCCTTATTTATAATGTTTTTGGTGAACTCACACCAGTGTACTAAACCAAACTACCCTTTATACAGCTCCACGTTTCTGTAAGCAAATAACAGCCTGTAGGGATTCAGCACATCAGCTGCTTAAAAGATAAACCTACCCAGCTTGATGAAAACTCTTTACCACCTTCTTGTTGAGAGAAAATGGTTACACATTTCTAATAAATGAAGCAGGAGCTGTCATTTTTTTGGCAAACTGATAACTAGCTGTAACAGCCACATTGCCACAAGTGGCTTTTCCAAAGTAATTACCATCAGGCTCCCTGTGGTATGCAGTGTTTAACACATTTCTTCTGTGTTAATGAATGCAAAAGCAGGCAACACCACTATTAGTAATTGCTTTTTATTCGTAGTCCTCATTTTCCAGATAGGTCACATTAAACACAGCCATTAAACAATAGCGGTTGAGATAATCCATACAATGTATGCTGCTTTTTTTTTTTTTTTGTGTGTCACTCACCAGTCATTGGTGCAACTTTGAGCCATATGGGGAGACAGGGGCTGATAAATGCAAATGCCAACCTGTATCACAATTGGGCCAGAGAAGTCAAAACCTTAATCAGGTTTCATTCAGTTACACTTCAAATCATCAAATCTTGATAGCCAAAACTCCCATTTGAATTAATGCAATAATAATCACTGCCTGATGTCAAAAGAAAGTAATTAAACAATAATGAGTGGGTGTTTATTATGCCAGGCTTCAGACTCCTTCCTGACCTCAGCAATTTCCCTTCCATTGGACAGCAAGCAGCTTGAAAGTTTGGTCGAATGATATATCCTGCTCCAGTATGAGCAATGTTTGATTTCTAGGGGTAACTTTGACTGGGAAACCTGTATTCTCAAGTGGCATATCATGGTTCAGGAGAAGCTTTTTCCTGAAAAACATGCCAAGAAAAAAAAAAAGTCTGATTTTGAGTCCTGGTTTGATTGGCCAAATGTTTAAGGAATTCCCAGTTGCAAGGTGTCATCAATTAAAAAAATAAAAAAAAAAAATAGAATGCCTTATTCACTATTCACAGTGTAGAGTACAATTTTATTAGTTACTTAACTTGCCTCCCTTAACTCCACCATTCTCTTTATAATTATTTGCCAGATATATTCTTTCAGTCTTATAAAACATGTATGTAAGGAATGAGAGAAATAACTCATAAACTTTATCTTTCATTGCTGAGTCTTTCTCCAGTGATGACAGTAGAGATACCATGGAAAATTTTATTTTTTTAAAATTCTTTTGTGTATAGTACTTCTTCCACACACAATCTTCCACACACAATTTTGACTGAACCAGCAAAACTCACATTGTGTAAGATCTGCTGGTTTATTCATTCATTATGTACCTATTCTAAATTGTGAAACAGATTTTTTTAACCTGGGGTATCCTTATTGGAACAGTACGCCAGAGGTCTAAAACACAAGGCAGTTGTCAGCCAAATTAAATAAATGCAAGATTTCCTAAACTCCTCTATAAAGCTATGAGTCATGAAATCTGAATTACCTCAGCGTGGTAAATAAATAATCACTACTAAATACAGATAATGTGTTAAACAGCTAAAGCTAGTAAATCACTAGTGACAGAGAGCCTTAAGGTAAATTCCTCTTACATTGGCACAGCCCTTTCTCAGAATGTTGTGGTTTTATGTCTTCAGAAACATACAATGAATTGTACAATTGGTTACTCAGTGTTAAAATCATTTCTAAAATACACAAATTTCCATCACTTGACTGCATTTACATACTGGCTTAGGTTTTGCTGAATAATGGATCTCACTGTCAGAGCTAAATACTTGGTGCACAGACACTGAAGTGATGGGCACCACGGAAATACGTATAAGAGACTGATCAAATAATAAGAAATCCTCTCCACTATGGAATTTCAAGCTATCAAGCTATCAAGCAAAACTGATCTTGGATCTCCTGGCCAAAAAGAAAGAAAAAATTATATAACACAGACAACACCACATTTGAGATACATAAATTGTCCAAAACATGGAGAGTAGATTGAAAAAACATGTACAAGATCCTTTTTTTACATGTAATTGTAGACTTTTAACAGCAGGAGCTAAAAGCAAACTGTCAGAATGGTTGTCTCCCAAATACAATTCATTGTAGGACTGACTAGCTAAAATCACCATTCAACAGCAATCCCATCATCAAAACAGGGTGCTGGGTCAACTTTCTTTCTTGAACTGGTAAAAGCTATGGCTTTGTGGGATTTAAGATTGCCAACCACTTTTATATATGGTATAGATTAAATTTAATAAACCAAATGCACCATTTTTAAACAATGTGTCACAGTGGTATTTCAGAGTATCTGAAGTATATAAGGGACAAATCCTGAGCTAAAGATTTTATTCTTCTGCTTCTTCTTGCTCTGTGCAAGTTCATTTTGACTGTGGATTGTTTTTTAACTTTCATCTGAAGTCAATTTTGAATTTTTCAAATGCATAAAGACACCCTTAGACAAAATTTAAAAAAGTAGAAATTATATCCCAAGTTATTCTTTGAATACTTTTCAGAACAAACAAAAACCAAACTAAAAACATTTCCCCCAAAAAATAAGCAGTGTGTATCTAGAACTACAGTAAGCAATTGCACATTCTCAAGAATAAAATAAAATACTGTCCATGCCACCTTAGCAGTGACATATTTTTCAGCTCTATGAACTTAATAGTTAATTTTGAAAATGGTGGCATCTCTTAAGAAGTCAGTCAAATATCCTACATTAAACAGGCTGGCTGCATATGTTTGGAAAAAAACAAGGAGGTTCCAAATGTTTGTTCGAGTGTAATTTTTGTTATTAAACATGGGTTTGCAATAGAAGCTTCTACAAGGACTTGCACGTAGCCATGACTGATGGATGTATTTGTAGGCCGTTCAGTTAGCTCCATCAGCTCACTCAAACACATTTTGAACAGATTATGTACTGCAGTACTTCGTAGACCATACATTTAACAAGAGACTTTGCTCTGAGGCGCTGCTTCCCACAATCCATGGGGAAAAGGAAGCAGGAAAAAACAAAACTCATAGAGTTCGACAGCTACTGAGGCAACACTTGCCATTTACAATATAAGCCCAAATATTTTTGCAACACAACTATATATTAATTTAATAAAATACACAATATAGCTCTTATACACTCAACAATTTGGCTCATATGCACTGAATCTGCAATAAATCAATAAAAATATGTCATTTGATGTAAACACACTGAATCTTCTTACATTTGCACATTTAAATGATCATGTGATTTGTGTGGATGTCTAAGACATTTTCACTTTCCTGAGCTATTTTAGTGTCCACAAATGAATAAAAAAGTGTTAATAATGTTAATTTCTTTTGTGTATTACCCTTAAAGGTAACATTTTTTTCAAACTTTATTTTACTTCAGGTTTTTTTAAACTTACCACTAACTATTTATAGTTTTGTTGGACACTAAAATGCTAAAGAGATATTAAAATCTTCTTTTCTTTTTATCAAGTGAATTAGTTCATGTGTGTGCAGGACAAGATGGACTATATCATTTTACATTTAACCTTAATATGATATGAAGTGTTCTACGAATGATCAGGATATGTCTTGTTGAATAATGATCTGGAATGGTTTTTTTGTTGTTGTTTTCTTGTTCTTTTTTTTTTTTTTTCATATTTGTGGCAGATAACTTTGTACATAAATGTTTACCACAAATGAATGTTAATGTTTGGTGTCGCTTGGACTACTACAGGAACTCTTTTTAGGACTTTCAGTAGAAGTCTGTGGTGACTGCTGGAAACTCACCACAGATCAGAATTATTCAACCCTGTTTTTCTTGGGGTTTATACGTAAACAGTAAAGTCAGCATCAGCTGTTGAGGACAGTCTTTAAGTATCAGACGTATTTCCATTCCACCTTTCTCCCACCTTCCTATCAGATTGTCAAAATGGCACCGTCTTTCCTTCTTTTGTTTTGTTCTTAGTGTACTTGACTCTGTCCTAATGAAAGTTTGGTCAAAATGAAACCAGTGTTATCTGTCAAAAAGAAAGAGCAGTGAAAAGAACATACTCGTGGGCACTTCAGATGTTCACTAAAAGCCTTAAAGCAGCATAGGTCTTCCTTCATTCCTGTAAATCTGTTACAAACAGGGGATTTATTTATTTATTTACTTTTAATCAGCAGAAGAGGAACGTAACTGCCAGCCTGTCTTTATTTTCCCCCTCACTTTCTGACGGCCACAGGGTCACTTCCCCGACAGTCCTGCAAGAGCTTGTCTATTTCTCTTACAACTTCCTCGGCATCCACCGACTCCCTGCCTAGATCCCGGGCTGAACGGTCTAACTGCTCCAGAACAGAGTCCATCTCACTCGAGTCTCGGCTCACTCGGGAATGCACATCTGCAAAGGCCCTAGCCATCTGATCTGATGCAACGAAGGGAGTGTCTTTTGACTGTTTACTAGGCGATAGATACTGACTGTCAGTTGACAAGTACTGGCTGCTTGGTTCAGCCAAGGCTCCTGATTTCACTTCACAACCATCCAGTGGTCCTTTTGTTGAGGTGCAAGGCTCAATGCATGTCTTGGTTGGGCTGCTCGATGCTGAGGGAACCTCCTGAAGCAGAGGACTCAGGGCACGTTTGGCTTTTAAGTAAGGTTTGACATTGGCAATGAGAATAGTGTGCTCTCTCTTGTCTTTCCCAAATGTACAAAAAGTCTTTTTCCCAGTAGGATTCACAGTTTCGTATGTCTCAGTCTCAACGTTAGCTTCAACTGTGGGTACAAAGAGATTTGTGCGATAATCTGCATTCTCAGCCTGACTGGCTGCAGGGAACTGTGGCATCCAACACCTGTCAGAATGACCAAGCACTCTGCATTCATCTGTGCAGTTAACACATTCTTCTTGCTCTGTAAAACAAAGGGAGAAAGAGAAAAAACTCTAATTATATGTGGATTTCTTTAATGGATAGGCTATGATCAACATGAAATGGGCTTACTCGACTTCTGGTTTCTTAATTACAGAGAAAAAGAAGAAGCTATAATTAAAATATTTCAGAAAGATTGCATAAACCTGCTAGTTGAGACAATAGATTTATTGAACTTTGTTCTCTGGGTATTAAAGCATTCACACAGCCCAATGGAAATCTAAAGGAGTCATTAGAGAATCATTCTCAGTGGAATTGAGCTTCATCTGTAAACTAATCTGCTGTAGAAATCTGTTAGGCTTTGTTCTGTAAAATTCACGCCAGAAAAGAGTGAACAGTACTTAAGGAACTCAAAAGGCATTATCAGGATTAATTTTTCAAATCAAATAACTGAGCAATGACTGCCTTTCTGGAAATACAAACACTTCATAAAAATCAGCAAGCTGGCTTTTCATTTTTGTCACCTCCATTTTGTCTATAATTGTTATGTTTTGTGACAGTCACAAAATAAAAAGGTTTTCTTAAAACCCCTACTTTTCCTGCTGAGAACAGAGAACTAGAATTTTCCATCAGTATGCATTAAATATAAGCTTGTCAAAAAGTGCATATTGCAATTTTATAAGACATGAGTATGTATCACGCAATCAGTTTTCCCCTTTTTTGTTTTAGTGCAAGTAAGTGAAAATGGATTTGCTCAATACACACAATTTGGAAGAATGACAAACCGTGACACACTATTTGAACTGATGTTTTCAGATAGTATTTTTATATTCTTATTTATTTCAAAGAATATAGGTAAATAAGATTTTTTTATTCACTGCATTTTCAGAACATAAATTTTGCTACTTCCTGTTCCAAAATTCAGAGATAAATAAAACTTTGTTCTTTAAAAAACCTTACCTTGTCTGTCACTTTACACTAATAGAATATGTTTAGGCTACCATTTACCAGTTTTTAACTCTACGCATGACTCTAACCCACTGACAAGGATCAGGAAAATTCCAGAAATAGCCCTTAAATCTGTTTTTTAGAAAAAGCATAACTCTGATCCAAGTCGCTTTCTTTTCTTTTCTTTTCTTTTCTTTTCTTTTCTTTTCTTTTCTTTTCTTTTCTTTTCTTTTCTTTTCTTTTCTTTTCTTTTCTTTTCTTTTCTTTTCTTTTCTTTTCTTTTCTTTTCTTTTCTTTTTCTTTTCTTTTCTTCTTTTCTTTCCTTTTCTTTCCTTTCCTTTTCTTTCCTTTCCTTTTCTTTCCTTTCCTTTCCTTTTCTTTCCTTTTCTTTCCTTTCCTTTTCTCCTTTCCTTTCCTTTCCTTTCCTTTCCTTTCTTTTCTTTTCCTCTCCTCTCCTCTCCTCTCCTCTCCTTTCCTTTCCTTTCCTTTCCTTTCCTTTCCTTTCTTTTCTTTTCCTCTCCTCTCCTCTCCTCTCCTTTCCTTTCCTTTCCTTTCCTTTCCTTTCCTTTCCTTTCCTTTCCTTTCCTTTCCTTTCCTTTCCTTTCCTTTCCTTTCCTTTCCTTTCCTTTCCTTTCCTTTCCTTTCCTTTCCTTTCCTTTCCTTTCCTTTCCTTTTTTCTCCTCTCTTCAGTACTCTACGGTCAATACTAATAGAATAAATCCTTTTATCATGTCTAGGTTTCAATCAGCTATACACTGGTCTTTAACTATTAGGCATTTTATTTCACAAAATAGGCAGATGGGTTCAAATATTCATTTTATTTGATTAACTTAGTATTTTAGAAATGCCCAGAATTCCAGTTAGACAAAAAACTATGAGTATACCTTTAAATGTAAGGATGAAACACACACACAGAGACCTGCACAACAGGTCTTCAGAAAAGTAAAACAAACTTGTTTGCCCAAAGACATGGAAAAACTAAGTGATTATCATCTTCCTAGATTAGAAAATAAATTCCTAGTAATCTTTTAATATTGTCACTAGATTCATGGAGCATTGCACTGCAGAAATCTGACACAGAAGAAACGCTGAAGGTGAGCAATGAGAATCCAATAGTGCAAACAGCTTTGACTGTCCACATTTCCAAAAAATACATTAATAAATGTGAATTAAATTTAAATAAAATTGTGTTATGTCACAATGATCAGTTAAGTCAGAGTGAGATAATTTACTCAGAACCGATACTTGTTAATGATACAGTTCTGTGAAAAAGTGTAATTCTGATTACAAGCTCTCTTCCTTGAATAGTTTAAAATCTAAGCCTGGTGAGGAAGAAAATCTTTAATATGAGGGTGGTGAGACACTGGAAGAGATTTTCCAGAGAAGTTGTGGATGACCCATCATTGGGAGATTTAAAAATCAGGTTGGACAGGGCTTTAAGCAACCTGATCTAGTGAAAGATATTCCTGCCTGTGGCACGGGGGGTTGGACTAGCTGATCTTTCAAGGTCTCTTCCAAGCCAAATCGTTTTAGGATTCTATGACCTTTAATGAAAACTAAGGTGCATGCTGGTTTTAGTGTATAAGAAAAATTAGAATTATCATAATGAAAAGCAAGAATAAAAGACAACCTCAACCCTGGGACTGTAAGACAGTGAGAAAACTGGGAAGAGTATAAAGAGGACATTTAAGTTTACAGTGTTTTATTTTACGTCACTTGAATGAGGTGGCATTTGCATGCATCATAGTCATAAAACATGTGGTGACAGTTGCTTAATGAAACGGGAGCCATACAAATAAAGGACATTGCAATATACCTTATTCCACCCATTAGTCCACCTCCACTAAACTTCTCTGTATCTAGTTTTCCAGATCTTCCACAGCATCAAACAGCTGCTACTTAAAACAGGCAAGTGAAATGGCTACTCTCACTCCCTCTCAAAGGAAAGAAATCATAAAACTCTACAAAACAAACCAAATCAAAATATATTAAAAGGCATTGGGGCAACAGCATTGGAAAGGAAAGTTACAAGTTTCCATGGGATTGGCAATAGTTAATACTAGCCAGGTTTGATTATGCTTTATCACAAAAATCCAACAGACATAATTAAACAAAAAATTCCCCAAGCGCAGCCCTTTCAATGTTAATTCTAGAACTTTAAATTTTTCAAATGCTTTCTATTCATTAATTTAGTTACTTTTCACTTCCTCCTAATCTTACGGAGTGGACTTCTGGAAAGCTCAGCCTTTAGTTTTAAAATTTGACCTACAGAATAAGGAGAAATACAGGGTGTTTTATTTAGGATTTTGTTTAACCATATCCAAAATTATTTTTCTCTTATATGGAATTCATGGCAACACTGTTTTCTCACACTTTTAAAGGTTTCCCTAAACAATCAATCATCTGTAAAAAAAGCACTTCCTATAAAACTGTCTAACCATATTTAATGTGTCAAAACCTGATAGTGTACTGGGAGACCATGAGTGAATGCAACTGGGAAGATTTCAATACATTACAGCCTATTCATTAAACCACAAAAAGACCATCTGAGAAGGGAAGCTTTTCCTGTTTTTCAGTTAATAGGTCTGTGTCATGCTATATTAAAATACATTAAATAAGTGTTCATATATTTATATACGATTCTCTGCTATCTACATTTACAACATATATATGCACATGACATATATATATCAGGAAATTCTATTCTGATGTTGTCTCTTATTCTAAAATGTGACTGACCTGTATTTGTTTAAAAAAAATAATAAAATTATTCCCTGAACTGAAATTGAAAAGAACTCACTTTAGATGAAAAGTAATGATCAGAGAAGTTCTCAGCCACTGGAATTAAGTTAACTACACCAGGTATTCAGTACTGTGCAAAACCTATGCTTTGAGATTTTCAAGGCTGATTAAGTTAATTTTGTTAGAACCAAGTTATGTTCTAAGATTTTAAATTCTTTGGTTTTATGTACATGTATACACATACACTGGGTATGAGGACAACTCTTACACAGTATTTACGTTATTCATTACTGCCGAGAAAAATACAAAGTTTGCTTGGCAATCTCTTAAGTAAAAGAGAAATATATCACACAGCATATATATATTATATATATTGCATGCCATATCTTTCTTCTCATTCTCATTTCCTGCATTTACTAAAGCATGTTTTATACTTGCATTCATACTCACAGTATCGACTAACTTTCCATTTCTGCTCCCTAGGCATCCTAGAAGTGACTGAATTAAATATGAAGCCAAAAAAAGAGGAAGAAACAAATACTGAATGACCTTGAAGTGAAAATCACCTGCATCACATGAGCTTTGTTGCTCCAGTCTTGAAAATCTGTGTCTTTTCACTTCAGTCTTTTATGTCACATCATAGGAAATGGATTTTGAGTATTGATTATCACATATTGTAAGCTACTTGTCTCACCATTAGCCTGTAATTTTGACTGCTACAGCTAGCAGACAGTGAAGAAAATCGAATGGACACTTTTGTACTAGCAGCAGAAACTATAAACACAAAGTGAACTATCACCACCAAGGGCCAAATTAGTATATATGAGAAAATAGAATCAATTTAAAGGTAAATATATAAATATATATATGTAAAATAGGTCATACACTTTGCTGTACAGCAAGATGTGCTGGTACAGTGATATGCACCATTGGTCTTTATCTCTATACTTGTCTCCCTCCTGTTGAAAATAAACCCTTAACAGTGCAAGTGTGTACAATAAACAGAAGCAGCCTAGAGGTTTCACTAACTCTCTGGAGCTTTAAGGGTAAACAGTCAGAAGTGCTTTATCCATTAGGGGAGAACATACACTAAAATAGAACTGCTAAATTATCAGTCATAGAAAGAAAAGGAAACAAGCTATGTGGAAACAAGTCATCTAGATAGGAAATGTATACTGAATAGAAATTTAAGATGGTGTAGGATGCAAGTTATGTCGGCAGCATATAGAATGCAATGCAAGGTCTGTGTTTTGATGCAATATAAGTCGTATCTTACATATTTTATTCTACATTATTAGAGGAGCTATATTCAACATTTGCTTTCTGTAGCAAACTTAAAGCAAAAGATATCTTTATTGTGCTATCTTTAATTTCCTATGCTTTCCTCATAAATATTTTGAACAGAATTAAATATGGGTACTGATTTTGCCCTAAACATATTGCACTATAAAGTTAATTAATTAATGCTTAGATAGCTGGCTTCTTTCAATGGCTAAAACTGAAATATCTTAGTTTGACTCACTAATTATACAAAATTTGCATAATGATAACAAAGAAGAAACTCAATAATTTTTTTTAAATGGTGACTCAATGTAGCCAAACTGAGTTATTAAATACAATGTTTCTTTCTAATTTAATTGGACCTTAATTATTTAAAATAATCATATGAATTACCCATGCACACACAAAGCAGAAAACAATAAACAGTAAACAATACATGTACATAAAACATCAGCATGCAATCATTTTCAAGAAATATTTCATGTATGGTGTTTGTAAGTTGATGAACAATAGGCTTTGCATCAAAGTACTCCATATAATGAAATAGTAAATGTCCAGGCTTCTGCACAGGGGAAATCAGACTTCAAACATATGTATATATATATATATGCATTTATATATATATTTATGTAAATATATGTATGCACACATATATTTAAAGTCTGGTTTCTTCTATACTCAAGTCTGAACATATACCTAGACCTAGACCTAGACCTAAACAATCGTATTCCTCCCAAAACTTGCAAAAGTTATTATCAATTTGTATTTGAAGTTAAACAAGGCAGACAGATTTTGGATCATTATAATTTATAAGATTTGATCTGGTAAGTGGGCATTCAAGTACATTCTCATCTAAGAATGTTTTACTCACAAAATATTAAAAAAATAGTAGCTTAGTGTTACCATATGTTCATTGATGAAGGCTAAATAAGAATGTGGCTAGATAAGTACATGAATAACGCTGAATATTTTTAAATGTCAGTAGGTTTTGTCATTTTTTTATTGTCCCAGGATATGTTAGGCTATCTTTCAGAAATTTATTCTTTTTTTCTCTTTCAGTAGGTGATGCCTAGTTTTTATTATTGCATAAACACTTCCTTCTAATTGACTTTTTTTTTCTTTTCTATGAATATAGAAGCCAAAAAAAATTAATTGTCAGGCATGGCTCACTGTCTGACTCAGGTGACTGAAACAGTTTTCAACTAACAACTCAAAATGAAAAATACACTGGAGGACCCCTTCTGAAATATATGTCATCTTCTTTTGAAGCTTGTAGTTTCACACTGCTGATACTATCTACCTTCGCTCTTGAAATGCTCTATTCTTCATTACATAACAGAACGAACAGTAATGCACATGTTTTCTGACCCTTGCTTCACACTACAAAGAAAAAAAATCTGCCTTTGAATGCATGGATGGAGTTCACACTGACTTCCCTATGAAATAGATTCATTTCACCCTTGATGTTGTGAATTTGTGTTCATTATTGAAAATATTACCACTTAGAATTCACTCAATAATGAAACAAGGTGTAGAATTCTCTGTAGCTTATATTTCTCTGGTCTAACCACAAACACACCACATAAACACAAACAAACAAACAAAACAAAACCAGTAATTGCTATAGACTAGTAAAATAAGGTATGTTTTACAT
This sequence comes from Caloenas nicobarica, assembly GCF_036013445.1. Taxonomy (NCBI): domain Eukaryota; kingdom Metazoa; phylum Chordata; class Aves; order Columbiformes; family Columbidae; genus Caloenas; species Caloenas nicobarica. Next base: position 179,651,147 of record NC_088245.1, read on the forward strand.
ATCTACCTTGAGTAGATATGAAAGATCTGTGTTTTCTGTACATATGTGTAAAGAGATGCACAATAAATGGCATCTAGTGTCTAATAGAGAATATAAATAATTCCGCCTTTCAGAACTTCAGTAATTCCTGTAATATGACCAGAAAAACCTCCCAGAATTCATATGAAATGGTGTCTTTCTTATTTAAGATAGGCAATATCCTTTATTAAAGAACTGAACATACTCTAAGTAGGTATTTATTGCAGGAGAAAAATAGTGGGCTGCTTTGACATGTCCCGAACACTGGGCCTATATGACACTTCTGATGAGAACAATCAGCTAAAGTACTACTTCTGTGGTTGGATTCCTGTTTAATTACAATTGATTTTGACATAAATGAGCAGAGGTAAACAAATACTTCTATACACATGCTTGCTGTTATTAAACAGGGCTGTCTCCAATCTGATTATTTGTATTGGCTTGTCTGTTTAAAGGCTCCTTTCAGTTAGGCAAAGCAATTATGTAGCTCAGATTAGTAAAATGACTGGCAGTAAAATGAGAATGTACTGCACTTTTTTAAACCTCTTGGATCTCCTGGTCTCTTCCTGATAAGGGGAGGTTTAGACTGGATATTAAGAAAAATTTCTTCACCAAAAGAGTTGTCAAGCCTTGGAACAGGCTGCTCAGGGAAGCGGTTGAACAGTTGAGTCACCTTCCCTGCAGGTATTTAAAAGGTAGTTAAAGTGCTTAGGGACATGTTTTAGTGATGGACTTGACAGTGTTAGGTTAATGGTTGGACTTGATGGTCTTAAAGGTCTTTTCAAACCTAAATGATTCTATGATTCCAGATTACAACTGCAAGCTGCTGAGGCTGATAATTCTCTTTGGTTTCTGCAGTTTTGTTTGTGTTTTTTTGTTTGTTTGCTTGTTTTCTGGACACAGGATAAAGAATATATATATATTTTATATATTAACATGGCATAAACCACTTGAAAAACAACAAAAAACTGCGAGGTCTATAGGTTTATTAATAATTCTAGTTCATATTTGTCCCAAACCATAAATATTAGAGGAATATTGCAGGGTTGCATGCAGCACTACAGAACATTTAACATTTTTCTTATGGAAATATGCTTTAAATTCATGTCTACAACTTCATGGCAATCACATATTTTTATTTAAAGACAGCATAAGAGCAAGAAAACATTTCTGTTACCTGAAAATTTTCCATCCTCACAGCGGGCTGGTCCACAGATCCCAACAATGGGTCTTTGGCCTCTGCCTTGCTGTTCTGGAGGCAAATCAGACCTGTGAGTCACAGACAGGGATAGGCTCTGCTTCCAAAATTCACAACAATGTCAAAACTTCCACAGCAGAAAAACAATTTCTGTCTGTGGCCCAGGCATAGCTCACAAACCTTGAAATTTTTCACTATGCTTCTCAAAGGAACAAACACAAAAGTTTATAGTTGGCAGTGAGCTGAAAATGTCTGACTAGTAAAAAAGGTGTCTCATTTCTTCCTATCAGTGGAGAAAGAGGAGAGGCTGAAAATGGATGCTCGGTTTTGGTTTCCAATATTTGCCCGTAAATCAGACTGGCACCTACTCCAATTTGCAGTAAAAAGACCATATGACAGTCATGAAAAGATATATTGGCCTTTTCCCCATCCCATCATAAAAAACTCTTCCTAGCCCAGGGGTGCAGGGAGGAAAAGTACAAGGGCTAGCTATGCCAGCCCTGCACTTAGCTGAGAAGCTACAGGGAAACTTTAGTAATCTGACATATTCATAGTTTAAAACAGTAAATCTTTGTTGCAGAGCCCAAAAGCTGCTTCCTGGAAAAGAAGAGAAACAAAACTGCAGTAATTAACAGAACAGAATAGGCTTGTAGATCAGATAGAAAGAACATTTTTAATATAACACATTTTCCTACTCTTGATGAAGGCATTTCTACAAATTTTACAGTGGGGTTGTTTCAGTACTGGCACCTAAAAATGGAATGACTCGAATTTGAAACCTAATTGAATTTGTGTAATCTTTTGCAGAATTTGCATAACCGTTTGCAGAATTTGCAAGATATTCACATTATTTTTTTACTAACTTTATTGTGAGCTAGTCAGAATTATAATAGCAATAATTTCCATATATAATTTGTAATATTTAGTAAATACTAACACTGTATATTGTATTATAGCGATGTTTAGGAATCTAGTCATTAACCAGGCCCATTGTGCAGCATCCTATACAAATATTAATAAATTGTACAGTTAGAGACAAGAAGTAACAAGTGATTATGACTAACAAAAACAATGAATGGGAAGGAAAGACAACATTAATGAAAATGTAATCATGCTGTTGACATTTCCTGAAAATACCAGTATAAAAGCTCCATAATTTAAAGAAGCTCTCCCCATCTGTCACACCATCAAGCCACCAACGATTAGCTATATATTACACCACTGAGCCTTCCTCACCAGTTGCCAATTATCTCAGTATATAAATCTTCAATTAGAAGGCACCAAGCTTTTCGCTTTGTAAGCTTGTCTCAGATTTAGATATGACAACTTGTTTACAGACACTGAGTGATGACAGTACCACTGAGGAAGGGTATGTGATATGCTTTTGAAGAAATCTCTTTCTATGTCCTTCTGATGTCTCTGTTTACAACCTGACTATAGGTAGACTCTCATGTATGGAAGTCTGTCAGGTTTGGTGTAGGAACATGATTTTGTCCAAAACAGAATCAATGCAGTAAAGCTTTTCAAATGCTATCTGTTTTCCTTGACAAGGTCTCATGAAAAATGTCTAAAGGCTATATGGATGATGAACCATCCAAAATCTGTCCAATTTGGTGAAAGAGAGTAGTTTCTTCCACACTCCTGCCAGCATGCCTGGATTTACATTCAAAATCTCCTTTACCAGACATAATGAGACCATGTCTGTTTTACACTGATAGATGGAAAAGCCTGCTGGGTATCATTCTCTACTTCAAGAGGTTGATGTTGTATACAGGTCATATATTTTGGGCTTCCTGGAAGGTACAATGCATCCTATAGAACAGGAGGAAGAACACTTTTCATTATGCTGCTCTCAGAGAAACCCTTAAATTGTCCAGTTGTCTTAAGGAACTCTCAGACATACAGATACAGAAATATCTTAGAAAAAAGAAAGTATTTAAGAGTTTCATATAGTCTCCCCTATGCTATGATAAGTAGCATATTCATTATTGTTTGATTAGATGGTGCCCCAGACTATTGTTTAGTGGATTGCTGATGTTATGTTTTATTATCACCTTCAAAAGAGATTTGCGGAATGGGATTACCCCTATGCCAATTTATGAAGCACCCGCATACTCTCAGGAATTTGAGTTTCATAATGCTATCCTACTTAGCTTTCTGCCTGGATAGTGCTCCAATTAGATCAATCAGAAAGAATAATTCAGGATGTCTTTTTGAAATCTGACTCTCTAAATATAACTAGTTTGGCAAAAAGAATTGTACATGTACACAGATTAAATAAAATATTTTCAGGTCCTCGATGAACCGTAAATGAATTTCTGAAAGGCACTTACTGAAGATGACTTCAGAATATTGACATCTCCCTTTCCCCAGATTCTTCATCAATAACCTTAAGTTCCAGGTCTCTTTCTTATATATCAAGGATAGAGGGGATTATAGATATTACCAACAATAATAAAGAAAATCTGTCCTATTAGTAACATTTTTTTTGTGGCAGCAGCAGCTGAAATGCTCAACTGAGAGTCATCTTTTTGCTTGTCGTCTTTGCATTTGTTATAGCTTCAACTTCTGTATTGATGTTGCAGTACCGTGATTTGACAAAACATATCTTTATGAAAAAAATTGGTAATTTGGCAACTATTTCCAAAGATATTGTCATTATGTGTTCATTGTTTTCACTAGTATCTTCGCTTTTTAAGGCGGCTAACTGTTAGAAGCTATTTTTCTGGTCTCTAGCAACCCCTTGTCTGAGCCACATTCTCATAAAAAACTGTATTTTACTACTGAAAATAGATTTAAAAGCAAGTTACAAACATCACCATCCACTAAGAAGCAGTCAGGATAATATCTCTTAGCTGTACCTTCAGTCTATTTATCTGAGCAGAAAGGATTTTCCTAGAAAGGAAATCCAACAATGAGGCATAAGTTAAACATGGTTCTGGCAAAGGTTCTTTCAAGGCCAGACTGGATGGAGCTTTGAGCAACCTGGTCCAGTAGAAGGTGTCCCTGCCTATGGCAAGGGGTTTGGAACCAGATGATCTTTAAGGTCCCTTCCAACTCAACCCATCCTATGATTCTGTCATTCTATGAAAGCAAATAAAAGATGCAGCTGTTACCTTTAAATCTGCTGAAGGATTCAGAATATGTCAGTCAGTGTCAATTGATTGGTTTCTTTTAAGAAAATCGTTGTAGAGATGGTGAAGATACTACACCCCTAGAAGTGGGGCAGACATGCTATAAAATGCAGTGAAACCTGTTCTAGACATAGATCATGATCAACGTGGGGTGTTTAAAGAGACCTTTTCACTTACTGGAACTTATCACTTTAATATTTACTTGATTTACAGGTTCGTATATTCTTTCCACCATGACTTGCTTTTAGTGGGTTCCCCCCCTCAGCCTTTTTGTTCTATTGGAAAGAAAAGGCAAGAGACCTGTACGGTTATTATTGGCTTGAATTGTTAGTATCAGAGATAACAGGAAGCAGAGAAAACTGAGCCCAAAAATCTACTGCATGGTTTTTCAAAAATGGCTTTTGGGTTTCCTAATAAAAACGTAGCTTTGCTTTGTTCTTAAGAAAAAGAATTGCTTTAATTCCCAAGGAGACAGAAATTGTGTGTGAAGCACCATATCTGAAAGCAGTCTGATCTTGAAAAAATTCTGTAAGGAATTAAGGTAAGAAAAACTTGTTTTATGGGAAAAAAAAAATCAATTTTTTTGTTTTTCAAGTCCACCTGTTACACCACATGTATGTTATGTATCCCATTTCTCAGGTATCTAAGAAGCAGTTTAGCAGAGCTCTAAACTTATTTGTAAGCTCTCAAGTGACTCTCTGCAGTGCCAATTGAAGATGGATACAAGGCAGCTAATTTGCTACCACCAAGGGAAAATGTTATAACATAAAAACATTCCCTCCCTTAGCTTCAAAACTGTCGAGTGCCTAGGGAGCCCGACTATTTGTAGAGTTGATACTATGCATATGCTTCCTCTGTAGCTGTTACATGCATACATCTGGCATCTGTCTCTGTGTTAAACAGACTTAATTGTCCCCAGTATTACTACATAAAAAACCTCTAACCTGGATGGTTAATGCAAAAGAAATAAATGAAAGGATATATGTGATTTTGTAGAATTATTTTTGCGTTATTGGCAAGATATGCAAAGAGCTCTGCACTATGGCTATCAGCAAAGTATTTTAGCTCTGCCTTCTGAATAACTTTAAACAGAGATGGTGCTCTTTTCTTAGCATGACATTTGGCACTTTGTACAGCCTCTTAATCAAATAAGGTTGTTTTAGCTGGAATTATTTTTTCCATTTATTGTCTTTTTTTTTTCTTTCTTGATTGTTGATCCTCACTCTTTTATCCACATTGCACTTCAGAGCATGTAATCATTTGCCGGACATAGCTGAACCAATTCTGAAGATGTGTCTTTTTCTTTTTTCAGGTGATATTACAAGGGCTGTACATGTTAGTATATTATTCAGCTCACTGTTGCCAGCAAAGCCAAGACTCAGGCAAAGCACTTGATTTCAGATTGCAATATATTTTGAAAAGATCAAAGAGCATGTCAAATCCTTTTCTTTGGCTAGACAGACCACGCAGAACAGTAATACTCTAAAAGATGGAGGTAGCTGCATAGAACTAATACTAAATTGAAGGCCTTTTGAAGTTATTTTGACTTTTGTGTCAATGTTCATCTCAAACCCCCTCAGCAAAGTAAAAAAATGCTTCTAATTGGGAAAACACACATAAATGAGTTGTTCCTGTAAAGTAAGATTAAAAAAATGCTGTAGATTTGACATCTGACGTCATTCATGATAGCAAAAATGAAATATGTACCAGGTGTTTCTTTGACTAAAATTTAGTTCTTTAAGCAAGGCTGTAAATTGTAGTCTTTCCTAGGGCAACTGTAAGTCTATTTAGGATTCAGTGAAAAAGTATTCCTACAGCCGAGGTCTTCTGAAGAGCCTGATTTCCTCCTACCATGCACACTAAATCCTAGTGAGCATGAAGACAGGTCACAGCTTTTTCAACCCTCCTGTTTAAGCTTTACTGTCCCGCAACATGGAAGAAAAGCAGAGAGAGCTTCCATATACTCTGTTGTTTAAGGGAGAGTTCTTGTCAATCAAGGGACTGAAAAAAAAAATACAAACAAACAGGAAGTAGAGTGAGATGCTGAATATTAATTTCATCAGATGCATAACTGCAACTATAAGAGAGAGAATAATCTCCTTCACGAAACAGAGATTGCCACATAATCTAATTTCTGGCAATTAAAATTAGGCTAGAATTCTTCTGCTGTCTCTAGAGGCAATGGAGATGGATGGATTTAAACAACCATTCAGTACGTTGGTGATAGGCTCCAGATCTAAAACATCTCCCAGATGGGCCTTCCTGTCTTAAAATCACAGAATGTCTCAAGTTGGAAGAGACCCGCACATAAGGATCGTCAACTCCAATTCCTTGCTCCTTGCAGGACTATTTAAAACTAAACCATCTTCACCAAAGATACATGGAGCTGATGTCCTGAAGTTATCTCTGTGCTAGTGATATATACCCATCAGTCTGGCTTTTCCTATTAGTCGTCTTAAGCTTTTCAGCACTCAGCAAATTATCTGTTTTTGTTTCCCTAAAGTATTGTAGATGGGATATAGGTGTGTAAGTCAGTCCCCTTTTCCAAGATGTGCTCATAATGCACATTTTCCTCCTATTGGTAGAATTGTCTCCTTGCAAAATAATAACTTAGTAATTACGTGCACATATAACTTCTGAGATTTCCACAGAATATTCATTCAGTATCTAGTGAGATCAAGATTCCTCATATTTTTCCACTGAGCTATTTTTCTTGCAAAAATAAAGCGCCCTTCTTTCTCCCCTAAACTGAGCTACCATGCTTAGGACAATCTACTTATTTTACACAATTAAAATTTGTCTCGAAGTGCTGCATTTTGAATGCCCAAAGGAACATATTGGGATCTGCTGCTCTTCACTGAGGCAAATTGTAGCTGATCCACTCCCTTCTTGGAGCTGCAGCTCTGGGTTCAAATGAATTCTTGTCAGAACTGTAGCAGGAAGTGGCTTTGCTGATGTATAAGTGCTGGTACCTTTACACAAGCAAGATGTTTGACACGGTGTGAAGTGGGGTTTTGTCGTTGTTTTGTTTTGATTTGTTTGGTTTTGTTTGTTTTGCCTTTTAAAAATTAATAAGAATTATTTTTTTTTCCCAGACACTTAGAAGGAGAAATCCAGATCAGCTGATCAACTATATTTTGTCTACAGAGCAGGCTGGCACATTAGGTATGATGAGAACATCATCCTAGCTCCTGCTGGAATTTGGAGTCAGAGGTGGATGAGAGCAAACGTCCTTCTTGCCAACTTTTCTGTCCAGCCATACCTTGCTTTTGCATCTCAGGCTCTGTTTGCTTACCGATGTAGCTCAATCATAAACACAGCAAAGTACTGTATGCCTTGCAAAGATGCTAAATTCTAATTTTACTTTTCATCTATATGTATTCAGACCTACAGATCTTCTGCAAATATTACCAAAGCATACATTTAGCTTTTGATTAACTAGGAAAATAAAATGAAGGGAGCTTCACAAATCACAGTACTTATTTATGTACCAGATTTTTCATGCCTACCTGCCTGTCCTGAGAACACAGAATTGCTAGCCTTGGATTTTGGAGTCAGAATTTAATTTATTTCTGAGATGTCTGAAATTAAATCATAGAGTGTCACGTCTTTCCTTTCCAAGGACAAAATAAAAATTATTGATAGAGAGCAGCATACCTGGAATTCCCACCAGTCACTGATTCCCATCTCAAAAATAATTCTGATCTCAAAATTCTGATTTTAAAGGTTGAGTAGGATCAAGCTCTTCTATTCATTAAGTCTGTGGCTTCCAATATAAACCCAAATATTCCTTCTTTAAGTAAATTCTCAGTTTAAATTTGGCTTGTACTTTTTAATTCAAAATGTTAAATTGGTATTTTTCAGAGAGTCAAACTGGGATGATAAATAAGGATCCCCAAATTGTCAATAACTTCATTCATAAAATATCAGTCACAGTCCTCTGAAAAGCTGATACACTCATTTAGCAGTTATTTTTTCTTTACACATAATCAAGTGGAAAACCAATGACAATAATCCTGTAGAGTGCATCTGTGTTATCGTATGTTCCCATGATATATTACCACAGCTACATTTAGCCACAACAGCCTATTGGTCTACATGACATACAAATAAATTCAATTGCAGCTTGATGTTACAAACTGCCTTCCACATTTTTATCTGCAGTTCATTGCACCTATATAACTTCAAGAAATATTTCAGACTCGTATCAGACAGAGTAGTAAGGCTAATATTGACAACATATAGTGGGGTACAACATATATTGGGGTAGATAGTTTCAGTTTTAGAGCATACCTTTTTGGTAGAAAAAGCTAAGGGCTATTAAAATGAAAATAGTCATAATAAAAAATTATATGAAAAAATATTAAACTAGCATGGGAAAACAAAGGGCGATTTTTTCATAGGTTAACCACTCTGAATAAAAAGACGTTATTATGCAAGGCTGATTTCCAAGTCAAAAAACAAAGAAGAAATCGTATATTAAATCTAAATGTTTATATAAGGTGCCTTCCCTAAATTTTCCTAGGATTAATTAATTAGAAATTAATTTGTTTGCAATCTTTCTTTGAAAAAGTCATATCGAAAGTAATAAACTTATTTTGCTTACTGTGGGAATTTGTTTTATAAAACAATCAGCAAAAGTTATCCTTGAATTTAATTGCCTATTTAATTTCGAACAGGAAATCAAAGTGGAGTAAAAGCACAGAATAAAACATTTCACACAGAGAGGGATATGTATATTTCTGTCACCTTTTATTTTCTACCTTTGGAGAGGAAAATACAGCATTTTCTCTAAGCTTCAGTGTCACACTTAGCCTGCTCTGGCTATGATGACAACATGCATCTTTGATGACATGGATGAATACATCTAAAATTCGAGTCTTCCTTCCAGCAAAACTGTAATCCTGTACAGAAGGTCAATGACAATCTGCCTATTAAGGCCAACTGTTTCTAAGTAGTAAGTAGCATTATTTTGTTATGAGTTTTTCTCTCTCAGCTTTGCTATTTGATTTCTGCAGGGACATGCATCTATTTACCACACTAAACCCTGTTGTTCATGTTTTGTGCCTAACATATTTTTTGTTCATTTCCTAGAGACAGACAAACAGAACTGGCATTATTGTAATATTAGCATTCTCCAAAGACACAGTGTGATTCAGCAATCAATGTTTGCCAATAGGATTCAGGAATCCCAAAAGACTTTTAGTTTAAAGGGAAGGGTTAAATTCAGCTTGTTTAATGACATTCTCTGTTCCCAGGATCATTCATCATATTCACGGAATCTGTTCCATGGAGGGACCTAAGGCTGCCAATTAAATTAAATTAAACTAGATGGACAGGCATCTGAGTGAATGAGATTGCTGTCATGATCTGAAGTAACTTTATTAACGGTGAGAAGCTCTGCCTGAACAGACAGCTCTTTTAATCTGCTCCAAAGGCCCACATATTCCTTGCAGAAAGTTGCATTTGGGAGGTATCACCTCTAGAGTTAAGCTCCCTGAGAAGCAATCATATTAAGAGAAATCTTCTGAGGTACTTGATTTAACATTAAAGTGAATTTATCAGCTACTCCTAACTTTTTGAGAGACTAATTGAATTATCAAAGGCTGCAATGGGGAATGTAAAGTCTTCTGAGAACAGATCTGTAATATAGATAAAATCCTTAACTCATGCCATGTGATTATCTTAAAATGTAGTAATAGCCTGGGTGCTAAAACACACGTGAACTTAAGATTTCTTTTGCCTGTCTAAAGCATCTCTCTACCCACCAAAATTATGGGAAATGTCAAGTGTTTGGGACAGGAAAAAGACAAAAATATTTCAGAGCACTTTACTTATTTTGTCTTGTTTCAGTGTCTTCAGATGTGCTGGGTGCTTACTAGGGTAAGCTGTATGAAATTTGTTGTTTAACTGTTTACAAGATACATTTTAATCTCTCACTTTTTATAGGCTTTCAGAAAGAATACCCAATTTCCTGCATTTTCAGTGGGATCACACATGATTAAAATCAAACATGAATGCATCCTCTTCCTGAACTAGGGCATGTAGTAGTGATACTTGCTTACACAAAAAAGCTGCTATTAGTGTAGACATTAACTTCATTTGTGAAAATTCAACCCTGTCCAAAATTTTGTAAGATAATTATCTGAAAATTTCTTTTTATTTTTTAATTGTGTCTCTTTGGTGTGCATATAGGTTTGGAATTGCAGAATGGATCCTGGCACAAGAGACTAGTGGGTTGGGGTAGTGTAAGCCTGGCAAATTTACAGGACAAGGGCAATTTATTGTATCAAAGTGACGCTTTGTTAGAAGTCACCTCTGTATACATACATAAACATAAAGTTTACAAGGATATGGTTGAATATATTCTATAGAGACAAAGCTCTGTCTACAATACATACGTTTTCATACGTATTGAACAAATGTATGAAAAATACTTAATTACCATATTAATAATTATAAAAATAAATATAAAAGTACAAAAAGCTATGTTAAAATTGGAAGTATGAGAGTAAAGCTCACAAGACTTGCATAACAGAACAAAAGATAGAAGATTAGTTTTGAGCCTGTAAACCTCCTATGCTGCAATCAAGTGCAGTGACAACAAGCTATAGGTGTTCACTGCATGAAGAGGTAAAAAGAGGTGATTTTAAGAAGTGTGAAGACAATTCTATCTCCATTATGTATTCTTCCCAGAGTGCAAGGACATCTGTTAAAATGCTTTCTCTTAACAATCAGCTTCGGAGATATTTGAGTAGAAGCAGGTAAATAATCACAAACAGAGGATAATTTAACAAGACATTATAACGCATTAGGAAGGACATATATAGTAATTTTATTCTATCATAGAAGTGTATCCTGTCCCATGAATACAACTGGTGATAATTATGAGTAATTAATAATTATACCAAGAACGATGTGCTCATCTCGTATGCACAGAGCAAAATCTATAGCATTTCTAAAACATACTGGTGCTGTTTGTATTTTCTCTCTTTCTTATGGAGACCTCCCAGAGGCATACAGAGTCCATACCTCAGTGAAGTGAACTAGGGAGCAGATCAGGAGATACTGAGGAGCTATTAGTTGTCTGTAATTTATTCTGCTTAAAGAATATGAGAAGGGAAAGAAAGAGGAAACTCCACCTCGCACCAAATGTGTGTACATTATTTCAGTATTTGTAAATCAAATGTCTTGCTAGCCTCTCAAGAGCCTCAAAAGTCAGATTGCTTATCCCTGAATTTTGGAGCATCATTTCATTGGCAATTCCATCTACTGACTTTCCATCTGCCACCAAAGGAAATATAAACTTTTTCAAAACTCTGAAAACATTTTCACATCCACTGGCCTTCCATCATCTTTGTTGCACTAATATTCCTGGCCACTACAGTTTTGTCCTCCTTGAGCTTCTCCACATGTCTGTTAGTCTTCCTGTGCTTAATTCTGTTAACTAGACTTGTTTCTGTTACACTGTCTACAAAGATAACATGCTAACAATAACACAGTTCCATGAGCAATGGAATTTATTCCCCTGTGAAAACTTCTTAAAACTTATTTTCTAAATTTTTTTGTATTATTATTGACTAACACGTCCTGGAAGGCACAGTCTGTTCAAAGTTCTCTCAGTAACTGAGGCATTATTAATTGCTTTCTTCAGTCAGGAATCTTCAGTGTCTAATAATCTGTGACATCAGTTTTTCACTTACATTGGGCACTTATATACTCTTATTACAGCTGTCTATATCCAGAAATTTTTTTGAGGCCTGTGTCCTTGGGTAGATACTGGTTCAGAAGTTATGGGTAATCAGGGAAACAGGCAGACACAGATTAGAATTTCATGGTATTATTTGTGCAAAAACCTGAAAATATATCTAGAAATCAATTTTTTTTTTTCTTGAGGATCTGGAAGTCACCTAGGAGATCATGAATGTTACCATAAACGACTTATTGATTAGGTTTTTCAAATATCACTTTCTGGCCAAATCAATGTAAAATATGTTTAAATTACTTCTTGTTGAGAAACAGATTAGTCTGATTAAAAAGATTCACCAATGCATCCAGATTGATTCTGGCACTGAACTAACTCAGATACTTCCACTCGGCAGGCAGTATTACTTTGTGCTGTTCACACATGCAGGTATATACATTCAGACCTAACTAAGGAATGTATGTGGGACATAGCCCCAGGTTCTGACACTTGCATGCCTCTGCGGAAGGAGTCCGTATGTCAAATAGGTGTCGAACTTCCCATCATAGTGCATGGAGACCTACTTAAGAGAGTCAATACAATGGGCACTTTAATGTAGATAGTTACAGTTGATCTGCATCTCTGTGCTAATTAACTGTATGGATTTCAACCAAAATTGCACTCCAAATATCTAAATATAGATGTAGGTTACCATCTTATGCAGAAATATTTGAAAATACTTGGTTCCTTACGCTAAATACAGGGTTATTAGTCTTCTTTAATGAGACACTTTGCACAGAATCTTGGCAGTGATTATGAGCAGAGCTGCAGAACTGACATCTAATTGGATTCTTTTTGTTTCTGTGTTAGGAAAGGCCTATTTTGATTAATCAGTTTTGCTACAAAAACATGCTATTTCTTTCACAGCAGTTTTCAAGAGATCTGTTTTGAAATTTCTTGGAAGACACGCTCCAGCTTGTTGTACCCAGCTGTGTTACATCACACAACAACACACTCGCACATGATTAATGAAAACTGTATCATCCTACACCAGTCAAGAAAGAATTTAAGTTAACTTGCTTATGTTCCTCCCCTTCCATGCAGATAAAGATCTCCTAGTGTTACTTTAAAAAACTGAGCAGATTAGCAATGGACAAGAAAGGAGAAGTTTCAAGAGATCACAGGACAAAATTCACCATAGAAGGCCGATGTATTTCTATGAGACCAAAATATAAAGATTAGTGATGGGGGGGGAAAGGCAAAAAGCTAAGGCAATGCATCTGCTGAGAAGTGTTTCTATAAATCAGAATTGCAAGTTTAGGCTTATCATTCTCCAGCATGCACCACATTACAAACCTTCAGCCCACAATAAATATCACTTATTGGGATACAGTTTTAAGTAGCATCAAAGATCATTTCACACAAGGAAGGGAAATTCAGGAGTACAAACTTTCAGGTCAACAAACTTTAAACCCAGCAAGCTTAAGCATGTCATATTCTACACGAGTACAAAAAAGAGTCTTTTAAAACAGAACATCTATCAGTAGGTCATTCTGAAGAATTTAAAGCACAAACAAAAATGTACAAGCATGCACCTAATGCACGTTGGCAAACAGGCAGGGAATGTCTGGTTTATACATGCTTTGCTTAAAGGCATTTTTTTTTTTTTAAATAAGTGATTATAAAAGCTCCCAGTCCAGCTTTTAAATAAGTTCATTTCCCTCACTAAGTCAGAAATTCCTTCAAGCCTGAATTTTAGTCTATTTCAAGGGTTGTGGTTAAGCTCAGCTGTACTAGGTGTGGTCTTTTTTTTTTTTTCCTTTAAACTGGTATTAAGAAAACTGGAAAACAAAATGTTATGTAATGTGAAAGAAAGTTTATCTCCAGTAAGCTCTAAATCAGAGTACATTTCAGCACAACATTTTAACTTGAAGATTATTCCAGCAGTATTAATTTTGTTATAAATATATAGCAAAAATACGTAACTGTAAGCCGTTCCATAATGTAAAATCAAGAATTGATTTTGCATTGTGGGAAAACGAAATGGGATGAATTTTAAGAGACGTCCAAAACTGGACTCCCACTAAGCCCTAACTTAAGTTCCTCTACACCTCCAAGGTTTTACCCCAAAGGAGGTGAGCTGAAATGAAGACAGTAGGACTTTTTATCCTATGCACCTCTAGAAGATGTTCTTTTACAAATACTTTGTATATCTGTAGCGATGAACAAGAAAAATACCTTCTGAAAAGTATGTTCACTTTCGTTAAATATAAACTCTTGTAAATTATATAAAAAACAATGTATTATTTAACAATTCTTTCTATCGTCTTTTTTGTATACTTCAGTCTTTCTTTTCTCATATTGTTCTTCTGTTTGTCTGTTCATGTTACTTTTCCTCTGTTGCTCTTTCAAAAGACATAATATAATGCTCTTTTGAAACTGATATACAGTTTTCTGAAGTATCCAGAATTTTATTTTTTCATGGAATAAAAATATTCCAAACTAAAAAAACCCTACAGAATTAATCTCCAAAGCTGAACAAAACCTGAATGGTTATCACATTTGGTTATTTACCTTTACATAATATAATCAGTTCTGGTTTTTTCCTCATGAAGTACAGATTTAATAAACTCATATTTGTATATGGACTGCAGTTACATGACACAAAGTGAAACATAGAGTCAGTCACATATAATCATATAGGCAAAAAGCAAAAATAATGTTTAAAAATTTATTTTTTTGATCAGGTACAGAAATTATCACAATATGGACAGGCAGACTGTACATGAAAAACCTTTTCATTTCTCAGCTGAAATCTGTGACTTGGAGTAAAATAGGCAATAAGACAACAAAGTATTACGTACTTCAGCAAAAAGTGCCTTTTCAATAAATTTACACTAGGCAGTAATGAGCTATTTGTGTGGTGTTTAATCATATCAAAAAAAAATAGGAAGAAATTCTTCTGCCAGCTCTCAGGTATTACATCCGTACATCTTTTATGTTGACGGTTCAGCTTCAGGCTATAAAGTAGAAGAACCTGTTCTACATCTACTCTTTAAAACAAGAGCAGAAAACCTAAACCTCATCAATCTGCTGTCTTCATTTTACAGCTTATCTGTGACAAAAATGAATCATAAGAAAGATTTGTTCTGATTCCACAGAGAGATCCATCAACCTGCTGGTATCAGTGAACCATGTATTCCTATAGAGATGAGTGGCAACTGTACAGTTACAATATCAAACGTAGTATAACACTGAGCTACTGCTATTCACTTGCAATTACAGTAAGGATCTGTAATAAGAATGTATCTAGAAAACGTGCATGCACACATCACACACCCAAAGTAATACAAGTTCACATAGTCCTTTTTTTTCACATCGTCTTCTAAATGTCATGATTTATTTCAGTAGCTCTATCAGGACAAATGCAAATAGAATAAGGCGGTGATATTTTGGATATTTTTTCCAGAGAAAATTTCAGTCCAAATCCTTTGAATATAAAGCGCATATAAATATGCAGTTTCTTCGTGAAATAACTTGTAAGCTCTATAAGAAGTAGCATAGTCTATCCAGTTCAGAGCTGTGTGTTTTCAAGCTATGACTTTTCAAAAAATAAATCTTACATAGCTTTATAGTCTCACATGTACATTTTGGATCACAAGAGAAGACAGCTAGCAGATGAAGTATTTGCTCACCTGAAAGAGGCAGTTCAACAGACTGAAGTCTACTTGTGATGGTATGTAGGGTGAGGATAGCAAAGGAAAGCAAAGTCGGGAATGCTTGAAAAATAAAATATTTTTAATTAACAGAAGAAAATTAAAATGTTGCAAAAAAGATTCATTTTGCTTGTGAATCCCTCTCCCAAAATGGTCTCTGATTTTATCTTAACTTCATTGAATAGCTATCTATGGAAAAGTGCAGTAGCAGTTGCATTAAAGTGCATGATTCTTTCAGCTAAGGGCCACTGCCGACCACATTCAGGAATAACTCCAATTGAAGTAAATATTCTACTCAAAGTAAAAGGGAGTGTACAGAGGAATCATGATGCGCATGGTTTAGCATAGTAACTCTGTATGTAGTTTCAGTCCCCTTTTTTAGATAACTCTATCCTGACAGCAATTTCATAATACTTTCAAACCCAGTGCTAAACAAAGTGAAGAAGAAAATTGAGACATTCTTAAAAATGATATTCAGTTTGCTTTAAAGCATGATGCAAGTGTGAGAAAAGGGGACAGAAAAGCACACAAGCATAGTTTAGTGGCATTTATTCCATAAAGATTGTGAAAAATATATCTTCCATGGATTATTTGGATATTTGCAAAGCGTGAAAAAAACACCTAATTACATAAGCTATCAACAGCTTCACAAGGAAGGAGCTTATAGGGTTTCTGACCTGATATCATATTCATTTAATCTAATTTGTGAAACTGCTTGAGGAAACATTCAGCTGCTTTCTGAAAGACTGACTTGGGGATTATTGGAGCTGCATAATTGTTTGACTGATCAGACTTAAAAAGAAACATTTTGTTTTAGATTAATCTTACAGAAATGGGCAATGAAATTGAGAAATAGATTGCTGTCTAAAAGTCTTGCCAAAAAAATGTCTAGCTGAGAGAAACCACAACTTCGTTTTTTTTATTTTAACAGTCTCATTTTCTTATTTTCAATCTTTATTCAACATCTGTTCTTTCCCCCCTTCTCTGTAACATAATTATGTGGAAATCCAGCATAAAACAGGTTGAGCTGTTAATAACAAGCAGCTTAAACATTTTTTCACAATGATGCCCTGCAGATTTCTTTTTTTTAATTTGGCTTCTCATTTCATTGGTATGTGTTTCTTTCCTGGTCTTGAAGTTTATTCTTACAACATATGGAAACACATGAAAATAAGCCTAGGAAATGTACATGTTCATAAAGGCTCTTATTGTGATAGGGAAGAGAGTGAAATTTACAGATTGTCCAGTTAAAGCAGGAGGAATTCAATAGAAATAGATAGTCTCTCACCACACTCACTCCGGAAAGATTTCCAGACCTCTTTAAGGCATTCTGTATAAGCGCCGACGATCTTTCAGTATATGTCTATGTATGTTACTTTTTTTCCAAAATAGGTTCACTTTGCTTTTCTATATTTGACACAAACTCACTACACATCTCAAAAGTAGTCATGGTTCCGTGATAAATACTCTTCGTTTTGCAACACTTCATTTCAGTAATTAGCACTTGACATTTAGCTTAAAAGGATGGGAAAATGTTATACTGATAGTTGTTCAAAAGGTCCACTAAAATATTAGATTTTCTCTATGCAGAAAAAGGTACAAGATGGTGTTTTCCCCTGAATTCCCAAATAGTTCACTGATTAAGATAGATAAAGGATACTAATTCATCTGCAAAAAAAATATTTAAAGCATTTGGGGTTAATTGATAAAAAAGTACTAGAAATCTAATAAATCTTCACTTGAGTTCACACTGGAGAAAAAGGAAGATAAAAATTACTGAAGACTATGCAGAAATATAATGCATTTAATTTTATGTGATACACGTAAACAAACAAAGCACAGTAAGTGTAATCAAATGTATAACCTATTATAATTAGAGGATTTTATCTTCAGGTTCACATAAATACCTTTAATAGAATTATTGCATGAATGTTGAGTTGGTTTATAAAAAGATAAATCCAAACAAGCCTGACAATGATGAACATTTCCCCTATGGGTTTAGTAATGCATAACTCCTCACTTTTTCATTCTGAGGACTGTATAACCTGGAGTTTTATTTCATATTGTTACTGGTTTATTTTTATATTCTTGATATTTGAGGCAAGTATTGTATATTTTTCCATATTTTCTGGAAGACTTGTGTAAAAAATTATTTTCATATTTTCCAGCCTGCCTACTGCGTGACATTTTTACATTTATGTAGAGTTTCACTCACATGTTTATTATATTAAAGTTGTATGAGATTCTACCCTTTATTAATGAGACACCACATAATCTGACGGGTCCTGCTAGAGAAAAAATATTATCTGCTTTCATTTCTCTCACAAGAAGTGACAAATAGTTAAGAATTAGCACAGAAAATGCATATAAATTCCTAGTTTATCTATGAACATTTGTTTTTTAAGAGTTATAAAACTGCAGTTTCTAAACTGCAGAGTTTAAAGTAAAAGAAATTGTGTCATATCAGTAGTAAAATAGGTTTAACACAGATGAATAAAATAATGTCTCTTAACTAAATATGAATTTTTAAAAATCTGAAAGATTAGTATCTTTTCTTCAGGCAAAATTACATGTAGGATAGTCACAGATCATGAGATTATTTCATTTTCCTTTGTTCTTCTGAACAATGTCTGTTTTCCCTCCCAGGCAGAAGGTTAAAAATGATTTTCAAATGAAAAAAAAAAAAAAAGTGCACCAACCAAAACCAAACTCTAATTTCAAATCCAGCATTTTGATAAGGCAAGAAAAAGCATTTGATTTTTTATATATACATATACAGTATCTAATGCTAGAAGTTGCTTTAATAATGAAAGTTTACATGGATAGCTTTTGTAATGTGCCCAGTCAAGTTAGACATAAATATGTACATATGTAACAGAAAAATTCTTTTCTAATGCAAAATTTTACTTTATGAAAAAATAGCATTTCCCTGAAGGATTTCTTCAGCATACACTTGAAAGGACTTTCTTTATAGTTTCAATTTTAAATTATTAAAGTTGCAGAAAACTCTTTTTGTTCTGCACCGTCCTTACCTGCTCCCCGCAAAGGAATCAAAGCAGAAGAGGAAGTTTGGAAGCAGGCAGGAAATGCTAAATTATGTGAGAAGAAACTTAAAGACAACCTATATCTGGTATACCCTGAAATTGCTTTGGAAGTCTGCTTAGAGCTACCTGCCATGTAGTGTGTTGCTACTTACTGGGCACTTGTGTGTGCCTAGAAAATTAGGATTCTCGGTATTGGTCCAGTTAGACTGAAATTTAAACGGAAGTTTATCAGAGTATAAGGAGGAAGTTAAAAAAAAAAAAAAAAGAAAAAGAAAAAAATATAACAGAATAAACCACCATCTTCAATATAAACACAAAAAGCTATTTTATGTGAGATTGATATAACTGTGCTGTGGTTTATCATAGTTTTTTTGCACAGCATCACAGTTTCTATGAATAAAAAAGTAATGCAATACTGTATTGTTGCACTGCAAATTACATCCTACTCAGTTTGCTTCACATAACATCTTCCAAGCATCATATAACTGTCTTCAGCTTCAGCATTTACTGATAGGAATTCTACTAAATAGAGTATTATAGTAAGTTACTATGATGATTTAATTTGCAGTTTTATAATATTTGGCCCGCTGCTCGTTATGCTGATTTGAAAAAAGATGCACAGTTATTTCTTCTGAAAATGACTAATATCACCGGAATCACGACTTCAAGACATCATGAGGTCATGAATTCGTGACATCAGGAGGAGCAATGCACATTACTGCTACTGACAGTGGATGTCTACTTGTTAAACTTTACATACACTTCGCATGTATGTTATGTTAATTCTAGGGAGCTAATTTTTTACAAACCCAATTCTTCTTAAAATACAAGAGCAGAGAACTGTTGTTTCTTGTTAGAAGAAATAAATCCATTCCATACATGAAATTCAATTTTTTCATACCATTCACCAACAACAGAGCTTTTTAATTGCTGCTAAGTAATTTTTCATGTGCAACAGTAAAGACATGATTACTATATATACACAACATCACTTCAAAGTTCTACCAAGACATGATAGCTGTCAGGAAAAAGTAATGTCCTCATATATTTGAAGAAGGAAAGTTTCCTGATTGTAAAATATATTCTTTACAAAGTTGACAATTAGACACACTAATATTTTTTTGTTTCTTCTTCCATTTGCCAGTTTGCTCTATCCTGAGCTTGCAGTTCACTAGACACCTCTGAAACAAAGATTTCTGTCTTGTTTTCTTGGATATCCACATGATATGCATTGGCAGATTGATTGGCGAAATTGCTCCTGAATTATTTTCAACTTTTTTTTTACTTTATTTTCTGATTTTTTTTTTCTGTTTCCAATATTTGTGCAGTTCTACATATTGTGATAATTATCTTCCTCATCATAAGATCTGATTTGTATTTTTATCTCCAGATTTCATTTACTTAGAGTTTTCTGACATTCCTGTCAAAGTTGTCTAGGAAATAAGTTTTGCCTGATATCTGCTGCTTGAATATGTAGTCTTGTAACTATACAAATCTGTGCAACTCAGTATCTGTGATGTTAATGCTATATATATATTTATACACAGAACGAACTCTTCAGGTATGATAACTCGAAATAAATAATAGCACTTATTTATGGGTCTTTTATTAAAGAATTGAAAAAGGGGTTCACTGATACTTTGTTTATAATGGAATGGAAAAACCATGGGTTTGGGACATTTTGACATAAATGTGGTCAGACTCCCGCATTACACTTGCCTTCTTGCACGAGCCATTCCATTACAGGTTGTCTTGTCCTGACCTTTGGCCTTCTCTGTCAAGATAGAGGCTACAAACCTGCGGATGCCTTGGATTGACCATGCTTATTATGGTAGAGATCAAATACTTCTCAACTCCCAAAAAGAGAAAAAGTATGTGTATATATATTCATGGCTGACTAAGAAATCCCATAGTCCACTTCAGGGGAAAAAAAAAAAAAAAAAAAAAGGGTGGTTGGTCATTAAATGAAGACATAGCAAATCTTTATATCTAAGTCTCAACCATTGGCAGTCTGTACTTCAGATAACCTCTCACTTTCAACAGCTCTAGAGATTTCATTGGGGTTTTTTTGGCTGACTAAGAAATCCTTTAGATTTGTTTCCATCAGCATTTACCAAGCTTGTCATATCTCTCCTCAAGTCACCAAAGTGATGAGCTCCATAATCAGTGCAATATCTACAATACATAGCTGAATTGTAGTCAGTGATCTAAATAACCATAAAGAACTTTTGTTAAAAACATAGCTCGTACTCAGAAGGCTTCCTACACTGCTGGATATACTTCAGCAATAAGCACAAGCTATGTGTCTACCCAAAGTCCCAAAATTCAATATAGCTATTCATCAAAAAAGAGGGTCATACCCTAAGAAAATGACAATCCAAAAATTCTGAATTATGCCCTTTGCAGCCTAGGAAGACAATCAATGACATCTGGAAGATGGTTGGTACTGATCCTACCTAGAGCAGTCAAATAAGTCTTCTTTGCAAAAACAGTATTCTAACAAATGCTGAGACATTCACCAACTACAACAAACTGGCATTCACTATCCAATCATCTAAACCTTGAGAAAGCTCAGAAAGATGATAATTAACAAAAAATATCTAGGCAACTTTAATATTCTTGAAAATTCAGTCTGAACTTGGGTCATGGAATAGACTTGATAGTACACTGGTAGCTGATCTAAAGCAGCGGTGTAAAACTCATTTTCACTGGGGGCCACATCAGCCTCACGGTTGCCTACATTTATACTACTCCTACATTTATACAGTCCTAAAATTACATTCAGCCCTTTGAAGACAACCATGAGGCTGACGTGGCCCCTGGTGAAAATGAGTTTGACACTCCCGATCTAAAGAGAAATATAAGACATTCATTATTCTTATACTCCTTTATCTCTGCATTATTTAATACTGCCAGTCATGAAATCTGACTAACTTGTTTGATCTAGGGAGAATGTGCTATACCTTTTTTGTCAGAAATGAGCAATAATAGAACATATCCTCCATGACCAAGAACCGCACTTGTGGTGAACAGCATAATTATCAATGTACTTTCAGGTCCTATCTATATATCATGATTAGATGATATATCATATATATCAGGTGATATAATCCACATGACATGGACTGAAAAGCTGACAGCTTGCTGGTAGCACACAGCTTTACCTCTCTTTAACTCAGGAAAATTATGCTACAGTCATCAGGAAGACACTTAGACAAGAACAGCTCATGAAGGAATATTCACTATTTCACCACAGTAAACGGTTCTAAAAGATTCAGAGAAGTATTGTGAAGCTCTCACAACTATACTGTAGTCTCCTGGGGCTGAAATTGTGAAGGATATGAATCCTATCCTATGAAGGATAAAATAATCTGTGTTCTCAGAAGGCTACATTGCTTAGATATGTAAATTAAGAAGTTAGCCTTTTAAAGTTCCCTACCTATTCAATGGAAAAAAAGAAAGATGTTTTCAAAGGGAAATTCTGGTTAAATTCTTCATATAGAGACTGAAATACTTTTGGAGTAAGCTCTCACAGAATCATATAATGGTTAGGGTTGCAAGGGACCTCTGGAAATTATCTAGTCCAACCCACCTGCTAAAGCAGGTTCACCTAGAGTAGAATGCACAGGAATGTGTCCAGGCAGGTTTTGAATGGCTCCAGGGAAGGAGACTCCACAGCCTCTCTGGGCAGCCTGTTCCGGTGTTTTGGCATCCTCAACGTTTTTCCTCATGTTTAGATGGAAACTCCTTTGCTTCAGTCTGTGCCGTCATCCTATCATTGGGCACCACTGAAAGGAGTCTGATCCCATCCTCTTGACATCCATGCTTGAGATATTTCTAAACATTGATAAGACCCCCTCTCTTCTAAACCTTGATAAGATCCCTTCTCAGCCTTCTCTTCTCCAGGCTGAACAGACCCAGCTCTCTCTTACTTGTTTGGCTAATAAAAATGAGGAAAAAGAGTTGCTAACTTCATAAAGTTCAAGAAGGCCAAGTCCTGCACCTGGATTGGACAACCCTCAATATCAATACGGACTGGTAGATGAATGTATTAAGAACAAATCTGCAGAGAAGGACTTGGGCATACTGGTGAAGGAAAATTGGTCATGAGTCGACAATGTTCACACACAGCCCAGAAAGCCAGCTGTATCCTGGGCTGCATCAAAAGCAGTGTAGCCAGCAGGTTGAAGAAGGTGATTTTCCCCCTCTGATCCACTCTGTTGAGAACCCACCTGGAGTACTGCATCCAGCTCTGGGGTCCTTAGAACAAGAAAGACGTGGAACCGTTGGCGTGAGGGAGGGCCAGAAAAATGGTCAGAGTGCTGGGACACCTCTCCTGTGAAGAAAGGCTAAGATAGTTGAGTTTGCTCAGCCTGGAGGAGAGAAGGCTCTAGAGTGACCTTATTGTGGCCTTTCAATATTCAAAGTGGTTTATAAGAAAGATCAAGAGAGACTTTTTAGTAAGCCCTGTAGTGACAGGAAAAGGGGAAATGGTTTTAAACTGAAAGAGGGAAGTTTCAGATTGGACACAAAGAATATTTTTTTTATTATGAAGGTGATGAGTCCCTGTCCATAGTATGGCGGTTGGAATAGATAATTTTTAAAGGTTTGTGGCAGTTGCACATCCCCCTGAGATCTGGAACCCTCAATTGGGCAGCTGATGGCTCTTTTAGCATCTTTTGTGCCTCACTGTGCCTGGCCCCACATACAAACCTAGGGTGGTACCAAGGTGTTGATAGTTACATCCTCCCCTGCCCCAGGACAGGGTGACTTCACCTCCACCAGCTGGTGGGGCAGGAGGGGTGGGACCCTCGGTCAATTGACTGGGTCCTTAATGGGACCCTGAGTCAATTGACACGGTCGTTAGCAGAAGAGGTGCCCAGAGTAGCTGCAAAGCTTCTGGACCATGTTGTAATGCCCACAGCCAGATCTGACCAGATTATAAAACGGGGTTCCCGACGAAGGCCCCCTTCGGAGTGGTCTTTTCGGAGCAGTGGGTCTGTGACCTGGAGTCCTCTCCTTAGGCTAGGACGCCATCTAAGGAGACTTCCAAGGATTGAGAGCGCCTCACCTCCTCATTTGGGTGAGTGGTAATTTACTGAATATATCCTTGAATGAGTCCTTACCTAACCAGGCAAGCGTGAGTCCTTGCCTAATCCAGGTGAGCGATTATTTCTTGTGGGTACCCTGGAGTCAGAGGGCTCTGGTTTTGTTTCTTGTGAGTGTGTGCATGCACGCTGTGGATCCTCATTATTCTTCTTTTGCTGTACCCCAATAATCTCCTCAACTGATATCTGAACCCATATTTTATGTTGTCGGAGTGCTAACTAATTGTATAAACCCTGTTTCTAGTCGGTTTATTGGCTGCACTTTTCCGGCTAGAATAAAGACTGTTTTGGAACTTGTTGTCTGCCTAAAATTGACCTTGGGGTGCCTCTGTGACAAGTTTCCTTCCAACCCAAACCCCTCTATTATTCTATGATTACAGGAATCATGTATCTTAACTTTTTTGTTCTTTGTTAGCACAAAGTTGTCACAAAAGACAACCTATAAATAATTTTTTCCCTTTTTGCTGGTTGGCTACAAAACTGTCTCAGCCAAGCAGAAAGTGATCTGCCCTTGCTTGGGTATTCATTTCTCAGATGAAATGTCATATATCTCAATATGACACTTCATAGTTTAACCAGAATTACAAATTTTAACTAGAATTGGAGTCCTTTGGCACATAGGGTACCAAAAATGCATTAATTTAAAGTTGAGGCACTCAGCTGTTTTCTCCTTCTGGACACAAAATGAGATATCTGAATTCAAGAGCTTGATACACCACTGGGACGTTCTCAGGTATTGCTGTGATGAGTATCAACAGAATTAATAGGAATATCTAACACATAATAAAAGCAATGTGGGAAAGGGCTGACTTTCAGACAACTACCTGCTCTTTTCATGATAACTTGGCAGCATATGTGCAAGGCATGCATATGTATATATAATCCCTTTTTTCTCTACTACACAGTGATGATAGCAATCTCCTCTTTTGCGCTATGCCCATTTGACAAGCCTGATTTCTTCAGAAAGAGATACATGCCTTTCACTTCCAAATTGAAAATATGGCTGAAAGGCCTGAATGCTTTTAAGTTATTACAATTTGCCTGAACAAACAAGAATACTAATCATAAGCATGAAATAACTAACATGAACGAAACTAGCAACACACTATTCTGCTGGATGGTAGCACACTGGAATGAGTGCAGCATAAAGATTAATATATGAAAGATAAACAGTGAGGTGGATCGCAGACTGTGGTTACTATTACAATTTTTTTCCTGTTCGACTAGTTTTGAAGAGAAAATTTAAAAAATAATCATCTTGGAAAAAAACCAAACAAACAAAAGCAAAAAACAACAACAAACACACACACAAAAAAACCACCTTAAAAGATGTTTGGGATGGGGAGGATTTGGGACTATTAACCTTGAGAGCTTTCTTTGCCTTAAGCAATCTGTGTGCTTTCCTAATGTGAGCCACCAATGTTCATTTGGAGACAGAGATGAAAATACAAGTGTATTTCACCGATGGACTAGTATTCATGTTTTGTTAAATGTACTCACTTAGTCACTGACACAGACTCACTTTCCCAATGCACTTTAAGAGAAAGTGCAATTATTCAAATGTGAAATCTCCATATAATTTCTTTCTTACTTGTATATTTCAATAACTTAATCTGGATGTCCAGGATAATAATGTAATCACCTTCAAATGTATTGCCCTAATCTATACAGAACTGCCAAGATGTTAGAAACTTAGACTTCTAAAACCAAAAAATTACATAGCTGTAAAAATGGACAAAAAAGTATACAAAATTCTTACTAGAAATAAAAAATAAGATGAGCAGCAATGTTTCTGATCAGAGGGAGCCAAACTAATGAAATGGGGTTATCAAAAGAAAAAAAAAGAAAGGGAAAAGTGGTGAAAAGATTTTAAAAGTCTTACACAAAATAGGAAAAAAGGTGATCCAAAGGTAAAAATCTAATTATAAGATCAGAGATAGAAGGAACATAGTATAATTAAAGGGAAATAAGAGGCAAATTCAAATAGCAGGTGAAAAAAACAGTATGTACCTAGAAAAAATGATCTAAAATACTAAATAAGAAAGATAGAAAAGGTGATACTGCAAGAGAAAATATGCAAGAACACCGACACACATGAAACGGAGGGAATGTCAGAAGTAAAATGCTGGGGGAGAAATGTAATGTAATGATTGGATCAAAGGGGAATGATTGAGAATAATAATAATGATGAAGATGATTGAACTGATTTGTTTTAAAAAGAAAAGTCAGGAACTGTTAAAATGGAAATGACAATCACAAAAAGAACAATTTGAGCCACTTGAAAATACAACTAATATCTGTGCAATCTGACTAAATGTATACTTCTTAATGCATATTTTAGTGCCCATCAACAGTATATAAAGTATTACACAGAAATGCATGCATAATAATAATACAAGCTTAAACCATTCAGCTGTATCACAAATAATAATTATGTGGGCCACTAAAAGATCATGGCAAAAGCTAATCTAATAAGTCTTCCATTATCCTCTAATACTTTAAAACTGTGCCGTGAGCTAAACAGTTGTCAAAATTGAGTTCTGTTTACATTGAGCTGAGTATCAGTGAAATAAACAGAGATCACTGCTGAGCTCTAATTACAAAAACAAATTGTTCTCTCTGTAATCGAGCTGAAAAGGTTAGTCTCCTTCTCCTCCTGCCCTCCCGTCAGATTTTATGCCTATTGGAGGCATAAAGGCAGATGAAAGATCATATGTCATTTGTTGAGCAGATAGGAACTGCAAGAGAGAGGACATAATAGGAAGACCCCACCAGACAACGCTGATTAGCTGCTGCCTTGCAGGGATGAGGTCACTGAGAGCACAGTGACTATACCAGATATTGTATTTCATTTAAACTCAGCTAATGGCATACTTCCTTCTCTCCAAAGTGCAGTGGCTAAAGTGTGGTCTACCAGATAAGTGCAGTCCATAGCTATTCTCCTTCTTGAGGGGAGGTGCATGCTGCAGAGGTTATGCAGGGAGCCGCAGGGGATGTGTTCTCTGCTCAAGACTGAAGATCATATGAACTACCATTCCCCATCTTGCATATGTAAAATTTGCAGTCGTATACACTCCACCTTATGAAAATATGATCTAGCACAAATATTTGTGGAAAGCTGATTGCATATGTATTCAGAGACTACAATATTCATAAGCCTGCATCATAAGACTGAGTTTGGATTTCATACTGTGACGTACGGCCCACACGACTGTTCAGCATGAACCGAAGTAGAATAGCTCACTAATTATCGTGTCTTCTAAGCTTCATTCCTTTCTAATGGGGAAAGATTGTGTGCTACCTATTTTGAAGCAATAAAGTCTTATGCTGATAGGCACTTTGATGTCCAGCTCCCCACTTTCCAGTCCTTTTGCCTATTTTTTTCTCCCATCACAAACACATATCAGCTAGTGTCTGGCACCAATAGAGATGCTCATGCCTGAATATAAAATGTCGACTGCACAGTAACGGCCATGGTTGCCTGTACCATCACTTCTCTACAGATATGTAATTCATTTCTTGAAAGAAATGCTATTACAATGCAACTAAATATAACACAGCTCCTCAGCAGGTATCACTGTGGTGAGAATAGCCCATCACACCCAAACTGTAAAAATTAGTTTTACACAAGCCAGTCTTTGCTTGTTCACTGTCAGAGACAATACATTTTGCATCATCGCTTAGGTTGTTTTCGTTATCTGGCATGATAGTTACAATATAGATTTCTCAGCTCTGTTCCCCAGGGACCAAAACTATCAAAGTACAAGGAAAACAAATATGCTAATAAAAATGGAGTACCAACCCATCTCATGAACAGAACCATATTCACCTTTGGTTTCCAATGTGCTCACAGCCCTAGCTGAGACATCTGCCCTATTACTACTTTAAAACACTGAAAGGCATGCATGAGAAAAGCTCTTATTTCATGAATAAGCGGTACCTAACACATACAGCCTTGCTTGGGTAAGAATACTGATTCATTATAACTAGTACACAGGTTTGCATCTAGAACTCAAATCAAAGAAAAGATTACTGAAAAGCTTTATTACAATGGCAAAGTGTACTGTTCCTTTGAATGATGAATTACAAAAACAAAAACTGAAAAAAAGGCAATTAAATCTACTTAATTCCCACTTCCTACAGAACTATACCAGATCTAAAAATTTAAGGCTCGTTTAAAACAAATGGAGTGGATCATTAACAGCTTATTGAAGATGCTAATCAACCAGAGATGTGGGAAGAATTTAAAGACATGCAAGTACTGGCAGTATTCACGCCTGATTCTTGTTCTACTAAGGGGAAAATTTTGGTCTTGCACCCCTATTGGAACTACACATTCTTTCGAATATAGATTTCCTTTTATAATTCTTCCATAAAGTACCTTCTCTCATACTAGAGATGTTAAGAAACCTCATGCTCTGGAAGTGGACTGTCTACCAGCTTTACCTAGACTAATTAAGTAAAAATAATTTTAAAGTTTGTTATTAGCACATTGGAATTTTAACACATTTAACCAGATGCATTGTATCTTCACTTATATTTGCAAAATCTGACTGCTATAGGTGTTAGAATCTTTAAAATTCTTTAACCTTTTTTTCTGTAGTACAAGCCTGAACTTTCTGTTGGGAAATGAATTATTTCACAGTAGCCATTAATGGTTTGCAAGAAAAATGTATTGTTCTTTGATATCTTTCTTATAATTGTCCAATATAAGATGGGAGAG
Organism: Caloenas nicobarica; assembly: GCF_036013445.1. NCBI lineage: Eukaryota > Metazoa > Chordata > Aves > Columbiformes > Columbidae > Caloenas > Caloenas nicobarica. The sequence goes on from NC_088245.1 coordinate 179,679,772, forward strand.
CATAAATTCCTTACTCTAAACAGAAGTAAAAAGTGAACAGAAATCTGCACGATTTGCTCGGTCCAGAATGAGGAAAGTCCATATTTGCTTGGGTAGTTACTAGGGAATGGGAATTGTAACCTGATTAGGCCTGTAATACAAACATAAACCAACGAAAAATTAGTAATAGGGGAACTTTTAAGCTCTCATCTGTAAATATCAGTCAGTGATGAGCGACAAGCACAGCAGCAGCTACAGAGCAACCACAGGAGACTTAAACACCGTGAACCAACATGCACAACAGTGGCTACGAAGGAGCTGACTATGGTATCCACTTGGGGCAAAGGTAAGTACTCTGCACTCAACAGGAAAGAGGCAGCAACTCAGACAGAGCTGCCACGGGAACATGCAGCCACCCAGACCTCGGGCTGCAGAGAATGCCAGAGCCTTTCACTGGTGCAGAGTGGCAGTAGGGAAAACAGTTGTGTGAGGTGTGAGCAGGTGGATGACTTGCTCAGACTGGTGATAGAGCTGAGAGAAGAGGTGGAAAGGTTGAGAAGTGTCAGGGAGTTGGAAAAGGAAATCGACTGGTGGGATCAAGCTCTGGCCTCCTGGGGGCAGGTAAGACCACCAGCAAGAAACAAAGATCAAGGGCGTCCTGTATCCTCCCCTTGTCTGACTGAAGAGGGCAGGTCAATGGAAAGGGATGAATGGAAGAAAGTCCATGCTCGGGGTGGCAGGAGAAACATCCCCCTACTCACCCCATCTTCCCAGGTGCCCCTGTCCAACAGGCATGAGGCTCAGGATGTGGAATGCAGTGACTTGAGGAATGGAAGTAAATGGCAGCATGTTCCTGCCCAGCGCAGAAGAAGGAGGGTCCCTACTGTGACCACCCCACCCTCCCAGGTTCCCTTGCAAAACAGGTATGAGGCCTTGCAAGTGGAACCAAACAACAACATTGAGGGAGGTGGTTCCACTAAGTTGGAGGTGCTGCAGAGGATAAGTCACCTTGCACCCTCCACCAAAACAGTTCCCACAAATAAAAAAGGTGGGTTGTGGTTGTAAAAGACTCCCTTCTAAAGGGAACAGAAGGCCTTATATGCAGACCTGATCCACTTCTTCGGGAAGTCTGCTGCCTCCCCGGGGCCAGGGTTAAAGACGTAAAAAGAAAACTTCCTGCCCTGGTTAGGCCCTCACACTACTATCCCCTAATAATTTTTCAGGTAGGCAGTGAAGAAACTGAAAAGGGAAAACTAAAGAAAATCAAGAGAGACTTCAGGGCCTTGGGACACATGGTCAAGGGATCAAGAGCAAAAGTAGTGTTCTCCTCTGTACCCGCGGTTGCAGAGTACAACAAGGAAAGATGCAGGAAGACACATCAGATCAATACATGGCTGAGGGACTGGTGTCACCAGCAGAATTTTGGGGTTTTTGATCATGGGTCAGCTTATATGACACCTGGCCTGATAGCAACAAACACAACACACCTGTCTCAAAAGGAGAAAAGGATCCTGGGGCAGGAGTTAGCAGGACTTATTGAAAGGGCTTTAAACTAGATTTGAAGGGGGAAGGGGAGGAAACCAGGTGTGGCAGAGGCATACCCAAGGGCGACATGCCAGCATTTGAGGGTAGTGCTAATGAAGCCCTTCAGCCTGCCCTTCCAGTGGAGGTATGAGATGGAGAGTCATGCAGTAAGAGAAACACGAGGGTTATTGATGTGTTAGAAACCATGGAAGCACTTGATGATGGTCACAAAGGAATTAAGACTTCTTACCAGAAAAAGGTGGTGGAATCAATGGCCCAGCTGAAGTGCATCTATATGAATGCACGCGGCATGGGCAACAAACAGGAGCAGCTGGAAGCCACCGCGAGGCGGAAAAATTACGATATAATTGCCATCACAGAAACATGGTGGGATGACTCTCATAACTGGAATGCTGCATTAGACGGCTATAAACTCTTCAGAAGGGATAGGTGAGAGAGGAGGTGTGGTAGCAATGTATTTTAAGGAGTGTTTTGTTTGTCTGGAACTTCATGAGGGTGATGGTAGTGTTGAGTGTCTACGGGTGAGAATCAAGGGGAATGGCAACAAGGCGGACATCCTGGTGGGGGCCTGTACCCAACCAGGATGAAGAGGCAGATGAAATATTTTGCAGGCAGCTGAGAGAAGTATCCTGATCGCTAGCCCTTGTTCTTATGGGGGACTTCAGCCTACCAGATATCTGCTGGAAGTGCAACACAGCAGAAAGGAAGCAGTCTAGGAGGCTCCTGCGGTGCATGGAAGACAACTTCCTAACACAGCTAGTTAGTGAGCCTACTAGGGAAGGAGCTCCACTGGATCTGTTTTTTGTAAATAGAGAAGGGCTTGTGGGCAATGTGTCGGCTGGAGGTCACCTTGGATATAATGATCGTGAAATTATTGAGTTTTCTGCCCTTGGAGAAGTTAGAAGGGTGGTCAGCAGAACTGCTACTTTAGACTTCTGAAGGGCAGACTTTGACCTATTCAGAAGGTTGGTTGGCAGAGTCCCCTGAGACGCAGTCCTGAAGGATAAAAGAGTCCCCCGGAAGGCGGGTCTCTCTTCAAGAAAGTAATCTTAGAGGCGCAGGAGCAGGCTGTTCCCATGTGCCAGAAGGTGAGCCGGTGGGGAAGAAGGCTGGCCTGGCTGAATAGAGAGCTGTGGCTGGAACTTAGGAATAAAAAGAGAATTTATAACCTTTGGAAGGAGGGGCAGGCTACTCAAGAGGAATACAAGAATTATGTGAGGTTATGCAGAGAGAAAATCAGAAGGGCAAAAGCCCAACTAGAGCTGAGCCTGGCCACCACTGTGAAAGGCAACAAGAAATGTTTCTATAATATATAAAATATATATTTTATATATATATATATATAATATCTATAATATATTAGCAACAAGAGGAGGGCTAAGGAGAATCTCCATCCCTTGATGGATGAGGCGGGAAATATAGTGACAGAAGATGAAGGAAAGGCTGGGGTACTAAATGCCTTCTTCACCTCAGTCTTTAATAGTCAAAACAGTTGTGCTCCAGGTACGCAGGTCTCTGAACCAGAAGACAGGGATGGGGAGCAGAATGAAGCCCCAATAATCCAAATGGTTAGCGACCTGCTACACCACTTGGACACCCACAAGTCTATGGGGCCAAATGGGATATATCCAAGGGTGCTGAGGGAGCTGGCAGAGGTGATCATTAAGCCACTTTCCATTATCTATTAGCAATCTTGGCTAACTGAGGAGGAGCCAGTTGACTGGAAGTTGGCTAACACGATGCTCATCTACAAGAAAGGCTGCAAGGATGATCTGGGAAACTATAGACCTGTCAGTCTAACCTCGGTGCTGGGAAAGGTCATGGAGCAGATCATCTTGAATGACATCACACAGCACATACAAGAAAACCACATGATCAGGCCCAGTCAACATGGGTTTGTGAAAGGCAGGTCCTGTTTGACCAACCTGATCTCCTTCTATGACAAGGTGACCCAACTAGTAGATGAGGGAAAGGCTGTGGATGTTGTGTACTTAGACTTCAGTAAGGCCTTTGACACCATATCCCACAACATTCTCCTGGAGAAGCTGGCAGCTCATGGCCTGGCTGAGTGTACTCTGTGATGGACAAAGAACTGGCTGGCGGGCCGGGCCCAAAAAGTTGTGATGAATGGAGCCAAATCCAGTTGGTGGCCAATCACGAGTGGAGTTCCCCAGGGCTCAGTACTGGGGCCAGTTCTGTTTAAGCTCTCTACAACTACCTGAAGAGAGGTTGTAGCATGGAAGGCGTTGGTCTCTTCTTCCAAGTAGCAAGTGATAGGACAAGAGGAAATGGCCTCAAATCTGCCAGGGGAGGTTTAGATTCGATATTAGGAAAAAAATTCTTCATGGAAAGGGTTGTCAGGCATTGGAACAGGCTGCCCAGGGAAGTGGTGGAGTCACCATCCTTGGAGGTGTTTAAAAGGCATTTAGATGAGGTTCTTAGGGACATGGTTTAGTGCTAGAGTTAGGTGAGGTTATGGTTGGACTCGACGATCCTGAGGGTCTCTTCCAAATGAAATGTTTCTATGATTCTATATGATTTATAACTAAGATATCTACTTTAAAATATGATGTAATATGATTGCATTCAGTTTAAGAGTTTGATATCTCATGCTTTACACAATGATAGTTTCCATCTTGCTGTGATCCTGATTTGGTAATTTGAAAAATTACTGCCTAAACTTTAAGACCTACATTTTTTTATACTCAGAATGGGCATTCATGCTGCATGCAAAAGAAGTAACTTGCATTAAAAAGATAAAAGAGGACAAAACTGCTGGAACAGATATTGTAAATACTTTGAGACTATCATGTAACGTTTTGCCTATATCTAGCAGGAACTCTTTTTCAAAGGATTTGATTGTTTTAAAAGATGAATAGATCATTTTTTTTTTCTGTTGCAGCATCTGTGTACATAAACAAATTTGTGGTAGGATGTACCTAGTACCAGAAAGCTGTATAAACTGAAACAGACTAAAGTCACTGTCAACTTCTTCATTTGGTCACAAGTAAGATTTTTACCCAGAGGTGTAAAAAAACCCATGGCAGTTGCCATCTCTTTGTTTTGCTTTTAGCAACCTTGAAGTGTGAATTCCTGACCTTTCACGCTAGCAAACATTATTAAAAAAATACCCAGTTCTGACAGAAATAAAATTCTCCTTTATTTAGGCTGTGGTTCCACAATCTGTAATGCTAAACCTGATTAGTCCTGCCTGACACCTGCTCTGAATGTGTTTCCAACCTGTTTTAATACTATGGTGGGTAGGTTCAAGTGGCTAAAAGAATAGAAAAAATCAGAAAATCCCCAGCTGGAGAAAGAGGAACATATCATGTCGATGGAGCCAAGACTATTTAACTGATTGACATCAGTTAAAACTGTGGAACTGTGCATTGACAGAAAGTAACTTTCTGGCTCCGGAGAGACTGTGACAGACTATGTGCTTACCAGGAGCTAACACTTGTCGTGGGCAGTCGCATTTCTATCCTTCCTTTTAATGTTAAAGTTTGTCTTCTCATCTGAAACACATTAATGCATTCCTAGGAATTGTCCTTCCTAGGCAGCAGCTTCTTTCACTGCTGAAGAAAGCTGGTCACAGAAGACATTTCTGGGATGTGAATTCTTCACAGTGGGGACACGCGTCTCCCCATGCAACCTGGGACCACAAGTTACATGCTTGTCACGTGCATTAGAAAGACAGTATATTTGCTATGAGCCACAAACTGATAGACCCCAGCCCTACATCTGCTTCTGAAGTAACGTCATTGTGAGTGTGTCACAAAATCTAAAGGGTGAAAAATAGCTGATTCAAGGCCAGCCAGCTGAAGAAGGATGTGATGATGGAAGAAAAAAGAACATTCTTAATATCTATATGCTAGGAATATCTTTTGTTTCCTTCAGTTATATACTATATGCTTACTCAGGTAGCACAAAGTCTCAAGATCTCATTAGACATACAATGAAAGGAACAGGAATTACTCATTTTTACCTCAATATATATTGTTGGGTTTTTTTCCAAGTTGGATTTGATAGAAATCGTTAATGTGATAATCTCCTCCTGTTCATACTGCTGGAATTAGCATTATGTAGAAATCAGACTTGAGGACATATGCATAATATACATAGAACAAGAAAATTATTTGTTTAAAAGGACAAAATGCCACAACATGTCATATAAACAATATTTTCCACTGGTTCTCAATTTACTTTCAATGCCAGTTCAAGAACCTGGCTGTAATATTTAAGGTTTTTGTGGAGCAGGATGCATCTGAGAATAATTCTCTGTTCACTGCACAATGAGACAGCTGTGTCCCTCTAGGCCACTCTCACGAGTGTGAAGCTCGCAAGACTAGAAATAAAATGTTCTCGTTTGATGGCTGTCATTTGACGGAAAAGACACATCACAAGAAATAAACAGGGCTCCAGTTGGATTCTTCTACACTGAGGAAGCAATCAAAGCCAAGTATAATAATGAAAGTAAACAAAACCAAAAGGTAAACAGCAGTAAATAAAAACTGCCATGTCTGTAAGCTAAGGGTTGGAAAGCTGAGCTTGTCATGAACACCTCCATAGCTACATCAAACTTGTGTGGTGTGGATCTGCTGGGATGTACATATTGACTCTGGTTCCCCATCCATATACCTAATTTCCATTCTTCTAATGGAAACCAGGGTGCAACGAGATAAAAATAAATTTAGTGGAGGTGTGAGGTCCCATTATGGATTTTGTCCCAGAAAGCATTTGACCACAAGAAGGTCTCACAGGCTGGTCATGTCACTATCTAAATTATTTAGGCGGTTAGTTCTCACAGGCTGTGATAAGAGGCACCTGGAAATTCAAATAAGGGGTAGGGAATATCTGAATCTTACGGACTGTAGCATACTGTACTTAACAAAATGATTATGCTGCATCTTTCTTTGTCTTTTCACTAGAAATATGACTTAAACATTTTTTACATCCTAATGTGTTTTACAAGGAAATGGGAGTAATTTTGTTTCCCTTCATGTAACAATACTTTCAAACTTTATTTATTATTTTCCCAAACTCACTCTCCTTGCATGCTACTCCTATGAAATAGCTGGAAGAGCTGCTTTGGAATCAAAACCCTTTCTGCTGGATAGAACAAATGGCAGGATCTGCTTGAAGAGTTACACAGCTGGCAGTTACCACTGAGAATAAAGCATATAATGCTAATTCTCAGCATGCATCAGGGTGGAATTCAAGCTCAGCTGAACAGAGTTGCAGGTAGCCTTGTCTACCTTTGAGCAGTTCAACCTGACAGTGCAGTGTACCACAGCTTTACATTCAGATCTGTTTTGTTCTTTTCAGTAAGGAAATCCTGAATATAGGATTGACGGCGTTGCTCGTTTGAATCGGCAAGCAACCTATTAACAGGACATGACTAGGTCAAATGTTCCACAAGTTTCAGGTTTTATTGTAACCTCTTTTTACACCAGAAATTGAAAGAAGTTTGCTTTTCCTAAGGTTCCAGATGAAGTGTTTTAATATAAATATATATTGTAATTGATTGAGAATCTATGAAAAAAAAATTAAAATCTCTTGGATAAACTGAGAGACTTCTATCCTTGACTAAGAAGATGTGAATGATACTCTGTGCAGCCCAAAATATTGATTCCTTCCCTATGGATTCTTTGACTAGATCTTGGTTAGTAAATGTAATAGTGCCACAGCAGGAAACTGTCTATACCATGTAACTACTCTACCTATAATGTCCACACAGCTAGAATGATACTGGGCACACCTTTGGCCTGGACCAGCTATCATTCTGCCAGGCTGAAACAGATGATTCAGAAATCAGCGTAGTCACGAATCACAGCTGTGTGATCATTTTGCTTAGCACAGTACTCTTCCTCGATTTCACCTGGGACATTCACAAAAATTCTGTGTGAAAAATATCCTTGGTAATTACAAAAGCAGGGGACTTTTCTGTTCTGCAGCACAGAAGAGACTACAAGTATGCCTGTAGCCAGACCATGGAGATCTGTTTGGGGGTCAGAGAACCCTTATAGTCAGAGTCCACATGGCCCATTTGCATGAAGTAAGGCTATGAGGGTGTTGCCTGACAGAATCTGAGCAGCAGTGAATAAAGATGGATTACCAACATGCTGCTTTCATGTCTTCCGACTCTCTCTTTACCAGACCCAGCCATGAAGCTGCATCAAACTGAATGAAGCTATAGCAGCCTAGTTAGGAGCCACAGCAACCCAAATAGATCCCACCAACAGGATTGGACATCAGGTGAACAAGTAGCCTTAGGTATTGCTTTGATGAAAGACCTCCACAGTACACCAGTGAACACCAGAGCATGTAAAATTGCATGTACTTCTGTCTGAGGCTACACTGAAACACTCTGCTAAATTAATCTTTATCAATTAAACAGGCAAATTTAAAGAAGATTTGTTCAATCACATTAAACCACTATGTGGATATTCTTATATTCTTATTGTTATACTCTTTATTCTTTTCGTTATTTCTATTCTTATTCCTATTCAGAACTAAAATGCTCCTGATTCACTTCACTTTCATTCACTTTGGAAGTGATATAAGCTCAGTCAAAGTATTTTAAGCCCAAATAAAGATATCTATACAGAGATTTTAAGTGATTTGACTAATCCAGCTGTAATGTTAATATGGACAAATTTTCACAGCTGCTCCAGTGCAGAAAAAGAAAAAAGCATCGAGAATTGTTCCAGACTGACAAAAATAGTAAGAGTATCAGATGCTTTTATTGAGTGGAATTCTGCAACAATAACGTGTGAGAGATCTCTACAAGTGTTTTTCCAAGGGTGAGGAAAGTCAAAAGGAAAACAGGGTAAGGAATGAACCTAAAATTGGCAAATTGTGTAACAAAGAAAGAATAAAAATATAAGTGAAATATTGCCTTTGATATCCATTATTATTAATATATCAAGCAAAAATGAACATTGCCACTACATGTACTTAAAAATGTTATTCTTGTTTGCCAAAATTCCCAGGAAGTGTGAAAATAAAAATCAGAAGGAACTGAAAATAGGAAATTGGTGGCAGTAATTGGAGACTACCAATATAATGTGAGTTTATTCCCAGGCAAAAGAAGCTAAACCATTGCATTTTTACTTGGATATTACTAATAGGTGTAACTATCAAGTCTCTCTTTCATAAAAATTCATTATGAAGGGGCAGACTTGAGTGAGTTGAATCACAAGTGAAAAATAAAATTCATGATGAAAGTGAGATAGCTATGGATCTCTCATAATTGATTTGGAATAAATGTGCTGGGGTTTTCCTGCTTGGTTGTTTTTTGTTGTTGTTTTTTATTTGTGTGTTTTGTTTAGGTTTTGTTTTGTTTGTTTGTTTGTTTGTTTTTTCTTCTCTTTCTGTTATGGTTTTAGAAAGAACTAAAAATGAAATCACATTTCCACAACAGTTTCACATTTCTGCAGAGATTCTCTTTCTACTTTCTGATTTTAGATGCTAAAGATCGTATACTTTTTTGGGTTTAGAATTGACTTAGATAAGAAGAGAGTATGTTTTAATTAGTAACCAAATAAATGTTTCTGCTTTCAGATGTGAGGCCCCCAACATGAACTTGTTGGAGTAAGTCCAGAGGTGAGCCACAAAAATGATCAGAGAGCTGGAGTGCCTCTTCTACAAAGACAGATTGCAGAAGAGATCCTGCAGAAGAGAAGGCTCTAGGGAGAACTTATAGCAGCCTTGCAGTACCTGAAGGAGGCTACAAGAAAGCTGGAGAAGGACTTTTTACAAGGGCATATAGTGACAGGACAAGGGGTAATGGCTTTAAACTGAGCGAGAGTAGATTAAGATTAGTATAAGGAAAACATTCTTCACATGAGGGTGGTGAGGCACAGGAACAGGTTGCCCAGAGAAGCTGTGAATGCCCCATCCCTGGAAGTGTTCAAGGCCAGATTGGATGGGGCTTTGAGCCACCTTGTGTAGTGGAAGGGAAAGTGTCCCTGCCTGTGGCAGGGGGTTTGGAAATAAATGAATTTTAAGGTCCCTTCCAGCCTAAACCATTTTATGATTCTATGGTTTATAATGAATGGAACACATCCAAGAAGGGCAGGCATCATGCAACCCAGCACAGAAGAAAAGCTAGTGGCTGGTGGTTATAAGAGAGCATTTTAAAATTAAACACAGGCAACAGGCATAGAAAAGCAAGTAACCTCAAATAACATGTCAGCCAGAGTGAAGTTACAAACTGTACACTCAAAAAGAAGAGGTAATAGCAAAGAAAAACTTCAGCAAATAAAATCCCATTTTAACAGGGCACATAAAAACTGGTAACCAGATCAAAACCAAATGCTTACCTAATTCTTTACATTTTTTAAGTCTAAAAAATAAGAGCAGCAGCTGGTTCTAAGTGAGGAATGTGATATAACAGATACCTCACATAGGCAGCAGAAAGAAAATACCCAGTGGAACACAGTGTAATTATAATGCCAAGAAACAAATTATATAGGAATGATGAAGAACCTTGCCCTTAAAACAACTAGTAGAAGAGTTCATAAGAGGATAAACATTGTTTACTTGATTTACGTTTTAGAATTGAACAGGCTAGGTTGAAAATATAATTATCTACGTGCTACACTGTAATGTTGGCCATAAAGCACTCAAATTCAATATACAGGTAGAAAAGAAAAAGGGAAAAGAATGACTATAGTAACACTTAACTTAAAAAATTAGAACTACGTGAACATGACAAAGCTTTTTAAAAGGATATTGAAAAAGACAACTAAAAGACTAGATGTTCGCAGATAGCATGACAGACTGCTTAAAGATACTATATTGGGAGTTCAGAGTAACTGTACACCACTTATCAAAAACACTTTGAAAGGACAGAAAAATAGCCAGCATAGTGGAACAGCAGAGCAAAGGAGGCAATTAGAAGTAAAAAGATACTCTTAAAAAAATGGGAATTGTGTCCAAATTAGGAAGAGCAAAATGCATAAAGTCAAACAAACAAAATATTACAGTATTTAGGGAAGGATGGAAAAGTCTTTGAACATAATTTGTTCATAATATAGCAAGTAATGAGGAGACTTTTTACAAAAAAGTAAAATTTAAAAAAAAAAAAAAAGCCTGCCAGAGAATCGGTGGATCAGTAGGGCTGGTAGAAAATCAGCATATAATACAACACTGAAAGAAGATAAGATCACAGGTACCCACTCCTAAAAAAAAAAAAAAAAAAAAAAAAAAAGAGCCTAGGGAGATTCCCACAATGCGGTTATTTTGGGAATAGAAATGAGTCATAAAAACTGCCTGCCACTGAAAGATTAATAGACTAAATTTTGGAGAAAATGGTTAAAGTGATTCTTAACAAATCTGCAGACCATATGGTATGGAACCCAAATATGAAATTGGAGCATTGTAACACTATCACTCAAATCAGTTTTGTTATCAGACAAAGGAGAGTAGTAGAATCTGAGAGTCCTTGTGAAGAGCTGCAGATAGATGTCATGCTGTTGAATGACTACAATAAAATGGCACATGAGATTCAGTGTCAACAAATGTAGGTAATGTGCATGATGAAAACCAGTAACAACTCTCAATACACGAACTATGAACTCTAAAAAAGACCTCTGTGTTATTCTGGAGAGCTAAATGAATATGTCAGCTCAGAGCTCATCAAAAGATCAGTTTGAATAAGAAAAAATCTTGGGAAAGGAATAGAGATTAGAACACAAAACATTACTTTGTTTAAATCCACAGCTGCAGTGTCTAGACTTCTGTATGCAGTTCTGCTCATGCCATGTTCAAAGGAATATAATAGAAATGAAAAGATAAAAAAGGGCAGCAAAGATGATCAAAGTTATGAAAAGGCTTTTGTCATAGAAGAGATTAAATAGACTAAGATTTTTTAGCTTGGAGAAAACATAACAAAGGGAAAATATGAAAATATATTTGAATCATGATTGTCACTGAGAAGACTAATAGGCGACAATTATTTACTGCTTCTTCTAAAGCAAGAACTAAGCACTACCAATGAAATTATCAGGTGGCAGGTTTCAATCAACAGCAGTATGTTTGCACACACACCTAAGTAAGCTATGGAGATCGTTGTGCAGGACATTATGTGTGGTCTGTAACACTATTAGACAAATTAATGGAACAAAAATCCACCCAAGTTTGATGCAAAAATGTCTTTTTTTTTTTCTTACATTCTTTTCCTTAGACCCTTAATTGCACAGGCGTGTAATTGTCCTAAAGTCTTTGTGCAACTGCTGGTGAGTGACAGGAAATTCCACAAGGTGACTCAGATGTTACATCTAGGTGGATGATTGAATTACTTTCAGCTGGTGTAAGTGAAGGGCAAACACATAGTAAGGTTGCCCTAGGCTGCATGATGCATTGTAGTTTGTCACCTCCACAACTTCCACACCTTAACCCTTACACGTTAGGGTTGTTTTTTCATACGTTTTCCAATTCCTAGAGATTAATATCTGACATAGTAAAGAAAATGTTTAAACCAGTCTTGTAGTCACTGAATCAGTGCTGGCACTGCACCTTCCTGGCAATTTTTATTACTCTTGCTTTCACATCCATTGTTCTGAATGTCAGGGAGCTATTTTTAAGTACTAGCTTATTTCAGTTTAATAAAAGGTATTAAAATAACTGCACAAAAAATAAAATAATTCCTTATTAAGAATTTAATTTCATAAAAATCAAATGCATATGTAGCTAACTGCATGACTCGCTCAGGACAAGATATATTTTACAAGAGTAACATTTTACAGTCTATTCTAGAATAGTAGTACAGAAAAAGACAGATGGAACCAGGATTATGAAAGGTCACAGAAACTATACAGTAAAAAATATCAAATGTCCAATAGAAAATTTGGCTACCCTCTCAATAGTTTTTTTAATATGATAACTGTTATTACTAAACTATTGTTTAAAGCTGAACTTCCTTCCTTTTTAAAATCTGATCTGTTCTATTGTTTTCAACAATAGAATAATCATAATATTTAAACCTTACATTTATTATATCGTCTGGAATATTGTGTCCAGTTCTGGGCCCCTCAGTTCAAGAAGGACAGGGAACTGCTGGAGAGAGTCCAGCGCAGGGCCACAAAGATGATGAAGGGAGTGGAGCATCTCCCTTATGAGGAAAGGCTGAGGGAGCTGGGTCTCTTTAGCTTGGAGAAGAGGAGACTGAGGTGTGACCTCATTAATATTTAAGAATATATAAAGGGTGGGTGTCACGAGGATGGAGCCAGGCTCTTCTCGGTGACAACCAACAGTAAGACAAGGGGTAATGGGTTCAAGCTGGAACACAAGAGGTTCCACTTAAATTTGAGAAGAAACTTCTTCTCAGTGAGGGTGCCAGAACACTGGAACAGGCTGCCCAGGGAGGTTGTGGATTCTCCTTCTCTGGAGACATTCAAAACCCGCCTGGACACCTCCCTGTGTAACCTCACCTAGGTGTTCTTGCTCTGGCAGGGGGATTGGACTAGATGATCTTTTGAGGTCCCTTCCAATCCCTAACATTCTGTGATTCTGTGATTCTGTGATTAGAATGAAGTTCTCTGATGATTTACTATGAAAGGAAAATAAAATCTAAGTTAACTTTCAAAAGACCGAGGGTCTAAAGCCCAAATCAGAACAATGTTAAGGGACTAAACTGATCATTATTGAGCCTACTGCTGTATAATGGTACAAGACAACATATAGAGATATGAAAAGTTGTGTGAAACTCTAAATTAAATAAAGTTTTATATTGCTTCCAGTAATGCACACTTTTGCCTTCCCATTCTGTAAACTAGATAGACTTGTAATATTTTGTGAACCGTGAATTTAATTGTGAATAGCAAAGCATAAATTAGTATAACAGGATCTTAATCTGAATTATGTTTTCATCGTTTCTGAAATAGAAATTTATAGTCATTAAAAACTGCCTACTTAAGGGTATCACAAAAATCTTGGGGTTTTCAGTTATAAAGTGGCTGATGTTTGATTGTTTTTGTTATAAATATATTCTCCATCTTCTCTTTCTCTGCAAAAATAATTAATTATTTTTTTTAAAAAAAAAGTTGTGTTGTGGACAAGAAAAAAAGAAACTAAAACCATCAGAAGAAAGTAGTCAAATTTCTGTCTGCCTTCAGAGTGAAAAAAAAAAAATCCAGATGAGATGTTTACTCCACTACTTGTTTACCAGTTAAGTTGAAAGAGCAAACACAAAACCAAAAAATTTTTGACAGATGTACAATACATAAAATTTACTCTCTGAGTTACAAAGTTAAATAGTTACTATGAAGGATACCCTGAACATGAGAAAGTATGTAACACATTCTTGGCAATCCTGTTCAATTTGCCAAAAACGCAGTTGAATCTTTATCTGTGTGAGCCTTGTAAGAAAGCATTATATGTTCACTATTAATAACACTGATGCTGAACAGGAACTTGTAAGACCAGATCTACATTATGAAGCTAGCAAAGCTATGTCATCTGGAAGTGCGAAAAAAAATTACAACCCCAGTTCACATAGCTATTTGGCAGAAAACTCTGATATACTTGTAGCTATATAATATATATATTTAGTTTAGTTTATCTCTTCCAGGGACACAGTGCAGAAAGGTTAGAAGGAAACCTCTTTGTGCCAGCATGTGCAGTGCCTCCAGCAGCTGGGTCTGGTGAGGGAGCTGAGATGACAGTGGCAGGTGTTGTCCTGCAGATAAACCTCCCTTACCACCAATAATGGCACATACTACAGTGGGTGTGATAGAACATGACAGACCCCAAGTATCTTCAATAAATATTTACTTAGATTTAAAAGGATTGTTACTGTATGTTTATGAAATGCAAGTTAATCCTTAAGTGTATTTGCCAGGGATTAACAGCTATTCCAGAATCCATTGCTATTTAATGAATTTACAAGAACTGCCTTAGATGTAATAAGAAGTTAGGGTTAATAAAATCATTAATTACTTCAACTCACCAAGTGATAAAAATTTACTGAAGATTAACACTATGTAAGGTACAGATATCTTATATAGATGTTAATCCTTATATTAATGTTTGTATTAATCCCTTGGTATTTAATTAAGTTAAATTATAATAGTTCCAGTGGTCAGATAAATGTGTTAATTTATTTTGATTTTAGGTAGAGGTTCATGTAATCTAAGCCCATCTTTTTCCTATTCTGTGACTCATTTCAGTAAACCATTTCAGTATACAGGGCTATTTAGAAGCCAAAGTACAGGTTGATCTCAGATTCTAATTTTAAACCTCCAACACATTATTCTTTATTGCTTCTGGCACCAGCAATTCAGCCATAAGAATTCAAATAAAAGCCAAATAGATGAATATTTAAGCAAAGCACTGAAAACTGTAAACCTTAGGCAGGCACTCAGTTCCGTGAGTGAAGAAACAGTTCCCGACAGCATACACATGGAAGAGGAAACAATGACTGTGCAAACAGAAATCATATTTCTCATGTGGAAGAGAGATTCACCACCTCCACATCATGACTCTGATGAAACAGGAAAGATTTGCTGAATAAGTTAATGACGACAGCTCCTCAATTAACTTGGGGTAGAACCATTAACACTTGTAACATGAATGAGAGACATGGAAGCCAAAAAGTTGGTATAAACAACAGCTAGTGTCCAAAAAGCTGCTTCCTGAAAAAAACACTGAACTGTAATTCATCTTTCAAAATTGTAGATATCTCCAAATATTTAACTACATCTGAGTTAGTCATCTTTTCCTGACAGTAGAGAGGCGTGAACATTTGAGGGTGTGATTCATCTAAAATAGGTCAAATGAATCATGTTCCAGAAGTACCTGTTGCTCTCCTTGTTAATTTTAAAGTGCTCAGCAACTAATTAACTAGAAAGAATCAGGGTAATGAGCTCAGAGGTAAGTAAGATGGTAGGGGAAATGGTAGGGATAAGTTTCCTGAGAATTCGTGGACTGTTCTTTCCTTCAAAAAAGTTGAAAATGTAGAGGTTTGAGATGTTAAGCTTTCTCTCTTTTTTACTTACCTAACAAAACCTTGAGGTCTAGATTTTCCAGTTTCCTTGTACTTACAAAGGACTAAATATCTGGGAGAAAATCTGAGCCTTAGTTTTTAATTTATTTTGGAACGGTGAAATGCACTCTATTTGAAGATGCCATAAATTTATACTTCCTAAATTTCATTAGCATTGTGGAGAGTGTCTTTAGCTGTCTTGAACTTTAACTTGAACAAGTTTTTTCGCTTTCATTATATTTCCAGCCTACTATATTCCCAAATCTTGCCAGTAAACTGAAAAAAGGCATTAAAACACTAAGTAAAAATATATGCACCTATATTTTGAGGAATTATTTTTCATTTGTTGAGCTAAAAAATCTTATACAAAAGCATGAACTTAACTGATATTGGATTACAAATAAAAAGTTTTGTTGATTCATAGCAATAAATAAATATCATACTGTGTTGGTTCAAAACGGGCAAGGTTCTACAACTCTGCTGACTCTGATGAACTTGTACTGCAAAACCACAAGCACATGTCTGATATGGAATATATTCAAGTTTAGGATTCTTCAATTGCAGATAGTGTCTATGAAAAAATACAAATTTTTATCACTTTTGGCAAAGAATTAAATTCAACAAAAGCACTCTACCTTTAACACTAAGACAGTTAATTTTTTCTTAAGAAATCTGTGTTTTGCTTATTTGGGTTTTTTGTTTGTTTGTTTTGTTGTGGTTTTTTGTTTTGTTGTGGTTTTGGTTTGTTTTTGGTTTTTTCTCCTCTTTGGTAGAGGTTATCTTCCCATATCTTAAAATTCCAATTTTTTTTCTTTTTCTTCTCCCTGTAACTCCTTTTTTTTCCTGTCTTTCCATACTTCTGCGTATCAGAAAAATAATCAAGTTTATACTAAGGAAAAGAGCTGTATGGCACTTATCTTTCAAATGGGCTTATAAAAAGTTTAAATATAAGAGTCTTTTTAAAGAAACAATGAGCCAGCTACTGCTGTCATGTATAACTGTGAAAAGCTGCAAAACTGTAATAAATTTACAAAGATCTGTAATTCTATTGACATTTGAAGTGGTGTCTTTATAGAATTTAAACAAATATTTAGGTTTTAAATAGTAGCTTATTTTATCTTACTTACAGAGGTCACACATTTCCTGAGATTACTGTAAAAAATGGTGGATTAGTGATGGGGTAAGACTTCTTAAAAACAAGAGGAAGGCAGGTTCCAAATTTTCACTGGTTTTCTAACCTGTCTTTGATAGACTATTTACTTGTGCCGAAATTCTAGCAACATATATATTTCTGCTATTCTCCACATACTCATAAAAAATGTGAATGTATGCTAAATAAAACACATAAAATTAAAAACAAAGGAATAAAATCAAACATGAATAATAAAGACTGAATAAAGAGTCTCTGAATGTAACAAAAGTATATTATCACTAGTTATTAATAAATAAAAGGTATCCATAGGCAAAATTCACAACTTTTATAATGATATATCAATAACTAGGCTTAAACATTTTGTAGGATTTCATTTTTACAGTAAAATTATGAAGCCAGAAAATTTTGAAGTAAGATTTTTTTCAGAAGTCCAAACTGTTTAAATTCTGTTCTTATCTTGAAATAACCATACAATGATAACTGAGATAGTTTATACTACATGCTTCAAAGTGTCTGATACTTCTGTTCAAACTTTATATATATATATTTATTGTTTGAAAAAATAATAATGGTTAAATGCAAGTGTCCTGAGTTTATATAACACTGCCTGTTGCAGGCTGTAATGTATTTTACCATACATACTATGTGAACTTTCCAGAGTAATTTCATCCAAATATACGTTTTGAGAATGTCCTTCTTTGTTTATTATAAGCCTGAATGACAAAGAAAAAATACTTTATGTTATGACATGGCATTTCCAATGATTTAAGGATACACAGTATCAACTTTACATGTTCTTTCCTATTTTAATTTTTATGGTCCAATTCAGTAGTGTGCTCTGACTACAGTACTCTTGAGAAGCAAAAAGCATTCACAACACACTGGCAACTTAAGATGGCTTTAAAGCTTTCCTCACAGAAGTGGCTGTAGTGTTCAATGTAGTTTTCTTTCTCCAGACGTCTCTACTCAATGTACCTCCCCTCTAAAACACTTGCCTTTCCTATGCACCCAGGTGTTCCTACCTGGGTACCAGACAGGTGTTGTTCAGTCATAAAACTTTGGAATGAGAAAAGAGAAAAGAAAATGGTACCTGACATAACTCAGGATCACATTCAACTTTCTGTTTTATAACATAGACATAAATCTTACAAATATTTTAGTCAAACTGTTTTGAGGTTTTTTAAGTTATTTGTCTGTGGGCAAATACTAAGTGTGTAAAAGAAATTAGGCTGAGAATTTGACAGAAATTGATTTAATAGACTATTTTGCAGGGGTTTTTTAAAGGTAAAAATATTGGTCCTTTTTAGGAGAGACACCCAAAAATGATACATTGTAAAGGCTACATAATTTGATTTCCCACATTACATGTGCAATGTTTCTACTGTAAGTAAAATATTACTAAAAAAGACATGAGAAATCGGTACTTTCTGGAATAATTATAAAGGTGCAGTAGGAATCTTATATATGGAGAGAGGGAGAGAGAGAGGGAGGCAGGGAGGCAGGGAGGCAGGGAGGCAGGGAGGCAGGAAGGAAGGAAGGAAGGAAGGAAGGAAGGAAGGAAGGAAGGAAGGAAGGAAGGAAGGAAGGAAGGATAAACATATAGACCTACTTTGTCTTCATGTGAACTCCGATTTCAACAACAAAACACCATAGGGATAACAGTAAGGGACAGAATCCTCTCTTCAAACCAGTCTGATAAAGTAGAAAAGGAATACCACATGCTAGAACTAATGACACACATGAAGTGTAGGACTACTCATAGCCAGTAGTGCACATTGAACCAATATATGTTTCCCTAGGCCAAGCAGATTACAAATGTGCTGTAAGAGTCTCTTCACTGTACCAGATCAGACACAATTCCACTTGTGTTTCTGTTCTTAGTCTGCATATTTGACCCAGAGCTTGGAAGGTCATTTGGAATGTGTACCTGCGTAGAGATCATGGCCAATGTGCAACTTAAGTTGCACTTTTTCTGTAAGAACTACATTCATTTGTTCAAGCAAAATTTGTGTCAGATAATAAAATTCTGGATGAAGAATTTGATTCAAAAATCTGAGAAACAGTTAAGTTTATAAACTACTCTCTAAAAATCCAAGGTGCACTTCACTATAATATTTAAGCAGACACTGCAATTATATTGTTACATGTATGTTATATATGTATATATCCATATATATGTACATTATATGTACAATATTAACTATATATAAAAAACTTCATTTTTTAAATAGTTTTTCAACCGTATAGTATATTTTAGTTGGACAGCTTTTCCTTCTGTATTATTATACTTTCCCAAAACAAGCTTTATGATGAAAATACAGTGGTTTATTTAAACAGATTCGTGAATCATTCTCATATTTTAAAGCTTTCAGTTTTCAATATTATTGAGATAGAGATTTATATAGATTATTAAAAAAATTCAGAAATCAGGTAATAAAGTCTTATTTCTGTATTTGTGCATGTGTGTGTGTACATATATAAACACACGAATCCTGCATACACTTATTATTAATATGACAGGAAATATTAAGAGCGGAAGGATTTTTCACATGTAGCCGCATGAACATGCCCACTGATTTCTATGACACAGTTTATGCATAAAAACCTGGAAGAATATGGTCCTAAATTTAAAAAATACATTTACTTGCCTTAAATAAAGTTGGGGGTTTTGTGTGTTGTTTTGTTGTTGGTGGTGGTGGTTTTGTTTGTTTGTTTGTTTGTTTCTGTGCCATAGTATGACTTTGTTATACTGGGCATATGCTCCTCTCCATTTCATGCTGCAGAGGCGAGCAGATGGAATTAAATATAGCTTGGCATGCAGCACAGGGGCAGCCGTGGAGCAGTGTATTTTAGTACCACGCAGGCACTACTAGCTCCATATACGTTAGAGATGGAACACAAAAAAGGGCATGTCACCTTCAGGAAAGGATATTACTAAGTGAACATCTGTTATACATGCGGTGTTTCCTGTAGAAAGAACTGAAACATGATGAAATATGCATCAAAAGTTCCTTATGCACTGAGGTACATTAAGTCGCTTTCAAACCATATGAAGCCCACTTGGGGAAGGGAGGTTATGTGAGTGCGGCAGCTGGAATAGGAGAAAGCAGCAGCAGGGAATGGAAACCAGCTGTTCTGCCATTCTGGAAATCAGGATGGGCAGTAGGCGCACAGAGGCTGATAACACGGCGTGCGTATATCACTGATGTGGAGAGAGTAGACAAAGTTTCAGAGAAGTAATTAGTTAATCATGCTGCAGCTCTGCATCTGGGCAAAGTCCATATTAAATGCTAAATACACCTTATTGTATCAGGGATTCTTGTTGTGAAGCACTACAGGACACACGTTCTCTGTGATTCTCTAATATGGTGAGATCTTCCTGTAAAATAAGATGTTCGCAGATAAAAGCCTGCAGAACAAGCCAGTGCAAGTGTTCCCTTTTGGTGTGTTTTACTCAGGACTAGACAGTATATCACATCCTCACCTTTAATCATAAAAAGCAGGGCTAGAGTGGATCCTCTGGCCCTGGGTAGGTTAAAATAAATCTAGGTTACCACTGACAAGTGTGTATTTAACCTGTTATAAAAAATATCAGGGAAAGAGAATGTTTAGCTTACACGGGTAGCCTGCTTCAGTGCCTAACTATCTTTATAGTGAAGTTCTCCCTCAGTGTAACCTAAATAGCTCTCTCAGCAAATTAAACAAAAAGAAAAGAAAAAGCAATCACCATCCTACTTATAACAATCTTTTATATACACAAATACTTTTATTATGTTTCCCCCCAGACTTTGTTCATTTAAACAAACACAAATTCTAAATAAACACGTTTTTTAAACTTCACCCACAAGCCATGTTTTGTAAGCCTATATTTTCTGCTGTTGTGCTACCTCCTTGTTGATTTTGAATTTGTCCAGATCTTCCTTAAAAATATCCCTACAAACTGAGTATGGTGGCTTGTGTCACTAATTACAGTGTGCTGCAACTCTGGCCCAAATTAAATTATACCACTTTTCTCCCTCTGGAAACCAGGGCGTAGGAGAAAAGCAGTAAGTACGCAGAAAAAGGGCCAGGAAAAGGACAGACTGTATTACTGCGTACTGAAATTAGGAGATACTCTTTGTTCTAGAAGAACATAATACAATTAGTATTATTCCAACTGAAGCATTGATGAATGGAATAATTAACTCCCGTCTCTTATTTAAGACACTTCTGTTATGTCATCCCCAGCTGGACATAAAACCATTGATAACTACAGTCCAAGTTCAGGTTCCCAACTAATACACATTAGCTTTACAATAATTCCATCTGCAGAATACTCCTTACTTTTGGTAACAAGAATGCGGCTGGAATGGAGTTGTAGCAAATCTTGACTAATATAGTTGTTTATCGTGTCTGTATTTTCTGCTGACTCAATAAGAGGAGATACAATCACACAATGTTGATTTAAAATGAGAAAGAGATGAGAAGATGTATTTATTTTAATTGTCTCCTTTATATAACTGAATAAACACACACATTCTCATATATATATATATGTTTTTAAAGTAGTATTCTATGTAAGCTTAATTAAAAGAAAATTGCAATTACATCATCCAAGGACATTAACATACACGGACTAAGAGGCAGGAATAGACTCGCTAGTCCCATTACTATGGTTTCCATGATATTAAGTGTCCATCCAATATATGAATATATGTCTTAAAATTTTCATTAACAAAAGTAAGCACAGGCAGAGAACATCCATTTACCACCCAGGGAAATGCATAAAGCCTGAAACAATGAAAACGATGTATTTTCTGATTTCCTTGTTTCAAAAGTTGTTGATCTTTCTATGCCCCCACTTTTCTTTCAATTTATAAAAAGAAAATGAAAAGAAGAAATGTTAGCTGAAGATAATGATTTTGACATAGAAGGGCCTCATCTTAGTGAGAACAGCAAATCCTTC
Organism: Caloenas nicobarica; assembly: GCF_036013445.1. Taxonomy (NCBI): domain Eukaryota; kingdom Metazoa; phylum Chordata; class Aves; order Columbiformes; family Columbidae; genus Caloenas; species Caloenas nicobarica. The sequence goes on from NC_088245.1 coordinate 179,701,381, forward strand.
TCTTGCTCTTCTAATGGGAATAAAGCAAAAAGACAACTTATGGATTCTAAGGCTTCCAAGAACAAACTGTAGTACAATGACTGTGCTCAGCCCTGGGAAAGGTGGCATCAAAACAGAGTATAGAAAGGAAATAATGAGATATACACAAATTACAGTGAAGGGATATTCTGGTTTTTTGCCTCTAAAGCAAAGCACAAAAGAATGAGCATCAGCAGCTGCAGAACCTAAATGTTAGAATTTTCACTCACATCTCAGACATGAGACTTGTGGTAAAAAATTTGTGATCTTAAACTGCATGTTATGCATTAATTTGCAAATAAGTTCATCAAAGAAAACTCTAAAATGTATTAATACTTTTATTGGTGTAGTCTCAATCTCTACCAATAAAATGTACTGGAGCATGTTCAAAGAAGGGCAATGAAGCTGGTGAAGGGTCTGGAGCACAAGTCTTATGAGGAGCAGCTGAGGGAACTGGGGCTGTTTATCCTTGAGAAAAGGAGACTGAGAGGAGACTTTGTTGCTCTCTACAACCACGTGAAAGGAGATTGTAGCATGGAAGGTGGTGTTCTTTTCTCCCAAGTAACAACGATAGGACAAGAGGAAATGGCCTCACATTGCCCCAGGGAAGGTTTAGACTGGATATTAGGAAAGATTTCTTTACGGAAAGGTTTGTCAGGCATTGGAACATGCTGCCCAGGGAAGTGGTGGAGTCACCAGCCCTGGAGGTATTTAAAAGATATGTAGATATGGTGCTTGAGGATGTGGTTTAGTGGCAGACTTGCCAGTGCTAGGTTAACAGTTGGACTTGATGATCTTAAAGGTCTTTTCCAACTTAAACTATTCTATGATTCTGTGATTCTATGATTTTAAGGTATTAGTAATGATGTATCTAAATTGATTTGGTGGTGACGCTTCCAATGAAAACAAAATATAGGACAAAAATATAATTTTTAACTGCTGAATTAATTTGTAATTATAAAATAAGTAAAAATAATGGAGGGAAGAAATGAAATTACCTGAAAAATGTAGCTTAATGCACCAAATGGTGCACAGATGAAGCTGTGCTGAATGGTTATAATCCCTTCTTCGTGTCACAGTGACATTTTGTGTCTGTACAGAAATTTCTTTCTGTATGTTTTGAAAATCAGTTACAGAAATCCCTCTCTCCCCTCTAATTTGTGGCTAAATGTATTAATTAAATGTGGGATATGCTATTCACAAGACTTCACTGCTACTAGATACATGATGATAATAATCTGCTGGATGCTGAAACATGCACCTGATTAAAAACCTGGTTTGGTAGGACTCAACTCCAGTTGAAAAGCAGGATAATAGGCAATAACAGGCAGCAATAATAGGCTAAGGTACTCTGATGCAAAGTGTATTCACTGTCACTTCAGCTGCCAGAATGTTTGCACTGCTTTTCTATTTTGTATCAATGAAGGCAGGTAAGTAGTCAAGGTATTAAGCTAATCCATCCCTTCTCTTCCATTTCTGACTTATTTTAGGACAAACACCTGCTTCCTTAAACAACTTCTTCCTCATCTGGATAGCCTTGCTTGTAATCCAAAACTGCTCATGTACTTACGAGGAGAACAGACTGCAGAGGGAAGCTACGCCTGGGAACACTCTCCTCTCTAAAGAGGCATCACCAAACAGACTGGACTCTGCTTCGGTCAACCTGACATCACACTGCAACACTCACGAAATCTTGAGTCAGTACTGAAATAACTAAAATGTAAAAAGTGAACCTGAATTCACTGCAATAGAGGAAAAAAAATCTTTATTTTGCCCAGATCCATCAGATAATTTGCCCAATACATAATAAAACAACAGATATTTCATCGATTACTGGGTATTAATATGAGAAAGGTTATGACAATCACCTGTGCAGCAAAGGCTACTGACCTGTGTTCCTCTGTCTAGTTCATTAACTTAGTTTAATGGGGAAAATATTATTCTGGTCTCTCAAAAAAGGGCATTTCAGAACATTTGCATAGCCTAGCTCAGCCTAGGCAAGGAAGTCTTGCAAAGATGTTACCTAGATCATCTTTAAATGAGTGTTTGAGATCAAGACACTTAGAACATTTGAAACTTTTATGAGTACTCCTCTGAATAAAAGTGAAACATTAATTTAAAAGTTTAATACTAGTAGGAGTTTCATTATTCCCATTCACCAAGGACTTCATAAGAAGGATGAGACCAATAATAATGTTGCCATTTCTCTTAAACTCAGAAGTATTGTTTCATGGAACAATGAACTCACAGTAGAAAAGTAGGAACAAAGTGCTGGCAGTAGCTTAAATGTCGTGATGAATTTGTAAAACACAGTGGAGTGGACATTGAACAGTTATAAATATGGACTTATTCTTCTGAAAATTCTGTAATTCTACATACACTGTCAATCTTAAAAAAAAATCTAACCATTAGAATGAGGCCAAAATCAGGCAGCTCCAGGGTGCTGATAACAAATTTGGTCAATTAGATTAGGTAAGTTAGTCTTTGTCATCTAAGATCACACATGTGCTTGCATAAAGTACAGCAGCAAAAGGAAAGAAAGAAAAAAAAGAAAAAAGAGAGAGAGAAAATTACCTAGAAAAGAGCAGATGAAAGGGGGAAAAAAATCTCTTCTTGGGTGGGATTCACCAATTCACCTAACTATTTCCAGAATTCATGGTCCTAGAAGGAGCTACTACTAAGTTATACTTAGAAAAGCAAAGAAATTCTCAGTTAAGTTGTTCTTGTTGCTTGTCTGGATAACAATTAATCAGGTAAAAGTAAAGAATGGGTATTGTATACAAGTCCTGACATACAATAGTGAGTTAGCATCTTACCTGACCATGTTAAGGATGAGTTAGAAGGGACAATAGTCCTGGACATAAAGATTCTTAGGTGGTGTCAGAACAAGTAGTGCAATCTGACAGCTATTCATAGTCTGGGCACAGACAGAATGTGGTAGGGGCTGTTCTGTCCAGCCTCCATCAGTTTCTCAGCAGAGGCCATCACTAGCTCTGAGAACTTTGAAAAGAAGCATTTCTCCACAATCTTCTTTTTCCATTATCTCATTAAGCTGATGTACTCATAAAAGAATCTATCATCCCCAATGGCACGGAAAGCGTTGGTGGGGATGTCAGACAGCAGAAATTTGGTTGATGAACCTTCTGCACTTACCAGTCTAGACTGATTCTCACTCAGTTAAACAGAATGGATTTTAATTATCCTACAGACTCAGGCAAGATTATGGCAAGAAAATCAACGGATAGTTCACAAAAAATCTTGGTAAAAAGTTCTGATAATTTCTACTCTGCTGTGGATGGATAATGCAGGATACTTAATTTGAGCGATCATTCTTGTTTAGAAATTGAGAATATAAATGTACAAATTACTACAGACTAGTTCTGTGAATATGTTCTGTGGACAGGAGTTAACAGTACTTGCAGGGATTCTGTAACACTGATATAGATGTTATTCCTAAGACTGTTGCATGCAGGACTGCATCAGCTGTGATAGATATGGATTTTTGTTGTGATGATGAAGAAAGAAGTATTTTTTTAAGTTCTATTTTTTTTTTCTGAAGATACATTCCAGTACTTCTATACTAGTCACTAATATTTTAGATTAAAATAGTGCTGTTCTACAGAGAAGCCTGGTGACCAATATAGATCCTAGAGGATTCTCAGACACCAACACTGAAAAATTTTCTTTTCCCCTTCCTCCAAGGAGATGCCTCCATTTTTCATTTATTCTCAGGATCCATACTACTGTTATCGAGGCAAGAGCACATGCAGAAAGGCCCCCTCTATGGGATGCAGGAATGAATGACAAGCAAACATGTTGAAAGAAAGATGCACAATGATAAAGCAAAAACTCAACAACAAAGCTACTGAATTTGTAGATACTGAATCTCTTGGACACTTTTGACAATGACGTGAAAATGTAGATTAATGTTAAAGAAAGAAAACACAAACACACAGACTGGAAAAAAAATTCCTGGGAAAATCTAACAAAGATGATGATTTATGAGTAACTACCAAAAAGTCCACAATTCTATATTGTTTTAGTGATTATAAGGTAAACATATCCATGATTCACTAAGAAAAGTATAAAATGAACATCTTATTTTTTATTTTTTCCTTGTAGATATAATTTGTGGCTTACGATATAATTTTCAGCTTTGTATATCTTTTCAAGAAATACAGATTATTGCTGTTATGCTTAAACCATACCAAACAAAAAGATTACTCTGTTATTTAGATATAAAATGTAAATAATCAAATAATATATGCTACTTCCAGCAGAACAAACAGGTAACTTGACAGATGTATTTAAAACTGCTAATTCTTGTAAAACTTCTAAGTTGGGTGATCTCAAACTGTCCAAACTAGTGATGGGGTTTAAAGCTGCAGCAACAGAAGTGAAAAAAGAGAAAAAACCAAAACAAATCTACTTAAAACCATTCTACTGAAAGAGTAGCAGGCATATGGAACAAGCTGCTTAGTAAGACACCTGATTCAGATAGCAAAAGTAAGCTTAAGAGACAGCTAGATATTTTTATGCAGAAAGTGGCTTGGAATTCACAGCAAGAGAGTATATGGTTGAGATAACTAAAATAAGGCATGCTTATTTTAACATAAGACTTACTGTCCTGGTGACTTTAATAGATTTGAGGGTTTTTTCACTTTTCCATTAAGGCCAAGTGATGAGCTTTCATAAGCATTTCATAATGATATATTTCCAACTTGTGTGAATGTTTACTATCACTACCAGACAAAACTTGCTATCTGGAGATATTTCCCTTGAAATTAAATATTTTAATAGTAAAATTACTGAGACCTTATCATCCACTGTCTTAAGTATTTTAATGCAAATCACAAAGTAAGCTTGATTGCCCCCATCCCATGCTCAAATCAGAAGATGACTTATCTACAATTATTTTTCATGAAAATTTCCTACTTATTCATTGCTGATAGAAGCATAATTGCTGTAGTGCTACTGATATGATTTTTGTCTCAATATGACCATTTAATTTTCTTATGTCTAGGCTGGACTTGCTCAAAAGTGTGGTTAAAGTACTGGTAAACGCTAGTGTTCTTATTACTGCCATGAGTAGAATTGGACCCAATTCAATAGTGTTTGGAATTACATACAGAGGATCTCAAACTCAAACGTAGCTCATTTTTAAATTAGGAGTCTGAAGTCACGATCCTGAATTCACAGTTCTGATATTTTTTTTTTTTTTTTTAATGCCAGATCTAATAATTACCACTGTTCTAGAAGCAGAACTTAAACTATTTTAAATATTTTTAAACAACAATAATCAAGACTGAAACTTTTTTACAAATAATGAATTCTCATCCCTGTGCACAAGCCAGCATGATGTCAGAACCAAAACTTTTGATACTGCTTCAGTTGCTGCCATAGACAATTGTTTCTAGCAAGCTGTCCATCTTCTTTTCCCAGAAAACAATTTTTCTTTAAAGAAAGTAGAATCCTTTTTCTACTCTAATCATATATGTAATATTTTTCACTCTCCGTCAACTGGGCTTATGACTGAAGAAAGCAATTTTGTTTATATTTTTTCAAAAGAGAAAAGTTACTTTGGACTAGGACACCTAATTATACTAGGCTTTATGACAAACAATCACTGATTTCATTGAGAACACCACATTGCACCACATTTGTTATTGCAATGATCTGTAACTCCATAAGGTGTTTGCTGCAGGTTCAGTTTTCATAATATGCCAATGATTTTATTACAGCACACTTGTGATGGGATTGTACAAGTAAACAAATGGATATCATTACCACTTGTAATTATATTTTGGGGAAAAAGACAATAAAAATACAATTTAAAAAAGTATTTTATCTCTCTGCCCTCATTCTTTTTTTTTTGTAAGAAAATTTACATAAACACCCACTACTGCAGTTCAGTGACTGACAATACTTAAGATTCACAACTCAATATATGTTTAGTAAGAATATGAGGAATTCATATGAGCCATGGGAATGAGGTGTTTCTTGATGGAGAGGGCCCCTCACCTAGATATAATCACAAGTGCAAACCATCATATAACTCTTTGCATCACAGTGAAAATATGGAACAGCAATAGTTGACTCAATCTGCTTGCTAGAGTTTTTATATCATGGCCAGTATTGGGCTTGATGCTGCTGGACAAACTGCAATATTATGAACTCTGGCCATACAGTCCTTTTCTAAAAAAACACACATTTTTAATTTGAGTTATAAATAAAATTCCTGACAAATCTTTAAAAAGATTTTAGAACTCTTTCATGGCTGTACTTCATAAATAGAAATCTGGAGATTTTGTCTTTTTCTTATGCAAAACTGAGAAATTTAGACACGCACTCAAACAGCTTATTAAAACCCAGCATCTTTATACAGATCAATGTCCAATTATAAACAGAGAATTGCTCTGGCAGAAGGTTAGGAAAAAATAATCTTTCAGGCACTTATTACTTGGAAAATAAGGTCACATATCGGGTCAGTCTTCAAATATATACAGAATAAATTATACTGCAGCATTCTAACTATCCTACACAGCAAAAATTATATTGCAATCTCAACATAATCAGAAAAATGAAGCTGAACATGTATTTCCTGATGGCTGTCCTACAGATCAAACTAGGCTAAGAGGCAAAAAATTAGGTCTGATTAATCAACAATTAATTAAACACTTGTATTTCCACTTAATTATAAATAAGCTTCTTATTAAGGCTGACTTATTTAATAATCTTTTAACTGTCTTTCATACTGCATCATCTTCCCCACAACAATCTAAAGTGATAGCAAACATACAAAAAAATTAAAAATAATTCAGTGATGCACTTCCTTATTGCTTACAGCCTAGAAGCAAAACACACACACACGCTGCTGGAGTACTCAGTCTGCCTGATGCTTTAAAAGAAAAAAAAAAAAAGTGTTTCTTTTGAAATAAAAGACCTTGTAATTAGATAAAACGCATCTGGGAAAAAATGAATTGGACACAGATTTTGAGGAAATAAACATGCTTGTTTGTTAGAATGTAGTTTGCAGGGAGCACTGGCATTGTCCTGATATAAGTAATTTTAGCTGTTTTACAGACACTCATCTTTAGTACCTTCACAGGATATGAATGAAATTACACTGAAAAAAAGATTATGTTATTATTTGACACTTCTCACACTATTATTAATTGTGAAATCAACATTACAAATAGGAAAATACATCCATGAAATGAAAACATCTTCTGACCCATTTTTACCCTTGTCTGATATCCCAAGTCTCTTTTCTTTTCCTCGTCTCCAAACTGTGTGAGGAATCTAAATGACTGGAGTTCTTTTATCTGTTGCAGTCATGTCTAGTTTGAATTTCCAAATCAACCTTTGGCAAAGGACTGTATATAATATATCACAGGCAATGCCAGTGGAGATAAAGCATATTCTAATCATTTCAGAAAAGTACTATTTTTTTTTTAATCTACTTTGGATACTTGTGGTTTCATTTCATTTCATGTTCGTTTCGAAAGATATTGAGTGTTCTTTGCTCTGGGCTAGCTAAAAGATTTACTGTTTTCTCTGATAGAATTATCAGTGGGCTATTCTGCCCTGATAAACCACAACTGCAGTACTAGTAGGTTTATAATTACGGCTTAAAGTTTACACTTTTGTAAGCATTGGAAGCTTCACTCACCTTGTTCAAGTGGCTGGCTTTTAGCTGAAGTAGTTTTCATCTTGAGTGCCTCCCTAACAGACATGTCACAGCAGGAGCCTTTGTTAGTGTCTTGGTCACTGTCAGCCTGATCACTGTCCCCATGCCCGCTGTCCCTCAAGCTGGCTCTTTCTGGATCCTTGAATGTGGAGCTACTGAAATACATATTAAAAAAAAAAAAAAAAAAAAAAAAAAAAGAAGAGAGAGAGAGAGTTGTATTTACTTGTTCTGAGTTGAATTGTACACTCTGGCAAAGCAATTTTGACAAGAATGCAAATGGGGAACCCGAGAAAGTTATTTAATAGGCCTTACCTTTGAACAAACTGCTGCCTGCTGCCCATGTAATTGGGCTCTGCGGGAAAATTGTCTGTCTGTGAAAGAGAAGGAAAAAAATACGTATAGTTGTACACTGGACAAATCTCCTGCAGAGCAACAAGATTTCCTAGAGGAGAAATGATTAATAATTCAAAAATTCCCTTTATCTTCGGATTTGTACATTTCAATTAAATTGGAAAATGCTGGCATGTAATTATGTGCTCAGAACAATTAAATGATTCCGGTCCACAAATTACCTGCTAAAGTAAACAATGAGGCTCCAATAAGTGGCATTCTCTGTTAGTAACCTGACAGATGACACTGTTTATGTTTTTTCATTACTTAGATATTAAGACTGATGGTTATTGAAAATGAGAGAAAAAAATTACTTTTGCATATTACAAAAGTGAATTATTCAATAATACTTATTTTTAATCATAATTACATCTTCTACTGGGATTCTGAAGCGCTTACTGCTGTAATACAATTTCATATATTGCTATATTACTCTTGAATTGAAAAAAAAACTGCAAGAAGATCAAGAAAATTTGTGGCTGATTGGCTGTGTGTTTTTTTAACTGCTACTGAAAAAGTGCAAGTATGAAAATATTTGGATTTTCTCTCTTTAATTTTCATCAGTATTAATAGCTATGTCAGAACAATGAGAACTGCACATGCAAACAAGAACATTACATGATTGTTGTAGACAAGTAGTTTTTAAAAGAAGATACTTTCATTAGGTCTGTCATGAGTTTATTTTTAGCATGAGCTAAGTAATTGTAGAAGTAGTTACAGCATCCAGACCAACATGGAGTCCTGCCAAAGGGAACTGAATTCCCCTTGTATCATCAGCTGAAGTTCTTTGGGAGAAAGAGAGACTGCATCTTTCACAAAATTCCATATACTGTACAGTCACACATGTCACTTCTTGCAGCTGACCTGGAGACAGAGCTGCTTCTGTTTTCTGCATCGCTTCATGTCACACCACTATGCTTTGCAGCAGCTATGAGTTTTGCAACAGCATTTAGCATATCAGTATCGGTAACACGGGCAGCGCCCAATTAATGGAGCAGAAAGCCCAAGGTATGGTTTAATGTCACACAAGTGTTTATACAAGTGACTGGTCTCTTAGATATTTGTTTTTCTCTGCCAGTCTCCATTTTTTTATCTTTGTTTTGGTGGGTTTTAGGTAGAAGATGGTCATTAGAAATATTTGCTACCCTTTGCATGGTAGGAATGTTGGAGCTTGGAAAAGATACATGCAGTTACATCTGAAATTTAACAGTCACTGCTGTTTGCAACAGAAAATAGGTAGTCACCTGTCACTCTCAAGATATACATGAAACAGATGTGCTTATGTACCATGTGTGATTTAGGGAAGGGATGGAAGAAAAGGAATTATCTTGTGTTTGGCATTTATTAAGCCAATTTATGCTGTGCTTTCTTGTTTCTGGTTTAATCCTTTTGATCAAAAATTAGGATTATAATAACATTGCACACTTTAAGGTCGTTTCTAATTTAGGATGTGGAGTACAAATCAATGTATATTTCGTTACAAAAATAACTTGATGTGTTACCAGTGGTTTTTTAAATGAAAAAGTATATGACAGAATCAGGTTTTTACTGTTCTTTTTGCAAAATATGGCATAAAATACCTATACTTATAATTCTCAATGACTTTACCATCTCAAAATTGCACCTAACTTGGAAATCTGGGTGTTTATGTCCAACTAGAGACTCATTCTTTAGCAGCATTAAAAGACAGGCTTATGAAAGTTCTTAAATACTGCCCATAAATTCAAGTGATATTCTGTATTACAGAAGGGATATTCTGAAGATCTGGGACATCAAACCCAGTGTTGTATCACTGCTTTTCCAAGTCAGTGTTTCAGAAGCTGATGATTCCAGCTACAAGTATTCAAACTTTTCAAAATCTGGTCACTTCAATCAGGAGGCAGTTTAGTGCTCTGTGCTTAGAAACAGACAAGATCCTGGGTTTAACAGAGGTAATTAAAATAAAAGCTTGTCTTAACTTTTAACATGTTTAAAATTATAGAAACAAATACTGAAAACAAAAAAAGGAAGAAATAAAGGCATAAAGATAAATATTTCAGCATCCTTATATGTTATGTCTTAAATGTAGCACATCACGTTTTGGAAGCAGCCTGAATTCTGTCATTTATTATTTTCTTTTCTCAAATTGTAAGCTAGTATCTCTGTCATGTGCAGCAAATTCATCTCATATATGTACACATATAATCATTATGACACTCATATAGAGCCCGAAACTTCTTAACCTAAAAAAACCTTTACAATTGCAGAACTCACGTATATTTTATAGGTCTAATATCTCAACTATGGACGCTCAAGAAAACTGATCTGCTTTTATCTGCCTTCTCCTAAACGCCACTGCTACTAGAATCAACACTTCCATTTTTCATGTCATTGTCAGGCAGAATGCCCACTATAAACTGCCTTTTCATCAATTCTCTGCCATTAGACAAGTCAGACTTTTTGCCTGGCATTAATTATAGCACCTCTTTAAAGGTGGTGCTAAGAACTTTTCTATAAGCTGGATCAACCTAAGAACTGGCCATACTTTTTTTACTCTGGTTTTTGATAGAAAAAAAAAAAAAGGCATTTTGCACACCCTGGACTAGCAAAGGTATAAATTTTAAAATAGAATTTACAACCACATCTTAGCAGCTCCTAAAAATGGGAGCTGTTTCTGAGAAATTCTGTATTTATGGTAATCATTAATGACCTTTAACTCAATAATAATTCGACCAATTTCCTTCATATTGTATTTTGCAGTAATACAAACAGTTGGGTGCCATCTCACAGTGAGTTCATTGCTGCAAAAGAACAAATGTAAATACTTGATAACTGTATATAGCCACAGAGCTCAGAGTTGAATTCTTTTCCTTCTCTAAGCGCATCAGACCTTCTCCTGTGAACTATGAAAATATCATACTTGTGATGAGCTGTAACAGAGCACTCCAAGATGCAGGCAGCAGAGAGAAAATTGCTCTGTATATGATAATATCTATGCAAAAATTGGGACAATAAAAAAACATTTAATTTTAGAGCTAGGCAGTTTAGAGGAATGTTAGAAAGGTAAGCATACGATTCACAATGGATCGCAGACAGATATGAATGTCTAATTCCCTTAAACACTTTTAAACTTTTTGTTGTTGTTGTTTAATCCCAGTTGAAGTGAGAGGTCATATACTTAAAATTTTTACGCTTTAACGTCTATGGAAGTGATATTACACATTTCAGCTCATGTATTAATCATACATCTTTACACTGCATAGCTGTAACTCCAGGAAATGAGTGCTACTTTAAAAATCTATCAACAACAAATAAACTCTTTGTTCTTCTCTGAGTATACAGCCCTTTCTAGGAATTCAGAATGACCATGTCTCTCTGTTTGCCTCCAGGTTTAAGGTAGGTTTCATTTTACCTGCAGATAACCATCTAATAGTGAGTCACCTACTCTAAGCTAATCAGCTAAGATCCCTCTATAAGCATTAGAGATATACAAGATAATTCATCCCATTTGGGCATCTAGTTTTAGGTAAGTACTACATCTGGAATTTACTTTCTCCAATAACTATAAGGCAAGGTAGATGACCAGCAAGATGTTCACTGTAATAGCTAAAGCTAAGTAAGATTCATTGCATCAGAAGTGAATTACATGGAATTACCATCTCCTGATAAATAACAAAAAATCACTCTAATGCCAGCACCATTAACCTCCTGAGGAACAAAATAAAACAAGCTCCACCTTCACCCTTCCCCACAAGAAAACCCTCCGAAATGATCCATCTCTAAAAGTCACTGTAGTTAAACAGTGAAGACACGTTTTCTGTCTCTGTGGCTTGAGGTTGAGAGCTGGAGTACTAGGTCACCAACTACTAACAAGCAAGTTCCTCAGTAGGAGGAAAACATACTGGAACAAATGGTCTCTAAAACTAAAGGAAAAGCACAACTGTCTACTGCCCTGCTTAGATACCAGAGAATTAAAAAGTCTGTGATGTCAACCTAACTGTCCATATCTCCCCTAGAGAAGAGGTCCTGTTTTTATGGTTCATTTTCACACATCAGGGGAACTAGTTCATTTCCAATTAGAGTATGCTGTTAAACCATCAACAGATAAAACTTTTTCACAGTTCCTTCAATGGCCCATTAAAAATACTTTCTTTCATCTGTCTGTACTAATATGTGACTAGAGTAAGTCTGAAATTTTAGGAACACTGATATTACTGCAATGCTGCAGAAAAGATCCTGAGGATTTCTGTACACATATTTAATATAGCTTTCTCAGAAGGATGAAGCTCATAAAAATGCCATTTTGAAAGAGATTGGAATGCATATAAACCTTTCAAGAACTGGCAAAATTTAAAAAAGAGTGTTTCTACCTTTCAGAAAATATCTTAACAGTTTGGTTATGCTATGTTTTTCATCAGGGACTTGAGAAAAAGTAAAAGAATAGGCAAATTAAACCTGTGCAAAGTACACTTTTACTGGTGTGGGATTTCAGATGTGACAATATAATTGCTACAGTCTAATAATGTGACTTGAAGAATCATTTACTGGCCAGTATTTGCATGAACAGCACATAGAACATTCTTGAAGTGCTACCATCAACTGTTTGTGAAACCATTCATTCTATTATAGGTGTTAGGGCTTGTGAATTAAGACCACACAAAAGCCTAGATAAACTACAATTGTTGCTAAGTATTGCTCTCACATGGTGAATTTGGAATACTGAATTTTATAAATTCAAAAAAATCTATTCCGAAGTTTAAAAGTCAGCTGTCAAGGTTCAACTAATTAACTATGGAAAGACTATGATTTCCAAAAGTTTCATTTAAAGAAAGGAAAATTAAAAAATATGGCCAAGAACAGATTATCAGAAACAAATTCCTTGTAGGATACATTAACCTCAAATAATCTTATAAGAAAAAAAAAAAAAGCTTTGGCACTGGAAACAGTTCAAACCAGCCTGGGCAAAGCATTACACAGTGAATTATGGGGAATATTTTTAGCAATGGGCTACATTAATATCTTTTCTTTTTTCTTTTTTTTTTAATAAGTTCATGTTCACAAGGTATTTGTTTATTTCTGTTAAAAGGTTTTCATATTTTTATAGATTCATAGAATCATAGAATAGTTTGAGTTGGAAGGGACCTTCAAAGGTCTTCTAGTCCAACCCATCATGCAATGAGCAGGAACATCTTCAACTAGATCAGGTTGCTCAGAGCCCCATCCAGCCTGGCCTGGAATGTCTCCAGGGATGGGACATCTACCACCTCTCTGAGCAACCTGTGCCAGCATTTTACCATCGTCATTGTAAAAAATGTCTTTCTCATGTCTAGCCTGCAACTCCCCTCTTTTTGTTTAAAACCGTTACCCCTTGTCCTGTCATAACATGCCCTGCTAAAAAGTCTGCCCCCATCTTTCTTATAGGTTCCTTTTAAGTACTGAAGTATTTTTGTAAACACTTTAGGTGCTTTTATAAATAAAAAGGCATTTCATTGTGGTTCTGCACACATCTGTATTTCTTTTTAAAAACTCAGGAATGAAATTACAGCCCCATATTAATCAATCAGATTTCAGGGATCCTATTATTTCTCAGTAAGACAACAGTAAATGACTTTGCAAGGCTTCTGCTTTCAAGAATTCCCATAAAAAGCAGGCTATTTTCCTTTTTTGTCTTTTTAATCAAAATCTTTGTTGCAGCACAATTCTGAAGATTTCTAGCAATTTTTGGTGTACTCCATACTGTTTGAGTAAAATTAGAGAAAAATAAAAGCAAAAGTTATCTATTTGACAGGTATCTCTCCTAAAAAAAAAAAAAAAATCTTAACATCAACATGACTACAAAGAAAAAGACAGGGAAAGTGAGAAAGAGAAAGAAGGGAGGGAGAAAGAAATACAATATTTAAATATTCTTGAAAAATTATACCCAGAAATAATTGTCATATTAGGGAAAGATGTATTCTAAAATGTATGAAAAAAGAACTTAAACATTAATCAGATTTATGAATATTAAGCTAATAGAATATTCATATTTTTTTTCTCAGAATTACAAGAACAAGTATCACATTTTCAGAAATGATTCAATGCAACTCCATTTTATGTAGGCGTTCATACCTGAAACTATAATAAAGCCAAATGTTTTTACTGTCTCTAACTTCTTTTTAATTAAACATTAAATGCAGAAATGAAATGAAACATCTCTCCCCTTTATCATCCTGCCACTTAATATCTAACTCAAGCATCTTTTGTGTCTTTTCTTGAAAAGCTTAATTCCAAGTATTCACCCTTCCCCCATGAAACAAAGATCTTATATAATGGCAATCACTTTTCAAGACAAAAGAATTGTACTCTGCCAAATCTAGTTTTGAAAGAGCAGACAATTGTCTCCATTTTATTAGGAACAGTTTGTGTTCAACATAGTACATTTTTTCACAAAGACTCCTCTGTATAAGAATGCAAGTGTATCCACTTAGCCTGATGTAGTAGTGTTTGATTTCACCAGACTTCATTAAAAAAATGCATTAGCCAAACAGCAAAAAAAGGGGGCATAAATTTCTAAGAAGTTATTCTACATTTTTGAAGGACAAAATTAAATGGTCTGTTTTAACAAATCTTGTCCTAATATGTGCTCTCCACTCTTATTCTTTTGAAAATGTTTTTGAGATAGTAATTTCTATGACATGCATATTTGGGAAATTTCACAGTAGCTGCAAAATGTGCATTTTGGTGTTACAAGATGTACAGTGTGTTTATGTGAATTTCTGGCATATGCAAACCTTCTTCAAAAGCACATTAAAAACACAGGGCAACAAAACTAGTCAGATCCACGAGGCATTATCATTCACTAGGCTCCTGTACTCTTTCTGGAAGAGTGTTGGTGGCTCATGCTTTCTCTTTCTCTTGAACGATAGAAGCAATACTGTGAGGAAAAGAGGTCCTGAGCTATTCAGTCAAATCCACAAAGTGAATTCTGGAAAGTGAAACTCTGGGGACAGAGAATACCATCCTTTTGGGTAAGTGAAGGAATGTAAATTCTCCCCATATAAATGCCTAGTCCATGTACTATTTTCTCTTAACAAGTACTATATTTGTTATCAAGAGAAATTATTATTGTTTTATTGCTTAAGCATTCACATTAAGATACTGCAGATATTTCAGTTGTGTTAGTACTATTGGTTTACTTAAAACAATTATTTCTTCAATTTTTCATGAGAGTGTACTCTGCAATGCACAAGGCACAAAAGAAGACAGAAGCCCAGACTGTAGGGATTTAACACAGGGCTAAGACTTGAAGCTACAAGGACCAGTCAGGCTTCCTCTCACCTCATTGCTGGCTGCACCAAGCCTGAAGGCTGAAGAAGCATTTAAGGTCGCTATAGAGAAACATATTTTTAAATGACCTTGATGAAAAAGTAGATTTGAAAAACACTCAAAAGATGGGATGAGGCCAGACAGTGATTAGATTTTTTTTTTTTTTTAAATAAATATTGAATCCTTTCAGGAACAGTTTGCTGCTTCATCAGCAGGGAAGTCAGCTTAACAAAAACCTTCATTCCTCTGCCAGAGCAGACGCAGGTTATGTGTTTAAATACAGATTTCTCTCTCTAAGAAAGATGGGACTAGGAATAAGTGTGGGAGCTGAACCCAAATCTTCCTTCTACTGAAGGGGGAATCAAGAAGGTTTTCCATTCAAACTCATATTGCTGTTTTTTCATAATGGTTTCAGGTTTCTGAGTCTCATTTTATTTTGTGCTGGTAAGCACCTAATGAAATCAGCACAGTCTGGGAAGAGAATATGGAAAGTTGTCAAATGGGACTAGAAAAACATAATTGTAATATGAACTTTTGAGATGTACTACTTTTTGGAAAAGTTGCAAGATCAGAACATAGGAAGAGATGCCAAACATCACATCACATAAAGAGCTCAAGCTGAAAGTACAATAGATCTGCTTCTGCAATCACAGCGTCAATGAATACACATAATGAAATTCATGACACATTATTGCATTGCTCTGTGTTGCTTCTATTCATTTTAAGGTGATGAACACATTTGAAATAATTCACAACTTGTCAGATACCTGTGAGCTGTGCAGTTAAACTGCTGCTTTAAGAAGCATTCGTGATGGTCTTACAAGAGAGCTCGATACAACTTAAAACAAAATAAAGATGGAAGTATGGTAAAACAGAACACTAACTACTTCACCTGAATTTGCTAGTACAGTTGCATCCAATATATTTACACTGCTCACCAATGATATGTACTTATTGAAGCTACTCTGTCAATAAAAACCACATTAAGAACCTTTTGAAAGAGCTTCCCTGTCAATTAGGCTGCAGATACATTCTATTGCTCCAGTTTTCCTGTCAATTTAATATACTGGATCATATTAACAGTACTGGCTTGTCAATAAGGCAAATCCGAATCCTATTAATGGAGTTATACAGCCAATATAATCGGCTTCCTATTTATCAAGCTCCTCAGTATTTGGAAAAGCGGTGAAATGGGATTATAAGGCTAGGTTATATACATCTGTCTCTATATTACATAAATATTTAAGGAAATGTATCCTGTTGTGTAAAGAAACTCGTTTAATTACTTTTTTTCACATTACATAAACTTCAGATGACAGAATGGTATAATCATTTACCATTGCTGAGAAAACATTGAATCATCCTCATTTATCACATTATTTCCTGCTTGCTCTAAGTAACACTGTTATTTTATGAGACAGTCTACTCGTGTGCCACACCTATAGAAGTGCTAAGAGATGTATGCACTCCAACCCATCTGTGCAAGATAATATCTGCTTCACAAAATAAAAAGAAAGAGATATAACACATTTTAGGAACAAAATATGAAGCACTCCACAATTTCAATGCTTATTTAGTCCTTGTACTGTGTTGTATAATCTTGGTGGAATTAAAACTTGTAAGTATAATTCTAAGGTAACAGAAACGCCTGGAAATAATTAATAAGAGGCAGCAGATCATGTATAAAAAAGCACAAGTTCAGCAAGCTTTCTGTTTAATAGAAGTCTTAATGAAGTTGAACATTAGTTGCTTTTAACCACATTCAATATTAAATAACTACTTTGACTGGATTAGCAGAATATACAACAGACCATTAAACCTGATTATATTGAAAAAAAATAAACCAAAACAAAACCTTTTGCTAAAAAAAAAAAAAAGAAAAGTAATTGCATTAAAAGGTACTGGGTATTCTCTTATCAAATTAACTCTCTAGTTCTAACTTGAAAAAATGGATTTACAAAAACATGGTCCAAAATGACAGTTAAAGGTCAATGAATCAAGTTGCCAATTATATTTTCTGGTAGCAGATGGGTGCAATGAAACCTAATGATTGAATTTGAAACGCTTTAATGCACCTTTTATTTCTGGCTCCCACCAAGTTGAGTCTGCCTTAGTATTCCTAACAGATATGTTTACTGCATAACAGACTCAACTACAATCAGGTAACTAGAATGAAAACTGCACTTATCACAATACCTAGCTTATTCTAAAAATATAATACCAAGAACTCAAAATAACAATGTATTTGTGAGTGTATCTTTGATAGTATTAAGTGGCTTTTTTGAGTTTTCATTCCAATTCATGTGGTAAATATGAAGTCTGGAAATTAAGATATTAAAATTAGAGACAAACTTAAGTAATAATGCCTTGCAATTAAAGGAAATTATTGAATATTTGCTATAATCTTAAAAATATTTTTCTCTCTGTGTTTAGAAGCTTTTTTTCTGTATGGAAACAACCTTGTCTTTTTGTCTTTTTTTTTTTTTTTTTTTTTTTTTTTTAATGCACACAGGTTCTACAGGGCATTTGTGAGCTCCTGGCATTTTATTTTTAATTTTGAGATATTTCTCAAAACTCTTACTCAGCAGGAATTCCCAGTGAAGTCACTAAGTGTTGTAGAATTTGTCTTATTCTTACCACTGCTGTTTTCCTGTTTCTAGGAGCAACATGTAACAAATGTTTTTTTGAACAGATAAAAGCTTATAAACATTGCAGTACTGTATGGTGGAGAAGGAGATCAAATTGTGGCCTTTGAACACTGACAAATTGTTTCGTACTCGCAATATTTAGTAAGGGGAAACAGTCTGTGTTAAGTTTGTGTTAAGTTTGTGTTACCATTTATCTACTATGTTTACCTTCTTCTGTCCAACCCGTACTCTCACTAAAGACAACAATAAAACTCCCACAAGCCATGCCCTGAGGTTCGCTGAAATCAATGGATGTTTTCAAATTGTTTTCAATAGCCCTTGGATCAGTCTGCTTACTTCAATTAAGGGATAAGCGAGTCCTTACATAGCATGATACATTCCCACAGATACGTATGTTGTATGCTGAAGAAAGCTGCAAAGGAGCAGGAAGATTACAATAGTGATAGAAAATGAGAAGAAACTCTTAAAAGTTACATTCCTTTATCCCAGCATATGGTCTTCTCTACGGATGGAATTTAAACAGATTTGTAATGGCAGTGGCAGGGAAAGGTGATTAGTTAGGCAGCAAACACTGGATGTGGCACTAGAGTCCAGTTCTATGTTTCTTCCCTACAGAGTGAAAAAATAAGCAATGAAGTTAAAGCAGGACTTGATTCTGAAGCCACACTGCCTGCACAGAAAACACACATAAAGAGGAATCCCAAAGCTTTCTTCCTATGTGACTGTCAGAAGAATAGAGATAAAGCTAGATCACCTTCTTTCCTGTAAAGCTGCAACCTTATCCCTTTCCTCTTCCTAAAATCCTTCCCCAGAAAAGCAATGATTTACTTAAACTCCTTAGGAATTAGAAAGAAAATCACAGATGTTAAAACTTGCATTATTACCTTCCATCTAATTTCTTATTTTGGTCATGCAACTGTTTATTTCAATATTTTGTTAAAAATCCCCAAGAGATTCTATGAACATTTTATGACCAGATAAAAAGCCCTACTTTCACACAAATACCTTGGCATAATTTTTTCCTCTTAACACTAGAAAAAGACACACCACTAAATATGCTACCAAAATAATGGCTGAATTTACAACAGAATTGTAGATCATCAAAATTTACAGCCTCACATTCCCGTGCAAGGAGATTTTCAACTGTAAAATGGTGATGAGTTGATTTATTATTTGTGACATAAGATAAATAATTTAGGGTTGCGCAAATTTAGCAAGAGGTTCTGTCCCTAACTATATTTGAAAGCCATAACAGTCATGCGTCTATGATGAGGTGCTGCATAAAACGGAAAGCTTCATCGAATACACCGTGAATATAGTCACGGTGGTCAAGTAGGCTTGGATAGAAAAAAATAAAACCTTTCAGCTATAAGGCTTTGTATAACCATCCACAACTCTGTCACTTCAGTGTTAACCTATTGCAATGTCTTCATACAGGACTCTATCTTAAAGTTGATTCAGAACAAACAAAAAAAATAGTTAACTTACTCAATAGGATCACCTAATCCAGAACACAACACTCACTTATATAGGGATCTCCACAGGTAATCTGTAAACTCAAAGGTATTTAAAGGGCTGACTTTGACCTGTAAATTCTTAACTGCCTGGGATTAAAAAAAAAAAAGAAAAAAGAGAGTTCTGGATTACCCCTCTCATTACAGCTTGCCATATCAAGAGTGTGAAATCAGAATTTACTGTTAAGACAAGGAAGATCTACGTAAGAAATGTTCTCTGCACAGATTCCAGGATTAGGAAAAGTCTTTTATTCTGTTCCAAACCAGTGTTGGTTTGTCAACATCTAGGACACTGCTGCAAGTTTCACCAAGGGTAGAGAGACTGAACAGAATGCTAATATTTGACTGAGGGGTTAGTTTCAGTGCTTAGATTATGGGTTTGCCTCTAATTAGCAGGATGCTCATTTGGCATGTAAGCACTTTTTTTCCTAAGAGAATGCATGCAATGGCAACTGAAGGATGCATTTATAATATGTATGGATTTATTTATTTATTTGTTTATTTATTTTTAGTCATGAACTTTCAAAGAAAATATCTAATGCAACCTTCTCTAAATAATGTCGACTTCACAAAAGTACCAAAGCCAACAGTCAGAAGAAGTGTGTGTGTGTGTAAGTCTCTTTCAAAATCAGAAATGAAACGAAAATACAACAGGTACAGTGCCAGAAATTCCAAATAAAAACTCATGCAAACGGGAAAAAAATAACTTGTTAAGATCATTCACACTGCTCTTCCTGAATATTCAAACTGGATATATCCATTATCGTGGATAATATGTAACACAGACTAATGCTGCTCCCTGCAGGTAGATCACGAGCCCACATGAAGCCACGTCGACTTCCAACTTCACTGGAATTCAACATGGAGATGAGTGCTTAGCTGCGGATAGTAATATCCAGGAGTGGAGCCTTTACCTGCAATTCTTCTACACATGTGCCCTCAAAATTTGTTTTCAAGTAGAAGAGCTCATTAGGAAATTAATTAGATTATTTCTATGGAGAATTATTAATTTACATGATTTCAGGGCCATCTTAATTTACTGGTGCTTCTTTGTAAATAAACACACCATTGTGCCATTGGGAATAAAACAAAAGCCATACAATATTAAGGGACTACTATTTGGCCTTCAGTTCACATGCAATCTTGTTAATTTCACCATAAATTCCTAAGAATGAGTAAACTTGGGGGTTTTGATTGTTTTCGTTTAAATCTTCTCAGTAAGAAAGTATAAAATGCCCATCTAAAATATTCTAAAATCAAGAGTAAACTCATTCACTTTCCATGAAAATAGAATTAGGATCTTACTCCTAGGACCTTATGTATCAAACTTCAGTGTACAGACTTTCCAAGCTAATGGTATAGAGCCCTATTCCTCAATATTTGTAAGAGGATTGCAGCTTTAACCTTAACCACAGCATAACAAACAGCACCAATATAATGATAATCCAAGCTACCAGCAACCTTAAGAATGTGCAAGGAATAGACAGATACTGGCAGGGATTAATCTGCCATTTTCACACATCTGCCCAAGGGAGGTATTGTAATTGCAAAAATTTACTCTTAGACTGCTGAGACTCATAGTAATTATGTTTCTTTTTTAATAGAAATAGCCACAGGTAGTAACAAATTGGGTTTTGAGATGGGGAACTGGGCATGCATTCTAACCCAAATTACTACGTAATTGTCTTCATTATAAAATACTATAGAAAACCTATGGCTCCAAATTTAAATCAGAACAAAACCTTTCCTTTAAATAAAGTCTTCTCCTCCCACAGCTTTTCAACATGTATGCCTATTTCTTCATCTACTGGTATCAGCAAGACCAGTATGACTGCAAGCAATTTAACTATCTAAAGATATTTGCCAATACTAAGCAAAATTCCCAAAGCTTACATTTGCTTAATAGACACAGCTTTCTTGTACTTTACTTTCATGCAAGTAAAGTAGACTAACAAGTAGGTCAAAATCTGGAAATCTAGTTACTTGTTCCTAAGGTTCCTTTGACAGTATCAGGGGATGAAGAAGAGTGTGTGTGTGGTCTACATATCTTTTAAATGAACTGAAATTAAAGTTTCCTTCAAAATTCTAGAAGCCTGTTTGAAATGAATGAGCACTGCAAAGTACTTAAAATGAATTATTTCACGCTTGAAGGAATTATTATTTAATTACCATCACATTATTGAGATAATGAGATGTATACTGTTGGGAAAGATCATGTATAGGTGGCCAAAGAAAAAATAATAAAATAAATTCAACCAGTTACTTCTGCCCCTTGCAATACTATGTCCTATTAAGCCTGAAACGAAGCTACAGGTGTTGTAAACAGACAAAAGGTATTTACAGACTTAGACAAAATCAAGACTATGCATTAAAAGAAATAACATAAACCAGTTTGTTTTCCCCCTTTTTTTCAGCCAGTGGCTACAAAGCTGTCACTGATACTTTCCTTGCTTGGAGATATGAGATGCAAATTATCGTGTGTTTTTTAATACCTGACACAGCTGATGGAAGCAATTGAGTGATGATTATTCTCATATGTCACATGACTTATACCTCCTTTTCATCATTGCCCTCAATCCTGAAGTCTGATAGCAGGATACACAGTTTTAAGCAAGATGTATAACTTCTACCATGAAGTGGAAAATGAGATCCTTCCTTACCTATAGTCTTGCCTCAGGAAAAAAATGACAACAGCATTTGTCTCTAAACTTGATGCTTTCTAGGTTGCAGCAAAAGCTGCGGATTGACAGCATCTTCCAAAACAATGTTACACAGCTAGGTACAGATCGTACACAATATATATATTAAAAAAAAAAGATTCACATTGGTTGTTAATAATGCCTTTTATCCAGCAAGATAGTTCTTTCGAATCCATGCTGCTCTCTTGTCTGTGTATCTACCCATACGTATTTGTACAAAGAATTATGTTATTTGGCACGTATTCTAGAAATCCAAATGGTTTTAAGGCTTTGTGGCTGCCATTTTTTAAAGGCTTTTAGATTCCTTGTTTCCCAAGCACTCTAAATTCCGCTATATTCTTATTGTCATTTGATCCACTGAAATGATGAAGAGATCAGAAAAGAACACACTTGGTACTTTACAGCTGTGACTGGATAATCTTGCTTATGATCATCAAAGCAGGATTGTTTTTATGATCTTCAAATCTGCATATCAAATTACACAAGTCTATGCGAAAAAGCAAAAATATCAAATATTCAGACATCAGGACTATCTCAATAGAGCACTAGAGAATGCATTTGGAGGCTAAGTGAAACGAACAGCTTTTGCAGCTCTGCAGAGTTTTTAAAGCAAAGGAGAGAAGCAACAGGGAGTAGTTCAGCTAACACAGACTAACAGATTCTGGACCGAATCCTGCACATGCTTACACACATCAGCAACTTCTCTCCTGTAAACCATCTATTTAATTCAAAGGTTTTATTGACCTAAATTAAAATATTTACTGAATAAGTGTTTTAAGGAATCATGCCTTGAAAGACATAATACTAATAGAAGTATACATATTAAAGACATCATCCTACTCTTTCTAGATTTGTGGAAAAATAGCCTTTTCCTCAATACCGACAGGAACAAAGGCTACGTGCTGAATATTAGATGCATTATTAAAACAATGTTCTGTTCTTTGTCACCTTTAAAATTTTATAGAATTTAAATATTTTCATTAAGAATTAATGAAAATTTGTTTAGCCCACTTCAGCTCACTTTTTTTTTTAAACTAAGTTGTAACTAAACAATCTTAACTATAAGTGGTTGCTTAGCAATCAGCAAAGAACAAGACAGAAATATCATAAGTAAAGAAACTGACTGACATGTTCTGTGTTTGAATCATGGCATTCATTAACAACAACAAAATAACATGAACAGAAGTTCGAAACAAAATTCTATTAATAAAAGAATACATATAACTGTCTTTAGAAACAAATTATGCATTTAAAAGCTACAAGTTGTGATTCACATGTCTGCTCTGTATAAAAAATCCTTTCACTATTATTAAAAATACATTAAAATCCTTCAAATTTTGATGAACCCATTATTTACCTTTTGTTTTTAATTCAATTGTCAAGTGTGCTTCCAATGATTTTAAAAACAGTATATATCTACAAAGCAAGCAAGAGTTTATAGCTTTGAAGACTTGAAATTGATTTTTAATGCACCAGCTTTCAAACACTACAAAGGCTGTTCTCTGCTGATAAAGACAGTAAACAAGAAATTGTTCTTTAAATGTTCCCTTTAATGTTTTTCTTTAATTAAAAATCAATCAAAAACCATTGCAACATTAAAAAATTTTAATTTAAGACATTAAAAAATGTTCAATGTTTTTGTCACACAATGCATTCAAACTAGAATGACAGCTTATGATGTTACTTTTCTTTACTTGTATTAGTTTAGACTTTCTTTGCACTGTAAACATTGTTAATTAAGAAATAAAAACACATAAAAGTAGTTTACCACTGAACACAGCTATTTTTACTGAGTAGAAATGTTAAAAATATTATAAAATAAAACTAGATGTTAAAAAAATACTGAAGTAAAATGCTTTTTTAATACCTTTAGATTATTTTAATATATTCCTTTCCTCTAATCAGACCAAAGCCTATTTATGTAGATTAGTTACATCTAGAGTCTCATTCATCCAACCTGTATTTATCCTTTGATCACAAAGCTTGTTAACTTAAATGGTCTTTTATTGTTATGATTCGTTTTCCCATAATTATGCAGCTTAACTGCCTGATTTTTTTTAATAAATATATGTAAACGCGCCAATCATATTCAGCAGTGTTATGCTGGATGCTCAATGAACTGTAAGAGCCATTTCAATACAATAAAACTGCCTGGAAGTCTTCCAGGGCAAGGACTGCAAATACCAGTAATCATAGTGTCACTAGAACTAGTACAGGCAAATACAAGCATGTCACACATACATCAATAGATGGTCTGAAACACTGCCTGAAACTAATTTCACATGTCTATTACTGCAAGAACTTACAATGCATCGATCAGAGGTCCCACCCACACAGCTCAAACTGTGTGTTTGTATCTTGTAACGAGGCTTTTCCTTTCCCCTTTAGAGTCCTCCTTTGGTGTGCCATGGAGATGGCAGCATCCAATGACCCAACAGGGAACAGGATGTGATTAGAAACATTTCTATTATGGGTAAAAGCATTTTATGAACAAGAGGAACTCTGATCTGATACATATATCACAAAGCCAATAGAAAGGTCCATGGCTAAAATAAAATACTGTTTACTTGAAGGATTTTACTTGCCTATATCACTTATGATGTACTAAATCGCAAATAGACCTGCATGAGAGTGATTATCTTGAGGGCTGAAAGAGGAAATAATCCCTCACTGCATCAAAGTGAGATGCAATTTGATCTTTATGCTGTCCTCTACAAGTAACACTGATAATTTGCTGAAATTACATACCAATACCTTTATATTAGAGGGACTCCTCAATTTTGAGGACAAAACACCAGACCAAAAAAGGATCTATCTTCTAAACTCAAGTGAGATGAATTCATCTTCTGCTATTCTTTCTGTACAGGTGATACGATGAACTAGTGGAGGCAATTCAGTAGCAGAAAGAGATGCTTCTCGTGTGACCTTAATAAATAGGAATTATATCAGCAGCCTTTGGGATTTAGCTAGAAAATATATGACTGCAGAAGGAAGTTATTTAAAGCACTGACTAATATCCTAATTAATACGGAAAATTGACATGAATTTGCTTGTTCTTGAATGTAGTACTTAATACTGAGCATTTTATCTAAAATACTTAAAAAATTATCTATTTCCTTTTTTCTCATAGCATTTATAGTAATGAATCCAGAATCTTATTCTGTTAAAATAAATAAATAAATAAATGTTTACAGCAGACTAACAAACAAGGTTGCACTAAAAAGAGTATGACAAATATACTACTAGGGCTTAGAATGCACCCTGGCTAAGATTTATGGCAGGCTGTACACGACTCCGTTTCATCTCATCATATCAGCAGAAGCAGCAACAACCAGTTAATCTCCTGTTGCCCTGTTAAAAACATAACGAATGAAACACTTAAACTCAAGGAACTTTTCCCCAAACCCAGTTTGCCACTGTCTTCCTAGTACCTTTTTCTGTTTGTTTTTGTTTGTTTGGGGTTTTTTTCTATTTAGATAAGAGCCTGAAGTCCCCTAAGAGTTTCACTTGTTTCGTACATTTTTGAACCCTTTAGCACTAATTTCACCACTTCTCTTCTTACAGCTGAAGCAGAGATACAATTGACAGTATAAAGCTCTCAGGCTGGCTGCTGCAAAAATTTGTCCGAACTGCTCTGTTCTGACCTTTTGACATCAAAGGATTGCTTCTATACTTTTAAAGATAAAAACAGGGCTGTGTTTCTGCTCCAGTCAACAAATCATTGTGCAAGTTCTTTTCACCGAAAATTCTTACCTGTTGGAAAATACTAATATTAGTGTCAAAATATCTTTTATTTACATGTGCAGGCACTCCTCAGTTTTGAAGAGGTATCTCAAGACCTTTGCCACGCATCCTATGTTTTCTTCAGAAAAAAACCCAACAATCCATATACATACACTTTTTATATGTAGAATGAGTGTCTTGCATATTGAACCGAAAACTAATTTGACAAGGCATATTAACTTTTGTAGGAACAACAACCAACCAAACAAAAAACTAAGCAGGATCTTTAAAATCATATGTGAAAATATTATCAATATGTTAACACTTCCTGAGGAAGAAGTAGAGTGAAAAGAAAAAATGCTGGGGGAGGGCAGGGAGGGGAGAAAAAATGTCTATTTTCATTTAAAAACAACATCCCAACTGTTTTACTGTCAAAGGTTGTGACTCAGGAAGAAATTATCTTTAATGACATTTTTTTTCCTCATTAGTGAAGCCAGGTTGTATTTCTGCTTTCTTAATACCAAGTAATATTTGCAAATATTTACATGTGTCTAATGATACTTTTACACATAACAGTATTTGCTGAATTTTAAGAATAATATTGTATTATGCACGCTTTCAAAAATATATGAAAATATGTGCTCAACAATATGTTCAAAAGAGTCTTTGATTTCTTCTTTCAGCTGCACACCTGATTGTGTTACAGTTCACATCATAGTTAAAAAATCTTCTAAATTCCAGTCTCCTTAGTTGTTTGTAAAGAAGCTGTAAGAATACCTCACAAAAGGCTGAAATCTAAAAATAAAGAGTCAAATCATGCTAAGCTGCACTCTGTAAGGTTTTTAGTCACAATTTACTCTTGAACCACTTAAATCATTGATGAAGTCAAAATTATGCTATTGACTGAAATGTGAGTAAGAACAGTCCTTTTCATCAATGTGGGTCATCAAAATTACACTGGTAATCACAAATTTGTGTGAATTTTCCCATATAAGATCAGGTAGTGACAGTGAGCACCAGGATGAAGAAAGCTGAGATAACTTTTAAGAGCCATTGAGAGCCACGATCTGGTAAATCCTGCATTACTTGCTTCATGTCCTACTGCACTGGCTTTTTTCAAATCTTATACTTTATAAAACAGCAAGTTCTGCAGAGACATTATTATTCTTAGTCTATTAGTTAATGAGAATTTCCATTCTGGCAAT
Organism: Caloenas nicobarica; assembly: GCF_036013445.1. NCBI lineage: Eukaryota > Metazoa > Chordata > Aves > Columbiformes > Columbidae > Caloenas > Caloenas nicobarica. Next base: position 179,728,552 of record NC_088245.1, read on the forward strand.
ATCATTTTCTTTCTCATAATATCATTATTCTACTTCAGACTCCTAAGATGTCTTTATTGTGTTTCTTGTTCTACATTATCGCATTTCATCCTGGAAAATTCTTCAGATCTCACATGGGCCTATATATCAGGAATGAACCTTTTGGAATAATAATGCTATAAACCATACCGGCAAGGAACTCAAGATCAAGACCAGAGCAGGTGTAACACAGAATAGGAGCCCAATTCTGCTCACTCTGCCTATTCCAGCAGCCAGAGAGGATGCCACAGTGAGCAGTATGTTGCCAGATCTGGTCCTAAAATATACGTACTTTGTGTCACAGTACTATGCAGTATATCTTGGCAAAAAATGTAATAATGCTTTATAGAAATATAGAAAAGATCCTGTCCTGAAATTTTTACACAGTCAACCTTGGTATTGACTTTATCGAATATGTAAAACTAAAGCTACAGAATGACGTAACTCAAAATCTTACTAACTGCAGACTATATTACACAATGCAAACATTCACAGGAGCTATTTTGAAAGACATCTAGCCTTGTAATACTGTAAAAACTACCATAATGCATCTTAGCCAGGTAGTTCTGAAGTTTTGTCTGATGACAATTTGATGTCCTTAGATACAGCCCCAGAATATGCAGCTGCAAATTTTGGGGAATAATAGAGAACGAATCTGCAAACTTGCAAATGTGTAGAACCGCCTCTCTTGGTGCAAAATGTTAACTTTTACTAGCTCTAGTGAGAGACAATAATATTCCTTATTTGCAGCAGAAGATACAGAAATAAAAAACTAATACCTCTGTTTTCAGGTAGGAATTTAAAACACTGAGAACAAATACAACTTCTGTGAGGAAATCTGCTTCTCCTTATACTGCAGTAGCTGCAGACTTCTTTTTGTAATCTTGAAATTTCTGACCTGAAGTTGCTCAAAGTACGGAGCAGTATATCCAAAGACAGAGCAACATTAATATAGCTTATGTTTTTTTATTTCCCCTGAAGACTCTATCTTCTTAGGTACTACTAGATACCTGGTGACGGAGCTGCAGTGGGACTTGACAGTAATCTGTTGACACATCATACACATCAGGTGCCTGAAGTATTAAGAATAATCTGTACTTTACCTTCAAATGCTACAGGACTACCTAGTACAGCAGCTATGGTGATTCACAGCTTGAGAACTACTTGCAACACAGTCAATCTTTTTTAACCTTTGTTTAGCAAAAAGCTGAGACCACCGTTCTATTTATTCACTCCCATCTCATTCCTGATATATTTACAGACCTCTCCAGGTTACACCACAAATATAACAATAATCTCTAGGATGATCAACATGCCTAGCATAGGTAGATCATTTTCTACACTACTGTTATGTCACTTTGTCCTAGGAACCTATTTCTAGAATCTATTTGTTTAAAGAAATTTTTGGTTTCCCTTTATCCATCTACTTTTTTATGTGTTGGAAACCTGCAAGAAGAAATTGCGACTTGTTCGCCCAGGGAAAGGTGAACTGATTAACTCAGAACTTTTTGGTAGGAGAGGTACAAACATATATGCGCATGTTTGTACATGATATTTCTTTTTCTAATGTTTACTCTTCAAAATAAAGAAAAATCCTGTTTCTCTTACTCAGTTGAGTAGTTCAGCTTGATTTACTCACCAGAATGAGACAAACAGAATTTGCCCAGTAGTCTTTACAGCTCTTTCAGAGCCACATAGATTTTCCATTTTCTCCTGCCTTTCTCTTTTCTTCTCCCCAATAAAAATGAATTGTTTGGACCCTAAGTGATTCGAAAGTCACATGGAATTTTGAATCTGGCAATGAAAATTATATACCACTGGCCTATATTTAGATATTTTTAACTGACTCACGATTGAAAGCATTTTTTAAAGTGTATTTAGAATACAATTGCTGAAATTAAAAGCAATGAAACATGCTAAAGTGTAGCTTTTCTGACTTTCCAGTATGCTAATAAACACTGTTCTTCATTCACATCAACCTCATGTGTGCATAAAAGCACAAATGGCCTATTTTCAAAGGCGATAAGAACTTGCAAATCTCTTGCACCAAGAAAAACTGAAGATATACTGCATCTTTGCTTATCCATCTAAAATTATATATATATATATATAAATGTATACAAGTTGTTGGGATTTTTGGGGTTTTTTTTTTGTATTGAAGAAGTTCATGGATTCATACAACTAACGCAAACAACCATGACATATAGTTGGATGCTACAAAGTACTGAGTAAACACACAAGTTGTTAAACTGTGTGACTAACGTATAACAGAAGTCACTTGAAGAGAGGTAAGGTGACACCACTCTTACACATACCAGATAATATTTTCTTCAGCTGCTGGTCATTTTGGGTCAGTCTGGAACCCATCAGCACTAAGTAACACTTTACTCCACAGGTATTCATTGATATAAATTGGGCTATCTGCAGAATAAAATACTCTTCATGAGAAATAAGGGAATCATAAGGCATATTGACTTTACTGGCTCTTACTGCAAAGCAAAAATGTGTTATGCACTCCTAATAAGAGTGATAGGATTTGGATCTTACTGAGAAAGAAATTATTTATTTGATTTTAAATATTTATAGACTCAATTGGATGTACTAGGTAATAATATAATATTTAGTATGTATATATGTATTCATGGATACATAAGTATGTATATATATATATATATAAAAAACCATACAGTTTTAATAACAGGCTCCTGCCAGAGAATTCTGCCATTAAACACTTGCAAGAAAATGAGAGTGAAGAGAACCAGTACCATTGTATGAAATAGATAGTGCAAGATTATTGTGGGTCATTAATAATCTGGAAAAACTAAAACGAATATTTGCTAGAGAACATTTACACAGTCATTTACCCTTCCCTTACTGAGGTAAAAAAGAAGACTGCTTTTCTGAATTGACTAATGAAAGGAGATGGTGAAGCAGCTGTTTGGATTCTGTGTCTTTTTTCCATTGGCTATACCTTTGATTCCTAACTGTGCGATTTGCTTTTCCAGACATAGGTTTCCTGGAGTGATTAAGGATACAGTAGATCCAGAGAGAGGGCTGATCCTTTACTATTTCCTCCTAAGTTTGCTGTTTGTATTTTACATGAGGCAGAAGTACAGGAACAGACACAAAGTAGTATCTACATTCTAAATGCAAATTTTATATAAAATTTACTCCAGGGATGTGGAGATGGAGAATACAAAATGTATTTTAGTAATGTAAAATTAGAGTGAAGAAGATCAGATTTTCTCATCTAGCTACTTTAAGTCTAGGCCTTTCCTAAACAGGAACCAACTGCTCTCGTTTCATACTGTGTATTTGTTTTGTCAATACAACTACAAAATATAGTATCAATAAGTATGTTTGAACAGGTTGTTCACTAGGGAGAAATGAAGGTTTCCTAATCTACTGGTTGGACCATCTATACATCCAAAACATGCTGTGTAGATGTTCAGGGAAAGTAAACACAATATTAGATATACCAGTATGTGTTATGAGGGGTTATGATTAACATTTCCCACAATTGTCATAATGAAAACTGTTATAGAAACCACAACACGCCTTTTTAAGGGAGGAAATTCCTCTTTTAGCTTTATATAGATCTCGGAAAAAAATCATGATTGATATTATACAGTGAACACTGTAAAAAAAGGAATCATATTTTCCATAGGGATTTTACACTACAATTGAATCTTTACTACTCAGTAGCATCAATACATGAATTAATTGCTTTATATAGACATTACATGGTTGTAGTAAAGTATAATTTTCTGTCTTTTAGTAACTATTACACTTGTCAGTAGGAAAAAAAAAATGTGGGTTTTTTTTAGCATTCTGACAACTCCATTTTACAGTAAAAAGTTGACATTACTTAAACAAGTGTCATTGAAAGTTATTTGGTTTTTAAAGCATGAATAATAAAGCAAATTATCTCTGGTTGTGCCCTAACCTAAACTCTTTACTGAAGTGTCACTTTTTGTTAAAATCAATTTCAGATTTTAAGTATTGCTCCGCTCACCTAATTGATAACAACACAAATCCATGATAGGCATAAAATGAAATTGTTTCTGTGACACAACTCAATAGTGAGTTGAGGATTAGTTCACAGTGACCTTGTACAGACAGCTGTTTTCCTTATTTTTCTTTTTTTTTTTCCCCCCAGTTATAAATATTCAATTTACAGGCTGTCAGTTACTGGAATTTTGGTTACTTAACCTGACAATTACCAATGGCCTCTTCTATTTTGTTTAAAACATTAGATACAGCTGGCAACTAGAAAATTCAGTGTTCACAGATGGCAGGGCATGATAACTCAAAGGTATAATGAATTTTCTTTTGGTACATCAAGTGTCTACAGTGCAACTTCTTTCCCACTAGCTTCATACACAAAATGAGTCTGTGTCACTTCTGATACACTCAGCTCACTCCCCTATGACTCAGAACAGCATATTAGGAGAACCATAGGATAAAACAGATATGACATTTCAAGTATATTTATTAGTCATTATCCAGAGCCTGCTTTCAATTCAAACGTTAAAAATCACTTTGGAACATACCTGTAGTATTTGAACATTAAGTTGCATTAATCATGGAGTAATACTTTAAATTAAATCAACTGGAGCCAAATTCTGCCCTTGCCTTCACTCTGCGAGTTCATCGCTCTGGAATACATCTTCTGAGTTTGGATTTTAAACTATCTGCTAAAAATTAAGTCATTCTTTGATTAGCACCCTGTATCCAATGGTCCAAATTCTGCCATTTCTCAGATTCACAAAAGTTTGTAGAGGACAGTGTGCAGAATGCAGCCCAGCTGTAATTTCCAAATGAGCTTTGGCAGAAGAAAAAGCATGTAAGTCTCTTAGTATAAGCAATCATCAATATCTACTCAGGCTACTGGAAATCTGACCAGTTGTTTTACTGTTTTATGACAGGATGTGAGTTTTGTTAACATTTGGGGTAGAAGGGAATGACCACACACATTTTCTTTCTATTTGACTAAGCAAAATTTTAAGTGCCAAAGGTTTGGTTGTTTATGGGAAGAGGAGGAGGCAATGGGGCCCCAATGATATTGTTCTGTGTCAAGAAAAAAAAAAAGTATCTGTATTCTAAAGAAGGAAATTATAAAAATTAAAAACACACATGTTGGAAAGCTAGCTCATATTTACATACAGGGTTGGAGGGCTATAATACACTGCTGCAATAGATGTCCTCAGTGTGTAGAGTTTTTCCCACATCCTACTAGTTACTGCAGATGACATGATTGCTTCAGAAACACCTTCCCCCTTCTCCACCCCAAACCAAAGCAAAATGAAACCTGTGGAAGCACCCACCTCTGACTGATGATGTTCTGCGAAAATACCCCAGCGTGCCCCTAACCTACTAAATGCCTGTCTGTGCTCTCACATGCACCTCTTTTGTACTGATGTAACTCTGTCTCAGTGGGCACTTACTTTTGAATCACATGGGAAACACCAGTGTGACAGCAGAACCAGACCCACCAGATGTGGTCTGGTTCCACTTTAAGTCCACCTCTCTTTAGTGACATGTGTTGGTCCCTTCAGTGGTGCCTTACAGCAGATTTCACTGCAGACAAAAGGTAAAGTTAAACCAGAGTCTAAAGTGAGGTCCAGGGTATTCTAAAAGTCTCCTACCTGAATTATGGACATCCGGCTCGGGGGAGCCTCGCTGGCGTTAGTCCCTTGCCCTGTGAAGCTGGTGTGGCAGCCCACATGTCCCTGGGGTACAGTCAGGTTGTTGGAGGCGGGCTTCAGGTACATCACCTCAGACCTGGGAGAGCTGAGGGGCAGGCGGGTCTGGTAGTCAAAGTACATGGGTGAGGTGGCCAGGGATGGGCTGCTCACCACGTTCATGACATTGAGGGGGCCTCGGCTGTCCTCGCCCTCACTGGGCACCAGCATAATGTCATTCTTGCTGATCTTCTTCTTCTTGCCCTTGCCCCCTCCACTGCCACTGCCTCCTCCTCCCCCGCCACTGCCTCCCCCTCCTCCCAGCTGAGGGTGGCTATACTCAGCAATGCGACAATTATAGGTGCGGATCTCCTTGTTCTCTCGCTTGCACTTCACGGCAATAGTGATCATGGCAGCCAGCAAGATGATGGAGACAGTGCTCAGCGTCACGATCAGGGGCAGTGACAAGTCCCAGTGTGGTCGCCGATGCTGCTCACCATTCACCTGTGGCTCACCAGCCTCGGGCAGGGGCCCTGCCAAGGCCCTGACAATGAGCTTGGCCACTGCAGAGAGGCTGGGCTTGCCGTGGTCACTGACTTTTACCACCAGTTCAGCCACAGGGCTGAGCTCCTCCCAGTAGGGGTGCAAGGTGCGTATCTCACCGCTAGTGGGGTCCATCTCAAACAGGTGCTCCTCATTGCCTTCCACAATTTCATACGTGAGGCGCCCACTCTCCCCAAAGTCACTGTCCAGGGCACGGACGGTGCCCACGGGGTAGCCCACCCCAGCATTGCGTGGCACCTGCAGCTCGGCAGTGTCATTGATGAGGGCAGGCAGGACAATGAGGGGTGCATTGTCATTGACATCGAGCACCGTGACACGTACCGTGGCGTTGCTTTCACGGTGGGGTGAACCCGAGTCTTTGGCTAGCACGCGAAACTCAAAGTGTTTTGTCTGCTCGTAGTTGAAGCTCCTCAGGGCATAGATAGCACCATTGGTGGGATTGACAGAGACATAGGTGTAGATGGAAACATCACCCACATGCCCGGGCAGAATGGAGTAAGAGACTGTCCCATTTTGGCCCAGGTCAGGGTCTTGGGCCAAGACGGAGCCCAGGTACTCTCCAGGGATGTTGTTCTCAGGCACCTGTAACACGTAGAGGTTCTTGCTGAAGCGAGGTGGGTTGTCGTTCTCATCGAGAATCCGGACAGAAAATGACTTGGTGGAGTTGAGTGGAGGGTTGCCTCCATCACGTGCCACAATGGTCACATTGTACTCATCCTGTGCCTCGCGGTCCAGGGGTCGGTCAGTGACCACTGTGTAGAAGTTATCATAGTTCTCCTCCAGGGTGAAAGGAATAGCTCCAGGCCCACCGCCACCACCCAGCACCCGGCACTGGAGCTGACCGTTCTTGCCTGAGTCACGGTCAGTGACTCGCACCAGGGCAATGACAGTTCCTGGTGGGGCAGCCTCACTCAGTGCTCCCTGGCGAACGGAGACAAAGCCAATGGTGGGCGCATTGTCGTTGCGGTCAATGAGGCGGACGGTGACCTTGCAGTGAGCAGGGATGGGATTGGGCCCCAGGTCCCGAGCCTGGACATCAATCTCGATGAGGCCACTCTCCTCATAGTCCAGATTGCCCTTGACACGGATGAGGCCACTCTGTGGGTCGATGCTAAACAGGTCGCGGACACGCTCAGGCGCGTAGCCACTAAAGGAATAGAGCACCTCTCCATTGGTACCCTCGTCGGCATCAGTGGCATTAAGGTCAATGACAGCAGTACCCAGTGGTGCGTTCTCCGGCAACTCTACCACGTAGGAGGCTGCCTCAAAGACAGGGCTGTTGTCATTGGAGTCAATGAGGCGCACATTGATCTGCACAGTGCCCGAGCGTGGTGGGTCACCACCATCCAGTGCTGTCAGCACTAGGGTGTGGTGACTCTGCTCCTCACGGTCTAATGGCTTCTGGATGACCAGCTCTGGAAACTTCGTGCCATCACCACGGGACTTCACATCAAGAGAGAAGAGGCCGTAGTCATCACGGGTGAGCAGGTAGGTGCGCAGCCCGTTGTCCCCGGCATCCGGGTCGTGGGCACTGGTGAGGGGGAAGCGGGTGCCTGGCGCAGCATTTTCCGAGATGTCCATGTCTACTTGGTCAGAAGGGAACGCCGGTGCGTTGTCATTCAGGTCCTGGATCTCCACCTTGATCATACATATCTCCTGGTCGTTGGCGAACACCTCGAGGGAGAGCTGGCACTTGGCGTTGCGCCGGCACAGCGCCTCGCGGTCGATGCGCTGCTTGGTGTAGAGGAGCCCGCTCTCCCCGTCCACATCCAGGAGGTGAGGGGCCGAGTTCTCCAGCACTCGGAAGGTGGACTTGGGGCCGCGGCCGCCGCCGGGGCCGCCGCCGGGAGCGCCGCGCTCCGCGGGCAGCATCCCGCCTCCCACCGAGCCCGCTGCCAGCCGCGCATCGCGGCCGATGTTCCCGATGACCGTGCCTGCTCCCTGCTCCTCCGGCACCGAGTAATTCAGATTCTTCAGCGACAGGGCGGGAGCCCAGCAGAGGAAGAAGCAACAAATGGAAAGGTACATCCCCGAGCAGGGGTGGGGGTAGCAGCAGCTGCAGCGGCGACCAGGGTTGTCCCCGTCTTCTCTGCCTCCTGCTCTGGGTTTGTTCTTCCTCCTCCTCCGTCGTCTCTCTCTCTTTTTCGATTTTTTTTTTCCTTCTCTCTCCCCACCCCTATATTTCAAGTTCCTGAACCTGTTGCTCTAAAACATCTGCAGAGACACAGGATGAGAGGCAGCAAATGGACCATGCAGCTCAGAGGGAAGGAGCAATCGCAAGGGGGGTGGGGGGGGGCGGCAGAGAGGCGGGGGAGCAGCTTCGGCAGCGTTTCAGCAGGCGCTTGCCGTGCTTGCAGTCCCCTCGCAGTTACTTCGACCGTCCAACTTCGGCAGTGGGAGGATTTAAAAATCAGAAAATTCGCAAAAGATCTTCTCCTCCGGGCAGACGAAGCGATCCCGATCCTTGAATCCCCGCAGATGTACAAAGGATAATAAAAATAACAACAATAATAAAAAATCGGCGGCAGTGGTTGTTTTTCTAAAAACGATCAAAAAGATTATTTTTCAAATACGTGTATTCATACATACATAGGAAAGGAGGGTGGCCATAAGTCTGTCAGCAGGGGTGGAAAAGCTTATTTGCTATTCATCGCTTGTGATGGAGTAGACTGAAGGGGTGGGAGAGAGACAGAAGGGGAAAAAAAGTCTCAGCTTGTTGTTGAAGCCCTCTTCGTGTGCAGTGAGAGTCAGTGAAATGTCTGATTGCACCGCGGGGTTGTTGGTTTTCAGGGAGTGTTTTGCTGCATTTAGAGATCTGATCTTGCATTGCTTGCGGCAGAGAGCTGCATCTCGCTGCCACTGGTATTTCCCCCCTCTCTGTCTCGTACACCCTCACTCTTTCCTTCCCAAATCATAAGGCAAGGGAAGGAGGATTGCAGGGCAAGAGGCAGAAACAAAACACACACAAAAAAAACCTGCAAAAACTAGTGTCCGGATTTGTAGTTTCCTTTCTCTCTCTCTACTACCAGCCTCCCATTCGTCCTTTTGTGGGGGGAAAAAAAAATTAAGAAACCCATCAGCTGACCGTCATTATTAGCAGTAAATATATATTTTGAGAGAAATCAGACTGTGCTCAATCAGATGCACATTTGGGTTTCTTTAAGACAGGCCAGTAGCCGCCGCCACCACCACATCCTTTCTCTATGTGTATCTATGCGTGTGTGCGTATGCGTGTCTGAGGAGCTGCACTTTTCTCGATGCAGTTTAATTCCAGTTTGCTTTTCTCTCCAACCGAGAGGAAATCAACAGGCAACCCATGGCTGGACGCATAGATTAAAAAAAAAAAAAAAAAGAGCAAGAGAGAGAGAAAGGAAAGGGGGGGGAGAGTGAGAAAGAAAGAAAAGCCACCACACACACACACTCTCTCTCTCTCTTAGTCTCTCGCTAAAAGGGAAACAGTCTCTGTATTCACAGGGCTGCGCTGTCAAGTGCCTCTCTTTTCTTTCTATTCAGCATCTCCTTCCAATGACACTGTCGCCTAGTCCTCTTCATTTAGAGGAGGGGAGTAGAAGAGGAAAAACAATCCTGGCGATGAATAAAGTGGGAGATCTTTTAAACGACTAATTCGCTTATATTAAAAACTATGCGGTTCCGCGATTGGTGTGATGCGTTTTTTTGCAATCCTTTCAAGCTTTAACGGTCTCTCTGGGCATCTTTGTACAGGAGAGAAAAGCGGCGGCAACGCCAGATGCGTTCCCCCTCTCTGAAATCCCTTTCCCAGCGATAAGATGTATAGGTAAGTACTGGGGAAGGGTAACCAAATTTTATTTCAGGTTCTTCTAAAAACCAGAAATAAATGAATGGCACATCCAGAAATGCAGGTGTTTCAATCTGCTGGATGAGTCAGATCCAGCGGAACAAATCACATTCACTATCGCCTCCTGTTCCTCCCTTCACAGACATAAGTTGCAGCTTCTCCCTAACGCTTCTCTGACTCACTCTATAGACAGGAGAAAAAAATAATCAGATTTATATTTTGGAGGGGAGGGGGAAGGAAGGAAAAAAAAAAAAAAAAAAAAAAAAGAATGGGAGGGGGTGTCGGATCCAGCTACACTTTTACTATACCTCTTTCTCCGGGAGACTGAGGATCAGGAAAACAAGGCTGTTATCCACTCACTGGCACAGAGGCGCGTCTGTCTCCTGCTTTGCTGAGTGTTTTTAACCACCTTTCCTCAGTGTTATGTGTCATATAAATCAGAGATCTTTCATATTAAAAGAAAAAAATAGAAAAAAACAACAAAAAAAACAATAAAAACATAGGTTCCCAACATATAGCTCACAGATCTAGTTCCGAGTCTCAGTTCTGCACTGTTTTGTTTTTTTTTTTTTCTCCTTTATTTGAGTCCGGACCCAAAGTACACAATTCTGCAACCTGTGGTAGACAGGCTTTCAAAAGAAAAAGAAAAGAAGAAAAAAACCGAATGTTCTTCTCTGCCTCATTGATGGGTGGCCCATTTCAAACAGACGGTCGCCAGTCTTAGCCAGACAGCACGCGAAAGGAACGCCGACTCCCCATAAACCAGATCCATTTCACCAGCCGCCCGCAGGTAAGTGGAGAATTCGGTGAAAATTCAACAGTTGGAGCCGCTCTCTCTCTCTCTCTCCCCCCCTCACTGCAGCACCGGCGGGGCCGCCGCGCTCGCCCAGCGCCGCTCGCCGACTGCCTCTATTCACCTCACGCCGCGGCTTAAACATTGATACGGATTCCCCGCCAGCCAATCGGTGGCGGCGGCGGCGACCGGCCCCGACGCCGAGCCGCCAATGGGAGGAGGCGGGCGGGCGGGGGAGGGGCGGGGCCGCGGCGGGCGCTGGGTGCCATTGATTAGATCGGTTCGGTGGGAGACGCGCAACGTGCGAAGGGCCCGGGCGGAGGGGCTGGCTGCGGTGTCTCGTCGCCGCGCCCCGCAGCGCCGCGCCCCGGGCCCCCCGCGGCTTCGCGTTATTTATTTATTTCTATACCACCTCCCCCCCTTATTTATTTATTTATTTATTTTTAAGACGTTATTAACGAGTCGTCCGTGATGACGGGTGGGCAAGGCGCAGGGACGTGACGCCCCCCCCCACTCAGCCAAAGCACTGCGAGGGCGAGGAACTCGACTCCGCGGCGCGGACCCCGAGTCCCCAGGGATCCCGGCGCACCCTCCTGCCGCCCCAGGGATGCGTGGGGAGGTGGGGGTGCGGATGGATGGGGACACCCGCCACCCCCGCCTCGGCCCTACGGGATTCGCCCCGAGCGGGTCTCCCCTCTCTCCGAGGGGCAGGTCCTGAGGGTGGGAGCATCCCCCCCTGCCCGCGGGGCCGCGGTACGACGGGGCGGGGGACGGGCGCGGCGGCAGCCCTGCGGTGCGGGGCTCGGGGCTGCAACAGCGCCCTCCCCTCCCCTCCCCTCCCTTCCCCTCGCTCCCCGCCCGGCGCGGCGCCCGCCTCCGCCCCCGCCGCGGCGGGAGGCTCTCGGCCGGGGGCGGTGGGCGCGGGGGGAGCGCTGAGGCTGGAAAGGTGAGTGCTCGGATTGTTGGAGCGCCGGTCTCATGGTCTCGATCCGCGCCTACTGAGATGAAGCTGCCATTTGTGAGCTGTGAGTGACGAGCGTGTAAGTAGCATGAATCATTTAGGGGGAAAAGAGAAAAAAAAAAGGAAAAAAAAAAAGAAAATCAACTCTGGAACAATTACAAGACGTTATGACAATTATGTAATTATTTTAGGAGCGGCTCTTAAAATGCTCAGTTAAGGAAGCTACTCTTTCGCCTTGCTCAATAGGATAACCCACAACCCTTTCTGAATTACTATGCCCGTAAATATCATTTGACTTGGAGAAAGTCTTACGAATTTTTAAATTCAAATAAGTGATCTTTCTAGACCCATCTTCCCGTCCTGAGGACCTCTTTGTAGCTTTCAAACAGATAGTCTGCCATGCAGAACGAGTCTGCTAGTAACCATTATAAAACTAATGCTGCGATAAAATGCAGTATATAAATAAACTATACATACATTAGTGGCAGCGTAAAATCACTACTCACAGACGTGCCAACTTGCTATGTGATAGCGACAGACAGACGAAATAAAGGATACGTTTACAAAATGGGTTTTGCTTTCTGAATGAGGACTTCAGATTGGCTAATGGAAACCGGCGTATTTGGCTAAGTCACTTGTTTGGAGAAGTTCCCTATAAAAGCAGCACAATTTAAAAATGGAATGAACACCAGAGCAAGCCCCTGAGCTATCAGGAGACCTCGTTTCAGTGTAACACGAGTCCTGTGCTGTCCTTTCGTCAATCCCTAGCCTCTGCCAAACCTGGAGGATGTCTTGGGATGTCCGGAGATTTTCTATGCAAGTTTTGCTAACTGGGGAAAAAAAGGGTCGTTGCAATTATGTAATGGCTCCCTCTAGCGTGCTAGAGATACCGCTGCGTTGGGGGTATATAGTGTGTGTGTGCCTGGGCGTGTACACGTACGGTGACGTTAATTTCCTTGCTGAGGGAGCAGGAGAGCACCAGGAGGATAAACCAAAAGTTTCACTATTACAGTGGCATGTACTAAGTAATGTATTTCTGAAAATGTTTCTTATGGTTTATGTATGTTTTTTTTTAAAAAAAAAAAAAAGAAAACCACCAAGATGAATTTCACTTTTTTTTTTTTTTTTTGGTGGTGGGAGGCTAGCATCTCCATCACTTTTTTTCTCTAGCCTAGCAAACGCTTTTCTTTTTTTTCTTTTTTTTTTTTTAATATGACTCAGCATTGCACAATAAATACTCTGACTCCACAATGAAGTCAATACAATTTAGTGCACTCTACAGTTTCTAAAATAAGTACTCGAGACTCTGAATTAAGGGAAAAACTATATAACCTTTTATCAATGTAACTGGAGACTTTGCTTGTAAAATCTTCCTTTTTTATCAAACATCTTGCATCTTACAACATCCCATTGATACCAACGACACACATGGAATACTTAGAGGAGGAAAAAGAAAATCTGAATCACTAGCACTGGATCCTCAAACCTATGACTGACTGATGATCATAAATGAAACACCTAAAAGTCATTGTGGTTTTTAGTGTTAGCTTCAACAGAGTTATTTTTAATACTCATTTTCAGATACAGCTGATTATTAGCAATTTCTAATGATTTATTGGAAATCATATCATCTTGACATCTTTAAAAATCGTGGCTCTTAAACCCAATAAAGACTTAGGTGCCTAACTGAAAAGAGCCAGATAAAAAAAATTATACCTGTATATGAATATATGCTTCTGCCAGGCTGATGTTTGTTACATCAGGCAATATATAACAACAAAATGGCATTTATTGATTTTAATCCACCTGTGCAAGTAATGAATATTTTATTTGTTCGATGATTTTACAATATATTTAAAATACTTTTTCTGTCAAAGTTTTAGCACACACTACATATTTGATAGCTTGGACTAGCATCATAATTTTCTATACATTCATCAGTAAATCACTGTATTTTTCACATGGAAAATTCAGGAATTAAATGTATGAATGTAATGCCAATGAGTGCCAAAAATACCTATGTGCTGTGCCACATCATTATGTATTGAATATATACCGTATTTTATTTGCTAAAAAAATGAAACAAAAACAAAATTAAAAAATGCTAATTAACAGCTTGGTGAGAAAACTATCCTGTGGAGAAGCTAATACACAGATAAAATGCAAATCCTTAATAATAAGAATACACATATAGAAGGCTTACACTATCTGACAGATTAAGAAGAAAACATTAAACACACTGTATAGGAGAAGCTCAACAAAGAATTCTCCAATATAACAGCCTTAACAATAACCTACATATGGAGGGGTTAAATTATGCTTTGGAAAACTACTTTTTGATACTTGAAATGTTTGTTTATTGGAAGTTGTAGCCTCACATCAACCAAAATAACTGATAGTAACAGGACACATCTCAAACCCAACTTTTTAAAAAATGCCAATTAATCATGAACATAGTACAACAGTATTCAGACTTTTTTTTGGTGAGAGTTTCATAACGAAATCTAGTAATTTATTACTCTGTCCTCAGCAAAGACAGGTAAACCTTCTACTTTCAAAAAAAGAGAATAAGAAATATCCTCAATCAGAAGCGTTGAAATAAAAATCTTTAGTCTCAGCATGGAGGGCACTTAAACATAGCACAAAAGTATTACAAGAAATATCCCTAAACAAATAAAAGAAAAAAGGAGCGCAAGGAAAAGATCAATATAGTTAAATGTCAAGGTTCAATATTTAAGTTATTTGAGCCTAAAGTGTATCATTGGGAAAGCCCAAATCCAATCATCTTGAAAACAATAGAAAGAAGTAAAATTAGAAAGGCCAAGGAGGGAATTTGAGGAACCAAGTATACAAGAGAATAAATTACCTTCTGAAAACTAACGTACACTTTATCAATATGAGGAAGTCATGACAGAACTGGCAGGCCTATTATTTGGCCAGCTATAAAAGAAAAATTGTTGCATAAAAATTATGTTTCTGTACTCTAGTACTCACATCAAATGAACATCATTTCCTCAGGTCAACTTTTTTTCAGTAACAAAGATGAGATGTGGGTGCCTACTGAGGTGTCAACAGAGAGATTCTTGAAGAGTGAAAAGTATCTACTAAATGGTAGTCATCAAGTGTTCTTACAGAATCTGAAAATGAGGTAAATGAACTGTTAAAAATATGCAGTCATTAAGATCAGTTACTATGTGTGAGGATTAAAAGGTACAAAATCTGTTTGTCTTTTAAAAGGACTAAAAGGGTGATCAATGAATTACAAGCTTTACTTTTAGTACTAGGAAAACTATTTGAAATGACAATTAAAAATAGAAATTATATGGTACCTAGAGAAATGTAAGAGAAGTACTGTTCAGAAACTCAATGAAATCGATAGAAACCTTTCCACTGATTTGATCTGTCCCATTAGCAAAGTAGCACAACTTAGATAGATTAAAAGGACATTTCTTCCATTTATTAGTATGTTTCAAAGTAGCAACAGAACGATTAGAAAAAAGCTACTTTTGTCGCTCTCTATGTACGCAGTTTTATGTCAATTTAAATGTGAATCCGCACCAGCAAGACATGTAGGAGATAGTTGCTGAGAAAGAGAACAAGAAATAACAGTAAAGTAGGTAAAGGCAGAAGAAGGGAAGTGTCTGAAAATGGTGTTAGTGGACTAATGGAAGGGAGAGAACTAGGAAAAAAGTACCAAAGTGAGGCATAGGGCTGTTTAAAAAGACTTCAGGCAAAGGAAATTAGCAAGTAGGAGATAAGCCTGAGATTGTCACTGAAACAGTTGGTACCTATGTCTTCTGTCTAGCTGGAAGCATTACATTTACAGTTGTACGTGTGTCATTTTGGAAACAAACACGAAGATTCATTAGGCTTACAGAAAGGGTGATATGTTAAGCCACAGATAAGTGGCTTAGGACTTGGATCCTTATGCCACTTTTCAAGCACGTTATCTAGTGACTGTTTAGCACAGAGTATGGATTTTTTTATTATTTTTTTTTTTTTTTAAATTCAAGTGAAAACAGGACACACTTTGAAATCAAAGCCAGCATGTTTCAAACAAAGTAGAAGTTTTCTTAACGATTCTAAAACATAAAGAAATCTGTTCAAGAGCAGTCGAACTAATGAATGCCAGTTTCTTACGGATGTGTCTCTTAATTTTCCCACTGCCACTACTACCAGCTTCCTCCTGTGTCTTCAGTGCTGGTTACCCTGCAGAGGTGAATGACTGGCTGAGAGGAACGTGTTGCTGGTCCAGACAGCGGCTGCCTGGAAAGGTACAACAGCTACTTTTCCTTCTCTCAGTTAGGGTATCAATTTATTTCCCACACATACCCACCTACCAGAATGAAATTTAAACCATGATTGCTTTAGAAATGTCTGTCCCACTTGCAAATTTGATTAAAATTGGCCAGTAAGTCACAAAGTTACTGGGCAGAATGATGGAGAGACGGAGAGACACTCAGCTAATGGACAAGCGGACTGTTTGTTTACTTACATTGCCTCATATAAAAAAATCCTAGAACATTAAAAATTACAACATTTTAGTCATTTTATTATAACATGGTGCTAATCCTAGGGCTATGATACGGCATGGTGATATGATCATGTGATATGACTTGGCATGTTATTGTAATACACACACTGATATTACCAGTGAGTTAGTAATATACTGTGTAAATATAGGCATTAGATTTCTTAACATAGAATAGCACATATTTGCATGTTCAAATAAAGGATATGCTCTGAAGCATTTAGAAACTTTTCTGAAGCAAACATTTTATGGATTTTTTCTTAAACCTGGTAATTTTTCTTTTAATGGTAAATTACATTAAAACCTATATAGTTCAGCAATATATTTTGTTTCACTGAATAACAAAGTACTTTACTGATGCAAATCTGTTTGGTGAATTATTTGGGAAAAGTTTGTTAGAGGCTAGTGCACATACACCCTTTATTATTATAATGATTTAAATATTTGTTTAGAAAGTTATAAATGTCATTAAAACTTATTAAATACTTGGTTTAGTAATGATGTTTAGTTTGTCTACAATTATTGTAGGTTAATGTTCCCTATATTCTTTAAAGATTAGATGGCAGGACAGGACAGATGTTTGTCTTCTTATTCTCCCCTGTGTTAGGCTGCACTCTGGAAACAGGGGAGATTGTGTCATGCCTAATTGCACAAGTGAAGGAACCTGCTGAAATGCAGCATAAAAAAGGAGAAGAAGGAAGGGGAAAAAAATAAAAGGAAAATATAAAAGTGAGCAGGAACTCTAGAAACTGCTGAGAAAAGCAGGGAACAGAACTGCTGTTCAGGTCTCAGAGGGGAAGGAAAGAAAATGTTCTCTTGGGCTTGGGGTGAGGACTGTGCTCTGCAAACCTGTGGAGCTGCTGCTCTGAGGCCATACACAGACAAACAGACCTGCCGTCTCACAGCAGCGTGAGCCAGGGGATCTTCATCTACATCTTTTCTAGTCTGTCTCACTTTGGATGGTGTATGAAGCTTTGTTTTGTAGTAAAATCTGATCTTTGGGGTTTAAAACCTTTCTGGGAGCACTGGTAATGCTCTCTTTAAGGAAAAGGTAGGAGCAGATCCAGCTCAAAGATCTGGCTAAGTGACATACATTGTGCAGATAGAAGCACTGGTAGAGTACTGACAGAGGACAAAGTCAGAGAAGCCAAAATTAAAGTAACATTTCAAGAAGAACATATCTGCTGATATGAAAGGTCAGGAGAGTCATAGAAAATGGGAGCCCTGATGAAAGTCTTGACAAATGTATTTCATGAGAGCAGTCTAAGGGCAAAAGCATGTGCTGCATGGAACTGTGAGAAAGATGCTCTGCCAAGTAGGCCTTAAGGTTATGCCCAGTGAGGTTAGGTATAGAATGAATCCTTTTCCTTCTCTTCATTAAAAAACAAATTAACAAAGAAACAAAAAAAATGCAAAAAGTCTAAACAAACAAAATTACTGACCCAACAGTGTCTGAGCAAGCTGGTTTTTTAATGCAGGACTGTCCTTAATGATATTAAGATATTATATTAATAATCATATTATTATTAATAATAGTAACTTGTAATTCACTGAAATCTCAATATAGTGTGTCACTGGACCTCCTTTAAGAAGAAAATAAATGCATCTTCTAAGTTACAATATTACTGAGAGCAGGCTGATGTTGAGTCAAGTTGAATCTCCATGTAGCACAGCAGAGCCAATAAGTGTTTTAACCGGAACATCACAGGCTTCCCACGTTTCACATGTTCAAGCTGCAGGAGGTTTCAGTCACTTATTCAAAGCATTTTCCCAAATTTTAAGCATCAGGGTATTGCTTCTTATAGAATGGTAGGTTTTTGGTTTTCACTCTCTTCCACTATTTCTGTATTACAGTTGCTTCAGAGCTAATGTTTACTGGCAGTAGTCAAGGAATTGTGGTAGAGTTCAATGCATCACTTTTCCTCTCAAAGCACTGCTAAGAGGTTGAAGGCTGTAACATCAGTCATACAGGTCACCGATTTGCTTGTGAAGGTAAAACCAATATCTTTGTGGAAACTCAGAGCTGGTGATCCTACCTCCAAGTAGTGGCAAGAAGCAGAGTATAGAGGACGGCTCCAAAATAATTTCCTGAGTCAGATAAATTCATTTCTGCTGGTATTCTTACATCTAATCCTCAAGTAAGACAAAGATATCATGGTCTTTGAAACTTCTACCTTCCAAGTGCAGTGCATAGTTTCCTGGAGAGAATAAGCCTGAATTATAAGTGCAAAGTAATCTGTGTGTATAAATTTGTAGGAGATAAAGTTCCTACTGGAAACAAAACCAAAAATAACAAAAGAGAGAGAAAAAAAAACAACAGAGAATTAAGCCAGCTTTTTGATTGTCAGTTATTTCCATATTTTTATCATTTTAGTTTTTCTAGGTTAGCATTTTTCACCCACTAACAAAATTGCAAGCTCTCCCTAGGGTTTATGAAATTTCTTATACATTGCATACTAAAGATTCTACACACTAAATGTGCCTGCTATGCAACCCTTTTGTTTCTAAAGTATTTCCTTATTCAGTAATGCAGTTAGTAGCTCTACTTTAAATATGACTGATTGCAACACTGTAAACAATTCCGTTGCTAAATCTCACAGAGAAATGGAATCCCATTTACTCTCTTCTAGCTGCAGTTTCATAAGATTAAAAAGAAAGAAACAAACCAAAGCAACAGGTAATGAAACTGTCTCTATTTTCCACCCCAAAAGTACAGGATCACAACTATGAATCAATAATGATAATAAAAAAATCTGTTGAGTTGAGTGTCACATTTGTATGGTTACCTTTTAATACAGAGCAACATCTTTAGATCTTCTGTAGGTGAAAACCTTTCTTCACCGGTTTACACATTTATTTGAAACCACTTATTCAGTTTTGTTCCTGCTAACCCTTTTCATTTGTATATTCCTGTGTGAGCTCCAACGTAAACAAGACTCATAAACAGCAGACTATAGATAAGCTTTCAAAATGTTGTGTGGCATTTTACCCACATATCTGTCAAGTAAAAGGTTAGAATCTTCACTTTTTAAAGAAAAAACATACCAATTAGCAGCAATGCAAGGCTGTCTAGAACATGAGGTTTTCAAAGTTTGACACGTCTGTAGATGCAACACAACCCGTTTATTTGTATGAAGCTCCCTTTAATTTTTTGATGGCGAGTGAGGATCCACCTCCGATGAATTTGCAAGTACCCACAGGAATTACAACATGAGGTTCTTTGCCTGATGTGTCCAGTATAGCTACAACTGGATGATGGGGTAGGAGATGGTTGCATTGCCTTATTTGTGTACCAAATTGAAGTTCAGTTCAGTGGTGCAATTGCCAAACAGGGTTGTCAAATCCTCTTATTCCCATTGTGCAGGAAAATAAGGGAGACTTGAGGGCTTGAGTCCTGGCATGGGCTGCTGGGACTGCAGGTCACAGCGAAAGCTGGAGAGTGATGACAGCAGCCTGCACGGGGCCACCCGTCCCCATCCCGATGGGGCATTGGCAGTGATGCTCAGGGACATGCAGGGCTTTGGCTTCATCCCCTCAACACACTGGGCATCTGAGATGAGTTGACCTGACAGTTGGCTGCCAGCACAGAGCGGTGGGAGTTTGTGTCCCCCGCTTAGAGCCAGGGGCAAGCAAAAGGGGAAATTATGTTTCTAAAAGTCATAATTCCCTTCTCCGTTTGCTCCTGGGACAGTGCTGCTATGCATCCCCCTTTCTGCAGGCAAACTGCTGTCTTACAGTCTTGTCATAAGTGATTAATCAGAATTCAGTGCTACAAAAAACCCAGAACCAAATGTAATAACCAAGGTGCAAAATTAATGTTTAAAAAATCCTGTAACATGCTGCAAAACTAAAAACAGATCCTAAAATTATAACATGAAATACTGTATCCTTGAGACCACAAAAAATGTTTAGTGAATTTATCTGTCTTTATGAAAGACATTTTAAAGAGGCTTGATTTTGTAAAACTGCAAAGTTTCCATGTGCTGGAAATTAGGTCTTTTATGGTACCTTATTGATGTGCACATGAAATCACTTGTTACTGTGAAAATCTTTTTTTTTTTTTTTTCCAAAAAAAAGCACATATTGTTGGAATATCTATATAAAAATAGGGAAAAAAGAAAAACAGGAAAAAAAATCCATGCAAATGTAAATCCTGGTTAGTATTTCTATTGTTAGGTTTTATCTGTTAGGTACCAAAATAGCTTTTAGTTTTTTACAGGGAAGTGTATTCATGGCTGCTGCCCTGAGGAATTTATAGTGTCAATAAATTAACATAAATGAATTGCTACAATTTTCTGTTTTATTGTAATATCTTAAATTGTTAGCAGACTTAACGGCTTTACATACTTCTAGAGATAACATCTGAATTGCAAATAAATCACTCCAAAATATATGTTGCAGACAATTTTTATTTAATGTGCACAATCATTGAGTATTTAAATGGCTAACTTCTGCCATTTGCCTGTTCCAGTAACTGTGTCCACTGTAGTGTGTTAAGGGGAGTGTGCTATATTAAGATAAGTAATTAAAAATTAAGGTTTGGTTTACACTACAGGTGTTTAATTTGGATCTAATGAGTCAGTTATGTTACTAAAACAGGATAGTTATTTTAAATATATTCATTCAGATGTAGGGACTTTAAAATTGATTTTATCCTTTTTTTCACTTCTCTATATCTTAATAACTAGCTCTTGTTTAATGTGTAGCAACTCCTATTAAACCTAAATTAAATACTTTTTGGAGGTTTGCTATTTAAAGTCTTACTGCATGCAACACCTCTGGGGTGCAAGAATATGTCATTTTTTTTTACAATGAATGAAGACTTGGCATTAGTTATATCCTAATTTCTGTAATGGTGAGGCCATACACCCATTGCATGGGCAACTCTGGCTGACAGGGTGCTTCAGTATAACCAGTGACATGTGATGTGTGAGAGCACAAAGCCTGTCTCAGGGTGTATCAGTCTAGTTCAATATCTCATCCTTATCTGAAGGTGCTTAATGATTCAGGGTATTGAAAAGACTGAGTCCTTCATGAAGACTGTGGTTCACGATTCTGCTTTTTTGCCCCAGTAGAGCAGTCTGCCACAAATATGGTTTATCTGGAGAAGGACCTGACACCTTCGGTGGACAGAACCGATACAATGGAATGAATTCCCATAAGACACAATGACCATTTTGCACCTCAGCAAGTTGCTGCTTCAGGTGCAAAGCTTTATCTTTGCTTGCTTTAATGGAAGTATATACCAAAATTTATATGTAGGTAACTTTAATTTATTGAGACAAAATGGCTCACACTTTTCTCTTGGAAGCAAGGATGGCAGAACAAAATTAAAATAGAGTAGTTTGTACTGCTTGGTACACTAATATTAGATGCTCTCATGCTACAGTGATGAATGTCTGTCAAAAACCTGAGAGAAGTCCACATATGACCAGAAGAAAGATAAAATCATTGCTAATAGGTGGTATCAGGGACTTAAGCTGTATGAAACACATTAGGTCACCAAAATGTCTGAATTCAGACATTATTGAGCTCTTATTACAAGATATAACCATACAGAAAACTGCTGAAGAAGTGCATTTTAAATTGCTTTGCTATTTTCTTCTCTAAGAGAAAGTGGCATTCCTGATCATTGTCTCTGATCTTTCAGGGCTGTAGTCATGTTAGTATCACATTCACTTCTTCAGCAGATGTAAATTGCCTCTGCAGTGTTATGACTGTAATCGTGACTCTGCCCTCTTGCAGAACTTTACCAAGTAACTACGTGTTGAGTTTTCCTACTAAAGGACCATGAAACCACAGCCAGACTTAAACCTTCACCTGCATGACCATCTTGTTATCATTTGGTCCATGTGCTGCAAAAATCAAATAAGTCCCCAAGCAACTGAAGTTATATAGAAACACATTTAGTTAATTAATGAACTTTGAATCACAACTCCTTTCGATTTGTTTGTTTTTTAACGAAAATCTAACTTTTAGCTTGTGACTATTTGTCTATTCTTAAGCGTTTCATATAGTGAACTCTTTCATTTACAGACTTTGTGGAAAAGAGCTCACAAACAAGGACCATTGTTTATTGTCTTGTAGTAAACAGCAACTATCTCACACGACTAGCTACAATATCCTGGGAACTGGGCCCAAAACTCTGAGAAGTCACTTATCATACAGTAAGTGCATAAAATAAAAATTGTAAAAAATGTGGAGTAGTTTCACAGGAGGATTTTGAAAGACCTCAGAGAGACCAAATTGTTGTCTATGCTGGCTAGTTCAAAGACGTTAAAGTGAGAAATAACACAAACTTTACAGCTGTCAGAGCTAAGAAATACATCACTAAATATCCGCATGCACAAAGTATGTAGCCTCTACTAAGAAACTGAAGTTCATTTGCAGATTAATGTTTAAACTCTTTATTTTGTTTGGTGATTTTTTTTTTTTTTTCAGTATGCTTATTTGGAGTTGAAGCTGTGGTTACTCTCTGGCAGGTTTTAATACACGTTCTCTTTCCAGTCAGTGGACCAAAAAGAAAAATGACAATAGTGTTCACACCTGACCACATAAAGGGAACAAAGATGGTTAATATACAGAATTAAGGAAATACTAATACTTCAGGAGACTTTCTGTTGTATATGACTGGCATAAATTTGAAATTATTAAATTGCTTCATAGTCAGCTACGTTATAACCAAGGCCTAACTCTTACCCTGCTGAAGAGAATAACAAACTCTCCTTGGGTTTAACAGGCCTATTCTGGTATTAAGCATATTTATGCAACTAATTAGGAAGAAAAAGATTATAAAAATGTGTGGTTTTTTCCTTCTGTGGGGTAAATAGCAGGTGTCAAGACTAACAGTAATGCAGCCAACATTTCTATCGTATCAGGACAATTATTTGGAATATTGACCTGCAGAACAAACAAGTATTGAGGTTTTGTCATCCTTTCTAAATGCCACAGCACTGAAAATCACACAGGGCCAAAATTGGAATGTTAAATGTAAAGATGCTGTGTTCCACAACAATAAGGAAACTGAGAGCCATGAGCTAAAAGACAGTGATGACTATTGGCAGATCCTAAGTAAAGGCATATATCTTTTCACTTTCTCTCTCTCTTTCTCTCTTTTTTTTTTTCATTTTTTTCAGTAAAAATATCATAATCTCTTCAGATCATTGCTTTTGTCCATATAACACTTTTTGCAAAAGAATAAATGAGAATTCACTTCCAAATATGTATTGTTCATCTGCAGTAAAACAAAGAACTTTGAGTAATTTTCATTGAACAGATGTGTTCAGTTCATTAGAAAAGAAAGTCTAGGAGACAGGTAGCCAGATTTAAACATAGGGAATTATCTTCATCCTTCTGAAATCAGACAGAATTTTGCAATTGATTACCATAGCAGCAAAAGTACACACTGTGTCACTGAAAATATTTTTGTTTAATCTTAATATAGGTAAGCACAACAATTACTTACTTTGCAATCAATAATTTATAAGATTTCTAAAATATTGGCCAGAGTAAAACTATCCCAGTAAAAGGCAATGTAAATTATTTAAAATTAAGTATGTAAATATACTAGGCTGCCACACTGAAATATTGCTCTAATTTGGCTGAGAGATATGCTGAAAAAGAAAAAATACCCTGTTCCAGTGGATTTTTATTTAATTTTTTTCAAACAAGATACTTTCAATCAAAGTCTTTAGACTTACTCATTATCAACACTGACTCACTAGCACCACAAAGTGGAGAGTAGAGCCTCTGGTAGCTTTTTACTAGGACCAGCGCAAGCAGGTCTGACATTAACAGGTGGAATTGCATTTAAAAATATGTGTTTTAATTGTAAACCTCAACGCTTCTTGCATTGTTTCTGTATTTCAAAGACAGAATAACAAGCAAACTTCTATGGACATTGTTAGAGAAGACAGAGGAAGAGTTGGTATGCATTATAGTCCATGTCTCCAGGTGTGTGGAATATATGGCACAAATAATGTGAATGCATGTTTGAATTTATGCAACTAGTGATCAGTGTAACATGTTGAACTCTCAAGCAGATTAATTTCTGTTGTCACGTTATGATGACACATTTTTATCTCTCTTGCTGTTTCAATTACTTTGATAAACTGGGGAAGGGGATTGTTTTCCCACAGAAGCATCAGATACAGAAATTTTTAGTGGATTTTTTTTCTCACATAACTCATCTACATGTTATAGTTTAAGAAGCATACTGCTAATTAATCAAGTTAATTACATAACAAGATGCAAACCTTGTGTGGCCAGGTTTTTTAAAATTATTTCTTCTGTTATTTATTTTCATAGCTAAGCTAAAAGAAATGGATCACGTTCACCATATTTACTTTAGGAAGAGTTACTGATTTGCTGTTGCAAGTTTTTGCTTCCATTTCCCACTGCTTTTGTCAATAAAACTGAAAGCAGTTGCCCTTGGATACTTCTGATATTATAATATCACCAATGGTAAAGATTTACAGACATTAATTTAACTGACAATAGATAATAGAATCTCGTTGCCTAATAGCTGAATTATGCGAAATATTTGTTTGATAAGCTGAAATGTCCCTGCCTGAGGAAACTCCTGGGAATAAAAGGTTCTGTTGTGTGTGTGACTTTTTTTTCTTCCCCAATTTTTTTTTTCTTTTGAGAGAAGAGAGATCAAACTACCACCATAAACTTCTTCCCAACATTTTTAAAATATATAAACCTTGTCTGTGATTTCTTTCCATGATCCACTTTCCTCATTTTTGTTTTACAGACTTAGGTGTACCTGCCTTTTTACAGTAGGAACTGTTTGCTTGAAAGGCAGCATATTTATTTCAGAATTATCTGACTCGAGCCTCTTTTGAGAAAGTCACAGAGCTTATAGCATGCTATCAAGGGTCTTGCCTTAATGAGAATCAAAAATATGCTTTAGACCATGATAAAGTCCAAGTTGTGGTTTAAATATGTATCAGCTGGTTGTGATCTGCCTTCAAAGGAAAGGCAATCTGGTGAGGGAATCAAATTTGTCAAGTATATCTGACTCACACATAGTAACCACTATTCCTTTTCTGCTGCTCAAGTATAAATCTGGAGGAAAAGAGAATTGGAGACATTTTTGTTGTTTGTTTAGCCTGAATA
This sequence comes from Caloenas nicobarica, assembly GCF_036013445.1. Classification (NCBI taxonomy): domain Eukaryota; kingdom Metazoa; phylum Chordata; class Aves; order Columbiformes; family Columbidae; genus Caloenas; species Caloenas nicobarica. Next base: position 179,754,043 of record NC_088245.1, read on the forward strand.
TATTTAAATGTTACTTTGTATGTTTATATACGGTGTGGTGAAAGATAACAAAGTAAATTTCATAATTATTGTTTCTCCAACATCACTATTATACCCGCAACTTAAAAATGCCTCATATTTTCAAAAACAAGACTCTTGCCTCAAAGCACTCATAACCAAATTTACATAGACTGTGTAAAGAGACCTGAAAGAGGCAAGTGAGGTTGGTTGGCACAACAGAGCAGAGAGGATATTTTAGGCACTGAAAATAGTTTTGGGAATAGAAATAGGAAGTCATGCATGAGAAATGGATACACACAGTAGGCAAGACTGTACTTGAGCCAGGAAAGAGTAAGGACTCAGACCCGTGGTAGGCTAAGGCAGACTCCTGCAAAGCCTTGAAATTGCACAGGAGAAGTTTGACCTTGTAGCGTAATGAGATGGAAAACCACCTGAGGGACTGAGACATGACTTGACATGATTGGAGTGGTGAACAAGAAAGATAACCTGGGTCACAGTGTTTGGTGTGGACTAGAGGAGAGAGATTAAAGGGAAGAAGGTTACAATGGCCAAGAGGTCATAGCAGGTGAGAGATATTGAAGGTATGAAGCAGGGAGGAAAAAATACGAATAACTGAAGATACTGTAGATGAAGAAAAGATATTATTTGGCCAAGGACCCCAAACTTGGACATTTGCAAGTCGATGATTATATAAAAAAATGTATTCAAGGCTTCTGCTCTTTACTTACTATTCTATCTAAGTCACAAAGCTATCTAGATCATCTACATCTTTACCTGTCTCTATACATCCACATGTATTGATAGAAAGCTCTTCCTATATTTTGACTATAGAGCAGCAATATGGAAATCAGGTGAAACAGGTTTATTTTGCTGACTTTACTACTAACTGACCCTGTGATCAGGTTATTTCCATTTGCTGTGCTACAGTTTCTCCATCTGCAAAACAGTGAAAGCAGTTCTCTCCTTTCTTTGTCTATTTATAGGTGAAAAAGGACAGATACTGTTCAGTGGACTTAGAATACTATGTGGAGCTCGATTAGAAGATGCCCCTGGGCCATTTCACATGGACACTTTCACAACCACCACTGGGATGTGATGGTCCCTTTACTGTGGCAGCATACCAGTTCCAGATACTGGGGTGTGTCCAGGTGTGTTTGGGGTTGCAAGGAAGTTGAAAATGACTGTGACCAAGCAGGTAGTTTTGACTGGAGGTGTGAGACCTCGAATGCATCTGAGGCCATCATAACCACAAAAAAATATATATATTTGCAGACACACTTCACCTACCAGTTGGCTTGGGGGATTATGCATGGCTTTGAAACGTGATATAAAAAGACAGTGGTGATATTCTCCCCTGAGAATGCTTCATTCAGTGTGCCAAGGGACTTTTAAAAATATTGGTAAAATAAGACATAAAGCAGACAAAATACTTGTTGGGAATTTCAGCCAGGAGTACCGATATATATACAGTGTCACAATTCCAATTCAAAAAAACTGCAAACATTGAATGATCATGCCATAGAAGGCAGGAAAAACAAAAACAAACCAAACCACAAACAAACAAACCACACAAACAAAACACCACAACAAAACTCTAGCTGGTAGATTAGCCATAAGCCTGAGAAGCAAGAGCACCTCAGCAGTAAACACAAATATAATATTAATAGTGACTATAATTTCTGCTAAATCACAGAGATAGACTCTGCATTGATGAGTAAATAAAAAAATAGAAAGGGTGGAAGCTGGTAAAGGATATTCTTTCCTCTGAGGCACTCTTCCCTTAACAGTCGTCTTTGTACTACAAGTGCTGAATCTAAGATCTCAAGAGGATGACGAAGAGTTGGGACGTTCTTCACAGGAGTGTTGAAGGTGGTTATAGCTGCCAGTTTTTCTCTGGCAGAATTAGTCAGAATTCCTGTGGAGGTAATTTCTGTGGCTCATTCCTTTTTTTTTTTTTTTTTCCTTCGTGTAAGCTATGAGTATAGAAACCTGTTTGAAATGGCTGCTGTGCGGTTTAGCCAATATTTAGAAAAAAAATTGGAGATGGATAGTAGCATTTAAAACATTATCTGCACATTAAAAGAATGGACCAGTAAACCATATGTTTTGCATTTACTATAGGAAAACATGTTGAAAAACAATGGAATAATTTACTTAAAGAGCAAAAAATTCTTAGAGGGATAAATTCAGGAAGAGATCTTCCCAGTGTAGTAAAGGAATACATAATACAGGAAAAATTCTGTTGAATATTTAGATACACTTTTTAACTTTCTAAATTAGATTGTTGCCATTTGCTGCTGAGACAATTAACAGGTGTCAGTTAGAAGACACAATAGATTATGTAGCCAATTACTTTCTCTTTTCAGACAACAGTTTGCAGTCACAAGAATGTGTGAAGAAGTTTAATCAAAGATTAGAACTTTTTAATTAAATAGGGTGGTATGTGACTAGTCATTTGACATTAATTACTGTTTTAGTTGAATTCCTTTTGATTTGTAAAAGGCCCTGAGCACTGCAAAAAATTATGTCACATCATAGAAACTGCTGATTATTAAAACAAAAAGTTTTCTTCATTCGCCCATCACTCTCCTGCAAAAGAAACATAATTTCAAAAGGGAAACGGCTGCCTTAGAGAAGGAGACCAGTGAATTTTAAAAGCAAAATAGCAGATGATATTTCAACCAACTTCCCTTAGAAGAGATAGTCTGAAAGCACTTAATTGTGATGATTGATAAGGTCTTCCGTCAATGCTCAGCAAAACTTTTGAGGGGCTAAACAGCTGGCATGAGGTTCATTTGGAGTTTTAACTAGTTGACTACCCTTTGGGGTGTCTTAAAGCTAGCTAGTATCACTGATATTAATAGAGAACATCAATCAAAATGAAACGCTGTAGCAGAAACTGATCTGTGACTTCGAGTACTATTTTAATTCATCACCCTACAGAGAGGACGATAAATGTTAACAGTGTCCTTGTGCGATAGCTTTAAATTCCAGTCCAACGGTGGCATCAGTGTTTGCGAGTCATTCTTTTGTGAGTTTTGCTTTTTCATACACTCCACTTATTCAGAGTAAAGTGGGAACAGTGACAATGAAAATCCTTATCTAAATAGCCTGCAGAAAGAGAAGGAAAAAAAGAGAAAGGTATAAAGGGAGCAGGAATAATTCTCAGCTCATGTAAAGATTAGGGGTAAACTTCACACGAACACACACTCGGAGTCACTGTGCTTTTTGCGGTGAACTTTTAGAGAGATTTGAGCCGGGGGGGGGATATGTCTGTCTGAAAGTGAATTAAGAAAGTAAAGTCTGTCCCTAACCTGCAGCATTACAGTGTGGTTTCTGCACATGGGTCTTGGGTACATGGACCTGCAATCTCTTTCTTAGTCCACGGAAATCCTGCTCCGTGCCAAGCGACTGTGTCCATCTGTCACAGAGCTTGTTCTTGGGGATCATGGGATGCCCAACACTCAGGGTGAGCAATGATTATCTCGTGGAGAAACTCTGGAGATGTTTGAACTAGTGACAGTCAGATTGCCAGCAATGCTATGTGCAAAACTGGTCCCTGTAAACCCACTTTACCACAGTCTAATCATACTGGTAAGTTTGAAATCGGCAAAGCAATTAAAAACCTGTTTTGTACCCCAAATTAACAGAGCACATTGCACTGAGAGTCTTTTGTGGGCAGAAGTATTGACATGGTAGAAAGAAATAACACTTGAAATCAGCTAACCTCCACAAATTGATACCTGATTTACATGCAAGTTAGCTGCTTCGGGCCATCAGCACAGGAGGTTTATCTGCAGTTTGAATAATAGTTAAAGGGAGTAAAGTTACTTGATGGAAAACTGAAGTCCAGTTTATAACCAGGACTGAGACTCAGCATATCTGGGTTTATTTATGTGACAGTCTTCCTATATGACTGAAAAAAAAGTCATACAATTTCTCTGTAATTCAGTTTCCTAGCTATAGAAAGATGGCAGTACCTTTCTACTTAGTAGACAGTAATACTTTGAAAAGAAAAGACACCTGTTACCGGCATTTGTGCAGTGCCTGGGACAAACAGGTGCTTCTAAATACTGCCATTATTTCTAGCATAAATTGTATTTATGTCTATTTTTCTAGTTAAGCCTCCAGCCTGCTACAGTCTGAAAATCACTATGGAAACTGTGATAGTAAATGTGGTATTTAGCAACCAGCCTTCACTCCATGTCTAGGTTAAATCTCTTCCTAAAAAGATCTAGGTCACAGTGTATTTCCTATAGGATTACAGCCTCTCCGGAAATGGACAGAAGTATTCACTCTATTCAGTTATAAAGTTTCCATTTAAAGAAAAAAACACATCAATTGTGTGTGAAGATGAGCATAGTAGGAAACTTTAGTTCTAGAATGAATAGAAAAAGGTATGTTTTATTATTGAAGGGATATTGTTTTTCAAGAAAAAAAAACACTGAGGAAAACCACAAAATTATCATAACATTTTGTATTCACTGCATCAGTTACTTCCCAAAGAAAGCCTATCAGTTAAAATGATGAATTTTAACCTTTACCGATTCTTCTAGAGAACATTCAATTTATATTCTGCAGGCACTTTGCTACTTGTTCACCATACTGATGCAAAATTATTGTCTTTGCAATGTTTATAAAGATCTAGTTACATGTTTTCAATGACATATTTCACCTTTTTTTTTAATCTAAACCCTCTAGTATAAGATAGAAATGGAACAAAAAGGTAACACATGGTATTAATACATTAATTTTTAAATACAGTAGTATGTTGAATACAAGTCTGGTGGTCAATAGAAAATACAAAGGTCACACTAACATGGAGTACAGAAAGCTTTAAGAGATTAATACCAATGGTTAAACATTTCTGCATAGAATATTTTCTTTTTTTTTCCATTGCTCCTATGAGATCCAATAATGCCCATATGAAATCAATGGCTTCAAATTCCTTTTATGAAACCAGTCCTGTAAATGTTGTTGGCAGTACTAAACTTGAAAACAAACAAACAAACAAAACAAAACCAATTTAAATACAGTTTCAAATCTAAGCTCTGCTTAATCTGTATCTCAAACAATTTCTGTAGCCATGATGTCAACCTTTTTTTAGGCACTCTGGGTTTCTGGGCATAGTTCTTAAGACAGCAGCAGTGTTACAAATGAATATTGCAGCCCTTGACTGCTACTGCAGTGTTGCAGGGTTAGATGTTATCCTTGCTCTGCAGTGTAAGGGTGTTTTGAGCTGATAGGCCTGGGATACAAAACTACCAGCATGCTGAACAAGGAGATGGCGAATAAGGTTGCCATGATGAAATAGGGTGACCTAGATGTTTTCTAGCCTGCTGTAAAGATCATTTTCTTAGTGTAAGATTCACAATTGTAAATCCTTCAGACAATTTAAAAATAAATTCTTTTAATTCATAGTTCAAAATTATGTTTATATTCCTTCAAAATGAGTAAGCCATGTGGATTCCCTCTGTAGGGGAGTTTGAACCTTTTCTGGAGATTATCTGAGCAAGCACAGAGATAGGATGTTCTGGGGATTGCCAAGGGTGAGAGGAGTAGGAGGCAGTGACAGGTACAGAAATGATGTGGGATCCTGCAGGTCTTGGGCAAACTGAAAGCCTTGTTCAAGGCATCAGTGATGACAGAAGCAAGGACCCTACTAACTGGAGAGTACTGTGCCATTTGGTCCAGTTGGGAAGCTGCCAGGTTGACTAAAATAAAGTACAGAAGCAAGGACCTTCCTTTAAGATCATGGAGGAACTGGGGCGGTGAGGGAAATAACTTATAAATTAATTAATTAATTGTTTATTTATCTGTCCCAGTGATTTGAGTTTTTCTGTCTAAAAAAAAAAATCTACTTGAAAGACGGTTAAAGCCTGGATTTTCTGTGTTTTCAGTCTCCTTTAGAGAGGTCACTCTAAGGAAAAGATCCAGACTGGTCCTCCTCAAAGATTTATCTGATTTGGGGTCAAAGGTCTTGTAGATACTCCAATATAGCTGAAATACTCAGAATGTGTATCAGGCTTTGCTATGGAGTACACTGAGTAATGTCTATTTTATGAATTTTGAATCTAATGATCTTGACACCTACCAATTTAATGCTGTCAGAAGTTTGGTGTTAATATGCATGGCCTCTGGCAATAGCTTAGTTATAGTGGGGATATTACCAATGGAAATGTTTGTCACCTCCTAAGCAATATCAGAGCTTTGCAAATGTCACTGGTACAAAGCCTTCAGATGTAGATACCTAAAGTGGTAGTTGTAGTCTAAGGACCAGCTCCGAAGGAAAGCTTGTGAGCTAGTGTAGGTTATTTGCTGTATCACAGGAACCGAACTTTTCTGAATTAGCCACCTAAGAACAGAATATGCAAATGTCGGAGTACTGAGCAGGGTGATTTCAACATCAGTCAGCTAGAAATTATAGAAATAGGTGTCTAATCATCCTTTCCCTTCCAATTTGAGAAGCTAACTCTGAGACACATTTAGCTGCCTGGATAAGATCTCATTTAGGAATCTGCCTTTCACACAGTAGCTTGGTGGTTAGAACAATTGCCACAGAAGCTGGAAATTTGGAATAAAACCTAATTCTCCTATCTCATAAGGTACTGCACTCAGTAGAGAAGAGCCAGATTTACATTCTGGTCCATACTCTTGCTGTCACCATAAGTTTTTTATCTAAAAGCAGTTTAATGTAAACTGGGTAGGGACACCAGTGCCCAGTTCTCCCTGCTATTGAGTACTTCAAGAACTGTGCCGTATTATTCTACAGCTGTTGTATGTGAATGTAGAATTCCTGCTCAGCACACACCTTTTGAATTCGTCCCAAGCTCTTCTGAAGCAAAAGTTTAAGTATGTGCTCAGTTCTTTTCTAAAGTTAGTCTGTATTTACAAAGTTTGACAGTCTGACTTAGAATGAACAGCAGCTGATTTTACTATCAATTATTTTTTTTTTTAAGTTAGTGTGTATTTTTTATACATTTCATTATTGTAGAGTGGGAAAAAAAAACACCAAACAACAAACTATCTTTGACAACGATAAAAGTACACAGATCCATTTTGTCTTGGCTAACAAACACAGGAAATATTCTATATCTGTAAGTAGAGAGCTAGCAACTTATTAATTCACATTAGGAATGAACAAGCAAATGAAATAAAAATTCCCCTGCAGAATTAAAAAAAGTTCTCAGTTTGACAGAGGGGATGAAACTATAAGACAGTAACATTGAACATAGTGATTTTCTACTGCATTTACCTCAGGCAATAGCACAGTGATATTTAAACAAGATAGTAATTATATGAAAAATGTCAAATAAAAAACATTCAAAATTCAAATTTATATAAGACCCTGTGAAAAGAAAGAAATATGTTCGTTCTCCTAACTTATATAAGTAGCTAACACAAATCCAAAGACAATTCTTTTTCAGGATGTCATGAGAGTTGTGGGTGTAACTGGTGTATCTTTGTTAAAAATGTAGTGTTCTTAGAAGTAGATTTACTTTGATGTCTCTTGTTACATGTCAAAGTCAGTATACGGTAAGTCATTTTATCTCTAGGGAGATTTTTCACCCTATATTTTTACCAGTCTCTGTAATTATTGAAGGGATGACTGAAAAATACCTTTTAATGACTTACATGGTCTACGTGTAAGATAGGCAAAGAATTGTGCTGTAGGAGCACACCCCCTGCACTTCAGCATAAGACTGCAGCTTTTCTAAAGTCCCCCACCTAAAATGCTTATACTGCAGAGGATAGATATCTTGGATTAATGGTTTCACTTCACAGATTCATCCCTATTGTGCTATACTGCTTCCTAATGTAGACATATCTTCTAATCTCTAAGTCTTCCATCATTTTTTTCTAAAGTAATTAGGTTCTCAATATTGTTTATGAGCTGCTACTGGTTTTGGAATTTTTTTCTTTTAAAAAAAAAGGCTATATTTTTTTCCTTTCTTAGGCTGCTAAATTGTTGTCAGGTACAACTGAATAAACAAGGTATCTCAATGACATCCAGGCAGTAACATATCAGAGCTGCTACCTGTTTTCACATCTGAAGAGGTATTTTTTTCTCAAGACAATCTCTGCTGCAATTTGGATCATTGTCTGATAACATCTGAAAATACTTCTTTTAACAAAACCAACAAAGTTTCATTCCTTAGAGAAAAGTTTTTGTGTTAGAAGGAAAAACATTGAGATCCAGGAATATCACTGATGGGAATTTATTGATATTCCATAGCGTGAATATCATGAACTACAGACCATTGGGAGGGATCACCAGTTCAATGGAAGATCATGATATGAGAAAAAATGGATGACATTGATGACTGTAATGTAGACGGAGAATGAAACATATTCGTGTTGAGTGCTGTATCATTACCTTAGAGAGCAATAAACTGGGAGCTAAATCAGATGGGAGTGAAAAAAAAGAAGTAAGAACCAGCTGTAGTAATCTATCAAGGAGAAAAACTCCCTCATGAAGCAGCTCCCTCAAAGGTAATTACAAACCTAGTACACATCAGGTAAAATTACTTCATCAGAATCAGTAGAAACAGAGAAATAATAATGTCCCCATACATGGAACTCTGAGTTTGGAATTTTAATTTATATTGAAATCTTCCAAACTGCTGAAAATATTCCCGTATTCTAAGACACGCACATTTTGTAGGATTTATTTTTCTGAGAAGCAGATGACACAATCTTGGGAGACTTATCAGACTAAACTTTTTGGGTTGGGTTCATTTCTATCCGTTTACTTCTAAGTTTGTTTTTCGGCCAGTGTTAGATAGCGTCTCCTCCAAAGCTCCTGCTCATACAAAAAAGACAGGAATTCTTGCTGAGTAAGTGAGACTAGCTATGAAGGAGCTGATGCCTTACAATAGATTAACTCATAGCAGTAAACTTAAAGGCAGACATGTAAACCTTTTACAATGTTGAAATAGAAATATCAGCATCCAAATTTAAATTAGTTTGAAGACAACAGCACTGAGTTTAATTTTGTGACATCATTCATTTGCACCATCTGAGAGAAAAGCTATTTGGAGAGATTGTGGGGGAGAAGGTGTTAACAAATGAGAAGTTTTAAGATCATACATCCTGTCATTGGGATAATGAAAACTTTTGTCTTCTATTCCTTTTGAAGAAGTAGAATTTTCCATGGAAATACCAATGACTTTCCTTCATCAGGGTAAGAGAACTAGGAGGATAAATATTTGATCAGTAAATTGTTGAAGATAAATAAAAACCACAGATCTTGTGCTAGAGTCAAAGGGATGACAAGAGAACCACTGATAGAAGTTGTCGGTATCCTTCTCTGCTTTCCAGTTGCTGACCCAAATAATTTAAAATGGTAATAAAAAATAAACATATATAAGCTGGTTACATAGGAGACAGCCACCACAAATGAACATAAATAGTGGTTAGGTCTTATGTCCTTGTTTGCTTATCTTTTGTCTCTTGTCCCTTAGACCAGAAAAACCCTTCTTGCCAACTAGGAGTAAACAAAAGACACAGTCAAAAATACCTGGTGTGAGAATTAATTATCAAATTAGAGATCTTATTTTTCATTTATAAACAAAAGACTTGGAGTAAAAAAAGGGCTAGTCTGGGAATTTCAGTAATGAAGATGCATACAGTAAGAGTGGCATCTTTGACCTACACGGTCTTGGCAGCCTTGTTGCATTTAGAATATGGCATAACTCAGAGCTCTGTAATAACGTCTTTCTCCAATAGGTCTCTAGTCTGTCTAGCATCCAGCCAGTATCAAGAGGTTAGGAGGTACTGTGATGCATGAGATGAGTCACTTGCCGCTGAGATCTTGGAAGCAAGACTAGTCATTAACACACATATTGTTGGCAGTCTAAACTGTTCCTGTATCACATCCCAGAGCTCTACAAGATGGGAACTCTCACCTTCACTTGCAGAAACTTCACTGCTCCCTGGATACTCACTGTGGCATTCCTCAAAAGACGGAGTAAATTGTGCTTGCTTGGCAGCGCAAAGCCTTCAGGCCAGCACAAATTTTCAGTGCCTCAGAGAAACCTTTGGAGTCATCTTACCAAGAATATTTTATCTTTTTTTAGAAACAGGGGACCTCTCTTGTGAACAGGCCTTATTGTTCCCTGATTTTGTCTAACAAGGTTCATGAAGGGAACGTGTTGCAGCAGAAGGAATGCTACCTGCAGCCTGTGGGTAAGTGGGCAAACAATAAAACTACTTACTCTCACCCCAACAGCTGTTCACACTAGTAGTAGTTAGGTAGAAATCTGCTCTAAGTAATGTTTTAGGCTGAGTATTATGTTTCATGCAGACAATAGTACGTTGAAACAAAAGTTGGAAATAATTTTCACTGCTAATGTTGTGAATAGATGATGTATTGCTCCTATTCAATTTCTAAAAACGTTTGCCCTTTTATGTCTCTTTCTGTTTGCATTTCTTTCCTTTTTGTCTCTTTATCATATTTTTTCATGGACCTTGTTTTGCCCTTCTTCCCAGAATTAAAACTTCACAAAGTAGTTAGACGGGGCCAGGTTAAGTGAGCATTAGAAATACTGTAAAGAAATATTTTCAATCCAAGAAAGTAAACATTTCCCAGCTTGGAAGTTATATCAATGTGTCTACTAAAAATACATTGTCAAATATGAAATGGAGTAAAAAAAAAAAAAATGAATGAAAGAAATAATTTTTGGGGGGCTCAAATGGTGTGATATTTAAGACATTTCGCATTTTAATTTATTTTGTTCTAAAGTTGTCCAATACATTATTTCACATTAAAATAAAATTCCTATTGGAATTTACTAATTACTCTATCTTGATAACCACATGGGACCTTAATTAAAAATTGTAATCCATTGCAAAGTGTACATGCTTATAAAGAAAACAAATTCAAATATGTTGTCAGATAAGTGGATTTTATTAGTTAAGCTAAAAAACCACATATATTGTCTAAGAAAATGATCTGAAAGCATGAAATTTCTTGATGTTGCAGTTGTTCTCTGCTATCCAGCAGTGAAAACAATAATTATTATAGGTTCTTCATGTTCTTAGGGTTGGCACTGATATTGTTCGCGTGAAGAATGCAACCATGCAAAAGCACAGTAGCACTTTAAAGGAAGAGAGGCTGCCAAAGTCTCTGATGAGGCTTGCCAAAAAAACTGTCACAGTAGGGTGTCTCTGCTAGCTCTCTATCAGAGTGCATATAGGTCCTGCTCTTAAGGATAATCACCTGCTACTGAATAGAACTATTCATTGAGGCTGAGGGAGTGACTAAAACAGTCTCAAGCCTTTCAAAATTGCAAAGCTGCCCATGTTCTTGTCTTCTCAGGAGTCTCCTGACACTTGATTAACTTGGGTTTAGTGCCATATTAACACCACAACCCAGCCTTGGAACTCGAGTCAACCAGCAGAAATTTGGGACAGGATGCCATATGAATCTTTACATGTGTCTCTGCAGCCATGTCCTCAGTCTTTCAATAGATCTAAAAAAAAAAAGAAAAAAAAGAAAAAAAAAATCTTCAGAGAAAATTCAGTCCTCCTCATGCCATCATCCTTCTTTTTTATTTTACATGAGACAAGGTTAATTGAGCCCAAGAATGAAAATAGTGTGGTGAACTCAGATATAAGTAACTCAGATGAGAGTAAGTAGCTAGTTCCCATGCATAAATTCTTGCTCTGATGTGAAAGAATTCAGATGAAAAGAGTGAGATGCTGATTTTGAGAGCCTACACACCTTGGGGGAATAGGTGCCAAAGGGAATGAGCTTGAAAAGTGGTGATAAATTGCACTCTCTGTATTTTGAACTGTAGGCTGGCAGTCAAACCATTCATCCACTAAGCAGATTTTCAAATCTTGGAGCAATTGGTGCCTCCTGTTCCAGCATACAGCAGTGGCCTTAATCACTGAGCTCTGTGACCTCCTGAGACACAAGCAGCAAGTTGGTGAGGAGAGCTGCTGAAAAATGTTTGCCTTTGCTCTTGCAGTTAAGTCATTGCATCCAGAAAAGTCACGTGACTGTAGAAAGGGTTCTCCAACTGTCCTTTGAATGGGACAGAAATTATATTCTTGCTCTATATCTCAGAACAGATATGTACTTCCTGTGACATTTGGTTATAAGGTTATTAGTCCGGGGAGTAAAGACCTGAAAAAAAATATCAGATTTACCTCTTTCCTGCTAAATGCCGTAACAACTAGGGGAGAGTCACTCATAAACTTGCTGTCTCTTCTCATACCATGACTCTTGCTTCAGAGAGGCCTCACCTCAGTGGGTGAGTGGAACGTGCTCTTTCCTGTGGCTGCCATGAAGATTATGGACAATGCTGTCTCAGGGCAAGTAATGGGCCTCCAGCTTCTGTGAAGAAGCGTTCTGAGCATTAAGCAGATGTGAAAGAAGACAGAAATATTTTCAAATTTTTCAGGAGAAGTAGATAGCTCACTGACTTACTACCCTCTGATTAAACTTGGAATTTATCTGGGCAATGGGCGTATATCTTTAGGAGACAGGTCTGAACAAGTATGGCCACTTTCAGCAGGAGCAAACTTTAAGCCACACAGGAAGGCATTTTATAGATTTACGTGTTGCAAGGATTAGGCAGGGCTGAAAAGAGATGACGTGGTTAATGATCTGGGCTGTAGTCAAGTTTGGGCTTCTAAATCCCAATTTAGACTGACCTTAAGTGAACCTTAAATTCTCTTAGTTTCATTTTAGGCTTAAATCTTATATTGAATCTGGCCCACAAGCTCTTTCTTGCATCTGGTTTGTGATGTTAGGCCCTCAAAAAGACTTTTTTCCTTTAAGTTTTGAACAGATTTTTTTTTTTTTTTTTTCCGAATAAAGTGTTTCTGCATGGAAAACATCTGTGCTGATTTATATATTTTTGTAGTAATCCCCTAATTCATTAGAAGCAGTAACTCCATTCAGAGGATTACTATGTAAATATATGTGCATAAATCTAGGGAAGTTAACTTTTAAAAGAAACAGACACTTTGTTTTTAGAAGTATTTTTATTTGTAATTTTTTTTCCAGCTTTGATAAATAAAGGTCTGAACTGCAGCGGAAAATGTAGAAATCGAGACCCTGATCCTGCACTGAATTCCAGGTGGCCAGGAGGTTTGCTGACACACAGGTCAGTGCAGGATCAGGCCCTAAAATTTGAACTTACAGGGGCTGACTTTTTATTCTGCAGTGTTCAAATGGATTGCTTAAAAAAACCTATAAATGCTTCATCTAGACAGCAGGGCAACATTTCAGGAACTGATTGCCCATTATAGTACTGACAATAAAATACGAAAATACCCCAAGGGAGAAGGAGCAGGGCCTTATGACTTTACTATTGAACTCAATGTGAAACTTACAATTTTCTGTCTCCACTTTGCAGGATGTGTCAGTTTTAAGTGGCCATTGCATTATGCTCCTAAGCCTCTTTCAAGGAAATCTGAAATAAGAGGGCTTATTACTGTGGAAAACCAGAGAAAATCATGGCAGAAATCTGAGTTCCACTATAATAAAGATTTCTTTCACATGTATAAAATTATATATATTTTTTCTTGTATATTGACTTCCCCCTCCCCCAAAATCAATCAACTGGAAGTAATATTCCTTTGATTTACATTTTCTGTGCTAGATTGTGAAAATGTGCTTTCCATACATAGAAGTGAGCATATCTGTTTAAGGGATCTTCTGAGATTTTTTTTTTTCAGAGATATTTTTAAAGGATCTCTGAAACAATACTCAAGGAGAACAAATCAGACTCATATACAGACTCACACGTTATCCTTTCCTGCATCAGAGCCAAAAAAACAATATACGCCCTCCTCCTCCCCACACTGAATCTCCTCCGTGAAACTTCCAGCAGTCTGTTGTAGCAGAGAGCACCTGTCTGGATAATGTGAAGGGATAAGGGAGTATGTTAAACAAGGGCAGAGGGAATTGGGGAGGGATGCAGGAGACACAGAGCTAATTGAAGCAAAGCATTTTATTAATCTAGAGTGCTGTCTCCAGGCATGCCTGAAATATAAATAATGATACTGAACTTCAAAGGCCTTATTCTCCATTCCTTGTTCACTCACAACTCCTACTTAAATATATGGAACTTCTAAGTGTATAAAAAATCCGGAATCATGCCATGAATAAGTTGTAAGAATCAATTAGCAATAAAAAACTTATACTGTTTACAAAAAAACACAAACCAACAACCAAGCAACGTTTATCTGGTCGGTTCTTTCCTATTAGTAGCATGAGTAGCTTGAACATCAAGGTATGTGATTTTGACCCTCTGGAGAGCCATCTAAAAGCCTGAATCTCCTTTGAGACTTTATTGTTTTCCAAGTGATTTATTCTGTTGATCTATTCTGCTGCCATTTGACACTGTGCATACATGGAACATAAAGGATTGTGTAGAATCTGACTACAAAGTTGTGCAGCTTCTCAGATGGGCTCCAGGATTTAGGTTGTGCATTTTAAAACTCTTGTATTGTTTCAGCGTCTTTGCATATTGAATTATGTTAATTTCATTAAGTAAACATTAATTACCTGATGGTTTTGCAGAGCTTTGAAGCTGTAAGGTATTCTGAAAGTGATCATGATTAATTATAATATGTACTATTATTATTTCATCTTTATTTTTCAAAAGGTGAAGAACTGGTTATCCTTTTCCTTAAAGGAATCCACTTACACAGAGGCACAGTACCCAGTTATGCATCTGCCTCTTCAAGGGATGGTGATAAGGATATCATTTGATGAGACAGGGCACACAATGGGAAATACTGTTGCACAAATAGGCCAGTTATTGTTACCTTTAGAACCCCAAATCTGGAGAATTTATCATTTTTGTGTTCCTCTAGCAACATCATCAAAATGAACACTCCCAATCACAAATAAAGGCTGGGTGGAGAACAGATAGAGAACAGCTCTGAGGAGAGGGCCATGGGGGTATTTATTGATGAGAAGCTCCACATGAGCTGGCAATGTGCACTTGTAGCCCAGAAGGCCAGTTGTATCCTGGGCTGCATCAAAAGGAGCATGGCCAGCAGGTCAAAGGAGGTGATTCTGCCCCTCTACTCCGCTCTGGTGAGACCCCACCTGGAGTACTGCATCCACTTCTGGAGCCCCCAACATAAGATGAACATGGATCTGTTGGAGTAAGTCCAGAGGAGAGCCATGAAGATGACCAGAGTGCTGCAGCACCTCTCCTACAGAGACAGGCTAAGAGTGTTGGGCTTGTTCAATGTGGGGAAGAAAAGGCTCCAGGGAGACCTTATAGCAGCCTTCCAGTACCTAAAGGAGGGCTACAAGAAAGCTAGAAAGGGTCTTTTTACAGGGGCATGTAGTGATAGGACAAGGGGAAATGGTTTTTAAACTGAAGGAAGGTAGATTAAGATAAAATATAAGAAAGAAATTCTTCACATGAGAGTGGTGAGGCACTGCAACAAGTTGCCCAGAGAAGTTGTGGGATGCCCCATCCTTGGAAGTGTTCAAGGCCAGGTTGGATGGGGCTTTGAGCAACCTTGGGTAGTGGAAGGGAAAGTTTCCCTGCCTTTGGCAGGGAATGTGGATCTAGATGATCTTTAAGGTCAATTCTGGCCCAGACCATTCTATGATTCTATGACATCCAAGGACTCATCTCTCTGTGAACTGCAGAGAAAATGTTTTTATTCATTTTCTTGTGTAACTTCATGTATTAGGTGGGATATAATCACTGAATATAACATGGGAGAGACTAAAGTATAAAGCTGCTACGCATCTTTCTCAATTCTATTTAAATATTAAAATTCACATGAAATTTTTGAGGTTGATTTGATTTTAAAATTTCAGTGGCAGACTGCTTTCTAAACGTTTTCTGTTATTGAAAAGGCTTATGTAGCCTGCTGAGGTTGCCTTAAAACATAAATAATAATTGACTTGTTTATATTTTTTAATAAGGAAAGTATTTCATGGAGAAATGGGAGTTCATCCAAAACAATAGAATTTGTGAGAAAATGTCTATTTTAATTAAATTGATTGGAATCCATGATCACAGCATACAGCAGGAGAAAGCTAGTCTCAAGCTTTATTTGCTTTCTATTATAACTAAGTCAAATTTAAACAAAATTGTTTTCTATATTAATCCATTTATTGGGTGTCCATTGTGAGGTGTTCATAGTGGGGGCCTGCAGGTGTGGAGTGGCCAGATACATGCCAGATACAGCTGGTTCCAGCTAGCTTCATCGGACCCACCACAGGGAACGGCTGAGCCCTGCAGCCAAGATGGTGGCACCTCACGGAAAGTGTATTTAAGTGTATTTAAGTGTATTCAAGAAAGGGCAAAAAGCACTGCACTTCATCTATGCAGAGAGGAGTGAGAAAAACATGAGGGAAACAGTCCTGCAGACGCCAAGGTCAGTGAAGAAGGAGGGCTGGAGGTGCTCCAGGTGCTGGAGCAGAGATTCCCCTGCGGCCCGTGATGAAGACCATGGTGAAGCAGGTTGTCCCCCTGCAGCCCATGGAGGTCCATTATGGAGCATGTATTCACATTGTAACCTATGGAGGACCTCATGTCAGAACAGGTGGATGTGCCTTGAAGGAAGCTGTAACTGCTGGAGAGGCTGCACTGGAGCAGGGGAAAAGTGTGAGAAGGAAGGAGTGGCAGAGAGGAGCTGTTATGGACTGACCCCAACCCCCCTTTTCCCACCCTCCCGAACTGCTCAGAATGGAAAGGAGGTAGAGTCGTCAGGAATGAGGCAGCAAAATTGAGCCTTGGAAGAAAAAGGGGTGGAGGGAAGATGTTTTAATTTAGTTTTTGTTTCTGACTATCTTACTCTATTTTTAATTGGCAATAAATTAATCTTCCCCAAGTTTAATCTGTTTTGTCTGTAATGGTAATTGGTGAATGACATCCCTGTCCTCATCTCGACCCATGAGATTTTTCATCTTATTTTCTTGCCCATTCCTCTGAGGAAGAGGAGTGAGAGAGTGGCTGAGTGGGCACCTGGCAGGTAGCCAAGGTCAACATACTGTAATGACTCTTCGCCTAAAAAATGTTTGAGGATTTGTACTGTGCAATTTTCTGGAGATATTTTCATGAGTGCTAATCAGACCTGAGTTTTGTTCTTTACTTAGAGAAAATATTTTCTTCAAATGTTGTCATAGAAGGTAAAATCTAAATTAGCCTCTTTTTCTTCCTGAATGTCTTTTCTTCAGTGTTCTCTAAACAGCTTGTTATGCAATTACCCATGTGTCTGCACTTGAGGGACTTAACTCTGGTTTCAGACTTCCATTGACTCCTTCAAGTTAGAGGGCAGAGAATCACATCTCCAATCTTCTAATTTCAATGGTCTTTCTGTATGCCATTTCAAAGGCTGAAAGTTTTTAAAAAAATCTTTTCCCTTTGCTCTCTGTCTTCAGAGATAAAAGAGCAGCTATTATTTCACTAGTCTGACTCTCCTTAGTGTAAAACACACTAGAAAGATATTGGAAACTACTTCTTTATGAAATGCTCTTCTCTGCACACTTTTCTCTCAGGGGAGTTGAGAGAGTAAAGAATAAGAAGCTGCTAATGCTAACTTTCTGAAGTATTTCTGTAAGCAAGGCTTCTAAGAGCAGTACAGCAGTATTTGATAGCTGGAATGGGAACGTGGAAGGGAGAAACTACAACAACACCCCAAACGGGATATGTTTTTTTACTAGGGTAGTTTACATTGGTATGGTTGCAGGGTACAACCTCACCAACAGTTCTTAAGTAGTAATGAATATAATTTGCAGACATAAATGATCCCATGAAACTAACAAGTCTGTTTCAATGAATGAAGTTAGACACATGCTAAGGTATCTGCTCCAACTGAAGCTTAGCTAATAAAAGAGACATCTCTTCTTCATGCAAAGATCATTTCAGCTCCACTAGTGGACACTTGTTGTTATCAAGTGGAGGAAAAATGGGAAGGGGAAAGGGAACAACTTATCGTTATGGGACAGAAGACAGAAGGAGCACCAGCAGGGGTGAGATGAAGCTAATGCCACACATGGAAGCAGCCAGAGCATTCAAAATGTCTTGGAAACAATCATGTATTCCAAGGCTATGGGAAGATTACAGTATGGAAATAAGTTCCTATGAGATTGAATTGGAGAAGACTCTATGCTGGGAAGGAAGGTCCATCAGGGAAAAGTTGCCTGTGGTAGAAGAAACGGATGAGCAGAAACTGCAGAGATGTAGTTAAGGTCAGCAGTGGGATATTTTTTTTTTTTAAAGATGTTTGGAATTCTTCTTGTGCAGCAATGGGTAGCCAAAATCGAGGACAAGGCTGCTGATGTGTGATGCTGGAGGTTAAAGTGGTGTGAGATGTGTCACCAAGCTGGAAAATTCTTGTGACGTTTTTCAGGACCAGTGGAAATTTGAAGTATATTCAATGCTGTTATTGGGCTGAAAGGGACATGGCTGAAAAAAATAATAATCAGCATATAACACTGTTCCATTCCATTGAAATGTCTCTGGTTTTGCTAATGTTTGCCTAATGTGTACTAGCACAGTAGATGCATTGTAGAGTAACCATTACTTCAATTATGAGACATAATGGAAAATCACTAAAAGATTTTTAATGATATTTTTATGTTACTATTTAGATATATAAAGAAGTAATGCTTTTACAGTTGCTTTTTGCACATCAGGCTAAATTACAATAAGGAAATAATTAAAGCAGGCTGATGGTCTGTTGATTTTGCCATGCATTTTTCTATTAGTCTTCTTCACTGAGACCTGGCCTAGACATTTTGTTTCACAGAGTACCGATCAGAAACAATGGTCTGTTTGGGGAGAGAAGGAAGAAGAATCTGGATAGCAAAAAAGAATGGATTTAAATGCATGTAATGATATGTAGGTGCCTCTGTCCATAGTCACAATTCTTTGAATCCCTGAAAAGCTGCTTCTCAGGTTCTTTGAGTAGCTGGAGATATGTATACTGTGGCTGTCCACCACTGGACATATTGACAGTGAGGTCGAGGATGAACTTGCCTGTGATTGTGGTTTTCATCCAGAAACAAGAAGTTTTTCAAGAAAAACACCATTAGAGTCTCAGTCAAGAGGAGAGAAAATGACAGTATATCCTACTACCAGCCTGGGTAAACTGACACTTACATACTTGTATTCTCCGGTTGTTCTCCAATTAGTGCTGAATATGAGATACAGACACTGTGTCTGGAACTCTCTGGGACTTCTCAACCTATAGCCAAACATCCTAGACACTTGGATACATAACCATACTCTGGTCCAAAATATTTCGTACTCTACATTATATGGTAAAATGAAGAACACTTCTTTTCAGAAAGTATATTGAAGAATCCGTGTTAGATTTTTTTTTCTATTTTTCTCTGTTCTGTTTTCTGAACCTGTAAAATATTTAATCTAATATTCAGTTTTTGTGGCATGTCTTTTTTTAATGACTTCCAAGTTATATAAAATTCCTGAGATGAAGAGTGCTATAGACAGCATTTATTTATGCATTTTCCTAACTCAAGCCCAGAGACAGAGGACCTCTGCATTTTTCTAGAACATATTGAGACAGAATATAACCAAAAGAGAAGATAAAGCCCTGGAGCTTCCATGAGCCATTTTAATGGTTCAGTCAGTGAGCTGTTTGAGCAAATAGACAGTTTCCCCAGATTTGTTAGATTTCTTTGCTGTAGAATCTATATACTGTTACAGATGGAGCAACAGGTTCCTTAATCTTTCCACAGCAAATAACTGGCTCTTTTTAGAAATATAAAAATGTAGTAGCTTGGTCTTTTCATAGGCAGCCTAAATTTACTAGGCTAACTAGCAACAAGCACTTGAGTTTAAATTATTGGGATTTCCACAACTGGAGGTAACAGCAAGATCAATCATGATAGTGGAACATAAGAATTTATGAGATATGTTTGAAGTCCTACACATAAACATTGTGCACTGACAAATACTATAGCTAAACAGAAACTACACAAATGGCATAAAGTACTTGTTAAAGAACAGTGTTTCAGTTACTTTATTTTGTGATGCAAAATAGAAAAAATCCATTAAATTATTAATATTACAGCTTGCTTAAATGTCTTTCCCATTTATTATTTGAGCTGCCATGAAAAGGAATTCTAGATCATAAAAACATTGGTCCTGATTTTATGAAGAATTCTTAGTTTAAAACAGGTTTTCTAAATAGTGTTGAACTAATACAAGTCTACAAAAAAACCAATTCTGCCTGGGACTTGATATCTTCTTTGTTAAGTTTGGTCACATCAGTGGTAAATATTTTACCTTTTACTTGTATCTTTTAGTATTTTTTTCCTTTACAAGCCTCAAAACTTGTTGATGATGTGTAGTTGAAAAATATGAGCTGAAATTTTTCCTTTCCTTTGGCCATGCATATCATCTCACTGCATAGGAACTTATCTCCAGATGGTTTTCTAAGGGAAACTGTATGACTCTATAGAAGATTTCATAACTTTTTGTCATCCATTGCTGTTAAGCATTGACCTATTTAATCCAGTTAGTTTTCTCAATGATTAGAACTATTTTTTATATAATGAATTCTTTCCAACATCCTCCATTATATAGTTAGAATTAATTTATTCTATTCCTTTTCCATTCTGTTTTGTATCAGCTCTTAATATTTACAGATTTATTATCTGCTTTTATTCTTTCAGCTGATTTGCCTTTCTGTTCCTACTGCTCATCAGAAAAGACAACACTGCACTTTTAATAATGGCAGCATTTAAGTATGTGTTTAAGTGTTACTTATAATTGTGTGTGCCATAATTGCAGTTGTAAGATAATCTTCATTAAACTTCCCATTCTAAACTTGCTAAATTTTCCAATAGATCAAGGAATGTAATTTTTCATGAGTGATGGTTGTTAAATGACCATATCTGTATATGACATGTTGGATATCAAATCCCATATATTAGCTAATACAATTGAGCTTTTATTACAATGTAGAAACAAGTAACTTTCCAAAAACACTTGGCATCACTGGCAAGTCATAATATAATCTAGGTGTTCTTGTGTGAATTTTCTCATAAAACATAGGTTTAAACTGATGTTGATAATCATTGTACACTGAGACATCAATTGTTGTGAATTTTGTATTTCTTCATTAAATGTTTTATGGCATAGTTTTCCTCATTAGCCAAAGTTCATATGGGACAATTTGGATTATATTGCCACAGCAAGGCGGAATATGTACTTCCAATTATAATCCCTGTAGATAATCCACCATCTGAATTTATTGTAGTGGAAAACTAGTCATCTGAGACATATAGGGTAAAGAAAATAGTAAACAAGTATAATTCTTTTAATTTATCTTTACATCTGCAGCAAGTAGACATCTAGAACTGAGATATTTGTGTAGGCTTCTTTTATTATTAGTGGAGAGCAGAAGGCACTCAGTCTGTGATTCATATAATCCTAAAGTAGATATTTACAGTTAGTCACATAAATTCCATCATCTACTGCCTATTGATGTCCATTAGATATAAAAAAATTGCAAGTGACTAGTAAGTAAGCAGATATCTTGTAGACTTTTAAAGTAAGTGAGACGTCTCCTGACCGCTTACTTAAATGCTGTGGTATAAATATATTATGTTACTGCATATTTTGTTGCTAGTTATTCTCAGCTATTACAATATTTTTGTTTTGTGCAAAATATATATCTATAATACTCCATACTTTATAAGGCTACATGGCAGAACTATTTAATCTTTCCACTAAAATGGTATTTTTATAGCTCAATTGTATTAGCTGGTAAAATATAATAGTTTAAATTTTTCATAGTTTGCATTATTTTGTGTAAAAAACCCACACACTATAAAAATATTTCTTTTTTTAACATCAAAATATTTTTGGCAATTCAGTGAATCCTAAGAAAATGTTAATTTCATACAAAAGTAAATCTCTTCTTATAAGATGGGTGAAGAGCAAATATAGATTTAATAAACCTCTCATTAATAGAAAATTATTAAGAAAAAATATATTTTAGATGTTACTTATTTTGAGGTTGCAACATTATGAGATCTGTTTATTAATGATCATCTAGAAAAAGATCAAACTCACTTTGAAAGCATCAAAGCAAAATGAAAAATATTATTTTTCTGAAGTTTTCTGGCATGCCACTATTGTCGTGGTTTAACCCGAGCCAGCAATATAACCACAATAACCACTTGTTCACTCTTCCCTCCCTCAAATAAGTGAGAGAATCAGAAGGGAAGGGAAAAATATGGATTGAGATAAATACAATTTAATAAAATAACACTGATCTACTACTACTACTATATATAAAATGGAAATAGAATAGAAAATAAGAGATACTCAATGCAATTCCTCACAAACTCCATCCACAGTGAGCAGCCAGGCCCAGGAAGCAGCACCTGGTCCCGAACAGCCGATCTCAGAGAGAGAAGAGAGAAAAAGGCAGAAAAAAGGCAGAGGCCTCTGCAAAATGGCAGAATGGTGAAAGGCCCAAATAAAGAAACTCCTGAACAGAACTCCACTAAGTGAGTCTCCATCCTGGCTCCAAACTTGAGACCAAACCTAACTGGAAGATCCTGACTCTCCTTAAATACAAAGCATGAAGCTAATGGAATGGCTCTTATTGCTCAGTCTGGATGTCAGTCAAGCTCTGCCCCATCTATGCCCCCCTTCCCAGCTGCCTTACACCTGTGGGCAGAGCTCAGAGGCCTTGGCTCTCAGACTAGAGCAATTAAAAACATTAATTCTGTCCTGGGCTGTTATCTTCTTGTTCTTAAATTAAACCCAAGCAATGACCATGCTAGCTATGACAAAGCAAAGTTTCTAACTGCATGAAGAACAATTAACTCATTTTAGTCAAACCAGCACAACTGTATATTTCCTTTTTCAGTAGCCTACTGTCGTCACTTTCTTTTTAAGACTTTGTTTTCTTTAGAATCACATTTACTGTTTTTGTTCCATAGATCTCTTTTTCCTTGTTTCCCAACTTTTTTAAGTTTCATTGAATCGCAGAATCAGAGTGAACAAAAAGAATTACCCTGTTCTGTCTCAGCTGGGACAGTATCTGCAGCTGCATTACAAACGTGAGAAGTGAAGCTTGTAAAGGGAAATTGTTTCTGTTTCCTTTATAAATAACAAGTAAGCTCACCAGTGGAACTAAAATCTTTAAGACGAAAGTACGATTTGTATCCAACCTCATTCAGTTGCAAGACTTTTCAGTACCTTCCTACTGTATTTTTGCTGATCTTAAGCCATGAATCTTAACAGCTGCTGTTATTTAAATGCCTATCCTTCAACAGGAAATTAATACAAAATTATGTAAAAGAAGGACGTGACAATAACTGTGCAAAATTAACAGAGTTCTATACTAAAGACCATTTTCTCTAAACCCCTTATTCTTTAACATACTTTCAGGTCTTAGGTGTTTGTTTGACATCAGTGAAATTTTTTGTGAGTATTTAAATAGAGAAACCTCTATATTTCCAAGAAAGATTCTAATAATCACATTTATTGTTTGCAAAGAAAAATGAAGATATGTACTGTAAGCACATATTTCAGTGCTGATTGGTAGTTATTCATCAAGTACAGACAGAAAATATCTGGTAAACAAATACTTAAAGTAGGTTAAATAAGACATAAAATACACATATTAATGAGGGAGAAGAGGTATTAACTTTCCTTGTTGCAGTGCTTTTTGTTCCCAGGCTACTCTGTCTTTCAATCCTGATAAAAAAGCAAAGCAAGTAGTAAAGGTCTCAATATAAAACAGTAACTTTGGTTGCAGTTATAAAACAATAGAAATGTTTTCTATTATTTTGACTGCAATCAATCCATGTTTTCTTGTTACAGTCTCGGAATGACGGATCAGAGAAGAATTTACCAAAAGTATTAGGCCATATCTAATCTCAATTAATTTAACAATCCACAAGCCGCTAATTTTATTGTAACTCTATGCTGGCACCAAAACCAATATGATCTCAGAATATAGGGTTATATATATTGAAGTATATTGGCATGTACTGAAAAATTATGAACAAATTATTATGACTTATTTAATTAAATTTTAGTTGTATTTTGATTTTGTCCTTTCCTTTACATTTTTTCCATATCTACTCAGTCTTTAAATTTTAAAATGTCAAATGGAAAAATTCTTATTTGGTCATAGAAATAACGCAGAATAACATGAAGAAATCCTTCACCACGAGGGTAGTGACGCACCCAGAGAAGCTGTGGATGTTCTGTCTCTGGAAATGTTCAAGGCCAGATTGGATGGGGCTTTGAGCAACCTAGTCTAGTGGAAGGTGCTCCTGTCAATGGCAGGGGGGTTGTAACTAGATAATCTTTAAGGTCACTTCCAACCCAAGCTATTCTCTGATTCTATGAAATGAAGACAGAAGAGAACATCTGCCATAGTTGTATGAACTTTGCAGGAACAGTCATAGAAACTTTTTTTTCCTTAAATGTGTGATTACACTTAATTGTTATATTATTATTTAACTGCTTTTTTCCTTAATTTTTTTTTGCTGATTTGGTTTAATATATGTTCCACATTGCTTATCGTCTAACACTTTTTAAGAATGGGGTTATGTTTAAACTAGCTATAACTCTAGTTAAGACAGAAAATAATCTCTAGATGAATTAAGTTTTAGAAAATTTTCATTTATGACAGTTGAGCAGAACCACAGAAAAATAAATTTTCTCCTATATTAATGAAAACTCCCCCACATTTATATTTCTTACTTTAACTCTGGAGAGGGCTTTTATTTTTCAGAACCTGGCCCTTACTCTATCATTTGCACATCGTATTTTACTGAGACTGCAAATAATGTCACCCTATGAGGTTACTTACATTTGCATATCCATGTTGTACTGTAAAGTGACATTTAGCAGCATTACTTTTTTGGCTGCCTTTTTCTCATCTTGCATAATGTATTTTTCTTACATTAGAAGCTGAGGCACAGGAAAATTTTAAAGTTTGAGTGCACCTGTGAGATGGCAGTGTGATAGACACCTGTGAAATAAATGCAGACTTATGGTGAGGGGTGTCAGGTGCAAGCCCCTAAAATGACATTTTATAATATGGCAGGCTTAAATGGTAGAATGTGGAACAATCAGAGAAAAACATTACATCATGTAAAACTGTAGTACAAGGGGAAAAATGACAACTGTGCAAAGCTGCAGCTGATCCTGTTTGCCATATGGTGTGTCACTCACTGTAATAACACATTCCCTCAGTAAGTGCCCTTAAATACCAGGGAGTGAACAAGGCAGTACACAGATTGCAAAAGGAATCTGTAATCATATACATTATGAACTTTATTCTTTCAGGAATCATCCTACCCTTACATTAATAGAATACCCTTTAAAAAGGCATGTATCTTAGAACATTCCCAGGGCTAGATAATTTAAAATCTACTTGTGCAAATGGTTAAAATCAAGACTTCCTCAGTCAATGAAAAAAACAAACCAAACCAAAACAAAACAAAAAACACCTGTGAATAAATAACTGCTGTAATTTTTCTTCCCCTTCCTTTTCAGGATACTGTGATTTTCACACAAATACAGGGTTTGTATATTTACATGTTTTTTTCAGTGTATTCTCTTCTAAGTGATTCTGATGAGAAACCAGCCAGCTCAAGTTTTTTGAAGGATGATAATTTGCTCTTTATCACAGATGTATGGAAACTGTTTAACTGTTCATCATTCCTCACAATGCAAAATCTAGAGAGTACTCAACACAAGTTTCACGCAGCAGTTCTGAAATAAACAAAGAAAGTGCTTTGTTGTATCACGCCTGTAATTAAATTGTGGGACTCATTGCCACAAGATGTTGCAGAAGCCAAAAGTGTAATTAGATTCTTAAAAGGACTGAGGATGGGCTCATCCTCTCTATTGAACACAGAAGTCTGGAGCCTTCATCTCAGGAAGTTCCTCAGACTCATAATGCTGCAAGAACACATCAAGATAGAGGATCACTTCAGGCATGCCTGTTTCCTATACTCATGTCTGCTGAAGGAATGACGCTGGGGGAGATGAATCCTTGCCCTGATCTGATCTACTGTTTTATGAAGGTATTTACTTTGGAAGAATTCAGATCCAGTACTGAGTTACTCAGTTATTTCCTGGGTCTTTCACTAGATACTGAAATACAGAAAACCAAGAAAATAAAACCCATTTAGTACCTTTTTTTTTTTTCTTTTCGAAAAACTACAAAAGCAAGCTGAGTGTAAGGCAAAAAGGAAACATTATGTTATTTATTCTTCTTAGAATGGGCGAGTTTTTAGAGATAGGTGAGTGAGTTTCTATTCTGACACACTATGAGGGACAAATTCAGTCCTTTATTCATCATATGAATAAAAGACTGTTTTGGCATTATTTTCTGATTTTAATATCTTCTTCATGAATCCTGCAGTTCATTTGTGTGCTAGAACCATCCTTGTCCTATGGAATTGTGAACAGATAACAGGAAGTTAAACTTTTTTTTTTTTTCTGCTTTCAGTTTCTAAGATCTTCTTCCCTGGCAGGAAAGTACTTTTCAATCAGCTACTTTGTGAGAAATCAACCCTTCTCCCAATTTTGTTGATAGTATTTCTGGCTGTACACTGTTACTTAAGCAAAAATTTGAATGGTTTATCTGTATCACCTTTGTGATGTAGCTAGTGTGGCAAATGAGTTAAAAGGTAGCACTAAGATCTCCGTGTAGGAGATTTGCACTTGTTATTTTTTCCAACAACTTTGACCTTGAACACATGAGTCAGCACATTGTTTTTTCCTACTGACTGACAGATCCAATTCTTTATAAGACTTCTCTTAGTCAGTAAATGTCCTAATTCTACTTCTCACGCTTTTCATGTCCCTGCTCACCATGGGCTTACGGGACCATCACTCATCTCAGCTTTCTCCCACAGCTTATGTGATCCTGAGACTTTTCTCTGATCAGTTTGTAGGTTTATATTTTTCTACAACCTATTTCCTCTGAAATGACAGCTCTCTTCTGCCAAAATTTCTGTCATCACTAGTAGTGCAAAACGTTGGAGAACGCCCTCTTTATTTTTCCTGTTGCTCTTTTCCACAGTTACTATAGTATCATTGGTTGCTTCTCTCTATTCTTCCTCAGTAATACACTGACTGAACCAGAGCAACTGACCTGATGGTTTCATCATCTGGGATCGCAGACCTGCCTTTTCAGTCATGGTATTTGGTATCTGTGGATCACGGTCAATATCAGTCTTTGGCAGAGTTTTTACATTTCAGGGTACTATCTCGTCTATGTAATTTGCTGATAGTTTGTCAGGAGCTGACAAGAGTGAGCTTCAAGTACATTTTCTTCAGCTGTAATATTGGAAGAAAATGTTAGTCAGAGCAAGCAGATTATCTAAACAGAGCTTGATGAGTCTGTGTCCCTGCTCATTGATCTTTCTTAATCTATGTTTGCTTAATTCATTCTAATCCACGACCTTTGCTCCCACTTTAGCTTTGCGGTGCCCCACATTCAGCAGCGCACCATGCCTCCACAGAGTGTCAGTGCATGAGGACTCCACGATAATATCAACCTTGGCCATTGTCAAAGAGAGGAGACCTCGATGGCAGTCAGTTTAACTGGCGTTTCTTTATGGAAGATTAAAACAATTACAGCTGTAAAAGGAGTACATCACATTAAGGTTAGAGTTCCGTCCCTATATAGGGGTGCCAATGCTTCCTCGTTTTTTAAATATGATCTTTGAAATGATAAATTAAATAGCAATTGAATGGTAGAACATAGCTAATGTGTCAGTAATTGTA
This sequence comes from Caloenas nicobarica, assembly GCF_036013445.1. Classification (NCBI taxonomy): domain Eukaryota; kingdom Metazoa; phylum Chordata; class Aves; order Columbiformes; family Columbidae; genus Caloenas; species Caloenas nicobarica. The sequence goes on from NC_088245.1 coordinate 179,781,780, forward strand.
TTTTAGTGTCATATAGGGGGTTTTTGATAGCAATATAATAACAAGTGAGAAATTCAGCTCGTAGGTTGCAAGGGATAAATTTGTGAAATGTATAGTGAAAGCTGGATGCTTTTATGTCATAAATATACTGTTTTCCTGATGTAGAAGACAGGGATACATAACTATGTATTTTTTCTAGATTCCACTAATTGACAAACTAGCTTTTGCACTACAAATCTTCTCACTTATTAGGACATAAAACTAAAATGTTGAGTGATATTATATAAAAGCTTTTCAGCTGACTTTCCACCTTGGAAGTGCAGGTAATTTTCACTCCAGAACACCATTGTGAGTCAGTATATACAGACTACTTGGAAGTAGAAAGATTTTATCTTTTATTTATTTATTTATTTTTTAATTTGATAGACATGTATTGTATCGTTTAACATACATCTGGGATACATCCCTTGGAATCTTATTTACGAATATTATACTCTCCCGCCTGTCTTCATTTGCACAGTGTATCATATACAAAATGATTGTGTGGCTTTGAGTGTCCTCAGTGTGCTATAAACAGGTATTAACATACATATCTTTAAGTACAATGAACTTGGAAAGAGACTGGGCCAACACAAATTTAAATGGAGAATTAGAAGAAACACAGGTAGATCTGGAACAGAGGAATAGCAGAAGTAGATAAAAATGTTAGACAAAACTGCTATGAAAAGTTACATGTAATTACTCTGCAAGCCCTGGAGTAGTTCCACAGAAACTTGAACACATAATACTTCATGTAGCAAATAGAAAATGACACTTGCCAGAATCTGATCTTGACAGAATTATTTGAGTAATATTTATAGTATGATCGAACAACTTCCTCATTATTTTAGGCACTAAGAGGTTTTCCAGAAAGCTCTGTCTGCTAGTTCTTATTATACTCTCTACTTTCATAAATGGAGAGGAGTATAAGAAATACCATTGCATTTAGTTTTTAACCTTTTTATCTAGGTTCTTGGGCGGTCTGCACTTCATGGGTGTCTGAGTAGTTTATTAAAAGTGAATTCCTTTACTTTTCCAAGGAAGCATAACTGTTGTTGAAAAGAGAGAAAACATAGAAAACTGAGGCACAAAGAAACTGAAAGCAAGATCTTTAAAAGCATTCAGGAATCTAGAAGACAAACTGGGCAGAACTGACATGTTTCAGTCTCAGAAAATGGCAGGATGGCTGGCACTGAAATTTTCACCATTTCAGATGAATTATTTGTTTAATTTAATATACTGTTACCACACATGCCAAGGAGATTCACCATCTTGCTTGTGTGGAATATCTAGCATACCTTTTCTGGCCAAGATTTATTACTAACATTAGTCTGGCACAGATCACAGAAGTCACAGATGTAGATACTTTTGTACAGCATCCTAATGGTTAAATCATTTTTCCAAGGAACAGTTCCTCTGTCATGTTAGCCTAGAAGACCTCTAACCCTGTCTCTTGGAGCAGGTGGAGCTAAGTGATGAATGTGGGCGTCCCTTGCCATTAAGCATCTTGTGTGTTTTATACTCAATAATAGAAGCATCACAGGACTAGAGGAAAATAAAAGGAGAAGGAACCTGGGCATGCATCCTTATTTCTACCATTCTAGGCACTGTGAGGGCAAGCCTGGCTTTTAGCTTCTTTTCACGGAACTGCTTCATCATCATATCCATTGAGATCTAATGTAAAATTCAGAAAAATTCCAAGTTCAGGTTTTGTAATTACTGTTTCTCAGGTCTGTGCTCTGGTATTTAAATTGCAATATCAGAGTTCTCTTTGCCTCATTTCCTTCCACCATGTTTCTTGTAATCTTGGCTACATATTGGTCATACCTCAGCAGCTGATGTGTTGGGTTCCCTTTCTTTTTTTGCATTCCCACGTGCTCTGTAATCTGAAAGGTATATGCCTAATATGTAGGGTCTGTGTTGCCTGGATGAAAGTGATATGTACCCTCTCATCCATTTCATCTTGTGGCTACTGTCCTCACCTCCTGACTTTGGGCTTTTGGGCTTTTTTTTTTTTTTTTCCTCTCCTGATGAAACTGTCATTGCTGTGAATTGCAATTCACATGATGTTACAATCTTTGAGAAGTAAAGACAAGCAAAAGTGAGAGTCGTAGCCCATAATCTCCTCACTTAGGTACCCAACCATCTATAAGTACCTAAAATGAAGGACTAAATTATTAAGACTGGAGTTGTCTTAGCTTTCTCTGTAGTTAGTACAGCAAAGGAGGCTTCTCCAGACACAATTTATGTCTCTGGAGAGGGTGAAAGAGAGAGGCCTCCAGAGAGACCATGTAGTCAACTTAGATAGTTAAATCAGGTTTCTAAATTATAAAAATATAAAAGATATGTTTGAAGATTATTAGACATTTGAACCTAGGTGAGGTGAATTCTACATATATTTAATTTTTATATATATGTATTTATAGTGTATAAATTATACTAGTATTGATAGGTCCTTATAGAAATACCTGTTTTCATTTTGTTTCTTGGAACTTATTAGTATTATTTGGGTATCAAGTAATTTCTCTCTCCAGCTCAGTTTTGGTCTCAGTGTACTGACTGCCCATGGTTTATAAATGTTAGTGTGTTCCTAGGTTCTCTTCTGACCCAAACACTTCCCTCCTAAATTAAATCCAAGCATCATTCAGTGGATTACACATTTCAACAAACGCTTTCTAAAGACATTACAGATGAAAGGGATCTGTCTTCCCCTGCCCTGGTCAGTCCTTCATTATTATCTGCCAGGCTGGGGACCTTCCTAGAGTCCCCTTTGTCTTTGGTCACCCCTTCAAGATATGTGACATATAGCCACATTTTCATGCTATAAAAAAACCTTTCAGGTGGGCTGCAAGAAAATTGTCTTATTATTTCGGATACATTAATTTAAAGCCCTCTCCTCAACCCTTCCGTCAATAAATACATACACACACCTACATAAACACACACACAGATCAACAAAAATATGTTTAAATATATATTTTATATATGCACACACATATATATATTTACAAATGGATGCTTATATAAACTATACAAGGCCCAGACAGGATCTGAAGTCAAGAACTGCTCATGCAAATACAGCTAATCTACCCTAGAGGAGAGCACTTCTAAGGCTGGCTGCCAAGCATTTCTCCCTGGGGTGGATGCAGTTAGAAGGGTAGATGTAGTCTGATTTTCTACAAATTGTATTCGCGACTTCTCTATACTAGAAAATGTTGTGTTTCATCAGGCCATTCTCTCATCCTTCTTTTTCTACTTTTTATTTCATGTACCTTTCTCATCTTGTCATTTTATTGTAAACTCTTTGGGGTAGGGCTTACATTTACTACAGGCTTGTAGAGCCCCTTTCAGTTAAGCAAGACCATAAAAATAATGCATGTCAATGTCCCAAATAGACTGTAAACTGATTTAGTTAGACAAAATAAATATATCTACAATATATTATGCATAATTTTTTTTGGAAAAAATAAAAAAAGTGTTTTTAAAACATACAAAGGCCAGAAAATACCTTTTTTTTTTTTTTAAATCCCAGCAGAAAATTTATGCGATTATTCATTTTACACAATCTAATTCACAGTTATTTTCTTTAAAAGATCTTAATGGATATGTACATACACAGAACATGAATACCCTTGAAGCTGAGGAAACCCACCTTCTTTATAATGGATTTCTTTTGAGCACACTGAAGACATAACTTAGACTTTTGCATTCTGAGAGAGAAAACAAATGAAAGGAAATAATGAAATTTGCAACTAAGCTAAAAAGATGAGATACCTCTTTTGCCTGCATATCCTTTGGAAAGTATTAGCTAATTATACTTAACATGGAATGAGAACATAATTCCCACTGTTTTGACAAGTAACAAATTGCACATTAGCACCTCGTAAATAATATTATTAAAAACAGTCGTCCTTGTCTGCAATTTTTTCTTTATAAGAATAAAATTAATTTGAGTCCCATCATTCACAAGATGTGCATTATAATATCAAAGCAGCAGTTTTAAGACACTGGGAACTGAAAATCCTGTACATCCTCTGCATAGAGGGAGAAATTTGGTGTTGTAATAAGAAGATAAAAGGAAAGGTATGTGAAGTCTATGATAGCAGCATGATCCCTTGTGGTAATCAGATTTTCAGTCATGATTAATTTGAGTCAGTCATTCTGCTAATAATATTATCTTGACTATAATCTAAGCATAATATTGGTTTCCATCGAGAAATGTAAATTGCAGATTGTTAAGCATTTTTAATTTTTTTATTAGTTGACTAATTAAACGGATTTCCTCACCTTTTTTTTCCTAAAAAAAAAATTCCATGCAGAGATGAATTTTAATACTTTGCATTTAAACACATCATCTTTCATCTAAAGATCCAAAGGTGCTTCACAGTACAAATATTTATTTGTACTGTACAAATGATCTCACAGCAGTCCAATGAGGTATATTACTAGCTGTTATTTTTTTAAGGCTTTTTTTAAAGAAAAATGTTCACATCCTTCAGCAGGATATAATAACAAGAACATCTAAATGTTTGCAGAGTCCTTTTCAAGTCAAGGGACTGCTCTTGCTGGTAGTGCAAAGATTCGATCCATGCCATAACCTTACTGAAAGTTAATAACTCTCATTAAAAGTATGAAGGCTTTTTTTCCATTGCCTTCAAAGGGGTCAGGGTTTCACTTAATAATGCATAACGATAGCAGTGTCAGAGACAGAGAAAAGGAACAGTCAAAATCATCAGATATTCTATACACCAGTGAGAAGCAGAATGTACTTGTATAGAAGTTTGGAAATTTTATGTGTGTAAGAGTATTGTTTCCTTCAAACGTAAGGCCAAACCGAATGCTGTGTCAGTTTTGATACTTAAAGCTAAGACGCAATGGAGCAGTAAAAGCCTGCTTTCATAGGGATAATGCAGTAGAGATCCCTGTTGATTACTTGTCGTTATTGTAACCACACTTCAGAAGTGATGAGCAAAGTCAAATGAGTCATGACAAGTGTGACTACAGGAAGTGAACATACTGCTACCATGCATGATATTCAGTTTCCCTCTTATGTTCAGGCTCTTAAAAAAGTACTTTTTATTAATCAGATCTATGCGCAGAGACAGAAGACTTTAAAAAATAACTAAAACCAGAAGCACGCCTATGTGAAACAAGGTCCTTGAATTCAGTGCTCACCTTATGGTGTTGCTTAAGGCTCTTTCACTGAAATAAGAGATAAGGTGCTTGGAAACTCAAAGATCTGAGTCAATTATGTTAAAAAAACCAAAACCAAACCAAACCAACCAACCAAACAAAAAACCACAATGAAAAAACCCCAGTGGAACCCTCTTAAAGTGCATGTAACAGCTGCATGAAATGGCAATATGCTATTATTACAAGGAAAATAAAATGGATCATTATAAATGAAACACATAGAGGATTGTTATAAGCAGAACAATTGTTATGTATTGAGCAATCAGAAACACCCACTTGGAAATCCTTAACGAAATGCTTAACATTTAATAAATAGAATTTCCAGGGAATTTAGTGATCAATACAACTGTCTAGCCACCTGCCACCTGTCTGGAACTGCCTTCCAATAAGAGTAACAGAGGGAAACAACTTAAGTAGCTTTAAAGTGGAGCTTAATACATATTTGAATGGGATTATAAAATGCAGGAAATGCTTGTTCGAAGAGAGGGTGGGAATCAATGACCTGGGAGGCCGTTCAGTATAGTATCTTGTTCTCCAGAAAACTTCTTTGTACTTTGTCTCCAAGAAATGTTGCTTCAGCACAGAAGACAAGTTTTAATAAAACGCCCTGTTGTTTAGAAATTGTTCTAGCTAACAGTGGTACTTCAGAAATGCTTAATCTTCAAGTAGTTCTAATATTAACCCTGTATTAGTGGAGTAGGAATCCAGGCTTCTTGAGTCACTATTGGTAACCAACAGCAGAAGTGTCTAAAATCAATAGCTAACATGCAGCAGGGCCTCTCAGTGAATTAGAGGCAGAGCGTGAAAGGGGCAGTTGCTCTTCAATGTGTCTGTGCTAGCTGAGACCAGATGAAATTTCAACATTTCTTTCTCTGGTAATCACAACTAGGTTTTATATACACATGCAGTAAGAAGTCCTATTAGGAGACCAGGTATTTCTGGGTTTATATCTCTATTTGTACATGCACTTGTAAGGAATATCTACACACTGAAGGAGGAGAAGAAACCCTCAAGGTCAAGTGCACAGTCATGAGAATTCTTCCTTCTCTAACTGGAAAGCAGGAAAAAAACAATCAATGCAAATTCTTCTTGGCTGATGTGCCGCAAGTTTCTCATTATGGTAATTAGTGACGCATGAACACTGTTAGACTTTGCAGCATGTTATATCCCTTAATGCTCACTATTTACTGCAGTGCCCAGAGGCCCTAATAGGAACACTGAGCTGATGCAGCACAGCTGGGAGGCTGACAGGTCTGCACTAGGAGGAAATGCCACTGGTGGTCCTACCAAGGGACCCAAGGATCTCTTGTTGCCTCCCATCTCCTGTAGAGGCTGCAGCTGCTGAGATAGAGTCAGAGAGCAAAGCCATCACCCTTGGCAGGCTCAAGGGCTCTGTGTTCATGGTGTTGCAATTGGGAATTTTAATTTCTCTGTGGTGAGTACATTCCTTGCACTGTCCATAATAAATAAGCACGCATGATTGAAATGGATCTTACAAAAGATGAATACTACATTGTGCAGAGTACTATGAAAACCAATATATGTACCTTTTCCTTGTCTAAATCATAAGCATTTCCATTGTCATTCAGAAGCAGGTCAACCACATGTAAATGTGATCATTGTAAAATTGCCAAGGTCAGGGAGACTTAGGACAATCTGCTGTGTAAAGGCTGATTGCACAAGTTTAAGCTACCTGAGGGCTGCTTTAACTTATCTCACCAATTTTTCTAAAACTTAGGGTGAAGAGAATATTGTTTGATAAAACTGATTCTTTCTACTTCCTTTATTTTTCTCTTTACCCCTTCTGAGCAGCCACCAAACTCTCTGTCCATTGCTCTTTAGTGAATATAAAAAATATTTTACCATATTCACCAAAATATTTTTCTGAAATAACTAATGTATACATCACGTAGGTTAGAGAAACAACTATGGATCAAATGCTTGGCTGTGCTTGCTGAAGATTAGGAAATGGTCTAGCTCACAGTCATTGAGACCCCTCTTCTAAGTTCTTACTTGGTAGTCCAATGTGTTAGAAGTTAATCCTTTAACTATTCACCTGGTCTCTCCTTAAGTGAAGGAGACAGAAGGCATTGTCAAAGGTTTATCTCATTCTGTGATAGATATTTAAGAAGTTTCATATAAACTACTCTCATGAGATTCCTTTTTAGAATCATGGATCTAGGCTCAGTAGGTTACTATGTCTAATGTGAAATTGTGTAGGTTAGATGAAATTAATTGCACAGTATAAAGAGGTGGAATGTGATTTACATATTTTACTCAATGAAAGATTACAAATAAAAAGCTGGGATTTAAAGGAAAGTGTTGTTTAAGATGCTGTCATCCACAAGCAGATGGTTGGCATTTTAATGTAAAGAAATAGTAGCCAAAAATATTGGTGTATAACCTGTGCAAATACTGTTTCAGTGCATAGATGTAATGAGTCAGTAACAAGAAATGATGTATCTGATAAAATGGCCAGTTTAATATGTGAAATAAGGCAGAGCGAGAATTTCTGTATGCATAAACAATTATATTTCTACAATTAAACACTGCTAAAATGATGGAATAAATGTTATCAGGATGTTGATCACACAGCTAGCGTTGCTGCAATTGTAAGCTAACAAAACAAAAACAAAATCAAAAGAACAACCATAACCCAAAACCCACCAAATAACTGCTAGTAGGTAGTTTTAATGAACACTTTGGGTAATTTAGACTTTTATCTAAAATGTACTTTAAACTGTTAAACTTTAAAATGTTTATCATCATATGCTTTCATGCTTTCTCAATTCAGAACTGATCATTCAAACCCAGAAAGTTCTCCTTGAAATCTGCATTCCACCTGGTAAACTTATCTGAACATATTTAATGAAGAAAAATGTTCAATTGTAAATGTACACCATGAAATTTGCTACTTTGTCTATGTTGTATAATACTTTACAAATGCACATTAAGACTTTTGTCTGATTACTATGAATGATTAATAAAAAAACCCACCTTAAATGCACAGAAACTGGAGACCATACAGCCTAACTCAGCCGTCATGCAATCTATAAATACAGAAGCAACTACCCACATCTGTTCTCCTATTTTCTTTTTTCGATTTAAGAGGGAAATTGACCTTACAATCTTCAACGTGACTTCAGGTCATTGTTATTGGTGATGAGAAAATGCTGTGTTCTTCTTTTGACTGAGTCTGGCAAATCTCCCAGATATTTTACAATCACAGTATAAAAGCTCTGAAATGCTGTGCAATATTTTATTTTTTCAGGTTTAGACACTTGTTGTAGTAGCCTGTACATCTGGCAGATAGAAATATTTTTTTTGCAGGAAGTCTGTATGCTTTTTTCAGTTAAAATGGTATTTCTCCTTCAAAACCCTGAGTTCTAAAAAAACTTGTCTGAATTAAGTTACTAGGTCTTTCTTTTAGGCAAATTGCTTAGTAATTTTCATTAAGGGAGGATGAGTAAGGAGAAAGTATCAGTATTATTCAAGTCTCAGGAAGAACAAATATTTGTGTGGAAAATTAGAGTAAGGTTGAGGCTCATTCTCAAGAAGACATGGATCCACAAATGCAGAAGTATGGAACTTTCCACTCTCTCTACTTGAAGGAAAGAGCACATCCAGCTTTTTACAGCATAATTCACATTAACTACAGTATTATTCATGCATAGTCCTGTTTAAATTTTTTTATGTTTAAGTTAAAAAATCAAGGATTTAAGTACCCCAATAAAACAATTTTATCACAATTTAACAGCATCCAAAGGATCTCCACAGGAAATTGTTTGACTTCTTATCTTCTATCTGCAGGAATTTGGGACCCATGCAGTAAGTTTTCATGTTTAATATAATAACCAGAAGCCTGTAAGAACAGAAATAAAATTGATGCATGTGTTTAAAATCTTATGGGATACAAGGATGCTGATCCTGAGGGTTGCATTCTTATCTCCACATTTTGAAACTGTTCTGTTTTCCATGGTATTAAGAGAGAAAGATATTCCTCCTCTAACAGCTCGTTAAGATAGCACACACACATAATTTTGGATCTGGGACTGGAATTGAAGTTTCTACTTATTCACAAGCATTGTGCAAGAGAATCATGCTTAGAAGCTTTCTCGGTTAAAAAGAATTTTTAACAGTGCTGAAAGAAGGCAAACAATCCTTGTAGAAGAAAGGTACTTTTTTCCATTGAAATGGATTGTTGTTCTGTCGGCAATTTTGACAATTTTAAGCAAAAATGCGACAATAAATATGGACTCTATCGATAAAGATCAGAAAATTAGCAATACAAAAGCAAAACTTGCTTGTTTTTTGTTTAGCAAATATGTAACTATAAATGATTTTTTTTTTTTTAAGGCGGCTATTTCTTTAGAAAACAACATAATCTACCTCAGATGTCACAACATTCCTGCACTTATACGTCTAGAAAGAGAGCAGCAGAGTAAGACATACTGCATATGTTGAGGAAGGTACATTCATTGGCCACAGGCAAGTTCTTATGGACGTTCTTTTATACAGCCTCCTTGGAGAAAGGCTGGGTAAACAGATAGGCATTGGAGCATGATTTTAAGGCTAGCAAATTCCGTGCTGTTAAACTGTAGGGTTAGCAAGATCTACAACTCTTTGCTGAAAAAAAAAAACAACAAAAAAAACCAAACCTGCAAAGAATCGTTGCAACTAGTTAGGTCCCTTTATAAAACGGGATTAGCTCCTGTCTAAAATATGGAGTTAATATAAGGAAACAGAAGAGTTTGTCGTGTCATCCAGGAACTTAATCATACGTGAGTAGTGGGGGGTGGGAGAAAGAATATTTATTACTCAGTTATTTACCAGGAAAGGTTTATTACAATTGTGAAATATAGTAGTAATGTTGGTAGTATAGAGAGCCCTTTAAAATTTAAAACATCTTAAAACTCTAGAATAAGAGTTTGTTTTGCAAAATGAATAGATCACTGAATATACACTGCACAGTACCTTTATTACTTTTCCCACCATTTGCTGTTATTTAATAAACCCTGCTATTAATAAGCAGAGATAATGTCTGACTTAAGCTTACAAAAGACAGGAAATTCAGAGTTCAGACTTTTCACTTCATCTTTAACTTGGACCTTTTTTGTCTTGATATTGCAGAGGCCTGAGAGCCTTGAACAAGTGTCCTTTAACTTATACCACAGTATAAGTTGAGCAAAATATGCAAGCATAGAACCCTGTAACAAGGCATTGTCATTGCTAGTAACAGGCCAAAAACTTTGTACTGAGTTTGCATGGCCTCAGGACCAAGGTTTGTCACACCTGCTCTGCATGAACTTGTCTTGTCCTACTTGCAGCTTTACTTCACTTGGTTTAGCTGTCAGAGCACTTTCTCTAATTGACTAGGTGTCTACAGCTGATTTGATTTGTTTTATTTTTGTTCTCTTTGTATGGTGAAACCATGGTTTTATACAGAGAGCAGAAAAAAGCAGTCGTTCTATGCAGAAGAAAAAATTATTATGTCAAGGTAATGATGTAAGGTAGAGAAATACAGTCCTGGTACAACAGCAGAGGGCTTGAGAAGTGGGGGCTCAGGATGTCGTGTAGGGTTGGGCAGGAAGTGATAAGGGATAGGTGACAGGATGGTGCTTCAGACGCCATGGTTATAAACAACTCACCCATGGTCAGTTATAGACTACAACTTGCCATGGTCAGGCAAAACTCGTTTTAAGAATAAAAAACAGAACAAAGCAGAATTATCTACCTATATGCAAAGAGTACTACATATGGCACATTTGGATGTAAAGTAGAGTTGCAGACAAGCAAAAAACTAGCAGGGGTGTAAAAGCCAGTTAACAAACACAAAAAATGACCCTAAGTGAACCCTAGAGTGAAGAAGAGGAAACGATCAACATTGACATCATATTCCTCCCAGTGAAGGACTCCAGATGCTGACAATTCACCATAACAACACCCTCATACATCCTCCAATAAATAAAACACTGACCCCAAGATCCCAAGAAACAAGGCAAGGTGAGCATAACACCAGAAAAAGGGACAGAAACAAAGTTTTTTCTACAATTAAATCTGGATTTATGAAGGATTAAACTGTTAATATTTCGGTTATACTAACGAGTTTTTGGCTTTATATGTGTATAAGATATGCCTGCTTTTTACCCATGAAGATTTAGGGTGGAACAGACACTGACTGTAGTGTAGTAGAAGGAGGTAAAGCAACAAGTTATAAGGTTAAGAACCAGAGCTGTTCCATATGGTCTGCATTGTGCTACTACAGTTTTGGATAGCCAGTTTTAATATACCAATGCAGAAGTAATGGCTCCAAAATGTTAGTTGAGAACAACTTTTTTTCTTTTATCATTCCTGCACTAAAAAGCAATGAGAAAAAACCCCTAACATAAAAGGTATGATGATATCTCTTAACACTATTTTTCGTAGAGTCATAGATTCATAGGTTTCAATTGTTTAGCCACAGAGAGCTGGTTGCTTGGGCAACACACTGGATTTGAAATTCAGATTCTTTGATTTTGCAGCAAATCTATGTAATCTAGGAATAGTCATAAGTATTTTGCTGTCCATCTGTTAAATTTATTTCATCCCACCTTTGTCCCTGGTAGTTTTACAATTTTTTCTTCAGCTCATTTGCATAGTAATGGACTTTTTTTGTTGTTGGTGGTGGTTGTTTCTTTGGTGGCTTTTTGTTTGGTTGGTTTTTGTCCTCCTCAGGAGGAGGATCTCCTGTTGATTAGCTTTAGAAAGTGCATGACGGAAGAGTAGATGTCTGGTTGATTATCATCAGGTATTCCAGTGATACTGCTTGACATCCCATTCAGCAACCTCACTCAGATATTTTTGACAATGGTCAAAGTTTTTAGAAGTCAGTATTTGAAGGCAACACCTCTATTCTTCTTAAATCCACATTGACAAGGATCTGTTTGGCCTTGAATCCAGGACATGAGATTACTAATTCATTAATTACGATGACAATGAACTGAGATCTGATATGAATTACAACTAAAGTATTTAATAATGAAGTATACCAGGACAAAGAAATAGATTCTTCTCTAAAATTTAAATTAGGAAAAATAATGCTTTTTATTTTATCAAAATCTTCTAAATCAATCAAAATGAAATAAAAAGAATATTTTTATAATGCAGATATTGAATAGGATTTTATAGTATTTGAGACACTCTTTATTACCTAAAAGAAAAGCAAATTTAATATGTTCAAAGGAACTAGAATGAAGGATCCATCATTAAGTGAATGGGACTCTTTGATTATCCATGGGTCATTAGTTCAATATGCTCTAATGGCTCCTAAAGAGCTTTTGCACACTCTGAGAGTACTTAACTAACTTAGCTTATAATGCATCAATACAGAAGAAAAAAATATCAATATCAGAAAATCATCTTGGTAGGTCTATAGCTGATTCAGAATATTTATGTCCGCTTTTCAGGTATCGTGTGCATGAAATACCCATATTTTATTCATGGCAGCAGCTATTGCTCATGGTGACATGACACAATCTTTGTCTGAAATTGTTACTTCTTTCCACATTGTTTGAAATTTATATCACATAAAATCCAAGTTGTCAACTTGCAGAAATCATATTGGCTCTTTTAATGTGCAGGTCAGGTGGATTTTAGATGGCCATGTACAGGAAAATAGTCCAGAAAATTCTTGCTCGCTAGCCCAGGGCCCTTTAGGGGTCTTTGCTTTACAGTGTCTTAGAGACTTACATATTTGGGGAGAGATTACTTACACATTAACAGAGCTACTACTGCAATACGTGCCAATTTAATTCTACAATCTCGTGTGTTCTTCACATGAATGTGGAACATTTTGTAAATCTGGAGCTTCATTCTACTTTATTATAATCTTTTTTAAAATTTTTTTAATCCATTCTGACCTTTCTTTACTTTTACAGTTATTGCACTACAGTACATAAAGGCTCACTGAAAAATACTTTACTCCTTTCCTCTTCCTTTTATGTCCTTTCATGTCCTAAAAATTATTAAAAAGGATATCTTATGAAAGCACACACCTAAGTAGGGCCAAACACATATAGCCACATACCTTCAGGACATCAAAAAGACAGCATTAGAACTTTTTCCAGGTAAAAGAAGGCAGCAATTGCCACTGAAGAGGTGAAAATCTTTTAATAGGATCATGGGATCATATGATAATTGAGTTTTGAAGGTACCTCAGGAAGTAATTCATTCCAACCTCCTCCTCAAAGCAGGGTCAGATCTGAGTTGAGACCAGGTTACCCAGGACTTTGCGTAGTTGAGTGTTGAAGGTCTCCAAGGATGGATACATGGCTTCTCTGGACAACTTGTTTCCCCACTTGAGTGTTTGCATCACAAAAATCTTTTCCTGACATCCAGCCTTAACCTCTGTTGTTTCAACTTATGCCCACTCTCTCTTGTCCTCCCACCTTGCACAGCTGTGAAGAGTCCAGCTGCATCCTCTTCATTAACTGCCTCATAGGTAAGAGAGGGCTGCTGTTAGTTCTCCTCAAAGCCATTGTGTCTCCAGGCTGAACAAGCAGTTTCCTCAGCCTATATATCTTTGACACTATTAAATACATTTTGAAAATTTAAAGAATATGTGGTAAAACTTATTTTTTAAATCATTGGATTAACATTGAACAGACTTAGATTCAACAAATGATTTATGATCTTACCTGTTGTGAAAGCTTTTACTATCTAATGTCAGCAGTCAGAAGTTAAAAGCATAAATATTTTGTTGGATCTGGGCCTTGGTATTTTCCTTGCTTGTTCTTACTTCACCCTTAGTCACGCATCTACTCAAATTACAGTTACTTCTATATTATATGTTATTCATTAAATCTTTTTTCCCAGAATATGTCCTTTTTATTCAAACCAGGTAATGTATCCACTCCTTAAAATGTGTGTAGCCTCAATCAGCAATACACAATTTGCCCTCAGTATAATATGCACCCAAAAAATGATCTATAAATTCCTTATTATGTCTCTTCTCTCCAAGGTCAGTCAACTTCTTCTTGTCCTTCTTCAGCAATTCATCAGTTCCTTGTTCATTTCTCAAAGGAACTATCATTTCTATACTCTTTTATCATTAACATTTTTTCAATTCCATTGTTTCTTACCCCTAGGAGAATTTCGGTCAAATGTATCAATCACTGAGTTGTTAGTCCTTCTGCTTTCTACCTGTCCAGCCACCACAGCAAAATCTAGTTGGTTTCTCAAACCTGGATTCTTATACAACTTTCTCTAGGATGGCTTATCAGAAACCAGAAAGAATAAATGGCCTACATCAAGCCTTCTGCTATGGATGTCCGTCCTCACAGTTATGGCACTTCAAGAAGTATATTTCACCTCTTTCTTATTTCCTGCTGAAGAAAGGGAACTTAATGACTCCACTTATTAAGCAACCAAGAAAAAGGGACTATCTGCAATCGTAGCACTGAATTGTTGCCAGTGGGACTCTACCTTCTCTTTCCTCAATGTCAATTAAATTCTCAGAGCAACATGGAGACTGGGTTTTACACCAAGGCAGAGTAATAAGGTGTTACCCATAACAAAGAACACAGTTTAATTCACAAGCTAGATTTCCAGCTTTTTCATTCATTTTTTCCAGTACATTTTTAATTTCATTTCAAACTGCTTAATTTAAAGTGCATACTTTTGTCACTCTGACCTGTGTTTTTGTCCAGACTTAGCATGGTACAACTGATACCAGCCCAGTGTGAACTGCTGTTGGGTCTACTAAAGAGAAAGAGCATAGTGTGATGATGTTTGTTTCTGCTGAGATTTAATGGCTATTTGACTTGGCAGCTGCTTTCTGAGACACGGTTCTCACAGGGGATCTCTCCATTTCAACAACCACAGTATAGGTTTTCTCTCTGGTACTGAGTGTCAAACATCTGCTCTCCTCTTATCTTTCCCTTCCAGTTTTTCCTGTCTATGGCTCAGCTTGCTGCAGGCCAGGAGTCCGTTTTTTTTCCCCCTTCAGGTTTGTGACAGCAGCTCTTTCTTCCTCAGGCTCACTGTGATCAGGAATCTGTGTATATTTCAGGAAACATGGGGAACTACAGTGACCTGCCCTTTCTGTCTTCGCCACTACTACATTCCTCTCTACAATGGTCCTTCAAATGCCAGGAGTGATCCTGAAATTGCCACAGGCACCATCAGTTGGTGAAGAGACAAGTCAGTTCCAGCGTTGGTGCAATACTTACCTTTGCACCACGTGTCATTGTGGCTGCATTTTCACACTTGTCTTGTTCTCTGTTTCCTAACATACTGTATTGCCCTGCATCAACTCGGCCTTCCTCCCCTATATAACTTATTAAAATGGAGCCCAGGACAATTATTTGTGTGTTTAGTTTTTAATTTTTGCTAGTTCAACACAGAATTTAATATAAAAGGTTTGCCAACTTAAACCTCTATGTGTTTTCTTTAAGGGCTTGTTTGCAGGGCCAAATTAAAATTTTGCATTACTTGGGCCTTACCTTGTTATTGACATTTTTCTCTCAACTTCTCTATTTTTGGAAAAGAATTTCATTCAATATACCTTAACCTCTGGAGCAAGCCTCTAATAAGAAATGTGTCTGTTTGTTTTATGAGAAGAAAAATGGATTCAGCTCTATGTACAGATTTTAATTTCACATTTCTTCAGGAATGATTACAATTACTTTCAAAGCCTACACTTAGTCTCCTTTTCACACCATTAAGGCATCAAAAGAACCTATAAGGAAACAAAATACATTATTTTATTGTAATTTATGAGCTTATTTGAAGGCTTGTATAAATATATGAGACTTCATTACACCCTGTTAGCAGAATAAACTCTGTCCTCTACTACTTATGTTTAGGACTGGAATTTGAATGGATGGCAGTTGTCCAGCAAACCAATATCTGTGAAGATTCTTATCTTTGTAGGCTCAAGCATCTAAGCTTTCATTAAAGCATAACAAACAGATTTTCAGATCTTGAGTTTTTACAAATAACTAACTGTATTTGAACAAAATAGTCTGAGTGGGAGGTTTATGATACTTAAATGCTGATACACATAGAAAATCCAACCATACAGTTAAACACAGACATTGGAAGTAGTGGTGAAATGCTGAGCAGATGGAGGAAGAGGACATATGTGCCTAAGTGGGCTGTACAGAAGGGGTTTCAGAAGTGTGTTATGGGCCAACAGTTGATTTGAGAATAGTAGGGCATCATGCTGGCTTATTCTTTCTTAATGTCAAATTATAGTTTTGACTGATGGAAACAACAATACCTTCCAGTATTTGGCATTTATTTTGCTGACATTTTAGTGTGTAGATTCAGACAACTTCCCTCAGATCTAATGTGTTGTCTAAACTTCTGATGAGAAAAGTAATAAATCTTCAGAAAAGCTCCAGAAAGGACTCCAGACATTCTCATGGAATCCACTTCAGCTGAATCACACTGAGATACAAATTAATGGCTCTGTAGAAAAAACAAAAACAAAACCAAAAACCCCACACTATTTTCTAGTGGTGTTTTTTTGTTGTTTTGTTTGGTTGGGGTTTTTTGTGGGTTTTTTTTGTTTTATTTTTTTGGGAGGTCTACCTTCTGCATACAGCTGCCAGGCCTCTCTAATGCCTGCTCACTTTTGCTCTCTGCCTTTCGCAGAAAAGAGGTGATGTCAACTCCTTAATCTAATTCAGATGTTTCAAATAGATAAATTATAGTCTAGGAAAGGACAGAGATAATCAGAGATAAGCAACAGAGATAATCCTCTGCTAACTGACCAGACCTGGGGCAGAAACGATAGTCAGATAATTACTGCTTTATTTTTACATCAGAAATCATACTCAATATTTTATATGTTAAACCCATATTTTTTTTCTTGGATCAACTGAAAGAGAAATTTCCAGAGACTATCATATGTTGAAGAAGTGTTTAAATGAAGACATAAAGACTGGTCACCATGATTACAGAAGGGAAGCATTTTTCAGATATTTTGCCTTGTGGGAAGTTAGATTAGGTGAATGAAGATCAATATTGGAATAAACACCTATTTGATGTTAATAATGAGAAAAAATATACACTTAGTGGTTGAACTCAGCCACAGAATTTGAAAGTACTTTTTAAACTCAATTTTTCCATCATCTATTGTATTCTGAAGGCAGCATAGCGAAAGAGTGGGTTCACTAACACTGCACACTTGCTGGAAATACTTTATAGTGTCTTGCACTATGCTTATCCAGAGACAAGAACTACCTTGGATTTAACTGGAGTGCTCTATAGTGTCTTCAGAGGCCAGCACATTGAAGTTTTCCCTTTTATCTGCACAGGAAGACACAGGCATGGTACTTAAAGTCTGTGGGAAGATCTGCCAAGATCTGCTAGAGAAAGAATCTCAACAAGGAGTCAGACAATAGGGAAAAGCCTCTTTCTACTTTTGCTGGCTAGATTATGTGTAAAATTCACATAGACACGGTGTATAAATAAGGCAAGGGCTGCACATTCACCACAGAAGTTGGTTTGTCTATTGATGTCGCCTCTGTAGCAGTCTCATTCTGACTGTATGCCAAATAGCTCCTGGCAGATGCTCAGCTCCATGAGCCTACATTCCTTAGCAGCTACAGTTTAGCAAAGACTTGTAAGAGACAGAGACAGACTGTGAAGCTGTTCAGAAACGATCCCGCTTCAGCAGTAGATGATGATTCCATAAAGAAAACAAATCACAGCTACACGTTTGAACAAGCAAAGACAGTCTTGCACAGTCCATGCTGATCTGCATGAGGGACAACTAATTAGTCCCAAACAATGATACTGATCTCAAAAATACAATCCCAAAGTGAATTCTGAAAGCTATCTTTCAGAAGGAGGAGCATGTTCTTTAAAAACAGATGGATACTCCTAAATCTTAGATAAACCACAAGAATATTCTGTGTTACAAATAGGATTTTGAAAAGTGATGCAAAATCGTATAAAGTGGAGTTCTGGTTATAGTTGTTGCCTGTGTAATACACAAGTTATAATAAACTGTTACTATATGGCACGTGATGTTTCTACACCTAGGTCAGGTTTTTTTTTTTTTTTTAAGTAGCCAGCTGTTGTCAAATGTTGGCTTAACCATACTCTGGCAGACAGGGGTATAACTCCCTGCAATGATCTAATATTAGCATCCTAGTGCAGAACTGCAATGTCCCATCAGATTTCCAAGTGCAGAAATGTATCCCTGATGCACCATGGGAGATATTGGTCTTACAGACTTCCAAAAATCCTTGTGAGCTCAACAAAAATAAGAAATAATGATGGACCATAGAATCACTAGACAGGAAGTGAGGCAGTAAAAGCTAATAATTTTCCCAACTTGAGCACTATTTAATATAAATACTTATAAACAAAATTTAAAGTGGAAAATTGTCTTCTGTGTTTTCTTTTTTCTTTCTTTTTTATTTTTTTTTTCTGCCCTATCTGTACCTACTGTTGAGGTGTCTTATCTTTAGTGTTTTCAGAATAACATCTTAGACACACATTTCCATTTTTTTTTCTGTGATTTTTTTCCAATGGAGTAATTAAAAATGTATTTTTGCAGCTATTCACACTCCAACATTAATCTTCAAGAAAGCCTAAGTTAGATCTGTCCTGACAAAGTCTATTTTCTATACATTTAACTTTCGTTATTTCCTCTTTTGTATGGTTTGAAAATTTCTGTGCAGGTGTAACTGCTTCTGTAAAATTTGGAAGACCTGCCCCTTGCACCCTCCCCTGCCCCCCAAAGATGTTTAGATTCTTCCTCTGTCATACTGAACAAAGTAGACAGTTGTGAAGTGTTATTTGTCTGGTTATGGCCATCCCATAGGTACAGCTGTAAGAGGTGTGATCTGTATTATTTTAGTTAGAATGGTAACACAAAACCTAGATGATGATAATTTAAATGTCAACAATATCAAGACTGAAGCATAAAAGCAGGAAAAGAAATGATCCTAACTATACTTTAAGTTTATAGACTCACAAAATCAGACTGAAAAAAACATTTTGAGAGGTCTAATAGTTTGTCCTCAAGGTAGGATAAACTAGACTTAAAACATTCATGGTAGCTATTTCTCTACCTTGTTTCTGGAAACTTCCACTGATAGAAATTCTACAATATTCCAAGATAATCTTCACCATCTGTACAGATCAAAAGTTTTTACTTGTGCCTAAACCAAAACTATCTTTCTACAATTTAAGCAAAGTGCTTCTTGTCCTTGCTACACAGACAAGGAAATCAGCTTTCGAGAATAACCTTTCCTATATTTTGGGATTGAAAAAAAAAATGTATAACAAGTTTCTCTAGATTCTTCTTTTCTTATACATTAGCTCAGTCCTGATGGGATAACCAGAGTCTTTTCATTCAATCTGGGTAGAATTCATCTCACACTGTGTAAACCTAAATATCCAAACGTGTCTATCAGGTCTTCAAAGCACACAGTGGAAATACTGTATTTAGATGTACACAGGGTCATGTGAATCCACAGTAGCCACTGGAAATGTAAATCCTGATTTAGTTGCCTACACATAGGTGTGTAATGTTATCTGAAGTACCCAATGTGATTGAAAGATCCAGATGGGACTGTCAGGTATGACACAACACCAATGAGAAACCTGTGCTTTCCTGAAATGTCATCTGGAGGTCACTGAATCAATCCCAATGTAGCCTGAAGAGCTATTCATTAGACAAAGTGTATATATGCCTGCTTTTAGGTGAGCTAAATAGGCCTCTTTGCTCCATTGGCTGTATTTATTTAAGACTCAGTTCTGTTACCCACACACACACAGATGCCAAGGGCTATTTGAGATGACCCAGCATACCTGAGACATGCAGATGTGACCCCAAGGTATGACACGAGGTCAATGGTTACATGTTTTTCTGGAGGACAGGCAGAATGCCATAAGGTGTATCAAAAAGTGCTAGATGCCCACTGTGTGTAACTAACCCAGACAGTATTTCAGTATTTTTCAGCAGCACTACCGTCTAACTTGTTGATTTCAATGTTGTACTTGTGGTTATTTATATCAACTTCGAAGTGATATTTTGCTCTTGTCCCATATTGAATTGCATTCTATTTACTATTTTTCTCCTTTTGTAAATCATTTTGAATTGTAGCACTGTTCTTCAATATACTTGCATCTGCTACAAGTTTGGTATCATCTGTATATTTAATAAACATTGTTCTAGTCTGCTGTCCAGATAATTAATGAAAATATGAAATAGTGCCAGTTCCAGAACAGATTTCTGTGGAACACCACTTGACACAGCTTTTTATTTTGGCATTGCACTATGATATCTAGTTTTTCAGTATGGATCTTCAGCTAATTCTATATGCAACTCACAATATTTTGATCTAGATGAATTTTCAGTCATTTTGTAGTGAGAACATCATATGTGGCAATGTCACATACATTACTTACATTATGGTATATGACAACAAATCTTTTTCTCCCTTACTACAGATCGAAGATTCTTTGAATGACATAATTTGTTCTTGACAAATCTGTGTTGACTGTTACTTAGCCTGTTGCTATCTTCTGTATCCTTACCAACAGAGAGTCCCAGCAGTTTTCTGAATTTCAAAGCATGATGATAGCCCTATAATATTCTGGCTTTTCCTTCTTATAGGTAAGATTTTTGTTTGTCATCTTAATGATCTGGAAAATTAACTGTCCTACACTAATATTTTTTATTGCTTCACCAGGTTGAAGTCTGAGTACCTCAGGGTCAATCTAACCAAGTCTAGATGAGTAATTTATATACTAGTAGGATATTACTTTAATTTCTCAAATAATTGAACTTAACTTGAGAATTTTTTTGATGTGGCTTTTTGAAAAACTTTTTGTTTGTTTATTTTTCCCAATGCAAATACTGTCATTGCACAAACAGTAAAGAATGATTGAATCAAAAATAAGCCTGAAAGAAGGATGCTTTATTGTTTTATCCTTATTTTTTTCCTTATTTTCCTTTCCTTTTTTCCTTATTTTTTTATAAACTTGTTTAATAGTATTCATATTGCTAACAGTTGAACAATGTTTGTTTTTAAACATAAAAAAGCTCATTATACATTATAAGAAAAGTATTGAAAGAAATATCTAACATGCTAAAAATATTCTCTGTAGAAATGTTGTAAAATAACAAGCCTGTAAATAATAAGAAACATTGTATACGTAACAGTAAAGCAATGTTAAGGCTGCACCAGGCTTGCTTTAGTTTTCTGTGGAACAAAGAAAATGAAAGCACAAGGAGAACTCAGACAGGAATGCCAAGCTCTAAAAAGATGGTTTTATCAGGACAAAGCTGTCTGGAGCATACCAGATTCTGCTGAAGATGAAATACAAATAAACAAACAACTGCAGATAATGCTACATCATCTAAACAGACTGGAAAACAAACTGTTGTACGGCCTGGACAGTCTGTTATACAGACTCCAGACAGATCATAAACAAGAACAAGCTTCTGCGATTCCAAAGGAAAAGCTGATCCATGATTATATATGCTTTAGAATTCCAGTATGCAGAAAACAAGAAATAGCTTATTAACTCTTACTGCATAAATACTTTGGGAAGCATCTTGACAGAAAGGAATCCTTCTGCTACATTTGGATATAGATGCAGAGAAAAGAAATTCAAACAGACTTTGTATCACATATAAATATTATATAATTTGAAAATATTACCTTTCTGAGTGAATCTTGGAACACTGATGTCATGGAAATATTTCCTTCTTAAGGAAGGAAAAAACCATAGCTGATTTCAGTTCAGACACAGACTAAAGGATTTACATGTTATGTTGTCAGAAACAAACTGCTGAAGTTAGTCCAAAACTTCTGAGTAAACAATAAGAGACAGACTGCGTGGAATTTACCATAAGGTGTTGGAATGGACCGGAAAAGCACATATCCTATTCTGTATAGGTCTTACCTGCTATAATATTTAAGAACTAAAGTAGATAAACTGTATATCTCAAGTTTAAGTATTAATAGATAACCAGTATGTCTCAAGTTTTTAATCTCTAGGGGAAAAGAGAAGAACAAGATGTGCAATATTGTCGTGAATGAAATCTGCTGTGAACTTTTGCAAGAACTGCAAAAAATTGCCAAATCAATGGTTTCAGTCATTTATGACAAAATTATGAGAAAGAAATGGAAACCAGCCTATAGAAGAGAGGCAGAGAAACAAGAGGTAAAACTGAACTGATCCCTTCTCCTTTAAAAACATGCATTTTGGCACATTAAAAAAAAATCTAGTTTTTAGTTCAGTGTAGCATTATAAACATGTTAAATATCACAAGTTTTTGCAAAACAGAAGTGTCGATCTCCAGCTTGCCCTGTTACTGAGATCAGAAAATTCATTAAACTGCTTTAAAATATCTCTTGTCCTAACAGGAACTGCACTCTAAGAAAGAATGCAAGTATGCCAAGAATAGAGTTCTTCACATAATGGATTATTTTTTCAGCCACAAGACGAAGATTTTCACAGAGAAAGAAGCTTAAAATAATGGTATGATTTATAGGATACAATGATTATTATTGTTTTATCGTTTTGCTAGGATAACATGAAAATTGATTATAAATCAAGAAGAGGATTACGCATTACCTGTACTTTTACCATCAGGGTATAAATTGGAAGGAGTTTAGTTTTAAACACCTGCTTCTTTCTCTTTCTTTCTTTCTTTCTTTCTTTCTTTCTTTCTTCCTTTCTTCCTTTCTTCCTTTCTTCCTTTCTTCCTTTCTTTCTTCCTTTCTTTCTTCCTTTCTTCCTCCCTTCCTTCCTCCCTTCCTCCCTTCCTTCCCTTCCTTCCCTCCCTTCCTTCCTTCCTTCCTTCCTTCCTTCCTTCCTTCCTTCCTTCCTTCCTTCCTTCCTTCCTTCCTTCCTTCTTCTTTCCTCCTTTCCTTCCTTCTTTCCTCCTTTACTTCTTTCCTTCTTTCCTTCCTTCTTTCCTTCCTTCTTTCCTTCTCTCTTTCTCTCTTTCTTTCTCTCTTTCTTTCTCTTTCTCTCTCTCTTTCTTTCTCTCTTTCTTTCCCTTCCTTCCTTCCTTCCTTCCTTCCTTCCTTCCTTCCTTCCTGTTATTGTCCTGTGATATTTTATCTCTAGATGTGGAAATCATGAAAAAAGTTTAACAGTATAATATCAACATAAAGGAAATAAACTTCTAAAGTAATTGACATTTAAGTAATTCAATAATTGTTTATATACCTGACTGAGGGTCGCACTCTGTTGGACTTCTGATTGATGTTCTTTGATTGCTTTGATCAACATAAATCTGGACTTACTGATTAACAAAAAATTTAGAATAAATTAGTACTTTATAATAGAAATTGGATTCATTATTCTTTGATTTCTTATTTCTTGATACATTTTAGCATCATATGCTAAATCCATCAATTAACTTTTGTTAGCAATCTATAATATCCTTCATTACTTTTTGTGATTTCTTATTTGTTTTTGAATTGCATGATGATGAATATGTTGAAGTTCGTAGTTAATCTAAACAACTTCAAATTCGTGATTTCATAAGATGCATGGTACAGTTAATCGATGAATTACCTTTATTTTTATTATTATATTTTATACCTTATTCAGTCTAATGTTCACATACCTTACAATGTTTTCACACTACCTAAGTTTGTGTGCTTTATTTGACTGCTGACAAAGTGTGGAATTTTAATCTGTTATTGTAACAGTCTGAAATGAAGAGAAATTTGTCTTATGCTTTTATTGCTGCTTAAGTTGCTGCCAGAAAATCTGATTGAAAGTACAGAGAAAGCAGCCATGAAGAGGAAAGCACAAGCAATCTTCCATTCTCTATATTATGGTCTGACACATATTAGATCAGTGTCTTTTTGTGCAACAGACAGTCTGGGATAATGAATACCAATTTCATGCATGTTACACACAGGCAAGTCTTATTGCTCACCTTTTTCTTACAGTTTTCGTAAAAATTGGAGCAGATTATGAAGTCTACTTCAGTTGCCACATTCTTAGTGTGAAGTAAAAAGACATTTTGCCCAAATCTTCCCTGCAAAGAGCTTAAATTTAGTAATATATTCCTTTGAAAAAATGAGCAATTTCTTTTATGGAAAGGGAACTGAGGTGTGCAGGCTGGAAAGCTGCTACTCTGCACTGCTAACAGGTCTCTGACTTGAATGATAAGGGGACCAGGACTTGCCAGCCTGCCACAGAGACACTTACCAAGCAATTTAGATGCAGCCTGACTAGCTGAACTTCACATTAAATGCAGATAGATTTTTTTGCTCCATATATTTTGACTGCGTGTTCTCCAGGGTACTACATTGGAATCTAAGAAGCAATTCAAAGGCCTAACACGGGTGTCTGGTGACTTTTTAGATGCCATAGAGTGTATAAAATATTCACAAAGGGGTGGCAGGTATGATATAGGACCTAACTGTGACTCCCATCTTCTGGAGGGGTATCAGGAGGCCAGACAAAATACTTTTGGGTGTCTGAAATAGTATCAAGCAACTTCTCTTCAGACTCCTGTATCTTCTCATTCATTCAGAATTTTAGGTGGTATTTTCCCTCTTATGTCAATGCTATTCTGATATAAGTAGTCAATTTAGATTTTGGCAGATTAGAGTATTTCTGCTTTCCCTCATTCTGGATACTTATGCTTGTGATATATTTGTTTGCTCTAGAGGTGATCATAATGTCACATTAGGTCACACTGTGATCCCACTGTGATCAGTAACCACACAAAGTATAAGAGGAGTTGCATTAACTCCAGTCCACATGTTTTCATATAAATTTGTCTATCGCCAAATAATTTGAGTGTATATATGGAAGAAAACCCCACCCCCAAGGAGAAAACAGAAAATGTTTTGTAGCTAAGAGCCTTACAGCCTCTTCCACAGGAACATTTTCATCCCAAGATGCTCAGTACATGGCATGTAAGTCTGAGTTGAAGCTGGAATGGGCTAAGTTTTCTCCCCATGGTTTTAAATAGATCCATATTTATGGAACTATTCAGAAAAAGCAATATGTTTTGCACATATATTCTGTTTCTCATGTTTTTCCTTGCAAAGGAGAAGTCCCAGTTTGACTCACTATGTTTTCCATATATTTTGCCTAAGTGACACAGAATATTTAGGAGCATAGTAACTACTGACTTACTTGCAAAGCAAAGACTTTACCTAAATGCCTGTTCCACCTTCATCTTCTTCATAGACCATGCAACTGTCTCTAGGGATGTAATTGTAACTTTTCTTTTCTGATAATTATACTCATTCCTGTGTAACCCTATCATTACTGAAATGCGATGAAATAAAGATAGCATTTCTTTACAAATGTTTACTTACAACACATGGTTGAAATTGCATGTTTGACAGGTCTGATTGTCTGATGACTTCAAATTCTGACCAGAGATGACTCTTTAAGTGCATATCCCAGAGGAGCAGAACTTGGGAGGTTTGACCTGTAGGGACGTTCCTGTCATCAGTCTGTCCAGTTACCTTCCTAAGTCATTTTACCACCCTGTGATTCCGTTTCTCCATTTGTAAAAGAGAGAAGCTCTCACATTTTTGCTGAAAGTTTTGATAATGTGCCAGCTTTTGTTATTCTGCAGACCAATGACGTGTCAAGACTAGTCTTATATACACCAGAGAAAGTTACAAAACATTTTCTGAATGATTATATGTGTACAGCCTGTGATACTGAAAATTACAAAACTGCAAAAAAATAGGTATCACTTTTTCTCTTCTACCCTGAAGGTGGTAAAAATAACTTATTTCTCAGCAGAGAAAAAGCAAAACTAATTAACAAGAGTGGTTGTAAGTTTGAAAATGTGAAAGATTATCTCAATTAAAAGGATAAATTAACTGTATTTCTGGAATCTGGCTTACAACATAATTTAATCAAAAAAAAGTGTGCAAAAATTCTACCTTTCATTATCAGTTCAGTTTCTACATTTTTTCTCGTGTTATCAACATGGCATTTTTAATGCCACTATTACTGTCACCATATTTATAAGAAATCCCAAGAAACCATGGTTTTACAATGGGTCTAAATTAAAAAATATGTGCATAGGTCTGAAATCTTTCCTGGTTTATGCAGCTTCTCCATACTGTTGCATTCTACTGTTTTTCTACAAATTTTACGTAAAAGACTAAATTTAATGAATAAATGTCAAGCAAACAAAAATTAAAACAATTTCTCTTTTAACAATTTTACAAGTAAAATAGTGAATTTTTCATCGAAAAATAATTTATGATTTTATTTTCACTAATATATTTAACAGCCTCACCCATAACTAAATTTGGATGTCACTGCTAAGTCTGGTTATTCCAGATCAAAGTCAATGTGCAAAGGAGTGATTCTAGTACTGCCTTCACCTAGCGTTTTAACAGAAACTTCCTCCATAGGACATGTAACCAGCTGCGTTACATTATAGTTTACATGGGATACAAATAATTCCTTTCTGACTGCAGCATTTTATCAGAGTATACCCTACAACAAAAGATCTGATTAGCCTTATTGTTATCATAGCTACCTTAGTTACAAATGTTATTAGTGAGTATAAAATTTTCCATCTTTAATTTTTTTTAAGACCTAGCTGAAATATATTTCATCATTTTCTGCAGTACGAACTCTATTTGCTGAGACTATTTGATGTAGAAGCATAATTTATAAAATTTTGGATATTTATCTTCTTTTTACTTAATTTTATGATGTTGCATTTTTTTTAACATACTGTGGGACAAGCCAGATAACAGTCATTTTTTTTTCTTCTTTTTTTCCCCCCTATATTTTATTTTGTATCGAAAACATGATTCAGTTCCTTTTCAGTATCTGTCTTTTCCTGACTGAATATTTCAATCTTTTCATATTGTGCCACACATCTCAGCCATCTTTGTTCACCCTTCGTGGCCCTATACCACATTCAAATGTGTCTTAATGCCTTTATGTGGAAACCAGTTTAACATAAAAGACCATAATGATTTCTGAGTGGCTGTTGCAGGCCATTCAGTCAATGGTCTGTGAACTCAAGTATCTCTAAGTAAACCAGAAACAGTTAGGTAATAATAGCTGTGAAATAAAAAATTGGAACACCTGAATTTTAATAACTCTCTAATTATATATTTATTCCCTTCAGTAAAACCACTTAAAACTTTAATAATTTTGCATGATTTCCTGTAATATCTCTGACAAAGTTGTCAGCATCTGCTGGTTCCATGATCTGCAAATAAGAACTTTAAAAGCAAGTACTGACTTGGTAACTCCTGAAGCCTCCTTTCCTCAGTGCTGTTTGGAAAGGAGGGTAATTCAGGTCGTCTTGCAAATGAACAGCAGTACACCTTTAACCAAATATGTGAGAAAGCCTCCACAAAAATGTGTTGGCTTGGGATAGATCAGCTGTACCTTGTCTAGAACTAAAAGATCAGCTTTATGGATTCTGTGGTCAAGTTTCATGGCAGCATATATAGGGAAAGACTTACGTATCTCAAACAAGCGTTAAGCAACCTGAGGTCCCCTAACTCAGAATCATGAATTGTCATAAACCATCTGGGTCAGTTGCTGCTTCAATACAATTGAGTTTCCTCTAGGCTTGACTCTATAAATTGATAAACCTCCTCTTCTGCACATAGGCAAGCTTGGGCACTTGGCATCCTCCTGCTGAAGAACCAGCTTCAGAAACTGGGGCTGGAGTTTGTCCCTTTGACAGATGCAGGTATGCACACTGTAGAGATGCACAAGGAAGCCTGTGGTATATGGCTTCTTAAACATAAATTAGAAGGAGGAAAAAAAAAGCAAAACCAAAACAAAACCATTCTCAGGATGTGTTTAAGATGATCTATTAAGCTGATGGCTACCTTAAAACATCATTAATTAGGCTTTGGAAGTGCCTATTTCTTCCAAGACACTATATAAAGGAACTTTTGAAGGTCAGATCAGATGTAGATGTCTTCCTTTGACCAAATGAATCCTATGTTCTAGAGATAGATGTGGCTCACTACAATTCTTTGCAAACAAGCTGGCAGTGTGCACCTCAGGTAGCATAAGGAGCCTGTATTTAGTCAAGTTAACTCCACCCTGTGTGGTCTTTTGACTAAGGAATCCAATCTGGAAAGAACTCCCAGACATACCTACCACAGACCAACAGATATGATCTTTCCACAGAAATCTAACAGAGACCATTTCTTTAAAAGCAAGGAAAACATAATTGTGGTGGTTGCTCCCATCTCTTATGTAATGGATTAATATTTTCTTCAGCCAGAATGGCTGTAAAAGTGCATACTCAAACCAGCTGGGAAAAATGACAAGAATCATGAGAAAGCAAAGCCTGAAAAGTCTTAAAACTCAGCTTTAAAGTCCCAGCTAGCAATAACTTAAAGGTACTTTATGAATTTATTTTTAAATAGAAAAGTAATTAAAAAATCCCTGAGGCAGGTTATAAAAGATAAATGGAGTGTCATTTCCTAAACAGGCACTCATAGTAGGCCACCAGGTTATTCTTTTGCTCCAGTCACTGTGTGACAATTTCTGAAGAGGCTTCTGGGCCTTAGATCCTGAAAGGCATTTACAGAAAGATCATACCCTTGCCCTGGTCTCCAATATTTCCATTTGGCCAGTGGCTAGCTCAGAAGGTAGATTTTTTGATTGCCCCTCTAATATTCCTCATGCTGCTTTTTAACACTATAGGCAGGGGAGATGCATTCCAAGTAACTTGAAAATGCATATTGCAACTGAAAAAAATGGTGCTAAAATGACACCTCACAGTAACATAAAGTATCAGATTCTGGCCTTCCAAAAATAGTTGCATAATTGATATGTCTTGACATTTTTCTGTGCAGGTTTATAAAATAATGTTTCTGTTTTCCTGTTAAATATTAAAGATTGGAAAGTTTCATGTTGATATCCAGCAATTTCAACTAATTTGCTGAAGACTTTTGAAAAAAATAAAAAGAAAACAAACAAAAGACAGTCTTGGGAAAACATCTTAGAAGAATTTTTTGGTGTGATTTCTGCCTTCCTTAGCTTGTACATTTGTATGGTACTCTGTGCTAAATGGAAAATATTAAGGTAATAAAGTTCTCAAGTTATATCACTGAAATGACAGTTACGAGAATGAGTTACCTAATGCTGTAATTAATATTACTAATTAGACTGCCTTACATTCTGAGAGATTAAAAAGAAACAAACGAATAAATCATGTGTATAGAAGGAATTACTACTAATACATAAGATATGGAACCCTCAAGATGAATAGTTATAAGGCTGATGTTCTTCAACCTTTTCCTTAAAGACAACATTTCAAGAAACCCCATTCTGACATTTCCAAGACTTTGCTGAACGTTTTTTCTCTGCTTTTCTTGGGAACCATAGTCATACTTGATGGGCCATGTTTGGCTGTCACAGTCTATTTTGGTTTCTCCATGTACTTCCTAATCTTTCCCAAATTAAATGTGCCATATTGCTCCTTGGGAAGATGCACCCTTC
Organism: Caloenas nicobarica; assembly: GCF_036013445.1. NCBI lineage: Eukaryota > Metazoa > Chordata > Aves > Columbiformes > Columbidae > Caloenas > Caloenas nicobarica. The sequence continues at coordinate 179,811,438 of NC_088245.1, forward strand.
TCATTTCAGAGAGTATCATCTGATCTAGAGTGTCACAGCCCAAGAGGAGCTAAACCTCCACAAGTAAACTAAAGCTGTGTTCAACTGTTCTCTGGAAACAAGGAAAACTGCCTTGGAAATGCTCAAGTCTGAACTGCTAAGCTCTTACTTTATAAAACTGGGTCACTATGGCTACATTGCTTATTGACAGTAACCCCGGGTTCTCTCCTAACTTCCAAATATGAACCTAGCATAAATGTCCCAGGCTACACCCTTCAAGGGACTCTGTTATCAGTTTCAATGGAAGAGACTATTGCATTCCAAAGCAGGTGAAAGTTCTGTAAAGTCCTTTAATTCATTAGTAGAGACACAATTGCTGCTGTTTCTCCCTATTGCTCAGCTCAATACATTGTGAAAAAACAACAGAAGCTCTAAAGAACAGTGTAAAAGAAATAGCGATCTTTCTTGAGGCACCAAGACTTTTCACGGTGCCATAGAGGATGGGAGACTGCAAAAGGGGAACCTCCTTAGGGAGTTATACATTAAAGACTGCTGTCCAGTATGAAATATGAGTGAACTACTTTATTTGTGCAAATTTCTATTGAACTAAGAGTTCTGGGAGCCTTCGTTGAACTCAGGGACATGAGTGTTGTAGCTACTGCTTTTGAACTAAATTCTAATACATGTTCTCTTCTTCTTCTCATTGTAAAGATGAGAGCAAAAAAGAGGAATTAGATGTACTGTTCTTTTTAGAGTAGCTGGTGTCACTGGAGCTAACTTCTCAGTCACATTCCTGGTATATGAAGGCAGAAAACTAGCATACAAGATCCCACACAATGAAGTAACTCACCCCCTTTGCACCCCTCTACTTAATCTTCAACATCCACTACAGAGAGGCTAGAAAAGTGCTCTATTTTCATACCTAAGAAATCATCAGGAAGGTTTTTGTTTGCACTGCTTTTTGTTTGTTTTTTGCTTGTTTGTTTGTTTGTCTTCCCAGTAAGAATGGAGTGGAGAGAAATTAGTCTTTCAGGATTATGGCTATTGATTTCAGCGGAATTATGAGTTGGTGTAATGGAAAGGGAGTGGCTACGCTTAAACAAATTAGACTAACACAAAAGGTGTGGAAAATGAAAGAAAAAATATCCTTAAAAACTCTTAAAGTACCTTTAAAAACTCAGCCCAGTTGAAATCCAAAGAGACAAGGAAAACATGAACAAAAATATGCTGCTGACTTACAGGTGGCTTACACTTTTTGTTTTTCCTCTACATGGCTTTGAGAATCCTGGAACTTCCAGATCATAAATCTAGTACCAGTAGACATTTGGAGGTAGGGTAAAAATACTCTTAAATATGATATAGTAACAAAAAACTAGTTTAACAAATGTGTGTAGTTCTGAATTTGAATGACCTTCACATGTTCTAAATGAACCTCCAGCATTCGTAATAGCAAGGCTTTAATAATCATCCTATAATAATCACCCTATTAACCATTCAGGTTCTTATACCTTGGGAAATATTAAATTTGGACATTTAAATTATGTCTAAATTATTGTTTCACAATCATTAAGCAATATTTCCTGCATTTCCTGTTGAAGGTGTATATGATACCACCTTGAATTCCCCTCCATTCCTGTGTATTTAATGAATATTTCTAATCTATTGTTAACATTTGAACTTGAGTGTGATTTAGATTTCCTGGCGTAATGTGTGCTATGCTATTGTAAATAAACAGCTGCTTTAACTTCACTAGTGCACAAAGTTAAATGTCAGAAAACCATATTTGCATTTATTCACAAAATAATTACATGCTGAACAGAACAGTATAATTAGGGATACTAATGTGAAATGTTAACCAAGAGCCCATGTTTTTGCAGGGAAAAAAAAACCAATAGGAGCAAACAACAAAAAAGAAGCTGAATGTTTATTTTAAGTTGTGTAAGATGAAGAACTGCAAAAACTTACAAACCAGCTCTAATGCATGTCAACCTGCTGTTCAAATTATTTCTTACTTGATAAAAATGTCATACGTTCTCTCTAATATTTTTTTTTCTTTTTTTTAGGTCTCTTAACAACACATGAAGAGCTGCAGATCTTGACTGACTTAATATATTTAAATTTCTCTTATGGAGAACTGGATTTGAAGTGCTTGGGATTATAATCGAAATGAATTTGATGGTTCAGCTCAGCCTCTAATGGATTACAGTATGAATGTCATCAACTTCATATTACAGTTAAAAGTGTGATCTTGTTCCAAATTTAGAGGTTTGGAATGGAGCAGAGTGGCTGAAGTCCATCTTTTGATCCCAGAAAGAATGCAGAGAGGGAATTAATGCCAGTCTTCATTTAGAAGAGTTTATTTGCTGAGCACCTGCTTTCCTGACATGGCAAGACATCAACTGAAATCTGAAGAAACATTTAAAAATATCAAATTAGACACAAGTTGTGAATCATGATTTACAATGCTGAAATGAAATGTTAATACGCAAAGTTTTATAAAAAATGCTTCTGCTGTTAATTGTCTCTTTTCCTCTATTTTCAGATGCTTTTGGAACCCTGTACCTGTAACTAGAATTGTGTAAAGTATGGGTGAAACTGCAGCTGAAAAAATAAAACAAAATTTTGAGACAATAACACATACCTTCTTTAAGAAGAAGATTGGCTTCAGCGGAGTCTGTGTTTTCCCTTTGTAACATGTCTTCACTATCAGTAAGTATAACATTTTCTGGCAAGATTTTTTTGTGGAAATAGATAATACTAAGCTAATAGAAAAGAATGGTCATGTAAAGTGAGTTCGCTAACATAATTCACATTTCCAATCAGGCAAAACCAGCAGTGTCAACATAACTTCAATTCAATATGATTCCTGTTTTGAATTTCAAGTACTCAACAAATGACTGATAAGTAATTATTCTTGGAAACTTTATGTCACATTACTACCTAAAGATATATTGAGAAAATTAGATATAGCTTTAATTAACTCATAAACAGAAAACAGAAGCAAAACTCTAGTAATATAATTATTTGATAGGAATTGTGACCTCAGCTTTACCTTTGATAAACTGGACCTTTCTGTTTAGCCATGGTGTCTATAATATACCAGTTTCTGTGTTTTGAGCAGTATCATGCTGGCCAAAACATGAGATTAACCTACATATCCAGCAATTCAGCCATAGGCTTCTTTTAGCTGTTTGCTTTTGCATTAAAATAGGTAGTTTGGTATCAGGAATCCTGGGTAACCCAGATCTACATATTTTTGTTCTAAATATTTGGTTTGGTTGTAATCTGGGACTCAAGAGTAAAAAACTGTAGATGAAAATCTGTGTGCATTGAAGATGAAGAAAATGTTTTCATCAGCCTTCTCACTGTTAAACTGCAGAATGATGTACAGCTCGAGATATGACTCAGGCTCACTTAAGCAAATCTACCACGAAAGGTCAAAATCACTTATGGGGGTTAATCACAAATAAAATGCCATTTTACTAGTCTTTCTAATACTCAAAAGATTCAGAAGATGTTTTAGGTTTTCTCTGAAGGCATTTACTTATTACACTGACACAACAAGAATCTGCTTTGAGTATGTGTTGTGTAGGTGGAGTAAGGTGTGAGTAGAAATGGCAGAATCACAAGGCAGGATATTCACAATATCTGCTGATGAGCTATGGACAAGCCATGCCAAAGATCAGCCTCATTATATACATTTATAAATACAGGTGGGAGCACTTGTTTAGTAACTACATATTTATTGAAAAGAAGAAAATAATAAAATGTTTTTATTCCTGCTCTCAGAAAAAAAAAAAGTAGCGAACTTGTGCAGCGACTCGAGAATCTGTTGGTGATAAAAACACTTAAAGGTGGCATATTTGACTTTGTGGCAGTAGAAAAGAGGAAATGGATTCCTACCTTGCAGGGACAGTGTTCATACCTGAGATTGAGGTAAAGGGTCTTACATTTTACTTCTTTAATTCAGATTAAATAGAACTCCATTAAATTATTGGAATAAATGCCCCTAACGCTACAGTTGCTCTAGCTACAGGTGTAGCGAAATTCGAACCTTGAACATTTGAAGCTACCATTTGTCAAGAGAACTTGGTGGTAGAGATAGAGGCATGCCTTCCAGATGGAGTAATACAAAATTGGTAGTCCATGTTTGTATAGACTGAGGAGAAAGTTTCTGAAGGGGTCTGGGACCTTTTTGTTTACACCATTTCCAAACACTAACACTTTACAGAGCCATAGACTGATGACAAATTATGAGCAGGGTTTTTCAGAAGAGCGAGCAGGGCTGTGATGAACCACAGGTACATCTGCTCTTTATACACCCATCCTGACAGACATGGAAAACGAGATAAATAGCTATGGCCCAAGAAAGTGGCCATGGAGATTATCGTCATAGTACTTGAATGCATGACCTGCTTTTTTTACTCCCAGGAAAGTTTTGTGTTTCGCACATGAATTCACTATGTTCAGGAGGACACAATGGTAAAGGCACATGAAAGGAAGTATTTCATTTCCCCATGTTGCTGAATGGATGTTTTTTGGTGGTAGAGTTCTCTCTGTATTAAAGACCTTTTATTTGAAGTCAGTCCCAGGCATCACTAATTACAAGATCATCAGCTCTTCTGTACAGCCAAATTGTGTTGGTCTTAAGGTTGGTGTCTTAATTAGAATACCTTCCAAAGTGAACTTTCATAGTTTCACTTCCTCATTTAAGGACAATCATGAGAATGACCAATTTCCATTCAAAGGCAGCCACAAGTAGGCCTACTTATATAGACTGCATGTTAGTATTCAGTGTTCCTCAGTATATCCAAAACTTCTTAGCAAGAAACTCTGAGATAGATCAGTTAATAAATTAACCTAGAGCATGTCTTCACTACAAATATACAGACAAAGAAAACATACAGTCAGCTAAACCTTGCTTTTACAGGAAAGAGAAAGACGTTACCTGTCTAGGGCTTCTGAGAATGGTGCTCTGTAGAAGGACTTAGGCTCTGATGATGGACTTGTGGTTGCCATAGACTTTTATATGTTAGAATGAGGAAGCCACTGTAGCCTTTCAGGCAAGAAACAAGAATGCATTGATATGAATTTCAATAACATGTTTGAATTACATGAAAACCTTTTAGCATTTATGCAGTCCCAATAATTACATTCAGATCTATCCTTCCGTGGTCCTTCCTAATGTGCATTTCCAAAACCATAGACCGTTTTCCTATTGTATACCGGATCCAGGTTTGTGTCTGCTCTCACAACACATTAGCCTCTAACTCAAGGATGTGTTTTTAGCATCAAAATGAACTATGTGACCATATTGCAGTCAAGTGTTCTTGCGGAGAGTAGGTGAAATATGGAAGAAACACCCTTGTTCTGAATCAGTTTCTACAAAAAGATTTTCTGACAAACAGGATATTTTTAAATTGATGTGTTTTTTTCCTTCATGTACCTTCACTACCATGGACCATATTATATATTTTTGCTTCCAACCTGTGTTTCTACATGCCATCTACACATCATTCACAGACTTTTGGTGAAAGCAGCCAAATCTCTCTGAGATCTGTAGTTCACATCTTCAATGTGAGTAAAAAATGTACCTTTACAGACACATCAGTGCAAACTACAAGCAAAAGAAAATGGAAGAACACTGCTTAGAAAATTTAGTGAACTGCAATTGTCATACGTTTAAATTATATTTATTTTGTCATACATTTAAATTATATTTATTTAGAGCAATGGTGATCCCATGAGTATGGTCAACACTGAATCAAATTTTCCTCTCATTTGTTACTGTAATATGAAATTTTGTACTAATTTTGTACATGAAGATGTTTCACATAGCCAGTTATATTCTTTTAGTGTCATTGGACACTTGCTTTGAGATAAAAAGCTGTTGAGTTCTCATAAAATTAACCTTAGCCTAACATTGCTTGTAAAAGGAACATAAAGGCTTGTCTGTTGAAACATGAGATTTTTTAAAAGACCTTCATGAGATAGTTAGATTCAGAGCATTTTCACAGGCAATACGCTGAACTATGAAGAAATATTTAAATGAAAAATAAAATAAAAAAAAGTGTTACTTTTGATAAGCCTTCAAGGGAGTTCACTTTAGAATAAATCCATGCACGACTATACCTATTACCTCCCTAAAGTTCTCCAGTCTCTCAAAAGCCTGATGCATGGTAATTTTTCTGTGTTGTATGCTACACAGTAAAATGTGCATTCTTCTAAACACATAATTAGTTCTCTTGGGGCTTACACCAATTTCAGTTCTTATACACCTGTGTCTAGCACAAAGTAAATTTGAAAACTGAAAGCCTTAGGAACATGTCAGTCTCTACAAACTGCCCACCTGTGAAAATTGTAGACTTGCCCTTTGAATGTTTTATCGAGCTACTAAATAAATAAATTAATAAATCTTCCTGCTCTGGAACTCAAGGTCCAAAGACATATTAACTGTATGTTTGAAGATGAAACACGCAAGCCATTGCAAAGCATTTTATACAAATATGTCCATGTTTCAGACATCAGTACTGAGTTTGGAGCTGCAAATTGAGGAACTGGGAACTCTGATCTTTTGGAAGGTCCACATGAAGATAAATGAGGAGGATATTCTTATTTATGCTCACTTATTCACCCTTGAAAAGAGAGGCTTCTATCCACAGTTTAATAGGTATGAGACATTAAACTGATTACAGAGCCCATACCAGAATAATGGTGAGAGTTGTTTATCTGAATAGAACTGTAATTACATAAAAAATTAAGAATGATAATGTTTTATTGGATAAACTAAACCTACTGTATGTACCACATATAGTAACTTCATGGAGACTTTGTAATCATTACTCAGTCAAGCCAGAAAATATGAAACAGTGCCAAGACCATCAAAACAGTTTAAGAGTAATTAATGAAAAGGTGTCGTCAGTTTTGAGGTTTATTCTCCAGATTGGATGACTTTGTTGTTCTATCTCAGTGAGTAACTGTTCTCAGCTAAATCTAACAATTCAATGTAAAATTTCTTGACTGAATGTCAATGGGTTCAGTGGTATCGCAATGGGCTATAGGATCCCTCTTTTCTAGGTGACTGTTTCAAACCAGACCTCAGAGACCAGTGAATTGCTTTGCTCTATGTGAAATGAGCTTGGTGATATATGGCTGTTGACTCATGAAAAGAAACAGTACAGCTACTGCTATTTGACATATCTTTTGGAAATCTCAGCCAAGTAATCTAGGATAGATACACTCAAATGTTGAACTGTTATCTTTATAGTAAGCTTAATTTAATCTGATTCTTGAGCACTGTGGTTTTATGTGAATAAAGAGAGGACATCACAGGGCAGTAAACTGTCACTTTACTAAACACTACATTTACTTTTGAAAATCTACATTTCTTATATACATTCTTAAAATCTATCTATTAACCCGTAATTCAAAACACGCTTCTTTGGATATATCTTGCCCATTTTATGTTATTGCTATGTGAAACTCTGGCAGAATGGGGAATTGCTCTTTGCTCACCATGTGTTAGAGTACTGGGACCAATTCAGTAGATATAAAAATATCAGATATGGTAGAGCATATCTTTATCGTTCACTCCATTATCACAAAATTAATTCTTTTTGTTTTTAAAACATAAAAATAAGAAATGTCTGTTTGTCAGCTGTTAGCACCTTTTCCTTTTAAGACACAAAAATGCTTTGTGTTTCCTGGAATTCCTATAGAAATATATAAAGCAGTAGTAAGTATTTGGAAAGCTCGCTTGTGGTACTGCAGTGAGCAGATGATTTGTCGCAGTGTGGCTAATAGACATGTTTGCCCATCTTTTGAATGCTCACCTAGAAATAAAGTACATTTCATTATTTCTTTGCCCACTTGGTCCCATTACACTGTAGGTTTGTTTCCTAGAGGGAGGAAAATGTATGTGCCTGTGTGTGTCTGTGTTTGTGTGTGTGGGTAGTCTGCCCTTCTCAAATTCAACTGGAAAGGGTCTTTGGATGCAATGGAGTTAGCTCTGGAGTACTACAAGTCCTGAAAGTAGCTTGCTTTTAAAGACATCCTTTAGATTTCTGTTGTTTTCATATTTAAAGTAAAAAACCTAGTGACTGCATAAGTGATGGAATTTAAAAATTACCTGCATGGCATATGCATCTACGTGAAGGCTGTTTACTGTGTAGATAAAAAAGTGAGTTAAAGGCCTTAGCGGAATTATGTGATTAAGAGATGATGGAACTGTTGGAGTAAATCCAAGCTAAAATTATTTGGCTTCACCTAAATTGATTCCAAAACTAGTAAATGAAATAAAACAAAACAAACAAACAAACAAACAAACAAAAACCAACAAAAAGCAACAGAAGAGAAACAAAAAAGTATTTTAAAATAACAAATAAAGAAGAAAGGAAGGGGCAAGAAAACAGGATATGATGTTGTTGAGTGGGAACAGCCAAAATGTATAAAACATAGCGTTGAAAGATCTATAAGTGGGGAGGAGAAGGGAAGAAGAGTAGAAATACAAGTCTTAGACAAGGACTAAATCTAGTAGGACTCAGCATTAATTTAAACTGGGAGTTGAAAGGATGTTGCTAAATGTCTTTTGAAATACAGAAGTTTTACTTGTCATTTACCTGAAGACAGTGCTATTTCAGATCGTTTCACTGCTTACAGTGGATTTTCAATCAGATCCTTAAAGTCAATGTGTCTAGATATCTGCCCAGTATGCTCTATGATTCTCTAAAGTGTATTCTGAAAGTGTCTTCTATTAAATTTTCCACTTTATTTTGTCATTAACATACATTTGAATGGTTTGGACACAATTTATCTGTCCTGGTGTAGGCACTTAAAAATTAGACCCCTAAATCTGAGCTAGGCCCCCAGACTTCCTTTGTAATTGATTGAGAAAAATCTGCACACGAAGATGACCATTAATTTTATCTCGAGATATGCATTTAAAATACGTTAGATGTATTGCCCTCCAGAGTTGCCTGTTTCTTCCCATTAACTGTAAGAGGCTAGAGTTACTAGCTGAAACTTTTGTATGAAACTCAATCAGATAAATCTTTCCACTTTTGTTTTATTATAAGCAGTTCCTTCCTTTAACCAAATTTATTCTTGCTTTTCAGGAATAAGGCTGATTTAGAATCTTACATGTTTTACATTTAATTTTACCTATTTTCTTCCCATCTGTTATCTTTTCAATGTCTTCTGCTAAATATTTTTTGTTTAGACTTTCTTCTTATTTCTTACTCCTGTGCCATAAAATAATTTACGTTGGGAGAGAAGCTTCAAATAACAGTCATAGCATTTGAGCCTCAGAGGTGTAGTGAAGGCAAAGTAAACCAGGAGTCTAATAAAAAATAAAAAAAATATAGAGGATGTAAGATTTTAAATTAAAAATCCCTGAGGAATAATGTTAATTTAACATACAAAATTCCAATACAAGCTTCATAAGAAATAAGTATTATTTTCTAAGCCCTACTTCAAGGCAAACAGAGCTTTAAAACTGACAGCTATTACCTGTGGGTCTGTTGTGGGTATATTAAGCTGGTATCTCAAGTTAAGTATCTCCCTTTATGGAATATCTGGATGAAGCTAAGATCCCATGTGTGGGATGAAGCAACCACTATTTAATACCAGTTTCTAAGATCTTACACTCCCATAAGAAAGTCCCAAGCTCTTCCTTTTCACTAGAGATCATTTATTTCATTTTTAATACACTCCCACTCTAATCCCTTCTTGCTGCTTTTAATAAAATATGTTCAAGACATCCTTCCATTTAACTGAAGAAGTAGTTTTATGGGCAGTAGTGAATGTATCAGCTTTCCTGGCTACAAAGATTTTCTAATCCACCTATTTCTCAAGAAGTTTTCACCTATGTCCACCTCTGGTGTTCTTTCACCTGAGAGAGATAAAGGAGGGAGGAAACAATAATTCAACTATGTTATGCTTGCTATGAGCCTATTCTACTTTCCTGTTTTTCAGCAATCTCACTGAGGAATTGAAAAAACATATTACAGTTACTGCACACCACTGACTTTACTTCCTTACTTTTTTGCAATTTTTCTCAGTTTAAGTTTCTATTTAATGAGATGATAAGTGTCCAGTACAAGAGTATGTTATATGTCATTGCTGTGCTCGTTGAATAAAGATTTTTCTGAACTCCCAGCTGCAAAGGGCAGCTCTCTAATATAAGTTTGAGACACTTATGTTTTCCATTCTATTAGTCTCTAAACTTCTGGCCATAAATTTAAGTGGAAGCACAACTGGAGTTTATAGTTCTCGAGATAAAACTCATGCTGTTAAATTTCTTAGGTAAAGAACAACCTTCTGCTGCTGGGGTTGTGAAACTCAGGAGAGGCTGTTGCAACGTGTTTGTCATTCTACAGAGATGAGAAATTATCAATCTGCCCTTCATATGACAATGGAAGTGGTACACAGTGGTTCCTACAACTTTGATTCTGCAGTCCCAAGCTTCAGCCTGTCTTACTGGTGCTAGTTTTGCATTTCATACCTGAAGGACTGCAGAAATTACCAGCTCTGCAGTACGTCACCCTCTGAACACAAGGAGAGATGCATCGTAGGAAAATTCCTTGCACAAGACAAATTGGCAGAAGGTTCATGTCACCTGTGCTTAGCCCCATAACATCTGAAAGGTCCATCCTGTTTCCATTCCTTAAAAGGGGAAATCAGCTCTAAGAGACACTAAGACAGATAGTGTGACCATCCTTCCTTTTTCCCCTGGTTGTCTTCAACCTGGCAGACATCTCTGGATTTTTCTGTTTTCTCCCAGTAACTACTACTTTCTTATTCCTAGGCAGACTTCCAGAATCTGTGTTCTACTGTCTGTGATCATTATGTTGTCCACAACTGCATCAGCTGCACCTAATTAATCTGTTATGCAGTGTACATGAAAGAAAGGGGAGTAACACAGCTAACACTACAGCATTTACTAACTAGCAACAGAGAGTGTAGGCCTGTGTCAGGGTTAACATCAGTCCATCAGTCTATTTTTTCTCACAATATCTACTTCTGATCATCTTCTACTTGATAGCACAACCCTCTACCATATTTTCTTTTAAGTTCAGGCATAAAGGTTAGACTAAATATAAGGGCAAACGAGGCAAGGATTTGATTTTACTTTCAACCTGCTTTTACCTTTTGCAAAAAATGCTCAAAACTCATTTGAGTTATGCTAGTTAAAGGTATTTTTGGCACATATATAAATCTGCTTTGCACAGAAAGAAAATGTGACAAAAAGGCAAAATGTAAAAGGCAATGCCGAGCACAGTTCTGCTGAGGCGTAGTTTGAGATACAGGGATGAGGGCTGTGTTCACAATTTTAAAGGTTGAAGTGTACACCTGTTTTAGGGAAACGCTAACTTGCAGCTGCATTGTACTTCATTTCAATGAAATCCCGCTGATCTGATTAAAAGGTGCCGTTTCACAGTCACATTATCTCAGTCGCTTTGAAAGGGAAAGCAGCAGACTTGATCAAAACATGCTTCCCCATGGCTGCATTCTCAGAGCCACTCTCACAGCAGCAGCAGATGACGTGAATGAGAATTGCTCTTTGCTAGAATTGTTAAATGAGTATCTGAGAGCGAAAATGCTTCTCACCTCTTCTTTGTTCTCCAGTCTTATAGAAGAAACAGTAGTCCTGACAACTATCGGTGATGTCCTTCCACTCTCCCTTCTCTCCTTTGGGTTTTCATGAAAGTTCTGTGTGCCTGGGGCTTAATATTTTGTTAGACTTTCTTGCTGTCTGTCAGAAGTGAGTAGTATGATTGATTATAATGAGTTTGTTGAATAGACCAGAAAGCAATTTTCAGTTTTTCTTAATTTTCATGAAGAGAGATGGCAAATTCATTTTGTTGTTATTAACATATCATGTTTTTCTTTGACTTTTCATTTTTAAATCCTGGCTTGTATCTAAAAGTGGCCATGAATTATGCCAAAATTCTTAATTTAAGGTTGAATAATATATTCATTGAAATGAAACTATTGTCTCTTAGAAATTTTGAGCTGCCTAAGAAAAGATGTCCATCATCTTGCTGCACTGGAGTTCAGATTTAAGATATCTAAATGCCACACCTACTGTAAGTGCCAAATACCACAAGAACATAAATCTCCATCTTTAATCCTCTTATGACAAACAGGCTACTCCAATATAGGTATATGGCAGAAGTCTTAGTCTAAAGATCTGATAACAAAGATATTGACTGCTATAAGTAGGCATGTCTGAAAAAGTCACAATACCTTTCACAGCCATTGGGATTTCTGTTGTTGTATCTCTAAGCACTTCTTCAGGAAGGAATAACATCCTGTGTGTCAGCTACTTGCCTATTCAGGATCTTCTGGTTTTGTATTAATTTTTTTTTTTCTTTGAGATCATTCAGCTGAGACTTAAAACCTAAACATTAATTATGACTATTTATTGAAAAATGTGTGAAAAATTACTAATAGATAGTGGGAGCTCCTCAAAACCTGTGGTAACATTTTTAACACCAATCTACATCATGATTTATTTCTTAAAATGCAAATCGATTCTATAATTTTATAACTTCATTGCTAGTCTTCCGGTACTTCTTTATGTAACCTTTTACAGGTAAAGCAGGAAGAACAGTGACTCGGAGAAGAAAGAATACTTTAGTGGTAACCTGAACCTTTCATCTTTTTCTCTTCTTTAATGAAAACCAACATTACAATGTCAGATTTGGCTTACAGCACATAGCAGATGAGTGGAAGTGGCTAATGCAGAGTTATGATCTGAGTGTTTGTCCTGGAAATGTAAGACAATGGAATAACAGTGAGCAAAGTAAGGCTCAAAAACATGTGAATTAAATGGAGGTTGTCTGTCATGCTCAAAATCCAAAGAAATTCTTGATTTGGATCTTTCAGGTTCAGTCACCTGTTGGGAAAGTGATAAACAGTGGTCTGTTCACATGAACACAGCTGATTTGTGGCAAAAGATGTGTTGAGTGCCTTGGCAATGAAGGGGAGAGAGCTGGACACCAGCTGTGAATGCTCTATCAAAATCCATGGACATTTGTTTCATAGGAGTTGGAACTTATCAGTGTAGAAAATGTCATCACAGATCTAATTAACACTGGACAATATCTTACTTAATAGCAGTACTAACCTATACCACTATTTTCATATTCATCAGTGCTCCTAATGCATCACTCTTTGGTATCAAAAAGTTTAGGTCAAAAGCCAGAATCAAAGATTTCTAGTGTCACAGTGGATAACATAACCTTTTCCATATGTTCCGAAGTCAGAGAAAATTCTCTGTCAAATGTAATTTGCTCCAGTCAACCTCATTATGTGGTCGAAAGGTGGAAATATAAGGCAGAGACAAGGATGGAAATTTCTGACAGTGAACAGAGGCTGGAGCACTGATGTTTACACTGTTCTGTCCAAATGCTCGTAAGTTAGAAGCTCATCTTCCACTGCAGTCTGGCTTTGCTAGACTTTTTTTTATTGTTGTTATGCTCTTATACTGCCAACAAAGCAGATTGTTTATGAACTGTCTGCCCGAGTACACAGCTTATACACTTGCACTACTGTTGGGATTTTCTTTCTGTGCATAGCTGGAAATAACTGCTGGACAATTTTCACAGCCACGTCTCTCTGGTTATTGCATCTGATGTGTGACTCAGACTTCACCATTTATACAAAACTTTATTTTGATATGTCACTGAAATTCTTGTATTTCAGGAGACAAACATAAGAATTAAAGGATTTCTTTCCACAAAAGACCGATAATCCCAGTCTTGAACTTGAGTTTAAATAAATTCACAATAATTCTTAAGCAAGCTTCAAGATGATGTTATTGTTTTAAGCTTAAGTAAATTTTTGTTAGGTTTCTAGTAGCTTCCAGCTATTTCTCTGCAAGGAGCAGAAAACTCCTATTGACTTCTGAATTCTTGACTTATGATGTATATTAACATTTGGTTTAATTTTAAGAGATACTGAATAAAAGGTGTAAATGTCATGTAGATTTGGGGGCATATTACTTATACAATCAATCTCTATTGAAATTGATTACATAATCAATGGACCATTATGAAGTTCTTGGTAATGAGAGATTGCAGCCATAGTTTGTACTCGGACTTCCTGGGCCAAACAGGTACATTGTAAATAATCCATTTTGCCTCTGTTTACTGTCTGAAACATCCTATGTGCTAAAATATTGGATTGGCTTGAGAAGAAAAAAAAAAAAAAAAAGATAATCTTCAGCACTCCTGGAGCTGATAACGAACACAGTGTCCTTAGAAATCCTGATAATCCTTATGATTAATTTCATACAATATCAGTTTTTAGTGATACTTTCCATTTAGTCATTTATTGCTCAAGTTCTTAATGATTTGTACTAGTATAAACATAAGAATAAACTTAAATTTGATCAAGTACAGCTACATCCATTTAGTTCTTCCACTGAGCTGCTAAATGGACAAAACATGTTGTGGGTAGATTGGCATACTGACAGGTGCACTTCTTCCCAAGAACAGAGAGAGAGAGTACTGTCTTCACTTGTTTCAGAAGAAATGGAAAATCTTTTAGAAGATAATGATGAACTATAATGATAGGTAAGAAAGTATGATACAAATTATCAAGCCGACTTTCAGTTCAGGCTGCTTCGTAGACTTCATCAACATAACCAGCATGAAGAGGGCAGATAAAAGGTGAACACAGATCTCAGTGCTACCCTTTATCTCGGAAAAATCTACTGTCACCATCTCAGAAAGATTATTTTTGTGTATGAGGAGCACTGACTCATTTAAGGACCTGATACATGGAGCGAATGACAGACTTTGTATACATGGAGAGGCATTTGGGTTGATTTCATTTATACTCCTGGGGGAACTGGGTTTGTTCTGTGAAGAACTGAGAGTGCCCACATGCCAAAGGCACTCAGTGATTTATAGAGCCTCTGCGTTCTTGATCTGAATCTTTAATATTATGCCAATCTACAGAAGAATAGCTGTGCTGCATTTGGGCTGGAAAACATAAGCGAGGAGACAGCAAAGCTGCCTCACAAAATGACCCTGATTAGATTGCTGCAGGTAGATGGTGTGAGAGAAGATTCATTTGATAAGAGACAGTTATTTTTGACTCCAGTCACAAATATCATCTTCCAACTGTTGTAAATTCAACCATCTACAGCATACCACTGCATATAATGCACCTCTGATAGAAAGATTGGTGGTTTGCCACAAAAAAAAAAAAAAAATCTGTAACCTACCCTTCCACCCTCCCCAGTGGTAATTCTGTGTTCGAGCCCTACTCAGACCCTGACGAGGTCAACCTGCTCCAGAGAGACTGGCCTGTTCTTGCTGCAGGGCAAAGGTGGGATTGCCGTACTCCTTCTTGCCCTCCTCAGACCCAGACATGTAAGACTTTTCTAGCTGTTCACATGAACTCTGAACCAGATGATATTTCTATTAATTAAAAAAAAAAAAAAAAAAAAAAAGATTATTTGCTTTTCTTAGGCTTTGCCTGACCCCAGTCTTCAGCACTGGGAGGTTATATCACGGATTTTGGAAAAAAGGAACATCATTACAGGGTGTCCTCTTACCACCTACATCCCTCAACTCACTGATATTTTCTCTGCATGTTTATTACTTTCTAAGTGCTGTCTTTTATTTGGCTTTTGCTGAATTAATGTCTGAGTGATTCAATGATCTTTAGAGTTAGCCTATCAAAACAGTTGAAATACTTAAATCAAAATTTACCAGCCTACTCATATTTACTTGGTACATTAGCTATCTGAAGATTTCATATTGCATACACACTTAGCTTCTAACTCAAGAAGGTCATTTGAACATCAAAGAAATGCTGAATTGTTTATTGATTTCTTAATTATTCAGTGCTTGAGGTTACTTCTTTATGTTCCACTATGTTGTGGGGATTTTTTTCCACTTGAAAGTTTAATAAACCAAAATTTTAAAAACAAAACAATATTTAACCATAAAAAGGGCAAGACTGTGATCTTGAAATCTTGCTTTCCAAATGTTTTATCTGTTAAATCCTCATTGAGGGAATATTTCCTCATTCAGGTAGCTAGCTTTAATTTTACATATTTGTATAATGTGTGTGTATGTAAATACATACATATACTCATGTATGCATGTGTACAAGGACTCATCTCTATGGTAGAGAAGCAGAGCAAAAGCAGTTGTGAGGTAAACCTTACAGTTTTACTACTTTGTGAATCTGAAGCGTCTGATCTTGTTCAATACTTTTTATGGAGCAACACGCATAAGTAGTGACAGGTATCAAAGAAGAGAGGATGCCTTTTCCAAAGTGTTTTCCAGACCAAGTACGACTTTATATTCCTGTGCTGTCTTTTATTTTTTATAGTACTAATGAACTAATTTTACTGAAGCACCTTTTGTGGAACCGCTGAACAAATATAGTATTATCTTTAAAATCCTTACTTCAATTAAGAATGTCCATTTACTTATATAAGAAGAAATACTGCTATTTAAAAAATTATTTTATTTTGATTATATTCGGTGATGCAGTCTCAAAAATGTAAGAAATGTAGTATTGGACATCTACCATGTTCTTTGCGTTATTAGCACAAATAATGGAATAATTTAAACCAGTTAATTGATTTGACAATTTTTCTTCTACTGTTTTTTTCTTTTCCTTTTTTCATCATTATGCTAGACAAAGCTGGTCACATAAGAGTCAGCAATTTAATTGAATTTAACTATGTATAGTTGAATGATGATGATGATGTTTTCATTTGAGCCACTAATTATGGCTTGCCCAGTTGTTTCACATTCTAATTAGCATCATACTTCAAAACAAACAAACAAACAAAATGTGTTTGTTTCACATACAGTCACTACTGACAACCACCTTTGCCTATTGCTGTAAATAAGATAAATCAAAGCGCATCTTTGACTGTCAGTGTCCAATATGGAGTTATACTGTAGAACAGTATCTTCCTGTCATTTGACTTAATTTGATTTAGACAACTCCATAGTGTTAACTAATTTGCTGAATAATTATACTTATGGAAGTAAGAAATCATTTGCATTAGCTTGATCCAAGTATCATTGCCAAAAGCAAACCTGCTCTGCAATGTCCCTTCTATTCCATTTCTTGGTTCCTTAGAGAATAGTACTCTACAATTACACTTTACTGCCAAATTATGTACAAGAGTAGTTTTGTGATATAGACAAATGCCTACTAAGGACTAATTTGAGACCATTAAGCTAATTTCACTTATGACCCATACCAGATTTAAACCTAGGCCCTGTGAAGGTGACGGCCGAGTATATTAACTTATGGTACTATGAAACTTGCTCTAGGGCAGGAAGATTTCAATAACATTAAAAAAAAAGTCTCTTAAAATTGAAATATGAATAATTTACAAAACAAGAAACCTCAACTAATAGTCTCTGTTCATATTCAGTACTACTGTGACCTGCAGGCTATATTACAGAAATGTGTTTTATCTCATGTTACTTTTGCAGCAAACTGTGTGGTAGATTACTGCTTTTAAAGAAGGCCTCAGTATAATTTTTCCATGTTTTTTATGCATAGAAAAACCCGTACTTTTTAAATGGTTGTGCCTTACTATTAGTCATCAGAGATCAGGTCCTGCAAAGCTCTCCAAATGAAATTTTCTGGGAGACTAGTCCACTAGTCTGACCTTATGTGTCATTCATACACAAAAGGTGATGTTTTAAAGCAGATATTAAACTAATGCATCATGATGCTCAGCTCTTCAATACACCAAAATTAGAAATCTGGTTGAAGGCCTGGAATTCAAGGGTAGTTAGGCACCTAAGTTTCACAAGCCCTCTACAGCTTAGCTTATACAGTGCTCGTACAGTTAATAACCTGTTGAGTGGTAGAGCATACTGGTCTACATGAACACATGTGTCTCTTTCAGGGCAGCAGGTGATTATCACCGTCAAACAGTTTTACAGTCTGAAGCAGCTTTCTCTACTAAGTCTTAGAAAAGCATGATGGCATTCGTTCCTTCAATCGTTTCTCCTTTTTTTTTTAATTAATGGTCAATTATGAAAATGTAAATAATATTCTGCATTAGTATTTGGATCCAGATCAGGAAAGTTTTTTAATTTTCCCACTTGCCACACATTGGGATATACTGTGCAGATTAATTTTGGGATTAAACTGGACTGGAAGATGGGCGACAGAGAGTAGCTCCTGAATATCTGGCCCATGCCACTAGACTAGATCCTACCTTTTGTAAAGTCCACTGAATTTTTTATTGTTTTCGCAACAGTTTTGCTCCAAAGGCCCAGTTATATTGGCCCACACTGCTCAGCAACATAGGCACAGCCAAATATAGAGGAAACCTCAGGTTTCTGCCCTCAGCTAAATATGTAAAAATTGGGCTACAGAGCCAGGATCCCTTTTGCTGGCTGGACTTGTGGTTTGATGATCCTATTTTCTTCATTGACTAGTGTTTCAGATTCAGGAAGGAACTGGGAATTCAAAAAGTATCGGGAAGTCTTTTACTCAAAGTGTTTTGTAAGCTGTCATATAGATGCTGCGTTGGAAAATCAGAAATTCAAATTGTTGTGTCAAAATTGGACCTAATGTGTTGGGTTTTTACCTCATAAGTAAGGACCCCCACCACATATTACACAGTGAAAAAACCCAGCTACTGTGATCTCTTCATTTTCTAACAGTTAAGGAACTTTTGCTTGAACCATGGAGTCTAGACAAGATTTTTCTGAACTTTTCTTACTGAAATATGTGCATATGCTTAAGTAGCAAGAGCTCTGACTCGTATGACATATACTGCATGTAACTGAATCAACATTAAATTTTCTTGTTTAATAAAACACTTAGTCTTAGCTAATACTATTCAATTTTCATATATTTTCATAAGGGAAAACTTTTGGGTTTGTCACTAATAAAAGTAATCTGGGGAAGAGATGGAAGATATTTTTTGTATATAGCAACAAAGTCACTGACTACATTTTTACAATAAGAGATTTACTTAACCAGCTTGTTCAGCCAACGTCTATGTAATGATAGAAACAGCCAGTTGAGGGAGGTGATTGTCCTGCTCTACTCTGCACTGGTGGTTTAAGGTGGATTGAGTAGAACCTGTAAAGAGTTTTTATTTATTTCTTTATTCTTGATGTCACCAAGGCATCTATAACACATGGTTCCAACCATCTTTTCTTTAGGTTTCAGTTGTCCCTACAGTTTGGACACGTAATCAGAAAGACTTAACAGATAGGAAAAAAACATGGACTTTTAATACAAATTACCAAAAGAACAACACAATTAGTGAGATGATATGGTCTAAGAAGTTTCTGATTAGGGTGGAACTTTGCACCATGCCCACTACTTTATTGCCTGTGTTTATTTTCTGTGTGAAGACGTGATGGCCAACATGAAACACCCAAAATTATTTTTTAAGAAAGGAACTTTCTCATCCTATGTTCAATATGGTTAATGGAGAAATAAAATATGTCCTTTGCAGAGGTTATTCAGCCCACCATGATCTCCTTGTTGTCTCCACTGACTGTAGAAGGAATGTACACTACTAAATTTATTGCTTTAATTAGCTGCTAAAAACTAAACTAGACTATTGAGTTTTGGGGATTGTTCTAGGAAGAATCTGCCAGAATAATCCTTGGAGGCTGGAATATTTCACTAATATAATACTTAGTTTGTTTAAGGAACAGTACTTAAATGTAAGATATGCCATAAAATTTTCCTTGGTTCAGTAGGAACCAAGTTTTCTTGGTAGTAGAAGTACTTTTCTTTCTGTATATTGCATATATATATTCATAAAAATGTTGATGTCTACTTATAATCATTTTGCATACTTTCACCATTTCCTTGATGCTACTACTCAGAATTATATTTTTCTCTTTTGTGTGTGTGTGTTTATTGTTTGTAATGAGTAAAAAACCTCAAGACATTCTCAAATAAAAAATTGCTTATGATCAGTGTAATACCGTGTTTCCCTGAAAATAAGACCTACCCTGAAAATAAGCCCTAGCATGATTTTTCAGGATGCTTAAAATATAAACCCTTCTCCAAAAGTAGGCTATAGTTACAGTTCATGAAAAAAAAAAAACAATTTAAATAGTGTCCAGGCAGCTATACATGTAAAAAAGTTTTGAAGTAATAATTAATATAAATCCCTGTTTATTTTCAGGGAAACAAAGTACATTCAGTGCAAAGTACCTCTACAAAGCTATGGGATCAATATGACAAACAGCTCCTGAATAACCTCTAGTAGTTATTAGAGTTTCTTTTGAAGGAAACAAAAGATGTAAAATTTATCTTCCTGACTTACAGACCAGTTCTCCACTTACTTTTGAATTACAAAGATTGACAAGAGCCAGTAATGAGAGTTAGTGCTTAATTTAGGATTGTAATGGTCAAAGTGCATGTCTAGAACACTAAATACAGTTCCTGAATTGCTAAATGTGACTTAGCTGTATTCCAATCTTTATTCAATTTGTACTTTGGACAGGTCACTGAGATGGAGAGAAATAATGGCTATATTCTACAGGGATAGTCCCCATATTCTGGAGTCAATGAGGGATGAGTCTGGCAGCTGGCAATAGCCAGAGCTTGTGTTCAGTTATATTACATGTCCACACAAAATTATGAATAATAGGAGTTTCAGCTAGTATGGAACAACACAGGTGGCTTTCATGTGCTGGGACGAAAGTAATTTGTAAGAGCTATGATGTATTTGTAAGCTATGATGGCTTATAGCTATTTACAACAGCACTACTAGAGATAAAACCAGAATCTGGGACCTTGCTATCAATAGGTAAACTTTCTTCAGAAGATGAAAGTAGCACACAGCATTTTGCTTATCATAATGAAAGGCTACGTGAAGCAAATAGACATTTTTGAGACAAGTGGTGTCCATAGCTTTGTAGCTTCTCCATGCTACTATAGATCTGTGGCTTATGAGGCATGAGAAACAGCAGAGGGTCCGTTATACTTTTCACATAAATGTTGGGAAACAGCACACAGCAAAATCTAGATCCACCTATATTTCCAGTGCCAGAAGTCTTGAGCAAGGCAAACAATAGATTCATTTTATTGATTGATTGAATAATAAGGTCTGCTACCTTATTCTGCAAAAAACTGCTCTGTGCTTTTCAGCTTTTATCTTTTTTTTTTTTTTTTTTTTTTTTTCCTAGGGAACTTCTTTACCTGATGAAAACATTCAGCTTCTAACTCTTCTATGAAGAAGTTATTCTTTCTAAAAAGGGAATAAGAATTTAAATGCTGGAAAAAGTAAACTTTGCTGTGTTTGAAAACATACTGGCCTCACAGAAAAGAATGATGACCCTATTAATGAAACTGAACGAATAAAAGATGGTAAATAAAAGATGTTTGCATTATGTTTTAACAGGCAGGTTCCTTAGTAAGAGTGTAGAATTTCTTTAACCTCCTGTATTGTATAAAGAAAAGAATAATTCAACACTAGACAGGTTTGAAAACTGATTAACATTTGACTATTTATTCCTAGTTCATACAGTTAAGTATGCTTGCATTAAGCAGCAAGAAGTCTAAATAATTTGACTCCTCCTTGGGTGTTTGTACAGTGTGAATTAAACAAATAATTCTGTCATATTAATCTGTGCAGGTTCTACTACTTTCAGTACAATAAATGCAGGTATACTTAAGAGTATCTTAGTATAAGAACTATTTCAAAATTTAAAAAAAAATAGGATTAAGAGTATGTGTCCAAATTTATACCAAGTGCCTTTTCACTGGGTCTTTGAAGATATAGGCACCTTTTCAGTTCTTATCCATCAAAAAGGTTTAAGGATGTATCAATGATTTGTCTAAACTGGACAGGTTCTGCAAGTATGTTATCCAAGAATAAAACTGAAATCACAGCAACGTACCGTGACCTTCAATTATATGAATTGCTGTAGCAGTATTATCAAGAAGTATGATATATTAAGGAGAGAAAGGGGGAAAAAAAAAGTTCCTATTCATATTTTGCCTCCTCTGTGTCGTAGTATAGAAGATAATATACAGGATTAGAAAACAGTGGAACCAGATGTGACACTGACACACTATGTCACCATAGACACATTACATTAATTTCTATAAGCAAAATTCAGAATAGGACTTTGGAATGTATGTGGAAGCAATAGGTATTAAAAGACATTCAAAATCTAAATTTATTACCCTACCCCAATGTTTACTGTTACCTTGGAAGTGCAGTTGTCTGCATAAATACTCTTTTGAATCTGACCTGCTAGGCTTTCTGAGAATATAATACATCCATCATGAATTAAGATGACTCCAATTCCCTCAAAATGCTGTTGTTGCTGACCTTTTTTGTTTCAATTCATTTTTCTGCCAATGAAAATTACAGCTCATAGGTCCACATATTTATCTGATAAAACAGCAATGAGATTATTTACTATCTAAGGGAATTCTCTATTTATGGCAAAAAAAAGTGTGAGGGAAAAAAAAAAGACTAATTTGCTAAATATTGATCAGATAATCAATAATATTCAGACACAAAATTTCTATTATGATAGTCAGAGGTAGTTTTCCAAATGTAATAAATGCTATGACCATCTGAGTTTGTTTTCCAGAGCATTTAAACACTAAAATTCTTTACCTTTCTTCATGTACCCTAAGGGATATTGTGATGATGAGGGACTACATTCTGAAGCAGAATTTTTTATAGGAAATAGATTGTAAAAAGAAATTCCACAGACAAAAAATCATTAAGAATTTCAGGTTATAATAAAACAATTATATTTTTAAAGAAGGACACTGAGTCTAATAGTTTTTCCACAATAATCTGACTATTATCAGACTTTGGCCAGCCTTCAGTCTCAAAATAGCATCCTCCTACTGTTCTCTTTTTAACTTTGTAATCTCAGGTTCATACTTTGTAAGTGACTTGACTTGATTATGGAACATGCAGACTTTCTGAGGAATTAAGGTTTATAAGTGATCAACATTTTAAAACTTATCCTTTTCGTTAGAAAGTGTCACTTTCCTCCAAACTACAAATATTTTTAAAAATTTACTGTAGGCTGAAAAATGTTTCGGTTTCAGAAAGGAAATAAAAATGTTGAACTGAATAACCAAAATCTCAGGATACAAGAAACTCGTGTTTAAATTGTGACCAAAATTCAGTTTCCACATCTCAAATGAGAGCCTCATGCCTAGTACCTTTAAAGGAATGAGCAAAGAATAAGCATAAAGGTCATGTAGATTAATGAGGAAAATTCTATTGAAAAGCTATTTTCAGGGTTGCTTGTGTGCTTGGTGTTTTTGTTTGTTTGTTTGTTTATTTGTTTTTCCATTTGAGAGTTTAATTTGGAATTTCATGGATTTTCTTAAACAAAATGATTGACTTAAATAGTATTTTTTACTATGTTTCAATTCTATGACTATGCCAAAAATCAACTGATATGTCAGCTACTGACAGAAGCTGAAGATTCTCCATTTGTAACTGATGCTTTCTGCTGTGTGAAAAACCACTTTCAGATTCCCGAATCTGGGTAATTCATCCCAAAACACCCATGTTCAAAGTGAAGGCCTTCCAAAAGAAGCCATTCTGCACCTAGATCAATTATATGCTGCTAAATAGAGAAGCTGTAGCATGTAGTCAGTTTATAACAGATTTCAAAGATCCTTTGACTTATTGTTGTAGTCACCAAGGCAAAATGTTTAGATATTATCTTTTAATTTGTTGCCTAACTTTTCCTAAAGAGCTCTAGTTTTCCTCTCATTTTCATTCTATATTATAAGACAATAGTGTTATTTTATCTGACATAATTAAGATGTCTCAGTGATGAGGGGAAGAAAAAAGACTTGAACAGAAAAACATGATTTTGGAAAAAAAAAGGAAAAAAGTCATTATTTTTTATTATTCAGTGATCTAATGTATATATTTTAAACTAGAATGTCTTTTAAAAATGAGGGGACATTCAGTGCAAATTTAAATAAATTAACTCTCCAGAAAATAAATCCCCTCTTACAAAGACAAAAAGAGGTATTAAAGAACTATGTTGTATATAATGACACTTTGAAAGAGTTAGATCCTGAAATACTCTACCAATTTTAGACAGATGCATCCTGACTCACAGTGTTTCAGAGCTAATTGGAATACTGACATGGTGTTTAGGATGACAGCTTCAATTTCCCTTCTTGCTCTTGATTCTTACCAGTTGACCATGGCAACATGTAATACCGCATGAAAAGCTATCAGGATTCTCAAAGCTATAGTTTCCATTGTTTAAAAAACAAAGGAAAATAAAGAGTAGTATTTTGCAAGGGTCAATACTGTATTGTAATTATTGGCACCAACTTCTATTTGGTTATAGTGAATTAAATTTGATTATACTACCGCCCATGAAAAGGGACTACCATGCCTATCTTTTACTAATAAATGTTGACATGCAACATTCAAAATATGTGAAATATTTTTATTGAAAACCACACACACACAAAAACCAAAACCAAACCAAACCAAAATCCCCACACAAAGAGCTCTGACTAGACTTTAACCCAATACATATTTTATAAGAATTATGTATCCTGCATATACAATATAGCTATTGCAAATAAGCAAAAAAGTTGAATGGCAAAACTTCCACTATTTTTCAGAATTTTTATGGTTCTCTGAAGTCCTATCTTTATCTTGCTTTAACCTGGCTTTATTTTCAAAGGTGTCAAATACTCTGAGCTTTTGCATTTAAAGGATTCCTGATTTTTCTGGAGGGTGCATATGCATGACAAATAATAAAAAACAACTAAGGAATACATCAGGTAACAAGCTTTATAAATTCAACAACCGTGAACCAAAATGTGATTTATTAAACATTTGTTATTACCCACTAACATTCTCTTGAAATCAAAGGTGTTTTATTAAGTCGTAGTAGCATAAATCAGTTCAGGCATTTAAATACTAATGCTGAAGAATTTGAAACACTGAAGGAAGCAGAGAAAGTCATACAAATCATCAGCAGAAAGAAAAAAGAACAAGCTATTTTAGAACTAAGCAGTCCATTATTTTGTCTGGTCCCCTGGTTTTAGCTCCACTTTTTATACAAATTGTTATATTATTATTATTATGATAATGACAAATGAGAACACACTGTCCTTAAGAAGAAGGAAAATTATAAAATTACATTAAACTTTCGAAAATGTTCTTGTCATTGTTATTTCAAGTTCATTTTTTGGAGGGGAGATTATACTTGAGAGAAAATCTACTTACAACCATGGTAATTGCCATTCACTGCCACTCAACCGTGAGCAGGTGTGTTTTAAACCATAGTATGCCCACTGCACAATATATATTTATAAATTCAATTTCCTTCCAAGCAAAAGGTACCTGCAATTCAGGTGGGGAGAAATGGTGATTCAGTAAGCCTACTTTTGTGGAATGAATATATAAATCTTAATATGACTAATAATTTAATAATTCATAAATATTAATATCTTTGCACAGGAAGAGTACAGAATCTCAGTTTTTCTTAAATACATTTAAAGAGATGAGATATAAAACCTACAAAACTGTTGATATAGAGAGATTTTTTCTCTTCTGATTTTTTTTATGAAGGTCTTCTTTCATGACCACACTTATGAAATAACCTCTCAAAAGTTAAATTTAGTGCTTTGGAAAAATATAATTCTCTTTAGTGAGTTACTACACTACTTGTTTTTATTAATTACCCCAGACCTAACAGTTCTATTATTTAATGTTATTTAATGTTATTTAATGCTATTTAATGTTTTCTTATGTTTTTACACATATTTGAATTTTATCTTTAAAATAATGTTATAATTATTGGTCTACTTCTGCTATAAAAATAAACTATATAAATAATATATTAAATAAATTAAATAAAATAATTATAAAAATAAACTTTGTTCATTTATCAATAATATCTGTAATACTTTTAGCAAAATACTTTTAAAAGCCTAAAGACAAAAGTAAGGAAACAGAACAACTTTCTCAAGTGTATCTGCAAGAAGTTCAACAGCTTTTAAAATCCCAGCTGTTATTCTCTAATTCCCACCTACTAATTCCAAAGAAATCTTAACTTTTATGTACAAAAAAAAAAAAAAAAAAAAAAATCTTTGGCTCCTCCCTAGTGATTCTGAAGGAAATCTGAAAGGTTATTACTTTTTTTTTTAATTTTATTTTTTTAATTATTTTTTTAATTTTCTTTCCTCCAATAGGAGGAAAACTGAATACAAGAGTGGAAAGCATTTCATATTAATTTTATAGTTCTTCTTAAATTTTGTTTGCTGTTGTATTTATCTCTAGTTCCAGAAAATTGGGTTGGAAGATAATCCAGATGAAGACTTTTTTTCCTATGTCCAGCCCGTTATTTTGAAATCTGTGCAAAATAATGAGTTTGAAGATGCATCAGGGTATTTCACACAGCAGCTTTTGATCACTAGCAGATTTTAAGCACTAAAAAAGTGTTTTAATTTGGACATTCTAGGTAAAAGGAAAAAAAGGAGTTGAGGTAACCAGAAGTAATGAGGTTTATGACAAGTGTTTTTCATGGATTCTCTTGAATGAATGTCAACTACTGCTTAGATTACTTGGAATGAATCAAAAATACACCAACTCCCTGTTACTGGCTTATTGACAGATATATCAATTTATGACCTATTGTAGGTCAGTTCTTAATAGCCTTGCCAGGGATTTTTTTTTTTTTTTTGACCTAGAGTTGTTAATATCTATAATGCACTCTACACAACCAACTTTAAATAATAAATATTAAAAAAGAGATACAGTTATACAGAGTGCTGTGGTTCATGAGTAGTCTTCAGATCACAGATTGGTATCTCTTAATGCGAACTATAAAGCCTTAGGCTGACAAAGTATGCAAAGATATGAAAAATGCTTAAAGACTAAATAGCAGAGTACAGGATACTATGACAGCAGGATCAAAAGCATTTGATTTAATGGTTGTAATTCAAAAAAACACATCTTAATGCAGCTAGATGCAAGGAGGACATCAGTTGATCAAGTCTTCCGACTAATTGTTTCTCTCAGTCAAAGCTAAGAATATAATCCTATAGCAAAAAGATTCACTGACATACAAGAAGGAATAATTTATCTCTGTATTCTACATTAATGATATCACTCTTAGAATACTAGTTTCACTATTGGTTTCCACACTTGGACTACTCAAAAAGTTGGAAATCAAACTGAGACTGAGATTTACAGAACTCAGTTTATTCATCTTAGCAAAGAAATGAATGAACAGTGAGTTGAAAGAAGAAAAAAAAAACTTTCTTTGCAGTGAGTGATCTAGTCTTCATTTCAGTGACATAAAATGAATCATTTATTTAAATACAACAGTGTTCACTGCTGTGACAAAGTTTGCATGCTCAACTTCAGCAGTGAAAAGCACAGTGTGGCTCGAAACGGAGGAATCCCATTAATCCTTCAATTGGGTTTAAAAAAGGCAGCTTGCGGGGTACTTAATCAAGCCAATAGGAAATGCCAAACAGAGGGCAATATCTGATACTCTTTCCTACATGAATGTGAACAACTGCCTCAGAGTTGCAGCAAAGCACCCTTGTGAAGATAGAATTAAGAGCCTGAAGCCCTTTTCTGTGCTGTAGCACCTTTTGCATGATTACTTAGAGCTTTTACCCAGAAGAGCTGTGTTTTAGGCCATCATCAAACTCTGGAGGTTTAAAATTTACAGTTTTGACATCTCAGTGGTATGCCTAGTCATCATAACTATAGTACATGCAGTGCTCCTTCTGCATTTTACTTTAGACAATCACTGGATAGAAAGGATAGAAATAACCAAGGAAAAAAGAACTGCCTGCTTTCCTCTCAGCTGAATACTCTAGATACCATTTGTGGACCAGGCTGCTTCTTCCTTAAAAGATACCAGATTACATATATATCCCCTCTCTCTCCTGCAAAAATACAAGAGTTGCAATATTCCAACTCTGTTAGGCTCGATTTGAGCACACCTTTTTTTTTTGTCTATTCAAAGCTATTAAGCATAAGAATGCCAATGTTTTGTGTCCCAAACTGACTATTGTTATTTCGGAAGAAACACTGAGCCTACTACGTGCACACAGTTTGTTGGATTGGGAATGTTTGGCCAGAAACCCTAAGCCCCCTACAGAATCTCAAGTGTTTCAGTGTGTTGGGCAGGATTAGCCTGAATTGCTCTTTTCAGTTTTAAGGGCCCTAATTCCACTTCAAAAGTACTTTATTCGCCTTATGAAAATAGGGCCTTAAAAAT
Source organism: Caloenas nicobarica (assembly GCF_036013445.1). NCBI lineage: Eukaryota > Metazoa > Chordata > Aves > Columbiformes > Columbidae > Caloenas > Caloenas nicobarica. Next base: position 179,839,652 of record NC_088245.1, read on the forward strand.
TTTCTTTTTTTTTTTTTTTTTTTTTTAGGAGAAATCTTATAGATGTGTATAAGAAACAACCTTGCAAGGCTGTAACTGTCCCTTTATGACATTTGAATTTGTGCATCTGTGAATCCTCCCATTTGTCCCTTACCTTCATAAGGCTTAGAGATAACATGATTTCTTGCATTGCCCTTAAAATGCTCATTAAAATAGAGCTTTGCATTCAGAAAACTATAATCTCCTCTAATCAGTATACTGCCATTGCATAATTACTAGGTCACTTGTGCCTCTTTCTTATTCTTTGCTAGTAGCTCAGGACAATGTAGACTCCTGAACACTGGCATGCTTCTGCTGATTAAAACCTGGGAGTTCGAATGTGTAGGTATCTGGCTGAAAGGCAACAATGAGAATAGAAGATGGTCTTCTCATAGTTAAACACTACTAGCTGTGCTTTTTCCCATCTGTTTGACAAGAAAGAATTAAAAAGGAAAGTATTCCTTGTAGCTCCAGGTGCTTGCAATGCACCCACTTAACACAGATGGCAGAAGGCCTGCCTGTCGATGAGTGGACCTTCCTTTGCCAAGGAAACTAGAATTGTAGCTAAAATTGTATTGGTTTTGTTTTGCCTTTTTTATTTTTTTTTTCTCTCACTCTGCCCACAAAAGATAGGAAATTTGCTTTACTGTATCTGATTTATAAAATGTAGTCTTTTCCTGATGTATGATAAAGATAAAAGACAGTCTTGAAGGATGTGTGCTTCTCTTCCACTTTAAAAAATCTCAATGTTAAAGTGCCTAACTGGCACAAAATTCTTATGGGTATTTCACTTGTGTCACTAGTGTCCTCAGAATTTAAAAGAAATGTAGGTGAACACAGAATTCTAGAAATGGAAATGACCACCCAAGTCACTAAATCCAGTTTTTACAGTTACAAGAAAGCAAGTCATACAATACCATCTCTAATTTCTACTCTAATCAACCAAGCTGGATTGCTCCAGCACTTTTTTTTTATATGATTTCTCTAAAGTAGCTCTGCTCACTTAGCTGCCAAGTTGTTAGTATCCTTGGAACATTAATTTATTGTCACATAAAACCTCAGAGGTTTACTCTGATTCATTTCTATGAATTCTGTTTAAGCACTCTGCATTTAGATTGCCTCGTGGTTCCAGAGAATTATCTATTTCCCCTCACATTTGTCAATAAGAAGGTAAAACTGAGGGTTGTTTTAGCTTCTTACAGATGATGGTGTTCTTTCGTATGAACAGGATTACCGTGTCCTTAGTTTTTCTCTTATCAAAGATCAGACTAGTGAAATAAATCAGAGCTGAAATTACACACACTGAAAATCCACACAACATTTCGAAGTGCGCACTTGCTTTGGTAGGCTACAAAAACTCTGAATGTCTCTTCATACATATTCACATGTATACAGAAAGTTATAATTTGCCTTATTAACTATATCTAAGACTTTTTTAGAGTATGTCTGGCCTGTTGTCCTGCTGATATAGCCTAAGCTACTGAAGACATATTTGTTTCACAGACAAATATTCAGTACATATGCCACAGGTCTCAGTCAATGTGGCTGCTGGCTAAGAGAAGGCAGCTTTCCTGTCAGCTCTCAGGCTCTTTCTTGTCCAGTAATCTTTTGACATATTGCTCTGGGAATGCTAATCAGAAACATAGAATCTGCATAATGGCAGTCAGATTACAAGAAGCAAATGTGTCTGCTGTTTGGGTGATTATATTTTATTTTTTTGCCAGTGATTGGCTACATGAATGCACAAACATTTGGGGACAGAGTAGAAGGTAAACCTGGAACTGGGTAGAGGAGCATAAATTATTCTACTAGGTTAAGATATACCTATGGGCAGACTATTACCTTGGAAGCTAAAGAAGATATCAACTGATGAGATAAAGAAGTGCTGCCACTGGGCACTAGAGATTGCCAGAATAGTTGGAGAAGAAAGCAGATTGCTGTCATCTTCATAAATAACAAAAGACAAGAAGCTAAATAGCCTGTTCCAAAACAGATCATTGAAAGGAATTATAATAGAAGTATAAATTGAGGGAGAGACTGAATGTTGGATTAAAAACTTGATTCAATTATGTCATTTTAAAAAATGCATAATTTAAAAGTGATTTTTTTTCCCCAGCTAACTCTCTGAAGAACCCTTTATTGTTGAGTGTCATGTGGAAACCTTTTTCACACAGATTTTTTGGTGAATACAAAAATGCTTAGTAAATCATAAAAAATAGTTGTGTAAATCCATTCCCTGTGGTGTGTATCCTCTGCAAGGGTAATGTTTGGCCTATAAGTTGAAAATGATCAGTGATCAGTAACTTGGCACACTGTCCTGATATTTGCAATGTACTGCTTACTTGGCAGTACATCTGCTAGTGAAAGGAGACAGTTTTAATTTCTGCTTGAGGTCATGTTTGCAGGAGTAACTTTTGCTAAAAACTGCTATCCTACCCACCATTAATTCTGTCTGTATTATCAGTAGTCTTGTTGCATTGAGTCAAACCCTGAGTCAAGGTCAGGTGTCTTCATTTCAATCAGATCAGCAAAAACATGCTAATTTATGCAAAACAGGAGAGTTGTAGAATCATAGAATCATCTAGGTTGGAAAAGACTATTAAGATCATCCAAGTCCAATGGTTAACGTAGCCCTGCCATGTCCCCCGCTGTACCATGTCCCTAAATACCACATCTACACATCTTTTAAACACCTCCAGGGATGGTGACTCAACCACTTCCCTGGTCAGCCTATTCCAATGCCTGTCAACCCTTTTCGTTAAGAAACTTTTCCTAATATCCAATCTAAACCTTCCCTGGCACAACATGAAGCCATTTCCTTTCATCCTATTGCTTGTTACTTAAGAGACTGACACCCTTGCTACTACAACCTTCTTTCAGGTATTATTAGTTGTAGAGAGTGATAAGGTCTCGCCTCAGCCTCCTTTTCTCCAGGCTAAATAACTCCGGTTCCCTCAGCTGCTCCTCATAAGATTTGTGTTCTAGACCCTTCAGCAGCTTTGTTTCTCTTCTCTGGACTCCCTCTAGCACCTCAAAGTCTTTTTTGTAGTGAGGGGCCCAAAAGTGAACACAGGATTCAAGGTGGGGCCTCACCAGTGCTGAGTGCAGGGGGACGATCACTGCCCTAGTCCTGCTGGCCACACTATTCCTGATACAAGCCAGGATGCTGTTGGCCTTTTTGGCCACCTGGGCACACCGCTGGCTCATGTTCAGCTGGCTGTTGACCAACACCGCCAGATCCTTTTCTGCCAGGTAGTTTTCCAGCCACTCTTCCCAAGCCTGTATTGTTGCATGGGGTTTTTGTGACCCAAGTGTAGGACCTGGCACTTGGCCTTGTTGAACCTCATATAATTGGCATCAGCCCATCTGTCCAGATCCCTCTATAGAGCCTTCCTATCATCAAGCAGATCAACACTCCAACCCAAATTTGTGTTGTCTGCAAACTTACTGAAGGTGCACTTGATCCCCTCATCCAGATCATTGATAAAGAGATTAAACAGAACTGGCCTCAGTACTGAGCCCTGGGGAATACCACTCGTGACTGGCTGCCAACTGGATTTGGCTCCATCCACTACAATTTTTTGGACCCAGCCAACCAGCCAGTTCTTTACCCAGTGAAGAATATAAGCATCCAGGCCATGAGCTGCCAGTTTCTCCAGGAGAATGCTGTGAATACAGTGTCAAAGGCTTTACTAAAGTCTAGGAAGACAACATCCACAGCCTTTTCCTCATCCACTAAGCTGGTCACCTTGTCATAGAAGAAGACCAAGTTAGTCAAGCAGAACCTGCCTTTCACTAACCCATGCTGACTGGACCTGTATGTGCCATGTGATGGCACTCAGGATGATCTGCTCCGTAACCTTTCCCAGAACCAAGGTCAGATTGACAGGCCTGTAGTTCCCTGGATCCTCCTTCCAGTCCTTCTTGTACAGGCATCACATTTGCTAACTTCAAGTCAACTGTGACCTCCCTGGTTAGCCAGGACTGCTGAATAAATTGTTGCAAGTGGCTTGATGAGCACTCCTGCCAGATGCCTCAGAACTCTTGGTTGGATCTCATCCAGCTCCGTAGACTTGTGGGTGTCTAAGTGGTGTGGCAGGTCATTAACCATTTCCCCTTGGATCATAGGGGCTTCATTCTGCACCCCATCCCTGTCTTCCAGCTCAGGAGGCTGGGTACTTGAAGCACAACTGGTCCTACTATTAAAGGCTGAGGCAAAGAAGGCATTTAGTACGTCAGCCTGTTCTTCGTCCTCTGTCACTATGTTTCCCTCTGCACTCAATAAAGGATGGAGATTCTCCTTAGCCTTCCTTTCGTTGTTAATATATTTACAGAAACATTTTTGCTGTCTTTTAACACAGTAGCAGGATAAACTTCTAGATGAATTTTGGCTCTTCTGATTTTCTCCCTGCATAACCTTGCAACATTCTTGTTGTCCTGCTGAGTTGTCTGCCCTTTCTTCCAAAGTTAATAAACTTTTTTCCTGAGTTCCAGCCAAAGCTCTGTGTTCAGCCAGACTGGTCTTCTTCCCTGCTAGCTCATCTTATAGCACACAGTGACAGCCTAGCAGTTTTAAGTTTTCCTTCTTAAAAAACAAACACCCTTCCTGGATGCCTTTTCCCTTCAGTATTGCCTCCCAATGAACGTTACCAACCAGGCTCCTAAACAGGCCATGGTCTGCCCTCCAGAAATTCAAGGTAGCAGTTCTGCTGACCTCTCTCCTACTTCTTCAAGAATCAAAAGCTCTATTTCATGATCACTGTGCCCAAGATGACCTCCATCCATCACATTGCCCGCAAGTCCTCTGTTTACAAACAACAGGTCCAGTGGGTCACCTTCCCTAGCTGTCTCCCTCACCAACTGCGTCAGGAAGTTGTCTTTCACACACTCCAGGAATATCCTAAACTATTTCCTCTCTGCTGTGTTTCATTTTCAGCAGAAATCTGGTAAATTGAAGTCCCCCATGAGAACAAGGGCTAGCAATTGTGAGATTTCTCCTAGCTGCTTATAGAATATTTCATCGGTCTCTTCATCGAGGTTGGGTGGTCTGTAACAGACTCCCACCATGATATCTGCATTGTTGGACTTCCCCTTGAGTCCATCTCTTCTGGACCGTAATATCTACATGCTTAGTGGGTTCTTTTAATCTTTGCTCAAAACTGAAGAAAAGATACATCCTGTAATTAATCTACACATAGGTTCATTTATCCTTGTTTTGACAAGGCTATTTACAGTCATGATCATTATGCATATTGGTAGATTCTATGGACAGTGTAGGATCAATGGCTCTAAATATAACAGGAGAATAGAAGGCAATTTATGGTTTAAAAAGAGGAAACTACTCAATTTTGAGAGTTTATCAACAGTGCTGCAATGATCCAATTTTATATTAGAAACAATGAAAGCTGTAATTGCTTTTGAAAGCCACAATTTATAGGTGGATTTGCTCAGGGACTTTTTTTAAGATTTAGAAATGCTGAGTAATTAAAATATATCTTACTTTGCCTCTCCCCAGCTAAATGGAAACATGCAAGTGAAATTAATGTGAAGTTGTACTGTAAATTTTATTTCAAACTAAAATATGCACAGGATTAGTATTCTGAAAGAAAACTGAATCATAAATGTCTGACAGTTCCTTACAACTGGTAGGTATCTTTCCTTGTCATAAAAATGTGATGATCTTTATTCATTTTACACAGATATTCCATATAACCTCTGCTTAAATTAAAACCCCATGTTGTCTTTCTCATTGGCATTTTCATCCTTTGCTCTGCATTCATCTCTGCTCTCTTGAATCTAAGATATTGAAAAGGATAAATTTGGCTTGATAGGACTATGTATAACGATGCTACTGTGTGTTGCTAGGATACCATTTGGTGGTCAACTGTCTTTAGTGCAGCCACTATTACTTGCCAGACTGACAAACATATTAGCTTTTATCCCCCTTAATTCTTGGGCTACAGAAAGTTTCCCTTAATTTTATTCCATTTTGATTTTTTGTGGGAGGTAAACTTAGAGAGAAAGACAAGGGAGAGGGAGAGAGATGTTATTATTTTATTTTCTTTTCAGTCAATCTAAATAACAAATATGTTATCTCAATGAGTTTAAAAGGAAACATTTACCAATCTTTCTGAGTTTTATAATTTTCGGTACATGAGCTAGTACAGGATCTAATCTGATGTCCTCTAGAGCCAGTGAGAATCTTTCACTGATTTGTTATGAATCTGATAGCACCCTTTGGCTTTGTCTCTGGGGATTCTGAGGGATAAAAGCAAGAGATGGAATAATTTGAGCTATATAGTCATGTGGTGTAGCTGGTGGTGTCTAAAAGTTCATATCCTCTGGGGATGCATGAAGAGGGGAGGTGAAAGAAATTCACACTTGACTTACTCAAGAAAAAAATGCTTTTTCCACAGGAACAAATAATGGCTGCTTTTCTTTTGATAGAATTGCTCATTCCTTAGTGCTGACCACTTCTAGAAATTAGTCAGCTTGACTGAGTGACAAAATATTAGTTTGCTACTTTAACGTTAGGTGTCATTTCTTGAAAAAAAACAAACAAGCAGAAAGGCACCCTTTCTCACTTGTAGCTTGCTTTCCCTTCCTGATCTGATTCCTTCTCCTGCTTCTGGTCACAAGCTCAAGGTAATGGTACACTATAGTGGAAACGCTGAGAAGCTACGGTCTGCCAGGAGACTTGAACTTTGGTCATCATGTATTTAAGATATTAAGGACTCTGATAGCAAGAAGTATTTCTTCTTTTGAAAAAGAAAACAAACAAACAAAAACCACGAACAAACAAAAATGAGGACAATTACAATAACAACAACAAAATAGAAAAAAATACAGTGCTTTCTAGTGATTTACATTGCTTTCCTAAATTGATTAAAAACAATAGGAATTGTCAGTGAATTTCAGGCTGAGTAGGACCTGAACGTCCAGTCTTAAATGAAATAACAAGAATTTAGGGAATAAGTATTTACATGTAAAGAGTATTTCTTCATGTAATATCTGTCCAGCATGAGGAAAAGTAATTATGTCCATAACACACAAATCTAATTGATAAGTTTTATAAAGACATCATTATTAAACCTTCTGTAAAGGATGTTATTTGTTGTGGGATACATCTCAACAACATCTGTAGTAGTGACCTTATGTACCTGACCATAGTCAATACAGAAGAAGGCATTGCTCTAGTACGTGATTTAGCTCACTTGTTTTAGACATCCAACTGTAGAATAAGATGCATTGCACTTTTCTCTTGGAAGATTATAAGAACAACCTGAGGTTATAGACAACTACATTTAGTCATTGATACTAATCTTTCTTGTAGGTTAGTATCTAACTTCAGCACCTAAACCAGTGATATTTGGTCGTCTCTGTATTCAGAGGAAAGAGCAAATTGTCTTCAGAGAAGAGGCCACTGTCACTGTTCTAGATTTGCCTCAGAAAGGGATGAAACTCCCTTTAGAGATGCCTAGCTTTCATTTGACTGTAGTAGGAACTGATATTGCAGTCTAGACTGAGCATTAGACTCTCAGAAGCCCAAGGTTAGGTGATATGAATACCACCTTTAATGGATATCTATTACTTTACAAAACAGCATAACCTACATACAATAAAAGTAATGAGTCACAAGTAAATATTATTAAATTTTACAGAGGACACATGGTATTTGGGATAGCAGATGGATATCAGGTAACAGCTGATTAGGAAGTTACTCCCTAGTGTGTTCAAATATATCTGGACAGAAGGTGTGCAAACAGTATCGCAGCACACATGTGAACTCAGTGAAAAATTCTGGCCACACGCGATGTTGCTGGCCAATGTCTGTCATTCCTCTCTCCACATTGCTTTATGCCCAACACTGAATTCATGATTACTAACATCTGCACATTATACTGGCAGTGTATCATCATTTTCTGGCAGCTATGAGTGCCAGTGAAGGACTGTAACACTTTGTTTAAGCCATGGGCAGTTGGGGGTAGTGAGGTCCATGCAGTTTATTCTGAGAATTTGCTGAGTTCTTGGCTACTATAAATACAAATAACTCTAAAGCCACCACCAGTACCAACAACAATGAATATTCAAGCTCTAGCCAGGTACCTTAAAATTATATTGTGCTTCACAGATTTTTCTCACAAACATGCAGATACTAGTACACAGCACTGAAAAGATTAAAAGCCAAATCAAATACTACCAGTAATAAAGACACCAAACAATAAAAATTGTGCAAACTGTAATTCCTAGCCATTCTGTGCAGCTGCTTTTCCTGTAGCATTTTCTGCCTAGATTCCAGGGGAGAGATCAAAAACAAGTTTTGGTGATATAATCTACCTGCCTGCAACCTCACCAGCAAAAAGGCAGCAATAAATCTACCTTATTTGGCTACAAACTCATGGTAATGCTTTGTCATTAGGCAGACACTAAGAAGGCACTGTACATCAGTAGACATAGACCTTGGTCTTCATATGTTTAAGATGCAATGAACCCCAGCACTAACAGGTAAAGCAAGGAAGTTTAAGGAGTCATTGGTTTAAGAACACTCGAATAATCCCTTGAATCAAATGTTAGTGCAATGAATGAGGGTGGCGAGACTCAGTAACCGGACGAGAACTGCTTAGAGAAGTTGTGGATGCCCCTCCCCTGGAAGTGTTCAAGGCCAAGCTGGATGGAGCTTTGAGCAATCTGGTCTAGTGGAAGGTGTCCCTGCCCATGGCAGAGGGGCTAGAACTAGATGATCTTTAAGGTCCCCTCCAACTCAAACCATCCTATGATTCTATGAACACAGCTTCTTGAGTTGTTGAGGAGTCTAAATGTTCTGAGTTATAAAGATGTTTTGAAATTTTTCTTGGTACTCTCTATTGACTCAAAATTGAGTGTAAATTGATGAATACTTCCATAACAACAACAAGAGCAGCAAGCATGTGTCTTGTCAAATTGACTCACCAGTCATTTGGGGGTTTTGTGTATTTTTAAGTAAAACTGGTGGTTTATTTTCCATGAAAAATAAAAAGGATGCAGCAGCAAAAATTGTAAAGATAAGAGAAAACATATTTTACTGAAAAGCAGGGGAAAACATCTGAGCAGAACTCAGGTGTCTGGTACTGACTCTTCACTTGGAATGGAGTATAACATTTTCACTCAACAGCACTGACGTGGATGCATTGCTGCATTATGAAGTTCTAGGGTTGCTAACTGCTGAGGTCATCTTCACTTTTGAGTGGAGACCACAGGGAGGGAACAAGGAAATCAGGAAGTTCTTAACAAATTCTCTGATCTGAATTTTCTGTGTCTATTTTATGTCTATTTTATGTCTTATTTTGCCTATTGCTACCTTTATTTAGTGAAACAAGATTTGTACCACTGACACTACAAAAACAGCTATATCATTGATTTCTTCTTTCAGTTAAACACTGATTGTTACAGCACAATAAGCGGTTGTATTTTTTTTTAAATGGTCAACAGTGTATGTTATGTAGTTCAGGCACGGCTCATCTTTTCTTGCAAGGAACTCAATGCTGATAAATCTTCCCATAACCTGAAGTCGCAGACACACTATGGCAGAGGAGTCAAGATCAGTCCACTGATAGAAGATATCTGTGCTCCTTAGGTATTTATGCAACATTTTATTGTGGACTGAGAGTGGGATCAGCAGACAGCTGAGTCCTGGGAGACCTGCTGATATTGGCTTAAACAGCCAATGCTGGCTCATTTCCTCGCTTCTGGTGCAGATCCAGGAGGCTTTCCACCAGGAGAGCTTGCCCACAGCCATTCACATCACAGTTTCTGCAACAGATCCACACTTGAACTGTTCAGATGCCACAGGTTTGCCCATCTGGTATAGTTAAACCTATGGCTGTTGCTCCCACACTAAAACACATCAATGACTTTCTCCACCCTTGATATCTTGCTGAGCTGGCTGTATCTGATAATGCAGAATCTTCCTATAACAAGGGAATATGGGTTCTGGCAAAAATACTGGAACTCTTCATGCATCTGCCTCTGCTTGAGTCTCATTTGTCAGCTTTATATCTGTGCTGATCTCTGGATTGCATTGCTACTGATGTTCATTTCCTAACCTGTCACAACTGCTATCACTTGCCTATTTCTGGTGTTGCATACTTGCCACTCTATGCTGTGCATAAACAGCCTCTTTGTGACTCAGCTGTATTAACAGAAAAGGTTACCATTGCCAGTTTAGCCCTGCTGTCCCTGCTTCTTCTGTTTGAGATTTTTCTCCCCATTAGATCTCCTTACAGAAGTGCTGTTACAAGTGTTGTGTAATTTGCATTGGTCAAAATGATCTGGAATAAAGAAGATTTGCTATCTGCACATTTTAAAGTAACCCAATTTGTTTTGATTAAAGTGTCTTTCAAATCAGGGATTGAGAAGAGGCAGACCCTAACAAACAAATGATGGTGGCCAGCTACAAGTGAACTGTGTGTGGTAGCCTAGACACAAATTTTATGCAGACTGCCTTTCCATTTTTAGCTTTAAACCAAGCCCTATATGCTATTTCATGTCCCTCAACACTTTTCTTTGAAAAATCCCCACAGATACCTCTCCACTGATAAACTTTTTTGGCCATATTTAATGAAAAATTTCTGATTCAGATGGTGGTTTATTTTCTATGTGAGAGCAATGCTGCATCTGCACAGAACTACATTGTCCACCTTGGAATCCATTTCTCGTTGGCATTTGACATACTTTATGTCTGCACTGTATAAATCCTGGAATATGTTGACACATGGGATGCAGCAATGTCTCCAGATAGATTTGAATACAGCTGCCACGGACACAAGTATAATTCTACATAAGCATTATCTGATTATCTGATTTGCTCACGGGAACCTCAGCAGCATGTTTACACCACATGTGGGGTTGGCTATTCACAGTAAGTTTTTAATTGCTGCTTAAAAAACTTACAGCTGTAAAACTCACTTGCCAATACCAAGGATGCTCTGTCTCCTTCCTGTCAGAAGTAACAGAAATGGCAAAATTGACTCAGATGGAAGAAAGAATAATTTTCTATTTGTATAATGAAAAAAAGTCCCCCCCCAAAAAACCCCAAAACCCAGTTTTGCCTTTTGGCAAGTTCTTTTTATAATACCAAGCCATAAAATGTTTCTGGAATGTGAATTTGTGGTACAGTTTGTATCCTTTCACTTGTGGTTTCTCTCATCTTCACCAAAACAAGAATTCAGCTCTCAATCTCACTTCTATTGTCATTATGTTAAGCCTTTCTGTATTTACCCAGATTAAGGAATACTCTATTTGGTAAACACTAACATATAGTTGTGGTTATTGCAGAACTTTCCATATAATACTATCAGGCTACTGAGATTCCTGTAATACCTTTGTGTCCATAACCAGCTATTGGCCGGATGTAAGTGACTTCCTACACATTGGCTAGTCCAGCTTGATGTTGACTAGTGAATCACCCCTCAACACACATCACATGGAGAACAGATGGCAAGATCACACAGCAAATAGTAAGGAACAGTATTTAAAAATAAGACAAGTGGTCAGATGCAGGGTTGGCCAGAGGTGTGTCAATCACCCTCCCTCTCCATCCATGCTTGTATTATCACACTTAGATCCCTCCCTTTCCCCAACCTTAACTCTTTTCCTAAACATCCTGGAACACCTCATGTGTATTCCCACAATCCTCTTAAAACTTTCCATAAATTTTATACTATCCCATAAACCCCATAAAATACCCCACTGTAGGTTTGTTCTTTCCCGTGAAACCCATGATAATTTCGTTACCCTCCCTCATATCGGTTCTAGTTGAGGCCTCTCAGTAGCCCACCAATCAGTGGCCTGAGAGTCCTACAGAATGTTAGGGATTGGAAGGGACCTCAAACGATCATCTAGTCCAATCCCCCAATCCTAGTCCTTGTTATTTCTCTATTAGTTCCTGTTCATGTTCATGTTCATTTTTTTTCCTTTTTCTTTTTCTTTCTTTTTCTTTTTTTTCTTTTAATGTTGAATAGCTATTAGTCACATATCCTCACAAACCAGATGTCCTTACACTCCAGGTGTCCACACATCCTTATGTTCCACCTATACTTACAAACAGTTGAGTTTGTTCCTGAGTTTCTAAAAAAATATTACTAGAATCATTAATAGAAAAAATTGAAGAGATGTTAGGGAATGCATGAGAATACCACCATGACTGAAAATGATTCTCCACTTACATCCATGTAGATTAACATCCTTTGGTTTACATTTGAAGGGGACAGGGCTGCACAAACTGAGTGGCTGCTCTAGACCTTCAAAAAACCTACAACAAAGAAATTGTATATGTAATAATTCACCTGTCTTCCAGGGAGGCAGAAACGCAACTGAGTCAAGGCAGGGTAAGGAAACCCTTGCCATGGATAAGGCCAAAAAATCTGAAAAATCCTTGCCCACTATGGTGGGCCTGGGGAAACAAGAAGGATAACCACTTTCTTAATGACTTTTCTGTAAGGAGGCCATCTAGGGATTTATCCAGGCATCTAGAGGTTCAATCTGAGGAGGGCTTGGGGAGGAACATATTCTGAAGTGATGTTAGGTGAGAAGGTGACTGTGAGAGGGAGTATCACCTTCAGCTAGTTGAATAGAAATCTGAGTGGGAAGCAATTCTACCTGAAGTTTTCAGTTCTGGTCGACCTGCAGGGTAGATGAGTCGAAAGCAGAAAGCTGCAACTAGACGGTTCTCAGAAAAACTAGCTTGAAAACTGTTGCATAAGATTTTTAATTTAATTTAAGACTTAAAGGACTGGCCCTCCTCTGTGGAGACTTTCTGACAGGACAGAAGTGTCATCGGCTTCTCTGAAACACATTTTATATCAAATTACAAGAGTACCAGGTCACAGTTACTCTGAAATTCTGATCAGAGTCACAAATGTGTGAAGTTGGATGATGACTGGTGAATTAGTCTCCTCCAATCAGCGACTGTTAAAAAAAATTGATCAGACATAATGTAGTGTAAATTATTCATTCATTCATTTAGTTAAAAATGATTAAATACAGTGTCGCTGTCATGGAGGCACCCCAAAGTCAGTTTTAGGCAGACAACAAGTTCCAAAACAGTCTTTATTCTAGCTGGAAAAGTGCAGCCAATAAACCGACTAGAAATAGGGTTTATACAATTAGTTAGCACTCCGACAACATAAAATACGGGTTCGGATATCAGTTGAGATTATTGGGGTACAGCAAATAAGAATAATGAGGATTCACAGCGTGAATGCACACACACACTCACAAGAAACAAAACCAGAACCCTCTGACTCCAGGGTACCCACAAGAAATAATCACTCGCCTGGGTTAGGCAAGGACTCACACTTGTCTGGTTAGGCAAGGACTCATTCAAGGATATATCCAGTAAATAAGCACTCACCCAAACGGGGAGGTGAGGCGCTCTCAATCCCGGGAAGTCTCTTCAGATGGCATCCCAGTCTAAGGAGAGGGCTCCAGTTCACAGACCCGCTGCTCCGAGAAGACCAAGGGAGCCTTCGGTGGGAACCCCGTTTTATAGTCTGGTCAGATCTGGCTGTGGGCTAACACAATCCAGAAGCTTTGCAGCTACTCTGGGCACCTCCTCTGCTAACGACCCTGTCAACTGACCAAGGGTCTCACTCCTCCTGCCCCACCAGCTGGTGGAGGTGAAGGCACCCTGCCCCGGGGTAGGGAAGGATGTGACTATCAGCACCTGGGTACCATCCTAGGTGTGTACATGGGGACAGGCACAGTGGGGCACAAAACGTGCTAAAAGAGTCATCAGCTGCCCCATTGAAGGCTCCAGATCTCAAGTGGATGTGCAACTGCCACAGTCACATTTTCATACGCGATTTTTTGTGGAAACCTAACTATTGTGTATGAAGCTTCCCCCTTCACCTTTGTTTTAATCAGTTACTTTCAATAAATGTCATACCTTGGAATGGATGAGAGGCAAAAATTATACTTTGTAAAAAAATTCAGATTTCAAAACTTGATCTCTCCCCTCACCAAAGGGTGAACTCTAGATCTTTTAATTACTGTTACATTTTAGGAAAAAAAAAAAAAAGAAAAAAAGAGAAAAAAAGTGCGCCACCCAAGAATACTCCATTGCATGGTTGTAATTAACTCATTCATTTAGCTCATTTAAAAAGCAGAACCATAAGGAGAAGTCTCATATCAGAAAAGGAAAAACAGAATGTAAGAGATTAATACATATATATTCCATTGCTCATACTGATGCCATAAACAGTGGATAATTCTATATGAGCCTTTCCTTCTCATTTCTATTATGGCTTTATAAAACAGATTTCTATGCACTTTTGTTTGTTTTATTATCTCCATTTATGAAAGTTTCCAAAGGAAAGATATTTTTATAACATTGTCTTTGCCTTGAAGCTGTGTATAAAGAAGCCAGAAATAGTTATGAAGAAATACATGGCAGAAATAAATAAGAGTGATCTTACTTTATTTTTCAGAGTCTTGCACAAGAAAAATCCATGTACAAAATGCACTGCAAGAAATTTTGTGATCATCACAGAAATATTTTGTCAAGTATTTAATTGTTGCACTTTTTTTTTTTATATTCAATGGTAACTTGTCTAAAACATTGATAAGATACCATACTTTATCCCACCATAAGAGAGTGGAACTTCTATGTAGCATCTGGTGCCAGTATTTTTTTCCCTGTCAGCTTGCTAAGTGAGAATCTGTATGTCATCAACACTGGGATAAGTTTTCTGCCACACTCCGCATTTTCCTTTTTGCTTATTACAGTCAATATACTTTTAATTATTTTCTGTATCTTTTCCGAAACACTGAATCGCTGTATCTTATTCTAAACATGCTTTTCCTAAAATATTTGTGTCTTCTCTGTTTTACAGCTTTTTCGGGGAGGTGCATTGGTGTAACATATAAAGTTGAAGAAATGTTCTGGTAAGGTAAAAAAGAATTAATCACAACCCCATGACTAGTCAAAAGCTTGAATAGTCTTGAAGGAGGGAAGTGAAATGTGCAGCATCTGTGGATCTTTATACACCTACACTGTGTATAAACTGCCTGACAAACTATCAGGCACTATGCAGTGAATTTAAAAACTAGAATACAAAGCAGATGGGACACAAACATTTAAAACTCATGCTACCTAGTTAGCTTGCAGTAAGTTCTACCTCCTCCCTTTTCCTTCAGTCCTGTAGTACAAGACTCATGGCTTAAGATGGTACGAGGAAATGTTTGGCCAGATCCCAGTTTTTAGTTACCTGCTCTAACAACAGCTACTAAAAAGAGATCTCTACTTCAAAAGATGTTTCTGTATATATTGTGTATATATATATGTGTGTGTATACACATCTGACATATTACCATACACACATCATGCACATGTCTATATATACATATATTTGTGTTAAAACAATCTTTTATTTTTTTTTTTACAGCAAAGTTCAAGCAGCATGGTAAATGAAGTGATCAGAGGACTAAAGCAGGACACAAAATTCCTGACTTCAGAGACTTCTGTCATACTCCTGACTCTAAGATTAAGTTGTTTACACAGTTTTCCCCCTCATAGTACTGTTTATTCTGTTTATTCATACCATAACTCTTTGGGTACCAAGGACTTAATCTTACTCTAACTCTAATTTAAGTCTAGAAGTCCAAGTACCTACATTTGCTCCTGAGTTAGTCATTCTGACAGGGAGAAATAAGCAACTCAGAGGTAGATATTCACTTAGGAAACAGCTACATCTGATCATATGACCTTGATTTCAGTTGGTAATTCTTGAGCTTCAGTTATTTAACAAAACAGAAAACATGAGTTAACTGCCACGCTACAATACTGCCCTTCACAGATGGGCATAAACAGAGAGTGCTGTAATGCATATTACTCCTCAGATGTTGGAAAAAAACTGCGCACAAAAGCTGAGAGGCAACAGCAGAAGGCCATCAAAAAGTGCCAAGTGGTTTATCAATAAACAGTCATATACTTTGTTAAGTGAAAGATCACTTGCTGGAATTTCAGAGAGAGAGTTTGTTAATGCTGTATGAACAATAACATGGACATTCATAACTAAATATCAGAGACACAGCTATTCCTAAATAAGTATCTTGAAGTAACCAAATGGGGAACGATACTGCAATAACTTTGTTCCAGGTGTTCTTTTGGTCTGATCGACCATTTTCCAGAGCCTGCAATAAAATATTCCTCTATTATTAACAGTTACACTGTCCAAGAGTCAGTCCCATAGTGTGTCATGAGATATTTCTTTATATTATTCTTCTCTTTTGTATTCAATGAAAGGAATTCCGGTTGGACATTGAAATATGAATTAATGTAGATTTACAGTGGGAGTTATTTACCTTATTTTTCCCTGTACCATACATGTTGGTACACTTCTACAAAATCTTACATAATCACCTCCTGGCAAAATATTAGTTTCTAAATTTCTCTTTCTATACAGATTTAAGAATTATGTTCTGATTGAAGTGATAAAGCTACTGTGTGACTGTCAACATTTACTCTTTATTCTAGGTAAATTAATATTTTCCTTGAGTTTCCTGTATGTTTGCAGGCGTTTTCTTTTTCCAAGGGCAATTATTCTATGTAAAAATGCATGAGATGTACCAGTAGTTGTGACCTCTCTGTCATTGACCCTTCCTGATAAATTTTTCGAAGGAACTCTCTCAATAGGTTGGGACTGAGGGAGGCTTAACTTCGTGGAAGGAAATCTATCACACAGTGAACTGTGCTTAGAGCTTGCTTATTGCAAGACATGAAAAATAAATGGTTTGAGTGTGAAGCATATTTTTTCAGCCAGAGAATGACTTCAGGCATAATGGACTGCATTCAGGAATCTTCCATTATTTTAGTCAATATTTCATGTATTTGCTTTCATTTTCTGCCAAAATATAGTCCTATTTTTTCAGGCATTTACTTTTACTTTTAGTGAGAAAATAACACTCAGAAATGCAGTGTATTTCACATCTTCTAGCTGAAGCCCTAGAACTTGTATTGTGTCTTTGTCCATAACAGAAAATAAATGTTAAACTACCAAGAAACCTACCTGATGTACTGGTAAAGCATCCCATAGTAGCTCAGTATAATACACATAGGGCTCAGATTCAAGAGTATTCAGTGACTGAAACAGTAACAGAATAGGATTATTACTTACAAAGAGTAAAAGTAATGGATAAGTACAGGAAGCACTGGAATTCATCTTCTTTTTCTCTGCGTAGTGCAAAATGTGTTGCAGAGGAGAATAAAAGGGACACCATAGTCTTTCTAGCAACTAAAAAACCCTCTCAAAATAAATTAAATAGTAGCTGTGGGAAAATACAGTGAAGTGGTATATTGCCTTTATCAGACAACTAACCTGGGTTTGTACTGGCACTGAAGACACAAAATGAAGATTAAAATGTGAGATAGATTTTCCATACAGCAATTAAGAAAACCAACAATTACTGGGTACTGGAAAACTGAAATATCAGCCCTTTCACATAAGAACTTTTATGGGGGAAAAAGGAACAAAAATAAAAATAATAAAATATTTTACAGTTATTCAGAACAGTAATTTTAGTCATTCAGTTGCAAATACCTTTTGTTATTTCTTACAATGATAGGACAAGAAGTAAGGGTTTTAAACTGAAAGAGAGTAGATTTTGGTTAGATATAAGGAAGAAATTCTTCACCATGGAGGTGGTGAGACACTGGAACAGGTTGCACAGAGAATTTGTGGATGTCTCATCCCTGAAGGTGTTCAAGGCCAGTTGGATGGGGCTTTGAGCAATCTGAGTGAGTGGAAGGTGTCCTTGCCCATGGCAGGGGGGGTTGGAACAAGATAATCTTTATATATCCTTTTCAACCCAAACCATTCTACGATTCTATGATTTTACACACATGACTGCAATAAAATTTTATATAAATCCTGCAGTATCACTAAAGTGTGTTTCATTACTGTATGTTTATGTGCATGTCTATGTACATATGCACTCACAGAATCCCTCAAAATGTGTGAATTTAGGTCTGCAATCTAATATTTTGTGTTAAACTGCACCTGATCTCTTTAGGAGTTTTATCATTTAACATCACTTCTCAAGTGAGAGCTTATGTCTATTAATTGTAAAGACACTGCCGAAATGATAATTTTATTTCTAATTGATCTGAGTGACCACTGGGGATAAGTATATGTGATTTTTTAAATTTAAAAATATCATGTCTACCTGATTGAACACTATAGTAAAAATATTAACAAAATTTGGCATTAAAATGCATTAATATTCATTGGAACCAAATTTCAATCTGTATCTGATATCTGACCCAAAGTGCAGAGTACAAAAATGAATTACAAGAACACTCAACTAGTAAATAAAAATTGTACCATATGATGTTAATGAACATGATTTCCAAGTAAAAATATAAAATATTTAATAAATTTTCTAAACACCGATCTTGTTAGAAAATGCATCTATGAATGTCATTGATGAGAAATTCAGTTTAAGTGAATTGTTGATAATGAATTGGTTGGTCACCTTTAATATTTAGGAATGGGCAAGAGCATTTTTGGGGTGGGGGGGTCCATCTCCACTTGACATCTCCACTTGACATCTCCACTTGACAATACTCAACAAAATCTTCCTGAGTTGTATTTACCTCTTGTGCTAATGGCTGATGGTGTGCATCAAGCCTGATACCACAACATGCAGGAAGAGTGGGTTTGCTTCTCCACAGAATTTTTACTGTGCCTGCACAGTAGTTTTCAGTAGGGATTTCCCTGGTTGCCAGTCAGAAGTGAGCATCATGGGTTCATGATGAACAAGCCCAGAGGAGCTGGGACTTTGAGCAGCATCAGGGGGAAACCTGTGTGTGTGCATGCACATCTCAGAATACAGGTTTTAGAATACAAGATTGCTGTCCACTCACTATACCCATCCTGCTGAGCAAATATATTTTTGATTACATGTCACTGAGTGGTATAGTTTCATTCTTGCTGCCACCTCACTGAAGTTTCCTTCTGGCAAGCAATGCACAAGACTTATAGCCCTTTTTTTCTGTCTTCCAACCTCTAGCAGCTAAAAATTCATATCTTGTTAGTATTATATTAATAATGAATAACAAATACATTTCTTGTTCTGTTAAATATTGTTCTCCTACACCTCCACTGTGTTATATGCACACAGATCCATATGTACATACACACACACACACAAAGAAAAATCTACTGCAAAATTTTCTGTTGAAATCCCCACCAGCTAAAAGACATTAGAATTGCCACAGGCATAGGATTCAATATATCACTGGCTCTGTTATAATAATTCCTTTATACTTCATAACATGAAACTGAGGACATATCTCTTCTACACTCCTTTCTCTCACCTCTTTAGTGTCTTTGCTTGATGCCTCTGGTGATACTTTTAAAACTTTTGCTTTTATTATTGTGCTACATATCAAGTAAGATACACCATGTAATTCAGAAACTTTATAATGGAAGAAAAGCAACCAAAAACTTAAACAGAAAATAAACAGCCTAATTGCTTTCATAATTATATTTGCATGAAACTCATGCAAATAAAGAAGAAATTGTAAATTGTCTCTACTAAAAGTTTTACAAAAAGTTACAGAAACGAGACAGCATTCAATTGAGTTTTTCTGTATCACGATAGCCCAACACCATAGCTACCAAATGACGTGTTAATGTTAATGATCCAGCAAATTTATGAATTTCATTGGGTTGTTTTTTTAATGAAGGTATTAATCTGTATGTATGTAAGTGTTGCATTTTTATGAAGGCTGAGCAAGTATTTGTGCAAAAGTAAGGACTTTTTAAAACTGGCGGTGGTTTTTGTTGTTGTTGTTGTTTTGGGTTTTTTTTGTTTTTCCCTAGCATCTACGATCATTCAATCATTTGATTCTGCATGGAAAATTTTGAACTTTATTTGGACTTTACTGTAGTTTTTGATGTTCACTACTACCTGCTTTGAAACAGTTACAGGTCAGTTCTATAGTATCAGTGTGCCTGATATAGTGAAGAGAGTGTCTGTCACCTTAAAATGCAGGGCTATTGTAAGAATATAAAAAGAGAAGTATGTCATTAGATCAAAGATCCATTTGTGTATGACGGATGTCACTATCTTGTTTCTGGCATTGGCCAAGAGTAGATTTATATGTAAGAACAGATTGACAGGGGAAACAGCCATATGACTGTAGTGATACAAATTAGCAGCTTAATTTTGGTTTGTAGTTTTTCTAATACATTGACATGCAAAAAAACCCCACCCTAAAAAAATCAAACCAAAACCAAAACAACCAACCAACCAAACAAAAACCCACAAAAAATGAAAAGAAAAAATGAAAGGTACATGTGGTGATTCAGGTCAGAATTTTTTTTTTTTTTTTTTAATTTCTGAGTATGCATTTACTTACTCATGGAACCATCACACATATGTGGAGGTTGTATTATTTTCTAAAAGTTTTGTTTAAAAATTGCCCCTAGCCAAGCCTCAGGTCTTAATGGTTTTTGTTGTTATCATCGCCTTTTCTTGAAAGACTAGGAAATATTTTCATTTTTTTCCCATATTTTCTCTCTTTTTCAGAAAGAAATATTAAAACGTTATGTTTTCAGATAGGTAAAGAATTCCTTTATTTTTGTCTACTCTTAACTATAATTTTTCAAAGAAATTACTCATGTGTGTAGTCTTTGGGAATAGCCTGACATCCTATGAAAATATTAACTCTACATCAAAATGAAATCTTGTTGAAACTCTCTTCCTCCTTCATGTTGTACAACATCTAGAATGTGCATATGCAGCTTGACATAGAAATGCCACAGCACTCCCTTGTTTAGCAAAGTTGGCAACAGAGAAAATATCATGCCTGTTTTTTTAAAGCCAGAAGTGCTTCCCTCTCCAGTTATACATGCAGTTCAAGCTGCAGTCACATAATTGGGTCCCAGATACCTGAGGAATTTCCTCTCTCTCTCTTTTTCTCAAATTCCCATGCCCAAGTTAAGAACTACTATTAAAGGTCTCACTTTCATTCCCCAATTTCTTTTCTCTCAGAAAGCTTCACTGTAGTACTCTAGCAATTTGCTTCATTTTATCTGTTGATTTTCAAGTGTGTTAAGTCAAAGTTAGAGAGTGGAGAGCTAACCTTTCTCTGATTTTTCTTATGGATGAGTTTGGGGTATCTTATGGTACTTTAAAAATGCAATTCAGTATGATCTCCAATTATACAGTCTTATAAAATTATTATTATTTTTCACTGTGTGTGCATGTGAGAGGATTCTCTCACTTGACATGTTTATTGCTCTCAGCACTGAAAAAACACAGAGAGATGCTGAAGAGATCTGGGGTCACAGTCTTGTTGGGTTCTTCTCTGGATTTCATCTCAGCTGCAGCTCAGCTCTTTTCAGCAGGGCAAATGTAATTGACAACTGAGTCACAAAACAGACATATAGACAGACAGATTAACCTCTTGCCTTGTAAAGATTAAGCCATATATAGTTTTGAAGGAATTTTTTCTCATCCATATTTGTTGGCATCAATAGCTATATTCATTGCACGTATCTATGTGTGGTTTTGTATGTGCTCTGTGGTTTTCAACATCAGTGCACATTTGGTATAGGAACATAGTAGTCTTTTTTTTTTTCAACCAAAATGAGTAGATTTTAGGGAAGTTGGACATTCAGCATTCTGAAAATCAGGTCCTGGAGAAAAACAAAAAAGCATCTAAAAGTAACAGTGGGTTTCATCTCTAAAAATAGCCATCTAAAATTTAGGCACAACTTTTGACCTGCCCTATAGTCAATGGAGTGAAATGAGTGCCTCCACATCTGAGTTGTTGCTTTAGCTGCCCACTGTATCTCAGTTATCTCAGTGATGTCATAGCTTTGTGAACACATGACAGGGAATTTCCTTAACACATGCACATCTCGACTTCTAATACTTGTTTCCCAGGTTGCATGTGCATTAGGTGAATTTCCTTGTTTTATAATTTCTGAGGTCTCTTTTATTCCCATCATCCTGCATCTCTGCTTTCCAGCACTTTTGACCCGTACTGTACTTTACCATTAGATGTGCTGTTCTTAATTTAAAACTCTCTTCATCAGTTTGACCAGCCTTTAGCAAAGATTATCTTGGCTTCACTTGGTCAGTAGCATCCCCTGCCCCCCTACCAGTCCTCCATCCTCAAAGTAGGTCCCATGGTTGTAAAACCCAAATTCCTGTCAACATCACCAGCTGCACAACCAGATTGTTGACCTGCAGGTGCTGAAATTAATATAATTGTATGACTTTGATGTGACAGGACTCAAAATCAGCCAGGATTTTGAGGTAGATCTGTTTATATTTTCTCCAGATCTAAGGTAAAATGATATTTAAACCTAGTTTTAATTTTGTTTTTAGTAGTCTAAAACCAAGAATAAGTAACTCTCTGAATAAAGAAAATCTACAGCTTTCTTGCAGTAGTAAAATAAACACTGCCAAAGAGATCTCCTGGGCAGTGGAACTCCATTGCTTGTGCTATTAAATTGTGCAAGAGAGGTCTCTAACATGGTTTTGGCCTAAAAGAATACGCAAATGCACTGCCAGGGCTCTAGCAAGGTTTGCATTTAGCATAAGTCAGACACCTTTCTCAACAGGCAGCATGCATTCAGCCACCCTGTTTTGGAAGTTAGGAGAGTATAACAGTATGCTCATGAGCAATTTGCTGCTGAAGAACAGGTTAGGGAGCATTTTTTTTTTCCCAGTTTGAATGTAGTAAACATGATTAGGAAAAGCAGAATAAAAGGAAAAAAAAATAGTATTAGAAACTACTTTTCTTTTGCCAGCTCTGCTCTTGCAAACAGGTTCTGGCTCAGTCCAGCCACTGAAACTCAGGTTTTTGAATTACAAGGAATTATATTAACCTCTTTCTAGTCCCCAGGAAATTCTCTCTATCCTCTAGCTGACCACATCTCCAAAGGAGTTTCTCAGCCCATGCACAAAATGTAAACTTCCAAATCTTTCTATGAGTCTTTAAAGCCTTTTTTGTTTGGTCATGCTCAGTTCATCTCACCCACATATTTAAAAGCCTGCCCTTATTTTTTTCTTTTCTTTTCTTTTCTTTTTTTTTTTTTTTTAATTTCTGGAAAGTTCCACATGTCCCAGTGACTTCTTAAAGGATTATAACGCAAGAATGTGCACACATATGATATCTTTCCTTAAACAGGGCATTATGCCCAAGCTAATTAGCTGAATTCTCAGCAGGGCTAATTAGCTTGGATGGAGCTCCACGGTGAGGGGTATGTTGTCTTTGGTTCCAGAGCAACGGTGTTTGGACTAACAAGTGCTCTGCAAAGTTGTGTACTCAGCAGGGTAAAAATCCTTCATCAGAAGTCCGAGTTGCAGCAACCATCTTGCAAAACTTGGCTGGTTTGTATCTTCTAACCAAGTTAAAATACATGACTTCTGCTCCTGCTTTTTTCTCTAGAATTTCCCAGTCTAAATTAATTAGTCATTTTAGAAACCAAAACATTCTGGCAGGGCATTGGAGCAGGTGCATAGACACCGTGCTCTATCATGTGTAACTTTAAAAAGACTGGAGACGCTAAAGACTTTGTTAAAATTATTATCTGTAATCCTAGACAGTAAAAGGAATAGTAGGCCAAAATTCTTCTCTCTGTTGAAGAATCTTGTTAGAAACTCATCCAAATTATTGATGGGTCATTTGTGGCTCATTCTCATAACTGTGGGTCTGGATTTTCATGACAGATGGTTGAGTTGACATTCTTGGTAGGAATTGTGCTCCCTGCAAATACGTTAGTATACATACATGGTATTTTGCCTCTCTGAAGTCATGTACGTCTGTTCGGATGGCATTTTGCCTACTTGCAAGTCAGCACAGAAGTCAAGCAATGATAGGCTCATGCGGACAGTTGGCATTACCCTGAAAATGTCACTTTTTTCAGGAATTCTTCATTCTGTGCCAGCGTTACATATTGGCACCACATGCCTCTTTACACCTAATTACATGAGTTGACATGTACATGACAGAACAGAAATGGTTGATCTGAGGAGGGACTGAGAGGTTGAACTTTATGACTGCTTTTACAAATACAATTAATATACTTTCACACTTGTTGGCAAGTCAATATACAGGAGTCGTCATGACCCTTTCACTGTATCATGTTCAAGTAATTTTCCTAAAAAGTAATGGTTGTCAGTGTTTCCTGTTTTGGCACAGATGATTGTCTGATAAAGCTAAGTCCTTATACTAAGAAGTGTGTATTATGCATGTACTGAAGTTTTAACGGGGGAAATAGAAAGAGAGAATTTTTCTGTTTCTTCTAAAACCAGGATAAGAAATAGCTTTTTCTGTTGTAAAATCTATCACAAATAAAAAGTGGAGGTAATATACCTAAATGCTGCACATAGGTTACTGGTTTGGGAATTCTGCAGTTATGCTCATTCTTTTCTAGAGCTCTTTTCCATCTTATGCATGTACAATCCAACAGATAACAAGAGAGGGCTTAAAAACAATTCTGCACAATTACTTCTACATTTTTGGTAAGTGGCAGTTCAACCTCATTAACATGTCCCTTTCTTTCTCCTTTTCTTCCTCTTGTTTCTCTTTTCTCTTTCTAAAGTTGTCATGGTGAATATCTACTATTTGTGTTGTCCTAGCTGAAAGGCTCTGATCCAGTTAACCTGGCTAGTTTTGCAGAAAACAAAACAAAAAAATCAAAAGCGGATAGCTTTCTTTTGGTGAATAGTAGATCCAACGAGCATGCAGATTGCAGCAAGGAGGAGCAGAAGAGCAAGGCTATCTACATATTTAAGTATTAATGAGCTATTAGATTGGCTCAGAAGCTCATAGAAACACAACTTGAGGTTCTTTCTTGTAGACCAATGATACCTTTGGCTTTTCATTTTGGCAGATAGCTGACTTTGGAGAACTGGTTAAGCCTGACTGGGACTGTTAGTCAAATATTAGCAAGATAACCAATTTTTACTGAGGCCATCTGCTAAACAGCTTCACAGCCTCCTCACAATTGGGTCACTTCCCTCAAATCTGTAAAGACAAGTAAACACTTCCATATTCACTAGAAGACCACTAGAGAATGTAAGATATTGCAACAGAAAACTTGGCTTGCAACAGACAGAAGAAAGACTTAAACGGCTTGTATGTATCTGCTTAAATACAGTTAAACTAGCTTGGACGCTCATACCCATTTCATTTCAGCTAATCTACAATGAAAACATAGCCATACTTAATCTATTTGAAATAATAATAATAATATACATATAAATACAAATACTTATCTTCATAATCCAGTTGCTCCAACTTATTCTCTTTCAACTTTGCTAAATTATTTAATATGTTTACTCATCCCAAAGTCATCAAAGGAAAGTAAACAGGAGTGAGGAACATATGTCTTACTTTTGCCCTTTTACTAATTTGTGGGATGGATTGACCACACAGAAGAAAAGAACGTCAACCTATAAAATGGGAGCACAGCAAATACGTAATCTTGGTTCATACAAATCCTTCCAAAACTTTACTGTTACATCCAGATGTTCTTTTCAAAAGGGATGGAAATGTCTAACTGTATTTTGAAAGTAAATATTTAATATGAGACGCAAACAGTGACAATACGACATTGTCTTAGAGATCTATGGGAAAGTTAATATATCAGTTAAAAAAAAATTGCTTGCAAAATACCTTTTGTTGTTTAAAAAGGAATTAGTCCTCATCCACTAAATACCTCACATGTCACTCACATATGTGCAGCAGTCTTTGGGTTTTGATTTATCCTATCTAACTATAGGCATCAACTTGTATGCCCTAATGGAGAGTTTAATCTAAATTAGTAGCTCAGACTTTCTTGATAACTTGATTCAGCTGGAAAAAATCACTTTCTAGAGGTGCCACTATTTCTCTTCAGTGCCTATATAAGAGTCCTAGACTTTATGTTTTGGCACTGTAGTGGAATTAGATGGGATAAATGTGAGTATGTGTCTGGGTTCATTCTTAGTTCAGTTCAGTATAAGTAAATTGAGTTTGGCTAAATGACTTGCACTGCTTCCTTAAAACAATCTGGTTTATTTGACCTGAAATGGGACAGCAGTAGTAATGCATCCAGTTATCACATCTCAAGTGAGGAGTGATAACTAACAGCTTTGGAGCTGTCATCTAATGAATAGCTCCAGCTGTTCTGTAAGCCAGCATCTGGCTACATCCCAATTAAAAAAACCAACCAAACAAAACCCCACAAACAAATAAACAAAAAACACAACCAAAAAACAGCAAACAAGAAACATTCTAAGTTCTTCTCTTACGGAGATATTTTAGGGCATTATTTTTGTTAGGTGTAATAATGTAAAATGTAAAAAGGCATTATTTTTGTAAGATATTAAATAACATTTACTACACAAGTTCAAAAGTCTAAGAAAGCAGAAATAAATGTCTATGAGTTTGGTACAGCTTTCTGTACCTCTGTGAGTAAGAATAGACTACAACTGTTCATGTTTACAAAATATTTTCTTCACTATATATTTCTTTGCTGTGTGAATGTATTTTAAAATAAGAGTTTATAAATTATTTCAGTAATAATTTTGCCTAAAACTTCTGTAAAAGAAACAAAACAGGGAGAAACACCACTAAACAACCCATGTTAAATATTTATGCAGATAAGTGTGCATGAAGTTTCTGAGGATTTTTCATTTTTATGAGAAATGTAATTGGTAGAAATGTGACTCTCTAAACCAAGGATTTAAAGAAATCTTAAGATGGGGGTGGGGGGGGGGATGGGGGGAAAAATGCTGTTTGGTAGGAGAAATATGGATATTATATCTCTAAAACTTCATGGGAGACCAGATCAGAAAACTGTATAGATTAGGAAAAAATTATGTAACAAGGTATATTACTGAAATAGAAGCTGCATATCGCATGGGTGCCTATGGCTCCTGTGTGGTTCCTATGAACTTCTAGAGAGCTCATTGGCATTTGCATATCAGGCAATAAGGATGAGAAAATATAAAAATTCCCAACACCAAACCCAGAGAATGCCAGTTTCCAAGTCATGTTATCCTTCCCAGATACAATAGTGGTTTCAGTGAATTTATTTATGTCCTGCTCTGCCCTCAGAGCATCACACTGGCATTTTCTTCCAAGTGTCACTTGGAAATATGTTTCTCTTGTGACCTCCCCCTTGGTATCACAAGTGCCCCAGAAATCTTCTAAAGTGAAACAAGTGAGCTACAGAAAGGCCTAGAGGGGAGTGAAAGGAATGACATTTTAAGAGGCAAGCAATGTTTTACAACAAATTCTGAAGGTGACAAAAGCTTCTTGACCAGAATTAAGAAAGGTGCTTTCACAAGTCCAGTTGCATTTTTATAGGACTTATGATTGATCAATGGGAGGTGAGAAGAAGAGAAGAAGAGAAGACAAAGAAGAGGAGAAGGAGAAGGAGATGGAGAAGGAGAAGGAGAAGGAGAAGGAGAGGAAGAGAAGAGAAGAGAAGAGAAAAGAGGAGAGGGGAGGGGAGGGAAGGGGAGGAGAGGAGAGGAGAGGAGAGGAGAGAAAAGAGAAGAGAAGAGAAGAAGAGAAGAGAAGAGAAGAGAAGAGAAGAGAAGAGAAGAGAAGAGAAGAGAAGAGAAGAGAAGAGAAGAGAAGAGAAGAGAAGAGAAGAAGAGAAGAGAAGAGAAGAGAGGAGAAGAGAAGAGAAGAGAAGAGAAGAAGAGAAGAGAAGAGAAGAAGAGAAGAGAAGAGAAGAGAGGAGAAGAGAAGAGAAGAGAAGAGAAGAGAAGAGAAGAGAAGAGAAGAGAAGAGAAGAGAAGAGAAGAGAAAAAAGTATTCAAATCTATTGAAATCTCACCACTTAATTATTCATTGGAACATTTGCTGTTTCTTGATATGATAGTACATTGAAGCAACTTATACCTAACCTTTCTCCAACAAAGGCCATGCTCTAAAATCTAAAGCTGAATATGCACTAAAAAAGTTGTAGTGTTTCACTATTGTCCCCTGAGAGTTATGCCAAATCTGTATGGCAAGATAATCTATTTTACCGAGATAACTATCTCCAGTTCTGGTGACACTCAGCATAAATATATGACTAAACACCACAGTGTTTTGAAGATACCTGATACTGATAGAAAACCAATGCACAGGCATGCTTTCCTCATTTGAGAGGAAGAGAATATTAGAGCATATTCCAGATATTTTCAGCAGCACTATCAACAAACACTGTCTTCCAACTAGCATTTTTGCTTTTGGAGTTCATTATGTCAGTTTGTTTGCAAATTACCACAGCTTAGAAGGCTGACAAGATTACAAAATTTACTCATAAATTCATTAACACATAAGTAAGCTTTAGAAACACACGGGTGGGTTCTAGAAACACACAAGTAGGCTTTAGAAATAGCTGTGTTCTGCAATGCATTCAAATACAGGCAGTCTGCCTCCAGGCAGGTCTCAGATGACCTCTCTTCATGCTCCATGGTTAGTCTGGAGGATGCTGCCTGCAGCTCTTTGATGTAGTGGCTGCACATGCTGTCCCACCATAAAGGTAGTAGGTATTAGCCCCAGAGCAGGGTGATAGCTGGAGTAGTGAACATTCATTTACGAACTTTATGATCTCTTTATGATCTTTTTCAGTATCAAACTTTTCTATTTTTTTTTAGTACTACAAGTAGCCTAAGTCCTTATAATTCTCGTTTCCTGTTTCACAAGTCTGATTTGAATGTTATCACCCTCGCAAATGAGAACCGTAACAACTTTGTTTTGCTTACCAGCCTGCCAAGCTAATGAAGAATGGAACATTCAGCAAAATAGAAAATCCATATCAATATTACCCAGATAATATAATATCATAAGAAGCTATTATATCTCAATATGGCCTCAATATGCTGTGAAATCCACATACCATAAGAAATAGAGTGTGAGATTTATCTCATCTAAATTTAACCACTGAAATCTTAAACACCCAGATTAGTAATTTGATCTGCCTTTTTAGAGAATACAGAGAAAGAAGCACCATTGTTGAAAAGCATGTGGCAAAAGGTACTTTCTATATAATGTGCATTCAGATGTCCAAAAGTACCTGTAGAACCCTGTAATTAGGAGAGATTAAAATCTTTCCTTTCAGTTAGTCATGTGTCCCTCTAAACAGAAGAGAAGAAGCTGGCAGTCTAAAGCACTCATATAACTTGCTGGACAAAAGAAATTGCCTAAGGTGACTAGCTTAGACTAGCTGGCATACCTGACACAGTATGACCTAGTGATCCTTTCTTTAATGATTCCAGAATCACAGAATTGGTTGGGCTGGAAGGGACCTTCAAAGTCCGATATCCTTGCAATGGACAGGGACACCTACAGCTAGATCAAGTTGCTCAAAGCCCCACCAAACTTGACTTTGAATGTTTCCAGGGATGGGGCATGTACCACCTCGCTGGGCAACCTATTCCAGTGTTTCACCATCCTCATTGTAAAAAACAAACAGTCCATCCATCAGATCCATATCTCTTCGATTCAGTTTCACCAGCAGGTCTCAACTCAGCCATGCAGGCCTCTTGACTTCCTTTCCTGATTTCTTACACCTGGGAATTGAGAGCTCTTGTGCTTGCTGGAAAATATCCTTAAAGATCTGCCATCTCTGTTCTGCTCCTTTGTCCCTGAGGGCAGTTTCCCAGGGTATCCTATTGACTAAGTCCTTAAACATCTGGAAGCTGGCTTTCTTAAAATTCAGGGTCATGATCTCACTCTTCACCTGACCCATATCCCTCAGGACTGCAAACTCCACTTGTGCACGATCACTGCAACCCAGACTGCCCCCAATCTTGACACCTCTGATGAGGTCACATGTGGGTGACCAACAGTTCCAGGAGAGTAACAGAACACTGGAACAGACTGCCCAGGGAGGTTGTGGAGTCTCCTTCTCTGGAGACATTCAAAACCCACCTGGACGCCTTCCTGTGTAACCTCATCTAGGTGTTCCTGCTCTGGCAGGGGGATTGGACTAGATGATCTTTTGAGGTCCCTTCCCATCCCTAACATTCTGTGATCACATCCCCTCTGGTAGGGCTGTCTACTACCTGGCTTAAGAAATTATTCTCACTGTACTTCAACAATCTCCTAGATTACCTACAGCTCATTGTGCTACAGAAGGTTTAGATGTTCCTCAGTCTCAACAAAGTCATTCAGGAAATATCATAGTTTTGTCTGCAAAGATCTTCTGTGGAACTTGTAATTTTTTGTAAATTATTTTACCTTTTGTTTTCTCTCATAACGTGGGTTTTCTGGTGCTTGAAAAAATGATCTTTATCAGCTCTATATCTGAAAAAGATGAAGTACCTTTTTATAAAACAACACTAATTTTCCTCACTTTAAAATTCCTTTTCACTCCTACCAGGTGTTCTTTCCAGGTTTCACGGAAACAAATGCAGTCATCTAAGATTTGAAGTTATCTTCACATCTCAAAATTTGTAATAGATCATTTACTACCCAATGATCATTTACTACCCAGGGCACTCATGAGTCACAAAGGCATTCCTTGGGTCTGAAACCCTGTTGGGTATTGCAAAAGGTGTTCTTTCTTCATCTGCATGTGTTAGTTTAATCTGGTGGCAACCAAATTCCAGAACCAAACTACTGAAATATTTTGTTTCTGACACAATGAGTTGATCAGCTAAGTGTGGAAATGGGTAGTTGCCTTCAATTGACTGAAGTTTCTGTAATCAGCATAATCATTTACTTATCATTAGATATACTTTTTTTTTTTAAAATTGCAATCGAGATGTTCAAATGTTCTGTAGACTAACTCCTTAAACATCTGGAAGTTGGCTTTCCGAAAATTCAGGGTCCTGATCTCACTCTTCACCTGACCTAGCTTTCAGAATATGATTGATTACCTTTTAACGTTATCTTATGTATTAAGAAGATGCTTCATGGAAACACTACAGGAACACAGTCCAGACTTGCATTCAACAGCATTTTTCTCAGTCTTATTTTTGGGGAACATGATTGTAGTAAAGGGCTAAATCAACTGCTATAATGTCTGCTTTTTGCTACCTATAGGTTCTTTTCTCTAATACTGTCTTCAAATGCCTCACATATGAGGATCTCAAAAGCTTCAATAATATTAGACAGTATTCTACGAGATTATTTCTAATTACTTATACACTCTGTGCAGTCATAATGGTTACTTTTACCCAAGAATCCAGTTTTAGTCCAGGTTGAAACAGAAATCCCAAATAGGTCTTTCTGACTTTAAACAATTCGTCAATTGCATTGTGACTGTGCCTGTCCTATACATTATGCTCAGCTGAAAGAAGAGTATATCCTCTCATTCACATAGGAGCTACAGGAAATATCTTTATCACTGCAAGAATTTAAATTTCCTCATAGCCATTTGCTAGAGTGTATGAACATTGTTTACGTTTAAGTCTATTCCTTTATGACAACATGCATTTTCTAAATACCTTTCAGTGAAATTCACTCTCAACACAACATTAGAAATATCATAATAAGAAATAGTCATTAATATGCAAAACCCTCTGATTCTTCATAAGACAGATTTTTTCTGTTGTCTGTACTTCCTGGCTGATTACTAGCAGTAACATATGATTTATCCGATACACACTTTCTTCCTTTCAGCATTGCTCATTTTCCATAGATCAAACTTTGGCTCTTCAGTGGCCTTTGCCTTCACTTTGTCTGCAAATGTCATCCAACTTAGTATCCATTTGGAAAAATGTCCCTTTCATCAGACTCAGTCTGTATAAATAAGCTGGTTTAGGCACCAAAACCAGTCTAATCACATCAGTGTAGGACTCCACATAATATCTTTTTATTTCCTTCCCACCAAAAAGCTTTTTTACAGCTAGTCTATGTATGTCTGTGTTGTGTCTCAGCATAGACATACTATTTGTCCTATTCCTTTAAAAATCTGTTAGGGTAGAAGGCAAGGAGACTAATGGCTGTGGGGTTGGTGCTACCACAAAGCAGAGAGTGAGAATGAAAATATAACTTTGGGGATAATATCATTTACCCTATTCCAGTAAATTTCTTAGACCAGTAAATTCCTTAGACCAGTAAATTCCTTGTTAGAAGAAAAGAATTCTTAGCATCCTCCTGCTACTTTTGTATCATGTGTGGTTTGCCCATAGGAGACAGAATGTAATGCAAGTGATTCCTTTATTTACTTTATCTTAGGGAAAAACAGAGACCTGATTAAAGAGTAGTAGGAGAACAAAAGTCTCTCTGGGCTCAGTTCTGCAACTTAACATCTCAGTGGTTGCTGAAATCACAAGCTCTTTGGGTCCCTTACACTATTAGTTATAAATTTTCTTCTTTAGACCCAAGAGCCTGGTTTAAAATCCTACGAGCTTAGAAATGCTACCTTAATGTTGTTCCCTCAGCTGTGCTGAGAGGAATACGATCTTTCTTATCCTGTTTACTGCAAGCTGTATTTAGAAGCATTCATTCACCTCTGGCAATCATATAACTGAGACAATTTCTGTGAATATGTTAAATGTTCATTATTTAGCCCTACATTCAGAGCTGGTGAAAGATGATATTTAAAATATATCAGATGCTCAACAACCATGAAATACTCAATTGAAAGAATATCCTTGTCCGTACTAGAAGTTCTGAGGGTCAGTCTAGTAACTGTAATTCAGATTGATTAAAGAGCATGGAAATGACATTAAAGTGCAAAGTATCTCTATTTCACATAGCAAATATCTGATTTTTTTAAATGAAAATAATACTGTGAAGGAGCATGCTGATTTTATTTTGTTGTAATCATATTATGAACACAGTGGGAAGGATCCTTGTGCAACAAGATGGCTGTACATCTATCCTGATATATATTACACTTGGAAGTATTAACAGATGGCACAGATCCTTCCCTAGGAACTGGAATCTTATCTGTGGCTTCGTGAAACCTCAACTTTGTGAACCAGAATTTTCTAACCACCTAACAAGGGAATTTTTTTTAGAATAGGAGCAGTTTGTATACCAAGAGAATAATATTCCTTGATACACTGGCTGGTAGGTTGTGCCAAAGTAATTAACTATTGGAAAATATTTAATCTCAAATAGATTTCTAATAGAACAACAGAACAAAAGATCTCCACAGATACTCTTGTTTCTTTTTTGAAAATATATTGTTTCATTTAATCTGCTAAAGAATCTGATACATTTCTAATATTTTAAATTTTAAGTTTCAACAGAAGAACATATATAACTTATTTTAGTTCTATCTTTTTAACTGGGAAAGCACCAGGGTAAAAATGGTTATAAAGCTACTAAGCCATATAAGGTTTATTTTTCATTTTATCTTTCAAAAATTCAGGATCTAATTTGTTTACATGACAGATGACAGGAAACAATCTCTTTCTTGAAGTCTGTCCAGACTTCAAGGGGGGAAAGTGGTAAGAAACCTCTGATAACCAATACTAAAGGACAAAAACATATAAACATGATAATCTCTGCTGTTAACTACCACTTTCATAAAGATTATATCTTCAGGATAAGAAAATGGTAGCACTGATCTTCTGATAGTGATCAGGTAAAAAGCTCCAGTCTGATGTTCATAAGAACAAATAACTAGCAGAATTCTTTCTTCTTTATATCCCTTGCACTTGACAATATTTCAGTTCTTTGCACATAATGAGAATTTACGTGTTTTAGAAGAGTTTAGTTTTAGTTTAAAGAGATGAGACGGAGGAGCTGGCTCATTAGTGACTGTAACCACTGGTATCTACACTAATAAAGTCAGAATGCAAGATAACACTGAACCAGAGTTCTTGTTCACTCATTTGAGTCATCAGATTTTTAATAAGAATAATAGTAAAACCTGATTCAGGGTAGTTCAGTTAAGTAACTATGGCTTCAAGGTCAAGGATTCACTTTAGAATGTGAATCTTGTGCTCCTGCAACCTCCTGTGTAAAGGTATTATAAACTGTTGGCTGTATACACAACATATTACTGTGAAGAACCACATAACCATGAAGTGGAATGATTGTTTTTTGACTCTCAGGCTTTGATAGCAAAGGAAGAGAACTTGCCGCAACGCTAAGGTGTGAACTAACATCTGTGATTCAGTACCAGCCCTGTTCATGAGTACAATACTTAAATCCCACTGAAATGGTTTTCTTTCTGCTGGATAGAATCTATCAACAACTAATGACTGGAGACTATATTTTCCAGTACCTTGCTTGATTATGCAGTATTTTCAGTGTGTATAAACATGCATGAGCCAGAATGATTTAGCCGTTCAGACTGGCAGAAGTTTACATGCTATTTGCAAGGAAGTAGATGACTGTAACAAGGTGCAAAGCATCAGCAGATCTTTCCCAGGTGTATTATTTCTCTTTTTCATCGTGTGCACTCTTACATGTCTGGCGTTTAAGTGGTGAGAAAGTTCCATTTCAATAAGGCACTTGAAAATCCCAAGGCATATTCTGTGCAATTTCTATGAGTTAGAGCTCTGTGGCTAGTTTGTTGCCTTGCAAGAAACTGTTTTGCTTCTATAACTGCAATCTATGTCACCAATAAGCAGTTGTTATAATGACTTCCAACATATCAATTATTTTTTTCTTTATCCCACTTTATTTTGCTATAATAATATTGTCTTAGTACTATACCATGAATGTAGAGCCATTACTTATTTTCAATAAAGACTTATGGAATATACATGTAGTAGAGAAACTAGCTTTTTGTTCTGGAGAAAAATTCATAATCAAACGAAATTCCTCCTCATTCATCATTTACAACTACTAAGCAGCTTGACTTTAAACAATAGAAGGAAAACATTAAATCCATTCTGAATCTGTGGGATACTGTTGCGTTGTTGCATTTGAAGAGAAGATGTAGACAGATGGTGACAGAGAGATGGAAAACAATAACAGAGACAGAGATAGAATATTTAGAAATTTCTAGAGTAACAAAAGACAAAAAAATGTTATGTTTCACTTTTTTTTGGTCTCAATTTCAAAATAGTGATGTGTGGAAAATATTTATTTTGCTTATGCATAGTAATTTTCCTGATGGTTGAAACTGATTTCCAGGTACTTCTACGATGGAAATAAAAACACCTGAATGGGGAAGAAAGTGACCAAACAAATATGTAAATTTCGAATTTTGACCTAAATTCAACTAGAACTCATTTTAGCAGTCATAGGCATCCTCATTCAGAGAATGAGAACATCATATCAATGAAAACCGAGATATATTTAGGAAAAATCAAATTAGAAGGAGATAAATGTAAGTAATTTTAGCTTTCTTACATGGAACATGAAATCCAATGGCCTGGTGTCTCTATATGAAAAATCCAGAATATAAACCACTAACCAAGACTGTCCATTCTAGATACATTTCTGGAGAACAAAATAGAAATCCAACGACAGTACTAATGTCAGCTGAGGATAAAACTTGTATAAGTAGGGCATTCTAATTATTTTTGTGTGGAAAAAATATAATTTACAGAAAGAAAGGGTGCCTGTTCTCCAACTGGACAAGGTCATACTTTATCATGATGGATCTATGAACAATTTAGACTCAATAAGTTGTTCTTTTTCAGGACTACAGAAGTCAAACTCAAATTTTCCCAAAAACTTTATAGGTGAACATGTACACTGTTTAGTAAAGGTAAATTTATAAAAGACAAAAATCCTTTGTAATTTTACAACCTCACAAACATGTAAGTTGTGACCTAAGTTCCTCTAAAGACAGACTTTTCTAAGTATTAGATGTTTTCAAATAGATATTAATTTTTATCTGCTGCATGAATGTTCTATCTTTTGCATCCTATAGTAAGTGAATAATTTCTTATTAATAACAAGCTGGAAGAACAAAATATAACTGAGAAGTCCTTTTGTTACATAGTGTGTAAAAATTATATTTAACATAGAAATTGTTGTGCTGGTAGCTAAAAAGAGACGTTAAGTGCCTGAAAGCTCTGATCATGAGAGGATACCAGAGGAGTACTTGATAAGGAGGAAAAAAGGATGATTCCTGACAGTAAGGCTTCAAATATAAATTTAGGGTAGGAAGAAGGAAGAACGAACAGAAGATGAGCAAAATAAAAGAAAAAAAACCAAAACCTCTAAGATAATAAGTGTTCTTGTGAAAGAGTCTTAAAGAAAGGAAAATGCCTTGTTTACAGTTAGCCGTGAGTATATCCTTTCTACCAAAAGATGTGAACCAAAATGGCAAATGGTCCGTATTAAGGAAGGCTTTGTATAAGTAGACCTAAACTTCCCTCAAATATATTAGTTATAGTCATAAGAAAAATACATGATTTAGAAGACTGATATATAAGCAGTTGCAACACAGTGTAGGCTAAAGAAGTTATATTTATCATCAACTGCTATTTAAGCTTTGCTATTTTAAAACCCCATAAGCTAAAGCTAGTAGAAAACTTCTTGACATGAATGAAATATCATAGTAACACCATCGCAATCTACTAATATTAAGTTTTAATGGTAACAACATAAACCAAGTGAATCACCAACCAAAAATAAGCCTAAAATCAAGTTGGGTGCAAGGCTAAATAAATTTAATTATTCTGATACTGATGAGCATGAGGCCAAGAGAATGTTCAAATAGCAAAACACAAAGTAGCATAACAAGAATCTTAACTCTCATCATGTGAAAAGAAATCCTGGGAAAATATATGGAAATTTTCCATCCTGTCTTTTTCTCTCATGTCTTCCACAAACCTGCCAGTAAATAATGCCTATGATGGACATTTGCTTTATTTTTTTTTCTTTTTTAGTCTTTTCTTCAGCCTAAATTTTATTTCTGTTTGGAGCAAAAACCAATTATGATATGTATTAAAAACGGTGTTCTTGGACTGTCATGACTCAGATTCCTTAATCTAGTTTCAGACTTTAATATATCTTTGAGGTACTTTCCCACACTGGCACCTAAATTGGAAGTTAAAGTCAGGTATATAAATTTCAAGAAACTGTTCACTTAATAATGTAGATTCAAAGTAGAAAATGGACAATTAACCTGAAGGAGAATAATATAGTATTTAAAGAGTTCTGGAGAATTCATCTCTGAAACAACTTTCAACACAAAATTAAGTACAATCATGAAAACTTTGCTAGGAACTGATAAGGGCTATAATTTTCAACAGACTGCAGTTTGTAATTAATGTCATTTTTAAGCCACGTATGTTTTATTTATCTGATTTTGGGGAAGAAATGATATTCAGTTCTAATCTGGAAATCCTGTTACACCACTGTTGTTGAATGCTAGGTACTGTTGTTTTCAATGATATGCTAATTGGATTCTCTTTTTTTTGGCTCATATAAATCTTAACCATATGTGAATGAAATAGGGAAAGTGGGTAGGCTTTACATATGGAAAAAAATGACATTTCATATACCTTCCATGTAGTTATGCAATGAATTTGGCCAGATTAAAATTCAACACAGAAGCAACCACAGGTTTTGCACTTAACAACACAAAATCTCTTTCTGCTTAGATATTTTCAATTAAAGATATAATCTTTAAAATTCACATATCTATGACATATAAAAATAATTGCAACTAAGATGAGATTCAGATAGGTAAGTTCTCAAAAGAAGGATAGTCTATCTAAACTTAAACCACAGAAATAATCACATCTGGTCTTCACAGGTATATGTAACAGAAATAAACTTAATTTATGAGGTATTTTTGACAGAAATAATTCCTTGTTGATTTCCAGGCATATGTCCTAGGCATATTTGCTATCGACAGAATGGGAAGAGGTAGAGGAAGAAAGTGGGTATAATGAGTGTCAACTAGATTTTACGTGGTAGTCTCCATTGAGTCTCCTCAACTAGCTTAGAAGCTTGACTTCTAACGATATAACTATGTACAGTTTTCTTTTACATATTCCTTATTACATGATGCCCAAAAGCAAAATTACAGAAGGATGTACATAATGGTGAAACACACTTAATATTTTTTCTAGACCCATTTCAGACCTGTTTTTATATATCAAGACTGTAGAGGTTGATTAGCAACAGTGATTTCAAAGTTGGATAACCATATTTCTACTTAATATCGTAATAAATGTAGAAAGGTTAAATTTAATATAGATGAAGACTTTTTGCAGAAGTTCACATTTTTACTTTGGACATAAATTTCTCTTTTATCTTCCAGGTGGGATTCGCTTCACCTAACACTTGCCATCTATTCTATAGAGGTCCAAACTAGAGGTAGTAACTGAAGCCATTTTTGTGGTCATTAGAGAGAGACAGATTCTTGAAGGTGCAATTCATTTCAATGTGAGATGAAAAATAAATGTGTGTTTCTCTTCATTAAAGGTCTTTATGTAGTTAGCATAGATGCAGAATATGTAAAAATGGTATGAATTCTCAATATAGTTTTTAATATGCACATGCCAAAGCTACAGCAAAGGTAAGACTTGCTGTATTTCTTACAGTAGTTGTAGGCTAGCTGAGATCTTGAGTATATTGCTGGCAGGGAAGAAACGAAACAGCTGTACTGAAAACAATATTTTTTCCCTCACAGAAGAAAAAAGTGACATTATATTTGCTTCATCTATTTTATATTAGGGAAATCAATGTAGATGTTCAGACTATATTTTAAATAATACAATAAATATCAGGTTTGTGTCCCAAAATTACAATATTTACTTGGTGCTAGGGACCCTTAGAATTTTTATGTTTGGTTGAGAATCAAGGACCTGATTCCATGAAGACATATCATAGAATCATAGAATACCAGGTTGGAAGGGACCACAAGAATCATATGGTCCAAATTTTCTTGGCAAAAGCACAGTCTAGACAAGATGTCCCAGTACCCTGTCCAGCTGAATCTTAAAAGCGTACGTTCATCTTTATATATGTCAGCTGTTAACAGCCTTATTTGCTTAACACTATTTGTGACACCTCATAATAAACAACATGATGATAAATAGAGAGTGGAGAAAAGAGAAGGAAAAATAAAATGTTTATAAAATATTTTTAGTCAGATGAAATAACATTCTTGTAGAACTGAATGCATTTCCATCATGATATTCATTTATTTGAAGCTTAATACATACATATATAAAGCTAAAAGATTTAGGCAGCCACAGTATACTTAAAACAAAACAAACCAAACAGTATAGCTTACAATAAGTTTAATATATGTGATGAAACTGTTGTGAAATGTAGGAATCAAATTCTCCTTACTTGGGGCAATGCAGATCTCTTTTCTGTGTGCTCATATGGGCTCTAGCTGGAATCTAGATTAGAGTGAGGAACATACCTTAGAAAGTAATCTTTAAAGTTATTTTCTGAAATACAGTCAGTTTTCTGCTTTAAATGTCACAGACAAAGTATTCTTTTCCATCGTGATGAAACATGATGCTTGTCTGTATTCTGACTTTTCAAATTTTATTACATAGATTCAGAATGATCTGTTTACTGTATATTTATATATAACTTAGTCATATTCTGAAAAAAAACCCAAACAACAAACTACACAAAGACTGAGAAAATATGCAGCTGCTCACCGTAATTTATTTTTTTCTCTCTTCTGAGAGAACAAGTCAATATTGCAGAAATAAGACTGATTTATCACCTATATTTTTTACTGCTTCTACTGAATACAGTTGTCTACAAAATTAGTTTTTCCAAACTTGGGCTCCAGAAGTGCAAACATCTCTGAAAAAAATAAACAAAAACTAAAAACTGAGTATTTGCCTCAGTATTTCTGGTTCCAAACCCCATTTCTTCTAATAGAACAACATTTCCTCTGAGCTACTTCTTCTTGCTCTGCGTTCTCTGGCTGTGATGAATGAGTTCAGCTAACCTGTTACCTATTTACTTATGCCACTACCTCTTTGTAAGAATGCTCTGATGCTGCTTCAGTGACTGGCTCTGAGTAGGCTTGAAAATAATTAATGTCAAACAACAGAGCAGATGGACTAAGATATCTAATTAAGACTCTAAAATATCAAAGAATAAGTGTCTGGCTGTCATAGGGGGTTGATTCAGAGGTTAATAGTGGACTAAACAGTGCCAGAGATGGTTCTTCAAGACTGAAGCCAACTGACACAGTCTGGTTGAACATATCAAGCCTTTGAAAACTTTTAGCTTCTAAAACAGAAGGCAGAATAGAGAGGTGGAATAGCCATGTCCCCTCCCATGTCAACCAGCCAGTCATCCCGTGAATAATCTGGGAGATGATGAACTGGCCTAAGACAAACCAGTTCCAAGTACAGATCTAACACATAAATGGTACAGATGATCAACTGTCTTACATCATAAGTGTTTGTGACTTAATTTAGTAATACAGATCTACTTAGAGGAGTCCACCCTCCTCTGTCAATGGAAATGACTTATTACCACTGGAGGAATCTAAAATTTAAAAAACAACGAAAAGCTCGTTACATTTCCTATTGACCATCTAAGAAGTTCTGGTGATTCAGTGTTTCCAAACAATGAAGTAAAGAGCTGATTCTAAGTAACTGATAGGAAAGTATGATGACATGTTTTGTCTACGCAGGTTGCTTGGTTTTGTTTCTACAGTATGCAAAACTCTTATGCTGGAGCAAAACACCATAAACAGTGCACTGCAAAGTAAACCTTCTGTCCACTCTGCTGCAGTGAGGCACAGTGTAAGCTAGAATGAAAGATTTGTGAGCTCAGAGACAAAAAAATAATCAAGAGAAAAGCAAATTCAGTAGTGAGAGAGGGGCATCCCTGAGGAGAGGTAATTGTATGGTTTGATCTCCAGCATTGTCTTTGATATATAAGAAAACAAATACAAGCTGTTGAGAAATACTGTACATGGTGGATATTTTTTTTGGACTGAGCAGCTTTCTGTCAAAAAAGCAATTTAGATGAAATTTTAACATCTACGACAACGTGTCAGCAAAACCTTCTGACAGAACTTTAGTTTGGAAAGAGTCTAAATATTTTGCTTTAAGAAACTGAAACATTTTGAAAGTGATGTTTTTGTTTTCTATTTACACTGAAAGGAAAATAGTAAGAGAAAAAAATATGTATAAGTACTTGAAAGAAAAGAAAAGAGAAGAACAGGTTTCAGCAAAAATGCCTTTTTTATTTATTTAAGGAAAAATGAGAAAACTATAGGAGAAATTAAAAAGGAAGGGAATAAATTATAAAATAAAAATGTGGTAAGAGTGTAAAATAAAATACATGAACATCCAGGCCCACAGACTACTTTAGGCTTAATTTTAAAGGGATGTCAATCAGCTTTTCCCATGTGTATGAAAATATATATGTAAAGAGTCCGTGTAGGTGTTTTTTATTTGTTTTCTGGATTGAATTTTCAGCACAGCTAAATGTCAGCATGCTTGGGTATCACTAGTACCCATCTGAACGAATGTATCCTAATGCTGAACTACAAATACCTAACTGAGAAATTAATTTTGTTTAGATGTACTTAGCAAGAAATTAACTTACAGGCTCCTAAACCTCTGTAATTTATTACGTTTGTGTTTACTAAACTTGAAATGTTGTCCTATGGCATTTTTTTAAGACTTGCAATTTGTTACTTCACATTACAACTTTCTAAGGGTGCCTTGCTAATTTTCAGGTGAACATGACATGCTGGTTTCTCTTCTCTATAGGTGTGCTTTAGAGCAGGCCATTCAAATAAAATGCCACAGCAAACAGAAGCCATTCTCTGGAGAGCCATTCAATAGCTGGGACTTCTGACTTCTGGGGAATATCATTACGAACGAGCACATTTCAACACTTACCTCTTGTAAAGAACACCCAGAATTTTGAAACCATTACTTTTATCCCATGGACATCTGTTGAAATCCTCCCACTTCTTCCAGTATGAATAATGTCTCATCTTTATTGTGTTCATTCACTTTAGAACATGGCTACACAAAATATCCCACTTAAGTTAGAGAAGCAAAAAGAACGGATAAGAAGTAACTGAGTACATTCAGCAACAAAAGCTTTGATGTACACAACACTTGTGCTGGAAAGTGGAGTCCATATACATATGTATATATCTCAATACAATTTTAATTATTATAGAAAATATTTTATATATGTATATACATGTATTTTACTAAAGACACAGAATATGAACTTTCCATTGCTATATCAGACCTTAACCCACTTGATCATTTCACTGGCAGATACTAGGTTATATTAACACAGAGAGGAGTAAAGCCATCATTCCAGAGGTACTTTACATGTTCAATTAGGAATTTGTTTTAGAATTTCAGTTGAATTACAAACAGGTGTTATTCTGAGGTTTTGGGACAAGATTCTGCCACTTAGTGAAATATTTACATTGAAGTCCTGAGTCTTACTCAAGTGCTTATGTTTATTTGTGTGTGTGACTGGTACTTGATATCCAAGACAGTATAATAAATAAATAATCCCATAGCCTTTTGTGTGTTTAGAGTTAAGTTCTTCAAGTTCTTTCACAGATCTAGACTTCATTCACTTTGTTTCAACTGTCTGCTTTGAATTTATCTATGATTAAAATATCTGATTGCTTTCTCTTGAAAACTTATTATGTCGTTGAATTCTAGAAATAAAAGTTAAGTTAAATGTTGAAGTTCACATACTGGGATAAAAAAGGGACATCACTGGAGAATTAGTAGTCTTTTTTTCTCTTTCATTTGGACAGTCAAATTAAAAATAAATCTACTAGAAAAAGCTGATGAATAGGGCGCATAGGGAGACTAAAAGCTTGCGGGTGAAAGTGCAGAAGTCTTTCTGTAAGTTAATGATATTTGGAAGTCTAATGTAGGTATCTGAACAGGTACTTTAACTCTGATACTGAAATTCCTTCCTTGCAGCAGTAGTCTTAATGCTACATTTTTCTCTGATTGACAACATTGTTTTCCAGTTGTTCATAGCAGTCCTTTCAAATACAAGGCATTGTGATCACCTGAAGCTGAAACAGTTTCAAATGTCACAAGCTTAGTAAAGCTGAGTAAGTAACTTCTGTTACTGGTTTTGTTTTAGATATTTCTCCCCCTGTTGCAGGAGAGGATTAATTTGTAAGGCAGTATACCTTTCTCTTTGACTAGGGAACCCTTATGTCTAAGTCACTTATGAAACCATTTTTTGAAGACAGTGTATATCCTGGAAGTATCACTATTCTATTATGGGAAAATAACGTCCAAACAAGAGACAGTGGCTAAGCCTGTAAACTTATCTTTTGATGCATAACAAATGCACAGAGTAAAAACAGGTGGTGTTCTTATAAATGCAGCATGATAATGAGCTCATTACAAGGATCTTCAGTTTTTATGTCAGCACTCTAAAGATGCTGATCAGTAATAAAGGCTTGTTCTGTAGGAGTTCAAATATGATCTGGATAATGGTGCAGATATTTCAGAAACATCTTAGATTTTACAGGAGTCTTTTCTTTTAATTGTCTCACTAATTTTTACTCTTTTAAAAGTTAAGCATCTGTTCTAGAGACTATTAAGTGAAAATTTAATTTCCTTTGATGCT
The DNA here is from genome assembly GCF_036013445.1 of Caloenas nicobarica. Taxonomy (NCBI): domain Eukaryota; kingdom Metazoa; phylum Chordata; class Aves; order Columbiformes; family Columbidae; genus Caloenas; species Caloenas nicobarica. Next base: position 179,883,099 of record NC_088245.1, read on the forward strand.
GATTTTAGGATGGGACAAAACACTTTGTTAGCATATTTACCTGTTTCCTTTGAAGAAAGAGGAAACCTAGATATCTGTTTTGTCAAAACTCAGGTAAAACGAAATCCATTCTATTTCCATATAATTTATCAAAGAAAAAGTTACATTAATTTACCCACTCATTTTTTGCATGATGAATTTTCAGAAAGTAGTACTTTTAAATCTTATTAATGTGCAGGTAATGAGGTCAAGTGGCTGGAAGCTGAAGCTAGGCATATTCAAACTACAGTGGTGAACCCAACTGTTGAAAAACTCAGTTAAACTAGAGATAAGTTTGTTGCATTGCCTTTCGGTATTTCTGTATGAAGCTCAGATGCCTGAAGTCTTCCTAAGTGATAGTTTACCTAAACGAGAAGTATGGACTTGATGGAAAGACCACATGTAAAAATCTATTACATTTTATTCAGGAGGTATGATGACATTATTTGAAAATCTACTTCAGGCCTTAGGAGTCTATGAACTCATTTGGAAAACAGTTGTTTGTTTTAGACATCAAGAACTGCAGATAAATTGTCACAGTGACTTATATTCTATATCCAAAATTTTTTTACTTTTCGCAATGCTTGCATTCCTTATTTTTTCTACTAAACTTTTATGTGAGATTAAAATCTCTGTTGTCTTTGTTCTACTCTATAAGTGGACATGTTTTAGGATTTGAAGTGGGTCCATTTAAATTCATTTTCTTTTACTTTACAAAACAAAGATAGTCTATGAGATTGAATAATGATCTCAATCACTGTTAAAGGTCCTTTAATATGAGATATATAAAAAGACAATAAAAATATTATACATCATTATAATGACCCAGGTAGTGAGGAAAAGGTTGGTTATACTTGGTCTAAATTATTTGACTTTTATTATCAAATTATATAGTTTGGATGTTTCTTCTGGAGCATTAACGCACCAGGGATTCTTCCACAATCTCCTTTAATCTAGACATATGTATGTAGCCTTTGAAATTCTGGCCAGGTCCACAAATTTGCTGGTGATCCCCTCTCCAAGTAAATCAAATGCACAGAGAAAACTGCAAAGTAATCATTGTAGGCCACTATCAAAATACTATTCAATAAAATGATGGATGAAATATGAAATGTTACTAATGACATCGTCAATGACATGAAAGCTAAAATCTATGTCTATTTTCTTTGAACATACTTCAAGTCTTTTCTTAGAGATATGTGTCATGAAATTTGCAAAAAAAAAAAAAAAATTCTAGAGAGCAGTTAGGTTATTGATTCCACTGTCTGTAATTGTGAAGAATATTATCTCAATGTTTCCCTAAGTGTCTTCCAGTTCCTAACTGCCTTGAGGTGGACAGGGTATGATAGAATAGGAGAGGACAGAATATAGTAGGATAGGGTGAAGAATAAGATGTTTGTCCTTTAACACAGAAATATTTTTGTTTTTAACAACTCCTCTTAAAATATTCAGAGTTATTGAATTTCAAATTGCAGTTTAATTCATTACTTTTATTGAGACCATCTAAATGAAAATCATAAATCAAGGCCATAATAATCTTCCTGATAGAAGTATTCTGGTTCTGTGACATCCGTCATAACTGTTAAATGGCTCTTGGAATTCCATTTCTCTTTCTCACAGCAATATTAACGGGAAAGATTGAAATAAAACTGAACTTAGGTGGAATATTAGTGAGTCTGATTTCTTCTTGAATAAACAAACTTGGGAATATTTTCAAAGTTGGAACTTGTCATTCAGTTTGCAAGGAATACAAATAAAAGAGCCTTGTCACACGTAAAATTTGTTTCAGCTAAACTAGAAAAAGGAACACCCATTGTATGCTTATGCAAAATACAAAATGTGATATTGTGACCCAGTGAAATTCAAAGAAGCTAGAGTTACAGCTGAAAAAAATGTAAGCTTTACAGAATTTCCAGATTTCTGTACAGTTTTTGATATGTCATTCTTATTCCTTTTACATGCAGCTAGGCTATCCTTTATCGGATTCATCAATGACTTTGAAAATATTATTAAGACAAGATTGTTTTCCAGATATTTTCATTGGATCATATCAGAGATTGATATCTAACATCAATAGTTTACTTGTGTCTATTAATATATAATAAAAAAATCACCATCATTTCAACTAAAGTGTCCTCTGTAATATTAAACAGCTAACTCAACAATGTTGTCAAAAAATCTTTCACACATGCAGAAATAAGATTTCTCTAGAAAAGTTATTTTCCCTTTCAAATCTATCATAAAAGACTGAAAACATTGCACATAATACTAATGCCATGTTAGAACACAAATCATATAAAAAGAGATTTAAACTATGTTTTCTCCTCTTTGGACAGCAAAAATTTATTATGAATGTATTTCCTTCCAGATTATTTACATTATCTTGTGTTCAATATACTTAGCCTATTTATGAAAAAATGACAATAATGAAAAAGCTATCATTTACTAAGATCTAAATCCATTCTATATCCCAAATACCCTTTGCATAATTATCTGCATTGGTTTAGAGTGTTTTTAAGGAACTGTTGTTATTTTTAAAAACAGAAAACCCAAAGTAACAGCTCTTAAGTGCAGTTCCACTTAGAATCTGCAAATTTTCTTTTGCAGTTGTGGAAAACCTACCATGTACATTGTGTGGAGCTCATCTGACCAAGTGCAGACAGTGGCATATGAGCGAGTCACCCCAAGATCCTTTTATAACCAATGGTAATTTAAAAAAAGGTACTTTATGAGATTCTACCAAATAACCAGGCCCTAAAATTTCTTCCTTTTCCTGACAGTATGTAAGTAGGATTGCTAGCTCAGATACAGATAGATTACCTTTCAGACAGTGTATATAACTCAAATTGAGTTCCATAGTAGGAGAAGTGTTCAGGTCAACCAAGCTCTTACTGCTTCTTTGAAAGGAAATATTCTCATTTTGGGAAACATCCTTGGAAATAATTCTGAAAATGTAGGTAAGGTTCAGGAGAAAATTACATCTCTCACAGAAGAACCCTGTACAAATGAAGGCTTCTGCCCTGGAGCATGGATGGTACAGAAGAGGACTTTGATTAAAAAGGACTCTTTGTCTTATTACATGGACAATGATTTTGACCTAAAAATTTTATTGTTGTTTGATATCATTAAAGAGTTGATGTTCTTCTGTTTGTTTTATGGTTTATATCCAATGTGGCACTTAATGGACCTGCTGATGGAATGCATGAGGTTATTTTCTGAGTACTGAAGTGCATTATGGCCACTTACTAGCACTTAGCATGATTAGCTGCCTCACTATTACTTACTAATACTGACCTTTAACTTCATGTTGTGAAGAACTGAGCAACTGGCAAGACATTGTTTTGGGGATTTTTTTCTCACAAATTGGAGAACAATCTGTTTCAATAGTTGCACTTTCAAGTTCAAATTTACCTTGGGTGTCCTCTGTTACCCCCATTGTTGAACTTCAGGACTGTAAAAAGTGTGCGCTTACAGATATAGTGCAAGAGGAGATTTATAATCAACTTTTCTGAGGTATGTGTTGGATTTTTTTTTTAATTCCCCATTCTCCCATAGAAAGAAAGGGTTTGCTATTCTTTTTTTTTTTTTTTTTTTTTTTTTTAATTAAACAGCTCTTATCTGGGCCTCCTGTGTGGGAGGGAAGAAGCCTGTCATTTTGCTTGATGTGCCTCCCATAAAGTGTATTTTTGTTGTAAAAGCTAGTTGAAATTTAATATTTTGCTCATACTACAGCATTTTCTTTTATTACAGCCTGTCTTTTTAGACGAGTATGAATTTCATTCAGTTGACTACCTGTAGTCATCTATTGCCATTTGAGATACTTATACTTGATACCTTGTACTGGTTTTGGCTGGGATAGAGTTAATTTTCTTCACAGTAGTTTCTATGGTGCTATGTTCTGGATTTGTGATGAAAACAGTGTTGATAACACAGTCATGTTTTGCACAATGTCAAGGTAATATTTCTCACACTGCCCCACCAGCGAGTAGGCTGCAAGTGCAGAAGAAGTGAGGAGGGCACATAGTGGGACAGCTGACCACAGCTGACCAAAGACCATATGACATCATGCCCAGAATATAAAGCTGGAGGAAGAAGAAGGAGAAAGGAAGGACATTCAGAGTTATGGCATTTGTCTTCCCAAGTAGCGGTTATGTGTGCTGGAGCCCTGGTTTCCTGGAGATGGCTGAACACCTGCCTGTCAATGGGAAGTAGTGAATGAATTCCTTGATTTGTTTCACTGGCGTGCACAGCTTTTACTTTGACTATTAAACTGTCTTTATCTCAACTCATGAGTTTTCTCACTTTTTCGATTCTTTCCTCCATCCCACTGCAGAAGATGAGTGAGTAGATGCATGAGGCTGAGCTGCCAGTCCAGAGTTAGACTACAGCACATCACATGTGGCTCACAGACATGACTGAGGACACAAAACTTTTTTTGCAGTGGCACCCAGATGCTGAACAGAATAGATTTGGGCATCTCAAGTGGAATTCACATATGCAGGAAAGTACCCTAAGTGCCTGTCCAGTGTTTGGTGAAAGAAAAATTTCTGGCTTTATCATTCTATATTTTCAGTTGCTTCACAGGAGGCTTCATGTGCAGAAACAAACAAACAAAACAAAACCCCACAACAACAGGAACAAAAACCCTATAGAAATTTTTTTTAAAAATTGTAATTCCATAAGGTCATCTGCCTAGACATTTGAGATTTGAAGTGTAAATGGTTTAAGGAGTGAGTATGTCCATGTATCCACTTGGATCAGGAGATGGGTTGTGGAAGAAAAAAAGATATTTTATATATTAAGACTTCAGCGACGTATATATCATCAAAAGGGTCTTCAAACCTTGTTTTCAAAATAAGTTTAGCTACAACCAAGTCCTGGCTTTTTAGAGAAAGTGGGAGGGGGGGGTTTCATGCTTGTATGCATCCAATTTGCAAATGTACACTTCTAATTGGTTTTACACAGTTCCTGGGTTAGGCAAAGGTCTCAGATAGTAGGATACTAATTAAACTGTTATTTGACATTGCTTCCTCTCAAGAAAAATGAGGAGGAGGCAAGACAAAACTGTAACCTTTGTTATTAAATAGCAACGAAAATACTGAAAAACAGCTTTTAAAATAATTAGTATGATATGTTGATGCCTAGAAGAAAAAGGAAGTAAAAGACTACTAAACAAAAATATTAAATGTTAAAAAACAAAAAACCAAACAACTTGTGGATGGACACCAAGAGGCCTATTAATTAGTCCTTTGCATTTTCATAATACTTTTTCATCTGTGTGTTTCTGTTCTGAAAATAGAGGTCCAGGGACAAGCTCACACAGTAAATATAGGAGAACCAAACCCTACTAAATATCAGCAAGACAGAGGATTTATGTTTGCTACTTATTAAGTAAGAATTTTTTGTGGAAGAATGCTGTTGGACTGTAAAACCCTTACTGGTATCACCATTTCATGTCTGTGTGTTTAGAGCCTAAGCATCTCTGCTGATGTTAGTTTCATACTTTCCATAATTTGACATCAATTGATCATGAAGCAGAGTTATCCAAATATATTTGTTAATCTTCTCTCAACCTACACACCCTGAAGAAACCCCGCTACATTATCAGCCAGAACTCTAGAGCATCATAGGTCACAGTTGATACACTCTTTCTCCTGCTCAATTTTCCCATATGCACAGTATTCTAAAACAGATTTATGCTATTCGAACCATCAGATTTAATTGGAATACCATTTTTCTATAGTCAGTATCTAAAGAACAAACACAGCTAGAACACCCTGATAACTTTTATTCCTTCATGCTTTAAAGCACCGAATGTAAAGTCGTAATTGACCTGTCCGAACTTAAAAAACAAACGAAAACAAACCAAACCAAAACAACAACAAAACCAACAAAACCAGACAGAATGTTTCAGAATACCAAAATAGTCTGGAATGCCTCCATCTTTCCTTTAGTTCACATTTTTTCTTTGCAACTTGTGGGGGTCTTCTTCTGAAATAACATCAGATATAGTATACCCAAGGATGAAATATTCAGTAAAGAACCCTCTTCATTATACATTCCTTTAATTCTGAGGCTGCAGAATTTAATTTATGTTCCATGAGTTTGATACTAAACTAATGAAAGATATGTCTCACCTACCATAAACTTTCCTTTGGTGTTCTCCTGGCATTCAAAATCTAGAATCGTACCTATTGAGAAAATTTCTTTATCAGAAGCATAGCTGTTGATGAAACTTTGCATGGAAAAAAACATATTAATATAAAAGTAGCTACCATTTTAGGACTATTACTGGAGTGCTAAGGCTTCAGCAGGTGCAATAGATATCTAGGGTAGATTTAACTTGGAACAATGTACAATACTTCTCAGGGATGGCCACTGTTTCTATTAATATACCTAATGGTAGCAATAGGTGAGAACCTACTAAATTACATCGCTGAATTCATTGTACCAATAAATTCATATTTAATCCTAGTCTTACATATGCAAGCAAGGGAACTGAGCAGACACTTTATAAGCCTCCTTCTTGTTTGTTTGTTTCTAAAGACATAGATTGCCACTCTTTTGTTTTAAGACCAACTGGCACGTATCTCAAATACTCTGAAAATTTATTTTTTTACATCATCTACATTAGGAAGTAACAGAAAATTATGGTTTTATTTTCACAGTTGTTCAGGTTTTGGCTGAGAGAGTAAATTCTCTTCACAGTAGCTAGTATGGGGCTATGTTTTGACTTGTGATAATAGAGAGATGGTTTAGTTACTGCTGAACAGGGCTTACACAGAGTCAAGACATTTTCTGCTTCTCACATAACCCCACCAGCAAGTAGGCTGAGGGTGCAGAAAAAGCTGAGGGGGGACACAGGTGCTACAGCTGACTCCAGCTGACCAAAGGGATATCCCATACCATATGACATCATGCTCAGTATATAAAGCTGGGGGAAGAAGAAGGAGTGGGGGAGTATTTGGAGTTATGGCATTTTGTCTTCCTGAGTAACCATTACATATGATGGAGCCCTGATGTCTTGGCTGAGCACCTGCCTGCAGATGGGAAGTAGTGGATGAATTTCTTATCTTTGCTTGTATGCTTGGCTTTTGCTTTACTTCTTGAACTGTCTGTATCTCAACATGAGTTTTCTCACTTTTGATCTTTTAATTCTTTCCCCCATCCCACTAGGGCAGAGTAAGCAAATGGCTGCATGTGCTGAGTTGTCAGCTGCAGTTAAGCCATGACAATAGTTTTGCTTTTTCATGTGCATTCCAGAGAGTTACTATGTTGTTTTCAGGCATTAGCGTCTGAGACACTACGCAAGGGCATTAGAAAAAATGACTCAAGAATTACCTCTATTTTTCAGTAAAAGCAATAGTTTTCTCTGTCTCTTTGACAGGAATTCCTGGAAGCCAAGGCTACCTGGATTTTTAAGGCTTAATCTTAGTTTATGAGCTATATAGATAACTGTCGACATGATTCAGAATTCTGGAATAAAATAATCTGTGCATTCAAAATGTTTGCTATGCTTACAAAGAGAAACTTAGTAGCAAAAGGTCAATTACTGGTACTGTTCGAAAGATACTTTTGAAAAACAAGGGAGGCAGTCTCACCTAAAATTTGTGCCTATCTCTATGTGAAGTGTGCATATAATCAGATACAGATTAGTTAAATAATTTTAATTGTTCAATTAACTATTAGTATTTTTATTGAATTTCAGATAGCTTAGGCTATAGTAAATTCTCAAAATTTACAACTATTAGGTTTCATTAAAAATGTATTTAAAGGTAAAAATTCTAGAAAACTGAATGAAGATAGCTCTAATAATAGGAATTTTTAATGTTGAAACATAATATACAACAGCCTATGAGCTGTGATGACATTGTCTGACATCTAAGGTAATTGAAGACTGTATCGTGATAAGAATGTGTGTGCATTATGAAAAAAATGACGATGTAAAGAATATTCTAACTTGAATTCACATGTCCTCAATTTTATAAGCTCATTCATGAATTAAGAAGACTCTCATCCCTGGTTTTCTTTGAAAATAATTCCTCTGAGTCCCTTGTCACAGTCCTAAAAGAGTGACATCCTCAATTCTTCTGGGAATTTATTCAGCTTCACTAAGCGGGATTTATCAAAGATACTGATTTGACAAAGTTCCTATAGTCACAAAATGTTATGTTTATATCTCCTTCAGGAATTACTTTAATCTAATTGTCTGGTCTCCCTTAAAACCAACAGGCAGATGTAGGCTACCTCTGTATCCTCTACTTGAAGAGTACTCCTGGTTTTGGAGGCCAGATATATGCTTGTGACCCTGTCCTGTCTTCAGTCAGGATCTCGCTGTTCCCCTCTTTAACATCCAAACATGTCAGCAGGTGAATCCAGTTATAGCCACAGATACTTCCACAGTGATTCACCTAGCCTGTGATCGGATGGATCAAATCACTCATAGGATTTGCCTTTCTCTCACCATTCACTGTCAGGGGAGTTTAGAGGTTCAGCTTAAGACAGAAACCTAGTTTCAAGCTGTCTGAAGCTAAATTATCACTTAACGAACTACAGAAATATGGATTGCAAGTACCTCAAACACTCACCTGGTCATCTTTTTAAAAACTGAATGAGAAGTATTTGTCTAGAATCAAAACCGCCTCAAATATCTGTTAGGGTTTTTTTAGTACTATACTTTAAATTTTCCAGTGAAAGAGATGCCATTATCTTCCTTGGGAGGCCATTGTTGTGCACAAAATCTTATCATTTATAAAATCTTAAATTCTAATTTAAAGCTTCTTAACTAAAAGTTAAGCCAATACATCTTCATTTGAGTGACTATGAAGCACAATGGAATCTATGGGAAATAATGCTTTAGTGAGAAGCTACTTTTATGTATTTCTGTTGCGGTTTTGTTTGTTTGGTTTTTTTTCTTCACGAAACTTTCCTTTTATATAAATTTCCCATGGACCACAGCATTTTAATGGCTGTCTGCTGGGCTCTGTTCAGTTTTCCTTTCTTCTTAAAGTATCTTGTCTGAAACTGGAAAAAGTACTCTGGCTGAGGCCCTTATCAATGCTGAATAGAGAGGAAAAGTTTACTTAATGTGTCTCACTTATGATTTTATTTCTTTAAGTGTAGAGCAAAAAAATATTTAACACATATCAGGCCAGAGCATACAGCATGGTAATAACCTATATACTACATCAACTCAGATGGTTTTCACTCAAGGCTTAAATGAGAGGATTTTTTAAAGCTGCCTAAGTTGTGCTCTCTTGGATGCTCAAGAGTACCTTCAGATACCTTCACAAGACCTTCGGTTCTTCATCTACAGTCGCACCTTCCCTGTAAGTATCATGTCATATTTGCAAGCCTCACAGGAATACAGCTCACGGTATCTTGAATGCATACATGTGGCATTTGAACTGAGCCCAGGCTGCATTTATAGTGAACATTCGCAGAAGTAAAATGTAAAGTGAGATGGATCGCTCTCTAGGCTTAATGACTTAGCTCATTTGGGGCTTAATAAGGGCTTAGTCAGTTAAACTGGATGCAGACCCCTACGTCATAGACCCTAACATTTTGGGTAAGAAGTCTTTCCCCTTAGGAAAATTCTTTCTAACTAATTGAGCAGACAGATACTGCTTTGAGAAGCTGTTTATTTGTATTAGTGATTTTCTTTTTAAAAAGAGGTTAGATAAACTCCAGAATAGATGACCACTGAAAGGACTTTTTTTTCCCAGCTCAGTTTTATACCATTATAATATGTTATTTTGAAGAATACTGGTCTATCGAAAAATAATAAAAAAAATAAAAACTCTTTATCCCTGATATACACAGAACCTTGCTAAAGAACTGTTTTTCATTCTCTATACTTCAAATAAAGACTTAAAACTTACCAGTGCCCTTAGCTAATACAGGTTCATTTGTATTTTGTTCTGTTCTGCTGCAAAAGCAGCAGACAGCATACCACTCAGATAAGAGAGGGATTTCATCTAGTAATATGGACACATTAGAATTTTTTTACACTTTCAGTGGATAATTTTCTGAAAGTTCTTCCAAAGTTTACTGCATAGCATATAATTATTTTCAGTTTTTCATTTCTGCACAGCTTGTTCTGCAAATGTCAATAGAAAACATATAAGATTTTACTCATCCCAAAGCCTTCTTTAGATAGATATTGCCAAATTATGTTTTTATAGATTTCTCACTGTATTTCTTGTCCGCTTTTTACCTTACAAAAGTCTGAGTGCTTTTCTAAAGATAATGGGTACACTACATAGAGGACTAAGGCTGTATCTGTCAAAGCAAAAAACAATTACTGTAAAATGTAATCATTAAGGAATAGTACAAACATATCTAACAAAAAAGCCCAGATGCCAATGAGACTGTGAAATTCTGCTGCTTGTAGAGCAAATGAAACATTTTCTGGAAGATAGATGGGGGTGTGTGCAGACATATAGAGTCACTTATTACCAAAAGGTTTGGCAAATACAGAGTCAATCATTTTACAGATATTAATGCTTCTTTGGTCTGAATGGAGATAAATATATCTGCTGAGTACTACAGATTCAAAGGGAGAATATTCACTCTGCTCAGATTTCAGAGATATACATCCAGCGCCCGACTGAGCTCAAGGTACATGTTTGGCAAGCATAGGGCAAGCTGCTGCATTTGAATCTCTTTTGGAATATGAGAGTAGCCATTTGTTATCACCTTTGCAGAAGTTCTTGGGCATAAATTATTCTACCTCAGACAAGACAATTATATTAAAGAACACTCAGACGGCATGATCCTTGGATACTGAAGAAATAAGAACTATATGGATTCTGAATGCACATCTATAAAAATTAGTTTAATTCTGGTCACCACTTCAAAGGTTTCTTCATAGCTAGGGAGGATATTTATACCCGTTTTCAGAGAATGAGAGTAAACCAGTTATTCCCAATTAAATACTGAGACTGAAACTACTCGGTTAAATCAAAAGATGTTTTGAAAGCTGTGGTTGTAAGGTCCTCAGCAAGCACTAATTTGATGTAGAGGGCTAAAACTGTTAAGTTATGTGATGAAACTCATCTGCCCACCCACAAAGGAGCTCAGAAAGACAGGGGCAGGAGGCGGAGCCCATATAATACCCTGCTGGACTACTCCAAGGTGCATCAGAAGGGGTGATTGGCTCATAGAAAGCCCACCTTCAGAAATCAGAGGAGCACTGGGATGCACAATGGCAAGTGGGAACCCAGACTAAGGACTCTTGAGGAACACCCTGTCCAAGACCCTCCCAGGGTTGTCCCAGCAGAACCTCAGCCGCATTGTCCAGGTACAGAATCCACCATGAAGAGTCATCAGGAGCCTTCTCGGGATAACCATTCAGACTAATGGCCTTGTTACTGAGAAGTCTAGGACACATAAGATGCAGGGGAACAGCAGTTCAACATGGTACAGGACTTATTATGGGATGTTTAGAGGAGGAAAGGGAGTGAACAGGAAGACACGAGAGAGGTATACAGGTGATTTTGGGAGGAATGAGTATGAGTGATAAAGGCATAAAAAGAGCTGGTCATATGTAAATAGCTGGCTAGTCAATACACTTGTCTGGCTATGTCCTGATGAGCACAGTCTGTCCTATCTTCTTATTATATTAAATTCCTAAAGAGTTAAAACTCTTTCCTGGGTGAGGACTCTGTACTTGATGTGCATATGTGTGTGTGGGGAGGATGTCTATGGGGGTGTGAGCACAGCAGCTGGAGTCGAACCAAGAGTCACAGATGCCCATATGTCTTTGATGCAGCAACTGGAGTGAGTGCAGGTATGGAAGGGAGTGTGGGATTGCTAGCAAAGATTAAGCTGAGCTAGTTGGTAGGTAGGTGAAATTACTGGGAGGAAGGGTGTGGACGGGTCTCTGAGGGCCAGCCTGTGTGTCAAGGGATGAGAGCATGGGGGAATTGGTTATTGGGACCAGGGAGGTCCTTGCCAACTGTGTGTGTGCAAACAGTCTGTACCAGCAACAACCTGCAGCCTCAGGGTCTCAAATCTCTAGAAGCCTGCAACTGTTGAGTCTGGAATCCATGCACAACTACTGGACAGACCATCTGAGCCCAGCTGCTAGAGAGATCCATACTCTATGTATGTACATATGTGTATATAGATAGTCTCTCTAGTGGACCTCGATCCCGCTCAGCCAGAGAGGGGAGCAGGATGACGCCATTGGTGCTGTCTGTGTTTGTGTGAGCATTGAGCATGTGTGTCTGTCTGTGATCTGTGTGGCTGGCCATGTGTATATGGATATATGTGGTGTATATGGATATATGTGGGGTGTGTGTGTGCCTGCTGAGAACACATCTGCAGCCTCATTACAGCTCAGACCTGGGGACATGCAGCAGGAGCAGCCTCACCTCTCTCAGGCTGTTGAATGTATTTAGCTCTAACAGAATCTACCTTCCACAACTTAATATGAATTCGCTGTACTAGCAGACATTTCACAGCCACCACTGATCTGTATTGTTTCTTTAAAAGAGGAGAATTTACATCCAAGGAAAACTCAGAATAGGAAATACAGTGTGCAGACTAACTGGAAAAAAACAAAGCTAAAGAAAATTAGTCTGGAACCAGAGTCTTTGATACCTTTTCACTCAACCCTGACTCATGTGTTCTTATTTTCTACCTAGGATTTTATTCTTGCATTTATGTTTTTCAGAAATGACAGATGACCCTGTGTGTCAGGTATCCATAATCCCCTTTCATTGTGGTATTGGCTGCAGCTTACACAAAATTGTTTTGTGGAGAGATGCTAGGGCAGAAATGTTCCACAAATATCTGTGGAAAAACTGCCAAGGAGCATTTCAGCTTTCCACTACTACTGAGATACTAAAGAATAGCCAAACAGAAAGAAGCAAACAACAATTACAGTCCTGAAGAAATACACACTAAAATTTTGCAAAGCTCCAAAGGACTTCTCTGTATTAACAAAAAGATGTGTTTCAAAATTACAGACTTTTTTTTTCCCCACTGAAATCTAGACATTGTCTAAATCACCCATAAGCCTAACTTCACCGTTTTTAGTTCAGATTTAGGAAAGTCTTGTTTTGGTGAATATGAGTCCCAGAGAGAAAGCTTGGGCACTCGAATTTGATATTCTTTCCTACCTGTTTATTCTTTTCAAGGCCATGTTCTGGGTCATTGCCACTCACTCTTTGCAAAATAACAGTTGAACAACTCATAGGACACCTCATGACATGCAATGCATATTCACATATGTTAAAATGTTAGAATAGCATTCAGAGGCAGAAAGATGTATTATGGCCTTCACTTTTCTTTAAACACTTTGAACTGAAAATTCACAAAAATAATAATTACATGTTGTGTTTACAGGAACAACACACCCATCCTTGAGAGAAGCAGGGTGAAGGGCTATGGCATGTGGGTACAGGGGGCACGGTTTACAGTAAGCTTGCTTTCAGCAGTATGAATGTGAGCCAGTTCTTGCCTCTTAACCTCAGGACCTATGTATGGTCCCCTGTCCTGCTGTCATGTACCAGCTACACTGATACTAGTAATCACTGTCAGGGAACAGATTTTTAGTGTCCGATGCACAGACATTGTGCACAGCAAGCACAAGCACAGTCCTAGTGGGCGCAGATGCTAAACTCATGCTAAGCCTCATGCAGTCCCACTAAATCCTCTTTTACCTTTCCCTCCCCCACTTAATAACAAAGTTAAAAATTCATCTCTCTGGGGAGTCTTTCACTGAATTCCTGCTCTAGGAGTTGGCAGGAATGTATTACAAAGCGAAACTGAAGGGTCTGCTGTCACCTGTCTCAGACAAATAGCTTTATGGTGTGGCATTAGAAAGAATTTATATTCATCCAAATGAAAAAAACGAATGAACTGAACAGGTCACTCGGCTGCAGGGCTGCTGAAGATTATTTCAGGGCCCATAAGCATCAGACCTGATGAAGAATATTTCACTTATAATAAAATGCTGAAGTCCATGCCTTCTGGTTTACTTACTAACTTTCTCTGAGCATAAGAAGAACAAGAGGTAGTAAAGTCAGTTCCCTGACTGCAGAGCTAAGTCTGCTAAAATAGTCAGCCTCAGTGCGCTGCCTTTCTTTATCAGAACTATAGAAATAACCCCCTTGCTTTCAGTAAGAAATAGTACTTACCCAAGTGAACTTAGCATGTGGAAAGACAAGATAGGTGTGGGAAAAGTATTAGCTCTGTTTTATAGGTAGACAATCCAGAATAAGTGATTTTTTCCCTGCCCATATGCCATGCCTAAGACAGAAATCTCATTTGCTCCAGGCTGCAGTTTCATTCATTATCTCCTAAGACAGAAAGGTATAGGGTTTTTTCTATATGTCATTTCATCCAATTCTGATTTGGTCTAGACATGGCAAGAATTGTATGAACACAGGCCTTTGTACCATTGTACAGTACTTCCAGGAACTCCTTCTGAAACAGTGCATCTCCAGTGTATGTCTTGTACACCAGACTAAACCTCAAAGGTATTGTTTAGCCAGGGTAATCTCTGAGCAACATAGCAAATTGGAAAACATGCACTGGAGTGTATTTAGGATTTTGAAAAATGACACTGCAATCCCAACTAAAACTCTACAAAATAAAGTCCAATATACTACCATTCTGGAGAATAATGAGTCTGTATCAACTAGAACTAAGAGTATAATTTATCAACATTAGCCTTGATGGGACATCCAGTGCAGTGTGATTGATTTAAACGTGTAGATCTTTAATGTTTTGAACAGGTGGCTAACTTATAACAACAGTTTAAACTTTTATAGCATCTTATCATGCTGAGGCAGCTCATGGTGTTTTACAATGACATTAAAATTAAAATTTAATCTATCCTGCAGAGTTAATAATTAGCTAATGTCAGTTAAAAGTCAATGGAAACAAATCAGTCTTAAATATAGACTTAAAAAAGAAGAAAATAGAGATCTCCTGATGTTAAGAGGCAATGAGTTCCACTAAGCAGACGCATGGCAGCGTAAAGAGCAAGCACCCGAAGTGATATTTCAGTGAGGGTTAAAATTTTAAAAGATGGGTTTTGTTCTTGGCTGCTAGGCATGCTTATGGCTTCATTCACTTTTTGATTTATGAAGCAGTATAATAGTCCTTGGAGATGGGGTCAAGTAGTAGGTGTCCTTCAGCAGACGACTGCAGTCACTGGGATTCCACCCTTCTCTCTAGCCCAATGAGTTCTGCATTTGTTTCTGCAAAGAGGCACAGTGCCAAAATGAAGAGATTCCACAGCATCTTTCAGCCATATGGTTACGTGGATTTGAATACCTTCAGTCTGAATCCCATTTCAATAGTAGGAACACCATCCTCCAACCTCTGTGCTTTACAAGAAAGAGTTGCCTCTTATTTTGAAAGAAGGGACGCAAGCGCATTTGGACAGAAGAGGTTTCTGGGTTGTAAACCCTGTCTGACATAAGTATGGGATTTAAGTCTTGACTTTATTGAATAAACTTTGCACAACATGCTGTCTGTTCTGAATCCCTTTTAATCCTCCTCGTGCGTTGTATAGAGAGCTAAGGTATTTAACCGAGGGCTATGAGGGCTATGGATTGTACTCAAGAAACAAGTTTTGTTTCTGCTCTGAACTATCCATTGGTGATGCCTGTCACTCTCTGTGAACTACTGAGAGATCCTAGAAAACTAGTTTACTTTAGATTCCCATATCTGACATGGCTCAAGGACATAGATGTCGTGAGACCCAATGTTGCAAGATCTCCTTGCAATCTGGCCTTCAACTCAACTACCTTTTCATTTTCCACCTGAAACCAACCAACCAACCAACCAAACAAAAAACCACCATCAACAACAGAAAGGAATTATAATGTTTTCATTCCTTGTTGGTCTGATTCTTAGTCTCATCAGAATGACTGTAGTATTTGCATGGAGAAAGTTAATTATCTTTAGGCTTGGTCAAAACCTCAAGAAAAAGGTGAAAACATAGCACATTATCTTACATTTGGTATCTTAATCCAGCTAACATCTGTAATGAAAGAAGACAATATGCATATTTGCATGTATATTCCCAGAACATCTGGAGAGCTTGCTTTCACTACTCGTTGTTAGCTGTGCTAGCCCAATTAAGCCATCACAGGTGTGCTACAGATCTGCCAAGTCTCATGCACTGTAGGTGAAACTCTTATGGTTGACTCGTACTTTCATGTTCTTCTGTGACTCTGGCTGTACCTTCACATGGATAGCATTGTAGAGTATGTCCCACTACCAGACGCTGCTATTCACTGAGAAGAATAGAGGCAGCCAGATAAACAAGTATATTGTCAACTCATGGAAGTACATGTTTAAAGCACCCCATGGTCCCCTGCTGCAGGCTAGTGCCACAATGCCTTCCTCTTCCAGGTAACTCAGCCCAATACTGTTTCAAGTACATGAACAGTGGAAGCTGGGAAAGTCTCTGTATTTGCACATTCTAAAATTCCTCCTTAACTTATTGCATCGGTTTACATTAAACAAAAAACTTGTAATGAATAAACAGGTGATTTCTATTTGTTTGGCAAAGTTGCAAATATATGGGAATCATATGGGTGAGTGCATATATTAGTGGGGAAAAATATGCAAAAGTATGTGCAGAAGAAACATAGGTTTCTGGTTCTTGTGAAGCTGCCAACATGGACATCAGTTTTGTAAAGTCTGGGCACCCTGTAGTGTTTTTATGTGTCATCCTAAGTACCTAGTTAGTATTATAAAAATTGACTGATAATAAGTGCAATTAGGTCAAGAGAGAGATCATGTCTGTGAAGTGTCTAATGGCAAGATCTTTAAAAATAGGAGACAGCTATGCAAAGGGGCTATCAAAGAAGATACAAGAATGCATAATGAAGGGGTGACAGAGGTCAGCAATTAACATTTGGACATTTGTATTTCTTTCCTCAGGACAGGAGAGTACAATCAAAAGAGGATTTAAGTTCAAATTTGACACAGAAAGAGAACAAAGATAATGTTAATTTCTATGATGCTTTTAAAATGGTTTTAATATGCATATTATGCATTTTATTTAAAATGTTGTAATTTATTAGTGAACTGAAAAGATATAGGTGTGTTTTTATGACTAAAATATATAAGGTATAAATCAGGTTTTGATGTACTTGCTAATTACAAAGACAAAATAAGAGTTAACATGTTAAACTCCTTAAGTACTATTTGTGGGTACTTGTAGTTTGGAAAGATATGTACAGCAGGATAGTTTGGTATAAATTAAAATGCTTATTAAATGTCAGTAGTCCTAATAAGTGATTGATATGTAATTAATGTGTCATATGTGATAATTTGTAAATGTTAATTAATGCCTAAAGACTTAATAAGTGCTGCTTGACCTATTAATTATATTATACAAAAAAACCACAGTAATTGTTTCCTAAATGAAATGCTTAAATAAAGCATTTAAAGTGTTATCATATGATACTGACATGGAGGCAGACTGATTTTATGTAAGGCTGTGATTCAGCGATAACCTATGAACTCTACCTCATACATTTATGTAGAACAGAGTTGCACGATTTCCAGTATCATCACTAGACTTACTGTCCTCTTCACTCTTTTGGAAGTTAGGAATTGATACTGTGGCCTAGTCCTTGCTGTAATTTAGGCAGGTGTTGCAGAAGTGTTTCCTTGTGTGCCTGTCAGTGCAAATGGGTCTTTGGTGGTGCTCAGCGTGCTGTCTCCGCTGTGGTTATCTCCCGAGCAGGCTGGTAATGATGATACATTCAGGGGTCCATCCTCACACTGGACAGAGCCCAGCTCTAAGAGAGATGCAGTCATTAAGCAAAGAGATGGAGATAAAGTGTGGTCAGGTGATTAGTCATTGTAAAGGATGGAGGGCTGCTCCACAGGTTTCCAGTGTGGCTGAGACAAAGCCATGTCACTCTTTTATAAAAAAGATGCTATGCCCTAGTCTTCTTTTACTGCTTCTGTAACAGAAACATATCATTTTCTTCCCATATCAGTGTTTTGAAATTAAAAACATTAAATATTGTGAGGTGTTCATATGCTCTGATAGCTGGGAGCCAGAAAAGACATCAGAGGTTCTTTATAATTACAGTGGAAGAAAGTGATTACTGTTAGCAGAGTATTCATGGGAAGTTTGTACAACTTCTCAGAATTATCTTTGCAATATTTATGTATGTATATATATTATATCCACTTGATTAATAAATAATATGATCTGTTTCTAAAATATATATATTTAATTTACTTAATGAATAACTTATGAACATTTCCCTCTGTGTATCTAAACTTTAATCGAAAAAAAAAAATCCTAATTTTAACTTCATTTTAAAACTGTTTAACCTGGAATTTTTATTTTGCTATTCTGAGAGTGATTTTGTAAGAACGATTCCTATCTTTTGGAGGACTAGGTTTTTCAAATGTGTGTTTGGTCAATTGGTGCTTTCAATTAAAAAAAAGTATTTCCAGTTAGCTTCTGGAAAATATTTGCACACTTATCTATTATCTGATGTTGAAGATAAATTCCATGACATTAACTCTGCTTCTTTTACAGCTTTTCTCCTAGCATTCTCATTCCCTTGCATATTTTGATGAAGCCATTTCAAATATCTCTTTACAAAGGTTCAATATTCTTACTCAAAGTGCATTTGGTAGGAAAATGTTCAGATGAGCTACCAGGAACAGTTTATCTTCCTCAAGGTTTAAGCTCAAGAACAAGTAGTTTCCTGTATGGATGTAATCCATATTCTTTTTATATATTTGATATTATATAATATCATATTACATTACATATTACATTAAATTACATAATACATAAATATAATACTATATAATAATATTATATTTTATATTATATTATATATTTATATCCTTTTTGGAGTGTACTGATAAGAATGGTAGACCCTCTGGAGCCAGTATTTCGGTATTCTGACTTGCATCTTTAGTGACCATGTCCTTATTTCTTATGTTGTGACCCTGAGTATCCACCAGTGGTCATTATCAGTGATAGCAAATTGGGCTGGAACTTTAGTCTTGTCTAGAATGGTAATTTCCCACCTTTTGGAAGATAACCTGACATACATCTGTGTGGGGGTGTGTTGTGTATTGATAAGGATCATGGCCAAAACCATTGTGGCAAAACTAGTTCCTCCAGCCCCAGGATTCAGGAGATGACACATTCAGTATAGGGATGAACTGCGATTTACATATCAACGACAAGCTAACGAGCCACAGCCCAGGCCAGCTGGCTGATACCAGAGGTGGGGGATGTGCTGGAGAGCACATAGCTCCATCTTCTCATATGTCCAGCATGGCACAAAGGGAAAAGCTGAGACCCTTCAACGTGGCCGGAGACTTGTTGATCTTTCGCAATCACCCCTTCCCTCCAGACTTTCCTTTACTCGGAGAGCTATAAAAAAAAGCTCACCTAAGACAGCACTGCTAGGGAACCCACCACCCTGAGGACCCTCTGCCCACTAGCCTCGCCGCGGGAACAGGACCAGACACCCGAGGACGCTGCACGCCTGAACTACAAACCCCAGCATCCTCACCGTGGGACACCGGAGGCCACACATCATCATACGAGTCTCATCATCCACCCTGTGGAGTCGTAAGAGTGGTTGGATCCCTCACCCTTTTCTTTCTTCCTTTCTCTCTGCTCTTTCCTTCTCTCCTTTTTTTTTCTATATCCCTATTTCTTTGTCTCTCCTTCTGTGAGTGGTGATATATTACTCTCTTTCCCTGTCTCTTATACCTTAGTTTTTCTTCCCTCTCTACCACTCTCTTTCTCTCTTTTCCTTTTGAACATATAAGAGCAACATCATCTTAAGCTCTGTTGTTGGATTCTTATTGAATTTTGTATTATAGCTACTAATGGTTGCCAATACATTGCTTGTAGAAGGAGCTTTTTCTGTTATACTTTTGCCAAGACACTATTCGCTGTAGCTAGTATTCCAACACATACTTTTAGTAAAACTCATAATTGAATTGAACCCCTGGAGTGATTGTCTGTCATCCACTTTGTATAACTGTGCAGAATTAACCCAGAGTTAACTCACACCTGATCTCATCTGTTGAGTCAGGGTGTGTGTTGCGTTCAGAGTTAACTCATCCCTCATCCCATCTGTTGGGACGAGACAGAGTGCAGTTTTAAAATACTTTTCTAAGTGTAAGAAAGATCTTTATTTACCTTATTATGATACTGCAATATAGATTTTTAGGATCTCTACCCTTTGAAAACTTTGTTTCCTGCAATGCTATTGTACATTTGCTTTCATACAAATTTCCTTGTCATTGCCAAAAATTTCTTTATCATTATCTTTGATATAGTGTCTTTTGGCATTCAGAATACCGGATTGCCAAACACAGTATTGTAAACAGAGCAAGGAAGGGAGGGAGAAAGAGAAGGAAGAGGTAAACTGCAGTCTTTTCAACCAAAAAGCAGTACTGCTGAAGTCCAAGCATGTAAAACCTGTGTAATGGACTAGAGTCAGGCTCATGACTAAAGTTATCTGTGTTAAAAACTAACAGCTCTGAACAATTTTATATTCTTTAAGCTATTAGATAATCAGATTTTTAGAGACAACAATGAAATTAATTCCTGGTAGATGTGTACATAATGATCAGAGCTTCAGCAATTATAGCAAATAGTGGGTTTCTCAGCTTGATGTGTGTCCTTAGAGTTATGATCTTGTGTCACTCTCAGTGAAATGTAGAGGTGTCAGTGACTTCCATGGCAAAGTGCCGCCATTAGCAGCTGCAACAGTTACTAATGGAAGAAAACAGTCCCCCAGGTCACTAAAGGAAAAAAAAAAAAGCACTTTAAGGTAGAGAATGATTTTGATTTTGATATTTCTGGTGTACCTGTGAGTTGCACAAGTTTAAATGAGAAGTAACTCCATTTAAATCCCTGGGTTTATTTTCAATAGATTTGATCTAAATTAGGTGAGAATTGGAACCCCAAACACGAGTTCTCTATGATGACATGGATTTAAAGAGAGTTTTCTTAGGCTCCTTACCTAGTGAATGGATAGACAGAGTCTTCCAGCAGGTGGAAGAAAATGGAAAACTAATATGGTCTGTGAGAGTTAAAAAAAGATCGAGTGCTTCTCCCACAGCTAACTGCAAACCAATTGATTAAAGAATAGTCACACCTGTGTTTCTGTAACATATAGTTCTGTACAGCCTGGAACTGCCACAAATGTTGGATGCAGACATGCAATGTGACCTGTCTGCAAGGAAAACTTGCCTTCAGAGGTCTTTGTAGTACTGTGAGTAGGATGCCTGGGTTAACTTGTGTACATACCTTCACCCTGCGTTCCAGGAGGCGGCAGTCACACCGGCTGGGGTATGAGCTGGATTCATAGGAGGCTATCTATGCAGGCACAGTGAGGCCAAGGTAACACAGGCTGGTGTGTATAATGAAAGAAGGGAAGGACATACTGTAGAATGTTTGGATATTAAAATCTTCAAAGAGATTCTGAAATGCCAATGGAAGTAGCTGTAACTTAGCAGGCAAAGGAAAATTGCTGCTGTCAGAAAGGGCAATCTTTTCTTTTTCCTTTCCTTATTGTTTGTGGGGCATACTGACAATGATTTCCTCCTCCTCTGGAAATCCAAAACCACATTTAACAGCTGTACCTCTGATTCAAGTTTAGGCCCATAAGTGTATCTTAAGAAGTGAACTAGTTTAATTTAAATGCTAATGTGCAACTTAAAATAACATGCATTTTGGCTCATGACTGTCATAAATAATAATTTTTGGTCTGTTTTCATTGTTCTTAGTGGGATGCTAAGTCTGGAATGGACTTTTAGGCTGAACATGTTGATAAGATCACTGTCCAGTGATTGTTCTGATGATTGTTTTGGTGTTCATAATTTTTCAAGCGTGCTACATAATAAAGCTGGTCTGCAAGCTTTGTGTCCATAGCGGATACAGGTGCAGTTATTTGAAAATAGGTCAAATTATGCTCAGTTTATGGCTTACAAATAGTGGAAGAGCAAAGATTGCCATTCTGATAGTTCCCACTTCAACTGTGCAGCCTATTTAATCACTACTGTAGGTGCATCAACTTAAAGATGGGTTAGTCGGTAATCCTGGCAGATTTGGGATTACTTGAACTATTAGTATCAGGCAGATGAGGCCATAATATGGACTGTTGGCAGGCAAAAGGAAAACAATCCTTAGGAAGCGGTAATGCAAAAAACATCTCCAGGTTTCCTTTGGCAGTCAGGGCCTGCTCATTTCCTTTTTGGGGAAAATACAACAGCTTGAGGGTTATAGCAGAGATGCAAATATTATTTTCCAAATGTTACAACTAAAGAAATTTGAAGCAGAACTGATTAGAAACCAGTGGAATAGCTGTATGGATGAAGACAGTCTACAGATTTACTGTTTGGTAAGGTAAGCAAAAAATTAACAACAGGGTAAAAGTGTCTACCAGCAAAGTGGGTGGGCAAAAGGCAGTTATCATACAACAGCTAGTTAGATTTCTTTGATTATAGTTGTTAGTCTAGCACATTTAACTGGAGTAAATTAACAGTTACTAGGTTGAGTAAATATGTTTTGGTTTGATTTTTTTTTTCCATTTTGAATTCATATGCCTGTTTTCTGTTTCTTTGATTTAATTTAAACCTTGAGTTTGAAACCTGCTTCTCTATACAAACACCAGGGTTGTGGTATAGCAATACCTCTGCGCACTTTATTCCCATTAAACTGCTTGGAATAATGTAAATAGTATGATGAGCAGAAACACAAAGTAGTGGCTATCTTTGTACATAAGGTGGTTAAACTGTATGTAGATATATGTATTGTCTATGCTATAGAAGGTAATTGACAAAAGAATTCATATGATATCTAAGTGAATTCAAGTGAGATACATTAAAACAACATGAGGAGTTGTGGAAAGAAGCTTGCTCCTTGGAGTTTAGGTGAGGTTTAAATACACAACATAAAATGAAATATCTTATTCTTGAAATATTTTACAGTCTTATTTTGCAATACTGAAGGATTCAGATAGATTTTCATTGCCAAATTTGCCAAAGAGGTTAGGAAACATTAGCTACAGTTTTGGGGTCTTAAAAATATTACTGGATTTTTGAAAGTTCCTTTTACTAAGAGTTATGTTTTTATTCCCCTCAATACTAGTAACTGAGTACCAAAGAAAAAAAACCAACCCACAAACAAAAAACAAACCAACCAACAAAACCAAACCCCAAACCAACCAACCAACCAACCAAAACCAACAAAAAACCCCAAACAAACAAACAAACAAACCACCACAAACCTCTTGTACTAAAAAGATAAGAATAGAAGCACCTTAAGTAACAATAGTTTTACTTCAGAAACAGTAATTTCTTAACACCAGATTTAACCTGTATAAAAACACTGATATTAGGGGAACAAGACAGAGACAGAGGCATGAGGAGACTGGGACATCCACAGACATTGTAATTAAACTATATATTAAAATTAAAAACTTCATGTAATAGTTATTTTCTTTGCAGCTCTATCCTCTCATGAAATATGTTCTTTTACATGACGCGTGACTGATTCTAACCTATGTGTAAACCATGCAGGTCATTGCTTCCCATATATAGAAACCTACCAGCATCTAATACAATTTCATAATCAGAAAACCTGCTTCTCTGCACCTGTTTCGATTTCATATTCCTGGACCACCTGCAGTTCACCAGATGTTCTGGTATTTCATTGCTTGCATGTCTCTATGTGTTCTTTATTGTGTTTACCAAAGAAAATGCTTTGGATAAAGTTATTGGAGACATTTATTTATTTCCCTGCTGAGAGACAAACCAGACTAGTGATTCGCAACAAATTTTCATCGTAGTCCTTTCTACAAGTGATAATAAAGAAAAATTTCCTGTTAATAAGGGAATAAATGAGTCAATGTTATGCGCGACATAATATAAAAATTTATCAGTGTCCTGTGGCTTCCCAAAATTTGCATTTCATTGCTTTTAGGTAAAGTAAGAAATCAATAAACATGCAAATAAAAATGACATAGAAGCTTACAATTGGAAACTGTGCAAAAACTTATATTCCTGAAAATTTCCTGAAAAAAGCAGAAAAATGCTCAGTGAGATTTTATATGAAAATGGAACAGAAATAAGGAAAAAAGAAAAAAGACTTTAGTATGCCTTAGGGTGCTAGGAAAAGTATGATGAACTAGTTATATCAATATGCCTGTGATTTTCGAAGGAGGTTAGGGTTGCTCTTTTAAAAAACCTTCTGGCTAGTAATTTTAATTTAGATTGCTACCTTAAGGGGAATATTATAAATAATTACAGATCACAGTTAGATCCCAGATAAGTGCTGTACCACTGGGCACAAATATATTGAATAAAATAGTATGAAGAAGATCTTAAGGCAGTAAGTTCCAGATTTTTGGTTGCTTGCATTTTAGCATGTTAGATCACTGTGCCCCAACAAAATAGACTTAAACTATGTTACTTGTGTTCATCCCTTGCTAGCTGCTATCCTTCCATGAAAAAGTACAAAAAAGCCTCACTTGTGTTAATATATCCTTTCCTTCTCAGTGTTCTTTGGTTTCTATCCACTATGTGTTGATAAAGAAATTCTCAAGGAATCTGTTCATATTTTTGACATTTTTGTCTGCTCAGTAATTACAAAACGTTCTTACTGCACACACAACTGTGTCAGATAGATGTGGACTTTCTAAACAGAACAAGTTATGTCAATATGTTGATGTGTATTGTTGGCTACCATTAGCACTGCTATACTAACCAGGTTCACAACTCTTCATTTGTCCCGAAAGACAAAGTCCGGCAAAAAAGCGTAACACACACAGCTCTCCTCAAGACTTGTATTGCTGAAAATAATTGAAATATTCCTTCAGCAACTGTGATGTGGGAGTTTGTTTGTCAATTGACCTGAAGACTCCATGTAATGGAATAAATAATTCTGCATCCCATTTTCATTATGCATATTTGCTGCCGTGTCAGCCCAAGGGAGAAGTCAGACAATGCTTTTTGCAAATCCTTTGGTAAACTTTGCCCACGTATTCAAGAAGTCTGATTTTTTGTAGTCTTGCTGTCAGTTGTTGTTGTCACTAAGAACTAATAGATTTATTTGCTGGATACCACATATTTTGTATTTGACAAAGGTACCTGAAGTGTCTGTTGCCAATTTGTTTTGTCACAGTTTCTGTATCATCATGCTGTTTCTGCCAGCATGCTGACAAGGAAAATAATTTCTTATTTATTGCAAAACAGAAATCACTGAAACAATCACCCTTGTCAGTATGTGGTGGAAATGCAAAAGAAAAACAAAGCACTGCCACTGTTGACAATATTATTTGCAGAACATCTACAGGCACCTTCCACCAGAAACTGAAGTTAATAGTCCATCCTTCAGTCCTTTTATTCTCTTTTTTTTTTTTCTTCTTCTTCTTTCTTCTAAACTGTCTTAACAGTCCAGACATCCAGGTTCAAAGTTTATTGAGAAAGCTTACCTGTAATGGGTGCTTTTGCAGTCCCACACTTTCCTGGCTGCTGCCATTTTTAAACTTGAGGCATCAAGAAACATAGACCCAAACAATGGGTCTTCAAGTGTTTCCCAAAGGCCTTTTTGAAGCCATGGTCTCCAGTGGACTCAGGGACTCAAGGCTTCTTCTTTCTCATATGGAGATGCCCAGGCAGGTGTGCCCACAGACTTAGGTCTTTCCACTCTAGGCCGATGGGCATGGCTGCTGCTTTCTTGTTTGCAGGCTTGGCCAGTAGCAAGGCTGAGGATGCATTCCTGAGAGGTGTATGCCCATATATAACACAACAGAGGTCACTTACGTAGACTGCCACAAGGACTTCCACACACAGGGCACTGCCTTCAATAGCATCCAGATATAGCACTGCTAGGATTCATATACATTAAACAAGCATAAAACTCACATAAATGTATAGACAGCCATGTCCCCTCCTCCTCTTGGGCTGGTAGAGGCAGAAGATCACTAGTGCAGCACACACACCACACTCTCCAGGTTGACAAGGACATGCACATTTGTGTATGCCCTGAAAACCAGCACAGCCCCTCTGCCCACCCGACAGCCCTGCCTGGTTCCCAGACCCCTTACGCACCCCGTGGGTCCCAAATTCACTGGCTGGGTGATCGCTGCACACATGCAGCACTCACACACTCGTCCCATGGGCATCCTACACCCCCACATTCCCCTGGACACCAGCATGGACCCTCCACCTGCTTGAAAACCCTGCTCTGGGGTAAGGAACCTGTGCTCCCTTACAGAGATTTTTAACCTTTCCAGGTGCATGTTTTCTCAATGGACAGTCCAGCTTGAAATTTCCTAGTGAATTACATATACATATGCATGGACATCAACTGATATTCATTAAGGGAAAATATAAACACACTGAGACCTCTACACAGCTACTGACCCTTATGACTCTCACATGCAGAGACATGCTCTGGTCCCTCCAGTCACTGCCATACAGACCTGGGAGCCCTGTCACACATGACTCCTTCTCCATGTTCCATTAGCTAGGCCTTGAAGCACGCATGCACAGGATGGAGAGTGAAATTACATAGAAAATGTTGAAGAACGGACTTAAGAAAAAGATAGAGTGTTTTGATCAGGCACCAGTCTCATGCAGACAAGAGTACTGGCCAGTGCCTACTTACGTGCTATCAAACCTTTTATCCTTCCTCCTATTCCACCCCCCTTTTCCCTCCCTGATGCTTCCCTTTTCCTCACCTATGACCTTTCCCCTGGGCATTCCTTAATGTTTTTGCATAGTCCCCCAGAAATGTCCATAACAGTCATGTTCATCTTCTTTCCTCTTCTCATCAGTTACAAAGCCCAGGTTATCCCTCTTCAAAGTTGTACTCATACTTTCTTCATGACCCATCATTTAGTGCTTGAGGAGTTTTGTTATCCTTTATTGTCTCTCTTATTTGTTTGCTTATTAGGTTTGTGTCTCTGTGTGTTTTCTTTATCACCTTCTTTGTTATTATTCCCTTTGACCTGAAAAGCTTCTTCATCTGATGACCGTAATGAACCATATCCTCTTAAATGCCACATGCCCCCACAGCCATGACCTTTCTGTTTAGCTTAGCTTCGAAGGGAATGAGTACATGTGTGTGAGAAGAAAAGTTATGAAGAAGACATGCAGGGAGGAAAAAAACCAAACCAAACCAAACCAAATCAAACCAAACCAACCAACCAACCAAAAAAAAACCCAAACCACAAAACCAAAACCACCACAAAACAAAAACCAACACACCCACAAAAACCCCACAAATAAACAAACAAAACCCCCAAACACACACACCTGCATGTGAATTTATAGGAATAAGAATGGTGGGAAAAGGAAGCTTAAGAGGAGAAGATGAAAAATTGACAAAGAAAGAGATGCTGTTTTTAGCAAACAAAAAGGGAACAGGTATTGAAGGTAGGGCAAAGAGGGAGACTGGGAAAAACTTTCATGCAATATTGGATGGACCACGGTTTCCCACAGCATGCTGCACAAATCCCATTGCTGGATTGGTTCAATGTCTCTCTCCTACCATGGTGCCTTTTACCTTGTACAGCAAATAAAACCATATCTTTTCTCCTGAGAGGCTGGAATGGTGTCTCTTTCATAACAACCACCAGAGCACAGCACAGGGTGATACTGGACATTCGAGCAGATTCCCTTGCAGCAGCTACTCATGCCAACATTTGAGCTTCTCAAGCCTCAAGCACAAGGCTTGGTAGAGCGGACATAGTATGTCCAAGATCACTAACGCTTGAAATACGATATCTTCTGCAAAGCTCCCAATACAGGACCTCCCCTGAGCTCTGTGACCATTCAAAGATGATAATCAGTGGGTTTCCAACAACATCAGCCAGTTGTTTCAGCACTCTTGGATGCAATCTATCAGGTCTCACAGATCATGCTCCCTCAAGGAATTCCTGACTTGACTCTCATTCACTGCTGGTTGTTATTCTCTTCTTAGAACTCTTCCAGTAATCACGGAAACATGGCAAATCTTGTTGGTGAAACTGGGGATGTCATCCTGACTTGCTATGTTCTGTACTCTCTTGGAGTCCTCTGATATTTCTGAAATCCTGTGAACTATTAGGATAATAATAACAATAATGCAATGCTGAACTCAGGAAAAAAAATAAAAAGCAAGAAAAAAATTTTTACAAGCATTTTTTCTTATTCCTTAATTTCAAGCACCTGAATCATCTGAAGATCCAAAATTATGTCTTTTAAAGAGGCCAAGAAGAAGCGATTGGGCAATGGAACTAATAACAAGCACAGAACAACCAAAAGTTTGGGTAGAAAAGCGAATACTAGTTGTGCTTCTTTGAACAGAAAAATTCTAGCCGTTTAGCTCCAGGCACAAGTTGGACATGCAATCTGATCACAGGGCCTTGGAAATCATTGTGAAGAAGCCAGTGTTGAGTACTTTCAAACAAATGCAATGAATATAATCAAGGCTCCAGCAGCAGGATGTTTTGTGTGCAGGAAAATAATTTCTGGTGGCAAAGGTATCAGAAAGGAATGAAAGCAACTCATTACCTAAGATATTAGGAAGGCTAAAGCCCTGACAGAACTAAATTTGGCCAGGGACATCAAGGGCAACAAGAAAAGCTTCTGTAGGTACATCTGTGATAAAAGGAAGAGTAGGGAAAATGTGGGCCTTCTCCAGAAGGAAATGGGAGACCTGGTGCTATCACTTGTGCTTTCACTACATGTCTTTGTAAAAAGTCCGTCTCCAGCTTTCTTGTACATCCCCTTTAGTGCTCCTATAAGGTCCACCCAGGAGCCTTCTCTTCTCCAGGCTGAACAACTCCAAGTCTCTCAGCCTGTCTTCATAGGAGTGGTACTGCAGCCCTCTGATCATCTTTGTTGCCCTTCTTTGGACTTACTCAAACAGGTGCATGTTCTTATGTTGGGGGCTCCAGAGCTGGATGCAGTACTCCTGGTGAGGTCTCAACAGAGTGGAGCAGAGGGGCAGAATCACCTCCACTGACCTGCTGGTCATGCCTCTTTTGATGTAGCCCAAGATACAGTCGGCTTTCTGGGCAGTGAAAGCACATTGCTAGGTCATGTTGAGCTTCTCATCAACCAACACCCCCAAGTCCTGCCAGCTAACAGTTTTGTAATTAGTTTTCTTAGCACAGAGCCAAGTTTTAATGGCTAGCATAGCCTGCTTTTTGGATTACTAGCCAGCACATAAGGCATGAAACAAGAAGAATCTCAACAGAACATTACGATCAGTATTCTCTGTCTTCAGAAAACAAGAACAAACTATGACTAAAAAGAAAAGTCAGTCTCTGGAATTTCCCAAAACCAGCTTAAAATTTAAAATGCAGAAAAAAATACAATCAAATAAGAGAATATGCTGATCTCTATCTTCCTGCACACCCATCATCAGGTATTATTCATAGAACTTCCACATTTCTTTGTGAGAAAAGCAAGACCTCAAATTATGCTAAGTATACAAAAATGATATTCTGCTTTTAGAAATAACAGAGGACATGATGTAACACTGAAAAATACAGCCTACAGCTTCCTCATTAGAATTTCATACTTCTACCTCAATCTTTAATTAGAATTTAAAGTTGAGATCTAAAGTACTAGTCAAAGCCAAATTACAGCTGGATTTCCTGACCTTTAGCTGAAGTGTCTCTTTCATCTGAAGTCTGGTAACTTTTGCTTTTAAGAAGAGGAACAATTTGCTCTGGGTTAATGTGATTGTCTGCCTAGAGGCAAATTTTCAAAGCATGTGTATATGCAAATATTACATGTGTAAGAATCTGCATTTCTACAGGCAAACTGACATTTCAAAGTGCAAATTGGATGGCAGGAAATGGAGTTATTCAGTTTACACATTCAAAAGTTGTTTTGAGTTCACTTGGACAGATATGTGGCATGGCACCAGGAAAGCATTCTGGGAATGATAGTTTACAGAGCATCCCCAGCAAAGTACACGTTAGGCATCTTGAACTGATAGGGTAATGAATACAGATAATTTATTTCTAGATAAGAGGAGGAAGATGTCAAAATTATTTTAAGTACACAAGAAGAAAAAGAATAATGTACTTATTGGAAACAGGATAAGCAGGTCCTATTCATTCAGTCCATGTTTATTGAAGAAGCCTAAAAAAGGCCAAAGAGAAGGTGGAGAATACTTTTCTTTGCAATGCAGAAAGAGCAGAGAAGGAGTCTGTATTAATCTAGCCTGTGGTTTATTTAAGAAATAATTTATTGTAAAGTTACTAAAAGCCTAAAAGCAGAGGAACACCATAAAAAAGGGAAAGTTTTGAACAGGTTGGTTCTGTCAACCAGAGTAGTGTTCTCTGAGATGCCTTGAGAGCTTTGTTACCCTGAAAATAGTCAAATTTCATCAGTTACAAAGATTGTTGGGACTCATCTACCCTAAGTGTATACAAGTAAATTAGTAATGTACATCTAAGGTACTCTCATGGCCTGTTTTACATAAACACTCCAAGAAGAGATAAATATCCCTCTGGAGACTTCTTTTCCTTCTGATTGATAATAAAAAGAGATTAAACTAAGGATTTATTAAAGTGTTTATGACTATGTTTAAAATTTAGATTATCTAACTACTAAACATCTAAGTCAAGCAGATGAATCCCACCCAAGTCTGCCTGTAGACATATGAAGAACAACAGCTGCACCAGATGCTGGAGAATTCTGATTTACTAGCAGAACATGAAAGTTCTGGAGTCAGACATTTCTACACTTGCAACCATTGTAAAAGTCTGCTTGTACTGGCTTGTGGCATTGCCTCATCCGATAGGAGTTTTTGAGGTCAAGCTGGGACTGATTTTTTTTTTTTTTCTTTTTCCTTTTATTTTTCCTTTTTCCCCCTTCTATTTCAATAATTGAGTTATGTTTGTCTAGTATTACACCATCTTCTTTCTTTTTAGAAGAGTACAAGAAGAAAGAAGCCTGATTAAACCAATTTTCTCTGAATAAAGGTTCTTGCATCCCTGAAGTGTGTCTCCTGATGTCTGCTAGGAACTTTGCAAGTTTTTTCTACTTTTTTCTCCTTTTTATTATACTGTTAAGGTCTTTTACATCAACGCAGATTAATTTGCTGAGGTTATTCATGGTCACTATTCTCACTTGTAGAGGTATATCTTGATATATGTTGTAATAAAATATAATCCTATTTCTTTCAAAAAGAGTGCTCTGGTAAAAGCCATGTTTCTGATTCACCATTGTCAAAAAATTAACAATTACCCAGACTGCTAAGAACTGGATTTTTGTACTTGTACCATTTATTAACATATCTTTTTCTCACAGGCTTTGACACTTTTATTCTTAGTGGTTTAATCATGATATCCATATCTGTTTCTTTTTCAATTCCATTCTGTTTTCCCAAGCTATATTCTGAAACACACTCATCATGTATTTTTTCACTAGCTTTTTTTTTTTTTTACCATCCTACAGAAAGGGTTTTCAACATTGCAAATTATAGATACTATTGTCATGTCCTTTGTTATTTATCAAGGTCCATTTTGCCCTGTCCTTTGTTGTGAGTACTACTACAGTGGTATTCCTCTTCCATATTTTCTAGCCTATCTTTGTCTGATAGAGTTTTGAGGGAAAAATCCTCAAAAGTATATGACATATCAACCAGGTAAAATACTTAAATGGTTAGAGTTGAACTTTTCCATAAAATTCTTCAGTTTCAGAAGCCCAATGTAATGTGAACCTAAAAAAATTATAATATCGCATAATCTGATCTACACTTCATCTGCATATTTATTTGCAACCTTCAGTATGGGGGATCTTTACAGAAAAATGCATCTTCAGGTGTTTACCTAAGACAAATGTGTTGAGAAACCTTATTTATTTTGTTAACTATGGGCAGCATAGACATCCTGGGATCTTGTTTCAAATGGTTACTCTCAATTGAGTTCTACCTTCTTCTGCTCCTGACCCTTCACAGTGCATCTCTAAGTAAAAGATTGACGGGACTGTACCTTCTTTCTGGGTTTGCAGTACTGCAGGCTTAAAGTGATTCAAGACCTTTGCTTTTTTCCTTTATCCTTTGTTGGTTGCTTTAAAGTGGAAATGTGAAAAAGGAACAAATCTCAAAACATGTCTTTATTGCCACTTCTTTCTTGTGCCATTTTCTTTTGCCATTTATGAGCACCTCCTAATTCTGTGTAATAGGGAAAAGGTAACCAGTAAAAACTGTAAAAGGTAAAACTGTCAAAAGCAAATAATAGAAATTTAAAGGGAGACCTGACTTCTATGTAAATAATGCCACATTACTTTATTCTTCAGCTCCTTCTTTCTGCTCAAATGTCACTGTTAAGAAGTTCTAGAACATTAGTATTTTATAAATCTGTGAAAAAAAAGTCTCCTTATCCCAAAAGAGGGAGCTATCTGAGGTTCCTACCTATTGCAGACACAGGAAACAAACTACTGTGTGCCCTTTTAGTAATTTCTTTTTCAGAATGGTCCATAGATGATGGATGTTTCTTCTTGCCTCCTGACATGCCCTCAAATTTCAGATTATTGTTCTTCTTTCTGTTCCCAGAGATGTAAATGATGTCCTTTATGTCTTTTCCATTTGCTTCAGTTTTCCTTAGTTTTAGCCTGCCTATCAGTGACACTTTCATCAGTGCATCCTAGGTCAGGTTCTTGTTCATTCTCCAATGTGAATCACTAATGTTTACTAGTTGCTGCTACCTTCTGTATCAACCATCATTTACCTTCATTATCTGACAGGATTTCTTTTAAAAAAAGAGAAGGATTCAAGAAAGACCTTTTTCGCTTTCATATTTTTGGTACCAAGTTTAATTTGGATGGAAAATGTCTTCAATTTTTCTTTAGGAAATAATTTATCTCTATGCTTCTGAGAGGTTAGCTTGTGAAACTGTCCTTTGTTGTATGTTGCCACAATGGCCTTAGGCCTACTCTCTTACATCTCTTTGTTGTATGTCCATGCAGTTTCTCATCCTGTGGGATTGTTACGTTAAAAGGATTAATTTGGCAGAAACTAAATCCGTTTGTGTTCCAGCTTGTCCTCAGTATATTACTGGAGGCTGCTGAGTTTAGCTTCTGAGTGATGTCCAACTGAACCAAGATGACCTCAAGTTGGAACTACAAGTCCGATCATGCTCAACAGCCAGTCCAGCATTTTGTTGAATTATCACGATTATGGATTCACCAATAGTGCAAGGTTGGTCATGGGCATTGAATTTACAAGCTTGCACAGATACATGAGTAGTATAACATATACTATAAGTCAGAGCACATTCAATAAGAGATTCTCACAAGTAGATCCACAGATAATGAGGTTTATTAAAACAACAGGTACAAGTTCTTTCAGATTGCCAGTGATAAAATACACTATCTGTAAGTATACACTTCAGTTGCAAAAATACATTTTCATACCAAATATAATATAGATTCTAAGATGACTATATAGTGTTACTAATATGATTAAAAATACAAGCTAAAGTCTAAGTTTCCCAGGGAAACACTTGGTATAACCAAGTATGCAAATCTTACCCAAAAGCATCCCTTTGAGGGGGAAGATAAGTTCAGCCTGTCATCTGATCCCAGAAATCCGCGATGCTGTCTCCTTGACTTCTCAGTGATGGTGTCTTCCCTAACTTTCCCTTATTGTTAGGCTATTTTATACTATTTTCTACATTTAGGGGAGCTTGAGTGACTCGAATCATACATATCTTTGTTATCGGCTGGTCTAAAAGTCTCACTGCAATTTTAAAGGTATAGACTTAAAAGAATTCAGGGAGCATGCTCAAGGGAGGATGGAGGTGTCGAGCTTTTAGGATGGAGGTGTGTTTTGGTATTATAATGAGATTATAATGAACAAAGTTCATCCACAGGACAAATTTCATCACAATTGCTAGCTCAGAAACTAGGATTTTGGATGGAATGGAACATTATCTCTTGACAGAAACTATCTGCACAGTACCATCTGGTTCCTGTACCTGCCTTGTACATAGAGCCTGGCAGCTGTGTCTCCACACCGCTCCACCCTCCATTCTTCTTGGTGCCAGCACGCTGATCTCCCCCAATGTGCGAACATTTAAGGATGCAAGCCAGGCTGGGGAGGGGGAACCATTGCAGAGCAAGTTCCTTGCATGCTGAACAGCTGCCTTGTGTGCCAAGGATGTGGACATAACTTTTCTCAGTAAGTGTACCTTCAATAACTAGTTTCAATAATTTGCCCCGTCAGTAATTATTCCACAGGGATATCACCAGCCTTTAAAAAATTCTACTAAAGGTAATAGAAACAAATTCCTATGAAGCATTTCCATCTTTTCAATGATGGATGAAGTCAGAAATAGCCTTTGCCAGCCCACAGAAGATGCTGTTCTCCCTGTCCACATCTGCTGAATGTGTGTGATTATAGGTATTTAAGTGCAACACAGAACTGCAATCTAAGCATGAGGTCACCAAATTCTGCATAATCATCCAGCTGTTAGGAGGCTCTTATTTATAATTGCCACAGAAAGAAATAGTTTTCCCATGGAGGTCACAGAAATGCTCATGTTCAAACACAGCAAAGAACTAAAGATAATATAATAGCTAATTTACTTGGCAACAGATTTTCATTAATTTATATAAGTGCCAAAATCTGGAGGAAAAAAAAATCTTTATTTTTCAAATAACATTAATTCAGTCTTTCCAGCCTGTCTCCTCACTCTGCTTACCTTCCTCCAATTGCTAACCACAGTCCCTTTGTAGGCAGGGTATTTTGCCAGCTTTTAACTGACATAACACAAGCTAAGCATCCCGTGTAGATATGCTTCTTCTGTACAACTGCAAAAAACAGACAGAACTGTGTTTCTGGTGCCACTAAACTTTCAAGATCACAGTGAGTTGCATGCTAACTTAATCTCATGAAGAGTCTATTTAGAAGTAAACTCTGGTCTCTTTCCCCTTTACTGTCATTCTAGTTCTGTGAGAAAAATCCAAGAGAACTTGAATAACCTTGAGTGATCAAGACTTCAACACTGATGTTCCATCAAGGACCATTCTTAGCCTCACCTAAGCAAGGTGCTTATCTTGCACTGATGAGATGCAGCATAGGTGCTACATCTGCATTAGACAAGCTCATTACAGTTTTGTGAAGTGCTCAGAAAGTGTGCTAATAGAGGGCATGTAAGTATGTAGATAGAAAGAAACATTTGCTAATTGCCTGGAAGAAGGTTGATTAGTCTAATTCTGGCAAAGTACAATTTATATGCTGTCAGACTTGTTCCTTTCCTGAGGTGACCAAAAGTGGATGAACTACTCTGCTGCATCTTCGAGTCTTCAAAGTAGCTAGATACAGTATTATGCTTTGGATACTCCTACCATTTCTGAGATCATGAATGTTGTGTCTGGCTCTGTGTGTAAAGAATTGAGCTATAAAGATGATTTTTATTTAATTTGTCAAGCTTCCTTTGAGATATGTATTGCCCATGATACTTATTTACATTTGTAAAATTATGTGCACTCCATCCATTATGTGAGGTTTGATTTAGAGATTTGAACAGTTTGAGGTAGAAGAGTTACTTGGAGTGTAATTAAATTATCTCACTTTGCTTCCCTGGAAACCTCAATTAGAAAAGAGATATTTCTGTGGCAAATGGAGTGTGTTTTGTTGATATGTAGAAGAAAGAAGAACGAAGATAGAAGGGAAGCAGTTAGTGGTGTCTAATGATGGGGAGGGGATCATGTAGCAGACACAACTGAGAATTCTCCATCAAGAAGACAGTGTTAATGTCTCAAATAATGGCTGTAATATACATAATCCTTCAGGAATGACTATTATGGTTAATGTAATAAGAAATAAGTTAATAACACTTCAGTTCCTTTCAGCAATTCTGCTGTACTTACCTTATTTAACTGTCGTGTAACAGTGATGGGATGAGTTAGAGATTATGGTGTCATATTGACAGTGAACGGCTTCCTGTGGAAGGACTTGCATAAGAGGATCTTTGTCATAGGTCAGATCTCTTTCTTTTTTTTTCTGTTACTGCTAAAAAATGATTATTGCTATCATTGTAAGAGGAAAAGGGAAATTGTTATTCTTTAGAGAAGAATCTTCTAAATTCTGGCAATTTAGTAACACAACATCATCCTGAGGAGGTACAAGAGGAGTCCAAACATTTCATCCTGTTCTGAAACTAATAGCAGCTTCAGGGAAGACATTCTGTGTTCTTGAGCTAGTTTCTTAGTCTTTGTGTTCTCAAATTCTGCTACATCTCTAGCAGAATGAGAAGTTTGTAATAAGGTAATATAGTTTGTCTAGTTGAAAATTCCAGCTATTGGTGGTAGACCCACATATATAGTGATCAGCAAAATGTATGCAGTGATGACTGTAACAGGTGTATCATTGCAATCTGAGTTGTATCTATACTATGTGGTTAGCTCAAGCTGAATTTGCTTTCTAGCTCTCTGCCCACTGCCACCCTTCTATGAGGATCTGGAAACCATCTTTACCAGAGGGAAAACAAACTGGAGCTGAAGTGTGCAGAGAGATGTACAAGGGACTGTTAGACAAGTTGTACATCTGCACTGTATATGTACTGTACTCCACTATCTGAGACCTGTGTGAATATTTTACTACCCTTCTGTCCTAATGTAAAACCAAATAACACTTGCTTAACCCACACATAGCTTAAACTGACTGGTGATTTCAGAGCACATGGTCTATGTTCATCAGCTGAAAAATTAATATAGGAGTAAAACACAAAGGAGATATCCCTAGAAGGAGTGGTTTACATTTATCTGTTTGTCTTGAAACTGGAGTAGTATGTAGTGAAGCCTCACATTGATTCAGATATAAAATAAAATTCAGTGTAGATGCATCGACAGCAGACAAGCCCTAAAATATCTGCATGTAGACTTCTCTTTCTACTCCAAGATTGCACTCACTATGCGCAACTGATTTCACCAGACTTGGGATGCAATTTTATTCTTGTTATTTGGACTTAGTGAGAATCAGTCCTCAATACCTGATGTATTTTAAAGAATGATCTGTAAACTGCTACCTAGCTTTATTATGGTCAGACCAAAATGCTGGAACAAAACTAAAAAATGGAGCAGAATTGAGTGTTTATAAAATTCAGTTTTACAATGTGAAAATTTTTGATGGCTCCAAGAATAATGACTCATCCCAGTTACACTGGATGCAGAGACATCTCTTTCTTATAATCTAAATATATACAAACTAGTGATTACTACATATACAAACTGGTGACTGCTTGGTTACTTCTTTATTATTATTTTTAATGCCTAACAAATGCAAAATACATTTGAGGTGTGAAACAAAATCACGGCACTCTCTACAGATTTTCAGGGCAAGCTCAATATGAAAGACAAAGACAAAAGATTCAAAGGCTCCAGCAAATGTACAAAGAGGTTGAGCTCTGCCTGCCATTCATTTTTATAACAAGGGCAGCCATAAACATAATATTTACAAAATGTTGTCTCCTTTGAATGGATAGCAGTGTAACACTGACAAAGCTACCTTCAGCCCCTCTATATTCATCAAGATAATGCCAGAATTTACTTTTCAAATGCCTTTTGATTTTAACAAATCACCCATAGTAAAATTGCTCTGAGTTGAAATATGAGCACGCTTGTGGAAACTATGAATTAGGAAGTCAAATGTGTTACAGTAAAGGCACTTAACTACAGGGTGTGTTAATATGATAATTGTAAGATTCAGTCAGTGAACTACCTGAAGACTGTTAATTAACTTGAAATTCCAGTGTTGCCTTTGTTTCATAGCCATTATAGATTACTGCATCTGTATATTGACATGAGTGAAGTTTTTTATTGAATTGTATAATACTCTTAGTATTACAGTGTAAAAAATAATGTGCATTTTTAAATGACAAATGCACTATATATAGGCTTTCAGGGAACAAAATCCAGAGTTTATTTAAGTTGTCAGTAATAGAGTTACTTCAGCAATGCAGGTGCAGATTTTTTTGTGTTTTTGACAGGACTAGATTTATAAAACAAGATCATAATCTACTGCGATCATGATACAATTTGGAAGGAGTTGATTATCGTCCGTGCTGAGCTTTCTTTGTTTATTTGGGCCCTCATTTTTGTACTGGACAGTGTTTACAAATCTTGAATATTTTTAGCTCTGATGGTCAGCTTAGAAAGATGTCCTTCTGTCTCCCAGAATATATTCTTCACATTGCACAGAAGAAACTTTCTTTCTTTCGACCCCTCTCCAAGTCTTTTAAAAAATCATTATAAAGTTAAGGATATCAGACGTACATAAAACTCCATTTAACCATTGCACAGGTTATGATAAAAGCCAGATTATTTGCTTTGTTCCCCTTAAATCCTTCCAGAATGCTGCTGTGAAAGTCAGTTTTATCTCCTGAAGCTCAGGCCACAAAACTCCCCAATTAAAATTCTTTCCCTGCTTTCCGGCCCTTTAGTCGTGTTCAAGGTCCTTGTCTTCCCCATCAAGGCTGTGCTTTCATTTCTGCTTAGTGTACTTCCTTTCTTGACTGCACACAAGATTCCCACCTAGGTGCTACTTTCAAATCCTCCTTCTACTTTTTATCTTTGTATTTTGTTCCCGCCTGCCTAAGTTGGAACTGCAGCTAAAATTCTTCTCTGGCAGAGGCACCTACAGCGTCTGTGCGTCAGCCGCTCCTCAGCCCAGCCATCCACCCTTGCCCACCCATCCCTCTGATGATAAGTGTTTTACAGCCCCTTGCTTTTGCCATGGTAGGTGCATGGGGGACTTTGAGAACTGGAAGCACAATTCTCTGCAGCTTAATTGAAGAAACAGGCTCTGTGGTCAGGAGTGAGAATTTCTCACATTCCCTTTGGACTGAGTTTAGGAAAAGATCATAGCACAAAAAGACCGGTGGATTACACAGAGACCGCTTTAATTTCCATCAGCTATGCCATCCTCAGTGGTCCAGAGCACTGTGTGAAACCTTGAAATCTTGAAGGAATGAGGTTTCAAAGTTCTGGGGTTTTTATGCAGTTTTAACAGCAAATATTCATGATTCCCTAACCTTCATTTAAAAAAAAAAAAAAAAAAAAAAAAAGACAAAGAAAAATCTTCAGTTAAAATAGTTAGTTTACTTCAGCTAAATGTAGATTGTTCATGGTTTGCTAGAGCCTCAGATCAGGATGTAACTTGCATATATTCCATATGTGGCATAATTTCAAAGAGAAACTATGTGAATCGATGAAGATGAAAGTTTGTGTTTTAAATGTCTATCCTGTGCTTGTTATCTATTAAACAGGAGATATAAAGAGATGAATATGATGACATTGGAGAAAAAAAAAAAGTTTGCTTTGCTGGCTTATATTGAATTTATGTCGCTGCAGTTGAAGGATAATTTTGAGTTTTCAGGTCATGTCACAGCTAGGTGATCCACCTACATATACATACATATGCACATAGGAGAAATGTGTACAAATTAAAGACTAACTATCAGCAGGTTAACATAGTAGGTTTGATCTAAGTGGAAATAAAATCTACGCACTGACTTTAATCTAAATTTAGATATGAGGGGCAGATACAAACTCTGCAGTGAGCAAATTGAAGAAATTTGTCCAAGAAAATGAAGTTTTTCACTTGCTTATTGCAAGGTTTTAGGAATCTGGAAAACATACGTGAGGAAATGGAATTCCTTATTAATTTGAAGAAATTTGTTATGAGTGGTACTGCTGGAATCTGAAGAGGTGATGTCAGTGATTAAAATGTTCAGATTATAAATTGCAGCTTGTTCAGCAAAGCCTGAGAGGATGGGGAAATGAATAAAAGTCATTAGTTTGTATATGGGAACAAGATCCTGGCTTGACTTTAATACACAAGATAGTTTCAAGCAATAATTTGCTCTACATATATCTACTTTGCTTTTAAGAATGTTTAATTTCCCAGAATTAATAGAAATGTTAAGTAAAATATTAAAAAATAAAACCATAAAAATAGAAACAAAAAAATGTGCATTATTTAAAATTAATCTTTACATAGACAAAACAGGGTACCTCCATGACCAAGAAGAACAACTTTGATTAAAGTCTACCTTACTGTCAGAGACCAATAAAAAGTAATTTAAGGAGATCTATAGCTTGTCAGTCTTTGTTTTGAACATGTTTTGAAGAAATTCAAGAGGTCTTTTATTATGCCAATTAAAAACAAATTAACAAAACAAGTAACATGATTGGGTAAGTGTAACATTTAGTCTGAGAGCAATCCAAAGGAAAACAATGAAAAAGCTTCAATTGAATTAAATTGTGAGGAATAAAGTACATGGATATAATGCATTTTTTATGGAAAATGTGTCTTGTCAAACTTTATTTCACTCCTCAGTGCTAGTACATTTTTTTGTGAATAAAGTTAGAAGCATATATCTAATAATATCAGATGTTTGACAGCATGACATGACATTCTGATTTAAAAATTAATGCTATATAATATCAATGTAGTACACATATATGAATTAATGAATGAATGAAAAGCACTTCTCAAAAAAGTAATTTCAAAAGGGGAAACGTCCTTGAACTCCTTCCCAAAGGACTCCAATTACCTTTTAATATCTTTATCTGAGGCAAACATGAGATAACAAGCACTCTTAAGGCAGATGTTAACTATGTCCTCTCCAGTTAATGATCCCTCAGTTGTTTGCAAGTTGCCCACTTGGATTGTCCCCACAATATAGAGAATTTTTTTTTTCTTTTTTCTTGTATGTTTCCTTTTGTTTTAATCAACATGGGAGCTGGACTGCATATTATTAGGCTAATATTTTTATTGAATGAAACTGAATATATATATATTCATGAGATCACAAAAGTGAGTTAATGGATGCTAGAGTGTTGCATAGGACAAAGCAGCCAGTTGTGGCGCAGGTTCATCTATACTACCTGTTGGGGCTGGTTTCTAGAGCAAACTTTCCAGAATCACATCCATGTTTTGCTCTGGTGGTAACTTACTAGTTTATTCCAGAAAGATCTTGGTAGCAAATTAAACTTTTACTGGTATGGATCACTGAAAACCCAATATATACCAAACAACTCAGTGAGTAGGGGTTATATTTTGGAAAGTGGCATCTTGAAAATGGTTTTAAAGTTGATATTGTGCAAGGATTTGAAAATAGATTGCCAGGATAATGCTATACTGAAAAGCTAGCCTATTCTTTAAGAATAGAATTTAGGAAGTAACAAATAGCTTTTAACTCCATATACAGAATAAGTGAGATTAGTATCAGATTTCTGCATGGACTTGTGATGTCATCATTCTTAAAAGTGGTTGACAAGTTGAAGAGGGTACAGCAAACAAGCCAAAAGAAAAAAGAAAGCTTACAAGTCATTAAAGCTGGACAAAATGTCTTCTATTGTAAAACTGAAAAAAAATATTGCCTATGTGTCTTGGTAAATTCAAGATTGAAAGGTGCTTTGAATACAATGTTTAAGTACCTTTGTAGAAAGGAAGTACTGAATGCCAGAGAGATCTCTGGTCTGCTTGACTAAGGAAGAACAAGAGTCACTGGATAAAAGGTGTAGCTAGAAAATTTACAATTAGACTATACAAATATATTTTCTAAAATGAAGGCAATTAACCACTGGAAAAATATTAAAAGAAGGGAATTTATGTTTATGTCTTTTCCTTTACAGACTTCTCAATAGAGTCAAAATCACCTTTTTTTTCAGACTTTGTTTTTTTCTGAAACACTTTTTTTTCCCTGTTGACTTTTAGGTGACAATATAGGAGAAAAATTGAGTTCCAGTATACAAAGGCTTCTAAATACACTGTCAAAATACAGCAAATATGAATCAAACTAAAATGCATTTCTGAAGTCTTTTTATTCAACTAAAATAATGCTCAGATTGATGGAGTTTCTAGGTATTTTGGGCCATAAAACTCCAAGTATTCCAAGGAGATGAAGATCATGTTGCTTAGCTGTTAGGAAAATCGACTCTGTATTCCTTTAAGAGTAAAAATCCCATTGATATAGTTGGAAATTTGCAAATGGTGTTAATGAGAAATGTCCATGCAAAAGCATAGCTGTGCCTGTAGCCAGGTAGTACAGGACATGCTTTTGGAAAGAGTCCCTTTTAAGGTCAGGTCTCTGAGAGGTTCTGTAAAGAATACTGTGTTTATGTAGATGTAGTAGATTTTGGCTTAACCAGCACTAATCTAAGTTGAAATGTAAATTCTGACTGGGGCTGCCGATCAGTGTAAAAATTGATTTAGTGGTTTACATTTTTCATATAGAAGGACAGAATAAGGAATTGCATCTATCGTATCATTCTGCATTTAGAATGTCAAACACTGGGACATAGTGCATTGACCAATATTTCTAGAGAACTACATGAATTATGCCAGGTGAGAACAAAGCTCATATACTACCAGGTGCCTAAATCATGTACAACATCCTAATCCGCAGCATAAATGAGTTGTATAATTTCTGGCCTGGCAGTAATTTTTCTTTTAATAATTCTGTGTAGTTAATGATGATATCAGATGGCAGAAAAACATCTGGATTACAGAAAGCCTTGAAACCAGTTTTTTATAGAAATCATAACCTGGAAAAGAAAGAAAGAAAGAAACAAACAAACAAAAACCACACTCACGCAAAACCCACCAAAACAAATGAAAAACCACCACCACCACCACCACAAAAAAAAAAAAAAAACACCAAAAT
Organism: Caloenas nicobarica; assembly: GCF_036013445.1. Taxonomy (NCBI): domain Eukaryota; kingdom Metazoa; phylum Chordata; class Aves; order Columbiformes; family Columbidae; genus Caloenas; species Caloenas nicobarica. Next base: position 179,925,779 of record NC_088245.1, read on the forward strand.
CAAACATCAAAAAAAACCCCAGCAGAAGTAAATTGGAAAGAGAATAAATTGCTTCAATAATGGCAGGTTAACCTTTTGCATGTTATTTGAAGGCATTCAAAAGTAGTCCCAAGCATTAAGGCTAAACTCATTTCTATGAAATAGAGAAGCAGGGTTTTGGAATAGCTTTGTAGCAGTATCAGTATGAAACAAACTCCTAGTTAATATTAAAATGGATTATTTTAAGAATAAATTGTATGATACAATTACCTGTGATAACAAAGGTCTGAAATTAAGCCAGGAAGCCTCTTCCAGTTCCATGTGTTTGTCCCATAAAGTAAAATATCAGATAGAGGGATACCGTATTATGTCCAAGAGTGGCTTTATGCTTCAATTCACAAAGATTAAAGAAGAAAAAAAGAGGAAAAGTGTGTTTATCTGTCTTCTTCACAGAGATTAAATTACCCTGATACATGATGTCGGCTCTGTTGTTTTACATAAGAGAAACAATATGTTTGAAACTCTCTTGTACAAGGCTTTTAACTTTATTGACTAACACTGAATTTCTTCAATTTCAAATAGTTTCAGAACTACACATTCTGTTACTTTTGTTTATAACACTGAATCATGCTAAGGTTTTATGATCCTTTGTAAAGGAATTTTCAATACTTATTTAATAGAACACTGAAGCAAGCTTTGGAGAAGAAATACTCCACAAAATAACTTCACTGTGAATCTTTTGAAGTAAGATTTATACACTTCATAAAAATGTGTACACAGGGTAACATAACAGAGACTTTCTAATTGCTCATTGAAATCAACATGGGCCTATAACTATGGGCTGCAGGGCTCCAACTCTTGACTTTTTAATCTCTTTCCTAAAGGTATTCATTTCTCATTGGAGGTGAGAAATGAATGTGTAGCTGCTAAGTGCGAGGAGGATGGTAATGGAAATCAGTAGTGTTAATTAAATTACAAGAATTAAGGTATCCAGTATTTCTCGCTCCTCTAAGATTTGTAACTGATAATGAGATTGAAGAGTGTTTTATGATCCCCTCCTTCTCACAGAATAATCTATATCCAAAATCTTTGCAAAGATACAGTTGAAATTTTGAATAATTGTTCATTTGTTTGTGTCTCCTCCCTCTCTTTCAACAGAATCAGTAGTTTATAAAATACAAACTGAAAAACAGACAAAAAAACAACCACCACCTTTCTACTGATCTTAGTGGGGTCAAACCTGGACCCTGCATCTCTGAGTAGCAACAAAACATCGTTGCAGTCCCCAGAACAACAGAGAATTAGTGAAAAACTTGTTCAAAATGAGCAGAAGACCTGTTTTGGAGGGTTTTTTTGTGTTTTGTTTGGTTGGTTGGTTGGTTAGTTTGGTTTGTTTCTTTGGCAGTTTTCTTGGTATAACATTTGTTAGGGCTTTTTTGTTTATTTTGTTTTTCTTTTGTCACTGTTTTGCTTGTTTAATATTTTATCAGTGGCTGCAAAGTTGGTCAAGTTCGGAAAAAAATTATTTTTTTCCAACACTCTAGAAGTAACAACTGCTGAAAATTACAGTGAATGTGTTCAAATTGAAATACTGATGAATAGGATATTGATAAGTAATCCAGGGTCGTAATAATTACCTACAACAAACATCTTTTTCTACCTTACTTTATCCTCAGTTCGACAATACACTTAAGGAACCAGTTAAGTCTGTCCCAGTTTTTGATTAAAACAAGACCAATTCTCTGTTAGTGAAGTTTCCTTTCTGGTAGGTTCTTCTAAGTAACTGCATTTTTCTGAAGTTGATTGCAAGTTTTTCAGACAACATTCGCTCTGGAGATGATAACGCCCTATGTCTGCAGTTTTACTGAACTACCAGTAGGAATGGTATGCAGAAAAGGCGCAGGTTTACATTTTTTTGCTGTAGCAGCCAAGGCCACTCATAAACTATGGATGTGAGGGGATCATACTTGCAGGGAGGGGTGGGCAAAACAGGTGACACAAATTGACTAATGAGATATTCCATACCATACACATCGCACTCAGTTTAAAGCTGAGAGATCGTGATGGTCTTGCTCTTCATCCATGGCCAGCATCTGAAGAAGACTCTGCCTGTTCTCCTGCTTGCAATCCTGATTCTGCTTCAAATCCATTTATCCCTGAATGAAGTTCCTGTCTACTGCTGAGTCCAGTCCAGGATGTCCTGGTGTCTGCCCTGCACTCACTGGCTCTACTTCAGCCCCCACAGCAAGTGACTTGCCAGGACTGCTGTGCTACTCTGGGAAATTCAATATTGCTTTTGTATATTTTCCATTATTTCCTTTCATTATTAATATGATTAGTAAAGATTTCTTTTTTTTTTTTTTAACATTCCAACTTGCAAGTGTCTCTCCCTTTTCCTCCTTTTCCCTCTCCTTAGTTGGCAGAGGGGAGTTAATAGAAAGCGTCTGCCACACTTTATTGTTGTATTGCAGTAAAGGGTGAGAAAGGTGTAGCTGTGGCCTTACCTACCTGGACATATTTCATTGTTTCACTACTAGGGTACCTGGCAAAATCGTGCTCAAATTCGTAGCTTAATATTTTGCAATTTATGTAAGGTAAAACAGACAAACAAAAAAAGAATCTGAAACTCTAGGTTTTATTGATTTCTCTTCACACAGTGAATTACATCTACGTTTTAGATAGCATATGTTCCTCCATCTGCTTAGATTTGACTTTTATTATTGAGGTTAATTATTGTTTTCCATCATGGTTGGGGTTTTGGTTTGTCCTTTTTAAATCAATCATCTAACTGAGACAGCTTTTACATTTTAGAATAATAAATTTGCACATTTATAAACACAAAAATGAACCTTTTGTCAGTGATCATACAACAGGATTTAATATTGTATAAAACCATAATGGTCTTTGGTAAATTTTAATTCTGATAAACTTTCTGTCTTTCACTGAATTCTATTGGTATAAGATTTGCAAGGAAGTTAGTGGGATACTGTAGAGAGGAGAGGATTGAAATAAGAGGTGCAAAACCACCTTTCTGTACTTAAGCTTTTGTAAACAAACCAGTAGTCCTTACTCCTTGGCAAATTCCAATATGTTTCAAGAAGACCAGCAGTTTCTGAGTCACTGTGTAACCTGTTATTCAAAGAGATTTTCTAAAAAAACAAACAAACAGACAAAAAATCAGTAGGTGAAAATGTAAAGCTGGACTCTATCCAAAATCAGACACAAGTAACATTTGCTGTGTTTGAAAGTCTGTCCTCTTTCTCATGGTATATATTAAAATAATCTATGGTTGATAAAATGCATAATAAAAATACATATTTTCAAAAATCAAGTAAAAGTAGCTTATGTGCAGTTTCAAACCAAATTAAACATTTTGTAGATATTACTAGGTTTGTGATATGAAGAAGTACAGTTATTAGGTAAAGGATTTCTTTTTTCTTGCTACTCATTGTGAATTTCTGTTCTTGGCAGCAGTCAGTCTTCCAGAAACAAGCACTCATCATCTCAGCTGTTTTTAGGATCAATGTGAAATGAGAGTTGACACAAGAAACATGAAAGCACAATGATAATTACATTTTATCCTCATTTCTCCCTCTTTCCTAAACTTACTGGGGCTTTTAATTTTCAGCACAATCTTTTTCGACTCACCTTGAAGCACTCTTTTTCCATCTCATTCATAAGTGTTATCTTCTGTGCTGTTCTCACAGCATAAATACATGCATTTCAAACATTTACCCAAAGCTCATCTTCTGACTTTTGACTATTATCATTTTTAAGCCACAGTACTTTGTTTTTTCCCAAACAATGATGTTGTTCCTCTTGTGGAATCAGCTGTTTGACCTTCAGTAATGTTTTCTTCATTCACGTGTGAATTGAATTATTCCCATTGTTAGAAGATTTTTACTAGTATCATTCCTTGAAATGATAGTAAAGTTAATTCTATCTGGTGATATATTTGTCTTGCAGATGTTAAACTGTGAATGCTGACAGGAAGCAGATAATTGGATATATGCATGTGAGTGTGAGTACTCAAAATTGAACTTTTGAACTCCCAATAAGAAACCTGCTATTTCCTAGATGTAACTAATATGGACTGGTTGTAAGTTTTTCTAGCACCCGAACGAAACAGACTTAGTGCATCCCAAATCCTTCAGTTAATAAAAAGACAAGAGAACCATCAATTAAGAAGCTGATCAAGTGTTGTGCTTTTGCACACAGACTGTTTAGTTAAGGAAAACTGGGGACTTAGGGTGCCAAACAGAGGAGCTGGTGCTGGGGAAAAAAAAAAAAAAAAAAAAAAAAAAAGAAGAAGTAGCACAAAAAGAAGAAATGGCCCTGGAAAGAAGAGGCCTCACAAAGCTGGTGGAAAGATACCAGAGATCACAGAGATGCATAGAAATGAAAGCTGGGAGATGCCCGGGCAGACATCCTGACCAGTGATACCCAAGACTGGTAACTGTGAGAAGACACTTGTCATGAACTGCTATGACTTGCTGTCCAACTCTCCCAGCCCAGTAACAACCTCTCTGCAGAGAAAAGACGCTGAGTCTTACTGAACACAATGCTGTGGGATAGTGAGTAAGTGTCTGAGGTAATCAAGTAGCTCTAATCTCATAGGTTTTTAAACAAATGGTGATATTCAGAACCACTACAAGCTGTCACTTACTCTGCCTCTCTTGAAAAAGAGCAGTGCAGGAGACCAAAGACTCAGAGAGTGCAATATATCCAAAATTAGTAACTAAGTAGTACAGAAATCAGATTTTCAACATGCAATTTCTACTAGATTTTCACCCATGCAGTCTTGCGGTGCTTACAAAAAAAAGCAATGACCGATCAAGTTAAACTAAGAACTTGGTTATTAGGACTACACACTGTGTGAGGACACTCTCAGTCATGAAAAACCAAACCAACCAACCAAGCAAAAAGATATGAGGAGCTAAACCTGACAGATTAAATACTGTAGCAAAAATCTAACAAAAATTAGAAGCTTTTTTTTTTTTTTTAGATTTTAGGTTTAGTTATATGAAAGGAAGAAAAAGAAATTTGTGAGAGAGAATATGCTTTGTAGTAAAGTTTGATGGAATGTGGGGATTTTTGAGAAAAAATTCTTGGCAGGAAGTCTCTTTTTTTTTTTTTTTCATTAAGAACACTGGTTACAGATAATAAGAAGTTCTGCTTAAGAATTCTTAATGAAATTAGATAAAGTTAGAGCAGACCATATGTATCTGTCCCAAAGATCTACTTTCGTCAGGGGATATATTTTAAACCTTCCAGTCATTATATTTTCATATAACATCCATGCAAAGTAAAGCTGGGAAAACTTAAAGGCATTTATTTCTCTGTGTTTCTTCCTCTAGGAGCCTTCTGGTCAAGGTGCTGGTCCAGCATGAGAGAAGTGCAGAATGGATGAAGGTGAGAACTTGAGTTTTTACTATCTCAAATGGAAAATTCTTCAGTTTTGAGCTCTGCAGGAGATGTTATGGATTTAGATGGGGGAAAAGGAAAAAAAAAAGTCTCTGCTTCTGTATATGGAAAGAGATTTATAATATTTGAGAGCTGAAAAGTGGTATACAAAGCTATAAAGAACAGGGATGAAAGCATTTTAATGACTATATTTAGCTAATACAAGTTTGACTTAAAATAATTACAGTTTATAGTTTTATATAGTACTTTATATACTTATTTCCTGCTAACTGAAAAAGCAACTCTCCCTTCCTCAAAAACAAACAAACAAACTCAAAACCAAACACAAAGAAGCCATCAACCAAAATGCAAAATAAAATCACACCAAACCTAAATTTTTAAGAACTTTAGGGAAAGAATGGTCTGAGTTTTCCTGTACACACTGAAGTCGGCTCTAAATGTCTGTTGGTATTTTACTTATTTGTTGGGTAGCTGACTGAAGGATATGGGATTATTAACAAATGCTCCCACTGGACACAAAAAAAGCAGAAACTCACTGAAGAATATTAGAGAAATTTCTTACTTTCTGTATTTTTAGAATCTGTTAATATCTTCCTCTCACTTTTTCCACCTACTCAAAGTTGGAGGTTGTAAACTGTGGTTTAGCCACAACCTCTAAAATAGCATCTGGGAATGAATAAACTAAAGCAGTCCATCTCTTGCTACTGAGACTGGCAAGGGCATATTTGAAAACAGCAAACAGGAGAAAAACAAGCATCAGACCTGCAACAATCTTGACAGCATACTATGACTCTGATAGGCAGCTTGTGCAGACGGGAGAGTACAAAGACAGTTACAAATGGCAAGGTGAACATTTATGAATACCAGTAAAATTCCCCCTGTGCTCTATCATCTCTTTAAGGTGCTGTTTTTCAAATAACCATTTCAGAAGCAGCTTTATAATTGCTTTTACTTTAAATATCTAAATCAAATATACGTATAGAAAGTAAGAAACATTTGTCTTGCACCTTTTTCAGAAGCATAGCACTTTTTAAAGTAGCATTGCTCATTTATGAACAATATGACTGATTTTAAGTCACATCTGTGATTTATAAGTCAGGACTTCATATACTCTGGGTATTAAGATCAATTTTATGAAACCCAGTTTATTTGTTAAAAAAAAGACTGATTTACTGGACAGATTTATTAATCATGGCTTGGAAATGTAAACTAAAGCCTTGATTTAAATTCTTATATTTATAAATTAGATGCTTAAATCAAATTTATATATAATGGGATGTGCAAGCAGTAATATATCCAATCCCACTATACCTGAAGATAACAACGATTCTGCTTTCACAATTAATTTGGTTATTTGCATTGATGAAAAAATCCTGTCGTTAATCAGATGGATACTATTTGGAAAGTACTCCATATCAAGGATCCAAGCAGAAAGAAATACTGACTTTCAGGCAGGAAGTGAATAACCTAATGTGCAATGATGTAATAGTCAGATTTTGAACTTTGCTTTTTCAGAGTTTTCAAGTTCCTGAGTCCATGTGCCTGAGACTGTTATTACCACTCCACCAAGAGAGAGGACTTTCATTTGCTGTCACTTGTCCCTTTCATATTCTGAAAGAAAATACAGAAGTGTTATTGAATTCCAGCTTCCCAACTTCCACACTTAATAATTATTCACACCATTTCATGAAGTTTTATAAGTTCATTTTCCTTCATGCCCAGAAACGCCAGGCCTCTGGAAGGAAAGACATACCAAGTACTCAAAAAGTGCAAACAGCAGTGACCAAGATGGTGTATATTTCAATGTGTTACTTTTTAGTCAAACTAGTCTATCTGAAGCAAATTAATAAAGTTCTAGAAATATTTTTCTGCCTCATTATGCAAAGCCATGGCTTGAAGTGTCAGGTTTAGATAAGCTTAAAGCAATATGGCTGAAAGGTACATTTTCTAATCAACTTCCTGAATAATCTTTGACTTGAGATATGTGTAATCAATATATGAAACCTAACATAACAATTTGTCCGGTACGTTGGAAGTTGGTCTTTTAATTCTTTAGCAGTGTCTTGCTGTATTAACCTTGACCTGCTACTTCTTGTTAAGTTCCCTAGTTCTGAAGGCACATTGCCTTCCAGTTAAAAAAGAAAAAAAATCCACCCTTGAGCTTGACAGAATAAACCTTGAGACGTTTCTGTGAGCTTGTTCTGTACACTCTGCATACATATTTTCTTTCTGAATTTATGGTGACATGGTTCATAAAACCTTGTTGGTCTACTTATATCCATGGGACTAAACAGAAATCTACAATCAGTGTGAAGGTTGTGTGTCATGCATCAACATCAGAAAAAAACCTTAAAATACTGGGAATCGGACAGTTTTTGTTCTGTTTGTTTTTTGGGTTTTTTTTGTTTTGCTTTGTAGATGGACTTGATACACAGAAGGATAAAATGCCTTCTGTTGTGATGCTTCCCTCAGATACTTTGTACCTTGTGCCAAATAGAAAAATCCGAGTAGGTAATGTCCTAGAGACTGATTGACTGGGGATAGTTTGAGTGGCATAGCAGAGTACTTCTCAACCCACCCTCTCTCAAGACACCCTTCAGTGGAGCATGCTTTCCTTTCGTGTTTGTCCAGGTTCTTTCTCTTTTCTCTGCAGAAATCCTGACACATCTGTTCCACAGACCCACCTCCAGCTGAGAGGAAGGTAGTGATGGATTGCAGGGTCGTGTTCCACATTCTGTTAATCTTGGCATTGCCATCCTCTTCACATCCAAAGTACAGTAACTGCAGCTTTCTTTTGCTCCACCATTTTGTCCTCTTGTAGTATAAGTAAAACCAGACTACTTTGGTCTGACTTGAACTAGCAGTAAGGCCCTTAAATCATTTTTTCTGGAGATTAACTATTTAAGGGTACTGCAACCTAAGTAGGAGGTGATACAGAGGCATAAAGGTGACATACCCTCTTAAGAAGTTCAGAATTTGGGTGACAAGTACACACTTGAGACCTAGGGCAAAATTTAGTCAGACTTGTTTTGTGAAACATGTTACGAACGCTTACAGGAACACTTCCCTCTGACACCTGCAAAATGAAAATGAAACTGCTTTTGAAAGAGCAATATGTAATTGATTTGGGACAGCACATAGTTCAGGTTATTCACTTTCCACTGGCAGTAAATAAGAAGTTATTACAGAAGAACTGGCTTGAATCTCAGGTTTCTTCATAACCCAGCTGCAAACTCCTGTACAAAATGAACTCTTATACTGCTTCAGCTTTTAAAAATATCCTAATAACTCCTTTTATCAAACAAGCTGTTCTTTATTTAAAAGTTTCTTGGAACTGGTGATACTTGGAGATAGGTTGATGACCTCCTGAGTCATTGTGGAAAGGCAGAATGTTTTTCCTGACTAATGCACGTTTCTAAACCTATTAACAATCTGATAGTCCTCTCACAGTAGTAAGATTTCTATTGGCATTCTGGAGATAGAGAAAGGAGATGAAGAAAGCAAGAGTGAATGAGAGTGAAGACTGAATTAATAAAAGAAGAAGGAGAATAGCAAAGGAGTACATAATGTGATTGTTTTCCTATGTACATGAATGGGGAATTATTCCTTGGTTACATCAAGGAATGTAAGGTTGAAGGGGTAAGTGCTATTTTGTAATGAAGACAGTAGACATAGACGACCTATGAAAAGAAGAAAATTACCCCACCTCTTCTCTGCGAGTTAGACAAATATTGCAGCTTATAGATTTAATTGTGGTTTAGCCACATATATCTCTACAAGTGCATCGGTTACTAAGTTTTAGTAGTTAATTACTGTTTAGTTTAACTATAGTAGTCATGAGAAAGCATAAAACACTACTCTCCAGTCAGAACAAGGTCCACAGAGCCTGCCACACTGTTTCTTAAGGAGGATCAATTCTCTGTTCTTTGAGGGCTGTGAAAGCATAGAGATGACAGGAGAAGAAAATGCAGATGAGCTTACTATCAAGAAAAGAACCTCTCAATTTCTAATGGAGGTAGCTGTTCTTCCTGAATGTATTCACTCTGTCACTTTTCCCCATGTGCTGACACACAAGGAGGTCACTCTTGTAAAGACCTCAGTTCCCACATGTATTTAAAAGCAATAATACTGAAGAAAGCAATATTGTGGCACAGACATTCGCTCTTTTGGCTATGAAGCACTTAACTTTGTCGCTGTTCAAGTTGAAAGGAGCAATAGCTCTGAGCTACTAGTTGCCATGTTATCACTATAAGCTTCCTATATACTGAGGATAGATACAGTTCAATATGAGAAGCAGAGAGAGACTTTATTGGATTTATCACGAAGGGAAAAAGACAAGACAAAATAAATATTAAATCCAACACATAAAAGAGACAACTATTGAGTGTGATGTAAATATCGGGCAAGACTAATAAGGTAAATCCCAGAGGAGAAAAATATCAGGAAACAAAAATGAAGATAAACTCTGGTGGAAGTACATATTAACAGAAGATATTAAATGCATAATGTAAATATTGGGGAAAAGAAGGCAAAATAACAAAGAAAGTAGTGAGGGAATAGAAAAATAATAAAGTATAGGTACACCAACTGGATATAATAAAACAAATCACTAAAGTAAGACAAATATTACTCTAACAGAAAGGGAAAACTATGACAGCTGCTGGGAATAGAGACTTGAAATACGATGTGTATATTGCAAATGTAGCCATCAGACTACTACATGAGGCTTAATGCAGGCAGAATGAAAACAAAAGCAGAGACATATTTTGAATAAAGTAAGTGAAGCTGTGTGAGATTTGACTGATAGATATTTGATTATACAAGTGAAAGAATATCCAAACTTTAGACTGAAAGAAATGTTTCAGGAGCAGCTTGAGCTTTCCTCCAGTTAGCTCAATGTTTTTCAAACTGTGATGCAGTGTGAACATAACAAAAAAATGATTTACTTATTTGTAAGATTAGGAAAGAAATAAAACAAAGCATGTGTGATCTGAAGTGTTTCACTGAAATACTGTTCCCTATGCTGAGTACGACTCCCATACAAGACTCATAAATACGTATCCTGCTGTTGCAGTAGGTTATTTATTTTATTTTAGTGTCCAAAAGTAACCATAAGGTCAATGCTCTTATTGCTCCACAGGCTATTTACAGGCTTCTGAATGTCTGGGTGGTAAGAAGGGTCCCAAATGCACCAGAAGACTAGCTGGGCATTCAAGACAGCTGTAAAGGAGCTTAATAAACCAGGAAGAGTGTTTAACTGCAGTGTGAAAATATATTATACAAGATAGCAGTTGTACAGTTTAATGGTGCCAAGACTCCTAAAATCTATGCTCTTTTTTGATCTCTTTTAGTGGACTTTTAAATCCCTTGATGTTTCTAGGTACCTAACAAAGGAAATGGCCACAGATGATCAACTGCAGGCAACCACGGCAGTTGTACTAGAGCCTTTCGAGTTCACCCAGCTGAGTCTGATCCATTTCAGTGGGGGAAAAAGCCAAGACCAAGATCTTTCCTGGAGTCAAGTGGCTTACTCAAAACACGTGCAGTCTTTCTCCTAACAAGGATTAATCTTTGTCCAAACCTTTCAGGCAAAAGTCAGTTTTGAAGTGACAAAAGAGAAGGACATAATCCTTCCAAGTATCAGAGCTAGCAGGAATGGCTTTCACAACTGGAGGCTTCTGGTAACAGAGGAAGATAAGGGAAAGATCAAAGCTTGAGTTAATGCTTCCTCTCTTTTCTCCCTTATGAGCTACTAAATACAATTTTACAGCAAGAAGTCTGCCAATTGTGCTTGCAACCAATAAATTTAATAAAATTGTCTGGTTTGCTATTTTTTTGTGTGTCTTATTTGTCTTAATCCAATGGATCATTAATTTAAACTTGTTATATGCTGTCAGCACATAACAGGGTGGAGTGTAATGCTGAATAAGAGCTGGGGACCAAGCTGGCTTTGAGAAACCCCCTAAGAGATCTCAGAGCTGCTTTGGTCTTGTCTAGGGATATTTTCATGACTTTGAGTACTTCCCAGTTTCAACTCATTTTTCATTTAAAAGATCTGAAAAAAACACCTGAAGACCTGTTTCCCCCTGTCAATATATGTTGCTTGATATCATTGCTGTTCAGCCAGCCTGCTGTTCAACCAGACCTAGCCTGCAAGACAAAAGCTGCAGAAGCTGTGCTTCATTGTTGGTTCCGGACCCCTTCATCACACTCGGGAAGAACAGATCCAAGCCAGCTTTGATCCAGGGTGGGTCAGGACCTAGACAGGGTGAGCAACAAGCATGCTATCACTTATTTTCTTTACATTTGTGTGTCATTATTTACATGTTGTCCCCAGTCATTTTTTGCATCAAAACAGTACTAAGACAAATATTTCCCCTTCCTTCTTTTTTTTTTTTTTTTTTTGTGAGAATGTTTCAAACCCTAGCAGTTGAGGCATTTACAGAAAATGCAAAATTGAATACATATCAGTATCTTCTTTCTCTGGTTTGTAGCAAGACTTTAACCTTGAGTCTCGTCTCATTCATTAATATGCTGACTATTGGGTAATCTTCATTCCTCTTGCACCTTCCTGTAGGATGTGTACCCCCCACAGATACATAGGAGGTCCAGCCTTTGGTACTTTTTCTCCCTTAGCTCATCTGAAAACACAAGTCCAGCTATCATCTCTGTATGAATACCCCAATACAAATATGTCTGTTCAAGTCCTGTGCATCTTACTGGAATCATGTTACTGAATTTTAGTTAAATGTAAAGTACAAGTGTATATCTTAGTGCATAACTTCAGACTTCTTTAATAACCAATGAAGACAAATAGTCATTTCAAGGGTTTAATTTATGTCTTGACATCTATCTACATTGTGAATCTATACCGTCTAGTTCAGATTTTGACCAACATATGGATTTATGTTTCCTATTCCTTCCATCCAAACTAAAACAACTCAGCTTTCCTCTTCTGCTGTATATCTCCAGTCATGAGCCTGCACACAGTGTGACACATTTTTACATTGTGGCAAAATGAAGGTCAAAATAACTCCAGTTTTGGTTTGGTTTTTTTTTGTTTGTTTGTGTGGTTTTGTTTGTTCTCGTTGTTGTTTGTTTGATTGTTTTGTTTTGGGGTTTTTTGTTTGTTTTTGGTTTTTTCCCTTGGGTACACATCATATTTTGTCTCGCAAAACCCCTAGCCCACAGGATGCAGTCAAATCTATAACTTGGTATCTCTGTTAAATTATACCAGTTTTGATGTATCCACATGCAGGTAAGGTCTAGGTCTTAGCAACAAAACCTAGCAGGTGGTTTGGGAAGACACTGTGTAGTCATCTGTTTTCATTGCTAATACGAGGTACACAGTCAAATAAATTATTCCTAGTGATAATTTGGTTTTTACTGTGGATTTTTCATTCAAGGAGAAATATCTTTTGGTATAAAACAGTGTAACTGAAAACTCAGTTGGGCTGGTACTCAGGCAAGATAATATATTTTTAATGTCCTAAGGAAAAAAAAAAAAAAAGAAAGAAAAAAAAGAAAAAAAAAGAAAGAAGGAAAAGAAAGATAGAATAGTGAAAGTAGAAACATTTTAGCTGTACAACAGTAGAGGAATTGAATGAAGACCATAAGAACTAAACGAGAATCTCTATCAACAGTTTTCTATACTCATCTCTAATTTCATCAATAATTTAAGTTCTAATCCAGAAATATTGACTAAACTTGTTGTTATGATATGTAGGTGACTTTCACTTCCTATGGATTTCCTTATATATTTTTTTTTATGTTCAATATACTATAATAGAATGAAATCATGTTTTGTCATGAAATAAAAATAATCAATCATGTATGTTGATCTTGTTGCCACTGAAAGGAACACCAACAGAAGATTAAACTCAAAAATCATGATTTCCCTTCCCTTCCCTTCCCTTCCCTTCCCTTCCCTTCCCTTCCCTTCCCTTCCCTTCCCTTCCCTTCCCTTCCCTTCCCTTCCCTTCCCTTCCCTTCCCTTCCTTTCTCTTCCACATTTAGTTGCACCACTTCTTTACTTTTCAGTTATGGAAATTCTTCCAATCATTTTCTGAGAGTGCTTCAAAAGACTGGACATAAATAAACTGTAGAAATGGAACAAAATGCAATATTTGCTGCTCTAAGCGAACTATTGGTAGTGGTTAATAACCAGACCCAAACCATGAAAACAGAACTCTAAAGGTACTGGGGACAATTCTATCCTTGTTATATTCATATCATGCTGTAAATTAGGCATTCTTCCTACAAATTTCTGTCATAAGACATAAGGAAAAAAAAGTGTTAAAACAATGTTATACGAGTAACAATCTATGAAATCACCTAGAGAAAAACAAAAATCTGTCAACATACTCCAGTCAGGGAAAGAGAACACTAAGAACAAACAATGTTAGAAAAAGTTTTACTATTTGAATAGTTCCATTTTAGAACAGGATACATGATAAAACCTAGTCCTAAGGCTGAGGTTGAAAAGTTTATGAAAGTTGTGATATGATACATAATACCTGCAGGAAACAGGAATGGAAACTAATTTTCACATATTTTGTTCTACTCAAATGTTACTGTATTCTTTGATGAGGTTACAAAAGGCCAGGGTCCTGTTGGTGCAGGGACTGGATATCATGGGTCACTTTGTAAATATCCTCTACTAGGAGACTGTTGTTTTCCTTTGTCCTTTATCTTGAGAGGTCTGCCTTCTCTATTTCTGTGGGGTGCAGATTCACAGAAAATTCCAGTCTTGTGGCACAGTGTAAATCTGACAGCTGTGAATGGTCATAAACTCTGATACAGTAACAGCGTTACCACCAAGGTCTTACGAAACTGCTTTTCTACCTAAGGACTAGGTTGGCTGTGTCCACTAATGAACACAATGAGAAAGGGTTCTCCCATGTTTTGAGGTACTAAATTCGTTATAGACAGTGTTATGGTCTGTTATTCAGATAGCAATAACATTTCCTCTGTATTGAACACAAAAATGAATCAGCTTCATTAAAATAGCATTACTCTGAAGAGTGAACACCAAGATGAACTTTACTGCCTTTCTTCATTACAGAGAAAAAAATGTGATGGTCCAGCTTCCCACTGTGTCATCGGTATTTAATGAAAGAACAGCCTCCTCCATCTTATATTCTTGTAAGACTCCGTCTTATATTCTTGGATTAACAAAGTTGGATAAAAAAATTCCATTCTTTAAGTTTTTGTACTATTTTCTACATTTTCTTCTCTTTACTTCAGTAAAAACAAACCATTACAGAAACTTGTCATATCACACGTGTATTGTGAAGCTTAATTGATGTAATTGTATGTAGAAAAGTAAATTATTAAATATCACATCACACTTGAAAGGCAGCCACTTATTCCTTCTAAATGTATGCTGACGTTTTATGTTACACATGAGCACTTAAAATGACTTTGCCAAGTGTTGAGAGACAAGCAAACATTACTGCTTAGTGCTTGAAACTGATTAAACAAAATCTGGTAAAATATAAGTTGAAATGCTCTATCAGACACAGGCAGCACTGCAAAGCAAATTCAGTGGACTCACCTATGCCCCTAATAGTAATAAAAAAGAAAGAAGCTTCCTTTAAGAAGCTTCTCATTTGGAACTGTAGATATTGACATGAATATACACTTGCTAGTAAACATGCACCAAATTCACTGAAATGTCCTCTTTCCCTTTGGTCTGTATTAGGGAAAGGCATGTATATCAAACACCATTTCACTCCTTCTGCAGAGACCATATATTAAAGAAAAGTCATAAAAACCAAAAAAACCCCACCCAAACTCCCAAAACACTGTTTGTTAGGCAGAAAGACACTAGAACTGAATATTCTTATTTAACTAAACATGCTGTGAAAATTGCTTTTACAAAAAGTGACATCAGAACTTCAGATAGCTTCAGAAATGACCATAGTATTTGACCTTCAGAGGACAAATAATAGAAATACTTCCTGTTAGAAGCAAAGATGTCTAGTGTACCAGGACAATAGCTCCTCTGCAAATTTAGCCATCTTTGAAGTCCAAAGTCTTTAACTATGATGTCTACAATATGTCTAGGTCTCTGATATTTTCTCTGTTCTCCCTTTATAGAAAAAGGTATTTTTGAATATAATTTTTCTGCCATTGCTTGTGTTACATTATGTGATAGAAAGCTTGTCTGTATAGCCACAGAGATGCCAGAGAGAAGGGTGGGTGGGTGATCCCAAATGCTACTCTGCCCAGGATTATCACAGCAGACATCAGCCCATCAGAGGCCCATCTCCACAAACACAGAGGAACACAGGGGTGCAATGACAAGAGGAGGGAACCTAAATTATGGAGTCAGGAGGAAGGGACGCTCTGACCAGACTCGTTACAGGTCTGTCCCAGGAGACAGAGGGCTCTGAGGTACATAAACCTACAAATGTCTTATGGAAGATTTCTGTTTTTTTCTATATTTTTGGGGGTGTTGGTTTTGTTTTGCTTTGTGTTCTGTTTTATTATGTTTTTAAAAGCTTGACTTGTAATAGTTTTTATTCACTACTTAGATATTTCCACCACAGAAGTGGAAAAGACTATGGATAGACTACGATATGAGATTTAATACAAATCAAAATGAACCAGTTCTGCATTTGATCTGCCTGTGATACAGGAATTTTCGGAAATCTTAAACTTTAGAAAAAATTACATCTTAGGACTTACTGAAGAGAATACTGCACAGGTCATAACTGTTCTTTTGATTGCCATGTCTACCTCTCACTGTTCAGTTTGCCAGCTCTTTGATAGTCACTTTATTCCTCATATGCTGCTAGTACTAATGAAGTGATCTTCATAATACTCTATCTGAATGTGATTTAGTCATGGAAGAAGTCTTAGGGCCAGCACTGTGTCTTGCAAAATTTTTTTAAGTAATTCACTGGGGCTTGCAGACACTAAGCATTATGCAATAGTATAAACATAAGGCGTCTTTAGACAGCTGAAAAATATCAATAGAAGAATCAAATAGCTTTTAATGACTTTCCCGTGTTCTTTGATTTCAGAAATAATATCAATTAAAGGTTTGCAGTACCAATAAAAACTCTCAGCTGTTCAGAAGAGATTTATCTCTCTTGTTCTCTACTAACTCTGTTGCTGAAGATTCTGGGTTGGTTGTTAAAATTATGTTATGATTGTAAAGAGAACAAAGGTTTCTCTCAGTTTATGTGTCTGTCATTCATATAACATCCTATAGTTAAAAAAAAGAAAAAAAATCCAAATACGTTGTTCCTCTCAATGTATATATCACACTGTTCAAGGTAGTCTCATTACCCTCTGCTCCCTCCTTTTTCAGAATCACACAGTGGTTGAGATTGGAAAACATCTAGTTCAACTCTCTGCTCAAAGCAAGGTAAGCTACAGCAAATTGCTCAGCACAATGTCCAGTTGGGTATTAGATATATTTAAGAATGAAGGCTCCATAACTTGGCAATCTATTCCATTGCTTGAGCGCACCCACAGGCAAAACCAAAAGCAAAAGCAAAACCAAAATGAAAACCAAAACCCAACTCTTTATATGGAATTTTTCTCTATTTCAGCTTCTGTCAACTGCCTCTTGCCCTGTCCTGAGTGTCAGTGAGAAGAGTCTGGTTCTATCTTTTTTGGTCTCTCACAGCCTCAGGAGAGGCTTATCCTTTTGTATAAATAAGAGCCTTCTCTTCTCCAGGCTGAACAGTCCCAACTTTCTCGGCCTCCATCCTGTAATCACCTTCATGGACTTTTACTGGGCTTGCTTCAGCACATCTGTGTCTCTTTCGTACTGCAAACCCGGGCACTGGACACAGCATTCCAGATGTGTCTCACCAGTGCCAAGGAGAAGGGAAGGATCATGTTACCCAACCTGCTGGCAACAACCTTCCTGATGCAGCCTAGGTTGTTGTGGGCCTTCTTTGTGGCAAGGGCATATTCCTGGGTCATAGTTGGCTTGCTGTCTCCCAGAATCCCTTTCTCTACAAAGCTGCTTTCCAGTCAGTCAGCCCCCAGCCTGTGCTAGTGGATAGCGGTGGCCTCCAGAGATGCAGGTCTTGGCATTTTCCTTTGTTGAACTCCATGAGGTTCTCGTTAGCCCATTTCATCATCCTGTTGAGGTGTTTCTGAAAGGCAGCATAAGTCCAGTTTATCAACTGCTCCTCCTAATTTCGTATTCTGTACAAACTTGCCGAGGATCTGTTTGGTCCCATTATCCATGTTATTAATGGAGATGTGAAGCAGTGATGACCCCAGTATCAACTCCTGGAGTAGACCACAAGTGACTAGACTCCAGCTGGACTTCTAGCCACTGCTCACAATCCTTTCTATTGTATCTGATCTTCTATTACCTTCCACCCTCACAAAGTCTTTCTGTCATATGTTTAAAGTTTGGAGCTCTATAGGGAACTAACACATAACAGGGCTCCAGCTGAACACCTAAATGTTACTGTTATCAAAATCATTATTAGTGGTAACATGATCACATTTAATAATGAAGTTTTATTTAAAATATTTAAAATTGATAAAAGGATGGTGAATCATCTATAGAAACATGAAATACAAGGTGCCTTTTGGAAAGAGCATAGTAGTATCTTCTAAGTGATCAATCCCTGCCAGAGACTAACAGGGATTATACAAGCTAATCATAGCATGTCACTGAGTTTCAGTGTCCGTATCAGTGATTTCAGGAAATGATACTTACCTTTTACATATTAGGCACAGATCTCACCAGAAATCATTCATTAGTAACTGTCAAGTGATTTGACATTCATGAAGTAAAATCATCAAGTGATCAAGAAAAAAATACTTGGACATGGGTGCAGTCAGACAGTGCAGGATACAGAAGCAGCTCTTCCCTCGTTTTGCAGAACTTTAAATTCTGCCAAGTGGTTTAAATCTCCATTTACAAAATGCAGTTCTCATACTCTCTCATTTCTAACCAGCGCTGTTTTATGTGCTTGTTTGACTGACTTGGGAGGACAGCAGGCAATGTCACTGCAGAACCTTTCAGTGTTACGGTCTGCTGGAAAACAATTGTAGGTGGCACTGTGTCAGGTGCAGAGAGAAGCCAAAGGGAACGGAGTTTTCCCTGTCTTTAGAGGGATGATGTACCTTGAATTTGATTAGGAGCATGACTTCAATATAACAGCAGTTGACATATGGAAGTGTAGGAAAATTGTAGACGGTACTGCAGTGAGAACCCTCAGAAGTCAGATGTCAGAGTGGAAAGATCAGCATTCATACCTTCATAGCTGTCTGATCTTTGTAAATTAGTAATTTACAAATATAGGTCAGACTTGTAAAAGGCAGAGCTTTCTCCTTCCTTCTGGGTCAGTCTGGTAGAAATAACAATTTAAGTATAATGCTATTCTGTTTGTTAAGCTATGTATTATTTATCAGTAATAAATTAGGAATTTTAAACTCAGTTACATTTACAACTCTTCAGTACCAGTCACACTTAACATATGTATCTCAAGAAAATGATATTTATAAAATCAGGTTTAAAAATGTTGCTGCAGAAGCAAGGACAGGGTGGAACAACAGAAATTAATTAAAAATGCTCATGCATTATTAATAATGAATATATAATGCCTATCAAGGAAGGAACTGCAATAGTTTAATAAGATACTATTCTATGGATATTGATGTGTCAATAACTCTCAAGTGATTGGTATAGTCATTCATACCTCATTAAAGATTTACTGGTGTTTAATTCCAAGCAAACAGAAATATGAGACAGATATCTGGAAAAAGAGGCAAACTTTTAATAATATCTCCTCGTTTGTTTATTTTTAATATAATTTATCCAGTAATACTTTTGTAGCAAAGTGCTTGTCACTCAGACTGAAATGTTGCTCATAGTTTATTAAAGATTTATTGCTGTTTCATCCCAAAGGAACACTTGCATGATATGCATTACAGAATTCTGAAGAATGTAAAATAACAACAAAGAATAACTCTGTTCATTAATATGCTATTGTGTGGTTTTAAAGTATGACACTAACTTTGGGACATGGCATTTATTCATGAAAATGGGATAAATACTTTTCATATTTTATTAAGTTTTCTCAGGAATTTAATTGCTGAGCATTGTTCAGCCTGGCACTACTGACTGAAGATCCACTGTGCCCATTTATTTTGGACAGAGTACCAAAGCAACAGGGTGGTTAATGCCATACAAGAAAATCTGATTAACTTGTAGTACTCCAACCTAACTGCATGGATGGTATTTAAGGGAAAATTGGCAGTATGCAGAAGAAGAAAGTAAAAGTGAAAGCAAAGGGATTTAAGCTGATTTCTGTTGTGAAAATTTACAAATGCTGATCTGCAGCTGAAAGACAATACGATACACAAGATTCTGATACAATCCACGAATGGAAATTGAGATACACCAAAATGCAGTTTATATCATGGGTTTTCAGGATGCAGTAGTGTGACACAAACCTTTTTATGACTTATGAAACAAAGAGCTGTGTTGTGAAATGTAAAGTTCTCATATCGAAATTTGCTTTTCATAGTTTTTCAAATATAATATGTAGTTTTGTAAATCTATGCAAAGTGAATCTAAAATGCTGAAATTCTGCTGTGGTCATAATTTAATTCCACCTCTCATTCAGTTTTTAAAGACAAAAATGTCTGCACCAGGTGTAAGTAAAACATCAGACTCCTAGTGTTTCACTGAATATTATGTTAAATATGTCAAATAAAGTTCTTTACTGCTCTCAGCTGCCTTTTTTTAATCTCTGCCTACACAGAAGGGTATGCAGTACTTCTGTATGTGTAAGATCCAAAGGAAGAATTAATATATCCCTAGGTACTGTAGTGACTGTGAGAAAACGTAGTGTCCTTCAATGACAACAAATAATGTTTGCCCTTCAATTTCTTTTTGTAACCTGTTTTAGCTGTGAACCTTTGTAGGTTTATGCAGATTTAATGCTTCTTCTCAGCTATCATGTATTAATTTCCAAAACACTTAGCAATTCAGTCTTCTGAATATTCTGAATACTCAAGCTTTTAAAAAAAAAAAGTGAAGAAGAATCCTAAGCATCAAAAGTTAAGACTGAAAAAAGCAATTTTACACAGTTTAGCAGTCTGTAAAAATACGAGTAAGCAGATATCGTAAATCACTAATAGAATACTGAAACTTTTCAGAACATAAAGTAACTAGGCTAAAAAGTACTGCAGATACAATTCCTAGCAAATCTTTCAAAACAACTTCAATTAATCTTAATTTTTACTGTAACATTTATCAGAATTAACGCACTAAAGATTATATATGTGAGCTATTTATATGATAATGAAATTGTATAAAAACTGCACTATGCACGAATCAAGCATTTATATTTGCTTCTTTTCTTGCTGTGTTTATTTAGTTCTATTTGCAATATCATAATTTATTTTTATATGCCATATTTATGAATTAGGAAAAACAATCTATAGAAGTTTTTATCCATAAAAGGGACAATACCATTAAGACTTTCATAGTTCCCAGTGTAACCACACATCAACTGTGTCCATTTAGGTAAGTGATAATCTACTTTGTGCTCCTTTTTTTCATCTGTAAAATGAGTGTTTTTCTTCTGTCGCTTTTTATTGCATCCAAGAGACATTATGAGAATAAAGAAATGCATAATGGTTATATAACTTTCAGGTATTATGCCAATGTTTATGTATACTATAAGATTAGATAGGTAAAGCACTATTTCGGACATCTTATTTTTCACTTTAAAATGTTCTATATCAGTTATCCTTAAGTAAACACTTCTCTATTTTAAGAGTATTTATGCATTTTTCTATTGTAGAAACTCAACAGTAAGGTTTTGTTTCACACATAAGCAGGAGCATAAACTATATACAAACAGTAGAACAAATTTTATT
This sequence comes from Caloenas nicobarica, assembly GCF_036013445.1. Taxonomy (NCBI): domain Eukaryota; kingdom Metazoa; phylum Chordata; class Aves; order Columbiformes; family Columbidae; genus Caloenas; species Caloenas nicobarica. The sequence goes on from NC_088245.1 coordinate 179,947,055, forward strand.
GATAAGTATATTAATATAATTCGGGGAAAGCTGAGATATTTATAGTTGTTTTGATGTCTTACCAGTTCATGGGAAAGTTGTAAAATAGGTCTAATGAATGAAAATAAAACAGGTCATGTCCTGAACAAACTCCATATTCCTTACCTGGGCAGTTGGTAAACATTTCTTGTGAGAAATTAGGCAATCAAAACCAACTTAATTAATGCTTTTAATTTTAATTTTATTATCATTCTGTTGCTGTTTTCATCTTGAGAAAAAAAGATCTTAATGGACTGGAAACTTCATTTTCATGGATTGTGCCAGTCATCAAATAGTCACTAAAAAGGCTATAGTTTTCTTTTTCTGGTACTATGCCTGAGTGTGAGAATGTAATCCTTGTCCCTCTCTGTCCCTCATTTTTTTATCATGCTTCCAAAGTCATGGTAAAAACAACTAATGAAGGGAATAAAATACAAAAGCAGACTATCAGACCTTTTAGCTTTTTATTTGTTAGCAAAGAATGGTCTCCATGCAGTCCCAGAAGTGGCACTCTTGTTGGCTAATCAGACAACATCTTGTTAACACCATTTGGAGAACATTTACAGTAGCAAAGAATTTAGAGTGAGACCTCTTTTTTTTTTCTCTCATAGAGATTTATGCAATATTTGCCTCAGTTGCTCTCTTAACAGACCACCTTCTTTTTCCCATGTGCTCCTCCCCAAATTCCCAGACGGTAGCAATGTCAGACACAGGTTCCAAGCTATTGCTTCAGAGATAGCAGAATGAACATAGTGGAAATATTTAAATACACACTCATTGTGTGGCTCTTCCTCCTTATATCCAGGTGCCTCTGTTTGTTTTGTACAATTCTGTTGTAAAAAACATTGGTGAATCAAGTCAGTCATGTCTGAGTAGATTGTATCACTACTACCTGCAAAACTGTTGCTACACATGTGCATTGGAATCCAGCAATCCATAATAAAGCACAATAATATCTTTACAATTAAAGTTATGAGGACACTTCATTGTCAAGAGCTGGTAAAATCCCAGAGCCACTGAAGAAAGTAAAAAAGTTTTCATGGAATTAAATGGGTGTAATAAGAAATTAGTTTTAATAGTCATGTTTATTTAGTCTTAGAATAAAGTACCAAGAGAAGTGGAAATTCTCTATGCTTGAAGTTGATCAAATGTCTCTGAAACATACAGTAAGTTAAACACCTCTTAAACTGGTCTGTTCCCTATTTCTTCAAGAATATGTATGTTCAGTGATATGAGATCTATTTTCCCCGATTTTTAATTCTTTTTTTTTTTCATCTGACAGGATAAGCTGGTGTAGTGGCACTGTGTTAGAAAGAAGGTATATTTTGCAAAAAAGTAAAGAAAAATAGCTGGTTTTTAATTATTACCAGAGTGATTGAAAATGTTAAAAATTGTATCAGACTGAAGAGACAATATTTTGCTTTGTTCAGGAAAGGTACAATTCAGCACTCTGTTCATCATGGTGATAGCAGAGATTTCTTTGCAGGTCACGTAACACATGCTTAAGGTTTTTTTCCCTGTTAGGAATACTATTAGGAGAACTATTCCTTAGACTAATTCTTTTGGTTTCACTGCCAAAAGACACTTACTGACCAAAAAAAAAAAGAAAATTCCTAATAAAATATTTTTATTTTGGGATGCTGGCAGATAAAATATCTTATGAATATTGAACCACTACTGGACTACTCAGTACAAGACTTATTCCTAGTGTTTAAACAAAGTTTTTGTTTTTATTAACAGTATGTATTATTAATTACTTGATAAAATCTACTTCGCTCCTAGGTAACAAATATAAAATTCAGAGGCCACAAATACTTTACTTCAGATACTTAAGATACTTAACATACTTACAACCTTAATATTTTAAACCTTTTAATCCCTCTCACACAACTTTTAATGGAGGAAATGTATTACCTATATCACATACAATAGCATTTAGAAATATAACATGAAAGACTTGAAGTATTCGTAGTGTGATAAGTCCTTTCCTTCTCTCTCCCAGTCTCCAGAACTTTATGTTTGTCAAGACCATGTAATTCGAACAAGTATTTTGTAGGTTTGTCCTGGTCTAAAAGTTTTGCAACTACACGAGTATCTTAAACCAGGGTAGAGATAAGCATAATTTTTTCACTTCAGGAAGTGTCCTGGTATTCAATAGACTGCATAACCTGAAGTACCTAAATTTAAGAATGTAAATAATCTTTTTTCTTTTCACCAGAAGTTGACAATGGAGCATCAGATAAATTATAAAGAAATAATAATAAAAATACATATGAATAATTATATACAGATATATAATGATAAGAGAAATCCAGCTGTTTTGTTTCCGTTTAAGTTTATGGTTGTTTTTGTCTTTGTATTTGTGTGAAACTCATGTACAAAGAAAGAAAAAAATGTAAAAGTGTGTAATTTGATCTCGCTGCAGGAGATTATCAAAGTCATAATGTTTCAGGCATTCTCATTCTAACACACATGTTTACAGGGAAAAAAAAAAAAAGTAGCTTTTCCTATGAGCATGCTAAATTGAAGGACTCTGACCTGAAGAAATTAAGACAACTTGCTGGATTCACTGCAAAATAAAGAACAATTCCATACTTGTGTCTTCTATGGACATGATTTCAGAAGTGCTTTAATTTCCTCTCTTCCCTTCTAAGACACTATGGACAGATTGTTTGTAAGTACCAGATTTAATCCATTAAATTTAATGACATTATTCCAGTTTTATATTGGTGTCAGGCTTCAGCCTGATTTTTTTTTTTAAATGTATTGACTTGTTCCTTGGTCTTTGATATGTTTAATCACAGGCCAACTCTACCAGAATCTAGTTGTAAGAATAAAGAAAATTATTCCCTCCAGATTTGGCAAGTTCAAGGTCTGACAATTTGTAAGTATTCTTCTTGAATTAAATGGAGGCACACCTAATGTGAAAACTTTGTAGACTGCATGCTTGGAATTGTACAGAATTAAACGAGTACCGAAAAAATTATCTTTTGCTACTGATGTAAGTCAGATTTAGTGTATTGAGTTTTAGTTGAAAATATTTCATTGCTTTTTTTCAATGCCAAGAAATAGTGAACAGTGCTCCTGGGAGACTGAAAATCTGAATATTTATGATCAATGATTAAGATAAAAGCATCTCTTTGCTGATCACAGACTGCTCTCTGGGTAAAATAATAAAACAAAATAATGTTGCAACATAAAAAAGTCAGAGCTTGCTGAAGGTCAGTAAATGTGCTGCAGGCATTGAATTTGATAGTCACATCTGTCCGCAGGGCAGAGCGCTTCCAAACAGCATTACAAAAGGCAGATACTGTGGTTTAACCTGAGCTAGCAATACAACCATGATAGACGCTCACTCACCCCCCTCCCCACCCCTGCCAGGGGCAAGTATTTGAATCTTGTTCAGAAAAATTATTCTAAAATTGCAAGTTAAATACATCCAGGTGTAACCTGGCTCACTCACCTCTACACTCCTGAAAAGAACAAACTGGTTTTAGTTTTGTCCTAAAATTATCACAGGCCAAGTAACCATGAGTAGGCTGTTGTACATATTTCGTTTTAAAGTTTCACTCACAAACCCTTTTAGGAAATAATGAAGACACAGAGCTGATCCAAAGTCAGTATCACTGACCATTTCTTACTGGTGAGGAAAGTCTAACACAAAGACTTGTCTAAAATAATGCGTTACTGGTATTTTAAAGAGCTACATTCTGGACCCCACTTCCCCATTGGAAAACTCTGTGGGGTTCATGATTATTTCTGCTGAGTTCAGTTTGATTTACTACTAAGCACACAATATCATCCAGCTTTTATCCCCATTTTTTTTAAACTGTTCCTGCTCCTTCTAGATAATTTGTAAAATCCCTTTGCACTGTCTGTCAGTTTCCCATCATTGTTATTATTGCATTACTTATTGCAAAATTATTTAAGAGTTTAAAGCCATCTATGAAACTTGTGTATATGCAAAAACCACTTTCCTCAAACCATTTTCCCACACCTCCTGCCTCCTGAATGGATGAATGAACATCAGTGAGAAGCTGTGCTGCATTCTGTTGATCACCACAGTTTCTGCATGCTATTTGAAAACTTGTCCTGGACAGTGAATTAATTCTCTTGTGGAAGATTATAGTATTTGTCAGTATGGTAACCAAATATGCCTTAGAAAATAATCCATGTATTTTCAAAGTATTCCTGTTAAATACTCATCTGTATGATCCCATCTTACAAACAGGTAGTTGAAGCAGAGAAAGGCTAACATTTTCTAATTTGGGGTGCCTTATTTGATATCCTGACAACACACTTTTTTAGAGTCTTTACTAGGGTACAGCTTTTCTTATGTTCAATGTACAGCAGTGGTAAGCTTCAGCCGTTGTTACATGAGCTCAGCAATTTTGCAAATCATCTCCTTCTGGTTCCTCTGGCAATATGTGAACTGTGAGGCAATGTATTCTTTATTTGCTACGCAATTGCTTGATTTGGTACTCCTGAAAGATGGGTAGATACAGCAATAGGGAAAAAAAATGCAAACACGAACAAACAACATCATTTAAAAGCTTTCTGAACAAATGTTTTATCTCATTTCCATTTTCCCTGTTGTGCTGATGGATTATTTTTTATATATATATAAAAAATATTCCATTATAATCCATTAAAAGTATTTTATAAATACACTGTGAAAACAATTGATATGCTACATGCATCAGTCATAAATGCATACCCAACCATCCAGAAATATGGGAACACTAAATAAGAAAGGTGATAAATAGCTAAGAAGTTCTTAATCATAACTTTGCTGTAGCTCTTCTTTGTCTCTTTTTGGTACTGATAATATTAGAGCTTCAGCTGTTAAACCAGGCACATTGTTATTTTTCTCTTTTTTTTTTTTTCCAATTTATTCTTCATTTAACCCGTAACTATTAGCTCAGTTGTGCCCAGCAAGATAGAATTGTCCTATATACCTATGGATACTATTGACTAATTTGTACAGCCAAGCTTTCATTTCACACTTTAGCCTTTCCATCCACAATTCTTAAAATCCCTTCTATTTTGTCTGTGCATGCAATGGAGGAGGCAGAGGGGGAGAAAAAGTGTAGGGGAGGAGGAAAAATGGAGGTTCCTGAATTTAGATAGAGTGGATAGTTCCAGTAAGAACATTTGTCTTTTATTTTGTTTATTTTTTTCTCCCTGTTTCTTTTTCTAGAAGTGATGACTCATGAGTGTAAATGTTATTTGCTTCATGAGAAAAATGATATTAGTATTTTCATAGAAAATCATAGAATGTCCTAAGTTGGAAGGGACCCACAGGATCACAGAATGGTTAGGGTTGGAAGGGACCTCTGGAGATCATCTAGTCAAACCCATCTGCTAAAGCAGGTTCATCTAGAGTAGGTCACACAGGAATGTGTCCAGGCAGATCTTGAATGTATCTAGAGGAGACTCCACAGCCTCTCTGGGCAGCCTGTTCCAGTGCTTTGTCACACTCAAAGTAAAGAGGTTTCTCCTCATGTTTAGAAGGAACCTCCTGTGCTTCAGTCTGTGCCCGTTGCCCCTCATCCTACCATTGGGCACCACTGAAAAGACTCTGGTCCCATCCTCTTGACAGGTACCCTTGAGATATTCATAAGCATTGATAAGATCTCCTCTTAGCTTTCTCTTCTCCAGGCTGAACAGAACAAATTCTCTCAGTTTGTCCTCATAAGAAAGGTGCTCCAGCTCCCTAATCATCTTCTTAGCTCTCTGCTGGACTCTCTCCAGTAGTTCCTTGTCCTTCTTAAACTGGGGAGCCCAGAACTGGACTCAGTACTCCAGATGCAGCCTCACCAGGGCAGAGTAGAGGAGGAGGATAACCTCCCTTGACCTGCTGGTCACACTTTTCCTTATGCACCCCAGGATACCATTTGCCTTCTTGGCCACAATGGCACATTGCTGACTCATCAAGTCCAATTCCTGTCCCTGCATATGACAACTCCACAGTTCACGCCATATGTCTGAGAGGTTGTCCAGTTACTTCTTGAATATTGATGGACTTGCGGCTGTGACTACTTCCCTGGGGAGCCTGTTCCAGTGCTCCACCACCCTCTGGGTGAAGAACCTTTTCCTAATGTCCAACCTAAACCTTTCCTGGCACATCTTCCTGCCTTTCCCTCAGGTCCTATCACAGAAATGAGATCAGTGCCTGCCCTTCCTCCCCCCCTTATGAGGAAACTGCAGACCATGATGAGGTCTCCCCGCAGTCTTCTCTTCTCCAGGCTGAATAGACCAAGTAAATTCAGCTGCTCCTCATACGGCTTCCCCTCCAAACCCTTCACCAACTTCATAGCTCTCTTCTGGACACTCTCCAGTAGTTTTATATCCTTTTTATATTGTGGCACGCAGAACTGCACACAGTGCTCCACGTGAGGCTGCACCAGTGCAAAGCACAGCGAGACAATCACCTCCCTTGCCCCGTTGGCAATGCTGTGCTTGATGCACCCAGGACATGGTTGGCCCTCTTGGCTGCCAGGACACATTGTTGGTTCACATTTAATTTGCCATCGACCAGAACCCCCCGATCCCTCTCTGTGGAGCTGCTCTCCAACATCTCATTCCCCAGCCTGTATGTAAAGCCAGGGTTGCCATGTCCCCGGTACAAAATCCAGCACTTGCCCTTGTTAAACTTCATGCGGTTGGTGACTGCCCAGCTCTCCAGTTTGTCCAGATCCCTCTCCAAGGCCTCTCTGGCCTCGAGAGTGTCAACAGCTCCTCCCAATTTTGTGTCACTGGCAAACTTACTTAGTATTCCCTCGAGTCTTGTGTTGAAGTCATTTATGAAGACATTGAAGAGAACTGGCCCTAGGATGGATTCCTGCAGAACCCCCACTAGTGACTAGTTGCCAGCCCAACATAACTGCATTTACTAGAACCCTTTGAGCCTAGTCTGTCAGCCAATTGCTCACCCACTGCACTGTGTGTTTATCCAGCCGTATGCTCGACATCTTGTTCAGGAGGACACTGTGAGGTTTTACTGAAATTCAAAAAGATCACATCGACAGGCTTCCCTTGGTCAACTAGGTGGGTGACCTTGTCATAGAAAGGAAATAAGTTTGTTAAGCAAGACTTTCCCTTCATGAACCCATGCTGGCTGGGACCAATGACTGCATTGTCATTCAGATGTTTTCCAATAACTCCCAGAATAATCTTCTCCATAATTTTGCCAGGTACAGAATTGAGGCCGACAGTGGTCAGGGTCATCCCTGTTGCCCTTCTTGTAGAATGGGATTTTACTCTTCTCATACTCAAAAGTGCAAAAGCCATTGTGCATAATCTCCTAGCTAAGAAAGTCAATGCTCTGTAGAAGATAACTTGCAACTTTAAATACAAATATTTGAGAAGATGACATAAAAAATATACAAAAAATACGTGAACTTCCTTTTCTAGGCAAAGATAGAAGTCACATTCTGTGATTCTGTGATTCTCTGTCAGAAGGAATCACGTATTTAAGAAGGTTATGAACCCTTTACTTACGAAACCTTAGAATTCAAAGGCAGTTGTTATCCCTTTTTCATTTGCTAGTGGTGTCCTAGTTTATCCAAAGAATTTCATTTCAGTATGAGACAGTTTAAAGATTGCACAAAACCCAGCAGCAATAGCTAGTCACTGCCTTCCAAATATGTAGACAGTATACAAGTGTCCGTCCAGTTGCTTACATATGGCTTCTGGGATAATCCCTTGTCATGTTCTTTCCTTAGGAGCATCAAATTTCCCAGGGAGATCATCTCTTCTCTCCACTGATCGGTGCAAGGTTCAGGTGAACAGATACCACAAGACAATGTGTCCCAAGTTTTAGGCTCCACAACAAAATGTTTAAACGGATGAGGCAGAAAGCAGAATTTACTTACTTATAGCAATGATTACACCAACTGCTGTGTCCCACAGCTCCTTACAGACTTGTTAAGTGCTGAACACCCAACTTGTTTACCCGCTAAGTGCCAAATGCCCAGCTTGTTTACTTTTTGGAGGACTTAAAAGATACAGCAGAACCATTTTCTGCCTCATCTTAGCAGGTAGAGAAGTCAATGGATAGAACAGCCAAAGACAGACTTTCTCACTTATAGCTTAAGCATCTGCTAGTCTGCATTTGATGTGAAAGGATCACTTAGAGTGTGTGCCACCAAAAATCATATAGTATTCTTCATCTGTTCATTTTACAGTTTCGTTGCCATAATTTAGGGAGAGAGAAGGTCATTTGAAAGTCTGCCTTTCTGTGACATTCATCAACAATACATGAGTGAGTCTTATGAGTATTGTCTGGGTCTTATATGATAATATGATAAATGAGCAGCTCCAGTATTAATATATTTGTAAATAACTATGTTTTAGTGTTGTCATCTGATATATGCAAAGCTAGTGTAAAATATAACTTGAGATTTTTTCATCAGATCTCCTGGAATGCCATCTTCTTTTTTTTTTTTTCCAACCATATGTCAGAAGATCAATACATTTAAATAAAATATGCTGCACATGTTGCTTCTTCCTATTACAGGGAGCAATACATTAGAGTCACTTTTAGTTGCTGATGCATCCTGTAAGAGAATAAAACATTCCTTGAGGTTTATTATTTTTTTTCTTATTTATGGCCCAAGCAATCTGTTGATTTCAAAAGCAAGGACCCAAGTCAGTAATACACTTATTTAAATATACACATACTTCTATATCTGTTCAACAAGGCCATGATGTTAACGTTGTCAAAGTTTGACTGCAGGGCGACAATAAACCATGGCAGATGTTTTGTTAACCCCCTTCCCTTTTCCCCCTCCTCAGTTCCCCCTCTCTCCACTAAGGAAAAGCCATAGGAGGGCAAAGAGAGTCCAAAAGAGAGAGGACTTGCAAGTTGGAAAGAATTAAATATGTTTTACCAATGCTGCTAATAAAATAGAGAAAGTAATACAAAACATACAAAACCAATCTTAAACTACCCAACAAAGCTCAGAACTGCTCCAGCAACTGCAGGGCAGGCACCTGGAAGTCCTGGGTTGGTCTCTGCAGCAAACCAGAGCTGGATTCAAGGACACAGGGTGTGTTACTAGGCCTCAGATTTGCAGGGACGGCAGGCAGGGTCTTTCCCAAATGTTGGTCATAGTCGAAGAAGGGGCGAGACCCTCATGATCTCCCATTTTGTATGGTGTCACGACAATGATGGGATGGAATACTTAGCTGGTCAGTTTTAGTCACCTGTTCAGTTCACTCCTCCTTGCCGCTCTCACTTACGGGATGTGCATCCTTATCAGCAACCTTGCATTCCATTGCTATGTCTACCAAAACATGTATCCAACTTCAGAAAAGTGCGGTTACTAAGAAGGGCTTAGCTGAAAGAAAAATTCACTAAAAGAGAAACTGGTCTTGTTTTTAACAAAACCAGGACAACGTTTGTATTTGTATTAATCTAAACTTTCTTCTTTGCTGTGTGCAATCACCCTGTCATAAGAAATGTGCAAACTCCAAACCCAGCAACTCACTACTTTTCTTTAGCAGAAAAAGGCACAATCTAAATTGATACAGAACAAATACAGTGCTCAAACTGGACTCACTTGTGCCCACTGAGAGCCTGAGAGAAGAAAGTTAATGTGTCATTTGATAACTTTATCATAAAACATTTTACAAACACATATGTCAAAACTATTCCAGAACCAAATATAAAGAAAACTCCTTGTGAGTATGTACATTGTTCCTGGGTTCATTTACATGTAACGGCGTTCTGAAGAGGAAATATCCATTCTGCCTTTAACTGTCAATCTGCTTTTCTGCTTGATATGGAGGAAATATAACAAAACAAAATAAATAAAACCCTGGTAATTTGTATAGAAATAAGAATGTTAGTCGTGGAATAAAAAGGAAGGGTATGACTCAGTTATGGTACATTTCTTAAGGTTATTGTAATGACTGTTTTAGGACCCTTAATCCTTGAAGTTAATGGGAAAGGGTTTAAAAAAAATCAGTAGATTTTATTTGTAGTAAATCATTCATAGGATGTGTTCACCAATATACAGTCATGTCTTGCATCCAAGAAGAAAAGTATTGTTCCTTGGATAAGTTTCCTGCCAGGGTGACCTATTACACTTATCTATGACATTAACTGTCTGAAAACACTGATGGTTTTCTATGTAAGAGATATTTATATAGCTGAAGATGTTATTTGGAGACTTAGAACATTTGCCTGAGGGTAGATTTCATATTAAGATAAACATACAGACAGAGCAAAACTACATGGTTTTATTCCCTCAGTCTATAAATGTGTATTTCCATAAAGTCAAGAGCACTGACGTATCGGGTCTATGTCCTAGGGGTCATAGACAGATAGGAGCTGTGAAACTGCAGGCTGGGTGCCAGTATTATACAATTGTAGAAAAAGGTGTTGTTAGTCTAGTCAAGTCCTTTGACTCTGCCTGTGAGCAATACCATGGCAAAGTGCAGCAGACTATCTAGGGGTGATCTATTACTTCAAAGTTTTCCTTCTGACTGTGGTAGTTAAGTCTAGCTCATGACCTGAAGCATGAGGACTTTCCTTCTCTTTTTCTCTGTCAGCCAAAAGCATTGGTTTGTATTTATGTATTTTAACAGTAGGAGGGACTATTGGGATCACCTTGTCTGGAATTTTTCCTAAGCCAGAAGACCTGCAGCTATCAAGCCATGGTTACTTTGAATCATGTAAAAATGTTTAGAAATACATGCAAACAATATAAGTTTGATGAAATTGAGAGTGGAGAATCTATCTTAGCTTTTTACTACAATACTACATGATATTTTTCGTGCAAGTACTTCTAATGTCAGTGTCCAGCTGTTGACCAATTATGTTCCTTACCTGGCAAATGAAAGGGCCTTCTACTATCAGTACTATCTTCTTTTTAGGCGTTTTTAGATTGTTGTCCTGGGTCATTGAGGGGGGGCAATGAGAGGAGGTGGTCTGAGTCAGGTGACCACGAATTGACCAATTGGAGTATTCCATCCCATTCACGACTTCCTGGATTTAAAAGGTGGACCCGAAGGACTCTCTCTCTCTCTCTCTTCTGCTGGGTCTCCTGCTGCTTTGCTTCGTCTCTGCATTTTTCTGCTGTCCCTGCAAGCTGAGACGTCGTGACAAACTGAATCTAGTTCTGGCTGGCTGATGGATCCTGCCAGATGAGCTGCTGGGAATTGCAAGACTGGTTCTATAATATTTGTTCTGCTTTATTTTTCTCTATGTTTATTTAGTAGCATTAGTAAAACGTTTTCAAAATTTCCAGCTTTCTTCTCTCTGTTCTTCTTTTCCTTTCCTCTCAAAATCGCCTGTCCTTAGTGAAAAAGGAGGAGTAGAGGGGGGCGGAAAACGGGAGGGGGGAAGAGGGTTAAGGAAAAGACATCTGCTGCGGTATTTGATTGTCTCCCCACGATCAAACCACGACAGATAATTGGTGGAGAATGTGGGCAAAACTGGAGCTCAAGAAATAGTTAATATTTTGGCACTAAAAAAGGGTGGGGCTGCCTGCGCCTGGCGTGCTTCTCTTTGTCTGGCGGCCACGTGTTTGTGCTCAGTGTTGCGCGGCGCGGCCACGAGGTGGTGCTGCCTGCCGTTTCTTTGTGCGCAACTCGGCACAGCCACGTGGTGCAGCTCAGCTCGACACAACCACGTGTTGGGGCTTGGCTCGGCGTGAAATTTGGAGATCTTTTGGCTCTTAAAGTGGTCAGATGTACCTTTCAATTTTCTTGGCACGATGCCAACTCATAGAGTTATAAAACTTATGGGTCTGGGTGCTTAGGATATTATTTAGTGGTATTAAGGCAGAAGTGAATTACATTGGTTCGAAAATGCTGTGGTATAATTTGTATCAGTTATTTTCTACTTTATGGACTGCAATACCCTATTTATGTTGAGTGTTTCTTGGGAATAGAATCTTACATTATATCACAACAAAGAACTGGACTGTGGGAGATTCAAAGGATTTTCTTGAAAAGAATGGACATTGTACTGAACTGAACTGAACTGCACAGTCCTGTGAGGCCTATGTGAGCAAGAAGAGAGCAAAACAGCCTACATGCCTTACGTGACTTCGAGCAGCCTTGAGCGAGAACAAGAGAAAGTGTGTCCGGTGAAGAAATCAAGAGTCAGCAAGTCAGCAATTTTGTAGTGAAGTAATGCTGAATGTTAGAGCTCATGCTAACTGTTAAGATCCAATCCCTTGTTAGTTTGCAGCGCGTGAACAGTAGCTATTAACCAATGACATGCAGCCTGTAAGCGCGTGGACAGAGCAAAAAGATATTTAAGGAGTATTGTAACAAGTAATAAACGGCTTCAGCTGAATTCATATTGGATCGTGTGGAGTCCGTCGAAAATGTCCTCGCACTGGACAATGCTTATGATTGTACTGTGTGGTTTGGCATTGGCTTACTTTATGATATTGCAACCGATAATGAGTTTCTATTCACTTCTGCTTTACTTTGAGAAACCTTCGAGAGAGATAAAATCCAGCTATGTGTTTGCTAAATGGGCTAGCGAATCTTTAGAAAGGTTGACTAACCATACTTTCGCCTTCTCGTTAGAGCAGATTACCAACGTTTTTGAGTGCTTTGAATATCCGTGGAGTTTTGATAGAACTATAACAGTGTTTTCTGCCGTGACGAATTTGCTAGTATTAATACTAGTGTTAAGAGAAATTAGATTAAATAGGAGGTTTATGTCCCTTTTGAGCAAAGAGAGTTGCACAGTATCTGTTGAAGCTGGAAGGGCAGCTGAAGCTGCACCTGCAGCCACCGCGCCCCCAGTCGCAGACACCACAGCTACACAGGGTCAAGCTTCTTCCTCGACTGTGGATGATGTTGCTTGTCCAAAGGCTAACAGGACCGCTCCTTCCTCAAACATGGGGCATGGTTGCTGTTGCAACAATAACAACCCCTGTGATAATGGTGAGCCCATATCAGCATCAGTTACCTGTTGTAAGAAAGTCACTAGAAAGGCTACTTGTACTGCAGATGATGGCAACAGGCCAGACTCATCCCAAGGGGCATCATCAAGGGAGGAAGTGACCACTACTCAGTCCTTTTCTCCAGGTGAGCTGAGAGATCTGCGAAAAGACTATAGTCGTCGTGATGGCAAGAATATTGTAACCTGGATGCTCCGATGCTAGGATAATGGAGCTGAAACGATAGAACTGGAGGGTGGAGAAGCAAAACAGCTGGGATCTCTATCAAAGAATTCCACCCTTGATAGGGCAATTGCAAGTGAGCACAACCCCACTACCCTCTGGACCCAACTCCTGACAGCTATGAAAACAAGATTTCGTCACAAGGACGTTTGTCAATGCACTTCAGGGAAATGGAATACTATGGAGAGAGGTATCCAGTTCCTAAGAGAATTAGCTGTGTGAGAGATCATCTATTTTGGGCCAAACAGCCAAGAGGGGATAGACCCAGATAGAATCGAGTGTACACAATCTATGTGGCGCAGATTAGTACAAAGTGCACCACCTTCATATGCCAAGTCATTGGCAGGAATGGTCTTGTGAACTGGTGGTACACAAAGTGTTTCTGACATGATTGAGCAGCTCCGGGAATTTGAGGACAGCCTTGCTGGTTCTCTACGGGCTGGTGTCTCTGCTGTGGAGAAACTGTGTGAAAAATCTGATGACCGGTTTGAAAAGCTGTTGCAAGAAATCAAAGCACTCAGAGAAGACACACACACTTCATGAACCAATGTTGCAGCTATTAGGAGAAGGTGTTTCCAATCTCCGGAGAGAGAATAGAGGCAGACCAGCACCAGAAGTTCACTGTGGTTCTTCCTACGTGAGCAGGGAGAAGATATGAATAAGTGGCATAAAAGATCTACTTCAGAACTTCAAGAACAAGTACGTGAGTTAAAAGGGAAAACTCCTAGGAAAAGGGCTGCCCCAGTTTACAGAAGAGACAGAAGAGATTCTGATGCTCATGAAGGAACCTCTAACTCACACTCAGAGACTGTGCAAGACAGAGATTAGAGGTGCCCTGCCTCCAGCCAGGCGGAGGAAAGGGATAACAGAGTTTATTGGACTGTACAGATACGATGGCCTGGTACAACACACCCCCAGGAGTACAAGGCTTTGGTGGACACTGGTGCTCAGTGCACGATAGTTCCTTCCGATTATAAAGGAACGCAATCCATCAATATTTTTGGAGTGACTGGGGGATCCCAGGAACTGACTGTTGTAGAGGCTGAAATGAGCCTAACTGGAAAAAACTGGCAAAAGCTTCTCATTGTGACTGGCCCAGGTGCTCCGTGCATCCTTGGCATAGACTACCTCAGGAGAGGGTATTTTAAGGACCCAAAAGGATATAAGTGGGCATTTGGTATAGCATCTGTGGACACAGAGAAAATTGAACAGCTGTCTGATTTGCCTGGTCTTTCAGACGACCCTTCTGTTGTAGGACTGCTGATGGTTGATGATCAGCAGGTGCCAGTTGCTACCACGACGGGGCATCGTCGACAGTATCACACCAACCGGGACTCTTTGATTCCTATTCAGAAATTGATTTGTCAACTAGAAAGCCAGGGTGTGATCAGTAAGACTCGCTCACCTTTTAATAGCCCAATTTGGCCAGTGCGCAAGTCTAGTGATGAGTGGAGACTAACTGTAGACTGTCATGGCCTGAATGAGGTTACACCGCCATTGAGTGCTGCTGTGCCTGATATGCTAGAACTGCAATTTGAACTGGAGTCAAAGGCAGCCAAGTAGTATGCCACCACTGACATTGCTAATGCATTTTTCTCTATTCCTTTAGCAGCAGAATGCAGACCGCAGTTTGCTTTCATCTGGAGGGGCATCCAGTACACATGGAATCGCTTGCCCCAGGGGTGGAAACACAGTCCTACCATCTGCCATGGACTGATCCAAACCACGCTGGAAGAAGGTAAAGCTCCAGAACACTTGCAGTATATTGATGACAACATCGTATGGGGTGACACAGAGAAAGAAGTCTTTGAGAAAGGTGAGAGAATAATTCATATTCTTTTGGATGCTGGTTTTGCCATAAAACGTAGTAAGGTCAAGGGACCTGCACAAGACATCCAGTTTTTAGGAGTAAAATGGCAAGATGGTTGGCGTCAGATCCCAATGGAGGTGATCAACAAAATTTCAGCTATGTTTTCACCTGCTAATAAGAAGGAGACACAGACTTTCTTGGGTGTTGTAGGTTTTTGGAGAATGCATATCCCTGACTACAGCCAGATTGTGAGCCCTCTCTATTGAGTGACTTGTAGAAAGAACCAGTTTGAGTGGGGACCAGAACAACAACAAGCCTTTGAACAAATTAAGCGTGAGATAACTCATGCGGTGGCTCTTGGACCAGTTCGGACTGGACTAGATGTTAAGAACGTGCTCTACACGGTGGCCGGAGATAATGGTCCTACCTGGAGCCTCTGGCAGAAGGCACCAGGAGAAACCCGAGGTTGACCCTTAGGTTTTTGGAGTTGAGGATACAAAGGAGTGGAGGCCAATTATACTCCAACTGAAAAGGAAATACTTGCAGCTTATGAGGGATTCCGAGCAGCTTCAGAAGTGATTGGTACTGAAGCACAGCTCCTCCTGGCACCTCGACTGCCAGTGCTGAGCTGGATGTTTAAAGGGAAGGTTCCCTCCATGCATCATGGAACCGATGCTACGTGGAGTAAATGGATTGCATTGATCATGCAACGAGCTCGAATTGGGAGTCCCAGTTGACCAGGGATCTTAGAAGTGATTACGGACTGGCCAGAAAGTAAAGACTTTGGGATGTCCTCAGAGGAGGAGGAAGTAACACGTGCTGAAGAAGCACCACTGTATAATACCCTTTCAGAGACTGAAAAGTGGTATGCCCTGTTCACAGATGGATCCTGCCGTCTTGTAGGTAAACATCGAAGATGGAAAGCTGCTTTGTGGAGTCCCATATGACGAGTCACAGAAGCCACTGAAGGACAGGGTGAATCTAGTCAGTTTGCAGAAGTGAAAGCCATCCAGTTGGCCTTGGACATTGCTGAACGAGAAAAGTGGCCAATACTTTGTCTTTATACTGACTCATGGATGGTGGCAAATGCCTTGTGGACGTGGCTACAGCAATGGAAGAAAAACAACTGGCAATGCAGAGGTAAACCCATTTGGGCTGCCACACTGTGGCAAGACATTGCTGCTCGGCTAGAGAGCCTGCCTGTGAAAGTTCGTCATGTAGATGCTCATGTGCCTAAAAGTTGAGCCACCGAGGAACATCGAAACAACCAACAAGCGGATCAAGCTGCTAAGATTCAAGTAGCTGAAGTGGATTTGGACTGTCAACATAAAGGTGAACTCTTCTTAGCAAAGTGGGCCCACGATGCTTCAGGGCATCAAGGTAGGGATGCAACCTATAAATGGGCTTGTGATCGAGGGGTGGACTTAACTATGGACACTATTTCACAGGTTATTCATGAATGTGACACTTGCGCCGAAATCAAACAAGCTAAAAGGTTAAAGCCTGTATGGTATGAGGGGCGATGGTTAAAGTATAAGTATGGAGAGGCTTGGCAGATTGATTATATTACACTTCCACAAACTTGTCAGGGTAAGCGGTATGTACTTACAATGGTAGAAGCAACCACCGGATGGTTGGAAACATCTGCTGTTCCCCATGCTACAGCCTGAAATACGATCTTGGGCCTTGAAAAGCAAGTCCTTTGGCGACATGGTACACCAGAAAGAATTGAATCAGACAATGGTACTCATTTCAAAAACAGTCTTATAATCAACTGGGCCAAAGAACATGGTATTGGGTGGGTATATCACATTCCATATCATGCACCAGCTTCTGGGAAAATTGAAAGGTACAATGCTTTGTTAAAAACTACATTAAAAGCACTGGGTGGTGGAACCTTTAAAAACTGGGATTCACATTTAGCCAAAGCCACTTGGTTGGTCAACACTAGAGGATCAACTAATCGAGCCGGGCCTGCACATTCAGAAATTCTACGTACTGTAGAAGGAGATAAAGTCCCTGTAGTACACATGAAAAATATGTTAGGAAAGGCAGTTTGGGTCACTCCTACCTCAGGCAAAGGCAAGCCCATTCGTGGGATTGTTTTTGCTCAAGGTCCTGGTAGCACCTGGTGGGTAATGCTTAAAGATGGAGAAGTTCGATGTGTACCTCAAGGGGATTTGATTTTAGGTGAAAATAGTCAAGACTGAACTGCTTGATGTTAATTGCCATACTAACAGTGTCTAATAAGTGTCTTTCAGATCAAGACAGTGGTGATGGAACCAGAGCTAGTTTCTTTGAGTGACACCTGACAACTTCTTTGAAGTTGATGTCTTTAACCCACAAGCAGTGGTCATGAGATATACTAGATGTGCGATAAGTGAATTTAAATGAGTTTCTCCAAAGGATGGTCCATGGACTAAGAGAATGATGAGCTACACCTGCATATATATATGTATATGGTTGTTGTAATTAATTAGATCGCATTGATAGATTGTATTAATTAGATTGTGTTGATGAGGTTTAAACATGCTGTGAATGGTATGTTATAAGGGGTGGAATGTCCTGGGTCACTGAGGGGGGGCAACGAGAGGAGGTGGTCTGAGTCAGGTGACCACGAATTGACCAATTGGAGTATTCCATCCCATTCACGACTTCCTGGATTTAAAAGGTGGACCCGAAGGACTCTCTCTCTCTCTCTCTTCTGCTGGGTCTCCTGCTGCTTTGCTTCGTCTCTGCATTTTTCTGCTGTCCCTGCAAGCTGAGGGCCTCGTGGCTGTCCCTGCAAGCTGAGACGTCGTGACAAACTGAATCTAGTTCTGGCTGGCTGAAGGATCCTGCCAGATGAGCTGCTGGGAATTGCAAGACTGGTTCCATAATATTTGTTCTGCTTTATTTTTCTCTATGTTTATTTAGTAGCATTAGTAAAACATTTTCAAATTTTCCAGCTTTCTTCTCTCTGTTCTTCTTTTCCTTTCCTCTCAAAATCGCCTGTCCTTAGTGAAAAAGGGGGAGTAGAGGGGGGGTGGAAAACGGGAGGGGGGAAGAGGGTTAAGGAAAAGACATCTGCCACGGTTTTTGATTGTCTCCCCACGATCAAACCACGACAATTGTGAACAAGTAACCTCTTTTATTGCCCTTAAAAGAGTGAGAAGACCAACCCATACTTCTTCACTATGATGTGTACTTTCTGTAAATATTACTGAATTTATCTATTGACTTGTAGAATGGATGAACAGCTTTTGTAGCAAACAAACAAAACCCCAAACAAACAATTAAACAAAAAAGACTAAGTAGCCATCTAATATGTACACATCTTGCATGTGTACTGCTTGCTAAACAACACTGTAAGGGTAATGTATATATGACTGAAGTATCAACAAATAAAATTAGTTAAACACTAGATTAATTTTAAATAGGAATCTGTACTTTAATATGTATAAGTGGAAAAAAATTCCACTATACATATCATTGGTGGTAGAAGCTGGTATGTTTTCACTTACTTTGTTGGTACTAGGCTGATTTACATCTCCAAAGAATCTTGACCATCTGATTTCCATGTTTGCACAGAATTCTTGAAACCTTAAGACTATATGGTGTTTAATGATTAACTAAATCAGACACAAATCAAATGTGCGTCACTGAAACACTACACTCACACAACATAAACTGTGTAAACTCCATTTATCACGCAGCGAAAGTATAAGTCTGTGAGTGCTGCTGACAGAATGATAATATATTTGAATGCAACAATTCTATAATCGAACAGTGGAGAAACCCTGGGGAAAAACAAACAAACATTTTCCATTTCAAACTGGTTTTATACACTTGTCTCACAGAATATTGAATGAGAATGGGAGCCCTTGGAATTTACGCTTATTGCAAAAAATATTACAGATGTTTTTAAAAAGCCACAAATGTGATGGCTGTACATAATACGAAAATGACCCTTTCCTCTTTCTACGCCTAAATTTCTAGTTGACATGTTACAGTAACAATAAATTAAGACTGCTGAATCCATTCCTGATTCATGGACTTCATTTCTCTTTTACCATTTACAAGGGGAAAAAAAAAAGGTTTTTTTCTGTAGATAATAGCCTAATTTAGCCGACTAGCCAGAAATTAATTTGTTAGGGTTATAAAACCTTGACAATGAACTAAGTATAGAATATTCCCATCTCACTTACTTTATTGCAACGACCTGTAACTTTTAGTACTGTTTGAGAAAAATTAAACCATAAGAAATGCATTACATACCTTTTAAATACATACTTCTTTCAGGATAGATGCTAAAGTGCGTTCATATTGTGCATCCTGGCATTAAATTTTTGATTTAATTATTTTCTTAAGGCACTTAACCGGTTTTAATGTTTCTGCAGCTGATTACCTCCCTACAATTTCTGATAAAAATCTCCTTGAGACATGTAGTCTTGACTTTATACTACGATGACAAAGGCAGGGGTTTTATAAAGCTTCCAGGAAGATCTGCTAACACATAGAGTTACAAAGTGCACCATTCAGTGTTGGTGTACTTCCACTCAGTAAAAAGTCCTCCCAAAAGCATGTCAATAAACATTGGGGTTGTGGTGTTTGTTTGTTTGGGGTTTTTTTGGTGGTTTCAGTTTGGTTGGTTGGTTCTGAGGTTTTTTTGTATGTGTGTATATGTTTGTTTGGGGTTTTTTTTGTTTGTGTGTGTGTTTTTGTGGTTGTTGTTGTTGTTTTCTTCTTTTCTTGTTAGTGTTCTCTCATTTTCTTGTACATTTGTATAAGCATTCACCCTTTGCATAGCTATGCTTAAATACGGTCTTAATATTTTTTGGTTATTCAAATTCAAAACAAATCTTACAGACCTTTTTTGAGGGAAGCGTGATATCTTGCAGCAGATGGAAGCTGAATACAGGCCTGAAAAAATTTTGAAATCTTTTTTACAATGAAGAACTAATAGTAATCTGAATGAAACTCATTCATGAAACAATGAGTCAATTGTCACTGCTTCTCTTTAGGGAAGTTAGAATCAGAGAATTCATTTACTTTTCGTATTTGATAAAGCAGAAATCGTGCTTCTCTTGTCAACTATATGGAAGAGTTGAAAGAAAAAGAAAAATCTTCGTTCTCAAAAAGCACCATTCCTCTGTTTTCCTTACTTAATAGCAAGTTATATTCAAGCTGTGAACAGTCTCCTTATATTTGAGAAGCCCACAAAATCTTCCTGTAGTTATGCCATGGGTATGGAAAACAATAGAAATGGAAATTTCATAGTGAAAGTCTCAATGAAGCTCAGTTGCCACTGAAGTTCTCATGTGGAGAATGGAAAACACCAGTGGGACAGCAGAAGCATGTGTGATTTTAGTGTTTCACCACAGTAAGCACTGAAAGGTTGAAGGGCCAAGAAACAATAGTGATGTGATGTAGCAGGAATGCTGAGAGGTGACTTCTGCTTTTCTATTAGCATGCTGTTATCTCACTTCTTGATCTTCATTTTGTCTATAAAGCATACATTTTTCAATGTGGCACAGCTTAATCTTTCTTGTGTCACTTAACAAAAGACCCCCACTAAAAATAAACTCATAAGGCCATATAATATTCTTAAAAGCTGTGGAAAGTTTTAACCTCACTTTTTGTACATCTTAGGATTTAAAAATCTAGGACTGATTTACAATGTAATGTATATTCACTTAAGAGGTGCAACTGAGATTTAGAACTATTTCTCATTCATTCCTATATACTTCAGCACAGTACTTTTTTATCTTTTTTATCAATGTCAAGATCTTTTATCCTAGCCTTCTCAGCATGGTTCATATATCCTATGTTTCCTAGGTTTCTCAGCATGGTTCATATAATACGGATGGCTGAAGATTTTTTGGTTTTGCCTCTGGATGATTTAATTAATTGTAAAAGCTGTAAAAACCTTCTGGAAGCTAGTTACCCAGGCCGCTAGAAACTATACTGTTCAGTTAGGTTATTATTATTAATAAATATGTACTAATTCATACCACAACCTTGTGGACTGCTGTCAATGTTTAGAAACTGGCAATATTTCATGATAGGTTTGGGATCAGGCAGACCTTCTAAGAATAAGTGGCTGTTGCAACATGAAATATATTTTTTAAATGAGAGATACTTTGAAGACTCAGAACTCATAGAATTATTCAAGTCTGGACCTCCCTAGCACTTTCCAAGAAGATACAAAAACAAATACAAAGACAGAAGGATGTCATATCGCTGTGTTATTGAAATTTCTGTGAAATTTCCTTAGACATTATAATTGGGAGCAATCTCAGGCAACTTTATAATACAGTATCTGTTTAGCAATAACATCTAATAAACTACAACAGATTCTATGAAAAGGTAATGAAAGATGTAGAAATGTTGACGTTAAGGGGAAGCTTGTAGATTATAGGAATAATCCAAAATTTCTGGAACACAGGAGATAAAACATTACTTGCATTTCTAAATTTTCTTTAAGGTCCTGTATTAGAACTAAATCTAAATACAAATATTTACTGGAAAGCTTTCAATAGAGGTAGAAATCTTAGTACAAAAATGACTGGTTTTTTTTTTTTCCAAAATGTTACTTTCATCTGTTAAATAATTTTAAAAAATCAGTTCAATTTCATTTCATTTAAACAGAAATTATATCAATTAGCTGAGCATAGCTGGAACTGTTCAGGTTTCTTTCCTGACAATTACTTTTTATTATGAATGTCTGACAAGCAAAAAAAAAAAAAAAAAAGTAAGGTCCAACACCCTGATTCGGTCACAATGAAACAAATCAAATTAAGTCATCAGTCTCAGTCTCAGTCAGCTGAGATATGGGTTGAAAGTTATCTTACCCAAGCTTCTGACTACAATACTAATACATGTACAGAAAATCATTGTATTCTTTTGTAATTGTTTACATGCCACTTCTGGTATGTTAGAATGTCTTAAAAAGAGCAAGAAAAAGTGCTATTCTTCTCTGAAGAATCTGCAAATGAATTCGACATTGACTGAATGAGGAAAGTGTGTATGAAATGGAATTCAAGACAAAGGCTGAGATGATATTTTATTAGCCATTTTAAGCTTGCTTTTCTCACAAATACTCTCCTGGTTTTTTTACTATTGCTAAATTCAAGAGGAAGGAAAATTCAACAGAGTTCAATGGATTCTGTAGAAGTAGTAAATGCGGAAAGAGATATCTAAGTGAGAAGAGCTGATGCAAAGTCATAAATGTATAGTTATTATGAAGGAGGATACAGAGAAGAGCACAGTTGGAGAAAATAAAAATGGAATTAACTGAATTAATTACCTGAAGCAGAAAAGAAGTATGAGAAAAAAAAAGATGAGAGCATATATAAGGTAAGAAAGAGATTGTTTAAAACATGGATTGCAAAAAAAAAACCAAACCAAACATATAGGAGCTTAAACTTCTTATGGAGCTTAAGTCAAAGTAATGAAAATACTTAACCAGCATACCTGATGCCTTTCAAGGGAGCAGAAAGAAAGAAGACTACTAAACCACATTTCAGACAACTAAGCGGAATTGAGGTTGTTTGTCAATTGACCTTTTGCTATTTGAATAAACTTCCGTGAATCTATGAAAAGGAGAACATCAGCTACATGAATCAAACCTAGTACTTCACATTTGTATCTGTTCACAACATGCAGCAATGATGTGGTTTGAACTCAGACACAGGTTATGTGTGAATATTTACAATACATAATAACATATAGTATGTAATACATATATTCACATATCACCTGACTTTGCAGCAGTATTTTCTTTGATTATTCTGCCTCCAACATTCTTGATTGCCACATTTAGATTGTACATAAATATGTCCATTATGTTTACCTACAATAAGATTTACTTATTATACAATTTTGGCATTAAAAGTGCCTAATAATAAGAGTGGTATTTAAAGAATCTAAGAAAGCAGAGTCTCTGAGGGAAAAGTTTGTTCTGCAACGTTTCAATTTCTGGAAATCTCTCTCGGATTTTGATAATTTACTTGGCATTTAAATGTGTACTTCTAGTCCAGCATTTGCTTAAATGCCTTCTTAAATGAGGATCCACAAATACGTACATAACCCAATACCTATGACTATGCAAAATTAATGGGTGTTTTTGTTGTTGTTGTTTTGATTTTGTTTTGTTTGTTTTGTTTGTTTAAGTTTTATTTGTTTGTTTTAAATTATCGTTTGTTTCTTTGCTTCTCAAGTATAACCTCTCCCTTATGTTTTTTCATTGCAACTCCCTTGGCTACAACCACTCTTGCTGCTTTCCACAAGAGAAAGCAGAAAGTTACTATTTTCTTATACTACATATTACACCATCCTATTGTGCTAGCAATTACTATAATTTTAATTTAACATCACATCCGTAATTCCCTATCTTAACAGATGGTCCCCAAAGCTAACAGATGTCACCTTATTTATTCCTTACTTGATATAATACTTGTGACATAACCATTAGCTTCTGTAGAAATAATTTTGATGTCAAAAACAGAGAATAAAGATATAACAATCGGAAGAAAAAAAAAAAAAACACAAACCACACCCACAAATACATTAATTCATAATGTGAAAGTTAGGATCTGTGTTGTCCTGCATTTGTATTAAAGATGAAGAACTGGTTTAGGAACTTGTTCTAGTTTGGACAATTCATCTAAGCACACCATGAAAGATAAGCCCTGTTGAATTCAAAGCTTCAGCCTTACTGGAAGGAGGGGTGAAAATGAAGGAAATAAAGAAGTGTAAAATGCAAAGGAGAAATTAGTTGTTGAGGATATTTTTCTGATGTTCCATTTTGTGCTCCACTTCTCTTTGGAATCCATTTCCTAGGCTAATTTTAGCTCATCAGTTTAAGTTAGAATTATTTACAATTCTCTGTATCTACATACAACGTTTAAACTGCAATCACTTGGAAGTAATTTTCTCGGATGTTGTGGATAGAAACAGAAATAATGTATTTTGAGGGGAAAAATATATATGTTTAATGTTCAAGTTTGCATCTTTCCTGCTGTAAGACGCTTCTGTCATTGTTGAAACTCTCCAGGGTAGCTTTGGTATTGAATAAGAAATGTCAAATACTTAGGCAATAAGCTGGCAAAGCTGGTTTTATTTTTATGAGTGGAAGAGAAGATTACTCAGAAAAACACTCTTAGGGAAGTTATGTAGCTGCTGGTTTGGATAAATTTGTTTTCTGAAAAAAAGGTATTATTATTTTCTTATTATTTTCATTTACTTATTTTTGCTTATACTCAAATAATATTTCTTCTAAGATATGAATGGGATGATCTGAGAAACCTGTATAGTAGCTGTATTTATGTTTACACATAGGCTATAATACTATTAATAAAAGGAATAGATGGGGTTTTATTCTCTTGCCCTGAAAAGTCTTTTGTGCTTTCTGTTTGCCTGTTGCATGTTATCTGCTCTAGGGCCTGAGTTTGTAACTGTGTTCCATGAAAGAAACTTGTGATTTTGGAGAAACAATGGGTGATCCTATACTATGTGCCCAGGGACAAGACAGTCATTCTGAGCAGATTTAATAAAAAAATGGTGCCATAAACCACCTTTAAGCAAGAATTTCTGTTTAGAGATTGCAAACACAGCACTGTAGGTACTGATACAGAGTAATGGAGCAACATAAAGATGAAACTAATATAACACAATTTGATACGGATGGCATTCTTTTACTTGAAAAGATTCAAAACCCTTAATGGGTTAACTAGCACATCCTTAGCTTTTTCCTCCTTCCTACTCCATTCATCTAATAATTTTATTATTGTCCTTCCTTTCTCCTCTATGTGTTTCATACATTGCATTCATCTTTTATACAATATGCTAATTTTGTCCTTCACTAGTCCCTGCTTTAAACTCCAAGTAAGACATTGCTAGCATTCTACCTTGGTAATACAGGGGAGATATTTTTGATTCAGACATCCTCCTTTACATACCAACTCCATTCAGTCTTCCAGCAAAGAATGGCAATAATAATAACAACAATAACAATAGTACTTCATATTGCTCCCTCTTCATCTGATAAGCTTTATTGCTTGCTGTTGTATACTGAGTACTGACAGACAACAGGAGCAGGGCTTACAAAACGTATGGAATCACTTTACTGCATATCTGGACAGTCACTTACTAACAGTGTTTTCTTTACTATAAAACACTCTTTTTATGGAACATCAACTGTTTGAATATTCTGTATGCCACTTTGTTTCCTGGTATAGTGTGATGTGATCTATGTACTTATTTTCTTACAGAAAAGAGTGAATGCTCTGAGAAGTAAAATATCAGTGCAGTAAAGATATGTGATAGCTCAGTAAATATTACAAAGCTAAGGTAAAGAAAAAGTCAAGAGTGCAGAATATAGCAGAAAGATCTGGTGGTTCTGCAGACAGTTGACACACGTGGCCTTTAAATATTGAAATCATTGGGACCTTTTGTCATATTACTGCCAGCTTCAGTAATGACTAGACCAGGGCCAGTGCCTAGTTTTAGTCACTCTTCTGTTGATATGTATACATTTTTGAATGTCCCCTTGGTAAGTCCATCAGCAATTGTACAGATAGTCCTGTTGATATTGACAGTCTTGTTATTCTTTTCTATTACCTTTTAGTGAGAGATTTTAGAAATACATAGCAATTAGGCTCTTTTTAGTTCTCCATTAACTTAATTTCCTCACTTACTAATAAGCATATATATTTTTTTTAAATTTTATTTTTAAGAAGTAGTCTTTCTTCTAATGTAAAATAAAATGTGTTTTTCTTTCTATTCCTCTTACTCTGAAAAACTTTAAATCAGGACTGAGGAGTAGATTTTTTTCCTCTCTACTCCCCAAATATTAAAGCTGTTGTAGTGCCTCAGCTTTTTGTGTTTTACATCTTAGTGAATTAAAGCCTTCAACTTTCTGTATCATGTCTGCAAAGAACTGAGTAGCTCACAAAAGCCATTAGAAATTGCTAAGTATTTCTTATAAACTAGGTAATACGAAATGTTGAATAGAAGGTTAAGACTGAAGTCTCCAGTTCATAACCCCCAGCCTTCACTTATATGTAGGTACTGCTCTCTTCTCACTAACTAAAAGCTGCCATAGATCTCAGTTGTCAGAATACTACCAGGGCCAGTATCTCCTGACAAAGGGGAAAACCCTTTGTGGTGGAAACATTTCTTCTTTGTCTGAGGAAGGTGTTCTACATCTCTTTTTTGCTGATTCTACTTTGCAAGTAAAGGCTCTGATCTTGATCTAAAAGGCCATCTTGGAACAACCACTCAAATCTTCTTGTTTAAGTAGTTTTATTGTGTACATTGTACAGTGCTGTGTTTTGGATTTAGTATGAGAATAATGTTGATAACACACTGATGTTTCAGTTGTTGCTGAGTGGTGCTTATACTAAGTCAAGGACTTTTCAGCTTCCCATGCTCTGCCAGTGAGGGGTTGCACAAGAAGCTGGAAGGGAACATAGCCAGGACAGCTGACCCAAACTGGCCAAATGGGTATTCCATACAATATGATGTCATGCTCATTACATAAACTGGGAGGAGGTGGCTGGTGGGAAGGGGCAACTGCTGCTTAGGAACTGGTTGGTATTGGTCGATGGGTGGTGAGCAATTGCATTGTACATAACTTGTTTTATATCTACTACTACTACTACTATTATTATTATTATTATTATTATTATTATTATTATTATTATTATTAATGGTCCCTTTCTGTCCTATTAAACTGTCTTTATGTTAACCCACAAGGTTTACCATTTTTCCAGTTCCATCCCCCATCCCACTGGAGGGGACCAATGAACACACAGCTGTGTATGGTGTTTAGCTTCTTGCCGGTTTAAACAACACTGGGATCTGTCCTTAAACTTCAACTATAAAATATAATAAATACAAAATGCAAATAGCTAATAACTTTCATAGTGTGAAGAACCACAAGACTAAAGCTCACACTAATACCTGATGTACTTTCCAGCTAGGCTCAGACACTTGCAAAATGTAATGAATATGAGGTATGCATCCTCATGTAGTTTATTTGTACATTGGCAGGATGTCAATGTAACACCAACCCTCTGACTGATAACTCTAGGACCTGCAGTCTGTGGGGGCTCGATCCAAATGGATCTTCGGAGAGGGAGGGTGAGAGCAGAGTCAGGAAGGCCCTGGCCAAGAGATCTAGGATAATTTCTTCCAGGGTGCTTTGAATTCTCTGAAAAGACACTGTGTGTCACCTCCTAGATGTAGTTACAGCTGCTGAGGAGGTACAAACTTCAGATTACTTTCAAGATAAAACCTGGTGCCATTGAACCAGCTCCGTGGACAAAAAATATATGCTAAAGGACAGAGGAAGACTGAATAAAATTTTCAGGCTAGTAACTTGATCAGAGGAAGGCTTTTAATGGTTATCTTAATGAAACACTAAAGGGCAGGAAGTATCTTCTTTTTAGGACTCTGAGTGGCACAAACCTCGGATCTTTGTAATGGATACAACTTCATCTGGGTTAGCCACTCTAATTCCTTTGTGAGTGGCAAGAGTAAAAGCTTTCAAGGGATGATGTATCTCATCCTAAAGTAGATTTCTAAAATAGGTCCCCAAACATGCCTGGTATTAAACATTTTCTAATAAGAATAATAGTAATATTTTTATTAATAATAACAACAACAAAAATACTACCACTTAGTTTTCTATTTCAATAAGTTTCATTCCGAAAAAGTGGTATAAAACTTTACTATTTCTTGATGATAAATACACATTTGTAAAATATTTTAGGTTCTTTAAGTTAAAGTTTAGAAAATGAAATCAAGAATTGTGTAACAGTATGCAGATCTTGTGGCTAACAAGAATGACCAGAAAGAGAAAAAAGCATGTTGACATATTTCTGTCAATGTAATTAATCTAAAGTTTATTCTATATATCTTATGTTTTCTAGTCACCTAGATCTAAGAAGCAATATAAAACATTTAAAAGTATATATTCTGCTATACCATATAGGTACAACCAATTTACAGTAAATCTACTTCCAAAAGATTCAGTGTCTTTCTTTTCAGTCCGTGCAGTTCATGTTTTGTGGATAGATGTTTTTATTTCCTTGATGATGTTTACGTACCTGTTCTGTCACTGTATTACAGTTTAACTGCCATAATCCATTGACTTTAATGGAGTTACTTTTTTAATTGAGTTATTCCTGGAGTTATTCTTACACAAGAAGAGTCTGTAAAGACTGCATGATTTTTCTTTATCTGTAATCTAAAGAAATCTCTATAGTAATTATGCATATTCAGAAAAAAAAAGATTTGTGGAGGACAGAAGGAAATCATAGTATACATACATAGAAAATTTGAAGGTTTGAATGAGCAATCAACTTTAAATCAAAATTGATGCAGCTGTAGGGGGCATGAGTCTACATTCATGGATACACTTTCTGTGCTTTACACTCTTCCAGTATGCCAAAGTAGCCAAAAACCTGGCAGGTGAAGCTGGGTTTATAACTGCTTTATGTCACTGCACAGCAGCTGGAGCACTCTGCCACATCTGCCCCTTATCTGATGTAAATTGTTGCAGGATGTAAAACTTCATAGAAATATCTCAGACTTATATCGGGAAGACCAGACTCACAGTTGATGTAAATCCTTTGCTAGTGTAAATCATGAGTTCAGTAGAGCTGGACTGGCTTACACATGACTTACATCAATTTCAGATCTAGCCTCAGATCCTGGTTTGTGAAATTATGAATAAAGACTATGTACTGATGACAGTCAACATTAGTGTCTAGTGGGAAGAGAACTCAAAAATAGTTATCACTTCTAGTCATTATTTTGCTAAATGATGACTGTTCTCATAAGCTGCCAAGACAAGGTGAGCTATGTCATTAAAAACCAAACATGACACATGGTATCGCTAAAGGTTCCATTAAAAAGAGTTGTCCTTTTCTTTATTTCCTCTTTATGACTTTTGTTAGCAATAGCCAAAAAGCTTCATTGCAGCCACACTTCATAGACATTTAGCAAAGAAAACCCATTCAATGTTAAATTCCTGCTAAGGTATTTTTTTGCTTGTGCATATTGTTCTGAAATACTATTTTGCAAATGTTTTTAGTTTTATTTTTATGTATTTTGTTGCTCAGCTTACACTATAATACTTACTGTGTTTATATAATGCCTGACCTTTTCTTACATTTTACATTTAACATATTTGTGATTCACGTACACATTTTTATTGTCGTTTGGTTTTGGGTTTGTGGTTTTGTTTTTATTTTTGTTTTTTCAGATCCCCTCCTGATAAACAATATTTTATTGATTCAGCTGCAGATTTTAGTGCCTTGAAATGTACTGCTGTAACCTATGTGCTGCAGTTCGTAGTCTGATGTTCCAATTAGATATTTTATGGATCCAGCTGCACACTTTGATGATCCAGTTGGATTCTTGATTTTCAACGAAATTGGTAGTCACACTGTGTTCTATGTTAATTAAAGTGATTAAAATATTTTGATAATCAGTTTGAGGAGCCAAACCTAAAATCTGGGATTTTTTTTTTTCTTTTTCATAGTATGAAACACTACACCCAGAGGTTTTAGGTAAGCTGAGCAAATTTTCTTGCTTATAATTAAAATGTAATACAAAACAGTGCATAACTTTATCATGAATACATTGAGAGGCATCTGGATTCAGGCAGGCTGTCCAGTGTTCTGTGCTTTGTCAGGCATTTCGTAAGCAATTCAGGCTACCAGGAGATGTTCTGGTCTTTCTTAAGCACAGAATTTACAAGACTTCTAGATTTATTAACAGATCCAGAGTGTATTAATGGTGTCTCTTAAATATTCCACTAACAGAGAAAATTCCCTTTTACATTTAGGAATTCTATTACACTGGGATGCTATGCACTACAACAGTGTGTTATATGAGAGATATATATAGAGATAGAAAAGGGAACCAGAGGCATTAACATTTCCCTGCTTTGATCACACTTAAGAAGGGATTGAATATGCCCATTTCAGCCCCAGAGAACTGTTCCTTAATAACAGGAAACAAATCTCTACAGTCTTTTTCTGCTTCTGAAATATATCAGAGTCTGCAATAGTCCTTTACTTCACTCTGCCTATTAGACAACTAAAAATGTTTCTCAAACTAACCATAGATTCGCAATAGCCCTAGATAACCTGCAGGAGGGTAGATGTGCTACAGCTCAGTGTTCAGGACGTGGAACTTATGGGTCTCCACTGGCAGCCCAACTTTCCTCAAGTGGGTGTCCCTCTACAGACTCCTGTTTTCAATGAGATGTTCCTTTCTGAATCTTCAGACAAAGATTATGAAGTAGGTTAATAAGAATAATTTTATGAAGTAAGATGCATCAGGTGCAGTCACTTATCACATAATCTTTTCCTTACTGTTTCCCTAAATGGATGAAACTCATATTTTTTTTTTTCTTTCTAATCTCTTTCAAAAATCCTTTCCTCCATATCCTTACTGTTAAGGTCTTAACTGAATATTCCTGCCACTGTAGCTTATGAAATTCACACAGTTATCACTGTAATTTACCACAACACATAGCTAACAGTCAGTTTTCTTACTTTGAGGGGCTTTTTATACCTTCTTGCTATCTTGCTGTCGGTACTGGTGTTTCTTATTCTTTCACAGCAACAACTCTTGCTACTTCACCTGGGATTATGTCTCTTTTGATAAGAAATGTCTGTGCCCTTCCACCTTAAACATACTTACAATTTACTGATGTTTCTGTTGTGCATTTGACTAGGCAATCTGAGGTTCAAATTCACTTTTTGCCAGCACAGGGCATTGTGGCTCCAGAAGCTTTGCTGATCCACACAGATGCTGGGTATTATACAACTTTGGAGATGAAAGCTAAGCTTGTATATGGTTAGTTTTAGTTTTCTTCTCTTTCTTTATGCATAGCCAAGTTTCTATTTTTTTTCCTGTTTTCTGTTCCTGAAAACTAGTTTCTAAATGCTTATAGATAACTCAGGTTTTGTATTTATTTCTTCAAATTATGTGAGTTCCTTAAACTTTTCTTTTGCATTTTTGTCATAACACAGAACTACCTAAGAGGTGAAAAAATCAGTAATACATCATTGACCACCAGTTCCTCCCTTTTATTGTATCAGAGTACATAATTAATAGACATTTTCCTAAAGCTCATTTACTTGTGCTTCTGCAAGTTTCATAATTACTGGCGATAGAATACCAGAGTGATACTGAACTTGCTAAATAAAGCTTTCACTATACAGATTGTACTATAAAAAAAATGTTGTGGAAATAGGCTTTGTCTCTCCTGCCTGGACAGTTAAAAGGATACTTTACATTCTTTTGCTGCCTTACATCAATTGTACAGACTTTCAGTAGGCATATGTTCTGGTTTCATTTGGGATAGAGTTAATTTTCTTCCTAGTAGCTCAGATAGTGCTGTGTTTTGGATTTAGAATGAGAATAAAGTTGATAATACCCTGATGCTTCAGTTGTTGCTAAACACGCAAGGACTTATCAGCTTTTCACACTGTGCCAGGTGCACAAGAAGCTGAGATGGGGCACAGCCAAGATAGCTCACCCAAAGTGGCCAAAGAGAAGGGAGAGGGAGATTTGGAGTTATGGCATTTTGTTTCCCAAATAACCGTTACACATGATAGAGCCCTGCTTTCCAGGAGATGGCTGAACACCTGCCTGCCCATGGGAAGTATTGAATGAATTCCTTGTTTTGCTTTACTTGTGTGAGGGGGTTTTACTTTACCTGTTAAACTGTCTTCATCTCAACCTATAAATTTTCTCACTTTACTCTTCTGATTCTCTCCCCCATCCCACAGGGGGAGAGCAAGTGAGCGGCTGCATCATGCTTACTTGCCAATTAAGTTTAAACCACAGCAGCATAAAAGAACTACTTCATTATAGTACTTCTTCTAAAGGTAGATGCAATTTGTCAAAGGTGGTGATTTCAGCTGGTGGAGGCTCCTGGGAACTTGTTCACAGCCTTGCCTCCATAGTTGTTCAAGAACATTTTCTATTTTTCTCAGTTTTGGCTGCCTCTGGGTGTCCATTTCAGCAACTTCCAGATATTTTTTCAGGCCACCTCCTGATTCTGTTTCTTCAGGTTTAATTCCAGCTGCTTCTTTTACATTATGATTTGTGTTAACAGCCCTCGGGTATCCAGATTGCTACTGACTGGACCAGCCTTGGGCTGCCCATCTGGGACTGAAATCGTTTCAGCAACCTCTTTTTCCCCCTGGTCATACTACTTCAGCTATGATGTGAATTCCTTGAGGTTTTTTCCAAGACAATGCACGCTCCTCTCTCAAAGCTCTTCATGTTCATTTTTACTAAATTCTCAAAAAGCTCAGCAAATGCTAGCTTGCCTTATTCAGTATCTGCTTCCTGGTTTATAGTGTTCTCTGTACAAACTTATTCTTAAATGGAATACATATGTGCAAAACCAAAGTGGATTCTCTACCTGAACAAATTGAAACCTTTACCATGGCTTTCTTCTCCAAATATCCACCTCGTTCTTCGAAATAGGCATAGATTTGTATTTTATGCTAGCAATTTCTTTACTTGAACAAAAAAGCAAAACCAAAAAAGCACCAGTGTCGGTGACAGGTCATGATTCAAATTGACTGATAAAAGAGCTAAATCTCATCAACAATGTCATTAGGCCCACCATAACTGACAAACTTAGTGGTAGATAGTCTTACACTTAGTTGTAGATAGTCTGTGGCTTTCCAGCTCCAAGCAGCTCCCCAGCACTTATGACTCCCACACCAAAACTCATTAAATGACTTGCAGGAGGATACTACTTGACAGATGACATTCTGAAGAGAACACAACAATGCTGTCTTAGACCCAGCTCCATGACCCTGTCTTCAGGCAATCGATGAAATCCCTGAAGATCTGTTGTAACTGCAGCCAGAGCTGCTCTGAGACATGTACAACATGACTTGTCCTCAGATGTACCAAGAATATAATTCATTACGCTCTTCTTAAATACCAGGCAGTTCTCACATGCTCGCTGTTTCCTATCTGAATTAATTTAGCCTTCAGCATCAAGAAGTGATTCCTCACTAAAAAAGTGACAAATCAGAAAAAAAAAAAAGCATTTGGTTTACTGGTGTTGAGAATGGAGATTTCTGAAAACTTCAAATTTGATTATAGGAAAATAACAAAGTGTTTTGGAGACAAAATAGTTATTTTATAAAGAATATCACTCCCTGGCTGATCCAGAACCAGCAGTTTGGATATAGCTCTTGACATAAATTTCTTCCTTGGTCTTGGATTTTGGCCCCAGCTGGAAACAAAAATAGGAGAGGGGCATGGGGGTTGAGGGGTGGGAGTGGGAAGAAAGGGATTCAAGGCTTTCTGCCAGGACACGCTTTTCAGGTGAATCCTGTTTAGTTCTTTCTCAGCAAATAAATTGTAAGGGATGCTTGAACAAGCCCCTGTCCCCTCCAAGATTTCTCGCTGTCACTGTTAGGGGAAACATTTCAGGAGCCAGTGCTCACAGAAACAAACCAAGCATGCATGGTATGGTAAGAGCAGCAAATTTATTTTCCTGCTCCAGATTGGTTTGATCAATCTGCTCAATAGCTGCCCCTAAAAGCCCTGATCACATGATTGTTTTTCTCTTATATTCCCTGTCCCCTTCTCAAAGTAACAGCCCATATCTGTTAACTTTTTCTTCATTGGATCTGGTTTTACTGATTTTACAACCTTACATGACAATTTGGGGCTCAATGTTTTTGTGTCCTCCACTACAGGACTGGATATAGTCTGTGGCAAATATAGATATTGTTTCCTTATTATCTGCATGGGTTATTTTGATTTTCCACTGAGCGCAGCTTAGAGAAGAAGAGAAGGAACACCAAAAAACATCAATAAGTGTGCTGATAGCTTTGAATGGAATTTTCAAGGTATAAGTAAACTTTGAGATATCAGCTGCATTCAGTAAAGTCTGCACATTGATTACATCTCTGTAAATGTGGGATAAGTACAGAGTAAAGGTCAACAGATTAAGCATGTACTTTAATCAGCAAATTATGCAAATGAACACAAATGAAATACACCATTCAACTGTTAAGATCAGTAAAGCATGGAACTCAATTACTGAAGTGTTTGAGTGCTGACCATCTTAAATATACACCAAGTTTAACAGAATTTAAGAAAATTCAGATGCCGGAGGAAACAGTTAATAGAGTTCGTCAGCCAAATGCCTGGGCTGACCAACATTTATTGTAATGTATTATAGCTATCTAAAATATGGTGAAGAATGATTAGCAAAACTGGTAAAAATTAATGACAGCAACAACAACAAAACTGCATATAAAGCTTTTTTCTCCATCACTGGAGGGTGAATATCAATTAGTAAGTGGTGAGATAACACACCTACTTGAAATATGCTGATCAATGAGGTGGAATTTACAGACACTCAACAACTACTGTACATGGCTCAAGTAGCATGGTCCCTCCCAGCTCCTCATCTAGGTCAAAATCAGCAAAGCACTTAAGTACATCCATAACTTTAAATGTAGGAGTAGTATCATAGAAGTCTGTTTCTCACCTGCTCCTGCTGATGCTGTGGAAGTAGAGACCTGAGATCAGGGCTCAGTTCTGCTAATTACAGTTCATAGATTTAATAAGAGTCAGTCTCTGAAAGACTAGCATCTAGAGAGAAAAAGGGTGGGGAAAAGAGAATTATTATTCTCTCCTCTCTATCTTCCTTCTGTTTTTTTCTTCATAATTACAGTAATTAGGTTAGAAATTTTGGATTATATCCCAGATATCATTACACATATGAACAGGCTTCAGAAGTTCACAGTATTAACACCAAAGAACAGTGTTAATACCAACGAAGAACTGTTTATACACTTAGAAATAGTAATCAAAATTTGCAAAGAAATAGTTAGGATTCTTAGTTAGGTTAAGTGTCATGAAACAGACCACTTTTGTCTCTCTGTTTGCCTTTTTTTGTAGTATTTAAGTAATTGTAACATCATTTCGCACACTGGTAAGTAAATTGTTTTATTTAATACAAGCGAGTAGAGTTATTTTACATGCTGAACTTGCATTAGTGTTTTAGCTGGGATCAGAAATGTGCTTTTCAGTTAATTTCTTAATGGTTCCCACTCATTTTGATTCGGTTCATATCTGGAAAAGTGTTGGAGCACACACTTGGATTTTTTTCAGATGAAACTGTTGGAGGATGTCCTTCAGGGACACACCTAATGCCTTACAGCTGGTGATGAGCATTTCTTCTCAGGGACCAGACTAAAGCTAGTTTTTACTCAGGTAAAAGAAAAGGCAAGGCTCAGGGGAACCCTGGCATGGAAAAAACAAAGCTGAACCTGGGAAAGGGGGAGGAAAGGTGTTGTTTTAATGTTTGTCTTTTGTTTCCAACTACCTGAATTAGTCATTATACATTTATTTTAACTGATAATATACTAAATTATTTTTCCCCAAGTCAAGACTTTTTTCCCCATGTCAGTAACTAGTAAGCAGTTCCCCTGTCTTTATCTTGACCCATTAACTTTCTCACTCTTGTTCTTCATATTTTGGCCCTCTGTCCCACCATAGACCAACTCAGAACTGAGCAACTAGTACAGTAACATCATTTTAAGTAACTGTCTTGTAACTCACAGAGGCACACACACATACAGTTTAGAAGTACACATTACTGAGTAATTAGTTTAATATTGTTTATTACAACACCACACATTCACAATACTCCAAGCATTAATCACTTGAAATATTTTATTTTGTATGAAGAAAGTAAGTTGATAATCACATTTTCATAGCCATTAGATTGTGCTGTATATTCCAGAGTATGCAGTAAAGATGTTTCCTCTGGAAGATTTTCCATCAGAAAAATAAGTGTTAATAAATAAATAAAGGACATCAAGAACTACAGGAACTCAGAGTTACGGATGAAGAAAAATCTACCTATTATGTACATTAATTTATATGCATATATAAATTAAGTATAAAAATTTGTTCTTTTCAGCTACAGGTCACTTGGCTTTGGTGAACGGTCACCAGAAAGTTTATATTGGATCCATGACTTGTATATCTTTGTCTCCCTAGAGATCTGTATCAGGGCAAGGTTTAGGCATGACTCTGTTTCTGTCTTCTGCCTCCACTGTAGATGTATCCAATTGCCTATCCACTGAAACAGTTCTAGTCTTCCCTTGCTACCTCTTGAATAATTTCTCACTTCTAGGAATGTGTGTTTATCTCCACTCTGCACCCTTCCACAGATGGCATCTCTCATGGTGAAAGCAAAGCAGAGTAGACAGAATTCAGGAGAAAAAAAACAAAACAAAAAAAACCAAAAAACACCAGCCAAACAAACAAAAACAAAACAAAAAAACACCCAACACACCAAACTTTAATTTTAAACACCAGAAACATTTTTGTAAAAATGAAAATAATATCTACATTTATCAGTTGTTATTGAAGACCCCTTTGAAATATGCTCACTGTTTTCTCAGATCAAAGATTATGCTTCCTTTGCTGTATTACGTACTTTATTTCTCATCTCAGTATTTTTCCCATGGATAAGTAGATAGACAAATTGACCTGCCCATCCTCAAATCAGCTCACGAAAGAGCCTTCACTTTAAAAAATGCCATCAGGAATCACACTGGTGATTCAAAATAAATAGTTTGAAGGGATCAGTTGCTTGGTTAGTGGATGAACCTTTAAAATGAACAATAGTAGCTCATTAGCCAGTATAGTTTTAAATAGGAGACCTTAGGTACTTTTTCAACTGTCTGTTGATATGCTCTAGAAACCCCATTGCAGTGTGCAAGAAAATGGACAAAAGGATAAGCACAAAAGAGTGACATCATCATCATCATCGTCATCATCATATCACATAATAAATGAACTTTCAATTTTGTCACAGATTCAGGCAAATAAAACCCAATCCATCAAAATATTCCTTTTCTGTTACATTACTGGGGCTAGTTAGAGACTTGTATGAGATTATTTGTGTCTTAAATGTCAGAGGAAACATCCAGAAACTGAAATCTTTTTTACATAAAAGCATGAGAGAAGAGTACACCAAGGAGAAAACAGTACTTTCTTTCACCTTCGTATACGTTAAAATGGAGAGGAAAATTCTCTGAAGATATAGACCCAGGCCAATCTAATCCTTTATGTATGAAGTTAGAGATAAAATTGAATGCCATATGAGGATTATTTTAAACTCAGACAAAACTTAAACTGGCAGTATATACACACACACACATAGATACATAAATACATATATATATATGTACATGTGATAAAAAGGGTTTTCAGTAGAAGAATAGTAACTCAACAGATTTGGAGCTGTTAGACTTTACTTCAAGATGTCTGAAAATATAAATCCAGTTCTTGATCAAGCATTCAGTGAACTGTTAAACAAAGTCTGCTTCTGTCTGTCTTTCTCATTGTAACTATCCTGTTTTATACATGAAATTTACACTCTTCACTCCTAACTTATTTCTGTCTGCTTTTTTACCCCAATTTCATCCCGGTCACCAATATCTTGAAGCTGTTTTTAAGGGGGGATTTAAGGATTGTTCAAGGCAAAAGATACCCTTCTGAGATGCCATTGTTTGAGGCACCACAAAGAACAAGCTGACAGCATTTACCTTTGTTTCAAGTAGAGATTAGTATTGTCCATCTGTTCCAGCCTACAGAGTATTGGAGAAATAGGTGTGCTTTATGGACTCATATTTCCTCCTGAGCAGCCCAATAAACAGGGGAATATTTGGATGGAATAAACTTTGACTTGATTTCCTTAACCTCTTTGTGACTGTGTGCACTTCTGGAAGCACTGCAAAGCACATGTGCAGCCTCCAGACTACAAATGAGGTACATCTCAGTGTAACCCTAGAGAATGTCCTGACTGCTTCACACAGATGTGGCCACTCATCACTGTGTGTGCTGTCCCTTTGAGCAGCATGCAACATCCCTTGCACATGCAAGCCAAGTTGGCTTCTTATCAGTGTTCACTATGGGAGCAAGGTCCATGTATGCATGTGTATGTCTCTTAGCTGTTCCTCTAGATTTTGAGTCTATTGGTTTTAGAAAGATTTGACAGGATAGTAGAAGTCTCAAAGATAATTAAGTGCAGTTCCAGTTTCTTGCACTTTTCTCAGTTAACAGCTGGTGTCCTTTTGCTCTCTAGTCTAATTTTCCATGCAAGCCCTGCTAACTGCTTTACTATTCAGAGAAGCTTATAAGAAGCCAAAGTCTGAACAGAAATTCTTGTTGGTTGATTTTATCAAAAACCTCCACTACTACCCCCTAAATACTCTGTGGGAGAGATCTGCAAGGAAAAACAAACAAATCAAACAACCAAAAAAACCCCCACAAAACAAACCAAACCACATTGCTTTGCTCTAGTGTTTGAGGTCATCAGCTTAAAAATATGCTGTGGATTCTGAGCACTGTCAATCATGTGTCTGTCTACGTTGTATGTGGCAGCCTGCCTCCTGTTACCCAGACTGTACACTATAGAGAGAAGGGGAGCAGAGTGCTTTTATTTTTTACTGATATGAACTATAGTTGATCCTCAAGTGACTGTGTTTGTAAGACCATTATTCTATGTGATGCAAGATTATTATTAGAAAAACAATTTCAAAATCACAGCATCTTGTGGACTTTTTGTGTTTGTCCAGAAAAAGAAGCAAACTTACGTTAAAGAGAGTGATATGAGAGAGTAATACAACCCATAAAAGAAGTCTAGAGAATCTGAAGGAAGAAACAGAATATATGGCAGGCCTTAAAGAGAGAAAGATATCTGACTGAGGGAAGACCAATATAGACTCCTGCCCAGGAGTGTGGATCAACATATCGTCTCCATTCTGGCAAAAACTTTAGCTTTAGGGTTGAAACCAACATTTGAAGTGTTGATGCTGCCTAGACTGAAGGAATTCCTGTCTAACTATTTATTTATTGATTAAGAAAGTAGTTAGGCATACTTCTGGATGACCAGTTTGTACAATGTTTGGCTGATACTATCATTAATGGTGCTAAAGTGCTCCAGAACTATGTAGGGGAACCGCGATATAAACATATCCACAGACAATTTCATAATGCTTATGCTAACCTTTTATAATAGGTTGATAGAGGGACAGATCAAGAATTATTGAGACCCAGAAGAGGAAACCATTGAAATAAGGATAATATAGTACAGCATGACAGATCTCTTAAATCATATGACAGAAATATGACAATTTCAGAGTGTTTGTAGAACTATATAAAAGGTGCTTCCTACTTTAAGAGACATTATATAAATAAGGTAGGTTTGATGGAAATATTTCAAGAACAGAAGCAACGTAAATAGGGGAAAAAAAAACAGAAGTGGAAAATGACTCCATGAAGAAGTGAATGTCTAGAAGGAGTAACTTCCAAAAGGGCAAGTTTGTCATCGTGATGTCTATGGTTGATGTCATAGTTTTTGGTTGGTAATACCCTTCTCAGCAGCACAGATAGAATTTTCTGAAGTGGGGAGAGATTCTGGTTCGGGGGAAGAAGATTGTGAATTCTAGGTCACAAGAGGGAAGGTGAAGAAGAGGATGAAGGAATGTGTAGACACAAGGAGGTGTACGTGGTTTCTGACATGATGCCTGGTCCATATGCCACAAAAATGTGTTCTTTCTCAGTGTTTGGAGAGTTTGGTGAATGCCCACTTTTGAGGCCACATTCCAAGTGAAGACTTGTATTCCCTCAAACCACTTCATTCTCTCTTATGTCTTATCTCCCTGGTTTACTTTTTTTTGTCTTGTGGTTGTAAAAACTGGTTTACTATTGAACAAAAGAGAGTGAAATGATCATTGCATGAGTAACAGAATAATGAGCACAGACTCTTCAGAATAAATTAAATACAGAGAACAGATGAAAGACTACAACGGTTACAACACTGTTTGCTTCTGAATCATGAGACCAACCACCACAGATCAAATGTATGAAAATATTTAAATACATAGTCAGTCCCAAGTAGAATCACAGTGTCATAACAAATCACAAGGATCTGAGATTCTTTTAATCTCAAATTATTGACCACACATAAACTCTCTACTCTTTGAAATAAAAACCAACAATAATCTCAACAATAATCATTAACTAAATTAAAAAAGTTAAGAGACTCAGCTGTTGTAATTCAACATAGTTCAATTAGCTCTGAAAACTTCTAACAGATAATGGCTCAAGCATTTCAAGACTGAAAAAAAAAAGACTGAAATGTCTGCTATGTTATTTAATCTGCAGGTATGAAATAAAGTTAATTGCAAGTTCTATAAGAATTTGAATTAAATTTTAAAAACCCCACATTTGTTCTAATTATAACAAATTTCAACCTATTTTCTTTGTTTCCCAGATGGAGGAATGTGCAGTATAATCTTTCTCTTTAAACTATTCAGTGTACTTTTTCTTTGAATAAGTGATTTCTCAGTTTTGAGTTTTAATAACATATATGTTAATGTTGCTATTTTGCCTCAAACTGACCTCCACTTTTACAATTTCAATTATAGTGTGGGGGGTTTTTTATGTTTGAGTTTACTAGTATGTTTTATCATATGACTTTTGGAAAACAAGAGATTTGTGATGGTGAAAAATGCAAATGTATTTACTTCCACATGCAAAATGATGTCATTAGAAACTGAAGCCATGTTTAAAAACCTGGTCACAAGGGAACTAAGATATCTAAAAAGGAACTCAGAGTAGCATACAAAAGAACAGACATGTAATATAATCTCTGAACCTTAAATATTTTACAATAACTTTAAACAGGCACAGTACTGCATGAGTCAGCCATATGAAGTGAAACTCCAATACAGATTCCAATATAAAAACTATCTATGAATAAATGGGCGCACTAAACATTAAAGAGAGTCTGAGAGGTAATACACCAAAACAAACACAGTGCACTCTTTATGAGGAAAAGTACTGAACAGACTTATTATCTACTGTTACTTTCTTTCTTGACATGCTATAGCATAAACTCAGCATAATTAATGAATTTATTTCAGTAAAGAAAAAAACATTTACAAACATAAGGTTTGTGTATAGTTTATGAATTTGTCACTGAAATCCATTTTCTATGGAACGCAGAACATAAATTCCTGCTGGCTGATTTTTTTTTAAATACTTCCAGCAGAGGATAGAAGAGAAAGTAAAATATGGACATGGTGTCGCTATGTATTTACAAATTAAAAAAAAGAGTTAAAGGAGATATGAGTAGTAGACTCATGGACCATATTGACTGCTTAAGTTATCTATATTTCAAACAAAAATCACTCTTTTCTGGGGAGTAAGAGCTGATCACTATCTTTTTGCAAGAGTTCTTGCACAGAACCAGAATTCATTTACAGGTACAGAATGGAAATCACTCTGATCAGTCCCTATTAGCTTCATCAATCCACTCTCCCAAGTGGACCGTAGTCAGTAAGGGCTGCTACAAGCTTTCTAGTTGTGTTTATACATTTTTCTGTTTTAGAAACCTTTCATATAATCTTTTGATTTAAGGACTGCTGAAGTTAAGCAGTATGAAAAATCTGTAATGTTTTAGGTGCTAATTTTCAATCATCTGATGAGAAAGAAAGAATATAGTTTTAAAAGCTGATCCAGTTTCTCATGCTTTTTCTCTCGTTTTCCTCTCATGTAGTTTCTCCATCTAGACTACAATATCACAAATGTCCATACTTTGGAGCACATGTTTACAGACAAATCAACCTCAACTTAACAACAATATAGTACGCTTTTATTGGACAGAAGTTACAGAAAATAATGAGTTACAGTCTTTCTATAGAATTATGTTAAGATTTTTAAGCAGCTCATACCAAATTCTACAGGATGCGTTACTAAAAACTGTATGAAAGCTATTGTTTTCTGTTGTTAGTTGTATTTGTTTGAAAATGACAGACTCTGTATGCATCCACCATGTTTTGTTTTTTTTTTTTTTTTCAAATGAGTTGATAATTATCTGCGCTATGCATGTTCCATATGAAAGTCATATCATTGAGACTATAACTTTTCTTCTTTTTGCTTAGGATATGAATTCTTAGACCAGTGATGTATCTAGGGTTTGAATTTTTACTTCTTTAACCTCAATAGTTTATTTTACAGGGCTGCCAGAAGGGCAGACTGTGAAGAAACATTGCAATGACTAGTACTGGCTACAAGTTGTACAGGAGATCACTTTTTTTTTCAGTCTGAGAGTTAAAAGGCATCATGACGCAATTAAGAAATTGTTTGTTTCTTGTTTACCATTCTATTTTTAAACATACCAAGGATATTTTTTATCTTCTGGAGTTTCTTATATTTTCTGTATCCTTCTACAAAAGCACACAGTGCACATCACAGTAAAGCTTCCTACCATCTGTAAAATGTTTCACTTATCAGTAAGATCCTGCTTATGAACACAAAAATACATATACGTATTATTTTTATGAAGGTATATATTTATTTGCGAAGAAGAGGTTCCATAGAACTTCAATGTTTGGTGCTGGGCTTTTTGTCTGTCAGTTCTGTCACAATGAGACAAAGAAGAAATACACAGGAACAACTCTGTTCCTTCTACAACAAAATAAATATATAGAAAATATATTTGAAGATCAAAACTGTAAAAGAAATAAATTATGTAAACTGTTTAGAAAAACAAAATATTTTCCTTCTTCTTCTGTTGAAACAACATACATACATTTGCACTTCATCTGAGATACTTTTCTGCAAAATCTCATACAACCTGATTTTTTAATTTTGTTTTCATCATTGCGATCAGTACAGAGAGAGTATAATACTCTCTAGATCATATTAAGAGATCCAACTAATTTTTTGTTGTTTGATCTCTTCTACATGTGAAAATTAAATCCACACCATAGATTTGGTCTACCAGGCTGCAAGTTTAATTTCCACAACTCTACTAGCATGTTATTATTTGTTAAATCTGCAAGTAGTAAGTCTGTACTACATATTTGCTTTTAACTACAGGCACAGAAGATGGCTTATGCTACAAAAATTGTTTTTAAAAATTGCTTGAGAAATTTCAAAGTATGGCAGGACAGTGAGCAAGTAGAAATACAGAAAAAAAAAAAGTATTTTCATTTTCTTATAAACTTTGGCTTTATTCAACAGTAGGGTTGTTTTTAGAAAGCCATTTCTCTTGGCTGGATTCAGATAAGACAAAGGTATTGTTATGATGACATTACTATAAACCTGACTACAGGTCAGAAAGATGCATAGGTTTGTAAGAAGGGGAAATGAAAAAATGATAAGTTCCTAAGTACTTTCTAACCTTAAATCTTACTTAAAGGAGGGTATTACTCTTAAATGATGGAACTGGTTTATTGAGGGTGATATTAAAATCCAAAAACAAAGGTAAAAGAATGTGAACCCTATTTTAATATATAGCACTGGATCTAGAAACAGAA
The DNA here is from genome assembly GCF_036013445.1 of Caloenas nicobarica. Taxonomy (NCBI): domain Eukaryota; kingdom Metazoa; phylum Chordata; class Aves; order Columbiformes; family Columbidae; genus Caloenas; species Caloenas nicobarica. The sequence goes on from NC_088245.1 coordinate 179,990,434, forward strand.
AATCATTGACATTCAGTGACTTCATCTGTAAATATTTGTTTAACCCCATTTTAATGATTTCTTAATGATCCTGTGATGTTACAAGTCTGCTTGGAGTTGTCAAGACTACAGAAGAGATGTATAAGTTCTTGAACGTCATTAACCCTTGTATCACTTTATTTTTCTCATTTCATCACTGCAATATGCCAGCTTACTATACATTCCGCTCAAATTTATATACATTGCCACAAAGAACTTGCACACAAGTATAAAGCTGTACTACTCAGTTTTGGCTGCAAGTTCTTTCCTTTCCTGGAAACCCAGTGAAGTCGATATATATTCATGATCTAATCCAATAGAGCATGTGATTAACTTCATGCATTCATATCAAAGGGAGCATTCACATGCTTCAAGTTAAATAGCGTTTGTCTCAACTTTTGAATAAATAAGAATAAAATTTGAAGTATTCATTAAAAAAGATAAATATCTTCAGATTTTTTCGTTATTGACCTCATCAAGCTTACCTGTGAAAAAAGGATTTTTCTGATCCTTTTTGTTTACAAATACTGTCATACTAAGGAAAAAAAAAGTATCATCAGTAAATAATGTGTGAAGAAATCGTTAGCTGATCTCAAGACAAATTTAACATACTGAAATATCTTAAATTGCTCTTTCCTTGTCAATGCAATCAGTCTTCCTTTGTGTGCTTTGTCTACAGGTTTTCTTCATGCCTACATACAGAGCAGGAAGGAGTAAGATTATGGATAACTTTCCTTTATGGGCATTCTTCATGCATCACATTAGAAAATAACAGTAGGTAGCCACATGTAATCACAACTCTTCATGAAAAGTAATCAAACTTGGAGCCATTGTCGCTGACATATGCACATAATTACAAGCAAATGCTAATTACATTTCAGATTAGCTAATATCAGATCATCTAATGTGCGAACTATATTTTTCCAATGAGAAAATCTCACCAAAATCCCCATGTGTAATTCCAGGAACAGTTTGTGCTGTGATTGATCTGGATTATTGGAAATGGGATCAGCTTAAGTTCAGGAGAACAGAACATCTTGATAAGTGGTTTTTCATCTCTGAGATTCAGCTTTACATTAAACCTTGAGAAAATGCCCATTCTGAAAACTCTTACTTCAGTTTTACTTGCAACGTACATCAACAGGCAGGAATGTCGTGGCCTTTTGTACCACATACTCCATGAACTCTTGCTCTCCTGCCACACATTTTGCCAAGGTTGAATTTGTCTGTATCTTCTAGGTACGGACACACAGCAAAGGTCCTTGTAAAACCTCAGTACTTCAGGCTGGATATTCATTAAATTCAATACCAGAGGATCTGTTGCCCAACTATTTCAGAAATTGTCCAACTAATAGTAATTTTATTCACGTGTGGCTTTAATATTCTTTATCTTGAAGATTCTGTTTGTTGATCATAGTGATGCTAAGACTACCTGTGTCTACTGTTCTCAGAACATAATGTTTGGTTATATCTCATTTTCACAGAGTCATTCTGTTTATACCTTCACTGCTTTGCAACAAACCTTTCTTCAGGAATTGTCAGCTTATATGCTCAGAGAAACATTTTCAAGACTTATTGCAGCATCCAGCAGTTTAGGTAGTGTCAGGTTTCACTGGTGTATCTTTGCTATGCTTAAAAAGCAATACTTTTCATTATAGCTGCTTGCAGAGTATTTTTGTATGTCATATTGACCTGTGGGACTCTCCTTCATAAATGGTACTTAACCATTTACCAGATGGTGCTGTGACACTTTCTCAGACTGTTAGAATAAAAGGACCATGACTGTTTCTTAGAGGAAGAAGATGAGCTAAATCTCTTGCTTAAATGTTAGAAATAAAAAGTCATTAACAACAGTACCCATTCTATAAATGTCCTTTCCAATTAAAGTTCTACCAACCTTTTGTGTACCTCACGTGAATTTTTCATAAAAGGCTTTTGGAAGGCCTAATAACGGGAATGTATACACAGCTCATGAGAATATGAGAATATGTGTTTCTTGAACAAATAGAAAATGTCTTAAATGCATTTAAAGGAATTTCTAGGGGATGTATCGGAAACTCATTGCATTGCCAGACACTCCTAGAAGGTGTCTGCAGCTTGCCTGTAGCGCAGATGCATAGAAAAATTAAATCATACCATGCTCATGGCTGTTTTTACAGCCTTCAAGGACTTCCAAAGTCACTGAAATGCTCTTTGAGTCAAAGAGATTTCACATCTGTCACGTCCTAAACATATTAGTATGAAAGGTGTAAAAATGCCTTTGTAAGATACTTCTGTAGATGTTTCCCGAGCGCTCTGTTTCACAATAGCACTGGCAGCTCTAAAACTATCTGCCGTGACTTTCTCATTTCTAGTCTGTTCTTTTGCTCATGTTTGATCTGATATGGATCAAAAGGCAATGCAGACATATCAAGGCATAATTTCAAAGGACCTTAAAGAGGTGTCACCTAGGTACCTAATTTACAGGTAATTAGGCAAGGGTAACTCATCACTAAGTATTTAATTCTATGAAATGTATCTACAATTGATTCATCTTGCAATTGATGGTACCAAATCAAAGTTTATTATTAAAACTTTGGCTTTATGGGTATATTTGTAATATAAAGGTTTTGTAATAATAATAATAGCAACAACAGCAACAACAATAATAATACATCAGCTATTTGAAAACTATTTAAACTTCTTATATTCAGTTCTGGATATCACAGTACAATGAGTGTGGTAAAACACTGGAAGAGGTTGCCCAGAGAGGTGGTAGATGCACTATCCCTAGAGACATTCAGGGCCAGGCTGGATGGGACTCTGAGCAACCTGATCTAGTTGAAGATGTCCCTGTTCATTGCAGGAGTGGCTGGTCTAGATGACCTTTGAAGGTCCCTTCCAATCCGGACTATTAAATGATTCAAGGGTTCTATGATTACTAAAAAGATACTGACAAATTGGAAGGAGTTTACATATGAGTAGCAAAAAATAACCAGACTGATTTATGAGTGAAGATTAAAAGAGCTAAATCTGTACAGCTTGACTAAATATTGACTAAGGAGAACAGCCTATGTTATGCTCAGCTCTTTTGGCACCGACATGCTCCTGAGAGCACAGCAGACATATGCTACACCAGAAAGAATTTCAGAAGGGCTTTTAACCTTAAGGACATTCAGTTCTTTCTGACTGTACAGGAGAACAGTGTGAATTGTATAATGTCGAAGGATTCTGACCTGCACAGTTTCATGCCTTCCCTTCTCTCATCAGTTCTTTCAGAGTGATATCCCCAAATGTCTCTGTCCAAAGGACTCAGGAACAAACCAATCTTCATGCACTTTCCACATTTTTTGTGAAATATATTTGAATGGGATATTTAGTCTGGAAGATAGAAGCAAGTTTATCTGGACTTTTCTAGGAGTGGAATTCACAGCTCTCCCAAATGGTATTTTCTTATTTAAATTTCTATGACTCTAAGAATATCAGTGTACAATGATTTTAGCATGAAATTTCTATATTTCTATGAAAAGGGTATTCAAGCATTTAGAGTTCTAGGAAAAAGAAAACAAACAAACAAAAAACCCACACAAAGCAAATTAAAAGATATAACCAATTCTATATTTTTGAATGAAATTTCTGCAAATGAAGATGGAAAATGATTGTCTCATCAACAGTTATTACCTTTCAGGCTAGTCACAATTCCCATAAAGTTCCCATTTATTTATAAGCATCCTATTGAAGTTTATGAAAAAAACCCACCTAAATCTTGCATCAGGGTTTCTGCTATTAGCTATATTGTGGTTTTGCACCACTGACAAACTGGAACCTGTAGGTCCCTTTGTAAAAAACTTTATATGTCTGGTCTTGAATACTCTAGGAATGTAGAGTAGTCTTGAGACTTAAGTAGAAACATATGGAGTATTACTGAAAAAAAAAACAACCCTTCTTTCACTATCCTTATTATAATCATCAAAACTAGCTTAAGTACATGAGCCTACATATGTCTGCTAGCTAAACCAACAAATAACTATCTTTTATACTATTGCTTTATGCCAAGCAGAGTGTTCGATTTCATAAATAATTCCTTGAGGTGGTTTGAGCCAAAACAAGTAAAATCTACACAATTGGTTGATGATTAGTTTCTCACATTTTTCAAATCTCAAACCTCCATGGCATTCCCTGCAATCTCTTGCATTTCTGCATGAAGTTTAGTACACAGACTCGTGTATTCCTCCTCCTCTGTCCTTGCAGTACTGATGGGAAATACTGGAAAAGCAAGTGCTTCAGTCTGCGTCCAACTCAATACATACTTCATTCAGCCTGTCTCCTCAGGGGATTTTCAGTGTGGTTGTAAAAAGAGAAGCTCTCTGGAAAAATATTAAGTATAAAAATGGGTTACTTAAAACTTTTTTTTTTGTCTGCTGACTATACCCAAAAAAACCCAGTTGCTGAAGATGTGTTGACTCTATCTCCTCCACCTACTATTCTACATCATTACTTGAAGTGTAGTTTCCATGGACAATAAAAAATTAAGAGAGAATGGGTGGGTGTGATTGTAAGACTCAACAATTTTTTTTTCCCTAACGAAGAACTGTGGCTAAAACATTGCAGGACCATCTTAGTCTGCCACAAATAAGAAAAAGTCACCCCCAGAGAACCACACTGTATAGCAGGCAGTGTGTTCAGAGAACAGAAGATAACAGTGAGCAATTATTTTTCCTCTCAGGATTTTTTCTTCTAAAATTTCTGTAAAAAGTGAGATTGTCATAGTGTTTCAGAATTATTCAACCAACTTGCAATATTCTTTCAGGAGTGTCTCTCAAGAGCTCAAACTATATTTATTCTCCACTGTTATGGCTAGATTTTGAACTTATCTAATTTGGAACTTTAACAACAACTTTGGTTGAGTCATTTGATTATTGTAATTAATTTTAGGACACGTGTGATTATAGGTATTCAGAAGTTTATAAAACTGGGTCTTAAATTCATTAACTACTTTTGTTAGCACATTGTACTGTAAAAGATCAGTTCAAATGTCTAAAATAATGTGCATTCATTCACCTATTAACTTTAAAATCAATAACTATAATTTATAGTTATACATTTTTTTCTTCTTAAGTCGCTTAAGTGTAGTGTGTTTTAATCCTATTCTGTCTTTTTGCTAATAATGGACCAAGTCATTTCATTGAACAAGAGTTTGCATAATCTTTACCAATTTCTTGCTTCATTATTCCTGTTTCTGTACTAGAAAATATCATAATTATCATATGTTTTCAGTTCTCTTCTCTAATATAAACCTGAAATACCTCCTGTTGAAGTTAGCAGAATTGTTTTGATACAAATTACATAAAAAACAGGCTACATAGAATATTTTAAAGTTTTGCAAATAACACATGTAAATGATTTATCAAAATACACTTTATTGTAATGCGTTTTTTTATATATATGTTCTGTAATAACTTCTTATTACAATGGAAAAAATGCTCTAAAAGAAGCATCTAAACCAGGGCTTACTAAGATATAGATTTCATATGGCTGATGGGTTGCATAAAAATAGAGGACTGTAAATACATTGTTTTACCCATCACATGGCAGAAATGATTTCTTACATTCAAACATACTGCAAAGATTCAGACAGCCTCCTCATCTTATCTAGCCACTCATTTGAAGGATCTACATCAAAAGAAAGAATCAAAGAACATGAGATAGTCTGAAAAAAATCTCTGTGGGAAAGGGATGAGTGAAAGAATATTTAGATCACTTCAGGAGGTATATACAGGTATTCGTAGAAAGACAATAAAGTCCTAGACCATTGTCATGTTTGAGGAATGAGGGATGTTATCTTTCCCTCCACGTTTAAAGATAGATCTAGGATGATAATAGCCATTGACTCTAATTAATTAAAAAAAAATCTGTAATAGCTGACTGGGACATATAACTGGGAGTTTAGTTCATTTGTGTAGAAGGAAGAACACCAGCTATGGGTTAACATAGATTCTCCAGGGAAAATATTTTGAACTTACGATATAGTTTCAAAGGTTTTTATCTCCAACTCATTAATAAATTTATATGAATTAACTTTGTCAGTCCTATTAAAACCTAATTTAATTTAATGGCAAATGTGTAAAGTTTCTGTGTGGAGGAACTACTGTTTCACACTGTGAAACAAACATCCCTCCAATGAACTATGGAGAAATAGCTGTAATTTGTGTCTTTAAAAGTGGATAACAACATAAATGAAATTACTTTTGTTGACTTTGAAGATTAATTATTGATTGATACTTTTAAATGTAGCTTAAAATTTTAAATGTGAACTTTGAACATGTTTATAGCCTTCCATATGGTATTTTCATAAAAAACAAAACAAAAACCCACACCAAACAGTTCTTGTATTTCACAATAAAAGTGTTCAACTGCAAAAACCTGCAAACATGAATGGAGGATGGAGTCCATTTGTAATGGACTGAATTGAAAGGCTTTCAAATGTGTCTGAAAGCTAGACGCATGACATCTATACATGGACACACCAATCTAAATATTCTGTATATAGAAAAGGTTAAGATTAAAAAACAAACAAATAAACAAACAAGCAAAACCCCATAAAACCAAACAACACAAATGAAACCAATGAAAAAAACCCACTCAAAGCTAAAGGGAATCACAGTAATTAATTGCCTTTCTAAATACATATTTAAAAGACTATCTTTATCAACCCTGGCTGACACATTTGATAATAAAATTGACGAATGTGTTTATTTTTTCTGTTGGTCTGAGATAATAGTATAACATGAGACATTCACAACCACTGGAAAAATAGTCTTCTGTTCCAATGTCTGTAGTAAATAGTTCCTTCTAAAAGGGATCATAACTTTCACTTATATCTCCTTAAGGAGCTGTTATTTAAACATGAGTCTATAGGGTTCATAAAGGTTAGCATCAATGACTAAGCCTGTCAGTTTAGGATCTTCAGTTGACTTACTCATTAACTTCTGTTGTTCTCTGAATAAAAGAGAACTGGGAGGAATATTCAGGAATAAAGCACTCTCTTGGGAAGCTGAGGAGAATTTTATTGCAATAATAAGACTTAAAGTAACTTACATTACAGTAGTGGCTCTTAATGTACCTTCAGCCGAAGTGTCTTCTTTGTACAGAAAGTCTTTTCCAACCTGAAACCACTTTCTAGGTTATACAATAAAGGAGAAAAGCTCCTTACTCTATAGCAACAACTCTGATGACAGCATTCTGTAAACAGGCAAAGGTATGAATCTAGGAAAAAGGTGCTACATGGATAGAAAATGTTTTCTCACTGTAAATAAATTTGTAAAAGAAAAAAGTTAAGTCTTCATAAATTTATTACAGAATCTTTTAAACAAAAAAAAAAAAAATCTTTTGCTACATTCTAATATAGCAGAGGGGTAGCCAGGATGATTTCAAGCACCTACCACCATGTACCAATTAATACCTTTTACTGTCTTTTAATTAAAAGATGACAGTACAGACTCCTCATTTATATTAATTGAGTTATAGTAGGGTTACTTACCATTTACTCCAAAGTAACAGATATGAAAACAAGGGAGTTTAAAGATAGGTGTTAGTACCTAAAGAGTGTGTGTGATCATTCTAATTAGGACTTAGAGAATTGTAACTTAGGACTTAGAGAAGCTTGTAACTGAGTGGTGGCTGAGAGTTGAAAGCAATGGCCTTTCTGTCTCTAAAAATTGTTTACAGGTCTCATGTCTCATAATTTCTTGTGTCCAGCTAAACAACTAAATAATCTAAAACCTCTCATTTGCCAAGAAGAAATAATTTATACCTTAATAGTTGTCAATTTTGCTGCACATACTCCTCAATAGGTTTTAGGTCACCCTTCTCTTCTCTTATCCAGGACACTCACTATTGAGTGTTCACACAGCTCTCTCACTTCAGATTCCTGGTACTGTTTCCAAAGAGAGATGTTGGTCAAGTTGCATCCAGAAATGAGGTTTCAGATATTATACTATAGTAAAACAGAGCAGGCCAATATGGATGACGTTGAAGTGGGTGTCTGCTACAGGACACCTGATGGGAAGAACAAATGGATAAGTCCCCTTACAGACAGATAGAAGCAGCCTCATCTTCATAGTCCCTGACCTTCATAGAGGAATTTAATCACCCCAATATCTGATGGAAGGAGAATACGGCAGGGCAGAAGCATTCCACAAGGTTCCTGGAGATCATTGATCATCACCCAATGAGAAGAGGTGCACTGCTGGACCTCATACTCAGAAACCAGGAAGGACTTGTTGGGGATGTCAAGGTTGAAAGCAGCCTAGGTTGCAGTGACCATGAGATGGTGAAGTCCAGGATGCTAAAGGCAGGAAGAAGGGTGAAGAGTAATCTCACAACCCTGGAATTCAGGAGCAGGCACTGTCCTGCTGAAAGGTCTTCTTGGAAGAGTCCCAGGGATAAGGTCCTGGAAGAAAGAAGGGCCCAAGAAAGCTGCTCAATAATCCAGGAGCACTTCCTGCAAGCTCAAAAGTGGTCCATTCCAACAAATAAGTAGGGGATGATCCTTCCCATCTACTCAGCACTGCTGAGGCCACACCTGGACTACAGTGTCCAGTCCTGGGCTCCCCAGTACGAAAGAGATGTGGACATACTAGAGGGAGTCCAATGAAGGCCCACAAGGATGATGAAGTGATTGGAGCAGTTAACGTATGAGGAAAGGCTGACAGAGCAGGGACTGTTTAGCCTAGAGGAGAGAAGGCTCAAGGGACATCTTACACCTGAAGGGATGGTGTAAAGAAGATTGAGACAAGCTCTTTTCAATGGTGTCCAGTGACAGGACCAGAGGAAATGGGCATGAACTGCAACACAGGAGGCTCTGTCTGAATGTCAGGAAACACATTTTTCCTGTGAGGGTGAATGAGCACTGGCACAGGATGTCCAGAGAGGTTGTGGAGTCTCCCACCTTGGAGATATTCAAAAGCCTTCTGGACATCATCCTATACAACCAGCTCTAGATGGTCACGCTTGAGCAGGGAGTTTAGACAAAATGACCTCCAGAGGCCCCTTCCAAACTTAACTATTCTGTGATTCTGTAACGTTTTTATCCCTAAAGGAGGACTGAAGGTGATATGAGACAAGAACACACTCCCATTTCATTGGCACGTTGTTCTTTCAGAAGAGCAGATCTCTAAGGGCTGGAAAACTGTCATTTCCCTTGGTACCAAATTCCCAGATGGGACTCATCAAAGGAACATGTCCATGTCAGCCCTTCACCCAACTACCCCCTTGACTGTCCTAAGAGAGAAGAAAATAAGAGTGAAGTCACTGCAAGAAACTGCATTACTTCTCTTTAAAAAAGAAGAAAAAAATACTTAATTCCAGATAGTAACCTCGTTAGTGATGGGAGGTGAGGCTGTGATTGATTCAGTGGCTGTCTGTTCAAGGATTCCTTTTGCATTGTATTACACCTCAAGATATTGGCTAAGCCCTTTGCTGTCACAGCAGTGAAAAATAATTAGAAGGGCAAGGTTCTAGTCCCTTTTCCTGTTATGGGAGAAAGGCTGTATCTCATTTTTTACCTTTTATTTGCTAGATTTCTCATTTTGTACTTAAAAATACATGAAACTTTCTAAAATAGGCATTTCATGTTCCCTTATTTAATAAAAAAATGTAATTTATAATTTAGTTACATAGCACTGTAACTTTGCATATTGTTCTAAGAAAGTTCTAAAATGCTCAACATTAAATAAGAAATCTCAAAGTCTTAGAAATCTAAAGAGAGAGCTTAAAATAAAGTAACTGTGAAGTTGAAACTTATGCAGCTACTTATTATAATAGATGAGCACTAACTTACTATGTACTCTAGTAAGTGTCTAAACCAGGTATTCAGAAGCGAATTTTGTGGACCCCTCAATTTGCAGTCCATGAACGGATTTACTGTGAAAACAAAGGCTTCCATTTACATGCCTAAGTAAAACTTCTCAAATATAATATTTTATCTCATATTCTCCCATGCAGAATATGATTTATTTCAATGTTAATAAAACCTTTTGTACTACTTGTGTTTTCTTGTGTATATATTTCTAATGCTATTTTGAAACTATCTCATTATTATTTATATGCTATTATCTTTTTATGTTAATTATGTATTTGGTATTAATATGATAGCATCATCTTTTTTATATTACTGTTGCTAAATTCTACTTTGAAAATATTAAAATAATTATTTATTCCATTTATTGCTTTTCTGGCTCCTTATAAAGTATCACTCTTCAGGAAATATATTAGTAGAGGCAAAAAAGGAAAAAGCGTCAAACGAAATTTATCCAAATGCAAAGACTCCTATTCTAACAGACAAGGCAGCTAAATTGGACCAATGTGAATCGATATTTGAGCAAAGTTTTTAAGGTTGAACTGAGATTGAAACAGTGTACAGCAGCAGATATGAGGCTGTCTGGAGTTGGTAGATAGTATAATCATCACATTCAAGGTCATATATATAATTATATGTATTTATATACAGATACTTTGACAGTGTTATTCAAAAGTGATTTGGATTTTTTTTGTCATTGCGGTTCATAATCTTAATAACTCCATTTAGGACATTTTGTCTATCGAACCAGAATCAGTTTCTTCAGCCTCTTATAAATCTTTAATACTTGCCACTTTCAAGGATAGCTACTGTATTTCTTGCTTTGGTATGATAACCAACATTATATACACTCCTCAATGTGACATATAAATTCTGCAGTATACAGTCATAGTTATAGCACCTTGCTAGATTTATATACTATTTCTTTAACAACACAGTCCATCATCTTCACATTGTTCATTGTAACCTTGGTATTGGGTATAGGTACTCATCAATATTTTTCCAGCAATAAAACTCAAATATTTTCTATATTAGTATGCCAAAGGTTTGCCCACTTAACACTTACTGTTTTATTCTTTACTGTATGACTTCTGACATCATTAATTTCTCAAATTATACTTAACAGTACATATCTAATTGTCAACATTTGTATCTTCAGCCTACTATTTCCAGATTTTCAAATTGACTGAAGAGGAATGACATCACTATAAAACAGACTTAATAAAATGGGAGTGCAGAAAAGGACATCAGGAAGTTAACCCATATTCCAAAAGGAAAACACAGGAATGAAAATAAAGCCAACGTAATAGTAAGGAAAAAAAATAAATATGTTGTAATCAACATGTATTGATATAGCCAGCACAATTGTAATCTATTGTTAATTGACCACACTCGTTATTTGTCATCTTAGCAGAAAGAATCAAAATGTAGTATCTTGTTTACTGGAAAACTATTGCATTATCTGTGTAAATGGATTCAATAAACTTTCTCTTAGAGTCTATGTTTGTAAGAACTTTCATGTATTTAGGTAATTAAGGTAATATTTTATCTCTACATCACAAGTTACTTCAATATTTTGACAAAAAAGATAAGCCATATCATCATCCTTTATTTTCAGTTTCTGTTTGGATTTTCTAGTACTTTTATCATGGTGATTTAGACTATTTCAATCAATTAGCTACTTTGCACAAATATGATGAAATTAATTTCTGTGCAGAAGTTAAGCATATTTGGCACATATTCCAAATTCTCACTAACATGTCAGACATCTTTGTCTCTGAATTTAAATTACACTTTTGTTAATATCCTCATTTTTTTTTTCTTGGTATACATTCCTGAAAGAAACAGAAAAAAAAAAATGGGTTCATTATTATAGTGACTGTGTTTGTGCCAGCAGGAATTCATACATTTATATTTGCAAACTCATTCCATTGCTGCATAAGGATACCAACCATTTTCCTTGTACCTTCCACTGGTGTACCAGGTGGAAGCTGGACTACGGCGTTCTGACTAATTTATCTTTCTTTTCAGGTAAAACTAAACTTTTCTCAAAGTTCAAATCATATCATATAGGAAAGCCAAATGTGGAAAGGCACCTGGAAACTTCTCAATTTAATAGCCCCAGTTTTGCCAAGAGCACTGGATAACAGACTGTCTTGAGGAGCATTAGTGGAATAAAGCTCTAATGCAATCAGGGAGCTATCTAGCTAATTATCAAAACACAGAAGCAACCCCAAATATGCAGTGTTGTCTCAAAAATTACACTATAAGATTAGGACAGTGGGATTTCAAACACAGTTGTTATTATCAGGAGACGTAATAAAACCTATTTCTTCCAGACATATCTTTGCATACACAAAGTATTCTTGATGATTTTTTTATCAGGTCTGTAGTTTACTTTTATACCTTTTGTGTTAATATTTAAATGTTGAGCCATTTCTTCCTTCACACAAGTCAAATATTAATATTACTCTTGTCTCCATGCAAAACCATGAAAATTATGCAGTGATATGCATGTATTTTCATTCTATTCTTACAAAAAAAGGAACACTGAATTTAACACATGTGCGCCTCTGATTTTGTTAGACTAAATGAAAAGTGATTGAATTATGCTGCTTTCCCTTCTTTTGACATACAATTGTCATCTGCTCTTAACAGAACCAATCATTTTCCTTTTTAATATTTCTGTACTACAATTGAAAATGCTCTGTGATACTCGATCCTTGTTGTTCACCTACGCATACTTAATGTTCAAATTTCTCAAGTATCATTAAAGTCTACCAATCCTTTGCCTCCTCTTTTCATTGTTTTCTTTTGCTTTCTTGGTTGTTCGTAAGAACACTCTTTATGTGTGATCTAGAAATAAAGATCTATTCTTTGTGACAGGCTGGGGCAAGGTCAATCAATTCAAATAAAATAATTCAAATTTTTTTTCTGTAGAACTGAGTCATGAAAATAATTTATTCAACTTTACTTGATTAGGGACAGTTTGCTGTATGAAAGATTTTAAGTGTCTTGATTGCATACTCCATTAAGCACTCTAATGTATTATGTTCTGCCTCACAGCCTCTACAAATAGGCGAGACAGTTCTACACATTTCAGGAACTGGGACCATTTTCACTTTATTCCAGCCTCCTAAGGTTAGTGAGACTGTCTCTGGAGAATAAAGTGGTAAAAGTGGATGGTGGGGAGAGATGGAGTCACTGGGAGGATTTTCTTCTCCCCATCTTCTATTGATATAGTTCATCTTCATGATGTAGTGCTTCTTTCTTTTTCTTTTTTTTTTTTTTTTGTCAGCAATCTTCTTTCCAGTCTTTCCTGACTGGATGAATCCCAACAGAACAAAGTTCTGTCCACTCTGAATTATTTCTGTATGTCAACCATTTTAAAATCAAATCAAAAAAACATAATTAATTTCTACTGAATATGTAGGCAAGTTCTGGTAATGAAGTTTCTTGAAGGCTTGTTAACATGAATTTAATTCCTGTTACCAGGTTAAAATAGTATGAGAAAAAAATTCTTATGCTTTTTTACCCCACAGAGTGAAAATTTCAGTGACAGAAATTTATAATTTGATACAATAAGTAATGTGAAGTTTTCTGTCCCAAGAGTAATATACTGAGTCAAGCAAAGGCATGTACAAGAGATCTGTAAATTCATTAATGGTATGGAGACACTGAATTCAGAATTATTAATCATTCCTTGTTAAAGAAAGCAAAGAGGAAACCAATAAAATTTGCAAGCAACAACACTTAAAAAAGATATACTTAAATACAGTCTGGCTTACTGCCTAGGATCATCGCACAGACCATAAATTTAAAATTAGGGTTTTTTCAAACGTAAGTTAAACAAAATTATGGAAATATGTTCATTGGTGGCTAAATATGATGATTTGGAAGAACACATCAACACACAAATCTCTTTGCTGTTTACTCCAGATGTATTGTAGGGTTTTCTTGACGTATTTCTTATTTTCCTTCCCTGCATATCTGCTGCTATCTACTTCTGGGGAGCAAAAAGCTGAGAGAGATGAAGCACTTCATCCACTGTGGTCGTACTCCCAGCAACTATGTGTAATCGTTTAGGTAGGGAAAACTGACACAGAGCTGGAAACTTAGAGGAAAGTGACCTTATATTGTCAGTAATCACTGAAAAATAATTTTTTCTTTATTTATTTATTTTTCCTTGTTAGTACTAAAATGCCACTTGCTGTTAGTACCTTAGACGCAGCATCTGATCAGAAGTGTTGCAGATAACTGTTGAGCTCTTGTCATAAAGAGATGATGAGAAAAACTATTGATCTGTGTAGGGGTAAACTCCTAAGACTACTGGAAAAAGGTAGACTCTCTTATCTTCCAGCATCAACTGAAGTAATAAGCTAATAAATTCTTTTGCAATGATTCTTCCTTAGGTAACAAAATGGAAGTCTGATACTGAATATTCTAACTGAGGTAAAAACAACATGGCCTTTTTCTTTTTTTTTTAAGCCAAAAAATTATGAAGACTTTATTCAACTATTTTGCTGCTAGCAGAACTGCCTAGACACATGAAATTATTTTTATTATTTTAAACTGAAATATAAAGTGAACCAAATGGAATTTTCATAGGTGCTTCAGACTCTTGTTAGAATCTACTTCCTGTCATGTGCCTAAATTATGAAAGAAAACAGACATAGTAGAAATCAGTAGCTTTCTTAACAAGTAAGAAAGGCTAAGGACTACATCATGCCTTAAAATTGATCCTGTAGATGTTTATATCTGAAATGGTTCCTCATTGTATTCTGTGCAAAGAAATGGACTAATTTAAGGCTTGTTTCATGTGTCTTATTCTAAATGTCTTCATTAAAAAAAGAGGAACAATATTCAAAAGAACTTACCTGTGCCTATTATCTACTCAGAAACAAAGGTAACTAGCTCAGATGTACACAAACGTAAATACAACATGTGATTCCAGCTTTGGATCTTCATATCCTTCTGCAATTGATCCTTTTTGGGAAAGAAAAAAAAAGTATAAAGAGCCCAAAAGAAGACAGCACACTCCTTTGAACAAGTCTTTACAAGTACTTGGTGTAGAACATGTCACTAAGTTATATTATTTAATGTAGTTAACTGATCAATTGACGCGAGGCCATGGACTTCACGACACAATCAATATGATCATCATGAGAGCCATTTATTGTTAGTCACACAGAAACCTTTATACTTCTTCAACATTCTATTTTTAGACTACAGCATTTATACTTCTACAGCATACTATTTTTAGATTACAGCATTACTCAATTATTATTGTTATCAATTACAAGAAAACAGAACCTTATCTATTTAGCAAAAGCAAGCAGTAGAAGTCTTATCCATCTGGCAAAAGCAAATGGTTCAGGAAGCAACTTGCAGTTACATAATTGCGGTCACACAGACCTGGGTGCTTTCCTTCCTGCATCTGCGTGAGGGAGTTTCTCTCCTCCTGCTGTTTTTCTACATTCCTGGCTTACAGTACATAATCACTATTTATGAAACACTGGGTTGTTCACATTAGGATGACCAAAGTCCTGTAAAACTCAGCAACAATCAATAAAATCAATATGCAATAAATATGGCAATAAATGTATTAATAATTAGAAAAAGAATTGACAGAAAAAAAAAAAGAAAACATGAAACCTAGAAGATTAATATAAAATTCCAAACAATAAGCCAAAATGTCACTATGAATCTTTAAGCACTAGTATCAATAATAATACCTCTTGTAGTTCCAGTAAAATAAAGCAATATTTTCAACAGAAAAGCAAAACTGGTTTATTTATAGCAAATTATTCAGAATGTTTATATTTTCTAATTAAATTGATTAATTGACTGCAGAAAAGAAATAAACATAGTAATTTTTAGACTTGTGAAACACATTGATGCCTAAGTATAAATTACAAAAATCACAATATAGATCCTCTTTTCTTCACACTGTTTTACACTGATCACACAATGCAGTATTGACCTAAGAATATTTATTGCTTATATGGCACTTTTCATGCTTTTCAGTATTAGAATCCTTGAAAAACTTGACCATATTTCCCATTCTATAGATGACATAGCAATGAAGTGAATTCCCCAGATCTTAAAAGTTCCTGAGACTATATATGTTTTTCATTTGGATCAACTACAAAATTTAATTTCAAATATTTTATGATTGAAATCTACATTTTGCTAAATGTGAAATTATTGAAAGGGATTTCTTTGCACCATTGCTCAGTCAATGGGAGAGGGGGAGAAGTAGGAGAGAATGCTATAACCTCCTAACTGGGGTAACATTTGTTACATTAAAATCTCTCAGTTAGTTGACTTCAGAGATCTACTGAGGACCAAACTCTGCTCTCACAGTTTCTCTGAGTTAGTATAACTCCATTGTCAGCTACAGTCACGTGCTGGGTTTGCTATGAAAGGAGGAGTTGACCTTGAATTTGTCATTCCTGAATTGGAATATTTTGGTATTTAGGTCTTGGACTGACATTGGGTCTGCTGCTACCATGTACAGCACCTGCCGTTTGACCTTTTTGTCAGTTGTCTCCCAGTCAGACAAGTCAGGCCTTTAAGATGTTGCTGCCTAACAGCCCAGAAACTGATGCCAGGAGTTATACCAAATGTTTCTCAGTTGAGTGACTAGAGCATAAATCTTCTACCACTTGGTCCAGACCCACAAAAAAAGAAAAAAGAAAAAGGAAATATCAGGGACACCAGTGGTAAGTACTATGCCAACAACTGAAAGTCTAGGTTTTATATGTCAGTATAATGGGAAAAAAAGGTCATTAAGAGAAACAGTTTCTAAAAATAAACCCTTTTACTTCTTTCAGAAGCCTTGCTTTAAACTATAAGCCTCGGTTAACATGAGGGAAAGCAGACTCCAAAAATCTTACTTTAAAACTGATCGAGCCAGAATACAGACAGGAAGTAGATGTTATAGTGCAATTGAATCTTCTGAAAAACGCAGAGAATGTAGTTTTGAAAAAAACAAACAAATAAACAAATAAACACAAACAAAACAAGTTGTTGCCTTGAACTGTTGCTTATTCTAAGAAGTCCATTCTCAGGTTTTTTGGCTGGTTGTGGGGTTTTTTTCTGTCCAAATTAGCAAATATCTATGAAAACTTGTCTGCACGTCAATGGTCTGTTTAGCATAAGTAACTACTAATCTGCCTTTTTTGGGAAATGAGAGAGAATTTTCTGAGTTCAAACAGTTCCTCCTGTTTCCATGTTGAGATGAGCTAATGGTTTTCTATGGTATTATTACCGCTGATATTTTTAACCCATTTTTTTTCAGATCAGAGGGAATGAAGGTGGCTTTTGCATCAAAATCCTGTTATTTATCTTTCAGTCCTCTTAGCTAAAAGATTGCTTTTTTACATTAAGTAATAATGCAATATATATTTTAATACTATTCATTTTTTTTAAGACTACAAGGTGCCATCCAAACTAGAAAATAAAAATAATGTTTAAAATGTCTGGAATTGCTCTTAGGAACTGGAATGTAATTTTTCATAATGTTAAATTGTTTTTACCTTATGTCAACCACCATTGTTCCAAACAAATCCTGGGCATGGTTTAAGACTTAGAAGGTTCAGAGGAACTATGCCCAAGAAGCAGTATGCATGTACCTCCTCTGTTGAGATGATATAAGGATTTCACAGTGTAGACGTGACCAGTGTGCGCCAGCTGGTCTTAGGGCCAGGAATGCCACCAGGAATGTTATTTTACTGGCATTACATTGTCATTAAGAGCAAGGGTAGATTGTGCGACCTGACTGCTGTTTAGATGTCTAAATCTGTCTTGCTACTCAACTCTGTTAATTTAATAGTAATTTAAAAGATGTAGGTGCTTACAATCTGGAGAGATATGGATGAGAGATCTGTCCCCTGAATGGACTAACTCTAAGACTTTTGAGAAGTATGATGTTCTGCAGTTCAGTATGCCAATGGTTGCTGATATGTTTTAAATCACATGCAAATATGTGTCTTATTTCTAGAGTAATTAACCTGTTTTATGTCTAGAACTAAGATTTTCTCTTAAATAAGGTGAGGGAAATAAGAGACCTATGCCATCTGTGAATATTTTTGCTGTTATTAAAATCTAAATGTAAATTTACATCAGCGAGATAACAGCTGAAATACTGCTTACGAGCAGAAGAGTTACATTTATTCAGCTTGATTTTCCAAAATTAAACCATGAGTTACACCTAGCCATATTAAAATATTTTCAGTTTGATTTTTGTAAAGCTAACACACAACCAAGTCTGAAGATACTAACTACAGGCACAATAACGGTTCTGAATAGCAAACTATTGGCATTTCTGGGAGAAAAGATTTTGGCTATAGCTGTGTAGGACAACTCCTACTTACGAAACAAGAGGTAAATTTGCTTTTTTCGCACATTCAAAGTTGAAACTCATGTCATATAAGATTTTACATTTAAATAAAAAATTATACGAGGCTGATTATACAGTGTGAAGACATACATTCTTACAAAAGTATGTTAAGATAGAGACTAGCACTGTGGGTTCAGCTTCAAAACAAACATTTCTACATTTAATTTATGTCTTAAATCTTGTCTGGTTCCTACCCCGATCCTTCTTTTTCCAATTAAAAAATTGGACATCTGAAGAGCCTTATATTAGATCTCTATTTTGAAAATAATTAGTGTGATGAAATCAGACCTTCAATTGTAAGCACAATTTAAATACTTACACGGTGTACAGTATTTATTTTATGCATTTAAGATAAAATTGAACTCTTTGAGAGGCAGTTAAGTTCTAGGTTCTGTAGATCTAATGCTTTTGAACCAGAGAATAAAAATGAAAACAAGAAAGGAGTTCTTGGTCAAAAAGCACCATCTTTAACTTTGGAAGAAATTAAACCAAATTATAACATTGGATGAATTTTCCTTTCTAATTGCTGTTTTTCAGACATCTTCTAGACCTGTTGAACAGATAAAATTTTTCATTGACTTCTGTCTAAAATTTTATTGGCAATCATTCTGGTCGTAATTTTTATTTTCTTTGGAGAAACATCAGAAAATTTCTGCTGACATTTTTTCTTCTGTAGACATATTTTGGAGAATAAACTTATTTTTTTTTTTTAATACAGTAAAACTTTGATAAAGAGGAATTTCCCATGTGAAAAATTGAGATAGTAACTTCAAGGCAAAATTCTGATGAACAATGATGGACTTATCTGTCTGTGTTTACCATTTCAGATCAAACTATTGCGAGCACAATGAAAATGTACTCTCAGTACAGCCTCATTGTTTAGTTGACCATTGCTATCACCATCAAATGTATTGACCCAGAATACTGACCTGTAGAAGCAATAATGGTAAACAAGTTCCTTTTCCTTTCTGGAATTGTTCTGAAGTTAGAAAAGGAAATGAGGAGCAGGAAGGGCTGCTCAGGTCTGGGAGTGTGCAAAATGCAGCCAAGCTGTACTCAATATCTGTGAGGAACGTTAAAGTTAGAGAGATGCCATTATAAATGGGCATGAAACTATTTCCTTCCTAGAGACATTGACTGAATGATAATAATAACAAAAAGTGGCTGAAAGCGGTAGGAACAGATCACTTTTTTGGTTTTGTTGTTGTTATAATTTCTGTCTATATTTCACAATCTTAATGCAGACATCCTAAAAGCAATGCCACCAGTACTTCTAGAACAGAAGCAGAATAGACTGAGCTATTTAACTTCAAAGTAAATAAAGCAGTGTTAATGTTGCACTGATGTAGGGAAATGTGTTATCACCTTTACACCGTGCCACACTGTGTAAACACAGTTACATAACCTTCTCCAAAGTCTCAGCACTATGCATCATTGCATACTATAGACATGCCCATGGTCTTCAAAATTTCTTATTCATATTTTGGTGAAAAAAAATGAAAATGAATAATATTTCTGTGAAACATTAATCATAGGCAAAACTCAAGCAAGTTCGTCAATGAACCTTTATCTTGATTTATAGTTCCTGCTGTGATCTGGAGCTTTTTTATGTGGTAACAGTCACATTGTCTTTGACCTGGGGATTATGAAGTTCTTACCATCTGCCTTGTCTCTTCCTTCTTCATTTTAATTCAAAGGGACTTATTTCCACATGATGTGCATAATCTTCTTTCACTTTGTTTTTTAAAATTACTATTTCCTGAAAAGTTGTGATCTATTATTTGATATTCTGGTTGGACCAAATGCTACACCTTATTTAATGTACTATGAAAGTATTTAAATTTAAAAAAAGAAAAAGGAGAGAAAAAAAGAATAGGATATGGAAATGTGCTGAAAATGATCAAATGCTGCCTACAACCTGGAAAAGCTGAGAGACTGAAAAGCTGAAACTAGCAGAAGATAGTGTTAAGTTAAAATATTGCTGGGATACATATTTAACTTAATCTTGCTTGCTGTATCTTGGCCAACCTTGATTAAGCGTCAAGAATATTGAGTAATCCGAATCCTGGGCTAAAACAGCCATGTGAAAGCTGCTTTGCCTTTGATGTAAAATTTATTGCGTCTATATGCTAATGACCTTATTTTAGCATCTTCAGTCATAACACAAGTTTATACTCTCATTGCATTTCAACAGCTAAACCCAAGTTGTTCCAAATTAGAAGTACCCCAAAAAGGTCTCCAGGAAGAATTTGGGTATTAAAATAATGGCATTTGTAATTTAGAAGATGACAAGTTTTCTTTTTTCATTATGTTCCACACCAGTGAAAAGAATAATGGTGCAACTTGGAAATACCATATGTAAAGTGAAGATAAATAACATAAATATCCTTTTGTGTGTACTGGTAACCTAAGAAAAGTAAACTTAATACTAAGAAAATAATTTTTGTTTGTAACTTGGAAAAAAACCACCAACCTTTTTAAAAGGTGACAAAGACAATGAAAAGTAATTTTATTCTTGACATAGAAAGTGTTTGTTTTTTTGCTAATGAAGTACTGAGACAAAAACGTGATGTATGTATTTGCTATGACTGGAGTGTGTTTTGACTGAATAGAGAGAAAGTTTGTTTTAATACTTGGGATGTGTAAGATATTCTATAAGTACAGTTGCTTAGGTTTTCTATTTTTAAATGTGTGCTTGTTGAAAACTGTTATGATTTAATGCCACTTTAGTGTCAATGTCAATGAAACTACCTTAAGCTGATAGAATATGGTATTGTAAGTTTATTGTGCACCATCTATACTTAATTAATGAATATGCAAATTAGACAATTTGAACGTAAAAAGCATATTAAAGAATTACTTGTTTGACTTCTTTGTTAAGGTGATGCCAGAAGAACTACCATTCATCTTGTTTTTGCGTTGCGGAATAGCAAGTGTGAGAATGCTTGCCTAATTTTGAAATTAATTTTGATTCTAGTAATAAAAATAGCTCAAATTTTGTTTGACATTGGAGTTTTCATATGCATATTTGCTACCTACTTTAAATTTGAGTTTGGATTTTCAGAGGACAAACCTGAAAAATAAGCAGCTTTATAAATATTGGCAATCATATATTTCATGGACAATTAAAATAACAGTTTTTCAATAAATCTGTATTCAAATAATAAGTATAGATAAATGAAAAATACCACTAGCTTCTCAGCTGAGATGTACTTTTTATGAAACTGCCATATTTTCCTTTAACAATCTTTAATTTTCTTGATTATCTGCAATAACATTTAGAACCACAGAATCATAGAATAATTTCATTTAGATGAGATCCTGAAGATCAAGTCCAGTCATAACCTAACCTAACTATAGCACTAAACTGTCTCCCTAAGAATCTCATCTAAATGTCTTTTAAACACCTCCAGGGATGGTGACTCCACCACTTCCCTGGGCAGCCTGTTCCAATGCTTCATAACCCTTTCCGTGAAGATTTTTTTCCTAATGTCCAATCTAAACCTTGCCTGGTGCAACTTGAGGCCATTTCCTCTTGTCCTATCACTTGCTAGATGGGAGAAGAGACCAACACCCTCCATGCTACAACCTACTTTCAGGTAGTTGTAAAGAGCGATAAGGTCTCCCCTCAGTCTCCTTTTCTCCAGGCTAAACAGCCCTGGTTCCCCCAACAGCTCCTTGTAAGACTTGTGCTCCAGGCCCCTCACCGGCATCCTCTCCCTCCTCTTCACTCTCTCTGGTACCTCAATGTCTTTCTTATGATGAGGGACCAGGTAGTCTCTAGCTCCATTTAATAGCTTGCAAATAATTAACTCTTAAGCTATCTACCTAGAGTTTTGAGAATAATTTATTTCAATTTTGTCACAATTAATTTACACTTCAATCATTACAAAATATTTCAACTCAACGAATAGCATAAGTAGTGTAAAATAGAATGGAATGGAATGGAATGGAATGGAATGGAAGAATAGAATAGAATAGAATAGAATAGAATAGAATAGAATAGAATAGAATAGAATAGAATAATATCTCAAGTTGCAAGTGACCCTTAAGGATCATTGAGTTAAACTCTAACATATTTTAATCAACCTTGGTTTTAAGCTCTATGTTTCCTAACAAACTATTAGCCGAAATCAACACTTTGTTGCGCCCTGACCTTTACAAGTTCAGGTAATTTATCACTATTACATAATATTTTAAAGGCATGTTTAGCAATTTACTTTCCGAATGTATTTTGGTTTTGCTAAAGTTACAGTTGCCAAAAAGGTAAATCAGATTTCAGGGGTTTTAAAATAAAAGAGTTCTGAAGATGAAAACTATATGTTACTATTTTGATTTCAGGATCAACTTGACAAATTTCAGTTGTATTATAGCTATTCTTTTCTAATCTATAAATATTTTGAATTAAGAAACCCAGACTTATGTGGCAGGTGCACTCGCCCACTCCACTCAAAAACACCAGAAATTTCTAGACCAGTAGACCACGCATGGTGTCTATGGTCATGTACACCCCCGCTGGTCAACAGTCAGAGCACATAGCCAATGAAACATCTTGACTGAGAGGCATTTCTAGATCACTGATCATATATGACGACAGATCAGATTGAACTAGGTTATAAATGGAACTCTGCCAGAGACACGATTTTAAATTTGTCCTCCTCAGAGTAGTGACTCTGCAGTCAGGGTTGGAATGCTACCTAAGAAAACTTCTCAAGACTGAGACCCCTTGCCTTATTGGTGAATGAGTGGACATTTTGAATCATCATTCCAGGGTTTGGGGATCCCCTGACTTGGCTGTGTCATAATTGATTTCCCCTTGGTATTTCAAACCTGTCGTTTACTAAATGTTTGTTGGAGCGTAAACTAAATTGATTAAGAACACATTTTATTCTTGATTAAACAATTTTGGTTGGAAGAGGAAAAATAGATTCCCCTTTTGAGTTCATCATCTGCCTGGTTCAATTTTTGTGTGCCTCTGTGATAACCTGTTTCTGTGTTTTAAATGCTACCAGTTAATGTATCTAAAAAGTGCTGGGAATTTGGGTTCTTCTTTTCATTTTTCTTCCTCTAATTGTTCAAACAGTGCTCTTAAAAAAAAAAAAAATTGTTTCAGCAATAATAAATATTCACATTGGCAAGTCAATACCTAAGAATTGCATGTATATTTTGAAGCTGCATTTGCTTTCAATGTTATTCAAATGTAGAGATATATTGACTTAAACCATGTTGTTGATACCTGTCTGCTCAAGAGGAATTTTTTTAATATATTTTCCTTTGTTCATCTGCAAAACAAACAAAGAAAATATTAATATATTTTCTTACTTCCAGATGCATTCATAAAAGGAGTGAGAAGGCTTAGTGGAATCAGTTTTCAGTCGGCAAACCTAGCTGATTTGGCAGCTGAAACCACTATTTACATTAGTTTTCCCTAAATGCATTTATAAATGACACAGAAAAAAAAAAATATATACATATATACAAAAAAATCTGTTTGCTTGGCTTCCCAATTTTTCAAGCCAAAGAAGGAAAAAAAAAAAAAAAAAGAAAAAGGAAAAAAAAAGATTGACAGGAAAAACAGCGAAACAAAAAGCCACTTCCAAGTTGTTGGGTTTTTTTAAGCTGAGAATGTGTTCTCCATAAAAATGAAAAGAAACCCACATAATTTCATTAAAAATAAAAATTTGAGAGTGCTTTTAAATGTTTGTCAATCAGTGTAGAATATTTTTTTTTTTAGAAAATAGTAAGAAAAAGAAACAAGACACAAACTATTCATTCATATCACATGGAGACAGTGTCATGAAGACGATTCATAAGTGATGTATTATAACAAGGTTAGAAAGAGAAAAATAAACAGAAGCAAAAGTTGAGAGCTACCTACTGTAAAGTGTTTTATGACTCAGTGAGTTGATGTGGAAGATTTAATAGTCAGTAAAACTGCGCAGCATATCATTGCAAGCCAAGAAAGATGGAACGGATTCTTTCTTAGATAAGAGGCTTTCTGTGTTAAATGCAAGGAAAGGTATGTCTCTCTAAATTGTAAGTTCAAAGACAGCCAATAAGTGCTTGACACATTTCATCATCACTAATGAAAAGGTATTCTTAAACCTGATGATGACTGAGATCATTCTCATCTGAAGGTAACATATAAAAATAAATAAATAAATGTTTTAAAAACAAGAGCTTTATCCTCCATTTTCCTTCCTACCCTTCCCTTCCCCACTTTAAAGTTAATTGTAATATTTTTGACGGAAGATTTACAGAGAGTCAACTGATCAGAAAACCTAGACTGGTCACGCTTCTTTGCATGATATCTGGTACCTCAAAAATTTCTTAGATTTAGGTATCTCTGATTTTATAACATATGAGGATCTTGGAAATTTGGGTTCATTCTGCAGACTTCATAATAGATATCACTCAGTGCCATGCCTTGTTAAATATTCTTAATCAATGATTGCATAATATATCGCACAGTTTGTATTTGTATTAACCCTGAGACTATAGGCAACACAAGTGTATCACATTCTGTTTGCCTGATAGCATTATTGTACTCTGGTGTCCCAGACTGCTAAGATCTGACTCTCCTGAGCAACATGCTGTGCAAATTATTTATGGCATTCAGATTGATCTAGTGGATGCAAGACATAAAATAGGCATCTTGGAATTGTGGAGTCCAAGAAAAAAGTATTTATGTGTAACTCATTACACATTGTAACCAAAATTGTCACTTCAACACAGTGCCAATATGTTTAGACTGCCACTGTCTGTCAATAACCTGCCCTTCTATGTAAATTAAAGAGATTAGACATTGAGTCTCTGTAAAATATAATTATTTTCAAGGCAGGTGAAATTGTAATGTTATAACCATTTAAAATGTAGATTCACTGAAAACTATTCATTCTTTAATATGATTAAAAAACACCACAAAATTATGTGCATGATATGTTCTGTGTTTACAGCTAAGATTCACAAGATCAAAGAATGGTTGAGTTTGGAAGGAAACATCTGCAAGTCATTTTGCCCAACCCTCCTGCTCAACCAGCGCCACCTAGATCTGGGTGCCCAGGACCATGTCCAAACAGATTTTGGGTATCTCCAAAGCAGGACATTCCACAGCCTCTCTGGACAACTTCTGCCAGTGCTCATTCACCCTCACAGGAAAAAAAGTGTTTCCTGACATTCAGACGAAGCCTTCTGTGTTTCAATTTGTGCTCATTGCCTCTGGTCCTGCCACTGGACACCACTGAGAAGAGCCTGGCTCCATCTTCTTCACAACATCACTTCAGGTATTTATGTACACTGATAAAATCTGCCTTGAGCCTTCTCTAGGCTGAACAGTCCTTGCCCTGTCAGCCTTTCCTCGTATGTGAGCTGCTCCAGTCCCTTCATTGTCCTTGTGGCACTTCATTGGACTTTCTCTAGTGTGTCCATGTCTCTCTTGTACTGGGGAGCCCAGGACTGGACACAGTGCTCCAGGTGTGGCCTCACCAGTTCTGAATAGAGAGGAAGGATCACCCTTCCTGACCTACTGGCATTTCTCCTAATGTAGCCCAGGATACCATTATCCTCCAGCATATACATGGGGTTATTCCTCCCTGGCTGCAGGACTTTGGACTTCCCCATGTTGAACTTCATAAGACCCCCATCAGCCCAATTCTCCAGCTTCTCAAGTTCCCTCTGGATAGTAGCACAACCATCTGCTGTATCAGCCACTCTGCCCAGTTTGATATCATCTGCAAACATGCTGGGGATGCACTCTGCTGCATCTTCTTGGTTATTTATGAAGATGATAAACAGAACTGGACCCAGTATAGACCTCTGTGGTACATGTCTAGTCAATGGTCTCCAACCAGACTTTGTGCAACTGATCACCACCCTCTGGGCCTGGCCATCCAACCAGTTTTCAGTCAACCTCCCTATCTGCTCATCTAACACATTTCATCAGCTTCTCTATGAGGCTCTTATGGGACACTGTGTTAAAAGTCTTCCAGAAATCAAGGTAGACAGTGTTCAATGCTCTCACCTTGTCTACCAAGCCAGTAATTTCATCATAGAAGTTTATCAAGTTAGTCAAACATGGCTTCCCCTTCATGTATTCATGTTGACTACTATACTATACATGTTGACTACATTCATGCACCTGTAAATGGTTTCCAGGATTAGTTGTTCCATCACCTTCATAGGTATCAAGGTGAGCCTGACTGGTCTGTAGTTCCTCAAGTCCTCCTTCTTGCCCTTTTGGAGATAACAGTGACACACTTTCCTCCAATCCTCAGGCACGTTTCCCAGTCAAAATGTTTGTTCAAATAATATTGTGAGTAGCATTGTAATGACATCAGACAACACCCTCTGCACTTGTGGGTGCATCTTATCACAGCCTGAGGACTTATGGATGTCCAGTCTGCTTAGTTATTCTCTAACCTGATCCTACTTCAGCAAAGGGCATGCAGTACCCTAGCCTTTTCCATGTCCTGTGCAACCAGGTCCCCCACCTCATTGAACAATTGGACCAAATAGTCATTAGTCCTCCTTTTGTCACCTATACACTTAAAACAGCCCTTATTTTCATTTTTGACATTCCTGGACAACGGTAATTACATTTGGGCTTTAGCTTTCTTACCTTCATCCCTGGATTCTTGAAGAGTGTTCCTGTATTCCTCCTAAGTTACCCATTCTTGCTTCCAACCTCTGTATGCTTCTTTTTTTGGTGTTTGAGTTTGGCCAGAATCTACTCGTTCATCAGCATGGACCTTCTGGCATTTTTGCCTGACTTCATATTTTTTGGGATGGACCATTCTTAAGCATGGAGTGAGTGATCTTTGAATATTAGCCTGTTTTCTTGGGCTCTTATTCTCTCCAGAGCCTTATCTCATGAGACTCTTCCAAGCAAACCTTCGAAGAGGAGGAAGTTATCATCAATGCAGTTTTGGATTACATATGTCCTGCTGTGCTGTCATCCCAGCAGATATTGAGGTAGTTGAAGTCCCCATGAGGACTAAGTCCTATGAATGTAGGGCTCTTCTTATCTGCCTGCAGGGAAGCTGATCCACTTGTTTCTAGTCAGATGGCCTATAGCAAGCACCCACTATAATGTCAACTTCATCTGTCCTCACACAAGAAAAGATATAGGCTGCTTTATTTTGAGATCTCATGATATATAAATCTGTATGTCTGAAATAAAATGTTTGGGCTAGATTGTTCCCCTCAACAGTGGCAGAATAAAATTAGTATGTGCTACATGCCCTGGGATGCACATGAAAGAATATAGCATGATCAAGGCTGCAAAGAATCACAGAATCACAAAATCACAAAATGTTAGGGATTGGAAGGGACCTCAAAAGATCATCTAGTCTAATCCCCCTGCCAGAGCAGGAACACCTAGATGAGGTTACACAGGAAGGCGTCCAGGCGGGTTTTGAATATCTCCAGAGAAGGAGACTCCACAACCTCCCCAGGCAGCCTGTTCCAGTGCTCTGGCACCCTCACTGAGAAGAAGTTTCTTCTCAAATTTAAGTGGAACCTCTTGTGTTCCAGCTTGAACCCATTACCCCTTGTCTTACTGTTGGTTGTCACCGAGAAGAGCCTAGCTCCATCCTCGTGACACCCACCCTTTATATATTTATAAACATTAATGAGGTTGTCTTCTGAAGGAGCATCAGATCATTGTAGAGGTTACAGGGTACCAAACATGGTGTAATGTCCATCCCATTGCCTTTTGTAGAGATTTAGATATCTTAAGGAACATAAGTTGGAGCAGTCCCAAATAGGCTTATGCAGTAAGCTGACAATTAAGTAGTGTGGACTTAAGGGGTCACGACTTGCTTCACAACTCTCTTTTATTCGACAGCACAGACACATATGATGGGACCCAGTTAATATGATCCCAGGAATAGGACTGGACAAAGGCAGTGAATATACCAAACTTTATACTTTCTATCCAACTCACTTGCAGACCAGAATTACAGGGCCAAATTTTAATTTGCATATAAATAACAACTTCTTCTAGACAAACGGGTACAGCATTGCTGTCATCTTCTAGATTGAGTGCTACGCTTGTTTTGGGAGACACACAATTCTCACTTGTTGGTTGTTGTTCAGCCAGTCATTCTACCTTGCTTGTAAAAGGATATAATGATGTCTGCTTCTTCTTGAAGTGATTTAAAAAAGGCAGTAAATAAGTTTAATGGTGTGTCAACAGGATAAGTATTTTTATCTCAAGGTTTCACAAAATCTTATAAGCCAAAATAATTATTAAACACCTAGATCTTAGTAAGTTTTTGAAGTTACTATTGATGACTAATGTACTTAAAGAGATATGGACATATATCAAGAATGATGGAGAGACATTTGGGAGATATTAGTGCGTCTAGTGCAGAATAGCTCCAGACTGTTTCTTAAGTATCTAATTCAGTCCAATACCACAGTTTTATTTATGTATTTATTTATTTGGATGGTTGGTTGGTTTTTTGCTTATTTATTTATTTATTTTGTGTGCACAGTAGTTCTATGTGGTGTTAAAACACTGACATAATATTTAATTTGTTTTAATGGTGCTTCAATATTATCATACATTACCCACCAACTTCATTAGGAACTGCTTGGTATTTAGCTTTTCTGAAAATTAGTGCTACTCAGTGAATTTTCTGGGGATAAAATCTAAGATCAGACTTCACAGACTGAGATTCAGCTCGTCTAATAATCACCTACATCTCCACAGCCAGTGTTTCTTCCTAGTTAGATATCTTTAAAGGCCTAGAACCTCAGAAAGAATCACTGGTCACAGGGTTATATGAACATCTTGTCCAAATTCATTTTTAATAAAGAATGTAGTAGGAAAGAAAATGTTGTAAACTTCAATATTTTTTTCATATATTGCACAATCTTCTATGTAGAACTAAGCAGAGAACAAAAATCGGGTAACTAAAGAATCTATACATATTGCGGGAAGAGAACAGATTTTATGCCATGGCAAATGGCTATTTACTCTGCTACGTGTTGGGGAGAAAATAAAGAGAAGTCTCTAATTTTGATCACACTCTTCAGTCTCCTCTGGCAAAAAGGCAAAATGCCCCAGTCCATTTCATCTAACTTTATGTACCTGACAGAGGCATCTAAATTAGGAGAATACTTTCCTATGTCTATACTCCCCATATATCTTGGATAACTCCAGAGTTTGTCTCACACACGAAATGGATTTCATTTCATACAGCATTTTTCTAGCCACTAGCAGATATTTGGAAAAAAGTTTGTTGCAACTCTTACTGTCCATGAAAAAACTTTCTGTCAAAAAGTTTATTTAAATAGGCATTTAAATAAAAATAATAGTAATAAAAAGCAGCTCTGGTTGCAGTTTCAACTGCCTAGGCAGCTACCTTGTGACCTGAAAAAGTTGAATACTGTATTATTTTCTTCTGGTAGGTTTCTTTTACTATGATCAGTCTACTTTAGATCCCTATTGAATTCTGACTTCTTGTACAGGTCATTGTTTTTTATTCCCTAATAGTTCTACTAGGGATGTGCAAACTTAATATATTTCTAGCATTTACTGAGTTTGCCGAATCACAAGGAACATGCACATGTTTTATGAATTCTCAGGTGGGTTACAATGTATAGAAATGAAAACAATATATGTGATGTCTGTAGAGTCAGGTGGCAACAAAAAGACAAGGAGGGAAACATTAAAAAACCTTGTTTGTTTTTCATGGTGACTCTCCTAGGAATAAATTGACTATGATTTTTTTTTTTTTTCCAAGCTTGTAAAGTTGTGGTTCTGACTGATGTTAAAGGTATTGTTTCCCAAAGGTGCAGCTGATGAGTACTACAGTCATACAGAAAAATAAAATACCATGCATATTACACTTCTATTTACACACTGCAGAGTAAAACTTAAATATATTTTTGAACAGCAGATGTAGACAAAGTTAAGTCATTACTGGTTTCCAAACATTTGCTTATTTTAAAAACACATTTGTAACTGCTTAAGAAGAGAGCAATTTTGCCTAAATTACCTCCTAAACCCTCCTACTGAATTGAGGGTTCAGAGGAATGTCAGATGCTAATTTGACTGAAAATTAGCTGGAAACAAGAGTAAGAAGTTAAGTTATAACCATTTAAGAGGGTTTTTTTACTCATTATTATTTACAAAGCTTTTTAAAAGTACTACAACCCTTATCTGTGTTTATTTGGTGTTGTTGATACCAACTAATGAACTTAACTGTTTTGTAGAGTTTTAATGATTAAGTTTAAAGCATTTTTTATACTCTATTAAATACTGAAAACTTTGGACACATCCAGTTGATTCTTCCAAGAAATCACTCACTCAGCTCCGAGCCCTCAGACTTGTTTTTAATTCAAACCACAAAAAGGAAGTAAGAACCTGGGCATAACTGAAGGCCACAACTGCTCCAGATGGTTTCTGTGGAAGCCCTAGAGGTACAGAAGGGCACCAGTGTGCAATTTGGTTCGTAGTTTACCACTAAGCACTCATGAACACTGATTGCCTGAGGCTTCTGTGTGGAGAAGGTGTGAGTGGATTATGGAAAATGATATGTTTATGACTATTTCTTGGCTCTTTGGTTCCTTAAGTCCCACGAAAACAACATATGGGAAAGTTAAGACCCCATAGGGATGTGAGCGTTCAGTAACATTTATGATGTTCACAGCATTTCTCATAGGGTTAGAAATAAGAGCTAGTCTGCTCCTAGATTTATGTTCAGGATGGTAAGGTACTAGAGACGGAGTTACTGTGAGCATCCAGAGTTTCACTGGATACACCTATATTGTTAAATAAAATAGTCTTATTTTCTGGCATTAAGGATTGCTGGCACATCACAGCTCTCTTTCTCATCAGAACAGAGTGGCTTTTTCCATCTTGCCTGCTGGCAACCACCAATGGCCTAAACATCACCTGTAAGAGTGCTCGTTCACACAAGTCAAAACCATGCCAGAAGTGAGAGCTCACTGTTAGAAAGTGAAGAAAATGCCTAGGGTTTAGATCTGTGTCCTGGTTCTATTTATTTTACTGATAGGAACATATTAATTAGGCTCAAATCTGAGGAGTTGGTGTGTTTTGGTAAATCAGAGTTTAGATGCAGTGATACTTCTGATTTATTAAAGCAATAGCAAAAATTGTATTGCACCTGAACACAGCTTATGGGAAATAAATCACATAAGAATGGGAG
This sequence comes from Caloenas nicobarica, assembly GCF_036013445.1. NCBI lineage: Eukaryota > Metazoa > Chordata > Aves > Columbiformes > Columbidae > Caloenas > Caloenas nicobarica. The sequence goes on from NC_088245.1 coordinate 180,021,872, forward strand.
AAAGAATATATTTTACAAACTGCAAATACTTTCAGGTTTTTTTTCTTATATACTTTATAACAGGATCTGAATTTCTCTTTTCTTTCTTTTTTTTTTTTTTTCTGAAGCAGGCATTTATTCACCTAAATGAGGGCTGACTCTGCTTTTAAATTAATCATTCCAAATGAAAAAATGAAACAGTCATTCTTTGATGGAAATGAATCATGTTTTCTTTGTAATGTTTTGTTAGTATTAGATGAAGTATATGAAGAATCTTCAGATTAAGCATAAATATGAGATACAGGTTTACTGGGACAATTATTTCATTTTTTTAAATTTTGGTTGTACATCTAACAGAAATGGACACATCTGCATGTGACCATGTCCGTGATGAGATGAAAACTTTATCATAATGGGCTGCCTTCTTTATATTATCTGTGATAATACAAAAATTATATGCTTTTCTATTTCTTCCTCACCTTAGTCCTTTCACTAAAGGAGTGACCTAACAATTTAGAGAATAAAAATAATTTTAAAGATGTGGTCCCACTAAAATTCAAATTTTGAGAAGAAGGTGAATGACAAAACTGTCCATACCCACATTGTGGTTTAACCCCAGCGAGCAACTGAGCACCACACAGCCACTTGCCCACTCACCACAAGTGGGATGGGGAACAGAATCAGAAGCATAGAAGTGCAAAAACTCATGAGTTGAGATAAAGGTAGTTGAATAGGTAGAGCAAAAGACGTGCACCCAAGGAAAGTGAATCAAGGAATTAATTCACCACTTTCCATTGGCAGGCAGCAAACATCAGTTTATTATCAATATTATCCTCATTCTAAATCCAAAATACAGCACTATACAGTCTACAAGAAAGAAAATTAACTCTATCCCAGGTGAAACCAGGACACTACATTATTTCAGATTTTGTAAGTCTTTATTTTTGGGATTTCCTAAAAAAATTGGTCAAACCTTTAAGCTTTTTTTTTCTGATGTGTTTTTCATGTGTCTGTCTTATACTGTTTTCAGTTGTTTGGGTTTGTGTTTTGACAGACAGAAAAGGCTAAATTTCAATATAAGTCTAGAGAAAAAATACATTGCTTGCTTTGTGTTAATCATACAGTCATTTGGCAGAGAGCTGTAGCTTGTCCATGCCTTGGAGAAACAATTTTAAATTTGGCAGCATGCTTGCCCTGCTACCTGCAATACTCCCTTTTGCCATCTCTGAGAAAGCTCTGTAGAATTCAGCTAAGCTGCAAACCTCAGAAAATTGTAGGTTGCACATGTTCAGGAGGGCCTCAGCCTGTAAAATGAAAGAAATATATGTTTTAACAAGAGAAATAAAGTTTGAGCTTTTCCAGGGAATGGAACAAAATTGCTTAAAATGATGAAGACTGTAGATGCAAGCAGCAAACAGGCCTGTAATTGTTGGCAAGATAAAGCATTCAGCCTCTCACATTGTTGGCTTAAGTCATTGAGCAATTCAGCCTATGTATGTTATGGCTATTACGTGGCTCCTTCTATACTCAGAGAGATGCCTGTAAAGTCCAAATTTCGGTGCCTGTAGTGTAAATCTGATTGATATTTTATTTCCTTGATCTAATGCATGGATGATTCCTGACACTTTTATTCCGGCAGAAAGGGTGGAGATCAGCAGTGGGCCCTTTATGTTTTAAATCCCACCATGGTCAGCTTCTAGAATGAAGGAGACACTTTTTGTGTGTGTCTGTGTTTACCCTAATTCAATGGTGTTTTTACAGCCTCACAAGAATAATGTATCTCAATATTATCCTAAAAAATCATAATTAAATGATGTTAGTTCTATTGTTAGAGAGGAAAACATGATAACTTTATTTCTAAAGGTTCAAATAAAATAAGGCAAATTATATGCCACCATTCAATATTTTAGATATCTGAAGCTAGAACTAATCTAAAGATTTCAGGGTCATGATGACCTTAAAGGTCTTTTCCAACCAAAATGATTCTATGATTCTTTGAATTGTTGCTTCAGAACCTAGGGGTCTGGCAAAATTGCAATTCAAGGAAAAAAATATATTAACAAATCAAATTTTCTAATTAATAATTCAAAGGATAAAGGCAGCTTTCCAGCTTTTTCAATATAGAATATGAGAGCAAGAGTTTATGATTCAGAGACAAATGCTTGTACAGTTATTTTATCATAGAAGATCATAATACCTGGCACATTGTCAACTTTTGCATATAGATTACTAATTTATAGGTGGCACTTGAACTATGCAATACATATTGATTGATGTGTTCTTGTATGATAGAACATTTATGTAATGAAATAAGGAGAAACTGTAAAAGAAGGGAACAAACAGAAATCTTGAAATATCCTTACATTACCTTGAAATATCCTTACAGCAAAATCTCAAAATTTCTGTGAATATTTAAAAAGAGATAAATTATAGTAAATAAAAAAATTCAATTATTTTAAAATGATTTGATGTTAAGCAATGTTTTATATGTTTAAAATCATTTTCAAAGAAAAAAACAACTAAAAAAACCCTCTTTTCATTAACTCTTGTTAAAGGAATTGAAATTTTGTGATGGAAAGTGAGAGGTGTCTGAATTTCAGAAGCTGAAAATAATGAAGAATGTATTCCTTGCCTGGTCATATCAGCTCAAACATTTTAAATACAAGGTCTGGCATCACATGGCTCATTTTTACTAAGCTTTGGGAATATTTTAACAGTTCTAAATAAAGTCTGGTTGAGAAATGCCAATAAATAGCAAGCTATGTTGTATGATGACATCTCTTAACAGTGGAGGTGTGTTCAGGATATCTGTCTACGGGCAAGAACCCTTTAAATAAGAGTCTTTTGCTAATCCATTTCATTTAGGCAGAAATAGACCAGAGCAATACTAATGCATGAGTGCTTTCAGTAGGAAGGTGTGAGGTGGAATCTGAGAGGGAAACAGCACATCTAGTAGCTTGTATCCAGCTATGGGCAGTTGTTTCTAGAATGAACATCTCTTTCCTTATCCAAAAATAAGCTCTATCGACATCACTTTTGTCTTAATTACAAATTATATTTCTATAGCAACACCATTATAAAGTCACACCCATAATCAAAGTAGTAACATTGATATAAAGGATATGCATTCATAGGCCTTAGTTATAATGGTGCTAGGCAGGTTTCTCAATAAAATTATGTAAAATTGATGCTGAAAGAACAATTCTGCTGGTATTCTTTTCAGCCTACCCTGTCACCATACTCAAGAAGACAGTGTTTGAAACTGATGCAGGAATTGGATGATGCAGGGATTGTGCAAAGCAAAACCAAGCTCATCTGAATTTTTCAAGTACTTAGTGAATAAAAACACAACTGTAAATATTTAGGTACTTTCTCAAGAAGACCTATAATATTTTATTCAAAACATTTTTAAATGTTTCCCATGTATCATTTAATGGAATTTCTCTATAGAGATTTAGTGGCTATTTAAACTGAGATGAAAGATACTCCCAGAGCTGACATGTTTATGCTGACTTTTATTTTTACAACATTCTATCGATGGGATTCAGACTGCTAAATCTACTCACTGTAGCTGTTCTTAAAGGTATTTTTCAACTTTTTTTGTGTGGCTGGTTTTGGTTTTGTTTGGTTGGTTTGGTTTTGTGGTATTCTTTCTTTGTTTTGTTTTCCTTTCCTTAGGTTGTTACATTATGCATCTGACACAAATGTGAATTTAACAAACATTAAATTTGCTAACCGTGGTACTCTGGAGACTGACAGATTTTCAGCATAGCTGTGTGAATTGTATTGGAGTTAGTTTTACAATGGTCATGGTCTATCAGTCTGCTGAGTGAAAGCAGCAAAAGCTTTTTCATGCCTCTTTGCAAATAACAAAACACTTGATCTAGCTATCTTTTCCCTAAACCTCTATATTTTATTCTTGCCTTCCTGTTTTTCTTCCCCAAAACATGAGTGCTAACATCCTTTCTAGTACAGCAGAGATTCTGGTGCTTCTGGCTGCTCTCACTAATGGACGGGGTATGTGCTTAGAGCAGTGACATGGCATGCTGTTTGGAGATTTGCTGGAATCTTGGTCCCACTTCGGCTTCTTCCAGGAAGTAATTTAGCCTGTGTTATCTGTTCAAAACTTGCTGCACCTCTGTGACACATCGGCACACATAAAGGCAGCAGGGACAATGAGCAGCCTGCTATGGCTTGGGTACTTTACCGGTGAACACCTTTAGGGAAGCAGAAGTGTGATCTAATTTGTTGGATTTGCCTAATGACTACACTGTGTCATTAGGCACAGTGAGTGCCTATTAGCTTGCTGTAAGCTCAGTTTGTCTTCAGGATAAACCACTCAGCAAACTGGTAAAGCTGGCACCAAACTTACCTGGTAGACCATTCTTTCAGATGCAATTGTAGCTGCAGCTTTCAAGGGAAGAGGGATAATTTCTTCTGGAGACCCACTTGTGAGTGATGTGATGCATTTGGGCAGAGATGCCCAGGACCACACAGGGATGTTCCAGCCCCCAGGAGTCCCACAGCAAAAACCTAGGTGGTCCGTGCTGCTGCTTTTAGGTGGTGCAAAGGGCCCACCCCTGTATGATCCCCTCTCCCCTTGAAATTCAGAACCAAAAGAAGTAGCAAATCCCACAGCAGAAAGCACTTAAGAGCTACCTCATCCCATCTTTGAAACCATAACTGCTCAGAAAAGTATGTAAACATACACTGTAGGAGTATTCTTCTTTGTCCTACCGGCTCAAATGTTCTTTCTCTTGATCTTCACTCTATGTGAGTGTGCAACAGACAGGATAACGTGCCGAAGAGGGGAAAGAGCATAACCTAGAGATAACTTGGCAAGAGTGGAGACAGATGGCTGATCTGAAAGCAGCAGAGGTTTGCTCCCAGAGTACCTCCCAAAATAGAGTTTGTTGTAAAGTAGAATTGCCCTTTATAAACGAGGTGTATTGCTCTAAAGTCTGGCCATCTGATTATGGGTGCAGACGGTCTGTTACTGTGGGGATTTAGAGGTGTAAAGGGATACATGACAGGTAAGTGCCCCAGGCTCATGTCTCAGTGGCCTAAGGTTACACAGGCTGGGTTCAGTTTGTAATTCTTTTTGAACAAGTATTTTTTTTACAAGACTACTAACAAGGATGTCAGTACCATTGTTTTTTGACTGTGTAAGTTATGGATGCTGCTTCAGTACATAATGGACTAAGACCAACAACAATTTTTATATGAACCACAGAACAACCTCAGTTATTCTGAATGATTATGATCACTGGAATATTTAAATATCTGCAATGTGTTATTCATGTATATGTATATGAATCCAGGTATTTATAAACTTCTGCTTACATATATATACATATCTATACAGAAGCTTACAAATACATACACACAGAGGTTTATAAATTCATATGTGCTTCCATAGGTAATCAACACATACATACATACATACATTGGCAAATGAGGACGTATTTCTTCAGGCAGAACTGCTTTTGTGAGAGCACTACAAAGCAAACTGGCCAAATCACTCATCGTCAAAAAAAAAGAGTAATGATCTTAATAAAGTTATGCTCAATAATCTATGTGTTTAATTATTACACTGAAAAAAACTCCAGATTTTATGCCATCAATACATGACATATATTTATATATGCTCTTTGTTTACCAAGTAATATGATTGACTTTATATTAAAGACTTGGCTTTTTAATGCACAGACACTGTTTTAGCACATTATCAGAGACTTTACAGCTCCTTCTGAGCTGTGGACACCTGGGTTTACAGACGCTGTGGCACCTGACTTAAAAAAAGTGAAAAATGGCTCCACTACTATATTTAAAATGCATTAATATATATAAAACAGACTTGAGACTTCTTCTGTCCTAATCTCAAATTCAGTGTAAATAACTTTAAATATAACCACATATGACATTGTTTGTTATATTGCATTTCACATTCAAAATACAGTATAGTAAAAAGAATACTTTGCTACCATAGAGAAGACTGTATTTATTAAAAAGTTTGAAATAAAATGTACTTATCTCTGAAAAATGATTCTTCACATCTGCAAGACAACCTCTGTTTTTCGTCTCATGTTAAACCTTTACAGTTATACTGATGTTGTTGAGATTTGGGGAGAGAAGACGTTAAAAGCCTGAGTAATATTATTGTTTATTTTTTCCAATTTTTTTTAACTGTTCGTGCAAATTTTTATTTATTTATTTGTTTACTGGTATTTATTTGAGATAGTGGGAAATATTTTCAAAAAAAGAAGCTTACAACCTTTGGACATTATTATTAAATAATATTCCTAAAATTTGCTATAATATTGATTTTTGTAAGCCTTTTGATGTCAGGATTTTAAAAATAAGTATTTATACATATGTACAAAGTTTGATTCTCTAATTTGAATAGAACAGCCTTTAGGATGTTATACCAGTAATTAAATACTGAATTATTTTTTGTTTTAAATTGGTCTGAAATTTCTTACCCTAGCATTATTGCAGAAAAGAGATGAAAGGAGGTGTTTCAAATTAAGAGTTTTATAAATGAATGTGCTTACTCTATTTCAAGTATACCTTATTGAAAACAATGAGGCAGCTCAACTGCTTTAGGATAAATCCTTAGAACATTTCTACACTGGAGATCATATTTCACTGTGGGGGAACAGGCTTTACTGACCCTCCTCCAAAAATTCTCCTTCATTTACATCACCCTTAAACCTTGAAAATTTTGCAATGTATCATAATAATTGAATTATATATTAAACCCAATAATAGTTATCACCTTTATATAACAGTGCAGGTTACAAAGGCAGACCAAAGGAGTTGGTGCCACAGCTTGCTTTCTCTCACCATTTTCCTTCTATAGATTGCCCACCAGTGGCTTCTGTTTCTTTGCTTCTGGTTACCTTTGTGTTAATTTGAGGAGTATTCTGAAGATGTGAATTAACAAAGTTGCTCTCAGGTACTCATACTATTAAAAATAACAAAATTATCAAAACAAACAAATTATTTCTTTGCAAATAGACTAATCTTCTTATTGATTGATTGATTGATTGATTTAATTTTCTTTATTTATTTAGCTGAATTACCTGCAAGAAAAAAAATTTTGAATATCAGGCAGCCAGGTAGTTGGAAAGAATACACTGTATGAATTTATGTGCATGCAGTATGAGAAAAAGTACAAGCATACTGGGGTCTTAAAGGATGAAAATACACTTCAGGAATCTCCTCGCCACTAGGACAATGTCTTCACATCTGTGTGTATATTTTTGGAGCCCTTCAGGATGAATTATTCTTTAGAACAAGGACAGAACAAGGTTTGCAAGTAGGGTTTTCGTGCCCAAAAAGCTGTCTAATTTTTCTGGTAATTCCAGGCGATTAATGGAAGATGATAGATCTCCTTACAAACTTTATCGTGCCAATGTCCCTAGCCCTTAGCAGCTAGAACAGAATGCCACTGTACTACAGGGTGTTATTTTAGCCTAGTAATGATATATGCAGTTTAGTCTTTTCAATAAGTTTCAGTTTTCCCATGAGCACCCTGACAATCTAATACAACCTCATACAGCTAGCAGTAATTCTGAGGGCATAAAGCAAAGGTTTTCCTTTCTTTTAATTAAAACTGCCAGAAATAGGGAGAATTTTATATCAGCAGTGCTGTTTTAAAAGAATAGAGACCCATTTCTACTCTCAGTGTCTTAAGTGGAATTGCTGGTCAACAAAGAAGAATGCACTTTTTTTTCAGAGTCATGTAAGGGGACCTAAAGGCTGCAGTGAACCAGCACAATGCCTTTCATGGCTGGAGCCTGTATTGAAATGCTAAGACCGTGCTTTAAAGCCTATTGCACATTAAATGCCCCATCCCTGATCCTGCACTGCTGAAAGCAATGGAAAAACTTTTGCTGGTTTTGCTGAGTGCTAGACTGGTCCCTGAATTACTTGTACATTCAATATGTTTAATTTTCTATATCTATGAGGAAATTAAAAAAAAAAAAAAAAGTCAGACCCAGGATTCTCAGTACTAATGGAAAATGGTTAGAACTGTTTAATCCTCCATGAATCCGAGAGGATTAAGTCACTAAGTTACTTACAATACAGAGAGTAACTCAAGTTTTTACAGAAATACAGTTTAGTACTTAGTGAAATCATCCCTCCTTCGAAATTCAGCCTTGTGATTTCGTAATGAACAGAACTAGTTTTCTAGTCTATTATATGTGTATACTAGATGCAATATTTCTGTCTGTATTAAGTGTTCAAAAGGACAGAAGTCAATAATAAAATCTGTAATTTAAGACTGAGCACTAAACCAGAAGTTCTTAAACTGCTTACAGATACCAGTTTATTAAGCAACCATTTGTTATAGTTTTGTGAGAAAGGTACTTGGGGTAGCAGAAGAGTGGTGCCTTATTTGTATTAATGCTGAGGAAGTTTTAGCTCTAATTCTCCAAGCATAGCCATTATAACAACCAGAAAACATTTTGCTCTTGAACAGACAGATGGTACCTAATGTCATCTGATATGTTGTTAATAGGTATATTCAGACTCTTAATTTATCCTTTTTATTAACCATACGTATATTTATATTATCTGTACATTAGAAAATCTGTTCCTAACACATGTTCAGAAGGCTGATTCACTATCTGCACTGGCTTGCTTATGTTATTTTAAAGCTATTAGGCCTAAATTTGTCACAGCCTACAGGTGTATCTTGAATCTCATGCTACCCTTTCCAGACATAATTTTAAAACATTGCTTTAAAAACCCTGGGAGGCTCCTGAGCCATTCTAGATTGGGATAATTCGTTTTCTTTATAGCACATTTCATAAGAGTGTGCCCCATTGCAGTAAACAAAATCTAATCAATACAATCCACTGAAATTTGACTTCTTCACCCTTAGACTTGGTTGGACTGTTTTTTCATTTTATTATTATATTTTAAATTACTAAACAAATGGTGAATACATTTTTATGTGTTCCCTTACAGTTGGCTGCAGTTGTTTTGGGTAATCACTTAATGGTGTAACAGATCTTTAATTGTACAACATATATAGACAAGAAACAAAGTATTCATAAATGGGCTCTGTTTTTTATTTAATACTAGAATGCTCCTGAAAGAAAAAGGCTGATAATGCTTGATAGAGTCAAGTAAAACACAAGATTCTTCATTGCTGTTTTAGTGTTGTGTTCCAATCCGGCCAAACGGTAGTCCTGCTGGCCTTGTCTGGAATACAATCAGCCATTACCAGATGTCTGAAAAGCCACATAGTGCCTTTATGATGCAAACATCTATGAAAGGGGCGAGACCACAAGTGGACTATCAGTCACCCTTTTGAAGCAAGTAAGTATTCTGCTTATGGTGGCTTCATGTTACAATTATAACCAAAATATTGAAAAGTTTTCTGTGTTAAGCAAAGATTGAGCGAAGAAAGCTTGTCATACGGTCAGTCAGGTGGGAGTCTAAAGCTTGACTACTTTCTGTATTGTTCATCTGTAAGCTTTGGCTCCATTAAGGGCATAGGGTTGAGTTCTGATTCCTTTTAGAAGGCTGATTCTCAGCATACTCAGTGTCTTAGTGTGCACCCAGGTGCTCAGTCTTGCAGCCTGCTGGGTCAATAAAAATTGACTGTCATATGCAGCAGTGCGTCAGTTTGTCTTTTTCTAAGCGTAAGGTGGACACTTTAAGCCAAGCTGCAAACATTTCAACAGACAACAATGCAGGCAAAAAATGTACATGTTTCAATGTAGATCCATGCTACTAAATAGAAGAGGGGTAAGAAGAAACCTTGAACATTACATCTGCAAGTCTATACCTATTCCAGGAAAGTAAAAAGTGATATGTCATGGGTACAGACACACAACTGTGAAACCCACAGTGTTAAAGTGCTAGGAAAGTACATCCCATTATTTAGTCTGTGCCAATCACCACTCTGCAACAGTACTTGACTATGATTTGGTCATTCACATGGGCTAAAGGCTGTTTGCAACAGGCAATGTGTTGTGGCTAGCCTGATTGGGAAGGTAGGAGAGTTAGGTCTCTCTCTATAAATGATGACATGCTACTCAGGCTTAGGACCAAAAACCAGTTCTTGGCACACAACCATGCTGTACACGAAGTGCTATTGCTCACTGCGCTTAATTGTCATGTTGGTCCAAAGCTCAGGTTTAATTTACTCCAACTAGATCTCTCCAAGGCAAATCTGATCTAATGAGTCAATGTGAGCCTCAGACAAGCTTTTTCCAGATGACTTCAGGGCCAGGGATTAATCCCTGGCCTGCCTTTATTCATCAAGTTAAATCAAACTATAATTTATCTATTTTAAACCTGTTCTGAAGTCTATTTCAGGCTTTGTATTGTAGGTACAGCTGGTGAAGTTTGGAGCTACAACGTCATCTGTCTTCTGACATGCTTATACAAGGTTTTGACAGAATTCCTTCTGTTAATGGAATGCTCAATAAACACTTATTTCATTACTTACTTGTGACAAGAGGATTAAAAAGGTAGACAAGGATAACACAAAATCATGCCTGCTCTTCTTTCATTGAAGTGAGCTTTGATAGATGTATCCCACATCTACTAAGCCATTTTCCCCAAGACCATTCAGGGGAAATTAAATAAAGATATTGCTCCTGAGCTATCCTATGCTCTCCGTTACAGATTCAGTAGTCTTAACACAATACTGTTCTGTTTGTTGCTTAAGGCCTCAAAATTCAATGGCAAACCAGCACAAAATTTCCTATTAAATGACCACACATTAAGAAGAAAAAAAAAAAGGATTTTTAATGTCAAAGCCAGATGCTAAGTCCCTACACATAGCTGAGGCAAAACAAACCAACGAATCAACCAACAAAATGAAGCTAGCACATCTAAGGCATCTGCAATAGCCATCTCAAAGTCTTCTCAGTTTTACTGATAAGCTCAATCCAGGATAGAAGCAGTCTCAGTTGGTTGTTCACTTCCCAGATTCAGAAGATGGGTCAAGTGCTTCAAGTTCAATAGTCTGGATATTTGCTTCACTTTGATGAATGATTTCAGTTCCAGTCATAAACATGAAATTCATAGAATCATAGAATGTCCCAAGTTGGAAGGGACCCCCAAGGATCATCAAGTCCAACCCCTGTCCCTGCATAGGACAACGCCAAAGTTCACACCATGTATCTAAGGGCGTTGTCCAGTAACTTCTTGAATACTATCAGGCTTGAGGCTGTGACTCCTTCCCTGGGGAGCCTGTTCCAGTGCTCCACAACCCTTTGGGTGAAATAACTCTTCCTAATATCCAATCTAAGCCTTCCCTGGCACATCTTCCTGCCATTGTCTTGGGTCCTAATTCACTTCTGTATTTTAAAAATAATGAAAGTTTGAATATTATTTATACTTTATGAAGTTTCATAAGTCTAAAATTGGTGCAACATATGTGATAATACTTCCTTCTCTGCAAGTACTGTAATCTTCTAGCCTAGAATAGAATAGAATAGAATAGAGCAGAATAGAATAGAATAGAATAGAATAGAATAGAATAGAATAGAATAGAATAGAATAGAATAGAATAGAATAGAATAGAATTAATATAACCACATCTAGTAAAGGCTACAGGCTGTGCAATGAGCTTGCAAGGTCTTAGGACAGAAGCTGGTCAGGATTGCTTTGTCTGAACTTTTCTTGACTTGTCTGTAGCTTTGTTTTTATTTGGTTGAGCTGTAACAATTTTTCCTCTGATCAGGAGGTTATGTATAATTTGTTTTGCATATCATTATATGATGCAATCATAGTTTTATAGAGATAGTAGTGACAAGTAGCTTTTTCTATGTAGAATGAGATATTTATGGTTCTGAGATAATGATGTAGAGAAATACAGACCTGGTATGATAGTAGAAGCCTGGAGAAGCGGGGATGCAGCACAGAAGAACACAGGAGTGGGATAATAAAGGATGGAGTACAGGCTGGAACTGGAGACCTCATGGCTGTAAATAACTCACCCATGGTCAGTTATAGAAATACAGGTTTGGAGCTAGACAAAACTGGTCTTAGAAGTAATGAAGAAAAAAGAATGAGTGTCTAACATACCTAAAAACTATCATAGATATTATATTCAGATATCATATGTAACTGCAGACCAGCAAAGAAAGAGAAAGTTGTAAAATCATTTTAGCAAACATATTAAAATTATTCTTAGTGAATCCCAGAGTGAGGAAGAAGGAACCCTCAACATGAACATCAACCATATTCTTCCTGGTGAAGGGCTCCTTCTGCTGACAACTCACTGTAGCAGCCCCTCCACCACCACCAGCAGAATGAAACTGACTCCAGGACTCAGAGAAGCAGAAGGAGGGATAACACCAGGAAAAATATAAAAACTAAACCTGTCTGAAACAGTTTTAATTGTATTACTGCTATTACTGATACTTTTTTTTTCTATAGAGAAGTATTATTTCCTTTTCTATAATAATTTGACCTGGAATTAATAATGCTTCCTGCATTAGGTTGTTAAAATAGCCACTACGCTAACAATGAATTATTGGCTTTATACATAAAGGATGTTTCTTCTTTCCCTTTAAACAAGATTTTGAACATAACAATATTGAACAAAGTCTGAACTGAAACAAAAAAAAGAATGATAAAAACTTCTAGATTGCTGCAGCTGCTTATTACTCAAATGTGTTTTGCTCCTTCTTTCGAAACTGATTACAGATAGAAAAGCAATAAGGATCAGCTTGGTTCCCAAGATGCAAAAACACTTAGTGACATCTGAGAAGGCCTGGGGTATCCAAGGTATTTATAAGAAGTTGGTAAGTATGACATAAAACCTATGAATGACCTGCTTTCCCTTCTGGACTGTCAGCAAGAGGCTGCTTAGGATAATCTAGGGAATCTCAAATGGCATTAGAGGTCTCTGTTCAGGGAACTTGCCCCTTAAACATGCTACTAGATCTGACTTAGAGGAGACCACTGGAAATTCAAATTCTCTGAGTTCTGAAGGGTTTTCCAGATAATATTTGACCCCGTTTTATTTTATAATACCTCCAGATAAAATATTACCTTGGAAAAGACTGTATTCTGATACCAGTTTAAATTCAGCAAAAACCTCACAGGAATGCCTTACTGATAATTAAGGTCTCAGCCTACTGTTGATTTTGTGTTATTTACCTATAATATTAATTTTCAAATTTTGCAAAATATAAACTCCACCACAAACATGATTTACCCTTAAGTACTAGCCTAAACTTTTTCCAAATTTTTATCAGAACTTGGAGTTCTCGTTTCATGCCAGATTCTGAAGCTTCTTTGTTGCTTTCTTTAACTTGGTTTTCCATAAATTTCAAGTATGAGAAATACTGTTTATGATGAGGAAACAGAAACTTTTGAATATAACACAAATTGCAAGGGATGTTTCTTAGGCAATTGCTGGTCAGAATCACCTTGCTGAAAGTGACATCACTTGTGATAGTAATATCTTTGGATTAGATTAAGAAAAGACTGCTAACAAGTTGTCATTCTGGGAGTTTTTGTGCTTTTTAAAAATAAGCAGAAGAAAGACTTTAAATGTTTTAATTTTTAAACAAGATCTTTAATTTTTAAACATTAAAATTCATATTCTGACTGTAAATTTGCATAAAGGCTGGACAAAGATTGGCTTTACTGTATCTTTCATTCATATTATGCTAGCGTTGCAGGGACATGACATAATTTTTAAGATGATTACCATAACAAGTTAGCTCAGAAATGTCAGCTTAAAAAAACCCAAAACTTCAGTTTGAAATACAATCAAAGTCAGTATCACAGAATCACAGAATCACAGAATGTTATGGATTGGAAAGGACCTCGAAAGATCATCTAGTCCAATCCCCCTGCTGGAGATGAGGTTACACAGGAGTGTGTCCAGGCGGGTTTTGAATGTCTCCAGAGAAGAAGACTCATTGTAATGTTTTTCTCCATGTGCATTTTTGGACTGTTGTGCTGAGGGGAAAAAAAAAATCTTTTAATAATTCTGGTTCATAACTTCAGGTCAATGTTATTTTTGTCCATTGACTGTCATATTAGCTGCACATGATAAAAAAAAATCTGTATTGTATGTTGCAGAGCTATTTTCAGACACATTACAATGATAGCTGCCTGATTTGGTAATGAAGTAGAAGACAGACCTAGAAGCCTAGATACAAAGGGTCTTAAAAAAACCCCTTGATATTATTGAAGATGAACTTGCAATAAAAAAACCCATTATTTATTCCATTTCCTCATACAAAACAAATTTTAACCAACAGCCACCACTTGCAGGTTAATGGCACATTCAACTAGTACTTTCTGGGGTTGAATAAGTCCCAAATGGAGTGAAAAGAAAGGGGACAATCTGGCACAGGCCCTGCTGTATACCAGCTTGTCAGCACAACACTGAGAAAATTTCCAGTAAAGACAGTCGATAACATGGCAAATGACATATGCAGACACTGTTACTGACATTGTGAAGAGAGTAATTATTTTAAGGCTTCCAGTTTCTCCAGTCTACTAGGTGTATTATTTATTTTCTTTTGTAACAGGGATATATATTCTTGTTTTTCTCAGACCCAATGGGGTGAATCCTTACATCCTTTATCTGTTCTTATTCCCCTGGTCTCCATGCAGAAATTTATCTTGGAAAAGCCAACTAGAGGTGTGAAGGTTTGATTTCAAAATCTTACAAAGATCAATGCTTTCATTTCTGTGTTTACAGACTGTTTTTTATATATGGATACCAAAGAATGGATTTATTACTTGAACTTTATAAAAAAGGTGGGGTATCAGAAGTATAGAACAAGCAGTTTACTAGGGTGTAATGCTTATATCAGCACTGTATGTTAATTGCAGGATTTATTTTCAAATGAATGTGATATTTTTGCATGTTTATCTGCTTTTAGGTAAATAGTAATTTTTTTGGCATCCTGTACCTTTAATTTAAGTTTTCTAACATTGTTTTTGTCTTTTCAATTGACAGACCTACTTATTCACCTTTAATTTTTTCCAAAGATAATACTATTTTTGTTAAAAGTATTCATGAAGAGTTTATCTTCAAAAACATTAGGCACCTCAAAATGAAGGTCTTTATATGATTCTAACCTGTCACAACTAGAAAAATATAAAATCCTTAATACTTCTTAAAATTTAAGGCTGAGTGTAAAGTTGGGGCTATAAGTCCATCACTTATTAATCTTGCTCCTTTGCATCATGAGTGACTTAGAAATATCATTTCAGCAATATATTACTGTATCCAAGGTTCTAACACATTAGCCCATATCAGCTAATTGTGTACCCAACCACTGTCCCCTTTCAAACATTTCACAGGTTACACTACATGCATTTAAAAAGTTAAGAAAATGTGAAGGTTTGCATGTCAGGGCAAAAATCATCAAATGGATGATATAAACAACAATGTTTTTTTCTTAACTGTTCTTTGCTGTATTGCATCATATCTGTGCAGTTTGCAGTAATCATCAGTGTTTGAGGTAGTATTTTGGAGTAGATGGATCATTGATCTGTTTTAGAATGACAGTCTGGCACTGCAACTTGTTACCCAACTGCATGTCTAGGCTATCTTCCTTACACATTTTCACATTTTGTCCTTAATAAATAAACAAATAGATAAATAAACAAACTCAGATCACCTTTCAGTCTAATTAGTCTAATTCTAGGGGGTTTTTGTTTTGGTGGTTTTTGTTCGGTTGGTTTTTTTGCTTGTGGTTTTTTGTTTGTCTTTGTTTGTTTGTTTGTTTGTTTTCCTTATTAGAGTTGTTTTTGTCTCCTCTAGTTCTACATGTGTTTTCATAACAGTACTGATTATTTTAAATCTTACCTAAACTGTGTGATGTGAATGCTCTTGCTGATGCTATTTTAAAATGCACTACTTTTATAAATAGCTGAAAATCATTAAACTACCAGCTTTAAGCTTTAAAAAATTTCTGTATTACTGGCAATTTAAAACTTATTTTTCTTAAAATCTTTTCAAGCCAGTTATCTTTTCTCCTAAGACTCCTTTTAATATTTATATGTTTTCTTCGGCCTTCATCATAAAACTAAACTGTGATGAAACTCATCCCTCATTGGATTGAAGAAAGATTTTTCTCATCTGTTAGCCAGCTTGACAGCAGCTTTAATATATTTTCCAATGATGGTTGCAAGCATGTTGTTAGAACAAATGCTTACACTTTTTAATATAATTCTGATCAAGTAATCTTTATGAAGGATTAAAAGGCAAAGGCCTGTGGAAAAAAGGAAAAAAAAATCTAGTATAATGGATTCATATTCTGCCTTGCAAACAGTGTGTGAAATCTTTCTTTTAATTCTACTTTAGTAATTCACTTCTGACCTGAAGCTTTTGTCATGATTTAACCTCAGCTGGCAACTAAGCACCACACAGCCCCTCACTCAGTCCCCCTTGGTGGGATGGAGGAGAGAATCGGTAGAATAAAAGTGAAAAAACTCATGGGTTGAGATGAGGACAATTTAATAGGTAAAGTAAAACCCACACACACAGGCAAAGCAAATCAAGGAATTCATTCACCACTTTCAATCAGCAGGCAGGTGTTCAGCAATCTCCAGAAAAGCAGGGCTCCATCACATGTAATGATTACTTAGGAAGACAAACACCATAACTCCAGATGTCCTCCCTTTCCTTCTTCTTTCTCCAGCTTTTATACTGAGCATGACACAATTTAGTATCAAATATCCCTTTGGTCAGTTTGGGTCAGCTTTCTTGGCTGTGCTCCCTCTCAGGTTCTTGTATACCTGGCATAGCATGAAAACCTGAAAAAACCTTGACTACTACTTGGCAACAACTAAAACATCAGTGTACTATCCACATTGTTCCCATTCTAAATCCAAAACAGAACACTATAACAGCTTCTAGGAAGAAAACAAACTCTATCCCACCCGAAACCAGGACAGTTTTTCAAGACACTATATTTAATTGAAGAAATGGCTCATACAAATGTGACTGAATATGCTTTAAAAGTGTAAACTAGCAGGAACAGTATAGATGAAGATACATAGAGATTCCACTGAAAGGAATGTAAAGACAGAAATTCTAAGGATCTCAAAGCAAAATTATAAATTGTTTTTCGAGCAGTTTATATTTCAACTCCTTTCTTGATAGAAGATTACTTCTTTCAGAATAAGTGAATAACTGTAGCAAACACCCTTTCCAACCCTAAGTTCATAGTGCTGAAGAGACTAGTTTTCAGATAAAAGGCACCATAAGTAAGAACAGTCTGAGCTTTGTCTGTTCCATATTAGAAACTTAAATCAGGTATTCAAATTAATGCATACTCTCAGCAATGGGACTTACACACAGATTTTCCACTTATAGGGCCATTATATTGATTCTACTTCTCAGGCAACTTGGATATGTTAAAACAACAACTAAGTCACTTAAAAGTGACTGAGCATTATCTTTTGGGACTTTCTTTTTGTTTCCCTATAATCTTATTAACAAGCTGATCAGTTATGAATGCTAATAAGAATGTACTTCTAAGCATCAGATCTGAATGCTAATAAGAACATAGTAATAAGAAATACTTGGTAATATTTACTCATTCCTAACAATAAGCATGTTTTCTTCAAACATGCATTCTAAGAAAGTCAGTTGTAGATATTGTTAAAAGACTTAGAAGGATCAGTTTTTCAGGTGTTGATTAAACTATTTACTTATTTGAATATTTTCTCAAAAACATTGTCAACAATACTGTGAAATCAATGGTCATGTTCCAATAGCAAGAAAAATGCAGTCGTAGGCAGAAGTAGTTCACCATTTTGAAATCAGTGCTATAGTGATTTATACATGATACAAGAACCTGTAAAACATTTATCTCACACTATATATATATATATATATATATAAAGTTCCTATCAGATTTTTGTGATATCCATAAAGATCATTCTCTGACTACTTAAAATGAAAATCTTTGTGAGAATCAGAAGGTGATCTTTTAGGAAAGCAGTTGAGTGGTACTGACCAAACAACACATGTGATGCTTTGACCTTACTCAACAACTAAGCATCCACTACTGCTCACTCTTCCTGCAGTGGGATGGGGGAGTGCCCTGGTTTTGGCTGGAATAGAAATAATTTTCTTCCTAGAAGCTGGTATAGTGCTGTGTTTTGGATTTAGTATGAGAAGAATGTTGATAATACACTGATGTTTTGGTTGATGCTAAGCACTGTTTATATCAAGTTGGACTTTTCAGTGAAGAGGCTGGAAATGCAGAAAGAAACTGGGAGAGGGAACAGCCAGGACAGCTGAGTCAAACTGGTCAAAGGGTTATACCATTCCATATGACACCATACTCAGTATATGAACTAGGGAAAAGTTTGCCAGGGGACAGCTGCTCGGGAAATGGCTCGGTATAGGTTGACTGGTGGTGAGCAATTGCATTGTGCATCACTTGTTTCATATATTCTAATTCTAATTCTAATTCTAATTCTAATTATTTTCCCTTTTTGCCCTATTAAACTGTCTTTGTCTTAACCCATAAGGTTTACTTTTTTTTAAATTATTTTTCAAATTCTCTCCCCCACCCCACTGAGGTGGGGGAGTGAGCAAACAGCTTTGTGTGATGTTTAGCTGCATGCTGAGTTAAACCACAACAGGGAGAGAATTGGAAGGGCAAAAGTGAGAAAAGCTCATGGATCACAATAAAGATAGCTTCACAAATGAAAGGAAAAAAACCTCTACAATCCAAACAACAGGTGATGATGCAAAGGCAAGCATCACCACCTCTCACCAACAGACCGATGCCCAGCTGGTCTCCAAGCAACTGCTACCTTGGAAAGACTCCACCTCCATTTTATTGCTGAGACTGATGTTGTATACTATAGACTATCTCCTTGGTCAGGTCAGGTCAGTTATCCCAGCTGTGTCCCCTCCCAGACACTTATCCACTCCTAGCCTATTGCCTGAATGAGGGCAGAATGTGAAACAGAAAACCTTTACACTGTGCAAGTGCAGTTCAGTAACAACTTAAAACATTGGTGTGTTATCGACACAGTTTTGGTCACCAGTCTAAAACATAGCACCATACATGCTGCTATGAATAAAATTAACTCCATCTCAGCCAGACACAGAACAGCAGGCTGGTGCTTAGTCTTTGCAAAGCTTAAGAAGTAAAGGTAGATTTTACATTACAATTAGCAGTGTGCAAACTTTAAAAGATTGAAAGATAAGACAAGTCTAAAATATTTTGGGCTGCTGTCCAGAATTCAGCTGATTCAAACACATTAGTTTGTTTTTTTTTTCTTTCTCCACTCCCCTCCCCTCCCCACTAGCCTTAGTAGATCTCACAAATATACAACATGCAGATTTACATGGATCTCATGAGCTGACCTAAATTATAATTACATCATCTCAGTCAGTGGAAGATCTTCCTTTAATACTGATGAAAACTATAATGTGGGAGAGACTGGAGTCTTTGTCATTCATATTTTACATTAGGAAACTGAGACCCTGAAAGTCCACAGCAGAGATTCTCAAAGTTTCCTTTAATCACGGGTGAAGATTTGGGCATTTAAACAGTCTGGATGGATATGACCGCAGAAGATGCCAGCGGAAGTCTGTGACACAGCCAGGGACAAGAGTCACTGGTCCTGAGCTATGTATGTAGCTGTAAGGTCATACTTGTGGCTGTCTTGTTTTCTTACTGTTAGGGGGAGAAGATAAAGATGTTCTCAGTGTCTTGTCTTTTTCTGGAACCATCTCTTTTTCTGATCAAGATGAATAACCTAATGTCTTCTCCAGTACACATAAGATATCCTTGAACTGTAGTAATGTCTCATTGTCTTTTTTCTTTCCTGCACTTTACAAGGCAAAAGGATACCTTCTAATGTTTGAAATGAGCTGTTCACAGTGAAACATGGAAGGTTTTTCTCCACCCAAGAGAAACTAAGAATTGCATGGTACCCTGTGAGGTTTGGATCAGACAGTAGCCTGAGGATTATTTCAGATTTAAAATATTCTTCAGTTATATTGTTAAATCTACTTGCTATGTCAAAAGGTGAGATGTAGGTCAGCAGGCCAGGCACAGTACATCTTCATGTAAAGGTGAGGAATTTATTAAAAAACAATGAAGGGAAGACCACATTTTAGTTTGTTAAACACAAAGAGAGGACCTTTACAAGAGGGGAGTAATTGGTTATCTCTCAGGAGCAATGTCATATTTGGAAGTATTGTAAGAAACAGTTTCGATTTCACATGAAAATAAACCTGTCTGAAAGTTCAGAAAAGTTTCTGTTTGTTCTTGCTTTCTCGAGCTTTCATTACTTCGTCTGTATATCATTATAGCATTGCAAGTAATCTGTGCCTCATGAGATACTGGTGCTTTTTTGATGTCTCTGAAGAGAAAGACCTTCCGCTTGGGAAATATGGAACTTAGGCAGCTGCAGCAGCTGCCACTTTCTTTCTAGTGCATCCCACCCTGCTGAGCTGGTGAGACATCAGCTCAGGTGCTAATGTTGGCTTGCTTTGCTGATTTTCCTAGATTTCTTAGTGTTACAGACTTTAAGGATTGATTCCCGGAATTTCCATTTTTCCTTCCTTTCCCTTAGTCTACAAGCTAACAGAACTCCAAAGACATCCAAGAACATGCTTGACAACAAGGGATTTTTGTAAATAATCCAGGATCATTTCAATACAAATTAATGCCCTCCAGCTAACTCATATTTTATATGCCAGTGGTACAGAAAAATTACATTGGTATGTTTGAGGATTTGAAGTCAAAATTTTTGACTGGGAAATCTAGAATAGTAATTTTTAATGATTTCTTTTTATGACTTAGCATGTAAGGATTCATAATTTCCTTGATCAACAATCATTTGACTTTGTGGCATTTAACACATGCGCAAGTCAACAAAATGTCATCATACTTTGTACACTAGAAGTAGATGCTGAGTGCCACAACACTGACATACTAATCCGTATTGGGTTTGTGTGGCATGGTTTTGGTAGCAAGTGAGCGACAGGCGTGGCTTCCCCTATGTCCAACAGAGCCAATGTCAGCTAGCTCCAAAATGGACCCATAGCTGACCAAGGCTACCAGTGGTAGTGCCTCTGTGATAACATATTTAAGAAGAGGGAAAAAAACTGCTGGGGAACATCATCTTAAGAGAGGAGTAAGAATATATCAGAGAAACAACTCTGCAGACAGCAAGGTCAGTGAAGAAGAAGGGGGAGGAGGTGCTCCAGGCACCGGAGCAGATACTGCTCTGCAACCTGTGGTGCAGACCATGGTAGGGAAAGCTGTCCCCCTGCAGCCCATGGAGATCCACGGTGGAGCAGATATCCACCTGCAACCTGTAGAGGACCCCATGCTGGAACAGGTGGATGCACCCAAAGGAGGCTGTGACCTGATGGGAAGCCTGCACTGGAGCAGGCTCCTGGCAGGACCTGTGGACCCATGGAGAGAGGAGTTCCACACTGGAGCAGGTTTGCTGGCAGGACTTGTGACTCCATGGGGGACTCATGCTGGACCACTCTGTTCCTGAAGGACTGCATCCTTTGGAAGGGACCCATGCTGGAGCAGTTCATGAAGAACTGCATCCTGTGGGAAGGACTCACTTTGAAGAAGTTCATGTATGACTGTCTCCTGTGGGACTGACCCCATACTGGAGCAGAAGAATGTGATGAGTCCTCCCTCCAAGGAGGAAGGAGCAGCAGAAACAACGTGTGATGAACTGACCACAGTCCCCATTCCCTGTTCCCCCTGTGCTGCTGAGAGGAAGGAGGTAGGTCATTTGGGAGTGAAGTTGAGCCTAAGAGGAAGGGAGGGATAGGGCGGAAGGCATTTATAAGATTTAGTTTTATTTCTCATTGTGCTACTCTGATTTGATTGTCAAGAAATTAGGTTAATTTCCCCAAGACAAGTCTGGTTTGCCCATGACAGTGATTAGTGAGTGATCTGTCCCTGTCTTTATCTTGATCCAAGAGTATTTCATTATATTTTCTCTGACCTGTCAAGTTGAAGAGGGCAAATGATAGAGCGGCCTTGGTGGGCATCTGGCGTCCAGTCAGGGTCAACCCATCACATATTCCAGTTACTAGACAAAATGCAAGTTACGGTCAAGTTGGAAGAAGAATCTTGCAAACTGCAAAACCTCAAATATTTGTGGCATCTGAGGTGAGGAAACTAAAGCCTTTGTCTGGATTCTGCATTGCAGAATTGCAGCATTGCAGCCTTTTAGGACCTGAAATCCACTGATGTTCATTACCCAGCTGTACTGAAACACCAGCTGAGCCCATACCTACGGTGCATCTTTTGCCACTAGAGGGCAAACTTATCAGAGACACAGTTGCACGAGTGTTAAAATTGCTGATTTTATTTGTGATTTTGCTTAATTATGCATTTTCGTGAGTTTGGGCTGGTGAGTTGCTTTTCATGAGATTTAGTAATACGAAAAAATAGTAAAAGGTGGGTTTTTTACTTGTTCACTTGAGGTTTGGGGGTTTAGCTTTTCTGGTTTCTGTGTTTGGTTTTTCCAGGTAGAAGATCCCAAAGGATCTCAGACAGCAGTTGAAACATCAAGAATCGAATTTTAATCACTTTCAGGAAAGTGGGGGGAAGGAAGAAAAAAGGAAGATAAAAAAATGTGGAAGGAAATTGAAAATATTTAATCTTACAATTTTCAGACTATATTAAAACAAATGTTACTGGGACTAAACATAGAATTTCAACAGAAAAAGGCTGTAACCCTCCCATAGACAATCCTTCCTAAGAAAATAAAAACAGATTGCATACTAAATACATATTTGTAGCCAATATCTAGTCACATACAAATGGTCATACACAGTGACTGACATTCGAAATCTGGATTTAATACTATGCAGATCAAACCAAAAAAAAAGCAGCTTGTTAACTTTATATAGAACATAATGTCTACTCAATTTTGACTAGAAAACACGATGAGTTTTCCACACGTAATCACATACTCAAATAGAAATAAAAATCAATACAGCCCTGCTTTTGAATATAATGTCGCATTTACTGGCTAGCAAAAAAAAAAAAAAAAAAGCTAAAAGATATTTAAATACAGCATAAATATTTCATACAGTATTGCAGTCTGGATTACAAACTATTTGAAAGACTTCAGATTTCAAATAGTGCACAAACCCATACAGGACATCTTTCATTCTACAGTAAGCTTAGGCATAATATATGCATCCTGACATGTAGCATTGATTTTTCCTTATGTACGGCTGTATTAATTTTTAAAGTTCACATAAATGTGCACCTTTCAGAAACAGAAGCAAGCAAACAAATAAGATCTTTAGTGGAATCCTCCATTATGAAACTTTTGTGAATGGATATGTGCATTTAAAAAAATAATACATTTTCACATTTTTTAAAATAGATTTTTAAAGGATAGCATGTTCTTTTATATATTGATATGTACAGAATTTACACGCACAATCTTGCTTTAAATTTTAACTCTTTTTCAAGAGAAGAGTGTATTTCTTCAAGTGATATTTTATAAATTCAATAGCTGGAAGCAATCAGCTTTTAATGCCATTTTTTTTCATTGAAACAGTAAATAAATAAAATAAATAAACACATTCAACCCTGTAGCAAGTTCATTACAAGCAAGTTTAAAACTAGTGCCTACAGTGTATTTTCAATAGTACCAAAAGCAACAGAATAAATATTATGCAAATTATTTAGAACTATTCATCACAATGTAGGAAATACAATAAGGCAACATATTCTCTTGCAAACTTAAAATGCATGGCAGTCTTCTTCATCTATCTCTCTGGCTTGCCCAGCCCGGCACCAGACTTTCATCAAATTCTAAAAAACAGCTCAAGCTTTTACAACTTGGAATTTTTATTGTCACTGCATATATTGCTGCAGAAATACAAGATGGAAACGTCACTTTTGTAGTGTGACTGCTAATTGACATTCCCATTACTACAGCTACACAAAACATAGACAAACATAGATTTTCCTCCCAAGTGATATCCACTTGCATTTGATAAGCTTATTTATTCTGTTAAAGGGATATTTCCTCCAGACTCTTCAAATTTTGTTTACAGAAGAGTAGGGATGCTTCATAACATTTAGGAAAAAACCCTCTGGGTTGATAATTGATTATGTACATGGAGGAGGGTGTTTGGTTGGTTTGGGGGATTGGGTGTGCTTTTCGTTGTTGTTAGTTTGTTGGTGGTTTGGTTGGTTGGTTTGAGACTAATAATCCTCTTAAAGGACTTTAAGCAGAGATTAATGTCATCTTAAAAACCTCCACCTCATTAATGTTTCTTCTGTTTTTTTTAGAATTAGAAAACAAAATAATGGAAATGGAAATTCCACTGACTCTCTCGTGAAGGGGAAAACAACTTCATTTACTAACCAGTACAAATAAATCTAATGTTAATTAGACCATTGCCCTATTAAGGCAAAAAATAAAGCCAAATATTGACAATTTAAGTGAATAGATATGCTGTTATTTACTGTCAGGGTCTTGTATAATCAGCAGTTAGTTAAGTTAACAACCAGTAGAGTAAGCTTTGGACTACTTCAGATATTTTACAGCAGGTAGTCCAGAATCTCCTTCCTTGATTTGCTGAGACTGGAATGAATGCAAAAATGTCCTGTAGACTTTCACACATACAACCGAATTGTCAAACCTAACGTGAAAATGGAGTAACAGTTACAAGGCTGCTTACTTCAGTTTCTGTGAGGCTGAATGTATAATGGAAGCATGACAGCTATACCTTCTCAGCTGGGCTGTGAATCTGAGAACTTAAATTCAGCTTTGAAGAAGTGATTCACTCTTACTCATAAGAAAAGATTAAGTTTTGTGACAGCATTTGACAGAGAGTGGGATTAGGTGAAGATGGTAAAGAAGAAACTCTCTTTGTAAATGTACACTGTAGAAAGTAAGCTGCAAAACAGAACAAAATTGTCACTCTTTAAGAACAGCACTTCAGGGTGGTAGCCACAGAACATCTTTTCTACCATTACATTTTGTGCTGATGGCAGTATTTGACTAGCTGAGCAGTTGATCTCCTTCCCCTGGAGACTGTATCTGATTGCTGATCTTGTGAATGAAACTAGTATGAGTACTGTGTATTTTTACTGTTGAAGATGTCACAAGGCAAAGCACAAATCCATAAGTTGTCTATGAGTCAGTAGCAGAGTGACATTACCTACAAGTTCTTTTGAAATTGCAAAACCAAAATGGTTTTTACTGATAAACTGTCATATATAATAATAATAATACTAATAACAACAATAACAATCATAATGATCAGGTCTTAAGCATCTACAGTTTGGAAAACAAATTTTAAATCAGCTCTTTTTCCAAAAAGTCTACTGAAGGATGTGTCTTAAAATGTAAAATAGAGAGAGAAAATTAATTAGTTCAGAGATAACTTTTTTCCTCATTTTTTGCAGCCATATTTTTTCTTGCATTACTTATTTGTCCTTATGTTAACCAACTGGTTATATTAAAGAAAAAATTTAGATGCAATTTTTAGGTTACAAGGGCAAGACATCTACATAGTCTCTTAGTATACCAGATAGAAGTGGAAATATTGATTGATCATCCAGGAACACTTACTGATGTTGTTCTGGTGATCATGTGAGACTCGAAAGCAAAGATGACAAAATCCACCTGCTAAGATTAGTTAATGTATTCGCCATTGTCAGAGCCAATCTCACCTCAGTTGTTAAACCATTAAGTATTAAGTGTCCACACTCAAAAAAATATCTTCAAAATATTCTTCATAAAGAAGCAATCTCATTTAAAGGTAGATTGCAATTCTGGATCTAGGTGTTGGACCTGTGATCTGGAAAGACAATGTCTCTCAAAAGCACTCTTTTAGGCATATTTTTCCTGCTTTCTTAATCTCCTGGGATCTTGGGACTGGTAGTGTTCTTTGTGTCAGTGGATGAAATAGCTCAGTCACCATCTCAGCTCCTCCGTTCGCAGCAGCACGTGTAGGACATGGCTGCCATCACCTCCTCATCCACCCTGTCCACTGACAGCCTCCTCCAGAGAGACAGCACAGCAGCTAGCATCTATCTCAACCTCTGCAGCCAGGCATATGGATTATTTAGGATGTGGTGTAATCAGAAGATTGTTCATTTTTATGCTTAATTAGTCCTTTTCTAAGATAATATGATCTACTCCTTACCTCTAGAAAAAAGAGCAGTGAAGAAAAAATTCTAAAGCTTCCCGGCATATAACTTTCAGCTAACCATGCTCTAGGTAAAGGTCCACACAAGTATTCTTGAGAGACTGTCAACACTGATATATTGGCCAGAATGTTCATTGTTGAGTGAACAAGACATGTTCTTTATCCCAGGAGCTGCGTACAGTTTTCTCAGGTTCTACCAACTCAGAAAATAACAGATCAGAAAAGGGCAGATAATACCACTATTAACAGGCTACCAGACAGATCATGTGGGTCAATGAGTATATAGATAATGTAGTTATTTTAATTATTAGAAGTAATCACCTATTACAATTTTTAACTACGCACTGAGGGTATAAATATTTTTTTTCTAAATCTCACTCCTATCTAACTAGTTTAGATAAATTCCCTCAGTAACTCCATCACCATCATCCATCTTAAGTGATCTTCCCCCTCAAACCAGGAAGTACTTATTTAAGTGGCATCCCAGATACTGGGAAAGACAATATTATATAATAGTGACATAATTAAGGTATCATTTTCAGTGAGTAGTCTTTTGCAATTTTTCATTATGTCATTTAATACTTGGTTATGATTAAGTAAAAGCTGGTACAATGGAAAAAAAGTCACTATAGTAGTCTTAGTCCAAGAAATATATATATATATTTTTTTTTTTCCTGTGAATGCAGAACCCTTTATAACATTTAAACACATTGCCTTAAGGTCTAGTAACCAGTTCAGATACAAGTTTCATGTCTCACTAGAAAGATAATATTCACTGGTCTAGCAAACAGATCCTCATTTTAGTTTGAGGTTGTGCTCATCCAGTCTAATTTTCTGTAACAGATAAGGCACAGAATTTTCCCATCTAATTCCTGTCTGCTGCCCAGAAACTTAAAGATAAAAACTCTGTGTAAGACAAGTTGCACAGACTCTTTTCTACCTTTGCTTCCACTGCTTATCTCAAAAACCACTTGGTCTAGAAACTTCACTAGGTGAATTGTGCACAAGGGTATATGCTATGTGGCTAATTTAAAAATTATTTGCAAAGAAAAAAAACCCCTAACTTCTGGATGCTATGTGAAATCCCTGCAAAGATAATGGTTTTAATGAAGAGCTCTTAACAGCCTATGGGATTCACAATCTCTTTGCTCAGTGTCACAGCAGATCATGGTAGCATACATGCCCAATTGTCACTATTTACCCAGCACAAAATCCTTATTATTCAGTATTATCCTCCAATTTATCCTCACAAAGGTGTTTCCCAAGACAGTATATTTCAAAGGATTTAGCAGTTGGTCTCCTGCC
This sequence comes from Caloenas nicobarica, assembly GCF_036013445.1. NCBI lineage: Eukaryota > Metazoa > Chordata > Aves > Columbiformes > Columbidae > Caloenas > Caloenas nicobarica. The sequence goes on from NC_088245.1 coordinate 180,049,296, forward strand.
TTACTTCCAAAATTCCCTGACTCAGAGCTTTAAAATTTTTTCAAGCACTTTGTGTAAAACTTACAGAAGTATAAGTACCTCAGTGAGGTGTTTGGATGCTGAAGCAGTATACCTTGAAGCACTGACTCAGCAAAACACTTATATGTGTATTATTTTCTATATACTTATCTGCCTTCATAACAATACTTAGAGCTTGTGCATTTTATGGAGAAAAAATCATCTTTTTTTTTCAGTGATACAGGTTTCAAAAGTGAAAAAATTGTAACATATATTTATTCACATACACCTAGAATCACATCATATCAGAGTATAGTTCGTCTAGTGCACAGTGTGACATGTTGCACATCTATCTGACCAAGGATGTTTTAGAAGAAGATACAAGGAAACCTGTAATAGAAAAATCTGTTGATGCAGAAATTTTTTCTCATTTCAGGCAGATACCTCAAAGCATGAAAGTCTACTCATTTTAAAAGTAACCATGCATTTTCTCATGGTTCATGTAGAAAGCTGGGCCTTCCAGTTCACCCTGCCTACTGTATTTTCTTTTTAATTTGAATGCCAACAGTTTTGGATTATGTATGTTCCTGAATTGTGCTGAATGCATTTCAAATTCTGAATTAAACAAAACATACTGCTAATAAACTTAAACAAAAAACAGAACAATAGGCCTAAATTTCTTCACAAATATCTAGATATCAAATGTGATTTGAGAATTACTACTTTTTTTTTGCTTTCTGTAAAGACTTATAAACTAATCCAAACTAATGTACACCATGAGATAGCAAATATTTAAATATTTGCCTTAGTTGTGTGATTTTGGTCCTAATTTGCAGCTTGAAATTCAATTACAGTGTGGATTTACCCCACCAAAAAGTGTGCATTTATTGCAAATCAGTGTGCAAATAACATGAGCCCTGTGATCGTAAAGTCTGTTGCATTAGTGAAAAGAAATAGGCAACTTAGGCCTAGACCTTACGTATGCTGAATCAACTGTTAAGCTTAACTCTGCCCAGTGATGAGAGAAACTAAAATGACAGGATTCTTTAATGAAGCTTTCAGTCAGACGCCTAAGCTTAGATGTGTTGTTTCAAGGCCTTTGTCTCCTGTAATGAAATTCAGTATATTCTGATTCAAGGAAATGGGATCCATGATAATTTCACTATCCTGTGTTACAAGATTACAAGTGTATTGATCTGTACACACAATCAGTCTCACATAGCTTGCCCAAGATTTGAATTTAAGAGATTTCTAAGTCTCTCTTAAAAAGATTTTGTAAATTCGGTAGTGTGCTAATTATTTTGTCCTTGTCTTTCTTTTTAAATGTCAGTGAGAAATAACATTACACCCCCTCAAAATCTTTCCCAGTTGACATTATTTTATGTTGCTTTTTAACATAAGTACGCTCTTTAATTAGGTGGTTCATAGGGTACTTCCTTTGACTTAAGAACTGGTAGTCCTTCTGTTTCTTCTTTGATCAGATTCCTACTCTCACCTCCTAAAGACTGACATATGATTTACAGCAAAGTGCTGTATGCATCTTTCATAATTTAATGATGCTGTTGTTGACTTTCATATACCTACTGTGTTTTTTTCTTCTTCTTAATTGAGATATTTATGTAGAATAGTTTAGTGAACCATATACTACTTTATGACAGTTCTTATAGAAATATTCTAAATGATTCACGTTTTTAATAGGTAGATAGTCATCAAAAGTGCATGAAATTGTGCTAACCTTGCTCATCAAAATGTATTTAAATTCATTTTCCCTTGTACATTTAGCTAAAGATCAGCAATATTTACATACAATCATAATTAATAAATAAAATATTCAGGAAGGCAAAGTTTTTGCCTTTTAAAAAAGTTAGTTTATTTAAACAGAAAACTATGCTTTTAAAAATGCATTCATTTCTTCAGATTCCCATAAGTGTAACCCTAGAAACCCTACTGCTGTACTAGCACATCTTCCACTGGATCTGTATTTATTGTAAAGGTCTGTTGTTAATAAACAACTTTATTACTATATATGTCCTTGTAGAGATGATAAGTGATACTAAAATATGCATAAATGGACAGACCAGAAACCCATGTCCCACTGTGCCTGCAAGTTTGACTTTTGACAGATAATTACACTGAGTCTGCAAGTTTGAGGATTGGACACGAAACTTGCCATGTAATCGGTCATGGAAAACTTAAGAGTTTTCAAAAGTGGCTTTGTGTTGTAGGGCTAGCTTATATACCTCTTATTTCCAAAGGCCAAAAGCGGCACCATTGGAGTCACTAATGTTATTACACTTGTTCATCACAAGCAGGAATTTTCTCTAATTTCATATTTTCATCGTCCTTTTATCATATCATTTTTGTTTTGTTTTGTTTTGTTTTAACTTCTTTTTCCTTTGTTTGAAAACAGACCTTGTTTGAAGCCATCAAAGCTACTTTACCGATCAAGCATCACACTTAACTCAGATAAAAGAAGTCACTGGAAAGTTATTACAAACTGTCAGGGAAATTTAAGAAATTATTTCAAAATGCAGAAAAATTAACCGGGTGCTGCTTTAAACTAAGCTAAATCGTAACATTTCCTCAATTAATATGATTCATTTAGCCCAGAATAACTTATATGTCCTTCTTTTACACAGGTACCATATTTTTATTTCTGGATAATATCTTGTGTGTGTTAAGAGTGTATTAACTTTAGCATCCTATAGTGTCTGTCAATTATAATGTTATTTCTTCCTTGGATTCTTGATTTGATGAAAAATACTGTATTATATCAATTATTTTGAGTTTGATTTTTGTTTTTTTGTTTTTTGTTTTTTTTTTTTTTTCCCAATATGTTCAGGTTCATCTTGGCAACACATTCCTTTTGTTTGCATTTGTTTTATTTTAAAATATTAATACTTTTTTATTCCCCTCAGCTTCCTTCTCATTTAAGATTTTTTGTTCTGGTATCTGTTTACTCCATGCCATTTGAAATGCTGTGTTTCCTATGAAGAAATAATAATTTTAGAAGGGATTTTAAAGATAACTGTATGAACCTGTAAGAGAAGATTGATGATGGGCAAATTCCAGGGCTTTAAGAAAATAAGTTTTGTTTTCCAAGTTATTCTGTATTCTGAAGTACAGATGCTAACACAAACCTCTGAATTTGGTACAAACAAGTGAATTTCTTACCTGTGTGTATACATCATACTCTCGTCCATCAATCTAAACCTTATATGAGTCTCTGAGAAAAAGGCTGGACACATCTCTGTCTTTAGCTAACTGAAGATTGTGGCTAGGTAAGATGCTGTGAGACTCAGCCTTCTTTTGAGATGCCAGGCAACTGTCGTTCCTTTTCACACCTTGGGTACCACATAGTAGCAAAGAGTGGGACATGCTGTCTTCTTCTCCGCCTTTTCTCATGTCTTACTGCAAATTACTTAAAGGTAAAAATGCTATCCAGTCATTACACAGATACGCTGAATACCTGTGTGTACTTTTCCACCCTGTCATGGTTTGATCATGGGGAGACAATAAAAAACCACGGCAGATGTATTTTCCTTAACCCTCTTCCCCCCTCCCGTTTTCCACCCCCCCCCCCCCACCTTTTCCACTAAGGACAGGTGATTTTGAGAGGAAAGGAAGAGAAGGACAGAGAGAAGAGAGCCGGAAAATTTGAAAATGTTTTACTAATGCTACTAAATAAACATAGAGAAAAAATAAAGCAGAACAAATATTATGGAACCAGTCTTGCAATTCCCAGCAGCTAGTCTGGCAGGATCCTGCAGCCAACCGAAAATAGATTCAGTCTGTCAGAAGGTCTCAGCTTGCAGGGCCAGCCACGAGGCCTCAGCTTGCAGGGATGGCAGAAAAGAAAGCAGAGACAAAGCAAAGCAGCAGAAGACCCAGCAGAAGCGAGAGAGAGTCCTTCAGGTCCACCTTTTATATCCAGGAAGTCGTGAATTGGATGGACTACTCCAATTGGTCAATCCGTGGTCACCTGACTCAGACCACCTCCTCTCGTTGCTCCCCCCAATGACCCAAGACACACCCTTTTGCATTTACCACTAGGTTTTGACCTGTTTTTAATTGCGAGAAAATGAGTGGGCTATGAATGAAAGAGAAAATGAAAAACACTTCCTTCCTTTTCCCAGGATATTTGAAAATTGATGCATGGTTATTTCAGATGAAAGTAAGGGTTTGAGATGAAGGGAAAATGTTTTGGTGTTGCTACTATCCCATTGGTTCAGACCAAATTATATCTTTCTCCTTTTTGCTCAGATATACCAGTAGCTATACCTGAAAGAACAGGTTATGAAAAAGATATGCAGATAGATCTACAATTTTAGTACTTCTACTGGTTTCTAGATTATCTCTTTTCATGCTTCATTTTCAGAAACTCACTTACTGAAAATATAACCAGCATAACTATTCTGAACACAATTTAAATTTAGATTGACCACAGTTCTATTTTTGATTGTGCATAACTTATGAACTTTAGCCTGGGATCCAGGACTCTTTAATGTCACATGCTAAAAAAAAAAGAGTTATTTCTCAGTGTGCAGTGATTTGATGGAGATGGACATGTGATTGCACTGAAATGTGCTACTGTGGTGTCTAATTCAATGTGCTTGTTTTGCATGTGCACTTGGTTCTGTAAAGATGTTAGATAAACGTTGATGAGGTCTGCACTGAATTCTGCAGCTAGATGGACAGATACTAATAATACTGCAAGAAGATCAATAATAATAAATAATGATAATAAGGGTGATCATAAGAGTATTAACAACAGTAGTTTGAAGTCATCTCAGAGCAAAATCTGGAACACTCCTTCCAAACTTTGTGAATTACCAATTCTGATATCAGATTTGGACATTCGTGTGTTCTTGTCCTCATTAGCTAACATCTACTTTTTCTAATAAGATTAAAAAAAATAGACATAGTAACATGTTCATATGTAATGCAGTGGTCACATATTTAATGAAGTGTCTGTACATATTTGCTACATGGCCATTAAGAATTTACCAGATACATATATGAAGAAAAGAAGAAAATAAGTATCATCTTAGGAATAAGTTTTAGTGATAACTGGGAAAGCAAGATTTTTTTTTCCTTTTGTTATTTTTTCTTCCCCCTCCCCCACCCCACATTCTGAATATGAAAACTGCCCGCTTTAGAAATACTTTTCTAATTTAATCTGGATTTCCTTATGTTCCAAGCCTCTGCTAACACCGAACAATTCATATATCTCATTCTTAAGAAAATATTTTAAGAAAGCACTGTATAATTGCATTTATGCTGAATGCATCCATATGGATGACAACAACTGTAAAAAGAATAGATCTACTTTTGTCAACAATCTTACAATTTTTATTCATGAATAACTTATGCTCAATTTCTGTCTAAGTTCCACTGGAAAGTTATAAGACATACTTTTTGCATATAAATTGTGCTAGGAAAAAACCCCACACATAGTCCAGAGCTGAAAAACCTGATACTTGGGGATACCCCAAATATTGATGAGCAGTCTGGCACCTGAAAAACTAAGTCAGGTGTGTGGTACTCAGATAAATAACCCTCCAATGCCTTTTACTTGACTGGCTGTTACTTCATTAGTATTCAGCACCTATCATACCTTGAAAAAACAATAATCTTAAACTAGAAAAAAGGAAAACATGCTGTTCCTTAATTGTGCTATGGCCTTCTTATGGGAAGGATAACCCCTAAAATGGAAAAAAAAAAAAAAAAAAATATTTTTTTTTTAAAAAAAAGAAAAACAACTACAAGCTTTATGTCATTAACAGTAATGCTAACTAATTAAAAGCCATGTTAATATTTGTTAGGTAATGTAGCTGAAGAAAAGGACAGGTATGAGAAGAAATAAAAGAAAAAAACCTGCAAACAGCCAAGAAGCAACAATAACATAGATAGCAAAGTAGTATTTCTGGCTAATTGTGCAAAGACAGTGAGGGGAAGGGAAGAAAAAAGCTACAAGAAACAAATCAACAAATAGAAATACTCAGAGCCCAAATCCTAATATGCAAATAGATATTAAAATTATAATACTTTCCTGCATGAGATAACAGCTACCAGCAGTGCAATTCACTTTCAGAAAATGGACAGAGTTATCATGGAAATATTTTGCTTCAATGCACTCAGAACTCTAGGCTCAGTTTCTTCCCAAGGACTGAATACGGTGGTTTTATTCCTAATACTGTTTATATTTCTATTAGCATCTTTTTGTTCATATTTAGTACAGGAAACTGTCCTGTGAAAGTATATTTTAAGAACATTTTTCTATCCATTTTCTGAGGTGAAAAAAGAAAATATCATGTACAATAAGTCCCTAAATATTTTCAGAGTGAAATGAAATTTAAAAGCTGTGCTTCTATCTGATGTTACATAGTATGCTATGCTTTCCATGATACTTAATTGCATTATGTACTTTACAACACAGAAATGTCATTAAAGAAAATGTTATCTAGTTCTTTGTACAAGAAAGTAATTATTGTATGCCAGTGAAACTGGCAGCTTTGCAGCAAAATCAGTGTCATTTTTTCCTAGCTTTTACTTGAGTTACTCATAAATGCCTCATTCATGATTTCTTCAAAGAAACTTTATCATAGATTAACAAGAAAAAAAAAAGGCAAGCAGAATGTCACATTCATATCTTGCTCTGCTTCTTTCAGAAAAAAAAAAAAATCTTAAGGTTGTAAGGAAAAAAATAGTCACATGCTTGTCTCGTAAGCCAGAAGCCAATAATGAGAAAACGGATGAAAGCCCACGTTTAACCTTTTGATTTAGAACAATTCAATGCACACATAAAACCTAAGAAAACCTCAACCAAAAATCACACAGAGAAAATTTTTGTACATGAAGAGGATTGCAAAAGTCATGTTCCTGGAGCTTCGAGCTGGCCTCAGAGAGACCAGAGCTCTCCTCATCAGGGCAGAGTGGTGGGAAGGTGGAAGCAGGGCCGGTTCCAGCTTCCAGAGATGGAGTTCCAGCCCTGAACTGCTCAAGGCAGCAGCTCACAGCTATGCAGCATTGCATCACCAGCATGGTAGTCCTGTCTGCATACCATCCTGAAACCAAGACTGTGGAAACCACAGAAGGAGGCTGGTTGAAGGCTCCCAGGCTGGGCTGGTACAGGAATTCCTGGGACTCCTGACTCTTTCCTAATTATTTGCAGCTGAATGATTCACAGATTCTTTGGCACAGCTCAAGCTGTGTAAAGTTGCCAGATCTGCACTACTGATAAATAAATGTATGTGTTTTTTTAAATATTTGGGCATTTGTTTGGAACAAGGACTTTGGATTTTCAGTACTTTTACATAATTTTTAAGGTACAGTGTCAAACTGTGATTTAAATTATTGTATTTGTTAAAATTTGTGTACATGTACTAGCTGAACTCGAGTGCACATACTTTTAACTTAATTGAAGTAGATTAAGATAAAGTTTATACTAGTGTAAAGATAGACACAGTCTTGTCTTTTTCTTTTCTTCTAATATCAGATAGGCTATGCCATTTTAATGTTATGATATGCTAGAATAGAGTCATTTACATACAAAGAAGTAATAATTCACTGCAGTTTTAGGCTGTTAAAGATGGATTCTAGCTAACTAGAGAAAAATACAAAGTTTTAAAAAAAAGTATCAACAAGATCTAAACTGTATTAACTTTAAAGCAGAGAAGTAAATTTCTCATGTAGTTTATTCTCATGTGTATTGATCATATGTGGCAAGAAAATATTCTATTTTATCTCCTATTTTTCTGCCCCCATCACTGCATTTGTGAGATTTCTGATGGGAAACTCCAAACAAGCATTAACTGGAGCAATAATTTTTCTCTTACTAAGGTAATATTTACATAGCTTGAAATAAGCTTTTTTAAAAAGATATTGTGTCAAATAGGTGTACTTGAATAAAAGCAAAACAGCCTTCTTGTAAAGAGAAACCCGAACTAACTTTTGCACTATAAAATATTCTAAACTCCTCTAAAATAACGGTGTGAGTTACTCCAAAAAATAACATTGAAATAATCATTTATAAAGATCACGGACTATGATCAAATTTTATTTTCAATTTCTTCGTGCTGTTTCTAAAGATTGAAAAGAAAACAATTGAAAACACTTTACCTCTGGAAGTATAGAAGTAAAGCATTTCAGAACTGTTAGTATGTATCATAGGGTTTAAAAAAAAATAAAGACAATAGACACACAGGAAGCTTCAAAAGGAAAAGATAGATTTCACGGGGCATCTGTTTAGCCAGCTCTAGTTAAAAATGGCATTCAGCTGTAACACATCAATATGTCAGGCACATTACTAATATAATTTTTATGACAGCATAACATATTGTGAAGACATGATCCTTTTCCATTTTCTTCAGCCCCATTCAGCTGCCTGTCCTATTTACAGATCCTCTTTCTGTGGACCATTTTTTGGTGAAAAACTAAAATCTCTGTGCCAGTAATTTAGGCTAACCAGCATCTTTGCCTTATATTCTGCAATTACCATTCAAATAAGTAATCTCCCACTGTTAAGTATCCTGCAAAACTACTCGTATCCCAGTGTGTCCCAGATGGTAGCATGCACAACAGGGGACTTTATTGAATCCAGAATTTCTGTTCTGCTGCTACCTGTAGAAATTTAGACTGCAGCATGCAGAACAGAATGAATTAATAAGAATATTTAGGATACGTGTATATATGTATGATTTGGTACAGGCAGGATAAAATAAATTGTCTAAAATTGCTTTCAGTTTACTAAAAAATTTAATTGTACTTCCATGCATGCATGCCACCACGTATTTATGCAAAAATCACATTATTGATAACAGCAAAGTCAATTTCTTTGCCATTTGTATACATGCCCAGGTAAAACAAAATGAAGTTTAACATTTTTTCCTCATAGGATCCCTGATTCATGTCTTATAATTTCTTCAATCACTCACTCATTTCCTTGTTGGCACTTCTCTGTCTTTCCAGAATTTCTTCGTATCTGAAAGCATAAAACTTCATCACATAACAAGAGCAAGGAACTTTCATTAATAGAGAGGCAGCCAAGCCTGCCACCTCTGGGTTTCCAGCTGTAGCAGCAAGGTTTCTCTGAGGCTTGAACATGGTGGTAATCTTACTGTGCTTTTTGCTCAGCAAACAACCATACTGATATCCTCACCAGGTGCCCTAGTTAAGTTTCCCACTTGTCTCACTCATAAGCTGGGCAGCTCTAAGCTCCACAGCAGAATTGCATAACCTTATCGAAAATCTCTTCTTTCCCACCGAGCCAGGCCTGCCTTTCAATGGCATCATGGAGTGGTATGAGCAGAAACCAAGGATTTCTGCCTTCAGAACAGGGTCCCTCAAGCAATACTGCTCCCTCTCTTCTTCCACTTTCCTCTGTAATACTGCAAGGTGATGTTCATTACCTAGTTAAGAGATTGCTCTTCCCAAACTGAGTCCAGAGGTTTCCCTCTACTCTCTGGTTTCACTAAGAATTTTGTTATGTAAAAAAAGCAGAGCGGGATTTTTTTTACCGTCTTCCCTTTGAGGCTCTCTACTGATACTGTGGGGTCATTCATAGGAAGGTATAATAATACCATTAGGTGGAACAAATAATTCTAGTCCAATGTTTTATTATATTCAGGCAGCATTATAGAAATAGCTTTTCTGGGGGAAAATGGGAGGCAATGAAAATCAACAAAGAAATCTATGTTTTAAGTTGAGCTCTCCATTTTTTCTAGGCTGTTGGAAGACTAAGATACTCAACCATTCCCATGACCTTTCTTTTTCATTCTTCTCTCCTCACTAGCAATTTGTGCTCGTAGACATGTTTATTTCTATTTTAATGATTTTTAAATAGCATCAAATGAAAATTTGGAATGAAAAATTCTATTATTACGTTGCTGTGGTAGGTTGACCTTGCCAGCTGCCAGATGCTCACCCAGCTGCTCTCTCACTCCCCCTCCTCAACAAGATGGAGAGAGAAAATAAGATAAGAAAGCTCGTGGGTTGAGTTAAAGACAACAAGATCACTTATTAATTATGATCAGGGGCAAAAAAGACTCAATTTGGGAAAAATATAATTTATTTTATTGCCAATCACAATAGATTTGGATAGTGAGAAAGAAAGATCAAAGATAAAAACAGTTTCTTCCCATCTCTCCTTTTTCTCAAGCTCAAGTTTATTCCTTCATTCCTCTACTTTCTCCTTCAGAGAATAAAAAAAATTGTCTGAAAAATTGAAAACAAAAATGAGAAAAAAAATATTCTCTATAAATTCTCATGCTTCTAAAATAATCTCATGAGTTTTGAATGCTTGGGGTTGGTTATCCTAGTAGACTTCTATTGCTCACATTGAGTCCATGAATTGGCTTGAGTGCCATTTCAGGGACATAAGACATTGTCTGGATCCTTTGGTTGGAAACTAGACACTTCCAGTTATTTCTAAACTATCCTTCACAGAATCACACAGAATGGTTACAGTTGGAAGGGACCTTTGAAGATCATCTAGTCCAACCCACCTGCTAAAGCAGGTACACCTAGAGCAGATAACACAGAAATGTGTCCAGGCAGGTCTTGAATGTCTCCAGGGAAGGAGACTCCACAGCCTCCCTGGGCAGCCTGTTCCAGTGCTCTGGCACCCTCAAAGTAAAGAAGTTTCTCCTCATTTTCAGATGGAACCTCCTATGCTTCAGCCTGTGCCCGTCGCCCCTCAACCTATCATTGGGCACCACTGAAAGGAGTTTGGTCCCATCCTCTTGACATCCACTCTTGAGATATTTATAAACATTGATGAGATTGCCTCTCAGCCTTCTCTTCTCCAGGCTGAACAGACCCAGCTTTCTCAATCTCTCCTCATAAGAAAGATGCTCTAGGCCCCTAATCATCTTTGTAGCCCATCGCTGGCTCCTTCCAGTAATTCCTTGTCCGTCTTAAACTAGGGAGCCCAGAACTGGACACAGAACTCCAGATGCGGCCTCACCAGGGCAAAGAGGGAGGATAATCTCCCTCGACCTGCTGGTCACACACTTTTTAATGCACCCCAGGATACCATTGGCCTTCTTGGCCACAAGGGCACATTGTTAACTCATGGTCAACCTGTTATCAACCAAAACTCCCAGGTCCTTCTCTGCAGTGCTGCTTTCTAGTTGGTCCACCCCTAACTGCCTATGAGGAGGTTGTGAGAGACGGTGTCAAAAGCCTTGCTGAAGTCAAGGTAGACAACATCCACTGCTCTGCCCTCATCTACCCAGCCAGTCATACCATCATAGAAGGCTATCAGGTTGGTCAAACATGATTTCCCTTTGGTGAACCTGTGATAACCTTCTTTTCCTCCACTTGGTTTGTATAGTTTCCAGTCCTGAATTTCTTCTTCTGTACCTGATTTCCCTTGGAATACATGATAAATAAAAAAGTCATATACAGTCATTATATAAGATATATATTATGCTTAATCTAACATCTAATAACTGAAAGTAACTTCCACAGATATTAAAAAGGCATGCGATATTGTATCATCATTATTGTTGTTTTGGAATGTTTGCTTTGAAAAACTTTGTAAAAAGAAAAAACTCAAACAAAATACAATCCAAAACATTTATTAGCAGCTTCTCATGGTCCTTTTATAAGAGGATAGTAGGGAAATATGGAATCAGTGAAAGCTTTGTATACACATATATTTTTTTTAAGAAATACTGCACCATAGTCAATGTCTGATAACAGAAAACTAGCCTAAGTCAATTGAAGCAAAATATGGATTTAACATTAGATCTTGTCTGCTAAATATTGTAACTCATTAATTCAGGTTCCTCAAACTGGCACCTATTCAATTTCCTCAGATCTACTAAGAGACTAATAAACTTGTCATGAAGCAGTTACATTAAGAAGTAATATAAATGTATAACACACAACTTGTTTTCTGAAAGCACTGATGGAAATTAGAAATACATAAGCCCTTAGTCAGGGAGGTGAAAGAAATCAAGCAGAACATTTTTGTAGAAGCCCAACAGTGAATTTGCCTAGTCCTGTACTGAGTGCTCAAAGTCACAATTAATCCTCAGTAACTTCAGCAGAAGTTTCATTTCATACTCTTCCTATGTGTCTGTACTCACCCTAGCCCAATGATCTTCTGCTCCTTGGTAGGGTAGTCAGGTGCAATCATAATGCCAATAATAAAAATAATGATAATTAATATTTAATGTAGATAAAGATGTACCTGGATTAGAAAGTAGGTGAAAGGAGGGAAGTTATATTTCATTTCTATAGACATCCTATACATGAGGTAAATATGACAACAATCAAGGCTAATACATATGGCTATTTCATTGCATTGCAGATAGTTGAATTCAGAGGAAAGCTACAGAATGGAATAGAGAGCTGAGGAGACAGTGCATTCTGGAATCCATATATGAGATATTTATTTTTAAAGAGTTTAGGAGCACAGAGGTGCCAAAATCCACTAGGAATAAGCTCTTGGGGTAAAAAAAAGAAAAAAAATAAAAATCCACAGTCCCCATCACTCATCTATGTGCAACGAGAGATGTTATTGTGTACACAGACACAGCAAGACCACCTATAATATGTTTATCTTGTCTAACTTTAAATCATTGAAATCAGTAAATGCTAAATTAATGAAAGCCACAGAAATATATCTGGAAGATTTTAAGAGGCTGTTTAGTACATGCTCTTTACAGAAAACAAGAATAAATATACTTAAATCATTCACATTAAAATGACAGACAATAAATATATGCCATCATTCCTCTGTCCATCTCCTTCTCTCATGGCAGTAAAAATTGATAACTTAAAATATGATAATTTAATAGAAGTACAAGTTATAATTTGAAAAGGTCATCACCTCTGTGTGTCCTGTCCACACAAAGCATGGCTACTGCAGGCAGGATATATTTTTTATTATGTAAGAAAAGTTCCTAGTGAACTGACTGTTCTTTTTGTAACGTGTCTATCAATTCACTGACATTCCTGGACTGTTCTATGAGAGAGTGTAATCTTCTTTTCTTCTAATTTTCATGCATTTTTTGGTACTTAGCAACAGATACTAAGAAACAAGGGAATAATTTCTTAGTGCCTCTAAACCACCAAAAGCATAAGCTAACAAAGTACCATTAAGTTAGATTTTAAGGAAAAATGCCATTTATGGTTTTATTCACACTTTTTTCCATAAGGGTGATTTGTGTATCTAACTGATTGGCAAAATCTTCTCACTCCATACATTTACCCTCACTACTAGGAGATTTCTGGATGAAAGAGGCCAAGCTGTGGAGTTAATCATCATCCTTGTGAATTAAGGATGGATACTGCTGCTAGTTGTGTGCCTTATATAAAGGTAAAAGTAGACTCTTTTTTTTTTTAAGTTTTCAGGACTCTTGAAAGCAGAGGACACTTATTCACCTAACAAAAAGGAATTATTCAGACTTGATAGGTATGATATTGTTACATATTTATCCATGCAGAAATGTTAACATGATCTAGTCAAGTCACCGAGACATTGGAAAGTATATGTCAAGAGGTGGGCAGCATTGCTTACTGTTGTAAACAATTGACGTAAGTTTTAATTTAGAAATATGGCTCTGTTGGCAGGCATTTTACACTCTTGAACTATTACCATGTTTGTATTTGCTAAATAAGATGTGAAAACAAAGCAGTGGAACAATCAAATGCATGTAGTATACTGAACATTTCATAACATCTCTTTAAGCTATGGAAAATGCAGTGTCGATTTCAGTAATACATTTCATTCAGGTATTAATAACATTCAGTGCATGCCAAAGTGAGATTGTAGCTGGAGATGCAGTGAACTATCCAGAAGTCATTTACGTGGTGACAGAAACAATACCTCACTGACTGCATATCACTTATTCAGTGTATTCTAGTAGTCAATGGAAAAACTAACCTATCTGTATGAATTTCCTAGTGCAGAAATCAGGATATCAGTTCATTTTCTTTTATCTGTTTTTCTCTCTCAGGAAGAAGCAGCCTTACAAACTTCACTTCCTGTCTATGAATATAAAATTTTGAACAGGGCCATGACTTAATACAGTTACTGTGAAAACCAGTCATGTCCTATTGATTATGTTGGTTTGCACTCATAACATGCTTTTCCCTTTCCTTTCCTTTCCTTTCCTTTCCTTTCCTTTCCTTTCCTTTCCTTTCCTTTCCTTTCCTTTCCTTTCCTTTCCTTTCCTTTCCTTTCCTTTCCTTTCCTTTCCTTTCCTTTCCTTTCCTTTCCTTTCCTTTCCTTTCCTTTCCTTTCCTTTCCTTTACACTGTGGCAATTATAGTTCATTAACTCTTAATCACTGAATTAAACAAAATACTTCTAAGGCATTATAGGCCTGTCAGTCCAACCTCTGTGCCAGGGAAGGTCATGGATCAGATTATCCTGAGTGGCGTCACATAGCACATACAAGACAAACAAACCATCAGCCCCATGCACCATGGGTTTACAAAAGGCAGGTCCAGCTTGACCAACCTGATCTCCTTCTATGACATAGTGACCAGCTTAGTGCATGAGGGAAAGGCTGTGGGTATTGTGTACTTAGACTTCAGTAAAGCCTTCAACACTGTTTCCTACAGCATTCTCCAAGAGAAGCTGGCAGCTTATGGCTTGAATGAACATACAATTCACTGGGTAAAGAACTGGCTGGATAGCCAGGCACAAAGAGTCTTGACAACCAGTCATGAGTGGTGTTCCCTAGGGCTCTGTAATGGGGCCAGTTCTGTTTAATCTTTTTATCAATGATCTGGATGAGGGGATTGAGTGCAACTTCAGTAAGTTTACAGACAACACCAAGTTGGGTGGGAGTGTTGAACTGCTGGAGGGTAGGAAGGCTCTACAGAGGGATCTGGACTGTCTGGATTGATGGACTGAGGCCAATTATATGAGGTTCAATAAGGCCCAGTGCTGGGTCCTGCACTTGGGTCACAACAACCCCATGCAACACTACAGGCTTGGGGAAGAGTGGCTGGAAAGCTGCCTGGTGGAAAAGGATCTCGGGGTGTTGGTCAACAGCTGGCTGAACGTGAGCCAGCAATGTGCCCATGTGGCCAAGAAGGCCAACTGTGTCCTGGTGTGCATCAAGAATAATGTGCCCAGCAGGACTAGAGAAGTGATCGTCCCCCTTTACACTGGTGAAGCCACACCTTGAATCCTGTGTTCAGTTTTGGGTCTCTCACTGCAAGAAAGAAATTAAGGTGCTGGAGTGAGTTCAGAGAAGGGCAACAAAGCTGGTGAGGGGTCTGGAGAACAAGTCTTACGAGGATCAGCTGTGGGAACTGGGGCTGTTCAGCCTGGAGAAAAGGAGGCTGAGGGGAGACCTTATGGCTCTCTACAACTACATGAAAGGAGGCTGTAGTGAGGTGAGTGTTGGTCTCTTCTCCCAAGTACCAAGAGACAAAATGAGAGGAAATGGCCTCAAGTTGTGCCAGGGGAGGTTTAGATTGGATACTAGGAAAAATTTCTTCATGGAAAGGGTTGTCAGGCATTGGAACAGGCTGCCCAGGGAAGTTGTTGAGTCACCATCCCTGGAGGTGTTTAAAAGACATTTAGATGAGGTTCCTAGGGACATGGTTTAGTGCCAGAGGTAGGTTAATGGTTGGACCTAGATGATTCTATGATTCTATGATTCTAACTCAAATATCTGAAACACAGTGCTAATGTGTAGATAAATTGCCTCACCTTTTCTTTTTCCTAGCAGTGAACTATGAAATACAAATATTTGCTTATGGTCTGTAAAAAAGTAAAAAAGTCAGGGAAAAAAGTGCCACTCAATCCACAATGTATTGATATTTTTTTCTTATTTACTACTGAAAGCTAAGGCATTCACTAACACTGTTATGGCAGCACAAGATATGTAATTCTGTTGCAACTGCTTTGTGACAGATGGTAGAAGTATTTAATATGCCTGTTTCCCATTTATTTCTAAGTCCATTACACATTGTTGAAAGATTGGAGGCTGAGCAGGAAGGAGGAAAGCTGCTTGTTTGCCCTGATATGTCTGCTTTTCTTTGGGCTGGGAGAGGCCATTTGAAGACAGAAGGAGACAGTATTGTCTCTGAAATCTTTTGAACATTACCAGCCTTGGGGAACCTGGGAGTAGATGTCTGGCAGCACAACTGCACCCTGAAAGGTCCTGTAATTTGCAGGGACATGGCTATGGCAGGGAGTCAATTCATCCATGGTGAAGCTTCTGAAGTGACAGAGGGCAAAACTTTTTGCACAAGGATTTGGTGAAGAGCACCTAACCCAGAAAGCCTCTAGAAGGTGTTGGTCTATCAGTTCTGCTGGTATGGTCTGGAGTAAAACATTTGTTCTTCAAGACCAAGGAGTTGCATTTGTTCTCAAATCTTCAGACCTTTCCCACCAACAAACTGGCATTGTCTCCATGTAAAGTCTTACCCTGGACTTGTGTATTATTTTAGTATTCCAGACATGCACTGGTGTGGGAGATAAGAAGCCTCCAGTCCTTCAATGTCCTTTGGAATTTTCACTTTAAAAAAAAAAAAAAAAAAGGTAGAAGGGAAAAAGGAAGCAGTTGCACTCAAAAGAGCTGGTGGACTTGGGCCTCAGCCACAAAATTCCAGACTTTTGGTTTCCATTAATGGCAACATTTGGGATAGAAGATAGCTAACCACATCACAGAAGCCATGAAGCCAGACCTTTAGTGCAGATACAAATGTGGCCACATTGTTTTCTTATTCACATGAGAAAATACACTAACATAATTTTCATCTTTTAATTTGAACAGATAACCAAACCTGTTTGTCTGTCTTTTGCAGACTTAACTACTTCAATAAAAATGTGTATCAAGAAGCTGCCTTCAGGCTTAAGAATCTGTATAAATTTGCCATATATTTAACAGGAAAAAAAAATCAGCAATGGGAATTTCAGGTTACAAATATAGCAATTGCTTTAATTTGGAGGAGTTAAACCTCAAATGGGAAAACACAGAAGAAATTTTCCAAGTGTACATCCTTAGCTCTTGTACAAATCTGTTTCTCTTTTAGGAAATTGCCTCAGTAAACAGTGCTGGAGAAGACATAGTTTTGCTACAGGGGAAAAAAGATTTACAAACTGAATCAAAGATTAATTTTTCAACTTCATGGACTGAAGCATTAAGAAGGAAAAAAATGGGATGCCAAGTATACCATGTGTTTTCATGTGATTTTAAGAGGAAAGAAAATTATTAACAGAGACACCAATTCAAAGCCTTGGCAATCCATTAGATTATTTAAGTCCTCAGCAGAAGTCTTGTGTACATCTTACTGATCGTGTTACATATTTTGCTAAATAAACTGGGTATTTAATGTTTTTTCATGTATAGAATTCTTGTAAGAGAAATTAAAGCATTTTCTTTGTTATTTCCCCAGTGCGGTTATTAATTTTCAGGAAAGGTTAACCCTTTCTACTCTAATTAATCACAAAAAATAATCAAAGACAATAACTTTGAAGCCTTATTGCCCTCACTGCTTCAATATAAATTTACATCTGTAGCCATAAAATGTCAATGTTATGATCATAATCTTGAACATTTTCAACATGTGAAAATTATAACTTACTATATTACTTCCCTATACAGATAAAGCAGGTAAATTTCCAAGTGCAATAGCACACTTTGTTACTGCAAAAACTTATTTTCTCATGCTAGTGATGTGTTTGTGCAATTATAGTTAGATTTGTCAAAGTTTTCATCATAATCCATGCTTTTCAGGGATTTATAACTAGTATACCAAATTACTGTAGTCTTAAATTTCATACAGGGTACACAGACTTAGCAAGGTAGAGACATTTATTTTAGCTTCTTGGTATTATTTTAGATATTAAAGATACACTTGACAGTAACATAATGCAGGTATATAACAAACTCAGTTTAAAAAATTCCCATGGTATTTTAGAGTAATGGAGAATTGCACCCTTTATTCTTACATCATCTGTAAAGAAATGAGTTTTTTGTGTCACAGAGAGAATTTACTATCCAGGGCAATGGAGACCCATTTGTCTGGGATGATTAGAAGAAAAAAGTGAAAAATCTGCTAAGTTGCAAAGGCTCAGCAGGGAAGGGAAGAGTCTAGAATGTGCAAGTTGAAATTGCACGCTGGAGTTAGTGACGGACTCTGCTGATTCACATAAGAAGCCAAGCTCATGATCACTGCAAGCTGTTCCCACAGCTGATAAATTGGTCAATGGCAGGATATGTTACTCTGTCTGCTAAAATACATTTGGACTGGGGACACTGCTTCAGTTTTTATGGCTGTGGAACCATCAGAAGTTCTGGTCATAGGTGACAGAATATCAGGAAGATTTTCTTGCAATTTTCTGCTAGTTATTTTTTCTCAAGTGTTAACGCAGTTCTATTATAGTCCTTTTATAGTCATATGATAGAAGATCTGCTAATATCCACTAGTATCTGATAATATTTATTAATCACCATTCAGTGACATTTTATGGTGAAACTTTGTTCTTTTGAGCTCATAAATCTGTTAGTTTCACACAGACTATGCTCGTAAAAAAGAAAGGGAGGTGTTGGGAATGCAAATGAAAAAAAGCTCAGGTCTCAAAAATCCCTTAAGTGCTACCAAAATTAAGGCAAATTTCTTGTTCCAACAAAATCCTTTCATTTTTTTCATAAGAAGCTGCTATTTTAACTCAACATAGTGCAGGTCATTGGGCTCTAATGAAGACTGCCTTCCTCTTTGTATTTAAAATATTTATTTATTGCTTTTTTTTTTTTTTAGATGTTAACTTAGTTTATTTTGACAGTCCTTTTGGGGCATATAAGCATTATGTTTTGTTCTCTTTTTCACTTCAGATTTAGTGCTTTTCTTGAGCTTTCAAGAATGTCACTGCTATCACCAAAGTCAGCATTTAAATGCATGCATGTGCCAGGGACATAGATCAAAGTATCAAGGATCAACAACACCCTTCACTCTCAGATAAGATAAAGCTTTAATTTTAAATAAATATCTTTTTTTTTTTCCTCCAGAATTTTTCTCAATGGCAAGATGAGTATTTCCAAGATGCCCTACATCTCTTGTGCAATCACTCTATGCATTTCCATGTGCAGTAAACCAAATACTTTCTGAATGCCTCGGACTTACTATGTATCAACTAAGCTACTCTGTGGGCACAGCTGGTGAACACTACTTGCCTGAGATGTTTCAGACAGAACCATAGTCTGCTTTTGTTCTCTGACTTCATTAGCAGGAATTTTTCGGTGATAGCTAATGTCTGCATGCACTAAATCAGACCTCATTGAGTTACTTTGCAGAGGGGAGATGACTGACTTACACAGACAGAGAGAGAAACTGAGAGGAAGTTGAACTGAAAAAAAAAATCAATTGACACAGACTTTAGGGTTTAGCTAAAGCTACAGGCAATTGAGAAAAACCTTAATTACCTATCAAATAGTTCAAATGTTCAAACTAGAATGAGGGAGCTGCTGATATCCTAGCAATTCCCAACTAAATACTATGAGCATTACTGCTGAATTGACATTTGCAGAGTAATTGTGTGACCACAAGTGAAAAGAACCTTGTATCTTTTCAAGTATAGCCATCTTTGTACTAAGGACCATTATCTGATTAAATTTAGGAATATTGACAGTCTGTCTTGAATGAATTAGTTTAGAAGAGAGTTTTGCTCACTTTATTTAAAGCACTTTGTCTTAGATATCAGGCAGTCTAATACAGGGGAAACCTCAAATGCATCTTCAGATGACAAGAAGTGCTTCTTTAAAACAGGTGTTATTGAACATTTTTAAGTTTGTTGAAGTGTTTCCATGCTCTATTTAGATGACTAAGTTGTTATACAGACTAGTCTCAAAGTTGAAAGTTTATTCATGTAACAAAGTAATTGCAAAATTTTAGCATAAATATACCAGAGGAACTTGTATTTCTGGTTTCATAAACCTTCTGATTAGGTAGCCTAAGAAAAGAAGCTAAAGGAGCCATTGTTTCCAGTCTCTTGAATGGTTAAATTATGTACGTAAACTGATACTTGTAAGGAGACTCAAGATGCTGATGCATCTTGATTAACTTATTTTTTTAAGTAAAGAAGTGACATTTGTCTTAGGAGGGCATCAGAGTATTTTGACTTGTACTATTCCATCCATTAAAAATCACATGGAATTGTGTTGAATGACATTTTATCTTTATGAATTGCTACAGAATTTTGATGTTCTCGGGGAGACAGAAAGTTCTGAAAAACAATCATTGGGTGAACTCTGATTAGTAGCTAAATACTCTCACCTATAATACTCTGCTTTTGTGAGAGTTTAATGTTTACATAAGAAGAAAGCTCAAGGATTATTCATGCATCATCATAAGGTAACAGAACTATTTGTGGTTATTTACAGGTGCTGATGAAAAAGCTGATAGCTTGCCTTGGGAGTTATCAAGGACAGACAACTAAATTAAACATGAAGAGTTCTCTAAATTAGGACTTCCATTGGTGTGCATTTTCTATACCAGATTCAGATGACTGAAATGTGGCCTTAGACATGACTGGGTAGGAAGTGAGACAGAAAAAAAAAAAATCTATTCACTCTGTCAGAGAACTATTAAACTATTTTAAATGAAATCAAGTACTAAAGTCATGAAAAAGCGATGACAATCCTGACATTTTATCACACCCAAACTATTTTTAAATTAGCAGAAATAAAACAGTAGAATTTTACCACCAGATGGATAATTATGGGAAATAAATAGATCTCTCTTATTTTTTACCTTTGTATTACCTACTCAAGTTGTTAGAAATTGGTTTGACACAAATTGAACCAGTGAAAACTAATCCTCCCTGATTTTCAGACAGGGATAATATCTTTTATATTTAGTAAGTGGTAAAACTAAAAATACAGTACTCCCAAAAAGTTTAAGAAGTGGTAAAAACAATAACTTTTTTCTTCCCACCTGAAGGTTGATAATTGCATGTGGAGTGAAGCAGTTAAAGATCCTAGGAAAAAATATTTTAATGCAATGAAAAGTGATGCATAATGCAAAAGTGTGAGAAGTGCTAC
Source organism: Caloenas nicobarica (assembly GCF_036013445.1). Taxonomy (NCBI): domain Eukaryota; kingdom Metazoa; phylum Chordata; class Aves; order Columbiformes; family Columbidae; genus Caloenas; species Caloenas nicobarica. The sequence goes on from NC_088245.1 coordinate 180,070,309, forward strand.
TAGAGTTTCATCAGGTTCTATATATATTTATCTTTTTCGATCTATTCATTGCAATTATTAGAAATAAAAAAGTAATGTGGTTGTGACGTAAGTTATTCAAATAAAATATTATGATTTTTAGGAAATATTTATATGTTTAATTATATTTCACACGTTTAGCTGCCTGTCTATGAACTCTATATAAAATCTGGTTCACTAAAGTAGAGATAAGTTTGTGTCTGCCTTCTGTCTTGTTAGTAGAATACCTAATTTTTAATTTTTGTATTTTCCTGTTGAAGAAAGAGGCATTTGAGATTTTTTAATTCTCTGTATCTTTTTCAGGGTGACAGTAAGTTTAACACAAATTAACTATGAAATACTGTTCAAAGCATCTTTATTAGTTCAAATTCAATATTTTCTATTTCAAAATGTAGCAAACCCCAAAATGAGATACTTATTTTTTAAGCACCTAAAATTCATACTTTAAAATTGTGTCTTATTTTTGTCTTTCCTATGCACCCATGCTTGCTTTCTAATTTAAAATAAGCACAAACTATGGAAAGCTTAATTAATGGACTGTCTGAAGAACTACAAATATGTGACAATATTTCAATAAATAATTATGTTAATTATCTAGCAATTTTATTTTTTCAATAAATTTAGGTTATCCATAGTATTTTACCTTATAAATAAAAGAAAAATCAAGTATTTATTTATGTTTTTAAATATTCCATGCAAGAGAAAACATCTTTTAAGTAATTGTTTTTGAAATTGTCCATAAATTAAAAATATCGGAGCTCTTTTTTTTCTGTACAATCTCATCGGGTTCAGCTCTTGGGTTCATGTTGTGGAATACTTTTATCAAAGATCTAAAAGAAATCATAAAATCATTACTAATGAAATTTGTAGATGGCTTGAAAATTGAGAGTAGTAAATAATAAATAGAATGTATTACTCTGCAGAGTTATCTGGATCATTTGACAAGCTGAACATAATCAAACAATATGTGGTTCAATATGGCCAGAAGGTAAGTAATGCATTTAGATGGAAATAAATTAAATTATATTTACAAGGTGAGACACTCCAGATTGGAAAACAGTTGACATGTAGGAAGAACTGGGCTGAGACCTAGTCCATCTAAGCTAGAGATGAGTCCTAAAGATTCAGCCTGGGTAGAATCAATCATTAAATAAGTACATAATCAAATCATAGTACCTACTTTCCAATTTTACCTAATTTGCAGATACAGAAACTGACAAGCTTGCTTCTACGGAGCCTTTATAGGGAGACAGAGACCCATTTTTTGCATAATAGCCTCCTCATTAGAGTACTGACTCAGAACTGCAAACTTTATTTTAGGCACTTTTCATTCTGGGGAGGACCAAAGATGTGGGCCTGGCCAAGGGGCTGTGAAGTATCTCAGGTGAGTGTGAGATTCACAAGCAAAGAAGGAGCTCCACAACTATATCAGGCAAGAAGAGGATGAGATTATCCCTGCTGAAATCTGAAGAATTAGTTTTCTGCTTCCATATCTCAGGATCGACATTGCTTTATATACAAAATGAAGAATGCATTTACTTTACAGACAATAAACTTTAAATCCAGTGCTTATGCTTCCTGGAGAAGGCTGAATTCTTCCCTGTCTTCTTTCTTTCTAACACATGTCAAGGACATAGGGAACCATATGTTTTTTTTTTTTTCCTTTGATCCTGGCAGTGAGGTGGAAAGGCTGGAAAAGGAGTGAACAGATCCTGTGGGTCAACATCTGTTTGTTGGGCTGGTGTTGATAACGGGAGTTGGTTTTACAACCCCTCTTGGAGGATCAAGGACTGCTTAAAAGAAGTGAGATCCACTTGACAAGAGAGATGAGGATCTTCCAAACTAACAGACAAAGATAAAATAAGATGGCCATTGATCATTGTTTGCTCCCTCCTTAGGGGGAAAAAAAAAAAAAAAAGTGTGCTGTCTTTGAAAAAGGACTGATTCTGGAAAGTGTGCCAGTCCTGTTATACAGGAAGTTTCACTAGATAACAAAGTGCCTTCTCTCCTCAGTTGTTGCTCACTTTATAAATCTCTCTCTATGGTCTTCTAAGACAGCTTCAGAAACATAAGTTGCATGAATTCCTCCGAAAAATGAACTTTCACAAACTCAGTTTGGCAAACTATGTGCCTCTACATCTGTGGGAGTTGGAGTTGTCCAGAGAATGAAAATCCCAGGGTGAACATTTACCACAGAAGCACTTCAGAAGACCTTTGTTTCACTAGAAATATGAAGACCTATGAAATGTTTTCAATAGCTTAATTATAGTAGAAATTTTCTAGCAGCCCAAGTCTGTAAGTAAACAAAAAAAACCCCCAACAATTCACTGGTTTGCAAACTACATATAATCTAATCCTTTTCTATATTATACCATTTATAAAAAAATAACACACACCAAAAAAACCCTACAGTTTTAAAGGAGTTTGCTTTTGTTAAAATTAGGCAGGGAAAAGATAAAAAAACCTATGCGCTAACCTAATGTGTTTTCTTATAACCATGGCCAAATATGGTATACATTGGAAAATGTTCAGGTTAAAATTATCCACCATTCTCTCCATGAATGCGTCATACTCCTTAGGATAGAAATATTAGTATATTTGCGAGTACTTCTCTTTTTCTGTGTAGTACTCACTAAAAAAAAAAAAAATTAAAAGTCATAACAGTTGAGGTTTTATCTCTGCATCTCTTTTTTCCTTTTGCTATTCTTTCCTGAATTTCCTGGATTTTGTAATGCTTACAAAAGTGTAGAAACATGTTAGTAAGATCCTGATATTTTGATGCCAAGTAAACCTTAACAGACGTCCATTGGATAGCTACTAGTAATAGGTATGCAGGTAACTAAAAGTAGTACTTATGTGTTCCTTCTGAAACAATGCAGTCATCTGCTACAATTTATGTAAATATTTAAATTAAATATATGTGTGCCACATGCACATAATTAATAGCTCTGGGAAACAGTACCTTTTTAGAAACACTGGTAACTTCAAATAATTTTTTGTTTAACTTATGCACCAGGCTCTATGCATTCAAATGAATCACATTACAATACCTTGCAGAGAACCTCAATGGCAAATGACATTTGAAGATCAGGGCTGTGAGGGGCTGCTGGGAGAGGAGTTGGCTGTAAACTCCACATTTTTCATTCACAAGTGCACTTTGTTAAAACAGATTTTTTTTGTATGAGTAGCCTGCAAGTTCTATGGATGAAAACATGGAATGAATCAAAGAGACATAGTGTTAATGTATCATATTAAAGACTGCAGAATAGGTATGAGAATGATCAGTAGTGTTTTGATCTCTGTGTTACTGTTAGGAAGTTACATTTTCTTCAACTCACTATGTGGAATGAATTAGGGATAGTAACTACCACTATATTTGATTACAATTCAATGAATAATTTCAGTCAAAATGTTGGAGGTATTGGAGTTCAGCAACTCAAAACATGCTGGCACTTTTCCACAATTTTATAAGAACGATTGTAGATATTTTATTTACCTTATGCAAAATTCATTGCTTTGTTTACCTTGAATATTTTTCATTTTCAGATGCATCTACATGTGAGCAAAAAAAGATACAAAACTGAAAAAAAGAAAAAGTTAAGTAGTCCACAAGAATTAAACAGACAATTTGATATTGAGTAAGAAGAGATGTTTAAAATAGATATTTTTACATTTCTTACTATTTCTATATGGTCAAGAAACCTGACATATTCCTATTTCAGTTCTCCTGGCCAGTTTCTTTATTTTACAGGTCTTTGGTTCAGCCTAAGTGCTGGATTTTAAAATAATCCATTATTTACACCACTCTATCCTGGAATCGAAACATTATCTTCTAGACTTGTTGCTTGTCATGAATGTTTATTACGTTATGTTCTTTGCTACAGTCATATTGCCTTTCATTTCCTAAGATTTATGGGAAGATTTCTTTTTTAAGCATTCACAAATACTACAGTTGTAATCACACCTAATTAGTTAGTTGAGTGCCAACTACTTTATGTGGGAACAACTGTATAATGTGAGAGCAATTATGTGATTAGTTCATTCCTTCTTAGCTTAAGCATTATCAAGAGAACAAAACCTGCACGTTGTGAGGTAATTTTTTTTTTCCACAAACTTTATATGTTGCCACCAAATGATATTAACTATTTTACCATGTTATATGGTATTAATAATTATAAATTGTGTTGGATTCTGAAACAGGAGTATTATCTTTGCAATTCTTCAATCTTTTTTCGGATGCATGCTGGCCTTAGGGTAAATCCTGTGACTGTACTGCAAGAGTGGTGCAGAGATTTCCCAGCCTATCAGGGAAAGAATCACCTGTAGTCTTGGACTCAGTATAGTCATTTTAGCAGAGCTGCAACAAGTTAATTCCTCCTACCTTTGAGATAATTTTTTATGATGCTGTATAAGACTGACACATCAGCCTGTTTCAGGATCTGAGCTAGCATGTCTCTGTTTACAGTGCATCACTTCAGATAGAGGTTCAAGCTTGCTGAGAGCTAGTTTGGGGATCTCCCACACTGTGTTGCATTCGGCAGTGTATTCATGACCATAAATGATATTTTATCACTTCCGTCAATGTTTTATTTTGGCAGTATGGACAATGATACCTACTGCTTTCTTAGAAATTTTTGGTAAATACTACTTGATAACTGATTATTGACTACATGATTTTTTGATTTTTTTTTTTTTTTTTTTACATTCACCATGTAATTTTACTGGGTACAGCAGAATCCTCTACAATGAAAAAAGCCCAGGGGACTGCACAAGTAATTCTTCATGTTTCTGTGTAACTGTGCTTGAAAATGTTAACAAAAAACCCCCAGATTCAGCTCTGATTTCATTATCATAAAAAGTGAACAGATTTTCAAAATTTACCCCTGTAGGTTGCTAATTAGAACTGAACTGTTGAAAAATCAATTATTTAGTTGTTGAAATGGGAGCTATCAAGAGCTAGCTCAAATTTACCAGTTTTGCCTTGTGGTGTCCATTTTTAAGAGACAGAAATTGCATTATTGCTGATAGGTTGAGACACTTCTTCCAGTTGAAAAAAACACTGCAACTGGTTTTCTGTTCAGTTTTAGAGGCAAACACATTCTTGAAGTATATACCAGGCTGAGAATGTCATACTGTTCTGAATTAACAAGTGTCGCACTATTTTCCCAGAATTTATAAATAGCACACAAATGCTCTTTTGGGTCAATACAGAAACAATTTTGGTACAGTAAATGATACAACTACCAGACATAATGTGCTGCTCTATTTTCATTCCTGTTATTTTCTGTCTACCTTGCTGACATTAGTAATTTCATTAGATGCAACTGAACAAACTTTCATGAATTTTATTGACAGAATGGGGAAGTAATTTTGTCTTAAGTCTGTAGTAGTGCTATACGAAAAGGAGGAGACAGACACACAACATAAACCTCTCTATTCTATCAATTCTTTCCATGAAAAAGATGAAAAATTAGGTTGTTTGAAATACTATTTGACAATCTTTCCTTCACTAACACATTTTAAAGATTTTGAAAGTTACCTCACAAGGAATAAGTCTGAAGCTACTCAAGGTTCAATAAAATAAGACTAGCAGACATTGAAAACCAGGGAAAAATAAAGCTATCAGTTGCAATGTCCACTAAAACTGTGATCACAGAATTTTATCCAGCATATGAATAAATCCTTAATTAGCATAAATCAGCATAGTAAAAATGATATCCATGCATACTAGAGATTCATCTCAGCTTTTGATTAGTCAATAATGGTTTTATTTATTTATTTATTTATTTATTTATTGTGTTTATTTCCTATGAACTGTAGTCACAGTAAAATGGTTTAAAACTTAAATATTCATAAAAATAGAAACCTCTAAGTGATTAACATGTTTTACTTTGGGGATCCAATATTAATATCTAAGTCATTCATTTTAGAAGCTCATTATAAGTTAAGAAAGGAAATATACATAGCCATTCAAAGCATCGCGTCTAAGGATACATAAACTTTTTCTTTCTTTGCCTATAAATTTTCCTATATATTAACAAGAAAAAAAGTAAAGTTCGCCTGGAATATCTCTCTATTTGGAGCTATATCCTGCAAATGAACTGCAACTTAGACTGGACTCATCAACACAAACTAAGAATGTTTATAAAATATTACCGGATATAATCAGATAAAACAAATACAGTATATTTCATACACAGGTAATCCTAACCTTAGTTTAATATTATTTCCTATTTTCCATTGAGTTCCATTTCACAGGTATGAATCACAACAAGGAACAATTCTGCATCTGATTGACATAGATGATGTTCAGCTACTTTTTCTCTTTCTTGCTTTCCAGATCACTGCTTCCTAGACATAGTAAGAAAACAAGATTAAGTGAAGGCGCAATGTGGGGGGGCTTGGGGGGAAGAAAAAAAGAAAAAAAATAATCTTATATAAGGAATTTAACAGAGGAAACCTTACACCTTTTATTTTTAAAAGCAAGTATGTTTTTTAGAAAGAAAATCTAATAGACCTCATACAACTGTTCCTATAAAACTTTTTAAAATGGTTTCTACTGAGAAATTATCAGTTTAATTTGTAGAACTAGCATAAGCATAAGCTTTGCAAGTTAGGTGAACTAGCTTAAAGTGAAGACATCAGTGGATTATAATGTGTAGATGAAATAGGGAACACTTAGTAATGGGCAATCAGTCTCAATTTTGTTATTAACCCTGGAAATAAATGTAAGACTATTTTACAGAAATTTGGTTAATAGGACAAAGTGAGAGATGTTTCCATAATAGAAATTTGTCAATACATGATCTCAAATATGGACTAATCAGTATTCAATTAAGCGCAAAAAAAAAAAAAGTCTAAGGTCTGCCCTGAAAATTTCTATTGTGCATTGAGAGCTCATCACTTTGGTAGATGACAAGAAATACAAGATGCAACTTTACTGGAACAAATACTGTATAAAGTTGAATCAGGTGTTACGCTTCCAATAAAGGAAGTTAGGCATAAATAACATTCAAAGAAACATGAATAAAACGTCATCTGGACTACTGAGTGGTGTACTGCAGTTCCAGAATTCCACAGAATTCTATTTTGGTTTGTCCAGGTTGCATATAAAAGAGAAAGGAAGAGTCACTGAAAAACTGTTTCTGCCTTTGGATTTACCCTTCCTCTCCTAAGAGAGAGTGGTGGTACTATATCCAGAAGTTGAAGCATGTTAGTGAGGAGAGAGAAGTTTTTGTCTTGTTACTGAAATCTGTTCTTCAGGACAGGCCAAAGCAAACACTCAAAAGTCACTGGAGTTTTTCCCAAGCAGAAATGAAATTTTCGACTGTTTTGTCACTGCTTTTATCAGCAGTCAACAGAAATTAATGTTAATGTTGACATTTGATAATAGATACTGTGATAATATTCAGATACACAGTTCTCTCTCATCTGTGACAGCGTAAATCAACAAGAAAAGTTCAGTAGCCAAAGGAGTTATACTGATACTTCACTAAAGCCAAAGAAGAACTTCTCATGTCACTACCTCTTGCACACATTTTACCTATCAGCTGAAGAGGTGCAGTGGGCTTGGTATACATTTAATAAATGTATTTAATAAATACTTTTAATAAATATATGTTATTGCATTTGTTCTTTATTGCATTTTCAGTGCAAAAGATATAAGCCAGGAGCATTAAAAAAATTAATGCAAGTGTATGATCAGTCAGGTTTGCAATAAAGTAAAGAAGGACCAAAAGAAATGGTGTTTCATTGTACCTTCTCATAGTAAATTTAATGCAAAAATCTATAAATAATATAAGAACTAAAGGTCATATACTGTACTTGATCTTAAAATTAAAAGATATTGCTACCACTACAGAACATTGTCAAAGGATAATGGTCTCCTGCTACCAAACACTGTAAACACTGAGGTGAAGCCAAGACATTTATTTTCTGAGTTATTGATCTTGTGACAAAATTCTGTTACAATAACTTTATTTCTAATACACCAAATAATAGATGTATATTTAATAACTTTATGTGATGGATGTTGATGCAATAAATTGACAGCAGCTAGCATTGCTATCATTACCCTATCATGTATGGATTTGCTACAACTCAAACAGCAGGCACATTGTTGCTGATATACCAAACATACTTTATCCCTATCATTTATTTTGACTTTTTTTTTTCCATTAGCTGAAACATTTTTTGTTAATTAATATTTCTGCTGCAAGATTGCATGACAATAGCTACCTGATTTAAGATACCTTTGATCTTTATAAGTTGTTCAAATAACTGAACGTGTGAGACGATGGGGAAAGCATAAACAGCAATGCACCTTTTTTGGAAGAAATGAACAAGAAATGAGAAGAGGAAAGAAAATAATCTCAGTAGAACCCAACTCACCTCATTGCATATGTCATTTTGTACCAGCTGACAGGATGGCTGACAGGGAAGAAATTTATTCCCTTGCATTGCTAGTGTACAGGAATATCAGAGAATAAACTGTGTTTTGCAGAATAATAATTCCCACATTTTTTCCTGTCTCACTGTTGTGAGGCTAATAGTGTAGTTAAATAGCTGAACAAAATGTGCTCTCCATTATTCATACAGTATCAATGTAATTCTCACTGATTTCGGTGAGATTTTGCATTCATGGGAAAGTGGAAATTAGTTTGGCTTATGTAAAGTTTTGCATCAGTTACATCTTTTCAATCCTGTAGACTACCATGAGATGACACAGAGTGTGAGGTCAGAATGTTTGGTGAAAATAATTTATAACAAAACATTTTCAAGGAAAATATTAAGTTGTTTATAAAATACGTATTCCAATTTAACCAGGAGACATTCAAGACAGACAATGATGAAATAGTATGATAAACTTCAGAATAATGAGAATTCTCTTAAGCACATTTTTGAGTTATTAATGGTACTTAAACCAGCATCCAATCTTTTCATAAGCACTAATTATTTTATGCTCATGACATTCTGTAAAGATAAACTTTTACACGCATTTAATAAAAGGAAATTAAGCTGAATTATTAATATCATTTAACTTCTTTTAAGGTTATTATTAAGATAAAGCTGTCAATACAGAGAAAAGTACCAGCAGTGGCACGATCATTGCAGTCACCATTAGGTAACTTAAATGTCTAATATCCTTTCATCGAACCTTTCAAATATGCCGTTGTTTTGTGTAGACTGAGTATTTTGGCATGCAGCTTCTGCCAAGCCTCATCATGGTAATCCCTTCCACAACATCCATGGGATGTCTCCTTCCATGCTTGGGCATTGAACTTACCCAGGAAAGGAGAAACTAAGATGCAGCTTCTTGAGATGGTTCATCTACACAGCTCCAACCTTCTAGAAGATTATTTAGAAATCAACATCAAAGAATGAGACAAGGCAGCCTCTTTTCACCATGCTGATGCTAACACTCACCACAGAAAGAAATGAAAAATGCTGCCACTGGATTTTGAACCCACTACCAGCCCACTGGAAATCTTGTTATTCCGTGGAAGCTGAGCAGACACTGCAGCAGGCATCTCAAGTCTGTTCTGAGGAAGGCCCAATATATCACTGCTCTTTACTGATTTCTGATTGATAATGATTCCTCGATAGCTTTTAAGTACTCTTTTTTTACCTGATGGCTTTTAAGTGAATATCATGCCTTGTATGTCTCTGTAGCTATGAACAGTGACATTATTCTACTGAACAATCTCCTGAATCAAAAGAGTGAATGCTAATGGTTTTTTTCTCTTCTTGTTCCTTTGAGGAGCCCTTAGCATTAGTTCTCAGTCATTAAGGTGGACAGACATAATCAGCTTTGTTGGTCTCCATGGAAGCCTAATTACTTTTAGGAAAGTTTAGTTAATGGACAGTGTTAAGAATGATAGAAAGAAGTAATCCTTCAGCCGAAGTACATAATGTATGGTGTGAATATGGGGAATTTCTACACGGGGTGTCTGATTGTTTATTTCCTGTGTCTTACTGCTTCCAATTTGAATATGTTTAATGTTATAAAGGCAGTTAAAGCCAGTAAAGAAATAAAGGCAAATTCAAAGGAGTCATCTTACAGTCTTTCAGAATGCAAAACTCCCACTGCAGCTTCAGCAGGAGTTGTCTGTACTGAATAGCTGGATGATCAGAATCACAGATTTTGTTCTGACCTATAATCAGTTTTTCTTCAGCTACAACACTAGGTGTTAAAAACTCAGTGTTTCCTACCTTGTGCTGTTTCCTGTACTTTTTATTTGCAGTATATCCTATACTTAAAGTCAGAACTCCACAATATATGTAATTATTATGAGCAGTAAGTAGTTTCCACTTCTTCAAATAATACACATAAAATATATTATTACATCTATAACCACGAAAAATGTTTTTAATAGATTACTTTTAATTGAGTCTAGAATATTTGTTACCATAATAATCTGTGAGCATTTGTAGATGCAGACTAGAAGATTGCATGCCAGAAAAATCCAATTGCCTGTTTAGTACCCTAATTTTCCTGTACACATAAGCCTTCCTAAACACAGAGAACATATAGATAAATTTGACTTATATGCAGAGAGCAGAGGATAGATCAAGTAAACTTTTATGCAGAGGGTTGTAAGGAAATGCACAGGAGGGAAGTTACTGTTAGCAATGTGGTATGATAGTTCACAATTAACTAAAAAACAATTTGGCCGTTCACAAGGGAAATGGAACTGGGGATCAGAAACTGAACGAGGTTGTGCAAAAAAGCATGGTGGGGAATGATGTTAGCTTTCTATAGATCTGAGGGGCCGGATCCACATGGTTACAAAGTGAATGAAAGGACCGCCATTGCATTTGGTGGATGCAGAGATAAATGTCATGAGGAGGAGCAAAATCTTTTTCATTCACTTCAGCTGTAACAAGCCCAGAGACAAGGAAGAGCCATATACAAGGAGACTTGTATGGTCAGTCTTTGAATTAGACTGAAAATGTAAGACACTGACTCTGTAAAAGGACTTACTTATATCATAAATCTGATAGTAAGTGCAATAAAAAGACAAGCATATTGGAATTTGTGTTAGCAATTTAAGAAGAATGAGTTATGGATGCTCAATCTGTATTTTTTAATCCAAACATAGTAAATAAGTAAATTACTTATTTTCATTGGACTACCTTGCTGCAATTGAAAGACTGTGTGTGACAAATTAGTCCAAAACATCAAACGCCATCTTATTGTTTGGCATACAAAAATTGTACTGTTAAATATGATCATCACTCAGTGCAGGTAAAGACTATCGGTTTTAACCAATATCTCCTAATGGTAGGTAAGGTTGAAAGAGTAACTGAACTTTTAGATAAATAGCTGAAAGCAGAAGATGACATCTGATAACAAATAAATCTAGTATTTTCATTATTTTCTGTACAAGTAAAAAATAATTAACTCTCCACATGGAATTTTGCATATCATCCATATTGGTTATGTAAGGTTAATTATGGGGGAAAAGGAAAATTGTATTGTTGCTCTTACTTATTTGGAATACAGATTTACCTGCAGACAACTTCAGATCAAGTCTTCATCCTATTATAAGATTACATTTCTAACCAAAACCATGTATTGATATTAAGCATATGGACTTTTGATGAGGGAAGAAAAAAGTGACTAATGGAAAATCTAGAAGCTTCTATGATTTCTGTTGAGAGTCTTTCACCTTTTTTTTTTTTTTTTTAATGAATTGACAAATACAATTTGCAGAGACAGTCAGTACTGGTTTGTTTGTTTGTTTGTTTCTTTTTCCTCTTTTGGGTTAGGGGCTGAACCTTCAAGCTAAAGAATAATTCCTATGTGCTTGCCCTCTGGGTAAATTACTATTTCAGTGTTTGTAATATATGAAGTGAGGCAAAAGTAATTCAAAATGTCCTGTACTATTGTAGGGAGACAACTTTCCTACAGACTGAGAATTCAAAAACTTAAACAAACTCTTCTGATGAATTAGGGGCAAAAAATGGCTTTTATTGCCACATACCTCTGGAAAAGCCCTTTAACTAACATCTTGTAGTATACCCTGGACACAGTCTGAACTGTTAGACATAAGGAACTGACTGACATAATAATTTCTTCCTCCAGCTCCGTGAATTCGGTTTCTGGGCAGGATCAGGGAAATTCAGCTTAAGAAAATTGAATTTACTGAATTCAACTGGAATTACAAAGCAGTTTAAAGACTGTACACACAAGAGCAATTTCTATACATATTTGGAGTCTGACATTGGTAGAACTTGTCTGCCCTTTACAATTTTGCTTCCTTTTGCGGAAATGTCAAACACAGCTTTTCAAAAGGCTTATGACTTAAGCATGCTCATGAAAGCAAACTCTCAAATTAAAGTGCATTTCTTTTGCAGTTTCAACTGAAAATAGTGGGGTTTTTTATCTAATCTTTGACGTTACACAATGCTACACTTTATTGACCAGTTGTTAGGTTTTGTTTTCCTTCTTTCCTCAAAAATATGCATAGCTACATTTTGTCAAAGAGCTTGTATAAGCAACACACTAGTAACGGAATAAATGCATCCCCTCCAGTGAGAAAATAAAACCTCAAAACACTCTATTTTTCTTCTCCATGAAGAAAAAATATTATTACAAAACAATATAAAACAGTGCCATTATTGAATGTACTCTACCCATCATTGTATAGTACAAGCACATATAGTTATCCAAAATATCAGTATTGAACAAGTTCTAATTAATGTTCTTTTTAAACAAAGCATCAAACAATAGCTCTTTTACTTCATAACCATTAGATTAGTTTCCAAGGGAATTACCAACGTGCTCATAATCTAAAGGTGAATTCACAATTTACTGTGTATTAGTAGATCTATTCACTATGAGTATGGGTTTGTTTAAAAAAAAAGTTGCTCAACATAGACTGCCCCAGAAAACAAATAAATTGCAACCTTTGGATAATTCTTTATGTCCTTTGTGGGGTTTTATTTCCTTTGAAGTCTGTTCAGTTCAAGTTTTGCTGCTGACAGTTAAAACATGGTACAGCTCTGATCAGAACAGATTACCAGCCAACTTTTCATATTCTGTTCCCCTTATTATCCTGATATTTGTCACTGTTTTCCCATATCCTTTTCACAGTCCTCTTTTCCGTGTACAGCTACGCACGTTGTTACATCACTGTGCTTCATTCAGCAGCCCTGCTGTGATAGTTTAGCCCTCAAAGGGAAAATAATGGCACTAACATTTATGTCCATTTGGTTAAGCCATTTACCATTATGTTTTGTGGTTTACATGAGAGATGAAAGCCAGGGGAAAATAGTATTAAGATGGAATAGACAAAATGTCCTTGTGCTGTGACAGGCCTTCAAAGGAAAGCTACAAACCAGAAGGATTATTTTGTTGATTACAACGTACTCCAAGTATCATTGTGTAACACCTCTAGTCACTAAGTACAGTACCTTACACCCATCAAAGTGATAAAAATATCTTGTATTATAAGATTAGATAAAAGCACAGCAAGTAAAATAGTACAGTATTTTATTACATTTATTAAGTTTACCTGTCTTAGAAGCTTTAAAAAAATTTCTTTTCATAAAAGCTTATTAGTCTTCAGTTCTCATTTTCCCTTTCATTATGAGGAACAATGTCTCTTTGGAGAAAATAATGAAAGAATGACTGTTCCTGGCAGTGCACTGGTACATCCCATCTCACAATGCTTCGTCCGATAAAGCGCATGCAAGGAAGAAGAGGAGTGAAAACAAGGATTGCACATGTCTAAATGTGTGGGTAAGTAAAGGGCACCAGTGTAACCTATACTTACAAACCTCAATAAAATAAAATAAAACAAAATTATATTTAAAGGAGCTTTATTATAGAATAAATGAGAAAGTAAATACTATCTGCTTAGTGTCTTCTGGAAGTGAGTAGATAACTTCCCACAAAATTATTATCTCTTTTCTTTATCTGTAAATGCTGGAAGTCTTTATACTGTAAAAGATGGGATTAAAAACAGAGGGTTACATTAAGTAGAGGTGTTTTCTCTTTCACAGATCTGTATTTGTGTCAACATTTCAAATCTAAAAGTGTTAGGACTCTATTTCATCTGGAACAAATCTGACTTCCAGATGAAATCCAGTATAATAATGTTTCTCCAACTGTAAAAAAAAAAAAAACAAAACAAAAAAACACCATACGTGCATTCTGATAAAAATCAGATAGTTTTTGTTTTTAGAAAAAATGGCTTTATTTAAAAGTTTACAAAAGCTGCAGAGAACTGTCTTAAGGAAAAAGAAACCTCGGGTTTTACAAAATCTGTAATTTTCACTCCTGTAATTTATAACCTTTCTCCTCCAGAAGTAGTTATAAATTCTGACTATCGGACAATGCCTCAGAAAACAAGAAAACAAACAAACAAAACCCAGAAAGCAAGGAAACAACCAAACAAATGCCCAACCAAACAAACATGTTTTAGTGGTTTCAATTATCTGCTTTTTTTTCTCTGTACAGCCCTGTGTCTTTCCTGCTAGCAGCTCAGCATCAAGATATCCATCACACTAAGAGCAAACGGGCTCATGTCAGGCCTTCCAGTTAGGATTGTCTGCTGCAATTCACTATCATTTAAATATATGTGTAGATACAGAGAGATTTAAATATATGTGTAGATACATATGCAGGTGATTACACCTTGTAAGATCAGAAAAGATGATTTAATTATTGAGTTCTCTAGTGTAACTATATTTGCAGAATAACTCCCTTACTTCAGCACTATTGTATCCCTTTAAGGTTGGATAGTTTTTTGTTTGCTTGTTTGTTTGTTTTTCTGAAATAAATTAAATATATTCTATAACCCTGTCTTTGAAAATCTAAATCACTGGTCAAATGCCTTTACTTCTCAGAAATCAGTTTTCTAAGATTCTTATTTCACTTTGATGAGGCTTTCGGAATAATCATGTGTGTTCTATGCACCTATAACCAGAATTTATTTTCTTCTTTCATATATTCCTTCATTATTAAAAAAGATCAGTTTGCAAAAAAAAAAAAAAAAAAAAAAGGTTACTTAACATGTGGAAGGCCTGACAGACAGTGGAACTATTAAAACTCTGGTATTCAGAGTATGCCATGATTCTTCTGTGGTGCACTGTACCTCATCAAAGCATTGCAACAGTGCCTGGACAAGAGAACACTTTTGTTGAAGATCTGAGGGCATGACCAGGAGAATCCAAGCCCCCCCTTATCCAGTTTTAGAGCCCTCCTGAGGAAAGATCTTTGATAGACAGTTTTCATTGGCAGCGTACATTTTAGGGGGTAGTTCATCTGATAAAACCTCTCTGTGTACAGATCATTTCCTTTAGCTGTATGCAGGAGTTAGGATTGATCCCTTTAAAGGAGTAAATACTTAAAGTTTTATGAATAGAAACTAGTTGAAAATGTATCCCAAATGGCTTCTTTTCTGTATTGTCTTCCAAACAAGGGTTTCAAACAGATAAACAGTATTTTTTTATACTTAATATGCTGATAAGTAATACAGCTAGTATTATAACATCAGTCTTAAAATCTTTATGCTATAGACATGAGAGGAAAAGATACCATAAGTAAAAAGTTTAATACTCCTCTCCTCTCCTCTCCTCTCCTCTCCTCTCCTCTCCTCTCCTCTCCTCTCCTCTCCTCTCCTCTCCTCTCCTCTCCTCTCCTCTCCTCTCCTCTCCTCTCCTCTCCTCTCCTCTCCTCTCCCCTCCCTCTCCCTCTCCCTCTCCCTCTCCTCTCTTCTCCTCTCTGTTGTTGTTTTGTTTTGTTTTGTTTTGTTTTTCCTTAAACTAGATTTCTGGTGAAAAAAAAACAAAACCAAAACCAAACAAGCAAAGACCCTCTGTCCCAAAAGAAACAAACAAACCACACACACATACAGAGAGAAACCTAACTTAGAAGAATAAAATTCTTTCTGAATGATTCAGATAATAATGCCAGTAATAATCCATTTTGATTTTGCTTGAAATAACTGAGAAAGATCTGGGTGTTTACAGCAATCCAGTAAGTGCCACAGCTATTATACCATCTCTGAACATGTCCTTTGAAACAAAAGGAATACTGTTTTTAACTACATTCAGTAGGCTGCAGGTCAAGCTTAATGTCAACAGAAATTGTTGGAATTTATTCTCAACCTTGCTGAAATACTCAGTGCATAGCAGAAGTGAGTTCTATCTTTCTGATTGGAAAATTAAGGGAATGAGTAAATAATACCATTATGTCATTTGAGATATTAAACACTTCAAGACAGGTAAAGCCAAAATTTACTTGGAGTGCAAATTTCCAAGAGTTATGAGTTTAGTTTGCTTCTTTTCTTTTTCTTATTTCTTTTCCCTTGCAAAAAGTTAATGGTAACTAGAGAAAAGAGTTTAATCTTCATAAGTTTGCTAGTTAAATCACTGGTCTTCAACCTGTTCTATGTGGCATGGCATAAAGTGTGCTATCCATCCAGAGAAATCTCCTAAATTGTGTCAGATGTATGGCGTCTCAGAAATATGAGTTCCTGTCCTGCAGTTTCCATGGAAACTTTGTCGTTCAAACAAAGCATCTGCTTAATCAATAAGATTATATCAATGCAAAAAATAAATTAAGCATTATGAAGAGTTGCTGCAAGATAAAATAAAATAAAAAAAATCAAATAAAAGTGTATATTTTTCCCATCTTTAAAGGATAACTCTGTAAGCAGTAACTTCAGGGTTTGTCAATTTGCCAAAATCGCTTCTAGATTTGTTGCCATCCTTCTGTTAGGGATTTAGTTCTTCATAGAATCAATGAATGTGATATTATACAGTACGTGTCTTATGGGCTAATTTTAAAAAGTGTTCACTCCTTTGCGTACTTTAGAGAATATGAACCTGAGAACAGTTTCCTCAACACTGAAGTGCCAGTGAACATGTAAGATCATAGAATCGTAGAATCATTTAGGATGGAGAAGACCCTTAAGATCATCGAGCCCAACCATAAAGCTAACACTGTCAAGTCCACCAGCAAACCATGTCCCTAAGAGACCCATCTATGCATCTTTTAAATACCTCCAGGGATAATGACTCAACCACTTCCCTGGGCAGCCCATTTCAATGCCTGACCACTCTTTTGGTGAAGAAATTTTTCCTAATATCCAATCTAAACCTTCCCTGGTGAAAATTGGTGCCATTTCCTCTCATCCTATCACTTTCTAGCTGGGAGAAGTTTCCCCTCGGTCTCCTTTTCTCCAGGATAAGAAACACCACATCACTCAGAAGCTCCTCTTAAGACCTGTGCTCTAGACCCTCCACCAGCTTTGTTTTCTTTCTTTGGACATGCTGTAGGACCTCATTGTCTTTCTCATAGTGAGAGGCGAAAAACTGAACACAGTATTTGAGGTGCTGAATGAATTCATGGTGAATCATGAGTCCCCCTGTCAGAATACTGCCTAGGTAGATAAAAATTTTGCATATTGTACCTTTGGAGTTTGACCTACCAAACATAATCTCGACATCAGGAAAGGGACTTCTTCTAGAGGCATTTCTTCCTATGAGAAGTCTCTTTCTATTTTTCTTCTCACTACTTATTCCTAGTGACACATTTTGCCTTTGGGCTTCACCATAATTGATTAAAAGTAATTGGCAATAAGTATCAAGAAACATGTATTTGTGACTGAACTCAGTGAAGATGGGAATATGACATTACTGTGATTTAGGGCTAGCTAACCTTGTACGACATTAAAAATGATCATTTCTCTTACCTGCCTGCTACTTAGTTGCCCAATACAGTCTATAGTTTCCCTAGCCTTAATACATGGAATATATGAAAGCCAAGTATTTTAAAGTGAGTAATTATTTACATGGTTTAGTAAATTAATTTTTCCTAAGCATAAATAGGGACTAATTGTAACACCTTCTCCCCCACCTCCTTTTTCCCCCAGGCTCAACTTCAGTCTTCCTTTCTCAACTCCTCTTCCCTTGTCCCCAAAACGTGGTGCAAGATGCATGGGGAACAGAGGGCTGTGGTCAGTTCATAACTGAACTGTGGTCAGTTCTCTCTGCTGCTCCTTGTTCCTCATTTTTTTTCCCTGTTCCAGCACAGGTCCTTCCTAATGACCATAGTTCCTTCAAGAAATATCCACCTGTTCTCGTATGATTTATATTCTCTACTAAGCACTGATGAGGCCACACCTGGAGTGTTGTTATCAGTCCTGAGCTCCTCAGTACAAGAGAGACATGGACATATTGGAGAGAGACCAGTGAAGGCCCACCAGAATGAATAAGGGTCTTGAACAGCTCACATACGAGGAAAAGCTGACAGGGCAGGGACTGGAGAAGGCTCAGTGAGGATCTCATCAATGTATGTAAATATACCTGTAAAGAGGGTGCAAAGAAGATGGAGACAGACTCTTTTCAGTGATTCTTAGTGACAGGAAAAGAGGTAATGGACAAAAACTGAAACACAGGAGGCTCTTTCTGAAGGCCAGGAAACAGTTTTTTCCTGTGAGGATGACTGAGCACCAGTACAGGTTTTTCAAAGAGGTTGTGGAGTCTTCCACCTTGGAGATATTCAAAACCCATCTGGACATGGTCCTGCATAACTAGCTCTAGGTGGCCCTGCTTGAGCAGGGGAGTTGGACCAGATGTCCTCCAGAGATGTCTTCCAATGTCAACTGCTCTGTGGTTCTGTGTAAGTATCAAATCCACCTTGCCCCCTACTGACAGTGCTGAAGACATCCATTATTTTCACCTCTGTGATTTTAGTGTTCAGCATTTGGTGCCCTGCCTACGAAATCTTTTCACAAATAGGGCCTTAGCACACCAGAAAATCAGGACTGTTTAAGGTGTCTCAAGTTGGGTACATAAAACCGAAGCATCAAAATCGACTTGTTACTTTGAACTATAAAACCTGATATTATTGAAGTAGAAATGTCTGCCCCAATAGGAGATGGCTGTTGCTGAGAAATCTTAGAAGTGCAAGCTTCCCCCATCTATGTAAAATTTGAAATAATTTACTCACTTCAGTGAAAACTCTAATTATATAGCATGAGTTCCTGCATCAAAAAGCCAAGCTATTAATCAAGCCTGCTACTAACTCTTCAAGCCATCCCAGCTGTATGTGAAGGAGGTGTGAAAAATTAAAGTTCAGTAATCTAAAAAAATACTCTAGCTTTATTCCTTTCTTTGTTGGCTGGGAGTATATGTGGAGGATTCATGGTAGTATGCACTCTGTGGGTGATTTTTGAGATGGGCTTTTCTGATCTGAAACCAAATTGTATTCTAAAATTAAAACACAGGTTGGATTTGGCATTTTCTTAGCCAAGAATTTTCTGAATCAGACATACCAACTTAGCTCCACTGATTTTCTGAGTCACTTATGTTTTTAGTATTTTTCATAATTGAAGTTTCTGAGAGACTCAGTTCTATGCAGCTGCATTAGACTAACTAGCAGGTGCTCATGCCTCCATTTGAATTAGTTTCTGTCCTACTGTGATCGCTATCTAGGCTGAAGAAAAAATAGAATCTATGAGTGAACACAGGACAGATCACGATCTTTTATGATCCCTCTACCCAAAAATGTGTAATCCCCATTCAATCAATACATCAGTTTGTATGGTAACAAAAGAGGAATTGAGAGATGTCTGAGACTACATAAAATATGCGTGTTTCACTATAAGAACTAGATGGTTTAGCTTAAAGTGTCCTGTTGTTTCTGTTTAAGTATAAAAAGACAAAGTGTTAACTTACAGATTGGTTGGGTTTTCTATAATATTAAATACAAATGAGCCTTAAGGAAGAATACGAAAGAGAAAAAACTTTTGAGGTGAAGTAAAAGAGTATTCCAGATGTGAAGAACAGTTTTGGAATACACCTGAAAGATCTGAGGGAAAGAAGATAAGGTAACAATAGAAAAGAAAACCCTGAAATACAAGCAACAAATAAAGCATCAATGAACAAGGTAACAAATTGAGGAGAAACATTTGAGTAACAAGAATCATTGAAACAGAGAGATGAGTGGAAAACATAAAAGGCAAAGAGCACTGCAGAGTTTATTATATAAGTAAGAAAATAAAATAGATGGATGAGAGCAAAGCAAGACAACAAACTCACCTTTCAAACACTGGGCCATCCATCACTGCTGATGGAAGTTTCTTCAAATTTTTTTAAAGATCCTCACTGAGGAAAACTCCGCAACTTCAATAGGTACATGCAGACTAAATTTATGATCTAAATGGGAAGGTAAATTGACTGAAGAACTGTATTTTGGGATTGTGTGTCCTCAGCAGTTTTACAGAATTCTGCTACTTGTTGCAATAGTGATTTTGGTATGTAAACTTTTAGATGCCAAATTTGCAAGCCTTAATGTTTTTGAAGTTTTAGGAAATCTATGCATAGCATAATGAAAAACTAAGGCTCCCTTAAAATATCTGAATTTTAGCACACAGAACTGAAACATTTAAAATTGTCAATAATTTTGAACTACTAAGATTGATAGTTTGGAAAATACATCCCCCAGTAAAACAAAAAACCAAACCAAACCAAACCAAACAAATAAAAAATCTTCCAGGAGGAAATGGTGGTTAATGGCAAAGCTTTGTCCACTAGAATAATTTATCCACTCAGTGAAAACTCTTATTATTAGTAATACAACACACATATATCAGAGAACCACACAATTAATCAAGTCTGTTTCTGCAATTTCAAGTTATTCCAGCTGCATGTGAAGGAGTATTACTATTTTTAACATTGTGTCCAACCAATCTCTTTCTTGAGGCAATTTCAGTCTTTGTCTTCTTTTCTGAAATCCTACACTTGAAAAATAAATTATTCCCTTCCTGTCCATGTCAGCTTTCTATGAATGTGAATACAGTTTATCGTGTCCGTCCTTAGTTTTCTAGGGAAAATAATTCAGTTGTTTCCATCCTGTGTTGTACTAGATCATTCCTGTACTTCTTTGGGCAGGGGATTGTCCACTCTTCACATCTTTCTTAAAATGTATTGTTTAAAATGTTGGAAGTTTTAGTCCTCATGTTCTACATGATAAAACACTGTTCACACATCCTAACAGATGCCTCCCAATGTTTGCCTGTTTCTGCTAACTACCTAACAATAGTTTAGTATTTGAATAGATAATTATCCTAAGTTTATGAAAATGCACGTCTCTACTTAATTTTGTCCTATTTTCCAGTCCATATCTCCAATTTATGAAAATAATTTGAAATTTGAGTGTCTTTTAGCATCCTAACTGTCCATCTCTGTTTCATGTCATCTGCAATAATAATAATGTTCTCTATTTCATCCAACAGGGCATTATTGAAACATTAGATGCTCTAGTTTGATGTTTCATAGGGTATCTTTATTTACCATTATTCTGAAACTAGGGAGGAAATTCTTTATTACTATTGCTCTACAAACTTTCATTCCAAACTACTTTAGACAAAGTATGCAGACAATGCATGTACCTGACGTGGATTTAAAAATCGGAAAAGGCTAGATACGTATTTGAAAGCTATCAAGTTTCCTCCTGTCACCTGAAGCAACTGAAGTTCCTCAAAGGCCATAAAAGCTATAGTAACATAAAGTTTTGATATCCTCAGTAAAAAGAAAAAAAGTACAGAGAATATATAATGATGATACTATAACATATAGTATTACAGTTAACCAAATTACAGTTAACTAAGTTACAGTTAACAGTAAACTAAAAATCTTGTGTTACAAGTCTGTTACACTGAACTTTTGAAAATGTGCCTGGAAATTTCCTATTTTATATATTTAATACTTTGTTTTACTAGAACATTAGAAAAGAAGTAGAACTAAAAGAATTAAACAAAAATTCTTTGGGTGAGACAGATTAAGAAAAGAAAGAGAATGACAACCAATGTCCCATATACTCATTGAATCTTTACATGTGGGACCTTCCTTGCAGTCTTTTTCCCGAATAGAAATATGTGGGTGCTTCAAGCAACAAACTCTACACTATCTCTTCTTGATCTCTGAGGAAATAATTTTGTCACATTACATTTGACAGTATAACTGCTTTCTTCTGTTCTTAGGCATCTCTCAGATTGGTAGTCATATCACCTAACAGTATTTATCTATAAAGTCCTGCATATATCTCAATTAGTCACCCTGAGCTCTATATTCAGTCAATGTAAAGAAACAGATGCTTATACAACAAATTATAAAATTATTTTGGTGTCTGCCTTAGGACATACTGATTAATTTCTTTCCTTTGGCTGTAAAAGGAGTCTCTCTGATTAGTTCTAGATCACAGACATCTGCACTTCTTCAGATAAAACCGTTCCCTCTATTTTTTCATCCTACCCTCAAGTCCTGAACCACGTCCTGGCTGAGCACACTCAGATGGCATCGGGTATGAAATAATTCTGCTCTCTTATGGCATCCCACGTGATGCAGAGTGAATCTGTCAGGACAAGCAAGAAACTAGACATCTCTTTTCTTGTCACTTTTTTCTAGGATTTACAGAATCCACACAGCAAACTTATCGCAAATAAATGAAACAGATAAATACTGTGCCACATTGCCTCTTAACTAGAAATCACTGCTGTATTTTTTCATGTTTTTTATTTCCAATTGATATATGAGAATTAGTGGCAAAAAAAAGACACATTCATAAATCCGTTTATTTTAACTAAAATAATTAAATTGGAGGAGACTATCTAATAAAAAGTCATTATAGTGACTTTAAAGGCATAAGAAGCAACTTTTGCAACACAGTAAGTGATTTTATGACTCTGAGTTTGGATGCTGACAAGAATATTCATGAAGATTTCACTGGTTTCTATAATGTATCACCTGTCATGGAGACATTATTTTTGTTGGCAACTACAGAATTTAAATAAGTCTCACTAATTTTATTATGATCACTTATGCATGACTAGCTTGAGTCAGATGTAGTAAGTAGAATATAACAATATAAATAAAAAGTGACATGTATTATTTATCTTTTTCCTGTAGGTATGCCTTTTTACAGTGTCTTTTAAAAATAAAATAATCTAAGGTATGTCTTACAATTATTAAATAAAAAATTCAAAATAATAAAGGCAAGCTAGCCCTGGCCTGATTGTGCCAGCAGTAAGGTGTGTTTTTGGAAAGACAAAGTTTAATTTCTCCTGTGTTGCTAAATCATATGGAAAGATTCGCACAGGAAAGATGAGCAGTTTTCATACATTTTCTATTCACAGGCAAAGCATATTTTGCACTGCAGACATAGCTCACTCTAAGCTAATGAAAGTCTGTTGAAAATCGGCTTGTTAAAAAAAAAAAACAACAACAAAACAAAACAAACAACAAAAAAATAAACAAAAAATCCCACAGTTTTTGGCCCTTTAGAATGAGTCCAGAGCCCATGGTCTGCAGAAAAGACTAGAATAATTGGCAACAGCAGTATTTGGGTGCTTCAGCAGTATAAACACTGTCAAGGAAATGCTATTCACTCAGTTCCTCAAAATGATAAAACCTGAACTCCTGAGGTAAACAGAACACAAGGAAGGTAATGCTAAAATGCACAAAGTATAGAGGAAGAGATGTTTTCAAGAAGATGCAAATGAAAATAGTTCCATTATCAGCAAGAAAATGTTATAAATATATCTCCTTCAACGTAATCGATCTTACAAAATCAAGCATCCAATCAAGATTTGAAAAGTGTCTCTAAGATTATGCAAAATCTTAACATATTCATATAATAGCTCCAAACATATCTGAAATACAAGTTCAAGATGTGTTTCAGGTGTACAGCTCCTATTTCAAACGAGCGGCTGATTACTCACCTTCGTTCACTGCAAGCCAGCTGTCAAAAAGTAGATTGTTGAAGTCATCTCAGAAATATCTTAGTTCTCTCAGTCAGATTGACTGTCAGCTGTTTTCCAAGGCAATGAAATTAATAAAAATAGTTTTGTAGTTGAGATAAGCTACTCTAACATACTCTTGTTCACTAATGCCTCAGTGTCAAGAAATAAAAAAGGTCTCTTTGATTGGGCACCCATGTTTCAGCTGATCACTCTTGCATAACCTGTACTTACCTAGCTTGGCTGGTTGGTACCCAAAAGCTCCTTAGAAATCTTTTTGCGGGGTATGATTCCGAAAACATTAGTTCTTGGTAAAGCTAGCCATAATAAATTAACAATTAAAACTGTTTTGCATTAAACTCAATTACATTCAATTATTAAATTAATTTAATCAAGTTATTAAATTTAATGTCAATTTAGCATCTGAAGTAAACAGCAATTTTCCATTTATTCTGCAGTTTTCTTATGCTGCTAGATGTGCCGTGTGACAGATTAGTGTCATTTTCAGCCTTTGATAGAAACACCACTAGATCTGAGTACTATTCCTTTTCTTGGACATTGTTACTCTTTAACACTGGGCAGAGACTAAACAGTAACAGCTGCTCTCTCTCGACCTTCCTTCCCCAGAGGGAAGGAAGGTAAAAGGAAGAAAGACTCATAGGTTGAAGTGGAAACAGATTTAATAGAATAAAAATAAGAGACCCAGACAGATATGTCAGTGGAAAAATTAGTTTTTTAAGTACTTTCATAGCACATCCCTATTAGAGACTTTTACATTTCTTTTATCTCCAGTTTTCTTGCAAAAACTATGATTGTCTCTGACACCTTACTACTCTTGTTTTTTTCTTTCTTGGACAACTGGATTGGAGACGAATTTCCTTGCATAGTTCACAACCCAAAGCATCCTTATATTTCTTCCCTTTTTTTTGTGTCACACTCTTTAGGTAGCCACGGTTTACTGTTTTATATCTGTATGTTTGTTCTATTAATTTATCTTCCTCTTACGTTATCTCAGTTTCTCACAATTTACATTTTTGTTTCTTTTGCTTTGTGTTTTTTTGTTCCATTCAAATGCTGCTTAGAGTCTCTGGTCATGCTCTTCTACTGTCTTTTCCCCAGATCAAAATGTAATCTGTGTAGACTTCAGTAACCTATATGACATCAAAAACGTGTTGCTTTTTTTGGTAAAACACCTTATGTACTGAACACAGCCGAAATGGCACTTTGAGAAATAGTGTTTCCCAAAGGGGCTGTTGAATGTGCATGAATAGATTCTCTGTTTTTCTAAGGGCAGCTAGCATAAACCTGGTGATGTATGAAGCATAAGAAATATATATATTTGGCATCCACCATCACCTCCTGAACATCACCCCTTTGAAAGCAGAAGAAAATCTTAACAAACATAATTATTCTGCTTTTTGTTTACAAGCTGAAAATTCTGTCAAAACTTTGTTCATACAATGACCAACAACTATGTGCATTCTAGTAGTTTGATGCATGGTGATTTCCAGAGCAATATTTTCATTTTAACCTTACACAGAGGAGCTGTGGTAAGGTTATGAAAAGGGAGACACGTAGCTTTCTTCACTACTCTTCTAGATTGCTGTACTTCTCAATCTATGGAAAACCTATTCAGACAGTCCCTCAGGCGTGACATTACCCAATTCTTTGCAGTGAATGTACTCTTGGTTAGGTACATGGAACTTATGTATCATAGATAGATTCATAGCTTGGTCTCAAATTTTGAAAGAGCTGCAAATTGAAGACATCCTAGCACCCAGCTTTTCTTATTTTATTTTATTTTATTTTATTTTATTTTATTTTATTTTATATTATTTTATTTTATTTTATTTTATTTTATTTTATTTTATTTTTTTACTTTTTTAAAAATTTTCCACTGGTATCATATGAACAGTGAAATATTAATTCTCGTGATCTTTAAATGTACCTTGAACATAGTATGTGAGGGCAGAATTGGGACTCTAGCAAGTGAAGTGAATTGAATTAAATTTAATGACAAAAAAGTCAAATTTTGTACATAAACTTGGTAATAGCCATTTGAATTCAAACCAAGGTTGTGTAGCTCACCAGACCTGTTGTATACTCAAAATATCACCACATTTGAATGGATAAGGTAACTTTAAATTAAAACAGTGATCTCTACAGAAAATATGAAAAAATATTAGTTTGTCTAGGTTGTTACAGTGTGTTTTGTTTTGCTTTATTTTTAATATTATGATTATAACTTTTACAGATAAGTTTCAGGCTGGTTAGACACATGATCTTTTTTTTTTTTTCCCCCGTATAGGTCCGTTAGATAGCAAGGTTTCAAAGGGAACAACTTCATGCAATTAGCTTGCAGCATACAATAAAAATATCATTAGCTATTATCTGTAGTGAGGCACAGAAGAATGTTTATTCTACAGTCAAGATAAACAGTAAGTTAACATTTATCATCATTTCCCTGTGTTTTACACTATAATACTCAGGATGAATTAATATTGTAATGTAGAGTGATTTGAGAAAATGAAGTAATTTACACTGAAAATCAGAAACACAGAGGAAAAAGACATTTTTTAAACTGAAGAAATTTGGTGTTTAAAATAATTACACTGAAAGCTATGGATTTATGTAAACTAGTTCTAGTTTTAATTGTATTTATTATTTTACTAGACATATTTAGTGATTCATTAAATGTATAATACGTATCTAAAAAAAAAAAAAATCTGTGTTCACCTCAAATGTTAGCAGCCTTGGAAATATTATAAATGTGTTGACAACTTGCTTAAGTAACATTTACAGTTTCGTCTCAACCCAAATTAAATGTTTGATTTTTGGCTCCTGAATGCATTCAATATAAATAAAATGTTCCAGTGACACCAAAGCTAGATTTAACAGTTGAGTTATCTGAAAATATTTACAAGATTTTTATTTATTGGTTTATTTCTCACTTGACCAAGTAAAAAGCCCCAAGTAACTGACGACTATTTAGTAAACACTTCTGTAATCAGTTGTTTAGTTGATGTATAGAAAAATAAAGTCTAATATTGA
Source organism: Caloenas nicobarica (assembly GCF_036013445.1). Lineage (NCBI taxonomy): Eukaryota > Metazoa > Chordata > Aves > Columbiformes > Columbidae > Caloenas > Caloenas nicobarica. The sequence continues at coordinate 180,097,134 of NC_088245.1, forward strand.
TGTCACTGTCTGTAATGCCAAGATCTGAACTTGTGTTTCACTGAAGAGTGAGCATTTCCTATTAGGAGTGATTAAATAGTCTATGAGAATAACACAGTTCAATATTAAGAGTTATATTTAGACATGTCTACATAGGTGTCTACTTTTAAGCTTAATATCTAAACTACTTCTATAAAGCACAGGTCTACTATAAACATCCGTAATCCTGTGACAGATGTGCCAGCCAGCTGAGAGTATCTGAGAAATACCCTATGGCATCTGAAACAGCAGTAGAAAACTAAGTTCAGGAAGAATTCAGCTAATCTTAAACTAGATAGCTACAGCACTAACATAGGTGTCCAGTGTAATTTTAGACTCTTCAGGGGGGTTGACATATCCATAGATTTAGGAAATATGACAGGGGACATCTAGAGAACCCCAAGGCATCTCAAGTAGTGCTCAATGCCTGCGTGTGTGTAGTTGCATTGAGCCATGCACAGATCTATACAGAGTTTACACACTTGGTTTAGTGGTAATTCATGTATTTAAGTGTATATATGTCTATCTTACCTGTTTACTCCTACAAGTAGACCCTGCAGGAGCAGATGTCTTCAAAGAAGAAATGGAGAGACTATTTTTTTCTGCAGTGTGGAGCACAGACTACGAATTTAAACATCAAGATTCATTTTGTCTTCTATTTTGTTTTTCTGCTGTCAGCTACTGTTTACTGTTTCAATTCCTAGCATGCATGCCCTTTACTTTTTCTAGCTGTGTGTGAGGACAAAACTACAAGTTTTCCAGAGAGCAGGAATGATTTTTCTGCACCCTGCATCTTCCTCCCTGTACTTACTTTTTACTTTCTATTATACATGATTGTGCAGGGCCACGGCCCCAGTGAATAAAATTTTGCAAAACATTAAATGTCGACATGTGTAATCTGCAAGAACTTCATTGTTTCCTTTCATCTGTTTTTGCCAGCATGTTGCTTTATGCAAGGGAGAAAGCTTATTAATAAGGATAGAGAAGGAAGTAAATGAGACAAGAAAATAAATGAGTATTTACCAATGGGGGTGGGGAACAGTACAATCCTTACTAATTGGTTATGATTGAAGTTTAATAAGCCATTCAAACGACTACATGCCTTGGACTTGCCTTGTCAGCTGAGCTTAAGACTTTGAGTGGCTGTTCAGTTCCCAGGAAGGACTAATGCTTAAAATGCAGTAGAATTTCCTGAAAAATTATAAGCTTCATTATTGGAATATAAGTGCAACATGGCAGATGAGCTATTCCAAAGTACACTGAATGTATGGATTGATTATAGTTATTTTAGCATTTAAAGGACATTATGCAAATGCTCAGCCAGCCCTTTAAATAGCTGGAGTGAAATAAGTATGTTTGTGCACTAAAGCTTCTTAACACTCTACAATAATTCTTTCACCTCTCTGCTTAGCCTGAGACTTAGTAAGCGAGAACATGAAAAATATCACCAAGAAATGGGAGAAGATCTATTTCGGTTTCTCTGTCTTCATAAGCTGGAAGGTCTTTCTGAGTTAGCATATGTCCTGTACACAGCTTTACTTTTCAGTATGCACAAAATACATTGTCTCACTGCCTACTATGAATTTATGAAATCTCAAATTAGATATCCTTACTTGGAGAAAGGGTTTCTGGCTTGGTGAAATGTAGCAACATTATTCATAAGTACCTCACTATTCTAGCCAGGATTTTTAAAAATAACCTACTAGAACTGATACTCCAAAATCCATTTATCAAGTCATGATGCATATATTACATGTGGTACTATTTATTACTGCTATGGAAAAAAACCCCAACCAATTAATAGGAGATCAAAGATCTTCTATATGAATACAGTTTTGAAGATTTGGTTTTATAGATTGTGAATGACTATCTGCAGGTGTTAAGAAGCAAAAGGATTCCAGCCCAAACGTCCCCTGTGTTGCAGAGAGCAGAGTTGTTACCACCATAGTGACTTACACATCAAATACTGCCTTAATATATTCCAGAATTAGGGTTCTTCTTCTTGTTTCTTACTCCTGACTCATAATTGGTTTCAAATCCATAAAAAGACCAAGATCCATGTTAGCTTTTTTGCTTTGTTTTGTTTTGTTTCCTTTTTTTTAAAAAAAATTATATTGCTTAGTCAGTTAACCCTCATTTTTAATTTGCACCCTGGTTTTAGGTATAGCCATTGTATTTATCTGTATTCTCTGAATTTCAAATCCCTCATAGTAAGCAGCGAGACAATGTGTTTTGCACATACTGAAAAGTAAATTGAAATTTGAAATTATCTGAATATCAACTTGTTGAATTTTATGAGTTTACCAAAATAACCTTAAAGTCTTAACCTGTTCTTGAAAATTACTGCCTTCTCTTCTAATGTAATGCCATCCATTTACATATTTCAACCATTCCAAATAGTAATGAAAAATATCAAAGACACCTAGGTTCAGGGCAGATCCATGAGCAATGACACTTGAAACATTCTCCTAGGACACAGGTAAAACACTAATAACCAGTTCTCCAGAGTAAGTTTTAAATGAGTGATTATATTTTAAGTGTATTTTCTTAGCTTGCTTATAAGAATGTCATGCATGGCAGTGTCAAAAAGCTTAATAAAATCAAGCTGTACCAAACCTACTGCTTCTTCTTTATCCACTTGGCCTGTTAGCCTGTCAGAGAAAGAAATTAGATTAGTGTGACATGATCAGTTCTTGACAAACTCATGCTGTCCATTTTTATCACCTTATTATCTTTGAGGTACTTATAAATTGATTTCTTAATTTTTTTTTTTAAAGAATCTTATCAGAAATTGAAGTTAGACTAACATGGTTATAAAGCTCTGGGTTCTGTTTTTCTTGATTTTTTCCAACTTCTTTTTTGAGCTTAGATATTAACTTATTCCTGTCAGAACTCTGGATCCCATAACTTCCTAAAATTAATTTTTCGGGGGTCTAGATATTTTATAAAAATAAATAATTTTGTAAAATGATTGATTTAGCCAAGCTGCATAACTTGAATTTGGCCACCCTATGTTATAAAAAGATATACTATAGCGTGTTCTTTTTGTATTCTGTTCTGTACTTCATAACACTTCATAAAGTTAATTTTTTGATATACGTAGTTAAAACAAGGTTGGAGGGGGGCTTGTTAATTTTTTTGTTGTTGCTTTGTTGTTGTTGTTTTAAAAGCATAGAAGGCACTATTTATCTCAATCTTTACCCAATCCAATGTTTGTTCTGTATCCTTGCTTTTTTTTGTCTTATTTCTAATTTCCTTCTCTGAGTGATTTTCTCTTCCTTACTAATGGAAACTCATTTTACACCTTAGTCTCTCTGATTTTCCCCCAATATGTTTTGGGTTTTTTTTTTTCTCCTTTAGGCACATTCTAAGATACCTACCCCTGTTTCCATTCTTTATTTATTTATCTAATATTTATTTTCATGTCCTTGAAGAGTTTCTGATCCTGTATTGCTCTCTTAATATGCCTTCTATCTTTCCTGTGCAATGGGATAGTCTGCCTTTATGAATAAAATCTCAGCTTTTCTTTTACTGTCAGTTCTCTCACATTCCTTCATACCTTAAACTCTTTCTCTGAAGCACCTTGCCTCTTACTTCCCTGAGTTGCCCATGTTGGCTTTTGTGAATTGCATTATCTTTACTTTTCTTCTCTTTTACCATCAATTCCTTAGAAAAGTCATCATTATTCACTTCCAAGTATTTTTTATTCAACAAACATCGTACCTGTAGATTCTCAGTCAGTAGTTCTACACAGGTTAGAACAAAATCTAAAATAGAATTTCCCTACCAGCCCCTTTGCTTTATAAAGCAAAGAATAGTTTTAGTAGAATACTATTGTGACCAAGAAATCTGAAACTGTTAGTGCTGTCTTTTGCAGCAGCATATTTGTTCTCTGTTCATTAGTATCTGTCTGAGTCTAAACTTTCAGCTGAGAAATGTGAGAGCAGCCAGGCACTGATATTCCTTCCCTTATTACCCAAGGTGTTACAACGTCTTCTGATCTGACCGTGGCAGTACACGGCTTGTTGCCAGTACCCACATAGAAAAACAGCAGGAAAACTGTCAGGCATTTGGGTGAGACTTTCACACCTAAATGTAAATCCAGATTTTGTCCCTGGAAAGGAATCAGTGCAGATTAGTACTTTTTCCTCATAAGAAACCTTCCAACAGCCAAGAAACTTTGTGTTCTGTCCTGGGGAATATGAGCTGTTAAGTCTCCTAGCCTGGGATTCAAGGAACCTTTTTTCCCCATCAATTTTGCTGTAACAATTGTCATGCAGTACCTATTAACAAAAAGGTAAAATTTCAGCATTAGTCTGACTGTGTTCTATTTTGGATCCAAAAGCAGATGAAACTTTTTCATTTTCCATTTTTATTGACTGGAGATTTGGTGCAAGAAGGTCAGATTACCACAAGATAAAACTGATGCTTGCCATATGGTCACAAAATCTGATTAGAGAAGCTCAAAAGATTTGGCATCAGTGAACCCCAAATGGTAATATAAACCCACATTTGTATCTAAGCACTGCATCCTCATCCATCTTTAACATGTAAGAGTAGTTAACATGTGAGCGAGCTAGTTTGCTGTGGCATTTCCTAAAATTATATTCCAAGAGAAAAATTTCCTAAGTTCATATGGTGATCTCAATGAGTCAGCTCAGATTTGTACTTTAGGACAGACTGCCTTAGAATGAACACACAGCTATTATCTCGCAGATGTCTGTGATAAAATTTTTAAAAATTACAGATGCAACTGGAATGAGCAGGGAATCAATTATGAGCCACAAAAGTTCTTTCAGTATCTGACTCTAATTATATTAATTATGAACAAATGCAAGATGCAAAAAATGACATTTCTAATAATCAAATAAGGTCATCCTTTTGGTGGGGTTTTTTTTGAAAAATAAAGTTGAGCATGTACCCTTTTTAAGCAGTTAATTATAAAGTCAGAGCTCAAACACACACTTAACTTGGTGAGTACTGCAAAATTTTACTTATTTCTTCGTTATTTATAGCTCTATAATTTTATTTAGTGCAATCAAAGTAACTCTTTAAACTTACTATAAACACAACCATGAGGTTGCTTTTATCACTAGCCTGGCTAGGGTTTCCATTTCAGTCTATCAGGTTATAGATTTTAATGAACTTGATCATATGGACCTTGTTTTCAGACTATAAATAAGAGATTGATGATCCCAAAGAATTGCTTACTATAAGACATGTCTACAAAGACAAGTTTTAAGAAAGTCCTTGTAAGAGAACATAGAAACAAGAGACTTCCAACAAAAGAATAATGTGAAAAAAGCCCTTAGTTGTGAGGTGAAGATGATCGTATAAAATACTTACTGCTAGTATCTAGGCCTGGATTTCATGCCCATATTCTCACAAATTTATATTCTTGTATTTTATTATAATTTTAGCCAATGTGACAGAAAGTCTATGCACTTTTAGTGTAAAGAAATGATCCACAGAATGCTCTTAGTCAACCCAGTAACTTAAGTGTATAAGAGTATGAATGTGCATGTAAGATTAATGCAAAATGGTTTAGTGAATCTTACTCATGTATTTGTTTGAAATATCTGACTAAACAATAAACATGGGTTTTTTTACTTTTAACATGCAAATGGTTTGTGATTTTAGATTGTGCAAACTCTTAAAAATATGGTGAATTGCTTTCATCAAGTCAACAAACTCTTAAAGCAAAACATAACACAGAAAGCAAGGAAAAAGAAAACTAGAAAAAATGTCTAAGCAGTAGGAGCATCAGGGATAGGCAGTTTCCATAGAGATCATGTGTCCCTACTGAGGTTGAAATAGGCCTAAAAATTCAAGACCTGCCCAGACACATTCCTGTGTAATGTCATCTAGGTGTTCCTGCTCCGGCAGGGAAATTGGACCAGATGATCTTTCGAGGTCCCTTCCAATCCCTAACATTCTATGATTCTGTGAAAAATTCAATCCTTTCACTGTCAATTAAGCTGAATCAGACCCAAAGAGAGCACTATTGGTTAATGTAGGACATCATACACACTCCTCATCAAAACCAAAACCTTTTCAACTTGCAAGATTACCAGTCAGTGTGACAGTAATCAACATGTCTGCTTTCTTGTAAGTAAAAGCAAAGAAATTCAGCTGTAAATATGGATTGGCTACATTTTCAAGCAGTATGGATCACTATGTGCAAATTTTCTGCCTGTGCGTAGTCTGTGTACATACATATTCTGCATCACAGCTGCTTTACAGCCCCTCGGCTGAGAAACAAAAAGCCAATTACACAATCAAACACTGCAACAATTTTAAGCAGATTATACAGTATTTTTAAATTGTTGCAGTTTATCACTAAAACCTACTTGAAGAATACATATCTATATTATATTAATTCAGTTTTCATTGAATGCAGAACCATGTCTCCAAACTTACATTATTCATGTATATAACATCATACTCTGCAGAGTTTACCAGAGAAATTAGGTGCATCTCCTTGCAAAATAATGTGTGGACTACAACTTCTAAAGAAAGTAGAGACCTTACACAAAATTGCAAGTGGCAACAAAATCAATTAGCAGTTATGCCATGGATGATTTAGGTCATATGATTTTGCAAAGCTGATTTATATAACCTAATAAAAGTGAAAATTCATTTATTTCACAGTGCAGTTAACACCAATATACAGAGAGAAAAAATTCTTCATATTGAGAAGGAATTACAGGTGGGAGTGTCTGTGGGCTTTAAAACTGTTCAGTTCATATAAATTCTTACCTCTACAAAGTATAAATTTTAAAAATAAGACAGATTTTTCAGTGCCATTTAATATATTGGTCTTTAGTTACTGTCTGTTCTTCTCCTGGTATAACTTAGCTGATGGAAAACGAACAATCCCTTCAAACCCCCAAGTAATAGCAAACAACAGTTTTTATATAAAAATATACATATATTGTATGTATATACATGTGCATTTACACGTGTGTGTGTGAGAATGAGAATGGTGTGTCTGCACACATTAGCAAGTAATGTGTCAGGGAATCTTCCTATGGAAACAGGAGTTCATGTTAAGACAGGCACAGCTGTGCTGACCCAGATTTTCTTTCTGTGCAAATACTTTCACGACAGATAAAATGAATAAAATAAAATATACAAAAAGCTTAAAATATTTACATTTGTTTAGGGTATACTTCTTGTTGTTGTTGTTGTTGTTGTGTTTTGTTTTTTTGTTTGTTTGTTTGTTTGTTTTTCGAGTTTCCAAAGCAGGACATAGGTCAGCATTGTAATGGGATTCTAAGAAGAGTGAGCCATTAACATGGTCTGCTGTCTCTGGCTGTGGTAGAATTATGAATCCATGTTTTAAAAGTGTGTCAAGGCTTTCTCTTTTTCTCGCTCTGACCCCACCACCAAGCTAGTAGGCTTTGGGTGCACAAGAAGTTGCAAAGGGAACACAGCCAGGGCAACAGACCTCAGCTGACCAAAGTGTTACCCCATAGCATATGATGCTGTCCCCAGCAATAAAAGCTCAGGTAAAGGAGGAGGAAGGGGGGATGTTTGTGGTTATAGTGTTTGTCTTCCCCAATAACTGCTATGTGTGCTGAAGCCATGCTTCCCAGAAAGTGGCTAAATATCTGCCTGCTGGTGGAAGGTAGGGAATTAATTCCTTTTTTTTTTTTCTTTTCTTCCTTGTCTATGCAACTTTGCTTCACCTATTAAGCTGTCTAAATCTTTACTCATGAATTTTCAGCTTTTGCTTTTCAGCTTCTCTCCCCCATCCTGCTAGTGGGCAGTGGACTGAGTGAGTGACCAGGTGAGTGCAGAGCTGCTGGTTCAGCTCAAACTACCACACACAGATAGAGAAAACACCTAGGGAGAGGTTTTGAAATTCTTTGCTCCATGAATTATATGCTTAAGGACACAATCCATCAACAAATTGAAAATCTTTAAGAAGATGTTTGAGCAATTAATTTGTAATAATATTTCATGAAGCTCCTAATGCATGATTCTAAAGAATTTGGGAGAAGTTATTCTTGGAGAGAGGCTGCTGAGGCATCTGCAAGGAGGATGTTCATTTTACTCTCAATTTAAACATTCTTAACATACATGCTACATTGAGTAATAGTTATGAAAACACAGACGACATGAGAGTAAATATTTTTTTTATAAAGAGAAGGTGAATATTGCCAGCAAACAGATTTTGCCACCTGTTTCAAGACACATATCATGGCCTCCATGTTTTTCTGCGCACCGATGCTTTCTTTCCTATACCTCTCCAGATTAATGATACAGATTCTCACTGAAGAAGAAAACAGGGAAGGCAAATTCCACCATCATTAATAACTGTAAATCTGCTTTGATCTTTTTTTATTACCAGAGTGAATATAGAGAGGAGAATAAACATTCAATTACATACAAAATACATTAACAGGGGGTGATTCTTAAAAGAATAAAGGGAATTGAAAATACCTTGGTGTAACAACATTGTGCAATACAGCCATATAGCAGATTGATAGTATTCCTATTCCTTGTACTTCAGGCAATCCACAGACATAAACCCATTATTTCTGGAATAGCAAAGTGTTTGGGTAGGTCTCTTTTGTACAGATTTTTGATATCTCCTATCAGCTGTCTCAGAGTGATGATAATAATATACATATGAATTATTCTGTTGCATATTTTGCTCTTCCAGTCTTAGGAAAAACACTTCCAGCATGGCTACAGAAAGGTAGCTCTATAGAAAAAACGGCAAGGTACGTGGGATTGTGAAGTGATATAATTTGAATATCTTAATTTCTCCAGACCAAATCTCTTAATTTTGAAAATCAATACCTTACATTTAGGTATAAAATATACGTTAGCAAAATCTCACTATTTTTTATTAAAAAAAAAAGCTTAAAAAGGAGGTGGTGTGCTTTTAAAACTGTGTAAGAATTGCATGAATTAAAATGACTTGTTTTTCAAATTAAATTTGACAGGCAATTATTCTATAAGAATGACAACCTCTGTAATTGCTTTTACTATTTCAGAAAAAGAATAAAAAAGGAAACCAATGAGCTATTTCATTTTAAAGAAGATGCTGGACATGAATTTAGTATTATAATCACTAAAACTGTAATGTGAAATTTCATATTTGAATTTGCTTCAGGAAGATATGTGCCTTTGCAGAAATTGTGGCTATGGATTAGTGTGTCAACATTCATGTTGAGATACATTAGTAATCAGCATTTCACATCAATGTATTGTCTCAACATTTAATGGTTTAGTAGGTAATTTATACTCAATAGTAAGAAAGCGTGGGTCTATAGATTCCAGATATCATAATTGACACAAATGAATTTAGTTGCACAGCTCAAATATCCTACTGCAAAACACCTTTTACAGCTGGCTGTGTCAAGCAAACCCAGAGCAGGCATCCAGAATCTATACATTAAATATACATTTTCTTATCATATTTAAGAAGGAGCTGAAACACTTCTACAACATGTAAAATGATGGCTGCAATAAACTCTACCACTGAGTCTGCAATACACAGAATAAACACTATGTATCAAGAAATTGATGTAAGAAGACCATAAACGCCACACAGGGCTATTAAATCCTCAGGGTGAGAATCATTGGCAGTATACACTATGAAAGCCCAAGAAGAGCTTTTCACAGGACGCTCAGCAAAAACAAAATCCTGCAGTTCATACAATAATATATAATGCTTTGAACCTCAGGATTCCACAGGAAAATTTCCCTGTGTGGAAATCTGTTCCTTTTGTTTACTTTCTTGAATGCTTTACAATATGTTGTTCTTAATTAAACATTCCACTAGGCCTCTAGGATCACTCTTCCCTATTCAAATTACAAAGCCAAAGGTAAGAGCAGGACTAAAGCCTTCCTTTTTTAGTTGCTTTGTCAAATGCAAGAAGACTGCAGGAAATTTAGGTGAGCATGAGCTTTCATAAATTTGCCCTGAGCATCACAAAAATTTGCTTTTATGGCTTTTCACAGAATCGCAGAATCACAGAATGTTAGGGATTGGAAGGGACCTCAAAAGATCATCTAGTCCAATTCCCCTGCTGGAGCAGGAACACCTAGATGAGGTTACACAGGAAGGCGTCCAGGTGGGTTTTGAATGTCTCCAGAGAAGGAGACTCCACAACTTCCCTGGGCAGCTTGTTCCAGTGTTCTGTTACTCTCACTGAGAAGAAGTTTCTTCTCAAATTTAAGTGGAACCTCTTGTGTTCCAGTTTGAACCCATTACCCCTTGTCTTACTGTTGGTTGTCATCGAGAAGAGCCTGGCTCCATCCTTGTGACACTCACTCTTTATATATTTATAAACATTAATGAGGTCACCCCTCAGTCTCCTCCAAGCTAAAGAGACCCAGCTCCCTCAGCCTTTCCTCATAAGGGAGATGCTCCACTCCCTTCATCATCTTTGTTGCCCTGCGCTGGACTCTTTCCAGCAGTTCCCTGAAGGGAAGGGAACTAAGGCCTGTGGCCAGCATAGGAGGCATTACTGCTCTGATGAACCTTGCCATTTTATAAAATAATAAGAAACAAATAAGCAAAATGCAAAGTAAAAAAAAAAAAAAGTATATTGTTAAAGTTCAGTATATCAGCTTTTGCAAACTTCAAAGATTTTTTTCCTTCCTTCCTTCTTGGTGATGCTTATTCTTTGCCTGGTTAACAAGTGAGTGCTCCATTTCCTCTTCAGCTTCATGTGTTTTGGAAACAAGCCGGCACATAAGGACTGTGCCTGGCTCTTTTTCAGAAGTTAAAACTGAGTTCTCTGGGATTACAGGTGGAAAGTTCTAATTAGGAGTCACCTCCTGAACCAAGACTACAGAAGTTTTAGCTCCTAACTTAATGTAAGCCGGGGATAGTGTTGTTCAGAGGCTCCAAATGGAGTTGAAAACCAGTAAAACTTTCAAAAGTGGACCTAAGGTTTTAAGGCTGGCTGTAGGCCCTGTTCCACTTGACCTGATAAAGTATTATTAATACTTCTGTAACCACAGCTAGGGTATACAAATGTACTGAATGTAAGACTGGGTAAACAGACTGTATGGTATCGCAGCTCTGGTATTTCTTGTGTTGGATTTCCATTAGCCTGAGGATCTTCATGTCTTTCTTTGCGCAACGTAGATGAATTGTTATTGAGTAGCAGACTATAAATTAGCTGCTATCCCTTCAAGAACGTGACATTGGAATCCATGTAAATTTGAAACGATGTGTATGACCTGTGGATCATCTTCCAAAATTGTCTACTCTGTGCTCTAAAGAACTAAAACAGAGCAAAAAGAATATCAGAAAAAAATAGAAAAGGGTTTTGGAAGAAGTTGAAAACTTCATTGTACTACAGTATAAGTCCAATCTGGAATACTGCATTCCTTTATGATCATCCCAACTCAACTGTACTTAGCTGGATTACAAAAGTCTCAGAGAAAGGAAATCAGATGGGCAGTCTTTCAGTATACATGAATGTTGTGACCAGCTTTATGTCAGTTCTAATTACCTTCTTCATTTAAAGAATGAATGGTATCTACCTTGTTCTCTGTCTCTCCATTTTTGGATATTGGAGCTCTTCAGTTTGAAAAGGTGTGAGTAAGGGGAGCTGTGAGAAAGGTCTATAAAATCACAATTGGCATGGTACAGATGATGAGCAAGGGATGGTTATTCAGTATTTGTCATTAAAAATAGAACTAGAGAATATCCAGTCACAGGAATATTCAAAAGATTTGAAACATATAATTAAATTATGGACCACTCTGCCAGTGTATAACATTAATAGATTTGAAAAGAAAGTTAATAGGAAGCAGTTCTGTCAATGACTGTTAAATATGGTGATCCCAACTCAATCTGCCAGAGACAACATGAACAAATACATCTTTAATGTTATGCCCAGATACACCTAAATATGATCTCCACTGTAGCCTATTTATGAACAGTGTATTTCCCAAGGGTATTTCAGCTAAATGTAATACAGAATAAGGTAAATTTAAAGGGAATCAAGCTACCAAAACTCCAATATAAAAATGGATAAACCAAACCACATACTCAACTGAATGTTCAAAGGGTTACAATATCTCCAGGATTTAAATGGGAAAGAGATTTCATTCTGGCTTTTTTTTTTTCTTTTTTTTTTTTTGTGTGTGTGTTAACGTGCATTGCCTTTGCTTTGTACAGTTGTCCCTGTAAAGTATTTTAAATTTGTTGTCCTTCCTACTAACAGTAATGATGATTTTCTATTACGTTCAGTGGGTTTGGATCAAGAACTTACTAAGAATATAAGAATTTTTCTTTTTGTCTTCAGAATACCAGAATCATGGAACAATCTTTTAGTTCTTACCTGTTATTGTTGATAATTTTGGGTTATGCCTTAATCAGTGAATAAATCATGTTTCTGCAAGCAGGAAAAATAATACGTGGTATTTGGCATGCACCTACGGGTAGAAACAGGTATAGTCAGACATTCTATATGTAAACTAAAGAGAAAATATACACAAACATTAATTTAAGAACCCTGGATAATGTTTACTCAAGCTGTAAAAATATTTGTCATTCAGAAACAACACAAAAATAGAGAAGAGGAAAAAATGTTTAAATATTAATTACATGCTGAATGGAATGTAGAGAGACAGTTCACGGAAACTGGTTGCTTAGTAAATGGTACATTAATTTTCCAGAAAGGCCTTATACATACCAATGAAATAGTAAAAGCCATCACAAATGTACGTACTTTAGAGATTATTTTTTCACTCCCACCTTACAATAGTAATAACAACCTTCAGGGTCCCTACCATAAGCATTTCTGTGATGCTTACCACCATAGATTTGCAAGTACTTGTTATCCAACATTTTCCTGAAGCACTTAGAAATGTGTAGAAAAGAGTAAAATCATCAGAACAGTTTCCTGGGAATAATGACAATCTGCATTTATTTCCTTCCTTGTGATCAATGAGCCCCAGGAAATACCTTATAACTCAATTGCTATTGTTTAATCTGCAAATGTACTTACTCCATCCTGCCTTCTGCCAAGATTCTGATGTATTAAGGGGCAGCTGCTGTATCAAGTGGCTATATTTAATCTTAACAGAGACATGAGAAAGATCGTGGGTTTGTCCCTGGACAATTAGTATCAGATCATGATCCACCCTCTCTGCCCGATTGATGAACACACCCAGATCTGTTCCTGTCTCCTATGTAACTTGTAGATACAGGACTCATCCTCTGCCATCTCAGTCATCCAGCTTGTTCAATAGAAGTCTGTCATCCAGAAATAAAGAGTAGGTCCATAAGTTATATTTTTAAATGAGGTAATATAGTGAATTTAGCATAAACTTGCTCCCTGTTGTGGTTTGTACTGATATCTTTCTGTTCAATTAATGGTTTGTCTGTCAACAGGGGAGCCAAACACCAGGATGAACAGGAGCCTGGAGACACTGGAGGTGGTGGCCACATATCCCTTAGCATTAAGGCAGTGGTTTTTGAAAGATAACCTGCTATGCTGCATCCTAGTTAAGTTTAGACTGCTAACTTTTGCACTGAAATCCTCTATAATGAAAGGCTGGGGAAAGATACGCAAATCCAGAGGCTGTTCCAATCACCTGAATCAATTGAGTTAAACTTAACTGAAAAACAGAATAAATAATATGATTACAGTTGTTGCTAGAAGTACTGATGATAGAGACTGAGATCCTATTTATGCAAATAGCTGCCACATATTAATTGATCAATTAATAAATTAATAGTAATAAATTACATGTTGATATTGGAATATAAATGTTTGTTTGTAAACACATAATCGGATCCTGAGCATGAGTGTTCTTATAGACTTTATTTGCAAATATATCTCTCCGTAGAGCTACATATTCCCCCAACACCACATATAGAATAAATCATGGTGTAAAGCAATAAAACCAGTAACAATACAGACATTTAAAAAAAAATCAGAAACATTTTAAGTTAAACTCTATGGGCATATTTTCTTCAAATGCAGAGTGGAATATAAATCAGCAAAGAATTTGTCAATAGGATTTCTGAAAAGGCCAAATGTGGAAAATGTGAACATGTTAACTGTTCATATAAAATTCTTTCCTTTCACAATCAGGCTAAATAAGTGGACTGCATGGCTGATATCTCAATGAATTCAGATTGGTCTCATTCAATTGCTTATTTAATACTTAGACATGGCAAGCAGTTTAAAAGCAAATTAACATTGTGTCATTTCTGTTTCACAAAACTCTAGTCAAGCAAATTGCCCTCCAGGTGTGTCCTGAATAACATGTTGGCTGATTCACTTCCCAAGGAAGTTAGTGATCTACACTACATGAGAAAATTAGTCACAATATAGAGAAATCTTTTTGGACAGATACTGATTTGAGCACCAAAATGAGTAGTCAACATTCACAACAGTTAATGTATTTACCCACATCTAAGAGAATTATAGCATGGCTCTATTCATTTTCAGAGTTGGTAGAATTTAAAAAAAAATCTAAATAAAACCCCCATTTCCTTATTTTCTTCACAGCTCACATAGTTGCTAAAATCCACAGTTTTTTAAGGTTGAATCTTCTGGCTTGTTTTACACACTTCTGTGCCTAACAAACTACATGAGAGTAACATATAGTTCTGGTATGTTGTAAAGAATTTGATACTACTGGCAAGGAGGATAACATACACCAGCACAGCAATTTGATGTAGCCGATTTGTCTTTTACTGGTGGCTACACCACCTTACACTTTTTGCCATGCCTCATTTGCAGCAAGGTAAAGCACCAGTGCCCTGAGCAGAACCTGTGTAACAGTGACTGCCACACAGTAAATACAATGTAATTCCAAGTGGATTATTTCTCAAAGAAAGATATGTATCTGTGTGGGAACAATTGGCCTGTCTGGGTGTCTATGTCCCTCCACGACAATAAAAGGAATTAAATGCTTCACATAAATTCATTGCTTTTTTTTTTTTTTCATAAAAGGTGAAACAAATTCCACTCAACAAAGGAAAAAAAATATTATTTTAGAATCAAGTAAAGTCAATTGTATGGGCATCACATAATATAACTCTACATCTTCCAGAGTAAGTATAGACAGCTTTTCAAGTAACAAATCAAGACTGAAAAATTAATTCACTAGTTATGATATTAATTTTAAAGTTACTCATATAAGCACATTTGTGGATGTGCTAGTAGCATAAAATCAATTATATTAGTTTATCTGGACTCACATAAGGAGCTGGGTAGAAAGCTGGGAAAGTGAAGGATGAAAAGTGTTGTATTGGCAGAGAAATACACAACTTTAAAACAGCATTTTAATAGTATGAGTATGTACCAAGAGAGGTCCTCTTGGGCAAAATGCACTTCATGATAGCCAATGCAGGTGCAGCAGGTTGCTGGCCTTCATATACAAACCAGGGCTAACCCTTGTTTCTCCTTCCCACGGTGGTGTGAATGATGATTCATTACAAATATCTGGCAAATGTTTGTCAGCTCAGAAGGTGAAATGCCGTTTTCATCACAAAAAACATGTGCGATTTACCTCTGAAACAAGCTAAGGTAGTTTCAGGGTGGGAACATTATTAGAATTTAATTTTCAAGTTCATTTACACACAATATCACCGTGTATTTAGAAGTAACATTTTCAGATAAGAATTCTGCTTATCATATGTTAAATAATTAGATTTTTGGAAGAGCAATGTATCAGTTTTCATCAATATGAATCTGTCTGTAACAATTACTCACACAGACTGGAAAGAAAGAACTAAATTATTTTAGCCTACTTAGATTGAACCTCATGTAACTTGATTAGCCTACTGTAGTAAAGTAACCAAATTTATCAGCAAAATTTTTAGTCTTGTAGCAATAAATATTTGAAAAATAGACTGGTAGAGAAGGTAATCGGTACTTAGTAAAGCCTCATAGAGAAAAGAACCAGATTGTGAAGATGCATCCCTTTAGTACAGATTTGCTCTATACAAAATTAATTTATTCCAGTTAATCAGACAGACTAAAAAGCTCTGTATCTGGTTTAGGATGTGGAATGCTAAAAGTATATTTCAGATCAGAACAAAATAACAAAAATGAATATTAACACCGAACATATTAACAGTATCTTATAAACGAGGTGAAAGCCATAGTTTATAATCTATATCTCTCTAAAAGGCAGATAACACTGCTTTTCCACATCAAATTATTGTGTAACGAAAATCCCCTGATCAGTTCAAGTGGAATTCTCCATTAAGTACCAGTTGATTAAAAAAATCTTCTGGTTTGTAATCTATGATTGCATGTGATTTTTATGAAATTTATAATCTAGTGCATATACGGAATGTTTTCTGAACTTTTCAATACCTAACATGAGTTTCCTATCCTGTGGCTTCTGAGTGCAATCAGCAAATGCGTAACAGATGCATCAAGTGACATTGACACACAGTAAATAGCAATCTACTATAAGGCAATAATAGATATAATTGTTGTAATTCCAATTTGTGTGTGTTAATGGATATTAGAAGCATCTGCTGTCTCCAGGAGCTCTGTGCCTGGGGATTCCTCCTGCCCAGCCACTGTGCCCAGTCCTGAGACTTTGGGGTCTCCACCAAAGACCAAAGGACACAGCTGCTTCTTTCCTGTTTGCAAGTTCAACCAGCAGTGAGGATGAGTGTGTATCCTACACACAGGGGACCACAGACAAGGCGCAGCCTCCAGCAGCCCCCACATTCAGGAATCACACCAGACACGTCCCCTCCTCCTCTTGGGATGTCAGAGGCAGAAGGTGACTAGTGCAGGACACACAACACACTCTCCAGGTTCACAAGAACACGCACATTCCTCAAGCACCAGCACAACCCCTATGCTTGCCCAGCAACCCCGCCTAGATCCTGGACCCCCTTACCCGCCCCATGGGTTCCTGACCCACTGGCCCAGCTGGGTGCTTGCTGCACACACACAGCACTCACCCACTTGTCCCACAGATACCCCAAACTCATGGATCCCCTCGAATACCAGCAAGGACTCACCACCTGCCTGACACCTCTGCCCTGACCTTGGGCTTCCTGCTCCCTGGCTGGTCCAACTTGGAGTTTGCCAGTGAATACTCATGCACACCCCACGCACACCTGTTTTGGGGCAGGTACAAACACCTGTCCCTAGCAGCTGGCACCTGGCACTTGGGCTGTGACCCATGGTCCCAATCCAGGCACCAGCGCCGAGCCCCTCATGCACTTCACTCATACCTGTCCTCTCAGCAGCTGTTTTTTCAGACACACACCATTCCCACCGCAGTGGCTGGAGGTTAAAGACCTCGTTGGCTCCAGTAGCTGACACCACGGGCCAGGGGTGCCCACAGTCAAACTGGGGGGTCTGACTCTGGGAGCTGGCACCCAGTCTCCTCACACCAGTCCCCTCTCCAGCTGGCAGTGAGCCCTTGCAACACTGACACACGTTAGATAGGGAGTGAGATTACTCAGAGAGGTCATTAAGAGAAGATTTAACAGGAAGACAGGACAGACTGGGGTGATCGGTGCAGGGCTCCACAAGAGAAGTGTGCTGACTGGCCCAGTCTTACATATGACCTGCCCTTTTATACTCCTGTCTATTCCTCTCATTTGTTCTTCTTTGATCTGCTTCCCCTAAACCTTCATATTTCCCTTCATACCGCTTAGCAAGGCCAGACTGGTCCTCTCCAAAGATGTGCCTGCCGTTTCTTAATGACTCATCGGTTAGTGATGGGAAACTTTGGCAGTTCTGCATGTTAGCCCTCGTTTACTGGTTTCCCATCTCTGTGTGTTATCACTTCTCCCTTTATTTATCATCCCCTTTTGAATGTAAAATGTCCTTTATCAGATAAGATGAATAAAGCCAATGCTCACACATTCCATACACCATTACAGTATGAATTAGATATTTTGTTCTAGGCAGGAGAAATGTGTCCCTAGACATAAAAAAAAGAGCATCTAATACTGTCAAGCATGTCTGTATTTCTGAAATATTTTGTCACAGATATCATGTGATGACATATTTCCCATTCTCCAGATCAGCAGCTGGATGCCACTTCCACCAGTAAAAACTTGGTTGATTTATACAACCTGAGGAAACACAATAGGATATATCTTGAAGTAGAAAATGATAAATCAATGTACTTCACCCATTGTCTGATATAAGGTCACTTTGACTTTCTCATTATAGCGGGAAGGTGGTTAACTTAATGGGTCTGAAAACAAGTAACTTCATTATAGCAGCAGTGTAAGACCTGTGAGATTAAATTTGTAATTATACCGTGTCAAGTACATTTAGGAAAAAATTATTTTTCAAAAATATTTTTTACACTAGAAACTTATCAAGATGGTATATTTCTTATTATTACATGTTTTACTGAGCTCCTCAATTGATTTTTTTACATTTGAAGAAAATGTATAAAAGTAGTTCTTCTGGCTTCACATTGTATGAGACTTTGATAGGATAATGTAAACCTCTGTGACATAATGCAGTGTAACATTTAACACAGCACTGCGTCACTAAAAAGTAGTCAAAGATGTTAGTGTAATGTTACAAATAATCTGCAGGAAAAAATAGCTGTAAAAAGACTATACACACCCCAGTCCTGCCAGAAGACAAACCAGCTAAAATTATAGACTACCTGTTCTGGTTGAACACCATGAATTAATTCTGGTTACACCTTCTGCATATTTTTGAAAAGTGCTCAAGATGTTTTTAAAATGGCATTCAACTCTATGTACAAGTGCAGTAATTCACACAAAGCTAAGCACTTAACAGCACACCAGTATGCCTGGCTTCTCTGAGGAAGATACTCCATCATGACAGCTGGATTTACACCTGGTTAATACAGTGTCTTCAGATATCTGAGCAGCTCTTACTTGTGCAGTCACTGGTACAGTACTTTACAATTAATTTCTACTTTTAATTTAGATACCTGGCTTCATTATGAAAGATCTAAACTCATTAAGCTGAAGTTAGACCTCAGTGCTTCTAATTCTATTGCCTCCTATATTGCCATTGCTGGAAATAAACACTATGGTTTTCTATTGCAGGACTTACAGCACTGGGAAATTTTATGAACATCAGGGAAATAATTTATTTCATAAATATGAGCTAAGTTCATGGAGGGGGTATAAATATTTCATTTACATATTGTAATGCGGTATTAGATTATAGAAGTAAATTCAGATAAATTCCCCATGAGAAGGTCCCAGAACCCAAACCAATGTATCACGATATTGGGAAAAATGAATTCCAGCCTACTAGCTGTGTATCTTCACTGCAGTTAAATAAGACAAAAGACCAGCTGTAATAAAATATATGCATATTATAAATACATGTTAATTTGAGACAGTAATAAATAATTACTTTGTTACACAGCTACATTCAGTAGCATGGCAAGCAGGAGAGAGCTATAGTTCATTTTTAGATGAAACTGCAATGAGGACCAGCACTGAGATTATGCCTTCCTAGAACAAGACAGACATTTGTAAACATCTCAGATTTGAACAAGCTCAAAGCAAATGAATGTAAGAAAACAAAAATATTTCAGTGAGGGTCCTAGAAAATCATATCATAGAATCATAGAATACCAGATTGGAAGGGACCACAGGGATCATCTGGTTCAACCTTTCTTGGCAAAAGCACAGTCTAGACAGGATGACTCAGCACCCTGTCCAGCTGAACCTTAAAAGTGTCCAATTTTGGGGAATCCATCACTTTCCTGAGTAGACTATTCCAACGGCTGATTGTTGTCATTGTGAAAAATTTCCCTCTTGTTTCCAATTGGAATGTCCACAAAAGTAACTTGTACCCATTGCCCTATGCCTTTTCCATGTGACTCCTTGTAGTCATGTCTATTCTCCTGATTAGCTGGAAAGCACCAATCTGGAAATGAACATATCCCAGGGAACAAAGACACAACATATCGCATACCATTATTTGTGAGTCAAGCATTTTAATGTCTGTGTATATACATATATATACATACATATAATAACTAGAGACAGAAATTATGCATGCTTGTATTTTTGTATGCATATAATAGATAGATAGATAGATAGATAGATAGATAGATAGATAGATAGATAGATAGATAGACAGACAGAGAGATAGATTCTCAACTAGAGATCCAAAGACACAAATTTCCACATAGTTCAGGACTTAGAATCATAGAATGTCCTGAGCTGGAAGGGACCCACAAGGATCATTGAGTCCAGCTCCTGTCCCTGTATATGGCAAGACCACAGTTCACACCATATGTCTGAGGGCATTGTCTAGTCAATTCTTGAATACTGTCAGACTTGGGCCATAACTGCGTCTCTGGGGAGCCTTTTCCAGTGCTCCACCACCCTCTGGACATCTTCTAATGTCCAACCTAAATCTCCCCTAGCACATGTTCCTACCATTCCCTCTGGTTCTGGCATTGGTCACCCCTTGCTAAGAAGCTGTAGACCATGATGAGGTCTCCCCTCAGTTTTCTCTTCTCCAGGCTGAACAAACCAAATGACTTTAGCTGCTTCTCATATGGCTTCCCCTCCAAAACCTTCACCAACTTTGTAGCCGTCTTCTGGACACTCTCTAGTAGCTTCATATACTTTTTATCCTGTGGCACCCAGAGCTGCACACAATACTCCAGGTGAGGCCACACCAGTGCAGAGCAGAGTGGAACAATCACCCCCCTCACCTGGCTGGCAATGCTGTACTTGACGCAGCCCAGGACACGGTTGGCCCTCTTGGCTGCCAGTGCACACTGTTGGCTCATGTTCAACTTGCTGTCAACCAGAACACCAGTGTCCCTCTGTGCAGAGCTGCTCTCTGGCATCTAATTCCCCAGTCTCTACGTACAACCAGGGTTGCCATGTCCCAGATACAAAATCCAGCACTTGCCCTTGTTAAACTTCATGCCAGTTGCTCACCCACTGCATTCACTTGAAACAAAGGCCAGGTTGCTTCCAGTATTCATCTTTGTAAACAGAGAAGAAAAGATGCCTAGATGTTATGCTTGCCATGTTACTCCTTTCTGAATCTCTGGTTACTCAGCAATGTTACTTATCTGCTCAGAAACTGTAATCTTGAACAATTGGAGACTTCTATGTTTGTAACAGAAATAGGATTTATAGTATGATTTTATATGGCTAGAAGGAGAGCGAGAGAAAAGAGAGTCCACTGTTATAGGAATTATGAAATGCAATAGATAGAATAACCATGATTCCTGAACAAGTACTACATAAAGTACAGGTAGAAGAGTAAGCTTAAATTCTGTATTGTAAAGAGGACAGTTTCCTGACAGCTTATATGTGTACTGGCATTTCTCTTGGGGATTAGTGGCACATAATTTTCTCTTTCTATTCAGTCTAGCTGTCTTATATACTGGACATAAACATAGAGAAAAAACTTTATTATTCTCTCTACATCTAGTCTGCCAGCCTGCTGTGAGCAGGAACAGTAACATTCTGTCAAGAAAAGTACTTCTTAAATGACCACATTAATATTACCCACAGTTTACTCTTAACTGTTTTCTCTTACTTCTAAAAACCCTAATTTCTAATCAGACTTGAAAATGTCATTTTATAAACAGCCTTTGCCTGCTGGTAAAAACAAGACATATTCCTGCTGAATGTTACACACATTCATTCAGGTTATAGTTAAAGAAGCACAAATGTATAAGCCACATTAACTTCCATTTAGTTTTACCATAGCAGGAAGCCAATTTAAATCATTTATTGCAACCAGGAGACAGCAGAGCTGAAAAATAATTTATTTTTATTCCCATTCCCTCAAAAACAGATACCGTAACAATAAAGTAGGTTTTCTGTTCGCAGGTTTTGAATGTTGGGTAAAGACTTGAGTAGGTGACTGACCTGTCCCTAGTTTTACTTATCCAGTCCAAATGAATAATCAGATGGGTAGTTTTTCTTTGTTTATTTACCAATGTGAAGGTTACAAAAAAATTTTAAAAAATCTCCTCAAACATTTCTTTTGCATTTATCTTCATAATAAGCCAGGCTAGTGCTCACACTCAGCCCCATACTCCCTCATTTTTAACTCATTGTATGTATTATTTCCTTACTTATTTTATAGTTGAGAGGAAAGAAGAGAGTGGAAGAAAGGAAAGAAAATTCAGATGTCATCTTTTCCATTGCAAGTTGAACTGGGTCAAATAACTGGTCTTTCGAACTTCAGGATGAACATGCAGATATCCGAGTGCAGCAGTGGCCTTTTATGTCTGCAAATTGCTCAGCAGAATGGGTTCTGGATTCAGTTTCTGTGGAAGGTATGGCCTTGGTCTGACCATCCCATCATGCATATCTAAAATTTTTTAAGGAGCCCTGCTGTGCCTGTTTTTTCTCCTGTGGGTATTCTGTCCTATCAGCTAACTTAGAGATGTCTCAGGTCACAAAGGCACCTCAGATGGTACGAACTGCTTTCTTATAGTCAAATAAGACAAACTCTGGCTTTTTGGCTCATCATTTATATGGCACATTTCCCTTTTCCATGCCTTTTTTCTTTCTCTCTTTTTTTTTTTTTTAATATTAAAAATAATAAATACATTCCTGTAGAGTTTGGCCCAGCCTCACCATCTATGTGTTCCAATTAGTATCATCCCTTTTATATTCTTATGGCAGCTGAATTTATTTCTATGAAGGAAATACTCAACACCTCTCCTGCCCCAATTCTTTTCTAAATTGAAACAAAAAATTCTAGGTGCCCTGAGAAGCAAAACAGATGGTGAGCCAAGGCTAGAGTCAGATCTGCTATCTGGTTTGACCCTATCAGACTTTTTAAAGACACCTGGAACTTTCTGGATCTGGGGAGCTGAGCTCTGTGATGACTGTCAGGAAGAAGAAAAAAGGCAAAAGAGCAAAAAGATATGTAACACCAAGGGACAGGAAATAGATCTAAGATAAACAAAAGACCAAAACTTTTCTGACAGATAACTGTGGAAAATAGCAGAAAAGTCCACAAAATGAATGAACATGCGTTCTACATCCATGAGAATAGTCAGTAATACAGCTAGAATGGTATAGCGAAAACATCAAGACATTACTGATAAAAACAGATTATCCTTTAAATGGGAAGAAGGAAAAAAATGACCAGTTTCCTGAACCAATGCTTTGTGTAATGTCACTGAATAGGGAATGGCTCATTTATTATTCTTTCAAAAACTATAGGTACTCTATTTTATGTTAATTGTAAATAATTGAAATCTTGAAAAAGTGAATTTCACTTTCTAGGGATAAGTAGGGCTTTTGAGCTATTTACCTCAAAGAAAAGATGAGTTTTGTTATTGAAAGTTAGGTAAAAAAGAGGAGGAAGAAGAAGAGAAAAAGAAGAAGAAGTAGTAGTAGTAGTAGAAGAAGAAGAAGAAGAAGAAGGAGAAGGAGAAGAAGGAGAAGGAGAAGAAGTAGTAGTAGTAGAAGAAGAAGAAGAAAGGAAATATGAACAAGCATGACAGTTGCTGAGGTATTACTAAAGGTGTCTATTTTTCATTTTTCACTAAGACCATTTTGGATTTTAAAGCATGTTCTTGGACCTATGTTGAGTTGACTAAGGCACAATGAGTTTCAATTAAGTAAGTACGCAGTGGAGAATTCTTTTATATTGCTACTAAACAAGTTTGGAAATTGTGAATCAGAAATAATCCTTCTAAGTGATATTTTAAGTTTGTTTTCCAACTAGTTTTTGAATAATATTTCTGTAATTTTATCTGATACATATTTTCTAGGTTTTTTTTTTACAAGAATGACATTTTAGAATATCTATTTAAATTCTTAATAAACATAATATATGTTACATTTACTTCCCTCACCCACTATACCAGTTACTCTGCCAAAGGTGGAAATATAGTTTGACACAATGTATTCTTCACACATCCATACCAGGCTTTGTATCACTTTGTCACTATATAGGTGCTTGTAACAATTGCTTGTTTGATAATTTCTTGTACTATCTAGAAATTATTGCTTTACAGCTTTATGAGTCCTATTCATTTCACAGATAACCACTATGTTTGCTCTTTATTTTTCTGGGACCTCTTCCATCCTCAACAATTTCTTAATCGCTAGATATTCCTTCTACTTCTTTTTTTTAAATTCTCCTAGGAAAATTTCTCCCAACTCATATAGTACATTTTTAATGGTTTTCCTGTCAGGAAATTCCTTTGTTGTGTGTTTGTTGCCTTATGTACACACTCTATACTGTTCCTTCCTTGTAATTCTTTGCAAATTTAGTTATTTTATTATCTACCACAATTACCACTTCTAAGTTAAGAAGATGCAGGGTGTTAGGAAGATGCAGTGTGTCCATGAAATAAGGAATTTATAATTTTAACCATCTCCTCCTGAACGTATTTATAGAACTGTTATAGTTTCAATTATGTTGTCTGATAATTGCATGTCATTTCATGTCTTTACCTTGGTCATTTTACATCGAAGGTTTCTGCCATTTCTACCAGTGTGTCCAGAATTCCACTTTTTAATTACTCTTTTTCAAGTTCTGACTTAGTAAAGTTCTCTGAATGTAGCCATATTTGTTTTTCCTATCTTTAACTTTTTCTGTCTTCATCAAGTGACAGGACAAGTGCATCTGTGCCTTCAGTATGTTCTCTTTTAGGAGCTGCTAGGTCTCTTTTTCCACTTAGGAATGATTCCCAGTGGACGTTATTTACCAAGCCATGGAGTTGGTTGAAATTTACATTTTAGGGCTATTCTCATGACTTTGTAGCTTTCTTTCCTACTTTCTTGTATGTAATTTATTTTACTACTTTGTAAGTGATTCTCTCAGATTTGCTTTCTGCATGCTTGTTCTCACTGTTTATATGAATCAAATTCAGTCTAGTCAAACTGCCGTCTGTATGCTTGTGTTTCCTTCCAAAGAAAGTCTTTGACCATTCAGCCACTGCCATCTGTTTCTTCTGGGTATTCTAACTGTGGGCATCTAAGTCCTTGTGACATTCCACCCCAGATCTTGAGATCTGATTTACTATCTTGATTCAGGGATTGCATAACTACTTCTTTGTTTGATGAATACTGGATTGATTTACTTGGAGTGATGGGGATCACGCTTGTGTTCCGTCCCAACAGATGGGATGAGGGATGAGTTAACTCTGAACGCGACATGGCCCTGACTCCACAGATGAGACCAGGTGTGAGTTAACTCTGGGTTAATTCTGCACGGTTATGCAAAGTGAATGACAGATAATCACTCCAGGGGTCTAATTCAATTATAAGTTTTACTAAAAGTACATGTTGGAATACTAGTTACAGCGAATAGTGGCTTGGCAAAAGTGTAACAGCAAAAAGTCCTTCTACGAGCAATGTATTGGCAACCATTAGTAGCTATAATACAAAACTTAACAAGAATCCAACAGCAGAGCTTAAGATGATGTTACTCTTATATGTTTGAAAGGAAAAAGAGAGAAAGAGAGTGGTAGAGAGGGAAGGAAAACTAAGGTATAAGAGATAAGGAAAGAGAGTAATATATCACCCCTCACAGAAGGAGAGACAAAAAAATAGGAATATAGAAAAAAGGAGAGAAGGAAAGAGCAGAGAGAAAGGAAGAAAGAAAAGGGTGAGGGATCCACCCATCCAACCACTCTTATGATGCTGCAGGGTGGATGACAAGACTTGGATGATGATGTACGGCCTCCAGTGTCCCGCGGCAAGGATGCTGGGGTTTGTAGTTCAGGAACACAGCGTCCTCGGGTGTCTGGTCTGGTTCCCACAGTGAGGCTGGTGGGAGGAGGGTCCTCAGGGTGGTGGGTTCCCTAGCAGTGCTGTCTTAGGTGAGCTTTTTTATAGCTCTCCAAGTAAAGGAAAGTCCAGGGGGAAGGGGTGATTGTGAAAGATCAACAAGTCTGGACAAGTCCCAGGCCACGTTGAAGGGTCTCAGCTTTTCCCCTTTGTGTGCCAAGCTGGGCATATCAGAAGATGGAGCTATGTGTCCTCCAGCATATCCCCCACCTCCAGTATGGGCCAGCCAGCCTGGGCTGTGGCTCGTTAGCTTGTCATTGATATGTAAATCGCAGTTCATTCTATACTGAATGTGTCATCTCCTGAATCCTGAGGCTGGAGGAACTAGTTTTGCCACAACGGTTTTGCCCATGATCCTTATCAATACACAACAGCCTGCTATGCCTGTCTCTATACAGTAAAGTAGTTCTCTTTCCTCTTCAATGGAACTTTCACTCTCTTTGCCTTGGTTATCTTCCTTAATTTCAGACGTGTACTTATACAACCAAACATTGAAGTGTTTAGGTGAGGTTCAGTTTAACTCTATTAGGCACCTAAATTTCTGTCACCCAATGAACTAATCCTTCTGAAGTAAAGACAGGATTTAGTTGCAAGACATACAGGACATTCTGACCTTCAGCTGTTACCCTGTTAGAACATCTGGTGTCATATACTTCAGCAATAATCTTGGATATGCTAGATCATTTCCAAAGTCCTGGATTATTAAGTCTGTTGTCTATAGACATTATGCTGCAAAGTGATTTTTGCTGCAACTCATTCAAAAATATTTCAAATCTATCTTTTCTGCATTCCTCAACAGTGGGGAGGCCTCCAGATAAGGCTTTATTTAAACAAGGTGTGGAAATACTTTTGAAATACATTTTCCCGCAGCATTCTCCTGGAGAAGCTGGTAGCTCTTGACCTGGATGGATGTACTCTTTGATGGATAAAGAACTGGCTAGAGGGCCAGGCCCAAAGAGTTGTGGTGATCACAACCAAATCTATTTGGTGGCTGGTCATGGGTGATGTTCCCCAGGGCTCAGTATTGGGGCCAGTTCTGTTTAATCTCTTTATCAAAGATCTGGATGAGGGGATTGAGGGCACTCTTACTAAGTTTGCAGATGACACCAAATTGGGTGGGAGTGCTGAACTGCTGGAGGGTAGGAAGTCTCTGCAGAGGGATCTGGACAGTCTGGATGATTGGGCTGAGGCCAATTGTATGAGGTTTAACAAGGCCAAGTGCTGGGTCATACACTTGGGTCTCAACAATCCCATGCAACGCTACAGGCCCAGGGAAAAGTGTCTGGAAAGCTGCCTGGCAGAAAAGGATCTGGGGATGTCGATTGACAGCTGGCTAAACATGAACCAGCAGTGTGCCCAGGTGGCCAAAAAGGCCAACAGCATCCTGGCTTGTATTGGGAATAGTGTGTCCAGCAGGGCTGGAGAAGTGATTGTGCCACTGTACTCGGTGCTGGTGAGGCCGCACCTTGAACCCTGTGTTCAGTTTTGGGCCCCTCACTACAGGAAAGACATTGAGTTGCTGGAGAGAGTGCAGAGAAGGGCAATGAAGCTGGTGAGGGGTCTGGAGCACAAGTCTGATGAGGAGCGGCTGAGGGAACTGGGGCTGTTTAGCCTGAAGAAAAGCAGGCTGAGAGGAGACTTTATCGCTGTCTACAACTACCTGAAAGGAGGTTGTAGCACAAAGGGTGTCAGTCTCTTCTCCCAAGTAGCAAGTGATAGTACAAGAGGAAATGGCCTCAAGTTGTGCTGGGGAAGTTTAGATTGGATATTAGGAAAAAATTATTTTCAGAAAGGGTTGTCAGGCATTGGAACATGCTGCCCAGGGAAGTGGTTGTGTCACCATCCCTGAAGGTGTTTAAAAGGCATTTAGAAGAGGTTCTTAGGGACATGGTTTAATGCTAGAGTTAGGTTATGGTTGGACTTAATGATCCTAAGGGTATTTTCCAACTGAAATGATTGTATGTTTCTATGAAACTCCATGAGAGTGTAATAAGAGAGATTAGGTTCAGAAAACAGGCTAAGTGAAGACAGTTTGCAAGAACTGGATTTTTGCTGTCTAGGCATTAGAAGGCAGGAAAGCAATATTCAACTATTTAAAAGCAAAGAGATAAGCAGGTGGTTGATCAACATGTTTGTAAGTGACCAGAAGCATCCAGCTTAATTTGCAAGACAACATTTAAATTTAATATTAGAAAACAAAGGGGTAGTAACAAAGACTAATAAATTCTATCTTGACCATCTATGTTAATTCCTAGATGCCCTAAAAATGCCTTTATAAATAATGCTTTGAGCTTTATATTTTTATAAGTTCATGCAACATAAGTTTTCATAAGTTCAAGTGAACAAGAATTCTCAAACTTATAAAGCAAAAGAAGGTATATTTTTCTCATAAGGAAAAAAAGTAGTAAGCCATATTGCAAGATATAAGCACTGAATACAAATGCTGAGATTATATCTTTTAGGCCTGTTAGCTCAGAGACACAATCCTAATGTATCTGTGGAACTTTTACTGTATCATTCACATATAGACACCTGCACTTGTAATGACACTTGAGAAGGCCTAGACTATCCAGCCTGGCCTCCACTTACTTTGTTTTACAAATGTTTCAAGACTCTCTTAACACATATTGTTTATTTTACATTGGACTTCTCATATCATTCTATCAACCTTTTTGCTGAAGTTATGTTTCACTTTTAAAACTTATATATTTACTCCTACTGTTTTGGCTTTTGTTAAAACCATGGGTTTTTTCATGACAGAGGAAAAACAATTTGAGATAATTGGAGAAACAATTCTGCTTTTCAGATTACTTTGAAATACAAATAGACCTAGTTTTAAGTAAAGTTGGTACAACAAGCTTCTCCCAGACAGATCACTGAAAAAAACATCTTGTGTTTTCAGCATTAAAAAACCCCCCTGCTTTTGAAGAGCTTTAGAAGACGTTGACAGACTTTTCTGGTCTTTGGAACAGGCCGATTGTACTAGATACAGGTAAGTTTCAGGATTCAAACTACTGTCTAGACAGTAATTGTTTCTTTACTGTATATATATATGTTATGTCAATGCATACATGTATGTATATCTTTATTAAATGCCCTGAAATGAAACAAAAGCATAGGCTACAAAGCATGGAATAACATCTGCCCTAGTCTTATGTTTGATTTTGATAACCGTTTTAAAATGTTCTATATAACAAAGGAAACCAACCTTCCTTCCTCCCTCTCTACCTCCCTTTCTCTCTCTCTCTCCTACTCTATCTTTCTCTCACATTTTCTTTTCTTTTTATTTTCTTCCCTTCTTTCTTCCACTCAAAGAATAATAAGGACTTTGAGCCTTTAAGTATGATTCTTACAACAAAATGAAGTGTAACACAGAAAGCAAAGATGTGTAGGCATAGGCAGAAGACTATTAGTTTTTCAGTAGCCAGTAACATCAATTTCTATTATGTGAAAACAGTGCAAGTGTTATAATCTCAGAGCTTTTGTAGATATCATCTGATAAATCTAGAAATGGTATTTCAAGACATTATTGTTTTTTCCCATCACACTATTGATCTCTCAGACATTACTCTCCTTTTAGAACAGTTGGCAGAATAGGACATGTACTTCATTTATTTATGTTCTTTTCTCTCAGTGAAAAGATGCCTTTACAGGTTAGTTCATATTCCAGAATATCACAGTTCATATCCCAAACTATCACATGCAAAGATTGATAACAGCTTATGTTTTAATTTCTGGATTTTTCAGGAGACGACTGTCATGATTTGGAAATACTGTCATGAAACTTGGTGTAATCAATAACAAGAGTATAAAAAGTGTCATCAGAAGCATGGTTTTTAATTATTAATCTTATTCTAAATCAGGAAGGATAATACCTAAGTTGCAAATGTGTATCAAGGGAAATGTTACTTTCAGTTAGTGATGATGAGATTTATCTCACCTAACTTTAGGTAAACACATCTTCCTCCAAGAAAGGTGTCTAGACTTTCTTTAAAGATAATGGAAAAATAGTCAATGGACTCAATGGAGTCTAGAGAGTGATTCATATCTCACCTAAGGTATCTGACCAAATATAGTTGTCAACTTTAGGATAAGGTAAATTGTTTTCCAGGTTCCATTGACTATATTGACTGGATTTTCATTTATTATAATGAGAATTTAAACATCAACATTTTAGTGACCTACAATAAGCAAGAAGAATTCCTCTCCTAGGGGCACAGCTCAGCTGGCCAGCAGCTAGTCATATTTGACATACTCTAAGTGTCACACCTAACCTTTGGGTAATACAAAGCAAGGAATCATCTACATCTCCCAAAGGCTCTGTTTTGTATCAGTGAGCCTTTTACACTTCTCTAGAGTATCTCAGCACTAGATACCAAAGATGGAACAACTAAAACCTTAAAGATCACTTCTAGATATTGCATCTAGGGTAAACATCCCAAGTTCCTCTTATAGTTTTTGGAGAGAAACAGAAAAATAATAAGCAAAGTTCTTCCTTCTAAACCAACTCATTTGGAATGACTGGCATATACCCAGCTTCAAACTAATCCCCTCTAAAGTAACTCAGTTGTAGCCACTTTGAATCACTCAAACAAAGACTCTACTGGGCCACATTTAGTCTTCTTATATAGCTAGAGCACGATGATAACTACTCTGTTTTTCAGTTAAAGTTCCTGAAATAATATGTGGGAGGTGCAGCAAGTACCAGCATGCTGTCTGTGTTACATGATGACAAAGAATATGATTTACTCATCTTGAAAAGGTACATTACAATGTTGCAGGTAAAGCATCTTGAGGGTTCAAAACCTGACAAGATAGCTTCAAAGAACTTTATGGAATAAAAGGTGTTAGAAGTCATGCAATATCATTCCCAGCATTCACAATATCATACTGTCACCATTGCTGAACACTAGTATCATTTTGGAAGAAGGCAGTTTGTTAGAGAATCAAAGCTAAATATCAAGCTATGGTATATGCATTGTGAAGGGTCTCCTGACAGTATGCATTGTGGTCCAGATAACAGGACCTATTTAAAATCATATAAGAGACCTGGGTTTCAACTACATCCCACTTACCCCGACCACTACATCAGGCCAAGGCGTTGGCTACTAAGCCTTGAAAGCCTCCAAGGGTGCAGATTCCATAAACCTCTAAGCAAGCTGCTCCAGGTCTGCACTAGTTTAATATTTTTTTTAAATGTCCAGTCTGAAATGCCCAAGCCACAATCAGTGGCCATAGTTGCCTGCCACTGAGAAAAAAAAAAAAAAAAGAAAAGAAAAGGAGTTCGCTCATCTTTTTAACTTATGTTGATATCACTGTAAGAACTATCAGATTTTTTCTCTTCACAAACCTCAAGAACAACTTCCACAACCTCTCTTTTGACAGCATAGAAATATATCTGTCCTTGATTTAAAGGTTTAAATATATCTATGTCTGAAATTGGAAAAGTGTGAAAGTTGATATAAAAAAATTATTTCACAGAACTGAAAAACCTTAACAAGAGCTAAAAAAGATAAATAAAATAGATTATAGTGACACTTCAGGGCCCTTTTTCTTCAAGGCAGATTTTCTTATTCAAGAGGCAGAATTATAAAATAGTATATAGGGACTACTTTTGCAAATATTTATTATCATTGAGCTCAAGTCAGCTGGATTTCTTGCTCAACTACAATTTTTTAAGATGATATTTACTTGAATGTTAAAGTTATTGTTAATTTTTTGTTTTAATTGCTAGTGGTTGTTTTAATTTTTTTCAGAATTTTCCTACATGACTATTAAAAATTATTCAGAAAATAACGAGTTTACTCTTAAAAAATGTTACATTTTAAATCAAGAATATGTGGATAATCTAATATTTTAGACATTTTAAAATACTGGGTTAAACAACAGGATATTCTGGCACACATTTATTTTGTTGTTAAATTATGCTTAAAAATTATATAAATGGTATAATAAGGGCTGTCCTCAACTATTTCACCTCCCCACCTTTCCCCTTCTTCTACTTGGTTCTCCTAAGTACCAGCTGGAAGATCATTATTGAGAGCACATATTTTAGCTTTCATCCATCACTTGTGGTGTGTATTGTTAATCCACCCTATAAAGCTGGAAACCACACTTCAAAGAAAAGCTTCTTTACCCTCTCAAATAATGCAGAGACAGTCATGTTGCAACTTTAAATAGTTTAACAGTCAGTCTCAAATAAGGACTGATCTATAATAATTGTTTGTCTGATCTTAGTAAATTTGAATTCTAACAGGCAGAATTCAGTTTAGTGCTATTTTGTTGCAGTCCCAAGGAAATAAAATTAATTTTATTGTTCAGTTAATATCCAACAAGGAGATAAAACATAATAAGTTTATTGTCTCTCTGAGCCTTTTGGCTTTGCCTTCATCCCTTCTAACTTAAAAAATGTAAATGTTGCTCCTAAATTGGGCAGTGTTAACCTGCTGAGCTTTTCCTATCATTAGTGGAGATACACGTGTTTAGTAGGTGATATGGACTAGACAAAATATTTTTCCTACAAACACCATAACATTTTACCTGGCTTTACATTTTCAGAAAACAAACAGACAAATAAACCTAGCATAAAGTCATCTGGGTTAGGAAGAGATTCATTAGAATCTTTTACTGCACAGAACTGAAGGACCTTAAGAAGAGCTGAAAAAGATAAATAAGTGAAAGAATAAATAACTGAAAAGGATAAATAATAACACTCAAACACTGGGTAACGTTAGTGAGGGTCTGTTACCACTTTAGCAATGAAACATGATTCTCAACATTAATACGACAAATTCCAGGTATCATTACATGATCTCTACCTGAAAATCATCTGTTACTGCTCATAAGAAATTACATGCATCTCAAAGTTATATTCACTTCCATTACATTTTATTGCATTAAGATATTAAAGAAAGAAAGAGCACTGGCAAAGCACTACTGATACAATTCATGCCAATTAACGAGTATTACTATAAATAACCAAACTAGATATAAGATTTTTATAAGCATAATGTTAGTTAGAGAATTTTAATGTGTTCTAGTAAAATACTTCAGAATAAATTATTTTGTAGAACCACAAGAGAAGACATTTCTCCTGTCAGTAAGAATGAAGGGCATTATAAGTCTCTAATTCCTTGTTATTTATCAGTGATAATGTTTTATTAACAGTTTCCTCACTTTTTTTTTTTGTTTGGTAAAGGAGATTCAAATAAGCAAAGCATTTACTACTAACCTAGAAACATTACTAAGTTACCTCGTGTGGCAGTTGCACTTTCCCATCTCCACGCCCTGGGAACCGGTGCGGCAGTTGCACTGGCAGCTGCCCATCCCCCTCTCAGAACTGGGGCCTCCAATGGGGCAGCTGACGGCTCTTTGTGGAGACCCAGAGTCGGTGGGCAGGGTCGTCAGCAGAGGAGGGGCCGAGAGCGCCCACAGCCCAGAGAAGCCAAGAGGCTTCTTGAATGCCCACACTTGGGGAGTGGGGCGTAGAGAAGCCGAGAAGCTTCTGAAATGCCCACAGTCAGATCTGAGCAGATTATAAATGGGGTTCCTGCCAGAGACCCCCTTTGTGTGGTCTCCTTGGAGCTGTGGTTCTGCTGTGCTGCCAGAGTCCCTCCCCTTAGACGGAGAAGCCGTCTAAGGTAACCTCCTGGGATGGGGAGCGCCTCACCTCAGTGTGTGGGTGAGTGATAAATTACTGAATATATGCTTTAATAAGTCCTCGCCTGGTAGGCGAGTGTGAATTCCTCATCTGGGACAGACGAGTGTATCTTCCTTGCCTGGGACAGGCAAGTGTTTATCTCATGTGCAAAACAGGGCAGAGAGGGCTCTGGTTTTATTTTCTTGTGAGTGCCTATATGCACGCTGTGGATCCTCATTATTCTTATTTTGCTGCACCCCAAATAATCTCCTAACCTAATATCCGAACCTGTATCTTATGTTATCAGAGTGCTAACTAATTGTATAAACCCTGTTTCTAGTCGGCGTATCGGCAGTACTTTTCCAGCCAGAATAAAGTTTGTTTTTGGACCTTGTTGTCTGCCTAAACTTATTTTGGGGTGCCTCAATGACACTTTGTTCTAGCTATTTCTCAGAGCATTCAGATGCATTGCTAAAAGATATAGATCCCATTCCAGGTTAGGCCATTGGAAATGAAAACTAGTAAGGGAATGTTTGTGTCTCACTTAAGTAATTTAAGAAAAATCTCTCTGCATTTCTCTGCAAACAATATTTTACTTTATTGTTCAAAGTGCCCGACAAATTGAGAGAGTTCTTTCCTCTTGGATTGGATTAGAGTGACCCAATATAGTCATAGTTTTTCGGTCTTCCGACTAATGAGAACGTCTTGAGATTTTAATATATCACCTCTCTTATCCCCCTTATGTTCAAGAAATCATGTCATACTGATTTACATTGTGCCAGTTTCTGTTCTCATTAAAATCTGTGTCCAAAAATGAGGTATTGGAAATTTTCAATGCCTAGCCCATTATGTGAAATCAGGTACTATATTTGTGTATTGTACTACTATGACCTATTTTGAATTTTAATTGCTTAGCCAATTCTGTTTTTCCCAACAGGTTACCAAGGCATAAACAAGAAATGTCCAGCTGATCAAAATGCAGACAGCTACCAGGGACAGTGTATAGTTGTGGGTCACATTAATTTAATTTACATATTATGCAAAAGTGGAAATCGTGATATCTATTTCATGTGAAAGGCTTCTAATGAGAATAGATAGCAATACACAGTTATTTTCTTCTTATGCAAAACTCTGAAATAATAAGGATTAATTAAAATCTGGCAATATCATTATGTTCTTTTTCAGGAATTATGTGAGTGATATTAGTATTTTGTTTTCCTGAACTTTACGTGAGAAAAATATTCCACATATTATAAAAACCAGACAATACTGTGAATTTAGTTACCGTCCATTTCAATGAACACAGATGACAGAATTTTGAGATGAGGTGATGAACAGATATATTTCAAGGTTGAAATTTTAATAATAAAATGACACTTGCATTTATTTATGTCTACATTGAGACCTTAAGTCCATTTTGTACTACTCATGACAATATTTTACAGTACATTTGCATAATCTCTTTCATGCTAGCAAAAAGTGGTTGGCAGTATTCTGTATTTATCCTGATTTTAGACCGCAGAATCACAGAATGGTTGACATTGGAAGGGACCTCTGGAGGTCATCTCGTCCAATTCCCCTACTCAAGCAGGACCATCTAGATCAGAGTGCCCAGGACCACGTATGAACAACTTTTGAATATCTCCAAGGCGGGAGAATCCACAACCTCTCAGGGCAACCTGTGTCAGTCATCAACCGTCTTCACAGGAAAGAAGTGTTTCCTGATGTTCAAATGAAACCTCCTGTGGTTCAGTTTGTGTCCATTGCCTCTGGCCCTGTCACTGGGCACCACTGAGAAGAGCCAGGCTCTGTCTTCTTTAGAACCTCCCTTTAGGTATCCATAGACATTGATAAGATCCACCCTAAGCCTTCTCTTCTTCAGACTGAATTATTGCAGCTCTCTCATCGTTTCCTCATATGTGACTGCTCTTGTCTCATCATCATCCATGTGCCCTTTGTTGGACTCTCTCCAGTATGTCCATGTCCCTCTTCTACTGAAGATTCAAGAACTGGATACAAAACTCCAAATGTGGCCTCACCAGTGCTGAATAGAGAGGAAGAACCTTTGACCTGCTGGCAATACGTTGCCTAATGCAGGCCAGGATACTGTTTGCATTCTTTGCAGCAAGGGCACATTTCTGGTTCCTGCTCAAGCTGTCATACACCAGGACCTACAGTGCCTTTTCTGTCAAACTGCTTTCCAGCTGGGCAGCCTCGGGTATTTTTTAGTGCATGGGGTTGTTCCTCTCCAAGTGCAGGAGTTGTGCTTTCCCTTGTTGAACTTCATGAGTTTCCTGTCAAATAATTTATCCAGCCTGTCAAGGTCCCTCTGGACGCATTATGACCCTCTGGTATATCAGCCACTCCTCCCAGTTTTGTGTCATCAGCATATTTATTGAAGGGTACACTCTGCCTCATCATCCAGATCATTAATGAAGATATTAAACAGGACTAGACCCACTACTGACTCACTGCTGGTTACCACACTCCAACTAGACTTTATGTCACTGATCATACATCAACATACTTGTCTATGAGGTTCTTAAGGGAGACAGTGTCAAAGGCCTTCCTGAAGTCCAGGTAGGCAATATTCACTGCTCTTCCTTCATCTAGTAGGTCATTCATTTCATAATAGAAATTAACCAAGTTGGACAAGCATGGCTTCCCCATGCTGACTACTCCTGATGACTTTCTTGTTCTTTATGTGCCTGGGCTCAATCTAATCAGAAGGTCTTTTGAAGTGAATAAAAAGTTTCCCATTAACTTTAAAGTGTTAATAATACCAAATTATCAAGGAAAAATTGTGCATAAAATAAAATTGTGCGTGTGTGGTAACTGGGTGGAAGGCAATATCAAGAGAAGTAGACCCTTAGATGTATGAGATATTAAGGCGATCACAGGGGACAGTTAAATTTTATAATATTGAAGTCTATGATTTCTTAGCTGGTGCTCTCTTGGTGCTTTTGACTTTCCACAGGCAACTTACAACAGAGCAACTAGAATATTAAAAGCTGGATACCTGATTTTATGATAAAGACACAACTGATACAGCTAAACCCAGAATGAAAAGATGGCTCTTGGAGATGGACAGGTTGGTAAACCTGCTGTCTGCCTGCATTGCTGGAACTGATTCGTAATTCCAGTGGTTACACAAGATATTAGTCAAACAGTGTGTTTATTTTCAATTTCTACTTAATGGTTAGGAAGTATATGAAAGTCTTTGTGGTTGATGATTGTAGGACTTTGGTGCTAGGTTAACAGCTGGACTCAATGACCTTAAAGGTCTTTTCCAACCAAAACTATTCTATGATTCTATGACTTTGCCAATAACTGTCCAACTGTCATGCTTACAGCAGTATTAGCATTTGCACTTGAAGGAGTAGATCATAGCAGCTAAAATGTGAAAATTTAATGATTTTAAGCCTGGAATTTACATTCTGTTTTCTAAAAAATGTTTTCAGACTTTTAAACACTATCTGGATGTGGAAAATCCTGACTCAGTTGTATGATATAAATTTTCAAAACTAGCTTAGGAGAAGACTCTTAAGCTCATTGAAATTACATATTCTGTTAGCAGATAGTGATATACACTTTTTTATATAATTGCCTTAGCTAAAGAAAAATCCAAGAAAAGCAAGTCATGCCTCTAGTTCAAATGTTTGATGGCAGTCCAGCTAAACTCATCAGGTGCTGAAACTTGTGACTCTTAAGAGAGAATCATGTCTCTGCAGTATTATGTGCACCATCTCTCAAAGTTAAAATTGTCAAACAGTTCTATTTAATTTAAATCAGACTCAGAAGACTGGATTTTTTAAATCATATTTCTAGATTAAATGAATTTATTTTTGTTGTCATAGTACTCCTATGCATACTTATGGAGACATAATAAGTTCTCTGGGATCATGCCAAACTTTATCTATAAGGATATAAAGAGAAAAAAGTAGAAGCAGAAAAATTAAGAAAGCTGTTAATTCACCAAATGCAATACGGTATTTTGCCACAATACTTCCTTTCCTTCATTCGCCCAACGTTTAGTAGAAAACATTCATGTCTATGACAGGCAATATTTGCTGGTCATTTAGATTTGTCATGAACCTCATATTTTCTTTTTTGCTTTTGGGGTAACATTTAAAGGAAAGGAAAGGGTTTCACACTTCTTTCTTATGTTCTAAACCATAGCATATTCTGAGCTTATGCCACTACCATGCTCGACACCATTAAGTTGAAGATCAGTTTTGACGATACATATGTGCTCTCATACTCAAAAGAAAACTCTTCATTTCATTAAGAAACTCAAAGTGATTTTATATAAGTTATGTCACTCTGTACACATTATGCTGCATCATCAGCAATATTTACAATTTTGATGCAAATGAAAAGTCAGTATACACTTCATTAAAGATTTGGTCAACACACCTGTAAAATGCACCAAACACAGCCAGATGTTTTCTTCCTCTTTGGAAATCAGTGGAATCATCCAGGTGCTACTCAAACATCACTACTGCTACACAGTATGTTATAGGTTTGATATCTGGTAAAGTTTGTGTGGGGACAGACTAGTGAAAGAGTCAGTTCACAGCATGTTTAAAAGCATTGTTTTCATGCATATTACTTTTCTTTTATTTTTCTCTGCTGTTTTCTTTTCCTTCCTCTTACATGCTGTGTTTGCATTCTAATGTCACAACAGCTGTCTAATAAAAGCCAATTCTTAGCAATATCTTTATGTATCTAAAAATCCAGCCCATACTTTCACTTTCCGCTTAGAGCGGTCATAATGTACCTTTGAGCATTGTAAATCATCTCAGTTGAGGAGGAAAATGTAGAGGCAAACATAGGGAACAGGACTATGACTTCTGCTCTGGAACAGTTCTTTACAGAGCAGAATGTGCAGAGGAATTGGCCAAAGTCTAATGGAGATAAGCAGAAGAAATGTTACTCATACAATAAAGCCAGGAACTTGAAGGTAAGAGAAAAAATTCACTGTCAGCACTGAAGTAATGGCCAGAAAGAAACTCCAAAGCTGTTAAACTCCTGGAGAAGAAGGACTTCTTTCTCCCTGCCTCTCACAGAGTTCAACACAAGACATGAGCATCTGTCTCTTAACACTTTGACCTGCTGATGTTTAACATTCTTTGTGAGTTTAACCTTTGCTTCTGAAATAGAATATATACTATTTATAAGAATGGTTTTTAATGTAAAAAATATTTTTGTTAGCAAAGTATTTGAGAACCTGAACTTTTGCTTTCTGAGATTCACAATGATTTGCTTTCAGAAGAAGGAATAGAAAATGTGTCCATCTAACATATCCTATGGTAAAATTATAATGGGACTTCTTAGGACATAAAAAAAAAGTTTTTCAAGCTCCTTTATGTTAAAGCAGGCATAGAACCAGTTTCTTTGAATTCCTGGGCAATATCTACTGCTATGTTAGTATGCAAATGATTATTCCTGTGCCTTTCTCTACATAATATGACATAATATCACACAGGAGTATCTGAAGTTATGTTCTTAGGAAACTTCCAGACAACCTGGGAGATGTCTTTTGAACTTCAGTACCAGTGTCAGTAAATCCTACAAGGAACCTACCTACCTAGTTTAGATTTTTACTAGAGGTATACATGAGTTTCCGCACATAAACTCTGAATTAGACAAGAGTTAGATGTACTAAATCCAATGCTAAGTGGGAAAGAGTGAGCCAGTATATCTAGGAGTGGTGCTTTTAGGTATCAGATAAATAAAACAAAGGATTAGCATGAGCTGTTTTATAAATTGGGGAGTATTAATCCATTTTCTGGAGGTGTTACAGAGGTCAGCATATAATACGTGTTGCCCTTTAAGATAAACTTAAAAAGATAAACTTCCACAAGTTAAATCTCTCATACTCCATCCAGGTTATAAGGCTACAAAAATGTAGTGCAGGGTAGCAACTAGCCACTTGACTCATTGGATCAAATACAACTAATTGTTGCAATGACAGTCTTCAAGGCGCTCAAAATATGTCTTGCAGTCACCAGATTTGTTTGTTTGGTTGGTTTTGTGTTTGGTTTGGTGTGGCGTGGCGTGGTGTGGTTTGTTTTGGTTTTTTTAAAGCTTTTATGTGCCCTTGATGATGGGAATTCACGATCTCAACAGTTTAAAAACCTACTTTAGAGCAATCAGAATTCATTCTTATTATAGGTAAAAGAGAGTTAGAAAGCAATTCAGAACCACAACACACTAAGTGGACTTCAGAGAGCACAAAAAACATGCTGATTTTTGCTACAAGCCCTTTAGATCAGTACCTTTGCTGAACTCAAAAAGAATACTTATGATTAATTCAGTTCAGCTAACTGTACTAGCTGAAGGATAGCTTTTATTATTTAATCAGTTCCCCTCCATATACAGTCCCTGATCAGCCATTTAGGCTTGATTATAGAGGAAATTCTTTGAATGTCATTATCTGCTACCCACATGGCATGCTTTAGCTTAGCTATCCCACCTATGTAAAACTTGTTTTATTTTCGAAGTAGAGAAGCTCTTTGAAGTGAGGAACAGGAGGGAGTTAGGACTGAAACAGTCATTTCACAAAGCATGAAAAAGGAAAATTAATTAAGAGATGTTACAGTGAAAGTCTGCATTTCACACTTCTGGTTTATGTTTAAAAGAAAAATGTAATGAACTGAGGTTTTTTGGTTTAAAAGGAGGGGTTATGCTTATACGGACAGAAGTCAACAAGGCATAAAGGCTATTTCTGTAACAGATTTAAGACCAGCAGACTTATTAGCATGGCATTGTGCTGTATTAGCAAGTCTTGCCAGTTTAGCATGGGCATGTGACTTCAAAAACAGAATTCTCTTACCCTGAAGGCTTGGAACAGTTGTGGAGCTAACACATAAACAAGGACAACTCAAAAATGGTTGCTTCTATTACAGCATGAATGTTTACTTCTCCATATTTAATTTTACTGTCTTAAATTTAAGTTTCCAAGTCTAAGTTAGCTGTGTATGCTCACATTATAATCTAAATAGAGCAGACTGTCGTATGTCACTTCCTCACATTAAATTTATCTCTGGTTCAGATGTTTTGCTATCTTAGAAGAGCTTTCTCTCTTCATTGATTGTATATATAACAGGTTTAATATAAGAAATTTATGCCATCATAGCTGCCTTAGGGAACTCTCCCTGGCCTCCAGCTGCCTCTAAAGAACATGGATCTTATGCAGATGGTGTCGTATCTGTCATCGCCAGTATTCTAACCGGCCTCCAAATCTCTGTTTTCAGACGTCCTAGGGCATCTAAAATTAACAGCTGGAGGAATGCAGGATGTGCTTTGCTACCTGAAATAGCACTAGAAAGCTAAGTTTTGTTACCTTGTAGCTTGAAATATGGCAGAGGACACCTGCTTTGTTCAAAGCCTCAGGACTCAGACATGCTGGACCTGCTCTGTTTGATCTTTTCTTCACCTGCCCGCAGCTTTGTTTCACTTGGTTTCTCTGTAACAGTGATTTTTCTAATTGACATGGCAATTCGGTTTGCTTTTGCATATCTTATAAACAGTGCCACCAACACTTTCTGATGTTAACGTAATGATAGCATCGAGAAATAAAGGCCTGGTACTACAGCAGAGGCCTTGAGAAGTGTGGACACAGGATATGGTGTAGAAGAGCAGAGCTATGGGATGATAAGGGATGGGGTACAGACTAACTTCAGAGACCTCACAACTATAAACCATGGGCATCTGAGACTTTTTCTCTATAGAACTATTCTTTCTCTGTAACAATTTGATCTGAATTAGTAACGGTTCTTGGATTAGATTGTTAAGATTTCGATTATATTAGCCATGACTTATTGTGTATATTTAAGGAGATTCCTCCTTGCACATAAACAAGATTTTCATTGTTAACAGTTTGCACAGTTAAATTCTCTTTGCATTGACAAACTGAGACTAGATGCCTGACTTTAGATAGTAACTTTTAGGTAAAACAGATTTTTTCCTATGCAGCTTGATTCACAGGCATTTACAGTGATGTAAGACATGGGGCTGGCAAACGTGACAAGTGTGAATTAAGCAAGCCCACGGATTTCAGCAGCAGCATCTGGAAGTCACAAGGATTTCTAAACAGTCGTTAATGGCCCTATAAACTTACATTTACATGACTGAAACCAGCCCACCCAGTTTTTACTGTGATAACCAAGGTAAAAAAATACCTAGTAGTTTAAAGATAAACAAAGTAACCTCTAGTTACTACCTGAAAAGGCATTTTCCCCCCAATATTTTCTAATATAATGAAATTCTCAAATACCCAGAGTTAAGCCAGAATTTAAATTAACATAGCATCTTCAACAGTCTAATTTTCCTTTGTGCCCTGAATATTTGAAGGACTTCTGTATACATCCAATTTCAAAGGTTACAAATTTCAGGCATGTTGAGGATAAACCCAGTTGTGAAAATGAACTTTTAAAATTTTTGATATCCACACTGTGCTATAAATCAATGGTTCCTTATTATTCTAGTAGACTCATAAATCATGGTGATAACTTCTAGATAGACACAGACACTGAGAAATATAGTATTTTGCTAACAACAGAAAAAAAGGAATAAACACACACACCACCCAGTTTCTAAAAGAACTCAATTCTCTAACAAACTATGGCACACTGACTGTTCTTAAATGTAGTTTATAAGAGTATCTTCTGAAATCAGTATAACTTTGCTTATTGTAAATGTCAGTTACATGCTGTGACTAAGCATATTGTACATTCTGAAGATAGCATCTTGCACACAACATTGTAAATTTAAAACACCGCTTTATTCGGCATAAGAGACTTAATCAGTGTTAAACTAGTTGTTTAAATATCTTATTGTTCTGTTTACCTATTTAGAAAGGCTGAGAATTAGATTCAAATACTCAAAATTACTGTGTCTATGTGATTTCTTTTACATTTTAAATTGAGATTTTCTAAGGACACAGTCTTTGTCAACTTAATTAGGATTTGTTCATCTAGGTCTGTTCAACTCCATTGAACTAGTTCCATCTTGTTACTACTATTAAAATATTATTGAAAATAGAATCTGATTAGATATATGGAAAACAGTGAAAACGTACTGCAGAAATTTGATGAATTATGTTGTACACACTAACAGCTAAGCCAGTCTTTGTGTGTGCCTTTTCAGATTAGTGGAGAAAAAAGGCTCTTTTAGGGCACAGCTAATCTGACCCATTTTAGACATTTTATTTGGGGTGAAATGAATCATACCTGGAAGTATCTATTTCTCTCCATTGACTGTGAATGGAGCCTGACAGAATTAGGTTAGGCATAGACAACCATTAAAACTCTTATTTTTGTCCTTTTAATGAGATCAGTGTCACCCTTTTACATGATTTTTGGTGGATCGTTCTTTTCCAATACTGCATTATTCTGTACCTCTTTATTTCTTGAATGACTAACTATTTCATCTTAAATACTTTTTTCAACTGAAATACTGTTAGCACAAAGATGAAGTTTGGTTTTTGCTTTTCTGTGATTGTTTAGGTATAGTTACTTTGTTTAATTATTTATTGTATTTAATGTTTTAGGGAGAGATGAAAGACCTTCATGAATTTTAGTGTTTGTTTCCAGTGGTTTGATTGCCATAAACTACACAATTGGTGCATGCTGACTTTTAAAGTTCTCAAATAAGCTGTATTTCAAATATAAATAGTATTTTTTTCTAAAAATTCTACTTTAATCTTTCACCCTAAAATTCAGTAGGGTGTTCCCAGTCTTGTTACAGAAAATTTATGTTGTATTTCAGATATAGTTAATAGGTATTTCTCACATGACACGTTTAAGAAAACTACTTTGAAAAATCACTGGCTGAGGTTATTCTCCAACTTTTCCTCAGAATTATTGTTTCCCAGAAAGACCTGGTAGTAATATTTGTAATAAATAATGAGTGAGTTTGTAGAGTTTTGTAAAATTCAGTTTGCGTGACTTAAAATGTATTGAAGTAGAAATAATAATAAACCTCACAGATAGAGAAATTCAATGGTAAGGTCTGTAGAACTGCTACTAAAATACCTAATACTACAAAGAGTGTTAAATATGAGACTCTTAAATAAGGCGTTTGAATATGAAGAACCTGGAGTGTAAAAAAACTCTTGAGAAAATACCCTGTGTGACTTTTTTGGTACCTCGGCTTTCACGATAGATAAAAGTAGGAATTGTAGAAGGATAGAAAAAGATATATATAGTAAGTGTGACCATGTGTTTATGTACAACACCAGCTTGCTTTCACACACACACATGTATATAAACATACATATATATGTTTATATACACACATGTATATGTACATGCATATGTAAGTACACATGGGTGAAAAGAAGGTTAAGATACACCACATACTCCATGTCATGTATTACACATGACACATGTCTATATGTCATAAACATTCAACCTTTCTTTTAAAGCCCATGACAGCATGATCTAGGTTTCTGCCAATGAGGTGGCAAAACAAACATCTGAGTCAGTTCTTATTTTTCAGAAAACATGGTGTTGAACAGGACTGATAAAGTGAATAAGTACTACCATGTAGCTTCTTGATATTGGGCTTCTTCTGTAAGTATTCCAGATAAAACAAAGAAATGTACAATAAAAAATAATTCCTTGGAGTTATTATG
The DNA here is from genome assembly GCF_036013445.1 of Caloenas nicobarica. NCBI lineage: Eukaryota > Metazoa > Chordata > Aves > Columbiformes > Columbidae > Caloenas > Caloenas nicobarica. Next base: position 180,141,147 of record NC_088245.1, read on the forward strand.
CCTCAAATCTTGTATCATAGACAAAGACAAAGTAAATATTACATCTGTATAAATATATACATATAAATGTCAAACTAAAGATTCATTAGTAATTCTACTAATAAATTTGAATCGTATATTTTATAATGAACTGTAGTGTTAGGTTGTTCTCGACTTTTGAGTCTTAACGGCAGTAGAGGAAACACTGAAAGTCTTAATCATGATTCCATGGTTATTTTCTTTGTTCTTTGATTAAAATGAATCATATGTGGAGAAGTATCAATTACATGATAACAATCTTGAATGTTTGAATATGAAAAAGATTTCATATCCTTCTGAAGACTTAGATCTTTTAATAGCAGAAATGATCCCTTATAATTTGTTTTGGTCTCTTTTTTTTTTTTTTCCAAGCTATTCTTCACACATGAGTTTTTTACTATCACCTGCTGTTAGAGACACTAAAGATTTACCCTGCACAATTTAACATTCTGTAATCTAATGACGGTAATTTTTAAAGTGCTTTTCATGGTATTTCTTTAAAGAAGATAAAGTCAAAGAATCATATCCTGTAGCCTACAGTCGTGTGTGAATTGACTAAATAATTTAATTTAACTGGGACTGAGATGCGAAGAAAAATGTGGTTAATGTAAGACTTGCACTGTTCGGATGCTTACCGTTAGGCATTCTGATCTTGTATTAATCTGGACTCAAAACTACCTCCAATTAAATCATTTCCAGAAGTACCATCTTTGAAATTGACTCTTCTAGAAATAAAATCACTGTCATTGCTCTTATTTGTAGGATGTGAAAGTTATAGATAGAAATAACACTCTGTTAACGATGGTAAGGGATACTCAGTAAACTCAGCATCCTGTTAGAAGATCAAGCAATGTACAAGTGTATCAACTACACATTCTTTCTTGAAAATGTAGAGTTTGGTTGCTATGAGGAGAGCAATGAAGTTTTGAGAGAGACCACAACCTTTGAGAGGAAAAGATAGCACTTAAAAAAAAGCACTAAACATCATGAAAGTTAATATTCATGGAATATAGAAGTGCATAAAAGAAGTAAATGCAAACAACACTGAAATATGACAACGAAATAAGATGGTTTAAGAGTTGTTTCCATTCAATGTGATTTTAGGTTGATACCTTTCTTAGAATTCATATCTTCAAATAGAAGATACTTACAGAAGAAGCACCTGAACTTGAGAGCATCTGACAGGAAACTACAAATCTGTTTAATTTTAAGGAGTTCAGTGCCTTTCTTTTGTATTTGAAAATTAGATCACTGATTCTTATCTCAAAATTCATCTCCAGCATTTTACATACTTCAAGTCATAGTACGCTCTAGAAAATCTTAGCAAAGTCTCCTATAAACAAGTTATGATGGGTGCTCAAAACTTACTTTCTGTAGTGAACAAATGCATAAAGATTCAAGGAATTCTTTATGTTAGTTAGATAGTGAATTTCTTTCTGAAATAGGTTCTGATTTTTGCCAAAACAATAAAACGTGTATTTTTCACCTATTTTTCCCACTCCCACACAACCTCTAGTGTTGTCATTTTATAGTCAGTCCCAAAGATAGATTAGTAGTTTATGTAGCTGTTTGGAAAGTTAGCCTCTGAAACATTCCTGAACTCAATTTTGGCTTGATTCCAATTTAATACATAATCACATAAAATCAATAGCTATTAAAATAGATCCTATTCTTTGGATATTCATACTATACTCTAAAGAACTGTAAAGGTATCAGAGAAATTCATTAAAAGGTTTATTGCAAAGAGATGAAATAGTAGATTTTGCTGCCACAAAACATGAGTTTCACTGGCAGTATATAACAAATACAGTTTAACATTAAAATTCATTTTTAACATTAAATATCTTGTATGGATGGAACTTATGCACTTTACATATAAAACACTTTAAAGGTCAGGAAATCAATCACTCATGTTTTACTAGTCATGTCTATTAGTTTAAGCCAATATAGAATAATGAATACTTCTTTGTATTACAGTTCTGTCTTGGCCTGATCGATCCTCTATAAAGCTATTAGAAAGGTCACAATACGGTGAGTCAAAGACTGCTGGGGAGCAGGAGGGCACAAGGTAAGATAAACATGTCAGCTATTCTGGAATGGAGTCAAGCTATTCCCTATATTTGGAAGTAAATGTTAGGTAAAACCAAACTTCACTTTGGTATTAGAGGTCTTCCTGTGTTTTCATTGTCTGTCCTTATTTTCCATGATTTGTAGATGTAGATAATAAAATTCTCATTGAGTTGATCCTTGTAAAACAAGAGATAGATTTTTAAATGTTAGCATTCTCTCTTGCAAAATTACTTGCACAATATGACTGCCTATTGGATGGTTATATAATGATTCCTCTTAAATGCATAGTCGCTATTCTAAACACTTGGAAGAAGAGTTACTTTAAATTTAATTTAAAATAAAATATTGTATGTTTATAGATTTTATACAAAATCTATGTGCATTAGATAGATAAAACTTTTACATATGTGTGTAAAGACACAGCAGCTATACGTGCAAATATAATATTTACATCAGCTATATATGAACCAAAATTGAATGACTGTGTGATTAAATAGGGTGTTAGTAACAACTATATGATATACATGTTTGTAGCATTAAAAAAGAAGAATCAAATTGATTTTATGGTGTTATTTTAAAACTGTTAAATATTTTTATGTCAATAACCACACATGCTTTTTGGTATTTATCACTGCACACCCTATGAATTAGTTTAGTAATACATTCATACAGTTGTTGCATGTAGTTAATAGTTAAGAACTAGATTATAGTATAATAGCATTTATTAATTTCCTGAGACTACTAATGTGATCAAAGTTGTATACTCAATAAGAAACATAAAAATAATTTCTTAGCAGCATAATTGACCACAACAATGCTACAATTCCATCTCAGGTCCTATCTACTCAAAGAATGTACATTTGGATTTTGTGATTAGAATCATAGAATGTCTTGGGTTGGAAGGGACCCACAAGGGTCATTGAGTCCAATTTCTGTTCCTGTCTATGACAGCTCCACAGTTCACACCATGTGTTTGAGGGCGTTGTCCAGTCTCTTCTTGAACAGTGTCAGGCTTGGAGTTGTGACACCTCCCTGGGGAGCCTGTTCCAGTGCTCCACCTCCCTCTGGGGGAAGAACCTTTTCCTAATGTCTAACCTGAACCTCCCCTGGCACATCTTCCTTCTGGAATCCCATATTTCATATATTTAATTTGAAAATGTCAAAAGAAATTATTTTGAGATTATTAAACTATTTCAAATGTGTTTGTACCGAGGCTTTTCACTGATTTTGTGCAGAATTTGTGAAAAGTTTCAGTTCTACAGAAGATCCATTTCTTACAAAATCTACATTTCTGAAATTGTTTGGTAAGTTTTTTTTTATTTTGTGTATGTATATGGTTATCAAATTATATGCATTTGTTTACCAATGTATGGAGAATTGACAAATAATTAATTTTTAATATTTGTTTTCCAGGTTATACTATAGAGATCTAGCTACGAAAGGTAATTAATCAATCCATCAGAAAATAGTAAAAGAAATCAAATGAATGCTGCTTTGAAAAAACAACAAAAAAAAATGGTTCATCATGGTTAATTTGTACATTTTCAGTGCTTGTTATCAGGCTGTAAAATTTAAAGAAAAGCTATTTAAGAGAAAGAAATTTTCTTTGCTTTTCCAATGATTGAATAATATTTTTACTATTTGTTGGAGAATAAAAACCACCCCCTACATAATGATTTATCTATTGTTAGAAATATGTATATATATGTATTTTCCATACATACTCCTTATTATTTAATGTGTTTGTCTTGCTCAGGGAATTTTTTATCTTTCTACAGAGATTGAACAAGATCTCAAGGTGGAGAGGGGAAGAGGGAGAGAGAGAATGATGTAAGAAACTTTGTCAAATATCTGTTTCAATTTCTAATTACATGGATTTATTGATTTATTTCCTATCCTAGAAGAACTTCTCATGTTCGATATTTTTTTTTTAAATGTCGTTTTGAAAGCAAAACTCACAGACTTCTAGTTTTGTGATTGAATATCTTAAAATAATTTTCTATAGGAAAATAATGAACTCAAAGTACTAAACTCTGAAACACAGACTTATTCAGCAATGCTCTGGTTTATTTTAAATTCTATAAAACATTAGAAACTATTTGAGAAAGTTCACAAAAATTTCGTAGCTATTTTTACATTTATTCCTGAGCTGTTATTTCCAATGCTCCACAGAAATATAATAATATAATAATGTAATAATATAATAATATAATAATATAATAATGAACAGCACAAAGCCCCAGCCACGCCCACAAAAATATGAAATAAAAGGTCCCCAGAAAATCTGGTAAAATCGAAGGGTTCAAGTTTGGTGTTTAGCTTTTGGAAGGGGTAGAGTTGTTAACCATTTATTGTTATGATATACTGTTATAACTACTCTTTGTTTCAACTTGAAATGGCCTGTCTGGGCAAAAGGATGACTGTAAATTTCTCACTATAGCATCAGAGGTAGAAAAAAAGTAGGTATTTGGAGACTGGAATGTCAAAATGGCTTGATATGAATGCCCTCTGAAAGAAATGCAATAAGTGTATATATATATAGTAAACAGAAGTTATTTCATTTTGCATATATATAGATTCCATGCATTTTTCATTGATTTCTATAAATTAATGGGAAAAAATATTTACACTTAAAATAACAATGCTTGATGCATTTGACTATTTATTGTAAGAGTTATTATATGAATTGGACTATTTATCATATATTTTTAATATGTTTAACGGGTTGCTGATGGACTTAATAATGTCAACTTCCATCTCAAGAGGAAAGAGCCATTTTTTACTGAAGAGAATCTAGTTTGTGGTTTTGGGGTTTTGTTTGTTTGTTTGTTTTTTCAAAACATAGTCAAACCCCTCTACCTTTGTTCAGTTCATTTTTTTAATACCTATTATTATTATACCTCTTTGAATACTTCCGCTGTCATTTAGTTCAACATAATAAATATCTGGGCCTGAATAAAAGAGGAAGAGTTAGTCCACTTTATGAAGAAAATTAATACAGATACATTTGTCTCTCATGAGAGTTTCTTCTTTCTCACTGGTAATAAACCTTTTGGAATTACTCCCCTACCATTACGAAAAAATGCCAGGTGAAATGTTCCTGTTCAGATCGTATCATGTTGTTACTAGTTAGTAACAGAGAGTAACTTGAGAACTTACTTGAACACAGTTGTGGGGAAAATGGACATGAGCAACGGAGTGGAGAGAAACAGATGAGTGGTATGAGAAGTGGTTGTTACATCTGCCTGCTCAGCATGCAGCCATTAGAAGATGGTATCTTACAGCAGAAGTCGTAGAGATCTGTTTATGTCTTTGAGAGCAAGACAGAGGTGACAGGCATAAGTACTGGAGGGAATGTGTTTCTGAAGTACTGAGTACTTGATCAAAACCAAACAAATAGGCAATTCCAAAAACAAGCCTGGGAGAGATAATACCTTGAAAAGCTCACTGGGATACTTGGATGCACAGCACAGCTATGCTATGATCATTACTTAGTACTTGGTAGTTCAGGCACTTTTCTCATCATATAAAAAAGAAACTGTCAGGGACCCTGATAATGATTTAAATCACATTAAAGCTTTAAACTAATAATCAAACTTGGTTAAGGAAACATTAATCACTTGATTGAATAATTTTCTGGTCTCCTAAACAATCAAAATCAGACATTCAGAATTGTGGAGTTAGTGATAATTACTATAACATATACAAAAACATATTATGTTAAATTTGTCAGAACTATGATCACTCAGTGCTATATGGATGAACATTATATACCTCTTTTGGGAGTTTTGCACTGAAGATTTCTTATATTTCTTAACTAGATAAAAAAAATTTCTCCACTGATTGACTGAGTAGGGTTATTATGAAGTTAAATTCTGACACTGGGATACTATGAAGTAAAGGCAGACTAAAAAGGGGACACTCCAGAGTATAGGCTGTGTCACCAAATTCAGTGTCACCACTGTATTTTCTGAAGGTTAAAGTTTATTTCTTTCTTTCTACAAGTTCCATAGCTCCTACTAATCCATTACTTACTATGTTTACTTTATAACATAATAAAAACAATTTAATTAAAAGATATAATTTTAAATTCTATTTTTTAAAATGGAAACAGGAACACACAATTAGAGAGACCACCCTGAATCTATGAATAAAATGAACTTTGTGCACTTTCTGACATAAAGTCATACTGGTTATTTTGGTTTAACTTCTTGTGTGATCATTTAAAAGAATGAATGAAGTCAGGTTGAATTAGTGTCATGGGTAAAGCCTGCAGTAAAACACTTTCCAGAACAAAGACCTCGATTATGTTTTCTCAGCACTGAATGGATTCATCTCTTATCAGCTGGAAAACAAGTAATAGATGGTCTTTGCCACTGCTGCTAACACTGCTGCTAACACTAAAACTAAACCACATTAAACAGCAGGTCCATGTAGGTTTATATCCTGTTTCTTACAGTGGCTAAAAGTAGATGTTTGGGGAAGAATCATAGTATCATTTAGGTTGCAAAAGACCTTTAATGTCATCAAGTCCAACCGTAAACCTGACACTGCCAAATCCACCACTCAACCGTGTCCCTAACTGGTACATCTACATATATGTAAGAACAGGATAAATAACAGGATAGATATGTAGCGATAATGCTCTAAATGTTCTCCAATATCAAACAGATTTTGTCTCAAGGACTTCTTAATATGGTTTCTATGCAATTAATCATCCTCAAATTATTCTATGACCTTTTCTAGTTCCTTTTTTTCATTTGTAATATCCTGCAGTAAGAGGTACCCATTGGAAAGGGATTAATACTCTTTATCTGTTTTAAATCTGTAATTGGATAGGTTCATTTGAATGACCATAGTTTTTGTAAAGAGAGTTGGTAATTGTAAAGCACACCGTTCTATCACTTCTTTCCCTTTGAATCTTCTTGTGTTATTCATTCAGGCCTTTTAAATAGCTGGTTAAACTTCCGTATATTAATTTCTGTTCTCTGTTGCATCAAATTTGAATTCCCATATCTTCTGCAAAAGAATACTAATTGAATCTGGCACTGAGTCCATATAAATTACTTATCAATTTTGTTTACATTCTAAATAGATCCTCTTATAATACATACCAAACTTCAACTCCTCAGTGAAGTTGGTCCCTAGAAAGAGATTCAGTCTAAACCAAACTTCTGTTTTTAGACCAAATCGCAAATTTCAACTTTTCTGTAACATTTACCAAGATAACTCTTTTATTGTCCACATGCTGTTATATTCACTTGTTGATAATGACTTTTGATTAAAATTTCTGATTCACTACATTTCTAGTCCTATTTTTTTTCAACAATGGCAAAATAAGGGAAAGCTAAGATTTTTCCTGGATACCAAATGTACTATGACTACAAAGTGATTCATATCAAGAAAAAAAAAATTGAATGAACTACTCAAGAGACAAAGCTGTACTCTCGAAGTTGCCTATACAATTGAGTCCTAATGGAAGCTAACACAGTCATTTGGGCATTAACCATTTCATTGATATTTTTAAACTTTAAATCCTTAAAATCTTTACTTATGAAGATACTGAAAGAGGAAGAGAGGAAATGGCCTCAAGTTGCACCAGGGGAAGTTTAGATTGGATGTCAGGAACAGTTTCTTCACAGAAAGGGTTGTCAGGCATTGGAGCAGGCTGCCCAGGGAAGTGGTTGAGTCACCATCCCTGGAGGTGTTTAAAAGATGCATAGATGGGGTTCTTAGGGACTTGGTTTAGAAGTGGTCTTGACAGTGGTAGTTAATGGTTGGACCTGGTGATCTTAAAGGTCTTTTCCAACCAAGAAAATTTTATGATTCTCTGTTTCTATATAATACTTGTATTCTGTGCAGGTTAATTTATCTGAACTTTTTTAACAGATGCATTTCAAGAGAAAATGTAATATATGTTTCTATGAACATTATAAGATTTAAAAGAATGCACATCACATATCACATGATAATATTCTAACATTCAGTGAGGTGTTTTTATCTACTAAATACTTAACTGATTTTTAGTCATGACTAATTTAAACACAGGAATTTGAAGACATCAATCACTAAAATGATTGCATTGTAGTTAAGGACAAAAATAGAGTAGAAAGATGATAAATGCTTTCAATTAGCCACATGTAAAATAATTTTTCTCAGTGAAAAAAGATATGCTTTTGGTGATGATACTTTCAAATCTTTTTCCAAAGTCTTTCTTTTGACACTCAGATGGCCACAGGAAAATAAAAGTGAAATGTCTGTGGGTTCCTTGAAAATGTACAGTAGTACTACTGTGAAACAAACAAGAAGAACACTTGTTATTAGTAGTAGTGAATAACCACTTCATCTCTGGAACTTCATTTACTGTGCATAGCAGTTCTTTGGAATTTTTTCTGAGTTTTTTTGGGAAAACAGGATTAATTTTTTAACAGTTCTTGTCTTCCATCATGGATCTTTTTTCCATTGTAGAAACAATTAGAAGTTTGAAAAAGAACAGCCAACCAACCAAACCTGAATTTTTTCTCCCATTATAAACTCAAGACTCTTTGAAACTTAAAATTATGTGTATATGAAATTCTGTTCCAATTAAATTGCAGAAAACTTTTAGTCTAAAGTACATACATGTTCATACTTGTTGTCCATTGTTTATTCCTTTTTGTTGTTGTTGTATTTGTTTTTGCTACATCTCAAGCTTCCTTAGGATTCCTAGATGTGATTTTTGACTTTTAATTCTTGTAACTGGAAACAATATCCATATAGTGCAGCAAAGTACTTTTATGGAGTTGAATTTGGGAAAGTTCTACACTCTTTTCCAAAGTTGGATGTAAGAAACGCCACATTTTGTTAAGGAGTCAGTTAGGTTCTTGAATGTTGTGTTCAATATTCTTTCAAGAAAATTGAACTGAAAAGCAGAATAAACTTAATTTTGGAAAAAAAAGCTAACCTTGAGAAGGAGTAAAGCTACAGCTTTTGAAACACCCAGTCAATCCTTTCACTGCTTAGAAAGCTAGGAGGTGTATTACAAAATGCCTTATTTCTTATAAGCTTTTCTGTTTAATAAGATTTCATGAACCTTGAGTCATTTTACATGACCTACATCAGGTACTTCTCACCCTCTTTGAATGATGTTTTTCTTTTTAACACCTTCACATTGTTTCCTGGCTTCAGGGAGTTTTGGGGGTTTATCTGTCAGAGTGAAATATTTATTTAAAAATAAACCTCTGTAGTCACCACAAGAAAAAATTGCTCATTGTGACTGGATAACTTTCTCACCTTTCTGTATAGCATGAACCAAAGGAAAAAACCAAACCAAACCAAAACCAACCAACCAACCAACAACAAAACAAAACAACGAACAAATAAACAAAAATAGACCCCCGAAAAAAAAGACAAAAAAATTACTCTGTGACCTTAAGTGGGAATATTTGTTACATTTATATCTTTAGACAAATCTGGAAAACTAGAAACTTAAGATTGTATTTTAGTTTCTGAATCAAGATTCACCTTTTGCCTCAATGGCAAAACCTGAATTTGATTTCTGACATCCTTTTTCTAAATTGCAGCACTGAACAACTTTAGCAATTTTCAGTTTAAGAAGTCCTACATGAATTCCTCTATTAGTATATAGGTTTTTCCCTATAGTCATGGAAGTTAAGCTAGAACCCTGACCCAAAATTCATGGAAATAATTATCTGGATTTTCACTCTGAATTTACATAGACAGAGAACTTTGGAAACAGCATAAGCTTCCCTTTACTTCCTCTTCCCTCCCATATATATATGCATACACACAAATATAGTTGTGCATATAAGACAATCATAAAATTACAGTAGTTTTTCCATTCTCAGTATGTACAATGAACTGTGTCAATACTCACAACATTTGCATTAAATCACTGTCAAGATCTAGATAAGACAGAAGACAAGTGATGGGTTAGAATGAAACCTTTTCTACAAAATAGTCGAAATGATCCGGATCTTAACTGTTACCCTCTTCCAGTCTTTATACAGGGAAAATCTGAGGTTTTATTCCACTGTTCTGTATCTATAGATTGGATTCTTATTCTTCCTCAGAAGGATAATTTAATTTTATGAAATTCTCTATATAAAGGATCATTCCATTATCATGTTGAAAACAAACAAACCTATTTTCTCCATCAAGGTGATATTAATCCATGTCCTTTAAAATCTGCCATACCTGCATAAGGTCACCCTGCAAGTCAGCAAATAATTAATAGCAAACACAGCAAGCAAGGCTTCTTATTACTAGTGCTTGACTCTTCATGTGAAATATCTTGAAGCATAATTAAAATCAATTATCACGAACACTAAAGACCAAATGACAACATACAAAGGTGAGGTTCTGATGTTTTTTTTGTTGTTATCAGTCTGTCGATTCACTTTCAAAGCACAATAATTCGCAGTAGTTTTCCCAGTGATTAATGTCAAAATTTGAGAGGATGTAGCATATTAATAACAATTCTAAGCAATCTTTTTCTTCATATTAGAAAGCTGTCAAATTCACATTTAGAGTCTCATCTTGCTTTCTAAGATTTCTAGTAAATGAAAGACAAAATACCACAATATTTATCAAAGGTATTTTGAATCTTCTTATCCATCTATAGCTACCTATGTTCGACACTTTGGTTACCCACATATAGGTATCTAATCGATTTTAGATGAATTTGAGATATCATGTGGGACTAGAAGATACTACACAAATTCAACAGAATGCTAATATCCATCTGGAGTAGCAGAGGAAGGTCCCCTTTACTCTGCCCTGGTGAGACCTCATCTGGAATATTGTGTCCAGTTTTGGGCCCCTCAGTTCAAGAAGGACAGGGAACTGCTGGAGAGAGTCCAGCGCAGGGCAACAAAGATGATGAAGGGAGTGGAGCATCTCCCTTATGAGGAAAGGCTGAGGGAGCTGGGTCTCTTTAGCTTGGAGGAGACTGAGGGGTGACCTCATTAATGTTTATAAATATATAAAGCGTGAGTGTCACGAGGATGAAACCAGGCTCTTCTCAGTGATAACCAACAAGGGGTAATGGGTTCAAGCTGGAACAGAAGAGGTTCCACTTAAATTTGAGAAGAAACTTCTTCATGGTGAGGGTGCCAAAGCACTGGAACAGGCTGCCCAGGGGGGTTGTGGAATCTCCTTCTCTGGAGACATTCAAAACCCGCCTGGACGCCTTCCTGTGTAACCTCATCTGAGTGTTCCTACCCTGGCAGGGTGATTGGACTAGATGATCTTTTGAGGTCCCTTCCGATTCCTAACATTCTGTGATTCTGTGATTCTGTGATAATCTTAAGTAGCTTTATATGTGATTGGCTGAATCAAGTTCCTTAGTCTTCCAAAGTTTTGTTTCCACACATTTTCACATAAACATTTAGAATCATATCCTCTTAATATCTGTCAAGTTTAATAGTACTTCCAGGAAACATTATCCAATTAGGGAGATAATATAGGGCTCAAAAATTAGATAGAAACATACTACTTACTAAATACCACGAAAATATTTACAAATCAAATAATTTGAAAATCAAATGCTTCACTTCTTTTGCTAAGAAGTATAACAGAAAGAATTGCTTTCAAAAAAGAAACATTTTTGAGAACTCTGATCCATTCTACAAACCGTTTTCTGTTTCTACAAACTGATTCTGTTTCTTCAGATCCAAATGACTTTCCTTATTGTTCTGTGTGATATATTTTTTGTTATTGTTTCCACAGTGGTCTCTAACTTCCTTGTTCAACTTTTAAGGTAATCTAGACAAGTTTTAAAATGCTGGTGGTGGAAACAACAAAAACGTGATATAAATAGATATGTTACTTTAAAAGCATATGAAAATATGACCTAAGCGTATTATTTGAGGATGATATCTGATGCATAGATAGAACCAGTGCTGGCAGCTGAAGCAGAAGAAAATCAAATATAAAAAAATGAACTACAATAGTTGTACATTTTAAGTCCTATCAATTATATCTAGTGTTTCAAAAATGTTGTCAAAGAGAAATTTGGTAGAAGACAGAACTGAGTCCTAATACATGCTACATGCTTTTATAAATGTTGTTTAAAACTTGACTGAATTATATTTTAAATAAATAATAATTTTCAATTTTCACAAACCTGAATCCTTCTTTTTCACTGCAAATATGTATTTGTCATTGTTTTGCAATGAAGTTAATAGCCAGAACTTAAACAGATTGCAGAATATTCATTACTAGTGTATTCCTTTTAATGTGTACATTAAGGTTTTGAGTCTTCCCAGGAGTTAATTAGAAAGAACTACACTGTAATAAGCAGATTTATATGACCCTAAGAGGAAGAGATGGCTCTAAATAGGCATGTTTCAGGTATTGATCTTTATGGAGTGCTTAGATAATATGTGCTCCTCATGTATACTAAATTTATTTGATGTGTTCGGGAAAGCAGTTGGGGAAAGATTATGAGTCTAGATGTCTTGAAATTTTGTATAAATATGTAACTAGATAATGATGCTCAGAAAAGTTAAACTGTTTGCTGGTTAAATTACAAACATTATATTAATATCAGGCTGACCCAGCTACATAGGCTGGGAAAACTGCTCTTAAGAACACCTCTGGTACTATAAATAGCTCATTAATAAATCATATAAAATAAGTCTGTAGCATGAGGCTTCTTGAGTAACAAAATGGTTCGACTTAATGGAAATCAGCAAGCATATTTTGATTATTGCTGAGGTTAATATAAAAAGAATTCAGGCATTATTATGTAAACAACATTGTACAATAAGCATATGTGAAGTTTCCTTGTAACATGAAATATCCATTAGGTGTCAATTAAGACTTTTGTGGATTGAAAAAAACAACATATAAACAGTTCAACATTAAACATATTGAAGCAAAGGGATGCATTGAAGCCTATCTTCAGTAATTTTATTCTCAATCCCTCCTAATGTTTGTAGCCACTATGCCTGCTAAATAGATCTTTTGTTGAATACATCAAAACATCTGCAGCTCTTTGATAAAAAAGCTAATGGAATTCAGAAAAAATGTTAGCTTTATGTGGAACTTGCATGTATAAGGAAAGAAGCAACCTTTTAGACCTTTGCATATCAGGGGATGAAGTGATGTGTTCTTTACCACATAGGAACAAAACACCCCTGCAAATTATTCCTTTTTCTTATAATGTGCTATAGCTCCACAGTAGCACTTTTCAGGCTAAATATAAAATACAGGTATTTTTGTCTGTACTAAAACAAAACAGTAGACATTCTTCTAGACTGTTCAAATGTTGTTGCCATAAATGGAATGAAAAAATCTAAAATAGATTGATAGAGTAGGGCTAAGTTGTTGTAGTGTCTGCATTAAGGACAACAGAAAAAAAAGAAAAAAGTGTAAACACCAAAATGGTCAATAACTATGTGCCTAACAAAACCTCACTACTCTGTAAGTACTATTTCATTATGAAAAGGTATGTGAATTATGTCTCACTGAAACAAAAGGATGCAATATTTATGCATTTGACAATTCTCCTTCTGGCTTCAGGGAAGAAAAGTAGGATCAAAAGAATGAAGGTGAGTTTCATCCACCCTAACACTGGAATTATTTAGATGTAGAAGTCCCCATCTGAGATCGTAATTTAAATTTTTGTGTAGTAAAAAATAAACAGAGAAATAGGTTACTCTAAGACATGATTTATCTGTCCGATTTTAGTCAACAACTTTTGAATAGGGTGAACTGTATCCTAGAAGTGCCTGTTCCTCTTCATTAACTGTAAGAGAAGACTACATATCAAGATCACACACAGTCTCCGTACAGTAGGCATTTAAATTTAAGTGGAATGAATTCTACTGTTGGGTATACTAGAAGTAAGAGATCACTCTGGGAGTATCTTTCTGAATATAAAGAGATGCTTAACTTGTCTCCAACTTGACTTGAACATGTGGAAGAATAAATAACACTCCACTACCCCCTTAATCTCAGTTCAGCTGTATCGAATGGAGAGAAAACCAGAGCATTTCATAATTCTCTGTATCTCGTGCCTGGAAATAGAGTGGGTAAAGGTTATGGAAAAACTAAGGGAAGCCCTGAATCTTAGTATTTGAAGTAGAATGGAGCAGGTCCAAAATAGTTATGAAAACATTTGTTGATTTGCCCCTCTGAAACAAAGGACACTGGAACAGGAAAAGTGACTGTGCAGCTGCCACAGCCTTACTGAATTTATAGCCATAGTCAAGTGCCTTCAAACTGAGGAAGGGACAAAAAACCTTATCCCTGTTCAGGCACAAAAGTGAAATGCTGTATCACATATTCTAAATATTGGAAATGCCAGGATGAAGTCAATGTTGCAGTGAAGTATTTATTTAATGGTGACTAACATTTTATGGACCACTGGGAGTGAATAATATGTGTATAGACATTGATTATCCCAAGTAATGCAATGCAGTCACCTAAAAAGTGATTTGAAACCATATGAATCCAATCTAGCAAATGAACAACCCAAAGAGGGGAAAAAAAACCCAAACCAACAATACTGTAAGATCCCAAAGCCTGTACCTATCCTGAATCGATCTTGCCAAGATTGATCTAGCTTGTCCCTACTGTGAAGCAAATCCCTTAGTGAGTCTTAGATTAATAGTTTGCTTGCATGATAAATAGAAGTATTTTGTCATATTTAATACAAATGTGGATTTGTGTAAATATCAGTATCCAAAACAAGCCCCCAACCAAATCCAATATCTGCCTTCTGGCACGATGAAGAGACCTTTTGCAACTGATCCAAAAACTTTTCTAAGAATATGCATGCCTATCTGCATTATGGAATAAATACCCGATTTTAATCCAGTGCTGGCTTCCCATGTCTGTTGTTTAAATTCCATGGTTTGAGCATGATACAGGTTGTACTCAAAATTAAATTTAAAAGGATCCTTCTATGCTCCCCTTACTTAGTTCTGCTTCCTTCTCAATGTGCAAAAATGAGGGAAAGAATATGCTTTTTGCCTTGGGCGTTCTAAATTGTTGCTTTATTTAGAACCAGTCTGCATACTGTTACTTTAACTAAACACATGTTGAATTTAAAAGTAAACATAGCAGTTTTTTGACATTGTATCAGAATTCTTTTTTCAGCCACTTTCTCTCTCTGCTTCCTCCCCATCAAAAAAAACTCTAATTGATGACAGTTGGAATATGCAACATTACAAAAATTAGAATTCAAGCCAAGATTTTGCAAATATTTTCTGACATCATGAGAAAATGAAATTCCCATTAAAGGTAAAAATAAATGTTGGAATCCAGGCACTGGACTGAAGGCAGCTAGTTGCATTATCGAGGTGACACTAAAGGTCCCTGTGGGAAGGTGCTCAGTGAAGAGCAATAAAGCAGCCTTTGTAAGTTAATTCCCAGAGCAGCAGTAACCTGACACTGCCCAACAGCAAAGGCAAAGAAGCAGATAAAAAATGAATGTGGGAGACTCAGTATATTATTACTATGACACAGAAACAGAAGGCCATTTAAATAGGAGTTGTAAGTAAAATCATGGCAATAATAATTTTGGTTTTTTTCTTCCTGTATTTAGACTTGTTTTAAGGAAGTAGTAATAAAAGCCACATGTCGTGAAAACTTGAATAATTGGAGCATGGTGATTTTGTAGTGTCATTCCTACTGATATTTGCTGTCATGCACTTGAAGACACAAAACAGAGGTGATTTATTCTGTGTGACGTCTACCTCTTACCAAAATACTAGATTTTTCTGGTTTGGCCCATCTCTGTTGTGCACACCAAATGTTTTGATCTATATTCTCTTAACACAGCACACTTTCAGTCAATTACAATTAAAAGTTTCTCACTAGATTTTTTCCGTAAGACTTAATCATTTTCATGGAAGATTTAATTATCCATGTTCCTTCCAGGAGAATAAATCTATTTTCTTGACGTTTAGCTAAATTAAGGCATTGTGGTTTAAAGAAAAAAAAAAAAGTGTATTGCAATTTGTATACTGATCTGAGATTGAATGAATAGCAACCTTTTTAAAGGATGGAATAATGTGTTTTAAAAACTAATTAAGGGAACATTGTAAACCCCTATTCTTGGGTGTCATATTCACTAGGACTGAACATGTATGAGTGTACATGAAGAACTCCTGGTTTTCAAAAAAAATGATGAACACAAAAGGAGTTGAAAAGAAACTTTTGAACCATCAAGCCCAAGCTTTGCTGTCTTGAACAAACCTCTTCTTTTATATAAATCTCTTCATATGCCATCCAGATAACATGCTAATTATTATTTTTATATATATATATTTTTTAATAGATGAAAGTTTTTCCAGAACCTCACTACTCTGTTGGTTAGAGTTCTATAATTTTCTAGTTTCCTATGTTCATATTGATCTCATGGTAACATTTTCTCCAGTTAAAAACAAAACAAAACAAATCAAAACAAAACAAAACCAACATCAAAAACATCACCAAAAAAAAAACCCTCTAAATTTTTTCCCTGTGTCTGTTCCCTTCCTTTTGAGGTGTTTATACAGCAATCCCCTTGAAAAGTTCATATTAGCTTTCAGCCTACTTGTTTAAAGTGCTTTTTTTTTTTTTTTTTGCATGAAAGGTTCTCTATTCCCTAATAAATCTTGTAGCCCTTTCTCTTACAATTTCAACTTAATAGGAAGCAGAGTCTTATTTTTCACCTTCTGGTAAACAGTTTTTTTCTGCAATTTTAGAATAGGAATTTGACATAAGATAGATCTTTGAGTATATTATAATGCTACAATTGTACTTTGGGGGCGTTGTTGTTCAGCAAAGTATGAATTATACTGTTGTTTGTATAGTGAGTGTACAGCTTTCAGCTCAGGGATAATTTGTGCAATTATTACCAACTCAAAAGCAATAAAGTCATTCTAGTCTGTTAAGTTCAGATTAATATATCTTTTTATACGGTTGTACAAATAGGAGCTTGCAAAGTTGTTTTGTTTTAGAATTAGTGCCATGTTGTCAGTTTCCTATAACTATAAGGGTTATCAGATCCTTCAAGAAGTGTTTTAAAACTGTTTAAATATTTCCAGTTTACATTTATCTAACACAATAAGGATTTGTATGTACAAACAATTTAGAATTAAGTTTGGAGAAAGATCATAACTTGAAAATGAATGTAAATAACAGAAAAGGAAATACCAAAATATGTCTATATGAATTAAAACTTAATAGCAATGTATAAAAGAAAAAAAAAAAAAGATGACAGTTATTCCTTTGTTATATTAATGCGTCAAAATACAAACTTGAAGAATTGTGATGGGTTAGCCTTTGTCAACAGCCAAACTTCCACACAGCTGCTCACTCATTCCTTCTCAGCAGGACTGAGGGATAAAACAGGAGAAGACTTGTGAATCATGACAGAGACACTTCAGCATAGGGCCCTCCACAGGCTCCAGAAGAATCTTTGCTCCAGCACTTGAAGCTCATCATCCCCCTCTTTCTTCTCTCACCTTGGTGCTCACAAAGCTGTTTCTTTCTCATATTTTCCTCACTCCTCACTGCCATGAAGCATTTTGCCCTTTCTGAAATACTTTGCCTGAGGCATTACCATCTTGGCTGAGGAGCTCAGCTTTGTGCTGTAGTTGGTCCATTAGAGCTAGTCAGAATGGACAATGTCTGTTCAGGCACACACGGGCACCCTGCTCCTGCTACAAGAAATCACGCTAGATTTTTTTTTAGGAATCCAGTTCCTAGCACCAAATATATCTACCAATAAAGAAGAACTCATTTTCAGAAATACAAGGTGGTATATATAAAAAAGGCTTAAATAATTGATTCCAGACATAAATTACTAAAATAACAAAGTAATTCCATTTGTTTTTCACAAAATGATTAATACTCAACAGCATTTTAAAGTTCTATTGTAAGCCTGTCTGAAAACTGTCATATACTTTAAGAATGAACTTTAAGTATAGATTTAAGTGGGATGTATGCAGAAAGTAATGGATTTGCTCACTTTTTTCCTATAGAATGTACAGAATAAGTTCAGATAATAGAAGAGGAGAATTCATGAACATGCTTTAGAAGCAGTCTTTAGTTTTAGCCCACAAATCTCTGTCTCTTTGTGTTTTCTGGATTTTTTTCTTTTTTCCCAACATAAAATGATTTATTTACTGGAAAATGCATGCAGTCACTTGATGATGGTGAAGTTATTTCTTGGACTGAAGATATAAAATTGAAGTCACAAATTTCACAGAAATTCAGAGTGTATTACAGTCCAACCCATTAGGATACTACTGCACTTAAATTTTATTCTATCTCTAAAACTGTAAGTGTCTAACCACCAAATAAGTGATTCAAATAAGTGTGGCTTCTCTGAAGACTGACAGAATAATACAATCTACTTAATTTAGGAGCTGGTTAGAGGAATACTTTTTTTTTTTTGGTCTTAGTGCTCACTTAAGCAAGTTGTCTTCCCCTTCCTTCCATCATTGCTCCTTCAGTTGTAATGATACAAAAAATTATTTAGCCATGGAGAGAGCTTCATTACTTCTCAACTGAATCACTTCCCCTGCCTGTTTGGATGCATGATTTCCCTCATTCATTTCACTAGCTGACCAAGTGGCTCTTCTCTAGAAATGAGTGACGATCAGTAGAAAGAAAAGATTGCTTTAAGGTTTTTAATTTGCCATGGAGAGAAAGACTGGTCAGCTCCGTTTACACATCTGGGGAATGTCATAACTATCGTTTCTATCGTTCTTCTATTAACTATAAAGTAAATTGATAGGAAATGTGGGGTGCATTTTTCCACTTTGCG
Source organism: Caloenas nicobarica (assembly GCF_036013445.1). Classification (NCBI taxonomy): domain Eukaryota; kingdom Metazoa; phylum Chordata; class Aves; order Columbiformes; family Columbidae; genus Caloenas; species Caloenas nicobarica. Next base: position 180,160,003 of record NC_088245.1, read on the forward strand.
TTTAGTCTGGCTAATGTCTGCCAAAAAGGGGAGCATACTAATCAACTTCTTGCATAAATGAATACTATTTTTGGGGTATTGGAAGACAGGCAGAGAAAAGGTTAAATCAACATTTGAAGAGAGTATGACTAATATACACCTTGGACAAAACTAATGCCAACATTCTTCTTGAGATTATATAGCCAGACAAATCAGAATTACAGAATGAAATGAGAAGCTAGCAACAGGAAATCTAAATAAGGAGCAAAAGGCTCAGATTTTAGGTTTTGGACGTAGTATAACTTCCCTATCTGCATTTTATGTTAGTCTATTGCTAGATTTAAACAGGGAATGTTAGAGAAACAAAACTGCCACATTACTGAAAATTTCTTCATGGTTTGCTTTTTTGATTGTAATGATTGTAGTGTATTACTAGAACACACTTATATGTAAAATATTAGAACATTTATATACTAAATAATACCCTAAACAAAGTGAGTTGTTGTCTTCTGAAAAATGTTAGGAAGGGAACTTTAAAAAGCTAGATAAAACCAGATGGATTGTGTTTGAAATCAATGACCTTATGTAAAGAACAAACTTTCTCTCTTGGGGTCTCTCTTACCCTTAAGTTTGCTATCCAGAGATTCTGCTTCCTATGTAGATCAAACTCAACTAAACAAGACTGGATTCAATGGAGATATGAAAGTACTTACCAATAAAACTGATTATTTGTGGATTTCTGTATAATAATTTGTGTAATAATTATACAATAAATTGTCATAATAAAAAACCTGATAATATTTTATGAAAGTTATTTTCCACTGTCTCTTGCAATCAGTGCAAAAAAGTGTGTGGGGAAAAAAAGTGATTCAGGTATTTCGATTTTGATTCTCTAAACCACATTGCAATCTGCTTTATAGAGAATATGTGTTATTTGCATTAAAAAGGGTTTCCTTATGCACATATTATTATTTATGGCATTCTCCTTTTTTTTTGATACCTCAATAAAGTGTCATATGAACTATATGAAAACTGACATTCCTTATGCTTTATGGTTTATATATTTCTTTTGAATTTGAAAAGGATCGAGTTGTTCTAGATGCCAGTAATTTCAATTGCTTTTTATATATTTTATACCACATGTTTAAATTACCCTGGACAATGAAAGGTTGATCTTGCACAATAACCTGAATCCATCTATTATTCTTATACTCACTTGAAATAATAATTTTTACTAAGAGCCTTGCTGAGTATACTTGTCAATGTTACCTGAAACAGATACATTTGTTTTAATTTTCATAATATTTTAATTTTTAATTCCCCACTTTGGGGATTTTCAGATACCGATCAGGTTAAAATGCTCCAGAAATCTGTGTGTATACTCGTGATCATATATCACCATGACTGTTCAAGTTAAATCCTTATTTAGGATTTTATTACTTCTGAAATTATGAAGTATGTTATCAACAATATGTGTTTTATCTAAAGTAAGCACCAAAATTGTACTGATTCATAGTAGATTTTAAAGACCATATTCATCATTTCCATCAGCTAGATATTTCTTTGGAGTAGGCTATCAACAATATTTTGGCATGATATTTCATGAAAGATTCAGATTCTGATTCTCAAAAAGACTACAGCATGCAATATTGAAAATTATAAATATGGAGGCAGATTTGGAAAGGAACTGACCTATCTACCTATTAAAGGATCCATTGGGAAAGTATTCTACAAATTCTGTTACCCAATGTTGATACTAAAATACATATATTAGAAAAAAAAAAGTGTTGCATAAACTAACTGCAATTGTAAATGCAAAACATTTTTGAAAATGTATCCCCTTCCTGTGGAATGGAATTACAGCATAACCAAGAAAAGTTTTTTGTAGCTACATCAAGAAGTGGTTCTTTTACTCTCTAGGTTATGTTGGTTTACATTTCAGATCAATTTATATTTGGATGCATGAGCTACAAAAGTAACCATTAATGTTCTCACTATCAGTGTGAATAACTTAATAATACACTAGTTTAAGAACCTGCAAGTTGTTGTACAGCAGCTGGAGATTTAGCCATGGAACTAGAAAGTAGGGTGACCTTAACATGGACTCTAAGCCCTTTCTAATGGTACTTTGTAAAATTTTGATCCAAGTGGCAGAATTTATAGTCCTTCAGTATCATGTTGTAACAGAGAGTGTAGAAAGTTTGTAAAACCCCCTCAAAATGCATTTTAAATTTTGCTACAGGAAGCTTGAAGAAAGATACAGTCATTATAATTGCTTGTTGTGTCTGATGTCAGATGAAGGTCAGCAGTAAAATGTGTGGGTGTTATCTTTGAGAATGAGAAATAAGAGCCAGAATTAGAGTCATAAGGGAACATGTACACTACATCATGACACAAGGAGAAGAGTTCTATAATTTGAGGTTAGCTGGTCAGTCAAGTAAGGAGGTGACATCTGTTCTAACAAAGAGACATTCACCTTTCTAAGAGACCAAGGAAGAGAGCTGGTACATATTTTAATTAAGGAGAGTGAGTGAGTCTCTAAGAAAACTAGAAAGTAAACTTGTTTTGGAGAAAAATGTTAAATGCATGCAGATACCTGTAAGGACTCTGAAGAGGAGACTTTCTCCCTTAGGATGATGTTCTCTCTGAGATGTCAGGTATATAAAAATGATATTTATGAAAGGTTTGTTTCAGGAAAGATTGCAAACAATCAGCTGGATAAAGAAAGAATTTCCTATGTAATCTTAGTCTAGTATATTAACCGTGTTTTTCCTTTACTTCTTCATCTATGCTTCTATTTATCTACTGTGATGTGTAGCAAATCATCAGTGTGTTTTTTTATGTAGAATCATAGAATGTTGGAAGAGACCCCAGTGTATAAATACATTTATTTATCTTATTTACTTCAACTGTTTTTCATTTAATAGTTACTAAATTCTTTACAAAATATGCTGTCAAAGGATAAAATTCCCTGTTACAACATTCTAAAAGTTTTCATGTATTTTGAGAAAGACTGAACAAGTTCATACAGAAGAAATGCATTGAGGATTACTGAAAACACAAAAGCAGTTTTAGGGTCAAGAAATTCTTGTGTTGCAAATACTTGAAGGCTAGGAAAATGTGTGGTGGAAGTTTCGTATATGGTTGTCTGATTCTTTGTACTCATACCTACTTATCTGCTTTTGATTACAGTCATAGATATGACAGAGGATTTTAAATTCCCAAGTAAGCAATTCTTCTGGTCTTTTTTGAGTGGTAACGTATGACAACTACGTGCTGCTTACCCAAGGGTTTGACAAATAAGCAAACAGCACAGTCAGAACTTTACAATTTTCCATCTCCCAAAGATATATCTCAGATTCTGAAAGAGTAACAGTATGTGAACCCTTAAAAGCTGTGCAGTCCAGGTAGAGATTTGATACCCAAGGTGTCAACAAAGTGTTTTCTAGTAAGCAATGTAATCAGAAAGGCATATTATTGTGCATCAAGGTATTCGGGAGCACTTCTTGACCCTGAGAATCCTCATGAATTTGTTACTTATTGTGGTGGGTTCACCTTGGTTGGACATCAAGTCTGCACCAAAACTGCTCTGTCACTCCTCAGCTGGACAGAGGAGAGAAAAATATAATGAAAGGCTCATGGTTCGACATAAGGACAGGGAGATTACTCAGCAGTATCTGTCATGGGGAAAACAGACTGAGCTTGGGTAATTTAGTTTATTACCAGTAAATGCAGAATAGGATAACAAGAAATAAAACCAAATCTTAAAACACTTTCCTGCCATTCGTCCCTTCTTCCCGGGCTCAGTTTCACTCCCAATTTCTCTACCTCCTCTACCACAGCAGCACAGGGAGACAAAGATGAAGCAGTCCTTTAAGAACAGACTGCTCCAGCGTGGGTCCCCCACAGGGTCCTAAGTCCTGCCAGCAAACCTGCTCCTGCATGGACCCCTCCATGGGTTCCACAGGTCCTGCCGGGAGCCTGCTCCAGCTTGGGCTTCCCATGGGGGCACAGCCTCCTTCAGGCATCCACCTACTCCAGTGTGGGGTCCACCATGCACTGCAGGTGGATATCTGATTCACAATTAACCTCCATGGGCTGCAGGGAGACAGCTAGCCTCACCATGGACTTCACCACGGTCTTCACCACGGGCTGCAGGGGAATCTCTGCTCCGACATGCGGAACACTTCTTCCCCCTCCTTCTTCACTGACCTTGGTGTCTGCAGAGATGTTTCTCTCACATCTCACTCCTTTCTCCACTGCTATCTCCACAGCAGTTTTTTTCCCTTTCTTAAATACGTTATCCCAGAGGTGCTACTACCATTGCTGAAGAGCTCAACCTTGGCCACCAGCTGGTACATATTGGAGGCGGCTGGCATTGTCTGTATTGGACACAGGGGAAGCTTCTAGCAGCTTCTCACAGAAGTCAACACTGTAGCCCCCTCACTATCAAAACCTTACCATGCAAACCCAATACACTTACCAAAGTGGTTAGCCTGAACACTGGTCCACTCATTCCCTGAGGAGCAATGCAGTCTAGTGAAGATCTAGTGGCAGATCTGTGCTTTTCCGCAGGTTTCAAAACACTCTCTCTTCCCCATTGCGTCAGAAAGTGTTCCCAGTGAACTCATGGTGCTATGAATTCTTCATCCAGCTCTGTCCAAGGAGTCTTCTCTTAAATGGATATTTGAGAGTGATTCTGGCTATATAGCGAAGCTTAAACACTGCTAGGTTTTTCTCAATCTTTGCAAAAAAGTAATATTTTTTCCAGATAATTTCTACAGTAATCCTGTGAAGCAGCTGCTTTTTCACCAGACACACTCTGAGCTGTATGCTTAGTACAGAAGCCTCACAACTAGAAGATATTCTCTGCTTATGAAAAACGCTCTGTCTGTAGAAATAGGATTGTGTCTGAGCAAAAGGTTTGAAAGCTTCAGTCATATCCAGGGTTTAGATGACATTAAAACCCCTAAAACCTTGATATCTCTGATAGCTAACGCTGACAGGCCCAAGTGGCTTGAGGAAAAGGTCTCATAACCAAATTCTTTCATATGAGCAATTCAATTTCCCCCTCCTAGCTCCAGGGCAATTTCCTTAACCATGACTTTAATCAGACCTTTGGCTTTATGTTGGCACAGGATCCAACTAAGTAGAGTTTCTTTCCGAATGGAGACATGAAACTCCACTTATCTCAGGGGAATGGCACTTATATCATAGAAGAATTAAGTGTGCAGCAATCATGCAGCAGATTTGACTCAAAAGCTAACAGCTGTATGAACCTCAGAAGTATATAGTTTTGAAAACTTGTTCAACTGGCATACTTAAGACCAGTTTCTATAGTTTCATGTTCTAATCATTAACATAGCAAGAATAAGAACAAAATAAAGTGCTATAGAAAATGACATTCAAATGCTCATTTGCAATATCACCATACCCCCAAGCTCCAAAACTCTGAGTCAGGAATGCAGCTCAAATTTTAATACTGTTGTAATAGTTAATGTCTTCTACTAGTGTCTGAATCTATCAAAATAGTATAAACATTGTGACTATGATCAAGCGCTATTTGTTTTGCACCAATGCCAGAGAGTACGTGCTTTTGCAAAGTTAATACAAATTGCATGAAATGTATTAAAGTTTTTCTTACTTCTTCTGAGGTCAACGCTAGTATTGCAAACGGGAATCTTAGGTTAAACTGGTAATTCCTTTTGTTTGTATTCTTGGCTTTAAAATACAAGAAAATGAAAATTTGATATACTAGAAAATGGAATGTATATTAAGGAAAAATAAAATTGGTTTCTTTGGCAGTTTTGTAAAAAAACAAACCAAATCAAAACCAAAAAAACCACAACTATTAAAAAGACTGAAAATAATGTACAGATTATCTAGAAATTGTGGTGCTATCAATAATGAACAGTTGAAATATCCACATATTTATGACATAGTTTCAAATTGTGTTCATATTTGAGGGAGTGAATATGACCATATAAATCGGGAAGGCAAATAGAAACTTTTGGTATGACAGGCGAGGTATTCTTGTGTGACTCAGGTGTTGATGGTTGTGTAGCCCAAGTGCCCTGGACTATGTAAGATTTGTCATGCACGACTCCTTGCAGTTTTGCTCACCTGTCTTGAAGAAAGATTAAACAGTATTGGAACAGATGCAGGTTAAGTTGATTAGGGAACAGACAACTTTTCATTAATGGAAGAGATTAAAATGTCTTGGAACCTAAGTCTGTGAGGACAGATGATATTAACCCACTAGGGGTAAACAGCAGGAAGAAAGAGATCTATTTGAGCTAAAGGGAGTTGTTATCACAAAAGTAAATGTCTGAAAAATACCTGAAAATTAGAAAAAAAATTTCCTGGAATAGTCTTCCAGTAACAATAACCAGCGAAACACCCAACTGATTTGAAAACGGTGTCTCAAAGATATCATTCGGCATGGCTGCTTGCGTTAACAGAGCACTAAACCAACCAACAGTTTTCAAGCTGCTGAGTTTGGTGGACATATAGCCCTGAAGCCACCGGAGTTTCACACTGTCCAGGAAGAACATATAAGGCTAGATTGTTAATCATCACATCTCATGGGTACAGAAATATGAATGGAGGAAAATGACAAAGTGAAAAATAGTAGCTGTCAACTCTCAGATTCCTTCAGCAGTGAGAAGGAAGTCTTAGTTTTAGCACTTGCAAAAATGAGTTAAATCACATGAGAATATAATTTACATGCTATATTGATACTATTTGGTCAGGTCTTGGGTAAAAGCTAAACTGAGTTCTCATAGTGGGGAAAAAATTAAGGGTAATATTTGTTATAATACTATTTTTCTAGATCCTAATTTGTACTGGTTAGTTTCTCGAAAGGACCTTTACTGAAGTGTGAATGAGTAGAAAAATTTTCAGAAAAGGCAAAATTGCTACTATCTCACATCTATGAACATGAAAAAATTTTCACGTAACTGTTCAAACTCACCTTCTATTTATTCTCCTTTACACTCAAAATAATTACAGTTTTCACTCCTGATGCACATTTATATAAGTGAAATTCAGAAAAAGTTCCATTGTTTTTTGCTTTGTTTCTCATCTGATATGTTTCCTAAGATTTCAACCCCCCATATGATTTTGCTACTGTGTCTCCCTACAGGGCAACCATTTGTGTCTTTCTTCCCATCTGTTTTTATTTGCACCTCAGTGTCTGCTATTTCTGAAGCTGCCTCCTGATGCATAATTTGCACAATTTTGTTAGTAGTATGGGACAAAGAAAATTGTAATTTACTTTCCTCAGCACATAAACAAATGAACTGTCTTTATATTTATCCTGTCACTGCCCCATAGCTCACACATTGCTCTTTAAAATACCAACATGCCTCTTTCTCTCAGAAAAAGAAAATAATTTACATATTAATTGTACTTTGTCTAGTAAAAATGAAACAGACACCTGCAATTATGCAGAGACACCACACACTTGCATATTGCTAAATCAGTGATGAATGGAAAAGAAAGTTCATGAATATGAGTTTGCAGTAAATATTAATTGAGGCTGAAACATGATATTTCATTGCATGTATGAAGAAAGCTTTACAAATTATTACATTAGTCATATTATTGATAAGTGCTTTTAACTGTGCCTTCTGCACAGTTTCTGAGAATTAGAGGTTAAGTGGATTTGGTGTTTGAACAATGAGACAAACTTTCGATACCTTTCTCTCTGCTTTCTTTACAGCAAACTCAAGCTCTCTACAAAATCTGAGTACCTTAGAATGAGACATACAAAATGTAACATAAAGAAGTACAAGCCACCCAATGTAAGAAATATAGAGTGCTGATAAAAATACCGTCTGCCCTAAGACTCTATAAAGCTTTTAAGGGTTCTACTGGGTTCATAGACTTGAATATCACCCTGGGATTAGGCACTTACCTCCATCTGCTTTCATAGCCTCGTAGAGAGATGTTTCAGCAGTTATATTGGATATTCATATTCCAGTTCTTCCTTTGTTTGAAGATACTTAAGCAATATCTCCAAAAGAAAAACCTAATAGATATAATATTTAGAATGCGAACTTATTCTTTCTTTAGTTAAAACTGTTCTACTTTGAACAGACAAATGGTACAGAGAAAAAAAAATAGAACCTTTCTACAGTCCAGTATTAAGAGCATTTTTTTATGGGCTTTATAGAAAATATATTTTAAAAACCACATAAATAGAAGAAAGACATTCACCTTGTCTTTCTTGGCCTAAATGAGTGTTCTGAACACTGCAAAAGGAAAGTAATGCTACTTGTTGTTATTACATTTTACATAAATCCAAACGTGAAAGTTTCTATCTGGATCTGGTAATGGCTAACTACTAAAACAAATAATTTGTAGTCTCTTTGTGCAATAAACATGAGGTGGCCACCTAGAACTGAGTTTACAAATGTTTTAGAAGAACAAAATCTTGATGAACTCAGACTTTAGCTCTCAAATAAAAAGGGGACCCTGGAGGACAGCATACTGAGGCCATAGGTAGGATAGGATAGAAGTTATTTGCACACCAGGGAGAAATTAGAAAGAAATGAAGAATTTTGTGTCCCATCCCACTCAGTGGGGTGAGGTCAGAGTTAAGTTTTAAATACTCTGTGCGGCAACCAGGAATAACAGCAATTACTTGAGGGGTTCAATTAAATCACAAATTTACTTAAAACTCAGTGAAATTACAGCAAATAGTGACTAGGTAAAAGCTTGTACCTATATCACAAAACTTAACAAGTCTTCAACAACAAAACTCACAATTATATTACCATTATGTGCCCAGAATAAAATGTGGAAGAGAGAAAGGTAGAAAGAAAAAGAGAGATAAGACACCAGAAGAGAGGTAAGATTTCACCAGTCTGAAGGTCAGTCCATCCAGTGATGATCCCTGTAGTTTCATGGTGGCGGGCACGATGTGTTCTGTAGTTCCCAAGGTGGTGGGTCCCATACAATGCCATGCAACTAGTGTCCCAAGTGAGGAGCTTTTTTATACTTCAGTTCATTTGCATGCAAAATAGAAGAGGGTGGCTCACCACCTCTCTCTGCTCACTCCTCGTGCTAGTTAAGGACATTGTTCCAGAAATGACTCAGTGGTTGCAGAAGTGAGCCAGCTGGTGCCAGAAGTGAGCCGGTTGCTTCTCTAGGGGTAGCTGGTATTGCATGATTTCCCCCTAGATGGTCAGTGATCACTCGATGACCCTGCTTTTGTGCAAATGTGCTTGATATCTTTGTTTTGCAAAATAATAGGTAAGCCTCTTCCTTCCTGCCAGAAGTTGCAAAACCAGTAGTTTAAGGCATAACAAGGTGCATACCATGTCCATCACAACCTTGAGAGGTAGTCTTCTTGCCCAACACTGTATCTGCAAAAATGAGTATCCCTAACCACATAATTTCTGAGGAACTTCCCACTTTCTATATGCTCACACTTCCATTCTGAACTTCATTTGTGGCCACGTTTCCTGCAAAGGCTGTCTACTTTTGCAATTCTGTGGTGTGGAGATCAAACCTCTTAAGGGAGAACAACTCTGGACTTTCCCTCTGTCGCGTGTTAGCATCTGTGGAAGCTAGACTGGAGAATGACTGGAGCTGTTTACCCATTAGTTTGGTACACCACCAAGTAAAATCTAAGCCAGGAAATGTAGCAGTACCCCTTGGATCAGTCCCAATGTTTCATGAAATACCAGCAATGAGAGGTCAACTCTTTTGTGTAGGCACAGCCTCCTAGTGCTGTAGTGACTTGTTATTTTTGCTTTACCTTTCTCTCAGACTCTTCACTACAACTTTATTACATGATCTTTCTTCTTTTCCATATAGTCCCCATTTTCTGCTTCCTTCTAGTGGTCTTATTTATTTATTTATTTATTTATTTATTTATTTATTCATTGCTTCATGTATTAATCTCATACTAAGAAAACAAACAAACAAAATCTGTATTTTTGCCATTGTCACATTCTTTATTTATCTTAAGATGTATTTTCTCCTCTCTCTGTGTGCTCAGACTGGAAGTTCTTCAAAACTCAATAAAACAAATAATGTCCTCTTATTTTTATTGGCTCCTGAATCATTTCAATACCTAATGCAGTAGCTACTACTTGTACTATTTAAATACTCAGTCCTTTTTTTTCAACATGCGTTTACTCATGTTTTAAAGAATGTGCCAAGATAAACTCTTGTCATATAATATCAGCTAATAGAATATATGAGGTTTAATACCTGAAATTTCATCTTTGGGGTAGGAACAGATGGAAGAGCAGGTTTAATCAAAAGCAGAAAGCAAGTATAGCAAAAGGAAGGTCTGAAAAACAGCAGGAAACTGAGCCCACTGTATGTTTCAAGTACTGAGATGATGCCTCTTATGGTTGTATTAATAAATCAAAGAAGTTTAATGAACATGGGGTCATTGATGTGGAGAATATAGATCTCAAATATAACCATAATTATGGTAGCAGAAAACAAAACACAGTAAGAATCAGCAAGATTTGATTAAAGTTAAAGAAACAACTTTAAATTGTCATAGAGCAATTACCAGTCAACAACTGAGGATGAGAAACCAACTTTGCAATATTTCGGTAGAGTTAGGGTGTAAGTACTGAATTTCAAATTTTAAGCAGAACATCTGAAAAAATAATACATTATTTCTTGTAATTTATATTCAAATATTATGCTGTTCAGTGTTTTGATTCTCCTCACAAATAAGCTGGTGAAATTTGCTGAGAAAATTTTCCTGGAAGCTAGCAAAGTTGTCAAGTAAAGTCATCAATAAAAGAGACAGAAGAATTAGAATCTCATGTTTTGTGCAATTACATGAACATTTTGTAAGTATAACCTTCTGTAACTGTTAAAGAAGTAGAAGATTGTTTTCAGTCTTGTTCCCTGGAGACATTTCATTCATAGAGAAGATTGGTAGGAGCTGCTGTCTTACTAATGTCCCAGTCTATATTAAAAAGCAATGGATTAAAGACATAAATGGCTCTTTGCCTACACTGCTTAATGAAAAAGAGTCAAAGACCAGCCTCTCTCCTTGAGGCCAAGTAGTTATCAACTAGTTTATATCCACAGTTGTCTAGCTAATGGCCAGGCCTTTAGAGAGAGAGAAAGAGAATGCTGCAGAAATTCACAACATTTCCATGAAATAACAAAAAGCAGTGTATATAGTGAGATGTCAAGGGCTTGAGTTTCCTCCCAGTTTTCTCTTGTCAGTTCTGAAGAGGTATGTCCCTAAGAAATATAACTTCCTAAGACACTTTTTGACACCTGGAGTAGAGGAGTAGAAATAGATAGGTTCCCAGTTCTCTTTTATTTAGCAGTTGGAGACATCTTCGATTCTGCCTCTGGTTGACTGAGCAAGACATAGCAAATGATTACTTATTTTGTGCTTGTCTTCCAGGTTCTATGTATAACAAAGATTTTAGTAGTCAATGCTTTAAGACATAGTCAGCTAACTCCCAGTGATTTCAAACTAGGGCTCTAATTCCAGTTAAAACCTAATTTTTGTTGACCTGAACATTCAGACTCACAGCTGATGTAGGCACCTACCTTTTTGAGCATAAAAAGATTGGGACTGGAACATATATATCTTTACTGAAGAGTAAAAAAATTCTGTAGGCAGGATACATCAAACATCTCTTAAAAGTCTACAGATGAGTAGGCCACTCTGTCAATACAGCCCAATGATAAAAACAAGAACTTCTAAGACAGAGGCCTTAATAGAGATACTTCTGTTTATAAGATGAATTGTACCTTTAAGTACTTATTGACACCATTGCAACTGGCTCCCATGCAGACGTCTACAATTTTAATATCTGAAATAAGGTGATGAATCCTAGCACATTAGTCAATTAGTCTGAGGTAGTTCATATGGCGTTAGCTCTTGGCAAAACTGACATAGTTGACAGAGATCAGTACAATTTATTTGAGAGCATTGTGTTGAAAACCCCATAGTGCAGTGAATTCTACCAAGCTGTAAGAGGTGAGATTCTGTTCCAGACAGTAGAACCCCAGATTTAGGTATCAAAATCTTATTTCTTAATGTGACAGAGATATCCAGTTTTTCTAGAGTGGCAGACAGGATGGCTATACCCTGTGGAATCTCAAACAGCTTTAGTCATTTTTGTGTGGCAATTGAATCAAGCCTTATTGATCAGGTATTGTTGATTATTATAAAGCTCAGACAATGAATTGTGTGTAAGTATTTAAATGTTCCTATGGTCTTTACCTGAACCTGACACAACATATCTAGCCTTGAAAAGAATTCAGTCCTAAAAATTTTGAAGAGCCCAGTGCTAACTAACTAAAAATATGTTTCTGAAAATCATCTCAGGTTCTCAAAAGTTCTCACCTCTACTGAAGGATTTAAATAACTGGCTAGTTTTTCGGAAAAAGCATCTTGCAAGATTTGGTCTAGAACAATGATAATTTACTAATAATATTGAATAGTCATTCAGTTACTGGCCTGACAATACATTTTAAATCTGTGCGTATGTCCATATATGTCTATAAATGTCCTGGTATCTATTTATATTGGAATTGAATGTCTTGGAAATCCCCCTTCAGGATTGTTTCTTTACTGGAGAAAAGGAGACATAATGCTTTCCCTGTTTTGATCTCAAATGAAATTTGTACTACCTCTGAAATTTTCCAGAATAGTTTCAATGTTGAAAAAGAATCAGATTAAATACATCGTACCCTTTTTATTATGCTGAACTGCACTTCAAGACCAAGTGAAGTTTCTGTTGAAATAGTTATAAATTATTAATTTGTTTAATTTTTTTTTTTTTTTTTTCCATCCGTCATAAGAGTATTGCATTGGGTATTCTGTTTCAGGTGGTTTCACATTTAGTTTGTGTGCTCACGAAGGACCAAAAGAATGCACATCATGCAATCAGATCGTTACCTTATAATGGGAGAAAAAATAAATAAAAGAAAAAGAAGAAGGAAGAAAAATAATAAAATTGTGCAGATCAGTATTCAGGGAAGTTTCTTTTTTTCTGAAATAATTTGTTTCTGTGACTGTTGTGACATTAAAAATAGAAATTATCTAACAGAACCACGAGACTTACATGCAATATTAAATTAATACAGAAAAGTTGTAATCCAAATTGGAAACCAAAAAAAGTATAGCCCCAAGTTTTGTATTGACACGTGCATGCAAGAAATTGTATGTCTATATACATTATTCTCATATATTTACACTTTTGTTTCACATATATTTATTTTGTTGGAAAATTAAGAACAAGGCATTTATGGGCTACAGTGACAACAATAATGCAAATTCAATGTTCCTCATTGAACAATGTTCAAGAAAGCTATAAAAAAATTGTTATGTGTGCATGGAGCTCATGAAGTCTGGGTTGTTTTTTCAGATTTGTGTCCTGCATTGACTGATGTTCTATCCAGTGACTGGGGCATTTATAAAATGTGTTTTCTGTTTTTAATATAAAGCTGAAGAATTCACTGAATTTATTTTCTTTACCTCACTGCCTATTTTCAAAAAACTTCAGGAAACAAAACTGTGTGCCTTTTTGGCTTTATTTGTGCCAATCTGCCAGTGAGCTCGAAAAATATTTTCATAGTTGACATATAGAAGGAGACAGACAGACACATGTAAACATACAATGGCAGATCATTACATGAAACTTGTTTTCTTAGAAAATAAGGGTAAAAACTGTTCATCAGATACATATTGTTGTATACAGTATCTTTGTTGATAAAATATGAACATCTCATTCAGAATGCTTTCAATATACTGTAATTGGTGACATAACACTGACACTGAGTGTTTTCAAATTATCTTTCATATTTAGGCCTTCTATACCCACTTTCTGGACAGGACTGTATTAAACAGTTTCTCAAAACAAAATTAGACTACAAAATAGCAGTTTTCTGTCACTATGTACTTCTGGAAATGACAGCTCTAATCTTTCAACGCCTGCAGATAGTGGGTGTTCAAAGATTCTTTCATCATAATTGACCTCTGGAACTCTGGATTCCAAACAAGGAAAGGCTTAAAAATAAAGATCAGTCCTCTAAGCTGAAAAAGTAATGAAAATAGCAACCATTAGGTCAATCAGCTTAAAAGGAAAAAAAAAAAAAAAAAGAAAATAAGACAAACAATATCTGTTTGCCATTTGTTTTATTCAAGTATATTCTGGATATGTTAAACCAAGTTTGTCTTTCAAATAAATTCATTCATATGAACAGGCTGAGTTTTGTTTGAGTCCCTGTTCTTCTAATGTAATGTCTATTTCATTAGCAACACAATTTTACCAGGCTTACAGATTCATACATTTAGCCATAGATTAATGGGATAAATATTTATCAATAAATAAAGATGACCAAATATTTTGAAACACCTTATGATGAATTTTCAAAAAATTACTTTTATTCTTATTCTTGAATCATACTGACATTCTCTGATATCTAGTCTAACAAATTTCATTCTGATATCAGGAGACATAAATAATACCTTCTGATTTATAAATAGTGTCTAATCATGGTTCAAATAAATCATTAACAAATTATACTTTATGAATTATTGACATAAACACTGAACCAGCACCTTTTATATTATATTTTTTCATAACATATCAAGATTAAGATTTTCTGCAGAATTTACTTTATGAACAGTTCTTCTGTTTATAATATATGCTAATCCTAATTGGACCAACATTTCAGTGAAATTGATTGTGATTCATACTAAAATCCTGAAAGCAGAATTTGGACTCACATGAACTTACGTGGGCCTCCTGGACAAAGAAACCTGAGAGCAGTGAGACAGCATGTGTTGTAGCATGATTTCCACAGGACAGAATAGATAGAAATCCTATAGAAATCCTATTCGATCAAATCATGTCATCATGGCATCACATCTGTAGGGTTCGGGAGAATCCAAAAAGCAAGGGATCTCTTGAGATGTTATTCCTTACATCTGCTTTGTGAGCATCCTGATTTAAAAGGTTCCCTCTCTGTTCTTGAGGCAGATTATAGTGTTAGAACCATCCAGGAAAGCTCCCTGGTCCTTTATGTGTTTGGTGTCTGTCATGAGATGTCATCAGAAAGGAGAGCAGAGAGGAAATTTTCCAGGTGAGCTCTGCGCATCTGGGAGAAAACTACAGAAGGTATTGCTTATCTCAGATTTTACTCATAGCAGCTGGACAGCCACAAGTTCAGGCTGAATGGTATTGAGCAGGTAGACCATGTGGGTATGTGCAACTCCCTTTGTGCTTGGTCTTACGGCACAACAATATAGATTTGGGGAAGTGAGGCTTGCAAAGTGAGAACACTCCTGAAGGGAGTTGCACATGTCCACATGATCTAACTGCTCAATATGTGCAATCATATGCTAAAGTAAAAGCAAGCTAAATAGATGCAGAGGATTAATATGCCACTTGTAGAAGTCAAACAGCAGATAAACACATTCTATTTTAATGTACCTGCACTCTCCAGTGTAAAGATGTAATTACATCTTAAAGTTACTCTGGCAATAACAGGAACTTTTCCATACCTGACAACTGAACTGCATGCGCCAGTCAGGATTTTTATTAACATAGCTCGTGTCCTCAGGAAAGTCTTCAAGCTCAGATCAAATGGTAAATAACATGCATCATCAACATTCATTATTAATTTTATTGAAACCACACAGTAGATGCTAAATAAAAATCAATACTTATAATAAAATCTGATGAAAGGCATCACTTTAACGTAAATTTAACTCACATTCAATGTAGTTTTCTGATGGAAAAATCTGAATTGAAACCTGGACGGAGGACAATAGCACGAAAGAAATGTCTTTATAGTGTAATTCAGAACAGAACTACCATATTTTGTCTGTCACTCTCATTTAAAAAAAACCCAAAAACCAAAAACCAAAAAACAAAACTAGACAGACAAATGACATTTAAATGACATTTATCATATAATAATCGTAAAGTTAGTGGCTAAAAATGAATATTTGAAGATCCAAAAACTCCTAGCTTTTCTTTTGTCACCCATCTTCCCATATCACTTGCAGGTCTGACTTAATATTGACTAATGCAATCAGAGATACACCAGCAAAGACTTTGGCCTCTTGTGTTCTCTGAATATAGGCTATTGCAGTCTGTTATTCTGCAAAAACCCAACAGAGGGAAAATCAGCATTTTACTCCAATTCTGTTAGCCATATGCCACATTAAATGACAGCTACATCTTAAGGGACAGAATTATTTCTGGTATGTTGCATTCTACTTTATTGTTTTTAATGCAATTTGCATTAAGTCATGACTAATTAGGTGCCTTATGCAGTGCTTTACTGCCACTGGACATAAATGTGTGATGGAATATCACAGGGTGGAGATGTAAGAAAACAGAAATTAAAAAAAAAATAAAATAAAATACTGTTATTGAGCCAAATCATGAGCTCCTCATCCCTATTGGTTGTACTGGAAATATTCATATTTGTAACTCCTTGACAATGAGAATAAAGGGATTTCAACCTAGAGAAGGGTATACTTGTATATCAAGAAATATATGTAAACTCATTTGAGTTTGTTCAGGTGTTCTGGTTGGGATGGAAAGAATGAACTCTGAGAATTCAGTCTTTCAGTAAAGATTTTCAAAAAACTTTTAGGACCGATAACAGTTTTGTCTTCCTGTGAGATTATTATTATTATCTTTTACCACTTTTGTTGCAAGAGGATTTAGAAGAACCAGCTTTGATGAAACTTAGATGAGTGTATAAAATTGCATATACACAAACACACATGCACACAGACACTGTTTTGTATACGAAATAGGCACGTATGTGACAGAAGGCAATATCTTGAATTTTGCCGAGTACCTGCTATTTCACAAGTGGCCCTGCTGAATCTTTCCTTGTGGTAGAAGGTATTACTTGGTACCAGAATGGTACTGTACTTATTGATCCATGTATAAAACCCCCTTGCTCTATAGACTTTACAACTTTAAAGACACGACATTATAGGAGGATTAAAGCAAGAACAAGTGTGCGATGTCAAGAGGAAGGGACAACAAGAATAATAGGATGTTTTAGCACAGACACATTGTGTGCACAATTTGCAGCTAGTCAATAGCAGCAATCACAGTAATTACAAGTCACCACCTGCTTAGCCATTATTAGAATGCAGGCGGTTATTATGCATTCCCATAGAGGTGACTTTTAAGGAGGAATATGAAGGTCCAAAGAAAAACGCATCTGTCCAGAGAAAAAGGCATTTTGACCACTCTTCAGTACCATATCTACGCAGTCTGCAATATAGTAAGGAGCACATATGCAGGAGGCAATGCCATTTTGGACTGCAGAGCTAGGTCCTAAAAGAAGTGGAAATGTCAGCAACTTCAGGTAAACATAGCCAGAGCTTCACATTCCTGAATATTAATGGTCATAATTCATATCTGAAAGAAGGAATACACTGTTGCCCACTTGTGATAGGACAGAAGTGAAATCAAAACTAAAGAAAAAGCTATTTATTGTGTTGGTAGGTAACCACAGAGTCATGATCAAAAAAAGAAAAAAATAATGTTGTTTTGTTTTCTTTTGTTTTTCACCAATTCCAGATATCCCTTGAGGTAGAAATTATTAATTGCTACATTCCTAAGTTCCATTGTCCCATGAAGAAGAAATCTTGGAGTTATTCCAAATTATGGATCATCTGCTGGTTTCTGTGCAGTTCTATCAGCTATTCCAGCAAGCCCGTTCGACTTTTAAAATGCCCTCCATGGGTCTACTCCCAGACTCTGCACACTGGAATGATGACACCCACTTAACAAAGGTCTGCTCCTTGGAAAATTGATCAGCTAAGCTGTCTGCGGATGTCTTTCTATCTGTCTATTTCTTCACCATTCTAACAAGAAACAGGGACATTAACTGCTACTTGTGGCTCTTGTTACTCTTATAGTAGCTTGTGGCTAAAGTCTGAAAATATAGATGTAAATGTGAGTTTGTTTTGTTACTATAATTTGGTTTTACTGTTAGTCCGGATTCTGGAGTACTTCGTCTTATTGGGTCATTACTGTAGATTTCAACCCAACTGAATAAAGACTCGGTATCATCAACAGCCTTGCAATTACTATAGTTTTGATGAAGGCCATTTTGAATGTTATAGTGGTTCAAAACCTGACATCACTTCTGTCGGTGAGGTTATTACTATTGATTTCACTGTGACCAGGATTTCAAAAGTGTCTTTCATTTTGATGAGTTGAAAGTTAAGTTTTAACTGTTAACAGGTTTTACAGGATCACAGAAGGATCACTTTAATAGAAGCCATAAGCTGTATTCACCTAATTTGCTCCTGTAAATAGGCCACCTCAGAGGCAATAGCTACTTAACAATATGTTGTTGCACTTCACATAGAGGAGCAATGGACATACTGTTCATTAATATTTCAGGAAAAAGCAAAAACAAACGACTTGCTTCAAACACTCTCTAGGATTTGTGTGAGAAGATAAGGCTGAATGTGCAGTTCTGGTATTAAAAAGATAAGGCTGACTACTGTTTCTACTTTATTGATTTTCATGGTTGCGGGTTGGCAGTCCTGTGTGTTATGGTTAAATTTCAGCTTTGGAGCAGAGTGAAGAAATTATTTAGCTAGGTATCTGTTGTGGTTGTCATGGCAAGAACTAGGACCACACAGCCACTTGCTCATTTTCCTTCCCCTGAAGTTGGATGGAGGAGAGAATCGAAAGGAGAAAAAAGAACTTGCAGGTTGAGATAAGAACAGTATACTAGGAGAGCAAGGGAAAGTAAAAGAATAATAATAATAATAGAAGGAGAATATAGAAAACATGTGATGTACAACGCAATTGCTTTTTGTCTGCAACACCGTTTGTCCGTTCATTCCCAAGCAGTGGTATTTGCCCCCTGGTCAGCTCCAGTTTACATACTGAGCATGACATTGTATGGTGTGGAATATCCCTCTGGCCGGTTTGGGTCAGCTGTCCTGGCTTTGGTCCTCCCAGTTTCTTGTGCACCTGACAGATCATGTGAAGGAGAAAAGTCCTTGACTACCTGGCAACAACCAAAGCATCAGTGTATATCAACATCGTTCTCACACTGAATCCAAAACCCAGCAATATACCAGCTACTAGAAAGAAAATTAACTCTATCCCAGCCAAAACCAGGACAGTGTCACCTAACTATTTACCAAAATATTGATATACAGCATAGATAATGTTTTTAGAATGCAATACTAAAAATCAGACATTTTACAGCCATGGTACTTTATAGTATATTTGAGAAAACAGCCAAGTACCAAAGTGCCCTATGACTTTAGAGGCTCTTGAGGGTCAAAAAAGGTGGCCAAGCAATCACAAGATTTGATGGTCTGCATCAGAAGAAATGCTGTGGCAATGGAGGTCATTTATATAAAAAGTTTTCTTATTAGCTTCCAGAAGGAAATAGAGTAAAAGTCATCTGCAAAAGCAATGTGTGTGTGTAGAGAGCATGTGTGTAGATGTAGAGGAGACATAGAGGAAGTTATTTTGCTTATGAAATTGGACTAATTATTTTTTGACCATTTGTTGATAGTGAAATATAATGAATTGGTAATTTGAGGCTGAACAACTATGATGATGGAGCTGAAATTGCACTTTGAAATGTGAACAATCTGTAAGCTCACAATTTGCAGTGCTATGGGAAGACTGGAAATAAACAGACAAAAGTCGAGAAGTGTTTATTTGAAGAAATGAGCAAAAGGTACATTGCGATTATTTGAAAGTCAAACAAAGGTAAACAACTGCAAAATGTCTGGCAGTATTAAAATTAAGGGCAGGGAATTCTAAAAGCTGTCAGGGAGCGGGAGTTTATACTGGTATTTTTGCAATGCTTCCACGTAAGCAGTGTTTAAAAAAAATGGAAACAAATAATAACAAAAATAGAAATGTTCTATATCTTAAAATCGAACTAATACATGTATATAACGCATGTCAAATTTTGTAATAGTGTTGTTCAATATTGCAGAGTTTTAATTGTAGTGTACCACTATATGGCAGAGTGTTGTAAAAAAAAAAAAAATTCATTAATCTTCCCCTGTCTGGGATTAATGTCCCCTTCCTGACTGAATATGAATTTCCCTCCAAAAAGGTTGCTTGCTTATGCTCATTTTTTTTTCTGCATTCTGTAAACATTTCCCAGCATAAGAGCACATATCTTTAGAAATTTTGTATACATACATACATTATTATTATATAACATGATACACTTTCTGCTATAAAATACCTTTTGCAAATCTGTAGAATGTGGCCCATATGGTATCCAGAATTATATAATGAATTTGTATACACCATTTCATAACTCTATGACTTTCAGGGACAGAAAGAAGAAAGTGAGAAATCTCAGTATTTCTGCCTACCTATTTCCTTTTCCCTGTATTTAATTCATGGGGCTGAAGTAATAGGCTCAAAGTTCTACCCACTCTTTTGAACCTGTTTATCCTTTATTAGCCTGTTCTAGACATCAGATAAATAAGAAAGGCCATGTCCACGTATAGCCAAAGCCAAGATCTAGGGAACACACTCAAGTAGATGACACATTTCTGCATAGATAGGTTGGAATCTAAATATGAAGCAGTTATACATCAGTATAATTTCAGGCAACATACCATAAATATGCATTAAATGTGCCTTTGTGGTCCTACAGCCAAGAACATCAACAGCTGACTATGCATATTTGTGTGTGCAAATAACGAGTTTGCACACTCTTTTACAGCACTGAGATCTGCTGTGAAACATTAAAACACACAGGAAATATGGTATTTAAAATCATCTGCTAAATATTTTATTTTATTGTAACTTAAATACCTTAGGAAGAGACATAGTCAGACTTGGCAGTAAGCACCAAGCTGTGTATGCATTACTGGATGTTTGCAGCACTCAGTTTTATAATGCAAGCCCCACCTATGTAAACAAACATTGCAGAAGAAACAATATCATCTGTTTATCCTTTGTTTTGGAAATAAAACAATACACAGGCAGATGGTAGCTAGAAGGACATGCAAAGACATCAGATAAATAGCATTTTCTTTACCATCATAGAAGAATTTTTAGATTTCAGAAATCCTTTCCAAAGGCTAAGAATAGACCACTCATGTAAAGAAGAAAACAGTGTTAAAAACATAATTGAATGCTTCTAGCAGTCTTCTAGACAGGTAGAATGCAAAGGTGATAAAGGAACACAGCTCAGATAGGCTTCAGGAGTGAATTTCTGGGGCCTCAGCATTCTGTGTTGAAAAGCTCTGAGTTGTTACATAATTTATCTTGAAAACAGATTTGATTGTGACTTACTTACATGAAATAAATATCAAGGAAAGATTTACTGGGGCTGGACTTTGCATAAGATGAGAAAGACCTCTCCTCTCAAAGGGAAAGGTGCTTGGTCTCAAACACCTGCAAATACTGTGATCTCAAAGTGTGCCTGCTTTGTGTAATGGAGGAACCATTTGGCATTCCTATTAATTGTCTTATGCCAACTATAAAAAATACGTGTTTTTTTTTTTTTCTGATTAATCATAGAACTATAGAATCATAGAATAGTTTAGGTTGGAAGGGACCTTCGAAGGTCAGCAAGTCAACCTTCCCCCTGCAAAGAGCAGGGACATCTTCAACTAGATCAGGTTTCTCAGAGCCCCATCCACCCTGGCCTTGAAAGTTTCCAAGGATAGGGCACATATCGCCTCTCTGGGCAACCTGTGCCAGTGTTTCACCACCCTCATCATAAAAAAGTGTCTTCCTTATACCTAATCTAAATCTATACTTTTTTTCTGTAAAACCATTATCCCTTTTCCTATCATAACAGGCCCTGCTAAAAAGTCTGCCCCATCTTTCTTGTAGGATACTTTTAAGTACTGAAAGGCCACAATAAGGTCTCCCTGGAACCTTCTCTTGTCCAGGCTGAAAAATCCCAAGTCTTTCAATCTTTCCTCATGGGAAAGGTGTTCAATTCCTCTGATTGTCTTCATGGTCCTCCTCTGGACCTGCTCCAACAGGTGCATGTCTTTCCTGTACTGAGGACCCCACAGCTGGACACAGTACTTTTTCTCCTGAGCCTGTGAAGGCAGTAATGAATACATCAGACTAAGCTAGAAGAGATATGTTCCCTGACTGGTCCCACCCTGTCTCTCATTTTTCTCCAGGGTTGAAACACTGATTTCAGAGCTACTGGGAAACAGAGAGTTATAATAAATCTTCAAAGCCTTAAATGGTTAATAAAGGGGAGTTGCAACTCTCCTTTTATGTGCACCTCGAGGTGAGTAATGCTGCCATTCCCTTATAATAAAGCTTATGGGAGAAGGAGGCTCAAAACCTCAGCTAGGAAAAACTTAGCAGTGTAATCTAACTCCACCAAACATGTATATTTCTAGATTCAGAACTTGCATGACTACATGATATTTTTCTTACTGATTTTCCCTGGATTACATGGGAAGACAGTATGGGACTATAGCAGTCAGACTATGTGTCCAGCTCATCAAAATACTAACCAGTGCAATGAGCACATGGTCAGCGTTTTTCTTTATTAACATCAAAGGAAATAGCATTAAGCCCCTATTATATACAGTTTAATGGATTTCTTTGTATAGTGCTGGGAAGGCAGGAGTGACATCTCTTCGAAAGTAATTTATAGTTCATAAACGTACTCATGTTTGGAGACTCAGACAGACTAATTTGCCACTAACCAACTCTAACATTGCTGCCAAGAAAATGATCAAAACAATAAAATTGGCATATGTTACAGAGATTTGTATTGTATAGTATTAAAGATGTAGAAGGTGGGTTGACCTTGGCTGGATGCCAGGTGCCCACCAAGCTGCTCTATCACTCCCCTCCTCAGCAGGACAACGGAGGGAGAAAATAAGATGGAAAAAAACTTGTGGGTCAAGATAAAGGCAGTTTAATAAAGCAAAAGCAAAGACTGTGTGTGGATGCAAAGGAAAACAAAAGACTTATTGCCTACTTGCCATCAGCAGGCCATGTCCAGCTACTTCCTGGGAAGAACAGCTTCAGTACATGTAGCAGTTTCCCCAGAAGACAAATGCATAATAGTGAATGTCCCCCGTCTCCTCCTTGCTCTTGGCTTTTACTGCTGAGCAGATGTCATATGTTATGTAATATCCCATTGGTCAGTTTGAATCAGCTGTCCAGGCTGATTTGGCTGATCCAAAGATCACTCCTAAGATCTTGCCCACCCCCAGCCTACTGGTGAGGGGGGAATGTTGGAGAGACGATCTGGATGCTGTGAAAGCCCTGCTCAGCAGTAACTGAAACACTGGTGTGTTACCAACACCTTTCTAGCTACCAACACAAAGCACAGCACTATGAGAGCTGGTATGGGGAAAATTAACTCCATCTCAGCCAGACACAATACATCCATACACTACCTATGTCCTACTTCAGCCGTTGACTTTTTGCAGGACCTTTGCTGACTGGCAGTGTGACTTTTATTCTGAAACCTAATGTTAGACTCCAGAATCCCCACTGATTTCTGTAAGGAGTTTTAAAGCATTTAGTAACATGAAGGACCCGGCTTACATCACTATTAAATTATGAGTGACTACATACTCTTTACATTCTGGGCTCAAAGTCCACGTTAGCCTTTCTTAGGAGTGTTTTTGTTTGTTTGTTTGTTTTTACTTTCTGTATTCATCTTTCTAAATAATGATGCAGTACAACAGGGTTCTATGGGCTGCTGTATATGTGATTTTGTATATTTTCCTAGTCAAATAATTTCTTTATAAATGTCCCAGGAAGGGCTGAAAATTCCCACATCAGCTCAAATGTGTTGCTTCTTGGAAAGTTTGGAAAGAAAAATATTTCAACGAGGCAGAAGTTTGGTTACTAAATAAAAATCACAGAATGGTTATTATTTTGTAAAAAAACACCTACACCAAAAACATTACTGGCTGCATATATGAGAGCTGGGTCACACTAAGCTAAATTACAGGCTCCCCTGCTACTGGTTTACTTATCAAATAGCAATGTGAATACTTCAGTGACGGTATTTCCGTAAAGTCTTGCTTTCAGCAAGGAAATATGTGTGTCTGTGCATGTGGGTGGGAATTTTTAAAGTAGGTTGCATGCCTAAATTACAAACAAGGGTGTGCCTACGGGGAAAGACTGCTATCTAGGGCAGCACCTGGGTGATCTGAGCCACATCATCATGAAGCACAGTGTTCCAAGGGTATAAACATTAATAGCACGCTGATGTGAGTGGGATATTATAATATTCTACACAGGAAATAATTTCTAGAAAAGCCGTAGAAACCAAAAGGAGAGGGGAAAAGAGAATAAAAATAAAATTTTACATGCTAGTGTTAAATAATGTTTATGTTTCCTGTAAGAGAGATTACTAAGGAAGGCTTACTAGTTTTAAGGATTCATTTGAAAGCTCTCCAGGTGAGGTGTTTTGTTAAAGAACATCTTAATGGCAGCCTTCGGGAGTGGTTACCACATCTATTTTCTCTCAAAGCACCCAGCATTGCGTATTAACAGTGTTCTGGGAGTGTATTTGATAAACATACCCCTAGAATTTATTTTTATGTCTAGGCACAAACATGGGAAAAGAACTCTCATAATAATTCTCTCTGGGCACTGAAATTATAAAAATGAAGAAATCCTGTTATAAAAAGAGAATAATATGATGTTGCTGTAAGTCATGAGTAAATGTAAGGAAAATAGAACATGCTGACATGCTGTTGTTTTGTTATATATGTTATTCTCTCCTCCTGTTTCCCAATCCTCCTTTAAGAAAAAAAAAAAAAAAAAAAGTGAGAACAGTGAAAGGAGGAGACATTGCCACTGGAAGCATTGCTGTCAATGCTGTCAATTGCCAACATAGGAGAAATAACTAATCACAAATCTCCAGCTAGTAGGGAGAAAAAGTTTGTAAGGAGCATTTGGGAAAGATATATAGCAAACTATTTTCTATATATGCATAATAATTTCCTAGTTTTAAACCTTTTGAAATGTGAATGTCAAAGCCATACAGTCTGAAATTATACTGGACAGCTGCGTCTAGCTGAAGTACTCTAGTACCCCAGTCACTGTATTAGGTGTCAAAACCAATTGTTACTACACCGAGGGCTTTTCACTTTAGCTAACTCATATTCCATGATTTGAAACTTTAACATTTGTCAAGAACACACTTAAAAAAGATAATATTCTTTTCTGCAAGCTGACATCTATGTTACGTAGGCTAAATCACTGTCTTTTTAATAGAGATTTTACAGATGTTGCAGGCTATCAGTTGTTGGTGGATCATCTTCCTGTAAAGTTTCTTGAACATGAGTATGTTGGGAGTATTATTTAAAACGGCACCTCTTTTGTTTTTTACAAGAATAGGTCTGGAAAGCAAACAAGTAGGCCTGGTGTTGTCAAGGTAGGTTTTGCCTTGATAGTTTTTGTTCCTAAGTGTTGCAAATAACATCTTTTTTCCCTTTGTTGTTTACTGTTGGCACCATCCTGCAAAACTATCAATTAACAAAATCATTTCTTGAGATTTGCTCCAAAGTAGGTACTAATCTCTCCTCTACGTTCTCTGAATAGTCCTTCAGCATTAATATAGTTATGGAGTAGAAAAGAGGGATACTTGTTAGGGAATAGACTGCCTTAGCTTATTGAATTATTTGGTATACTACTTCTTTTAGAACTTGCTTAGAAACTGCTTATTCACTTAGCATAACTAGGTTTGCTTAG
Organism: Caloenas nicobarica; assembly: GCF_036013445.1. NCBI lineage: Eukaryota > Metazoa > Chordata > Aves > Columbiformes > Columbidae > Caloenas > Caloenas nicobarica. The sequence goes on from NC_088245.1 coordinate 180,185,673, forward strand.
CACAACTTTTGCAAGCTGTGAACTTCTGAACTTTGTGCCTCGTGAAGCAAAAAAGGCCTCGGAAGACGAGAGGAGCTGCGTACCTGGAGATAAGTAAAGGAACAGAATAGCATCTAAAACAAGACAAAACTGAAGACTGTTTTGATTATTGCCAAGAATATATTTTTCTCTAGCTGCAGGTGCAAAATAGCAACTGAAGGTCAGGACTTTGATTGATGGCCCGTCTGCTGAAAATGAAGAGATCCAATGACAAATATGGAGACCTCAGATTCTAAATTTGCAACTGGCGCAGAGTGATGTGAGGGGGGTGGGAGGCTTAGATTGTGGAGGTAGAATTGTCTAGAGTTCTTTTGACTAGGAGTCCCTCTTCAGGAGGCAGCCAGCTTGAGCTGCTCTATGCTGTACCTTGCAAATACATTATTTATTTTAAGAAGAATTTCTGGAATCCATGCCTGAGTCTCTGCATTAGGAAATCTAGGGAAAACAAAATTCCTTAACAATACTTCAGCTTTTAAAGAAGGAACCCAAGGAGCCAAAGCAAGAGATTACAACTGTACCAATGAACAGTTGTTCTGCATCCAACAGACCATGTAACTGCTAAAAAATATTTCCATACATTTAGAGATGCTATCTTTGTGAAGGAATATCAAACACTACATATATCTTATCATCCTAATAAAAACTCTCAAACTTAAAGGTAGAAACCTGTCAACTGTCATTGTAAGTATTTGATTATGATTCCTCTTCCTACTACTAAATAACTTTTCTGTATACCAGGTTAAATTTAGGTAAAAGAAGTATTTATTTTCTATTAATGTTGTAAAAAGAAGTGGATTAGTTTTAACTCTGAAGGATTTCTGTAGATACCTATTGATTTTGTTCAATATCTCTGGCTGAGAAAAAATAATATTACAAATAAAAATCAATCAATCAATCAAACAAACAAAAAAAACCAACAACCAAACCAGAAGCATAACCTTGGCAGTTTCAACAAAATCAATATTTCAGTAGATAAGTCTTTTGGTGATTCAAGGGTTCTCATTTTGAAGGGTGCCTAGAAAGTACTATTTTTTTATAATATTTTGCTTTATGAAAATTAAATACTAGGCTTCTAGAAGTCATAGTAAAGATTTTTTAAACCTTTGAATGAATACTAAAGCATACAGTAGTGTCCTGAAGTGTAATGTATACTTCTTTAAATAATAGAAAAGGTATAATTTTTCAAGTAGAAGGTCAACAGATACTATTCATTTAAAATGAGATTTTGCAGAGTGATCTTTGATTTTTATACATTATGACTGCAACTTTTGAAACAGTGACAGTTTGAGGCTAGATTGTTAGCTGGATTATATCTGATGCAAGACCATAAAGAAGATAAAATCTCCTGTAAAGTGTTGTAAAAATAACGCAGGATTTTCCTGCAGGTATATATGAACAGGCTACAGCTCTGTGCTTCTTACAGCTGACTCAGAGGATAGGAAAGATCTTAACTTTAGGCCTCTCTGCTTCACTTCTGGCTAGTACAGCTGTGAAAGTGTGAAGACAACAATATATAGCACTAGTAAATTGCTCTTTTCTTTCACTTGATATGAGAAGGAGCTGAGGTAAAGGGATTTGTATTGCTTGGGTTTTTTAGCTGCTGTAGTTTTCATACTGCTCATTGTTTTGTCCTGTGCCTCAAAATCAGAATTTGACCCTCAGTTTGTTGCTGACCAAAGTTAATTAATTCAACTGATACTGCAGGCATTCAGAATCAGGCCTTCTAGATGCAGCTGAAACTGGTTTTGGTAGTTCACATACACACAAAAGTTCAGCCACAGTTCCTCATCTCAGCTTATCCCTCAGGCACCTAGCAGTTTCTGATGCAGAAGGCTTCCCTGAAACAAGGGCCTAGGGTCTTACATTGACTATGATAACTACAGTGGAGATTTTGCCATTAAGCCAAGCTGAATTTTTCAGAACACATTGCTGAACTCTACTTAACCATTCTTCTTCTCCCTTTAACCGTGTTGTTGCCACATCAGGCCTCAGAACACCACACCAGCACAAATACTGCTCATCCATCTATTTGTATTTTACTTGGCACTCATTCTTCTTCAAAGTTAATTTCTTGTCTGTGTGTGGATCACCTTATTTTCTTTAGTTACATGGTTGCTTTGTGCAGGCTTACTTTGCACAAGTCTCACTTTCATTTGCATAAAGCTCTTGTGATTTCATGAAAGAAAGAGGTGTTGCAAGTCTTAGCTGCCAGTTAAGATGAGCTGCTATCTCTACTGCAGCTTTCAGAAGCATTCTTCCCAGGACCATTCTATTTTGAGCTTAATTAGATGCTTCGACTCTGTTTTAAAAAAAGAATCTAGAAAAATGATGATTGGGAGACTGGCAGGTGTAGTGTGGTTCAGTGTCAGGAGGCAACAGAGATTTCTATGTTAAAGCAAGCATTTCGGTCCCTAATGACATTACGGCAGAGGATGAGTCAAGCAGCATTTTACCTTGTGCTTGCTCTGACTTAATCTCTCTAAATAATAGTAATACATAATAAAATATTTAAAAAGCAACAGAAATAAATATAATAGAAAGTAATGACAAAGAATAACCCTCCCCAAACTGTTGCCAGTTCTAAAAGTTTCCTTACAGAAATATAACCCATCTTGGATCTGCTGTTCTTTTGTACAAAGACAGCTCTGCAGAGGGATACGAGTCTCAAGTGCCACATTTGTAAGAACTGGGTCATACCAATTTTAATTTGTGAGCATGAAGTTAGAAAAAGTAATGGTAACTTGAGCTTAGTGAGTATCTACTGAGAGTATGGCCATGGTTTACAAAACCACCTGACAATTCTGAGTATCTAACTTGAGAAACCTTAAAGAACTTGAGGATCAGAAAGAGCAGAATATTCAGAAAGTGAAAAATAAACCTAACACCTTGTCTCCAGCTAAACATAAGCAGATACCTAAAACATACAGGACACTTTGGAAAACCATGCCAGTGAAGTTCTGGCTTTAGAGTTAGAATCAACAGCAAGCCAAACCAGATTGTGCCATGTTTTCAGATTAACCATATTAAGAAATTTACTGTGGGTATATTGGCACAATCATGTTCTCAGTAATCAATTAAGTTACACAGCTTATTGCAAAATAAGAAAAGCATCAAAACATGACCTCATAATGGCTTAGAAGAATTGTCACTCCCAAGTATTCATTGAAAGTAAATTCAAGATAAGTAATATGTTTAATCTGTCAATTATTATTCAGGACAGTAATGGGTCATCACATGGGCTATTTCTGGCCAAAACTCAGTAAAAGTGATCAGTTGCGATTGAGAATCCACATTTTGCCTGAATATCAAAATAACGGTACAGTCACAGCAGTTCTTAGCTCAGCTGTGTACATACTACATCAGGGGACAGAATACACTACCTTTAGCTTCAAAACACAGGGGTACACACCATAAAAGAAAGTCTTGAGTTATTAACTCCAGAAATGCTGGTCTCTGTCATTCACATTCTGCCCTCTTTTCTTCTGATGCTCTAAATTTCTTCTTTTTTTTAGTTTTCTTCCTTCCTGTTTCCTTGTTGTTCCTCTTATTTCTAGATGCCAGAAAACTACTTTTTTTTTTTTTTTAATTTTCTCTTTCTTTTTGCAAGCTTTTCTTTTATCATAAAGTTAAATTGTACATGGCTTAGGCGCTGACAATAGATTGATCAGAATTTGCCAGCCTTTCTTTCCTGCATGCAGAGGGACTAGAGTAACTTTGGAAAACATAAAGCACATAACATATACCAGGAGAAAAAGTCTGATATAATGCAAGTCTCCTTTGTTTCATTTTGCATTTGTGAGAGAGAAAAAAACCCCACAAAACCCAAAACAAACCAAAAGAACCCAAACAAAAAACCAACAAAATCAAACAATAAACAAAAAACAACTGTCATTGTAAGACCACCACGTATATTTTCAGTTCAGGTTTATGTCAGGAAGTGAAGAGATACTTGCAGAGTTTACCATTCCTTCATCTAGGAAATCATAACCTTCCTTCATGGCAGTATCTACACTTGGGTTTTCGTTTTGTTGGGAACAAGGCCCTTCATTCTTAGTCTCATTTTTTAAACCCATAGTATCTTCCTTAGGTTTCAACTCTACTCATTTTTCTGGAAACACTAATTTTTCTTTGTAACCTCCACTGTTCCTTCCTAGGCTGTCAATATTTCTCCCTGAACCTTAATTTTCTAACTAAAGCTGTATATTGATGACCTACTGTTTTCAGTAGATCATCCCATCAATATACCTCAGGTACTATAAGCACAGAAGAACTGAACGACATCCCTTTTCTTTTGACTCAGAGTTCCAGGTTGCTCTTGAGTACTGTTTATTTCTATATTTATGTGGTTTTAAACAAAACTTCCATTCGGTGTGAAAAATTAGTATTCACCCAAAATTCAGTTTCAAAGGTTAATTTTAAAACATTCAGACTAAACAAGGATTATGGCAAAATATGCTTAAAGTTATCAGAATTGACTAAAAAAGATTCTTGGGCTTTCTTGTGACAATGTAGCTACAAAGACATTTTTGGTATCTTATCTACAGCAGAGAATATATTCACCTACTAAAACTTATAATTCATCAGTATCTTCTAACAGCTATTTATTTTCTTCTGATCTGAGAAATTAATGGATTGCCTCATTGACTCATTTAATGGTCACTGTTTTGTGCTTTGGACCTCAAAACATACTAATACAGCCTCTGAAGAACAATTACTCAATTAATTTTTTTTTTTTTTTTAATTCTACACATAGAGCAACACAAACTTAAATCCACTGGAAAGTAATTTTCCCCTCCAAGTCAAAGGGCAGGAGTTCTAAAGAGACAAGTGTCAATGTGAAATGAAGAGTGAATAACAGGTAGAAAGTGCATATTAGAAAGATTATCCACAAAATCTCTAATAGCTGGAGGGGAGAATTTAAGTCACTGAAAGCAAGACGTTAATTTAGGAGTGATTGCTATTAACCTCTAACATGAAATTTAGATTTCTTACTGAGAAGACAGAGAAATTTCTGGATTATTCAGAAAGTTGGAGTGTGAGAAATGAATAAAGAGAAACTAATCAGTGAAAGAGGTACAAAACAGTTTTGCAAAAGTTGTGTTAGATCTAAACAGAACTTAACTCCTAAAATATCTGAATGTATACCCAGGGATATTTTCTATGAGGGACTATCCTGCTGACTATAAAGTCATGCTATAGGAGCTCCTGGGTTTCTGAATTGCAGGTCTCTCACAAGTTTCTTGTGTTAGTGAGTGACAAAGAAGAATATAACATTATGTCTAACACTCAGGGACTGGAGTAGCTATTTGATTGTAAATGGATTCTTTTACCATACTTGTCGTCATTTCTAAGTATCTTGACTAACATCCAACATTTGACTAACATCTGTCAAGTACTGATTGTTCATTCATTGTCTCTCTTTCATGAATAGTATGTGCAATGTCGTATCTTGTTTTGAAAGGTATTTGTTTGTTTCCTTTGGGCTTTTTTTTTTTTTACCTTCTTATTTTTTTTTCAAATACTGCTGTGGGTTTATGTTAAAGAAAACAAGGGCAAAGTAATGTGCCCTGAATTCAAAACCATAAAAATTCTCAGTTCCTACAAGAGCTTTAACCACACTGAGATTAGCCCTGAAGAAGTTTGTCTCCTGCATAGATGAGTTTTACTCCAGTTATGAAGATTATCACCATGCCAGAAAAAGGACAATCACTATCAAGATACTTCATTCTAGTTCTTGAATTGCATTTTATTTTTTTAATTTATTTTAGTATTCCAGATTCTGCCTTCATTGTTTGGTAGAAAAGAGCTCCATTTTAACCTGATTAAAACTTCCTTGGATAACAGAGACAGTAAGAGGCAGGCCTGATATTGTAATGGTATCCGTCTTAGGGCCAGTACTCTTCCATGTCTTCATAAATGACTTAGACTCAGGACTTGAGGGATTATTTAGTAAGTTTGCCGATGACACAAACTTGGGAGGAGCTGTTGACACTCTTGAAGGCAGAGAGGCCCTGCAGAAGGATCTGGAAAAACTGGACAACTGGGCAATCACCACCCATATGAAGTTCGACAAGGGTAAGTGCTGGATTTTGTACCTGGAACATGGCAACCCTGGCTGTACATACAGACTGGGGAATGAGATGCTGGAGAGCAGCTCTGCAGAGAGGGATCTCGAGGTTCTGGTCAATGGCAAGTTGAACATGAGCCAATGGTGTGCCCTGGCAGCCAAGAGGGCCACCCAAGACTGTCAGTGTTCAAGAAGAGACTGGACAATTCCCTCAGACAGATGGTGTGAACTGTGGAGTTGTCATATGCAGGGACAAGAGTTGGACTTGATGATCCTTGTGAGTCCCTTCCAACTCAGGACATTCTATGATTCTATGGTATGAGGAGTCACTGACCTCCACTCCTATAGAGATAGAGCTGTCGCCTCTGACTGTGGTATGAGGAGTTCTGAGTGTCATCCTTTTGCTTTCCATTCAGGAAATTTTGCCTCTTCCCTGCAGGGGCTGGTCACTTCCATGGTCACAGATAGGCAGTTACAGAGGGTAATTGTTCTCTTTCTTCACGTTGTCCTCATAGCAGATGAAAGGTGTTCTCTACAGCTGCCACTATGCTTCCTGTGCCTGCAGATTTTAACTTACACAGGTCAGCACGTGACAAAGGCAGCATTCTTTTTCCAAACAGAAATTCACAGAAACTATGTCTGAGTTTAGCCATTTGTGAGTTTGATTTCTCTTTACCACAGACTTACTGTACAGAACTACAAGGTATTCTCTAAAAGTGTCAGGATGTTAGTTTAAGACACATTTTTATACAGAGAGTAGTGAACTTCTGCAGGCTTTGCCCCAGGAAGGTGGGGAAGCAGAACAGCACCAACAACTAAGGAAGAGATTAGAAAGATTCACAGGCAGAAGATGTGTTGATGGATGTTAAAAGAACTGGAAAAGGATGTACTTTCCAGCACCTCTCATAGAATTGTTCTGCATGCTAGGGGAGTGCAAGGAGACTGGACTTCAAAAAACAGCTAGACTTTCATGCTTTCCTGAAATAACATCTCCTGGGCTGGATGAACCTGGACTAGCCTCACCCAGCAGGGCATTTCTGATGTCCTTAGGATTACTTCAAAGCATTAGATGTAACTGAGCGGGACTCCGAAAAAAGAGTGACAGTAAAAATGTGATCTTTACAAAGGTGTAATGCTTCTTGGATGGTGACACACCAAAATATCTCTCTTTCACATAAAATCAATAGAGTTTATAATATATAAACTACCTTTGAGGTGTATGTATATCTTCAAAGAACTTCAGAAAATGGACTCTTGCTTTCTTCATTCAAATTGCTCTGGAGATTCCTAAACAATTGTTACTAACTTCTGCTGCTAACTTCTTGCCTCAACAGTTGTCAACAACAACTTAATGGTGTTTGGTTTTGTTTGTTTGTTTGATTTTGGTTTTGGTTTTTTTAATCAGTTTCTCACTAAACTGAAGGTACTTATTAGACCAACGGGTGTAGAAAACTGAAATTAAAACAGAAAAAAAATCCATGTAGGTAATTGGTTCAAATCTAGCCCATGTTGCTGTTGACCAAAAACCATACAACCTATAAGCTCTTTGGTGGATAATGTGGACTTAACTGATGATTTCCATTTACTTCATATGAGACAAGGTATACGTCATATAACAGTCATCTAGCTAGAAACTTAATAGAACTGGGCTATTATCTGCTTTGCAGTGTAACTCTCTTAAGAGCAGAGCTAAGGTACTACTTAAGCAACATGAAAAATCTTATTTGTGTTGCAGTGTTATGGATGGTTTGTGGCTGTTTCTACTTATGATAGTGTCAACCTGTTCTCTGTTATAAACACTAGTATTGCCTAAAGAAAAAAGAAATAAATACATTTAGGGATTCACAGTGAGAAAAAGTGAAAGTAAGTATGTTGTAGGGGTTGAAAAAAGAGTCTATGAAATAATGCCAGGTAAGACACTGATTCTTTTATATTCAGCTGGGACACTCCATTGTAGGTCAGGCGTGCTGAATTACTCTTTTCATTCCACTATAGAAATTGGTAACCTACTCCAGAAACACAGATAGAATTGGAAAAAAAAAAAGAAAAAAAAAAAGAGGTCAAACTAGCATATGCATAGATCAAAGGGTTTTGGAATGATAACAAGACTTTTAATCAGCCCCTGGTTGTTTACTGGCAGCAGGAGATCTGAACCAGCCATTTAGCAGGTTAGAAGGTAATCATGCACAGCTAATTGCTGCTCCTAGAACACCACTTTTTAAAGATGTGAATTTCTACCCTGCAAATGTGCCCTGTTTCAGATGTTCAGGGTCTGAGTTGCAGGAGACTAGCTGTTGACAAAATTTAGAGTCTTCAGGAGGCAACAACAAATGACCAAAACAAAAGGAAAAATAAAGTCCTTAAAAGCCAAATACATCAATAACAAATCAACAGATAATCCAATCCCAAGATATAGAAAAAATCTTAAAGACCAAAATGTGTATTCCAATTACATATTGCCTGCAGGTGCTCAACAAGAGATGAGAGCAATAAACACATCAAATCATTGGAACATCTAACAAAACTTCTGTCACTTTGGCAAATAATACCACTAAAAAAAACCAAACCAAAACCAACACGTCAAAATTGAACTCCTCTTTTAAGACAACTTAGAGAAAGCAGAGGATTAAAACTCCCGTGTTTCAGTTCCTTTCTAATCAAGTCAGCAAGTTCAAAAGTTACCTGACTTCCTCCTGTTTACAATGCCAAGCTACTTAATGTACATGGTATCTATACATTGTATGGTCTTCAAAATTTTCACTGGCATAAAATCAAATTTGTTATATGTCCATAAAAATGTGGCTAAATAAATATATTTCTTAACGAAAAGATATAAAAGGAACAACCACAAAGACAGAGCCTGAAATACAGATACTTGTTTCATGTAGATATTTAGTTGCCTAGTCAGCTCATCTTTATATACAAGTCAGCCACCTTGTCAGTTCATGAGACTAAGTTTTTATTACTCTTAAAAAGGGGAAGAAAGGCACTTTCAGAGATCAAGAATAATGAATTATGATTTTTTTTCCATCATTTTCATGTGTATGACTTGTGAAAGCTGTATGGTGTATGGTTCTGCAAAAGCTTTTCAGTAGTGGACCTGAGCTGACAGAAAATAAAATGAAACAAAAGCCACATAAGAATTATTTGGAAAATTTAAACAATAGGAGTCCTTGAAGAGATCTGTACAAAAAGTGTTTCAGAAGTAACATAAAACTAGCAAAATACGCTAGTTTGCTTTTACTGCTGCTATTATTTTTTTCTCTTATGCAAAGATGAAAGATTTGGATTTTGCCTAGATTACTTCAGAGCAAATCATTTGCTCTGAAAAAAAAATACATCACAGAATTGGATTGGACTAAATGACAAAGCTTAATTTTTCAGCACCACAAACTTATATTTATAGGCTGAATCAATACTCATCAGCTTTCCCACTCAAGAGACAATTTGGCAAGAAAAAAAGCTTAGTCTGCTTATAAATATACTGAGAAAGAAAGAGAGATAACTGTTTTAAAGGACATTCTTCTCTTTATATTTAATTAGGAATATTGTTTTGGGGTCTTTTTGTGATTTTTTGTTTGTTTCCTTAATGCTCCCCTGAGGAAAATATCAAACTTAAAGAGTAATATTGACTACTAAAATTTTTCGTTCCAAAATCAAAACATTTTGTCCCTATCAGGAATATATGAGCTAACAACTGAAAAAGTGGAGCTTAGAGATAAAAAATCAGCTTAGAGAATTCATGTCTTTTGGTGAAATGAGCAGAAAAAACCCAAAACCAAAATATTTCAAGGTGTACTCAAAAAAACAGTTGAAAGCACAGTTTTCCTTCAAAATTTAGTTTCAACAGAATTTTTTTACTAATCCTAGTTCCCTTTTATAAATTCCATACATCACTGAATGCCAGCTCTGTTCTTTTGTGTATTCTATCAGAGAAATCATAATGTCTTTGAATGTACATTCTTTTAAAGACATTTACACTTTGGAACTTGTGATTTCACGTCAGTCAAATATTGCCTTGTTTTGTAGAATTCTTTTGTACATTTTACTGTGATCTCTCACACAGTAAGTGAGGAAACATTTCTGTCATGAATATTTTTGTCTGAATAAAATGTTTGGCCTCTGCAAATACTCATGACTTTTAACTTCATTTTCTATGAGTATTTGTTCCAATAAAATCTGGCTGTTCAAATGAACAAGGAAAGCAAATAACAGAGAACAGAGATCATGGCCAAAGCAAGTCCATTAAATTATGCAAATAAATAAATATCTATGTTTTTCTTTTGTTCTCTATGCTTTAGTGTCAGTACTACATTATGCAGACAATTTATCTTGCTTTCATAGTAAGTAAAATGAGAAATTCATAGCTATTCAGTTGAATTCACCTGGCTGAGAAGTCATATCAGAAGAAAAACAGGCAATCAGTCTCAAATGTGCCAGTGGAAGCTTTTTAGAACCTCAATATCCTTGATACTGAAAAAAAATCTTCAGGAGAGAACTTAAAACAAAAAAGTATAACTAGAGGTGAATGAAGCTCCTGCACTGGTATCCACCAAGTCCATATGATCTCTGTGCTTATCTGTAAACCTGTGGAATGGGATGATCAGGTCTCTGATTTTTCACTAGCAGGTTATGTTTCAGGGATGGGGATTAAGATACAACCTCAACAGGTTTTCAGAGGAGATGGTTGCTCATTCAGTCATAGACTGAGGTTTTAAAGGTCTTCACCTAAGTCCAGGGTTTGGCTCACACAGGCACCTGCTCTGTGTAGATGAGAGCATCTAGTCAAAGGGTGTCTGCTGGAGCATGCTCCAGCTCTACCCAGCCCCTGCACACTGATGTTTCTTTAGTGTGTGTTGGATGTCTATTGTTCGTCTAAGTCTCATTCCACCATGCTATCAAAATAAAGGCAGAGTATCTACAAACTCAGAGATACAGGAAATGCTCTTGAGTCCCACAACACCAAAGTAATAATGGAGGCCCATGCACTTCTTCGGTACTTCCCATAAATATTAAAATTCACCTGAAAATTCTTCAGGTTGTGTTTCTTGTATTGTAAGTCTGTGGGAGAAATGGTGCTATACCCAAATAATAATAATAAAAATAATAAAATTTAAGGGTTAATTACTTACTACATTGAAGTCAAAGGCAAATTTCCTATTCTCCTGTTTTCCTTTTGTTTCTAATTTTGATCAGAATCAATGCCTTGATTATGCTTGTAATAGAATATGCCTGGCACTGAGAACATAATTTTAATTTATCCCTTAAGAAGGAAAATAAATCGTTGAGCCTGCATCACTCTACATTCTTGTTATCAGACTGACTTGCATTTTCCTGGAATTGCTCCACAGTTGAGATTGCAACTTAGTGTTTTATTAAATGTTTTTCACATTTAATTTCACTTTAGATTTTCTCTAGCTCTTTTAAACCAAAGTAGGAGTTCAGTTTACTAATTCTTTGAATAGCATAGTATTCAGAGCAGCATCTTGGGCAACAGAAGCATAAGGAGGGCATTGTTAGTGAGTATTCTCTTAGTTGGCCTCACATTTGGTTAATAAAAACAATGGCGTATGTTAGAGAGAGCTGACTTAATATAGCCTATGGGATGGCAATTCAAAGTCCTGCCCTCACAGGTCATAGGGAGGCTAACTGCAGGAGAGGAGATGTTACCTCTCAGAAATCAGTCCTTTACTCTTCTTTCAGGATGAAGAGAACAGGTGCAATTTTGAGGAAGAATGTAAAGAATTTTTTATGATCTAGTTGCCTGAATCAGCATGCAGCAATGCAAATTGATCTACCTGACATATAAATCAAGAAAACGAGCAAACAGACAAGCAAGCAGTTTTGCATGAGATCAGTGACGTGATCTGTTTGTTTGGCCATCTGTTTGGAAGAATGGTCTTGCTCTGCACAGATATGGGAATCAGATGGCTTCTTTCAGCTGCAGGGCACATTTATGGCAGCTTAGAGTGACAGGGTAGTCATGGAGTCAGCATCCTGTCACCTTGTCAGTCACTCAGTGGTTTCAGAGACCCACTTTTTTGGGTGCTCACCAGCAGAGATTCCCTCCTTAAGTCCTCTCATAAGATATGAGAGTCCTCAGGCTCCTGGGGCTAGAGCCAGAGGAAAAATTAAACATCAAAATATTCAATTCCTGCAATAGAGTCAAGCTTTCAAGTGTCAGCATACATAGTGGGATTAATAACATCTGACTTAAGCAATGTTCCTAAATAACAAATGGATCTGGTTATTTGAAAAGAAAGAGTGCCACCAAGGTCACATGAGTGCATGACCAGGAATTTCAGCAGACACTTTTTTCATTAAGCGCTAGAGATTCGCAGACCTTTGAAAGTAATGGAAGTACTGAATTGCCTCCACTTTTATTTCACCTCTTTTCTGATGTGAAAGTCTTCTCTGAAGACTGAGGTGTTGTCTGTTTAGGTGTAATCTCTCTCCAGCATGAAAGTTCCTGAGGAAGAACTGAGGAATACAAGGCACTACGCATCAAAACAAGGAGTGTTATGAGGAAATTGCTTCCTATTAAACTCTTTATGAAATTGAAAAAAGATATCCACATGTTTTTAACTATGCAAAAATGTCAAGGAAAATAAAAGCCTTTGAAAATAAGGCATTTACCTTGGCTAAAACTGAAGAGTGATGTAAAGGAGTTGGATGAATCAGGATGCAGAATCTGGTCAGATGTGAGTACATGATTATATACAGGCTTGAACAAAAAAGTGGTGATTTTTCAAAGCTGAGCTGCCTTAACTCTCTATGTAACTAGTGCTGAGAAGGGAGAATTTCAATGCACCTGAAGATCTCAGGTGCACAATCCCCTCTGAAAAGCTATGGAATTACAACCTTAATTCTAAGGCATTTTTGACTCTCTCTCTTTTTCAATACCTATATACGTAAGACAAAAAGAAAAGAACTTTCTGCAGAATGCCTTACCATTTATGTTTGTGAAACTCAGTTGCCCACAAAAGATTACCCTCTCCTCCCCTGTCTTAGAGAAGAGCCATCCAACCAAGCCGTTTTCTGACTGCTTCTAAGTTCCATTACTTCACTTATCTTTGGCCACTTCGCTTATCTTTGGCCACTTCACTTTAGTCTACTGTAATAACAAGAGCTTTCTTTGATAGAAAGCAACATAAAAAAGACCTCATTTCCTTTTTCTTGATTAATTTTGCATCCCTCAGTACCTATTTACCTTGATAGATCAGAAAATAATTTCCCAAGAAATGAATGAATTTAAATAGCACTTATCTTAAGGAGAGAGTAGAATTGGTGCAATGTTTTTCAGGGTGACATTGTTTGTGGGCAGATTGTGTGTCCACTTTAGTGTTTCAACACAGTGGTTTAAATCTTCAGAAAATGTGTGCCTTGTCAGAAGCTTGAAAAAAAAAAAAAAGGCATCTAATTTGCCTGACTCATGAAGGTTAATGCAGTTAAATAGCCACCCTACATTTATTCCAGACTGAGAGGCACAGACATGTCCTAGTATACTCCCAACCTTATTTAGTAAAAGAAAGTCAGAATTCAACCACTAGAGAAATTACAAATCAGAAGGACAGAAGGATTTTCTTATTTTATCAAAAAGTGGAGTCTCACACAGCAACAAAAAAATTAAGCAGAAGGAGTCAAGAGAATTACTTCAAGCTTGGGCATAGATAATAGGTGATAATTAATTGTTAGGAAAGAAAGAAAGAAAGAATTAGGTTTTTAAAATTCGAAACAACTGAGACAGGTACTCAGAAGATATTCCAGTTTGAGAGGCAGAAATTAAATGAAAATACACAGAATGCGAAAAACAACTGAGAGGAGAAAAAATATTCACCAATAGGAAAAGCTGAGTATTGGATAACATCAGTTCTTACTTACTATCTCTACTGTGTTACTCATTACTACTACAAGGGAAGAATTTGTAAGTAGGTTTTATGTAGAGGACATGCACACAAAAAGGATTTATCCTTTATGTACTTCTATAAGAGTAATCTATAATCCAAATTGTCTTGCAAGCTGCTATTTAGATTTGTGAAAATAATTTTTAAGCAAATATTCTCAGCAAAACAAATCCTGTCTAGGAGTCAAATTGCATTTCTTTTATTTTTATTTTTTAAAGAAAAATTCCAATACCATTCAGCATTAGAAAAAGAAAGAGCATGAGCAGGCAGTAAGAAATGGCAGAGGTAGAGTAGGAGGATTACTTCTTCTACAATAGTTGAGCAGTGTCAAGATTTTCCAGAAGTGAATGGCCGAGGGTGGTTTGGAGCTGCAAAGAACTGAGAGCAGAAATGTTAATTTTGACAGGCAAGTGGTCATGCTGACACTGAAAACTGGTGCCGTCTCCTGGTTTTAGGAAACATAATTAGGCGATAAGTAAATCAATTCACATCACACGATGGTGAATGTGTGTTCCTTTATTGAATTGTTCTGTTTTCCTCGGGTAGCGTGTGTGTCAAATGATGTAATCGTTACCATGGGAACTATACTTGTATAATGAGAAATGTAGAATAAAGCTCTGAGAGATTCTAAAACCCCACCTGGCATGCACATACTATTTTTCTTCTTAAAAAAAAAAAAAAAAAAAAAAAAGTAATAGTAATAAAAATAATGCTCTTCCACTTAGACCCTTAAGTAGCACTTCATTCTTAAAATAGACCTGATAGTGGTGTCACTGTTTCTGGAGTAGGTGTTACCTAGTGTGAGCTCCAGATATATGATCATTTATTTAAAATAAAATTTTTAAAAAGGAAAATAATGAGGAAAAAGTATGAATTCTAGAACTGCTTTAGAAAGATGGATAATATAATGTGCTGTTTCAGAGGCAAAGGAAGTATTTATTTATTTATTAACATTAGAAAAGTGTATCCAATACTCCTCCTCCCTCTGTTCTATTAATCTGACAATCTTTCTTTCTACTGCTGGAAGAAAAGAGGAAAACATTTTCTGCAAAAGCACTTAAAATACCCTTTTGGGAATCTGAATGTTTCACCAAGCCTAATATTTTGCAAATGCTGTAATTTTATGGCAAAATAACATGTTTTATTTTTTATCCAGGGGGAACACTTAAACCACGGTCCTTTTACTTTCTGTTTTTATGCCAGCATACACAGAAATCACGTCTGTATAACTGGTACTGAGAACCAGAAGAAAACCCATAGTTCCTGTTATTTCTTTTTCCTTCTTTGTGTATATATAGATAAGTTGAATCAGATGTGATTAAATAATCTTTAAAATATCTTTTTCCCCCAAAATCTGACTTTACCAAATAATGCACTTCGAAGGATTTTTGGTTTTATTATTTTTTTGAGAACTTTTACATCACTGCTCACTACTTGAAATCTTCTGTGAGCCACAGACAAGTGTCTTTCAAGAAAGTGCACACTAAATGGAAATATAAAAAGATAGACTGCAATGTAGGTCTCCTTCAGGCAGCCTTAAGCCATCACTTAAAGTTTTTTTGATATTTTGGTTTACTTTTGTTTAATATATGGAATACAAATTTTTGTTATAAACTAAGTTTATGTGAAAAATAATTATTTCTCCAGTTCCTTGAGTTCTGGAAACACTGATATTTTATGAAGTCCATGACTAACTTGCGGAAATAAATCTGATGTTTTAATTAGAATATGCTGTACTCCCACAACATCTTTCATCATAAGTACTTTACTGACATTTATTAATTAATGATCTGATCCTGCAACCCTTACTCATCCGCATAATTTTTACTTGTGATTGCAATCATTCAGACCTTTTGCATGAGTGAAATTTACAGAGTGTATGGCTGTTCAGCTGTAAATGAAGCTCATAAACGTATAACCAAATAAGGCTTTAGGAAACTAATTGTAACTTGGCTTGATGGGTGCAGCCATGGGTAAATTAGGCAATTGTGTGACTCAGAATATACCTGGCTGTAGCAATAGAGGTTCAGATATGCTCTCTTCATGCCAGAGCCCTGCTGAACCAGGGTGGCTCCTTATGTTGTATGCAGAACTACTTTTTTAAGAAAACCTGAGGTGTCCCTGAGGAGGCAAAGGGATAAAGAAAAGGAAAAAAGAAATAGGAGCAAAGGAAGAAGGGTAGGTGTGTCACAGGATCAAAAGCATAAAAGCAAGGAAAAACAAGTGCAGCAGCCAAAGAGCATCCACCCTTCACTGAAGATATCCAAGGAGCTGCCTATGAGTGCTCTGTCCTGGGATTTGGCACCAGCTGGGAAGGGAGAAACCTTGCAGTGCCTGTGGCTCCCCACACACCCCTCCATCAAGATTCCTCTTCTTGGTGGGGTGAACCAGCTTGGATGGGGTCAGGGGACTGAGTGAGGAGGTCCTGCAACTCAATGAAGACTTAGAATGTGAGAGTGTAAATAAAAAGGTAAGGAGAAACTGCAGCTACTACCTTGGTGACATGAGCAGGACCCTGACACACTTGGAGGACCTTTGTGTCTGACTTTCCCTCCTTTTGCAGAGAGAAACATTTGGGGAACCTAACAAAAACCCATGCAGAGAGGACATGACAATGATGACATGGAGTTCATTAGATATAAGCTTGCAAAGGTATTTCATTGGCAATTTCATGGCCTGGCTGGATGTTATTCAGCCTGTTCTGGCATCTGGAAGGGCTGCGCAGGCGTTGGATGCACAGGAAAGAGACCTGGGAAGAAGTAGTGAAAGGTAAGCATGATATATTCTCCTTTAGGGCACGTACAAAATAGGAGAGGATTCCTGTATTTGAAGTGTCCTTTACTTCCTTGAGCACATTGTGGGGAAATGCAGTAGATGGACCAGCCCATGGACTATGCAAGCAACACAGAGCCAACCGCTTTCTGCCTGTCATGACCATCCTTGGTACACTGAGAGGGACTCCACTACTTGTGCACAGAGGTCACGCGTCAGGGGTTTGGCTAGAAAGTTTCTCCTTTTGTTGTTGTGGAGGACCTGATCTCTTCCAAAGACTTCTAAGCTTGAGAAGCCTTCAATCAGCTCCGTGCCTCACAAAGTGTCAGCAAAAGCATTGGATTCTGAGTCCAGAGCAAGAAGAGTGGTTTTTAGCCTTTTTTTTGAAGTGGTTTGGATGCATTTATGTAACACTTCTTGCTTATTAAATGGTCTGAATGATTTCAGCAGAACTACTCAAGAGTAAAAATTATTCACTTGACTAAGAGTTTGAGGATCAATCATTTATCAGTAAATGTTGAGAAAATACTTGTTTTTTCACTAAGAAATTCTTGCAAATACAGATCTGGATTCATCCCAGGGAGTATAGATACTTTCCTTACTAAATTATCTAATTTGGGTTGTTGAACAAAACTCCCTCTAGGGAGAGAGAGTTCAAATGGAAAGGATGGCATCTACAGATATTTATTTAGTCCATTACGGTCTAATTCTCTGCCTGGAGAAGCTTCTCTGTCTCTCCTGACAGGAGGGATGCTTCCAGTAATTATGCACCTAACTTATGCACTGCTCTAAAGTGGGCTGAAGCTGAGTCGCCATGCAATCAATTCTATTCCATGTGTCCAGGCCAGCCATGAAAATTCAACTCTTGTAAAAGCTGTTCTCTCTGTAGCCTTTTCTGTAAACTCCCCTGCTTCTTCTGGACCTGGTCATCTATGTTATGACAACCGCTGGCCCAGCTCTGCTGTACCACAGCACCATAACCTTGATTCAGACTTTTGAGGAAATTGTTAAGTGGTGAGAAAGAGCTATGAGAAATTGTAGAGAGAGGAGCTGAGATGGATAAGAAAATTACAGACAGAGGTATGGTTACAGAGATGGGGAGTGTCAGTAGCACAAAGATTCGAAATTAAAACCACCAAAATGGTTGTCCTTAAAAAAGAAAAAAAAATGCAAGCACAAAACAGCCCAAGGAGTTGGTTGGTGTCATTGATGTCAGTCTGTTGCTGATGTCAATGGTCTCCATGGGGGGTGACAGTTTAGCAAGACCAATGGATCAGCAACTAAGCAAAATTTAACATTTTAGAGAGCAGCTGAGGCTGATGCTTCCCCTCCTCGCTAATGCCTGTCTAAGCAGGAAAGACTTTTCAGTGCCTTATCAGGGACAGTGAGCACTCTGATGTTTAACCTAGGAGCTCATTAAACCTAACTACATTTTTCATGTACTGGCCAAGAAATAATTGCTCTATGCCTTTAGCTGCATATAACATACTTGCAAACCTCTTTAAACATGGTTAAATATGCCCAAATAAAATGATCCAAAGAAGGACAGCAACACCTTATATTAAGACTTGATAACTTTATAACAGCAAAAGATAATGGAATAGTCCCGTTAGTTTCTTTAGAATTTTGCATGGTAAGGGTCATACTTATTTTGCCTGAAATTGTCTTGATTCTGCAAGTGCCATGGTTCCTACATTCGTGCTGTATTTGTCAGGAAGTTTTTTCCTTTTCAGTATCAATCTTTTGCAAGTGTTATGAAAGATTGCAAATACCATTGTATTTAGAAATCAGAAAGGATCACTGTCAGTAGAGACATTTGTTTAAAAAATATGCTTTAAGGTAGTAGGAAAAAACTTGTTTATAGCATATTTGTTTTCTGATATAGTACTAGTACTTATATTTATTTTCATTCTTCTCTCTAATCAGATATTCTACCAAATTTAAAATTCTCCTCTCCTCATTCCTTCTTCATATGTGCTTCATGAATCTATGAAGTTCAGATTTCTTTCCTTCTGACTCCCAGCCTTAATTTCTACCAGTTCTTCCAGTTCACAGTAATTGTGAACACAGCTTTTTTTTCTTCTCATTTTGTTGAGACTAAAATTAAAAGGTGGAACCAAAATGGCCAATCACTTATTTTTGGTTATTTTTATGAAATATCATAGTTCATTGCTCACAAAGAAACAGATTGTTTCATTAAGTTCATTTCATATAATATTCACTGAAAATATTTCAACCAGCTCTGTTCTTGAATTGGCACATATTTAAAAAGTTATTTAAAAGGCTGTGTGTCATTCTCTTTCACCTGCCTTCATTTATTTGTTTTTTCATATCATCTTTAGCGAGTTATATGTAATAACTGAAATATGTCAGAGTTCACTAGCCTTTTTCTGCTCTATGTGCTGTAAGAATGATTTCATTTGTCAGTCTGACCTCGGTGCCAGGAAATGTCACGGAACAGATCATCCTGAGTGCCATCACGTGGCACGTACAAGACAAAGAAGGGATCAGGTCCACTCACCATGGGTTTACAAAAGGCAGGTCCTGTTCGATCAATCTGGTCTCCTTCTATGACAAGGTGACCCACTTAGAGGTTGAGGGAAAGGCTGTGAATGTTGTGTACTTAGACTTTAATAAGGCCTTTGACACTGTTTCCCACAGCATTCTCCTGGAGAAGGTGGCAGCTCATGGCTTGGATGGGTGTACTCTTTGCTGGGTAAAAATCTGGCTCAAGGTTGGACCTAAAGAGTTGTGGTGGTTGGAGTCAAATCTAGTTGGCGACCAGTCACAAGTGGTGCTCCCCAGGGCTCAGTATTGGGGCCAGTTCTGCTAAAATATCTTTATCGATGATTTGTATGAGGGGATTTGGTGTACCCTTAGTAAGTTTGCAGATGACACCAGTTGGGTGGGAGTGTTGATCTGCTTGAGGGTAGGAAGGCTCTACAGAGGGATCTGGCCCAGCTGGATCGATGGGCCAAGGCCAATCATATGAGGTTTAACAAGGTTAAGTGTCAGGTTCTGCACTTGGGTCATAACAACCCCATCCAGTGATACAGACTTGGGGGAAAGTGTCTGGAAAGCTGCCTGGTAGAAAGGGATCTGGGAGTGTTGATTGACAGCTGGCTGAACATGAGCCAGCAGTGTGCCCAGGTGGCCAAAAAGGCCAACAGCATCCTGGCTTGTATCAGAAATAGTGTGGTCAGCAGGACTAGAGAAGTGATCGTCACTCTATACTCAGTGTTGGTGAGGCCACATCTCAAATTCTGTTTTCAGTTTTGGATCCTTCACTACAGAAAGACATTGAGGTGCTTGAGAGAGTGCAGAGAAGGGCAATGAAGCTGGTGGGAGTCTGGAGCACAAGTCTTATGAGGAGTGGCTGGGGGAACTGGGGCTGTTTAGCCTGGAGAAAAGAAGACTGTGGGGAGACCTGATCAGTCTCTACAACTACCTGAAAGGAGGTGCAGCACATTTAGCATATACATTAAACTTAATTGTAACTGACTTAACAGCTGCATTTGCCTTTTTCTTGCTCCTCATTCAGTTGTTCTGTAGAGCTGTGCCCATTGGAGCGCACCACCCCTTCTGGGATCCAGGATTTATCCACACACCGTTCCATGCGCTTCATGGAGGGTGTTGGTCTCTTCTCCCAAGTAGCAAGTGATAGGACAAGAGGAAATGGCCTTATGTTGCAGCATTGGAACAGGCTGTCCAGGGAAGTGGTGGAGTCACCCTCCCTAGAGGTGTTTAAAAGACACATAGATGAGGTTCTTAGGGACCATGGTTTAGTGCCAGAGTTAGGTAAATTGTTGGACTCGATGATCTTGAGGGACTCTTCCAACCAAAATGATTCCATGATTACATTTCTTTAGTATTGTATTGACAGAGAATCCTCCTAATTTACCATTTTACTGAAAACTGAAAGCTCTCGGTTTTCATGGCAGAGAGAAAATGCACCTAAACAGTGAGAATTATTAAGAGCCCTGAGTTCTGTAAATGCCATTTCTTTATAATTATAACCTGTTAAATTGTCCTGTATTAAAACCTCAGTTGGAAACATGACTTGCATAAGGTCATGTTAAACTGGTTAAACAACCAGCAAAAATGGTTTTAATGTCAATGTGAAAACAACTAAACCACTCTGAAGTTCCAGCCTTAGCAGAGGAGGGAGAGGAAGAAAGTGGCCTTTCTTCCTTTCACACTCTTTAAAGTAAGTATAAGAATTCCAGGGGCCTTCCACTCTGTAAAAAAGATTGTTGATTAGAGCTTTGAAGTGAAAGTACCCATCTTCGTCCAGAAAATGTATAAACAGGTGTATCCAGTCACTTCAGCTACTTTTTCACTTCATCACAAGAAGAACAAGTACACTATAAAAATCAAGAAAATTCTAGCCACTCAGGCAAAACAGATTAAACAAAACTGCTTAAAAATTTACTGTCCACCATGTCCTTGTAAGAAATTCTTTCCTCTACAAGGCTTGCTAGTCCTGTTATTTCTAGGAAAAAAAAAATCTTCTCTGTCACCTGTAAAGCTTGGCTGTGGGTTTGGTCCATGCTTCATGAAAGCCGTCCTGCTGCTTGTATCTTATGTTTTCAGGAGGTGTTCAAAACCAGTGTAATTTCAGTTCTGCCAAAACTTTTCCTCTTCCTCTGCCTTGCCCTCTCCTTCTCTGGCCTTAAGGACCTGCCTAATACAAACGGCTCTTTTGCAACAGGATGGATTTTCAGTCTGCTCAGCAAGCACTTCTGCCTCACCAAGTGGCCAGGTAGAGGCAGGCAGCTGCATTTGGTGCATCCAGCCTCAGCTCAGTTCAGATGAATCACAGCCTGGGGCATTTGTGAGTCTGAAGCCATACTGCAGGATCTTGTGTTGGATGGATTTCTCCCTGTTTGGCCTATACTGGACCCCAAAAACATCCCTTCAGTGAGAAGGCAGAGGTGCTCTAGAAGAAACAGTAAAGCAATCTCCTCTCCTTAGCATAAGGTCCTGCTTCCTCCCACTGCATTGCCCACTCAGTCCTTTTCTACAAAGCATACAGTGATCACAAAGTAAACTGTGAATAAGCACTATATACCTCTGGTACACTTTATGAATATTTGAACATACATATTATATGATATTTTGATAGAATTTAATAAGAAACTGGTTAAGCAAAATAGGAAATCCAAAATGGGACTCTTTTTTTCTCTTTTTTTTTTGCCCCTTTGTATTAGTACAGTAAGAAGATTGAAAATTTTTTACCTTTTCCATAGTGAAAATTAAATAAAATCAAGAAGTGCCAGAAAAATATTTAGATTTTCATGAAAGCACAGTTTTAAAAGGTAAATCATTATTATTTTTATTGTGTATTATTTCTTGGTGGCTTTCTGAGAGGTTTTGGTTTGGTTTGGTTTACTAAATTATTTGAATAACTTTTACTAACTTGTTTGCAATTAACTTCAAGACAAAAAAAGAATATATCCTTGATGCAGTTTATTTGGACCAATGTTCTACTGATGGCTTTAACAATAATCACAGATACTGTTGCTTTTTTTTTCAAAAGGCATATGAATAACATACATTGAAGATGATTCCATGCATTTTCTGCATCTATAGTCTTAGGCTCATTTCTTTCATTCCTTTGCAAGAAAGATAAACAGATTTTAAGAGAAAAAACTTTGAATGCTTAGGAGAATACTACAGTTTCCTGTCTGGGACCTTACAGAAGTGGAGAATGAAACACTTTCCCTGTCCAAACATATGTGTTGGTAACTGTGGCAGTAGAATGGGACGGTTGGAGCATGCAGAGAAAATTACTTCATTTTCATAAACCAGAATCCTCTGTTTGCCATTCTAGAGAGAAATCCCAAACCAAGACTCATTTTTTTTCAGCTTAACTTCCTGTCAGAACAACTGAAATAGATTGAAGAGTAAGTTTAAAGAAATGAAACCAGAATGGGGGGCAGGGGGGGAAGCTAGATTAATTTTGGGCAAAAGAGAGGAAGAAAAAAACCCCACAATTAGTGCTCTAAAACACTGCATGATCACTGACTAATACAACTAAAGGATTTCATAAATGTCAGTACTCTGAACCCAGAGTGACCAAGTATAATACTTTTGACAATACATTTTTGAAATATATGTTTGGTACACTGTGCATGTTTGGTGAGTCCTTCTCTCAGAGGAGAAAGCTGCATCCATACCTTTGACATAAAAGTTTGGTGTCCTGAATATATACTGAAGTTGTCTGGTGCTACACAGTTACTTCCTACAACTCTGGAGCTACTCTGAGCTTGAGTAGATTAATACATTGTCAATGAAATCAACAGATCTCTGACAATTTACATCAGGTGAGATTCCAAGATTGCTGGAGGGAAGAGAAATTACACAGGTGTCTCAGAAAGTAGAAAGAAAAATAAGAAAATGGAATTCACTTGAGGGCACATTGGAAACGTACAGAACTGATTCACTTTGTTCCTCACCAGGTTCCTACAGAAACGGTTGAAGTGCATTACAGCAACTGTTGTACATTTATGCAGGACCAAAAGATCATCTAGTCCAATCCCCCTGCTGGAGTAGGAACACCTAGATGAGGTTACACAGGAAGGCGTCCAGGCATCCACAACCTCCCTGGGCAGCCTGTTCCAGTGTTCTGTTACCGTCACTGTAAAGAATTTCTTCTTATATTTAAGTAGAACCTCCTGTGTTTCAGTTTGTACCCATTGCCCCTTGTCCTATCATTGGTTGTTACCGAGAAAAGCCTGGCTCCATTCTCATGACACTCACCCTTTACATATTTATAAACATTAATGAGGTCACCCCTCAGTCTCCTCTTCTCCAAACTAAAGAGACCCAGCTCCCTCAGCCTTTCCTCATAAGGGAGATGCTCCACTCCCTTAATCATCTTTGTGGCCCTGCGCTGGACTCTCTCCAGCAGTTCCCTGTCCTTCATGAACTGAGGGGCCCAGAACTGGACACAATATTCCAGATGAGGTCTCACCAGGGCAGAGTAGAGGGGAAGGAGACCCTCTCTCAACCTACTAACCACCCCCCTTCTAATACATCCCAGGATGCCATTGGCCTTCTTGGCCACAAGGGCACAGTGCTGGCTCATGGTCATCCTGCTGTCCACCAGGACCCCCAGGTCCCTTTCCCCTACACTGCTCTCCAACAGGTCCTTCCCCAACCTATACTGGAACCTGGGGTTGTTCCTGTCCAGATGCAAGACTCTACACTTGCCATTGTTGTATTTCATTAAATTTTTCCCTGCCCAACCCTCCAGCCTGTCCAGATCTCACTGGATGGCAGCACAGCCCTCTGGCGTGTCAGCTACTCCTCCCAGCTTGGTGTCATCAGCAAACTTGCTGACAGTGCACTCTATTACCTCATCCAAGTCATTGATGAATATATTGAATAGTACTGGTCCCAGTACTGACCCTTGAGGCACTCCACTAGATACAAGCCTCCAACTAGACTCTACCCCGTTGATCACAACTCTGGCTTCTTCCCTTAAGCCAGTTTACAGTTCACCTCACTACCCGATCATCCAGACTGCACTTCCTCAGTTTAGCTGTGAGGATGCTGTGGGAGACGGTGTCAAATGCTTTTCTGAAGTCAAGGTAGACCACATCCACTGCTTTGCCATACAGTTACCGATTAACAGAAATTAACAGAACCAGTTTCAACAAGTTTACGTTTCTTTATTTGTGACTTGCAACCAAATACAAACCAAATTTTTCATAAACAAAACAGTAGAAAATGAGGAGATGGCAGTCCTTTAGGGTCAATTCCTACCATACACAGTGTTTGCACACTCACTAATTTCAGCAGCCACAGTTCTGGAAAACAGACCTCCAGCAATGCAATTAACACTCTGCTCTTTCAATTTATTTCAAGGGGTTCCTTCACCTCCTTGCCAAACACTCTCACCAAACCTGTCGGGAGAGAATTGTTCACAACAAAAACTAATGAAAACTTTAACCCTTGGACACTGCAATTTGCTTTATAGCTTGGCCTAGTTATATTGCCTTATCCTTTCTATTAATAGTCAGAAAACTGCTGTATGATGTTGTGGAAGCAGAGCAAGCTATTTTGTTCACTTGAAAACGTACATCTATAATTGGTCAACTGAACATCTTACTAGGGGAAAAAATCACTTGGTGTCCAGTACCATAATTTCTAAAGTCATTTTATATATGCTAAGGTAGATATATCACTTGGCCTCCAGCTGGATCAACATGGTACAGGTCTTCCATTGCTCCTGTGCCATATCTGCCAACCCTGTTTATGTTTCTCTTACTCTATGGAGTATGAAATGGCAGGGGCTGCCCAGAGGTAGGCAAGGACATTAATTCCTGTATCTCCATCAATTATAATCAGACCTTAGACATCAAGCTCATGTGCAGATACAGTTGTATCACAGACAGTAATTTGTGCATTTGCATCTTCACTTGATGCCCAAACACACACAGCACTAAGAGGATTTCAAAGGAAATAGTACAGACATCTGGAAAGACTAGCATAGAAGTGCCTTCCCACAGAGCAATTTGATTCAAACCCAAATGCCTGCTAGTTTAAAGCAAGTTGAAAGACTTGTGGTTGACTTAACCTACATCTGAGAGTGACTAATGAGTCTGCTAACCTAATTGAGAACAGAAAAGATGTGGCCTGGAGAGTCACAAAATAAGACTCAGTTAATGGTCAGGACAATGATAACTGGGGTCTCCATAAACCTTAAAAAACCTGGTTTCAGTTCAGTTTTAGACAGTGAGTAGACCTCTGTGTGTGAGCTAGGCACTAAGCTTCTTTTATAGCCAATGAAGAGAAATACAAACATATAGGGCACAGTTCATCTTTCCTAGTTTATTAGTCTACATTATGTTGAAATAAATTTCTTCCTAACAGTGTCTATTTCTCTTCATTGGCAATAAAAAGAACCCAGGGCAACCTGTTTGAATTCAGGCATCTACATTTGATCAGAGGACTCCCACCTGGGTGTCTGTAGATAATAGTGTGTCTTAGATCAGAGAGAAGCTCTGCACCACCTGCTCCAGACAGGCTTGTCTGAAACTCCAGCTCCACCAGAGGTAGCCTTTATCGGCATGCCAATTACAGGAACAGCTGTATTTGTCCTTAAATTTGCCCTGTAGCTAGAGGTAGCAAATCCCACCCAGTTATCTCACTATTATTACAAATATTTTAAAACTGCAGCACCACAAGCAGAGAAAGTGCAGACAGATTAAATCAACGACATTAAACAAACAAATAAATAAAAAATTAGTCACTTGTTCCCTTCAGCCATCTCACTAAAATTTGCCATTGTACAAAAGACCATGTGTTGAAAAAAGTATTATCAAGAGGGGATTTGAGAAAATATTAAGCAGCCAAGGAGACTTGGAGCAGGATTTAGAGTTCATATTAATTACAGCTAATGCTACCAACAAACATAACACAAAGCAAAGGGGAATGAGTGTCGAGGGTGGTGAAAAAAATATGCAGAATATTATCTTGTTTTGCTATCAGGAAAGCATTCAGCAAAAGGTATTGTTTCTGCTGTCATTGCAGTCAGTCTCTTAGCAGCCTGAAAGTTTAAACCTGCTAGAAGATATCCAGCTTGTTGTTTGGCAACACAGGTTGCCACGGCAACAGAAGCCAGTGACACTTATCCTTCTTCTTGATGGATTCTGCCACTAAAATACAGAAATCAGGGTCCTGAACTGACCTGGTGGCTCTTTTGAAATTGTATTTTCATGCCATGAAATCTCTATCTCATAATAAAGCACAGAGGTATTCTGAAATATTAAAAGTGTTTATTTTTGCAACACATTGATAAGTTGTAGTTCATTTCATTTGTTTTGATGATCACAGAATCACAGAATCACAGAATGTTAGGGATTGGAAGGGACCTCAAAAGATCATCTAGTCCAATCCCCCTGCTGGAGCAGGAACACCCAGGTGAGGTTACACAGGAAGGCGTCCAGGCGGGTTTTGAATGTCTCCAGAGAAGGAGAATTCACAACCTCCCTGGGCAGCCTGTTCCAGTGTTCTGGCACCCTCACTGAGAAGAAGTTCCTTCTCAAATTTAAGTGGAACCTCTTGTATTCCAGCTTGAACCCATTACCCCTTGTCTTACTGTTGGTTGTCACCGAGAAAAGCCTGGCTCCATCCTCGTGACACCCACCATTTATATATTTATAAACATTAATGAGGTCACCCCTCAGTCTCCTCTTCTCCAAACTAAAGAGACCCAGCTCCCTCAGCCTTTCCTCATCAGGGAGATGCTCCACTCCCTTAATCATCTTTGTGGCCCTGCACTGGACTCTCCCCAGCAGTTCCCTGTCCTTCTTGAACTGAGGGGCCCAGAACTGGACACAATATTCCAGATGAGGTCTCACCTGGGCAGAGTAGAGGGGAAGAAGAACCTCTCTCGACCTACTAACCACTCCCCTTGTAATACACCCCAGGATGCCATTGGCCTTCTTGGCCACAAGGGCACAGTGCTGGCTCATGGTCATCCTGCTGACCCCCAGGTCGCTTTCCCCTACACTGCTCTCCAACAGGTCCTTTCCCAACCTATACTGGAACCTGGGGTTGTTCCTGTCCAGATGCAAGACTCTACATTTTCCCTTGTTATTTTTCATTAAATTTTTCCATGCCCAGCTCTTCAGCCTGTCCAGGTCTCGCTGGATGGCAGCACAGCCCTCTGGCGTGTCAGCCACTCTTCCCAGCTTGGTGTCATCAGCAAACTTGCTGATAGTACACTCAAGTCCCTCATCCAAGTCATTGATGAATATATTGAATAGTACTGGTCCCAGAACTGACCCTTGAGGGACTCCACTAGACACAGGCCTCCAACCAGACTCCGCCCCATTGACCACGACTCTCTGGCTTCTCTCCTTCAGCCAGTTTGCAGTCCACCTCACTACCCGATCATCCAGTCCACACTTCCTCAGTTTAGCTGTGAGGATGCTGTGGGAGACAGTGTCAAATGCTTTACTGAAGTCAATGCTTGGATGGATGTTTGGAAGCTTGACATGCTGGTCAAAAGAATACTGAAAAGGCTACTGCTATTCTTGCATGAGCCCCTTTCTCTTGGTAAAACCAGGTAACATGTATAAATCATAGAGATGCAAATCGCCCTGTAGTTAAATATTTAAAATCTATTTGTAACATGTTGCACAACGAGAAGTATATATGGGAAACCAGCAACAGTTTTTGGTGTATAGTTTGTGATGTTTAAATAATGGCTTCAAGAGATACTGCTTTATAATTTTGGTTTGATACAAACAAAAAAACATTCAGTGAAGCGTAGAAAATATCTTCAGGGAACATGTGAAAGAGAAAAATATCGGAACTAGAATCCTTCCTCCCAGTATAAAGAAACTCTCAGTTTGCTCGACATCAGGGAACAAACAAAACTCTCACTCCTTTCTCTCCTAGGCCTAACTTTGCACACATTCCCTCTTGTTTAAACCCCATGAGTTTTTTCTTTGTGAGTCATTACTCAGTTCGAAGTAGAAATTCTTTTGAATGTGCCTTAAAGCTATTCTCCCATTGATCTGCACAATGGCATACCTCCCATAGCAGATGGTCTCACTTGTCTTTTAACAAATGTCCCAAATGTTTCCATCTTCTTTCTGGATAAATATAGAGAGAATATGATTGTTGAATCTGATTAATTTTGTAATTTGTTATAAATTCTAACATTTTTATTAAGGCATTTACTTTTGAAGGTATTCCAATGTCTTTACATACTGAGAGGGAAATCAGGCTTTTACATCTTTAGGTTAATATATGATAACATTTGACTTGAAGATTCAGAATTTTGTCTTCAGGTTTTAAAATTTTCCGTAGTCTTACTCAAGATAATAATTGCTGTTTCTCTCTTGCCAGCTCATAACATTATACAATTCTGAAGAAAAATACTCACAGTATCAGATGCATGGATACAGCCCACATTCCTGACATCAATTGATTCACTCTGTGTGAGAGCTAAGCATATTGATGAAAAGTAGTTTACTGTAATGTGAAGAAAGCAAAACTGTAGCAAACAGCAAGAACTATATATGCGCTACACCCAAACTATTTATTGAAAACGAGGCCACAGGCACCATATATCTCCTTTGCCAGTCTCAAAAACTGAAGGTGCTCTTTTCTCTAGAAATGAGGCTTCATCACTAGCACCTACCTGGTTTTAGTTCCAAAAGTAAATACAGGGTCATAATGCAATGAGAAAGAGAAGTTACAATTAATGTCACAGACTGGGGACTTATGCATTAGGAAAAAAGAAAAAAAGAAACAACAAACAACACAAAATCTGTAAATTCAGTCCTAAACTGCAGAATGGAATACTTGGAAAATGTATTTAAGACATACATAGTAACTAAGAAGAGTAATAATATAGAAGTCTAAAATAAAACCAGAATTAAGTAGAACTTGGAAACCGTAGAGTAGCCAGTCTAGCCTCCAATGGTGCAGCAAACTTTGAGAGAAAGTCTAAGATGATAATGAGCTCTCAGAGAAAATTTAATAGTTAAAATCTGTCCAGGTAACTTCTCCTTTTCTTTCCCAGTTAAATTTTCTGTTCGCTGGCATTTTTTTCAGCTAGAAATGTTCTAAAATGTTACTATTTTTTTTTTTTAATATTTACAACTGTTCTTTTTCAATTAGTAAATCTTGAACATTTTTATACTTCCTTTTATTTTGCCTCCTCTTTGTAAATCTGGCTAATCGTGGGCTCCCTATGGATCTTTATTATCACTCCATTTATGACTGTGTGACGCTATGCCTAAAGGTTCAGCCACTACAGCACAGCACTTTGATAAATGCAGTTTACCATTCAATTTTTTAGCTCAATGCAGCTATTTAATGTAGATCCTGATCTTTGGCTTCACGATTTAGATTTGCTCACAGATCAGGGTAGCTGGGTACCTATAATTTAGAAGAAAACGACAAAGATATAAAGACATATTTTTAGAAGAAAGCGTAAATTATTCTTCTCTGATTATATCAAATAATGAATGACTTAATCATCTAGAAAAGCAGTTATTAATTTTCCTGTGTATCTTTATTTGTTTCTTACATCTGTATTTTCTCCAAGTAAGTTTCAGTAGTCTTCATAGACTGGAAATATTATATTCGTTTATGTAAACACCTATTTACAATCACTTGGCTCATTGGTCTTTTCTTTCCAACATTAAATAAAATGTTAAATAAGTGAAAAGAAAACATCTTATGTAATGCATGGGCTGATCATAGCATTATGTAAATATTTTTATTATTTTAAACAGACATATATGAAAGTTCAAGGAAACTTTTTGAAGACTTTGACTAAGCAAAATATTACAGGTAGATAAAATGGGAAAGTTGCATTCATGGATTTGAAGATGTAAATATAAAGGCTACTTTTTGTTTAGGAGGTGAAATAACTGTTTTATTATTTTGCTCAGTATTTTTGACCATTGTGTATCAGTTAAAACATAACAGAAACTAGAAATTGTTATTCAAGAATATGAAAATATTAGATTTACTTCAATAATAGAAGGTCTGAATTCTGAACATAAAATTACAAACTAATCATTATTCCTTTCAGATATAGAAAAATAAGGCTAGAGTAGAACAAAAGAATAACATTTTAATCTGATCTCACCTAGCTACTAATTGTGCAACTGTACTGACTTGTAGGTATAACGTAGATCAACTACTGGAGAATTTGTTTTTATAGAATAGCTACAAAACTTGGTTTTCAGGCTGAGCATTATTTGTTTTGTTCATTAAGAAAACTCCACTACTTTCAAATTCTGATTTTCATCAGAATAGTTGCTATGTCTCTAAATCTACTTTAAATGCACTAAGGATAGAACATGATTCCTGAAAACCTTTAACAATTTTTTAAGTCTCACTTTGTTTCCTATACATAAACTTACACATATGTTCCTGTTTTCACAAATTGGCCATAATATAAGCATGTCCTTGCTTTAACACTGACCTTACTGCTATTTAATCAGTAGTCATACTAATCTCAGTGTATTTTGTTGTCCACTTCAGTGACCAGTGCTCACATGACATTACTATAACAGGTAAAATTTTGATACTTTGTGCATCACTGGACTACCATAAAGTAAATAAAAAGCAATTAGCAGAAGTTGATGGGCTAAAGTAAAATTTTCTGATAGTAAGTTGTCTGATAGATGTTGAAGTTTGCCACGCCCAGCAGTCATTTCGATCAGAAGGCAGCACTCTTGAGTTTAACTGCTAATAAATTTCTGAGCATACATTATCCTATTCATGAAGACTTTGTAATGTTCAACATACATGAGACTAGTAAGACACACAAAATAAAGTTTAATAGTTTGAAAGAGCTAGACAGGCTTATGCTCTTCAATAGCACAAGTTTTATATGCATGTAAAGGTCTGCTACAAACCTAAAGAAAACATGATCTTTGAATTGCTTGTGCTCTATAATAATGCAGAGAAAGATGAAGAAGGGATCATAACATCTAAACATATATTTACAACTGCAGCTTTTGTAATCCAGTCTCTCTGACGGTCTCTCCCCTGGGCTTTTCAAGTGGAACATCCGTTGAGGGATTTTATTCTGATAATGCAGTGCTCTTAAGGCTGTGGATATATTAACTATAGGTAGCACTACTAAAATATTGTGTAAAGTTCAATTCTAACACTGAAAAAATCCCTCTTCAAAACAATTTTTTGAACTTTTACAGCAGAATATAATATAATTCCTTCTTCAACACCACCAGACACAGTTACTGAAAGTAAAAATCTGTGGGATGAACATTTTGTTTAGAAAACTTAAGATCAGAGAATCATAGAATCATAGTATAATTTGGGCTGGAAGGGACCTTCAAAGGTCATCTAGCCCAACTCCCCTGAAATGAGCAGGGACCTTTTCAACTAGATCAGGTTGCTCAGAGCCCCGTCCAGCCTGGCCTTGAATGTTTCCAGGGACAGGGAATCTACCATGTCTCTGGGCAACCTGTGCCAGCATTACTCTACCCTCATTGTAAAATTTTTTTTCCTTATGTCTAACCTGAATCTCCCTTCTTTTAGTTTAAAACCATTACCCCTTGTCCCGTCATAACACACTTTTCTAAAAAGTCTGTCCTCATCTTTCTTATAGGCTCCTTTTAAGTACTGAAAGGCAGCAATGAGGAGTCTCTAGAGCCTTTTCTTCTCCAGGTTGAACAACCCCAACTTTCTTGGCCTGTCCTCAGAGGAGAGGTATTCCATTCCTTTGATCATCTTGGTGGTCCTCCTCTGGACCCTCTCCAACAAGTCCATGTCTTTCCTGTTCTGAGGGCTCCAGAGCTGGATGCAGTACTCCAGGTGGGGTCTCACCAGAGCACAGCAGAGGGGCAGAATCACCTCCCTAGACCCATGCTCCTTTTGATGCAGCCCAAGATACGATTTGGCTTCTGGGTTGCAAGCGCACATTGACAGCTCATGTCAAATCTTTTATCCACCAGTACCCCAAGTCCTTCTCCACAGGTTTGATCATGCTAATTAGATGTCCATGAGCAAAAGAAAAGGAATAAAGAAGGTGGAGGGAATAAAGGCAATAGAGTGATTATTCTGAAGCAATATAAGTGGTGTTGTATTAGCCCATGTTGAAAGCCCACTTGGAATGACTAGGGCCATGGTAACCACATTCAGCCAGAGTTTTCTTTCAGCCTTAGTTACTCTAATAAACATTACGACTCACTTGAGTACAGCTGATCCATGTATTGTTTGAGTTACACTAAAACAGTTACTGAAATTTAATTTTAGAAACTGACCTACAAATAGACAAGTGATAATAACTGTTTTATTTTCCTGTGAGGTGTATAATAGCATTTTGTGTAAGTGAATTGCCCATTAATAGGCTCAACATGCTAGTTTTGACCCAGTGTAAACAAGACAGCTTCTTAATTATAATTTATCTAAGTGTATTGAATGTAATATAAATTAATGTGCTGCATTTAACAAATGGTATTAAAACTAATAATAAAAAAAGGATTTGATGCTGGCAAGAATTCAAGATTATTCTTTTGAACCTTTTGAAAACTGCAAATTGTTACAAGTTTACTACAAATTAGATCTTTATAAAAAACTAGTATGAAATAAATTTATTAGGTGTCTCTAAAGTATATATATATTGATACATTTTTAAATCAAATGTTTAATTTATTTATATATAGATACATTTTTGGTCTTCTTGAAGGATATTAAACTTATATAACAGGATCTATATGCATTAATAACATATGTTGTGAATGCTTAAATTCTATTAGTTATGTGTAATATACAGTATCCTGTTGTATCATTGTTTCTTACACAAGAAGATTTCTGATACACAAATGTTCTCATCTATTTTCCCATCAATAAGAAATATTTGTTTATGACTCTTGCTTTTTTGTTCAAGAAAGAGCATATAGCATCTCTACCGTTAGCAGTATGTTATCATTATTACTCACATATAGATTAAATATTTGGTGCAAAATTTTGAACATATTTAGACATATGATTTATTATTTTAAATTTCTACAACATGTAAAACTCTGTCCATAACAGAAATGGACACTTATGTCAGGACAGATTTCTGTAAAATAATTAACATTTTGAGCAGATTTCAGTTGCCTATACACAGGGATATATATATATAAATATATACTCTTTTATTTTACCTGACCTGTAATTTGAGATATCATGTTTTTTTCTGAACATCATGCCATACCTGTTAAACCTGTGCATTTATCTCAGACTTCCTAGAGTATCATAAATGGCACTAGTTCTTACATAATTATTGAAGTGATGATTCACATCCCTGCTCAGCAGAGTGACTGGAAAGCAGGCTTTAGTTTCTGAAGGGTAGGTGGCTAGAGTAATTTGTGATGCCCTGGAGGATCTGAAATGAGATAGGGACTTAGATTAGGTAGAAAAAAAATATTTGACTTGCAGGAAAACTGTGGTCTACTAGAACATTGTCTGGAGGCCAGTTGTTATATTCTGTGGTGCCTTCAAAAGGCACCAAATGCTCAGGCTCAGCAGCTGTAATGACAGCTTGGACAACCATCTAACACTGACATTGTAGACACGTTTACCTTTCTGGCTCTAGAACAGGGTTCTGTTCTGTGCCTAATACTATGCTATTTATGTGTAGCATAATGTCAGAGTTGTAGTCATCTCTGGTTTTTTTAAAAACTGTTAATTGAGACTGAGGTCATATGAAAAGCCAAGTTGTCTAAATTCAATTTCAGTTGCAGGAATTCAGCATCTTGTCTGAGTGGAGTACTGAAAATCAGTAGTCATTCATTCAAAAAAGATTTTAGGGTATCACAGTTCTCTGAGAGCTGGGGAGACACACATTGTGTTTTCTGAAACGAGCAAGCAGTTCTTCGCTAATTAGATTACTTTCCACTGACCTGAGAACATTCAGACAACATATGGTGATGACATGCTGGTGTGTTCAAAAGGTATGCTATAGGTTTTCCACTCACATGCAGCTTTCCTGACAACAAAATAGACCAAAAAAAAAAAAAAAAAAAGGAAACCAACTAAATTATAACATCTTTTAACTTGTTGTTAAGTTCTTTTTTTTTTTTTTAATTTTAATACTTCTTTTATTTTACAGAGGAGAAAGTATGGTTTGTCCAGAATTAATAGGATTACCTGGCAATTCCTTAATTCACTGTCTCTGTTATAGGAGGGAGGAGTTACTTAAAACGTTTGAAAATAAATTAATTATTATCTCAATGGCTACTTTTGGTCTATTTAGAGCCATATGGGTACAGCATGTATACATATATAAGATACACTTGTTTTATAAAATAATCATTGATTCAGTGAGAAATCACTTCATGGCCCCTCACTACCTTTCAGTCATGGCTTTACTGTAACCCTCTTGGGTTCTTGGAATGAGAATCAGGTTGTGAATTTAACCTCTAACTTTTTCACTTTGTTTTGTCAAGGACTAATGTTACTGCAGTTAGCATTACAGTGTGCATAATATGATAAAGCTCACTTGTTCATTTCGTAATTAAATGCCACCCTGTTCATTTCTCCACCCCCCTCTGCCCATTTCTCCTTGCATCTACCAAGTACTTGAAAAAATCATGGACCTTTGAATGTTGTAACTTTTTTTTTTATGCCCAAGGCTTGCATGGTCTTAACAGTTGCAACTATATTTGTATTTATGCTTTGATTAAGCTGGTTACAGTCCTAGCACTGTCTTTAAAAAGCCCATCTTACAGGCAATCAATACGAAAATACATCAAAGTAAACTCTTTGGATGCCATAAAAAGAGAACTTCCCCAGTAAAAGAAAAGCCTGAAAAAATGGTATATTTTCTGTAAAGCAGAGGAGATTTTCCATATGCTTCCAAAGCTACCCTAACGCAAATCCACTTTTGGCATTTAGTTTTGGTCCTAACAAATTTTGCAACATGCTTTAGTTTGGCAGTTAAAAGTAATGCTTGTTGCTTAGTATTTTCACAACAACTGCTATCACAGGGATCAAACTGAATAAGTACCTGTAAAATTAATATTTTTGATTCATTTCTTCTGGTTTCATAAGGCTGCTTTGCCTGCACCTGGTAAATCTTTTCCTCTTCTCTCAGTAAATCAGTTCTCTGTTCTGATAAATTGATGTCTGGCTAACTACAGGATTGTACTGTAAGTGACCCATCTATCACCTTTTTAAGTCTAAATTTCACGTAATTTAAAAATAGAAGATGGAGTAGAATGACTAAAAGATACATGGCATCAGGACTTCGTTTTTGTCAGACTGCTTCTTCAAGAGGAATCTGTATTTTGGGGAAACCAAATTAAATCTCTATATATCTCATTTGTAAACAGAAAGTATTTTCTCTCAAACAATGAAATGTGGATTGCCAGAAGCAGGCATCAGGATGTTACTGAAAAATTCCCAGCAGAGCTAAAGTTTCACTCAGAGGCTTACTCCTCAAAGCAGTCTCTGTAATTCCAGAAATAGATCTGCTAGTGGCAAGCTAAAGAAAGTTAAATGGTTTCTGAAGTCACATTTAAAATATAAACAAAATGTGGAAAAAAAAAAAATAAAAAATTACGTAAGGCACTGTCAAGAAGTATCCCTACTAGCTGTTAAAGTACAGTTTTAAAATTATATAAAGTACAACAAAGTGAAAAAAATCACTACTTTTAAAGTCTGATTCAGCTCCCAACAAATAATTTGAAACTGTGGTAATCTGTATTACCATGTGCAAAATAAAAATAACTCTTCTTTCAACAAAGAAGATAATAATTCTTCTAAGATATGAGGTGAACTACAGTGAGTATACTTGGATATCACCATCTAGTCAATTATGCTAAGTGTCAGGCTAGATTCTGTGGTCTGGCTAAATTTTTTAACAGGTGAGTAAGGGAAGAGATAGAAGTAAATGCCCTCTGCAAACTGGTGTAAAGCTGAGGCTGAAGCCATTTCTACTTAGTATGATATAAGAACTCTTAAAGGGAAATGTAAAGTTCTGCTCAGGATAAGCTACTTCCTTATTTTGAGAAAGTTTAACGTTTGGGATGTTTTCTGTTTTAATTCACACTGAAATGTTGCAGATCAGAGCCTTAAGAAAGAGATTAGTAACTGCCGTCAGTGATAAATACCTTTTTTCTATGGGTGAGGAGCTGTTTGTCAAGAAATACCCAGCAGTCAGCTGGATTTAAAAAATGCAGAACTTCAAAATCCTTGAACGCTAGCCAGATCTAAAGAACTTAACTTATGTGGGGCTATCAATTCTCTTATAAAATGTAGATTTTCCTGTATTTTGCTTTCAAATCCTGTATCCCAAAGAAAAGGTTCATATAGGACAATTATTTGGCCTGTATTTTCTCTTCCTTGGCATTTATTTGATTAAATCATAGAACAGTAGATAGAATTGTTGAGGTTGGAAGGGGTCCCTGGAGAACACAGGCACAAGTCCTGAACACTACTGTATTGCCCATTGTTCCTTGTGGGTCACCTTTACGTCTAACCTATAGGAAAAACTAATTAGAGCATTTGTCATAAATATCATCACTCCATGTACTTTCTGTTTCTGGGCTATAGAGAGACATTTCCCTGCATTTAGAATTAACAGCTACCTTTTGCAGGCCTCAAAGACTTAAGGTATATTATATAGTAGACAGGAAAAGGCAGTGTCTTGGAGCACTGAGGAAAGATCCAAACTCCACTATCTCATTAATTTTAGTCCATGTGTAATAACCTATGCTACAAGCTATAATGGTCTCTGAGTTGGGGCTTGCTCATTGACAATCTGAAGATGATACCACTTTGATAAAATATGCAATCAGATAGATGAAATGGGCCAACATGATTCTGTAGCATAGCAGACACCATAAGATAAGGAAAGAATAGTTCCATTAAATTCACAAACATTTGAGACTTAGAAATAATAGGACAGCAGGAATAAAAACTAATCGTCTGTCCACTCGGAGTGGATGTTGTAACCACTAGGTACTGTGCAGTCTTGCTTCCTCTGTGACTAAACAGATACACAAGGACTCATTGCAAAATGGAGTAGCTCCAGTCAGGCTCTAAAATACCCAGCCAATGAACATTTGGTGAATCGTAGGTGCGGCAAATCACGTAGATGATGAGTACCTACCAGACCAGTGTTCTCAGAGTGTAGGTGGCAATGCTTATTCACTCTCGCAGAGATTGTAGCCATCTTCAGTGCATTATCCAATATATAGATCAATAATATAGATTAAAGTAATCACAGAGATGACCTTTAACCAATAATTAAAGAAATTAAAACTATGCAAGATAATTTTTATCCTACTAACTGCAGCTATGCCTGGGAATCATAGGTGGAGCTTCTCTTTCCAGCTCTGTTTTTGGATTGCTGGTTGACTTTGGGCTTTGACTAACTACATTTCTGCTCTTGTCTTCAGTTTCCTGTTCTTTAAATGGCAAAATGATGCTGCTATCAGTCAAAAGAATAAGCTTTGAACTACCTGTTTAATAAGTTTCCTGTTGCGTATAGAATTTTCACTTACGGAATTCTTACATTTATCAACAATATTATCTCTTATTGCAAATTTATCAAGAAGTCTATGTGGATTGCATTTGCAACCATAATGGTTGTTACAAAGCAGAAGTTCTCACAAACAAATGTGGGGGTTCTAGAACTTAAATAAGAAGCAATGGAAGATTTTGGCACCATATGAATTTGAAAAAAAAATTGATGTGCTAGAATCAAAGCACCAGAGAGGTTTGTCTGTTAAAAGAGTGAAGAATTAATAGTCCACACAGATAGGTAAAATAGTTCAGGGTCTTGTCAGTATGCAGACTGAAGGACACATTACTATCACCTTGTAATGGTATTTATTTGCAAGCACTTAAAATATTACAAGTTTATAAAACAAAACAAAATTACAGAGTACATTCTGAGAAAAATGACAGATAGTGCTAGGTTCTAATCTAAACTCCATAGTAAGATAGTCATTACACATTGAAAAAAAAAATATTTTTATTTTTGAGAATTATTATTTAGGGTTCTTTCTTGTCTATCTTTGGATATTAAACAAGAAAGTGTTTCAATGTGGTCTGTACTAGCTAAATCATAAGTTGTTCTTTACCTTCAGAAAGTATGATACAAGTTAATGCCAGAAAAGTAAATTGATTATGACAGATGTACAATCTTAGAAACAAGGGAGCCTCTACTTTTTAACTCAACAATATCAATAAGAATATGGTACACCAATACCTTATTAATGCACTTGACTGTATGAGTTTCACATATAAATATCTCTGCAAATTTTCAGATGGTAAACTCAGTACTTCTTTCAGAAAAAAAAAAAAAAAAAAAAAAGTCTCGCATTATTGTGCTTCTAATCACCCAGCACTGTATTTGATTTTAAAATATTACCTGCCACTTCAGACAAAACAAGCTATATGGAACAAAGAGTTTTCAGGACGTAATGTTCACATTCTGGTACTGTGATTTACAGCCTATAAATAGGAAATTTCAGGAAATTTCAAGAGCTAGGCATCTAAAATCTTAAAATTCTCATTTTCTTAGGTCTCTTGGACAACTCAGATCTAGATGTTAGAGCAATTCAAACAAATATGAGTCATTTTAGTACTCTCTGGTTGAACTATTTCACTACCTCAAAATAGAAATTTGTTATTAAAGGACTATAATGAATGAATAAATCTAAATTAATTCCAGACTCAATCAGTTCTCCTTAAAGAAGCCCCTTATTTCTTTACTTCTTTCATTGTCATCTTAATTAAAATAATTTTTTTAAAAAAAACAAAAAAGTCTTGATTGACTCCTTGCTTTTTTGAGGAGTACTACATAACCAATAAGAACAGCTTATTATTTAACTTTTTTTGATGTATCCATGGAAAAAATAAAAAAAACCCAAACTATCCTCAAGCATGGAGTTCACTTGAAAGCAGTCCCCCTGATTTTGACCCTGAAAATCTCCCCGCAATGTTAGAAGCCTATCATTGCATACCATTTATTTTTTGCAGCTTATGATTTTGTAGTAAATTCAAAGGGCAATCTGTTGCTGCAGCCTTAACCAGTATAACTGAGTCTGGTGGTGCTGGATTCTGTATTATTTGAAGCCGAACTCTCAGCTACTGTAAATTGATCTTCCTAGGCAATATCTTTTCTCATATGGAAATGCTTCAGTGACTTTCTTTTCCTCTTGATTTTCAGGCTGCTACATATACATGGCACATTTTTTTTTAATGTTCTTTCAATATATAGTCCCTCTCACATAGCACCAAAAGCAAGCAACTTCACAGCTTATCTATGGTGTTTGAAATTCTTTTATTTTGTCCATTTCCGTAAAGGACAAAAAATACATAAGAGATGTTCTTTTAATTTTGTGAAACAAAAGATTCCTAATCAAATGATTTTTTCAGAAATATTGAATATTTTTAGTATTTTTTTCTGAAATACTATATATATATATATATATACTTAGTGTTATCATGGTCTATGATAAATTAACTTTCTTGACAAATTTAACCTATAATACACAATGACCTCATAAAGGATTATTAAGAATCATTGAGAATTAAAGCTCTGGTAGATCAATGGCAAACTAAACATGACTATTCATTTTGTATTGTTTTACTCATAATGTGATTTTCAGTTCACCAATATTTTGTCCCATAAAGCACCTTAAAAGCTCATTGTTCCCATATGATCATCTATCAGGTCCTTTTTAAGCTCAAAATTTAGTATACTTAAAAAAAAAATTAAACAAACACTTGTGGAAGGGCATTATCCCTTCTATCCTTAGTAAAAATAATTACTGTTTGATTTGTCTGGGACAGAGTCAGTAGTCATGTCACAAGCTAAGCTGGCTGTTTTCATGGAGTATATCTGTTATGCAGAAGTTGTTGTTAGAGGTGGAAAACAGTATGGCCATTCAGAGAAACACAGACCAGCTCACCTCACCTCATCCAGTCACAGACCACAGCTGGTAAGAGTTTGGAGATAAGCATAGGGTGTGGGTAGGTTTATGAACTCCAAGTTAAAATAATGTCATAAAGATGAAACTGAGACTTGTCCTGTAATTGTAATTCTATTTTTGATGCACTGAGGTATCAGGTCCAGCAACTTCCCCATTAGTCTCTGACTAGATGAGGCAATGGACCACCTTGAGATCAGGTGGTTGACTGAATGCCATAACCAACTTTGTAACAAAGCATTTGACTAATCCTTGCAAGAGCTCTCCAGGTGGGACTCTCAGATCGTCCTATTGATTTCCCCCATGCAACTCCTGCTGTTCATAGGTTACTTGACCAGCACACAGAAAATTTTAAAGAATAGAAGCAGTCCCTGCAGAATCGGCAATGATTAACTAGTTCAGCAAGACTATTTATGGAATATTTAGTGAAGGAATCAAAAGCAGAGAAAGGAAGGAATTTAGACGATTTGGGGGGAAACAAACATGAGAAAACAAAAGGATAAAGAGATGAAAACCATGGTTGATATGCTTGTCTGCCCATGCCTTGTGTTTGATTTGTGCAACTATATTTCTGGCTATTTTCCCTGGATGAGGGACTCTCTGCTCTGTGTCTGTGTGGGGGCCTGAGTGCCAACAGCTGAAGTGGGACCTCAGGTCATGGGGGCTCACGTGTCTGTGCTGTAGAACCTGGAGTGTGTGCAGGTGTGCAAAGGTGTGTGGTCATCTTGAGTGAAGACTGAGCTGCACTGGCTGGTGATGGGGTGAAGTGGCTTGGAAACCGGGGACTATGTGGGTGCGGGAAACTCCTGAACAGCTGCTTATCAAAGGGACCAGGAGAGTCCCATCTCTCAATTTTATGTATGTGTGCGTATGGAAAGCAACTGGGCAGAGCACCGAACTGGGGCTGGCTACTGTGTGCACTGTGTCTGAGCCCAGTTAGTGAATGAATCCACTGTGTGTTTGTGAGTGTCAGTGTGTGCATGTGTGTCAGTGTGCATTTGTTAGTGTGTGCAAAGAAGTCTGTACCAGCAGCTGGAATGGAGCTGTGCCCTTGGGGGCCCCTATAACCTGCAGCAATGAGGGAAATTGGGATCCAGAGGCAGTTACTGGGCAGACTGGGTGTCTGAGTCCAGCTGATGGAAGGGTGTGCATTGTACATCTATATTTTTATGTATATGTTTGCATAGATAGATAGACAGATAGATAGATTGATTTCTCATGACCACTGATAGGACATGAGGAAATTGAATGAAATTGTGTCAGGAGAAGTCTGGATCAGGCATTAGGAAAAGGTTCTTCACTGAGGGGGTGTTCTTTCACTGGAACAGGTTCTCCAGGGAAGTGATCATGGCACCAAGACTGTCAGAGCTTAAGGAGCATTTGGACAGTGCTCTTAGTCATATGGTTCAGTTTTATGTAGTCCTGTGAAGAGCAGGGTGTTGGACTCAATGATCCTTATGTGTCCGTTTCAACTCAAGATATTCTAGGTTTCTATGATGTATATAATATAACCTTTATATATATATATAAATATTTCCCACTAGCAGACCATCATCCTAATCAGCCATGGAGAGAAACAGAATGAGGCCATTGCTGGTCTTTGTGCTTGTGTGAACGTGGAGCCTACCTGTCTGTCTGTCTTGATATATGTGGCCACCAACAAGTACATGTGTATATACTTATATGTATACCGTATACATTTGTTTCTGTGTCTACTGGTTGTACATGCTCAGTCATGCTGCTAGTTGGACCTGAGGGTCTGGAGCTCTTACGGCCAATGGGCTGCTAGATTCAACAAGACCCAGCAACATAGGCCCATGGATCAGATGGGTCACGAGAGCAGGAGCAGCAGTTCAGGGAGTCTCACCATCTCCAGTTGAGGGTGCAACAGACTTTTATTGCCATCCAGAGGGCAACTGACTACCCTGTTTGAAAGATTTGCTTTGCATTATGAGTATTACCCTATGCAACAGATACCAGTAAATTAGTTTTTTTAACAAACTGCTGTTTGTGACTGTGCAATGAAGGTAAGTGATGTTAATGATGCACCATGCGTAATGAGAAGAAATGACTCTCTTTTAACCCTTTTGTAATTTTACCTAAACAGAAGTAGATAGGAAGGA
Source organism: Caloenas nicobarica (assembly GCF_036013445.1). Classification (NCBI taxonomy): domain Eukaryota; kingdom Metazoa; phylum Chordata; class Aves; order Columbiformes; family Columbidae; genus Caloenas; species Caloenas nicobarica. The sequence goes on from NC_088245.1 coordinate 180,228,016, forward strand.
CGAGGATGAAAAATTTTAAGAGAAAGAGAACATACATGCTTTTTTTGTTTGGATTCTGATTTGCAAAAAAGTCCTTATGCTTCATTTGGACCATTATGTGCTATTTATGTATGAATATGTAACTCACAAATTAAAAGCCCAAAATGAAACTTGTTAAAAAGTTTATCTGAAAAAGTAATGACTGTCATTTTTCTAGATAACTGTTCTTCTGTCGTTTCAGACTACTTGTGGCAAATGTTAATGTCCAGGGTATGTTACTACTCACACATTTCAAAACAAAATTCTCTTTGTTGCTCACAAGAAAATGGTGCTTTTAACCTTTGTACATGTAAAGCATTGAATTTTTTGAGAATCAAGTACTTATTTCTTTCTGTGTGTGTGCTAAAAACTTATTTATGAAGCCTAAGGATCTAGGTTATACTGTCACCTCTATCTTTTTCTACCAAACAATTTATTAACTTTCTCCTTTACAAAGCCTATAATAAATGAATTATTATGGCAGAATTGGTGCTGAAATTTTCACCAGGCTTTGCAGCCTAATTCACTGTATATCGATTTTATGGACCAAGTGATTTTTCATATACCTCTGTATTTTTAGGGGACTTAGATTTTACTTTTTTTTCTAAAATTTTCTTCCAAAAGGCCTATGTTTATGAAGCACAAATCAGACCTTCCGCCCCCAAAAAAACCCCAGACAAACATGGAGATATGAAGTTGTGAGAAAACAAAGAAATAAATAAAACAAACAAAAAACTCTCAAACAAAAAAATATGATACTGTTGTTTGAAATGCAATTCCCTTTTGTTTAGATTCTCCCAGAGAGACATAAGAATGGCAAGTTTTTGATATATTTTCTGTTCCATGGAAGATCATCACCACGCACTTCACTTCCAAAATTAATCTCTTACCAACATAATTGTAACATTTTTTTAAAGTACTTCATTCATTAGGTTTCCTCGTTAGTGACAAATTCTGAAGTGAAAATTATGACATGAAGTGAAAATTATGACAACCTTACAGAAGTCATACTATAAAAAAGTAGTGTCCAGTATTATAACTTATCTTGCAGAATAAAACAGAGGACAGGGAAGGAATACAAATAGAAAAATAAAAAAAAGAAAGAAAAAAGAAAAAAAAAAGTAAAGGTAAGCTAGGAAACATGTATAAACACTTCTACCTTGCTTGACTAAGCTTTTATCTGGAGGGTTTAAATCATATTCCAAAGTAGTCTAAGTATTTTGTGTTTCAACTTAATATAAGATGATCTACTGTATATCCAAACATAAACCTACTGAAGTTTTTCCTACACCACAGTTGAACAGATGTACAAAATAAACATCAAAAAGTTTGAAATGTGAATCCATATATCACCTGAGAGATCTGACTCATAATACAGAACATCAGTTAACAAACCAGAAATTATCTTGAATACTTATTTTGACAGTAAAAATAGTCTTCACATAATTGTGATATTGGTAGGCATTTCTTAATGTTTCCTAAAAATCTCTTTATGTAACTAGAAATGGAGATAAAGTATGAAAATAACTTTTATGACCAACAAATCAGATTTAATTTGCTCTAGTTTTTAGGGCTTTTTAGGGTTTATATGTTTATATTTATAAAATAAAATTATTATAGATGAAAAAGCAAATTCTATTACTTTGAATATCACATAATAAATGCACTGTATTTTTAAAAAGCTGCAGGGTAAACACAAATTCCCTAGTCTCATGTTATAAGAAACTTTCTTGATTTTATTGGACCTTTTTTTTTGCTATGAAAATTGCCAAAATTGAAGGTTCAATTTATTTTATAGAGTAAATTAAATTCTGTCATTTTGTATGACTTATCAACATACCTGTAAGCTATCAGATGAGAGTCATGCGTCCAGAAAGGCTACCATATCCTCTTTCATAGCCAATTGTATTCAAATAAGTAGTAAAATTTGTTTAACTTCCTTCTCATGATCATTGTAGTTGATCTCTTCGCATGTTTAATCTGGAGCATCATGAAGACTGCAGTACTTAATTTTATTTACTGTAATACAAGCACTGAATACTGTTTAAATCAATAACTTGCTATAGAGAGAGATGTAAGTGCTTAAATTCTTCCATTTCATGACTTCTCATTAGGCTCTATTGACTTCCACAGCTCATAGTGTACAAAAGAAACTGTGAACCTTTATAAAGTTGCCAACAGATTTTTTTTTTTTCGAGAAAATGTGCAGTATTTTTTACCTATGATTTCAACATAAGTCTAAGGCTGTATATTAAAGTGTGATAGTTGGCTCACACAGCCATGCCTTAGAAAATGCTTATACGTCAGTGGAAAACACAACAGAGATTGATGCGGAAATCTTTAGGGAAGCGTGCTATGGTGCCTGACAATGGATATAAGATTTACGTTTGGCCCAGTGCAAGATCGCTAACTACAAGGAGGAGTCCCTCAGTTCTTTACTTGCCTTGATCATTTATTTGCTGTGTGACCTTAAGCAATTCTGTTCCTCTCACTGTATTTTGCTGTGTTTTGTTTGGCACATCTTCAGGGCAGAGGTCATTTCCAAAAGCAAGTCACACAGTCTCCAGCTCTATTAATGACAGCAGTGGTCTGGATCCACTGAAAGGTATTTTATAATTTATTTTTACTTAAAGAAGTTACTATAATAGAAAAATGTGTACTTAACACTTTATTTACTATAAGGAGTTGCTATCATCGAATCACCGATATATAACACTATACTTATTTATTTGAAAATAAAAAGTGACAGAGGATGAGGGAAGCTTTTTCAGCTTCTGTAACTAGCTAAAAGTGAAGATGTGACTACTACAATCTAGTTTTCATGCCACGGTAAATACTTTCAAATAATGATTTCTACACTATGTATGGATATACAGCGAAGTCATAAATATCTTAAGACTTCAATCTAGAAAAGAAATTCATTTCACAAATAGTCCCATTGGGTTCCACTAAAAGATTTAGATGTTCAAAGATAAAGGTATGATTCGGTGTTTAAATGTATCATACATCTCATGAGTACAGACAAATGGTTTTTAGACCAAAATACGTTAATATGGCAGGAAATCTCCAGAAGCTATTTTGATTGAAGTAAAGCTATTGCTTGTTGGGGGAAAACAAAAAAAAAAAAAAAAAAAAATTTCTCAAGAACTACTTCCTTAAAATTAGTTACGTAGAAGACTTACACTACACAACAAGCAAACAAAAGTAAACCACTGTTTTCATTTTTGCTTCTTCATTTGGCTTTCTGAAAGAGAAAATTAGTACTATAAATGAGTAAGAACTAATTAAATTAAGTAACCATGACATTTGTACTAATGATACCAATTAACCAAGAGCGAAAGAACATATTAAGTGAAATACAGAGCTACTGTCTAAAATATCATAATATGAGACTGCACTTCATACTGCTGCATTTTATTTAGAGCTGTGGTGTCTATGCAGAGGTGAGCCTTTCAAGGGTGAAATTCAGCACGGGACAAGAAGAACCTAACGAGAGGAGCCTGATCTGAGTATGACTTTCATTTGGCATCACTGCTGAGGTCTGCCTTCATACAACTTCTCCATCTGCTCTTTCAGCAGTTGGAAGTCCTGGCTGAGTAAAAGTTTAGTACGCACACAGAGGTAAACACAGTAGAACCTCAGATACTAGTTATTGCCAAGTAAACAACAGAAATAAACATTTGTAGCAATTCATCAACAAATCACACATTCCCATCATCAGACATTTAATGGAAATCTGTAATGAAATCACAACATGTTATGGATTATGAATGAACTGCAAACTACTGTCCATGGTAGTGTGGACCATCAGTAATTTGCAGACCAATTAGGCTATAATAACCCAGGAAGAACTGTCTTGGTTTTTTTTATATACAAGCAAAACAAAAATAAACTCTGCAGACCCATTTTCTCAAATGACAAAGGGCAAAATACAAGTTAATAAAATAACTAGAGCCATAAAGAGGTTAAAAACAGTGCAGGATTAGAACATATTTTTCAGTGTTTAAGTTACTCCATCATAAACTTTTTGGTCATTTAGGTTTCAAGCCAAGTAGAAAATGCACAATATGAACATTTATTCAAAGATTCAAATGTGAGTATTTATACAGACACCTGAGTATGTAGGCACCTGTTTGAGATGACTGGTGTAAAACTTTAATCTTGCCATACAGTCACTTAATTTCACATGTATTTACTGTGATAAGTAAAAATTAATTTGCTAGTAATCTTTGAGATGTGAGACAAGAGAAAATATAACATTGTTTTGTTTTGATTTGTTTTGTTTCTAATTTCACTACTAAAGGTTTTGTTGGTTGGTTGGGGTTTTTTATGTTTTATGGTTTTAGTTGCAAAAGTTAAATATATCTATAGACTTTAAGTTTTTTTAGATTACCAGTGTATCACCAAAACCAGACGTTTAACTTAGTTTTATTGTTTCTTTGGTTTTAGATACGTATTTTCTATCTAAAAAGCCATAATGTCCCATTTGAAACCATAGTGACATAGTATATTGCACAGCTAGTTACGCACGGAAATCACTTTACAACCTGTGAGGTTATAAAGAAGGTATGTTTATTCAGCACTGGGCACACACAGGGATAATTCCTCCAAGGTGTGGCACTCTGTAGCAGCCACGAACCTGGTTAAATGCTGTAAAGTATTACATATTCATGAGAATTCTAGGAACGCCTATACATATTCATATCCTGTCCCCGAGAAGGCGGTTCTTATTACAATGAGTTCCAGGAAATCATTTCCATAGTCTCCACCTTTGGCCCCTCCTGGTTGTGCCCGTGCAGTGCCACCTGGTGGTCGTGGGCTGGGGTCTTTGGATGAAGGCTGCTCAGCTTTCTCGCTGTGTCCTTTTTACCTCTGGCCTGGTGTGCTGAGTTGGCTGGAGCTCAAACTGATGAGCTGGTTAGAACTGGCTTATCTCTTCTCCTATGCCCAAGATTCTCATTATCTTGTTCACCCAAGGATGCAGTTGGGTTTTTTATCTTTGCAAGGCCTGTGAAGTCGTCAGTGAGCTCCTGTTTCTCATACAGTAAGTTACACAAAGCTCTAAGCTAGGCAATTGGTATGTGGGTTAAGGGTTAGCTCTTTAAATGTTAGCTCTTTAAGTGTTAGTTCTTTAAGTGTTAGTTATTTAGCTCCCTGTATCACTAGCAAACATGATAAAAAAAAAATGCTTTTTAAATAAACATCTGAAGACTTTAAAATAAAATATGACTATTTACATAAATGTGAATATAAAATGTGAGCAAGTTAACTATGTAAATATATAAATATATGAATATACTGTTTTTCAGTAAAAGGTATGGAGGGCTGTTCATATATGTATTGGTTTGGAAAGGGAAATAGATGAGCATTTTTTTTCTTAAAGGTGCTAAATTATAACATATTACAGATTGAGAGGTAAAAAATAATACTATTGGTAAAAATAAGACCAATTAACGTCGAAATATTTATTACAAACAAAAAACTTCGTTGTTTTCAATGGGGCTCAGATTGTTTTGATATTGATCCTGCAAGTGAAGCTAGCCTTCATTATGCCCATTGGTTCATTATTACTGAATGTCCTTTGGCCAAAAACACAGGCTGATTTGTTTGAAAGCTGTAGACAGCTTGTTTCTAAATGGCTGTCCTAAATTAAGTTTAGCCAGTTAATGAAAATGGCCTCTTATCCTCTTCAGCTTTGAATGAATGCTAGTTGAGAGAGAGTGAGAGGGAGAGCTCACCATAATCAAGATAAAGATGGGGACAGTAAGTTTTTAAAATGAGTCGTCTAATGTAGATATAACTTTAACATCATCTGGTATATGATTAGAAAATTGGCTTAATTAGATTATGTACCTTATGGTCATGTCAATGATGTTGATTGATATATTCCCACACCATAGCCAAGACCACAACTGAGACTTCACATGTGAAATTATGGTAACATGGTAAACTGTAAAGCACAATTCCTTTAAGTGTTAGCTAAGATCAACATTGTCAGTTGCGGCAGTCTGTTGCATTTTGTATTGTAGCAGTCTGATCACATTTCTGAGACTGAAATGGCTTTGAATAGCGTTGTTCAGCACATTTGTTTTATTATAAGACTTTTTTTTTCCAATAAAGGTGGATATCTAGTATATTAGATTTACTGAAGCAGTAGGCAAATGAAAGATGATATTAAATTTGCATACAAAAATATTACATCTCTTTTAAATATCCATTTCTTTAGTATATATCTATTTCCTTTTTTTATATGTAAATTTGACACAAAACTCTAAGATAGTTTTGAGTTTGTATTTTTTCAATTTTTTATTATAATTTTACTTCAATTACATTAAAGGCAATAATATAATTCATAGTTTTAGTGACAAAATGATCCCCTAAAGGAAAATAAGAATACATATAACTGAATAAGAAACAAACAGCTTTATAGATGATGATCATAAAATGCATGCTAACAAACAACCTGTCTACACTCTTCCACACAAAAGAAAATTTATATTTGGAATCATCATGACGATATGAATTAGCAATCATTAATGAAAATGTAATTATATCTTTAATGAAAAAGAAGGAAACAGATGCAATTGCAGATGTATGTTAATTTTAGTTTGTAGTTCAGAGTTTGTAGCACTCTCTACTAAAATTCTCCTTTGGTCTCTGTGAGAACCGGCATAATTTCACTGGGGCCATGCTGAAGTTGGTATTTTTATGCAAAATTCAAGGATTGCTGCTAGACTCATCTTAGGAAAAAAATAAAACAAAACAAAACACACAACAAAACAACAACAACAACAACAAACCAAAAACAAACAAACAAAACCACACACATACAAAAACCAAAAAAACAAAACAAAAAAACAAAACCAAAAAACAAAACCAAAACAGAACAAACCAAAAAACCCACACACAGTAGCTGTAAGAGTAACAGAAACATACTAACAATAAAACTAATGAACAATGGGATATTTTTTCTACTTTTGTCTTGAAATAGTAGCTAAAACTCAAACTCCTCAAAAATTTTTGTTTCCTGCCCAGGAAATAAGAGATTATATCAATTGTCCACTACATCATTAGAATAAAGAGTCAAAAATGTTTTTAATTTCATATTAGATGCCATTGATGCCACCAATGAATCCTAAGGGACACCTATAATTCCCAGGAGGAATCATTTTCCTGTTAAACAGATTTCTTCTGAGCAAGTCACGCTGATGCATCCCCTGCACAAGTTTGTAAAAAGCTAGCCCTCTGGATACCTTGGTAGCCCTCTGGATACCTTGTGTCCATAGAAGGCAGTGACATCTCAAAAGATCAGGGTAGTTAATCTAATTTATGTTCTTTTTAAGCCTTTCACCCAATCTTTATAGGCTTTGGAGCCATGTTTTGTTAGTAGAAGAAATTATAGAAATCAATGATTGCTACTACAGTATAAGAATTAAAAAGATGCTTCTAAGGAACAGCAATAGTCTTACTGTTTGTGGGAATCATTGTAATACTGTTAATGAATTGTTATTAGTAATGTTAATTCTGATAAATATGTTATATTACTTACATTACATGTTTTAAATTTTAATAATATTGACTCCTGGAACAGTGGCTTTTGTTATTCTAGTTTTATCTCACATTAGATGTACCCAGACCATTGCTTGAATAAAAAGATAACAATAAAAAGCTGCTTTTGATTATCTTCTTTCTTTTTTCTGCCTTTTTTTCCCCAGAGGCTTGAACTTCTTGGCTGGATACTCCATTTTCTTTAGATTTCCCATAGGGTCTTATGAATAGACCTAAAGAAGTGTAGTCTGATGAGCATCAGCTATCGGAGATTCATATTGATAATGCCTCATGGACTCTTGTGGTGCTTCCCATTTGATAGGGTATATTTCATGCCCCCAGGATGCATATGTCACGTACTGACAAGGATAATGGCCGAAACATTGTGGCAAAACCAGTTCATCCAGCAACAGGAGATGATACATTCAGTATAGGGTGAACTGCGATTTACATATCAACGACAAGCTAACGAGCCACAGCCCAGGCCGGCTGGCCGATACCAGAGGTGAGGGATGTGAGAGCACATAGCTCCATCTTCTGATATGCCCAGCATGGCACAAAGGGAAAAGCTGAGACCCCTCAACATGGCCTGAGACTTGTCGAGACTTGTCAAGGCTTGTCGATCTTTCACAATCATCACTTCCTCCACAGACTTTTCTCTTTCACAATAACACCTCCACAAAAGACCAGAAGTTATGCAAGCGGGCAACCCAGAGGGCTGTAAAGGCCCATCTTGTGCAAGCACTGGCGGCGCCCACCCACCATCCTGAAGACCACTCTGCTCACCAGTCTCAGTAAATGAACTGAACAAGACACCAAAGGATGCCGCATATCGCTGGACCCAAGACTGCGAACTCCATCACACATAAAGCAGAGCTGTAAGGATGGTGAAATCTTTCTCTCTCTTTTCTTTCTTTCCCATACTTCTACTCTTTTGCTTTCCTTTTTATATGTAACATAGTAACATAAGATTTACAGCCCCGCACATGCTGCAAACTTTTACTGTTTACCAATCGAACCTACAATGACGTAAATCCTTCTGCCACCTAATCATATACCATTTGGGCCAAGCTGCAAAATAAAAGCCTTTTGTTTGCAGGCCTTAAGTACTGTGTGTACTGTTTTCCAACCTGGGGGGGATGGGACCCATGAACCTGAGTCACTTCTCCCACACTCATACCTGAGGCCAGGACGTGACAGCATAGCAACAAGACTTTAACACATAATTATTTCCACAACAGGTCTTAATTGTTCCAGTACTCAGCATTAGAATGTCTTATTTTTAGATGACTATAATACCCAGCACAGCAGGTAAAGACCAAAATTCCCAGTATTGTGTGACAGAAACCTTAAGATACCCCTGTAACTTCTATACAATTAAATAGCCACATCTTATTTCCTACACAGTAAATAAAAAATGTTCCTTGTGTACTATCCCTCCTTCTCTTTGTGACAACTAAACATACGTGGTCATGTTAATGTGATGCAAATACAGGCATTCTGGGAAGAAATATGACCAAGTAATTTTGTTAGGGCAAAACAAAGTTTACTTACTGTCGATAAATCAACTTTAATAGAGACAGGGATTGTTTACACTGCACTCCAGATCTTTAGCACTGTAAATAAACATGTATATTTACTAAAGACAAAGGAAGCCAAAGAAACCTGTATTCTGGTAGCATTGTAAGTAATACGTAATTCAGGTAAGGAGTGGAGCTCTCATCACTGCCCGAATGGCTATTTCTCATCTCTAGCTCTCAAAGTTTCATCCACAACTGTCCTTTAAGCACTAATGAATCTTACAGGAGCACTTCAAGGAAGTGAATCACACCATGTGCTGCGAACAAGATATAAAAAGGAATTTATAATGTTAAAATTTACAGGGGCTGAAAGTGAATACAAGCTTCACGTATTTAGGAGTCATGAAGGTTTGATGGCCATTTTTATGCTTCCTAGAAGAAACATAGTTGCTTAGGGATTCTTCAAATGTGAATTTACATGTCCTTCAAGATAAAAGAACAGATTGGCAATTTTTATGGATATGAGTATTGCTCCAACCATTTAAATTTACTAACTGACATGGCATTTGGGTATACATCTAAATCCTTTTATGCTAATTCTTCTAATGCTCGTGTGGTTGTGCAGAGGACAAGAGCTATACCTTCACAAACATATCAGTCAGGATCTGGTCCCTGTTGAAATTATTTTTCAGATCTGAGAGCCTTTTCATGCCATTTTGACTCATGCAGAATGCTACTTTACTTTGCAAGCATTTCTATTAAAAACAGCAAGACTACTGGTTCATTTAAAAAAATACATTTTTTTCTTGGCTTGCAAATTGTCATGAGCTGCTCAGCAACACACATAACAGGAACTTTTATCACTTGACCACTCTTAAAAGGCCATTTTTACATATTATACCAAATGGAATCTATGTCAGCTACAAAACGAAATAAATATTTGGGTTAGAATGTGTCTTTAATAATAACAGTAATTATATTTAGCACTTACTTAGCAATTTTCATCTGCAAAGCACTTACTACCAGCAGTAGCTACCTAATTCTCACAGAACTTCAGAAAGGTAGGCAGTTATTCCACCTCCCTGTAAGGGCACGCATTGTTGGTGGGGAGATGATTGTTCTCTGAAGAGAATGGAGGAAAGAAAAGGAAAGGAAAGGAAAGGAAAGGAAAGGAAAGGAAAGGAAAGGAAAGGAAAGGAAAGGAAAGGAAAGGAAAGGAAAGGAAAGGAAAGGAAAGGAAAGGAAAGGAAAGGAAAGGAAAGGAAAGGAAAGGAAAGGAAATCCAGAAATTACGAGAAGAAAGACTTTAATACTAATAGTTTTAGGAGTCAGATAAAGTGTGATGGAATAGTTCTGTTCCTCAGGACGTACAGGAAGCTTAGTTTAATAAATAATGACTCACTAGACTCATAGTCCTGTGAAATATTACCTCCATACAAAAAGTATATCTCTAACCTACCATCTTGAACGTGAAAGTCAAATGGAAAACTCTATCTTCAGAAGGAGTTCTGCTGAATCATTGTTTTCCTGAGTACACAGAGCATGAGCAAATTTATCTCAATCTCTTTCCTACCTGAGAGCCTTATGAGTTCTGTAAGTTCTCCACTGTTTCACTGCTACCTCAAGGCAACATATCTCCGGTGTGTACTGTGCAAGATGCACCTCAGTTCTTTACACTTGGCACTTAGAAGATTGTGGCTGCTCTCTAGAGGAACACAAAGGAGCAAGAGTTTGCCTGCCTGTTTAAAAAAGAATTTAATTTTTCCCATTCTATGTGTATTCTATAACTGTGTTGGTATTGCCATTTATGTAAGCATAAGAGAACATATTCTTGTAAAAACAGTTGGATGATCTAAACAGATGTTATTTCTATTAACAGTCCAAATAGATTGAGAGTGGGAAATATGACAAATAAAGAGCTATGGACTTATCTCTAAGACTAATTAGGACAATTTAAAAGTGACCTGTCTTGAAGGAAGTGCAGTACACAATAGTAAGTTCTTAGTGGTAGACCTAGATTGACATTTTTCTACAGATTTTTTTTTCTTTTCCATTGAGAAGTGTTTATTCAATAGCACTGGAACTTTACACAAATCGATTTTTATAACAAGTGGTTTGTAGGACTGCATATCTGGAGCATCTTGAAAGGATCATTATTCCATATTGTAATCATATTTGAATATAATCTGCCACTATGAAGATAATATAATGTAAATATCTCATAGTTTCTTCCACCTGTGCCTTTCCCTGACAGTGCCATCTGAATTCCAGTTCAGTTTTGCTACCTTCCATGATATCCTGTTTATTGCTCTGATCTCTGCGTACCTGTTTTTCCTCACATTTTGCTGGGGCTCCTTATCATGCCCTTCTACTATCTTTACTTATTCTAATCTTAGATATGTTCTTTTGTCTTAATTTTGCCCACCATACTCCATGTTGTCTCCTTCAAAGTTTCTGTTTCAGTCCCAGCTGACTGTCATTTATTTGCTTCCTCTAGTCTGCAGCAGGCAGATATCCTTCAACACTTTTAAGATTTCAATCTTCTCCCTCTATTCTCCTTTTCCTTTTGCTCTTCATATCAGCATGTTTGGTTTCTGCTGCCTGGACGGGACATTCTATCCCACACTACATAAAGTAGAATCTAAGTTTGTTTAGTCTATCTATCCATCTGTCTGTTGATCCGTTGAAATTTCCACTATAGTACTCAAGTTAGGCTAAAGAAGAATTTTCTGAACAAAATTCATCAAATAATTGGACTATATCTCTAAGCTAAGTTTACAAACAATTGATCATGACTAGTTGTAGTCATACAATAATACACAAATAGTCATTGTATCAAATAGTCATTATATCAAATAATACATGAATAGAAGTATATATCAACTCTATTTTCATAAAAATTTGGAAAGTTATTCTTCTTTTCAAAAAGGAAGACCTCTTTAGGGTCTATGGATTAATTCAGCATATACAGCATGTTTTTCTATAACCATTATGATACAACTAATTTTGAGAAAGTATATTCTATTCCCAACACACATAACAGAATTAAATAATGCAAGATAAGAGCAGTGCATGGAAGAAATTCTGCATATACTGGTGTAAAAACAGATGATGAATGCAGTTTAAATTAAAGCATTCAGTCACAAAGTCAATAATGGAGATAGTGGGAGGGTGATGGAATTAAAAGAGGGAAATGAGGACAAGCTTTTATTTTTTAATTAGATTTGGTGTGAGATGGAATATAGATAAGGTAGAATTATGCCCTTCCCCTAGATGTCCCAAATATTATGGATTGCATAAAAGAAAGCCAAGTGTGGCAATATTTAGGACACAAAAGTTAATTTAGATATCGTATTTGAGTAAAAAGTTATGAAGGCCACATCTACTAAATAACAGAGCTGGACAAACTACTTGAAATCAACAATTTATACAAAAAATATCATTTTTTGGTGTCTTTGGCAATCTTAGGGGTTTATAACTTGATTTGCATCAATGTAGCTGCAATGAAATATTGTCTGAAGATAAAAAACCTTTCAAATTTCCAAAGCCAGTTAAGTCTTGTTTTGTATTTTCTTACAAATCTCTCATTATTTAAACTTAATAAAGTAAGTTTTCCTTTTCTCTGCAATTGAAAAGCAACAGCTCACTGCCATCATGACCACTACTACCCACTTTTTCTTCTTCTTTTGAAATTTTCTGAATGAGTAATCTATAACCACTAAATTTAGTTCCTGTCCATAAACAGCTTTTTAGGATTGCGTCTGATCTTATTAATCTTTCTTTCACATATTAGATGTTTAAAAATGACTTTTTTGTTATATTTTGAGGCCTCATCCTTTCCTTGGCAAATGTTTTTACTATAGGAAATTGCACACTCTTTCTTGTCATCTTTTGGAGTTCAGAAACAGACTCTTGTTTCTACTTTTATTTCTCTGCATGGCTTCTAACTTTTTGTCATTTTTTACCTCTCTGTCTCTTTCTGAACTATTAGCTCCGCAAAGAGAAAAATACACAAAATCAATGTTTGTCGCTCTGCCCCCAAAATTATGGCAATAAGCTCCAAGGTTTTCACTTGGTTTACATGAGAACACTGTCTCTGGAACTCAAAGACTGTAAAAGGAAAGCTTTTAAGTAATTTGGACCAAATCTTTGAAATATATCAAGCATCAGGACAAAATAAAATATTATTTAGGATTGATATATATTAATTGTTTTGGACTAGTGTCAGAGATTTACTATTTATAGAAACACATAATTTGTTATATAGACTTTCTAATGAGTGCTTCCATTAGCAGAAATGAAGGAATATGCATCTAAATTAGTATAAATTCGAATACACCTAGTACAATTTTCTGAGAAACCTCATTTAATATTTTTTCTTTTTTTTCTTGTTTCAATCCGTTGTCCATTTGTGCTGCAACTTATTCTGTCACAAATATCCCTAGAAAATTTTATAAATATTTATTAGCTTGGAGTGTTTATATTTTTGTATGTTTATTTGTTTTTATATATATATTAAGTTGCTTGAGCACTGCTTGAGCAAAATAGATTGTCTTTTAAGTTACCTTTTGCAACATGGTTAATAATATCCTGGCAAAGACTTTTAAAAATATGTTTAATTACATAACTTGATATAAACTTTACAATAGCATTCGTTTGTGACTTCAATGTAAATTTTAACATTACTGGACAAAAGCAAAAAATGGAGCTCAATAAACTCATAGGTATTAGATTCTTTCTATTAATTATATACTTATTTTAAAATGACCCGTTCTGCATCAGGCAGTTAAATTATTGGTGGCAAACTTTGCTCCTTCTGGACATGTCTGTAGGAAAGGTGAGGAAAGAGTTAGTTCTGGTCTGTCTTTCTTTCTCTCTCTTTCTTTCTTTCTCTCTCTCTCTTTCTCTCTTTCTCTCTCTCTCTTTCTCTCTTTCTCTCTCTCTCTTTCTCTCTTTCTCTCTCTCTCTTTCTCTCTTTCTCTCTCTCTTTCTCTCTCTTTCTCTCTTTCTTTTCTTCCTTTCTTCCATTCTTCCTTTCTTCCTTCCTTTCTTCCTTCCTTTCTTTCTTCCTTCCTTCCTTCCTTCCTTTCTTCTTTCCTATCTTTCTTCCTTTCTTTCTTCCTTCTTTTCTTTCTTCCTTTCTTTCTTCCTTTCTTTCTTCCTTTCTTTCTTCCTTTCTTTCTTCCTTCCTTTCTTCCTTCCTTTCTTCCTTCCTTCCTTTCTTTCTTCCTTCCTTTCTTCCTTTCTTTATTTCTTCCTTTCTTTCTTTCTTCCTTTCTTTCTTCCTTTCTTTCTTCCTTCCTTTCTTCCTTCCTTTCTTCCTTCCTTCCTTCCTCCCTCCCTTCCTTCCTTCCTTCCTTTCTTCCTCCCTCCCTTCCTTCCTTCCTTCCTTCCTTCCTTCCTTCCTTCCTTCCTCCCTTCCTTCCTCCCTTCCTCCCTTCCTTCCTCCCTTCCTTCCCTCTTTCAGTCTTTGTTTGACTTCCTTGTATATGCCAAAAATTTTAGCAACAGCTCTTTTGATCTCAGGAGCCTGGCTAGACAATATTAGTCAAACATTCATTTTAACACATTCATTTTAAAAAAGATGTTTTTCTTCTGTGAAGATTGGTAGCAACAGCTTGTTTTATTCTGAGTCTTTGCCACTTCCTTTGGGAGCTGCAATCTACTTCTCAGGATTATCTGGACATTTTCACTCAAATTCCCTGCTATGGGAATTAACGCCTCAGAACATTGTCAGTGCCCAGCAAAATGTGTGACTTCCTCTCTGACTGTAAAACTTTTAAAGTTGTTGTTCGAAAGATCTTAAGTTTATAACTTCTTGTATGAGATGTGCTGTATGCTAAATAAGAGAAGCTGAGAAAGATATGGAGTTAATATTGTATAAAGCTTTCAGTGCTAAATGTTAGAGGTTCATTTCACCTAACATTTATGTGTTAGGCATCTAAGTCTGAGCTGTTCACCTCAGGCTTCATTTATGGTTGTTCAAGATAAATATGCACTTCCAGAGGGTGACTGCTTTGATCTAATTTGGTTGCCTTTCATAGGGTGAGATTAATCTCTCTCTGGAGATGCCTACCTCTTTTCAAGATAACACAAACCCAAGATGACTAACACAGCACTAGGCATTGAATTTTAAAGCACTGATGTTCAGGCAAACCAGTCTGACCTGACATTTCCTTTATGACTGTCTGCACTTTGATATAATAACTAGTCCTTACAATTCTGTAAGAGTAGGGGATGTTAAATATCTTTTAAGTCTCTCTACTTTGCCATTCTTTAAAAACAGATAAATAAACAAATAAACAGTATAGAAATACAGTTGCAATCACAGAAACATGATGGGATGACTTGCACAACTGGTAGCAGAACTGCTCCCTTGGACTTCCAGAGGGCAGACTTTGATCTGATTAGGAGACTGGTTGACAGAGTCCCTTGGGTGGCAAAGGTGTCCAGGAAATCTGGACATTCTTCAAGAAGAAAATCTTAAAGGCACAGGAGCAGGGCGTCCCCTGTGCCAAAAGAGGAGCTGGCAGATAAGAAGACCAGCCTGGCTGAACAGAGCACTTCAGCTGGAACACAGGAATAAAGAGAATGTTTAACACCTTTGGAAGAATGGGCAGGGAACTCAGGAGGACTAAAGGGATGCCGTGAAGTTATGCAGGGAGAAAATTAGAAGGGTCAAAGTGCAACTAGAACTTAATCTGGCTACTGCCATAAAAGACAATTAAAAATGCTTCTATAGATATATTAGCAACAAAAAGAGGGCTAAGGAAAATCTCCATCCTTTATTGGATGTGAGGGGAAACATAGTGACAAAGGATGACCAATAATCAACGGTGTACAATCAAATTTTCTTCAAAAAATTTTTGCTAAAATTTGTGTATTGAATACAAGCCTGGAAAGGTAAACCAAGAATTTGGCAGACTGTGTAAGGAGAGAGTTTAGATTAGTTTATATAATGAACTTTTTCTTCAGACTTTCACTGATTTGTTTCACCTAGCTTTAGTGTGTGTATATGTGCGTACATGAAAATGTATATCATTATCAAAAAGACATAAAGATAGGTTAATGAGGCTTGTAAAGTATGTAAAACTTGGCTTCTCTTGTATGTAATTTTCGATATAAATAATAACATCTTGCAAAACAGAAAATTCATTCTTCACCAAGATATCAAAGTTTTGAATCAATACCATCTTCAGTTTACCACTTGTTATTACATATGTCATCCAACAGCTAATGAGGTAATCAAGGCTTCTATAAGGTATGTATTTAACCTTTAATACATAGAAAACAGCATGGAGATATTCAGGAGGAGAGCGGTGTGGGTTTTTTTCTTCATGACATAATGAAGTTTTTAAAAAATAAGGTTTTGCTATTCAATACAAGCATAATCTTTTATTCAGTAGTGGGTATTTTCACATTCTGTCCTGGAACAAAACCATATAAAATATTATTTGTAACAATATCATATGTACAAATACGTGTATTTATATATTTAAGTATATTTTTATATATATATATAAAATATATATATTTATATATATGAATATAGAGAACTTAGGGTCTTTACCCAACCCACATGTATAAACAAATCAATGAAATAATTTTAATATATATAAAGACACCTTTCACATTTTAGTATGATGTTTCTTGGACTCCTGCACAGTGCTTCAAATTGTAGCCTACTAATAAGTCGCACATTAAAATGAGACAATTTTGCAAATGTATTTAGTCCTCAGTATAATGAACACATAGTCATATTGGTGAGATCAGGATTTCAACATCTAGCTCACTGTACTGTGTAATAGTTGTAGGTACATTGCAGTGAATACTGGAAATATTGACAAGTTAATTTAGTATGGCTGTTCCTGCATTGTGTGTTCTGACTATACATTTTTTCTCTGTGAAAATAGCACCTTCCTTTAATATTTTATATAGTAATGATTCCATGGGAGCTGGAACTCTTGAAAAGTTGAGACGTAAAGATGACTTCTGTAACTGCCTAGAACTGTGACTGATTTTTATGATATATTTGAAATTATGACCATTGGATCTGATACATAAATAATGTCATATTCGAAGTAGACTTTCCCCTACCACATATTTTATAACAAAACTTTGTCCTGCCTGCCATATTCTCCTATTTTCTTGCTTTTTACTCATATTATTCAGAGACTATCATTGTAGAACAGGAAGCAAATGAATGTTTTATTCTGATCTCTAGTTGCCTGGAGACTAGATCCCAGAAGTACAAGATGTCTCTCCTGTTCAAACTGAAACATTAGATGCTCTGCTCATCTGTCATTTCCAGTTCATGCATTTGTTGTCTAAATACAATTTTTCTTGTACACCTATTCTTCTTAAACTCATAACCTGTATATTTTATGTTCATTTGAGGCACTGAAAGGTGATTATTAAAGAACTCAGTTTATCACAGAGGACTCAAAATATTGCCTATAAATTACAGGTTCAGAGTTTTATTCAAAACTCAGTAGAAGTGTAAACACCGCATAAATGGCGATTCAAAGAAAATCAATACACAGGCATACTATAGCTACAAAAATAGAAAATAATACATGAGCTATTAGGTGGAAGGCTTGTAGACTTTCTATTCTATATTTTAAAATACACGCCAACATAGGTTTTCTGTTTTTTTCTGTTTACTGAGGTCAGATGTTACATTTTATTTTACTGTTAAACAACGTGTGTGTTGCACGTCTGTTATGCTGATTTTATCAGAGGAGACTTTTTCATTTGTCTTTGTGTTCCAGTATTTTAAGTTCTCCATATGACTTAAGAAACTATCCAAAAAGGTAAAATGATTATGTCAGATTACTACAGCACTAATTAGACCATTTATCTTCCAGTGGCTGGGAAGAAAGACAATTAAGAGTATTGCTATCAGAATAATGCAGAAATGAATTCTTATCCTCAGTAAACAATGGACTGCAGGGATTTTGGGTAAGGAGTGACAAGTAACACACACACACACACAAAAGACAAAAGGACAGAGATTAACACCTTTATTTAGGATGAGGGGACGAACCGAACTATTTAAATGTTTTTCTCTTAAATCCTTCCTGCACTTGCAAATAGAACAGCATCATACCATGACTGGTGAATTTTGAGGTTTGCAGGAGACGTAGCAGCTCATGCAGACACTAAAATACAGATGGATGTGACTTATCCAGGTGCATCTCATCCACTGTAATGCTGAATCTATACACTTGCCTGCCTTGAAGAATGAGTCAAAGCAGACCTTTACCTTAGTGTTTCTATTGAACCTCCTTGTCACATTTTTTCTTTCGTCTTTTCTAAATGTGCTATGCAAAGTAACTGTATTCTTGCTTTTGAACATTTTTTCCTACTGTATTGTCTTGTGTAATTGTTTTCATTGCAGTGCCACATGGAAAGAAAAATGTACATCTATGAGGCCTTTGAACAAAAAACCACCAAGACTAGTTGTTCTTGCTTTGGTAATCTTTATATAAAAAGCAGAAGACTTTCTCTAGTGCAGATGATTAAACAGAGAGTTGAAAAAATGCTTTAACAGAAATGAAAAAAAAAAATGAATTAACAGAAAATAATAAATGCAGTAAACATTCAATTTAAAATTCATAACGATTAATCTATTTGTGAGTCTCCAGAAAATGAGGGAAAATCGAGACCTTCTTAGATTTGAATAAGTTGAAGTCCGGTCTTTAGACCAAAGGTAAATATCATTTTAAAATTAAAATAAATTTAAAGATTTCCCATTAGAAAAATACATATATTTCTATATCTCTGCTAATCTTTTTTACTTGCATGTATACTCATTTATACACCGTTGACTTAGAGAAGTTACGTTCTAAGTGTGATACTACCTCTTAATAGTGCTAATGAATAGTCTTTTTGGAAAGATTAGATTAATAATTTCTGTCTGTCAGCACAGATCAGGCAAAGATGTCCAATAGAATTTCAACATGCAATCAAAATACAAAATTAAATAAAACATTGAAAATAATAAAAAAATAGAAGAAACATACAGACAGACCCCAAGATGAGTACAAAGTTATCTAGTAAAGGAAAAAAGAAACAAAAGAGATGAGTGAGAAAATGCTAGAATTTAGAAAAAAAAAAAAAACTAGAATAAGAAAGGCATGACATAAAAGTAAGATACACAGATTTTTTTAAATATATATGTAATATATGAAAAGTCCTGTAAATGGTCATTTTCTGCTGTGTTCATTGTTGTTATTTTTATGCTTTTATTCTGAAGTTTGACAAGAATCCTTGCTTAATAATAGTGAAGTTTTAATACTATTCAGATGAACCAGGACTTTGCCTTCTCTATGACTAGATTTTCTTTCTTTGGAAACCAGAGAGTAAAACAGAAACATGAATGCAATTCAGACACACCCTAGTAAATAGTTGAGATGTAGCTGGGCATTCAGCTGTATCAGTAATATACATATACTTCCATGTGCTTTCCATCTTCCTTAGGACAGCCCTTCACAAAGAAACCGATATACCTTTCCAACATTTTAAAGGTCTGCACTGCATGTTATGCTAATTGACTCTTTAGCAGCTTGTATTTGTACAAATGTTTCTATCCTTCACAAAGGCAATCTTCATTAACTGTGGCCAAATTGAATCATGAAGCCACCTGTCACATTCATATTTGTCCTACTGAAATGTATTTTCACGTTACTTATTTTACAGAGGTATGTGCATTAAAAGCACCTGGAACTATATTTGGCATGAATTGGTTATATTGGATCACAAAAGGATAGACTGCACAAACTAGCCTTCAAGCTGAAACCATGCAATTCTTAACGAAGTCAAACTCCTGTGAAAGTCCTTGGTGTAACTGAGTCCTAAAGTTGTTTAAAAAAAAAAAAGGAGGTTGTGAAAATCTGTCTATTTATAGAAGTGTATCAAAATTGTTCCTAACTGCATATTCACACCAACAATATATACAAGCATCTATTGAAAAAGAAAAATCTCATAAATTTGGACCACTTTCATATCTCTGAAAACCTGAGTGTTAGAAGAAGGAAGCAAAATAGTTAGCATCTCACAGGCTTTTGCAGGCCTTACTGGTTAAGAAATAGTTGCAGCTCATGGTCTCACCAGGTTTTAATTAACAAATGAGTGAATTACTCGTAAAAGGGTGTGCTGCCTAAAGCTTCCTTATCTGAAGGATTTCAATTGCTGTTCTTATTTACCTGCTTATCTGACATAATTTTTGTGAAGAACAGGTTGTATAACCTAAAGGTATACGAACTGTAACCACCCCATTTGGGGGGGGTTCATGTCTACAGAGCCTGTCACACTGTTCCTGCTGTTCTGACCTGATCCAAATCCTGTTCCACTTTTCTGTGGCAGATGAGTGAGCAAGAATCACTCCAGGAAAGCTAATGTATGGTTCAAGTTAAAGTAAAAGGCTACCTTCATAAAATGACAACTTTCATGGTGAGTCCATGTAAGGAGTCTAGAGAATGCAAGCTGAATCTTACCAATAAAAGAATCTTAGAATCCAAACTCCCACTGACAAACTGTCATTTTTAGCATCAACCATTCCTTTCTTTTTCCAATCTATGTTTCCTCTTACAAAGAACTGTTATTCTTTAGCATAAAGGAGATCAAGGTCTTTCAAGCAACTGGACAAATTGAAAAGTGTTTGCAGGTGTGGAAAAGGAATGAAAAATCATATACGCTTCTCTAGAGAGATGCGGTTTTAACATATCACTGAAATACATTTTTAGTGAGTCTATGGTGGTACAGGATTCAAGGTCAATATGACAATAAGCTAAGAAAAGACAACTGCTTAAAGTAGAAGCAGTGCTGCTAAACCAACACTGCTTATTTTCCCAGCCTCCATTCAGAAGCAGTTCTCCATGTAAACGCTTCTGCCTTTAAAGATAGTCTTAAGGATAACCATAAAAACCTTTGATGAAAACTTTCTTACGCTGAAGAGTATGATTAAATGTGGCATTTCATACACTGTGTTACAAACAGTTGTGGACGGAAAGCTTGGGAAAATAGTAATTGAAGTTTGTTGTTTTGTTTTGTTTTTCATTTAAAAGTACTTTTGCTTGGAAAAGTAGCAGAAGAAAACTTGAAGCAGTAGGAGAATGCCATTCCAATATCTCCAGTATTATATTGGAAGGTAATTTTTATTGCTGTATGCAAAGTTTATGTTTAAGGTTGACACAAAACTATTAAAATGACTCGGTTTCTTCTAATAAATACATAACAATAGAGCTGCTGTGGTGCTCCATGAATAACATCTTCCTATATTGTGCTTCTAGGTGGGTTTACAATGAAAGAGAAAAAAAATCCTTCTCCATTATCAGGGTAATTAGTTCCATAAATTCCTTTATGTCTTCAGTGAAGAAATGGGGTAATTACATTGTGAAATTTCATTTTCCTAAGGGGACACATTAATTTATGGGCACATGTAATATTTGTTTCAGCACAAGGTTTCCACATTCTGTACATGTACTTCATTATGTAGAAGAGAAATCTTTTAAAGTGTATAAGATTCTACATATAGTACAATGTGTATTTTTTTTTTAATTTAGGCAATTTATTTTTAGCAAATCTCTTAGATTCTGACCTTCATTAAATACACTATAAGGCTCAGAACAGAAAAACAAGTAATTTTACTTTTATTCCTTGAGAGAAGAAAGTATTCAATTTCTAGACAGATATTAAAGTACATAAAATATCATTAAAAGCAGTAAGTGTGGTGGCAACTTAATTATTGCAAAACACTATGAGTAGGGTCAGGGCCCATGTTTTATTGAATTTTATTGCATAGGAAATATACTATGGTAATTACTAACACAGCTTTATCTATCCTTCTATAAATCAAACAGTAATATCACCTCTGTTAAAGGTTAATAACATTATTAGTATTTAATCCACTAGATTTTATTGGATGCTTTGAGCCCTTTGAGGTAGATACTAGTCAGTCTGAACAGACTGTTTCCTGATGTCCTCTTGTTATGCTCAAAATCTTGTGAATGGACAAAAAGGCAACACATCTTACAAATAAAGTTGGGAATTTATTGTTGGTATCATTGAAATCTTAACAGTCTAATTCAAAATCATTATTAGTCTAGATCTGATTATTACAGAAAAAGTGAACAGTAAGGTAGTTAAAATTGTTCACACACTCCTTCCTTTCTACTCCCTTTCCTGGTGTCATGCTCACCCTTTCCCTGTTTCCTGGTGGTTTCATAACAGTAATGATGGTGGGGATGCTCTGGTGCATCATCAAGCAGCTGGAGTCCTTTGCTGAGGAATGTGGTGCTCACGTTCATGGTTTCTTGTTCCTCACTCTAAGTTCCACTTGTGGTCCTTTTTCTGTGTTTTTTTAACACACTTTTACACTTTTTCTGTTTCTTCAATGATTTACAGTTCAATATTGTATCAAAAATTACCATATACTGTCTCATTTATGTATACCATATATATAAAAAAAGTATTTTTAAAATTTTTACTACCAAGACCAATTTTGCTCCAGGTCTATGTTTCTGTAACTGTCCATTACAGAGTTGTTTGTAGTCATGGACTCACCAATGCCAGCCTGTGCCCCATCCCTTTCGGGGGATGTACTTCCACTCCTGTACTCCTCTCTGATGTACTGCAAGTTTTCACTTCTCAAGGACATTATTCTACCAGGCCCATATTCCTCTGCTCTCTATCATTATGTTAGTCTCATAAGTCTCTCATTCTACATAGAATAACTAATGACTGCTATATATATAAAATTATGGTTTTACCATACAAAGACAACAGAAGTCAAAGTTAGCCATAGGTATCTTGTCTATGAGATAAATTGGTGTTACAGATAAACCAAGTGAAACGAAGCTTCAGCCAGGTCAAGACAAGTTTAGGCAGAGCAGACATGACAAATGTCAGCCTTGGGGCTGTGCAAACTCAGTATGGAGCTTCTGGCCTGTTACTAGCAATGGCAATAAGATGTTACAAGGCTATACAGTTATGCTATAAAGTTAGCAAGTAACTCTGTCTGCACTAAGTAGTGACTTTCCCTGGGAAGCAAGTAAGGTGGCTTTATGCCTCTATGCACAATAAGCCCAACCCTGTGATATGGAGAGTTCCCTGTGTGTGTGTTATGAGGCTGATTCACCAGATTGGCTGCTCAGTGTCAGCTGGTTGTTATTTTCAACCTGGGCAACTGGACCCTAAAAGTCCCATTGCTTTCAGTGCTCTTTGGGACAATGAGTAGTCAGGCTCTGATCACTGGTGGGCTTCTTTTGCAGCAGACTCAAACTGCCATTGAAGTTCTGACCCTACTGAGTAAAACGATGGGTTTCAAAAGAGTCTGAATATCACCCCAACAGTAGTTCTAAGACCAAACCAGACTATCCCCTCATTGTTAAGTGCACATAAGTAAAACAGATGGGCTGTAGACCCAGGGACTTTTTTTAAAAGACACCAGATTATTAGATTTTTCATCATGGAAATGGGTCAGTTGTGCAAACATATCTGGCTGTGTTCCTGCTTCCTAGCTTTTATAGCTCTGTTCCCACACTACCTTGCTCAGGGGAAGACACCTCAGCAGTATACCTTCTAAAACAGTTTATTTTATAAGGGTTAAGAGACTTATAAGGGTAGCACCATCTGTTTTTGCAGCTTCATGTTTTATTACAATATGTTATAATGCAAATGGCTTTAGCACTTTCCTCAGGTTAGCAGGCAAAGTTCACAATTTATCTTGGCAGGAAAATACTGACCTTCTCTCAGGAGCTGGCTGTTACAGTCACTGTTGGTTAGCACTAAATTGCTGGTTGTCTTGAACAGGTATTATTGATTCCAGGAAAACCTCTCACTGAGGACTAACTTGGGTACAGATCTAGAGTACACTGGAGCATGGTGTGGTCATAGACTACAGGTTTCTGTGTGTACTGCACTGCATAACCACTGTATAACTAACGTACTACTATTGGCCTCTAAGGCAAATGATTTTGAAGCAAACCTTCATGCACTTGTATATCCTGTCTCCTTCAGGACAGAATGAATAGGGTGGGTGAACCACATTTTTCCTTCTCACTTCTGTCTTATTTTGAAGTAGCTTGAGAATATATCTAATGTTACACATATGATTGGACTCAATGATCCTGAGGGTCTCTTCCAACCAAAATGATTCTATGATTCTATGAAACCCACAACTGTTCTGCTAAGCCTTTTGTTGTTAGGTTAAGAACTAGTGTCAAGGTCTGTCAGACTACTGTTACGTTGAAGTGGTTAATTGCTATTAAACTTCTCTACAAAGACCTACGAAGTTGATGCAGAGTTCGAATGTTTGATATTTTCTTCAGGTGTGATTGTTAGTTTATGTTCAGTGGAAGAACAAATCACAATAAAACAGTTGCACTGAGTCAACAGATGGTGAAAGGAAGTACTCCAGACTCCTGTTGTGTAAGACACCATTATATAAAATGTAAGCAGCACTTCCTCTGTTGGCTGTATTAAAAAAAAATCAGTTCACCGTTATTTTGAAATAGGCCTGATTCAGTGAATATACCATGTTCTTATAACAACTTATTGGTCTGGACCTGTCAGAGCCCCCAAACATCACCCTACTTAGTTTCTGCATCCTGTATACGCCCTGCCAGGAACAGAGACTCATACTGAAGAGTATATTATCTCCAAAGTCTTACTGAGGCTCTTGACTTCTCGTTGACTGAAGTGTGCTACTGTTTACCCTTGGGCAGTGGCTAAACAATAAATAGCCACTCTCTCTCTCTTGCCATTCTTTCCCCAGGTGGAAGGAAAGAAAAAGGAGGAAAGACTTGTGGTTTGAAATGGAATAGTTAATTTGACGCTCAACGTGGGACACCAAATTGACTGTTACCATTTAGCCCTGAGCCAGTGGCTAAACAGTAGACAGCTTCTCTCCCTCACCTTTCCTTCCCTGGAGTGCAAGTAAGGGAAAAGGAGAAAAGACTCGTGAGTGGAAATAGGAACAGATTTAGTATAACAATAATAAGAGTGATACAGAGCAATACTTAGCCACTGAAATGTGTGCTCCCAGCAATGGACACCAGAGGGTGGACACTGTTCGCACAGCAAGTCCAGCAAAATGCAGAGATCATAGCAAGCGTGGGGAACCCACAGGAGAAGGACTCCTCATGGCAGCCATTGAAGAAGGGCCATCTCCATTAACTTCTCAATCATTCAGGAAGTGTGAAGTCCATGGCATGAAATATTTCATTTATCAATGTCAATGTCAATCTAGGTGCTGTCCCATTATGTTCTCTCACAGCTGCTATCTTGCACCTACAGCTGGACAGTTGACAAGTCCTTCACCTCCTTGGTAATAGCCAAGATATCAGTGAGTCCTTGCATTCTTTGCATACCAACACCCAAACGCTGGAAATCTACTGGGAGAAAACATTAACTCTATCCCAGGGTGCTATCTCATTATTCTCATATTAAATCCAGAACAAAAGACCATGCTAGCTACTAAGAAGAAAGATTCTAACTGCATGGAAAATTACTTCAATTTAAGCTAACCAGCACTCAGTGGTATCCATTCTAAAAGGAACTGAATAACGCTATTGAAATTTAAACACCCTGAACCTGTCTTTAAGAACTCGTAGATCACACAGGTGCTTAGACACTTTGCTTGTTTCTTTACAACCCTACATTTTTATTTGAGTCTAACCGTTAAGTACTTTAAACTTTATTTTTTTAAAGCAACTTTTAAGCAACTTATCTTTCCTTTTTTTTTTACTTGTTTTGTTTACGTGAAAGACATGCAAGGTACTTTGAAAATCAAAATACAGTAACTTGTGACCACATTGCTTCAGTGGTTGTTTGGTTCCCTACCACACAATGGGTTGAACCACAGCCCAGACTAAAACTTCATGAGAATTTGTCAGACAAGATATTTCTAGACACTAATGAACTTGAATTTTATTGTCTACAATTTATGACTATTTATGAATAATTGAGCAATGACTAGTTTATTAATGGATTATCCACAAACACTGAAAGTCTAAAGTATACCAGAATGGGATTATCCATGACTATTATTACATGGCTTCTCATTCTTAGTTAAAATATATTTTTATTCTTATTCCTAGAGGTCTTCCTCTTCTCTTGAATTTTTGACTATTAATCAGTAATCAGAAAGATAATTGCATGATCAAGAAAATAATTTTACTGCTCAAATTCCAAATGTATAATAATATCTGACATGCTATTAATTCCATGATGAGAAAATAGCTTGTCTTTAACATTCTGTGTATATGATACTTAGGATGCATCCACAAAAAAGAAAAAAAAATGTTAGTGAATTAGTCCCATAACTGTAATCATCTCCAAGTTTTACAGAATCTTGCTATTGAGCCTTATTTACTCAAACTTGTTCTAATCAGCAGAAATAGCTCTGCTTATTTTTTGTTTCTGCCAGAAAATTATTCTTAGAGAAATAATGCAAATGCCAACTGCAACAGTGTGACTCAGAATCGTGGGAGGCATCATCTCAGGAAATGGTCCGTAGCTGTGAATCTTACTCCTGTAATGGAATAACTTCAGACATTACTGTCATGAAGCTAAAGTCCAGAATTCTTCATTATAGTGTTGGAGCATGATGTTATAGGTATTTTTATATTTCATTTATTTGCGCTTTTTTTGTGGTGAAGGCAAAGCTACAATGGCAAAAGAGGGAAAACCAGGACTACATCTGGATTACAGAACACATATATTCTTCTTAGTATTCAAGCTAAGAAGACTGATTGCTTGATTCTTCAAGATGTTCAAGCTAAATGTCATGTTAGTATGTCCCACCCAAGCACCACCTCAGGTCAAATGCTGTATACAAACACCTTTTCCTACCTTTCCTTCTTTTCTCAGCAACTCTTCATTTCTCCAGTGACAAATGGAAGACACAATATTTTTATGGGCTAATCCAAATGATAACTCTGTTAAAAGATTAAAAATAGATTCTACAGTAAAATTCCTTTATATTTTATAATAATTTTAAATTGGAATATAAATGTTAGAAGCTGAAACTGCTTCCAGGAAAGTCCTGATTGCATGTTATAGTCAAAGCAATCTGCAGAATTCTTATTGGCTAACAGGGGTAGCTTTCCTGAACTTCTACAAGCAGTGTTTAGGAACTTTGCATAAAATGGGCCTGAAATTATCATGAATAATGATGAGACTAAGCCTAGTCCATTAATTTCGTCCATTAATTTCATCCTTTGCCTTGAAAAACTGTTGAAATCACTGATTTCCCAACTTGTGTTAGGAATCAGAATATGAGTGGGGTAGTAATTGCCACTGTCTGTATCTTTGCTATTATTAAACACAACAAGAATTTCAAAGATAGAAAATGAAAATATGAATGTAGTTTTGGGTTTGGGAGTTTTCTTAGAGAGTTATTCCTGCCTGTTGGGTTCGTTTCCAGAAGAAACAATGTATAATAGCTGTATATAAAGCAAACTATACCTTCAATTCAATAGGGTTTTATGTATACTCTACCAGAGCAATGGTCAAAATTACTTTAGATGTGCTCTAAACAAATTGCTCAATTATATTTTGGAAAACATTGACACTCAAGCAGGGTATTATTATCAACTCAGGCATTAACTATAGCCAACAAAGGTCAAATAAAAAATTTTGCTGAAGTATTTGACAAGTTTACTATACAGTTAAAGGTGAACAGAATTTATTAATAAAAGAGGAGTCAAATGACTGAGAAACTGCTGACAATGTATATAACAACACGGTTCATCAAAAAAAAAAAAATTAAATTATATGTTGTTTTCTATTACTTTCAAATATTTCAGAACAGCTGCTCATGCCCTGCATATCCACACAGAAATCATAGCCTCATTTATCCTGATATTCTGAAGCGTAGGTTGTGCAGTAAATTCTGTTTTCTTTATTCTTAAAGAGATTATTAAGTAAGCCCAGAAAAAGAGCATTTTGGCTGTTCAGGGCTAGACATCAGAATTTTCAGTCACCTTTCGAACTAGGGCCAGGTGTTTCCTGTGATAGTGTTGCACTGAACTCCAAAGCCATATGTATACTACTAAATAAAACTGTTTCAGGGAGTGTTTCTGAAGACAGCAACTTTGCTCTACTATTAAATTGCTAGAAAAGTCTCTGCTACTGGTTTAGGATGGATCAACTCCTCAGAAAATTGCCAGTTGCTGCTTGGGAGTTGACACAACTGGAGACTTTTCCCAATAGACATTCTTGGAGGATCCAGGGGAAGTTTATTGTACAGAGGCAGCTATTCCATGCTGATGGTTCTCTGTCTCTAAGAGTTGTCCTGGGAACTTTCATCATGTTCATCAGCTTTTCTCATAGATTGCTGTAAAGATTTCCAAACTGAAAATACGTTTATTTTCATGCTAGCTGAGGAACTGAGGACTTCTGGACAGTTGTCTTCGAGTCAGGTGTCTTAAAGGTCTGAGGCTGAGGTATTCCATACTGAAGCAAAAGAATTTTTAGGAAAAGAGGGGGAAAGCAAAAGGGAAGAGGAAGAGGAAGGGGAAGGGGATAGGAATGGAGATAGGGAAGAAGGGAAGGGGAAGAAGAAGGAGAAAAATAAGGGACAAGTTCACCCAGAAAAGCTTAGTCAGGGTTTTAAGAATGAATCCTTTTGTAAAAATAATTCACACCATAAGAAGGAAATTTTAGGAGGAGTGCCAAGTTTTATTTGAACAGGAGTAAATATGTAAAACAGCTAAGCTTCAGACGGACATCTGACCACATAAATCATATCTTGATCAAAGATCAACCAAGGTTCAAAATCTAAAGCAAGCCAAACTGAAACTGTGAGTTTCACTATAGGAAGATTTTCGCTGAGGAAGGGTTGAAATGACTCTTCAATCAAATTCTCTTAATCTTGTTGTCCTGACAAATAGTTCAACAAGCTTAAATAATTCCAGTAGAAATTCAGTGTCAGCCTCATCTCTGTGCCTGGGAAGATCATGGAAGAGATCCTCCTAGAAGCTATGCTAAGGCACATGAAGGACAGGAAGGTGATTCAAGAGAGCCAGCATGGCTTCACCAAGGGTAAGTCCTGCCTGACCAACCAACTGGCCTTCTACGATGAAGTGACTACATCAGTGCACAAAGGAAGGGCTATGGATATCTTCTATGTGGACTTCTGTAAAGCCTTTGACACAGTCCCCCACGATATCGTTCTCTCTAAACTGGAGAGGTATGGATTTAATGGGTGGACTGTTCAGTGAACATATAGAGATGGAGATTTCTGTTTTATTTTTTCGATCCAATTGTATTGTTTATAAACTCAGATTTCAGCAGTTCATAAGATTTTACTACAAAGGTGTTGTTTCTCTATATTCAAAAGTGAAAAAAAACCCAACAAAAACCAAAGAAAAACGCAAACCAAAACCCAAAAAACCCAGCAATGACCAACTCACAAAAAACAGAGGTCCTCCAAAACAATTGCAGTTACAATGAATATCCAGCCTGTATGATCCAGTTTTTATATAAAATGTAAATATAATACTTCCCCTATTTGCTTGCCATAGAACACTTATTTTTATTCTTTTCCATACAAACTCATCAATTTTAAGGTGGATAGATTAGGATGAAATAAATTGGGATAGCTTCTTTTCCAGGAAAAATAGTAATGTAAAACGTGAAACTGTTGAGAACATAGAGAACTGTATTTGAAAGCATATAGGCAATGGGAAATAGTGGGTGTTTCTAGACTTGTAGTCAATATAATTAAATGGTACATTCACTTTATTTAAAAGAAAATTTAATATTTTTAAGAGATGCAATAATTTTACTGATTTCATAAGATTCTCTATTAAATTATATCTTGAAAACACACACGTTATCTATCTGTACCCATTCCTGTTGACTGTGGCTAGCAATTCAGCTGCACAGTCCATAACTTGTCTGTGTTTGCAAACTGTGCAGAAAGGCACATTACTGACAAAAGTGTGAGTCGCTAGTACTGCATGTTGAAAAAAATCTCCACTGAGAAGTCTGGAGTTGTCTTTTCACAGAAAGATGGGCGTGAGTGGAATTCATCTGCCCTAAGTGAAGAATTCAGCAAATTAGATGTTTGAGCTGGTCACCTACCTGAGAGTGGTAATTAAACCTGAGACATTATGTCTAATGATCCTCAAGAGGCATTTAAGACGGCTGTTCCTCACCACTGACAGTGTTGTAACCAGTTCAGAGGGCAAGCAGGGAAAGCAGGGGAGAAGTTCAGAACCAGAAATTTAGCTTTTGGACAGCAGCAGGGGAGAGCCTCTGTATGTGCATGTGTCTGGGCAGAGAAGATTTGTGTCTGTGTGGTGTATGTGGTCTCTTTCTTCTCTAAAGTGGTACCAGTTCTCTCAGAATGAAGCAATGGGGCCAAATTTAAGTTTCTGGTGTTGAAACTACTATACAGAAAGTTAATTGAGAGGCTGATTGACTGGTGGAAAAGTGTACAGTCTTTTCAGGTAGTAGGTCACCTGTTTGGAATCCAGTCTTGTCATTCACTGAAGTACTGGCTCCTCCCAGTTCCTGTGGCTGATAGGAAGGGGCACATTATGACTTGTGGTACTCCTAAGACACTCAGTCCCATTATGACAACTTTTGTTTTAATGATCTAGCTATGACAAGTTCCATATTGCCTGTTGACAGTCTCCAGAGCTGTATAGTTATGGTAGACGCAACAGCTGGAATGACCTTCTTGATACACATAAAATCTTAATCCACTTTAAGCAACTAAGAACGGTTTGCCCTTTACATTTTCTTGGGCTGGCTAACATAGCTGCTTATAGTCAATGATCTATGTTACAAACAGATATGACAGGGGAAAAATACAGTAAACACCGCCAGGTCATGCACCTTAACGTTGTGCTTCCTTTAATAGTTACACAGAGATCACACACCAGAGGACAGAAATGAAAGCTTGAGAAGGCTAAATATAAATATGTTAAAGCATAAATAATTTATGCTACCAAGGCAATAACATAATTAAGGTGACATTACCTTTCTTCCAGCCAGGAGGCATCTTTGCAAAAAGGTAAACAGAGAGTCAGATGAATTTATCCACAGACAAAACTAACATGATCACTCATAAATATTTGTGAAAGCATTGCCAAAGTGGCTTATTCTGCTGTTATGCTGATAGCCATATGAAGAAATTGCTAACAGTGTTGCAACAAAGAGATTTAATGTGGTTTATGGATCAGAGATTTACTTTTTAATGGATATGAAGATCATTTTACATTTTGCATTGATTATCTCTACAAGAGTGTTTTGCTTATGTTGTATGTTTATTGAGGTCTCTGTAATCAATTAAAAATAATACGTTTGAAATTGCTAATCTAATTTTTATGCCAGGAAGTATTTATCTTGCACTGAACCTTGAGAAATAGTTTAGTAAGTGGCAATAAGTGGACTTTTATAATGTCCTCTCTCTAAGCAATTTTGTTATTAACATTACTATTTTGTTTCTTATAATCAATACTACTACTATAGCATAACATTTGGAAAAGGTAAACCTCAATAACTATAAGCACTAATAGAAGTCAGTGGGGTTATGTGACTTTGTTCCTGGTTACGTGGCTTTGCTCATGAAGCTCTTAGCAATGGATAGGGAGTCAAACTGGGAGAGCAAAATAAAAGGACTGACTATACAAACAATTTTTTCTCTGTATTAGATGAAAAAGTATTGTGAAAGGACCCTGTTTTTTCTAAGAAAGAAATTACTCCTTTTTGGTAGGAATAAATTATTTACGATGAAGATGGTGAGACACTTCAGAACCAAGAACTCCAATTAGCACTCCAATTGTGTCTCACCAGAGCTGATCAGAGGAGAAAGATCACCTCACTTGAGCTATTGACAATCCTTTTCCTAATGCAGATCATTACACTTTGCTGCAAAGGTATATTGCTGGCTCACAATCTTGTTTTCCACCAGGACCCCAGGGTCCATTTCTGCTGAGCTGCTTTCCAGACAGTCAGCCCCCAGCCTGTACTAGTATCTGGGGGAATTTCAGGGCACTGGAAATTATTTCTCCTTGTGGAACTTGAAGAACCTGTGGAACTCTCTAGCCTATTTTTCCAGCCTGTGCAGGTCCCTCTCAATGACAGCACAACCATCTGGTGTACCAGATTACATCAGCCAGCTCCCTCTGTATTCATGGGTGCATCTCATAAGATGCTGTGGATTTACTTATGTCCAGCTTGCATAAATGTTCCCTAATCTGAGCCTCCTACACCAAAGGAAAGTCTTCACTGCTCCAGACTTTCCCACTGGCCACAGATGTCTGGGATTCCTGAAGTCCATCTTCTCAGTAAAGATGCTTTGATGGATCTGATACTCACAAATAAGGAGGAATTGGTCAGGAATGTGAAGGTCAAGGCCAGCCTTGGCTGTAGTAATCATGAGATCACAGAGTCCAGTATCCCAAGAGAAGGAAACCAGGCAAAAAGCAGGATCACAACTCTGGACTTCAGAATAGGAGACTTTGACCTGTTCAGAGCTTGGAAGAGTCCGTGTGATATTGTCCTGGAAAGAAGAGGGATCCTAGAAAGCTGGTGGATTTTCAAAGAGTTCTCTCCTCCAAGTTCGGGAATAAGTGGTCCTGATGAGTAGAAAATCAAGTAAAGGCAGATGGAGGCCTGCATGGATGAACAAGGAGCAGATATGAGGGTGAAAAAAGTCCACCATGAGGACCAGGTTCTGCAATTGTGATTTTTCCCCCATTAGGTTGAAGACACCCACAATGATGATAGCCACATTGATCTGGCCTCTAATCCCAACCCATAACCTCTCAGCATCATCTGTTCCTAGACAGAGATTCACAGAATCACAGAATCACAGAACGTTAGGGATTGGGAGGGACCTTGAAAGATCATCTAGTCCAATCCCCCTGCTGGAGCAGGAACACCTAGATGAGGTTACAGAGGAAGGCGTACAGGCGGGTGTGGAATGTCTCCAGAGAAGGAGACTCCACAACCTCCCTGGGCAGCCTGTTCCAGTGCTCCATCACCCTCACCGTGAAGTAGTTTCTTCTCAAATTTAAATGGAACCTCCTGTGTTCTAGTTTATACCCATTGCCCCTTGTCTTATCATTGGTTGTCACTGAGAAGAGCCTGGCTCCATCCTCATGACACTCACCCTTTACATATTTATAAACATTAATGAGGTCACTCCTCAGTCTCCTCTTCTTCAGGCTAAAGAGACCCAGCTCCCTCAGCCTTTCCTCATAAGGGAGATGTTGCACTCCCTTAATCATCTTTGTGGCTCTGCGCTGGACTCTCCTCAGCAGTTCCCTGTCCTTCTCGAACTGAGGGGCCCAGAACTGAACACAATATTCCAGATGCAGTCTCACCAGGGCAGAGTAGAGAACCTCTCTCGATCTACTAACCACCCCCCTTCTAATACACCTCAGGATGCCATTGGCCTTCTTGGCCACAAGGACACAGTGCTGGCTCATGGTCATCCTGCTGTCCACCAGGACCCCGAGCTCCCTTTCCCTTACACTGCTCTCCGACAGGTCCTTCCCCAACTTATACTGGAACCTGGGGTTGTTCCTGTCCAGATGCAAGACTCTACATTTGCCCTTGTTGTATTTCATTAAATTTTTCCCTGCCCAACTCTCCAGCCTGTCCAGGTCTCGCTGGATGGCAGCACAGCCTTCTGGCGTGTCAGCCACTCCTCCTAGTTTGGTATCATCAGCAAACTTGCTGACAGTGCACTCTATTCCCTCATCCAAGTCATTGATGAATATATTGAATAGTGCTGGTCCCAGTACCGACCCTTGAGGGACTCCACTAGATACAGGCCTCCAAGTAGACTCTGCCCCATTGACCACAACTCTCTGGCTTCTTCCCTTAAGTCAGTTCACAGTTCACCTCACTACCCGATCATCCACTCCATTCCTTAGTTTAGCAGCAAGGATGCTGTGGGAGACTGTGTCAAATGCTTTTCTGAAGTCAAGGTAGACCACATCCACTGCTTTGCCATCATCTAGCCACCTGCTTATGCCCTCATAAAAGTCTATGAGGTTGGTCAAGCATGACTTCCCCTTGGTGAAGCCATGTTGACTGCCCTTAATGACCTTCTTATCCTTGATAAGCTTTGACATGGCACCAAGGATAAGTTGTTGCATTACCTTTTCAGGGATGGAGGTGAGGCTGACTGGTCTATAGTTACCCAGGTCCTCCTTCTTGCCCTTCTTGAAGACTGGAGTGACATTTGCTTTCTTCCAGTCCTCAGGCACCTCTCCCATTTCCCATGGCTTAGCAAAGATGATGGAGAGTGGCCTAGCAATGACCTCAGCCAGCTCCCTCAGCACCCACAGATGCACCCCATCTGGACCCATGGATTTATGGATGTCCAGATTGCTTAATTGCTCCCTAACCCAGTCCTCATCAACCAAGGCAAACTCCTCCATTGTCATGCCCTCCTCTGGGGCCTCAGGGGTATGGGGCTCCTCAGGGCAGCCTCTGGCAGTATAGACAGAAACAAAGAAGGCATTCAGTAACTCTGCCTTCTCTGTATCTTCTGTCACCAGGGCACTCACCTCATTCATCAGTGGGCCTACAATTCCTCTAGTATTACTTTATCTGCCATGTATTTGAAGAAACTCTTTCAGTCATCCTTGACCCATCTTGCAAGGTTTGATTCTAAGCTTTTCTAGTTGCTTCCCTACATCCTCTGACAACAGCTTTATATTCTTCCCAAGTGGCCAGCCCCTCCTTCCACGATCTGTAAACTCTCCTCTTCCACTTGAGTTTGCCCAGCAGTTCCCTGTTTACCCATGGAGGTCTCCTGGCTCCCTTCCTTGACTTCCTATGTG
This sequence comes from Caloenas nicobarica, assembly GCF_036013445.1. NCBI lineage: Eukaryota > Metazoa > Chordata > Aves > Columbiformes > Columbidae > Caloenas > Caloenas nicobarica. Next base: position 180,262,919 of record NC_088245.1, read on the forward strand.
TCAGGATGCTCTGATCTTCAGCTTGGAAGAAGCAGTCCTTGAATGCTAACCAACTATCTTGGGCCCCTTTACCTTCAAGCACCCTTGCCCACGGGATTTCCCCTAGCAGTTGCTTGAAAAGGCCAAAGTTGGCCCTATTGAAGTCTAAGATTGTGATCCTGCTTGGTATTCTGTTCCTGCCACATGAGATCCTGTACTCCACCATCTCATGGTCGCTGCAGCCAAGGCAGCCCTCAAGCTTTACCACTTCAACCAGACCCTCCTTGTTAGTGAGGATGAGATCCAGCAGAGCTCCTCTCCTAGTTGGCTCATTCGCCATTTCCATCAGGAAATTATCATCAGTGCACTGGAGGAACCTTCTGGACTGTGGCTAGCTGGCTGAGTAGTCCTTCCAGCAAACATCAGGGTAGTTAAAATCCCCTATGACAACCAGGACCTGTAATTGCGAGGCTGCTCTCAGCTGCCTGTAGAAGGCCTCATCAACTTCCTCACCCTGATCTGGTGGCCTGTAATAGACACCCACAACAGTATCACCCCTGCCAGCCTGCCCCTTAATTCTCACCCACAGACTCTCAACTTGCTCCTCATCCACCCCTGGACAGTACTCTATACATTGCAGTTGCTCTCTCATGTAAAGAGCAACTCCACCACCATGCCTGGCTGGCCTGTCTTTCCTGAGAAGGACATAGCCATCCATGACCACATTCCTGTCATGTGAGCTGTCCCATCACGTCTCTGTAATTGCCACCAGATCATAATCACCTGACCGAATACAGGTTTCTAACTCCTCCTGCTTATTCCCCATGCTGCGTGCATTGGAGTGTAGGTATTTTAGGAAGCAAGCTGAGTACACTGATTTAACCATAGGAGGGTGGGAGGCCTCCCAGCCTTTATCAGTTCTAGAGTGCTACCCCACTGGTGCAAGCCCAGCTACAACCCCATCCCCCTTCGAATCTAGTTTAAAGCTCTCCAGATGAGCTCTGCTAATTCCTGCCTCAGCATCCTTTTACCCCTGTGAGACAAACGTTCCCCACGTATCACTGTCTGGACTAGTGTCTTGTAAAACCAGCTGTTATCAAAGAACCCAAAGCCCTGCCTGTAGCACCAGCCTTGTAGCCAATCATTTATGGACTGAATTCTTCTATTCCATTCCACATCAGCACCCGAAAATGGAAGGAGGGAAGAGAAAATCACTTGCGCCCCAGACCATCCCAAGGCCTTGAAATCTTTCTTCATTCCCCTCAGACTACAGGATGCAGCTTCCTCCCCATCTGTCTGGAAGATCAACAGTGGGTAGCAGTCTGTTGGGTACACCAGGTTGTGGAGTGTCCTGGTGATATCCCTGATCCGGGCTCCCGGTAGACTACATACTTCTTTATGGTGAAGGTCAGCTCTACATATCGGGCCCTCTGGCCCTCTCAGAAGGGAATCGCCTACTACAATGACCCTTCTTTCTTTCTTATCGGAAGCAGTCTTGAGGTGTGGAGTCAACTGCCTCTTCCTGTGGGACTTTGTAGGTGGGCCTTGCACCACATCCTCACCTACCTCTTCTTCAAGATCCAGGACCTCAAACCTACTATGGAGGGGCACCTGGGGAAACAAAGCAGGTAGAGATGGGGCTTGCCCGTGACACCGAACTGGAACTTGCTTCCAACCCTCCTCCTCTTTTTGGTCCCCTGCCTCTGTCCAACAGCGACAGGGCAGGGGCTGTCTTGGGTCTTCTCCCTCTGCCTGACAGGGCAGGGGGTCCATCACCTTTTGAGGGGTATCTCCCTGGGACCTTTCTGACTGGCATGCCAGGGAGTTACTCCACCAATCAATCTCCTTTTCACACTCCCTGATGGTCCTCAGTCTCTCGACTTAAGTTTCACCACCATGCTGAACAGATCTTGCACCTGCTCACACCTCACGCAGGTGGAACACTGGCCTCCCTCTCCCTGCAGCAGCAGGCTCTGGCACTCCCTGCAGCAGGAAACCTGAACAGCCACGGTTCGGGGAAGGCCCTCAGTCTGGGTTGCCACAGTCTTTTTGTGACAAGCTCTCTTTCTGGAGGAGACCACGGTCAGCAGCAGCCTGGGACACTGGCAATAGGTGAGATGGCCTAACAAGCAGGGGGTGACAACCTCTGCACCATGCTGCATGAGCTACCACACCCGCTGCTGCAGCAAAGCGTAGGTGGTACTCACTCACTTCACAAGCTGGTCACCCCTCCTACTGCCTGGTGGGTCCTCTCGGAGGCTTTTTCAAGGCAAGGGGCGGGGCTGCGATCACCGTCACCGTGGCAATGCCCATGCCACATCAGCCGCTCTCGTAAGGGCTGCTGGGTGCTTCCCGGTTGCAAAATCGAAACCTAAAAGCCAAAAAACTCGTCCGTACCACGGGATCTGCTGACATGGCTCCGGCTCAGCTGGCTCCGATCAGCTGACCTCGGGGACTGAGAGCTGGTTTTGGGTTTCGACCACTTTTAAATCTCCCGCCATCGATTAATGCACTCACACTCCTTTCTCACAAAAGGGCAGCTGCCTATCCTCGCTGTCCTGCTCTGTCCTCCTAAAGATGCTGTATCCATCCATGGCATCACTCATGTCTATTATCTACTCCACCACACCTCCATGATCCCACTGAGATCATAGCCCTTGAAATGTATGCGGATGTCAAATTCATTCTTTTTTTGACTCAAGTTTTGTACAAACTCTTCAGAGAGGCACGCTGTCATGCTGACTTCCCAGAAAAGGTACAAGAGCTTTCCCTGTAATGTTACCTTGTAGGCACTTCTTTATTTACATGCATACTCTTGCAATGGGCTGCTGTTATGCCTGTATTATTGCTTATGAAGTGTCTCTTGTCCTCCCTTTGCTTGTCATCCCATTTGACTGTTGCCCCACTTAGTCCAAGTCACTATTTTTCTGGTATTTTTTCATTTTCTTGAAGTAGATGGATTTTTTCCAACTTATTCTGACCATGTCTTTGCAGCCACAGACTTGATGATACAAGAAAAAAAAATCTCACATTTTTTAACAGAAGTTTACTTCATGTTACTCTAAGTCGTCAGCATAGAGACAGTGTAGTAAAGAAATCGATATTTCAATCACCATGGTTCAGTCTATGCCATTTATTTCAAAATGTTATGTTCTACTTGAATAAAGTAATCTACTCAGAAAAAAAAAAAAACAAAACTGAAAAATCCTATGGTCGATTCACTTTTGATCCATTACTCTGTATATCATCAGCATTGTAAAGAAACCTACTTTTCTTTCTTAGGTGTTGGATGGCAGTTAATTCTGTCAGAACTGGAGAAATACAAAGTATGAGCATAATTTTCAAGGGATTATATCTCTGCTGAATATGAGCAACTTCTATTATCCACAGATAGTTTACTATAGTGAATATTTCACAAACTGCAGGACTCTGGAAGCAGTTAACCGTACTCAGGGATCTGAATAATTCAAAATTCTTGATACCCTTTTTTCAAACCTATAGAGCTTTAGCTAACTGAGATAGTATATATTAAAGCAATGTTTCAGCTAACAACTTTGCTAAAATTTTCAATTATTTGTGCTGTGCCTATTAAAAAAAATATTTCAAGCATACTTTAAAAAGACCATTGGACATGCTTACGACTTAGTGAGGAGTGCACGACACAAATAGAAAACTGGAGTACTGGGCTGATTTATTCCTTTCTGTTTTCCTCAATTGAAGGAAAATGCATTTCCTACTACTGGATTTAGTGGAGTTCCAAACGTGTTCCATGTCCATCTCTTGGCAGTGCAAGTTGCACAGGAATTATTATATAGATTCTATATCATCAGAAAATCATCCCACATTCAAGTCGTACATCCAAGGAGTCTAGCACAGGGAGGCTTGTTACTTACCTGAGATGTGTCATGCTGTACAAAAGAACAAGGCTAAAATTTCCTTCACAAGCCTTTCAAAACTATTTCACTAAATCCTGTTCTTTTCTGAGATCCTACTTGATTGCAAGTGAAAACAGATTTGGGCCTACAAGAGATAGTCAGGAAATCCATTCAGTTTTATGTGCTCCTTGTCCCATCCCAACAGATGGAATGAGGGATGAGTTAACTCTGAACGTGACACATGCCCTGACTCAACAGATGAGATCAGGTGTGACTTAACTCTGGGTTAATTCTGCGTGGTCATGTGAAGTGAATGACAGACAATCACTCCAGGGGTCCAACTCAGCTATGAGTTTACTAAAAGCACGTGGTGGAAATACTAATTACAGCGATTAGTGACTTGGTAAAAAAATTTTATGATATCACAGAACTTATCACTAACAGCAAAAGTCCTTCTACAAGTGATGGATTGGCAACCATTTGTAGCTATAATACAAAACTTAACAAGACTTTAACAACAGAACTTAAAATGATGTTACTTTTATATGTTCAAGAAAAAAAAGGAGAGAGAGTGGGAGAGAGGGAAGGAAAACTAAGGTATAAGAGAGAGAGAGAGTGAGATATCACCACTCACAGAAGTAGAGACAAAGAAATAGGGATATAGAAAAAAAAGAGAGAAAGAAAGAGCAGAGAGAAAGGAAGAAATGAAAGCTGAGGGATCCAGCCACTCTTACAGCTCTGCAGCGTGGAGACTTGTCTGATGATGTGTGGCCTCTGGTGTCCCGCAGCAAGGATATTGGGGTTTGTAATTCTGGAGCGCAGCATCCTCCGGTGTCTGGTCCAGTTCCCGCGGCGAGGCTGGTGCGCGGAGGGTTCTCAGTGTGGTGGGTTCCCTATCGGTGCTGTTTTAGGTGAGCTTTTTATGGCCCTCCGAGACTCTTGCATAAGTTTTCTTTTGTGGAGGTGTTATTGTGAAGGAGAGGAAAGTCTGGGGAGAAGGGGTGATTGTGAAAGATCGACAAGTCTTGACAAGTCTCGGGCCATGTTGAAGGGTCTCAGCTTTTCTCTTTGTGCCAAGGTGGGCATATCAGAAGGTGGGGCTATGTGCCCTCCGGCACATCCCCCACCTCCGGTATTGGCCAGCCAGCCTGGGCTGTGACTCATTAACTTGTCGTTGATAGGTAAATCGCAGTTCGCCCTATACTGAATGTATCATCTCTTGTGGCTGGATGAACTGGTTTTGCCAAAATGTTTCAGCCATTATCCTTATCAGTACACGACACTCCTGAAAGACCAAGTGCTTAGTTTATGGATTTCAATGAAGTTCTTGTTATTCCAAATAAGAGGTGCTAGCCAGTTTCGGTCAGGAATACACCTCAGTTTGCTTTGTTGTGGTGTAGAAGAGTAATTAAATGTAATTAGTAATTAATTCAGAAAGAAATATAAAAAATGTATAATCTTCATTAAAAGTAATCAAAGACCATAAGAAGAAATAAAGAAAAATATCATTGATGTGTGTGCATGGCTTTGCACAATATCAGATCTATTATATGGGGAGATAGTTTTAGGTGCCATTGAAAATAAATCTCGAAGACACATCTAATGCCCTTTATAAAGAAATGACATAAAGGTAATACGTAAGAAGGTGACTTTCATTTAAATTGCCATGGAGCAAATAGATGAAAATATTGACTTATTGTAGGAGAAAAAGGTATATGTTACCACTCTTGCTGGCTTGTAGGATTTTTAGAAGCTGTGCAAACTGCTGAAGGAGCTGAAGCTACTGAGTGTTGAAAGTATCCTTTTTAATAGCAGCTAAATTTTGTTAGGATGGGTCGCATGCTTTGATTCTAGCTTCTTATAAAATGCATGATATTTGAGTTTCTAATACATGGCATTAATCTTAAGCTTTCAGATAGGAGTGACATCCATTTAAAATCAAATCTGTGTTTGCCTGTTGCTTTGAAATCTGTCCCTTTGAAAGGGCTGTCATTTTATCTTCTTTCTTAGCAAAGATGGAGAATAAAAGCAACTAATATCCAGGTGCTTTATTACAATTGTATCTGAACATTTGCTCATTTGCTGTTTTCCTAAAATGTGAAGGAGTATTTATCTACAGCAAAATATGTCAGATAGTAATATGGAAAGTGTTGGAAGTTCCTGGCCCGTTCTGTAGCATTGGATCTATTAAGTTCTTTGTTCTTTTCTAAGAAAATTATCATAGTTTATTTTAAACAATCAAGCTGCTGGGTAACCTGCTTCCTAGACAAGGCAAAGGAAAAATGCTGCACTGCATTCAGAAGTTTAATTCCTGAAGCACAGGTAGACATGTTGAGAGTAACAAAGGCTGGATAAAAAATAATTGAGAAGACCAGAATTTGTGTGTGTTGTCTGGTAATAATTATTCAGGACAACAGTTTCAACAGTGCCCTAAATTCCCTTAATCAAATGGATGAAGTTATTTAAGCCTGCTATCTGAAAACTGAGTTTAAAAGTACACAGGATCATTTTCAAATACAAACAGATCTGCAGATCAACTGTAGACTTTACATTCTGTCATAGCAAAAGGCTGCACTTCCAGCAGAGGTCTTCAGGTTATCCCCTCAAGGTACTTCAGTAGTCTTACTGACTCCAGTTGGCTTATGGATATATAGTTTGTTAAAACTCTACTAAATACTCTTTTGACATTATTTCAAAGGAGGAATTCACACAATTCATCCTCTAAGATGTGTTTTCTTTTCAAACCAAGATATGCAACAGTTACAAAATGTAACTTGAGACCTTGCTCAAGTAAAAGTGTAAATTTTAAAAGAAGAGGTATAATTTTCTCAGTCATATTTCAAAACAAAACTGAAAAAAACACATCACAAAACAAATAATGCAGCACTTTAAAACAATTATATGAAGGAACTTAACCTCATTTTTAATTAATAACAAATTATTTCTGTAAGTGAAATCTTCATCTTCCTTGATGTATTTAAACAGAGACGGGCACACTAACATATGATGAGTAATAGTCTCACTTCACACACAGTGGTTAGACAATCTACAAGGAGATGTTTTGCTTTTCTTTTTCATTATATATATTGTTAAAACAAAAATATAGCTGGCTAGTGAGTAACAAATGGATTGTGTCTATGAAGACTTATTTCAGTCTGGATGTTAAATGTGCAATATATAGCATGAATTGTATTAGACTTTTTATATTTTTTTTAATTGAATCTTGACATATAAGTTTGGTGCCTGCTAATAAAATATCATTTTAATACCAGGAGACATTTTATTAACATGCAAAAGCCTACTTAATACTTAAATTGCAGAACTTTTATAATCAAGAGGTAGTATATACTGTTTGCTTGGATCTCAAAATAAGGGAGGAGAAAAAAGGCGTATTGCTAAACCTACTTTTTGGTGTGTGTCTCAACTAGCTGCTATCTTTAAGTATTGAAATTGGACAGCAAACTGCATGCTATCAAACACAGTGCTAATATTTTAGTCTGCTATGCTTTCTAACGAATTTCATACTGACTTGTGTGGCTTGTCCCAGTATTAATGTATCATTTCTTCTCATGGTCTGTGTGCTAAAAGATAGAAGGCTGCTAACTGTTTAGCTTGCTAAATAATAAAAGCCAGATGCCAAAATAAAGTTAAATTAAATGCCAGGGCTTTGACAGTGAAACCACATTCCCAAATTGCACATCAATGCTTTTCTGCATCATGCAGTGCAATATGGCCAAGTAGTTCTAATCTACTGTTGCTCAGATAAATTCTGGAACTGAAGGCAGTATCTGTTCATCAAGAATGCGATGAAATATTCAAGATAACAAGCCATGCCAAGTAGGGTTCATGAACCTGTATCATTTTGAATAATGCAGTAGCCTCTCTGTGCATTACTACCCTGTCATGTGACTAGAACGTTACTTTTGGAGAAGCCCAAAGAAGATTTGTGTCCTATGGTATTATATGGGGAAAACACACCCTTGGATCTTTCATCTCTAAAGAGGTCCTACAAGCTGACTTTCTAGCAGGGAATGTGCAGTACAGGAAAATACCTAAGTTAGCCAATAAGAGATGGCACAGAAAACATGTGCCCCATAAGACTTCATTCATCACTGAGCTACAGAATTTATTTATTTTTTTAAATTATGATTCATTCAGGATCATATAAGGTACATGGAATTCTAGTTATGCAAGTTCACAACCACAAGGTAATGCTTGGATGTTCAGATCTCTCAGGATTTTGATAAGTTTATATATGTCATGTTCTAAGTGAGTTCCATGGTGACATTAGATTGGCACACAAACTTGCAGACTTCTAAGCCAGTTAGTGAATGTTCACTAGGTTGCTCAGTTTCGATTCCAGATCTCAGAGGAGTCATATATCAGCCACATTGGCTCTTTGGGCTTAGCTACTAACAAGAAACTCTTCGAGGGAGAGCTTTTTTACTACCAACCTACCAATGTGAATGGCATGCCTACTTTAGGGACTGTGACTGTGTCACGTTAAAATTATGATTGAGATTTTGTGTAGTGCTAATCATTAGCTAGAGGCCTCTTCCTCCCTCTTGACTATACAGGGAGCTTAACTTTGTACTCTAAAGTATAATTCCTAATTTAACAGTGTCTGAAGACAGGTTTCATGTTTCTAGTTTTCTGTCTGGTGATGTGTTAGCAGTTAAAATGATTTACCCACTTGGGTAAATAGAGGAAATGTAGTGGTGCTGTTTCTAGGAACCACCAAATGCCTGTTTTCTCTTGCTTCTGTCAATGTTTGGTGTCAGGTAGCCTTATATGGAGTTGGAGTCTAGGGTTTTTAACAGAGAAGTTGAAGTTGGGCATAAATTGAATATTGTTATTGAAGCTTATATGCAGCATTTTCAAAACTGTTCATTTCCTGCTTTATTTATGGCTAATGTCTCTTTCTATACCTATAAAACCAAACAGATTTCACAAGAAACAGAATATATTTTCTAACCAATCTCTCAAATATTTCTGTGCCTGTTCTTCAGGAATTGACTTATAAAACAAGAGCTGGTTATAAACATGAAACCGTTACTATGTATTTTTCTTTTACTGGGGGACAGATTATGCCTTTTGTATTGGGAGACACACTGGTGTCAATAAAAATCCCATCACCTTTTTTCTCATATGATGCTCAGATTTAAAAGATCAAGAAGAAAGTGTGGGGGAAAAAAAAAAAAAAAAGACAAAACTGCAGAGTTCTTTCAAAAAAACCTGAGTTTGAAACTGAAAAGAAATTTCAAAAGGTTTTTATGTAAAATAAATTGTGTTACAATGTGTTGACACTAAATATAAATGTTCAATATTGATAATTATAAAGAGTTTACTACTAGAAATATTCATTAGAAATAAGGATAGGCATAAATTTATCCTAGACAGCATAATCAATTTTTTTATCTTTCTACTGGAAGGAAAAGATGATAAGGCGCTTCAGAATTGTTCCTGAAATTCCTGGACTTCCATAGTTTCTGAATGGGTTTAACAGGTACTGCAGAAAAAAAAAAAAAAAATCTCTGTTCTGTCTTGTCTTATGATAGTACGTATAAGTATATACCAATTATTTTAGTGGAAATAATAAAAATGGAGTTGAATTATATTTTTGTTTTTTTCAGATTAAAAAGCACAAAGTGTATGTAATTAAATATGGGTTTGTATTTAGGCTTCACCAAAGCTTAGAGTTATTTGGGTATGGGGTTTCATTTCAAATAACTTCGTAATGAAACCTGAATTTCTGCCAATAATAATAATAATAATAATAATGACAATATTGTAACAATAATCATCATCACCTGCAAGAGTATGCTTGCCAAAGATAGTGATACATGACTGAACGAACACCAGTAAAGGAAGTGAAACTGTTGCTCGTGTAAATGCTGCAAGACTGATCATCAGAATATGTTCCAAAATTACTTATTTCTTGGGAAAAATTTTCCACTTGCAAATCAGATTTTTTTTTAGGAAAGTAGTGGAAAAGCAAAAATCTTCTGGATTTGTCACTTACACAGCTTTGGAGTCTCAAAATTTTGTGACTGTCATAATTCTATTCCAGGATATTCCCACGTGGTTACATATGCATACTCTGAATATTGGTTTCAGGATTGGACCTGGATTTGGAAACGAAAAGCTTCTCTGAAGACATTGCTCTCTAGTGTGACATGTAGGTTCACCTTCATGCACTTATTCTTGTGAACATTTGTGAAGAATTTGAAAAAAATGATTTTTTTGCAGAAGGATGCTGTCTAGAATCACCATTAATAATGAACTGGCTCTGTTATCCTTACTAAGATTTTGGCGGGATGTTTGACAGAATTTTCATAATATCTAATTCTCAATTAATTAACAGAAACTAAGTGTCTTAGCATTTCTGAAAGTACCTCTAGACATCTCTCTGTATAATTACATACTTAGAGATTTTGGAGAACTGTGACAAATAGGATAAATGAGAGCCATTCATGGTAAATGGACATGATGTTTAAAGAAGCACAAATAGCTTAGAAATTCCCAGCAATCAAAATAAAGCAAGTTCACTTTTATTTGACCTAAACCTACACATTAACAGGGTTGTAAATTATGGAAGCTGTATTAGTAAGTAGACACTAACGTGTAGCAGAGCTATGTAAGTATATAGAAGTATACTTCAAAATACGCACCTAAATCTTTATCTGAATTTGCAGAAGTTCTCTATAAAGTCGATAGAGATTGTTTGCTGCTGAGCTGTACAAATCTGTTGTCCTGACAGATGTCTAAACGTAGGAAGACAGAATTTCTCTCCAGGTACCCATCTCTCCCTAACACTTATGTACTAATCTGGTGACCTCTATGCTGCCTAAGGCATTAATGCCAGGATCAGTCCTGGCCTCCAGGTACAAAATGGCTTATGTGTAGGTCTAATGTCTTCTAGACTGACCATACATACATTACATAGGACATTCTCCAGCTCTTTTCCACATCCCCATGTCTCTAAAAAATAATCACTAATTAGGTAGGTAGGTAGTTCATGTTTCCATTTGACATTCCTGAGAAAAAGTGAGCTGTGTCATATCTCGGAGGAGTCATTTCTGTGGAATAAATCAAAAGCAACCTCAGTCAGACTAGAATTAGAGAAAAATTCCAAATGAGTGAATGTGGTAAAGAGGCAATTTGTTATGCACTCAGATTAATTACAACTTTCTGAAAGGTACCCTCTAAGGTCTCTGGGCCTTGGAAGTGAGATGTCTATTATTTAGGCATCTAAATATGAGCTTTCACCCTAGGCTTCTGTTATAATCAGCAGAACAAAATAGAAACTTCAAAGACAAAGTTTATCTTATCTTAATGTTGATGTCTGAAATAGAATCCAACTTTCATTCCTTAGAACTGTCTATTTTTCTCCCTTTCTAATTAAGGAAAGAGGCTTATGGAGAGCAATTCAGTCAGAGATATCTGTATGGTACGTTTCTAAGGCTGAACAAAAAAAAATATCTTAAACTGGCTTTCATCTCTTAAAGGCAGAAATTCACATTCTTCAGCACTGGGACTTCAAGCTACAGGCAGTCTGTAGGTTTCTCATATGAACTCATTCAAAATGCTATTTGTCATAATACAAGTCATTTCAGATGCTCTTCTTGAAAACTTAAAACTTCCTTGTCCCATAAAATATGATTCCTTACATATAAATTTGGGTTTGGGGTCTAAGCAAAGAGGCAAGAAATTGCATTATGTGTCTAGCTATTTTTGTGGTCTTACTTATCTCTGTTGCAATCTCAGCAGAGATATAATAGCACATTTCAACATCTTGAAGTGCATGAAACATAACATGATTCAATTCATCTTATTTACTTGTTCACAGTGGTCACTGGGTACCGTGAGTTGTTTTACATTTTTATTGACCTTTAGAAAATAAGTGCATTTCTAAAGTAACAGAATAGGGGTAAATTAAATAAGCTCACATATCCAAAGGAATAAAATGAAATTCTCCTGATTTCATATTGCAGTGAAAAGAATTAAATGTTAAATGTAATTCTTCATAGTTGGTGAAAGGCTGAATAATTTCAGTGTCTTTGACATCCATACATACTGAAAATTCTAATCAATATTAAAAATAAAAAAGAAGGACGTGTTGGAACTTGAATGTCAAATATAGTCACTTAAAACTAATAGTGCATGGTTACTATACGGACCACTAAGAGCCCTGCTTAGCTGAAAGTATTATGTGAAATAAAGACGTTAAATTAGACTGCATATTTTTGTAGCATGAATTCGAAGCTATGGATACAGCAACAGATAAATCATGTGCATCAGAATGAGATGTAAGAATTGCTGGGGATTTGAAAAGTCAGCAAGGTAATAGTTTCATGTGCAATAAGTTTACATTAGAAAAGCAGATTTAAAATTTGCATTTGCTGCACTTGTTTTCTCTGTGCACATACAGTTTAAGAAAAAAACATCCTTAAAGTTCTTTCTTTTGAACAAAACCTGTTTTATAACTGAAGTGATACACAGGGCCATACAAAATGTAGCCTTGGATTTTTATACTGTTATGGAAATTAAGTCTTATTCATTTTGGTGCAAGAATGAAACATATATGTAAAAATTTAATTTGTTAGTATGAATGTCAAAATAAGTATACTTTTGAAAACCAAAGCTTGGATCAAAATGTTTAAGAAGAATAACTATTTAAGCCGTATCCTTAGAGCTTTAAGAAATTATTTATTAATCAGCACATAGACATGTTAGTAGTGGAAAGAAAAAATACTTAGGGAGAATTAGTTACATGAATATTGGCTAGAGCTTTGAAATTATGAGGAGGGCTCTGACAAAATACTAGAGAATTAATCATTAATCACATTTTTATCTTGGGATTTACAATATCATTTTGTTTAATTATTTCTGATGTTTCAGTATTGTGCTAAAAGTTGCAAGAGACAAAGAATTTTAGAGGACAGGCTCTTTTAAGACTTGCTCTCAAATGGAAAATAATATCTATTAGAAATCATAAACAAAAGTTGATATTCTTGGCATTTATACACAAAGGAGGTCAAGGATTGAGCTGGCATAGAAAGGCCCTTGAGAAAGTAGTCCTGCCAGTTTAGTGGTAAAAGACTTCATGAAATGGCTTGCCTTGTTACAGTTCTGTGCATCACAAGTCATGCATGAAGAATATAAACAGAATTCTGGCTTTCCTTCATCTCAAAATTTGTAGAATACCATGACGCATAACTAGCTTTTCTTAAAAGTTAATATATGTAGAAGATATTGGGGTCATTTTTTTGTATAGCAAGATTTATTAAGCAAGTTCTTCACTAATATTTGACTTTTAAATTTTGGGCATAAAAAAATAATTAGACAACGTGTTTTCCTTTAGGGAAAAGGCTTAATTCAATGAGCTTCTTAAGTAAGTAAATAAATAACTAAATAACTAACTAAATAAATATTTGGAAAGATTTTTTTTCAGTTTTTCCCCATCTAAAATGACATGCTTTGTAATATAAATTAGCTGTCATTATTATCATTCTATGTAAAAGAGAGAAATTAATTTGACTTTTTTTTTTCTTGCTCAGTCCCTATATAGAGTACTACTTTTGTAATCTGAGAAAAAAGGAAAAAATTAAATTATACATGAGTAAGAACATTCCTTCTCAATTTCAATCTATTAACCATCATCAAATAGGCAAATATAAAGTATAAAATTTGTAAAATAAAATGTTTTAAAGTTTGGTACAAAACCAAGCTTTTTTTCCCTGGTTTCTATATTTTCAGATTTATATGTAATGATGTTTTAAAAACATTACCACTTTTAATTTCTCTGAAATTGCCAGTGTTGTGGTAATTCCTGTTGCTATTTTGAGAAGAAAAGACTAACAATAAAGGTTTGGAAAACAGGAGAAAAAATGTTTGACAAGAAATGGAGGAAGATAAAGAGTTCTTCACAGAAGAACAAACCAATTTATACACATAAGAACGAAATAATAGCACAACTAGTAAAACAAAGACAGAGGAGGATGAACTGTGGAAGATGAGCAAAGGACTGACACAAAAGAAAATGTAGAAAAGTTCCCAGGTAGTTTTTGGAAGAATTATAAATGTGTTTGTAATGGTTATGTGAAGTTTTTAACATAATTTTGTATAAGCTTTAAAGAACAGTGTGTGTGTCATGAAGGTCTTTTTCTTTACACCAAGGTGGTGCCTATTCCTTTGGCATCTTGTGAAGAAAGGCACATACACGCAAGGCTGGTTAATGATTTGTTCTATAAAAACACAGAATTTGAAGGAACGTGATAAAAATTTTATGTCTCTTCTGATGCTTCTGTAGCATCTGATGAGCCTCTCCTGGTTGACAATGGCAACCTGTGCAGTTACTATCCATTGTGAAGTTCAACAGCCTCACTATTCTTCACATTTCTAGAATATGTTTTTCAACTGAATGAAGTCATCAGTCTTTTAACTGTACAATACTGAACTTTCTAGATGGCACACAGAGATTCACTGAGAGTGATACACCCTTACCCATCTCTATAGAAATGATTTCTTACAAGTGGTATACAGACAAGTATTGTTAATGGCAGCCATGGTATGTGCTCAGGTTAAACAGCGGTCAGTCATGGTATATAATAACATATGGGTCTTTACAACTGAAGCCTATGGTTAAACTCCGGCTAAATTCTGCTCAAAATCACTGTCTCCTCATTACAGTCTGCTGCATTGGCTCGCTACAAGGTCGGATCACATCTCACTAAGCAAAGAGATAATACCCTCAATGCTGTACACATGAATAATTATATCAAAATAATTTTCACCATCACTTAGCCATAGTTATTCAGGACTGATGGTAAAATTTTGGCTGTATATAGGTTTTCTAGTTCTCTCAGGAGTTCAGAAAATTCTTTAATGAAGCTAGCTGTTTCTTAGAATCTGATTTGGGGAAAAGGTATAGGAGAAATATTATTTTATGTATTATTCAAACATAAATTATAGGTCTCAGCAGGGTAAAGTTCTACAGGGTTATACCACAGGTCGGATGATCCCTTCTGGCCCTGTATTTCTGAATCTTTGAATAATGTGCAATGAATTTTATATATTCAAGACAAGATGAGTGACCAACAAACTGAAACTATTTACTACCTGTTGTCTAGATTAATGATGGAAGAGAAAGGATCAGCAAGAACTTATTAAAAACAAATTTCTCAATCTCTTCAGCACCTATGCGGCATTCCTTTGTTTTCTTTCTATGTCATGGTAACAAACTACAAAATCCTCCTTTGGCCTAAATGAATAAGCCCTGACTTTACTGTTTCTTACTGCTCCTATGTAGTGGATTTATATGGTTTATCACGTCTTAATCTGCCACACCCTTGTAATCTTGTCTCTGCTTTGTACCCCTGCAGTTAAAGTGGTTGTTAATACCCTTGTACTATCCAACTTATGAGTCAATATTGACTATGAAACTGAGCAATTCTGTCTTTTGAGTAGTCCCACTGACTTCTGTGAGTAAAACTGCATACAGTATTTTCTGTTCTCTAGCAAACAAACCTCTGTTTGCTTTTTTTGTTTTGTTTGTTTAAGTGTATCTCTTTTTCTTTCTTACTATTTTTTAGAAATTTTACATTTAAGGGAAAGCAGCACATTTTTAGAGAATAAATAAAATTGTTCATAAGGTTAAACCCTGAAACAGTAACTCAAGTACAACTTATATTGTTAGTAACAGGACCTTTAACTGGATAAATATACCTAGACTGCCTCCAGTGATAAAAGTTTCTGTCTTGGCAAATATTTGCTAAGTATTCATGTTTTAAATGTTTGGTGGGAACAGCATAAGTAACAAGGAAAAACTACTTTTTCTGAAATTTTGATCTTTTGTTGTGTATTTTTTGTCATATATCTCAGAGGAAAACTTTTTTCAAGGTGAGAGCTCCTTAACACTGTAATTTGCAGTTATAAGATGCTTTCAGTATCAGTTTGCTTTCACTCTTGAATCAGAGAAAGCCAAAAGGAATGACCCAGGAATTAGTGTCAAAAGGTTAGTTTCCAGATAAGCCTACTTAATCCTGGGCAGGCTCTTTAGCTCTGTAGTGACTGGCCCATTACACGAGAACAAAGATAGCATCATTCGGCTTAGAGATGAATTCCCAAGGAGATGATTTTCAAAGATTCTACTGTTTTGGCTGGTCATTTCCATAAAAATTCTTTCCTTTATGCATAGTCTACTTTCAGACTATCTTTACTGTAGCAGTGTAATGCTATTCTGGTGGCTCTACTGTGAGCTGGGAGAGAAAGCAAAAACATTCCTTCCATTTCAAGCATCATGATTTACAGGTGGGGCAGAACTACAAGCCACTAGGGTTTTCAAGAGGTTTGAATCAGAAGACTCAAAGACAATAAAGAACACACTGTAAATGTTCCAGTAATATAAGTAAATAATGTAAGAACTCTCACTGTAAGGAGCAGGAGAGAGTGTTTACATTTCGCTCAATGTTATCAGATCCGTATAGTCACCCAGACATAGTCTCGTTAGAGATGCCCTACATGTACCACCTGACATCCAGCTGATTGTTCAGAGAAGGACAGACATACTGTAGCCTGTGTTTATAATTGTCTTTCCATGTAAAAGTCTCAAAATCCCTTGATGAACCTGAATGGTGTTATATACCCCTTTTTAATGTAATTAAATTAACCCCCCAGTGTGAAAGTCCCACACAGATATGGCCACGTGAAGCTCCTTGTTTTGAATTTCCTTTATAGTGAGAATAAGCTGAAGAGCAGGATTCATCTGATATATTTTACACAGGTACTTTATGGTGGGATGAGTGGTGACCTAAAAGTACCACTTTTCCTACAGTGATTTCCCTATAACTAGTTGCGATGTAGATGTAAACACATTTCTACACCTGTTCAGAAAAATTGACAGCCAGAATGCTACAAGTAATCTCAAGTACTCTCTCTAGAAAACTGCAGCTCTCTGTCATCTCAGATACTTAGCTATACTTATGTGGCAAAACATTAGTAAGCAAGCCTGTACAGGATTTAAAATTCATTTTTAGGGCACACTGAGATTTATTGAACCGCTAACTCCTCCGCTCTGTGATAAAAGAATTCCTGGAACAGGTTCAGAATTGGTCCCTCATTTTTAGTAATTAATAGGAAATTTGCCTGTGAGATACAATATAATTAGACAATTTATGTACTAAAATAACACTCTGTAAATTAGATTCATTTCTTTATCAAGAGGATTTTTCTTCCTAACTTCCTAAAGCTTTACTCATCTTTGCCCTATAACTCAATTACTTACATCCACTTGCGAAGCTCTTGACCTTAAGGGAATAGTCTAAGCCACTCCCTTGAGATCCCTTTCTGGCAGTTTAAGTAATGAGAAGTCAGCAAGTGTAATCATGAAAAGAAAATTATTTTCATCAAGAAAGTGTATGTTTATGCTTGTCAAAATGATCTCTGTATGGAGTATAAATTAGAGATATGCACAAAGTTAATCATAATTAAAAAGTAAGACTGAATTATTATTTTTTTACAAAAGCAGACAAATTCTATCTTCAGAAAACTCATACAGAATTATAAAACTTACTTTAATACATTTTTTCTCGTTTCTAGGTAACCATCATTTAAATATTTTGGCCTTCTTCAGGCTTCCCACAGGGAATTAGCTAATTAGCTCACTAAGCTGGTGTTAATAATTATTCTGAAAAGTCGTGGACATTGGGGCAGGTATCAGAAGATTAAAAAAAAATGCTGGAAAAAAATCCAGCTATGACATTAGTCTTTTAAAAATGACAAATAAAATAATGCTAGAAGTTCTTACAAAAAAAAAAAACAAAACCCTGATCCTCATTGCCTTGGGGACAAAAATACATAAATCATGAAATAAATACTAAGGCAAAAGAAAAATCCTCAAAGATTTGATATTATCTAAACATAAGCATTAATTAGTGTAGCTTTATAAATAACACTGATCGTCGATGTTTTTGTGCTTTAGGAACTGATAGAGAAGTTCCCACTGCTTCAGATGAGAGAGGAGGATGCACAACACTTTACATGTTTCCCAATGCCTCACAGAACAACCATTTGATTGCCAACGTGACAGGCAGACTTCATCCCTGCTGAAAGATGTTGATAATTCTTGCTCAAAAGCAAGGGCAGTTCTTGCCTTGGGGGTATTAGGATCCATTTCCACAGAATTTTATAACCCTCAGTAAAAATCTTTGTGAGTTTTTCTTCCCTCCGGTGCTGAGCACAGACAGTGCATATGAAAGCACAAAGCCAAACACTGTCACACACCAGAGACGGGGATGGGAAAGATGCTGCACCTTTGCCTGCACAGTAGCCCTCAGCAAGGGGGATCTCCACTGCCTCTAGAGCATTACAGTTTTACTGCTCTAAAAAAAAAAAGGAAATCAAGACAAGATATTATATGTTTAGCCAGTGACAGAATCAGTAGCAGAGAAATGTTAAATATCAGAACTGATATCCTGCTCCCTCTGAAGTTATTAAGACCAGTCAACAAATTTTATTTTATGGTAGCTGATGCAAAAAACACCATGGTACATGGCTCCTTGACCGGGATACAGTTTGTTTTGTTTTGGTTTTTTTTTTTCACAGAACACATCATTGTGGAATAAAACTGTAAAAAAAAAGAGTAAAGAAAATACACTAGAGTATTCTAAAAGAAGCAGAATTTTAACTTGGTTTTACTTTTTTACAGATAATATCTGACAAAAAGGCAAATTATTCCCATTATATTTAATATTTTTTTAAAAAAAGTTTGTTTGAATCATTTTAAATTAATGGGATGGCAAAACTTCTTTTTGGACACCACCGATACCCCTCTTTTCTTGGGGGATTTTGATGAGAGCCAAAATTTGTCTAACAGTAAAAATTAGTTTTGATTATGGAAAAGCTGCACTCTCTCAATAAATTTCTATCTTTACACTATTAAAAAGAAATTGTAGAATTTCTCTTTTTTCCTTTAGCATGTGGCTGTTTTCTAGATTATTTACGTATTTTAAAAAGTATAGTAATTCTCTCACAGAGCGTAGATTTTACATCAATATTGATCAACAATCTAGTAAAAGAGAGGAATCAGGAAACTGCAAGGTGAATCTGGGTGTGTTAGAAAGAATACAGAAAGACAGTAAACACTTTCCTTGGCTTGAGAAACAAAAGACAAAATTCAAAATTAATAAATTCTTCAGGTTAACTATTTATTCTTATACCCTTTGAAAAATACTAATAGCCACAGATCTGCGTTAAAATATTCACACTGAAAGGCTTAGATGCACTTATATATCAGCTGGGTATCCTTCATTAGTAAAACTGTGAACCTGATCCAAAACTAGCTGAAAACTCCTGATGCTTTGTATGACTTTAGATCAAACACTTCATGCTTAATATCTTTTATTTTTCTTCTATGTTGAGGTTGAAATCCTAATTCACTTCTGGAACAAGCTGTTTGTATGAAGGTCACAGATTAAAATCATATTGCTTTTTCACAAACTGATAAAAAAGATTTTAATAAATACATGCTTAACTGTAAATTATGTCATTTTAAATTATTTAATTTTGAATTACTATTTGCGGAATCACCATGCTAAAGTCAAATTCCTTAAAAATACTGGGTATTTCTATACTCTTGAATAGAACTAGACAACAGAAACAGTGGCTGAAAGAGAAAATCCTGTAGACTTATGACAGAAGGTAAACTTTCTTTGAACTGCATACAAGTTTGTAATTCTTGAATCACAAATTTGCTATTAAAGCTCAGAAGCAGGACTGGCCAAATGCATAAAGCTGCTTAAGAAATGCATTTTCTGAGTAGTGGCAGTACAATATCGATGTACAGAGCAAATGGTTGTTCTATAATCAGCACAATCTAAAAGCCTTTAGTTTTTCTACAGGGACTGAACAATTCGTCATATCAGACCATAAGGTCATTATATCGTGTAACACACCATAATGTCACAGTGGCCTCGAATGATGAAATGCCAGCTCCTAGCCAAATATTTAGAGTCATATGCTTATATGCAAGAAGCCAAATTACTACAAATTTCTGGCCAAAGGCATTCCAGTTGAAACAAAGATACAAATCGGTACCAGAAGAGTCCATTTTCAGAAAGCAGACTTTCGTAGTTATTAAACAAGAACCTATGTATATACGGATTAAAAAAATAAAAAGGATACTTATCCTAGTTATGTCAAAAGATAATTGAGACAAAGATCTACAATATGACTGTGCCAATGAAAGGAATAATACTAATTCTGTTCCCTCCCTACCCATCACACACTTGATTGGAAGTAAAGAAATAATGAAATTATAAATTAATGAGTTAATGACATTATGGATATAAAAAAACCTACATATGTAAAATGCAAAGGTTAATATAAAATATCCAAACCACATAGAAAGTTACTCCTGTGTGTTTTTACCTCTGTGGAGAATGCTTTGGTTTTCATTTCCCAAAGGTAGAACAAAAAAATCCTGACATGTAAATGTTATTTTAACTAATTAGTTGTGACTATAGGTAGACTATGAGTAGCCTAAACAGTGGCTATCAGGAAAGCTTAAGAAACATGATCAAGGCCATAAGACTAGATTTGAGTAATACATACACAAAAGAAGTAGTACTCGCCAAAAAGCCTTGTTTGTGTTCATCATTGTCCCTGTTACACTGGTGCATTTTTTCCCCCTCCATTTAGTTTGGGAGTATTGCTAGCTCTGACTTAAACAATTTGTTCATAATTTTCCTCCCACTTTTCTCCTGCAAATGTTTGTAGATACTTCTTCCAAATTACGTCCTTGCTATGGGTGAGCTTCTTGCTTTGATTGTCAACCATCAACAGCTAAATGCACCTGAAAACACCAATTTTCATATCAGAGAATTGACAAAATCAACATAGGATGAGTAAATGCCTTATATGGATTTTATGAAAAAAAACCCCATACTTCGGAACAATTCAAAATGGCTTCATTTTAAGATCTAATTCTCTGAATGGAGACCAGAAATAAAAACAACAGAAAAAGAAGGCCATAATTATTGAACTGTTACAGAAGATTCAACATTACTTACTTAACTCTAAACAGTAAGATACTCATCCATGGGTGTATCATCTTGCCATTTTTCTCAGGCAGCATCTCATGAATTAAGGCAAGCAGCTACTTCAGCACTTCAAGAGTTTACGCCACATTGTCATCACAACTGGGCAGGTTTAAATAGCTCACTGCGCACCATGCATAATTTTTTTCACTGATTGAGATGTCCTTAAAAACATAAATATTTCTTGAGAACAGGCATATAAACAAATAATAAAAGCCCCTCAAAAGTCTCAAAATGTCTACACAGAATCACACATAGAATCACACAGAATGTTAGG
The DNA here is from genome assembly GCF_036013445.1 of Caloenas nicobarica. NCBI lineage: Eukaryota > Metazoa > Chordata > Aves > Columbiformes > Columbidae > Caloenas > Caloenas nicobarica. Next base: position 180,284,146 of record NC_088245.1, read on the forward strand.
GATTGGAAGGGACCTCAAAAGATCATCTAGTCCAATCCCCCTGCCGGAGCAGGAGCACCTAGATGAGGTTACACAGGAAGGCGTCCAGGTGGGTTTTGAATATCTCCAGAGAAGGAGACTCCACAACCTCCCTGGGCAGCCTGTTCCAGTGTTCTGGCACCCTCACTGAGAAGAAGTTCCTTCTCAAGTGGAACCTCTTGTGTTCCAGCTTGAACCCATTACCCCTTGTCTTACTGTTGGTTGTCACCGAGAAGAGCCTGGCTCCATCCTCGTGACACCCACCCTTTATATATTTATAAACATTGATGAGGTCACCCCTCAGTCTCCTCTTCTCCAAACTAAAGAGACCCAGCTCCCTCAGCCTTTCCTCATCAGGGAGATGCTCCACTCCCTTAATTATCTTTGTGGCCCTGCGCTGGACTCTCCCCAGCAGTTCCCTGTCCTTCTTGAACTGAGGGGCCCAGAACTGGACACAATATTCCAGATGAGGTCTCACAAGGGCAGAGTAGAGGGGAAGGAGAACCTCTCTCGACCTACTAACCACTCCCCTTGTAATACACCCCAGGATGCCATTGGCCTTCTTGGCCACAAGGACACAGTGCTGGCTCATGGTCGTTCTGCTGTCCACCAGGACCCCCAGGTCCCTTTCCTCAATTTAATTTAATAACTCAAAACATCTTAGAAATTAAGTAGAAATATGAAAGAAGAGCTTGTGGTATACAATAAGACCATAAGTCCTGTCAAAACTCAGGTGGAAGAAGGATGTTTATGTAAAGTGGAAAAAGGGACAGATCCCCTGGGAAGAATACTGTTAGAGTATGCAGGGATGTGGTGAGGAAGGCCAGGCTCCACTTGGAATTAAATTTGGCCAGGGATGTCAAAGACAACAAGGGCTTCTTCAAGTACATCAGCAGCAAAAGGAAGGTTAAGGAAAATGTAGGTCTGCTACTGAATGAGGTGGGTGCTCTGGTGACAGATAATACAAAGAAGACAGAGTTACTGAATGCCTTCTTTGCTTCTGTCTTTACTGCTAAGACAGGCCCTCAGGAATCCCAGACCCTGGAGATAGGAGAGAAACTCTGGAGAGGGGAAGACTTTCCCTTGGTTGAGGAGGATCAAGTTAGAGATCGTTTAAGCAAACTGGACATCTGCAGATCCATGGCCCCTGATGGGATGCACCCATGAGTGCTGAGAAAGCTGGCAGATGTTATTGCTAAGCTGCTCTCCATCATCTTTGAAAAGTTGTGGAGAACAGGAGAAGTGCCTGAGTACTGGAAGAAAGCCAGCATCACTCCAGTCTTCAAAAAAGGCAAGAAGGATGACCCAGGAAACTACAGGCTAGTCAGCCTCCCCTTCATCCCTGGAAAGGTGATGGAACAACTCATTCTGGAGGGCATCTCCAAGCATGTGAAGGAAAAGGTTAGCAGTAGTAGTCAGCATGTGTTTACCAAAGGGAAATCATGTTTGACCAACCTGATAGCTTTCTATGATGGTATAACTGGCTGCGTAGATAAGGAAAGAGCAGTGGATGTTTTCTACCTTGACTTCATCAAGGCTTTTGACACCGTCTGTCACAACATCCTCATAGGTAAGCTCAGGAAGTGTGTGTTAGATGAGTGCACAGTGAGATGGATCGTGAACTGGTTGGATGGCAGAGCTCAGCGGGTTGTGATCAACTGTGCAGAGTCTGGTTGGAGGCCTGCAGTTAGTGAGGTTGCCCACGGGTCAGTGTTAGATCCAGTCATGTTCAGCCTGTTCATCAATGACCTGGATGAAGAGACTGAATGTACCCTCAGCGAGTTTGCTGATACCAAACTGGAAGGAAGGGCTGACACACCAGAAGGCTGTGCTGCCATTCAGCGAGACCTGGACAAGCTGGAAGACTGGGCAGAGAAGAGTGTGATGAAGTTCAACAAGGGCAAGTGTAGAGTCCTGCACCTGGGGAGGAATAACCCCAGGCACCAGTACAGGTTAGCGGTGGACCTGCTGGAAAGCAGCATTACAGAGAGGCACTTGGGCATCCTGGTTGACAACAGGTTGATCATAAGTCAGCAATCCTTCACATGGAATATGATTTCTACTGTATTAGTTTCTCTACTGGAAAAAGGTCCCAACAACTATGCGAAACTGTCACATGTGAAAATGGTGGAGTTTTGTTTCATGTATTTGTATGCCTCTTCTATTTGTCAAATTGTGGAAAGGATATTTTCACCCCTTTTATGACACGCACCTTGCCAGTGACACCTTTGGGCAGTGCTGGAGTGATCAACTACTTGGGGGATCACATCATTGGAGATGGGCAAATAAGTAGTTTCCTTCCTCTGCCTTTGCCAGAGCCCTAGAAAGTCAAGCTGGTTTCTGCTACCAAAGCTGTGGTAGGTAAACAGAAGGTGGCAGATGCTGTGTGGTTTAAGCATCGTTTGTTGTCTTTATCCTTCCATGACAATAGTGGGAAAAGTATGATGGCTTTTTGGTGTTCCTTCCTGTCCCTTGTCCTTCTTCTCTATTTGTCCCACATCTTCCACCCTTTTCTTTTCTCCCTTTCTCCAGGGAGGAGCATTCTGGTTTTGGTTGGCCCTCACCCTGGAAAGTCAGGGTGGCAAAATTCAGCTATTTTCCTGGGAAGCCTTGGAATGATTTCATGCTCTACAGTAAACCAGTGAAAGTCTAAATTTGTTGGAAATTAAAATAATACAAGATAAAAGGGACTGTTGAATTTCTGGTGAGCCCTTCATTTTGGGACAAATCTTTCCTTACAGTGTTACTTATCTTCTTTCCTTTTTTAAGAAAGTCACACTGTTTGTACAATCCTGCTGTCACTGAAGTTGAGCTCTTTGATTGTCCTAGTAAGCCTGAGGTACTAACCTAAATCTTTCCTCTTGGTAGTGCCATGCGCTAGCAGGTGAGTCATCAGACCAGCTTTAACTAAAGCCTTGAAACCATATGCTGTGAAAATAGTCATGGAACAAGTGTGTGATTATCTAGACTTCAGGAATTTCTTTCACATAATCACTGTCAGTAAAAGTGTAAGCATTTCAAGTGATATTTTGAAATATCCTGAGAAATCTTTTTACAGTTAACTAACAGGAAGCTGTTTCATTTATAACTCAGAGAACATAAGACAATGATTTGTAAAAGAAATGTAATTATTACAAGGGGCTTAAAACTACATAGGGTCTAAATTCTTTAGAATGTTACAAATGAAACAGCAATATAGTGCAAACTTTGTCAGCATTGTAGAAAAAATGTGAGAAAAAGCAGGGAAAAATAGTAATTTCTAACTCCTTACTTGACACTAATGACATGTTGGGATAACAGCTTTCAGCATGTAAACTCAATTAGAAAGGAAAACAAAGTTGTTGGAATGGATGCATAGTGCACATCTGTGTCTATGGCTGATGCCTCTGAAGATAAAAATGCACTATTGCATTGTTTTGTAGTAGGATTGCTTCTAAATGCTTTATTAGCCACATATTATATTTCAGACATGCAAATAAATAGTAGTATGGAAAAGCTTTCCCCTTCCTTTATGTAACAGAACAAAGAATTTGTCTTGCCTCAAAGCTTCATATCTTTTTGCTGAGAGGCATATTTTTTGAGTGGTTTTGGTACCGTTTTCTTTCTGAATATAAAATATGCATTAAAACTGAGCTCATATCTTAATTGGTCGTTACCCATCCCACCAGAACTGTAATTAATGCATAACTTTTTGTCATTTCACTGGGGTATCATTTCACGATGCAGTGATCTATTTTGATACCATTCTCTGCTCTGTCATCTGTAAAGCAGAGTTTGAAATAATGTGCTTAAAGTAATCTGCACATGGTCGGCTGTGCATTAGAGAGAAGAAAGAGGCAGTAAAAAAATTAGCCTCCTCCTTGGTCCATTTTCTGACCTTGAAATGGCCATAAAATTGTATGTTTTTTCAATATTACTATAATATTTATATATTTTTACATTATCTTTTCCACTACCATTGGGGGAAATTCTCCTGGGCTTGAAAGACAGCCCTAATATCCGAGCACAGCAGAAAAAATGAAGTATGAGATTAGTCACCACATATAATATCTCTTTGCAGAGATTAATTTGATTATTCATCAGTTCTCCTCCTCCTCCATCTAGAGTCTTGATACTTCCCCTCAAACTCCTGACCCTTCTCTCAGCTCAGTATGCAAAGTAAAACTTATCATTTATTCACACTTATCTCAGTATAATAAAACATTAATTCTGGTATCTAGGAGGTTACACAACTTGATATATGGCTTAGGTTTCTCCATCACATTCTTCAATACAATATTTGTCTTTACTCACCCCAATATGCAGCTTTAAATCCTCTAATTCACATCCTGAGACAGAATTCCAACAAGATGCTACAGAAGTATTTGCTTAGATATGAAAACCAATATTTTTAACTGTCAGAAATATCTCATTAATAACTCATAACAGCAGGATACAGTAACTGGCAACTTTTTTATTGTATGCAAAACAGTCCCCTGAGAACAGTTTAAGTAAGTGTCACAGTAAGTGATCTCGTTATTGATGTTGAGTGGCAGCATCCTAGTTCAAGGCTCTCACTAGCAAGATATGGCAGATCTAAATATAGGAAAAATGTTTAGGGCTGGGTTACTGATACTCTTATTTCAAAAATTTAGTTTCTGTGTTAAAAGAGCAGTAGTTATAAAACAAAATGTAAAAGGTTGAAGTAAGATGAGATGACACCCAAAATGTCTGTGTTTGGGAAACTGAATCCCTCCTTGAAGATCTAGTCAGTAAAATTAAGGGAATGTAAGAAGTTTTACGTCTCCCTGCAAGCAGGCAACTGATTAGCTAAATCACTGTCCAGACATCATTGATCATAATACTGAAAGTATTAGATACCTATCTTTTATACAGATGTCTGTGTGAGACACCTAAATTTTGTTACATAGTTTTGGAAATTAACCCCTCTGTGAATTTTTGTTCTAATATTTCATGGAAGAAAACCACATTTGTTGTTTTGTATTAATAGTTGAAGAACCTTCCAGTTTAATTTGAAAGTCGTATCTATACCACGCATCTAGTTAAATGACACATTACATGGGCCTGATATGGGCTTATTGAGGAAAATAAAAAAAAATAGAAAAAAAAATTAAAATATGCTAAACTTCAGTTTTCCAGAATATCCTTAAATGGTTATACAGGGCACACACATTTGTTTTTCTCCTTGGTCTTTAGAACTGCCCCTTTTAATTTGCATCATGAGTACTCAGTAGCTTTTATTTTTTTTTTCCCCAACCTTAAATACATTAAGGATAATTTTATCCTGTGAGAAGCCTATCTGGAACTAGTGGAACTTTTAATGAATCAAGTTGTTTCCATGTGTGAGGAAGGATGGCAGAATTGTGTGTTGTATTGTTATTACTCCATTCAAAATGTTTAGATAGATAATATTCACAAAAACTGACAAGCACTAAACTAACAGCTTGAATTTATCCTCAGTACATTTTTAGAGAATGGTATTTAAATGCAACACTGGATGATAAACAAATACCAATATATACTACACACACTTCAACTACCAAATAACTTTGTATGAATTAAAACCTAAAAGTAGATGTTAAAATTAGTTCAGAAAAACTGGAGCTATTACAATTCTTCTATAATTAAGGACATGATTAAAGTGCCTTTTTATTTTTATTGTTTTCATGCATTTATCTCAAACATGGCCTTTTATTGTTACTATACCAAGATAAAAATGATAGGTTTGTTTATTTATTTATTTATTTGCCTTATTACAAGGCTGTTTTCAAATTATTATTTTTCTGATAAATGTTGATTCCTTATTACTTTATATGCATTTTAATGGCATCATAAAACTTCAGTTTCATGGTATAATGAATTATAAACGGAGCAACAAGTCATGGTCCCGTATCATAGAAGTATTTCTTCATTGATTTGTTATATATCATTACAAAAATCAGTTTTACTCATGGCTTTATGCACAGTCCTGTTGTCAAAGCCACAAATTCCATTTGTGTATTTGGGAATATTCCAAATCTTTGTAAATTTCTGCAAATCTGCCTTGATGAGCAAATTCCTTGTAAGTTTAAAATATGTATATGAAACAAATTGAAGTAGCTATGGCATTTCAGTGGTAAAGGAAGAGTGAAATGCAAAAAAAAAAAAAAAAGTACATAAGAAGACATAGAGATATAAAATAACCATACTCTTAATGCAAATGGGAATTTTGACTTTAATTAAAATGGAAACAGGGACCAGAACACAATCTAGGAAAAGATAGAGAGTAACGAGCTCATTAACAGTGTTGAAAGTTTTTCCTTTTCTGGATATGCAGATTGTTTGCTTTCAGCCCTGCCCAAAACGAAGATGGGGAAAATAAATTTGTTTCTGCTCTTTACTTTCTCTAAAGAAACAAACTACTTCTATACCTGATGGTTACTACTATTTCCTTATTAACTCCAGCATACAGGATCATGAGGAAACCACAGAGCCTGGTCTCTTCTCATTCCCCCACTCTCTCTCTCTGTATGCTCAAGGTGAGTTAACAAGATTAATATAATTGATTCAAATCTGCATATTCTGATCAAGCACTCTTGCCCATTGGGATATATAAAGAGGGTTCTTACTGCCTCTTTATTCCCAGTACATTTGTGCAGTCCAAGTCAGAAACTAATTTAGACTAGAGATGAGAGCTTTAGACCTCTGATGTGTTGATATACCCAGATGCATTTTTTTCTCTTGAACTTCACTGGAGTAATTCCCAGATTTATACAAATATCAAGCTGATAGCAGATCTCGTCTCTCTCCTCCATGGACTAGTGGTCAGATATAACTCATTTTTTTCTCTCTTTTTATGTTTGATTGCAGAATATTCTAAACAGAGTCAGTGAAAATGCTTCCGATTCAAAACAATTGAAAGAATTTGGCCCTATTTTCTGAGTGTTGTTTACCAACTTCCTTCTTAACTTCAGTGTTTCATAGTCTGAACAAATTTATTTCATGCTTTGATTTTAATGTGGGCCTTCCCCACCCCTACTAGTAGGTTACATGTTTCTGCTCATAAAACAACAGTTATTAAATTGTAATTTACTGGAGAGAAAATTAGAACATTAGAAAAATAATTATTATAATTGCTTTGAAATCATCAGAACATTTATCAATAAATAAATACATAACTGACCTTTAGCCAGTCGTCTTCTACTCAGAAACTCCAAGGCTTTTAAGTGATGATAAGATACCCTGAGAGGATTCATGATCTGAGAACTTCTTTTGCCTTTGTAGTCTTTCATCTTGAGCTGACATTAGTCACTCATCACACATCCGTGTTGGTAGCTATATCTGCATTTGTGCTAGAAGTGATACAAATTCTCGTGTTTACCTTTAAGAGTATCAGCTGTGCTACATTCTCATTACTCGTGATTGCTTATTTGTTAGTATAATATTCCCAGCTGCACCAAAAATACATTCTGAATAAACACTGGAAAGAGGACATCTTAAATACCTGACAGCAGTTTTATTCAAGGGCTATATGTAGGCTGGATCTCATCTCTTTACCTTCCTATGTGCACCTGTGACTCTTAACCTCAGTGACAGATAGACCTGCAAACTTACTGGAGAACAAAACTTGTCCCCTGCATTTGGGGATTTTTTTTTTCTTGTTTTTGTTGTTTTATCAAGAGGTAGCAGGAAAGACACAGGTTTTCTCTGAATTTCTGTTATGGTCCTCATTACAAAGTTTTGATTAAACTACACAATGTTTGGACACTATGATGACAAGCAGAAAAACACAGCCACAGTTGGACACAGGTAAATAATTTTTATTAATGGCAGGGACTACTCCGGTGGTATGGCTAAGAACAAAAATGTTATATATTTCCCTTTCCACTTACTAAAGAGAAAAGCAAAATGGACTACAAAAGGATTTCTTTAGTTATATTTTTCCCTGCTGGTTACTCTCACTGTCCTTCAGAAAGTGGCCCTCTCCATGAATATAACTCATCTGACATGCCTTTTTTGCATTATCACTTCCAACTCTTTCTTTTGTGATAGGGATCATTCTTCATGTCCAAAGAACCATATGAAGTTAGATGGTTTGAAGATAGGGCTATGGAGAGGATTCCCAAAGAGAAAATTTAACACAGCCTCCAGGCTTCATTGGCTAGGTCTACATTAGCAAGTAATTACTTGCTAATGGTACAATAGGAGGAGTGAATAAACTGAAGCTCTGTCCTTACAGCACACTCTATGTGGCTGGGGGTTTAACTTCAGGATAGATTAGTTCTATCTCCTAGACTTAATATTTCCATCTTACATGTGACACAAAGCTATAAAACATAAAGGTATTCCACAAGGTCTCACCACATTATAAAGTGTCATACTGGTTTTTTTTTCTCTATTAGGCAAATGATAGTAGCATATCACAGCCAACTTCAACATGAGTCAAATAAAACCTCACAAATGGAAACAAACCTAGTTTCTATGCCTGCCTATGTTTGTGCCTGTTTCTATTTCTGCTCATGTACCATTAACACACCAGCATTCAATTGTCTTGGGCATATGGGGTGACGATCAATGAATGTAATACTCTTTTTCCAGGGCAGTGTAGTATTTCTGTGAATTAACAGCACTGTGAGCTAGTACTAATTCATTATTATGGCTTAGCATTTCAGAAAATCATACCTATGTTAAAGGGAGTGACTATCGCTCCTGCTATTTCATGAAGCCCTGCAACACTGAACCACCGCTGATCAGTGCCCTGAGCAGATTAAGGTCAGCAAAGCCAACACTCTGGGCAAAATAATGGTCAACAGATGTAATTCTCCAAATCTTCTTGTTTGAATAACGTGGATAACATCAAGAAAAATTTCCAGGCTTCGGTTTCCATGGGCTTTTAAACTGTGTGGGAACTGTCTCTTGAATTATCCACTGGTAAATTTTTGGATTATTCCAGTGTAGTTGCTATATCATTGCTATCTCAAATATGTGGAGACATTGCTATCTCAAATATGTGGAGATTTTAGTATTTTATTTGAAAAGATGGACCCAATAATTCACCGCATTTGGTTCATGCTGGTTCACTGGGAAATGCTATCTATTCCCCTCACTAATAGATCATAAGGTTGTACCTGGACAAGGAAAATATAAATATTAATAGAGTGGAAATGGAGTGTAACTTTGGTTATCTAAATCTAAAGTAGTTGGGGCTGTGTGACAAACAGAGGGCTGGAGCGGGATACTCCAAGTAATCTTCAAAAATATATTGCTTTCTATAAGAAAAGGTAATGCCAATGGTAATCTCATACTTTATCTTGCTCTGTAAGAACAGTACACACACCCCCCCCACACAAAAAACCCACAAAAAACAAACAAACACACTCTTGCTCTGAGCACACCCAAGTACAGTCTCTGAGGTCTTAGAAGGTAGCAGGGTCACCCAGCCTGTGTTTTCGGTGACTCTGCTCTATAACCTGTAACTGCCCATCCAGGTCTGGATGTGTGTCATAAAGACAGTGCAAAAACCCAGAAGTCTGCCTTTTGTCAGAATCAGCAGGCTGGAGTTCTTAGTGATAATAAAGTTTGCGGTTTCTCATTTCAAACCAAGTAACAACACAGCATGCAGTGAGACTGTGTTCCATTAGGAGTGATAGTGTGTCTGCAAATATGGCAAAACATGCCTTCCGCTTTACCTCATGGCAAAGCAGCTCACAACTCACAGCTGAGTCTTTACCTGCAGACTTCCCGCTAAAACTAGAGATGAAAACCTGCTCCTGATGTCGTTCCTGCAAACCTGTAGCCACCTGAGCCTGAAGTGATTATTCAAAACCACATGAAGAAATCTGTGACCCAGTGAAGTCCTAAGGGAAGGTTTGCTCTGCCACTGCTTACTTGCAGTCGCCCACTGAGGGCTGGAGTGTCCTTTGAGACTTTGTGAATGATGAAAAAGGACGGAAGGAGGGGGAAGGAGAAACATTACAACCAGCAAATGTTAAGTCTACCACTAACTGTTTTGTATCCTGAATAAAAAGACCCTTTCCCCTGCTTGTCATTCTAGTTTGTAGGCAGAGATTTAAAAGGCCGTATGACAGAAAACTATCCTATGGGTCCCTCTTTGACCATGTCATCAGTTCATAGCCCACTGTTTTTGAAAAAGAGAAGGAAACACATGCATAGGTCTTCAGAGGAGCCTATGGTGACTGCATTACTGCAGCTTGACTAGTACTGGGGCTGAATTAGAGTCATGCAGGGCACAGGCTGGGCAGGCGTTTTCTGACATACCTAAAGACCAGGCAGAAGATTCCCTCACAGCTCAGAGCCTCAGTTCAGCTTTTAAAGACAAAACAGCCTTTATGATTCAGTGCTATGTGTCATCTCTCTGCAACTCTGAGACCAGGGCTGTCATTCCTTCCTCCCTCTGCCCATGTAATAATGACAGGTACAGAAGAACATTACAATTTTTTCAGGTTGGAAACTAGAGTGCTCACAGAGGGTGTTCCTAATACAATCTGTGGCAGGGAGCAAGCTGGAAAGGTATCTGTAGATGTGCTCTTGTCCTCAGTGGGAAAAGGGAATGATAAAGCAGTACTAGACAGGCTCCTAAAACTTTCCTGTATGGTGATCCCAGGATTTCAGGTGTGAGCATGCAGTCAAAGAGTAGTCCTGGTGGTACCTTCTCACCTGAAGATAAACTCAAGAGATCTGTGATGAATGAACATCTTCTATCTTACACCCAAAGTGCGGTTGTTGTCCTGAGTCTTCACAAACAGTCTTCATCTTCTGATATGAAATGAGGCATTATTTGCCTACCCTCTTGGTATCCTTCAGCAGTAAGATACTCCCACAAAGTTATTCTGCTCACATGTGATATTTTGACACAATAATTTCCTTAGGAATGAGCTATCATTTCCTTGGGAACGCAGCTGGGATCTTGTTGAATCTTTGTCTTTGCAAAACACAGCAATAATAAACCAGCAATATTAAGAAAGAGGGAGACAGAATATGCAAGATATTCATGAACTGCAAATGGAAGAAGACAAAAATGAATTTGAAGCAAGGGAAGAGTGAATGAATGAAGAAGGCGCATTAATCAAAGAGCTAAGAGGTAGTGGGTAATAGCGTATGTGAAACTACATATACTTCTCATAGGACGTGTGTTGAAGAAACTCATGGTAGTGTGGAACAGTTGGTTCAGACCCTTACGACTCTATGGCACACAGCTGGTAAGCAACTGGAACGGAGATCACAGTTTACTTTCTTGTCAAACAAACATCCTTTTTGTGGTATGAACAGGGAACTCACTTCAGAACTGCTCTACAGCTCTGAAACAAAATGTTGACTTTGTTCTGTTTGAACCCACCACATAGCCTATATAGAAATCAGCAAAGAGTGAAGTGGCATTTTCAGTGGTTACAATACAGAAGGAAGCCCACAGAGTGTTGCAGGTGTGTATAGAGAGGTGGGATAGAAATATAGTTTTCTTCTTTACTGAACAGGGAATCTAAATCTGACACCTAAAAGAGATGATATGAAGTAAATCTCACGGATCTTGCTGCTGAGATGGTGATAATGCATTAAAAATATATTGTTATATCAACATTTATTTAAAACATTGTCCTTTTAGTGTCATTAAGACATATAGTGTGCATACTGTTAGTACATGTTTGTCTCACATGGTCCTCTCTTTTCAATTTTAATTTTTGCAATGTTATTCTGATTTTGATCTAAAAAATCTGAACAGCCTTTCTCTAGAGTATGGTCTTAAATATCACAAACATGCGGTAGCATCATCTCCTCCAAGAATACCACATCTAACAGTACAGTAGTTTTATTATTGCTCTGTGCTCAAATACAAGTTGTTTCTTTTGCTGCTCTCAGGCAGACAAAACAAAACAAGTCTTTGAGGAAGAAAAACATACTTAAAAGGAAAGTGTACCCATTTGTCTCAGCACAGTACTCTGAAAAGGCATAGGGTGAGAAAACAATAACAAATACATAAACTGAAGAGAAGCAAATAAAATAATGAGTAATACTGTTTAGATGCTTTTCCTGACATAATACTTCCCATCTTCGAATGAAACAATGTCTCTGCAAAAATCTGCCACAAATGATCGACCAGCTGACAGAGGCTACATCAAGAGTTTAATATTTACTATGAATCATTTAGTTAAGATCTGCTACTCCCATACACTTTTTCAGCTCTTTTAAAAAAAATAGCCCCCCCACATCCCATGCCCCCGCTCTCCTCCCCACTCTCCCCAATCCCTTGCTAAAATTCATTTTCATTTCATTTGAAGATCCAAAAAATTATTCTCTTGTACCACAGCTACAGTGAACATAAATACTTTTCACCCATGTCTTTGCCCTAATTCTGTCTTTTGGAAATGCTTTGGAAATTGAGATGCAAGTATTACTTTTCCATTTCTCCTGTCTTCCTTTCTTTGCTCTTTTCCAGGTAAAGAGGCAGCTGCAGTCCGAGCATGTATTCACAAAGCAGGATTCACAAGATAACTGGCCTTCATCCTGGTGTTTGTTTGTCTATTGAGAGGATAATGGAATGTGAGATGGAATTTAAATTGGCAAATCTAACTCTGTTCTTTTGTCTGTAAAATTATTCAGATACACTGACATAACATTCAGTTCTTTGGGATCACAGACAACAACTTTCTTGCAAGAAATGCAGAATGTGAATTGTTGGGTGCCTCTCATCTTCATTACAGCTTTTTACTTTTTCCCTTAATAGTTGGGTTTTTTTTTTTCAGCTTTCAGATCACAAACGACTTCAGAGAGATCTAGTGTGATCATTAAGGACTGTAGTCAGCAAATGTCAAACTTATATGGCTTTATCTGTAGAGCCTCTGCAGGCTTTCTATGCATGACAGCTTTAAAGCTGAAAAGTCTCAGTACACTGTCCCAGTGATACTCAGCCACCATCTTACCTTCTGACTAAATTGAAGCAAAAAAGCACTCCTGAAATGCATTTAATTCAGGACAGCTCTGTTCTCACTAATAAGATTCACAGGACCACTAAAAGGAGTCTCATTTTGTTTTGTGTACCTAATGACATACTAGGTCTGAACTTCAGTCACTGTCAGACCTAAATCCACCAGTGAGGTGCTATAATAGATGGACCATATTTGCCTCACAAAACCTTCCAGTAACTGATAAGCCTAAAAGCTAATCAGTTACTGATTAGGCTTATTGGCCAAAACAGCACTCTGAGACTCAACATCTAACCAAGAAATTTTCATTCTGACAGTTTTTCACTTGTAACTTAGTTGTTATAATAAAATATCCTTTCATGAATTGGAGTGTGTCTATTTGTAAAAGTAACGGTCAAATAAAACCATAATGACCTGTCTTGGCATAAGATGAATCTTTTTACACCCATTGCATAAAGAATCTGGCTCATTTTCTGCCCTGTACATACAGTGTAGGGGCAGTTAAATAAGCAATAACTAACCATTTTGCCCTCCAGACAACTTCATCCAACTTTTGTTAGTGACTGAAATATACATCCTCTCTGCTGGATATAATTCTGGACATAAAATCAATCATATGTTCAGCAGTCATCTTTGTACTGTTGTGATAGCATTGTCCCAGCCTCATAGGGTGAAGAATCATATAAGAGGATAAGTTCCTTTCTGGCATCAGAATGCACTACTGATTGTAATGATCTTAACAGCTTTAGAGCCACAATAACAAGTTGTTTATTTTTGTCTTAAGCAAAGCTCAAGTTCTTGCAAACTCTTTTTTTTAACAGAAAAGATAGATTGTCTGTGCAGATGCTTGAGACAACAGAAACTGAAATTTATTAAGTAACCATTGAGAAAACTTACAAATATTTTGTTTTATAAAGACTGTGGCAGCTGCAACATCCACATTAATAGCTTTAACTTTTTTTTTTCTTGAACTGGATGCAAGCCATAGACATTATGTAATTGCCTGCAAATCATTCAATTATAGTTTTAAAAATATTCCTTCTTGATTTCGGATTCAAGAACCTGAGAAATATGTTAAAGAACTGCAAGTGTCAGTATAAACTTAACATGGTGAATTATATGTCTACCAGTTTTTTGGTACCACAGCAGTAGAGGCAACTTAAACGCTAATTAAAGAAAAACCATAGATACAAATATCTGAGATATATGAAAGTGTACATTACATGTACAGCACTTTACATGTATTTGTAATCATAGATGTTCTCTTAGAATGTTATTACATGCGCAACATTGAATTACGATAATGCTACACAGATTTGTATTTGTGTTTTGTCCATAGAGAAAACCAAGACATCTGCCACAAATCACAGAACTGGAAAGCTGGTCTATACTTCTGTCTGTCTGAGTGAACCAACTTTTAAGGAAGGAATAGGCTCTAGCAGTAATCTGATTGGATCATTCAACCAATGGTGAAGCAGATGTGTCTTCATTAAGAAAGGTTGCATCTCTTCTCACATCTTATACACTACATGGGAAAGTAGTAATCCGGTTTATGCTCTAGCAGGAAAAAAAAAAAAAAAAGGTGGAAAACCTTGTTTCTGTTTTCCTGCTTGTTTTAATCATCCTTCTAGAACACAAGAACAAAATAGAAAAACTGGATGCCATATGCCTAATTTTTGAAAAGAATATACTGATGATGGAAAAACATTAGGATATGTGAGAAATCAAAGTCTAGAAGAAAGTTTAAGACTGAAGATGGGCTTGACATAGAAAATATCACACAGTTGTTCTAAATGAGAAAAATGCAGTTTCCTCATTAACTGTCAGCTAAGTTTGAGTAGCAGGCCTCCAGTATAACTGGCAGCCTCCTTCAACAGGATGGAGAAAATTTGTTGCAAGACTCAAAAATCTCTGCAGGTAATCTAACACTTAAAGGCTGATAGTCACTAGCTATTCTATCCATCTTCTAGCTTATTAAAACTGAGTGACCTCCTTGAGAAGTGTTAATTAGAAGTAGTCCTTTTTTTCAGCAAAAAGTAAACTTTTTATTTTATAGATGAGCTATGTTTCTGCTCATGTTCCTAAGTAGAGACATAATTACAGAAGGTAAATACTTTGCCCAAGGCAAGATGAAGACCTAGGCTAAGCTGTCTTAGACATTAACCCTAGTGAAAGAGACATGTACTCTGGGTCAAAGAACAGTGTCTTGCATTTGAATTAATATGGATATATATTTGCAGCCTAACGATATGTGTCCACTCTGCTCTGCACGTGCCACAAGCTGTGATCATGAGTGCTCTTACTGTGTGGCCTGTAACGATGATTGTTTTTAGAAGATCATTACTTTGAGTGGTCTTATTCAGGATTACACTTGAATCCCTCATTGCAATAATGCCAAGGAGACTTTGGAAGGCAGATTTTACTCTCTTCATCTTCTTTCCTATACATCTTACATTCTAAAACGACTATTTGAAGGCACCGACATTTTTTTAAAACAAACAAGACACCACAAGGGAAGTTGTAGACCTCTGAGTCACAAACTGGTTCCTTCGTGTTTGATACTAGACACTGCCACATTCTGGGCTTCAATACTAAATTAGGTGACTAATGAGAAAGGAATGCAATAGGTGTAGCAATGTTTTATTGGGTGTTCTACTAAAGTTTTCCTCCAGGGTTTTTACAATGTCCTCTTCTTTCTCTCCTAAGAGCCCTTAAAACATTGAAATGTGAGAATTGTTTAATTCTTGACTGTTCAGTTACTTTAATTAATCTCTTATCAAATTGCTTGTACTTACTTAAGGGCCCATCAATAGCTGCCTGTTTTCTTGTAATGATTGAATGAGGCACATGCTCTGTGCCATGTTTCTCTGTGCACCTTCTCATTAATAATAGACACACATCTCTAGTAATAATTATGTCTGTCTTCAGCTTCCAGTGCAATTATCTCCTTCAGCGTCTGTTCTGTAAAATGTACTTCAATACTTTGACCTCTTCGTCTTACATATTTGTGTGTAAAGACCAATATCTCTTTTAAAAAACTGTTTACTGTAATATTTCATTGAAATTTCCATAGTTCATGGAGCTCATATTTCACAGCTCACTCAAGAGTCCACCTCTCACCTTTCACTTCATTCTTCTTGGGTACCTTAGGATTTTCTCTTCCTTTGAAGAATTAAATTTATTTGAACTATAGTGCTTTTGAAGATGTCCTGTTGCTCTAGCATATGAAATTAGCAATTGTTTATTGAAGCAGGTAATAGAACTTGGGATTCAAAAGAGAGTGTCCTGGTGACCAGAGAAGAGCATTGCTGCTCTCATAGTGACTTGATAAAATATTTTATGTATCGGCACAACTTCAGCATGATAGAAAATCATCACATAATACTTTCATAACTGGTCTTTTGAGTAAGAGGTGAGTCTTGATATGAGAGCTGACTGAAGCAAATGAGAAACTGTTTCAGACTATGTACCTTGCAGACAAGTTTCTATCCACTAAATTTCTCTAGCCACCAAAAAAGATCCACTCTTCCACCCATTCATTTTTTCCTTTCTCAGATTTGACCTCAAATGCAGCTAAAACCCATTACACATGTACTAATCTAAGATAAAATTCACAGATAGATGTCTGAAGTAAGGAAGATACTTAATTCTGAAAGGATAAGGACACGTATATCTAATGTGTTGGCCTTCGTATCTTGCAAGAGGTGGGTTAGGTAGTTTCCTACTGAGAATACTAGTTTCTATAAGCCAGTTTTTATGTGCCTGATTCTCTCTATGTATTGGATAAAGCACCTGTAAATCTGACTTGAAGCTGTGGATTCCACTGTTTAGCAGGAAGGCTAAAAGTTAGATTTTCTGCAATAGTCAGCATTGTGATACTTAAGTCTCTTTATAGATCCAGAATCCCAAAAATCTATTATTAAATTGGTAGATGGAAAAATAGATGCTGACTCTACCAGAAACTGAGAATAACTGTTGAATTTCAACAGCTACATGGCTGTGAAAGGCCTGAACCAATAGCTATAAGCAGGTCAAATGTGAACCCTCAAGCTCTCTGGATCCGTTAACTTTCAGATAATTTCCTCACACGTACACTAAAAAATGACACTAGGTTTTTACCACCTTCACCACCTACTCATCTCTACTAAGAAAAAAAAAAAGGCAGACAGAGGAGTTGCTGAATATACTGTTATTTGATGGGCTAAGTGGAACCAACTTAGTAAAAGCAATAACTCACTCTGTCTTTGCACAAAATTAAAATAAAATAAAATAAAATAAAATAAAATAAAATAAAATAAAATAATTTAAACTGGAGTAGATATTGAACACACACAATGTTATTAAAAAACACTGGGTTTGTTTCAGAGAATAGACTTCAGTTTCTCTTATTTTATTAAACTCTTTTCTTCTACCACCAAAAGGATAAAATTCCTCCTCTGAATATGGATATGTTATTTTGAGAGTTATTTTTGTTTTAAAAAAGGAAACAATAGAAAATCAGAATTAGAAAGATTCAGAAAATGCACTTTCTATTTACTCTCCACTGAGGTCACTGTAGGTGAGGAATATCTGCAAGCCTTGAGTAGGCAGGCTGGCATAATAGGTGCAGCTCTGGGCCTTGGCCTGCTTCCCTGGTCTGGGATACCATCTGGATGAGTTTGGCAAGTGTCTTTCTCTTCCTGGTTCTCTTTATTTTGGTCAGGGGTGGATCAACTGCCTCATTTCAATGAGTTAGCGCCATGTGCTGCAAGATACAATTGATTTCAGTCTTAGGTCAGAAGCCAAGCAAGAAATCAAATGGAGAAGGAAAAAACAGGGAATGGAAAGTGGAACAAAGGGAAATAAAGACAGGAAACAACCTCAGAAATGCTAAAATGAAGTCCTTACTACAGCAGGCATGGCATGAGATTTTTTAAAACTTGGGATTGATATATCTATGGAACACCTCTAGTGCAAATATAATCTCTAAATATTTGCAATGATGCAGAAGCCCTTCAGACTTTTGTAAGGTTACTTCTCTGTAGACCTTGGCACTGATCATCACAGTCTATTTTTAAAAAATGAGAAGACCCACGAGATGTGATGACTAAAAAAAAAAAAATCTGCCAATATTTACAGTTTGTTCACCTTTTCATTACTTAAAAATCTTGTTGTTCATAATTTTCAGTCCTCTCAAAATAATGGGGTCAATGTAATTACTTATGTATATTCAAACAGACATTTTGCATGTCACACTTTCATTTTTTTCTTCCCTGGACTTGAGATGCTAGAAATTACTGTGATTTTTTTTTCATACCAAAATCTTTTTGTTTACTAACAATCTCTTTGTTTACTAACAAAGAAACTATTCAAAATGTCTACCTTCATTCTGCTTCAATTGAAAAGAAACAGATTTCCTTTTTTTCCATTAAAAAAATTGTAACTTCCTATATAGGGCTACCTCGATCCACTTATCTTTGCTACCAAAAAACCTAGAAGTAAGTGGACAGTGAACATTTTATTAGCAGTCACAGCTCATGGACATAGCTACCCTGTAGGCAGCCTTAACACATGTTGCTTCACATACGGCCCCTCAGGAAGAACAAAGTCTGCTGCAAGGTAGGAGCTGTAGCTGTACACAGAGAAAAGAGCAGACACATCATAGCATATAGCCTACTACATTCCCCTCCCTGCTTAGGCTACCATTAGCTTACACAGCTCATTAACATGTAGGAAAAAATAGAAGGAAAAAAAAATGAACACACATTTCATCTCCCTATGAAAGTAACGTAACATGCTAGAAAAAATGTAAGGCATTATGGTACAATATTCAAATATTTCTCATAAATCCTGAATCTAAATGAAAGCAGTCACCCGAAAGCGTTATGTTTTGTACAAGAGGAGACTGACCATCCCTAGCCATCCTTGAACATCATACTCACAACAGACACTAATCAGACTGAAACAACTTTGTGATTGGTGGTGTCAAATGCTGCTTAAAGATTCAAACAGTTAATTAAAAAGGAAGAACTTCTATCAGTTGTAACTGGAGATCTTTGCATACTTTAACATTGCCTCTTTCAACAAGAAGCTTTGTCTTTCTAAGAAATTTCTGTTGTGTTTGCATTCAAGATTACTTTACCTCTCTGCTTTTTAGGACAGATAATTTTCTTGACAGGAGACAGTCACAGTATTCATTCTATAGATGTAGATGCTACACATACACATGTATAGCCCTCTGAATATAACTACCCCTTTCTTCTTGCTTACCAGCTTACTATTCTGTTGAAAGCAAGAGAAAGGCCACTACTGTACATGCATGTGGCAGAAAATGTTCAGTTATCCAAAATGAGAAGCCCCAGATTTGGCTTATTTTCCAAAAGACACTACTTTTTCACCTTTAGGTACTGAACCTATAATCTCGTGAGGACCAACACAATCCCAAAACACCCATACATACACAGATATACTCTAACAACTCTAAAGATGGAAATTTCATTTGGAAATAGTAATCATTTATTCTTAGACAAACAGGTAAATACATTAGCACATGACATCTTTATTCACAACATATTGTATTTTTTATTCAGAACAGATAGTTACATGGGAGTGGTCCTTCGTGTATTTCCCTCCCCCCTCTTAAATTCAATAAAAATAGAAAACAATTTTAAAAGGTAAAATTTACTTTTACAGCAGTGATAAAATGCTCATGATCAGATTAAAGTTCTACTAGCAGTTGTTGAGGTAAGTTTTAAGTTGTTGGTGTGTGGTATATGCTGGTCTACTAAAGGTTTTCCTAAGGCATTTGTTTTCTAGCTTATGTTAAATCTTGTTCTCTATCTTCTAGTTTATCTTTTTGTGGACACTGAGCTCCTCAATCTCTGGAAGTGTTATTATTGTTCTTTTTCTATAGGCACCTCTTGCTGCTCCAGAAATATATATCTACTATGGGAAATTTACAGAATATATCTAATTGTATTCTGGGGTTTAGCCACAATCGATGGATTAATCTGTGCATTATTTCTCTCTTTGCATTTGATATTTTAGTATGCAGGTTCTAAGAAAAGATATAATTAGAATTATCTATTTGTGCTACCATCTTTCCTATTACCAGTGTTATTTCAGTGTACAAAAATTGAGTATTTGCTTGTTTTCCACCTACTTGTTAGTACCACTGCCTCCTTCTGGTGGTCCAAGCTGTTAGTGAATGAAAACCAAAATGTTCTTGAACAGTATTTTACCATCATCTGCCCCTCCAGTAGAAGACTGTGCAATTTGATTTTCAGTGGAACAAACTTCAGACCTCTCTAGCCATTTGCGATGAAAAAAAGAGAAGCCTGCACCCTCATATGATAAGTAAGTCTATTAGGCTGTGTTAATATTTAGTTTCAAATACATGGTCCAATAAGAAACCCTATCTCCTGCATCTTAGGGGAGTTTTTGAATGATCTCGTTATTCAGGATTATGAGTGTCTCTCCTCCTTTGTCCAAAATATTTGGAATTTTTCAGGATTTCCCACAATGTAAAAAGCTGTTCTGAGAAAACTCTTTCTGATTTTGGCTGAAAACAACATATTTGACATTTAAAACTACTCATGAAAAACCTATCTGAATTCAAATTATTCTTTAACTTCTCTATCATCTGACTCATGTGAGCCATTTATGCCATTTCAGGTAATGGTAGCTAGGTCATAAAACCAACAGGGGACAGAAACATTCATATGAGTCATGTAATTTGTTTCCTGCAAACATGAGTAGATCTTGCTGTGGGATGGTTCTACCGTTTATTTATTTTCTGAAAAAAAAAAAAGTTATCCTTTAAGAAATCCATTTAGCATAGTCAGTTTAGGTCTGTAATCACCAGAATAATATGTTACACATGTCATGTACAATCTGATTTTAACAGATAATTAAATATAGCTTGGAAAGAACTATTATGGCTCAGTCAAGTGATATTTTCTATAAGAAGACTAACCATTTAGTTCAGATTAGGCTCCTTATTCCCTCGTTCTTTGAAAAAAGTAAAAACTATAGTTAGAAATGCACTTTAGAACTGCTTATGCTCCTTCAGATTCTTTTCTAAAAGCACACTAGTCTCAAAAAATATTTAACATTAAAAACTTCAGATATGGCCTCAAAGTACAATTTCTCTGACAACAACTCCAGCTGAAGACATTCCTGCCTTAGCCTTTCCCTACTGATTATATTATCCTTTTCATTATTTCTGTAGAGCAGCTTGTGGTTCAGGATCGGGGGAAAAAAAAATTAAAAAAAGCATCTTCTTGAGATGAGGAGGATTGCTCTGAGCCCACTGGCATATTCTGACAGCCCACAGAATCAGACCAGGTGAAGTTTTACTTTGTACAAAATATTCAGATTTATGTACCACTCAGGTGTGGCATTCCAATAACACTGAATTTTCGACAATTATATGTATACACAAGGTCAGAATTTTACACGCAAAAAGTTTATCTTTATTGGTAATTTTTAGCATCCAGCTGGAGGCCAGGGAGTTATAAAACTCTTAAGTATAAATCTCCTTATAATTCTTTTGATAGTCATGGTAGGGACAGCTCTTTTTCAGCACTAAGAAGTTGCAATTGAACCACAAGGAAAAGTCTCGGCAACAGGTTTTCAGGACATGTGAGGCAGACATATGCTTCTCAGCTTGTTAGGGTGGAGAAAACTCACATCTAGAGCATGATATATTAATTAAACCACATTAAGGTACAATGTGTACCTCTGTAGAACCAAAAGTAGATCTAAACATCATCGGTGAATCCAATGATCAGAGTTCATTCTTCAGTTTCTCAATTCTGCAGGTGTAGAAATATATGTACCATATCAATATTAATTCATAAATCCCTGGCATAAATCCAAAGCTGTCTAGTGCCTGGGCTAAGTTGTAGTAGAAAAGTGGTACTATCCTGTGGAACTGACTGCTGTAGCAGTGAAATGCTGCCCACAAAGGTAATTCCTGCAGCACAACTCTAGTGACCGGGAGCATTTTCTGTTAGATGTGTCCACAGTTGATTCCTGCACATACTGCAGGAGTCATCCTGCATTATGAGGACAATAAACAAAATAAGAAGATTCAAAATATATGAAAGACATCTGTCTCTCTTTTCTCTCATTTTTTAATACCGTCAAAGTTAAGAGACTAAAAGCAGACTATAAAGACATAATTTTAAACTGCTTACTGAATGACCTCTTGTGGAGCTCAAATACACAACTAAGAAGAGAAAAAAATATTGACTTGTTTTGTGGTGTAAGAGAAGTGTTATTCATGACGAAGCATGCCATCATAATTAATGACTGTGAAAAAAATATGTTTTTTATTTCTTCATTATATGTTCTGAATAAAGCATCAATATCACAACCTATTCTAAAAAAAATTATAATTTTAATGTGCTCCAAAAATATTATCAGTTTTCATTTTACAATACCTTCAAATTCAGAGCTAGTCTCAAAGTATCTCTACAAATACCTACTTATTTGTGAAGAATATTTTCCACTGCCAGTCACTTTCATTCCTCTGTGTGCTGGGATCTCTCTCCATATCTCCTCTTTTTTAGGGATCACCTAAGTCACCGGATAGTTTGTGATTTAATATACATTGATCTGTGCTTATCTTTTGAAAGATGTTCTGTTTTGTTTAGAAACACAGTTTTAAGGGAAACATGTTGCATGCTGTGTGTGAGTGTGCCGATGAACAGCCAGTGAAGGCAGTTATCATCCATCTTTTCAGCCTATTAAATACTAAATTTTCATGCACGCTCTGCATTGTCACGGAATGCTTTAATCACTTGTCTATTGGACATTAGAAGGAAGCTCCTCCAGCTAGTCCTACAAGAATGAAATGGTCTGGTTTACGTGCTCGGGTTAGCTGAGTGCTCATGAAAAAGGAGAGAGAAATTTCCTCTACAGTAGGAATTAATACTTGGTCATCTTCTTAGAATCTTCTGTTGACTACCTTAGTTCAAGGCTTTACCACCTTTTTCACAGTATACTGATCCCATAACTTCAGGTTGCAAATTCCACAGCCATTTCAAGCTAGCATCTTAGTGATGTTCCTGTAAAATCCAAGCCTTTTAAGGTTTCCATTCTTTAATATTTATAACAACAAATTAAAAAAACTTAAGCGTTTAATTGACACAGGTATCTAATCTAATAAAACAACAGATATTTTAAAAAAAATCTTGTCTGGCCAAGTTCTAAATTCTATGTGTCCTGTTGTGCACTTCTTGTCTATGCTTCTGCAAAATGACATCCTAGAGTTTGTGCAAAACCACTCAGTAATTCTCAATTTTCTGCATACTCCTCTGTAAACTCTCTTTCACTTTTCTGACACCAGAACTCTTATTAGCTATTCTGGAAATCAAAGAGAGTCTCTTGTCCAGTTTCAAATCTATCATGTCTAATTAATACCTATTCATTTTAACAATGAAGCACCAAATTTAATACTTTAATGCAGTTATGAATTAAGTTTGCATAAAACTCCTTCCTAGTTCATTGAAAGTAGTAATTATTCTATATGCGAATATCAGTATTAGAGAAAAAAAGAATGTATTTCCTGCAAATGTGAATATCAAAATT
Organism: Caloenas nicobarica; assembly: GCF_036013445.1. Taxonomy (NCBI): domain Eukaryota; kingdom Metazoa; phylum Chordata; class Aves; order Columbiformes; family Columbidae; genus Caloenas; species Caloenas nicobarica. Next base: position 180,307,656 of record NC_088245.1, read on the forward strand.
GCCTGTTTCATTTTATATTTTGTTGTTTTATGTAACGTAGGCCATTTTTATGTTGTTAGAAGAAGACAGAAGAGAGGAGGAGTAGTGGTATACTTCTTCTATAATAGTAATGTGGCCAAGTATTATATTTCTGCTATATATATGCTATGCAGTTTAACTTTTATCTATAATTTTCTTCATTGAACTGTTAGGTAACAGCGGGATTTTTGTCTAGAAAACCTAGTGTGCTCTCTAGTTATAAATTAATAAACTGAAAAATACTTCGAAGTGCTCGTGGATATATATTTTATAAATTTATAATTTATGTTTATATTTTATATTTTAATACAGATTTATAGGGCAACACTTGTTTAAAATATTTAAAATGAAAAATAAACCTTTTTTTCTTTTTGTTTTTCTGTCCTTTTCTTCAACATTTCTGATATCCAAAGAGTGGATAGCCTTTGGATCACTTGTTATAGAGTTGACTAACTTGTTATAGAGTTAGCTACTACAACTAGATGGGAAAGTGTCCTCTAAGTGACATTTGTTATGCATGGATAAAAGTATCAATTTTATCTTTCAAATACATCTACCTTTTCTCATTAAAAATATTAAGAAATTTGTGTTTCACCTAGTCATGTCGCATTCATTTTATTGTGGTCCACAGAGTATATTTTAAAGAAGTTCTAACAATAGATATTGTTTAAATACAAATTTTGGTCTTGTTAGAGAACTTTCATGGCAATCTGTCCTATAAAGGGCATGGTAGATAAGGGACTCTTTTAGTCATGGTATTAGTCTTAAAAAATAAATAAATGTTCTATATATGGTAAACATATACAATGTTCCAAAACTTCAGAGTTGGTTTATTTATTTATTGGCTTTTTTTAAATTCCCTTTTTTCCTTTTTCTTTTTCTTTTTTTTTTTTTTTTCCTGCTTAGGAACATAAAGATGTGCCTCAGAGTTCTTTCAAACACTAAAGAGTCTGTTTTATGTTTTCTGTTTTGAAGACACAAATTAAGTGTGAGAATCCATTCAAATGAGTTTGGATAGTAGAGACCAAAGAACAGACATTGCTCTCTTTCTAATGCCCCAAAAGCATTGAATATCAAGAATAATTTCCTGTAACCCTGATTATGTGTAGAAAAAAAGTAAAATTGAATGACTAACTAGTAACAAGTTATGATAAGATCCGAAAAGACACCTTAAGAACCTACAATTTGACTTCCGTGGAATGTTTATTGTAAATGGAAGATCCAGAAAAACTTTGCTCAAGTTGCAGAAAAGGCCTTGACACTGTGCAAACATTTTTCAGCAGTAACTAAAACATGTCTGTCTTATCAACACTGTTTTGATCACAAATCCAAAATGTAGCACCATATGGGCTGCTGTGAAGAAAGATAATTTTGTCCTGGTCAGAACCAGGATGCTATATCACAGCCTCTTGTGAGGTCAGGGACTCCAGCAGCCACAGTCACTTTCCATAGAGAGGCCTTAAAACTGCACAGAATGACAAAATGGTTGAGGTTGGAAAAGACCTCCTGAGACCATCTAGTCCAACTCCATTGCTTTAAGCAGGGTCGGTTAGAGCAGGTTGCTCAGTGCTGTGTCAAGTCAGCATTTGAATACCTGCCAGGGAGGAAACCCCACATCTTTTCTAAGAAAACTTTTCCTATGCTTAATTATCCTCAGCATAAAGAAATTATCTGTTCTGTTTAAACGGAATTTAAAGTAGGAATTAAATCAGGTGTAGTAGACTAATCAATAGAAGATACTGGCTTTTATGAAGTTCTAGTGTGCCTCAGTCTCTTCTGACTAGGATCAAGACATTGACCCTGCCTCTAATCTAAACGTGTCCAATTGATCTCTTCCTCGTTACTATCCCTGACTTGCCTAAACTATCTGCAGTGGATTTTCCACCCTCAAATGGTATTTTTAGCTATCTTTATGATTTCCAGATTACCTGAATTTTTATTTTGAGTTTTGGGGTGTTTTTTGTTATGGTGTTGCGGGGAGGAGTGGGTTTGTTTGGTTTTGTTTTTCAAAAAGTAGAGCAGGAAAATGGATTATATGGTATTTTCAACTTGAATGTCAGCTTTGCATCTATTGTTAAGCCTTTTCTAATTGAGAATGTGGTTCTTCTGACTTAATGCACGAGTCATGTGGGATTTCAGGACACTTACAATCATAGCTTAGATTCCTATATTATTATTATTATTATTTTAAATTTGTTGTTAGCCTGCATACTGTGTAGATATCCATTAAGAATTCATTAGTAATTGGATTTTTAGTTTGAACTGTTGGTTTGGATGGTAATCATTGAACTTGTAACCATGGTAATTGTTCAATAACTAGTTACTGTTTTGAAGCACTTTATAAATAGGAAAGATCATACTCACTCTCCATATACCACTCAGCCTTGCAGGAGCTAGAGACATTCATAAAGTATTTATTAAACTTAACAAGAAGCAGGGCTATTTTGAAGTGAGTGACATTTTAGAGTTAAATTTAGTCAAAACTAAACCATGTTTCCTCACTGATTTAAGAAATACCTATTTTAGAAGTTTCCTGATTTCTCTAGGTTTTGAATTGTGACCTGATATGGGATGTGGAGTATATCTCCAGAACACTGTTGAGATATGTGTCTACCTGTATTCTTTAACTGTAGCACAGCATTCAATTAACTGTTAAACTCTAAGATAAAACATTATTATATTAAGTAGGAAAAAAATATTATTGCAGGTATTATTTTATAAAAAACTATCACCTGAAAGTCTCAGAACTTACACTTGATAAATCAAGGGATAGCGAACACAGTCATGAATTGAAAGAAAACAACAAGGAAAGCTGAACCCAGTAAAGCACATTTTTGATGCATTATATGTTTTGCTTTGAGTTAATATCATGTTCTACCATAAGGAATTGTTCCTAAAATAAAATTGTCTGTAAAATGGTAAAAATGTCTGAAAAACCTGTATGTAAAAGCAAAAAGGAGAACAAAACCAAATATTGCAGCCTTGAACTCGGTTCAGGAGTTTGTATGATACAGTCACAATAAATCTGACATTTTTCTCTGTGAATCTGTGTATGCCATTGTGTTCACCCAAAACAGATGCACAGAAACCATTTATGTTATCATGGACTAATCCTCAAAAGTAGTAGATGAAGCACACTATCTGTTTCTTCATGTAAAAATACTACTTCATTTTCAGTTGCCAATTGTATTTTTTTTCCTCAGTAAATCAATAAGTGACATTTGACAATAATTTTCATTGTTATGGATGATAGGACCAGAAAGAATGTACTGTTTCCCTAATTGTTTTTCTGTCCTCTTCTCTTTTATCCAAACAAGAGGTAATATAATGTTAAAAGATGGCCAAGCACAAAAAAAAAACCCAAACAAAACAAAAACAAAAAAAGACAAAAATCAAAAGAACTCTTTTCATTTTGGATCATGCCACAGCATTTGTTATTTTTATTTTAATTCACTATTTATTTGATAAAGTTGTTTTGTGTTTCGTTTTGTTTTTAAATCAGACCTAAGTTTTTGACAACTCAGCTGATCTCTTTCAGTACTGAAAATATATCTGTTACAGTTGATTTTTCATCATCAAACAAATGAATATCCATGTTATTAGGCAATTTTTTTGTCTTAGTTTCCTTCAGTTATTTTGCTGAGGTAACTCAAGATTCCATGGTCACTTGATCAGTGTATATCTGTAATATATAAGTTTCAACCTTATTTGTGTTGTCATCATGCAGATAAGTACAGGCTGTGCACACTGCAAAATAAAACAAAGTTTAAAAAGCATATCTAGCACTTTTTTGATATATCCAAATAAATTATTTGAATGTAAAGAACCAAGTCGTAGAACTTTTATTTTTCTCCATTTATTCACAGAGTTGTTTTGCAAATGCCCTTGTTTTATCAGCTTGTTTTAACATTTCTCAACTTCTTCTCCAAAACAGTATCAGTATTATACTGATATCACAGAACATGGATCATGAATATTTAACTATGAGGTAAAAATTAAGGCATAATCAAAGCAAACATGCCAACTACAATGCTTCCACAGAAAGCAATCTATCAGATTTTTTTTAATAAGTAATGAAGCAACGTAATAAATGGTAGATTGTCAACCAATTCCAAAATAGGGGAAAAAAAGGAAAGTTTAAAAGACTAAATGAGTGAAAAAGCAAACTGCAATTCACTCAGTGAATTATTTACTATGAGTTCACCCAAATTAACCAAAGTATGTAAGAATAGTAAAAGTAAAATTTCCACCAATATGTAAACATGATGATGGTTGGATTTTTTAGCTAATTTCTACAAAATATGGGAATCTCAAAGTCTTTCTTACCAGGAAAATTCATTAGTCTTATCTGTTTTGGTTTTTGAAGGATTCAATTTCATCTTGAGAGATTAAATCCTGCTTAGTTAGGGAAAATTCTTGTGAAACTAGTCTTTGAGGAAGGGGAATATGAATTATCCTAAAGAAATATTTTTTGAGGTCTCAGATACTATAGCTTTTGTCTCTTTTTAATGCATCTTTTTTTTTTTTAAGAAGTAACAAATATCAAACAAAAAATCAAAATATATTAAAAATTACAGCATGAAAACAGAACGAATATTCAGTAACTATTAAAATAGATACAGTTCAATATAAAGAGTTATATTTGATTCTGACATATAGCTGAAGTTCATATTTATAATGTCATTACTGGTTTTTTAGCTGACTTCACATTACTTCAATTTAAACATTATGTCTTATCACTTAAATCAGAGACAGTTGTTTAGGCTTATGCCATTACAAAAATTAATTATTGTAAAATCTTATTTGTTGTAATTTTGTAATTATTTCCTGGCAATTGCTTTCCAGTACAATAACTTGCAGCCAAAGCAAAATAGTGGAACACTAAGAAAAAAAAAAAAAAAAAGAAAAACAAATTAAAAACTCAGAGTCTGATGTATCCAACAGAATATTTTTTTTCCTATAAACTTCAGTATGGCATAAACCCACATGATAGTCCAGAATATTTACATATTTAAATCATAATTGCTTATGTAAATTATCTTTTTGATATCAGTGAAATGATTCATATGTTCACAGACCTTTACTGTAACAGTTCTCTAAATGTTGGTTGTAGCCAATAGTGTGTACACATTGCTTTCCCTTTTCAACAGATTCTTAAAAACAAACAAATAAAAACCAAACCAAACAAACAAAAAAATATGTCCAATAAAACTTGCCCTAGCAATGACATAGGCCACCAGAACTACTAGTTCTTTACTATAAAAATGGCTACAGTTGTTGCTTTTGCTTGTTTTCGTGGTTTTCATTTATTTCTGACTTTCTAGTTTTAGTATGTGTACTCAAAAATCCTTCTTTACTTTCCCCTCCAAAGTAGATGAACGTGATTTCCCTTTGAGCCTATATCTCTTCACTGGTAGCAGAAATTATTGGTAAGCAATTCATTAACAGACATTACAGCATTACATTGCATACTCTGCAAAATGGTAAAGTAACATCACCTTGCCAATGTCTCCTTACTATTTTTGTAAAAGTCCATGTCAATGCAGTCAGGATAGTGAGATAATCTCTTTCTAGTCAGTAGGATATTACAAAACTGCACAGCTATCTTTGCCTCAGTTTCCTTGTCTGTACATTAACACTAAAACTATTTTTCTAGCTCCTGAAGTTATTGAGACAGTAATTATTCAATGTTTGTAAAGTGCTATATACTCTAAATATCAATTATTGCTAAGGACGGTTAACCATCCACAATTCATAAGTTTTATTAGCAAATCTCTTAAGGTCCTATTAATTTGACTGTTTTGGTGCTACTGAAACAGAAAACTGTCCTAACCATGCATCAAAGAGTGTGTTTGGAGAGTAGATTCCCAAACCAAACAGACTTTTTATTACATTGAGAAATCAAGGACGTTTGTATTTAACTCCAGGAAGCTGGCAAAACCTTCAAAAATATAGCTATCCAGATCTAGCTAATTATCTACAAACACAGAAATAAATCTGATTAAATCCACCAAATGGATTACAGAGTTCAAAAGGATCTACTTGCTGGTGCAAGGTTCTGTTTCAGGCATTTTATTCTACTTTTTGCCCACAACAAATATTACCCCTCTACAAAGATGTTTGCTAGTTGCCAATGCTGACTGCAGTCATTCACTGTCAGTCACCAGTCTGCCAGTACAGCAAACAGTTAAACCAAGAGGCAGCAATGACTTGAAACAACCTTTGTAACAGCATGCTAACATTATTTATCAGGTACATAGGGAAAATGTGAATTGCTTATAATGGTTTTGCTCTAGGTCCACAATTTCTGTTTGAAGTCTCACACTGCACTGCTACAAAATATCTGTCACCTCCTCCAATAGTTTGGGTTGTGATCTAGATCACTTGCTGGAGTTTGAGAATACTTTATAACATCTGCATTCTTTTTCAATACTGTTTTAAATTTACTGTGCAAAATGGCCCCAAAATAAGGCAAAGACAAGGGTCTAGTAATTTAGTCTAGGTTAGAAGGTCTGAGGAAACATAAAGAGAGACGTAGAAATCACTACAGTGGACAGCTGTTATTTTTTGTGGATGAGGGAAACTCAGCAAGAAAAGGTTCAAGCAGCATCTTCAGTGCTTCTCTTTGATGATTAGTTTAACTTTCCACAGAGTTGTGAGAATTAACACAATTTTAAGGCACACACAAATTAGTAGATTATTTCTTGTTATGGTATTTATTTCTTTCAAACTAAAAGAAACACTGCATTAAATTAAAGGACAAAAGGGCATTAGTATCCTCTGGAGAGGAAAAGGTCTAGTGGCTTAGCTTGAGTCTATCATTTATTAGCAATTAACCCAAGGGTTAAATAACAATAATAGTAAGCATATGTGTTATTTTCACGTTTGAAATAATTGTATGATGACAGATTATCAAACTGTATTTGTGATTAAGTGTAGTTAGAAGTTTAGAGATAAGGTTGTTTTATATGAGGAGGTCCTTATTGGACACACATTGCTGCATATTAGCATTGAAAAAGATATCTGTCCATTATTTTGAGTTTTAATGCCTTAAAATATTTGTATATTTTAGAATGCCGTAGTACTTTGAATTCTAAACAGATGGTCGTTCGCCTTTCTGAGCTAGACTCCCAAGTAAGACAGGGTATAACTTAGTCCCTGTCCTACAAAGCTGACATGCAATGAAGACAGAGCAAGTATATGGAGAAAGATATTTGATTACATTATTTTTATGAGTAAGAAATGGAAAAAAATAGGATTGTCCATATTTAAAAATTTTGCTGCTTTAACTGTTTTATTTTAGCTTACTGTGGCCCCAGTATCTAGAGAATCTTTCTGGCATTAACTCAGTGTGCAAAAGAATATAGTTGTGTTTTGTTTTGTTTTGTTTTTTATTTCTGAGAAGGGTCTTCTCTGATTTTGTTTAGCCCAGAGGTTCCAAAATTAGGGATCATGACCACAAGGAGTATCACAGTAGCTAAGAGCAGACCTCAAGCATGGGAGAAATCTGACCTTTGTTAACTGTAGTATTCATGTTCTCTAAAATTTATATTCACAGAACAGAAAGATACTTTTCTGAGTAGAGCTAAAGGAGGAAAACAGCGCAACATGTAGTTCTCAGGCTAGGTTTGTAGGGTAGGTAAATAGAGCACAATTACCAACTGAATAATAACCACTTTAGTTCAGGAGAAGGATCCCTAGTTAGGATACTAACACTGATCACTGGGACTGCCTAGAGGAGACTAAGGGGTCACATTCCAGAAGAGCAGGCTTGCAAAGCTGCATAGAACTGAAGCACAGTTTTGAGTGCTGGTCCTTTATTGTCCTGACTCCTCAACTGATAGCACACAGCTGGCCATAACTCCACTCTGCAGGAGCTTGTACACCCCAGAGAAGAGCCAGGCATAGTTCAGGGGATATATCAGCCAGGTGATAATCCTAATATGCAGTGCAACTGTCCTTAACTGTTTTAAATGGGAAGAAAGATTACCTGTATGTTTGTGACCCTTGCTATATTATTTGTACTCACAGACAGAGAAGGAGCCTGGACCAGTTTATTTTCTTATTTTAAAGGTAGTTACAGTGGCTAGACAAGGAGCTATTTAGGAACAGAGATTGTGTTTTTAATTCATATTATATTTTAATCTGCATTAATATCAAGCATAGAAAAAACATGTTACATTGGTATAAAAATATTTTAGAGGCATAACTGCATGTATAGTAAGCAGTCCATTGTAAAGTTACAAAAAAGTGAACAAAATCTGTGCTTTATGTGCTCTATGTTCAGAAAAGTTTAAAGGGTAGACATCGTAATTTTTACAGAGTGCCCACAGCAAATCAACAAATTAATACTTTGAATCTCAGTAATGTGCCTTTATACACAGTCACTCTGTTATCACTGAACTCAATTTACACATAATTCTTCTATAAACAGTGACCAAACTCCTGTAAGACTTTGAGGTTTCTTACAAAACAACTGCATTTCTGTGCTACACTGAGGCTGCACAACACCAGGTAACCTGGTGAATGAGATAGCCACAGACTGAGGGTGAAATTAAGGTGGAATAGAAAAAAAAAATGACATTCCAGCATTTTATCTCAACATGCAATTTGTCTTCCGACCTCCCTTGGGAGGAAGTATGTCAAGAAATAGCCTCAAGACAATGACAATAACAGCAAAAGTGGTTGCATTAATTTATGGGGAGGAGGACAATGAAATATTTCATGAATTACTTTAACATTCTTTCTCCAAATAAAGTTCCAACAGGGGATTGATGGTTGACAGCTGTGTTCACTGATAGGTAACCTTGTTGCAAGTTTCTGAAGAAAGATGTTCTTCTTCACTGGACTTGTCTCCGCTTTGTGATATTTTTTTTTCTATCCTTAGAGCCAACACAGCTATTGTTACATTTTAAAATATTTCTATCATGTATTTCTTCTTTGAAATAATTATTTTTTCTTTGCACTACTTGGCTGATAACATGTCATAATGTAGGCTGCCAAGTGCCAAATGACTCTCAGATTCATTCAAGCATTCAAAGCAAGAAAAACCATTCATCTAGATAAGATCTTATCTGACAAGTCAAGCTCAAGAAATCTCAATATAATTACATGGTGTTAATGAAGGCCATGTATACAGACAGTTCTCAATATTAACCTCTGTGTTAGTCTGTAATGTCACTCAGTCATTTTAAGTTAGAACAAGTAGATTTTTTTAAAACAACTAAACAATCCTCCCCCACGGAAACACTTTATATGAGAAGTTTTCATCTATTGCAAAGGCTCACTAAGCCACACATTCCACAGAAATATTGTTATCCTGCTACTCTTAACCTGTTCCTCTGAAGAGGTGTTTGTTTAGAAACCAACGAACCAGCATTATTTAATATACAAGGATTACTGCTTGATATAGTACAGTGATATAAGATTTGTTGTCACTTGTATTACCCAAAATTCTAAGTTTAAAAAAAAGGGTAAGGTTGCTTTTAAACAATTGCTGTTGTATGTTGGAAAAATATTCTTAATGCCAAGTGTAGTGCTGCATGACTTTTGTATATGATTATAATGTTTATTGATTGATCTCAAATGTATGCAAAGTATGTTTATTTATTTATACATTAAGGTCTAATATTATTTTTTAAAAATAACTACAACTAGCAAAAATTAATTCAATCAAGTAGTGCTGATTTGCTTGTTCTGGAAAAGACTGAATTAAGAAAAAATAAATATTTAAAAATATGTTTTGCATTGCAATGATTTCATAAAAAAAGTTTTTCAAGTGTAAGCTTCTATTTGCTGAAAAACATACCTTTTCTCTGGAATTTCCAATAATGTATAATTTAAATATTTCAGGTAAGATCCAAAAGAATGGGGTTCAAGTCCCTGTAAGGCATTTGATACCACAGTATGTGAATTTTCTGTTAAGAAAATTTTAGTTACAGTGACCAAGGTGTGTCTGCATGTTTTTCTCTAACTTTTTTTGTTTGTTCCCAGAGTTCACAGTTTTTGTCTAAAGAGCAACTTTTCCCTCCAACAAAATAATGACCTGTAGTACCTTCTTTCACCTGATCTTTACTATTTCTTTGTTACTGAAGAACTGTTAAAAACAAAAACAAAACCAACCAAATCAAACAAAAAAACCACCAACATGACAGGTTGTTATGTTTATCTTCCTGGTGTAGAACTAGACTTATTTTTATGAAACTTTATTTGAACACAGACAAAATGGCAATGGACAACTGCAGAATAAATGGAGGAAGCTTTTGGAATCTGTGTGAAACTGTATGAAAAATACACTGAAGTTGTAAATGTTCACTAAATGGCATCAAGAAATATTGCATCATAATGGAGAATAGTCACTATTGGTATTGTACATATATTGAAGGGTGTATGTATATACATGTAGACAGATACACAGATAGGCAGGTAGATCAATTAGATAGGTAGATCAATTAGATAGGTAGATCAATTGATCACCTTTTACCAAAAAAAAAAAAGTCAACAGAAAACATAAATAAAGAGTATTTACCAATTAGGCAAGGGTTTGTAGGCCTCAGCTCTGAAAACAATTTGCTCCCAGTCCTCTACAGAAAACAACCCAATGCTTGTATAAAGCAGTATCAAAATGAATCCTCTGTTATAAGCAAACTCTTCATATTGACACAACACTGTGCTTAGGCATGAATCTTTTTTTGCCCTCCATGGTACCCCTGTGATCTTATTTTTTCTGTGTGTGAGCCAAGAGCTGAGGAGGACAGGAAGGCAAGCAGGGGCAGTGGCCTCATGAAGGGAGTCTTCCCACTCTACCTAAACAGGCTGAGGCGAGAAAGTGTCAATAACCAGTTTCAGTCACGACAGACAAGCAAGGCCAAACTCGGCTAAAGCCAGGCCAGAATCAAACCAGTCAGTCAAGTCGGTGGGTCAGCATTAGCAAGGCATGTGGCCTGGCCCAGGTACACCTGCAGCATGGATCAGCCAAGGGCAAGGCTGCGAGCTTAAATGCAATTCTGAAGTGAAGGATGGAGGAATGCAATCAATGCTTCTCACAGCTCCTTCTCATGCGTTTTTTTTTTTTTTCCCAGCGGTTTGACCCGAGGTTACAGCAGCACAATATCAGAGCTAGGTTGGGGCACAGGCAGCCAAAACCCTAGCAGGAGGGAAAGAGGTTGCAGAGGCAGTGAGTGTCCTCAAGGCATTAAAACTGAATACAAAATTTCTTTTTTTAAACCAAAACAAACCAACTTTTTTTTCTCATTGTGTGGCTAGCTATTATTTCTCCAAAAGTTCTAAGACCTCTTTATTTATTATTTTTAAACACCTCTTCAGTTCTCTAGGACTTTCATTTTTTAACAGATATGTATAGTAATCCCATCTGTTCTGGGTTGTGTGGTGGTTTTTTGTTTGTTTGTTTCAGATTGGAGAATACTAGTTTATTCAAACTCTCTTTACATGTAAGCTCTTCCATAATTATGGGCATCTTGTGCTTTCTCTCTGCAGTACTTCTGTTCTGCTGCATCTGTTTTTGAGGCAGGAAAGTTTTTTATTATAATCGGTAAATATGAATCCACCTTTGATTTATGCAGTGAGGTGATTATGATTTCTGTTTTGTTCCTTTCCTAATGATTCATAGTGTTCAAATTGTATATTTTGCCACTTCTCAGCTTCAAGCTGATATGCTTTGAGTTTTGTTGTTGTTTTGTTGTTGTTTTGTTGTTGTTGATGTTGTTTATATTTGGTGTTGTTTTGTTGTTTGTTTAGGGTTTTGTTTGTTTGTTTGTTTTTTAATAAAATGATTTGCAATGACTGCAGTATCTCTTGCATAGGTGGTAATGGCTAATTTGGATCAAGTATTTGTGTACATGCAGTTTCTGATGTTCTTCCTCATGTATGCTTTTTTTTTCCACCTCTCAACACAGAATTTTGTCTGCCATTTTATTTCCCAGACACTTAGCAGTGAAAGATCCATCTGCAACTCTTTGTAGACAGAGTTATATTTTATAGCTCTCAGTAATTGCACAATCATCAGTAAGCTTTATGACCTTACTATTCATCCTCTGGAAATATTGACCAGCACAAGTCTTAGCAGAAATTACTCTGAAATTTCACTATTAATTCTCCTACACTTGGATTCAGCAGGGAAAAGATGATATATCTAGTCCTTTGTTGCCTCTTTTATGCAGTTATAAATCCATCTGTACAACTTCCCTTTGTTACTATGAAACACAGTAGTGACTTTTTCAAGAATCTTTCCAGGAAGCTTTCTGGAATTCCATACACAATAAATAACCTGATAACAAAAAGCCAGATGTTATTTGACTCCATTAATGAAGTGTAATAGACTTAACAATTGTTAATTACACCTGCAAAAATGTTTTTCCCCAGTATTTCATATTTAAGTGTTCCACTGTGTTTATAGTACAGTCCTGTTATGTTATTCTATTTGGGCACAGGATTTCAATAGGAGGAAATCTGATGTTGCTTGTCAGTAGTTAATTTTCTCCGTGTGTTTCTGTATTTCAGTCTAATCTTTCTTTTAATGTACAGTGCCACTCCTCTACATACGCAATTTATTCTGTCATTCATAATGTAAATTGTATACTAGCATCCAAGCTATGGTGCTACACTGTTTGTCAGCCTTCCACCATATTTCTTCAGTTCCTAGTATGACAATACACTTATTCAAAATCAGGACTTTCATCTTGACCAGCTAATTCTTTACATTTCTGTAATTTGTATAGAACCACTTATATTTGGCCATGTTCTGGTTGTCAGCTTTTATGTGTGCTGCTTCAATAGAATTTATTTATAGTGATTGCTCCTACCTATTACCTTCCTGAATGTTATTGACTTCTCTCAGGTTTTGTAATACTGCAGAGATTTTTATTACTTCACCCTTGTACACCTGTTGGATTTTCCTCAGTCTTTAGTTTAAAAATTCCCATAAACTTTATTTTAGGTTTGAGTTTTATTTGCTTTAGATTGAGGTCATCTTTCCGTTACAGGCTATTTCAAAGGTTTCCCTGGTTCCTAATAATTTGAAATTTTACCTCTCTGGTTGCTTGCAAATGTGGCAGAAAGAACATTTCAAATAGCAGAGAGTGAGTTTACCTTGCCATTTAGAAAGTTTTCCACACATTTCTCCCTGTATTGTTCACCTGCCCAAGTATGATTTGCCTCTTAGGACTTACTAGGAGGCAGATGTCTTGTAGTATTTACCACCCACCAGCAATTTACTATGACATCCTCTCTGGCATCACTAATTAAGCACACTTAATAGTGTACAATTTAATCATTTATTTACCATTGTATCTTTTCTGGATATCAGCTGGAATCCTGTTTTGCAAAGGGATCTGTACAACATATGTTGTAAGTTTTCAGCTGAGGAAAAAAAGAGAATTCCAAACATTGGATTGCCTTCACCACAGGTACTAGGGCGTAAGTTAAACATATTACTGATGGCAAAAATACTGAGAAATGCGAATTTAGCTGTTAGACTTCTACTAGTCTTTGGTTTTGTTAACAGACTGATATTCTATTTTGAATGTGGTGATGCGATGTGTGATAATAAAATACATCTGCATATGAAGGGTTATAATTTTGTATTTGAACACATCTGTATGAAACCTGTAAAATGCTACAAATATTTTCTGAATGATAGATTAGTGAAAACAAAATAGATGGAGGTTTTTTTAAGCAGCATTTTTTTTTCACATATTTATCATATGTAACATTTTAAGCATCATACTAACAGGGTATATACCCTGCCCTCAGCTCGGAGAGGTGACATATATAAATTATAAGAGACCTATATACACTGCACACATGCATGTTGCCACATTATTTGTCAATATGGTCCTGATGTTTAGTATTTTTCTTGAAACCTGAAGTCTTAGAGTGAGATTTAGGTCAAGAGAACAGACACCTACAGATCAATTGAATTGTCTGGTGCTGGATGTCTAGCGCTATTCGACTACCCTACGCTGTCACAGACATGATATGTCATAATAGCTGTCAGAGTTTACACAGCACACACAGAAGGCTCAAGGCCCTGAGCATCAGCTGGACACTGGATAGGATACCACAGGTCATCTGAAATAGACCTGGATGCTGATGTTAAGGGAATTCAATCAAGTCTTTAGGATTTATGTGTTATACTAAATCCCCACTGACTATAATGACACTTAGACAGTTAGATAAATGTTATGACCAAAAATGCCCACATTCTAGAGATGAATACCATTCTTGCAGTCACATAAGTATAATACTTTATGTTTTCTTTCTTCTTTCTTTTTTTCCCCTGCATAATTCACATTTGTAGAGAAATAACATGATCTGAGCATGACTTAATGTGAACAGATTTCTGAGACAGTTTGAAAAGCTTTCTCATAAAAAAGTATTAAAAGCCCAAAGGTGTCTTTATTATTGCTGATATAAAGTCGTTTTCATAATTCAGGAGAGACTCAACCATATGATTGGGATCAAGAAGGCTGTTTGTGATTTTTTTTCTTTTAATACTTATGCTTGGTATTACATTATTTGGTATGGCATATGCCCATATATCTGGTTGACGGTCACATCAGAGTACAGGATATGATGATTTAGGAGCCCTTGTCCAGTTCCTTTTTCCTGTTTACATCAACTAAATTTAGAAGTCTTATTTTATTTTCATTTATTAGCAAAGATAGTATATTTCTTTATAGTTTGGACTCTTTTACATTGTATTTAAAGTTGAATAATCTAAATATGGTTCAGAAAAATTAGAAAGAGGAATTTTGCCTTATGTCTTCTGTTTTGATATGGAAAGTTCTCCCTTGATTTGGAGGGTTGGTTATGTTAATTAATGTATTTGATCAACCATGACATAGAATTAATTGCATTTTTTTGTAGAACATGTATTTTGCCATAGAAAAACTTCTGCCTTCTGCTTTATAGGTTTGTCTAAAAGACTGTATGAATGAAAATGAAAATTATGGAGAGGCAGCAAAGAACTTTTCCAGAGAGAAAGAGCTACCATTTTACCCATTAGATTTCACTATTCGTAATGTCTTTTACTTGATGATTCACATCACTGCTTCGAACAGAAACAATACATGACAGCGAACTTTTAGTAAATTCATGTGATAGTTATTCTACAAGGTAGAGTGTCTTCAAGACATATGAATCATACCTTCTGAAGGAGTAAATTCAGTATCTTTTTCAAGATTGTAGTAAGTACAGATCATATATGTTACAAAAGCCTGATTCATTCATTTTCTGATTGAAGTAAAATGAAGCTTAACAAAACTCTTATTATCAGAAATAGATTATATGATAAGAAGAATATGTTCATAAAAATTGTCATTTATTTTACATTTAAAATGGATGTAGTAGGGCAGAAATGTTGCAAATGAATGCAAAAGTTGCTGTCATTCAAGTAAACTTGTCAGTCATTGTGATTGCCTCAAGACTACTTTGATTTTAAAGATTGCTGTTAAATGTGTGCTATTGTTGGTTAGGGGGTTGGTTTATTTGTTAGGTTTTGGTTTTGTTTTTTGTTTGTTTGTTTGGTGACATAGTCTAGATAGATAAACAAAGATGTCAGCAGTTGCTGGAGAAGAATTCCTCACCTCACAAAAGACAGAAAAAAAAATTGTAATCTCCACTACTGTAAACCAGTAAAGATTAGCAGTCCAATGAAGCCATAAGAAATATAAGGACAGTCAGCGAAATACTACAATGCCTTTCTTCTGGTGATCTTTTTCTAAATTCCAATTAGTATTTGGGCTGAATCTCAGCTTACTGTGTCTCTTTCCATGTACTGCTCAGACCTTTCACAGATGCCAAAAAACACTTGTACATAAATAAATAAACAAATCTAAAATGATACTCCTTTGCTGCAGCCATCTATTCTGTGATTTTTTTACTTCCTCTTTCCTCAGGTAATGATATGGTTCATTTAGTGTTTTTATGTTTTTAACGCTCTATTTCCGTGAAGGCTTCTTGTAATGGTTCCTATTCTTTCCTGTGCTCACAACTTTCATTTCTTATCCAGCAAGCTGCAACTAGTATTTTGTAATTCATTGATTGCTGCTAGGCGTATCTCAAATCTCAGCCATCCCATTTGGCAAAGGAGAAAAATGGATAACCATGTTTCAGAAATGCACTCTACCAGCTCGTGACAAAGGAACACAAGGCTTAGATGACAGTAATCACTCCTCTCCTCAAGCTCCAGGTCACATTTTTGGCCTTTTGGTTGAGGCAGCTGATGAGGACCGAAATCAAAGGTAAGCAGTCAAAATCTTGGAGATCTGAGCTGTAACCATGGTGTTAACACATATAATTGAGATGAATAGAAAAGAGAGATCAAGAAGACACTGCTATGCAACATCTTTTCCCCATTTCCGAACAGTACTGGATACAGAGAAAACATTTTTTATTAAAATAAATAAATGGTAATATTTCATTTTACAGCATCCTTTAGTTTTTCACATTTTTGGTGATACATCCCTTTCTTGACAAGTTTTAGAAAAGCACTCCCCTTCTCCCCCAAAACAAGCAAGACAAAAATACACATAACTTCAAATTGATGCATTTTTTCTAGAAAAGTATCATTCTTTTACTATATGCAAGGAAGAATTAGAGGGGTTTTGTTCAGTAGTTTTTTCTTTTATCTTAGTCAAAACAACACTAAAAATATCTTTCATTTTTCACTTGTTTGGAAAAAAAAAAATGTGTTCCCCACAACATGACAAAAAAAGTTTGCATTTCAGTTTGCATGTTGTGTACAGTGTGAACCCATACTCTTTCCTTTTCTTTTCTTTTCTTTTTTTTTTTTCCTTTCTTTACTAAATAAGCACCCAGATACTCTGTTGGTAGGCGCTTTACATAATGAATACTTATACAGAAACACTTTCCTCCTCCCACTTAATTTACATATCAATATGTTATTTATTTAAAAACAACCCCCAATTTTGTATGAATTAATTTTAAAAAATAGTCTTATTGAAGATCATGGATTTAATTGCTATAACAGGAATTATTTTTTCTGTAACAAATTAGAATTATTCTCAGTATGAAGGAATAATTCTGAAAAATGACTTAAAAGATATTTGTTGCAAGAGCTAACTTGCAGGTTAATAATTTAAGCAGTGAAAACGAACATTTTGAATGAGCCATGTACCAAGTAAGCAGGTGTATGGTAGTTCTGATCCAAAACTTCTTTAACCATGCAGGTACTTCTCTAAACAAGAGCTAATAATTCATGCTTAAAGATGGCAATGTGAGCCACTATTACAGTGTTACTGCAGAAAGGGCTGCCATTTTAAGGTGTCTCTACCCACCAGTTACTTATTGCCACCTCTCAGCTGGGTGTTATCATCTCATGCAACAGCCAGTTGGTTTCAGTATGATGCTGTACAGTTTCATGTAAAGTCTCTGAATAGACTTTAAGAGGATCAATCTACCTTGTGTTTATTGAAATAGAGGTCATAGGAAATTACATTGTAGGGAGGATATTCTGAACCTTCAGAGACAGAAAATAAAAAGTACTTGGAAACAAAAAAAGTCCCTTTAAATTTCTAATTTTTATTAGTTACAAAAAGAAGTACACATTAAATCTGGTCCATTGTCTCACTACTGATAAGAAAAGTGATTTTTACCTCCTTTAAAGTTTTATACAAGTAAACTTATATATGATTTACATCAACTTTGCTGTACATGTTTGCTGTTATACTAAAGAAAGTGAAAACGAATGCATATACAATATAATACAAATGCTCATCAAGAATGTTTTGTCACTTGCAGGTGGAAAATTAAACTACCATCTTTCAGACAAGTTATCCTTCTGAAATTCTGTATGACAATGAGGTGGTATTAATCTAAGAAGGACTGAGCAGGAGGGAAAAATGCTTTGACCCCTTTTATGGATTTTTTATAGCTCTGGTGCAGTTTTAGATTCTGCTCCTGTAAATTTGTACTTTTACTGACATTTTAATCAGCAGCAGAATGGAACAATTATTTATTTATGATCAATATCCAACACAACTTAGAGAACTGATGGCATGACACACAGAGCTCTGGGTCCTCTTATGCCTTTTATTAATCACATTAATTACAGACCCACAATGTCAACTGGTGAAGATTTGTTTTAGCCAGGTAAAGAGTACAGGAACGCTTCAGGTTTCAGGATGGTGGAGCAGAACTATTTTCTTTCCTTCACTTTTCTACTGAAGTCAGGAGTCATATATTTGAAAGGGGAGAGGTGGAAAAACAAAAGGAGGAAGTGGGCATTCTCTGTCTTTGCTTATCTATGAACTGTTAATCTGGGGACATTTAGGGTCACTGTCTTCTATGGGAAGCCTATTCCCATTTTATTTTCTATTCCTTCCTTGCATAAGGCTTCCTCAGGCAGCATCCTCCTATTCTGCCCAGTTGGCTTGATTTCAGTCAGTGTTGCTTTATATTATAATAGATTTCTAAATTCACTGAAGGCAATATTTGGTACTATTTGTTACTGACTAAAAAGAATTCTTCTAAAGTAATAGTGATGAGGTACTTCAGATGGATGTGTTTCCTCATCTACATGCTGGAGAAATACCTTAAGGAATCTCGTTGTCTTGCTGTTGAAACTGTTTCGGCATGCATGCTGTGCTGATGGTTAGCTAGTTAGTTTGGCAAGTCAGCGATTTGGTTAAGGTTAAAGGAAGTAGACCTTTAACTCCTTTAGTCCAAACAAAATTGTTGAATTTGATGTTAGCATTAGTCTTACATTAACTGAGTATTCTTCTTTGATATTGCCAAATTTGTGTTCCATTGTTTCTATTTACCTTTTGTTTAATTCTGAATTACCAGACCTATATTTAAAAACAGAAGTAGATTTCTACTCATGAAAATGTTAACCAGGTATATTTCAGAACCTAGAGTCACAATATAATAATCATAATCATAATATTCTTCTAAATAGTTGTCCATCAGTTATTTGTCAGGTATGTGTTAATTGTGAATAGCTTCAGACTACCCACAGCCACTGAGAATAGGCTAAGCATCGGCTAACAGCCCCAAAAGTGGAAAGCTTCAAAGTGAGGACAAGAAATATGGCTGGGGAGCTCAGGGTTGAGACTCAGAAATGTAGAGACAAGGTCAGGAGAAGGATCGAAAGAAGTATGAAAGTTTGGGTAGAGCAAGTTCAGTGTGGGTATATGAGGGATGTTTTGGGGATAAGCACAATAATTTTCTCATTGTTTTCCTCTCTCTTCCTCCTTCAACTTCCAACATCCCTCCACCCTATTATGCTTGTCCCAGATGTTCCCTGCTTAGCTATTAAAGTCAACAGGGGGCTGCTCTACCTGGTGAGAAGGTAGAAACAGTGTCGAAGGAGTATCAGCAGTGATAAGCATAGGCTTCAATATCAGCTGTCCTTTTAAAGAGAAGCTTGACCTGAGAAAAACATAACATTGCATGAAACCTTCTGAATTAAAATGTGTCATTTTTTGATCAAAATAAAAGATAACAATTTTTTAGTTATATGGGTAGTAGACTGGTAATTTGACAACCATAACACTTTTTTTTTGGTGACTATGACTAAACAAACTGTTTAAAAACATATACAGGAATTTATCTGTAAAATTATCCTTTTGCCTGTTATATAGCTATGATATAGCTTTTGCTCTTACTCCTGAATATAATATTCAAGAACTGTTAGATAGCTTTCAACTTCTCCTTGGTGTGTTCTTTAGGTTATAACAGATAGAGAAAAGTTCCTCATTTCAATTAACAATGATATGTACCTATCTGATCCTCTGGAGGTATTCTCTATCTCCTATTGTACATGTGCTTTTCCACTACTTACATCCTTGGAATAGCTGACAGAAATTACTTCAGCAGACACCTGTATGGCCATGGAAACTTTCTAGGCCTTTCTTCAGCATGTTTCCATCAAGCATAAAGAAGTAATCTCTTAACGGAATAGACCTGGATTTGGCAGCCCAAGAGCCACAGCTCCATGTCCCCAAATCCAACCAATACTGAGTCTGAGCATGTGTTCCCAGTAGCCACAAACACACATGTACACCACAGATACACATACACATTACACATACACATTACACATACACACATACAAGGCTGGTAATAAGAGATCAACACAGACATGTACATTCAGCACTCACCCAAACACAGACAACCCTAATGGGTTACTTCACTGAAGGAGCAGTATGAAGGTCCACTGATGAGAATACATACATACATACATACATACATACAGCATGAATCCCTCCATTAGTTGTACTCAGAATTTCAGTCTGACCAGTAGCTGTCCCTGGATCCCAGTCTCCCCAGCTGCTGGCACCTGGACATACAAATGCCAGAGACAGGAGCCCCACTTGAACTGCTGGTAC
This sequence comes from Caloenas nicobarica, assembly GCF_036013445.1. Classification (NCBI taxonomy): domain Eukaryota; kingdom Metazoa; phylum Chordata; class Aves; order Columbiformes; family Columbidae; genus Caloenas; species Caloenas nicobarica. Next base: position 180,328,046 of record NC_088245.1, read on the forward strand.
AGACTGCAGCATTCAACCCCGCACATGCACACGGACACTTGCAGAACTCCCTGGGCCCATCTTGTTCCCAGTAACTAGCCTCTATTGATCTCAGTCTCAGAGACACACACACATACATTTCACTTCTGGACACCCCCAGACCCTGCAACCTCCTTGGCCAGGACTCCTCTGGTTCTGCCAACAGCCAGCTCCTCCTATGGTCTCATCCTTAGAGTCACCCTTGGCTTTCAGGTAACTTTGCGTGCTTACCAGCTAGTCTGGCTTGATTTTCCCTAGCTGGACATGGTTTGACTGGGATGGAGTTAACTTTGTTCATATCAGTCCAAATGGTGCTGTGCTTTGCACTTGTGGCAAAACAGTGTTGATACATCTATTTTTTGGCAATTTCTGAAGAGTTCTTGTACAATCATAGAATCATAGAATAGTTTGGGTTGGAAGGTACCTTCAAAGGTCATCTAGTCGAAAGCCCCTGCAATGAGCAGGGACATCTTCACCTAGATCAGGTTGCTGAGAACCCCGTCCAGCCTGGCCTTGGATGTTTCCAGGGAAGGGACATCTACCACCTCTCTGGGCAACCTGTGTCACTTTTACAATCCTTATTACAAAAAATTTCTTCCTCATGTCTAACCTTAATCACCTCTCTTCTAGCTTAAACCACTACCCCTTGTCCTGTCATAACAGGCCCTTCTAAAAAGTCTGTCTCCATCCTTCTTATACAATTCTTTTAAGTAATGAAAGGCTGCCTCAAGGTCTCCCGTGAACCTTCTCCAGGTGGAACAATCTCAGTTCTCCAGTTCTCTCAGCCTATCCTTATAGGAGAGGTGTTCCAGCTCTCTGATCATCTTGGTGGCCCTCCTCCGACAGGTCCATGTCTATTCTGTGCTGAGGGCTCTATAGCTGGATGCAGTCCTCCAGGTGGGGTCTCACCAGAGTGGAGTAGAGGAGCAGAATCTAAGATAGGACAGACTGCACTGATCCCATGCAGAAAGTTTGCCAAGTCACTTGGTTTGTTCAGTCTGGAGAAGAGGAGAATGAAGAGAGACCTCATCACGATCTACAGCTCCATCACAAGGGGAGGAGGAAGGGCAGGCACTGATCTCTTGTCTTTGGCAAGCAATGACAGAACGCAAGGGAATGGCAGGAAGATGTGCCGGGCAGGTTTAGGTTGGACATTAGGAAAAGGTACTTCACCCAGAGGGTGGTGGAGCACTGGAACAGGCTCCTCACGGATGTAGTCGTAGCCCCAGGCCTGTCAGTATTCAAGAAGTGATTGGACAACGCCCTCAGACACATGGTGTGAACTGTGGCGCTGTCATATACAGGAACATTAGTTGGGCTTGATGATCCTTATGGGTCACTTCCAACTCAGGACATTCTATGATTCTAAGCAACAAATTGTTTACACATGACAAACCATTTCTTTCCCTTCATCCCTCTATTTTCCCATGCTTGTTCCTCCCAAAATCAACTAGATTCTAAACATCCCATGAGAAATCCTTTGCAACCTGAAAATGCTCTTCCCCTGTCCCATGGAATGTGTCACACACTTCTAGGCAGTGACCTCCCTCAGTCCAAAAGGTGCTCTGGTGTTCACACATCTTGATGGATTTTATATCTGAACACTGGGTCTGAGAGTCTCTTGGGATATTTCTGGGAACAGTCCAGACAATATGTTTCTCTGAGTCTTTACTTTGGATTCCCCACATCTGCTATTGTACCCCTGTGATCCTCTGCAGAGACAGGCTTTTTGATGGGCTGATGGCTCCTGTGATGGGCCTGGGAGTAGTCTGGCAGGGTATTATTTGGATGCCCACCTGCCATTGTCTCTTCTCATTTGTGGGTGTGCAGATGTGCTTGTATCACATAACCCAATACAATCCAACTGTAGTAAGTGGATTCAGTCTTTTGGGGTTTGTTCCTTTTTTATTGTCCCCAGGGCACTCTTTCTATTATAATGCAATTAAGGAAGATGAGTTTCAGGGGGCTTTACCAACATCAAATTAGAAAATAACTATTAAATTAAGTAACACAGGCCCTGCCCAAAGCAGCACCTGAGTGAATTTCAGACTACTACCAATACTCTTAACTAAATACGATGAATTGGAAAGGGAAAGTGTTTCACTGTCTCCACTGGAATACACTTCCTTCTGGATTACTCTTCAATTAATTAACCTGACAGATACTACTTATGCTTTGGTCTATAAAATATCTGTATTTTTTTTAAATTATTTTGCATCAAAATGGATCACACACATAGTATGTTACATAGCATGTGTACAAGATCGTCATGTATCCACAGTTACACAATCCGTGTATTACAGACACACACAATTGTACAAATACGCAAGTTATTTTTTTTAAAATAATATGCCACCATTTTTCAGAAAGTTCTAGATAATGTTGGCTAGAGGTATAGGAAAGCATTTTCTATGAGACATGTTGATCTATTTTTTGACACCATTGTGACATCAAATTAAGGAATTATGTGAAAGGCAGATTTAGGTTACACAAACGAAAATAGAAACCTCTCCTAGCAGTAAAAATAGTGAAGTACTCAAACAGATCATCTAGAGTTGGTGTCCAATCCCTATCACTGGAAGTTTTTTGAAAACAAATTGATAAAAGCAACTGTCCAGAACAACATTGACACAGACGCTACCAACTTCAGGCAGAAATGAGCTAGACAACCTGTCAAGACCTATTCCTGTCCCCTTTTTTTCAGAAAATACTATTTCTATGATTCTCAAGGTTGTACCTTCATTTCACCAAACAGCGAAACAGAGAAGCTTTCATAAATGTTAAATAGTTAAAAAAGGTAATGATGTCTGAAAGGTAATAAGTATATCAATGAATACTGATTTCCACTCCCACCCCTACTCCCCCCACCCCCCAAGAACAGTAGGAACAGAATTGCATCTACTAGCCTAGATGTAGTTTCACTTAGAGAAGCTCAATATAACAAGGACTGCAGCTGGGTATGGAGCTGTCATGCTGCTGTTGCGCATAGTGTGAAATCATTTCTCTTCTGTTGAAGTCTTATCATCTACATACAAGGGAACAATATCACCACAGGAGAAGCTCTGTTTCTCTGTGGATAAGTTGTTCCTGGAAACCAAGCTCATACTGTGTCTTGGTGAAACATTCAGGTATCCCTTTGTATGATCAGTTTCTGAATCCTGAATATAGGGAGACAGGTTCTGGTAACAAAGCGTCTAACATCTACAGAAGGGACTTCAACCATAGCTGTTCCAAAATTTTCCTGTTGGGTGTATTTGGGCTGGCCTCTTCTTGTTCTGAAAGGTGTTCCTTAGACACTGGGGGTGGAGAACAGATGTTCAATTTCGGGCTGGATATTGTGCTCCAAGGGGCAATTGTGGACTTCTGTCACTAGTTCAGCAATATCCAGAGTCTTCACTGAACTTAGGCCTTTGCAAGAAGAGAACAAATGGATAAATGAAATGTGGGGGGAACTATATAAAATAGAAATAGCAACAATATATAATATAAAGTATTCAGCATACAATATATAGAATATAGGACATAGCGTGTAATGTGTAACATATACATTTTAATGTGTAATATGTAATATACATGGAAATTAAGTATACTGGGAGAATGCTGGATTCACATCAATTAACAGAGGCATCCTTTTCTTTTCCCTTCTCTGTTCTGTGACTCCTTATAGTGTCTTTGAAAATTAGGGCCATAATTTTCCTACATTTCCTCAGAACATACTAACTGATTAAGAAAAAAATAAGTACTGCCTAGGCATTTGTGCTTTGTATGCATGGAAAACCTTAAATGAGGTGCTTCAGGCTGTGTTTGATTTTCTGGGCTTGCAAAAAGGTGTTTAGTCATTTGTGTTTGGCCAGCAGGGATTAGATTGTTCGTGTGCAAATGCATCCTTATATACATAGATGGATGTATGTGTAGGTAGGTCTTTATTCCTCCAGTGATTTTGTCTGACTTGTTTGAAAGCATGTACATCGTTCCACTTACTTGTCTTTCTTGCTTTCAAAAAATGAATGTTTTTAAAAAAATACAACCCCCCCAAAACCAGTACATTTAAATAAGTCCATCATTAAAAAATCATGGCTTCTAATTAATTATTAATTATGGAGAGAAAAGACAACATGCAGTAGCCTCAGGCTTGACAAGCTGTCAAGAATGCCTGCCAAGGCTGCCAGGCTCACCAAGCTCCTGGGTAGTCACCACATTAAACACAGAAAGTTAAATGACATTTCCTGGAACCTGGAGAATAACAATTGGACATAAAAGAAACTTTTGGGTATTTTTTTAAACCATTGGTATCCTTTATTGGTTTTTAATCTTCGCAAAAGATATAAGACAGTGGAAAATCTGTTAAGCAGACAGAGGCACGTAAGTGGTGGAGCAGCTAATAGATTCCTACAACAGCAAGCGAGGAAAGACAGTTATCACAAAAGGGTAAACTCCTTCCTCATAAATACATTTTGTATAAATATAAAAGATAAAGTGACTGAAGACAAAAGAATAGAAATCACAGGGTGCAGAACAGCATGCAGAATTGTCATCACTTTAGTTTACTATGTAAGGTAATTTTAGCTGACCATTTACCATCCAAATAGGTTTTATTAAGCACCTGAACAAGGACTTTATCATAGAAGTCTTTGACCTGTTGCAGTGTTCTATGCACTCTTTCAAAATAGTCTTAAAACATTACAAAATAGTAAATAGTTAGGGAGAGATCTTTTCTTAGAAATCATAATACAAACAATCATTGTAGAGAAAAATATGTACTGTGAATCTCTTTGCAGGGAAAAACATATTAAAAGAGAGGGAAACACTAGGATACCTCTAATGTTCAAATGCCCATAGCGAAAAAGAATTTAGTAAACCTTCCAAAAATGGGTAGTCTTGGGGACTTCTCAGGCTACCTACTGAAAGAATATTGCTAATAGAAGTAGGTAAATCTATATGAGTTGAAAAGATTGCTTTTCAGTTAAAAACACATATTAAAACAATCTTTTGATGCACCACATTCCTAAGAAATTAATAGTAAAACCTACAGATATTTTGAAACTTCTGAATACTACTTGGAACTCTTGAAATAATTACAGATAAAAGTATTTTCTTAAAACAACCTTTATAGTTTCCTGGAATTTCACTGGCAGAGATCTCAGACTTGCAAATCTTTTCCTGGATGAAAAAGAAGAAACGATATTTTTTTTACCCTAGTTATAGATATTCAAAGAGCTTTAAAGCTTGTTTCTAAAGTACAATGTCCATGTAAATTGGATTATAACCTAGTTTCCACAGTCTGAATGGAAGTCAAAGTGTTTCAACATTAATTAATGGAAGATCATAGGTAATCATTTTCGTACGGTCAGTTTTACCTTTGATAATTATATTCAGAAAGAACTACTGTGCAGATAATTGTACATTGACATGGTTAAATGTTTTGTTAGGAAATCATGCTTACTGATGTACTGTTACAGAATAAACTTTCCCTAAGCCAGGGCCTAACATAGCTAAAATCTTTGTTGTTAATTTCAGTAGGATCATGCCTTTAATTTCTGTACTGAAAAACAGGAAAAAAAATATATTGCGGGAGTGCTGTAATTGAAGTCAATATTTACCAACTTCATTAGTCTAGAAATTTTTACTTCTACTAGAGATGGATTTGAAAATAGAAACACAACAAATTCATAAAATAAAACACAAGATTTTCTCCTCTGTTTCTTTAATATACTCAAAAAATATTACCATGGGAAAAAAAATAAGTAAATCTGTGAATAAACATGCCGTATGTTTATTTTATGTGCAATGTTAAAAAAAAGACATAAAGATGAACCAGTTAAACAATCTCAGTAAAAACAATTATATACATCCAAAACCAATTTTCAATTCAGCATACAGTAAATGATCAAAATGATACAAAAGAACATTTCATAAAAGTCCTAGAAAATTCACAGGTGAATTCTTCAGGAGACTTCAAGAGTAAAGAACAGTTTTTTTCAGGGACTGTATTAGGATTGAAAAACGAGGAGCACAAAAATCAAACCAGCATGGTCTATATTTTTTTGTTATGGATGACTCCTTAGATATGTTATCTATACTTTATTGTAATATATATACACAGAATCATCAATAAGAGGCCAGATTCAGCAGTGCAACTAGTTCTCATGCAGCAGGATTTTGATATGCACAGTACTGTGTGGTATTCCCTCCTGCCTTGTCATTGCCAAAATATTTCATCATGTTTTAGTGCCCTCCTGAAAGACAAGTGTGCTTCCATTGTTGTTGCCAAAGTATCTGTAAGCTAATGGATGGTCATTTCAAATGAAATTATGAATTTGACTGGATTTGTACTTTGCCACAAAAGATTTACTATGGGGTGCACATGATTTTTCCCAGTCTGTTTCTCATTCCTGTTTGGAAATGTGAACTTTCTGTTCCTTAAGGAATCCCTCTTTTATACTGAAAGCACCCCTGAGCCTCCAGCTCTGCTTTTTACCCTCTTTCAGTGTCATTCAGGCTACATCTATGAAACATGCAGGACTACTCTTTCTGGCAGTGTGGCCAGTTGGCTTGAAAGAGCCTATGTCCCTGCTAATACTCTTTTACTCTCCAGAGCAAGTTCTGTGTCTAAACTACATCCTGGGAATGATCCTACTTCCATGCAAACTCATGAGCCAGAGCCAAGAATCCTTTGGCACAGGGCAAAATCATGCCAGAGACTAAGTTAAAAATTGAATGGTATAAATGATTCTGTTTCCGTACCTGGGAACGTTGCCTGACATTGTTTAATTTTCTATTATTGTTATAACTTCAGAGTTTTCATAGGATATAATTAGACAAGGCTAGGTCCTCAAAGGTATTTATGCATCTAGTTTCTATTTCTTTCAACAAATTTATTCCCCACAAGTACCTTTAGGAAGTGGTCCAAAGTTCACAGAATAATCACATACACCTCTGCAAATTGATGTAGTTCCAAGTCCTGTTTGATGCAGAATCTTCCTGGAATTCTGCACAACAGTACATACACAATATCCACTTCCGTAAACTAGCCGTTACTCCTTGCTCATTTTGGTTTGCTTTTTGTAAAGCCTCCACAACTGAAAATACTTCTCTGAAAACATCTCACTCCTCACTCTTGAAAGCTTACGTCAAACAAATGTCGGTGACTTATGTCACTAGCTAGTGTGTTAGATTTATTTACCATTTGGAAAATACTGTGACTAAAGTGGCTATGTTTAAAAGCACTGTCCTCCCCTTCCAGCAGATTTTATGTGCATAAAGATGGCTGGCTACTGTTCAGATAGAAGTATAAATGACATGAGGGCAAACTACTGCTGCCACGCACAGGCATTTGAGAGCAGCAGTAGCAAAGAGGGCTGTGGTTTGAACTGCATAATGTGTACTCTGTTTTCCGTGTGGACAGCGGTGTCCTGAAAATCTCTCTCAACAAATTTCCACCCTATCACTCAGTTGTGGCTGGCTGGACCTGCCAACTGAGATTACTTCTCATGTTCTGTCTTTGTCTCACCTTCTGGCTGTTGTTCCTCTCCCTAGGCATTGCTGTTTTGATTCTTTGTTTCATAAGAAGCTTTAGCAGTAACTCTAGCATATTAAGCTACAAAAAACTTCCCTGTGCTCAGCATACACTAAGGGTTTAAATAAAACACATAAAAGCAAGCGGACCCAGATCCACAGCAAGGCTTCACTGCATGCCTATCTGAAATTACTTATAAGGTGGCAATTAATGTTGTGCATGCATAATATTTATTTATTACTATACTAATACAGCATTCATACACATACATAGCAGGCCACTTCTGGCATTTTTGATGAAGAGGAGGCACTCACTGAATAGATCACCTGGACTCCAATGTGTTTCTCCCACAGTGGATTTACTGTTACTGAGGGGCCATTAATGTTGTTAGTGGTATTATTGACTTTGGACGAGTCCCATAAGCTCTCAGTGTGATAAGTTTAGCCAAAGTGACAATGATTTTACCCCTTAAAAATATTTTGAGATCTATGCATAAAAATGATGGTATTATAAAGCAGTTTGTCCTACCTGAAATCTCAGGGACCATCCAGGTAAAATATGTCTCAGCTTGAACAAAAATGTGAGATGCAAATAAAGTTACACCACATTATTACCAGAGCATATTTATTTTTTATTAGTCTTTCAATGAATGTGAGAAAGGCTAATAAACCAAATAAGTCTAAGATGTGTGCAGAAAACATGATCAGTCATCAAACTAAGTATTACTATCGGAAACAGAAAATATGAAGGCTTATATCCTGTGGCTTTCCAGCTTTTAAAGTTTGTATTAAAAGTTATCTGTCACTAAAAAGACTGGTTTAGCTCTGTCCTCCAACAGATGTTTACTTTCATAAAACCTGAAGGAACTTCATCTCTATAGTTGTAATTAAATAATCAGCTGGGAATGAGTTCAAGTATTGGATCCCTGATTAGTTAAATATTACCTCTCCCAAAGGCTCTGGTTTGCATTGCTCCAACTAGATCTCCTTGTTATACAGATCTGATCTTGATGAGGTTAGTTATAACCACTGTATACATGAGTCAGGGTCATTGGCCTTACAGCAAGAGATTGAATTCTAGGTTTTGGGTTGTTTTATTTATTTATTTATGTTTTCATTTGTTTCTTTGTGTTTTATTTTGTTTTGGTTTGTTTGTTTGTTTGTTTGGATTTTGTTTTAATTTAGTTATATAAATAAAAGATTGACATTGTCAGATTTGGCCTACACTGATAATTCTATTTAAAACATTACTACAGACAACCGATAGATAAATACAGAAATATATGCACTCAAAAATTTTGACAATTTTCTTGTACCATCATTAAATTATGCAACCAGGACAACAATTATGATTCCTGAATGAGTATTAGTATCGATATTGTTGTCACATGCAAAGCATCTTAAATTAATGGGAAAGATGTGATCCCATAATAAACGTAAGAAGAAAGCTTTGAGAGAGTATGGTAGAAAAAGAAAAATGTTAATTTTTAATGACTTTTAAGAAAAGCACTACATTTCTTTTCGAAGTCCTTTCCTGAAGATTTAGTTGTTTTCACTTAGTAATTATCTGGCTAATCCATTAACTCACTTTATGTGCAGAAGGAGAGGGCATAATTCCTATTCTTTTAATTTGTTAATCAAATGTAAGATTCATCTCACTAACTTTAGAGCATCTGAAAGTCATTTATTTTAGTCTACAGTCATCACACAGTTTCTTTCTAGAGTCGATGGAGAGGAATTGGCATCGTCACAGAGTGATTAATCTGCTTTAACAGCAGTGTCTAAAATAGGTAAAAGAATCACCCTCTGGAGATGCCTGCTTTTCTGTATCATCTTACACCTCCAGTAAGTCTCTAACAATAGACATCTAACTTTGAAAAGCTTACATTTAAATCTGACCAATTCCATCTCAACTGATTTTTCTTGTAACAAACCATGATTACTTGAACAGTATTTCCACTGGTGACTATGGCAAAATGTTCTTTGTTTTGGCATCACAGATCATTCACACACCCATTCTGCCATTCTGACCTACAAAGAATCATGCTTTATTTGTAGTGAAGAATGACTCCTGACATTGAGGAAGGGTGGAAGAGCTTGATGCAAGGTTACTAAGTCCTTATAGAGGAGGCTGAAGCATTTGTCTGCCAGAAATTATTTTTTCACTGTTCAACTGCACTTTACTGATTGGTAAGTACTTGCATTCCTGATTGCCTTTGATTCAGATTGCCATACAGAGGATGATTTTTCCTCATTTTTCCCTTTTTCTTCCCTGGTAAAATTGATTTTTTTTTTTTTTTACAATATTCTGCCTGGCCTTTTTTGCCTTGTGTTCAGCTTCAGTTTTGTGAGTTCATCTATGACATTCATAGATCACATTGAGGTACCATCTGTCCTGTGTTACATAAAATACCCTACATTTAGGCTTCTTTCCAACATTATCTTTGTGACACTTGCTGTTTGTATACTACTTTTCTACATGTGCAGCCTTTAGGATACTAGACTTAAAATGTGCCGCTGAAATTTTTTTTGCTAGTAACACAAGCATTTTTCTTTCCTTTATGATACATAAGAAATTCCTGACACCTGCACGTTATTTTGAGCATTGAAAGTGAGAGTGATCATCTGATTAGAAAAATCCTTCAGCATCTCTCATCCTTGTTCAAGGTGTGGAAAGCATATCTACTGCATTCTCTTAACACTCCTTTCACCATGCCAGAGATTATCTCTGTTTATCTCATTTCACATGGGATCTTTTCCTAATCTGCTAGGTACATCTAATACCTCAGGCAGTTTACTTCACCATTGTAGCAATATACATGGCTTGCAGTTCACACTCAAGCCCTTTGTAAATTATTTCTGAACTCGTTTATCAGCTTTATGGTAAATTGTACTAAATTAGCTTGTGGTGAGTGCTAAATAGACTTTTAGATATTTACATATTTGATCCTCTAGAGTTCATATATTATTTAAGCTTTTACCGCTTTGCAAGATTTTCTTTCTTAATGGAGCCATTAAGAGCCTGCAGCTCTCTTATACTCATTTGACCATTCAGAATTTTCTATTTTAGCTGCTCTGCAGTCAGCCTACTTGTGAAAACAATATGGTTACTTTTTTCTAGAAATAAGGGTCAGTGTCATACTCCTGAGTCCCCTCCTCCCTGGGGTATAGCTCTCTGGGGTCAGCACCAAACTAGAGACAGCATTGCTGGTAGCCATGAAGGATCTAGAAGGTGTTTCACCGGGGGCTTCCCCAAACATCTCTACTAGGAAATCTCAGAGATGCTTCCTGCTCTTTCCTTGGGAGAGGTTTTCAAACTGAGGCTCCTTTGCTCGATGCCCACTTGAGCTCCCATGTGGTAGCCATTGTTTTGTCCAGCCATGAGCCTGATCCCCCCCACCCACAGACCCATGTCCTGGCCAGCTTTTGGTCTGTCTCCACCTTCATGGATGTGCCCAATGCTCAGGGCTGGGGCTGCTCCGGTACCCTCCAGCTGCCTTGCTCCCAACTGGGGTGGTGGGACAGCCCTGGCTGACAGGTCCTGCCCTGACAAACCTCATGGGGAGCCTCCACCTCCCTCAGGGAGCCTCCAGCTCCAGCACTGCCATGGCAGTGAACTCCCAAAAGTGAGCACAGCCATATACTGGCCTATCTCACCTGTTGTTGATGACCAAGCTAATCTGTTTGGCGATTCAACATACATCAAAACAGAGCAGACACCCTGTAACAGGCTTTGGAAAAAGTCCTAAGTACAGGAGTTATCCAAAAGTTAAAAAAGTGAAGATAATGTGAAAGTGAAGAAAGTGCAGAAAAATGCTATCAGTCGGAGGCATCACAAAAGAGAGGACTTTTAGAAAAATTAAATGAAAAACCCTCAGCCTAAACATCTTTCCACTTTTTTACTAATTTCAAGATTTTGTAGTTCAACTTGCTTTGCTTCAGTGATTCACTCCATTGTTAACGGTTCACTGAGCTGGGACAATAATAGACTGCACAATAAATGTTCCTTATGTCTTGTACCGATTTCATGTGTGGGGATGATTTTGATGAAGTGTACTGCTTATGAAGGGAATCAATAGGTAGTAATAGCCTTAGCTGGGCCAGGTACATGGAAGAAATACACTATACAGGCTTTCTCAAGTAGGTTTGCTGATATATCTCTATTACTTGCAGCAACTTGACTCTTCCAGTCCAAAACATGCTGGAAGGAGTGTTATGGATCAATTTCTGATTGCTAAACTGCCAAATACAATCTAAACCTTAGAAAGCACCCTGTGAACAAACTTGACCCACAGGATCTTTAAGAACCTGCTCAACCAGGTGATGCAGCTGCAATTTTCAAATTTTGTGAAACTACTAAATAAAGCTGTACTAGCCTACGACGTTTTCTTTCTTTTTTTTCCCCCACAATTATTCTGAATATTTGCAGTTAATATGTATACTAAGTTTGTATTTGTGTTTGTGTGTGTATATTTGTATAAATATGCATATACATAGCTTTTTCTATGGGAAAATATCTGGCACAAACAATGTGCCGTACGGTTGACACTTGGGAGATATATAATCATACCAAACCATTGTATTCGTATGTCTGCCTGGAACTTGAAAAAGTATTTTGGAACAAATGTTAAATCACAAGTGATAGTAGAAATGTAACATTACGAATGATAGCAACTCTAATGAAATATGAACAGAGGAAGATCTCTTTTCTGACTAGTGAGAACATGATAATTTTTTCCAGGGAATATGGAATCAAAACTGTGTGGTGACTGTTAAGATGGAGCACTTAGCTTTGCAGCAGCCAAACTCTTTAAAGTGAGGAGAGAGATCTTGAAAATAGAAATGAATGAAAATCCTTACAAAGAAGAAATGTGTTTCATTCTATTTTGTCATTTTTCTTTTTTTGTACTGGGTGATATTGTGAGAGGGAGTCACTTTGACTTCAAGAGATTTCAATCAGACATCTTTGTATAAGTCCAATGGCTTAACTAATACCCTTGCATTGTGTGAGAGGAAAAGAAAACCAATTATTAACAAGCTGGTTTGATGCACAAAGAAGACCAACTAGATTGAGGCACATATAGATACAAAAAAGGAATCAGGCTTGCCCTTCTCATTTCAGCCACTCATATTTTGGGGTCATTTCTATCACATTGTGATCTGTATCTGTCTGTCATAACCTTTCTTAACAACTACTGATGAACTACATACGTCATGCCAATTTCTATGAGTGTATGTTTGGAATAAATAATTACAAAATTATTTGTTGGTAAATCACAAACAACGAGCAATGACACTTACTTGTATTCATAACCAAGTTGAATCCCAACTTTATCAAACTATGTGACCTAAAAGTTTGCTAACTGAAGGAACTAAATGGAAAAAAGCATATCTCTAAACTAGAATCGCAGCCAGAATGACTTGTATTACACTATTATTCCTCCATGTCCACTTCAAAACCTAGCATCAGATTTAATATGATGCAAATTTTACTATAATAAAATTTTTGGGGTTTCGTTGTTTGTTTTTGTTGATTTGGTGGTGGGATTTTTGTTTGATTAGGTTTTTTTTAGCATGCAGGTTTTTTTAAAGCTAAGAAAGATAGTTTTAAAAATTATTTTTATGCAAATCGCAGGTCTTTTTTTTCATGTGGAGAGGTAATACAAAACACGACGTTGACTCGGCATGAAGCTTGTATGTAGAATACTTTATTGTGTCCTGCATTGCAACAGAAACCATCTTACATCTTCTTTCATGAGGTCGCAAGGGCTATAAGGAACATGTTAAAAGTTGTGGCACCTTGTAAACACATGCTAGGCAGCGTGACTTCAGCATATTACATTATAGTGTAAAGAGGGCTAAAACTTGGAAATCTTCCATGATTATGGTGATAACATTTAAAATGTGGTTCAGGGAAATGGTCTTTTCTTTATAAACAGGCAATAACATGTGGTGAAGCTGTCCTAGAAAATGCACCATGATCTCCAACCTAAATACCTATTGTGGCCAAAAGAGAACGAAAGTTCATTTTTCATGTCTTCCCACAAGTAACATTCCTAGACTAGGTGGGACAGAAGTTTGGTCTATAAGCAACTAAAATGAAATGGCAATGAATCATAAAAGTAAGGTAAGCAACTGACTATTTGATATGAAGTAAGGTGGTTTCATGGTGGGCAAGAAAGACACAGAAAACATAAATTCCACTCAAGAAGCCAAAAGCGATATAGAAATAGAAGAAATACTGAACCAGTTGCTAGTCTTCTAATGAACAGGAAGAGTACATATAGATGAACACAGGTATCTGAAAGCCAAGAGCCAATCAAATAGATGTAATGATCCGGAACCACAAGAAGCACCACCTTATCTGCACACTATTTACCCCCTTATACAAGGTGGTTCAAAATACATCCACACACTTATGAGAGAGGTGCATCAGAGCAGAAGAACGGGACTGGAATTTTGCAATGCATTGATATAGAATTTCTTAACACTTACACCTTTTCAAGGTCTGTGAAGTGCTCCAAAAACATTTCGTGCATTAGTAGCTTGGGACAATGCATTAAAAGCACATTACAATATTTTCTGTTTTATACACTTTTAGTAATGTTTTGTGAAGGCTGCCAATTATGCAAGGAGGAGAAAATACCCATTATATCCTGAATTGGTTCTTTTTGCCATTTCTATTATAATTACTTTTTCCAGACAAAAGACATTCTTACATGGTCTTCTTTTCTTATTATTTTTTTGTTGTTGTTTAGGTAGTTGGTTGGCTGGCTGGTTGTTTCTGTTTGTTTGTTTAATCAAAAGTTTAGCTAAAGCAAAAGTATATTTTAGGTTCCCATGTTTAGTATAGTCATTTTTTAGTTTTAGTTCTCTGGACCTGACTACTGAGATTTTAATGTAAAACAATGTATAAAGTAGTATCAGGATTAAGCTCCATTGGAGCAGAATTATGGAAAGCCACCAGTGGCTCCATACTGCATGAATACACAGAAACTGAAGTCTGACAGAAATTAAACCCGTAATGATATTACAAGTATTTAATTTTGGAAGTAGGACTTCTTAATGTATGTGCTATGATTGGTTAGTGACAGATGCTCAGAAATGAAGCAGACTTCTTCTGTCGTTTATGTCCTGAGTGGGATGTGCCCTGCAAAAATGAGTTAAGAGTCCTCAGGATGCTATTAGAGCATAAAGTAATTCTTTGTCTTTTACCTATTATCAAGTCTTTTAAATATTCTTAAAATATATTGACTTTTCTTTATCACGTATCAGTTACTTCAGTATGGCAATGTTAAATGCAGCAATACTTTAGATATGTGGTGTCTTTTTAAAGACCACTTTTGTCAATTACTTTATTTAACTTGTGTATAGTGTCAAATCAAAAGACTGGACATCTCGCCATCATGCTGGTCTATACATCTGTCTTCTATATTAATTTCACAAATATTTTAGCCTTCTCAGAGAGATAATGTAATGTAAGCCTTTCTTTTCAAAATCACTAATGTGAATTGGATGCATTATTACAAGTTTATATTGCATTGTGAATGAATTACAGTATTATTATTACAGTTTTTTTCTTGTTTGTTTGTTTTAATCAGAAGTAGTGGTTAGTGACATGCAGTTTTGACAGGAGAGGTTCTTAGCCTATTGGGTTTTCATAGGAACACTTAGCACAGTAGTGCTAGAACCTGCAAAAGGCCAATAGGATATAAAAAACATACAGTTTTAGTAACTGAAGGTGCTATCTTAATTTCTGGATTAAAATAAACTTTTTGAATACCAACCTGAAAATGAATATACAGGATGTTTCAAAAAGATGGACCCAAATTGAAATCACTACATCTCTGCAACCATGAAACTCCCATGAATGAACCTCTTACCACTTAAAAGGACAGGGCATAGAGTTTCAAGGGTTAAAAAGGTTACTCGATAACTCATTAAACCATTTATAAATTTCTGTAATTGTAACATGTTGCCATCGTGAAATACACTGCTTTGAAATTGGGTCCATCTTTTTGAAACACCCTGTAAACATTGATTTAAGGTGGAGATCTGGCTATCCTGAGGTAACTATTTAAGTCCTCACAGTCTGTAGAGAGAGGTTGATGCCTTGAGAAGTCCCTAAAAGGGAGATCATGTTTACCTACTTTTAGACATCCAAGTTCAAGAACTGACAAAACAAATATGAATACAATTAAATTAATTTGTAGTACTTCTGATGAAAAGCTGTTCAAAAGTTAGACTACTGATTTATTTCAGTTTCTAATTAGAGAAGTATCACTATTCATATTGAGTCTAGGATTATAATGTTCAGTTAATATGCTCTTACTGGAGTACTAAAATGATGAACTGAATAGGAAGATTAAATTTGTGTGAATCAGAGAGTAAATTAAAATCTACAGTAACAGTATTCATATAAAGTGTCACTCTTATTTTTTTTAAACTTTTTGTAATATTGACCTCATGGCAATGTAAAAAAGATCATTAAGAACTCAATGCTTACTGGCAGCTAGTGATTTGAAGGCTTCCTGCTTTACTATGGAAATTGTGAATTTCCAATTCCTTATTAATGTAGCTGAATTTTCACTTTTTTTTTTTAAATTTCTTTTTGTCTTGGGTAGACACCTCTGTTAGAAGAGTGCTTCTAAAAACCTTGAGGTTATTATCATGTATTCTTCCATATGATTTTAAATGCTTAATAAACTAAATAGTAGTTTCACTTCTGATTTGAGATTTTTTTTTTCAGAGAAGACTATATTGTCTCTTTATTTTCAGTATCATGTAAAATCCTAAATACTGTAGTATAAACTTTCTTGATGTCACAGTGTGGATTAAACAAAAATGCCTTTGGACAGAAGTGAAAAAATTAGCAACGCAAATGAAAAAATCTAGTGCTTGGTGACAACAGGATATTTATTTTTTTCTAAAAGGTTAAAAGGAGTTGTCAGTAGTCAGAGCTGTTTTGAAACTCCTGACATTTACAGGATCTTAAAAATTAAAATGATGTTTGGAGTAATTTATTAAGTTTTTTACACACTTCACAGTAAAAGTGTTCCTTTTGAAAAGGAAAATACAGCTTGTTAGCCAAAAGGGTAATGATTTATCATATAGCCACAGCAGTTATTGTTATGTAGTCTTGAAAACAGCAACAGCTTCATGTTTGTTTGTTAGCTTGCTTGCTTGTTTTTAACTTACCAAACATATACCTCTGTTGATAGTAGAGCAACAAAGCTGGTGAAGGGTCTGGAGCACAAGTCTTATGGGGAGTGCTTGAGGGAACTTGGGCTGTTTATCCTGGAGAAAAGGAGGCTGAGGGAAGACCTTATAGCTGTCTACAACTACCTGAAAGGAGGCTGTAGCATGGAGGGTGCTGGTCTCTTCTCCCAAGTGACAAACAATAGGACAAGATGAAATGGCCTCAAATTTTGCCAGGGGAGGTTTAGATCGGACACAGGGAAAAATTTCTTCACTGGAAGGGTTAACAAGCACTGTAACAGGCTGCCCTGGAGGTATTTAAAATACGTATATATATGCCACTTAGGGAGAACATGGCTCAGTGGTGGACTTGGTAGTGTTAGGTTTGTGGTTGGAGTTGACCTAAGGGTCTTCTATAAAGTTAAAGTCAGAGTAACATTAAACAGTATGATCTGGAGAAGTGAAAAGAAGATGAGATATCCTGGTTTGTCAGCATATTTCCAACAGCCAACACCAGACTAGATTTGAGATGTAAACCCCATTAAATACGTAATCACCTGTGAGACACAACAGCTGCATTTTCTTGACCTCAATGTGGAAAAGTTGGACTTAAGACAATATATTGTTGTCATTTACACCAGGAAAAAATGACAGTACAAAATCTGGAGGAAAAATCTTCATTAAAAAAAGAAACCTGCAGTTTCAAAACAAGTCTATGTGGGAGGCACCTGACTGGTAGCAGCCAAGAATTAACAATTATTCCAGCAGAACAATTGCAGACAGAGAAGATGCATTCATGTCTAAACTTCAACTCTCCCCAAAGTCAGAAGTTAAGTCTTCTCTAATGATCAAACTTTATGACCTGCAGGGCATCTCCACTTTGATATGAAGGGAGGATGAACTAGTTTTGCTCAGATGTCCCCATATCATCAAAGGACTTCTTACTGATCAAAACTGCTTTTCTTGCTGGTTTTTTTTTTTTCATATGCTACTTTTAATATGTCTGTTATTAGTGACATGAAAGGATGCAAATGTATCAGAAGACTTAAAGTAATCCTCAATAGTCAGAACACTCAAGCATTAACTCAGGTGCCCAGAAGCAACTATTTTACTGCAAAGTCAGTGTTTATCTACTTGATTTGTGTGGGGGACTACGGTGGGTCTGTGGATTCCCTGATGAAGGGCATGGGAACAGAGATCAGCCTTGAAGATCTTAAGGTTTACCCATGAGAAAGATGGAAGTAAAGGAGCATCCGGAGATATTAAGGTGTACCTGTGAGAAAGAAGGGATGTACCCATGAGAGAGAAGGGAGTAGAAGAGTAACATTGATGATAGCAAAATTAGCCAATGAGATGTTACTACTGTAACTTGTAACCAATAGTGAAGACACACATGAATTGGTAAAACTGTATAAAAATGCACTTGTGGCAATAAATGGCATCTACTACTTTCATCCCAGAAGAACTTGGTCTATGTTGTTTGTCCGTCTCAACCGCGACAGATTTGCTTGTGTTAAAGAAGGACTTCTCACAGATCTCTACACAATTTATCTTTAGAGTAGTCACATGAGATGTGGTCTACTTACATGTTGCTGGCAAAACCAAAAAAAAACAACAATTGAAAATTGGAAGATTGTGGTCCTACATTCCATCGTAGCTACTCCCAGTGCCTAATGTTATGATCATAAATTTTTCCACTTGTACAAGTTTCTGTTGCTCATCAGTCACCTCTCAGAACTGTTTAGTTTCCTTACAACAGCAAATATTATCTAGAAAGCTAGTAGATAAAGTGTCTGCCGTTTTGATGAGTCACGTAAAAAACCCCTAATTTTTTGCATAAAAGATGTACGATCACTACTGCAGTTTTCCTTATAAATAGTTTTTGTGAGATATCAGCTTTCAATACCTGTAGAACTGCAGGTTCTGCAAATGAAGGATTAGTAGTCCAAAATCATATGTTCTATGTGTTGTAAATTGTTCTGCATGAAAAGTAAAGCATGCACACTCTGCAAGTTTGCCAACAACACCAAACTGTGTGGTGTGATTGACACACTGGAGGGAAGGGATGCCATCCAGAGAGACCTTGACAGGCTTGAGAGATGGGTCCATGCAAAACTTATGAACTTCAACAAGACCAAGTGCAAAGTCCTGCACAGAGGTTGGGGCAATCTCAAGCACAAATACAGGTTGGACACAGTATGGATTTAGAGCAGCCCTGTGGAGAAGAGCTTGAAGCTGGCAATTGGCACTTGCAGCCCAGAAAGCCAACTGTATCCTGGGCTGCATCAAAAGAAGCATGACCAGCAGGTCAAAGCTCTTGTGAGACCCCACCTTGAGTACTGTGTTCACATATGGGGCTCTCAACAAAAGAGGGACATGGACCTATTGGAACAAATGCAGAGGAGAGCCGTGATGATGATCAGAGGGCTGGAGCACCTCTCCTGTGAAGACAGGTTGAGAAAGTCAAGGTTGTTCAGCCTGGAGAAGATAAGGCTCTAGCAACACCTTATAGCAGCCTTCCAGTACCTAAAGGGGGCCTCCAAGAAAGCTGGACAGGGACTTTTTACAAGGGCCTGTAGTGACAGGACAAGTGGTAATGGCTTTAAACTGAAAGAGGTTAGATTTAAATTACATATTAGGAAGAAATTCTCCACCATGAGGGTGGGTATGCACTGGTACAGGTTGCCCAGAGAAGCTGTGGATGCCCCAGCCCTGGAAGTGTTCAAGTGCATGTTGGATGGGGCTTTGGAAAAAACTGGTCTAGTGGAAGATGTTCCTGACCATGCCAGGGGGATTGGAACTAAATGATCTTTAAGATCCATTCCAACGAAAGCCATTCTATGGTTCCATGATTCTATGATTCTATGTGGAGAACATGGTTGAAATGGTGAGTCTTCTGCTTCATATGTATTTGCAACAGGTTTATTTTGCATAGGTTGCTTAGTATTTGGATATTTTTCTAATATATTCCTAATCACTCCTAGATTTATAATACTCACATTTTCTATCGATTTTACTGGCATGTCACAACACTACTAATGTAAAAGGCTCTACTTTCAATCAGTTGCAGGATTCATGTTGTTAGAAATTATTAAAATGTTCTATTAGATACCCGTCTGCTACTGAAAATAAAATAGTGCTCATGCATATAAATGTAATGCCCAAAGGGAGATGTTTTTCTAGAAGCCCAGATCATACCACTTCTTGCATAATCTCAGAAATCTTACAGTGCTTCTACTACTACTTTTGTTTTGAATCTTTCAGAAATGAAGCTAGTTCTCTCTCTTTGATATTTTTTTTTTAAATTTTATTTTGTTTTAGTTAGGGGACAAATAAAGCATTTCTATATTCAACAGTATTCAAGGTCAATCCCCAGTTTAGTTTGCAGTTGATGGACTCAGTCTGTGAATCATATTATCAATCATTTGCTGCCTCTGTAGTGGCAACTTCAGATTTATACCAAATCACTGACACAAACACATTCCCTCTGAAGCAAAATGTAAGGGATAGAAGACACTGTGCAGCACATCAAGTCCTGCACATTATACATGTCTACTATCCTTTAAGCAGAGATTCCATTTCAAGGTCACTAGCCTGAGGTTCAAGGTCATCTATGGCACTTCTGAACATTTAGCTTTTATTGTCTCAGGTCAATCTCAGGGCAAGTTCAGGGTTGCAGCAGCACCTTCCCTTTGTTTCACTGTCTATGATGATTTCTGGAGTAAGAAAACAGTGAGCATGAGCTGGAAGACAGTTTTTTGCACTTTGCTCAGTTCCTTAGTTTGGATGAATAAATACCGTGATACACGGTACAGCCAGTCTGTTTACCTTTGTAGTACTAATACAAGTCTGCAAGACCAATCCTGCTTGTAACTGAGAAAAAATATTTACAGAGTAGCTGAGTTAAGACTAGACACTTCTCACAACAAAAATGGCTTACTTTTCCTTTAAAAAACCACAAATTATCAAACCTCATGGCTTTGATGCATCCTTCTCTTTCAATCTTGAGTAAAACATACGCAGAAAAAAAACAACAGGCAATTATGAAAATAAGGAAAAGAGAAAGACAAATAAGTTAGTAGTTTTATGTTTATTTAAAAATGAAGTCTTCCTTTAAATAAACATACCTAGAGCTACAGGATCAATATTAGGATGTGAATAATATTCTGTTGAGGCTTCCAAAAAGAAAACTTGGTACTTTGATCTTGAGGTGCCAAGGTCAAAAGGAAATTAATGCTCCAAACATTCCTGTTCTGTAACTAAACTATCAGCAGCAGCCTGCCTCTCTAGCCAGGACTACATGTGACATTTTTCTTTCTAAATTTGGTACATCAATGGAAGTGCCACAGAAGCTGTTGGAGAAGCAGTTTGCTGATCTTCTGATACAGCTGTCATTTATTTCTCAAGAACTTGCAATTACATCGTAGTACGGAGGCAGTTCAATGACAAAACTGGCAACCTTGCTGTAAAGAATGTGGTAGATTATTTTGGAAGCTAAGAATACTGAAAGCATACTGATAGATTTCCTTGTTAGCCCTCAAATTATCACAGAATGTTTGGGGATAGAAGGGGCTGCTGGAGATCATCTAATCCAATCCACCTGCTAAATTAGGTTCACCTAGAGTAGATTGCACAGAAATGTGTCCAGGCTGGTTTTGAGTATCTCCAGGGAAGGAGACTCCACAACCTCTCTGGGTAGCCTGTTCAGTGCTCTGTCACCCTCAAAGTAAAGAAGTTTCTCCTCATATTCAGACGGAACCTCCTGTGCTGCAGTCTGTGCCTGTTGTCCCTCATTCTATGATTGGGCAGCACTGAAAGGAGTCTGGTTACATCCTCTTGACATCCACTCTTGACATATTTATAAGCATTGATGAGATCCCCCCTCAGCCTTGTCTTATACAGGCTGAGCAGACCCAGCTCTCTCAGTCTTTCCTCATAAGAAAGATGCTCTAGGCCCCTGATTATCTTCATAGCCGTCTGCTGGACTCCCTCCGGTAGTTCCTTGTCCTTCTTAAACTCGGGAGCCCAGAACTGGACACAGTACTCCAGATGTGGTCTCACCAGAGAAGAACAGAGGGGGAGGACAACAGAAATGAACAGATGGCAAGGACCTACCTGGAGGAGGAAGCTGCTGTTTTCCAAATTGCTACCTGGGCACTTAAAAGCAGATTGTTTGCATTGGTTTTCATTGTCCACATTCTGCACAGCCCTCTACCCCAAAATAGAGTTGATGAAGCTCTGATGAAAGAGGATCTCAGCTCAACTTTTCTGAAGGTAACAGCTACTGACAGGACAACTCAGCTGAGCAAATGCTAACAGGATCATTGCACAAAATGCTATAGCCAACCTGCATCAGCCTTGCTCTCAATTTTGGCTGAGCTGCAGTCTGATAGATGACCTTACTTTCCCCTTTGCAGGGTTTGAGTCCACAGCAAGAAGGAAGTCCTTTCTTAAAAGACATAAACACATAAGACCTCTACTCTGGGTGAGGAGAAGACACTGTACATATCAGCCTCAGCTACATTGTGGGATGTGTTATATGGAGCACCTTTTCAGAAAGTGTCATCTAGAAACCAGCTATATGTAAGTTGGTTGAAGAGGCCACCCAGGACTACTGCCTACCTTGGAAAGTTGTATCAATGCTCTTAATTGGGGTAACCTGGATTTAAGAAGACTTGAAAATTTTTAGACTTGAAAAATTCAGAGCACTTAAAATTTCAGATTTAAGCCAACATCAAATATTTTTTATACTCGGCCACAGTTGCATAAATGTATACATTTCAAAATTCTATGTAAGAATTTAGGCATGAGACTGCTTATGAAGAATTCATTGTTTATAAATACAAATAAAAGCTCTGTTTTGATACCTTTTTACTCACATGTGACTTTCAAAGGGTCTTAGTTTTATGTGTTTGACCTCTTTCACTTTGACAGTGATGTCTGATGAAGGCTCCTCTCTGGACTAGAACTCAGTTATGTCTTTCTGAGGCATGATTCCTCCTCAAAAGTACTTAAACGAGAAAGATATAAATTTGTGCACCCTTCTTCACATTCTTTCCTAAGCCAGTACACTTTTACTTCTTTGCTGAGTGGCAAGAAGAGCTTAAGGCTTTGTAAGTCAGTCTCCTGTTTGGAACAGACATGATATAAAGTCACATATCCTCCTACAGATTTATTTGTCAGCCGTGCACAAGTCCTCAGTACTTCTGTACAGGCAATGAGAAACAACAGGTGAAACCTCTGTTTCAGTATAACTTGACCAAGACTTTTAAGGTATGGATATGAGCAGCCAGAAAGGTGACAGGGTTAGAATGGGAAAGTTATGAAACAGAAGAAAATGTCTGCTGGACCACTAACAAGTAAAATGCCTGCCAGCCTGGGAACTAGGCCTGTGAACCAGAACCATCCTTGAAAATTGCAACTGGCATCTTTGAAGTACAGCTGCCTACCTAGAAACTGGAGACATTCTGGGATAACATTGATAAGCATAAAAAGAAGGAACTACAATGGCAACTTTTCCTCTGAAAATGGGAAAAGTATTCTGGACAAAAGGCAGAACATTTGAGAAAGTAAGCGTTCCATAACTGCTGGTAACTGCAAGAACAGGCAAAAAGCCTGGAAACTTAAAAATCTGTCTGAGAAAATAGAAAACACCACAATCTATTGTCTGTCCCAGGTGAAAAATAGAAATTAACAGCATGTATTGGCTGCTTGAAGTCATGGTATTCAATGCCCTTTTATGTCTGTGTGACATAAAAATGACTCAATTTTTGCTGATTTTCTCATTATATAAAAAAGTAAAATTTGTACTGTCTTCCAGAGATAGTTTAAGCCAATGGTAAGTACTTAAAAATCTCAGCACTAAAATGTGATGAATGTTAAATATTAAAAGTTCAGTCTAAAATGAGATTTTCTTGAGAGTTACTATAGTTTGAATTACTATAATAATTTGAATTTTACACCTTCCAGTTATTTCTAAAATTCATTTGAATTATTCTCAGCACATTTCTTATAATTCTTATTACGAAGTCATGGGAACAGATTAATTTCCATAAATTCAAATGCTTTCCACCTCAGTTTAATATTGAATAGCATTTCGTTATCTAAGCCTAGATGTGTACTTGTAAATTAAAAGAGGCCATGTTCTCCAGTTTTAAGACTAAATGGCATAAAAAGGCTCCAGTCCAGAGCAGTTTAAGATAAATCCCCTCCTACAAACAAGTAGTCATACTGCTGGATTAAACCAGTACCTATTTCAATCATTGTCGGTGAAAAGGTTAGTTGGAATAAGGTAAAACTATAGAAAAAAAAATTATTAAACCATACAGAGTTGTTTCTGTCAATTATAAAATGATCATCTATGAAAAGAGTCTTCTTCAGTGCCCAGTCAGCTGTGTATGAACAGGACACCCTGCATGCTATAGAGGTTGCACACTAGCCACGCTTAAAGACTGAATTCACATGCTTATAGTATATGACTGACATTTGTGGGGTGACAAAAACATGATTTAGGCATACAAGGGGAACTTTCACCATTTAGGTCAGGCTTATGATAGACCTGTTCTGAAAAATATATTCAGAAACACCATATTATGAGACCATATATATGAGTATATGAGATCATACTGAATCCCATGATTCTCTGGCTGGATCCTCAACCTGCCATGAAATTCAAGCTAATTAGGCAAATTAGTTTAGTAATCAGTAATGTCTCCTTGTATGGGTGGCAAAATCTTTTGAACAAAGACTGTATTTGCTTTGCCCTTTAGAAGGTCAGTTTTAGGTAAATGAAAAGACTTTAAATGACTAAACAGATTTTTAGATGAAATCTACTGCCAAGGACAATGTCCATGCTTTATAAAAATAATGAAAAAGATCAAAAAGACAATCCTATCCAGTGGATGCTCAAACAAATGACAGAGCACTCATTCCTGCTACTCTGAGACTCACTATGTTAAGTTTAAGTTAGTCCACGTTTATCAGATCAATATGATATTTTAGGATTTTTAGATCACATTTAAGAAAAACTTTCACATAATTAATATTATGATTTTTTATTGTTGTTGTTATATTTTCTTTTAAGTGTTAAGCCTAGACTCTGTGGTCAATCCATCCAATTATTTCCTGTTATGAATGCAAGATACATGCACATGTTTTTTTTACGTTGATTTTTATCAAAAGAAAACCCACCAAAAAACCCAACTTCTGTCAGCAGGAAAGATGTTTTATTTAAGCTTTCATCTCTCCTGAGCGTGCTTCTTAAAAGAGAAGAATGGGTTATTTATTATTTGAAAGACGAAGGTGATATTGGAAGCTTTGACTATTACTCTTTCCTTCTGCTTCTATATGGCAATGAAAATTACTTCTAATGTCATTGATATTTCTCTGTGTAGTTTCATGTCTTTGGTACTTTAGGGAATATCTTCCTAGCTGCCTGCAAACTATTTTGTTATACACAGAGAAAGGTAATATGATTTGCTTTTGGTGATCTTTCCTCTTATTCTTATAGGCATAAATTGTTTTGATAGAGTTAACTGCCTGTCATTAAAAAAAAAAAAATATTTTACTGTGATACTTTTGTTTCACATAGTGTATTATTGCACAAATTATGTAGCCTATTCAATTAAGTTATCACAGCATGCCCTACAAAGTAAATATATTCAAAATAAAAATCTAAAAAAAGGCTTTAATCAGAGATTTCAGATTCTAACTCGATAATGTAGGAAAATGTGCATCATTAAATGGATGACTGAATAGCTACATGTTTAAAAGAAACTGAAATTCAGAATGTGATATTCATAACTAGAGATTTGGTAGGAGATCATTTTACAAATTAGGCCAATGGAGTAGTCTTGATAGAATCAGGATTATTAATGGGGAAAGAACAAAAAAAAAAAAAAAAGAATGGCTTGTAGTGAAAGAAAAAAGTTTAAGGTCTCCACCATTGTGAAAAGGCTATGCTTAATAGACATACACAGACAATTATTAAAATAAAAGAGAAAAACATCATGTCTGAATTTCTTAACACAGCATGGCATCCCTTAAATAATCTAAAAAAAAAAAAGCTTTTAAAATTGTAGTAAATATATTGTATAAATTAGGATACTTTTTCCTGTTAAATAATCCATAATTCTTGTGATGCAATGTGTTTTAATAAGAGGGAAAGATTGTATGGATAATGAAAATTCTGTCTGCAGTGAAAGGTTATTTAAAGTTTGAAGAATTTACCTTTTTTTTTTTCCTACTAAACTACTGGAAAATAAACTACAAAAGTAATTTCATTCCCCTGAAAAGCGAGGCATGCAGAGTCACTAAGACTATAAACAAATGTTCCAGATGTTATGGTAGATTTTTTTAAATAACAAGAAGTATTAATTCATGCTCCAAAACTGTCTAAAAAATGTACTAATGGGGAATAGTGTATACTGCCACAAACTGCAACTGAAATTTGCTATGAATAAAAAGTGAGCACACACAGAGTCACAACAGTATTGGGAGCAAGAGAGTAACAAATCCTGCGTTGGCAAAAGTCTGGATAGCTAACTTGTATTTTCCACTGCAGCAGACGCACTAGAAAATGCCTCTTTATCACAGCACTTAGGGTGAATACATCTTCCTTGTTTTTAAGGTCTGATGACAGGAGGAAAACTTCAGAAAAAGATAATTCTTTCCATTAACTATAAAGTATTTTTTTTCTTTATACAGAACTCATCTCTAGCATGAAAAGGACCTCCTCCAAATTTCAAGAATAAACTGATATTATTATTCATACCACTAACTATTCTTCAAACTGGTCAGTGAATTCTAGCAGCATACTTCCAAAACTACTCTGAAATTATCTTACCTATCCTCTCATTCAGTCTTATCAAAGTCCGTGCTCCAACTGAATTACATATTCCTCTTTCTGGCATGAAGAAAACAGTTGACTGCCTCATCCACAAAAATTGTAATCACTCTTGGTCTTTGAGGGCTTATTCTATAATTTTATAACTGTCTCTATATAAGCAACTTAGAATTGGGAAGAATTTATTTAGGAAAAAAAGAAAATGTTCTTGTTCTGGCACATCTGAAGAAAAAAGTGTTTATCTTTTATTGAAGTGTGCCAACTTTCCTTCACTGCTTCATGCATTGTACTTTCTTAAGTGGCAGGAAATCTGATGTTCGATTCACCATGGCTTGCTTCAGCCTTTCAAATCTGGCTGGTGCTGCTTGACACTATTTATCGGGTTGGGCAATATGTCATCTAGTCACTGAGAATTTTGATGTCTTATTACTTTTAATTGTTTTCCATTACAAAAACAAGATCTGTCCTGATGACATTAAAAGCATTATACCTTTGCCCTCAACTTACAGGATTTGGTTAAATCCCACAAACTACAACTGTGCAAACTTCATATATACCAATAACACAACAGATAAAGCAGTTATTTTACTTACCAACTTGAGATGGGAAATCTGAGAAAGTCTTTTTTTGTTCATACAGTCATTTCAACAGGATGGACATAAAAATTGCTGAGCTAAGTAGTAACAGAACACAGGGACATTTGTGTTTAGCACTCAAAGATACTTCTTCGTGAAACTCTTAAGAACTATGAAAAACAGTGTGCAATCCTGTGATCTAGGCGACTCTTTTTTAGTACAAGACTGATGTACAAAATCCTTCAAAACTCAAAACTACTGAGAGCCTTCAAAAAAAAACCAAAACAGTTTCAAGCTGCTCTCATTAAAATTCTCCAAAAACTCAGGAAGACTTCATTTATTATTAGCTGGTCCTCAAGTAATCCTCAAACCACCTCACGTTACTGTGCAGTAGCACTTACTCTAGTCTTCTGAACCTGCTTCTCCTGGCAACCCACATTCACAGCTTCTGGGCAATTTAGGTTTATCATCAGTTATCTGCTAGGTGCTTTTCATTTCTTTATTAGCCCTTATTAAAAACAATAAGATCCTTCAGTCCCTTATGCTGCTGGCATTTTCCCCTTTCTTCCTTCCCATCCTTGTCATATCTGCCTAAATTAATCATCACTATGACAGTGAAAGGGCCTCACTTTGAAATGCTCAGCTAATGGACATATTGCAACTTTTCCCATTAATCTCTCCCAATCAGTTACTGTCTCTCTCCAGGATCCTAACTTACTTATTTCCTTCTTTTTATCCTTTTTCTCCATCCTACCAGGACTACTCAGCACTTAATACTTTAAATCTTGAAACACTTGTGCTCTAAAAGTATCATGTAAGATAAAGATATGCATGCAACTGGATCTAAATTTTAACTTTAGATGCGGTTGCATCACCAGTTAACCTGGTATGAGTGTAAACTACCAGGAAAATGGGTGGCTTCTTTCCTTCTCTTCCCACATTGCACACTCCCTCTGCCTGCTCAGCAATCATGATGTTGAATGGTGATCAATCAGGGAATCTATCCCAAGACACATAATGCAGAAACCATAGTTACATATTAAGCAAATAAATTCCCTCTCAAGGTCATCCAAATATTCAGATCTGCATACCAAAGGCACTGAGAGCATGTAGCTGGGGATAGAAGTGCAGAATAGGAGTACCTCTTTCAGCAGCAACCACATGAAAGGGAAACAGACTATATTGTGAATCTTTTTGTTGCAGACCTACTGGTTTCAAAACTTTGATTGCAATCACTTCACTGATTTAAGTAAAAAAGCCCTGAGATTTCAGACATGAGTAGCCTCACTGGATAATGTGTTGTCAATCATTATTTTCATTTTACTGACAATGACATATAGGGTCCAAATATATATCAAATATATATCTGTATATTAAAAAATAGGTTTACATTACTTTTTAATAGTTTGCTGCTGAATCAAGACAAGAAATCATAGAAATACAGAGTCACAGAATCATAGAATAGTTTGGGTTGGAAGGGATCTTAAAGATCACCTTATTCCTCTCCCCCTACCATGGGCTGAGACACCTTCCACTACACCAGGTTGCTCAAAGTCGTATCCAACCTGGCCTTGAACACTCCCAGGGATGGGGCATCCACAACTTCTCTGGGCAACCTGTGGCAGTCTCTCAGCACCCTCACAATAAAGAATTTCTTCCTAATGTCTAGTCTAAATCCACCCTCCTTCAGTTTAAAGTCATTACCCCTCCGATGTCCTATCACGAGGCTCTCTGTTAAAGAGTTCCTCCCCATCTTTCCTGCAGGTCTCCTTCAAGTAGTGGAAAGCCACTATGTCTCCCTGGAGGGGGAGAATCACCTCCCTCAACCTCCTGGACACAACTTCTTTTGATGTAGCCAAGGATAAGATTGGCTTTCTCGTCTCTGAGTGCACATTGCAGGCTTATATTCAGTTTTTCATCCATTAACACCTCTAAGTCCTTCTCCTCAGGGCTGGTCTCAATTCACATATTGTCCAGCCTGATCTGTTGGATCATCTTACACTTAAATAAGCTGACAAAATGATGTACATGTCCAGTTTAAACAGGACATTCTCTACCTTCAACTAGATGTAATATACTATCCACTCATAGTTTCTTTTTGAATACTCTGAATTATTCGTGCTCAAAAAGAGATTGAAGGTATTTTGAATGAAGCATGGGATTTGTTTCACTTATCTTTAACAATCCAAATGTTAGGTGTCTTCTCTAGTCAGACAGGCTTTTTTCCTAAATATTAGAAATAAAAAAAGTATGTGTGCAAGCACATCTTAAACACTTTCTCCTATGATTGAATGCATTATTTTTCTTAGAAATCCTATTTTTCTTTCTTTATGATAGAGAAGATCTAGGCACATTAGTTCAAAGGCTAACTTTCAGATTGCTAAAACTGATAGACAGAAGTATCTCCACTCAACATCTCCAATTTTTGTTAATGAATCTCCAGAGCTTGTTATATAGTTAACAGTTATATAGTTATAGTTATATAGCTAACATATATAGTTATATAGTTAACATAATTGTGTTATGATCTCTGTTTGGAAGATAATTGTTTCATAGATTTCTGTGTTATTAATCAAGCCTGGAAATTGCATTTTTAAAGAAAATCTTATCATCTAAATTTCGAGCTATTTATGTATTTAAAAAGTGAGAGTTTTTTAGAGACCAAACAGCAGAATACTCTTTTTTCTTTGCTTTTCCTAAGCTTGAAGATATCATATGAAATGGATTACACTAACACTAACTAGTTTAGTATCTCCAGGTGCAAAATGATTGTCTGGCAATATAATTTTCTCTGTCAATAGTGAGGTAAAGAAAATAGTATAGTGACATCACAGGATACAGTGACACAGCCATGTCATGCTTTGTCTTCTCTCAAACTGTGTTTAAGTATCTTCAAAACACAATGGTATATGAGAAAGTTATAACATCAGGATAGTTATTTTATGCTATTTAATGCACTATCCTTTGAAAAACTACAATAGCAGAATGTTGTTCTTCCCAGCACATAATTTAACCAAACATTTTGCTCTAGACTTTGCCACATATAAAAATGAATAGCAGCTGGACAAAGATCTCATCTTTTTAATGATCAGTGGCAATAAAATCTAATATAGTCCTTGTATTTAAAATGACATGTAGAAGTTTTTAAAAACTGTTCTCTGACTTATAAAAAGTCAGGAAAAAGTAAATAATGGGATACCCAGTTTCCGAGTTCCAGGCTCTCAGCTCTCTTTTACAATGTCTGTGATTTACATATCCTCTGGGAATAGCTCAGCTCCCTAGAAAGGCTTCAGTAAACTAGATTTCTGGGTATTCTGAGACCCACAGCATCTTCTGTGGTGATACCTGATGAAAAATAGATTCTAATAATTCATCAATTAGAGGTAAGCATCCATAAAATTCTCAGAAGTCACACCAACTCTTGTCACTAGTTACTAGTACTCCTCTAAGAGCTGGCTGTGCTATAATGTGGCAAGTTGGCCAAGAATTCCCATGAGCCTGTCTAATTTAAGAAGCACCCTCAATATTATCAGATAGAATGATGTATGGTTGTATTTTCAGCAATATTTTCAGATTCCATATTCTGTTTTATAAAGGATTTAAAAAAAAAAAAAGGCACATGATTTCTGTGTAAATACAGTTGGGTTTCCTAAGGGTGGCAGATATTGGCTCAAAAAGGACGTAAGAATTTGCAAGCACAAATTGTGCTGTGTTAAGTCACTATTTTTGTCTGTTGGACTATAAACAATGTTGGTGTCAAAGTCTGTGTTTTCTGTCTTCCTTGCCCTTTCTATCTTTAAGAGAGTTTGCCTGTGCTCTTCTTAAAAAATTAAGATCTGTTTTTACCATGTTAGATCAGATAGAGTCGTTTCCACTGACTAGTTTCCTATTTCTTTCCAAATGAACATTTTACACCTTCTATAAGTGCATCTGAAAAGACAATTAAGCTCTGTACAGGAGACAGTGAAGTTAAAGGGAATGTGAGAAAAAAAAAGTTTAAAACAGATATATAAATTACAACAACAACAACAACAACAAAAACAAAATCCTATCCCCCCAAAAACAAAACAAAACAACATAAAACCAAACAAAAAATACCAATCCCCCACAAACAAACAAACAAACAAAAACAATATTCAAAAAAGTTTTATGAAGGTTTATGGCTGAGGCTAAAGCAGTTCATAACTGGATAGATCTCGTATTATTGGAGGTTAGGTGGCAGAAGTTAACAGAATGTGAGATGACAGTAAATCTCTACATTTAGCCAACTTCACTGAGTGACTTGCCACGACAGTCCGAAAAGCTTAGAATGTGATTCAGCTGACCAGACAGCAGGAAGTAGTTTATTTTGTCGACAGAGATACATGAGTCTAGTGACATTTGGGAAGTCTTAGAGTGCTCTGCCTGTGTTCCATTTGCTGCTCCAAAGGGCTTGAATATCTCATAGGTTGTATGTTATCTCTGTCAACTCCATCAAAATGTCTGAGATACCTTAAGGTATTCAGATGACTCCAGATGTTTGTATTGACTTGTGTTCTCAGTGTCTATGGTGAGCTGAATTTCTCTCCAGACTACATTGGTAATATCGACAATGGGCAAAATTAGCTGAGTAAACACACATTTTTTGTGATATTTTTGGGTGTTGTAGGGTACCTAGTCTTCAGATGCCCCATCGAAAATTAAGTCCTGTTTTATATATGTCAGGTCCATAGAAGTGTATTTACTGTTATATGAAATAATATTTTGTACATTTTCAAATATCACTACCTTCTATAGAATCTTCAGGGCAACATTATACTAGATATGACTAAAACCAAATCTAACACAAAGAATAAGATTAAAACACAGGAAACAAAAATAAAATTGAGAGAATAAATATTAACTACTGACCTCTCCCTCGAGTGCAGGAAAAATAAATGAAGGGAGGAGTCATTAGAAAAATATCAGCATCTGCAATATTTTGCTATCACTTACTTGACAGATTTAGACCACAGATCAAAAACTGGAACGCTGACATTGTTTAGTCAGATAATTGCATCTGAAATCATTCTTGCCTTTGATAAGTTATCTAAAACATAAAAAAAACATACTAAAGGCAAGAGTTTTACTTCATACCCTGTCATTCATGTCTCATATATTTAGTGTTACTAGGTATCTGACTTGAAGACTGCAGTAACATTTTATTTCCAAACAAAATGCTTACTAATATCTAATCTTTCTCACTGATACGTGCTAGCCAGGTATAGTAGTCATGGTATTTACTTCATAATTCCGTTTTCTTCCATGGAGCTCTTTCTTTTCTTAGCTTTGACCACTGTGCAGTGTGGTCACTCTTTTGCACCATCTTTTTTTTTTTTTTTTTTTAGCAAAAAACTATTGCTTAAAAACTATTGATTTCCTGTTTACTATTAGGAGGCTAGTGATTCAACACAGTAATAATCAGCCCTAGTTTTTAATAGTGTCATGAACACTGTATTCCTTGCAGTATGGTGTGGGGTTTGCTTTATTTTTTCATACTGTGAATTCAGTGTAAGTTTTAGGAACGGATTCAGGATGCAATGGGACTCATGATTTTCTTCTTCATCTTTGTTATATATGCCAAAATTTCTGTAACAAAGCTGATATTTACTAATTTTTAAATGGGACTTAATTATTATTAGTTCCTCTATACAATTACATGAATTTCAAGGTATAGTTCCAAACTGTCAGAAAATTCTCTATTATCTTAGCTGTTTTTCTTTCTATGTAAGATAAAATGCAAATCACGAGTGTGAATCCTCTTGCGAACGAGGTGAGTACCTGAAGGCAAAGTCACATCTCTTTCAATATCCAGCCTTTTCTGTGTGAAAATATCAGGAATTTGCCCATTTGATAAAGTCTTTCTGAATGAAAGTCACCTCAGGGTAAAAGGCTGATATAAGACTGCTCCCAGTATTCCAGGAGAGATTATCATGAGGTCTGTGCCTATCTTCTTTAAAAAGAACTTTGGACCAGTCACACATATGTTATAGCAAGATAACCACAACTGGGAAGTCACGTCTGTATCCCTGAAGCAATCTTTGTATCTGTCGTTATTCAAGAAAAGCTGCCAGAACTTTTACAGCTTCCCTGCAGTAGTCTATGTATTATAGTTAAAACAAGAATGGAGTATTTGGACAAGACATATACAGTTACCAACAGCAGGCTTCAAGATGGTTCTCATAACACCATTCTGAACATTTTACCAATGAAGAGGACATGACTCAGATTTTCTGTAGCTTAGAACCATAGTACTATTCCCACATGGCTTCCTACTCACTTTCCTATTACTTCCAAAAGAAACAACTTAGAATCACAACATGCACTTATGTTGGCAACGCAATACTGCATTCTGAAGTTTATTTGTTAGAAATCATTGAGACAATTAATGTTGAATTAATGTTAGAAATTTGTATAACATCTTCACTAATTCTGAAATAATTCTTTTGGATTAATGATAATACAGTAAATATCAGAAGAATTAATAATGATTAGGCTATCATCCTCACTTAAACAACCAGCAATTTTCATATATTTTAAGCAAGTTTGTATGGCAGGCCTTTATAACAAGTTACAATTCATCATCATGTCTTTTCATATTCATGTGCTAACATTAATCAGCATAGCTACTTATGCTTATGTGTAGATAGCAATGGAGCAGTGGATCTCCTAGAATTACAGAGTAATTGACTGTCAAGTGTTATTACACTAGGCATTCTTTTGAGATTTTTCTCTGATGTTCATGCTTTGCTTATTATTTATTTATTTCAAAATTTCCTTTTTCTCTCTTGTATTCTATTTTTTAATTTGAAAGAAAAAATATCGAGGGGTTGGCTTTGGGAGAAAACTTAGATTTGTGTTAAAACTTAACAAATTAAAATGAAAGCAGCCTTCAGAGAACTGAGTGATTTTAAGTGCCCAGTCTGAAATATCCTGAGGATAATCCTAAGAGGGTGAGTGTTCCAGTGCTTAGCATTGTGAAAATCCTAGTGACAGTGAAGGTATTTCAAGCCGGTTACTCAAAAATATAGGACACATTGAATATCTGCATAGTGGAAAGTAGTCAGGCACACTCCCTGGCAAGTTTATAAGTTTAGTTTCATGGCAGGTGATGCTCTCCGCACACTGCTTAGAAACAGACTGGGGGACTGCCATGGATAAGCCATACTGCTCCCAAGTGTCAGTACAGTAGTAATTCTATTTAAGGGGAGAAGAGAGTTTAACTGTAGGTAGCAATTGGAGAGAAATGGTCTTCCACTTGTCTTCAGGAGCAAAAGGAAGGTTCTACTGTATTTTATTTTCTACTCTGAATGCAGCCATTACAAACAGCTACAAATTCTTTAAACTTTCAACAGTATTTATTTAGTTTCTTCACATTCTTCATGCCTGGAGTGTATTTCAGGAAATGTTGTGTTGATATTATGTGAGTTATTGAAGAGATTTGTAATTCTGTTATTCAATTAGAATAGTAAAATAAGTTATAAAGCACCTTATCAAATCCACATGTTACAGGTGTTTTGTTTGGTTGGTTGGTTTTGTATTTAAAAAGAAGTATCTCTTGCCAGAGCTAAGCGATTTACACAGCATGTTAGACAACATTTTAAGCAAGTTGTAAGCCATTCTGAATATGGTGAAACAGTGAAACTACAGCTCCTAAGGAAATTCAGTTTTTGTTTGGCTCTCCTAGCTGTTAAAGAATGGCATGAACTGAAGTGGGAAACCACAGATCTTCTTTAAGTTAATAGGAAAATATATTTCATCTATTTTTATTATTGTTGTTTAAATAAAGACAAAAGGAAAATTTTCATTTTTGAACTAGGATCAGTCTTTCAAAATTTGTTCAAATAAGAGTATTGTCAGTCTTGCAATAAATCAGAGCATAATCAATTTAGCAATAATTAACCGCTCCATGTATTATGACCTCTGCTTATCTCAGGCTCAGGAAGTCAGCAGCAAAACCTGCAAAGCTCACATGGTTTTCTGTTCTCCAAGAATAACAAGAGTTTTTTAGAAAATTAAGTAATTAAAAGCAATTAATGAAACCACACTGTAGGTATTATTTCAAGAGTCACACTACTAATTTGACTTGTGTACCTAGCACATCACAAAAATCAGTTTTTCCTCTCCTTGTGGTTTTCCATTTCGACATGGATGACAAAGCTACGATCCTCACAGCACCCTCTCTGGAAGTTGTGGTCTGTCTCTTGTGGCGTGTCACTTTCAAGTCTCCTGTGGCACTTGGCTCTCTGAGGACTATTTCAGAGAAGAGACAGTTCCCTTGCTTCGTAACTTCACTGCAACACCTGTCTGTATGATCTATTGAGAATAGAGTATCCATTGCCATTCCCCTTTGCTGAAAGAAAGCAGCACGTATAAATGCAAACAACATCAAGAACAGTAAAATGTACTACCTGAAAGATTTCAGAGACATATTTCCTGCAGCAGTATAATACTTGGACTTTTTAAAAATGCTTGCCTTAATCATTTTTTTACTCTAATTTCTAAATAAAATATTCAAAGCATGGAAGATGATTAAAGATTATTTTTTAATTTTGTGTGAATTGGAACTGCAGTCTAAAATTTTACAAAATCTTAGTGAAAATCCTGACAATTCCAAGGGAAAACTTTCAAATGAAAAATTCCTTCTCATCTGTAATACCCAGCTAACCACTATTCATTTTCATGTTTTGTTCCTATGAGAACTAAAAATAATGTGCAACCTTTGAAGAAGAGGAAATAGAATGAAAACATTTTAAATATACCTTCTACGTCTGTGTTAAAGGAGACAGAAGAGATAGAAGATGCACAGAAAAAGATTAAGATAATTTATGTATAAAAGAATAAAAGACACTGAGAAGATTAAATTTAGCCTTTTCTGGCAGTTTCATAGCAACAAGTTAGAGATGGAAAAGGCCTATTAGATTATTCATTTCATCTCTCTGTCAAGGTAGGATTTTCTCCAACTATATTTTTACCTGTGCTCTGCCCTGTCTAGTGTTGAAAACACCAAATGATGAATCTTCTACCATTACCCTTAGGAGACTATTCCAAATCCTAATACATCTCCCTGTCAGGATATCTACTGATATTCAGCCTAAACTTTCCATTTGTTAATCTCACCTCATTACTTCTAGGATAGCCAGGGCTCCATATAAAATATTTTTTTTCTTTTTTTCTATCTCTCTGTCTCTTTACCTCTCTTATCCTCCTTAGTTACTGTTTAACTAAACTCTTTTATTTTAGTTCTGTTCATCATAACTCTGAAGTCATTCTCTCAAGCTCCCAATATCACCTGTTCCTCTATTCCCTGACTTCTGCCAATTTGTTGTTATTTTCTTGGTAATACGATATCTAAAAGTTCCTGGTACTTAAGACAGAAAACTGTAAACCAGTGGAGGCTGAGCCATAGAGATTGTGTTTTCTAGCTATACTAACACCCAGTATAAATTACTTTAAACTGTCACCTTTCAGAAAATAGGCAAAGGAAGAGATCCATGACACAGAAGGAAATGCAATTTGTAGGAAATGCAAAGTCAATGTAGATAAAGAAGGAAAATGTTACATAAAGATTAGAATATTGAATTTTTATATTGTCAGCAAACATTAAGACCATTGGGAAAGGCTCAGCCAAATCTAAATCCTTTATGAAAAGCACTTGAAAACCAAAAAAAAAAAAAAAAAGAAAGAAAGAAGAAAAAAAATATTGCAGAAACACTAGAAGGAAGTTTATATGGAAGCTGAAGTTTATTTAAAAATAATATAAAAAAATATTTTAGAATCTGCCTTTTTTACCTTATGATTAAAATTATTGTTTTCATCATAACAATATGAAAGCGTATATTTGACTTTTCATATCTAGATATATATGTAAATGACATATAAAGTGAAAATTTAGACTTGAGATCATCAGCTTTTCAATATCAGTGCTTTTCCATGTTGATGAAACTTTTTTTTCAATAAAAATTTCCTGCCATATTACATTTTCAATGAACCTATATGTGTGATAAAACTATAAGCTAAAACTAAACCACAGAGAATAGGTGTGCCTAAAGCTAATATAACTGATTTATTTAAATGTTCTCTTTTAATCAGATTAAAGATAAACTATCCTTCTAGAAATGAATTAATAAATCCTTTCATATATTCAAGATAATCCTACTAGACTTAACACATTTTGATAAATTATGTATTGTCACTGTAGAACAGAGGACATCTAAGCCAAATGAACTGCATACCTATGAAATGGCTGAACTGCAAAATAAAGACATAAAATAACTTTCTCAAATATGGTCAAAACACTGCTGTGATATGCATATCAAAATTAAAAGCTGTCGTTTAATAATTTAGCCAACAATCTAAAATTCCAGACAGAAAGTCAGTTCAGACTGCTGGTTCTTTATATAGTATTAAGCAGCTGTTAATACTAGGATTTTTGAGTCTAGGTGAAGTAAAGGTTTTGATAATGACACGACTAAACACAATGAGCACAATGAGGACATCTAACTGTAATGCCAACTAGTGTTTCCATGTTCTGCTGTATTGAAGAGCATAGTCCTTTTCAGTAACACTCAGCTCATTTAACTCAATGAAAGAAACTCTGATAGTGATCTAATCCCATTACTTTCTTTCCACGGAGTGGATTAGAGACTGTGAAGGGTTCCTTTTTTTTTTTTTTTTTTTTTTTAGTGGTACCTTGAAGTGCAGCAAAAGAATATTTTCTCCTTTTTTAATACATTGTGGTATTTTAGTAGCATAGTACTGTTGAAACTGTTTGTATTGGAAACAACACATTAAGACAGGGGAATTACAATAAAATATTTTATTTCCACTGACTGTTGAGATGTAGGTGTGTGCACTGACATCCATGGTATTTCTCCACATCAAAATTTTGGCTTAAAAATGAACTTCTGATTGGGCATTTGACCTTAACATACTGATTTATTTTGACATTTTTTTTCTATTGTTTTATAGTTTATATTGTATCCTTCTTCTTTAATGATTTCCTTGCTATTTTCAAGTAAAAAAGAGCTTAACTTTAATTTCTCATTTAGTGATATTAGAAACGATGAAATTCCATGGGAACAGAAAACTGTCATGAAACGTAAGTTCAGTTCAGGCTGCCTCTTTCAGTCCTCCATCTCAGCCTCCTCAGCACCTTGAAAGTAGGCACCAGACAGTGGTTGGGTGATAGAGATAGAGTAAATTACAAAATGTTCCAACTTGTTCCAAATATCATTTCTTTTCTGCCATACGATTGCTCTGACGAGGCTGAAACGTACTGTTTTCTGAGTCTAGGTTTTATATCTTCACTGTAGATATTGCGACATTGGATGACAGCTGCTACTTCCCTCGCCTATTCTATTTTTTAATTTACATTATTTAAATGGAGGATATTCATTAAAGTTACAGCTGGATGCAAAAGATAAGCATATCTCAGGATCACGATTGAAAAGAATACATTTTAGTCTTTGATCTGAAGTTGTCTTCTTTAACAATTTGCTGCCACTGCTACATAATTTTGCCTTTTCTAAACAAAATTGAAGTAGGGAGCAGAATTTTTCAGGTCTCATATAATAGCATTTAGGTCACCCAAATAACAGGTCTCACTGAGCTTCTCAAGTACTGTGATGTGATCAAGCTGGGATGTGCTACTCTCAAATCAACCTTTTTCATATAAAATTATGGTCTATAGTACTTCTTCAGTATGTATATCTTTTCCATCTCACTTTTGTTTGTTTGTTCCTTCTTTGTGTTTCCAGTTCAATTACATGTTTTACTATATGATATCTGCTTATCTCACATAGAGTCCTGGAAAAAATGCTTTTCGCTTTGATAATATCTGATTTTTACTTGTTTCTTATATGGCCATAAGAAACCATACTTCATGTCTTGTTAAACTTGAAGGCTTCTTTTTCAACAGTGGTTTTCCTTTAGCTGGTTTTGCTTTACCTTTCTCCTTACTGGTCTAAAAATAATGATCAAGTTCTTCACTTTTGCCTATCTATATATTAATCTCTGAGAAAATCTATAGAGAAAAATGACTTACACTTAGAAGTGACTTAGTGACTAGTGACTCAGGTGTTTAAAACCAAAGCTGTAAATGGCTATAGTCATTTCTTAGAGTAGAGGCAAAGGAATGCAAATAGCTGCTACTGAGAAACTGGAGAAAGGTCCTCTATTATCTTATTTTAAATATTTAGTTTCAAAATGACATTTTTCAACTGCACAGAAGTAAACAGAAATTATTGTAAATTGTTTGACCACCTTCTGTATGTAATAATATTTAATCCTTCTTAACAGAATGTCATACTGGATTATGTTGTCTTTGCTAATCAAATGAAATGTCATGACTGCACCACATCTTTTTCAGATTACATAATAAATCAAACCAATTTGAGATTTCAGCAGATTCTCCACTGTAAAAATTGTTCTTTTATTTTTTTGACTTCCCCTCCCCTCCTCACCCCACAGCTATAAAAACATAGCAAAAAGAAAAGTAAATTTTTATGTTTGTGTTTTACCAGGCTTTAGAAAAAGTTGGAAGTCTGGAAGATTTCTCTAAACTACATTTAGAATAGAAAAATATTCAGGTCATAAATGGAATATTTTATAGCTGAGGCAGGTTTTGCTACTTCTTTGCACCACTTCTCACTAGTCTTTTTAAACTTTTCTCCTTTCTCAGAAATCTCTTCTAATTTACCTTTTTTTTTTTTTTTAAACTATCCTAATATTCAGTCTTCTGTCCAGTTCGGATGAGCAAAACTTGTCATTCCAACTATTTTCACATTGGTTAGAAAAGCTAAAAAGGAGACCAAAACTTGCTATTTGCATAGAACCGTAAGATTTTGTAGCATCCTTTACATGTCATTCTTTTGCCAATTGAACCCTTCCCTTTCCATTCCATTGTCTTTTATTCAAAAAAGGTGCATTTTTAAAAATAATCATTCATTTCTCTTAAAAAAAGACAGATTTCTTTTAAATTAAAAATAATTAACTCACCAAGTTGCTATCAACACAGGTTCTCAGGGTTCTTCATCCCCCACAACTTTTTTTCTTGTTGACCAGTACTCAGAGGTGTTTAGTTTTCTATGTGTAGATTTCAGTGTGTCTCATTTAGAACAGGTGGTGTCAAGTGTTAAGAAATATACCTGATATTTGTGTGAAGAGTCAATCTCTAAAGACTCCTTAAAATGATTTTCAGAGAATAAAACAAAGAAATAAAGAGAGAAGAAAGATTACAGTAAACCCATAAAAACTGTACACTGAGGATATACTGTTCTTTAGGAAAAAAATAGACTTCTATCTCCAAGGCATTTATTAATCCAACATCGTTCACAGACTCAATTATAAAATCTAAAACAGTGTAAAAGGAAAGTTATAAAGTGAATAGTCAGTAAAGGAGAAGAAAGCAAGGACAGAGAAGTTAAGCAAAGGAATATCAAACTGTACATTTATGGACACCTAATAAAAGAGTTTTCTGCATTTTATGTATTGATCAAGTGTGACATTAATAGGGCTTTTTATTTTTTAAAGCATGACCAAGCCCTTGCAATTAAAAAAAAATAAAAAAAGAGGAGACAGAAAAAGTGACAAAATTACCAGAAAGCACAACAAACTGTTTTACTATTATCATTTTGAGGACAAAACATTCAAATCTGTAGCTGCAATAATAAAAAGTTTATGTATGAGTAAGACACATTTTAATTGCTTTCTTTATTAAAAATAATGAACAAAAACCTGAAAGTCATGCAGGAAATCTATATCTCTATAAATAGAGTTATTTTTATATTTTCTAAAACTTTGTAATCAGGCTGTTAAGGGGAGATCCCTGTTCTCTGAATACACAATTTATGGTTGAGATTAGATAGTGAATTGTTTTGTGCTCTATACCTACCAAAATAGCTCAAGAGCTAAAGTCCAGGTCTTTTACTTTGTGAGAGTTAATTAGCTTTATAATTAGAAAATCACAATCTTTTGTTTTACACTGCAAGATGATAAAACAGTACAAACTAAACAAGACCAGGACAGTGTTTTCAAACAGTCTGTAGGAAATTCTGATGCCATTTGATGAGGACTACAGTGAAGTCTCTTGCAAATGCATTTTGTTAAATAAAACATCTTAAATTCTTCATATTTGATACTTTTCTTAGCAATACTATAATTCTAGATATATTACTTAAGATGAGAGTTTTTCAATAAAAAGGAAAAAGTGCATATCTAAATCAGCTTTAACCTTTTTGCCTATATTTGACAGTCTTATTTGTAACATTCATATTTCCTTTGAGTGTCTTTCTTCGCCTTGACAACAAAACAGTTCTATTTGCTTTACTCTTGCAAGTAGTGGTCAACGTATTTATAAAGCATGTAAGATATGATTAAAGGTTCCTTATTATTGAAAATAAGGTATTCTCGATAGCGACTGATCCCACAATGTGATATGGTAAACATAATTCAGCATTAGTATATATCTCTTAATTTTGCTTAGAGGAGAGAATGCTTTAAATGTGTTTATGGAGAAAAGGTACCAGAAGAATCTAAGATGTATTGGTTCTTATGAAAATATGCTGAGGAGGGATCTTAGCAGAATTCAGCATGATTTGAATATTTATTTTAATAATCAGTGATTAACTCAGTGTATATTAATGAACTGAGGCTACAGCAGAAAATTACATAGAAATATAACCTGATACTTGACTGTAGCATTCTTTTTCTGACTTTGAGACTGTAAGATTAACAAAAAATTTATATGGGAAAGATATTCTTTTTCTGGATCTTTTATTTTTTATGCTTATCCTAAATGCACCTGGCATTCATATGTAATCAGATGATAAAAAATACCCCCACATCAATATGATTGCATATCTTAACCTGGTTAAGTCAGTTTTCACATTTTTCTTGAGAGGGACATAAGGAGGTCAATTGCTTGTCAATTTAGACTGTTATTAACAGACAGTTTTATGAGAAGTAGCAGCATCAATGACCTGCTGTGTCTCCAGTTAAACTGATAAATATATTTTCAGAATATTAACACATTCTGCACACATTCTAAACAACAAAATGGTCTGATTATAATATCAATAAACGCACAGTCTTCTCATTTTCCCATTAAAGAGGAAGGATAATGGTGAGAACTAACAGTAACAAATTCAGAAATAAAATCCACCTGATTGATGTTTCTCTTTTCTCTCTTTCTTTCTTTCTCTTTCTTTCTTTCTTTTGTTCTTTCTTTCATTCTTTTGTTCTTTTGTTCTTTCATTCTTTCATTCTTTCTTTCATTCTTTCACTCTTTCACTCTTTCTTTCTCTCTTTCTTTCTCTCTTTCTTTCTCTCTTTTTCTCTGTCTTTCTGTCTTCCTCTCTTTCTCTCTCTCTTTCTCTCTTTCTCTCTCTCTCTTTCTCTCTTTCTTTCTCCCTTCCTTCCTTCCTTGCTTCCTTCCTTCCTTCCTGCTTTTCCATTATCTATTGAGTATTTTGTATAGAAAAAAAAAAAAGAAAAAGAAAGAAGTTGCCTTTATTTTGCAAGATTTTTTTACTTCTACTAATAAGCTCATCTCCAACCTCCTTTTAGAGCATTATTTTGCAAGGGGAGCCAGGAAAAGGTCTGAATAAAAATACTAGTAACCATGTAGCTTCAAAAGTCTCCAGATCAGATCAAAGATTTAGTTGTGTTCAAGCTAAAATATGAGATTACATGTATTACATTCAAAAACATCACTGTACTTTTGGCTGTCATTAAAAAATAATATGTTGGTTAAAGACTGGTTTGATATAGAGAGACCTAGGATTCCCCATCTTGCTCCCTGGTTTATTCTTGGTTTTGTTCCAAGACTTTAAATTGCAAAGCAGTAAGAACTTGCTTGCCAGAACTAAGAAAGCATTTGATCATTTTCCATGCAACATTTTGTATTTTCAGTTGCAAAGATCTTAAAATAAATTTCAAAGGCTGTATCTAACTACAGGAAAAATGTGATCTATAATGTGTCCTACGGTCCAACTTCCCCATTGAATCCTCTACACCAATGCATCAACTGGAGCAAATCTCACCTACTCTCTCTTTCACTTGGTTTCTCTGCCAGTAGAAACCAGTGTAAGACCAGGGACAGAAAAGAATATGTAGAGAAGATCAAATTTCTTTGAAAAATACTAATGATCTTTTTGTTGTTATCACTT
This sequence comes from Caloenas nicobarica, assembly GCF_036013445.1. Lineage (NCBI taxonomy): Eukaryota > Metazoa > Chordata > Aves > Columbiformes > Columbidae > Caloenas > Caloenas nicobarica. The sequence goes on from NC_088245.1 coordinate 180,371,383, forward strand.
GTTTCCTGGAGATTGGAAGTGGTCCTTGATCCCATAGTTCAGATGTAGACCTATACACAATATTCTGCTTTGGCTTCTAGAACAATCTGCCATCACTGGAAGTCAGGCTTTCCTGTTTCCTGTCCCATTTTTCTACAAAAAGGCAGTGACCCCACTGTCATTTCAGGGAAACTATCAGCTCAGGTATGATGAAATTCAACTGGGAGCGGAGCTGATAATATCCTGTGTCACTGTAGACAAAAGTCCTCTTTCTCTTGGTCCAGATCTATTGAGCTGAACTGCAGCTTCATCCAGTGAAGTGTATCTATCAGATACATAACGTGGAGAACTGCACACTCTAAGGATATTAGGTCAGATGCTATGAAAAAAAAAGTGTAAAAAGAAGATTTAAAAATATTATAATAGGAATTTCTGAGAAAGATTTTGGAGTCTTTATGTGCGACTGGACCTCAGTGCACCAGAACCTCAAAATGATATTTCCCAGTGGACACATCTGAAGAAACAAAATGGATTTGTCTAAAGCAAAAGATTACTGGAACCATTATACCATCCTTACAAGCTAGAAAGAAATGGACATTTTTAAGGAGAGCTTAGACAAATGTCTGACAAAAAATATTGTGACATATTTTGACAACAGTATTACAAGATGTGATTTTTAGAGGTACGATTCACCATGTTTAATGTTAGATATCTAAAATACATCGGTTACCTTGAGGAGAAATATGTTTAATGAGATGGAGATACATACATCTACCTGTTTTTTTTTTTTTCTTAAAATATGATGTATTGTGAATGTATATTTCATTCTGCTAATTAGAGAGGGAGTCTGGAATATATAATTCTGATTATTAACTTTTAAACATCAAACTTAAGGCAAAGTAAGCCTCCCTCTCTAGATGACCTCTCAAACTCCCTTCTAGCTCTGTTTTATATTTTTCTGCCATTTTAAATCAATTCTGAGGTTTAATAAAACTTATATTTTGTCCTCCAATGCAAGTCTATCTACTCTTCATGACTGCTCAATATGTATAAACTCGATAATATATATCAATGCACTTTCAGTTGGCTAAAACTGCTGAACCAGATATTTACTCAGTATTAAACAACAATAGCACCCTCAGCTTAGACCTACTAAGAAACAGTTCACTTTAAAGGATTATTGATTTCTCAAACACGTATTTTTCACTGTTAAACCATAGTGTGATTTCACAGTTAGATATGTTTTGCAGAATGTAAGCTCTTTATTTAGCTAATGGTTACAAATTAGGGAAAATGAACCCTGCTGTTGCCTGTCTTGGCTGGAAGAATCTTTCTTTTTAAGCTTAGTGATTTGCCTTCCCAGATAAAGTTTTTAATTATACCTTGCACTTTTTTGAAGCCCATTAGACATCTAGAAATGCAGCATACTGTAAACATAATTATACTTATGAGAAGTAATTAATCTAATGGATTTTCAGTCTACCTCACCTAGTGAACTGCAACCTGTTCCAATTTATTATGCTGTTTCACAGCAGTAGTACAAGGGGGTAAATATTGTCTTTCATAATAATTTTGAGTGTTTATTGAGGAGATTCTATGCATATCTCATACAATTAATTTCAGAAACTTACTTAGTTTAGAAGATCTCATGACTCCTGATAATAGTAAAGCAATACTTTATTATTTTTGCTAATTAATTCAGTGGTACACAAAAATCAATATCATCCTTACAGATTTAGGCATCAGAATTCTAATCTAGCCATCAGGGATCCATCTGTCTGGAACAGACTGCAGTATCATTCGCGGAATTCATGGCAATTTCTTTGTTTTTTCCTGCAAAAACAAAAGAGTTTGCTATCACATCAAACTATTTTATTTTTTCTTATTCCTGTCCTAAAGTCCATCATCAATTGCATTTGTTTTTCCACTTAAAAGTGAAACATTTTTCTGAACCCCAGATTAATACAGGTTCTATCATGAGCAACAGGGAGATGTGGCAGCTGTGGGGAGCCTAACCTACATATTATAAAATTTTGAAAGATATTTCACTACAGTAGTTATAGATAAGATTTTTTATACATAATGGTTTCCTTATGTCTAATGTGGCTCACGAACTTCAACATAACCCACTCTGTCAATTGCCTTCTCTATACTTAAAGGCAGTGTGAAAAAGTTACTAACGAGTTCTTTAAATCTCTTGTTCAAACACTTCATTTTCTAAAACCTGCCTGTAGTGCTTAAAAATATGAGGAAATTATGGACCTATGTCTTCTCAATTCATTAATGATTTACACATAAATGTGAAAAGATTGCAAAATAAAGTGCTTTACTTTCCTTTTTTTGTCAGAACTATACTCCAAGTATATAGCAGTGCTAAGATTTGTAGTTAAATTATTGTCTAATTTGGTTGGCACAAAATTATTTTCCTGCTGGTAACTCTACTGTGTGAAACTGGTAACTTCGCATTCTTTATCATCTTCAGTTTAAACTTTTCCTTTTATTTCCTGTTGCACAATATTTTGAAGATCGCGTGACTAGTTGTTACCTATGCGCAGAGACCAAGACCACAAATGCAGGTTATGTCTTTGTATATAAAGATGTTTTGTGACGTGATGAGTTGTATTTTAAGTGAGTTGCTGACAGAAGAATGCAGAATAAAATTTCATGTAGAAGACTAGATATGCATTGTCTTTCTTCCACTCAGAATGATTTGGCTCACAAAGGTTTGGGATATGTATCTATGTAAAGACCCTGTGGTATGTCCTTGTTAGTCCAAACAGATCAATAGATGTTGTTTTTATTGAATAAGATACATACAATTTCATCTATGTAGCTAGCTTTGGGGTAATGTGTGAATAAATAAACTACTGGGGATTTTTAAGTTGCTAGCTTTTGTCAAGCTAAAATCACCTTTTAATGATTTTCTTGTCAAAACACAGCAAATCATACTCAAATTTACCATCTTCTTTACCTTTATAAGTGTTAAAATGCATACACACAGAGCAAAAAAATAATTTGGAATATATTTCACCTTATCATGTAACCATGCATTGGTACATTATGAATAATAAAAAATGTACATTTTCAGTAATGGTTTTCTTAGAAAGTTCTGTATGATAATTGGGAGGGTTTGTGTGTCATTTTAGAAAAAAAAGAAAAAAAAGAGATTCATTGGAAGAAAAGCATAGTTTTTCAAAAAGGCTCATTATGTATCTAATTCTATATCAATTGATCCATGGCACTGCTATTAATTGATTTTTCTGGAGCTGGTCTGAAACAGGACATCTTTCAGTTTTATCCTGATTATTCCTAGAAATTAAATGTGAACAATGACAAGATAGCTTGGAATTCTGAAGGAAATAGGAATCACAGGTAAATTCAGACCCTTTCTTTGCTGTTCTGACTTGAGTTTTCTTTGTTAGAGGCAACAAAATCACTGCAAAAATAAAAGCTAATTGCATAAAAGAACTAATTTAAAGACAGTGAAATTACTGGATGATTTTTTTTTTTTTTTGATTTGCAAGCAAGCAACACTTCAGAATTTCCATGGAGTTTACAATATTCATAGATCGATAAGCCAGAGAAATTATTCCAGTTATTATCCTTCTCCTACTGTGGTGGAAGAGCACTCAGAGACATGTAACTCACAAATTTGGATGTATGTCTGAATGGAAGTCTACTCTCCAAGTTGTTCTGTTTCTTTTTTCAGCTTAATCAGTGTTCCTAAAGAGGAATAAGTAGCCTTTCCTTTGGCACTTTGCAATCATTGAAGTAATGACTGTCATGCATTGGACTATAAAGGCTTTTGTTATTCTGAGCTGATAAGATAAAGATTGGAGATGCAATCTCCAATATTTTACCCATAAACAAAACTTATCATTTGGACAGATTAGTCCTGTATACTTTTTACACATTTATGTAATTTGGAGGTGATTGAACTTTTTTTTTTTTTTTTCTTTTTCTACTATGGAAGATCAGCTTTTCGACCACACTTCTCCTCTCTAGAAATAGTTCTATTCTACTACTAACTTCATGAAGGAGTTTTGCTCTGTATTCTGTATTAATTACTTTTTGTCTACTAACTGGGATATTATCCTTAAAAGAGAAAATTATTGCAGCATGATTGCACACAAAAGCTTGTCCAGTAATTCAGAATTCAGACTTCATTGAAAACAAAACAAAACAAACTGTAATGAAATCATTATGCTTACATAAAGGTTTTGGGTAAAAAGACTGTAATGTTAATAAAAATAAAGTCACGTGAAAGAAATAGTTGGAACAACAACAACAACAACAAATCTTTATGTCTACACTCAAAAACTTTCCAAGAGCTTAATCAGATACATTGCTCTCAGGGGTAATAAGCTCTAAATGAATAGCAGTGGTCCTCTTGTGGGCAAAAAGGTATCTGTCACACTGCATACTCTCTGCTTTCTGTCTGTGGACCCTCTGAAAGAGGGTAAGTAAGAGATCTGTAAGGGTAAGCAAGTGGTGAGATGTGAGAGAGAAAGGTGTTTCATTGTAATTGAAAATTACAACACCTACTATTCAATATAATGACTTTCATTCCCCCATTCTTTGATCACATCCATTAATGAATTCTGATTATTTCCTTGGAAGCTCTATACAGCACAGAGGCTACTGAAGAAAATAAACAAATAGTCGGAGATTAAGTTTTGGAAAGACCAACACCTATATATGTATTGATGAATACTCAGAGCCTTTAGGTTTCTAATGTTCTTTAAATATGTCATCAGCTTCAAATGCAAAATGTAACTTCATGAAAGTTTATGGAATTTGTGTGGGGTTTTTAAATTTTATGTGTGTGTATGTGTGTGTGTGCATGTGTGTATTTATTTTTTGGGGTTTTTTTGGTTGGTTGGTTGGTTGGTAGGTTTTTTTAAACTCTGCTGTTTTAGATTGTGTTGGAACTCTGCCTTTGTTTTCACTGTTTTTGAACATAACCTATTTTCTCAGTCACTGCTTTCTCTAAACAAAATGAACCATATCAAGTCTTTTAATCCAATTTCTTTTATGTAAACAGCAGCTAATTTTCCTTGGTTTACTGTAGTTTGAGAAGCATAGATCTTTCCAATGTTTTTCTACCTGGAGGCTATTATCTCTTACAATATATTGATATGTTTTCAAAAGAAGGTACAACAGGGAGAGGTCAAACACAAAAGGTAACAGCTCTTTTGTAACAGATTAGTTCAATCAGGTACAGTTTTCGTGCTTTTAAATAATAATTAAAAGGTTCAAGTAATTAAAAAGGTTCCAAGCTATTTTTTGGAAGGAGAATCAAGTTGCAGGGTGATATGAAGTGATGCCAGCTCTTGAATTAACACAGACAGATTTTGGTAGTTGCAATCAGAGGACTTCTGAATCAAGAAAATAAGTATGTGTATTACCAAGACATAATGTCGTTCCACAGTTAGCAGTAATAGTTGACTACCTAGAGGGATGATTATGCAGATGAGAGCAATTTTGTTTTCAGAAAGTAAGGCCTTTTTTCTTTGTTATGTTATTTTATTTTAAAGAAAATAATCTCAACTTCACAGACTTCCTGTTGCTAAATGGACATATATTAGTCACAAAGACAGCTAATGTGAAAGGAAATTTAGAAATCTAATCAGGCAACTTGACTGATTTTTAACACCCTAGAATATGTAAAATTCATATATTTCTTTTTTTCAAATATTTTCAATGGCTTCTTTTAAAAGTATCAATAATGTAATTCTGATACCATTCCACATACTTCGGAGAAAAAGAGATAATTGATCTGGAGGTATATGGATGACTTTAGTTCAACCTGGGTGTTTGAAATTCCAATTTAAAAAGCCAGGCTAAGAAAGGAGTCTTGCAGTAGGTCCAATATGTTCTGAATTAATGTTGTACACAATCAATACGGCTTTGACACTCCTTATACAGAGGCTCATTGATTTCACCGGGTTTAGGGTCTGGTAAAGTTTGTAAAACTGAATGTCCTGGTGTAGAGGCTGAAATTTGTTCCTTTTCCCTTTCTTTTACATTCTGACTACAATTTCTAGACCACAGTTTGAACACATTTACATTGATTAGAAACTGTGTATGCTATAACTGTTCTCCAGCTTTGAACCTTTTCACTGCTTTGGATCTGTTTGCTATTGGGCTAATACGCCACCTACAGCTATTGCAATATTAACATGTTTATGTTTAAAGATGTTTCCCATTAAATTGTAAAGCTCTGTAACGATTTTCAAACAGTCCAAGTCATAGACTTTATTTCAGCATGAGTGACTTGTTCCCATTTAGATCAAAGGCAGATTATTTCAAGTAGAAATAAAGTACAGCTATTCTAGAATAACGTGTTTGTTCAGGAATAGTTATTCTGGAATAGCTGTTCATGAATAGCTAATTTAGATTGCCTCCATTTGCTGATTGGTGATAGGGAATTCAAAAGAGCAGAATTCAAAGGGACTTTTCATTCATCATTCTCTTGGGGGACGAGTGACTTTATGGACTTTGTAAAAGCATTGATTCTCAAGCACATTTTTATCAAGAAGTCTGTTTTAACTGTCTGTGTGAGGTTATTACAGGACTTTTTCAAGTGCACCAGAAATGTTTAAATCCTTGTCATTCAGTTAACCATTTTAATCTTATTATCAGAGAAATCCATAAAAAACCCAAGTTATTAATGTTACAATAACTAACAGAGATAGTATTTTGTGTAGAAAGTTTAAAAGTTCATGTTACAAAGATTTGGGAATGTGTGTATAAAGTATGAAAGGCTTTTTTTAGTTGTTGAAAATTTCTAAAACCGGTTCTTTTTTAAGACAGACTTTAAAATAAATCTCATTCTCTGAATCATCTTTAAATCTCCCTTCTGCACTCCAGTTTGTGATTCTCTCAGGTTGTCTTCAGTCAAGAAAGGCTTTGACATAGCCAAGAAAAGATAATTCCCACAGTCTGACCCATTAACTGATTGGATTAAAAATGCAAGAAGAAGCCTAGAGCTGATGGACCTATATATGCTGTGCAACCACACATCCAGAAAGTGAACAGTCCTGAAGTGAACAGTGAGGTCTCCATGATAAAGTGCACCATTTGAAGCACACTGAACTTTGTAATTTGTTCTTACCAGAACAGTTTTAGGTGAGACAGGACCTGATAGGTGTTTCTGTGGGTCAGTATCTGAGATGGTTAACATGCAGGTGGTTTAAAAATCTACACTACGCCTCCCAGCACTTCCAAGAATGACACTGGCATATGCAGTGTCAGATCTGAGTTGTCAGTGTTTGCACAATAATTGTGTCACTGTTTGTACACTATAAAGATGGAGCAAAAAAATAATGTGTTCCCAGCCACATAAGTCATCAGAACTGTACGGAACTTACCTACTAACAACTCTTGCCCATTAGTTCCATAGGAAAGATTCTAAGGTAAGAGTGTTTTGTGTAGCTGTCTATCAGAAAACACATATTTTCACCCATTTATTTGACCTTGCAGCTAGCGTATCAGTCTTCCTTTGCTCTTTTTTGTCTGAAGTAATCATATGTGCTGGCAAGTATAAATAATAGAAGAACTAAGCCTAACAAAAACAAGGAAGAAAGTTTGTGGAACACATCAGGGTCAAAAAAACACCAACAATTAGCAAGTTTTTAGTTATTTCAATCTCTGAAGCATTTAGACATGAACTAATTAATGTTAAGAAGATTAAAGCAATAAGCATCAAAATATTACTGATAGTGGTTTCCTTAAAAACGTATCATTTGTCAGAAGAAAAATGTTTGAAAATATGTATTTTACACAATGGTGTCAGTAAATAAGAGAACATGGATAGACTTTTTGTGCAGAAAATTCTTAATCCAGGATAAGAAAACAAATTTTCACCTTTACTTCACAAAGTTAGTGGAAGGCATTCTGCATTACTTAAGTTTGTGTATTCCTTCCTTCCTTCCTTCCTTCCTTCCATCCATCCATCCATCCTTCCTCATTCTTTCCTTTTTTCTTTCCTTTCTCAGATTGTCATTGTATTCCAGAAGACATCAGATCAAGAAAGGAGAAAGCATATACCACCTTACAAGAGTCATTACTGGAACCTTGGTGAGTAGTGATAAAAGATCCATTATTCAGGATTGAGTCCTGACCATAACCTTCCAGAACATGTAAACTTGCACAAAAAAATATCAGATGCTTAGTTTAACACAGAAAAAGTGGAGAGTTATTAATGCTAGTTTGGCTATCTGGAAAAAAATGATCCAACATACGTATTAAGTTAGATTTATATTTAACCTTCCATATATATAACAACATATACAATATGTATTTACAGTTCATATATATACATACACTATCATTTATATAAAAATAAATATCATAATACCTACAAAAGCTAACAGATGCAGCTACACAGTTGGAAAATGGATCTGTATATTCGTTGATCCCTCACCTGAGCAAGAATGAGCTCTACTGGTTAGTTAAAAGAGAAGGATGCAGAAGTGGGAGATTACAGCTACTGATTGGTGTTGCTTTAGTTTCCTTTAGTCTCCTTTATAAGCCTCAATCCTTCAAAGATTCTCTTTTTAAAATGGACTGAGTGCTTTCAGAGGCAGAAAAGGAAATTCATAATGAGTGCAGACAAATTAGATGATCCAAGCAGTATCTCTTCCATCTTTAAATCCTCACGCTGCAAGTAAGGAACAGAGGGATATATAAGAAGCGCTAAAGCTGTCAGACTCTATGCAGTCAGCAGTGTATGTTCGCAACTGACTCTTGTATTGTAAACAGTAACTCAATGTGATTATTTTATATCTAAATATGCCACTGTGAATTCTCCACTTACTACTACACAGAGGTCAAAGACATACACAAGATACTTTCAAGTAGCTTCTTTTGGATTCTGTTGTTTCATCTGTTCCTACCACCACAGTGAATATGAATGTTTGCTATTAACTATTAGCCTGTAACTCAGTCAGGCCACCTTGACTTCTAATCCCAATCAAACCAGTACACCAAACAGTGCCTGGATGTTTGCTCAATGAAAATAGTTTCTGAAATGACTTGTCCATTCAGCCTCTGAGAGTCTATTAACGGTTTCTTATCCATATTTAACTCTTGACTTTTCCATTACATATCTAATCTTTTGAGCTTAAAAATCCATCACTCCAGGACCTGGAAGAACATATTTCAAGAACATGAATTTTCAGGGAGGAGGGAGATGGGTGAAGGAGAGGACAGGAAAGTTTTTATTTAATTCTTGTTAAAACTAGAATAACAAATAATAAGATTAGATGTGATCTTCACCAGTCATTTTTTCCATCCCCAAGCCCTAAAGCAGGATCATGTGTGACGGACGGTTCTGGATAGGTGAGAAATCGCGAGTTGCTCTGCCTCTCTCCCTAACAGTCTATTTCAATTCATCTTAATCTTCAATACCAGAAATAAATTTATTTATTTCCAGCTTGAATATTGCCACTACATCTTGTTTTGACTATCTCAGTAATAGTTATTAAACTCTTTTTTTGTTAAAATTCTTTTTGCTCTAAAAGAGCATGGAATCTGTGACTCTTGATTTAGGATAAACTGCTTCACTTTGTATCTTAAAAACCAAAAAACATCTGACATTAAAAAATACTTATACAACAATTTTTTACTTAGAGAAACAAGTTATAGTTGTCATCTTCACTTTGTGTCTTTCATGTGATATTTTCAGTTCATAGCCAATGCTTCTGATGTATAGAAAATGATCCTTGTTTTTAACTTTTCAAAACTAGTTATGTAAACTAAAAGAACTAGAAATTACAATTAGAGCTAAAGAAAAATAATTTACAATTAATTGAGAAACATTTTTCTCTAAAGAAAATATTATGTGTTAGCTTGCTCATATGAAATACTTTTTTTTTATCTTTACCAATTGCATAAACTTTTTTGAAAATATTTTTCAGAATTTTACTAATTTATCAGAAATTGAAGCAACCATTGTATTTCACATTTATCTTGCAGATATAGCTCCTACTGCCTAATCTTATGCTTATGTTGAAAAATTCAGCTTCTCTCATGTGTGGTTCATTGTATATGATTGATTCAGCTCACTCACTTTCTGCTATCTTTTGAAGGAATTCAGATACCTAGCTTAGCCTGGTGGTCCAACTTTCAGATGGCTCAAGTAGGTGAGATGAGTGCCACCTTTGAAGTCAGAGTTCATGCTGGCTTCTCTGTGTGACTGAATTTTTTTAATCTGATTGATGTTGTCCACAGTTCCTGACCAGAGCACTACTCGTCTTCAGTGAAAGTACATAGAAAGCAGCATCCTTTGGAGAATTTGTCTGGCACATTTGGACAGTCAGGCTATGTCCCTCAGAGTCCTTGCACTGTCTGACTGTAATATTTTTACGAGAGAGTAATTATTCATAATCTTCCACTTCATCCTTTCGATAACTGTCTACATTTCTGTCTACACATCCTGGGATATAACTGTTGTCCTAGGCCCCAAAAGGAAAAAGGAAATAAGGAAAAAAAGGAAAAAGAAAGAGGAAAAAATAAAATGGAAATGGAAAAAAGAAAAAAGGAAAAACAGGAAAAAAAAAAGGAAAAAAAAAATTAAAAACAAACAAAGAAATACAAGATAAACCTTGTTCTTGATATTACTCATGAAAACATTAAGGTTATGATAGCTTTTCTAAAGTTTCATTCTGAGAACTATATTGAGGCTGGGACTTCTTAGCACAAAGCTTCTTATCAGCTGTTTTCTTATATAAATGAAAGCTGGAGTGGGAAAATAGGAAAGCTTGTTCTTCTGGATTTTCATCACATGAATATGGTACTGAAGAGAGAAATGTGTCTCAGGGTCACGTAGTTAGTCAAGGAAGAGCATGTGGCAATAGTAATGAAGAGGAGGAGGATGATGATTAAGGTGCTGGTGTAGGTCTGTCTTAAAAGCCTGCTGATTTCCAGAGTATTTTACATTCTGGAGCAATGCTGGATTTGGTCCATCCTGAAAGTATGTAGATATTTCCCAATTTCAAAAAGTTATTGTTTCTGCTTATAGAGGGGATTGTGGAGTCCAGAAAATACCCCCATTGCACATGTAACTTGGCAAACAGCTTTACTCTCAGATCTCAGAAATCAGATAATCCCATTGGTTTGGAAGAATCTCCAGTAGGGAAGATGGGGCAACACTACATCCATTTATGGATATGCAGGTGAAGATTTTGTCCTGTGCCTCCAAAAGCAGGGACATTCATCATGTGAAACAGAATTTTGGAAGGAAGAAAATGAAAGTGTTAAGTGTATTTACAGTCTTAGAAATGGTTTGGACTGTTACGAAAAACAGAAGATGATGCTGATCACCAAGTAAGGTGGCTACACTACCTTCTCTAAGTCTCTGTGTCTGGTAAAAAGAGAATTAAATATGTTTTCATGCTTATGAAAATCAGTTCCTTGACCTTCTAGGTCTGGAAGCAAATGGAAGGGCTTAGAAAGATACCAACAGTCTACATTCACAGAAAGAAAGATAAAGTTACAGGAAAACAAATATTTATTTGTTACAGAAAACAGAATGGTAGCCTGAATGTCAAAGTTTTGTTTGAGCCTTAGGCAATGTCTGGCAGTACAAGAAAGATTCAAATTCAGCTATTTCTTTGCTGTTGGGGAACCTGGGACTACAATATTACTGTCCTTACTAGTGTATAATGCTATTATCCAAATGCATGTAGTATACCCATGAAAGTGTTATGTTACTAGAATTCACTACAGAACAAAAGCTCTGCTTCCGTTTGTATTTCTTTTCCCATATAAGCATGCTTAATCAGTAATCCTTGAATATAGTTCTAAAAATATTTTACAGCTAATAATGATTCTTGCTCAACATTTTTGTATTTGATTGAAGGCATTTCTTTCTCAGAACAATAAATATAACCATAAATACTTATCCACAGGTTAACTTGCAGGTATGTTAGAGATATTCCAATACCTTCAAATTCCACTAGAGAATTTCCTTGTACTCCTGCAAAACTGTTCCTACAGTATGGCTTCTGTGCTCAAACTGGTAGCAAAGCAGAAAACAGAACATTTTGAAAACTCTTTGTGGAATTGTTCTCTCAACATAAAACCAAATGTGGTTCTACTTCAGTTTCTGCTTCATGTTATCAGTGAGGAAGAAAAGTTATGTCTCTACCTTGTGCAATTACTCCAAAGTTATCTCTTCAAAAATCCAAGTAAACAAAACATAGAATAAATTAAAGACAAATGCAATATTCATTCTGTGAAAATTAACATTAAGTAAACTGAAACCAGTGCACAACACTTTCTACTCTATAACTTTTGAAATTAAACTGCTAAAGGACTGAAGATTATTTGTATTAGTTACTATTTCCTGCATCCCATGCAATAATAATACACTAACTATTTTTTATATTTTCCTTAGACAAAACAATATAATACATTTTTTCAAAACTGAACTATCTAGACACCTCGCTTCTCTATGTTGCTTTCTGGTAAGTACAAACTATAAGGTTTTTTTAAAGTTTCAGAACATTTGGGGTATTTGTTGATCTCTGATAACTTCTGAACAAATATCACTCCTGACCAAGAGCCTGGGCAGTTGCATTCTGCAGGTATTTGCTTTTCTGTCTCTTTGATCCAGACAATAAGAAGTCAGACTTCACTGCTCTCTGACCTCTGTGCTTATGATCTACATGCAGAGGAATGCGTCTTAATTATCATTCGTGTTTGTTTTGGTTTGGCTATGTTGAATTGCAAGCCACTGGCAGTGCGGTTGGTCAGAGACTCAATGTTTACTGTCCTGATAATAATGTGATTCCTCTGACAGATACTGATGCTCACTTCTGTATGGAATTCATTAGCACTAATAGAGCTGAACATGTAAAAGGAAACTGGAAACCTTTAGAAAATGTGGAGATTTTTCAGATTTAGTCATTCTGCTTTATTGACTTCTAGTGTTATTTCTTTCTGCTTCAGAAACAGTACAAAATCACGATTTCAAGAATGCAGTGCCATGCAATAGTCATTGTCTTGACTTTTCCCCAATCTGTAATTCATAAACACATGAACTCATTTTTAATTTGAGATGAAGAGTGGAAGACTATTGTGAAATAGAAAGCAATTTATTCACCAATCAAGCTCTCTGAAAACAGTATGGAGCAGCAGCTGTGAAGACTATGAAAACCCAAGGACTGCCCTGACATTTTGCAGTCAGTTGTTTTGGCACTCCACAGCTTCAGGATGGAAGACTTTATCTATATTGACCTCTACAGAGAAATTCTTCCCAAAGCATTTTCCTGTGATTTTATACAAGAAGGGAGAATTTGTCCATTTGAAATAATGTATCTTACTACCTCCAGTACAGACAAAATACCCTCCACAAACCTCAGCTTATTCTTCTCTGTCTGCAAAAAACCAAATCCATAACACATTTTTTTCTTGTTCACTGAGTAAATAAATTAATGCAGATCTGTAAATTATCAGAAAAACAGAAACAATATTTTTTTATTTCCTTAAAGAGCAGCCTCAGATATCACGGTTATTTTTAAAAGGAAAAAAAACAAGTAGAAGTTTAACAAAATCTTGAAGGAGCTGACATTGTTTACCTATTTCAGATAGCAGAGAATGAGCAGGAAGGGAAGAGAGATAAGTCAGCAAAATATAGCAAAATATTATTAACAATCATACACACAAACACTAAAGAAAAGAACAAGTTAAGGTTTCTGTAGGGTCTTTTAAATTTCTGCTGGGTGCTCCTCAGTATGATTAAGGAAATCTGAAGGCTGCAGAAATTTTTGAAATGGTGTGGTCAGGAGTTAGCCCATAAAGTAGAACAATGATACATATTCTCCTTGTATTAATTGCTCTCTAACCGATTGTTACCATATATTGTTTGGTGAATCTCAGACTCTGGGAGATTTTTTCAAAAATATTTTTCTGAAACCTCCAGTGAAAACAGCTTTTCCTGAAAAAGAACAAATTTCCTTACCCTCCAAAACTGCAAAGAAATGGTTCAAAATATCAATCATTTCGATTGAAAATATTTGGCCCCTAATGAAAAAGACAGTCTTTCATCTTTTTTTTGTTTGGTAGGTTTTAATTTGCAATCTCCTTTGTTATCCTACCTTATTTCATGGTTTCCTGATGTGGGTGTTGAGCAGCAGTGCTGGACAACCCTACCTCTGGATGCTGTCAGGAAGGCAAGCTGACTGTCTCAATCACCTTCTGCTTTTCTAAGAGTGTCTACACTTACAAACAACAAAAAAGACAGATTCTGCATCTCATTGTGTTTCTTAGTGCACAATAGCAGACTTTGATTGTAGTCTTTTCCTCTCTGAAATGCTAATTTATATGAATAGGAGTCCCTTTTATGTAAATGGAAAAGACAGTCCAGGAAGATGTTTACTTCTGAGAGAAAATCCATCTCTCCATTGTAAAACCAAGCTTAGAATAATCTTAATCATCTGAACGAGTGACACATTTCATCCTTGATCTCTTCAGACAGAATGCAAACTGTAATTAAATGGCATTATTATTATCATCAAATTATGATTATTGCTCCCTTGAGTGACTGTGATTAATATGAAGGTTTCTTGGTGGCTATTTGAATATAACCTTTGTTGGTATATTTTTAGTTTATTAACAATTTCAGATTAAAATACTTTATTTACTGAAAAAACATAAATAAACATATGGATCATGTCAACACATTGTACAAACAAATATTAGTATGCTATGGTAGAATTATAAATTGTAAAATGCCTTCTTGTATTTAAGAGATGGCTGAAGTCTTTAAAAGGAACGTGAAAGTATTCCCATATTTTTTTTTCTGCAGTTTTTATTTTGTTTCAAATCAGTGTAATTCTAAAGTGTTATATTAGGTTGACAAGACATATCTGAATCTGTTCTGCCATTCAAAAGCATTTAAATAACATCACCAAAGTTTCCTATCATTAAAAGCAGATTTTCAGATAACAATTGATCCACTTATGCACCAGTTCAAAGCTCTTGATATCTGCTTCTGTTAGCTACCAAACAGAGATTTATAAACTGGTCTTCTAGCTTACTGCAGAAAACCTCAAATGGATTAAAAATACGGACTCTTAAATGGATTAATTAAGCTCTCCACCCCATACTTTATAGGCACTACTGTGAATACCAGAAAGCATCCTATTGATTTTAAGATTTTTGCTTTACATTATAAATCCCTTCACTGGCTTTATCCACAATATCTGGGAGAATTACAAACACCATATTTCCCTTCCTGCTGTTTGAATGCTGGCCCAGTAATGGCTCCTTTGATCTTTCTAAACCTTCCTTGAGCTGCATATTATTCCCTCTCACTCAAGACTTTATTCCGTACTATACATCAATGTCACTCGCTAGCCTTAAAATCAAGTCTAAAATCTGATGTGTTACATATAGACTGCTGATATTGTTCAGCTCCACTAGCCAATGACTGCAATAGTATGATAATAACACAACACTTCTTTTTTTTCCTGTGGCAGCAAGAGGCTTGACAAATTTATTATTTCTTTTGCATGACTTGTTTTACATATTTATTTATTTTGCAGAATTTTGAGACACTAGTCAGAAGCATTTTATGAAAGCTTTACCAGTTCTCAAAGACAATATGATAGACAGAAAAAGAAAAAAATCACCTTTGTGATTCAAACAATATTATCTACAACTTTCAATTACACAAAAACAAACAGATGAACTTCAGTCACTGTTAAAGACAGTGTTTTCGTTTTGCTTTCCTCTTTTCCAAATATTTGATTTTCAAAAATCTGTTTTTTCTAGTACCAAATTATTTTCTGGTACAGATTCAGCAAGGCAAGAGTAAAAAAAGATTGAGGAAGAAGATTGTTAGCCTTCTGGGCTAGTAACCTACGAACATTTCTTGATCCACTCTTGTACAACTATCAAATCATGTACTCCTGTAAAAGAATAGTGGTTTGGGATTTGGTTGCTGGTTTTCATTGGTTGGTTGGGGTTTTTTTTTGGCTTAGGTTGGTGTTGGTTTTGGTTTGGTCTGTTTTTTAATTTATTTTCAACTCTGAATTTCAGATTAAGGATTTGAAAAAGCTTTAGCAATACTTTGTGGCTGGACAATGAAACCTTTTTCCAATTAGTGTTCAATATCTTTTCATGTCATCCAGCTTGAAGGTACATCCCCATCGTAGGAGTAGACATGGGAATGGAATACTCCTACATGTAACTGAAGGCATACATAACCTCCTTTCTCCATTTGTATTTATCTGCTTTAGTTATGTTTATAGTAATATCAGTTTTGATAAAATATAGATTAAAAACCAATTAAATGAAAATTAAGAAGAGGATATTTTCCATTTAAATTAACAATGATTATAACTCCACAGATAAAGAAGATGACATACTGATAAAAATAAAATAGGCAGGATGGTGTCTTCTCCTTGTTGATTAAAATATATATAGCAGCCACAGAAGTAATTTCTGAATTATAACAGTATTGCCATAGTATGAGGGTTCTACTTCTTACCTGCAAGCAAAATTAAAAAACAGAACCCTTCAGAAAATTCAACATGAGTCAGTTCTAGGAAAATATGAAAATCTAGCAGCAGTAATTTTTTTCCCAAACAGTGTATCACAAAAGTGACATAAAAAGGGCTAATAAAAAATAATTTTTAAAAAATCAGAGTTAAGTCACATTAGTATATACCAAAATAATGTCTTTATTCATCTTTCATGCTGACTATAAATAGTCTTAGGGCAAAATAATTTGGAAAGTAATATTTTAAAAAATAATTATAAGAAAATCGCATCACTACTTTATTATATAGAAAAAAATATAGAAAAATCTGTACACACACACACAAATTAAGAATCCTACTGCCCATCGAGATACAATGCACTGTGGATTTAAGCAGAAGAATCAGAATTTAGAGCCAGCAGAACAGAGTACCTGACTTTATTCCCCAAATTGCAATTAATCAAGAACAAATACATTTTTACAAAGGACCAGAAACTTGTCATGAGAGCTTCACAGAGAAAATGATCTCAATAAATTAAAGAAACTCATTTTTCCCGAGGAGACAGAGCAGTAGACAGTAATATGTTTCATTGCTCTTCGGAAGATCCTTTCAAAGATGATGAAGAATCTAAAGGTCATGTCTTTGAAATAATGCCGTCCAAGGTAACTAGTGTCATCTGTACCATACAGTAATCTAGCTGTTAAATAAGGTAAGGATGTATTCTTTTTTTCACTTTTTAAAGCTCGCCTGTGCATTAGAATGGTCCCAACAAACACCTGACAATTTTTAAATGCTAGTTAGAGCTGATGAAATGTAAAAAACTTTCATGGCACTTATCATGCCAGCCTTAACAGAATACACAGATACACCTACATTAACTGTCCAACTAGAGAAATTATACGTGTTTTAATGGTTTACAAACTCCTACATTTGCAATAAAGAAAGTGGAGAGAAGTACCTCTATGGTCAGAAGGCCATCCACAGCATATATTCATGTCTCTTCACTGGCTGTGGAGAGAAATATTGAATACCAGCTTCTACTCAAAAACAGTTTTTCCATATTTTTTGGAGATCAGAAACATGTTGAAACAGAAGGAAACATGAGGGGCGTCCTCTAGAGTGTTTGTGCAGTACAGACGAGATTTCAACACTTCAGCATAATATGTGAGTTACAGGTCTCCCCCATCCTAAGGTGTTCTGAACCTATGTGCTTTAGGATATCTTCAAAGCTGGACACTACAGTAAAAATAGAAATACAAGAGTAGCTGGAAAAGGGAACAAGGAGAAAAAAGCTTAAACTCCATGGCAAAGGAGTGCTTGGTAGAAGACAAGTGCCTGTACATGCATTGATTACTGAAGTTACAGAAAATCAGAGAAAACTTCCAGGACTTCATTTGTTTTCCTATACTGTGGCACATCATGTAATTTGAAGCAATTTAGGCTATCAGGCCATCTGTATGGCACAGGAAGACATGACAAAGGACTCAGGAGGATCTCATAACCTCCTGGAACAAACGCTCTTGGAACTCTAGATTTACACTCACTAGAACAGAAATTTAGACACCGCATTTACTTGAAAACGCTGACATGCAGTAAACACTGATACATAGTAGACCTCTGAATTTGGACACCCAATGCACTGATGTCTATTGGTGTTTGTGATACATAAAATGTCCAAGAATACCCTAAAGAACACTCCTGAAAGACACAGGATACCCGTGTCATAGTTTGTCATGTCTGTCAGCTCAGCTGGGATGTTTAGGATACTCCAGAGTTTCTCAAAACACACTGTGGACAGCTGAATGTCATTTCTCAATGTCAAGCTGAATACCACCCTCAATAAGTTTAATTACTTTAAGGGTGACATAGTGCTAGAAAGTAAGCAGCTTGAGCTGCTCTTGGAAACTCAGGAGGAGGTTTAGGCACCTGAGGCTCTACCCATTGCTGTTCTGCTAAAAGAAGATGGAACAAGGGGATCAATGCTGATGCCCTCTGTCTCGTTAGTGTCCAGTTTCATTCTGATTTTCAGTAAGCTATTTGGGTCAGTCTTCTACAGCAGTGAATTTCACAAGTTAACTATATTTTGCTCAAAATAATGTTTTCTTTCCTGCAGGAGTAAGATAGTGTTGCAGCTGGAACACTGGAGTTGAAGTAGAAAGAGGGCTCTATTTCAGGCACCTCCTCAGACAAGTCATTTACTCAATTTCTGTATGAGTGTCTCTAACAGAAATACAAGCACAGCAGTGCTTGCTTATTTCACAGAGTCACTTAATGCTCTTTCTGTAAAAAGACCAATGCATGGGCTTATGTTTAATCCCAACAGGGAAATTCATCTGCTTAAAGTTCAAAAGGTTATTTGGTCATCATAGAAAGACCTTAAGTTTACCTTTTTAAAATTTTTATTCTATGTACTCTAAAGGATGTTAGGAGTAGATTTTACATTGCACTGTATATTTATTGTATTATAAATTCAAATAGGATTTAAGAGAAAAATAATATTGTATCTTATTCCACTTTATTTTGAAAACTGTGTTTTGCAGTACAGTGCTTATTAAATAGAAACACTACTATCTTCCTTCTGTACAGTGCTTGCTAATGTACACTGTTGTCCACTACATTGAAGGTGGAGAAGGTTTGCAAATTCTCCAGCATAAGCAACTAAGTGTTCAGTTAACATAAGAAACACTCAGAGTAAAAAAAAAAAAAAAAAAATTGCATATATATATATATATATATATCTCAAAAAACAACTCACTGTCCATGGCCTCATAAAGTGGCATGAAAAGAGATAAATAAAAATGGGGGGACACATTTTTACAAGTTTAAAAAATATTTCTTATTCTTTCATAGAATAGAAAAACATGCTGAAATAATCACCATAAAGTCTCCAAAAATATTCTGTTTACTTTACATTTTTCTTAGGCTGGATGTGGTCAAGTCCCTTAAAAATCCATCCAGTGCCATATAACATTGTGTGTATGTAATAGTTCCTAAATAGCAAAGTAACTTTTATTTACAGAATAGCAAATTTATACTTTCAATCAAACAGAAAAGCAGTAATGACATACGATTTGTTCAAAAGCAGAGGGAAAAGCACAGCCATAAGTATATGGAGTCAAGTTAACAAAATGTATAAAAAACTGAAAATACACTTGTGAAGTAGATTAAATAATCAAATCCAGATTTTAGTTATAACAGTTTAAACAAATTTTGCAAGTATCAGTGTATACATTTAAGCTATAGTTTGGCTATTGTGTGGAGTGCTTTTAGACCATATTAATAGAAATATTAGATATTCAAATGTTGTACACATCTCATGGAGGCCTCGGCTGTTTTCTGGTTGCTTGTTGTGCATCTATATGGTTCTAAAAAGCTTATATTATGAGACAGGTTTGTCTTTTTTTGATGTGCTGGATAGAATTACCACACACAAGCAATTTCACAGAATCACGAAATCACAGAATATTAGCGATTGGAAGGGACCTCAAAAGACCATCTATTCCAATGACCCTGCTGGAACAGGAACACCCAGATAATGTTACACAGGAAGGTGTCCAGGCGGGTGTGGAATGTCTCCAGAGAAGGAGACTCCGCAACCTCCCTGGGCAGCCTGTTCCAGTGCTCCGTCACCCTCACCATGAAGAAGTTTCTTCTCATATTTAAGTGGAACCTCCTCTGTTCCAGTTTGTACCCATTGTCCGTTGTTCTATCATTGGTTGCCACCGAGAAGAGCCTGGCTCCATCCTCGTGACACTCATCCTTTACATATTTATAAACATTAATGAGGTCACCCCTCAGTTTCCTCTTCTCCAAGCTAAAGAGCCCCAGCTCCCTCAGCCTTTCCTCATAAGAGAGATGCTTCACTCCCTGAATCATCTTTGTGGCCCTGCGCTGGACTCTCTCCAGCAGTTCCCTGTCCTTCTTGAACTGAGGGGCCCAGAACTGGACACAATATTCCAGATGAGGTCTCACAAGGGCAGAGTAGAGGGAAGTTAACATACACTAATACACATACACTAATACCTTCATATGAGATAAAGAACATGGATGTTCCTTGTCTATATTTCTGTATGTTTTAGCATTCAAGCCTCTGGCAGGAAAATAAAGGAATGGCTTAAAAATTAGAGAACTACAAGTCATAAAAAGATGTGAAATTATGCAAAAACTGAAGTATTACTAGGTTGATGCAAAAGTAATTGTGGTTTTTGCATTGTTGAAATTTGCCATTTGATATCAGAATACATTCTTAAATAAGTGGTTATGTTATACATTATTTTAATGTGCTTTTCTCACTTTATGGGTTTTTTTGGTTACTGACTTATTACTTGCTGTTTATGTTTATTTTAGACTTTTTAATGTTATTATATATATATTATATATTTATACTTATTTTAGAAATGGTGTTAGACAAAAAGCAAATTCAAGCTATTATCTTATTTGAGTTCAAAATGGATTGTACAACAGCGGAGACAACTCACAACATCAACAACGCATTTGCTCCAGGAACTGCTAACGAATGTACAGTGCAGTGGTGGTTCAAGAAAGTTTGCAAAGGAGACAAGAGGCTTGAAGATGGGTAGCATAGTGGCCAGCCATCAGAAGTTGACGATGACCAACTGAGAAGTTGATCTTCTTACAACTACATGAAAAGTTGCTGAAGAACTCAATGTCAACCATTCTATGGTCATTCGGCATTTAAAGCAAATTAGAAAGATGAAAAAGTAGATGCCTCACGAACTGACCAAAAATCAAAAACATTGTCATTTTGAAGTGTTGTCTTCTATGAAACAACAATGAACCATTTCTTGATGGGATTGTAATGTGCTATGAAAAGTGGAATTTATATGACAACCAGCAAAGACTAGCTCAGTGCTTGGATCAAGAAGAACTTCTAAAGCACTTCTCAAAGCCCAACGTGCATCCAAAAAAGGCCATGGTCACTATTTGGTGGTCTGCTGCCGGTCTGATCCACTACAGCTTTCTGAATCCTGGTGAAACCATTCCATCTGAGAAGTCCACTCAGCAAATCAATGAGATGCACTGAAAACTGCAACACCTGCAGCCGTCATCGGTCGACAGAAAGGGCCCAGTTCTTCTCCACAGTAACAACTGACCACACGTTGCACAACCAAGGCTTCCAAAGTCGAATGAATTGGGCCACGAAGTTTTGCCTCATCAGACATATTCACCTGACCTCTTGACAACTGGCTACTACTTCTTCAAGCATCTTGACAACTTTTTGCAGGGAAAATGCTTCCACAACCAGTAGGAGGCAGAAAATGCTTTCCAAGAGTTCGTTGAATCCCGAAGCATGGATTTTTATGCTACAGGAATAAACAAACATTTCTCATTGGCAAAACTGTGCTGATTGTAATGGTTCCTATTTTGATTAATAAAGATGTGTTTGAGCATAGTTATAATGATTTAAAATTCACAGTCCAAAACTGCAATTACTTTTGCAGCAACCTAATGTTGTCCAAATTAAATACACTCTGTCTCTAACCAGACCTGCAAGGGAGTGTCTAAGATGTGTGGTAAATTGTCTAACGATTTTGAAAAAAAATGTAGAAAAGCTGGCTATTACTACTAAGTGAATTATTTGTGATATTAAAGAGATTGATATGCTAAGAATTCTATGACTGCCAAATAAATGATAAAAAATATCAGGGGCTGAATAATAGATTTTATTGTTAAAACCAAGAGAGAGCAGGAAGAGAAGCAAAATAAAATCACAGATCTGGTAGGTTCAGCATGAATCATTTCCAAAACTTATCCAAAATAAATATTCTCCTCAATAGTGGTGTCCTGGTTTTGTTAAAAACCAAGTTTCTCTTTTAGTGAATTTCCCTGTCAGCTAAAGCCTTCTAAATAACTGCAGTTTTCCTGAAAGCTGGATACATGTTTTGGTAGACATAGCAATGGAATGCGAGGTCATTGATAAGGATGGATGCACATCTCGCGAGAGCAGTGAACTGAAACAGGTGACCAAAAAACTGAACAACTAAAGTATTCCATCCCATTCACATGATACTTCATATAAAAGTGGGGGATCATGAGGATCTCGTCCCTTTTCCTTATGGCCAACATTGGGAGAGGATCTTGCGAGTTGTCCCTGCGAACTGAGGCCTAGTGACAGACTGAATCCAGCCCCAGTTGGCTGGAGAGTCCGGTCCCGGACTTCGGATGCCGGCCCTACATCTGCTGGAGCAGTTGCCGGGACTTTCAAGATTGGTTTTGTATATTTTGTATTATTTTCTCTATTTTTATTGGTAGTATTAGTAAAACATTTTTAATTTTTCCAACTCTCTTCTCTCTGTCCTTCTTTCCCTCCCAATTGCCTGTCCTTAGTGGGAAAGGGGGAGAGGGAGGGGCTGAAGGGGGAAAAGCGGGGAGAGGAGGTTAACAATACATCTGCCATGGTTTATTGTCACCCCGCAATCAAACCATGACAAGTGATGGAACACCTTATCTTTGGTGCCATCTTAAGACATATCAAGGATAAGAGGGTCATCAGAGGCAGTCAACATGGCTTCACCAAGGGGAAGTCATGCTTGACCAACCTCATAGCCTTTTATGAAGACATAACAAGGTGGATTGACGATGGCAGAGCGGTGGATGTGGTCTACCTTGACTTCAGTAAAGCATTTGACACTGTCTCCCACAGCATCCCTACCGCTAAACTGAGGAAGTGTGGACTGGACGATCGGGTGGTGAGGTGAACTGTGAACTGACTTAAGGGAAGAAGCCAGAGAGTGGTGGTCAATGGGGCAGAGTCTGGTTGGAGGCCTGTATCTAGTGAAGTCCCTCAAGGGTCAGTACTGGGACCAGTATTATTCAATATATTCATCAACGACACGGATGAGGGAATAGAGTGTACTATCAGCAAGTTTGCTGATGACACCAAGCTGGGAGGAGTGGCTGACACGCCAGAAGGCTGTGCTGCCATCTAGTGAGATGTGGACAGGCTGGAGAGTTGGGCAGGGAAAAATTTCATGAAATATAACAAGGGAAAATGTAGAGTCTTACATCTAGGCAGGAACAACCCCAGGTTCCAGTATAGATTGTGGAATGACCTATTAGAGAGCAGTGTAGGGGAAAGGGACCTGGGGGTCCTGGTGGACAGCAGGATGACCATGAGCCAGCACTGTGCCCTTGCGGCCAAGAAGGCCAATGGCATCCTGGGGTGTATTAGAAGCGGGGTGGTTAGTAGGTAGAGAGAGGTTCTCCTTCCCCTCTACTCTGCCCTGGTGAGACCTCATCTAGGTGTTCCTGCTCTGGCAGGGGGATTGGACTAGATGATCTTTTGAGGTCCCTTCCAATCCCTAACATTCTGTGATTCTGTGGTTATAGGATTAAAAAACTTCCCCAAAAATGAATCCTGTGCTGTTATAAGAAAAGACTGATAAAGAATTAAGTTGTTACTTTAGTGCATTGATTTGTGGAATAAAGTTAACATTCCATTTCCAAAAGCTGTAAGAAAAGCAAAACAAATAAAAGGGCAGTTTTTCCAACTACCTCATTACATATTGTTGTTATGTGTGGAAGAAGTTGTTTATGTTATTTAGCCAACTGTCAGCGCTATATTGCTATCATTTAAAAGTTAACAAATGCTCTATAATGTAAACTGGGCACAAAGTTCTCATCAGCCCACAAGCCAGCTGCATTTTCTATCCTTAGATTTTCAGTATCTGTAGAGCACTGAGAAACTGGATCAATATTTATTCTCCTTTCTGTTAACAATCTCTATCGGTTTCCAGTAGGACCCAATCTAGGCTTAATATTTTTGTTAATGTTTTCTTTTCGATATTGAAATACACAAACTTATATTTGTACATACATTTTAAAAACTATAATCCCTGATCAAGGTAAGAAACCACACCACTCATATTGAAAGCTTCGTCTGTAGTAACAGAAGTGCCTTGAAATTCCAGCTGAAGGCCAGCTTAACTTTTTGTATGTCACCTCAGCCTGAATAACTGGACAGGGCTAATGTAAGCAAAGCAGAACACAAAGACTTCTGCTGTGTTACTTACCTATAAATGGGAGCAGCCTTGGTGATTTACAATTGAAAAAAAATCTGCTTGTCTTGAAGTGTTTGGATGACTTAATAAGGCTTATGTCATTTAGATAGAGTGACTTCATTGCTTATGATGTGCAAAAAATAAAGTAATAAAAATAAATATGTTATTTTATTATTTTATCTTTTTTTTCTTTACTTTGGATACAGATAGAGCAGTATCTGTGAGGTTAAAGCCCATTATTTTTACTTATCTTGACAGACTTAGAACCCAAAGTAATAAATGGGACACTTTGAAGTATGAGTTAGTACATGTAGATGTGCACTTGGTGGTATCTTACTTTCATAAATTATACAATAATTTGGGGGGAGCGAAATATTCATTTATGATAATGATGATGAAATACATTACTGTAGTCAAAAATTACTCCCCTTCAAGAGACAAATTATGAACTTTTATGGAACTCTGATGTTGATGTGTTAAAGAACTGATACTTGCCAGAAATTTAATATCATATACTTAGCAAATAATCTTCCAGAGCCCTACAGCTGTATATGAACATGTTCATTTACCCATCCCGGACCCTGATGACTTTTCTGGGACTCTACCTAGACAGCACTTATTGTAGCACTAAATTATTTTGCTTTTTCCCCCAAACACAATTATCAAGATTATGTTACAAACATATATTTTATTATGAATAATATAGATTAATTTTTAGATTTAAAGGTTAAATAATAGATATAAGGAAGCTAGGACCTTATGGGTGGAACATGGAGCATGTATACTTGGGATCTATTTGAGATCATTATAGGAATTTCACAGTAATGCATTTGAATATTATGATAGAAATGAAAATAATAATTAAATAATATTTAAACATTTCTAGATGCATCTTCATTTTGAGTAGATATTCTTCTAAAATTACACTGGATTTTTGCTTATCCAACTCTGCAAAAACGTGCAATTATGAAAAGAAAGAGACACACTTTTTATAGATATATGTTAATAATGTAGATTAAACCTGACTGAAAATATGGCTTTGAGAGGGGAGGCAAATATTAAAAAAAGCAATCCATTCTTCTTACTAACTAAAGAGAAAAATTACTATTGCTGAGCAAACGTATTCAACAGCTAATAGCAAGACCACGGTTAGCATAACAATTTTATATTATTGGCTGAAATAGATAAGGGTTAGTAGAGACATCCTTGTATTTTCTTATTCCAGAGCATAAATGCTACTTTTATGCATTAAAACTCGAAAGAAGCTAAATAATAATGTTTCAGGCTAATCATCAAATTCTCTTATTAATCGAAAGGCATTAAGTAACATGTGTAGTTTAGAAACTAGAATCTTTAAAATATTGAACTGAGCTTTTATCTACATTGTTTCTAGTTCTCCATAAATATAAGTAAGTCGTTAGTAGTGTAATATCTCATACAAGGTCCATAAGGTTCATTATTTGCTATAACCTGCTAAATAAACTGTTGCAAAACTTATTTAAACACACATTCACATGATAGACTGCTGTAATGATCCATGGCAACATATATGCATCCCACACAGTGATCTTTTGAGCTACCCTAATTCATCATGGGGAACAGAATGTGTAACTTTCTGCTTCAGAAAATATAGACCATTAATATTTCAGTTAAAAGAGAATACCCTCAATTTCTAGTGTTCACCATCTTAGAAGGCTGTGGTCTAACACATCATAATAGGACACACTTAGAAGATTTTTCTTTGTCAACAACACATTAAAACCTCTGAAACAAAGCCTTTTGAACAGTGATTGGTTACAAAAACTCTGTACTAGCAAATGTGTAAATCTATGTGATGAATAAGAAGGATAAAAAGTGAACTATTAAAATGTGTTCGGATGCACATTCTAACCTCCTCTATTTATCTTGATCTTGATAACACCTGGGATGTCCATTAGGAGTTGAAGCTCTCCTAGATGTTCCATTTTGTTATTGACTATGTAAGTGAGTTACTTTATCCAGTTAGTTTTTCCAGTCTCAAATATTTAAAGTTATAATGAAACACTCCATTTGCTTTTGAAAATCTCTGGAAGCACCATTTTTTCATATAATCAGAGAATCATAGAATGTCCTGAGTTGGAAGGGACCCACAAGGATCATCAAGTCTAACTCCTGTCCCTGCATGTGACAACCCACAGTTCACACCATGTGTCTAAGGGTGTTGTCCAGTCTCTTTTTGAACACTGTCAGGCTTGGAGACGTGACTGCCTCCCTGGGGAGCATGTTCCAGTGCTCCACCACCCTCTGGGGCAAGAACCTTTTCCTAGTGTCTAGCCTAAGCCTCCTCTGGCACATCTTCCTGCCATTCCCTTGTGTTCTGTCGTTGGTCACTAAAGAGAAAAGATTGGTGCCTGCTCCTTCTCCACTGCTTGTGAGGAAGTTGTAGACTGTGATGAGGTCTCCTCTTAGTCTCCTCTTCTCCAGACTGAACAAACCAAGTGACTTTAGCTGCTCCTCATAGGGTTTCCTTTCCAAACCCCTCACCAACTTCATGACCCTCTT
Source organism: Caloenas nicobarica (assembly GCF_036013445.1). Classification (NCBI taxonomy): domain Eukaryota; kingdom Metazoa; phylum Chordata; class Aves; order Columbiformes; family Columbidae; genus Caloenas; species Caloenas nicobarica. The sequence continues at coordinate 180,398,417 of NC_088245.1, forward strand.
CTAGACACTTTCTAGTAGTTTTCTCCCCTGTCACTTGTTTTAGGCAACTCCATCCTAAACAAGGATGTTTCTGTGTAGAAGTAGAACAAAAAATAGTTTAAGCAAGTGAAAAACACCGATCCCTCTCATCGTTCTTATTTCCACATTCACAGCTGACCTCCATGTACATTATATCCCCATTTTCTTATAGATGTCTCAGCAGCATCATGGCACCATTATCATTCATGTTTTAGACTGGCAGCCCTAGAACTCTGTGTGTGTGTATCTATGAAATTTTCCCCCTTGGTGAATATGAAATTTTTGAAGCAACACATTCAAATGAGACTGAATTGTAAGACTCTTGCTCAAAACCCATCCACCCTGTCTGGTTTAATCTCAAATATAAAACCACAATGGAATAAATCAAGCTTATCTGTAGAGCTCTTCTTTCAAGTGATGTTTTTGAATCCAAAATAAAAGTGCTGGAGCAACACCTGTCTTCATAGGAGGCAGAAGGCATGTCTATATGCAACCCTACTACTTAATGTGACTTCCCTGGTACACCGAGAGAATTTTACTGTTTCTTTATCAAGTTCTACTTCCCCATCTTGTCTCCTAGCACCCAGCCACTCATTTCTGATGCAACTCCAGTGATGGTATTTTTTTCTACAGAACAATGTGGAAGGAATATGAAGTGGAATTCAGTCAGAGATTACGAGCACTGCGAATACATGGGAAATGTTCCTGTATTCTATATTTTTAAATCCTTAATTAAACTAAAGGATCATTTACAAAACCCATTTATTCTATTATTTCTATCCTTTGCTCAACAGTTTACTATACATTCTTCAGTACTCAACTATTTCTATTCCTACTGTTCATTTAAATGTTAAAAAGACAGATTCATTTCAGCTGCAGAAGCTGTTCAAATACCATAAATTACCTGACTTAATGCAAAGAAGCTCAGAGCTTAGAAAGAAGCTCATCATGCTATGCATGCATGACCCCACTTCAAGTATTAAGCTGGCCTCTAAACAATGACCATTCTTTGTTGCAACATTGAGGTTTAACTAGATGAGATGTGGGCCCCACTTCTGATCCCATTAAAGTCAGTGGGACTTCATTCTTAGCAGGATTTGGATATAATTGTAATTACTTTCATTTTTCATAAAACTTGCCTATTTTTTCTTCAATCTCTTCATATAGCTATATCTGTTTCAAAGGTCATGTCAGAGCAACGAATATAAAAGAGTCAAAGAAAAATAGAGAAAGGCCCTGTTCTTGCTCATTTTGGTATTCTTCAAAGTGACATGGCTAAATATCTCAGGAGGGATTTCTGGGATATGCTTGGACATGAGTTAACATTGTACATTGCTAATAGAAACTGAAATAAAAACGACTCTTGAGAACCAGGGGACTTGGGCCTAGACCTGCCAAAATTAGGTCTCTCATTTAAAAATTCTGCTTGTCTGTGATGCAGTCACAGGAAAGACTTCATTATGTAGTAGAATCAGATAAAAGTACCAAGTTTGACAAGCTTATTAAAACTCTTAAATATTTTGTTTAAATAACTATTCATTAAAGAAACTTGCCACCTTATAAAACAGTTTATTTCTTGAAAGTCAGAATATAAATACTATGATGGAGTACTAAAATTGAGGGCCTAGCTTATAGACTAATTAGTGTTTTTTGTCAACAATCCAGATTGATATCTCTTGGCTAATTTCTCTTTCTTATATAATTTTAAAGAGTAAAATTTCTAAAGGTACTGAATCCTTCCCCACAGTTTCAACACTGCATGTATATCCTTCAAAAACGTGGCCAGTGATATCTATCAATGTATTTGGTGAGGTTCTGATCTTGTAAACAATTCACTGTACGCAGGTTGCTGAATGCGTTAGCAGTCCCAGTTAAATAACTCTAATTCTGCATGAATACAGATTTGGGTCAGTTGGAAGACTGGGGCACGAGAAAATTGCACATTTGTAAACATAGCTGTGCCAGTGCTTGAAAGGCTTTTGTACAGTGACAAAAAATCATATTGTTTCTGGTGTGCCTGTGACACTGCATGTGATACCTATTAGAAACTGATGATATTAATATTCTAATGTAATAATACTTCAATATATAATAATATTACAAATATCATAACATTTTCATTCCTTTAATGATTAGTCATGCAATTTGGTGTCCATCCTTCATGCTTGATTCTGATCTTTAGCTTGGGGAAGTCTGTATCTGTAAATTCTTTACATTGAATATTTTTACAGGAAAACTAACTTTTGTGTTTTAATTTAAAACCACAATTAAGTATCATGAATTCCTTTTTCCAAAGTGAAACCAAAGTCAGTATGTTGAAAACAAGCTTTTGTTCACAGTAGAGAAACAGCTATTTTGGGGATACGGAAACAATCAACCAACCATATAACCTCCAAATCCCACTATTTTAAACTGACAGAAATATCACCTCTTGTGAACTTCTAACCAGTGACAATCTGCTCCTTCGACATTCTTATAGAAATTGATCTGTTTGTGATTTAGAGGTTTTAAAGCATGCAAAATTGATCACATCCTTTTGAAAGATGTACCAGGGGTTAACTGCTTTTAAAACTAAAAATATTTTTTAGTGCTGATGAGTTGACTTTAACCATGGCAGCACTGCACATAGCTACGCAGGTCAGGACATGGGAAAGATTTTGTTTATACACTAATTCATTACCTGTTCATCTTGGATATATTACAAAAAAACTGGCCTTTGACTTTATTACTCATTTTGGAATATATGAGTTTGTGCACTAAATTTCTTAACACCAAGTGAATGACAAAACCTTGAAGTTATTTATTATTCATTAATAGTAATAAATAGTGTTAATCATATTGCACTTTTTAATTTAGCCCTCTTTTAAAAACATAGGTACAGAATGACAGCTGAACAGAAGAGGCTGGCTAAGATTTCTCTTTTTCTGTGGTTGTTCCCATAGCTCTAATCTATTTTTAGTAGAACCAAAAACTTAATAGAAAACATTTAACCAGCTGGGGTTGTATCCTGCAACAATAATCAATATATAATTTTTTTCTTCAAATAATATAACTTTCTTGATTTGAAGAAAAAAAAAAGAGTTGCAAAATGGTAAAAATAACTCAAATGCTAATGAACTACAGAATTCTGAGCAGTCATAATAGATTCTTAAAGAACTCCAAAATATCTCTGACTCCTTCAGAATGAGGTATAACTGGAGAAAGGCCCTTCCAATATTAGTCAGGGTGTAGTGGTAGAAGATCGGTAATGATCTTTCTGTATTAGGTATTCTGGAAATCAAAATTTAAAACCTTTTAGTGCAAGACATGTAGCTACATCCTTCAAAAATCCTAAGGTCTCGGTCCATATTGGGTTCTTAAAACAGCATAGATCAAAAAGGTGAGGATCTGCAAAGCAAAACTTTTGATGTAAATGATCTAAAACCCAAATGTATCAGTTTGATTAGCTCTAGTCTATGCAAGGAAAAGATGCGAGAACAGAATTTGTTCATTCTTAAGAAATGAAAACTAGGGGAAACCTCATTGTTGTTTTCAACTATTTAATGAGAGTATAGAAAAGATGGAGACAAATCCTGCAGAGAGATTAATAGTAGTAGGGCAGGAGGCAGCAGACACAAGATACAATACAACTAATTCTGATTAGTTATTAAGGATTTTTTTTTTTCTTTCTGCCCCCCTGCCCCTCAACAAAGGTGGTCCTATACTTCAACAGATTTGGATCTCCATCCTTGGAGACATTCATCGAACAAGGCACTGAGCAACCTAATCTAAATTGGTCCTACTTTAAGCAGGAGCCTGGACCAGATGACACCCAGAGGTCACCTCATGCTGCATCATACTATGATTCTAGCTACGTTTGAGGGACTCAATGACCATTTCTAACCTCAGTGCATTAACTGTGCTCCTGGAATGAACTTTCATGTTTAGTTTCGTCTGAAAATCAATCCTGTTCATGATTGTTAGAGTGCTCTACTGTAAGAACCAGACTAGAAAAAAAACAGAAATAATTGGAATACTCATTTCAGCAATATACACTTGATGTGCATTAAAACGTTGATGTCACTGCACCCTGGATGAACCTTGAGAAGGAAGCTGGACATATAAAAAAATACCACATAAGCAGACCAGAAGCTGTGACACTTACAAATTTTAAATGTGTTAATCAAGGTATAGTTCCTTCCCCTCTACTCTGCCTTGGTGAGACCTCATCTGGAATATTGTGTCCAGTTCTGGGCCCCTCAGTTCAAGAAGGACAGGGAACTGCTGGAGAGAGTCCAGCGCAGGGCAACAAATATGATTCAGGGAGTGGAGCATCTCCCTTATGAGGAAAGGCTGAGGGAGCTGGGGCTCTTTAGCTTGGAGAAGAGGAGACTGAGGAGTGACCTCACTAATGTTTATAAATATATAAAGGGTGGGTGTCACGAGGATGGAGCCAGGCTCTTCTTGGTGACAACCAACAGTAAGACAAGGGGTAATGGGTTCAAGCTGGAACACAAGAGGTTCCGCTGAAATTTGAGAAGAAACTTCTTCATGGTGAGGGTGATGGAACACTGGAACAGGCTGCCCAGGGAGGCTGTGGATTCTCCTTCTCTGGAGACATTCCACACCCGCCTGGACGCCTTCCTGTGTAACCTCATCTAGGTGTTCCTGCTCCGGCAGGGGGATTGGACTAGATGATCTTTCGAGGTCCCTTCCAATCCCTAACATTCTGTGATTCTGTGATTCTGTGATAGTTGATCTTAGCTTATCTTGGACCTATATATAAATGTACTAAAATAGCATAACTAACACTGCATATGTAGTTTGTAATATCTGTGTGTCAGATACGATGTATAAGCCTTTGGCAGAACCATGCAAGTGATTTGACTTCTCAAGTGGCAAAGAAAGAGATGTATGGTCAAATGAAAGAGACTGTCAAGTGTTAAGATGTTCCTTCTTAAGTGTTAAAACATCACCAAAGGACAAGATGAATACAAGGAAAATGAGAATGAGCAGAACATCCTTCCAAATACATTAGGATATTGACTGACTAAACCACAAAGAGGGTAAGCATTATCAGATGAGCCCTCTCTTTATTTATTTTTTTTTTTTTTTCAGTGTTGGGAGGAGTAGCAGTATAAAAACAACAGATGTAAGTAAGGAAAAACAGAGGAGATAGAAGACATGGCCAGTTCAGTTCTGGCTTTTCTCATTAATGAGTTCTCAAGTCTGATCACCCTGACTTTGGTGACCACAGACCACAAAGGACTGTAGTCATCAGCACCAACTATGCAGCATCACCTCCGTGGCATTTTGTACTCACAGGTAATTAGAGATGTTAAAGACTTATAATTTAATCTGCATTGTAATGATTATTAATGACATGTAAGAATTAATTATTGGCATGAAGGGTGCTGTTAAAGGATGAATTTACTAAAGTTCTGTTTAAAAGGTTAAAACTGGCCTGACTTGCCATCCTCCTCAAGATTCTGTCACAATGATCTCTAGTTCCTTAATTTGTATGACACACAGACACACACTTAGTTACAATAATCATTAGAATAGAATGGTACCTTATAATTAGTTTTCCTAAAGTTTTACGTTTCTCAGAAAAGATACAATTACAGTGAGTTACAGTAGCAACCCCTGCTACTTAGTATTTGAAATAAGAAGTCAGAAAAAAGATTTATCTTTCAGCCTTCCTACCTAATTAGTACCTCTTGTGCCCAAGCCCATAATATACCCCTAGCTTGTACATGTGTACCATGGAACACATGAATACCACTGCATTTAACAAAAAATAATTTCCTACTGGAAATTTATCCCAGCAAGTAAACTTTTGGTAAGTCTCAGAAATTCCTAACCTTTCATAAAAAGTTATTAGATTCTCAAGAAATATCATTGATTTTAGCCTAGTAAACTATGTAGACTTGTCCCTACAACGATTTTATCCCCTTTAAGAAAGACTTAATACATTTTTACTCTAGTCCACATATCAAAACAGAAAGCCTTTCAGAATCTACACATAAAACATGGGCGTGCTTTGCAATCTTTACATGACTGTACAGTTAATTTTAGACAAAAGGGGGAAAAAAAAAGATACATCCCTTGCAGACAGCTAGATAATCTGACCATTGACCTAATTGATTCATATTTTCAGATATAAAACTAACCATTCCCTTCACTGGAAATAAGAAATTTGATCTTTAAAACAGCGTTAGCAATTTACAGACACTAACTTACTTAATCATTAACTGTTTGGTTTTCATGGAGACAAACATGTCTAAGAAAAAAAAAAAGCCAAATTAAAACAAAACAAAACAAAAAACCACAAACAAACAAACAAAAACAGAGAAAAAGAACAAAACTAAGCAGTAAAAATTACCTAAAAAAAAATCTTTAGGGATCATGGATCATATATATGACCTTCAAAACCTGCAAGATGATTTATGCCTTTAGATATTTTCAGTACTGCTTTGGACATGATCTGAACCTTTAGATGTAAGTGCAGTAAGTCATTGAACATGGCGTAATGAACTTCTGCAATTAAACATGTTTTGTTGTGACTCAGCATCATATGTAATCAGAGCTTCCATCAATTTAACAGAGCATAGCTACCACTTACAGAAAGGAAGCAAGATGTTAGTGAGGGGCAAATATTAGCTTTTATTTCACAGTTCACTATTAAAATAATATGGGATTTTTGGTTTACCAGTTCTAGTTTTTTGGTTGGTTGGTTGGTTGTTTTTTTTTCTAGAATTGCTGTGCTAGAGTTAGACTTTGTGCAAAACCTGAGTAAACAGCTTTATATGTTTATATGGGTGAGAGAAACAGAAAGATAGGGAAAATGGAAAAATTAATGTAAAGAAAACATAGTACTTTGCTTCCATCTCACTCTTTAATTTGTTGAGCATTAATATAATATTTCAAACACCTGCTAAATATTTCAGTTAATGTTCTTCTTATATAAACCAATTCAAATCTTAAACCAAAATTATATTGTAACAGTAATCTTTAAATTGATTATTAATAAAGATATTTGGTGGATTTATTAACCTAAAATGATGTAAAATATAAAAATAATTAAATAAATATATTCCAACACAGCTCGATAGGTTACTGTAGAAGTATTGTTCTTGATAATTTGACTCTGCCACAACATTTGGCTCCATATTTTTAGTGCATATTCAAGGTAAGCAAGAACAGTATAATGTGTAAAGTTATGACTTAATTTTGAAATACATTTAGAAACATAGAAACTGTAACCTGAGTGGCATGAAATGCCCATCCAGACCAGTATTCTGTCAGTAGCAGAGTTCAAATACTTAGTAAAAGAACATAAGAACATCAGAAAAGAATAAAAGATCAAGGCAAGTGTTGGGTGGTTGTTTCCCAGAACACCTTTCCAGCAGCTCATTATGTTTGTGTTTAACAGGTGTCGCTTTTATTCTATGATTTTGCCAAATTCCTTTCTGAGTCCACATAAACTTTTAGTACCTACAGTTTTGAGCTCTTTAATTTAACTACACACTGTACATGGAAGAACCCATTTCTGTACCTTTTGAACATGCCACCTGTCATATTCCTTTGGTATCCACTACTTGTTTTAAAGGAAGTGAGCAACTTTTCTCTATTCACCGCCTCCATAACATTCATAGCTTTATAGACATACCTTAATAGTCTGTTACACTGCCTCCCCACCCTCACAGTGAGGAATTTCTTCCTTTAATCTAATCTAAATCTACACTCTTTCAGTTTAAATCCATTACCCCTTATGGTATCACTACATACCATTGTAAAAAGTCCCTCTCTTGCTTTCTTTTAAGTCCCCTTTAAGCACTGGAAGGCTGCTAGGAGGTCTTCCTGGCACTTTTTCTTCTCCAGGCTGAGCAACCCCAGCTCTCAGCCTGTCTTCATAGGAGAGGTGGCCTCTGATCATCATTATGGCCCTCTTCTGGGCTTGCTCCAACGGGTCCATGTTCCTCTCATAATGAGGGACCCAAAGTTGAACTCCAGGCCTCACGAGAGTGGAACAGAGGAGAAGAATCACCTCTCTCAAACTGCTGGTCATGCTGCTTCTGATGCAGCCCAGGATGCAGCTGGCCTTCTGGGCTGCAAGCACTCATTGCTGGGTCATGATGAGCTTCTTATCAACCAACACCTCCAAGTCCTTCTCCTCAGAGCTGCTGTTCTCTGCCCAACCTGTATTTGTTCTTGGGGTGGCCCCGACTCATATGCAGGACGTTGCACTTGGCCTTGTTGAACTTCATGAGGTTTGCACGTGCTCACCCCTCAAGCCTGTCGAGGTCCCTCTGAATGCCGTCTCTTCCCTCCAGCATGTTGACCACACCACACAGGTTAGTGTTGTCTGCAAACTTGCTGAAGGTGCACTCAATCCCACTGTCCATGTCACCAACAAATATGTTAAACGGCACCTGCCCCAATACCAACCCCTGAGGAACACCACTTGTCACTATAATAAAAAGACAATTTGAGATTTCAGTGCATAAAATAGGTATCTATAAAAGTTAGATGGTTAGTACTGCTTTTTGAAACTGCAGGCTTTTCTTTATTATCGTTATGTTCTACTAAACAATACTTTATATACCCCAGAATGGACCAGCACTAGTTAGGAATCTATATCATTCTATTAATAGAGGTGGAATCATACCAGAAGAACCTTCTGGTCTCTTTTTCTTTCTTTTTCTTTTTTTTTTTTTTCTCTCAGCCCTAACCTATTACCTTTTCTCCTTCTGGCTTTATGAATACTGAAGTCCTGGCTGAATAGGCAGGTCAGCAGGAAAATATTTCTTTCCGATATGTCTTGTGGCATGGTGGAGATTGTGTTCTACAGGCACTCACTTTTCTGGCTGAGGGGCAAATCCTTTAATCATGAGCTCATTATGCAAAAAAAAAAAAGTGGCCATCTCTACTTTTAATGAGCTTCAGTGCAATCATATTTGCGTTCATCATCCTTAGAATAGGACTAGTGATTCAGGCTGTACTGGAGATGCAATCAATGTCTAAGAATGTCTCTGACTAAATATAGATTGTAATCGAGTGTGAGAGTGTGACAGACTCCTCAGGAGGAGAAAGAAAAAAGAAAAAAAAAAAAAAATATGCAATAATATGTATCTTTAGTGGTGTCGAAGAACATTTTCACTTACCAAAGGAAGGACCTCTTGATTTTTGAATGCCTTCATTGTCTGGCAGGAAGTCTGAATTTCTGCCTGAGGTCTTAGGATCTCAGCTCTGACTATATTCCAATGTGAGAGAAATACAGGACATTTGGATTTATCCCTCTTATTTAAATGTAAATGCTCAGCCTAAAATGTGATATTTTTAATACCCCTTTGATACATGAACTTTAAGCTTTATGCTAATTAAATTAACCTTTGTCATTTTAATTAAATGCTATTAAAGATTTTTGAAATCCCTGTAAACCTCAATAGAAAGGAGTAAAATGACAATATGCAATCTAAAATAATCAGTGGATTATTTGAATGATGCAAAAATAAGAAAGGAGTTCAAATGGTTTTTCAAAGTAAAAAGACCTGCTGATAGTATGGTAAAATATTCAGTGCCTTGGAATATTTCTTTTGTGATTATCTAAGAGCTGATGCTTTCTTTACATATGTCAAGTACTCATATTGAAGGTAGTGTCAGGAAATAGTTTGTAGAAAAATTTAAAGAAAGAATAAAAATAAATCAGATATCACATGCTTTGCTTTTAAGACATTTCTTTGCTGGTTGTCTGTATGCACATCTATTGTGACAGCAGACTTTCTAGAGGAGTGATTATTCCTACGCATTCCTGCAACATCCAGAAAGAAAAAAAGATTCTCCCCTTGGCAGGAAATTCTAAGGGATTCTTTAAAAAAACATATAGCACACACAATAAAAAGTACTTAAATGTAGTAATTTAACTCTTACAGATCACAAGGCTTGCCCTTTTCATTTAATTCTTTCTATAAACAGTTAAAGTGGCAGGAACTTGCAAAGTACATTTCCACATGAAGGACTGGAACTTTCTCTGAAGAATTATAGAGCTTTCTCCATTAAGCCAAAATCATATCTGATTTGCATTCTGCATATCCAATTGAAGATGGCAAGATTAATAGATCTATATATGAAGAATAGATGAGTTAAATTTGTCCTATTGTTTAATATTCAGTTTGAAAAATATAAGAAGGTTGAATATTTAAATAAATTGGTTTCAGTGCACCTTTGCACAAAAGGAATGATCATAATGCAGCCACCAGCAGTATTTTTTGACTAGCCTGACTTACAATGATAATGAAAAGTATCCATACATCTAGTTTTACCCATCAAGAAGTTGGATTATAACAGTGGATTTGGCCTCTGAGGAAAGTAACATCAAACCAAATCAAATTAAGATCTAGTTTTGACCCTGGAGAACAGGTCTCCAGAATTCCATTAGTTGCCTTTACAGGGAACAAAGGTCTTTAGACTTTCCCTTTCCATCTTCTCTTGAGATCAGAACCTAACCATCACATACCTGTTTATCTTTCTTGCTGCTGATATGTCATCTCTTTTCACAACACTTTCTGTTTCCGCTCACCTCTTTCATTCCTTTTTCCAAGCCTGTTTTTCTCTAAAAGCAGTACGTATTATCCACCCTTTGAATTCCTTTCCTGAGTCTCACTTCCAACTATTTCTTTCCATATAACTGTCTTCTGTGCTTTCCAGCTTTTAATTTCCTATAATAATGATAAACACCTGAAAATACAGCAATAAGACATGTTAAATCATCTGAACATTTTTTTTTCTCATGGATGCTTTCAACAACGTGGTCTCAAGGTACATGTAGAGAAAGTCTGTGTTATGAAGAGAATTACTCTTGCACCTTTGTTTTGGAAGGTGGGTTATCGCACTATCCAGAAGCTGAACCATGAATGTGTCACGTCATCATGGAACCACATGACATTTACTTCGCATTGATTTCTGCAAGGCCGGGACAATAATCTGAGTTTCTTTTGGCGTAACAGTGAGTTTGTAATACTGTGAAATAGACAAATACAACTCTCCCTTCATTCAACTTTTCTTTTTGAATGTCTTTTTCATGTCTTAAACCAAATTTTTAAAAAATGTATATTTGTCAGGAAATATAAAGAAAAAAACCTTTTTTCAAATGGTTGAAAACTTTATCAAACACATTGTTATATTATCTGGATGAAGGGGCAGAGTGCACCTCAGCAAGTTTTTTGATGACACAAAACTGAGAGGAGTGGCTGATACACCAGAGGGTCATGCTGCCATACAGAGGGAGAAATGGGCCGACTGGAGGCCCACGCAGTTCAACAAGGAGAAGCATAAAGTCCTGTACCTGGGGAAGAACAACCCCGAGTACCATCTTTACACTTTACATACACTTTATATACATTTTACACATATCTGATGTATCTACAACAGTAGTGCCAGTTTCATAACATTAAAATAAAATCTCTCCTTTCACAGCACTTTTGACAATGTGTCTTGAGGTGGGAGACCTTGAGAAATGCACCTTGAGAACCAGATCCATAAATCAGCCCTACATGTGCAAACTGTAAAAGAAGATCTTTACCAGTACAGTGAATGAAGGGAACAGATAGTGAGGCACAAATCATTTTGGATTTGAACTGAAAAATGTGAAATGTAAGTAGAATGAAAGGAAAATATGAATTGAAAACTATTAATATCTTGTATTGTGTGCCTTTTCATATTAGCTGATTGCTAAAAACAGGGAAACAAGTGGCAGTGTGTCTCAAAAGAGAAGAATTCTACAATCAGAAGAAAAGAAAATCCCATGAAAAAGAAGGAGTAAAACATTAATAGTCCAGAGTTGAAAACTCTGTCTATTGAAACAAACAACTATTTGGAGGTCACTATTACTGAAGAAACATGAAGTACTACTAAGAATGTTTGGTTTCAACAAGATCAAATATCTGTCTCTTAAACCCTGTCCCAGAGTTATTTTAATGTAAATACTTAGTTGTTACTTTCCAGCTGCAGACCTATGAAGTCAGAAGTAAATCACGTTATTTTTGAGTCCTTTTGTCTATCGCTAAGTCCATCTTAGGCTACATCAGCTGAAAGTGGACAAATAATATATTTTAAACCAGTTATTTTTTTATTATGGGGTGGCAGAAGTAATTTCTTTCTGTAGTTTTATGAACTACAAATACACTTCAGGGCAGAAGTACATGCAAATCTCTGAACATTTATTATTATTATTATTATTATTATTATTATTATTATTATTATTAAAAATGTAGCTTTTACTAAGTGAAAACTAAATCTTTCTAAATGTATACAGTCTTCTTTATATAAGGAAAAATAAGTGCTCCTTATCCCTGCAAAAGACAAAACCACTCAACCTCTAGTATTTTTGTGCATGTGTATTATTTTTCTTTTTTTTCTTTTCAAAAATATTCAAATAGTCAAGATCAAGAAAAAATATTTTTTTTATTAAAAAAAAAGAAAAAAAATTGAACCAAAGCATTTTTCTCTAGTATTTTCACTGAAATTTTGATTAATTTTTGCTTTCAATTGGCTTGAAATACTTTTGGATGTGCAACAAATAAATTTTTTACAAAATCAGTTCTTCACTCAGCTTTGAGACTAATTTTGCTGGAGGCAGTGATAGGTAGCCAAGCTCCTGGCTTCCTACTTCCTCAAACTAGCTTCTGACTGTTGCCATAGTTACAGGGATATTTACACCTATGAACTTCCTCATCCCTCTGAATGAAACCTCTCAAGCAGCAGGTCTCTTCTCTTACTTTCCTCACACAGAAAGATTAATCTTAAAAAAAAATTTTAAAAAATCAGCTATTCTTGCTATACTGGTTGGATTCAACCTTCCCTTCTTTTAGCAACCTGTCAGTGGTTGTATTTCAGCTGACAGTCTTTACAAATCTAGTAATTTTATCCCTTTCATTCTCTTCTCTAAGAGTTAAAGAAAAAAAAAAAAAAAGAAGGCTTTTTTATAGAAAGTCTAATCTGTCCACTGCCTCCTTCAACATGTCCCTTTGTCAACACCAGGGCAAGTTAGACATGCTTTAGTTTGCTTAATGCAACAGGTTTATTTTGCTGCTTCAGACTGCTTTAATCATGGGTGGGTCTGCTCAGTGGGATGGTTGCTGAATAGCTCCAATAGTGCAGTTTGCTTTACCTTTTTTCTCCCTTGCTCCCCTTTTTATAGCAACATTCTATCTGAATTTTAATCTTCCTCTAGCACCTTCTTTTGTTATTTTTTGAAATCTTCCTTCTTTGAAGGATCTTCCTGATCCTTCTCTTCCACATATTTTGTCTTATAATTTATATAATTTAATTATATTCTTATATAAATTTACTTTCGGTCCAAGCTATGTTTCAGTCATATCAGTAAAAAAATCCCATTTTATGAACATTTTTAGAGCAATAGACTTCTTGATAATCCTCTAAGTGCTAGCATGTTTCTTTCTTTATCTTCAGCAATCTCCTGGTAGATGTAAGGCACAACAAGAGTAGGAGAGTTGAAATTCAGTTCCAGGTTATTGCCACTTGTAGGTTTCTACTTGCAACATATGGACTTGACTCAGGCGTATAAACCTGGAGTACACCATCTGGTCTTTTGCTGCCACTCCTCAAGTGTGTCTCCTGAAGGACCTGAGACATAGTTGTCAGCCACATTAAATGTCCAAAATTGCACTAAATATCTAATATCAGTTGTTAAATCAAGCCCAGTATACTATACAAGGGGGCAAAATATGTGTCCAGTCAATGCCATTTGACATACTCCTGCACATTACTTCATCCCCGTCTATTCTGTGTCAAGTCTTGTCCAATATTTCTTCAAACTTTTGTTGTAAGCATAAATATGAAGGGGTTAAAATGTTAGATCCTGTTAAACTCCGTTATATTAAATGCTGACTGTCTGTGAGGCTGCTGCTAGCAGTAATTGTTATTCCTAGTTCCTAGTCATACTTCTGAGACATCTGAAGACTGGTAGCTTGTTAATATATGTAATCTGTTTTCTTTATATTAATTTTGAATACCTCCAGTGAGAAAAAGCTCTACAAACTGTTAAGTTGTCTCTTATCAAATGAAAGCTTAATCACTATGAACCTAAAACTTGTATGTCTAGCTGTGTATTATAGTTATTCACAGAGTTTGTGATAATGAAAATATTCATATTTCTCAACTTAAAGATGTATTGTTTGATTTCTAACATCAGTAACTCTCATCAAAGAAATTTCTACCTTTCTATCCCTAAAAACAATCACCATTTATAAAGCAATATTACATGTAGGAATTTGTGAAATAATTCCTTGTCAGAGTTCATCCTTTGCCTGCATTTGCATTGCAGGATTCAGTTCCAAAATGAGCTGTTTTGTTCAAGTTCATCTCACAAATCCATCTTTATTTTCATACATTTCATCATAAATTTCCCTTTTCCTTTCCCTTACATTCCATTTCTCTTTCCCCAGCATGTGTGGTTTCTTTTAGTGATGTAATAGTATCCTGACATGGCAGGGTGTTGATAAGAGCACATTTCAAAAAATGTAAGGGAAGGACCCACCGGAGGAGTCAGTTAAAACATTTCATTACCTCAGTTCTGTATTCTATGCCTCCATAAAATGTTTTGTAGGATAAAAAAAAATTCAAAGTTTCAATCTGTGAAAACCATTTTTGTTCCCCCTTAAAAAATTAGGAAAATGAGTAAATTTTTTTGCCATTATATATACCTGAACATTTCTGTTGTATTTTTTCTAGCTGTCAAAAATTTCTTCATACAGTTTTGGCCTTCAAGAAATTCCCAGCATTGGTCGCTTGCCCAGCTGTACATTACCATTACTGTGTCCTTTCCTGATAAAGATTACTCGTGCACTGATGAAACATAATGTTCTATAATGTGACATAAAGCAATAATAGTATGTAATATAATCCTTGTTATATCTTTAATAATGGGATAAAACTAAATTACAGCATTTGATATTGCTGACTTAATTTCAGAAGCTCATCTTTGACAGGAAACCTAATCTATGCCAGAAATGGTCATTCAGGATCATCAGCAGTGCAGCTAAAACATAGAAAATAGAGTTCAATTACATCTTACCATTAAAACTGAATTAAAAAGGATTGTAAGATCATTTGCACAGAATATTGTTATTTTTCACCTTGCAAGTTTAAATATGCTTGCATAGTCTTGGACAGATTCTCCCACGGCAAACAGAATACTTGCATACAATTCACCCTTGAGAATCTCATCAGCCTTTAAATG
This sequence comes from Caloenas nicobarica, assembly GCF_036013445.1. NCBI lineage: Eukaryota > Metazoa > Chordata > Aves > Columbiformes > Columbidae > Caloenas > Caloenas nicobarica. Next base: position 180,413,676 of record NC_088245.1, read on the forward strand.
ATTTTTGAACACTTTCTGAATGTTACAGCATTGTTTAAAAAACAATTTATCTGTCATAGGATTAAAAATAATATCACCGGACTTAAAATTTGCTTTCCTCCCTGCGCACTCCTCATTTGTTATTATTTGTTTGTTTATTGTATTACAGAAATTTATTCTGACTCAAATAATGAAAGGGATCTACTGTGCAAACACTGTGCAAATATACACTTAGGAACAGCCACTACTTAAAAGATTTTACTATAGTAAAGATCAAATAATTGTGCCAGCAGTTATTAGTGTTCCTTGATACTTCCTCATAAGATCCTGTTACTTGAAGTTTTTAAGTTCATCATTTCACTTGGCCAGAAGTCCTGCATGCTGAACTTCATGTTCAACATTTATTTTTACTAGAAATCTTCCTTACAAGTATCTCTGGATCTAACATGGAAGAGGAAAGGAAAATCAGATGTTCTGGCATTAAAATAATAGAAAAAATACAGAAATTGTTGATGCTTTGTAATCTCTAAGCTTTGGAGTGAAACCTTGAATTCTTCTTCAGAAAATCTTATGCCACTTCTTATTGCTGTAGATGTAGACAATAATGGCTTCTTCAGTAGTGAAAAACTCTTTCACAGTGTGTTTCCAAACTTGTTGATGCTTTCACTTGTTAGATGTGATTTCTGTAAACACTATATAACATCTTTTCTTTTTTCTGATGTTCTGAGTAATAGGGGGGGTTGCATTTGAAAATAGAGTTTATTGATAATTCCAATGTTAATAGATGCTGTAAGTATGGAAGCCTTTTTTTTTCTTTCTTTCTTTTTATGAGAAGAATGAATCTAGCAAGAAAGATCAATCCTTAGGAAATCATACCTTTTGAAAATATTTTAAAAGAATTCTTAAATTATTTGTCAAGAGCTTACAAGTTCTTGATCAGCTCTGCTCAACTTCAAATAACCTCTTACCAAGTAAAGATTATTAGGTCCACAAAGGTTTTTTAAACAGCTGAAATGAGCTGTAGACTAGCAGTGAGGACTTTCATTCTTGACATCAGAGGCCAGGCCTAAATCTTATGGTTTTGCTCTCTGCTTAATGATAAACTTAGTATTACTTAAATATCTAAGAAAAAGCACTTGCTCACTCTTGGACCTGAAAATATTTTCTCATTAGTTGCACATAACAATCTATTTTGCATACATGCAATGTGCATTTCTCTCAATTTCTGAAAAAAATAACGATTTGCTGGGAAAGGTTTTGTGTATCCTGGTCATATGTGTTTCAGCTGTGACTGAAGTTATATGTTCATGTCTTCTGACCCTTAATACTGCTCATTCTGCTGCAAGACTTTTATTTCTGTTTTAGTTTTCAGCTGAAAGGTCTTCACCTTTGATTGATCGTGATCTCTTTACCTGAGATTGATCTACGTTATAATTTTTAGAGGATGAAGAAACACTGGTGCCAGTAAGTTAGAGTTTTATGTTTATGAGGTTTAGATGCTCTTTTGATTTGATTGTGAATTCTGTTAAGGAAGCTGTGTGCAAGATACTTATAGAACATGCTTTCCTGTATCGCTGTTACATCTCATGTATTCCTAAAAGTCCCTTTTAATCACCATTTACCATCTTCAAGTAAAATCATAGAATAGCTTAGGTTGGAAAACACCTTTAAGATCATCAAGTCTAACTGTTAACGTAGTACTGCCAAGACTATCACTAAACCATGTCCCTAAGCAAAACATCTACAAATCTTTTAAATACCTCCAGGGATGGTGACCTCTCCTCCCTCTCCTCTCCTCTCCCTCTTCTTCCACTTCCTTTTTTTTTTTTTTTTTTTTTTTTTTTGCCTTGCCTCACCTCCACCCCTCCCTCTCCCTTTACAATTTAGTTTAGGAACTAAATGAGTAAAAGACTAAGAATGAAGCCACATAATTTAAATTCAGATTTGTGATTTACTTTTGACAATCTTGTCTCAATTAAAACACATCTCATACAAGGAATATCAGATCTTACAGATGTATTTGCGTTTTATCACTGCTGAATCAGTGAGCTATATTTCAGCCATCACATATGGAAAAGTAAGATAGCAAGCTTCTAGCAGAGAAAAACACAGTGCTTGCTTGTTCCAGAAAAATGGAGGTGACACCAATCAAGAGCTGACATAGTGCACAGAGCTTAGAATCCAGTGTGGAAGACATTTCTTTGTCATGCTGTCTATCAGCTCTCTGAAAGCCCTAGGCAAATGCAATATGTTTATGTTTCTTTTTTCTCACCAATTTGAGTAGATTTGTGAATTTCAATGTTTAGGGTAGTTACTGAGGAGAAAAATTAAAAAAAAAGAAAAAGCTGTACATTTATTTTCTTGGGTATTTCTTCACTGTCACTTAAAAGCACCTAAAATAGCTACAAGTTTCTTTTTAATATCATTCCTTTACAGTCACATACCAGTGTGTGGGAAATTAACTTTTTTCATTAATTTCACCCTTCTTTACTTCAAGGTTTTTGAGTTGGTTTTTTTTGTTTGTTTTTTGTTTTGTTTGTTTGTTTGTTTGGGTTTCGATTTGGTTTGAGTTTTTTTCTTCTTTTTTTCCTTTGCTTGAGGCCTTGGGATTTACTTTCAGTGATGTTTCCATCAATTTTTAGAGACTAGAAACTCTTGTTGGTGGCTCATAGGAGCTTCTTTCTGAAGTGGACAGTGTAAAGATATGTAGACAGTGTCTGCTCTATTAATGATCTCTGGTCAAAGGAGCCATAAACAAGAACACAGAGAGAAACCTGACCAACACATGACAAGGGAAGTCCTGAGGAGAACAAACCTGGTTGTTTGTACTAATTGGTATGTATACCTGGAGCAGGAGAATGTTTGTTTTCTCAGCTGGGAGGATAAAGAAAAGGAGGGAGACATACAGAGTCATAAAATCTGACCAATTAGTGTTAGCAAACACAACGCCAGAAACGAATGTCTTCAGTCACATTACTTGGTCAGTGGCTTCTCTACTGGTTGAATCTGTAAACAAGAGAGCAGCAGCCACATCTGTCAGCCTGGGCAGAGACCCCAGGCCACTGGGACACTGGGCTGGGCTCCGATAGCTGGGAAGGAGGGTCCTGGGCTGAAACTAATGGAGACAGTGGCCTTTTCACTTGAAGGAAGGGAGGAAGGGAGGAAGGGAGGAAGGAAGGAAGGAAGGAAGGAAGGAAGGAAGGAAGGAAGGAAGGAAGGAAGGAAGGAAGGAAGGAAGGAAGGAAGGGAGGGAAACACAAAATCTCTGTTATTTAGGACCCTGTTCATCTCTAAAAACATTTTCAGTAACCAGCCTTATGTTACACTGCAGACCAGAGAACCGTACATCCACTTACTATCTTCTTGACTAATATGAGGAGTGCATTGTGAAGAAGAAAGGCAATGCTAAGGGCCTTCTTTTTCAGTAGTGTTCTCTGAGCTCTTTTCTGATATAGAAGTAACAGAGATGACAAACATTTTTTTTCTTTCCCAGATGTTTCATCTGAGGCATGACATGCTTTGAAGAATTTCTGTGTCCATTGGGTGATAAACACAATTCTGAGTATCATGCAGAAATGAGGTAACACTAGCTTTTATTCTTCTAACTGGAGTGAAGTTCATGTAAGTTTTCATAACACACTTTTGAATTGCTGCATTTTCAGAAATATTCAAGAGGATTCAGAGATACTACTGATTGCCTCAGGCACTATATGTTTTGCCTTCAGCTGCCCCCCACACATCAAGCTTTTCTGCTTAAAGCTTCTGGGTTGCACAGAGAAAGCTTATGTTCAGACCTACTGTGACATGGAAAATTACATCGAATTACTTCTTTCTAAAATGTTCTTGTTCTCTCATTTATGCTACGTTTTATACCTACTTTTTAACTTCTGACTATGTGAGATTTGTGGTGTATAAAAGGACAGTATCTTATTATCCAAATCTGTCATATTGCATGCTACAGGCTATCATTCCAAAAGACTTAAGGTTCAGTCATTACATTAGTAATATATCATTTACCACAGAAAAACAGTAGCCAGAAAACTCATTTCCTTTTCCTACAATCACTTATTTTCTCTGGTTAAGACAAAAAAACAAGGAACAAGCTCTTGCCTGTAACTCTAATAAAAGATTGAATCTGTAACACTTTGAAAAAAACAAGTTCTCTACCAACGGGATAGAGCTGTGCATCTCAACCTGAACCATTTCAGCTTTCACGTCCATTAAGTCTCTGGCTGCCCTGTCGAGGCAGTCATCAAGATTGCCAACTGTGATGATGTTTATGCTGAGAGTGTTTGTCAACAAGCAAACTAAAAACATTAACTAACATAAAGGCCAGTGATTTTGAAACTGCAGTCCTCAGACTTGTGAAAAATATGCTCTTAAACAATTTCTATGCTTTGCAGTGAGATCAAGGAAAGGTTTAAAAGACATCCTTAACTTTTACTCTGATTAAATGATGATTGTTTTGTAAGTCCTTTTAAATAACTTTGAGTAGCATTCAGAGGGGTTTTCAAAATTTGGAGCATTTTTAAGTGAAGATTAGAAAAAATTACTGAGAGGGCAGGGGACTGTAGAGCGTATGGGTGTACTTTGGGCCCTGACACAGTGATCATAATTTTAATAATCTTACATATCCATTTACAACTACACACACTCCTTCCATTAAAGCTCTGCTGCTCAGACTCTAGTTTACTGATTAAACTGTAAGTCACATGGATACTTTAAAAAGTCACAAAAAGAAAACAAATGAAAGACAACAATAAAATCAAACCATTAGCAAAGTCCACTCCACATAGAAGTGTGAATCATGAGACATCCTGACTCCAAAAATCCTTCATCACAAATACTTTGTTCTCATCACAGCCTCTCAATTAAATTACCTTTGCAACGTTGCCTATGGTATGGCATATATGATCCACGGCATAGCAGTGTTAGAGAAGTGCATTACAGAATTGTGTTGAGAAAATATACGATAAAAAACAAGACCTTTTCTGGGAACTTTCATGAAAACACCGCTGCCTAACCAATGGTGCCTACATCTATTAATCACATCAGTATTAACGTAATGCAACAGAGGAAAATATCATTTGGAAGAGGTAGTGCCATTTAGAATTGGGTGGCACATGTTCCTGTAATCCTGCTATGTACACACACCCTTTAGACACACATGCATACATGCATATATGCATTTTATATATCAGCACTCACATTATGTAGAGATATAAATATAAAAACTTTATAAGCTTGGAAAATATTACTTTTCAAATGCACATTTCAAGACAAGTAGACATGGAATATCAGCCTAAAACAGTCAGTCTCCTGTTGTCAGCGGATTTATTGACTGTGTTGTAGACTCAGGTTCATGTGTCTTTTGTGACAACTGTGCTCATCCTCCAGGGATTGAGCCCTCCCCTTAGACTGGGACATCACCTAAGGAGACTTCCTGGAGTTGAGTTCTCCGTGCCTCTTTTGGTGAGTGCTTTTTCCTTCCGGATGTATCCTTGCCCAATTCAGGCAAGTGATTACTCTCTGTTGTGTACCCCTGAGTGAAAGAGGCCTCTAGTTCTTTTTTGTATGAGTGGATGTGTACATGCTGTCTATCATAATTATTCTAATGTGCTGTTACAAAAATAATTTCCTCAACTGTTATCTGAACCTGTGTTTTATGTTGTCAGAGTGCTAAATAATTTGGATAAACCCTGTTTCTAGTTGTTTTCTTGACTAAACTGTTCTGGCTAAAATAAAGGGGTTTTGGATGTTGTTGTCTGCCTAAACTGACTTTTGGGGCAGCTTCATGACAAATGTAAATGCATAAAACTGCATGTCTATTGGACAATATTTGCATTTCCGTGAAAAGTGCTGATTTTGAATTTCTCAGTAAATACCAAATATCTATCCTTTATCACAGCTCATGGTTTTACTGTTTTGTAAATTGACAAATAGCCTGCTGGTACCGCGGAGTATGTGTAAGATTTATCCCCTGCTTGTACCTGAATTTTTTCCCACGATTCAGATAAAGCACTGTAATTGTAAGAAATGGAAGGACTTATATTTATTGTGCAGTTCCAGAACAAGAAAATTATTTCCAAAAACATTTTCTTCAGTGATTTTTTAATGAAAGAATATATACCCACATATAAAATGTACATTTAAATTTCATTGCTGTTGTCAGTAAGCAATTTTAGTAAAGATCCATGGTTTAGATTAAAAAAAAAAAAAAAAGTCACATCCTTGAGACTGGTAGTCAAGGAGCATTTAATCTCTTCAGTCTGGGATGTTGAATTCTCCCAGAACAAAACAGCTAGCAAAAAGTTGGTGTCACAGTCTTATTTTTGTTTCTCGTGAATATCCATAAGCAAACTAATATAATTAGCCGTCACTTCTTCAAGCAACCAAGTTAACTAATTAGATTCTGCTAAAGGACAGTCATTCAGAGAAGTACATTAACTCATTTTTTACTCATCAGTCTTGCAAACAGAGAGGATCTACTTATTCTCATCCACACAATGGCTGATCTGTTAAATGCCTCCACAGTATTACAGCAATGGTCAACATCCATCTTGCTTCAGGAAATGCTAGTTCAGGTCCCTTGATAACTTGAAAGATTACAAGCATAAGAATGAGTATGCAAGAAACTTGCCTAATTAAACAAAATAATTAGGTTAACAAAATGCATAGGGCTTGTCTTTACTCAGGCTATTTACTTATTGATTTTTTAAGTTTAAGTTCAAAAGGAAGTGGAAAATTTGATGAAAGCCAAATGTGTTCTTAAATCACATTTATAATGTAGAACAATTCAATGATAACAATAGAAGTAGATTTTTAGACAAACAGTCATGTAATATGTCAGATTAAGTTCCATATCAGATATTAAAATAACAACATCAACAAAACAGGAGAAATTAATTTACCCATCTCTGATAGCTAGTTTGTCATAATACAACAATTTTGCAAATGTAATGCATTCAATTCTGCAGACTGTGGGATACAAATCACTCCAAATTAAAGTCATGGATGGGAGCATAAACCTAGAAATGGGGATTAGAAGAGTGTATTAAAACCACAGTGCCTTCTGAATAGCATCTAATGGGAAACAAACTGTATTTCCTTCTTACCATCGAACCTCCATCAAACTACACATACTGTTTAATGGAGAAATTTACACCGTGAGTTTTAGATTAAGCACTCTATAGGACTAATATTTTGCTTTGGTAACCAATTTATATTTTTTGAAACTATAGCATATTAATACTTAAGATTTTATAACCTACACAGTGGCACAAGACAGTATTTCTACTGATATATAGGTACCAAAAATGCTTTTTTGGAGATCATCAAGCCAATGTCTTCCAAATTTTAAAAAGCTAGCTGCCAGTAAATATACCTATTTGAATTTATTTTCTTTACTGTTGCATTTGTCAGCAAGCTGACATGATGCTACAATAATGTATACTCCTTGCAAAAATAATAAAAAAAAGAACACAAACAAACCCCCCCAACAAACTGTGATATATATATTTTTTTTTCTAGTTGGGCTCCAATTCCATGAGCTGATAAGGACTTCAAAGTACCAGGTAAATAAGCCTTATGTTCAATTAATATTTAGACAACATCCTTCAAGAAAGAGTATGCTTGGTTAATTTTTATCACTGGTTGTTTTATAAGAAGTAAGCAGATATTAGTAGAAATATATAGATATTCCAAAGATTGGATTGCCTTCTCCTGGTTTTGAAAGATCTGCCATCAAACTGAGTATTCCACCTTAATCACTACCCTCTTTCACTCTCTAAAGCAAAAGCATATTTACAAAAACTGTCACAGACAAGAAGAAGAAGAAGGAGGAGAAGAAGAAGAAGGAGGAGAAGAAGGAGGAGAAGAAGGAGGAGAAGAAGAAGACGGAGAAGAAGAAGGAGAAGAAGAAGAAGATGAAGAAAGAAGAAGAAAAAGAAGAAGAAGAAGAAGAAGAAAAAGAAGAAGAAGAAGAAGAAATAAAAACCTGGCAATATATATTTTTTGGGTTTTGTTTCTATTTTCTAGGCCTGGGTCAGATCACAGTCAGTAGAGCCCTTTCATCTCTTCAATATTATCCCTATGGATGACATTACCAAGGGACAGCTAGGATACATTCTTTTATTCTGCAGACTGTGGCAAAGAAGCTGAAGAGGGACTTCTGGGAAATCTATAACAAAAGAAGTGAACCTATTATTCCTTCAGAACAGTACAAACAGGACCAGGAATTGAATCATGTATAACTTTGTATTCTGAGTGTCACATTTACTTTTTGATGAAAGCCAAAATCCTGTTTCAGCCATGTGCTGAAATGCTGAGCTGCTGGAAGACCCACTTGTCTTGCATTAACTTTTAATAATCTCAAGCCAGACTTTGAATTTCTAGACTATCCAAATACAGAGAGTCTTTTCTGTAACTGTTGTCTTGCGCCTTTCTTCTTATAGCTATATACAGGCAGGGCTGGTACGAGGTCTGTCAGTCTTCTATGACTTGCTAATCTGCAGTGCTAAATAGGTTTTGAAGACATCCTGCATAACAAGAAGTGGGAGAAAAAGACCATTATTAGTGATCTGTTAGTTAATGAGCCTTGAGCTTAGCCTGCAGAACCATGAACTCTGAAGTGCTTATTCCATTTGTTGTAGAGAAATAAACTACTTAATTGGGAAAAAATATTAACATTATAAAGTAATAATGAATCAAGGATTTAATTAAAATAATCTGCCAAGTCCTATTTAGCACGAGTCCTATTGCACATGTAAAAATGAGAACCAAAATCAGGAAATGTTGTCTATAATTCTTCAAACATTGGCTTTTTTTTTTTTTTTAATATAGAAGACAGAAAACAAGAATATGTGAAGTATGACTTTTTCTTCTTTTTTTTTTTTTTTTTCCCCTCAGGCAACCAAATACTATTAATTTCCTTAGGTTTTGGTTACAGACTTTTCTTACAACCACTTCCTATTCAAACTGATCCCCAGAACTAGCAAGCTTAATTTATTACTATCTTATCCGAATGCCATATTTAAGTGTTTTAACTTCAAAATTCTTATTTACAGTTTTTATTCTTGTCAGTACCATTTCCAAATTTACAAAGCGCTATCAGAATTTGTAGACAGTATTCTTTCCTACTAGGGACTTCACTGTAATGAAAAGAAAGAAAAAAAACATATTTTGGATAAAATATACCAAATTAAAAGTCAGATTCAGTGTTAGTACACTGAGATTTTTCATTTCAGCTGCAGCTATGCTTCTTCCACTGCCTGCCTGCACCCACCCCTTCCTAGTCCTTTGTAAGGTAAAGGTAAAGTAAGGTAAAGGAGAGGGTGTATCTAGGATTTTCTTTTACAATGTCCCTATAGAATTGTGTCAACTAATGTGCAACACTAGCTCTGAAATGAAGATTAATGGTTAGGTGAGGTGTTTGAGTTGCACAAGCTTTTATTAGCCATCTGTTTTAACATGAAAATAAAATGTCCAAAGTTACAAGTTCTTTTATTTCAGCAGAAAAGAGAAAGGCAGGGAAAGACAAAAATTGAATAAATCAACAATAAAACCCACTTTTTTATTTAACAAACTGTTTTGTTATAAGTCATTAGTACTTCTAGAAATGTTTATTCTGAGAATTGGTTAAATTACCAGTATTCAGCAAGCATCCAATTTCCTTGTAGAGCAGTACACATGGGACTGTGTCTGATGTGGGATTATGCTCTTTTTTGCCTTTTTTTTTTTTTCCCCAAACTTGGCAAGATATTTCAGAAATTTTAGAGACCCAGGATAACAACTTTGAAGTTGGATGAACCATAATCCTTGAATAAAATCAATATAAGACCCAAGGTTTTGATACAAATCATACACAATATATTTCAGAAAACATACCAAGGAAGGAAAGAATACACAAGTAATTCAAACCTTAAGGTTTCTGGGAACAGGTGTTTTATTCTTTGGAACAAACATAAAATATTATGTTGAGCTATACAGCTCTTCCATATAAAAATGCATATAAGGGCTCATTATATGGGATGCCGTTAATTCATGACCACTAAATGTGCTATGCTATGCTATGACCATACATGCCTTAAACACATGTTCCCTATAAAACACATTTAGTTACCTTGGGCAGATGAAATAGCAGCAACATACTGATTACATAACTCAAAGATAAATTATATTATCTTCTGTGTGAGCATGGGAATTTTATTTTACATCCATTTACTTACATAGCAAATACATTAAGTTCAGAAATCCATCAGCAATTAAGGAAAAATACGTGCTCTGAGAAATATTTTCTCTATTGTTTTCTATTTTCAGGTATTCTTTTCATTGTTATTCTATGGTTGTGGGTTGTTCAGGGTTTTGGGGGGTTTTGTTTGTTTGGTTTGGTTTGGTGGTGGTGGTGGGGTTTTTTGTCTTTTTTGGTTTGGGTTTTTTTTGTGTTTTTTTTTTCCTTTTCTTTTTTTTCCTGTCCTTATGAGTTTGTTTTCCTTCTCTTCTGTCTTTGCATTGCATTCTGAGCTCTGATTCTGAGTCATGATTCCGAGTCCTTCACACTCAGGTGCAGCCTAGTGAATTCCATCAACTGTGTTGTAACGTGGTAAAGACATAACTTAGAGTGGCTAGAATACATGTAGAAAAAAACCAATAAGGTTTGTTGGTAACATGAGGGTAAAATTAGGTGAATTCACAAACATAACAAGTTCACAGAAGCTTGAGATGGGTAAAAAATTATGTTTCTGAACAGATTTGATGAATGTGGTCTAGATGTATCTACTGAAAGCTGAAACCAGTCTTTCTGTAGAAATATTAAAATTTCAGAATTGTTTCATTTCCCTGACCATCACTTCAGCCTTTTGTAGATATTTGTTAGGTAGCATTTCCTTCTTATAAGATGATATGTCAAGATCATATTTTTCTTACCTGCAGCTGACAAACAGAAGCTGAATGGACATTCACAAATCCTGAATCTTAGAGTACCCTCCACCTGCAGCCCTTACTATATGAAATGGAAGAGATGAACTGATCACTTGTTTCTCTCTCTCTTCGCAAGTCAGCTTCTGAATTAGTAGCATATCACTGCCTGCTCTTAGGAGCCTGTTTAGGTGCATTGCACACGTGGGGACTTTGTCCATACTTGGTATTGTACTTCTGATCAGGGTAGAAACCATCTTCAGATGTTTTATCTGCTTGATGCAAAAACAAATCCTTGTCTGTAACTGAAAGGTTGCTCTGAGTTAAATTAAATATATATAGAGAGAGAGCATTACATGTGTAAGTCATAAATACCTGAATAAAAGTAGTAGATGTTAATAAGTAGTTCTGAAAGTATCAAAACTTAAGAATTGTTAGCATAGGCAATAGTGAAAAAATTTTGGCTACTAAGAACATGTATGATACAGGGAAAATAAATAGGATTCTTAAAAAATCCAGTGTTAAAGATGTCTTGAGCAAAGGGTTATCCAATGGAATTATATCTAAATCAAAATCTAACTGCAGACTTAGTGAGATTTCTTGATGGACATTTGAGCAGTTTCAGTATATGTGAAGTTTTTAACTTTGAGCCTGTCACAAGAACTAATCTTTAATGTATTTGGAAGACAGTCAATCTTGCCTGCATCTGTCAAGAAAATCTAAGCCTTCTAAAGCTTTTCTTAAACAACAGCAACACAATGTCAAAACTTACGAATATTTTATTGCCTACATATTTCCAGTCATAATAAAAGTTCTTTAAACACTATAAAAAATTAATTTTGTACAGAATTTTGTTGGTTTTTCATATATGAACTTTTGATGTTTTACTAGATTACTGATAATCAGATAATTGTTCTCACATGTTGATAACCTCAGTGAAATACTGCTATAATTCTCATAGTTTTCCATGACCCTGGTGCTCATTTCCTTCCATTCATATTCTGCCCCCTTGATTTTTTTTTTAACACACAGTAAATTTTGTGTTATAAAAGCTAAATTAATTATATTTGATTACCAAAATAATGAAGTTTGTACACAAGATAAAAATATTAATGTCATTGATGCTTAATTATGCCTCTAGTATCCTTGAATAGTGCACTTGGATAAGGCAGTGTGTCAAGTCTTACTGTACAAACTTGGTCATTATAGATCTTACTAGTATTATTCTGATTTATTTATCTAGTGTAGGTACTCATAGAGTGTTTGTGCATTGCTTAATGGAATAATTCAAAGGGAGAAATAAAGATACTTGATTAGAAGTCATTTTTTATGATTTTAGAATGGCAGTGAAGTGCAAACCAACCACTACAAGAAACAGAATGCTATACATGGGCAGAAGCCTGAAGGACCTATCACCCCACTGCAAGGGTGTTGGTCTTGATGGCTTCCCAGTTTGCACTGCTACATTGTTTCCACACCTTTATACCTGAAATGTGGATGTCAAACAAATCTGTACAAAAAAGAACCTCTTGTGTGCCCTGAATTGTTAATGAAGTCATAGCCTTAGATTACATCATGCTGTCAACACCAGTTTCAGGGTTGGACTGTTGTGCTTATCTTCAGCCTATTCCAGATCAAATTCTGCTTCCTGGAGAAAGATTGTGCTTTCTTCAGTTCCCCTCTTCAACAAAAGTTCTTCGAAACTTTAAAATATTTTGGTGCTGAGGAAGTAGTATCAGCATGTTTCAAAGTCTGAATGAATCTGAAGTTATGACATAGTGGCAGATTGTGAAACACCAGGTGACCATGTGGACATGATAGGAGAAAATAAGGTCTGTCCTGAAATAAAAGTCTAACCAGTGTTCCATTATGAAACAGGGATTTATCTGGCCAACTTCAGTAGCTTACTCCCAAATAAATAGTTATAAAGAAGCAATCTGAGAGTGGGAAGACCTGACTGGTCTTTTACCACTGGACCTTTGCCCAGTCTTTGGCCTTTGTGCACTTGTCTGTTTCTCGTTCTACACTGATATGTCTAATAATTCTAAGGTGAATCTCTGTCTCTTGATATCAATACTTGTAATATATTCCGAGTGAAATAATCTGTAAGATCGATTTAAGAATTCTTTGTCATACACTATTTTATGTTCTTTTGACATATTTATTTAATTGAATCTTAGTAACTTTACCTGCTGCTTCAGTTTTTCTGTTTGCCTGGAGTGGTAGATGGTGATGGAAGATAACTGAACTTTGACTTGATAAGTTTGACCAACTTGGCATAAGTAACATGAAATTTATCATGTGCAACTTATACCACATCTCATATGCCAGGTCCAATGAAATGCTTCTTTGCAGTGATCATATATAACAAATAGCCTAGCTGTCATGAGCCTGAAGAGCAGTCTGCATAATGAGGTGGATTTGTCAATTTTAGTGAAAGGAGATGTTCCTGTTTTGTTCCAGGGCTGGTGAGAGACGGTGGACTCCTGTTCTGTTTCCACCTTCTGCTTGTAAATTCTCATGTATTTCACAACTTCTCCTGAGTGTTGATTTACAGTACTGTTACCATACGTTTCTTCTCTAGCATCAGTATAGGCAGTACATGTGAATGTACAGTCAATGACACATATATCTCACACGGTCTTTATCGATAAGCACTTTGCACTTCTAGGATAGATTCAAGTCACTTTATTTGTCTAATGAAAGCTATATGACATCTCTGGGAAACACTGTGATACATTACTGTATTCATCTGCTTCATCATGGAAGACAGTCAAAGTCTTCTAGAAGGTGCACAAAGATGGGAAAATGCAATGAACCCAAACTAGATGAACCGGGGGAGGGTGGGCGGAATCACAACAAATGAAGTAAAAACAGAACAAAACAGGTTGCTCAGTGAGGCAGTGAAATAGCCTTCTTTGGAGATATTAAAACTGAAAAACAAACTGAGCAACCTGATCTGATTTGAAAGTAGAGTTGTGCTTAATAGCCTCCAGATAAATACTGGAGAAAACTTAGATGGACCGAAGAAATTCAAACTTGAATTTACATTAACTGATAGCATGAAACCAAGCTTTTTCTTCCAACATCTTTCGGAATACCAAAGCTGGGTTACCAAAAGTTTGAAATTAAACAGTTTATAGTTCGAAATCAAACAATTTAGAATAATAGATTTTAGAGATAACAAGATGTTGCAGTATTCTTCAGATAAAGTTTTCTTTTTTGATATTCAATCTTATTAAGACAATCATGAGCAAAAGTAAGGTAATAGCAGTTATTGTCTCCAAGTCTTTCACCTTTTTTTTTTTTTTTTTCCATGCTTACCTTGGAAATGACATATAACGGTTTTATGTTTTCTATGGTTTTGCATTTCAAAAATTCAGGTGTGTGCCTGAAAGCTACTAGAAATGTTCTTAGCTTAGCTCAGAAGAGAAATTAGATGGATTCTTCAGTTCTATTAATGTAAGAAGGGAACAGTTAAGAATTACCTTTGCTGATTTTTGTGTATCTACTGACTTCATTGGACATACTTTCCTTCTTTTTTTGCTCTTTTCTCTTTTGTGTGAGAATTATCTTTTTGGGTGATCTCACTACATTCTCTCTTGAGAAATTATTCTAAAAACTATCTTTGTGCATATCCATAAGTCTTGCTAAAATAAGCACAGGGTGTACTGAAAGATCTTGTGCAAGCTGTGGGGTTTTTCTTGTTTGTTTGTTTGTTTCTCGTATTGTGATTTAATTCATTTTTAAAGAGATTTGACAATATATTGGTCAGCTTTTCTTTTACTCGTAAACCAAGAATCACTTTTTAAACAGTATATTAAGATTATGACAAATTTTGCTTAATGATAATACGTCTGAACCATTTGTAAAGATTTTATAGGGAGCTACCAGGATTGCCCAAGAGACTATTTTAATAAACTATTTTAAGGAATAAAAGAGTTTCCATGTGTTCTTTCCATTCTTGATTTTTTAAAATTTCCATCTATTTTGTAATTTTCACTTGGTGAGAAAAATGCCTGCTTCCAAACCATTACCGTAAGTAGTGAGTCTGTCTGCTTTAGCCTACTGCCATACTTGTGTCTTCTGTTTTTGCAATACTCATCATGTTTTTATTTTATGTATATTTCTAATTTCAGTCAGTCATAATGAAAGTAAAAGAGTTAAAAAAAAAAAAAAAAAAGTAAAATGAAACATTCAGGGATTTTTTGTTTCCTGATCATAAAATTAAAAAAAAAATATTCTGAAGGATTATAATGAAGGATTTTCTGATTGTCTGAAGAATTATCTAAGTTTCTTCTCAGTATTTTTTATAAAGTCAATCAGTAGCTTCTTTCTTCCTTTTTACTACTTCTGGTTCCACACCTAAGTCTGACAAAAGAAGGGTTATCTTCATTTAGTAAAATATTCAGAAAATATACATAGCTTATTCTCTGCTTCAGTTCAAGAAGAAAAGTATAAGTTCATACATATATAAGTATAGAATATATATATAAAGCAGATAGGGTTTTTTTTCAAACCTAATACTTTGGATACAGTATCCGGCTATACAGCATGGCAAGACCTCTTCTTAGTCAAACAGAAAGGTGTTTAAACCCAGAGCTTCAATAGAACATACATACTCTTTTCTTGTTGAACAAAATATTTCAGTGAAGGAAAATGACTTCAGGAAAACAGTTTTATCAAAACAAATCAGCTCTTTTGCCAATGCTTTGTGTATTTTGTCTTTACTTTTTCAGAAACATCAGGTTCTTTTACTTGTATGAGTAAAGCAAATCCTTTGTTGTAACATGTTAGGATTTTGACACAGGCAACTTTCTCCTTACCTACTAAAAAACCTACATCTTAGCTGAAAGGTCTCTATGAGCTCTTTTTCTTCTAACTTGCCCATTACAGTATGGTGCATGTATTCTTTCTTAGAGAGGTACGTAAAATCTTGAATATGCTATCAAGCAGTGGGTGTAAATTTAGCACACAACGCTTTAGATACACTGCATAGCACAGTTCAACAAAAATCTTGGTACTTGGACACCATTAGTACTAGATGTTTCATAAAATGTAATATAGAGTAGGTAACATAAAGTAATTTTTTTTTTTTTCCTTAAGCTGTTTATGATTCACATAGCTCTGTGTTTGATACTATCATATATTGTAATAAATGAAGTTATTCATTAGATGCTAAGTAGGATAAAAAATACTTTCTAAACAGAAAGTTAATATTTTGCATCTAAATATTGCAGATAAGATTTTTGTTTTGTTTTTGTTTTCCCCACTGCATTCAACTATTTGCATGATTCAACTATGAGTCTTCTTTCTAAAGGCTCTAAGGAAATGGAGGATATATCTGTTGGATTTTGTTTGGGTGGTTGTTTTTTTCCTTCAAATCTAAGTTACTGTATAATTTATCTCTGTGTCCTTAATGAACAAAATACAACTTTCAAATTAGTTTATTATTTTCTATATCTCCTACAGTATTAAATTATGTGATAATATTCACAATAATTACTGGAGAGATATGTTTGATGACATACAAGAAACAATGAAGAGCATAAATGAGATGGTCCAGGTACATAAAGGAATCATAAAGACCACAGGAGAGCATTTGCTGGAAATCTCTGTGAGTTGTGGGGCTCAGAATTAAGTCCTCCCTCTTTGAGTGCTATGTGATGGTAAGTGTATAATCCACATCCCTAAGGCTCAGTCAGAGTTAATAATGGTATAACAATCTTCTGAAATTCAAACCATTGTTTTTGTTTTTAATTATTTTTACTTGATTGAAAAACAACTAGATTTGGGTGAAGAATAGCTGAGTGAAATATTCATTGTTTCCTGTTTTTGACTTGGCAATTGAAGTGGAACATTAAAAAAATACTGAAAATCGAATGTCTTCTTGACATTTTAGCATAAATGTTTATGGCGACGTGGCTGTTTGAGAAAAACATTACTACTCCAGTAACTCACACTGTCACATGCTTTTAAAGAAATAACTGCAGGAAAAATCTGCAGCTCTTCATCACATTAAGAGGCAAGATTACTCAAGGACTAAGACAATTACTACCTTTTACTTCATTAAATATGCTAATATGTGTGCATCTTTTTTCTCCAGAGCCTGGCCAAAGAGTTGATAACGAGTTCAAGATAGGGAAAAAAATATTCACACATATTGGAAAAGATTGTCTCACTTCTTAAACTTAAAGAATTTTTTTTTTTAATTCAGTCAGGGTTATGATTCTGTGTGTTCTTTCAATGCCATGTTATGTCTGGGTCTGGAAGCAGAAGTGCCAAAATATTGTGAAAAGCTGTTCACATGGCATTTTCTTCTGAGACTGCTAAAAACTGACAAGGAAGCATATTTTCAGATTTCTGCCCCAATTTTGCAGACTCAAGGGGCTCATGTGGTCCTAATAAGCTTCAGCTAAGCCTGTGAACATTTGGATGCTCATCTCAATCAAATCAAAATTCCAAACCTTCAGAGTCCCACTCATCACCAATCTAAACCTGAAAGCTACAGTTCTACCTCGGGCAATAGTTTTCAGATGAATGTCCATTTGAAAGAAATGTCAGAGTACACCATGTATATCAGTCTATAATAGAGAAGCACATTTCATTGATGTGTTGTATATGGCACATCACTCAGCAGCTGAAAGTTCAATCACCTAGTCTCTAAGTTCTTTTCACTTTCCAAAGTTTGCTAGCTGTGCCAGCACGCAGAGTTATACACTATGCAAGAGTTTGCTTGCTTTCCTGTGAACTTAGTGACTATTTTATTTTTGTCCATTTCAGACAGGCTGAAAAGCAATGAAAATTGGTCTTATTGTAATGGGTTAGGGAAATTTTTAGGGAAAATGTAGAGTCTTGCATCTGGGCAGGAACAACCCCAGGTTCCAGTACAGGTTGGGGAATGACCTATTAGAGAGCAGCGTAGGGGAAAGGGACCTGGGGGTCCTGGTGGACAGCAGGATGACCATGAGCCAGCACTGTGCCCTTGTGGCCAAGAAAGCCAATGGCATCCTGGGGTGTATTAGAAGGGGGGTGGTTAGTAGGTCCAGAGAGGTTCTCCTTCCCCTCTACTCTGCCCTGGTGAGACCTCATCTGGAATATTGTGTCCAGTTCTGGGCCCCTCAGTTCAAGAAGGACAGGAAACTGCTGGAGAGAATCCAGCGCAGGGCCACAAAGATGATTAAGGGAGTGGAGCATCTCCCTTACAAGGAAAGGCTGAGGAAGCTGGGTCTCTTTAGCTTGGAGAAGAGGAGACTGAGGGCTGACCTCATCAATGTTTATAAATATATAAAGGGTGGGTGTCACGAGGATGGAGCCAGGCTCTTCTCGGTGACAACCAACAGTAAGACAAGGGATAATGGGTTCAAGCTGGAACACAAGAGGTTCCACTTAAATTTGAGAAGAAACTTCTTCTCAGTGAGGGTGACAGAACACTGGAACAGGCTGCCCAGGGAGGTTGTGGATTCTCCTTCTCTGGAGACATTCAAAACCTGCCTGGACGCCTTCCTGTGTAACCTCATCTAGGTGTTCCTGCTCTGGCAGGGGGATTGGACTAGATGATCTTTCGAGGTACCTTCCAATCTCTAACATTCTGTGACTCTGTGATTCTGTGAAATTTTTTTAACTTCTTAAACTCCAAGTATCACATGTTGATATTTAAAAAACACAGAAGGAAAAGAAGGGATTTGCAAGCATAAATAAAGAAAACTAATGAGTTAGCATAACATAGGTGTACCAAGGAAAGAATTGGAGAGGTGAAACAAGAAGTGTCAGGAAACAGCACTTCTCTACGACATACTCAGAAAGCTAGCAGAGATAGAGGTATAGCAGAAAAATAAAGAAAACAGAATGAAATAAATTATACAAAAAAGTATTCTTCATGAGCAGTGGACTATTAGTAGCAGCTGGGGAGGTTTCTCTGGTGCCTTAATAGATTTTTTTTTTTTTTTTCTGGAGAGAATTCACACTTCAAGGGTGAAAATTTCCCTTAATATTCATCTGATACAAAAGACTATATATACCTTAGAATCTATACTATGTATATGTTTTATCAATTTGTGTAAGTTTCAATGAATTCCTAAGGGAGTACATGTTAATATCAGTCTGGACTTGAAAATACAAGACAGAGTGTGATAAATTAGAGATTAGAATGGCTTTGCTCATTGTTCACAGTATTTATCAAGTCTAAGAAATGGGTAGCTGACTTGCTGCAATGACATCCTAACACTAACTACTTACTGAATCTGAGACTCATGTGTTATTCACTGAATAATGATCTGTCAAAAAGTGTAGATTTTTTTTTGTAAGATGTTTATAGTGTAAAATATATCCAGAATTAATCTTTTCAGTTCTATGGATGTCTGTTTTTTCATTTGTGTTTTTTGCTGTTGTTTGTTTTGTTTTGTGCTTTGTGTTGTTTTTATTTGGTTTGTTTGTTTGGGATTTTGTTTGCTTTAGTTTGTTTTGTTGTTTGTTTGTTTGTTTTTCCTAAACTCAATTATTTGTCATAGATATGTTCTAGGTAAACAAATTCTTAGTTACAGACCCCAAATCTCCAAAACTTCTCCTTAATGTACTATTATGATGTGAATTAAATCAATGAGATGAAATAAAAATAGTATGCATAAAGTATTAAAAAACCCACCCATGAATAATTTCCCTGTTGCCTAGGCAGCTTCTTTGCAGTCTCACATCAGTTTCAGATGGTACCAAATTAATCATAGTTCAATTGGGTTTACAATGTGCTCTCCCAACTGAGCGACATTAGTTGCTTTTGCTTCTTTAATGAGAACATAAGCTTTTGCTGCCATGATTTCTGTTGCCTATAGAGAATTTTAGTTGTTATTGTTGTTAGTAGTAAAACTATTGAGTAAAACTAAAGCAGTGTATCAAAACCAGTTTTCTACTGTCTGTGACTACTTAAGAAAATTATAGGTTTTACCCTAGCAAGCGACATTTTGATTGCTGCTGTAAGGGACCTGAAATAAAACTGGACCAGGGTGGCTTGCTTCTTCATGTATTGCAACTTTCCTTTTTCATTTATACAAAAGTTATCATACACTCATTGAAACTTCAGTGAAATAAGACATGAAAGAAGATATTAATGTTTATATGAAGACACAAGAAGACATGAAAGTTTATATGAAACACAAAACAGCAATGTGGCATGCAACGCTTCATAATGAAACAATGCTAATATACCTGTACAGAAAGAAATATGTATGCAAGTGAAATATATCCTTGTAACACATTAGTGGAATGCACACCTTTCATAAACTGGTAACTTCAAATTTCAATTGATAAGACATATCCTATTTTTGTGCAACAGAGTTCATGAGACTTTCCCTTGAAGACTATCAAGTCACATTAATGCAAGTGTTAGTCCAGTAGAATTTTTTTTTTCCTGATGTATAGAAGTATACTTTTTTTCTTTTTTTTTTTTTTTTCTGAGCACACAAACCAGTAGTATTAAAAAAAAAAGAAAAGCTTGTATTCTAACAGTAAACTGGGTAAGCCAACAGTTAGGCACAAATTTGTGATAACTTTACATCACACTATTGAGAAGTGGATCCTTGTTTAAGAGTATGAGATGTAATAAGGAAACCAAGAATCATTCTAAAAATAGAAGAAAATATCTGTAGCTTAATTAGCCTTCATATTAAGAATCACACTAGCGAAAGCACAGGTTTTATCTTCCTGTCACCTTCCCTTGCTGTGCCACTTCTTTTCAATCAGCTGTATCCAAACATATGCCATAACCAGAATATACTGGGTAAGCTTATAAACTACTTATTGGGTAGCTGATACACAGATGAGACAGGCAGGACTAATAAACTATTAGGTTAAATGTTAATCTCATCACCCTCCGATGAGACACTGCAGGCCTTTTTGGTCAGGCAGCCAATGAAGGTGTTCAGATAAGTTGATCTGTTTTGTGGGTGAGATGCTCTTGTTCTGTTTCCCTTAGGACTTAACACTTTCCATTCCAGTATTTTTCAGTTTTGAATCCTTGAGCTACTATTATTAACATTTAAATACTTGTTATTACTATCTAAAATATCACATCTTTATCTTCATTTTTAATTCTGTTTTTTTTGCATGGCTCTAGCTTGTATACTTTGCTTCTTCTCATCTCTGTCTTCTCAGAGGTCTAAGCCAAAGTTACACAGCTATACTGCGTCAAACCACATTTTGGATCACAGACAGATGAAACCCTGGGAGGAACATTATAGGATCAACATACTTGCTTCAGTTGGTTTAGATCTGTTAGCAACAAACACAGCTCCACCTGTGGTAGTTCCAATATTTTTATTAAAATTATTCTGTTGGAAAAGGAATCCTTGTCTTCCTTGAGTACTTATTATTTCTTTAGAAATAGTAAACTACTGGGTAAGCCCATTTCTTTGTGGCATTTATTTCATGCTGTGAAGTAATAAAATAATGATGCAAGGATCCAGTTTATGTTACAACTGCTCTACAGAACAAAGAATACCGGACATTTGATACCACTCTTACCATGACTCATCACAAAGGGAAGAGTATGAACAGATCTGTAATGAGTAGATATGATTAAGCAGGGCATGAACAACTGTAAGAAATAATGAAGCACACTATGCTAAAATTATGCATCTCAATACTCTTCAGTAGTCAAAGGAAGAAAACCATTCCTTATGAAGAAAATTGTCCATTTTAAATTATTATTTTTTATTTTTCCTTCTTTTGCATTACTTCTTTAGCATATGAATATTATTAATTTAAAACACTATTCACAGAATCACAGAATCAAAGAATGTTAGGGATTGGAAGAGACCTCGAAAGACCATCTAGTCCAATCCCCCTGCTGGAGCAGGAACACCCAGATGAAGTTACACAGGAAGGCGTCCAGGCGGGTTTTGAATGTCTCCAGAGAAGGAGACTCCACAACCTCCCTGGGCAGCCTGTTCCAGTGTTCCGTCACCCTCACTGAGAAGAAGTTTCTTCTCAAATTTAAGTGGAACCTCTTGTGTTCCAGCTTGAACCCATTACCCCTTGTCTTATCACTGATTCTCACCGAGAAGAGCCTGGCTCCATCCTCGTGACACTCACCCTTTATATATTTATAAACATTAATGAGGTCGCCCCTCAGTCCCTAAGAGAAAAATATGCAGCTGAATCAGTTGTAATTATTAGAATCCACAGGAAATCTTGAAATATCTCATTTTGTTTGTTCTGTTTGTTTGTAGAATATGATGAAGTCTATACTTACTCATCAGAAACTTATTTTCCCTTAGCATAATTTGGCCTTTTTAAAATGAAACCTTATTTTCTGTTACTTCTCTATCCCTTTAGAATGCCCTCTCCCCATAAATACTGTATTAACTAGGCTATAAAGTGCCTTTTGTAGTTACTAAGCCAAAAGACTGGGAAGGGGGCATCCTGTACTCATAGCACTGTCACAAAGCTGGTGATCACAGAAGCATACCTCATTTTTTTCTCTGGCTATGCATCTTTTTCCTCTTCTTTGTTTAGACATGGAACTCATTACAGTGGAAACTATTTTTCACTATGTAGTTGTTTTCCCATTGCATTCAGCACCGAACAAATGTTTGTCTGCTTTTTAAGGACTACAAGTGTCCAGGTAGGCTAAGGCATTAAAAGGACCAAGAATTCGTATATTATTTAGCTTTTCCAAACCTAAGCCCTTACAGATATTATATTATTGTGAAATAGAAAATAATTAAGCATATTTCTTCAGTTGCATTTAAAAAATCTTATATATGTGGTAAGATATAGTGTTATAAATGCAAAAATTAAAAATGAACAAAAGGCAAATAGCACAAAGCATAAAAAAGACATCATGAAACAGTAAAAGGCTTTAAACATAAGTAAGTAAATGTTTTAATCAAGGAAATATTAGGGACAAGACACCAATTTCTCTTGTACAAAGAAATGAACTGAATGGGTGTCTAACTAGTAGCTCCAAATATCTTCATGAAAGCAGGAAAATAAGGTACAAATGCAAATTAGTAAACTAGAACAGAAATTTTCAATCTCTTAAGTTTGTGGGCCATTATTATGATGATTATGATTGTCATGTATTGGTTATTCCTATATGTGACTATAAGCTTGGTGATTTTCCCAGTTACCTTTGCAGATTATATAAATGTATTCTAGAAATCTCCAAAAACATTTTGGATCATAGGTTGAATAAAACAGCTCATGAAAATTCACAAAGCAATCTCCCTTGACTTGGCTCTACATTTAGCCTCCATAATGTCCACCTTAACACTTCCACATATATTTGTGCTGGTTTTGGCTGCGATAGAGACAATTTTCCTCACAGTAGCTAGTATGGACTATGATGTGGATTTGTGTTGAAAACAAGGTTGATGATAATACAGGGATGTTTTAGTTACTGTTGAGCAGCACTTATACAGAGTCAAGGCCTTTTCTACTCCTCATACCACCTCGGCAGTGAGTAGCCTAGGGGTACACAAGAAGTTAGCAGGAGAGACATCCAGCACAAATGACCTCAACTGACCAAAGGGATATTCCATACCATATGATGTAATGGTCAGTATATAAAGCTGGGGGAAAGAAGAATGAAGGGAGGGATGTTCAGAGTGGTGGAGTTTGTCTTCTCGAGTAACTGCTCTGCATGATGGAGTCTTGCTTTCCTGGAGATGGCTGAACACCTGGCTGCCAATGGGAAGTAGTAAATTAACTCCTTATTTTGCTTTGCTTGGGTGCACGACTTTGTTTTGCCTAATTTACTCTTTATTCAGATGGTACTGTAGGGTTTATGACTTACTCTAGTTACAAGATGGCAAGTTTGGAAATGCATGGAAAGTAGGTTTCTAACAAATGTGTAATGTTGACTGAATTTAATTGAGTCATAACGTGAACCACACTCAGAGAGTTTTAAAGGCTATGAGTTGGAAGGAATATACTGCAGACCCTATGAAGGTTTTAAGGCCCCTGTTAGGTAAAAGAAATTTCTGCTTAGAAACAGGGAGTTTATATAGAATAAATGACAGAGTAGTGCCCTGAAGATAAGAAAATAAACAATAAGACCTAAAATTAGCCAACAGCATTATATCACCTGGTATAGTATGAAATCAAACAGTAGCAATGATAAACATTTCTTCAGTCAATTAGTGAAGGCAACAGTTCTCAGGTAGCATGCAAAATAGCTTATATTCTTTGTTTATTCAGAGTAATGTAATCTGGAAACAAATCAAGATATCATATATGAATAGAGTAGTGGGGAGTTTTTCATGTTAATACTGCCTTTCCATCTGTAAGTGTTGGTTTAACAAAATGAGCAGACAATATCATGTATAAAACCAGCAAAGCATGCTTAGTTCAGATGAATAACATAGTATTCAAACCAAAAGGAAAATACCTATTCCTCTTTCTCGTAGAAGAACAGTTAAAATAAGTTATAATAAATACGTATGTGTTCATTAGCATTACCAGCTACCTCCACATCTCTTTTGGCTGTAGCTCTTTGGTGGACCTTGGGTGGCTGCCTCGTGCCCATCAAGCCAATCTCTCACTTCCTCTCCTCAACAGGACAAATATGAGCGGGTATTCAACTAATATTATTGTTACCAACAGCATCTGGCATCTTGTTAGGAGGCTGCACCCAAAAGTCATGTGATACCCATTGGCTGAAAAATGTAATAATCCAATGAATGTGATTCATTATTCTTAGAAAAGTCTGTGTCTTTCATGTTTTCAAAGGGCAGTACAATTGCTGTATGAGAAAGAAACCTTTGATATTCATCCGTAAAAGCCAAGCCACCAAGTTTTTAATTCACAAAAATTTTGATATACATTTTCTTTCTCAAAAAAATATTACTTGAAATTATACCAGTCTATGAAGTTAAAATTAACTCAGAATTGCATTTTAAAAAATAAAATGTAATCCATTACATCAGAACTGAATGAATTTGCTCTTATTTTTATTTTATTAACTGTTATTCACATATAATTTATTTTCTGAAATAAAATGTTTTCCCGTGATTCTGTCTCAGATTGCAATGAAATGTGTGCTATGATATATTCCAACAGAAATCTCTTACTTGAAAACTAATAGGCAGAAGACTATTTGAGACTACATGACTAGAACAATGCTTTTGGCAACAGCAGTCAGACCTATATCAATAGCTGTTCCACAAAATACATTCCAGAAAATCTCTCAGTTATAGGATTATTGACAAGTTTAGTCGGAATAATCTAAACATTTCAATCTTACAGGATATCCTGGTGGCACTGTAGATGACAACACTGAAATAAAAACAAGTACACAAAAGGAAGATTAAGACAAGTAACTAACAATGTACAATAGAAAGTTCTTCCTCATCTTCCATTTTCTTTCTTTCTGCACTTATCCCTGTCTTTTCAAGGAAGAGTGGGATAATGTGCAAAAGAATTAGTGTAATAAAGAAATACACTTGCAATGTATTTTAGTCAACTTACATTCTACAAAAAAACCACAATTGAAATACAAACTTTGCATCGGTCAGAATACCGTTATTTTTTGTGTAATATTCTAAGTATTCTTATAAAGCAGACACATATTAAATTATTTGCTAAAGAAACCATAGATGTTTCAACTCATACCAACTGAAAAAAAAGAATACTAAATGTCCTAGTATTAATTCTAGTTGACAATACTGGCAAGGATAATGATCTCAAAACTTCAATACTTTATATGAAATTAGCCAATTCTACTTTGTCAAAATATTGATGTCCCTCAGGAGTCCATATTGGGATCAACACTGTTTAATGTCTTCATCAACGAATCACTGGGATTGAGTGCATCCAGGGCAAATTTGCAGATGATATGCCTGAGGGACAGGATGCCATCCAGAGAGACCTGGACAAGATTGAGAAGTGGGCCCATGCAAACCTAATGAGTTTCAACAAGGCCAAGTGTAATGTCCTGCACATGCATCAGGGAAACCCTGGTATCAATAGAGACTGAGAGATGACTGGAAGAGAATGACTTGAGGCTACTGGTGGTGAAAGATTAGACATGAACTGGCAATGTGTGCTCGCAGCCCAGAAAGCCAGCCAATCCTGGGCTTCATCAAAAGGAGTGTGGTCAGCAGGTCGAGGGAGGTGATTCTGCCCCTCTACTCTGCTCTGGTGAGACCCCACCTGGACTACTGCATCCAGCTCTGGAGCCCTCAACTTAAGAAGGACACGGACCTGTTGGTGTGAGTCCAGATGAGGGTCACAAAAATGATGAGAGGGCTGGAGCACCGCTCTTATGAAGACAGGCTGAGAGAGTTGGGGTTGTTCAGCCTGCAGAACAGAAGACTTGGAGACATCTTGTAGTGGCCTTGCACTACCTAAAGGGAGCCTACAAGAAAGCTGGAGAGGGACTTTTTACAGGGGCATGTAATGTTAAACAACTTGGGGGAAAATATTTGATTTTATATTGCCAATTGTTGGAGGTCAAATTTAGAAATGGGGGAAAAAGCTAAAGGAATTTGAGTTCACTAGGGTTGTTAAACACAGTATTTATAAATATAATGAGAACTTCCTTGGAATTACATTTTAGCAGCTACTGGGGTAAGTATTCTGGCTAGTCTTAAGATCATTTTAAATTCTAGAAGAGATATTAAAAATGAAACAAATTACTAAAAATAGAACCAAGCTTTTTTTTTTTTTTTTTAAATTTATAATGTATATATCATGTGGAAGAGTTAAAATAGGCTGTATGCTGCTTAAAGGCAGCATAAGCACAACCTTCTTAGCATAGGTCCCATACAGTAACCATTCCTATTCTTCCGTCGTTCCCTCAACTAATAACAGTGTGATTTTTATCAGTCAGTCTTGGCAGTAAAGGTATTATTTTTCTTTCCTTTTCAGTATATGGTTTATGGAAATTTCTCTGTTTATTAGTTAATATCATGCTTGACTGGTGTTTAACCTACCCCAGCAGGCTAATCACCCATGGGCACTTCAGACTGGACTGTGGAAGAAGAAAAAAAAAAAAAAAAAAAAAGTAAAATTGATAACAAATAAGGAGATACTTAAGTTTAATATTCTACTTGACATCTGTGATATCTGAATTCACTGCTGATAATATTTTTTTTAGATTTTGAAAGCGACCAGTGATTAGTAATTTTTTGTTTTTCTTTAAAACTCTGTACTGAAAAGATTGTTGTGATGAGAGGAAAAGGAATTATAACACAAACTATACAGATCAAACGTATTTCTTCAGGACTGGATTGTATTTCACTTGCATGAAGGGAGATGCACTACCACATGGAAGAGCTTTTCATAGTCAGACTGTGTTTTCACTATGTCTATGGAGAGCATAAAAAAGATGATGACCAGCTCTTCAGAGTTACCTAATAAATTACTTTAAGAAATACAGTCAAGTGCCTTCAGCTCCCCCTGACATAATCAATTAGAAGAAATGCCTTCATATTTCCTCCTACGCTAGGTGAGGTTTATTTTAAGGTTGAGCCAAACAGCTCATCTGAACCCAGAATTTTCACCTCTAAAACAGGGGAAGAGTCTGAGGGGTGAGTGTGCTGCAGTTCTTGAGAAAGATTTTGTCTCATTTCTAAACAAAAGCAATGCTAACAATCAGTACACATTCAGAGAAGGATTATTAACATCTTAATTCACTGTAAAAATGGCTTTATATGCACACTGAGTATGTAGATTTTTCAGAGCTGACAAATATCTCTCCTTCATTTCGTAGATTCCAGCATGTCCATATATTGGACAACATACTAGCAGAAACAATAGCAAAGCAGCTGAGAAACTGTCTTTACTAAGAGAAATTTGTAAGAGAAAGTTTCATTTTATCTTTTTTTTTTTTTTCATCTTAAAAGTAACGTATTATTCTGAAGAAAGAAGTTTGTCGTCTAAAAACTTCCATCTCAGGGATCTCGTCTGAAGTCTGTCAATATTGTAACCACAAAAATACACACACATTTTATACTAATTAACTTGATTTTTCCCTTTATATTGTATTTTCTAAGACAAATCTAAAGTTGAGTGTAAACACACTCTGGCAAATTTAAAAGAGTTCAAGCATATGTGCTATCTATTAAATTAAACTGGAGAGAAAAGGTGAAGTGATGTCTTCCAAGAGTGATATTCTCTTCAAAATCTTATTGACACCAGATGTTAGTCTTACCATAAAAGCTTTTTTATTTGTTTGTTTGTTTATTTCTTTGTGCAGAAGGAATAGGATGTTGGGTTGGCCAGCCGTGGAGCCAGCATGTTGTTTTAGACTAGGAGAGAAGGAAATAAAAGAGAAAAAAAGCCTTGGGGCAAGTTTTAATACACAAAAGCAAAGAGTTACAGCCATCTGGCATTTTGACAGAATGGATCAACTAGCCTCCTGTAGCTCCTTCTTTCTTTTTAATCTGCAAGGTTAACTGCTGGCCTGCCTTGCAGGTGTTTATAGTGAAAACATACAGATTTTTGTCTGCTGAGCATGCTGTATGTTTACTCCACTTAAAAAAAAAAAAAATCTTGAACAGCTTCACTGTCTGTTTAGATCACTGAACATTACTAGTGTTGGTCCAAGCTTGTAGTCTTCTCCCATACAAAACTCTCATTGAATTTAAAGGGATTTTGTGTAAGAACAGTAGGACCAGCTTCATATTTGCATTCTGTCTTTATGAGATAAGAAGTGTTCACAAACTATCTTAGTGGGAAACATCAAACTACCGGTTTACGATTGCAAGGGCTTTCTTTACAAGACAGAAAGATGATTATATCTTTGTTTAAAACAAATTCTACAGGCATTTTGTAGCCATGTAGCATGCTGAATAGTAGCCAGTAATTTGTTTATGTCACTCGGGCTGTTTTCCATTGAAAAAAATAACAGCCACTACCAAAACAACAAAAGGCTATGTTTTAGGTGTCTCATTTTCACTGCACACAGAAAAGTAGTAACAACATTTGTTACCTGCAGGTCATTTAGCTCTCAGTGCCCACACAGTTCCCTTAGGCACCCTCTTGGTACAAGTATTCTTGAAAAACACAGCAACAAAATTCTTCATGATGAGAACGTTTACAGTAACATATAATACGTCTTCCCTTGTGCATGCTGTGTTATCTATAGGAAGACAGAGGTATAATTTACCTGTAAAACAAGACCAGTTTGTTCATAAGAGACCAAGGGATGCAAGCTCTGTTAGATGCCTTAAAACTCTGAGGCAGCTTACCTCTGAGTTTCTTTTAGAATGACAGTAAGATTTCCAAATTCCACTCTCATTAAGACTACCTTTTTTTAAAATTGTTTTAAGTTTCCTTAAAACTATTTCAGTACAATAAAAAGATGTTAATATAAATGAATATGTTCCCCACCATCTTCAAAGGTTAGTATTTCTTAGATTTTTCAAGGTTGTTTTCTGGAAGCTGGGTAATAGATGAGACTTTTTTTAAATTAGTGACAACACTTTTCAATTGACACCTGGTTTCCCAAAGAGTGCATCACAAGGCAGTTTTGAATTGTCCCAGACACTTATAAAATAATACATATAGGTGTGTAGGTGGTGAAACTGATAAAGTTTTTCTAAATTGAAAAAATATAAGAAGGAAAGAGTATCTGCTTTTTTATTAGAGTTATAGCTGAAACGGAAAATATCAAAGCATCTTTGCTTAACTGGCCTAATATAATAATCAAGATGAGAGAATAATCAGGAAACATGCAGGAATATGAAATTACTTCTAATAAATAGTGGAAACATGACACTATTACTACATATTAGCTCTAGGAAGAAAGGTAAACTAGGAAAGCAAAAATCATCCCCATTCATTAAGGTCTTCAGTATCCAGTGAAAGAAAACTTGTTCAAAATACCTAATAAATATTGAGAAATTGCATTCTTAGACATTTTATATATATATATATATATATATACACAGTTATGAAAGCTAAGAGTTGTTGGGTGTGTTTGTAATGGTATTTTATTTTCTCTGTGCTACTTAGGCATACCAATTTAGTGTTAAAATAATAAAAATATATCTAACTCAGCTTCCTTTGTTATTCTAGCATACATTTAACTCAGAAAGTGGAGAAGTAATCTGAAGTAACATCCACTTTCTCTGCTTTTTGAAATGTACAGTCACATCCTCAGGAGTTTTTCAGCAGATCATAATCAGAAGGGACATTCCAACCTGAATGCCAGAGGCGAAAACTCACAAATTCTGCTGAAGAATATCCACAGTGCCCTTCCCCCTCCCCCAAGTTACTCCCTGAACACTGAGCCATAACTCCAACAGTGACCAGAAAATTAAGTAAAGGTGCAGTCATGGACTTAAGGAACTCACAGTTCAGATTCTGTTTGCAGTTACTCCCATTTTAAAGGAGTGCAATTGTAGGATTCATGTGGAAGAAATAAAGACACAAAAGAGAAGCAGGCGCAAGGGAAGAGGAAATTAATTTACACATCCCTGATTCAAAGATATCTGGATAATAATAATACTTTTCCTATATTTGTATATACATATCTGTGTGTGAGTATGCACCTCACATTTGCCCTTTCCTCTACAGAGGACACCGCTAAAATAATGGAGGAAAATGAGCTAAGCATTCTTTTTTTCTTTTTATTTTATTATCAAGTGTGTTGACAGAGTGGAACTGTGGATATAAAACAATTATTTTGGGAAAAAAAAGCTCTAGCTGAGGATAAAAAAGAATTGGTGCCATATATTTACAGAAAGTAATGGAGGTATTAGAAACATAGAACTGCTGTGGATTTTTTCTTTCTTTTTTTTTTTTTTTTTTTTGCAAAATACATTTTTTATCAGAAAATTCCAAATCTTTGAAACAAAACTTGTCAAGGAAATTTAATGGTTAAATTGAAATTAGACTAATTAGATCTGGGATTGCTTTTCTGACTGAAAAAAAACCACCCAAAACATTGTAGCAAAACAATGAGATCAAGAAGCAAGGCATTCAAGTACAGTATATGAAAAATATGGCTCAAACTCTTATGCTGTTTGATTGGAACTGTCTTGCAACTTTTCCTTTGCAGTTCATGAACTTCTTTTAGCCAGAACCATACTGGCCATTCCAAATGTGCTGCTTGTTGTCACTTTGGCCCTCAAAAATTCTTTCCTCTACCTGAGGAAGCCACCCCAACAAGTTCCATTGAAAACAGTTGAACAGTGTTCTGTTTGATTTCAAGTAAGGTTGTGAAATAGTGTCTTTCCTGCCACAGTTGTCTTCCTTGCATGCAGGGCATAATTCATGTTTTCCAACCATCACTATTGATAGGACATACAGATTCTTATATTCTGGCACTCTGAATTTGTGTAGTCTGTGTTCCCTGCAACTGTTCTTGTTTCTTTAGTAGCTGACTTTACTGGGAATTTCACTTACCCTTCTGGGATGTGATGTGATATTGATCAGCATTTGTGGAAAATTTTGGGAAGTTACAATTCCTCATCCTGCCAGCTGGGTTTTACATCAGGAAAAAAAAAATCATTCAAACAAGTAAAAACCTCTTTACAAGTGAAAAAGAAAACAATATATTTCTTATACAGAGGTACTGTGATACCATTAATATGAGAACTAAAATTATTTCACAATTAACTACATGTTTTTTTGGTACTTTGATTTTCCAACTGTTCCGTACCTAACAGCTGACAAAACTCTAATTTATTTATCTTATCTTTGAAACACAGAAACAACTGCCTTTTTCCAGTGCTGATACATAAATGGTTCCTGATAAAAAATATTAAATATTCTGATATTGTGCATTCATAATGCAGGCTTGCTGTTTTCTTGGGAGTAAGGAATTTAATTTTGTTAGATTTCAAGTTAAACTCAGTCATGATTCTGATGAAAAAGGTCATATTTCAGAGTTAAAAAAATATAGACAATACAGCACACCCAGCCCAATCAAGCAGTAGTTCAAAGCACTGGATGGTCCCTTTCTTTCCTTCTACACATGTATTAAATCTACATAAGCATTCTTTCCTATTTCCCACCATCTGTCCCTCATACAGACACTTCTTAATTTTTAGAACAGACAAGATGAGGGGTATGAATGTTTTAGGCTGTATAGCTTGAAGACATAATTTCATCCTTTAATTAGTTTCAGGAACTCTAATAGGGAAATCCACAGAATACTAAACATTCTAGTGTACCTGTCCTTCTTGCTGGGTATAATTAAAGGCTGATTTACAACTGAAAACAGAATTTTGTAATAGAAGAACAACTCAATATCAGTAGTTAGTAGAAGAGGATAAATAAGGCTATTCAGTAAAACTTTTATATCCTACACTACTAACCTGACTAAAATGAAGCTTTGATTTGGTCTTTCATAGATTACATGAAAAAGTGATCTGTGAATTTACGCCTGACTAATGCTGAACACAGACATTTCTCTTAAGCGCTGCCACTTTTTTAGGCATTTATTTCCCACTCAACTGGCTGTTCAGTGTTGTTGTCAGCTTACCAGCTCAGTGGTCAACTGCAGTTAAAGTAAAATGGAAAAGTGTCTGCCATTCATTTCAGGAGAAAAAGGCAGACTTGGCAATGTTATTTTGTTCATCCTCCAGTTAAATTCTACTTCTAATCTTATTGTGTTATTACCATTTAATCATATTTCTAACCCAGTAGTTACAGTAAGTAGATTTTATACACACTTCTATGTGGAAAAGATAGTCAAGAGCTTTATTAGTCATAAATCCCCCAAAAATGCCTGGGATAATTTTGTATTTGCTAAGCTAGAACTTCAAGTGTGAGTTTCGAAACCGAACTACCACTTCTGCTACTTCAGCTACAGGTATGGTTGCAAACACAAAAGTAAAACATGATGGTAAAGAGCCAGTGTCATAGTGACTTACTGGAGAAAAAAAGTAAAGTATTTGCAACAGCGTGGAAAGTAGAAGCCATATGAGTAAATAGTTTATGTAGAATTTGTGCAGTATAGCTCAGAATAACTGGATTGTTTGTGTTACTTAATGTTTTATATGATAATGAATTGATGTTTACAGAATGGCTAATAGCTTGAAAGAACGTAATGAAATAAGCTGAGAGAAAGCTAACACTTTTCACATACTGTGAAGTGCCTAGAATTATTGCTTGGTTCCTCTTATATTATAACCAGAAACAGTTTTAATATTTGAAATAACAATCTTACTATCCTCTTACACCCGCTTTCTGAAAGAACACCAGCTGAATTGAGAGAACTGATCTGCTTGGTAGTATTCAGAAATAAAAGATACCATTTAACCAAAAGTGGTGGTCTTTAGAATAACAGGGAACATTAAGAAAAGGATTTTCTGCTCTTCAGAAATATTACAGAAAAACCCAGGTTTTTATGTGGTGATCCTGTTATAACAACATAACTTGCCTCACTGGAGATCAGGAGTGACTACAGCTGTGTCAGTCTATATTTACGACTTTTTACAGATTGGTCTTTTTAGTATTTCAATGAGAGAGAAACTCTTTCCCTTCGTAGGCTAGCATCATCTTGTTTTGCTATGTTTCCTTTTTTCTTTAACTTTAAACCACTGACACAGTAGGTGGTTGAGCCAATTGAAACAGAGCTGTGTGTGTTCTCTCATGTACTTAGACAGGCATTTACCATAGTTCTCAG
Source organism: Caloenas nicobarica (assembly GCF_036013445.1). Taxonomy (NCBI): domain Eukaryota; kingdom Metazoa; phylum Chordata; class Aves; order Columbiformes; family Columbidae; genus Caloenas; species Caloenas nicobarica. Next base: position 180,447,145 of record NC_088245.1, read on the forward strand.
ATCTCACAGCTCAACTATGAGACTCTTTTTTTTTCCTCTACTGAGGAAAATCTTTTATCCTAGGTTAAAAAACAAAAGCAAAACCAGCAATAAACAAAACAATCCCCCCAAACAAACAAACCAAACCCCCAAAAACAAATTAAAAACAAACATCAAAAAACAAAAACAAACCAACCAACCAAACAAACGAAAACAACACCAAACCACAACATGCAGCCAACCAGTATACCAGTATACCACTATTGCTCTAGGGCCTACTTGATTCCAGCTTTGTTTCTCTTCAAATAATAAAAGATATAAATAAATTGGTGAAGAAATATCCGCAAGATATAGCATACTTGTTTGGCTTGGAGCACATGTGGTAGAAATCCCAGAAGGACACAGAGTGATGGCACAACTATTGCAAGGTAGGAAAAGCAAGGAATGTTTCTCTTTGCCTTCCATATCCAGGTGCATATTCCTTCAGACATCAGTTTTGGTCAGAGTTTTTTCTCTTAACCTATGTATGACTAGTGATCTTAGAATCTATTATTAGGCCTAACCTATATAGAATAAAAGTTTTAGTGAGTCAAGTAATGTGTCACGTCTATAAAATGTGTATGAATCAAACATATTTCTTTTTGCCTGCATTAAGTAGATATTAAGCACTTCCTTATTTGCAACAGACAAAGGTTACCTGGCAGCTGAAAGCTGTTCCCTTCCAACTTTTCTGGATGGATTTTGCTTTCCCTTTTGCCACGTACTGAAAAGAACCATACACAGAAGGGACATCCTGGCTTCTATTTCCAGCCACTCACCCTCGGCAGTCTAAAATCAGCATGCTGAACCATTCAGCTGTTGCTGCAATATGCAGAGAAAAGCTACAAAATGTGAGACATTTCCAATATCCTCATACATTTCAGAGCACCATCCTGGCTTGCACTTTAACAGCTGCAGTGTGTGTCTATGTTTTAATTCAGACCGCTTGTCGATGTATCAAATTTACCTTAAAAAAATACCATCTTATTAACACAGCTATATAATGCAGATTTATTTCATTTGTTTGCTTTCAAATGCTTTTATGTATTTATTTTTTTCTGTTTATTTGTTCACTTTAAAGGTTCAGTAATGCAGCGGTACACAAATTGTTTGTCCAAGGTGATATCCTAGAAAAGTGAAAGCCAAGTACATCACTGGCCCAAAACAAAACTCTGTCATTCACCACAATCTGGGAAGGATGGAAGGCCTAATTCCCATTTTAATTAACTATTAAATGATATTCAGAACTCTGCATACAAATTCACAATGCAATGACAGCTGGTTGGCTGCTGCTAGGGTGTATCTAGTATTACTTTTTCTCCATAATTCTTTGCTTTTTTAATAATAATGAAAAAAACCTCATAGTGGAACAAAATGCTCACCAGCTGTTCCTTTCAAAACATAAATAAAGATAAAAAGCAGAAATACACAATTAGTTTAAATTTATCCCTTTTGGCAGAGAAGATAGATGAAACTCCAACTTTGTCACTTTTCTCCACGTCAGCAATAAGACAATTTGATGTGGTACCTTGAACACCTCTAGCCTTTTAACTAATTTGTGAGGAAAACACAGTTTTGAGAAAATTTTTATTATGAATAATGGAGAAGGAAGGTGAAGGGATGGGAGGAGGAGAAGAGATTTGTTCTGCAAACACTAATCTAAATTGTTGAAACGCTTTGGGCCTCGAAGATCATGATATTCCAGTTGGGGAACCAAGGGGCAAGCTGATTGTTTTATGGCTGACAGACTGAAGTAAGTCAGTGCATGCAAAACATGCAGAAAAGTATTCATACAGACGTGTATACTTTTCTATAAACATGAGATAAGATATACTATATTCCCAAAGAGGATTTCAAAATGGGAGAAGGTCATAAAGACTTGTAAGAAAAGTGCTTATAAGCAAATGTGTATAACATAATGTAATAAAATACAGTAAAAGGTTTTTGAAAATCTAGTGAATCAATGGTTTAATGTGATGGCTTTTTTTTTTTTTAATACAAAGAAACCGACGCCAAAGTGAGCTATTATATGACAGGGCCATTTGTAAATATAATTAACTAACTCACTTGAGTTTTTTCTCTCGAAATTTCAGTGGCAACCTGTCTTAATTGATATTCTGTGAAACTAATGAAACATTAGGTTGCACAATCAGTTCTAGTGGACCCATCCAACATATTTGACACTGCTTACCTTTTGAAAGTGAACCGAAATCCACAGGAATGAACTATAATATTGCATATATTACTTTTCTGAGTAGTTTGGTTACTGGTGTGGCTTAATTTTTATTATTTATTTTTATATAAGCAAAATGGAAGTTTATCAAGTCATCTCATGTAATTGAATTGATTGATCTTCTTCGTGTTTCAAAATGACTAATGACTTCATGCTTAAAAGTTTTTACTAATGCATGATGTGGAAGTCTAATGTCAGAAAAAGTAACAATAATTTGAAACACAAAGTTCTTCTACATTAGTTTTGCAGCAGTCAGAGATTTTAGCAGTTTGAAATATTTTTAAGCAGTCAAAAAAAAATTCAAAGAATAAGCCAAACAGACAGATGGGGCTTTCACCATTGCAAACTACTGCAATGTGAACTTTTGTTGTAACCACAGTGAACAGTATCAGAAAGTTCTTTTAGAAATAGTCTTAATTTCAGTTTGAGATATGATGTTCTTCTTCCTTGTTCTACGTATCTAGCAAGTAACCATACAAAATCAATTTTTGTAGCCTCCATGAGAGGATTTCACTTCTGAGTTTGTAGATGTGGAGAAAAGTTTTATATGGACAGGTAGTCAGCTAGCTTATGCACAGATGTCCTCAGTCTAGGTATCTATGATTCACTAAATGAGTCATACCTAAAATGTGCATCTTGGACAGGATTAATCTCATTTAACTCTAAACTATTGAAACTTAGACAGCTGTGATTGTGACCATCACTTTAACTTTCTTCTCTTTATAGTTAATGAGAATGAAAAAAAAAAATCAGAGTTAAATTTTCCTCATCCTAAGATAAATATTTAACATGGACCAAAACAAACACTCTCCAGAGACCTGCATTGGAGACAGCTTTGTTTCTATTTTGAACTTTCTTTGTTTTTCAGTCAGATGTAATAAAATTACTCCTTTACAGTTCAGAGACGCAATTCTAAAAATCCTAATGAAACCAATTATTTTGGCTTTGTTCCAAATTAAATGTTTGTTTCTATTGACACAGTTTAGAAAATCAGACCTTAGCTTTAAACCAGCTAGTAATCGATTTTGAACGTGATATTTTCAATTAAAATAATATCTATTAATATTTCAAAACATTTTTTCCTGTATCTAAGTTTGTTTTATTTTGGTTTTTTTATTTCCTTATTTTTACCTAGAGCTGGTAAAAACATCACAGCACAATGATACAGTGACATATTAGTATCTTGGAAGAGACAATCTTCTATCTCTCAGATGATGAAATTTTCTCTATGTTGAGATTTGTTTGTATTCATTACAAATGAACTGTTTCACCTCCTCATGCCTCTTTTACTTCAGCATAGCAATGTCTGGGGAATATAGGAGTTAGTCTTACTGCTTAATCTACAAAGCTTGTATTAGTAGACTTAGGAGTTAGTGTTGAGACTACAATGTAATTGCAGAGAGGTTATTTGTTCCTTTCTATGTATGAATTCAAGCCTTTAAAACTCTGTCAGGGTTTTGTCATTTAGAATTTTTTACAAGATCCAATATTATGTTTAGATTTTCAGGCAGGGAAATGAAGATGAGAAAGAAGCAGTTATTGGTTCTATATGTGAGTTTTAAGGAATCTATGAGCTATTACGTAAGATTACATCTGGAACTCATCTGCTTCGACATTTTATCACTGGCACTGACGTGCCCTCACTTGTTTAAAATACATTGCAAATTCCCCTGCTGTACAAAGCCTTTACCACTGAGCTTTAATACTTAATAATTAGAAGCTGACAGTCTGCATTCTAAGGTTTCACACACCATCCACATTATACATCCTTTTAAAAAAACAAAACAAACTTTTGATTACAGTCACAGTTTTAACAATGACTAATTTTAAATTATGAGAAAGCTTGTCTTTTGTTCAGTTTCGATTCAGAAATCCTTCAGCTTCCCCACTTTCTGAGACAGGAGAGTAAGACTTACCTTTTGGACAACATTATTATGATTTTCCTGTTTGGTACTAATCAATTGTAAAGGCCACACAGATGTCAAGGTAGTTTTCTTCTTGTGCCTTAACTGATTTAGTTAAATGATTTTATTAATATAATATTATTTATATATTTATTTAATTTTAACCACAAGAAGGTGTATGTTGTCACAGAGTTTGTAATTCAGAAATCAAAACTGGAAAACCTGTTTTTGTAGGTTGTTATTGAAGAAATAACAATACTGATTTCTCAAAAGGGTTACGAAGTACACAACTGTTTCTCTGACTTCAAAGGTCAATGTTTCAACCTTTCTAGGGACCCTTCTTTTTTCCAGTCTCTACAGTTAAGTGGACTACAGCTCCATAAAAGCAGTTGATAGCACTGCCTATGAAGGGAAAAAGTGTTAGTGGAAGTCAACATTCCGCTTATAAGCTGAACAACTCCTCTCCTCATATATGCTGATTAATTAAGATTCTGTTACAAAGGACATCATTACTTTGATAGTGGTATGTCCCTTGTCAGCTTCATCTCAAGTTCCATTTGTAAAACATTCATTGTAGTTTTTAAACGCATTTCTACTTTTAGAGGAATATTTCCTAATTCTTGACTTAGCAAACACGACTTTGTAGTAGTTAAGTACTTTATTTAATAGCTTTCATAAGGTGGTAGATTATCTGTACCATGGTTATCAGCAGTTGAGGTTAGGGTACAAAACAATGGCCAAGTGGTTTCTCATTGTATTTAAAATATCTAATTATTACCTTAGGAATGACATCTGCATTACTCTGAGATAAGTCATAATACTTACATTCATTAGGAGGTAACTTAGAAACCACCAAAATATGGGGCTGTTATTACTATTGCCCTTGCTGAGGAACTTGATATTTGTGTTTAGTGATGGTCTTCTGCCAGCTTTTAGCAGAGACCACATTAATTTATCTGTTTATCTCCTGAAGAAAAGATGGACCTGGAAGTCTGAAAATGTTCCTTAAAAATTAGTGTCAACATAGCTGTGGTAAGAGTGACATTTCTTTTTTCAAGTTGCAACTGTTCCTATTTGCAGTGGAGTTAATTTTGCCTTTTTTTATGACCATGGGTGCATGGCTGTTCTAAAATACTGGGAAAGGGCAATGAGCCAAAATCATTATCTTCACTTGAAGTGTTTAATACCAAACGTAAATACTGGAGGGGCTTGACTGCCCAAGCCATCCCTCTAGGCTTTATGCATCTGATTATAAGTGTCCCTGCTGCACTGTCAGCTAGTCCCCATCAGGACTTCAGTTCAGTGTTGTCAAGGAAATAATAACCTAGAGTCTGCCATTGCTTATCAGTTGGGGACAGTGCTTAAAGAGCACAGGGGTTGATTTTCCCTCACATACCCCTGTATAATTAAAATTGTTAATAAGAAATAGAAAAATAGAAAAATTAGAAATAGAAATTGGGCTGCTTTAGATGCTAATTCCTCCTGTATATTTGAGGCAGCATTAAAACCTTTAGTGCCCAGTGAGATACTGTTAATAAAAAGAGAAAGTAAGCTTATGACTACCTTCCAGTGGTCAAAGTTTTTATTCTCCGGTCTAGAAGAACAAAAGAAACAAATGCCTTTTTTCACTTCTTCATGGAACAACAGCACCTGCGGGAGACAGAATTTATTGCAACAATCCATTGCCAGGAACACATTAAGCACATAGAGGAATAAAGGACGTATGAGAATGCTTTGCTTTCACAGAGAAATCTGGAATACAAAAAATACACCATTTTCCTAAATACCAAACCTAAAGATTGACATTTTTTTCCAAATAAAATTCTTGGTTGTCATTACTTGTTTTTTTCTTTTCTAAGAAGCAAAATATATTTCTCAAAGTGTTTCCAGAGTTCTATGAAGTAGATAATAAACTTTACAAGATCTATGGTGTTTGTGCTATACAAACCTAACTTCTTATTATGTGCTATTTTCAGCCTAGAATCTTGTAGATTGTAAAGAGGTATATATTCTTCAGTGTGGGACAAACATTTGTAATTCAGTTTTTAATCTCTCGGGACTGGGGATTTATGATTTTTAGAGCTGATATAAAAAGGTAAAGCTATGCCATATTAGTGTAGTCCATTAATTAGCTTCATACTGCATAGTATGCATCAGAATGCAGCTTCTTATCAATATATCTCATCAAAGCTCATATTTCACCAAAAGCTGGCTTACTTCTATATTCACATAATCTTTCAGCATTTTTTATTTAGATAGGTATTGGAGTAAACTGAGTTTTATTCTTTTTTTCTTAATTTTTCCCTCCAGTTTAGTGAATATATATTTAAAGAAAATGTGTTATATCTTCCCAAACTATCAGCCCAATCTTAGGTTTCTTTAAGTTGGGTGATTGCAACAGAATTAATCATATCAGACCAAAAATAGGTGTCATAGTGCTATTTTCTCACAGCTTGGGCAGACAAGGTAGGTGACCTTCAAACACTTGTGCTGTTCTGGACTAGAGCACAGGAGGCATGACAACTTTGTGGAATTAAACAGGTGTATATATATGTTGCAGATTCAATTGCTGACAATTTATCTGAGATGAACAAGTCTTATGAAAAGCTGCTGAGGGAATTGGGGTTTAGTCTAGAGAAAAGGAGGCTGAGGGGAGACCTTATCACTCTCTACAACTGCCTGAAAAGAGGTTGTAGCAAGGTGGGTGTCTCTTGTTCTAAGCAGAGAGTGATAGGATGAGAGAAAATGGCCTCAGGTTGCACCAGGAGAGGTTTAGATTGCATATTATGAAAAAATTATTCACTGAAAGGGTTATCAAACACTGGAACAGGCTGCCCTGGTTATGTCACCATCGCTAGAGTTATTTAAAAGATGTGTAGACATGGTGTTTAAGGACATAGTTTAGTAGTGGACTTGGCAATATTAGGTTAATGGTTGGAGTCGATGATCTTAAGGGTCTTTTCCAGCCTAAAGGATTCTATGATTGTGTGACTGTATCACCTTAAGCTATGTCAGAGGAATTGCCCGTTAAGATTGCTATTTCTCTTCACCGAGTAAACAAGATGATTAAGATGTCTAGCTTGACTTAGAACCACAACTTCCAGATATTTAAGGTAAGCAGATGAGCTTCATAGCCAGTATTACCTCAGTCTAGCTCATTTATAAATTCATAAACACGTTTTTATGTTTTTATTTTACTAATGTTTCATTTACCCAGTCAAGGAATAGAAACAATATCATGAAAGAGTAATGAGACCAAGAAAAATGGTTCAGAATCATCATCAGACTTGATGATACATAGAATCAAGACATCATACGAAACCAAGAGAATAAGAATAATTTATAGAAATAATTCAAGACAATAAATGTCAAGAAATCCTGATTTATTTTTGCGAGCAATACATGAACTAGTGAAGTAATGCCAACAAACTTTGTTAAGTAAAAATTTCCATGGCTCTGATCTGTATCTTGTATATTCATTGTGACTGGAATCAGTGTTTTGAACTGCAGATGTCTGAATAGATCACATAGGGATGAAACAATAAAACATAACGTTTAGATATTTATTTATTTACTTACTTATCTGAGGCATTTATCCATACGATGTTAAATTCACCACTGTGGTAAGCAAGTGCAGTTGTACTCACATTACTGGAATTCTGCTTTCATAGCCCTACAATTATTTTGTCTTACTAGATAAGTGATCGGGGTAACAGCACTTTCAGGCAAATATTGTTCTTTTCGTATTGCTCTGGAGGAAATGCTACAGAGGATTAAGGATTCCATCCAATACTACAAAGGGTATCTGGTCTCAAAGCTTGCATTAAAACAATGTTTCTTTGCTCACGGGCCTGAACTCAAATCACACCTCTGTCTAAAGTAAAAAGGTTCTGTATTGCCTGGTAAGCTTCTCTTTCTATGACATTTTGGGACTGCTGACAGGAAGTTTTCAGGTTATGCTTGACATTTTGATAAGTAACATCACATGAATGATCTTAACTTTGCCTAACTCATGCCGTGTTACTTTTCCTTGCTTTTGAACTGCTCTAAAAAAGAGACAATGCACATAATATCTTTCTTTAGTCTTTTTCGTGATACGTGACATAACACACAATTCATTTATATTTGCTGTAATTAAAATTCATGAAGTACCATCAAGATGTTTTTCTTTATCTAAACTTATTATTTAATTGCAGTTCTAGATTTTGCTTTCAAACCTAGAATAAAGGCAAAGGGGACAAATACCTTAAATATAGACTGACTGTCTACACACTAGTATTAAAGTCAAGGTGAAATGGATTTATTTTGTTGATCTGAATTGTTTTACTAATAATTGAATGTGCTTTGAATGTCAGAGCTGAAAGAGATCAAGATGTATAATAGGCAAATTTATGTTTCAAAGTTACTTTAAGACCCTTCTTTATTATGATTTTCCTCTCATTATAATGAAAACTGTTATTAACTCCCTGTCATTATCATCTTTGTCTGTCTCATATTTACCCAAGACATTTTTCACCTCTGAAAATCAACCAAGTCATTAAAAATTTCCTTTTTCTAGATAATATAGTGGAAGGCAGCTGGGTATTATAGTGATTTTCAGCAGCATGAAGCCCTTAAGAGGATTTTAGTGGGCTGCAGGGAAGAAAGAATTTGAATCAATGGTTTTCTCCTGTTTTACTAGTTTTTATAGTACTGCAAAGAATATACCTCACAGGAGACTGTCTGTATTGTGACACAGAGAGAGGTAATAGCTGAATTTGGAAAGAAAATAACTGGAGTGATGGTGCAAACCTCATCAATTTTAAAATAAAGAACCATGTGGCTTTTACCTTTAATTACAAGGAAGCAAAGAGGGTTCACACACCTGTAATCATCAAAATAGCTGTGAGGTAACTGTCTTTTTCCCACTGGAAACAAAGTTGAAAAATCTTCATAAAAGTTTTTAGTGCATTTCATGGATATGTTTAGTTGGAGTTGAACTACATAGGGCATCCTTAACTTAGGGTGTGTTGGAACAAATAGATAAGAGCTGAAATGGTAACATTTGATGAGAATATATGTCCTTTATTATGGAGGATGTGCACTGTGTGGGTAAGATTAAAAGAATATATGTGAAAGTTTCTGGAAATTAAGTGCAAGACAAGCAAGGAGGATGTGATAGTTACTGTCACCATCAAGTGGCTAAGTATTACTGTATAATTCATGAATGCAATCGAGCGTATGAATAGCCTGAATCTTCTATCATTAGATCAAAGATGGGCTGCCCTTTTCAGTCAATCACATTAGTTCTTTATCATTTATCTGTGATAAAAGGTTTAGTAGTGTCAGGGAAAATCCTTTAATGTATCCATATCTGAAGAGTCCACTGTGACTAGCACTGGGGGAAAAAATGCAAACAAAAAACCCAACTCTGCTCTAAACTTGAGTTACCAGCTGATGTGTAGTTAGAGAGCAGATGCAGTGCTGTAATGTGCTATTTGAGTGGTATTTGCTCTGTACATGATGTGTATTTATTCATTTGAGGTTATGAAATGAGGTATGAAAAGGAAGAATATCCCTTACCCTGTGCACAATAGATTGTTCAGCATATTCTGGTCATAGAATGAGTCAGTTTCTCATAAATGAATCTGGAATACTTCCCAGAATAGAACTGCCTCTCAAACATGTTGCTATGGCTGACAGTGCTGAACTTAAAGGAAAAAGTGGGATACTGCCTCTCTGTGCAACGCACATTTGGGATTCTCTGTCGTCCCAAGAAATTTTTGATTGCCTGTCTTACATCCTAGAGTTTTATGACTGCAGTGGAACCTGGGTCAGTTTTATGCCTAAGTGTGTAATTCTGCTGTTTTTTTCTTGTGATGAGCCTGTTTGGTTAATTGTTCCAGCAATGTATGACTAATATTGATCCAGAGTAGTTCCCAAGTTAATTGATACTGGAGAAATGAGTCAGATAAAGAGAAAATAAATAGTTTTGAGGTTTGCTTACATTTTCTATCTGCACTCTCTGCTTTTATCAAATGAATAATAGTTAAAAACAAACAAACAACACAGTAAATATGTTAGATTTTCACCCTTCAGATTAATGAATAAACAGGACTGCTGTAAGCCTTATCTCCTTCCTGAGCACACATTTCAATTTTACTTGAGATCTTACATTTTTGTTGTATTTTATAACATGAAAAAATGAAAACGTTAAAAGCCCTTGAAATTTCCTCTGCAGAGATTACTATGTAGTTAGATAAATACTAGGGAATGATGGATTTTTCAGTGAGTGAAAAGTGTGAATAATTAAATATTTAATTTCTTAAATTTTATGCTACGTGAGGCACCCATCAGCCTCATATAAAAAAGAATTTCAGAAATGAAAACTTTCTGTGAAAGAACTTCTGTCATTTTGTCATAAGAGCTTTCCTGTTGACACAGGAACTATGGCATTTAACTTGAGTGCTGATATCTAAATAAAGATACTTTAACACAGATGCCTGTGTTACTTATGAACTCTGCTCAGGTATCTAAGTTTCTAGTGCAGTCTAGTCAACACAGTTTATGGAGTCTCAAGAACTATTCACCTCTCCCTGATATAAGAAACCTATATTTTGTGAGTTGAATAACTTTCTAGAATATATTTACTTTATCAGGCTCAATTCAGTCACTTACATGAACCATGTCTATCTTAGATGCTTACAGGTATCTTACTTGACTTCAGACTGGTGCTCTAAATGTTTTAGCTGTCTTGTAGGTTCATCCAGATGTTTCCAAACACATGCAGATGCCCTGGATACCTACCCTTTGATGTCTTAATGGTTTTGGATGTCTCTGTTTGGACAACTGACCAAGAACCCTATGACTAAATCTTCATGGTTTATGCTAGAAATCGACAACCTCATTAACGCACACAACCTGAATACCTAATCTTAGGTTTCTACAATATGAAGTCAAACCATATAATTGTGATAATTGCCTTGACCAATACAGGTTTATGATGTGAGAGGTTTTCAGTTAAATTTTCAAAATATTTGGATGAATCCTTAGAATCAATAAAGATCACCACACGCTGCTCTCTGCGGGCTGTTTCCTCACTCATTACTGTCATAAGTAACCCAATCCACGTAACAAACTTGGGCAGTATGAACAGTAATCTCCACCCAAAAACTGGTCCATAATCTTTTTAAGATATTTAAAATTCAGAACTTAAAGGAAAAACAAAACAAAACAAAACAAAACAACAAAGCCACCACCAAAAACCAACCAAACAAAACAAAGCACACACACAAACAAAAAACATTAAAACCCCAAACAAATAAAACAACAACAACAACAACAATCAGCCAAAACAGCAAACCCAACCAAAATAGTAGTATAGTTTTCGATGATGCAGTGACTTTGTCAGAAGTAGTAGATACCACCAAGCCTTCTACTGAGTAGCTTCATCAGATGCAGCCTCCAAAGCCAATATACTAACCTTTTACCACAGTACAGGATGAATTACCTTCTGGAGGTCCCTCTAATGGCAACAACAACAACCAAAACAACAGGAAAAAAAATACAAACAACAAACAAACAAAAAATCCCACATTAATTCAATAGCTTGAAATCAGTGAAATAATTTTGGAACAAATTAAAATATTTCAGATGATGCAGCATATTCAGAAAAAAACCCTAAATTTTAAATAGTAGTAATTAGTACTTTTTCTTTTTTTCCTTTAGATACATAGGAAAATTCTTCAAAAATATCTAGTGAGGCTGAAAGCTCTTTTGGAAAAACAAACCAAACCTAGCACTAAAACCACATTTAGCAGTATTCTATTTTCATGTATATATATATATATAATTACTAGTATTTTACTGTTAAAACATTAAATTTAACATTGTAAATGTCTGTTAGTATCAACTAATTATGTCAAGCTCAAGCAAAAATCAGTTTGGTGGAATAGTGGTGGACATGTGTATATATATTGGGCAAAGTTTTAAACATTAAGTTTGGGAAAGTGTCTTCACCTAGATGCTATTTAGATACATGAGGATGGAAATTGGGTTAGTTTGCACCACTAAGTAAAGCAGGAGAACTGTGTTGGCTTCAGGCAAGTGCAGACAACAGGAGGTTTGCCCTGAGGATATGCACTAATTTAAGCTTGCCTTCTGTGGTCAGTGGTTCACTCCCTTTTGAAAGAGTACACCCCAGAGTATGAATAGCTTCCCAAGAAATAAACTTTTTCAGATTAAGGTCACCCTTTAGCCTTACAGTTGTGAAACAGAAAATACTAGTAACACAAAAGGGAATAAATAGTTAACCAAACTAATAGATTAAGAACCAGAGGATCTTTATGCAAAAGAATATCTAGGAAAAAGTATTTCTTAAAAGTCATTCTCCACAGTGGTACATTTGTTATAGTACCAGATTTATACGGGAAAGAGTTAGTAAATGTGAGGAGTACCTAAAACTGTTATTTTAAAGATTTGTCACACTCAGAAAATTCCTAAGGGTGTTTAAGAATACAAATAGCCATTCATAGCCTAGGTCATGGCCATGCACAGCAGATATGCATCTTCATATGATGGATGTTAATTTTAGGTCCTGAATTGCTGAGGACTAATAATATAGAAGATTGTTGTGAAAACTGATGTGTCAATTGACTCCGTTCAAATGCAAATTCATTCGGTTTATTGGCTATTTTCCTTAAGGCATGTAGTATATTTCAATTTTCTTCTTGAGTGGGCTTCATTGCATGTAATTTAAACCATCCAAATATTAGGCATCCCATCTGAGTTAGTCTCCAAGAACACTACTGAACTGTTTGCCTGTGGGTGCCTGGTGCCATTTGTGATATCCTTGGAGGCTTTGGTGTCTTACAGGGCATATTGCGCCAGATCCTTGAAGATGTCCTGAATACCTTATAGTATCACAAATGGTCCTAGATACTTGTGAACAAAAACTGAATTTAGGTCTGAGTTTCCTACATAGTTACTGAACTCAAAGTTAATAGATCAAAAGAGACAGCCACATGCAGGGAGCCTTGTCTTTTACCACAGTACAGGATGAATTAACTTCTGGAGGTCCCTCTAATGGCAACAAAAGCATCTAGATTAACAATTTAGGTTAGATAAGCAGCTTTTAGAAAGCCAAAATTAAGTGACAGGATTACCACAGCAATTGTGAAATATTGCTGACTATGTATACAGAGGGTCCACATCTCTGAAATGAAATTCAAGAAAACTGAAGTGCAGACTTTACTCCTGCTGACCAATAATAACACTTCTGCAGTGAAATGCTATGGTGTTTTGTTCACATGGTTAACTGTTCCCAGTGTACTTGCTCACACTGTTATTTGCCACATGTCAGATAGGCATTACTCCAAACTAGTTTGTGTATAAAAATAGAGAGCTTCAATCCTCCCTAACCCAAGTGGTAAAGAAACCACAAGAGAGACTAAAGGCTTTAAAATAAAAAACAACACAGCAATAACATAGAATGGTTTAGGCTGGAAAAGACCATAAAGACCATCTAGTTCCAATCCCCCTGCCATGGGCAGGGACACCTTCTAACCTGGCTTTGAACACTCCCAGGGATGAGGCATCCACTGTTTCTCTGGGCAGCTTGTTCTAGTGCCTCATCACTCTCATGATGAAGAATTTCTTCCTTATATCTAATAAAAATCTATCTTTTTTCAGTTTAAAACCGTTAACCCTTTTCTTATCACTACACAATCTTGTAAAAAGTCCCTCTCCAGCTTTCATATAGACCCTCTTTAGGTACTGGAAGGCTGCTATAAGGTCTATTTGGAGTCTTCTCTAGGCTGAAGAACCCCAACTGTCTAAAGCTGTCTTCATAGGAATAGTGTTCCATCCTTCTGATCATCTTTGTGATCCTCCTCTGTACTTGCTCCTACAGGTTCATGTCCTTCTTATGGCTAGGGCTCCAGAGCTGGATACAGTGCTTCAACTGAGGTGTCACCAGAATTGGGTAAAGGGGCAGAATCATCTCTCTTGACCTGCTGGTCACGCTTCTGTTGATGGTTGATGATATGGTTGATGTTGATGATATGGTTTGCTTTCTGGGCTGCAAGCATGCATTGCCAGATGATGTTGAGCTTCCCATCCACCAATACCTCCAAGTCCTCCTCAGAGCTGCTCTCAATCCATTCTCTGCCTGGTTTGTAGTTGTGCTTGGGATTGCCCTGACTCATGTGCAGGACCTTGTACTTGATCTTGTTGAACATCAATCTTATTCATATGTTTACATATGAAGTATGTAAGAAGAAATCTATGTGAAATTATTATTCAGTGGTTTATAAAGAAATTTATATTATTATTGATGTTTAAACTTTATTTCTCTAATTATCCTTGTTCTGAAGTAGTTTTCTCATTATTCTAGTGATACTAAAGGATTAACATACTTTAAATAGTTTCCAATTTCTTACAACTATTTTCTACACATTAGTGCTTCTCCTCTTTTTAGCGTTAGCCTCAGGACACTTCCTGAATATCTTAATTTGTTTAACTTACTTTTCTATTTTTCTTTTTTTTTTTTTTTTTGGTAACAAAAATGATAGTTTGGTCTAGGTTTTTTGATCCACACTTTGAAACTGGATTAAGATTGCACAGTATGTTACTGTTGAGAAATGGCAAAATAAGAATAAAATTATAACACATGGTAAACCACATCTAACAGTGCTACTGTCTTTGAGGTTTTTTTGATTACATAAATTTAATGTTTTGATTGTGCTTCTGTTTGACTGTAGCCTTGCTTATTTCTGTCAAATCAGCCACATTATAAAAGGACCATTATTTTTAGTACAATTTCTAGTTTAAAAAATTGTATTGGGGAGAAAAAGATCTTTTTCTTTCTATCAATGAGTTTATTATAAAAAGAGAATAATTCAAAGGATTATGACAGGTAGCTTTGTTACATTTGCAAATGTGTGTGTCCCGTGCAGTTCAAATTCTTTGTTTATTTTTTGATCCTTTCTTACTTGAAGGCAGATGTTTCCAGGAGCTGTAGTAGATGAATGTTTTAGTTATTCTTTAATTTGAAACAAGAATGTGAGCTTTGACCTTTGTTAGTAAAATAACAATTTGAAAATGAAGTAAGCAAAGGGTACAGCAATGATTTAGTCCTCATTGATCCATACCGACAGCAACACTGTGACAGACAATCCAGTACCTTTTATACTTTAGTTTCACTACATTTACACTGGGATTCTTCTTATTTATTTATGAGCATGCATTGTAACGTGTAACCATCTGGTATCTGAAATCCAGCTTTGCCTGATATTTTTCTGGTGTCTATGTCTCTGGATGTTATACTGAATTATAGGAGATCTGAAGTATGGAGATTTAACAACTCTCTAATTAAAGCTGCAGCATTTGTGCAACAGATGAAGACTATTTCAGAATAAATTAATATCAATAAAAGCCAAGAAGCTAGTCTGGGTGTTTTGTGGGAAGCTGCCAAAGCAGTCATGAGGGGTAGAATAATTTGCTTAGCTGCAGCAGCAGTACAAAAACTATATTTTGAGTACCAGTATAAATTAGAAAAGGAAGTTAATGAGATGAAAAAAGGAGCATAAAAAGCAGGTACCCTAGGACCCTCCAACTTTTGATTAAACAGAGAAAAACTAAATGCTTTGTGATGAATAACACAGACAATGTTTAAAAGCTTAATGAATAAATGTACTATGAAAAGTGGAATAAATCTGACAAATTATTTGCATGTGATTGGAATGGGAAGAGACAGGAAAACTTTTTTGGTTTGAGAAACAAGAGACATTGCAACAGATCATAATCCAAGAACCGTAATGAGATTTCTTGCATGTTCTTTATAAAACAGATTTATCCCAGCTAAATATGGGTCACAAGGAGATAGTCTCCTTCTTATTTGAAATTCAATTGCCACGGATTAAGAAAAGAAGTAAAATGAAGTAGATTCTTCTGGGATGAAAAGTTAACGACAAGCCATTGAAGATTCTTCTCTCATGAAAAACAACAGACCAGATGGGATCACTGTTATTAAAAAAACTTGTCTTTGTTTCTATGTGCATGATTGAGAGCACTTTTATTTATTTGACTTCATTTTCTCTTACATAAATGGAAACATTAAAATCTGTAGTGGAAAAAAACATGCGTGATAGATAATATATTATTTAACAATGACCTTGGTACAAGAAAATTTTTATGAATTAAGATGATAGCCATTTTCCCTGTTGCGTAGTCTATACTTCAGTGAAAGAAAAGTATCTTTCTCAACACAGATATTTGGGCTTGTTGCTGTTACATTTAATTTTACAGCAGCATAATTGAAAAGAGAAGTAAACGTTAGTAGACTGTAATGCGGTGTTTTGTATCATCCTTTACTCAATACAGTAGTTGAACTGTGTTGTAGTTTGTGACAGAATGAGGAAACACAGAAAAAAAGCATAAATGAAAGCATAAGAAAAAAGAGGCAAAAGTGGTATATGTCATGTATGAAGCTATCAAAATTACAAGGAAAACCAAATTAAAAGGTTAGATCAAAGTACATTTTAAGGAAAAAAACAAAACAAAACAAAACAAAACAAAAAACAAAACCAAAAAACAACCAAAAAAACTATATTGTGATTTTCACAGAGTAAAGTTTTTCATAGAAGTCAAAGTCTTCAAGGTTTCCAGCACGCTAAGATCTGTCGTTCCTAAAGATCTAGCTCCAAAGTTGAGTATAAAGTCTCACTTCTAGAACTTGTCATTGTAGATTTAAATAATTTCCTCATTAATTATTTGAAAACCTGAACTCGGTTTGCGATTATTGTAAGAAGTGTTTTGTGAGCAGAGAAGTGTCACTGAAAAAATTTATTTGAAGATGTATTTCACTTTCATGTGTGCAACAGAGAGTGTAGTTGAGAATCCATACTTAAGGCAAAGCAGATTTAAGGTTGCACAAGGGTTACCTGCCTCCATAGATAATATGTATTATCCAGGTGATGTGTAGGAGCTGCACACATATGAAGTGAGTGGTTCATAAGAGACTGCTGAATTAAACCTAGCAGTTGGGCTCACTTTGGTTGTCAGTGTTCCATCTCCTGCAGATTCAATTAAAGGTTTGTGTTCAATTAGCCAGAACTTTCATGTGAATCTCCCGTGTTCTCAGAGCAGAACCTTATTGCCTTCATGAGCAATTCTTTACAGGCATGTAAAAGGCATGTCTGGCAGCAGAACTTAGTGATTTGACAGAACAAACAGGACCTTAGTTATTTCATAGGGGAAATCAGAGGTGTAGTAGAGAGAGTTCAGGGTCCACACACAATGTGTATATGCTCATCTGAGCACAGTGTTGGCATATAGGATATCTGGCATCTACAGTCAGATGCAAATAGCACAGCAACATCACTTACCTAATTGTTTAGGGGTCATACTGAGCCAAGTACCCATCTGGAGAGAAGGAGGCAAACAAAGGGCTTGTTCAATCATGCAACTAAGTGTTACTAACACAGGCAAAAACAGTACTAAAATATGGATAGCAGTAACTTTATTAGCTACTGAAATTGCTCTGAATAAACTGTATTGATTATTAATGTTCACAAGAGTCAATGCCCTTTGTTCCACAGAACAGACCTCAGGGAAAGGAGTATTAAGTGATAGTTATTGGTCAGACACATCCAGAAAATAGTATCTTGTCTTTCCCAACTCAAACGGTTCATAGTAACAATGAAACATATAAATCACTAGGACCAGTTCTTACCCTCTGCTTCCCTTCCAACCTGTTTCTGTCAGAAACTGCACCACTGAGAGACCTTAGGTGGATGTATGAGTTATAGTACATTCGTACTTGTTAAAAGGGGAATTCTGTTGTGGGCATCTAACTGGGAACTCAGTGTAGGGACAAATACAATCTTCAAGCTCTCCCAGCCTTTAATTATGGTCAGAATTCATATCCCTCAAAGGATATGAACATAATAAAAAATATTCTCTTTAAAAAAATTAATAGAAAATCCACATGTTAGAAATTATTACATTCTGTTCTTAAGGCTGAGCTAATTTTTCTGCTTAAAGAAGAAACTCAGATATTTTGCTGTGTATGAAGATTGCACTGTAATTTTCCTTATTACAGGTAACATTAAAATGCAACTCCTGACTTTCTATTTAACTGGGCCACAATTTCTGAAAAGTGTTAGTCATCGAAAGTGAAGATTATGGATATTTTAAAGAATAGCTCTATGCTGTTAGTATAAGTATCCCTTAGGTGTGGGAAAAGTGAAAACAACAACAAGAAAAACAAACAAACAAACAAACAAAACTACTAGCAGGCATAAATGCCAGTCAAAGCAAATAACCACACATCATATTGCTAGAGATTGTCATATACATTTTATTGCAAGGTACACATGAGTTTCCCAGTAGATATATTAATCATATCTGATAAATATTGTATGATCTTTGTCCTGGAAATTAAGATAACACTAGACGAGCATTGGAGGAGTTACAGGATTTTTAAAACCTCAGCTGCTAAAAAGTTGAGAGATGCCAGAAATGTTCAGGTGGCATTAATATGTTCAAGCTATTTCATCTCACCATCCTTTCATAGATTTCCTAGGGACCAGGTACCTTTAACATTCAAGATGTGTCAATAGGCACAACTTTATCATCTTAACCTGTAGATAACTCTATGAACACTTCTGATTTTTCTTCTTCCTTGTTTTCCACATAAGCCTTGGAACAACAGTATAGAAGAAACATACAAATAAGTGATATGCTCACTGAAATGAATAGAATTTATTGAATTCCATGAACTAAGACTCATTTGAATTTTCAGTTTCCACTGTTTTCAGTGATATCTAAAAGAAATTTTTAAAACCTCAGACCACATTTAACTGCTCTTCTACTGATGAAAGGCACATGCTTCAATAACACACTTCAGTAACAGCACTTACCTTATTTTTTAAAAAGAAAGCTAATTCTGAAAGAAATTAATCTTCTTCATGTTTATAAATTGTTGTGGTTTTTTTTTTCATCAGTAAATAGGTCTTGCTTCTCTTTGTATTTTTCTGGTTATGTTACATATTTGCTGTTTTTAATGTAAACATGATCAGATTTGATCTTTAATGGAATATCTTCAATTTTCAATTATTTAAAAAGTTTCAGTGATCTGAAAAAAGACATTTTTAAAATAATTTACACTAACAAAATTCTTATTTACAGTACCTTATTTTAATATTCTAAAAGAGTCATCACATCATGTCAAGGTTTTAGCAAATACCATCCATATAAAACTATCTATTAAAATAGTGGATCTCTACTCAGAGAAATCTCACTTATCTCTTTATAAACAGCTGAGATACAGCAAGTATTTAAAAATATCAGGTGAGTATCTAATCAAACTTTTGCACTTTTGCATGAAGAAAAATTCCCCTACAACATCCTCCTAACGGCTGAAATAAGGAAGAAAAGGAAAACAGTGAAACAAAAACTTTCTTCATTACTGTGTATTATAATACTTTTCCAATAAGATTTGGCATATCCATTCAACAAAACTGAGTAAAGCAGAGCTGAAATACTTTAGTAAATAGCTGAAGATGTAGAATATTCTAACACTGACATTTCAACTCCCCTGTTATTACTCTGTCTTTCTGAAGGGAAAGGATGGAAACAGGATAGACTACATATAGACTAGATACATACATAGACTATAAACAAATAGTCTTGTGCCTGTAGTTACTAATATTCCTCTTCAGCATATGTATGAGAGGAAGGGAAAATATTACCTGGGCTGAAGAAAGATGGCAGAGACCCTAGAAGAAAAGTAGTTGTCTACAGACAAGTAGCACTTAAGTATTTTCATAATATCTCCCAATATTACAAATAGATTGTAGTAGGTATTTAGAACTCTTGCAATTTGTACAGTATTTTTAAATTACGAGAGGAGAATGTATAATGTATATGTTATTTGAGGGAAATTTTACTGCTCATTTCACTGAAAACAAGGGCTTGATCAAAACTGCAAATGTTCACCAAAACAGAACAAGGTTATCTGCCAGTAGTCAGATATCCAGTGCTGTCAGTATTTATAACTGGTTAATGTTTTTGACTGAATGAGTGATTTATTTAGTGGGGAATTTCCTGATCTGCCACATTCATTGTTGTGATGAGAATTGTGCTGCTTACCATCAGTCACTTTGCAAACTTCACCTGACAAAGCCTGGCAGGATGCTTCACAACAATGAGAAGCCAGGCAGGGAAATTTAAAGTAATCTGTCCCCTGAAGAGGAAGAAATGCTTTTAAAAAGACCTTTTTTTTTTTTTTCTTTCAGGGGGTGGGGGTGGTGGTCTGTTTGTTTCTAGATTTTGCTTTAGAGGAAAGGGTGTCAGCTGTCTGAGCCCTAAAACACATAGTGTAGTTCATTACCCCAGCAGGTGCTCTGTGAGGTATATACCTCTTCAGAGTAAAATAAATAAATCTCCCAGTGTTCTCTGAGACTTAGGAAGAATCTCTCTGCAGCACTTCTACCTGGAAGAATTCAGCATAGCCTCCTCTCTACAGGGAGGGAAATATGCTAAGCCAGGGTGAAGAGGCAGAACTAGGGGCTGGAGCACTGCAGTACTGATCTGATATGCGCCTGTAAGAGGCAGGCCATGGGGCTGACTGCTGAGGACAAAAAATCCCCAAAACCAACCAACCGAACAACGACAACAACAAAAAAAACACCCAAACGAAAAAAAAACCACCAAAACCAACCAAACACACACAGGGGAAAAAAAAAAAAAAACAACACAAAAAACTAATAACTAATATGCATTAAAATAAATTACTAGAAACTAGAAAAATACAATGCAAAAGGCAGATTGTACTTTAAATATGTATTAGAATTAAACTGAGGTGAATTTTCTGCTTAAAACACAGGTGTACTGTTACATTTTTAAGCTGATATAACTCTGTTAAGTTCGGCATGTTTAACTTTTCAGAAATTTAGGAGTCACTGGCTTCCTCCACTAGTTTTGTTTCTAACATTGAAAGGTCTTATCCATCACTCAGTCATTCTAACTTTAAATGTATTGCACTTTTACTAGAATAAAAGTGGAACCGTTTAGCTTAAATCAAGTTCCACTATATTTTCAGTATTATGAAAATGCTAGTAAAAAGGTTTTGTCCAGTTCTACTCTAATGTGTTCTCTTTCTCTGCACAGACCTGAGCACCCTCAATTTCTGTCAGCTATAGCTAGCTCTGGATTTTTTTAGAATCAGGTTCTATGTTAACAAAGATTTAAAAGTCAGTTCTGGTTATTAATTAAAAAAGCAAAAACAACCCCAAAATGCAATAGAGAAGAAGAAAGAAAAATTTATACAGAGTAACAGTGATGTGCCATGGAAACCATTCTACTGTAAAGAAGTTAATTTGAAAGTTCCAGGCAGCTGTGATTCTTTCTGTCCACCATATCTCTTTATTCTTGTCAGTCCACTCTTGCGTGGTAGAAATTTCTTTCCATAGCCGATGCAGTATGACACATTTTCCTCACTGCTTAGCAAGTGCTTTTAATCTATATTGTAAGAAATGTGTGGTGCTACGAAAAATCATGTACTTCTTTTACATTTAAATTCCTTCTACATTAGAGATTAAGTAGACTTTAAGATAAAACAGTTTAAAAAGTAGTTAGGAGTAAAAATTATGAACATGAATAGTTTTATCATCTATTTCCTCTGAGCTATCATTTTAATCTATTTTAATTCTTCACTTAGTATGTTAAAGATATGAATAATATCCCTCCTGCCCTGAGTTACACTAACACGTTACTCTCGTAACAAATCCGACTTCAGTAAAAAGTACTTGTGCAAGTAAGGTTGAAGGTCTTCTCAGAAAAAAAAAATAGTTTCTTATATGTCTGTTATTGCTATAATGTAAAGCTTGTGGTATTTGAAGAAAACTATTATTTCTGAGTATAAAAGAGTAAAAACCAAACCAAACCAAAACCAAAACCAACCAACCAACCAAAAAAAAAAAAAATACACATGCAAAAAACCCCCAAACAAACAAACTAACTAAACTGACAAAACAAAAAACAAAACCAAAACCAAACAAATAATAAAACCCATTTAATTCAGAAAAACTTGATCATCCTCAACAGAACTAGTCTAGAATTACATCACTGTGACTGTGGTTATAATTTATCCTACTCTTATTTAATAGCTGACTTATTTAGTTGTCGTCTGCTACTCATTCATGTATCATTCTTTTCTTTTTAAAATTTGTAGTCTCAAAATCATGGCTCTTGTTTTAGAGAAACTCAGATCATAATTCAGATTTTAAAGTGTAGGTAGATGCCTAAAATATTAGAGAGGCCATGACAGTATTTTAAAAGCCCTCAGTTTCCACTGAAGCTAATAAGCATTGAAAATGAGTCTGGAAGTGAAACTACCCTCTTGTGCCATGAGATTATTGAGTGACGTTTATTTTCCCTTTCTCTAAACCAATTAATTTTTAATTATTCCATGAAAAGTAGAGCAGTTGCAAAAGGAAACATTTTTAAAGGTCTGTACCCTGTTTTGTTTGTCTGCTGCCTACAATATAAGGTAAAAGAATCAAATTTGAAAAACTTTGTAGAGGAAAGCAATAAAATGACAGGGCAGGAAGGACAACAGATTAGAAGGAACCTGACTGTTCCAACTTGAAAATAAAGCTGTCTTTCTGGTAAGGGAAAGGACACAAGTAGTCTTATTCCTGAACTCTTTATGAATTTTACCCTAAACAGACACTGGATAAAAAAAGAGACATTAGTTATTGTGGAAGAGGCAAGATCTATTAAAAAAAAAAAAAAGAAGTGATTTTCTTCTGAAAGGGGAAGATGATTTAATCTTTGCATTTTTGTTTCATAGAGGCATCTACTTGTAAATCTGAGATGCAGGTACCCAGCTTCAGGAGAGGAACAATTCATTGGATATTTTCTACAGGCAATCTTCTTTGCCTATTAACCATTCTATGTTTGCATCCCATCTCTCTTATGTTTTGTATCTTCAGATGAAAATGTGTGTGCTCAGCTCAAGGCTGTGAACTTCACTGCTAAAGTAAAGCTCACACTTCTTTGATGACGAGACATTTAGTGTCATCAAAACTAATCATCCTTGGACTAGGGATAAAACAATGACTTCACAATTAAACCTGAGATGACATCACCATTAGGAATCTTACTTGACATTAACCTACCTAAAGTTTAGTCAGATCACTTAAAACACTAAAGTTTTAATACCAATAATAGCTACACAATATATAACCTGTGACCAACAGAGGACTACCAATAAGAACTGCAAGCTGGTAAGAAATTCACTCAGTGCATGTCATCACAAACCTGCTGTGCAGACACTAAGCTGAAAATGTTTTATTCCTGTGAGATATGCTGTACCTGCACAGTATGGTTCTGTATCACATGTACAGTGAATCTGTTGCTTCAAGGACAAATAAAACAGACTGAACATGTGCTGCTTACTGAGGAGTTGCTCAGTATGTCATTCTGCCATTTTGCAGGACTTCTGGACATCTAAGAAGTATCACGGTAGATCATTGGTCAATGCAGCAGGGAAGTAGATTATCAAGACAACTAGCACCTACAAAAACATGTGATATTGGCAGGCAAGACACTGTATTATTCTAAAGTCTCTACAATATATCTGTACACAGATTCTGAAATATGACAGTCTTTCAGAATGATCTACTTCCATAGCTTTATGCATGTCTTTATTTACAGTAAGCCTTCTCACTGGTCAGAACAATACTAAGGAAATAAGCAAAAGGACACTCCTTTGAAATACAAAACTCATCAGTTCATAACAGTACAGAAACCTCTATCTATTAATACTCAGGGAGCTCTGGATTAAAAATGTGTTTATAATAAAGTAGTCATTAACATAATGCCTATGTAGTACCCCCATACTATTAACATAACTTACATACGTATTCTTGCTTTGATGGAGAATTCACTCTAACTTTTTCTGCATATCTAAGAAATAATTCAGTTCCTTTTTATATATTCAAAGTAGTCAAACTTTTCAAGTCATGCATGTGGAGAGTACAGGAAGAAAATCACAACAAAGTAATAGTAACATTAACAGACAAAACAAAGAAACTAAAATAAACAAATCAAAACCCTAAACAGCAAGCAAAATAGGAAAAGCAGAATTTGAGCAAAGAATGGGAAAGACAAGCCTTGGTAAGATTTAACAAGTAGGAAAAGGAGAAATAATATGTGATGAGCAAAACAGAAGGAAAATGTCCAGCAATGAAACAAGATACCACCTCTGACATGTTTTCCTTTAGGATTAGAGAGAACGATGGTCATACAAACAACCACGAAGAGACAATGGTTACAACAAGCTCACTGAGAGCTCTCGTAACAAATTAATGTTGCACTAGAATGAGTAGGTGGGGTGCTAGAATGGCTGGTACTTCGAAAGACGTAGGCCCACTTGTAAGTTTCTATACAGTTTAATATAGGCAACAGTCAAATCTGGTTATATTAAGGAATGTGAGATTAAGATTTAAAATGATCAGAAGTTCTCAGTGAATTCTATAGAAAAAAGAGACAGAGGGAGGAAGGACAGAGGGGAAGGATACAATTTCAGACACTTATGATATCTGGAAATTAGGTACAAATTTGAAAGAACTCTGATCATCAAAACTGTTTAATAATACTAAACATCTA
Source organism: Caloenas nicobarica (assembly GCF_036013445.1). Taxonomy (NCBI): domain Eukaryota; kingdom Metazoa; phylum Chordata; class Aves; order Columbiformes; family Columbidae; genus Caloenas; species Caloenas nicobarica. Next base: position 180,471,955 of record NC_088245.1, read on the forward strand.
TAAATTTATCTTTTTCATATTATTAGTTTTGATTCTGTCTTTGATTATGCCACTAATGGCTTCTGAAAGTGTTCTTTTTAAGCAGTTAAAGATTTAGAGATGAGGTTGATGCACTGCAATAAGTTTTGCCTTGGAATGGATATATACTTTTTTTTTTCCCCACATATGTGTGTGTAAGGGCATGTGTGGGTATATGTGATTCTGAAAAGTCACTGCACTGGCATTCCACCCTTATCTTTTTCCAAGAAAGCAATAAACACTGTGGATTATGAAAACAGAAAAAAATCCAGGGTTAGAACCAAAACTGTACTTTTACAACTTCATATTAAAGTAATTTAGAAAGTTGCTTTGCTATGAAACTGCCATAGCTTTCTAATCTAAATGCTATAATTTCACTATATGGGTCTTTAATGCACCTAAACTTGTGTACTGGCTCTGCGTGCACAGCTATTCATATAAATGGTGATGCAGCTCTTTATTTTGACACTTACAATGAAAATCATCTCGCCTAACTTTAGTTGTCTATAATGTGGAAGTTTACATCCGAGACACTCTCCCTAAAATTTCTTTATAGTTCCTCCAAGTGAAGCAAAGAGGCATTTTTAGGAAGCAATTTGTTCTTTCCATTTTAAGCTGAGATTAATTGTTCCGTATGAGTGGTTCTTTCTCTCTCATAAAGGAATATATTAAGACTGCTCAGAGAAATTAGTTTTGGCATAGATATTCGGAAGGAGATGTCAACATTTAGAGAGAGGAAGCCTGCCTTCAGATTCTGCATAGACAAACAAAACAGAAAAGGCTGTGATAGTTAAGAAATGTACTTCCAGTTCTGTCTTTGCTTTGTAAGTAGGAATGCTATATTTGAATGAAGGTTTTAGCTAACAAGGCACTGCAACCATGTTAATGAAGAGTGCTGCCTAGGAGACATGTATAGATGTTTTTAATGGTAAGCACAGATTAGTAACTCATACTTCTAAAGAAGCATTAATTGCATAAAAAATGTTATTTAGTATAAAATTATTTTAACAAGTGGTTTTCTTCTTGCTTCCTCAGTTATATTTTCATCTTCTTGAGATAATTAAAAGTTGGAAAGCATCTGAGGATTATATAGTTTAAGTCTTACTAGTTTGGATTAGGTACAAGACCCACATTCATACTTAGATGTGAGATAGGTTTCTGAACTTCCGTTATGGTCAGTGCAAATGTTGGAAGTGTAAAATACCTGCATCTAAATTTAGGAATATTAAATCTCAAAGAGCATTTCATGACTATGTTGTCGGAGGTTAAATAAAATCTTAAACTGTAGCAAATGACACTTCACTGGATTCACCATTCTCTATTTCAGAAAGCCGCCAGAGCCAGAGGAGCTGGATGTCTAGTGTTCTCCTCAGAACTTTTATATGTTTGAGGCTTGTCAGTAAGGGGTAGCATGTGAATTTCTTTGCAACTGTCCCTGTTTCTAGAAATTAAAATTTCATAAGTGCTTTTTAATCCTTAACATTATTATCAGTGTCATCAGTTTAATAAGCATTCTGTCTAGAAAGTTTTCTGCTGTTCTTATGTGTGTTCATAAACAGTTACATTTTAAGAAGTGAACCCAACAAACTAAATAAACCAACATTTGGGCACATAACTACCTGTTTTAATTATGCACAGTGATCTATACTTCTGAACAGAGGCAACCACAGTTATTCTGGTTTTGCTTAAGGAACACTTAGCATTTTTCCCCAAGTTAACTAAAGATATAGCAGTGTTACTTTAGATCAGAAGCTATGCCTACAAACAGATGTTTGTTCAAAAATAAAATGAAATTAAAATAATCAACAAAACACACATGTAAAGAGGAATACTGCTAAGATTTCCAGTTTTGCTCATATAATCACACAAATCCTTTAACTGTGGCAATTCAATGTCTAATTCGTGTCATACAAAGGCATGTTTTATTGTTAGCTCAGCACACTGAATTCAGAACATGGCAGGAGATGTGCCACTTGCAGATACTGAAATGAAACACTGGTGATAGTTATCAACAGGTGCCTGTAACAGATTGAAACAAAGCTGACTTCTAACACAAAAGAAATACAAAACAAACCCTACAGTAGTTCATTAGTAAATATTGGGCAATAGTGTCTTGGAACCAGCATATCTGCCCGATTTTTCAAGTGGAATTTAAAGCTTTTGAATCTCCAATTGACAATATTATTTTCTGTTGTGTGCTATCATGATTTTTCTAGTTAAAGTGATTGAAAAAGAACAAAAACAAAACATGGATGCTCTTTCAGGCTGAAGATTTTTAATTTTATTGTATCTATCTGGTCTACTGATGGCAGGTCTGAAGTGTTCTGAATACTGCATACCCAAGTTGTATAATTTGTGGGTGTTATAACTCAGCTGGCACCTGATTGCATAGAATGTAGGCTCTGTGCATCTAGCAGATTAATGTGCTGCTAGGTATGTCTAAATAGATGCAGTCCTGAAAGCTAGAAGTAAGTAAGAAGCAAAGGTTACAGCTGTTTTGGAGGCTGTCCTGCACGCAGAAATTATGGCACACTTTTATTTGTTTTAGTTTTTGGATTAACAATTTATAGATTTTTAATTTAACATTCTGGAGTGTTAGCAAAGAAACGAGTTTGATTTCCTGAGTACAACATGCTTTTGACACTGGAACAACTCATTCCGATTCCTTAGTGATTGAATAAAATCTTAGCATTGACCTGGGCTGTATCTAAACAGCATTGTACTCTGTCCCACCACCCTTTCCAACAGAGGATAATGGGAATGTGTTTACAGCAGTCAGCAATCTGATAAAACTACTCAGACATGAGAATGAAGTGACCAAAGAAACAGAATTACTTCAGTTATGTGAAAATACCCTCACATTCAAATAACTTCATCATTTCTGCACAAATGGTATGCTCTTTTTCTGAGATAGTGAGGTTTCTATACTGGAGATAAGCTAGCTTCCTTCAGGCTTGTCAACTGAACAAGACACAGAAAAAGTATAACCCTATTCATGAATCTTAATTTTAAAATCTCTTAGCTGAAATTCCTTTAACAGTTGAAATTCTTTGTCCACCAAGGGATCTGACTAGCATAGTTACTGTTAACAGTGTTACATACACTTTTACAAATACCAAATAGAAATTACTCAAAATAATGTTCCATTCACCAGATAAATGGCTGTACAGCTACAGATACATCTGTTATCTGAATTTAAAGTGTCATGTGAAGTAAGGGAAAACATCACACTGACTAGTAGCATTGGGAGAGAATACTAATCCACTTGAACCTCACTGTCATATATTTTCACTACTCAGACTACTGATTAGTCTGTCAGAACCCAGTTGCCCCAGTCTGTATTCTGTACCCATAGCTGGAAAATCCCTCTTTCAGAATTTAGACAGTTTATGTAAGTCCATCAGTTGTCTATTCTTTTTTTTTTTTCTTTTCAAATGCCGTATATTTCAAATGATGTTTGAAACCTTTAAATGGCTTACACAAAGTAATAAAAATAGCTAAAAAGTAAATTAGACGTTAAAATGTTCTAACATACAGAACCTTTAACTTCTCCAGGTGAAGAGCAGATCACATGAAACATTGACGGAGAAGAGAGTCAAAAATCTCTTCCTTCACAGTGACTCCATCCCAGTTCTGAAATAGCTAATTATCTAGACAGTGCACCCCACTGGCTGCTCCAGACAGCAGGTTAGTGATAAAAGAATAAGAATAGAAATAAGGCTGAGACTGTGCTCCAACACATCTTCCTTCCTTTTTGTCCTCAATGCAATACCAAAGAAATGGCAAATAGTTCATGTCTCTTTAACACTGAAGATGTATGCTTTGCAAAGCTGAGCTGCTTTATTAATTCTCACCTGACAATATAACTTATCAAATATATGCCAATATAAGCTTAAGCATTACAATGGTCCCAGTCTTCCCATCACATAGACTAATATTTTCGGTCCCATCTTTCGTCATTTACTTTGCTTTAATAAGATCCTCTCAGTATCTACATTCACTACAGCATGTTTGGTTTCAGTTCTGCAGATAGCACTTGTAATTTAAGACACTCTCTTCAAAGTCTTTCCAATGACCTCAGTAAGTATTTCAGAAGGCGGCTCCTTAGTGCTCCTGTTGTTGAAAATCTATTAAACTGGAATTAAATGAATCTTAGCACTAATAAGTGAAAACTAGAATGACCAACGACCAAACAATTGACTGCCATTGTACTATCCACAAACTAATAGTCTATATTTTCTTTTGATTTTTTTTTTACACCTGAAATGCTCAGTGTCCTTACATGACTTTAATTTCCAATTGTTTTTGCATAAAAACATTCATATCTAGCAAAAAATAATAGTGCTTCCCATACAAATGAAGTGCATCTACTTTATTTCTTCCTCAAAGTCCTTCAGAACAGACATGAAGAGTCATTTTATCTTCGGGAAACTAACGTGCTTCAAAGATATGGTACACTGTTAAAGATCCATGCAGGATACAACGACGAAAGACAGAAATAAGAAATATCATGCTAAGGATCGAACTCGATTTATTCCATTATCTAACCTGTAAGAGCTTCAGATGGACAAATCGGAATAAATATTTTCTGCCTGTGTATAAATGGAACATGCTCTTACAGGTTGCTTTCTAGAAATAAAAAATTGATCTTACCATTGCTGATATTTTCAAGACAGACGTTGCATCTATCTCATAATCAACATGTCTTCCTATATTTTCAAGACAGATGTTGCATCTATCTCATAATCAACATGTCTTCCTAAAGTTGTGTAAGCTTACAAACAGTATTTAAATTGGAGTGCATGTGGAATAAAATATAGGAAAAGAGCAGAACACTTTAAAAAGTCTGCTGCTTTACTAACTTTTAATCCACTAATTAGAATCAGACAATGTGGAATCAGCCTTGAGGGGGTTCAGAAGACTCAAGTCTTGTGCAAGGTCAAATGCTATAGTCTTGTTTCAAGCAGGTTAAAAGGATAATCATCTAGCACATACTACCTAGGTGGCTTGCCACACAGTCTTCAAAGCTTTGTGTCAGCCAGATAAGTGGCACATTAGCATATGTAGGCTGAACTTCTGAAGACTAGCTCCATGTGTCAATATCAAATGCCCTGTGCCCAAACTGGAGCTTTAAATATTTTACAAGTTCCATAAGGCCATTCCTATGACCTAATCAATTTAATATTGAGGTATCCAAGCTGGACAAATGGGAAGAAATTCAGTTCCATTCTCTCATCACATCAGACAGTTGGTCTTACACTTAATCTCCCTAATGAATTCTGCTCTTGGAAAGCTTAAGGGATCAGATGAAGGATGTGCAAATCCACAGAGACTCTCATTCCTCACCCAGCCCCTCATCATGTTTAATATACCAAGCCCTCAAGCTGCCATGACAATTCATCTGTCAGCATGCCACCTGGGCTTTGTAAACTTCAGCATCTATACTGGATCCCTGCCATAATTCAGTAGCACTACTTAGGCTTCCTGACGACTATGGGGAAGTAAAAATATACACACAAATTTAAAAAATGAAAAAACAAAATTAAAAGAAAGAAGAAAACCACCAACCCAGGAACATGCACTATGAGAAATATTTTTATATTTGGGAAGAAATACTAAGTAACACCTTTGAACCACTTTTTTTCTATGAATTCCTGAATGAAAATTTATATCACTTCCAGAAAAGTGATCAAAGACAAGGAGCACAACTCAGGATGGCTGAAGACTGGAGAAAACCTGCAAAATTATCCTTCAGGGTGAGCTACAAAGTTTCACACTTCTGTTCAGTGTCATGGTAACCTTCAAATACATATGAAGAAACCTAAGACAGAGGACAGAGAGGAAAAGAAGCTCCTTTTCCCAGGAGAAATTCACACATGTGAGTGGGATGAATATTATCATTCTTGCAGTGGAAAAGGCTGACAAAGTATGAAAGGGCAGACTGATGAATGCCACAGAATGCCAGATACTGAGATGGAGTATGAAACAGATATCTCTGGTTTAGTATTTGTAAAGAAATTTTCAGCCATATGGCACAATGCAGCTTACTTCAAAAAATCGGTATGGCTATCATAGCATGGCCCCATGCCTCAGACTTTAAACTTTGACTATCACAATTCTAATTAGGATTAATTTTGATACTGTACTGAGTTGAATTGAATAAATTGTTCTCCACGAGCTAGTTCCAGAGGTAGTTTGACCAGTAACCATTTAAGGCTCTGTGCGCAGCTCTGCATTCTGAAAAAAATCATTAACTGAACATGAAAACAAAAAGTTTCTGCTTAGGCTATCCAAAATATACTAAGCACCTAGAAGTCAGTAACATTCCAGCAAGTTTTACATCAACATAGGGTTAATGGCTTGAGAGAAAGAAAGTAAAAAGAGGGAAAAGGAAAAGGAAGGAAGGCAACTGTACATAAGAATGACAGAATATAGAAGTCTTTCATGGTATACTATCTAGAACTCATGCGTCAGGTAATCCCATGGCTGGGTAGAAAGACTGTCTGCCTCAGGGAAGCTGAATGCCAAACTTAGCTCCTTAGCAGGGAGAATGTACTTACTGTTTCACCTTTTTATAAGTTGGATTTTTTTCTGGTTTTGTTTTGTTTTCATGATGCTTTCTCCCATGTTGTCATTCTACTTGGCAAGCAAGACAGAACCAGGAAGGGACAACAAATAGTCTCTTCCTAATGCTGTGGGAACCCTAAGGGATAGAACCAGAGCAGACAAAGTCATGAGGAAGCTACTAACCTAGCATATTCTGAGAAATAATAAATGTGATACTTACATTTTCAGTCTTATGGGATGCTTTTTTATATCCAGAAGAGTCTGGCAAAAAACTGATGTGTTTAGCAGCACAGTAACATACAATCTTATACAAATGTTTTAGCTCCTGTTTTCTGACTGGCTTGCTAGCAATAAGGTATCTTCATGAGAGAGACACCTGTTTTATGGGCAGGGAAGCTGGTTTTGCCTTTTTTTTTTTTCTTTTGTACAGAGAATGTGCCATGAGCTTCTAGAGGTATGAAATTACTTAATCATACACAGTATTTCTTGTCAGTCTCACCCTTTGAGGTGCAAGATAGAAGGAGAGACTTATTGTATAGATAGAAAAGTATCAAAGTCCTCTTTAAAGTGGAGTGCTGAACATTACCTGAGATAAGAAAGGCATCTTTGTATATGCTAATAATACCACCAGTATCCAAGATGCGAACTGAGAACATGCAGAGCAGGAGAAAACTCTTGTTTGCCAGGAACACATTGTGATGCTGAATCACTCCTTTGACATATTCAGCTTAATGAGATAGCATTTCTGCAGTTTTCTGAAGTCAAATAATGAAAGTGAAATTTCAAAGCTGGTCAGCCAATGAATATGCTAAAAATTGAACTGCTTTTTCTATTTTTTTTTTCTGACCAAGCACGAATTTTCCTAAAGTAACTTCTATATAAAACTACTACAGTTGGAAATTGCTTTTATATTAAAAATGGCATTGCTTTAGATCTCTAAATCTAAACTTCATTATTCTACCTTTACTTTTGTTAACAAACAACAACAAATCAGGTTTGTGTGGAAAGTAATGTATTTGGACCTCAATACATGACATATGATCCCTGCTAGTGAAATTATTATCACTCAAGGAAACATAGGAAAGTTTGCTAGTATATTTTCCAAATATTCCAATACATTTGAAATAAAGAAAGAGAAAGAGAAAAAGAAACGTAAAGGAAAGTGACACGTATGTTGGCCAAAAGTATGCAGCCTCCTTTTTAAGCATCTGCAGTACAGTATGTAGATAAATACTTGCATTACATTTCGAAGTAAGTAGTTATGAACTGCAAGAATCAACACACAAAAGGAATTGCAAGGAGTTCTGACTACTGCTGAAAGAGTCAATGTATATTGCTGAGTGTTTCTTTATCTGTGAGAAATTTATAAGGGAAGCTAAATGTATATATTGAAAAATCCTCCAACAGCACAATAGCAATAACTGAAATCAAAATAGAGGGCCCTTTACAAACATGAAGGAGGAAAAATAGGTCTTCGTCTCTGCAATTAAAAAGAGTAAGTCTTTAAAAACTGAAATATTTAATTACAGTATTGTAGTTAATAGAATTATTATTTTCATCTAGTCAGTATTAAACAAAATGTATTGCAGTTTTATGTAAGTGTAATATGAAACCTCATTATACATTGTGTAAATACATAATAATAATTTATTATCTAAGTAAAAAGATATATATTAAGCACATTGTCTATGCTTTTTTCCAGAACTGGTAACAAATTTACAGGTCAATCCATGTCTTTTTCTCATTATTTTTTTTTTTCTCAGCATAATTGCAAATAACAGATCAGAATATAAGGAAGCCACCTTAGGCATTCTTCAGGGGAGAAAAGTGAATCTTTTGTACACTTCTGTAGCATCTCTAAACACATATTCAGCAAGGAATAGCTCCATTTTCTAATTTTATGCTGAACTACGTGCTGCGAGAACACTTAGATTAATATTGTAGGAAAAACTTTTTATTTTCCCATGACTAACTTAAAAAAATCAAAATATTGAGAAACTGTTTTGAAACAAATCAAAATGCAATAAATTTTATGTAAAAGTATGAAGTAAACACGAATACTAATATTTGCTAGTATTAATTTGTTATATTTTGATAGAATTGGATGAAAAACCTCTACTTGTTTGAGCTTCATCACTGTGTCTATTAGGTTATAATACTAGTTTTGAACTGTATACATAGAATCACAGAATCATAGAATGTCCTGAGTTGGAATGGACCCACAAGGATCATCGAGTCCAACTCCTGTCCCTGCACAGGACAACCCCACAGTTCACACCATGTGTCTGAGGGTGTTGTCCAGTCTCTTCTTGAACACTGTCAGGCTTGGGGCAGTGACACCTCCCTGGGGAGCCTGTTCCAGTGCTCCACCACCCTCTGGGGGAAGAACCTTTTCCTAATGTCCAACCTAAACCTCCCCTGGCACATCTTCCTGCCATCCCCTGGGTTCTGTCATTGGTCACTAAACAGAAGAGATCAGCGCCCACCCATCCTCCTCCCCTTGGAGGAAGCTGTAGCCACCATGAGGTCTCCTCTTAGTTTCCTCTTCTCCAGGCTGAACAAACCAAGTGACTTTAGCCGCCCCTCATACAGCTTCCACTCCAAACCCTTCACCAACTTCGTAGCCTCTTCTGGACACTCTCTAGTAGCTTCATACCTTTTTTATACTGTGACACCCAGAACTGCACACAGGGCTCCAGGTGAGGCCGCACCAGTGCAGAGTAGAGTGGGACAATCACCTGCCTCGCCCGGCTGGCAATGCTGTGCTTGATGCAGCCCAGGACACGGTTGGCCCTCTTGGCTGCCAGAGCACACCGTTGGCTCATGTTCAACTTGCCATCAACCAGAACCCCCAGATCCCTCTCCACAGAGCTGCTTTCCAGCATCTCATCCCCCAGTCTTTATGTCCAGCCAGGGTTGCATGTTCCAGGTGCAAAATCTGGCACTTACTCTTGTTGAATTCCATGTAGTTGGTGATTGCCTAGTTTTCCAATTTGTCCAGAATTACATTATAAATAGTGCAGGACAAATATAATAAAACAAAAACCTGCAAATAATTTTGAATTTTACACCAGAAACACAGTTTTTCATTAGAATTAAAAAAAAATCACTGTATTTGTATGAAATTTATGATGTATTGAATTGATATTTTTGACAGAACATTGTTCCATCATGGAACATTTTCTCTGTTCTAATAACAATGATGATTATTGTGACAACATGTCATCAAGAACAATTTCCTTACACCATACCAATGCTCAGTGAAAACACTGCAGTTCACAGTTGAGTTTAAAGCTTAATTAGGCATAATCAATGAGCTAAGAAAATTTTATTGCTGTTTTCACCAACTGTAACTCTCTGAACGGTCGTGTCAAAACTAGTATTTTTATTAAAGTGCTGACATTTAAGTTAAGATGATAGCTGATAAAACAATACCAAGAGAGAGTCATGAGCAAGGACGAAAATAAAATTTCCTAAGTAGGTATCATTCTTCAAAGCCAAAAAGGTTTAGAACATGGCCTGGTGTATGCGTACAGATATGCACACATGCCTATGCATATACATATGCGCACACACATACATATGTATAGATATATATAGTATATTTAACAGACAAATGCAGACAAATGTACATGAGAAATGAGATATTCACTGAGCAAAGAATTTCTGATGATGTGTTCTTTCTCTTTTCTGTGTGCCTTCCTTCAGATGTACACATAGTACATCTGGCTGTGGTTGGAAGAGTTGCCTCCCAGTTTCTTGAGGCTTTTGTCCACTTCTTATAGGCTTTCATCTTGGCAAGCTGATAGTTCATTTTGATTCTTGTGTAAAATTCCAATTCCATATTTCTTTAAGCATTTCACATTACATCACAATGCAATTCTGGATAGCTTTAATTAATCTGGATTTAATTTTAAAACACCTGCAGTAAAAAAATAAGGGCAATTATGAGGGTTTTTACTATTAAAAATAAATGAGAAGTAAACACTTCCCTGAACATGTCTAATTCACTTCTGGATTTCTTAGGTATCCCAAACACAATGCTTGATGGCCTTCTTTGAGATCTGTAATTATCCTGTTTATTTTAATTAATGGCTTTTAAATGAATTGTTTTATGTGCTTTTCTACCTCTTCAAATGACATATTAACAAGTCTGGACTTTCCAACACACATAGATAAAGCATTTAAATGTGAATCAGTATAAAAAAAATTTGCACATTGTACATTATCTTGCTTGGAAACAGATTTGGAATTTTATAATAAATCCTTTCTACTAAGCAATTTGAAACTGGACAAGGGTTCATTATTTTTCTTATTAGCAAAATTTCCATAGCAGTATCATGCTGATAAATACCGTCAGTGATGCTATAAATTTTACTTAAATTAATACAAAAAATGATGCTTTATTAGAATGTACAATGGAGCACATCTTAAATAATCATTACATTCAAAAGACTCTATTTTCTTCACTTTTCTAATTTGCTGTGTGCATCACCAGAAATTTGCCAAGTATCTTTTCAAATAAACATCACACTGAAAGCTTTCTCTACCCTTTGTTCAGCCCTTCTATGGCTTAGAAAGTACAAAGGCACAGTAGCACTTAGGAAAAGGGTCAAATATTTGATTCCAGAACACTTATACAGGGAACATGGAAATGAGAAAACTACCTGCAAATGATTTCTCAGACTAGCCAAGGGAGAGGAAATATATATATATATATATATTTTTTTTTTTTTTTTTCAGAAACAAGTGAAATAGATAAGCCAAAGAATGCTTCTATCACTCGGAATAAAGAGGTAAAGAGATAATCTAGTGGGTTTTAGGGCAGTTCTGAAGAAATTCTTGCTCACTCATTCTCACAAAGAATGTACTTACTTTCTTTGATGCCCTGGTTAGACCTTGGAAACACAAAGCACTGAAGGTAACTTCTGCCCTGCCTGCCTTCTGGTGGCACTGACTGACTGTCAAGAGCTTAGCCTTCTAACTTAAGCATCCAAGTGTCTCCTCACCTTAAACTTCCTTCCCCACCCTGAGATAGAAGAATAATTTATTGTCTTAAGAATTTATTGCTTTATCACAGAAGGAAACTGAACAGAGAAAAATAAGAGTAAGAATGAACTCAGAGAGAACAACCAGCTAGCTAAGATCAGCTAAGCTATGCAGTTGTGCTGTGAAGAAGTGACTGAATCTTACTTTGAACCACTTCAAACAACTGAAAAATAAAAAAGAAATGCTATCAAATCTGCCACAAGGGAAACATATGTGAACTGCACATGGTCTGAGAAATGGGATAAAGGATGTAAATAGGTCTTTTACTGTCTTTATTACCTGATTCATGGAAACAAGAGAGTACTTAAACACATGCTTACTTGCAGGCATCTGCTTTATGTTTATTGTCTCCAAATGAGAAAGCCAATAGTTAAGTTTATATGTGGTCCTGAATGGAAAGGAACATAAAACACTCCCTCAATGTGATTCTGACTTGGGTCTCTACCTTTACAGTACAATCCAAACTAGCAGCTTAAGTTAATTGGAAATTATTTTTAGACAAGACACAGGTAAACTGTCTAGATCAGCTCTCAGATGTGAAATACAAAAGCTTCAATTGTATATTGTGGAATACTTAGTCTAAAAGATTAGGAGTAAAATATTGCATAATTTCTTAAGGTGATACTGCAGAAAGAAGTTTTTGGATACGTGCAGGCGAAAAATTGTCAATAGACATAACTTGAATGTTTGGGACATTCATTTCAACACCTCAGTTCAAGTTAAGTGTTTCACCCCTGTTCACATTTTTCTGGGAGGATGCTGTGAATCACAATAATCTTTACTTCATCTGTGTGACCCTCTGTGAACTAAATAGCCCTCAAGCCAAGGACCGCTTAAAAAAAAAAATCCAAAATAAAACACTCCACTGCACATAGTTTTCCCCCTGGGGAAATGATGAGAGAACAAAATATGCGACAGATGTTAGTCACATTGCTTAATGCACTACCGGAAGGTGCTCAGATATTATGATGATAAGTGTGGTATGAGAACATATATAGATTAGAATAATTTAGGAAGATGTATCCTAAACAGACTCATTATATAGCTAATACAGCAAAAAATCTGTGAGGAGGTGATGCATGAGTTATAGAATAGCAGACCTGTAAATGTTTTTGGATATATATGTTCTTTTAAGAAAAGTCTTGTTTTTCTTATTAAATGGTAAGTAGTATAATTGTTTTCAATTTCGTATCATTTATCTATGTTTTCATTTGCCATTCTGCTCCTGAAATATCAAAGATGCAAAAGCAAAAGCCTTTAGAAAAGCTGCTTAGCTCAATAATTAGCTTTTGTATTGAATATTAAGAGCAGACATGAACCCAGAATAGAAAAGTATGATAGTAGATGGACCAGACAAATAGCATGCATCTGCCAGAAAAGTTGGGGCAATACAGTTGTCAAAATACTGGTCATTTCCCTCTGGATGCATGCATGTAAGTTGGCTCCACGTCACACAAGATAAAAAGTGTGCATTTATTATGTCTTTGATTCCATATAAGAAATTTGCTTCAAATAAACTCTATAGTTTAATCAAGAGCAATTCTGAATTGTTTCCTCAGTAAATGTCTAAGGGATCTATCTAAGGTAGGAATAAATAGCATAAACATAATTTTCTTATAATAAAGCTATCTTATGAAGTCACAATTTCCAGGCATATATATTGAATGTCTACAAAACAGAGGAAAAATCAAGTGGTTGAAAGCTTCTGTTGCTTTGCTAAATTTTGTAAACAACTCAGCATTTCAGTGGTGAGCTTCAGTTACAATATTCTAATATATTTGACTATTTAAACTACCAGAACTGGAAAAGAAACCTTTCTCATTTTGCTTTTATTTGTTTGTTCCTTTGTGCTTGTGGAATAGAGTGTATTCATTGCATATGATGATACAGTACCTTCTCCCTTTTCTTTGCCAGTTACTCCAGTTATCTCAAAAATAATGAAAAGACACTTTATCAAAAGACAGTTATTACATAATGGCTTGTAAATGAAGCAGGACTGCCAAAGTCAATGCCAGTTATAAATTAAATTTGGCTGTCTCAGATACCAAAGGTGAAAAATGTCACTTCAGAACCTGCAATTTTTTAAAATTGTGCAATAGAATCTTAGAACACCAATGGGACTTTTGAGAACTTTTAAAGTTCTATCTAAGTTGCCATGTTGCTAATAACATTCTTATATGGTGTCCTCACATCACTCTTGGGAAGAGAGAAATATGTAATTACCCTTTTCAGAGAAGTTTCTTGTTGAGAAACTGTCAGTGTTAAGCATGTTGTTGCAGGACACAAGTAAGAGAGCTGGAATTTGAAGTCAGGAATTTCTAACCCTATACGAACTCCTGTGGACCACATTGTCTCTCATGCCTTGCCTCAAGCACACAAAGTATAAAGCGCTTAACTTACTGCATATGAGTAGTAAAGATAATGCTCCCTTTACCAGGTGAGCTCATGTTGCTGAATGAACATGCAGAAGTAGTCAGGATAGACAGAATAAGCTGGACTTCTTATTGCAAATCCTTATCATGATTGTTGGATGTGGTGTCTCACACATAGAGTTATGAAATTAGTTTCCCTAAACTTCAATTTGGCTTGATCCTTACAAATCTAGTCCTCATTGAATTCCCATGTCAGGCTTTCTCATAATCTATGCACCTATGGCTGTCAGGCAAAATAAGAATTTCGACAGAAAAAACACTACTGCACTCTCCAGAAGACAGCCTTTTAGAAAAGTGTCTAATAGTCCCCTAAGAGGTAATAGTCATTTAAAACCAATTCTGTTGACTTCTGCAAAGAATTTGTAACACTCAGCAAACTTTCTTTGCAACTTCAGTCATTTAGAAACAGAGTCTAGTCCAAGCTTTCCTCATGACATGCTTTCCTCAGACGAAATTACACTAGCCTATTGAATTTCTTCTTGTAGTGGAATGTTTCCTTCAATGGTTTTCCCAGTGTTCTCTTATTTTCATGGCGTAAGTATCATCCTTTTGCTTTTTTTTTTTTAATTATTCAGGTATTCAGAGTTGTAAAGTTGTTCCACTTTGTTGTTAACCTATTTCTGCCTGGGTGTTTCTTGTAATTGCTTCATGAAATCTAAATTTTTCTCTGACAGGAAACAAGTATAACATAAATAAAAGCATACTATTAATGATGAAAAGAGCATAAAGTCTATTAAAATTAAAACATTCTTCCCTAAGCATGCTTATGTATTAATACAACAGACCATTCTCACTGTGCCTTCTGCATTTGGATGAAGCCATTATGGAAGCCTTGCTGTATGCCAGAAAATCCACATTCTCAGGGAAAGAAATGTCCCAGCAAATGGAACTTCAGGGGTGGAGGGATGCTATTGTGGTAATCAGCTGCTTGTAGCAACTTGCAAGGGCAAAGGCAGCTTACAAACAACACCTCTGCAGCAACATTTTTCCTAGCGTGTACTGTACTGTCCACCTGGGAACAGCAACAGCTGTTTCAGAGCTACATAGCACCAAAGCACTGACATATTAATACTAACAAACATCTTTTGTATTGGCAACAAGTCCAATTAGAAACTGGCCTTGGGAGAAGTGATGTGTATAGGTAGGTTTTCAAAGATAGGAGTGTATCCTTGTTTCTCATATTTCATATTTTCCAGTCTATGCCACTATTATGGACTTTCCTTATGTGGGCTCCTTACAGAGAAAATCATTGCTTTGTTCAGTTATTTATATGAGAGGATGTGAACAAGGAACATCAGATTTGAAATTATTTATGGTAGCAGATTCCATTTTGTCTCTGATTTCTCTGAATTAGAAGGCAGTTTATACAAATATGGTAAATGACTACTTGCTTTTTGCAAGCATCTACTGAGCAGACAAGAATAATCTGAGATTAAGAACATTTAACAGCCTAATGTTATTCCTAGAGAGATAGGGTAGGGTGATATTAGAGTTTCTTGACAAGTACCCTAGGCCATATCCACACTCCAACTAATCATACAGAAGGCTACCTGAGAATCAGTGTTGTTGTCTTCTATCAGTCTTCAGTCAAATGTTAACATACACTCAACAGAAAAGAAATCTATACTTAAAAGAAAGAAAATAAAACCAAATAGTAATAAAGCTTTCTAAGTTTCTCAGCTTTATAATAAATGAATATAGAGAAAGTTTCTTCAGAAACATATAAACCTGGTAATCATACATAATGCAATTTCACCTATAAGGACTGTGGTCATATAATGAACAAATGTTCTGCCTTCCCTTTCTAGATGCCTATGCTCTTCTACTGTTACATTTACTTCATCTTATGTAAATGTGAAGTGGCTGCTATCAAATTAAATAATAACAACAAAGATGTTCACTGTTGGTCTTGGTAAATCATGCAGAAATAAGGTTATGTTCTTTTATTTTTCTTGCTTAATTCCCATGAAATTCAGGTGGCAGTGCCCCAATTATTGTTTCACGAAAAGTGTAGTCTATATATTTTCCTTTTCCTACTGAAATACTTCCCCTGTTGATTCTGTGCAGCAATAATAAAAGTAGGGTGAGTGGCACCTCATGAAAAAGAAACTTACATAAACAAAAATAGTTGACATACACTAGGCCATGTATAGAGGTAATGAGAATTAGCCAGCACATCCTTTTTATAAAGCAGTCGTTTAAAATATTCATAATGTTGTTATGTTGTTGATAGTGATGATATGTTTTTAGACAGAGATAGTTCCAGTTTACATTGACATACTGTCATCAATTATGCTTCACCATCTGTGGTCATAATTAAGTTTACTCTTAAATTTGATTTTAGAACATATCATTCACAAGTGACTCTTGTTTACTAAACACGCTTGGAATAAGCAAAAACTGAATAGCATGCATTTTGAATATACTAGAAATAATTTTGCATGCAGGCCTCATAGGGCCATAAAAGTATGTTTTACATACTCTCAATGTATAACACACCTGAGCCTTTTCCAGGATTCAGGAACTCACTTAAGCTTTGTATGTCATTATCCAAACCTTATTTATACTGTTGCCATTTTCTATGATTCTGGATTGTGAAGAGGTCTTCAAATAGACGTAAGAGCCATTGACATCACCTTGATAGTCAGGATCTTGCAGTTCAGAAGAATCAGAAATGATGTATGCTTTTACTCCAGAGAAGTAAATGGTATTTCACATAATATTTTGTCAACTTTTCAAAATCCTATGAAGTATTCAGGTCCATGGGAGATATAGAACAGCATCTTTTGTGAAGTGCTCTAGCTCTAACAGGTCATCTCAGTATTTCACATCAAATGTATTCTGTTTCCTTACTGGATAAGCATAATATTTATAGTCAATGTTGGACTGCTTCCTGTTCTAACAATTGTGAATTTGTGATTCACTTTCTATATATATTCTAAAACTGTCCCTGAAAATTAACTCTTTTATTGGATGTGTCTTCCTGTTAACCTATCTGCTAAAATACAGGGAGAAAGGACACACCACAGGGATTCAGAATCAAAATGAATTCACTTAAAATTTCAAATGAAGAGTGTTGCACTTTTTTTAGTATTCTCCAAGCTCTGATCTTGTTAATATATTAAGAAGAAAGCTATCAACATGAAGTTATTTAGATCTCCTAAGTGGAAGCTTTTCAGATGAAATGAGAAAATGTGACAAACATCTATTATTAATATACTATTCTGCACCATCAACCCAGTGTGCCACTCCTGCCTCTTCTATGAGGTCAAAATAATAGAGTTGATAGCAAAACCACCAAAGGCCCCATTACCATAATGTCTTAACACTTTTGAATCTTCACAGTATTTATCCATGTAATACCTTTGAGAAATAAGAACATATCCTCATCCCAGCTTGTACAGGAGGAACTAATACATAGAAACTAATAAACACATTTAAAAATGTATTTAGAAATTTAAAAATACAGGAATCTGTAGGAAAGTAAAGAATACTACACTTGACAGGTGAAGGTTGACATCCTCCATACCTGTGCAGAGACAGAGGAAACAGTCCAAAGATCAGTCACTGACCTCTGTAAATCAACCTTCCTATATAGGATCTGTTGAACACCAGTTTTTCACATGGTCTATTTGGGTTGTTGAGCTTTGTTCTGCTTTTTAGGCAGGGCTAATGTTTAACGCTTTCTCAAATGCTATATAAGATGGCAAGGTAAGGGATATGGAGGATAAACAAGGTATTGTTTTGAGAGCAATTTAATCAGCTGTGCATTTTCTGCTAGATCTTGAGTTCTATGAGCAGAGAGATATCATATCACAAATCTATCTTGATATGTTGGGGTTTTTTTTAAATCCTTGATGTCAATTGTATGATGAGAAGTCAGATGAGAAGTAGGCTGAAAACTGAAATTAAAAGTTGAAGGAATCTGTCGGAATTGGATGTCCTGCTACTTGGGTTGACTTGAACCTGACACTAAGTAACATTCTAGGACAACTTCATGGCCTGCAGCACAACTCATTCCCATCAGGTTGTATTGTGCACAGTCACTCCTGTGGGGGATGTTGGGATTCTTCATAAACTGTTCCCCAGGTGTGACTAAAAGAACACATTCTCTAGTTTGGCCAGCAACATCATCTGACAGTGAGACAAAAGGTTCTAGAGTGACTGGAAGGAGAACCTTCAGACACTAGAGCCCCGAGAACATGCAGGTAGTGCATTTGAGAGGCAGTGCAGCTAGTTCTAACAGTTTTTTAATACCATTGCATGATTTTATCCTTTATGCCCTGAGGTTTATGATTCTGCATTTGGTAACCTTGTATCTTATCTAATTTGTCTGATGTCTAAAAATGCTTTATGTATACTACTCCTAAAGATTTCGACTCCCCCTATACCAGGATGAGTCAATAAGGGAATGCTGATGATAGAGGCCTCTGAAAAATCTAGGTATTTTTACATAAACCTCTAAATGTAGATTGAAGCTGTTATCTTTAAATACTAAAGCCATAACATTTTTGGCTACAATCAATTTCTGAAAAAAAGGTGAAATTTACTCAGTTTATATATGACATGTAAAAGGAAAACAATAAAGCATATAATTGTTAAAAGGAAAGTAAGATCGAACAATTATTAGTGCATTCTAGTCTTTAAATTCCTAAACCTCTCCTATTGCAGAAAAGTAGGAAAGGGAAATCCCTCTATAGAGATTAAGAGATCTGTAAACACCCCATTGAGGATTAGCTGTTAATATGTGTTAAGAATGGATTCCAAATGGTCACGGACTTACTCCCCTTGTGTTGCAGCAAGCAGATTTTTTTCAGTTGAGGTAGACTTTGTCAGGGACACTATCTTTTGCTTTTTCCATTATCAGTCTCTGTTTTCCAGAATTTCTCATAAAGTATATGTAAATATGAGATACAGATATAGACAGGTTTGAAAGAGACAGAGAGACAAAGAGAGAATACAGGTCATAACAGAGACAGAGCTGTTCTGAAGTTAGTATTTTAATGCCTGGTGTTTGAAATGACAAACTGAAGAAAAGCTAAATGGAATTATTCTGCAAAAAGTACATTTTGGAAAGTGAAAGCTCCTCTTTAGAGCAGGGAGCGACAAGGATGAAATTTGAGACTAATGGCTTAATTTCTCAACTCATCTTTCTGTGAAGGCTTTGTCATCATACCACCTTATAAATCAAGTCCAAATGATTCTCTCCTAAGTCAGATTCTCCTCAAAAAAATGACAAACTAGGATTTAGAGACAGATTTCTAAAATATCTCAGGCCTTATAGGGTTTAATGTTCCCGTTAAACACTGAGAAGGTCTTTTACTTCAATCTTCAAATAGTGAAGGTATCACACTAAAATTTTGATTTTAACATTTGATATAGCTTCTGGTCTTAAAGAGACTATTTGCTTAATTTACACCAGAAAGATGCTGTTTTAAAGGAAATGTAGTGTGGGATGCAAAAATCAAGCTGTTTTCCTTTTTTACCTTGTTCATCCTCAAAAGAAATGAAGATTGTATATTTGAAAACTAATTCTAGCTTTTCTAGGTGATGTATGATCATCACAGAACCTACATCACACCTTTTGGCTTTCAAAGGAATATACGTGAACCTGAACTGAATAGCTGTCAGTAGGGCATTCAATGTATCAGTAGGCAGTTTTGATTCAAAATACAAGAAGTAAAGTGTGGAAGTGATTTGCAATTTTATTTTTTCCACGTAATACTATAAATTTTAGCTAACATGGAAGACAACAAAATCTTACAAGATAGTTGTAGGTTTTACAAGGCAACTATACCATACAATAATATGATAGTGTTTTTGTTCCTGACAATGGGAAGGTTTTTTTTATTATTGTGTTTGCTTTAGAAGTCTCAGACTTTATTAAGCATCAAAGATCTTTTATAGGAAAATCACTCATTTTATCAAAGAAATACAGAACTCAGTGAAGTCCACTTCATCTGAGTGTGAGCTGGGAGTCATACCCGAGTTAGAAATATTCGTTTAGTTGGTTAACAGAGACAGAAGAGAAAAAATGCTCTTTTTTTTTTCTTTTCTTTCTTTTTTTTTTCTTTTTTTGACACATGTGCACACAGAAGTAACATACTAACTCCATTAGGCAAGGAATACAAACAAAGGAGCTTTGATCTGACTGAAAACACCAAGTTTCAATTATGAGAAAAAACTATTTTCCAGTCACTGATTAGTGAAGTGTAGTGAATTAAACACCTGCCATGCTTCTCACTAATAAAGAAAGATTGATTTTTTAATGATAGCTACTTGATCAGAGTCATAGCAGGTCAGATGGTGGGTACCAGATGTATTCAAAGGCTCTTGGCTATGGAATGGAAATCTTTGGATTTGGTTTTGACTATGAATGAAGCACTTGTTTCAGAGCCTGCTTATTCTCCCACAATGTTTTGTTCATCTCCAGGCTGATCCTGATCTTAGACAAATTCTGACACAGAAAATACAACATCTGCCAGATATTGTATTTTCTGCTTCATAAATGTTTTACTTTAGTCCCTTCGTAGCACATTACATTTAGATAATATCCAAATAGCTAATTTAGGCATGGGCATTCTTAGAAGAAAAGAGAAAAAATTCTAAGAATCATACAGATTATTTATCACCTTCAGACAGTTCATGATAATGAAAATGACTCAAAAGTTCTATCATATGACAAAAAGAAAAAGGATCCATATACATTGTTTAGGAGAAAGGAGTTGTAAACGTTATATTACATATTGATATATACTTATCTATACTGTTTCTGCTATGAAGAATATAAAGATTTTTCATCGGCAGAGAATGGCCAAGTCAGGGAGCACTTCAACAAACTGAATGTACATAAGTCATCAGGGCCTGATGGGAGCTGGTAGATGTCATTGCAAGGCTACACTTGATTACCTCTGTCTGAATGGTCATAGCAACTGGGAGAGGTGCCTGTAGATTAGAAGTAAACAAATATCACTCCTATATTCAAAAAGAGTAGAAGGAAGATTTTGGGAACTACAAGCTAGTCAGCCTCACCTGGGAAGATGATGTAGAAAAACCTCCTGGAAAGCTTTTCCAAACACGTAAAGAACACGGAGGTAACTGGGAGTAATTAGCATGGATTTATGGAGGTACAATTGTGTTTGATCAACTTGGTGGACTTGTATAATGATGTGAATAGCTTGGTGGATGAGGGCAGAGCAGCTCACGTTGTTTACCTTGACTTCAGAAAAGCCTTATGCACTGTGTCACATAACATCACCATAGACAAACTGAAAAAGTAAGGTTTAGATAAGTGAAAAGTGACATGAATTAAAAACTATCTGCATGACTAGGTCCAAAGGGCTGTGGTCAGTGGCACAAAGTCCCGCTGGAGGCAGGGATTAGCAGTGTACCCCAGGGGTCAATCCTGTGTCCACTACTTTTCAACAGCTTCATTAATGACTTGGATGATGAGATGAAGTCTCAGCAAGTTCTCAGATGATATAAAACTGGGATGAGTGGTTTATATCACCATTCAGAGAGACCTAAATAGGCTGGAGAGAAGCCTTGTGAATTTCAACAAGGGTAAATGCCAGGTCCTGCATCTGGGGAAGAATAATTCCATGCATCAGTATGTGCAAAAGGGCAAATGTCTAGAAAGCAGCTTTGCCAAGAAAGATCTTGGAGTCCTGGTGGACAACAAGCTTACTATGAACCAGCAACACACCCTCATAGCAAAGGGTGCCACTTACCTCATGGGTTGTGTAGGAGTGTTGCCATCAGCTTGAGGGAGGTAATCCTTTCCCTGTATTCAGTACTAGTGAGGCTGTACCTGCAGGGCTGGGTTCAGTTCTAGGTTCCCACTTCAAGAAAGATATAGACTTAATAGATCAAATAATGTTCCAGTAAAACTAATGCAGGGACTGGAACATCTTACACATGAGGAAAGGCTCAGGGAGATGGGACTCTTCAGCCTGGAGAAGGTTCAGGTGGATGTCATAATTTTATATAAATACCTGAAGGGAGAGAATGAAGAAAAGGGAGCAAGACTCTTCTCAGTAGTAGTTATTGACAGGATACAGGCAATGACACAAATTAAACCACACAAGATTCCATCTGAACATATTATAAGAAAAAGCTTTTTTACTGTGAGAGTAGTCAAACACTGGAACAGGTTGCCTATCACTCTTGGAGATAGTCAAAAACCAAATTGGACATGGTCCCAAACAACCTGCTGTAGCTTGCCCTGGTTTGAACAGGGAGAGTTGGACTAGATGACTTTAAGAGGTGCTTTCCAACTTAAACAATGTGATACTAATTTCTGTCTCTCATATATATATTTGTTTATTTGTTTGATTGTTCATTTAATTCAGTCAGAAGTAAAAAAAAAAAAAGCCAGTCAGAATAAATATATTTGAAGTTATAGAAAGGAAGACAGAAGAAATAAATGAAATTTAACAGTCAAGAAGTGGCAGTAGATATAAGGAAGATTTAAATATTACAATTAGAAGATTGTTAGGAGAGTGAAGAATTATGGTTTTAATGTTAAATGTTTTTACTGGCTTTCACTGAGGGAGTTAGAGAGAATGTAGTACTACTCTGCTGTGAATGAATGCAGTGTATGACATCAGCTGAACAGGGCAACAAAAGTCTCCAAAGTTTCACTGTAGATCTGAGAATACTTTCAGTTTTGTCCTTCAGAGAAACTAGAGATGTAAACTCTGCCCTTCTAAAGCTGGTTAATCTGGCACAGTAAAGAGTCCATAAGACCTAACTACTAACTGCTTATAAGTTTGAAAAAAGAGCCAGGAAAAGGAAATCAGAGGTAATAAACACATGTCCTTTCAATCTCATTAAAATAGACTCATTTCTACAGCTGATCCTGTAACCTGCAAACAAGGTTTGACTGACTTGCTGTATGAGGGGAGAACAGTGGTTGCTGTCTCCCTGGACTTTATTGAGATCTCTCACACTGTCTCCCATAAGATCCTCATAGAGAAGCTGATGGTGTGTGGGCTAGATAAGCAGACAGTGAGGTAGACTAAAAACTGGCTGAATGGCTGTGCCCAGGGCATAGTGATCAGCAGTGGGAAGTCTAGTTGAAGGCCAGGGACTAGTGGTGTACCCTAGGGACCAATACTGGCTCTAGTCCTGTTTTACATCTTCTTTAATGATCTAGATGATGGGACAGAGTGGACCTCAGCAAGTTTACTGTTGGCACAAAACTGTGAGGAGTGGCTGATACACCAGAGAGTCATGCTGCTGTCCAGAGGAAGGACCTTGACAGCCTGGAGAAGCAGGCAATCTCATAAAATTCAACAAGAAGTGCAAACTTCTTCATGTGTGTAGGAACAACCTCAAGCACCAGTATTTGCTAGGAGCCACACAGATGAAAAGCAGCTTTGCAGGAAAGACTCCAGGTGTCTGCGTAGACACTAAGTGGACTAGGTGCCAGTAAGGTGCCCTTGTTGCAAAGAAGTCCAATGATAGCCTGGGCTGCATAAGGCTTGATTGAGCAAGTGGGTTTAACCAGAAAACTCTCCAGGTATCCATTCTATCATCAACCATTCTGTGACTGTGTGATTCAGTGATTCTGTAACTCTTTGAAGCCATGATGTGTAAAAAAGACTGGATTTTCTCACTCCTTGGATCATCAGTTAAATATTATTATGAAATAATCTGGAAAGGGGCAACCTGTAAGATGTATTAAACAGTTTTCAGGCTAGCAAAAATAAGATTATGTACCACAAAGACCTGTCAGCATTACAGATGCTCAGTCTTGACTTTGATTAGGCTTTATCTGCTGGACTAAGACTACAGCTTTGCAAGACTGGATTCCTTTGTTTTCAGCTCAAAGTAACAGTCATTTTAGTTGGGAATTTTTTGTCCCAATAGTATTTATTTCCCAAGAAGTTTCTGAATATATTGACTTACCTTGCATTTGAAAAAGGAAAAATCAAGATCAAGAGAAGAAAAAGGACTAGAAAAATAACCATAATATGACAACATATTTATGACAAAGGGATAAAACATATGAAAAGGAGTAGGAAAAATGGGGTAAAAAGTAGGAAAGACGCTAGGGGAGAATGTTGGAGAGAAACTGAGTGAAAAGAGAGACAAAGAGACTAAATATGAAATTTAACAGAAAATTTAACAAAATTTAACCGTATTTAAGAAAAATTATGTCATCTAAATAGTTCACAGGCAAGTTTTATAGTGTCTTGATTGAGCAATGTACTTATTTTGCACACTATCCAGTTTATTGTGATGAGAAAGAGAAACAGGGTAAGAAAAATGAAATTGAATACCCATCAAAATATCAAATAAAGAAGGTAGCAATGTACTTATCAGTAAAATAGGAAATCTATGTCACAAATGCTGGATTTCTGACTCTGACTGTCTTCCCAAGGTCAGAGACTAAAAAGCTGGTAGTTCTTTTTGAAAATCTCCATATGTGATAATGTGGTGTAACATGAATTCAGAGTAATCTTTTTCATATTTTAGTCTATAAACAGATTACAAAGACTTTTTTTTTTTTGCATTGTATTACTATAAATTTTTTATTTTATCTACACTTAAAAGAAATCCCATTGTATTTTCACATGAGTACTTATTTTCTAAAATGTGATTTTAAGTATCACTTCTTTTATGATCCTTATCTTTTGGAAGGGAAAAACAAAGCAAAAGAAAAGAACACTTGAAGTTTAGTCCTGGAACATAGTCTTTGCAAGACAAATGATTCTTTATCACATTCTCTCTGACTTAATACCTTAAACTTTATTGTTAAATCATTTTTCGTTTAGGGTCACATGGATGATGAAGGGACAAGAGTAGGTCACACATGAGAAAAGCTGAGCGGGCTTGGACTGTTCAGCCTAAAGAAGACAAGGCCCAGGTGAATATTAAAAAAAAAAGTCTATAAATACCTGAAGGGAGGAGGCAAAGGGAATGGAGCCAGGCTCTTTTTAGTGGTGACCAGTGACAGGATCAGAGACAATGGAGACAAAGTGATACATAGGAGATTCCTTCTGAACTCTAGGAAATGCTTTTTTACTGTGAGGGTGACCAAGTGCTGGCACAGATTTTCCAGACAGATATGGAATCTCCATCCTTGGAGATATTAAAAAGCCGTCTGGACATGGCTATGAGTACCTGACTATAGGTGGCCCTTCTTGACTAGGAGGATTGCACCAGATGACCTCCAGATGTCCTTTCCAACCTCAACCATTTTGTGATTCTATAATTCTGTGAAGGTTCTTTGCCTTGTCCCAGAAAAATGCCCTGAGACAGCCTAGCACACTTGTATTTCAAAATCATATTTAAACAAATGTGGTCTATAAGAGCATATTTTCTTGCATGTCCAGATTTATGAATTCTGAGCCTAAAAAGAGAATCACTGATACTGTTAATGGAAGAGGTTTCTTATTCAATTACTTCAATGCATTACTCATAGAAGAAAAGACATAATGTAGTAATTATGGGCCTAGAAAATCATATGAGAAAGTATTCTTCTCAGACATTAGCACAGTATGATTTTTATTACTCTGCATCAGATTGGCCCACATAATTAAAAAAAAAAATCCTCAAAATTTTTTGGTAAACCATTATGTGGCCAACTCCTAAAATCCAAAGATCTAGCATGAACAATTAAAAAACCTCAAAAATCTCTCATGTCATGGGAAGACATCTTTACACATCATCATCATAATTTACTAGTTTATAACAGCTATAGAGATTTGTGAGAAAGTGGTTGGTTTTCTAACTCCATACAGTAGTCTCACAGGCCTTAGAAACTATGATTCTGGTAACAGTTCATAAACATTCATTTTAAATCTGGACATCTGCTCAGTTCCACCGTATATTTGTCCCCTTGTTACTCATTATTCAACACCAACCATGTATATAACTACAAAAGAATATAAGAACAGCTGTACTGGATGAGGCTGAAGGCTCATTTAGCCAAGAAAACCATCTTCAGCAGCAACTTGGAACAGATGGTTAGGGAAAGGGTAAAAAGAGCAGGGCAAGTATTAAATGGCTGTTTCCCTCTCCTTGCTTTCTGTGGTCAGTGATGTAGGAACTTCATAAGCCCAAAGATTTGTCTGGATTCTAATGTGTAATAGTTTCCTATAGACAGATCTTTCAGCAATTTGTTTAACTCCCTCTTGAACTCTGGGATATTTTTTTCTTCTTTTGAAAGTAAATGTTATAATTTAACTGCAGGTTTTGTGGAAAATGTTTCTAAGGATTTTGACTAAAAATTCCATATGGTATCTCTGGTTCTGTAGTTTTTGGGAATCCAAAATGATCATTTTCAATTCATCTTCTCAGTGCCATTCTTGATTAGATCAGCTCTATTCTTTTCCTTTACCTCCTTTGCAAGATGAGCAATTATACTATCAGTTGTTTCTTCAAACGGAATCCATTGTTCATACCAGATAATCGTTACTGCATTTTGCATCAGTTTTATTTCTAGATAGACTAAAGATGGGCTAATAGGAACTGCATAAAGTATGTAAGATGCAGACACACCCTGCATTAGGTCCCTGACCAATTATCATTTTCTTTTAATTTTTCCTCTAGCTCATTACTTTAGATTATGTCATTGAATTTTATGTGTGATTTTTAATCACTTTTATATTATGTGGCCTTCCCTATGATTAAGCATAATTTACTTATGCTTGCATAAGTGATTTGCACTCCCAGAAGATTTGGGCTACCTTTTGAAACACATCAAGTGCTGTTACCCCTCAGTAACCCGGGTGGTTGATTGTGCGAAAGCTCACCAATCACCAGCTGGGCCAGCCCTGATGGTCTAATGGGAGATAACTTATCACCTAATAAACAGACTAGCTGTTTGAGAGAACACTTTCAGTCTACTCAGCATTCAATTTGCTACTTCATTTAACAATTGGTAGCTTAAAATATCTAGGCAAGTACATTATCACAATAAGAATATATATTTATTCCAGCTTTATGTCATACTCTAAAGAGAAAATATAGTGCCACTGAATCACCAGTCACTAGGTGTGTGATTTCATTTTTAAAAACTACAGGTTGTACAAAATCCATGAGGAATCTACATATGCAAAGCTACAGGTAAGCAAAGCTATATAAATCTTGTGTGTAACTGCAGTGAAGTCTGGATCCCTGTGCACTTTCTCAGCTCCTGTGTGGTTTTTTGTTGTTACTAGACTACAACTTTCTTCTTTTTTTTAGCTCTGCTTTCATACTCTCATCTTTTTTTCTATATAGGTTCTCAGTTACTGTGTAAAATCAACATCTGATGTCCAGACAAAGGTTGTCATGTCCACTATAATGCCAACTTATTCACTTTTTGCATCTGACTATCACTCGATCCTTCTTCCTGCTTTTTTGCAGTTTTCAAACTGTCTTACTGTGGTGTATACAAATACTATATTAATCTAAATACAAGTCATATGTTATTTACTACAGATACAACTTTTGTTCCTAATTTCTTGTCTGGCAGCTAACCAAGTATTGATTCTCCGATCCCAACTTTTCCTTGTTGTATTCAGTGCTATGTGAATGAAAGAATCTAGTAGTCACTTGGGAACTTGGAGTAGAAAAAGGAAAAAGAATCTGTGAACCACAAAAATGTGTATGACTAAATTCTCAGAGTTCATGATGTGTTATTTTTACCCTGAAAACTGGATAATAATTCTGGAGCCTTTTAAGCCATGTATTAAAATAGTTTATGTAAATACCTATAAAATAAAGTCAATAGAGAGTACATATTGAAAGCACTAAGGCTCGTGAAAACCTTGGTGATCTGTTGCTATGTGATTTGGTTTCTATGAAGTCTGTAGAGCTCTTTTTTTTTTTCTTTTTTCGTTTTATTTTATGGCTAAAGGCAGGCAAAATCTTGAATAAGCTCACAACTGGGAGACAAGATTAAAATAACTTTAAAAGGTTGGATAAAATATTAAAATAGAAACAGAAAAGCAAACATGTATAATTCCCAGGATTCTTACTCTCAGGTTTCTAGAAGAATATTTATTCAGTAGTCAGAATTTGCTTACATTAAAAATCTAACACTGACAAACAACTCCAATTACATGACCACATGCAAATACGCTATGACTATTTCTGGATTGAATGAATAAAAGTCTCCAATTTATAGGGTTATTTCCAGAAACCAATGTGTGAGAGGCTTTTGATTCACCATTCTGCAACTTTATATATGTGTTATTTGGTATTTGGAGCTTTCCCTAACCTTATTGTTAATAAGGTTACCGATGTAAAACAATCAGTTAAGCTGGTATTGTATTTGTTCTGTAAGGAAGCAGAGGTACTTCATCAGGGTATCTACACACATATATGACACTATTTACCCTGGCACTGTGTTGAATTCCTGCATCAGGACCATCGATTGTTTACTAATATGTATACCACAGGATCCTGGATAGGAACTCTGTAATCTCTCCACAGGTAGGTACATGATTAAGTAGCAAATGACACCCACCAGCATCTGGTGAGCTGTCAGGTGCCAGAAGGTGTTTGTAGTGGTAATTTGGCCATCTGCAATCTGTGTTGTCAGTGCATTGTAAGTTATCACTGTCTCAGGCAATATTAACTTGCAATGTTCTTCTTACATTTCTTCAGTGGGTTGTGAAGGAGACATATGGTACAAGATACTTCCTAGCTGGCTCCTCCCACCTTTCCAATAACAATGACTGCTGCTGCTTATTAGTAAAAGTACTGCAGATTGTGCTCAGATTTCTCTTCAAAGTAGTTTAACATTAATACTGTTCAAGTACTTATATACCCTGTTTTAGGTATTTCAAGTCACTTCTGTGACACACTTCCACAATGTGCAGCAAACAAGACATAGTAACATATGGCCCACTGTAATTACATATTTTGCAAATTACTTAGCAATTATACCTGAAGTTACCAAGTAGTTCAAAAGCAATTACCTTATAACTTGCTTTCAGGTTCCATAATAAGGCTTTCAGTTTATATGGAAAAATAACTAGATAATTATTTTGTGGTTATATGGTCATTAAACGAAGACTTAAATAATTAAGACTTTTTTCATTTTTTTAGTAGTTTTTTTCAAAACAATGCATCTGGCTAACAAATTCTGTGCCAGTGTTAATTAAAACAGCTAAGGTATGATTTTGAATTATGGAGCTCACAAAAGAAATGTCAGATGACTCTTGACTGTAGATAATTTGAACTATTATTGCTATTGATTCTTACTGGATCATGTAAAAATACTTTTTGTTGTAGTTTTTCTTTGATTTTTGTAATATGTTTTCTCGTAAAATAAATATCACACCTAGAAACTGCTTAGAATTTAGAACAAAATGACAAAGATATGAATCCTCCAACCACTCATTTTCAGTGGAAACCTTAACTGACCGTAACTATGGATATCGTCATGTAACATTGTAAATAAAGGAAAAATTACCTGATGAATTCAAATGCATTTTTCTTTTTAGACCAACAGCTCTTTGTAGGAGTCCTACAAAGATAGGAGTCCTAATGACAAATACATTGTGCATTTATTTGATGGGAACTGAGCAGTTCAGGGAATTGCTAATAGTATTCAGGGGCTTTCATCACTGAGTCACTAAGCTTAAATCTGGCCCATGTCTGCAATGACTGAAAATCATTATGATTTGATAGTTCTTCAGTGCCCCCATGCAAAATGAATAATGGTTTTACTCTGAAACTGATGGTCACTAGAAAAAAAATACTACCCACTGCAGCAGAACAAGATAAATAAACAAAAATATGGTAGGAAAGGAGGTTATACAAAAGTAAGATCTATCACCATAGAAAGAGAAAGGGTTACATGGGTTATATCAATTAAAGAATATGAAAAATATGTAGATATTATGAAAAGCTTTTCTGAAATATTTATTCAGGCACAATGAAATGTCGTTTCTTGCTTCTTCTCATCTTTGCAAAACAAATTATAAAAAAAGTTCCGGCTCTTTGTCCTTGTTAAAAAAAAAAAAAAAAAAACCAAACACCAAAAAACACACCAAAAAACCCAAACAACTAAACAAAAAATAAGACAAACAAACAAGCAAGCAAACAAACAAACAAACAAAAAAAGTCTTAAAGTTTGGTTTCATTAGTTTTAGCACCAGAATCCAAACTAATAAGCAAACATCCAATTGTTTCTAAACCTGTAATGATTATTTCAGCAAACAGAATTAGCACTTAACTTCATTTGGAACAGTTAAAGACACTTGTAAATCTGGTGTATTTGAATGCTGACAAAGAAAAAATAACACCTCACCAAGTCTTTCTTTTATTCATTTTCTCTTTATTTCTCTCACTCATTCAATGCAATAAAAATTGCTATCTGCAAATCTGTTTTTAGGATTTTTTTTTTTTTGCTATTTTTCTGTGGCTTTTTAAATCTTTTGTTTGCAGCTTTGTAATTTTCCAATAATGTAGAAATTTAAACATTTCAAGACAAGCAATTCTGTCTACTGATAAGTGAATAATGAGCTCTGCATAACATCAATTATCATTTACTCTGTAGTAAAAAGGAGGAAAAGTAAAAAAAGGAATGCATATAAATCACAGTGTTATTGATTCATTTGGGAAAAAGGAAAAGAATCTCGATAAAGGAAAATGGTGTTTCACTTCAAACACTGAAAAATCTAATCAGCTTAAATATTTAAATGTCTCATGAAGCTTTTTCTTATTTCCATCCATTTCTATGGAGTGCTTTGCTGAAAGCAGACCAGCAGCTTCTTTATCCAAGAGAAAGTTGATTTACCAAATAAAAAAGACCACAAAGGTAGAAATTTCTGCACAGATACACAAAGGGAACTCAATGGGCATTACTTACTAAGGTCCATATGGTTATCTCTATGCGTAATGCATGATAAGATGAATCCCGAGATCTCAAATGGGCATTTGATTATTCCTTACTCAGCAAATGTTCATGTTTCACTTCCTCCTTAGCCTGTCTATAAGCATTTCCATGCAAGCTCCTTCAAAATCATTGAAAAAGTAAACTAATGACCAAGTTTTCTCCCAGAGTCCAACACAGGGTAAAACAGAGAGCGGAAAGTAAACTGTATTACCCTTTTATAGATATTTCCTGTGGTATAGTACTTGAGCTGTATAAGGAGTGTACCTGGAGCTCTGCTATCATACTCACTCTTGCAAGAAGATACATAGGTGGAATGGCTCACAGGAATAGCTCTTGACCTTGCACATGCAGGTCGATATCTGTGACCTTCACAGGAAAAGTAATGGCAATGTAAGTTTTCTACTTTCTGCAGCTGATGTGCTGACTTTTCCTGAATTATTTACAGAATTTAATTTGAAGTGTTCATACAACACAGTAATGAGAACTCAGTTAAAACAGAAGAAATGAAGAACAACAACAACAATAAATGCCATACCATAAGTTAAAATCTCAACAGTAGGGTGAATTGTTCTTTAATTCTTGGGAAAAAGCAGAGAGCACAACTAGCATGGGATTACTGCTTTCATTCTTTCTTCAGTGCCTAAGGGACTCAAAGCAAGATGGAGGAGTTAGCTTCCTCAAATCAATTACAGACAGAAAGAGACTTTTTTATAGATATGTGGGAATATTGTTGATTACACAGACCTCAATAGCAACCTAAATTATAAATAAAACCTTTATCACTATATTACACTTTCTTAAAAGGCTTATAAGTCATCCTCTAGAACATATTGTGTTGGAATATTGTAGTCAAATATGGTATAAGATTCTTTTAGAAGACTACCTATATTTGACACAAAGGAATGTGAGAAATACTATGTTGAATAAAACAAATCTGCTATGAGTAAAACTTTATATGACATAATTCTTTCAACAGGATATAGAAATATATGTATATTATGCATATAATACATTTTCAAAATTGTATTCAACTCCTCTAGAGGAAGGCTTGCTTATGTATCTTTAATGATTTTTGCAGAAGCAATTTTTACTGCTACATATTATAGGAAGGATTTCTGGTTTCCATCTGTATTTGTAGCTGTGTTATCCAGCCCCCAAATTTTATGGCAAAAAAGCAAACAGACTGATTATGACAATCGTAACTACTTAGAGAGAGTAGGGAGACTAAAGGGAGTTACATTTTTAAGAAGCTCTTGTGCAACTTTCTTCCGATCAGTGTTCGAATTGTGGAAATATTCAGCTCTTCAGAAAACAGATAGTTCCATCAGTGCAGAAAAAAAAAAAAAAGTACTTGAAGTCAGCCCAACTGCATTTCTGTAATTTTCTGAAAACTTCAGGCTTGTGCAATTCAGGCTATATTCAAGTAATTTACCTCCATGAACAAAAGTTGAATTCAGACCACCTACTCTGCTGTATCAGCTAAAGCAATTTATCAGTTGTTTCACCTCCCTTGCAGAATACTAAGCCCTGGCTACAGTAAATGAGAAGAATGTTAAGTACTGAAACTGTTCACAACAAATACGGTCATTTTTGTTTTGACCCAATATGCTGCGCATGAATTATAGTTGCATCGGGACAGCACCATCATAAAAAAAATCTCCTAACTACATAGCAGATAACTATTATAATGCCACATGCACTCTATGATGCCAACCAAACATATCCCTGCTCACAACAGTCTGAATGTAATCAAGCATTCCAAGTATTCAGTCTTGTATTTGATGAGATATGAGGGACATGCCAAGTGGTAACAGGCACATCCTATGGTATCCTCTGAATCTCCACAAAACTACAAGCTGGCTAACAATCTTTTGCTACATTAGCTCACTGAATAGGTATTCACCTGCGAAAAATAAACTCCTTTGGTTAGTCATAGATTGAGAGTTTTGAGGAAGGGCCAGTGTCTGTTTTGGTAAAGAAATAGCCCTGTTTCTATAAACAAAAGACAAAATATACACAATTGAGGGTAAAACTCAGTATCTAATATATGCTACTGTTAGAGCAAGTTACTATATAATAATAGATCTGATACAAGGCCAAAGACTTGAAAGTTGAAGGTTCAGTGGCTGCTGTAAACTAGCTCTTCTGTATAGCATGGGACTTTCTGAGGACAGCTATGCTGAATACTACGACACATAGAAATTTAAGGGGGAAAGGGAATTAAAATAGGTCTATTGTGCTACACAAAATATATATATATATATATATATTCCTAACCTTTCATGTCTTGCAATTCTACAGACTAAAATGAGCAAACTGTCTCAAATGTCCTTGACATTCAAAAGCTCCCCTAAATAAACTCATTGCCAAGTATTATACATTTTTTAAATTACAGCCTTTCTGTGGATGTGTCAATAACACCAGTTAACTTCAATTCACGATGAGAAAGCAAGCGCTTCTGCTAAAAGATTCAAGGGAAAAGCACAAAACAAATAATTGATTTCCATGCCCTGAGAACTAACCTGACAACTCATTTTTCTTCATGTTCTTATTTGGTTCTTTTTCCCCCTTTTGCAATGAGACGAGAGTGGAATATGCACTCATTCATTGTTTGAAATATTTGTTGACTTCAGGGAGTGTAGATTCTTATTTAAGTATACTACTTAAAAACTCGTTGACTTCCTGTCATCTGTTCAGTGCATGTTTTAAAAATATATGCCTTTACTCAGTCTAAGAAAATAGTTCTATAAAGTAAGCAGACTCCATAGGCTCATATTTCTGAGTGGATATATATAGTTTGTTCTCTTCAAAACCCTATTGGTTTGGCTTGTCTCTTTTTTCTTGTTTTATTTTTCTTCTTTCTTTTTTTTTTTTTTTTTTTTTTTTCTCTTTCAGGCTGTGCCAGTGAAGAATTAGGACCCTCATCATATAATTATTCATGAGTAGGTGTAATTTCTGTTCTTTGGGGAACACCATTTTGGATATAATCTATACAGAAAACTGTGACTACATGATTCACATCACTATAATACAGCATCCCACAGCAGAACTCTCACAAAAATGGTTTTAGATATTTTTGAGATTAGGAACCTGGAGGACATTTCTTATAGAAATACAGATAAGAAAACTAAAATATAATAATTAATAACAAATATTCAAAATGAAATGTAATATTCAGATAATTGATTTCGGGGATGTTTGTTTAAAATAGTTTCTGAAAAATTCATCCTATTGGTAGTGCTTTATGGTCCTTGTGAATGACTGATTTATTTTTGTAATTCATATTTTCTGAGATTGTTGATGCTTTTCTGAAAAAAAGCTCTTTTTTGGATAAAAGACTTCATTAAAGTTTTGTGTAATAACTCATTGAAAGTTTCTCAGTGATAATCTACCCTAAAACATCCCCACTGCTAGAAGTAATATTAGGTACTAAAAACTATTAATATACAGGTATAGAACAGACATTCTGCACAGGAAACAAAGTGAGTACTTGAAGGTAATAAGAAGTGATAGTGAATGTTCCAGCACTGTCTGAGTTTTCTGTAGTTGTTAGTTACTGAGCACGAGCTAACGCACAACATGAACTTTTGGATGTGAAAAGTATATGTGTAGAAATTAAAATGTGTCTTTTTTATAGTAACAATGTGGCATGCTTATATGTTTCTGATTAAATATAGAAATGGATGGAGAGCCTATCACATGCAAAAATGTCACTTAGAACTGGAAATGTGATATTGCAATTATTATTCAGATAAAAGTCCAATTAATTTCAGCAATCAAGCCTTGGAAAAATCTAAACAGAGTTGTGGAATCTGTTACAGTATGTAGTCTTTGCCTTACATCTAACTTTTATTTAAGGGGTTTTCATTGATTAAGCTTTCCCATATAATGCAATATCTAACCCAATTTGATATCCAGAACACATAAACTTGAATCTAACCTGAGCCTCCTAACCTCTGTCATTTTTTCCAAGGCAAACATATAGCAAATTAAGGTTCTTGGCATCTGAAGAAAGATAGTTTTTCTTGGTGTGTGGGAGAAAAAAGCTGATATAGAAAGCAGCAAGGAGGCTTTAAAAGTGTCAGTGCTCCTGAAAGATGCTAAGGAAGAGTGATTTTGGTTGATTATTCACTTAAAGAGACCTCCTGCTGTGGAACCGTTTCCTCTTCCTTGATTATGCCTGTCTTTAGAGAATTCACCTTATACATTCATTGCAAATAAGTAAAATTGCTGATTTAGATAAAAACATATCTTAAAAAGTCATCATTTCTCCTCATAAAGAAAATACTAATATTTGAGAACATTTTAACACAGCATTCAAACTAAACAGGGATTTAATGGAATAATGTAATGAAGAAAAAAGAATATAATGAAAAAACAAGTTTTTCTATCAGGCCTGTTAAGGAAATATTACCGTAAGACCAGCCATGCAGCCATGAAGCTAAATGCCTAAAGTAAACATTTTTACAATTTTAAGAAATTGATAATCTGCAGACAATATAAAGGCATATTACTCAGAAACATACATGTGCCTTTCCTCTTTTAGTCCCAAAACATGGGATTTATATCCTGAGCTATTTTTTTTTTTTTTTTAATAAAAAAAAAGTTGAAAAAAGCTTGGAAAATTACTCAATAAATATCCTTAAACATTTAAAGGATTTTTACTTCTAGTGTATGCATACTCCCTTTGCTTTCACATTTCATGATGATTCTGGCTGATGTAGCCCACTCGCAATGAATGGGTGAACACTGAATCAAAGGAAGCCAAGGAATTAACAACCTTTTCATAAACTTCTCAAGACCTGTTGAATATATGAGGGTTTGTCTCACTTTGGGTGTATGAGGTAATTAACTCGATTTTGCAGGCTATCTCCTAAATATTACAGTGATGGACACAGAACGGAAACTTGTAGTGGAAAGCATATGTATTAGATAGGATTTTATTATTATTGCCATTATTATTATTCCTGGTTTGAAACATTATCATTAAACAGAAATATTCTACAGGATTTATATGTCAGACCAAAACAGATTGAAAGTTAACTGTTTACGACAACCGGCCACAAACTAGTTACAGAGAAAGAATTATTCACAGAAACTATTCACTGAATGATTGTGAATAATGAGCTAATTTAGGAAAATCACAATCTGTTCATGGACAATTTGTGAGCCAAAGAGAGTTAAAATTCATCAACTAAATTATTTGTTATAAATTATTCACCAGGCTCTAATGAGCACCCAAAAATACGGCTGCTTATCTGAAACATTCAAATTATCCAAAGTGCTTTTCTCTGTATAAGAAGACCAGTACTTTTTTGTACTTTTCAATATCTCCTGACAGTGTTTTCATTTTACTAATGTTCCAAACTCAAATATGAAGTACAGAAAAATGCAAA
Organism: Caloenas nicobarica; assembly: GCF_036013445.1. Lineage (NCBI taxonomy): Eukaryota > Metazoa > Chordata > Aves > Columbiformes > Columbidae > Caloenas > Caloenas nicobarica. The sequence goes on from NC_088245.1 coordinate 180,508,260, forward strand.
ATTAAAATATAATAAAAAGGAGAAAAAAACCCTTATTATTTTCACATCTAAAAAATATTTTCACTGTTTTTAATTCAAGCTTGTGACGAAAACATACTACACTTTAGTTCATTCTTTTAATGCAATAGTTTACATTTCTGTAGTTCAGCCTTCTGATTCTGAGATATCTAATAAGTCTGACTGATTGAAAATTTTATTGGAAAATAAATTTCCATATTTTATATTCGAATTTCTAAGAAAAAAATTCTTCACCTGTTCCCAGGTGTGTCCTTAATAATACTGATTTTACTGTATCTTTTCAGTCACTTACCACATAAATAGCGAATACACCACTTTTCCCCTTTCTCTAGCAATGCCGATAATAAATGTTTCAGTAATTTGTGACTTTTATTTATATCTGGTTTACAATGGCAATCAAAAATAATGGCAAGTACCACATTACAAACAATAGCATTCCTTCATTTCAATTATATGGACCAGCTTAACTGCTTCAAGTGTGTTCACTGTTAAATAAAACACAAAGATCCTGTGCATATACACACAAATACAACTGTGTCTGCGGTCAGCAGGGAACAAGCAGTGCAACAAATAACATTTTAAATACTTTGAGGCCAGACTTGAAAATTACTGAAGACAGTGAAGAAATTTTAATTGATTTTAGAGGAAACTGGGTACAAATTTTGTATGGCAATTGTGGTCGGTTGACCTTGGCCGGCCATCAGATGCCCACCAAGCCGCACCGTCACTCCTCTTTGTTAGTGGGACAGGGGGAGAAAACAAGACAAAAAACCTCATGGGTCAAGATAAAGACAATTTAATAATGAAAAGGAAAGACCATATGTGGAAGCAAAGGGGAAAAAAAAAATCAGAGAATCAATTAGGTTGGAAGAGACCCTCAGGATCATCAAGTTCAACCATAACTTAAACTCTAGCACTAAACCATGTCCCTAAGAACCTCGTCTAAACACCTTTTAAATTCCTCCAGGGATAGTGACTCTACCAGTTCCCTGGGAGCCAGTTCCAATGCCTGACAACCCTTTCCGTGAAGAATTTTTTCCTAATATCCAATCTAAAACTCCCCTGGCACAACTTGAGGCCATGTCCTCTTGTCCTATCACTCTACTTCTATATTCTACTACTATGTTTATATATATATTTCCACCCCTATATTCTACTACTATTCTACTACTCAGTTCTCTACTTCCCATCAGCAGGCCACGTCCAGCCACTTCCTGGGAAGCAGGGCCTCAGTACACATAGCAGCTGCTTCAGAAGACAAACACCTTAGAAACTAATGCCCTCCCGCTCTGTCCTCTCCTGGCCTTTTTCTTAGCTTGTATTGCTGAGTATGATATCATAGTTAAGGAATATCTCTTCAGTCAGTCTATATCAGCTTGATGCAATGTTAGCACTGCTCAGCAGTACCCGAAACATTGGTGTGTTATCAACACCATTTGAGCTACAAATATGAAGCACAGGACTATATGGGCTGTTGTGGGGAAAGCTAACTCCATTCCAGCCAGGGGCAATATAGCAATTTTTCCTACATTGTTTTAGCCACCTAACAGAAGGGCAATTCAATTTATGTAATTTTCTGTATCTATAGTTTTAAATCTGGGTAGTCACCATAGGTTCCCTTCATATTCAGTGACAAGAAAAAGGCACATTAAGAGGTTAATTTGTCAGATCTATTTTAGATGTCCTTTTTTAGTATAAGATTAATTGCCTTAAAAAAAGTGTACTCTTTCTACAGTGGTTAGAAAAGGACTCGGGATTGATTATCACAGACCTAAGCATCTAACTTCTAGACACCTATGATAAAGGACATGTGTCTCACTATAAGCTGAGACTGTAGTTTCCTTTACTCTTTTTTCTGTAGTCAGTGGAAAAAGAAAGATGCTCATCTAGAAAATGACTTAAGAATTTATCTGGTCTGACTAACACCTGAAGATTTTTTTTTCTCTCTGTTGACCTTACAGTAACACAACTACTCAGTGAAGAACATCAGTGATACACAGGATATTATAAGAGAAAAATGGAGTAGAAACATCAAGCTTCAAGGAGTCTCAGCTAAGTTTTTAAAGTTTGTTAAGTGAATGTGGACCTAAGTAACTGAACTTTGACTGCATTGGTGGATTTTTCTTTCTGTGAATTTGCACACACAATATTTTTTACTTGTCCCTTGTACTGATATAGGAAGTCTAGGGTAATAGTTCAGATTTAAATACCTAAATTTTAGATGTATAAGATTAAAACAATCCTAGTTTTAGTGTTTTGTTCTGTAATTGTACAATGGGGAGAGTACTGTTTATTTGCCTCACCAGACTGTTGTGAAGAAACAGTGAGGACATTAGCTTATAAACACCTAAGCAATACAGGTTTTCCCGCTGTCATGCCTCTTTCTAGCTATTTTGATACACTTCCAGTAAAATAACCTATTTACTTTGAAGCATTGATAGAATCATAGAATCATTTTGGTTGGAAAAGACCTTTAAGATCATTGAGTTTAACCATTAACCTAACATTGCCATGTCCACCACCAAACCATGCCCCTCAGAGCCTCATTTACGCATTTTTTAAACACCTCCAGGGATGGTGACTCAACTACTTCCCCAGGCAGCCTGTTCCAAAGCTTCTGATCTTTCCTATAGGGTCCCAATGCAGTTGTGAGACAATTCTGTGCATCTATTCCTTACTATGACAGATTTAAACACTCAGCTGAGAGAAATAAGTTCATCAAACAAAAGGAGAATTTTAAGGTCATGATCTGGAACTGGAAGAGTTGCCACCCTGGGAAATTGCTAGACCTTTTTGAATGCCCAGATTTTATTGAAACTTTCAAAGATGGTGACAGAAAAGCTGAAATTTTGGGGTTGAGCAATAAAAAGTTTTCTTTGCATTGAAACGCAGAACACCTGGATGAAAAATGGTAACACAGAGGGAAGCTGAAGGAAATACGAAAGTGTTAGCAAAAACAAAGATCTTTTTCAGAACAAGAAAGAATTTTAAAAATTCTCCAGAAGGAAAAAGGAACAGGAGAGCTTTTTCCAAAGTCCAGCTCTTCTGATTCCATTTTGATTTCTGTTTCTAAGTTAGATATTGAGGAGCAAAAGAAGGGAGTTGACTGGAACCTACATTAATAAAATTTAGAGCCACTTTTCTCAGATCTCTAGCAGATCCACAGTTATAACTGTTGAACCTGGTGCAAGAATACTTTATTCAACCTTTCTACAAACTCAAAACTGCAGCCTCTCAGTTATCTTATTTATGCTTTGACCTATATTTAATTATAAATTATTGCATAAGGAAGGATGAACGACTAGTTAAGTAACAAACTGAAGCCTTAGGAGATAAAAATTCAATGTAACTGCCATATTTTACCAAAGTAATTTATGGGGAAAAAAAAAATCCTATCTCTTCTTTCCCATCTTTAAAATGAGGCTACTGACACTTCAGAAGGGCATTATACAGGTGAGTATCCTGTGGCATTCAGATATTATTGTGGTAGGGCAATATAAAGATAGATGGATAAGGGTTGCATAATAGAACATTTCTAGAGTAACTGCTCAGTATCACCATTCCCATCTGGATTCTCCAAAATACGTCGCTGTCTATTAAATCTCCTACTCCCATATGTGTCAAAGATGAATAAATAAGACAAAGTACCTCTCAATGAATAAACCTTTATTTAGTTTTGCTTAGAGCCTTGCAAGTTTTTATGTAACACTTTTACACTAGTAATTGTGTCTTGCAGTTTGCATTTTGTGGCTTGTTTGTCAGAGCTCTATGGTTAGCATCACTGTCATTTCTTCTTTACTTGGGTAAGGTGAAGATTTTATGGAAATTATAAGTAAAAAATGTTTCTTCCATACTTACTTTTTAATTATCAGTAGCATAACTGCAGAAGACCTCAGGTCGTAGTGCGTTTTACAAAAGCATACAGAGGTATGTGCTCTGCAATTGAAGTCATTTTACATATAAATACACTTGACTGTCATAGACAACGAGTATTGAAAGATCAACATTTTAGTGACTATAAATTGTTTTGTAACCTGATTATTGAGTATCTCATTATACAAATAATGCCGAACTTCTTTTTTCCTTATATCTGTCTAATCAATTTTGTTATAACAGTCTTATTTCAGTAATGCTGACACTGAATAAGATCATCGTAATTATGTTTCAGAAAGCTGTAACAATGACAAATTATTCTTCTATTTGCTTTAGTATGATGTCTATGTAAATGGACTAAAGAAAGATAAACTTTAATTGGAAAAGGTAACTCTTTAATGAAAGAGTAGATGAGTTTGTTCACTTCCAGCTCAATTAACACTGTGATTGTTGAATACGGTTGGGCTGATAATACAAATTTAAAACAACGTGAGAAGGGCACATACACCTTCTGGATCTCATGTTGTTGATTATGAATGTCACAAAGCATATGTGAATAGAATCGTAGAATCATAGAATAGTTTGGATTAGAAGGGGCCTTCAGAGGTCATCTAGTGCAAACCCCCTGCAATGAGCAGGGACATCTTCAACTAGACAAGGTTGCTCAGAGCCCGGTCCAGCCTGACTTTGAATATTTCCAGGGATGGGGCATCTACCACCTCTCTGGGAAACGTAGTCATGTATTTTACCACCTTGATCATAAAAAATTTCTTCCTCATGTCTAGCCTGAATCTGCTCTTTTAGTTTAAAACCATTACCCCTTGTCCTGTCATAACAGGCGCTGCTAAAATATCTGTCCCCGTCTTTCTTATAGGTTCATTTTTAGCAGGGAAAGGCTGCAATAAGGTCTTCCTGGAGCCTTCTCTTCTCCCCGCTGAACAACCTCAACTCTCTCAGCTTGTCCTCGTAGCAGAGATGTTCCATCTCTGATCATCTTGATGGCTCTCCTTTGGACCCTCTCCAACATGTCTGTGTCTTTCCTCTACTGAGGGCTCCAGAGCTAGACGCAAGACTCCAGGTGGTGTCTCATCAGAGCAGAGTAGAAGGGCAGAATCACTTCCCTTGACCTGCTGACCATGCTCCTTTTGATGCAGCCCAAGATACAATTGGCCTTCAGGGCTGTAAGTGCACACTGCTGGCTCATGTGCAATCTGTCATCCACCAGTACCCCCAAGTGCTCCTCTGCAGGGCTGCTCCCAATCCCTTCATCCCTCCACCTGTATTGATACCAGGGGTTGACCCAACCCAGGCGCACGACCTTGCACTTGGCCTTGTTGAACCTCATGACATTCACATCGGCCCACTTCTCAAGCTTGTCCAGGTCCCTCTGGATGGCGTCCCGTCTCTCAGGCATGTCAACTGCACCAGTTAGCTTGGTGTCATCTGCAAACTTGCTGAGGGCACATTCAATCCCAATGTCTATGTAACTGATGAAGATATCAAACAGTACGGGTCACAGTACAGACCTCTGAGGGACCCCACTTATTAACGGTGTCCATTCAGACATCATGCCATTGACCCTTACTCTCTGGGCGTGACCATCCAACCAGTTCCTCATCTGCCTAACAGTCCACTCATCAAATTATTGAAAGCACATTCAGGTTGGTGATGACAAGCTATCAAATTACATAACTGTTATAGGCCACAGTTCCCGAGCATGTTACACAATCATTCTCATCATCTCTCCTAAATTCAAAGGAGAGACATGAATGCACCATGTATATATCTTAACCTTGGATTATGACTTCCTTCAAAGTTTTATATCAGTTATGTTTACATGAATGTATTTGCTCTGTTTTACCCTGCCTATATTAAAAAGTCAGATGTCTGCTTAGGTTAGATTTCTTTATTCCTGAAAAACATACAATTGACACATTTTGTCAGTTCTTCAACATGTGCTGCTGACCATTAGACAATTGATTCTTCATGTGGATACTCACCTGCATTTTCAGCTGGATATCAGATATTTGCAGTGGCTCATCAGTCAAGTCATTGACAAGTTAATGGTTGTGTTTTCGTCTTGCAGTACTTTGCTTTCATTACTGTGACTAAGCAAGAAGCTGCTTTGATTCTATTCTGTCTTAGGAGAATTTCTTACATGCACAGACCACAGGTGTGCTAATTTTAACTACATGTTATCTATACAAACTCCAGAAAACGTAACATGCATGGGTTCCAGCTCTATCCTCAAAAATGTCAGACCGTGCAAAGGCAGGAGCCTGGACAAGGCTTGGCTGATATACTACCTCTTTCAATAGGGCCGTGCAGATTAGAAATAAAGTATTCCAAACAGAATTTACCTAGTCGATACAAGTCCCCTCTCATCCTGAACTTCACTTTATATAGAGTGTTTCAAAAAGATGGGCCTAATTTGAAATCACTATATCTTTGACATTGGGTCCACCTTTTTGAAACACCCTGTGTGATACCAAGCTTTTCCAGTGAGTGCAAATAAAGTAGCCTATTAAACAGTAACAAGTCTCCATACTTCCACTACATACAGGTAAGCACAGGAGAAGTCTATCCCTTACATCTCCTTGTTGAATATGTCCAAATGACATCGGAGAACAATGTCAAAAGGGGTGAGTGAAGTAGCCACCTGCCAGGATAAGTGAATTCCCTGACCCTAGCAGTTGTCAATGGGTTGGGCTTTTTGACCTACTGCTCAGCATGATCTTTACAAGTCTCCTCAGCAGTAATTTTTAGAAGCTTTTTTCACTAAGCTCTCTTAATAATGGTTTTCTTACAGAGCTTTAAATTTAGGTGTGAATTTAGGTGGAGAGTTTTTCAAACACTCACTGGTAGTCTAAGTTCTCATGCTGATTTAAATAGAAATATAATTAAAATAATAAAGGGACTGCTAAGATATCTTAAAATCATAGCTCAAAAAGTCCAAGGAGAGAAGACAAAAAAAGGACTCCCATTACCAACCTTTAACAGCAGGAACATACACATAAGCAAAATCATCTTCCCCTCTCTAAATTTTCCTTTAAAATATAAATTCAGTTTAAAAACAAAAAAAACGAACCTATTACATCAAAAAATCAGACCCTTCCAGTCCAGTTCTAACCCATTTAATAGAAATATCTAAGTGAGGAATGGAGATACCCAAGCCTCTTTGCAGTTGATATGAAAGAGGAACCACAAAGAGGTGACTTTTAAAAGGAACTGGATCACCAAGAAATATCTTTATACTTTTTAATTGTACTAGAAGCCTGGATTTCTACAGATCTAACTTGGATATTTAAAGGTGGCATACCTCTAATCTTTTATGGGATTCTGTTTTTCACTTTTATCAGAACTATACCTAAGTGAACTAAAGGACAAACAACAGATACTAATAACTCAGCTTTTAATAACTCCTCTGTAGCAGGATGTAAATCTGAACCCTTCAAGGCTATTCCAGAAACTGAAGAGTCATTTTGGCCTTTAGGAGAGTTGATCCCAGTCATATCAAGAGCTATCTTTTTTAACTACTGTACCTTTCCTTACACTGTTCTATCCTACCTGCCTCGTTTTCTTTACTGTCTTTTAGTGAATGTCAAAGTTTTGTTTGCAGATAAATGGCTGCAGAACCAGAAAAGAGATGACTGTGACGAGCTATGGCTATCTGCAGTATAAATGTTCCATCCAACGAAGTTTTCAACTGAGATTTATTTCCTTGCTTGCTGCAGCTTTGTCAGCACTTGAGGGTGCAGGCTCCTCTAATTCTTGTCAGATTTGAAAGTGTCCAAGGCACAAGAAATAATCTTTAAATGCAAGTTTTGTTTGATGCAGTTTAAACTAAGGTCAGTGACTAGTGATAAATCAGTATCCTTGGTATAAATCTAGAATAAAACTTAACAGAAGGAATCTAATATTCTAGTTTTAACAGTGAAAACCCACACATCTCCATGTGTGATTTTTCAAAGATGTTTGACCTTATGTTTTGCTCAGTTCAGCAATGGCATAAGGATAAAGACAACACCCTGTGACCAAGTAGAATACACTGAATTACACTGCAAAAGAACAGATAACTCCATGAGCTCCAGAGTGGAAAAGAATTCTCCTTGTAGATTAATAACATGGGAATGTTTGTAGCATAGGACCTGGGAATGGTCAGGCTGGTCTGTGTTTTTCATAAGTAGCCACAGCATTGCCAGCCAGTCAGGGAGGTGATTGTCCCGCTCTGCTCTGCACTGGTGCGGCCTCACCTGGAGCTCTGTGTGCAGGTCTGGGCGCCACAGGATAGAAAGGACATAAAGCTGCTAAAGAGTGTCCACAGGAGGGCTACAAAGTCGGTGAAGGGTTTGGAGAGGAAGCTGTATGAAGAGTGGCTAAAGTCACTTGGTTTGTTCAGCCTGGAGGAGACTGAGAGGAGACCTCATCGAGGTCTACAGCTGCCTCACAAGGGGAAGAGGAAGGGTAGGCACCGAACTCTTCTCTTTAGTGATCAATGACAAAATCCAGGGGAATGGCAGGAAGATGTGCCATGGGAGGTTCAGGTTGAACATTAGGAAAAGGTTCTTCACCCAGAGGGTGGTGGAGCATTGGAACAGGCTCCACAGAGAGGTAGTGATGGGCCCACACCTAGAAGTGTTCAAGAAGAGACTGGACAATGCCATCAGACACATGGTGTGAACTGTGGGTTGTCGTGTGCAGGCACAGCAGTTGGACTCGATGATGCTTGTGGGTCCCTTCCAACTCAGGGCATTCTGTGAGTTCAATGAGTTCTATAGTCACTGTACTATTACTGAGTTTTTAATGTTATACTTGTACCTCAGGTCTCAGAGCAGGTTGGAGGGTCTCCATTTTGCTATTCAGAAATACAGTGCCTGTTGTAGACAGTGTGTATTTTAAATGGACCAGCTATAAAAAAGCTGGAAAGAAGAGAGATATTAAACCAAATGATAAAACCAGCACCGGAACAGAGCCCTGATCTTGGTAGAAATGCAGTACAAGACAGGACATGATGGTAGTTTGGCAGAGAGGTAGACCTAATTAAATGCTTAAATGGCTCCCCTACAACTAAACTGTTAATAGCAAAGTGGTTGCCATGGTGACAGCGACATCCAATCACCAGGCACTGTAGGAACTTCAGCTAGTCAAAAGCAGGTATTCTGTGTCCCCTCCTCATGACTCATGTGAAGCAGAGAGGTCATGCCCACATGGAATATATTTGTGACTAAATGTCCTTTGGTGGCCAAGCCTAGTTAGTCTCTGTGCTCTCAATTTGATTTCAAACAGTGGAATCCATATAAAGTAGTGAGAACCACTTAATATCTAGAAGAGCACATGTCAAAAGTGAATCCATGTAGCAGGAGGCAGCTCATGGCAGCAGAAAGTGGAAATAGCAATGACCATATAGGTATATATCCAAAACCAAAAAATAAATCCCAAGAAAAACAAGATTTTAAAAACATATTCTCATTAGTCAGAAATAGCAGCCATTCCTCGTTTTCCAGCTAAACTTTCCCTGACAATAGTTTTTCTTGTCCAGATTTATGTCAATATTAATACTCATTAATTTGATAAACCTGTGATTTCCGGGCTGTTAAAAACAGATTGTACTGAAATAGTACATGCTAGCCAAATAAACAGTGTTAGCAAAGCACCGAAAACTAATTGGCTTCTGTTACCCCATACTTCTGTGGATTTTCACCTTCCCTTTCTGGCTTCTCCTTCAAAATCTCCTTTGTCTGTTTTTTTCGCCTTGTTTGTCTTTTATTGAGATTTTGTTCTTCGAAGCTTCATTTTTTTCTTCACTCTGCATTATCACCATCTCAAGCTATATGACTTCTACCATGATGACAACTCACAAGTCTATTTCCTCAGCCTTGATTTCATTTTCATCTACTATTTCCTGACACATTATCTGGGTTGTCCATTTAATTGTTAAGACTCAGCATTCATAAACCTGAGCTTTTTTGTTCTTCCCACCTGTACTCCGTTTCCTTCTTTCCTGATCTACTCATACTAACAGACAGCCATTCAGCTGGCATTTAGACTCACTGCACTGGAGTGATTATTATCCACTCCCTCTTCCTCTTCAGCCTCCTTAAGCCTCAATTGGTGGTGGTTGTTGTTTTTTTTTTTTCAAAATACACTGGAAAAATCCTTCCTTTAGGTATGCACAGGTAAAAATAGAAGTGTCTCATACTTCAGTGTCTTCTGATTCATAATGACAATGTGCCTAGAGGTATTGCCTGAAAAAAACACCCTTTTAAAGGGTTTTTAAAGCTATGTATAATATTCTGTACATTGTCAAATCTGTAACCTTTGTTTTAAAAAAGAAATAATGAGTGGCATACATGTTTATTGAATCAATATAATTTTTAGAATAGTTCTTGTTGAGTCTTGATGGTTCATCTTGACTCAGATGTATCTTTTCACCAAATGTATCGTTTTATTTCACCTACCTCCCCGACAAAAGCTTTTTACTTAGAATCAACAGATTTATTTATTTATTTATTTTCTATTTCTGAGTCCTTTAGCAGTTACATATCACCTCTAGTAATGCATTCAAGTTTCATATGTTGGTAAAACAAAACAAAACAAAACAAAAATTAGCTTAATGGGTTCAAGGAGGATAAAGTGGCCTTTAGAAAATGACAAGTGCAGAGTTTCTTTTAGATTATAAGCTTGACAAAGTGTGCTATGTCTTGATGATCTTTACCAAGTAGATTTTTTAGATTTTCAAAAGCAGTGAGTATTTCTAATCCAGCAACTCTTGTTGTCTGGTGTGATTTAATATAATTTTTGGATGCTTCAGGTATAGTAGCAGGCACTAATTCCCATTGCAGCTCTAATAACCGTAAAGAACTGCAACTCACCTCTTTTCACAGAAGCCTGGATACTGTGCAAAATATATGACTTGACCATTATTCTGGACTTGCACATCCATCTGAGTCTACACATTCTACATTCATAACACGTTCTACATTCATAACAACTGTAACATAGAGTTTTCTGTTTTCATACAGCTAAAATAATCAAGTACTTCATGTGTCTATGGTAGTTGTTTGTCCTTCTTTGACTCTGATGCTCTTGCAGTATCTATGTTTTTTAAATTGTTTTATTTTTCACAGTAGTACTTAGATAATATCACTCTTCCTGTAGCCTTCTTTTGTCCTTCTGCTCTCCAGTATATTGGGAGCAAATAACCCATTTCCATTAGGGGAAACTACCATTTGTCATATAGAATCAAGACGTTAATGCTTGCCTTTGCTGTGTCAATGAAGCCAGCCTATATTGTACTGTCATTAGCTTTCCAAATATCTTTTTTATTTTCATCTGTTGTTCACTGAAATGTCTGTACATGTCTGCTGAGACAGTTAATTATAATGTATAACAAAAAGCTTGTTAAGAGACACATGAAAGCCTTGGCAGCAAATAAGAAGTGGACCTAATAAGACTATTACTAACCTGGACTATTACATGCTAAACAGTGCTATCAAATTGTTTACTTCTGTAAATATTGTTGATCTACTCCATCTATTTCTCTCTTATTCTGTTCTTTCAAGGGCCATCATTTTGCCATGTATGGTTAGAACAGCACAAAAATGTGTACTTACACTGTTGCTACTCCCTATTCCTCTTATAAATAGTAATCACGACAGTAATAGTAAAAACATCCAGTGACATTATGAGCCTCATTGTTTAGTGTGATTCATAGTATGAAATAAGATATGATTCACCTCAATACTTTTCAAGTCTTGCTACGACTGTAGTTTAGAAGAAGGAAATTATGCAATTTAGTTGGTAGGAAAACAAAATAACCATTCTTTAGAAAAATGTCGCTACTTCAACATTTGTCTCAGCTTGAAAAAATAATGCTTCATGTTCTATGTTAAAATATGATATATAGAATATTAGATGTTTCCTACGGTATAAACAGTACATCTTTCCTATGGTACTGTGGATCAATACTGTCAAGTAATGCATTTTTACTTCCTTTTATGAAATATTTGCCATTTAAAATTACGATTATAAAACAATTTCCTTTGATTTCTTTTTCCTGAATGTACTCAAAATGAATGTGTCCCTGTAAAATATGTTTTCTGATAAAATCTTTCATTAGAAATGTGGATTATTGTGTACCTGTTTAGTAAATAATAATAAATATTATAAAGTAAAAATATCATTTAATAAAGATTAGTATCAACTCAGATAAATCAATCAACTTGGAGACAATGTTCATTTTATGAGTTGACTATCTATATACATATCTGTCTCAGGAATGATGTCTTTTAGGTAAAGTTTTACAGAACAAGTAGTTTGAATTAGTACTGCAGTTAAATACACCATTGATTCTGTATGGTGGTCACAGCCTGAAGTAGCTCATCAGTCGTAAAATTAGTTTTCAAATTACAAGGTTGATATTGTTGAGATCACCATCTCGAAATAGCAGTTGTTAACACTGTAGAACTGTGCTCTGCAACAAACTAGGTTCGTTTTTTCATCTAAACATTGTACACATTGCCGTTTCTTGCATAAAAATCATTACACATTAAGTACTTTAACAAGTGCATAAAAGGAGGAAAAAGAATACATTTACATGAACACAAATATATGTATCTATGTGAAACATACATACATACACACAGGTATGTACACATACCTGTATGTTTACATACCTGTATGTATTTTAAAGCTAGCATACAATGAAATAAAAATAAATTTCCCAACCATTACTATTTAATATACTACTGTAACTATCTCAGATTCTTTTCTAGATTTTTACCTAGGTGCTGGGAGTTTATTTGATTCTTTCCTATGAAGTTGTGCAGAAAAGTGTGATCCAAAATTTTTAAAAAAAAAAAAGCCAACCTATCTCGTTTGGCTGTTGAAAAAGGAGAGAAAATAGGTTGCATTAGTGAGAGCTAGCAGTTTACTTTCAAGGTGAATTGTATGCACTCAGAGCTGAAAATATTCCCAAGAGACTGTCACCTCTGCAAACAGTGCAGTTCAGGCTGATAGATTTCATGACATTATGCTACATTCTATGCAGTCACATGCCAAAAATATATCATGCCTAATTAACTCAGTGCTTTGTAGATACAGTAATTTGGAAATGCTTATGACAACAGCCCCTGGCCAGGATATTCAGAAACATGTTTTTGTCAATATGGCTTGCAGAACTTGTCCCAAAAACTAGGCTGCAAGATGACATATAAGGAAATAAAATTTCTACAGGTGACCTTGAGCTTTTGTACTTTGCTTTTGAACATGTTTTTCCCCTATGAAAAGAGCATTAGAAATATTATTCCTATTTTTTGTATTTCATTGCTCTATTGTTCTGTGTTAAGTGGCCAAAGAGCACAAGAACTTGATGGAAGCAAAGATTGTATCAGAACTTGGTGCTTCTGAAGGTATAATTTCATATATGCTTCTTGTATACCTTTTCATGCTACCTTGAAATGTATCCTCCCTTCCTTCCATGCTGTCTGTCTTTTTTTTTTTTCTTTTCTTTCAATTAGTTTATACCAGATCATTTCACTGACCTAGCCTAGCATGCAGCACCAAAGATTTTTTTTTTTTTTCCTAGTAGAATGGAGGACCAGTGTGCAACTGGCAATGAACAGCTCAGGAGAGGTGTGTGTCATACTGACAGAAAGGGACAAGGAATTGTGTCTTGAGAAAATGCTAGTCTTGACTTTGTGGAGTTCAATAAACATAAAGGAGACAATATTCCAAACAACAATTTTAAATCCTAAATCTTTATTAAAACTAGATTTACTTGAAAAAATGTAGAATGTGAACAGAGGTTTAATTCTTTTTGTGCTGCCTACTTCCAGAAAGAACACACCAGCAGAATTTTGACAAATATTAGACAATCACTTGCAAAGCAGGACTCTGAGCCTTCTATACAGTCTGAACTGCTATATGAAAGGAGATCTTTGCAGTTTACAGTATACATGACATGCACAAGAAAGGTGTGAAATAAAAATAATTTCCATGGCATCTACTTTAATTTCTTGTTAATTCATATCAGTTAACACCGTTGATTGCTGAGAATACAAATGACTATAATTTGCTCATAAAGTTATATATTCCTTTGTGCGTGGAGAATGTACTTCTGGTTGCTTTGCATTCTATTCTATTTCCACTCTAACTTATAAACAAAACTTCGTTTTGTCACCATTTCATTTGATGCAATGTCTCCTTTGCCTTTTGCTCTTGGAATTAGTCACTTGAAAACCTCCTTGGAATTACATCTCTTGCTCTGCTGCACACTGAGCAAGAACACCTGTCTTGCCAAGAAAATAATAGCAGTCAAGGGCAATTTTCAGGATGATGGGGGTCTGGCCAATTAGAGTAAATTGCAAAAAACCTTGAAACCTCTAAAAATATTTTAGCCAGTTTAAAGAGATGTTTATACAAACAATATAGGTTGGGATGTTGATGACAAGTATCGTATCTATTTTTTTGTTTTGTTTTTGATTCAGAGGACAAAATCTTCCAATGTTATTAATAAAGTTGATTCAGCTATTTATCTGAACTCCTTTATTAATCTTTCTCATCCAATCTGAGAGCACAGAAAGAATGGAAGAGAACTTATATGAACAAGAAGCTGATAGGATTAGAATGTAATTGTTTTGTTTTATGGTTCAGCAGGCATCCTCCATTTTACAAAAAGCAGGTAGAAAGCTAAAAAATGGCTTCTAATAAACATTGAGATCTGACCAGTGCATTAGAAGTATGCTAAGTGAGCAGTAACCACATGACAAATAAAAAATTGTCTTTAAAAAAGAGCATAATAAAAAACATACATTATAAAGAAAACTTAGTAAATATTATTTGCAGTGAATTGAGACATACACATAGAAATTGTGCCCCTGTTTCAAGACACTAAAAGTCTCATTCCATTCTCTTTACATTTTGAAGACAACACAATTCAAACATCACAGAAGGTTCTGAAAAAGCTAAGTAGCACTTACTTGAAAAAACTGCTTATTCATAACCAAACTTATGAGTTAACATCTTTCTACACCTGCAGATAATACTAGGGATTAAGTATGATCTGAATTCAGATAAAAACTTTAATGGCACTGATAGGTAATTCATACTGTCAATACACAGAGGACACTCATCCATTTTTATGCATGTGGATTCCTCAGCAATATTTGACATTGTGATTGCTAGCTAATTTAAGAGATGTGTCAAGTTCAAAGGACAATATTAATATTATTTATTTTATTTTTAGGTTCATTCTTTGTGTTCAACATGGGGAAAGAGCGTAATTTCCTCTGTGCCTTGCAATGTTGGTTCTCTGCTCTGCCAGTCAGAGTACAATATGGCTCCTTCACAATGGCTCCTTCCCAAAGGCTCCTTCTTAATGGCTCACATAGACTGTTTTCTGAAAGAAAGTCCACATCCAGGTTCAATCCTTGTCTGTGTTGTATACTACGACATGCATACGAGTTCCAACTTACATTCAACCAATACTTTCAGATTGTTTTGATCTCTGTTTTCCCACAGTTTTCTCACCTCCTGACTATTCACTTGGTACAGATGTTAGGTTGAACTTGATCTGTATGTCGACTTGGTGTGCGCTATGGGCTGCATTCAGTATTTCCTGTCAGAAAGAAAGAGAAGATTGACAGAAAGTCCTATTCATCATTCCTTGACCTTTCCTTGGGCTGGGATGAAGTGATTTCCTGAATGAAGAACAAGTGGATGAAATTCAACCTGAGAAATACAGAGATGAAAAGAACAGCTTTGGAAAGCTGACACTGATAGTGAAACCCTGCTTGCTTCAGGTACAAAATCATAATTAGTTATTTCAGTGCATTTTCAGAATACACTTGTAGTCCTTGCTGATCATAATGTCCTATATATTCCAGGATTTCCAGCTGGCTACAAGTCTCCATCCTAGCCAGCAATATGCCTCCGACCCATTCAGCTTCAACCAGTCCAGTATATCTTCCCAGCAACACAAACAATTGCAAATATATTTGGTGTTTTTCCTATTCACTTATTTCCACACAATTTTAGGGCAAGTTATAAAGATTCTTACTGCAGTGATTCTGAGACTATGATAGGTAAACACAGAACCATAGAAACATAAGATAGTTAAGGCTAGGAGGGACTTCTGGAGGGTCAGCTGGTTCAACTCCTCCTTACTCAAGCAGGGCCACCTCGAGCTGGGTGCCCAGGACCATGTCCAGACAGCTCTTCAATATCTCCAAGGAGAGAGAATCCACAAACTTCCCAGGAAACCTGTGCCAGTGCTCAATCACTCTCACAGTGAAAAAAACATTTCTTGATGTTCAGACGGAACCTCTTGTTTCACTTTGTGTCCACAGCCTCTGGTCCTGTCATGGGGCACCACTGAAAAGGGCCTGGATTTGCATTCCTTACATCCTCACTTCAGATATTTATAGACATTGATAAGATCCCCCTAAGCCTTCTGTTCTCCAGGCTAAACAGTCCCAGCTGTCTCAGCCTTTCCTCATAGCAGAGATGCTCCAGTCCCATTAGACTCCCTCCATGTCTATTTTGTGCTGAGGGGACTGGAACAGAACACAATACTCCAGTTATGGCTTCATCAGTTGAGATAAAAGGAAGCTGCTTTGCAACAGCCGTGGTCAGTCACATTCTGCATTATTTCCTGAGCTTCATGGGCTCACGGCCCTTGTCTGTCTTCTCTGAGCCTTCTTCCATTTTAGGGGTTTATCCAGTGAGTCATATTCTACCTCTAGAAGTTTAGTCAGTCACAGAGGGTCCATCTGGATGACAGCATAACTCTCCGGTGTATCAACCAGAGTTCCCAGTCTTGTGTCACCAGCAAACCTGCTGAGGATACATTCTGGCCCACCATCCAAATCATTAATGCAGACGTTAAGGAGGACTGGAGCCAGTATTGTTTGCTGAGGTACGCTGCTGTCACTGGCCTCCAACTAGACTTTTTGCCTCTTATGTCTACTCTCTGGGCCTGGCCATTTAACCAGTTTTCAACTCACCTCACTGTCTCTTTCCAGGTTGTACATCAACAGCCTCTCTATGAGGATCATATGAGAGACATTGTTGTAAATGTTACTGAAGTCCAGGTAGACAGCATCCACTACTGTCTAACGAGCTTGTCATTTCATTGCAGAAGGCTATCATGTTGGTCAAGCATTACTTCCTCTTTGTGAATCAATGCTGGTTTTAGACTAACAGTGCTGGTCACAGGCTTATAGAATCATAGAAAAATTAAGGCTGGAAAACATCTCTGCAAGTTATCTGGTCTGATGTCTAGTTCAAAGCCAGACTAGCTTCAAAATTGGATCAGGAACAGTTGGCTGATGGTCTTGCTCATCTTTGATTAGAAAATATTCAAGTATGGAGCCATCGCAAACCTTTATGGGAAACACTCTAGTGCTTAGCCATTCTTATTGTGAAGAATTGGAATTTTCTTTATTACAACTTGTGACCATATTCTTGCATCCTCTTCTCTGCACCTCTGTGTGGCAAGATTAGCCCTTTCTGTACTATAATCCTCTAGATGGTAGAAGGCCATGATTAGATCTTCTTTGAGCCTTCTTACATCCAGTCAAACCCAGTTCCCTCAATCTCTCCTCATATGAAATGTAGTTCAGGTCCCTAACCATCTTATGTATTAGGGACCCACAAGCAGAGATAGTGCTTTAAGTAAGGTGTCATTAGTACCAAATAAAGAGAAATAATCCTTTCCCTTAATCTGCAACTTTTGCTCTTAGTAACACAGCTCTGTAAGTCATTGGTTTTCACCACCAAAAGGATGCACTCCTGACTCATGTCTGACTCAGAGCCTACCAGGACATCTGTGTTCTTTTTTGCAGAAACCGATCATTAAGTCGGACCTCAGTCTGTACTGTTGTAAATTATTCTATCCTACATGCGGGACCTGGAATTTTTCCTTGCTTACTCAAGAAAAATGGAGGAAAATAAAAATAAAAATATGTAGCAAGTATACTAAAAAATAAGGACAATTTTGAAACAAGTAAAAGACAAAATGAAGAGACAAGCTATTGAATATATGAGCTAATGAGAACAGAGAATAAAAATAAAATACACTTGAGATGATTCCAGGAAAGAAAAATAGACACTTGGCTGTATTCTGTCTAGACTTTAGACTGTCTAGACTGTATGTCCTATTCTTTTAAGGAACAGTGGGGAAAAAAAGAGAAAATAAGAAAAAAAAAAACTGAAGAAGAGAAGTCTTATTGCTCTTCTACTTGAAAGAAAGTGGTAGAAGAAGAGAAAACTAACAAATCATGGAGGAGTCATACTGCAAAAAATGGCCGAAGTGAAAGAATGGACAAATATAATTAGGAGGAAAAAGAAAGGAAAATCTTTAGGAAAAAGTGTATTGGACGTTCAGATTACTGACATAGGATAGATGTGACCTTTAAATTACTGCACTCATGTTTTCATCATTTCTGCGTTCCACTTATCTCACCGGGAAATTTTACATTTTAAAACACTTTGGTCAATCAATTAAGTTGAGCTATTTATCAATTCAAAGAAAAACAACTGCCCCTGTTTAAAACACATTTTTCTGAATTTGTGCAGTGTAACCACCAACAAGGAGCAAACATGGTGCTGGAATTAGTCATGGATGTTTTTGAGGAAGCAATTTCTTAAATTTCATAGAACAACAGTTTAGATTTCAGTCAATACAGTCATCATTAAACTACATTACACACGTGTTGAATTCTTTGTATCACATTTAGTTAGTCCTGATGTTGTGAAAAATTTGAAGATAGATGATCTTTAAATTATGTATGCACTGATGATACGTATGATTTTTTTTTTTTGCTTGTTTTTGTAAATGCAGAGATTAGGAATGCAGTCAGGTAAATCTTCATGGTTTTGCTTGTTTGGTTGGTGGGGTTTTTGTTTGGTTTTGGGTTTTGTTTGGTTTTGTTTGTTTGTTTTCTTAAATCTTCTAAATAATACAGAAAAAATAATAATAATTTAAAAAAAACTAGAAAATTAATGGATGTTTGGAGGAAAATAACTATGTTAGGAGTACATTATTGTTAAACAGCTTGGTATTTGCAGTGAATAAGCTTTTGAAACTTCCAGTCTTTAAATTACAATTCAGCTTGAATTTACATTACCTTGAAGCATTTCTCAGACAACACAATACTAGTTCTGTACTTTGAGAGGTGGGCTATAATAAAGAATACAACCATGTACCATTGTGCTATATTGGGTTTCTGTCTAGTAGAGTCCATAAAAGTTACCTATTTGAAAGAACATTGCATCCATATTTAAATAACAGTGTAGTTTCAAAAATTGAACAGTTCTGAGGTCTTGCTGGAAAAAAAAAAAATGTCCAAGGTTGCAACTAATTTGCCTGGACATCTTTCAGTGACTAAGGTAAAAATATTTATAAAGAAACTAAATCAGATTTTTTAAAGTGCACAAAACTAGTTTTTCATAATAGTATGATAATTAAGATTTCACAGCATGATCCTGCTACACAGATGCCAAGAACTTGTATGGATTATTAAAACACAAGTGAACTTTTAAGAAGCTATAATGCTCTATACACTACAAAAATGTTTAAATGAAAATAGAAAAATAAATTTTAAAGGATTACTTCATGAATATCAAAGCTAAGGATGCAGCCAACTTAAAAGATTTTGAGAGTTTATTATATCTGAAATAACCTACCAAGTAACTTCATTCTCAAAATCTGTAATGTAGGGAACTACTCTTTGCAGAACCCAAGCACAATTAAGTGGGTGAATGAGGACTCTATATGCTCTTTTCCACCCTGCCTGGAGATGTGTTGTAGGTCCAGGTTGTTAACAAGGATAGAGAGTTTGTCCCTAGTAGTTTCCTATTTTGTATAGACTGTAGGGAAGTATATAAGGTGAGGAATGAGTCATCCCCTACTACAAAAGGAGTAGCAACTTTTTATTGCTAAAGGTCAGAAAATTACACTTACCGTTAATCTCACAGTTACTCTATTCTATACTATACTGATGCTTCAATGACTTAATCATCCAGAATCTAAAAACAGAACTTGTCACCTAAAAGCTTTTAAACGAGGATTTTGACATGCAAAGTATGTCTACAATGTATTAAGAAGTAATGGCGATCCTGAGTGAGATCCATCGCCCACACATTAGGTGTCTAATCCCATTGAAGTTGTCTTAGAGCTGGCAACCTGGTCATGGGAGTGGCAGATATGACAGAAGGTCTGCAAGAGGCCCATCTTGTATGACAGAGAGAAGTCTAGGCCATCTGAAATAGCAGTAGACTCCAATTTCAGGCAAATAAATATTAATTATAGTCAACAGAGCCAGTGACATCCGTCCAGTTCCTCCTAATATTGACATTTATATTTGGCAGTTCTTTAAGTGTCATTGTCTGTAAGGCTGATACTACAAGAAGGGCCAGAAGGAGGATCTGGAGACACTACAGGCCTGTCAGTCTGACCTTGGTGCTGGGTAAGGTTATGGAGCTATCATCTTGAGTGCCATCACATGGCATGTACAGGACAGCCAGGCGATTAGGCCCAGTCAGCATGGGTTCATGAAAGGCAGGCCCTGCTTGACCAACCTGATCTCCCTCTATAGCAAGATGACCTGCTTAGTCAATGAAGAAAGGCTGTGGAGTTGCCTACCTAGACTTTAGTAAAGCCTTTGACAGTGTTTCCTACAGCATTCTCATGGAGAAACTGGCTGCTCATGGCTTGGATGGGCCTACTCTTCGCTGAGTGAAAAACTGGTTGTATGGCCAGGCCCAAAGATTTGTGGCAGACCGAGTCAAATCCAATTGGCAACTGGTCACAAGTGGTGTTCCCCAGGGCTCAGTACTAGGGTCAGTTCTGTTTAATCTCTTTACCAATGATCTGGATGAGGGGATCAAGTGCACCCTCAGTAAGTTTCCAGATGACACCATGTTAGGTGAGAGTGTTGGTCTGTTTGAGGTTAGAAAGGCTCTACAGAGAGATCTGGACCAGCTGGATCGATGGGATGAGGCCAACTGTATGAGATTCAACCAGGCAAAGTGCCAGGTCCTGCACTTGGGTCAGAACAACTCCATAAAACACAACAGGCTTGAGGAAGAGTGGCTGGAAAGCTGCCTGGCAGAAAAGGACCTGGGGGTGTTGGTTGATAGCCAGCTGAACATGAGCCAGCAATGTGCCCAGGTGGCCGAGAAGACCAATAACACCCTGGCTTGTATCAGAAATAGTCTGGCCAGCAGGACTACACCTCAAATACTGTATTCAGTTTTGGGCCCCTCACTACAAGAAAGACATTGGAGTGCTGGAGCAAGTTCAAAGAAGGGCACCAAAGATGAAGAAGCACCTAGAGAACAAGTCTTATGAGGAGCAGCTGAGGGAACTGGGGCTGCTTAGCCTGGAGAAAAGGAGTCTTAGGGGAGATTGCTTCACTCTCTACAACTGCCTGAAAAGAATTTGTAGCATGGAGGGTGTTGGCCTCTTTTCCAAGTAAAAAGAGATAGGATGAGAGGAAAAGGCCTCACGTTGCACCAGGGGAGGTTTAGATAGGATATTAAGAAAAAATTTATTCACCAAAATGGGTTGAAACAGGCTGCCCAAGGAAGTGGTAGGGTTAGCATCCCTTGAGGTATTTAAAAGACATGTAGACGTGACACTTAGGGATATGGTCTAGCGGTGGACTTGTCAGTGTTAGGTGTATGGTTGGACTTGATGGTCTTAAGGATTTTTTCCAAACTAATTTATTCTATAATTCTTTAGTACTATTGTTATTTGGAACTTGAGACCAATCTGAAATATATTTGAGATCAAAGGTGTCATGTTCTATGTGGACACCTCAGATACTTTAGGGGCCTCAGATTAAAAACCTTTTAGCCCAGTGAATGTAAAACAAGAATTGCGTGATGTTTCCCCCCTGGAAGAAGTTAAAAGCATCTCCACCTGCATTTTGTTAACACCACATAAAAGACTGGTTGTCTGTCACCATTATGGGCCCATTCATGTAATACCAGCACTACTGGGCAGAGTAAGGTCAATGTGAAGTCAATGTGAATTCTTACCTGTACACAACTAGTGACAAAAGAAAGAGAAAAGAGAAAGAAAATGCGGTAATGAATGGAAAATGTGCCAATCCCTACAGACAAACAAACAAGCAAGAACAAATGAAGTAGAAGGAAGGAATAGCAAAAAGGCACATGAATCACTGTCCTTTCTCTTTCAGGTTCATATATCTTCTAATAGCACAAGTTTAACCCAAGTCATATCCAAATTACTGAAAAAACATTAGAAGACTCACCGTTCCTGATGTTTCTCTGATAACATCTCCAGGTTTTTTACTTCCTCGAATGAGAATTTGGAAGTTACTTGTTTTGACACAGAATGAAGTTAAATGAAGCCAGTATAAGCACTGAGCATGAAATACTGGTCTGGAAATTATTTTAACTTAGTACAATCTATCAAGAGTGCATTGATCCCCCAAACTGACAAAGGTCTGGATAACCGTAAGTAAATGTTAATGCTCTGCATACCAAATGTGCACATTCATGCAGGCACCACAGCTACAAAATACGCCAATACGACATTTGCTTTTGGGAGAGAGGGATGGGCTAATAAGATTAAATGTATTAGGTAGGATGACAAACCACAAATAGAATTTTACTTTATTGAGTGGATTCATATTTATGGTATTTTAAATTATTTTTCCTCATTACATACTTATAATTTACTTTAATTGTATATAGCTATTTATTTTTAATTTGTTCTAATAAACCCCTCTATAATAATTGATACCATTCTTGGTTTCTGAAACAAAAAGCTGATACTTGCTTCTTGGTTGCCAAAACATTCCTGCTTTGTTGTGTTTTTCTAGTTTATGCCTTTAAAGTGATTGTTATGTAAAGAAAGATATGACACAATAAATGTAATTTACAAGATGAAATTAACATAGTTTGCTGCTGACTACGTTGTCGTTTTGGAATGTTTAGATGCATATCAACCGGTTTCTCAAGATGGGTTAAATTCCAGCTGGTTTTAGACATTGTTCCAACTAAAATATATCATATTTTCTACATGTTGTTCATTATTAAATACTTCATCTTCTACTGTTTTGGCACATTTTTTGAAGATTTTTTGCTAAAATAAGAAATGCTATGACTGTATTTAAAAGATTAACCTACATGAGTTGGTCGTATGTAACTAATTTCAAAATCTACTTCTATTTATACGAAAATGAAAATAATTATATTTTCTTGTGGGGAAAAGGTTTTCTAATTGCTCTATTAAGAAACATAGAATTAGAGAATAGTTTGATTTGGAAGAGACCTTTAAAAGTCATCTAGTCCAAAGCCCCTGTCATGAGCAGGGACACCTTCAACTAGATCAGGTTGCTCAGAGCCCTGTCCAGCCTGGCCTTGAATGTTTCCAAGGATGTGGCATCTATAGCCTCTGTGGGCAACTTGTTTGATTGTTTCACCACTCTCATCATAAAAAACTTCTTCTGAATAGTCAGTCTGAATCTACCCTCTTTCAGTTTAAAAACGTTACTGCTTGTCCTATGGCTACAGGCCCTAGTAAAAAATCTGTCCCCATCTATCTTATAAGACTGCTTTTAGTATTGAAAAGCCACAATAAGTTGTCCCCAGAGCATTCTCTTCTCCAGGCTGAACAATCTAAATTCTCTCAGCCTTTCTTCACAAGAGAGGTGTCCCACCCCTCCGAACATCTCTGCTGTCCTCCTCTGGACCTGCTTCAACAGGTCCATGTCTTTCCTGCACTGAGGGCTCCAAAGCTGGACGCAGGACTCTAGGTGGTGTCTCACCAGAGAAGAGTACAGGGGCAGAATCACCTTCCTCAACCTGTTGGTCACGTGTCTTTTCATGCAGCCCAGGATACTATTTGCCTTCTGGACTGCAGGTGTACATTGTTAGCTCACGTCCAGCTTTTCATCTACCAGTATCCCCAAGTCCTTTTCCACAGTGCTGCTCTCAATCTCTTCATCCCCCAGTATGTATTGATACTAGGTGTTGCCCCGATCCATGAGGTTCACATGAGACCACTTCCTGAGCTTGTCTAGATTCCTCTGGATAGTATCGCATCCTTCAGGTGTGTCAGCTGCACCACTTGGGTTGATATTATCTGCAAATGTGCTAAGTATGCAGTTAATCCCACTGTCTTTGTCTTTGACGAAGATATTAAACAGTACTGGTCCCAATATGGACCCCTGAAGGACACCACTCTTCATTGATCTCCCTCCAGACAGTGAGCCATTGAACACTACTCTCTGGGTGCAACCATCCAGCTGATT
The DNA here is from genome assembly GCF_036013445.1 of Caloenas nicobarica. Classification (NCBI taxonomy): domain Eukaryota; kingdom Metazoa; phylum Chordata; class Aves; order Columbiformes; family Columbidae; genus Caloenas; species Caloenas nicobarica. The sequence goes on from NC_088245.1 coordinate 180,532,439, forward strand.
CCTTCTCCACCAAATAGTTAATCCATCAATCCAATATCCCTCCAATTTAGAGAGTAGAATGTTATGGGGGACCATGTCTGTAGGTCTTCCCTTGTTCACTGATGTAGTCACTGCATCATAGAAGGCCACTAAGTTGGTCATGCAGGACTTGCCCTTGGTGAAGCTATGTTGGCTGTTTTGAATCACCTCCCTGTCCTTCATGTGTCTTAAAATAACTTCTGGGAGGATCTATTACATGATCTTTCCAGGCACAGAGGTGAGGCTGACAGGTTTGTAGTTGCCAGTGTCCTCCTTTCTACCCTTTTTAAACATGGGTGCAACGTTTCTCTTTTTCCAGTCACCAGGGACTTCACCTGACTGTCATGGCTTCTCAAATATCATGGAGAGTGGCTTGGCAACTCCATCAGCCTGTTCCCTCAGGACAGGGATGCATCTTGCCGGGTCCCACAGACTTATATATCTTCAGGTTCCTCAGGTGGTCTTAAACCTAATCTTCTCTTACAGCTGGAAGGACTTTGCTTCCCCAGTTCCTGCCTTGCAGTCCATCCACTCAAGAGGTGTGGGAAGAGAGTTTTCCAGTGAAGACTAATGCAAAAATTTGTTGAGGACCTCAGCCTTCTCCTAGTCCAATGCTACCCGTTGGCCAGTTTTGCTTATCAGGGGGATATGCTTTCTTTGACCTTCCATTTCTCACTTCAGTGTCAACAGCCAAGCATCTGGGGGAAAACATACTTAAGAAAGGTCAAAACACTTAATGGCACTGAGGAGTGAGGGGAAAAAAAGTGTGAGAGACATCCCTGTGGACACCAAGGTTGAAGAAGCAGAGGGAGGAGGGGCTCCAGGTTTCAGAGTAGAGATCCCTCTGCAGTCTGCGAAGGAGACCACAGTGAAGCAAGTGTCCACACTGCAGCCTGTGGAGGACCCCACATGAGCAAAATGGAAAAGTGTAAGGATCAGGGAGTGGCAGAGAGGAACTCTTACCCATTGACCACAGCCTCCATTATCCATCCCTCTGTGCTGCTCATGGGGGAGGAGGTAGAGGCATCAGTAAAGGAGGATTGAAATTGAACCTAAACAAGGGGTGGGGGCAAGATGTTTTTTATCTTTGTTTCTTTCTATCCAAATGTACTTTAACCAATCATAAATCAAATAACTTTTTTCCCTAAGGTGAGTCTCTTCTGCCCATGATAGCAAGTGGTAGGCAATCTCCCTGTCTTCTTTGTCAACCCACAAGCATCTTGATTTTTTTTTCTCCCTCTGTCCTGTTGAGGGGGGAGAGTGACAGAGCAACTTGGTAGGTGTCTGTCAGCCAGCCAAGATCAACCCACTACAGCAATTTTCGGTATTCAAGTCATGTATTTCCAGTAGGCTATACACATGAATTTTACAAGCTAGAAGTATTTTTGTTTTCTTACTTCAAGTTACTTGCAAAATTGTGTATAATTTATTATTACACAATAATAATCACTTTATTTGGCATCTACTGATTTAGCAACAATGATTTTTTGACATATGGTCTTTGTTTTCGTTGGTTTTGGTTTTTTGTGTTTTTTTTTTTTTTTTTTACTTTCTTATAAAGTTTCAAAAAGTTTTACAAAATATGCTAAAAAATCCACGCTTTAAAAATAAATAGGATCTAATTGGTTTATTTGACACTAAAGACAAATAAAAACTGGGATGCAAAAATATGAGAAAATACAATATACCGAGAGTTTGTATTTCACAGAAAATAAAAACAAACAAACAAACCAACCTTAATACATCACATGTTTTTCAGCTTTTCATGTCAGTCATAAGAATTTAAGATCAGTGTACTGGTGCATCTCCTGTAATACCTTGTTACTGATAATGGTCAACACATTTTAGAAAGAAAGTACCTGGAACACTTGGAACAAATATGGGATAAAGTTCCCTTTGAAAAGTCTTTATTTAGCATATCTATCTTCTTTAACATGGTTATTCAAAAATCCTGCAAACACATTACAGTAGCTGCATCAGAAAGGCAAAGATGTGAATGGGTATTAATGGACTATCATACTTTTTAATGACAATACAGGAAATTATCCTTTATAAGAGACCACATTTGTGGCGCAACCATATGCTTAGCTTTATAATACAGACACCAAAGCAATTTATTTCTCCATTATTCCTGGCTCGTTTATGATCTAATATATAAGTACGTGAAGACATTTTGTTCACTCCTCCTTCCTCCACACATAATACATATTAAAAAAAAAAAAAAAAAAAAAAGTTTTGTATATGGGAAAAGTGATTGTCTTTTTCCTCTTTTCACCCTTTATTTCCGTTAATAATTTATTTTTCTTTTAAGGTCATGTAATGTCTCCCTTTTACCTGAAAAGACTAGGATAGCAAAGCAGATGGTGAAATCTGGTATGGGCAAAGTATTTCACCAGCCATTAAAGTCTTCAGGCATGGAAAACACTAAAATTATAAAATATGCACTAGAACTAGAAAACTGTGCTTTAAAAATAACTGCTAGAAACAGCTTTCAAATTTCATATTTCATATTCCTTCTTTTGGATGATTCATTGCCTCTAGGGTTTGGTATTGTGAGCAAGATAAACACTTCCATTTTGAATTTTTTAGATGTCATTAATTAAAAGCATGATATGCAAAATATTTTAATATGATTCTTCTAAGTTTACAATTACCCAAAACATATTTAATTTAACCGAAGTCCGTTGCATATTTTGAGCCAGAAGGAGTATACAACACACAGTTGTCAAGGTAAACAAGCAAGTGGTGGAATCAAAATCTGCTGCATTATAAGTCATTAAGTATCAAAAGAATGGCTATGAAATGCTCATGCAACATGCAGGATTTTTTTTCAGTTTTAATGGAAATTGAGTCATCGGTGAAGCCCTATGCATCTTCAGTATTTATATCTACCTACACACCATTGACATAAAAAACTATAGAGAATTTAGCTGCCTTACATTTTCCTCCCAACAAGAAATACATCACTGTTGGAATCAGAGGCAAAATTCTGGGACTTCTAACTGATAACCATTCAAAATAGCAGCATTGCTTTATTCTTCAAAATAGTCTTATTATAAGTCTGTGGAAATGATGAAGCAGCTAATCCTAGAAACCACTTTAAGGCACGTGAAGGATAGGAAAATCATCAGGAGTAGTCAGCAAGGATTCACCAAAGGGGAAGTCATTCTTGATCAACTTGATAGACTTCTGTGATGAAGTGACTGGCTTCACCTATAAGGGGAGCAGTGGACGTGGTCTCCCTGGACTTCAGTAAGGCTTCTGACACTGTCTCCCATAAGATCCTCATAGAGAAGCTGATGGTGTGTGGGCTAGATAAGCAGACAGTGAGATGGACTCAAAACTGGCTGAATGGCTGGGCCGAGGTCATAGTGATCAGCAGTGGGAAGTCTAGTTGAAGGCCAGGGACTAGTGGTGTACCCTAGGGACCAATACTGGCTCTAGTCTTGTTTTACGTCTTCTTGAGTGATCTTGGATGATGGGACAGAGTGCACCTCAGCAAGTTTGCAGTTGACACAAAACTGGGAGGAGTGGCTGATATACCAGAGTAGTGTTGCTGTCCAGAGGGACCTTGACAAGCTGGAGAAGCAGGCCAAGAGGCATCTCATAAAGTTCAACAAAGAGAATTGCAAAGTCCTGCCCATGAGAAGGAACAACCCCAAGCACCTATATTTGTTAGGAGCCACACAGATGAAAAGCAGCTTTGCAGAAAAGGTTCTGAGTGTCTGGGTAGACACTAAGTTGATCAGGTGCCAGCAAAGTGCCCTTGCTGAGAAGGCACTCCTTGGATCATCAGTTAAATATTATTACGAAATAACATGGAAAGGGGCAACCTATAAGATGTATTAAACAGTTTTCAGGCTAGCAAAAGTAAGATTATGTACCACAAAGACCTGTCAGCATTACAGATGCTCAGTCTTGACTCTGAACAGGCTTTATCTGCTGGACTAAGACTACAGGTTTGCAAGACTGGATTCCTTTGTTTTCAGCTCAAAGTAACAGTCATTTTGGTTGGGATTTTTTTATCCCAATAGTATTTCTTTCCCAAGAAGTTTCTGAATATATTGAACTATCCTGCAATTGAAAAGGGGAATACCAAGATCTTTTTGAAGAGAAGAAAAAGGGCTAGAAAAATAATAACAATAGGACAACATCTTTATGATAAAGGGATAAAATAAGTAGGAAGAAAGCTACCAGGAGAGAAACGTAGTGAAAAAGAGCAGCAAAAAGCAAGACACTGAAGATGAAATTTAACTGATATAGTTCACAGGCAAGTTTTTATAGTGTCTTGATTGAGCAATGTACTTATTTTGCACACTATACAGTTTATTGTGATGAGAAAGAGAAATAGGGCAAGAAAAATGAAATAGAATATCCATCAAAATATCAAATAAAGAAGGTAGCAATGTACGTATCAGTAAAAGAGGAAATCTGTGTCAGAAATGCTGGATTTCTGACTCTCATTGTCTTCCAGAGGTCAGAGACCAAAAAAGTAGTAGTTCTTTCTGAAAATGTCTATTTGTGATAATGTGGTAACATGAACTCAGAGTAATCTTTTTCATATTTTAGTCTATAAACAGTTTATGAAGGGGTTTTTTTTCATTCTTTGTATTACCAGAAATTTTTTTAGTATCAAATTAAACATCTTCCATCTGTTTATACAGGTAAGGATGCAACTGAAATTCTGAAAGGAAAGACACTTAAATAAACATGAAAAGGTATAAATTGTTAAGGCCTGTGCATTTTTAAATTTACTACAAAGAAAGTATAAAGAAATCCAGAATGTAACAGCTAAAACTTACATATTCCTCAATAACTACCATATGACTTTGAAACTAGAGTTTTTACATGTGTGCATGTATTGACATGGAAATTAAGAAAAATTGGCTTTGATCTCTCTAAATATAAGACTATGTTACATGTCTCTTACCAGTTACTGTCACCGCAGCAGCATCCTTTCTCAAGGCTGGAGAATTTGGAATGGAGATAATCCTGTCTGGATGTCCTTGATCCTTCCATATAGAAAAACTGCAAAAGGGTTTATTTTGTAAACAATGATTTTAAGTATCACCTCTTTATGGTCCTTATCTCTTGAAAGGAAAAAAAAAACAAAGTGAAGGAAAGAAGCATTTGAAGTTTAGTCCTGGAACATAGCCTTTGCAAGACAACAGAGAGTGATGAATGGACCATTCTATGTTCCATTCTTTCTGAATTAGTTCCTTAAACCTTATTTTTAAAGCATTTTTAGCAAAATAATATATTTCTATATGACACGATTTTTTATCTGTTGAGCTGGTTTGTTTTGACAAAAGATTCACATTTTCTGCAAAAAACACTGGTGGAGTATTAGGCGACCTGAATCTCTCAGGCGCAGAAAGCTGTTCCCTTGAGGCTGATTATTTGGCTTCCCGAATATGTCATTCTAAAGAACAGCAGATACATCTTCCAGATTCAATTATGGAGAGGCGACAACATCATTTCTTCTTAATACAACGGTTTATCTTGTATTGTGATGATCAGGAAAACCAGTCCTAATGAACAAAATGTCAAGCATATGGGGGTAAGGAAGATAGCTGAAATGGCTCATCAGGTCAGATATAAAGCAATCCAGTCCAGGAAAATTAAACAGCAAGTTATTATTGTTTGCAAAAACTGGGCTCATCTGTGCACACATAAAATGTATTGCTTTAATTTACTTTTAAGTAAAAATATAAGTTCTTGTGGTTTAATGCATCACTTGTATTTAATAACTCTATCATGATTGTGTGCTTATCATACAGGAATCTGAGAAGTAAACTTTTATTTTAGGGAAAACCCACCTAAATCATTGTTTAATGTTTGTAATGTACATAAAACATTTATGCAATAATATTTTAGTATTTGGTCATAGCATTTGCCTTGAATAAAGGTATACAGAAATTACTGCATCTTTCCCACACATTATGTTACAGTACCATGTAACTATGTAAGGCCATATGCGATTTTAAGTGGCTTTTATTCAATAAATTCATGATTGGTGTTTACAGAACAGGACTCAAGTGGCTGGAATTTAACTATCTGAGAAGGAATTAGCCATCGTAATTTGAAATTAGGGTAACAGTTATAAACCTTATTGTCCTCTGATCTGCTGTGAGACCCAGACAAAGTAAATTAAAAACAAACAAAAAACCAAATAAACAGAAAGTTTAGACAGTACTCAGAGGCACTAGGAGCAGGTATTATATATTGCACTGCCTATATAGCTTCATGTAACAATTAAGAGTGTGGTAAAAACTGTTGCTAAAAATGTGTTGATTGGAATGGTTCCTATTTTGATTAATAAAGATGTGTTTGAGCCTAGTTATAACGATTTAAAATTCACTTAATAGATGCAAGTGGTAGGGAACTTAATATATGTAAGTGGTAGGGAACAGTATTTCCCACAGAATGTTTCTCACCATCTCAGGTGGAGATCAAGACAAGTATCTAGTCAGGGATTACCATAATCTCAAGAACTTTTATTTTCTATCCGTTTCTATCCATTTTCTATGCATCCATTGTGGAAGTCTGGGGAATTTATAGATGCAGTGTGGATTTCTAACATCTAGTGTGTTTGCTAAAATTACTTTCCATTGAAGAGAACACGAGTGAAAAATGGTAATCATGTTCCCATGTTGCTTGGCTTTAAGTCAATTCTTGTAAGAGAATAGATGTGAGCTTTTTTTTTTTAATTAATGTTCATTTAAAAAGTTCTTGGGTACTAAAGAAGCAGCAGCCTCTAAACCATGCAAATTTTATTTCTCATGATTTTCACAAGAACCATACAGATTATGAATTTTAAAACTACTGCAATACAATGGAAAAGACAATGAAGTTAAAAAATAATAAAAACAATCAAGAAGCCCATGGAAAGAATAGCATGTTGCTGCTATTTTGTCATAGTTTATTTTGTACCTTGAATGAGATTATAAATGCAGCAAAAGAATTGTCTGAAGTTTGTACGGTATTTATTCAGTTACCATGCCTGGGATGCACAATACTTTATTCTTCTATTGTATTTGAGTCCTTTCATTGTTCAGATCAAGAGAATAAGCACATCATTACCATTACAATCCACGTTGGGAAATGGGTAAGTCAGAAATTGAAAAATCTTTGATGTCCATTATTCCATCCACTATGTAAAGTTGCTAAGGAAGACGGGTCTAAAATACCTTAATTCAATTTGTGCATAGGAAGTCAGAGACAGAGATATCATTGTGGTGCCTAGGGGAAGGTCATGCTGGAACTGCACTGCCTGATTTAGAGCTGAAGGCCATCACACATCTGGACTTATCAGAGTTTCAGAGTGGAATGATGGAGTGCACTTCGGGCTGCAAGTGCTGCAATAAGAACAGGTCTTTTTCTGATAAAAACTGAATAAAAGGTTGTAAATTTATAGTGCCACCTACTCTCTTTCTTGTTCTCTCTAACTTTCCCAACCTCCATTTTCCTTCCTTCCTCCTAGCAAAAACAGATACAGGGTAATTTTCAATAGAAAACAAAAGAAAAGAACAAAACAAATCAAAACATAAATTTAAATTCAGATGGAATCCTCAGACTGAACTTGATATCACTTCTATATTATGCAGGGTTTTGTTTTGTTTTGTTTTGTTTTAGAGGAGGTGTGAAAAGAAAGCAAGAGAACTCCAGTGTGGTTTTTTGTCCTTTAAAGAATTTCAGGAGCTTATGTACTGTGTATGCACACAATGCAAGCATCTTTCATAGTTTTTCTATTCTCATAAATACCAAAGAGAATTCACTAAGAAGGAAAAAGAGGGTAATTATTATACAAGTCCATCCATACAAATTCCTGTTCCAAATGTTATAAGGTATGTGAATTTTTTTCTCTTTTGAGATAACCTACATTTTTAATATTTTGAAATATTCTTGCAATTTGATATAATTCTTCTAAGAAAACATAACACCAGATGAAGATCTTACTAAATGTTATAGTTGGGTTTATTTGTTTGTATGTGGGGATATTTTTGTGGTTTTTGTATGGTTTTGTTTGGTTGGTTTGGTTTTGTGTGGCTTTGTTTGGGGTTTTTTGTTTGTTTGTTTTCCCTGGCTTCTTTTTTTTTTTTCAAGAACAGTTATATCAGAGCTCTATCTCCTTTTACTTATTAGTGAGAATTTTCAAATAATCTTCCCATGGGTTTGGTGCTTGTATAACTAGTGTAGAGAGTATCAACAGTAATTATCTACTGCATAGATTACTACTGCGTAGGTTAGTACAGAGGGAAGTATGAGTGGTATTTTTCATAAGAAAGCTGACTGATTATGCAGTTTCTTCCATCAGTACAGTCACTGGACACAGCCTTTTTTGTGTATATATTTTTTAATATGTATGAACTTTTATATACATCAGTAAGCCAAAATTTACATGTGGTAGCACATTGGTGAACCTATTTTGGTAAACTATGTGGAGACCAGAATCAGATAAAGAAAAGATACTGTAAAAATCAAAAGACTTGAGTAAAGATTTCCGTCTCTGCCTATACAATTGTTGATATGTGTATGGATAGCTTTTGTTTTTGTTTAGTAGAAAGAGCTTCAAAATAGCAGGTCCAAACTATACTGTTACCACCAATATCTTTTACTGCAGCAGACCTTCTACATAGTTGTTAAATTTTGACAGGATGAGCTATTGTGTTTGATAGGAAACTATGAAGGTTTATATATTAATGGGCTAATATTTACACAAATTAACTATTTGAGAAAATGTATTGTTGAGATATTGTTGATGTGTGTTCCTACAAATACAAGGGGAAAAAAAGAAAACCAAACCAAAACACAACAAAAAATCCCACCCAAACCAAAAGAAATTCTACATTATCCCTTCTACTGAATTAATTAAACATTAAAAACCAAAACATTAATTAAACATTAAAACAAAATGGGTGTTTTGGAAGACCATTAAACTTCTTTCATCATAAATATGTATTCAGTATTGCTGTGTGGACCAATGCAGTACTGGGCAGTAAACTGATGCACTGCATACAAAATTTAAGAAGATACGATAAAGATTTATTGAGTATGTGCATGCACAGTAAGCAATCTTCGTGTGTGAAAAAGTCAGCTTTAAAAAGTGTGCATGCATCCGAGGTTTCCCAAATGTTTCCAAAGCAATTTTTCCCAAACTTGTATTTAATATCACTTTCTCTCTCTCTCTTTTTACTTTATTTCTTTTTTTTTCTTATTCTTCTTCCCTTGGGCAAAATACTATCTTCCATGCTTCCTAGTAGTCCCTAATAAATTAAATTTTAAGCAATGCTTCAGAATATATTTTTCAGAATACTGGTGTATTTCTGTAACTGGAAAGATTTTTTTTCTATTCACACTCTGAAAGCAAGCTTAAATCGAGAACACATCATAGTTCCTATACTCAGAATCAAACTGTGATACCAGTCTCCCTTGAAGAAACTGTTCCCTACTCAGGAGAAAAGATGGCTGTTGAACAGCTTCTGCCTGCTACTAACACTACGCAGTTTGCACATGTTCAGAATGAAAAGGCAAAAGTCTGGGTCTATGAGTTATGGTTATTTTTTTCATTTTCCCTGTAAATGGTTAAATTATTATAGAATAATAGGAAAATATTAATAATGATAACACTTTTCTTCTTTCTATTTCAAGTGCAACAAGATTATTTTTATAATAATTTAATCTAAAATTTGGATAACATAAATCTGGGAAGACACTTACTTTTTATTTTGCAAACAGATAGTTCTTTTTCCTGGCAAGCAAATATAGACATCTATGATCTTTCCAAAGCTAGAATCACTACTTTCTATAACAAATTTCTAAGAGAAAAGTATTTCTTATACACTTGAAGATTTTGTAAAAGGAAGACAAAACTATCTTATAAGAATACACTAAATAATTAAAGCTTATACATTACAAATACAGGACAAAAGTTCTAGTTCTCATTTACATATGCATATTTATTTGATGCTCTTTAATTGCATCTAACTGCATAGAAAATGACAAGTTTCTTTTTTTCCTTAGTTTGGTAATGTCATGATATGAAAACATAACTGTATCTACTTGTATGAAGTAAATAACGAATTTTGGCTGAACTGAAATACTTGACATTATGAGGTTTACATCTTCAGACGTATTTCAGACTACATTTTTCTATTAATGCCTTGTTGTAAGTCATGTTTATTTCGTCAAAAAAGACCTGTCTTCTCTGCTTATGATGCTCTAAACAAATAATTTTCTCATTTTGTGACATTCCTGATTCATGTAAACGATATCAGAAGTCAAAAATCTCCCTTGATGTTTTTTTCACATACTTTCCATTATTCTCCAATTTAGTTCATTAAATTGTTTAAGAAAAAGATAAACTTGCTTATTTATGACAATATAATGGTCAGTACTAAGGAGAAGAATTTCATACTACTCATGGCAGAAGACATTTCATATTGTCACATCTTCTCTTAGACCAATTAGCTACCCAATTAAAGAATGTGTGAACATGCTATCCTCCAATCTAATGATAGACAGATAAAGCAAAAATGTGCTAATACACTCAGAGTTATCTTCTACATATCAGTACAGGAAATTAAAGATGAAACACTTGATTACACAGACATACACATGGGTAAGATATTGAATATGGCACAGTCATCAAAAGAAATGCCATATGGAAACCCATATGGCTCCATAGACAAGTACTAACAGATTTAAGAATTGCTCTGCTTGAAAAATGAAAAGGCAAAGCATTTTCACTAGTAAGGAATCACCTCACTTAAAAACGGAAAGGAAGGGAAAGAAAGGGAAGGGAAGGGGAAAGGAAAAGGATAAAAGGAAAGGAAACACTGTATATAGTATAGGCAGCATACCAGCTCAGCCAGATTTAGTTTTTTATAGCAGTAACATAACACAGAAAAAGTTGTATTTCACCCCTTAAATAGATCTCCTTTTGTGTTGCCAACCTTTCTCTAGTCTTTGGCATTTGAGTGGAAACCTATGGAAATGATCTGGTTCATTTCGTTCAGGGCAAGTTATCAGGGATTGCTGTAAAAGAGACCACAGTTGTAGTGGGCAATTGCTACAGAGAAGCACTGAGACAGCCAGTGAGTTGCTGTCTCCTGTTTGTAAATTCCTCCTGAAGCCCACCACTGTCTTCAGCCCAGTAAGATGTATAGTTTATGCCATCTATCTCCAGAGCCCATGAAGATTTTGGTATGGCTACAGTTCCTCCTTCTTCAGTTGTCACACATTAAATTACAAAACCATAGAACAATTTGGGTTGGAAGGGACCATAAGCCACCTGATCAAGTCAGGGAAAACTTCTACTTTAAATTAAGGTTCTCCAGGCATTATCCAGCAGCATTCTGAGAATCTCCGAGCAAGGAGGCTTCAGAATCTCTGGGTTAAAGTTGTCCCAGTGTCTGGCCACCCTGTGTTTTTTCTGTTGCTGTTTTCTTAACAGCAAGAGGAAATTTTCCTTTACGTAACTTGCATTCATTTGTCTCATCCTTTTGCTGCGCATCATTAAGAAAACACTGATTAGTTCTCTATAAACACACATTCAATAGTGGAAGACAATGTTAAGTTGACCACTTAGCCATCTATTCTCTGAACTGAACAAAGCCCACTCACTTCACAATCTGATGGCTCTCCATTAGTTTGTTCCATTTTGTCAATGTCTCTCTTGTACTGAGGAACCCCAAAACTAGAAGAAATACCCCATTTCACAACCACCATATGCGGTAATAATCTCTTCTTTTAAACTGCTGGCCATGCTTTAACAGTGAGGCTGAAGAGGAAGCTGGACATCTGTGCTGTGTTTGGGGGAATAATTGGATAACAGTTATATAAAAAGAGTATTACATGTAAGTCAGATACAAGAGGTCTGTAATATTTATGCTGTGATTTTCCATTATCTCTCTAATTTTGAATGATAGTTGTTTTTTAACTACCGTTCATAGTTCTTATGTCTTTATTTGCTAAAATATTTTTATGTTGATCGTAAGTATTTTTGGAAACTCCTGAGTGCCCTTGAAAATACGTTTTTACTTCATAAACATAGAACTAGTAGCAAGAAAAAAATGCTGCTACTGTACCCTTTCTCAAGGAAGCAACACATACTTATAAAAAAGTATTTAAACGAAAATCCTGAATGATATTTTTTGTATCGTTTTCATTTAGCCTCTTGGCCAACCCAACTGCTATGAAAATTAAAGTCTTGTAATGCCATTACCTGAAAAAATCACTTTTATAAATCTGGAACTGAGTATTTTCTTCCCTGAACAATAACGTCATCAAGCAATTGGATACAGAACAGTAAGTCAAGGAGAGGAAAGGGTAAAGCATAGCAATCATTTAAAATATAGTCCTTGCTTTTGTTATTTCAAGAACATACAGTCAATACTGAAGAGTGAAAGGGTCATGTTTTTTCTGGGAAAGGAGTCAAATACTTCACAGTGTTAAACATGGATTTTCATTGTATGTTTCCTTCCTTTTATGTTTTACTTTTTCCTGCTTACTTTACCTGTAGGGTGTAATACAAGAGAATTAGGAGAAGGAAGGTTATTAAAAAATATTCTATGAGTGTATGGCAAGCATGGTTTAGGGAGGGGTGGCAGGTAGGGAAGAGTATTTTGTGCACTATAATAATCTACGCAGTAAATTGGAGGAAAAAATACTGGAATGCTACATTAAACATTAGAGATATGAGATAATCTAGAATTCTGTTGTAATAGTGATGATGAATTCATAGGAAAGATATAGTTTATTTACAGGTAAACTATACAAATATGAACTGTGAGCATTTTGTGGAAAATCAATATGTTAAAGGAAATGGTGCGTGTTATGAGAAGGAAGGCACTTTAGAGACTTGTCCTGAAGCCAGAAGTCAACAGATTTTAATGTTGTCAACAGAGGGAACAAACTCGGGTATTTACAGCCTGATCTAAACACCTCTCAACCAGATGAGAAACTTTCAATTGACTTTGATTTACTTAGAATGTCCAGGAAAAGAACAAAAACAAAAACAAAAACAAAACCTTTGGAAATAGTTCTTTGAAACAAAATTTTAAATATTTTTCTATTGTTTAGCAAAAACATTTATTATAGGAATTCTTACATAACTGTATAAGACAATTATGTGTGGGTACTAAATGAAATAAATATTTTTTTATGTTAGCACAATTATTCTGAATCCTTGAAACAGTATAGGCAGTAAGCTTACCTTTCTTCACATGGGAGGGATAAATGGTTTTGGTTTTAATATGAAAGTACACATGAATACACATATTTGTACCATGTAAGGTTGAGTTATAGCTCCAATATCAGGTCTAACATATTTGTTTGTAGGTTTTTACATTCAGTAAAAGTCATAGAAGCCCCTGAAACCATAACAACCTCTGTATCACACTCATTGCATATTACCTTCAAGTCACAGACTGTTATGTTGAAGATATTTACAGAAATGACAGTGTCTGTACTTCAGTCCTTAAAAGTAAAATGTTTTTTTGCCTGGCTTTTTCAATTTTTCAGTAATATTTTCTCTACAGAATTTAATTATTCCTTTTTCCTATTTTAGGGTCTTAAAAAAGATAAACATTTACATCAAAGAAAGATCAGTTACTGAGTGAAATAGATGGGGTGTAGAGGCTGAAATAAATTTACAACAAAAAAAGATGATGAAAGTTGGATGCTAAGTATAGCTCAGTGGGGGTTTTTTTGTCATGCTCCTATACTCTTTTGAAGAATTATAAAGAAATTTCTACATTTAAGTCCCCTAGATGCATGGCTATATATTTTGGTGTACATAGAGCTGTGTGTTTCCCATGACTCTAAAATTGAACACTCTCTAAAAATTTGTTTTCCATGGTTTGGTTTTTTTTTTTTTAATTTATTATTACTTTATTTCTACCCCTCTATGGTTTCAAGGGATATAACCTCAACCATATAAAGACACCATAAACTGATGAACTGACTTCCTGCCTGAGGCAAGTAGAAAAAACAGAATAAAGCCTCTGAGATATATGAATTGCACCATTCAGCTCACTCTGAACCATCAAGACTCTTTATTTCCAAAGAAGTAGATTTTACCACTGTTTTCCAATGATATTGTTTCCAAAGATGAATTTCAATGATGCAGCTGTGAATCAGCCAAATATGCATACATACGGATAATATATATGAAACAGATTTATTACTTACTGTTGCTGAGGACTTTGGTCCTCCTAATGTGAACAACCCAGTGTTTCATAAATAGTAATTATGTACTGTAAGCCAGGAATGTAGAAAAATAGCAGGAGGAGAGAAACTCCCTCACACAGATGCAGGGAGGAAAGCACCCAGGTCTGTGTGACCGCAATAATGTAACTGCAAGTTGCTTCCTGAACCATTTGCTTTTGCCAGATGGATAAGACTTCTACTGCTTGCTTTTGCTAAATAGATAAGGTTCTGTTTTCTTGCAATTGACAATAATAATAATAATTGAGTAATGCTGTAATCTAAAAACAGTATGCTGTAGAAGTATAAATGCTGTAGTCTAAAAATAGTATGTTCAAGAAGTATAAAGGTTTCTGTGTGACTAACAATAAATGGCTCTCATGATGATCATATTGATCGTGTCGTGAAGTCCATACCCTCGCGTCAACTTACCATGTTTCTGGTACCAGGTTACAGATTCTTCTGCTTTCTTATTAGTAGTTTTCACATGTAGAAGAAAATGTGGAGTGTTACTGAAAGTTAAAAGGGGTTTGACCTTGAAGGAGAACTAGCATAAATTATGAAAAGCTTCTAAACTATTAAAAAAAAGGGGGGGGAAATAAACAGGGCCTCACATATTTTTTTTTCTAAATTTCCGTAAAATAAAGATATTGAATATGAATTTTTAATGGGTTTACAGAATCTAGGAGTCTAAATTAAGTAAGAAGAATATATTTCCAGTTCTGTATGCTATACGTGTTTACATTTAATTCCTATACATTTTTAAAATTTCTGCTGTCAAACGTAACTATACACTGATTTAATGCTAATTAACATTATAACCTAAGATTTACAGCTGTGTGCTGTTTGCATTGGGGTTAGGAACTTAGACTAAATTCAGTGTACTAATTTGAAATTACAAAGAAGTTTTCATGTTCCTTTCACAAAATTTCTATAAGCTCTTGCTGCAAAATCTGTACCCTTTTGTTGCTGCAGAGCCCAAAGTTGAAGGAGGCCTTACCACCTTACACCTGGCTGCAGAGGTAGGCTAGGCGGCCATCAGATGTTCCACTCAACCTAAATGATTCTATGATTTCTTGATTCTGACCATAAGTAAAATGTATACGGCAGAAAAAGTTTTGTACTTGGTGTGACATCCACATTGGCCAAAGCTGCGAAAAGTGTTCCATATTACTGATGATATTCTTCTTTTTGTGTATCTTTTAATGCTAACTCTTATGCCTTCTACATCTTTTTCAAGTATTTATCAAATGGTTCAAATTCAGTTATTTCCTGTCTGTTAGTCAATTTTATTGCCTCTATATTGGTGCCTGAAAATGAAATAAAAAGTAAAAAAAAAAATGCTTGAGTGAATAGTGAAGAGCCTTGCAAATGCTCCTAGCTTTGTATTTTTTCTATGCAAATATTTTCTAATGAAGAGCAATAATTACTTCCTACAGTTTCTAACAAAATCTCCTTTGCACTGATGTTCATGATTGGATGTTTCTTTCAGCATTGTCCACATCTGTTCTCTTCTTTCCTTGAAGCCAAAAGTGGATTTATGCTCCACCTACATAAAGCAGAATAAGAGCTGAATTTCTGAGATTACAGGCAGAACGAAACTTTCTCAAAATCTAGATTTCAGCTTGGTATCTGGAGCTAAATCCAAACAGATTGCTTGAAGTGTAGTTCACATACAAGGCAGAACACAGAAATTGAAGACTTTTGAACTGTAGCATAAGAAACAAGCAAACTAATAAAAGCATGTCACTAATCGACAAACTCGCTCCAGTTAGCTCTTAATTACATTAATTTTTAAGCATAATGAAGAATATCTGAAAGCAAAGTTTTTGACATACCTCTCCTTGATTTCCCATAACGTGAACACAGTGAAAGGAACGAGTCGTGAAGCAGATTCTTTTTAAAGAGGTTTTTCATCATACAAACAGTATGTGATAGTTTAATCAGGCTCTTAAAGTGAAAAACTGCAACTGCTTTTCGTATTGGAAACCTGTGGAGTACTTTAACAGGAAGAATGGTAATTTTAGTGCAGTGGGTGTTCCTTGTGTAGGACTTCAGCTGCTGTGAAAGCTTAAGCCAGAAAAGCTATCCTGAAACTGGATTGCTTGATGACAGACTGTCAGAATGCATTAAGGTTCTTAAGATAACAAGTAATGCTATGTGATAGGTAAAATTGCCCTGTGTTTCTAACTTACTGTGTCATTTTGAATGTTGTGATAGGAGATACCTAATATCACTGAGATGTGCTTGATTCTGAAAACTGACTTATTAATTGCAGTACTGACATCCTGTATCATGGGCAAGCTACTTTTCTTCTCTTAGTTTTCTAGTTCTGCTTTAATAAAATATATTATTCTCATTCTTCTTGGATTAGTCCAACACTATTCAAAAGTAATACACAATCTGTTATTTTCAGAGCTAATTAAGAGATTAGCATAATAATAAGTACCCAGTAACCACCAAGATCTTTTGTTTTCATTTAATCTCAAGTATTTTTCCCCACTCCTTCTCGGCTTTCCAGAATTTACTTGCATGCATATATATTGCTAAGAAATACATATTATTATTCTTGCCCATCATGTGAAATACATAATATCAGGAAAAGCTGTTCTCTTATGAGAAAAGTTCACTTGTTTAAAAATAGTACTTTGAAATTTGTCAGGTTGAAGAGGCTGCCCCAAGGGCAACCTTAATTAAAGCCAACAGAGAAGAGAAATTAAGCAGTGAAAAGCTGATACTCAAAGAACTTCAAGCTAAAATCAGAAATAAGGGTAGGTGACTTTAAGGATAATTTCATGAGTGTTTTATTACTCCATCCACCACATACTCCACCTTTCTGTACACTTCTTTCAGAATTCTGGCTTAGATAGGTATTTTTTTTTGATTCGAAGTAAAGTTACCTTGCTGTCTTTCAGCTACATGCTCTTCCTTCATTTGTTGTTTAGTCCCAGGAGTCCCGCCAACTTTTTCCTACAACAGTAAAGTATCTCAGAAAAAAGAGTTGTCCCTCAGAGTATGACTTGAGTCTAGAGCATGCATATTTAACTATATTAGTAAATGACAGAGCTAGGGAGAAAGTTGTTTAATTAAACATTATTAATCTGTTAGCTGGCTTCCTGGCTCTACTTTGGATGTCTCTATTTTCTTCTGGGTAAGAATGCTGCTGCTTCTCAGCAGCGTGGTGCAAGACATGTGGTACCCCTTATTCAGATGGCAAAGTTTGTTTCACATCCTGTTTCTACTTTGCAATCCAGATATTATCAGGCTTGCCCTACAGTCAGTTAATAGAGACAGAAGTATACAGAAGTGGGCATGCTCCTAGGGAGTTTAGCAATTTTGGGGGGTGGTAATTTTTTTTTTTTCTTTTTTTTTTTGTCTTGGGGGAACCTAAAAGATGCAGCCTAAATTCTTAAACAACTCATTAAAGGGCTTAAAATTGGTTTGGACTATCTTGACTCCATCTGATTACTAATTGGCCCCTTGTCTGGAGTTTAATCAAGTTCTCATTAGGAACATTAATTCTCCACATTGACACTGTCAGCCATTTTCTAATCTTAAACTCTGTGAGTTTTTTGGTTTGTTTCATTTTCATTTGTTTGTCTTTGTTTTTAGCATTACTTTTATTGTTGGTTTGGTTTGGGTTTTAATACAACCAGAATACTATGATGGCTGGAGTTTTATGTTAGGACACTGGCAACAGAATCTCACACAGTGTCTTTATGTCTATCCATAAAATACCTATTAGAACTCGCATCATCATCATAACAATTTCCTTTTACTAAGAGAAAATGACAATGTGATCACAGTAGATAACTAAACAACTTTACTAACCTTTAGTTACTTATATCAATTTACTTGAAGGATTGTTCTTCCATCGTATTTTCCTTTTCTTCATCATTCCCTTCCTGACTTCCTTCTTTCTCGCCTTCTTTTTTTGTGTGTTTTTTTTTTTTTTTTTTTTGGTAGTGCCCCTTTCCAGTAGTGATATATAGGAAAGCAGAGTGGACTTGTAGAGAAAAAAAATAATAATAAAGGGCTGCTTGCTCAGGTTAGTAGACAAACAAAAAGGAAAATCCCCAGCTAATGTTTACTACATTTCCCTTTTAATTTATATTTTCTACTTTTTTTCCAGCTTTTTTTTTATTGATTATTTTTTAAACTCTGTGTGTGTGATGGGCTCTGGTATGGTGATATATTCTCTCAATCAAGCAGAAAGTATCAATCCTAAAAAGCCCTGTGCTGGTTTACTTTAGTACCAATTGATGTAAGAAACACATCCTTATAAGAAAACCCAGCACTTCTATAAAAGTGTTTACATGAGATTCACGCTTCTATGTACTAATGCATCATCCTAACACAGGGATCCAAATGCACCCTTTTCTTTATGAAACAGAAATCATTTAGGCAAATGAAGAAAACCTTTATTAATAAATAATATCAGAATCAATTCACCACTGGTTTGGAATTTCACTTTTAGTACATAAAGTTTGTCCATAGAGTTTGAATTTTAGTCCAAAAGAAGAATCTGTGATTCTTCCTGGTTCACACTATTTTCTGAACTGAAGCTGTTACCACTGTTCACAGTATTGGTGAAAGGTTTGCTCCAATAGCTTTTTGGGGTGGAGGGGTGAAAAAGGAGGACATCACTAGCCAGTGATTGGCTCCTACAGGCATAAGAATTGATGGTGCGGAAAAGGTTGTATCCAGCAGCAGTGGAAACAGCTGCTGCCTGCTTGGGTTAAGGGACGTTTTTGCATACATGACAGGGACAGCCTCCATTTACTACAATTAAATGTTCCAGTCTGACCCTAATAAAACTCATGATTCAGACCAATAAGCATATTTAAAATTCAAATACATACAATTACAATTAGACTGTTAATAATTTTGGAACCTCTTTCAAAATTTCATGCTGCAGCTAAAATGGTAACAGCCCATAAGAGTAATTATAGAGCATTCTGTCTCAGAGATTTGAGCAAAACTACTGCAGGGAAAGGAAATGGGCTTTTGCATTCTCCACATGTGTCTGTGGAGATTTTGTGATGCATACCTAAGACTTCCACACATAGACACACATGCCAAGCACATTGCTGTTTGACTTTGTGACGTTTTGTCCAGTAGTTCTTATATGTGCACATACATTATTGAATGGTGTACGTTATGTACAACTCGGACACATGTTCAAGGCTTCATGGATCAGACACATATGTTTTAGATTCTTAGGCAAAGGAGGAAAGAAAACAGCTATCTGGTCTATCTAAGCAAAACAGAAAAACATAGTCTGATCTGTCCTCAGTTAGTCTTATTTGTTACTATAAGTAAAAAAAAGTATTTAAAAGCACAGACTTCAAGAGAGCAGCTGACCTCTTCCACAGGAGTCACTGTAGGAAAAAAAAGAAACAAGCATCTGGGATACCCAGTCAGGAATTTGAAAGGTAAATGAGAGTCTTTTTAGTTCCTCTAAGTTAGCTGAAATATAAATAATCCCTGTACTTATATATGGTGAAGCACAGTGGAACTAGAAAGGGCAAGTATGGGTGAGGAGTCATAACCGAGGCTTATATGTAAGGAACTTGGCACTAATTTCCTGAAGAATCTTGGAAAGTCACATTGAAACAGGAAAGTATGTATTATTTCTTTTTTTTTTTTCTGTTCTTTCGTTAGTGTAAGCCAAAAATCATATAGCTTGTCTGTTTGCCAAATCTATATCAATAAACCGTGATGTGCATGCAGCAGCACTTGCAAACATTGCAGTTAATTATTCTTTTTCTGTTGCTGTTGTTTTTCTTCTGTGTGAGAAACTGGGAGCTACATCACTGAGTGTTTCTGTGTCTGTTGCACATTCTTTTCATGCTTAAAAAAGGACAGAGATAAATAGCATTCAGCAACATCAAGATTCTAAACTTTCCCTATAATGCTAAAGCCTCCAAGCACATTCTCATGTCAGTGCCTTACACTATCAAATTTCACAAATGCCTACATTGCATAAGCTTAAATAACAGAATGAGTTGTGCTTTGCCAAATAATATCTTATTGCTCTAATGAACATGTGAAATAGGCCCACAATTAATTAACTAAACCAGCTTTTGATCCCACAGTTCAGCCATTTTCCCTGTACACTGAATATGAGTAACCAAAGCGGTATGCCAAAACTGTCATTTCCTTGGGTTCCATCATTTTTTTAGCGTACTAATTTTCATCTGTTTCTCATTTTTATCATCATTGCTGATACTGTTATAATAATGTTTAATATACGGCTAATATTTTTATCCTGGCAAGAATAAAAGAAAGGGAACCAAGATGTTCTATTAATTTTTCTTTTATCTTCTTCCACCTTTTTCTTTTATTTTGGGTTATACAGAAACCTATCATCACATTAACTTCAATGATCACTTGCTACATAATCATGTGCAATAAAACAAGATCATTCGCACCAAATGAAAGAAATAAAAGAAATCCCAGACCAGCTAAATCTGAACGGATATGGAACCCGAATTACCTAATGCATCCCAGAACCATATCAGGAACACTGAGAATGCCTCACTCCATGGCTCAGCAGGATCTCCAAAATTCAAAATGCAGCCACAATGAGACACAGCCATCAGAAAAGCAGGAGTCCTGAATAGTGACTTCTTTTTAGTTCCCTAATTTAAAAGAATGGCATGACCATTCTCATAACCAAGAAACTGATTTACATCTTCTGCTTACAAGCTGTATGAAGTTAGGTAAATCTCCTCAGTCCATCGTTTGTTTTCTCCACTTATTTGTTTTGTATTATGAACTATTTTAAGCAAGGCCTTGTTTGTACAAACACTATGATTATTAGGAAATTAGATTCCTAAAATGTTGACACCTCTAGATACTACAGAAATGATGTTACTACTGTTACCCAAAAGGACACAAAAATAGCACCATACAGATTGTAAATAGTTGGACTATGTTGCCTATAGATATAATGTATGGTGTAATAATGTTGACGGGCATGAATACTGACAGATTAGTAAGAAATATAGCCTACAACTAAGCAAGAAGGAGTACGATCATAAGATAGAGAATGCTGTGGACAATGAAAGTCTTATGAATTTTCAGTGTTTGCTTTTCATTAAGTGTATGCTAGTGGTTAAAAGAAAACAGACAAAACCTACAAAAACTAAATACAAGGCGAGAGCTTCCTTGTGAACTTTCCCATTTGATGGAAGTGTTTGGCTGAAAATTCAAGACTGACCTGATGTATGAACAGCTACAGGAGGAACTGCAGAAAAACTGAAGCATTGCAAATATAAACACCATTTCCAGTTTTAATTATTGTACAATTACTGTAATTATTTTATTCTGATCTCATTAACAGGTATTCAAGATAATTCAACAGAGTAGAAATGAACTCCTTTGTCAGATTGTGGGTCTTTCCAAAAAGTACTTTGGAGAGGTACCTCTAAAACTTAAGGAAATAACAAAATCCATACATTCACATCTAGATTTGTAATTATGCAGTGCCTGTACCCTCCCTCTCAAAATGTTGAATAGAAAAGGAAAGCATTACAAAAATAATAATTATGATTATTCCAAATGAATATCTCAATAAAACTATGTCCTGGTTTTCTACTTTTCCATATCAAAAAATCGAACAAAACAAAACCAAACCAAACATAAATTTGAAGTACTTAATCTCAGCAAATAGATGTAATGATGTTCATTAATGCTACATAAAACTCAGAAAAGGCAGAACTCCTGAATAAGGACTTACAGTCTTCTATGAATCCTAAGCAATCTAACTTCCTACAGGCAAAGAGCATGGGGGATTCCTAATAGGTTTTACCTACATACTTTTGAAAAGTAATTAGGAGATATTGTTATAATATAATGTTATGACCCATTATTCTGACACTTTTTGTTGTTGGGAATGGTTTTTTTTGTTCACCACACTGAATTTTCTTTAATAACTTAAAACCAATTGCTGAATGGTGTTATGACTGAACAAGTTCAGCATAGTATTATAGGATCTGCCATTGAAAATATTCTCACAGAAAACATCTCTCACTGACTGTGCAGCTGGATAATTAATGAATATGTGTTAGAAAGGGGTATCGAAGAGTCAGCTTGTCAATAGATTGTCTTGCCATGCTTGCTTTCCCATTTTTCTCTCAAGTTATATTTTTCAGCTTTTTTTTTTAAGATAAATTGTTTCTGTAAATCTTGACTAGTATTTTTTTACCGTCTCAAAATATTAAAAAACAAAACAAAGCAATCTTCTAATAAAGGAAATATTAGAGGGTATTAATAGCAGCTCTGTACAAGAAAATAAACCTTAAATATTTTGTGGACTCCTTCTGACTCTTATAGACTCATAAAGAATGGTTCAGTTTGATCCACTCACCACCTTTCTTAAGATGGTAATGAATGTCTTTATTAGTTCAGATTTATATCTATCCTAAACTCCCTAACAAATTATTTACTGGCACTAGTCACTTCAGTAGGTCAAAGCTAACTTTTAATTCACCTAGTTGAGTTCACTTCAGACCTGAGAGGGCAATATCAACCACCCAACAGTTTTTGTACAGGATGGTACTATTTAGGCAGAATGACAGTTCTAAAAACAAGTATATTCTTAGAATAGATTCTAGTTTCTTGTGAAGAAATTTCTGCAGACTTCTCTCCTATTGTCGAGATTCACATTATCTTTCTCATTATTTAATCCTTGCAAGCTGCTGAAATGACTTATTAATTAGGAGTATAGTCAATGTAGAAGGACACATAAGTTTAAGAAACATGACAGTCAGGGCTGGGGATATTTCTAAATCACAACCTTCATTTCTCCCACTTTCAGGATCCCAGCCCACACCATTTTTACGCTTTTCTTTGCAGTTTCTTACATTTACATAGAAGTACTGCGGCATGGAAACACTGAATACTGAGCATTAAAATACATTTTGATCACATTAATTTCTTTGCAGTTCCAGTCATGTATGAATGCTGAGCTCTAGAGAAACTGTTCTTGTCATTCCCGCTTTCCATGGCACTGATATAATAGTCTGTGAGCAGACTATTACACCTTTTGTAGATTCACCTGTTTTTTTCATAAAATCCTAGAATGTTTTTGGATTGGAAGGGACTTTAAAGATCATCCAGTTCCAACTCCCCTGACATGGGCAGAGACACCTTCCACTAGACCAGGTTGCTCAAAGCCCCATCCAACCCAGCCTTGAACACTTCCAGGGATGGGGCATCCACAGCTTCTCTGGGCAACCTGTTCCAGTGCCTCGCCACCTTCATGGTGAATAATTTCTTCCTAATATCTAATCTAAATCTACCCTTTTTCAGTTTGAAGCCATTATCCTTTGCCCTATCCTACACTTTGGATTTCGATCAATATTTTGAATGTTTAACTGTGCTCCTGACTAGCCAACAGCAGCAAGTTACTGTTCCTCCAGTTTTCAATTCACATTGACCTAAGTGTCCAGAAACTTCTAGGATCTCTACAAAAGTCAAAAAGTAAAGTCAAAAAGTGATTGGTTAGTGTAGGTATGGATAATTGTTTTGGAAGTTCCTTGCTGCTGCCTAAGTTCACATTTGCTTTACTTTTTTTATATTCCTCATGGTTACATAAAAATATTAATATAGTGGAATATGAAAGTGCCTCTGAAAAGGAAAGTGAGTTTCACTTTCTCCACTGGAAGCATATGCAAAATGACTTTAGATGCCTGTATGATTAGATAGAGTGAAGTGGGAGGAATAATGAATTGATCAGCACTATGCCAAACATCATTAATAGAAAATCATGATTAATGGTCATGAGGGTGTACAGTATAACCACAGGAAATTCAGACAGTGTAGTTTTGGGGGCAAATTTAAAAATGAAATATGAATTAAAATGTAGTTGCATATGTTAGTTTAGGCCACGCACTTCAGTGTAGTAACTTTACCTGCTGTTAAAAATCATCCATATAATCAATCTGTACTTTTAGAAATGTGAAACTGTTCAAGGAAAGATAGTCCAGAAATGGCAGAGAGGTGTGTGTGGAGACAAAGAAATTGAGCTTTAAGTCTGCTTGGGAGAATTCAGATGAATGATCTTGAATTAATGTTCTTTTTCAGTCTGTTCATAGAAAAAGCAACCTACATATTCTACATCAGCAGAATGGCAGTCTGATATGAAATAAATTATTTTCTGGATTATCATCTTCTGAATTGTATCAGTTCTCCTCATTAAATTATTCCAATTTAAAATTGTATTTACTGGACACATCAACATATCTATGAAAATAATAGAAAGATGATAAATTGAATTAAATTTCACTGGATAATTTAACATTTCAAGCAGCCAAGTTTGGCCTGTTTACTCCCCAAGCAAAAATCACTAATAATGCATTGGCAGTCTGCTCTTATTAGAATCCTGGAAGACCTTACTATTTACATAGTAAAAATCTAATGGCTGGCATTGATAACCTGGTGTGATATAGTGATCTAGGCAACAAAGTACAGGGGTTTTCTTTTTTTTCTTCCATATGAAACCAAGTATTTGCCTCTATAAGTGTGCTTAGGTGGAATTGAATAATGGTCCAGCTGAAGACACAAAGATGAATCTATCGATTGATTATATTTGTTCTAGGTTCAACGCATTGCAGTTTCTTAAAGTTACACAAAAAAACCCATGGAAATGCACATTTAATCTCTTTCAATTTTTTATCAAAAGAGTTAATGAAAAAGCTACAGTAACACAATCAGGATCAGAAATCCAGGATTTCTTTTTCCCAGGTGACTACTCACATGCCATATGTCATATCTCTTTTTGCTTTCTTGATCTGTAGCCATATAATATTTGTATTGCTGTCTATACATTAACTAAAGTTCAGATGTAAGATAAACCAATGTTTACTTTTGAACTCTCCCAACAGGACATGAACTCTCCCTTCTAGTGAGGCTAGCCCAGAGGGTGATTAAAGCATAATAAATGTACGCAATTAAGCAGAGGTCTAGTTCTCTTCTACTCATCTCTGAACTGTACAAGATAGTCACTTCATAGCTCACATTTGTGTTTCATAAACATGAGACAGAGCATCACCTTAACAGCCTAAATAGCACTGTACTTCAGCATGGATGCCCTGATAGTTGTTGGGTGACTCTTGTGATGAAATGATGCTTGATACCATGGGTGGTCTGAGTAAGTCTTAAGTTAGTTGTTCATCTAGTAATGCATAGTCATAATTAATTTAATATTATAAATTTTCTGAGACAAATTTATGCGTTTGTATATCTTCTGGCAAAATACAGTCAGATTTTCAAAACATCACGTTTCTTTTAGTCACTACTGTTAAAAGATTGTGTAGTGCTATTTGAAAAATAATAATCCTGGTCCAACCAAAGTCCACATGATTTAACAACAATTCATTATGAGCTTGTTCAGATCTGTATGGCCCAGTAGGATCTACATGAAGACTATTCAAAATGAGGTATTTTAGAATCAGAATGAGAGCTTTTTATCTTGTCCCAAAACCCCAAGCAAAATATCAGATAATATTGGTGTTTGAATTACTGTTCATTCATAGCCCAGGTTTGAAATTAACAGTCTTCTAGCTAGGAACAACTTTGTGCCTCCTTACAAATTGTTTTTTGTTGTTTATCTCATTATAAGACAACTGAGGTTACAAAGACTGCAATGTTGTCATAAGATTCTTAGTATGAAATATCCCTTTCACTTCAAAATTCTACACACTGCATAGTGAGCTCAGTGAAGCTTGGACAGTGATGCCAAGTATTGTCTTCATTGCCTGCAGCAATATAGCCTTTGAGTGGTGACCTACTGCCATATATCAGATTAGCTGTAAAAATAACAGTGAAGGAAGAAGAAAGAGCATTTTTATTTTACCCACAGCAGGGTCAATCTGCTGCAGTCAAGAGTCTTCAGTAAGAAGAGATATCTACATGGATGTACTCCACATAGTAATTTCAATTTTATGTAACTTACATAATTCACTTATTATGTACTGTAAACATAGAAAACTTTTGTTTAGTAATGATCTGGTGTACCTGAATGGTTGTTCAAATTTGAATTCTGTATCATCCCATGTTATCGCTATCCATGAGACATGTATGATCTTTATCTTCTCAGCTGATCAAAAAAATCACCAAACTGCAAACTGATGCAGCCTTCCATCATTCAAAAATCCTTTCTGGATGCTTCTCTTGGCAGCCTGCCATACTGACATTTAAAAAAAAATTTAAAATAAAAAAAAAATTCTCTTGGAGATTCTTGTATAATCTCCAGCAGCAAGGTTTTCATTGTCATCAAAACCAAAAATGGATATATTGGTTCTTGGTGCAAATGTTTCTACAGTTTCATCTCCCTGCTGTAGTGTTACTTTCATAAATATGTAGTGCATGTGTTTATGATGCTTTAAACTGTAGGGAATGAACTGTCAGTTCTCTAAAAACCAAATACAAACATTCTATCTGAAATTACTTGCATGTACTATAATATTCAGGCCATAAATAATTATCTGTTGATTCTTCTAGCACAAACTTGCACTGGTGATCACTTTTTTTATGCTCCAAGTTCTCATGAAATATTTAGGATAAAATCTCTCCAGCCATTTTACAAAAGTTTAGGAATTACCATAATCTGAAATATCCACAAAGATGGGGATTCATGTGTTTTCCTTAAATATATTGCAATTTGTCTAATTTGGAAGTCTAAATTGCAGAAGTTAATTATCACTTGCATAATTTTATGACTTCAACACTTATACTTGATTTTCTGTGCACACTTGGTAATATTTGTTAGTTATTATCTTTAGTATCATGTTTCAACCACGTTGACAAGTCTTGTAAAGTTGCTTGCAAATTTGTGTCGTCTCCCCATTTTTTGCAACACCTGGTACTATTGAGAAGAGCTGGCCCCATTATCTTCGTAAGCTGTTATCAAAACAGTTTTGAGAAACATTTAGATTTCACCTTATTCTGCTCATTACTAGGTTAAACCGTTTTACCTCCTTTAATCTCTCTTCACAGGGCTTGTAATCTGCCTTCAGTCTTTTGATAGCAGTCCTTGGATCTTCTCCATATCCATCTTCGACTGGACTAACCCTTGTCATGAGGATCTTATGGACGACAGTGTCAAAGAATTCTGCTATAATTTATTTTTATTGGGTTTAAGAAAAATATTTTCCCAGAAACTGCATTATTTTGTGTTCTCTCTGACATATCAAGTGGCCTGTGGGCAATCTATTGATTATATATTTCATCAGACGTGCAGAACACAAAGCCTGATTATTTAAACTTTATGTTGTATATCAGCATTAGAAAAGATTTATAATTATGATTTCTATGTAAGGGAATGCATAGGGATCCTTGATCAACAAGCTCTGCTCTTAGTTTTGTTTGTGTTTCAGACATATTACAGATACGATAATTCCAGAAAATGTTTGTTGTGACTGTGTTTTTATCATCCATAAAGAGAGTTCCAATGATAGTAAGCACGTAGACTTTTTAAAATCCTCTAACAATTAAAAAGATGTTTAGGCATTCTTTTTTTAAACCTTATCACATCTCTTTACACTCTATCTCATTTATCATATCAAATCCTCAATGATATAATGTCTCTCCTGATCATGTTCGTGAAAGAGAGTCCGTTAAATGAAAGAACTCTAAACACTGGTGAAATTTACTGTAATTTTAATAATCACATTTCAGGCATTTGATGAATCCTTAGCACCTGCTCTATAAGTAGATATGGACAGATTTGAAAATATACAACTGGTTGCATACAATACATCAAAAACACTCCCTGGCAGTGGGGACAGAGGTTGTTATCCAGCAACACCTATCATGTATCATTATCATTGTAGTAGTCAATGGCACAATGTCTAGATGGACACTGGTAACAAGTGGTGTCCCTCAAGGATACAAACAGTGACCAGTACTGTTTAATATCTTCATCAATTCTGTAGACACTGGAAGTGAGTGTACCTTTAGCAAGTTTGCAGATGACACCAAGCTGACTGGTGCAGTTGACATGCCTGAGAGAGAGGACGCCATCCAGAGGGACCTGGACAAGCTTGAGAAGTGGGCCGATGTGAATGTCATGAGGTTCAACAAGGCCAAGTGCAAGGTTCTGCACCTGGGTCGGGTCAACCCCCAGTACCAATACAGGCTGGGGGATGAAGGGATTTGGAGCAGCCCTGTGGAGAAGGACTTGGGGGTACTGGTGGATATAAGATTGCACATGAGCTGGCAATGTGCACTTACAGCCCAGATGGCCAATCGTATCCTAGGCTGCATGAAAAAGAAAGTGGTCAGCAGGTTGAGGGAGACGATTCTGCCCCTCTGCTCTGGTGAGACCCCACCTGGAATCCTGCACTAGCTCTGGAGGCCTCAGTACAGGAAAGACATGGACCTGTTGGAGAGAGTGCAGAGGAGGTCCACTAAGATGATCAGAGGGATGGACACCTCTCCAATGTAGAAAGGCAGAGAGAGTTGGGGTTGTTCAACCTGGAGAAGAGACGGCTCCAAGGACACCTTATTGCAGCCTTTCCGTACTTAAAAGGGGCCTATAAGAAAGACAAGGACAGACTTTTTAGCAGGGCCTGTTATGACAGGACAAGGGGAAATGATTTTAAAATAAAGGAGGAGAGATTCAGTCTGGACATGAGGAAGAAATTTTTTACAATGAGGGTGGTGAAACACTGGAACAGGTTGCCCAGAGAGGTGGTGGATGCCCCATCACTTGAAACATTCGAGGCCAGGCTGGACAGGGCTCTGAGCAACCTCATCTAGGTGAAGATGTCTTCTGCTCATTGCAGGGTCTTTTGACTTGTGAGAGTTGGTCCGAAGAACAGTTTCTGCCTGAACATCACCATCAGGGACTTGGAGAACAGATGGACTGAGAGAAAGAATTGGACAATGATTTGGAGAGAGGCCTGAAGCAAGGAATTGTGTTGTGCAGGTCTCTCCAACCCGGGGACAATAATTGGTGTCCAGAAGACGGATTTTCACCTGTTGCTTGAGCCAGACTTGCCCCTCACCTCCTCCCTGTAACAAAGGCCAATGAAGGAGAGCATGTGCAGAGGCTCGCCAAGGGTCTTGAGGTCACCCAACGGACCAGCAAGAGAGCCCTGAACCGAGGCAATGCAGGCGCAGACGGGCTCTGGCAAGCAAAGCAGGGACTTTTTGGGCCTGTGCAGTTAAGCCTGGATTGCGCAATAAAGGCGGAGATTGGCCTCACTCTATGGGAGTGAGGTGGGGTGAAGAAGCATAAAAGACAACTCCTGATGGAACACCATGGAGATCTCCCCACCGGAGGATCCTGAGCCACGACGGAGGACTGGAAGGACTCTCGTCACGGGACCCGAGACCAGAGGGATGCCTTTGGGACTCATTCAGTGGTCAACCCAGCCTCATTTCGCCTTTTCTTTTTACCTTTGCCTTTTCCTCTACTCTCTCTATCACGTGCCGCTTTATGGGCAAATCAATAAAGCAACACTGCTTGATTGAATTATAACCCCTTGGCATTTTGGTTGCCTTAATTTTGCGCCTTGAGATCAAGGTAAACGAACCATCACTAGTCCATCACCGAATGGACCGTGACACGACTAGAGGACTTTGAAGGTCCCTTCCAACTCAAACTATTCTATGATTCTATGATTCTTTTATCAGGTCTCCACATATTGAAGTTATGCCCTGGAAATACACTGGAAACATGAGACAGATGAACTTCCAAAATTCTAGGTACATTAGCAATTACCTAAGACTAATAATATCACCACAACTGAAATGAAACAATGAGGTCAATTTTGGTAGTCCTCTTTTCCACTGGAGATGAATGCTAACATATAACAGAGCAGTTATTCTTCCAGCGAGAAGCCTCCTTGAACAACCATGTTTTTTAAACGTTGGATTAAAAACCTCTGTACCAATCATTATTCCTCATGGTGCATCTGCATTGAAAAGTACCTATTCTGAAGAAAGAGAAGCTTTAGACTCCCTTGCTTTCTACCTTTTTTTCAAACTACATATGACTCCTAATAATAGTTACCTTCTAAACACAAACCACTTCTCTGACCCTTGTATTGTTTTTGTAAAGAGACTGATCTCTGCATTCCATCCAGTGCAGAGGTTATAGTCCTTACATTTTGCACAAATCTTTGAGATCAGGAGATATTTTTGTTATTGTATTTGTTTTTTTCACAGAACTTAGTATTGTTGATAATAAGTGAGAAGATATCAGCATATTCATTTCCCCATTCCCCATTTTGAAGTACAGAGTCAGTGGAACAAGTTGTTTTGGTTTTGGACTTATATATGCAATCCGATGAAAACTACATGGTTATTTCTGGACAGTTTTCATAGGTTGATACCAGTTTCGTGCATGATAAAACTATGTAACCCCTATGCAAACTATGTTATTATTTCCTCTCAAGGTTGCATTCAAAGTTATCACAAAGTGGTCATACATGTTTACAGAACATGTTTGCTTTCCTTTGCAAGGCCACTGATAGCATTTTTTGATGACACATTGGAAATACTTCAGCAGATGGTCCCCGATAATGTTTTCTCATAAGTGGGTTCCTGGCAATCTCCACAAATTTTTATCACACATGATATACAGAATAGAAATGGTTTATTGAAAGATTATGTTATCTGCATCTGTGTCTGTATATACCCTTATATATGTGTATGTTATTATTAACATTTCTGTAATATTTTTTCATTAACATCTATAAAATTATGGCAGTATTATTGGTATGGGTTTTCCGTGGTTCTTTTGAAGTTATTCAGATCTATGGGGAAATAAAAGTGGTACCTGTTCAAGAGCCATCTGTGTTTAAGACTAGAGGTCATATGGAATTAAAATAACAGTTAAATGTTGAATATTAAAATTTGAAAAACGTGGACCAGTGAGTATCAGATATCAAATTTTACAGAGGACCTACAATGTCAAAAAGTATTTTCACATTCAGTATTAACTTTAGGCAGGTGGAGGATTCAACGTGAATCTGTTACTGAATGACAAACAAAAGATGAATCCATCCAATCCCCAAGCCACTGCAGTCATATGCCAAGTGTCATTTTTTGAGGATAAGGACAGAAGTCTCAAAGCAAGATGCTGACAAAGAGAAATGTTGTACAAAGGATCTAACATGTTAATATTCCCCTAAGTGGGAATATTACACAGGTCAAAAGAAGAACCATAACATATCCTACTCCTGGGGCAGCCCTCAGAACCCTTGCTGACTCTCAGAAATCCTGATAAGAATAATACAGAAGCAAGCTTTTTTACCTCATCAAAACTAAATCTGCCATATGAGCTAATGACCTTTTTATTTTCCCATCTCTGATGTTAAGCAGAAATTCAGGGATTGTTAGACAGCATATGTGATACATGAGAAAAAGTGGAATTTGAGCAACAATATAGTGTGCATGACAATACCTAAAAGGACCTTAACAACTGAATTAAGTACAATAAGTAAAGATAGAAGTAAAATAAGTATGGCACCACAAATTTAATTTACTAAAGTAAATATGTGCAAATGAAGCTTCCTGTTGCACATTAAAATGAAGTTCTACAGGCTATTATGTGATCATTTTTACACATATGCACAACAGAACAGGACATCGACTAGGTGATGATGGAAAGAGAGATCAGAAGTTGTTGCCTGAGTTCATATCTGCAGGAATCAGCAAATATTAATCAGTATCTAATTGACCTCCAGATTTGAAAAGGCACACAACTAGACCACAATAAGGAAGTCTCCATAAACCTCAGAGAAGCAGGGATATTTTTTTGTCCATCAGTAGTTTTGAAACAAAAGATGATTAGAAACTGACAGAGAAAACGACATGATTCCAGTCTCTGAAATTCTCAGTCTTTGAGGAATGCTTTGTTAGTTGTTTTATTCATCTGTATTGGCATATAGCTTCAGTGATCCCTGACTTTCAGGCAGTCCTACATCATGCAGAGTTCATGTATAGATGCTGAAGTCCCTACATGGCAGTCTACATGGGAACCTTCTTTGGTGTCATAGACCTTGGAGGATCAACTCCAAACAGCCTAGCAGGTAACATTTCCTGACAAAACAAAACAAAATAAAACAAAACGCCAGTGTTTTGTCAAAGCTACCATATATTTCTCCATATTAGATGACACTGCATTTAAAGAGTCAACCATACTAAGTGTATATAATAATCAGAAATCAGCAGCCAGCGATTTACTCATTTCCCATTCAGAAGATGTAATTTTGTTCTCCATTCTGGATACTTACTTTGAAAGGTCATCACTATGCCTTATGAATAAAACCCTTTATCTCTCTTTGGATTGAATTATTATAGGAAGGGTGTAAGAGTCGTTCCGAAGAACCGTTTCTGCCCGAACATCGCCATCAGGGCCTTGGAGAACAGATGGACGGACAGAAAGAATTGGGCAATGACTTGGAGAGAGGCCTGAAGCAAGGAACTGTGTTGTGCAGGTCTCTCCGACCTGGGGGCTACAGGCAACAATGGCTGCTGTATGGACTCCACCTTCTGCCTGAGCCAAACTTGCCCCCACCTTCTGAGAGGAATTGTGTTACGAAGGCCTCTCTGACCTGGGGACAATAGCTGCTGTCCAAAAGATGGATTTTCACCTGTTGCTTGAGCCAGACTTGCCCCTTACCTCCTCCCTGTAACAAAGGCCAACGAAGAAAAGCATGCACAGAGGCCTGCCAAGGGTCTTGAGGTCACCCAACGGACCAGCAAGAGAGCCCTGAACCAAGGCAATGCAGGCACAGACGGGTTCTGGCAAGCGAAGCGAGGACTTTTTGGGCCTGCGCAGTTAAGCCTGGATTGCGCAACAAAGGCATCATTGAGGTCTCCCCACTGAAGGATCCCGGATCACGACAGAGGACCAGCAGGACTCTTCTCACGGGACCTGAGACCAGAGGGACGCCTTTGGGACTCGTTTGGCAGTAACCAAACCTCATTCCGCCTTTTCTATTTACCTTTCCTTTTCTCTCTACTCTCTCTATTGCGTGCCGCTTTACGGGCAAATTAATAAAGCAACACTGCTTGACTGAATTATAACCCCTTGGCATTTTGGTTGCTTTAATTTTGCGCCTTGAGATCAAGGTAAACGAACCATCACGAGTCCATCACCGAATGGACCGTGACAACGGGAAGAACCAAAATATTCTCTTAGTAAGAGTTATGGGGTTATCAGCAAGTAGTAAAGCACAACAGGAGCAGATGCACTATATACAGTTTGCTTGCTTTACTTCAAATTAGCTCTTGTCTGGTCCTCTGGACTGACTACCATCCTGGAGTAGGAGCACACTGAGATTCTGGAATGCAGTTTTGAGTTTATTTTTATCTGAATAGATTAAATGTGCATTTCCCCGAATAAGAACCTAAGTACAGGAGGCAGATATGATCAGGAGATGTACTGTAGAAGTATTCCTCTGATTCAAAGAAAAATACTGACGTAGATGTGCAGACAAGCAGTTTCTTCTTTGGTTATAGTCACAGATTCAAGTACCTGAAAGGAGGTTGTAGCATGGTGGGTATTGGTCTCTTCTCCCAAGTAACAAATGATAGGACAAGAGAAAATGGCCTCAAGTTGTGCCAGGGGAGATTTAGATTGGATATTAGGAAAAAAATTCTTCATGGAAAGCATTGTCAGGCAATGGAACTGGCTGCCCAGGGAAGTGGTGGAGTCACCATCTCTGGAGGTGTTTAAAAGGTGTTTAGAGGAGGTTCTTAGGGACATGGTTTAGTGCTAGAGTTTAAGTTATGGTTGAACTTGATGATCCTGAGGGCTCTTCCAACTGAAATGATTCTATGATTCTATGGTTCTATGATTCTCTGTTTCTAAGATTCTAGTTGTCAAAATACGAGTTGTATTCAAAATATGTTTGTTTTCTCACTATATAAAGTGATGAAACCTATCCAATGATTTTCTCCTTCTTTACTTTTCTGTTATTTTTAAATAATTAAGATACTTTTATGAGCTGTCACTCAAGCTATCTTTTTTTTTGGTATGCTATGAACATTTTATTGGGTTTAGAGATGATTATTTCTCATTCGAAAGAATCCAAACATGATAAACCAAAAGAATACACATGATTGAACCTCAAAAAAAAAAATCTGTCATGATGTACTAGGTTAGGCTTGCCAAACAGCTAAACGCCCACTCAATTGCTCATGTATTCCTCCACTCCCCCAGGGGCTGGGGAATTAAAATAGGAAAAACAGGAGCAAGGAAGGTCATGGGTCATGATCAAGACAGGAAGATAAATTATCAGTTACCATTGTGGGCAAAAGATACTTGACTTGAAGAAAATTAATTTATTGCCCAGTAAAAATAAATATTTAGTTACCAATTGACAAAGTGGGAAACAAAAAGTCAAACAATAAAAGAATATCTCCCTCTCTTCTTTCCCAGGCTCAACTTCACTCCTTCACTTCAGACTCCTCTACCCACCCCAAGTGGTACAGGAAGATGAGGTGGGGGGGAGGGGTTACAGTCAGTACACAGAGGTTTCTTTCTGCTCCTCCTCTTTCCTCACACTCCTTTCCATTTCTCCACTGAGGTCTCTTCAACAGGCTGCACGGAATATCTGCTCCAGCACCTGGAGCACCTCATGTTAGAGCCAGCTGTGTCTGGCACAGGGCAGCCCTGACCTCTTCTCACAGAGGCCATCTCTGCAGTCCTCCACTACCAATACCTGAGCACATCAACCCAATACACATAAATATTATTTTTTCCCTTATATCTCCAAAAGGTAGAGGTTAGACAATGAGCATCACTTTACCCTCACCTTTTTCAAGTCCTCTTAAAAGAAGTATCACATAAATATAAAGAAGAAATCGTCATGCTGTAGTCCATGCTGGTCTGGACTAAGCTAGAATTCTACATGCAGTTTTGGACAGCATATTAAAAAAATGGAGGGAGTTCAGAGAAGAGGCAAAGAAATAATAAAAGTTTTGAAAAATAAGACATTTCAGAAAAGTCTAAGTGAACTGGGCATGTTCATTCTACAGGCAAAGAAGACTGAAAAGGCATATAATTGTCCTTGAATCCGAAAACCTGTATTTTAAGGAAGACAATGACCAGTTACTCTCCTTGGCCAGCAAGAACAGAAAGAGGAGTAATGGGCTTCCGTTGCCCATTAAATTTTGGATTTAATTCTAGGAAAAACTTAAAAGCTATGCTAATAGTCAGGTAAATGACTGAGTTGCAGGCAGCGAAGCCGGATTGGTCCCAGTAGAGATACTTGAGGTTAGGGTTTAACATCTGTTCATAAGCAACATTTTAGGAGTCCTGAAATGAAACTTGCTGGACTGCAGTAGTAGTAACCAAATGAACCTTCCAGCCCAAATCATTGTTCTATGTGATTTCATGCCTTATGAAAGAAAAGCATTCTGTCAGTTCCAAAATTAATATTTTTGTTTTTGCAAAACAGAGGATGTTATGTTCGTACACTGGGGGAGGGAGTTGGAAACCAGAGGCGGTGCAATCCTGAGGTTGCCTTGATGCACATTCTAGGCTGTATGTTGCTCAAATTATTTCTTTATTTATTAATTCATGGTGTAGGCGGGGTTCTAGACACAAAGTGGTGAACAAAGCTTTCTATTTAACTACAGGATAGAAAGAGCAGGAATTGACAACTTCCTTGTATTGTCTCATCAATGTATTACATTCCCAACTGAGAAGGTAAGAGGAAAGGTAAGTCTCCATCCTCAGCCAGCTTCCTACTGGGGATACATGTGGATAAGTTTTACTTGTTGTAGCATGCAGTCCACCGCTTTTTCTAAAACAATGTTACCAAATATTTTCTTGTCACTATTGTCTTTTTCCCCTAAGGAGAGAAAGAAGAAATTATTTTAAAATACTATATAATTTTGCATACAAACACCTCTGTTCTGAAATGAGATCCACATATATGTTTAACCAAAACCACCATAAGAATCATTCAGTAGTCATTACAGATACATGTGCACACAGTAATATATCTGCGAATATATTGTTAAAAGACTAGGGTCTTAAACATGGTTTCTCACATCGAAACTACTTGTTTTTTCTATGTATAACTCAGTGAAACCATTTTGAATAGGCTAACTAGTACATATAAGCCTCAACTCAAAGCTGGCTCTCAGCCCTTGCATACTGTTGTTCTCTGTAACTCGGAATCCAAACCCCAATGTAGATGCAAAATTCTGATTTTATTCTCACAGCTAGCTATAGTATACTGATGCAAATCTCTTTACAGAATCACAGAATCACAGAATGTTAGGGATTGGAAGGGACCTCGAAAGATCATCCAGTCCAATCCCCCTGCCAGAGCAGGAACACCTAGGTGAGGTTACACAGGAAGGCGTCCAGGCGGGTTTTGAATGTCTCCAGAGAAGGAGAATCCACAACCTCCCTGGGCAGCCTGTTCCAGTGCTCTGGCACCCTCACTGAGAAGAAGTTTCTTCTCAAATTTAAGTGGAACCTCTTGTGTTCCAGCTTGAACCCATTACCCCTTGTCTTACTGTTGGTTGTCACCGAGAAGAGCCTGGCTCCATCCTCATGACACCCACCCTTTATATATTTATAAACATTGATGAGGTCACCCCTCAGTCTCCTCTTCTCCAAGCTAAAGAGACCCAGCTCCCTCAGCCTTTCCTCGTAAGGGAGATGCTCCACTCCCTTCATCATCTTTGTGGCCCTGCGCTGAACTCTCTCCAGCAGTTCCCTGTCCTTCTTGAACTGAGGGGCCCAGAACTGGACACAATATTCCAGATGAGGTCTCACCAGGGCAGAGTAGAGGGGAAGGAGAACCTCTCTCGACCTACTAACCACCCCCCTTCTAATACACCCCAGGATGCCATTGGCCTTCTTGGCCGCAAGGGCCCAGTGCTGGCTCATGCTCATCCTGCTGTCCACCAGGACCCCCAGGTCCCTTTCCCCTACACTGCTCTCTAATAGGTCATTCCCCAACCTGTACTGGAACCTGGGGTTGTTCCTGCCCAGACGTAAGACTCTACATTTTCCCTTGTTATATTTCATTAAATTTTTCCCTGCCCAACTCTCTAGCCTGTCCAGATCTCGCTGGATGGCAGCACAGCCCTCTGGCGTGTCAGCCACTCCTCCCAGCTTGGTGTCATCAGCAAACTTGCTGATAGTACACTCAATTCCCTCATCCAAGTCATTGATGAATATATTGAACAGTAGTGGTCCCAGAACTGACCCTTGAGGCACTCCACTAGATACAGGCCTCCAACCAGACTCTGCCCCATTGACCACGACTCTCTGGCTTCTCTCCTTCAGCCAGTTTGCAGTCCACCTCACTACCCGATCGTCCAGTCCACACTTCCTCAGTTTTGCCGTGAGGATGCTGTGGGAGACGGTGTCAAATGCTTTGCTGAAGTCAAGGTAGACCACATCCAGTGTTCTGCCATCGTCAATCCACCTTGTTACGTCTTCATAAAAGGCTATGAGGTTGGTCAAGCATGACTTCCCCTTGGTGAAGCCATGTTGACTGTCCCTGATGACCCTCTTATCCTTGATATGTCTTAAGATGGCACCAAGGATAAGGTGTTCCATCACTTTCCCAGGGATGGAGGTGAGGCTGACCTGTCTATAGTTGCCCGGGTCCTCCTTCTTGCCCTTTTTGAAGACCGGAGTGACATTTGCTTTCCTCCAGTCCTCAGGCACCTCTCCCGTTTCCCAAGACTTGGCAAAGATGATGGAGAGCGGTCCAGCAATGACTTCAGCCAGCTCCCTCAGCACCTGCGGGTGCATCCCATCTGGACCCATGGATTTATGGATGTCCAGATTGCTTAACTGGTCCCTAACCCAGTCCTCATCAACTGAG
This sequence comes from Caloenas nicobarica, assembly GCF_036013445.1. Lineage (NCBI taxonomy): Eukaryota > Metazoa > Chordata > Aves > Columbiformes > Columbidae > Caloenas > Caloenas nicobarica. The sequence continues at coordinate 180,570,490 of NC_088245.1, forward strand.
GCAAACTCCTCCATTGCCCTGCCTTCCTCTGGGGCCTCAGGGGTACGGGGCTCCTCAGGACAGCCTCCGGCAGAGTAGACAGAGACAAAGAAGGCATTCAGTAATTCTGCCTTCTCTGTATCTTCTGTCACCAGGGCACCCACCCCATTCATCAGTGGGCCTACATTGCCTCTGGTGTTAGTTTTATCTGCCATGTATTTGAAGAAGCTCTTCCTGTTGTCCTTGACCCCTCTCGCCAGGTTTAACTCTAAGGAGGCCTTAGCTTTCCTAGTTGCCTCCCTACATTCTTTAACAACAGCCTTATATTCTTCCCAAGTGGCCAGCCCCTCCTTCCATGATTTGTAAACCCTCCTCTTCCACTTGAGTTTGCCCAGCAGTTCCCTGTTTAACCACGCAGGTCTCCTGGCTCCTCTCCTTGACTTCCTGCGCGTCGGGATGCACTGATCTTGAGCTTGGTAGAAGCAGTCCCTGAATGTTAACCAACTATCTTGGGACCCTTTACCTTCAAGCAGCCTTGCCCACGGGATTTCCTCCAGCAATTGTTTGAAAAGGCCAAAGTCAGCCCTGCTGAAGTCCAGGGTTGCAATTCTGCTCGGTATTCTGCTCCCACCACAGGAGATCCTGAACTCCACCATCTCATGGTCACTACAACCAAGGCAGCCCCCCACCTTTACTGCTTTAATTATACTGGTTATTTATATTTATTTTCACAATAAAGCCATCCTCTCTGAAGATGATACTTGTATCTGATGAAGTTAACCAAATTCCCATAGCTGCACACTCTGAATTGATTCTTTCAGAATGAAGCCATCTCTGTTAAAATATATGTTTCACTTGTTGAGTTATATTTTATTTCTGACATCTGGTCCACACAGTCTGACATTTATTGGATGATTTTATTTTATTTCATGTGTGTTACCTTTTCCAATTGCTACCTTTAGGTTTTCTTGCCTTTGCTTTCCTAATCTCCCCCTTTCCTTTTACATTCAGGTCTTGATGCAGTTTCCTCTTAGTTTGCTATTCCAGCTGTTGTCCACCTTGCAGGAATTCTGTCAGCGTTCCCTGAGGAACACAATTCTCCCTGTCAGTTTGCCTCACAGATTCAGCAGAACTGGACATTTTAGAAGCTAATCTCAACCAAATCTTACCTCCCATTCTTTTTCATGATAGATCTGGAGTATGCAAAAGCACATTCTATTATTCTCTTCTTATTCATCATTCTGCTGCATGGTCAGAGAGTAAACTGTGGGTGCCTAGATTATGCTTCACACTGTCAAATGCTAGAGAAAAATACAAATGCATTTATTTGTATGGGCATCTTTGGCAAGATGCAGTCATACAAGCCAGGCCCAAATGAAAGTTTGTATTTCTTCTACTGCATTTTTGCCAGACATGAAAAATATCTTTGGTTTTCATATAAAGACTCATTTTATCTTCCCATCTAATACATTTCCAACACTACTGTCTCTCTTCCATTAACTTCTACGCCTACCTTGCTGCTTGTAATGCTATGTGATAGGAAAATTGGCAGAAATGGTATCTCTTACCCTGTGCAGGCAATATTGGTATTTCTTGCCAGTGATATAAAGATAGTTATTTGGTTCTGTCTCTAAAGACAATCTACTGTTGCTATATAAAACGAAAGATTACATGGAATAGGTATTACTCACTTCATATTCTGGATGTTTTCCTTGCTTTACCAGTTTCCATAAAAGCAAGTGTAAAATTAAAAAAGAAATCTACATTATTGTGTCATGTACTTGGCATAGTAACTGTCTGTTAAACAATAGATGTTATAACAATTATAAAGGAAACTGTCATATTTTATTCAGCTCTGAAGCTACAGTTAAAAACAGCAGCCAAATGGTTAAACTGAAAATCAACTGTAAGGAGAAAGGAAGGGAAAGGAAACTTGAGAAGAATCTGGGATTAATCTTTTCCTTGGAGTTCTTAATAGAATTTCTGAGAGAGGAGGTTTTGTTGTTGTTTTGTTTTTTGTTTGTTTGGGGTTTTTTTGTACTGGTCTGTGTACACATACTCAGGCACATCGCAAGAAGAGCCAGAGGCCACGAATGCATTGCAAAGAGCAAGTTTTATTTTAGTTACCTCTCTACTGGGGATCTCCGAAGTCGCACCTGAGGTCCCAGGCAGAGGTGACACAAGCGGGGACGCAGGCGCTGGTCAGTTCAGCCCTGCTGGAAGATCACTGGGCCTGCTGAGCTCGCCTGTGTTTCAAGGCTTCAGGCAGGCGCAGCCTCCCGCTCTTTCTCACAACAAAGCAGGAATCTCAGACATAGTGATAAGGTGCCTGGAGTTTCTCACAGGCCTATGTTATCTAACACAGAGGTTCTACTCATCAAGCACACAAGGTCAGTAAAACAATTAGTGTGATGTATGTGGTTTTTCTACAGACACGAGCAAGTCACTTTGAGTGTATTTACATTTAACTAACCTCCTCACCAAATCTTCCGCTACATTCCCATACATGGTCCAATATTTTGTTCTAAATTCTTGCTTAAAACTCTGCTGAAGTCACTGTAAAGTCTCCTGTTGAACTCAAGGAAATAATATTCCCAACTTTAAAAGTAGTATACTTATTTCCTTACTTGGTAAGTATTGAGCTGGTGCCTCACAGGGTGCTATGACACGTAGTGCATCTTTCTGCAGAGCCCTAAACCTAATGTTGGTTGAATTATAGCAGATATAACAAATAATACATAACAGGCTGAAATGCTTTCCCCACCTTGCTTTTTTTTTTTTTTTTCCCTGAGACTTCAAGAAAAAGGTTGATTGTGACCAGAGGCTCAACACAACTGAAATTAACATCAGTACAGATATAAGCAAGACTGGAGGAGAGAGAACAGTTTAAAGAGTATGTAGCTAAAGCTAGAAATATTTAATACCACAGGGCTTTAGGAAATTTGTACCAGAGCAATTATAGGACTTCTCATCATTATCTCTGAACTGCTACTTATAATATTTGAGAAATGAGGAGGTTGGTTTAGATATTAGAAAACTAGTGAATGATACTTCTCAGTTAAACTAGCTTTCAATAAAGGGGAAAAGAACAACTTGTGAAAATCTATACTAATGAACATAAAAACAGCACACAGAAGGTTGCTGCTAGCTAATAAACAAATAGTGTGTAAGTACAAACAATAGAATAGTGAAATAAGAATCAGAAATAACAGATTTATAGACAGAAAACTATGTAACACTATCTTAATTCTATTTTTTGAAGATGTGAGCAGGATGAAGTAGAGTTGATAGAAATCCACAGGAATATTTATTTAGTAAAAGCTGTTGACATAAACTTATGAGCAAATCAGAGAAATGTGTTCTAGATGTAATGAATGTGAAGTGGTTGCACAGCCAGTTGAAAATAAATAAATAAATAAATAAATAAATAAATAAACAAATTTTTAAAAACTCTTCATGTATAGATATTATTTCAAACTGAAAAAATCTTTCAGGTGAGGTCTCCCAAGGCATACCTCCACTCCACAATGCAGTGTTTTGTTACAGATAGCTAAGCTGTCTTTTTGGATTGCAGTAATGCTTTTGATATTGTCTCACACAGTATCCTCCTGGACAAGATGTCCAGTGTACAGCTGGATAAACACATAATGCAGTGAGTGAGCAATTGGTTGATGGGTCAGACTGAAAGGGTTCTAGTAAATGGGGCTATGTTGGGCTGACAACCAGTCGCTAGCGGGGTTCCACAGGGATCCATCTTAGGGCCAGTACTCTTCAATGTCTCAATAAATGACTTGGATGCAGGACTTGAAGGAATACTAAGTAAGTTTGCTGATGACATAAAATTGGGAGGACCTGTTGACACTCTCGAGGGCAGAGAGGCCCTCCAGAGGGATCTGGACAAATTGGAGAGCTGGGCAATCACCAACTGCATAAAGTTTAACAAGAGCAAGTGCTGGGTTTTGCACCTGAGACACAACAACCCTTGCTGTACATACAGACTGGGAAATGGGAGACTGGAGAGCAGCTCCATGGAGAGGGATCTGAGAGTTCTGGTCAATGGCAAGTTGAACATGAGCCAATAGTGCCTTGGCAGCCAAGAGGGCCACCCGTGTCCTAGGTGCATCAAGCACAGCATTGCCAGCCGGGCGAGGGAGGTGATTGTCCCACTCTACTCTGCACTGGTGCGGCCTCATCTGGAGCACTGTGTGCAGTTCTGGGTGCCACAGGATAAAAAACATATGAAGCTACTAGAGAGTGTCCAGAAGAGGCTACCAAGTTGATAAAATAAATAATAAATTTTGGTTTGGAATGGAAGCTGTATGAGGGGTGGCTAAAGTCATTTGGTTGGTTCAGCCTGGAGAAGAGGAGACTGAGGGGAGACCTCATCATGGCCTACAGCTCCCTCACAAGGGTACGAGTAGAGGAAGATGCTCACCAACAATAGGACCCAAGGGAATGGCAAGAAGATGTGCCCAGGGAGGTTTAGGTTGGACATTAGGAAAAGGTTCTTCACCCAGATGATGGTGGAGCACTGGAACAGGCTCCCCAGGGATGTAGACATGGCACCAAGCCTGACAGTATTCAGGAAGTGATTGAACAACACCCTCAGACACATGGTGTGAATTGTTGGTGTGCCATATGCAGGGACAGGAGTTGGACTCGATGATCCTTGTGTGTTCTTTCCAACTCAGGACATTTTATGATTTTGTGGTTCTATGAGTACTATTCAAAGGCATTCTCGGGAAAAGAATCTCTCCAGTGTTGATTACTTTCTTTACAGATACACCTGTTCTGATTTTGAACATAATTTACTCAAAGCTAATAGCAGTATGTCTATCTAGCACTGCATTACACTGCATATCCAATGAACCTGTCTTGGAAAAAAAATACTATTTATTATTTACATTAATATATTTTATGGTGAAACAGAAAAACCCACTTCAATATGTGGGCCGCCACCAGCTTTGGCAGGATTATAAAGCACATGAAGAACTGGATTAGAACTTAGAAAGATCATGATCAACTGGAGAAATGGGTTGAAACCAATAAGAGTAAATTCAATATAAAAGTAGGAGAAATACTGCATTGAAGAGAAATCAAATGTGGAAATCTAAAATGGAGATACAGATGAATCAAGCTGAGCCTGAATAAAAACATGAGGTTAATCAAAGAAGCAAATCTCATTTTGAAGTATATTCAGAACATGACAGTAAACAAGGAAGCTGAATATTTCCTCTCCATTAACAATAATAAATCTTTAAAACAAAACCTGGGAATTATTTGTAATCTTCATAAAGTCTCTTTCTTAGAGAGTATCCATTGCCCTCAGAAAATATTTTCCTTTCTCATATGATGAAGAAAACATAGGTGCTCTGAATTGCATCTATAGGACAGATGAAAGGTAAACCTTTTAATAGTCTCATTCTGTCTTGTTTTGGAGGCCCTTAAAAAATAAAACAAAACCAACCAACCAACCAACACCAAACAAGCAAATGAACAACAACCAAAAAACCACCAAAAACTTGAAGCAGTTAGAGAAACTACACAAATGTATAAGATGCTTAGATGTTGTGGTAAAAGAAAAATCTTATCTGCTTATAAAATGAAATCTATAAAAAAAAATGGAGAAACTGGAATTGTTTGATCTAGAAAACCTTGTTCTGGTTTACACCATAATATCAGTTTTCAAATATGTAAAGGATAGCTACTTAGAGGATGGAAACTAGTTTTTTTCCAGATCAGTGAAGATCAGGACAGAAAAATGACGTATTTAATTTTCACTCAAGCAGGTTTATATGTAACACTGAATTATCTTATTCTGTAAGTCAGGCATATAAAACTGACAGCATAATTTATTATTCAACACACAAATAAAAGTGTATCAAAATCACGTCCATTCACTTCTACTGGACTCCTTGTAAAATAAAATGGACTGTAAAATGAGTGTGTTTATAAAAGTATGGTCCCACTTGAGCTATTTATTGGCTTTGCTGAGATATGCTTCTGGAATGATCTCAATTATATGGTGGAAGTGCATATATTTTTCCAGGTTAAAGCCCCAGTAATCTTGTAAGTTTAGTATAAATGCTGAAGAAAGAAAAAATAAATTAAACTAACAATCATTTAGTGAAATCAGAGTGTAATTTGAAGTAAAAGTTCAAAATACACTTCAGAAAACCAAAAGAAACTAGGTAGTTTAATGCAGTTTCTTACTGGGATAAAAATAAAAGGAAAATACAAAGAGAATCTCATCACTTTGATGTGAGAGAAATATAAAATTCTACCAAAAAAAAATAGCATACACTTTTTCATGTAACCAATGTAACAGTAAATGCTATACGCACCATTGTGATAACCCACACAGGTAAAACTACCTGTGCTGCTGCATAAAGAATAATATATTTCTCTCTTTTCTTTATAAATGAAATAGAAATGTTTGTTAAAATTATCTTTTCATCTCTTTCTCTCTCCTTCTCTTACTTCTTGTTTCTCCTCTGTATTCTTTTCTTCTTCAATCCCTTCCTGCCCATACTGAACTCTTCCTAGCAGTAAAAAAAAAATATGTAAAGAGAGAAAACTTTAATCCAATTCTGAGCACAGAGAGATTTTCTGGTCAAGCTTATGTTTGGCACAAGGTAAGTGCAAAAGAGCAGACAGAAAGATGGCTTAGCCTCTTGTTGCCCTGAGGTTTCACTTTTGAATCTTCCGAATCCCAAACTGTGATGGCTTTTCATTGTCACAACACAAAGCAGTCTGTCAATTTAATGAGCCTTACACACTAGCATTTATTTCTTTAGTCCACTTTTCTGAATCAATTATACTTCATCTCCACCTGTGTAATCTACACATTTTGCTCACCAGTGCAGACAATCTTGAAGCTTCCCATCCAGCTTCAGTATTTACCTATGTAAATACATCTCTTTGCTAAAAGTAGTAATTACATCAATAGAGAAACTAATGAAGTCTACATAGACACTCGTTGCAAATGGCTGTTAATGTAAGGAAACAGAGACCAAACTGTGTTCCTCTTTTTAATGATATTTTCTCAGCCAAAATAATGGTAAAGCGTGATTGTCAATAAGAATTGACGTTCTTTTTTTTTCTGTTGAGTGTTCAAGTCCTATATGAGATAAGTAAATTACTTCAATTATCAGAATATGTGTTTTCTGAGATTAGCAGAAGAACCAGATTGCTGTTGCCCATTCACAGGAACTAGAAGCATTGGTCAGTTCAGTCCTAGCGATACATCCAGTTGTCAAGGCTGTAGGTTGAAAACCCATGCTTCCAGAAAGGAGATAGTTTATTTTTATTGTTTCATCCGTAATAGGGTTATTGAAAGCATTTCAAAGTAGCAAAATGCGTAGGAGGGAAGATCGTCCCCCCCATGCTTGTGAAGCTGAAGTTATTTGTGGTGACAGCACTAAACGATCATCTCCACAGTGATGGGATGGAATGCTTGTGGTGAGCCAGAGGCTGAAATGCACAGGAACAAGCTTTTCCAATTCAAGGCCCAGTTGCAAGCAGCAGTAAACTTTTCTCCTCCATGACTTGTCCTTTTGTTGTTTTTGAAACCTTATGCATACATAAAATGGGATTCAGCTAACATAAAAGCTAATTTATAGATTCCTTAGTTGCCACAGGCTCCCTTTATACACATTGGAGAGAAATAGATATCTTCAGAGAGAAATGCATTTCATGAGACAGATATCTAAAATGGGCAGGATTAAACTTTTTGGAGATGTTAACAATAGATCTAGCCTGAGAGGATACAATTTTCCCTCTGAAGTTGCATATTTACCTACATTAAACCTAAAGGAACTGTATTAATATTGGTCTAATGTCCTTATGAAGGTAAAAAGCCTAGGTAATTTTTTGCCACCTTTAATTATGTAAGCAGGTTTTGAGGGATATGTGAATATATACATCTCAGTACTGTCTCTGTATTGGGTCTGACTGGTACGGAGTTAATTTTCTTCATAGCATCTCATATGGTGGTGTGTTTTAGACTGGTGACCAAAATAGCTTTGATAACACAGTGATGTTTTAGCTACTGTAGAACAGCACCTGCACAGCTTCGAGGACTTTGTCTCTCTCTCTGCTGCCCCAGAGAGCAGGCTGGGGGTGAATGAGGGGATGGGGGTGGGCACATCTGGGACAGATGATCCTAACTGACCAAAGGGAGATTCCATACTGTATAACATCATGCTCAATAATAAAACAGGGAGAGAAAATTTTTCTAAAGTATCTGTCGCTTGGAGACTGGTGGGGCATCATTCTGCTGGTGGTGAGTGGTTGATTTTGCTTCACTTGTTTCTTTCTCTTTCACTTCATCTTTATCTTGTCCCACAAGTTTTCTTACTTTTGCTCTTCTGAGTCTCTCCCTTACCCCTTTGGGAGGAGTCAGCAAGTGGCTGGATGGAAGCTTTGCCATCAGCTGTGTAAACCCACCACATTCTCAAAATATTAACAGAGTTCTGATGAAACCCCAAAATTTAGAAAATAAATACTAACTTGTTTAACTGAAAAACTGACATGAATATTAATTGCTTAGTCTGCAACCCCACTTTAACTGTAGTGAATGGAAGAGTATTTCATGCGTGCAGAAAAAGTTCTTATGAAGTACAATAACACGTACAAAGATCTATCCTGTTACCATTGCTTTTATACAGTTTAGTTTTCTCATAACACAATGAACATACAATAGCTCAGTTTACACAATAAAAATGGTGTTTCATACTAATTCCAAGTTGATTTAAACTCAAATTTCTTAGCTGCAAAATTGTTTCTTTGTGTATTGACCTATTAGAGTACAAGTCATAACATACAACATTTATAAATCTCAAATCTGAATAATTTTCTGATATCACTGAATTACTTCACATCATTCATAAGGATTTAGATTTTGGTTTGAGAAAATGTGATATCTGCAATATTCTATTGAAGCTGTAGAACAGAATAAAGCAAAGAAAAAAAAATACTCAGGTTGATATTAAACTGCCTATGTAAGAGCAGATTTAATACATTCCTGAAATACAGAGAAGAAAGTACAAGGTCATCTGATTATATCCAGATAATTGATTAAGCCCTGATATTTCAAGTTGTTCATTGCAGCTGGGTCACTTTGTTTGTGCAAAGGAATCAGTGAATTGCACTGGGAATATTGCAGCATCAATAATACGCCCTCTAAGGAGCTTACAGCTTCTAACCTATGAAAAAAAAAAAAACTAACAAATCAGTCTCAGAGGATGCAGTCCTGTCAGAACTTCTGTCTATAATAACTTAAGGCTATGAATAATCCCATTTGGATCTCAAATTGCTAATATTAAGAACTAGATTAAAATCTGCAGCCCTGGATAGTGGCACCTGAGCCACTGAATTCAATGGGAATGGCTAAAGACAGAAATTCATCTCACCACAATTCACATGTTTAACAGTTATATATATAATCTAAACAAGTTGTACAGTTTCTTTCTTCTGGAGAGAGTTAATGGAGAGCCCTTTCTGGAGCATACTTAATTTGCTTCCAAAAGAGATGATTCAGGCTAAGTTTCACTCAACTTGAGTTGCACCTAAAAACAAGCTGGTACTGAAAGCGGTTATTCCATCTCTTCCCACTTTTCCCTGTGGGTTCCTTTTTTTGTACCAGCAAAATATTTAGGCAACCAGTTTGACTGAGCAACTCGAAAACTAATCACTGTTCTGCTGAATCAGCTTTAAGATGAGCCTTTACCCTGGAGTAGTGAGAATTGATTCTGGAGCCAGAGGTAAGGCTAAGACTGCCTAGTTTTTGGCAGCAGCCCTCAGTCGGGCTGTCTTAAAATTTTATGTTATAGTTACCTAATTCATCTGTATTGTTAATTGGTTTGACTTAAGATCAGGCTGTTTCAGACAGTGATTTTTTTTTTTTTTTCATTCTGCTTGTGGTCTTTGCCATGTTTTCTGCCGCTTCCTTAATTTGGGGCTGTACTCTTGTGGTAGCAGGAATGTGGTGGGAGAAATACATGTGTGCGGGGTCATATCACCAAATTGTTCAATTTAACCCACAAGTCAGTGTTATATTCAAAACCCAGGAGAGAGAGAAAAAAAGACTGGCCAAAGGGAGGGGTGCAAAAAGTGCAGGATCATAATTTCCAGGGAAAATATAGGTTGCTATATGCTTTTGCTGATAACAAACTCTCATGATAAAATATTTAGGAAAAATTGTCCTCCAGAGTTACCTTTCTCTTCAGTGATTATAGAGAAAGAATGGAAAACAAGTTGAGATTATTTACCTGGGGTTTTTTGTGATATGAATCCCCTCCTACATTACAAGAAAGGCTATCATACAATGCTTTAACTTTCCTTTTTATTTTTAAGAAAACTGACAGAACAAAAATCAACTCAATAAAAAATCTTTACAAGCAGATTTTGAAAAACAAATCACCTCTATATGTCTCTCTTCCTTATTTCACCAACAGTGGTAAAGAGGTAGAGTTTATTTTATGTCATTTTTTAGAATATATAAACAACTGAAATGAACATTGCAGTTATTAGTGCAATGACTTATTCTTTCACTAAATAAGAAAAATGAGGATATGACAGATCCAATGTCAGGTAGAAAATGTTTCCCCGTTTCCATGTTAAGATCAGTTTGATTTGCTTACTTTATAGATGATTTTTGATGGGATAACATTTTAAAAATGTCCAGAATTAAAGCTGCCTTAAAATTTCAGAAGTTGTTTCAAATGTGGAATAAGAGAGCTAACACATTGAAAAGGATTTGGAGAGAAGAAGCTTATGAGCTGAAAAGTGGCTCACAGAGCTCCGTCTACAGGAGTGAAATGCAGTAATGAACTCAGGATTGATAATATTCACTGGCAGTGTCTACTGTCTAGAAGGAAATGCAGTGTATTACATAGGCTAAGGAAAAGGATTTTGCATTCATCTGTGAGATATGTAGATGAAAAAACAGAGCAAGGCTAGATTTTCAGAAGGACATTAAGAAGTGGTTTCTTAGCAGTTGGGTTTTCAGAAGATAAATCTGGATGTTTTTAAATTAGAGGAATTCTCCTACTGAGAGTTCTCATGAAATCTGGGTTTAGTTATGGTGGAAATGTATTTTGTGATCTAGGGCGAGTTGTGTAGGTTAAAATTTTCAGAAAAAATTTAGTCCCAGTTACATGCTCAGTTCCATTTCTATTAGTTATAAAAAAATAATGCTTCCTTTCTCTAACTCTTCTTGTCTGTTTTAAAAAACATTGTCCCCTGGCACTTTCTTTTAAGTGAGAAAATATTCTTTCTCATCTTTCTACAAAGCTTGAGTCTTTTGCCTTGTTTGAGTCTTGCATCAACACATAGATCCAATGCAGGAGATAAATCTCTCATCTATTGCCTACACAAATAAATCTGCTCTGGAATTATCTGCACCACTGAAATAAAATGAAAAACAATAGTATTTACACTCTCAGATTATGGAGGGTTTATATTTTTTATTCTGGACATTCAGAATTTCTTGATATAGAAAAACTTACTTGAAAGCCAAGAGATAATGAACTGAGCTGCAGGGTGTGTTTAGGCAGAATGTCTTTCTATCTAAGTTATACAAATATTAAAACTAAAACCCTCACTTCAATAAGAAATCCTGAGATTCACCCAATATAAGACCTTTCACACTACCGTTTTAGTGCACTTGCAGAGTAGGCACGCAGTGCAGTACTAGCTCCTCAGAAGGCCAGACTAGCTGTGCAAAACAGAGTATGTACTAATAAAAAGGAGGAAGACTTATATATGACTAAGGTGGCTAGAACATAAAAGAAAGAAAGACAGATTTTTGCTGTCATTAACAAATATGCAAGATACGATCATGTCAGATGTAAAGCTCTGTGCTGAACGTGATAGTGGTTCCTAAGCAGAAAGTGTTTTAAATTAGCAATGGTGAAAGACCCAACTATATATACACACACAGCTGCAGAGTTACTGAACTTTTGTAAAAATCAAAGATAGATGGAAGAACAGCAAGCTAGCTCAAATTAAATATAATGATTATTCTATGTCATTACTGACTGTTTTTGACTCTTCATATATTTAGTAAATTCACTGTATTACTAAATTTCCTTAAGGGACTTGATATTGTTATTTGAGCATTTATACATATAAAATGATATATACCTATATGAATGTAACAGTCTGGAAAGGAAAAAAAAAAGACAGCATTAGAAGTAAATCGTTGAAAGCAAAAATGAATTAATTTTTAAAATTGAAGTTAAATTAACATATTTTTGTTCCACTGTGTTTCTTTGTTTTATCATCTTTTCTAGCCATCTGTTCCCTGATTCCAGTTCTTGCCATCTTAGGGATGTAAAACCATAGGTGATATTAGTTTTCCTCTGCTGTTGGTGCTCGTTTGCCCTCCTGCTTGGCACCTGGCTCTATCTCCCTTCTAAAAACCTGTGAAAACACAATACAAGTAAAAGGCCAATCAGTTCAGGTGGGAGCATTCACTGCTTTGGCTTAAGGGTGTGGCTGCCAGCCATAAGCATGTTTGTCACATATTGTTTTGAAGAAAGTGAAGCTTCATATAGGGCCAGAGATGCATTTGCATAAACTCTTTGACAATAAGTGACAGAACTACAATAAGGTGTATTTTGGACTATAAAAAATTGTGAGGTGAGAAGATGGAGTACGAATAATAAGAAAAATGTTGAAGCAGGAGTAAGAAAGAGCAGATGGGCTAGGCAAGTCAGATTTCTGCTTAGCTAGTGGACAAGAATATTATAAAAAATGCCCTTGTAAAAATGGGTATGTTTCTACTGATGTAGGTATTTCTGAGCAAAGCAAGAGCACTAGAAAATGGAAGCAGCAGAGGAAGTTCAAAAGATGAAGTATTTGGGAGTATAAAGATAACTGTAAGTGCATAGACTTCTGCTGAAGAAAACAAGGAACATTTGAACTATATGGGAGGTCTTAGCATGTGAGTATTAGAAACATTGGCATGTGAGACCTATAGGCAGTGTATGATCAGAGATACTTTGTATTATGCAATAATACACAGTGAATCAATGCCTAAATGCTTAAAGAATTTATTCTTACAACATCCTTATGATGAAAATAATATTGAGAACTATATGTTGCCAATATATTCACACTATGTATACTTTAAATATGTTGCTTATAACACTGAAATGTATGTTGTCATTATATTTAGATATTATTTAAATTTTCATTAGATTTACTAAACACATAGTTGATATTGATGTTGTTTACACTTTGAATTATTGGCAAACATTACAAGTTCAATTATCTCATGTGTGATTGCTCAGATAAATCAGATGCTTTTATTCCCAGAACCTGATTACAAAATACACTCAAACAGATTCTTTCACATGTACAAACAAAAAGTTTCTGCAAAAATATGTCTTAGTAAAATACAATCTTCCACAGGAGATAAAACATAGTTGCATTTTATCCATAAGTACAGAGAAAGAAAACCACAACTAACATATCCAGTATGTCAGATTGTAGCTACCAGCAGCTCTCAAGCCTTTTTAGTGATTTACACTGTGGTGGAGAAAACTTAGATGTTGGCCTGTCTCTTGAAAATCTAGCTAATTAGGGATAGTCTCTCTGACATTATATGCCTTGTTCTTTGTGTCCTAATCTTAGGAAAATAATACTGATATAATCTGCTTTCAGCATGCATGTCAACTTCAGTCTTGTGAATTATTTTCTGAGCATTTTGTTGCAAATTGTTGAAAAGATCTTGCTGACTGGAACAAATTCCATGTAATTGAGGATAATTGTTTTACAACAGCAGAGGAACCTTTATTGGAAGCTTGTGTGACAACAATCCAAAAAATGAGTTATCAAGACCTCAGTGCAAATAAAGACAATATTCAGCTTGACCTGCAGACTAGCTTGTTCCTTTTAGTGGGCAGTCAACATGCAAACACCAACTGAAAATGGTTGAAACAAAAAAGAATTAAAGTTGTTGGAAGCAGAAGTTATAAGCTATGTTAGCATTATTAATCAATCTATCCTTTAAATAGTGTGAATAAAAAGAGTTACTTCCAACTCCACTATTTCAAGTGTCCTAAAAAGACAAGAAATTTTAGGTCATATACTTACATAATGACAAGGACTTCTTGCTTCCCTTCTGGGCTTGCATAAAACTGGACTTTCCAGATGTTACCATGACTTGGGTCTATAATGTAGTTATCTTAAATTCCTGTTTTCTCTTCAAGTTATAACTACTGGCCAAATTATATCTATTATATATATATCATATTGAATTAAATAGATATTTGTATATCTGTATATTTTCAGGTTTCCAAACGGAAGTGTTTGGTTAGCAGCTGGAAAAATGTTCATGATTATCTGCAAGAAGGCACATGACCCTTAAAACTATATTCTGTTTTTAATGTGATACTAAGTAATATGATGCTATGATTCTTCATATCTTCCTTGATGACACTTATATTTTATATAAGATTTTATGGGTTTTTTAAGTTCTAGAATGAAAGTAACTAAACAAAGTTTGTGCCCTCATTTTCCCTGAAAAAATAGACTTCTCATCCAGATGACAATTTCCCTCCTTGCAAGGTCAGAGACTTTGTAGCAGCCAAAGTAAATGAGAACAGCAAGCACAACACATACTTAGTCAAGTAGTACCTGTTGGACTGTATTGCAGTAGTCATTATATCATTAATATTAATTATATTTGTCCTGCCTGCAAATGTCTCCAAAGGCACAATGGATGTGCCAGAGTGGAAGAAACTGACTTGTGCACAGAGCCCTTCATAGACATGACCGTCTTTTACAGAAAAGGGGCGGGGGGGCGGAATCAAAACCCTGGCAATGGCCTAATCTTTGTTTATCATTATTTGATATCTACTTTACTCAGCATGAATAACTCATTAGAAAGTTTATTTCAGGAAGAGAACGCACTCTTACAGTCCACCAAGTGGAACATTGTAAAAATACTACAAACAGTGTAGCCAAGGAATTAATCAGAATTCTAGCTTCATACCTTTTGTTGGAACAATATTCTTCAGTAACCTCAATGGGATATCTACAAACCTCCTTGACATTTTTTCAAATCCTCAAGCACTGTTTGCTTCTTTCTCACACCCTTGTGATATGCAGGAATGCTCTAGGCACTGAAGAAGTCAAGAACCCTGTCTGGTATTTGCTCAAGAGTATTTTCTTTGAGAGATTTTCCTTTAATAAAAATAAATAGGTTGTTTCACGCCAAAAGTGATCTTATTGATAGATCCTAAAAATGTTAAATGAGCAACCTGTACTGTAATTGTTGCTTTTCTAATTTAAAATCATTACAGCACTGGAGCATTGACATGGTGTTATTTGTTATAATTTCTTGTTTAGTTAGTCTAAGTTATTCCCGTGATTTCTTCTTTGATTTTAGCTTTATTTAATATCTTTAGCACAGCATTTACATTTATATTTACAATTCTCACAGTGAACCAATACATGGAGGTGATAGAAACCCATACTGTTTTAATATTGATTTTGGAATTTGCTAAATTAAATCTTGTAACTCTTAAATATTCAACAGATTCATGTTTTTAAGTTAGTTCTTTAATACATTTTATATTTTTCTTGATATTCAGTTATTTCTATTTTTCTGTGTTAATTCACAACACATATAATGAAAAATGATGAAACAGTCAGAAAATATAGTGAATAACGAAGTGACATAATTCATGGATAATTAGAACACAGCATTTTAACATAAAATCCTTGGATTTTAAACTTTGCTATATTTCCAAGGGAAATCAGTATCCATGGTTTTGCACTCAATTTTTTTTTTTTTTTTTTTAATGTGAAATACACAGAAGTTATCCTGTAGCAAGATAAGTAGTACTGAGCAGAGCAAGGTCATGATCTGTTAAAGAAAATGTAAAACTTAATGAGACAGATCTATAAAGAAGAGCCATTTCATAGATGCACAGTTCCCTGCCCCTTGTGCATCCAGTACCCATTGTTCTCATATGGAAAATTTCAATGATTTGGTTTTGGGGTAGATGCAGAATAGAACTTGAGGATCTTTATGTTTATAATTTTGTTGATTCAGCTAAAAGCCTTATGAAAACTTTCCTCAATTTTTGCTTAATTTCAGCCTCAGATAAATTGAACAGTCACAGTCTTTTGGTTCAGGTAAATAGCATTATCATTGTATTAGTTCAATTCTGATGCAATCCAGCTTCATTTATTTATATAATAGTTGTCACTGAAAATATTAATGAATGTAAGGGTCCATCACAGTCTTGTGTTACATAGGTAGCAGGTAAAACTGCTCAAAACATATGCTTGAAAATTTCAGAAATCTAAGTCTGTTTTATAGTACCTGAATCAACACTATAAGAAGTATAACAATGCATAAGTGTTTATTTTTAAACAAGCTGCATTGTAAAACTGAAGTATTTATGATAATTCATATGTATGAACCATCTCCATATATTCCTGGGGAAAAAAGTGTAAACATTCTTTATTTTAAAAAACACACAATCTACAACTTTTTTTTTTTTCCTAATGTGAATTTTTCCTGTTTTTATAAGTTTCTAATGCAAGCTTTATTCAATAGAGAAAGTTTTCATTTCACATTTGTAATAGTTCCAATAATGAGATTTAGCATATAACCATAAAGGATGATTAATTTGCCCCACCACCCCCCAAAAAAACCCCAACCCAATGACAAAGCCCCCCAAACTACAATCAATAATACAGCAGATTTAGGTTTTTATTTTTCTTAAGACAAAATAGAAATTATCCGTCTTCAGAAATACAGAACAAATACCTTAATTAATAATTTCTTTAGGCTTTCCCTGTTAGTAATCTCCCAATATTGTTAAGATCATGGTTGATCTCCATCATTTTTTCTTACTCTGTTTCACTGTTACAAATCTTCTTGGAAGGTTCCCGTTTTTCATAGTCATTAGGGTGAACCTTACAACTGTTTTTACCCCCTGTAGGCAGCTCATCACCACGCAGCCTCCTGGTTATTCCCCCACAATGGGATAGGAGAGAGAACTGGAAGAGTGAGAAAGCGCGAAAGCTCATGTATTGAGATAAAGACAGTTGAATAGCTAAAGCAAAAACTGTGCATGCAAGGAAAGCAAAAGAAGGAATCAATTCACTATTTTCGACTGGCAGGCAGGTGTTCAGCTATCTCCAGGAAAGCAGGGCTCCATCACACTAATGGTTACATGGGGAGACAAACTTCTTCCCTTCCTTCTTCTTCCACCAGCTTTTATTATTGAGCATCTTGTCATCACAAATCCAAAAGATAACCCCATACAAGCTACTACTAAGAAAATTAGCTCTTTCCCAACCAAAACCAGTACACTGTAAGATCAGGGATATTTATGCTCTTTTTTGGTTGTTAATTTTGTTTTGTTCTCCTATATTTCCACATGCATATTTTGGGATTTTATAACTGTCCTTTCTCAGACTGTATCAATGGTTAAGTATAAAAAAAATATATGTAGGTATGTCTGGATCTCCTGTCTATGTGCAGATGCATATGCAAAATAAAAACAGAAAACAGTCTTTATACATTGTGGTGGGAGCCATTGAACAAAATACTACTCAAGTTTCAAGTACTTTTGTTGTTCTGCAAACATCTCAGAGTTTGAATACTGAAAAGACGTTATACTGTGCTTCACTTCAGTTAAAACAATATTAAAAAGGAAAAGCACCATTTGACTGTCAGAGGCACAGAGCAAAGGAGCTGCTTTTTCCATTATTCAGTAAAGAAGGAGAATTATTTGCAAGCAGTGCACAACCAGGAAAGCACAGAAAAAGCTTGCTCGTGTTTGTGCTCACACTAATTCTCTTCTTTTCTTCTGTCTCAAGACATTTCTAATTCTAAACTCCACTTCATCCTCTAGGAGTGTCCAGCAGATTAGATTTTAGTCTTTAAAATGTGTTTTAAGAACAGACAAGCAGGTTACAACAAGTAGGCTGGCTTGAAGACACAAGAGATCTCTGCAAAAGGCTATCTACAGCCTGTTATGAACTCTCAATCTGATCACGCCTTCCTGTAACAGGACACTCAGCTCTTAGCTGTCATCATTCAGTTTAGGCTAGGCTGTCTGCTCACTGCCCAGTAGCCCTAGGGAGAGCTCTGATGACAGTTTTGGACAGTACATGGTTGGGGAAACTCGTGCTGAAACCTTGGTGTGATCGTACCCCAGCAACTAAGTGACGTCTTGTACCTTTATATTTTCACCGGGAAGCTATTTGTTTCCAAATCCTTAACCACCTCTCACTGAGATTTACAGAACATCAAAATGCATAGGTCACTTACAAATTCAGTGGGAGGCAGACCTCCTCCCTCCCCTTCCACCCTGTGTTAGAGACACGTTTCTGAGGGCCTGAGGGTGTTTACATGCTGCCACCTGCTGCTTTTCTCTCCTTGATCTGCCTTTGCCCTGCTCCCAGCAGGGCTGGGGATCTGCTCCTCTCTGCCTAATTCTGCTCGTCCTCCTGCAGTTTGATTCAGAGCCCGATGGAGTCAAAGACTCCTAAGACTTCCTTTGGCTTCACTGGATTTTGGAGTCTGCCAGATACATAATTAATTTATTTCAATGGGCTATGAATCAGGCTTTTTGTACTGCCAGATGTATAATTAATATTTCAGGATGAATTCCAGGTATCTTGCTGGGTTTTAAGATTCTTCCTACTGTCTCAGTTCCTGTCCCTCATGTAGCAAGGTCATAAATTAAACTCTTATATTCTTAAATAAACAAGCAGAACAATAAAATTAATAAAACTGTGATTTGATGCTTTTAAATATCTACCAGTTACATAAGAAAAATATCTCAAAGGACATTCCAGTCTCAAAAACAACAGCTTTTTCACCCTGAATTTTCCAAATGAGGGTTATTTTTTCATCATCTGGTAAAATCCATCTTCGACTGCAGTTTTGCCATTCTTTATAACTTGAGGGAGAATTTAAGGTTGTTTATGTATGAAAAAGCACAAGTGAATTTACCGAAATATTCTGGTATCACTTATTTCATGCATTACTTCAAACATCTTTTTTATGTTAATGATTAAAAGTGGACAAATGAGGCAACTGGAGTATTTTATTATTTTGTGAAGGCTGTCTTGAAATTAAATATGTGCCTTTTTTATTTCTACTCAAGCAGCTTTTTCTTTCTTTGAAGTCTTACATAGACTGCAACACAAGCCTGTCGTATTCTAGCCTGTTAATAGACTCTCGCTCTTCAAAACAGTATAGCCTGTAGTCTATGACTCCCACTGTTATTTCCAATGAATCCTCTCACCTTTTCACTCAAAGGCAAACACCTATTTTCCCCGACCAGTTTTACACCAGAATATGGTGTTTGCCCTAGCCTTATGAATTAAATGTCAGTCTAAAATAAGCGCATTGCTAAAGCACACAAAGGAACTTGGCTGTATACTAATTTTATTTCATACCATTGGTCTTGCTTTCTCAGCAAGCTGCTGTGTAAAAATCAGTGGATATTTGAGGCAGTGAAGAAGTATAGCAAAACTGTCTCGTGAACTCATCCAAACAGTATTTTGCTTTCACTAACCTGCTACCTGCCTGTCTTTTGGCTGAATGACCCCAACTGCTTTTTTAGTTTCAGATCTCTCCAAAATAGTTGCAAAACTACTCTGAAGTTTCAGCAAGTATTAGAAAAATATATAGTTTTGCATTCTGTTTCCATTTATGATTGCTCCTGATTCCCACATGATGGAAACTGAATATAAAGAGTAACTTGGAAACTAATTTTGATGAACCTTAATAGTGTGATCAACTTAAAAAGGAAATCTGAATAAAAGCTTTGAAATTCACTGCAGGAGTTTGTTTTCCAATAAAAACTTCTTTTGATTTCAGAAGAAAATCATGAGCTTGGTAAATTAAGTTCATATCTATGAAAATAGGTCATTTTTATTTAATGAGGGCAGCTCCTAAGCAATGTATGATCATCTTAATGAAGTTCAAGAGCTGCTTCGTGAAACACCATGTTTTGAAAAAGATGGAAGCAAGAATGGAAAAAAAATATTTCTTGGTAATACTATGATTTATGATAACTGTACGAAGTACTACATGATATGTATTGAAAAACCTTGAGGGCCATCAAAAGATTGTCAGGTACTTAAGTTCTCAAGTTTCATTTTAAATCTTTTGGGAGTTGCTATTAACTTCTGCTTCTCTGCTGTTCTGTGCTCTAAATAGACAATATACAAAACATCCAGAGCTGTAACTGGTGCTTGAGGATGAATCCTTTCTACTATTGCATTTGGTCTAAGCTTTAAAAAGTTGACACAGTTTAGCAAAAACACTTAGTCTCTTAGATATCACTCTGCTTCTGAATAATCTTTTTGCTGTACAGATCAAAAGGAAAGCTTTCATCATAGATCTTGAATTGGACTCTAATCAGTGTAGGAATTCCACAAGCTTCAGTGCAAGACCTTTTCATTTTCCTTATGTGAAGATCAATTAGAGAGTAAGCTCTTCACAACGAGCATCAAATTCTTGCAGTGTTTACTGTACTAAGCAATGCAAAACACCACAGTTTTGGCTTCAAGAAAAGAAACTGTAATTGACATGTTTGTCTCAGAGTATGGAAAGATCAAAACCAGTCAACTACTTTCACTGCTCAGCTACGCAAATTGCATCCAGACTAAACTAGCCATAGTCAGTCCTGCAGACCAAGATGAATGTGCGGGTGTTAGATGCTCTTTTAAAATGTCACGCTTTTATTTTCAGTGTTACATAGGCAAAAATGTTTTGTCTTCTCACTCATTTTGAAGCAGCAGAGTATGATTTTTTTTCCTCCACGGTAGCACAGCTTTCTTTTTTTATTTTTGTCGTCTTCTTTTTTTCTTTTTTCTTTTTTTTTTCCCCCCAGGATAAGTGGACAGAAAAGGTGTAAGGAAAAAGATACTGTGTCAGAGTTTTGCTAAGTTATATCTTTAGGAGGAAATATGACTGCACCTTTTATTTTTTCCCCTAAAGCACAAAAATCTTATTAACCATGTATGATGAGGCACTGTGTGGCTGGAATACTCATTGTCAATAATAGCAACTGAACATTTGCAGAACTTATCCAAAAGTTATTTGAAGCCAGTGGGGATCTTTCCATTGATTTTAGAGGGCTTTGAAATAGACCTTTAGCCTTGTTTTCTATTCATGAATCATTCAGGAGCCATTCTTGATGTCTAGTTATTTGTAAGTATTGGACAAATAGTTTGGACAAACAACTTCTGGTCTACAGGCTCTTTCCAAAATGTTAATTTAGGCTATTCACTCTTCAATATTCATGATGTGTGATTAGTCATCTACATCATCATTATATTACTACTTCTATCTAATTGAAGGACGGAAACTGTTTAAGCTATAGCATCTATCCATTTACATTCTTATAATGGAGCAGCTCATTGCTGGGGTATATGACTGAATAATGAATAACAAATATTGAATAGTGAATAATGAATAGTAAATAATTTATACACTCTGGTAAGATTTTAAAAACAAATATTCACTCATGCTAATATCTGTGAAACTTTTAGGATTGAGAATATTTTCAATGATTCAGCAGCTGCAACAAGAAAGTGGTATAACAAGTAATAATTTGAATAACAGAGGATAACATTTACGATTATTTTGTAATGAAAACTAAACTTTTTTTTTTTTTTTTTTTTTTTTTAATGTTGGATTAGGTCTGCAGTATAAAAGAAGAGGAAGAAAACTACATTATCGGTAAGAAAACCGACCAAGGGCCTTTTTGGTTTCTTTGCTTTCCTTCTACCCAGCAGCACTCTGAATCTAAGAAAGCAACAATATGCCACATTTTCTTCTTGATATCTATGGAGTTAAACATGTCATCTAATTCAACATTCCAGTAGGCAGACTGTTCCTCCTTACCTCATCAACTTAAAAAAAACCCAAACAAACAAATAAAACCAAGGCAAAACACAAATTTTATGACAAAACAGAGAAGAAAATCCTTTAAAATACATTTGAGTCAATTGCATCATAAAATAGAAGCATGTCTCACAATTTCTGTCTCTTATTCAGCATTGTCGCCTTGCTGTTAGTCACTTTTACATTCATACTTGCTTTTAATGTTTCCTTTCCTTCTCCAGTTAATCCTTTCATCATGTTTGATTTTTTTCTTCTTCTTCTTTTTATCTTAGGTCTTTGGATCTTTTAATTATATTTTTATCTCCTCATTTTTTCTCTCTTTCATTTTCCTTTTTCTTCTAGATATGTGTTTTTAATTCTCTCATTGCATTTACTCATCATCTGTCTTTTGTATTTTCTTTTATTTTCTTAACATATTCTTTAATATTTTCAGTTAGCACTCACTTATATTCAGTTCCTCTCTTTGCCTGTTGATCCTTTTCCTCATCACATTTTCTTCTTATTTATCAGCCAAGGTGCCTCTTGCAAAAAGCTGGCAAGTGATTCTGATGTAAACAGAACACTTCTTGCAAGCCTTGTAAAGCACAACATATTATCAGTTACAGTTCTAGTGCTCACAGATCTTTTTCTACCCTTTTCTGCTGCAAATCTTGTACTTCTCATTTTGTCTAGCTATCTGATCTGATCCAGGACTCATTTCTAATAAATTCTGCCTGACACCATCTGACTCATAAGGTATTATTTTCTCTGAATACGTAGATCACTCCTAACATAAACTCAGAAGCCTCCTCCACATATAGCTTCAAACTTGTGTTCTATCATAATCTAACAATTAGATGACTCAGAACTAACCCTTAAATCAATAGCTGCCTTAGTGAGAAACCACTTTTGTGGATTTAGAGACATTTGATGTTAAATAATATCATACTTAAATCCTGTCCATTAGACATAATTCCATCTCATTAGCAACGTGTCAATACAAAATATCTTTTAATTCTCCAGTTTGTATGTGTCACAGTCCAATACTCTCTGACCAGCTCTATTTAGATTGTACTAGGTCTGACTGGGATGGTGTTAACTTTCCTCACAGCAGTCCATATAGTGCTGTGTTTTGTATTTGTAGTTAGAACAGTGTTCATAACATACCAGTGTTTTGGTTACTAATGAGCAGTACTCACATAGCATCAAGGATGTCTATCCAGCCCACAACACATACCCACCCCCAAAAGTGGTTGGGAGGGGGACACAGCCAAGATAGCTGGTCCAAACAGACAAATTAAGACAATCAAGACAATTAAGTTAAACAGTATTCCCTGAAAATAGAACAGGGATATTCCATACCATATGACATCATACTGAGCAATAAAAGCTAAGAGAAAAGGATGTATGAGGGGGAAGGAATTAATTATTAAAGTATTTATCTTCCAAAGCAACTGTTGTGGAACTTGAGGGCCTGCTTCTCAGGAAGTGGCGAGATATTGCCTGCTGATGGGAAGTAGAGAATATTTTTTTTCTTTGCTTCTGCATGTGATCTTTGCTTTTTTTCATTAAACTTTCTCTCGATTCACAAGTTTTTCACCTTACTTTCTCTATCTGTCTTGCTGAGGAGGGGGAGTATGAGAGCAGCTTGGTGGGCATGTGGCAGACAGCCAAGGTCAACCTATCACATAGATGTTTTCACATGAGAAGATTTTAATATTTCAGCACTAAATTTATTTGAAGATACTTGAAGTTACATGGGAGTTTGATTTAACAGAGTGATACAGTACATACTGAGATCAGAATGCAAGCACTATACAGCAATCGCAGTATACAATTGGATCACAATATAAATTTGATTCCCATTTCCAGTTTCTGTATACTTCCCATTACCACACTGGGTGTTCCCAGTTGCCTGGAAGGAATGCATGAGTTGAAGCCAGCTCAGTCCTGTGGCCCTCTTCAAAGGTCAATTTGTTGGTTGCTCGGTTTTTATACTTTTTGTTGGGCTGAGCCACAAATATCCTTCCCCTATGTTGTCTGGTCAGGCTAGCTCAGGAAGATATTAACACTTTAGACTAATTCAGGGAAGGTCGTTTATACACCCAGTTGATCCACACAACTGATAAAACTGCTTAGCTAAAACACAGGCCACCCTTTGGTCCTCTTTGTATTGAGATGAGCTCAGCCTTCCTTAAAACAGCTGTGGTCACTCCCTGTATTATTCCCTGAGCTTCATGAAACACCACCTTTGCCTGTCTCCTCTGTGCCTTCTTCCATTGTAGGAGCTCACTGTTCAGTTGCACTTTGTAATGCTCAAGACTTATTCAAAACTGTCAAAAAGCTTATATAGCATCCTTGTCTTTATCATCTGGAAAGATAAAGAGGAGCTTACCATCCATCAATTGAAATGCTTACTTTTAAACAGTGACATAATGTAAGTAAAAATAAAGAGGGTTTTTTTTTAAAAATTTTATTTATGCTTATAAACTATGATTCCTAGTAGTGGCTGAAAATGGCAATAAATCAAATGTTTCTTCAAGGTGATCTTTGGTTTGTTTGTAAGAGCAGCACAATTTGTCTACAAACTGTGTTTAAATTTACCCATCACTGGAAAAAGATGCACTTGGAACTTTTAAATAACTGCTTTTCCCCCTTCTATCTTAGGCATGAAACTACTTCAAGAAGAGAGGAGAAATTTCACCTAACTTTTTCTGAGATACAGATACTTTGTATATTTGTTATCCCAGGTAAAGAAGAGTTCAGAGCTTAACAGTTCAATATGACTTTAGGAGAAATTTCTTTCCTTACTGGGGACAAGACTTCTTGAAATTTCGTGTTGATTAGAGGTTTAAGAAATATCACCTACAAGAAAATATTAAAAGTACTGTGACCAGTCTTGAGAAAAAGTACTGAGAGGAGTCTTCAAACATATGTGAAAGTTGTGGCAGGGAGAAAGAGGATAAACTGTTTTCTAGGTCCTATCCTTTAAAATTAGAGCCAAAAGCAAAGGGCTTAATGTGTGACAAGACAAATATATTTCTATTGATAAGGATAGAAAAGCACAAGGACAATAGGTTTCTTAGAAAAACTGTAAAGTTCTCTCATGAATAGCCACAATAGGGTAATTTTTAAAGCAGGCTAGATGAATACCTGTCATGAATGTTTGGGGCATATTAAACCTTCATTAAGCTAGAAGAAGTAGACTAAGATGCCGTCTTACAAGTTCTTTCACAACCCTTTTCTATGACTCTATAACAGATAACTAGGTTTCTTCAGGATTGAAACTCTTGTAGGCAGTTCCTTGTCAGGTTTACAATATAAGTTCAGAGCAGAAATTACTATAACAGCGTAAGCGTAGAATAACTGTTCAACCTGCTTATTTTCTGAGGCAGGGTCTTTGCTGCCTTGTTCTAGGAAGAGTTCCTCTGGCAGTTCCCTACATAGTTCAGGTATTGCCTAGGCAAGTATTTGTTATGCCAATATGGATATGCTGAATGAGATACATTTTAACTACACTAATCATCTAAGGATTTATAGACAACAAAGGGAAAATGCACAGAGAGTGTATGATTCATCTGACCCACTTTAGATATCTATTTGAGAAAGTTAATTCTGTCCTTAAACCACCTATTAATCTCCAAAAGAAAAACTAGGATTGCTATCTCAAATGAAGATGCCTTAAATGAGATTCCCATACACTTTTGTTAACCTTATGATGATAAGGGTGATATGAGTAGTATACGAAGAAATATAAACTATGTAGTTGTAGATAGGAGTTTTGTCTCATGATAGTCCTGATGGACAGAGTAACTATCCTCACAGACAAGGGATTTATTTCAGGTCTGTGATGCAGTTTGAGACAGCTTGACTCACAGCTACATCCTTCTGTAACTTCAATACACTTTCTACAAAGTTTTAGTATTTTGCTCATTTTTTAAATCTTTTCTTCTCACACGCACAATCTTTCACAGATATAACATGACCAATTCTCAGGCTGGATCTGAAAAGTTTTATAGGCTCTTCCACTGTACAGCCATTGCAATCTCATGACTGCAACAGAGGACCTAATGAATTGGAAGAAGTAAAAACACAAAAAAATGTGAACATCTGAGAAGTGAATTATTAATTGCATAAATCTCATTGACTTAGGGGGACTTTTAGTGGTTTATATTAGTAGTAGATTAGATCTTCTACTGGCAAAATTCATGTTCCTCTTCTGCACATTAAATAACATGTACTTATAAAGAAGGTGAGATGTTATTTTAAAAATAAATCAAACAATGTGTTACTTATTTACTTTCAGGCATGACCTTACTTTTTTTTTTTTTCTTTTGAACTGTTAGAAAAACAAATAGTATATCTTAAATCAAATTCCCAATCAGAAACATTTCCAGTTCTGTGTGTTTTAAAGCTATTGTGATTCTGGAGAAATGAAATATTAATTATAATTCCCTCCCCCCCCCCACCCACCCCCCAAATAAATAAATAAATAAGATTGTGTGTGTAAAATACTTGCCTAGAGCAATTAACAAATAGAATTGTAGGAGGCTGTTTTAGGCAATGTAGAGATTTCATGGTTCACTTACTAAGTCAAGACCCCAAATCTAATTATCTTAAAACAAAGGAGGAGAACATCTAGAAATTTGTTTTAAAGGAAGTTTGAGAAAACACACAAGATTTCTAGATGTTAGATGTTGATGATGCTTATTTTGTATTTAGTACAAGCTATATTACGAAATATTAGTTAAACTATAGCCTTCTCTTCTACGCTTTATCTCTTGTGGGTCTTCAGGACTTAGCAGAGTTGGATCCCTAATCTCCTGTAAAACTATAACACTATCTTTCCTTGCCCATACAAAATTAACAGAAATTCATCCACTAATAAGAACATTAATGAGAATACAAAAATAATATTATGAACACTACAAAAAATGCAAATTTTATACCATCAGCAGAGAAAGAAAAGGAGATCATTTCTGCTGCATTAAATGCATTTAGAATTATGCAGTGCAGAGATCATTGGAATTAAAGGAACTTCAGCACATGCTTAAAATTTAGCATGCTTAAAATTGAGCTTCAAGGCTTCTTTAGAAGTGAGATTGAAAATATAATTAGTTTGCATGTAAAGATGCTCACTAAATATAACAAAAAAAATGACAGCAGACTCAACTGCCCATTTCATAGAAAAATAAATTCTAATTCCTATTAAGATTATAGACGTGATATTATACCAGTGGCAGTACCCAACAGAATATACCAACCTCATATAGAGTAAGAGGTGCTGTGTCTTTCTAACCAAAAGCATTTTGCTGACAGGATCATGTTCGCCATCCATCATTAATTTCCTATGCCATTCTCATTTTCTCAGGCTAAATGTAATGCAGATTGACCTGGAGTAGATACTGAACACTGTTATTTTCTACAGAACATTGCTCGTGGCTATGCATTGTTCTTTTACCTTTATGCAAATTTATGGTTAGATTTAGCTGATAATCAACCTTTTGAAATACATCTCATGACCACCAGGTGCTCCATTCTTGTAATTCCACCTGTAAACAGATCAGTGGGTTGCTCAATATACTGCAAGTATTGAAATTTTTCAGTATGGACCAGATCATGAACCTATTGCCATTTCAGCACATTCTTCACCAAAATATAGAATGATTACAGGAATGGTTGCTTTGACCATCTGAAGACTGAATAGAAGCTGGAAGAAAATTTTATTACCCAGTATTACATGATTTTTGTGCTATATATTTTTTCATAGAGCTTCAGAGAATTTCTGTGCCAGTAACTTAAAAATATTACTTATTTGATTAAAGTAATTCCATTAAAGCCAAGTTAAACATTAATGTTGGAGCTGAATCTTGTGAGGGCAAAAAGGCTTCTCTAGTACATAAAGTACTTCTATAATTATATCAGCAACAAAAAGATGACTAGGGAAACTAGTTGAATGGCACAGGGATCCTGGTGACACAGTGCATGCAAAAGGCTGAGGTATTAACGACCTTCTTTTCCCCAGCCTTCACTGTTCTTTGGAAATGACAGATCCTAGAGACAAAAAGGAAAGTCTAGAGCAAGGAAAGCTTAGAGACTGGTCTAGATCCAACTTGGTCTAACCCAGCTGATAAATCTGTCCCTTACTCTGTATCATATATATCACAAATAGTAGAGATATTTAAAGATAATGTACCATAAATGAACTCTATTAGTCAATGCTCCTAATATTTTAAATTGCTTCTGTGCAGAAATCCTATTATGATTGACATGATAAAGGTCCTAGGTTTTTAATTTAGAAGAGCAGCTTTCTCACAACAAATATACAAGTTGTAATTAATTAACTTGTTACTGTCTTTATGTCAAAACATTAAAGTGAAACATATGTCTTCACTAAAACCTTTCAAGACTTACAGATAGGATGGATTTTTGAAATAAATGTATACCTGTATTCTACAAAAAGTGTCAATAATGAAGTCTTTGGCTATTTAGATCATATTTTTAAACAAAATAAGTTAATTAAAAACTAAAAATCAACAGCTACCTTGCACCTTCAATTTCTGGGGAAAAAAATGGTTTCCATGGCATAATAAAATGCAAACATCAGAGTTAAATCTCATTTTAAATTGTAATAGTTGGGTATGCATTGAAGTAATTGATTACTAACACATAAATATTTTATAAATAATTGTTACAGATTTCAAAATTTTACCCAAGTCACAATTTAGAACACATTTATCCAGTAGTCAGGATATATTGATTGTACAGTAGTTACAATCAATTTCAGATCCATCCTGACTCAGATAAGCTAGAATACTGAAGCTCAAAATGTCCTTATTGTTTAACTGGTCTCCTACGCCTTTCCTGTGTTTTACATTGCCCTGATTAGTTTTGTTCAAAACATATTTGCTACAGGGTTGAGGAGGCCCTTAGCAATATGGGCTGAACCCATCGATGTTGCTTGATCT
The DNA here is from genome assembly GCF_036013445.1 of Caloenas nicobarica. Classification (NCBI taxonomy): domain Eukaryota; kingdom Metazoa; phylum Chordata; class Aves; order Columbiformes; family Columbidae; genus Caloenas; species Caloenas nicobarica. The sequence continues at coordinate 180,599,314 of NC_088245.1, forward strand.
TGTGGGTCTTGATCAGCCTGTAGCACTTTTTTTTCTATTTAGTAGTAAGCCTCTAATTGAGAAGAAGTTGAGCTTCTGGCTGGTGCAATAAACAGTATGCTGGAGGTAATTTGAGGTAACACATGCCCATTTACCAAAGTTTATGATACTCTTCAGAACTGTCTGGACCTAGGAACCCTATCACTGCACTGCATTTCTGCCAGGACAAAGTTATCTTTCTAACTCACATGAAATTTCAGAAATTTCAATACTCATTCTAGCCATACTTCTAACAATTCTTCATTGCTTTTATTTTGAAAATCTTACAAATAGCAGCAAATCCCTTTAGCTTGTGGCTTTATTTATGAACTTGTCACTCTTTCCATTATTTCCAAGTTTATTCATCCGTTCACATAGACATGGTGTCCTTGTTATTATTAAAGTGTGTCATACTAAAATTAATGTAAATATGATTAATTTTGTCTTTTGCTTACACATTCCAGTAGTTGGCAAACCAGTAGCTGAGCCCTCTGCAGTGAATTTCTTTCAAGGGTGATCCGTACTACTGTTTCAAAAACTGTTTGATCCTTGGACATTACCAAAAATGGTTGTGACTCTCATTTGTTGCGGCATTTGCAATAATTAATCAAGCACACTGCTTATAATTTTGATACTAACAATGCAGAGTATGTTTTCTTTAGGATCACTGTGGCCCTGAAATATACAGCTATTAAAAAGCCACCATCTCCACAACAGCAAAAGTATACCAACATATACGTAGATTGAAAACAAGCCAATTCATTATTATATTGAATATTATCATTACTAATGAACAATCTCCTTAATACTGACATTATTCTTAGTATTTTTATGCTTATTCATCACATTAGCCTTCTTTCTGGGAGCAGTACTGTAATATATGTTCAATAGTAAATGCATATATACGCTCCAATTTAATACTTAGAGAAACTGGAAAGAAGGCCTTAAAATAATGGAGATGAATTTTGCCGATGAGGTTTTGAGAATTTTCTTAAAAATAAAAATAAAAATACACAGCTCTGAAAAGCTGAGATAGAAGAACTTGACACAGTTTATATGCATATGTGTCAAATGAGATGGAGGAGTAGCCCAGGGTGAGAGATTACCTGTCAAGGAAGAATGTTATGTACTGGCCCATATATGTGGAAGAAGTAAAAATGTATTTGAAACTCATTCACTGAACTTGGTTAGGGAGACAAGAGGTCTGTGCATTATCATTATAAGCAACAGTAAGTAGCTTGACGGATGGATTCTGATACAGATTTGTATCTAGATATTCTCTGCATAGACTTTTAACATATACGTCATGTGCAAACCTAAATATTTTATAGGTTCTTATACAAAACTTTTAGATGTGTAAACTTCTTCAGATTTAATGAACCATTAAAAGTTGATAAAAGTCTTGCATATGATCAAAAAGTAAAAATAAAAGTAAAAACTAAACCAAACCAACAAACAAAAAAAAAACCACAAAAAGAACACACAACAAACCAAACCAAAAAACAAAAAAAAACCCACCTTCCATAGGACTTAGTTTATTAATCTATGTGTATGTGTCCTGGAGAAAAACATTCAGTTTATTTCTCGTAGCCATATATTATAATTTGCCTTTCAGATATTCAGATCATAAGCCTTACTCAAGAAGCATTAGACACAACTGTAAAAAAATAAACAAACCCAAAATATAAACCAATCCCAAAAAGCTGTTTTACAGTGCCAGTGAAACACCTTGTGTTCTGCATTAGTGCAGTCAGCTATAAAATTCTGCCTAAGCGTGTTTGAGCCAACAAATATTGAACTATTCCACGGACGGCAATTGCTTCTACTGCAAAAGTTCAGCACATTAACCTGTGCAGCTCCCTAGAAACCGTAGACTTTTCTGGAAAGCAGAAAGGAGGATTTGGAGCGTGTCAAGAAAAAACGGGAGTTGAACACAGGACATCCACACACTCCATAGATAAGAAAAGCCTGGTCTCCCAATGCAGACTTGTTCTCCTGTGTCTCAAACAGAAAGACTAACCACTCTTGGAATTGGCTTTTGGTGCTGGTTTATTAAAGGGATTTATTAAAGACCTTTAACTCCAGGAGAGGACTTTGAAAGTCAAATGAATGGATGTGTCTCAAGACTAACATAAATGCAGTGAATAAATTTTGGAGTTAAAATGAGCCTGATGATATGTCTGTCTCTAGCAGATCCACGTCCAGCTTCCAAAATGTTTACAGTTCCTGGCTTATGGCCTTTGCTTCTCTAAGTTTTTGACTACCCGCTTGTGGCACGAGGCTTCCTCCAGAACCAGGAGATTTTCTGTGATGCCAGTGAGTACAGAATATATATTCTTTTTTCTTTTTTGTAGTGTTTATAACTTGTGTCAAAAATTAATTTGGTGCTTCCTTTCCAATATGAGTAACAAAAATGAAAAGCAATAGCATGCATGACCTACCAACTATATGTGTTCATACTTGAATGCCATCAAAAATTTAACCATCTTCTGCTATTTATGATTCACAAAACTACTTCTGTATTGGTCAGTCTGCCTGATACCCCTTTGTGAGTACCTATCAGCTCAAGTTCACACCTAAAACACAACCCTTATTTTCCCCTCCTAAAACACTATGTTCTACTTCCTTTCTTGAATTTCATGGGCAACAGAGTCTCTGGCCTGTCACTTAAACCCACAATGTGGATGTGATTTCACTTCTCTCTGGATTCTGCAGATTATGTCTCTGTTTTCCTGTAGTAATATCTAACTTTCCCATTGAACCAAACAGCTACAATTCCTGTCTAGATTCTTATCAACTCTCACCTAACTAGCGTTTTATATCACACTTGTATTTGTCTTGATGATTGATTCCTATTTATATCCATCCAGAATTATTCTTCCCAGAGATATAGTTTGGCAATGTCACTACTTTTTTAATACCTTTACTGTTCCTCGCTCTTCCTTGTTACACCAAGCATGAAATATTTATTGTTATTTTCAAAGTTCTGCTCTGTTTATCCTCACTTCATCATCATTTCTCATTTAAAAAGTCACATCCTCCTGCCATCAATCCATTATGTCAACCTTCCTTCCCTATTAGTTCAATTTTCCAACACTGTCTTTCTGAGTATTTGGGAGGAGCTTCATATAAACATATTCAAGATTATTTCATTATGTTCCTTTGATGCTCTTCATCTTTGTGACCTCTGTTTAAAAAACCTGCTGAAGATGACCAAATGATTCCCTTTTCTTGTATTTCTCTACCTTATTGCTTGTATTCCTTTTCTGTGTTTCATCTTTGAATTACAAGTCTTATGCTTTGGCATATAGATGGTTTGCAATGCTGTGTTTGTAAAATACCTGTCACATCAGAGTCTTAACACTCCCCAGGCAAAATCTGAACTATCACCTAACTCCTAACATATATTCAAAGAAAAAAGAAATGAACAAACACAAACTTCTACTCTTCTATTCTAATCTGTTTAGGGCCTGGGAGATGACAAACACTGTAGCTCTCCCTAGAAATCTTGTTGAAACCTCAGAAATTTTGCTGCTACATATGGGCAGATCTGGTATCCTGGCTGAAGCAAGGATTTAAATGGGTATTTTACAATTAAAGCCACATGGGGACCACAAAATTGTACATCTGTGCCTGAGAAACCTGCAGTATTCCAGACTAGAGGGTGAAGTTTGCGTTATTTTATCTAAACTGGAACCTAGACACTTTGCCCGATGGGACTGAAACTTCACAAAAGTGTTAAACTACTAAGTAATTGGATTGAGAGTAACAGTACCCTTCACACCTGTTAAAGAGAAGAATGTTAGCTGCTAAAAATGCCAGTTCCCAGAAGGACAGCTACCTCTCGATTACTGTTGTTCCACAGATTCTGCAGTCTTACATGATCTGTGGTAAAACTGAAATAAAAGCACTATTTCTTGACAGTTGTAGGAAGACATGCAAAGTACATGGGAAGGCGTTTCTAATCCAGAACCCTAAATTCATTAAGTGATTTAAGAGCCTGGGTTTATTTTTATATATGCTGCTTTCCGAGGCCTTTCTTAAGCTCTGATGTTGTCCACTCCTCTTGCCCATCTGCAATCCCTGTGTCCTATCTAGTCTGAAAGTAATTCCCAGGTGGCAGCTTCTAAGGTAAAGATCTATGCCTTCATTTCTGTATCCTCTGGATAAATTTGTCCTCAATTATCTTGACTATTCTTATGTAGACTCTTTGACTTTGTGTATGCTATTAAACCATACTTACACTCCAATAAGCAATCTGCAAAAAATGTATAATTGGATTCTCTATGTGTTGTCTCTCATTAACTCTGTCTTAAGTGTACTCTGTTGACAAGTTGGTTTTTTTTCTTTTTTAAACAAATCCTATTCTGACAGTCAACCTTGCAAATTCGTCCTGAGATCTGCAAGTCAAATTCTGATACTATTTAAATTCTACAAGCGGAGCTTTGTTAATAATTCCTTGATTGTTTGTGAGCACAAAAAAAAAAAAAAGAACTAGTTCATATTCTCACATCTTTATAGGCACTAGAGTGTGGCACTGAGAAGAATTAAACAGTAAATATCCAATCAGTGTAATAAGCACATCTCTACATAAATAAGGAAGTGTAAATCATGTTAACTACATGGAAGAATGCAACATTTAAACACACTATTTCAGATAAAGAATTTAGACATTTGTTCATGTTCACTATGAAATTAACAATTTTTATGTGACTGCAATGTGATACTACCTCACTTGAGCAATAAACTACCCTGTGAGACTCCAGAAAATCCCAGTTTTTCAGTAACATTTTGAAAGAAAACCTACACATGGGCAAGGTATTAATAGCAAAAAAAGCTACTTTTTCTCATATATTATTTAAATTATGTATATAATGTCTCAAAAGAGGGAGTCAGAGAAAGAGTGAGACAGTATTTTAACTCCAGTTTTGAACTTTTTTCTATGTTTTAAAGTGCCAGCTGCTGCTGGCAAATTCTAAGGAATCATCCATCCTCCCTCAGTCCTCAGTACAGCTGGATCTAAACCAACCCCAAGCATGACTTAAAGTAGCACAAGGGCTGTGCTGCCTCGGCTGCTTCCTGCAGGGAGTCCTGTGGCTGCTAATGACTGGATGGAGCTCTGGATCTTCTGGTCCATCCTCCTTCCCATGTTTGATTCTGGAATGTCCCTGACAGGCCTCACACTAAGGAACAGGGTAACAGATTAGCTGTACGGGTATTTGTCCAACAGAATTCTTTTACTGTTTAACAATAATTCCCCTGACTTTTTTCGAGTCTGTTTTCTTTCAGGTTTTTGCTACATTGTTAAGAAATGCTGTTTCTAATGAATATTTCATTTTTTTATTCATTTATTTATTTAACTAAGATATATATGGGTTCACTATGTTTCCTCCTACACTGTATGTGCAAGTAGACAGATGAGTTAATGCACAACATGCTGTTCTCAGCATCCCTGAGGTCCATGGAAATAGAATCTAATGTTATCATTCCATTAATCCATGTAGTTTCCTCTGTCCTTTCATTGTGATTTATAATATCATATGAACTATTAATTAATACTTTAGCCCCTCCTGCATTTGTTACTGTTCTTTCCACTGGGGTCAGTTGTCAGATGAGATGTTCATTAAAGTTTTTGGTTACATTAAACACTTATATTGCAAGCAATGATAAAGTGCTTTAGAAGGTAATCTTATACATTAATCTATTTTTTCCCTCTTAGCATATGAAATTTTCATGAAGTTTTTGTTAGTTTGTTTTCTTGTTTGTTTTGTAATACTATGTTTTTATCTGTTGCACTATCTGTTTATTAAATGCTCTTTAATTAACTTTTATACCATGAATAAACTTTTCTGGGAATTTTGAATTTTTCTAGTGGACATGAATTGTAGTTATTTTAAACCTGTCCTTTAGCGTCTCCCCTCATATGTTAAGTCTGTGAGATATATATTGAATTTTTTTTTCTCCTACTGTCCAGAAAAGAGTGTTGAATTTATAGTCATTTACTATTTCATGGTTTAAAGCATATTTACATAGTACCTGCTTTGATTTTATGTACTACACCACTGCCAAAATGAACGAGATTGAGAGTACTTGTTAATGGCAGATACTATCATTTCTTTTCATTCACTACCTTTCCTTCTTCTCCCCTAAAATGAACCATAATAAAACAAAAACTCTCTTTGGATGAAAAACAGGCTGCACTGAAATCACCCAAAAAATGTTGCTAATTTCAATGGAGTCAGAATTTTATCTTTGTATCTTGTCATCCTGTTTTACTTTATTATCCAAAAAGTCAGCAGAAATCAATGTAAAGATTCTTGCTGATATAATTTGGCTCAAAAAGTTCAATACTGTTTTGTGGATGCCATTTAATATTTTCCTTAGATATTAGCCTAGGAAATGTATGGAAGAGATCACCTATCTTCATGTATATGCACTAAAGTTTGTGTCCTAAACCTTAGGTTATGGAATTATTTGAATTTAAAATAAGAAGTGACTTCAAGTGAAATACAATCACATGCATATGAATCTAGTAGCTGCTGAACAACACACCCTGTCTTGATTCTTAGAGGAAAAAGAAATTGTATTGTACTCAATTAAAAGGACAATTGTGATTTTTTTAAATAGAAGGAATATAAGTACCCATGCTGGATTTGGACAGACAATTGAAAATTAACGCTCTGCCTCTTACAAAAGTATCATGGGGCTTTTAACAACCAAAAGTTGTCACAAGCTGGCTTTTATGTGCTCTCTGAAAACAAAGACAGTCTGGCTTTGATAGCACATTAATTTTGCATAACACTGATCTTAATTTGGATGTTTATTTAAAAATATTTCAGCTGCAATTTTCAGAGAACTGAGATTAAGAAGTGATTGTTTCTCTTGCTGAGGGTTATTTGTGCTCCCAGATATACCACTGAAATTAAATTTATATGAATATTGGAGCTACCTTTTAACTAGTATTACAAGATCAGATTGGTGTTACTAGTACTCTAACTAATATGCTTTTTTGGTTCTTTAGTTCTTTTCTATGTGCTTTTTTTTTTAATAATCAATAGGTATAGTAATATAATCTGCAAGTGGTTCTACTCTCTTGATCTTTAATCAAAACGCCTCTTCTTCTCCCTAGAAAAGTAATATTTTCTTAAGTAGACTGCAGAAAAAATCCACCTCTTTCTGTGTTCAAGCCCCTGGGATCTTTGCACCCACAGGGATTTCCTGCAAAAGTATAATATATATTCAAGCATACTGAAGTAGTGAAACACTCTTCCATACCAAGAACCTCTTACATTTTTATTTTCTCCAAAAGTTCTCAAATATTCTGAAAGTGCTGTATCACTAACATGAAATAGAAATGGATGTGACAAGAACTCCATGAACTTTCCAAAATACAAAGTCTTAGGATGAATTCGGAGAAGTGTTTTCATTAATGGACTCTGATGATTATGCATCCTTAATGCAGCAGGGAGGTTGCATAGTTAATGAATAGAGCAGATAATTCAGCTGTACAAGTGACTCAAGCAGGTTGCTCACTCATATCCATTATGCTATGTGGAGTCTTTAGCACCATGTTGAAAGACATAAGTTGTGTTGGGATTCCACAACGGAGACAGAAAATAGTATATGATTCAACCACTAAATTTTACAGGTACTTTATCAACCAGTAACACAGAAAACATGGGTAACAGTTCAAAAAAGAAGCTTTTCAAGCATGGATACTCATGTGGAAATTCTTCAGTAAGCATTTCTGAGAGGTGGAATTACACAGCATATTTCCCTTCACACAGAGGCACTTCTTTGAGTGCCTCAGTGCTGCCTCAGCAACTGTGTTTCAATAACTGTATTTCAATGCAAGTTTTCTCCATTTCCTTCTACTTCTTTGTTCTTTTTTTTTTTTTTTTTTCTTTTGGTCTTTCCTCTTATTTTCCTGAAGTGGATGATTTATCTTTCAGTACTCCTAATGGAACTGCCAAAAATGTTATAACAGAAGCCCGTAGCTTGAGACTGTTTTGCTAGATTCTTCCATTTACATTAGTATACTCAAAATGGATATTGTCCATGGAGGTTACGTATGGGTGTGTACAAAAATTAAATAATTTTTTTTTTTTCTTACGATATCTGTTTCTAGTGGTTACTATTGAACAAGACACCGACACATACTGAATAGATAAACACACATCATTGTTACTGAATGCAAAACGATATGCACAGTTAATTAAGAATGGACAAAAATCCTGGTAAGATCAAAGCTTGTTGTACTATCTCATCTGTTTATTTTATATTATCATGGGCAGGTTTTAGCATTACGTGCCATATACTTTTGATGCTAAATATTCCAACGTAATGTAAAAGTTTTGGGTTTTTTTTTTTCAGTTTGAAAAATCTACTAACACTATTGGGTCCAAAGGGGCAGAAAGGAGCTTGACTGTGTTCCTTTGGAAACCAAAATTTCCAGTTTGGAATAAATTCAAATTCGACCACAGCATCTCACCTTCTTCAAACCAACTCATTGTGGACTGCAAGCAGACATGTCTTTCTCTCTACCTTTATCTTACTAGCAAGATATGTTGGTATTCATGGAGCTTTTAGTATTCGTATCTCTGAAGTTGACTGACATTTTCCATTGCCTTCACTTATCCATTGCTTTATACAGAAATATTTAAATATTAAATATTACAGTTCTGTTTCAGACTTTCTAGAATATTTATTTCATACTGCATTTGAAAACAATATTTTATTTGCCGAATAGTAGTACAAATATTCAAACGAAGCTCTGTTATTGTTTACAATTTTTCCTCTATAGTAAAACCAATGTATTTTAGTCATTATCTATTTTATATGTTCTTAATAACAGAATATAGTAAGGGTTTTTTTGTTTTGGTTTGGTTTGTTTGTTTGGTTGGTTGTTTTTTTTAACAGTCTATGAACATTGAGTATGGAGAAAAGCTACATTACAGAGCTGTTAGAATGAGAAGGAAGAACATACATTTCACAAACTTCAGGGTTAATTAAGGCAAGCGGAATGTAATTACCTACTTCAAATTTGGCCAAAATAACATTATGAGAAATATCATATATTTTTTAATGGCCAGTTATGTTCAGGACCTTGTTTTTATGTTTTGTCTGAAAGATGACACCTCTAGCAATAGAGTTCCATCTAGCATGATGCCTGGGCAGTACTAATAAAGGGAAAAAATCTCACCTACTCTATCACTCACTAATAATATCTCCTTAAATAGAGGTCCACGGACCTCTTCCTTCCATCTGTGTACAGACAAGACTGACCTCATTTAATTTAGGGGTTCTCGTGTGATTACAATTTAAACTTGTTTTTCTGCAGCACTACAGATCACTGCATTATCTCAGCCAGCACTCTGAAATGGAGCAGCACTCTAGAAATAAACCTTTTTCAGGACAATCTACAGTTTGATTAGCATGGCAGTTCAAGGGCAAAGGGGTGCCAGGAGTTCCTTTTTAATAACCCTCTGCAGTAAACACAGGTAGCAGAGCAGAAGAGGGCATAGATTTGACATTGGTGTTAAAGCTTTCCTTCGTCATATTGAAGGGAGAGAGTGACAAGGCTATAATGTTACAGGGAGTGTTTCGAGTTTTGGCTCTATACGCTAAATGTTGGCAAGCATAAACATGCTGCCTGCAAAGCAGCATACTCTTCAGCACCTTTAAAAGCAGTTGAGTCTTTCTCAGTCTGTCTCCCTCTCACTGTTTGGTAGCTCAATGGACAGTATGTCTGATTCAAGTTTTACAGTTAAGCTAGAACTTCAGCTGTCTGCTTGTAGCTCTAAGTGCGTACATGGTCAAAACCAAATATACAAAATATTTTTCTTAGAGCTGGTCAACAATTTTCAGTTGAAATGTTATTTCAATAGCGAGTATCCTTTTAAAGAAAAGGAAAAAAAATGCTTTTGATTATTACTATACCAATTTTCATAACATTTTCAATAGACATCTTCTCTAATTTTTTCAATAGACATTTTTTCTCTTTTTTCCAATATTTAGCTGGTATTACCCAAATAGTTATAGAAATGTTTCGACTTGTTCTTTCTCTGAAAGGAAAACAATAATCATCCTCTGAACTGTGTCAATAATGTTTTTGTAATAAAATTTTTCTGAAACATTTGAAGACATGATTAAATACTGTTTTGAGTACTGCTCTACATAGAGGTCAAAGTCTCTGTAGTAAGTTTTCTTTCCTGCCTTCCTATTCCTTCTTACCTATTCTTTGCTTGTATCTAGGTCTGCCATTTTTCCTGCTCTTCCTGGTGAATCTTAATCTTCATGAATCAACAATGAGGTTATTCTTGAAATAGTATTATTTTACTTAAGGGTCTAGGCATTGAGCTGGCAAACCCTTACTCATATTGGTAGGTTTACTCAAATGAGAATATCTACTGAAGTCAATACCATTTTTTGTGACGATAAATTTACATTGGTATTTGTATTTATAAAATGAATAGTTATATCCAAATTAGCATCAGACTTGCATTCTATGGTAATAATGTTTTTCTGCCAAACTGTTTTATTGTCTTTTCAGTCCACAAAACTTTAGTGCCATTTCCCAGGAGAAAGCCTTCAGCAAAGTAGAGACACTTCAGAGCACAGCTAGGTACAGAATACAAGAATTATAAAACTGTCATAAATGTCAGAATATATTGTAATCAGCAGCACAGTAGCTGTGCCTGGAAACCAGCCATTTATTCTAAGGAGTTCTTTATGGTCTGGTAAATTGCATTAAATTTAAACAAAATTGTAATGACATTTTCTACAAAATAATATTTTAATAATCCAGGACACTGTCAGTTCAACAGGATTTATTTATTTCCCCAGCCTCACCTTATATTCCATCCTTTATTCTCAGGCTTTTATTTTACCATGCATAGCCTGCACACCCTCTTTTTCTGTTATACTTACACACTTACCTGCACACTTCTCTATAATACCAACGTTCTGAATTTGATGTCCCATATACCAGTTGTGCATCAGTGTGACTTCATTGACCACAAGCTTAGATGACCATATAGAGGATCAGAGTGAAACTCAGCAACTTTAGAGAGCAACTGAAGTTTTCTGTTGTATGAAAGCTAAAGCTCCTAAAATAAAACAGCCCCCTGTACAAGCAAAGCCAAGCAACAGAAGAAAATTATTGTGTTAAAAAAAAGGCGGTTTCTAACAGTGTATAATTAAACAAACAGAAGCTAAACCAACATAAAGAAATTCCATATTTCTCTATAGAGAAATAAAAGTACACACAAAAGGCAAAACTGTTACAAAGGTATATTTAATATTTAAACTCTAATCAGTATTTAGTCTAATATATATTATGTGTGCAGCTATAAATAGTTAGCCATGTTAACAGAATAATTGACATTCTGTGACAGACTATATTATTAATCTCTGTCTCCCCAGCCCATCCCTGCTTCAGTTCATCCTCCATTACGTGCCTTAAATTTGCATTCATCTTTTCTTTCGCTTTTGACACTTTCTGTAGTCAAGTAATGGTGAACACAGGTAATATATTATTTATTTATTGAGCATTGTGCACACTGGGAGGCAAATTAGTATTCTATCCCTATCACTCACTGCTAGACACTGAACGCAGATGGAACACATTACCACATTAGACCAGTTAAGAGGCTTTAAATTAGATTTGTGACTTGAAAGTTTGAATAAGAAAACTAATAGAACACAAAATGAAGCAGAGGGAAAATTAGATTAATTATCTACAACATTTGGAGTGAACTGTTGCTGATGTACTATGTTGTAGAAGGATATTTTTGTACTACAATCATGCTTTAATTTGCTTATATTAAGCTATTTGAATAGTTGTGAAAACACACTTATTTACAGTTTTTAATAATCTAGAGTTATTTTTTAAATTAAAAATAGATATTTTAATTGTTCTGCATCATTTTCCTCTCAGTTGTTTTGCTTTACTATTCTGAGGAGACAGGGTGAATTGTAAGCAGAAGAGGGACTGTAGAAATTAATTGTGGAAATACAAAATTGAATCTTAATGCTGAATAAGAGGAAAATTAGGTAAAAATTTTTAATGTAAAGTTGTTAATTTTATGTCATGTTCCAATATAAAACAAAAAGCTGTATTTTTTTAATGCATCAATGCAGCTTTTGAACAGGGAACTGTACACAATGCAAAAAACACGTTTTTTTCCAACCTTCTCATTTTCCGTCTTACTCATATGAAAGTCTCGCTCACATTCAGTCAGGAAAAATAGCAAAGAATAACACAGGTAGTAGCCAAATCGCGCATTTACAAGTCTGCTTTATCATCACCTCAGCAAAGGCTGAGCTCTCGTTTCATTTCTGAAACTATTTCCCAGTGATTTAGGCAATTCAGGTGCACTGAGACAATTCACCTGAAAATCGGATTGAGTTTAGGGACCCTACATTCTTATGTCACTAGAGTTTCTTTTACTTGTTCCTATCTTCTTTATTAAATGAGACTGCTGATATTTAATAAAAGCAATTTATGTTGGAACATCAAAAAATGTTCAAACAAACCATAGCCTGTCCCAAATTAATTTCACCACTTTGCTATATTTTATTCCCTCTTCCATATTTGTATGTTTTTCTCCACATGAACTGTCTCCATCTATCATAAACACTTGTTTTTTACTATTTCCATATAATTTCTTTCTTTTAGGTTATTGTATCAGAAACATTTTCTACAGTGTATATCATAAAATCATAGAATCGTAAAGTGGTTTGGGTTGGAAGGGACCTTAAAGGTCATCTGTTTCCAACTGCCCTGCTATGGGCAGGCTCACCTTCCACTAGACTAGGTTGCTCAAAGCCCCATCCAACCTGGTCTTGAACACTTTCAGGGATGGGACATCCACACCTTCTCTGGGCAATATGTTCCAGTGCCTCACCACCCTCACAGTGAAGAATTTCTTCCTTATATCTAAGGTAAATGTACCCTCTTTCAGCTTAAAGTCATTACCCCTTGTCCTGTCACTACATGCCCTTCTAAAAAGCCCCTCTCCAGCTTTCTTGTAGGCCTCATTAGGTACTGCAAGGCTGCTACAAGGTCTCCCTGGAGCCTTCTTTCCTTCAGGTTGAACAACCAAAACTCTCTCAGCCTCTTTTCATAGGAGAGGTTCTCCAGCCCTCTGATCATCTTTGTGACCCTCCTCTGGACTCAGTCCAACAGGTCCATGTCCTTCTCAAGTAGGTGACCCCACACCTGAATGCAATACTCTAGATAGAGTCTCACAAGAGCAGAGTAGAGGGGGAGAATCACCTCCCTTGACCTGCTGGTCATGCTTCTTTTGATACAGCCTAGGATAGAGTTTGCTTTCTGGGCTGCGAGTGCATATTGCCAGGTCACATTGAGCTTCTCATCAACCAACACCCCAAGTCTTTCTCCTCAGAGCTGCTTTCAATCCATTCTCCGTCCAGCCTATATTTGTGCTTGGGATTGCCCTGACCCATGTGCAGAACCTTGCATTTGGACTTGTTGAACTCTGTGAGATCTCACAGACCTACCTCTCAAGTCTGTCAAAGTCCCTCTGGATTGCATCCCTTCTCTCCAACATATTGACTACATCACTCAGCTTGGTGTCGTCAGCAAACTTGCCAAGGGTGCACTCAATCTCATTGTCCATGTCTCTGACAAAGATTTTAAACAGTGCTAGTCCCAATACCAATCCCTGAGAAGCACCACTCATCATTGGTCTCCCCTTGGGCATCTGAGCCATTGACTGCAACCCTTGGAGTGCAACCACCTAGCCAATTCCTTATCCACTGAGTGGTCTATCTGTCAATTCCACGTCTCTCCAATTTAGAGAGAGGGATGTTGTGTGGGACAACGTCAAAGTCTTTGCACAGTTCCAGGTAAATGATGTCAGTTGCTTTTCCCTTATCAACCAAAGCTCTAAACCCACCATAGCAGGCCACCACATTTTTCAGGCACGATTTGCCCTTAGTGAAGCCATGTTATCTGTCATCAGTCATCTCATTTTCCTTGTGCCTCAGCATAGTTTCAAGGAGCATCTGTTCCATGATCTTGTTGGGCACAGAGATGAGACTGACTGGCCCAGGTCTTACTTTTTTGCCTTTTTAAAAATAGAGGTTAGGTTTCACCTGTTCTTGTCAGTGGGAACTTCAGAAGGCTGCCATGATTTCTCAGTTATGATAGATAGCGGCTTAGCAACTTCATCGACCAGTTCCCTCAGAAGCCCCAGATGCATCTCATCTGGTCCCATGGACTTGAACATGTTCATGTTCCTTAGATGGTTTAAACCTGATGTTCTCCTACAGTGGGAGGTTTTTCGTTTTCACAGTCCCTGCCTTTGCCTTCTGCAAATCAGGCCTTGTGGCTAGAGCGCTTGCTGGTGAAGAATGATGTAAAAAAGTCATTGAGTGCCTCAGCCTTTTCCATGTCCTGGGTAACTGGATATCCCTTTTCCTTCTGGAGAAGATCCCTCATTTTCTCTATTTTTCCTTTTATCACTGACATACCTATAGAAACTTCTCTTGTTGCCCTTCATGTCTCTGGTCAGATATAATTCTATCAGGGCTTTAGATGCGTATATGCATATGTATGATTGAAACGTGTTTAAGGTGCTTTGTCAGGTGTTCCAAACACATTTTTTCTTCACAAAATATTTTTTTTTAATTAAAAAAAATCTGAATTAAAAGGACAGCTTGTCACATCTTTATGTTGCCGTATTTTTAAAGAACAAAGTTATGTAAAAGTTATAAAAATGAGGAAGCAATGTGTAAAATATGATAGCTAAGGAATGCAGGCAGTTGACAAAGGTAGCTAAACAAATATCAGAGAAGAAATATGGCTAAAAGACACAGGTATGAGATATACGTACTTTTTTTCTGATGTATATACATCGGAACCACACCTAGTGACTTTTATTTATGGTGTAATGACTGATACTAAACAGAGATGACAAAATTGTGTATCATGATGTAAAAGAGGCAGAAGTATTTAATAAATATTTATGTTCTGCATCAGCAGGAAAACAACAACAAAAACCCCTCAGAACAAAACAAAACTACAAGTATCAGATTTTATAATGATCGTTAGATGTATTACAAAAAGTATTAAAGATATAATGAAGTTAAGCATTTATTAAAACACAGAACTAGAACACTTGAATCTAAGAACTTTCATGGAATTATCTAAAAATGTCCATGAGCTGTTTAAAATTGATATTTTCAAAAAGGAACAATGGAAAACTCATGGAGGATTTGAAAACAGCTGAAACGCTGTACTCGTGTTTCAAAAGGTTATACCAGAGGAAATTAAAGGACAGCTAGGCTGATATCAGTCTCAGTCAGTTATCAAAAAGCTGACTTGGATGCAATCAGTAAATAATTAAGAGTCAGTAACATTCAAAATTAATGTCAGCCAATGTGATTTAATGGAAAATAAGCCTTGTTATACAAACTGTTTAGTGTTTTTTATGAGATTACAAGCTCAGTTGATAAAGGTCAATTTGCTGAATAAAATATTCAGACTTCTGTAGAATACTTGGCTTCACATCATGTGACTTTCTGGTTTTAAAAAGAGCTATTAGAAAAGGAAGGTATCCATATTTAATGTACATCTAATCGTCTTTAGTACTAGGTTGCAATAAGGAACTGTAGATGATAGATTATTGGTCTCTATGGATGGAAGTTCCTGTGATTTCATACATGAATGTATCTCAGCCCAAGATTGTCCACTGTTTAGATTGGTAGTTTAGAGGAAAATATAAATGAACGGTGAATAAAATTACTGAAAATACCAGAATCGGTAAAGTGGCAATAAATACATAAAGAGCTAATTCAGGCAAATGCATTAAGGTAAGACAAATTTTTTAGTAGAATGAAGTACATTTTAACACATCACTTTTTAACAAGAAGGGGTGGAAGATTGTCTCAGAATAAACGTCAGATCACACCAGCAGTATTTGAGCTGATCCAACAACTAGTCGCTTATCCAGGTTTGTCTCTCCACAGACTTCAAAAAACAGCAGAGTTTTGCTTTCTCCTTTACTTGTGCACTGGAAAGTGAAGTTGTTTTCTTCTCCTGCTTCCTCCAAGAAGAATAATGGAAGACAAATAAATAGTAGAGAGTACAGCTGTCAAGTTCGAGAGATGACCTTTACACTTCTATGGTATTTGCCACCTACAACCCTGCCTTCCCCACTGCCGCTGGCTACAGCTAACATGATCCTCCCAAGTTTTCACTCTAATCCTTATTTCCAGTTTGGCCCTTTGTACCTCCCTCTTTCATCCTCCTAGATGTCAAAAACTCCATTTTGTCTTTGCATGTGAGAAACTTTGAGTCAGTACTTTTCCCAAAGATAAACAACAGAATTTGATTACCCACGTGCTATTCAGAAATCAAACTTCACCACTGACCATGAAAGGAAAAAAGTAGAACTATTTCTGCACTGCTATATGATACTAATAAAGCTATTATTTGAATGCTATGACAAGTTCTGGTGTCTGGACTTCAGAAAAGATGTGGACAATTTTAGAAGGGTTTGAAAATCATTACTGGAATTAGGGAGGCTGAGGAAAATGCCTCATGTGGAGAAACTGCATGGAGAAAGCTCCATGTACTGAATTTCTTTAAGGACTGCATCACAATCTACAAGTGCCTGATTTAGAAACTTTGTGACATTAGGGATAATGAGATGCAGTGGTTTGAAGGCAAAGTTAGGTAAATTAGATTACATATAAAGGTCATTTCAGAGATCTTAACAGAACAACTTCCCTAGTAAAGCAATGACTTCTATATTGCTTTTAGTTTCAAAATTAAACTATTAAAAAAAAAAAACATCAAAGAGAAGTTAGCAACACAGTCTCTAAGTATGTTTCTCTGGTCAGTATTACATGAAACAAATCAGATGATGGTGTTAAAATTTTAGCAATTTTCTATATACAGCCTTTAATCTCTTTTGTATGCCTGGCACTTTTTAGCTAATGGCTAAGAACATTGAGACAGGCACTTGGCAAAGTAGCTACACACCTACAACGCATTTTCTGTGGAATTTGGAAACTCAGATGAAGAAATTTTCCAGAAACGTGCCGCTGAATTGATAAGGAGACTTACTTAAAGTCAAGTCTTCCTACTTGTAACATAATGTCCTTGGCAGAGCTTAATATTTACATGCTTATATCCTGCATAAGGTCAGGAGATGTTACGGAAATCAGCCATTTTTGACAAAGGGCTGTTACATATGTGCCATAGCTTTAGCATCCATAGTAAATCTGGACAGTTGGTCTAGGCTACCCATGCTGATTTCAGAATACGAGCTTTCTTAGCTGTATACTGCACCATACTGGGTAATGCTTTGGTGTGGTCTTGATGATTTGTAATGCAGCATTTAATCTCAGAGACAGTTGCCAGAGCAAAATACATTTGTTCCTTGAACTTCTGGCTAGATAGAGACTAGAGAAGCACCAATAAATTACAAGGGTGGCTTGGGTTATTTTCATCACTCAGATGAAACTTCTCTTCACAGAATCACAGAATCACAGAATGTTAGGGATTGGAAGGGACCTCGAAAGATCATCTAGTCCAATCCCCCTGCCAGAGCAGGAACACCTAGGTGAGGTTACACAGGAAGGCGTCCAGGCGGGTTTTGAATGTCTCCAGAGAAGGAGAATCCACAACCTCCCTGGGCAGCCTGTTCCAGTGTTCCGTCACCCTCACTGAGAAGAAGTTTCTTCTCAAATTTAAGTGGAACCTCTTGTGATCCAGCTTGAACCCATTACCCCTTGTCTTACTGTTGGTTGTCACCGAGAAGAGCCTGGCTCCATCCTCGTGACACCCACCCTTTATATATTTATAAACATTGATGAGGTCACCCCTCAGTCTCCTCTTCTCCAAGCTAAAGAGACCCAGCTCCCTCAGCCTTTCCTCGTAAGGGAGATGCTCCACTCCCTTCATCATCTTTGTGGCCCTGCGCTGGACTCTCTCCAGCAGTTCCCTGTCCTTCTTGAACTGAGGGGCCCAGAACTGGACACAATATTCCAGATGAGGTCTCACCAGGGCAGAGTAGAGGGGAAGGAGAACCTCTCTCGACCTACTAACCACCCCGCTTCTAATACACCCCAGGATGCCATTGGCCTTCTTGGCCACAAGGGCACAGTGCTGGCTCATGGTCATCCTGCTGTCCACCAGGACCCCCAGGTCCCTTTCCCCTACACTGCTCTCTAATAGGTCATTCCCCAACCTGTACTGGAACCTGGGGTTGTTCCTGCCCAGATGCAAGACTCTACATTTTCCCTTGTTATATTTCATTAAATTTTTCCCCGCCCAACTCTCTAGCCTGTCCAGATCTCGCTGGATGGCAGCACAGCCCTCTGGCGTGTCAGCCACTCCTCCCAGCTTGGTGTCATCAGCAAACTTGCTGATAGTGCGCTCAATTCCCTCATCCAAGTCATTGATGAATATATTGAACAGTATTGGTCCCAGAACTGACCCTTGAGGCACTCCACTAGATACAGGCCTCCAACCAGACTCTGCCCCATTGACCACGACTCTCTGGCTTCTCTCCTTCAGCCAGTTTGCAGTCCACCTCACTACCCGATCATCCAGTCCACACTTCCTCAGTATTGCCGTGAGGATGCTGTGGGAGACGGTGTCAAATGCTTTGCTGAAGTCAAGGTAGACCACATCCACCGCTCTGCCATCATCAGTCCACCTTGTTACGTCTTCATAAAAGGCTATGAGGTTGGTCAAACATGACTTCCCCTTGGTGAAGCCATGTTGACTTTCCCTGATGACCCTCTTATCCTTGATATGTCTTAAGATGGCACCAAGGATAAGGTGTTCCATCACTTTCCCAGGGATGGAGGTGAGGCTGACCTGTCTATAGTTGCCCGGGTCCTCCTTCTTGCCCTTTTTGAAGACCGGAGTGACATTTGCTTTCCTCCAGTCCTCAGGCACCTCTCCCGTTTCCCAAGACTTGGCAAAGATGGTGGAGAGCGGTCCAGCAATGACTTCAGCCAGCTCCCTCAGCACCTGCGGGTGCATCCCGTCTGGACCCATGGATTTATGGATGTCCAGATTGCTTAACTGGTCCCTAACCCAGTCCTCATCAACTGAGGCAAACTCCTCCATTGCCCTGCCTTCCTCTGGGGCCTCAGGGGTACGGGGCTCCTCGGACAGCCTCCGGCAGAGTAGACAGAGACAAAGAAGGCATTCAGTAACTCTGCCTTCTCTGTATCTTCTGTCACCAGGGCACCCACCCTGTTCATTAGTGGGCCTACATTGCCTCTGGTGTTAGTTTTATCTGCCATGTATTTGAAGAAGCTCTTCCTGTTGTCCTTGACCCCTCTCGCCAGGTTTAACTCTAAGGAGGCCTTAGCTTTCCTAGTTGCCTCCCTACATCCTCTGACAACAGCCTTATATTCTTCCCAGTTCTTCTTCTCTTATTTTGCATGAAACTGTATAGGGCTCCTGTTGGGTTCCTAACAAGATGTTTAAAATTATGCAAATCAGAAACTATTTGAAAATTCTTGTTTAGTGTGCATGGAGTCTCATCCACTGAGAAACATTTGACCATCAGAGTTGAGTTGTTTTGGTCAGTGATCCTTCTGTCACAATTATTAAGACTCATGAACTACTATTTCTGTGTTTTATCTATGGCTCCTGTAGTAGTGCTTTTTGGCTTCATTTGGGATTTACACATACGCAGGTCCTATTTATTCTTTAATTTAATGTAGGCCTCTAGTTAAGATACTCCATCTATGCAGTACATTTTTATGTCACGTTTGAAGTGAGAAAAATATTTCTGGCATGACACATGATTTGTATACAGCAATTTTAGGTTTCTGGAATTCTGTCGAGATATATTTAAGTACTTGAACATCTATACAGAGAATTTTGATCTGCTTTTCTCCATTTTAACAGTTACAACCTTTATTATTATTATTATTGGTATGCTACCATATGCATACTTGAAATACATTTTGAGAAGGGTTTATTTGTACTAAGAGATCTGTCAGGGACCGTGTATACTCCCTTCTATTTGCCAGGTTTACCTTTTTAAAGATATGAAAGGCCATTGCATCTATTCACTTTGCTTCTGCTCACAATACTAATCGGATACTAAATGTATACCTAGAAATCTTAATCTAAGATTAACCGTGAGCATGCTTATTTTTTTACCTGTAATTTTCAGTTTTTCAGGGGGATACAGTGCTACAAAAATGAACGCTTACCTGTCACCAGAACTGCAAAATATTTATCCTGTTCAAGAAAAGAATCACACAATTCTCCTGACAAGAACCGTTAAATAAGTGATAGAAGCAATACACATAAAGGTGGGTGAAATCTGCACTAAGAAAGGTAGGCCACCCTTCTGACATTTGAGTTTCTCTTTTATTGCCCATTTTTATCACTTGTTTAAATGTGAAATTTAAAAGAACATTACATAAAACTCAGTGTGTTACCACGATTATTTGAAAAAGCATTCTGATCTCAGTTTATTATGAAGGTAATTAGCAGCAAATGGAGAAAACATGAAAAAGAGGAGACAAGGGAGAAAGATTGTGCCATGTGGGGCCATGGGTTAAAGGAAGTACCTCATTCTTACATATCATGAAGAAAACTAAAACGTTGAAAGTAACATTTTGCCAACTTTTGGTGCTGACTCAAACAAATTATTGAGAGGCAAACTGGAGTACGAGTAATGACAAAGTGAGAAGGAAACAGAAAAAGTAATGAAAACTAGACTGTACAGTTTGCAAATGAAAGAAAGGGGTATGAGACCAAAACAAAGTGAGACATGTTCAGAATCAGTGACATGGTTTTTGGGTGGGGGTAGATGAATAGATAGAATGTTACAGGCTGAAAGCAATATTTCAATTAAAAATTGTTAATTAACTTGAGCATTGTTATAATTACATAGATGTTCATGTGTTAATAACAAATAATTATAGGTACTACAAATATTTATAATACTTTATTATTGTTATACAACTTGACAACAGCACTGAAAAGTCTTAAATTAATGCATGCATCACCAAGAAAGTATTAAGACTATCTTGAATAACACTTGGAAGAACACCAGTAATATATCGTTTCTTAAAAGAATATAAACTTGCATTTGAAGAAAAACATATCTTGGAAGGTCATTCACAGAATAACAGGTTGTCTGAGAAAATAGGATTCAAAGATGTGCAGTTTATCTGTGAGCAGATGGTCACATGATGAGCAGGTTAAGAAAATATCCATTGATGTATTATCAAATTAAAGAGAATGGAAAGCCGCTCATTGCAATCAAGTTCACATAATCAAAGTTTGTGGAGAATAATCAAAATTGGCCATAACTGTTTGCATAGTGGGAAGAAGCATATAGGATCTACATTTTACTTTTCTGAACATATAATAACACAAATTAAAGGACTGTATTTAAGTGACAAGTTAAGCTTCAGTTCAGTGTGTGTTTCAGAGTAGTTAAAAAGGAGGTTTGTAGTTGTGTCTTTCCAGGAGAATAAGTGAATTCATGAGCTAGAGAGTAAAAAAGAGGTCCTTCCGTCTCTGCTTTGGGGTTTTTCTTATGGCACCTAATGACTTCTATTTTTTGTTACTAAATTCATTTCTCAGGTTTGTTTGCTTGTAGGTAACTGCAAATTTGTGACTAAAGAGTAAACATACTATGGCATAGACTGTTCTAATTCTTTCTTTATTCACATTCCCAAAGATATGACCACTGACTCCTTTTCTCTTCTTCCAAATTTCCAGCAAGACCCTAGAAAGAGTTTATGAGTGCTCACTAGAGTGCAATGATTCAAACCACGAACATGAAAAGCAGCCAGGAAGGCCTAAAACTGAGAATGATGATGAAAGGGGGGACTAATTTAGTTGAAAGTGTGATATAATATATGAGAAAAGAAAAAATGTTCTTGCTGGTATCAATATATTGGTTAGATAAACAGAGACATTTGGAGACATAAAACCAGAGAACTGACAGTCATGGAAATGTAAATATTGAAAATGACCAGGAGGACCAGAAAGAAACAGTGAGATTAAACTGTTAATTAAACATAGGATAACAGTTTGCAAAATACTGCTTCAAAGAGTATAAGAAAAAGGATATTTTTTGTAGGTGCAAAGAGTACTAAGGAAAAAGAATAAAACTGCATTTTCTGAAAACTGTGCAAGACGTGTCCAGTTATAAAGCTGTGTCAGATATTTAACAGTGCAGCTCTTACTGCTTAAAACATTTAAAACAAGACTGAATAACATATTTTGAAATAATATTGTATGAGAAAGAGGATGAACTATTAGACCTTACCCTTTTAAGATCTCTCTATAATTTCTGTACTTTATCTTAAGCCATTTAATTAGTTATGAAATCATTAATCAATAAGCCTTTTTCTATCAGCTCAAAAATGAGAGCTTCAGAAACAATTATTACAAAAATACTACTTATATATATAACATTCATAAAATCTTTATTTCTGTTTTAATAGAAGTTACCACACTCTTTTCTTAAGTCTTTCCTCAGATTTCATTTTTCTGAACTAAAAAAAGTTCTTAACATTCATTGGGGAATAGTATCAGGTCAATATTACAACTACAGGAGTTTCTATTGGACTTTGTGTGGATTGTGGCCATTGGTGTTATCTTTTTTATTTTACATGAAGTAAAATCTTAGTTGTGAAATAAGGATCAGAGAGTCTGCTGTTCTTTAGACAACCAGCTACAGCAGAAAAGGCTTTCTTAGTGTAATTAACCTCATACTTGTTTTTCTTTAAGAATCACTGGCACTAGAATGGTTATGATAGGATATATTCACATGGCTGACCTAAATGACAATATAAGAAATGTCTTTTAGAACATGAAGTAACGGTGCATGAACAGCGGTTAATTTTGTACAGGAATCCATTTGCATTGCAAACACTGGTTTGGGGCAAGGAAAAGGAAGATTACTAAAGACATGGTATAGACAGGACGACATTGACTAGTGTTACTGAAACAACCGATGTTAAGAAGAGATAAAATTGTTGAAGTGAGTTATTTAATATTATTGTTTTTCTTGAGAGGGACATCTGAATTCCGAAGAAACTGACGTCTCCGATATATTATAAACAGACAACTTTAATGGTAAAGTTAGTCCTATACATTCGTGATTTTAAACTTCATACTGTTTGCTTTTGCACAACAATAACTTCAAAATTGGCTTTTCAGAATGTTTAAGAGCAATCATTTCCAGCAATGACAACCACTACTAAGTTGTCATTTTATCCCACTGACCTAATCATAAAAATAGTGTAGCAGAATACATTTAAAGAGTTAATCTATATGATCCTGATTTAACAAATACTGACACTTATGCCTAAACCTATTCCTATTTTTCTATACTAAAGGAAGACTTTAGCTTGAAAGAAGAGGTTAAATTTCATTTAATCATATAGTGAAAAACAGGTGCTCTGCTGAATATCAATTCTAAACAAACATCTTCTTGAAAAGAAAAAACAATTATACCAGTTGTATGAATATACGCTTAGTTTTCTTAACATTTTTAAATAATATTTCTTACCCTTTATTTTAATCAAAATGTTCTATTGTCATAGAGTTCAAGCAGCATAACTGGTGAGAGAAACATTAAAACAAGAATCTGAAGGCACTAGTCTTTTTTTATTTTTTTTTTTTCCCCCTTTTGAGAGTAGGTGCCGAATTAGATGTTTACATTCCAAGAGGAGCCTTAGCCTGTTCTAGAAGTTATTAATGACTCTGGCTGGATTAAAGATCTTTTGATGTGTCCTGCATGGGGATTTGATATTCACCTGCTAAATTAAAGAGGATTTGAAAACTGAGGTTTGGATTGGGAAATGTGAAGATATTATTGTTCATATAAGAAATTTTTTGGTGGAGTTCTGCAGATAAAGAGTAAGCTTTCTGAAATATTCCTGATAAACAACTAATTCCTGCACAATATTTATATGAACGGGTATAGCAGAAAAGGTTGTACATTACTTGATAACACTCTCTCTCTTTGCACTGCTTTGACTGACAGTGATGTCAATTCAACAACAGTGTGTTTTCCTCTAGAGGAGACATTCAATTTTCAGCAGACTTTGCCAATAAAGTCAAAAGTTAGAAGCTTTGAATCAGGGACACCACCAGGATAAAAAACCTTGGTTCTTCAGCTACAAGGAAAACACTGCATAACAGTTTCAAATTAGCTTTTTTATAAAATGACGACATCAGAATTATAGTGGACCAGCATCTGTGTAAATCAGGCTTTCCGGAGTTGAAATGTCAGTTTATTCTTCTGAATCAATTTTGATCCTGAAATAAGTAGGCACCTTTCCAGTCAAACTTACTGAGAATGACAGCCCTGGTCTATGATTAGGCACATGGGTCAACATTCTTTGTAGCAAATATAACTGAGACACCTAAAACAGAGAAAGTCCAGTTGCTGTGCACTTCCTAAAACACTAATAGCGCGAGAGATGGCACCCTTCAATAGGCATTTTGTGAGGGTGCCTGCACACTCACTCTTGACAGATAGCCTGGATGACAAATAAATAGAATGTAAGTGAACACAGTGTGTATGGAAATTGAACTTAGACAAAACTGGCTGGAGGGTGTTTGCACTAAAACCAGTAATGTTAAGGACCTGACCCCCGCCCAAACAGGGCAGCCCAGCCTCGTGATGGGGCACTGGGAAGAGCCTGTACCCAGCACTGGGATGTCGTCATAGGGCCAGCACCCAGGGCCACCTTGCTGTTGGATGCGAGGGGTCTTGTGGGAGGCTTCCTCACACAGAGCTGGAGGGTTCACATCTCCCACAGGGCGCGAGAAAGTGGGGAATCGCATTGCTGGGGAGTGGTGTCAGTGACCTCCAGACGGGGAGCAGAGGAACTATGGGGGGATATTAAAATTTTCTAAGGTTTACTTGTGGAAGCGTGTTTAGAAATTTGTAGACTCATTAACATTTTGTAAGTGTCTAGCATTGTTGTTTAACTGTTGAATTACTGATATTGATCCTGAATTTGTACCTCACAGATTGCTGGTTAATTACGTGTCATTAATAAATCACTAAACTCTTTTGATCTTAATTTAGTTTAAACTATTTAAACTGAGCAGTTTTTCCCTGCAACACAATTCAGTGCATCTAAAACTTGAATTATCTCCTGAAGTTGCTGTTCCTCTCCATTAGCAATAACATTTGACTGTTGTAGCTTAGAAGCCTTAGAAAAAAGATTGAACTATACCTGAGTTATTGTGACTAGCAACATGGAATATGAATAGATGTCAGCATGTCTGAGAGTTAAGCTGCAAATCTTCATCCACGTAGTAAAGAAATTATCACAACTGGAACTGCAGTCACTGGGGCAGGGACATTTAAATGAGATAAACTGTTTTTTTAAAGTCTTTTTCTGGACAGCCATACTGTTTCCCAACAGTAAAAGATGGCTATGAAAATCTCTCAGGCTTTATTGGAGATGCAAAGCAATGATTAGAAAAAAATGTTATAGCGTTCTGCCAAAGTTGTTTAAGTGTGTGGGTTTTTTTGTTTTATTTTCATTTATTATTCTTTTTTCCTCAGAGGTGAAGAAGAGCTGCATGATCATGAAGGAGATGTGCTAACTGGTGGACTTTTTATTGTAAAACAAGGACTACAGATAGGTGTCAACATTGTAAAAGTGCTTCTATTTTACGTAGATCAAGAAAACAAACAGAAGTATTGGGTAGGGCAGGCTATAAAAGGACCCAATAAAAATAATTTCAATTTTCCTGTACAAACTAAATAGATTCGGTCTCAATTAGGGCATGTAGCCAGGCATAGAAGAGGTTCAACGGCCCTACAGAGAAAAAGGTCTGTTAATTATGAAGTCTGGCAAAGGATCTTTGCTTTTAGTTCATCGCAAGCAAATAGCTTTTAGTGCTTCCCCTACTGATTTTTATTTTACACTTTTCATGGTGCTACACGGCCATTTGGATGAAATTAGGATACAAAAATATTTTGTGCAACGGTTTCTTTTTTCCCCCTTAGTCTGGCTATCAACATCTCCTGTAGGAAAGCAACGGGCACGTTGCCCCGAGCTCTACCTGCTGTGCACACAGCCAGCCCTCCTCCCCCTCCGCTGTCACTCCCGCTGGGGCTAACAGCAACCATGTGTCATCCCAGCTCCGCTTAAACTCGTTGATCCTCCTGAGAAGATCTGCCTGTCTCTGCAAATCTGTCAGCTGGTTGCCTCCTACCTTAACTAGCTGACAAGACTTAATACATTTTCTTACCTGTTCATTCTTAATATTCATGTACACTGCATATGCAATAGACACTAAACGCAACTGGTGGCATAGCAGATGGATAAAACAAAAAGTGTATATATTATAGGGGAAAAAATCATGGGGTTTTTTGTACTTTTTTTTTTTTCCCCCTCTAAATAAGAAATACACTTTTTCCATTTTGTTTCCATTCAGGGCTCCTTGGTACATAAACAACATAGCACAGTTTTAGACATAGATTTCTTTGCATTTATTAAATTTTAAAGAGGAACTGTAGCTTTTTATTGCTCACATTTTTCAATAACTATTACATTTCAATTCTGCCAGAAAGTCTGACTTCTGTCTGCCAGTCAGTGTCAACAGCCAATCTCATCAATGTAACTGGACATTTATTTCAGAAAATTAGCTTATGTTCTGGTAAATATTATTGATTATGACAAGTGATACTGTATGATTACTAACTGGGTAACTTCAAACATATGGAAAATCTCATTTCTGATTTCTTTACAATGTGATTATCCATGGGAGCAAGTCATGGTAGAAAATGGTGTAGTGTATAATAGTCATTGAAATATAAAATAATAATTGCTGCTCTAGTGATACCTTGATATGTAATTACACAATACATATTTTAAGAAGTCTCAGATTGCATATCCCCATGGCAGGCAGCTACTTCCATGGGGAGCACTTCATAAATGAAGGAAATTAATGGGCTAAAAGCCAAATTATGACAGAAACTGACAAGAGCAAGGGGAAAATCAGTGTGAAGGATAATATGCCAGGCTTGACTTCTTTCATTATACTTGACCATTACAGGGAGGCTCTCAGGTCACTGAATGATTTGTTCTGCAATACCTGTAACTGTGCACAATAGGCTAAGTGAAAGGCAGTATCCATCATAACTTTGAATTGCCTTGCTTTTGTCAGTTTGTGCTGTGCCTTTAACATTATTTAAGTATACTGTGGGGAGTACTATTATTAAAGCCAGATTGGTACCAAATTACTCATCCTCTCTGCAGACTTAAAATAACTGAAAAAATGCCAGTTGTTTCGTACCTATGCTTATTATCTGAAACTGAGTGCCTAATCCTGCACTTAATTTTGCTGTGTCAATTAATTTGTTTCACAGACATCAACTGCAATATTAAAGGAAGGAACCTGTTCAAAAAGACATGAGGAAAATATTGAGCAGCAAATCATACTTTTTTGTGAATGATCTCATCCCTGTCCTTCTTTTGCTATAATTAAAATAATTATTATACAGATAAAATGGTTTTGTGGTTCAGGACTTTGAAGAATGATGATGCAAAGATTGGCAGATAAATGTACGATGTGACAGTGTCATCTTTAGGGCGTGGGGGCAAAAAGCTTAAACTAATATTAAGTTATAATGGAGTAAGAAAGTCTAAAATTTGGTCAAATGTCCAGATCCATCGAAGACATTGAATGTTGGAGCACTTTTTTGGCAGTGGTTTCCTAGTTGGTTTCATAAGTGCACGGACAGTGCTTCCAAATACCATTCAGGGAAATCTGGGGACTTAAGATGGGGTTTAAACACCATAAAAAAATAATAGATATGAAAGTAGTTCTGCTGTCTCCCAGGTGAAAGTCATAAACAATGAACTGTGCCATACATATAGGCTATCTCACTTTCATTGGCTCCAGGACATTGCAATTCAGAGAATTTGGATTTTAAATCCTGCTGGTCTTAAGGCTCTAAGTAGGACACTGTTGAGTCTCAAGGTGTTGTAAAAATGCAAACAGGCAGAAGCTTTAGGTGTCTGAAAGGCTAGATAGCCAGCCTAGTAAGAATTGTGAAGAGCTAATTGATATTTTAATATCAACAGAATCACAGAATGGTTGAGGTTGGAGGGGCTCTCTGGAGGTCATCTGGTTCAGCCCCGCTGCTCAAGCACGGCCACGTACAGCAGGTGCCCAGGACCACGTCCAGACAATTTCTGAGTATCTCCAAAGAAAGAGACTCCACAACCTCCCTGGTAAACCTGTGCCAGTGATCATTCACAGTGAAAAGGTGTTTTCTGATGTTCAGGAGGAACCTCCTATGTTTCAGTTTGTGCCCATTGTCCCTGGTACTGTCACTGCACACCAATGTAAAGAGCCTTGCTTCATCTCTTTTCCACCAGCGTGTACCCATTCTTCAGGGTTAATCCTTCCTAGGTGCAGGACTTGCCATTTCCTTCCAGTGAACTGCATGAGAATTCTGTTGGCTTTCCATATTAAATGAAAGCAGTTAAATTTTGCTTCATCATAGATAACTAACTTCAGGCAACTCAGATGAAAGTTTAGATTAGAAGGAAATAACCATGGTTCCCTACAAAATCAATGGCAGTACCTACTTATCTCCAGTATGTGTAGAGAAAGTTTATCATGATCTGAACATGTTGGCGTATAAACATAGTTTATAGGATTCTAAACCAGGGACTGTTTAGGAGATCCTTTACATGCAGCTTAGAATTTTATTATTCCAGAGTGCAACAGTCTTCAGAAGACAGAATAAAATCATTCAGAGAACTTAATGTTGCAGCCATGTCTTTCTTCTGAGTTTCACTTGCTGTGTTTCTGTGTTAATACCCCAATATCTCTGGTGAGCATCAGTCTTATTTCACATTGGTTTACATAATCAATTGTTCTGGGTACAGAAAACTAAGCAAATAAAAAATTGACAAACCAATTGTGTATTTTTTTTCTTTTCTTTTTGCCTAAGAGAGAGTAGACTTTCCAAACTAGATATTGCAGGAAATGTTGCTAAGAAAATATTAGTACTTGTAGTCTTGTTCATCCATTCAATTCATTATATGGAAAAGTGTGTAAGACACAAATGAAAATTACATAAGTAGTCAACACAACAATGTTGGAGTTGAGTAGCAGCCATGATTGCTGAGAATTAACAGAACAGTGTGATAATACTCTTTGGGACTAATAAAACAAAGCATGACTACTCGGTAGGATTGAGAATGCTAGGAAAGGGTTTGGTAGGTGGAGAAGATTATCTCTCAGAGAACATCTCTACCTGATGTGTTGCAGCACAGCAATTTAGCAGAGGTGCTACAGATATGAGTTATGGCACGCTTCCAGGCTAATATACCTGTTCCTCAATTATTCTGCACCAATATGGTTCTCTCTGCATGACACTGTATTGTGTCATATAAACATATCTTTACATTTAAATCAGAGAAGATACTAGAAAAGAGGCGGTAGGAGAAAGTGCTTCAGCAACGCTAAGGGAGCTTCAGTGTCCTGTGACGATTTGTTTTCACAGAAGTCAACAGCGCATTTCCCGCTGACTTCAGTGGTACACAGTCAGATTGCTGGTGTACAGGTGATTCATAGAAAAAGTACCAATATTAGTAAAATATAGGGCTATATGCATTATAAACGTTGTTTCATCCATCAAAGTCAATTTTGGTTCATAAACTAAATAAAGCTGAAAAGCCTGTAAAAGTAGAACCCCTACGAGTAACTAGATGAAAAGTAAATTAGCTACTTGTCATTCCTGTCATTCCTGTCTCTGTGACCACTAATTATATACGTAAGTCCTCTTTCAACAACTGCCCTCTTATAACTTCACCCAGGGAACATGCATGAAAAATATAAACTACAAGCTTGTAGCAGTGGAAATGTAATTTTAGTTTATTTCTTTGCAGAATTATGGAAGTGTAGATAGCTTGTTTCGATACCAGGAAATCAATTCAGCTCTTTTGCTGTGAAAAACTACCAGTTTTTGCTTAGCAAGTACTTGTGAATTTGATTTATTGTGATTTTTTTCTATTTCACAGCAAAGTAGCTTTTTTTTTATATATATATATATATATATATGAAGTGGCAAGTTTCCAAGTCTAAAAACTGCCTTTCATTTGTATGGAAAACAAGAAAACACTTGAGGTGAAACCCAAAGTAGAGATCCTTTTTTTCCACACTACAATTGAAATCTTTTTTTACACTAATGTCATTCATATACCTTAATCACTTTTCATTTCTTTTTTTTTTTAAATATATTAATTTATTTTTTTCCTTACTATTTTAATATTTCTTACAAATGTGTTAATGGCAAATTCTTGTAAAGAAACACCATATCCCTGTGTAACTTTAATGGCAGGATATCTGCCCAGGGAAAACACATGAAAAGACTAGCAATTTGGTTGTTGATCACATAATTCCTGATATCTATGGTTAACATAAAACACTAGAATAATATTGAAATTAATGGGATGACTTCCATTTAGGCCACTTTGCCTAGTTTATTAACTGTAATGCATTAGCAACATATTGCCAGAATTGACTTAGTAGACACAATAAGTGGTGAAACTGTAAATACTGAGAATAAGTAACATCAGAAGCATAACTGAGACTCTAGAAATAACAGCTTAATTTTAATGGAATACAGCCCATAATATATAAGACAGTAAGCACATCACATATAAAGTGTAGAAAAAGACATATCTGTTCATATTAGGTATAGTTTAACTTTTGACACTGTTACCTTTCTTCAATCATTGTAAATTAGATTGGGCACAAGATGGATATTAACTTAAGAATATTTCCTTTTCAAATGCAATCCTTTCAGTGAGCTTTTTACTATACACATTAAGTTTACCATATTGTCAGTTTTATACTTTATATCATTTTTCATTGCCAGTTTTGAATAGTTTTGTTGTTCACTGGATGTCTTACAAGAACTGAATAGCTATTATCAAGTCATAATACATATGTACTTTTGTGTTTTTTGTAATTCTGCAATAGTCTTGAGAGCAAAACTTTCAGGTTATGCAGTTTTCATGACCTGGTTCCAGAAAAAAAAAAGTCTAAAATATCTGCATAGCTCATTCTGGTTAAATATTTATATGAGAATTTATAACAAATAGTCATCTAAAATCCTGTGATATTAACTGACAGAGAAATAAATTTTATTTTTAGCTATGTATAAATTCTAAGCACAAATATATTTGTCATTAGTTGTACGTGTAAGGTAATATTCCTTATTATTTTCTGAGTTAACTCTTAACTATCCTGTAACAAGATGTGACTTCCAGTGCAACTAAGATCTATATGCTTCTATGTGAAAGCTAAGAAAAATAAGTAGAAGCAAATTCTGATGAGGCTTTAGAATGACTTTTTTTGAGGGAAAGAACAAGTCACCATATATTATAAAAGTTTTCTAGTATGATAAATTTTTATGCCCATTTAAAAACGACATTACAAGGACTCATATACCTTGGTGAGCTACGTTCATGGGCTTTTCCAGCTCTTGTAACCCACTTCTATGTTCTTTTCATAAAATCTTGGCTTTTTTTTTTTTTTAAATCTTAAACAACATCCTTCTTGGCATTTAAATTACAAGTGATTTTTGTTCCTGTTTACTGAAAGAAGACAAAAGGAGAACATTAAACACATATTGTTTGCTGCCCTCTTGCTATACGTTAGTTTGTATTTTCAATAATGAGTGTATAAAAACATGTCGTGAGGATCAGATGGTACAGGGGTTGCAGAAAAGAAAGACCTCAAAAACTACAGAACAGAGCAACAGGGTGTCTATCCCAAGTCTATGCACATAGATAGGGAAGTACCTTATGGGTAATCATGGGAAGATGATTCTCCTAGGGATTCCCTTATAGGAAGAGCAGTATGGGGGAAGCTCTGCTATCTGTTTGTGGGAAATAAGAACACCTGGGAGCCTCTCTGAAGCATCTGCACACTAATGCATGCAGCACAGGGAAGAAGCAGGAGAAATTAGAGTTCATCTTACAGTTCCAGGGCAACCATCTCATTGGGATCATGGAGATGTGGTAAGGCAGCTCACACAACTGGAAGACTGCAAAAGCTGGATACAGACTCTGTGCAAGGATGAGCACTGTGAGACATGCTTTAGTGAGTGTCTGTTACAGACTGCCTGATTCAGGAAGAAGATGACAAACTGACTGTTCTTCAGACAAAGGATAGAAGGCAACCTTCACAGGCCCTTGCCCTTATGGGGGACTTCAGTCACATCAGCATCCATTGGAGGATCAACACAGCAGAGCACAAGAAATCCAGAGGAGTTCTGGTGTGCATTCATGACAGATTCCTGACCCAGGTAGTCAAGATGTCAGCAAGGGAAGATTCTGTGCTGGACCTCAAAGTTACAAACAGGAAACATCTTGTCTGAGGTGCAAAGGCCAGGGACAGCTTTGGCTGCAGTGATCATGAAATGGTGAAGTTCAAGATCCTGTATGGAAGAAACCAGGCAAAAAGCAGGATCACAACTTTTGACTTCAGGAGAGCAGACACTAGTCTTCTCAGGGACTTTCTCAGAAGAATTCCATGAGCAACCACTTTGGAGAGAAGAATTGTTCAGAAGAGCTGGCTGATTTTCAAGACTCATCTTCTCCAAGCTCAAGAATGGTCAATCTTGATGAGCACAAAATCAAACAAAGGCAACAGGAGACCTGCATGGATGAACAACGAGACCCTTAATAAACTCAGCCATAAAAAGGAAGCCCACAAGAGGTGGAAGAAAAATCGATTGACCTAAAAAGAATATACAGACACTATCTGAGCAATGTAAGAAAGAGATTACGAAAGCTAAAGCCCACCTGGAAGCTGGTGAGGTACATCAAGGGCAACAAGAACTGCTTCTACAGGTACATCAACTGCAAAAGGAAGATAAGGAAAAATATGGGCCTGCTGCTTAATAGGGCCTGGTGACAAAATACACAGAAAAGGCCAAAGTACCCAGCGCCTTTTTGCCTTCGTCTTTACTATTAAGATCTGCCTTTCACAATACCATGCCCCCAAGACTGCTGGGAAAGTGTAGTACAAAAGATTTACCCTTGGATGAGGAGGATCAAGTTAGGGAAAAATGTTTTCTAGTTTCGGTTAAAACGTGCCTCTTTTATTCTAACAAATATATGCCTTCCTTTTTTTTTCTTATGTACCGTTAAAACTTTAATAAATGATTTTGTTGTCTGAGGGGAAAGAAAAAGCTTCAGTTCCTAAAGCCTCTAACAGTTTCAGGCATCAGTTTCTTTCCTAGACATGTCAAAGCAAACATATATGTACAATGATTTCTTCTCTCATTAAATTTTTTAAAGTTACTGGCTTTGTTGAGTTACAATATCTATTTATAAATGATGTATAGAAGGAAATATCTTTTCCTATGTGCAGCACACACTGAGAATG
This sequence comes from Caloenas nicobarica, assembly GCF_036013445.1. NCBI lineage: Eukaryota > Metazoa > Chordata > Aves > Columbiformes > Columbidae > Caloenas > Caloenas nicobarica. The sequence continues at coordinate 180,632,750 of NC_088245.1, forward strand.
CAGTGGTTTTCACTCATTTATTATATGCTATTTGCTGTAATTTTAGATGCAGTAACAGACATTCATCAAGGTAAGAGATAATAGAAAACAATTGTTTGCTTGTTTGTTCGTTTTAACTTTTAAGAAGTAGATTGTCTTTTATTGATTAAATCAATATTTTTTCTTCTTTTGCTGATCTCTAGGTTCTTTGTTTGTCATTGTTTTGGGTTTGTTTGGTTTTTTTTTTTTGGACTGGCTAAAACTTTGACAAAAGTAAAGACTGATCAGTGAGACCACTATAGTAATGATTCAATCCTAATAGGATTCAAAGGATTCAAAAGTGTGGTGTTTTTACAACCTGAATTTCAGGACCCAAGTTCTTAGGGTGCGGAAGGGATAATACAAACAAAATATATAGAGAGAATGAAAGGCTTCCTTTTTACTGGATTCAGTCAAACAAATTGTGATCCTGTAAGAATTTGTTGTTGTTGTTGTTTTCTGACTGAAGATAAGTTAATAGTTACCAAACTCTAATTTGTTCAGATGCATGTCAGGCGCAATTCATCCCACCTAAATGTAGAAATCTATGCTGAAAGTATCTTAGCAGACCCCCTTTATCACAAAGAGAAGGTTATTTTTTTAAGCCTTTAGTCATCTGACTGATTTTGAGTTGTCTTATTTAGGATGCAATTAATTTCAACCTAAAAGTATCTATTAGGTAGTTTTAACTGCTACTGTTAGCCTGCTCCACTAACTAAAAATTTACTGACCATAAGTTCCGGGTGTATAGACAACTATAATATAAACACTGAGAGTCAAAAAGTTGTACTTCAATCCCACTTGCAGTCAGATTAATCTTGCCCATTCAGCCAAGAATGAAATTAGGGTGCTAATTTGTTGGAGCTGAATCTAGACATATAGATGACTCTCTGTGCCCCAAAGTAAATATTGCAGCTTCTAAACCACTTTTCAAATGGGTATATGTTTTTCCAGGGAACTTGGAGAGGAACAAGTTTTAAATGTTATTTCTCTAGTCAATAAGGTTTATCATTTAACCCTGGGCTTTTCTTGCTTAGATTTCCAATTTTAGATTGTTTGTAGCAAGAAGTAATGCACTCTTTGATGCTTAGTTTTACCTGCCACATTCTAAGGGAAAGTGAGGATCTTCACACAAGTTCAGCTACGGAACAGAGTTTTCTTTGGATGACTATTATTTTATCTAAAGACTAGCAAAATCTGAGCAGCACAAGTTCTGTTCTTTTGTGTACATAACCCCTAAGAAATATACATGGGAACAACAGAGGAAAATAACGTCTAGATCAAACTGCAAAGCAGAATGGATAGACCAACCAAATTGCCTGGATGGATTTCTGTGCTCCTTTTTAAAAAAAAAAAAAAATAAACAAGTACAGTATACAGTATAGAAAGTATTATCACTGAGATAGACATGAATTTGGGATTTATAGCATGCCTGAAAAATGGGTACATGTAAATTTCAAGACAGAAAGATGCATGCTAGCTGAAAGAAATTCAATTGCATGTCTTGATGCAGTGGAAGTTGATAAGTTTTTCCTCATTATCTTTGGTAAAAGCAAGCCAATGCTTTGAGAATGGTTGAGGGTGGATTACAAAGAGGTGAAACATTGAAAAAATTAAAAAATATATATATTTTAATTGCAGGGAAGCATCAACAAAGTTGTCTGTGTCTTCAGGAGAAAAAATAAATAGTTTTAAAAGTTGATCCAAACACTCGTCTTTGTTGGCAACTTTGCAACAGCAGTAGTTCACGACCTTGTGACCAGAGGGGTTAACTGTTTTCATCCCTCCATTGTCAATTTCCCTGTACAACAGCCTGTTCACTTGTGATTTGTTCAGTTTGATGGTGTGAGCACTCGGTGCTTTGATCCACCATGCTGTTATAACAAACCATGTTGACACTGGCTGAACTCCAGACCACATATTCTTTAAAGGTGTTGGAAACATTAGCTTTAACCTTATATTTCCTATCCCTTTTCTAAGTCCTGTACTGGTGGTGACTCCATTTAATACATCCTCTGTTTAATATTGTCTTCATTCTACATAAATTCATTAGATTCTTTCATCAGTATTTCATCAGTATTTCTGCTTTCTAATGAAATATGTTCTAGTTTGGTGAGGGGATTTTGCTCTCAAAAGTCATTGTACACTAGTTGTATCCTATATTTGGTATAAATGGCAAGGTTTCAGTAGTAGGGGTGGCTGCAGGAGTAGCCTCTGTCAGAAAAGACCAGGCAGCTGCCCAGTACTGGACACACAGCCGGTTACAGGTGGTTCCAGTGAGCTCCACAACAGACCCACCAATGGCCACAGATGAGCCCATCAGCAAAGCTGGTATCAGAAAGCATGATTAAGAAAGAACAAAGCGTTATTCACCAAAAGGGTTTTCAAGCAGTGGAACAGGCTGCCTAAGGCAGTGATTTAATCACCATCCCTGGAGGTGTTTAAAATATGCAGAGATGAGGTCATTAGTGACCTGGTTTAGAGGTGAACTTGACAGTACTAGGTTAATAGTTGGACTTGATGGTCTTAAAGATCTTTTCCAACCAAAGTGATTCTATGATTCTATGAAAATGCTGAGAAAAAAAAAAAAAAGGCCAAAGCAGTAGGAGGCGCTCCATGGCAGAGCAGGTAACACCCTCAAAGAGCCTGTGGTTCATGGGTGACCCACAGCAGAGCAGGTACTTCCCCAGAAGGACTGCAGCCCATGGAGGACCCACACCAGTATAGAGAAAACAAGTAAAAGGAAGGGGCAGCAGAAGAAAAAGGAATGAGGATGAAGCATAAAAGAAACTGCTACGCCCTGATCCCAAACTCCTGCAATGTCTATCACCTCACCAAAGGGACTGAGCATAGCCTGTGTGGAGAGTAGAGAGTAGCAAGGGGGGATGTGAGATGTCAGAAGTGAAGCTGAGCTTTGGAAAGAGGGATGAAAGGTATGAGGAAAGGTATTTTACCTAAGAGTTTGTTTAAACATTTGTCAGTTGACAATATATTAAATTCCTCAAGTTGAGTCTATTTTACCCATGACATATCCAAATCATGATCTGTGTGGCAACTGGTCTAGAACTTGTTCTGGTTTCTTCCAGTACATACGAAAACATGCCAGACATGTAAAGGACCCCTCACTGGATTAACAGAAAATAACAAAATGAATTCTCTATCCCGATATGGTGGTAATTGTTGCTAACAGTGTTATCACCTGTATCAGACTAGACATTTTGGGGGGTGAGGGAGTCCATAAAAACCATTAGTGACTTAACAGGTATACTCTGTGCTGATGTTTTGTTTGGTTTGGATTTTCTTTCCTCGATGAAGAAAATAGTGAAAAGTTCAAAAGTTTTCTGGAAAAAAAAAGGCAGAAATTGCATTAATTATTTCATTAGAGGCAATGAAACTAACTTGGTAAATATTTCAAGAGTTTTGTCTCTACCTTTGATGCTTTTTGAAAACTGAAAGTATATCAAAGTGATATGTAAAGGATCAATTATAATTTAATTTTCTTCTTTCTGTCTCTTTACTGCCTATTGAGAAATCTGCAGCTAAACCTGTAGCTGCAGAAAAAAAAAAAAAGACTATTTTTTCCTTATTTTCTTTCTTTGCTTCTTTCTCTCTCTCTTTCTTTCTCTTTCTCTTTCTCTTTCTCTCTTCCTCTCTTTCTCTTTTTCTCTCTTTCTTCCTTTCTCTCTTTCTCTCCTTTTAATATGTGTCCATAAAAGATAACAACAGAATATCTCTGGCTAATTTCTAAACCATGAAGACAGTAATGTGTCTTGGCATTCAATACATGACAAAATGTCCCTTATACTCTTCAAATTCTCTCACTACCCCTACCACTCCCAACACCTATGTTTCTAGGTTGAGCTGTTAGCAGATTGTCAGTCAATAATATGTCAAGAAACTTGTGCAAGACTGAAAAATCCATGGATACATATTAAAGAGATTGCCATTTATGCAATGCTTTTGTTTAGCTCTGAGACAGCTTTTAGATACCTACATGGGCATCACTATCTGTAATCTATGCCAAAATAGGTGCCCTAGAGTACACAAGACATCAGTATGGCTGAAGATGATAAGGAACCTTCCAAATGTGGGAGGCCAACATCATTCAGAGGCAGCAGCTGGCAACCAAGCAGCTAAAATAGACACCTGTGTTCGGGCAACTGAATCTTAGACTGATGTCTCCTCTGTGTGTAAATGACATACTAGCCTGGGGAAAGGAGCTTAACCAGCACAGAGTTGTAATACTAATGTGCCACAATATAATGACAAGTGATCTCCTAAACATAGCTGCATAGGAAATAGTTCTCTGCCCACTCAGAAGGACTGAAACAAGAAACAGAAAATTGTGAAAACAAAGAATAATATCTTGCCCTAAAAGGAGATGAGAAGTTAAAAAAAAAAAAAAATAAATACCCCAAAGTACAGATAAAAACCTATAAAAACCTATGTCTGAATTTTGAAACATTCTGGTTTGAAAGGTTTAAAATATTCTTTATCTTTTACCTCATCTATGAGAAAGACAAAATGAAAAAAAAAATAAAAGGAACTTATCATTTTAAAGGTTGTAATGAGATAGGATAATTTTGAACCTGAAAAGACATATCATTTTTCACTGCTCCAAAGTCCTCTGATGAGTGATATTATTTTAGAATCATACATTAACATTCACATTTTAATTTGAATTATGGATTAATTTAAGTGGAGCACTGATGTCATGCTCAGGATGAAGTCTGGTTCACATATTTGAGCACTCTTGTAGAACATGAATGATAAAATTAAAGCAAGAGATATGCTCACCTAATGTGTTCTTCAGTCCCTAAAATAGAACTAAAGCCAGTCTGAAGATTTCCTGAAATGCATGCAGTATGGGTGTTAGGAGCTCAACACCAAATGCTTACACTAGACAGATAGCTTCAATTGAGTCAGAGCAATTGCTGATGTAGATGTAACAGTGTGGACTGTATTTCTTTTGTTTCTCTGTGTGTTCTTTTTGGTTAGATGCTTTCCACTCTGGGTTGAATGAAGAGCAAAATACCAAGGCAGTTATGAAGAGGTAGCTTCAAACTTCAGAGGTTTCTGCTGTTCCTATTCCCTAAATCTTCCCTTAGGGTGGGGAGGGAAGCTTAGAAAAACAAAACAAAACAAAACAAAAAACAAAATAAAATGAAACAAAACATATTTCATAAAATCTTTCAAATCTTTCAATTCTCAAGTTGTTGATGGTTCTGCCTGATGTAATGTTAGGTGAGAGGAACAGAGCTGGTTGAGGTCTGCAGAGGTTAAAAGGCCTAGGGACAAGGTAGCCATGATCCCTCTGCAGAGTCCTTCTCTCCCTTGGGAATGAGCCATCGATGACCATTACATTGTCACATATCACAAGCTAGTAACATGCTGACACTTTTTTTGATTCCTCACCTTCTCGTGCTACCTTTTGGGGAGGGGTCTACGTCACAGTATTACTTTTGCTGCAAATCAGGCTTTTAGTCTGTAGACCTGGCAAGACTGCAGTGCTTATGCTTACTGTAAACTACTTTGCAGTCCTGAGTTCAGTTTGGTGTGTGTGGTTCTGCAGACAACTGTTTCTCAGGGAGCAGCCACCACTGCAAAGCACAAATACCTTTATTTAAAAGTTAAGTATGCCAGGAGGAGGCATATTATAAAAACTAAACAGCATAAACATATGACTACTAGTTAATACCATCTAACTGTAGAGTCTATCAGAATCTTAAAGTAAGTATGTGACTCCAATCCAGATTAGGAGAGTATATATCTATATTTCTGTTTCTGACACATTTTGCTGTCAGTCTTCCTAAGCCAGCAAAGCTGTTCCGATCAGGAAATAAAAAATGAAAAAGAGCTCGAAATTTATACAAACAGTATCGTGAATGGGCTTGTGATTTTTGTTCCTGAAACCTCAGGAATACTGTAGCACTTGGCAATCATTAGAAATCCTGTAGAAAACAAAGATCATATAAAAATATAGAGTCTTCCGTTGTCAGACACCCTGTGCTGTGCATTTACAGTTTTTAACTTGACACATCTATTGCAGATCCCTAAATCAGGAATGCAGGTTCTTTCACAGTGCAACTCACAACACCTAAAATAAGTCCATGTTGGTCTATTGACTAAATCAGTTTTAGGGACTGAATTAAGACATCATGAATACCTCCTCTCTCGTCTGCCAGTAGCATTTGTCATAACTGAGTGCAATAAATGTGAAAGTTGTTTCCAAAGGAGTAAATCTGTGAAATGTGATAAGGTTGGTTTTTTTTGTTTGGTTGTGGTTTTTTGTTTGTTTATTTTGTTTGTTTGTTTGTGGGTTTTTTGGTTGTTGTTGTTTTGGGTTTTTTTTCTTCAAAAAAGTCTTAAATCATTGGGAATATATTCATCTGCTTTTTTACTTAGACAAAGTTAAGTTTTGAAGCTGGACAAAGGATAACATGGTGTTATTGACAGCAAGGTCTTCTTTTAGAAATCTGCTTCACTCAGCTTTTCCCCTTTAAATGAAAGGAAAACAGATTGTTTAGTGAGGAAGAGGAAAAAAGAAAAGGGTACAATGAAACTATCTGCTGTTTACCCCAAATGTGGTTGTCAAATGGAAATGGAGAAAGAAAAAGTAACCAAAGTGATATAAACTTATTCATGCGATGTCGAAATAACCGCCACCATGGAAGATGTTGTGTCCCATACCATGTCCCTACTATTTCGCTTCTTTCTTACAGGGAATAGATGCCCTTGTGACATATGAATTCCTGTAATGACCAATATCTTGGAGGATGTCTGCAGATTATCTCATTTGATGAAAGCTGTTTAGAAATGCCAAGTATTATTACTGTTATTACTACAAGAAAAAGACTAATTGTTTGCTCTTAGAAAGGGAATATGAAATAGTCCTTTGCTTATCCAACCCATAAAAGTGTTGGGATTGCTTTGTTTAGCTTTGTTTGTGGTTTGTTTGGTTGATTTTTCATTGGTTGGTTTGGTTTAGAGTTTAATCCCATTAGGTCTAACTGGAATTTAGTGGGTTCTACAGCACTAAAGTTGTATTACTTTGTATTTGTCAATATTACATTTAATTTCCTCTGTGACAACCTATCTACAAATCAAATATAAATCCTTTTTAAGTTTAGCTGTCTGTATGGCCTTCATTCATCATCTTTCATTTTTTTGTTCTCAGAAAACACAACTAGACTGAAGTTGTTCTTTGTGTTTGTATATTATCTTTCTAAATTGAAGCACATACATGCACAGCAGACTTTAAAGCACTAGCCCCTGTAGACCTGAAATAACACTTTCTCTGGTTTGACATGGCTCCTTTCACAGGAGCTATCTATAGCCACTGCTTTGCTATTTTTCAACCTGTTCCGTATCTCTGCCCATGTCCTGCCCTGAATCCTTGCTTTGTCTTGGAGATTAAGCAGGAACTTGTCAAGTGTAATGTTACAAAAGGCTTTCTGGAAATCCAAATAAATTATGTCATCTGTTGTGCCCTTAGCAACCCTGTCAATACTCCTTTGTGTAAATTCTTTTCCCCAAAAATGCAATAAACAAAAACATTGAGAAAATTACTAAAGACACAATTAATAGCTCTTTATTTACAGACAACTGATTATATAGGGCACACACTCTGCCAGAAAGTTACCTTGCAAACACTCCACTCTGCATTTATTCTAACTATTCCTACTAATAGTAGTGATGACAGTAACAGTAATAGTAATAACAATAATAATTCAATGCTTCTTATCTACTGCCTTGCAGTCTCTAATCTATTTGATAACTCCAGAAAAGTCCTGGTTTTAAAGGTAGTCCAATTAGATGCACAAAAATGTTTTCAGATGTTTAATTAGCTGGCAACTTAGTAAGTGTCCATAAAACACGGCTGCTCCTTAATCAGAAGACAAGAATGAGCTGTCATACGTTGTTATCCGCTTGCTCTTTGAAAACCAAAGCTGTGAAGCAAAGAGGATGCCTTTCTTTTATTATCATGCCCCAACTCAGAATGAGCAAAGAAGAGAGACAGAGCAGATAATGGACCCCATTCATGAATGCAAAAGGCTATTTCTGAGCAGTTATTGCATTGTTTATGCCAGCAAAAATTGCATAACTCCCATTCTCTCTACAAATTACATGTTTTCTATGCTTCATTGGACATTTTACATAGAAGATAAATGGAGCTTTTGCAATAGATGGTACAAAGACTGCTATCAGAGCCAGTCTAAGCCTCATTATTAAGACTGGATGAAGCATTTGGCTTTCTTCAGGTTTTCAGCAAAGTCAACAGAATACAAAATTCCCTTTATGGTTTCTCTTTTTATTTCCTTTCTGCTCCTGGTTTCCTGAGTTTTTTAATGAAATGAAAATGGAGCTTTTCCAACCAAAGCTGTTCTAATTTCTTTAAGACACAGATCAGAGCTTAATGTGATCCATTCAATCTTGCCAGCCTGGGACATGCAGAGGCCTCCATGTGCTGACTGCTCAGCAGGTCTGCCTGGCCAAGGAAAAGGTCAGGCACTTGCACAGAGCCGAAACACAGCACAACAAAACTTGTCAACTGTATTGCTGCTGTGAACATGGGGAGGTCATGTGAAAGGAACTTCCATTTCTCAGTCCAAGTCCTACTAAAGTGTTATCCATTCACCTCCACATGATGCTATAGATTAACCTTTCCAAAGCAGCTTCAGATGGTGTTTTTTGGTGCCTGATTTAAGCCTGAAGTTCAAAAGAGCTGGCTAACTTGTGCTTGTACAACTGAAATTGAAGACAGCAGTGAGTTCGGCTCTTGGAAGTTGTATTCAATGTGTGTATGAGGCTCCAGGCTCAGCTGAGGCTACATTTGAACGAAAGGGGATGTATTTAGCACACATTATTATGGCAATAGAGCTGGATTAATCCTGACCGGGCTGCTTCTGTTAAAAGAGTGGGATTTACAAACACTGTTGCTAGCTTTTGTTATAGTTACTGCATATAAGTAATTATTTATGTTTAGAGAATCTTCTATGTACAGAAACAATTCTACCTGTGAGATTGCCCATATGCATAAACAGATTAATTTTGCTGTATTCCATTGTTTATTTCTCTTGCAAGCTGACTACATAACATTTATGCCAAACCTTTTTTCCAACATTTGATTCAGAGTGGATGCATATTTGTCAGTTTGATGAGCCTCTCTCTTTTCCCTTGTTGATAGTTAGACACGAAAATATTACTGTTAGATCCCATGGCTCTTTTTACAATTATTCCCTGAATAACTAATACTTAAAAACTCTTACAACTGAAGCAGTTTGTAAACAAGGAGATTTGCCAAAGTAGCAGCGGAAGTCAAGATGGATGCCATAAATATTTTTCTATTACATCTAAACCCTCCTTTTCAACTACTAATCAGAGAGAGCACTGCCTAACCAGGACCAAGGCTTTAATTTCCTCTCAAATAAAAAAGCATCTCTTCTTTCCTTTTCTAGCATCCAGCTCAAGGAAACTGCATTGTAAAGCACAGAAGTTACCCATTAAAGTTATTCTTTATTATTAGCTTTTTCTTGCTTGTGTAGGGTATATACTGTGTTATTAGCTACTGTGAATCAGCCTCAGCCCTTTTGGTGCCTTCTCCAGAGATATTACTTTGGAATCACTATATTTCATTCACTGATGAGCTAAAAAGGTCCTAATTATTCTGACAATTTTATCTAAGGCTTGCAGATTTTATGTACTGAGTGTATAAAAAATAACTTCTTGATGAATAACTCTCCAGGAGTTCATTTTTGTAGCCATCATTTGGAAGGGTCCTTTTTACACATAGATATGCAATTCTTCTGTGGATGATAAATACTAAATTTGCTTTACTTCAGGTATCACTGTCCAAATCTACGTACATATAGATAAATATACATATATATCAATTTAAATTGAGATATAGCTACTTCTCTACAGTACTGTGAATGCCAGCGAGAAAACTACCAAAGCTTTTTAACTTTCTCTCATTAGCCACATGGTTCCTGTTTTGTGATTCTCTGTCCCTCAGTTGAAACAGCTCTGTGTTCCCAGGCCCAGCCAGTAGTGAGGCTGAGCATGCATTCCCCAGAGGCACACACACAAGCATGGCAATGCGCACAGGAAGCCACACAGAACAATGCAGACAGAAATGTGCAAACACAGCAGAAACAAAATTGCCTAATCTTGTCACCCTCTCTGGCATTTCAGGATAGGGATCTGTTAGTGGGCAGCAGTGTGCACATGTACAACGTGGATCTTAGCATGGATTTACACACCAAAGGCAGGAACTGGCCCTAGATCCTTGCTTTCTCCAGCTGCTGGCACCCCCAAAGCCTGCAGTGCTTCTTTAGCACCTGGTAGCTCAGAACTAATCACACACACGTTTGTGTCCACACACACACCCCTGACTGCACACACACTGTTAATCCCTCCAGCAAATGGCCTTAAATACTCAGTCTACCCAGTAGCTCATCCCTGGGATCCTCTTGTTTTCAGTACAGCCACATACATGTAAACAGGTCACCAAGTCAACCCTCAGACCTCACGGCCTCTCCATTAGCTGATTGGAACACCTCTGGTCCCTCCATTTGCCCATTTCCGGGCTTTCTGGTCCCTCCAGTATACAGCCCAGGCTTCCGGCTGCTTTAATACCAGGCTCTCAAGCCCCTCATCCTACCTGTGGGCTAGCCTGCCTTAGTATTTGCAAGGACTAGAAAGTCTTGTATTGAGTTTGCTGCAATTCCTGTATTGATAAGGTTAACTGAAACCAAGTGTGAAAACAAGGAAACACGTTCTAAGAATGCACGGAAATGGAAAGGTATTGTCATAAACTTCTCTTATTTCTCTTCTGTCATTCTGCATTTGAAAGGTAATTATTATGATTTATTTTATAATAAAATTTGCTTTCTATGGCAAAAGTCCTTTTTATTTTTTTTTCCCTAAGAAAATACTCTGTAAGAAAAATATACTGACAATTGCATACTTAGTTTCAAAAATATAATACAAGTCTGAATTCCTTGCTGAGGACCAAAGTGAGGGTCTACATATAGCAACAACGTGAGTATCTATGTGACTCTTAAAGAGAGGGAACAGAGGGGAAAGCTGCAGAAGAAAGGATCATAAACATTAAACCACTAGAAAATTATCAGAGATAAAGAGGACACAATGGAAAGCTGAACTGACCAGATGGTCTGAACATTGGATATGATTTTAGAGTTTTGTATATATCTTTGTTATTCACAGACACAGAGAAAAGGAGATATACCATAGATGCATTCTCAAGAAATTGGTAACTGTAGCAACCTTCACTAAAAGATAAATACTTTGTTTTTTACGATTAAGCTGGTAAAACAAAATTCACAAAACCTGAGCTCTATTTTAATGATACTGTAAGGGAGTTTCATTAGAAACTCTTAAAACAGTATTGCAATAGCTTTATTTTTTACTTTAGTTTATGTATACTATATAAAAGTCATACTCCCTTTTGACTTAAAGTCTTGACAAACATGGACGATATGTTATTTTACATTTATTAAGATATATCCACTTATTACAAGAGACATATAATAATATTAATCCAAACTTTTACAAATACGTTAAAAATTATGTTCCTTTTCTTTGTACTCCTCACATATTTTATTACTGTTTTTGAATAAAGTGATTTACAAAACAGAAATGGTGGGGTGGGGTGGGAGGAAAAGAGGAATAAGTGGAAACAGATCCTGGTTTGAGCTGCTGCCACCAGAAATAGCATTAAGTTCACTTCAACATTAATTTAAATGCAATTAAATAAAAGTGAGTTAAAAGAAAGAGAAAATAAGGAAATGGGGGAAAAAAATCTTGGCTTCATCATCTTGCTGCCTTCAAACTTTACTATTAATAAAGAAGTAGTAGAGGCAATGGGTGAAGTTTTTTCCCTCATTATCCACATGTGAACTAGATGCCTGTGCTCCTATTATAATTAATAGAGACTTAGGGCAGGATTCAGCTGCATAAACATGGGGATATACTGCCATCTCAGATGCCAATACACCTAAATGGAGCTGGCAGGTTAGAGACAAAACTTATGGAAGATCTGCAGCTTTTTGGAGATCAGCAGCTGGAGATCCCTCGTCTATCTTACATTTTGGTATCTGAAGCCTGCTGAAGTGACTGCTGTAGCTACAGTGACAGAGATATTCAGCAAATCATGATCCTAGAACCTAGCATGCTAGTAAAAAAACCCAAAAAAACCCAAAAGGAAACAACAACCAAACAAAAAGCCCCCAGATGTCTATTGCCATTTGAGGTACCCTAACATGTTAAAGACATCTGGGTTAGCTTCCAAGACACAGGACCTACAGGAGACCTGTTCGCTTGGACAGTGACAGCTAGAGGCCAGGCAAGCATCTCAAACGGGTGAATATACTTAGGGAAACTTAGTAAGGCCAAAATATCTTATTTTTGGTTTAATGTAATATGTAAGAAATAGCCAGTGATAAGTAAATGAAATGGATCTAAGGATAATGGCATTTGTATAATGGTGTGTATTTGTCTATGCACATGTGCACATGGATATGCACATAGTGTATGCATTTATGTTATACAATGATTTTTCTCAACAGATAATTCTTTTCCTGCAACCTTTATTCTTATCTATTTTAGGGCTGCTTCCTTTACTGAGTTTCTCTCTTACCAGAGTGGGTATAAGCTGTTCTGTCAATCTGAATATATGTTCCTGTGATACCCTGAAGTCAGGATTCCTCAGTGTCCTTTTCTTGCTAGGCCCATAACACAGTTTTAATGCTATCTCTCCTCTGTCCTACTAAGTTTATAAATTCTACCTGATTTATGAATTTTCTACTGTATAAATTAAATTTGTATCATTTCCAAATTGTATTAGCATTTTAATCCAAGAAACTCAGGATTCTATAATTACTTGGGAAAAATTAGTAAGACATGAATATTTGTCAATGTGATTCAGAATCTCTAAATTCCAAGTTCAGACTTGTGGCAAGTTGGGATCCTTCTCTCAGACAAAGATTAAGTTGTCTGGTCCCTGGACTCCTGATTATAGCTGGTAAAGCATAAAATTGATTTATACTGCCATTCTGGATCACAAAGTTCTTTATATGCCTAAACAGAAGCACCCAGACATCTCTAGATCAATCTTTAGCTAAGCAGTTAGTTGCCTGATGTTTTTTCTAAGCTCCATCATGATTCAAAGAGAGACTGAGGAAGCACATGAATTCTAACTCCCTGGTGAGAACCCGTCTATTGACAAATTTTGAATAACCTTGTGAACATATTCTTTCACTTCAGCCACTTCAGCACACCAAGTAGGTATTTAAAAATAGCCTGAATCTTAACATTTTATTTAAATGCTCAAATGAAGTTTTAATAAATCCTACAAATCTCTTTTAAAAATCTCTTCCCACTTCTCCAACTCATATCTGTTGGTCTTCAAAGTGTATGTGTCCTCCTCATCCTCTTTGAAGGCGTTTTGGTAGGAAAATCTGTGCCCTTTGTTGTGTTTTTTGGTTTTGTTTATTTTTTTTTTACTTTCCTTCATTAACCTCACCCATCTCATGCTTTCAGGTTTGTGAGTTTTCAGGGCGATATTATATCCTATATTTATATTTTAAAGGCAAGACAGGCTACTGAGTACTGGTATCAACTCACAGAGCAAAGCTAATTTGCACTTGTCCAAAATGTGTGTGTCTGCACATAAATGAAATAACTCTCAAATAACAGTTATGAAGCAGGCACAAGTAAACCACAGGAGGACTTTTTAAACAAATTACCAATAATCCTGTAGGCATATGTCAGAGTCTTTCATTTAAAAAGGTATTTTGTTTGTGTGTGCATTAACAGAATTTGAGTTTGGTCACTGAAATATGAATTTCATGTTTCTGTATTCTTGTCATGATTTAACCCGAGCAAACAATATAACCACGATAGCTGCTCGCTCACCTCCCTCCCCACCCCCCAAATAGGAGAGAGAATCAAAAGGGAAGGGAGAAACTTGGATTGAGATAAAACCAGTTCAATAAAATAACAAAATACTAATACACTACTGGTAAAAATATATATGTAATGGAAATAGAAGATAAAATAAAAGATATTCAATGGAATTCCTCATGAATTCCATCTGCACTGAGCAGCCAGTCCCAGGAAAGAGCACCTGGTCCCAAAGCCGATTCCAGAGAGAGAAGAGAGGAAAAAAGACATAAAGGCCCAGAGGCCTCTGCAAAATGGTAGGATGGTGAAAGGCAGAGCTAAAGAAAGTCCCGAACAGAACTCCCCCGAACAGGTCTCCAAGAGCAAAGAGAAAATCCAGAGAGTGAAAAAGCCATAGAGAGACAGGAAGATCCGAACTCTCCTTAAATATGAAGCATGATGCTAATGGGATGGAATACTCTTATTGGTCAGTCTGGATGTCAGTCAAGCTCTGCCCATCCATGCCCCCATTCCTCGATGCCTCACACCTGTGGGCAGAGCGCTCAGAACGTCCTTGGGTCTCAGACCAGAGCAATTAAAAACATTAACTCTGTCCCGGGGTGTTATCTTCTTGTTCTCAAACTAAGTCCAAATATTGACTGTCCTAACTATGAAAAGGAAAGATTTCTAACTGCATGAAGAAAATTAACTCATTTTCAGTCAAACCAGCACAGTTCTTTACAGACATAGTTTTGTAGCTGTTAGAAAATACAGAATCTGTAGGCCTGAAAATGCCTCCATTTAGACTGAGGGGCAAGTATCTTAACCTCTGTATACTTATTTTCTGTCAAAATAATGGATTAATATCTGAATTGTGTGGAACAGGACATTTTTCACCAGCTGGACATCTCTCTTACAAACAGTATATGTCTGCATAGATAATTTACACACTGCAAGATGAAACTAGCAATCCAACACTCTGAGAATAGTTTAAGTTCATACAAATTTTAATTCTCGTTAAAAGAATTGTGTTAGAGATGGAGAAATGTTGTGCTGCTCCTGTTTTCTAGTTTTTGGGTTTTTATTGTTGGTTTGTTGTTTGTATTTTCTTTTTCACCCATTACATTCTTGTGCACTTAAAAAAATAATTCACCCTATTTCCATGCAAATTATACTTTTCCTGGATTCATTAAATGCTCTTTGCTGAGACCATAACTGGACTGTCTTCTCTCAAATTACCTATGCAGAATATTGAAAGGGTCAAAACAGTGCAGCATGTAACTGTATTTCACAGAATAGAAAAGCATGCAGATTGCTGTTGTTTCTCGTTCTTGTAATAAGGGATAGTAACAAGAAAAGAAAATGGCTGAAAATGGTTTTATTCCCATATGTCAAATACCATAATTAGAATAAGAAATGCTACAAATTAACCCATTCTCATTACAGTCTCTGTATTATAATTTCATGGTCCTCTTCTGATGCTGTACTCTTGCTAAGCACATTTACATCTCATCAGTGAACACAAGCAGCAGTTCTGCTGGCGGCAAATGCTTGATTCACTCCAATTTATGTCTTCTTTTCAGCTGGGGAATCCATTGTGTGAGCTAATAGCAGGTTTCCTATTTGAAATGACTGCAGATCCCTTCACATTTGGATACAGGGCAAGTATTGTCATAATTTATTTTTTTTAATGTGTCACATAATTGTCACATTATGCTATGTACAAGAAGAGGAAAGTAAATTTTAAACATTAAATGAAACCAAAAGGGCAATACTATGCTTCCCTTTCTGTGATATGTGCGGGAAAGACAAGAACTCTTTTCTTTTAAGCCAAGTAATAAGTGTAGCTGCAATCTTTGTGATCACCTGCATAAAAGACTGAACAACAATTTCACCATTATCTACCCTACTTCTGCAAGGCTGGTTGTCAAAAAAGAGGATTTTAGTAAAACAATGAAGAAGACAGAAATATCCTCTTATAGAGTGTTTAAATGGCCATGTCCATGATTTGGGGACATTCCTGAAGCATAATTTTCATGAACTTCTCACAAAATTTTCATAGCATTATTATTACTAATACAGTGCTGTACAAGCAAAAATTGAACTTGAGAGCTTGTTTTGTCTAACAATATTAAGTTGTTTTCCTAATTCAAGGTGTGTAAAGAGGAAAAGCTGTACTTGAAGTGTTTTAGTTGTTCCCTTGTGCCTCAACTAACAACTAGAGAAAGAACAAACTATAGAAATCTGAGGGAGGTTTGTTGTTGATTTTAGCGGGATACGATTTCATCAAAAAGATTTTGTCCTACTAGATAGGAATAGTACATGCACTGCCTTTGTAAGACCTTGGAGACTGATATAGGAGATGAATGATCAACTCAAAACATGGGGTTATTTCACCTGTCCTTAATCATTAGTGCTTGGATTCACTTAATCTAACTTCAAACATTACCAGTACAAATGTTGACATCTGAGGAAGGATTCAGTTGCTTAAACATAAGAATTTAGTGCCACTTGAAGTTTTCTAGCATATTGAAGGCATGCACAGGCCACCTAGGTAAGGCACAAAATTGATGGAGACCCATACACTCTGGTACAAAAGCTGAGCATCAGGCCTGATATAATACAAAAAAAACCACCCACTATATTCCTACATTTAGATGACTGACTATCACCTCTAACCTATCTGTTTGGGTGTTCTAAGGTCAATTCATTTGTCTATACATTGGTGTATTTGAGATGTTCTGTTGTATCTTACCTAACCTCCATCACTTATGCCAAAAGACATGAGTATTCTGCATGTATTGTGTCATAAGTTCTTACCTTCATGAAAATATCCTGGATATGTTAAAGCTCTCAATGGAACCATTTCTTGCTTTGCTGGTTAAATCTAACTAATATTATAATCAATGAAATAAATATTTACTTCTAGGTCATGATTCTTCTCACCAGTTTTAGATGTTTACCTTTGGATGAGGTGAAAATTATGCTCTAACTTGTCGTCGGGGCTTTTTCCATATCACTGAGAGCATGGCAGTTCAGTAATTCCATAGCAATGTGCAAGCCAGGTTAACCATTGTCATGAAAGGAAGATTAGAGGTGAGAATCTGTTCTCATTTATAGCAACACCATTATAAGAACATTTGAGTGACAAAACTGAAGGCTGTTCTATTCTATGATCTGATCTTTCAAAAGGCTATAAGTAGATATCCGGAGAATACTTTTTCAGCTTCTGACATTAATCTGTTTGGGATATACTGAGACTGTAGTTGTCTTTATATTACTGTGGATTTAATTCCTTGATCGGTGAATTTGAATTTGTCTGTTTCCTTGTGGAAATTTTGTATTTTCAACCTGTTTTGTCTTTGAGTTCCACTGTGTAAACTACTAATTACAGGAAAAAGAATACTATTATTCGCTTTGTGATTTATAGGCCATTACCATACTCATCTCAGTTGTGCTTTCTAATGGTGAAAATTTTTAACCTTTTCTCATAGAGAAGTCTCATACTTATCATCTTTATCATCTTCACGATACTTGAGAAGACCACTGGATCTGTGACTTTATTTGTGCTTGTCCGGTGAAAACATCTAATTAATGTCAACACTAGTAGCATGTATCCAGATGCAATATGAACTGTCGGAAACTAAAGTAAGGACCTAATTCTGTAATCTTTGAAGCAATTTTCAGCACTTCCACTAACTTCAATACTTCAGAGCTGTTTTTTTCAGACCCTTTTATGCACGTCGCTGAACAGCAATTTTCAGCTACCAGTGACCTGAGTTAGATTTCACTGGGTAACCTCCAACTGAAAGGCTCTCCACTGCATTTCAATACCCTGAGCAATCCAGGCCCTTCTTGTTTTTATTTTTAATGTTAATATAAAAAAAAAAAAGCCAAAAAGAACAATCTGTCATGGATGTGTATGATAATTGACATAATAGACCCTAACGGCTACTCTGGAACATAATAGACCATGACAGCTCCATTGGAGCTTCCTCAGACATTGATATAAGAAGTTTTATTACTATAATATACTTTAACACTCACCATGTTTTAGTATATTTTGATTAAAAAATAAAATCTAGAAAAAACCACTACATTTATATACCTTATTATTTTTCATGTAATTATCAGATTGCTACGCATATACACACACACACCATCAGTGTCTTAAAAGAAACAGCAAGCAAAGAAACCTTCCCAGAATTTACCTGTTCAGAATGACAGAGTACTTGCTGGTCTTCTTGTCTATCCTGGCTAGGTGAAGGAGATATGGCATTTTGGGAACTGTAAATGAAAACAAAATTTTTGTGCATGATAGCCATAGAAGAAGATAATGCAGAACACCCAAAGTTTCTTAGCACTTTGGTTAGCTGACTGAACTGGTAGTAAAATCTGTTTTCCCGGAGTAATGGAAGCAGAAGCAAAAACTAAGCCTAAAACATGCACAGAGCAAGTCATTTTCCAATGTTTTTAGAAGGTGTTTTAGGGAATTGCCAAAAATGACAGGAATGTGAGAAATCAGAAGCATTATTCAATCCTCCAACATTCGTAAAAGGATGGCTTTCTGTAGGTTGTTCATTTCATAAAAGGCAAAAAAAAAAGATGCAGGTTTACTGATCTGGGATGTGACTGCATTGAGTAGGCAAGTGTGACAAATATTTACACTTTTTTCCTCTTCTTTGTCAATGTATTATCTTTTGAAGACAATTATACTTGTGACAATGTCACTGATACCTCAAAACTCTTAAAAAAAAAAAGAAACCCAGACAAAAAAACCCAGACCCTTGAGGATTTGATACATACTGACTCAAAATTTTTATTTAGCTTTTTGTCTCATTTTTTGAGAGTTCTAAGTCACTATTTTGAGTGCTTAAAAATGGCATACACTAAAGAAATATGGCTGAGTTAATTAGTGTAAGAGAGAAAGATTGATCATCAGACCTTTGCTTACCAGCAACGTTTACTGTTCTCTCACATTTGACTTGAGCTATGAGGTCTGCAGGACTCCAATCGATGGACCTTGAAGTAAGAACCTACATACATTCATAGAATTATAGAATGATAGAATTAATTGGGTTGGAAGGGACCTTTAAAGATCATCTAGTCCAACCTCTCTGCAATGACCATGGACATCTTCAACTAGAACAGGTTGCCCAGAGCCCTGTCCAGCCTGGTCTTGAATGTTTCCAGGGATGGGGCATCTACTACCTTTCTGGGCAACTTGTGCCAGTGTTTCACCACCTTCATCATAAAAAAATTTCTTCCTCATATCTAGCCTGAATCTCCCCTCCTTTAGTTTAAAACCATTACCCCTTGTACTGTGGTAACAGGCCCTGCTAAAAAGTCTGTCTCCATCTTTCTTATTAGCCTCTTTAAGTACTGAAAGGCTGCAATAAGGTCTCCCCAGAGCCTTCTCTTCTCCAGGTTGAACAACCCCAACTCTCTCAGCCTGCCCTCATAAGAGAGATGTTTCATCCCTCTGATCATCTTAGTGGCCCTCCTCTGGACCCTTTTCAATAGGTCTATGTCTTTCCTGTACTCAGGACTTCAGAGCTGGATGCAATACTCCAGATGGGATCTCGCAAGAGCAGAGCAGAGGGGGAGAATCACCTCCCTTGACCTGGCCACACTGCTTTTCATGCAGCCCAAGATACAATTGGCCCCCTGGGCTGCAAGCACACATAGCTGACTCACATCCAATTTTTCATCCACCAGTACCCCCAAGTCCTTCTCCACATGGCTGCTCTCAATCTCTTCGTCTCCCTATGATTAACTTGTTGAAACAGTGAGCTGTACTTCTTCTTGTAATGGAGATAGCTGAATCAGAGCTTGGTTATCATGTGTTGTTCCTTGTGAATGTACACCAAGCACACAAAACCTTTTTTAAAAAAGCAGAAACTTCCGATCTAGGAGATGCTGATGGAGATTCTGCTGCTAGGCAAATCTTGTATCCCTGCTCAGTACTTCAGTATGTCTCTGGAATAAAAAAATAAAAATAAAAATAATAAAAAAGAATAAAATAAAATAGGAATTAAATAGGAATTATAAAAGAGGTTCAGAACCCCCAGAGACATCCCACTTATTTCAGACCCCCTTCATTGGCTTGGAAATGAAGTTTTTCTCCATCAAGTAGAGAGGAACTCTTAAATGCCATTGTCACTTGGTGACTGGAATTTATTTCCTCACTGACTAAACAGGAAGCGTGATTGACAAGATTAGAGAAGTTGCAGAGTTCTTTGGAAACTTCAGGGAGATTATTCCCTTTATGGAGACCGACATTCTGAATTGCCTTCCTAGGACTCCTGATAGTTTTTTGCATAGCCTACAGGAAGTCATTTTCAGCAGGAAATATTTTGCTTACTTCACATTTAAGGAAGACACAACTTCAACAGGAGGACTCATGTTCAGACTGCGAACACCAGGCTTCATGTTAGCCACTGCTGGGCTCCAGAATGGAACTGAAGTTCAGACATACCTCTCTGATTAACTTTCCCTTCTTGTTTGTTCCATAAACAATTCAGAGGTTTAAAGTTCACTTTAACAAAATTTTAACTAATCTGTGTATTTCATACAGCATCCTGAATCAACCAGCTGCAATCAGACAAAGTCACAGAAACCTGAATTACATTTAAAAGAATGGGCAGTCTCCTGACTGGCTACCCACATTTGTCAGCATATTAAAATAATATTGCTTATCTACGTAATAGAGTAATTTATTCTTAGATCTTCTCAAGGATTTTATATACTATAAAATATAGTCTGATAGGAATGGTAGACATGCTACTGTGAATTGCCACTGCAATCATTTGTGAAGAAGAAGAACATTTTCTTGTATTACTTTTCTCTGTTTAATTTGGGATCAAATAATTATAACACAAGCAGTAGGAAAAGCAAGAGTAAAAGAAAAATGTCTCAAAACAAACATCTCAGACAACTGAATTGTTTAAGAAAGTTTCATTGAGATCTCTTTTTTTGGAAAACAGAGGAACTGAAAAAATAAGTATAGCTAAGCATCTCATAGGGACATCAGGGTAGGTTTATCAACCAATTACCAAGCAGTTTACTAATATCTGTCAGTGAAATAAGAAATAATCCAGTCTCTGTTTAGTTCCATAGTAAGTTCGTTTAAACAGTTTTCTGGTCAGTGAAATGAAGTTTTTAAAATGCGTGAAGATGCAGCTCTGCTTCTGTAGAATAGATGTATATTGCAAAATATCTTCCAATCTATTTCTATCTATTGAATAAAAACAAACCAAAAAAAAGTTGCATACAGTTATTTGAACAATGGGAGAATTGCAGACATTTTCTAAACTGTCAGTAATGTTAGAAGTATGTGTACTAATTGTAACATTTGCAATTACACAATGTAATTTTCTTATGTCCTTCCCCTGTGGGCCCTGTGAAAGGACACGTGTAGATATTAGCTGTATTTAGGAACTGGACTAAACTCAGTTGACATCATTCCCTTGACTTAAAAAACTTTGAAAAAGGACCTGCCAGAGAAAAAACTGCAAATCATCCCAATATTCAACAAATTAAGGCCAAAGACTAGAGCTAATCAAAAACTAAAATGGAAACCTCCCATTTGTCCTGAGCAAAACTCAGTGTTATGTATAAACTATGTACTTTAGCCAAGAAAGAAAATATATGTTTCTTTTTTTTTTTCTCACTCATGTCATAAATTTAAATAATTTAAGAAAAACAAAACAAAGCAGTGTACAAATCACATGAATATTTTACTTGTTCATTTGAAGGGCACACTCTTATTGAAATACATATGGGATTACATGTAAATGTAGATATTGGACTTATGTCATGACTGTACTTGCGCAAAGTTGTTCTCAAAGTTATATAATTTAGAATAATGGACTGATGCTGTAATATTTGATCACAGTAATAAACATTTTTAAATGTAATAATTTCTGAACAATTATTCCAGAACATCCACGTAAAATAAAAATCTTGTTATACAGATGTATTTTTTTCAGAACCAATTTGTGTCCTATTTCTGACCAACACTACGGAGCATAATTACTTGCTAACTAACTTGAGGGGATTGTCAGTCAAACTTAAACACTGAAATGTTTGTGTCTAGTAAGTTTAGTTCTGGTCACAGCTTTTAGATGCTCTCGTGAAAATTGTAAATGAACCTGTCTCTTTTCTCAGAGAAAGGGTTAGTCTGTGCTAATAGGAAAGGTCTCTTATCAGAGGCTAACTGAGACAATTAATTAAATAGTTCTGATGGAGAATTTCAGCAACTATGTTCTGTGACTATTTTATGGCTGCTTAGATCTTTCACAGTGCAGTGATACCATTTTGTATCGTGGTCTTGTATTGGCACGGTGTGGAATAGCTAGTGCATGTAATCTCATTTTTCAGAGTTTTTCTGAGACATTGTGTTCTTTGATATCTATAAAAAAGAGTAATCTAATTTACCAGTTGTCATCCAAAAGATTGTAAGAAATTTAAAAAATATCAATATTCAGGGTCTCCTTTAATTTCCATTTCTGTAAATAGCTTCAATATCATACAAAGTATGTTTTTATTATTCAGAACAGTCTTTCTTTTTTTTTTAGGAAAAACCTCAAAATGACTGATTTGGAAAAGTTCTCTATTTCTATTGTGATAATAATCAAATTTGGTTTGAAATGTGATGTTAGGGCTTGTTCCTATTTTGACACAAGAAGTGTATCTAAAATAAGTCACAATCAGTTGAATTTTGTAGCACAAAATGAAACAGGTGAAATTGATCTTTTTTCCAATTTCCTTTTAGAAATTATGTATATATATTTACCTATATATATACATATATATTTTCCCCCCGTATTTAGGCTTTAGACATTCTGATCCATGAATACTGGTGTTTTTGTGAAGACACAATGAAAGGAACACTTCACCTCTAGTATCCTTTCCTGACAAGTTCTTTCCTGTCATTAGTTTTTAACATGTTGGGTGCTACATCAGAATCTGGATACTGTTTTAAGTTGCAACTGAGGCTTCTATAAATCAGCACCTGAGCACTCTATAGATCCCTCTGGCTATGTAATTTGAACATGTGGTTTACATTTCGATGAAATAGGACCATACAAGAAACTATTTGCAGCAGCCGAAGTAAACCTACAGCTCTTACAGAATACAATGTCCAGGTCTACCTATGCATTTTTCTTATTTTGTTAGTACAGTTTCAGTGCTATGGAAGTGTTACCCTCTTGGTAAATGATTTGGTGCAAGTTTCTGGTAATTTACTCTGTTCTGAATCAATAGATATATATATGTGATGGGAAGAAATCCTGGGGATAGTAAAACTGCGCATCCATGAATGCCTCTGCAGCAGACACACCTGTAATGTCAGCAGAAGAACTACCAGATGGAAATCTCTGCTTATTAAAAGCTGAGCTTTGTGTTTTTATCACCCTCTGTTTAGATTTATGAATGTCATTTGATTTCTATTGGCCTTGTGGACATTTTTCAAAGAAATAGCAATTCTCAGAGTACAGCAGTGCGAATATACCAGGCTTTCAGGTGACACGATGTTCCATGACCTGAACTAATTACCTGAAAAATTTCATAGGGCAGAAATTTCCTGTCACGAGCATGTCCTGGCCCCTGGGTCTCCCCACTCAGGTCCCTCTCCCTGGCTGTTTTTTTACCATCGTGAAAGTTTCAGGGTTTTCACAGGATATGCATTTTCTGCAGACTTCCTAATTTTGGATGCAGCAATAGCTCTGTATGGGCAAGGGGTAAGATAAGAAGACTACCACTGGCATCACTGGGTTTTGAAATTTGAGTTCAAAGTAAGCTGGACAAAGGAGCAAGTCTTAGACAGCAGTATTTCAGTCATGCTACACTTGTCAAACTCTGTAGATTGGACTAGTTAAGAGGTCCAACTATCCGGTTTGATTTTCTCATATGGAAAACAGCAGTTAAGTGACTACTTTTAGCAGAAGTTCCTCCCTAGTTCATTGGTTTTGTGCTACATGACAAAAACCAAATGCTTTCTTTAAAAAGACCACCAAAAAAGGGCCCCCCCTTAGGCTATTCTTATTGGTGCTTCAGCTGCCCCTCGTGTCAGTGCCACTGGAGAACACAAACCTTCTGGTTTTTGAGATCTCAGAATTATTAGTGCTCTGATAATAACTCTAGTTTAATAAAATATATTCTTCTACCATTTCCATTGGACCTCAGGCTGCTGGAAGAGGAGATGCAAATGTAGAATAGAGTACAGATGAGCAAGTCCTTTTCTTTGTGTAAATTAAATCCGACATCACCCTCTTCTTTAGGAATTAGAAAGGGAGGATCAGCTCTGGCTTTCCCGTTAGTAATAAATGTGTTTTATTCCTTTTTCAGGGTGGTGAAAGCTTGTGATATTTTAATTGTAAAAGCTTAGTCTGATGAGTTCACAGTTCCACCATTAGTATTAATTAGTTATCTAGCAGTATGTTGGATTGATGGACTTAACACCCCCCTCCTCAGGGGTTAATGTCAATTAATGTAGAATACTGAAAAAGTGACTGGAGAAGGATAAAATTTGTACTTGGATACACTTTCATCCTTCCTTCCCTTTGTGTTTTCTTTTACTGCAGGAATTATATACAGTTGAATTTAATGACTCCATAGTTCCAATAATAATAATAATAACACCCTTATACAAAGTACAGATTAAGAGAAATAAGCATATACCTGAATTGTGCCTAATAAGTGGATTTGGAGTCTGCAGTGAATGTGTGATGACTACAAGCTATGAAAATCTACAGGATCACAGATCTTGTAATATTAATAATAACAATCCCGCTTGTTTTCTAATAATTCTTGTAAAGAGTAGAACAAAGTTTGAGTACTAGTGAATTTCAGTTGTAAAAATCTGCTGTTATTCTTGGTATTTCTTTTTCTGTTGACATCCCAAATTGGCTGAAATATCCTTTGACACAAACTGAAAGCAATTTCTGATGTACTCTAAGTATCTGAACAGAAGCTAAAAAGCAAGGTTTCATCACAACCTGTTCTAGACTTCTGTAATGCAAAGACCTGTGCATGAACCAGATGTTTAGACTTTTTTTTTTAGAATCCATTAAGAAACAGACACTTTGAAGGTAACTTTCTATTCATGCTACAATGGTTGCTTAAAATGAGGGTGTCGAATTTTACTCCCAGAGTATTTATAATTACTGAATGATTCAAGTATCCTGGAACAAAAGAATGAGGAAAGCTAAGGGAAAGTTTCTTCTGAGTTGACTTTTTTTTGCTTAGGAATTTCTTGCCTCTAAGTATAATCAAGGTAAATCTACCATCTAATCTGAACTACTCATTCTATGTAAAGGTGATAATCCCAATATTTTGATTCTGCACCTGTGATAGGGTAATTGTGCTTATACATACAAACTAGGGAATGAGAGACTGGATAGCAGTCCTATGGAAAGAGATCTGGGAGTTTGGGTTGGTGGTAAGTGAATATGAGTCAACAGTGTGTCCTGGCAGCAAAAGGGCCAGCCATGTCCTGGGCTGCATCAAACACGGCATAGCTAGCCAGTCGAAGGAGGTGATTGTCCCCTTCTACACTGCACTGGCATGGCCCCAACTCAACTACTCTATAAGAAGACATGAAACTATTAGAGTGTGTCCAGAGGAGAGCAACCAAGATGGTGAAAGGTCTCGAGGGTGAGACTTACAATGAGAATCTGAGGTCACTTGGTTTGTTCAGCTTAAAGAAGAGAAGGCTGAGGGGTGACTTCATCATAGTCTACAACTCCTTCAAGACAGACAGCAGAGGGGGAGGTGCTGATTTCCTCTCTCTGGTGACCAGCGAGATAGGACACGAGGAAATGGAATGAAGCCGCACCAGGGAAAGTTCAGATTAAACATTAGGAAAAGTTTCTTCACTCGGAGGGTGGTCAGTCACTGGAACAGGCTCCCCAGAGAAGTGGTCATGGCACCAAGCCCGTCAGAGTTCAAGGAGCATCTGGACAACTCTCTTAGTCATATGGTTGAGTTTCAGGTAGTCCTGCAAGGAGTAGGGAGTTGGTCTTAAAGATATTTATGAGTCCCTTACAACTTGAGATATTCTGTGATTCTATTATTCTTCTTAATTGTCTAGACAATACTCATTTTGGATATTCAGGAATTTAAATTGAAATTTGTGTTTGATAAATGTGTGGGTTTGCCATGATTCTGTTCTCATCAGAAATTGGCCAAGAATCAGTTTGGTTCCATAGGAACAATTTAGTTCTGTTTGTAGTTCAATTCTTAAGGAAAGAATGATTTAATGATTCCAGCTAGTTCTAGTTCTTGTTCAACTATCTCACCTTTAGTGTATAATTCCTAGGGTGTGTGTGCATTTCTAAGAACTCCTGTAAGATACAAACTTTTATATTCACTTTTACTCGACCTCTAGGTACATATAGGAACTAAGATTTCTTCAGAATTCAGAGAATAAGGTATTTTAAATATTACTTGTATATCATTAAGGTGACAGGTTTCTGATATATGTCTATTATTTCTGGTGCTATTAGTTCAAGCACTGGCAAAAGGATGCAATACACCAGCTAGGTGTAAGTAACCACAGGTCTGTAGAACAATATGTTTTTAGTTTGAATAGATGTTGCCATATTGAGGATAATTATCTAATAAATTGTTTATATTACCCTTTTTCATTATATGCTCAATAATTCCTTTAGGATACATTGTATGGTACTGCTCAGTATTTGTAAATCACAGTGGGATTGAATACACATACACTTACACGTACATATAATCATCTACACTCTTTATGCTTAATTTTATGAATTTAGGCGATAACAACATTTTCTTAATGTCAAGTCTCTTAAGATTATATTTTGATTCACAGTTGTACATGTATGCTTTTATAAGTTGCTTGCTTCTACTGGATTAGATGCAATGTTTCAAATGAGTAAACATTTTAATAATCTTCAAAAACAGAATTTGGAAATGTAACATTCAAACTCCTCTTTAAAGAGGTTTTCTATCAAACAAAATAAGACTTTTTAAAGAGTTTAGTTGTCATTGAGAATACACTGATGCAAACTAGTTGAAAAACTAGGACATTTTTGCCAATCAACTTTCTAACAATATTTTTTATTTTTAATCTCCTGACTGCAAAGTATAGCTGATGGGCTTTTACCATGTTTTATGTATAAAGTTGATATACATCTGTTATTTCAGCAGCAAATGTATTATAACCTAAGCTGATTGCCAAATATTTCTTGCCTTGCCAGAAGAAAAGAAAATTAAAAAAAAAAGAAAAAATAATAAAAAAAAAAGACCCCAAACCACAGAAAAAAACTCAGCTTTAAAGTTGAGTGACTCTTTAAGAAATTATCACGAGCCTACAAGGGAAAATATCTGTTAAAAAATTTGGGAATTTGTTCAGTTTCATCTTGGGAAAAATACATAAATTAACTTCAGAATCCAAAAATCTAAACTTCCAATACTGAAGGACAAAAAAGGATTAGTAAGTATGAGAACCAGGTGTGCATTATGCACATAACCACTTAATAATGTAAACCATGTAACAGAGCTCTTTACAGAGCAGAACTAAGATGTTGTGTCACAACTCTGTGTTTCCTCTTCTAGAACTATAATTCAGAATTGCTTGAACTTACGAGGCATAGTGGGGAGGAGTGGCAGCTGACTGAACCTTTGGGATGTGGAAGTCACACATTGGAGAGCATAGTGCTGCGATGGAAAATTAATGTCTGTTATTGATACCCAAAGCTTGATGCACTGGAAGTTCCACTGGAAAAATATGTTTTGAAGACACTGAAGATTTAAAGACCCCTTGGCATGAGAAGGCACAGGAGGGACCAGGAGACTTCTGGAAACGGTTGCCTGAAACTACTGCTTCAGAGGGACCTAAATGTGCAATTGGAGGAAAGACAGAGTAGGGGCTACAACTCAATCTCTCTCAAATTGGGATCCTGTGAAGGAACAGATTTGCTCTGTGCCAGTAGGATGCCAAGCACATCAGGGAAAACAAAAGAGGAAAGTAAGTGATAATATGGGGTTACAAAGCTGTTTTCCAAGGGGCTGTGTTTCCAAAGATCAATCTAACTTTAGCAGTCTCTAAAGATCTTAGGGCCCTGAGTGCATAGGCTGTGAATCTGGCATGCAATGACAAAGCAGGGGGAGCTGGGTTTGAGCAAGATATTTCCTCAGCAGCAGTTTTAGTGTTTGATGCTGACACAGATATTACACTGTTAAGGTAATGCTGGAGCTATTGCTGCAATGGAGAACCTAAGAAGTAGTAGAAGGTAACTTGAAGTGGCATATTTGTCCCTAAAATTTATTTTCAATGAATATTTAAACAGACCCAGAGGCTGACCTCTAATTAACATGGATCAATGTAATATGCCATGTGAAATTAGACAAGGTCTCCAAATGACCTGGAAAACACAGATAAAATAGGTATATAAAACCAATTCTTTAAGTGTGGGTTTGTAGTAAGTGAAAAGATAATTCAAACCATCTAGTTACAGGTGCCTGGGCAAATAAGTTAGTCACCTAACCGACCCTTATAGAGTCAATGGAGAAAGGCGGACCCTTCCAGATGATGGTGCAGACGACGGGTGTGCTGGCCTCTAGTGGGTCTTCTCCCTCTGCGATGTCAACATGCGAAGTACAAACTTGGCTGATTATGCACATATAATTCAGATATGATTCATGCCAACATCATGGTCTATATTAAATATGTGGCTATTGTGGGTAAGTATGTAACACAATTGCTGTTTTTGCAATATGCATCAGCAGTGTAGTCGCAAGATTTACAAGCTTTTTAACTGGAAGGTTTTTTTTTAACTGCAAGATTTTTAACTGGAAACTTTATTTCCAGTTGCTGAAAAGCAGGAAGTAATAAAGGTGTTTTAGTTTCTTATATCATCTTTAGCTCCTCTGTGCTGACAGTAAAGAACCAGATTGGTTTTTTTTAAGATGAAATCTGATCTGGAATAGTATTATGTTTTCTTTAGTCAGTATATAGTGAAACTGTCAAAGGAAGGACAGTTGATGTCAGAATGGTTCATATTTATTCATGTTTAAATTGAGGTTGGCTGTGTTTGCTCTTATTACTGCTGTCATAAATAGTCAAGGACATCTAGGTATGTGTTTTCATAAATGATGTAATCATTCGAATACAACAATTCTGAATACTGAGTGTTATATCTCCATTATAGTTTCTAAAACACTCCTGATGCAGCATTATTTAGGAATTTGAAATCTACTTATCTCTTTTAGAAATGCAATTGCTATGACAATTCAAAGCAGCTCAATATCACTTCTGGAAACTCAGATTTGAATATCAGAATTGTATGGTCAGACAATCCATCGTGAAAATGGACAGTGTAGTGGAGGTGAATGAAAATCACTTATGCCTTGGAGAAAACATTTATTTATTGATATGGAAATAGTTTCATTTTAAATGGCAAGAACAGAGAAAAACAAAAGTTAAAAATCCTTTAAGTAATATTTATCAATCTTAGACAGACTTCTAAGACCACACAAGATTTGACTCGTTCATTACAGTCAACTTTTTTGTTGCTGCACACAGTATTGTGTTTCATTTCAATTAAAACATAAAGGCACACGTCAAGTCATTCCTGCTTACAAAGACAAGATCACTTAGTGATTTCTGTATGTTTAATTCACTCTCTCCTGCCACAAATGCTTGAGGCTTTGATTAGCTCTATCTTACTTGCAAGAGGCCCCCCATGTAGAAGGAGACAAAGCGATAAGCTTTCCTGTTATGTCTGCTATTCTGAAGGAAGCTTTCTCCATTCTTATCACTGAGCTACCTGGAAAATATACTTTAGAAATCAAACAGGCTCTTATTCATGGTAACCACCTGGCTTATTTCAAACACCAAAGTAAAACTTGATGAATCTTCTGACTGACATCCTAAACTAAACATACTTCCTAAGGCAAGGACTGCAATGTCCTTCTTTTAATCTTTTAGAGATTCATCTTCTTTCTGAATACTTTTGTACTTCTCTTCATGTTATTTATGTGTGTGCCAATACATCTCTGCTTAATTCTTTTTAGTTTATTTGTCAGACTTTCATAAACCTGATAAGCTAATATTTTTCTTTTTCCTAGAGACATTTAAATATGGAAGGGGAAAGGACTGAGCCTGAAAAGAAGAAGGAGTGCTGAGGGAAGAAGTACATTTATAGTTTTGAGAAGCCTTGGGTTTGGATTAATATTCAGACTAAACTGTATTAATACACTTTCCAGGGCTAAGTATCAGCTGTCTTGCAAGTTATAGTTACGGCAAGGTTGTCTGCAGTATGTGGGTCAACTCTCTTTTTTAAAGTGTGTATACACATTTAAAGAGGTTCCTTTCAAATTACAGCTATTGCATGGTTTAAATAAAATACTGGTGATCACTAGCCATTCAAAAAGCACCTTTATCTCAGGAATGAAGCCTATTATGAATATAAAGTGTTTCAGTGTTCACAATAAAAAAAAAGAAAATAAAACATAAAGTGTTATTAATATTATTTTTCCTGGGTTTTTTTGCTTCTTAGGTAGTTAAGTATAGGTACCATGTACAGGGATTGAGATCTTACATTTCTCAAAAACATATATTCACATGATACTGGATATGACGGTAATAAATAATCTTAAATTATATGTTTAGAAATAATTATATGTTTAGAAATCATCTCTCATACTGATGTCAATGTTATCATACATCAAATTCACTGAGAAAATGGTATCCATAGCCTGCAATTTCTCTTCTTTACAAACTGCTTGCAGATTCCTTGCCTTACAAAACAAGTTTCATTTTGTCCTTGGGTTTTTAATTATACTTGAAGTTTGCTCCCTCTTTTTTTTTGTTTTTTTTTTTCCTTTTCTTTTACTTTTTTTTTTCTTTCCCCTTTCCTTCTGTATAGCATAATAATAAGGTAAATACATACAGATTTGCCCCTGAAAGCTGTTCTTGAATAGGTAAAACTTGCATTTTGCATAGTGATGGGCATGGCCTTAGTGGACTTCCCAGAGGATTCTCAAAGGAAAAGAAATGCTTACACACAGATGCATGCACCATTATTACTGATTAAATTATTAAAACCTTGACCATTAAAACAGTAGTAATGTGCCATGAGTCTTCTAAATTGGTTTTATTTAGTTCAGAAAATTATTAAGAAAACAAGATATATAAGCATTTTTCCTTACTTTCATTCGGTTACACCATAAAATCAGCAAATAAGTTAAACCTAAATGTCACAGATCAGAAAAAAAAACCCACCTAATTCCAGCAAAGTGAAAACTGAAGCCATCAGAATTAAAATATAGGAAAGTACCAAGCTCGTCATACAAAAAATATTCTGTCTGAGAACACAGAATAATGAAACTGTTCAACATGTGCTGTATTGCCAACTAGAAAATCTTAACCTTTTGTAAAGGACATTTAAAGAATGAAAAGAGAGCCTATACAAACAAACATGCCTGGTCCATGGGAATCTGAGAGTTCAAAACAGCTTCAGATGTCAAATTTTAATTTGCAGCATGTCTAACTCCTAATTAACCTAACTATGAGGCTCAGCTAGGACATGTATTGGGGAAAAAAAAAAAAAAAAAAAGGCAAGCAAGTCTCCAGCATAGCAGATAAATAGGTAGCTATTACCTAGGTGTTGTTTCTGGGTAGTTTACCTCCTTAGAGATCTTAAAATGGGATTGTTTACCAGTAATGAGTTTTCCCTAGGTGAGCAATTGCTTTTGTGAACTTATAGTATGTCGAAAGCACCTAAATGCTTGTAGCCTATATATACCTGTAATTTGCCTGTAAACTGTACAGACAGTGTTTGTATGAAAAAGCAAAGTGAATGTACTTCATTCTGAATGATTTTATTCAGGTTTTGGCTTCCCTGTCTGCATTGTTTTCTTTAAGCATTTAGGTTAACATTAAAGTCCATTAAGATGCTTAAGCTTAGTTACATAAGGGATATAAGGAGCAGGCCAGAGCTTACTAA
The DNA here is from genome assembly GCF_036013445.1 of Caloenas nicobarica. Classification (NCBI taxonomy): domain Eukaryota; kingdom Metazoa; phylum Chordata; class Aves; order Columbiformes; family Columbidae; genus Caloenas; species Caloenas nicobarica. The sequence continues at coordinate 180,664,657 of NC_088245.1, forward strand.
AATTGTAACTAAGCTGGAGATTTTATTTCAGTACATTTCAGAAAAAAAAAGTCTGTCTTGCACGTTTAAACTAAATATGGCACTGGTTTTTTAAAAATCTTTAGAAATTTTAGAATAAAGCAGCCAACAAAGCTTTCCACCTCCCCAGATGTGATGCCCCATATCGCATAAGAAAGAAATGGGGAAAGGTAATGGTCTGGTGCATCAAGGCCATGTTTTTTATGGTCCCACAACACTGCACCAGGCATTAGAGAGAAGAAATGGAAAGAGAAGTTACTGTGATACCTCTGAACACAATGCCCAGGTGGCAGCCCTTTCCAGGAGCTCCAAGCTGCACTGAAAAATTAGTGTAATGTTTGAGGGGAGGGAGTCAAGTGCTGTGTCCTAATAGATCTGTTCAAGGAGGTACATTTGGGGAAGGCATGTTAAAATAGTGTGAATATCTGCAAAAGAGCTGGAATGCAATAAAAAAAAATGTTAACCACAAACAAATAATACATTGAATTTTTGCCATTCACAAAGCTATAGATAAGGTTAAATTTTGCATTTTAAGAGGGTTTCTATCTTCTTGTAACTTACAGACATCCTGCACAAATTAACAGCACTTCATATTTGTGTATAGGTTGATATTTGTAATGGCAAATTAAAATGTGCAGAGAAAATAAGATTTTTAAAAATAGGTCTTAAAAACATAGTTTAGTATCAGACAGTTAATTTGTCCTGTTAGATCTTAGTAATGTACTCGGTTTAGTTTTATTACTTATAAGAAAAACAAAATTGTCCTCTTTTCATTAAGGGCCTCTTTAAAAAGAGCACTGCGGTATAGCATGAAAATGCTATCTTGGACTTAAACAACTGTAACTCTTCCAAAAAATGTGTAGTCAATGTATGAGAAGGAGAGAGAAGGTGAAAATACATATAACTAAATGAGTTTAAAATCTCTTATCATATAGTGTGATTCACCAAAGCAAAAGTTTGAGTATTTTACTTTAAACTAGACACTGGACACAAAGTCTATTAATGTGAAAGTTACTTTAGCATTTTTAAATATTTTTTGGTTGCATAATTTAAAACATTAAAATTCACATATTATAGTATGTATTGATTGGGAAAGCCTATTTAAATACTGCTGTATTTAAAGAGGATATGTAAATCTCAAAATAATGTTAGTGTCTAAGCTTAAAGCTGTAAACTGTCAACACAGACTACCTTTGCCCTGATTGAAGAAAGCCATTAAGCATTGCCTCATTAAAGTTTATTGACTTAAGCACATGCTTATAGTCAATCATGTGCTTAAAAGCTGGTCCTCAAATAGATCTGGTTTCCTAAATGCTGAATTTAATTCTACGACATATTGTGTTGAATGGATCATTGGCAATTAATACTTTGTATCAGAAAAAGGAAAAGTAAAAGACACTGTGTTCCCAAAATAGAGAGAGATCCCTGTATCCCAAGAAATTGTGGATTCAAATAGAAAGAAGACACAATATCCAAACTAGAAGAAAATCTGTAGGTGGTTTTGTTGTTGTTTTGTTGGTGGTGGTTGTTTGTTTTTCCCAAATATGGAAATGTCCATTTTTTGAAGGACATGGAGATTTTCCTTTCGCAAAGGTGATTAATCTCTAAAAAAGGCGTGTGACTCTTCTCTTAACCTGCATTAATATCTATTTCCAACCTTGTACAAATAAAGGTCTTCTAGAGAAATTTAAACTGCCCAGCCTGTTTGTATGGCTCATACAAAACCCACTGTCTTACCTGTAACAAGGTGTGTGCCTTCATACTGTTAGTGACTATATCATACATTTCTTCACTCTGTTTTGTGCCCTGTTGACAGCAGCAGTAAAACACCTGTGGGATCAGCACAGCCACGTGGCCCTGGGCAAGCCCTGAACTCCGTCTTTGGTGCCAGGATTAAACTAAACCTGCCCCCCCATCCTTCTGGTAATACACCATCACAGCACCTTACTTTGACGATGCATCGCACCAATACATCACCACAGGGCTGTCAGTCAGAAGATGGCACCAGCTCAGACAAACAGATCCAAGAGCAGGTTCAGTTTAATTACAGGACAGAAGGTGTCCTGATGTTCCTTGGAGACAAAACACTTTTGCCAAGAACTAATATGCTTCGCATTGCTGTGCAGTGGTCTGACAAACATGCTGAAGCATCTGAAGACAGTTCACACAGACTTTGTCGAGAGAGTAATTCTAAAACAAAGATGAAAAGTGAAAATCCTAATACCTTCTTCATAAAAAAACCCCCCACACACTCCAACTGTAATCTGTATTTCAGTACTTCAAAGAAGCTTTGCAAGGATGCTGTCAGGTCAGATTTGGCTTATCATGTAAGCTATAGAAAAATGAGTTGCTATTGGAGGAAACAGTTTCATTATCTTTCTTAAGGACAAACATTCTTTTTATGGGAAGTTAAGCCAAGTAGCTACATGAAGCAGGTCACTGCTACTTGTGGAAACAAAGTTCCACAGGAAAAACAAACAAAAAAGAAAAGGTGGACACCAATCCTTCTTAACATTTAATTTATGAGTCACTATCATATTTATCTGTCTATTTTTTTAATAATTTTGTTCTAAAATTAAATAGACTAGGGGAAGTTCAAAAATCATTAGTACCTAACTGATTGTTTCAATAGTCTTTTATTACAGTGTGTTGTGTTGTTGCTATTTTTCTTAGCTAGTGGACATGTTTGCAATCTGAACACTGTGGCTTACTTCTGGTATGACAGCTTCAAAATGCAAAATTACCTTTTTCTACAGGAGTTGTGCCTTCCTTTTCAAAATGTCAAATTTTATAGCAAGCTTAGGCAGTAAGTTGATAAAGTAAAATATAAAACAATGCAGTGTATTTATGTACTGCATATATAGACATACATTTATATATATACAAGTATGTCTGAATTTCAGCACTTTCTCCCTTTTTTTGTGTGTGTGTGTGTTTATGTTATATACATACATACATATGCATGTGTACACATATATGTGGGAGTTAATACAGAAACAGTAAAGTCACTACAGCTCTCCACATGCTGTCATCATTTGTGATTTTAGGTTTGTTTTAGGTCATTCCCATAACATTTGATGTTAGATATTTGTACTGACAGCAGACCATTGCATTGTAAAGCTGTTAAGAGGAATATAGAACTTTTGGCTTCTGGATTGCACCCAGGTTTTGGAGGAAAAATCTTGTCTTTTTGTTACAACATTCTCCTGCTGTATTTGTAAATGTGGAGCTGGAATTTTAATTATTATTAATTTTTTTTACCCATAAAAATAAGTGGGCAAAAGGCTAAATTGTTTGGATTATGAAATCAGATGAATATTCTTTCAGAGAGGATTATCAGTAGAGTATTAATGTTTCAATTTTATTACACTATCTATCAGTGTCCTTAGGAATAAAAAAAAATACATTGTCCTGGGCTCTGTGCAAGCAGAATAAAAGATCTGCTGCACTTACAATCAAGACAAGGAAGCTAAAAAAGTAAGAGAAAGAGTCAAGCATAGAAGCAGGAAGATCAGCTTCGCTGTGTTTTATTGTGAGAGTTCGGGGTTTTTTTGGTTTGCTTTGTTTTGTTCTCTGACTGGTGTTTTTATTTCCTGATTTGTTGTTTTATATTTCTTAGTGGGAATGATTATGAGGAGGCAGATAGTAGGACGAAAAATAATAAAAGAAAGAGAGGTTAGATATTTAGGGTCATGTTGAACACTCTGGGCTGGAGGGAACGAATCAACAGCCCATTACTTCAGGGACAGATTACAGTCTATGAAATCTGCAACAAAAAAATAGAACTGAGACCAACTCCCTCCCAGAAATCTGCTGACAGATGAACTTTGTTCTTTGCCCCTTAAAATCTTTCTGCAACAGCTGTCCTGGTTTAAGTTTTTGCCCGGTTTATCCCTGTAATTCTTTTTTCTGAGCATCACAGCACTTAAGGAAAACAGAAGCAGGGGGAGAGGGATTGCCCCAGTAATCTTGGTTGCTCCTGGAACTTCTCTAGTTAGTCAAATAATGTACACAACACAGAAGAACACATTTTTCAAAAAAACAAACAAACAAACAAAACTCAACCAACCAACCAAAAAACACCCTAAAAAAAAAATACTATTGGGGTGCTGGTGGCAGATTTCTGTATCATTATGCTTGCAATATTTCTTTATTTTACTGTATATTGCATACTAAATCCATTTCCATGTGTAAATGAGCTAGATGAGCTATTTAAAACCACAATCTAAACTATACTAAAAATATTATCCTGTGTACGGCAAATTTGTTATTGACCGAGAAAACTTGTCTTATTAAAATTCAAAGTTAAAACTTCCTTGTACTTGAGAATAAGAGGCATCAGGCTGAGGGTTAAGAGTCTGTCTTAAGAAGTCCTATAGGTGCATTCCCTGCAGCCTTGTCACAGGATCATCCAGATCACAGAACTTCTTGGCGCACACCACTGATCTCTTATGACTTGTACACCTGGGTCACTGTTTGTAGAGAGCAGAGCATGGGGAAGGGAAGAGGGGAGAGACTTGGACATACCTTATAATGAGTTGAAAACATATCTGGCATGTCCATCCAGACCTCTTTTCTTGAAGGTGTCCTTAGGTCCCCCAGTTTAGACATAGCAGGGATTAATCAGGCATAGAGACAAATGGGCCAGAACATCCACCACTTGGTTTTTTTTCAGAGCTATTGTTTCAAGCTGTTGGCAATATATGAAAATCATCACTGTCCTGGTTTATACTCAGTTGATGTTTTCATGGTTATCTTCATTACCATCTGTGCTACAAATATTGTTTTTTAATGAAAGCTTAGATTCTGAAGCACAAATTGCAAAGGATATTCAAAAAGGGACAGCAATGTAACTAAAAGGAAAACTATGCCTTCCTACATTTTCAGCAACAGACTCAGTAGAGAAATCTTGGGGAGGGGGTTTGAAAAAGAAAAAAAAAAATTGAAAGTTACTTCAGTTTTGGAATAATCCGAAGTGTGATTTTTAAACACATTTTTTCTGCATATTTCTTTCCCCCGACACAGATCTTTGATAATCCAAGAAAGACAGTGAAGCTTCTACTACTCTATGCTCGTGTTTTTTTCTTTCTCTGGATATTTTTTTCCTGTTTGACTGTAAGGATTTCTGGCACACTGTGTTGCTCCTATCATATGGTTTACTTTAACTGATAAAGACATTTTGTGTGCTAAAACTGTTGCTGCACTGCTGTCTACTAGTCTAAAGCTCAAAGAAACACACCACGGGAAGAGGGGATACATTACAATTTTATAACTTTCTGGGTTATGCTTTTGTTTGGTTGGTTTTTTTTAACAAATATTTTGTTTTCCTGAGGGGTGGGAGAGGAAGGAAAGGGCACAGAAACAAGAACACTAGCATGGTTCCTGATTTGTTGTATTCAGGTCAGTAGACAGTGGCAGGACTGCTTCTGAGTATTTCTCTCCTACTGTTGTAACCTATCCAGCCCCAGGACAGGAACATCAAGAAAACTTGGTTTGTATTTCTGTTTTAAAATATCTGCCAGAGTCCTAATCTATTTTCATCCTGAAGCACTAAGCAGCTATAAAAAACAACGGAATTATATAAGAAACCTTTCCCAAAACAAAGGTTCTGCACTATTTGAAGAATAATTGCCAGCAGCCATTCAGTTACCAATATATGCAGAGAAAGGTAGCATTCATACTGTATTAAATATTGTGTATCAAACTGTGGTGTTATCTGGATACACATGCACACAGAGCACAATCATTTTATATTACCACACTCCTCCTTTCTTATGGCCTTGGACAGACATCGAAACATCTGATCTGAGTTCTGCATCAGAAATACAAAACTAATTCAGCTGCTGCAGATACAGAAAAAGTGCACAAACTGGAAGAAATTAAGATTTACTTGTACAGCTGGGAATTTCTCAGTAAAATAGTTTGGTACATACTAAGCCTCTTAGAGATATGGTCTATATTTTTACCTGGCATTTATTTTTCTTGCTTGTTTTTCTTCATTGTAGAGAACCTATTGTAAAAGCAGTTTATCAAGAGGTTGCCAAGATGAAAAGTCCAAGTCTGTGGAACAGCCCCATTTTCATCATATCAGACATATCATTCTGTCTCATACATTACTCATCTGAAGGAAAGAGACCAGAACGTATGAAAATCTAAAAGCATAAAATGGAAATTACTGATAAGCAGATGAAACACGTTGCTTTAATGGAGTCTACAGGGTTACTCTGACAGCCTTTGCCTAAAATGTTATGAGCCACCTGGAACTTGGGGGAATTCAGAGAAAGGATAATATCAATACTTTGTAGTTTTTAGTGCCTTTCAAATAAGGGTCTCAAAACACTTCACAAACATTAATCAAATGTCATAACAGTGATGTGAGATAGTAATCCATTATTATCCAGAAACAACAAAAGATCCTTTAAAAGAGAAATAAGTTAATGTTTCAAGTATATTTGAGTGCAATCTAATTAATCAGTCTCACTTGGTGTGTACAGTTTTATGAGTAACTTTCCCCATATTGTGAGGAAGAGCCAAGGGATTGGATCAGTACTGAGCTAGGAACCAGTACTCCCCATACACATTGTACACTTTGCTGGGATGTCATTTAATATATTTTTGTGATACTTGTGAGTCATCCATCGCTTTGGATCCCAGGATTTTATCTTGCTAGCCTGATTTGAAAAATAGAGAATATCACCTTTGTGTTCAACCAAGTCTTTGAAAATATTTGCCTCAGCTTCCCCAGTTGTGAGCTGAAGCAGAGATCCAAGTGAAGAACAGTCTGATCAGGAAAAAATTGACAGGGATAACATGATTTTATGAAAAGCATGTATAATGTGACAGTTAAGCAGCTATCTAGAGAGGGGTAATGACTTTGCAGTGTTTTACTGTATGACTATCCATGTTTTATCATACAGCTGATGAATCTAAAAATATTTTTAAGAGTGAGTATTATTCAACCATCCAATGCTAATAATTACTCAGCTCTAGACGATGTATGTACTATGGTTACTGTAGTTAATATGCATTGATTTGATTGTATATCAGAAGATGGACTCAAGTGAAAAATTAATTATAACAATAAAGGTTATATGAAATGCCTTACTGCTTAATTTGTGTCTAATTAATGTTTTTAGGTTGTTTTTATTATTCTATCTTGCTTCATCTTATGACTCAGTTACTCAGTTAAAGCATTCGTAAATACGTCTCAGAATGTTAGTTCATTACTAGAATGAATTACTAGAATCAAGAAAGCTCAGCAGTCATATCATGTAAACATCTATCTTATCATTAAAACTCAATTAATATGTTTGTAGCAACCATTTACTGTTTAGGACGTATACAAAAATTGCTTAATGGAATCTAAATTTAATCCCTATTAAAAACATTTTAATTTAAATTTGCTAACTAATCTTTATCTCTCCTTTACATTTTAAACATTAAAAAGGAGCTCAAGAAGACACAACGTCTTAATCACAGAAGAACTTTAGTTCTTCTAGATCAGTCTTTACGAAGTTACATTATTCTGGCAGTCTGCACACAAGGGCAAAAAGAGTAACAAAGCTGTAGGAAAAAAAAAAAAAAAACACCACACAAAAAACCCAAAAATAAACCAGCCAACCAAACAAATAAAGAAAAAAACCCCACAAAACCCAAAAGCAAGCAGACAAACAAAAAAACCAAACCCACACACCCAAACAATGTGTAATTGCTTTGCTTTTTAAATGCAGTCTCTTGTTTCCCTCACTTGTGTGGGGAAGCGTCAGATTCTGCAAGACAGGCAGATTCTTTCATCCACTGAGACCCATAAAAAATCCAGGCAGTCCTGCCTGTGAAATCAGGATTTAACTGAGTAAAAACAGCGGGATTTGGCCCAGGACTATTACGTGCTGCTGACAGTCTGAGCTGTGTCCCTGGTGGACTTCTACATTTAGAAGTTGATGGTGATGGCGACATTACTGAAAGGCAAAAGAAAGTATAAAACATCTGCTGGGTAAGAGAGCAAAACAAAACTAGTATGTGTCCCAGAAGGGCTGTAAAGAGAAATGGGGTTAACATCCATAGCAAATGCAAGAGAAAATAATTCTCTCAAAAACTAAACAAGGTGAATGTTAGCCTGATTCCAGCATTCTGCATTAACATTATAGATATGTAAACACTGCAGAAAACAGGCTTTGTTGACAGAGGAAAGAAAAAAAATAAAGGAAAATAATAACTAAAAAAACCCGCACAACCTGTCACAAAAGCCCAAATTAGAGAAGGGTAGCAGACTTAAATTTCAATAGCTGCTTTTCAAGAGCTGGATTTCTTCCAGCCAGAAAGAGAGGCAGGGTGCTTTTATCACCTTCTGACCTCTCCAGTCTTCACTCTTACCTCATAGGGATGGGAAGGTTCAGGCAGCAGAAGATAAACAAGTAATACTAGGTGGGTAGGGTAGCTGAGCTTTTCTTCATAAACTCATACGTGCATTGAAACAATACCTATATATCTGTACGCATTGTGTGAAGGATCTTGCAGGACCTGGCAGTCCTGGTTGCCAGCCTTTCCAAAACTGGCCAAACTAAGCACACACAGTATATCACTATGTCACACACTCAGTTAATAAATTTTGGATTATAGCTACCATGTACTTTATTAGACTTGCTCCATTCATGCACAGTGTGTTGAATAGCTGTACCTAAGAGTTGTCACTTTATTGACTTTTAGGAAAAAGACAGGAAAATCTGCAACATGGCATTTGATCCAGTAATATGAGAATGCCTGGACTGCAGGTAATGCCTGGGCATCACAGTTCTGGTTAATGGCCTTAGGGACCTCCTTCAAATGAAAGTTTGGAGTCTGATTCTTATGGACTTTTGCCTCATGGTGACACTGATTAATATACAGCTATCTCATCTTCTCTTTCACTGACCCTCAACACTACAGTGAACTACATGGTTCTGACTCATCCTCAGACTGTTAAACGGCATGTTATGGGCCAGTAACAGGTCTGAACAAGCAGATGATGAAGGATGCTACAGAACTGTTGCCTTATTTTCCTGCAGTCTCATTGTCTGTGTGTACAACTGTTCTCTTTCTGCCTCCAGGCTCACAAAATTGCAGAAACACAGGTATAACACAGATATAACTGGAAAGATGGAAGAACAGTAGACCTGAAACTTCTGAATCAAGTACTGCCCTTGTTTTAAATCTTATGTTTCCTCAGGTGTTTGACAGATGCAAGAAGCATCTAGCTTGTATAAAATGGGCAAATCTTAGGTCTTCACACACATTGTTGAGTGATTTCAGGTACAAAGTAGAACTTCTGTCACTTTAAAGCATTTGAAAATTTGTGTTCTATCATCACTGACATTCAGAAAATAAAATTTTGTATATTTTTCAGTACTGAGGTTACTTCTTTAATGAATATAATGCTGGGCCTTATTTGCAGAAAAATACCTACAAGAGCTATTCTTCATAGGGAAAATCTAACAAAAAGAAAGATTAATCTGCCCTAAAAACAGGTATAAAATCTAAACCATTTATGTAACTCCCTTTATATTAACTGAAGAGTGATAAACACTGACAGAGAGCTATATATCTCACCTGTCTTAGACACCTATCTTAGGATACAGGAATTACTCTCCAGAGTTTGTCTATATCTCTCCTTCTTACAAAGGAAAATTTCAAGGTTAATTTTTAAAAAAATGCCTACCATATGAATGGCAGAAAAACAACGTAAGTCTCACCTTTTGTGTTGGCTTACCTTGGTGAAGGTCCATTCACCTCAGTAAAAGAATCTGTCTTAGAATCCCCATCCAAGTTCTTTTCATTCTTAATGCAATCAGTAAGCATGTGCAAAATGCAGTGTGGCGTTTTCCAATCTGTTCAGTGTTCAAGCATGAAAAAGTAAGTACCAAGACAGTGGAACCTTCAAAACTTCTTCCTTCCTCCACACAAACTGTTCAATTCATCATTTCCTTACTGAAAGGTGTTTTGTCCTAGATGCTACTGAATAGATTATAGTGCCCCCCATGGAGAAATAAATTCTTATAATGGGATTCTCTACCTGGGAGTTAATTTCTCTCTCAATATTATGACAAATAATATTTGCCTTTCTAGTCTACCACATTTATCTGCAGTCACAGTTTCTGATTTGCTGTTCTTTGTCACTCACTGTAGTACAAATATTTGGGCAGCAGACAATAAGACCAATTTGTCTCAATGATCTTCTTCTTAGTTATTAGATCTATTCATTGAACTCATAAACAAGTTGCTAAAGAGCTCTTTCCTCTCTTTAATATTTACACACTAGTTACAGTCCTTTGCCTCTCTTACTCTCTTAATGGAGCAGCATAAAGGTGCTGTGGGTACAAAGAGCAGCTGTGAGGAAGAAGAGGAGGCAACGTCAGCAGCATTAGGTGCTTCACTGTCATGTGTATACTTACTCCCCAGATTTGAATGCATTATGTTGTTGATACGTAATCACAAATGACTGCACAAAGAGTCGACAGTGGGCAGTGAAAGGAGATGGCGAAGGAACAGCAGTGTTGTCTGAGTAACTGTGCCTAGACATGCTCTGGGTGTAAGCGTGCGAAGCCTGCAGCCTTGCTCATTTCAGTACTCTTATTAATATTTTTCTCGTTGAGTTAAAAATCAGATTAATGAGGTGTAATTATGTGTTTACTTACCCACAGTAAAAAGATTGTATTTAATAGGTCCTATTAGCTTTAAAACTCGTGAAGCTGTGAATTTTAACAGACAGCAACTCACACCACTTCCATGACGAAGTCAAGAGTGAGAAGAAACAGATATTTGCTAATATTTAGCGATATATGAGAGCATACATGCATATAAGGGTATGAGCTCAAGAACGTTAGCCAGGAAATTTTAATTTCCTTTGGATTATTGAATGGTTTTATATTCATCATTGTCTTCTTTTATGGTTGATTTTCGACTTATCACTTCATCAGCTTTCTGAATACAACAGTTAATTTTCACTTTTAGAACAAGTGTTTAGTACTACTTCTGCTGGGTATCCTTATAAGTTACTCTTCTCAATGGGAACCCAAATTTTTTAATGAGTATTTCATGGATATTGTTGTCTTTTATTTCTACTTTTACTTTGCAATTTCTTGTTCCATAGGCAGAGAGATGGAAATGTTAAATGCAGTATGTCTTGTAGATGATCATCTTTGCCCATAGTCTTCTCTGTATTTCGTTTTCTTTATATAATAAATATAATAATAAATAAAAAAATAACATTCAAAAACTGTTGAGGTTTTTCCTCTTTTACCAGAAAATAAGACAGCATACATGCATTGCCCTCCCTCATTTTCATTCCTAGATCTGAATTACATTTATATTGAATAAACAGTACGTGTGAACCTCTGCCTTCTGCTTGCTGGAATGCTAACAGAACAAGCCTCCCCTATACTGTTAGCAGTGCAAACAAATTACAAATCCTGTCTGTAGCCTGTACACTATATTATACAGGGCTATTAGATGAACTTTATACCTTTGAGATCTGTCATGTTGTCAGAGTCAAATTTGAACAGAGGACTAATATACTCTTTTTTTTTTAATACTATGCAATTCAAATATGCACTTCTGATGTCTCCACAACCTGGTTTCAACCTTTGCTTAACTAAATGCTATGAGTTTATTTTATTAATGCTTAACCCATTCAAAACTTCCCACTCACTGTTATTTTGGTTCCAGTATAAAAGACACCTTAATAATACACATTCAAGCACATTCCTTTCCCAGGCCCTTATCAACATGGTTTCTCAGACACTGTGTTGTGCCAACAAAACTGCTTGTTCATTATCCAGACTTTTTGCTATGTTTCAGACTGCAAGTAGACCTCACAATATTAGATTTTGCAAAGAAAAAATGTTAAAGGTTCTTTAGCCATGAAATAAGAATAAGAAAAAAAATAAATACATCAATGATACTGGAAGCATTTTTTGAAGTAATATATTCTTTGTTTGACCTTAAAATTACATGACTACTATGTATTAAGACAAAAGAAGATGAAATGTAATAACGAATAACGACAACTAATAAGCATTTCTGGAAAAGCTAAAACCTTCTCTGTTGTTAAGAACAGTGGAGGAGAGAGATCGATATGTATTACTTAGCTGCAAGATTATTATGTTTCTCTAATATAATGTCATTATGAAAAGGTAACTAGAAGAGGTGCTTTCAACAAAGAATAAGAGATTTGAATACTGTTTTCAGCACCCTGAAATGATTTTATGTATAATTCTGGACACCAATCTGTTCATTCATATTCAAACTGGGTGTGGAGAATAAGTATTAAAGTGATAGAGGAACAGATACTAAATTATACAGTAGAAAATATGTCCAGAAATATGAAGACTGAGAACTGACATAATTGCTTACAAAAGTGGAAGTGGAGTAAAATGTCAGGTAGTCACAAGAAGCAGCTAAGCTAAAGACACTACTGCCGCAGAAACAAATGGGTAAAAATTAGATCTGAATAAACTCAGTCTGGAAAAATGTGGTTCATACAATGGAATGAGGCACTGAAGTGTCCTAACAGGATGAGTGAGAAGGAGGCATTCTAATGAGATTTAACCAGCCTATTAATACTTACATGTTACCTGCTGGGCAATCGGACTGTATTTTCTAATGTTCCTCTGTGGTTATGTGCTCCAGCTGTATTTCATAAATATGAAATAACTACTTACATTTTTTTCTCAAAGTGAACTGTCAAAAAACATCTGGAGGAAAATTTTGATTGTCCAGTCATATGCTGTTTAAGAAATATTTGAAAAAAACAGTTTGATGTTTTTCATCTCATTTGACTCATGAAAGGGCAAACTCCAGAGATACTAGAATGAAGGACTTTGAAACACCACACAATACCTAATTAACACCAGACTTAAGCAAAATTGACAACTGGGCATAGAGTCTGTATCAAAAAGTAAATCTAGAAAAGTGCTTATGGCCTTTCTTCCTTAATTTATTTTTTGTTTATTTTATTATGTCCAAGAAAGAAGAAAACTGTAAAAGAGCACTGCTTTCCCATGAGTTTAAATGAAATTATTTATGATTCATTAGCTATGAGGAAAAAAAAAAGGATAAAATGCCTCTTATATCTCTCCCTTGCAAAAGCTAATACTTCGCAAAAAATGTTTTGAAACAGCATTATACTGAAATACTCATTACAAAAAGATAATCAGGAAAGCAGATAAAAGAAAAAAAGTGTCAAATTCTCTGCTGGTGTGCCTATACCTTATCCTTCTTGGTCAGCACAAATATCATCCCCAGAACAAGCTAAAATCTTTCAGCAGAGTCATCAGCAGCTTCACTTCTGTGAAAGTCTGAAATAAAGGAGAACATTCAGGAGAATATTCAGGAGAATAACTTTACTAAAGAACAAATTTAGTTTCAGTTCTTCATAAAGGTTCATATGGGTCTGTTGCATTTGCCTCCTTAAATCCTATGAAAGATCAAAAGTGCATCAGTCTCAATTTCAAGCAGCTGTCTTGTTTATTCATTCTGCAGTATTACAGGCATCAGTCAAGAGTGAGACCAGCATTAGTTCAATCATTGACTTCCTTACACTTGCTAATCTTTTTTAGAAGAAAGAAAAATAAAATGTGTTTACCACTAAGCAATGTTAGTTCAACTGACATTAAAATAAAGATTTATGATTTCTGATAAATAATGGATAACTTCTTGCCAGAGATTTATCCAGTTCAGTAGGTGTCAAATCTGCTGGAAGATTCAAATGTTTGGCAGTTAGGGAAGTAAGAGCACTGTTGAAAGTATTTGGGCAAGTATCCTTGCATTTCTCCGTGAGCAAAGATGCAGGGATGCAGAAACACTTCTCTGCAGGTAGGACATATACTGGAAGTGTATCAACTATTGTCAGCTATATCTTTCTACAGTCATAATATTAGTTTCTCTATATGTTTGCCATGTAGAAGAGTCTTTAAAATAAAAGAAAATATCCACTATTAGAGATGGCATGAAATAACTAGTTTGTAACAGCTGTTTCTACATTTCTAAATGTCCTATATGACATTGGTTAGTGGGATACAGGACCAGACAGGAAGGCAATGAAAGAAATTTAAAGCTTGTTTGAAACACAGGTTTACTTATACATTGCCACATGATTTACAACTGATGTACTTAGAGACCGATTTTTTTGTCATTTATAGTTACCAGTATTATATCAAGATAACTTAACTGAACTCATTGGTACTTTATCTCTTATATATAAGAATAAATTCAATTAGAGTCAGGCCCTGTATTTTGAGAATGGCAATAACAAATGTAAATAGGTTAAACAGATATTTTAGCTTTCTTTTTCCTGTTTGCTGAGGACTCTACCTGATGTCTCATGCAATATGGAAGTCAATTCCTGACTAATTAACTACAGCAAATTCATTTTAAAAAGTAAATCCAGAGACTACTTTCTCACTGAGAAAGCTGAGACCAACAGCTTTTTCTCTTTCAGGATTCTGAAGTTAATAAAAAGTACAAAGCAAAGAATCTTGCTCAGAGGTTGAGCTGATGAGTCCTAACATGACAGTCAGAGAGGTTTTGCAGTGTGTGTAAAGAACAGCATACCAAATTTAAACACCCAAGGCATAAATGCCAGGTGCACAGATGGGTATGTGTATGGAAAGAGGACAAGTATGGTGCCACTTTTAGCTTTTCCCTGTTCCTGAGGACAGCTGAAAGTTGAACTTGTTCCTCAAACAGTCTAGAGTTTGTGGCTCAGACCTGTGCTAAATTGATTCAGGGGGACAGCATTAATTTAGATTATATCTACAAACAACAGATTCAGAGACGTTATTCCAGCTATTAATCCCATGCTATGAGACATGTTAAGGTACTGGAATGAGCTGCCCTCTGCAGGTTGTTTTCTCCACGGGCTACAGCAGGAGATAATTTTAGGCCAGGTCCTAATTTTTGAATGTTACAGTTAGGTGAGATAAAGCTGGTCTTTAGTGGCTACGTAATGTTGCTTAAGACCAGCATGCAATACTACAGCAATACTGTCCTCCCTAAGCTCAGAAAGCTTCTTCTCACCTTGACTATTGAGACTACCCCCTGCATTTGTAGAGTAAGAAGGACGTGCCATTGTGGTGGATGCTCTTGACCCCTCTTGCCAAACCAGCAGCAGTTTGGTACAGACTCCAAAGGAGGTAAAGGCCTGAGCTGCAGCTAGGCTAGGAAATCATTTTAGGAGACCCACAAAGAAGTAGAATGATGCACTGAACACTGATAAGTTGTGAGTACAAGGAATCTCGTGCATACTCTTCCCACTGTTTGTGATTTGATTATGAGCCAACCACTTTATTTTATAAACATGACAGCCTGGGTAAGCCTACTTTGAACTTTCTCTGCTAACCAAGCTGGCTGTATGGCAATGACTTTTTACTACTCACGGGTCACTGGATGAGCCCAACTTAAGTTTTAAATCAATCATTTGGCTTAAGTAAACGTGTACTAAATAAAATTAATAAGAGTGTGTAATTTTTAATATACTGCCTGCTTTGCATTAATTAGTAAGCTGAATTTGCTGAAATCTTAAGCTGTATGCTGTAAAGTTCTGCTAATATTTACCAAACTTGCATCTACTTCATGTAAACAAAGTGGCTACAGTGAACCTTATCTGCAAGATGGGATGCACTTTGCTGGAAAGAATGGAATTGGCTGAGAAGAAAATTATTTCAAGGCTAACATGAAGACATTATGGACATCTGTGAGATAAGGCCTGTTCTGCACTTTGCTGGGAAGAAATAGGATTCATTCAGATGAAAAAACACCTTCAAGGCTATGACTATAAACAATATCTACAATTAAACAAAACAAAGGCCCATCTGAGATCAGTGAAAAAGATCCAATGAGAAGCAAGATGATCCCAGACTCAAGTATTGTTATTGGACTGAACGATGGTGTGGGGGGTGGGGAAATAATCTGTAAGGGTATAAATATCCAGGAGTTGCTATGCTTGGCTGTGACCTCTGCGAAGGCACCCAGCCCAAGCCAGTCCTCCTGCTATACTATTCCATTAAATTATTTATCTCAACGAACCCTGATGCCTGAGAGTTTGCTTCAAGAGACCTAGGGTTCAGACTCACCACCCATTAACTCTGATGCCTGAGAACTTGTTTTGAGAGACCTAGGATCCAGACTTCAGGGCAACCTGACACCAGACCCCTGCAGGGGAGATAAGCAGGTTGAGGTGCAGAACAATGGCACTTTGAAATCGTAGACAAGACATATAAAGAATAGGGTGTGCACACATAACCCTTTGGCCATAAATACATATAATCCCTTATCTGTTTTCACTTACTCTGTATGTGTCTTAGACTTAAACCATTGATCAAGTCTGGGGCTACGTTTGGATCCAGCTGCACTAAGACTCCTCTCTGAGAAGGAGTTTAGAAAGCAAGGGGGTCCATTCTGAACCTTGTGATGCAATGGGAGGGCCTCCCTCTACCCTTTCATATCTCCTGTCCCCATAGAAATTGCTCTAAAGCACCTGTCACCTGATTCTATTTATCATATTTCCTCCATGCAGTAAGTAATAGAGTAAACCATGCCATTGAACTCTGCTAAGTCACACTTTTCTTTAAGCGAGTTAAACATTGCTCTGCAGCAGGCAGAGCCCTAAATCACTCCTCTGCGACAGCCATAAACTGTAAGGGAATTTAACATTGGTTTAAGGCAATCTGCTGAATGCTGAAGACCCACTCTGTGCTTCTTGTAGGTGATTGTTATGTGGTACTACCAGATAGTGTGTTATGAGCAGACTTGATTCTATTGCATCAGCACTCCAGGGAACCTTCTGCTGAAATTTCAGTCAGTGCTGTGCTGAGCCCAAGCTAATATGCCCTAATTTAGCCCAATGGTATTGAGAGTTACTTATCTGCTAGGTTTTTGGTCCTGTTCTTTGCCTGAGCTCTGGCAGAGCAAGCTCAATTTACTGATCTGACATCTCTGTTCTATATCCGATTCCATACTACCTTTTTTTTTTGGGTTAATATGAACATTCTCTTCAGAGAACGGCACTCATCTGTGTCCTGTATAATCACATGGGCACATTTATATTTTAGCTGTGTATTTCCTACAAATTAAGTGTTCATTCACTGTGAAACAGTACAGTTCAAACATTTTCTGAGAACCATTTTAATACACATGCTCAGTGTGAAGATGATGGTGGGTGAACTGCATAGCTGCGCAATAGATCTATGTTTCTTCTTTAAGCCTACTAATTACTGTAATTGAAGCTGATTCCTATTATTTTCTGGATAGGGCTTAGTTTAATTTATGCCCATGCTGTTCATTTTCCCATGCAAATCCAACTTTTTGGCTGTAGAATCAAGTAACTTAGCGTTCACAGACAGCGCTTTTAGACCTTCTCCTTTCAAAAACTAATTAAACTGTAGAATACAGTTTTACATGTCAGTATGTAAAAGCAAGGTTAGCAACTAACAAAAAGTGCCGTGCATATCATGGATCTGATCCTGCCTCTCTTAATCATCTTTAGCATTAGATCAAGTTCAGAGACATTCTTCACTACCCTGGGTATTAACATCAGAATTAGAATCAATGACACAATCTTGAGGAAAAACCTTGATGAAACACATACACTGTAGCAGCATTCATGGTTAAATATTCTAACTAAACGGATATTAACGACCTTTTCATTTAAAGATGAAAAATGATCTCTGCTGAGGTCAGTGAATGTTACTTCACTGAGTACAACAATGCCAAGATTTCAACTTGCATATGATGTGTCAGGACTTACCAACTGTCATTAAGGACAGAGGAGTGTGGGAAGTAGGGGTGATTTTATTCTTCAACAGTATATTTATTCTTTCAAACCACAGTGGTCTATAAGACCTGCTGTATACTGAGAAGTAAGAGACATCAATAATGAATACACTGTTTTCAAAGGCAATTTTATAATTTTCCATACCATCCTACTCTTTCAAGGCTTTTCTTAAGTAGCCACATGGGAGAGGAGTTAAAATATATTTTTGGAAGTATATTTTATTACTCTTTGTCTACAAGCATGCATTACAAAAGACATTCTACTAGAGCATGTGGTTGTTGTTAATACAATCCACAAGTCATTAAGTACAGTAAATAATTTACACATCAAAAAATTGATTGTTACTCAGAAATGATTGCAACTCCTGTTTATTAGGTTTTCAAATGTTTTCCCCTTACAACAGTCAAATATACTCACTTTGAAAAGTCTTGAATTTATCTAAAAAAAGAAGCCCAACATACATACAAGTGTTAGTATCAGTCTTTGTGCACAGCATTCATCCTATACATTAGATAGGCTAACGGCAGAGACACAGGCTCTTGAGGAATGTGAGGTAACTGCTTTGATTTTCATCTCAGTAAGAATTTTGATTGTAAGAGATGAGAGGAATGAGGGTTAAAATGAGCACAAATCTCCCCTTACATCCAGTTTCCTTTATCTAGCTTAAAATCACAGTGTTTTAGAACAGTTAACTTACTTGAAGCCAGACTTCAGTCCAGATATAGCAAACATATTAAAATAAAAGATATGTTACCCCAGTATGTGAATTAAATAGGTAGATCATTTTTCAGGTTGCATAGTAGATTGGGAACAAAAGGATCATAGAATAACAGAACCACAGAATGGTTTGAGTTGGAAGGGACCTTAAAGATCATCCAGGTCCAGCCCCCCTGCCGTGGGCTGGAACACCTTTCACTAGACCACGTTACTCAAAACCCCACCCAGTCTGAGTTTGGATGAATAACATTGATGCCTTTGTTTCTTTTTCTTAATTTGCTACCTGTCAAATCTATTAAAGTGAATTATTGGCCCTTTTGACCCAAATGCTTAGCTAAATGCAGGATATTGTTTTTTCAGTTTGAAGAATAAATTGATGATGAAGTCAAGTGGATTTTTGCCATAGTTTTAAAAATTAAGCTAAAAGCTTTTTCTTACATATATTTTTCTCAGTGGAGATGTCACTGCTTATGTGACTTTCTAGTCCTTCTTAGCCACTTCCTTCAGATTTTGCCCCTCTTTCCCTGGCAAACTGACCACCACACACGCACACACACAAAAATTAAAATCCCATTAATGAAAATTCTCTGCCTGCTTGTTGAGCATGCACTTATATTTTAGACTGTACTAGGTACAACTTTTCTGTACCGGAAGTATCTAGTTTTCTTAAGCAGCATATTGTTTGGTTTAGCTATACTAAAAGCAAAGTAACAGTTACGATGTATTTCAAATATTTTGAGAGTTCTGACAAACTCAAAGCAACCATAACATATAAATTTGTATCTTATTTTATATTTATTTGAATGCAAGTAATAATAAATATTATTAATCTACTGGAAAGCATTCACAAGGTTTTATATTTCAGAATATGTATGACAGTGGTCTCGTTTAGAACGTCTCACCTTCAGGAATCAAGCAAGATATTGATTGTTCCAACCAATTATGTCACCATCTGAAAATGTAATTAAAAAGAGCTTTTGCATGACTTACTATCTGACTAACCATTAACAAAGAAGTACACACATGGGGACGTATTTTGCAGTCTTTAATCAAATGAAATCCTGTTGTTTGCAATGGTAGTTCCGCTCAATTAAGAACCACAGATTTGGGCCCATGCATTATAATGCACAAGGGCAAGCAGAGGCATCAGAAATGGTATTAGGATGACAATAAGCTAATTTTCTATTTAAATGTATTTGTGAAGAAAATACAAGAGAAAAGGACTGATTCTGTATTTCATTCTACATGAAGTTTTACATATTCATTGTCACATCAGAGTATCTTTTTACCTTGCTGTGAGGATTTATACAATACTGGAAAATAAGAGAACAAAGCTTTCTTGCCTTCTTGCCTTTTTGCTTACTTCAACCATTTGTAATCTTTCCTTCAGTTATTGCTCTGAATGAAGTTCTTAGCAATGACATGAAACATCTCCCCAAACCAATGAACTGAATACCTCTACTTAGCTCTCCAAAGTCTGTTCATTACTTCGACTAGAGGCAAAACTGAATTGTTTAAGACTAGACACTAACTGCTGTATCTTCTAAAATGAAAATAACATGCATGGGGTGGCAGATATGACAACAAGATCTATAGGACCCCCTTCTGTAACAGCACACCGGGAAGTATTTTCTGAGGTATGGCTTTTCCTTTTCCTTTATGTAACTGAACTAAGCTTTAGTACTTCTCTTTTTATCACTTTCCAGAGATCAATATTTCTCCAGGCTGGGCACCTTTGAAGAAATAAGAGCACATCCTACTGTTTCTGTTACTTAGTGGAAACACTTAAGTACAGTTTAAGGAATCTTCCTTCAGGGGCCTCTATCAGTGGCAACAAGGGTCAAGAGGCTGGAGCAGGGACCACTGAATTCATCACACAGATCTCTACCAGCCAACAGCATCTTCTGAATCTTCCCTGAATGCAGCAAACAACAGTTTGAAAATCACTGTCCTTCAAAGGTGAAGAGCTCTGTGACTTTTCCCATTCCCTTGTATGGTTTGGACATGTGTCATGGCAACAGTATTGTTTTGAATACAGCACTTAAGTCAATGCAGTTACTGAGAGAAAATATGGTGCAATTTTACAAGGACCCACAGAAAAGCTGAAACACTGTAATAACTAAAAAAATAAAGAAAATGACTAAGAATTAATAACTCATGAATTGGAGACTACATTTCCTTCTTGGCACCTAGGTCAATACTACTCGCGAGTAGCAAAAACGGAGATTCCAGCTGAATACTTAACTGCTATTTGAAAATGACATCCATTCAGACTCACCTACGCCCAGCCACAGAATGGAGTTCTTTGTGGTGAGAGAGAAATGTTGTGAAAGAAGCAGCTATAAAGAACCATTTCAATTCATGCTCCTGAACAACTGGAAAAAATGAGTCAAGCAGAATTTTTCCCAGATGTAAATTTAGTTTGCACTGCCATTTTTTTTTTTTTTTTTTTTAGAAAAAGATCATTTCCAGAGTACAAGCAAATGAACCTACAAGATGATTAGCTAAAAGTAATCTCTTGTGTGAGAGATGATTTCATAAATCCCTGAGCTACTTGTTCCCCACTTTTCTCTTAGGAAATACAGTACCATTACAGACAGCTGCCACAGTGAAATAAGTCCATTGCACCTTATTTCTTATATAAAAACCAAAATGTTGACAGGTGTGTCTTAATTAGTTTTGATATGTAATTAAGTTGTTTTCTTGAGAAGTGTCTTCCCTCTTCAGGTTTACTGTCTCTTGTGTAATTTCCAGATGTATTCATCATATCTTCAAAGAAAAAAAAATCTATTTTGGGCATTGTATATGGCCTGACATGAACTCACATATAACCATATAAATACCACCAAAAAAAAGTACACGTCCCAGAAGCTGTAGAGGAATGAGATTTTATCACCCCAGGAGTACATTTCATTTTCTATTCAAACTTATATTTGGTCAATCTATTGTGGTAAGATATTGACCTTACATTTTAGAAAATTAACCAAATGCATAAACCAATTCGATCTCAGCACTCTCAAGACCAGCAAATCACAGAAATAGCACTGCATAGTGGAATAATGTTTTCTGAGGTACTATTTATGGGGAGCAGGGCCCAATTGCATTGGTAGAATCTGATTAGTTAGCAAGAGAAGATGAGGGTTTTTTCTCTTGGGACTCAGAGAAA
The DNA here is from genome assembly GCF_036013445.1 of Caloenas nicobarica. NCBI lineage: Eukaryota > Metazoa > Chordata > Aves > Columbiformes > Columbidae > Caloenas > Caloenas nicobarica. The sequence continues at coordinate 180,686,364 of NC_088245.1, forward strand.
GTTTGTAGTGAAGAAAGATGTGATGTAAGAAAAAGGAGGATTCTGGACCTGTTGCAAAATTGTTAAGCCCAGTAACAATTTGTGAAGCTACTTCGTTCCATCTTCCTCCTAGGCACTGACCTGCATGGTATCAGTCTAACAATTCTAATCATGACTAACTTGATGACCTGTGAGATTCGTGATGCTATATATTCTGTAAGGCTTCTTCACATCTTCCTTAAAGGAACAGAAAGACAGTTTTACAACTTGAATGAAACACCTTTTCTTTTTCATCTTATTTCATCAACCTCTTCTTCAAGATTCATTAGTTAATTACTAAGTAGGTAATAACCATTTTAATAATGAAATGAAAATATAACAATGATAAAATCCCTTTTTCATATTACTTGTGCTTATTCTTTTTGCAAAATGGAATTATCTGGTTTACTATCACTGTCACACCTAATTATGAAACTGTAAGACATGTTCTGCAGTGTTCTGTTAAGACAATAAAGTATTACTTTTCCAATAAAATGTGGTCAGTGAAAATACCTTACTTTTAAAACAAAGTAGTTACCACTCAATTGAAAAATAATAGTTTAAAAAAGCCTCTTTGACTTTCAATACTGAGTTAAAACACACAATTGAATTTTCAATGGTATACCTTTCTGTCCTTGACCACTTGTTTAGGTAATAAGTTTTTTGGGTTTTTTTTCTTTTATTGGAAAATACTAGTTTATTAATTGAATAATAACCTCTCAGCACTGGGTACCTGAAATCCTAGATGTTTAAGGACCAAGAGGAAGCATGGCCACTGTAATTACCAAAACAGTACAAGTGCTTTATAGATCTCTTCTTTCCCAGTGTTGCTCTTCTACTTCTTTCAAACTGTTCCCAATTCAACTGTTCACAATTCCCCTTTCATGAAAGGTCAAATTTACAAATAAACCTTCACCTTTTTTACCACTAGACCAGTGATTAATCCCATGCCTTCACCCCTTCAGCTGATGTTGCTGTTCAATGTGACACTTCGATGAAGTTCATCCCAAACTCCTTGTTGCCTTAACTCTGATCCCTTTCCTATTTCCCTTGCCTTAGTCTTGGTTCTTTCTCAGCTTCTCACATCCATCTACCTGCTTGTCATTCACCTTTTAACCTACCTATTTTTAATTCCAATCCAGTTTCTGATTTCTTGACTTTTGGCCTAAGTTCTGAGCATAGATATTGCCTAGACTTTTGTTTTGTTTCAACATCCAGTTTGTCTGGAATTTTGGTTATCTATTTGCTGACTATATTTGTCCTTCAACAATAAAATAATAAGATATATGAAGAAGGTTGAGAAAATGCTAATGGCAACCAAGAATGAGGAAATCTAGCCCATACATTGTGAAGATTCTCTAATCTAACAATATCCTGGGGAAAACAAACACAATCTCATTTTAATTCTTTTCAGTTACAGTAAAAAAGGGGACACCAGATCAAGGTAGCACTTTCTCAAGACATGATTATTAGAGCTAACTGTGGGTTTGTAACAGAAAAAGGAAAGATTTTCACTCAGTACCAGGGCAACAGAGAAATGTCATATGGGAAATTCTTTGCAGATTAAAAAGTGAAGTAGGTTCACAAAGAGATTGCAGTTGATTTAGTTATAAAAACTGTGTTTAAGGATAGATTTAAATTTAAAATGTCTTGCGAAAGTATTTTTTTTTCTTTTATAAAGGAAAAGATTCTGAAGGAAACACATTTATTTATTTGACATTATTTTATAATTCTTATAAAACTACTGTTTTATTTGATCAAATGACACGTGTTCCTTTTTTGGCTATTTTGTTATGTTTTGGTAAAAAGTTTTGCTTCAGCAGGAAGTAAGGCTGTCTATCTGCTTTGTCTTTCTTGCTGTCCTCTTAATCATGTGTGATATTCTGATCTTCAGAGGAAAATGGATGGAAATGGTTCCTTCTTCTAGAGCAACAGAGGACATTGAAGCAATAAAGGTTATAGAGCACTAGGTGATGCAGACAGTATATGAATTCCAGACAGAGAAAACTGTAAAGTTTCAGCACATGTAGAGACCGGGATGTAATTGATCTCACCAGATTTTAGCACAAATTTATCTTGTCTGCTCCGTGTGTCAGCCATATAGGTTTACATCTAAGCTTTTTGTTTAGGCTCCTGTTCAAATGAACAGAATTCTATGACTTGGTTGAGCTGTTGATTCAGATACCTAGGACTAGATTCAAAAACAGAATCACAGAATCACACAAAATCACAGAATGGTTGGGGTTGGAAGGGACCTCTGGAGATCATCTAGTCCAACCCACCTGATAAAGTAGGTACACCTAGAGTAGCTTGCACAGGAATGTGTCCAGGCAGGTTTTGAATGTCTCCAGAGAAGACTCCACAAACTCTCTGGGCAGCCTGTTCCAGTGCTATGCCACCCTCAAAGTAAAGAAGTTTTTCCTCATATTCAGATGGAACCTCCTGTGCTTCAGTCTGTTCCCGTTGCCCTCATCCTATCATTGGATACCACTGAAAGGAGTCTAGTCCCATCCTCTTGATATCCACCCTTGAGATATTTATAAACATTGATAAGAACCCTTCTTAACCATCTCTTCTCCAGGCTGAACAGATCCAGCTCTCTCAGTCTCTTCTCCTAAGATGCTCCAGCCCCCTGTTCATCTTTGTAGCCCGCCACTGGAACCCCTCTAGTAATTCCTTGTCCTTCTTAAACTGGGGAGCCCATACTGGACACAGTACTCCAGATGCTTTCTCACCAGGGCAGAGTAGAGGAGGAGGATAACCTCCCTCAACCTGCTGGTCACACTTAAAGCATCCCAAGATACCGTTGGCCTTCTTGGCCACAAGGGCACATTGCTGACTCGTGGCCAACCTGCTGTCAACCAGAACTCCCAAGTCCTTCTCCGCAATGCTGCTTTCCAGCAGGTCTGCCCCAAACCTGTATTGGTGCCTGGGGTTATTCCTCCCCAGGTGCAGGACTCTACACTTGCCCTTGTTGAACTTCATTGGGTTCTTCTCCTGCCTAGTCCTCCAGCCTGGCCAGGCCTCGCTGAATGGCAGCACAGCCTTCTGGTGCATCAGCCCTTCCTCCCAGTTTGGTATCATCAGCAAACTTGCTGAGGGTGCACTCAGTCTCTTCATCCAAGTCATTGATGAACAGATAGAACAGGATTCGACCTAATACTGACCCCTGGGGAACCCCACTAACTGCAAGTCTCCAACCAGATTTTGCACCATTGATCACAACCCTCTTAGCTCTGCCATCCAGCCAGTTCACGATCCATCTCACTGTGCAATCATCCAACCACACTTCCTAAGCTTGCCCATGAGGATGTTGTGAGAGATAGTATCAAAAGCCTTGCTCAAGTCGAGGCAGACAACATTCACTGCTCTTCCCTCATCTATCCAGCCAGTCATACCATCAGGTTGATCAAACATGATTTCCCTTTAGTAAACCCATGCTGACTACTCCTACAAACATCTAACCCCAAATATGTAGATACATGTAGGTATGACACAGGACACATCAAAGACCTTCTAAAGTGACAGACAGAGATGATGTTGAATCCCCTAGTACATCCATGAAGCACAAATAAGCCTCTTGCACTGGGGTCTGTGAAGATCAAAGCAAATTTTGTCTGTCTAAAAGTGCATGTTTGCTATAGCATAAACCGAATTCATCCTTTCACTGTATTGACTGAAGGCTCAGTTCAGCTGCTCACATATTTATATCTACTGCTCTCTACCATGACCTGGCATATCCCAGATAACTTCAGGTTTTCTACCCAGGAGATCATGGATCTCTTTTAGTCCCTATGTCATAAATAACAGCGTTACATAGATGTCTTAGATGCTCTAGAGCAGCTCAAAAGGCAACCAAATGGTGACTGAAGTGAAACTTCAATTTCCTATTGACTATAACAGGACAGTTTAAACCTAATGGATACATATCTGAGGAAGGATTATGCTACATTAACAAAATCATCTGGTGCCACGTGAGAACCTCTCAAACTTCCACCTCAGGCTGGAAGACATGACACAGCACCAATAGGAGACCCATTCTCTTCTGGAGTGACAACTGGAGGACAGATAAGCTACATTAGAACATCCCAAAGAGAACTCTTCAGCTGTTGGAGGGTGACTGGATTGAACCTCGACTGTCTTCATGTGAGTTAGGCAGCCTGGATTATCTTCAGAGTTTATAGAGGGAGTTAAAAGCTATCTGGACATGATTCATTTCATCACAAAGTAGACAGCTGAAACAAGTCAGAGAAATAATGGCTGAGAATGGCTATTTCTCATCATTGACTATAATGGAAGCCTAAAATGAATGCTCAACTCAGACATCTGCTATATGGACATCTAAAGATATGCATGATGAATATTATACCAGGAATCCCTTGAGAAATGCAGGGAGAAGACATGCAACCAAGCATTACAGGACATCTGTAAGGAAAAAAGGACTATACAGAGATACTTATAATGCAAGAAGTAATTTAAAGTTGAACTGAAAATAAGACTGGAGGACAGAACTTGCCCTGCAAAGGCAAAGTAGGTTGGATGTAGGTTTAGTATCAATTTTCTTTTATTATTTAATTTGATTTGATTTTATTCTATTTAGTTTTATTACTTTATTCCAATCTGCCTCAACCATTAAATAGGATTTTCTTTACATTCCAGGACCTGGTTTTGATCTGTTTTCTACTCAGATAACAAAAGGCATTAGGGAGTTAAATCCATATTCACTTTAATGGAAAAGTGAAGATAATTCTTCCTTAAAGCTGCAGCTGAATCAGGTTCTCAACTTTTTCCAAATTTATTTTTTTTCATAGATGAGGCGGTCCTTAAAATATTAAATATCCTAATTTTCACACATATATATTTTCTTGTATTTTCTGCCAAAATAAAATGTCGCTAAACTTGTCATGATTTTGGAAGGTAGTTTGATTTTTAGTTGAAACATTTTCAAAGAGAAAACAAGTCTATGTAAGTTTTTCTAATGAGGTCTAATAACAAGATGTTTAGAATTTGGAGTTCTTAGATTGTAATAACAGATTGGTTAGACATTAATTCAGAATTTAAAGGTCAAAAATAGAGTCAAAATACATCAGTATTTACCAATCTGAAAGCTCAAAAGTATTTTTAGAAATAATAATGATAATAATATAAATAAAAAACACTTAGAACTTTTTAGAAATGGAATCTGAAGGAAAAGACCGAAGAAATTCTGCATGATAGATTTGTCAAAAAGCATGTGAAGTCTATATAAGACCCATGCCCTTTCCCTGTTGGCATAGTTGTAGTCTGACTACAGAGAAGATCTTAGAGACAACAGATAACCTTCTCAAAAAGTGGACAGACACACACTTCTTGAAGTGGAATATCTGTGCCATGGATTGAGCAAAGGATTAGTTCAGGCTTCTTAAAACCATTTCCTGTTTTTAACACCATGATGCCATGATCAAATTTTTGCCTCTACCAGATGCAAGTAGCTTTAGTTTAAAGATAACATTTTTGCTTTGTGCTGGATTGAGATATAATTATTTTACCAGCAAATTAGAGAGAGCTGTGGAACATCACCAGGATTTGAAAAAATCTTTCATACAGTATACATATATATACACATATGTCTATACAATATATATGTGTATGTCTATATATATGTGTGTGTATATATATGTCTATACAAAGTACTCTTATTTTTTTAGTAGAATCTCAGCCATCTTCTTGGCTTGAGTCAAGCAGTATTCTGATGAACAATTCACAAACATAATGTAAATTAATCTGAACCAGAGACCATAGACAGTAGGCAATAACTCAATTTTGAAAGACACATGAGATTTTTAAAGTGTGGGTGTGGTATGTTCAGTGCCATTTGCCCTCTATTACAGAGAAGATTCTCATAAATGTTTCATTTACTAAAATATAAGAAGCCAGCATATACAGTGCAGATGATTCAAAACTAACTCACAGTATTTCTACTTAGAAATAGTTGTAAAATATTTAGCAGTACAAAGTAGAAGGTATATTTTATAATTTTTAATAATAAAAGCTTTATATAGAAATAGCTTAATTTTTCAGATGAACCGAAGCAAAGCGAAGAGGGTAACATTACACAAGTCTCCTCTGAAAAAAAGAAAAAAAAAAGAAATGTGATTTGCAGTTACAGAACTTTTTTTTTTCATTAGTTTGTTCAAACTCTTGAATGATAATATAAATTTCAGGTAGGCAGAGGTTAAGATACTGCAGCTGAAATGCTGCACAAAAAGCATAATAAACATGACCAAAAAGAAATACTTAAATAGGATTTTTAGAAACTGCAAAGGTCATTAGCGGTGTGTGAAATCAAGTTAAAAGAGCTCTAATGACAATAATTAGGAATGCTAGAACAACCTCATGAGTTCTCCATATAATTGCCAGTATTTGTCTGAAGTTTAGATACTTGCAAATACTATTTCTAAGCTATTTTCATAATTCTTAAAGGAAACAGAATTACAGAAAATGTGTAAAAATCTATCATCGATGCTTTGTTAATTTTTTAGTTACTAGAGCTCCTATAAATTTTAGGGATTTTCTACATAGCACTTTGGAATAATTCTTGAGGAACTGGTGTAACCATTCCCCAAATAATGTAGTGATTTAGATACCTATGGAGGGATTTCTTTATGTGTCCTACTTGCTCTCCAGCTTCTGCTCCAGAAGTGTACAAATCTTGCACACATCCTGGGTCACATCTGTTAGTCCTGTTCATATGTCTTGTGCACAGCAGTGTCTAGACCATGGACTTCCTCCAGAAGAAAAGTTCATTGTTATTCATCTGCAGAATTCACTTCGAAGGTCCACTTCTAACTGGTGCTTGTGGAAACAATTCTTGAATCTTCAGTTGAGGTACCTGTGCCATCCACATCACAGCTCTATTTTAGAGTGAGTGCTTGAGGTTACAACAGCATTTCATTTTCCTGCATACTCAGTCTCTCAGCAATGAAGAGAGTGCAATGTGTTTGAGTAGTGTTAGAGAATAGACTGCTTTAGCTTACCCAGAGTCCATACCTGTGTCCCTGCTATGGGAAAGGCAGGGAAAAGGAATCTCCCTAACAGGTAGGTTACTGAATTTAGAATATCAAAAGGCCAGGATTCCCAGATATGTTGTGTCACCTACCCTCTTGCCCAGGCTAGATGCAGGTTCTGGTTCCTCTTTAAGTTCATGCACTACTTTCTTTTAGAATTACTTCCTAAACATGTGTGCTCCAAAAAATCAAGCACGTTATTCACATCTTAAATTATCACAGTAGATCTCATTAAAACAGATTATTTACCTCCTGAAAGAGACATATTTGAACATTGTTTTCATTCTAGAAAGAGTTTCTAGATAAGAGCATTTTACATTTTTATGTATTATTATTTTCACAGTGAAAATGCGTGTCCTCGCTATAGCCATGAGTAGTCTTGACTTGTGTTCAATTTGCCTCTGGAGAGAGCTGATTTATCAGAGCTAAGCATTCCTATTGAATGGGACAACTAATTGGTATGTGGGTGAAGCAGCTTTCATCAGACTGGGAAGCTGAGTACTCTGAGGTATCCACCCCAACGGCTCTCTCAGAGGTGTCCTGTCCTGCCTATTGAAGTTGCCCTTTAGAGGAAGAGAGCCAGAGCTCACCACTCTAAATGGATATCAGCTAACTTTAAAATCTAAATAAATAAAATCAGGTATGGAATATTTCTTTGGGAATTAGGGTCTTAAATGCATGTGTCAGTCTAGGCCTAACTTCCTAATTACAAAATTCTGATTGAAAATAAAATCCTGCCTTAAATGTCACCAACCCTGGAGGTATCTAAATTCATTAGGAAAACTGAGTCTTCTTACAGATTTCCACATGACCTGAAAGCAAGCTGGAGACCATACCCACCCAGCCCCCTAAAACACCAAAATTAGTGATATCTGAGTGTTCTTACCGTGACTGATCCAGTAACTGCATTATAGTCAATCTAGTGCTCATGGATCGGGCTTTCTGCAAAATCTATTCTACTTTAAAAATACAGCAGATGCTGGCTTTCTTGTAAAAAACATGGCTGAGACGATTAGTGCATTAAATCAGTGTGGCCACCCTTGGCCAATAGCCTGGATAACACCACCTGTTAAGAATATGAGTGTACACAGTGTGTGTGGGGATTGGATAGACAAAACTGTCTGAAAGGTGTTTGTCAAAAAAATTATGAAGTTAAGGAGGAAGACGACCACTCACTCTAAACTGTTGAGGTTAGGCAGGAAGGCAGTGATCAGCTGGATTAAACACTATCCAACAATTTTCAGAGACTATTGAGGAAAAGAAGGAGGCAATCTGAAATGAAGTATGCTAAAAAATTAAAAAACCCAACCAAACAAAAAACACCATACAAATTAATTACAGGAGGGAAAGACCTTGGAGAAGAAACAGTATCAATCACACTGGGCTTGTGCCTGCCAGGGTGGCCCCACAGCACCCCAACCTCAGCCCAGACCAGGCAGCTCAGCTGCTCCATGGGGCACTGGGATCAGCTTGCACCTGGCAGTGGGGTGTCAGCACCCAGGTCCCACCACTGCTGGGTATGGTGACCTTGTGGGGGGATTCCCCACACAGAGTTGGAGGGCTCACATCTCCCATAGGGTATGAGAAAGTGGGGAATCGGCATTGCTGGGGAGGGGTGCCAGTAACCTCTGAGTGGGGAGCAGAGGAGGATTGTAGGAGGAGGATTAAAATTTATAGGGTTTTGGTTAAAGAGTGTTTAGAAACGTGTAGGTGCTTGTTAATATTTTGTAAGCATCTAGAATTGTGGTTTGGTGTTGCATTACTGATATTGATCTGGAATGCATAGCTCAGTGATTGCTAGTTAATTATGTGACATCAATAAAATTATAAACTCTTTTGCTCCTGATTTTGGTTAAACTATTGAAACTGAGTAGCTTTTTCTTGTGACAGTCAGGAAGAACAAGTTCATATCCCAAAATGCCCTTATTTAATCCTGGCCTTGTTAGTTTGTCTCATTTGTTTTGTGAGCAAGATAAAAAAGACAACCATTGCTTCTATTTTTCAAATAGCAGACAAATGTAGAGACATATTGTGGTCCAAGGAACACACTTCTGCTTGATATTCTTTCACATATGTCCAGCATATCCTGTACCCTCTGTCCAAGAAGTACATATTAATCCTAAATTTAGATATTTTCAATATAAGCATTTTTACCTGGTTATCCCTATAGTCAACATAGAGTAACAGGCTGCAATCCATTTGTCATGTTTTAGAAAATCTATTTAAGGATGCAATTAACTGCATCTTAAAATACTTTTTTTTTTTTCAGTGATTATAATAGGGTACTAATGGATTAAATAGTATCTGGTCAGGTAAATATTACTTCTATTGCCAGCAATATTTTTTTACTATTCATATCCTGAATGTTAGAAGATGCCTGCAGGAAAGCCTGTCTTGGACAAATAAGCATGGGGAAATACTCGTGAATATCCTCCCGTTTAGCATTTTCTTTTGCTGATTTCTGGTTATAGGTTATTTGTATTGCCATCCTCCAACACACCTGACTTTTCATTCACCATATTAGGAGTGTTTTGAACTGTGATCTGTTGTACAAATGACAAAAAGGTGTGCAATGTGATCCTTATGTCCTTGTTGGGTCCAGTCAATGGCTGACACTTTAGCTTGAAGATTAGGATACAAATTTGGGATATACTGAAATCTTTTCATTTTGTTTTTCCAGCTAATCTGAACCAGGAACTTTATTCTAGGTCTTCCACTTCATATATGTCATGTAGCAAGCTTTTGAATACTTAGTTATCAATAAAACTGAAAAGGTTCTTTAAAGAAAAAAAAATACTGCAGTAGGATGCATATACTGAGATGTAGAAACTCAGCTTCAAGCTGCTGCCCTGAATCAAGCACAGTGCAACCTGAAAAACCTTCAAGTATTACAGACCATGTTAGCTCATCTGCTTAGCAGCAGAGGTCATGATGAGCACATCACCCCAGTGGTCCATTATCTCCTCATGAAATTCAGAGAACAAATCAAGGATTCTCCTGTAGTATTAGGAGTCTCTACAGCATTGGCACTAACTGGCAGAAAAATTGTCTTTCCCTGCATGATCCTGACCTCCCAAGGCATTACATTTGAGTGAGGCTCTGAAACTCTTGACCAATGGAATAAAGTTCATGTGAAATATCGGACAGTATCTGGACACCTGTGAAGAAGAATTACTGTCACGTGTGTATATATTTGTATAAGTAATGCAAGAGTAATTGTTTCTTTTTTAGCTTTCCTTTAAGTTTCTTAAATGTGTATGTTTCATATAGCAACAAAAAGGGAAGCCATCTCCAGCCTCCTTCCTCTACCCAAGGAAAAAAAAAAAAGAAAACCAAACAGAAACCAAACAACAAACAAATAAAAACCAAACCAAACCAAAACCACAACCAAACAACCAAAACAATAGAAACAAGCTACAGGCCAGATAAGAAAGAGATTATTATTGACATTTTTCTCTTTATACACGTGATGCAGATCAAGAAAGTACACAGGATATAAAGACTCATCCACTGGATTTTGAAAGGAACTAATTTATATTGAAACTATCTATTTTTATTTTCCAAATAAACAAGTGATAATGACTAAATATCCAGGTTGTGAGTGCTGAAGAAGTCTGTCGATTGAGTCATGTCAATTTCACAAAGTGTAGTATGTAATGATGTAAAAAATGCCGACCTATATTACACTGAACTTAATTTAACAGTATATATAACCATGTATAAGTGTACACAGATCTCAATGCATACATAAACACATACATTCAGAGAGATTTTACCGAAAGATCTTTGTGTGTACACATGCATATACAGAGGTTTATTGAAAGTTAAAAGACCAGGCACTACCGTGACATAATCTAGATAAATAGAATTTAAATACAAACATCAAAGCAAAGTAACTGTTTTAACTTCAATCCTGTCTCACGTGGTTTGTATAGAAAAAAACTCTTTTTGATGGCTGGGAATGGAATTTCTGTTAAAGTATGCTAGTTTAAGTTCCTTGTATTTCAGTCTAATGTTTCTTGCGAATAATCATTAAAATAAAGCCAAATCAATAAAGAGATTCCTTCTAGAACTCCAGAAATATTTGCAAATGCTGTAGCAAATACTGTTTTCTAGCATAGAGATAAATACATAAGTTTAGCTTAGAAATAATGGCACTCATTGCAGATTTCGGGATTCAGAACTCAATACTGCCCAGTAAACAGTTCCAGAAACATTACCATAAGTCGGAGAATCAGAAGACTTCACAGCTTAATATCCACCTGGGAGAGTCTTTTAGACAGGGGTGTCAGGAAGAACAACAGATCTGAAGCACTAACACAACAATACTTGGTGTTCTCCTGGATAGAGCTGAGCAAACTCCCTGAATTTGACAGACAAACTGTAATTTCTAAAATATACTGGATACCTTGTTTTGGTTATACTACAGAAATCTACAGGTATTGCAACTTAATGGAAATTTCCCAGTAATACAGACATCAGAACAGACCTTTGATGGTTCTGAAGGGATCTCTACTCACAACAACATTTACTTTTCAAAGTAGTACAAACCAAGTTTGTTGGACCACACTACCACTGATGTCAGATTTCCTTCTGTCTGCTCTATAGCAAACAGTTATCTTCTTTGAAAAGTTATTTCTTCCAATAAACTGACAATCTCATTTTCAGTTCCACTATGAAACTCATGTGAAAAGATTTTGGTCAATGTTTTGCTCTCAGTGTCTCCTGTGTTGAACAACCAAGGATGTCAACCGGAAGAAGCAACCAATTAAAGGGACTCTGGAGGTTCAAATAACTTGTTATCCTTTCACTGCTCATTGACTTTTAGTACACATTCGAAATCACAGACAAAATCAATGTGAGTTTTCCACAGAGAGTGTTGGATTACTTCCTGTATGCAATTACTTGTTTGTGTATGTAATGTAATTTAATATCACAGAATCACAGAATGTTAGGGATTGGAAAGGACCTCAAAAGATCATCTAGTCCAATCCCCCTGCCAGAGCAGGAACATCTAGGTGAGGTTACACAGGAAGGTGTCCAGGCGGGTTTTGAATATCTCCAGAGAAGACGACTCCACAACCTCCCTGGGCAGCCTGTTCCAGTGTTCCATCGCCCTCACTGAGAAGAAGTTTCTTCTCAAATTTCAGTGGAACCGCTTGTGTTCCAGTTTGAACCCATTACCCCTTGCCTTACTGTTGGTTGTCACCGAGAAGAGCCTGGCTCCATCCTCATGACACCCACCCTTTATATATTTATAAACATTTATGAGGTCACCCCTCAGTCTCTTCTTCTTCAGGCTAAAGAGACCCAGATCCCTCAGCCTTTCCTCATAAGGGAGATGCTCCACTCCCTTATATATGTGTATATAATGCATACATTTTCATCAGCAACACAGACAGTATAAAATGTATCAACTTTTGAATTATGCAGAATCATCTTATTCCAGTGATTGAATGGAGACAAAATAGCACAAGTTTGCATTTCTAAATACAAGCAAAAATTGATTCCATATAGTATAATTATACTAATATTGATAATCTGTAATCATCAAACAATACCATTTGGTCAGGGTGCTGAGATATTCAGGCATGCATTATGATAGATACACTTAATATTCCACAACAGGTAGTTACAGGTTTTAGTGTTTGGATACTTTTTTTTTTTTTTTTTTTTTTTTTTTTTTCCCCCCACATATTACTCCAAGGAAAAAAACAAAAAGCAAAAACAAAACCAAAAAAACTTGCTACATCAGAACAATAATTGAATATTTGTTTGGAGCTTGTCTAGGAGAAAAGACCTTTTGAAACATCAAGACAGTTTCTGTTATACTTGGTTTTCTTTTGGAATTTACTTTACGAGAACTGATCTTGTCCAGTCATCCTCAGTTGACCAGAACACAGTTCAAAAAGCTACACCTCTGCATTCTGTAAAAACTGGGTTGCAATGACAGCATTGCTACTTTATTACGCCATAGAGAGCATTGGTAGCTGATCAAATTGCCTTCTGACAACCTTCAACAGTTATTTTTGAGGATAAGTGGCTCATTTCACACCAGCTACACAGCACAGGGAAATGAGGTTTTGTGAAGTATTCCATGTGACAGTATTTGAAATGACTAGGAAATGAGACACAGGGAGATTGCTGTGCTATAGGTTTGGTTACTCTAAGTACTGCAAATGTTTGCCATTATACAGTACATTGACAAGCTCTTTACCCAGTTTGACGTCTGTTAATTCAGCATGCTTAACAAGCGTATCTGTCCTAACACTGAATAATAAAATTGTTTATAATATATCTGAGCTGACTAAAAAATAAACTTCCAATCAGGACTACGGAGCCTCTAGGTTCTTGTGCATTTGTAGACCTTCTTTGGGTTTGGTCCTTAATGTTTAGCTTCTGCTATAGTTTTTCATTCTAACTCAACAAATGTAGTTGCAGTTAACAGCTAAATAAGAGAAATACATTCCTTTTATACACAGAAATTCATAGTAAGCGTGGAAATAAATCATTTCCACTGAGCAGCAGGGGACAGGGAGTGACATATTAAGATAGATTTGCAGGCATGACTGTTTTCCTGTGCCTCATGGGTTTGAAGATATTGCTTGGCACATAGCAAGTTTTTACATGAAACAGAAACCTTTGTGACAGTCTTCTGTGCATCACACAGGGCTGGCTAGAAACGTCATAGAATTGAGTTATCCTAATACAAAGAAAAGCAGTTGCTGCACTAACAAGTCAAATTATCTAAGGTAAGTTCATGATTTTTCACTTTCCCAATTAATTACATATAGGGCCACAGTTCCCACAGAACCAAATGCACCCACATACTGGCAGACAGCTAGGCAGGCATGTGGCAGACAATGAACCAACAAGGCACAAAGAGTACACCCAGCTGCTTACTTGTAAACATAAGTAAGGCTCAGATACAGTCTTATAGCTGCATTACATTTCTCAGATTGTCAAGTCAGGAGCAAATTTATTCACTATGATTAAGTTTATAAGGAATATAGTTCTCATGGAGATAATAAAATATAATATTTTAGACTGCTAGGGTGTTTATAGAAGATCTCGTCTTTGAAATTCTGATAATGGCAAAACTCCCATTGGCATCAAGGAGAATTTTCCCTGCCAAAAGACTTCAAGATCAACCAGACAGTATTTACAATAAATTTACAGTACATTTAAGGGCTTTTATGACTTCAAAAATCATTTTATGATTTCCCACATAATAGGTCTCTAGACTTCTGATGAACTCAATTACGGATTCTTCTCCATGTATATTAGTTTACACACTTGAGAGAAAGGTACCATTCAGAATATCTTAGAGTAATGAATTTTGGCCTATCTTAAACTTCAGGGATTTAGGATAAAAATGAACCATTGGCATGTTGTTTGGTTTTAGTTCTGCTTTCCACATAACCAAACATAATTCATCAAGAAGGTACTTTCTGCTGGAGAGAGAGCCAAATTTTCCCTGATTATGTCATGCTAATCAGAGGTACTTATCTCTTTTATTTGCATGAAGAATACATTTTTGCCTTGTGCAGTATCTTATTCTACTTTAGTTAATGTTAATAATCTAAACATATATTTTCTGAATTTGCATGGAAAGGGGCGTATTAACAATATTCTACTGGAAGAGTCGTTTGAAAGTCTCCTTGGTGCTCTATATTACCCATGGAGGAAGTGGGAGAGAGAGAAAGAAAGAACAAAGCAAAGAAGGACAAAGAGAGGGAGGAGTGAAGGGGATGTGCAAAGGAGGGAGAAACACTTCCAGAGCAGAAACCTTATTGAAGTATTCTAAGTGGAAATTCCCATGTCATTTCCCTGTGTTTAAGCACTATTAATAACTCTCCAAATGTCATTAAGAAAGAAAATAATAGAATCGTTTTTGCTATACTTTGTACACTGATGATTTTATTCTGACTAAATGATATGGATTTAGACATCATGACAGATGTTTTCTGATACAGTAACATAAGGTGGTGTTTAGTCACTTGTTAATTTTGTTCCTTTGGCCTCTCAAACACATCCTAGCAAACTCAAACCTGAAGACAAAAATACAGTTTACAATTACTATCACTGTTTTGTTAAGCTGTTACAATTCCACTTTTCATATAAAGAAGTCTAGAACTGGATAATTGCAGTGTGATTGCGGTAGTGATTTTCTCCTCCTGCCAATGACTTTGTACTGCAATTCTATTGCTCATAACCTTTGAATACCTGACATGTAATTTTGTTCTGATTTATTGTACTTTAAATAATATTTGATTGGTATGAGCTACATGATGATATCACTTGCTCCGTGCTTTACAAATGCAACTGAGTGTCTGCTACACTCTGAGAGATTCATCATATGCAATTTGAAAAAGGTTATGGACACTAAATAGAATGGCTTATTTCATTAAGTGTCTGTTTTAGTAGATTTCAAAATTTTACATCACTAGGAAAGTCAGCTCTAGAAACACTTTTTTTCTGCAGAGAAAAAATAAAGCTCAGTTTTCTGTCTAAATATACACATACAGACTACAGGTACACTATTAATTATCTGCTTTTGAAAATTATATACAGATCGATCAACAAAAGGGTACAATGCAGTTTTATAATTCCCCTATCCAGTGTGATCTCAGTGCACTTTTAATGCTACTATGTAGATGAAACTTGCCATACTGCACTGTGAACTGTTTGAAGGAAATTGTCCAAAGACATACAAGAAGCAGCTACCATTTTTGGTTAGAAGGATATAAATTTCTTCTTCCACTTAGTTCTTCTGATTAGTTCATGGGAAGGTCATCCATGGGCAAATAGACCAGTGGCACAGCAGGGAAAAAAAAAAAAAACAAACCTGTCAGACCTATTCTCTTCTCAGCACTGAGATGCCAGTACTTTGTAAATATGAAAGACCTCTCATACACCTCCAGCTTTATCTAAGGTACTGGTGTACTTTATCTAAGGTCAACTGGTGTTTGTATGAGACCAATGCCTTTAGTTCAGATATGATCTTCTGCCAGAATAATGTAGTTGGGGTTTGTTTGCAGAAATAATATTTTAATCTCGATACAGATTTTTTCAAACCTGTGAAGGTTGTTATAGGTTTTTGTAGAAGGACACTCCTTACTAGATAAAATAAAACTGCTTTTAAAAATGATAACAGAAATGAAAAACTGAAGAAAAAAAAAAGTTACTTTGCTATGTTTTTTCAGCACTTGGTAATCTACATCCAAGTGGTCTACCAGTGCATGTGGAAAGGTATTTTCACTCTATGCGTATACACACACAGACAACTACAGAGAACTTTATCTTAAGAAACATGCCACTTGCTAGTCCACTGGTATAACTTTTACACAATATTTGAGTTTTACTTAAATTTGAAAGGAATTATGCTTGTAAATTTTATAATTTTATCTTCCGTTGGGAAAAAAAAAAAATCAACAAACAAAAGAGGTGTTTTCATGTTCTGGACGGCTTTTCTGTCTTTTATAAATTTCACATACACATAGAGTTACAGTAGCGGAAGGACTTACTTATAATGTTAAAAGTATAGAACACAAATATCTCATTTAAATGCAACTCTAGAGCTAGCTGAGAAAGGAAGGCAAACGTTATCGTAATTTAAACTTTAGGAAATTAATAATGTCTTAACACCACATATTGAAGCTTATGGATAACAGTATATGTAATATGCAGAAACTGAAAATAATTAAAAATAAAAAATGTACAGTGGTATGATTGTTCAATTGCAGTGAACTGGCATTTTAAACATCTTGTATTTATTCTTTAATTATCATTCAGAGATATGAGGCTTAGGCTGAACTGAAGTGTGTGCTACAGAACTAGTGCTACTACTAGCATTTTGCATTATATTGCCTGTCATTCATTTTATTAAGCACCTACCACCTTGAGTTTTATCACAGTGGACAGCACTTGAATAAGAGAATTTTAGGAATTTTGAAAACATTATTTTATTCACTTTTACAGTGTAGATCTCCACAGCAGCTAAACACTTTGTTTTAAAAAATTAAAAATGTATGAATTGCCTGTGCCCCTCTCCCTAGCAAGAATAAATAAGACAAGTGTACCTGCTAGAAATGTCATTTAGAGGCACCATCAGAAACCCCAGCAGTAGTTATTTGAACAAAGTCTAGCAAAACAAGAAACACTCTTCACAGAATCATAGAATCGTAGAATCCCAGGTTGGAAGGGACCACAAGGATCATCTGGTCCAAATTTTCTTGGGAAAAGCACGGTCTAGCCAAATGGCCAGCACTCCGGCCAGCTGAATCTTAAAAGTATCCAATGTTGGGGAATCCATTACTTCTCTGGGGAGATTATTCCAATGGATGACTGTTCTCACAATTTAAAATGTCCCTGTTGTGCCCAATCAGAATATCCCTGGGATAACTTGTACCCATTGTCCTTCGTCTTGTCCATGTGACTCCCTGTAAAAAGGGAGTCTTCATCTTTGTAGCCATCCTTTGAACACTTGAACATGGTGATGAGGTCTTTCCTAAGCCTTCTTGTCTCAAGGCTGAACAAGTCCAGTTGTCTCAGTGTTTCCTCATACGGCAGCTTCCCAGTCCTTTGATCATCTTTGTTGCCTTTCTCTGGACCCTCTCCAGCCTGTCCACATCTTTTTGGTACAGCAGAGACCAAAAGGAGCCATTTACTACCACCCACCACCCTCTGGGTATGGCCTGTCAGCCAGTTCCCCATCCACTTCAAAGATCACTTGTCTGGACCGTAACACACCAGTTTCTCTAGGAGAAAGCTGTGGGAAACTGCATGGAAAGCCTTGGAGAAATCGAGGTATGCAAAGTACACTGCTCTACTCCACATCAAATAAACATGTTACTTTGTCACAGAGAGTGATCATGTTTTTCAAGAACAGCTTGCCCCTGGAGAATCCATGCTGGCTATTCCAAATCACATGCTTCAACTGACTTGTGGTAACCCCCAGGAGGATTCATTCTATAACTCTCCCAGGGACTGAAGTAAGACTGATGGGCCTATAATTTCCTGGATCCTCCTTTAAGCCCTTCTTGTAAACAAGGGTGACATCAGTCTTTTTCCAGTCTTCTTGGGACATCCTCAGATTTCCATAACTTCTCAGAGATTATGGAGAGAGGCCTTGCAATGACATCAGCCAGCTCTCTTAACACCCTTGGGTAGATATTGTCAGGGCAAATTTATCTGTAGGTGTCAAGGTCCTGTAATAGTTTCCTTACCAATTCCTCCTTCATTGATGGTGGATCTGTGTTAGCATCAACCTGGATTTCTGCTCCCAAGGCCTCGGGGGAAATAATTTTTTTTCACCCTAAAGGCAGGTAGGTTTCTCCAAAAGCTATCAGAAGAGCGAATTCTAAAGGCAATGGGGATCCACACAGAGTCTATTTTGTTCAGCCTACAAAGATGGTGTTCAGTGCACCACAGCACTGTCTTAACAGCTGTACTGAGCCCTTTTCATAAGTGGCAGGTTCCAAACTACACAGAGTTTTAGAAATTACTTCCAATCTGAGCAGCTTACAGGGAAAAAGCAATACTTTAAAAACACCAGCAAAGGTGTAGAATGTGAGCTTGTTAAGGTCCACCTACCTAAAAAGGACAGGAAAGTTCATAGAGTTTTCTTCTCACTTTGTATGTTGAAATTATCTAGTTTTCAAGGATTGGATACACTTGATCAAATACAGACATCTTCAGCACTGAAGTCATCAATGTCTTCCTCTAAACAGTCTGAACAAGGTTAACTGATGAATGGAGATTAGTGCTCATTCTGAGGAAAAATATCTTCTCCTCTTAATATAAACGTATAGGATTGTGTCCTACGAGTGCCATTTTTGTCCTCTAATATGGAGAAAGACTTGGATAACTAGTTCATCTGTGGTTTCCTGAACTGCAAATGTTTGAGATCATTACACCCAAGACAATCAATGTATGTATCTATATCGGAAAACATAAGCTATGTGAAAAGGAACGTAGACTTCCAGCTAGTCCTCAGTGACAAAGGAATCTACCAGAAGGTGCTGGAAAACTGCTGAAATCTCTAGTGTAAAAAAAAATATTTTTTTTGTCATAATCTAATCATCAGGAAAAGAAGATAGCCAAAAGATCTTTCATGAAGACACATACTTTCAGATAACACCCTTGATTTTGTTCATCTCCTCTGTAAATGTGACAGATTCTAGTCACAAATATTTTGAAGCCTATCTTTATGATGCCTAGGCATCCTTAATAAATACATATACTGTATGTCTCCAATTTTTTAACTCACAGTAATGACCTTCTTGAAAAAGTCATGCTATAGGATTTCATTCCTGAAAAAAAAGATGACGGCATAATACTCCTCCAAGCTTGCTGTCTGATAGAACATGTAATGTAACACAAAATGCGAGAATGGCATAAGGCATCAGAGGAAAGGAGCTAGAAATACACACAAGGACATAGACCATTACAACTTTGAAAATCATAGATTTTTTTTTTAATCTTTATGCTCAATTCCATCCTCCTTTCCCTTTTCTAATTGGCTTTCCTCTGTAACTTTTCTTATAGCTCTTTAGCCTCTGGCTGGGATGACATGTGGAAAAATTCCTCTGAGGACAATGTAAATGTGGTTCTCTGGATTGCCCAGTAGTAATCAGAAAGTATTGTTGATAAAATCTCTCAAGCACATCACCTCCAGGATAACAGCCAGTGGCCAAGAAAGTAGGAATGACCTGAAGTTAATTTCCCTTTTTGTGTGAAAAGAGAATGACCCCATCTCTCCTCTGCTGTTCTTCATTTCAAGGTCAACTCAACATATTATGTTTTAACTGTGATACATGATTTCTCAGTAGATACCCAGCACTCTTGTTTTTTCTAACCTTCACGGTCTATGGTTAATCATTGAAATGCAAATTAAATACCATGCTGTCGTATGTATAAGTAGAGAATCTGTGTATGAGTTACCAATGAGCAATCAACCATTCCTGGTTGATTGTTGAATCTGATGGATGTTTTAAAAATCAATATCTTTGCAGATCTTGTGTTCATAAACAGGGTTTGTGAGAAACAAGAGCTGCATCTCTGATCTTAAAACTGAGAGTTCAGAATTCAGAATACTCAGTGTTGTGCAGCACACAGTGTCAGTGGTTAAATAAATATTTAATGTATAATTTTATGCTTCTTTTCTGGGAGACTGCTTCATTTTATACTGTCCCATAATGAAAACCATCTTGTGGATCCTGATGTAATCTGCAGAACATAATTACTTTCTTGTTAGAATTCTTTTGATTCATCAATAATAGTAGGTATATTAATAGAGGGATGTGCAACAGATAGAAGAACCTTTCCGTGTTTCTCAAATGTCAATTATTTTAAAGTTTCATTTTAAAAATAACACCAGTCATGAAACTTCTTTTTTTATTTAAAGTTCTCTGCAGAATGAAGCCAGGATCAGAGATACAGATGAAAGGTATTTTCAGGTGAAAAAAAGGAATCATTCATCTCAGAAATTCCTAATGAAGTCTTAGTGTCTACTGCATGTCTTCAGCACATCGGACTAGTGAATAGAAGCACAAGAAAAAAATCAAGACGCTATTATCATTACTACCATCATCATCAGTCATCAGCTCTATCACATAGGTTTGTGCATATGCTATAATAAAAAAAAAAGGCAAAAAGAAAAGGCTCCTGCTAATTCTAGACTGCTGAATAATTTTAACTAAGCAGCAGACTATCCCTCTGAATGACCTCTTAAATATTACAGCTCATCATCAACTCTGTCATTAGTTTAATCAATATAATCCCATTACATTTGCTTCTTTTTTATAGAGGCACTCATAGGAAAGGTTATCAGCAATCCCTGTGTGAGCATACTTCTGTCCCCATGGATGCAGAATATGTCACCAGCTGTCAGTCAGATCATCACCGACACGGACAAGAAACAGTGACTGTGTGATGGGCCTGTTCAACATAGCATATTCTTCCAGAAGAATGAACATGAGTCCAAAGGGACCATCGTATATGTTGTTGAGCATGAAGATTTGGTGCGAACTCCTTGCTAAGTCAGTCAGACCAAATTATTTTTGTGATGTAGTCATAAGGAGGCCTTTTTTAAAGATAGTGGGTTTGCTACTTTTGTTTTCTACCAGTCTGCTTATCAGGAGGCTCAAAAATAGCTTTTTATAATTTTCCCATAATCCTTACAGGAGTACAAATGAGACTTACGAGCCAGTGAAACCTTGTTGGATATATGCTGGGCTGAGCATTAACATTGCTATTTCCAGCACATAATACTAACAAACACAGAAGTTCATTTTTACTGTAATAACAGTTCTTTAAAATTCCTGACAAACCCTAGTAAGAAGCAGGGCTAAAAATGTCATTGTAGCTGGCTTAAAATTTGATCAGAGACCATATGATTTTGGAAGTAAACAATAGGTGAGAAAATTCACATCCAAATTGTTGGAAAATATTATTTAGACGGATGTTCACATGATCTTGTTTCTGCTTTTTTGCTTAGTATTATCACAAATCACAATATTTCTGTGCATACTGAGAAGGGAAATCATTTATCAGAGTTAGTCTATTTCAGAGTTCTAGGAACAGAGCTGTATGAAGTTTATGAGATATCCACCAAGAAAAATCATTTACCAAGCTTGCCGCAACCTTTATGTCCCAAAGTTCTCCAGAAAAGTTGGGAACAATATTTTATTAATGTTGTCTTGACATTTAAACTTGCACCAAAATGAGATTGGAAGAAATTAGTTTATTAATCTCTCAGAAAGTATCTAGCATCTAAATAAACACATTAAAAATCCTATCTGTCAATGCCACTGCACTATAATCCATTACCTTAGACATCTGCATGTACTTCAGAATTAGACACCAATATTTGTTGATGACTTTATGGGCATGTCATCAGTTAAAGCTAATCAATCCTTTCTTCTGGCTTGCCTGGAATACTTAAAAAAAGTTCAACATAAAATACCCCAGTATTAATATGAAAAGCTAAATGTAGCACTTGATGTTATGCATTTCCTCAAACCTCAGCTGTCAAAATGGCTCTTGCAGAGTTTCATTTCTTTTTTGCTTTTGTTTCACTTTCAGCCTATGTATGATGAGCCATATTCTGTATAACTTTGTTATAAAAGCATTCAACTTTGATATCAAAATACAATGTTTTATCTTTTCTATTGATTTAAAAATATTTATTATTATATGATTTGTAAAATACTAAATTATTCAGGTCAATGCTGTGATGACTTATATAGGTGTCTTTGACTTTTTATTGATTTTCTCTCAGGGAAGAACAGAGCACAAAGAGTTCTCTTTTTGCTTTCTGTCATTCTGGTGAGAGGAAATTAACTGCTATACATATAAAACAAGGCTCTTCCTATAGATAAAACATACCTGAAATATTGTCAGAAAAGCCAGAGATAGAAAACTGGCAGCAAGTATATGGCGGAGAGCCACTTTTCCAAGTCAGTCCAGACTATGTATGCTGAAGAACTCAGAAAGAAATAAGATCAGTATAAAAATGATGCAGAATTATATTTTCTACATCCTGTTAGAAGGCAACATTCATACCTTGGACAGAATTTTATTATAGGTTCTTCTTCACCAATGCGCTTCAGTGTTCCCAGTGAGCTGATTCATCATGACATAAATTTTAGATTATTTAATCAGAAGAATTATTCCTCGTTATCAGTTAACAAGTTTCTTATGGCAACTCTGAGTCAAGTCCTCAAAGCAAAGAAAATAAACATAAAGTTTTAGAGCAAAATGTGTTTTTAATGTCAGTTAGTTATGCAATTTTCTCAAGAAAGAATCAAGAAACTGATTCAACTGTCATGAAAAAAAAAGAAATACATTCCTATGTGCCATTAAGTATTAACTCAAATCTTCATCATTTTCCTGAGTTAATTAGGTCAATTATGTAACAGCAATGGGTCAGAACCCAGTTCTTTGTGAATAAACATTCATCTATCAAACATGACAGCAAAATTTCTAAATCAGTAGAATTTTATCAATATTTATGTATCATTTGACAGTTATTAAAATATATTTTCTCAAGTAGTAGATAACAATGAGGCAGTTAAAAAAACCCAAAACATAACATAACTATATAAAACACTTTAAGGCATTTTTTAAATTTTCTTTAGATTCCCTGCATTATGTTTGGTAGTCTTTGCATTGTCAACAAATAAAGATTCCCACAAAAGTTTTCAGCTTTCTACTCCTCCTGTGCAACCACACTTACCAAAATAAAACACAGAGGAAAAGAAGAAAATCTGACAGTCTTAGCATGGCCTCTCATTGTAGACAAACATTGAAAAAGATTTTCTGTATCAACCACATCTCTCATCAATCTGATGTTACCACTGACTTTGGTTTGACCCTTGCTTTATATATTCTGTGTATGATAACACAAAGTATCAAGACTCGGCATAATAAAGCCAGATGAAAACTGAGCAGAGCATACAAATTCTTACATTTTCATATGCTTATATAGCAAACAGTTCTTCTTCCTCTCTTTCATTAAGTCAACTTAAAACATACTTCTGGGAACTTCCAAATTAATTATTGATAACATTGACCCATAGTATTCTGTCAAGATATTTATCTAGTTTTCATTAACAAAGGAAAAGAACATAGAAAACCACGATCTATATACAGTTAGATTTCACGTATTTGTTATAACTATTTTAAGAGAAGTGAAACTTAGGTCTGTACCTAAAACTGGAGCAATCTCTGATGGTTTGCATGCATACACTACTGACTATGAGATAACTCTTTCCAATATATTTAGTCAAGGTTGGATTTCTTTACTCAGAACAGGGAATTACCTTTTCCTAGGCTTGGACAATGTGTAAATCATTCAGTACTAGCAGAACCATGTGCATAATAAGCTCAAATTGCATTCACAAGAGCCTGCATTTTCCACCTGACAGGCTTTTTTCCCATTTTGTGTCTCTTCTGTAGCATATGATTTGCAAACGCAGAGGAGATACACACCTAATATTCACACACACCTAATGTGACGAAGGAAACATGGTAAGTGTAAACAGAAGAGAGTAAATTTTAGCAATCATTTGAAAGAAGTCTGTTACACAGTTTCAGAAAGATCACCTAGCCTAGACCTCAGTAGCATTGGTAGGCACTTTTTCCTTGGCCTAAATAGTGCTCTTTTTCGCTGAACAGCTAACCACTCAGAATCAGGTTGTTAGCCAAAAAAGAAATGCAATTAAAATCCTTTAAAAGTCTATTTAATGAAAGCAGCAAAATACTCATTGGCAACTATGAAATCTGCTTTAGAGATGACCCCAGGAGTCTTCTGGTGCTTGTAAGTTATGTGTTTTCCAAATAAGGTTTACAGTTCATTGTTACCCATATTTTTTCTATTATAATGAAGAGTGCAACAAATTGACATGTACGATAGGTTCACAGGAGGAATGACCTCCTGTAAATGCATTTGTAAACACCACATTGTGCTGATATTGTTCAGTACTATTTCATTTCTTCACAGGTTATTAGAGTTTAAATGGATTTAGTGCATCCAAAAGTTGCCAAACAGATCTCCAGGGAAGCCACAGATTCTTGTATACAGGGGAAAAAAGAAAAAAAGTATTTAAGTGGGATATTATCCACTCCAATATCTTCTGACCTTTTACAGAAGTATTGTCTGAAATGTGCATGTTGAGACAGTATTCATTCCATTATTCAGTTTATTTATTTCCTGGGCATAAATCACAATTCTTTTAAAAATTTGAAAAGGTTCATACACAGGCCTGGTTTTATACATAGAAGCAGACTTTTGATGACTATGAAATCAGAAAATGTTGATCATTTTATTTATGAATATTATACATGATTATGCACAAGCGGATGATATAAGAATTAAACCAAACCTTTTTTTCATGCATAATGTAGTTGGAATTTGTATATGCCAACAAAATTTCCTCTCAGGTGACAGGTTATCTTTGGAAAACTAAAATTAGTCTTTCAGTATAAGTAAAAAAAAGTCTTTTAGAGATGGTGATCATGTCTTCAAATTCTATAAACAATGGTTTTGAAAGAGTAACCATTTTTTATGATTAACCAGTTTTTCAGGATTAAAATGGCACATACTGAACACTTGGTCTGAGTTCACAACATACAGTGCTGTGTAAAATTATGATGTATCATAGTGGTTTTCTGTTGGTTAGATTATTTCTTGTAATGTTATGCCTGTTTGGATTTTTGGGCGCGGGTTTGTTTTCATTTTGTTTAGTTCGGCTGAGGGTATTTTCTACTAAATTTCATTTTCTATATGACTCATAGAATCACAATCAGAATTTGTTGGTGATGATAATTTAACAACAGAGCAGCACTTTCTCATTTGTGATGAAAATGATCACCAGAAAGATCCTCTCACTTTAGAAGGATAATTTAGTAATATGACCAAAAATGTGGTCAGTAAATAATTAATTTGACATGCAGGGGTAATATGCAATTGATGTCATGACAGTTAATCACAAACTAACTGGATAACTTCTGTTAACTCACTATAAGCAAACTGGTTGCAATAATCATTCTGATGAATTATGGATACTAAGAAGCTTGAAGTCTATCTAACAACAAAAAAAAAAAGCAGGGGAGGAGGGCATGGTGGAAGTCAGGTAACTATAGCAGAGAACTACAGATAAGTTACCCTAACTTCAACTTCCTGAAAAATTCAGCAGCAAATAATAAAACAATCTATTTGCAAGTATATAGGAGATAAGAATGAAGTGCACAGCACACAGAATGGATCTCTGTGAAGTACAAGTAGGATCAAACTAACATAAACAATCTAATTTTTCTACAAAATGACAAACAGAAAGAGAGTTGTGTGTCATACAGTTTCACTTCCGTAACATATCTGTTGCTCCTTCATATGATAAATTCTCAAGAAAACGGTGGAAGTGTAGTTAAATGTCATTGAGGTAGATGTAAACCACAGAGAAGGTAATAAACTGTCCTCTATAATCATGATGTATCAGACAAGAAATAACAAGCTTCAAAAGAAACACAGAGAATTCAGAGTAGACACTGGGGAAACACATAAAGGTAAGATAGTAAGGTATAGGCATAGATTGTTGTGCGAGTCTGTCATAGAAGTCTTTAAGAGAATTGGAAAAAATGTCTATGCAGAAACATACAGAGGACTGATTTTGCCTTAGGGCAAGGAAAAGGGCTAGATGACCTATCAATGTCTTCTTTGTCTTGTTTTTCTGGTATTCAATTATGTAGATATCCAAATATGAATACATTATTCAAAAAGTTGTAATACCATAGTTAATATTTTATAATACTGAAATAGTTAATACTATCCAATGAATGTTGATAACAACACTTGTATGTTTATTTTCTTACTTATAGTTTAAATTTTTAGTAGCATTTGAATGAATATTACTGAGTAAAAGTGCAATTTATTACCTAAGATTTGATTTGTGAATCAATATCAAAAGGAAAGATTCAGGGTCATTATATTTAATTATAATTTCATAACTATAAATTTTATTTCCTGATAGGACCATTCATGTTGGTAGACACAAAGTTTTTATGAAAAAAAAAAGAACCAGTGGAACAGTTCCAAAGATTAAGGATGCATCTGCTCTGGTCTCTTCCTGTCAGTGACATGACTTCCATTCATCAGTACAATTGCTCTGTGGTGGAATAGAGAACCTGGTCTTTGCCAGTGAAGATAAGAATTAAATTTAGCTTTTTCAAGGAACTGATAGGCAGAATCCCATGGGAGGCTGACCTGAAAAGCAAAGGGACAGATGGGATCAATTTTCTTCATGGAAATAATCCTCAAAACACAAGAAGGTCAATCCCAATATGAAGGAAATGGTGAAACACTGAACAGGTTGCCCAGAGAGGTGGTAGATGCCCCATCCCTGGAGACATTCAAGCCTAGGCTGGATGAGGCTCTGATCTAGTTGAAAATGTCCCTGCTCATAGTAGTGGGAGTTGGACTAGATGACCTTCAAAGGTCCCTTCCAACTCAAACTATTCTATGATTCTATGATTCTGTTGAAAGCAAGTAGGTGTGGCAGAAAGCTGTCTGAGTCAATGGAAAAATCCTGGATGAGCTCAAGCACAAAAAGAAAGTACACAGATTTGAGCTGAAGACAGTTCACTCAGGAGCAATACAGAAACAGTGTCTTAAAGAAATCAAAGTTCATCTGGCGTTGAAAATGACAGGAGATGTGCAGGGGAACAAGAAGCAATTCTATAGATAAGTAGAGAGGTAAAAAGAAGGGAAAGCAAAATGTGGATATGCTGCTAAATGAATCTGACATCTACCATATAGGATATTGAAAAGCCTGAAGTACTCAGTGTCTTCTCTACCAAGGAATGTTTGCTGTCAGACTAACTAGTCTCTCCCTAGTAGCGGAGTGTAGGGTAAAGAAGTATTACCAAAAGTACAAGAAGACCAATTAGATGAAGGATGTCTTAGTGATCGCTAGAGTAAACTTTGCACATACATGTCCATAGGACCAGACAGGATGCATCAAAAAGGCCTGATGGCATTCTTAAGGCTGCTCACTCTCACATTTGAAAAGTCACAGAGATGAGAAGAGATCCCTGAAGAGAAGAAAAAGATAAATGTGATGCTTGTTTTCAAAAAGGAGGAAGACCATCAGGCAGTCTTTCTCACCTCTGCTTCTGAGACAATACAACAAATCCTGCCAGAAGTAATTTCCAGACATACGAAGGATTAAAAAGTCATTGGGAATTGGCCATATGTTCTGTGTGACCATAGTTCATGTGTAGCCATGCCAATTATCTTCTGTGATGAAATGAGCATCTCAATGGACAAGAGGGGAGTGGTAGCTGTCCTTTATCTTGACTTTAGCAATGAATTTAACACACTATTTCACAGTATCCATGTAGCTAAAGTGGAGAGTAATAGATTGGCAGACTATGAGGTGAATAGAAATCTGGCTAGATTGCCAGACTGCCAAAGAACACTAACAAACATTGCTTCAAAACGCCATTGATGTCTAGGTATTAGTGACATTCTGTAGAAGTTGGTACTAGAGATGGTGCACAACATGGATAATTGGATGGCCTGCACCCTCACCAAAACTCATTAATAACATAAACCTGGAGAAGAGGGAGATATATGGGAGGGCAAGAGTGCCATTTTATCAAGCTGGAGAAATCTAGTGAAATTCAGTAAAAACAAATATAAAGTCCTGTACCTGGAATGGAGTCAACCCATGCAACAGGATAGGCTAAAAATCTGCACTGCAAAGGAAGAGTCCTGATGAGCAGAAAATGGAACATGAAACAGCAGAGTACACATGCTGACTGCAGAGAAGACAGTCAGATTCTCTTCAGACATGCTCAGTTAAAGACTGAGGTTCAACAAACAAAATTTACTGAAAGAAAATTCAGATTAGATATATAGAAAAAATTCTACATGGTGATATTGATCAAGCACTGGAACACTGAAATGTGTGAAATTTCCATCCCTGTTAGACATTCTCAAATCTAACAAATCCAAAGTCTAAATCCAAAGTTAGCACTGCTTTAATGAGAAGCTTGGGTAAGATGACCTACAGAGTCCCTTCCATCTTAACAATTTTTTGTTTGCATTTTTTTTTTTTTTCCACAATTAAGAAATCTACCTGTAATACTATATTTGTTGATTTAATCTCGGCTTCTCCTTTCTAAATCTCCTGTTCTTTCTTTAAGTTTCCTTAGCTGACACTGTTTTTAAAAACTCATGTTGAGATTTATTTCCTTCAGATATTGTACTCCCTTACTATATTAACCACTGCTTGGCCATGTTGTGATTATTTCTTTACATTTCATTCCTTTTGAACACTTAATCATTTTTGTTGCACTTCCCTGAACTCTCTCTGATTTGTTAATATATGTGTGATATTGAGGTTCCCAGAACTGAATTTATTCTTGCAGGTGTGATCACACTGGGGTCATACAGAAAGAAACTATTGACTGCCTGCTGTGTGACATCAATGTGACAGATTCCTTGGTCTCTAATAATAATTCTCATTTCATATAAAATAAGAAGGGTGACAATCGTTTCTGTGTATTTGCAAGCCTGGTACACAAACACAGACATGCATAGACATGCACAATCATGCACAAACTTGCAGACATCCACAGACGTATACAGACATACACAGTTCACAGAGACTGAGTTAATTTCTAGCATCTCCTGTACAAAATGATTGCTATTGGAAAAAGAAAAAAAATCTCTTGGCCTTTTTACAAGAGGAAAAATGGCTGAAAATTATTATTATAATAACAAAACCCATCAGAACAGAAGTAAGGGTGTGCTAATCATTGATTCATTTCCCTTGTGAAATGCTTTTATTAAAAACTTCCAATATGACAGTAAAATGTAACACTTTTTGATTAAATAAATCACAAAATATAACTATGCATGAATTGGAGGAAGATATCTTGGAATACAGGGAGTAGAAATGTTCTCAAAAGCTGTCTGCTCTTAAAGCTAAACTCTGCCTCCCTGGCAGACTATCTTCTAGTTTCAAACTAGCAATGTCATATAAGCCATCCTTTCCATTTTAGCACAATTTTCTTCCTCTGATCTTGATCAGTTTGGAGAATCTTTCACTCTGTCCCAAGAGACTATCTTCACAGCAAAAGCTTCTGACTCCACTTCACACCTGACTCTCAGTGAGATGAAGCATAGACTAAAGGATCTTGCTCCCCTTCAATTATATTCCTAGATGAAACACAGTTCAAACAGGTCCACAAGAGAAGGTTATGAACTGCAAGCAAGAAGTGAGTTCAGAGGGTAAAAGTGACAATTATTTTTCTACATGAACAAAATTGAAAAAAAAGCATTGGCCTTTTCCTTAAAAATGTTCCACGCTGGAAGTCCAATACTGATTTTTTTATATACTCTTGCTTCACACAAATGTCCCAAACAAATCCCCTAAAAAAAATATGACATGCACCAAATTTTTTTATGGTCATCTCATTACACTTTAAAAAAAAATAAATATATAGAAAGCACTGCAGCATTTCATGACAAATACTCATTTATAGATGAAACAAAATCTTAAGCTAAGCTATGTAGAGGTATTTATCCTTATCCTGGTATTCACCCATTTAAAAATCACACTTTATGCCTCCAGGAAATTCAGTCGGAACATGACCTGCATAAAAGAGATCTGGACTACACTCCATGTCATAAACTTACAATCTCTGTAACCAAAAGGAGAACAAAAAGCTGATTTTGGAGATATTTTTGCATGCATTTTATCTGCTGGTATATTTGTCAGCTGATCCTCAAGGGGTATAAAGTGAAATTTCTGCAAACATAGCTAGTATGGCTTCAAGGCTGATAAAGGAGCTGACCTGGAGAAGACAGAGACCAACATGTCTCTCGTGAAGAGGAGTTTCTGCCACTGAAAAGCAGTTTTCAAATTCATCTTGTCTCATCTTGCTGAAGAGAGACTTTGAATAAAATTAAATGATTCAGATGTAACTGGAGTGGGTGTGTGTGTGTTTGTTTTTGTCAGTTAGTTTGTCTGGTTGGTTGTTTTTTTCATTAAGTCACTACATATGTCGCTTTAGCTATATATCATCCCTGTGCTTGTAACATTAACTGCTTGCTTAGGCACATGAACTTCACTTGGAAATCCTGCTAAAGCTCTTCCAGATGTTTGCTGAAGAATGACATGGAAAAACAGATCATGTTTGCCCTGGCAGGAGGATTGGACTAGATGATCTTTCGAGGTCCCTTCCAATCCCTAACATTCTGTGATTCTGTGATTCTATGTAAAAGAGCTTCTCCTTTCATAGCTTTTGCCACAGTGGTGTAGTATATGTTGCAGTTATTCCACAAGGAATTACAGCTGAAGAAATATATCTGCAGCCTAACTTACCTCCATAACCTTTTGGTTGTATTCCTTTGCACAATCATTTTCAGTTTTCTGTTTAGCGTAGTCACTGAACTCTTTTTAGAAAGCAGTCTTCACTTTTCTTAGTTTTGTTTTGTTGGGCTTTGTTTGGTTGGTTGGTTTGGGTTTTTTTTTTTTGGTATATCAGTTCCATAAAAACAATCTAAATTATTAGAAGTATCCTGACTGGAAATTGACATTTTGCTGACTGGTTTTCCATGTTTTCTGTTCAGAAACAAGAAAATCCCATCAGATCTCCCACTGGTTTGGCTTACATGACACCAGACAAACAAATTTTGTCTTGTTTTGGAGTATATTTGTACCATTCCTTGCATAATATATTGCTGTTCTTACCAGCATATTAATTTATTTTCCTATATCAAAAACTAATTCAGGAGCATTTTGAGTGTGATCCTGATTAGTATGACCCCATTCTCAAAAATGCTTGTGGAAAAAAGCACTAGAGACTAACAGTATTTTACTCATTCTAATATTAGTGCTAGTGAGATCACAAACATCATCCTTATTTTTTGATCTTGAGTATCATGAACGTGTCTTTTTTCACTAAACCTTTTGCTTTATTTACCCTATTTTCCTGCTGAAAACACAGAGGATTTAGTGGGTATTAGTTATGCTTTGTGACGAAGGATAGGCCTCTCTTTGAACTTGAGCTTTCTTCACATGTAGAGCCAGACAATAACATACAGGACAAACAGAATTAATTATAGCATCAGCTATGAATATTAATGCATGAAACATAATCTTACATTTTAGGATAAGTATTCTTATTTGAGACTAATAATCAGTATCTTTTTTTTCTAATGATGGGGCTCCCTAATCTCTTTTCAACAGCACTGCTGTTAATCAACATGAAGAAAACCACCACATTATTCAGAGAACAACCGTTCCTCTGTGATCTGAACAGTAGTGGGGTCTGACAACACGTTATAAACCATACTTTATTAAGGCAGTAAGAAAGATGAGCAACAATGCATTCATATGGTGATTCACCTGACCAGAGATAGCAAGCATAGGATCATTAGTGATGCCATGGCTCCAATGGACTATCAAGGACACTTAATGTCCAGGTCATCTGACAGCAGCAGCCAATGGTGCAAATGCCTTCTGAATGCAGGTAAGAGTCATGCAGCTCCTTGGTTCCACCATTGTAGTGGGATTTGAGAGAATCATACCTTACATGGCACTAGTGCACTCTACATGTCATCTCAGATGTTGTGGGTGGCATTCTGCCTACATGACGAAGCTGGTCAATGGGAAGGTTATCAGCCTCCAAGAAAAGCGAGATTCGCACAAACAGTACAATCTCATAATAAAGACACTCCTATAAAATTTCCAACAATTCTCCACTTTTGTTACATAGTCAAGATTAAATCTAAAGGTGCAAACTAATATCAGTAAAGATTTTTTTTTTATTTATGTCTGTAGAGAATTTTCTTTGATATGGCAAACTAAAGGTTGAAGACGGAGTGAAGTTCAAGCTGGAAGTAGGGTGGAAAAATAAGGACAGCATATTACATGAACTGATAGTCTACAGCACCAATAGATACACATCTGGAAACTTTAGATGAGCTGTGTTCATTTTTCCAAACAATATCCTCTGGGTCATTTGTTGTTGCTTGATAGGAACTGCACAAAATGAAAACTGCCACTTGCTGACTGTCAAACGTCTAGACAAAATGTCCATCAAGAAACAAATCAGATATCAACTAAATATTATGGAGTGATATTTTCTCAACACAATGTTTTTGAGAAGCAAGTAAACATGTTGTTGGGTTTGGGTTTTTTTTGGTTTGTTTTGTTCTGTTTTTTTCTTTCCCCCATTCATTACAAACTAAAATTTGTGTGTACAAAAGGTAGTTTCAACTGTCTATCAGTATACATGTATTTTGCTGGTGGTGGGAATATGACTCTGCAATGAAAGCAAATAAAGGTGTGGTTCATGTTATTGTTTTCTATGATTCTATGATTATGCTTCCTAAAAGAGTTTTTCTGTTCATTACTCTGTGTATAATAGAACAAAACAACACATACAACAGCTTCTTATACTTTTAAACCTCATTCTCGTTACACTGCACTGGACTTCAGAGTCTCCATCTGATTTATCTTCACCTTAAGTCAGTGCACAAAACTGGACCAGTACTCTACCCGCGGTCTTATTAGAGCCAAGCAGTGCAGAAAAATTAATTTCTGCCCCTTATGCACAACATAACATATTCAGCTCAAGTTCAATTTGGGAGAGAGTATGCTGAGCAGATACTTTTCTTCAGAACACCTTCCTGTCTGTTTTTTGTTTGTTTTTCCCAAACTGTATTTGTTTGAAACTTTATTTGTTGGTTTTTATCAGCTAATCTGTTTGTTTGTTAGTTTTCTGATCATTTTCCTGATAGATCATTCGTTACATTATCTTATCCTATTCTGTATTACAACATTTAAATCATTCGTGAAAAAACAGAACCCTACAAAAAATATGAAATACCTCTGCAAAACCTGCCTAAATACTGTTAATGGCTTTCTGGGCACATCTATAATGATCGTCATCTTAATCTTATCTTTTGCTTATAAGTATCATGTAAAGCAGTTTTGAAAGATTTTGTAAATTCAAAATATCTAACAGAGCTTATACATTTCTTCTCCTTTATCTGTAAGGCCGTTATCCTATCACAGAAAGAAAATTAGATTTTTCTGACAAGCTTTGTTCCCGAGAAATCTGCACAGTTACTCTACTCTTATGCTATCTCCAGGTGCTTATAAATCACCTGATTATTTGTTCCAACTTTTTATAAAGGAACTAGAGATGACTTGTGTATAATTCTCTATTGGTACTTTTCCACCTTTTTGAAGATGAGAACTGTGATTTTCCTTCTTCTGGGTTTTTAAAACTTCATGATCTTTCATGAATTCTATAAGGTTTCATCAAGTCCTCAAAGTTTTCTGAGTAAAATTCAATTGGACTATCTAACACAGAATTGTCAACCTTACGTTAGAGCTCTTTAATGTATTTTTCCTTTCTTCAGACTGAATCTTTACCTTTTCTTGTTGATTATGTGTCAGCTGCCTGATCTCAGACAATTGTTTAGCAAAATCTGAAGCTAAAAAGAACATTAAAACACTTTAGCATTCTTGGTATCATCACCAGCTCTTCCTTCTCTGGACAACTTTTCCCTTTATCTTCATCTTGATACTAACATGCCTACTGAATGTCTTCTTGTTGCTCTTTATGAGTCTTGCCAGTTGTGTCTCACTTTACATCTTAGTCTTTTATCATTTTTTTCCACACGCTTGTCCTTATTAATTTGACCACTTTTTCTGTGTTCTGCATTCTCCCTTCATGCAATTCAAATCACTGAAGAGTCAATACTTTACCAAAGTTTGTTCTTTTTCCACACTTTCTATCCTTCCAGTATTTGCATAGTCTGTGATTATAATTTTAATATAATTTCTTGATTAAACTGCCAAATTTCTTCTTCTTTAGACTTGTTTCTCACAGAATATAATTTTTTTAAATTCTGAATTATTGTTCTAATCAATTTGCACATCCAAGGTTTATTTAATCTAACATCTGAGAGTCAGAAGTTTTCCCCAAGGGAAATCTAAAAAGGCAGTTGAAGGTGTTTCAGTTCTGTGGGTTTTGACCTAGTTCCCAAAATCATCCAGACATTTTCATCTAACACATCCCTTGCTATTGAAGGGCATACCCTGGATGTCTCCTGCTTTCTTACTGTGGCACACTGTAATTTGTTATTATCATTGTTATTGGCCTTATCTTTTCTAAGGAACTAAAGATAATCTTGAGGTTTGGGGATATGCAGAAATACCTGAAGCAAATGTTTTGAACAGCCTGCCTATTATGTACTTAGTCCTAATTATCCAGGGACATTGACTTAAGGAACTTCATTCGTCTATGTTCCTTTAATATTAAATTAATGTGTGCAGTTGTTAAATACTTTTTCATAAAAATTAACATTTTTACCCCTGTTCTGAATATTTGTGTGCAAAGCTCTTACACCTAATGAGTTCTTTGCCATTTGTTAGCCAATTATTTGCACTAAAACAGAGAACCTTAATTTGTCCCTTTTGTAAGTTGCTCTTATCTTCTCTCTCCAGGGATAACTAGAAAATAAAAGGGAAGCTCAGGATAGCAAAAGTTTACTCTAATTTTCTGCTGATGTGAAAAATGTACATTATGGGTAGCTGATATCTGTACTTCCACTGCAGCTGGATTTATGCTGTGTCTGTCTTGACCAGGACACTGAGAATGAGAGGAAAGAAGAAAAAAATCTGAATTGTAACTTCATT
Source organism: Caloenas nicobarica (assembly GCF_036013445.1). NCBI lineage: Eukaryota > Metazoa > Chordata > Aves > Columbiformes > Columbidae > Caloenas > Caloenas nicobarica. The sequence continues at coordinate 180,721,654 of NC_088245.1, forward strand.
AAAATAAAATAACAGTTGAAGGTCTTCTTATCTGAGTCAGAAACATCCACCCAAAATGCAACATACATTTGACCTAGAAAATGTTCTCATTATCAGATAACCACATGGCTTAATTCAAATCTGTTTGTAAAGAAGGGATACTGCCACAGAGAATTAAATGGATATGGTGCTCATAATGTAATATGAATCACAATAACAAACCTAAATAGCCATTGTGGTAAGAGCAGTGAAATGGAACTCAAAATAAACAGCACAAATGAGAGTGTATCAGTTAGTTTAAAAGGACAGGAGTAAGAGTGACCCAATACAGTATCTATTCAAAGACTATTACATTGAAATAGGAAGTGTCTCGCTAAAGCCAAGCATAAATATTTGCCGTATGAGTGGGAAACAACAAATAAATAACTTTGTTGCCATAGGGTGGTTTCCTATTAACTTCCTAAGTCTCTCCTCTGTAGGATTCTTAGACATCTGATGACGTGGCTGAACTCAAATTGCAACCTTACTCCAATGCAGATACTAATCTGTCTCTGTTCTGTGAATGTTTTCAGTAAACATGTTCATCATGCTTTCCTGCCATGAAATTTCTTCTTTTCGCATTTCACAACCAGCCAAAAGATTCAACTGTTACTGAAGATTTGGAAAGATCTATAAGAGAGAAATAAATATAAGAAAGTGTGATTTCATTATCTGAGTTACTGGCAATGCAATAGATATAGGCATAAAACCTTGGAGGTGCTTGTGGTCTGAAATTGGTGCTGTTCACTTAAACGGTTGTCTTATATTTTTAAATAGATCTCCCCCCAGACAAATGAATTTGTCATTGCAACACAAGGAGACATCCACAGAGCCATCTTCAAGTAAATGAGAGAGGGAAGCAAGCAAACTGTTTCTGAAGAATAGCCTGGTCTTTAACATGGATTAGCAACTAGAGGAATAGTCTCTGGCTGCTGACCTGCTGCATTCATGCTTCAGTGTCTTCACAGCTATTTTATATAAGTGGTTTGATGAAAGCTACTGCACAGTAGGCCTGTTCATATTAGTCATGCCAGATAATAGGGGCAACCCAAGTAATTTTCTTAATATTGTTCATTCTTAACAGACAATGTTAGGGAGTCATCAGCCTACAATCAACACCACTGTGATCTAGTTTGTTTCATTGTATTTTCACCTTGCATCTTCTTTTGGTGAACTTTCACAGGACTTTGTGGTGCAAAATAGGAACAAATTACTTATGTATGAAGTTGAATTTAAGTGAAACCTTTTCAGTATGATTTCTTAGAGTGCAGAAATATTTATCATATGGAAAGGGAGGTGCTTCAGCAAAATAATTTCTTACAAAAATATCTGCTTCTTCAAGGTAATAATTTATTTTCTGACTTTCATTTGATGACTGCAATACGTTTGGAGACAACATTAAGATACACTTCACTGTCTGCTGACTAAATTCTACAATTTTTTGTAAGAGATATCAAAAGGCTACCTTTATCCACATTTTCACTTAACCTCTGAAAATACTATGTAAGCTCATCACAACAACAGATATATGGGACAGTAGGAGAAAGCACACAAAAATTATGTCTATATATGTGCTATATGTTGACTCAGGATAGTAAACCTGCCTAAAATATACAACTCTATTTTCAGCTCCAGCTGTGGAAATATTTCACACATGCCCAACACTGGTTTGGCTTCCAAGACACCCTCTCTGGAGTCAGAAACTCAGGTATAGGCAGTATGTAATATGTAAGTATGGTCAAAATAAAAGAAAGATGATTGTAGTCTATATTTATTTTTGATGTATACTGTATGATGGGAATTCACTTCTTTAGTGAAGAGTTTACCTTTTAAAGGACTTGAAGTTTCATTCAGAAAGGAGTAAAAATTCTGGCTTTTAACAGAAGTTATCCAAGTCATTGCCTGGATGCAAGTGAAAATCTCATGAAAACAAGGCTTCTTACAAACTTTGTCACACCTAAAAAACCCCACAAATGTTCACAATCCATGGAAATATTTTCAGTTAGGTTAATCTGATTTTTTTTAGGTATCTACATTGGGATAGTATATTTGTCTTGCTGCAAGTGTCTCTTTCCATTGACTATAAAAGGAGACTGATTTAAGTAGCTAAGGACTAAGCTGTCTAAGTTTAGCTTAAATGCATTCTATTTAGATTACAAATTGGTTATTCAGAATTAATATCACTTAACTACCTGTGTAAGCACAAGATAATTCCAGATGTGTATGAGCACTCTTAATAGTGAGTATAAATTTGGAGGTAAGAAGTGTGCCTGAACTAACCTTTAAGCTCCAAGGCCCATTTCAAGACCACATTTTCAGCCAGTGAAGCTTGAAGTACAGTTTAAGAAGCCACCATGGGACATACTCCAGGAGCTATGTACCCAAGATGGCTTGTTGAATGGTTCAGCCAGCTTTATTATACCACATTGATATCTCAAGAATGTTACCAGCCAAGCTGTCCACAAAAATTTCCTTCAGCCATTTTTAGGTTGTCTGCCAGCCTCCTGGGTTTTGGGATGTAACTGGATTATGAAGTTTCTAATGTTTTGTTTTGGGGCTTTATTTTGAGATAGATATTTAATTCCTAATTCCTTCTTCTCATTCTCCTGGGGAAGGTCAAACATCAAAATCATTGTCCAGCAAATTATACTCAGAGCTCAACTTCATTCACGTAGCTCTGTGGTAACCTCATTGTTCATAACAGCTTTACTATGTACCTAATCCAATAGTCTATGAAAGACATTAAACTAAACAAATGGCCCAAATGTCCTCTGTATTCCCTGTGTTGCCATGCAACCCTAATACATAATGATTGCGATTATATTTGCTGAAAATGCCTGAAATTATGCGTATAGTATATTCCTGAAACCAAAGTAATGTGTTTACAGCATGGTGCCAAAGGACCAGGGAGCTGCCCTGGAAAGCCTCACAACAGTGTACAGAAGGATTTAAGAGTGAAAGGTCTCCACAGGGTGGAGGGGGTTTGATCCCATCCATACCACCTATAAGGAACAATTTTTAGAATAAACTACCTCCTCCGGCAATGGACATTATTTGCATCTCAGAGGACACTGATGTTTCCCTATGAAACAGAACCAGGGGACTCCATCCTTAACTTGAAATGGGAATATGGGTCTAGAAACAAACTGAGCCACAAAGCTGTGTGACATAGATGATGAGTCTTATGTTATTGATATCTATACATTGTATAGTCATTTAACATCGCTTAAAAGCTAAGAATATAATTTAAGCTTCTCATCTAGCTCATTGTCAAAAATAGTCAACAAAGACAGATGAGTACCTCCAGAAAGCTGCAGAAAAGAATTTATACAATCTGACTTAGACATCTATGTTCAAAGCAGAGGCACTGCAATGAAGGCAACTCTAAATCTCATTGCCAACTAAATAAGACTAGATCAATGCGTTAAGTTTATTTTTTAAGTGAACTACAGGTAATATAAATAATAAAGTAATAAAGGTGAGATAATTCCAGACTTATCCCTTAACTGATTACAATTGAAATTTAACAGGAACTGGAGCAATTCTTTCGAAACATTTTAATTCTTGTCATTACACCACGATGTTATTTAAAAGCTACATTCTGCTAGGGAAGTTTGATTCTGTATTTTTTCTAAGCTAATCACCTCCTCAAAATACAAGGAAAAAAAAAACATATTTTTTTGCAGTTTGGAGATCCCACAAAAAGAGAGTGCAAGACCACAGCATAAATGGTAACGTTCCAGATTTTCAACACAGTGAAGTAAGTATTTGCAAATCGACATAATTTCTTGATTAGCCAAACTAAAGCTGAAAAATATCTTGGGAGGGGAGGTTTATTATTATTTGTTTTAAGAAAGGGCACGCAATACTGAATTTGAGATGAAATCTACTGGACCATGTGATATCTGTTTGAATGTGCTACAAATTTATCACAGAAGGCATGAAAATAACCTTTTAGCTCACATAGTCCACACCTTGCTATTGCAGTGTTTCTATTTTATAGTTGGTTTTTTGTTGTTGTTGTTTGTTTTGTTTTGTCTTGGTTTTTTTCTGTTAGTTTTACTAACTCCAAAATCCTTTGTGTTGATTTAATGTTGCTTGTTTGATATATAGAAATACACATTATATGTACAAACACATTTAAACAAACATATGGGGGTTTTCAGCACCATGAATTCACGCTAGTGTATTTGACAGTTCTCTTCTCCTACATTCAGGCTGCTCTATATAATGGGCTTAAATCTCCGGTCGGTACAATAAATTATACCAGTGTCAGACTGCATTACTGAAATTTAAAATCTCTGTTTTAGTTTCCCTTTTGACTGTTGATGATTTCTCCCTCTTATATACATATACATATACATATACGTATACGTATACGTATATGTATACGTGTACGTATATATATACACACGATGTTTCAGCTTCTTTCCCGTGTCTTGTCTCCCCTCTTGCCCAGCACATACAGAAACACTCACACATCTAACAAATTTTTTCAGTTGACTGAGATTCTTCAAAGCTCTTCCACCACAGAAATCTTCCTATGCTCACATCGAGTTTTATGGGTTAATTTAGTACCACCTCAACCTGCTTTTCATCTGCAGAAAGGATCACAGACTGTGGTGCCTAGGAAGGAGGAGCGGGTGGCCAGGGAGACATCTGGGAGGAAGGGGGAGAAAAGGAGTGAGTTCTCTGGTTCACAGCTTTGAGAAGCCATAGAAATGGCTTTGGATTTTGACTATGAGTTTCTCTCAAGGACAATAAGGTTCCTAATTATAGAATAATATCAAGATGTTATTCCCCTCACAGATATTGCCAGAACTCTCTAGATGTCATATATAAAATGAACATTTCCAAATTCTGTATGCTACGGTTCAGATATAAAATCCTGAAATGAGCAGACACTGTGATCAGGAACACCTGATCATCCTGAATAACAACTCATGAGCAAACAGAGTATGTAAGTACTGGCAGACATCTTCCATTTGCATTGCAGTCAATACACAGAAAAAAAACATGACAGCCACCCTGGCATCTTATAATTAAAAAAAACCCTCCAAAACATCATGTTCTTCATTGCTTATTTAAATTATCTCAGTCAGAGTCAATATGATAAGCAAATGTATACCATGATGAGCAGAGGTTGCACATTCTGAATTGTAATTACATTAGATAAACAACAATTTCTGAAGTCCAAAGAAAACACATTTATTAAAATGTTCTCTGTCACCAAACCAAAGCATGAAAAAGGACCTATATTGAGATTATAAAAGTTAAGTTTTAATTGTCTACTTTAAAGAAATTAATACATTAAATTCAATGTTTTTGTGGCAGAACTACTCCGTGGATTTCAGTATTTTGGCAATGACAATATGCAATTGTGATATTTTTACCACTGATAATGCCCATCTTAAAGTATACCTGTCCCCTAGCTGGGGCTTAGAATCTTTATTCTTGTGAAAAGTATATATATTTATTTTTTATAGGTGAACGTAAATGGTATATGACTGACCAGCAAAATGCTGTGCTGAATTATAGCTACGGGTTAGGAAATACAGTTTCCATTATCTTATTTTATTGGAAATATAAGCACTTAGGCAGAATTAGGCCCCCTTGAAATGTTCTGCATGGGATTACGTAGTATTACAAAGTATATTTTTTACCTTTCCTAATTCAAACATTGCAATTGTTGTGCCTATTTAAAATATAGATGTAAACTATCGAGCCAATTTCATTCTTATTGTAATTCCACAGATGAGAATTCAGTTTAAAATGTGTATGTGTATGTATGTATGTGTTTGAATATATAGATAGATATGTGTACAGAGTGTAAAATTGCAAACAGAATATGTGAGGAACTGAAAATCATCAGTATTATACTCAGTTGTTACCTCCTTTCTGGAGATAGTCACCTTGCAAGAGGAATGTTACAATAGGAGGCTAACCAGGCTCTTCTGCTGTAAACATCTGCTTGTATTAGTTAAGCTCATCAACAGAAGTTTGGTGCTATTAATGTATGCAGCTTTAATGAAACAAACAAAACAGTAATTGCAGCTATAATTATAATATAATTAAATTTCAGTCATGTAATTAAAGTAAGCTACATAAAAACTTTGCCTTTGAAACTACTCAAAACACGACTGTACCTTCTTTGACACCTCATATCTAGTTCTTTACAACTTTTTCTTCCAAATATATAGAGACACAATAGTATAAATGTAATAGGAAAGAACAATAACAACAGCAAAACTTACATAGTTTACCTGACAACTTTGCATGGGTTTTCTGTGCCCTTAATTTTTACTGAGCAAAGCAGTACTCAAGTGCAGATACACTACTTATAGCTCTGGTCTTGTCATATTTCATTAGGAAGGCAGGTTTGGGTCTGATCAACACTCAGGTAGCAAACCTCCAAGGCGACATCAGGTGCTCCAGGAAGCAATATTACAGACTCCATAAATAGCACCTTCTAAGTTGATCTCACAACAATGTTAAGTGATATTGTGATTTGTACATGCTGCCATGGGAAGATATGACAGGATATCTACTATCATCTGTGGTTACCAAACAGGGTATAGCAGTGTCATATTAGTAGAGAAAGAAAAAAATATTAAAGGGGTTAGAGTGCCTCTGAGGAAACCTGTATCTTAATCCCAGTATCTGGATGATTTAATCTGTTCTCCTTGCTGCCTAGTGACCTGTCCATCTTCTCATGTCATTTGTTTTCCTGAAGGAGAAAAAAAACATTATAATGTGGCCCATTCATTTCAAACACAAGAAAAGTGCATTTGGTTTTGTTTTGTCGTCTTTCTGCAGCCTTTTACAAGGAAGACAATATTTAAATGGTTATATTGTCTTGCAGCTATCTCAGGTACAATCACATTGTTTTGGACCTTCTTCATTTGCTTACTAGATGCAGTTAGAAAATGCCTGACAACACTCTTGCTCCTTCAGAATATGATGCTTTGCTAAAAGTAAGACATATCAAGATTATCAACATTTTGTTAAGAAAGATCTTTGCTCCCACAGCTGCCTGGTTATAGCTGAATCATATATTTTCTCCATAGGTTTCCCTTCCTTTCCTTTCCTTTCCTTTCCTTTCCTTTCCTTTCCTTTCCTTTCCTTTCCTTTCCTTTCCTTTCCTTTCCTTTCCTTTCCTTTCCTTTCCTTTCCTTTCCTTTCCTTTCCTTTCCCTTTCCTTTCCTTTCCTTTCCTTTCCTTTCCTTTCCTTTCCTTCCCTTCCCTTCCCTTCCCTTCCCTTCCCTTCCCTTCCCTTCCCTTCCCTTCCCTCTTTCCTTCCCTTCCCTCTTTCCTTCCCTTTCCCTTTCCCTTTCCCTGTCCTTTTCCCTTTCCCTTTCCTTTTCCCTTTCCCTTTCCCTTTCTCTTCCCTTCCTTTTTTCCTTTTCCTTCTCCTTCTCCTTCTCCTTCTCCTTTTCCTTGTCCCTTTCCTTCTCCCTTTCCCTTTTCCCTTTTCCTTTTTCCCTTTTCCCTTTTCCATTTTCCCTTTTTTCTTTCCTTTTTTCTTTTTCAGTTTTCCCTTTTCCCTTTTCCATTTTTCCCTTTTCCCTTTTCCTTTTTCCTTTTCTCCTTTTTCCTTTTTCCTTTTTTCCTTTTTCCTTTTTCATTTTTTCCTTTCCCTTTCCCTTCCTTTTTTGTTTGTTTTGTTTTCCTAACTGATCACTGGGATTCACAGAGTCTAGCTTTAAAGGCAATTTTAATTTTTTTAGACAGGAAAGCATAATAAATATTAGAATTCTTTACAGCTTTGTACTTTTATTTGAATGAAAGCTATGAGCTGTAACAGGAAGAAAAAACAGTTTTGCATACTAAATGCACAGTCTATATCAGATTTGAAAAACAGAATATCATGAAGACTTTACACAGTCAAGCATGTAAATAAGAAGATAGTTGCATGACGTTATAATACAAAATCAATTTTCAGGAAAAAAGGAGTCTCTCAGACGTTTTCAAATCTTTTTCTCAAGCATTCATGTCATAGGGAGTTTTGGTCAAAATACAATAAAGAATTGTTACAAGGTTAAAACACAAGGATGGAATTCATGAGCCCCACGTTCTATGCTCTCCTCTTTTTCACCCTAGCACATTTAACTCCAGAACTTTACTCATAAAACTTCTTGTGGTTGAAGTCCTTTGATATATGAGATTAATATGTGTACAGTTTATAAACCTGGAGCAGCTGCAAACAATTTACATGCAGACATGTTGAAGATGAATTTAGGGGTAGGACAATTAATAGCCACGTTAAAGATCATCACGGTTTTTAGTTTGGGGCTTGGGGTTTTTTTTGATATTGGATTTGTTTGGGGGTTTTTTTGTGTTTTTTGTTTGCTTGGGGGTTTTTTTGTTTGCTTGTTTGGTTTGATTTGGGTATTTTTGGCTTCTTTTTTAATGCTAGTTATTTTAGCATCATTGTACTGGGTTTACATGGCAAGGTTTTGGTCGCAGGGGGCCATAGGGCTGGATTCTCTGAGAAGCTGCTGGAAGCTTCCCCTATGTCCAAGACAGATCCATCTCTGGCCAAGGCCAAGCCAATCAGCAATGGTAGAACTGCCTCTGGGATAACATATTTAAGATGGGAAAAAAAACTGCTGAGGAACAGGAGTTGAAGAGAGGAGTGACAATATGTGAGAAAAACATCTCTGCAGACACCCAGACCAGTGAAGAAGGAGGGAGAGGAGGTGTTCCAGGTGCTGGAGCAGAGATTCCCTGTCAGACTGTGGTGCAGACCATGGTGAAGGCTGGTTGTCTTCCTCAGCCCATGGAGGTCCACAGTAGAGTGGATATCTACCTGCAGCCAGGGATGACCCCATGCTGGATCAGGGGAAGAGTGTGAGGAGTTCTCCCCATGAGGGAGAAGCAGTGGCAGAGATGTGTGATGAACTGACCACAACCCCCATTCTCCTCTCCCTGTGTCACTGGCAGAGAGGAGGTAAAGAAATCTGGAGTGAAGTTGAGCCTGGGTAGAAGGGAGGGATAGGGGGAAGGTGTTTTAAGATCTGCTTTTTATTTCTCACTATCCTACTCTGATTTGATTGGTAATAAATTAAATTAATTTCACCAAGTCAAGTCTGTTTTGCCCATGATGATAATTGATGTGTGATCTCTTCCTGTCGTTATCTCGACCCACAAACCTTTAGTTTTTATGAGGTTGTTTTGGTTTGGGTTGTTTTGGTTTTGTTGAGGTGTTTGTTGTGGTTTAGTGGTGGTGGTGGTTGTAAGGTTTTGGTTTTTTGTCAGTCAGGGCCAACCCACCATAATTGTTTGCTTTATTCTCTCTTTACTCTCTGTATCTGTAACTCTTTTTTTTTTTTTTTTTAATTTGTCTACATGCAAGTTTGTACTCCTGAATCCCTCATTCTCTTGACCAAAACATGAAAATTATTCTGATACAAATCTCTGCTTGGAAAGCACTTTCTCAGTGACATCTGAAAACTGTAATGATATTCTTATTGTAAATGTATCATTTAAATAATGCTTTGGAACACTAAAAAATCATGTAGTAGTGAGTTAACAATGACTGCTGAATTTTCCCCAAACAGCTTCTTGCCATTGTAGTTCCATTTTACCTTGTTATCTATTCATAACTGAATTATCAAAAATAATAAACCAAAGTGAGAAGTAAAATGGATATCTATTCACATGAGGAAACATTTATCTCTAACTGCCAATGATGCCTGTGATTATGGCATCTTTGATTCATGGATCTTACTTAGCTGTGAAAATTATGAATTACTCTCATCCCAAAGCTGTCCTTTAAATGATTTAGGATATATTTTCAAGCTCATAGTTTCTTTGGCTTAAGAAAATATTGCATTAGAAATAGTAAAGGGTGACTCTTAAAACAAACAAAACTTCATATTTTTCTTCAGTCTGCAGATGGGAAACGAAGACAACTAAGTTATAACTGTTTTTTCCAAGGTAACATATACCAACCACCTTTGAGGTGTCTTGACACCCTATGTGATGTCTGCTAGATACATTTGCTCTGTTAGTGCTAGCAGATTGTTAAAAAAAAAGATTTTTCAAAGTGCCTAACTATCATACATTTCACAAGTGATTTCCAGACAAATTGTTATATTTATTTACAAGATGAAATTAGATGCGATCCACAGTTTGCACTAGCATCACCTTTCCAAAACAATGATTAGTGGTCCTTACAAATAGTTTCTATGTGAAGGAAAAAAGAATAATTTTAAAAATCACACTAGTCAGTTTGTGTGTGTCAGTATTTTCTTACAGGACCTGATCTGAAGATTTTTTGGGGAAGAGTCTTTCTGTTATCATCAGTAATGAACTATTAATAGACAGCAACCACTAAAGCAAATATTCATTAATGTACAAAGGATGTTGCTGACTGTCCAATAAAATCAGCATTTGACATATTGTGTCTATACAATTCATTGCTAATCCAAAATATTTTGTGAAGCAATCATTTTAAAAGTACTGTATAAATACCAATGAAGTCATAACTGGAGGCAAATGCTGAATAATTTGAGTTTCGGAATAAAAGAAAAGCAATTAGTGGAAGAAGGAAGTTATCTTAATCACAGTGGTTTTAAGCTTTTTTTCTGTTTGTTTTATAGTTTTGTCATAGGCTAGACAGTTCTAACAATACCTTTTAATTCTTCAAAACATAGTGTAATAATGCAAGATTCCTTGCCTATTACAAGTTACTATTGAGAGAAGTCTGATACCCTAAAACTTTTTTGCTAGTGATCAGTGAGTAGGTCTACACTGGTTCAGGAAGACAATAATCTGACCTGTGGCCAAAAATAGAAATATAGAAGGAGAAAAAATACATGAAAACAGAAAGAATAGAAAAGAAATGGTCAAAAAAACATGCACTATGAAATGCTTAATTAGACAAAAAACATTTTTCTACAGCCAGTGTGCAAAGGCACAGAAACCAAGTTTGATGCTGAAAATACAGGCTATTATAAACCCATACTTCTGTACTAGACCTTGGGAATAAATATTATAAAATTAACTTTTCTCCAGTCTTGTAAGATTCTAATTTGATGCCTTTACCCTCAACTTGTGAGGTTTCTAATTTTCATTGAACCCAGAGCATTACTCATTTTCCTGGATATTAATATGTAGTACTCTCTGGTATGCCCTGGGATATGTCTCGTGGTTTCCACTGTGACTTGAGAATGACACAGCAGTGCCAAAGGTCTCATGTCACATCTACCAGCTATATGTCAATTCTTCTAATGTCCTGGAGTGTCTCATACAGTGCTAGATGCCTCCATTTGGACAAGTGCAAGAGCTCTTACTGTCTTTCACAGTTGTTCTTTCATTGACAGTACAACTTTGTGTTGGTTAGCAGTGGGGTGGTGCAGCGGAATTATTTTTTTTTGCTCTATCAATTTTTGCACCCTGGATGGGTGACAGACAAGTGGGTGAATACCACAGAAACATACAGACTGAAACATTTCACATTTTCAGGGAAAATTTCCCTTGTTTACTTGTTTGGGTTTTTTTAAGTTTGCTAATCTCCTTGCCAGAATCAGAGGTAGCAGTGTTATAGTGGGGTTTTTTTGCTCTTCTAGACAACATTAGCAGTTATATGTTCCAGTATGGTGTGAAATTCCCACAGTACATTTCATCTGGCTTTCTGTGCTTTCTCTGTGCTATCTGACCACACTTCCCCTGCCTAATTTTTATTTTAATGAAATAATATACTTTTAATATAAAGGAAATTATAAGAATAAACTCACAGAGCCAAATGAAACCATCTGAGGCCTGTAATAGCCTCGCAGCAGATGTTGGTCTCTCTGCACTGAAAGAAGACTAGGGCAGGTAAATAGTTGGAGTTAGGTAAAATTTATCAAAGACTCAGGGTTCCTTTCGCTACTGCTTGAAAGTTCATGTCCTCTTATGGGACACTTATCATTTTCTCTGCACAAGAGCAAACCTCAAATACTCTGTCATACAGATAACAGGAGGAAGAACACGTAAGTGTGTTTTTCCTCATATTTAAATTCTTCATTGTCTAGACTTTTAACTTCATTTCCATCATACTAAATGTATAAATAAATCTTTTGTCCTCAGATTTAAATAATGTTAGTGGAAAGGTTACTTTACCTAAGAAGTATTTGGAAGTCTAATTAACTTACAGACACACTGGGCACTGATTTCACTGTCATTATAGACTACTGATAGAAAAGTAATACAGCAATATGTTTTTAACCTCTACCATAAAACACAAAGTCAACAAGAATGATATTAATTTTCGAATGTTGTTTTTCGAGTGTTACATACTCTCCAGACACAATAATAACAATCCTTTTCATCATGCAAGAAATTCAATTGTCAGTATAACATATCTGTTCATCTAAAAAAAAAAAATTAAAAAAAAAAAAAAAGAAGGGGGGCAGAAGGAGCAGAGATTGTCTTGTAGCACATGGAGAAGACCATGGTGAAGCAGGTCGTATCCTTGCAGTCCACCAAGGACTAAGATGGAGCAGATATCCACACTGCAGTCTGTGGAAAACCCCATGTTGGAGCTTGTGGACAGGTCCTGAAGGAAGAAGAAGCCCATGGAGATCCCCTACTGGAGTGAGGAAAAAGTATGAGGAGGAAGGAACTGTGGAGGGGAGTTGTTATGGACTGATCACAGCTCCCATTCTCCAGTCCCCTGCACTGCTCAGGATGGGAGTTGAAGGAGTATAGCTGAGCTTCAAGAAAAACAAGTAGGATTGGAGAATGTTGTTTTCATTTTAATTTTGTCTTTGTTTCTCACCATCCTGCTCATTTTTTTGGCAACAAATTAATTTTCCCCAGGTCACAGAATCATAGAATGGTTTGGGTTGGAAGAGACTTTAAATATCATCTAGTTCCAAATCCCCTTCCATGGATAGGGACACCTTCCACTAGACCAGGTTGCTCACATCCCCATCAAACCTGACGTTGAACACTTCCAGGGATGAAGGATCCACAGCTTCTCTGGGTAACCTGTTCCTGTGTCTCACCACCCCCACAGTAAATATTTTTTCCCTAATATGTAAGCTAAATCTTCCCAGTTTAATGCCATTATCCCTTGTCCTACCAGTATGCTCCCTTATCAAGAGTCCCTCTCCAGCTTTCCTGTAGTCCCTCTTTAAGTACTGGAAGGCTGCTATAACGTCTCCCTGGAGCCTTCTGTAGGTGAAACAATCACAACTTTCTCAGCCTGTCCACATACAGGAGGTGCTCCAGCCCCCTGATCATTGTCATGGCCATCCTCTGGTCTTGACAGTGCAGGTCCATGTCTTTCTTCTGCTGGGGGCCTCAGAGCTGAACACAGTACTTCAAGTGGGGCCTCATGAGAGCAGACACCATGCAGACTAAGAACAGGATGAGGTTGTTAAGGGATTTTAAGAACAGCCACCTTCTCCATCAGGTCCAGCCCAGGACTCCTGCCCATTGCCCTGTGGTCTCTGCTCAGGCTGAGGGATGAAGCTATAACTTCCCTGCTTTCAGGTTCAACCAGTAGCAAAGCTGAGCGCATATCCCACAGAGACAGACATGCAGATGCAAACACACACAAACACACGCAGAGGGAGGACATGGACATGGCCAGTCACACAATCACAGGCAAGGCGCAGCCTCCAGCAGCCCCCACATTCAGGACTCACACCAGACACAGGCACAGGCAGCTATGTCCACTCCTCCTCTTGGGCTGGCAGAGGCAGAAAGTCACTAGTGCAGCACACACACACCACTCTCCAGGTTCATAAGCACATGCACGTTCTTGGATCCCCTGAACACCAGCACAGCCCCTCTACCCACCTGGCACCCCTGCCTAGATCCCGTTGTTTATGCTGTTATCTTGAAGTATGTTTTACGTCTGTACTTACTTTTTCTTTCTTCCTTGGCATGTAGCCTTGATCCTCAAACTGTCTGCAATGGCTGTTTAGTCTCAAATTACCTACAGAACTCTCATGGTTATTTTAGCTTGAAGAGTTAATCCTGTTTTTGTTATTAATAGGGGTGATAAGGATGAGATATAGTGATATAATTCTGGCACCTTGATGTACCAATTCTTAAATGTTTTCTGCATTGCAAAGATGTATTAATTTGACTCAGACATGAATAACTGTTATTATTTAGTTATCATATTTTCAAGTCTATCAATAATTCAAAAATGAATTTTAAATAAAATTATTTTCTTCTGGACTTTACACAAATTGGGTTACTTCTGTATTGTTAAAAGAGAATGTGGGCCCACAAGCACATTCATGATTTATAGGCCACATACGATAATTCCCATTGACAATTGCTGTTTGAGGCAGCTCACTTTGTCCATTTCTAATACTTTAGACACACTCCTTATTGCTCATGAATCCATGATCACAAAGAAAGGAAAGACTAGCTTCATAACATTACTCTGTCATTAACCTCTGTCATGCAAGTACAGTTATCCATGTGTAAAGAACCATCCCAGTCTCTCAAATCTGTACATTTCATTATACTACAATCAGCTCTGGTCATCTGTACTAGCATTCAAACATAGAAAACTTCAAGGCTTTGATGAAAAATGGTGACATTTATGTATTAATTAAAGTGAAATTTGAAGAAACTATATATGAAGAAACTTTGACAGTTTCAAGCAGTAAGTAGGAAGCCTAAGCCATAGCAAGTAATTTTGGTTTTATGTCATTTTCAGTGGACTGTAGAGAATGAGATTCTGGAGCCAAACAGGGCAACAGTGTCCTGCACTCTCAAATCTCCACTTCCACCGATGAAACAAACAAAGGGTCTTCAATTTTCCACAAGCCAACAAGAACTACAACTCATATTATTAATAGTTAGGAAAATGTCCACCATATGGAGTTCAGAAATACTATTTTTTAAGAATGACAGAACACTGGAATAGTCTGACATTCACAAAAAATCTCCAGAATTTTAGCAGAAAATGTTCATAAAGATTAAGTTTTGATCCTCATAGGAAATGGATAATTCTCAAAAATTTCAGGTACTCATTTCAAATGATCACAGTGCTGAAATGCAAAATATAAATGAAAACTTCTCTGATCGTGGGACTTCCTCCTCTTAACTGTAAATCATTATAATCTTATTCCTTACCCTAATCATATGCCTTATAACATTATATCTCCTCTGTATCTCCATGAGCTATCTGTGATAATTTACTTTTTCTGTCTGAGTAGTGAATTCCCATCATCGTAGTTAAATCTGCAGAGTTAAGAGGCACATGTTCAAAAATGAAATATTTATCCCATTGTAATAAATATCTCACCATGCTGTTACAGCCTAGGAACGAAAAAAATATTGCTGCTCATTAAAAATAATATAACAATAAATATTTCTTTTAAACATTTACAACTGCATGAAACTTTACATCACAGAAGTAAGGCAGGCTGCATAGACTGCACAATGTATTCAGTGATATTTTCAGCTTTGCCCAATAAAATACTAGCAATTAAACACTGAAGTCTAGAACCACAAATGCATTTAGAAAACTTTTTCTCATATATATCAAGGGGAAGCAGGTGTATAAAAGACTTACTGCCTATAATTTGGTATAGATACAGTATATTTTAGTTATATTTGCCATCTGATGTTAATCACTGTACAACATTAATATGCAAAATCAATATAATTTTCTATTTTCTGCTCCTTACGGTATCATTACTGAAGATTTTATTTTACTCTAAAAATTCATTTGATTGAATTGAGTTGGTAATGTATGAAAATGTGCCTTTTGCAATGAAATAAATAGCACATTATTAAAAAAATAAACTAAATTAAACAAAAAATAATATTAAAGAGACTGTTTAAAGACAGTAAGAAAAAAAATTCCTAAATGATGTATTTTGGGATATGTTCTGAGGCTTTAGGAAATCATACACCAAAAGGAAGGAATAGGAACAAGATACAACTGAATTTCAAAGTTATTTTTTTATTTCTGAGCTATTAAAAATAATTTTGTGTGTATATATATACATATATATTAAAATCCTGGTAAATGTTACTTTCATCTTCACATTTATTACAATCTTTAGAATTATTTCTGATGTGGGAAGAAGGTTGGTAATAGTCTTGCAACAATGCTGTTTATTCTCTACTTTATAACACTAAGCATGGTAGAATAAAATAAAATAGAATAAAATAAAATAACATAAAATAACATAAAATAAAATAAAATAAAACAAACTCCTAAATTCCCTTAAAGGCATTGACTCTCTATAACACAAAACCAAAACATTAAAGAGGAAGTAACAAGAATGTGAGGAAAATTAGTATTAAGTGATGACCTAGAACTTGATCTCATTCTTCTGCCAGCACCAGTGGAATTGAAAAGACTTTGTCACATTCTCTAGACAGATTGACTGTGAATAAAACACATATCTCAGATAACTGAGGAACTGGTCAAGGATTAGACTTGACATGACATAATTGACTTTGAAGGCTTCAAGAGGAATTTAGGCCATTGTAGCTAAACAGGAAATCTGTCTAAGGAAATCAGAGTAGTAAAATCCCCTCTTAAATGAAAGCTCAGTTTTGGTAAAGGACACATGCACAACCATTATCCTAAGATTAGTCACCTTAAGTGAATTCATAAAATACTCCCATTTTTGAAAAACGTATACTCAGTTGAAGTTGAGTTTATCAGAGAAACAAAAATCCCAAGCCCTTGTGGTCTACTAGAGCATTCTGTATAGGTATAATTAGACATTTTGGACTATATATTTCAAGAAATCTTTTGATACATAAAGCCTGTAACTGTTAGAAGGAGAAGTTTTATACTTTAACAGAGCAAATTTCTCTGTATTGACTGAAAAAAAAAAATCCTAAAATTACTTTATTTTAGACAGATTCCAGGCTCCAGATCCTTTCTAGAAGCAGCAGCTTTCAAACCATCCTGGAGGAGGTATCTAAACACTAGTAAGGAAATGGACTATATACTCTTCTTCCACATTTTCTGTTTTCTGCAGTTCAGCATGCAAATCTGTTTTCTTGTTGTTTGCTTGGTTTTTTTCGGCTTCCTTCTCAGGCTTCTAATACCCTTCATTCAATGGCTGCTGCAACAGCATGAAAGGTGTTTGGTTTTCACTGGAATCAGACCTGCAGACACTGAGATGCTTGAAATGAGACCACCTCGTGGACAGACTACAGAAGCCCAGATGTATCTGCAACACTGACAAACAATCATGAAGATGTGTATACCGCCTCACATATATCTGGTGAATAAAAGGACTGGAGACTGTCTTGCATACAGGCAACTTGTTCCTGCACAAGGGGATTATTTTAGAATGTTTCTGAACCAACATCAACTGAGTCAAATGCAATATTAGGCAGAATGATGAAGATAGTGTAAGAACCAAGATGACCCTCCACAAAAAAACTTGATTTTGATTTTTTTAATCCTGCAAAAACCACTCTCTTCTTCATTACTGTCCAGAAGAAATATTAAACTAGGACACCACTGGTTTCAAAAATAGTCTGAAGGGAGGAATTGGAAACAAACAAACAAACAACTGTTCAGACTTTTTCTTCATTTCCCCAAAGCTTAGTTTTTAAGGTGTGTGAATAAATTTTATCCCTCATGAATGATCCTTTACATAGAAAGCAGTGTTAATCTAACTCATAAGGAGGAGTGAGACTAGATTAATACACAACAGTTGCTTGTTATATCTTTCCTGTTGTTTCATAAGGGACCTTTTTCTCAATGTGGTTCTCGTTTTTTGTACACACTATCTCACTTTTTATTTTTCCACAGTTACTGTTCCACAGGATGATTCCTTTCTTTTGTGCTATAGCATAGTGGTTAGAGCACTGAGGATGCGGAAGAGCAGGTAAAGAATGAAATATAGTATGTGTGTGGCTTAGCAATGTGTTAATTTATTTGAATGAAGTTTGCTAGAGATATATTTTATTTAGCTTAAAACTGGTTCCTGTGTAATGAATTAGAATAAACTAAGATTGTCTTTATCT
Organism: Caloenas nicobarica; assembly: GCF_036013445.1. NCBI lineage: Eukaryota > Metazoa > Chordata > Aves > Columbiformes > Columbidae > Caloenas > Caloenas nicobarica. Next base: position 180,739,633 of record NC_088245.1, read on the forward strand.
AAAGAAATAATGTTTTTCAGGAATCTTCTCAGGAACAGAGCTAACAAACGAAAAGTGTGACTTGGAATCAAATATACTCCTTGGAGCTTGCCTATGTTTTGCAAATCTGTCTGAGCCATATTGAATTTGCTTTGAAAGCTGAATCAGAAGTGATTAATGTTTAAACATTAACATTGGCTTATAATTGCTAATGTAATGTCAGAGGAGATAAAAACTTATTTGTAGCTTTTTGCAGTCATACTGTAAGGGTTAAAAAAAAATAGATACAGTTTTCTTTAAAAATTTTTGCTATGTTGGGTTACTCAAATTATCCACATCATCCTAAGTGAAGATTGCTTTTTTAACTCAATAAATACAGTGCAGCTTTTTCCAAAGAATCAGCAATTTTACCTCTTGAGTTGTCTGAAAAAGACTCTGAATTCAGACACCATCTAGCAAAATCTTGCTTAGCTGTGAAAATAAGCCTGAGGATGTTCTGCCAAGCATTACAACAAACTAGCTAAATCATTGGCTATAACCCACAATAGAAAAGCTCCTAAATAGAAGACGATATAAGATGGAAACCTTTCCTGACTTACAAAAATAGCAGCAGGACAGGAACAAAGAGATAAAAGAATAGATTTCCAAAAGCCATACTCTATTCCACAGACAAATTAGGGCATCATGTTATTCACTTTCTAATGACATTTTACAACATGCTACTCGAGTTTTATTTCTGAATATTTTAATTATTTTAAAATATTACTCAAACATATACAAATATGACCCCAAAATAACTCCTTTTCTCTTCAACCTGATAATGTTAATCAATATGTCAATTAAAGAAAACCAAAACAACAGGATTTAAAGTTACACAACTATTGTTTTTGCAAGGCAAGAACTGGCATGTGTTAGTGGTTTTATGCTTCAGACCTGACGTGTGTTTTAGATTCATCTGGACTGTAAAGTATAGCAAAAGAGACAGGTAGGAATCTTTAAATTGACCTTTTTGTTGCTCCCAGCAGTCAAATGGTTTCCCATGGGCATCTTTATCCTGTTCCTATTTCACTGTATAAAAACACTGGATCTGAGCAAAAAAGAGCAAATGCAGATAGACATGCTTTCTTGTCTCTGACTCTTCTGCTTTCTCTTTGTTCCTGAAATTTAAGTAAAACACTAACAGCCAGTTTAAAGAACAATGAATTCATTAGTTTTGTATTTATCACTATTATTTTTGTACATAGAGAAATAATCTGGGGGAAAAAAACAAAACACATGAAATTCTAACCTCCAAATTCACCAAATCTAATAGTCATGCTTAGTTTTAAACATTTCTATTGATCTTCTTATTTAATGATACTACGTATTGTGTCTAAACTTAAGCCTGATTGTAGTAGGATCTTGATCTAAACACCTAAATATACTTAGATATAGCTGAATAAAGTATAGACCTGTTCATCAGTTCTAACATTCAGCATTGAGGCTTTTACAATAAAATGTAGACTTTAAAAAAAAAATAGTGCTTGTTAGTATGTATGTTGTAAAGTACTTCTTTAAGATTTAAAAAAAATATTATTTTTACTTCTATTAGTCACTTACAGAGATCTAAGAAAAATCATGATGCAAGGAAAACTATATCATGCCTTGTTACAGGGTATTCTGTAGTAAAAGAAAGGATATCAGTGTTCTCAGCAGACCAGAAGCAATTCTAATGAAAGCTCCACTACTCTAAAAATGCTTGGAGGCCAGGGAATAAGATTGTGGCAATGCATAAGATGCAATGTTCCTTTTCATGACATTTACAGTCATATCCGAGTTTACACTAAGACCTTTTCTTGCCTTGTCTTCTCCCCAGAGACAAAAGTTGAACATGCTGCTTCCACATTTATGCTATTTGTGTCCCCTGAAATCTGATGGGAAAGAAAATTATTTTTAGTTTGTGAAAAGTATCTGAAGTTTAAGTTGCATGTGTCCTGTTGCTTCCTTGCTTTTTAAAATATCCTAATTTTTACGGATAACGGTAAATATCTCATCCCAGCCTCACTGAAATGAAGGGACTTTTAATTTCTTCCATTAATTTTGGAACTGGCCCACACTATTCTTCTGAATTTTTCTGATTGTTACTGTTTCAGGGTTAAAAAAATCAAAGTGAAGTAACAGCAATGCATAGGAACTCTTGATAAAAGGATACATAGAAAGAAATTATAAGAGTTATGTAATCAGTACCTACAATAAACTCAACGCTATCTCAAACTTGTAGCAGCATCACTGGGATTGATAGCGTGACCGAAGATATTTTTTTGCATGTTTTGGATTCTTACAAAGCACTGTTTTAAAGTTGTTTTGTTTTGGTTTTATTTTTAAGTAGCATCTTGCTTATTGCAAACGACATTTCTTTTTCAAACCACAACACAGAAGTCGGAAATGCGTATCTGCTATTGAAGGAAAGATATATTTGCTCAGGACTAGTGATTTTTTAGGCAGTGTAACCCCAACTGCTAATAATATAGGAAGGAAATCAAGGAAGAAAAGAAAGAAAAATGTGAAAGTTCAGGCAGCAAAGCAGCATACCCGTAACATTACTGGAGACAGAAACAGAGGGAAGAAAGTCACTGCTGCATTGCATTATGTCAGAGGTCCCTGGTGGCAAAGACCTTAGAAAGGTACCATATGAAAAACTGTGAGGTGAGAAGAAATTTCATCCTTGCTATTTTATAAACAGAGCTACTTCTTGCAGGGAATTACATCATGTGTCCTGTGCAGAGGGAGGATTCACAACACATGAGGGGAAGCAACAATTATCATCAAGCAAATGAGTGATGCAAAATGGGAGAATGTTATTTGTATTCCAGTAAGAAGTATGTCCACATTTTCACCGTTACCCCTGAGTTTCACTGTTACCCCTGAGTTATCCACCGCCTGAAGGGAAAAAGAAGGAACATTGTGTCTTTGCCTCTGAAGTTGTTTTCCCTCGCTGGGGAATGTGTCTCTCTCCTTTTCAAACTTTCCAACAACAAATTCTTTATTGAGTGGCTCTGGAAAAACCAAAGCAATTCAAAGAATTCCAGGAGGGCAAGAGCATCTCTTGAGTGTAAGTCTAATGCGTATTAGTGCAAAAACATTCCCACACAACACCATACACACACCCCAAATAAATACATTCACCATAGAAAACAGACACTATCAGTATGGATTTAATGGAAAAAAAAATAAAAGTAAAATAAAATAAAGAACAAGATCTAATTTTCTTCCTTTGTTGTGATACCACGATGCTACCTGCTGCCAGATTCTTCTCTTAGGTTGCTCTCTAACAGCTAGATGCCCTCCACAAAGCTGTCACCAAAGAAGAATAGCAAACACCATGGTTATTTTCATTTGTTTAAGCTCCTGCTGTGCTGCTTGTCTTTAATATCAAAGCACTCCTTTTTCAGAACAAATTTATTTTAACATATTTTTCTCCTTTGCTAAGATTCTCCTTGGTTCACATCACAAAATCTCCACCAAACACTCACAGATTTATTGAAAGAAGTTACATTTGCAAAAAAATGCTGCTGAGACATAGAATCTCACACATTTAATCAGAAAACAAGAGCTGATATTAATAACATACAATCTAAAATCATTATTATTAACTTCTCTGGACTTTGCTACCAGGAACTGATACTGTGGTCCACTTCTGTTGCTTCCATAGCGGAATTAGAACTTCAAACCTTCGCTTTCAAACTTTGAAACAGGTTCTTTTTACCACCTACTTCTACACATCTTAATATAATGAGGACACGTCTCTGAATATATTTCTGCAAAAATATATATTGCATTTATATATAAATATATAAACAGTAATGTCAGTGTAAAAAAGTAGGCAATGTCTTGTAAAACTTCACTGTCAGAGCTAGTGATATTCTTAGCTTCAAGCCTTATGGACCTTGTGTTTTTTTCAACTGTTTTAGTTTATGGAATACTAATAAATATGCTACACAGTATACTAAAGTTACTAAGAAAAAGTGAGGTCAACATTGTTTAAAAACACGGAAAGAATAAGTAATTATTTAATAAATATTTAATTACTATATCATGTCCATAAATACACACTGTGGAATATCAGTTACATTCATTAGAAAAATGGAACCAGTAAGGAGATATACCCCAGAAAGCAAGCATCACGCTACCCTCAGTTTAGCTTTCATCTCATAAATGATGTTTACAAAGCAGTACTGTTCATTAAAACTGCAGAGCAAAGCAAAGCAACTGGGCACAGATTCCAGTGAAAGGGAACACAAGCTTTGCTTATCTCACCTTTGCCTTCCATGCACAACTATCCACCCTACATACCTCAACTGCCCTTCAGCTCCCAAGTCTCTCAAGCACATAATGAACAGAGTTCTAGTGAGTTGGCAACAGCCAATTCAGCTGATGCTGCAGCTGTAGCAAATGCACATTAATCAGGATATTTCTACAGAGTGGAAAAAGTACAACTTCAAGTGTCTATATAGTTTGGTTTGCTCTCTTAAGATAATTTTGTTGAGGCAGTCTCCATTAAAGTTTTGAATTTAGACAAAGAAATGGAAATAGTTTATAAAGAATGAAAATAATGTTGCCATATTATTTTATATATAGTATTTTATTTTTAGAGGGATTTCCATCGGTTAGTCTTCCAGCTCCCTTCAAAGTTTAGTAGAATTAAGTATCTCATCCTAATAGATCCAAGCCCCTAAAGGAATCTATTCATACACATTTGACACAAAGATAAAATTTGTCCTCTCTCATGAATGTTAAAGATCATGATATAAAGCAGAAAATTGCTGAGAATGGTTCCTCCAATAAATAAAATATGTTTAGTAGGAAACTTAATCTGTAACAGAAGCAGATAAAGGTGAGAAAGCAGGATGATACAGACCCATACTCAAACATCAGGTGCAACACCGCAGTATTAGTGGACTGTTTTTTCTGGTCCCAGGAAAATAAAGGTATTTCAGTGTAGAAAGAGCACTTTAGAAGGGACTTTACACTTACATTAAAAATATAGTTGGCAAAACAAAATAATTAATCTGATAGGGTTTAGAACACAGCATTGCAATATTATATAAAACAACAAAATACAGTAAATAATCTATGCATAGACAAATACAGTCACAAGCTCCTTTTTATTCTGCATTGTTTTGAAGACAACATAAGTAAAAAGTGTCTAAGCTAATGACTACTGAAATAAATGGTTAAGATGCAGTAGATGTTGTAAAGATGCATTAAGTATTAACATATATAAGGTATTGCAAATATTATTATTATTATCTAGATCTCTGAAAATGCTTAGGCATATTTTATTCTTCCTCCTCTGAGCTCAGATCATAGGATAACTAATACCATCCAGAGTCTAATTCTTTGGCCCAAAATTTCATAACTCAAACTGCTTAGCTCAAGAGGTGTTCGATACAGTTTCTGAATTTTTCCAAGAGCTTGTGAACTGCCAGTGTTTTCTAAACTTGCGCAGTACAGACTATAAAGACTAGTAGTGTAGCTGATCATGGTTTTCTTTCTACATTGTTTTTGTAGTGAGGAGCTGTGGATATTTCATACCATTTTCTTTGATCAATCACAAAAGCTTATTCTAGATCTCTTATCCAGAGTGGATGTTTATGTCTTCTACATGTTTTGGGTTTTTTGTGTTTGTTTTTGTTTGTTTGTTGATTTGTTAGTTTTTTGGGGTTTGTTTTTTTTTTTTTTTACTGTTGGTGGCCTGACTCCTTTCGAAAAGCTCATATTGTATCTACCTGCAATAAGAAAACTGATTTGTGCATGTTATTTTGTTGTTGATGGTTTTACTTTTGTTTTGTTGTCGTAGAGTTTGTTTCGTTGGTTGTTGTTGTTGTGTTGTTTTGTTTTGTTTTCAGATACAGATACCTGAGGGAGTCCAGGGAAAGGCTTCCTGATGTCCATTGTTGTTTGCTTGTTTATAACATTTTGGACTACTCACATTTTGTTCTTTGAGATAGTCTACTTTCTAACAATTCTATTTGTAATGGATTTTTTGATTCCATGTTCTTACTTTGACATTATGCGCCTTGCAATGTTGCAAAGCTTTAGCAGTATCCTACTTCTATACAGGATTTCTAATAAGGTTTCCTTGATTAATTTTGCATGATCCTGTGTGCCTTTTGATACTGTAAAACCTCTCGTTTCCAAAACTTACTTAATTTATTTTTGATCTTTCAAGATCTCTCAGTTTAAGTTTCTCCTACATGGTTGAAGCTTTTATGATGTTTCTGTAATTAGTCAATTAAATTACAATATAAGTCATTCATCTCCTATTCTCTAGCAGTTTCAGCTTTGTTCAGCACTAGAATATTAAACAGATATATTAAAATAAAACTTTTGTTTAGTTTTCTTATTTGATTCATAATCAGAAATCAGGTATTATATTTCTAATTAGGTTATTAGCAATTATTGTGACCACTCATTTCCCATAACACATCAGCCACATTTATTTTTCATAGTAAGACAGTAAGTCTTCATAGTACTGGATATTTAGCATAGGTACATTTAGACTGAAATTTGCAGCAGTGTCTAGCTTTTAGCTGCCCACTGGAAGAAAAGGAAATTTGATCATGGGCTCCAATTTTGAGTGAATATTGAAGATGCTACCTGAAATGTTTGACTTGCTTCTTTAATATAACCTTGCAAGCATGATTTATGGCTTTGTTCGCTATCTACTAAGTATATTAATTAATCAGCATTTTATGAACCTAACACTTTGTGGGTTTTGTTGCTTAGCAACTGAACTTCCTCCAACAAGGGTTTATATCTAAAGTCCTTTAACCAGCTTTCATCTTGCATGTCATTTTTAAATTCGGTTAATCCCTTACATTTAGAAAACAATGTATTTCTAATTTAGAGGGATAGATGAATTTCTTTATTTTTTTACTTCCATTTTAAATAATAAAATGACACTTAGGAATAACTGTAGCTGAACTATCATACTGTGCATGGTAAATACACAAGATAAAATCCAAACACCAGTAAAGCAATCATATCAGCCAAATGTTGGCAGTTCCTTTCACTGCTGTGGGAAACACAGTCTCAGTCTTTTCAAAATCCTTATCAACTCTGTATTAATTTCTTCTATCTCTGACACAAGCAATGGAGTAGTAAATTATACTTCAGTGTAAACTAAATTTAAAAATTGAGAACAGGACCTTTGTCATTTACAGACATCTTAAGCTCTAATTGTTGTTAAAATAGATGTTTCTCAGTCCGTAAACTCTTCTGTGGCACAAATAACAGCTCTTTCTGGTGCATCAAGTGTTCTGTTTTTAATTCCAGTATTATGCATAACATACCTAGACTAGTGCAAAGCATTTGACACTGTCCTCCATGACATCCTTGTCTCTAAGTTGGAAATACATGGATTTGACAGAGGGACCACCTGGTGGATAAGGAATTGGCTGGATAGTCATACTCAGAGTTGTGGTCAATAGCTCAATGTCCAAGTGGAGACCAGTGATGAGTGGTGTTCCTCAGGGGTCGGTACTGGGTCTGGTGCTGTTTGACATATTTTCTGTGACATGGACAGTGGGACTGAGTGCATCCTCAGCAGGTTTGCGTATGACACCAAGATGTGTGGTGCAATCAACACACTGTAGGAAAGGGATGCCATCCAGGGGACCTTGACAGGCTTGAGAGGTAAGGCCGTGAAATCCTCACGAAAGCCAAGTGCAAGGTCCTGCACATAGGTCAGGGCAATCCCAAGCACAAATACAGGTTAGAGATCAGCTGAGATAAGACCTCTGAAAAAAAAAAAAAAAAGGTGTGTTGATTGATAGGAAGCTCAACGTGACCTGGCTATGTGCACTTGCAAAGCCAACCATATCCTAGGTGTGTGAAAAGAAGCATGGGCAGCAGGTCAAGGGAGGTGATTCTCCCCCTCTATTCTGCTCTTATGAGACCCCACCTGGAGTACTGCATTCAAGGTCTCGAGCCCCCAACATAAAACAGACATTGGAGTGAGTCCAGAAAAGGACTATAAAGATGATCAGAGGGCTGGAGCACCTCTCCTGTGAAGACAGGCTGACACAGTTGGAGTAGTTCAGCCTGGAGAAGAGAAGGGTCCAGGAAGACCTTATAGCAGCCTTCCAGTACCTAAAGGGGACCTACAAGAAAGCTGGAGAGGGACCTTTCACAAGGGCCTGTAGTGATAGGACAAGAGGCTTTAAACTGAAAGAGGGTAGATTTAGATTTGATACAAGGAAGAAATTCTTCACCATGAGGGTGGTGAGGCACTGGAACAGGCTGCCCAGAGAAGTTGTGGATGCCCCATCCGTGGAAGTGTTCAAGGCCAGGTTGGATGGGGTTTTCAGTAACTTTGTCTATCAGAAGGTGTCCCTGCCTATGGCAGGGGGTTTGGAATGAGGTAATCTTTAACGTCTCTTCCAGCCCAAACCATTCTATGATTCTATGATTTATTATTAGATTTAATATTATTTTCTCTATTTTATAGGTGTCATCAGCTGAAAGTTAAATTTATCCTCACTCATGGAGGCAACAAGTTCAAAAGATACTTTCTAAGATTTTTGTCCTGTGCAGGAAATGTACACATTTAACAAACCTTTGGTGTGATTCTTGAAAATGTTGTATATCTGCTTTATGTCTGCATCAGATGTTCAGGACTGGAATTAAGTCCATGCCCATTTAGGAGTAGTTATAAAATCAATGGTGTCAGCTCTTTACCATAAGGTAAAGAGGCCATATAATAGATGAGAATAAACCTAGGGAAATTTACCCATTTTTCGCTTAAACAGTACAGCCTTACAATTTTTTAACACCTGTTTAATAACATCAAACATGTCTAGTTTACCCACTTTTATATACATATACACCACCATAGAAAAGATTTTGTGGAGAGAAAATTTAAAATGCATAATGAGGTCATTTGGATGCTACTTTAATTAAGCTAGCCTTTGATGGGTGCTAAATAAACAAGTATATTTTATGTGTACATTTCTGAATTACACTTTTTTTTAGTTTCTTAGTATAACTAGGATTTCACAATGGTGAAAGTGATGTTCCCTAACATTCACGCTCCACTACTGTTCATTGATTTACTGTATGTAGCTATTTGGATAGTGATATGATTTTGTTGTTTCTCTTTTCACATTAGGTGAAATCATAGAATCATAGAATAGTTTGGACTGGAAAGGGCCTTCAATGGTCATGTAGTCCAACCCCCTGCAATGAGCAGGGACATCTTCAACTAGATCAGGTTGCTCAGAGCCCTGTCCAGCCTGACCTTGAATGTTTCCAGGAATGGGACATCTACCACCTCTCTGGGCAACCTGTGCCAGTGTTTCACCACCCTAATTGTAAAAAATTTCTTCCTCATGTCTGAACCTCTCCTCTTTTACTTTAAAACCATTACACCTTCTCCTGTCATAACACACCCTTCTGAAAAGTCTGTCCTCATCTTTCTTATAGGCTCTTTTTATGTACTGAAAGGCTGCAATAATTCCATAAACACAATCTTTCATATCTGTGGAGTGCCTATTTATAAAAAAGTCAAATAGGAATATTGAGGGACAGAACCATTTCTGTGAAAATACCGCATCTGATAGGCATTCTCTTAAAATCTGTGTGAGACATAAAAAGGTAATTTAAAGTTCATAAGGCCTTTTCTAGAACTGTGCATGCTCGATATATGCTGCATAATGTACTTACACAAGCACTAACCAAAAGTTTGGATTACAACTGTTATTTTTATAGACAGGTTTTGAGAAGCTTCTTGGTTTCTTTTGTTTTGTTTTGTTTTTCCTTTGGAGTGGCTGAATTCTGTTCTTATTCTTGATACAGATGAAAAAATGGAACATGGAGAGAACAAAGTTAAATTGAAATTAAATATGACTCAAAAATTCTTTGTAATTCTTTCTTTTGGTATTGCTCCTCCTTCAGATGCTCACTGTCTCTGGTCTTCACACTTTGTCTTCAGTCAGAACATTGTGAAAGATTGAGAGAACAAAGGAGAAGTCATAATGGGTTTTTTCCCTTTTTCACTTGAACAAGCTTGTTCCTCTCAGCTATTCAGCTAATGTCACAGAGAAAAGTCCTGAGGCCTACCACTCAGCCACATTACATTAATATAGAAAAAACTTCTTGATAACTCAATGCATTGCATGGAGATGATAAAGAATAATCTATCTGTCTGCAGTTTTTTCCATGTTCTGTAGAATAACTCCTCAGGAGAAAGGACTTGTGAATGTCATTGTGGGTTTTTTTGTTTGTTTATTTTTTGTTGTTTTTTTTTTTTTGGGTGACAGAACAGCTGAAATTGTTCTGCCTTTTTTCAAATAATTCATTTTGCATGGTAACACCATCAGTGCATAAGGTTTCTTAAAATGTTAATAAGGCAAAACTAGATTTGTGTTAAATAATGGAGTTTTTTTACAAAAAAACCCCAAATATTTAAAGCTTCCAATCACTTCAACGCAGTGATCTGCTGAAAAACTACTCTGCAGATAGAAAATAAAAAAAGACATCATTCGGTTTTCATGGCTGGGAGTAGATATCTCAAAATTTTGATTGCATGTATGTAGAAAGGCAAGCAATTATGAGAGGCTGGAAGTTTGTGTCAGACTAAAACTATAGAAATAACGTCAAAGAGACTTTATTACTTTACCAAACCATCATAAATGTAATAATTGATGTCTCTGACACCTCTAAAATAAATGTTATGAGCTTTCTACTGCAGACACAGTGGCTTTCTACATTGTTCTATAGACTTATTAACTGCAGTTACCCAGTCTGGGAACTGGCTAGGCCCTGTCTGCCTTAAGGCTCAGAGAGAAAAGCCTGCATCTGCCTGCAAAGTTACATATAGGTTTTCCTAAATACAAACCAACATTCAGAAAGATTTGCATAATATTGAGAAAAGGAAGAATTTTGAAGGGTTAGTCATGAAGGTAGGTGAAGTCAAGTTTTGCTGATTTGCCCTAAGGAAATTAAAATGTTACTCTGCCGAAATGTGACTGAGTGTTTTACAAGATAATTATTAACAGAATTTGTCCTCATCATTGTGCAATATGTTAGGTTTTTTTCCAGTTTTCAAAAACACTAAACACTAAGTTGCTTCAGTCGAAGCTATGGGAATCTTTTAATGGTCAACACCATTTGAAATATATCCATGTATTAATAGATGTAAACATAGATTTCAAGTCTGAGATTATACTTAAAGGTATCTCAGACTGATATTTGTTACGAGCAACTCTACTCAACTGACTGAACTTAGACTTCTAGTGCCTTTTCAATGGTACTAGTATATCCAAAATACCAAGAGAGGGCTGGAAATGACACATGGAACATCCGTACATATAGACAACAGTCAGGATACCACCAGGCATTTCAAATTACAATAGATACTCATGTGAAAGCAACTGTATAAAGTTCTATATATTGATTCTGGATCCATTGACTGCAGTAGGCGCTCAGAAATAATACCCAAAGCTGCCCGTAATCTCCTTAAGTGCCTGGAGTCATTTGAGTTGATATAACATATTTCAGCAGACTTTCAGCTGCATCTCCAGAAATGTATCTCTCAGAGGTCTCTTTCTGGCCTTCTGTGAACATTTTGGATAGTCCAGCAGATCTGACATGGCACCTGACACTTATGTTTACACAACTGAAGTCCACCATGGTTAGACAGTCAAGAGTAAAGAGAGATTTTATAATGACTCACGCCAGAATAAGACCCCTTTCATAATGGCAAAACATCCCACTGATGATAGACATTGGTGTTTCGTCAGTGACAACAGACATCCTTTCTTTAGGAGGTCAGAGCTAGATGTTATTAGTCCAGCTACAGACTGATTTCTGAGTTCCTTTCATCCATTCCATTGATGTCTAAGTGGGCAAGCCCTTTTCAAAAGTTTATTACTTTAATTTGCTTCCGCAATCATCTGTTCATTTTTAAATACCTGTCAATTAGCTGTTTGATTCTATTTTCAATAGTCTTAGTCAGGATGAATACACTGTCCTAAACAGAAAGAGGATTTCAAAAGTAAATTTAGGTTCATAGAAAAAAAATGCTTAAGGTGTAAAAACAGCAGCAAACACAAGGAATCTTTTAAAGTGCTATTTCAAGTTATTGTGATGTTCATGGGAGCCAGAAGCTGAGAAAAAGCTGCCTATATCCAGAAGCTACCTTTTTTTTTTCTTGTTTATCAAATCTTTATTTCAGTCTCTAGCAAGTTCTGAATTATTGATTTGCGTGTTGATAAAATTCACCTTAAAGTGAAAAAATGATGAAAAGAGAAATTTGAATTGTAAATACTTCTATTAGAGTAATTGTTTAGAAAAATGAATTTTAAAAACCCAACAACAATGACAAAAACACGGAAATTTAGTATATGGGTAAATCATGCATAGTATAGAAGATAATAACCTTTCATCTCAATAGCTTCTTTAACACTGAAGAATGAGATGAACACAGAATTCTCAAGTTTTGTGAAGTTATTTGTGTGGGGCTTTAACACCATTCCTCTGAGATGTATGGAGAAGAGCTGTGAACTACTCTTTTGTTTTTGCCTTATTGATTTATTTCTAACTGCTTACAGAAATATCTTTTTCCATACTTCCCTGAAATGTTATTTTTCACACTTAAGCTTATTTGTGAATGTGTTGGATACCAAACCTGAATGATTGGTACTTGTCTGTTTTGTTGTGTTGCTGAAAAAAGATCTGATCAAATGGGCATTGATTTTATCTTTTTACTATTATTCCTTCTGTGGTGCTTGAAAACACAAAAATTGTCTCTCAGATAGGTACACAGATGGAAAAATCCTACCTACACAATATAGATACATTATATTATCTTCTTTCACCTTGTATTTGTTAAGTGGTAAGATGGATTGTGGTTTTAATTTAAATAATTTCATTCAAGAAAAATCTGTTGAAAGATATATCCAAGGAGACCTCCTTTGGCCCCAGAAATCTCTGGAGCACAAATCACTGTAATCTCCAAGAAAATTTTTATCATGTTCTTGTAGTGGGTTCTCTGGGATTCTCCACCAGCAGTTTCTGCCTGTCAGATGTGAGACGGGTCTTTTCTGTAGTCGAATACAGTTTTAATGAATTAACAGAATGACCTAATGTTATACTGCAGATCTTTTTCTACAAAGTTGCTCAATTCCAGGGCAGAGAAGCATTTTTGAAATCCACAGCAACACCAGGATATTCTTTCTTGCTTGTGCAGCAGGCTGGTAAAAGAAAAATTATTTTTTTTTTTTAATAAAAAAAAAAGGTTTAGATATGTTTTAGACTTTACGCATGGCTTTGCCTGAACATGTCAGCAGATAAAATGAATTACATTTTATGTATCACATTTTATGATGTGTTTCTTGTCCATACTCTGGTTGATAAGACTGTAGGAGATTTCTTGTGCTTCCCTCTCACATTAAAATTTCTTCTTTCCTTTCAGTAGGAGAGAAATTAGTGTCAGAATGTATCTGTACAGAAACAAAACTACAATTAAACAAAAATGGTCTTTCCTTAAAAAGATACTCAGGCATCATCTATAACTCATCCAAGACATACATTTATGTATGAAAGTATAAATCAAATTATTTTTGATGATGGAGTACAGCTAGTCTTGTGACATTTTCTTTGCTAAAGACAAGAAAACATCCAATATTTAAGGCAAACTGATTGGATGCTAAAGTCATAGAAGAACATTTACAATTACTATTACACAAGTTGGAAAATTCATTGCATACTTTTGTTCTGTTTGTTGTTTATTAAAAAAGGCTGTTCAGAAATTGGATAGCATTCATAGAACTGTGAAGGCCAGTAAACATAGGGATGTGCACAAACACAGGGCTAAAAACCAGAACTTGGGTATTCATTTATGAACCACTTATAATGCTATCCATATTATAACAGAAGAGACTTCAGTGGCTTCTTACTCTTTCTGGTTGACTGTTCCATCCTAATGGATGTTCCATCCATTCCATATCAATTTAAAGGACCAAACTAAAATCCAAAAGACTTCGATATTCAAAAATATTTTAAGCTTGCCAACAATCCACAAATAACATTTTCATCCATCCACGGCCAACCTCTTATGGATCTCCAAAGAACAGCTCTAATTGCTCCTTTCATCCTAGAACTGGGAAATTGAAGCTATTCATCTGATACAGGATGTGATACTTAGAAAGACTTTATTGTGACCTTGTTTTCTTTAATTTCCAAACAGGCGGAACTAAAATATAAAGACTTTACATATTATTTTCAGAGAGATTAGAGGATTGAACCGTCTGGCCTTTCATTTACAACAATTAGTTGCCTTCTTTGCACTCAGTCTTTTTTTGCTTAAAGTACTAGACATCACTATGAAGTCCTGCTTTGGAGAAAAATAATAAAAGTTTGGCTAGACCACTTCTTATTGACATTAAATGAAAAATAATAATTAAAAAAGAATTAAAAGGTCTTCCTCCCTTTCTGTTCATCAGTATTATAACAAAATTTACTAGAAACCATATTCCTGAAAGCAGTGCCAGTTTGTGTTTGTTTGGTTTGGTTTGGTTTTTTGCTATTCTTATGAGGAATCATTTAATTTCTAAATTTTTGCTTTCTCTTACATATATTTTTAGCAGATTTTCCATTGCCTGATTCAAGTATTAGTGTAATAAGTGAGTGGATTTACAACACAACTGTACAAGTGTAGCTTGATTTCTAGTTTCCTGTAATGCCGTGAGTTAAGAAGTATTGCTTTTGGCCTTCAGATTTCGGTTCATTGCCATGTTGCTCAGACTAATTTTTAAAAATCCAACTACTTCTCTTTCTTAGAATATATAGTTATTTTACATATTTCTCAAGCACTTTTGAAAGTGATGCAGTTTTCTATACTGAAGCAATTTAATACTTAATGTATAGGTTTATCTTTTTTTATTCAGAAGTATGAATTCATTTTAATTTCTGCAAATCACTGACTTGTCTTCCCAAGAAAGGACTGCATGAATATTTTATAAAGCAATCTACTTTTCTTAATTTGTTATTTCAAGATGCTTATAGGTGTTCTCCTTTCTTCATACAAAAAATAGAACGAGGCAGTTTTTCACTGTATTTAGTGGGAGTCTCATTTGCAATATATCTGGTGCCTTCAGTAATGTAATGTTGCACAAATGTCACGGAATCACAGAATGGCTGGGGTTGGAAGGGACCTCAGGAGATCATCTAGTCCAACCCAAATGTGATTGTGTTTGTATGCCTCAGTAAAGTGTCAACTGTCAACGTAGGTCCTTCATGGAAGAACAGATGCTCCATTCCTTGTTATTCTGCATTATCAGAGCAGTACAGAAGTATTGGTAAATTAGGCTCAACTTTCAGTCTTTGCACACAAAGTTAGAAATAGGCAGGCTATGGGTAAATTCCTGGAGTATAATTCTGTAGTTGCGCAATATGGTATTAACAGTCTAGTAACAGGTCATAGGCTCTTTACTGAGTTTGTAAGGCCTCAAGACTACAGATTGTCAGGCTTGCTCCGTCTGAACCTGCCTTGATCAAGAATCATTTTTAGTTAAAAGAAAGTATTACAGAGAAATAACACATATATGCAAAAAAAATTCAATGTGAGTAATAATGCAATTAAAATTGCTATATATGCACTCCTCAGTTTCGGTTTTCCTGGATCACCCTTCCCCTGCCTTCAAGTACTGGCCCAGAAGGGCATAGGTTTTCTACAAGTCCTGGTATCACAATCTAGGTTTGTACATGTCTTGGTTAGCATTGGCCATTTCAAGTTATATCTGAATGCTATCTTCAGCATTTTCTGGTTATATGTTGATCACAAAACCATTTTAGGTGTTGCAGACAAGTAAATGGAGTGTATTCCACAACATCATCCACTGGAAAGGGACACAGGTCATCATAAATCCTGAGTTATTACGCGCTAACCTCATGTCTTCAATACCCTATAGTGTCTCAGAGGGCACTCAGATTGAGTCTTATCTCCATGGACTACAGCACGAACTTAAAGTGTCTGTAGACACTTACGGGAAGATTACAACATAGAAGTTAATAATACTTGATCTAAAATTGAATCGCATCATTACAGAAAAATGAATAAAAGCTTATAGAATCTACTTTAGAATGGGGATGTGCTTGAAAAAAAAAAAAAGAAAATCTCTTCAATTAAGATATGTGGAACCACAAATCAAATCCATTCTCTGAAGCAGACTGCAACGAAAGCCTGAATCT
Organism: Caloenas nicobarica; assembly: GCF_036013445.1. Lineage (NCBI taxonomy): Eukaryota > Metazoa > Chordata > Aves > Columbiformes > Columbidae > Caloenas > Caloenas nicobarica. The sequence goes on from NC_088245.1 coordinate 180,755,845, forward strand.
ATGTTTTCTATTTCCTAGAAACCACCTTTTCTAATCACTTCCCTAACTAGTTAAAGTGGGACTTTTTCCTTTTTATTAAACTGAACCAATTAGTCAAATTCAGCACAGGTTTGTCAGTGAATCTAGCTTTACCCAAACTGATTTATAATTTGGGAGCTTTTCATCAAACAAATTATGTATTAAAATAGAAGCACAGACAACTAACTTTCTTATCCTAATTAAAATAACTGCACCAGAGTTCTTGAAGGATTAGTTCTCTAGGTGCTATTCTATGAAATACTGAGATACTTTAACCCTCTCAGTGATTGTATTCACACTGTATTATCTATCATCTTACTTTTCAAATCACATTCCTATATTCCACTTGTCACATCTTTAACACTCAGCATTGTTACAGAGCATGCTGTATCAGGGTTGGGACAGATATTGAGAAACCTACTTGGGGAAAGTATTTTTAATTTTTCCTGTTTTTTTTTCTTCTCTTTTTATTTTTTTTTTCTCTTTTGTTTTTCTGTTTTCTTATTTGAAAAGGAAAGGATTAAAAACACTTGGGAATTAATACTTTCTATTTCATTATACTAGTGGGTTTATGTACAGAAGAAAACAAGTGCCGTGTGTACAATCTGTAACATCTAAAATGCTGCACAAAACTCATTCACATTACTTACCATATCATATGCCAAATAGGGCCAGGATATTTATTGATAACCAGTTTAATTGCTTATCACTCAGCAAAGTCAATTGAGCCACAATTTAATCTTTTAATTATCACCTAGGCACACCATCCTGACACAAAGTATTCACAATACATACCTAACTAATCACATTGGATGCAAAGGTAGTAATTCAGAGTTTTGCCACGTATTTCATTACCGTGTGTTTTCCAAGATATTCGTTGTTATTCAGATGTTGTCACCTGTCACTCAGCAAAAATGCTTGGCTGGCATTATTCAACATCATTGATCTTACCTAGTGTGAAGGAGGTGACAAAGCTTATGGCTTCCTCAACCATTTCCTGAATGTAAAAACTTTGCCAAGTTGTTTAGATGTCTAGGACATCAGGCTATAGCTGAAAACTCTCTTTTGGAAAGCAAGGATATTAATTCCAACCAACCCATTAACCTCAAAAGAAGAAAGGATTTTCCTCTTATAATAGCGTACCTGGTATTTTCTAAAGATGAAAAAGTAAGAATATTTTAAAAGAAGAAGGGATATTCCGAAAACATGCCTTCTTGAAGGATGTATAAGCACTAATCTATTCTTCTTACTAAAGGGTGTAGAAATTATTCTTAATAACAAGAAAACCTTTGATTTGAATATTAATTAGCTCAAATTCTGCTTTTATGCACAAAATGAACCTGTTTATGTTTTGGATCTATGAGGAGTGTACTATAAACAGTAATAATATTTGTATAACTTCACTGAGTTCTCACAGTTTGCTTTAGGGAATCAGTGTTTTGGAGGTCTAAACTGTTTGGTGTCTAGACATGATTAGATGAGTTTCAAAACCTTGCACTACATATTTTTTAGAACTAAATTGTTTTATCTTAACCTCAAAAGTTGTCACACTTGAAATTTTACATTTTTATAATATATATGATTTTCTTGTAACAATATGAGGTCAAGAATACCTTTTGTCAAAATAATTTTGAAAACAATTCAGTTGAAATAGGAGTAGGCGTGTAAGTTCAATTTTCAATTATTATTTAAAAATTGTTGATGACAATTGATTTGATGACCATCACCACTGTTTCTATGATTTTTAATGTGTTCACTTACTATCTTAAATGCAAAAATATTTTGTAAATTTTGTTTTATAAAGCAGCTTTTGATGTAAAAATATTCAATAAATGAAAGAAAAGGTATACATTAATGAACAAAAATCAAGACCAGGCATTTATTGAAGAGTAATAAGATACAAAAGAGATACTATGTAAAATTTAAGGGTAACAAGAGGGCAACTATATATTTGTATGTTTATATGTTATTATACATTAACTTTATTTATATGCATATTTACACAGAATCTTAGAATCATTTTGGTTGGAAAAGACCTTTAAGATCATTGAGTCCAACCATTAACTTAGCACTGCCAAGTCCACCTCTAAATGATGTCCCTATCACTTGTTACCTTGGGAAAAGAGACCGACATCCATCTCACTACAACCTCCTTTATGGTAGTTCTAGAGAGCGGTAAGGTCTCCCTTTGGTCTCCTTTTCTCAAGATCCTTTTCTGCCAGGTATATTTCCAGCCACTCACCCCCAAGCCCATAGTGTGTCATGGGGTTTTTATGATCCAGTACAGGACTCAGCATTTGGCTTTGTTGAACCTCATATGATTCACCTCAGCCCACTGATCCAGTCAGTCCAGATCCCTCTGTAGAACCTTCCTACCCTTGAACAGATCAACACTCTCACCCAACTTGGTGTTGTTTGCATACTTACTAAGGGTGCACTTGATTCCCTCATCTAGATCATTGATAAAGATATTAAACAGAACTGGCCCCAATACTGAGCCCTGTGGAACACCACTTGTGACTGGCTGCTGACTGTAATTGACTCAATTCATCACAACCCTTTGGGCCCTGCCATCCAGCCAGTTCTTTACCTGGTTAAGAGCATGCCCATCCAAGCCATGAGCTGCCAGTTTCTCCAGGAAAATGTTGTGGGAAACAGTGTCAAATTCTTTACTTAATTACCTGTGCATATTTAGATTATATATGTTTATGACATATTTATCAACATATATATACACATGAGTAGAGAGACACATATGTACATAAAATTATATTACATGCTGGACTTCCATTTGTGTTTTCTTACCTTAAAAGGAAAAGAAATCCATATGGTCTGCTACATTAATAACATGAATAAAATATCAGTATTAAGGGAGAAAAGCTGGTGGTTTTTCGTGCGGGGGTTTTTTGTGTGTTTTGTTGTTGTTGTTTTAGTTTGGTTTGGTTTGATTTGATTTGGGTTTTTTTTCATAAAATTCACTGTTCTGTAAACAGGAAAAAAATTGATATAAAATAGACTTATACCAATGACAATGATGAAATGATTTATATCCTAGCATTATGCAAGGGACATTTTACCATCGTATTCTAACAGCACTTCCAAAATGAGCATTTTCTGTAACCTGTCTAAAATGACTCTGAAAATTCTGGCTGATGAGCACACTCACTCATTAACACTGATTTTCAGTTAGTATTATAACACTGGGGAAATCATAGAATGAGAAGAAAAGTTAATAATGGATTAACATTTTTTAAAAAGAAACAGGATAACCTGTGTGTGCTAATATGATATCAGCCCTGGGTAAAACAATAAACCATATTATATATTGTTTAATTATTAAGGAATTAAAGTAATATAATTTATTTCACTTAATATTGACAACTAATTTGTTATATTTCTTTGATAAGGCTACAAATATGGTATTCAAGATGTCATACATTTTAGATTCTCTAAAGAATCTCATTTATTGCCAAGTGAGTGCAGCCACTATGATCTTATCACCACGTGACCTGTTAAATGGATTAAGAGCTAGCCAGCTCATAAGTCTTGGCTTGGTGTTATTTGGCACTGATAATCAGAGGGAAATAGAGAAGGAGTGGGACTTTCACACGGCTTGGTACTAGCATGGATGTCTCAGAAAATTCTGTTCATTCCCTTATCCAAAAAATGTCCTGATATTCCGGAGAGTTGGTCTACATATATAAGGAATCAGGCACCACACATTAACAGACCCATAGTGCTCTGATTTTATCAAAGGAAACTATGGAAAGAACTGACCAAAACTCTTTGCTTTGTTTTGGTTTTTTTTGTTTTCTAGAGGAATATTCTCATTCGGACAGTAAATGATTCTTGAAAGTACTATTTAGGAGGTAATAATATCATATTTCTAAATCATGGAAAGTATAGCATCAATAACAACTAATGTTATTATGCATGTAATGCAAATGGGCATAAAAATGTTAATTCAGAAAAGACAAAGGGTTTAAATGTCTACAGTGATAACTGTAGGAGATAATATTTGTACAGCACAATTTCACGTTTGCTATGCATTCTGTTATAAAGGACAAAATTAAGATAAGAGAAAGGAGAATTAATTTCTAACATAATCAGGAAAGGAGGAGAGAATATTTGAGGAGATGTTATGAAAGATGAAAGCCAGAATTTGTGAACCAGGTTGTCAATGAATTCTGGCTTCTCCAGTGAAGAGGAGTAGCCATGACCCTAAGGAGCCATTTAAAGCAGCTTTGTGCATTCTTTGAGCTGTGCTTGTGGTTCAGAACAGCTGCAGGGCTGGATTTGGCCCTGTGGAATTGTGGGTTCTTTTTTTTTTTTATTATAGGAAGCTATCAGAGACATAAGAACTGACAAAGGCTACCTCAGTGTATGCCTACGTATTGCTGATATTTCCCTTCCAAATGACCTTATGTAATTGCCTTCTATCCATGTATACCCTACAGAAATCACAAAATTTATTGGCTCTTCATTGCGTCTCATTTACACATCAAAGTCCTAGGTCAGTTGCCTCTCTCTTTCAATAGTGCACAGAAGGATCCTGCCATTATTAACTAAAGACTGCATTTAAGCCAATGTAAACAACTCTGTACAAAGTCTAACGATGTAAAACTACTTAAAATGCAACTGCTTGAAGGAGATGATCAGTAGTGATGACCTAGGTGATTTTAGAAACCACTTTTCAAGATGCACTATTATTACTGTATTGTATCATCTCAAAAACATTTATGCATGGCAAGCTGTGTGCTTTACATTAACTCTTTAACTATGTTTAAATTCCTCCCTTTTCATCTTCACTATAACCCCCAGAATGATTGATTACTAAAATGCAAGGATTATATTTTCAATATATGATTATCAAAATATCCAAAGAAACATCTAATTTTCCTTCCGTGAAGTAGTGCTAGGATTTGGTCTCCACATCATGAAGTAGTTTGGAGTCTAATATCAGTAAGGAGTGTATTTCATATGATACATGTATTTCATTCAGCTACAGCCATTGGGCAGAGGAAGAAGCAATAAAAATTCTTTATTAAAATTGTATTTCAAGTTAATCCATACTTTCTAGCTACTCAAACAGTGAAGTAGTTTTATGTAAATAAATCATTAAATGTCTTCTCTGATGTTTTTATACTCACCAGAAAATAAAGTTAAAATATGCAAATAAGCCATTAACTCTAGAATTAAAATGCAACCAAGCCAGACATAGATGTCCACCATATTCCAAGTATATTCAAAACCTAATAAGAAGAACACGACAAATTCCTGAGAAACTTAAACTGTATGTCCTTATCCACATTATCCAAAGTTACAGGGGTTTCAAAAGAACTTAAGCCCTCTACTTATGCGAACAGACTTCTGAAATTGAAAAATCTTTTTGCAGGGCAGTCCTTGCCCACCAAGAGTCTTAGTTTCTTCCTCCTATTACACCTCCTAACTATACATGTAAAGTATTTCTCTCCTCTGAGTTTTGAGAATAAATTTAGAGACATAGATATCACTGAGCAGGTGAAATAGAAGTTTACTCAAATACAGATGCTTCAATAGAATAATGTTCATCTACACCAGGTGAAGACCCAACTCAGAGCACTGGAAGAGGCACAAGGGCTGAGACTGGGATGCAAAAGTAGTTTTCCATTGCCACAGGTTCTCCTGACTAGCCTCCAGCTACGGCTCCTGAAGGCTGTAATTCATTTACCCCTTGCTGTATCAGCCATCACCACACAAAAGTCGGGAATGTCATCAAGCGTATGAAAAACATACCATACGTTAGATAACAGGTGGATATATATATCACATTAGAAACATGATGGTTTTTGTCTTCCAGGACATCTTAAGCTGATTCTGGATGTAATTTGATAAACTGGCTGGGGTTGTAAACTTCTCATTAAGTTATTCTGAGACAGATGCTGGGAAAGAAAGAGATGTCATAGAAGGATCTAAGTGGTCACAAATATCTCACAGAAATACTGTCTCTCTATACATACTTCTAAGCTGTAAGATGTGAAGAATTCTTGTGGACAGAAGAATACAATAAGTACTAAAATACTAGATACATTATTCTCTTGAAGTGAAAATCTCTTCACGCTTTCATTGTGGACATTTGTGTTCTTTTTGATTTGGTTGTACTTTCTCATTTTATTTTGCATTTCGCAAAAGCTATTGATGGTTAGATGTGTGTACAGTGTATGTTTGATATGATTAAATTACAAAAATCAAGTTTTATATTTCTAAAGAAGTTTGAAAATACAAATCAGACAGCAAATGTCTAGACAATAGCTGCTGCTATATAAGAGAAAGAGAAAGAGAAAGAGAAAGAGAAAGAAAAGAGAAAGAAAAAGAAAAAGAAAAAGAAAAAGAAAAAGAAAAAGAAAAAGAAAAAGAAAAAGAAAAAGAAAAAAAAAGAAAAAAGAAAAAGAAAAAAAAAGAAAAAGAAAAAGAAAAAATACTCCTCATTAAGACACTTAACTCCTTCACTACTTTATTAATTTATACTTTAAGGAGAAGTAGTTGATAGACAGCAAGACATACTGGAGGAACTTCTGAGTTTGGCTAGCTGTAATCTCCGTCGTTTAACAGGTCTGCTACTTAATGGAAAAACAGCATTCTCCTGTGTGCCAGCTTTTTAATGGAATGATGTGTCAGGAATGTGGAGCAATAGAAGAGATGTTTTTCTCCACTTTGACCTTTTATAGTAGCAGTGAGGCAGTTAAACCAAATGAAAGCTTGCAATCTTAATAGCATAGCTTCAGAGTGGAAATTCTTGCCAAATAGTATCTAATTATCTGCTGAATGTACTTCAGTACAAAAACACGTGTTAAAACCTTACAATTTATGGAATTCTCAGCATAGGACAACAATTGTAAATCTTGAAATAATATTCCTTGAAAACGTGATACAGGGAAATCAAGACACTTAACTGCACAACCAAATAAAGCCCTCTGCTTCACTCTGTTAAAAAAAAAATATTTCATATTCCACTGAAAACAACTGAATGAACAATCTTTTTTCTAAAAATCATGTGATTTGGAAACACTAAGCAAAACTAAAGATTCAAAACACACTAACAAGTCCACTGTTGTTCCACTGTCTTGATTTTCTCCCTGAAATTGATGCTTTGATTACATCATTAAATATTTAATATTTTCTGATTAAAAAAATCCACTTTTATTATTCTATTATGAAATAAGAATGAATATGAAAGTAAAACATAAGTCAGGAGTGACTCTCTGGAAAAGGAAAAACAAACCTAAGCAAATTATCAGTTACTTCTGAATTCAACCTTCTATTTCAGAAAGGCTTGACTACTCTTTCCAAGTTTAGGTTTTTTCTACTTTGCCAAAACTGGCCCCAGAGCCCAATAGTATTTGATGTCAGGCAATATTTTGCATTACTGCAAGAAACAACATTAAAAAATATATATATATTATGTTGTTATATTGTGTCATTGCCAGCTGAAACGTAACAATTAAGATTATGGGAAAATAACAGCAGGAACAGTTAGCAAAAGTTTAGTCGGAGGGCATGTTCCAAACTCAGACAATGCTGTCACTTGCCACATCTGAAATGCCATGTTGGATGTGACATCATATGTTACTCTCCTGCTTAACTGTTAAATCAGAAAGGAAATTAGAGCAAATAGAAACAAATAAGTGTTGTTTAGCATTATAATTATTTATCTGCTGTCTGGCAGTACCTATATCCCTCATACGTAGCTTGGCCATATTAAGGTTCCACAGCCTTTGTCCATAATAGTTTACAATCTATTCTCCCAGAACCTGCAGACACTCACACACACAAAATCATTTAAAGTTGACATATTGAGATGACATCTATATCTACAGAAGACCTCAAATAACTTTTTTTCACAAGAGAGTTCTAACATGCAAGAAGGGAGTGCAAGGGATTTTGTTCAGAATTGCTCTGCTGAAAAGATTTCTCTGAATCTGTTCCAAATCATCTAAAATAACTAAGTAGTTGTTGATAAAGAGATAAACAATAAGACAACCATTAGGACACCTGTTCAGATGTCTAAACATCTAATATAGGTTTTATCTCAACTAGCTCTAGAGAACCGGTCTACAACACTCGCTTTTGGTTAAATTATCAATATAGGCACTATCTGAAGTTAACTGGCATTACCTTAAGTGTCTCTCTTAAAATGGCATATTACAGCTTCCAAATTGTCTGTTTCTTTCTGCTAATATGAAGTGAGTTTTGTTAACTGCAATTCAGACATTAGTTTCAGATATCTGAGTTAACAGGAATGAAACCTACCTAAAGATACTTATCTCCTATGTAAGCTGCTTTTATTAAGAGCAAATCAGTGTCATTCTGAGGATTTCTCATACCTGCATATGTCTTTCCAGGCAGATACTCCACCAGGTAGCAGGAAATATGGTTTGAAACACTCCCAGAGAAGACTAACATCGTTGTTGGTGTAAAAATCTCACCTTTGAGTAAATGATGGCTGTCTCTCTCTCAACTAATTTTCATAACATGTCCCACCACACCTCTTTCTCTATTTCTTTTATTTTCCTTACAAACACATCTGGAATATTCTGTGCAAATAAATGCCAAATCTTTTTTTTTTCTTTTTTTTTCTTCTAGTTTTCATGAAGAGAACAGAAAATTCATACTAAAATCAAACTCTTATGGGGGGAGGGGGTTGAGGGATCTTCCATGGCTTTTCTATTCGTTGTCCATAGATGAGGTCTTCCTTTCCTTTTTTCATTTTTCTTTTCCCTTAGCTTTTATAGATACAATAAAAAGGTGAAAAGGTGAGACTACATGTAATCCAGACAAGATCTCAGTGTTAGAGACTGTGATATGAGCACAGGGCTGCAACTCATATTTAGGTTGTTCTTAATATACCATAGCCCACTAATGGCTCTAAAGACAAAAATGTGAAAACCTTGTTGGATTTTTTTTTTTCGTAAACCAGTTACTTGAAGTTCTTTAAATTAAATGATAGCCTTCATGCTATAAGAAATTATGTCATGCCTCCATGTGTATGAGAGTTTTAATGTCTGTGCTAAATGATAATGTTACCATGAAAATGCAAGCTCAGTGATGAAGAAATTTTGCAAATACACTGTCCAGTGATCCAGTTAATAAAGAAATCACCTAGCATAGTCCCAAATCTACAAAGATTTTTATCAGGCTTTAGCACTTGAGGACATCATTCACGTATTTCATTTTGAATGCATGTTTGTTAAAGCTTATGTTATTACAGTATTGCATAATTATTCTTTCAGGTTTAAAAAAAAAAAAAGGAGGTGATAGTCTTAGGTCATTTGAATATTTTTGTCAGGAAAGTGACTTTAGTCTTTCCTTGTGATAGTCCATACTTCTCCTTTCAGAGTGACTTTTAAAACAAGTTTCAAAGTCAAGCACAGACATAAATATGAAAATCACATTCAATTCTCCCTTTTATTTTAAACCTACAATCAAATTGTTGATGATAAATAAGGTAGAACAGAATTAAATTCTTCTGTTTCCTTCTGTCAGTTAAGGAATCTTTTTTTAAACATATCCAAGGTACAAGTACGACTAAGAATGTAGCTTTTTTAGGATCTCTTTATCTATTAAACATTCTAAAATATAACCAGATCCTTTAGAATACGAAGTTCCAATCAATGCCCTGACATTTAATAAACATTATAATAAATAGCATTAATATACTGTAATCAATAAATACATTCATAGACTATCTTATGAATTCTCAGATAGAAGCAACTCAGAAGTAGTGGACAGACCAATTACATAACTGAAATTTTCTTATCTAGCTTTAGATCTCAGAAATAATCTAGGTAAATCACGTACATCTGCAGTCAGTGAAGATAAAGAATATGTACTTGAGATAAAAATTAATACCACAGGTTATAGGCATCTCTGTAAGCCGAGGGACAAAGAATCACCACTTTCAGTTTATTATTTTGGACTGTTAACTGTAGAAATCCTAGATAGCTGGCTTAAACTCTACAGCAATGCTTGCGATGGCTGCCAGTTTGGACAGATTAGCTGGCACCTTCTGACTGCAGGACTGTCAAGGCTGTGGTGCACAAGTAGTACTGGGTGCTATTTTTAAGCTAATAGGCTCTACTGTATGCAGCTAAACTGTTGTTACGTTGTGTGAATATATTTGCTTAGGTCAATAGTGGTCCGGTCAGGTGCTTCACTGAGCAGTGCAGTCATGTCCAAGTGTGTCCTAGGATGGAATGTTAGTACAGAGAGGACAGTAATTTGATTAGGTAGACCTGAATAATGGTGAAAACAACACTAAAACCAACCAACCAAACATATAAAACCCCACTAAAACAAAGACAACAAAACACACTGGACAACATTCCTGTGATGTACAGAAATGCTTGCTTAACAACAATGCAATTAGAATATGGGTGAAACAGACCTGAGCAAATGTTATACATAAGGCTCTAGAACAATCAAAGAATAGTTAGCTCCCTCATCAACTAAGAAGTTAGCCGACTTTCACTGGTTGTTATGCTGCCCTGGACAGAAAAATTTCCTCTGTAATAAGTAGGCTATGCTTTTAACAGTTAACTTTCATGGCAAAAAATGCTCCTCCCTTCCTCCCTTCCTCCCTCCCTCCCTTCCTGTTTCTAATTGCTCTGGTCTGAGCACCAAGGACGTTCTGAGCGCTCTGCCCACAGGTGTGAGTCATCGAGGAATGGGGGCATAGATGGGGCAGAGCTTGACTGACATCCAGACTGAGCAATAAGAGTATTCCTTCCCATTAGCATCATGGTTCATATTTAAGGAGAGTCAGGATCTTCATGTCTTTCTCTCTCACTTCTTCACCTTCTTCACTCTTTTTGTCAGAGCTGGGAGTGTTCTGTTCCAGATGTTTAATTATGCTTTTTGCCATTTTACAGAGGCCTCTGGGCCTTTTTACCTTTTTCCTTTTTTTCTCTCTCCAGGATCACCTCTTCAGGACCAGGTGCTGCTTCCTGAGACTGGCTGCTTGGTGTGGATGGAGTTTGTGAGGAATTGCCTTGAGTATCTTTTATTTTATATTCTATTTATATTTTCATATATATACTTACTAATAGTGTATTAGTATTTTGTTATTTTATTAAACTATGTTTATCTCAATACAAGCTTCTCCCTTGCCTTTCAATTCTCTCCCCTGTTGGAGGAGTGTGTGGCGGGGTGTGAGTGAGTGGTTATTGTGGTTGTACTGCTAGCTCGGGTTAAATCACAACAGTATAGTAGATAAGTAAGATGGAGTGTACAACCAGTGAGCTGCCAAGTCATTGTGAAAAAGAATCCCATCTCTGAAGACAATTTTATTCCTTGTTAAGATGTGTGCAATAGTTTTAACCCAAAAGACAACAGGTATGTACAGATACCTAGCAACAGTATACCTAGCTTCCACTATGTAGTGTAGCAATAGGTACATTTTATTTGCATAAACACTGCACACTTAATAATTGCAGTGTACATGTGACAGTAAATGCCTATAGAGTTTAGTCCATCTTTTTGGTTAAAGGAAAAAAAGACACTGTCTGACTAGTGCATGCAACAATTACTTTTTCTAAGCTCAATTAAAATTGGAGTTGTATACTTCTTTTCCTTCAGGTGGCCTAAAGGGTGATACTGTTATAAGCAACAGCTATGAATCTTAGCTATAGAGGGTAGCCTCTTTGACCTCATTTTAAACAAGTGCATGACACTGTTCATCAAATTGCAACATGGGATACATTCCCAAATAAAGCAGTTCTATCTATCAGTTCCCATTCAATTTGAAAACAACACAGATGATGGGCCCTCAAGATGTTTGTCAGGTCCTCAAAGTCAATATTCTCACAAGCATAGTGGATCATGATATACGATTTATGTAGGAAATGAGCCAAATTATGATTTTGTTAATTTAAGACCATCAGTGGAGTAAGTTTACCCACAGAAATCATCCTAAATATAATTAATGGATATAATCATAAGTAGTATTAATGTGAAGCTGTTCTCCAAGTGTTAAGTGGTTGTTATGGTAATAACATATTAAACTAAAAAATACTATGAAAGTTACTCAATATTAATTTTAAATTTGCAAAACTATCATGGGAGTTATGAAATGAAGATTAAAAAAAAAAAGATTCCAAGCACCTGCATGGGTTTCATGTGCAAAATTAATTGCTGTATTAAATTAGCAGAATGACATTAACATTAAGGGACCATTAGTATCATTCATAATTATTCATTATATTTAAGTTGAATCATATCTCATTTCCTTGACATACTGTATTTATTATTAAAAAGGTTAGCTTTCCAAAACTCTAATTATGGGTACAGAGCATATGGAAGATATAATATACATAATAAAGAAACCTGAAGATAAATATTCTCAAGCAATTTTTCTGTAAAGAACTGAGTATTTTATCTAGAAATTTACTCTAGTTGGGATGAAACCCTGGGAGAGAGACAGTAAGTTAGAATAGCATATAGGAAAATGAAGAAAGGAAAAGGAACAGCATCAATGCAATCAGTCACTGTTTTTCCTTAATAGTCCAGATGCTACAACACATTTTTCACTATATTCTTTAAACTAAGGTGTGGTTAATGACCCCAAAGTGCTATTAGGTATATCACTTAGTTTCAAGAGCTCAATCTTTGATTTTTCATTGATTTTTAAATATTTTCATTGTTCATATGAAGATATTTGCTTCCTTTTAAGACCTAATAACAGACTGTACAACCGGTCTGAGGTGGACCTTAATTCTGGATTATTGATTTACGCAAATATACAAATTTATTCCAGCACAAATTTCTGCTAATTTAAACTAGAGGTTGTAGCACCATGAGTTTAATCTTTACTCAAGTGCTCTGTGACAGATGGATTGGCTGCATGGTCCCAGTTCTCTCCCGACATACCCCTAAGTGGCAATTAGTCTGTGTCTGACATAGCCTTAACTGTTCTACGCTGACTATGATAAACAACAATAAAAGCTCTACTGGCTTAGGTGGAGCCACACCAGCTGAAATTGTGGTGTTGAAGCAAAGCCATACATTTCAAAATTATATCAAGTTTTTTAGGGAAAAAGTAGAACTAAATAAGAAAAAAAAAAAAAAGTGGGCAGTCCTAAACAACATCACCAATTTTTTCACGTTTATACATGGGCAAATAGTTTCAATGTGTTTAGGAGACTGAGGTGAAATATTTTCTCTTCCTCCCAACCTACTCGCATACACACAAACAACTTAGAAACTCAATGCTTGTCACCCTCCTGGAGACAGCTCTGACTGTTGCAGAAAAGGAGTTCCAGAAAGCAGTAACAGATGTCAATCTAGGAGTCCCATGCACATCTTGAAAAGAATGGCAAGGTGTATCTCTTGAGCTATTGCATGTTCTTCTGTTTTAAGTCTTTTACCTTAAGTCTACTCTTTTCACACATTTCTCTGACAGAGTTCAGCACTATTCTTTGATTATTAGGCACTAATATTATTTAGTATTTACAGGAGTGCACAAAGCTTATAAAAATTTCAAAAACCAACGAGGAACTGTATGTTTCCCAAAATATTCAAGTATATCCACAGAGTTCAGCCTTGCATTGAGAGTTGCTTGAAAATAATCAATTTTGCTGCTAGTTATGAAAAATGGACCCCGGAACAGCATCTATTATTCAGTTTTTCAATCAAAAAAAAAATCATGGACATCAGTAATTTGGCATATCTCTTCAGCCCTTTCTCGGTATAGTCACAAATACTGCAAATATAAAGGTGGCGGTTGCTGCAATTAATTTATTTTGATTTCACAGCATTCAAGAAATAGATTATGCTATGGCCAGCTCACATTTGATGGTCTTGTTAAATTAAAAATTAAAAAATCATTATTTGAAGATAGGAAAAGATTAGGCATTGCATCACCTGAGACAAACCTGTGCCTTCCAAAAAAGTGATAACCTAACAAACTGCAGTCAGCTCTTGATAGTAGTGGAAAGATATTGCAGTTTATTCATAGCTTCTCAGCCTCTTCTTTCTGTGTGTCCTCACCCTACCTTTCCTCTGCAGCTACTGGAAAATAAGAAATTTATCTAACCTCCTCTTTCACAGATGTTCTGCACCAAGCCCACTCTTGTTCATATTTCCACTTCAACACTAAAGGCGGGCAATCTCTTTACTGCCTGTGTAGCCTCACCTGTTCTATGCATCTAGGTAAGGGAAACCAGCTATTCCACATTGCTTTCTGTCCTGAAATAGCTGGTGTGTTCCTGGTACTCAGAACTGTGCTTCTGAGACAATTCAGTATCTCTCTACTAAAAATCTACTCTCTGTTTACTTCAAGTCTCCTCTTTTGACAGAACAATAGTACCACCATGAATTTGTAACAGCAAAAATCCCCACCCTTTCAACAAAATAAATATATATACGCCACCACATACAAAGTCCTATTTCCAGCTAATCCCAAGGGCAGAGACAATGTTTACTTGTTTGGTTTTTTTTCCTTGCCTTTTTCTCCCTAACTGAAACATCTGTACTTAATTAATTCCTTTTCAAGTTATACCATGTGCCACAAGTTAAAAGCAGCAAAATGTAAACTCAAGTAAAAAGAACTAAAACCCATAAAAATGAATTTTGCATGTTTCTCTTCAGATACCTGGAGTTTTTCAAATGAAATTGCACCCCTATTCCAACACACAAATTTTGAACTCTCCTGTAATATTTGGATCAATGATTTAAAAAGCTAACTTTTTTTACCCTACTTGTACAATTCCCCTCCTTTATTGTGATTGACTCTTCTCTGAAGTACCTCTAGGCATTAGGTAAGCCAAGTGCAGTTGTTGAATTGGAATGGAGTCATTGACTGGAGTCAATTGCCTGCACACAATTATCATCTAAATTACTTTGTAAAACTATTTTACCTGTTCCCTGCTTAAAAGTACAGTTACTTCTTTATTCTTGACCTTTTTTCTATTACTTTCAATATCCTTTCAGATGATTGACAATAGATTTTTTAGCTACTGATTATGTTCACAGTCAACTTGGCCATTTTATACTTCTGTTTTCTCATGCACTTGGATTCTGAAAAATAAGATTTCTAAAGACCTCCCAACTCATTAACCCTACAGTCTTTCTTAGGAAAAAACATTTCACATAATCCAACTCCCAAATCTTTAAAATGAAACTGAATCAGAGTGGTTTCTTTTGCATAATAACAGCAATAATAGTAACATTAACAATGATTATTTATTCCAGAGTGTCACTGATGAGATGACTGTATGACATATTCTGATTTTCATGGCAACTATATTAATTGACAGTCCATCCCATTTCATTTTTATTCGAACATTGTCCTGTGGACTAGTTGTTAGTCACCCCATTTTTATCTCCATATACTTACAGACAGTGGTTTTGTTTTCCCATCAAACTTGATTGACCAAAACTCATGTTTTCTGTCTTTTTCCAGATGTGACACACTGTTAATTCTTCCAGTACATTAGTAGTTTCTTTATAGATCCTTGATTTTGAATGACTTTCCCTTGCTGGAAACATGCACAGTATTGTAGCCTGGGTCTTATCACTCTCGCTCTCGCTCTCTCTCTCTCTCCCCCTCTCTCCTGTTTGTTTTTTTTTTTTTTTTTTCCAATATATATTGACAAGGGAGTCATAACAAGTACTTATAGACACCTAAATTTTCTCCCCCAAGCAGAACAGCTTTCATGGTATTTCTCCAAAGTAATCTTGGACTCCTTTGTTTTTACTGATGTTAAGGAAATTTCTTTTCCCTTAGTACCCTGACACTTATTAATAGAGTGATACTTCTCACTATTTGTTTTATTTCTGTCTCTCTGAGGAGATGATGTATCTCAAAGTTGTTCCAGTACTGATTGTTTTTCTAGGTTTCTGCTGTCATTCCACTATCTCTTTACAGAACCTGTATTAGTATTGCAAGTTCTTCCTTTCAGTTTTCTGAGCTTCTTATGTTAACACAGAGCTGATAATTTCTTGCTGACTACCATCTTCATCTTATTACGTTGTTTGCTTTCTTCCTGGTCACCATTTTATTGAATCATAAAATCATTTAAGTTGGAAAAGACCTTTAAGATCATTGAGTCCAAAGATAAACACAACATTGCCAAGTCTACCAGTAAGCTATGTCCCTAAGTGCTGCATCTACACATCTTTTAAATACCTCCAGGGATGGTGATTTAACCACTTCCCTGGGCAGCTTTTCCAATGCCTGACAACTATTTTCATGATTTTTTTTTTTTTTCCCAATATCGAATCTAAACCTTCCCTGGTGCAACTTGAGAGTGTTTTTTCTTTTCCTATCACTTAATACTCGGGAAAAGAGACACCTCAATAAGACCTCCTTTCAGGTAGGTGTAGAGAGCAATAAGGTCTACCCTCATCCTCCTTTTATCTAGGCTAAGCTGCCCCAGCTCCCTCAGCCGCTTCTCATAAGACTTGTTCTCCAGACCTTACACTGGCTTTGTTGCCCTTCTCTGAACTCGTTCCAGCACCTCAACGTCTTTCTTGTGGTGAGGGGCCCAAAACTAAACACAGTATTCGAGGTGAGGCCTCCCCAGTGCTGAGTACAGTGAAACAATCACTTCCTTAGTCCTGCTGGCCACACTATTTCTGATACAAGTCAGGATGCTATTTGCCTTCTTGGCCATCTGGGCACACTGCTGGCTCATATTTAGCCAGCTGTGGACCAACACCCCTACCAGGTCCTTTTCCACCTTTTCCATTTTCTGTTGCTGATACCATCAATCTGCTACTGTTCCCTTATGCAATAGCTTTTCTCTCATCACGAATATCATTACCATGACTGGAAATTGCCTTCACCACTTTCTCATCTCCAGTTCTTGTCGTTTTCACTGATCTCCCCTATCCTGTTCAAACTTCCAAAACTGAAGATAGCACAGTGGTCCTTTCCAACCTCTACTTCTCTAAGATGCTATCATCCAAACCTCAGTTGTCTTCTGAATCATTTAATCTTAACACAGTCCTAATTAATTCTTGAGAGAATTTCTCAGTGTAATGTTTTCCAGCTGAAAAGTTTATTCATGGTTTCTCAAGTCTTTCCAGCAGTCCTTACTCAGGTAGCACACTTTTTCAATCTCCAGATTTGCTGCAGTTATAGGACTGCTCATTATTCTTAATAAACAATCAAGATTTATACAGTTGTGACTGGTACCTGTAAATTCCAGCCTTCCTTGTTCCATCCGCCTCAAGACCAGATTTTCTAGGACAGTATTTTGTGTCTTCTTAAGTTAACTTCAAAACCCTTCAGCTTAAACAAAAAATTGCCACAGCCATGCTGATTAACAGTATCTAAAACTTTTTATGTTACTAAACAAAACAAAAATCTTAAACCTCCATTTACCTTACTCTAATGTAAAAGAACAGTTCAGGTACTTCTGATGCAGAGTAAAAGCATTTATTCACTTGATGAAAACTCCTGCTCCTTCCATTAGACTGGTCCTGAATTATTGTGCAGGAGTCCATTTGTTCCCCAGGACTTGATCCCAAGTAAGACACTTGGCTGATTCCAGGCATGTGCTGCTGGTGCAGTCATCCAAGAAACTGACCCAACTGCTTTCGCATGACCTATTAATGGAGTGGCCCTGTTACCTGGTACGCTATCTTTCTTCTTCTTTCTTAGACTCCAGTACCTGAATATTTCACTTTCATCTTCCTGTTATCTCCAGAGCTGGCTGCTCTATTCTTATTAATAATCTCACTTCATCTTTTCCTTGTCCTCCATCTTTTCCTTTGAACTATCATGAGTGAAAATAACCTTACAATGTCTCAATATAAGAGTCTCTCAAATCAATGAGAATTCTGCAGGAATAGAGAATTACTTAATCATCCAAATGTTATTTGGCTGATGTTAAAAAGTCAGCAAGAGGAGCTCACAACATTAATTTTAATTAGTTGTTTAATAATTCTTCAGAACAGTGTATCTTATATGAAATCTGTTTGCACATATCCCCTTGGTGTTTGGACACAGCGTATATACCAATATAACTGAACTTGTATTTAAAATTTAACAAATAGATGTCTCTTCTGAAAGAGCAGCTGGACCTCTGGACGTAAAGCTGTGAGTTCTAATTGCCTGAAATAAATGACTTAGCTTTCCTAGCTCAAAGGCTAGATTAGATTAAAAATGATTTGTAGTCCAGTCACTATGGAGGTACCAAAAACCCCACTAATTGTAGGCTATGTGCATATTCTCAAAACATTGCCTTTATTATTTATCATTGGTTACTGCCTGGTCTGAGCAGGCTGGTCTGAGTATGGCTTCAAAAATTTAATCTCAAAATGCTTAGTTTTAACTCCAGAAAAATCACTCATTTTGACTTTCTTCCTAAGCTGTTTGGAGAAGTCTGTACTTTTTACCTTAAACACAGCTCCAAACCAAATCCACCGATCCAAAAACTGGTTTTATGGAGAAGCACACTGAGGAAAGGAGTCAGAGATGGGAAGAGCCTGTTAAGGCATCCTCCAGACATTACATTCACACATACACTCGATGAAAATGCCTAGAGCAGAAAATTGCACAATATAGATTTATAAAGTTCCTGTGTGTAGCAGTAAATAGGCAGGATTTAAATTTAAAACTGATAAAAGGATATACTTTGTTACACATGCGTAATTAACCTAGAGAGCTCATTGCCACAAAAATATCACTGAGGCCTTAAAGATTAGCAGAATTTTAAAAAGGATTAAACATTTATATGGATAATGAGAGCATTTACATTTCCATGGAATTAGACTTATTTCTTTTTTTTTCAAAAAAATTAAAAAGGAAAAAATACAAACTATCTGATTTCAGGACATAAAACAACAGGTAGCCATTGGGAATAGGAAGAAATTTTCCCTCTCAGCAAAGTTATTGCATAATCGTTCATTTCAGCTTCTTTATGAGTATGTGGTTCTACTCACCAATAGCAGCAAGATGCTGGACTACACACAAATACTGCTCGATTGAGAATAGCAATTACCAGGCTTCTATTGACTTATGTTAATGGCCACACAGTTACTAAGGTAGAAAAATAAATGTTTTGCCGTTCAAATTTGTTCATGAGAAGATAAAGGTGGCACACAGACATAGAAATGTTTTATAAAGAATTCCTGCTTCTTTTGTAGCAAAGAATACTTCTGTATAGATGTTTTTGGGAGTATTTAATGAGTGAGTGGCATAGAAATAAAATTATTGGCATGAACAAGTTAATGACCAATTAAGTACAAAAACAAAACTAAATTACTTGCATTGGTACCTAATTTAAAACTGTGATTGTAATCCAGGTAATGGAACTCTGCTGGAAGTGTTCTTAGCACTCCCCTAACAGAAAAGTCATTACTGACTGGCCTGCTGGTTCATATAATTGCTGTGATAAGCCACTGCAAATATAATTGGCTTTAGCTAAAAAATATTTTATCATAAAGCAAGAACAGCAGTTGTACTTCGATTTATGTATTTATAGCAACTTAAGGAAGATCATTACCATGTTTAGTTTCCAGACATTTTAAGCCAGAAAATGCAATGAAAAGATCTTAAAGGATCTTTAAGGAACAATACACTTTTCCTTGAATTGTGTTCCTTTTGAGCACTGAAATAACTTAAATAAACACATTTAGTTTATTAAAGCCAAAACAGACTTCAGATTCATTTCTGTACCCTTTTGGTAACATTTGCTGTTATAGGACAGGCTGAGAAGCATGCTAGTCCTAAAGAGATTCTGATGGATTGTGTATATTTCCTGTACTTTCATGGATATACAGTGTCATGCTCTGTTCTCTTGCTTGTCTAGGTCAAACAAACAAGAATTTACAGTAGTGATAGACACATATCTTAAAAATACTGAGTGTGAATATCCAATAGAAAATGATAAAAAACCAGAGTTTTATTCTCTTGGTTAAGACTCTCAATTTCCCAGTTCATTCTTCCAATGCTTGTTCTAATGAATAAGTTTATCAGTGGGAGCTTTCCTAGAAACATTCATTTTTAATTGAGTATTAAACATATTCATGACAAGCTCGTTTTAAAACTGTGTATACTGGAAACTTAATTATAAAGATCTGCAGTCAACCAGTCATGAAATGAAACATCAAATCATATAACACGTGACTTCTGTGTCCAATCAAACCTAATCAAAGCCATAAACAAACGAACAAACAACGCTGGCTACTATAATTAGTAATTTAGCTAAACATTTTTGTGTATCCCAGTTCCTCTATTGGCACATAAAAACACAGATACTGAGTATGATCCTTGCCATTCCAATGGAAAGTTGTATAGACTAGTTTGCCTGTTTGGATCCCAGAGTCTCAAAATTTCAACTGAATCTATAAATAAGTACATATATAAATAACTAAACAAAGCAACCAACCATATGTGGGTTTTAGGGAGAGAAATCTTGAAAAAAATACGCTTTTCAGTAACTAGCACTCATTATTTTTGCCTTCCTTAACTTGGCTTTTATTTTTCATAGGAACAAATCTGTAGCACAAATTGAAGCAAGTAGAGCCAATAAATTACAGTTTAGGAAAGAGACATAGCATGATGTTGTGTGAAGGCTGCTGACACCTTTATTGCAAATCTTCATGCATTTGGACAGGGAAATTACTGCATTTTTATTATATAAAAAATATTTTTCTATTGTTTTATTTATGTAAGCAAAATACTTATAATGTCACTTTCCCCTAAGCATTCTTTAACAACACTCTAACATTATTTTGAAGCACAAATTCAGAAATCTTACAAGTGCTTTTGTAGATTGTAGTTATCAATGTCAGCTAAGGTGTTTGATAAAACTTTGTAGAATTTTTTACTAAGAACTCATAAAATTCTTCATAATAACCTGAAAGGTACATCTAACCTACCAATTCAGCCCAGTCTTGCAAACCCTTCGGAGCATGCTGACCTTTGAGTACGAAAGAAGTTCCACTGACACTAATGGATTTTGGATCAAATAATAAAAAGAGCAACCATCCAAAGTCACACCTCTCATCACTAGAGAACTGCATCTGTTCGCTTCCTATATCATTAGCACAAAGAGCCAACCATTCATAAAGGTTACAATGTCATTGTGAAGGAATTCAGGAGTCACTGTTACTGCCTTATAATCAGTGTGTCTTTGGAAACATTAAATCATCCACTCAATTAAAAAGTGGTCTGATCTAGTGTTTCATCCCATGTATAATATGATAGCACTACTTGATATTTATGTTCTTTTTTGGACAGAGAGTGAGAAAAAGATAGGGAATAAGTCTGATTTTATTTAAGTTGAAAATATTGAAGTTAGTCTCTACCAAGCAGTAATAATACAGTAGAGGAAAGCATGTCCTATTCCCATTGGAAAGAGTATAGAAGTTAGAACACCTGTGTTTCAAATGCCAACTTTTTCTTAGTGTGGATATGATTGCCTTCAAAACAATAACATTTTCATAATATAAGAATTCTTTTTCCACTGAACTATTGTACTGGATCTGTTTGGGGTGGAGTCAACTTTCTCACAGCAGCCCATCTGATGCTGTGTCTTGTGACATGTTGATAATGCACCGGTGTTTTGTCTGTTACTGGGTAGTGCTTGCACAGTGTCACAGTGTGTTGAGTTGACCTTGACTGGCCATCAGGTGCCCACAAAGCTGCACTACCACTCCCCCTCCACTGAAAACACAGGGGGGAAAAATATGACAAAAAGCTTGTGGGTTGAGATAAGGACAGAGGGGTCACTTACTGGTTACCATCATGGGCAAACCAGACTTGACGAAAATTAGTTTATTACCAATCAAAAGAGAATAGGATATTGAGAAATTTTTAAAAAGTCTTAAAACACCTTAGCCCACCTCTCCCTTCTTCCCAGGCTCAACATCACTCCTGATTTCCTCTAATTCCTCCTACCAAGTGGCACAGGAGGACGGGGAATGGTGGTTGTTGTCACTTCATCACACATAGTCTCTGCTGCTCCTTCCTCCTCATATCCTCCACTACTCCAGAGTGGGATCCCACCCAGAGAAGACAGTCCTTCATGAACTTCTCCAGTGCAGATCCTTACCTTGGGCTGTAGTTCTTCACAAAGTGCTCCAGCATGGGTTCTTTCCATGGAGTGCAGTCCTTCAGGAAAAGACTGCTCCAGCACGATCCCTCCTGGGATCACACATCCTGTCAGAAAATCTTGTCTTCTATGGGCTCCTCTCCATGGGCTGTAGTTGCTGCCAGGAGCCTGTCCTAGCGTGAGCTCTCTACGGGATCACAGCTTCCTTCAGGAACATCCATCTGCTCTGGCATGAGGTCCTCCATGGACTGCAGGGTGAATATCTGCTCCACTGTAGAACTCAATGGGCTGCAGGGGAACAACCTGAGTCACTATGATCTTCACCAAGTGCTGCAGGAGAATCTCTGCTCTGGCGCCTGGAGCACCTCCTCCCCCTGCTTTTTCACTGACCTTGGTGTCTGCAGAGTTGTTTCACATATTCTCACTGCTCTCTATCAGCTGTTGTTGTGCAGCAGCTTTTACACCATCTTAAATACGTTTTCTCTGTGATGCCACCACCATTGTTGATTGCCTCAGCTTTTGCAAGTGGCAGGTCTGTCTTGGTGGCTCCATATAACATTGGGGCAGCTTCTGGCATCTTCTCACAGAAGCCACCCTTGCAGCCCCCTCACTACCAAACCTTGCCATGAAAATCCAATATACAGTGTTGTTTCTTTTTCTCACTCTCCCTGCACAGCAAGTAGGCTGGGGATGGTCAAGAAACTGTCCAAGAAGTAGTTACTTCAGTTTTCTGAAGTAACATTCAACAAACATGATGTGAGCAGATATTCTCACTGTATTTCTCTGTCTATTTTGAATCAGAACCACAAAACTCGTTTGTTCCTTAACCTGTTCACCTGACTTTGTGTGATCTATTTAGACATAAAATTGTCACTTGAGGTGGTGATATAGAGTTTTGATCACTGCCCTATATTATTTATAAACAGCATCAGAAAGAAACTTCACCAAAAATAAGTATCACCCAAAAGAGCCTAACCTTTATTGAGTTGCTCAAGCTTTTAAAATAGATTGGACTATGGTGCTGTTTCTGTGCAATACTCAAAATATTCAAATCCATATAGAAATTCACGTTCTCAGTTTCATGTTTCATTTAGGTACATGATGTGTTGACCCACACAAATTTGTGGTTTCTAGAAGTTGTTTCATGGCCATCAATTTTTTCTCCTAATGTTACTCACTGCCCGGAAGAGCTACTACTTCCCTTATGAAACACCTTACTAAAAAAAAAGAGGAAAAAAAATGGCTATGTAACATCTCTACAATGCAAGTGCTCTCTCACCTACTTAGTATTGCTGTCCAGGTCCAGAGAAATTTAGGAACTCATTGACCTCAATTCTTTGTTACAGTGTTTCTCGGTCCCTAGAGTGCTGTTTATTCTCTGCTTCATTAGAAATTAAAATAATTTAAGATGGTTCCTGACCTAGCTTTTTGAAGGTTTTATTGGGACAATGATGCATGAGAGAATTCCAGCAGAATGGAATGAGGAACAGGGATTGTAGGATGAGAATAGGTCACTGGGAGGTGGATACACTAGGAATTAGCAGATATTCTTCTAACAAATGCATTAATTTAACACATTGAACAGTGCAGAAGACTCAATAACAGTAAGAAAGAGAATCTTGCTTTACATTGTTATGTTATTTTACTATTTTTCAAAAGGTGATTTTGGTTTTGTTTGCTAAATTTTAGCTAGTAACTCATTAATCAATTAGAAGTTTACTTCTTAGACATGCCTTTAACAGATCTGAGATCAATACAGGTTATCTACATCACAATCCAGGAAATAAAGGCTTTCAAGCTAAGGACTCTAGTGCTTATTTTCCATGAAGAAAAAAATATATGATGATTATGATTTACAAAAGCAAAATAATTGGGAGAAGGTTCTTCATGGCTCTGTGTATATTGGGAACATACTTACCAAGAGGCTGATTACAGCTTCTGGTATTCAAAACTTGCATGAATTTGACCAATTTAGGTATTGTGCTAAATTAAGACTGTTCACTGTGATTCCCCAGGGGATCACACTCCAGCTGGGAATTACCAAAACAAGTCGTACTCCACCTCCAGCTTGCAAACAACCTGTTCATATCACACAACAGGAAACTGTGTATTTGCTATCCTAAAGACAAAGAAAAGCTATTAGAGATGGGTCCTCAGTTAATCTGATGTGCTGAAATAACCTTGTCTCCAGGAAAATTGCAATGGCTGACAACAGCAGAAAATCTGGTCCCAAGAATCCAACAACATTGAAAATTTTCAATTTGATTGAAATATGCAATCACTTATACCATAAACGTGTCATTTGTACCTTAACTACATGATTTCAAAAAATCAGACCCTCTATTTCAGGGAGAGTTTGCAGGATTTCTGGGGAACTACAGACCTGTCAGTCTAACCTCAGTGGCAGGAAAGGTAATGGAGCAGATCATCGTGAGTGACATCACACAGCACATGCAAGAAAACCAAGCAATCAGGCCCAGTCAACATGGGTTTATGAAAGGCAGATCCTGCTTGATCAACCTGATGTCTTTCTACGACAAGGTGACCCACCTAGGAGATGAGGGAAAAGCTGTGGATGTTATGTACTTAGATTTCAGTAAAGCCTTTGACACCATATCACACAGAATTCTCCTGGAGAAGCTGGCAGCTCATGGTCTGGATGGGTGTACTCTGTGATGGATAAAGAACTGGCTGCAGGACTGGGTCCAAAGAGTTGTGGCGAATGGAGCCAAATCCAGTTGGCAGCTAGTCACGACTGGTGTTCCCCAGGACTCAGTACTGGGGCCAGTTCTGTTTAGTCTCTTTATCAATGGTCTGGATGAGAGAACTGAGTGCACCCTTAGTAAGTTTGTAGATGACACCAAATTGGGTGGGAGTGTTGATCTGCTGGAGGGTAGGAAGGCCATACAGAGAGACCTGGACCAGCTGGATCATTGGGCCAAGGCCAATTGTATGAGGTTTAACAAGGCCAAGTGCTGGGTCCTGCACTTGGGTCACAATAACCCCATGGAGCAGTACAGGCTTGGAGAAAAGTGGCTGGAAAGCTGCTTGGCAGAAAAGGATCTGGGGATGTTGATTGACAGCTGGCTAAATATGAGCCTGCAGTGTGCCCAGGTGGCCAAAAGGGCCAAGAGCATCCTGGCTTGTATCAGGAATAGTGTGGCCAGCAGGACTACAGAAGTGCTCAGTGCCGGTGAGGCCTCACCTCAAATCCTGTGTTCAGTTTTGGGCCCCTCATCATAAGAAAGACATTGAGGTACTAGAGAGAGTGCAGAGGAGGGTGACGAAGCTGGTGAGGGGCCTGGAGCACAAGTCTGATGAGGAGTGGCTGAAGGAACTGACGCTGTTTAGCCTGGAGAAA
This sequence comes from Caloenas nicobarica, assembly GCF_036013445.1. Classification (NCBI taxonomy): domain Eukaryota; kingdom Metazoa; phylum Chordata; class Aves; order Columbiformes; family Columbidae; genus Caloenas; species Caloenas nicobarica. Next base: position 180,781,264 of record NC_088245.1, read on the forward strand.
ACGAGACGGAGGGGAGACCTTATCACTCCCTAGGACTACCTAAAAGGAGATTGTAGCATGGAGGGTTTTGGTCTCTTCTCTCAAGTAGCAAGTGATAGGACAAGAGGAAATGTCCTCAAGTTGTACCAGCGAAGATTTAGATTGGATATTAGGAAAAATTTCTTCACAGAGAGGGTGGCGAAGCAGTGGAACAGGCTGCCCGGGGAAGTGGTGGAGTTACCATGCCTGCAGATGTTTAAAATGCATATAGACGACATTCTTAGGGACATGGTTTAGTGATAGAGTTCGGTTATGATTGGAGGGAGTCTTGAGGGTCTCTTCCAACCAAAATAAATCTATGATTTTGTATTCTAATTTTTTTTTTCTAGTATGGCACAAATCTTGAAACACTATAAACACATTATAAATACGTGTTTTCTCCTTAACTTTCATTCTAGTTGATTCCAGCTGAAATCTTTCTGGCATTTTGAAAGTATCCAGAGCGACCTGCCAAAACAGTCCTCCTGGGTCAAAATTCCTCCTTTAAGTACCTTCAAAAAATAGCCTCGCCTCTCCCCTCCCCTGCCCTCCCCTCCCCTCCCCTCCCCTCCCCTCCCCTCCCCTCCTCTCCTCTCCTCTCCTCTCCTCAAAATATCAAGCTCAGTGATGAGCAACTTTGTCTTTCTCTCTCTTTTTCTAGACTTTTAAGAAAATCAATGTGTTATTTACCCTGAATACAAATTGCTATCACAAAGCTTTTTACTAAGACTGAAAAAGTTCTGCATATTGCTCCAGAACTGGATTTTCCCTGAGTGCCTGAAGCTTTTCCAGTTTATCCTTTTCTCTGCATTGTCTAAGGATCTTGTATTGTTTCAGCACCCATGCACCCATAATTCTCCATGGTCCTTCTTGGCCCCCACAGAGCACAGAGTCTGTGGAATATTCAACCTCTCATTTTTACAGTCGGTTGAGGGGAAGAATTTTTTCTTCCTTATTATGCACTTCCACACTTCCAGAATCGAAGCCTTTCACCATCAAAAAATCTGAGGCTCTGACTCTTATTATGGATAGATTGAAATTCAATACTTTTGAATGGGCTTTTGGCAGAGTGTTTGTTTAGCTTCTTGCTTCTGTTACTTTATTTCACATTATAAAGTATCATGAGACATCCTGTACGAATACCACTATATAAATATTGCTGTTGTTCTCGAACCAGCATTAGGCTCCATGGGTGCCAAGCCATGGTAACACATGGAGCTTTCACAGCTCAATACCCAGAGTCACATTTTTGTAGGGGAGAGTTTTAAATGATGCATAGTTACCAGCTCCCTGAAAAGTGACTAGTTGCCAAAAAAAGCCCTCATATTAAAGAAATACATATGGTCATGAAATATTTTCCAGTTTTTAAACTTGTCTGGTGATGAAATAGTGATGATTTGATTTCGTGAGCTTGAACCATATGAAAATCAGCTGCTCCTTTTTTTAAGAATGTTGACTTTTTATGGCATTGACAGTGGCTTTTTTATGGCTTATACTGTTTTTGCCAGTTCAGATAACAAAAACATCATGTTATCCTAAACGAAGGAGGATAAGACTAAAGAATCAGCTGTATCTATTTCCTTCTGCATTGTTTTTCAAAAAAACAGTAATGTATTCTTGTGCTACCGGCACAATCCTTTCTGTTAAACAAGTTTTTGTATTCATTTATATGTTCCTCAGATCAGGCAACTCTTTTAAAATGTAAATAGATTGATTAGTTATAATGCAACTGTAGGAATGTAAATCTCAGATTTCGAATATGTTCTGCAAAATATAAAATGATAACTCCCCCATCCTAAAAACCAAAACCAGCAAACTAAAAAAAAAAAACAAACACACACAGTAAAGTATTGAGCTGATATCCATTGGATCCATCTACCAAAAAGAAAGTTTATGTTGACCCTTTGTCTATGCATGACTGAAATGTACATAGACTACTCTCAAAACGTTAGATTTTAATGGGCATTTTTGTCCACTCCCACTACAACCTTCTTTACAATAAGTTAAAGGTCTGAAAAGGTAGTGGATTAATGATTCCTTCTCCAGCCTTAGGAAATCCTCCTGTAGTAGAGCTGAATACCATGTAGGAACCTACTCTATTTGCACATCTGGTGTTCCAGTTACCCCAGTTAAAAGATTACTTCAATGAGAAAAAAACATATGGAACAGTCTGGTTTTTGACCTGAGCCATGTATAGACTGATGATGATGTTGAGAGAGCTTACTATACAAGGAGTTTGCAAGGTTAACTGCTGCAATAGAGAATACGTTCTAATTGGTAACAGTAACCTTTGTGATAGGATTATAAAAAAGCCACTGAACTGAGCAGAAAAAGTACAATCGCACGACAGTCAGAATCTAAAATGTCTAAATGCCTGTGTAATGGCTTTCTTTTCTATTAGTGTTGGTTTTAATTGTTCTAAACAAAACAAAACAAACAAAAAAAACCCAATGACAACAACAAAAAAGTAGATGTGGGAAGATAGAGGATGGGAAGATTGCATTTTTATAGGTAAGTTGAAAGCAATTGAGATAATAGTATATAATCCATGAAAAGGGAAAATATTGAATTAATTGAATTAGTTATTTGTTAAAAGTTTTTCACTGATTAACTCTCATAAACTTCATAAAATCAAATAAGAACTTGAACTGCTGCTCCAAACATGAGCTGAACCCTGATCTTTTAGAGAAATCTCTTCAGGTATGCAAATCACAATGAAATTCAGATTCATAGTTACTGCAGTGACTTAGGTGTTTTTCCCCTGATTTTTGGGGTGGGCCATGTTGGTTATTAGCCACCTGGCTGATTCTCTACACTTGGGACCTGAACCAATAATTTCAGTTTTTGTCATGTAACACTATGAATGCTGCAATAGCTGTATTATTTTAAGTCCTTTTTACTATGACATAAATGACTATGAAAAGTGTTAAATCATACACAGTGTAAGACAGTGCAAAATCATTCCCTAGATCTTCAAACCTTCTAAAGGCATCCATTATTACACTTATTAAGTTATGAACACAAGTATTGACATACATTTATTCATCTTTCCATACTATTGATTTTTTTAAAAACAGCTGCATATTCCTCTTCTGTGTGTATCAGCTTTTCCATACATTTTTAAGTAAAGCTCTATCAAACGCATCCTCACAGTCTATTCCAAATACTTGTTAAACTAAAGCTTGATGGGATGATCACTGGTGTTATTTCCACCAGTCATCATGGAAGACCATTTGGTCAATCAATCGAAATTAGTAAAAGGATATGATAGTTTAAGGGAACTATTTTTTTAACTGATGGGTGAAGGTAGGAAACATTTGTACCTTTCATACAGAGGTCATAACTATATGCATTTGGATGTAATGATCGCTGGTGTAATCCATAGATGCTTTTAACTCTAAATAAACTTTCTTGTTTTTCACTACAAGCAAACAATTATCTTGAGGTTGATCCTTCCCACTTTAAGATTGATTTTTGAGATAAGGTAGATAAATCACTCTCCAGATGTGCCTATTTCTTGTTACTGATTACAAAGGGAAGTGATTGCCTCAGAAGTCTGATTTTCAGATACAGTAAGTCAGTTGAAATGAATTATACCTAAAGGAAAGAAATGCAAGATTTGTAATTCCAAAAAAACTAACCAAATTAATCTCATGTGCCAAAATTAAATTATTCTCTGTTTATTTTCTTGTTGTTCTTCTAAATATTCTTTAGACTAGTGTCGAGGACAGACCAGGCTAAGAACATCTGAGTTTACATCAGTGAGACACTGTCGGACACAAGTAGAGCATCCCATCTCTGAATGTGATACTACCATAGGAAATTCAGGCATTATTTCTCCCTATGTTACTTGCTTTTTCCTGCTTCAGAATAGATTGTTCACTTTAACTGTCTTCAAACTGAAATTCTAAAACTCAGCGCATCTTTGCAGTGTTTGAAGAAAGAAGAGAATTTTAATCTCTTCCAAACTGAGAACTCTTTCCATTCTGATTTGTATGGTTTGTCTTTTGGGGTTATACAAATGTAACACACTTTGAAAAGGCAATAATTTCACCATAGTTAAGGGAATTTTTAACATTTGCATTTTAAGTCATGTCAAGGGTTCACAGAGTAAAAGAGTGGATATGAAATCTAAGTAAATTAATTAAATTTCCTGTAAGAAAATTATCCACATATCCCTAGAGAGGTATTTTTATATTTTTAATACAAAAACATCCTGCAATTGTAAAATAAGAAATTCCAGTTTGATGGTAATTTAAAATTTAGTAGCATATTTTGAGAGTAAGTACTTTACTAGAAACAATGTTCAGTAACAAAATACACGACTAGGTTTGTCATGTGTTAATGTGCAAAATCCTCACCTGGGACACATTTTGTCATCATTAAAGAAGAAACTAACAAGTCAGTAATTGGCACTCTGAACTTCATTACTGTATAGCTCACCAACAGTTTCCCTCAGTATCTGCAAGTCAGGAGACAGGCACAGTAGAACAATACCCACTTCTTATGAGGGTTTTGAATGAAAGTATATGCATCCTTGCAATAACATTCACCTGTCTATTTGCATAGATAAGATTGTCTCCCAAGACCATTTTCGTCTGGTCACAGAGCACAGATCTGTCTTGTAAAGAATGAAGAATACTGTACTGGAGAAACTCTTGGGGGAAACACTGTATTTTTTTTTTCTTTAGAATAATGCAAAAACCATCAACTTGCACAAAGGCAGAGTTGCAGAGGGGCAGGGTAAGAAAGGAAGAAGACACTGAGAGAAAGAGAGAGGAGAAATGAAAGAGAGAAACAGAAAGGGAGAGAAAGGCAGGTAGAAAGGCAGGCAGGCAAGAAGAAAGGAAGGCAGAAAGAAAGAAAGAAAAGCAGAAAGGCAGGAAAAAAGAAAGAAAGGAAGAAAGGAAGAAAGAAAGGAAGAAAGAAGGGAAGAAAGAAAGAAGGAAAGAAAGGAAGAAAGAAAGGAGGAAAGAAAGAAAGAAAGAAAGGAGGAAAGAAAGAAAGAATGAAAGAAAGAAAGAAAGAAAGAAAGAAAGAAAGAAAGAAAGAAACAAAGGAGGAAAGAAAGAAAGGAGGAAAGAAAGAAAGGAGGAAAGAAAGAAAGAAAGAAAGGAGGAAAGAAAGAGAGAAAGGAGGAAAGAATGGAGGAAAGAAAAGAAAGGAAAGAAAGAAGGAAAGAAAGGAAGAAAGGGAAGAAAGGGAAGAAAGAAAGGAAGGAAAGGAAGGGAAGAAAGGAAGGAAAGGAAGGGAAGGAAGGAAGAAAGGAAGGGAAGGAAGGGAGTAAAGGAAGGAAGGAAAGGAAAGGAAGGAAGGAAGGAAAGGAAGGAAAGGAAGGAAGGAAAGAAGGAAAGAAAGGAAGAAAAGAAAGGAAGGAAAGGAAGAAAGGAAGGAAGCAAGCAAGCAAGCAAGCAAGCTTGAGAAGTCAAGGAAGAGGAAAAACAGTAAAGAAAAGCAGGTTATACAGTGCCTTGTAGTGTTTAGATTACAGGTCGAATTGTTTTCCTTTTGCTGATACTCATGAAAGAAGAATGTAAATAACGTATTATTTGTTTGTGTTATTCAGATTCAAACACTTTGTTGTTGTTGTTGTTTATTTCTACTGGGAAAGTAACCTTTGTCAAGTAATTGAGCATACATTCAACACTGAATTGTAAAAGATTGTCATGACTTGATGAAATTCAGTACAATGGAGTTTAAATTGTGGGAATTCAAGGCAGTTTTGAGGGGTGGTTTTTTTGTTTGTTTGTTTGTTTAGATGAGCTTTTTTTTTGCTATCTCATCATGTGTTTGTCTGTATTTCTTTAGTGTGCTTCTTAGTTGAGTAGGAATTGGTTCTGTCTATACCGAACCAGGACAGGGAAGCTGGGTTTCTAGTTTCTTAATAAAGACATAATTCTCAGAAGACCAACATAGCCATATATACTGCTGAAATCGAATGGCAGGTAAGGCCCAGTGAGAAGTGTAAGATTTGTCTCATGATAGTTTTAATAAAAGTTGTAAATAATTATAATTATTTCAGAAGACAAAAAGAAAGAAGGATCTGTCACTGAAAGCGGTTTGTAGAAAAATACAACTGCAAACTCCACCAGTAAGACTCCGGTTATGTTAATAAATAAGATAGCCCAGGGACTCTTTGGGCCTCAGGCTAATTGGCACAGCATAGGAGTTTTCTTTACAGTTAAACTCTCTTACTCTCCTAAATAGAACAGCTGTGTTCAAACTCCTACTGAGAATGATCCTTCACTCTGGCTTTGTCTGGGAGAAAATTTGCCAGTCTTAATGATGAGATGCTAGGGACTACGCTAGTAATTCTGTAGTATAGGTGACTACATGCCAGTGCTCATGCCCATGCCATGTCCTATTAAATTAACTGTTACAGAAGTATCACAAAATTACAAAGTACTTGGCTCGCAATACTTGGGTTGGATTATTACCCACAGTGATACCTACGAAGCTGAATAGTGCAGGTCTAGAACTATATAAGGTTGGATCCTGAATGAGTTGACAAGTCTGCTAGTGCACATAAATGCAAATCTCTTTTGTCTATATTTAAATTAAACATTAGATGTGCATTTACCCTATTTCTTTATGCAGAAAAACAGAAACTTTTTTGTTTGGTTAGCTGGGTTTGTGGGGGGTTTTTTGTGTTGTTTGTTTTGTTTTGGTTTGTTTTTTTTGTTGTTTTGTGTTTGGTGTTTTTTGGTTTTTTGGTTTTTGGTTTTTTGGTTTTTGGTTTTTGGTTTTTTTTGGTGGAGGTCAGTGTACACATACCCATGCTAAATCATGTTTTGAACTCTGAGTTTGTTTAAAACCTTAACCAGCTCTTTCTCCAATTTTCGTGCCTCAAAGTGACTAAAGTAAATGGGAAAAATCTGATCCCTGGCAGATTTTTTCTTTCTGAATCTTCCATGTATCTAACTATTAAATGGTTCATGATTCTACTTCAGATTCTCTTTTCAATAAATAGTGTGAAAGGGGAAAAAAAAAAAAAAAAGAAAATGTAATTCTGTATATTACCTTGTAATTACCTCGGTGTAGTTTCCACTCCATTAACTCTCTTCAGACAATTCAGAAATTCTTCTCATTTCTTGAAACTAACCAAGGTGGAACTTTGACACTAATGAAAACACCTGTTCTGCTTCAGTCCAGTTTTCCGAGTTGATGCGTAGAAAGGAATAAGAGATTTTAAACTTCCAAAAAGCTTCTTATAGTGAGAAAAGTAAGAAAATATTCAGTTTATTCAGAAGGAGGTTTTAGAAGATGCCGAAGATATCTATGGCAGTGATGGAAGATGAATTCAGCAGAAACAAAAGATGGAATAAATTAAAAGACTGAAAATAGAATTAAAGAAATCCACACAAGAGTTGCAGTGCCAGTTTTTTAATAGTAAGATAAATAAACACTGCAATAACTCGCAAAGGAATATGGGAAAACACTTCCTGTTGGAAACATAGTATTTCGAAAAGCTTATGTTCTAACTTCAGTTTCCCTGGATGAGATTGTAGCAGCTGGCATGGGTTGGGCCTAGTTGACTATAGTGTTAACGAATGAACTTCAGTTAAAACTTAAGGAAGTAGACTAGTTTTAAGAATGGAGGAACACCTCCAGTGTGAACAACCTGGCAATCACTGAGAAAGCTGCAAACACATGGACAACCTTCCAGGAAGCGGATTTTGAGCAACGGTAGTGGCAACAGCTGGCTTGCCCTAAAGTGGAACTGTCTGTATTCTCAATCTCTAAGGTCACTGAAGCCATGTTCTTCTGACTGGGACCTGGAACACTGGTATGTGGACATCTGGTCTTCCTTTTTCTCCCGCTTCTCCAAGGATAAGGAGTTTTGTTGGCTTTACAGAAGGGGGCGATGCTTTGGAGTGCTGCAGCAGAGCATAGCTGTAAAGCTCTTACAACTTTCCACTTTCACTCATTATTAACATTTTTGTCTCTAGTTACAGATTAAAAACAAATCATTATGTTAATGACATGACTGCCTTGTCTGAAGAGCTGGTGAAGCTGAATGTCCATTTTAGTATTTTCTACCCTTTGGTCAAAATTTATTCCAGTATGCTGAACTTTCTCAGCTATGCATCAGCTTGAATTGGGATCTCTCTGAAGGCAAATGTCAGAAATAAAACTGTCAAAGCACTATGAAAACAGATCTAAAATCTTGAAACAAACAGCTTGAACTAGCCACCCAGCATTTGCCTGAACTCAGACAAGGTGAGTCCATCTCTGTATTCCTTGCTTAGATGCCTCAGTTGATTGTCTAAAAGTGAGTGGAAGGAACCTAAAACTTGACTAGTAAGCACCAGTGAGGTCCATTAGAGCATGCAAACAGGACCCTGAGAATTTTCATTAATGAAAATTGTACTTACAGAGCAAATATGGGATGTCAGGTGTAGAGAGGAAACTAAGTTTCAGAGTGTGATCTCCATTGTACTGGTTTTGTTTTGTGTTTTCCCAAATTTATTTTGTCATCTCAGACTGGAACAGTTCAATAAAATAACTTATACGTGTGATGTCTTGTCTCTTGATGCAGCTGCTTGAAATCCTTTTAAACACCTTCCAAATCCAAGCTTCAATGTAGAGGTAGAGTACTTAACCACTTCATCTGTATCAGGGCTTTTGGTTTTTGTTTTATTTTGTTTTCTTTTCTGAGAATGGCAACTCAATTAGTAATGGAAGAGTTATTTTTTCCTGTTGTTGCTGCTTTTATGATTTTTTCCATGGCACTTTATTTGTTGGCATTTGTGTTCCTGTTAATGGTTCAGCAGAACTCAGAAGCATTCTTTGTAGTGCTAAAGCTGTCAAGAGAAGGTCAGCACTTCAGTGGTAACACAACAGAAACATGGAAAACCTGAAGATGAATTTGACAACATTGAAATAGTTAAACACTGATCGTAATGTCATGCCAATATAAAGTATAAATGGTTCACAGATTTGTGCTGAGTGCCCACTTATCAAGGAAGTCTGCTGGTAGAGGTAAGGATATTTGTGCCCACAGAACCTCTACTTTCCAATTTAATTCTATTGATGAATAAGCTTATCTACTTCTTTGTTACCTGGAAGCATTAGATAATGTGAATTTAAAAACCAGAGCAGAGTAGGAGACTGTATCCCCATGCATGTGTTGTGCTCCTTGCTGTATCTTCAAGGAAGACCCTATGTCAAAATCAATACAGGAAGCAAAATGCCACCAGAGAAACTCTGGGAGTAATTGTGCTTGAAGTGAAAATAATTCTTTCTGTGACTTTGAAGAGTAGAGAGGAAATGTAGATGTCATGTCCTATTTACTGAAAAATCATCATTTTAGTCTTTACTGAACAAGCTTTGAAAGCTGACAGAGGCAGGGTGGGTTTATAGAACTTGCACTTTGCAGAAAGCAGTGACAATTTCAGGAGATACTTGGAATTTAGAAATCTGTTGTTCAAGAAAAACCAAACATTCACATTTTGCCTGATCACCATTTAATGAAGCAAGATCTTTAGAAAAACTCTTTCCTCTCTCTGTCAAAGCAAAGAAAGTTTTACCCAAAAGCTTTAAGGTAAACATAAAATGACATATTTTTTGTCATTAAATAACATGTTAGGTTTTCCATAATGTCAGCTTATTTAAAATGAAATATTTTAATTTCCATTTGAAGCTAAATGAACCAATTGAAAACATATCAAAATGGATGTTGCCTTCAAGCAGCGCACAGCTCATTCCATATTCTAAAATTTAATCTAAAAAGAAACTAGTTATCATTACATTTTATAGCCACGGCAACGGCTATGCTGTTATTTTTGATTAATTCATTTACCTGCTCAGGTTAAAACATTTTTAAAGTTTATCCACAGTGTAACTGAGTACCAGATCTTCCACATCCCATTACTAAGATGGCCAAGGTTTTAAGACAATAATACTCAGTGCATAGACTTCTCATGTGTAGGACAAATAGATAAGAGCACGTGAACTCTTAACTACATCTTATGGTGTTGAAAAGTTGCAGCTTCAGACAATTCTGAAGGGTTTTTTTAATTAACAGTTAGTATAGATTAGTATCTCCTCAGAATATTTTAAGAATATTCCAAGAGAGTGTTTTTGGAAAACCAAACAAAAAAGCACAAACAAACAAATGAAAAAGAAAAGTCTTCACCCATTAAAAAGCCTCTGGCATTTACCTTCAGTAAGGCAGGATACCTTCAGTCACTTAGGAAATTCAAGGCTTTCCAAAGCTTAGGTCCTCTCACTCTATGATAGAATCTGAAATAGAGCTGATGAATGGCACTCTGGTGGTGCTTATTTCTCCTCTTTGACTATAAAATGGCAGCTGATGGTGATTTTGACAGTAAATTCTAGACCTCTATGGTGAGTTAAATCCCGTTAAAGGAAATACACTCTTTTGCTGATAAGGCACACAGTCATGGCTGTGACACATTCATCCTTCTTGGTGAAACAACCTAGACTTAAAATGCCGAGACATAAAATGAGAGCAGCAACCAGGTATCCAAACCTCAGTTTTACACATTATGGGTAACATATCACTACCAATAAGAAAAGGCAGAGTTAGAGTGGAACAATAGATTGGCTCTGTATTCCTCCTGTAGGTTGGTTTTGAGATTATGGGACCACTCAAAGAATGAAAAATATCATAGAATCATAGAATAACAGGTTGAAAGGGGCCACAAGGATAATTCGATCCAACCTTTCTTGGCAAAAGTCTAGACAACATGATCCAGCACCCTGTCCAGCCAAATCTTAAAACTGTCCAAAGTTGGGGAATCCACCACTTCCCTGGAGACCTTATTCCAGTGGCTGATTGTTCTCATTGTGAAACGTTTCCTTATTGTGTCTAAGATATGGACATCATATTAAACAATAACAAAAGCATCCACTTGAAAAGGGAGCTGTCATCTGTTCCAGGTAGAGCTCAAGCATTTACATTAAACATTCGCTGTACAAAATCCAAGCAGACATTACAGTAAGCTGTCTGCCTTACGATATTCCCCCACCATAGCCTTTAATGTCCATTTTTATTTTTGTGGTTGTGGTAGGTTTTCTTGATCACCTGTATTTTTGTAACATCCCTTTTAAAATCTGAACTGTAACACTGTAAAGTATCTTAGCATATGTCTCAGAGTATTGGCTTTCAGTACAAAATATTTTATTTTGGCTTGGGTTACATAGGAAGTAAGTATAGGCATCTTCCTAGTTAATCCCAAACCAAAGTTTCCACTTTCTCTAACCACTTTCTATATCCTGCAGCTCATCATTAAGTGGCCCATTGTCTACCTGGTGTCTCTTGGCCTTCCCATACAAAACTGGCTTTTGTCTGAATCACCTCTGCCAAATTTCTTCTCTACTGCCAGAATCGATTCACTGTTGCTACCTTACGCACATGCCATTTGGCACTCAGCAAGATCTATCAGAATTTCCAATTTATTGGATGCCCTCTATTCTCCACTTGGCTCCCTCTCCTCAAATAATACCATGCTTCCATTTATAATCTTACAGGCACAATGGAGAATAAACTGACAAGAGCTTATGAGAAAAGAAAGGGAACAGCTGAGAGGAAGCAGGATAAAGAACCTTGTTATACTTGTGTACTAACCTGCTACTCTTCATCTCTTCTCCCAGGCTTTCTATTCTGTTTGGTCAAGTCTCTTATGTCTGTGTTTTCTATTTTATAGGGTCTCGGTTACTTTACTACTTAAAAAATTGTGGACTTTTCAGTGTGTTTTCTTCAAATAATACAGTATTTTCAGTTTTCAGACGGACATGAATAAAAGGCCAGTTTAAACATCCAAAGCTCTTGTCATTCTCTTCCAAGTCAGGAACATGTACTCCAGGTAAGCGTACACTCACTAAAATTTTAAACTTGGCTCATATGTAAGCAGAAGTGTCTATAAGCCTCCCTGTTTGAAAATGTGTATCTTTCTTATGTGTTAACATGTGGTCTCAGTTTCTACAATAACAATTAGGAGTGAACTTCTTTTAGTATCCCTAGCAAAGGTACAGCCAACAGGGTCAATGAGTTTTTATGTTCTGGTAAAACATACATTCATGTTCATAAACAGGACTTTATTACTAGAATCAAAGGCTAATCGGCTCATAATCTATTTTAAGATAAGCCACAATAAGCATCCCTTCAAATGGAAGGAAGCCCATGAATAATGGCTTGTCATCTAGCAGGAGCCAATAGTTATGTACTCAGGAATGACCTTAGTATGTTAATCCCTTTTCAAGGAAAGCTGAACAGTCACCTACCTGGGCTGCCTCCAAGGCTGACCCATTTAATTTTCTGCTGGGAGACATCTCAGCCTTCTGCCTTCTCTTCCAGACCAAAGTGAATAGTTACTTGCCTGAGAGGCACTATACCAAGTTTGATGAATTACCTCACAGGCTGACCCAAACCCGTACCTGTCTGGAAGGCACCGTCTTTCTATTGACCTAATTATTAAGCAGACTGTAACAGTTACATATCCTAAGATGTGTAACGTAAATTATATCTAAAAGTGCCTGTCTGTAGCTTTTGATTAATAATTCATATTTAAAGTCATCTTGATTTTTAGAAGTAGCAATGACTTTTCCTTCAGAATATTATTAGAATATTCACTTAACCATTGCAAATCATGGTTCTTTTTTTTTTTTTTTTTTTACTTGCTCTATTTAATGATCTTTATGCTGCAAATATAAAAGTACAGACATTTATACTTCAAGTTTTCAAGGTCATTGTGAAGCTTAATTTATGATCATGAACGCCTTTGTAATCTCCATTTAAAAGATGTTATAAATGCAAAATAGTAGTGGTAGTATTTCTTAAATCTGTTCTGGAATTCACTAAACTGTTATAAAAAGAGCCATAGACCTGACAGCTTAGATTTCTAGCTGAACATTGCCAATGACTATAGAAGAACACACAGGTGAATTTGATAGTGGAAGAGTACTAGGATTTATTAACAAATTGTGTGCTAAATAAAGAAAAAAAAATACAAGCAAAGGATGATCTGGGTAGTAAGACTAAAGGAAGATTAGGGATTATCAACAAAATTAGCACAGGCAAAATCATGGGTTGATAAACTTTCAGAAAGAAAAAAATAACATCAAAAAGCAATAATCAATCCCTTAAAATGTGCTCTCTCCACAGTTATCACAGTGAGGCAAATATATTTTCTCTGCACAAATTTTCAGAAGAAAGAACAGCAGAGAAAAAATTGTAGAAATAAAAAGATTGTGAAAATCTACATCTACATTATCAATAAAGAGTTATTTAAATTGCAGTTGATGAGCCCAACTGCACTTCACACAGAAGCCTGATGCTTCTCCCAAGACAAAAAGGAAAATGTCTTCCTTTAAGCACATTTGGAGCTCTCTATTTTTACAGATATGTGTCAGAGCAATTTGTCATACAAATGAAAAATATCAAAATAAACCAGTCCAAACAGTTAAAACATGTATTGATATTTTTTATGGGTTTTTTGACACATCTGGTCTTTTCCTTGTAGTACTCAGAGATATCTGCTTGGGTATTTTCTTCACCTTCCATTTAGAAAGTGTACAATTTTGAAATGAAAGTGTCTAAGAGATAAAATTTCCATGTCTGTTGAGTCAGACATCAAGTGCCTGCATACATGCAGTAGGAAGTGTAGTAGAGGGATTTAGACACATGATAACATAAACAACCTTCAAAATAAGTAATTTATTTTCAAGGTTATGAATGTGAATATCATTACAGAATACAACAAGCAGCTCAGAAAATGCCTCTGAAATCAGAGAATACATCAGAGAGAGGAAGTCCATGTCGCAGAGGACAGACTATAGCAAGTGACTGAGCTGTAGCCTGTCTGTCTGTGATGCACAAATGAGATACTCTCTGCACTAAGGACACAGTCTCAAGGAAAACTGCTCCATCCTCTTTCTGAATACACTGAATTAGTTCAAAGAGTACTCAGTAATCATTGTTGTAGAACCTATGTGCAGAATCTATGTGCAGAATCTATCCAAACAATTGACTTATTTCCCTTGGCTGACAACTAGATTTCTCTTTTTTTGACATTCTGACTCTCCCAGTTCTAAGGGCTTTCTGTCCCTCGTCATGTGAATCTGAGTGAAAATCTGCTGGTGCTTTCTACTGTCTTTTCATGCTACCTCAAACTGTGTACCTAAGTCACATTTTTGGACATAGATCAGTATTCACTTTTAATCATTCACATATTGACAGAAGTAGTAAACACCCCGATTCTCTGCATAAAGTAATAATTAGAGCAATTTGTACATTGGGAATAGCGATTTATTCTTACTATTACTGCTAGTACTTTTACCACTAGAATTATTAATAAAGTTGTGCCAGTGGTTTTATAAACTTCCAGAACATCAAATGAAACACATCAAACAACCTGGCCAGCCATACAAACTATGTTCAGAGGTAAACCAACTTGACTCTTTTAACAAAGACTCTGTTTAACAAAACCTATGAGGAAAAAAAGGCAGCATAATGCTCAAAGTCCTCTTTCTTTGTCTATGGTATCAAATGTCTAAAGAAGCAGACCTCAGTTTTCTAATGATCAGAACAGCTGAATAATTGGAATTTCTAAGACACACAATCCCTCATATGTAACAGATATCATTTTACTTTGAGTCCAAATGTATATCTAAAAATGTAGCTGCTCCCCTGGAATGGAAATTTTCAAAAACATCTTAAGTTTCCTACTTTCCCATTCAGTAACTGTGGAACAGTGATTAAAAGGTTTTTTTATCACTTTTTTCTTTCTTTTTTTTTCTTAAAGAAAAGAACATAGAAAAAAGTAAATTTAAAAATAATACAAAATATTTTATATATCAGTAGTACAGACTTTCAGAAAACATATTTAAATAGAAAATAATATTCCATAAATTATGCACTCTCTTACTCTTTAAATTCAATGTTCTTATTTGCTGTGAGCCATGGATCTCATTTTTTCTCATTTTTTAAACTCTTTCAACTGAAAACAAGACAGAGAGGATCTCATTTTTTAACATGATGAAAAGGTGAGGTTTGTATTTTTGTACATGTATTTGTGTAAAAAAAAAAATTCAAGTTTTTTTTTTTTTTTATACTATAGTTAAAAGAAATAACATAAATCATAGAATCATAGAGGCATAGAATAGTTTGGGTTGAAGGGACCTTCAAAGGTCATCTAGTCCAACCCCTTGCAACGAGCAGGGACATTTTCAACCAGATCAGGTTGCTCAGAGCCCCGTCCAGCCTGGCCTTGAATGACTCCAGGGACGGGGCATCTATCACCTCTCTAGGCAGCCTGTGTCAGTACTTTACCACCCTCATTGTAAAAAATTTCTTCCTCATGTCTAATCTGAATCTCCCTTCTTTTACTTTAAAACCACTAACCCTTGTCCTATTGTAAGATACCCTTCTAAAAAGTCTGTTCCCATCTTTCTTACAGACCCCTTTTATGTGCTGAAAGGCCAAATAAGGTCTCCCTGGAGCCTTCTCCAGGCTGAACAACCCCAACTTTCTCAGCCTGTCCTCATAGTAGAGATGTTCCATTCCTCTGATCATCTTGGTGGCCTGCTCTGGATCCTCTCCAACAGGTTCATGTCTTCCCTGTACTGAGGCCCCAGAGCTAGGTGCAGTACTCCAGGTGAGGTCTCACCAGAGTGGAGTAGAGAGGCAGAATGACCTCCCTTGACCTGCTGGCCATGCTCTTTTTGATGGAGCTGCAAGTGCACATTGTCAGCTCATGTGCAATCTTTCATCCACCAGTACCCCAAAGTCCTTCTCTGCAAGGCTGCTCTCAATCCCTTCATCCCCCAGCTTGTATCGATACTGGGGGTTGCCCTGACCCAGGTGCAAGACCTTGCACTTAGCCTTGTTGAATCTCACGAGGTTTGCATGGACCCACTTCTTGAACTTGTCCAGGTCCCTCTAGATGGTGTCCTGTCCTTCAGGCGTGCCAACTGCACCACTCAGATTGGTGTCATCCGCAGACTTGCTGAGGGTGCACTCAGTCCCAATGTCTATGTCATTGATGAAGATATTAAACAGCAGTGATCCCAGTACAGAACCCTGAGGGACACCACTTGTTACCGGTGTCCATCCAGACATTGTGCCTTTGATCCCTACTCTCTGGGCGCAACAGAATCACAGAATCACAGAATCACAGAATGTTAGGGATTGGAAGGGACCTCAAAAGATCATCTAGTCCAATCCGCCTGCCAGGGCAGGAACACCTAGGTGAGGTTACACAGGAAGGCGTCCAGGCGGGTTTTGAATGTCTCCAGAGAAGGAGAAACCACAACCTCCCTGGGAAGCCTGTTCTAGTGTTCTGTCACCCTCACTGAGAAGAAGTGACCATTCAGACAGTTCCTCATCCACTGAACAGTCCACCCATTAAATTCATACCTCTCCAATTTAGAGAGAAGGACGTTGTGGGGGACTGTGTCAAAGCCTTTACAGAAGTCCAGATAGACAACATCCATAGCTCTTCCTTTGTCCACTGGTGTAGTTACTCCATCTTAGAAGGCCACTAGCTTGTTCGGGCAGGACTTGCCCTTGGTGAAGCCATCCTGGCTGTCTCAAATCAACTCCCTGTCCTCCATGTGCCTTAGCATAGCTTCTAGAAGGATCTGTCTCATGATCTTGCCAGGCACAAAGGCGAGGCTGACAGGTTGGTAGTTTACAGGGTCCTCCTTTCTACCCTTTTTAAAAATGGGTGCAACATTTCCCTTTTACCGGTCACCAGGGTGGTGACCTGACTGCCATGACTTATCAAATGTCATGGAGAGAGGCTTGGCAACCATTCCCTCAGGACTCTGAGATGCATCTCATCAGGTCTCATGGATATATATATGTCCAGGTTCCTTTAGTGATTGCAAACCTGATTTTCACTTACAGTGGGAGGGACTTTGCTTCCCCAGTCCCATTCTTGCAGTTCATTTTCCACTCAAAAAGTGTAGAAAGAGAGCTTGCCTGTGAAGACTGAGGCAAAGAAGCTGTTGAGTACCTCAGACTTCTCCTCATCCATTGTTATCCGTTTACCAGTCTTAATACATAAGGAAAATGATCATTTTTTTTTTTATTTTAAAGTATACTGAAAGTTCATGTCAACTTGAAACATCTGTGTTTAAAACGGGGTTCTTTTAAGATGAGGCTAAAAAGCAAAAACCCTGACGAGTTAAAAAAATAAGTTTCACCTTATGTTTAAAAGCCCTAAGGGCTGCACTTACAATATGTTACCTTATCACGCATGCTGGAAGTGCTTTACTGCTTGATCATGTAATAGTCTCAGCTTGAACAATATCTGAGAGAATTAAGAAACTCTGTCTTCTTCAGCTCTCACTAGAGTACCATGTCTGATAAAGCAGAAGGTTTGTTCAATATGGTTTTGCTTTTTTGCTGCTTTTAAAAATTCTGTAAAACTTACTGCAAAATTCTGAAAATAATAGTGAGAAAACTCTCCTCTACCAAGATTTCTCTCAGCCCACTTTTAAACATGATCCATAATTTGATCAAATGCTCTTGGGCACTATTAAATAGTAATAATGAACTTCACCTAAAGCCCTTAGTAATTTTGTTCCACATTTCCTTCTCTAATTATCCACTGTTCCCTATTTATTATTGCTTCATTTCCTGCCTTGAGGCCTTCTAAAAATACTAAGAATGATAAATTAAACAATACATTTTGGCACCAAGTTAACCAGTGGGGAGGGTTATAATTTAATGGGTTGTCTTCTGAATTAATTATTTCTGAATTATTTAATTGCAGCTTCTAAACAAAATTTCTTGCTGAAAGTGTGACACCGAAAGCCAAAGTATCTTTCTGTAGTCTCTAGCAAAAGGAAAAGCAGAACATTAAAAACATACATGTTCAAACTAAATTCACAACATGTCTCTATGTAGATCAATATAGGCTTTCCATTTGCATTTATATTTATATTTTTGCTAATGAACAGTGTCTCCTCCCAAGAGCCATAATAGTATTTTTCAGGGTAATCTCACAAGAGTCATCACTAGGCAAATGACGCTCTGTAGTTAATGTCTTTTTTTCCCATCTTTATTTTTGAAGTAAAAATAGTCATTGGCTTTTATATGATATCCTTACACTTTTCATTCAAAATCAATTTTAAATAAAGCTCTGATTTTCTTTTTAATGTTACAACTCCCTGTTCACTCTGTTCTTTTCCAGCTTTACTATTCAGTGCTGTTATAACTTACTGTTCTTAGTTTCTAAAATAAATATTTTAATTATTTGGAGGAAAACAACATTTGGAGGAATGCTAAGGAGACCGTGGCATTTGTGTGCTTTGTCTAACCAGGTTCATATGGATTAACCCATACAAAAATTTTGCTGAGATACAGCACAGCAAATCTGTCAGTATCTGGACACATACTCTAGACATGCTTTTCTGTATTAATACTGAAAATTCTTACTACAGAAATGATTAAACATACTATGCAGCTTGTCGCTTCTCTGGGATTGACAAAAGGAAGAGAAAATCAGGTCATGTGAGCCATTTAGTATGATGCCCTACATTTTGCAGGATGATGTTCTTTCCTGAATAAAGGAAGATCATATAATAGTTGCATTTATTAGGCATGTGGAAATCTGACTTTTATTCCTCATCCTACTAATTAATGTCTCTGATTCAGAATAAAATTTTCAACACCATTGTGTTTTTCAGTTTTCATGGTTTTATACTTTTATTTCAGATTGTTTTTTTCCTGCTATTTTTTGTGCTATGGCTGTGAGGTGCCAGATCAATACTCTATTATTTATCATCCTAACAAAAACTGATGCAGAGGAGGAAAGGAAAACATGTCCCGGTCACCCAGAATTTCCAGATCATTGTAGTGCAAATGCACTGGCTCCTGAGTAACCAAAACAGATAGGGATATACTCAAAGAAAGCATGTCCTGCTGTCACTATGTAAATAGAAATTTACTGCAACTTTTGTTGACATAATTTTTAACATAAGTTACATAGGGTGGTTCCTTCAAACCCATCATATAATTAATTGTGTTTTCCCAAATTATCCTTGAGGCCTATCAGCAGACTCATTCAGGTTCATTTTGAGATATTAACTATCTTTGAATTAAGAAGGTCAAGTTTATGTAGCACGTTCAATAAGGGATAGAACAAAAAAAGCCCAACAAAAGTGTGTGACGATATATGAGCTAAAATTTGGCCTCTTACTATTTTATTTGTGTTCCCACCACTCCCAGACCTATATATGTTCCCTTTCAATCTACCAGAATACTCACTCCTAATATATATGTGGATTTTCTAGATGCTCCAACCACTCTTTCATGTACTGCAGCAGAAGTGCATAAATCCTCTGACCCAGCTTTTGTCATATAATATGTCACTTTTCTAGCTCAAGCCTAAGCCATGAGTGCTGGTGTCTGTAGTAGCTCTCTTCCTTGCCTAGGAAGAAGATGGTGATGATAAAGAGACATGAACTGGACTTGCCTGGATGATCCCAAGCTTTAAGGACAGACAGTGAATTAAAGTGTTGGAAACTGTAGTAGCCTGGAAAATTTCCATGTAGTATCTTAAGTGAGGTGAGAGCCTATGGGCCAGAGTTCTCTTTACTCTTGGTCTCACAGTTCTGCTCCAGTCTACTCTGAATTTCAGTCTGAATCCCTTAGAGGAATGTTAGCCTGAGAAAGCTGGACAAAAGCCTAACAACTCTCTGCCACTAGAAAAAATATAATATTTGTGCTGCTACCAGGGACGAACCAGGGACAAATCCTCATCGTTGCACAATGTCATTGAGTCTCAATGGAAAGTGTGATAGATTGCAGAGTTGTTTATGGTACAAGGACTAAATGTTGCATATTTTCTGTCTAGGCAGCAGTGAAGAAGGCTAGATATTTTCATTGCCTTAGTTTCTGATTTTTAGATCAAGAGAAAATTAACTGTGGACAACTGTCAATGTCCTGTTGGAAGAACTTTCTGGAGGATAGAACAACAGGAGCAGTAAAGAGCATACAGAAAATTGTGATCATTTGGCACATGATGAGGTCAGGAAACTCCTGAGTAGAGTGTACTTTCTTGCATTGAGGAAGACCGAGCCTTAGAAATGACGGAAAGAAGGAAATGATCCAAAGTACCCACAGATGACTGACTCTTTCTGATATTCACAAATTCATAGACTGAAAAGGAGGGGTGAGCTTATTTTTATTTAATTTGACTCATAAAGACACCCACAGTTTTCTCTGTTTAAAGAATTGTTTTGTTCTGATATCTTTCTGTTTCAAGCATACCATTGTTCTAAAGCCTGGAAGCAAATGGGAAAATTGGCTTGCTGGAACAACTTAATAAAATAAGCATTTTACTCGTGTTTCTCTGATCTCTATGAGCCACTTAGAGGCAATGGGTTGATGAGTATCTTTTGTTGTTAAGCTTGATCATCCAGCACATAATTAGTGATAAAGTTGCTCTAAATTGCAGATCTTCCAAGTCCAGCTGATTAAATGTAGACATAATGGCCTCAGCCTCTTTAATAAGCCTCTTTAATACATCTTCCTTAACTCAAAGTCTGGAAGCTGTTAATCATATCTATATTATGTGTAGGTGATTTAGCTTTCCTTTAGTCATCTATTTATAAATACTTGGCACATATCGGGCAATGAAATAGCTTGTTTGATGAAAGCATGCAGTCATATATACTTACAGTGTGATGCAATCTTGACTGCAGCCAATAAAAGTATCTCATTTTCTGGAGGCCAATAAAATTTATCTAAAACAATCGGTTTACAAGATTTATACTGGAAAGGTTAATATGTTAATCAGTTGAGAACATAAAGAAGGAAAAAAATGTTTTAAACAATAACAGCAAAAAAAATTTAGAAGAGTTTTAATTCTTGATATATTATTATTTCATCCTTTTGTATTAGGCAGAACTGTGGAAACAATGTTACACAGCATATTTATTCATTTACTAATAATTTGGGTAAACACATATGCACAAAGATATGTTTCTTAGATCCTGTTTCATATCTGAAAATAATGAACATAAAAATTCTCGAGCGTTCAATAGGTTATACAAAGTCCAAAATGGCCATGTAATTCTTGAACATGAAAACGTAGTTTGGCTTTAAGTAGCAGCACAGAAGATTTACCATGTGGCATTTACAGATAGCTGTGACCGAGCAGTTCAGTTAATTTTGAAAAGATATAATTGTCTTAAGTTAATTTTTTTGAAATATTATCCACAAAAATATTGGGTTCTTTCTATTTATTTTACAAATATCATAAGCTATTTTTGTCAAGTATCTATCATTTAATATTAAAATAATTTATAGTTCATATATACAAAGAATATTTTCACAGTATTTTATTTACTTTTAAGAAGCTTTGTATCTGTGTACAAAATCACTTACTGTTTCTTCAATCAAAACCATACTGTTCCTGATTAATTCTCTAAAATTTTCAAGCTATGTTTTGATGCAGTATTTTTCATACCGATTTAGGAGAGTGCAAGTACTATTTATTTGCTTTAGCTAATGTCCTAAGCTGGCAAACGGGCTAACGCTACTAAAACATATATGTGGGTTTTTTCTTTAATTGAAAAGAATGATAAAGAATTGCCATTCATAGCTGAGTTTTGAAATAAAGATTAGAGTGATTCTAGTAGTAGATATAATCAGTATTCACAAACCAAATATTTCTTACAGTTTGCACATCATTTTACCACTAGCTCTTTAAGCATAAGTTTGTTCTTTTTTCTTTAATTTCATTGCAAGATTCATGAGCTGAAGCCTGCTACATTTTCTGTTCTATTTTTGCATTTTTCATTATCCCACTGTCATGTGTCTGACATCCTCATGCAAATGTACAGTGACCTGTTCTATTCACAGTCATTCAGAGATAAGTACCGTCATTATTTAGGGGTGAATGCAAAAACTGAAGTAGCATTTGTAGTCTCAATGTGGATTTTTCAGTGGAAACACCACAATAACATATACTTTTGCTCTCTGTTGAGCTTCTTATTCCTCTTATACAAAATTGGTATTAAAGTTCTTTGATAATTTAAAATCTCTCTATGTTCAAGTCCTTGTATAAATATTAAAAACATTTTCAGGAATTAGGTAAATTTGTAATTTTTTTTGTGTACTGATAAAAGGTAAATCATCTGGACATTTTTTTCAGAACACATAATCTAATCAGTTTTGAGTTAAGTATCATATGCAGAAAACTAGAAACTTACAGACACATGTTAGCTAATCTTTCAGAGCCAGATCTTGACACCTTTTCTGTCATGACAAAGCTAAAGAAGAATTCTTATGATAATGGCTGTTATTCCTGAAATGCAAAAGCTATGCACTTAAAAATGGTGCCATCCACATATTTACTCGAGAACTCCTGAGCAAGACCCCAACAAAGTGCAAGTATGTAAAGCGATTCTAACAATCTGTGTAGTGAATTCCATGGTCCAGATTGTCCCAAACTTACTGTCTATTTGTAGACCTTAGGCATGAAGTGGAGGACCAAATAAAACACACAAAAAAGGAGCTTGGTTACAAAACAAAAGCTACTGCAGAAAGTTGTAGATATCATGCTCCTCATAGAGAATGCTTATCCCAAACACTTAGATTTCATTGAGTATTTGTGTTAAAAGAAAATACTGTGATGTGTTTTTTCCAAAGAACCCCTGGTACTTTTTTTCTGAATGGAGAATAAGAAAGATGCTATGTCAGGAAACTGACTCAAGATTCCAAATGCTTGGAACTGCTTCTCTTAGAGAATATATTTCCTTTTAGACCAACATGTGAGACAGGAGACCAGGACTGAATTTGGTTTCTATTTGCACTTTCAGGCTTATAACAAAACTTCCATCAGTGCTAGGACCACCACTCTGACCAAGGTATTAGGAGGCCCTGAATTTTCTTAAAGCTTAGGGAAGATGGGTTTCTCACAGTACTGCACATGCAGCTCAGATTGACAGCAGGCAACCTTATCCAAACCCTGAACCTAGAGCTGAAGAGCTAGCTGGTACAGTACAAGTAATACTGAATATCTATCAGACGAACTAGCCTATTTTGGCTCTTTCATTATTATTGAAAATCTTAACAGTGTTCTGATCTGCAGGCTGCCCAAGAGACACCTCTTTTATATCTTAACTTGTACCAGGATTAACCCTATGTTATTTTCTTCATTCCTAGCACTGTGACATGTACGGCAATGGAGTTATAAGGAAAAAGCAAAGTTAAATTGTTTCTTTGCCCTCCTTTCTGCCATAAGGACCTTGGGAAGTCATATCTGGTCTCTGAAGTTTAATTTCTTCATCAGTAAATTGGAATGAGTTCCAGTTCTTCTTTGGCAAAGACTTTTTTGTTCCCTGGCTGAAAAAGAAGCAACAGACACTAATTAGGTATTATGGAAATATTAAAGTGTTTAATAGCAAGTACTCCTACGTGTACTAGACAGACAGATAGTTCTCTTGTACTTTATTGTAAAAAAGATATAGTGTTATGATTTCTAGAATCACCAAGTAAATCTGTTATTGACATGTTTCTAACTTTATTGTATGATTTGAAAGCATCTTTTTTATTTAGTGTTGTTACCCTGAGGGAGGTAGAGAAAAAAAGCAATAGAGTAAGATTGACTGTAAACCACTGAGGACTCTCAGAGAGCCAGATCTCTAGCAAGGCTGTTCTATGGGGAAGACCACTGTGGTATTGTTTTATTATCTCTGCTTTCAAGATAACATGCTATGAATACTAATGTTAAGTGGCAACAACGAGCAAGAGACAGGGTGCAGATACACAATAAGCAATAATAAAATGTGCTTGTTAGCTGTTATTTCCATCTCTTACAGAATAACTAAGTCTATAAGCAATTAATTTTGTTAAAACCAGTGTACATGTACATTGTAGTGCATTGATTCAAAATTCTTGAGCTGCTCGTAAACAAGATCATGTTTTTCATTAGGCATGTATAATGTCTTGAAACAAGAAAACCTCACAATTTCTCTTTCAAAGGAAATTTAAGCAACAATGCAGCAAGAATATACTTTGAAAATTGCTAAAAAAAACATGCAAAAAACCCCAGACATTTAAAGTTTCATCATATGTCACATAACCATAGTCATGGTTAGCAGGCTATGTAACAGGATAAGTTATATTTTGTTTTCATTAAAAGTATGCCACAAAACAAAGTATCAAAGGGGAAAAAAAAAAAAGAA
Source organism: Caloenas nicobarica (assembly GCF_036013445.1). Classification (NCBI taxonomy): domain Eukaryota; kingdom Metazoa; phylum Chordata; class Aves; order Columbiformes; family Columbidae; genus Caloenas; species Caloenas nicobarica. The sequence continues at coordinate 180,805,450 of NC_088245.1, forward strand.
AATTAAGTAAATAATCTTCTGTTTTGCTGAAAAGTCATATATTTTATTACTATTATTTAGTATTAAAAGGCTTTAAGAAAAACATGTTACAATAAACATTAGTTTAGGCTGGAAGGTCATCTGGTCTCACCTCCTACTACTATAAGTTCATTCAGGCTGCTCAGGACTTTATATAGCTGAGTTTTTAATATCTCAAAGGATAAAGATTATTCAGTCTTTCTGGAGAACCTTTTCCAGTGTTTGACTGTCCTCACTGTGAATTTATATATACATTTGGAATTGCATAATGGTAGTTTTTGACCATTGCCTCTCAACCTTTCACTTTGCCCTTCTAAGAAAGGTCTGGTACTCTCCTCTCTACAACTGGCAAGAGTTGGCTGAATGTAGCAAGTAGATTGTCTCTTAGCATTCCTTTCTTCATGTTGAAGAAACCCAACTTCTTTAGCCTTTATTTTATGTGTTCCTTGTGTGTCTTCATCATCTTAGCATTCCTCTATTAAGACTTGCTGCAGTCTTTTAATCTTTCTCCTGTGTTGGGGAGCCCCAAATTGAAAACAATACTTCAGGTGCACCCTCAGATGTGCAACGCAGAGGAGAGCAATTGCTTCACTTTGCCTGATGATTACACTCTTCCTAATACAGACTGTAAGTGTTTAGGCTTCACTGAAACAAAGGTTTACTGCTCATTCATTTTCAATTTGTTGACAACTAGGACCACCAGATCCATTCTTGTAAAATACCTCCCCATCCAGTCAGCATCTGCCTACATTATGGCATGGTGCTACTGCATCCCAAGCACTGATTTTCATGTCCGTATTGGCTGAACTTCATGTGGCTTCTGTCAGCCCATTCCTCCAGGTCATAGAAGTCTCTCTGAATGTCAGTGTACTAATTACTCCCTAAATTTTCTTTCTTCTGCAGGCTCACTGATTGTATTCTTTCCCACTGTCTACATCATTGATGAAGATCTCAAACAGGATCAGCCCTAGTATTAATTCCGAAGGAACATAACTCAAAAACATGCTTTTGAACTGTTGAATATGTATGAGCAAGATTTTCATCAGTTCAGTCTTGCCTACCTTGTTCTGCACCTTTCTAGGCCATTTCTCTGTGGTTTTACTACAGGGATATTCGAGGTGAGCCTGCTGCACTTGCCCATTCAGCTAGATAAGTCAGTGTAGAAGACAATCATATTGAATGGGCATGGTTTGCCCTTGGTGAATCCATGCTGGCTGTTTCCAGCTACATTTTTGCTTGGAAATAGCTTCAAAAAGGATTTGCTGCATTTTCTTCATTTTATTCACAGACAGTCTGTATTATCTTGGATTGTCTTTTAGTTTTAGAAGATGGGTCTTTTCTAGTCTACACAGAATTCCTTTGACACCCTTTGAAGATGACAAGAGAGGGACCTTGAAGTGGCATCTGTCAGGTCTCCCAGCACTTTTCAATATCTTTAGTCTATTCCCATTTTTATATTTATACAGTTTGTTAACATGGTCCCTAACTTGATATTTTTCTGCTGTTAAGGTGTACTTCATTTAGTTGGACATGGGAGGCCTGACAATAGACACTGCAAGTACAAACTGACACAAGTAACACTTCTCTGTCATCGGCAAGTCACTTGTCTCATTAATAACAATCCTATGTCATCTTTGGTTTCTGTTCTTGTTGACTTATGAAAGCCTTTCCTGTTGCCTTTCACATCCCTCACTTTCAACTACAATTGAGCTTTAGTTTGCCTAATTGCCATATTCCATCCATGTATCTCATGTAATATTTCTATCTTCCTCCTGGGAGGCAGTCTCTGTTTCCTCCTTCCATATGCCTCCTACCTGCATTTGAGTTAAGTCAGAAGTTTTTATCCATGTTGGCCTTATGCCAAGCCAGTTTGAATTCAGTACTACAGGATGGACCATCCTTGTGCTTTGAGGAGTTTGTCCCTGAGTATAATCAGCTCTCCTGGGTTTTGGATTTTGTTTTGGTTGGTTTGTTTGGGGTTTTTTTTCCCTTTGAGGTAGCATCCAAGGTATTTCTTCTAGGAATTTGCTGAACAAGCAAAAGTCTGATCTTTTAATCCCATGTCTGTATTATGCTTGTTCTCTTCCTCATTTTCCTGAGGATATTTAATTACATCATCACATGGTCCCTGGAGCAAAGGCTGCTGTTGACCAATTACATCACTCTTTTTTATTCACAAGTAGCAGATCTTGCAGATCTGACCTCCCAACTTCTGTCCATACATCATCTGCATCAAAATGTTGTCTTTGATGCACTCCAGAAGTCTCCTGGTTTGCTTGCATTCAACTATGTCACCCTTCCAGCAAATGTTGGGATAACTGAAGTTCTCCATGATAACCTCGTATTGCAACCATGGGATTTTTTCATCAACTGTTTGAACAGGAGGTCAGTATCCAGGGATGGCCAAGACATTCTCCTTGTCTATCTCTCCTCAAAAGAAGTCTCAAGAGCAGCTGATCAGCTTGTCATATGTTACATAGCAAAGTTCCATGTATTTTGTTAACTTCTTGACATAAAGCACAACATCCCTTTGTTTTCTTCTCTGTCTCTTTTTGCAAGATGAATGCATCACAACATGTCACACATTCCACTACCGCATGACTGAATATTTTGGAAGATTTGTAATAACATTAGAACTAATTTTGTTCTTAAATTATCCATCTGCCACAAAATCTGTTTGTCTCCTCTACTCTCCTGTTCTCCAATCAATTGCACTTCCCTTATAATTCTACACTTTCTGGGGACAAGAAATCAGTTTTTATCTCTGAAGATGAATCCAACACAACTTCTTAATGTACTTCCCTGAGAATAATAACATAATTTATGTAATTTGTTCAGATTTGGGAGGGTTTTTTGGACAATTCAAATATGCACATCACAAGAAAAATCTGCCTTAACAACAGAGTGTGCTACAATTCAGAGCTGCCTTTTTGCTACAAGTTGTCAGCAGAATGCATTAGGTTTCCTGTATTCTCGTGTTCAGGCTTACATTTCAACTATTGTTAAAAAAGACTTGCTCATTTTACCTTTAAATTTTATAGAATCATATGAATCACAGAATGATTGAGTTGGAAGGAACCTTAATGATTATCTAGGTCCAAACCCCCTGCCATGGCCAGGGACACCTTCCACTAGACCAGGTTGCTCAAAGCCTCATCCAACCTGTCCCTGAACACTTCCAGGGTTGGGGCATCCACAACTTCTCAAGGCAGCCATTTCCAGTGCTCCAACACTCCCAAGGGGAAAAATTTCTTCCTCATGTCCAGTCTAAATATACCCTCTTCCAGTTTAATGCCATTACCCCTTGTCCTATCACTATATACCCTTGTAAAAAGTTCCTCTCCAGCTTTCTGGTAGGTCTCCTTTAGGTACTGGAAGGCTGCTACAAGGTCTACCCAGAGCCATCTCTTCTCCAGGCTGAATAACCCCAACTCACTCAATGCGTCTTCACAGGAGAGATGCTTCATCCCTTTGATTATCTTTGTGGCCCTTCTCTGGATCTGCTCCAACAGATCCATGGCCATCTCATGTCAGGGGCCCCAGAATTAAACGCAGTACTCCAGGTGGGGTGTCACCAGAGCAGAGTGGCAGAACCACCTCCCTTGACATGCTGGTCATGCTCCTTTTAATGCAGTCCAGGATATGGTTGGCCTTCTAAGCTGCAAACACACATTGCCAGATCCTGTTGAGCTTCTCATCAACCAGCACCAAGTCTCCTCCACAGGGCTGCTCGAAATCCAATAGATGGTTCAGAGAAGGGCAAGAAAGCTGGTGAAGGGTCTAGAGAAGTCTTATGAGGAGCAGCTGAGGGAACTGGGGTTGTTTAGCCTGGAGAAAAGGAGGCTGAGGGGAGATCTTATCACTCTCTATAACTACCTGAAAGGAGGCTGTAGCATGAGGGCTGTTGGTCTCTTCTCTCAAGTAGCAAGAGATAGGATGAGAGGAAATGGCCTCAAGTTGTTCCAGGGGATGTTCAGATTGGATATTAGGAAAAAAGTTATTCACAGAAAGGGTTATCAGGCATTGGAAGATGTTTCCCGGGGAAGTGGTTGAGTCACCATCCCTGGAGGTATTTGAAAGATGTGTAGATGAAGTTCTTAGGGACATCATTTAGAGGTGGACTTGGCAGTGTTAGGCAAATAGTTGGACTTGATGATCTTAAAGTTCTTTTCCAGCCTAAATGATTCTATGATTCTGTGATTCTATGATTTTCTGTGCAGCCTGTATTTGTGGTTGGTGTTGCCCCAATCCATATGGAGGACCTTGCACTCAGCCTTGCTGAACATCATGAGGCTTGTATGGACCCACCTCTCAAGCCTGTCATGGTCGCTCTGGATGATCTCCCTTCCCTCCAGCATACCAACTGCACCACACAGCTTGGTGTCATTGACAAATTCACTAAGCACTTGATTCCACAGTCCATGTCTTCAAAAAACTTTTGAACAACACTGGTCCCAACAGCAACCCCTGAGGAACACCACTCACCACTAGTCTCCACTTGGACATCAAACTGTAGACCACAACTCTTTGAGTGTGACCATCCAGCCAATTTCTTTTCCACCAAGTAATTCATTCATCAAATCCATGTCTCTCCAATTTAGAGATAAAGATGTTATGCAGGACAGTGTCAAATGCTTTGCACAAGCCCAAGTAGATGATGTCATTTGCTCTTCCCTCATCTACCAATGTTGTAATCCCACAACAATGTTGTGCCTCAACATAGTTTCAAGGCGGATCTGCTCCCCGGTTTTTCCAGGCATAGAGGTGAGGGTGACTGGCTTGTAGTTCCCCAGGTCTTCCTCTTTTTCCTTTTTAAAAATGGGGTTTATGTTTCCCTTTTCCAGTCAATGGGAACTTCACCAGACTTCCATGACTTCTCAAATATGATGGATAGTAATTTAACAACTTCATCCACTAGTTCCCTCAGGAGCTGCAGATACGTCTCATCAGGTCCCATGGACTTGAGCACCTTCATGTTCCTTAGATGGTTTTGAACCTGATTTTCTCCTACAGTGAGTGGTTCTTCATTCTCCCAGTCCCTGCCTTTGCCTTCTACGACTTGGGTAGTGTGACTAGAAGCAAAAATGCCATTGAGTACCTCAGCCTTTTCCATATCCCAGGTAAGCAGGTCTCTGTTTCTTTCCAGAGAGGGTGTACAGAGTCTTCTGTTTATGACCGATGTATCTATATAAGCTTCTCCTGTTGCCCTTGACATCCCTGGCCAGATTTAATTCTATCAGGGCTTTAGGTTTTCTAACCTGATGCCTGGCTGCTTGGACAATTTTTCTGTATTCCTTCCAAGCTTCCTGTCCTTGCTTCCACCCTCTGTAGGTTTCCTTTTTGAGTTTGAGTTTGTCCAGGAACCCCTTTTTCATCCATGTAGGTCTCTAAGCGTTTTTGCCCAACTTTTTTGTTGGGTTGCATTACACCTGAGCTTGGGGGACGTGATCCTTGAATATTAACTGTCCCTCTTCCCTACAGGGCTTTGTCCCATAGTACTCTACCAAACATATCCCTGAAGAGGCAAAGTCTGCTCTCCTGAAGTCCAGGATAGTGAGGTGGCTGTGTGCCCTCCTTGCTGCCCTAAGGATTGTCACTACAGTCAAGGCTGCTTTTGAGCTTCACACACCCCACCAGCCCCTCCTTGTTAGTGAGAACAAGGTCCAGCATAACACCTCTACTTGTTTGGTCAGCTGTCACCCGGAGAATGAAGTTATCACCAACGCACTCCAGGAACCTCCTGTATTGCTTATGGCCTACTGTGTTGTCCTTCCAATAGATATCAGAGTGGTTCAAGGAGTCCATGAGGAGCAGGGCTTGCGAATGCAAGGTTGCTCCTATCTGTTTATGGAGAGTCTCATCCACTCTGTCTTCCTGGTCAGGTGGCCTGAAGCAGATCCTCACTACAATGTCACCAGCCCTCTCTTTAATCCTGACCCGTACACTCTCAGTCAGCTCTTCATCCAGCTGCAAGCGGAGCTCCATGCTCCTATGTCGTTGACATAGAGGGTGACACCCCCTCCTCATCTACCCTAGCTATCCTTCCTAAAGAGCCTGTATCCTTCCATTCCAACACATAAGATCTATCCCACTATGTCTCGGTGATGCCAGTAACATCATAGCCCTGCAAGCGTATGCATGTCTCTGACTCCTTGTTTATTTCCCATGCTACGAGTGTTTGCATAGAGGCATTTATGTTGGGCCCCCAGTTAATCTGACTTACTGGCTTGTGCGGCTGGAATTCCTTTGTCCTGCTCTTCAGGGGCTCTGCTGCTGACCTGTGACCCTTCTCCAGGCCCTGGGCATCTACTGCTGGCACTGGCATAAAACTGGCACGAGTAGGATGGATTGAGGTTTGCCTCCCCTGTCAGCTTTAGTTTAAAGCCCTCTTCACCATCTTGGCAAGCTGGTGACCAAAGATGCTCTTCCTCTTCTCTGACAGACGGACCTCATCAGCCTCCAGTAGACCAGGTTCCTCAAAGCAAGTCCCATGGTATTCCCAAGTAGCCAAACCCCTGGTTGTGGCTTGAGTCCTGTAACCATTTATTGATGCACCAAATTTGACAGATTTGTGCATAAAGTGAGCAATTAGCTATAACTCCATGACTTCATGCCCACAAATGTATTTTGTGTTTATTATTTGAGAGAATATTAATGTGAAAATACTTGCCTCCTCCACCCCAAAGTCTGTGAAAGCTTCAAAACTGAAGCCCCTTTGAGAAAATGTCTATTTCTTGACCAGAATTAGAATATCAACACTGTTAATTGCTGTAATGACCTCTACATATTTCTGGTACATCCAGCTTGCACTTTCCAAAGCCATTTCACAATGTGATTCGGGAGTAAACATGGCTAGGGGACCATTTCCAATCAACAGTTTAGATGTGATCTACATGTTTTAGAGACTGAAAAGAGTTTAAAAGTATCAACACAGTCTAGTCTGTGCCAGTTCACCTCAGGTACAGATAATGGCCATGTACACATTTGCTTTACTAATAGACACACGTATAGTAGATGGTTCATTATTATTTATCACCCATATGGAGTCTTAATTTCAAAAATATTTTATTATCTATTGTGCAAAGTCTAAAGAATAGATATTTTATAAATACAGTGTAGGAATTCAGTTAATAATCATGTGAGGGGAGTTAGTTGTAAGTAGGGAAACAACATAAATACAAATAAATCATGATGGCACAGCAGATGAATTAATTTTCATCAGAACTTTTCTGTCACATTGATTTACAAGGTTTCTTCTTTTAGCTTTAGGTTTAGGAACATCTTATTTTTAGTCAGCTTGGAACTGTAACTTTGTTTTGAGAATTAATTGCAGCTATTTTGTAAAACTGCATTTTAAAATTACATGTCTTATCATGTAGAGTACTGATTGGTGTGGTGGAGGGGTATTACTGCCCTGATGTTAGCTCTCATTGAAAGATGACTGACTGGATTTAGGATACACTTCAGCTTTTCGGATCACAGATTTCATCCAAGTCATTACGTATTTTCCTTTTGTCAAATTCAATGCTTCCATTCCATTTAGAAAACTGTACAGGCTGCCATACTTTATAAATTTAATATATTCACAATCTATCATTTCCTTAAATTAAAAATGCTTTAAGTTAGACTGGTGGTTAACATGACTGAAACATGACTGAAATGAATTGAAAAAACCAGGACTGGTTTGCTATGCTTTTATTTTAGTTAGAGACCTGCTAAAGTGGGTACTAGGGAGGTGTCCACAAATGAGTGAAGTCTTAGCATCTCTGTTCCAAGATATATGGACATGAAACATTGGTGTGACATTGTACCTACCTAAAACAGTACACTTCTTATTTTGCTTCTCATCTCTACTCAACACTCAAGCTGTTTTTTACTTTCTGTATCTGTTATATCCTATGGCTAGATTGAGAATCCTTTAGTATGTAGCTACATTGTTTGGCTCACTGGAGGGACAATATCAATTTTCCTTTTATTTCCTTATCCTCTTTTCCCATTCCCCTCCAGTCTTAAGGTAGAGGTAAAACAAATGTGGGGTTTTTTCTATATTCATGAGTTGTGTGATGCAAATAAGCACTGTGGGGTTATAGAGTCTGCTTACATTTCCTTAAAATGATGGAGTTGATAGATAGATCACACTCTGAAAAATAAACGTTCATATTCTGACCTACCTTGACTTGGACACCTAACAGTTCAATGTCCAACAGGTTCCTGTCATGTTGTTTTTACACTCAGTAAGACACAATTAGCCACCTCCAGGAGGTAACTCATGTTAATATGGGCAATAAAAATGATATTAATTGCCGTCTGGAGGTGCCTATTTTTTCTGTTAGGACACAAAAGAAGACTTAAGATGACTATACTACTTTTGTCTACCTTTTAGACATTCGAAATAAGGTGAAATTAATTTTACCCTATGTCTAACAGCTGGTAAATTTGTCTTACATGTGATAAGGATTACATTTATACAAATTATATAAATTATATATTCACATAATAACTTTTTTTTCCTTGAAACGCAATACCTGAACAACAGCTTTAGATTGAAACTCTTGGTTTTATTTTCAGAACAAGTTTGGAAGTCAGATTTTCTGACAAAAATGCAATCCATGTAAGTTCATAGTATAGAGAGTAATCTTGTGTGTTGTGGGTTTTTTGTTTGTTGGTTTATTGGGTTTTTTGTTTTGTTTTTTTCTTCCTAAGAGGATGAAATTTTAATCCAGACTCTTGACTCCTTTAAAAATCTGTGTTTGGTAACATTATTATTATTTTTTATAAAATTTTTTGATTTTGCTTAATTACAGCAGGTTAAAATAGGTAAAGGTCTCCAGTGTAAACCCTGTTAAACTACTCTTTACAACCAGTTGGGCACCTAGTGCATACAAAATACCAGCAGATTCTATCATGACTACTACTACTATCTGTGACATTTTTGCTGAGCAAGTACCTGACTGCCAGATGGGGAAGGAGGAGAACTGATAGTGATGTGGAAGGTACAGTACTAGCCATATCAGCTTGCCAAATGGGTCATCTCAGGGTAGAAGAGAAAGATAAAAATCAAAGAGGTGGATAACACTATCTTATTAATCAGTGGCTTGCAGGAAAAAGATCCGGGAGGAAATCCATGCTTCTTGAACAAAAGAATAGGTTTAAAAAAAGAATATAGGCTACTGAAACAGGATTTAATTGGAGTTTGATACAATACCATTTATAATTGCATAAATATGCATGTGTAAGCATTTATATGCATTTAAAATGTATGCGTTAAGCAATTCAGAGCAGATTTAACACAAGTTTACATAATTAGGTTCTATGCAGACTAGTGGTAATGTGGATATCTATCTTTGATAGAAAAGTTGGATAGGTTTAAAATCTATCAAGAAGACTCATTTGGTGGTGTATCATGAATGATATTTGTTGACTAAAACCTCATACTCCTATTCGTTTTAAGCATAAAACTGAAGACTTTATCAAACCCTGCCTGTGATGTCCCATATTCTCACCCTCCCTGCCCCCTAATACTACCCTAAGCCACTTGGGTGCCCTGCAGTTACCTTTTTCATACCAGATCTGGAGCTTCTCCTAATTAATTGTTTATGGTCTATGCACACATGCAAAAATAAGCATTGAAACATCATCTCGTATATTTTGAATGAGTGTCTGTATGTTGTGAGACAGAGAAAATGGAAATATCACAACAATTACAGCAGTTTTTTGTCAGAAAATCTGTTTACGGGTATCTAATCCTGGCAGAGGTTTTGTAAACTTCTATTGGAGAAGAAGAGGTGAACACTTAAAATCTAATATCTTAAACTTCGACATCCATATTGGCAAAAAACATCATGCAAATATCTAAAATTCTTTCTTTACATTAACTTTGCAAAACACACATAAATGTCTCTAGCTGCTCTGAGAAACACAGCAAAATATCTGGATAAATATACAACCAACTTATGTAGTACTTTTATGTGATTATTTTTTCCAAAGGATATTTTAGTATATGTTGAGTCTATCCAAGAGGCTAATACTTTATAGCAGTGCAGCAAAAAGTGTATTTTTCATATCTTAAATGTGAGTGTCGTGGTTTGATCATGGGGAGACAATCAAAAACCGCGGCAGATGTATTTTTCCTTAACCCTCTTCCCCCCTCCCGTTTTCCGCCCCCCCTCTCCTCCCCCTTTTTCACTAAGGACTGGCGATTTTGAGAGGAAAGGAAAAGAAGAACAGAGAGAAGAAAGCTGGAAAATTTGAAAACGTTTTACTAACGCTACTAAATAAACACAGAGAAAAATAAAGCAGAACAAATATTATAGAACCAGTCTTGCAATTCCCAGCAGCTGCTTCGGCAGGATCCTTCAGCCAGCCAGAACTAGATTCAGTTTGTCACGAGGCCTCAGCTTGCAGGGACAGCCACGAGGCCTCGGCTTGCAAGGACAGCAGAAAAACACAGAGACGAAGCAAAGGAGCAGGAGACCCAGCAGAAGAGAGAGAGAGAGCCCTTCGGGTCCACCTTTTAAATCCAGGAAGTCGTGAATGGGATGGAATGCTCCCATTGGTCAATTTGTGGTCACCTGACTCAGACCACCTCCTCTTGTTGCCCCCCACTCAATGACCCAGGACAGTGAGAAAACTGTTAACACTGTAAGAAGTGGTTTGTTAGTGAAAAGCTAGCATCCACTCCCTTACAAAAAGGGCCTTAAACCTCAACACTTTTCAGGAACATTCAGACTTAGAATCAGGAAAATGAGCTTTATTATTCTTACTCACACAGTCTGTGACCTGAAAGGATGTTTTTCTTTGTTTTTAACAACCTGAAGAATACAGTCTGTCTTTCAGTTCATGCCTCCACCTGAATTTGTCACTTCACTCTTCACCTGTATGTCTACTGGTAGTGCTTCAGATTAGAAGAGCAAAAATGAAGAGAACACCAGAAATCCTTTAGCTGGAGGTGTCACAGTATGATAACCATACGAAAAAATATCATGGATTTCATATTGACATACCTTTCCTTTCACTTCATCACATTTTTTACAAGAAGTTTCACACTGAGAAGATCCAACAATGTATATCAGAGGTTCAGAGAGATGATTTTACCTCGGGAGTTTGCAATGTCATTAAGATATATAGACACATACAGTTCTGTGCATTATAATTTATAATCTAGCTAGGAAAACCTGTTATAATGAAATCACTTGTGATTATAAAGGTAACGTTCATCTATATTTTTGACACTGCACTCTTAACTTATGGATTTTCAGATGTCTGGTGAATCACTATTCATTAACAAGTGCATAAACTTTCTGTCAAATCAGTGGAGAGGATGTTCCATGTGTGAGCGTTTTACTTAGTGTTTCTTCTTTGGATTCATGGTCACAAATCTTGATGATGAGTTTCACACTTAAGAACAATGGCTTGTTCCTGGGACAAAAGCTTGAACTTCATTTCGGAAAAAAAAAAAAGAAGTATATTAACCTTCAGATACAATCACACTTCCTGTCTGTCCAGTCCAGTAAGCTTTGTATTTTTTAAAGAAAATGAATTAGCTTCCATTTTGGACAGGGAGAGACTTCCTTTTATTTTCCCCCAAGTAGCTCAGTACAAAAATGATTTGGGTACAACTCCCTGCTATTAATCAGGCACCTGAGAACATATTAAATAAGGTATAGTTTTTTTAGCCATTAGTTTACTGGAAAAAAGTGCTGCAGCCAGCATTCATCCTTAACTTTCCTGCAAGAGCAGGTTTGGCAGCTGTTCCACAGAAGCTCTCACAAAATGAGGCTCCTGGATGGGACACTGTGGAACACTTGTAGTCTGCTGTAGGATTTAGGCATAGGATGACTAAACACTGGGATTCAGATGCTTTTCATGTCCAATGTTAAACATTAAAAATGTCTTAACTAACACTGAATAATTTAAACAGGTTTTGTAGTCTTAAAGATATTCTGAATATCTCTAGGCTGTTGTAGGTTGATGCGGTGGGTCGATTTTGGCTGGTTGCCAGTCACCCACCCAGCTGGTCTCTCACTGCCCCCCTTCATCAGGACAGGAGAAGAAAACAAAATGAAAAAGCTCATGGATTGAGACAAAGGTTGTTTAATAAGAAAAGTAAAAGCTGTGTGCAGAAGCAAAGCAAAAAGGATTTTTTTCGCTACTTCCCATTGTGTATTAAGTTAGTACTGAAAAAGAGGAATGAGAACCAACATCAAATCCAGCACTATATGAGGAGCAGAAACTTGTCACAGACTAAGCACAGGATCCAAGGCCAGAAATGGGAACTGGAAGCAGAGTACTTGCTGCATAGTCAGGTATGGAAGAAAAGGGACCAGTTTATGCACTAATATGAAACTGAAAGTACCTTGAAAAACCTCCTGCTCCACCTAGGACTGGGTTAAAATACCTGCTGAGTCACTTTCTTGGTCCTTTCACTGTGGACATAAGATTTGCATGCTGGTATTATTATTAGCTGCCTTGTTTTGAACAATTTTGTCATCTACAGCTACTGAAGTTAATGGGACTGTTTATATGCCCTAAAGCATAACTGTGCTGAATCAGTGTCTTAAATGATAAATTGTATTGATTAAGTGAGAAGTGATGACATACATCATTGCAGAGGAATTTCTCATGATCGTTCTCCCAGTGCAAACTGTCATCTCCAAATGTTATAGTCATATCTGTTCACTAAAAGAGCCTTGACAGTTTCCCTGGAATTGCTTACCATCAATTATTTGCTGAAATTATGATAGAAAAATGATGCTTATTTCTCTCTAAAACAGAAGCTTATGCTTATACAAATGCTTCCCCTTAAAAATCAGTTTTCCCAAGGAGAATCGTGGAATCCACGAAGGTTTGTCATAAAACTAATAATCAATGAAACTTATACCCATAAAATCCACCAAGGATTGTGATAAGGAAATAAGACATTCCCACTTACTTGGCATCAGAAGAAGTTTAGGGGAGGAAGCCTAAAGCAATGTGTTTTCCACTGGGAAGAGGTAGATGTTAGAGATTAAGGGAAAGGCTAATATTTACCATTTCACAAATTAACACCTACACGGTACGTTTAATGTAAGACAGTTTATTTGTGGATTTTTTTTTTCTTTAACCCCCTAGCATTGTAGTTTGGAAAGTTTAATCCTCATTTCTCACCAGCTGACAAGATGGAGTGAAAAACTAAGCACAATGGCAATAGTTGCTGAAAAAGATGATACAGCTAATACAGCTAAAAATGTGATGTATTGATATACTGCCTGGGATTCCAGACAATGTGTTGCTTTCTTTTCTTTCTCTGGGCTGAGAGAACCATTAGGTTCTTCCCATGAACGGTTAAAAAATGTGATGTGTAACGTATAGAGGTCAGCAAATTTTGTTAAGCTGGCAATATAAATACACAAAATAATTCAGTCAGATCCTTTCCAAAACCTGGAATGTAAACATTTAAATTGGTAATCATAGATTTTTTTCAGGGGAAAAAGGAAAGAAGAAAAAACTAAGCACAAGCTTTCTTGAAATTATCAATGTTAAGTTTATTTTTCTGAACTGTAAACTAGCATGTTGCTTTTTAAAATTTATTCAGCTGTGTATTTCTTAGAAAATATTGATTGTATGATAGCATTTTCAGAACATATTGACCATGTATATTCAAATTGAGACAGATTCTTATAACCTTACAATGAAGTCAGAGATTATATAACCTATATCCATGATATCAACTGTATACAAAAAAAGCCAAAGAACTATGTAAATTAGCATATATGTTTAATTCTTTTCCTCCACAACATTGAAATTAATGTATGGGTTTCCCAATTATAATGATGAGCAACCTATCTCCCAGTAGCACTGTCATCTGGAGTAAAATGTTTAAAATCCAATACAAGCTCTGGATTTTTTTTTAATTAATATACTTTTTTTTTTAATCCTATATGATTTTATAGAAAAAGTAATCCATTTTGATATTTGGTATGAGAACAGATAATATTTAGTTATTTTCCTTGCTCATATATGTCCCTTTTTTCATCTTTTATTTAAACAACTATCCTGGAATGAACACTTCATTTTGACACAAGACACAGGTCTTGCTAAAAATTGAAAATTTTCTTCAAGCTAAATCTGGAATGTAGAAATCCTACCCACTTAAAGTAAGAATAGCTATGGGCCCGCCTCCCCAGCTTTCAGATATAAAAAAATGTTATTTTACTGATTGTTCCACCACCAATTTCTTCAAATTATAATTCTGCTCTCTTACCTTTCATAAATACTAATTCACAACAAGCAACAGAAAACAAAACAAAAATAACCCTAATAGACTAATCAAACTATTTATCGCAAAGCTTAAGGTGGAGGGAAGATGAGAGAGGATCATGTCTACAAAATAAAATCTTCAAGTCTTGCAGTCAAAAAATTTATTGATTTATTATTTAAAAAGATGCTATAGAATCGGAAAAATGCAAGACACTTTTAGTCAAATACATATTTTAATGGACTTCTTTAAACTTATAAAGCATATAAACATCAAGCAATCTTTCTGCTGGCAAGCTATTTCACTCCCCTGCTAGCTGTTGTCCCTCCATTATCTCTATCACCCATCTCTTTGTCAAAAAAAGCTTGACAAAAATTGTTGAGCCAAGGGCCACACAGGTGAGCAAGGGACCGGAGCATCTGGCATACAAGGAGAGGTTGAAGGAGTGGGAACTGTTTAGCCTGGAGAAGGCCCAGAGTGATCTTATTAATGTGTATAAATACCTGCTGGCAGCAGTAAAGAAGATGGAGCCAGGCTCTTCTCATTGTCCATTGATGGGACAAGAGGCAATGTGACACAAATTAAAATAATGAAATTCTATTTGAATGTAAGAGGACAACATTGTGGGGTTTTTTTGTTTGTTTTCATTTCTTTTGTTTGTTTTGTTGTTGTTTTTATTTGGTTTTGTTTGTTTGCTTTGTTTCATTTTTGCTTGTTTGTTTTGTTTGTTTTTACTGTGGAAGAGGTTTTCCACAGAGGCTGTGTGGTCTCCATTGTTGAAGATATTGAAAAACAGACTGCTGTAGCTGACCCTGCTTTCAGAAGTGGCTTTGACTAGACAGTCTGCAGAAGTGCCTCCCAGCCTCAGCGACTGTGATTCTATGATTCTGTTATTTGGCAAATCTTGCACACAAAACTGCTTGTCCAATTCAGAACCTCTTATTCTGTTTATTTGTTTGTTTGATTGCTTGTTGCAAACATTTAGAAGACAGATTTTGCTCTGTACAAACATCTCAGAAAGAGTTTTAATTAATAGAAGTAGAGAGACTGATGTGCAAATGAGTGTTCTTGTGTTTGATTACACATTCTTGAGTGCAATTATAGGGATTCACTTCAAAAGTGCTATCATACCCCTCCGTAATGTATATTTATGTCCACTGTCAAAACTCCTATTTCAAACCTCTGAGCAGATCTAGTCAATTCAAATCTAAAAGAAAATAGCTTACTAGAAAAATGTTTCCTTTCTTTCTCCCTACATATGAAGCCCATCATCATTACCAGAATCCAATCCTTAAACCTATAACTGTATCAGTTATACAACAAACTATAGTCTAGTCATGTACACTGACAGCTTGCCATCAGTTTAAAATGTCACTTTTCACACTGGCTGTTGCCTACCATCAGACAGAGGTGACCTTTCTTTATCACTATGAGTGAACGTCCCTTAATTCATTTCTTTGTCTCACAAGTCCAAAAGGAGATGGGAACTGAACACCAATAAAACTTTTCCAGAGCAACAGTTCTTGACTAAATCCCAATTTAAATTAGAATTTGACATGAAAAGAAGCAGAACTGATATCCAGTCCACCTAACATAGACACCTAAATAGTGATTGCATTTTGTGCACTCTTTGAACTAGTCTACCTAAAATTGCTGTGTTACATCCCCACATTAAATGAAGGTTACTCATAAATGGGAATGGGCCAGTGTGTTCTGTGGGGGAAAACTTGTAGCCCCATCCCCAATAATGATGGGTTGGGGGAGTTTTTGATGCTTAAAGATTCTTTAGTTTTGGATGTTTCTAAAAAAGATATTTTGTGATTTTTAAAGCCTTTGTACATGTATATTTGAGGTGGGATTCACCTGAGGATTAATAACCAGTACTCAAAGCAGTTGCTTAAGCATCATCAACTAATCAGACGTGATACCTTAGCTTATCTGCACAGACATGGCAGGTAGAATGTCTATGTAGAATGTATAAATAAAAACCTGTGGCATTTTCACCTGTCACAGCTGGGGTCTCAGATATAAACTTCTATGCTATATGCCTGTATTCAGACAACTTCATACATTCCAACTTTGCTCAGATGACTTAGTCTGTAAACTACACTAACTGTAATGGAAACTCAGAAACCCAGCTTATCTGCATTGCAGGTAACTGAATGGGCACCTGAATCCCAGCTCCCTGCGTGTTGTAAATAACATTTGGCAAACAAAATGCACAACATAAGATTTTAGATCACAGAGGCAAGGCAGCACAGTGAGGCATGATCTGAGCACCTTTAGCATGACTAGACCCCTGCAAAAATGAACATAAATCATTTGGATGTTATTCTTTGAGCTGAAAAGAAGATTTCAGAAGAAGGGCTATATAGGTATATCATAAAACTGGAATGAGAAATAGTTACCTTCTGAGTTTAAAAACATATTTGGAAACAGAGTTTGTACTCTTATTTTCGGATAAATAAATAGGCATGAATATTTTCTCATATCTAGATATGAGACTATTGTGCGGAAACTGAGATGAAGAAAAAATCTGGGAATGACTCTAAGGAAAGTAGTATGAGTGATCACAGTCCAACAAAGCCTGAGTAAGTAAATCTAATCTGTCTTCAGTAAAACTCAAGGAAGAGACCTTTGTGTTTTTGAGAAATAGTTTTACAATTTATGCAAAGATTTGGAAGCCAGAGTGTGTTAATGTTTTCAAAAGCTATGTGTAGAAATGACATCAGCTGCTAGGAAAATGTGAAAAAAAGGCAAATTTGAGTAATATTTTCTAGATAGCTTTAATTTACCTCTTGGGTATACATAGAATTACTCTGTAAACACATATTCTTGCAATAAGTAGAACTTCCATACGATGACTATGGATGAGCTAGTGAAGTATGTACAGAGTAATAGAAAGTCAGATTTGAATCATTTGTGTTTTTCTGATTTCTTGGATTATAATCTACAAATTGATCATGAGTGTGACAGCGACTACTTAGGTAATACACTGTCATCAAATTAAGATGTTTCCATTAAATCTTAGGATAGTCTTTTCAGTGTCTGGAATGACAAATTATTTCACTTGGGTTAGTAAAAACAGTCCCTGTAAGGCAGCTGTAGCAGAAGTGACTAGAATATATCGTAGTGTTGCCCACAGTCATTCATGTAGAGTCTTTAATTGTAAATTACAGAGAGAAGTGTTCTCATATGCAGACATAGCTAAATTCTACATTTGGAATGACTTTGCTTATTGTCAGCAAAGTATTATTTCCTCTTTCAATTGAAGACTTTGTTTAAAAGGGAATAGTTGTTAGTGCCTCAAACCTTGACAATATTAAAATGTTTCTGATATGTATTTGTTATTGTGCATTTAAGAGGGAAATAATCATTTGCCTTCTTGATTGACTTCAAGACAGCAATTTCACTGAACATTTGAAAACGTAGGAAGTATACTACAAACAGGTAGTTTGAATCTCCCTTCACAAAAGATTATCGTTTGCATCTCATAATGTTAATATTAACTTCAAGATAACTACTGTATTACTTAATTGAAAATAACAATGAATGTTCCCTTCTAACTGCTGTCCAGCTCATTTACTTCACAGAAGCAAAGCAAAATCTGAATAAGTCATCTGATCATCCAAGCTGTGATAACCTACACCAGAGCCAGAAGATGAGTGCCTTCCACGTAAATGCTTGGGATGGAGATGAAAAGCATATAAAAGGAAGATTCTAACCTTAAGCTAAGAAAAGTTATGCAATCTTTTTGAAAACTTAAGATAATATTAAATTAATTTCCTCCTTAAAATGAAAAATATGATTTCTAAGTCTGGGTTGGTCTCTGTTTGCTGCCTTCATAGTCAGTGGAAATAAGTAGTTACTTTTAGAGAGCAAATCGTCTCATTCTGAGACAGGAAACTGTAGCAGATCAGATGGATCACCTTAAGGATTTATGGGACTGCTTTGTTACACAATTCTGTTGCTATAAAGGAAAACTGGAGAGTTGTCTTAGATTGGATGGCTAGATGGCTAAAGTGAGATTGATCCTACCCTTAGAACCTAGTGTTTTGTATGCTTCCCACATCATTCTAAAGCATGAGATAACAAACATAATCTCAACATAGTGACTACAATCTATGCTTTTTCCAATACAGATCTAATTTTTAGATGATGTCTATTCTACTTATTAAGTAAAAGTAGATTATTAAAATTATTGAAGAAGTAAAGAATAAGAGTAACAAACCATGAAGATTTATCACCATGCCTCTCTGGAGTGCACCATATATTAGAACTGCCTTCACAGCATAGGCATAAAAATGCTGAGTTGCAGGTCTGACCTATTCTTGTAAGAGCAATGTACAACTCTCACTTTGTTTAATTCACCTTAGTTAAAGAGTTGCTCCTTGTGATCTGAGAATTTTAATAAGGAGACTATAGGATGGAAACACAGAAATAATTTTGAAATAAATTAAACAGTTAATAAATTCAGAATGGATAGACAGAGAATCCTGGTGAACCTCCGGCTTTTTTTTTAATGACTTGCTGCAAATATAAATAACAGTTTAATATATACCATTCAAATAAGATGCCTGGTGAATACAATGCCAAGAGACTTTGCTTATCCTTGCATTTATTTTTTTATTTTATTTCTTTGCCTGATTAGAGGAAATTCTTTAATATTCATGGCAGCTCAATGAGCAAAGTGTATTGTATATATTATAATTAATAGTTTGAGATCACTGCTAGAAAGGCTTCTACAAGAAGCGGATAGAATTCCCTTTTAAAATTCAGGGCTTTGGTTTCTTGACCATAAGGGGTATTACTAGAGATCACCATATTGCATATGATAAGTCAGAGGATTGCCCATGTATGAACAGAAAGCATATTGAATATTTTCCTTGTATGAATGTAGATTAAATATGTATAATACTGTTCCCTAGAAAACACAAGCAAGTGCTTTACTGACCTTCTTCAGACATTTGAAAATTCATCCAGTGTATGGAAGACTAGTGTCAAATTTGGCTATGAGTGGTCCCCACTCAATCATAATTTTGCTCATCCAGACTCTGAAAATTCTCACTGCTTCCTAACAAATGAGAAACTTCAAACATAATGGTTATTCACTTTCTCATAGAACATAGTGCATTCTCAAATTAGTTTTCATGATTCTAGTTGTCTATGTATATGTTAGAGTCCTAAAGGCAATATAGGCCTTATTGCCTCTGCCCAGCCTCATCAAGGACCTCTCCACACCCTACCCATGGAACCAGGAGCCCCATTTCAGCTCAGACCAGGGAGATCAGGCCCTGCATCAGAAAAGCCAGAGGAATACTGGTCTCCAGCTCTGCCACAGCCTTGTCCTGCTTGATCACAGAATCTCTAGATCCAGACTCCAACTCATGGGCTGAATTCCTGGTCTGACATCAGCCTCCATTGTCACTATGAACTTGCCTGGCCACCACCAGACCTGATCCTAGTTCTGACCTATGGATTGGCTTTTCAATTTGTTCTCAGTCCTGGCTCATCACTATGAAATATTCTTATGATCTGGACTTTTGGTTGGTCCTGGCCACCATCCCTGAGACTGCCCTGCTCACCTTGCTGGCTCCTATGGGACAGGGCCTGCTGGCCCTGGGATTTCCCGCTTGATACCTGGCTCATCTTCTCTGACAGTGTATCATCAGGAGTACTTATACTCAGTCCTCATAATGTTAGGATGAAAGAAGTTTATGTTGGCTTTCAAGATACATTAAGAAACTTAGAATTTCTGTGCACCCTTGTAGAGACACTATCTGGAAATTCAAAATAACATCTCCCCAAGAGTAAGAGGGGAGCATTAAACAGAAATCACAGAAATAAAATGAAGTAAAAGGCCTTAGGTAGTCCAGATATACTCTTTTACTAACAAATGGGTAAATAAATGACAACTTCCAGACAGTCAAATCCTCTTTGGAAATATTCTTGTCCCAGTGACATAGAATGACACATCAATAACTGTTTGTGCTCCAGAAGGAAATTCATAAACATCACTAATCAAGATATAAATAAACAATAGTAATGATGCAGATAAGCAATACTAAAAAGTGGGTTCCAATACTTATTGAATTTATTCAAAATCCAGAGAAAAGTTGGACTCATATTGGACCTTGTTCACAAACAGAGAAGGACTCATGGGCAATGTGATGGCTGGAGGCTGTCTTGAACATAGCAATCATGAAATGATAGAGTTTTTGATTCTCAGAGAAATAAGGAGTAGGGCCAGCAGAACTGCTATCTTGGACTTCCAGAGGGTGGACTTTGACCTGTTTAGGAGGCTGGTTGACAGAGTCTCTTAAGAGGCAGTCTGAAGAGCAAAGGAGTCCAGGATGGCTGAACGTTCTTCAAGAAATAAATATTAAAGGCACAGGAGTAGGTCATCCTCATGTGCTGAAAGACAAGCCAGCAGGGGCGAAGACTGGCCTGGATGAACAGAGAGCTTTGGCTTGAACTCAGGAGAAAAAAGTGAGTTTATGACCTTTGGAAGAAGGGGCAGGCAATGCAGGAGGGCTACAAGGATGTTGTGAGGTTATGCAGAGAGAAAATTAAAAAGGCCAAAGCCCAACTAGGACTTAATCTTGCTACTACTGTAAAAGATAATAAAAACGGTTTCTATAAATACGTTAGCAACAAAAAGAGGGCTAAGGAGAATCTCCATGCTTTATTGGATGCAGAGTGAAACATAGTGACAAAGGATGAGGAAAAGGCTGAGATACTTAATACCTACTTTGCCTCAGTTTTTAATAATAAGATTATTTGGTCTCTGGGTACCCAGCCCCCTGAACCAGAAGACAAGGACAGGAAGTAGAATGAAGCCCCTATCATCCAAGGGAAAATGGTTAGAAAACTTCTACAACACTTGGACACATACCTCTATGGGGGCATCTGAGATCTACCCAAGCGTTCTGAGGAAGCTGGTGGAGGTGCTCACCAAGCCACTTTCCATCATTTATCAGCAGTCCTGGCTAACTGGGGAGATCCCAGTTGACTGGAACTTGGCAAATATGATGTCCATCTACAAAAAGGACTGGAAGAAGCTTCCAGGGAATTACAGGCCTGCCAGTCTGACCTTTGTGTCAGGGAATATTATGAAGCAGATCATCCTGAGTGACATCATGTGGCACATACAGGTCAACCAAACCATCAGTTCCAGTCAGCACAGGTATATGAAAGGCATGTCCTGCTTAACCCACCTGATCTCCTTCTATGACAAGGTGACATGCTTAGTGGATGAGAGAAACGCTGTGGATGTTGTATACTTAAAATTCAGTAAAGCCTTTGACACTGTTTCCCACAGCATTCTCCTGGAGAAACTGGCTGCTTATGGCCTGGACGGGCCTACTCTTTACTGGGTAAAAAACTGGCTGGACGGCCAGGCCCAAAGGGTTGTGGTGAATGGAGTTAAATCCAGTTGGCGGCCAGTTACAAATGGTATTCCCAGGGCTCAGTATTTGGGCCAGCTCTGTTGAATATCTTTATCAATTATCTATATGAGGAGATCGAGTGCACCCTCAGTAAGTTTGCAGATGACACCAAGCTGGGTGGAAGCGTTTATCTGTTTGAGGGTAGGAAGGACCTATAGAGGGATTTGGACCAGCTGGATCAATGGGCTGAGGCCAATTGTATGAGTTTCAACAAGGCCAAGTGCCAGGTCTGCACTTGGGTCACAACAACCCCGTGCAATGCTACAGGTTTAGGGAAGAGTGGCTGGAAAGCTGTCTGGTGGAAAAGGACCTGGGGGTGATGGTCGACAGCTGGCTGAATATGAGTCAGCAGTGTGCCCAGGTGGCCAAGAAGGCCAACAGCATCCTGGTTTGTATCACAAATAGTGTGATAGGGAAGAAAACATCCTCCTGTACTCAGCACTGGTGAGGCTGCACCTCAAATGCTGTGTTTAGTTTGGGCCCCTCACTACAAGAAAGACATTGAGGTGCTGGAGTGAGTTCTAAGAAGGGCAACGAAGCTGGTGCAGGGTCTGGAGCACAAGTCTTATGGGGAGTGGCTGAGGGACCTGGGGCTGTTTAGCCTGGCGAAAAGGAGGCTGAGGGGAGACCTGATTGCTGTCTACAACTACCTGAAAGGAGGTTGTAGCATGGAGGGTGTTGGTCTCTTCTCCCAAGTAACAAGTGATAGGACGAGAAGAAATGACCTCAAGTTGCACCAGGGAAGGTTCAGATAGGATATTAGGAAAAATTTCTTCACAAACATGGTTTAGTGGTAGATATGGTAGTGCTAGGTAACAGTTGGACGTGATCTTAAAAGTCTTTTGCAACTGAAATGATCATATGATATTAGATCCTTTTTATGACTTAAGACTTAAAGATAGTTTCTGCTTTCTGTTCCCCGGCAAATGTATATATGTTTTTACAATCCAATCCATTAAGTAGTTATAGCATATAACAAGAGTTTCTGTTTACCAGCAATAAAATATTAATTTAAATTTGTGACACAATATTGTATGTTAGACATGCAAATTTCTTCTTTCTGTCTGTTATCTACTCTAACAACCTCATCTAAGGAAATAAAAGGATTTCCTGTACTTCCTACTTTTAGAAAATACAGTGAATTGATTCAAGTCATAAAAGCCAGTGCATTAAGAACACTAACCAAGAAAACAGCTCTTGGAGATTTATAAATTAATGTGTGCTCCACTGACCATTAAAAAACATGAACCTTGCTTTTATCCTGTTTATATGGTTGCTGTGAGGTTGAAGAGAACAAAGTTGACATATTTGTAATCTCCAGTGGGTCTATTAATCCCTCCTCCTACTGCTGTCCAAACATTAACCTGTGACAGGACTTGAGATGCAGCTTTCATCAAAACCAAGTGTCTGGAAGGTACAGCATATCTATTCTTTACAGATGAATAGAGGTTTTTAACATCTAATGCAAATCCTGCAGCATTTTTATTTGTATTCGTTATGTTAATGTGGACAATCTTTTGACTCGCAATGTTGAGCTCAAATACATTTTCTTCTGAGCTCCTAAATTCCTGAAAGATTAAACCAAAAGGGATTTGTCAGTCACAATAAATTACATATTTAATATGATAGACAAAGAGAATTTACTAGGATATACTGATTTTTAAAAGCTTTTGGCTCTGTAAATCAGGTTTTCTGGTTTTGATACTAATGTAATATGGGATAACTGATGAAATATTTCCATGACTTTGTTCCTACTAGAATATGAAAGCAAGATGTAATTGCCATAAACCATAAAATACAATAGCAATTTTAAACCCCTAGTGTTTGGTTTTGTTTTTTTTTTTCTTTCACCATTCCCTTGATTTTATTGCTATTACTATTCAACAAAATTTGGAGTGGAACTGATGTTCTGGTTGAGATGCACCAAACCAGCCTCCTTCATACCTCAGCAAGGTGGGGACAAAAAGGGGGAGCGGAGGAGCAGCTAAAGCCAGTTGCCTCCCAGACTCCTGTTCAACTGTTAAAGACCTGTATTTGACATGGGGAAAAATCCTCTCCAGATCATGACCCTCAGTGGTAGGTGCAGTGGACCACCTAAACAAAAGGAGTTTGTATGTAAACAAACATACATAATACTCAGCAGAGGACTAGATATCGGTGAGTTGTAGATGAAGATGTTAAATAGGATTGCATAGAAAAGTGTATGATCTCACTGCTATTTAACTTCCTCTGTGACTCGTGCTAGGAAGTAAGCCTGAAAGCTGCCAATAACTGTGGTTTTATATGTAAAGATTGTATTATTTTATTTTCAGAGAGTGAAAATATTCAGGAGGGGAAAAAGTTGTGAGTCCATAGCAATGACAGAACAATGGAGTTTTACTCTTCCCCCTGTCAATTTTGTCGTTGACTTTATAATTAAAGCTTGAAGAGTTTCCTGCCTTATTTCTCTAGATTTCTTCAGAGGAGAGTAAATAAAGCGATGGACTTAAAATACTAAGTACACCTTCTGCTATCATAGTTACACTAAAACCGTTAGTTCATTCAGGCTGAAATGTTTTGTTTGAATCATCTCAGGCTTGTCAAACTTTCACTAAATCTAAGGCGCAGTAGAAAAACAATCTGCACCTGGACCACGAAATACGAATCTGTCGCACTTGTGTAGAAAATCCCCCTCCACACAGTGTAGCAGGTTATTTTAGAAAGAATGCAGCCTGAGCTTACCTGGGGTCTATCTCAGCTTGGAACATTGTCAGCAACTTGCAAGGTCTTCTGAAACATAGCAGTCCAAGGTAAAAAATACTGAAGATGGATTGTAACATAACTACCTATATGAATATTTTTCTTTTTCATGTCTTGCATCTGGTCTGCTTTACCTGTTTATTGGATAACTCAGCTGAGTACTTACATAGATCTGAGAGACTTGTTGGAGAGGGTCCAGAGGAAGGTCACAAAAAGGCATGGAACACCTCTCCTATGAGGACAAGCTGATAGAGTTGGGGTTGTTCAGCCAGGAGAAGAGAATGTTCTGGGGAGACCTTATTGTGATCTTTCAATATTAAAAGCGGTCTTATAAAAATATGGAGACAGACTTTGCAGTAGGGCCTGTGGCCATAGGACAAGCACTAATGGTTTTAAACTAAAAGAGGGTAGAGTCACACTAGATATTTGGAAGAATTTTTTTTTTTACTATGAGAGTGGTGAAACAATAGAACAAGTTGCCCACAGATGCTATAGATGCCCCATCCTTGGAAACATTCAAGACCAGGCTGGATGGGGCTCTGAGCAATCTGATCCAGTTGAAGATGTCCCTGCTCACTACAGGGAGGTTGGACTGGATGACCATTAAACGTCCTTTCCAACCCAAACTACTCCATGATTCTATGATTCAAGGTTTCTGGATGCAGACACTCCAGACTGTAACTTCTTCATAATTGTGGAAGCTCCACTGCCTTTTCAAAGCAATCCTAATCCTATTTTTTTTTCTAGAGCTCCTAATTCTCCTGCAGTCTAGATTCATCAATTGTGCCAGCTAGATTTTAGATTTATTTGTTGTTTTGGGGAGCATAACAACAAATATAAAGGGACATAGAGACTTTGAAAGGCTGTATTAAAAAATACAAAAGTACGAAAGTAGAAAAATACAAAAGGACAAAAGTACAATTATGTGTATTAAATATACAACACCTACTCATGTCACAACACTTTAATTTCTGTTTACTATTGAACCACCCTCTTAGAGAATAGCAAGTCATTTAGGTAGTTCTGGATGCTTTCTATTTTTTTTTCTGTATGTCATTTGTATCACAGGCTACAATTTTTCTTCCTCCTCCCCCCCGCCCCCCGCCCTTTATCTTTAATCTTTATTCTTTTAATTCTGTTAATTAAATTTAATTCTGTTAAATTCTTTTAATTCTGTTTCCCTAAAAGTAGCTTGTGAGAGATTTATTTTATAATTTCCAGGACTCTTATCAAAGGAAGTCCTTGCTGGTTCATCCTTACTATGTGAACTTATTAGTTCACTTGATTTGGCCATTTTCTTTTTCCTTGGTAGAGCTATCAGGATGCCAGTCTACGTCCACATGGAACACCCGTGGACTAATCTGTCCATAATCTGCAGGTAGCTAATCTGCATACTAGTCCATTAGACATGTATTCCTTGCATACAGTGAGTATCCCTGGGCAGAAAATAACACTAAATTAAATAACTAAATTAAGAAATGTAATATTTAATAATGTTTTTTTTTAAAAAATTCTGATCTTATGAAGATTAGTTTTAGAAAATGGAATATTTGACAAAGTAAAATATCATCTTGTATGTCTTACTTGGTACTGCTTCCAGATGTGGATTACCTATAACTTGGATTATCTTTTAGCCTTAAATTGGAGATTTTCAAACTTAGCATTAAAATTTGAACACATCTATACAACAAAGCAAAGGAATACATTAGAGAGTAGCAATAAGAACACAAAAGAATTCAGGTGATGATTACTAGAAATCCATTATGTCATCTGTGGAACAAATAATAGAGGAAGAATAGCTCCTTGTAGACAAACCCAGAAATGGCATTTTATTTTCTGGATTCATTTTGCATATATTGAATCCAGATGCAATAAGGTCTCCTGTCATCTTTTAAAATAGAAGTGGTTCTGTCCCCAAAAAAATGAATCAATTCTTTAAAATAGGCATTCAGAATAGTGGGAGAAGGTTGTGATATCCAGAAATCATCTTTTTCTTTTTTTTTTTTTTTTTTTTGTAGTATACAAGTCAATGGTACTGTTCAGTCAACAGAACTCAGGGGGAAAAAGCACATTTGGCTTAGGTCAGTACCAGCTGTCCTTGGAGAAAATCCAGCTTCTGCAGAAAGCGGTGTTACAGGATGTAGTGCTGTTTCAAGGTCTTTGTAGAAAAGAAAAAAAAAAGGAAAACTAGTCCTCCTTTCTCCTTCCATTTCAGAAACAAACAAACAAACACACAAACAAAAAACCCCAAACAAACAACAAAAAAACCCACCACAGACCACTATGGGGATCTTTAATTTCCCATCACCCTCATATTTTAACATGAGAAAAACTGTAATTTCTTTAATGATAATAAAACTTCCAGAGTCCACTATATTTGTTGTGAAAGGTAATCAATCTACAGTACTGGGACCTTACACATGTTTCTAAAGACCTCCAGGACAATTAGTCTCGGAACCATTATATTTTTTCGTGTCTCACCTGGCAGCACAGGGAAAGTTTCATTTAATCTCACGGATATTATGCTCAATACTGGTCTTAGTTTATTTATTATCTCTGTCTCATAAACTCCGCAGTTATCCAAGCTAATAGGTATGGCACAAATGTTGTTGAGCGCACCATGAGTGGCTTCAAAGGATGGGAATACAGGAATGACTTACTGTTCATGGATGGTCAAAGCTACCCACGAGGACCTGCAATTCACAAATATCCAGTCCCATCATACTCAGTAAATCAGTTCAGATACTCATGGCTGAAATTAATAGTAAGTACCTGATTCAAAGTAGGATTTCTACTAAGCTGTAACTGTCGTATTAAATCATATTATGCTGTGTCATGTCAGTATACAAGATGCTACTTAAGCAATATAACTCCACATAACAGAAAAAAAAAAACCAAAGAACTATAAGATACTTTCTGCACTACACAATCTAGAAACAAGTTGCATTTCCATTTCCTCCCCAAAAGTTGAGGATGTCTTATCTACTTGGGCCAACTCTCCAGATTCCCAGCTTCCCATTGATAACTTTTACTTAATACTTCTGTTGTGGTCCGTACAGGTTCTAATGCCTCAGTCATTTTCTCATGAAGGCTTTCACTATCTCTTAGTCTGTGATTTACTTATGACTTATCTCTTTTTATTCTAAAAAGGTACTATTCTAGAATAATGTATATGAATTTATGCCCTGAGTGTGCAACACTATCTCATTTTTACTGGTATATTGAGCACATTTCAGAGAGTGGTCTGAATGCAATATAACACCTTGTCGAATTCACTTGAAAACCCAGTGAGTGCAGAGTCATGGTACTGGGGAAAATACCATGTCCCATGGCTACACTGCAGTTCTGCTGACTGATCTAGGATTCAAAAGAGTCAGATCATCTATAGTCTATAGTCTATAGTCATGGAGTAATCACAGCAGTTTGGATCTCTGAAGGAAGCAATAAGTCCATGGCTAGAATTGAAAAAAAAAAAAACAACAAACCACATTGAAAGAAATAAAATAATTTGTTTGCCATTAAGGAACACTAATAATTATGATAGGCCACAAAAGCTGTATTTCAGAAATGTGGATGAATACAATAAAGAGAGAAAGAGATGAAAATGTTCTATGTTTAAATAAATAACTAACTACAGAAAATACCCACAGTACTTACACAGAGAACAACATGTGAGCATGGGTGGTCTGAGCTGTTCCATTCCAGCTGGTAAGAACTGAAGGCCACTGATATAGTATACTCACACACATATACACATAAACTCTCTCCTCCTCTCTCAGGATGGAGAGGACAAACACAGAAAGAAATAGGATTTCATGTGAATATAGGACTTATTGTGGCTATCAAGCACAGGACTCAGTAAAACCAGTCAGTAACAACCTGTTTACACTTGACCGTCCTCCTTTTACATCTTTTTGCCTCTGATTTCCTGTTTGTCTTCAGCCCACCTTGGTCTTCCTCTTTCATTTGTCTGGTTCATCCTGATTGGTTTCACTGGAAGAATCACAGTCTAATTTTTTTTCCTTTGATGGCTGTAGGAAATAGTTGAGTCATGGTCCTTTCTTTTCACAGATTAGGTTACTATTGATCCTCTATCCATCATTGTTCCTCTGATCCTCCCTCATCTTTGTGTTTACTGTGATTGCCTTTTTATCATATAAGCTAGTAGTATGCAAGGCATAGAATATTCTGTGACTGAAAGTCTGATGCATACTTTGCCAATAATGTGACACTATGACATAACGCACTATGATTAGTGAGTCAAACATGTCCAGGGCTATTTTCTGGTGCGGAGGTCATCTGGTATGGAATGGTGTTTCTACACACCATCACATACTTTTGCTACCCAGAACAGAGTGGTCATATAAAACCAACATAGTATAAATTCTCTTCTAACTGTGCCTGGGAACTATCTGGGATATTTCTGGCTGACCTGTGCCAAAAAGATGCAAAAAACCAATTCTAACAAATTAGCAATATGGATCACCAGTTCTAGTTCCAGGAATATTTTCAGGTACTGTTTAATATACTAGTATAGCTGTAACCTGTACTTTATGAGAAAAAGTTTCTTTATAAAACCAAGGGACAATTCAGGACCATGAACCTTAATTTGAGAAAACCACTTTTTTGTTATAAGACGTTGACATGCAGGAGAACATGTGAGGATTAAGTTGCATGTGCACAGACATCGCTATCTCCCATGGTGTTAGGTACATACAACATCGTCTAGTCCTAATGAAGGCTGTTAAGTCCCGAGGCTACTGTCCCACCACCAAATTTGAACTCGTTTTGTCTCATATTCTTGGCTTGTTTAGGTAGATCCACATCCCTAGGTTTTATGGATGCCTTTCTTCGGTATAAATCTAACTATTATGTAAGAAAAAAGTTTAGATTTCTTTCATGAAGGCACTGAGGTTACTACCCTTGGGACCATAAATCTAAGGCAGGTTTGGAAAGATATTTTGAGCCTTTAAGTGACTTATTTTTTTTCTGAAAATTGCCACTTATTTGTTAAACTTATACCTCTAGGCACAGCTATAAAATTATATGAAGCTTGCTTCCACCCACTCTCTTTTGAAAGAGCTACCAGTTTTTCACAAGTAATAATTAGATAAGTAGTTAATATAATTAATACAACTCAATAGTCTGTTCATTTAAAAAAATATTTATTTATTGTGGACACTGTTCTAGTCTATATTCTGATTAAAATATGTTGGTTTTGCTCTTATATCTCAATAGTATAGTTGAATAAATACATTCTGATTTCTGTGTTGTCATCAGGTTTTACATTTGGTCTTGAATAAAAAATCTGGATCTGTTTCCAAATTTATTGTCACATGAACAAATTCTGCAGAATTGATTATATCTAAGGAAGGACATGAAAAATGCAGATGTATACATAGCATTTGCTAGGGGGATCATTAGAAGATTCTTCAAGAATGCTTCATATTCTACATACTGTGCCATTAGATCATAATAATATATTATATAAAAGATATAAATATCTTGAATGAACATAAAGTACTCTTCAAACTCTCTTTTCATGCAAGTTTTGTATTTACTGAGGAATTTCTTGACATGTAATGCATAGGTTGAGAGTCTTCTATTCAGTTAAAAAAAGGGGGGAAATTTGTCACTTCTGTGGATGGATAAGGATAAGCAAACATTTGCATGCACTTGAGACATCTGAGAGGATACTAAAAGAATGAACAACATTCAAAATGTCTAATTTCCATATAAATCAGACTTTTACTCCAATGTCTTTGCTTTATACTTAGCCTTCACAGAGTCACTCAGGGCAGAATTCCAAACTATGTGATTTAAGGTTTCTTCTGAAGGGCACACCTCTCCCTCGTTACTGACTACAGAGATCTTTAGGTGAACAGCTGGTAAAGTCTTGGATAAATCAAGTAACTGCAATTGAGTTTGGACATTCATGTTTTTCATAAAGTTTTCTTGCATGAATGTAATTTAAACCAGAATCTTGGAAGCAGATAAAATATGTTGAGATTCAGAAAATTTAGTTGGAAATTTGGAAAAAAGACCTGCTGTGATTACTTGCCAATCTGCCAGTAGATCTAGCACTGAACAATTGTAAGTGTCATTAATTATGGAAAGATCTGAACAGGAAATACCTGACTTGCAGTTAAAGCTACTTTCCATGCATTTTCAAAAACTATTAGGAATTCAAATACAAGAAAAATCAAAAGGAGGAAATCTATTTCTTTGGAGGTGCAAAAAAGCGTGAATATTGGATTGCCTGAAAGAGGAGGGATGAGCTTCCACTGGACAGTATTTGGGAGAAAACAACTTTAAGCTCTGGTTCTCAGGAAAACAGATCTAACTTTATATTCTATTTGAACGATTAAGCTTAAATGTATAAATATATTTATAATATGAGATTAAAGTACTGTACTGTGACTCATAATATTTAGTCTACTAGTCTTGCTCTGACTATACTCATGGTATAGTCTTGGCAAGATGTGATTTTCATGTGTTTTAGCCTGGTATCGGGAATGTATGAATAATGCATTCTCTGTGAAGAAGGACGATACTACCACAGTAATGAATTGTATTCTATTGTGCAATGAAAAGTGTAAGTGTACTCTTAATCAGTTCTTCCTTAAGCTAAAATACAAAATTCACTATAGCCATAGATAGGTAAAGTTTTAATTGACATTTCACAGGTATTAAAAATCATGTTTTTTTTCTAGAGGGACCTGCAGTGTTGTTTTATTGGCTATTTTCATGTAATAACTGTAGTCACAGAACGTAAGATCAGAAAGGAAAATTATTCTTAATTCTTTTATACCTATGAGCTTAACTTCAAAAATTATGTTGAAGCCTTTTGGCTAGAGGAGTGTCAAGTATTTGAATAACCTGGGCACTTCAGAGCCATTTTCTGAAGTACACGGATTGAAGAAACATACAGTTTATTTTCCAGCTTTCTTTGACTTCAAGAAGAGTTTGGCATCCAAATCATTGCCTCCTTTCAAAAATTTCTGCTCCTCTGGGAGCAAAAGATTAAGCTAAGGAGCCGGTAAGATTTAAAAAAAATGTGTTAGCTATGTAACACTTATAAACATTCTAAAAGTAAGAAGAAAGTAGGAATTAGTAACACCTTAAGTCCCTTATGATATTTATACATAAATAGGACCATTCACAATAAGTATATTAAGTACAGATATATGAATTTGCAGAATCAGGGCTATATGTCTACAGATATGAAAATTTCTTCATCTCAATTTCCAAATAAAATAAAAATCCCTTATCATGCTCTCTGTGTGTTCCTCCAGTCATTTTTTGTCCATCTAGTCAGCCTTCTTCCTGCCTTCATATATATACATCCAAACCAGAATTATATATGTATATGCATAAGTATTTTTAACTACTGATCAGTAACTATCAATCTGACAGGAAGAAAAGTATCAGAAACAATTGCACTAGGCATTTTTAGTTGAGTAGAGAAGAGCAATCCAAATTAGTAAATTTCATTGCTTACATATCTACACTGAAGAAGAGACTAGCAGAGCTCAGCTATCATGTAGTCCATTTGGCAGGGGCCAGATAACCAGCAGGCATGCATACCATTTCAGACATGCCACAAACATGCCATATTTTGTCATTGAAAGTGACATATGTGAAAGGAGTAGGAGCAAGGCTGAGAGATATTTACAGTGGAAGATGGAAGTGAAGGACACAGATGTGTAGAAAGCCAAAGTTCATTAACTCTATTGTACATAGAAGTTCTTTACACAACAGACACTCCCTTGACATAAATAGGAATAGTAGATAATATTTATCACATTAAAAAAAAATCTTTCCCACTTCTGAGTTTTCCTATGATGAAAAAGACAGCTATACGCTGCAGTACAGGCGACATAAAGTTAAAGAGCATTGTGTTAGCTGAGTTCGCATGAAATAACATACTTATAATAAGAGGACATTTTTTCAGTATGCAAGGATCTCAGAAGGAAGAATGCAATCAGGCATAAGCAGAGAAACATCAGAAGGGAACAGACCAAACAATTGGATAAAGTAAGTTGAAGGTGCTTTTTTGGTACTAGTTCTCTGATCTGAAAATTCAGATGTTCCCATAACAAATATATATATATAAATATTGTCTAAATTTTACTGAAGAAAATGAATGAAATGATGGAATTTTTATGATGTAATATTTGATGAACAACCGATTTTTTTTTTTTTTTTTCCCAGTAGGGTATATCAAAAAGGCGGGGTTTCTTATCCAGAATATAACTCAGGATAGACGATAACAAGCAATTAAGTCATGAAATCAGCATTGACTTTTACCTTTACTATAACCTGCATCTGGTATCAGATTAAGAATATTGAATCACAAACATTTCTTATTCCTACTTTTTAAAATTAGGAATAGCTTCTGTATTCAAGTGATTCTGTTGTTGATGATACTGATGAAATTGTTAACTTTTCTCAGTTAATAGAATTTAAAAATAAGAAAGACGATCAAAATTTGTCTGTCACCAAACATTACATCATCTGTCAGCCACATGTGGCCCAAGGAGATGGGCAAGCTGTTAGCCTGTTACTAATTTTAGTTTGTTTTTATTCAGCTGTACTTGTTCTCTTGGCTCACTAATTAAAGTTTATGTGCTACGATTCAAAAGTAAAAGTTTGTCTTTCTTCCTGAAAATATTTGCTGTAATGAAGAACAACCTCAATTTCTTATCAAATTATTTACATAATGAATTACAGAAACAGAGAAGAACATGGTATTTTGTATTTTTTGTAGGATTGATGTAATAGTTCCCATCATAATTACTGCTGTAAAAAAGACTAGTTCCTGATGAGCTTGCATTTGTGTGTTCATAAAAATCTCAGAAAAATAACCAACTGTGAGGGTGAATATTCCACTAAAGTAAGCTTGAGAAAAATGTAATATTGAATTCTGTGAAGAATAAATTACACCTTCACACTGTTTTCAAGTTACTGAACTTGTACAGGATTTGCTACTTCAGCTAGATCCCTACAAGTCAATGGGGCCTGATGGGATTCATCCAAGTGTACTTAAAGAGCTGGCTGATGTCGTAGCAAGACTTCTCTCCATGATTTTTCAATGCTCCTGCGAATGTGGAGAGGTCCTGGTTGACTGGAAGCTGGCAAATGTCCTAGTCGTCAGAAAGGGCAACAGGGATGACCCTGGCAACTACAGGCCTTCTGTGCCTCACTTCTCTGCCTGGCAAAATCATGGAGAAGATTGTTCTGGGAGTTATCGAAAAACGTCTGAATGGCAACACAATCATTGGTCCCAGCCAGCACAGGTTAATGAGGGGAAATTCTTGCTTCACCAACTTAATTTCTTTCAATGACAAGGTTACCCACCTAGGTGACCAAGGGAAGCCTGTTGAGGTGATATTTTTTGGATTTCAGTAAAGCCTTCGATACTGTCTCTCACAGTGTCCTCCTGGACAAGATGTCCAGCATACAGCTGAATAAACACATAATGCAGTGGGTGAGCAGCTGGCTGATGGGCCAGGCTCAAAGGGTTCTAGTAAATGGGGCTATGTTGGGCTGGTGACCAGTCACTAGCAGGGTTCCACAGGAATCTGAGGGGGAACACTCTTCAATGTCTTCACAAATGACTTGGACACACGACTTGAGAGAATACTAAGTAAGTTTGCCAATGACACTAAATTGGGAGAAGCTCTTGACACTCTGGAGGGCAGAGAGGCCCTGCAGACGGATCTGCATAAATTGGAGAACTGGGCAATCACCAATCACATGAAGTTAAATAAGGCCAAGTGCCGGACTTTGCACCTCGGACACACCAACCCTGGCTGTGCATACAGACTGGGGAATGAAATGCTCGAGAACAGCTCCAAGGAGAGGGATCTTGGTGTTCTGGTCAATGGCAAGTTGAACATGAGCCAACAGTGTGCCCTGGGAGCCAAGAGAGCCAACCATGTCCTCAGGTGCATCAAGCACAGCATTGCCAGTCAGTCTGGGAGGCGATTGTCCTGCTCTACTTTGCACTGCTGCGGCCTCACCTGGAGCACTGTGTGCAGTTTGGGGTGCCACAGTATAAAAAGGATATAAAGCTGCTGGAGAATGTCCAGAAGAGGGTCACAAAGTTGGTGAAGGGTTTGGAGGGGAAACCATATGAGGAGCGGCTAAAGTAATTTGGTTTGTTCAGCCTGGAGAAGAGGAGACTGAGGGGAGACCTCATCATGGTCCACAGCTTCCTCACAAGAGGAGGAGGAGAGGCAGGCATTGAGGCCTTCTCTCTGGCGATAGGATGCAAGGAGACAGCAGGAAACTGTGCCAGGGGAGGTTCAGGTTGGATATTAGGAAAAGGTTCTTCACTAAGAGGGTAGCAGAGCGCTGGAACAGGCTCCCCAGTCTCAGCCCCAAGCGTGACAGTATTCAAGAAGCAATTGGACAACACCCTCAGACACATGGTGTGAACTGTGGAGTTGTCATATGGAGGGACAGGAGTTAGACTCCATGATCCTTGTGGGTCCCTTCCAACTCAGGACATTCTATGATTCTATGATTCTGTGCTATTTGAAAAACCATCCTGAGGTACAGTAGCAAATTGATTAATACCAAATTAAAGTTGGGTTACAGCTTCTTTAAAGAGTTGACTTTGAATTAGCTTAAAAAACAATAACCAAAATAGACTCAACTCTTTCCTCGTTTGTTCTTTTTTTTTTTTTTCTGGTAATGACCAGCATGATTTGGAAATTTTATATGAATTGGAATTAAAATCTATTGCTACTCTTTTTCTCCTTCTGTTAAGCACTGATTGTAAATCATAGGACAATTTAAATCTGAAGAGACCTCAGGAAGTAATCTGATCCAACCTCAGTAAGCCTTTCCACCTTAAACTGTTCAAATAGAATGGAGGATCAGGGCTAGTATTGTACCCAGAATGTCATGTAATAAGATTATTAACAAAAATCCAATTGTTGTTAGTCTGAAACATGGTGATGGATATATGCTACCAACTGCCATTTATATGGATCTTTTCCAGTATACAGATTTGCAGAGATGTTTTCACATGAAACTACAACATAGTTTAAGTTTTCGATATATGGAGTGAAAGGCTAAAAGTAAGTAGATCACCATAAGGTTTATTACTCTGACCTCTGTACTTCATACTCTAATTCTTCCCCGTCATGTCATACACGGTAACTGGAGAAGGAGGATAAGTCAGTTTTATTACTCCTGTACTAACCTCCAGAACCATTTAGAAACACAAATCGCTGACTGGATGGGAAAGTCAACGTTTTCTACTCTGAATGGATAGTTTTTCCTTCAGTCAGTAGCTTTTCCTGGAGCAAGGCAATTCTCCTAATGTCCCTAAAGACCCAAATACACAAAACTATAAAAATAATGATAAAATTACTCTATTTTAGACACAAAGAGGATGTTACATTCATAAAGTTGATGGATTATTTTTTTTAATACTGTTGAATTGGAATGTTATATATATGGCCAAGATGTTAAGGACTAAGAAAAATACAAGAATATGGGACAAGTTCATCAAATTATATGAGTTTAAGGCAAACCACATAACTGAATGTTATAAGGGCAGTTAGTTGTGTCCAATTGGTAAAATAAGAAGGAATTAATCTATTTTTTCCCGAAGTTTGTAATCAGATTTGTTCACTTTTGCACACTCTGCTTCAATCCATGGTTCAATTAAACATTCTTATTCACACTGAGATATATGCCCTCTATGATGTGTTCAAATAAGGATTAATTTATACATATCCCTTCAGGCCTTCTTAGTCTTGTATTAGAATCATTAAGATAATATACAAAATTAATAATATCATATGTTTTTTTTTTTCCTGCAGAGATTTTTTTTAATGTAGCTTACCAGATTTGCAGACAAGATTTTAATCAAATATACTGAATTTAACGATGCAAACAATTTTAGCAAAATACATTGTATACTTTTGTTAGAGATATAAGTGACTTGAATTTGCTTAACAACTTACATGAAATCTGAAATAGGGCAACCACTGGAAACAAATGCTTATCTTTTTTTTGGCAGAAGTAACATTTTAATAGGTCACTAGAAAACAGAAAGAATAAAATTTTGCGAATAAATGACAAAACATATGAACACTAAACAAATTAATGTCCTATTCTACTGAATAATAAAAAATAAGCTCTGTAGAAATTGTTTTTGCCATTTCAATGGGTTGGAGAATAAGGAAAATACATAGTATGCCTTTAGGAAAATTCCAATAGTTTGAACCTCCTCAAAACCTAAATGATATTCCAAGAGCTAAAAGAAAAACAAAAAAAATCCAACCAATATTCTCTCTGGGGTCTGCCAGTCGTCTGTCTTTGTTTCTTATCTTATTAATTCCAACCACATTTATCTGGAAGCTCTGATTCCTGCAACTTGATAAAATGAACTTTACACAGATGTAGCAAAAAGCTGAAAAATTGTCTTCTATGGAAACTTATTTCTGGACAGTTAATGGTCTTCACATTTCTCTGTCCTCTCACTGTTCACCAAACATGACTCTTCTTTGGACAAGCCTATAGAAAAAAAAGTACATGCTTTACTCTACAGGATGATGTTCTAAAGATTAAGAGGTGATGTGCATGATTCCTGTTTGAGATGTGTCTGATTATTATGTGGTTCTATGAAGTGAAAAAAAGAGCAATGCTGAAGAACATGTTTAATCTTCTAACTCTTCATGTTCGGATTTTTTTTCTTTGCTTTTCTAAACATATGTCTTTTAGCAAGATCTCGACTGTGCATCATGGAGACATGAGTAGCATCTTTGATTTGTTTGGCTTTTTTTCCCCCCTTCTTTGGTCATATTTAAGCACAAAGAATAAGAGAACCTTGAACCAATTGTAAAGGGAAGGGTGGCTTGCATGCAGGAAGGCAGCTCATCTCCAAAAATATCTTTACAAATATTTGTCTTCCTTAAATTGATATCCTATGAAATAAAACACTTTATTAACTCCCTCTCAAGTGTGGATCTTGCCTTCTCTTGCAAGAGTATTACAGCTCAATTTACAAATCTATAAATTGGTTATTACACTTCTAAACATCTCAAAACTGATGTTTTGAGTAATTTACAGACTATTTTAACCTTTCCCTGGCCAAATAATATCTTCCTGTAAAAGCTTACTTAATCTATGTACATTTACAAATGTGATTTCTCTTAAGTTTTTTTCTAATTATAATTAGGTGCATACAGTTGTCCACAAGAGGTACACACTCAGCTGAATGAAATGCCAAGAATTTGAAAGCATCTAAGAACATACACAAACATGCAGGAATCTTCTGTGTCTTCTTGAGCTGATGTACTTGAATTCTGAACAAAACTGAGGATTGTTTTTTTCTGAGTCATGCTTACAACTAGAACCCATAGATTAAATCAGAAATGGAGCACATCCATAGTGCAGAAGAACTAATTGTGAGAATAGGATGGCCCAGATTAGATTTCACATAATTTAAGAGCTAACTGGAGACAAATAAGTTAGGAGACTAATTGAACTCCATAATTCCTGCAGAGAGATCTTTCAGAAGCTAAAATTTCATTAGATTTTCATCTTAAACATGCAGAAGATCCTTGATACTGACATAAAAGCGTCAAGTCATGTCTGTGATTACTCAAGCACCCTGAAAGAGAATAAAAAGCTTTGAGCCTGCAGTGAATGATCACACCTCTGTGTAACAATGGACTTATCCACAAATAAGGTGAAGACTGATTTTGTGAGTTTGGTTTTTTGTGGGTTTTTTGTTGTTGTTGTTGTTTTTTTCAGTAGTTGGAAGGTAAGAGGGAAAGGAAATAATGGCTATTATTAACATCCATACTTGTTCTATTATTGCATGGTCTCTCTTCACCTTTGCTTTGACAAGTATCAGGCATTTTAAAATAAGTGAAAAAAAAATCAAGAATACAAGTAAAATGTCTCTATACAGACATGCTACTGAATACTGAAAACTGAATAAATAAGATACAAAACTTACTAATTCTATTACTTTATAAACTAGTGGAAATGTTTAAATCAATGATAAACACTATAACAATTACAGCTGGAACAAATTAAGATACAAGAAGAGATTAAATGCTGATAATAGAATGGAGTAATATGACTGTTCAGGATAAGTCGAAGTAAAAGAGTAGATTATATAAATTACTTACTAAAAGATTTATTTGTAAAGGTTAGCAGTTCTGAAAACAGCCTAGGTAATAGTGTCCATGTTCAGTACATACTCATCCAAAGAGATTTTACTTGAGCTATTCTTTGCATGTGTCATTACACTACCACATAATCTGCTATAGGAGGTGTGTCATTTTTCTACTATTTCCTTCTCTGAAAATAAGTTGTCTTCATGTTTTTGTGTTGATCATCTCCTCTCAAAAGTCATACTGTTCTTCTCGTTTGCATGCAAACTTCTATACACTATTACTTGAAACACAATATAAGTAAAAGAGACATGTAGGATCAAATTTAATGGTGTAAATCAAAGAAGAGAAAGAATAGAAAGAAGTGTTCAAAATTATCCCAAAGAGTCCTTCAGAACTTCTGACAAGGCAGGTCTAGGAAAAAATATTTTCATAATGCAAAGTAGAAACAAACTACTTACTATCACAGAAAACTTTAAAGGGAAACTGATGTTGTTGGTGGGGGAAAAAAAAAAAAAGTAAACCACATCTAGCCAAAAAAAGTTTGTTATTTTCTTGGGTTTGTTTTTTGGGGTTTTTTTGTTTGTTTTTTTGTTTTGTTTCTTTTTTTTGTCAAGACAAGGCTTCTCATGTAACTTAATTTTCTACATATTTAAGCAATAAAGAAATCTAGGATAAATGATGCAATTTAGCTGGGTATTGTTCTTTGACAAAAGAAGTCTGAACATAATGTGTAATCTTGATGCAGTATAAGCAGGAGTGTAATTGGGTTTTGTTTATCCAATATGTATGCCAATAAGTGGACAGTACAACAGTCAATTGTGTTTGCTGGCAGGTAAATTTCTCATTCAGTGAGAAGATAGCTCTTCTAAAAAAGCAAACACAGAGCTTAATTAATAGTGAATGTTTAATTCATTTTCATAAAAATCAATAGTATTTCTCAAGGGAATAAAGGTGAATGAATTGGTTTGTCTAGATTTTAAAGCTGATACATAGCAAACACAAGACATTTAAAAAAGTTTAAAGAGTGCTTGTTGAGAGGTCTTCAAGATAGCAACACTATTTTGATTTGTTTGATTTCTTAACACTAGGAGGATTATTTATATTAAATTATCCTTGTATTATTCCACAGTAGAACAGGTGCTTCCTCATGTTATAGTCCTATTACTAGACATTTGTCGCTCATGTAAATTCATAACACATGCAACACCATCAAAACAGGAAAAAAAGCCTATCTTGTTGCTGAACAGAAGTGGAATTAATTGTTTTGATATGAAAAATATAAAAAAATATATATAGAGAAAGAAGAGGCTGGATACTAAATGACAGTAACAACCTAGACAAGGTAAAGATCCAAAATACAGTAACCACTTTTACAAGCTTATGTTAGCCTTCCTCTGCACTGAGAGTTTTAGAGTCTCAATAATAATTGTTTGATATGCCTTCCTCTGAGATAGAAATTAAACAGTTATGCTGTTGTTAACAGCACTAAGTGCACATTGCATTTCTAAATTCACTCTGCTCCATCCAAAAAGGACAAGCAGAACTATTGATTCAGATAAGTCCAGCCGCAAATGTAAAATATACACTTTCAAATTCAGTTGCCCCACTTACACACACTAAGGAGTAAGTCACATTAGTGTTTATTTGATGATGAACATTTGCAACTACAAAAACGCTACTTTTAGAGGCTGTAGATTAAAGCAAGGCACATGTCTCATTACTGTCAAGAATTGCAGGAAGACTTACTTTCATCAGCTGCAGATATGCAGAGGAATCTTGTAGCTACTAGACCTTAGTGGAATTCAGTAATCAAGAATGGGGAAATGCACCTCAATTCTGTTCCCCTGTCCAACCCTCTGAACTAGGGAAAGTCTTGAATCCTTTACCTTCAGCATTGCAAATTGGGTATGATGCTGTTTAGTCAGGTTTATGAAGATTGATCCAAACATAATGGCCAGTTAATAAGATAACTAGGAATAGATTGCAAGTTCTTATATGAAGGTCTAGTCAAGGTCTGACTTTTCACATGCAGCTACTATCATAACATGAGACAAGCAAAAGTCTGAATCAATAGGATATAAGGTATGTGTTATATTTAATTAAAAATATAGGAAGCTATAGGTAAATACAACTATATAGTAAATGTGATACATCTTATTCATCTATGCTCACATATTAGTTACATCATATTTAAAG
This sequence comes from Caloenas nicobarica, assembly GCF_036013445.1. Taxonomy (NCBI): domain Eukaryota; kingdom Metazoa; phylum Chordata; class Aves; order Columbiformes; family Columbidae; genus Caloenas; species Caloenas nicobarica. The sequence continues at coordinate 180,846,237 of NC_088245.1, forward strand.
AGGATTAAAAGTGCATCTGGAGATTGTTAAAGAGTAGTTAGTTACCTAGCTTGTTATCTTACCTGTTCTGGTTGACTACACACAGATAGCTTGAAGAAATCTTGTTTATATGCCCATACCTTTATTCACAAGATACAGCCCCGGTTGGTGTTTATTTACCACTGCAGTAAAATGGTCTGCATGTGGTTTTGTTAGACTTTTTTTTTTTTTTCTTTTTAAGTAAGGGTATTTTTCCAGCTGTTCCCAGGAGGGGAGGAGGGTGGGAGAAAGGCAGGTAGGGGGGAAATGAAAAATTATAATTAGCTCCCATCACAAATAATAAACAAACCAGGTTGTAATATTTAAGAATACAGAAGTTGATTGAACAAAATGTGATTCTTATTTTATTCTTACATTTTTAAGTAAATGAGAAATCAACTCATCTTCATTGAAACCACTCCTAGAAAAATCTGTGCTGATTCATTCTGCTGAATCTTTCTGATGAAGTCAATGTTTGGGTGAAACATTCTCTCCCAGAAGTTTCTGATGGAAGCTCATTATCAGCCACTATGAGAAATAATTTCAGTATGTATACATAAATATGTTATAATTGTGTACAATATAGTGGTGTAGCTGTCACATCATGTAAAAAAAATGTACCTTCATATACAGAAATCAAGAGTGGATTCATGAACCATAAAAATCTACACTGCATCACCCAGTCTCATACAGAGATACTCAAACTACCCTAGCACAAGCTGGATCTGGAACTAGAAGCAGCAGTGTTGTGCCAACATTGTGCTGTGCCAGAGCCAATTAATCCTGTTAGGAGGCTACTCTGATGCCAAGACTCAAGTGTATATCTCTGTATAATGCTGCACAGTTCTTTGTATACAAACTAGGCTGTTTGGATATTCCTTATATGGTACTGCATTGTGTGGTGTAGGAACACTCAAATATCCTGATTTACTATGCGAAACACAATGACTTTTGATATATTAATGCAGCATTTAGTGTTTAATCCCATACTGTTATGAAAACTAATTATATTTTCAAAAACTAATTATATGGCAACAGAATTTCACAACATCTGAGATTAAGATGGTTCCAAGACTACTTCAGAGAAAGTCTGGTACTATTCCAGGCTAGAGTTTTTGACTTAATTTCTGAAGCTATGTCTCTATTCAAAGGTGCAACCAAGTTTCATGTAAGTGTGAGAAAAAAGCCAAACCAGCTAACCCCGGTACTTCTGGCAGTCTAGCCATGACAATGCAGATTCCAGTGTGAGTGCACCATGAAAGACTGGATATGCATTCAGAGGACAACATCTCATGCATTGTAGTCCTAAAATGCAGAAGTTACACTTGTTCAAGGAGATTAAGAAGATAAAGTAGCTATTCTTGTATACTTCTATTAATATCTAAGCTGACTGCTTTCAAGAGACCTCATATTTGCCGGCATAAGCTCTAGCAGCACTTTTAAACAGCAATGTGCTTTTACAGACTTGGTGATTTTATGTGCATGCCTTAATTACAAAATTAGCTCTGCTCTTGTTAATGAGAAAACATTTGTTTCTTTACAGCAGAGAACAAAATACAAATAATCATTTAATGGAGATCTTGCCTGTTCTGAATACACCTTGTATTTTGAATGTTCTGTTTTCCATGGAATGTTGATTCTGTGCGTTGTTGACCCTTCAAGATATTAAACTCTGACTGTATTTCTGTGATATATAGATATATATGTACTGCATGTTCACCTTAATTAGAACATGTAAGGCACAAAAGCAATTACCATTAAGACAAAATATTGTCAAATACAGTGTACAGTGTACACATACCTCAGGATTGAAGTTGGCCCATTGCTCATGTGCCGGTTTGGCTGGGATGGAGTGTGAACTGCTCTCTGGGTCTTCATTCTTCTGGGTTCAGCTCTATGGGACTGAAGTTCACTATTGCTGTTCTGGGTATTGCTGCTCGGGAGTCACCTGGGCATTGGTTTTCCAAGTTGGTTACAACTGCATTGTGTATCCCTCACCTTGTATATTCTTTTATTGTTATTATTGTTGTTGTTTATCTCTTCCTTTGCTGCTCTATTAAAATTTTTATCCCAACTCAAGAGTTTTTTGTTTGTATTTTGGCTATTATTTCTTTTCTCCTCTATGACTCAGAAAAATAATATTTAAAAAAAGATTTCATATCTACTGCACTTTAATCTTTCCTTTTAAAAAAATCTCCTCTTTTTTAAGAAGCCGACTCAATTACTATATCCTCTTGTTATACTTTTACTTCACTCTTCATGATTTCTCTAGGGTAAAGAACATAAATACAAGAGCTGATATGTTATCTGACATGGCTAATTTAAGAAAAAAGTATTTTTTTCCATATCTCGTAGTATAAGAAATATATAGATTAGAGAACGAGAAAATAAGTTTGGAAAACTTTTTTTTCTGCAATGACCCTACATTTCCAAGTGGCTGTGCTATCACAGTGTGCTTCCCTGTAGTTTTTAAATCAATATTGATCTAGGAGCTTTGTAGGAACCCATGCTGACAACTCTGCAATCACTGTCACTTGTTTTTAATTTCCTTCAGCAAGTGGAACTTCAGCAATTTAAAACTCCATGTGAACAGCCCCATCACAACTAGTCTGTCTCCAGGATATGTTGGCATCTCTGGAGAAACACCTTAGATCCTAATCCTAACATCTCCAACTCTTCAGTGACGTAGTAGCAATTACATAGTGCATATCTTACAACGGTAGAGAAAATGTGACAGTCTGGCGTAAAAGGAAATAAGCCATTTCAGTGATATATAAAAGCATATATAAATCAAATATACTCCAGTAAAGAAATATATATCAAGTATTAACTTCTTTGTTTCCAGCATATGCCAAGTTCCTAGGCACATATCTTTCTTGGTTTATTTGTAGTCAACAACCAGCCAAGATGCTCAATCTGGAGCAAGGGAAGGGTAGGCATTATGGACTATTTTCCTTCAAATATTTGATTTTCTTAGCGGGGGTGGAGACAGGGCAGGGAATTGGATAGAATTTTAAGTTTTAGTTAAAGGTTAATAGGAAATAGTTTTCCTATTCCACAAGAAACATGGACATGTAAACATTTAGGCTTCTCATTAAAATAAGAACCTTGAAAATTTAGAGTGGTCCTTCTCTCTCTGAAAAAGATAGAATTAATCAAATGATTTCATCTAATGTTTTGAAAAATATTTTCTTTCTTTTTTTTCTCTCTTTTTACTTGCTAATTATAATTAATGTTTCTAAAGGTGACTTTCTTCAAATGAGCAATTTTTTTCCCTGTTTGCAAGATATTAAAATGTGGTGCTTCAACAATTTCAAAACTTCCTTTAAAAAGGCTTTTGAAATGGAAAATACTTTAAAATAGTCTTTTCCTCATAAATAGTTTCAATTTCAATAAGTGAATATATATAGGAAGAGAGAGGATGGGAAGCTATTTTCAAAAATATGGTAAATTTTCCAATCTGATTTCTAAAAGCACTGCTAGTCTTCAACTCTGTGTGAAGGGGCACTTTCTGAAGCAGGTGACAAATGAAATTGTGATAATAGCATGAGGCTGTGTCTCAAAAGATTAGTAAACATGGGAGTTTTGCCACAAGCTTCCATTCTGATGTTGGATAATTTATTTACTCTGTTTTGGTCAGCTCTTCTCTTTGAACGAAACAGGTCCACCTTGAAGAGGCGTTTTAAGAGTAATGGTATTAACATCAAGCTGCTCTGGTGGTGAAGGTTCTGTAAGTGCCCACATAAAAATAGTGAATGTACTTGGACTGCAGTTCACTCAACAATTAATGAAAACCTATATTTCCTTGCATATAGGTAGAGTGAAGCCGTTCAATGCAGTTGGTCATTTTTATAATTTATTATTGATTAAAGTATCATGTTTGTCTTTAAAATGTCCCTGCAGATTTGTCCTTTGTGTCCTTAGCTCACCTGTTAAGCACTGTTTGGAGGAATATTATAAACTTCCAAATATTTGTATGTCTTCTGAATTTAGAAAAAAATATAGAGGTCCTGTAAATTTTTTTAAAGCAGTACAATTACAAGCATAGCAAATACCATTGTGTGATTCAGATGGTATACAGATAGGACTATTTCACCTCCCTTAGAATTTAACATTCTCAAAATATCAATTTTATATTTAGATTTCTATACACGTAAAATACAGACACATATAAAAATAGATATTAAAGAAATAATTACACATATACACATATCAAATATATTTTTTAAAGTGGCTTGAAAATACCAAATACCTTATAAATGTATTGTGCTGAATATTCTCAGAAATAAGTAACAAGAAAACAAGGAAGCATGGAATTACTTACTCATGTCTACGTCATCTCTTATTTCGAATGGAAAATAAATTTTAAATTTTTAATTCCAGATTAAAATTCCACTTATTGACTTGTACTTTGCTTTTTTTATTTTTTTATGTCAAGTATGATATGTCCATGGCTTTTACAGAATAACCACATTGTTTACTAATTTTATTACAGAATATTTAGTTAATGAACAAAATTTTCTACTTTTAAAATGTAATTTGGACCTTCTCTTGTTGACAAGAACTGGAAAGTTAGATCAAGAGAATAAAAAACATTCCAATAAAAACATGTAAGTAAATATTGTGAAACTCCAGGAGACAATATTTTTGAGGAATTAAGATATGTAGTTTGTCTTAAATAAGCTTTTTCTTTAAAAGCTATACCATTATGCATTTTAAGTCTATTATAACTGAGGAGTATATTTTTTGACATTCTAACTAATAAGCAACTTTTTTTTTCCTGTTAATATATGCAATTATGCTTTATGCTCATATGACTGACTTCTTCATTTCCTGGCTTTTAAATGTCTATTTTGAAAGGTTTCATTAAGGTAGTTATTCAAGTAATTGATAACTTTTTCCTCAAAGAAACGATAAGATTTTTTTGTTTGTTTTTACTGTCATTTTATTCTAATCATGCTTGATTTGATTAATTTCTCTGGAAATAAACAATTTGCTGGCTTCAGAATAGACAATCTTACCATGGACACATGTGGTTAGCAGTGTACCAAACAAGTTATAAGGTTATTTTTTAACAAAAAAAAAAAATTGGCTCACAAAGTCAGAAGCTTTTTCACTGCTCCTCCCCACTCCCATGCTATGAAATTTTATTTTGTCTCGGCTGTCATAAACTCCATTTGGGAAGTCAGTGAGTTTCTAGAGTGAAAACAAGACTGCTGTGTCTCATTTAGTTTATACCCTGTTAGATACCCACTGAACAGGCACTTGTGTATGGCTGTTACCTTGAGTTTCAAAAAAAGATGAAGCAGAGAAAGGATAATAAAGTGAATTTAGTTTGTCTGTTATACTCTGACATTTGTGGTGTACATCAGCATCTGAAGTTATATATTGTGCCAGCAAAAGGACTGGCCATAGGCCATGGCTGCAACAGTAGGCAAAGTTATAAACTCCTACTTGTTCATGCATTGTTTCTCACATTCAGACCTGATTACATAGTAACTATCATCTTTTGTATATAACGTGTGCAATGCAATCTGAACATTAAAGCTTATTGTCTTAGATTTATCACACATAAATTTTGATCCATTTATACTTGTCTAATCCATTTTATCTTGCTATGCATATGAATACTTTGGAATAATTACAAATACAAATAATTTTTCCGCTGAATTTCCAAGGATTAAAAGACATAGTAGTTGTTTTTCCTTTCTATATGTAAGCATTTCTTAATTCTATAGTGCTGGGAGAATCTCTAATTTGAGCTCAAGGTTTTGTGAGCTGAGATATGAAGAAAGCTGCCCATAAAAACTGACCTTTCCTTTAAGTAGCGTAGAACAGAATAGAACACTTGGCAACCTACAACATTTAACTCAGCTTTTCAACACTCTCAGATAACCTACTAATATTTTTAAATTGAGTTCAAATATATCACTCTCAGTCCTACATGGCCAGGTTGATGGGTGAGGCATGAGTTTAAAAGAGCAGAAATCGGACTCACACAGTCAAACATAACATTATGGTGTACACATGTTTCAGGTTCAGAAGCCTAAGTAGCCTCCTACTAGCAGCATAACAGAGAGGAAAACAAAAGAGGACAGCAGGTAAACAAGATATTTAGCCAAGGACCCCTGTTCAAGAACTCTGCACATCATGAGGATTTTGGTTGGTTGGTTGGTTTTGGTTGTTTGTTTATGGTTGTTTTGCTTTGTTTTGTTTTCATGTAGTGAGGTTTGCAATGCAACTGCACTGTCCTTGGTTCTACAGAATTTGTTTGCAATCCTGGACATTGAATACCTTTGGATTCAGAAGGACAACTTCATGACAAAGAGGATGGTGGTTTTCTTCCACTCTGATAAAGTTCTTCAAGAATTCCAGTAGAAACAAATGCTGCTAAAAAGAACATCCACAGGAATAATGTTTCTGACACTCAGACTAAATTTTATAATTCATTATGTAACAGATCTTTTAGAAGTTATTCCATCAAAAGAACCGTAAGGTCTAGCAAGAGGATTCCTTCTCACGGCAACACTCTGGACTTTGGGTCCTATTGCTTCCCATAATCCTTGGGTTTGGCATCTTCCACAGGGGAACCATCTGCAAAAAGTGCCACTGGGTCAGTTTGCTGTATTATCAAGAATCCTTTTGCTTTAAAGAGGCTAGATATAACCCACAGACAACGTGAAAAGCAGATAGATTGTAAAATTTAAGCTACATAAATGACGACATTTATGATTGTGGTTAATGTATTTCATCAGGCAGAAACATTAAACTCATCTGTAGATCTCAGCATTTTTTAGTTTACATACATTCCAAAGTGAAACCTACCACCAAACATTTAAAAAACACTTGCTTTAAAATATTGCAAATTGTCCTTCTTTGTAATGATCAAAGCTGGATACATTTGCATAGTTCCCCTACTGAAATTATTTATTCAATAAAATCCACAAACTCATAACCAAGGGCTCTCATAATTAAATTCTCTTCATTAAGCATTGCATTTTATGGCCTAAAAATGTTTTTGGCTGAATTTGCATAAAATGACTGCACATATGTGGCTAGTCAAGTTGATCTAGGAAAAAAAAAATATACAGCATTCCGTGTGGGTGATCAGCAAATACAGTTATCCAAGGCCTGTCTTCTGCTGGAAGAAGGCATTCTTAAATGTAATTTAATATCATAATTCATCAACGCTAAAAAATTCCAAGATGCATTGTTTCTAACTTTGCATGTTTCTCTCAGTAGATACAGACTTTAATTTTTCTCCCACTGCCATTATTGTCTACTGTATTGCCAAATAACTTTTTTGGGGGTTTTTTTGGATGGTTACTCCAGGTTAAACATTCCTTATTCTGTCTCCTACCTTTTACTTCAGACTCTTCTCAACACAGTTCGCTTTCTCAAACACTTATCTTAAAGCATCCTAAATAGCTCCTTTTAGACTTATATTTCGTGCTTTTTACTCTCATCTCCTGAGAGAAAATATGACATAGTAGTAGTCAACAATATTTTGAAAATGACTCAGGTATTACTGTGACAATGTGCTCTCTAATTTCACTTCATTAACAAAAAAGTTTACTGTCATATGTAACAATTCTAGTTTTTGGCCAAATGTTTAATAGTTAGCCCTCAATGACTTGCACTCTGGAAATATGATTCTGCAGATGCTGTTCCTCTTTTCAATTATACTTTTTCCATGTTAAAATATTTTATATTCTTTTAGTGAAGAACTCTCGTTAGTTCAAAAAGTCATATAACAGTAAAAATAGAGAGCAATTAAATTACAAATTTATCAAATTGAATTTTAATATAAAATTTAAATTTTACCGGCAGAAATCACAGTTTCAGTTTTATGTTATTTTTAATAAATTGCAAAAATTACAATTCATTTTCTAGAGGTCAAGAACAAAGAATGTGTCATTCATAAATTCCATTTTTCTTATTTCTAACCTGCACCCCAAATACGTACAATTAGAAGTTTCTTAATGCTAGAAAAGGAGTTATAAGGTGACAAAACTGTACAGGTAACTTCAACCAACAAATAAAGAGTACATAATTTCTTATACCCAAAAAGAGGACGATTTCACTAAATTAATTATACATCCTGAATGGTCTTTCAGACCCAGTGATATTTCATTTCAGGCATCATAAATCTGCCCTTTCTTTCTGCTAAGCTCTGACCAGCTGTTCTGTACAAAGCTTGTATACACAAGGACTTTCATGCTTTAGAACTCTTTCTGAGTGCACTGCCCTCCATTAACTTGGACAACTTTGAAATTCATGAAGTCATTTACTGATGGCCCAGTAAAAAGTCAGATTAGCCAAATCTCTCAAACAACAAAGGTGTGCTATGACATAAATTGTTTTTTCCATGAATAGCACTGTAACTGGTTGCTCTTAGGCCTGAAGATTGAAAGTTATATTAATACAGGTTTGCATTTTTTTTCAATTTTTTTTTGGCCATAAGGAATAGGATGTCTGTTTCTTAGATCATCAGCATGAGAGAGTCATAATTTTTCAGACTGTTACCCAGGTTTTCATTATGACAACAAGAACATCAGCATCACAGAGTGGCTGAGGTTGGAAGGGATCTCTTGAGACCATCTGGTCAAACCCTTCTGCTCAGGTGTGGCCACCTAGAGCCCTGGCAGACAAGTCAGGAGCATCATTATCAAGAGGTGTGTTGAATGTATATTTTTTTTTCAATATAGAATAAGTTGCCATGGCTTTAAGGGTACTGGTGCCCAAAACATGGGCATTGAAAGAGAAAATTAAATGGGGGCAATAAGAGTTGAATAAGTACCTCAGTAACAATAATAATAATAATAATAAAGCAGATCTCTTTCTACATGTCAATCAGAGGAGGACGTGTGGTTTAAAAATGAGAGTAGCAAGGAAAGGACAGAAACAGGTAGAATACGCCATGTGAACAAAAGAAATGCTGATTCAGGAAGAAAAAGGTTTCAGAAAACTAGGTGTCGAGTTTAAGCTAGCCCCTCTGGCAGAACTAATTTGCCTGAGTGATACCTGAATAGCAGAAAATCCAACCTGACATTGACCTTGCCAGTATTAGTGACAATGTTTTCAGAAGGAAAAAGATTTCCTTGAAATAAGGATTTCAATAGAGTAAAAACACATGGTGTCCTTCTACATAATGTAAATTTCTTCTTTTATTACACAAACCAGGCATGAGAAACAAAGGGGATTTCCATTTTTCACTTTCTGCTTCCTTTATAGGAATAGCGAATCAATGAATACACTTTCACCATTTTTTTTCAAGGCTCTTCTAGTATGAGCAGAGAATTAGAAAACAGTTTTCAGTGGTTAGTAACCTCCTACACGTATTTTCTACCGTTAGAGTTTTTGTATCTTGTCTTGTAGGGACCCAAATTTTTGCATTTCTTGTTGTTACACCACAGTCATGGAAGAATTTTAAAATAGAAGAAACAGAAAAAACAACAAAAATGAGAAGAACAAAAGAAAAAAAACAACCACCATATCCCCCGTATCTTCAAGAATCTTCAGTATAAACTTGCAGTAATGTGAGAGCACTATAATTGCAGTGAAACATTGACTGCAAACCCAAGTATTATTTCTTCACAGCTCAGTAAGAAAGGATAACTATTCTTCTTGCAAGTGACATTGTGATGGTACAGGATAGGAAGGAGTGTTCCTCTGTCATCTCTGTATTCTTTCTGTCTTTGCTTCTTCCCCACAAACCTTTTCAAAGTTTCACATTATGAGAAAATATATTCCCAGCCAAGAGAGTCAGAGCATGGTGCCTCGTGTAAGCTTTTTTTGGATCTTACAGATATAGCCAGGGCGGATTTGTTCCCATTGCTCACATAGCCATGCTCTGAGGCTCAACGAGAACAGTAAATGGCAAATAGATCAAGAGACTCGACCTTGGACTCCAACTGGCATGGTATTGCCACTAGATAGTTGATATGACAAGTCAATTCTTTCTTCACATCAGTATATAGGGCTGAAAGAGGCAAAGAAATAATGCCTTTGTTGAGTCTTTTCTAGAAGTATAAATATTCTTCTTTGTTTATACTAGTCTACAAAACTGGTAGTCATATCAGTTTTACAGTATTAGCTGGATTTCAACATGTTCAGGTCAATGAGCAGAAAAATATCTTTGAAGGTCCTCAACCAGTATTCCTTGTAGACATGAAAAATAAGTCTGCCCACATCACATAGTCCTATGCTTACCTCTGAACTCCTTAAAGCTGGTCACCTGGGGTTACTTACTGCTTCAAATTTGAAGTTTTATTTACAGTAGAATGAAAACACAGTATGAGATACAAACTGACTTTCTGGGGAAATAATTCTTTGTCAACAGCCCAGATTAAATAGTAAAGCTTGATAAGCAAAGAGGTCAGTAATCTTACTTTTTGGTTTAAGGTAGTTGATTTGACCCAATTTTAGTTAGTTACTAAATTATCCATGTCATTTGCCTACTTAAACTGCTTGTTTCCTTCGGTAAAATTCCTCTGGCTTAATTTTAGACTTAAAAACACTTAAGACTTCCAAAAGGTGACTTATGTCATCATAACATGTATCCAAAATAGAACATAGGAATCACATTTCAGTCAAGATTATTTTTCTTCATAGACTATAGCTGGACATTGGATGACATAGTGACACTTTACTGTCTAACAGTACCACAAAAATGCATTTCACAATGAATGTTTACCGAACATGTTTGTTATCTATCAAATCAAAGCTCATACTGCAACAACATAGGTGAAACTTTCCTATGGCATCATGGTTCTCTGTATCCAGCTGTCAGTTCTACCTTGGATTGTTATCCTCTACTTCTACCCAATAGTAGATATCTTCTTCATTTAATTAACTCCTCTGAACCAGCATCTTCCTCTTTCCCTACCTTTCCTTCATCTTCAGTCATCATTTTGTGGAACTTCTACAGACCAATGTAAGTTCTTTTTATCCTTCCCCAACTTCCACCATATCCCTATGAGCCTACATGTCTTCTGTCTATGCCGGATTCCTTGTTCTATTCACCTTTTCTCAGGGTCTCTCCTTACTTCTCATTTTATCTGTGTTTCTTAGTCATAAAGTTCTACTGGAGAGCAAGACACATAACTTTCACAGGTGACTTCTCTACTTTATCAGGTGTATTGTCAGCAGGGAGCAGCTTCAGGCACTGTATGAAACAAGATCTTCAGTGTGAGATGGGAAATAAAGCACTCACAATTACATTTGAAACCTTCAAACCACTACGTGGTGCTGCAGTCTGAAGTAAAGTTTAAGTCTACAGTAACTTAAACTGTCTTTATTTGGGACTTCACTTGAACAACTCCATTCAAGAATAAGAGTCCAAGAATAGATTATGGCTGGACCAGTGGATTTTTAACTCAGAGAGTAATGTCACTTTTTGTTGGAACTGTGTGTGTAAGTTTCAATTTTATTTCATATGACATAAAAACCCCACCACCATCAACAAAAACAAACCTGTATGAACTTTAATTTTTAAATTGAAAGGTATAATCGTTTTTTTCCAGCTGCCATCTTGCAAAATAACCTAGATCCAAAGCAGAACTTTTCTACCGAAAAGCAAACCACATGGAAAAGTCACTTCACTGCTGCTGTTGCTGCAGCTAATGCCTTGCATATGCCCAATACATTCCTCTTACACTTGAAACAGAATTCCATTCCTGTTAACTACAAGATTATGGAAGAACAATGAGTGCCCAAAACCCATGAAAGTGGCAATATTTGAATTCAAATATTGGACAGTTTTGTATGAGGTAGAAAACAGGTATCAGTCACAATTTTCATGAAGCACAATGCTCTGATGAGAGAGGTAATAGACCCATTTTACTGAATTAATAATTGATGACGGTAATGTTAAATCTTGATCACTTAGGAATTCAACTAACATAAACCAAATATTTTGAGTGATAATATGGCTTCTGTTTCCCACAGAACTTGAGGTTAAATGTAGCCAATACCTAGGTTTATTTGTAAATCAAGTAAGCGTTTTTGAGATGGTATTTATTGCCATATATTAATTTTGTGTTCTTTGTTGAATATATATTACCTTTCTTCATAGGCTTGTCCTTAAAAAAAAAAATCATAAATCAAAACTTTTCTAGCATGTAAGCTGAAATAATGTAAAATTCACAAAGATAGAATCACTATACAGCCAGGCCAGTGTGACAATAGTCATGTACTTCCTTTGCTGCTCAATACTCCTATTGCAGTATCCCAAAGTTTTGTTAGTGTGATACATCAGTTTGATGGATTTAGCCATGACATTTCATGAAATAAAAAAAATAAAAAAAAAATTCACCAACTTAATATTTAGGTCATTTCAAAGAGTATTTTCCTTATATGCCAATGAAGTTGGAATATTTATTAAGTCTGCTCCTAGAACAGTAATATAAAAATGCATGTTTCCTTTCTTAATAACATGCCTTTTTTTTTAAGATTACTTTTTTGTTTCTTTTGATGGACTGTAGGACACAAAACTTGGGAGTTCTCTTATACTTCAAAAATATTGATGAGCAGATACTTACAGAGCAATAATTCTTAAATGTGAATAAATAGCTTATAGACAGTTGCATTAATAAAATCAACTATTTTATCCAAAGATTTTATGAGATTTTTATTCAATTTCAGATGACTTCAGATGACATTTGAGAAAATTCCTTTACTTGTTATATTCTTAGAGGATTTAAGTTTATAGCCACAAATTACGCATACTTGGTATAGCTGAATGCCACCTTAAGCCCAGTATAAAATTCAAAGGCTAGGATATGTGAATTCTAAATCAAGCAAGAAATAGCAAATAAAAAGTGAACTGCCACAGTAAAACTAAAAAGCTTATCTTTCTTCTTCTTCCCTCTGGAAAAGCTAGTAGATTCTTTAAGTTATTGCTAGTTCTCAACTCTACAAAATCTAGTTATTAAACAGAGAGGCAAAATAATTAAAGGGCTTTCTTTATGGAATTAAATATTTTTCTTGAAACTTTCCAAGGAGCATAAACATCTTTATTAACTTGTTTTACTAAACTACTTTTCCTCTTTTTATTTTCATTAGATTTAGCTCTGAGTTTGAATCACACTTTAACTAAGTAAACTAATTTCCAAGTTATTCTGGAATTTGAAAAGAGGCAGAAAACAATGGTTTTTGCTGTTATTCATAATTGTCTTCTAAATTATAAGGTTCACTTGTATTTTTTTCTACTTGTTTTGATCATGGTCAGAAGCAGAATGTCAGTTATTCATGTTACTCATTGGGTTGATATATCAAAATATAAGTTAATTAAAAATTATTTGTCAAAAAAAAAGTGGCAGATTCTAAAATCAGACTTCTAGTGTTATTCTTCCTACTGCCTTTTCCTCCGAATATTTTTTGCCAGCATTTTACTGTTCATTTTAAATCATTCACTGATAAGTTTCTTCTTTCACTAAAATTTCAGATGCCAGAAAAAACTTTCTATCTGCATCTACAAGCTGTTCCAAATTCAATTTCTTTGTTCATATGCATTCTTAAACTTCATAGGCTAAATCCATAAATAGTACTGTATCTGGCAGAGAAGGTAGGCATAGGATGAGTTTGATCCCCCATCTGAAATTCTTTTCTCATCTCCTTAGCCTCCCGTTTTGATAAACTTCTGTATTCAGACAAAAGGGCTGTTAAATATCTGCGTCATATTAGTAATTTTTATTCACTTTGTTCTTTTGTTTCTGAAAGTTCCATTGTCATTTTTCTTTCATTTTATCTCTGAAGTATCTTTTTCCTCTGAAGATTATTGCAAACACTAATCCAACTTCAGTACTGAAAATGACCTACTATATCAGTTTGGAATGCTTCCAACTGAAGAAAAATCTTATTCTATTCTATATACATTTCTTTTCAGAATGTTATCTGTCACAAAAGAGGCCTTTGATCCACCAGTTAGAACTGCATTTTTGTTTTGCTAGCTGATTTTGCAGATAATTTCATCATTTATTCTGTTATTTCTCATTTTTCCCATGCAGTATACCACAGCTGGTAGGTACATATGAAAACACCCAGTTAACCTCTCTGTGTCAGAGGTATGTATTTACAACCAGTCAGCTTTAATGGAAATGAGGTCTCAGTTTTGTCATAAAGATCTCTAATATTTCGCAACATAAACAGCCATTTTAAAGATTAGATACCTAAAAACCTAAATCCTGATTTTTTTTCATAGAATTATAGAATGAATCATAGAATGGTTTGGGTCAGAAGAGACTTTTAGAGATCATCTAATCCAAGGCCCCTACCATGGGCAGGCACATCTTGCATCAGATCAGGTTTCTTAAAGCCACATCCAGCCTGACCTTGAACAATTCCAAAGATGGTGCATCCACAGCTTCTCTGGGCAATCTGTGCCAGTGTCTCACAACCCTCATAATAAAAAAAAAAAGTCTTCCTTATGTCAAATCTAAATCTACCCTATTTCAGTCTAAAATAATTGAAAGAGAGGACTTCTGCTATTTGTTTTTCATGTGAATACAAATAATTTTATCATAGACATAAATTTTCTGTTTGTACCTATGCTTCTTGTTCATGCAGCTATAAATAACTGTGCCATAGAAGTGGTTAAGCAAGAAACTGGATATCTCAGGCTCACCATGTAGATTTTGTCTTGGGCGATAGTCACTCATCAGATTTGCTACTGCTTAACTGATTTAGGTAACTAACTTTCAGGCAACATTGTCTGTAGCAATTCACTGCTCTCATATATGTTCTCATAATATTCCTCTAGATAGAGTTAACTGGGATGTATAAGGCCTTAGGTCGCTTCTGTAGGAGCTCAAATTTAACTTTATCCATCACACGTATTATGTCTTTTATTCTTGATACATTTTTAAAACTATTATCAATAATACCCACATGTTTATTACGATAATAAATTGGGGGGGGTGTTCTGTTTTGGTTTGTGGTTTTTGTTTTTTTTTTTAATTTGGTGTTTTGCTTATTTGTTTAATTTTGATTCACAGTGCAGTTACTGACACTTTACAGATACCATACTACCTGTTTGAATCACCTGAAGATCCTCTATCAGTAACTACTAGAATCCACGTGTTTATTTGAAACTTAGGAAAGTTCCTCATGTCTAAACAGCTGCAGGACAGATTCTCAATGAAAAAAACAGCTTAATAATGAAAGATTTCAACCCTAATTCACCTTTTTATTTTTTTATGCTAAGGTGGCAACTATTTATGTCAACTCTTTGTGACTCCTATCAACTATTCGTCTACCAGAAATAAGTTTTCCAGATTAATTTTTCATTTTGGAGGTGTTTCCTTTGTTACAAGCCAGGTCTGAAGATTTCGGTCTTCTTCTTAACCTGTTCTCTGTCCAAAGACTTTGGTAGTTCAGTTACTTTTCTCTGTCGAAATTGTCATCAACACTGAACCTTTAGGTGATTGTCATTTCATATGGAATAGCTCAGTCTCTCTTAGTCTGTTTACTTGTCACTGAAACTTCAGCTTTAAGGCACAGAACTGTGTTTAATGTTTCTTTACTCAGACAAAATGCCACTATTGATAGAGTTTTAGTCTGTAAACTGCCAGATTAAGGTGTCAGAAATCTCAAGTGGACAAATCATCCCAACAAGTCCAGCCACTGGCATAGTCAACTGTTAAGGACTCATGTTATGAATTTGCTACAAAATCAAGTGTTTGTGAACACATCAGTGTTTTATTAATTTTATCTTTAGTTAAATATCTGCAATATGGCCATACATAGCTAAGCTAGCTAAACATAATTAGCTACATCACTTTCCAGTTGAGAGAGGTGCATATGTCATCCTAATGAGACTTGTCTTATCCTGATGTAGATAACTGAAACAGGCAGAGAAAACGTGCCTATTTCTCTCCTTTACCTCAGGTTGGGGTGTCCAACTTAGATGTAGATAGACATATACTGCAGAGATCTCAGACAGAATTAATTTCCGTAACATGGTACCTTCTTTTAGAACTTTATATGTAGAAGTCTATGTATGACATGGTCTAAGCTAACATGATCTCATAACTTTAAAATTTAATATAACTAATAAAGCATATCAAATTATGCAATATATATCTAATGCTTATTTCAGTTATCCTCAGATAGACTCATATTGTCATTTGAGGTGTTATTGTGGTTTTGGCATATAGGTCACCCTGAAAATATTTGTTTGGACTGGCAGCTAGAAGCCAAATTTTATGTATTAGAGATCTCAAATAGAGATATCTCCTTACATGGACTTTCAGAAAAGACAGGGAATGTGAGGAGGAGGGTCAGTACTCTATGAAAAGGAGCATCGAGAGTGCATGGAATAGGTGATGAGCCAGTTAAGAGCTAATTGTAAGGATTAGAGGACACTGACACTCGTTTATTCTTTCCCTTGAGTTTCAACACTGATTAAAAAAGGAGTCAGGATGCCAGTTTCATTATTTATTACATTGTCTCCAACTTTGCACACAGATTTTTTTTCCCCAATTTATAATAGCAGTAATTACCTCCTTAAATGAATTTCCTAAGGTTTAATGTAATTTAATTGTTATGTTTGATCAGACTTTTAAACTAAGATTTTTGTTGTCAACTTATCTCCAAGAAAGGCTCAAATGTTTTTGTGGATAGTTAGGCTTGAGACTGGTCAAAAATTGGCTTGACCACATCTACTAGAACCTTCATGTGAGCAGGAGGCCCACAAACTCAAGAAGCAAAAACCGACAGAGGCTCATCTCAAATACATTCAACCACTGGCCTCTGTTTCCTGATTATTCACAAAAATTCTGTTTCCCAAGGCAATATGTATAAGTATACTACAAGCAAATTATAACATTTTTCTTCTTCTTCTCAAATACGCAGTTTTCTGTTTAACTGGAACTGGAATCTATGTTGGACTAACAGTCTCAGGAGGATAAAGATTATTGCATTTTCTGGAAAATAAGGAATCATTCACATGCAATGTAACTCAAAGCTTCAAAGAGGAAACATGGAGAAGATGGATGTCCTTAAGGGTACCATTGATAGGCACCAGTTCTGAGCGAAGGAAGATTCCTAAGGATGAAGTTCCAGAAGAACATGTCCTGCTAGTACTTCACCTGAAACCTGCAGGTGATCATTCTGTAAGTATATATAACAATCCTGTACTATATTTACAGGATATTATTAATGATTTCAGTGAAAAATAAATCTTCCTATCTCATATTTAGGTTATTTAATTTTAACATACAGAGTCTTTTGACCTTTTTATACATAAAACCTCTGATCTCAGAAGAATTTACAGAAACAATGCATGTGCATACATTCTATTTTTAATAACAAATAATTTTGAATTATGCTGGTTTATTCATGATTGAAAAGGTATAGCATTTTTCAACAAACATATTTGTATTTGAAATGAATAAAGTACATAAACACTTATTCTATTTCATTCCAGGGGCAGATAGCAAAGTAATGTGATTACCTAGTTGCCTTCAAAAAAGCTGCTATATTTACCTTTACCAAACAAATAAAGTTTTGCTGTAAAAAGTTCTTTCTTTCTAATAAAAATTAAGTACAGGTTTGTATCAGAGCTACATGGCTTGGAGGATCCGAGCACTAACTGCAGCAGTGAATAAGGAGGAGGTTGACAAAAAATATATTTTTCTTGGAAGAAGATATATATTGTTCCCTGCTTGTTCGGTTTGTTAGATGGTCTTATACATTGTTAGAATAGGAAATTCTGACTAGACTGAACTCTTGGAGAATGCATGGCTTTCACTCAGTTCACATACCATGCTTTCCTTTCCATGAAAACCAGGGCAGGATGGAAAATATTGTCCTCTGCACAGATCTCATTCAATATATAATCAAGACTCGGTAATCCATGAGAGTAACACAGACAAGCCTAAGCGTGTCCTTCCAGAAAGCACGTGAAACTGAGCAGAGGGAAAGCAACTGGAAACGAGAAGAGGGAGAAAGACACATGAAAATTAGATAGAATTTATTAAAAAAAATCATTTGAAAGAGAAAGGCTAAGAAAAGCAAGCTATAATTGTTGGAAATCTTTGACATAACCCTCCTGAATTATGTAAGTCTTCTAGCTCTGCTTGCTTTTTTTTTTAATAGCTTACTTTGAACTTGGGTATTGACTAAGTAGTGGTGTTTAGTAACTTTAAAACCTCATACACAAAGCCGTGTCAGAGATCTTCTTCCTCAGGATAGTTAGTCAGTTGTAAAAGCTGCCAAATTAATTGATAAAACATGCTGCTTGACACAAGTAGCACATCCTGCCTCGGAATTTTATTGCTGTGTCTGGTTCTATGGTTTGCTTCTCTCACACTACATGCAAATAGTTTTAAAATACTAGGTGGAACAGTGAAAAGGAGGAGATGAACATTTCTATATGTATGAAGAAAGGGTTCTGGCTTTTTCTTGCAGAGGTTCCTAGGAACAGCTGCAGCCTGAAGTGAAAGGGCACCACAAGTGCCATTTCATGCTGCGTTGGTCAGAGCAAGAGGAGACCACAACTCTGTCACATCACTTGATGAGTGAAAAATATGCAAGTAGAGCTCCCCACAAGATAGGCACATTCTCGCCTGTTGTGGTTTTTTGTGTGTGCGTGTGTTTTGTTTGTTTGTCATTTTATTGTTTCGTTTTGTTTTCCCATGGGATTTGTTCTTAATATAGCCTTTGACACGTGACTTTTGGGCATCAGAGCTAAGGTAATGGGGAGTTGGGTGAAAGAGAACTAATTCTTCATTATCCCCTCCAGAACACCTGCAGCTGTGTGCTTGGTCTATTTGAATTAATGTTAACTTATAATGTCATGTTGTCTTTGAAGTCCCAAATCTTACATTTTATTTTAAGAGTTTTATTTTAAGAGTTTTTGTTCACTGGAAGAAACATGGGAGTATATAGCTATATTTTATACCTTTGCAGATTAAGTATATTTCTGTTAATAAGGTGAAAGCTTAAGCACTAACACAAATGCTAACATATGAAATGTTTTTCACAGATACATATTTTTCATGAAGAAAGACCAGATAAAGTATGGATAAGTATTCTGGTATATAAAATTCCCTAAGATACAGATCACACAGAAAAAAGGAGGAATTCATTTGGCTAAATGTACACATTGAGAGTGTGAATGCCTGCACCTGAGCTAATCACTTTGGGCTCCCTAGTAGTCAAAGGAGAGAAACAGGCACTTCTAGGTCACAATTCCTCTTATCCTAAAATAGGCATCTGAAGTAGGTCAGATGAACTGCGCCATGAGAGTGCCTATTATTCTCTACCAACTATAAAGGGAGCCCTGGCTGATTAATTCAGATTCAATGTAGATGTTTAAGGAAGATGAGGTGAATCGCATTCAGGGAATCCAAAAGGACTATTAAGAGACCAACAACAAAAAGTGAGAATTCTTGTTTTCCAGGTGTATAGAATACAACCAAGATAATTGCATGCATTTAGACACTGACTTTAGGTTCCCAAGTAATTTAGGCAGTTTGGCATATTTTATGTCATATAGTGGGGTTTTTTTTGCTCAGAGAGACTACTGTCAACTTCCTATCACTGTATTTTAATCTTATGATCCACGACTCATATTCGCTTTCTTTAAGAGAGATGAAAGCCTTCCCCAACCTTAACAGACTTTTATGAATTAAAACTTAACAGAGCAAAGCAATTCACGTTTTCATCCATTTAAACAGTGCTGTACTACCAATAGCTTGTGAAATACAAAATTAAAGACAGATCTGCCATTAGGCTCACCAGTATAACTTGATTTCAGCAGAAGTGCTATGAACATTTTAAAAGATGAACATTTTAAAAGATGAACACTGAAGTTTCAAATTAAGTCAAAATGCCCTGGATTTTCTCTTCCAAATTTATGAGGAGAAATAATGAAGTTCAAACATATTTCTCCTCCTTAACTGTGACACCTTCTATACTGAAAATACTGGATTATTTAAGAAATGGTTGGTTCAAATGTGAAAACAAAACAGCAGATAAGGGAAGATGATTTTAATGGAAAAGATTTTTAAGCAAATATAACAATATCTTAACTACAGCATACGAGCCAGACCTTTATCCATTTAAAGTACACATGGATAGTTTATAATGCCTCTAATCAGTAAATCAGTAAATTTTCCAGTGTCAGTGAAAAATTTGTGTTCTAAAAGGTTATTTTTGAGTCTCTAACTATTTATCATAGCAAAGAAAGTATTCAATTCTATTTTATCACTGTCAATGTGAGTATATTGTAATCATCTTAAAACGAAAATTAAAAAAAACCCCAACCAACCAACCAAAAACAAACAAAAAAACCCCACACAAAACCCCAACCCATAAATTTTATCATTATTCAAGTTATTTGCTCTTTGCTGGAGGGGAACTGAAACATCTTCATCTTAAAATCTTTCAACCATCTAAAAATTAAGCATCTCAGCAATTTTTGAAGGCTCCTTCTACCCAAAATAAGAATCTCTAGGAAGTGTTGCAAATGACAGAACTTCCACACCTACTTTAGATTAATCCCTGATTGGTGGCGCTCTCTACTGACAGTAGATGAAATTTAGACACCTAATCAATACAAATTGCCAAATGCTACATAGCTAGAGTTTGTTTACCTCATCCCTCCTGAGACCCTTGAAACCTTCAAGACAAATATTAAGACTTGTGCATACATGTTCTGGTCATAGGGACCACCACCACCACCAGTGATGTCCAGTGAAGTATCACAGACAATAGGCACATGCTGGAATACAGGAGGCTCCATCTGAATATCAGGAAAGACTTTTTCACTGTGAAAAAGTAACTGAGATCAGGGTGACTGAACACTGGCAAAGGTTACCTGAGGAGGTTGTGGAGTCTCCCTTGGAGATATTCAAAAGCTATGTGGACAGAGTCCTGGGCAGCCTGCTCTAGTTGGCCTTGCTTGAGCAGGGTGGTTAGACAAAATGACCTCCAGAGATCCCTTCCAAGCTCAACCATTCTGTGATATCAGAACCAATGAAATGTAACAATGTGCTGAACCAGCATAATGTGACTCAAACCTTCTCTGTAAAGATAGTTTACTTCTACAGCTTTAGTAATAGAGCTCTGTATTGTCTGATTCCATAAATGATTTACTAGGAGCTATCTTGGGCATGTCAGCACTACAACATGCTTTTTTTTAAATCAAACATACATTATTAAGACCACAGATTTACATCTAATTATTTTAATATGATACAACACACCCATAGACAAAACAACAAAATGAAATTGGATACTGTTAGCTAGACAGCAGATTGTTACTTTTAGGAGTTATTAAAAGAAGCGAGGAAGCATTTGGCAGACTTATCAGAACGTCTGTCTGCATGTCTGTTTCTCCTGTTCTCCTGTTTAACTAAAGTGTCTGCACAGTCTAGCATAGTAGTCATTGGAAATTGTGCCTTTTGTCCAACCAAAATATTTTTATATTGTAATACACATTTGCATTACCTATTTGACTTAGCCTCAAGCGTCCATCCTATTTCTATACCTGAAAAAATGTATTAAAGTATAATCCAAAAAGTGCAATAAAATTTGAGAAAGTTCTACTCTGAAAGAATAGTCTACAGGTTCCTGAAAGCTTCCATGTATTTTCTTGAAGGGATGTAGATGGAATTCAAAGGTTTCTGGCAGTCTTTTGCAAGAGATGGACTTAGCACATTATGGTGGATGGCATACTTTCCAAGATTTTACCTGTGCTCAGCAGATAGCACAAATTAGAAATGTTAAACTGGCAAGGACTCTTCCATCTCAGGGACCTCTGCAGGCTAGTTTAAATAAACGCCCATGAGGAAGCACAGTGGACGAAAGACAAGGCTATATTAGGAAACAGGTTCAGACACAAATTGAGTTAACATATATAAGGCTTAAATTTTAGGGGGTTGATGATTTCCTACTTAAACACTCCCATTGTTACAGTTGCAACTTATGAAAGTTTACATTCTAAATAAATATTAAATACAGAATATCATGATCTTGATTAAGTCTTTTGGTTTTAGTACTGGCCTTTGTTTGGGGGATGGTTCCAGTTTCAGAAATTTGAGGTATTAGTTGCTAGATATTCACTTTACAGGATAAGTGTGTATTACTAGCAGAAGCCTAGGAAAAAACAACTACAACAACAACAACAAAAACCCAACCAAACAAAAACCTTAATTGACTGATTGGTAGAACAAATTTACAATAAAAAATACTATTTTTTTTTTCAGATGAATTTCAGAGAATAATTCCGTAAACTTTATAAAATATAGAAGGTCGGCTTTTTTTTTTTTTTCCTGGTCTCAGAGGAGTACTGAGGTTACCCGACAATTTGAACAGCAATAAGCTACCACCTAGTGGGAGGGTAGAAAATATGAAAATGTTTCAAAGGACTCAGAGAATGAATCTCCATATTTTGAACAAGAGTTGTATAAAGCATATACTATCATGTTCAAAAGACTATTGAAAACTTCTCTTTCTTCCTTTTAAAGCTGTCCAGCTCACCTCCACAGGACATAATTTAATCCTAGTATATGTGTATGTTTTCTCCACTCACATCCCTGTGGGCTGGAATACCATGCTATGCATTCTGAGACAAATGTGCTTTCTTTTTTGGACAATCACTCCCCATATGTCACCGACAGTGCAAAGAATGTACATCAGTAGTTGAATACTTAAGATCTGCAAAATTTATGCAATAATGAAGACAGTATGTCCATCCAAGGGAATAATTGCTTCATGGGGAGCCTGTGCATCTCAAATTGGTTGATTCCTGGACTTTAAATTGGCCCCTGTTCCTGTTGTTTAAAGCCAGCAAACAGTAGCACTGGCAGGAAGGCTGTCTGCCAGAAAAGGGCATTTTCAAAGTCACACAGCATGAACATTTTCTTGTCAAGACCCATTACGAGAAAAAAGTAAGTGGCATTTCAATGAAATTGTCCTTTTTTTTTATTATTATTATTATTCGTAACTAGCTGGAGATGAAGTACCTGCTACTGACTGAGAACACAAGGGCATCTGTGTATTACAACAAAGCAGAGATATGTTTGGAATAAGCAGATCCAAGTATTATATTCCTTACTTTCTTTCACTTCTTTTACATTTTGTTTTAAATTATTCATCTATATTTTTGATGCAGACATTGCACTTATATCGCATTGCATTAGGTTAAACATATTCTGTGATGTGACATAATGTGATGTGACCTGATCAAACCAGATGAAAATGTCATGTTGTATCACTTATTTAGAGAGAAAAAAGTGGGTATAGTTTCATTTACTTTTAAATCTATTCAAAAACTATTTATGAAAAGTTAAACAGGTCCTCTTACACGTGCTAATTTCCTACAGTCCTGTGACAGACTAATGAAGAAAAAGTTGTAACAGACCCTATATGGAAAAAAAAAAAAAATTGCGTGAGCACCATATTTCTCCTAGCAAAGGGACTCCAGATGTTGACAACTTGTTGCAACACCTCCCTCATCACCATGAACACCATGGTTAAACCACTGACCCCGAGACTCAGAGCAGCAGCAGAAAGGAGAGCACAACACCAGGGAAAGGGTAGAAAATAAGAAGTATGTGTGTTACTATTTCAAATATATTGCTGCTCATTTTGTACCTTTTTCTGTATTCTACCTGCATTGGTTTTTTTTGTTTGGTTTGGTTTTGGTCTGTTGGTGGGTTTGTTTGTTTGTTTGTTTCGGGGTTTTTTGTTTGGTTGGTTGGTTGGTAGTTTTTG
This sequence comes from Caloenas nicobarica, assembly GCF_036013445.1. NCBI lineage: Eukaryota > Metazoa > Chordata > Aves > Columbiformes > Columbidae > Caloenas > Caloenas nicobarica. The sequence continues at coordinate 180,869,979 of NC_088245.1, forward strand.
TTGTTTGTTTTTTTTTTTTTTTTTTTCCCCCTGTGGTAATTAGATCTAGACTAATGATGATTCCTGAATTAGACTGGAAACATTTCCACTACATTAAGAATAAATTTTTGACCTCTTTTGTGTATAGCATGTGCATCTTCTTCACCCATAAACAAGATTATGAACAGAACAGAAGGTGCCGTTCTGTTGGTGACTTTCTTCATAAAGTCTCCTGAGGATTTTGGTTTTGGGTTACATAATGCCCATGTATATTAAAAGAACAACTGTCGCAGTTGCTCATTTTAGATCTTTCATTTAACTCAAACTTTGCAGTGATGTGTTTGTAGATTAATTCCTGGGACACAAAGTTAATTGCTGGAAGGAAAAAAAATAATATCAGTTTTGTAAATCTGGCAAGGTTCAAAGAAAGCATAGCTTGTGGTGTCTGTTCTACTATGTTATTTAACAACTTTCCACCATGAGAAAACAAATGGTTCTAAGGGATAGCTACCACCTCATAAAGGTAAATACAACTAGCTAGAAGCTGATGGGCAGTAGCATTCATGTCTTAAAATTATTTCATATCAATACAATTTTCTTATGTGTTAAATGTATCTTTCCGTAAAGTTGGCAGTGGATACCTTGAATATATATTTTATACAAAAGATAAAAAATCCTCTTGATTATAACTGCTCTATGGAGGATTAATGGTCCTCAAGTTTTAGGTCTAACCTAAATGCAGTAAATGAACAGTTATTTCATTGGTTGTAGAAGATTGGGAAGAAACTCTCCTTGTGAAGATAACTTCTTAGTACTGTTAGTAGTTAGTTGAGCACCAATGAATCAGCATTTCCAGAAGTAGCATATGCAGAATAAAGGAGAAAGCACAATCAGAAATGAAGCATGTCAAACATTGACTCTGAAGCCAGTATGTTTTCCTGAATTTGGAAGAACCCAAACAGTTGAAAACAAATCAGTTAAAATGTCCTTGATTGAAGATTTGTCTTTCTGTTGATGCCAACTGAAATTGAGCTGTAAATTAAAACAGTAATTTACAAACCCCAACAGATGAGGAGAAGCCAAAGGCACACATGTTCAAAAAAATATCCCTTGAGTAGAGAGACACGACCATGATATGTTTTTTTTTTCACTATGTTGATGTATCGTGAGAGTGATATGACTATATAACCAAATCACACCCTTTTTATCCCTGAGGATCTGTGGTTCCATGTAGACATAGGACTATTAGATTTGGACTTCTATGTTATATCCAGGGGATTCAGTCTGAAAATTTGCTGTCACAAAACAAAATAAATCGATTTTTATAACTCATATTTGATACTCAGTGGCATAACAAGTCCTCCAGTGCCACTGGATATAATAATTTGTTCTGTAGAAATCTGAGGTTAACTAGTCAAGAGATCTTTCCATGACAAAAAAACTTAGTGTTATACCAAAGGCACATTAAAAATCAAGAAAGAAAGCCCCATGTTGTTGCATTAAGATGATTAATTTAGCAGAAGTTAAGGCCCATGCAAGGCAGCTAGGTTGAACTCCTGAGTGACAGAAATAACCTCAAGTTGACACTGTAAGTCTAATCATGCTCAACAACCGGCCTGGTGCACAGATTCACAAATAATATAATACATACTGTAAGTCTGAGCTCATTAATGTTGAATTTGCACAATTAGATTCATGAATAGTGCAGGCCAGTCACAATCATTGAATCTACACGCTGCGCAGTTTCAAAAATAATATAATATATACTATAGGTCTAATAGTATTATATAAACTATAGGTCTGGGTGTGTTATACTAAAGGTCTGGGCAACAGGTGAAAGTTCTTTTAGATGCTGTTCATAAATACACTGTCTGCAAAAACACACTTTAGTTGCAAAAATGCACTTTGGTTGAAATACAAATGTTATTTGCAAGAAATAAGTATTGGTACCATATAAATATAAATTCTAAGATGACTATATAGTGCTATTAATGTGATTACAAATACAAGCTTGAAGTCTTAAGTGTCCTGGGGTAGACTTTGTACAACTAAGTGTGCAAAACTTACCCAAGAGCATCTTCCTGTGGGTGGGGAAGATAGGCCCAACCTGTTGACTGATCTCAGAAATCCTATTATGCTGTTCCCTTGACTTCTCAGTGATGGTGTCTTCCTCACCCTTCCTCTGTTGTTAGGGTATTTTATACTATTTTCTACATTTAGGTGGAGCTTGAGTGACTCTAGTTATACATACGTTTGTTGTTGATTGGCTTAGAAATCCTTGCTTTGATTTTTAAGGTAAAAACCTCACTACACATGCTTGAAGGTGGGCTGAAGACAGGTATCCTTTGAGATGGAGGTGTGTTTTGGTATTATAATGAGATTATAATGAGAAAAGTTCATCCATTGGACAAATTTCTGGCTCAGTAACTAGTATTTTGGATGGAAAATAACATTTATCCTTTTTAATTTACAGCAGCTATACCTTATCTTCAAAACTGACAGCAGCTATAGCATCTGGTTCTTGTACCTGTGCCTTGTCAACAGGGTCCAGCCATGATATCTTCATATCACTCTGCACCCCATATCTTTTAATTGATACTACACTGAGCTTCCTCAGGCACTACCAGTTAAGAATGCAGGGCAGGTGTGTGGGAGTGAAATCATACAGAGCAGATCTCTTCCCCTCTGCACAGCTGCCTTACATGCTGAAGATGTGGATACAGCTTTATTCTCAAAAAGTGTATCCTTGATAATCAGTTTCAATAATTTGCCCTCTCAGTAATTATTCCACACATGTTAACAGTATGCAGAAGTAAAGCAAATAGTCATTTTGATAAATGTGATTGAAATATGGTTAAGGAGACCATTTTGTGAGAGCAGCACCAGATTGTGTCAAAACCTGGGAAACAGACATGTGCAAAGTACCTTTATTCATCCTGATGGTGGCAAACTCCAGTAACTACTGACCCATGCAGAGCATAAATATTATTTTACTGTAGGCCGCAGGTAGCTGCTTCTAAAATACAGCATTTCTTTAAGGTGAATCTGACAGAATTTGACATGCATAAAAAGTGCACAAACAGTATGTGTGTAGAGTGCATTGCTGCGACATTCACACAGACAGTCTGGGTTGGGCAATAGTTTGGCTTTATAGGTTTATTTTGACATTTAAACAGAAGGTAAGAATCTTTCTGAAAGCAGCTGGGGTTGCTTACCAGGTATGAATATATATCTTTGCAAAGGCCATCCTCAGGTGAAAATGTTTGTAGAATTGTGGTCGTAGGTGACATGTTTCAGTTGAGAGATTTTGAGGAAAAATAGCTTGAATACCACCTGAGAAAAATATACTTAGGTCTAACTATGAATGCTTGAACTATATGAACCAGACCTTCAGCTGGCATAAATCATCTGAAGCTCCCTTTACTCGCTTTTATCATTTTCATTTCAGTTTATTTATGATGTTTATTTATCAGGATATTATACCTTCTGCTTTGTATCTGAGGGCTCTGATGAATTTTTATGTTACTTTGGGTATTTTCTGCTTTGGAAATTAGTATTCAAATTCACATTCATAAAACATACTAATGAGAGTAAACCCTCACAAAAAATTTATTTACTCTAACTACACATTTTTTTTTTCCTCAAGATGAGATGAAGCATGGATGATTTGTTTTCTATTTCTCTATTATTGTTATCTCTAGTAATAAAGTACCATGCATGACCTCTTGGAAATTGACTTTTAGGAACGAAAACATTTTAGAACCCTGTAATAGATATGAAGGATCAGATTCTCAAGGAAATAAACTACTCATCATTCAATAAGCCAGCTTCACATGAATTAATATGTTGCATGTGTATAAATTTCCCCCACCCATGCAATAAACACACACAAATATCTGTATTGAGTTTAGATGGCAAGGTTTCTGTGGTGGGGGCTGCTGGTGTGGAGCTGCATCATTGTCTAAGACAGGTAAATTCCATCATTATGTAGAAAGGCAGCATAGCTCCTAGTACATAGAGAATTTAATGTTTTCCTCATTAAGGCATTCACTGTAAGTGCTGGTTGTGCACATGTAATCTCTTTGCAGGAAGAAGTTTAGGAGGATAGTTGGCCTCTTCATCTTTTCTTTTTTCCATCCCTGAGGGTAGTAGAAATGTTGATTTTCATATGTATGTGTATATATATATCTGTATGTATGTGTGTATGTGTATAAATTCTCTGGGGTTCTGTACAAAATATTATATTTTGTTTGCTTTTGCAATGGTTAATGGGTTTATGTACTCTATTTATCTTTTTGCTTATTCTATGACTCCAAAAACAATGAAATTATCTGGGTTTTCTTTTTATCCTCTTCCCAAAGGTGAGAAAACCTTTCTCAGAGACATGAGGCATAAGTCCGTTGAGTACTTTTGGTTCTTTTCTGTTTTCTATCAAGAGATTTTGCTTCCCCTGGAGATGTCATCACATACTTCTCAAGTCTTCTTCTGCTCCAAAGAGTAGCATATCTTATTGATAAGACCAAGGGTCTGCAACAGTTTTAACTCTGTTATGAATATTTTTTTTCTCTCTTGCTCTTTTCAGATGCATCATGTATCTAATTTATCCAGCCTAGTATATTGAGTTATACTCGTTCACCTTCATCACTTATGACTTTTTTTGTCATTGGGCTCACTGATAGCACCTTTTCTTGTTCACCTCTGACCAGCTTGATATTAACCAGGATAGCCAATTCCAGGCCAACTGGTTGTCATTTGGGGATTTCTTGGGTGATCACAGTTAACGTTCACAGGGTAATGATGTTTCAGAGAAGTGTCAGACCTACCACAATTGCCCAGTGCAAGCAAGTTGTACATTTTTCAAAAAGTCTCAGTTCCCCAGCATTTGTGCTATACATTTGTAGAGCATGTGTGAAACTCTGTTTTCCACTTATTTCTCTATTCTCTTTAAAAGAGATTTCATTTTTGTCTGAAGTAGCATATTTCTGAAATTTGTAGAGGATAGTTAGAGGATTCACAAGACTCTGAGTAAACAATTTCAGTTAAAAGAAAGCTGCATAAAACCCCCAAGCATTGGAAAAAAGGTTCCCTCCAGCAAGAAAGTTTTCTGAGATAGCTTTCTTTTGACTTGTACCATTAATTCTAAATTCAGAGTGAAGATGTGTTTGAGTCTTCTCTGTTTGTCCTCCATGTTTCTTTGCTTGGGCTCTAAGAATCGGCTCCCTGTTCACACGTGAGTTGCTTTCCTGTGTTCCGTAACTACTCAGAGCTGTGAAGGCAGGGTGGTTTGGTGTGCTCAGTGGCTGGAATTTATCAGAACTGTATAATTGCTGGTGCTGCCGTGAGCAGCAACAACAGAAACAGATGAGAGGCCTGTTTAACTGTTGTGGTTTTGTTCTTTGTCTACTCATCTACAAGGTGATATAACTGTGTAATCGTCTGGGCTTATGTGCTAGCTCCAAGACAGAGTTCATACTAAAGGATCCTTCATATGGAAGAGACATACGTGTAATCAGGTAATTGCTCCTCTCTTTGGCCTTTTATGTGTGTGTAAATACCATCCTTTTATCCATATTTCATTTCTGATTCAAGTGGTCTGTGCCCAACATGTTCTGTGTTCGAACCCAGTTACCTTATTTTGAGTGGTGCCTTCTTCAACAGTCATCTAAGCTTTGGCACTGTTGTAGAAGCATCCCAAAAAAATCAGTATAGGCAGATGATAAGATCCAAGCAGACTTTATTCTAACTAGAATTGTTTGGTCAAGAACCAACTAGAAATGGGATTTATCTAAAATTATCCATCACTCCAACAACATTATAAAACACAGATTCAGATACCAGGTGGGTGTTTAACTACCACACAACTGATTTAGACACAGGGGATCCCCAAAAATTTAAAATTATGTTACAAAATGCACATCTACCCACTTACAAAAAAAGGGTACCCAGAAGGGTACTCAGAAGATATAGCCACTCACCAATAAGGCAAGGTTTCTCAATCCTTGAGGAAGTTTCCTTAGACAGTGTCCCAGATCTAAGGAGGAGACTTTAACTGCAGACCCACTTCTTCAAGGAAGACCAACTCAAAGTGGATCTCCAGCAGACTCTATTTGCACCCTAAGTTAAATCTGAGGTTGTGGTCATTTGCAGTAGTGGTCTAGAAACTTCTCTCAACTGAGGCATTCCACTGGCCAAGGGCCCTGTCTGTTGACCAAGGTGTCATCACAATAGTGGTCCATAAGTCTAGAAGTTTCTGGTGCTTTCAAGGGGGGCCAGAGAAGTGTGCTTGCTACAGACATGATGATTTGACTAGTAAAAAGGTTATGCAACTCTAAGTATACAGGCCAGAGGTATTACTGGTGTCCTGCTATGTGATGCCATACAGGTGAGTTAGAAAATAATGTATTTGAGAAATTGTTGGTAAATGTTATAGGTAATATCTCCATGTGTTCCAACAGTATGTACCTGTTGAGTCTGCAACTATTGTTGCAACTAGATGAGTGGAACAAAAAAAAGAGATATAAAATACATAACTATATCTTATCTGTCCATTAGTAAGTACACTTTTTAGTTGACAATGCAAAAACACACACATAAGTGATGGGAAACACCATTTGAATCTTGCACATTATTTAAATCAGAAAACTATCTCAATACTAGCAAATATTATAGTACAAATAGTATAGTACTAATAACAATTTTGGATGAGAAAGGAGTATGATTGGAACTCTGTGTTTCCTGGCTACCTACTTCTCTGCAGTTTATCTGATCTCATAGGGAGCCTGGAGTTCTTGCTGCAGGCCTCCAACCTGTGATGGAGACGGTCTCATACGCCAGCACTGTTGGTGTTGAAATTCCCTTTCACTTTCCTGACAGCCTTTGGGATATGAGAGGAGATACCCCAGCACAGACCACACTAGTACTTTGAGCACAACGATTATGCTCTAGTCTGTTGCTTTGAAAGCAAAAAGGACAACAGTTCTAAGTAAAAAAAAGAAAGCTTTCCTCAGTTCATTCTTTTAACAGGACTAGAGCAGAAACACAACTCTGCCAAATGGGTTTAGGAAGACAGAGGCTATACAGACCATAGCAGGTGACAGCAAAATTAGGGATTAATCATTTTTGGTATTATATTTAGTATTGAATTTCATACATTTATAACCATCAGCTCCTCAGTACCAGCATCTTACCCAGTATGGATATCCTGGCAGATATTATAAATTAAGCATGTTAACTCCACTTATCCATGTCTGCAGAAAATACAAAATTGTTAAAAATGGACATATAATGGATGTAATATTTTTATTCTTTACTGAGTTCATGGGGTTATCTTATTTCTTTTTTTTTTTTGTGACATTGTATGCTTGATAACTTTGGGTTACAGAACACAAGCTTTTATTTATTTCTAGGCATACTACATTAAAAATTTTCCTTAGCTTAAGCTACAGCAAATAATGGAGAACAGAAACAAGTGTTGTTGTGTATTATTTGTTTATTTCAGATCAAGTACCATTTAATATGTGTGCTCGTGTTTACATAAGAAATTCTACCATCTAGAATATTTACTTGGTTCTGAAAAAAAAAGAGAAAGAGGTATTTTACTGCAAACTTGTAGTCTATTGTGACGTAGGATAAAGAGTTTATATTTAAGACTTTTACAAAGACTTTAGCATAAGATTAAATTTTTAAATATATTGCATAAATCAAAAATTACACTGTAAAATTTTCCAGAATATATACTGAGTCATTCCCCATTTTTGGTGGTTTATCACATAGAGAAAAAAAACCCAAAACAAAACAAAAACAAAAAACAACTCTTTTTTTAATTTGAAATTTACACTTAGATTCTTATTTTACTTTATTTTGTTACGAGACATCTAATGATATGTTTAGTGTATAATACATTTGCCTGTTGCTTCAGGTAGAAAGATTATATAAAACATGTATGTGTGTGGACCTACTGCCCCCACCAGACTCTTGTATGTTGAAACAAGATGGAACATCTTCAGTTAAACTATTGGTAAGGGCAGAAATGTTAAGCCCAAGACTAGAGTTCATTGGATGTTTAGTATATATGCCTTTCAAAATATAAATAATTCTACAGTTGTAACTTACACTCTTCCTAAACTGGTGTTTACATTATGGTACCGGAGTGTACTGTAGGCATTTGAATTCCCTGGTATTCAGAGATGTCTCTAAAAGACTAGTCATTGCACAGTCATATCTTCTATGTGCTTTGTCTCTTCTCCACTTGAATTTTTTAAATTTTTTTATTTTATTTTCCTTTTATTTATTTTCCTTTCTTTTGAAATACCTACTCTTAGGAATACTACAGTCAAAGGCACTAGCCTTTTCTCTTGACTCTCCTTTTCCCTGTCTTTCAGATAGGCAATTGCAAGGCATTATTGTTAGAGAAGCAAAAATTTCACATCCCCACATGGTTCATTAAATAGCTAACATTCTATTTTTATGTATGAAGAACAATGTTTTAAAAATAACTTAATTGTCTAGGCCAGATAAAATGTATTCAGTATAATAGCTGTAACGTATGATTTTATAGACACGCTGCAAGACATAACAATATTACTGAAAATAAATGCAATCCTGTGTTATAGATATTTAATTTTTTAAAAATAAGGAAATAAGGGACCTCATTAAATTCTGCTTATCTTTAAATGCAGGATCCTAGCAGAGGGAGTAACACACAGATAGTCAGGCCTGCTGCAGTTTAATCTTCACTCTATCCAGTGAACACTGCCATATATCTCTGACATGAGATGTACATTTGATGTAGAATGGTGCCCTTTGTTGCAAGGAGCTGATAAAGAGCTATAAAGCAAGTATTAAAGCCCATTTAAAAAAAAAATTTAAATGTTATTTGATTATATTTTAAGACTTGTAGTAACATCACGCCCACCCTCTGCAACACAAGTTGAAGGCAAGCATGGATCCCAATGTGCTATGTATTTGACAATGTCTTCTTAAGTTTTAATGTATTCTTTTTGTGCCCAAGTATCCCAAGGTTGTAGAGATGTATGGTCTGTCTTTGTCTCCCCTAACTCATAGTGCTCAATACTCATGAACTCTTAGAGCGCATCAGCAGTGACAACAGTTATTGACTGAATATTCATGGGATTCCTTTTTGTTTTATACTTTCTCATTCTTATCTCCTTGTAATCTTCTCCCTTTCATATGACTTTTTGAAATGCAGAATCCCTCGAAATATATTTTCTCTTCTTGATTTTCAAACATATGTTGGGAAACGTTGTTAGGCTTATAAAACAATAGTTCCTACTGTCCTTAGCAATTGCCAGATTGCAGATTTTCTGTGAATAAAATATTGCATATTTAAGTAGTGAAACAATACAAAAACAACCTCTCTATTGAAGATTCACACACCAAACAGATACCAAGTGTACAGTTCACTTCACTGGGGTTTTTACAGAATAGTCATATAAAATGATCATGCTTTTAGTGCTGTTTACCGATGTCATCCAATTGCTATTCCAGAACAACTGAAACTAAGAACATTTTAGGTTTCATCTTTCCTTGCTGCATGAATACGTTCATCCCAGAAGGAAATGAACAAACTGGATCTTATAGGGTTCAAATTTCGACTATACCTAATTATTCAGCAGGTATCAGTCCAGGCTTCAGGCTCAGCAATCAAGAATCATATAATAAGATATAAAAACATATCACCTACAGAAGGAAGATAATCCATCTCTCAGAATGGTACAGATAGAGGACCTGTAGAGAGTAGAAATAATTCCTTAAAGGACGATTGGTTTGAAAGCAGGAATCACTGGAATTTTCCTTGTAGTGAGAACCAAGTGTAGGAGACAACACAAAAGTCTTTGAGGAAATACCTTAAGGCATCACTGATGAAAAGTCCCAGAGTTTGATGAAATTTACAGCTTACAGTATAATGGAAGCTGGAGTTAAATTAGAATTCAAATTACTAGCAGATGTTCAAAATTGTGAAGGGAACCTACACTGATGGCAAAGCACTGGAACAACTGCTTTGTCAGGCTTCATCGTTGGCGTAGGAAGCAGGAGATTTTAACGTTTCTGCCAAACACCATGTCATTTGGAAACACTAGTCTCTGCTCACTGAAGAGGAGGTGGCAATAACCTTAAATCTCAAGAAGAAAAACTGAAACACAAACCTCTACATCCCTAGATGCTTCTGTAGATTAGGATATAGTTAGAGGTGAAATCCTGCAAACAGGAGGAGCCAGTTGCAAAACTATCACTCACCTCATGGGTGCTGTGTTTGACTCAAGGCTGTACAGTTTGTGCCTTCCTCTCTAGGTATATGCATTCTATAGTTGAATATGTGTATGTACAGTTCCCTTTTAATTTTCTTCATAATTAACCAGAAACAATACCATTCTCACCCTGCCTTCACACATGCCTTCCCTCAGAGACTCCACACTTCTGATCATCAGGATTTTGAGATCCTCCACAGCACCACAAGACATTACGGAAAGTACTGTTCACATTTGCATTCTCTTTTAAAGAACTTTTATATTTATAAACCACACGTTAATGGCTAGTAAGCTCCTTCAAAACCCCTGCGAGCTCGAGGCAGAGACCTCTCCTTTCTACAAATAATACTGTGTTCTGCACTGGAAACTGATGTTATCAAAAGCAAACCCAGAAACTGTCCTGCATCCTCCTCCTGAAAACAGTATTCCTCACAAATAGTTTTAGTTTGAGTTCAAAAAGATTTCATTTTGTTATTGTCCCTCTTTGTTAGGTACAAGCACATAGCAATCATGTTTTCCTTTCTCTGCCTGTTTTACTGAAAGAGACAAGTTTCTTACCACCAGAATGGAAGCGCAAATATTATTATTGAAAGCAACAAATAAAAACTTTGGGGATGAAAAATGAGCTTTATCCAGTAACATTTCAGTGATTCCAAATAGAGGATTGTGACCTTTCCAAATTACAGCTTTTACACCATAATGCAAGGTCTTTTCAAAAAGAAAATGATTTTAATTCTATTAATCTAAAATAAGTGTATGCCTTCATGTGATCAAAGGAAAAAGTGTGTGCATTTTACCACTGCTGTACACATCAAAATAAAAGCGTGGGGAGAGACATCAAAATTAGGGATATTTTAAGCTTCATAAAATCTGCACATTTGTAGTGTTATACACATATTCGTCTACTGTCTTACAGCAGGCCTGTTTCTGTACACTTTCAGTGACAGAAACTACAGAAGCTTATTTTTATTCATAGCTAGATTAAATATATATATGTATATATATATACATTCCCTGAATCAAAGTGAACTAAAAGGAAATGACATGCAAGGGGAGAAAGTAGCTCAGATTTCTCAGCAGCAGTCCAATCATGAGAGTGACCCACAGGCAGCTTGAAAGCTGCCCACACAATTACTCACAGAGTCTGCTAAAAAACAGGCATTATTGCCAGCAAAATCTCTTTCTTACCTTGAATCCAAGTCTAGTGATTGCCACCTGAACAGGAATCAGGGGGAGGAATACAAAGTGTGAAGCACTGCTTTAAACTGACACTATATATCACTGTTTGACAGGCTGTACATTTTTATGGGATGCATTTTACAGACATAGATAAATATACACCAATAGGATGGGTAGGAGCAACCTGGTGATTCCTAGTCTAGTTTTTCTTTTCAGTTACATCGATCTCATTGAAGTTAATAGACCTGCCCCAGTATAAGAGACAAAACTTTCGAGTGTGCTGGGTGAGAGAGTGGTACTTTCTAACTCATACCACGCTAGAGGCACACGAAACACTGTGAACTTCCAAGTAATGAAAAGCTGCAAGATCAAAGCACAACTGCCTCCGCAACCACCATGGCTAAATCCTGATCACGGTTTAACTGACTTCAAAAGCATTATGTGTAGGATGACTTTAGCATTTGAACTTAAACGACACTGATACTCCAGCAACATCATGTATATAAAGGAGCTTTTACTGCTGTCTACCCCTCTGTTAGGGACAGACGTGATCAGCTTTCAACTACTAGAAAGAAAGTCTTTATTATAATTTTTTTTTTTTCACTGAATACTTTTTTTTTCCCAAAAAATAAATGTATATTGGAGTGGGGGGAAGGTAGGATTCAAATTATTTCTGAAATCACATAAAATTCTCCAAACAATTTCAACAAAAAAGCTTATGTGTTAAGAAAGCCTGGATATTTTGACAATTCAGTTGTTCATTTTTAATGAAATAAGTATAAAATAGCAACAGTATGAACAGCATCAAAAAGCTTTAAAACTAATAAGAAATAAATGGGTTTTTTTTTATTTGCAGCCTAGAAAATTATACATCTGTACCTGGAACAAATTTTAGTTACTTCCTTGAGAAAAATACCACTTTGACTAAAACTTGCTGCACTGTTTTATGATTACTTGAAATTATTCTTTGCATTAATTTGACAATTTATCTGAAATAATTGATTCACATATTCATTTGCACAGAGAAAAACTGATGATGATGAATAGAATATCTTAATATATTTTAATAATATGTATCCACATGTGATGTTTTAAAGTATCTGTATTCATCACAAACACTGCGTAATGTGACTATACAATACTTTACATATTATAAACACAATATTCCAGCTTGGCAGGAAAACCCAGGAGAAAAGAAACAGGCTGATTAAACTGTGGAAGGTGGCCTCTTATCACATCACTGTTTTCAGCTTGTTACTAGCTAATTATTTCTTTCAGAGAAAGAGTGTTTTATGTTAGATATTCCACCACAAAACCACCTTTAAAAACACCGGTTTATGTAAGGCAAATCAGTGCCAACAGATTTTTTTTGTTAATATGGAAAATGTAGGATGCCTGTGTATTGTTGTTTACACTAATAGAGTTATAATGCTTTCATCTAATTTAAGCTCTGTTTTGTAAAATCTAATCGAATTATTACAGAAGTCACCCAGGGTTAGTTCTCTAAACATTCTGTGGAGTCACCTGTTTTCTTATCCTGCTATAATGCTGAAAGATGTACCTTTTAGAGTTATGGATTTGATGAAGGACAATAAAACATCAGTGCGCTTTAATAGCTAAGGGAGATCTTTGAGATCTTTGGCTGGACCGATTTGCAAATTCTGAGAATTTCTGCACCTGATTTGCAAATTCTGAGAATTTCTGCATAAAAATAACTTTTATCTTTCCATCTCCAAATGTGTTCCAAATCTAGCTGTCTAATAATAAAATTCCTTAATAAACTTAATTAAGAGAGGTACTTCTGCAATGAAAAATGTATAAGGCCTGACATATTAGAGTTCCATAGTATCTGTGGAGGAAAGAGAAGAAATTATTGTGTGCACTTTCCTCTTTAAGGGAAACAGTCAGCATTGGTTGGTCTGAGATAGTGAGGCTGTTGCAAGTCAATGACACCAAAGAAAGGGGACTAAGTAAATTCACAGTATTGTCTAAGGAAAAAGGTACAAATTTGGGCAATTTCTTTGAGAAGTGTCGGTAATAACAGAGATACTGTGATAAGTGAAATGTAAAGGAGATATAAAAACAGTGAGGTACTGGGGGAAAAAAAAAGGTCTAATTTAGATGTGTGGAGACTTTGTATCTTAGTTTTCAAGACTGCATCATTTACCCATTCTGAACACATAGAAGAGACGTCAATAAAAAGCAAATGTGACCATTTGATTTTGAACTCTGGTCTCCTTTGCCCTTAATTTCAAAGAGCTTCTTCCTGCTTTCTTAAGCAAATTACTGCTAAAACCATAAGTTATTCAGTAATATTGTCAGTTTCTAAGCCCAGGTTTGTCATTATTGCTACGAGTGTGAAATTGTTCAAAATACTACGTGCACCATACATTATATTATGGGAAATGCATGAAAGAAAGAAAATCCTCAGTGTTATGAAGAAAGCCTCTGGGACCTCAGATGTCAGTTCTAGGAGAAGGATTGCTTTACCTATAAATTAATCTCTCCTAGAACTGACATCCAAGGTCCCAGAGCCTTTTTCCATATCACTAAAGACTTTTTTTATGCGATTCCAGCAACATAGTGCATTCCATTCTTTACAAGAAATGTTCAGCCATTCATATTACAGACAGCCAGACATCCTGCTGACTGTTTGAGAGTATTAGAGAACTGTTGGGAATGAAGGTACTAAAATACCCTATTGCACTAAATTTTCAATAAGCTTTCATAAACTAAAATCCACTATATATTTCAAATAAAAAATTGCATGTGGAAAAAACAAAGAAAATAATCCTACCAAAAATAAAAAGCACATAAGGCATAAGTTATTAAAAATGTTGTATGTCCCCATTTGAATTTGTGTATGTGTGTGTGTGTGTCTCTCATGAGGTTACGTTGCGAGAAGTGCAAAGGTTCCTCTCATGGGCCATCAGTCTCACTTTAGTGTTACAGCACAAACCCTTCCTCCGTGTACCAAAAAAGCTCTGTGCCTTCAGCTAATAACAGTTACAGATCAACTGCACTAAAAGAGAAATGTGCATTTTTGTCAGTTAGACTTGGCTCTGTTCAAATTTACTGCTTTAGTTACAACTGGCAAATGCTACAAGGACTTTAAGACAATTTTTATCTTCCTGTGAATTGTAAGGGAAAGCAATAATGAGCTGCATTTAAAGCAAACTAGAGATGTGCTAGTAGGTGTTGCATAGAGGTGTGCTACTAGGAGCTCACGGATATTAATTTGGCCAATACATTTTCCCAGTTAGGAGCATACAGCTACTAGTAAACTAAGAGTGAACAGAGAAGGTTTTTTCATATTCACACTACAGCAGCTGCACGCTGAGGGCTATGAAACAGCTGAACAGCTCCAAGGTACTGCTACACGATGTTTTAGGCATTAATAAACCATAATAGATCTGTTATATGACCACAATAGGAGCTCTAGATGTATCATGCAAACATAATATTTACACTGCTTTACAGGTGAATATTTTAAGTCCTTTAAAGAGTATTTCTGAGATTTGATCTGAGTTGATTTAGTTGACAAAATAAACATGAACCTAAGTGACACTGCAGTCACTTACCTGAGTATATCCTTTATTCCTAGGAGTGTCAGAGGGAGGGAGGGAAGGCGAGAGAGAGAGAAAGAGAGAGAGGAAGAGAGGAAGAGAGGGAGGGAGGAAGGGAGGAAGGGAAGGAGGAAGGGAGGAAGGGAGGAAGGAAGTGAGGAAGGGAGGAAGGAACTTAAAAAAGAAAGAAAAAAGGAGAATAAAAAAGAAAGCAAAATAAAATAAAAGACAAAAGGGAAACAAGAGGGAGGAAGGAAGAGAGGGAAGAGAAAAACCTTGATTTGGTTGTGATGCTCCTCTGACTGAAAATCTCTACAAATGTCCCTAGGGACATGAATCTGTGTAACACAGCAAATCCCAGCTGAGGTCAGAGAACTTCACGGAGACTAAAACATCTGCTATTGTGTACTGAGGTGGGGAAATATGGCTTTAACTGAGAGGAATTTTAAAAGCAGCTGAGATTTTGATAATCATTAATTTTGTACATTTCCAACTGAAGTTTTGGAAGATTAAGTGATCCAAAGAATCAATATCAATATATTCTAAGATCAGAAAGTCTGAAGATAGACTTGTCTGACTCAGGTATTTCTGTTCTGAGATTAAGTCTTTCAGGAATTTTTTCAAACTATTTTGTTTGCCTTCTAGAATCACAAGGCCTTTTTTCAGTCTTTATCATGACTGTAGCACAATAGCTGCATCAGCCATCACTTTTGATAAGATGCATGTTTTCTGGCTGAACTACAAAAATGCTTGTTATTGTTGACAACCACTTAACATCCAGAACAAATAGTTTTTCACACTGGAAACAAAAATATTAATTGTTTTAGATGTGGTTATGTTTTTTAACAGCAGATTGGACAGCTCAGCAATTGGGAAAGCAGCTAAATATTCTCTTGTTTTCTTTATTTTAGACATGCATAGAGATCTGGGAAGTGTATTTTATCTGTCACTGCAGCTCACAGAAGACTAAATTTTCCTACATCTGGCTTCATGCCCTGTGAACTAAGTTTGCCCTCCCTTTTACCTCTGTGTCTTACATGGATGGTAATTGCACAAAAGGGACAAAAGGGTAAGGGATCTGTGGGGATCTCACTTCAGGTTGGGTGGCATCCATTCCCACCAGAAATTTATAACCCTCTCTAAAATCTCTCGGAGTCTTATTTCCTTGCTTCCTTTTTTAAACTAACACCAGTCCAGCACAGCAACGATACCAGCAGGAATGAAGAGGAGATGTATTGCACCTACACAGTGGCAGGATTTTCCTGAATATCACCAAGCTCCCAGCACTGGGCAAATAGCAATTAAGGCTAAGCACAAAAAAGGACATGTGGAATAGAGTTAAAAGATGCTTTATAAGGATGGCAATTTTTTTCAATATGTAATATACAAATACTCTAATCTTGCTAATATTTTATTGTTGATGATTATCCCATATTGTTTTGCATGATACTGTACTTTTAAAGTCCATTTTATTATATGTGTGCATACACACACAGATACGTGCACACATGCACAATTCTATTAAAACTTTCCTAAAAAAAGTTGAAACTTGATAAAAAGCACTAAGACACTGACAAGGACTCACCCGCAATTTCTAAGTTACAAAAGCAGTGAATTTCCTCTATGGTAAATGGAGAGAAAAAAAAACAATATGAGAGAGTAGTTCTTAGGTGGGACAACTCTGGACCTTAACCTCAGTGAAAAAGAGCAGAAAAAATTGAGATTGTCAGCAGTTACTGAAGTGAAAGTGTCCTCGGTGATTTTACATTAATGTTACATTCACAGACCTGTGTATCTGACCCTATTGCAAAAATGCCCAGCTTTATGCTGATCTAAGCCACTGCTGTTCATATGAGAGTGTCATGCTGTTAAAAGATGTTGTCGTAGTCCTGAGGTTGGAATAGAATTACTATTTTGCTTGATCTAAGATTTTACGCTAGCCTCAGCATCATACCTTTGCTTCATCTGGTTTTGGCCTCTTTGTAGCATCTGCTATTTACATATAGGCATTACTGGAAACTTTTTGCATGATGATTAAGCAGTTCAGATATGAATAAAATACTTGGTTTGGGACACCATAGGGTGGAAAGTAGTCATGTAAAATAACTACATGACAACAGAAATTCATGCATTTGGTAGAGACTTACATAAATACATTAGGTAAGCAGAACACAGACAGTAATTAAGGATAGTTAAAAAAAGAAGTAAGGAATTTTATATGGGAGTAGCACTATTTGCTTTAGCTGCTTCTTTTCTTGTCTGTAGAGTATTGCTTGTTTTGACTTTTGTTGAAATTCTCTAAATTTTTTGAAATTTGCTCAGTGAAATATCAACTCTTCTATTCTGGTTTTCCCTAAGCAGAAGTCTCAGAGTCTGAAGGCAACTGTACAGACAACCATTAAAGAAAGAAGAAAACATGGATGTGGGAGGAAATAAACCAAATCTAACTTAGGTCTAATTCACACTTCTTATTCAGTGTGCATAGAATGGCAACAAATAAGAAGAAAGTCATTCTTTTTTCCTTTTGTTTCATTAGTCATGAATGTAGGTGTGTAGGAGAATATCATGTCAAGGTTTTGCTTTTCCAACATGAAAGTGTACAAGAGGTTAAAAAGCAGCGACAAAGGAAAAAAAAATAGAGAACAGAGAAGCATAGACAAGAGGGAAAAGATTGTAGAGCAGAAGAAAATGAACAGTTCCAATGCAGCTGCCTGCAAAGATGTACAAATGGGAGGAACAGAAGAGATACAACTGAGAGAAGTAGAGTTCAAAGGCACATGATGCCACACCAGGCAATAGCAATGGCCATGGCTTCAGGGTCATCACTTCGCCATGATTTTAATAACCTGACATCTCTAGAGTATATATCCATCAACTTTTGGTACCTCCAAGACAGTCTACCTGTGAACAACGATGCAACTGGTGTTTTACTGAGGAGATAAAAGCAGTATATAGAAATTGAAACCTAGGTTTTACTATTTGGCATATACAGTAAATCATTAGTCTTTATTAATTAAACTGGGCTTTCTAAAACCACTTCAGTAGATTTTTTTTACTCTTTTCAGAGGAGTAAGTAGCATGCAGACATTTTAATAACCTCACATCTCAAGTGTACATATTTCTACTACCTGCAAGCAGCATGATTCATCTGTCAACCACTTAATTTCCTAATTTGAAGGGTAGTAAGCTATTTAAACAGAAGGGGGAAAATGCATGGTGAGAAATAAAGCAGTCATTCTATTTTTAAGAACTTAACTCCCATCTCCTGGTTTTACTTGTTAAAACTCATCCCTGATAAAATTATAGACTACCTGATGTCAAGCAGAAATGAAGATCATATGAGTAAGTATAACCAGGTAAAATGTAACCAGGCAGCTGATCTGTTTCCTGCATCTTCATAGCTTATGAGATTAAAGCGTCACAAGCAGAAAAGTACAGGGATCACAGTTACACAGATCAATCTTCATTTGGGATTGTTACTTTGATGTGATTCAAGTAAATTCCTTTTAAGAAGTAAGGATGTGGTTGCCACTTACGGTGATTAAGTGTAATCTAGTTTGATTCAATATGTTACAATATAACTTTCTTTTCATGTTCTTTTCTGAAGAATTAGGAAATTTCACACTTACAAGAGTTTGCTCACTGGAAATACATTTCTACAAACCTGTTGAAGCAGTAAATTGGATGGGGGAGAGAGGTTACCAGTTTTCCTTTTTCAGAAGTATCAGATAAATGTTGTTATAAATAAATTTAAATATGCTGTACCTCTTATGTCTGGTCTACCAGGAAGGTTAATAAAGCCCTGCTTCTTGTTTGTTTTGTTGAGGCTTGACAACTCCACTTGCCCAGACCCTCAAATGCCTTGCTGGTAGGTGAATGTGAAAAAGACCCAAAACCAGACAACAGCAAAGTGGATCTGTTTGAACTGAACGTGTGTATTAACAAGTTACAATACAAGTTCAGCATAGATGACTTGGTTGGCTACTGGCTCACCTTTAATCAAAGCTAGTTACCTGGAACTGAACATCTTTGCATGGCCAGTGACTCCAAAACTGAAAGCTTACGTAGATAAACAAATCTCACAACACCAGAGACATTAGAATATAAAGAGTAGACAGCCCATCAAGAAGTGGGCTTCTACATCATCACTTTTCCCTTTTTCCAGCAGAAAAATCAGTAAGTGTTTTTATTCAAGACTCTGATGACCACAGTGATCCTATGGACTTGTTTGTACTGATGCAAAGTGTCTTCAAAGAGGAAAAAAATGAGATATCATATTATCACACTTACTATGACTAATCAAATAAGGTACGTGAATTTACCCTTTGCAAATTGCCCTACATGCATAGATCTGATTGATGACTGTAGCGAACAGTTTATGAGTTACAACATGATTAATGGAAACTGGTGGATTTCAATCCATGCTCTTGCCAGAGATATGAAATCATGTGTGAGGTTGTATATGACTCCCTGGCTGAAGGCTTGACACTCAGGCAATTAAATGAGCCTGACAAGCATCTGAGCACCGCCTTTGTAAGCGAATCTGTGCATATCTATGCAAGTGAAATTACTCAAGAAACAAGCATATAAAATCTGTTGATTAGCTCATAAACTTGGACTCTCCCTTTTTTCTCACACTTAAGTCAGGGAGGTACCCAGTTTTAATTCAGGGAGCCTTACATAGTGCACTTTAAGATCCAAAATAAATTAAATCTGCTAGATTTGTCTAAGTTTGCCCAGTTTATGGAGGTACTCTCCTTTCAGATTTGCTCCCCATTTCAGCTTGCTTCTTGATTTCATTACTTTGTTGAGGCAATGCTGATATTTAGTACATTTCCTTGTACTGCCGATACTGCAATGTTTGAAGGTTCTCCAAATAAAATCAGTAATGGAAGCTTGCAGGCCACATGAAATCTCTCATATCTTTTCAAGGAAAAACTCTGCTTGGGGTAAGTGAGAAGAGAGCTCAAGAGACAGAGCAAACAAAGGAAAAAGGAGTATTGCCAATTCTTTTTCTCAATTACAATCAAAGTCCATCTTTAACTCACCTCCCCTATTGTTAATCTTTAGTCAATATAAGAGTTCTTTCTCCACCTGCAGACTTATTCTTTCTCAACTCTCACATCTTTCCCTCCCCTAAGTCCTCCTAACACTTTATAGCTGGAAGCTGTTTCTTCATGTCCTCTCCCCATGATGTCACTCTATTACCTGAGTCCCATACTGACTTCTGACTTCCTTCTACAATCACTCTCTGAATTCTTATTCTTGTCTTCAAGGATCTATTCCTGCCTATTTCTCTCTCATCTCTCTCCTGTTTTGATGCTTGTATGTATCTTACATTCTTTCAACTCAGAAGCATGAATTTCCTCAGCTGTGGAATCTGTGCTGAAATAACATCCAATCATCCCCTATAATACTTCAGCTTCTGAGCCTCTATAGAGAATACACAAAATTAAAAACAAAGCATGAAATCCTCAATGTTACTATAACCAAACTAGAGACAAAAACACACAGTAACTTGTTTTACCGTAACAAAATTGCATGTAGCTCCTGGCAGCATTTCAACCTCTGTATAACAAACCACGTAAAAAGAGTGATGGGAAAGACCAGGAGACTGAAGCACACTATTGTCTGTCAGCATATAGACCTTCATATCATGTAACCTTAATGATGTATCATCCCTCCCACATCAGTGTTTTCTGAAGTTGTTTCCTAAAATGAAAGAAAACAGGACCAATGTCCTGGTCATCATTCCCATGGGACTCGGAAACGAAGGAAACGAAGACTTGTCCTACCTTCCAGACCTACTCAGGTGGTCTTTGGTCTGGATTAGAGATTTCTGTCCTACCAGAGCAGAAGAAAAACTACAAAACCGCTCACTGAAGCTGTAGCAAAATCATGTCTTTCAGAAGGCAGTAAGGGCAACCTCAGTGTTAAGGTAACGGGAAGAAAGAGATAAAACAGAAAATATGGGTTTTTCTTACAGATTTGAAGAAGGCACCTTACCTAATGTAGATCTCTAAAGAAAAAAAAGGAAGTTAATTTATTGTTCAAAGTCTGGGAGGAGAAGGAGGAAGCACAGCTAATTAAACTTCAGTTTTTGAAATCTGACATCTGCATGGCCATGATTTCAAACTTTGAGAAACTGTGAACCAGAATATAAGCAAATTGTTAATGGTTATAATTTTGCACTGTATGTATTATATAGCCTTGCTATATAAACATCTCTTTATATTCTCAGTTATGTACATACACAAATTTATTTCAGGGTTTTAAGAGGTAAAAATACAGCTACTCCAGTTATATGGGGGAAGGAGAAGAGTGATGTGTCAAAAAAAAATGATTCTAAAAGCGTCATATCTCTATGTCTGTTTTACTGTACTCTTTCCAAACCTCAGATAATGATTTACAGAAAAAATGCAGATATTCAAAATTTATATTTTCAGCTTCTTCTACTTTTCCCCTTGTTTAGCCATCCTAATGCTACTTTCCTTTGGAAAGGACTTAGACACCTTGCTGAAAAGCACTGTGTACTTTTTTTGTGGTTTTTTAGCAAAAGCTTGGAAAAACACATGCATATACAAACAAATCTCAAAAGCCTTCCTCATAGAATGGCTGACCATGAAGACAAAGGCCATTTTAAATGGAAAAAAGGTTTTAAATAAGCACATAATTTTTGTTTGTTTGTTTGTTTGTTTTGTGATGGTCATTTATCTGCAAGGGTAGATTCAGAAAACTGCTTTCTGGAAATGAAAGTACCTGCAGTAGTCGACAACTTTTGTCACTACTAAGCTCTGGTGGGTGGAACTGCTAACCTGAGGAGATTTTAGATGTCATTACCAATCCCTTGTGTCATCATTCTTTCAGTCATTCACTAACAGAATGTCTTGAGGACATGTGCTTGCAGAAATAATTGGGCTGTGCCTTGCGCTCAAATTCAATACACCTTTTCCTTCAAGTTGCTCTTTTGTGATTCATGATGAGAAAAGACGGAAAATAAATTAAGAATACAGAAAATTTATTTTTGTTTCAGAAGCTGAAAAGACTAATACCTCAAAGTGACCTGCTGCAGCACTTCAGGAAAATCAAATTTCAGTTGTCTTGACCAGATTGCAGGAAGACAGAATCTGAAATGTTCAGAGTCTCAATTTAGAATAAACTGCTCTGGAAACAAATATGACAGTAACAATTTTAATGAAAAGGAGAAAGGCTAGAAAACTCAGGTTGTGATTTCAAAGTCTCTGAAGTCTCCAAATGAGATATTTGCTGCCTCAATAACAAATGCAAGAGCTACAATTTCAAAAGGTGTGACAAGGGAAGAATGAAGATTGTCCTGACAAAAATTGTTAGGCAAAATCGCAGACTGATTGTACAGAGAACTTATCATACTAACCAATGCCACTTGTTTTTCATCATATATTCCTTTGTTTGGTTCTACTGACCTGGGGTTTTTGTTGTTGTTTTGTTTTGTTTATTTGCTCTCTTAAATTTCAGTTCTTATGGATAGGGACAATCCTTTTCCATTCTTGTCTATTTAACTTCTTGCTTATTAGGGACGTGGTAGAGAATTGCAAATTTTAAATGCTGCCACAGAACAAAAAGTACCTCTAAAAATGTACATCCTAATTTTGTTTAAGTAGAAGTTGTCATGTTATATTTGTTGAAATTATGAAGGGACTCTGCTGATTTCATGTTTCCTGTTGCAAACCTCTCAACCTGTATGAGATACGTGCTTGATTCTTGCTGTTCTTGTTAATATTATTGCTTTCATCACTTGCAGTAATTATTATTACTGTTGATAATAATACCATAATTATTATTTATGTCTTTAATATTATTGATATTATTTGTCCCAAATCAGTGACCAAAGTGCTGAGCTAATAATAGTTTTAGCTGCTGCTTGAAAAAAATAATTAAAACAAACAAAAAAAAAGGATCAAAAATTCAGCTGTTACCCCAGTCCTGTGAATGTCTTTATTTAAGTGAATTGCGATTTCCTGGACAAAAGTGATAGTACTGTATTTGGGTCTTACTGCACAGAACAGATCAGAGAAGGAAATGAGGGATAGGATGCAATATGAACCAGAAAGTCTTATATTAAATGAAACAAACAAACAAAATAAAGACAAAAACAAACACCAAAACATTACATAGGTAACCACATAGCTATGGCTGACCTTGATTTACCTCTGATATTGTCTTGAAACTGGTGACAGCTAATCCTCTTCTGTGAGGTACTTTTCCATGTTTTGTAGGAGCCACATCCCCATAGTTTTGCTAAGGGTACACTCAAAACATACCTACACTTTTGTTCAGTTGAACATATAATTGTATAAACAGTGTATAAAAACCTCCAGCTCTGACCTAATATTATTAGTATTTTTGTTTTTCTTCCCCATTATTATTTGGAAATACGAGTTCAAAAATATTAATCAAGTTAGGAAAAAGAAAAACACCAGCAATTGCAATTGTTTTTGAGAAAGTAAATGCTTTTCTGAGAGGATGATTCATATTTTGATGATCTGTGTAATGACATAGCTATTGCTTAAAAAAATGATAGCAAGCATTTATTGTTTTTACAAAATTTAAATTTACAATGCATAAATACTTTAATAACCACATCCACATAAGAAAAGTATGACTAGAATCAAAGTATAACATAAAAAAAGATACTGTGTAGGGGGTCTCATTAAGATATCTCTGATATGAATGCATGAAAACAGCAGGGCCACTGATCATTCATGCTTGAGAAATGGTGAGCTATTTTCCAAGGAAAAAAAAAAAGAAAAAAAAAAGAAGAAAATGAATCATTTATTTTTAAGTGTTTGATTATTATAGAGCTGGCAGAGGAACCCAGAAGAGATGTCTTGTTTCATGAGGTAAAATGTGTCACATAATCATTCCTCATATAATAATCATTCCTCACACACCATCTAAACAAAGTTCCCGCTATCAGTCCTCACCCCCCTCAGCTGTATGGGAACCTTTGGGTATTAAGTCATATAAATAGTGAATGAAGATAGCATTCAAGCAAATAAGAGGGGCTGGCAAGGAAGCAAATAAAAAGAATCTCACCCTGAGTATTCTATTACCAAAAGAAAAAACAGAGAAGATATTGGAAAAGACAAAAAGCAGTCCATCTAGATCTTGATATCAGAGAGTTGCTACCTTTGATTTTAAATTTCTACATGCTTTACTCTTTTGAATTGCACTTTTTAAACAGCTTTGTTAAGGCCGAAATGTGTATGTAAGCCAAAAAACCTGCATTCACCTGAGACTTACTAAAGTAATTCATTGCCTACCCACTGGGACATCTTCTTTCTCCAGGCTTTGTCTGAACACTGCCCTTCTGCCTTTCTGCTCTTTTGACACACATTATTTTTTTGTCCGCAGTCACTGGTCTCCATTCTGCCAAGTGCTGCTGAGCGAACTCTCCACCTTTGCTGGTATGATGTAATGTTACTTGGCTATACTTCGTCATGTAGTGTTCTTTTGTCTCTTTTGAAGCAGGCTGCCAACAACACTGTATGAGTAATAAAGATTAGAATACACTCTTACATGACTTTAGATATTGCCTTTTGGTTAATTTCACTATCACCTTATTAAAAAAAAAAAAACTTAAAAAAAACCCCCCAAACTGTATAAAAGAACTAGACATATTCTTTTTTATTATTATTTTCTGAGACTTCTAATACAAAAGAATAATTGATCAACCCCTGGGATAATTCATACAAGTCAAATAACCTCAATGAAAACCACTGTGTCCATCAGGGGAAATCCTATGTCTCCTACACACATTCCTGTGAACTATTGTTTCTGCACAAATTAAAGATAAATGAATAGTGGACTATGCCATCATAATTTTATGTTTCTTTTACTGAGTTACTGTAATTCATCTTAATATTTAATGGTCTTTTCCCTTATGTCCACTAAACAAAGAAAACTACCTTGGGCTACCCACGCTTAACCTATGCTTCCAGTGTAGAGTGAAAAAAACAAAGCAGTGACACCAAGTTGCTGTATTATTAGCTGGTTTTAACTAAAAGGATTAACACGATATTAAAAGTTCTGAAGAAGGCAAATACTCCGGCAACTTAACCTTTCGACTCAGAAATAAAGAGGTGAGGGAAAAATGTCTATTGTTCTAAGGTATACAGAAATGATAAAAGAGACTGCAGCAGTTCCCAAGCTCTACTCACATCACATTAGAAGAGCTGAAAGTTGAGAAGCATTTATCATCTAACAATATCTCTAACAGAGGCATTACACCTGCCCACTTATCTGTACTAATGTATTTGTACAGGAAATAAACTCAAGTTGCAGATAAAAGCTCCAAGAATTTCTAATAAGGCTTTTATTCAGCATCTGTAAAAAAATAGGGAAGATTGTTTTTTTAAAAAATGAAAATATTTTTCATATTCTAACCAAACGGGAAATAAAAAATAAATGTAGTAAAAAAAATTCAGTACTATTCTAAATGTGCTACAAATATAACTGTATATTCACAATTATAAACAAGGATTTTTCTTAAAGGAGAGTAAATTTGGAAAAAATATTTATACTTCTGTCCCTGCAAATTAGGGAAAGCAAGAAAAGATTAAGTAATTTTTAACCATCTTATGTAGTCCATAAAGGATATTTCTAACACTTCCAATCTTCACAAGGCATGTCTTTTTCTCTAAGTGATAAGGAGATTGTATATGGCTGATATTTACATTGCACCATAGCCTGACACACTGTAAATCTACTTACATATTCCACCCTGATAGCACCCCACAGAGCTGAATATTTGACCGATCAATGAAGGACATTATATTATATATTTATTTATGTATATATAAATATACTTAATTTGGTAATAATGAAAACCTGTGACAATCTCTGTGATTGAAATTCACTGATAGTGCATTGTTTAGAGCCTCTGTACTTCAAATGCATAGCTGAACAGGTATTCACAGCAGTCATTGTGTCAAGCAGATGAACAAGCAGATAAAGGGGCAAATGTGTACACATACAAAATTAAATAAAATCTTTAGATCAGGATTCTGAGAAACTCTACCTTCCTTTGTAAGCCGCCATTATCTTATTCAAAAGGTAAAAAGATTTTATAGTCAGTTTTGGTGATGTATAATTTGTTGTAACAAAATCATGATGATGACAAGCAAAATGTTTCATATCCTATGATGAGGAAGACTGCTAGGTCATAGTCTCCTATGTGCTGGAAATAAAGGCATTGAGTTGCTAATATTCTTGCACAAGTAGTTTTAACAACTCTTTCATCCAAAAAAAATTCATTTTACTTTTAAAGAATGACTAGACTGGCACAACAGTTAGGTTAGGATAATTAACTTACTATTTTGATGTAACTTTTCCCAGGAAAACAAACTCTGAAATAAAGGGAAATATTTCTAGGATTGTTCCTGAGATTCTTTTTTATTTGGACATGTTCATTTAAATATAATTAAAATATAATATCTATTTCTCAATCCGTACCAGGTTGAAGACAAGAGCTGCAGCAGAAAATGACCAAAATTTTATGATCACTTAAGTTTTCTTGGTCTCGACTCTTGAGGGAGCTGAGGATTTTGTTGTTGTTTTTGTCAGGGGGATGTTGTTTTGTTTTTGCTTTTAAAAGCAGCAGCTGCTTGAAATGTATTTTAACTTTTTTTTCATACACCAAAGGCCTCTATTCTGCACAGCCATTCCCCAGGCACAAGCCTTTACAATTGCATGAAGTCAATAGGACTGTCTGAAAGCAGGAAGGAGTACAGCCACTATTTTTACATGATTGCAGACTAATAAAGCAGCTTGGATAATTAAGTATTTTTCTCAATATGTGAAGCAAATTGTAGGGTGTCCATGAGGAGATGTGGCAGAAAATGAAGTCAGCTTCACCATTTATCAAGGGCAAAATCCGTAAGTTCTCAAAGATGACCATTGGATGCCGACCTTATCCCTTTAATTTTGTGTTGCAGAAGATCATCTCATCATAAATTATATTTCTATTATTCATATGAAGTTTGTGTACTTAGTCCAGCTGGGAATGCCTGTCAGTTAAGGTGGGGAAAAAAAAGGTGCACTAACTTGTACCACGTTTCATGGTGAGATGAAATGCAACTTTGGGAACAGATTTGACATTTGAGATTTCCCTGTGTTGCAGAGGTAGAATTTGTTGCAGACACGAAAACACTTGGTATATGCATCTGGAGGAAGTTGGGCACAGTTCTTTGAAGCACCCCTAGTAGCTGATAATGTAGAGCTGTTGGCAGTGATTAGAGAGGCAGATGCTTACCTGTGCTCCTACAGTGTGCAGACTTGGCTTGATGACAAGGTGAGAAGAAGGACAAGCCATCTCAGAGTGGGGGCAATTGGCAGCTGGTACTCTACTGGAGAAGGGTAAATGGGTCACCTCAGGCTTCTTACCCATCTGTGGCAGAGTCATCAATCCATATGCACTTTTCAGAAAATAAAGCAATTTCTTAAACAGGAGAGCAGAAAGAAATGAAAATGTTGATAATTTAAAAATAATTTTAAAAATCAGTTTGCAACTTTGTGTTTGATATGTTATAGACTGAAAAATACCATCTATACTGTAAAACCGCATCCATGCTTAACTCTGTACTTAGTGAATGGAGGACTTATCGAGCCAAGTGGCAGGTGTTTCACTGGTGGTGTTCAATGTCAACTGGATGCTACCGAAACTCCATAGAGGGCACTTCCCTACAAAGTGTTTCTTTACAGCTTTCTTTTGTCCAGGCTGTAGGACAGGTTGTCTTATTTCCTGTTTTTATGAAAACAAATTCTAATTCCTGAGTTGTTAATCATGATTCACTGATAATATGGAAGGTCAGAAACAGGGAAGTATACAGTAAGACAGACAGCAAAGAACCCACTTAGAGGGTAAAACAAACAAACAAACAAACAAAAGCCAAAAAATCCAGAACATCTGAACCCTTTCCTCATAGCAATATTAGCTCTTCTTGTCCTGCTGTGGTAGAATGTGCTTGCACCAAAGGCACCACATCAGATCATGATCTTCTGAAGCTGGAAGATTAGTGACAAGTAAGAATGTCTGGGACATGAAAGCATATATATTTCATGCTTAGCCAGCTAGTTTATTCAGAAGTCCACTGTCAATTTTTACATTGGCAATAACATTTTTTTCAGCATTTGTAAAATCTCAGAGTACCAAATATCGAGGTATCTTATGATTCAAATGCATATAAAACTGGATGACAGAGGAAACATTAGCAAGAGGAACACAATAAGTATCATTTGCTTTGTCCTTGGCTGAAGACAAAACCGCCTCAAGCATTGGTATTCCATGTGTGTTTAATTCTGAGAATGGCCAAGCATGGATGCTGAGACAGATGTCATTTGAATAAATGAACAAAGTGACTGTGATGCACAAGTTGGATAACAGGTGACAGCACAAAGACCATTCATTTGTCATATCCATGACCTTGTTTCACACCCTCCTCACTGGAAAGAAGTCCAGGTGCTTTGATCAAAAGACCAGAGTCTTTTGGCATGTCATCAGCATTTGTGAAGTCCAGAAATTTGATTAATTTGTTAAATTTTGATGAAAGTAATTTTCATCAAAAGGATCTTATTCTATAATTTAGTCTCAGAAAGTAAACCTTTACTGAAAACCAGTGTACTTTCCAGTCTGGTCAGTGTTTCTAATCATGTTCACTGGAAATGATGCATTCCAGTACAACAAAGCATGCAGACATTGGTACTGGCCAATGAATTAATGAATTTTAGAGGTTTTTCTCCTAGAAAAATTAAAATGTTAGATATCTGGCAGGCCTTTGGAAACTTGCCTTTTGATCATCCAGGATACCATTTTTTCCCCTAGATCTGTCAGTGGTTCTGATCATCAGGATCTGAAGTCTAATGCAAACATAATAAACTGATCTGTATGTTGTGTCATTAGCTGGAGAAAGTACCTAAACATAGGTGAAATCTATCACCTGGCAAGATAAAGCATTGTGCCTTGTCATTAATGATGAGAAGAGCAACAGTTCTAGATGTAAAATCCAATGATTACTCTTTGTATGATGGTTCTGAATATTCTGCAGCAGCACTATAGCTATTGTAATTATTCACATAAATTTATGACTGGAGCAGTATCAGCAGCATTTGCTCTTGCCAGTTAACATATAAAGGTCTGTGTAGGCTTACAGTCAGAATACTCCAGACCTGTGTGACTTTATAAATCAAAATTAAAGGTTTTGTAACTCATTGCACATCTACTCTAGATTTCCTAAGTGATCCTCAGAGGTTTTATTCCCATATAGCCAGTGTCTTTCTATACTCATTAGCCTTTTTTTACCTCTTCAATAGTAAGAACTTACAAAATGGTTCAAAGCTATCAATAATCAAAATGGTAAGGTATGCATCACTTGTGACAATGACTCAAGCCCATTATAACGCCCAATACATTAAAAAAAAAGTACTAAAACTGAGAATGTTGTTCTAAAGGCTTCTGCCTTATTTTCGCTTAATCAGTTTTAATTAGCTTCTTCCTCTTACGCTAGTGTGAATGAAAGCTTAGACTGTAATGCTGCGAAGGTTCTATCTAAAAATGTACCTAAGACTGTCTAATGAGATTGCAGGAAACAGGAAAACAAGCATATGGATGTCTTTCTCGTTTGTGTTCCAAAGCAACTATGACTCATGCTATCATGAAAAAAGACTTAGAATAGCATAAATCTTTTCTTACTTTGAATAAGTGAAAATGTAGCTTTCTACATTTGGGAAGATCAACTTAGTCATTCGTTCTAACAAAGAAATACAAATTAATCCAAAGTATAATGTCTTTAAAGCATCCTAAAGAGGCAGTTATTTACACTATATCAAATATATTTTATGAATTTGGCAAAGCAGTTTTCATATAAACCTTCTTCTCTACCTTTCAGTGCTCAGGCCACAGGCATGTGAATCTTTTTAGCATGGTTCTGGACATTTTAAAGTGGACACAATTATGTCAGTCATCACTCCTAAAAATGTGCAGTCTATTTGAGTAACTCTAAAATTTACCATTTCTTCAATAAACATGAGTCCTTGTAATGAGCAATACTTCTCTTAATTGAAGTTCTCCTATCAGAGTTTTTTAAGGAAGGAAAAAAAAAACACCACCAACAACAAAACCAAAACAACACAAGGAAAATAAAAACATACATTGTTAACAATCACTTTCCCTGAAGAACTGTAACTCTTCTGAGTTACAGTAATATCTTAGCATCTCCAAGTCTTATCAAAGATCCTGCTAGTGCTATTCTCAAGTATTTTTTCACTGATATGTAATAATTCATAATGGTCGTTTCAAGCTTATAGACATCACAAGGCAGATTTCATACTCACCTCAGAATTCCTGATGCTTCTGAACCTCTGACTTAGATTCAGAGGGTCTGGGTGTATGACAAGCATGATTTATAAAGTGACATAGCTTTGCAATGTCTTTACCTTTTTGCACAAATTTCATGCTCTGTTTCTATTTACTTTCTGATATAGGATGTGAAAAGTGTTACCATTTTTGTGGGTCATTCATGTATACAAAACATAAGGATAAATATAATACATATAAATTGCCAAAACACAAACTGGTCTTTCTTAGTATTTATTGCACTATGTTTGATC
Source organism: Caloenas nicobarica (assembly GCF_036013445.1). Lineage (NCBI taxonomy): Eukaryota > Metazoa > Chordata > Aves > Columbiformes > Columbidae > Caloenas > Caloenas nicobarica. The sequence goes on from NC_088245.1 coordinate 180,900,616, forward strand.
TCAATATCATATACCTTTTGTCTTACACCACTGACTATGACATAAAACAGGACTACTGTGGCTTGGCTTTTTCCTGCCATGCATGAAATCTTGCTATAATTAATTAGTGTTGTTATAGCAACGTCTTTTATAATATTGCTTGACACTTGGTGGAGGAGTGTCATGGGTGAACCGTATGAGAAATCATTTTGTAAACTTCATTCTCAAGCTCCTTGACTTCATTGCACTTTTTTTGTCTTTTTTTTTGTTGTGGTTTTTTTTTGTTAAAATATTTTTTTCCCTCAAATTGGTTCCCTGTTGTATTGAAGCCATTGAGCAGCCAAATCTCAGCAGTAATATCATATTTGTCTTGCTCATGCGAATCCTGAGGGGCTCATGCTAAAATTTGCTATCAAAAAGTACAAATGCAGCATGTCTTTTATTTTAGAGTATTATTATTATTATTATTATTAACGACGATTGCATACACGATAGAAACTTCTATCTGTGCTTCACTATCAGTAATAGATACCCCCCACTTACATGGACAGTATTAAAGAATAGTTTTCTTTCAGTTCAAAACTTCTGTCTTAGCCAAAGTTTTCCAATGTGCATCACTTGCTGACTTGCTGCTGTAGAAAACTTTCTAACTCTCATTCATTTTAGGAACTAAATGCAGCTTTGAATATATATTTAAAAAAAAATAAGAAAGCGCAGGGTTTTTTTTACCAGTTTTGGCAATGGAGGTCCCATCCCTTTATTCAGGCTGCTATTGAATGATAGACACCATTGAGTCACTGCTTTTGGTTGTCAAATGATCTCTTCAGTGTTGTAAAAGCCTCAGCAGTAACCCAGCTGTAGGAGCAGTTTTGCTAGGACAGGATATCTCCTATCACCACAACTCAGGTGGGTTGCTCAAAAGCTTACACATACAACAGTTTATACTCTGCTAGAAAAAGGGACTTTCCTTATTGTCCCCTTCCCTGTTCCCTTTCCCCCTACATCCCCTCACCCCTAAATGTATCAGTTTGTTGTTCCTTTCCACCTGGAGCTGACACATTCAGGCAGCAGACATTGTCCATTCTGTCATCAAGATAAGTAATTTGGCTGTTGCTCATCCTCTCCGAAAAGGAATGGTTAGGAGCTCCTACTGCTGCCTGTGCAGCACAGAGCAATCCAGGTTTCACCCTGTGATGCCCTTGTGCCATTAGCCAGACGATACAGCAAAATAAGAAAGACAGCCTAAATGATCCAAAACAAACGGTCATTAAAATTAAAAAATAAATCAAATTCTTTATTATACATTTAATATGTACATTATAAATAATGATCATCATAATTATTACATTCAATATAAAGTCATCTTATTTGATAAGGTGTAGTCTGGTGAAAAACATACCTGTCCCATAGTTTAGAGTGTCGAAGCAAATATTCAGATGTTCTTAAGTGATTTTTGAAACTAATTCCCCCATAAGTCATTAAAATCTAAAAAAAAGATGATGCCACTTCAGTGCTAAAGAGAGCCCAAAAATAAGCTTGTTTCTTCAGAGAAATCAGCTGAGGTGTCACAGAAGTCTAATCTAAAATGCTAAAAGTCCTTGAAAGCAAGGATTCACACCCGCAGTAACTGCCAACCTATAGATTACTTTATTCTCCCTGTCTCAGCAAATGAATCTAAGCCTGAATCGTGGAACAGCTTCTACAAAGATGAAGATAAGCTGATTTCCCCACTTGGTGTGAAACTAGTGGTATAAGTCCGCTTCACTAAGCTGAGAAATGGAAGTACAAAGTCTTTCAGAGACAACAGGGAACAAAGCAGCCTAGGGAAATTTCTGATCAGGATATGAAAACTAAAGGGTCCTTTCTCTTTCGCGAGTGTTTCAAAGGAGAGCGGCAAATACTCAGGCAGTTTGAAAGACATCAGTGCTGTGTCTCTTGTATTATGCATACTCTGAGATTGCCTCCCAGAGCCAACTCCAGAGGGATTTGGGCAGAGGAATACCTAATTTCTCTATCCCAAGAAAATTCAGATGCTGAACTTAACTGTGTGAGGATCTAGGAACTGCTGGGTATATATTTCTAGTGCCTGGAAAACTCTACATTTGAATCATAACATGCCTGCAAAGGTTGTACGGGGCTCTTCAGGATCACACTCTTCATTGTAGGTATCTGCAGAGTCAGTCCCACTTCAGATACCTCAGTCCTTTTTTTAATATGGCCCCTAGGCACTTCTGAAAATTTTATGCTATATGTCAAAAGCTGACAAGCAAAAAAAAAAAAAGAACTGAATGGAGGTGGAAAGGCAAAGTAACAAAAGAGTTTAGCAAAATGTCTCCTTGTATTTTTATTCTTCCTTGGATACCACAGTACTATTGGAAAGGAAATTAATATAAACAGGACTGAGATCCTGATCACATCTGATATGTAAAGGGACACAGAATCAGACAGTTATTTTTCCTGTACCTATATTACATTCACTAGTATGTTGTCACCATAAGTACTGGCACAGAGGTGTGTGCTAGAAATTTCGATCAACAACATACAGGTCTATTACAATAATACCCTATAAATACATCCCCACTCTAGTTTGACTGTTCATTTACCAGTGGAAAAATAGAATTACAGTGATACTTGCAGCCATTTTTAGTTGTATAGTTCATATATGGAACTTGATTCACTATTTCTCCGTTAAGCTGACTTTAAATGTCTTTTCATTAAACTGTCCCTTATTTAATGTTCTGTTTACACTACACTCCATAGGATGTGTCAACAGCAAATGCTCTTTCGAACGCCACTAAGTACCAGAGTGAAGAGTAACTACCACATCAGTGATCCTTTGAAATGTGTGAATAAGTATGTAGGAGACAACCACTGATGGCAAGACATGACGAACATGGTGATAGATGTTTTAACTCATCAAGGAATTTTTCTTACTTCTCCAACAGATGATATAAACTATTTTGTATTCAAGAAAAATTGCAAACTTTGCAAATCAATGGGAGAGAGCAATATGGCTAACACTTTTGTAAAATTAGGGAAAAAAAAAAAAACAACAACACAAATGAAGTCAGGAGTACTACTGAAGTTGTAATCTATAGATAAGGCAAAGGATAGCACACATTAATTCTAGACAGTAGAGGTGGGGTTTTATACCTTTGAGAAACAAATCTGTATTTTCCTTTAAGGTCTATTTTAAACTGTCTTTTAACTCTTAATTTTAATTTCTCTTTCAACAGAATAGTATGTACATCATCAAGAAAATTGGCAGGGTATTTTACAGTTTTTTCCTTGAGCTCACGAGTATCTACTCCAAGAAATCCAATACAGCATCAAGTGTAAAAGCTTTCTATAAAGAGATGAGCTTTTGTGACAGGTGCACTCCAACCTTTAACCAAACTAGCAGTAGTTTGGCACAGGCTCCAAGGGAGGCAAAGGCCTGAGCTGTAGCTGGGACAAGAACTCCGCTAGTTTACCCACAAAGGAGCAGAGTGACACAGTGAGCATCGGCGCATGTGAGCTTGGAACACCAGTCATGCAATTAACGCATGAATAGCAGGTAGCTTTTCCAAGACTCATTTATCAAGGAACAAAGAGTGTTGTGGGTACAAGGAGTCTCGTGCTTACCATTCCTGTCGCATATAATTTGACTATGGGCAAACCATGTTATTCCATAAATATGACAGCCTGGGTGAGCCTTCTTTGAGTTCTCACTGCTAGGCAACATGACTGCATGGCAATGATGTCCCCTTGAGTTGGAACACCTCTCAAGGTTGCTCCTAGAGACAGAGAGACATTTCACCAATGGCAGATATTTGGTGAGTGACTGATATCATATGTGTAGCATAGTAACTTTCTTTTTGCCTTGGTAACTTTGATTATATGTTGAATTGATATTAATGAAACATTACTAATCCATGTAGCCACTCAGTATTAAGTATTATAACCTTTGTTCTCCTTACCTTTAGACGTGAACCGTTGACCAAGTCTGAGACTAATTTTGGTCTAAGTCTGAGACTAAGCTGCACTTAGGCTCTGTAAGGAGTTCAGAAAGCAAGGTGGTCCACTCTGAACCTCGTGACTCAATGGGAGGGTCTTCTTTACCCTTCACCTCTCTGGTCTCTGTATGAATTATTCTAACTCAATTCTAACTCAATTTTCCTTTTTTTCTTCCATGCAGTAATTCATAAGGTGAACCTTGCCATTAAATTTACTGAACCTTGTCCAACTACAGTTAAATTTTGTTAAATTGCATTCATTCATTGAACTCTGTAAAATTATTATTATTATTATATATTTCTGCTACTCTCTTTTGAGTGAGGTGCATTCCAATACTTTACAGCAAATTGGTGTAGTCGACAGGATCCTAAATCAAGATTCACGATAAATGGCACAGTCGGCAGAATGTTAAATCAGGATATATGAGAAATTGGTGTAATTGGCAGGATCCTAAATCGGGATTCACAATAGCTTGTCTGTTCCTGAATTCAAATGTACATGATGCTCTGTCACTCCCTCTGCAAGCACAGTGTTCATCTTGCCAAGGCCCAAATGTGCGATGTTGGCCGTTACAATGTGTGACAAATAATAACAATAATTCACAGCAATAAGTAGCAGAGAAAAAAAGGATTTAAGTGACAGAGATATTTCAAGTTGAAAATGAGTGATGTTGCTTTTAATGAGGCAGAGTAAAGAAAGAACTTCCATTGCTTCTCTTTTGAACACAGCATTGAACATTTACAGGAGATTCATGTAACCTGCAGCTGACTGAGGGTGTTAGTCCCCAGGGCTTCTTACAGAGTCGATAGAAGATGGTCACCTCCGCAGAGGAAGTTGAAATGCCCTCAAGACCCAGGCCTTTTCCTCCTTGCTAGTCTCCATTGCATTACTAGGGTCTACGTCTCTCACCTCTTCTCTTATGACTTTCACTCTTATGATTTTTACCGAGCACTGAGTGCTCTCAAGTTTTCTCAAAAGTTCCTACCCTTTTCCTTTCTGGGCCCTTTTCCACAACAGATCATGAGGCTGAAACAATATTCTGATCCCACTTCAGCAAGTCTAAATTCCTTCCATTCTTGTTCTCTCTAATGACAAAATCTTCCAAATTTCTTGAAAAAAACAATATCCTTTCTTCATTCAGTATAATTTCTTTAATCAAAAAGAAAGACATTTATGTCAGTGTAATGATTAATAAATACACATCTAGTTTCTTTTTACACATATGGAAAGACAAATCCCACTTCCTATATAAGTTATTTAAAAGTACTGAAAATACTGTGTGAGTGAATTTGATTCTTTTTTTTCTTCCTCATAAGTCAGAAAGAAAACTTTTCAAAGCTGGCAAGGATTAACAGAGGTGTATGCTTAAAACAAAATTTAAAAGGGTTTGGTTTCATTGTAAGAACCTGAGAGATTTTGTAAGGGCCAAATTAACATTCAATCAGAAAATCTAAAGATAAGCCTTTTAAATCACTGCCTAATAACAACTGGAAATATACCTCACTGTTGATATTCTTAGAGTATTCTGTTACTCATTAGCACAAACTGAAGAGAAGACTAAATCAGGTTGTAAAACCTGAGGACTACTCTTACTGGTTTCCAAAGCAAGATATGCACACCCCCTGTGGTGCGTAAGACAATACTTTGGGGTGTGGAAAAAAAGTATTTTTTCTACCATTAATAAGTGAAATCAAATAATTATTTTCAAATAATGTTTATTTCATCCTTTGCATCTTTACCTTATCCATTTTTTAATTTATATTTTTCCATATGCTTTATTATGTACATAATATATTAGTACATAGTCAGTGGTGGGCCCATTTTGGAGCCAGCTGGAGCCAGCTCTGTCCAACAGGGGGGCAGCCCCATGTCTCACTTTAAAGAGACCACCCCTGTAGCCCACCCTTCTGCTACCAAAACCTTATCACATAAACTCAAGACACAGATATTCAATTTATAAATAAACAAATATACATATACTGGGCATGCATGCTCAGAAATATTTTACTAGTAGGGGTAAGCAATCAAAAAAATTATGAGACTACTGCTCTACTGTTGTTAGCTCGGGTTCTGTTATACTCTTTTCACATAATGTCTGGTCAGCTTGAAGCATGAACAAGAGACAGTTGGGCATTGTCTTTAGCTAACCATTCTCACCTCTGTATAGTTGATGTACGTATGCCTTTCTGAAACCCTCACCTCATCCTCAGTCAGATAAATTAAGCCAAAATGGCTCTAAAGCATCCTGTTCCTTTTCATTGACTACCAATGCAGCTGTAGGATGACTAATTCAGAAATTGACAGCTGGATAGTAGAGGTTTAAAGCTAGGATAGATGAGTCCTTCTGCTTGAATCTACCTGGCACATATTCTCCTCAAAGAAACTGATTCTTCTGTGTACATTAAGAGATACAAACATTTTCTGATGATGTCATATGTGACATACAGTATTCAGACTGGCTTTGAAATCTTTGTTGTGGAAAAAGTAATTCTCTGAAGGAATTATTTAAAGTTCCTCTGTTCAGATTCATTTAGTTTAATTAAATGAGCAAAATTTGTCCTTCTTTGGTCTCTGTTTTTTCTTCTTTTTCACTTCAAAAAACACTGTAGTAGTAAGAAAACAAAAGGTGCACTGAGTGAAAACAGAGAAAAATAACTAAAATTCTATTAATCTACTAATTTTAAATGCTGTATTCACAAAGGACTAATCAGCATACTTTCTGTCACCACCAGAAGTCTGTAGTCAAGAAGGTGGTGACAAAACCAAAACCAACCAACCAAACAAAAACCACCCCACAGGATTTAATGAATGTTGTTGATTCACTACAGTTTTCAAACTGTTTACGTAAGTATTAGACAAGTGGCAGTACAATGGTATGGCTACATTTGTTGTTGATATTTTTCTCTACATACTAAATGGGCACTGATATATGAGTAGAATAAATTTCAGTTTGCCACAACATCATGTTTCTTTTTCATATAAATATATATCTTTAATACTAACTTTTCAGAACACTTTATAGTTTTTTTTTATATTGGCTGATCTCTGGCTTCTGAAAAGACTTATTAGGAGTGGCAAGTTGTTCTGTAGAGTAGTGAATATCACCATTTGTTTCTTGGGTTTTATTTAGTAGGCACTTGTATTTCCTACACAATTTCTTTGAGGAATCAAAATAATATAGCTGGAGAATTTTCTCCATTCCCTGTTTTTTCCATTATCTGTTCTTCAAATTTGAGTTAAGAATATGGGATATTCTAGGGATTCAGGGAACTGCATGCTGAACTGTTTTCTCATTCATGGCACACACCCAATTTCTTACAGTTAAAACAGTTTTTTCTTTTAGTAGTTTGATGTAACAAACTGTCTCTGTCACCAGTGGCTGTTCAGTAGCATGACTACGTCCAGTAAGCCAAACCATCAGAACTATAAATGCTCTGTCATATAAATAGTAACTAGTTTTAAGGGCAATCATGATAAAATATTGTCCTAAAGGTGGACCATTTACTGAGATGCTGATAAAATGCCTGAAGCCCAAGACTGAAGACTATTATTACACAATAAAAGTAACACCTCTATCCAGAGGGAAATATTTTTATACAGCTATAGCTCAGAAAAGTCACCACCTCATTTATTACAATTTTCTGTTTCTTTCTTTTAAACTGAATGGTGTAAATCTTTCCTGGACAATTCTCTTAAACAGACTTGGTTGAATTATTCATTGTGAGTAATATTAGTTGTCAATTTATGTGGGTTTTTTTCTTTATTATTCACAAACTTCTGCAAGCTGATCTGGAAATGAAATTTCGGCCTCAGTAAAGTCAGTGGGAGGTTAGTTATTTACTACAAAAAGGCAAATCTTCGTCTTTTATATCTTTGATCTCTCAAATTAAAATATCCTGTTCATATGTATAAGACTTTGAGAATGTACAGAGGTTCAGTCTTACCTTTAATAAGGGGGTTTTAATGTGTTTTTTCTTTAAAAAAATAGTTTAATTACTCTAAATTAATGATAAAGATTAGTGAATTACTCAACCTGACAAGTCTTCAGTCTACCATCACACAAATATATTCAATCCGAAGCTGATAAAATACTAGGGAGAAAAAAAAGCTATAAGCTTTGTGCAAGTTAAAACCAACTCTCTAGTGTCTAGTGTTGATCTTTAAATAGCTATTGTGAATTTGTCATAATTCTTTAAATTTTAGTAGACAGCAAGATAAGGTCAAATTTAAAAGCAAAGTTCATCAGTAAAAAACGTGACCATTAAGAGCAAAGAAGAGCTAATGATTTTAATGCACCATCATCAAGAATAAAAAACAAACAAACAAACAAAACAAAACAAAACAAAAAACCAAGCACAAACAAAACAAAACACTAAAACCCAAAACACACTATCATTAGAAAGCAAGAAACATCACAGCCCAAACCAGAGGGGATTACCAACACATTAGAGAGCTTGATGCAAACTAACCAATGCATGAGTCCCACTTTTTAACCTGATGTCCCAGGAGAGAAGAAAAAGAAGAGAGAAAATAAGTCAGTAGGTCATCTCAAGATGTCAGAGAAGGGCAGTAGTTATCCTTCTCCTCAACTAAGCCATGACTGTGTATATGAACTGTAAGTTATCTGGAATCTATTCAAAACAGCTGCCATATTGAACACTTTTAGTAATAATTAAAAAAAAAAAGGAAAAACAAAGAAAAATCAGCCTACTTTCTTTTAAGTAGATATTAAAAAATTCAGTTGGTGTACACTTCAACTGTAAAAAGACAATTCTGATTTTCTGAAAGATCTCTAACAATCAGTTTTCTTAGGCTATGTGTCAGCAACAGTCGTATGAGCTATCTTAAGTTTCATTTCACTAATTTATTTTCTATAAAATATCCCAAGCTTCTCAGGTTTTGTGTTTCATTTCATGCTGCACTGAAGAGTCAGGTTCTGAACTATCACACTGAATTAACATAAATGGAACAACTTATCTGCTTATGGTGAAGCATATTTGTGATTAGACTATTTTTTCTAATATGGGAAAGATTCTTAAAATGCATAGCTGTTCTTAATTTTTTTAAGTATTCCATTGCAGATTATTTGAAGTCTATTATAAACAACAAAACCAACAAAACCAGAAACAAAACCAACTGCAACAAGTGATATTCTTTAGAAAGATACATATAAATTCAGAAAAGTGCATGATTTCTTGTATAAGATTTTCTCTATGAGGTTAAAGGCCAGATTATAAGAATTTGCCAATGGAGAGTTTAAAACTAAAGAAACCATATAAAACACACATATCTTTTTTCCTTAAGTGAAGAGATTTTATTTAAACATCTAAAATACTGCTTCTGTTTTATTTTTAAGAAATGGATAATTAGAGGACCTGCGCTTCTCATTAAGTCATATCAAATTAAAGCAGATTCAGTACCATGCTATTTAGTGAAGCAGTGTTGCTTGTGAAAAGGAAGCCCAAGTTTGGACTTCAGGGCATAATTGGGTCTTTGACCCAACAGACGATCACTTGAATCTGAACATCTAGACTGCCAGTGAACAGACATTTTTGCAGCATTCAGCATAAGGAAAAAGACAGCGAATGACACAAACCTTATGAGGAATCTAGTGGTTGCTGAAAATAAATCTCAGGAAACAGGTGATCTTGAAAACTGTATATTTCATGATGGAAGCATTTGGGGCATATTATTTAAATGAGTACAAGTTCATTCAGCCTGTTTAGCTGCCACCTTTCAATTTAACCATATGGGAGGTTTTCAGCTGAGACATTTAATAGATGCAACAACTTGCTATTCTAGAGAAAAATTTAATTACAGTAAACACAGCAGTGGCATGCTGCTTATGTAGCTGGCAAGGCTGTGATACATGGGAAAGCTGTTAGAGAATGAACTTTTCATCTTGGCTCATTACCTGACCACTATTAGACTGACATAGGTGGATACTATGGTACTTATATGGTCAAACTCTACTGTGTCAAATTACTATTTTAGACACAAAACACACTATGTTGTGAAATGAAAAATCCAGTCCTTGGCTTTGAAGGTGATGATTATTTACCATCATCATGTGAAAACATATAATGATATGTATTGTATCATGACATCATATGCACGTATAGAAAAGCTAAAAGAAATATTTTGGGCTGAAAAAAAAAAAAGAAAAAGGAAAAATCCCCTGGCTCCATACAGAAATTTTCAAGAAGATTTCACTATTTTGTTTAGCTATTTTTGCACAATGTAATGTATTTTTTCTAATTCTGGCTTTGTGTTGTTTCATATTTTCATTAGTGACTACCCAGTTACCACGTACAATAACTAAAAAGGCTCAGCATCTGCCAGGTAGGAATAAAATATTTGGTTTTCCAAATTTTGATGAGGCTAATTATATAGAGACAAAGGTAGATATCTTTTTTTGTCTTAAAGGTATAAATTAATGTATTTACTGTTTTACTTTAACTTGCACATTATTAGTTTTAATTCTTTGTTGAATTGATCTTTTGCTACCTTATCTGCTTCAGAACTATATTGTTTGCAATATTCTGACATTGTTCATGGTTCTTACAGTCAAACTCAATTAGGAGAAAATCAGAAGTAAACAGGGAAACACAAAGACACAGAGCATAGGATGAATTTGTATAAATTCAGTAATTTATTAAGTGACAGTTATAAAATAATTGACAGCATGATTGGTTCTGACACTGACAGTGCCAGTGTCATCAAACAGCCACATTCTTCTCTGTTGTCATTTTTAATGATTATTTAGATATTGCAAAGAGGAAGTGGCAAAGCTCTGTGGCATTTTAGAAACAGCTGCTTCTTGTGTCCTACTCTCTTCACTTTAGGGGTTTTTTTTAATCCTCTGTTTATTTATCCTTACTTTTTTGACATATTTTTTCAACTGTAATATCAAATATTTTCTTCCTCAAGTCAAACAAAATTTGTTATTCATTACCCATTAAAAAAATAAATACCTGACGTTCATAATCCCAGAATACCAGTTTGGAAGGAACAGAGGTGTATTTCCTATTTTGAGACAGAGAAATTTCCAGAAAATAACTTTTCAGTTGAGATTCATGTCATCCCGCTTTAGCTGAGAACAAGCTGGTGCCCAGGCTAAGTTTGTTACCTAGGGCTTCTTGATAGTCGGCAATAAATAGGCATCTCCTGAGGGCAACTTATTCATTACCTTAAATAGTTTACAATGTCTGTTTTGTAAAGGGATTAATTGCTGTGTCCTACAGGCTCTTTCCAATGACACAAGAAGCTCCTGCCAACAGTGTCATTCATTAATTTTATTCAAGACATGGCTTAAAAAACATATAGACAAGCTGATTGAAAGGGAAACAAAGACATAAAAGAGAGAGAAGAGGAAATTTATTTGTTAAGGGGGAAGGAGGTGGGAAGGGTTCTATAGATTTTTAAACCCACTGTAATTTTCTGATGACTATTGTGGAGAAAAAAGAGTTCAAAGAATAATAGGACTTAAGTAATACTTTAAGAAAGTGATTTTACAAGGTTTCTTCACACCATTCCTGTTTCTGTAAAAGAATGTTTTCTACAAACAACAAAAACAAAGCGTGTGAGAAAATGAGCTATATTCTTAATAGTGTTATTTTTTTATTTGCTTATATGTTGGGTTTTTTTTCCCCTTATGACACCAACATACACTTAACCTTAAGGAAAGACTTAAGTTGAAACAGGAAAGAATTAGGCATTTCTGATGTTTATTTAAAATGAAAAAACACTTCCAGCATAGAGAGCAGAGCATCTAACATACTCTGCTAAACATCTGGCTTGAGGAAATGTAACTAAGCATAAATTACTCCATTGCATCAAAGTGGTTTTGGTTTAGATCTTAGTGAGGGCCATGAGAGGCTATATTAGTGCTCCAGTTGCTAAGACATCATGAAAAGCAGAAGCAAATTATGTTGGCAAACTGTGGATTAGGGATGGGTGAGCCAGTTTAAGAAAACAATTTGTATCTACCCTGGAGAAAGAAACCCTAGAGGAAGTTTATTAAGGCTGCAGTATTTAGGGGACTGATATATGCATGTTTCTCCTTATTTAGTATGCTTTCCAGCAAGATGGAAAAACTCTTTTCTTCTCTCATGAGAGAAAGAAACAAATTGTGTCTAATTAATTTGTTAATTAATGCTGCTTATTGACAGCATCATATTCCTGGTCATGCATCATCTTATATCATTATTTTTATCTAAGACAAAAATAAAGGAATTCTACTGAGACCAGCAATATGCGATGTTAATAAATATTGTTTTGAGAACATCATTTAAAAAGAAAGGCGGATAGTGAAATAAGTTGTTCTGGTTTGATATGTCTTGTTATGTGTTCAAAAGTGTCCAGTAATTGTGTGTACTACTATAATTAAAGCATTTTTTTTGTAACTGACTGAATACTTTAACGTCTGAAAAAATAGTGGAATCCTGTAAAATAGTGAAACATAGTAAAGAAGAGTAGAGAAACTAGAGACATTTTCTACATATTTTTGCTGCACCATCACTGCCATGTAACACGCAGCACTGAAAATTTGAGGAATATTGTGTTCCTCTCCATACCTCAGCCTCAGACAAATGAAGCAAACTAGACCATTGCAATCATCATCATTTAAATGACTGCCCTCTCCCCAAAACCAAAATGTAATACACAAGATCGGAAGTCCTGGGCAATGGGATTTCAGTAAGACATTTTTAGATGTTTTTGTCATCTGCAATGGCCATTAGTCTGAGCTCCACACTGTCCAAAGCTTTTTATACATTTTAATTAATTAGGTTTTTGAAGTTTCAAAGTGCCAGATTAAACTCATAGCTTTCCTTGAGAAAGTATTCTGAATAATAATAATGCAATAGGTCTTACCTATCCAGCCGTTATGGAAAAGGGTTGTGATTTCATGCATGAAATTGTATATGAAGTTAGGGAAGAAAGGATTGGTGCTGGAACTATGAAATTGGTAAAGAATGAGGTAAATGAGAAGTAAAAGAGGATTGTGTCAAAAACATCTGCATTAAAAGCTCCAGGGATATTACATGCAAAATACTTCAGGGCAAAGCTGGATCTGATATTATTTAACATTCATCTATGACCTAATGAAGGTGAAAGTTATAGACAGTCTGACACAACAACTGGCTTTAAAGAGTCTGTGATTCAGGATGTAAAATTAAAGGGCTTTACTTATTAGAGCAGAAAGATGTTGAAACAGAAACAGAAGAAAGGGAAAAAACTATGTTTGTTTGTTTGTTTGTTTTGTTTTGTTGTTTGTTTGTTTGTTTGATTGGTTGATTGTTTTGAAGGCAGGGCTTGATCGGTCTACACAAAAGGTTATATGATGCTGTTACCTGTTTTACCAGGGCCCTGGGGCTGATGACTCATATTGACCTTTCTAGATATTTACTTAGTCTTACTTAGAAAATACAGTCACTAAATCTGTTGCTCTTTCTGATTTACTGGAGAACTGAACACTCAGACAGTGTTTATCTGCTCTGATCATTCACTATATCATAACAAAATGATTTTAAATTGTCATCTTTTTAGTTGATACAGAAAGGTGAAAAAAGATCCACGGTATCCCTTTTAAGTGGCAATTAGGTAGAGGCCTCAGAAGACATTGACAGGGTAATACTGCAAAAGTCAAACCTACCTTGAAATAACCATTTCAGTACACAATATCATCAATAAATACATGGAAAAACTTAAAGCTTGCCTTGTGCTTTAGGATAGTAATTAATCTTACACTGCACATGTCTTCCAAATATGCCTTTTTTGTTGTTTTCTTCAACACTGAGGAAAGGAGCAAACAGCTAGTTCTCTCTGTGCTCCTTTAACCTGAAAACTGTCATAATATGTGGTTGCCTGTAACAGCTGGGAAAACATACCTGATTATTGATAAGTCCCATTTTGTGATTTTTCTCAAGGGTTCTTTCTCTTCTTCTACACCCTTCTGTTAGCTTCCATCTGAAAAGCCAGTTAGGGGTAGGAAGGGGTAGGAAGGTCCAAGTGACACAGAGGAATTCCTCCAGGAATGAAAGTAGCAAAATTCCTGAGCAAGTGCCACATGAACAACCTCACAGGATATTCAGTGTTGCAGACCACATTACACTTACTGCTAGCATGGTGTAACTGCTGTGAGATATGGATTTTTTTTTTATTTAAACTTTTGATTGTGTAAGCATGTAGATGTTCTGCTGCAATACAGAAATTTGTAAAACAAGAAAAGGAGAAAGGTTGGGCAAAAGCTTTATGAGCCTGTACAGTATTTTACTGTGGATTAATAATTCTCACCTTACCATCTGCTTTTTCTTTCCTACCTTCTGATATTATGGTAATTTATTTATATGACAGCATACTGGTATGGTACCAGCAAGGTATTCTCAAAACATTGCTGCAGACAGGCAAAACAGATTAATTTAGTTTTCCTTTGAGATATTGGGAGACTGAAAAAAATGAAGTACTCTACCACACAATCCCCCTTATGAGCATTTATTTTAAAGGCTCACATGAACTCTCTAAGGAGATCTAGAAGGAAAAAAACTTGAGATATGCCTGTGGAGATCTATGAAGTCTGTAGAGATTACAGTGAAATCAAGCAGATGTATTAAAAATCTTCTGAAGTTATGAATTATTCTGGTAATGTATGCCTTTTACTTTTTTTTTTTTAATTTTTTCATATCTACATCTTCCTTCTGTTTTGCATATCTTTGCTTTCCTCACAGAGATATAAAAATTGCTTCTACAAGAAAAAAACCCACAAGTGCATAATAGATTATTAATGTAATTCTGACTTCACTTTATTTAAAAGTTATGAGGCTCCTATAGGAAAGGAAAAAAAAGTTGGTTGGTAAAACAATTCGGTAGTTTGATATTTAGTTTTACTCTCATTAGAAATTGAAACAAACAGGAAAATGTTGAAATCTACCATTAGCGGGGCATGATGACTGTGCCAGGGTGCTTGGTTGTTAGCCTTGGAAACACAGATGTGGTAGTTCTTGTGATCCTGACATTTGGGACAGAACAGTTCTCGTGTTTCAGAAGCACAAGTCCTGGAAACACCACCAACAGGATAATATTCACAACAATTTCTATGGGCTTCATGGGAATAGAGACTGGCTGACTTACAAGTCTGAGTTTTGCTGGATTTGGCAAGCTGGTGAGAAAGACTCAAAATTTACTTGGCAGGAACTGCTTGTAAATGCATATTGGTTGGATATCTGTCGTTAACTGATCATTATCTAATGTTCTGATTTCCTCAAACTAGTGATTTTTGACAAAACCATACCTCTCCCTTTGCAATTAATTTGAGACTTCATGATTATTTAGTTGCGAAGTATTTCTTCTTGAGGATGGAGGATCCTACCTTCTCATGCAGCTCCCCAGATCTGTGTCAGGGTAGTATCAAAAAAAGTGGTGGCAGCCTGAGGCCCAGTCTGTTATGACTGGATTTATCTCAGATGCCTTTCGCTTTGAATGAATGAGACTAATGGGTTCATGAATAAAACCAGCTCTGCTGTGACAATTCTCAAATAGACACAAACAAACGCTTGCAATGAGGAAAAGGGTTTCTACAATTTCCAGACATCAGAATGGATCAGCTCTCTGAAAGCAAAACGTGTCGTTGATTCTTCTGTAATTACCCTCTGTGCTGTAGTTTTCATGACACTAACAAAGCAGTTCCTTGCTCCCAAATTCTGAAGGAACAGCAATATATATATATATGAAAGGAAAAAATAAAGTCTTTAAGAAAATAAAGTTATCAAAAGGTAATCTGGTAAACCTCACATCAGTCCGTCTAACCTCAATATATGTCAAATATGTAGGAATTATAGTTATTAGTAGAATTAGTAGCAGTAGTGTCCCTCGGGGTCTTTACTGGGACTAGTACTATTTAATATCTTCATAAGTGACACACACAGTGGAATTGAGTGCATCTTCAGGAAGTTTGCAGATGACATCAAGCTGAGTGATGCAGTTGACATGGCTGAGGGATGGGGTGCCATCCAGAGGGATCGACGAGCTCAAGAAGTGGGCCCATGCGAACTTCATGAAGTTCGATAAGACGAAGTCCTGCACCTGTGGTGAGCCAACCCCTGGTATCAGTACAGGCTGGGGGATGGAGCGATTAAGAGCAGCGTGCAGCCCAGAAGCCAAATCATATCCTGGGCTGCATCAAAAGGAATGTGGTCAGCATGTTGATGGAGGTGATTCTGCCTCTCTACTCTGCTCTGGTGAGACCCCCCCCTGGAGTATTGCATCCAGCTCTGGAACCCTCAGTACAGGAAAGACATAGACCTGTTGGAGAAGGTCCAGAGGAGAGCCACCAAGATGATCAGAGGGATGGAACACCTCTGCTATGAGGACAGGCTGAGAGAGTTCAGGTTGTTCAGCCTGGAGAAGAGAAGGACCAGGGAGACCTTACTGCAGCTTTTCAGTACTTAAAAGGGGCCCATAAGAAAGACTGGGACACACTTTTTAGCAGGGCCTGTTACGATAAGACAAGAGGTAACAGTATAATACTAAAGGATGGGAGATTCAGGCTAGACATGAGGAAGATATATTTTACAATCAGGTTGGTGAAACACTTGCATGGGTTGCTCAGATAGGTGGTAGATGCCCCATCCCTGGAAACATTCAAGGCCAGGCTGGATGGGGCTCTGGGCAATCTGATCTAGCTGAAGATGTCCTTACTTATTGTGGGGGGCTGGACCAGATGACCTTTGAAGCTCCCTTTCAACCCAAACTGTTCTATGACTCTATGATTCTATGATTAGTAGTAAAATACAAAATAAGTGAAAGGTATGAACATGAGGAGTGAACAAAAGAGCTATCTTTCAGAAGGAAATTATGTTTCACAAATTTATTAGAATTATTTTAAAGTACTCAAGAAGCTTGATGAGGTTATTCATGTGGATTTAGTGCACTTAGATTTTCGAAAGCTTTCAAGAGATCTTTTATAATAGGCTTTTTAAACAATTAAGCTGTCTCAAAATAGAAGGAAAAAATCCTCTAAAGCATTAAGTAATGGTTAAGAGGGAGAAAATAAATTATAAGAATAAAGTGTTATGCATCAATGAAGGGTGGCAGTCAGTCTCAGTTATCTGTGCTGATATTTGTGTTGTTCAGAATATTCTAAAAAGTAGGAAAAGGGAGGTAATAGATTTTGCTGATGATATAAATTCTGCATGAGGAAAAAAGTATTTTGAATTGAAAAGTTACAACTGGACATCACAACACTTACTAACTGTGTTGTTAGAAGGCAGAATAAATGCCATATCTGTGAAAGAAATGTAATAGTTATGAAAAGGAGATCAAGGCTTGCATAATTTTAATGGTACTTGTTTGCCACTGGAAATCATAAGTTGTCAAAGATAATGATTACAGTTTGGTCAGTGCTGTTTGAGAATCTGATGCATACATTTTCATATGTGATAATGATGATTCCCTAGAGCAGACAGAAATGATATGGTACAAGGCAATATGAAGATAAAGCATGAGAAATGAATAAGATACAGATAGATAAAAGGAGAATTAGGAAGTACTTTGAAAGCGGGAGATTCTAGAGGAAAGTCTTACTATGTCAGAAAAACATTAAAAAAATACTGTATCCCTCAGTACTTACATGTCATCAGTAGAGGCTGCAGAGACTGAAAGTATAAACTAATTTTAAAAGGGATTACACAAATTAATGAGGCATAGGATGTCTTTACTTCAATGTCATTAAAAAACCCCAACAATTTGGATACGATTTCCAAGGTAGGCAGCCCTTAACAGGTGATTGTTGGAAGCTGAGAAGATATAACGGAGAGACATTATATATTTTCTGGTCTAGGAGAAAAATGGAACTGCCAATGAATTTAGCAGAGTGGCTTTTATATTCTAATGTAACAAGATGTCTAAAAGAACTTCACCTTGTCTTTCATTTTTGCACCCAGGAAATCACTTCAAAATTACACTATAGAAACCATATCTGTTCCTCTATATGCAAAAGTAAATGTGAATTCCTCATCAAAAATATACTTTAAAATCTGTTTTTTATAAGTAAAATAAATAGATAAGATTGTAAGAACATACACACCTGAGGCCTGGAGATAACCACTTTGGGTATATTTTCATATTTTTTGTTTGTAATAAGAAAACCAGTGCTGTAATAAATTATATATGAAATCTGTTAAAAAATATATAGTTGGGACATGTACAAGTGACAGATTTCATGGAATCACAGTATTTATTGAATTTTTGTTTTGAATTGCACCATTACACCTTTTTGAATTGGTAATTTAAAATTATCTTTGACAAGAAGAAAAATTTCCAAAAGCTAATTCCTTAAAGCAATACATTTTTAGGTTTAACTTAGGTCCAGATATTTTTCTACAGTCTTTATAATTAATATGGATCTTTGCCTGTAGGAAAAAACCCCAGAACATTCAGTTTATCTTTGAAAGAAATAATAAATTAATATCTTAGATGCAGCACTTTCTGAAATATTATTTAATTTCTTATGATTACAAAACTATCTCAACATATTAAAAAATGGGTTATTATTGCATGGTCTTCCAGCTAAAGATTCTTCTTTTCTCTAAGTTTATTTTAAAATTTACACCTGCTAATATTATTAGATTTGATTAATTAAATACAATGGATCCTGTATTATCATAATTATAATTATATGCGTAGCTATGTGTATAATTATATTTTAATCATGTTACAATAATGATATAACTATGTCTATAATTATATATTATGTATTACATAAGTCACTAAAGACATCTTTTTGTTTCCTAGAAAATTTAAAGATGGAATTTGGGCTCGTGTTATTTTTTTTTATCTTTGCTTAAGATATATAGTCTAAGCAGACACAGTTTTTTGATATGAAATTTTCCAGCTTCTTGTAAGAAAATTCTGGAGAATACAACACTAGCAGAGGCACTGTTTTCATTTTTGTCCTCTGCAAGATGATACTGAAGTTTGATGTAATTTTGATATGTCAATACACTTCCGATTCTTACAGAAATTGTGCCATCATCTAGAGTGCTTGCATATATCTGAAAAATACTCTGTTCTTAGATAAATAGTTTAGACACAGGCTCACTTTTACAACATATCCTGTCTAAAATGGGCTTCTTAAAAATTCATGTTTAGAGTCCTAAGATAAAAAAATCTCATTAGTCCTGGTGTCATACAGTACCCAGGATATAGGCACACTCTTTTATGAAGGACATTTCATATAACTAGTCAAAGTAACTACAAAAGCATAAGCAATGCGATTTTGTTTCTGATGGCTTCAGAGGCAGGTCTGTGAACATCAATTCACTCTGCTGTGTACAGAAACAAATTTACTGTGATATCTGAGACCTAAAGAGGCTCAATAGTATTTTCCAGCATAGGGTAGAGTTCATGTTGAGAACAGGAAACTTGTTCCTCAGCGTAGACTTGAAAGTTGGATGCAGAACTGGGAGAGACGCATCTCATGAAATGCCAGTGAAGTAATGGATACTAAATCCCTTTGAAAATCAGGCCACTTCTTTCTGCCTTTAAACCAGAAAGCGTGTAGATAGCAAAAGTAAAACATGGTGGAAGTTGGCTGCTGGCTTTCTTCTTCAGAGATGTGTTCTGCAGTCACCTTACTGATGAGGTGGCAAGCAGACAATGAGATCAGGAGTACATCCCTGTAGAAGCTATGTCCTTAAATGGCTTCCCAGCCTTCAGAAAGCCCACGAAGCCCATCACATTTGCCTGCATTTATTCTGTGGCTTTTCAAGGCAGAATACCTGGTCTCTTTGTATACCTGATGGGTAGGCTTTTCAATTTTCTTCTAGTAAATTTGCATTTCCATTTTGTGAGGATGTAAATGTTTTACAGAAGTTATAATATACAGTAAAACAATGTGTTTTGTACATCATCAAGACTCCTTGTGACTCCTTTTATTGTATTTTAATGGTATCCATTACATACATTTTTTCAGTTATAACTTGATATAAATAATGCTTAAGGCAAACTAATGAATTTTTGCAGTACTGATTGTAATTTAAGAAAAGGCACTTGATAATGAAAGTATTATTTTATTTTCATTTTCAAATGAGGAATTCATTTTTTTTTTAATCTACACAGGCCCACAAACACACTCACATGCATATGTATATACACATACAGACCCATACATGTGTATATAGATTTATGGAAATGAAAACTGGCAACAGTACTGTATAAAATAAGTCATATCATTTCCCTATGTACTTTCAGTGTCCCAGGTGAAATATCTTTTCCTTCACATCATCATTTTTCTAGTGCAGGCATATCAGGATTTCTAAACAGAGCTCAATGTATAAATGTCATAGAATTTGTCATTGCGATGAGCTTTCTTGATGATTGTAATACCATTTTCCAGAATACACTTTAATTGCTTTATTGTGAGAGATGAAAACCTAAGCTTAACACAGCTCATTTTCTTTTCACTTCCTCTGATGCAAAATTGTAGGGAAACTAAATTTAAATAGTAAGCCTCAACTCAGACTTGGTGCCTTCACCTGTATTTTAAGCATGATCATTCCCACAGTAATTAAAAAGAAATATCTATTCCATATTGTGTTGTATGATAGCTAAGAAAACCATTAGGAATCCAAGATAAAGGGCATAATTTTCACCTCAGTTTCATCTTAGAATACAAAGAATGAGTGAAAAAGTGACCTGAAATACAAGTATGTTTAGTATCTTAAACCTCACTAGTTCAGATGTAAAACCTATATGATGATTGTTGGAGAACTAGTTTCACATTGTTTTTTAGATTTCTAAATACTTTTTTTTTGTAGTTCCTGTCTGACTTGTCTGATATCTATATTTTTCATTTAATATTGTTTCCTTTTTATTCAAGTGCTTTCACCGCATGTCTAAACAGTTTAGATTTTTATAGCTATGTGAAATGTGCAAGAATGTTTTGTAAAAGAACTTCTAAAGGATGATTTTTTCTTAATTACTCATTAATTGTGTCAATATCTGATGATCTTCTTGCTACTATAGAGACACTGTGCAAACAGTGGAACCCAGGGACTATGATAACTGTATTAGTGTTCGTTAACACAGTGCATAACCTAGAAGTCTAAAGGAGAGATCTGGAGTAAAGCAAGAAAATGACTCAATGAAGATCACAAATCAGATCAGCAGAGAAGTTATTGTGAATTATTATGTATGCAAAGTATCCATGATATTGATATTGAAATGTGTTTAAGGCAACAAAACAACATCAAACCCACCTTTTAATGACTCATTTAGGTAAAAAGTGAAAGAATTGCAAATTTTTAATATCACTTTAATATAACCTGAGACAACAAACCACTATGCTATAGCCAGAACTGCCACTATGGAACAACATTAGTGTTATTTGTCTTCCCTAGTTGTTAATTTGTATACTTAAATACAATTATATTTCTCTTAAATTTAACTCTAAGATTATATGGCTTGCAATGATTGGTGGAAAAGGATAATTGCTGAATTCCACGATTATTTTCACTCTTAGTGAATGTATAGGAAACCTGAACTTCATTTTATTTTATTTTTTTACCAGAAAAATAACTGTAATGGCAATTGTATACATTGGAGAGGCATATTCACTTTTCAAGGTGACTATAACATTTTACTCTAACAGGTATTAAAAAAGCCTGATTTTTTTGGACCTACTGGTCCTAAAAAACACCATTACAGATAGTGGTTAAAAAGACAAGAATACTGAATTATACACTTATTTGGCTTTTGTGTGTCACTGATTGTGGTGGTGGTGGGTATTTTTTTCAGAACAAAATGGCCTGTTTGGCAACAACAAAGAGACCTTCTAACACTTAAGTCTGGAAAAGGTTAAATCTGATAAAAGCTTGTAATTTTATAGAAAGACCACATTAGCAGCACAATTGCTAAGTGCTTTTGCTTCTGAAAGCATGATTATAACAACCAAATATATTAAATAAAGAAACCCAAACCCAAAACTACTAAAATATAGAGCGTAAAAATGAAGTATTTTTTTTTTCCCCCTTTTTGTCACTGCGTGTGTATTTTACAGTGTGTATACTACACAGTTCCTTAGGGCACTGTTAAAATTGTTTCAGGGATAATGTTCGTGGGTGACCGTGAACCATACTAAATTTACTATGCAAACTCAGTTTGAAAGGCATGAGGCACCTTCAACATAGATTTCAAAGCGAATTAGCATAATAAATACAGTATGGGTTTTAAATCTGCCTTTTAGAGGAATATGACAGATGCGTAAGCCATTTCTACTTTAAGTCTGCTCTGAATAATTAGAACTGTTCAGGAGCTCAAATTTCATATCATGGGAGGACATATAATAGCTAAAGGTAATGTATAAAGAAAATCTATCTATATCCTTTAGTCGTTTTACACACTAAAAAAAAATAATAATGATATATTGGTCATGGTTTATGCTTACGATTGCAATGAGTTCCTTGGTCCATGGAAATCTATAAAACCTTTACTGTTGACTTCAACACAGCCAGGTTTTCACCCTGAGCATTCTAGGTTATGACATTTTGTTTGGGACCTTTGCCAACATTTGCAGGACCCAGATGGCGATTACACAGGATTAAATTTTAATCTGATTTTCTTCTATGATTCTTCATGAGAAACAATGCAAAGTGCACAGAAATAACACCAAAGGTCATCTTAATGTTTAGTTTCCTAAGGAAGGCAGCCTTGTATTATCATCTAATTTGTCTCAATCCAGAATCTTTTCAGTAGCTTGCAATTTCAACCAAAAAAATGCAATTACAAAGGTTTAAAAGCAGTGAAAATCAGCAAGCAAATACAGGAAAGTGAAGATCTTGAGTAATAATCTTGCTGGAAAAACTGACACGGCATGAGGATATACACAGGTATAAACATTCACACTACCTCAGTCTTCACATATAAATAGGAAAGCATGCTTTACAGCTTCCTCTGCTGAAACTGCTGTTTGAGTTCAGCTCAGGAAAACATGAAGAATTTTCACTATGAAAAGATGTATTTGTGTTTTCATCCTGTAACTAGTAGAACCATGAGGTTTTGTATTTTTTCGAGCTACTTAATCTTATAATTCTACTAAAATATATGACAGGGTTTGTAAAATACAACTTTTGCCTTGAGATGTCTAGCCTAGGCCAGTCATGACATATAGTCAATACAGCAAAGAAGAGGATTTGTCCCATGTAACGCAGGGACCTTAAAAAGACAGGGTAAATTTCACCTCGACAATGGCCAGTCCTCTGTTGTTCTGAGATTAATCCCATCTGGAGTGCATAAAGATGAAGATATATGTTCAGTAGAATTTTTCAAATTTGTAAACCAATTAGACGTCCAAACCTCCTTTAAAAGTAATAGAAGCAATCACTTAATCCAGTAATGTAAATTGTAAACCTGATCTGCACTTTTTAATACCCAAATGTCTTTTAACATCTACTGTCTTTTTTTGACCTCCATTTAACTTTTACTTACAGCCAATGAATTGGCACTGTCTTGCTCCACTTTATGTTGTGAGAAAGTTGAGTCATGTTTTGGAAGCTGAGTTATATTTTGGAAGTGCAATATTGATTCAGATATTTGAAATTTGCGCCTATGATTAGTTATGCAATTCAGATTTTGCTTTTGGCAAACGAGCACTCAAGCTGAAGGTACCTTTCATGAATTTTATCACTCGTAAAGCTTGATCACTGCAATATTGCCAGGAAGCAAGCACAAAGTAGGCATGAAAACAGTTGAAGTGAGCCTGCTTAAGAACAGGAATTAATAGTCTTGCAAGTGCTTTACAATGTTGTCCCACCTCTATTTTGGTACAAACAAAAGGAAGTATCTGAGAGTAAGTTATAAATTTTTCATTGGATTAAGAACGAAGCACAAGAAGTACAAGAAAGACATTAGAAGAAATTTTCAGTGGCACAGAGAACGTCAAACACCCACCTTTTTATTTTCATTGGAAAACTGGAGCTAAAAATCCGTGTCAGGCTTTTGGAAAGCTTCCTCAAATCACATAACTTGCTCAGGTTTCTGCAGTAGGAAAAAAAAAAAATAAAAAAAAGAAAAAGAGAAAAAAAGAACAAAACCAACAAAACAACATGAAATAGTTATGTTTGTCAGATAAACTTTTTGTTTGTTTGTTTGACAGTGATTGATAATGCTGAACAGTTTTGTCTTATTCTGTGTCATGAGCATGATTTATACTGCAGGGACGGTATTATGCCTGTCTAGGTACACAACAAAATATCAGTTTCTCACAGCACATAACCTCTCACAAACTAGAAAAAAACCTGACGCTTGAACAGCTTGAACTCAAGCAATGGGTGAAAATGCTGGAAAAGATTTTTGGTCCAATATAGATTTAATTGGGACCTCAGCAGTGGAAAAGCCTGGTTCTTTTTCTTAGCCACAGGAGCCAGGCAACTAAGGAGAAAACAATCTATTACTCGTTCTAACACAATGTGTTTCAATGGAACAGCTTTTTTCTTGCTACCCTTTCGTACCTCAAGATAATAGACAGGTCTTATGTTTTCTTCAGCTCCTCAGGTAAAAGAAGTTTAAAAAATCCTTTTTGGTGTCTTTCAATCAGGCCTCAGTTTTCTTGGCATTCAGCTGGCACTTTATGTTTCTTTCTGAAATACTTTTGTGGTAATCTCTAGAAAGAAGTCAGGCTGAGGTGTATTATCAATGGAGTTGACAATTCCTCCTTAGATGTGAACATTCATGAATGGTGATACAAGGGAAGCCTGTTTTAGTTTACTTTGTGACTTTAAGACAAACTATTGGTTTTTCTGTTGTATATCTGTCACAAAACTTCACATAATGACATCTCTAGCAGTATCAACTTCACCATTTCATGTTGACTAGTTAGGTGTGTCAAGAGATGCTCCTCTGATTCAGTTTGAGTGATTTATAAAGTTGAGTCCCAGTAACACTGACTGGAAGTCACCATTCTCCTAGTGAATTGTGAAATCTGAATAAATGAGCTGTGAGCCATTTTAGTACAAGTTAAAATAATTCATCTGATCTAACCTGCTTTACACAAGAGAACTGTAGAAGTGCTTAGGCTCCACTGGGAAAGTGGTGAATTGTGAATGAAGTATTAATTTCAGAAACCATTCAGATTTGAATGGATAATCTCATCTAATTATGTCTTTAGTCATCTGTTCAACATAAGGGCTTATATCATGCTTAAGGGGAGTGAAAATACCAAATTTAGACCAGGAAAAAAAATTTAAAAAAGACATGTAGTACAGATGACTTGACATATAAGACATGTACCATGTGCTATAATGTTATAAAATTCAAAAGCGTTCCTTCATCCTGAAAATAACTAAGATTTCTTATGATTTTTCTGTTACATAATGAAAGGAATGGTAGTGAATTAGTTGAAATTATAGCCTAAGTGTGGAGAGAAATGAGGGTGATTTTGTGGTTGGCAAGGACAGATGAAAGTGGGAGGTATGAAACAACATGCACATTCTGCATTAACGAACAATGGAAACATGTCAGCAATTTCAAAGAACACCAAAGGAAACAGAAAGGTGGAAAGCAACACAGTGATCCAGTGCCAGCAAGGACATACAGAAATAGTCTACAACTTTTGAAGGGAAACTAATTAAGTCAATTGTTGGTGATTATAGTCTACCAACAAGCTAAGTGGAATTTTTGTGGGAACTAAATATTATGGAAGTTAACTCAAAAAATTCAGAATAAGGTAGTACTGGAGTTCAGGCACATTGTCAAACTGCTACAAATAAACAAGATACCACATATTATATAAGCCATGACAGTTTTTTGTGTGTGAACATTTTTAGTCCCTGAAAATGTAGTGTCTATTCATGTCTTTTATACCTCTTCAATTATATACTAGAGCAAGTTGAATTACATTGCATTTGTTACAGGTTTACAGCATATACACAGGCAGTTCCTATAGAGCAGCTGGCAACTGGCAATTTCATAAACCAAAGCAATGTGACTGTGTATCCACAGTCTGGAAACACATAAAAGGAAAACAATAGAGGGAAGGAAAACTAAAAGAAGTAACAAAAGGGGTATGTAAGAAAAAAAAAATCTCTTTTTATTAATCTCTTCCTTAACATTTTTTTCATTATGTTTGTAATAAACTAAAGCCGTTGAAGTAGCCAGTGACTTTGTGACAATTTACTGGTATATGTATGTGATTAGTGCAGGCCAATTCCACTTTCAGCTTAGGGCTTTTATTATGGAAATATCCTTTCAGTTGTTTTAAGTGGTGTTAGTCACATAAAAGCAACTTTGCAGGACTGAACCACAGATGTGTTACACATTGAGACATTCTACTTGCTTTAAAGAACTGCTGCCAGTGTTTATCTTGAATCTGATAGCACAAGAGCTGTTGTGAAGGCCACTGGGTGCTTTATAGAAGGTATATTGTTCTTTGCTTGTAAAGGACTGTGAACTGCCATAGTCAAGTAGAGAAGTTTATCAAAGACCTGTAAGCAGAAAGTGACATGAAAAGCTTTTGAACAAAATAGAAGAGCTTATATCTCTCTTACGGGACTTTGAAAATGACTCACTTAACTCTTTCAAACCATTTATAATGTTTGGAAAATTAGTATTTCCTTGCTGTAATATTTTTTTTTTCTGTTAGCAAGTCCAAGACGTGTCAGTGAGCTATAGAATTTAAAAGTAGCTTTTTGTTTGGTTGGTTGGTTTTGTATTTGTGTGTGTGTTTTCTCTTTTCTTTAAAACCTTAAAGTTCTTGTATTTCAACTGAGTGCTGCTGATTTACAGAGAAACAAAAGGAAGCAGGCATTAACCATGATATTAAATAAAGTTAGGTCAGTTAATTCTGTTTCCAGGAAAAGGTAAGCAAAGATTATTCTTTGTTCTTTGTCACTTAGATGACAGAAAGGTGTGCAATTGCGAATGCAGTATTGTGCACAGGTATGGTCCGACCATTTAGGCTGGCTTCTTTGATATATTAGTTAACTACTGTCGAGAAAGGAAGGGACACTCTACAACTGATGAGGACACATGAATTATGCTCTAGATGTCCTTCTTTCCTTATTGATTATAAATATCATCTAGACAATTTGCTCATATGTGGATATCTCTACAATGTGAGCATGTAAAGTGAAATCAAATGAATAGAAATTATTTAATTGTTTAAGGTGTATATTCACTACTCATTCCTTTCACAGAGCTGTAGTAGCATCAATAGCACTCTACCACCTGACCAGAATATGTTGTTTCAGAATTTTTTGGGTGTATCTAATCTTTTGAAGAAATACAACTACACACAATGTTGTCTCCTTCAGATCTTTGGCTTCACTCTGAGAACCAATCTTTGTAAAAAAATTCCATTTGATAACCACTGACTGGACAGAGAAGAACCTATGACAAGGAACTAAAAAAATAGAATGCAATAAAGCATTTTGACCCAAGCTAAATAAAAGAGCATTTAGTAAAAGTATTCAAGGTGAACGCTTATCTTTGATTTCCAAACTGTCACAGAAGATGAACAAGAAGATGAAGTCATATGGGCCAATGAATCTGTTTCCACAGTCAAGTCCACAGAGAGCTGATGAGGAGGTTGTTTGAATTTTTTCATCAGCTGTTTGCTGTTTGTTCAGAAACATCCAAATGTTTTCTTCCTCCAATTGTTCTCCACTGATGTAACATATGTTAGACCCTGACCTAGTTTGCAGGTCACTACTATTATTATACAAAAGCAATACGTGTCTGTATTTCTTCCCACAGGTTGCTTTTAAACCCTTATTTTATTTTTTTTTTCTTTCTACATTGTTTTTCCATTTGGTTTTCTTTAACAAACCAAACTTAACACATGCTTGGTTGTCTCTAGTACCCATTTTCCCTTTTCACTGCACTCACTTTGACTCACAGTTGGTATCATCTTTCCTTCAAAATTAAAATGTCTTGGCATCTGCTTATGTAACTTTAATACAGTGGTCATTATTGAACTGTCAGCCTGTATCATTGCTGTAGTACACCTTCAAACAAGCCAAATGTGGCTTTTATTTTGATTTTCCAAATATAGATCTAGTATTATTCCTTTGGCATATTTTGGCATTTTAGTGAAGAATAGAACCTTTCCTTTCCTCCATTGTGCAGATCAGACTAAGTTCTACATCACAGCAAATCCAGCATGGTTTGGTTGTTCATCTCAAGGACCGCAAAATCCTGATCCCTTAGGTTGTCATTTCCTAAAGACATCATTTGAAATTGTGGATGTTTCATTCCTCTGAATATCTGGCTCAGGACCTCAAAAGCTATCTATCTAAAATATCAGCATTGTCTGAGGTGACTAATCATTACACAAACTTGAATTTTTGTGTCTACAAAATGAATTTCTGGTGTTTTATTCCCTTCTCTTTTCACTGTCCATAGTCTTTGAAGTAGGTTGTGTCAGCTTTATTATAGGATGCACACAGGTATATTTGGAGGTTAACCATTTAAACATATTTAAGTCATAATCGCCCAAAAAATATTTATTTAAAATTTTGGGTTTATTTATTTTGTGGGGTTTGTTTGGTTGGTTGGTTTGGTTTGGTTTGGTTTGGGTGGGGTTGGCTTGGGTTGGCTTGGGTTTAGGTTGGGTTGGTTTGTTTGTTTCTTTTTTTTTAATTAATGATATTGCAGGATAGCCTTATTAACCGTATGTAAGTACCCACATACTTAGAGTAGGGTTCAATCCATTCAAATCAGGCATATAATTTACACACACATTTTCTGAACCTCAGCATACAGTACTGGTAAACTAAGTTCTCTATGGGACAAGGGGGACAGACAGGTGTCCTGGAAGGACTCCGAGCAGAAATCTGCAGATTATGATCATAAATGCTCACAAGTTAAAAGCAAAGAATAATAAATTAAGAACTAAAGATAACATTTTGAAATCTATACCCTTGAGGACTGATCAACCCTCTTAAATGTTCAGAAAAAGCAAGATTTTAATCCTTTGTCTTTCCATTTAAATTTCAGTATCATTTGAGTGTTACTGACTTTAGCTTGAAAGCTCATTTTCTTCACATTCTTGAAGTTTAATGCATAAACTATAAAAAGTGATGTTAGACAATGGATGACAACAGTATACTTTATCTTGGAAACTATAAAATAGTTTTTGAAAACAAGAAATATAGCCACATCTTGCCATCTAAGATAATTCATCTGACCTTTTCCAAAGCTCAGATAAAGTCAAATGTTGACTTGAGTTCTAGGTGAATTGCTCAATTAATTAGAGACCTTATCTCAGGTACTAGCAAGCAGTAAGGAGAAATTTATTTTATATGTTCTTGCTGTGATTCTGGGAAATGTTGGCCCTACTGCATATTGGTTTATCTACTTTATACACATAATGTAGGTTGACCCCAGTCAGCAGCCAAACATCCATCCTGCATTTTGCATGGGACAGGAAGAAAATAGAAGGAAGGTGAGAAGACTTGAGGATCAAGATAATGACAGCGTAAGAGAGAAAACAAAGCAAAAAGAGAAATTCATTCATTGCTTCCCATCAACAACTGGATGTCCAATCCACTTCCTAGGAAGCAGGGCCTCAGCACATATAAATAGTTACTTGAGAAGACAAATGTCAAACCCATGAATCTTTCCCCTCCCTCCTCCTTTCTCTGAGTTTCTATTGCTGAACATGAATGCCAAATGATATGGAATATCTCTGGGCAGTTTGGATCAGCTGTCCCTCATATGTGCCTTCCCAAATTCTTGCCCACCCCAAACCTCCTAGCTTTCAGTATGGGAACGGAGGAGGAAGAGGAAAGTCTTGATGTTGTGCAAGGGCAGTTAATACCCAAAACACTGTTGTGATTTAGGCACAAATGCAAAGAACAGCACCATATGGGCTGCTATGAAAAAAAGTTAACTCCATCCCAGCCAGACCCAGTAGAACACACGATACTTTGGATACGTAGAAGAGAAGGTAACCTAGCTAAATTCTCTTGGTTGCCTGCAAGAATGGAAAATGAGATCTGTTGAAACAGGAAAACTGCTCAGGTAAAGTTTATCTTATGACATTGCAAAAACTTCTGCAGAATAACTCATTATTTTTTCAGTTACGAACATTGCAACATATATATGGGAACAGTAATCATGATATCTCAATGTGCTTTAGCTTGTGGAAATATGTGATAGGGTGGTTATTGCTTCTTGTTACATATCCAGAAGTCTAGATTAGGTTGAGGGTTGCCCCTGGCTGATCCATTTGTAGATGAGTATCAACCATTTTGTTGTGGGTTTAAAGGAAATACTGTAGAAGTAATTTGGTCACATTTGGTGCATCTGCCTACAGAACTGGAACTGCTTTAGTGCCTTGTTTCCCCTCTTTTATATTTCCATATATGTTTTTATGCCTTGTCCTGTTTCCCTTGAGAACACGGTGTAGAAGATTAGCTTTGGAGGAGGGCAAGACTCAGAACAGCCTCAGTAGAAAAAAGGGAGAAAATGGGATGAGGTGAGGACAGGGAGACTGGTTACCAGCTACCATCAGGAGCAACACTTGACTTGGAGATAATTAATTTAATTTATTGTAACATAAAATAGATTTGGATAGAGAGAAACAAAAAAGCATTAAAATCCCACCTCTCCTCTTTCCCAGGATCAACTTTACTCCTTCACTCCCAGCTTCTTCAACTTCCACTATCAAGTGGTACAGGAGAGACGGGGGCCATGGTCAGTATATAAGGGTTCCTCTCTGACCTTCCTACTGCTCCCATCTGGGCTCTCCCCATGAGCCGAAGTCCCTCAGAAAATATCTGCCTGCTCCAGTGAAGGGTCCTTCACAGGCTGCAGGACAGTAAATGGGAAACCAAGAATTTATTGTTAGTCTAATTAAGAGTTTTTATACTGTGACAAAAATGCAACAGAGCTATAATTATTATTAGTTACAATGAAACAATCTCATTATGTCTAAATGTAAAACAGGTAAAGTCATTATGCAAGAAAAGTTTTCTAGTATCTATTTCTGTTCTTTTCAGGGTCCTTAGGTTGATAGTTTCAGATGAAGGTGAGAAACATTACGAAAGTTATCAGCATTTTGATGCCTTCACTGGGAGGCATATGATAATAATGATAGGGTACATGATGTTGATAGTTTCTTCCTCCTCTCTCCAGGGTTTGCTTGAGACTATTTTTATATGTTTTCTAACAGGCTTTACACCTTGATCTGTCTTCAGATCCAAATTACCTGTGATTTTAATGCATATGGTGCATTGTACATATTAGACACTTGTTCTTTCCTTAATTTTATCACAAACAAAGGTTTTTCCAGCTTTTAATTTTGCACTACTACCATTAACTGACTGCTGGTGAATTGCTGATAGCCCTGGAACTTCTAAGATTATCCCAAATTGACATTGTTAAGCAACACCTTCAAGGATTCTGCTGTTATCCTAGCTCAGTCCTCCTTTACATTGCATCTCAGTGACAATGCAGAAATAATTTGTTCTTAAACAGCATAAATACTCAATAGTTCTATACTTATCGGTTTTTAGCAATACCCCACACATGTATGCAAAACTTAGCAAAACAAGCTAGGCAATAGTCACCAGCTTATTAAACAATTCTTGTTACAACTAAGAAAGATAAGATAAAGCTCCACTACAGCCCAGACAAATCTAGATAAAGCCACACAGTACCTGATCTGAGGTCTGTGTTGTAGCTTAGTAAAAAATCTGTGGCTTATTACCAGCAATGGTAATCCTGTATTTATTGACCAACAGGGCTAAATCCAAGAGATTTAAATTGTGTTGCACATTAATACTCATGGGAGTAAAATAAAACAAACTAGTTTTTGCCTCTAAAGGGAGGAAAACTGATAGTTCTTTGTAGCGATGGGAATATAAAGGTATGGAAATCATTTCAGTAAGAAGAAAAATTTACTTACACATCAAAAGCCTAAGAGTAAGACATGATTCTTGATAACTTCAGCATTCCTTATGAATAAACTGAGGACAAAGATAGTTAGCAATGATACACATGCTTCTATGATTGCTGCAAAAACATCGTCTGATCTGTCAGTATTAGAGGTTGTGGTAGTGTGATCAGTGCCAACAATGTATGCATGTGAGAGCTTTAATAAGATTTTAAGAAGCAAAAGAGAAGCATCTTTTTCACTGTAAGAAATGTTAGAAACTGACTAAGGTGAAGAGAAGAATTGTGTAGTAATTTTATGGAATATATGTAAATCTCAAATCGCTTTTTTATTTTAAACCGTGACCTATGGAGATTAACAAGGCAAATTTATTTTCAGGGAGAAATGTTGGTACTGGTGACTTCATAACAGGTTCCTAAGTGTTACTTTTATTAAGTAAAGCAAAACTGAAGCAATGCTTTTAGGATATAGAATTTAGTGTTACAACAAGAAGGGAAAAACATTTAAAAAAAAAAAGAAAAAAACACAAAAAGAAGAAAAAAAGAAAAAAGACAAAAGAAAAAAGAAAAAAAAGAAAAAAGAAGAAAGAAAAAAGAAGAAAGAAAAAATAAGAAAGAAAAAAGAAAAAAGAAAAAAGAAAAAAAAAAAGCGTTGGACTTTTGTATACTTCCTAAATGAATTATACACATGACCAAATATCTCAGGGATACTATAGGTCAGTTAACCTATAGCTGGTATGAACAACCATTAACATAGATAATCTGTGATTAAACCTTGCTGACAAAATAAAGAGAAAACTAGTCATTCTTTTAGATGGAACTTCCTATGTGTAATGGAAGGAGGTGAGGAAACCTGAGAAATGTGTCCTTAGATGTAAAACTGAAATCTTACCTATGGGAAGCAGCTCAAAAGCAACAGGTAGAGAAATTCAAGACTCAAAGAAAGAACCAGAAAACTGACAAAATCTGACAAGAACAAAGAATGGAAAAAAATTATGTGAATAATGTGTATTTTTCACCTGAATTTGCTGAAACTGTGTGAAGTTCTGCAGTATACTGTCTTCAAACTCTCAACATCCCCAGGATGTTTGGTCAGTAGGCTAGGTAACTTGTTTATTTATCCTGGTTTGGTTTTCCATAAATTGTAAATATATCTAGTAAAGCTGGTTAGAGAATTGTCTTTGTCTTGATGGTTGGCTGCTCATCTAACCAATTCATAGATGTATTGTAAAAATACATTGGAAGATTAGCAATCGAACTGTAATAATCCACAGGTATGAAAGAAAGTAATGGAAAGAAAACCAGAGAGAAACTATGGAAATGTGTTGAGAGCTAAATAAAGATCTGACATATTCAGACAAAGGAATTACAGGTAAACCGTTGAGCGAAATGTTATGAAAATATCTAGATATACAGGTTATCACAGAATCACAGAATCACAGAATGTTAGGGATTGGAAGGGACCTCAAAAGATTATCTGGTCCAAACCCCCTGCCGGAGCAGGAACACCCAGATGAGGTTACACAGAAGGCGTCCAGGCGGTTTTGAATGTCTCCAGAGAAGGAAACTCCACAACCTCCCTGGGCAGCCCATTCCAGTGTTCTGTTACGCCCACTGAGAAGAAGTTTCTTCTCAAATTTAAGTGGAACCTCTTGTGTTCCAGTTTGAACCCATTACCCCATGTCTTATCATTGGTTGTCACCGAGAAGAGCCTGGCTCCATCCTCGTGACACTCACCCTTTATATATTTATAAACATTAATGAGATCTCCCTTCAGTCTCCTCCAAACTAAAGAGACCCAGGTCCCTCAGCCTTTCCTCATAAGGGAGATGCTCTACTCCCTTCATCATCTTCTTGGCCCTGCACTGGACTCTCTCCAGCAGTTCCCTGTCCTTCTTGAACTGAGGGGCCCAGAACTGGACACAATATTCCAGATGTGGTCTCACCAGGGCAGAGTAGAGAGGAAGGAGAACCACTCCCCTTCTAACGTACCCCAGGATGCCATTGGCCTTCTTGGCCACAAGGGCACAGTGCTGGCTCATGGTCATCCTGCTGTCCACCAGAACCCCCAGGTCCTTTTCTCCTACACTGCTCTCTAATAGGTCATTCCCCAACCTATACTGGAACCTGGGGTTGTTCCTGTCAACTTCTATTTTTATTGTAATTTAAGACGTTTAAACTATGAGTTGACTGAATGAAGCCTCTTTTAGGTCAACTTGTCAATTAATCAATCTATCTACTTAGTTATTTACTTTTCTATTTATTTTAGTAGGCATAACTTTGCCACCAAATTATGTATATAGTCAAAAAAAAGCTTTGACTCATTGGACTCCCTGTATTGAGGAGCAGTGATTACACTGGTGCTGCAACTAGAATCTGTATCAAAGGGGGATCCAGTCTCAAAGAGACTGGATAATAGAGGGGTGGATGCTCAAGACAAATTTTCAGCAATAGCCAGAAAACATGTATTCAAGCTGAAAAATCTCCGTTCTTCAGTACAGAGTTATATTGCAGCTCTGTAACATACGTTAATGCATTTCCTTTCCCGTGAAGATGACTACCTTGGGATTAATTTCTCCTAAATTGGGCTTTGAAAAGGTAGTCACTCTGCATTTCCTTTTCAGTTATTGAACTAGTTCTGATGAATCATTCTTTGAAGGAAGTAATTTCTGTTTGCTAACTATAAACAAAGCCTAGGATTATTAGATGAGAATTAGACATCAGATTTTGAGATGTCTACGGTTCATTCCACCCACATTCTGGAAGTAAATATATGACATAACTACATTTAGTAAATCTGGTATAGAAATAAAAAATAAATAAAAAAAATAAAAACTGGCATTAGTGCCAGTTTCAACAGAATCATAGAGACACAGAATAGATTGGGTTGGAAGGGGCCTTCAAAGGTCATCTAGTCCAACCCCCCACAATGAGCACGGACATCTTCAACTAGATAAAGTTGCTCAGAGCCCCATCCAGCCTGGCCTGGAATGTCTCTAGGGATGGGGTATCTACCACCTCTCTGGGCAACATGTTCCAGTATTTGACCACCCTTATTGTAAAAAATTTCTTCCTCATGTCTAGCCTGAATCTCTTTTCTTTTAGTTTAAAACCATTACCTCAGGTCTTATTGCAAAAGCCCCTACTAAGAAGTCTATCAGCAACTTTCTTATAGGCCCCTTTTAAGTACTGAAAGGCTACAGTAAGGTCTCCCTGGTCCTTCTCTTCTCCAGGCTGAACAACCTGAACTCTCTGAGCATGTCCTCATAGAAGAGATGTTCCATCCCTCTGATCATTTTTGTGTCCTTCCTCTGAACCCTTTCCAACAGGTCCATGTCTTTCCTGTACTGAGGTGTCCAGAGGCGAACGCAGTACTCCAGGTGGGGTCTCATCAGAGCAGAGCAGAATAGAGGAGCAGAATTGCGAGGACGTTTTCGATGGACTCCACACAATCCAATATGAATTCACCTGAAGCCATTTATTACTTGTTACAATACTCCTTAAATATCTTTTTGCTCTGTCCACGCGCTTACAGGCTGCATGTCATTGGTTAATAGCTACTGTTCACACACCGCAAACTAACAAGGGATTGGATATTAACAGTTAGCACGAGCTCTAACATTCAGCATTACTTCACTACAAAATTGCTGACTTGCTGACTCCTAATTTTTTCTTCCTCTTCTTCTCACTCAAGGCTGCTTGAAGTCACGTAAGGCACGTAGGCTGTTTTGCTCTCTTCACAGAATCACAGAATCACAGAATCACAGAATGTTAGGGATTGGAAGGGACCTCGAAAGATCATCTAGTCCAATCCCCCTGCCGGAGCAGGAACACCTAGGTGAGGTTACACAGGAAGGCGTCCAGGCGGGTTTTGAATGTCTCCAGAGAAGGAGAATCCACAACCTCCCTGGGCAGCCTGTTCCAGTGCTCTGGCACCCTCACTGAGAAGAAGTTTCTTCTCAAATTTAAGTGGAACCTCTTGTGTTCCAGCTTGAACTCATTACCCCTTGTCTTATCATTGGTTGTCACCGAGAAGAGCCTGGCTCCATCCTCGTGACACCCACCCTTTATATATTTATAAACATTAATGAGGTCACCCCTCAGTCTCCTCTTCTCCAAGCTAAAGAGACCCAGCTCCCTCAGCCTTTCCTCATAAGGGAGATGCTCCACTCCCTTCAGCATCTTCTTGGCCCTGCGCTGGACTCTCTCCAGCAGTTCCCTTTCCTTCTTGAACTGAGGGGCCCAGAACTGGACACAATATTCCAGATGTGGTCTCACCAGGGCAGAGTAGAGGGGAAGGAGAACCTCTCTCTACCTACTAACCACCCCGCTTCTAATACACCCCAGGATGCCATTGGCCTTCTTGGCCACAAGGGCCCAGTGCTGGCTCATGGTCATCCTGCTGTCCACCAGGACCCCCAGGTCCCTTTCCCCTACACTGCTCTCTAATAGGTCATTCCCCAACCTGTACTGGAACCTGGGGTTGTTCCTGCCCAGACGTAAGACTCTACATTTTCCCTTGTTATATTTCATTAAATTTTTCCCTGCCCAACTCTCTAGCCTGTCCAGATCTCGCTGGATGGCAGCACAGCCCTCTGGCGTGTCAGCCACTCCTCCCAGCTTGGTGTCATCAGCAAACTTGCTGGTAGTACACTCAATTCCCTCATCCAAGTCATTGATGAATATATTGAACAGTATTGGTCCCAGAACTGACCCTTGAGGCACTCCACTAGATACAGGCCTCCAACCAGACTCTGCCCCATTGATCACAACTCTCTGGCTTCTCTCCTTCAGCCAGTTTGCAGTCCACCTCACTACCCGATCATCCAGTCCACACTTCCTCAGTTTTGCCGTGAGGATGCTGTGGGAGACGGTGTCAAATGCTTTGCTGAAGTCAAGGTAGACCACATCCACTGCTCTGCCATTGTCAATCCACCTTGTTACGTCTTCATAAAAGGCTATGAGGTTGGTCAAGCACGACTTCCCCTTGGTGAAGCCATGTTGACTGTCCCTGATGACCCTCTTATCCTTGATATGTCTTAAGATGGCATCAAGGATAAGGTGTTCCATCACTTTCCCAGGGATGGAGGTGAGGCTGACCGGTCTATAGTTGCCCGGGTCCTCCTTCTTGCCCTTTTTGAAGACCGGAGTGACATTTGCTTTCCTCCAGTCCTCTTCTTGCTCACATAGGCCTCACAAGCCTGTGCAGTTCATTTCAGTTCAGTACAATGTCCATTCTTTTCAAGAAAATCCTTTAAATCTCCCACACAGAATCACCTCCCTCGACATGCTGACCATGCCCCCTCTGATGAAGCCCAAGATACGATTGGCCTTCTGAGTAGCAAGTGCACATTGCTGGCTCATGTCCAATCATGGCACTGTACCTGAAAATTCCTGTTACTCTCTATGGGCTATGAAGAGGGCTCATACTGATCAGCTCAGTTGGAGATGCATAATCTGCAGGCATCTATATTTAAGAAATCCAATCTCAGCTCCAATGGGATTTTATTTACTAATTAATTACTGAACCCATTTTGGAAGCTTTGGTCAAACATGAAACAACTACTCTTATTTTAAAAGCCAAACAACACAATAACACCTGCCACATAATCTCCACTTGCCCTTAGTAGTCTGAAAGGGAAAACTTTGAAGATGAGGTGAAAACTTTTATGACTTTGGGAGGATTATTTGGCCCAAGTTATTCTTCACATACTTAAAGGTCTTCAATGAGAAAAAGGAGACCATAAATTCAAGCAAAAGATCCATCTATAGAGGAAAATAATACATAAGCTCCTCATTAGGACTGACTTTGCTCATAGTTTTCATGCTGTAATTCCAAGGAAATGTAATGCAAAAATTAGTCATTTCTGTTTGCACTTGCTTGCCAAAATGTAGATAGTTAGTTAAAGGAACATCTGTTGCTGCTGTAGACAAGCTGCTCTGTAGAAATTAATTTTGATTATTAAAACTAATCCTGACCCGAGTCACAGATGCAATGAGTTAAGTTCTGTTTTAAACATTAATCAGACAAGTCTTTTCTTCCTGAGACGGTAAAACCAAGAAGCCTACTCAGTTTGATGAAAATCTCAGTGTTGTTTTTGCATGGTAGAACTGTTAAAGAGAGATGTTTGTTTATAGTAAATGTTCAGGTTTGTTGTTGTTTTGTTTTGTTTTATTTTATTTTTTTATCTCTGTGAGATTTTTGGTGTGAAATAGGAGGCAGTTCAAAAGTTTCCCAGAGCAGAATGAAATTGCAGGTTGCTTCTGGACGCATTCTGCGTGTAGCCCAGCATATTTCCAATCATATATAGGAAAGTAACTTTGTTTGATAAAATATCTTTGAAAGTGTTGAGTGCTGCAGACAAAAATTTATATTCTGAGTTTGTTTGTGTTGTGTCAAAGTTAATAGCTATGTTTTATATATATGTACAGACAGATTAATAGAATCAAAGAATCATTGAATGGTTTGGGTTAGAAGGGACCTTAAAGATCATCTAGTTCAGTGCCCCTGTCATAGACAGAGGTACTTTCCACTAAACCAGGTTTCTCAAAGTACCATACAGCCTGGCCTTGGACACTTTCAGGGATGGTGATCAACAACTTCTCTGGGAAACCTGTTCCAGTGCCTCATCACCCTCATAGTGAAGAATTTCTTCTTTATATCTAACCTAAATCTACCTTCTTTCAGTCTGAAACTATTTTTCTTTGTCCTATCACTACATGCCCTTGTAAAAAGTCCCTCTCCAGCTTTCTTGTAGGCCACCTTTAGATACGAGTAGTTTATAAAAGTTTTGGCACAGTAAAGATTTCTAGGGTTCTGGAAGATACAACCACTTAGAGCTTCAAGCCTTATAATAATATAGGGATATCAAGAGACCTTATTTGTGGACCGCTAACCGAATAACTACCAGTGTCAGCTTTTTTACTCATTTCCTGGCCTGTAACAAAGTTTGGGAAATTAATTTCTGTGAAATCTATTTCAGTAATCACTTGCTTTTTTTTTTTTATTAGCACTCTCTTCATATTGATCACCATCAACTAAAGAACCAACTTATGTTAAGTCTTGACACAAGTCAAGACTGGGTAAACTTTCATTTTAAAGAGAGAGAGCATTGGTTTTGTCCTTGTAAAGTTACCAGACAGAAAAATGTGGTATAGAGCTGGAGGTCACTGGTAGGATCATTACATGACCTAGTAGTAGGAGAAAATACCCTTTGTATTACACAGAAGAGAAAAAGCATTCAATATTTCTCATTAACTTTCCATTTTCCTCTGAAATTTCAAGTTCCCTGAATGCCTCTGTCTTTACTCTTCTTTCTTATTTCTTCCTCTCTAGTTTTCTTTTTGTCATCTTGGAATAGATTCTGATCTTTTTTCCTAAATTCAGTTAAAAATAATTAAGTTAAAATTAATAAAACTTGCTAAATAAGAATCAATTAAAATGATAAATCTTGTGAAAGTATCTCTTTGCACCCCCTAAAGTGACCACAGTGTCTACTGCTCTCTAATTGCCCTGTTTTGATCATCTAATGTAGGCAGTCCTGCATATTTTCTCAAGCCATCTTCAACTGCATAGTTTCTGAGGATCTTTCAGAAGTGCTTTAAGAAATATGACTTACATTTAGGATATGTGGTTAGTTTGCTCTTTGGCCCCTTGTTCAGGTGTCTCCTTCTGTACACATTTGCTAGAAATTCCTCTGTCTCTCAGACAGCTGTATTTCTTTTCTTAATCTTCTACATTTTTTTTCCCTTTGATTAGGGTTGTGATTATTTCCCAGTGGAAAAAAACAAAAACCAGTTCGCTTGCTACAGATATATATACAGTCTCCTATCGGAAA
Organism: Caloenas nicobarica; assembly: GCF_036013445.1. Classification (NCBI taxonomy): domain Eukaryota; kingdom Metazoa; phylum Chordata; class Aves; order Columbiformes; family Columbidae; genus Caloenas; species Caloenas nicobarica. The sequence continues at coordinate 180,940,317 of NC_088245.1, forward strand.
ATGCTTTCAAATCCAGGTTAAAATTGCTAGGTCAATTTTGGTGGAAATGTTTCTCAGGATTGATACATAAAACCAGTAACGACAGAATATCTTTTCCAGCACTATTCTCTGGTTTGCAGAAGATTATAAGAATCCAACACTGAACTAAATTCCCTTGACTATCTGAGGAAAAGTTATCTCACATATACCTGTTAGTAAAACATAATCTTTAAGAATTAGTTACTGGTGCCTAAGGAATTCCTTTTCAGGTTTTTATAGTAGAAATAAACCTTAAAGAACCAGATCTCTATTAAATCAACATCTTAGTCATAAAAATGGAATAAAAAAACCAGACAGTAATAATAATTGTTATATAATTACAACCATAACCAAAGGAGAAAGAAAAGCATCTTCCTTCACCTCTATAAACAGTGTTTCTCTCATTTTTGGTCTTTTGTTTGTGGGGTTTTTTTGTTTGTTTGTTTGGGGTTTTTTGGTGGCTGGTTTGTTTAAATTTCTTAATTCTTTTAAGTTCTGAAACCAAGGGAGAACTTGAATTTGGATCTTTTGTGTCATAGAGAGATGCCCTAATCACTAGTCCTGCCTGGAAAAAACCTCCTTGCCCCAGTTATTTGTTTTATGAATGTTAGTTAAATCTAGGCTTTGCAATTTCTGTCTAAAAGACATACATGGAAGTGAGACAAGACGAGATGAAAATAATAAAATGCTTCCCTATTACTACCACTGCTTGTTCTCCACTTTGGTAAGAAATCATGAAAGTGGCTTTTATTTAGTTTAAACAGCATTATTTTTCTTACATTGACAAACCAAACAGTCACTTCTTTGCACAGTCATACTCAAATCCACTTTTCAGATATTACTGTTACTCTGGGACCCTACTGGGTGCTACAGTCATATATTTTGGATACACATTATTCAAGTGGCCTGGAAAATAACCTGAACTTAAAAAAAACCCCTCCACTATTATTATTGATATATCAGATTGAGTTTTTCACAGAATTCCAAGAAAGAAGCAGTCTGCTTTAAGTTTTTTAAATTTTCCTTTTCCTTTCCTTGCCTTGCCTTGCCTTTTGCCTTTCGCCTTTCACCTTTTGCCTTTCGCCTTTCACCTTTTGCCTTTCCTCTTGCCTTTCTTTTTCCCTTTCTTTTTCCCTTTCCTTTCCCTTTCCTTTCCAAAACAAACAAAAAACCCCAACCAAACCAAACAAACACAACAACAACAACAACAACAAAAACAACCAACATATTAATTTTGCCTTAATTTTCCCCTATATTTACATTTCTACTCAGTCAAAGGTGAAAAAAGTTGCACAGTAAAAGAAGAGTATTCTTAATAGGTGACTTAAGAGCAGAGCAGATCTTAGAGCAGACATTTATACTTCAGATGAATAAAGTAAGGTCAAAAAAATCCCATTCAGCTTAATGGTGAGAGAGTGGATTCATTTGAATCTTAACTTCTATATTGACTGATTCTCTAAAATTGAATGTACTGGGGATGTTCTCACCTGGTACTGAAACAAGTTTGTTCCTTTTGGGCTATGTAATCAACAACTATGTCTGTTTCAGAAATACCTGTTTCCAAATAAATGAAGTGAACTCTTACATCCATGAGAGCATTCAAAGATTTTATGAGCTCCAAAATTTACTTGAGGTTCATTAACAGTGATAACAAATCTAATCCAATACAGTATTGTACAGTGGAATACACAATACAGTTTTATGCTCTGTTTTTACAAGCAAAGAGAAACTTGCATTCAAATAGATTGGAGAGAAATTTAAACTCGTTTTTAGCTTTTTGTCCACAAGATATCATCCTGCTTTATGAATACCAACACTTTTAAGCATACTTACATGTTGTGTAATTCATTTTGTTTGGTTCATTAGTTGGTTGGTTTGTGTTTTGTCTGGGAGGGGGACATTATTGACCTTATTTAATACATGATCCACATCTTTAATTCTGAAAACACCACTGCAAAATCAGATGTCATTCTCTTAAGGTCTTTCTGTGAATAAATTGATAATGCACAGTACTCCTCAAATAATTATTCTCTAATAGACTCTTTAACGCCTTTATTGAAACACACAAACAAGAAAAGTAAAAGCATTTGCCTGAATGCAATTTAATATCAGTTCCCAAAGTTAGGTCAAAAATTGTTTCATCTAGATTTGTGTAAAGGAATGTCAGAATAGTGATAGGACAATAATGCATTTCGTCCTAAGACTAAAATAAATATGCTGAAATTATTAGTTATTCTGCCAAAGCAGACTCACTCACCCATGGATATCATTGGAAAGCATTGACTTATCTATTCAAATGTTCCCAGGTGTTTCTAAACACTGGGCTGGATGACTGCACACATAACAACCATACTTTGCATTTGTGGCATTTCCTCTGTATCTTTAAAAACCCTTGAAGTAGTAACAATTTTTTTCTATACCTTCGGGACATTTAAAAGTTAATTCAGTACTTCCTGAGGTGAAATAAAAGGAATTGTTTAACTGACAATGCCAGAGGTAAGTAAAAATTAATAGCAACTGAAAACAGCTTAAAGAAATGTATGTTGCACCTAATTTTCAATTTAAACAAGATGTATCAGTCAATAGCTCAATATCTAAGTGGAATCCAGTAATGAGTGGAGGTCCTCAAGGGTCCATTACAGCACCAGTATTATTTAATATCTTCATTAATGACATAGATGGATTGAGTACACCCTCAGTAAGTTGTAGATGACACCAAGGTAAGTGGTGAAGCTGATATGTTAGAGGGAAGGGATGACATCCAGACCAGAAGTCAACAGGCTTGAGTAGTGGGCCCATACGAACCTCATAAAGTTCAACATGGCCAAGTGTGAAGTCCTGTATCTGGGTCAGGGCAATCACCAATACCAATACAGACTGGGAAATTAATGGATTGAGGGCAGCCCTTCAGAGAAGGAGCTGGGGATACTGGTGCATGAAAAATTGGTTGTTACCCAGCAATATGCACTTGCAGCCCAGAAAGCCAACCATATCCTGGGCTCCATCAAAAGAAATGTGACCAGCAGGTTGAGGGAGGTGTTTTTTCCACTCTACTCCGCTTTCATGAGAACCCGCCTGGAGTACTATGTGCAGCTCTGGGGGTCCCAACATAAGAGGGACATGGTCCTATTGGAGCAAACCCAGAGGAAGTCCCCAAAAATGGTCAGAAGGCTAGAGCACCTCTCCTATGAAGAAAGGCTGAGAGAGATGGAGTTGTTCAGCCCAGAGACAAGAAGGCTCTGAGAAGACCTTATTGCAACTTTTCAGTATATAAAGGAGGGTTATGAGAAAGATGGAAAGAGACTTTTTAACAGGGCCTGTAGTGGCAGGACAAGGAGTAATGATTTTAAATTGAAAGAAGGTAGATTGAGATTAGATATAAGAAAGAATTTCTTTATGATGGGAGTGATGAGACATGGACACAGGTTACTCAGGGAAGTTGTAGGCACCCTATCCCTGGAAGTGTTCAGGGTAAGGTTGGACAGGGCTTTTAGCAACCCGATCTAGTGAGAGATGTCCTGCTCATGGTAGGGAATTTGGACTAGGTGATCTTTAAAGGTCCTTTCCAACCCAAACCATTCTATGATTCTATGGTAAACTATTGGAAAGTTTAATTTCCTCTCCTCTCCTGTGCTTCCTATCCTATGGAGTCAAATATGCATAAGTAAGGCAAGTATTGACTCAAGAAATACTGATACCTGACTAACAACCAACATACATCCTCAATATCCATAATTTGTTTCTATATTTTGTGTAATATCTACTATAGGTAATGTTTTAATTCAATGAAAATGTGTTTAATTAATAGTCATGATGCATGCATTGTTACTAGTATTACTACTCGTATTTCACAGTATATAACATTTAAGAAGCTTCTAGTGACCATCTTCTCTCATCATGAACCACTCTGCAAATGTTATAGTTTTACTTATTCAGGCAGGTACTTAAAACAATTCATGCATATGTATCCAGGATATGTCAGTCAAGAGTTACAATAAAAATTCACAGAAACAAGCTTTAAAGTTAGGTTCTTCGGGTTTATATACTTCTGATTGACTCCAGAAACTGAGAAAAAGAAAAAAAACATTTTTCAACAGAGTATTGCTTGCTTTTATTGCCCCTAAGTTTTAAAAGTAGAATAGGCTGGTCTTTAATGGTAGCATTGCTGATGACTATTACTGTGTAGGAATAAGTTTTGTGATTTGATGAACGCTTAAATTTTATACAAATTTGTTTTACATACAGTGGTTTTGTTCTTGTATAAGTAGTGTCCAGGTTTCCACTGGCATAGAGTTAATTTTCTTTCTATTAGCTGGTATAATGCTGTGTTTGGGATTTCATATGGGAAGAACGTTGATAAACATTGATGTTTTGGTTGCTGCCAGGTAGTCAAGGACTTTTCAGCTTCCCATGCTCTGCCAGGTGCACAAGAAGCTGGGAGGGAGAAAAGCCAGGGGTATTCCTTACCCTGTAATGTCATGCTCAATTTATAAACTGGAGTTGGCCGGAGGGCAAATACCACTGCCTGGGAACAGATGGGCTATTGGTGTCATGGGTGGTGAACAATTTCCTTGTGCATCACTTGTTTTGTATATTGTATTATTATCATTATTATTCTCTCTTCCTTTTCTGTCTTATTAAATTGTTCTTATCTCAACTCACAAGGTTTTTTTTCCCTTTCCAATTCTCTTCCTCATCTTACTTGAAGGGAGGTTGTGAACAAGCAGCTGTGTGGTTCTAGTTGATGGCTGGAGTTAAACCAGAACAGTAGACTTGAACAAAGGTTTCGTTGTACACTAGACAGCCCATATCTGCTCCTCCCAAGATGTACTGTTATATTTTGTCAATTGTCCCTTCAGGTTATTCTCTTGACTATGTCAGGTAGGATACTTAGCTCTGCAACACAAAATGTTTTTCATATACTGTAATGCTGTGTAAGTAACAGTATACATAAATGGCATGCTTGTTGTCCAGATGAAGAAGCAGAGGAATAATTTCTAGCTTTGGCTAACCAATGTCTTTTTATGATGTAAACCCACATGCTAGTGACAGAAGAAACACTGTTAGTTGAAGATAGAATAGCATTCTTAGGCATCCTTATTGTCTTCCCACATTTTTTTAATAGTTTCATTCTACTAACAGCTTTCTGGAGAGCAGTGCAAAAGCTAAACAAGAGACATTATTGGAAGAGATATGGATATCAGGATGTCACATTAGAAGCGAAAAGACAGACCATACAGATTAGGCAGTCACAGGGGCACGTTTTAGTTACATTTACAGTCTCTCAGACTAAGGCCATGATCATAATCTGTGACACTCATCAATTAGGTGTCAGTGAAAGGGGAATCAGAACCACTGAATTCAGTGAAGTTGTTCTTGGTTTACAACGCAACCCTAAAATGGAAGTTCTAAGTTTCTATCAGAGTTTTTGTTTGTTTGGTTGGTTTGTTTTGCTTTGTTTTGTTTTTTAAATACTTCATTCTCATTGACATACTTTTCACATGGAGTTTCATTACATAAATGGATTAATCAGGGGGAGAAAGAAGTGTAGCTCTCCCTCACTAAATGGGAGTTACAGTGACCAGTTGAGGGCAAATATATAGGAGTCAAATTAACGTAGTTTGAGAAATATAGCTTTTATACTTCTGTTGTATATCAAACATTAATTTTTTGTCACCACATAGCCCAGTCAAAGGTCTATGTCATTTGATAGAAAGGAGCAATGCTGTAGCACAGCTACACAGGATCTTCCATCTCTGATTATTTCCATATGCTTGTTTATTTCTCAACGGCTACATAATCAGGAGACATATTTCATGTATGTATGTTAACCTGCGATATCTGCTGCAGATATCTTCATTTGGCAAGTATTTTAAGTGTCTTGTTATTTGGCTGCTGTGTGTGTAGAGTATCTCTGCTGTCAGAAATAACTGCAAAGCTGTTAACTATGGAAACTAATAATTGCTGCTTTGTTGCTCATTGGAAAAACATTTAAGATGTACATTATAAATAATTCAAATAAAAACATCTTAAGAAAAAAATCTAAATAATAATTAGAATTTCAGCCTCATACCTTAAAAGGATAGTTTGTAAGAAACCATCTTGGGAAGAATTTTGACAGTTGTAAAATAACAGCTATGTACTGGGTCCAATAAAACGATCAAAGTAATCGACTAAGTTAACAGAATGCGATACATCTGTCAAACACTGCCAAAAACCACACACAGCTCAATTTCAAACCAGAGGAACCTAACACGAATGTCCAGAAATTCATACAGAGACATACACACGTGGGATGAATTTCCTAAAAATGTACCTGTGTCCCTAATTTCGGTCACTGGACTTGTTTGGAAATGGGTCCTCAAATGTTCTATATTTCACAGAATCATAGAATCAGAGCATCATAGAATCATAGAATCATTCCCTCCAGGGATGGTGACTCCACCACTTCCCTGGCCAGCCTGTTCCAATGCCTCACAACCCTGTCTATGAAGAATTTTTTCCTAACATCCAATCTAAACCTCCCCTGGTGCAACTTGAGGCCATTTGCTCTCATCCTATCACTTGCTGCATGGCAGGAGAGGCCAACATCCTCCATGACACAACCTCCTTTAAGGTACTTGTAGGGAGTGATAGGGTCTCCCCGCAGCCTCCTTTATTCCAGGCTAAACAACCACAGCTCCCTCAGCCACTCCTCATAAGAACTGTGCTCCAGATCCTTCACCAGTTTTATCGCCTTTCTCTGCACTCTCTCTAGCATCTCAATGTCTTTCTTGTATTGAGGGGCTCAAAACTGAACGCAGTGTTCAAGGTGGGACCTCACCAGCACCTAGTACAGGGGCATGATCGCTTCTCTAGTGATGGCCACACTTCTGCTGGCCACACTATTTCTGATACAAGCCAGGATACTGTTGACCTTCTTGGCCACCAGGGACGCTGCTGGCTCATGTTCAGCCAGCTGATGACCAATACCCCCAGGTCCTTTTCTACCGGGCAGTTTTTCAGTCACTCTTCTCCAAGCCTGTAGCATTGCACAGGGTCACTGTGACCCAAGTTCAGGACCCAGAACCTGGCTTTGTTGAATCTCATACAATTGGCTTCAGCCCATTGATCCATCTGGTCTAGATTCTTCTGTAGAGCCTTCCAAACCTCAGGTAGATCAACATTCCCACCCAACTTGGTGTCATCTGCAAACTCACTGAAGTTGCACTCAATCCCCTTGTCCAGATCATTGATAAAGAGATTAAACAGAACTGGCCCAAATACTGAGCCCTGGGAACACCATTTGTAACTGGCCACCAACTGGATTTGACTCCATTCATCACAACTCTTTGGGCCCTGCCCTCCAGCCAGTTCTTTACCCAGCGAAGAGTATATCCATCCAAGCCACGAGCTGCCAGTTTCTCCAGGAGAATGCTGTGGGAAACAGTGTCAAAGCCTTTACTGAAGTCTAAGTGTACAATATTCACAGCCTTTCTCTCATCCACTAAGCAGGTCACCTTGTCAAAGACTGAAGCAAAGAGAGCATTTAATACCTCAGCCTTTTCCTCATCCTCTGTCACTATGTTTCCCTCTGCATCCACTAAATTATGGAGATTGTCCTTAGCCCTCCTTTTGTTGCTAATGTATTTGTAGAAACATTTTTTATTGCCTTTTATGCCAGTAGCCAGATTCAGCTCTGTTTGGGCTTTGGCCCTTCTAATTTTCTCCCTGTATAAATTCATGTCATCCTTGTCACCCTCTTGTGTTGCCTGCCCCTTCTTCGAAAGGTTATAAATTCTCCTTTTATTCCTGAGTTCCAGCTGAAACTCTCTAATCAGCCAGGCTAGTTTTCTTCCCCACTGGCTCATCTTTTGGCACATGAGGACAGCCTGCTTCTGAGCCTTTGAGTAGGTAGATATGAGAGAATGATGTTAGCAGATTTGCCAGTGCTCCTAATCCAATTCATCTTATTAAGTTCAGCAGAACTCACTACCCTTGGCTTGTTGCCTCAGAACACTTAATTAACTTGGCCCCTATTTGTGGTTTTCAAGGGAAAGATGCCTAGCTTATTAACTTCCTCTACAAAATCATAAATACAATACCTAAATACAAGGACAGATTCTTGAATTTTCTCCCAGGCACTATTGTGAAAAGGTAAAACAGATGAAAAGAGACCCTTTCCTCTTTTGTGATGATTTATCCAGAAAGATAGCATAATAGGAAGCACAAAAATAATAGGATTGACTTTACTACTTTTTTGGTTTGGTTTTTTTGTTGTGGTTTTTTTTTTTTTTGGATCCTGTTATCCCTACCTGATAAACAGTTCTTTGTGGGGTGAAGGTGTTTGGTATTGATTGGAGCTCATCAGAGGCTACACTAATCTAGTTAGAAAATCACAAAACCAGAATAGAACTTGAGCACAAGAGGCAATCCACACCTAACCAAAAAAGAGTGCGTAGCACAGATGAAGGAATGAACAGAACATTAATTTTGTATGTCTTTTGATGTCCTTCTATAAATTACTTACACTTTATGTCAATGTTATGTTTGTTGATTCTTATTGTTTGTTGGTTTTGTTTAAATAATTAAATAACATTATTATATTAAATATTTTTATTTTCTTTTTTGATAATTATTAATTATAAAATAAAGTCTTTAAAATATTAAAATAATATTGGTTTCACATTTATAAGGAGGAGAGAGTCAGAATGTGTTTCCTGTTGGATAAGTTATACCCAAAGATGGGTATAACAGTCCTTCTCTGGAACACAATAAATCTGAAGCACACAATCTTTTTGTGAAACTTGTCTTTTTTATAATCAGACAGGGTATGAAGCTCTTGTAAACAATGTAAATGCCAAACTTCAATACTCTTCTCATCGTGAGGACATCCAGCCCCAAAAAGCCTTTCTCTTTCTAGGAAGAACTTTGTCCATTAGGTTATCTATGGCCTGGAGAGAAAGGGAAATAAAAACCTCTATATCACTCTAACTCTGTAGTTGCAATGTTTTTTCTCAGTCATGCCTGATCTTTCTAGCAACCCGGTAGGAATATGTCTTCTTTTTTTTTTTTTTTTTTTTTAAATTCAATGGCTCCATAACTCTTACATTCCTGGTTCCTCAGAGTAACAGAAGAACAGAACAACAAACTCAGGGGTTTGTGCTTTTTCACCTCATTCTAGCTCCCACAATTTCTGCTTATCAGAATCTTGACCAGTCTTCTGCTTCACACAACAGGTTGTAACCAGGTTATCAAATCAACTCAACACTTTCTTCTGAATGTCAGGGTGAAAATATTTTCCTTCTACAACTCACTTCCTTAACATGCCTGATGCATGTTTGTGATGTCTTCACTCCATTCTAGTATCGGTAGCATGAGTCAGCACAGAAGCTGAAGCTGACTCAGACTGACAGCACTTGATTCATGATGCATGGCTAAGTACACAAAAGCTTCTTGACAGAAATTTCTTTAATGAGTGATTTGAATATACCTGATGGTGGTAGACTACTTAAATGTGAGATATTGAAACTCTTGAATCAAGAAAAATTAACCGAGTTGGTGCTTCAGGTAGTATAAGGAAAAACAGCTGCTATAGCTTGAATTGCAACGTTTGCTTCTATTATTTGTAGCTGTACTGTAATATTTTTGACCCACCTGCTTGCATGACACAAATGAGGACGTAGATAAAGAAGACAGGGTGGATATTTGGAAAGGACTATTAGAGGAGAAGAAAAGACTGACTTTTCTACTCTGATTGTCCTTTTTAATCACAGTCTTGTCTTTATACCTCCAAAGTTCTTTATCATAATTCACCCAAAAGTCCTCCAAGCAGCACAAAAAAATAACAATAATAATAGTTCCAGCAGCAATTTAACTTGTAAATAAGTTCCAATTAAAACCCCAATCCTCAAATTGGCAGCATGTTGTGAGCTAATGAACCAACACAGAGCCCCACTGATTTGAGATCGGATAACATTCAGGCCCCAGTTTTAAATAGGCAGCCTGTGGGCAAACTGTTATAACCATATGGAGATCCACTGACTTCACATAGGGTGAAGCTGAAAGACTCATCCTGCACAATGCTGTCACAGTACTGGCAATCCCAACTGCAAACCCCGAGGTCCAGATTCATCCCATGAAACCTTAGAGATCTGAGGTATTAAATTCAGGAGCAATATGCCCTTAAGCTACAGTGGCCCTCCAGAGAAGAACTGAGACCTGAGGTCCCCACTTATTACTGGGAGAGACAACAGCTTCACAGATCCTAAATCAAAAGCATACATGTAAATGAAACATTCAGGCTTTGTTTTATAAACATCTTCAGGGGAGCAATCATCGATTGATTTATTTCTGTTATGTGCCTGATGAACTTTTGAATGGAGTAAATGCATATGGATACAAATGTGTGGGTTTCTAGAACATTTCATGGAATCGTAGAATGTCCTGGATGGAAGGGACCCACAAGGATCATGAGGTCCAACTCCTGTCCCTGCATATGACAACCCCACAGTTCACACCATGTGTCTGAGGGCATTATCCAGTCTCGTCTTGAACACTGTCAGGCTTGGAGCTGTGACACCTCCCTGGGGAGCCTGTTCCAGTGCTCCACCACCCTCTGGGTGAAGAACCTTTTCCTAACGTTTAACCTGAACCTCCCCTGGCACACATCTTCCTGCCATTCCCTTGGGTTCTTTCACTGGTCACTAAAGAGAAGAGTTCGGCATGTGCCCTTCCTCCTCCCCTTGTGAGGAAGCTGTAGACTGCGATGAGGTCTCCCCTCAGTCTCCTCTTCTCCAGGCTGAACAAACCAAATGACTTTAGCTGCTCCTCATATGGCTTCCTCTCCAAACCCTTCACCAACATTGTAGTCCTCTTCTGGACACACTCCAGTAGCTTAATAACTTTTTTATAGTGTAGCACCCAGAACTGCACACAGTGCTCCAGGTGAGGCCACACCAGAGTGTACACTCTGACTAATGTTATTATCTATTACTACAAACACTTCTCCACATGTTATTTCTATGAACATGGATATAAACAGTTCATTAATGCTGTCCAGTTCATCATAATAATTATTTTTCAGAAATACAGAAAACATCTCATCACACTGAAATCTAAACATTGTTTATGCAAGTTACTATGGCTACTTCTGACAACATTGTAAAACACAACCAGAAATCAAAAAGTATTTTGATCTAAATAGCCTGTGTGTTTCATCCCACCACTTGCAACATGAGAAAAATGTAAAGCATCCCTAACTTCTCCTTTCTTCCTTTTGACATTACAAAAAATCTTGCTGTGATAAGCAGATTTTCACAAGAAAACACAGAATTTCCTGATTACAAAGTATCTTTCTTTTTCAGCCCCAAATCTGCCTACAGTTATTGCTTTCTAGAGGGCTTTTTTTTTGTTTGAAAATGAGATCAATAAACGAAATTTAATTAATATGCCCCAAATGAAAAAATAGCATTGATCACAGTAATGGGGCCAAATAACAAACTCGATAAAGTACATATAAGAGTACACTTCAGCTATTAAAGAGAAAAAAAAAACAACAAACCTCTAAGAAAGATTTTTTATTTTGTTTCGGAGGACATATAGTATTTCTCCCCTATTGTGTTCTATACATCATGCAAAATAAACCTCTTCATGTAGGAAGACATAATTTCTTCCACATGGATACATAATAGAGGAGGGTACAATCTTTCAAGAGTGAGGGATATATGCTGACATCTAATACTATTTCCTTCATTTCTTGGCACAGAATAGTTAACATTGAAAGAGGAAAAGTGATGTTTTAATGGAAAACATACACTGTTCACAATCTACCTTGTGTCCAAATCTTCAAGGAAAAAAAAAAAAAAATCCAAACTCTACTATTCTGTCAGCAGCCTCTGTTCTACACAACATAAGTATAATCACTTGTTATGGTAGCATAGTTCTTGGAGTTGAACTGCCAGGAAAGACAGTGTTTCTGGATGAAGGCCAGCAGAGAGGAACAACACCTCCAGATGGATAGACCAGGCTTTCATCTGCTTCCCAGATATCGTCTTGGGTGTCAGGGGATGCTCCTTCAAGAGTCTTTCAGTCAAAACCTAATAAACACTCCATGACAAATTTTTATGGTGTAGTCAGAGTCAACCCCACAGAGTGCATCAGAGATATGATAGCACATAACATCAGCCTTGCAAACATCAACTCTCTTGTGGAACAGCTAAAAGCAGATAGACAAATTCTTTATTCTAAAATCCATGATTTTTTTTCATTTACTTTCATACTCTCTTCTGAAAATCAAACTGTTTCTGCATGTTACTGTTTGTAGTCCATATGTTCTTAGTGTTATAGAGCCCAAGAAGGATCTCTACAGGAAGCTACAAAGGTCAATGCATTAGGTCAGATTCACATAAACACTGAAGTCAATTTACAGCAGTCTTGCTACTTTAAAAAATCTTTAAGGGAAATTAATATAATTAATCCCCACTTGGGTGCCCTTCTGTACAGCCAAGGACTTTAAAAATATAGACGAAAACTAAACCCATAGCTGAAATACTTCATCAAATCTGTAGACAGAGGAAATATAATGAAATCCACATTTAAAAAGAATTTTATGACTGAGCAGTTTTAGACCAGTTAAAAGAAACACTTTTTTCTGTAGTATTTGATTTGTGTGAGTATGAAAACACTACAGTAGTCGGGATTACAAATAAAACAGGATTCACACTAATCACTTTTTTTTTACTCTTAATTGTGGTTTTCTTTCATTTAGGTTATCTATAACATATAATTAGAGATTGCTGTAAGTCAGCAATTCATCTCACAAACACCTGACATTTCTAAATTTTCATGAGTTATGGTGTCCGTTGAACTCCTAGAATGAATTACTGCCTTAAAATCACCTCTCTGTTTGAAGGAACAACCTTACAAATGTAGAAACCTTTACTTCTAGGCAACCTGTGGTAGTATTTGAAATTTCTTTTTCTCTTGGAAGTTTAAACTAATATTTAATTAGTTGTTAAAACTGGGTGAGGTCTACGGTCACTATTGATTGACAAATAAATTGTTGTGGGACGTTATTTTTCCCCTCTAATACGTCACTTTTTCTTGCTTGTTTATTTTCTGCCTCTACCTCTGGAACATGTACAAGAGGTTTGCATTATTAGAGATGAATAATATTATTACATAAGACTTTGCTTTTTGATATTTTTTCTGCTCTTTTTTTCCATGTATTGCAATTTGATTTTTAATACTGTTTTTTGTTGTGTTATTAGCCAAGCCTGACTAAATATAATTTGCTTTGACAGTATAACTACAGGTAAAAAAATTGGAAATATAATTGCTGTGTTAATATTCATAAAAGGTAGATTACTGCATTACAGTTAGGAATAACAGCATGTTGAAGAGTTGGGAAAACATCCCAAAGTCTCATTGCATCCTGATCTTCATAACCTTTATTCCCAAATAAAGGTGATTCATGATACTACATCAGAATACACGTGGCAAATGAGGTGGACTGCCAAGGGTGAACAACACTCTGGGCAGCAAAAACTGAATCTGCAGCAGTATTTTTTTTTCTGTTCAGCTCAGTTTCATTAACTATTGCAGAAATCAATCTCCTTTGCCTAGTGCATTTCTAATCACATTTGTGCTAGATGAGAATTCATTAGCATCTGTAAATGGCCCAGACAAAGCAATGAGACTTAGCCACCGCTACTTTTATATTAAGCAACTTAAAAAGCAAGTCATAGACATTATTGCAACTGTCCTTTTAGAGTTAGGTACACCAGGAGAGAGAAATCTGGTGCAAAGAAACAGTGGCTGTATCTTTGTAAAACTCAGGGGATTCTTCATAGAGATAGGAACATATTTGATGAATTTAGCTTTCATTTTACTAAAGAATTACCTGCATATAGCTCTCATTTTGAAATATATGAACAATTTATACTCTTATAAAAATGTAATGTGCATATATTTTAGTATGAGAGTAATCTTAAACCATTCAATTTAGTTACACCCATGGTGATGCAGTATATATTTTAGACTCGATGAATACAACTTTCATGGCTATGGAAATAGAAGAAGGAAGATAAATTTAATTTATTGATTTAAGTGCCTAATCTTGCACAGACACATTATTGTGAAATTTTCACTTCTAATAAACATTCTTGTAAGCATATCAATACTTATAAGACATTATTTATATAATGCACATTAAAAATTTTGAATTCCGGTCCAAACAAGCCTGCATGGGTTCATGCATATATCACAATATTTGTTCACTTCTCTCAATTTGATTTTTTTTTAATGTATGTGGTTCTGGATATAGATACATACATATGTATGTATCTATATCCATACTGGGTCTGGCAGGGACGGAGTCAGTTTTCTTCATATCAGCTCATATAGTGCTGTGCTTTAGATTTGTGACCAAAACAATGCTGATAACATGCTAATGTTTTAACTCCCTACTGTGGTTAACCCCAAATGATATATTAGCGTGGAATTCATATTATTAATTTGAGTAATTTATTTTTGTGAGGATTTTTTTCAATGTTTTCCACATCTGATTATTCAACACTTTCAAATAATGCCGTAAAAAGTTGCCTTTTGACTGCTATTTGCAAAAGTCTGTATGTCTTTTGTAGAGGGAGAACAAATGGTTTACTAGGATCAACTCTACAAGAACTCTAGCACTTTTACTATGGGGAAAACACAGTAACAGTATGTTTTGGGGTTTTTTTAAGAAATATTTTTTTGAAAAAAAAAATCTAACACAAAGGCTTTAGTCCACAGAAATGCTAGGCAGATTTTTTTTTTTTAATGTCTGTAAAACAAAACAAAACATAACAGTAATTGTAAAAATATTAGGTTTAGGGGTATAAAATCCACTGAAGATGGTTTAGCACCCTTAACCCCAGTCTCATAAGGAGTACCTACCTCATGGGAATTTACGTATTTTATTTATGTACCTAGACTCTTTTTCTCGACCATATTTTGTGGACAAGTAGCTAAGAAAAAAGCAAAATACACCCCCACCTCCACCAAAACTCCAAAACAGAGGTCAACTTCAGCATAAATTCTTAGTAATTGCAGTTTAAACCAAGGAAGAGACCTGGGGTTTAGACCTGTTTAAGCCTGGGGGGATTTTACCTACAGTTTCTTCCTAATTTATGTATGTGTTCAGAATGTGCTTTCTTAGTGCACTACCCACCCTTACGTACCCATTATTAAAGTTAGATGCCATGCTATTTTGTGTGAGTCACTGATTAGAAAAATAGTATTGAGAAATTCCTTAAGTTTATTCTGACTGACTATGGCATAAATATTCCGGTCTCTGCTCTTAGGACTGGGGTTTTTTTGGTGTTTGTTTTGTCTTGTTTTAATCACACAGGGGATGTTCTCACATCAGAAGAGTACTTCAAGTGGGTGATGGTTTTGGGACATTTGACTAAGAGATATAGACAGCTGGATTTGTGATGCATGAGAAAACCAGAAGGTAACTTGCCTGTTGAGTGGAAATTCAGTGAACTTCACAAGTTGTTCCAAAAAGCAGCTGGTGGTCATGGTCTGTGGTCAGTATCATTAATGATATAGGGCACTGTAGGAAAAACACTGTAGAGGCTAAATTCAGGCTGCAATCCAGGAGACCAACATCCTGGAGATCCACCATAAGGTTCTGTGACATTTCTAGTCCCATGTATGAGGTCCAGGAGACAGCCAGGAATCGTGTCTGAATGTATGAATGGGATTGTGCTGGAGAGATGAGACATTTAGGATGTTAGGAAGAAGAATAAAAGAAGCTGCACAGGAAGAACAAGTTGTACCTTAATCAAAATGGAACAATGCTGCTGGGACTGAAAGTTGAATAGAAGAGTACTTAAAATAAAAACCAGGCAAATAGCTAGGTGTTGGGTAATTCCCATACTTGATGCTTTCTTTGTAACAAGTAAGACAAAAGAGCTAAACAAATTTTAAGGAAGTGTTAGATCAAGTAAGTTCGATGTCAATGTGTCATCAAGATTGCCTGACATTCACTACAGAGTTGTGAAGGAACCCAAATATGAAGTTGTAGAAGCTGAGGCCCAAGTGTGTAAGTTGTAATTACAAACTGCAGCTATGCCAGAGGACTGGCAGGTCACTGGTGTAACTAACAGGTACGGAAAGGGCTCTGAAGGGAATCATAAGAACTGCAAACTAGGGAGCCTGGATTCTTTCCCAAGTATCCATCTGTCAGAGTTAGTATTAAAAGACAAAATCACTGATATAATGAAAACTTGGATAAACATAGTCTGTTAGGAAAGAATCAGAATGGCTTCTGTAAAAGAAAAACACCCCCAAAAACCTGCTGGTGTTTGAGTAGGTTTTGAAGAGCAAGTAGATAAGAGGTATAGGATAGACATAATATGTTTGGAGTTTGAAAACGTCCTTGGCAAGTCTTTATATCAAATTCAGTAAAGTACATTGTAACAAGAAAGGCTCTTTTTTCTGGTTAGAAGTGAGGTTAAAACAGGGAAAGCAAGTTTACTTCCTGGGTGGAAAAGAATCACCAGTAGATTCCCCATAAAACAGTGTGAGGACTGGTTTCATTCAATACTTTCACCAGTGATTTGGAGTAGAAGTCTGTAGTGAAATCTACAAGTTTTCAGGTGGCACAAAATTCTTGAGTTTCAATGTAAATAAACGTAAAATGATGTGTCATGGGGAAAGAATTCCAAATCACACCTGCTGAACCCTGAATTGGAAGTCATGACCTAGAAAAGAAACCTTGGGCTCAACATTGACAGTTTTCTAGAAACATCAGCTCTGTACGTAGTCAAGAAAGCCGATAAAATGTTGGGCACCATCACAAAAGGATTAAAAACAGTATGGAGGTTGTTTTCTTGTATCTGTAGAAAACCTTGAAGTGTACTCATCTTGACTACTGTGCAAATGTGTTTTCTCCATATTTCAAAAAAAGTCAGAATGTAGTTAGAAAGGGCACAGGAAAGGGCAACTGCAATAATTAAGAGGCCAGAACAGCAGCAGTACTGCATTTTTAAACACCTTGCCTTAAAAAAAGCAGTAAGACTGGTTGTATCCCAGATCAGTAGGTCCCTAAAAAGCATTGGATCTCATGGCATTTGATGAAGAGAAGTGCTTAAGTCAAAGGAATTTTCCGGAGATTTAATATTTCAGGAAATTTTTAGGACATCTTGATAGAGAATTTAAGTGTTTACTTCAGGACCATGTCTTCATAGTTAGGAACCTGAAAACTGATTGTATGTCTATCTCCAGCAAAACTGAGGTCAGTTCACCAAGATCTTGAATTACTTTCCTAAGCAAGTGCAAGTGAAGGACCTTGTGTCTCTGACACTTTTAGGGTGACTGATACACCTGTATAGGGATTGTGGATGTGACATCATGCCCTCTGGAGTAGCAGATGGAGGCCAAAAGAATAAATTGGTGCACTTTAAAGTTATGTACAGGGAATCAAACAGCATCCACCATATTCTACTTGTTATTTTAAACCGTATGTTAAAAAAAAAAAACACCTTCAAAAATATATGAGGAAATAATACTAAGAGGCTAAAATATCACAGCTGTGGTTTCAGTGCGTGTAACAGCAGTTTTCTCAATGCCTAGTGATGTTGAAATGATGGTGGATTTTGCTAGAGAACTGAAACAGGTAAATGCAAGTTCTGCACAACCCAAATGAGTAGCTCACTGTCTACAGGTTCTCTTAGAGCATTTAGCCTTTAGAGAATATCAATTTTTGCCCATGGAATTGCTTGCTGGCTGCATGTCATAAGGCTTTACACAATGGAGTATAATTTACCTGATAAGTAGTTTGCAAACAAAAATAGATGGTATCTCAAGCATTAACAAGCTTACTTTTAATGTACAGTTCAAAAATTCCTACTAAAGAAATTTAAATACAATATATGTCAGTTAACACTGGTGACATGAGTTTTAGTTATGAATTCACTTCAAAATGTCACTTTGTCACCCTTGAAAAGTAAGACAGCTTAATCTGTACTAAAACTGAATTAGAAATTAATATAGTTATAAAGGTAAGCGGCAGCTAGACAAGAAACCTTTCTGGACTATCGAACAGATAAGCCCTCATTGAGGTTCACTGTTACACAACACAAAGTTTTCTTAAACATTAGCAGAGCCCATGTGCATAATTTGGACTGAGATTAGAGCTCATCTCCTCTCTAGGCAACTGAAGGGGAAGAAAAAAAGGGAGGGGGGAGAAGAGAAAAGGATACAAGACTCTACAAAGTATAGCAAATAGAACTGATCAGCAAACCTCAATGGACTCAGGCACTGGAACAGAAAACCTTTTTAAAATGCTGTTGATTGTGTTGATTGTGAAACCTTCATTACTGACTATATGTGATGGGTTTTGATATATCTTGAGCTGAATGTTTTGATTTTTATTTTCAAAATGCTTCTCAGTTAGAATATTCTTTGTTAAAGTACAATAAAAAATGAACTGTCAACACTGAGAAAGAGTTATGTACTTGAGTTGAAGTGAAATGGTTTTACTAATATTTTGATCTTTAATTTCATGGAATGTTCTAGTTTATTGCAAATTAAGAATGAAATCAAACATTTTCTTCATTAATGGGATCTATACCCCACCCCTCCCCAATTCAAACAGTACAGCTGAGTAGATATAAATAAGGATGTGAAAAAAGGCTAACTTATTAAAACACAGATGAGGAAAAATCTCGAAAATATTTATGGGATCAGTGATGAGAAGAAGACTCTTAATACTTTTCACCCATTTTATAAATTTTATTTAGTGGTTTGGTGATAAGAAGTCACATAAGTTTACATGCTTTTTGATACTTTTTGAGTAGCTGTATTCTATGTATATTTTAGGTTTCGCTTCACCGGACTGTAACTGACTTCATTTGGAGAACTGAGAGATCTGATGAGAAGTTGGATAACAAGCAGGACTTATCTTTCAATTCAGGATGCCTGTTGCAGTCAAGCAAGAAAACTCATGTTTACATGAAGATTTAGTAGTCTTTGGCAAATTTTTTGAATGAGAAATTTAATATTATGTAACAATAAAATATTCCATTAAATGAAATTACAACATATTTAATAATTAAAACCAACCATTTTGTTTCCTCATTTCCCAATTAAATTATTCAATTTACTGTTTCAAGACACTGTTAAAGAAGAGAACTTGGCAATTTTTATTTATTTTTATAGATCTCTACATATTCATCCAGAAAAATAAATGAATAGTGATGTATGGATACATACTGGTATCACTCACAGTTTGTGTGAAGAAAACTTGAAACTTTTTTTAATAAATTCACAAATTAAGAGGTAACTTTGGAATGAACATGGAGGATGTCTTCTGAGCAGAATACTTTTTAATTGGTTGAATATTTGCTGTCCATTAAAAGTTTTGATACTAGCTGTGATGGAAAGATAAAACACTTATAGTGGTCTCTGTGTTACTGCAACCAGTGCCACTAAACCTGAGGACTACCATTCTTGGAGAAAGGATAAAAGAGGTTCTTAGACAAGTACAGCCAAATTTTGATCTCAAATGTGAAAAAGCTACCCACAAGTCTATGCACAAAACTTAATGTATTCCTCCCAATTACTTCTGTCACTACATATTTCATCTTTCACACATAATTCTCTGCATTTTTGGCCTTATTTAATTCTGAAACCAGTTGTGGTCAGTGTCGTGGTTGAGATGGACGAACGACATAGACCAAGTTCTTCCAGGATGAAAGTAGTAGACGCTGTTTATTGCCACAAGTGCATTTTTATACAGTTTTACCAATTCATGTGTCTCTTCACTATTGGTTACAAGTTACAGAAGTAACATCTCATTGGCTAATTTTGGTATCATCAATGTTACTCTTCTACTCCCTTCTCTCTCATGGGTACATCCCTTCTCTCTCACGGGTACACCTTAATATCTCCAGATACTCCTTTACTCCCATCTTTCTCACGGTTAGGCTTTAATATCTTCAAGGCTGATCTCTGTTCCCATGCTCTCTGTCAGGGAATCCACGGACCCACCATAGTCCTCCACAGGTCAGTTTGACAACTAGACTACAAGGTGAAAAGCCAACATTTCCATGTTTCTATTACAAGTATTGCATCAAAAAATGAACTGGTTGTTTGTTATTTGTTTCAAATACAGATGGGTTGAAGTGAAAGACAAAGGATTATTAATGTTTTACTCTTCCAGGAACACGTATTGAGACAGGAGATGCTGAATCGTTTTCTGATTTCTCTCTTCTTTCTATTGTCTTATTTTCCACAACTAGTTGCTGGGGATTTCTGCAAAGAGAATTAAGAAACCTACAAGAAACCTTTTAGGGGAAGAGGCTTGGTTTTTAATTTTGTTCTTTCTTAGACTTTTGGAACTCCTGATTTATCACTTTTCACTTTGCTGGTGTATCTTTTGTGTTGACAATAGATGCATTGTAGTTTCTACCAGGTTTCAATGCAAAAATAACTGTTTCTACACATATTGTTACTCCTCTTTTTTTTTTTTTTGTGAGCCTTCAAAATTGCACCCAATATTAGGAAGATTAATTTAACCCTCTACAAAACTTTTTAGACTGTGAACTTTTGTATTACAGGTAACTTATTAAAAGGTAAATAATGGACTGTCCCTAAGACTATACTGCATTTAATATAACAGTGAATATGATTGTCACTAATTAGTATTAAATTTCAGTATATGAGTGACTATTTCTCACTTTAGAATATTTCAAGTGCAGAAGGGTGAATCAGTCATAAGTAAAAGGGTGATGTATATCAATAAAATAGTAAAATATAAGGCAAAAAGTGTCCTTATTCTGTTGAATGACTCAGACACAGAGGAAAGATTATTATGACTATAGTTCTGTTTAACAGTCCTCAAAAAATTCTTTTTGTTTTCACCATCATTTGGTTAGTATTGCTGAAGATGAAAGTTAAACTAAAACTCCTGTATGAAACAAGAGCGTAAAATGGCTGGGTCAACTAACCTCAAAACTGAAAAGAATGGAGGGGATAGGATTGATCTTATTTTTGGATCCTTGATCTTGGAGTTGGCTCTGAAACTCTTTTATCCAATCGTCTTATTTCTTTCTCAAAGAAAAGCTGTACATCGGGTCTATGTTCATTAGAGTTCTTAGACTGTCACAAGTCTTACAGAAAAACTACTATATAAAATAGTAAGATACAACAATACGGTATGGAATGTCCTGAGAAACATTTCATTCATCCTCTTCTACTACAAGCCCTACAGTTCCTCCTTCACTTTCGGTTCTCCTTCTCTTTCCCAGGACCTTTGTATGTGATGTATACATGTCATGAAACAAATGAAAACTGGCTTCTCAACAGCATGTACATAGCAAAAGTTAAAATGCTGTCAGAGAAGTCTTTTCTGTCTCAGTGTTTGTGTGTTCTTGATGCATGACCAGCTCCTTTTCTTGCAAATCATCAAATAGAATTTCATCTGTCTCTTACTGAGTATTCAAGGTCTGAAAGGTGTTTGGGGTGGACAGAAAAAGAGTACCTCAACTTCCTCTTTGATGTCTGCTCATGCTAGGCTATTTGCTCACCAGGGCAAAATATGCGTCTCTGCACAAGGCAAAAGGCCACATCTAAATGGCAAAAGGCAACCTTACCTAACCTAATAATAATATCTAAGGCCATTTAGAGTGATTGCATAGACCTGATTCATAATGTATTGGAACAGCTTTGCAATATTTTAATTATTTGATGAGTACACGGTTTTCTTATCCATATTTTAGAGTTAAATGAGTAATCATTGTCTTCTAGTCAATTAGTCAATGTACCTTTCCATAATTTTTGTTACTCAGCGCTAGGAAATTCTTACTCTAGGACATGACTCTGTTTAAAGGATTTTATTATATTTATCTGGTATCCTCAATCCCTAACCTGATGAAAATATTAAGTAAACAATTCACTAGTTTATGTAAAGTCAAGTGATATTCCAAATGGAGAGGAAAAAAAAAAAGATGCAGGGACAAAGTTTCATTAACTTTTAATACTTACTTTGGGGATTTTTTGTCTTATAACTGGAATCAATCGAACATCATGACTTAGGGATTATTTAGAAAAGCTATAGCTCTGTGATAGAGTGAACATTAGTTCATTTTCACTTTTCTCGATAAATTATGGATTTCAAGAGTCTTTGACTAAGTCTTTCTTCTGTGCTAAGCCACTCAAATATTGGAGAGTAAGAGGATTTGGAAAACTCTTTATTGTGGTTGTTCAACAAGACCCAATGGCCTTAGGTGATAAAGTCATACAGTTATATATGTCTGAAAAAGGTGAAAAGACACTTGCCTTTACAATTCAGGTACACACATACTTAACTCAACCCAGTGATTTGACATCTTACATGTAGGTGTTTAAAACCTGGAGAGTCTGTGAGAATTGTTTTTCCCTAAATGAAAAATATACCACAAGATGTTACAGATTTTCCTTTTTGCAAAAGACATAGAATGGTTATGGTTCACGATAACTATTGTCTCTGCAAAGGAAGCAATAGCTACCACATCCTTAAAACAATAACAAAAAAATCCGGAGGCTACTCAACAATAAATTTTAGGGGTTTTTTTGTTTGGTTGATTGGGTTTTCCTGATTGTCTCACCTTTCTGGAGGATAGATAACAGACAGCTGCCTTCCAGCTAGGTCAAATAATTGTTATTCTTTCAGACAGTGGGATTGCTACAGTGGAAAGGTTACCACCCTGCTGTGTCAGACACTAGAAGATTCAGTCACTTTTTCCTGGTATCCTTAAATGCTTTCTCCTAACTCCACTTCGAATGTCAGTGTTTTGGTGGACTTCCTCCCTCTTTGATACAAGATTCCATACAGGACAACTACTACAAGAAGCTGACAGCAACTAATTCACTTAACTCTTCCCCAGTACTGTCTCAGTTCTTTATTAATTAAAAACTATCTCCTTAATCAGTATTGATCAAAAATACGTTTTTTCCCCTGACAAAAACAGTGCACACTAATGTCTATAAATAATCCTATTTCTCCCAAATGATATTTTCTGGTTATACCCAAAAAGACTTCAGGAGCCAAGAACACAGTATAAGTAGCCCTGTAATAATTGTCATAGTAAATCTATTGCCATCTGTCTTTATTACATTAAGACATAGAACTAGCTGGTGATGAGCCAGTTTCTTTCTGTTGCTGTTCCAGCACTTGTTAGCTTTCCTCCTTGTTCAAAGGGTCCACAAATATTCTTTTGAATGTAGATGTAAGTGATTAAGATTTACCTGCATATGATTGGCATTGCAAGACAAACATACCTTGTTACTCATAACTGAAATGTTTTGATACATTACTTGGGCATTTTCCATACCTTGCCAGGTAGAGGTGATCCATATGCCTCAGCTGTTACTGCCTTGACGATTCACTTTATTCCAAAGGTTAATACAGTTTCCAAATGTCATTGACTTTATAGCATACACAAATTTATGATGAAATTATAGGCCAATGTTTTATGGTTTTCCATTTTTCACTTTGTGCAGAATTTAGTGATAACTCAGATGAACTACTTAGGATGCTAATTAGCAGAAGACATTATATTATACAAATTCATGAAAGATTATTATTTGAACTTAATTTTCGTTGCAGAAAGATATTACTCAAATACCCGACAGTGTGTCAGCTATTAACACAAGCCTGCTCTGTGAGGACGCTGCCCTATGAACAGACACTCATAAAAGAGATTCCAAAAAAAGAAACTAAACTTCACAAGTTCTTTGCTGGTACTTGGATCAGTTGTCCATATGAATAATAGGGTCATAGAATAATTTGGGTTTGAAGGGACCTTCAAAGGTCATCTAGTCCAAAACCCCTGCAACAAGCAGCAACATCTTCAACTAGATCAGATAGCACAGAGCACTCTCCAACCTGGCCTTGAATGTTTCCAGGGATGGAGCATCTACCACATCTCTGGGCAACCTGTGCCAGTGTTTTACCACCCTCCTTGTAAAAAATTCCTCAAGTCTAACCTGAATCTCCCCTCCTTTATTTAAAACTGTTACCCCTTGTCCTGTCATAACAGGCCCTACTGAAAAATCTGTCTCCATCTTTTTTATAGGTCCCTTTTATATACTGAAAGGTCAAAGTAAGGTCTTCCCTGTCCTTCTTTTCTCCAGTCTGAACAACCTCAAGTCTCTCAGCCTGTCCTCATAGAAGAGATGTTTCATCCCTCTGATCATTTTTGTGTCCTTCCTCTGAACCCTTTCCAACAGGTCCATGTCTTTCCTGTACTGAGGTGTCCAGAGGCGAATGCAGTACTCCAGGCGGGGTCTCATCAGAGCAGAGCAGAGTAGAGGAGCAGAATCACCTCCCTCAACATGCTGGCCACACTGCTTTTCATGCAGCCCAAGATACGATTGGCCTTCTGGAATGCAAGTGCACATTGCCAGTTTATGCCCAGTCTTTCATGCACCAGAACTCCAAAGTCCTTCTCTGCAGAGCTGCTCTCAATGCCTTCATTCCCCAGCCTGTGCTGATATCTAAGGTTGTCCCGACCCAGCTGCAGGACCTTACACTTGGCCTTGTTGAACCTCATGAGGTTCACATGGGTCCAATTCTTGAGCTTGTCCAGGTCCCTCTGGATGGCATCCCGTGCTTCAGGTATGTCAGTCGCACCACTCAGATTTGTATCATCCACAGACTTGCTGAGGTTGCACTCAATCCCACTGTCTGTGTCACTGATGAAGATATTAAATAGTACTGGTCCCAGTATGGAACCCTAAGGGACACCACTTGTTACCGGTGTTCATCCAGACATTGTGTCAGTGACCACTACTCTCTGGGTGCAGCCATCCAGAGAGCTCCTTATCCACTGAACGTTCCACCCATTAAATCCATATGTCTCCAATTTAAAGAGAAGGATGTTGTGGGAGACTCTGTCAAAGGCCTTGCAGCAGTCCAGACAGAAGATATCCATAGCCCTTCCTTTGTCCACTGATGTAGTTACTCCATCATAGAAGGTCACAAGGTTGGTCAGGCAGGACTTGCCCTTGGTGAAGCCATCCTGGCTGTCTCAAATCACCTCGCAGTTCTCCATGTGCCTTAGCATAGCTTCTAGGAGGATCTGTTCCATGATGTTCCCAGGCACAGAGGTGAAGCTGACAGGTTGGTAGTTCACAGGGTCCTCCTTTCTACCCTTTTTAAAAATGACTCTGATGTTTCCTTTTTTCTAGTCACCAGAAACTATACCTGACTGCCATGACTTCCCAATATCATGGAAAGTGGCTTGGCAACTATATCAGCTGGTTCCCTCAAGACTCATCACGTCCCACAGACTTACGTGTCTTCAGGTTCCTTCAGTGATCACAAACCTGATCCTCACTTATAGTGGGAGGCACTTGGCTACCCTAGTCCCTGTCTTGCAGTTCATCCACTTGAGAAGTGTGAGAAAAGAGCTTGCCAGTCAAGACTGAGGCAAAGAAGTTGTTGAGTACCTCAGCCTTCTCTTTGTCCGTTGTTACTAGTCTACCAGTCTTGCTCATCAGGGAGGTACACTTTCTTTGGCCTTCCTTTTCTGGCTGACATATCTGTAGAAGCCCTTCTTGTGATTCTTTGCATCCCTTGCTAAGTTCAGCTCCAGCTGTGCCTTTGCCCTCCTGACCCCATGTCTGGACAACCTGGCAGTGGCCCTATGTTCTTCCCTGGATACCTGTCCCTGCTTCCGCTGCCTGTAGATTTCCTTCTGTCCTTTAGTTTGACCAGCAAGTCTTGACTCAGCCATGCCAGTCTCTTGCCCTCCTTACCTGATTTCTTACACCTGGGGAATGAAAGCTCTTGTGCTCAATGAAAGTGTCCTTAAAGATCTGCCATCTATGTTCTGTTCCCTTGTCCCTGAGGTCAATTATCCTCTTAGCATTCATGTCTCATGAAGTTAAGCCAAAGGAAAACAAAAAATATCTAGCCAACTTACACATCTATTGGATTGCACTAGTAAAGAACAAAAATTCCCAGCCCTTCAGCAGAAAACTAAAGTTTTAATATTCAGCTCTGTTTACTGTTTACTATGCTTATGCCAAAAGCATAAAATACCTTGTAGGAACTTATATTTTTTTTAGACTTGCTATACAAAATGAAGAAGGTTGAAATAGACCCATGCAACAGTGAAGTTGCTAAGTTGCTATATGGCAAGTAGTATTTTAAATATAGTTGTAATATGAGTTCTAATTTCTTTCACGTGTCTACTTATCTTTCTGAAAGCAGACCCACAAAAGAAATGTATTCTCAGAATAAGACCGAAACATACCATTGTTAGATTGAATTATGATTGAATTATAAGGTAAATACCAACCAACCAAACCCCAAGCATCCAGGCAATTAAATTTACAGTGTGTTTCTTTTAAGTTGAATATGGAATGTAGGTCTGAAACTGTTTTGGAGGAAGGAGAGGATAAGGGATGAGGATTACCCATTCTTCCTAATGTATTCCCTCCTCATTTCTCAGGAAGTTTGTCCAGTAAGCATTTTTTTTTCCTTTTTAATAGCTTTCCCATTCATGGTGTAGAAAAGCTGAGGCCTGCTGGTAAACGAAAAAAAAAATTGTAATGTTGTCACTAGTATTAAATACGTCATGTAGATTAATGAAAAATTTTTCTCTCTTAAGAAGTAGCTCAACATTTTTCATGTACATTTTATTCTAAAAGAAAGCTGAATATAATCTTGTGACTACCATAAACTCAGTATTTTAGAGTTGCATTTTTATCTGCACTACAAGTACATGGCCTATTACTTTTACATAGCAATCTATATTCAAGTAGATAGAAAAGAAATTCCAGATCACACTCTTGTATGTCACTCTGTAACACTGCAAGTGATACTCTTGTCTCTGTTGTGGGCATAGGATCATCAGTGCTTTTATTACCAAAGCTTCTTCATCAGAAGTAGAAAGCTGTTTCCATTTGACACTACCTGAGGTACAACATAACCTTTTCCAAAGATGATTTGCTTGTATTAGGATGAATTGAGGTCTTTACTGTCCTTGATGGCATGGTTCTTCAGTTCATTTCTTTATTGTTAAAGTCAACAGCTCTTTACTGAGTATGAGTCTGATGCTTGCCCTTGTGTTACAGGTTTCATATTCTCTGGAATGTGAAAATAATACTAGAATCTATTAATGATTTTGTTCAAAACATGGCAAAAACTTACTGATATATTCACACAATAAATCTTTGGAAAAACATCTGCACTCAAAGTAAAACTTGTACATTTTCAGTTTTTGCCAGTTTTACTTTCCATGGTGCTCCACCTGTTCTTCTGTAAGAAGAATAAGCAGCTCCTGAAATTTCAAATGCATTCTCTTATTCCCACTTAACACTTTTCTGTGTGTGTCTGTGCTCAGGTACGCACACACACACCGCCCCGCCCAACTTAAAATGAATCGGAAGAAAATTATGAGAAAACCATGAGAGATTTTAATTTGCAATGCTGTATCTAGAAAGAACTCATGTTTTGCAAGAGGAGAAAGAAGTTCTGCTTCTTTTGTAGGCTTCTATTCCATACATTGTAGGTGGGTCTTTATGGTGGGCTAGCTTTGGCTAAGGGTCAAACTTCTACTCAGCTGCTCTATCACTTCCTGCCTCATTTGGACAGGGAAATAAAATAGGATGAAAAGCTTGTGGGTCAGGATAAAGACAGATCACTTACCAATTGCCTTCACATATAAAATAGATTCACCTTGGGGAAAATTAAGCTAATTTATTGTCAATTAAAATAGATTTAGGTAGTATGATATAAAAAGACAAAACTTAAAGCAACACTTTTCATCATGCCTTTCCCAGACTCAACTCCTTACCTCCCACCTCTTCTACCGCATGCCCCCCATCAAGAGACATAAGAGGGATGATGGAAGGCCATGGTCAGTACATAGAGGTTCCTCTGCTGTTCCTTCCTCCTTGCACTTTTCCTCTGCTCTGTCATGGGCTGTTCCCACAGTCTGCAGTTTCCTTCTGGAAGAATGTCTGCTCTTGTACAGGCTTTCCATGCAGCTCCTGTCAGGAAAAATCAGCTCCAGCATGGTCTCCTCCCTGGGCTGCAGGAGAATCTCTGTTCCATTGTTTGTACCACCTCCTCCCCCTCTTCTCTAATCTTGGTGTTCCCTCTGCCGTTTTTCATTCCCTGTTGTTTCATCCTCCTCTCTCCATACAGTGTATTCTGCCTTTTCCTAAATATACATTCCCAGAGATGCCACCATCTTGTCTGTGGGCCTCAGCTGTGCTCTGTGGTGGGCAGCTGGAACCAGCTGTGTCTGCCACAGGGCAGCCCTGGCCTCTTCTCACAAGAGGCTGCTCCTCCAGCATCCCTGTCCCATCACCAAAAGCTTTCTGCAGACATCCAGTACAGGGGTCCTATGATGCCTTTCAGGTAGTACATCTGTAACCTAACACATTTGATTTCCCAGTGATGAGCTGTTATGATGCAGTCTGACATTTCTTTCATCTGGTAGTCTGCCTGTCACAGAGCTCCTATCCCATGTGGCAACTGCTACCCAACAGATTCAATCAACCTTCAAAAAGGAATTAGGGAAATAGCAGTTAACTGAGAGAGAGACTCTTACCTGTTTTCCCACGAGTGACATCCTTTTTTGCTCTACATTTTTGTAAGTAGAAGAAACATTACCGTGAATCAAACCTACACAGCTCATGCCTTCCTCTCCTCAGAGCTTAACTCACTTCTATTGTTCTCAAACCTATGCTGGCCAAGCAATACTAAATAAATGGCAGAAGGAGGATTATTGAGTATCACTCCAAAAGTTCTGATTATAAATGGTTCTCCTTCCCATCTTCTTATTTTATTGTCTCAAGAACTCATAACATCCTGTTGTGTGTCCAAAACACAATGACAACATTTTTAAAAATTAGAGGCAATACACCCACAAATGTAGGAAAAATCTACATCTCTTCAAGGTAGAAATCAGAGTGTATGGTGGTATGTCACGAAATGCAAAATATTCTTTATGGGTCAAGGATTTAGGATGGTATCACTACTCAAGCAATTAAGATTTGGAGCAGAGAATTAAGTGTGATACCTAATTAATCCTCATCTGAGAGCCGCTTAATTTGAATCATCCTTTAGGACATTCTCCTTACTCTTGACCATGGATGCAATCATGAGTGTTTCTTGTGTAGTAACATACTTGTTCTACTGAATTATTGTGTTATTTTCACATGATTAAAATAATCTAACAGGAATTATGTCAATGGCTAGACTCCAAAAAGTATGTTTCAATCTGTAGAATAATATATCCTAGCCATTTCTAACAAGAGACCTACAATTTCTGGAAAAAATATAATATATATATATATATGGAGAATATATTAGAAATGGAACATCATACAGGATGTCTGTGTTAAGTAAACTAGCATACAAAAGTGATCATAGCAGTCTATGGAGCCACTGTAATATCCTGCACATGACTGACCTAAAATAGATCATCTTGACTGAGTTTATTATACGAAGTAGTCAACTGAATAACAAAACTGTTAAAGATTATACTGCTTTTCCTCAATCAATAGAAGTGGTTGATTAATATTAGTATGATCTTTCTAATAATCTTCAATTATTTTTTAGTTTGTTGTTATATCATGATGGAAGCTGATTATTACTGTAAATGATGATTTTGCTTCCCATCATGATTTAATATCAATCTTATGATTACATACTTGGCTTCCATTATGAACCACAAAGGAAACCAACAATATATTATTTATGATAATGGACACCAGTTTTGATTTCAGGCGTGGTTTTCTTTTGGTCACTTTACTGACATAGTTATTAAAAAACTGTCCTCTTTGGTAAAGTATTAAAATCCATGGAATTACTAAGTTTATCCTAAGAAATTACATGCCATTTACTACAATTAAACAAATAGACTGGGAAGATCTTTGTTACTCTGTTTCAGTATAGTGGGAAAGCTATGGGCATATAAGAACAGTAAAGTCTCATTTTGAAATTTTCAACAGGTGTAAAATAAGAATAAACTAAATCTTACTGGCTAACTATTGCACACTGTTACAGACTTACACTTCTTTGAGTAAGATAGAAAGAGAGTCTAGGGCAGTGAAATATACATATGCAGAAAAATGGTCTTCAATGTTAAGTATACTAGACACATGAGGTTGAAATATAGAAGGTACTCAGGAGGAGTCAGAAAAGAAGATAGCTTAAGAGGCATGAGAAAATGTGAAGGTTTGTAGGATCACTGTGTTCAAACTTCTCTTATCCCAGTATACAGAACATTCCAAAAATTTGCATCATGAATTGAATGAAGAGAGCTGAACACAGTAATGAATATGCTAACAGTATTGTATTACGTAGGTGTAGGAAGGCTATGCCATCTGAAATCTATTGAATAAAACATTGTGCAGAAGTTATTCATCAAAATATTCTAATAGTATTATATACCTTCTATTTTTAGTTTGTTTAAGTGCAGATGGACCAGGTTATCAATGCTCTGATTATACTTGATGATTCAGTTAAAATTTCCTGACTATTTTGTACACACAGATAATCCACAATCAGATTTACTTTGGATGAAAGTTGAGTGAGACAGGGAGATAACTACAACTCAAAACTTGATATTCTTGTCTGAAAAATTAAGTCACTTGCAGAGGAACTGTCACAAAAAGAAATGTCAAACTCCACATTTACTATGGCTGGAGAAAGGAAGAACAGAAAAGGAAGTGGAGGTCTGGTGATATGGGTGACTTGGTTGCAAACAGTCTTTGCAGTTTTGCAGCTATAGTCTGTATTAATAACAAAGGAGCTTTGAATAATTATTTCTCCTCTCCTGCCACTTTCCTAACCAGGACACACTTAGCTTCCAGTTTCTTTCCCTATTTCAATTGTTCGATTTGGTTTTGGTTTGGTTTTAAATGACCTTTGTCAATCACAGCTCTTCATTATCCTGATAGTATCAAAGTGAACACGGTTACTTTGTGGAGATTTCATTATTATAATTAATGTTTAAATGTCACTTAAAAAAAAAAAATCTTTCAGTCCTTTGAAAAGTAACAAAAAAAACAACCCCAAACCAAAACACAGCCTCACCTGAAAGAGTTCAGTGGAAGAGCATGTCAATTTTCCCTCTTCTAAAGTGAGAAGAGAGAGTGTGGGCTAATTGTCTCAATCATGAGGGTTCAGCAATATGGATGTCAAAAGAGAGAATTGGAGCATAGCAATGTTTAGGAAGATGGCATTGCAGACATTTAGGCAAAGAAATTAGACACAATCTCAGCACTTTACTAGTTAACAGATAAGAAAAAGAAGCAAGAGACAACTTTATTAGAGGAGGAAAAAAGCAAGAAGAAGTTCATAGGTTTACAGGAATAAGAAGGCAAGCAGAAAATTTTTTGATCACTGACATCATTTATTCTCATTCCTGCAGGTGTTAGAAATGTTGCAGACTTTTTGCAACATCTGTGTCAAACTATATTTTTGAGTTATTTTGAAGAGCATACACCAATTTAAATTTTAACTACTTTTACCCAGTATTTTACTGTGTGCAGGCCACTTGTTTCCACGTAAGAGAGAAAAAGAAGCTTTTCTCTCTTATTTGTGAAGCCAAGAAAGGACAAGAACAGCATTATTCAATGGAGAAAAGATGAGGTTTTCACCCCTCTGTTCCTCCCACCCCTGCCAGAAAACAGAAGGATCTAGCAAGTAGTGGAGGACAAGATCATACCTCTTACCAATATCAGTGGCTCATTAGCTCACTTTGCGATTCACCGACCCAGCTCCACTTGACTTTTTGCCTCACAGAGTAATGGAGGCCCTGGTGTTATTCTGCAACTGGGGACAACAGTCTACCATCTACACAGACTTTATTACAGTGTGAGGCAGAACCGTGCATGCATCAGAGAATGTTATTAGAGAGGGTTGCTTACTTGAAAGCAGTCACCATTATAACAGATGTTATCACCCCCGATGCAAAAAAAAAGGACAAAATTAAAAGACTGAATCAGCTAGTGTTGCATATGGGGAAGCTTAGCTATTACACTGTCCATGCAATGCTGTGGCTCATAGGCTACAGTCCAGTCTTTGACCATTTGTTTAAATAATGAAATTGTAACAGTGAGCTATAAATCCATGGGAGTTTCCACATGAAAAAGAACAATGTAAGAAATATGTGAAAAGAGTATAAACCATGAAGCAATCAACAACCACACTTTGGTTTTCCTTCACTTACATCAGCTATGGTCTCATCCCAGCAAAGGCAATGTCTCTCTGTTTGGGACACCATTGTCTTTCATTTGCCTGGACTAAATACAACTTCCAAGTGTCTTCAAAGTGTTTATTTAAAGATATTAAATAGACAATCGTACCAAACAAAGAGAAACTTATATAGGTAAATATTAAATAAATCTTCATAAATAATGGTATTGCAGCTGTATATAACCCTTGAAACCAGAGATCAGGTCAAAGTGTTCTGAAAACAGCACTCTGTAACAGTCCTTTAATCAGATGAAAATATTAGAAATGGGAAATGACAAAAAGAGAAAAGGAGCTGGGTCACAATGGGATGGTTATGAAGAGTGTGACAAGCAAAGATCACAGTGTGCTGGGGATAAAATTTTGACCTCATTGAAATCTGTGGAAAAGCACTCATTAACTTCTGTAGACTCAGGATTTCCCTCCAGCTGTTTCACTATTATGAAGTGTTTTGTAGTCATCATAGCATGGGTGTAATCATTTCGAAAATAAGCCTTTTCCAGGCTATGTTAACTCTGGATGATTGGATCTGTAGAATTTAAGGGATTTCTTTTTGAATTAAGGTGTAAACGAAGTAGGAAAAAATGCATTAAGTGATGTGTTTTGTCTGCTGTTTTTTAAAGAGACTTATAATAGGAGGACAGAGAAAATTAACATGAGCTGAAGAAAAATTTATATGTGTTATCCTGAATGAAAAAAAAAATAAAAAGAAAATCCACTTGTTTCCCTCCTCTCTTACATGGCAATAATTGTCCATTCCTTCCCTTTTCACTGGTATTGGTATCAGATGTCCTGGTCTCCACATAGTTCTGGCTGGGAGCCTGACCCATGGGGCTGTGATATCTCATTTGCAGCCTATGATGTCAGGTTTCTTTCTTCTGGAAGGTAATGGAGAGGCATTTGTGCACATCATGACCTTTCCTGCATGTGGGGTCATGCCACATTTCAGTGCACATAGAGGCTCTCTTCCCATTAAAATCGAGGCATGAGAAAAAACAGCTGCTTGCGCTCAAATGGTGCCAATGTCACCTCCATACAGTGTCATCACATGCTTCAAATATGCTCTATTTTAACCATAAAAAAAATCTGTTTCAGTGAAGGCCTACACTTAATCTTCTGTGGACCAAGGCACAGTCCTTCACATTTTCTTAAACAGAAAATAACCTGTTTGTGTGAACTGCCATCCTGGTAAACAGATAAGTTAGAAATATTTATTCTTAAGCCATTCTCCTAAGGAAATTAGTACCATTTCTCTTTCTGTCCCTTCTCTCTTGGAAGAACCTTTGAAGTAATTAGGCAGTTCCAATAAAATTTTACAAAGAATTAGAGATCTGAAAGAGACCATGAATTTTGAGAAAAATCAGGAGATGGATAAGGGATAATCTATTAACCTCTTCCTCAAGGGACAGCCGGGCATTGACCAGATGTGCTATTGACCATCTGTGCTATTTGCTAGCCAGCCACAACAGCTGTAGCTCTCAACCAGATGTAGAGTGTGTTTTCATTTGCCCAACTAGCAGCAGACACAAAAGGAAACTAAAGATATTGTTTGAGGGCTTATCAGCTCTCGTATGAAAAGAGCTGGTGTTATTATTATGCATGCCAGTGACATGAAATAGAGAGGAAATCATTGTGAGTTTGGTGCAGATAAAGAAAACTGAGGAAACTGCAGTAAGTTGTTGTTTTTCTTTTTTTTCAAGGAACTAGCAAAGGACCTGTCAGTACTGGAGTAAAAATCTTCAGGGAGACAGGACCAAGATCCTCAGGGAAACAGGCTTCACTGGTCTTCTGGTCATGGGACAACTGGTTTGAACAATGGTAGCTGCCAGAGCTTGCTTATACGAGACACTGTACAACCCAAACAAAAACTATAGTTTTCCTTCAACCAGACTGTACATGTTGAGCAGTCTGAAATGGGTTATTAACAGGAAATTATTTACAAAATTTGCCTAGATCTATTTACTAGTGAATGTTATTGATAGATTTTCCAATGATTACCTCAAATTATAATTTGTATCACTTACGTGGTTGAGCACCAACCATTTACCCCTGGTTGCAGGGATGGGAAAGAAATAGTTCACAGTATTTGTACCTCTTCACTCCATGTAATTTTTAATCAATGATTCATTTTAGTGTGATCAGTTACCTCAGTGATTACCTGATGGTTCATTTTATCAGTGGGAGTCTAATGAAGGTCTGTTGTTGATGCCTTAGAGTGACTCTAATAGGTTACAAACTAATGTGAAGATGACAGGGCGCTAATGAAGACACAAGAAAAGTAAGGATAATGTTTACAAATAGTGGTAGTGAGAGAAAATGAATCTTTAATGATCGATTTCAAATTAAAGTGCTAAATGCCTTATTGTTAAATAGTGCTGAAACATTCAAGTAACAGTCTGTAGACTAATAAAATGCAATTTTTAGAATATCATATTGATTTTATGATAAAAGAATACTTAATATGTTAGGCAATTTATATGAGAGTAAAATAATGCTTAAATCAGAAATCTATTAGATACTGGTAAACAAACCCAGCTCTTTTTGACTGCTACTGTTACTATTTGTGCTGGCTAAAATTATTTCAGAAATATACTGTGTACACTTTTTAATTTCCCTGTCTACAGAATGAACTATGGCTGCTGAAACTGTTAAGACGGTATTTCTATTAGATAATCCAGTTATTTTAAGACAATAACAAGTGAGTGTCTGCCTTTGTCCCTTTGCAATAAAAGGCTTAGTAAAAGCATTTACAAAACAAAATGTAGCAGCCAGCTTCTCTGTACAACATCTATCACAAGGCATATTAAGGTATCTTCACATTGTTCACAAGGTGCTCAAAAGATATATACTTTTTCCAGTACAGACTATTTAACTGTTAAGCATGACTTCCCATGAGACTTTTGTATGAGCTTTTCAACTGAGAGTGACAACATTTTATGCACATCTAAATCTTTTAATCACCAGATGTCATTTGATTCAACATAATGGTATTTTTTTTTTCAGGTAGGTTAAAATCTTATGCAAAGGTAAGTATTGTTTCAACATATATAACAAAATTTAGCTTCAAGAAGAATGATC
This sequence comes from Caloenas nicobarica, assembly GCF_036013445.1. Taxonomy (NCBI): domain Eukaryota; kingdom Metazoa; phylum Chordata; class Aves; order Columbiformes; family Columbidae; genus Caloenas; species Caloenas nicobarica. The sequence continues at coordinate 180,975,643 of NC_088245.1, forward strand.
AAATTATTTTCAAAGCAATTTTAAAACTTGCAGCACACAGTGTGAAAAAAAATATTTAAAAATATATTTAATCTTAAAAAATTATAAACATAAGACCACAAAAGGGAAGAGAATGTACAGATATTCAGAGAAATGAATGTAAACATAATATAAAATATTAGGATAATATATTGATCCTTGTAGAAATTTAATTCTATTAATAAATTAAAGGAAATTCATAAGTAATCTTCATGCCTCTCTTATGTGTATACAAGAGTGTAAACAAATTTAAAACATGTAGAAGGCACTTTGAACTAAACTGAAGCACAGTGGGAAATTAAACTGAGCCTGTTTAAAGCAGATCAAAATAAAACAGAAGAGGGTAGTGTAGCATTCTAAGTAAAAAAAAATTTTGAAGAAAAAAATACCAAAAAACATCAAGTCTCAAAAGACAAACAATTCAGGGTATGATCCTTCAGACCTCATCACCCCATATTTGTGAGAAAATTGCACCTTCAGGAGTTAAAGCCTGCATAGTGAGTATCATGTGACATCTCTGATATTTAAAGAATTAAGCAATCCTTTTATCAGGTTGAGAATTTCAGTGGTAGGATAAGATTCTCTACTGGATGCTGTCCCTGTTAAAGCAGCTCAAAGGGCCAAAGCTGTCTAAAGGGTTCTGAGAATTCTGGGTCCTAATTAGCTCTCAGCACTTGTAAATGTCCTTCACAGCTTTCTTCTGCAATGCAGGTGTTGGAAGTTTGTCCAAAATGGGCTGAGAGCCTTCAGAAAGGACCAGCAAGCAGAGTAAGAAATAAGTTGTCCTCAGTAGTATGCTTCCTTGTTGGTTACAGTAGCAAAGGGAATCTTAAAGGGCATGCTTACATTGCTAAGTGAATGAGAGTAAGGGAGGAAGCAGACAGCTTGTTCTCTGACTTTGTTTTTGATTACCCCCTGTAGATGGCTCCAGGACAAGCCAGCATTAAAGGAGCTAGTCTTAAGAACCAAGAACCAAAACAATTAGTGCCATTTTTCTCCCAGGCCAAGGATCAGTATCTCTTTCTCTCTTATTTAGCAGTAGAGGCATTTAATTTTAGAAGCATGACTGGATCCACAGTCTTACACACTGCAGTATGAATTGTTGCCTGAACTCATTCAACACATACTAATTAAACCATATGTGCAAATGTCCCAGATGAAAGAAAATATGTTTACGCTAAAAATCCTATAGCAAAGCCTACTTAAACCTTGATCATAGGCATATAGAAGTCAATGATAAAACCTTTAAACTGTGTATAGAATAAACCTGTATTAGATGCTTTTGTAGGAGGAAAAATAGAGATTCCTTGTTATCTGCAGAACAGGGTCATTATGCAGCAACATGAGTATAAGCAGCATGATGAGCAGCAACATGAGTATGCAGCAACATGAGTATAAGCATCAGCTTCAGGCTCTTTAAAAGGCAGCAAAACCAGAAAGGAATATACTGTTTGACTAACATAGGAACAAGTGAGTGCAAACTGAAAATGAATACCAAGCGAAACTAGATTTTATATGTCTGTGACTGAACCTTCAGAGCAATCGGTGAGTGAAGATACTTGCTCAAAATGGCTTTTTCTTGGAAACATCTACTGTCAACGTGAAGATGACACTCGGGCAAGAGTCTGCCTACTGTTGCCAGATCTATCAGCAACAGATGAGTAGTCACTGAGTTTATCACTGAAAAGGGACTTACTAAAGAAGCAAAGTGACCAAACAGTATTGGTGCCCAAGTATACTACTGACACTCAGACACAAGCTGGAAGTACAGAGAATTTAAGGAACCTGTCCAGGAAACACATACTAGCAAAATAGCAAATAACGCCTCCCTCTGCTCCTCCCAATAAGTCCTTCTTTTTAAATTTGAAATGTGAAGAATGAATAATTGGTGTTTATAGATATTATTACAGATGTATAAAACAGCTTATGAAATCTGTGATTACAGCAATAGTTTATAAGAAAAAAAAAGCAACACAGGTGTTTATACTCAAATCATTATATTTTATTGTGAAGTTCATTAAACTGTGACCAACATATTAGGGATTAAATCTTGTCTAATTTCCCTAACTTCAAGGACTGTATTCCAATGATGTTCTCAGGACATCTATAGATGGGAAGTTTGGCATATATACAAGTTCTGCAACAGGGGAACAGTATCTTGGCATAAAGCTCTCAATTATTATCTTATTGCTAATATAAAATTGTATTAGTCTATATAAAACAATTGGATATTGTTAATATGAAGTTATTCTGATCTCTATATGGCAAACATCTGTTGGTCAGTCCTGTTATTCTGTTAAAAAATTAAAATGTCTGATGTATAACTGAGCTGGTCTATTGACCTCTGTCTGGCTCATTTCTCATTTGTGACTCTTCTAACATGTCCTAGTTACTCAACTGTAACTGAAGTCAATCTGGTTTTATATTTTCTATCATTTTATCATGCCTTGCTACACTGCTATCTGTATTGATGTAAAGTTATTTTTAAGGTTACCTTACACTAGCTAATATTCTAAGAGCTACCAGATGAGCTATAGTCAGATGATAGATCTTTAGGGCATCAGGCATCTTGGTCCATCTAGGGCAGCAGCTGACACAAGAAGCAGGAGGAAAGAAGAATTCCTCCATGTTCTGACACTTTCCCATTCCTGACAGATGTTGATGTCTTGCAACAAAGGATGTACCGAAGATATTGAAAGGTACCTCATCCCCTGACATGTGGCTGAAGACATCACCTAATAAATGCATGTTGGGATCATGAATTCATGGGCAACCATGGAGAAGAAAATACTCAAATGAAATCTTGAAGGAATAAGAGTGGTTGCAGGGTTGGCAGGACAATAATTCCTCTAGTGAACAAGAAATTACAAGGCCGCTGTCCAGAGACAGGACCCATAAAGATAATGCCAAAGAGGCAGGGAGCATTTTTGCAGATAGCAGTCCAGTACAGAGCCTTGCAGGGGAAATGAGCTTCTTCAAAGTACTGGCAAGAGTAAGATTCCTTTAGCCATTAATTTTACTAGCCAGGAGAGGAGGCAAATATTGAGACTCCTAACAACTTACCATCCAACAGACCCTTCCTCACCTTCCTTTTCCTCCCCACAGCCACTACTTCTCCCCTGGATGCAGCTGTACAATCAAGGAAAGCCTCACAAAAAGTGACCTTGTCCTCTGCAGACAGGGCTCAGCACAAGACCCCTGGTAGCACTGGCACGCATGATACAACATTATGAAGGTAGTGAAGAAGCTGTCAGTCATAAACTCAGAACTTAGTCCTTGTTTAAAGACTACAGGAAGAAGCAAGATTTTGGGTAGTTCAGAAGCTAACTGCTGGAGTTGTGGCTGAAATCACAGAATCTCCTCCCACATGAAAGGACAAGCCACTCCATACCAGCCTCAGCAATGATGCCAGAAGAACGCCAATTATCAGAGACACATACTTGTTAAAGACAGCAAGCTACAAAGCATGAGACTCCCCAGATGAGGCTATGTAGGGAAATGTAATCATCAGCTATGTATTTAGAAAACCTGGCTCAGTGATTTTGCTCAATACATGCCTGATCATTGAGTAGCATAGCACAAATATCTGTTACAACTGAAGGGTGCAGTGCTGCAGTGCAATGTATGTGAAACCAGTGCCTGCAACAGCATCACTTAGTGTTAACAATAAAAGTTCTGGCTGTAATGCTGTAAATCAAATGTTATTGAAGCCTTGTAATGTATCAAGTTCAAGCAGCATAACAAAATAAAAAAGAAAACAAAACAGCATTTGTTCAGCTGAAAGAAAGGCATTCCGTGTTTTCAGATAATGTCATGGTTTAGCTACTTGGTGTGTGGGTTAATGGAGAAAGGGGCAAGTGTATACCACAACCAGCAGGCGAGAACACTATCAGTTATCAGCCTTGATCACAGAAGAGTTACAGCACACTCCCAGCACCGCAGTGATAACGTGGTGGGTGCAGAGTCTTTAGCAGTTGAGTGCCAACATAGACCACAGGATGTGTCATAACAATTACTTACGGTCCAGGGGTAGAAAAGGAAAACAGCAAATACCAAGCACGACAGTATGAGATACACAGTAATTCAGGGTTACAGTGCACAGAAGGGATTAACTGAGCTTTTACTTCTTCCCACCATTTTTTTCCATAAGCACCAATTGTCAAAAGTGTCATCCCTCTCAAATAATAAAGGGAAAGCTATGCTGCTGTATAACCCTTCCCCATCTGCTTCTTTCCATAAGTCTACATCCAGTCCTTATGCATGATCCTCATGCCACCTATGGGGAAACCAACAAAAAACCACACCACCACCAGTTCCCCTCACATTTAACACGTATTTTGTGGTGAATAGATGAGAGAAGTTATTCGAATGATTATAAAATTGAATGTGGGAGCGTTCAGTCATTTCGGTCAGCACAAAGCATGACAATAGGGCAGAATGAAAGCTAGCTAATCCAGCTAGCCTCACAGATAACAGCAATAAAGTTGAATGGCACAAGCGCTATTACATGATGATAAAGTGGGCACCCTCCAGGATCACCATGCACAGACTATGATTCTAAGCTTTCATAAAATATCTGTGAGAGGACTCTGTTACTACTCTTATCCATTTTATATTAATTAAAATATCAAAAGTGTGCTACCACATGCTCTAACCACACCTTTTGTTGGCAAATTTTTAAAGACATGGAAAATAGCACCTTGCTCCAAGTTACATGCTGTGGGAAGAAATAACTGGGGCAGTATGTGAAATATTAATCACAGAAATGAAGCCATCCATGCTGGGGTTTAGCATCAAATCCCCAAAGGTATGTCATGTGTCTCACAGTAGAAATAAAACATGGCTTTTCTCCCAAAGAGGTTATAATCCAATTTATAAATGAGTTACTGGACAAGAATAATAATTAAAAAAATTAAAGGAGCAAGGGTAGAGAATATGAGATATTTATATCTCTATGGGAATGGATATATCTGTGTATAAAAATGTATGTAAAAAATAATTTTACTTATCATTATACTCCCCACCTCCCTCACATGTTGTTTGTTTTTTTTTTTTTCTTATCTCGTGTAAACCTTGACATTCTGGAGAAATGAGTTTTCTGAAATGATTTCTATATGCCATTTAGGATTTATCTATTGATATATAAATAAATACAAGCTATGCACATATGCCTTTTATGAGCTTACATATAAAACCAGGTAAAAAGGGAGGCTGACCTTAGTTTAGAGCCAATTAGGAGATATGAAGGTATATAGAAAAGATAGGGGCATGCAAGTGTTTCAGTATCTGATTTATTTAGTGTTAGAAATATGAATATTAATAGGTATGAATAGTTATTGTTAAAAATATGAATAGAAAGTTCAAGGGGAAGAAAACAGAGGGCTAAATCTAAGTAGAATAAGCTTTTAGGTTGTGCAGGAAAGAATGATAGAACTGGAGAAGAAAAAAAATGGATCCTGGGGAAAATGGGAAGTGTTCAGAGATTAAATTGATGTATTCACTAGAATTACATAACGATCTGTGCCTAAAGTATGTCTCTATCAATATTTTAAATTAAGACAGTTTATTTGTTGTAATAAAGAGAACATCTTTCTACCATTTATTCTGGAAATTCTTGTAAGTCTTAGAACTGAAATTAAAGGCCTTTCATCAACATTATGTGGTGCCTTGCTATAATTAAAGTTGTAAAGAATAATTATATGAAAGCTTTGGATATAGATACAAATAGGGTAAGACGTTAATGGATAATAAGCAGAAATACACTGAATGTCTTGTCATTACCAGTCAGGGGAAAAAAAAATCTTAATATGAATTGGTTGTTTAGAAATACTATTGAAAACTTTTCTTTTTCTTTCTGTCTTTGTGAGCAAAAGGCAAAAAAAAAAAAGGAGCAAAAATGTCTTCATTTGTCTGGTTCTTACAGTGCAGACAAGCCGCAGTACAAGAATACCTCTTGCTATCAGTTGTGTGGAAATGCTGTGTCATCTTGGATTCAGTCATCCTTGATTATACTAGTTAGGTGCTGAAAACTCATTGGATTTCAATAGCAACTAATGAAATTAAATTCCTTCACCTCCTCTGATATTGTAGACCTTCAGCTCTAGCAATTACATTATGATCTCAACTGAACCAATAACCTCAGTTTTAATCACCTTTGCTATTTGGAACGAACCGAAAACAGATATATATTTTAAGTCATGGGCCACTCAAACATAGAGTTTGTAGATTTCACTCATTCTTTCAGTCTGAAGGAAAAAAAAAAGTAAAAATAAAGTCAAATAAAGGCCATTTGAGAGGTCCCGTATTTTACATTGGATAAAGCAAGCTGACTTCTTAATGAGAAAGCAGCAGAAAGAACAGACTTTATAAATTCTGAAGTAGGAACCTGCCTACTGTTGCTAAGATTTTAATTGGCAATGACTGGTGCTTTCTACTGATCCCATTACCTGATTAATGGTTATTATTATTATTATTTGTTACTTGCAAAGTGCCTGAGGCGGTGAAGGTACTTCAAAGAGAAAATAAATGACGTGGGCCCTTCCCCAAGGAGCCTACAGTCTTACAATATGAAAGATGACACAATAACTAAGAACAATATAGAGCAGCGGCAACAGAGTGAGAATAATTACATGGTTACTTAGGTTCGTTTTATACACAACTTGATGGTACTGCTGTTTGCTTGATTTGTTTCTTCTTTTTTGAGCAGGAAGGAGGATATGGGTTTAAAGAGAGGAAATATGGAAAATAAAAGCAAGGACTTACACTTCTCTGTATGTGTCTGTGTGCATGTGTGTATGAGTGTGTATAGAGGGTGAGAGTTATAGCAGGACAGAAATGTAGATTAGAAACTACACCAACAGCAACTTCAAAGTGAGAAGGAAAACAGGTGAGATAAGTTGTGAGAATGAAGACTGAAATTAAAAAATGGTGAAGAAATAATGGGATGGAATTTGCTGTCTTCTCAGAATATCTCCAGTGAGTGATCATGTCACATGGCCAAGTGAATTCAACAGAAAGTCAGGATAGAGTCCTGCCTCAGCTCCGGAAAAAGTAGGTTTTGGGATAAGATGCAAAGTTGGCATAATATGCATCAGTGGATTAAGGGTTGATATGACATGCAAATAACAGTTCCTCTTAAGAACAGCAGTGAGGGAGCACCAGAATCCATGACCTTCTACTTAAAATTTTTTCCCCTTTTTGTGAAACTTCAGTGTGCTCTTAGTTACTATAGGACAGGTGGCTCAACCAGCTGGACATTGTAACTACCCCATTGTACTTACTAACTTTCAAGTTAATTTCTTCCATGAGTTTCTTCAGTCAGTTTTGGTTTCTTGCCTCCTGTGGCAATAAATTTCATACTCTATATCTGTATTACAAAGAAAACTTCATTACTTTTTAAACATTGTTTATATGATAAGTTCAATGAATCCATCACAGTGTTTTACATTGAAAAAGTCAGAAACCTTTCCTAATTCTTCTTTTTCACGTTTCTTCACCACATTCTGGGAAATCTCTTCAACTACTGTCTGAAGTATTTTCTCTTTGCCTTGCCCTGCTCTGCCTTCCTTGCCCAGCCCAGCCCAGCCCAGCCCAGCCCAGCCCAGCCCAGCCCGTCATCTCCTTACACGATATAAAGAATCAGCTGTGTTCTCTTCCATAAGGACAGAGGGAGACATTTGAAATGCCTCAGCTTATTCCACATAGCTGCCACTCCACATCTTGTGTCAGATGGCCTTGGATTTCTTAAATGGTACTGCTCTTATGTGTGGGTTAGGAGTGACACTAATAAAGACTTTGGGCTTAATAGCTCTCTAGGATCCATTCACTCTACTGATTAAATCTCCATCGATCTCCATGGCAACTAGGACAACTAGGTTATGTGCAGAATTTTCATATAAACACCTGAATATAGGTGTTCTGAACTTGAACACTACCCTGTGAGGTCCATTTACTGCTTAAATTTAGGTCTCCAAGGTGTGACAGAGAATCCTACATTATATACCTTAATTTTAAATGGCAAATTTCAATAAAATAAATTTCAACCTGCTATACCAGCTCTCACCATTACTAATCATTGCATGTAATTTATGTTTATAATAAATTACAGTATGAAATAAAAAGATATTAAAATGTAAATGGAAAATCCTGCTTATTAAAAAATATGTTCAATATTTACTAGCTAGTTTTTTAACTTAGAGTAAAAACAAAATCAACACAAAACAAGGTATGTGAAATTAGCTTTTCATTATAAAAGACAGGAATCAAGATTTTAATTAGGCATGGGAGTGAATCATAAAGCTTCAGTTCCACTTTCAGATATGAAAGCTCCCAAAATTTCATAACATTGTGGGTTTTTTCTAGTTTGTAGCAGATTTTATATCTTTTTCCCTACTTAAATCCTTTCCTTATGAGGCATTAACATTTGCAGAAGTACTTTTTTCACATTGTCTCTGCAGGCACAGATTTGTCCTAGCTCAAATATTTCACAAAACAATAATTTCCTTAATCAATATCAGAGACTGCAACAGGATTGGATTTCTCGGACTATCAAGCCTATCAAGTGTCTGTTTTGTTAATAGTCACATACTATAATCAATTCCATAAACTGATAGAGTTTCACAGAATCACAGAATCACAGAATGTTAGGGGTTGGAAGGGACCTCGAAAGATCATCTAGTCCAATCCCCCTGCCGGAGCAGGAACATCCAGGTGAGGTTACACAGGAAGGCGTCCAGGCAGGTTTTGAATATCTCCAGAGAAGGAGACTCCACAACCTCCCTGGGCAGCCCGTTCCAGTGTTCCGTCACCCTCACTGAGAAGAAGTTTCTTCTCAAATTTAAGTGGAACCTCTTGTGTTCCAGCTTGAACTCATTACCCCTTGTCTTACTGTTGGTTGTCACCGAGAAGAGCCTGGCTCCATCCTCATGACACTCCCCCTTTATATATTTATAAACATTAATGAGGTCACCCCTCAGTCTCCTCTTCTCCAAGCTAAAGAGCCCCAGCTCCCTCAGCCTTTCCTCATAAGGGAGATGCTCTACTCCCTTAATCATCTTTGTGGCCCTGCGCTGGACTGTCTCCAGCAGTTCCCTGTCCTTCTTGAACTGAGGGGCCCAGAACTGGACACAGTATTCCAGATGAGGTCTCACCAGGGCAGAGTAGAGGGGAAGGAGAACCTCTCTCGACCTACTAACCACCCCGCTTCTAATACACCCCAGGATGCCATTGGCCTTCTTGGCCGCAAGGGCCCAGTGCTGGCTCATGGTCATCCTGCTGTCCACCAGGACCGCCAGGTCCCTTTCCCCTACACTGCTCTCTAATAGGCCATTCCACAATCTATACTGGAACCTGGGGTTGTTCCTGCCCAGACGTAAGACTCTACGTTTTCCCTTGTTATATGAAATATATATGAAATTTTTCCCTGCCCAACTCTCCAGCCTGTCCAGGTCTCGCTGGATGGCAGCACAGCCCTCTGGCATGTCAGCCACTCCTCCCAGCTTGGTGTCATCAGCAAACTTGCTGATAGTGCACTCAGTTCCCTCATCCAAGTCGTTGATGAATATATTGAATAATACTGGTCCCAGAACTGACCCTTGAGGCACTCCACTAGATACAGGCCTCCAACCAGACTCCGCCCCATTGACCACCACTCTCTGGCTTCTTTCCTTCAGCCAGTTTGCAGTCCACCTCACTACCCGATCGTCCAGTCCACACTTCCTCAGTTTAGCCATGAGGATGCTGTGGGAGACGGTGTCAAATGCTTTACTGAAGTCAAGGTAGACCACATCCACCGTTCTGCCATCATCAATCCACCTTGTTATGTCTTTATAAAAGACTATGAGGTTGGTCAAACATGACTTCCCCTTGGTGAAGCCATGTTGACTGCTCCGATGACCCTCTTATCCTTGATATGTCTTAAGATGGCACTAAGGATAAGGTGTCCATCACTTTCCCAGGGATGGAGGTGAGGCTGACCAGTCTATAGTTGCCCGGGTCCTCCTGCTTTCCCTTTTTGAAGTCTGGAGTAACATCTGCTTTCCTCCAGTCCTCAGGCAGCTCTACCACTTCCCAAGACTTGGCAAAGATGGTGGAGAGCGGTCCAGCAACGACTTCAGCCAGCTCCCTCAGCACCCGTGGGTGCCTCCTATCTGGACCCATGGATTTATGGATGTCCAGATTGCTTAATTGCTCCCTAACCCAGTCCTCATCAACCAAGGCAAACTCCTCCATTGTCCTGACTTCCTCTGGGGCCTCAGGGGTACAGGGCTCCACAGGACAGCCTCTGGCAGAGTAGACAGAAACAAAGAAGGCATTCAGTAACTCTGCCTTCTCTGTATCTTCTGTCGCCAGGGCACCCACCCCATTCATCAGTGGGCCTACATTGCCTCTGGTGTTAGTTTTATCTGTTGGCCTTGACCCCTCTTGCCAGGTTTAATTCTAAGGAGGCCTTAGCTTTCCTAGTTGCCTCCCTACATCCTTTAACAACAGCCTTATACTCTTCCCAAGTGGCCAGCCCGTCCTTCCGTGATTTGTAAACTCTCCTCTTCCACTTGAGCTTACGCAGCAGTTCCCTGTTTAACCACAAAGGTCTCCCGGCTCCCTTCCTTGACTTCCTACGTGTAGGGATGCTCTGATCTTGAGCTTGGTAGAAACAGTCCCTGGATGTTAACCAACTATCTTGGGCCCCTTTACCTTCAAGCAGCCTTGCCCACGGGATTTCCCTCAGCAGTTGTTTGAAAAGGCCAAAGTTGGCCCTGCTGAAGTCTGGGGCTGCAATTCTGCTTGCTATTCTGCTCCTGCCACACGAGATCCTGAACTCCACATATTAGAGTTTGTTCTGATCTGACCATTCTTTTAAAAAGTTGTATACTTCTATCTTCTGATAGTTAGAAATGCTCTTCTAATCTCCACCCTAAAAATATACGTCACCAGTTTATGGTTTTACATGCCAGTACTGATTTTTGTCTTAAATAGCTTTTCCTTTTTTTGTAATGTACTTATAAACTGATACTTTATGACATATTTTTCAGTTAAATTTCACTTTCTTATCATGGGCACTCTGTTCAGAGTATTCAAATAACATCTCACATATTTAAGAAGTTCAGTACATTGCTCTGTTTCTACCACCTCATTCAATGCATCCTAAGATTTCATTTGCCATTTTCATTTTCACATCTGATAGTATGTTGTAGTCAACCAAGGTAGTATTATCCTGACTGGAAGAACTTTTTTTTTTTTTTTTTTTAATAACTCATGTAGCAGTTTATTCTTCCTTCACAGAGGCAACCACATCTCAGGGCACAATTCCTCTCCTCCCAAGGCAGATGCTTAAGACTGTTTGCGGTACTCACTTCTGAAAACTGCCTGTTTTCTTTGTTGACTGCTAAAGGAGTTTGGGTTGATCAGCTCTGATATAAACATTTAAAATGTAGCCTTGTAATATTAATTGAGCTAAATTCTCTACTAAGAGATGGGTAGCTTGAGTCTTTTTTCTCGTCTTCTTCATTGCCAAATGAGAATCATAAATTTTATAAGTGAACTCAAATTTTCAGACAGTTTTGAGTTCATGCTCTTAAATTTAATCCGATTTACTTCTCAAAATTATTTCATTAATCCTTGGTTTTCTCAACAACTTCCAACTTAAAGTTGTCAACAGATGTAATTCAGTTAAAATAAAACAAAAAATCCCAAAACGTAAAACCAGCAAATAATAGCTGTCCATCATCTTTTTGTTCTTCAAGAATTCTAAATTTAGTCTCATTCAGTTCTGATAGTTTCTTCTTCATCATTACACATTAACAATAACATTTCAAACAGTTCTTTACGTAACCTATTATTTGAGTACAAATCTTCATTTTCTTCTCGGTTGATAATTTCCATCTCTACTGTTTCTATTTATTGAAGGCCAGATAGAAGAAACCTAATATAATTCTCTTGACTAGAAAATAATTTATCAAGGACAATGTGTTATCTAATTCTGTTGCTTTAACATTTTTCAACAAACTTTAGCAAATCCATGCTGCATTCAATCCCATTATGAGTTTCCTTTTTATTTCAAAGACCATAGAAGAAACATAGTTTTGGTAAGATTCCTAATACTCTATAATGAAACTCAGCAATCTAACAGTAATTTTATAATTATATATATATAAAAAATATATACATATATAACATTATATATATAACTTTTTAAATATATATATATTTAGTTCAATTTTCGAAATAGGTAAGGTTATTCCCTTTGGAGCTTACCACTTTGCCCTTACTTGATATTTTCAGTATCAGTTAGAAATATAAAATCATTATTTTTTTGTACCAAAGAACAAAGCAAATCATATTTCAATCTTTTGCATGTTTTTTCTTGGTGATATTCTCCTATCAGCTTTGATATTTTTCTAACTTTTATTTTATTTTTGACTTTGCATTAGTTCATGGATTTGTCTCTGTCATTACTACATGGTTTATCTTCTACTTTCATGACTATGCACCTGCTGAAAACTTAAACTATACCTTTATCTCTAATCCTTTTAAACTTTACAGCGACTTTCTCTATAGCCTTCCATAATTTCACAACATCTAGACTTCAGAACATACAGCTGCTTCTATGAGCATCACGGTCAACTCTCCTGGCTGACCATTTTTTTCAAAATCTATTGAAATATTTCCCCCTTTTGGTTGTGTATATGTGATTCCTAACAGATTTCAATTTAGTGTCACATGCTCCCACATTTATTCTTCAGGATTTCTCCACATCTTTAATACTATTCATTAATTCCAGCCTTATTTTATTCCCTAAAATAGCTTAATCTTGATCTAAAAATATTACATAGTCAAATGCTCTTCCGACTTTGACCAGCAAACAGTAGCCATAGCTTTTTCCACCAGTCAGCACTTTAATGATGAGTTAAAGTCTGAAGTTCAGGTTCAGATCAGAAGAATCCGCATGTCCTTCACTCTTAGCTGCCACCATGATGGCTGCCAGAGACTCCTTTGATGTGTCAGTTGTTAACTCTCATACTTTCAGACAATTACTTTCACTAAGATTTAAAAATATTTCCTCTAGTCTCCATGATCCTCATCCACTTTTTTTTTGCTTTTGGTAGATTACAAATGACAAAAATAAATGTTTTAGACATTGCAGACCCAGTCTTATATGTATTCGGATTTCTAGAAAAGCTTTTTATTAATTGTATCAAGGTCCTACTTGGCTAGGTGCTGTATTAACACAGTCTCATTTGGTGTCTTCCACCTACCCTGTATTAGGGATCCACAACATATGTAGACACCACTGTAGATGAAGTATGTATATTTAGTCACAGTTCAATAGTCTAGTGCTAGACACCTGATTCTCCTATCTATCTTCACTGTAGACTTCAAGAACTTGTTCCTGAGGAGCACACACTTTGATTAGTATGCATAGTAAGAAACTAGCTCCTAACAAGCACTCCTAAAAGAGGCTGAACATTGTTTTCCTTCATGCACAACCCAGATAAGGCTAATGTCTGTATTATCCTCTGGCTGCTATCACAGTTTTGGGGTCAACACTGAAGAGGGATATCCTTGCACCATTAGACTCTGGAGCTGCTGTTCTCATTCTCAACAGGCCTGTGGTAGACTTCCCATCACTGGAGGTTTTCAAGGTGCAGTTGGACAAGGTAATAGATAAACTCATCTAGTTTCCCTTTTCCACAAAATGTTGGACCAGATGATGTTTCAAACACCCTCCTAATCTGAGCTGTTCTATGATTATATGATTTTAAATCATCATCAGGATATTCTTCAAATAGCGACTCTCAGGCATATAGTATGAATCAGAAAGATTAATTTACCTGAACTTCACCCAGCTAAGACCCAGAAAACCAGACCTATCCAAAAATCTATGTAATAGAGTGATCTTGAAGTGAGACATGCATTGACTTACAGAAATTGACAGGAAAATTGTTTCAGACACCTCTTTCAGGAACTGATTTGTTAAAAAAAGCCACAACCAAACAACTAAACAACCAAACAACAACAACAACAACAACATAAAAATTAAAATAATTAAGAAAAAAACCCAATAACACAAAAACAAAGCTTTCGATTACTTCTTTTAACTGTAGGAGAACATGGGAGAACCAACCATAGTAGTTAAGGTCAACATGCTTGTTATCTGGATTGTGAGGAAGATGATCACAGGCAGAGAGACCTTGACAGAGGATTAACTTCTTACTGAAGAAAACAGTCACCAGGGAAGAGTTGGATGCTAAGGCTAGTTTGGGACAGAACTACAGATCCTGTGTGCATATCCTAGGAGCTTGTCTCCAGATTTGGTCTGCAAAGTGAAACAATCACTGCAGATGGCAAACATTTTCATGGCAACTGCAAGAAATACACCTGGAGATGTCTTCATATGACCTACAGTATCCTGGGAACGTTAACTCACTAGAAGAATATGTGCTAACTCCAAATTCTGGTGATCTGCTGTGTGGACAAGATGATGAACTAACAACAGTATTTGCTAAAGATGTTGATGAATTCCTTAGAAATCCTCAAGGCTAAGGGTTGTCTGATATTAATGAAGAAACATCCCCATACATTGGATGGAGTCAGTAGCCGAGAAACTGACTTTGGTAGTCACATGCACCTCCAGAGATACGCTGAGGAGCGAGTCCAGGACAGGAGATCACAAAGCTGGTACATTGCCAACTATGAGAATCTGAGTTCAGACGCCACTGATAAAACCTCAGAAGTTAGACATGAATGGGAAGTTTAGTTGTGTAGCATCTAGCTATGTCCTTCTGAATCTGTTCCTGTAGTATCTAATATGATTCAATGGTAAGCCCTGAGTGAGTATCAGCAGAAGGGTGGTAAATACAGAGATAAGTGAGAGGAATTGAAGGGCTTACATGCCTAAAAATCTTGGCTGCCCACCTAATGACAAATGAGTTTTATTTTTTTTTTTTCTATATTAGGTGAAAATAAACATCTCAACCGAAGTAAATTGAACAACATTTTGCAAAAGTTGACTCTTCTGACTTTAGATATTTAATATTTCAAAAATTTATCTACTGGAGCTCTTAAGGTTGGTTTTTACATCACATAATTCCATTTGAAAGGATAAAAACATTCAAAAATCACAAGAAAACTGATCAGCAGGGGGAAATACATAATGAGTCTGGCCAAAATTTTTTCTTAATTTTTGAAATATAGCGGTGTTCTGATATGTTTAGTTGTTGGACTAGATTTGAAGTAGTTTAGATGGCTCATCTCATTGTCATTCTGCCATTCTGTCATTCACATGATTATTCATAAAGCTTATAAACGTGCATTTTATTAGTAGTTCACACTTCTGTCTGTTACCACTGATTAAAAGTTAGTTTCCTCAAATCAAAAGACAGTTTGTGAGACATTATTACTGCAAAATTTATCAACCTTTCTCTATCCCACTGAGGCTGGTTTTGTACAATCAGTGACTTCAATATGATCAGTTAAAAAATCCCAACAACACCCTGTGGCATTTTAGTTAATTTCTCTATTAGGAAAATTACTTTTTTTCTAGTCCCTAATGATGGGTTGACATTCAGTTATGACAGTGACTTACCTGTACCAGGAGAATTATTAAAGAATATTTCATAGCAGATGCTTGATATAATTTTGTTGGTGTTTAATTAGTCCAAAGTTAAATGATAAAATGAAGTTTGGATATTTAAGAGTCTTTCTGAATTTCTAAAAATTCTAAATAATCTATAATGTTAATTAAAATATTTTTCCTATGTGTGTGGTTTTACATCTGACAATTTAAGCCTGACAAATTCTAGGTTTGACATCTAAATCCTTCTTTTCTCCGAGAAAATCTTGTAATGCCCATGCTATGTATTGTTTACAAATTACCACTGAATAGCACTTTCATCTGGTGTTCAATACTTCTGCAACATAATGGCTGCATGCTAATAGTGGGCTGTGGTTGCCAACGGCAACAACACTTCTTCAGCACCGAAAAGCAAGTACCATATTGCAGGAGCAGCCAGACAGATCCCAGTATGCCGGATCTCCACCACAAATTTCCCAGCTGCAGCAGCTGAATAAACAACACCTTTTCTTTTGGATGCTGTAGGCAGGCAGGAGGCAAGCAGACCACAACTGAAGCGTCAGGGGCTGAGCTCCTTGGACCCAAGTGGAGGGCTGAGGAGGGGCTGTCAAAACAGCCCATCTCAGAGGTAGCCACCTCAGCACACTGAGCATAGCACCTGAAATCCTGTGGGTGTTGTAAGAAAGAAGGTAATTCCATTAATATTCACGAACAAAGAACAAACAAACAAAAACCTTGTCGAATCACTAGTTATCCAAAGCCTGTATAGTTTCAATTTCTCCTTTGCTAGGAAACCACAGAAGGTTTGAGTTCTGGTTTTGTTCCGCAGTACGAATGCACAATTGGATTTAAACTGTTGAGATTTAATATTGTTTAAAGAAGATGTGAGAAAGGATTTCAGTGTACAGTAGATTTTATGAAATGTTTAACTTCACTGTGTGATACACTGATCAAGTTTTTGTTTTGTTTTGTTTTGTTTTTTCTTTTTATTTTTTTACTATGTTTGCAAGGGAATTAACTCAATTGGGATGCACCCATAAGAGTTGAGGGAACTGACTGACTGCACAGTCACTTTCTCTGAAAGACCATGGTGACTGGGTGAAGTTCCTAAGATTGGAGAAAAGCAATGTAACTCCTTTTTTCATGAAGGGCAAAAAGGAGGATCTGGAGAACCACAAGCCAGTCAGCTCCATCAAAGTCCCTGGGTAAGTGACAGAGTAAATAATCCTGGAAAACTTTTCTAGACACAAAAAGAACACAATGCTGATTGGAAACAGCCAACATTGGTTTACAAAGGGGAAATCATGGCTGAGCAGCCTGATAGACTTTCATGATGAAATGACTAGATTGGTGGATGTGAGTAGAACAGTGGATTTTTTTGTTTGCTTTTATCTTGAGTTTAGTAAGGCTTTTGGCACTGTCTTACCATAGATGGACTGATGAAGTATAGGTCAGATGATGGGGGCAGACTGAAACTGGCTGGACTGCCAAGCTTAAAGTGTGGTGATCAGTGGTGTGCAGTGAAGCTGGAGGTCTATTACTAGTGAAGTACCCCAGGAGTCAATATTTGGTCCAATATTGTCTAACATCTTCATTAATTACCTGGATTCTGGGAAATTCTCAGGAAATTACAAGATAAAATAAGTGGGTGTGCCGCCATTCAGGGGGACTTCTATGAACTGGAGAAATGGGCCAACAATGGGAATCTTGTGGAGTTCAGCAAAGGGAAATCCTAAGTCTGACACCTGGGGAGAAATAACTCATGCATCACTACAGGCTGGGAGCTTAGCAGTTAGAAAGCGACTTTGTAGAAAAGGACTTAGAGGTCCTGGTCTAGAACAAGTTGACCACGGGCCAGCAATTTATTCTTGCAGCTTAGAAGACTGACAGCCTCCATGGTTTCATAAGGAGGAGAGTTGCCAGCAGGTGGAGGGAAGTAGTCCTTACTCAGTATTCACACTCACACTCACATCTGGAGTGCTGTGTCCAGTTCAGGACACTCCAGTACAAGAGAGACAAGGACATACCAAAGGAAGTCCAGCAAAAGGCCAGGAGTATAAAAACAGGATTGGATTTGGAGTGGATTTTTAACTATTGGACTGGATTTTTGACCGTATTTTTTACTTATAAATTTCCAGTTTTGTGAACAACTTTTGTTTGCTTTTTTGAGATATGGGAACATTTCAGTATGGAAAGTGTACTTTGGTGGAGAACACTGTAATATAGTTAGGTATACTACAGTGAAATACAAAGCTTTATGAGTTTTTGGTTTGTTAGGCTTCTACATTTCTTTTTTTTTTGTTTTACTGATTTTATGTTTTGTTTCATTGCTTGTTGATTGAGTTAACACTCATGATTTTGCTTTCAGATAACCACCAATCTGTAAATCAGATAAATTATGATAAATGCAATAAAGTTTAGCCCGGATCCAAGAGGATGCCCATGAAAAATTGCTCTCAATATGAATTTTAGAGCATTTCTGAAAAAGAGATGTAGAAATATGATATGTTGCTGAATGAAATATGAATACCTCTGAGGGAGGAAAGATAGATGGAAACCTGTTAAATAGGTATTAGGTGTTTATATACCTGCCTGCAATTCCATCCTATTATATTTACTATTTTGCCTGTCTGAAATTTCTAGACTAAATTCTAGTACAGTGCCTTTTTGCCTCCTCCCTTTTTCTTAACTAACTCATCCACCCATCAAACTATTGCTGGAATTTGTGAAAATGTGGTCTTTCAAGTAGAAATTAAGTCACCTAGAAAGATGCATTATGTGACATTGTTGCCTACACACACTGTATCACTACAACTGGAAAAAGAAATAAAATTAAAAAAACCTTTTTTTATTGCATTTATATTTGACTCTCACACCATCCTTACAAGTAGCAAAAATGTGAGAAATAAAATAAAAATTAAGTTAAATTATATATATGTATATATGCATATATATATATCCACACTTCTTTCTGTGTTCATAAGAGTTTTGTTCTGATAAAAAAGGGTCCAAATGTTGAAGTGGCCCACCAAGGTGTGGTTATTACGGAAATGTTTCTTGGTCCAAGCCTGGGTAGGTCTATTAACCAGTAAAAGGTAAACAAGGGGTACTCAAGTGGCTTAAGACTATTCCAAAGACCACAATAGGGGTGTACTAAGATTACCTTGATAGAATAGGTATAGAATCATACTTAGAGATATAGTGTATTTTGTGTGTGTTACCCATGAAAAGTCACATTCAAACACCATTACTTCTATATGTTGTGGTGGATAATTCTACATAAGTACAAACATAGAACTTCTGAAACAACTTTGTGTTTCAAAGATTAGATTTTTTTTTTCATAAATTGAAGGTACTGTACCTTTTCCTTTTTACTTTGCATATTTCAAATGCCCATATTTACAAAAGGTATATTAACTGAAGTAATCTAAATTGGTTAATCTTTAGTATTTCTGGAAAAACAAACTTTTATATTTTGAAGCGCAAACCTGAGTCGTATTAATTTTCTAAATTTACAAAGTGATTTCATAAACTATAGTCCCACTTCAACATATTTTATGAAAGACCAAACTTGATACCAGACAGTTTTTTTTCCACGTGGCATTCCAGTATTACGAAAGTAAATTTGTCTGTCTGAGTATGTCAGGATTAATGGAGATCAATGCAGAATGACTCTATATTAATTTTACTAGCTTTTAGAAAGCGCTGGTTAAAACAGAAAATATTTGAAACAGCAGAAGTGTTAAAACCTTGACTGCAGGTCAACTGTAAACCTTGACGGTAAACCTTAGTACAGGGTGCAGCAGAGGTTCTAAAGATAAGACTCCTGTTTATTCAGATGCATAAGTTTGGCACACGAATTAAGTTTTACAGTTTAATTGAACAAAAAAGAAGTATGATCTGCTGTAAAGGAAAAAGAAAAAATCTCTTATAGCAAGATTAAAATCTGGAAAATATTTTTTCTTTTTTTCACAGAAAGGGTTGTAAGGCATTGGAAAAGGCTGCCTGGGCAAATGGTTGAGTAACCATCCATGGATGGTGCTCAAAAGACGTGTAGATTAGGTTCTTAGGGACATGGTTTAGTACCAGTTTTAGGTTAACGACTGGACTCAATGATTCTATGATTCTTTAAATTTAAGTTGAGAACCAGGTTTGGTTAGTTGGTTGATTGGGTTTTTTTGTTTGGTTGGTTGGGGTTTTTTTGTTTGTTTTGTTTGGTTTTTTGTGTTTTGTTATTCTTCTGTGTAGCAAGATACAAAAAAGTAAGTAAAGTTACATCTGTAGACTCACTTTTGAGTATATATTCATTGTATCATGGCAGACATTTAGAAATCTTGTGAACTGTTGTGAACTCTGACTACAGATCAGCTGATCACTCAATAAAGCTGCTGCATAGTCGTCATACTATTTTTATTAAAATAAACTGTTGTGATATTTTTAAAAAATTTTCTCAGGTGCATTTCCATTTTTTTGGCTAATTTCTAATAATAGAAATAGTTCCTTGCTAATAATTCTAACAAAACTACTTATCCACACTACATGCAGAAACACAGGCCACATCCTAAAATCTTCATTTTCCTTCTCACCAGCAACATATGATCTGTGTCCAGAAATTACTACAAAGAAAGTTAACCTTTTCACCTCTCAGGCATATTCCAAGGCATTTTTTCTCATGAAGGAACATGGCCTGTATATACAGAAAAATAATTCTTCTGTAAAATTACCAGGTTTTTAGTGACTTCATGAAATGTCTGCTTCATTGTCATTTCGTAGAACAAGTAAAAATGTCAGTCACTTATTGAATTGGAATTATAAGCATTCCATTTCACTATCTAATTTTTCTGTTTGGTCATTACAAGAAATGTCTTAATATTTCTAGAAGAACATAAAATGACTGATTTTACTGCTATTGTGAAATCTCTTCTACCAGTGTCATGAAACATGAAAAAATCTGGGAAAAAAGTAGTATCACCCGCAATGTCTTGTTCAACTTAATTACTGCCCTTTACACAGGGATCTTGACAACAGATACTCTGTTTCAGAGCACCTTCAAAGATCAGTGGTATCCTAATATAACCTCCATCAATAGCTAAAGTTTCAATTTTCAACTTTTTGAATATTTGATTTTCCTAACTATCTCTATCCTATTCCTTAAGAAAACCAGAACTCATTGTACTATGGATGGAAGCAGAGCATTAATCTCATCTTTTCCTGGGTCATGGAGGAATAAAACACTCTCAAAACTAGAGGCAATTGAAATATATGTGTAAGGTTACAAAGGATATACTTCTACTAGGACGGCAAAAATACATTTTATTAACCCATGTTTGGGTTTTGTTTTGGTTTTTTAATTATTATTTTTGTTTATCTGGTTCATTAAGCATATGAATTTGATTTGGTATAAAAATATATTGTATATAATTTGTATAAATGTTTGGTTTAAAATGTTATTGTACTACCTATCACTGAAATTCAACCATACATTTTCCTGCAGAGCACTTTGCTGTCATTTGCTACCAATATAGGGGAAAAAAAAAAAATAAAAGGCAAATTGAAAAGAAAACACAACTCTTTTCAGGAGAGATCATAGAATCACTGAGATTAGCAAATTGACGTTATAACCTCAAAAGGGAAGCACAATGAATAAAAAAAAATATATTAAACCAATAGATTATTTTTTCTCAGAATGAAAGAGCAACAAAATAAAGAGTATTTTGAGAGGTCGCCCTTAACTGGATTTTTGCTTGAGTGTTTACTTCTAGTACTTTTACATTTCATAAAAATATTTTTTCAAGGATTTTCTTGAGGAATCTAATAGTAAGCTAAAAAAGGAAGAGAAGGACTACTCAGTACAGTCTATAATTAATCTTTAGTGTTCATCTTTTAGATTGCACTCATTATACATCATTGAGTTCGTATGTGTCATCTTGAAAAATCAGGTAGTATAAAGTAGGTACTCAAAAAATGATTGTTATATCATTAATCACTTCATACAGACAGATCATGAATGAATTTAGGCTCATAATTAGAAGAATGCTTTTAACATTGAACTAGTAAGGCTCTGGACCTGCCTTCCAACTAGAGTATAGAGAGCAAGAAACCCAAGAAGATTTTATCATTAATATGAGCACAACAGTTACGTGAGTTTAAAAGGCCACTAACTGCCATAATATAAGGGGAGTGATGTACAATGTACTTAGAAACATTTTCTCAAATGATTTATTAGCATATAAATATCAGGTGTGGAAATGTTTCCTAATTTGATTCCCAATTCAGCTTTGTTCTTCATAAACACCCTTCTAAATATCTAATAAATGACTAGTGTTTGTGTTGGGTTTACACTGTAAGTTTTCAGTAGTGGGGAAGCTGCAGGGGCGGTCTCTGTGAGATGTCAGAAGCTGCCACCTTGTCAGACATATCTAATGTCAGTCAGCTCCAAGACGGACCTGCTGTTGGCCAAATCAGAGCCTGTCAGTGACAGTGGTAACACCTTTGTGATAACATATTTAAGAAGGGGTAAAAACTACTGTACAACAGCAGCTGTGAGAGAGGAGTGAGAATGTGAGAGGAACATCCCTACGGACACCAAGGTCAGTGAAGAAGGAGGGGCAGGAGGTGCTCCAGGCACTGGACCAGAGATTCCCCTGCAGTTTGTGGTGCAGACCATGGTGAGGCTGGCTTTCCCCCTGCAGCCCATGGAGGTTCACAGTAGAGCAGATATCCACCTGCAGCTATGGGATGATCCCACGTCAGAGTAGGTGAATGTGCCCAGAAGGAAGATGTGTCCTCATGGAGAGTCCACACCAGAACAGACTCCTGTTCTATGATTCAGCCTATACAGATAATAAAAGAGGACCAGAGTGAATTCAAGAACTGGCTCCCTGGTCAGTTCTCTCTGTAAGTTCACTACTCACCTCAGGTTTTGGTGGCTCCAGAGATTTCTGTCTAAAACAAATCCACCAAAGAAAATGTGACGTAATCAAGGATGTGAATTTTTCCATGCCGCTTGGTTTAGAAACAAGGTATTGTCTCTCCACCTCTTTTAGTAATGTAGGTATAACCAACAATTATTTATGATATTCGTATGAACTAGGATACTCCTATACTATTTATAATACTCACTTACTAAGAGGTATAAAATTTCTTATCCTGTAGATTAAAAATGAAGTTGTTGATATATCACATGATGCAACTTCTGTATTTCTACTTTGTTATCAATAACAACAAAAAATAATAAAAATATTAAATAGTTAAGAAGTGCCAAAATTAAGGATACTTCCATGGGTTGGAAATGTTGGAAGCTACGCAAGATCTGAGGCAAAGAATTTCCAAATAGTATTTCTATTCCAAAAATTTTTAACAAAAACTGATGGTTAAGACAGTGAATATTGGTTTGATATACCTGCTTTTACATAACAGTTTATGTGTAATGTGAAATTATTCAATTACACAAACTTTTCACAAATGCTTTTTAATTTGTTATTTAATGCCTAACTTCAGATTATGACAAGTACTCTCAAAAAGGCCTGTAGAGAAAAGACCAAAGAAAATAATCTAGATAACAGCACAATTCTGTGCTCTTGGAGCAAATCTGGAAAATATTGTCCATCAAATGTTTGAGGCAATTTGAACCAAATTAAAACATTTTAGTTTTGTTTTTCTATCCAAATAAACCTCAAAAAATATGAGTGCTTAACACTTGTGTCATGTTTGCTTCTTCTCATTTGTTGTTTATGAGCCAACACCTGGTCCGAATACCAGGCAAGCTGAACAGCAGATCAATTGTTTTAGTATGTACTCTCCTGTTCTCTCTTACTCTCTCTTTTTCTTCTCTTCCTTCAATGAGAAGAGATAGAACAACTACTTTGTAAGCCATTTGATTCTCTGTTTGAAAATAAGAAAGTGTAGTTCATTGAGTATCCAGTCAGTTTGATTTAATTTCCTTAGGTTTCTGTTTGAGGACTAGAGCTAGGTATTTAGTAATTGGACCTAAGTCTTGCTGCTGCCAAGTCAAGGCCTGGAAGAGATGTTATTCACATTACTGGACTCAGACTAATGGTTTTATCCATTCTGACATCACTTGTGTTCATTTTTCTCAAGTTCAACTACACTTTGTGCCTATTCACTCTTATTTTATCACTTCAGGCTTGGTGAATTTATTAGATTTTGTGTCACACCTGAAATAGGATGTTTCCATTTCTTCAGAGTTGTGGGAAAGAGATTTTCCAGTTCTCTATATTTGAGTGAGCTCCTCTTTCCATTTATCTTGACAGCTGGAATTCTGTAAACATTTCCTCATTTTATTTCTTTTCTTTGGTCTGTTTATCATAATCCTTAGCAGAGAATGAAGCAAATTACAGGTTAAATTTAATCTCATTCCAGTTTTCACAAGAGATTAGATCCACTTCTGCTTTCCTTCCTGAATTTTTATTTTATGGCTGAAGAAAATTAACTGTTTCTTTTATTTTAATTAGCAATATTTAATACTGGGATTTGGTCCTTACTCACTTCATTCCTCTAGTTTTTGATCTGACTTCAACTTCATGAAATCTAGCTTCCTAAGCAAGTGACAGTATTTTCTGTCTTTAACTACCTATTTGCTAATTTAACTTTCTAAAAGTCTTTGCATCTCTTGGATGATTCATTATAAATTTCAAAAACATCATAAAAGCTATGAAATTGCCACAAGGTTCAAGAAAGAGACAACTACATAGAAGAGGAAAAAAATTATTTATGTCCTCACATCAGGTAAATAAACCCACAATTCATTCGAGTTCTAACTATCTACAAAGGAATAC
Source organism: Caloenas nicobarica (assembly GCF_036013445.1). Lineage (NCBI taxonomy): Eukaryota > Metazoa > Chordata > Aves > Columbiformes > Columbidae > Caloenas > Caloenas nicobarica. Next base: position 181,000,030 of record NC_088245.1, read on the forward strand.
ATATGGATAATTGCTTTTAAGTCAAAAACACAAAACAGAACTTCCTTACTGGTACTCCTGCAGCTGTCTTCTACTCTCCAACCTCAAGTTTGAAGTGTTTATTCAGAAAACTGTTGTGAAGTCTTTCCTTTTAAATACTTTCTTTGTCATGGTTAAAAAATACCAAATATTTTTTGACACCTTTTAGCTAAATACATTCCAAGCTTTTTCTATTAATCCTTACATTGTTTTTAGTCTTGTTGGCTTCACAAGTTACTTCCTTTGCTTTCCAAAGTGTTCCCTTTGTCAACTGGATATTTGTTTATTCCTCAAATTAATTAAAACTGGTGAACCTTGATTACTGGCACCTATTTGTTTTATGCACCACACTATGCTTTCATACCTTTGACAAACCAAGACTGAAATAATACAATTTCTTATTGGTTAAGAGAGTATTTGGTGGAGAGCCAGTATAGCTATCACATCCAAGACATAAGCTGTAACATCTGGCTTCTTCCATTTTTAATAATTTCTTCTCAGAATTTAGTAATCACAGAATCACAGAATGTTAGAGATTGGAAGGGACCTTGAAAGATCATCTAGTCCAATCCTCTCGCTGGAGCAGGAACACCTACATGATGTTACACAGGAATGTGTTCAGGCAGGTTTTGAATGTCTCCAGAGAAGGGAGACTCCACAACCTCCCTGGGCAGCCTGTTCCAGTGTTCTGTTACCCTCACTGAGAAGAAGTTTCTTCCCATGTTTCAGTGGAACCTCTTGTGTTCCAGTTTGAACCCATTACCCCTTATCTTACCATTGGTTGTCACAGAGAAGAGCCTGGCTCCATCCTCATGACACTCACTCTTTACATGTTTATAAACATTAATGAGGTCACCCCTTCAGTCTTCTCTTCTTCAGGCTAAAGATGCCCAGCTCCCTCAACCTTTCCTCTTAAGGGAGATGCTCCATTCCTTTAAACATCTTTGTGGCTCTGTGATGGACTCTCTCAAGCAATTAGTTTACCCTTTTAAAAGATACAGTTCTTAAAATTATTCATTAAAAAAAAAATACATTTTTCAACTTAATGAAATGCATGGTTGATGTAATAAATAGAGTGTGAATTCTACCTATATGTAACCTATTTTGCATACACAAAATGTGCATATAAGAACTGTACAAGTGAAATACAGTTGTGAATGTTGTAACAAGAAGAGGCTATTTAACTTATTCCAGTTTGATCAGAAATAGATACTTCTTACTGTGCTATAAATATTGATATTTTATACATATATTTGTATTCTGCCATTATTTGGAATAGATCTTGCATGATTAATTTTTCATTTATCTTATGAAACAAATTTTACACCCAAGGTTTAATAAATGTTTGTCTTTTGTATTATGATGTTCGGCACATTCTAACCATTCTAAATTTTTAGGATTCGATATGTACTGAAATGGAACTCCAGCCCAACCCATCCGCCTCCTTACTAATACCTGCCAATAATTGCTAGTGACAATGTATATCTCTGAATAATTTGCCTTTCCAAGACTATTGAGCTTTTGTCCTTGATATTCATTTGCTTTGTCTCATCTTTTGCTTTCAACACATCACACGTTGGAATCAAACACCACCACACTCCAAAAAAGGCAGCCAGTTATGATCTGTTTTAGTAAGTTTTTCTACTAAAATGGGTTAGTAAGCCTTCACAAAGTCATCTGCAGAACAGCAATGCCACAATTTCTCAAAAGAAGTGACTATCCAGAGTTTCACAATTCCTTTATAAGCACATATAATCAGAGAATCAGAAAATAATTTCAGTTGGAAGATATCCTCAGGATCATTGAGTTGTTGGAAGGGTTCATTGCAATGTCCTCAGAAGGAAGTAGTTGTCATAAAGCAAACAAAGCATATAGATGTTTGCAGCTTGTTTGCAGTCATACCTGGTTCGTGCATATACAGTGGTTCAGACTACAGATCATTGACATGCAAAAAATATTTAGCTTCTATACTTTTTAGACTGCCATTTTAAGTGGTCTGCGACTGTTTCTTTCTCAGAAAGTAAAGACGGATTTTTATTTAGAGGTTTTGTGTTAGTAAAGATCTTGAGGAATGTATCAAAACTTTCTATTTAGAAAAGCATGTGTGTCAAATATCATCACTTTAATAAGATATTTAACAATTATCTTCACATTTATTTTTAGAACAAAACCTACAAATTTGCTGCAAACAGCACTTAGGTAAATATTTCAAAAATTATGTTGTTTTTAGGCAAGAGTGTGTTAGAAGCAGATGAGTAAGCCAGCCACAAAACCATCTTTGAAGAGCTGTGATCATGAATATATTAATAATAGGCTGAGGATAATAAAATTAACATAAGGTTGAATTTAAGATTCCTTTTAAAGAATATGGGACTGTTCAAAAGGTAATTGAGTGCTTAGCTGCACTTGTGTTGCACATCAGGGTTAGCTTTGATCTGAAAACAAGAGTCTTTCCCAAAGGAAGGTTTTAGAATTTGTCAAGAGAGAGAAAAAAATCTATTTTTTTAAAAAATTCAGAAATTATGGCCTGTAAATTTTAGTTCATATGCCCCAGACTGCCTTTTCTCATATAGTTTGAACTACCTCTCTTAGCAAACATCAGTGTCATTTCTTTGTGACTGTAACAATGTTTCACAGGATATTTGGATATCTGTGCAAGATAAAAATCAGTTTGGTTGAGGAGCCTAGTTTATGGAACAGACTAGGCGTATGATATTCAGTTATGTTTTTCCAAGTAACAGTATTTTCCCTTTTAGATGTTTTTTTCTTCTATATAAACAGGAATTATCCTAAAGAATATAGCTATTTTAAACAAAAATATTCTCTTGTAAATAATTCTTTCTAGGATCCAAAATTATTTAGGCAGAAAATTTTCAACTAGATCTAATCATTACCTCAGGGTCAGGGTGTATTACAGAAAAATTGAAAGAGGAGTATTTGTGAAATTAAATTACTTTTTTTTTTTGGTAAGAAATGCACTCCTTTCTTGTAGACTTCAGATGTTTATTAAAGTGCACAGGTCTCTCTTCTAGGTACTTAAATGAATGTAAATTCTGTAACTTTTTTTCAGAAGCTGCATAAGCTTAGTAGCTTGTATACCTGCCAGAGCAGGGTTTTATGCAAAAAAAACCAGCAAATTTACCTATTTGCAAATGTATATTAGGTCTTGTATTGCACATTATAACTAAAACTAGCAAGAATTATTTCCCACATAAAAAATTTAAATTTATGAGGAAACAAACAACTCACATCCAAAATAATTTTGGTTCTGAAGTACAATTGCTCTGCTTCATAGAAATGATATTTCATACAGATTTATCTTTAAACAACAACAACAAAGAAAATGAACCAAGTAAACAAAATGTCAACAATATTATATCTGACAAAAATTAAGAAAAAAAACCACATGTAACCTCTCATTTTGGTTTCCTGCCCTCTTTATCTTTTTTGATTCTTTTTCTCTGCCAATTTTGGCTCACACTTTCTACGCGCACATGAAGGCTTTGACACACACAAAAAGTTTGTGCTCTTCCTCTCCCGAATGGCTCCAGATTCCCTTTTTAACTTCAGGGTTAAATAATTGATTATCCTTAGCTCATCAATAGGGTAAGATATAAAAAAGTTTTTGTCTTGAGAGTAGGATGGCATTCAGCCCAAGCTACATGACTCAGGACTATTACCCTGAGTTGTGTGTGGCAATTTACAGGCCAGACGACTTGGTTTGTTTCAATTTAGTGAGAAGAGGAAGAAAGAGAGAAAAAAGAAATGAAGTTGTCTACCCCCACACTTTTAAAAAATACACAATTGTGAGAGGACATATGTAAGCTTTTTGCCTTTTTGCCATTAATATTAATCTGGAGGGAATTATTGTTGACTAAATCTGATGTTCATTTAGATTTCAATGTAGATAAATTCCAAGTTAGGACAGTCATAGTATTCCTTAAGGAAAGGTGACATAGTGGTTGTGCTGCTGCTGCTACACTTGACACCTGTGAACCTGCATCTGGAGAATTGTCTTCAGTACAAGAAAGGCACCAGTGGACTGGAATGAGACCTGTGGAGAGTGACCAGGATGGTTAATGGGCTGAAGCAGACCACACACAGGGAAAGGCAGAGAGAACTCAGTTTGCTTAGCATAGAGATCAGAAAGCTGAGGGGAAAATTTTATTTCTGTCTTCAGCCTTCTGGATGTGGCAGTTTCAGAGAAGAGAAAGAAATTATCTTCCCAAAGGTGCATGGTAAAAGGACTAGATGCGACAATCACAAGTTGCAGCAAAGACAACTCCAACTAAATATAAGGGAAAAAATATTTCCCAGTGAGAGTGACAAAACATGGGAATGAGCTGCCCAGAGTCTGTCCAATCTCTGAACTTAGATTTCTTTAAAACACGCTTTGACAAGGCCATGAGCAACATGACCTATCTATATGGTTAGTTCTGCTTTGAGCAAGTGATTGGATTACATCACTTCTAAAGGTTGCTCCCAACCAAAATTATTCTGTGATTTACTAGACAGAAACAATTCATACTGAAAATTACAAACTGCCTGTCTAATTTATCCTTTAGTCATGGAGCTAATTGACCAGTCAAGTACAGGTGGTTTCAAAAAGAGGTATATGCATCTCCAAAGGAATGAAATTATTAATTCATACTTTGCAGGACAAATTAATTTAATTAGGATATTGATGTTAAAGAAGTGATGGGATGAGAAGATGGGTGTGTAGGGGGAGAAGTAAATAAGTTTAAGGAGAGACGATGGATTATCCTGTAAAAAAATTAAAAGTATGTTAGCTCTAAATGTAATAAGTAGTAGCTAAAATAGATCTCTTTTTAGTGCAAGCTAAGGCACAGAATACTGAAAAAAGAAAGAATTCTGGAAAAACATCTGGAAGAAAAGTGTGACTTATGTAAGTCTTCTGGCTGCAGGAAGTGAATTTTTCAGATTAAATTAAATACAGTATAAATAGATCAAGAACATTTTTTTTCTTGTTCTTTTTTTTTTTAATGAAGAAAAAATGTAGCTGTTTTTTCAGTTTTGGATGCCATAAATTGATATTTTTATTTGCTTTTTTACATTTTTGTCTGCCTAAAGATGAAAATTTATTCAAAAGAACAAGTTAACTGCATGTCTTTACCTCAAGAATACCCCAAACCAAGCATTAGAGTGTTACAACATCTTAAAAAGTGTCGAAAAGCTCCAACATATTATTTAAAGTCTCTAAAAGATAACAGGTTACAACTTCCAGTTACAAGGGCTGACTTCAGAGCTAGTATCATACTGGACAATAGAGAGAGAATCTTCCAGTGACTGGTGACTGACAAGGAAAGCTATCTAACATATCTCAAGGAAGAAAAGACCTGAAATTTGAGACCTTTCAGACACCTGAGATGTGAAAAACCTGATGAAATTTATGAAGAGATTTTTATACACCAGATACTGTATGCACAGGCTTGGGCAGATAAGTTCCTCACCTGTGTACTATTTTTCATCTATCTGCTCCTTTGCCAAATTAATTTCAAAGCAAACAACTGGAAATATGCATAGACACAATCTGTGGTTTCTTTACAGTTCAAATGAGTAATGCTGGGCTATGAAGCTTAAAATACTGCTAAAAGCTATGGCAAAAATGAAGAATGTAGAACTTACAGTATGTACTCAGATGTGATGCTCATTTTAGACATGAGTTGATTTTGGCAGATAAAAGGTTTGTGTCAAAATTTAATTTGGAAACCATAAGAATTCTTAATAAGTATATGACATTTCCAAAGGCGCTCAGAATATTTGAAGCTTTGTTTGTATGTTGTTCTTCTAGAAGCAAATAACCTGATCTTCATATTTTTAATATATTTTCATTGTTGTCTTCTACATTTTATGATACATTTGGTTGGTTTGTTTGTTTATTTGTTTGTTTTTCCTAAAGAGCACTGTTGGTAACTTCTGTGTTAGGTTCAGTTTCAATAGAAAACCAGGATAATACATAGAGATTGGTCATCCACTCAGGATAAAGTATGTAGTGCTTCACCAAACAACATAGCATAGAGTTACAGAACTACTTTATATTTTGTCTACTTGACTGCAAAGATCTTCATATATATGCTCATATATGCATACAACCACACAAAGATATGTGTATGAAAATAAGTGTATACTTGTATTTGTATATTTGCTTTAGCTTGTTGGTGTTTTGTTCCACTTTTATTATTTTCTGCTTTGTGTGGGAAAAGAACATACTGCCAGTTGCTGGATGGCCTTGTGTGAGATTCTTAGGTATCAGTTGGAGGTCTGTGCTGCTGAACTGACATTTGATGCTATGTACTACAGGTCCTTTATGAAGCTATAAACAAACAGCAGTGGGTGAGAATGCAGTTTTTGTACCTGTTTTATTGTTGGTACTTCATAGAATTACTGTATTTACAGACAGCTGTGTTGGTTACACCATACGTTTGGCAATTATTAGTAAAGAACAGTTATAATGCATACAGAGGAAAACCTGAAAATCTGAAAAGTTAGTTTTATTGTTTCAAATTAAACAAGATAGAAAATATCCAGCTGAATTATTTTAAAATGTCAAGACTGTGACTAACAGAAGACAACTCTCCACTTATTAGTACGTTGCAATACATTTAAAATAAATGTTCCAGTGATAAATTCCTAAGAAATCTGTAAAGCTCATTACTAGTTAGACAAGGCAATCTGTTAATAACGATAAAAAAATGAAGAAGTGTTAAGAATTCTTTCTTTGCATATGATAAAAATTTAAATGTATATATATATCTCACATGTAGATAATGAAGCATTTCCTGTTCCAAGGGAACCATTAAAAAGCATCTTTGGATAAACAACATTAAGTCAGCAAACACCAATAATTTTCACCTTATTCTCAATTCAGAAGTGGGCTGAGGAGATCATAAGGTATTAATTTTAATATTTGGATATGAGAGAAATTCTAGTAGAATGTTAGTGCTGTTCCAGTGTTTAGAAAGAATAAATGGAATGATCAGTAAAGGTAGCTGGTTAGCATGACAAAAATTTTAAGCATATAATAGAAAAAGTAATCTGAGATGATGTTCATATTTATATTTGTACTAGAGTTTAGAAATAATGAATCTGACAGTCAATGTGCTTTTATGGGAAAATACAATTGCTCTCATTCAAATATTAATATGTTTATGAGGAATTTATCATGCTACTGTGTGATAAAAATGTCATACACTGTATGATAAAAAGCATTAAGTATACCTTATACATGCTAAATAGACTTTAAGTTAGTTAAGTCCTGGATATGCTCAAGTTTACCTTTGTATACTTCAATTGAGCATTTTCAATAAACTAAAACGGTGATTCATCTGAAGTTCTGACTTGGTCCTAGAGGTTCCTTCCTCTCTCCTTGAGCTACAGAGGAACCTGGATGATACAGACTACATTTATGTTAGTGAGCAACAAAGTCCAATGTGAGTGCATTTGTGAAAGTGTCAGTGCTGAGCACTTCCTAACTATGCTGTATATGCTTTGGGGGAAAAGATGACTTTCCTCCATGGTTAGACAATGCTGGATAGGAAGCACTTTTAGTTGAGGAGAACAAGACATGACAGTGACTACTGGTTGGAAGTTAAAGACAGACAACTTCACAGGAGACAAAAGAAAATTTTTAAGTAATTAACACTGAGAGAAAATCAGAAACAGAAGTGATATGTCTCTGGATCTTGAAGACTTCAAATAAAGACCTGAAACTTTGTGAGGTAAGAACACTTCAATACACCAAAGTATGGGTTAAAAACAATTGTGTCTAGGTAAAATGTAACCATCAATGTCACATACAGAAAAACATGCAGGATGGTAAAAAATACTTCTTGATCTGAAGGTCCACGAAGAGGTGAAAAACAAGATCTTATTTTTTTTTTTTAGTTCCTGAACAAAACAGTAGTTTGGAAATCTTGTAGAAATTTCAGTTGAGATTTATAACCAGATGCAAGAGGTGGCAAAGTGAGTAAAAGAAGTAAGGGCAGCAAACCAAGATAAGCTCCTTTTATGTATGATGTGGTTATAGCAGCTCACCACTTGCATGGCAATGTTAGATTGAAATTGTCTTTCTCAGACAATAAACTTTACATCTGTTACAGTAACAATAGTAAAAAATGTACCACTGTTATATAGATTTCCAAATACTTGTCACCGTCCACTGAAAATAGATGAATTAGTATGATTATGTACTAGTTTGCTCCTCCAGGGGAGGCTGGAAGAGTAAAAAATAATCTTTTCTGAAGAACAGTATCATTTTTTGAAAGACAACTTAATATTCAAGGGTCTTGACACTCAACTAACTAAAAAAAAATTGTTATAAAAGATGAAGCTTGAAAATCCACTAATCCTTAATTAGTATTAATCTCTTAACTACTTTAAAATAGAGGTGGTTTATATTCATGGGGAAATCCTGCATAAGAAATTATGTCCTGATCATGTGCTGCTCAACATTAAAGTACCACTGGAATTAGTTTCAATTAAGATAATTAATCTGAAATTGGCTAGTGAGCATTCTGACATAGTAGAAATTTGATTGATAATATTCTAAGCAGTTCACATTGGGTTTCTTTTTATGTGCAAACATTGAAGATAGACTATGTTTCCATTCATATTTAATATGGATGGTTACTTTGATCAGTTGGGAAACTTTTTCCCAAAATTTTATGTGAGCATGAAAAGATGCATTATGCTTTTTTTTCCTATTTATAAAATTAAGGCCCATATTTCTTTTATTTTTTCCACTGAGAAAGTAAAAATCTTCAATCTGCCTCAGTATATCCCATTTCTATGCACATCAGAGTAATTGTCAAAGATCTGAGAATCTACATCATTCCATCAAAATGACACAAATTCTTCTTCACCTGCATATATTTATAAAAGTGCGTGGCCAGTAGTAAAGAAAGGACAAATAAATAGCAGATGTCTAGCTGTGCACCAGGATCAATAAATTATGCAAATGGACCATGCCACAGTTTAAACTCTCCAAAGTTTTTCTTGTAAAACAAGAAGCATCAAAGATAATGTCAGAGAGGCATCTTTGTGTGACTTTGAATCTGTTAAGTTCCCAATAACAGGATTCGTCATGGAAGCTGGAAGAGATACAACATTTATAACTGAAATCTTAAAATATATATGAATATAAATTTAAATATAAAAAGAAATAGGTATAGAGAAGAAGTGTGTGTATGTGTGTGTGTATATATATATGATATCTCATTGATGTTACAATTATAATCGATAACATTAAGTCATTATTATGTTTATAGTATGTGCTTATGGCATTCCTGGCTAGTTTTTACCTGGTTAGTTTCTTTACCACTCCTGACTAGTTTCTTTACCAAGTCTGCGTATCTTTTTCTTTATTTCCGTGTTCCTGAATCAGTAACTGTAAACTCCATGGCAGACTGGAAACGGATGGTTTGGAGCTAATGAGTAGCTTTTGTGGGTATTTGGACTGTAGAAGGAAGAGGCTAAAGATTAACAAATATTTTAGGTATCTCATACAACTGGACTCAATATCTTATTTCTGTCAGTTTGTGCTTATGAAGTATGCTAGAAAAGCATGACACATTACTGCAGCTTGGTCGCACAGAGGAAAAGTTAGAAAAGAGTTACATAAAGAAACAGAGCCAAATAGCACCATGATTGTCTAGATTCTTCCAAAATGTTGTGACACTGTTTTGTCAGAGATTTCAACCTTAATCTTCTGAAGCAAAGATTTTACACAGTAAATATTCTCAGCTTCCGTGTATTCCTGTGTCTCAGTCTCTGACAAACTAATGAGAAAAAAAAAAAATCCATGTTATTATTTGTGCAATTAAATTCAGTTGAGCCATGCACTTTCCTAGCAGTTTAAACCTTTATGTATGCTCCTAATATAGGACTACTAATGATAACTAATTGAACACCCCAGTAAGCCTATGACTTCCATTTAATGTGATAACCAGGAAACATGACCTCCATGTATCTCACTCAACATCTTGGGAACCACAACATTTGCATTGGTTTGTACTCTGTTTTTTCCTGATTAATTTGATTCCCTTTAGCTGTTAAAACTAGATAATTTGATCTGGAAATGATGTGACACTTCCATTAAGATCTGAACGTTACTCACATACTGTACGATAGAATATAAAAAACAGACCTGTCTTGCACAGGTTTGCAATACGCAATGACAGTGGAGAAATGAAACAGGAAATAAACTTGCTGTAATGTAATGAGCATGTAATAAACATAAAACAGCAACGTTGTAAAAGTATTAATAACTGTTTATTAAATATGAATGTTCACGATTTCTATCAGACAAGTCTGTTTCATTTGTGTCACTGTGTCACTGTATCACAGTGTACTTTGGTGACAATGAAGGCACAACAATGAAGACAATTTATTTTACTTCATTATCTAAACTACTGTGCTTTAATGCCCCTGCTGTTCGAGCTTTCCTATCTCAAGGATACCATTATGCACCTGCTTTTTTTCTGTATTTTTTTGAAAGCTGTTATTGAGTTTGCATAGTTGCAAACCACTAGCAGTACTCAAATCTTTTCTTAATTTGCCCCACATATATCTGTCTCAACACTTATATTTATGTATAATATAAGGACAAAGTAGATATGTTCTCTACAGATACACACTTACCTCTATTATTATATTTATTTATGAAGCAACAACCATAATGTATTTGGATTCGAAGAATGAAACATGAAGCTTCATATAAATTTATAAAATAGCCACATAGAAAAAATCATAATATTTCTGAGTATATAAGGATAGACATACATCAAAGGAAAAGAAATGAACGGCAGAATGCAATAAAATGAAAAAATATGGAAGTTTTATTCTGTTTATTCTGGGTCTTTTAGATTCTTTTATACTGTTTTTTTTTTCCCATCTACGTCACCCTCCTCTTCCCTGTTAAATGCTGACATATCATTTACAGCAACTATTTGCATTAGCCTAGAACAAGGGACTGTTTAAACAGTCCTAAAATAACATTTGGCCCTTTGAAGGCAACCACGAGGTTGATGTGGCCCCCGGTGAAGATGGGTTTGACACTCCCACCTTAGAATGACTCTACTCAGCAGCTGTCAGGCTGCACCTGGCGTATTGTGTCCAGTTCTGGTCCCCACAATTCAAGAAAGATGCAGAAGGACTGGAGAAGGTCCAAAGGAAGGCCACAATGGTTATTGAAGGGCTGGAGAACCCAGCCTTTGAGAAAAGACTGAAAGAATCAGGTCTCTTCTCCTTGAAGGCTCAGGGGGACCTCATCACAGCATTCCAGTACTTAAAAGCTGCAAAGAGGACGGAAGCTCTCTTTTCTTGAGCAGATAGAGAAGACAGGGCAAAGAGTGCAAGGGGCACTGGGAGAGGCTCCATCTCTGCATAAGAAAGAAATTTTTTACAGTGAGTACAATCATTCATTAGAACAATCTCCGCAGGGACGTGGTAGGGTTTTCATTGTAGGAAGTTTTCAAGATGTGGTTGGACAAGGCGCTTCCAACCTGGGCTATTCTGTGATTCTATAAAATGAACAACCTGCCTCATCATTTTTCAGCTTTCTTTGTAGTGACATTCATGAAACAAATGCTTATGTTTTGTTCTATTTGTTGCTGCTTACTTTTTTCGCAGGCAATTGTTCCCTAGGGATACAACAGGATCAGACAAAATAAAGTCTATTTTTAACTTGATAAATTAAGTATCATAGGAAGACTTAGACAGAACATTTTTATTTTTCATCCCTTACAAATTTTGGACTTCTTGATGAAAAAAAAATCACCAAAAATGTTTTGGGTGATGCTACCATAAATGCCTCTGTGTTGTCATATATTATTTAGGCATCATAGTACTGCTGTTTCATTATTCTTTTACCTCCAGACACTGTTGTAGGCTATTGCCTATGATACGTTACAAGCTCTTTTTCTTTTATTCTTTTTCTTTTCCTTTTTCTTCCCCCTTTCCTTTTTCTTTTCCTTTCTCTTTCTGTTTCTTTTTTCTTTCCATTTTTTTTTTAAAGGATATTCTTTGGCTACAATGGATCATAACACTGGGTATCTTGACAAGTATCCATTAGATAGAATGGAAATGGAGACATGACTATTTCACTCAGAAAGTGAAAGACAACAGCTTATCGTTATGATACCTGTGTTCATCTGAAATAATTAAATTATAACTGTAGATAACATACTTTTATTCTGGCCAAAAATCGTAATTTTCTAGAGAAAGTAGAAAGTTGTTCTAATAAAGCACTACTTATGGCTGATAAGTAATTAAAACAGAACATTTTAGCAACCTTACTTGTGGTTAGAGCCTCTCATAGCAATGGTCGTCTTAGAGAGAGGCTGGTTAAATTGCAAGTCACAAGTACACCTAACAATTAAGCATTTTAAATTAGGACTAGATTTTGTGCTTGTAGGCAGAGGTTTGTATAAGATAATTGCATGGTCTCATGCTGTTTAATAGGATTACATCATGCGCAATACTTCAAGAAAATGCAGATCTCCAGACAAATCTCCCAAAGAATACACTGGGTGGCTTTGTGTAAGAGTAACTGTTGAGAGAGGGACTACAGTGAACACCTAATATCGGAAAGGTTTGATCAGAGAGAAAGCCAGGGAGAGAGGGGGTGAGGATGACTGAAGAAAGTTTTGAGGAAATAAGGTGCAGAGATCTGCACACAGAAAGAGGAATGACAAGAGTTTCTACACATGAAGACTATGGTTCAGATTTATTTCTGGAAACATTTCTATTAAGGTACTGTTAACCAAGGGAAGGAGAGTGGAAGGGAAATTACTGAAATAAAAGATAGTTTGGAGAATAAATATTATAGAACTGACAATAAAATGGAGAGAGGAAATGCTCAAAAAGTAAAAGGTTCAAAAACCCTAAAGTTCAAGAAGTAAAGATAAGAACGAGAATGGGATAGATACTTCAGGTAGAGAAGGAATGAGGTGACCAAACCAGTGTGCAGTGGTCAATGCTAGAAAGAGGAACAGAAAACTTTCCTCCTAAGCAGTTTATCTGACCAGCAGGAACATGGTGGAGAGCATCAACAGACAGAAACTTGATTCTTTTTTTTTTTTTTTTTTGTATTTTCAAGGAGAACAATATGCACTGGCATTTTCTGCTGTTTCTAAGCATTTATCACAAGAAACACAGCCACTTAACCTAACCTGCCCATGTTACTTAGAATGATACGATTTCCTTACTTTTAACTTAGAAATATTGGTTCAAAAAAAGGCTTTTCTGCTTGTATGATTGATGTGTGGCTACACATTATACCCGTATAAATGATACATGAGCATTCAGCGCCTGAGTAGTGGATCTATCTCAACCAATGTAGCAGGTCTGGCAGTCTTCTGTATGAGTATACAGCTTTCAGTGTGCTGATAAAATGCAGAAGTAGACATGTCAATGCAAGATAAGTGGAATTGTTTTAAATGAGAAAACATGCAAAACTTAACTCACAAAAGTAATCATTCAGTAAAAACTCAAAGGCCTGAAATGTTTGATCATTCTTGCAGAACTGATAATGATCATGCACTTTTCATAGGGAGGAATTCAGGATGATCTTAATCCCTTAAAAAAATCAAACTTACAAAATACTAGAGAACCTGCCATGCAGTTTGATTTAAAAATATCTACACTCCATTGAAATTTCAATTTTACCCATAGCTTTTTATTTCTGGAAGAAAAGTTGGAGGTGGTTGTCAAAGAAATTGGGTTCGTCTGAGATTACTAATTTCTAGGTCTTTTTTTACTAGTTAATGAGTTAATTGTTTAGGTATCCTAAAGATCTGGGAGGTTTTAATCTTTCTTCTTAACTTTTTCAACTTTGTAAAATTTAAATTCTGGACCAATTGCCTAGAGACCTTATTGGAAATCAATTTAATTTTGTGGGAAAAGGTAGGAATATCTTCCTTGTGTTTTCAAATATTATAGAGAACTCTCAGAGGAAATTCCCAAACATTTAAATATACAAGTACGACAGGTGGGTTCTCCTTCAACAGAACTAGTTAAGTCAATAGGTACATGTTTCCCATATGATAGTTGGGAATAGAAAAAGAAAAATTACCACTGTAACTGATCTTAAGAGGAGTAGAAACTAACCTTATGATTCCCAGAAATGAATGTGTTCAGAGATAAAGAGTGACTATCACATTTAGGGATGACAAACATAATTTTGTTCTCATCTACTGTACTCAAAGTGATCTGATTATTCTAAATCTTCTGATGCTGATACTTCCTTGTCTTCCAAATCACAAGTTTCACTCCAATGCTAATAAAAACAAAGAAAAAAATCCATGTAGGCACATGAAATATTCACTGCTCCTACATCCTGGTATTTGGACCCCAGTCAGCTCTGCCCATGCCTATAGACACTTTGAAACTGATGCGCCTTGTCTAGCATCTGGACTTCAAAGTGAAACTGGTGTCATAAAAACCCTCACTGCTTTAGATCAGGTAAACTTTTAAACTCTGCTCTGAATGTAAAAAAACAAAAAAAAAGGCTTATTTTTGAACTTGGCTTCCTCTTTGAAGTTTGGCTTCAATCCAATTTTAAAGAATCTGTTAGCAAAGTCAGCAAGGTTTGAGCTGGAGGCTTGATTTCTGCAAGTTATTCTGTCCTCAGCTCAACCCATAGAGATTTGCTTGGATGCAGCCCCCAGACAGATGTCATCACTGCTATCCTCCCCTTCAGGAGCAAACTTGGGGAATCTGCTGCATAAAATGGGGAGAAAAATGAAATAACAGCCCTAAAACTGATGACTTTGTAGTAGAGACTTTTGGCATTCTTTTGGTTTCCCACATAGCTCTCCTTCATCCATGTTAAAAGAGAGGGGTAAATAAAAATAAAAATTAAAAAAAAAAAAAGAAAAAAAAAAGAAATTATCTTTGAAACCTGAACAGAGGTCTCAGCTTTGAGATAGCTTAGTAACAAGCACTTTGTGATAGCTCTTTGCTCTCTGCGCTACCTCCCACTGCTGAGTGATTCCCAGCTCCTGGAGCTCTAGCCTGAGCACACGAGGAAATTCACTGAAAAAGCTACAGCTGAAGCCTATGATGTGAGGTTGTAAAGCTCTTACTACTGCACCTATGAAAAAAAGCTATGGTACAGGATGCCTGTACTGTAAATATTTCAGACTTTTTTGTCACAGAAGGAAAGTAAAACTACATCGTTTTTTGTTGTTGTTAACATAGTAAGGTTTACACATAAGTTTAAGAAATAGCAGAATGTTTTATTTTACACTGGTTCGGCTTCCACATTCTGCATCATTATGATTCCTCTTATGAGCTGAAGTTCAATTGCCTTCTGCTTTAATTCTCTTTTGTAAACCAGACTTCCTTCATGGGTTACCTGTGACATGATGTCACTTCAGGGAAAAGAAGGCTGCAATGTGAGGAAGCATGAAAAACAACCAGCCACAGAGCAGAATGGAGACAAGAAGGAGGAACAGGACTCTAGGGTACCAGAGTACCTTGTGAAGATATGTCAACATTGGACTGAGCAGAGAAAGATTCTTTCTCTTCAGGGTGGTAAGTCAAAATGCTCTGGTGTTAGATGAAAGCAAAGATGACTTTTTTTGTTTTTTTCCCCCACTTCTTTTCTGAAGAAAAATGGAATAATTTCAGGAAGTTTCTAAGACAGGTGTTTGGCGTTGGTTTATTTTTGGTTGGTTGATTGGGTTTTTTGGGGGTTTTTTTGTTTGGTTGGTTGGGGTTTTTTGTTTGGTTTTCTGTTTTGGTTTGGTTTGGTTTGGTTTTTTTTCCCCAGAAACTGTATTTTCTTCCAAATTAAGAAATAAAGAAGAAAAGAAGCAACAGAAGCATTAAGGTGTAGGGCTATACAAAGCTGTTTGATAATGTTCAAGTAAAATGTATTCAAGGACTATATATAATATCTTATGGTAAAAAAAAACTGAAATAGCTATATTTTCTGCCTTGTCTTCACGACAGAGAGCTGACTTACCTGATATAAGACCTCATTAAGGCTATGAAGTGTAAATAAAACAGTGGATAGAAGTTTGGAGTGAAGTTCAGGCAGAATATGGTGCAAATATTCTTTGCTGTGGAGGTAGTGGATTTTAATTTTTTGATGTTTGCAAGTCAAGACTAGACTCAGGGAAAGTAAGCCTTAATCAAAGAAAATTATTAGGCCAGTAGGAAAAAAGCAGTCTGAAGCTCCTTGCAATTTTCAAGGAGCCCAAACAAAATTAAAAGCAGGTACTGTTTAATATTCTTTGTACTTAGTACTGTTTAGTATTCTTAGTAGGTTGAGAGAGATTCTTAGTAGGTTGAGAGAGGTTCTCCTTCCCCTCTACTCTGCCCAGGTGAGACCACATCTGGAATATTGTGTCCAGTTCTGGGCCCCTCAGTTCAAGAAGGACAGGGAACTGCAGAGAGAGTCCAGTGCAGGGCAACGAAGATGACGGAGTGGAGCATCTCCCTTATGAGGAAAGGCTGAGGGAGCTGGGTCTCTTTAGCTTGGAGGAGACTGAGGGATGACCTCATTAATGTTTATAAATATATAAAGGGTGAGTGTCACGAGGATGGAGCCAGGCTCTTCTCGGTGACAACCAATGATAAGACAAGGGGTAATGGGTTCAAGCCAGAACGCAAGACGTTCCACTTAAATTTGAGAAGAAACTTCTTCTCAGTGAGGGTGACGGAACACTGGAACGGGCTGCCCAGGGAGGTTGTGGAGTCTCCTTCTCTGGAGGCATTCAAAACCCGCCTGGACACCTTCCTGTGTAGCCTCATCTGGGTGTTTCTGCTCCAGCAGGGGGATTGGACTAGATGATCTTTCGAGGTCCCTTCCAATCCCTAACATTCTGTGATTCTGTGATTCTTTAGCTGATATTAGCTGAATATTGAGATGATCTGAAATAAAAAGCCTGTTATCTATGAGATAAGTAATTTAAGAAAAAGATAACCAGTAGTCAGGATTCTTTAGTTCAAGTGGACATAGATTTTTCTTGGTCCCAAAAAGGACCAGTGAATAGTCCTTATTGTTTGGGATTTTTTTAGTATTATGAGGATAAGTTTGGATAATCAATTTGGACCAGGAAGCACTTTGATTCTGTGCCGAAACACCAGATGTGGCATCTCATTTAAAGTTTAATATTAGTGCCAGTATTTCTCATTGTTCTGAAAGGAGATCCTCCTTTGATTGTTGTGTAACACAGCATGGGCAAATATAGCTTGTACTGTGTCTGCTACAAGACTCATATCTGTGTTTGTATTTTTCTAGAAATCTACATTCTTATTTTAATTTAAAATGTAGGGGAAATATATTATCCTTCAAAATTGGAGTAAGGAAGCACTCACGTAATTTGTTAATATTTTCTGCAAATGAAAAAAAAATTTTGAATTTTTCTGTATTTTCATGGCTGGACATCATAAGTGTCATATAATAATCAAAAATATTTCTGGGGTCTGCCCATAAGCTTTATGGTTGAGACCTTTTCAAGACTGTCTAATACTCAAGAATCACTTGAATGCATCTGTTTTCAAACAGCAAATAATTTTAAGTTTCCCCTAACTTGGTCTGAGATTTGCCAGGATGCCTAAATTTAAGTCTGTTCACAACACCTGTTCTCCGCTTACCGCCCACCTAAAGCAAGACTCAGTCTGGATCTGAGAACCTGCTCACCTAAATTCCATGTAAATACTGTGTAAAGGAGCAACCAAGGAAAGAGCAGAACCAGATAGAAAACCTGAGCCTCTATCTTCCAACAAAGCTTGGAGGGCTGTGTCTGCAGTGCACGCTCCAAGATTTCCCTTTGGTTCACTCTGGAATTCATGACAAGAAGCTTAAACAAAATACACTGGAGTGCCCTTCTGGGCCGTGCTGGTGGTAGAGGTGATTTCTTAAATGTAAGCAAATTACACTGGGTACCTAAGTTACAAGCACACTCCTCCATCTTTGATTTTCAGAAGTTTTACTTTTGTATATATGTGAATCTTTCTGTAGAACTTAAAGGAAATAAAAATGTTAGAAAAGCTCCACAAACGGTGCTCTATTAATAATAATTCTTGCATGTCTTCAAGTGGTTATGGAGCTTAATATATGTTATTAAGTTGAAACATTCTAGAAGGCTGAACAATAACACTTAGTAACATATACACAAATGTTGTCAGAAAGTATGTGTTATGTTTTATGCTGAATGTCGTATAATACTTAGCTTTTTACTACAGCACTTAAAGTGTTGTGGGAGTTTCCAACATCCATTAAAAGGTGCAAAATAGTCTTCAGGATGTAGAATGTAATAAATATACAGAGCTAAAAAAGAAATCAGAAAAAATAACTTGTGCAGAAATCAAACTGATTCCCTCTAGTTAACACAGCAGAAGCATCTTTATTGAGTACTTGACTAGTCACAAAAAAAGTGTCAGAGGCAAGAAGGCAACCAAAATGTCTGTTTAGGTAAATGAAATAGGGGTAATCATTCATTGTTTTCTTTCTGCAAATTGTTTCATGTGAAAAAATAGTTACGTCTATAACCAGGTTCCCCAGATAAGAAACTTGCTCAGTAAGCTCTGCCTCAGTGTGCCTCTTCCCTGTGTATATTACAGCATGCCTTTACGAAAGCTGTTTGCCAGGTTCAGCGTAATTGTACTAGGCACCTGACTTAGCTGAGAATCCATCTATAGTTCAAGTGTATAGCACTGGGAGGAAAACTAGCTATCCTAAAGGAAGTTCTGCTTACTCATCTAACTCTCATACATGCTTCCTCCTCAAGTCTCTCAAGAAAGGCCAATTCCCCTGAACTCTTCCAGAGGGTGAGCCTTAAGTTTGTCTGGTTCCTAAATTCATCACGCTGGATGTGAACTATAGTCTTCATCCGCTTCAGGCAGAAAGCGGATTATGACATATAGCAGTATTAGATAGCTTTGCTTAGAGAATGAGCTACTGTTACTTTTTAGAAGAACCTGAAGTTCAAACAGGACACTTCAGTGTTACGATTCTTGCAGGTTTTGTGATTTGTTTTCCATGAACCACAAAGGGTTACTTCAACAAAGTGGTTTTATATGCAGTTGTATAACACAACCATGCTCATAATGTACAATATTATTATGTGACAATAAGTGAGCCCTGTGCCTGCCAGTAAAGAAATAAGGGAGGATACAATTTTTGAACTGTCTATTCAACACAAAATGCAGTAGTTTCCACATCTTAATGGTCCATAAGGGTAATGATAGTGCTGACTAGACTTTTGAAAGCTATTAATCAGCTCCCATTGATTTCAGTGGGAGTTGAATATTTAAATACCTCTAAAACTTCTGTCCAATATACTTGCACATTTTCTAATTACAAGATTGGTTGTATAAGTAGTTACCAAAAAAAAAAAAAGGAGGAATGAAGGTTTTGACCTTTCTTCAGTAAGTTTCTAAGTATTTGCATGTCTATAAACACATTAACAGTCACATGCTATACTTAGAACTTCAGGTTTTGGACTAGATGATCTCCAGAGGTCCCTTCCAACTCTAACCATTCTGTGAGGTGAAGCTCAAAGTAATATATGTATTTAACATCTTGCTAAATCAGAACTTATTTTCTACTCCTACATATGCAAATAGATCAGTTTTGAATATATTTGTTAGTGTTATGGTTTGTCAATATAATAGTATTTTCATAAATATATGTTCTAATGTATTATCAGAACATTTAGTCTTTTATATTAGTGAAAACGAGTCAGTGAGGGCATCATTGATAAACGTGAGACTTTTTTAGGTCCAAAAAAAAAAAAATTAGGATTAATGATTTGTGGTGCCCTAACAAGATTATAGAATTTAAAAATATTTTCAGTTGGGAGTCTTTTCCATGTTAAAATTTAGAAAGATAAGACAGTGAAAGGAAAATGACAAGAAACTGTTCTTAAGCCTGTCATGTTCCAGTGGGTTTGAATTTTTAGTGTCTCTGTTCTCAGTGCCTTACCTCAGGAGGAGGAGGACAGGATAACCAGAAAATCAGAATAATAATGGGGAAATTTTGTCTGTGGAACTACACTAGGGCTAAATGCACTTTAATATCTATACTCTTACCTTCACACATTTCTGTCATACTTAGTGGAAGTTTCCATCCCATTCTGAAGTGACAGTGCTAGCCTTTCAGTTCTAGGCATACCAGTAAAGACAAAGAGGGATGATATACCTGAATAATATGATCATTAACATCCATGTGATTCCATCTTATCTTGTTTTTACTTAAGCTAACAGCAAGGTGTTTAGTATATCACTAAAGTACTGATATATGAGAATTCACCAGAAAACTCCATTAAAAAAAAAAGAATTTTTATAACTAGCAGTAAAGGGTACCTCAATGTCTATTTCAAAGCTGATTTGATGAATACAGAAAAGGTCAAACTAAAAATAACTAGACTGAATCAGTTATAAGTGTAGTAACATATGCCTCATTTAATAATGAACTCTAAATTTGCTCTGCAGTTTAAGTAGTATCATGAATGCTAATTCTGACAGTAAAGGGTTATGAACTACCTGTCTGCTCAAGTCTGGCACAAGGTCAGGAAGTTATAGAACTAATGAAAACCCTCATGTACCAAAAGGTGGATGATTGACATGACTGTGCTAGCTGAAGAAAGTGCTGAGGAACTCTGATGCATTCAAAATTACAGTGTTCTGAAACACAATTTACAACACTCCATTTGTTTAGCCTAAGTGTAGCAGTAAGCACAGGTGTTTAATGCCTACATCAGCGGTGAAAGAATTCAGGGCACATTGTAATAGACTTATACATGCCAGTCACCAGGGAATTTTTTTCTGGTATGGTTTGTGATGATCAACCTAAGGACATTACACTCTGAATATGTGATTATGCTTAGAAGGACTTTTTTGTATGTAATTCAGAGCATCCTGAAAGGATGAAAAGGAACTATTGTTAAATCTTTATAAACTAAAGGAAGCATAAAGCTGTAAATCACTCAACTAATAACTTTAAAATTGATTATTTTAAATTTTTTGAAAAACCTGTGTTCTTCCATATTCTAGAAAAAAAAAAATGTTCCTTTTACCTCCTCCTGTGCACTTTTCTTCCAGTATATCATATGCTTAATTTTCATCAATTTGTTTCCTTTTTAGACCAATCTGCAATGCTATGACTATTTTTATTTAATTCCCAGCTTTCTGTAAGTAATGAGATGTTTTCGGAACATTGAGATACTGGACAACAAAGCATGTTCATATAATCACATATGAGTATCAGAACGGATAGTGTTAGAAAACAATTAAATAGCAATAGATTATTCAGAAATCTTGAAAATATACATTAGGTAAAACAAACATATTTTTTCCTGAAGTATGGTGTGGTTTTTTTTTTGAGACAATTTTTTTTTTTTGAGACAATTCATTCACCCATGTAGGAATTTAACCTCCTGAAAAATAATTAAAGGATGGGTCTGAGGTACAAAATTAAGACATTAATCTGGACGATCAAGGTTTCATGATGTAGAGACATTCTGATCCAAGTAACTTTAAGGTGTGCAGCAGCTCAGAAAATTTCAGTTCAGTTGAGGTAGGATTCTAATTTTAAGAGATGCTAAGAGATATATATAGATAGATATATAGATGGATATATAAAAGAAAAACTGTGGAGGATGTGATTGGAGTCGTCTTCTTCTGCCTAATGGGGTTTAAAAAGTAGATGGAGCCATGTTCTTCACAGAGAGTGACAGACAAAGACTGGGAGGTAACAACCACTTGTCACAGCAAAGGAAATTCCAATTAGATACAGACAATATCTTTGACACAAAGAATAGTTAATTCTGCAACAAGTTACCTGGATAATGGCTGGACAAAGGCTGAAGTAATCTGATCTCATTTCCAAGTTGACCCTTGTGCAGGACATTGGACTAAATAAATTCCAGAGATCCCTTGTAGCCTAATTAATTCCAGGAAGCCTGGTGCTAATCATGATAGAATTATTGGTCTATAATACTGGATAAACCATCTATGTAACCTTTTAAATGTGCTAAAGATATAATTGGAGTTTAAGAAATGAAAACAAATGAAGCTAATAAAAAGTAAGATAAAGCAAGTGAAGCATTTCTTGTATTTACATTGTGACTGTCTCCAGCCTGTCAGCTACATTGTTCTGTGGTTTTCAAACATGAATTTGTTACTCCTGTATGTCATCACAGTAAATCTATAGTGACAAGTTTTTGATGGTAATACAGAATAAGGAAAATGCATTTTCACATGATGGTGAAACAAAAAGTTCATGGTGGTCACATGCAGTCACAGTGACTGAACAACAAAGACAACATTCATTACCATTTCAACACGTGCAAGAATCAAGATTTGTACAAAGCTGCTGAATATAGCAAATTTACACAGTGATTCAAGGCAAAGAAAAGTGGCATGATCAAAAGGCAACATGAGGGAAACCTGGATGTCAAATGGGAGACAAAATATTTAATTTAGAGCAAAGAGATTGGTACAGAAGCCAGTGGTGGAATTTATTGGAATATGCTACTAGTTACAACCAAATAAAACAAGAAAATACAAACCATTGTATGGCCAAGTACCAAAAGAAGGAAGGTTATACACAGAATTTTTATATTAATTCAGTTTATGATCACATCTCACCATTGTGTCCTGGTCTCCTCACTCTCACTGTGCCTCCAGGTACTGTAGCAGAATCCTCTAACAAGCAGAAGTAACATTGGTCTCGCTTTCTGCAGAACTAGGACCAGGTATGTGTCACGAAATCCAATACCTTGCCTTAAAAAAACACTTTGTAATATTTTTTGTCCCTTTCATTACCTACCAAACAGTATCTTCCTGAGGATGTGTCACAGTTTTCAGTCATACTTAGCTGATATTGAAAAGGACCACACAAAAGAAAGCTCCTAAAGCTTCCTATTCTATTTTTTTTTTTTAGCTATCAACAATAACTGAGAACAGAGATGTTGGAAGTGGAAAACCAGGGATCGTTTATCCTTTTGCCGTTCTGGATCTGAACTTTCCATGTGACTAAGAAGAGCAGAGTCCTCATTCATAATCCAGAGAAAGCTTATCCTAAATATATATGATTATAAAGGTGTATGAAAGGAGGCTATTTCTCCTTCATCACACACACTGTGGCTTGTCATTAGGCCACAGAGTGACATGCGCTCTTACGCTATCTCAGGGACCATGTACTCTGTAATCACTACATGTGAAATGGAAATACTTCAACAATAGAAGGTGAAACTGACTACTGCAGATGTCCCAGGGACTGATTTTCAGAGTTCTGCTGTGGGAGATACAGATGTTACACATGGAGATGCTTTAGCCTACTACTAGCTAAAGGTACAGAAGTCTCTCTTCCGCAGCCTGTGTATCGTGAGATGAGATATATAAGTATCACATTCTGAAAAAAGCTTCAAAGTTGCAAGCCCTGCTCAGGCCCTCCCAGTAGTGCAGACTGTACCTGTGTATCTAATTTGTCTTTAAACATATGGCACAGGGAAGCAGCTTTTAGAGGAGCAGTGAAGAGCTTCCCCTCACTCATACTCATGTTGTTCCCTAGGTAGTACTTTAAAGTAGAAATGTTTTTGCACAATAGGCTTTGTGGGGTTTGATTTCCATGAATCACAAAGGAAATTTAGGGCAACAGCGTCTCATATTCTGTGTGAATGTTCAGCATTCAGATATAGTGCAGCCAGGAAGTACTGGATGAAGCAAAGTAGCATGAATAGTTGCTTTAAAAGTAGTGGCCACTATTCTTTTTTGAAAGAAAGCTTAGTCACTTCCTTCACAAAAGAATTCATGGTTGCAAAATTAGGCAGAGGTAAAATACATCAATTTTTCCAGTACTACCCATCACCTACTGCAGAGAGTAAAACGTCCACTGAGTAGTCTTTTCTGCAACACTTGACCCTCCCGCAGCGTAAAAGGTTTTTGCACAGAAAACTCTGTCAAAAGTCTCTGCTTGCCAAACTCAGGGCACTTTCAGGACTAGATATGTAGCGTGTCAGATACTTTGCACATAACAGAGCATCCGCTGTTATTTTGCAGTCTTTTTAAATGCTACTCAAACTCCCCTTTTCATGGCTTACACGGTAAAATGGTGTGAGATAAAGGACCATATTCTGCAGTCCACAATAATTACACACTAGTATAATCCCATTGATCTGGACAAAGTTTTCACAGGTACTTAGTTGTTGCACCTGAAAAGATAGTCAGGCCAGTAACATCAGGAGTTGAATGACTGAGCTGAGCTCAATGTGAGCTACCAGATGGGTGGAGTGACCTGATTATCTGCATATAATAGCAAGAGAAGTTGGAGAGGTCAGTCTCACTTCCAGCATGATACATGTTATGTCAGAATGCTTTGTGACAGCTCCCACTGGCTCAAGAATGACTCCTGCTGACTGAGAAATGCTTATGACAGCTGCTACTGACCCAGCCAGTGGGAAACGTCTCTTTAACTCAGCTGGGATAGATGGTACCAACAAAACACAAGAGGTCCAGGTCAGACCTCAAATACTTTGTTAGAACATTGTACTTGGAAAATAGTCACATAGTCAGATCCTCCTCCAAGTAGTTAATTCAAATTGCAGTATCACAGATTGTCTAGTATGCTTAATAATGTATCAGTAAAGATTCTAAGTGATTAAGCTTCTTTCCACTTCCTCTCTTGCTCAGCTTTTATTGTTTATTATCCTCATTATTCATTATATTTATATATTAATATATATATTTCATATTTTGCATAGATATTTGTATAAAATATACATAAATATACATTTATATAAATATTACTGAAAAAAAACATTGGTATCGGAAATTACTCTAACCATGAATATTAAAATACATCTGTGTACAACCAAACTTAACTTATTTAATAAAGATGCTACATTAATATATTTTAACAGAACACCATGTTTCCGTTCTGCCTTAAAGGATGTCGAGTCTCTTCCCCATCATCCTTTGCAAAAAAAACCTCTGTGTATAGAGAAGTAGCTGTAACATAGAGAAAAAAGCTCAAGCTTTTCAATCTGGTTGCCACTGAGACAGAGCGCTAAAAGTGAATGATGTGCTGAAACACAAAGCTGCAGGATTAGATCAATATTCTTGCCTTTTAATCTTGTCTCCTCACCTTCTCTCCTTGCATGCTTTTAAAATTTGCTGCTCACAGTGCTGACCAGAAATAATCACCATATTTATATTGGAATTCATCTCCCTTACATCTGTTGGCATATGGCTTTTGAGATGCTCCATTCTTTTTTTATCAAGAATGTATAACTTCAGGGTCAATCAAGTGCAATCATTTGTGCTTTACATCAGTAGAGTTCACTTATGTATATGGAAACAAAAGCTTTAATGAGTTACGATGAATCATATGACAAAGATCTCTCCTGACTTATGCAAATTTCTCACATAAATTTGATCCAAATAAGACACAAAAAAGGCCTAAACTATAAAATGAAGTCTCATGTTGGTGACACATACTTGATCTTTGAGTGTGTGTATTAGCAAGTCCTTATAGTGTTCTGAGTTAATAATTTGCACTTACCCCTTAAAGTTTTCCCTTTGAAAAGTTTGTAGTTGAACAGGCATTAGAACTGAAGTATTTGAATCACTCTTCTGATAGAATGCCTTGCAAAAATGACTTGTTGAAATAAAATATCATTTATTTGCTCAACCCTGGTTGTTATATATAATTGATAATACAAATATAAATTCATCCTACTAGGATTGCTGAACCATAAAAGAGTCAACATGCAGGCGTGCCTACAGCAGGAACTGAACATTTTTTTCAGAGCCAAATTTTTTTTAACAGACTTACTTATATTTCGGCTTTATCTTGCGTGTAACCAAAGCAGCAAACTATGGCTGGTCTTGTATTCTCACCCAAGTCAGAACCTAGAACGAAAATAAATATATGAATAAGGTACCTGCTAGATTAGTCTTACCTGCATTGATCGTATGAATCATGTCGTATCAGTCTCTACTTCTTTCCATTGACTATAAAGGAAGAACAGAGCATCTACTGCAGAGACAACTCTCAGATTTCATAATCTTTTTGCTTTCACAAAAATATGACCAGTTTTCTGCCCAAATTTTCGAAGGTGCTTGAATTCTGATACTTAAATTCAGCAGAAATGTTCTGGGTTGACGTTGGCTGGCAGCTGAGCCCTCGCCCAGTCACTCACTCGGTCCCCCCAGCAGGATGGGGATTAGAATTGGAAGATACAAGAAAAACAAACAAAACCCCCACAAACAAACAAAAAAACTAATTCTTTGAGATAAAGATAGTTTGATAGGTAAAGGAAAAAAAGAAAATAAACAGGTGGTGCAAAGGAAGTCACTACCTTCTACCAGCAGAGCAAAATGAACAGCAATTGCCCTTCCCTCTGTTTTATTGCTGAGCACAATGTTGCATGTCAAGAATATCCCTTGGGTCAGCTGTGGTTGGCTGTCCTGACTGTGTCTCCTCCCAGCCTCTTGCCCACCCCCAGCCTACTCTCTGGGGCAGCAAGGTAAGAAACTGAGAAGGTCTTGATGCTGTTTAAGCACTGTTCAGCAATAGCTAAAACACCAGTGTGTTTCAGCACTCTTTGATCACAAATCCAAACAGTCTACCATGAAGAAAATTAACTCTGTCTCAACCAGACTCAGTGTAAAAAAAGATATTCAAATAGACATTCTGTCTAACCTTAGGTTTCATGTATCATATATGTGTGGAGGAGTGAAAACAGAGTGTCACTGTATTTCATTTGAAGCAGTACAGGATCTGATAAAACTGACATATCTACCGAAGACACCTGTAACACCATAAAACTGTAACTGGTGCAGGTGTCCAGGCATCAGCTGACAAGGGTGCAGGAGTGACCTCTCTAAGGAGGGGCTAGGGTGCCCCCAGCTGTTCCAGCTGCCTCCAGTAGACTCAACATAGGACACAGCTGAGCCCTTCAGTGAAGATGGTGGCACCTCTGGGAAAACAGGTTTTAAAAGGGGCAAAACACTGCACAGCAGTAAGAAGTGAAGGCAAAACTGTGAACACCAAGATGAGAGAAGAAGGAAGGAGAGGAAGTGCTCCAGCAGCCAGAGCAGAGATTCCCCTGCAGCCTGTGGAGAGGACCAAGGTGAAGCAGGTTATTTCCATGTAGCCTGTGGAGGACCCTACACAGGAGCAGGTGGATATGCTTTGAAGGAAGCTGAAGCCCTTGCAGAAGACCACACTGAAATAGGGGAAAAATGTGAGGAGGAAGAAGCAGCAGCAAGGAGCTGTTATGGGCTGACTCCAAGCCCCCATTCTGCGTCCCTCTATACCACCTGGGGAGCAGGGGCCTGGGAGAGGAGCCAGGAACAAAGCAGCAAAGTTGAGCCTGAGAAAAGGGGGAGGTGGAGGGGAAGGTATTTTGGTTTTTGTTTCTCACTAACCAGATCTATTTTAATTGTCAATAAATTAAATTCATTTTCCCCAGGTTGAGTCTGTTTTTCCTGTGATCGTAATTGGTGAATGATCTCCCTGTCCTTCTCTTAGCCTATGAAATTTTTTACCTTAGTTTCTCCCCCTGCCCTGTAGGGGAGGGAGAGTGAGAGAGCTGCTGGATGGACATCTAGCAGCCTTCTGAGGTCAACTCGCCACAAGGTTAACCCACCAATAATTGATGTTGCTCTAGAGCTAACAATCTGCCTAGGACTTACAGAAGTCTGATTCTCATATAGATTTCCCTTGTTTTGAACTGCCATTTCATAGTGATGCTCTCTACGTCAAACATGCTCTAAGGATGTCCAAGACAGTGTAGCCTACCTTAGCAGAAAAGTAGTGAAGTTGGCAGGGTACTTACCTGAGCTGTGTGAGTCAAACATTCGTATCCATCCTCTGTATTCAAATTTAAATTCATATCACACGAGAAGACCCTTGTGCTAGGGGTGAACTTATTTCTTCTTCGAAATGTTCAGAATGACTCAGGATCTTACTGTCCTACATATCAGGCTACTTTATCTGTGTAACACACTGAATAAAAAGTGTATGTTAAGTCTGAGATGCTTTTTGCCCAATGAAAGAAGAGATTGTGGTGATACAATATGGCTGCACCAGCAGCAGCCATACATTTCACCACAAGAGTACAAAGAAACAAACAAACCAACCAAAACCAAAACCACACAAAACCCCCCCAAACAAACAAATGAACAAAACCCTACCACATTGTAAGCTTTTAAATAAGTTTCTTTCTGGCCAAATGAAAAGTCCAGATCACAAGGGATGCCCAACCCAATGAAGTCCAATACTTTATAAATGAACCTAAAAAATGCAATGTTTGTGTTCATGCAAGAAAGTGTATGTCTTTATAAAAAAATTCGCCAAATCCTATCTTGGGGGTTATTATTTTTCTCAACTTGAAACCTTTGTTTGTATAGAGGTTTTGCTACACTCAGTGCAGAAACCTGGGGGCTCCTATTGCCTACAAAGATCTGCTCATGAATTACCATTGGTGGTTACATTTTTACAATAAATGTTCAAACAGACTTGGTTTCAGACTGTTAATGCAGTCATTACCAATAGTAACATTCAGGATCTAAGTACTCATTTACCGACTTGACAATTAATGCAATAATATTCACCTCATATTGCTGTCCTGTTCAATTAAACCTTCAGAAATTCTTATGACTTTCGCAAATAAATTACATACAGAGTTGGTAATACAGAACCTCCATAGCATCTCCCTCTAATTCTCTGTGCTTACGATTCTGCAAGCTGTTAATTTTTTAAAGATCTCCAGTTTCTTGATGTTTGGATCAAGTAGAATTTTGAAATTATGTAGTTAAAACAGTTATTTCTGAGAACCTTTATAGGGAAAAATACTTCAGCTGATGAATGGCAGCAACTTACATACAGACTTAGTTCTACTCAGCCACGTTGCTAAAGTAGCTCCTAAGGAAAACCCTGTAGACACACAATCTTTCGGCAAAAGTTCAGATATGTAAAGGAACATCTGTCCATGCTGGTTTTGGATTTGGACTGAGTGTTGCTCTAAGAAGTCTGAGTTTTCTCTGTTGTCATTTCCCAAAGACAATCATAAGCCCAGTCTCGAATCCAGGCTGGAATACAGAAAAAGTGGACAAAACGCAAATTTAGACTCAAGTGAAGGTTCGGGCCAATGTAGAGTAGAAATTGCTATTGATTTTCCTTTTTCAATTCAATTAAAATCTTTTCAAATTTGGCTAGGTTATATATTATGGGAGAAAAAAAAAAAAAGGCAACCCACCCATATGATCAGTAGATACTTTTTTCAGGCTTTAAGCAGATACACTGTAAGATACCTTGTACAAACATATTTTTGTTCCTTGTGTCAACACTGCCTAGCACTGCTTTATGATTACAGTTTCAAGGCACAGAGGCAATTATAACACATTCTCTGAAGATTTTAATCTGCGCAAAGAATATGTAAAGATAAAAACATCTCTAACATTTAAGACCGAATTCTAACTCAGCATCCTGCCTCTGAATTGGCCAGTAAGGGATGTTGAAGAAAAGAGTTTAAACATAGCCAGCTAAGCTAAAACAAAACAAAAAAATCCATAGTGCTAAACTGGAATAAACCCTTTCTTTGTTATGTCCTTCCAGCTTCTGGCAATATATCCTTTAAAGATTTCCTAGCTGAGGAATCATTTCATCATATTTAATAGCTCTTGACAGACTTTTCTTTCATTAATTTGTATAATCACTTTTTTTTTACACTCATTTATGCATGTGACCTCCACAATATTCTGTGGCAGTCACTTCCACAATGAAATTATGTGACCTGTGAAAAAATGCTTCTTTCTGTCATTTGTAGACTTGCTACCTAATAATTTAATTGGTTGATTACTGGAATGAGAAATATTCTATCTTTCCATGACACTTTTGACTTTATAGTTTGGTTGTTCTTGTTTGTTTGTTTGTTTGTTTGGGGGGTTTTGTGGTTTGTGGTTTTTTTTTTTTTATTACAGCCTTTCTCAGTCATTCTTTTGTTTTATTTTTCTTCCTTCTTCTTTTCTTTTTTTTCTCCTCATATGACTCCTAGTGAATTCGATGTGTCCTTGGACATAAGCTATTCTTTACCTCTGATCATTCTTGTCATCATCTTCTGTACTTTTCTTGGTTCTCATATATCCTTTTGAAATGAGGGATTAGAACTGTATATTGTATTCAAGATGCAAGCACTGTCATAAAGTGAATTTCTATGGATTTCTATGGTTATATAGTATTTCATATTTTCTTCTCAAATCCTTCCTTAATAATTGCTAACATTCTGCTTGCCTTTATGACCACTGGTGAGTATTGATCTGATGTTTTCTGAGAAATATCCACTGACTCCAAAATCCTTTTCTTGGACTGGAGTCATGAATTTAGAGTCCATCACAGCATATGAGCATTTACTGCTGTTTTAACCACGCTGATTGCTTTGTACTTGTTGACAAGAAATTCTTTGCTACATTATACCATGAAATCAGTGAGCATCACAAGTTTTTTTTCTGCAGCTTTTTGCAGTCAGCTTTAGTTTAGTGTTTCCTGAATTAAACAAGTAATTAATAACTGTAGCATAATATATACACATGAGAGGACTGGACAAAGATTGGACAGGCATTTCTTAACATTTCACTGCTCATTTTTGCAGGTTTAATGTTATTTTAGCATTTTAAAGCTAGGGTTTAAAAATGTAGTTATATTGTCTTAAGTAGACATCAGTAAATATGTGTACACACACGGACACATGGTCACAAGTATACATATTGCAAATAAAATAAAAATACTAATGGCTATCAGAGTATTCAAAACACTATTCAGACACGTAGAAATGCCTTAAAGAAAAAGAGTACAACTTATCCATAAAAATACACATAAGGGCATAGACAAACGCCCAGTCCATGTAAGGAGATTGTGTACTGCAGTCAATTCCTCCAAGACACCTGTGTATACAGGAAAGTGTTTGAATAGCAGTGAGCATTCCTCCATTATACGAGTAACAGTTGTCTTTTAGTCAGTACATCTTCATTTCAAGTTACATATTCAAAAACTCTGACCTTCAAAGTAAAAAAATAAATAAATAAAAAAGCAAATAAAGGAAAATTTAGTTTATTTTATTAATGGCTTGGAGTTTTGCAGTATTGTGTGATAGACACAGAAAGAAATATTTTGTTGTAAAATTCTATGGCAGACAGGCCCAGGGCTATTCAGATGAGAGAACTAATAACCATGCTGGCAAAAGAAATTTCTTATTAAAACCTTGTTAAGGAACTACAATAATTCATTAAGGGTTATATCATTATAAAAATCCATCATTGTTATAGACTGTTTCCTGGGGCTTCGGTTTAGTAAAGTTTGACATGCCCTTTATGCTCTGAAATTAGGTAAAGCTAAAAATGATTTATGCACTGAAAATGTTAAACATTTTATAAAGCACAAAAATAACTATGCACAGCTTCCTAACCTTGGCACAGTACCTCCGGGGTTCACAGCCCAAGAAAAAAATGTCTAGTAAAACAGACAGTTTAAAACTTTGTATATTCAATGGGTCAAAACCTGCTTACATTAAAGACAGTGGGACTGTGTCTTCAGTGGGATTAAGGTTTTGCACATGGAAATTAATCAGGTGAGAAGAACTAAGGGTAACATCAAACTGGTCTAATGAGATAAGACTGAATGAAAAAAAAGGAAAAAAGACAACTAATAAAAAAAAAAAAAAATGAGCAACTGTGATTTAAAAACATCATGGTCTAAGGCTCAATATGTATTTTGCAGGATTAATTTCTCTCCTTGTTCCATACATACTTTCACTTCTAGCTAAAATTATGGAAATCATCTCCTCCCAGAATGACTTTACTATCTAAAATGAAATGAGGAAAGCTGCATCAGATGCAAAGATTATTTAAGGTTCCCTCAGAGAAGTAAGGTGCAAATCTTTGCCTGCATAACAGTTTTTGGATGACACTATGTTACCCCATCATGGTCACCAGCAGTACCGCAGTGACATTAGCTGAGGAGATCAAATTCCATCCAGAAGGACAAACTGCTCTAAACAGAACTGCAGAACAGTGTCTGCCGGTGGCGCAGGATCATGATGAAATGGGCTCTTTGGACCCCATCTACTACTGGGCAGTGATACAAATGGACACTGGCCAATCCCTCACCAGTCATCAGCCAGATGTTTATATCCAAAGTTATACTCTTTTTCATATGCATCATTAAGATCCATTTAGATTAATCCAATACTCAGTTTTATTACATGCCCAAGTCACAGTAGTTCCAGAATGTCCAGACTAGTTATTTTCGCAGCTAATGCTGAAATTAATAGAAATATATCACACTAATTGGCACACTTGTCGGCTTTCATGTTGGCAGGTCAAGTGCTAAGAAGGTTGTGGAAACCGAAATAAGCCCTGAATTTTGAGGTGGTCCTTCTCAATCAGAATTGAGGCACACTGGAAAGAGAGCATAGATGAGCCAGCATTATTGACATTTTAGTTGTACTAGCTTTTTGGAAGGTGGTTGATTTTTCTTGCCACGGTTAAGAGAGAGGACTCTTATTGGCAGGGCTGTCAGACATTCTTTGTAATTACTAAATTCACATATGGCCACTTGTGAGTGCTTTTGGTGAAAATGTAAAAGTCATGAAATGCATATACAATGTAATGCTTGAAATCTTATTTTGAGCAAAGAGGAAGCACATATATAAAGCCAATAAATTCTTGTTAGTATAACTGAAATCTTAACAATTTGGTAATTATTAGTCCAAAACTATTTTTAAAGCAAAAAAAAGAAAAAATAATATTAATACAGTTGGAATTGCTATATGTGCACTCCATAGTTTCTAGCCCTTTTCCTGGTCGTGTGCTCATCCTGCCCTTGCTCCTTGAAGTCCTAAAGTTGGTGGTTTCATTCCATTGTGTGTGGGGGGGCATCATAACAGTGAGTCTCCAGCAGCTGGAGCCCTTTTCCTGGAGGAATATGTTGCTCATGAAGATGGCATTTTTCTCCTCGCTCTAGGCTCTACTTGGGGTCATTTTTATGTTTGCTAACATACTTTTCCACGTCTGCTCTTTTATCATTGCTCTACTGCTGGATTTACTATCTTCGTCACCCCTAAACCCAGTTTTGTTCAGCTCCAGGTCTGCATTTCTGTAACTGATCATGGGTGAATTGTTTATCGCCGTGGAGTCTCCAGTGCCAGCCTGCACCCCGTGCCGTTTTGTCCCACTCCTGTGCTCCTCCACGCTGCATCCTGCATCTCCACCTCTCAAGGACTTTACTGTCATCCCAGGTCTGTATTTCTCCACACTACAGAATTGCGTTAGAGCACGTTGCTGCTGTTCTGAGTGAAAAAATGCTGCAGGCGGGTCAAGACAAACTCAGGCAGAACAGTCCTGGCGAGCCTCAGTCATGAGGTCTTTGCAGTCTCAGTACAAAGCTTGTGGCCTGTTAGTTACAATGGTAGTGCTCTGTTACAGGGTTACAAAGTAACAGCACATGCTGTCTATATTCCACGCTCAGAGTTTTTAAAAGTAAAAACATCTCTCAGAGGCTAGTGTTCTTTCTGTCTAAGAACAAAATACATCTACGAGTGTTCCCATAAACACAGATACCAAGACTGTGGTTTAATTTCACCCCAGTGATTCTTCATAATATGTTTTTAATTGGCACACATGAAACAGTGTTTCTTTTTATTTTAACCAGAAAGAACAGTGGCTGACATTTTAGTGTTAGGGAGGAGCAGGCAATGAACTCTCCACGTAAGAAAAATTTCCCTTTTTCCTCTGACATTTACCCTGGAAAGGATATTTGACATCAGGGGCTGGAGGTATGGAAGGATGACACAGGGAACAAAAGGGAATAGGTTACCAGTTAGCTCTGAATATAAATGAAATATAGACACTGGGAGTCTTTCTGGTTTATTTGAAAGTCCAAAGCCAACACCGGATATAATATTCTTTATAACCCCTTCCTGACATCAGATAGCTATTAGATTCTTCTTTTCCCTGGCAATATTTTGAAATGAAATAGGTAGTGCCACCTGCTGTGAATATTTAAACCTGTCTCTCCCACAGCTCTCTGAAAATGAATAAGCTCATCTATTTTAATGTAACTCCTTTTAATATGCACTTCA
The DNA here is from genome assembly GCF_036013445.1 of Caloenas nicobarica. Classification (NCBI taxonomy): domain Eukaryota; kingdom Metazoa; phylum Chordata; class Aves; order Columbiformes; family Columbidae; genus Caloenas; species Caloenas nicobarica. The sequence goes on from NC_088245.1 coordinate 181,034,166, forward strand.
GGTGTGTAACCTAAACTACCCAACTCATCAGCAGAATGGTAGGTAAAACATATAGAATTATCACACAGAATGAACGTATCAGTCAAGTTTAAAAATCACAGAATTCCTGTCCATAATTATATGGCAATAATTTTAATTTCTGATTAACTGCTGTTTTCTCTCTTTGCTGGTTGCCAGCTGGTGTAGACTCGGTTCAATGTGTTTGGTGTTAAATGTTAAAGCCCTATGTGGTCACCTCCTAGTTATTTAGTTCAGTTCAGTTTTCAGATGAATAAATGCGATAAAAAGGTTGTGCCTCTTCAGCCTCCACAGCATGTTTTCTCACCTGTGTGAAATGAAGAAATAGTTAGAACTGCAATCTCTCTGAATTGCACTGACTCCACGGAGAGGTGCATAAACCTGAACAACTGCACATTTTATGCAGTTTTGCAAGCCCTCAGAAGATACTGGTGAGCAAAAGTTAACTATGTTTATGACTTCAGCTGCTGTTATTCCAAAAAAGGTCCAAATGTTAATACTGAGCAATGAATGAAGTCACACAGGATATTTTCTAAAGCATTTAGGTATGACAGGAATGGGACACTGATGACTATTGGACTCTGCTGTGGCTGAACTGAATATTACATTGTTGATATAATATAGATAGGGTATATATGATATAGATGTGGTAGATACAGTAACTATTCAAATAGTGATATCTCATATTCATGTCATCACTAAATGAGATGTATTTTCTGTTCTGTTGTAGTTGTATGCATTTCACTACGTTAGGTGAACTATCATTCAGGTTACTTAGCACACTCTGTATACGATTATGTTTTTCTCTAACTGACCCGGGATATCTTGTGTTACACATCCTCCAAAAATGGTGTTTGTTACCCTGGACTGTGTTCCAATACTGCAAGAATATTTAGGCCAACATTTCATTTAAATAGATTGATTACACTGCTTTTTGTCTTTCATATTACTGTCTCAGCCAAATATATCCACAGTCTGAACAGGATTGGCTGTGCAGGCATACGGCTGTCACCATTTTCTGTAGTCTGTATCACACATATGCCATGATTCAGAGCTAAAAGGCCATAGGGCAGCAAATCTCACATGCATTAGCCATCCTAGTAAATCCATGACTCACTAAGTTGTTTCACCTTCCTATGGTATTGCTGGCATCTTGTGCTCTGACTGCATGATTTGTTGTCGTTCATGACAGAAAACTGTCAAAATGAATATACAGCTAACCACCAAAGACTAACCGACCTGATTCACTCTCTGTCCTTATTAACACCTCTTCCTTCCACCAATGGCCAAGTCCCTACTTGCATTAGAGCCTAAGGTGCTCTCTTCCCTATGAGCCAGATTGTTTCCACAGACCATCTATCACCATCTGAATGCCTAATAGGGGCATGGTTTTCCTCAGTTAACAGAAACTAGCCCTTACTACAGCTATAAATCCCTGATGTGGTTTGAGAGAATTTTACCTTTATTTCGTCTTTTTCTGGTTCTATCGGTTCAGCATAGCAGCACTTTTTATTGAAGTCAGAGGAAATTTGTATGTAATATGAGATTAATAGATCATCTTTCCCCATTCCAATTTAAAACAAATGAATAACTTTTACCCTTTCTTTCTTCTTTGTGATAGCGATCTGAGCTATGAGTGACTCATGTAGAGTATCTGCAATCGTAGAGTGGTCTAGTTCTGTGATTCGTTCATTTTCACTTTCTTTTTCTCTTTGTCCATTTTTTCCCTTGATTATTCCCAGAAGGGATGCATTTTGCACGAGCAGGACAGAGAAGTGCAACAGGCAACATCCTCCAGCAACAACACCTTCCTGTACTAGAGTTTTTGATATTTTCAAGACAAAAAGCACCAAAACATGTCAAACAGAACAGAAAATGTTTACATCTCTATTACAGCCAGAAGCTATACTTTGTTACAAAACAAATACGCAGCTCTGTTGCCGAACCAAAAGCAAACTCAGCAGAATTATCACAAAACCATTTAAGCTGGTTTGATATACTGACCTAATCATTGATTTGAGTCCCAAGAATAGAATAAATGACTCATGTCTGGAAGTGGATTTTGGCTTCTTTTTGGTTTTCTTCTCATCTTTTTGAACATGTTGTATGTAGGTGATACCAAAGGAAGAATTAGTTCTCTTCCATGTTACAGGGTGGTGAACAAGAAAGACAGAAAGCAAAAAAAAAAATTCCATTAAAGACCCTAGATAGTGTTTATGCTATACCATGCTTCCTTAATAGTGCCTTTTGTAAAATTACTTTAAAAGGAAAACTCCTTGAAAAGTTGAAGATGTACAAAAGCAAACACTATCTTAATACTTAGATAGCTGCAGTCACACAGCAGGCATGAGGCAGTGGAAATCGAAACTGCATCTTTCTCTGGAGAAGGACATGTAGCACTAAAAACAGAAACAAGCTTTTAGCAAAGATGCCACTGATGACCCATTTTATCAAAGTGACAGACTAGCTGTGGAGCATTTCCAATCCCACCACCCTATTTCAAAGAAAACACATAGAAGCATCTAGTGAATACAGAAACAACAATTCCATAGAGCTTCTCATGACAAAGTGCTGCCAAAAATGCAGGGAAAAATATCCTCTTTGATTTAGCTGCATGCTGGTTTGCCAGGTTTTCTGCAAGGCTGGTTTTTTTGTTTGGTTGGTTTTTGTTAGTTTGTTTTTGGTTTTCGTTTTCGTTTTTTGCTGGGTTTTAGGGTTTGGGTTTGTTTATTTATTTGTTTGTTTTAATAAAGAACCCCTTCACTGATATTCTTCAGTTTACAACTATTGTTGTAAAGATATAGATTCCTCCAAATGTCAGCCTGTGTCTGATATGGAAGTTGAATAAATGAAACTAAAAATAAAATGCAATTGTTTTCATTTAAATGATTTGTCATCTGAGAAAAACACAGAATAAAAAGCCAGTTAGATTTCTGAAATGTCAGTCTTTGAAAATGTTTAACATATATTATTTTATAACCAACTGTCCTTTCCCTTTTCCCAACAAAAAATACTACTTTTTTTTTTCTGTATTTCACAGAATCTGTCAAAATTAAAATATGTTATTTACTTAACTTCTTAAAAAAACCCTAAAGAGAGGAATACCAAAGGAGTATCCTGATTCTGCCTTTGAAAAAGTCTTTAAAATTTAGCTGCATACATAATTCTCACATAGATTCTAATACAGAATTCAGCTAAGTGTATTCCATGCGATGTGGTCTTTATTTTCTCAGTTCAAAGTTGCATAGAAGACTCTTTATTAATTTTCTGTGCTGTCAAGAGTTTTACATCACTGTGCAGGGGTTGTGCAGAGATGGCTAGACATCCGCTCACTAAGGAACATGTAACTTGCTGCCTTGAAGACTCTATAATTAAAAAAAAGCCAACAAAAAACCAAAAAAAAAACCAGAAAAAAGAGAAAAGAAGGAGGCTATTTCTCACCTTCCTGTACTGGGAAACCAAGATCTAGAATAAAAATATTGGCTTATAGTGGAGATTTTTAGAAGTGCAGACTAGTTAATCAAAGTGGCAGTCCTAGGCCTGAACTGTAAAAACATTTTGTGTGGGAGCTACTGGCATTCCCACCCCACAATGAAAAGTGAACTTTATGTGTCCTAATTCCATCATCTGCCTTTACAGGTTTTTGATTACTTTCCTTGCCAGGACAGCTGCTAGTGAAGTAAAAATACATCTTAATGTCCAAATGTAGGTGGGATAAGGTCCCACATAAAAAAAAAATCACCATTGTATTTTTCTCTTAATCATGTTTGATTTGGTTATTCATTTTTCTATTTAAAGAAGTGCCCGTCCAATGCTTTAGGCAAATGTGTATAAAACTTGAAATGATCCCATCATTGTTTTCTGAGGACTAACCAAGCAGCTGGTCTGAACAGGAACAGCTTTCACCTGGGATCCTGATTGCTCCCAAAGCAGCTCTTTTTCTCCCACTAAGGTGCATTTCAGCAGACCTGCTGGAAGTCTTATGTGACATACAGACACTCTGGGTAAACCCATTTCCAAAATCTGCTTTTAGCTCCTCTGGCAGCTTTACTACTCCAGAGATTTCTGAGCTTCTGTGCTTTGCTCTGATGCAGAGATGTATAGTGGGCAGGATAAACACATGGAGTAACAGAACAATGGTACATATGAATCTGGTAGTGAAGACAAACAGAAAGGGAGTTAAAAGATGGATATTTTGAGGAGATAGGAGGCCTCACGTGTCCATTTTTATTAAAAAAAAACCAAAACTCCTTTAAAATATTTTTTGCCTTCTCTGCAAATCAACATTCATGGGAATCAAACATCTGGAGCTACTTTGTGTCTGAAGTCTGAAGTTTACTTCAAAACAAACGAGATTTTAAAAGTTCATCCCCCTGCATCTGATTTGAGTGTCTTCTGAAAACTAAACAAAAAGACAGCTAAGGAAAAGCTGCCGTCTCTTTGCTAGAGAGCTAAGGGATTATCATGTGTTTTGAGGCTCACACAGTGATAGAAGTGATTTGCATCTTCGCATTACAAAAGCTAAGTCAGCCCTAATTGTAGTAGTGATTTGGTAGCAGATTTCCTTATCATAATATTCAATACATATATTGATATAAGCTTAGCAAGAATAGTCTGGTGGAATGGGATTTAGATCTAGATTTAATTTACCTGAATGTAGATGTCTAAAGAAAAGACAGATATATACATTTCCTATGTACTTAACAGAGATTTAATCGATATAGTCAACGAAGCCTGGAGAGCAAATCAAAGGACCAGCCTTTAAAAATCTACCTAAGACTGAGCTGAATTGCCCTCCAGGCTTCTCAGATGGTCCTGATCTTACAGCCTTCTCCCAAAGAGCTGGAAAACCACAGGATGATCTCACATTGACTTCAAGCCTCATTGATTTCAGAAGCTGCATCTTTACCCTAGTGCTCAGCAGTACACCTGCTGAGGTGTCTACCATATGGACACAAAATCCCTTACCTGGAAAGTCCTCTCTATATACCTTAGTTTAGTGAGATGGAGCCAAGGCTACTGGTAAAACACACAGATAGAGGCAGCCTGATTTCAGAGCAGCAGCCTTTTAGTTTCAGGGACTACCCTCAGACACTTAGCTCCCTACTCAGGTCTCAAAAAAAATTAGTTGAATTTTCAGAGGGTCTGAGTACTATCAGTTCCTGGTGAAGTCAGTGTTCTCACAGACTAAAGAAGTTTTAGAAATTGCTTGGGCAGCAGGTCTAACTGTAAAAGATACAGCCACGTTTATTTCAAAATGAACAGAGTTGTATTTGGGAGTCATACTGACACCCAATGGTGTGAAACCAGACTCTGGGAAATTTGCAACACTAGAAAGTAAACTCTATAATCAGAGCAATATTTTTAAAATCGTAAAAGATTTCTATAAATGAATCATTAACCTATGTCAGGAAGAATTTAAAAAAAAAAAAAAGCACCAGAACAAAAGTTTAACAGAAATTGAAAGAATTCTAATAGAATTTCATCAGAAAGCTTTAAACCTTAAAGATGCAATTCCTGCAGCACATAATGTTCACCAGGTAGATGTCTGCGTACCTCTGATAATCTCAGCAAATGAACATCAAGAGACCCTCAGAATAGTTTTTATGCTGTAGAAAAGTGAAGACTGGAGAACCATTTCATGTGCATCTAGGGCAAAGGAGCCAGTAGTATGCAAATATGCAGAGAGGAGGAAAGGTTTCCTGGAAATGAAAATGTGTGTGGATGTGAGGTTTTCCACAATTACATTTGTAGGTCTACACATAGCTGAAGAATCAGACCACAAACCTCTCATTACTGTCTTAAAGAAAGGTCTGGAGAATGTATCTCCCTACATATCAAGATTGCAATAATATTGCACAAAAATGGTCTGGAAATTGTGTGTTTGTGCTTGCATGGACATATATCACAGGTGTGCACATAGGCCAAACATTACTTACAGTCAGAGGTACGTTTAACTTCATTCTTCCCTTGTTCTGGTGTAAGCCTGAATTACTTTTTAAAGTCAATGTAGCTCTAAGTGCAAATGGGAGGAGAATAACGGATTTTTTTGCTGTTCTTTGTTTGGGGGGTGTTGGTTGGGCTTCCTTCCTTCGTTCCTTCGTTCCTTCGTTCCTTCGTTCCTTCCTTCCTTCCTTCCTCCCTCCCTCCCTTCGTCCCTTCCTTCCTTTCTCCCTTCCTTCCTCCGTTCTTTTCTTGTTGTGGAGCTGAACCTAAGTCTAGCAGATATCTCTGGTCTAAAAAAAAAAAAAAAAAAAATATAGTTCTAACATATACTTTTCCTTTTCTTCAACTATGTAGGAAAGGTTGCCATATTCACTGTGATCTTATCTTCAATATTTCTCATAATGGTACATATTAATATTTATTTAATTCCATAGAAGCAAGTAGAGTTAATCACAGTTATGCTGATGTAAATAAGAGGAGAATAAGGTTTCAAAAGATAACATCTTGCTATCTGTTACAGAAGCTGTCAAAATGGATGAAAAAAACCTGTTATGTTCATCTAAAGCATGTACCTTTAAAAGCAGAACTGTCAGTGATTGATGGAGTTCCAAAGAAAGATACAGCAATTATAATGATGCTACATATGTGAATGTCTCTCTGTACATGAAGGTCATTTAGGCATAAATGTCGTAAGTTGACCCAGGCATGTTTCTTCTTTCAATAAAATATAATTAAATATAAAGTACAGTTAAATGTAAAATATAGTATGTATCTATTAGATATTTCAAGTCGTATTTGAAATTTCATTATTCCCTCAAGGGGTGCATCAAGTTAAAAAAAAATAAAAATTGAATAAAGATTTGTAAAATCATTGAAAGAGTTTTTATCTAGCAGTTCAGGAACTTACCCAGGATGTCATAGACCCAGGTTAAATCTGCTCTCCCTCTTAGGTGTTTTGAATCTACATCATTCAAGAGAAGGACTTAATAAATATTCTTTCCTGAATAGTTTTATGATGTAAGCTGGCATGGGACATTTTCAGTACTTCTTGTCTTTAGAGAAACCATGTAAATATTCATTGGAGCTTTAATTGGAAATTTTGTTGGAGCTGGGCTTGGAATCAAAATGAATAACTAATATTTTAGCAATTTATTTAGTTTTACTTTTAGCTCATTGTTTGGCTTTAACTTTCACTCACTCTTTGCACTCCATGCAATGTAACAAGTGAAGCAATGCCTTTCTCTAATATCTTCTAAGCTGATGGCTAAGATACTGCCCTTCGGTACTAGAGCTCAGTGACAACATAGCCTCTACCTTTTTGACCTTCAAAGGAATTAGTTTTCTTACAGTATAACTTGTTATACTTTTTGTACAGGGAAACAAGACTGAAGGATAGTGAGGGTGAGAAACTGGTAAGGGCACCTGAAGAAAAATTGAATTTAAAAGCAAAGGGAGAAAGATGGAAGAGAAACCAAACAGCATAAGCAGAATTTGTACCCCATTCTTCCTTCCTGCCCATTAACAATAATGACCCCCATCCTTATCTGTCACAAAGGAAATAAACAGCCTTTCAGAAAGGCAGAGCAAAAGGCAGGGCTGATAGTTCTGCAGCCAGCTCAACAACAGCAGGGGCTTTGCTGGATGCTGTCTGCAGGACAAAAACTGAGCTGTGTTTCCCTTTTAAGTCCTTATGGAAACATCTCATAACTAGTAATGATTGATGTGTCTTTTATCAAACACACATAGCAAATACAGTAACTGGATCTTTCACATTTATGTGGCATTTTCAAGTGTACGAAGAACAATTAAAGCTGGCCAGTGGGACATTCTCTTTTTTATCACAATTCACTAAGGGCTGGGGCTTCAGTTGTTGCATCTTCTAAAGCTCTACAATATTTTTCTATGACTATAAAAGAGTTTTCTGTTCTGCAGATTTTAAGACTGTAGTAGGAGTTTTTTGTTGCTATTGTTCACAGCTGAAGGAGAAGGTTATTTGTTTTACTAAGATAAGGTTTCTAAAACATCCTGCTTAAAAAAAATACAACAAAAACATATGATGTTTTCTCTTTTTTTCTAGTTATCTATTCTTTTCTAAAGAAACTGAAATGTCATCTTGCCTTCTGGATAAATCATATTTTTGTTTAAAACACAGGCGAAAAATCTCCAAGATATAAATAAAAGTCAGCTGAAGAGGTTCAGTTTAGAGTAGGCATTGCTAAACACAAAGTTGTTTAACTGGACTTTCAAAAACTTGGATAGTTTTCTTTTCTCTTGTTGAACAATCTTGTTGAACACTCTTGTGACTTTCAGGCCATGTTTGGTTTCCTGTAAAACCATCAGGGCCGGAGCATGGGCCCAGACACTAGAATTGCAGTTATCCTTCCTGTTAGTCCTTAGTGCAACTCTGTCCTCTGTGAACTTGGACCATCTCAGATGATGCCCAGGAACAGCCTGGGAGCTAGCTCAGGTCAGAGACCATTCCCAGTAATCAGTTTGTTTGCAGTTGCATTATTTGTTAGAGTATCTAGCCATTAGCTATGATCTATATCGAGCTGACTTAAAAAAGGTTTCTGGCTTGTTTCTTGGTATAGATGTCGTCTTACGGTCAGACCAGAATTTCACTCATTTCATACACCATGTGACCTTTGCCAGTAACCCCAAAAAGAAGATTAAAATTGGAAATTATTTCATTTCTTCTCATGCACTGTGTCAAACACATGGTTTTAAATTTCTCCAGTTCCAGGTAATTATGCTAAGGTATCTAAGATTGCAATACCATAAAAAATTTTCTCCCTGGCTTCAATGAACCATCATCTCAGATGGAATTGATGCATGTCACAAGCCTGAGCCTTTGAAGAGAGTTATTTTCAGAGACTGCACAACAAAAATCTCCCACCTTTATTGACATCATAATTCCAGTTTGAGCAGGATATTTTACATGTCTTTGAATCAGCAGCATAACTAACAGCTCTCAAGATAAATCTCATATTGAACTTTGGTGAGATACTTATCAGGCAACAGGTCACTTCAGGACTCTGCCTTCTTTTTCCTTTTATTTCTTACTTACAGAGATTTAGAAAACCTCTTATTGGTACCTAAAAGACCAATATATGTTATGATTTGACATAATAGCTTAGTGAATTGAAAGTAAACTTCATATATGGAAAATAATAAAATTGCTTTTTGTTTTTATTAAGAAAGGAAAACCTTGAATTCCAGACGCAGAAAAAATGTTTTTTAAGGATATTAAAGAAATATAGAACACAAGTCTTAATCCTTTTCAAAGTTTTGCACAAGCACACGGAAATTGCTTGCATTTCACTGAAATAAAACAACCACTAAAAAAAGTCAAAAATCAGACTATTTATCTTTCTCTCTGTAATATCTCTTCAGCTGGAGTAGAAAAAGATAAGCTCACATTAATGGATGGCATTGCATTATGTAAGTAAGATTACATATGCAGATAAATAGTATGTTGTCTTTGTCTTGCACAATTACTTATAAACAAATACCCAGATGAAAGCTAAACTGCTGTCTTGAAATAATGTTCAGTGAAAGAGTTTTATAAAACTATTTATAGGTCTAAAAATAAGTGCTTCAGAGGATATTTGAGGACTTTTGCCTTCTTGGGAGTGTGATTTGAGAATCATTGTGCTTAAAAAAATTATTCATAGCTAGCTATCTGCATAATTATAAGTCTAAATATATAAAAATCCTAAACTATTTCAGTATTGCCTAAACTTTGACATCTTCTTTATACGCACAGATTGTTGGTGTCTATTCTTCCAAATAAGGTAAATCACATAGTCAAGGTCACACAGTTGAAGAATATCATATTCTTATTTGTCCAGGTGAAACAAAGATCCATCTTCTCTTTCTCCTTTCCTTTCATCCAGAAGGCAGAGGTCTCAAAAGACTGTAGCGCCAGGTCAAAAGTTAAGACTAATACTTTTAAATCCTTTCTTCTGCTAAGGTATTAGAAGTCTGTTTTGAGTACTCTCTTTTTTTTTCCTGTCTCTGTGAACTTCTAGTGAGAATTCCCCTTCCTTTGGGGCACTATTAGCTGTGTAACTTTCTAGGTTTTGAGGAATCTTATTCACTGTCCTGTCTGCCTGAATCTAATCCTGAGGTTTAAACTGACTATTTTATTTGGCATAACTTGTTTGTCACAATATTTAAATGGACTCAGAAGAGAAGTATTCTCTGGTATTATATTAGATAGCTGTCTAGTGGGATGCTCAAAACCTTTTTATGTGCACTTATTTGGTAACAACTATCTGCCTTACACTGTGTTGAAGTTATTATTTCCTGTTGGGGATATTAAAGGAAAATAATATCCTAGACACTTTTCTAACATTTTGTTTGCTTTTTTGTTTCGTTTGTGATGTCCAGTCTAAAACTGATGAAAAAAGAATGGAAGAATGCAATTATCTCCTAATCATATGAAAAATAACCATTTTAAAAAAGATGATGGAGACCAAATGTGAATAAGAACAGCTTTCTGTTCTTCAAATATACAGAATTACATACCCTAGAGAACAATGATTGTTTTTGTAAGGCACAATCACAGTGCCTGCAGCAGTCCATGTGTAAATTGTATAACTTTCTGAGTAAAGCAGAGTATTAAATTACTGCACTACAAACCTGACTCCTCTCTTTATACTGGTTTCCCATACACTGATGGGACAACTTCAAAGGCTTTTTCTCCTTACCCTCAGTTTCCTCAACATCTGGCTTTCAAAATTTATACAACTATCCTCAGCACATATATGTTTGTTAATGGGAAAATATATAAAGTTTAAGTGACAAATTTTATCTATATTTCTTAATGCATGATTCACCTGTATTCAGATACTAGAGACAAGAAGGGTTTGGGAATCTATACTGAATAGAGTAGAAATGTCAGCCACAGGGATTTTTACAAGTACCTCCCACAAGATATGAGGCACAGGCCAGCAATAAGCCTGGAAGTGATTGCCTGTAGTGGAACAAATTGTGTCATGGACAGATCTGAGGTAGGAGCTCAGCATAAGATTCCAGAAAAGGTGACTTCACTAAAGCAATGTGTTAGAAATAGTACCTTTGCAGAATGGTTCTTAATGGATGTGTTCAGGGAAATACTGTATTGTCAAGTACACAGAAAAGGACAATATCATAATCTATAGACAAGGTGATCATCAACTGGGGAATACTAAAACAAATAAACAAACAAACAAGCTCTATCTTGGAGAAGTTATGCCAAAAAGTAGACAAGCTATATTTAAGCATCTTCTGAAGACATCTGGAGGTATGAATGGAAGACAACTGTAGGTAAGAACTTGTGTTCACCCTCCTCCCTCTGCAAGAGAACTTTGCTTCTAACCACCAAGCTAACTAGGAAGTCACCCTGACCTTTGTTCTGTGTGTGATTCCTAATTCTCAGCCTTCATTTTCATTGCTTTATTTTTATAAAAGTTTCAACAAGATGACATAGCAATTAAAGTAAGAAAAAGTGGAAAATATCATAAGTCTGTTGTAGAATAAGCACTCATGAAGAGGCTGTACACAAGCTTAGATAAAAATTGAGGAAAGCATTAATGATCCTTTCTCTGTGTCCTGACTTTGATGTTTTCTGCAGAGCTGAGTGTTATTTTCAGAACATTCTGATGTGGTTTGAGATGGGCTGTGATCTGTGCCTTGTAGGGTGTAGTGGAGGCAGATGTCTGATAAGCAAATCCATGATTAAATTTTGATTTTAGCTATTGCTAGTTGCCCACAAGGTCCACCAATGTACTTGGACTGAGAATTCCAAATTTTTTAGTCTTAAACTGTGAACTAGAAGGAGTTCCAGGATCTTAAGACAGTGGTTTTGGAGGTTTTGTGGATCTTCATACATAACAAGCCTTGGCTTGTTATCACACAGTCATATACATCTAATCTAAAATGTCCACAATTTTACTGTCTTCTTGACTCTTATAACACCTTCATCTCTCGGGCTTGACGAAGTCCCATTATTCACGCTCTCTCTTTTCTCTCTGATATATGTCAATATTGGCTTTCCCACAAGCACAAAAGCATCCATCTTCAAACTTTATTGTGGCTTCCTAATTCATTATCCTGGTTCATTAAATTCTTGTCTTTTAAATGGGTCTGTGTTTTGTCTGTCAGTATGAGCATCTATTTAAGTATAAGCCAAAGTTAGATATAAAGGAGGAAAGCAAATGTCACTCCGGTCTTCAAAAAGGACAAGAAGGAGGACCCGGGCAACTATAGACCCGTCAGCCTCACTTCCATCCCTGGGAAAGTGATGGAAGACCTTATCCTTGGTGCCATCTCAAGGCATATCAAGGATAAGAGGGTCATCAGGGACAGTCAACATGGCTTCACCAAGGGGAAGTCATGCTTGACCAACCTCATAGCCTTTTATGAAGACATAACAAGGTGGATTGATGATGGCAGAGTGGTGGATGTGGTCTACCTTGACTTCAGTAAAGCATTTGACACCGTCTCCCACAGCATCCTCATGGCTAAACTGAGGAAGTGTGGTCTGGATGATCGGGTAGTGAGGTGGACCGCAAACTGGCTGAAGGAAAGAAGCCAGAGAGTGGTGGTCAATGGGGCAGAGTCTGGTTGGAGGCCTGTATTTAGTGGAGTGCCTAAAGGGTCAGTACTGGGACCAGTATTATTCAATATATTCATCAACAACTTGGATGAGGGAATTGAGTATACTATCAGCAAGTTTGCTGATGACACCAAGCTGGGAGGAGTGGCTGACATGCCAGAAGGCTGTGCTGCCATTCAGCGAGATCTGGACAGGCTGGAGAGTTGGGCAGGGAAAAATTTCATGAAATATAACAAGGGAAAACGTAGAGTCTTACGTCTGTGCAGGAACAACCCCAGGTTCCAGTATAGATTGGGGAATGACCTATTAGAGAGCAGTGTAGGGGAAAGGGACCTGGGGGTCCTGGTGGACAGCAGGATGACCATGAGCCAGCACTGTGCCCTTGCGGCCAAGAAGGCCAATGGCATCCTGGGGTGTATTAGAAGGGGGGTGGTTAGTAGGTCGAGAGAGGTTCTCCTTCCCCTCTACTCTGCCCTGGTGAAACCACATCTGGAATATTGTGTTCAGTTCTGGGCCCCTCAGTTCGAGAAGGAGAGGGAACTGCTGAGGAGAGTCCAGCACGGAGCCACAAAGATGATTAAGGGAGTGCAACATCTCCCTTATGAGGAAAGGCTGAGGGAGCTGGGGCTCTTTAGCCTGAAGAAGAGGAGACTGAGGAGTGACCTCATTAATGTTTATAAATACATAAAGGGTGGGTGTCACGAGGATGGAGCCAGGCTCTTCTTGGTGACAACCAACAGTAAGACAAGGGGTAATGGGTTCAAGCTGGAACACAAGAGGTTCCACTTAAATTTGAGAAGAAACTTCTTCTCAGTGAGGGTGACGGAACACTGGAACAGGCTGCCCAGGGAGGTTGTGGAGTCTCCTTCTCTGGAGACATTCAAAACCCACCTGGACACCTTCTGTGTAACCTCACCTGGATGTTCCTGCTCTGTCAGGGGGATTGGTCTAGATGATCTTTCGAGGTCCCTTCCAATCCCTAACATTCTGTGATTCTGTGATTCTGTGATCCTATGGTCTTTTGTCCTTTTAGGAGTTCTGAGAGACATTTTGTTTCCATTCCATTTATTTCCTCGGAAATCATGAGAAAAAATGTAATGTTTGCCTTCAGTATTATGAAAACCCAGAAAGGGTCTGCAAAATTCTAAGCAAGCACCATAAGGTTTGCTGATTTCCAGGTAAAAGCAAATAATTGAATTAAATTTCAACTAACTGAGAATAAACCAGACTCAGATAAAGTGCATAACATTTCAAGGTCAAAAGGCAGATGATTCTGTGAGACATTAGCTCTGAGAGCAGAGAGCAACTTTTTTAGTTGTAGTTTGCTTTTTTGGTTTTTTTAATTGCAAAATCCTTTTGGTCTGTTTTATATTCCTTACAAGTTTTAATAAAGACACTTTGCTGATTGATAACCAAAGTAAATGCACATGGAGATTCCACTTTCCCTCTTAAGAAATGTCTGCAGTGTACAGTGTTTAACATTTTGATGTCTTTGTGGCTCCATGTATCCTCGATTTCATCACTCCCTTGGTAATGTAGCTTATTTTCTGAGTTAAACAAAGGCATTGGCAGAGAAACTACAAAGTGTTCAAAACTCCTGACCCCTGCATTGACAGTTCAATATACTTTAAAACAACTAAAGATATGGCAGTGCAATTATGAAACAAACAGGCACTTCAGAAGAATGTTCAGTAAATTTATTGCTTTACTGCATAGTGGAACTGCTGTAGTTTTAACAGAGCAAGGACATACATCTAGAAAATAAAACATAATGGTAGTGGCTCACTGGAAGTAAAAGATAAAAGCATTTGTCAAATACAACTGTACACAAAATGTGAGATTATTGGTTTCATTGGGATTTATTAATTTGATATATTTCATTTCTTATCTGTTAAATGAGGGCGGGGGAAACTACCATACAGCTGATGACTTGCGATCACTTTGTAAACTGTTCTGGTTGTATTTTTCACCTATATCTAAAATTCATACAGTTAACTAGCAAAAGGTTCTCTCCCCTCACTAGGCAGTTTCTTCTTAAAGCACACATAGTCAAGCATCAAATGTCACCACATTGCCATCTTACTGTGAATGACTGGAATTTACTCCCTATTGTTAGTAGTGCTGAAAATTGTTACGAGATTCCGCAGAACTCATAATGCATTGTCTAAACTGAAAACATTTTCAGGGACTGAACTGACCTTTTAGAAAACTGCATTTTCATCCTTAGAATGCTGGTCTATTGCAATATTTCCTTTAAAGGTTATTTAAACTTTTTTTTTTTTTTTTTAAGATAAGGATTGTTGTATGAAAGAAGTATCTTCATATAGCTCTTCTGTGTCGAAAAAACAGGGAGGAATACCACTCATTACTCTAAGTATTCTTCAAGAAAACTATGCAGAAAAGACCACAGCTGCTATTCTCCCTGAGAAACAAGCAGATAATTGTAATTAATATTTAATACTTGTGTTCAAGTCCTAACTGATAGTAAAGTCTAATTTTATTAAGTGTTATAGAGAAAGTGTTTTTCTCTCTGAGCATCCTGACAAAAGATGAAAAGCAAAAAATATTTTTCTTTCATGTTGCTGGCTTGGAAATGAGATACAGAGAAATGGTGGGCTGCCCACAGTCAGACAGAAAATCTGTAACAAAGAGAGCAACTTAACTCCTGCTTCTTCAGTACCAGTTAAATGTCCCAACAAAAAAAAATCTTCCCCCACTAATTTAGCTGAAAAGGGGTTGATAACTTGTAGAGCCTAACCAAAATACAACACCTCTGCATTTACAAGAAGGGAAAAGGAATTGAATCAGATTTTAGAGTTTCCAGCCTGAGAAGTGCTGACCACAAACAGACTTTTCCCCCACATTTTATCAGAGGAAGGGAAAAGAATTATTAAAAATAGGATTAATCATCTTTAAGAGGGAGAATGTGGGAAATGATTACTGCAAGCACTGGTTGGCTGTAGTGCTAAGGGATCAGACTTTAGAAAAAAATAACAGCCTGCCTCCGAATGATAAATGAATATGTGAACTTCACTGATGGCACACATGACTGTTTTTAGACTTAGAAGAAGTGACAGAGGAAGATGAGCAGTCATGTATGTGGCAGGGTAAGTGTATTAAAGGCATAGCATAAGAGAAACGAGCTGACATAAAGACCAGTGACCGTAAGGAGAGGTGATAAAAAAGAGAAGGGAATATATTAAGGAAAGAAGTTAACTGTTCCTGTTCTGGATCTTGTATAACTCTCAGGTCAATGAAGAAAACAGCATTGTACCAGGAAATAAGTGGAGAAAAATGTAATTAATAAGAGAGAAAAAATACAGAAGACTTAACTGTATATTTTCCAGGCATCATTTTCTTAGAAAAGCTGACACGCATTTGATACATTTTTCATTATCATGGACCTTAGATGGGTATTTGGCATTCCCAGAGACTGAAAGAAGGCTCAAACACACACGGCTGAGTAAAGAAGACATAACAGGCAAAGGTACAACGCAATCTGCATACTACCTGCAAATTTTTCCTTTGATGTTTACAAGAAATAGTGTCATCTCACAGTGGGCTGGGTTAAGAATACACATACATTAACTGAGGGTCAGCCAGCGAATGTGACTTAT
This sequence comes from Caloenas nicobarica, assembly GCF_036013445.1. Lineage (NCBI taxonomy): Eukaryota > Metazoa > Chordata > Aves > Columbiformes > Columbidae > Caloenas > Caloenas nicobarica. Next base: position 181,050,348 of record NC_088245.1, read on the forward strand.
GAAGCTGGTATAGCCTATGTATTTCAGCCACAAGTCTCAAACGAAAATGAACTAAATGAACTGAAACAAGGCTTTTAGGGACTACTGCAGAATTATTAGACCAATATAAAATATTTTCTGTTAAGGAAATATCTATCATATTTCAGAAGAGAGCATTAGCCTGAGGCAGACCTCTTAAAAAGTGGACCATGGGTTTTTGGAGGCAGGAAGTGAGCACACAAAGACACTCTGTTGCTACAAACTTCATGAAGCCATGTAAGGTAACTGAGGTTATACTTATTGTTTTAAGTTCTGCAAAGATTGAAACAGCTTCCAGTAGATCCTGAGGGAAAAAACATAAGCTCAGTCCAAACTTCAGCCCTAGCACTGACACAGAAGGGAAGCTGCTTCTGAAAGATGATTTTCTTTCCTGATATTGTCTCACTAACTAAATGTCCTGGTTTTGTTAAAAACAAGTTTCTCTTTTAGTGAATTTCCCTGTCAGCTAAAGTCTTCTTACTAACTGCAGTTTTCCTGAAAGTTAGGTACGTGTTTTGGTAGACATAGCAATGGAATGCAAGGTCATTGATAATGATGCATCCCGTGAGATGTGCAAGCAGGAGGTGAACTGAAAAATTGACCAACTAAAGTATTCCATCCCATTCACGTCATGCTTCATATAAAAGTGGGGGATCACAAGGATCTCGTCCCTTTTCCTTATGGCCGACATTGGGAGAGGACCTTGCAAGTTGCCCCTGCGAACTGAGGCCTAGTGACAGACTGAATCCAGTTCCGGTTGGCTGCAGAGTCCAGTCCAGGACTTTGGGTGCCGGCCCTACATCTGCTGGAGCAGTTGCCAGGACTTTCAAGATTGGTTTTGTATATTTTGTATTATTTTCTCTATTTCTATTAGTAGTATTAGTAAAACATTTTTAATTTTTCCAACTCTCTTCTCTCTGTCCTTCTTTCCCTCCCAATTGCCTGTCCTTAGTGGGAAGGGGGGAGAAGGAGGGGCTAAAGGGGGAAGAGGGGGGAGAGAGGGTTAACAATACATCTGCCACAGTTTTATTGTCACCCTGCAATCAAACCACAACACTAAAAAACCACTTGGATAATTTACTGGGGTTGGATCTGTCTTACTATATAATCATGTGTGTTTTGTAGGAACAGAGCACAAAATAAAAGTAAACCTTTGGGCTTCCTATTGCCTTACAGTTGGTGTAGCTCCTAACATCATCTCTGCCTAGTTGTAGGATGTTAATAGAATCTTAGAATGGTTTGGGTTGGAAGGGACCCTCAAAGGTCATCTAGTCCAACCCCACTACAATGAGCAGGGACATCAACTAGATCAGGTTGCTCAGAGCTCTGTCCAGCCTGACATTGAATGTTTCCAGGGATGGGGCACCTACAGCCTTTCTGGGCAACCTGTTACCATTTATCATCTTTTTAAACTCACTTTTCATAGGTGTTAATGACTGTGCATAACACAAAGAAATGGAATATTCAACCTAAAATATCTTTTTTGTTCATGAAGCTGGATAAGAAATTATTAACAAATATTTTCTTCTAAGAAAGTATTTGTCGTACCTCAGAATGGGGTACTATAGTGATGTCCATCCACTTAAAAAGTTAATAGTCATAAACAGGTACCTTTTTTTTTTTTCCGAAGAAACCTTTTACATAGAATTATAAACAGCTGCAGAAAGTAAGATCCCATGCCGCAGTAACTATAACTATAGGGATAAATGTTTACATTTAATAGTCAGTAATATATCTATGTTGCTGCATCAGGAGTATACATCTTATGGTTGTTTTTTTAGTCCCCCAGGTCAAATATGCTGCAGATGTTCAAGACATGAAATGATATGCAGCACTATATTGAACAAAACCAAGCACAATGATAATAGGTACTTTAAAATAGTAGGTTAAAAAAGCCCCAAAACTACAAACTACAATTACTTCTTATACTGGGGAAAATAAACAAACAAATAAACTGGCAGTGTGTCATCAATACCTAATGAAAAATGCAGCATGGAAGGAAAATTCTTGCACATTAATTTGACAGATTAAAAATAGAAATGAAGTTAAAGATGGATGAGAAAACCAAAACTATTTGGATAACAATCCATTTTATCACTTGACATAGTGAAACATTGCTCTGGTTCTATACATATATGTCTACAGGTTTTTTTATTTTCAATTGAAAGAAGTATCCAGTTGTAACTTTTATTCTTTCCTTTTAGGGACATTATAGTATATTGTGATTCTGAGTTGTTGATAAATTTCCATCAAAGTCTGCTGAATGTGAAATGTGTGTTTTCCTTGATATTGACATTTTTCATGGGTAAATGTCAGATTGTCAACCTTTTCTTTTTTCTTTTTTCTTTTTTTTTTTTTTTTCCTTTTTTTTTTTTGGAAATGTACACAGAATATTTTATTTCAGGTCAGCACCATGTTAATCCTTGCACCTGCTGAAGCTCTACCTTTTCCCATAGGAACTATAGATTGCAGGACTTCTGGGTCTTGTGATGGTGGGACTTCTGGTTCATCACTATCATGTAGCCACTGGCAAAGATCTTCCTGGGAAGGTGTCCTCTACATGAAGAGTCCAAAACACAGTAAGAAAGAATCAGAATGTGATAAAAATCAATTAAATTGTCTACTTACCTATTATTACAGACCAGAACAAGCATAAGAATTTGAAGTAACAGGCTCTTAACAATCTTTCTAATTTCATAACTCATTGCAAATTTATAAGCTGCTATGTTTTCTTCACACATATTTAAACATCACTGAGCAAGCTGTATCTATCCTACTGGTAGTTATTACAGGTGACAGGAATACAAAGCTATTTAGGGACCACAGTTTTTATTCCCATTGATTTCACTAGGGACTCAGGCACCAAAATCCTATTCAGTCAGGCGCCTACGAACAGTTGTGAAACCAGCAATTGTTACTCATATTGTTGAGTGCTCACCAATTAATCAGTGTAAAACTTTGGAATCAAGAATGACATATGTGTCAGTCGTCCTCACTTCTCACAAACATTTTTGTTGATTTTCACTTATATGTACAATATGAAATGAGTGGAACAGTGCACTTTACTGAATCAATACAGAGCATGATGATTTAAAGTGTCAGGCATAGATAAGGAAAAAACAGGAGGCAGGAACAGCAACATTACTGTGAAAGAAAATAGAATCTGCTGAGAAAAATGTTACAAACACTTGGAATGACAGTGGAGAAAATTTTGATAGAAATTTGGATAATAAAGGCAGTCAGGTAGTTCACTGATGTAGCTACAGATCTCTTGTGCAGTTAGAGCAGATATGGCAGTACACTCAGCATGACTTGTTAGAGCTTGGATTTACACTTTACGAAGAGAAAAGTAATTACCTTGATACTGACTTCAATAGAAACTAAGCAAAAACATAGGAGTATTTTTTTTTTTCCTAAGGAGCTATAAATTGTTGGGAGAGAGATGGTGAGGAAAAAGAGGTGATTTGTTTGTTTATTTGTTCTGCTTGTTTTGGGTTTGTTTTATTTCTAAATATCCTACATGGTTAGAAGCAGTTCTCTGTATAATGTAGTCACCTCAGTCAGGTATAAATCGGGTTGATATTGAGAATATGCAATATCCAAACAACAGAAAAACTTTAAATTTGGTGTACTTATAAAGCTTCTTAGCAGAAAAATGAATACATGAATTTTGATGTCAGAAAGTCTGACTTTGAGGGAATGTGAAATGCTCAGTGGAATTTTGAGCAAGATTTTATAACATTTAGGAAATGTACTATTGAAACTGAAATAATGGAAGAAATGGCAATTAAAATTTACTCTGGTATAATCCGGACAGGGAAACGGGCCAAAGTAAGCTAACAAGCAATATGAATAATCTTAATATATGTAAGAGAAAAGAAAAAAAAATGAAGTTTTAAAGAAATTTAAAAATTCTAGAAACAACCATGAGAAAGTGAGGAAAAAAATTGGAGTAGTGAAAATAAGGAGAAGACAGGATAATTCTTATTTTTGCATGTAATCAATTTTGCTTCTCAAATTCAGAGACAGAAAAAATATTAGCAATAGTAAGTGAATGCAGGTTTGCAGTGCATGTATCATATGTACTTTTATTGATTTCGGATGGGATAGATTAAATATTCTTCATTGTAATTTGTATGGGGCCATGTTTTGGATTTGTAATGAAAACAGTGTTTATAACATACTCTGTTTTAGTTATTGCAGAGCAGTGCTTGCGCAGCATCGAGGCTTTTTCTGCTTCTCACATCACCCCACCAGCAAGTAGTCTGGGGGTGCACAAGAAGTCAGGAGGGAATACAGCTCAGATGGCTGACCCTAACTGACCGAAGGGCTATTCCATACCATATGACGTCATGCTCAGCAATAAAAATTGTGCTGTGGAGGGAGATTTGCAGGGGCTGCCATTGCTTGGCAACTAGTGGGCCATCAACCGTCTGGTGGTGAACAATTCGTTTTGGTTTTGTTTTTTTTCACTTGTTTTTCTCGGCTTTGTTTTTCTTTGGTTTTTTGTTGGTTTTTGTTGTTGTTGTTGTTGTTGTGGTTGGTTGGTTGGTTGGTTGGGTTTTTTTTTGGGGGGGGAGACAGGGGCAGGGGGAGAGCATGTGAGGAAGTAGTTATGTGGTGCATATTCGTCTACCAGGGTTAAACCACGAGAGCACTGAAAGTGTTGAATGGCAACTGGAAACCATCAACCATAAGAAGTAAGACACAACAGAAACAGTGTGCTTATCTTTTTTTTTCCCTTCTCCTCTATTCACAAAAGTACTCCAACAAACAATGTTAGGTTTGCTGTAGACAGTTGAAAAAGAAAAGTGATGGGCTGAAAACAACACTGCCAAATCTGCCTTAGTTAAACCATATAAGCCTGTTGAAGTCCATTATTACCTAAATATTCACAAATATAGGCTTTTCCATTTCGCAAGCATCATTGCAGATAAACTTTGGGCCCCAGAAAAAAAGATAACCCAGGAGTCTTTGTAATGACAGTGAGTCAGAGCTGACATAGGAATCAATTGCCTAAAGGTATATGGCTAGAGACAGGCTAGGCACCTTTGGTCATCCTTCCAGGCTTTCAGATGCATCTTTAGAAGGGCATGGATTTCCTGCAGTTCCAGTGTTATGTCTGCCAAGGTCATGTACGTCTCAAATATCCTAGGGCATCTAGTACCATATTTAGGCTCTCAAATAACCCTTTGGTGAAACAGTTTATTTCAAGACTTTTATTTAAAACATACTGAAAGACACAACAGTTGAAGAAAGAAGATAAATAATAGGATACATAATTAAAATTAATCAATGGTTTCTAAAACCTAAATAGACATTTGTTATACTTGTAAGCTGTCCTGTTTCCCTTCTTCAGATCATTGAATCAGATGTAGCTTAACCGCGACTAATATCAAGTGTTACACAGCAATTTTTAAAATAAAAAATCTCAAATTCTGTTTGTAGTCTGCCTATAAACCTAAATCAGCTTATTTGAAATCTATTTACAGTGAAAAGAGGTTTGGTTGAACGATTTCTTTCAGTTGTGTGTTTATTGGTTGGCAAAATCAAAATTTTCAGGACTTGATTGTCATTACTGCATTCACAAGTTCATAGAAGCATGAGGATGGACAAGTTGTGTAAAACCTTTTTTCTTACATTTCTCTAGGTTTTCTGACTCAGGGCTGAAAAAGTCCAGGAGTAAACTAGTAAACAGACAATGACTCAGCCATGACCACTCGCTCCCCTTTTTGATTTGTTTTATTTCCTTTCACAGAATAGTTTATTCCCTTTTGTTCCTGGTCAAAGATTCGATCATTCCCTGCACTTCTCCAGACACTTTTCTACCCTTTTGCTTGCAAAAGGGATTAGGATGTCAGTCTCCCTTGTTCTCTTTTTCATACCTAATGTCATAGGCTCCTCTCCCCTGCATGGTAAAGGAAGGCTGTGGAAGTACAGACTTAAATCAACTTCTAGCAGTCTTCTAACTTTCTTGTCCTTTTCTTTTCCAACTTTTAAATAATGTCCCGTATTCCTCTACTGAATACTCTCTTAGTCTTCTAAAACAATGATTAAGACCATGAGAGCAGGCTTTTTGCAATGGATGCCTGTAGATACAACTACTGTGTTTCAGGACAACCACAACTACCTTTCACCCAGCAGGCGAAAACCATCCAGCAATGGGTACCAGTCATTAGAAAGGAGATAGAGAAGATTGTTGAAGTGATGTGCCTACTCAGAACATTGCCTTGGCAACCTCAGCCTGTGGCTGGTAGCTGTTTCTGAAGCTTGAGTTCAGCTCTGGCCCCAAGGCACAGGAGGGGTAAACCACCTTGTTTTCCATGATTACGCAAATAGCAAGTGCAACTGGCCACCCACTTGCCAGTATGTTCTAGAGTTGAAGCAGTCCAAGGGATTTCACAATGAAATTCATTTACTCAGGTGATGCTTAAAAAAACACTAAAAACCACTTCCACCTCATCGTGGAAGTACAGCTATTAGAATATGAGATGCCCATTTTAGGATCTACATGAATCATTCTATTTAACATCTATGGCAGATCAACTTGGTTGCTTTAGTTTAATTTCACTTTACATCTTTCCTAAACCTACTCAGTAAGGGTAAAAGTATCCTCCACTGAAAAAGCAGATATTCCAAAAATATCATAGGATTTAAATAGATTTGTTGTACAAACCAGATTTCTGTTCTAAACTGTCAGATGGGAAAAGTTAAATATAGAACCAACTAAAAGGAAATACACTCATTGTATTGTTAAAAGATGACAATTAAAAGATTGTAAAAATGCTTCCTGTCTTAAATATCGTGATTTTAATAGTAAATCTTTGCAGATTACAATAAAAAATAAAACAAAACTTAAAGGACCGCATATTTTATGCTCCTGACAAAATCAATTTGCATATTTCTGTTTGCCATTTGTTCACCCTGCAGGAATAATACCTGTCTCTTAGTTTTTAAATACTGCAATGCTTTCAGCTAATGGCAAGAGAGCAACAGTTTATTTCAAGCTAATACTGTCTTGGTCACATGAGTCCTGGTATTTAAAGTATTTTAATCAATATGAAAGAATAACAGATGCTGAGCTCTCCAAATACGATGATATTTACTATATAAAGCTTCTTCGATAGCAAGTTGAAAAACAAATACTTACAGGGCTCTTCTTTGCAAAGTAAGATTTTAGCCTCAAGGTCTACGTTTGTTTTCTCATCTTTATTTTCTAAAAGGCCTCTTGAAACATCAAGTTCATCTCCTTGTCCTTTTTTTAACACAATTGACCAGACACTCATTTGTCTTTACATGAATTTCACATTGGCTGCAAACATACAAAAAAAGAAACTGGAAATAGGAAAGTCTTCCAGTTATCTGCCCCGTTTCTCCACCACCACAAGGCTATTCCTTACTGTACACTCCACGCTGTACCGGTCAGTCTAGTTTAAGTGACCTAAATAGTGGGAGCTCCTGTGCTTTCCTGGACTGTTCCTTAAACTACAAAATTTTGCAGTCAAGAAATATTACTTTGGGTTATGTCTTCCAATGATGCTTTGTTTCCAACAAAATATTATTGGTGATAATAATTTGAACTGGAGAAAATGTGTCATGTTATAATGTAGCTAAGTGACCATGAATGTCATAATAGAGCCCTATGGCCTCGTACGTGGGATTTCTGACTTGTAAATCACATGCCGGCTGATAAAACATATCACTGGAAAGCATCCACTTCTGACTTTACCAGTGAAAGCTGGGCAGAAAGGATCAAGGAATAGTAAAAGGTTGGGAGCTGGGGAAAAAGAGAAAAGAAATAGGACCAGAAGAAGAGAGAAAAGAGTAGAAGCAACTGGTACTGTTGGATTGATGAAAAAGCTGGATAGCTGTTAGTTTAAAATCAATAGTATGGTCTGTCATGTGGTAAGTAGAATTCCATGTGGTTGAATGAGTTATTGATGTGGGAGTTTATTTATTTTGCTGTATGCAAGGTATTAGAAGCCAAACGTCAGCGGAGTGATTAATGTGACTGAAAAAATTCTTGTAGCCTCAGCTGGGCATTCTGTTTCAGGATGTCATCTCTGCCCACCTATGATGATAATGAAACAGTGTTAGCAAGAAGCACATTTAAATACCTTGGCTTTTGAGGGCTGACCACCAACAGCTAGTGTTGAAGGGAAAGTTCTGAAAAGGGAGATTCTACAGTGAGAACTTTGACTGAACCCTTTAATACACTTATTTTAATCCTTTATTTTTTTAATTCCTAGTGATACTTGGGTTTTACAGTTATATAACGCAGGTAGGGAGCCAGACACTTAAGAGTTGTGCTGGAGAATGCTTTCTGAGGCAGTCAGAAGCCAATATGACATAGTGAATAGGGGTTTGTCTTAAGTTTTGACTCTCTCAAAACTCATGTGCATGGGAGCCAAAGCCAAAGCCAAAGCCATAAGTTTTCTTTCATGAGAAAGCCCTTGAATTAGTATCTGTATTTTTGCTAACAATTTACCTTCCTAGCACTTTCAAATTAGGCAATAAGATTATTCACAGAAACATATAATTCCTAATAATACTATCTGTTTTTTCATTCCTTTTAATCATATTTATCTCATTACCAGAGTTACCAAAATACATGGCCAAATGCAAGAATAATTTTCACTTTCTTGACTCTGAGTCTATTTAACTGCTTCTGAGGCCTGTCAGTCAAAAGAGTTGCTATCTTCTTGATTTAATATCTTTTATTAATCAGCCACAGGCTTTCTTCTTCCCACCTCTGAAAGCATTTTGCACAATTGTAACCTGTGTTATCCCCATTTTGATACACTATTATTGATACATCATACACTGTGGAGCATGAGTGCTTGGACATAGAATCCCAAAGCAGTAATGCTGTATTTCATATCCTTGTTAGAGCACATGATATTCTCTAAAATTTCAACACTTCCTCACAAAATTTCCTCCTATCACTCAACAATGCTCTTACTAAACACTGTTTCATTAATAAAGTGTTTGAACCCTAAATAAGAACATTACTGGAAACTTAATAAGTAGATCTCAGAATCATAGAATGGTTGAGGTTGGAAGGGACCTCAGGAGATTATCTGCTCCAGCCTTCTGCTCAATCAGGGCCATATAGAACCTGTTGCCCAGGATCTTGTCCAGACAATGTTTGAATGTCTATAAGGATGGAGAATCCACAGCCTGGCTGGGAGACTTGTACCAGTGCTCAATCACCATCACAGTGAAAAAAAGTGTTTCCTGATGTTCAGGAAGAACCTCCTGTGTTTCAGCTTTTGCCCATTGCTTCTTGTCCCAAGGCAGTAGAAAAAGAAGAGAGAAACAAACAAACAAAAAAAAGACAAAAAATAAAGGACAATAAAAAAAGAGAAAAAAAATCGGGCACTGGGAAATCCTAAAACAGTTCAGGTTACAAAACTTTGTACCTCTTCAGTCCTCCACAGTTCTTTCTTGCCATCTCTATCTTGTGCAGATTTCCTGACAAAGGACAGTCTGTAAACTTGGTATCTAACTTCTACTATTGACTTGGGCTGACACGGACAAAATGACCAGGTGACCCAGCAGCCACTGGGAACTCTAACATCCACTGTGTCAGCTGGCTATAAGCACAACTTAAGGCTTGGGGATTAGAGAAAAAGAGAGGGGTCTCAATTTCAGGGCAGAAGAACGGAGTTTGTAAGCTGGCAGTAATGGGAAAATAGGTACTTTCTACACAGGTTTTGCAAACAAATATATAATCCTAAAATTATTTGTTGTCAAGGCTTACTGAAATTTGCTGGAGATACATTTTTTATTTTATTTTGTTGCATTAAAGCAGTCTGAACATCTGAAATTGAAATCAACCATTCAAATAATTGAACAAACAAAATATTAGGAAACTTTAGTTTCAAGAGTATAAGATAAGTTGCAGCCGATTCAGACTTAAAACCTTCTCCGTATCTCTGAGTTTGGAAAACTGAAAAAGATTTTTTTGTTGTTGTTAGAAACTCAAAGTTAACATAAGGTATGTCCAGATTATCTTTTTCACTTTAATTTTTATACCAGGTGCTCACAAGAACATTTTCAAATGTTACTTAAATTTTCTGTAACTCAAAATTCTAATCTTGTAATTGGTCTACTAGCCAGAGCTTCCAGGAAAAATCCTTTTCTCTCAGCGACATCTGGATTTTCTAATGACACTGTTCACAGAAAATCTTTCTACTGAGAATATATGGCCCTACATACTTTTCCTGCCTCTGAAAAAGGTGAAAAGATGCATCCATACTTCGTATGTAAGCACATGGCAGTGTATCACATCTGTGTCACGTTTATGTTAGTTCTTCTGTGTGAAAGAAGTAGTGAATTATGTACAGCTGGGATGCAAAAGGTTGGATCTAGACTTTTATAAAATAAGATGATCACTGTAGGACCTTTTATAGGTAGTGGATGCAAACAGACATTTCTTTGATGTGGTTCATTTTGTCTTTGGAATGAATTCTAAAGTTAGAAGCCACCCACTTGATGTTCAATATGTTCTGAGATAGTGTCACGGTTTAACCCCAGCTGGAAACTAGGACCACGCAGCCACTCGCTTAACCCCCTCAATTGTGACAGAGTAGTGACTCGAAAGGAGGGAAAGGAAAAAAAAAACCTCCGTGTTGAGACATAAACAATTTGACAGGACAACAAAAGAAGAGAAAGTAATAATAAATAATAATACTAATAATATATACAAATCAAGTGATACACAAAGAAGTTACTTACTCTCCATGACACCTGTCGGTTCCCAGGCAGCATTATTTGCCCCCTGGCCAACTCCAGTTTATATGCTGAGCATGACATCACAGGTTAAGGAATACCCTTTTGGCCAGTTTGGGTCAGCTGTCCTGGCTTTGCTCTCTCTCAGCTTCTTGTGCACCTGCAGCCTGAAAAGTCCTTGGCTTGGTATAAGCACTACTTAGCAACAACTAAAACATCAGTGTATTATCAACATTGTTCTCATACTAAATCCAAAACATAGCACTGTACCAGCTACTAGGAAGAAAATTAACTCTATCCCAATTGAAACCAGTACAGGCAAACTCTGTGTTGGTGAAGATATTATTGTGGACTATCTGGCAAATCCTGTCATGCAGGGTATCTCCTCGAGAAAAAAAAAAAAAAAAAAGAAAAAAAAGAAAAAAACCAAACTGATGAGACTTGTTGTGTAATTGGAATACCACACCTTGTAGGTGCCCTGTTTTGTTGAGATTTCAAGTATCATACTTCTATATCTTCACTTTAAGGGAAATCTTAGAATACTAAAGACTGATCTTCTACAGATTGTGAAATATTTTCCCTCAGGAGTTATCAGGTATTCACAGCATGTCGTATAAACTCTCCCCTTAAACAATCTTAAGAATTACGCACATGGACACATACAAATATTTGTATATATGTGTGCTTTCCTTTGTGTGCATATATATGTATATTTATACGCATGTACATGTATGTGTATGCGCATATATACTCAAATGATAAAACCTACATACATCTAAAATATGTACATTCATATTCAAAGTGTAATACCCTAATTTTAAGCAAATGAAGTGAGCACATAAATTTATAAAAAATCCATGTCATAAAAATATTTTATTTTTAATTAAATAATGCCTGCTAAATATTACCCCACAGCTATCATTCATGTTTACAACAGAGCTATTTTTTAATGCTTTTATTGCACGTATCTCTTTGATCTCTAACCAGCTATAATTATGATGTTTTCAACATGGTTTATGTTTCTATAACTGCTGTGTTCTATCAGATTTGGTACTTACACTGTCAACTTCAGGCCTTTTATGTTCTTTCATCTTTGTTGTGGGTGCCCTTTTTGTTATACTTGTTTATGGAATCTAATATTAACATTTAAGTGCACATTTCAAAGGAAATGGACCAAAAGATGTCAAACATGCATTCAATTTATAATATACCTGCATCAAGCATTTTTTGTTACAGAAGTGCAAAGATATGGTCTGACTTTTTTTTATTTTTTTTTTGCTATTCACTGTTTTTTCCTGCTGTAGTTACATGGACGTGGAGTAATCACACAGAGCAGGCTTTGCACCCACAGACATCACTAAATTAAGTTTTCCTTTTGATGTTTTTGTTTTGTTTTCTTTTTATCCTATTTCGTTGACTGTATTTGGTTTCTGATTATCTTTACAGCGCTCAAGTTGCAGGCATCTTTAAAATTTAGAGCCTGAGGATTTCCTTTAATTGGTGCTGAAAGGATGATTGCCTTTTGGTGTCTGTCAGTCCATCTGCCTTCTCCTTTCTCTTTCTCTCAATATGGAAAATCTCAATAGTGCAAGAGAACACTGAATGAAATGTCGTTAACACAGTTCTAATAAAACCTGGTAAAATACATTTCCCCTTAAAATACAATGACCTGGACACATAGGTGTTGAGTACTTAATTAATGCTTGAAAGAATATTAATCCATATAAGCCATAAAATGTGTATTATTTAGTATGTAAATTCAACTTGTTATTTTCTAATAAAACAAAGCTATTATTACAAATGGGTAAGTCCGATTTCAGTCTAAACTGTCAGGAAGATATGCATTTCAGTCATGAAATCTTAAGGTCACAGAGTAATTTATGCCAAAATTAGTATATGGGGTCAATGACTGCCACAATGATATCTGAGCCATTTGAAGCATTATATTGTATTTAAAGTAACAGCACAGGTATTATAAGAGGAAGAATTTGACAAGTGACATAGAAAATGGTAACAGTTATTATATGCAGAACTTCCATATGATTGCAAGTAGTACTGAATGAACACTTCAGTGAGATGGGTTAAGAGAACAAATCTCAGAGGAAAAGAGAACAGTGTAAATACGAGGCTGATTCAGCAGGACCTCCTGCAGGCCTCTACTGAATCCCAGATGAACAAGTTTTTCTTTTCCTTGTAGTTAAAAGCAGAACCCATGTAACATTATTTTTCTAGTACTTTTGTCCCATAGGACTCTGCAGTATTGGAGGTAAAGTACAGAGGCAATAAGAAATGCCCTAAAATCTCTACATAAATTTCACTAGTTCCTGCAAACACACACCCTAATTAGAACATTCTCTTCTACACAGCAAGACAAGTGAAGAAACTTGAAAACTAGTCCCTATTTTATAATAAAAACTCAGGAAGCCCCTTCCTGCACTCAATAAAGAATATAAAACAATCATTAGTAATGATAATAGACACTAAAATGCACAAAAGAGACTGAGACCTCAGGGTGGACTATCACAGACCTGTAGCTGGAGTAAAGTAGGCAGATGTTAGAATCTCTGCTTTAGCTTACTCTTCTGTATGTCATTTTGGAACTTGAGAGAATGTTGATACACAATTTTGCTTTTAAAGTAATTTACTTTTTTAAGACAATTTTGTCTGCTGGTATTTTCCTTCTAGGTCTTTAATCTTCCACACAAAACTGAAAGATCCCCCTCAACATTCATTTAGCAGAATCTGAACATCTTGTTCTTTCTAGCCATTTTCTGCTTATACCTAACAAAAGCATTTTCTTGGTATACTCTTCCATTTTTTATTATTTGGCCAATCTTCCAGATTGTTTGTTTGTTTGTTTTGAACCAGGACATATTTGCCTTATAAGGTCTAATATTTTTTGTAGCACTCTGGCCTTTTCTACACTTTTTCTTAAGAATTTATTCTACCTCTCATCACTCCCTTACTGAAACATTTGATTCAGTGTTCGCTATGAAGGGACCACCATAACTGCCCACAAACACTACATCAGTTCTCTCCCCTTCAGGAACAATGCAGTTTCATTTAGCATCTAAACCTTTTCTTCAATATCTGAATGGCATTTTAGAATCCTCACAAGACAATCACTAAAGAAATGTAACTTCTTAAACTTGGAACATGCCATGCAAGCAGAGGAATTACCATTTTAGAAATGTGGAAACCGAGGCACAGAGAGGCCTGTTTAGTAACAAAAAGTCACACTGTGAGTTATTCAAATGCTTAGTAGAATTTGTGTCTTCCCTCTCCCCAACACTTTGCTGTAGGCATCAGATTTTTCCTTACAAGATGTTCAATTCCGAAATGGCCTATAAAGAGCCAAAATTATGAATAGAGAAATCAGAAAATGGTAAAGAAGGGATGCATCAGGGTCGCCAGACTTCAAATTGCTCTATTCATTTTTGGCATTATTCTGTCTGTGTTGTCTCTTACATGATGTAAACCATGTTTTATTATGCAGAATTAACATTGGGAAATGTCTTAATAGCCAATCAGATTGAATTCAGTGATCATCTCTTAATTTAATGAGGGTATCATTCTGTAGCTCTGAAAATCCAGTTTAGTCCATTTTACTACTTTTATCATAGCAATTACATCAACATAAACAACAATTAGGTGACTCAACACGCAGTAGGCGTATTACTAACTTCCATTAAAGTAGGTTTATAGCCCTCTTGAGCAAGACTTCTGAGTAGGAAACTGTAGAGGGACCAAATTCCAAGACTTCATTCTGCTAAAATTTCATTATATACTCTCTTTGGTATTTCTATCTATACTACAAACATAAATCAAAATAATTCTGTGATATGGGTTTACACTGTAGTGTCTGACGTGGTTATTACTTTGAGATCTGATTCCTTTCAACTGTTCTTTTTTATTAAGATCGCAATGTAAACTGACAGTTTACCTTGAGGATCTTTCTTTCTTTTTCTTTCTTTCTTTCTTTCTCTCTTTCTCTCTTTCCCTCTTTCTTTCTCTCTTTCTCTCTTTCTTTCTGTCTTTCTTTTTCTTTCTTTCTCCCTTCCTCCCTTCCTTTTCCTTCTTTTCTTTTCTTTTCTTTTCTTTTCTTTTCTTTTATTTTATTTTATTTTATTTTATTTTATTTTATTTTATTTTATTTTATTTTCTTCCTTTCCTTTTCTTTTCTAGAATTACTACTAGAGGATATTATTCTGTTTTGGTTTTGTTGTTGTTGTTTTTCCAGTTTACAAACAGTAAACTGACTAGATCTGAATTTGCGTATATTATACTGCAAAAAATAAAGCGATCCCTCATGTACCACATGAGAGTGTTTGTATATGCTCTCTCAGAACCATCCAATCAGCACTGTTGTATTATGTCATTCTACAGCTTTCATGCAGTAAAGTGGAAGGGTAGGCAGAAACTTGTTAAACATTTTTCGACTAAGAAACAACCTAGTATCTGCCTATGGCAAGAGAGGAGGAAGGCTGTAGGACAGCTTGGCAGGCATTGAAAAAGAACATCCCTTTTCATATGTATTTTTACTGAAATGGATAATGCAATTTCCATTTGTTATGTTTAGAAACACAACTCAAGAAAACAGTAGCATGAAACTTGCCAAGACAGTTGCACCACATTCATAGAAAGATCACAGAATCACAGAATCACAGAATGTTAGGGATTGGAAGGGACCTCGAAAGATCATCTAGACCAATCCCCCTGACAGAGCAGGAACATCCAGGTGAGGTTACACAGAAGGTGTCCAGGTGGGTTTTGAATGTCTCCAGAGAAGGAGACTCCACAACCTCCCTGGGCAGCCTGTTCCAGTGTCCCGTCATCCTCACTGAGAAGAAGTTTCTTCTCAAATTTAAGTGGAACCTCTTGTGTTCCAGCTTGAACCCATCACCCCTTGTCTTACTGTTGGTTGTCACCAAGAAGAGCCTGGCTCCATCCTCGTGACACCCACCCTTTATATATTTATAAACATTAATGAGGTCACCCCTCAGTCTCCTCCAAGCTAAAGAGCCCCAGCTCCCTCAGCCTTTCCTCATAAGGGAGGTGCTCCACTCCCTTCAGCATCTTTGTGGCCCTGCACTGGACTCTCTCCAGCAGTTCCCTTTCCTTCTTGAACTGAGGGGCCCAGAACTGAACACAATATTCCAGATGAGGTCTCACCAGGGCAGAGTAGAGGGGAAGGAGAACCTGTCTCGACCTACTAACCACCCCCCTTCTAATACACCCCAGGATGCCATTGCCTTCTTGGCCACAAGGGCCCAGTGCTGGCTCATGGTCATCCTGCTGTCCACCAGGACCCCCAGGTCCCTTTCCCCTACACTGCTCTCTAATAAGTCATTCCCCAATCTATACTGGAACCTGGGGTTGTTCCTGCCCAGACGTAAGACTCTACATTTTCCCTTGTTATATTTCATGAAATTTTTCCCTGCCCAACTCTCCAGCCTGTCCAGATCTCACTGGATGCCAGCACAGCATTCTGGCGTGTCAGCCACTCATCTATCATCTATCTGTTTCAGACTTAGTTTGCGCCTTCATTCTAATTTGATGAAGAGTAAATGTTGATCGAGAAAAACTCTTTAACTTTTTGCATTAGCTTTCAGGTAGGTCACCATCAAAATCAAGAACAGGAATCACTCATCAACAGGCTGCAATTTGTCTCTCTGTCGTTGACCCACAGGAAACAGGAGGTCTGGAGCTTCAAAAGAACTTCAGCATCTCCCTGCCTCTGTAAGCATCTTAGTTCGTAGTTGACATTTTTCAAAACTGGTAAGTGCATCACAGCGCTGGAGACATTTAGGTTTCTTTGTAATGGATTAATTTAATAACTTGTATGTACTGCTGCTGTTACACAGGTAGCAAGCATTTCAAGGGTCCTGTTCTGAATCATGGTGTATGACAGCTAGATTTTCAAATGAGATGAAGGATGATCTTCATTGTCATCACAACTAGATCCCTGTAGCCATGAATATTTTGATTATGCGTGTTTCTCTACTAAAAGAAAACCATGAGTCAAGCTGGAGCTGAAGCACTGGATCCCTGATCATCACCCTGTTTTAATGTTCACTCAGTTCTTTTGGATTATTCCATTTAGCTCTCTCCAAGGCAAACATGCTATAGAAGGAACTAGCACAAAGCAGTATAAACAGTAGCCAGGCTATGCTGCTTATTCATGTTGTTATTGGTTTTGTTTGTTTGTTTCTTTAGTTTGGTTGGGTTTGTTTTGTTTTTTAAATGAATCAGCATAACCAGAACCTCTGAGACTTCTGCTTTCTGCCAATCCTTGCACCAGGATAAAGACCACTGTTCAGCTAGTATGGCACGACTTGCTGTAATGAAGAATCTCGTTTATATGTCTAGCTGCAGGAAAGGATTCCCAGCTGAGGCTTGTAAGAAAGTTGTATAGTTTTGGGTCTGAACAAGGAACGCTATCTTAAACCTCTGTGGTGTCCCTTTTTTTCCATGTCCTGGTGTGGTCTTGGCTAGCTTAGATCTATTCCTGCTCAACTGACAATCATCTTCTGAAAATGTACTTCTGAGCACTTCATGAAAAGCCCGTATGCTTAAATTGGGAAAGAAGATCCTCTGAAAACAGACTGCTTAGAGAAAGTATAGCAAACCACTACGCCAAAAAAAACAACCAACCAAACAAAAAACCAAACCTTTACTACTGAGTAAGCTATAGCTTCTTTTCTGCATATTTCAGAACTAGATATCTCCTTTGCATGAAATCAGCCTTCCAGGAATCCTTAAAATATTATATTTTTTTGTTTGTTTTCTTGTTCTTTTAAACTTCATTCATTGCAGTTAATGAGGTAGCGATAAATTAATCCATTCACACTGCCCTAACCACAAACTTGTTTCTCAAACACAACAAAAGAATATTAACCTCACCTAACTTAAGGATGAAATTAAAACTGCATATTAGAAGAATAGCCTTCTTAAGCTCTCTCTCTCTTGTCCACAGAGAAAGAAAAGTCCTTCTCCAATAACAATTTGTGAGTTAGGCTTCTGTTCTGAAACTCCCTGTAGCTGTCCTCTCCAAGGAGTATGCAATAAATATAAAAACACCTCTTCACTTAGGCGTGATTTGAGTTAGATATTTGAAAGCAGCCAACATTAATATCCCTCCTGTTCTTACAACTACAGTTCTAGATCTTTAAAAGAAATACAACAAGACACATATAAAAGCATGAATTTTCTTCCATTTCAGTGCCTTTAATTCATAATATTTTGTCTGGCCTTGGAATTAATGGATAAGGAAAAATAAATTAATAATAAAACCCCCAATCACTTAAACCTCCTTGATTTATTTCAAAGAAGTAGAGTATTAAAACTATGTGAAGAAATACCTGAAAAACTGTGCAACCATCTGGACATGGTCCAGGGCAACAGACTCCAGGTAGCCCTGCTTGAGCAGGGGCGTTGAACAAGATGACCTACCTCTAGAGGTCTCTTCCAACCTCAACTCTTCTGTGATCATGTGATAGCAATTAAAAAATAAATTAGTCTGAGAAACATATAGCACATTCCAAGGACTTGGAGTCAAATTAACTTTCATACTCTGTAAAAATGTCATGAAATGTAAATTAATCAGCAGATTCAGAGGTCTCCTTCCACCTTCATCCATATTGACTGTTAAGATAAAAGCTGTATAAAATTATTTATGTAGAGATGGTTGTCAAATCTAGAACTTAAAGCAAAACTATCTATTTGGTTTGAATTTCTATTCTGAATAATCTCTTATCTCCAAGATTAAATTTCTATTCAAAACCAAAAAGAAACATATCCCTCACTACTTTGCCAGTTCAGAATATCTACTAATCTGATGGTCGCTCACGTAGGTGTGAGAGAAAAGAAACTCAGATTCAAGTCCCAGCTCTAATTAATTATTAAATGAAACAAATGGAACACCTGGAAAAGACAAAATTAAAAGAGATCGTACAAATAGTCTTACATCAGTATAATTTCACAGACTCTGAGAAAAGTACTTCTTCATTTTACTAATACATGATGAAAAGTAGCCTTGCTCTTGTTAGTGTGGATATTATCTTTCATCTTCTTAAAAAGTGTGTTAGCATGAATTAACTAACTGCATAACATCACCAGAGAATAACATTGCCACAGATTGTGTATTTAAAAAAATACATAAATGCATTAACTTAGGTGAGAACATAACACTATTTTTTGATGTGTTTAAATATTGCATTGCCAAAAATAAGAGCCAATGTACTTGTAATCTCTCAACTGGTGTTTGCATTTCTATCTCTGTTAGTGAATATTGTGCTGTTTAGGCCATGCATGGGTGGCTGACCATGGGCATCTTTTTGTACATCATTGACAAGTTCACTAATTATCAGGTATTTGGTGAATTTAAGGGCTGTTTTTCTTTGTATTTCACACTGACTTTGTACATGAATTTTTCAGGAAACATTTGCTTCATTTTAATACAGAAAAAGAAAATATTAAAAATATTTGTAAGGCTTTTTGTCCATTTCTATGTGGCAACCGTCTGTTTTACAAGTTACCTGTAATAAATAATACTTCATTTATTGAAATGTACTTCAGAAGCAATTTTCTATTCAACACCTTGGGTAATTACAATGGGAAATGATTGATAACATCAGTTGATATTAAATATTGTACTGCTAATCACCATGCAATCTTGTATGCAGTTATTCATTAGTTACTTTTTTTAATTTGAATAGCTGACAATTTACATGGAATGCTTCAGTTATATGAATTATCATATTTTTATTCTCAAGAGAAGACCAGCACTTCATTAAAACAGAATCATTCACATTTCTTTTCTTTCATTTTTCAAGAGTGTAGTACTTTGATTTGAAAGTTCTGTAGCTGTAGTCAGGCGGAATATTAGGTTCTTCATTGTCAAATAACACTATGCAATACTTGTACAGTACAAAGGCACTTCTGGAATAAACAAAGTCACATTGTTATACACTGTTCTGACACTAATAAACAACTGATTGTGGTCTCCAAGAGAACTTTGTGCTCCTGTGTCATATGCTGCGAAATGATGTCATGCCCCCAAATGTGTTCATAGTACTAGCTGACTGCTAGAGTGGCTGTAGATGTCATTTACTTTGTAAACTGCTCCACTTTATCACCCAGGGCAGATCGTAATGTTTTAACACTTAAACTTATATATGACTCAGACATTTAAATCTGTGGAGTCTTCCTAAAAGAGAATAAATACGAAATACACTAAATCAGCTTCATTAATGGGAGTTAAACTTGTTTTTAAAGTAACTTGTAGTGATTTGGTGGAGATAATATATTCCCTGTGAAATATAGTACCATCTGTTGTATGGAATCTCATTATGCAGTAATGTAGTGATACATTCACTATATAAAAACAGTGCTTAAAAATCTTTTTTCTATTCCACGGTCAATGTATAGGTTTATGCTCACACACGCATATAACCAGGCAATGAAGGAAATACTTAGAGACTTATGTTATACACTTCTCTGCACAAAAATTGGACTCTCAGAACATTAGCTTTATGGGCCCCTGAAATTTACCCCACGTCTCAGCTCCTGCCAATGCATCGCTGTTTCACAGTCAATAAGCGCTTGTTTCTGCTCCCTACTGCACAAGAGCAAATGACCTTATCACTGCCCCCCTTGTTAAGTTCCCCCTGTGAGCCACGATGCTAACTGCTCTTTTCTCTCTACACTCTTGTTAATTAACATGATGAAGCTAGACTCAGAATATTTGTTCCCTACCTGGATTTAGCGTGAAGTTTTCTCCTTCTGTTTTCTACCGCCTTTGTGTCTGAAAGACTGCCTGTTTATTTCTGTTACCTGTTCCTACAATTTTACATCTCTTGGAAAGAGAAGCTCATCATGAGTTTCTGAGAACCATGACAAGGATAACACATGAAAGGATACTGTGGAGAAATATGCTTTGTTCAGCTGTGACAATAACAATTCATCTTCTTAGATCAAATTCAGAGTCTGTTGGGAACCCATTCGTTAGTATTTGCTTGGCACAGTTTTGTGTATATTTGTACGGTTTAGGCAATCAAAATAGTTTTGAGTGATGAGGCAAGTATTTCAAAGAAATGGATATGAGCTATTGATTCAACTCCTCATGATAACTTTAAAGATTTGAAATGTATTTATATGAGCATACCTATATCTCAGATGTACAAGTGATATTAGCATGATACATTTAATTTCTTTTATTCTTCTGACCTATATTCTACCTATACACTCATGAAACTATTATTAACATTAAAATCTCAGAGTAGTATTAAATATCTGTCTTATTAAAAATACTTCCTTTATTTTATTCTCTTTATTCAAATACCGAAAATGAAAATTACTCCGTTGCTCAATGTAACAGGAGTCCCCTTACTATTGACAAGTTCAGTGCTGTAATATCACATGAAATTGAAATGGAAATTTTATTTTAGTGAAAGGCTGAGATTTCCATTTTTATGGTAGAACACAAAACATCACTAATTCAGTTTCTGAGTACTTCATTAAAAAAATCCATATTCTTATATGAATAAATAGAACTTAATGTTCTTTTTAATTAATTTATACAGTATCTCATTAGTATCTTCTCATCCTATATGTTTTGAATTACTAGCATTAGCATTGAGGTTACAGTGACACTACTACAATAGCAGCAGAAGGATCTGGTAAGGAGTCTGCTTCTCCACACATATTAACACAAAGTAGGAGTAGTTCCCTCAGGATATCAGCAGAATCCCAGTAAAGGTTACAGCTCAGGACTTAAAACTTTAACAAAAGTAATCATTGCTCCACCTTTTCTTTTTTCTTTTTCCCATGGAAGAAAAAAAAATCCAGCTTCTTTCAACACTAGCAATTTTCTCTTTATCTCAATCACCAACAAGGTATACACAGCTTATGTCTTGAACTCTTTACTCTGTGACTCCATCCTAAATCTCTTGCTTACCAGTCACTTAATAAATCTTATAAGAAAAAATTAGTTCAATTATAAGAATTCTCATTCTACAGGTTTTTTTATTTTGTTTCATTTTTTATTTTACTTCCTTGATTCACACATTTCTCTAAATGTCATCTTTGTATTGTCTCCTCCAACCTGTCTCTTAAAAGGTTCTTATTTTCTTAGTCCTCACTTCCCAAGAAGTTGTGTGCAAGGCAGCTTTTTCCAGACTGAAGTTACTTCTTTGGGACATCAAAATTGAAAAACTGTAGTATATTAAAAAAAAAATGCAAATACTCTAGATATATTGCCCTATTTTATTATTTTATGTTTTACTGTGAGTTCACTGAACAAAATTACACTTGTTTCAAACAGTTGAACATATGACCCTCAGGGGTTTATATAAATAGGGAAAGCTCCATCCATAAATAAAATGTTTCACAAGTCATTTGAAAGTAAGAAAGATTTTATGTTACTAAAAATATTTAATATTTTAAGGCACATTTTTGAATATGAATGTTTTTAATTTATTCATAAGTGTTTTTTTTATTATTGGTTTGTTTTTTATTTGCTTTTGATACCACTAGAAAGAAGAACAAATGAGATGTTCAGATTCTGTACAGGTGTTTTTTTTTCAGATCTGACCACAAATATGACATATCAAACCTCATACTGCCCTCTATAGTTTAAGATTATTAAGAGAGAAGTATCCTAAAACTTTACTATAGAATTATCTCACAGTTTTCAGATAAAAAAATCTCAGTAGTAGAACATTTCTGGGAAAGTTTCACAAAAAAACACTGACCAGAAAACGTACCTCAACAAAAATGAATAAGCAATTGCAGTTTATAGAGAGTATACAGTCTATGCCATCTCTAACCAGTCCCATTCTGATAGCTAAGTAGTCACATGAAAGATAAGCTATAGATTTTAACATATTAACATTCTTCAGAAAACTATAAACAACTTGATTCCTGATTGACTGTGAACTGTACATTGTCTCGTTCTTACCTTATCCTTCTCTCTTTGCATCAGTCTATTGGTCTTGGCAGTGTTTGGGCTATAGTTCAATTTTGTGTTTGCTTAGAATTTAATCAGATCCCAGATTATTAAACGCTTTTGTAAAACATAGTCACTCAAATAAATAAATAATAAATAAGATGGCATTATCTACAGGTAGCATTATTTGTTCAGCCTGAAGAGAGAAAAATAGAGGATTATCATGGTGAAATCTTTTTTCATCTTCTTTTTTTTCTAAAGAAATACATTCTCTTTCATGTGATATGGAGCACTATCACTGAAAAGCGGCATCATCCAATTTATGTAGAATCATTAGTAATTTTTACCTGTTTTACTAGATAAAGCGAGTGGCATACTGTCCCTGATACATTTAAACTTCTAGATTACAGTCTTTGAGATAAAATACTTTCTTCTTTTTCAAGATATGCATTTAAAATAAGGTCATTGAATTTACATTCCCTTTCTAAACTTCTCTTTCATGAAATTCTATATATATTTCCACAACTGAGTTCAACATTGAAAGGAAAGAATTAAAAATGAAAAAAAAAAAAAAAGGAATAAAAATATAGAACATCAGAAATCAATAGCAAATTTTTATCCCAAATTTTATTTCTTCAGAAGTATTTCAGCAAACCTTAGATGACTAAATGGACCTGTTAATATTTTGCAGCTAACCTAACTTGTTACAGCTCCAGGCTTGGTATATGCTCTGGTCCTCTACTCCTATGTCTTATAAAAATATTTTATCTTCTCCATCCTGACAGCTTTTTGAAGCTTTATGTGTCTCCGTATTTTCTCATCCTAATCTGTTCTCTATTGTTCCAGGCAGCCCTTCAGTATTGCTAAGAATTATGGAAGAGATTCAAACCCCTCTGCCTATGTGCATCTTCTTTTCTCAATAATGTATGAGTGAAAGGTTCAGGAAACTGAGATGCTAATAATCCTGCTTTAAACCTGAGGTAACAAGAGCAGGTGTGCACATATCTCCAGAGAACTGCTGGCAATTCACTCCATACCTGTTTTGGCATTAATCTCTCTAGTTTTGGGCTTCTTCTGAAGACAGACTGCTAATCTTTTCACATTGGCTGGGATGAAAATCCAGGGAAAAATGTTATACTTGAGTAGCCTAAAATTATGAGTCTCATTTTCACTTGCGATCCAATCATGATCTGAACTGACACTGTAATCACCTACAGCATCAGCAAGCTCCTGGTGCTTATTGTTCTGAAATTTTAAAAGTAAATCTTAAACTACTGGTTTGAATTCAGTTTTACAGCTCTAAAGCTTTCATTTTTGGGGCTCAGACTTAAGGTTGTTTGAGAATTTCTAACTGTTGAATAATTGATATCTATTGACATATGAGTAAAAGCACATCTTGATTTCATCCCAAGACATTTTCCTATCTGGGTTAAACACAGCCTTAACTAGACAAGCAATCCTGTATTAAAACAAACAAACAAACAAACAAAAACAAACCCCCAAAAAAACCCTCTTCTCCCCTTATCTTGTCTATTCTA
Organism: Caloenas nicobarica; assembly: GCF_036013445.1. Lineage (NCBI taxonomy): Eukaryota > Metazoa > Chordata > Aves > Columbiformes > Columbidae > Caloenas > Caloenas nicobarica. Next base: position 181,074,585 of record NC_088245.1, read on the forward strand.
TCTTACTTTAGTAAGCAGCAACTCTTTCTCCTCTGAAAAGCTCATAGCATGCACAAGCATAAATGATAAAAGACAAATTCTAATCTTGCTATTATATCTCCGTATGCTATGCTTTTTTCCTATCTCTTTTATTTCTTTCCAGCAGAAAATAAATTCACTAAACATACTTAAAATGATCTCCAGTGGTGTATTTTCTTTTTCATGCAAGAGTTTCTCTTCTAAGAACAGGAATCATGGGGCCTGATTGCCAGGGCCCTCCTATTCATATTTTTAAAATGGGCAAAAAACAGGCAGAATGCTGTAAGAATATTATTTTACATTGAGTATATCCAAGTGCAATTCACTTTGCTGCTGAAGATTAAAGTCAATCAATAGAAATTCTTCCAATGAAAAGCAGAACACCATCAACTACTTTTCACAGGCAAAAATCTGCTTTTGACAGAAGAAATAATTTTGAAAGTAATATCTATGCTCTTATTCTTGCTAGATGCCATAAATTAATGAGAATAAAATAAAGTATTTTTGTTGAGCTCCGCTGACTGCCATATTGATTTCAATATCACAAACTCATCTCAGAACAAAACCGTAATTAGTACTAGGCTACCTAGTCTAAACTTGCTAATAAATAATTATGGTATATAAATATTCAAAGGGAGTCCAGCTTCCATGAGTTACAACTAAATCAAACAACTTGCAGTCCTATCCATTCTTCAAACAACTCAGTTATGGACTTTAGAGCATGACTATGTCAGAAATAACTGGAAAGTTTCACAAAGTGGACAGTGCATAAATTAGTAGCAGAGGACCTACAGCCATTCAGAAAAGCAAAAATCACAAAGGATTTAAGTTGAGGATGTTCTCGTTGTTACAAGAGTTTACTCATCTAATCTGATTCCTTTCAATATTCAAATTTAACCGCTTGTTATTATTATTTCATATTCACTGCTGATTTGTAAACTTCAGAGCTCAAATTATCTCTTAGCATGGACTTGTAATTGACGTCAATGAGCACTTTTTCACAATCCCTAGCAGTAAAAAAGAAATGGTAATTGGAAACTAAGAAAAAAAAATTCTTGATTACTTGAAATAATAATCTATCTAACAATGCTGAAACCTCAAAATCAAATGCATATTTGAAATAGACGAATTATTGGTGAAAATCTGAAATGACTTGTTAAAATGATGGTCATCTTTGGAGGAAAAAAAAAAAAAAGAAACAACAAGAAAACAAAAACAAATCCTACACAAATATAGTTTGAAAACTGACTACAAAAATAGCAGAGTGGGACTCAGATTTCTGGGTCAAATCTGAACTCACTTCATGGGTAAATGATGGCTGCAGAATAGAAGCCATCTCAGCCAAACATTCATGTGCTTGAGATCCTTCCTTCAGGAAGGAATCATTCTTTACAGTGAGATCTGGGTACATCAATGACACCACATTTATTGACTTCCTCTGCTCTGTAAAGCTAGAAGAAGGGAACAGCATTTTTACTGAATTCTGCTTTCCGACAAATCTGGAATTGCATCACACTGGCAGTGTGAAGAAATCCCTTTGCCACTCCGATTTTCATTGTAAAGAACAAATCCCACTTGTAGATAATAGAGATTTCCAAACTGTGTCATACCATGGGGCATCCTCTCTCACCTTTAGCAACTTTTGGGATGGCTTGATGTCACCTATACTAATACTGTTCCATCTGTATCATAAGCTTCACAAAGCACTTTGTACTCCACCTCCCATGCACTAGCAGTGAGCCTGAATTAAGGTCTTCACATTATTGAAAACTATGCTGTAAGAATAAAGTAAAAACTGAATCTCCATTAAATGCCAGTGTGTATCTGAGTAGTGTGTTTCATGTGATGGTTTGTGTTCTCCACAAATTTCCAGATGGAGTGCCAGGTGTCACCAAGAATGTCACTGTAGAAAGGGAAGACCTATGTAGTGTCTTCAAAGGACGAGCAGGGTGAAGTTTATTTATTAGTGTTGGCTCTAGGCTGTAAAGGGAAATGCAGCATGTGCTAGCCAGAGGACTTTCTCTGAACAACATAAGACCAGCCATCAAAAACAATTAAACGGGTTTTGTTGTGCCTATATTACGAGTTCTCTGGCTGCACTATGTAAACTGAAGGGCATCGCATTTCAAGGATCACACTACTTGGCCAAACTTCAAAGTGACCTCAGATGTGGTCTGAAAGAATTTAGAAGTAATTGATTGCTGGTATCTTTTAAAATAACGTAATATTGGCTTCTAGAGCCTGGCAGAACACAGAAACATAGAGACAGAGGTGAGAACCTTGGAAGCTCTTCTTCACTGTACAGGAGGGGAGGATCTAAATAGCTAAACAATCCATTGGGGGAGAAAAACAACAAAAATATAAATAAAAAATAATGGAATAGCTAGTCAAGCAGAAAAAAAAAGAGGATTACTTCACAGAGCATTACATTATTGAGAAAATATCTGTAAAATTCAAACAGCATTGCCTTCTACTTACCTTGTAACAGAATAACTTAGATGGTATAGCAGCCTAACAAATGTAAATAGCAAATATTACGGTACTGTAGTTTGAGGAATTCACTGATGTCTCTGGTGTCCTATGCTGTATACATCAGTGAGGAGAGAGAAAATCATCACCCAGCACTGTCATATTCTGCTAAACAGAAAAGGAACAGGCTGTTGCCTGCTCCTGAGGCCAGGTGACCCAGACTGCCTCATGTTCACATTCTTCTCATACTTGTTCCATATAGAAAAAAACTGTCAGCCTCCACACTAGTCAGTAATTGTCTCTGTGTCTCTTCTGACCCAAGCCATGCTCCTGAAGAACTGAAGTATGATTTTTTGAGTATTGTTTACAGTTCAGATTGTCAAAAATAATTAGAGTGCTGTGTTGCATCACACAGGACCGGTGGTTTTACCACATGAAGCAAGGATATCAGGTTGTTCAAAGTCTCCCGGGGTAGCACTGGAAAACTGTATAGGGAAATGAGAACCAAATCCAGTGCAGGATCATTCATACTGCTTTTGGGAGCAGTTGCTGAAGTGAACAATGTCTGGAAGCAAGCTCAGGATTCGTCTTTGATTTTGTTGGAGCAGTCTGAGGGTGTGAGCTGACGGTTTAATGTGGATGACTGTGCATCAAGTGCTTACACTTACTCCCTGCCTCTGCTTTGTTCAGCAGCCTTGACATGCCCTGACATGTATAAGGTTCTGAAATACATTATTTAGATTCTATATCATGATTAATTTTGGTTACTTCGAAATGGTTATTTCCACAAAATACATGGAAAAAATAAGTTACCTGAAGAAATTAATTACTCAGCCCATTTATATTGTTCTTTTATATAAAGAATGAGTTTGAGGGTAAATTTTGTCATGGTTTAACCTCAGACAGCAGCTAAGCACCACACAATCGCTCATTCACTCTCCCTCAGTAGGATGGGGGAGAGAATCAGAAGAGTAAAAGTGAGAAAAGTCATGGGTTGAGGTAAAGACAGTTAAATAAGTAAAGCAAAAGCTGCACATGCAAGCAAAGGAAAACAAGGAATTAATTAACTACTTCCCAGCTCCATGAAAGCAGGGCTCCATTTCGCATGACAGTTACTTGGGAAGACAAAACACCGTAACTGCATGTCCCCCATCTCCTTCTTCTTCCCCCAGCTTTATACACTGAGCATGACAGCATATAGTACGGAATATCCCTTTGGTCAGTTGGGGTCAGCTGTCCCAGGTGTGTCCACTCCCAACTTCTTGCACACCCCAAGCCTGGTGGGGTGGTGTGAGAAGCAGAAAAGGCCTTGACTTTGTGTAAACACTGCTCAGTAGTAACTAAATATCCCTGTGTTATCAACACTGTTTCCAGCACAAATCTAAAGTGTAGCCCCATACTAGCTCTTATGAAGAAAATTAACTCTATCCCAGGCAAAACTAGCACAATTTCACATATCTAAATGGTAATCGAACAGTGGGAAATGTCATTTTCCCCTTGGGCATCTGTCATCCCAGAGTCACTCACTCTGACAGACTTTTCTGCTTGCTCACACAGAGTGGACTGATCTGCTGCTGCTGGAGCTCTGCTTTGGGATGGAGGAAGAGGGATCTGTTTTTCTGTTGGTTCCTCTGCTCATCTGTTTCCTTTGATCTAATGTGTCCCATCCTTCACCTGCCATGGAATAAGAAAAACACCATGATTAGAACCTTATGGTTTTCACTCCTTCTGCTACCACTTTGCATGATTTTCTATTTAATTAATTACACTCTGGTTAATCTTCCACCCTTCATTGCAAACACAGGGGAGAGGAACTAGAGGAGCAGAGGAATTTAGTTACAGGTTTTAGAAAAATATCTTTACAATATGTTCCTATTACAACTACTGGGATATAAGCCTTTACCTATGCTAGTGAGTATTTGAGAATAATGAATCTCTTCTGTGCCACAACTGCCATCAGATTTTTGCAGATAATATGCAGATGCTGAATAAATAAGTTTGAGTGAAGGTCATAATTCTGATGGGATTGGATTTCACCAATTTTAAAAGGTTCCATAAATAAAACGTCACTGAGAAAATATCATCTAAGTGGATGATTTTAATTTTAATTTTCTTTAAATCTGGAAAAAAAAAGTATTCACAGTATAAGAGAAGGAAAGAGAATAAAAGTTTCTTCTGGAAACTTCATAAACTGAATGAACCATTTAATTCAATTGTGAATTTTTGTATGCTGATTAGGCACAGACATATTTTCCCTTGTTTTGTTTCTTAGCAAAATACATATATATATTTTCTACAACTAATTACTTGAACAGCAAGTAACATTTTTGTCCTAATGCAGCATACAGGTCCAAGGATAATTTTTAAAAGCTTGCATTAATTTAACAAAATGTGTAATCTATCCATGTTGTGTACCCTCAAAAGTTTCCAGAGTGGTTAGTGGGAAATGTTTTTTTGTTCCCCTGGGTTAGTACTAGGTGATAAAAATAAACAATTCCCAATAATAATGATCTCAAGCTCCTTCAGAATTCCAGATGTCTCTTGGACCCTTCTCTGCTACCTGTTCCCTATAATACAACACAAATACTATGGTATGTAGATTAGAAACCAGTTTGGGGAGGCTAGGGAAAAAAAAAAAAAAAAGGTAAAAGATGACTCTGAGAAGGTGTATTAACAAACACAGTGGAATCAAAGTCTAGAAAGCACATGGCATTCCTGTCTGTACTGATCTCCAGAAAGACCTACGTCTCTCAATATGATTCTTTATACCTGTGGTCTTCTACAGACAACAAATGTGCATTTGAGAAAATTTAGATGTAAAGATATTATAAATCATGCCAGCTATTGTTTGTGCATGTCTGCGCCCTGCTGTGACCAGCTCACAGCTCTTCTAAGGACAAATTGACAAGATCTAATGAAAACCAGATTACTTAATGAAAAATAACCTTTTTTTTTTTTGCCCCTGGACTAGAGCCTTTTTATCAATATCTACAAACAGATACTTAGTATGTAAGAGGGAGATTGAAATTCCCATTTTACCAGCAATCTTTGGCCAAACAAAACTAATTTGAGTGATCAAAAATAATTTAAAAATCAAATTGTGGTTGATTTGTAAGTCTGGTAAAAGAGGCATTTATGAAGGTTAATATTTGCTCTGGCTTTTTAAGTAACTTCTCCTCTAGGCTTATGATATTGTGTGCATATATTTTATATAAGAATGGATCAAAATAGTAAGGAGGACAAATTTTTGAGACTTCATGCAGCTTCAAAAACAGACCTGCAGTTTCCTAACTCCATTGTGCAAGCTCTGTGTTCTATTTGGCTACTAACATCTTTCAATGTATCAGGGTACTGGCATTTGAATAATGATTGTGTAGCTATGTTACATCTCTGACTACCCTGATTAAAAAGCATTTTTCTGAACACAGGTACACAGATGAGTGAAGACAGATTCAGACTTTCCTGACTTCTCTAAGCTAAGTAGAAACATGCCAGCCCTAGTCCAGGAAACTGTTTGTCTATTGATAATTTAACCATGTGCTCAAGGTAAAACTCTGAAACTTAGTAAGGCCTGTTACATTCAGCACTGCTCCATCCCAGTTCTTTCATTTAGGACTAAGGTAATCCACTCAGTTACTTTACTGCATTTTCCAATTTTTTTGAGGATATGTTTTGGGTTTGCTTTTGTTTTTTCTTTTAGTGGCTATGCAGAAATCACATCAAAGATAAATAGCATAGCTATAGGAAAAGGTGAAGTATGAAAACCATTCTTCTGGCAGATTACTTTTGCTTAATGACACCAAAATGGCCTATCTTCCATCATTTTTCTCTCTTTACATTTCAAGTAGTATTACATATGCTACAGGATTGATTCTAAACCCAAAGGCTGCTAGGATTTGAACAGTAGCTGTGAAATAGAATTACCTTACACATAATGAGTAAATACTTCCATTTGTCTTATTAATACAACAAATGGTCTACTTTAACAAATGTGCCACCACACATGTGCTTAAACAAATATCTAGGCACAAGTTAATCTGAGATAAAGCAATCTCTGTTAATGAGAACATCCTCATTTAGAATCACAGAATCATTTTTGTTCAAAAAGACCCTTAAGATCACTGAGCACAACCATCAACCTAGCACTGTCAAGTCCACCTCTAAACCATGTTCCTAAGCACCACATCTACATGTCTTTTAAACACTTCCAGGGAGGGTGACTCAACCACTTCCCTGGGCAGCCTGTTCCAATGCCTGACAACTCTTTCCATGAAGAAGTTTTTCCTAATGTCCAACCTAAACCTCCCCTGGCGCAACTTGAGGCCACTTCCTCTCATCCTGTTGCTTGCTACCTTGGAAAATAGATCAACATCCTCCTCGTTACAACCTCCTTTCAGTTTAAGAAATAAAGAGTGAATCTAGAAACACAGGACACATATTTAGGAAAATAAGTGAGCTATTCCCTTATTTTTCTTTCAAAGAAGGCAAAGGAGAACAGAATAAAGCTAAGCATCCAATGAATAAAATCAATATTATACGAAATACTAGCCAAAAAATGATAAATTAGAAATATTTGCTTCATATATTCAAATATCTCAGTGGGTTTCCTTTTAAAATTAAAACTCAAATCAAAAACCACTAAAATAGAGAAGAAAAATGAATACACTGCAAACAATAAAAACTCTGATCTGTCATATCATCTCAAAAGGAAACAATATCTATATATTCATGTGATAAGAAAATTTCCTTGTATTTATGAACTAAGAAATATGACTGAAAATAATGTCTTACCAGGCTTTCAATATGCAATAGTCATCTTGCAGAAAAGTGATATAATTTGTGACAGCTTCAATACAGACTACATTTTTAATTTAATTTTATATATATATATATCTACAGAACAAAGCACCTTTATGATTTACTGCCTACCTATTCTTAATTATAGTACCAAGCTCTATAACCATTCATTGGGAACAAGAATGAATACTCTAAGGCAGATTTTAGCAGTCAATGTTTCTTTCACACCTCGATATGGTGGATGTTCAGAGAATTACAGAACAGTTGAGGTTAGCAAGAACCTCCGGAGTTTGCCTAGTTCAACTTCCCTGCTCAGGCAGTGTAAACTTGAGCAGGTTGCTCAGGACTGTGCCCACTCAGGTTTTCAACATCTTCAAGGATGGAGACTTCAACCACCTGTGTGGGCAACCTGTCCCAGTATTTAATCACCTGCACTCAACACAATGTTCAGTATGTCCTGATCCACAGCACATAAATTACAGAGTAATCCAACTCAAAGGCACTAAAGGTGGCTTATGCTAGTTCTTTTGGTTAATTCCATCCCTTTGAATCATACCTAATGTCAATTTAAAATCACGAAAACTTCCGGATAAAATAAAAACCCAAAAATAATAATAACAAAAAAACAACAAACAAACAAAACCCACGCAACAAAACTGTGAAGTGGAAGGATCATATTTTTCTGATGTATTTTATTTTTCTTTTTTCTCACAGCTGTAATCCATTTTTGTCTGTTTGCTTCCATACTCCTCCCCAAGGTTTCTTATTTCTCTGCATCCCCTTCTTTCCTCACTCCTATTCCTCCTTCTCACTTCTCATTGTATTTTACCGCTCTCCCTCTTTGTCTGTTGAATAGCTCTCTGTCTTTCAACTGTCATTGTCATGGTAAGCATTTTGAAAGCATTTTACAAGAAGGATTTTCTTCACAATATTTCCTAAGCTGTGTAGAATTGTACATGTCAGAATGATGTCTCTTGCTGTTGTTCCTCTGCCACTGCTGTATTCTATACCTTAAGATTTAGCTCCTGCAATTTGAGCTTTTCCTATTTAATCCATTCGTAGTCTACTATCACATCTCCTCGATCTTTTTCCCTAAGTTGTTTCTGCTTTGTGCATATTTGAATGGAAAATTAATGTAAAATTTCCTTCCTCATATCACAGTTCTTCAATTGATTGTTTTCTTTTCTCACCACTTTCATTGCACATCAAATGTAAAAGTGCAGCATGGAAATCTATTTATTATAGATACATCAAATGCTTCAAACTAACCCTTCCATTTAACATACAGTGCAGAGGGTCTGAACTCTGCAGCTCCTCCAGGGAAACTATACAGAAACTTTGCATAATGCTTCAGAAGTGTGGTTGTAGAAGTAATATAGCTGAGCTCTTCTTAACAAAGTTTCTAAATATTCTGCTTCTCTCTTAGGTCTTACTCCAGAAAAACTGTTGTCTCCCTCTTTTTTTTTTACTCTTTTTTACTTCTTTTTTACTTTTTTTTTTTTTCACAGTAGGAGGGGAGGAAGAGGAACAATAATTATTGTTCATTTTGTTTTGAATATGCACCAGTAACTTTGAGCATACTTTCCCACCTTACAGAGACTGTATCTTTTCTTACTCTTCCACAATGACCTTTCTTCTACCCACCATATAGCCCTGCCATCCTTTCTTTCTTTTCTTATTGCAGAAGAAATTCAGATTGTGTGGGATAAAATTCAGCTGATTCAAATAAGTGGATTGAACTTAAACTAAACTGTTGAACTGGTCTCCTTTCCAGTTGTCTGTGACCAAGGGCAGATTCACATATAGAAATTACAAAGCAAATTACAGCTTTTCTTTACTTTCTCCCACAATGTTTGTCCCTCACACAAAAATCTTATCGGTTTTCTCAAAGGATTCATTTCATTTAACTTTCGTTCTCAAAAGCTGTGCATTTGTCCTGGTTTTGTTAAAAACAAGACCAGTTCTCTTTCAGTGATTTTTCCTTTCGGCTAAGTTCTTCTAGGTGGCTGTACTTTTCTGAGTTTTTACCTGTGTGTTTTTCCTCAGATGCTGTACTCAGTGCTGATAAGAAGACCAATGGAATGCTGAAGAAACTCATGTTTAGATTTATTGCTATGGTACCCAAGAAAGGCTGATAAGACTTCCCACGTTCCGTTGTGAGAGGGGCGTGTTTGAGGAGGGGTGGATGGAACAGGTGACTAAAACTGACCAACTGAGTATTCCATCCCATAATCGTCATACCCCCTATATAAGACGGTGATCACGAGGGTCAAGGTCTCTTTGACCATGGCCGTCATCTAAAGAGGACCCTCTTTGAGTGCCTGTGGTACTAGGCCCGAGGCCCTGCACCTTCTGGGTACCTGCCCTACAGCTACTGGAGCCACGCCAGCTCCGCCCACCCAGCTCTGCCGCTGCTGGAGTGATGCTCTGTATTGGGCATACTTTCTGTATATTTTCTCTATTTATTAGCAACATTAGTAAAACTCTTTCCAACTTGAAGTCTAAGTCTCTCTTCCTTCTTCCTTATCTTCCTATCATCTTTCTGATCTAAAGGAAGGGGTGGCAGGAGGTAAGGGAGTAACAGAGAGTGTCTGCCATGGTTTATTGTGGCCTTGCTTTAAACCTTGACAGCACTGAAGCTAAGATAGCTACCCTGGACTCACCTCCAGCAAATGAAAAGAGATTGACACATCCTGAAGACAGTTTAGATGAGATGATAATCCCTGTAGCAGTTTCCCTACTCTTCATTGACTACCTGGGCTTGTTTGGATGTGATGCTAAATTATTACATGGCTAAAGCTAGATGAGATACATTTTACGTTTATTATCTCCAGACACAACATTACTGTTCATTGCTTACTGTGTTGTACACTGTGATTCTAGGTAATTCGATAGCAAATGCTGGTGTATAATACCCATTGAGAGAAAAAATAGGAAAAAAAAAAATATATATTGCATATATGTGTAAAAGTACAAGAGAAATACAATTAATTCTACCTATTTTATTCCATCTGTTCCCTGCAAAGCTGAACTTTATACATATTTAAATCCTGCAAAACAACCTTAATGAAATTCTCATTACAGTCCTAATCCTACGGTCCTTACAGACTTCAAACTATTGATAGTTTCAAGCAGTTAAGGTATTGCAATAAGAAGGCAAAGGGCATCCCATCCTTTTCAGGGCCTACTGACTGTCTCACTTGGGCAGTAGTCTAGTTTTCTGCATGTTATTTTTCTGTTGTCCACTGTAGTGTAATCACTTCGGTATAAGACCCTGGACTGAAATGAAAAATTCAAGCCTTTCTAACCTAAACGGACAGAAATCTGAGACATTCTCCTATAAACAGCTTTCCATCTGTTGGAGAATTTTATTTGTTCCATTGTTTTGTTTCCTCAATAAACAGAGTCTTTTGGCTTAACTGTTGGAAATCAAGTGGGTTAATGCCAATAGTTAATCTGCAAGGAATGTATAACAACAATCTGAATGGGCCCTTAGTAATAACTGTCATCTAAAAATCTCTGCACACAAAATTACTGCTTTAGTGAGACATGAAGAAGTGAACAAAAAGGGGAAGAAACAACTTCTCATCCGTGAAATTATTTTTTTATATAAGAAATAAACAATGTTTCCTATGTTTAACATCTCAGCTTAATTATCTAGTCATAATCAAAACAAACAGGAATGGATGATGTAGCCCTATATTCTTAACAAAAAATTGAGTTTTATAAAATTTTACTTATACTGGGCTAGCTTTTGACAGTGAAATACCGAGGAGTTTACAATATAATTAAAGCAGAAATCTTGAAAGTATGTGGGAAGTATATAATACCTTGTAAAGCAGACAAAAGTTCCAAGAATATCCATTACACTTTTCAATGCCTTAGTAATGCCCTGTAGGTCATGGTGCCTTTATACCATTCTTAAAAGGAAAGTATTGGATTTTTAGTGAGAATAATACATTTTATTTCTGTTGCATGTATCTTCTAACATAATCAACACATTTTACCCCAGATGCAAAGAAAAGACCATCCCTAAGGCATCAATGTTATTTTGTAAAGAAGAGACAATGTTGAGGATAATTTTTTTCTGAGAGACCTGTGAATTCTGAAACATATATTTTGGGAGAACTGATTTTGCATTGTGCATTTAATATTTGAACATTAAAGGCAATGGAAATATTTCATTTACTCCAGCGGTGCATTTTCTTTGGAGCATTTTGGATGTCATCTATGCTTTCCACATTTACCCCTCTACATAAATTTCTGAAGGTTGTCAAAAAAATATCAGGAGCTCTGGATCATAGACACCTAAGAAGTCCATAGTCTTAATTCCATAATGTTTTTTCTTTTTTCAGATCAAGATCTGAAAAGGTGAAAAATTTAACACAACCTTATCATTTTAAAAGGACTGAAAATTTTTCTAGGCTTATCTAGTTAAGAAAACGTCTCCCGAAAACACAAGGTTATACAATCAAGAAAGACCTTGTGGGTGAAAATAGACCATTTCTGTGTTTTCAAAGCCAGCATTGCACACAAAGTTTTCCATAGATCTAATACTGTATTAAGCTGCTCTTTTTTTTTTTTTTCCTGAATCCTCCTTTTGAAAACCTGTATATTTTATTGTAAAACACTCCTAACTCCAGATGAAGTTAAAATTACAGGGTATTTTTTGTTGTGCATGCACAAAGTATTGTCCAATTAAAAACAAAAATTCTATCATTAATCACTTGTGGAGTTAATCATCTCATAAATATTATAACAGTCACCCTCCAAGTCCACCTCATTAAATTTATGAAGGAAAAATAGATAGGGGAAAGAAAGGGACATCCAGCCAGAAAAAAGTCAGTTAAGAAGAGTAGGTATTTCAGGAGAAAGAAAGATCAACATGAAGAGATGGTTCTTTTATGACATATACAATATACTAAATAATGATATCTAGGAACGATGGCAAACTTGAGAGTCTTAAGTATCACAGGACCAGGAGATCTGTGGTAACCCAAAAGCCTCCTTTAGTGTATTAAACAGGAAATGAATCAGAAAAATATAATCATTTTGAGAGAACAGTCCCTGGAAAATATACAGTGGAAGCTGACCTGTTAAAAGGTCTGTGATGAACTATTAGTGTGTTGATATTGAGAAGATGTGAGAATTGAAATAAGGACAGTATTTATTAGGGTGAGACTGGGTGAGGATGTATAGAATATAATAGGTGACAGTTTACATTTCAGTACATCACACTGCAAAACTCTCATCTTTTTAAAAGACCGTAGGAACTGAATGAATGCTGACATTTATCTAAATTCTCTCACTCTGAGAATATACTTACACTGCCTAGGATAGAAATGTCTGGGGGATATAAACTTTGACTTTGGCTCTAAGACATAACACAGCTGCTAATGGTCTAGGATTAGCAAAATTTTACCATGGGTATTTTATTGCTTAATTGCCAACTACAGGCATTTTCTAACCCACAGTGCAGTATCTGTCTCTAACCATTGTCAGGAATACCTGTTTGATTCTGTTGCATTCCCTGTGTTTCTACATGCTTTTTTAGATTTATTTTTCTACAGGGTGGTACCAGGTGGTAAGTTACTGCACAGTTGCATACTACCCCTACTAAATTTCTATTGCTCTTTATGCCTGTCATCTGCCAGCAAATGTTACTCAAAGGTCTGGCAATGGTAGTCATCACCTTCATATTTCTGAAACAATGATGATTCCTTCATGGCTATATGAGAAATACAGTTTGTTAGGATACATGTACCTGCTTCCATTATGCTAATAGTTTTCACAGATACAATGTAAAATTTGTCATTTGTTTACTTCAACTGGCTCCTGCCAGACTCATTCTTTTCAAACAAGGGTTTACTCCATTACAGATGTCAATCATCTCAGCAGCTTTCATAGGCACAATAAACTCTGCAGTGCCCTGACCAGTCCCCAGGAAGGCTCTCTGCACCAGCTTGGCTTCTGCTAAGGCTGCCCAAGTCCTCTACTCCTCTAAGCAGTTTCTCAACCTCTGCATGAACTCTGAATTCCTAGATCTTCCTAGGTAGGTTCTACATGTCCCAAATTCTTCAAGATTCTCTGACTGAAGAAGGTGAGTTACAAGGGAAGGAACAATCCTCCAGTTGTTTCACCTGACCTGCTCTTCAACTAACAAAACTTTCAAGTTTAAAATGAACATATCAAACATGCTACCTTTTACTTTTTCCCTTTTCTTCCTTGCAGAACACAGAACTTCCAGAAAAAGAGCATTATAGACTGAGAGGTGTTAAGATACTGCAGTGGCGAAAGGAAAACACAGGAAATCTGAAGCTGGGTTACAATATTATTGAGATATTAGTAAGTCAATGGTGTCTGTATCCAGCAGCAGAGGAGGAGATGTCCAGACTAATCAACATCAGACAGCTTTAGAAAAGAGATTATGAGACTGGAAGTGATGTAATTCCTGAACTCAGAGCAATGACTTGCATCTAAGTAATCCATTTTGAAAGGAAGATTTTGCCTGACAAAGAAGTCCCAATTATTTTATGTGATACGAAGTGGGAGCTAATTAAACACTCAAATCATTTATACAAATTAAGCAACAGCCAAAACTCTGAAGGGGGTAATTAGATTTATTTGAAATTAGTATTTCATTGAAGAGGCCTGGAGAGATGCCCAAGGCAGGATATCTCCCTCAGAAAACCTGTTCTGCACTATTCTGTGAATCTGATGTATGCTCATATGGTTTAGAAGTTACAAGTTTCTTAAAATAAGAACTATGAAAACATGAAGAATTCGCTGTTTATATTTCCTGTATTTGTTCAACTAGCAACAAATGTTAAGGGATTATGGAGAGAAAAAAACTGTAATTGACGAAATAAGGAGAAAAAAATTCACCTCTTTCTCAACAGGTATCTAATTTTAATGTTAAAGATACCATTGTAATGCTACAGCTATATTGTGGCTTAGATACAGTTTTGATTAAAGGATATGCCTATTAAACATCTCTGCAGGGGTTTATCTCATAGCTACTATGGTTCAAGACAGAACTGCTTACCTTTTCCCAGTTGATGAAAACAACTTGTGCTAATATATGTCTGTAGCAAATTATACCAATTTTTCTCACCCTTAGTCCATCAGGAGTAAACCCAAGACTTTATCCATCCTTGTCTCCTTTCCTAAGATCACTATTCTTTTACTTTCTTCATAGCAAGTATTTGCAGTGATGATTCTGATCAACTCTCATGCTCCTGCAGAAAAAATTCAACATGTTCTCACCAAGGCAAGCACCAGCTGCAGTTCTGTGACTCTCAGGTCTTGTCACTCCAGTGATGTGAAATAATTCTGGAATTTCCTAAAGAAATACACATTTAACTATTTTATGACTAGATAAAATTGTACCTTGTTAAATCAGAAAAGATCTGTGCTTTCCAAATCCAAAAACATATCATGGGAGACAAGATAACATCAAAAATTTTAAATTTGGTATTATATTTAATTTGAAGGGACAATACATTTATAACTGTCAGAATAAAACATGAAAAATGCATTTCGTGGGGAAAAGAAGGAAAAGAGAATTCTTTTTATGCAGACTTGAGTTAGCATAAGAGAAAAAGTCATAGTTTCACAAAATCAGAAGCTATTTTTTTTGCATTCTAAAATACGCTAGAATATCTTCTTTGTCTAATTCAGAAAATCAAAACAGAATCCCTTCCCACCCCACCCCCCCGGCCCCAGGTATTGTTTTTTACCCAGAACAATACCTAAATGTTGAGACATTGAATACTGAATTTATCTAAGGCAATCCTTAGCCACCTGCTTATCCTTTCCCCCCATATAATGTTTTATTGATTTTTATCTTAGTAACCCCTAGAAATCCCACTGCACCACTCACTTGAATCCTTTTGCTCAAACTCAAAACAAAAAGTAAGTTCTGGCTCCAATATATCTATTCTTCATCATTTCCTTTTTATACCGTTATTAGGTACAGTTCCTCTATATTGTGGATCTCTAATAAACCTGTAAAATCTTTAGTGGGATCTTGGACTATGCAATCTGAAGAGACTGGTTTTGGATGAAGAGTAAGATTTACTTAACTTCTGGATATCTTCTCAAATCCACTGAAAGTTATTTCATATTTATTTAAGGTTGTTTGTTTGGGTTTTTTCTCCCACAAAGTCAAAAGAGATAACCATTAATAGGATAAGACTATCTTGGTAAATAGCTTAATTTTACCCCTGTAAGAATTTTACTCAACACTGAAAATGTATATAGATATGTATGTGCACATCTTTGTGTGTATATATGAGCAATATTTTTAGGCCATAGATTCTTTTGCTACATTTTATTATGCTGCTCTTTGAAGCAGTAAAATTAGTTATGGTACTTTTATTGATGTTGATTATAGGGATGTCTGATTTCATTTAGCATTCATACTGCACAGTAAGTGTCTTTTATAAGCACCTTACTTCACAGATGATTTGTCCCACTGTAAAATCATTAAGGACATTCATTAGAATTTGTCACTCTGTTCCAGCAAACTAATACTTTTCCAAATAAAGGTTCTATTGTTTGTGTTTAATTTCAGTCATGTTTTCTTTTAGGATTTAAGCCATTTTGTATTTAACATACTGCTAAGTGACTCTAGCACTGCTTAGCATTGTAAGAAGTCTTTCATTATTATTCCTGGCTGCTGATCAGTCAGATATACAGCTACCTTGTTCCTACTATCTTCAATGCCAGAACCTCTCCTTCCTGCTTTTTAAATGATTATCTGGAGATTGTTTCCTAGCTGTAGGGGAGCCCTAAGCAAGCCTGTTCTTCCCTTATTGAGAAGATGCATTAGAGTTCTCAGGCCCTTCAGATCTCATTGACCCTGGTTTGGCCTTTGTAGATGGGTAGACTACAAAGTGGGTGAAAAAATGTAGAAAACTGAACTCAGATGATAGTGGTCAATGGACCAATCTGGCAATCAGATAAAATTAATGTTCCTTGGAGGCTGATACAAGGCCTCATAAGTGGCCTTGTTGATGGCAGAGAATGGAACCTCAAATATTAATAGCTCACGGATGACATCAAACCGGGGAAGCAGAAGATATACTAGAAAGACAGATGCCATTCACAGCAACCTCAACAAGCTGGAGGAACAGACTGGCAACATTCATGAAGGTCAACCAAGACAAATGCAAAGTCCTGCAGTTGAACTGGAATAGCTCTATATGACTGTAAAGTTTATGGACTGACTGGATAGAGAACAGGTCTTCAGAAAGGAGCTGGAAAATTCTAGAGGACACCATATTAAACATGAGTCAGCAGTGCACTTTTGTAGTTATAAAAGCTTGCTGTATTTCACTCTGAGTTAGTACAAGCATAGCCAGAATTTCAAGGCAAGTGACTATTCTCCTCTGTTCAAGACTTGTGAGACTGCATCTGGCATACTACACCAGGTTCTGGATCCCCAGTACAAGACATCAGGATGGTGGGGACTAAAGTGCATAACATAGCAGAAGAGGCTGAGTGAATTTGGTTTAATTAACCTCAAGAAGAAAAAACGGAGAAGGACTTCAGTTTCAGTCTTCAGATTGTCAGCAATGCACAACAAAAAGATAAGATCATAAGTTTCAGTAAGAGAAATTCTAACTAAATATAAGCAAAAAGCTTAGTGGTCAAACACAAGAAGGTGCATGAGTTTTTGTGCAAGGAAGCACAGTTGCATAAGTTTTTTTTTTGGTTGGTTGGTTAGTTTTCTTTGGCAGTGGAACACAGATGTTACAGAATCTCACAAACTTACCTGAGCAGCCTGATCTAATTAATTTTAGACTTGCTTTGGGGAGGGACTTGGATTAGATGAACTTCCAGACCAACCTGTTATAGGACTCTGGTACTACTGGCTACCTTTCCACTAAATCTAAAGAGACACCAACCAGCTATGTTATATTGGACACTTACTGTTAGGTGCCTACAAATTAGAGCATCTACATCTGAGTTAATCACTTTGTGCCCCATGCCCCCTTTAAAGATAGTGAGGAGAGCACTACTGGGGATCAAACCATCTCACCCTAAACTAGATTTTTAGAATAGATCTCATTTCTGCCTATTTCATATACTACTTCAAAATAGATCACAGAGCTGCTTAGTTGTATCTGTTAATTATGAAAGAGCTAATATGACTAAATGATGTAGAGGTTAATGTTAAAGTTGGGTAAGATGAAATATACTCAGGGTTTTTTCTTAAGTTGCCAACCATGGAAGAAACACCTACTGTATCAAGAAAACCTCTCTCTTCCTCCCCACCATCAGATATATGCACCTTTCTAAATTATGCCTTTTGTCTTAGGAATAACCTGAAGAAATTAAACAAATTTTACTTTACTGGCAGCCAGAATTAAGATATGACTCCTTCTGCAACCACCTGAAAATCACACTTACAAACTAATAGGTGAGGATATGGAAACTTCAATTGCTCTCCAATTCCTTAACCAGCTCTTTGGTTCTGCCCAGAGTACAGTAACTAGCTACATTTACTATTTGCAAACAACCAGAAAAAGTACATGAAGAGAGCAGTACTAGAAACCCTATAGATGATAAAAGCAGTAAATGGTAGAGGGGGAAACCTACATGTACATATGTAAGGCAAATAAACTTTAACCATCAAGGGAAAAAAAACCCATCTTTGTCTAGAAACGACTGCATTCAAAGGAATCTATTGACTTGAGTAGATTTTGGATAGAAGATAAAATGTACAATATTGTCAGTAAAAGCAACTCAAGGCAACAATAGGAGCAGGTAGTGTGAATACTCTTTACCAGATGATTGAACTTCAAGTCTTGCTCTTGAGAGATGGTGTAAAATATGATGTCAGAACACACCACAGGAGATGGCTTCTGAGCAAATACTGCATACTGAGAAAGTCAAGAACAGGAACATTTTTCAAAACATGCCGTATCTGGCTTTTCCTCATACCAACATACTAACGCACCTTCAGACCCTAGAAACTTGTTCCTGCTAGTACGCTACAGGAGTTTTCCTGGCTCACATTGACTCACTCTACACTGTTGACAAACTATCCATATGCTCATTTGTACTTAGAATGCTGTGTTAGGTTTGGAAGGGAGTTGTTGCTGGTTGTCACTGCAACAGTGAGTTCTGCCCTGACAGTATTTCTCAGTGTTTATGTTTATTTTGTCCTGCATGTGCACTGTCACTCTTTTCTTCCTTTTTCAGTCTGCTACCGAGTGGAAGCAGCCTTTGATTTTGTGTCAGATATTAGTTTTCACCAGTGTTTGCATTTGATCAGACACAACAAGAATTAATGTACTCGTCTGCAGTGTGCTGGAAGGCTGAAGCACTAATTAATCATATAGGGCAAGTATAACAGGATTTATCAATAGCTAACTGAACTGCTCAGCTAACTAGGGTACTTAGGCTCAATACCTAAAAGGCAACCAGTTCCTGGCTGTGCCCAAATCCACAGGACTGTAGCCCAGCTTTTCTTTCTTTGCAACATAGGCTGAAGGGTAATAAATTGGTTACTAGTATCAGCAAAGGTCGGTCCATATTACCAGTTGACAGGACCTGCTACTTAGCCTTTGTCTTAGAGGAAGTCTGTTGCCATCTACAAAGGAGGTGCACCTGAAAAAGTCTTCCCATGGTTGTGCTGGCTGCAGGAAACAATAGCCTTAGAGCTCTTGAGCCACAAGACTTTTTCAAGGACCTATGCTTAGTAAAGGTGCCTTGAAAAAACCACCCTGAATTGTTACCCACAGTTTTCCAAGTGTGAAAATGTCTCAGATGTACCCCAAAATATTTTTAGTACTAGAATAACTCCTACAATTCTGTATATGTTCATATAATGGCTGAAAATGCACCCATTGCCCTTAGAGTATAAAGCAGACATATATGCATATATTAGGGTTATCATGTTAGAGTATTATATGTGTATGTATGTTTTTCTCATTCACCATGCAGATCCATCTGTTACTGTCATCATCTTTTTTCCCTGAGTTATACTGTCTCCCCTCCCTCCAAAACTTCACTTTCAAAATATGTCAAAGGAACTTCATTTATCTTCTGTTTATTTTCATTTGACTTACTACAAAATATTTTTACACTCAAATTTTGAATAAAAGGGAGACCTTTCTTCATTGCTGATGCATGAAAACTTGAAGCAGGGATGAGATTATTTTTGTCAATTGGTTTCTGATAAATGGAGCACTTAAGTTTTTCTTTATTCATATGTTCATCCAGAAAATAAATTCCTTTCTAGTCCTGCCTCTCAACAACTATTTTACAGTGACAGTGAAGTGAGCCAGTTCAGAAAGTTCTCTTAACAAGAGTAGTCTGTAATAATTAATGGGATAAAATAGATGGAGCCAGGATATTTATACAGGAATTGCTCAAGCTTATCAATTGACCAAAGGTACAAATACATTCATCTTTTATTCTATACAATATAACAGGGGACTGTAGATTGTAGTTCTGCACAGGAAATCTATAGATTGGTTTTCTACAGGTTTGTCATTCTTAATGTAATTCTATAAGGATATTCCATCAATAGCAGAAAAAAGTCTGTCAATTAAAATCTCCTCGCTTTTTTTTTTTTTTTTTTTTTAAATAGAACATCCTCAAGATGAGTGAATTACATATACCTCAAGACTGGCAATGTAAACTGATGTTAGGAACAACTGCTTCCTCCAGCCCCAGGGACATGGGGTTGCTGCCCTGGCTGAGGGATGCAGCTGTGGCTTTTCCCTTTGCAGGTTCTGAGCACATAACCCAGAGACACAAACATATGCATATTGGACACTGACATGGCTGGTCCCACAGGCGGCCACAGACAAGGCACAGCCTCCAGCAGCCCCCACATTCAGGACTCACACCAGACACAGGCACAGTCAGCCACATCCCCTCCTCCTCTTGGGCTGGCAGGTGCAGCACACACACCACACTCTCCAGGTTCACAAGCACATGCCCATTTGTGGATCACTTGAGCACCAGCATGGCCCCTCTGCTGTCTCAGCACCCCTGCCCAGATCCCAGCCCCACTTACTCACTGAGTGTTCACTGGGTGTTCACTGAAAACACACAGCACTCACATGCTTGTCCCATTGAATACCAGCACAGAGACCTTCCTCCTCAGACACAGGGCTCAGCCAGACAAAACTGGCTCCATTTTACATGTGACTGGCCCCTTTTACACCCCTTTCTGTCTACCCTTTCTTCATTCCTCCCTTGTCCACTTCCCTTGCTTGTTCCCCCATCAGCTGACATAGTCCCACCGACCTCCCCAAACACCTGAGACCCTCAGGCTGGTATCATTCTCCAATGAGAAGTCCTGCTTTGCCTGCAGCTTCTTGATAGCCCATCTGTTACCATGACTGACCAAGTTTGTTTCTTGTCTTTGTCTCCATTACATTCACTTGTCAGGTCTGTGTCTCTGTATATTTTGTTTCTGGTTTCCCTTTTTCCTTAGTTTCCCACTTGACAGGTTCTCCAATCAGATAACTTTGTTGGAAGAAGCATTCCCACACTCCCACAAATCCTCATCAGTTGGTGTGACAGATCAGGTCTGACCCCCTCCCTCATCATTTGTCAGTCGGGTTTGTGTCTCTGTATGTTCTTGTTTATTGCTTTCTCATTTTCTTATTATTCCCTTTTGCATTGAAATGGACCTTGAGCAGACACCCTTAAAGGAGCTGATGTTTTCTTCTTCCTCATACCCCTACAAGGAATAGCTGAACAAATATACCTCTAGCCTTGATGCAGTATAGCTGCTGCTGTGGTCACACAGATCTAGAGCCACAGTGGAGGCAGATCAGTTTTACCTATTGTTAAATAATTGATATAGTTGAAAAATCAGAAAATCTCCTAGGCAACACTCCTTACTGAATGGAAATCAACTATGTCCCAGCAACAAATGTGTATTTTCCAACATATTTTCTCAGCTTCAACAGGGTTTTTTCTCTCTCAAACATAATAATCAAAATTCATTGATTCCTGTGTTAGTTTTATGCATCCACACTCTAGAATACACTGACCATCTTCAGGAAACCAATATAGTGGAAAACAAGCACCCCCATAAAACAGAATGAACCCTTATGGGTAAATAAAAAAAAATACATGTATCTGAAATATGTTTATCTCAATTCATTTATCAATGTTGTATACTTTATACCCCAAAATGCTGCCTAAAGTACTCTTACAGCTAATATGCAGAATTAGGTTTCTTCAAAATAAATTTAGGTATCTCATTTCATCCTGAAGTGGTCATAGGAAATAGGTTAGGTGAAACAGCCTGTAGTGCTTACCAATCTCCAATGGCTCTATTTTTTTTTAAACTGTTCAATTCAAATCTAGACATTTACACTGTAGGAATTTTAAAATGTTAGTTGAATTGTACCTCGTAACTAAGGGAAGAATATTTTATTCAAAAAACATCCTCTGAACTCTGATTTCTCAGCTCTGATTAAAAACAAACAAACAAAAAAAAACCAACCAAACAAACAAACAAAAAACACAAACAAAAAACCCCCAACTAACCAAACAAAAGATAATTAGAAGATGTGACTACAGAAAACTAGAAATAATTCTTTCGAGCTTGATATTGTATAACGCCTTAATTTTACAAGCCTTTAACCTGTGCTCCGTGTGTGACAATTACTTGTCCATTTTTTGTACAATGGAATTAATGCCTTTATCATCTCTCCTTTACTAGTATCACCTTCTGCAGGCTGGTCGGGAAGAAAGATAAATAGGAAACTCTGTTGTTTTATACAGAGGGGAGATCCACCAGGATGAGAGGAAGACACAAGAGGTGGTTTTCAGGGATGAATCTTGGGTCCGTCCAGTGTAATAGATTTATTCATACTTTTAGTGAAAGACTTCAGTACAGGGGAATTAGGTGTCTCCCTGTAAATAATTTGGAAATACTAGGGTGAGGTCTACCCAACTATACTTTGGGAAACTAACAAGCTCTAAAATCATCAGAAACAAACATGTGCAGTTAGATTTACCTATCCACATGTTGTGAAGCACATTTATTTGGAATCCTGACACATTGGGTTTCCTCTGTTTGTTCCAAACCAGCAAAACCCAATCAACTATTTATGCATTCTATGGAATTCAGGGTGTCAACTTAAAGACTTGATGTTATTCCCCTGAAGATTATTCTGTTACAAGATTAGTCCCACTGATTGAGTGTGTGCAGCAGAACCAGGCCCCAAATAACTTATCCCAAAAGTACATGTTTAATTTAAGTATGCAATATAATACAAAATATGTCAGTACCATTAAAGCTTAGGCGAAAATGAAAAGTCTTAAAGTGATTAGAGTGCAACAGTAAAACATTCTGGATGAGGTAAAGTACAGTAATTTAATACAATCCCAGTTCCAGAGAGAAAAGATATGGAACACGCTACATAAAAGACAGTCTACTAGTTTAATGAAAATATGAATAATAAAGTAAAAGTAATTAAGTAGCAGCTCAGTAGGACAATTCCCATGCTTGGGAGATCACTAGTGCCATCTAATAAGTTCTATAGCTGACCACTTACTGATTTAAGTATTGTTGGATTTCTCAGTGTTGCACCTAAAATGTTTGTGACAAACATGATGCCTGAGGTATAATATTCGTGTAAAGTAACCTTTGAGGTTAAAATGTTTTTTCAGAGCTCCTTGAAAACTCCTGTGCTAAAGAATTACAAAGACCTTTCATACACCACTAAGCAGAATCTTTATTTATAACTTTACCATAATATGTACAGCTTTGTTCCAGTTATTGTGCCTCAATACAGAGTTTAAGACTACCAGTTCTTCAACAGCATATGAACTCTCTTGGCCAAAGTGAAAAAGGTGTTACTGTGTAAGATTCAGCAAAATTCTCTAGTGAAACTGAAACTTCTCTTTATATACAGGGTGTTTCAAAAAGATGGACCCAATATCAAAACAATGCTGCTTTGATGTTTGGTCCATCTTTTTGAAACACCCTATACTTTGTTGAATCACAGCTTAAGTTCCCTACTTCTAGCACTAAATGTTAGGACTTTTTTATTAAAAATATATAAGGTAAAACCCATAGTTTTCTTTCATAGTGTCTTTTACTGTATTTCTTTTTAGTCTATGCTTTTTAAATATTTGTCCTTTTTGCCTCCTCTTTACTCTCAGTTTTCTCATTTCCTTTAGAGTAAATTTTTTGTAACCCTTCATTGGCTTTAAATGCAAAGGTGGACTAAAGGTATGCCTTAATTGTGATGGAACTGAAGCATCTTTTTTGAATGTTACGGACTCATCTTAATATAGGTTATTGCAATGTACCTGTCTACACACTGGATGGTTTCCTTAAACCACATTTTAGTCAAGGACAACCTAAAGCTCTGCTTACCCACCCACACTTAAATCCCTGATGTCATTTGAGATATCATGCAGTATCCATGACATGTACAGGGAGATGGCAGTCATACATTGCATTTGCTTTTGGAAACATGTACTGCTCTGGAGTGGCAGCTGCAGGCCAGGCTGGATACATTCAAACGGTGCTTGACATGTTGATGTGGGCAAATGAATTGAGCTACCTTACTTACTTACAGACATGTATACCATAAGCACCTGAATTTGGTTGAGCTGAAGCCACCATTCTAAATTACATTCTCCAAGACTGATTTTTAACCCATGGAATATGTCAGGCAAATACTTTCAAATGTATGATAAGTAGCAAATCACAGATCTCTTTGTCAGGCTTTTTCAACATTTCTGTTTCCTTCTAAAACTCTATAGCTCATGCACAAAAGGTCCCACCCCAGTTGTCATATAAAATGCCATAGCTTTATTGATTTCATGTCTGTGTGTTGACTTTGACCTGATTGTCTTCTCTTCTACTATTCCTCCCTCCATCTCTACATTTCTTCCTCTTATCCTTCCTTCCTTTCTCTTTCCTTTTCTGTTCCCTTCTCTGTTATCTCCACCTGGCTGTTTCTAAAAGGGAATTATATTGACCATTATAGCCCTCATGGGATAATAGTAAATACTTTCTTTCTTCTCTGTTTATTTTCTTGATGATGTTTTTGTTGTTCTTGTTGTTGTTATTATTACTGTTATTTTTAATTATTATTGGTATTACCATTTATTATTGTTTCTATTTTTTTACTATTTCCCCAAAATAAATAAAGAACAAGTATCTAAATAATCTTCTTCCAGATTTAGGAAAGAAGCAGAGATAGTCCTTTGGAACTTTAGTCAAGAATAAATGCGATATTAAAATAGTTAAATTTAATTTAAAAAGTAGGTATATAACATATATATATATGTCTTCCCAAGCACTTCACAAAACAGAAGCATGTAAATTATTGACAAGATTTTTTTTTTTTTCCTACCACAAATTAAGTAGTTGACAGCAGTGAACAAAATAGCATGTCATGAGCCACATTTCTTAGCTAGGTGAAAATTGCACCTAAAGGCAAATCTCTTCAGACCCTACGACAGAATGCTGGTAAAGTATGCCCAGACCATTCAACAGAGTCAACATAAAAGTGAGAGACCACTGGCCAGTGAAACGAGTCTTCCAAGTTTAAGAAAGGAATAAAACGAAAGAAAGTGTCAAGTGACATCGGAGTACAGCACAACTGAAAAGTTCCATCCTGTTTACAAACAGATGTCTGTGGTCATATCCTCAGTTTTGGAAAATCAATAGAGTTCCATGGGAGACTGGAGCTGTACTGATTGAATTCATTTGAGAAGGCAGTCTAATCATCTCCATATACAATTAATAACTTGCACATGGTACATCTGATGTGTGAGAATTCCCATCATGCTGGTAACGAGAATCTCTCCTTCAACCATTGCCTGAGAATCCAGGCCTCGTCCCACTGCATCTATGGACGATATTTCATTATGAAGCCTTAACTGAGGATCTTAACCCAACAGAGAGAAAAATATGGTGTAGATCATTATTTACTGCACTCTGCTACAAACAGTGTTAGCAGCCTTGGCTGATGCTGACAGATCTGAGATTTGATAATGTAATTGCTGGATTTTTTGAATCTGTGATCTCTAAACAAACTAGCAAATTCAGATATGTGTAAGTTATCCTCTAAGGAAGCAGTGTAAATTTTACAAAGTTCTGCTAAAGTACAAAGACAATTCCAGTTCAGAATTATTCCAGTCCATCTGGAGTAACAAATTATTTTAAATTATTAGTGATATTATTATGTATTAGTACTGTGCAATTCAGACTTGAGAGGACTTTAAACTATCACTTGCAGAGAGCGTCTAATAACAGTCATTTTCATTGCAACATGGTCTGCGTTACAGTAGTATCATTATTCTTGCTGTCTACAGAACATTTTAAATGCAAACCCTGCCCTAATAAAAAGCTCATTAGCATACTCTACATATGGGGTTTGTTTTTTGTTGTTGTTGTTGTTTGTTTGTTGGGGGGGGTAGTTTAATTAATTTTTATAATACAAGAGTGGCAGAATTAAAATATTTATTTAATTTTATTTTCCTCAAACTTAAATAATCAAAGACACAAAGTATAATGCTTGTTTTGCAAGATAAAATAAGCAATATGCAGATATATCTGCAAACCATCAACTTGTTTTGGCAAGCATATTGCATTTATCTGACATTTTTCAAGTTTCACATATATAAAATAGATTTTCTTGGGGTTTAATATGGAAAGTTTGCCATGTTTATAAGAAAATTTGACAGAAACACAACCAAAAGGAATACATAAGACATTGATTGGCTGAATAGTGTGATAGTTTTCCTTTTTTTCCACATGCAATAGAGAGGCCTGTGTTTTTAATAACACTCCCAGCTGAAATAATGTGTTGTTCCTGGAAGATATTAGAAGTGGAGGTCACTAATTTAACACAGCTATTTATGTTTAGAATAATGGCCAGAATTCCTGAAATAATTACAATAGATTCACCACTCTTATTATCTAGTTGAGTCAGAAGGCTGGTGTGTATAAGGGCACGCTTGCCTGCAGACTGCCACGGGCCCCTGATATGACAAACATGCCACTTGCTGACGGCAGTGCATGAAATCCTCCAGCAACTCCAGTTTTCTTCCAGAATAGCTTCTTAGCAGATGGCAGCTTGTCATTGTCAATGGCTTGCCATCCCAGAGAGCCATAAGGATCCATGCAGGGACTGATGCTTTTCTTTCTCTTCCCGAGACATGTAATAAAACTAGCCAATAACGACATCTTCCCTTTCACAGACGATTCCACCTTATGTCAGCTGATTTCTTCCAAGTCACATCGCACCCATTTTGCTGCAAGTGCACCGAAAGGACTTACGCTGTTTGACAGCTAAGCCATACGCCAGCTAACCATCACCAGTGAAAGCAAAATGCAAAGGAAAGAAAACTCCTCTAGTTTCTGGTGCTGCTCCTGGTCATCCTGCTCAGCAACGTGAGCTCTTTTTTAGCATTCCGTCAGCCTTGTGAACATCAGTTTAGAAATTAGAGTAGACACAGCTAGCAAATAGCTTTGAATCACTTTGAGCGTAATTAAGCATGAAGCATAGCTGAGGGCTTTATTTGATCCAGGCTGGTCATTTTGTTACTAATGCACTCTACAGAAAGTCTCTATATCCTTACTATGGTGGCTTTCTATAATACAACACCGACTGAAGTACTTATGCTTCATGCTTTTTATTTAAAAATAAATGAGGACAATTAACTTCGATTTGTTGTAGCATTTGCAAAGAGTATACATTAAGGTCTGTTCTTATGCAGTATTTCCATGTAGCTGTACCAAAACCTCACACTGAACACAGTGGAACTTTCTGTGATATCTCATCCCTGAAGTGGAACAGGCACATTAACACCACAGTAAAGAAGATGAATCACAGGTCAGTCATCCTATAAGAGTCTAGAGAATGGATCTAAAGACTCCAGAGATCTTTCTTCTGTTCAGTGAAACCAAAGCAACCATGCATGAGACCTTCCTCAAGGCAGTGATAAAATATGATTTCTCTCTTAAACTCCTGGATTGTGTCTAACCTATTCGCAGAGACATGCCTGTGAGTTTAACACTTGATGAATCACATGCTCATTGGCGTATTGCCAAAATAATCTCATTCTTTTCGTTAAGGAAAAAAAATATATATATTTTTTTACTTAGGATCATCATATCACAGTCTGGCTCCTTCCTTCTACAATATGATTTATCAAAGAAATATTGCCAATTTAATATTTAGTACACTGATAATTACAGAAAATCCCACATCTACTCAAGTACAGTTTTGAAATTTTGTACTATAAGTCACCTTTACAGTTAAATGAAGGAATTCATAGCATGTAAGAGTTTAAACTAGAGTCAGAGAACTTTTTACTACTGTTTCTAATGCACCAAACCTCAGATCATGATATAATGCTATTATCTTGTCCTACCTTATAAAACTGCTTTCTCAGGTAAATGAGTAATGCAATTTTTGGAACTGTTTCTGCTCACTTAAGCTGGGTCAAAAATAACACTATGCGGGTCACTATATCAAAACCAGTGCAAGTATTGTGTAGTAAAACATGTCATATTGAAAACTTGCCAGATGGCACTAATGCTTATTCATGAATTGCTATAGTAATTTGGTTCCTTAAAACAAAAGTCTTTTCTATGAGGAAAAAAAAAATGCTGGCACGAAGACAACTGTTTTGTTATGTTTTACTATCTAAGGAAGGGATTCAGGTCACCTAAGCTTTCCCATCTAAGACTAGGTCAGTAGTCCATGTTCCTCATACATCCAGAGCAAGAGAGAGACATTTCCAAAGGGTGACTCATCCCATTGTAAAATAGGAGGGCTTAGTCATCCTCTGCAAATTTCTTCTTTCAACTGATGGCTTATTCTATTGCCCATGCATAAGTAGCTAGTGTCATTCAAAATACCCAAGTATAGCTGAGATATCCATAAATTACCTGCTCATGACATACAGAATATACAGAAGACTCCTGACCTTCTCAAGAGGCAGTCAATAGCCCAGCAGGGTAACTTAGTAAAACTCAAATGGTTTTAGATGCTGAAGTTTAGTTAATTAAATCAAGTTTTAGACTCTCCTTGACTGTAAGAAGTCACATCTACTTATGTGGCACTTAGGGGCATGGTTTAGTGATGGAGTTGGCCGTATTAGGTTTACAGTTGGACTCAATGATCTTAAAGGTCTCTTCTAACCTAAATGATTCTATGATTCTATAAAGCAGGTTTCAACATGAAACTGTGTGTGTTATATAGTTCTATATGCCATGAATACGTACTTAGGTGACATTAATCTGATCTAAAAGTCCTAAATTAGGCAGTGAACTGAATCACATGTCAAATATTATCGAGAGATTATGTGTTCTGCTAAATAAAGGCCCAAATAATTTTTAAAGAAAGTTTCAATTAGTGCCGTGTAACATGTCCAAATCAAACTGCACAAGTTTGATTGAAATTTGGGCTGAATTTGCAAAACAGTCTTTTTTTTGGTGTTCCTGTAAAAGCAGAAGGCTAACATATGTATTATCTTTTTCTTCCATGCTTTGGCCCTTGCAAACACTTGCCACAATCACATCTACCGTGTTTCCGTGAAAATAAGACAGGGTCTTATAATAATTTTTGCTCCAAAAGATGCTTACATTTTTACATGTATAGCTGTCTGGACACTCTTTAAATTAACTTTTTTTTAATGAACTGTAACTAGGGTTTGTTTTTGGAGTAGGGCTTTTATTTCAAGCACCCTCAAAAATCCTGAAAAATCGTGCTAGGGCTTATTTTCTGGGTAGGTCCTATTTTCAGGGAAACAGGGTAGATTATTAATTGCAAAGTGAGATTGAAAAGTTGCCAGAAGTAAGACTACTTTACACTGCCTCAATACCGTAGTTCCTGCTGGGGCGCTAAGGAAATAATTCATTCCTCAGTCAGACTTACATCTCTTTACTATAGCCTTTACAAGGATACTTTTTACTGTACAGAGGAATATAGGGGGTTAGTGTCAAATTCAGACATCCATATATATTTTATGTATCAACATGTGAGCTCTGTATGTAAATTCCCAGCATAAGTAATGGACATCTCTGACTTGAGTCATCTGCTAAAACATAGGCTTCTTGAGCTATCTGAGATGTCGTAAGGTACCTGAGAGATGCAAAGAACTGGTAATTATGACGCAGGATGTGCAGAATACATATATATAAGGATGAGACACTTATGTAAAGCTGTCACGGAGATTTGCGAATTCCTGGAGCAGCAGCTGGAGGCCAGAAGACATAGCTATGGGCCTTTCAACGAGCAGTAGGTATCTTTATATTTGGACAACCAAATACATCTCTGGAGACTATTATGCCATTCTCATGCACTTCAGTGCATAGAAAGCATGCGATTCACAAAGTTTACTTTTGCACAGAAAGATCTGAAAGTAAGTGTCAAACAAGTCTGTATCTGAAAAAGTCCAAACAACAATTTACGCCTTTGGTTTCAGTGGCATTAACTTTGGATTCAAGCATTGTTCAATGCAATGAGAAGTTTTGTGAAGATAAATTAAATGGACCTCAACTTTTTTTATATAAAATTACATGCAACACTGGTCCACCTACTTTGTTCTAAGGTAGCTGTAATCATTTTATCTATTTTAATATTTACTTTTGATGACTTGGGACTGAAGAAAAAAACTGCAATAGATTATACTTCGATTTAGCTTTGGCAACTGAGGGTTTTATTTTGCAGAACCAAATGTTAATAATAGATGGTACAGAGTGGAATCTCACTGCAGTAAAATCCATAGGATTAGTTGGTAGAATAATCACTTCTGGTCTTGGCCACTTACTAATATGCCTAAATGTATTTGCTGTGGGGAATGAGATTTTAAAGGAAGAAATAAATATGCAGTGTGAGAACTAGTGTTAAGTATTTCAGTGAGTTACCTGAATCTCTTGAGAGATTGTTGGCACTTAACATGTATCCTCTAAGTTCTTTTGGGTACCGATGTGACAGTGATGTAATTGTTCCCCACATGGATTTACTGTAAGCCAGAGGCACACGTTGCCTGTTAATGAAAGCGAGACTTATAGAAGCATTCATGGCTAGGCAGCCAGTAATTTCTCGTCATTATTCTAGCACTAAGCATCTTTATAATATAAGAAAAATCCATAGCACAGCTGTTGAAAACTGAGAGGTGTTGCTTTTGTTTTCTAATTTACTTTTGTAGTTCTGTTTTGCATTGTGCAGAAGTGACTGCCTATTTCAATAAATAAAAAATTGCCATGATGTCACTTCATATTTCTTAAGCAAGATGAATCCATGGCATGTTCTAATGTCTTAGGTTGCACTGCTTCTTGTGATGTTACCGAGCAAACTCTAACCCACAGCAATGTGAAGCCTTTAACAAAAACAGAACAAGTGGCTTGTGTCCCTTCTGCTCCCCATCACCCCAGTAAGCAAAGATACAGATAATTATCTAAGAACAGTGGGTGGAAGCAGTTAATGGGCATTTTGCTGCTGGCATTTCTCAGACAAAAACACTGTTAAGCAAAGTCTGACACACAGAAATCATTATTTACTCAGATGTGATTGTATACAGTTTGACAGATATCATTCAGTTGCTGACCTGTAGTGAAAATAAGAAAAATCCATTGTCAAAACAAGGTTAATTCTTGTTCTGTGATCATTACCAATAACTGCCAATATAAAATGAATGGTCTCTGTGCAACTGTGGCTATTTGAAAGACAATCTTACGAGACTTTCTTGTGGTGCATTGGTAGTTTATTCTGCATGACAGAGTAGCGTTTTTTTCCCCCTTTTTGAAGAGGATCCTTAGGGAATGAGTTGAGCAGCTGGGCAATGAGGGTGACTTCCTGACTCATGTTTTGTGAAGAAACATGCAAGGAATCTACTTTCTGGTTAGTTTTATCAGACCCTAATAAGTGTGAATAAACATAAATATTAATCTAATTGGCCACAATTTAGAAGTTATTTGTCCATGACAGGTGACAGCTATGATGTTCATGAACAGCCCTATTTTCTAAGCATTATTATGTAGAAGTGAAAACCAGTTCAAACTGAATATATAAACAACATCACAGCATAACACCTCCAAGTGACATATTGATTAGAGCTAAATGAATAGCTTGAATTAAATTTGGGTCATGTGGCGAGTGGCTTTTTAGACAAGGCTAGAAGCATGAAAGCCCTCTGAAATTTTTAAAACACTTTTTGAATAAAATTAAATTCTAGTTCTGCCTTTTCTCTCTTCTTCCTTCCCAGCCACCCTTCTGTACCAGTGCATCTTGAAAGGTTTAAAGAAAAGGCAGATGGTACCTTTCAAAATGTTATTGAGTAATTTTACATTAGCATGTACTGCAGTGTCATTTTACTTGATATGGAGATGAATAATATGTTAGCTTGGGGTTGTGCATCATTCTCTGTGATCTCAGCTGGAGGTAGGATTGTTCAGAACTGGCACAGCTTGAATATTGATACAAATAAAATTATAACATCCAACTAACAGAACTTAAAAATTAGCAATCAGTTTTATTAATAATTATGTGTCTAATTCTAAGAGTTGTGACCCCTACTGAGCCATTTAGGAAACTTTTATAAACAAAATGTGCTATGAGCACACTTCCACATGAACAGCTGAAAGAATGGATCCATCAAGTCATGTCAAAGAGTGGATGTTTTTTAGAATAATGTTGAAACGAAGTGAGGTGTTATTTCCATTCATAACACAGACAGGGCTCAAAGATGGAAACTCCCACTGGACAATGCGATAGTGGAATAACATTTGCCACCATCACTGCCATGGTAAAGGGAGGAGAGGAAGAAAGAAAGGAGAGGAGAGGAGAGGAGAGGAGAGGAGAGGAGAGGAGAGGAGAGGAGAGGAGAGGAGAGGAGACAACTGAGAATGTAAGCAGGTAGTGTATGAACTTGGTCTGTTTGAGGTAATTTTGAGGAGATCTGTCTCCAGAAAGATTCCAAGCAATCTCATCTGAAAATCAGTTCCTTTAAATATGTTTGCTTGGGTACCCATATGTTGAGGCATTCAAAATTGCTAGTCCCTTTTAAAAGTCTTTGTCATGACTATAAAGGCACCCTTCAATACTGAAATCCTTTCAAATTACAAGAGTCCACTAGAAATCAAATTGACCTTTATGTACAAGAAATGTAATCTTGAGTCAATCATTAAAAACAAAACCCAAAACCAAGAACAACAACAAAAGAAACCCCTGAAAGACTCCTGCTGGGTTTTGAAGAGGTGTATCTGGTATTCTTCAAAGAGTTACCTTCCACGCAAATGACAACATGTATCTACATGAAGGTTCAGATCAGCTCTTCTGTTTAAAACTGAAGTAATACATGTCATATCTTATAAAACACACACATCTCAAACACATACTAAGTGTACACTGCAATATCTGCAAAAGGGCATGACTATTCACTATCATTCTAAGGTCTCTTTTGGTTTAGTCATTAAAAATTTCCTTATGAATTCTGTAGACGTATTTTAGATTTATTTCTCTTTAGCCTCTATTTTCTGAAATCCTGTTTAGCTACTTTGTGTCCAACAATAAAAAATTTTCTCTTTCTTATCTGACCTCCATGATGTTTATCATTTACCCATTTTAGTATCATTTCTGTGTTTGATCATCACGTCAACCTTCATTTTACTGCTTCTTCTAGAAAATTAATAAATTTGGTGAAGAAATGCAAAGGTAACACTTAACAGAACTATATATTACACCACTGAGGTTTGTCATTGCTGTGTTGTTATGAATTTCCCACACTCGGTCTATACCAGTGGTTTTATTGAAAGCAGGCTGAAATAATTTCAGGTAAGACTATGAAACAGATTCAAAAGAAACATGGGTGTGAGATTTAGTGAATTGCATTCATTCACACAACGATACTTATTAATCTCATATTCCTAATATAAAGCAATCTAATGAATCTGAATTGTTTTGGAGCTTTTAAATAAACTGAGGTGTCTTACTCCATGTATGGGGTGGGTTTTCTTGTTTTGTTTTGGTTTGGTTTAGTCTATATCATAATAAATTTATTATTTTTTTTAGCATTCTCTCATTTGACTGTTTTACTTAGAAATAACCTCCTCTTTTCCCTCTCTACCAAGTGAGAACTACTGGAATTGGCCAGTTCCAGGTAAGCCAACTGAATTCCTAATGTCTTTCCAAGTAGTCATTTTATTTACAGAAAACACAACATGTTTAGTCTTTCTTTACAGAGGCTTTCTTCAATCTTAGAGAAACTCTACAAGTTCTAATTCTGTAGACAACAGCCAAAAAAATTTGATTAAAGTAAACTTCCTGATACGGGCATGTGTTCTAAAAAGTTATTTATATCAGTATAATGTATTTTTCCCACTGAGTAGAATCAAAAGCTTCAGCAAAATAGGATACCTTACAATGATATAGGTATTTCCATATGAGGTCTATGATAATAAAACCATCTGGATCAAAAAATCATTGGTACAGAAAAGAAACAGAAAAACATACGAAAGGCCAGGATCAAAGCAATGATTTTAAAAACATTTTTGTTTCCAAAAGTTCTTTGACCTAAATTTTTTAGCCATTTAAGTCAGAATTACCATTCCCATCTCGTTTAGGGAACTTGTAGATGATGTAAAGTGTTTCTGGAATTACTGTCCTGGTGCTCCAGGATATATCCCTTCTGCAGTGCTTTGCATTAGCGAGTTTCCTCACAGCACCTATGTTAGCATCTGTTTCTACATTATAATCTTTATGCCTTTCTTAAACCCTGCTGTCCACTCAGGTTTTAAAAGACATTTGTTTCTCATTTGACTGAAGACATAAGCTTTTCTCTATGTATTAATGGGACACCAATCCTAAATCTAGTTCTGCCTGTCAACTGATCCACTTACAAAGATCTGAAATCTAAGGTCCAGGCACTGGTTGCTACACAGGAATATATAAAAATAAGGTTGCAAGGATATTTCCCCACTCTGTTTCTATTCCATTTAAGTACCAATCTTGACGCCAGCCCCACCATAAAACTCATGGCAGAGGGATTACAGAACCAGCTTGCAGTACATAACAAATACAAGAAAAATAGCTTGTTTACTCCCTAAGCACATCAGCAGTGAACTTCTGCCACAGCTGTGTTATGCCTCAAAGTCATAATTTGGTCAATAATAACACATTTGTCATATTGCAAGCTGTGAATTAATCTGAATAATTTTTGATGATTCATTCCAATCCCTTTTCATCCTAACAGCAGACTCTCCAACCAGAAACAAACTCATCCCCCATGCACTCATTTATTACTAAAGTCTACTAATGAGAAAGATATGTAACTCAAGGCTTCTATGAGAAATTCTGGGTTCCCCAGAGAAGTTGTGGAGTCTCCATTCTTGAAGATATTCAGATTCTGACTGGACATGGCCCTGAGAAACCTTCTATAGCTGATTCTGCTTTGAGCAGGGAGGTTGGAGCAGATGATTGCTTGAGGTACCTTCCAACTTCAGAAGTCCTATGATTCACTGATTCAGTGGGTTGAATTTTGAAAAGCCACCTTCCATCAGGAGCAGGAATTTTTCAAATGAGAGATGAAAAGAGATAATTGCTAGCATCATTGCCATTACATGAGAGGGAACACATCAGAAAGCTGAACTTCTCAGGAAGCAAAAGTCAGAATACCATATTTTCTATTTGAGGTCAAGAAAATGATATCATACTGCTTTGGTCTCCTAAAAAACACGGAATCTAGCCATGTTGCTAAGTGTCTGGCTTTTTATAGACTATAACTTCTGATGTTCTGTTATCTATAATCTGATCCTAAACTGCCAGTATATAAGGTTACAACTTCTTTGTATGACAGATCAGAATGAATTATGGAAAATTGGTAGTCTCAGTGAATTAGAGAGTCATAGTTTTACTATAACTTCCTTTTTAGCACGAGTATAAACCCCAAAAGACTCAAGAACTTAGATATATGGGACATCTCTCTTTGTTATCTAAGAAAGCCATACCTCAGGGAGGAAAAAAAAAATATACTTATTTTATTAAATTATTTTTTTAATTTCCTCTCATGCACATCTATGCATCCTGCCCCTAAGACAGACTTATAAATTAACCCAAATTAAATGTAGATATACATACTTACAATTCTATAACACACTATACAGAAGAGCTAGGGAAATCATGAATTTTTGACAAGACAAAAAAAAAGCAAGAAAAATGTAATTTATGTTGAAGCAAAACTTTCATATGTATTTTTTTAAAATTAGCAAATAGAAAATTAAGGCTGAAAGTGTCACACCTAGTCTGGTCTATTTGAAATGAGATGTCGAGTATTTTTCTCCTTTACAAGGTAATAATTTATATAATATTTTTCTTTTTCTACACATGTCAAATTATAAAGAAAAATAAATCATACTTATTTTAAACAGTAAGTAAAAAAATTTTAACATTTCTAGAAGTCTAAATATCAAACTCAAGTTTGATATTTGACATTTTTTGATGAGGCTTATCCCACTTCTTGTAGACAAAGACAAGAAACTGAGCTCATTCTCATTTTGTGAAGGGTACTGGTGCCTCTCACTTTATATATTTTGGTGAATTCTCTACTCATCAGCAGAACTTGACAACTTATTTTCTACATCAATTTTCTGCTATAAGTGTGCAGCCAACCCATAAATTATTTGGAAGTTACATTTTTGTGTGGAAATGGTTAACATAATATAAAATTTTAACAACTTATTACCCAAAGAAATCAAACATAAATGAAATACTGCACAACTAGAATTCCTGTTCATTATAATGGATTTACTATCCAGAGATATTTTAATCATAGAAAGAGAAGTTATCTCTGAAGATCCTTTTCATTTTCAGGAACTGCATTTCAAATAACAGAGTCAAAAATATCATGTTTGCCAAATACATAGCAATTTTCAATCTCAGGGCTTATCTCTTTTCTCACTTGATGAAATATAAGCAATATTCTTATTTATATAAAATTATATGAAAATAAGCTCATAAGGCATCCTGTTGCATTTCGCATGATTCAGCTTTGATTCCATGGGTGTCTCTTTTCCTTCCAGCATTATTTATGCAGTCTGTTTAGTTTGCTTTACAGGCATGGCAGCATTCATAGGGTAGAGCTATTGAACCAAACCGTAATAGATGTAATACATCAATACATTTGAGCTGAACAGCTTTAATTAGGCCTTCCTGGTCATTTCATCAATTCAGTGGAGTACCACTGGGATTTGGATAACACCATGCTTTCTGCAGTGCATGAGAATTACAGCACTCCTGACCCTCTCTGCCAGTCACATCACAAGGTTAGACAATCAACGTTAATTCATATAGTAAAGCATCTGCATCCCAGAACATAAATTCACTCCTAAAGTAATATCTTTGAGACCCTAAAATCTTTTCAACCTTAATATCAATTTGAAATTCAAGCTATCATGAAATTTCTTACTGCAACTTTCTGTTATTGCTCAGCAGCAAATTAAAGGTGTACTTTACTTGAAGATTTACACTTGTCAGATACAACAAATGTATTTGTTGCACTTGTCTGGCAGATAAAATCTGCTAGAACTTGCAGACATTACGAACTCCAAATAATGCTGTTGTGTTATCGCAATAGCTGTCT
This sequence comes from Caloenas nicobarica, assembly GCF_036013445.1. Lineage (NCBI taxonomy): Eukaryota > Metazoa > Chordata > Aves > Columbiformes > Columbidae > Caloenas > Caloenas nicobarica. The sequence continues at coordinate 181,111,461 of NC_088245.1, forward strand.
TGGTTTGTACTTCATTTTAGATCTATTTGTCAAGCATGTTATAAAAGATTTAAACAACCCTAACACAGGTACTCTGTGCACATGCATTAACTTCTATCGGGATCAAATTCTTCATGTTTAAAAAACATATGACTATCTGAAATAGGCGTTGTTCCTTAGCTTCTTTGTCAGTTTGCTTGTCTACAAATGACAGAGAAAAATATCAAAATCCTTTATAAGAATATAAATAATTTCATTACAATGACAAACATTTATATAAAATAAGCAGATGATCATGCTATGGCAACTTTTAAACATTTGACTTTTTCTTTTTACTGGACAATACATTAGCTGTATTTTTTTTCACATGCTTTCCATGGAACTGCACTGTGGAATTCTGAGATGGTTTTCCAGCACATCAAGGGACAGAGATACAGAGACAATGAGCAGAAAAGAAGAAATGTTTGTAAATACAGAAAGACATTTCCTTAGGTGCATTTGGAAATGATTGTAGATGGTAAGGATGATACAGACTAGGTCCGTAATTCTCTATGGGTACATCTACATAACAGTCAAAGACAGGAATATAAAACAAGGTCAAACATGCCTGAGTTACCTTTTCTTGAACTGGTTCAGGGACTCTTGGTGATGAAACCATCTTGTCACTGGCTTAAACCAAGGCTTCAAAAGTCTTCATAGCTTCAAAAGCAATGGCTGTATGCTGCCTTTCCCAAAGGCAAAGATAAGTCCATTATCCCCTACAGAATGTGAAATTTACCCTCTAGTTGCAATAGACATATAAGAATATGATAGTTAATTTATTCTGATATGAAAATAATGAACTGTTGGGCAGACAACAAATTAATAACAGATAATAAATTCAGATATGTTATCGTATTTCCTTCTCTCACATAGAAAGCGTGTAAGCTGTGCAAGTGCTCTTAATTAAAATAAATAAAACCAAAAAGACACAGACTCTCAGCTAATTATCTCAAGACTATTCATATTAGACAATCATAACTGGGTATCATTTCACTTGATCATAAAGATTACAAAATTGACTAATTAGAAAGTGAGGTATATCAGACGACACAGACTGTATATCCTGTTCACACAGCCTCCTAATCTATTCAAGATACTTGTTTATTTAGGCACAGAGGATAAATCACAGAATCAAAGAACGATTGAAGTTGAAAGAGACTTCTGGAGGAATGTTTTCCAATGTTCAAGGGCAACCTCCTCTGTTTCATAGACTCATAGAAGCACTTTGGTTGGAAGAGACTCTTAAGATCATTGAGTCCAACCATAACCTAAATCTAGCACTAGACCATGTCCCTAAGAACCTCATCTATACGTCTTTTAAACACCTCCATGGATGGTGACTCAGTCACTTCTCTGAGCAGCACGTACCGATGCTTCACAATCCTTTCCATGATGAAATTTTTCCTAATATCCAATCTGAACCTTCCCTGATGCAACTTGAGGTCATTTAATCTTGTCCTATCACTTGCTATTTGTGAGAAGAGACAAACACCCTCCATGCTACAACCTCCTTTCAGATAGCTGTAGAGAGTGATAAGGTCTCCCCGGAGCCTCTTTTTCTCCAGGCTAAACAACGCCAGATCCCTCATAAGACTTGTTCTCCAGGCCCCTCACCAGCTTTGTCACCCTCCTCTGAACTGTCTCCAGCACCTCAATGTCTTTCTGTAGTGAGGAGGCCAAAACTGAACACAGTATTCGAGATGGGGCCTCACCAGCACTGAGTACAGTGGAATGATCACTTCCCTAGTCCTGTTGGCTACACTGTTCTTGTTGCACACCAGGATGCCCTTGGCCTTCTTGGCCACTGGGGCACACTGCTGGCTCATGTTCAGCTCATCGTTGATTAACAACCCCAGGTCCTTTTTCAGCAGGCAGCTTTCCTGTCACTCTTCCCCAAGCCTGTAGCATTGCATGGGGTTGTTGTGACCCAAATGCAGCACCTGGCACTTGGTCCTGTTGAGCATCATGCAATTGGCCTTAGCCCAGTGATCCAGCTGGACAGTTTGTGTTCATTGCCTCTGGTCCTGTCACTGGACACCACTGAAAAATGAGTAACTTCATCCTCTTCACCAAGTATTTATGTACAGTGGTAAAATTATGCTAAACCTTCTCTGCTCCAGGCTGAACAGTCTCTCAGCCTTTCCACATAGGAGGCATAGACCAGTTTCTTCATAATTTTGGATTGAGAGCATCCCTGAGGAGAAAGGTTTAGGAGTGTTGGTTAATGAGTAGCTGAACAGGACCTGGCTATGTGTGCTCGCAACCCAGAAAGCCAACCATATCATGGGCTTCATCAAAAGGAGCGTGAACAGCAGGTTGAGGGAAATAACTCTCCCCCTCTGCTTCTCTCTCATGAGACCCCACCTGGAGTACTCCATTCAGCTCTGGGACCCCCAACATAAGAAGGACATGGTCCTGTTGGAGGAAGTTCAGAGGACAGCTACAAAGATGATCAGTACCTAAAGGGGACCTACCAGAAAGATGAAGAGGGACTTTTTACAAGATTATGTAGTGATAGCACAAGGGGCAATGGCTTTAAACTGAAAGAGGGCAGATTTAGATTAGATGTAAGGAAGAAAATCTTCATCATGAGGGTGGTGAGGCATGCAAAGAGGCTGCCCAGAGATGCTATCGATGCCCCATCCCTGGAAGTGTTCAAGGCCAGATGGGATGGGGCTTTGAGTAACCTGGTCTAGTGGAAGGCACCCCTGCCCATGGCAGGGGAGTTGGAGCTAGATGATCTTAAGGTCCCTTCCAACCCAAACCATTCTATGATTCTATGATTTTCACAGCCCTTCATTGGACTCTCTCCAGTATGCTTATGTCCCACTTTTACCAGGAAGCCCAGAAGTGGACACAGTACTCCAGGTGTGGACTCACCAATGTTGAGCAAAGGGGAAGGATCAAGTCCTTCCACCTGCTTCCACCTCCTAATGCAGCCCAGGACACCACTGACCTTCTTCACATCAAGGGCACATCGCTAGCTTGTGTTCAATTTGGTGTCCACCAGGACTTCCAGGGATTTTTTTACAGAGCTACTTTCCAGCTGGGTAGCCCCCAAGAATATATTTGTGCATTGAGGTTGTTCCTCTCTAGGTGCAGGACTTTGCATTTCCCCTTGTTGAATTCCGTTATGTTCCTGTCAACCAGTTTCTCCAGCTTGTCAAGGTCCCTCTGGCTAGCAGCAATGAGCCTCTGCTGTATCAGCCACTTCTCCAAGTTTTGTGTGCTACAGCAGAACTCAGGATATAATGAGCAAACTTTTGATGGTACACTCTACACCATCATCCAGCTCATTTATGAAGATGTTAAACAGGACTGGAGCCAGTATTGACCCCTGGGGTACACTGCTAGTCGTTTGCCTCCAGCTAGACTTTGTTCCCTTAATCACCACTTCTGTGCCTGGCCATTCAGCCAGTTTTCAATCTACCTCAGTGTCTGCTCATCCAAGCCATACTTCCTTGACCTCTCTATGGCAATCTTATAGGAGACAGTGTTAAAAGACTTACTGAAGTCTCTGTAGCCACCACTCTTATATCAGCTATCAAGCCTGTCATTTCCTTACAGGAGTTTGTCAAGTTGATCAAGCAAGACTTCTCCTCGGTGATGTTGATACTGTCCACAACTGATGATGTTCTTGTCCTTAATGTGCCTGCAAGTGGTTGAGGAGAAGGAGTAATACAGCTGCTTGCTAGACACTTGGTATCCATCCAGGGTCCACCCACCACAAAGGTAAAGATATATATGCTTCAGAGTCTGCTAGAATTATCTAATACCGTATAGCATAACTCTTAAATTGGCTCCAGACATTGTGATGCATAATTTGCCACGTAGCTACAAATTCATTCTGGATTGTAGCTACAAATTCACTCTGGATCATATAACAGGGTAATATTGCCTTCAGCTGCATATAGATTCCAGTGGAATCAGTTTCTCCATCTTCTTGGAGAGTTCATAAAGGAAGCTGTCCTGAAATTTCAGGCAGGCTGTATTGGTTAAACAGCCAGCCCATTCTTTTGAACATAGTACAGATATAAGCTATTTAAATGCTCTCAGAGATCGTATTCTTGCTTAGCTTCTTTCCATATGAAATGTTCTAATCTGATATTTCTTTTCTCTACATAAGTAGAAAGGATTAATCTGTAATTGCCTTGATGGAGACACTCAAATTTTAATAACTACAACCTTAACAGGATTTGAACAATCTGCTGTCTTTCAACTATGATATTGACATTCATACATAAGTCATCCCAGTCTTTGCTTGCCATTTTTTAGAATTTATAGCGACATTATTTTACTCACAGCATAGGTCTCCTGTATTTTTCACGTTAATGAAACAGAAAGATACTAATATTTCATTATCACAGTTCTTGATAGTCAGAAATCTAATGCCATGGTCAAAATATAAAACTGTATATGTTATAGCCGTTCATGTCAGGGACTCACATACATTCAAGCTCTAATTAAAAACACAGCTAATTTATTACACTGTGTATAACTCTTCTCTCAGCTAAAACAAATAAGGAAGAAGAAATTAACATAATTTGACAATATCTTTACCTTTCACTAGGTGATATTTTAAACTATTTTTTATGTCTTGAGTTGCTTTAAAAAATAAATTTAAAAACCTACTAAGTTATAACCCCTAACCAATTACTTCAAACATACAGAACATATTTTGCTTTTTCTTTTTGTAATTCATCAACATGAACTGATAACAAATGTCACCAAAAATATACATACACAACTGACTTCACAATATCTAAGTAGTTCATGTACTTCAGCCTCTCTAGTCCATATTTTTTGTTTTTCTTTTCCACAGTGTCACCGTTTAGACTTTGAACACCTGGGAATTGCAATTCTCTGTATTCTTAATACTGCAAGTACATTTGCCTTGATGTCCCTAGAGTCCAAAATGTATTAATCTATGACTGCAACAATGTGACACTGTTGAAATAGTAATTCCAGGAGCTTTTGGTCACTGTCTAGGTTGAACTGGAAGGACAGACGAGCATGTTGTGGAGTGCGAGGTGCAGTCTTTTACCAACTGACAAACCCCCTGAGAAGAGACAGTCCCAAGCTCAGAGTGATTGGCAGCTCCTGCGGAGTTTGGACCTGAACAGCTGCCCCCCTGCAGCTGAGCTGAAAAGGGTTCTCTAATTATCACAACATTAACAATCAACTGGTTCCAGACAGAAGGGACCACAACTGAGAAGTCTCTTTGTAAGCTACTTAGAATTTTTCATAGATCACATGCAGTCTGCAGTCTGCCCTTTGTGACATTAGACAGTCTAGAAACAATGAGAATAGTGGTATTACTGCTAAGTAATTAAATTATGCTAGAGAAATGCAGTAAAAAGTTTATTAAGGTGGTTCATTATGAAGCACAGGGCACTTTTATTAATATATAAGAAAACACTGAAATACTGGAGACGGTTTAGCTTAATTCTTCAAGTTGAATGTTGGCTTAAGTGTTATTTTGAACCAGGATGGTAATGATTATTTAGAAGTGTTTAACATACTGCAGTCTTGAAAAAAGCAACTTAGGTGATGATTAGTAAGGCTGCAATAAAGATGAAGAAGATATGACAAAGGTATGCAAAGCTTTAAAAGGTAACACAGAAACCTGTCATTTTGAATATTTGCCCTTCTGTCCATTATGAACTGAGATTTTTCCATGAAAAAATGCTCACATATAATATTTATGGTAAGGTATATGTACAGCTAGTGTCTATCAAAAAAACTTCAAAACAGTAATTACTAAGTCCACAGTAAATAAAATAAGAGACCTTATTAATTTAAATATTAATGGTTAATTATATCCCTGATAATTGTAACAGTATTTAATATCATAAATAAAGCCTAAAACCTGTCCTCTGACTTTATAAAACATACTACTGTAAAAATTGTAAACAAACTTTAATTTTTTCTACATCTCTCTCTAATTACAAACCACTTTGCAATAGATCATTGAAAACAGTGTATTTTATGAAGGCTTTTTTTTTAATAAAGAAATTTATTGTCTCAATTTAACAGGACTTCTTGTGAGATATTACCTGAGGAGACTGTGAAATTCCCATCCTAAGAGGTTTCCAAGATTTGTCTGAACAAAGCCACAATTGACATGATCTATTGCCAGCAACAGTCCTGCTTGAAGGAAGGTGGAAATGCATGACTTCCAGAGAGCCACATATTTATTATCATTAATTACTCAACTTAAGTAAGAAAAATATTTAGGAAATAAATTCCATTTATAATAAGACAACATTCACTGAAAACTTTACAAAATAGAAAACTAAACATGAGCAGTACTTAATTTACCATAAGGAACTTTATAAATATTTTTCATTTATAAGCAGGTTTTAGAACTTATATGTTTAGAAAACAGTACTACTTAAAGTCTGCCTCTGCTTTTCAGGAATTTCTGAATGGGCCAAAATACAGCCTTTTTCAAAATAAAGAAACTTCACATAAAAAGGATTCATCAAAGTTAATAGAAAAATCTCCTGATTTACATCAACTGGACACATCAGGCTTGTAAAATACTCTGATGGTCGTCACGTCACACTCAGGTTTAGAATCTTTCTCCATTTTGTTATTCTTCATCCTGATTTTTTTTTTTGGTTTTCCAAATTGTTTGTAGCATTTTAGGGAAACCACTTAAAATCCATACATATCAGTTTTCACATTTACAAAATAAATACAGTAATATTTTCTCACTCAAAGAGCTGTTGTCAGGATTAATTAGTGTGGCTACTAAGTCTAAAAAGTCTTTGCTACTTCTAAGTCAGCACTGAGTACAATGCTGTAGCTGTTCCATTAACTTCAGTTGGATTTTTGCCTGAATACATAATGCAATATTAGTTTGTTATAATCAAATAGGATGTTCTACTACATTTTGATTCTCCTATTAATAGGAGGTTGGATTTCCTTCTCGGTTTGATTTTGATGTTTTTGTGTGGCTTTTTAAAAGCCAAAAAAATGAATAAATGAAAACTGTGAAACTGGCAAAATCTCTTTACACAATATCGATGGCATCCAGAGCTGGTACGGTGGAATAATCAGAAGTATGGTAAATATAACATTTCCGATGCATATACCAGAGAAAATACAAATTTTCAAGACCTTGTTCCAGTTTAAGTGGAATAGCATACATTTGGCTTGATATCAGCTAAACTTCAGGTTAATCACACTTTCAGCTGTCATAGAGCGATGGCATGCAGAAACTGAAGTGAGATTTTGCATTTAATGGATGAAATTCTATTTGCTAAAAACTGATAGTGGCTTTGGCAGCTGAATGATGTATTTCCGGAAATGGGAAGATGTCCTAGAAGTAACTCATGGCTTTTTCCAAAGATTTATTAAAACTAAGCTGACACTTGCATCACTGGTAGAGGTAATTTCAGAGCTCTTGAAATTCTACTGACCCTAAGATAATGAAACTACCACCTTGCACACATTTGCATTCCGTGACATGCATCATGGGCTCATGGTTTGGAATGTGAAACTTTATCATTATGTGCTGAAAGAATTCACACTAGTAACTGAGGGCAAACGCATAGACTTGAAGATATTTCAAGAAAAGGTAGATACAACACTCAGAAACAAATGAGGGTTCTGCGAATAAACAATGATAACGGGTTATTTGGACAGTTAATAAAACTTAGGGTTCTGTAGGATGAGTGCAGCCTTGTAACTAAGCAAGTTTTTTTCAAGGTTTTTTTTCATTCTGTATCACAGCAAGAATATAGAATATATATTATGCCCTAAACCAAGTCAAATCCAGTACATATGAAAAGTACCATGAAATGTGCTTAGAAAAGTCTTGCTGAGGCAGAGATATGTGCATATTTATGACACAGACAGCCGTGGGCTGTACAAATGAAAGCTTTGCTTAGAGTCCAGATAATGTTTTTAACAGTATTTTCAGATCGAAAGTATCAAATCTTTAGACTCATTTAAAATGTGGGTTATCCATATGAAATGGGATGATTTCTTTATAGTAAAATGCAGTAGAAATATTTAAGGAAAATCAAGTGGAATCACTGGAACATATCAGTGCTTTTATCAACTTTGTCAAAAAAAACCCAAAATCAAACAAACTACCTCCTCCCCATGATTTAATAATCACATGCACTTGTAAAGTGTTTGAAATTTCACAGAGATTAGAGGAACAAAGCCAATCCAGTAAATGGTCCTGAGGATACTGATCGCCACTGGATAAAGAGGAAACTGGTAATAAAAAAAATAAAATTGTTGCTCTGAATTTAGAGTTAGCACAGAGGACCAGAACTCACAGTTTACAAATTGTCCCTTTAATTTAGCCGTGGATCATGTCAGAAAGGAGATAAGCAATTCTGTCTTCCTCAAAGACGTTGACAATTAGAGGCAAGGTAAGGAGGAGAGTAACATTTTGAGGAAACTAATCTTGAGGCTGTACTTACCACACAAGATTTTAAGTCTGGACGGTTAGTGTATTTCTGTGACACTGTTTCAACCAACCATACTTTTTGCAATTAGTCATATAGGTTTTTGGTTTGCCCCCAACCTTACTAGATGGCTTTGTTGCTGAAGATTTTTACTGAAACAAACTTTTTTCAAATAAAGTTCTGCAACTATGCTTGTCCCTAAGTGCACTTGGCTGACAAGTTTGTCATAAGTTCATTAAGGACTAAAATAATGGGACTCTTTTATTTAAAACATCCAAGGAGCCTGTGTTAGGGTCTGTGCTACACCTGGAAGCTGCAGTCAGCTTTCATTCAGAAGAACAGAGGAAGGACAGGACGTGCACCTCCAATGACAGCTTCATGGCTGCAGCTCTTGCATAGCATGGATATGGCATCTTGGGTCTATGTTCCTCAACCCACAGGGTGTCACAACATCTGCCATTCCTCAGAAGAACATTTGATTTACTAAGCAAATGAGGAAAAGGATGGGGCATCCATTCTTCTAGGTCTCTATAGCAATTACTTTTCTTTTTGAAGCCATGCCATGAATCTGAATTCTCTGAATCTAGTAATTTTGAAGTTAAGTAGGGAAGACCACATGTGTATAGTGTTCACATGTTCTCACTTGAATGTGGTGTCCTGGGATTATTTTAATATTATTATAACTTCAGAACACTGGGCGGGGTGGGGGTGGAAATAGTATAGGTTCCTTTCTTTACATTGCATTTTTAGCACAGGCTTTGCACAGACCTGCTCTATTAGAGGTAATCACCAGGAAAAATTCGTTCTTTCTACTCCTTTATGATCCATAAAAGACACCATAATGTTTTTTCCACTTTTTTTTTTAAATTTTATGGATAATAGGAAAGTGAACAATTTTCACTGAAATCAGGTTAATTTCAGTATAACCTAAGCTGATTACATATCAGTTTAATACATTCTCAAAAATGTCTGTGAAGATGTCTATAATGGGAGATACCCTAGTTTAATTTTAAAAACTCATACCAGTTAAATCACACAGCTTGAAGTGGTTTAGAAACATTCAGCTAAATAGTTGTAATCCTTTTTAAGGCACTTTTATGTCAGACCTATCACTTAATTCACTACAATCAGAAAATGCGTTAGTCTTCCACAGTTTGCAAGAGATCTGCCTGCAAATACTAGTCTGGAACACACATGACTTACCTGAGTAGAATAACCTCAGATATTGAGTAAAATCTAGAAAAACAGCTGCATCTAATGTACAAAATATTGCCTTTTTTCCTACAGGACTTTACAGAGTGGTAACTACTGTTATGTAAAAAACACACCTGTCACTAGTGAAAACAGAGCCCAGTTTAAAGGAGAACTATTTTCTTTAATGGACATAATATTGAAGAAATCTATTGTGCCTCCTGCTTCTACTTAAGGATCAATTGTCTTATCTGTTTCCAAGCCTGTTTTAGGTAATATAGCTAAATAACTATTAGTGGCACATTAAAAGAAAAAATAATAATATTTTTAATGTGATGTGCTTTAGAGTTTCATATTTTCAGTAGAATAATTCAGATTAGAAGGGAAATGGTCCAAATGCTAGCTCAAAACAATGTCCATCTCCAGTCTACATCCAATTCAGATTTAGATGGTAATATGTTATTATACTACTTGATGATTTGGAGCTGCCTAACTTCATTTGGCCATTTAACGAGCATACATTTATGCTGATTTTCACTAGTGCTTACTCTGAGAAAATTATAAATTTGCACATAGCAAATTTTCAAGAGAAGAGCTACTGAGACGTCTTGAAAGTATTTTCTCCAGTTTTCTTATTTTGTTTTCCTCCACAAGTGTGAAGAAGTATAATCTAGCCTACTCACAACATCCACTCTCATTATTTTCAGACTACATTATTAATATTTTTTACAATATATTGTACTCAAGAAAAACAAGGATAAAAGTGCAAAGCCAACTTCACTTTCCAGCAGGTGATGCTTTGTTCAGCAAGGAAGAATTATGTGCTAAAAATGCATTAATTTTCATATAACCTCAATATGTTTACCAAATTTCATTTTAAATTTATATTAAAGCTATGGATGCTTTAAAGTTGCTGCCTAACAAATTATCCATGGGCATATTCCAAATGAATCACTTCTTCATTTACTCTCAGGGAGGCTTAGCTAGAGCAAAATTCACAGCTAATGACAAGTAGGTTGCACCTTACTTACAGCATCCTTCAGAAAGAATTCAGGTCATCAATGACAGGTGATTTGTGAGTGTGGATCTATATGATGCATAATAGTATTATGATAAATAACAACCAATAATGTCAGTCACACACTCTAAGAGTCTATAGAAACAGTCATATAATTGAGTTAATGTGTATATTTAAATGCTGTTGGTATAATTAAAATATTAACCTCAGAGGGGATAATTTAGCTCTGAGCTTCCTGGAAAGCCGCAGAGTCTTCAGGTATTCGCACTAAAATGCCATACTTAAATTGAGTTTGGTTTTGGTATTTTTTTCCCAAGGGTGGGTTTTCTTCTCATGAAAAAACCTAGAAAACAGAAGCTGTACTTACAGAATACACCAAAATACTACATTTTATCAATGGATGAGTTTCAGCTGCTTCTTTACTGGGGAAGTGTTTGTTTCTTTTGATAGGGAACTTGAGTTCATTTCTAGTAGTGAATGGGCCAAGTTCTACTGGAGTGGAATTGAGGGAATCCATCAATTTCATCAGTTAAATATCGATCAGATCATCTCTATAGAAATACAAAACAGCAAAGATAAATATCACTAATAAAAAATACATATTTTTAATAGATGTGGGCCAGAATTTCTGATTCCTCACCATGTCTATGAAAGCAAATGAGAAAGGCTTTTTTTACACACACTTTGTACTTTTTTATATGGAACAATACTCCTCCTGTAAACTAATCATGAACTCTTATTTCCAAAACAAATGGTTTGAGACAGACACAAAGAATTACACTTTTTTCTTGAAGTCTAAATTAGCATGGAAAGTTTGCTAAGCCCATCTATATAAAATTCAGTGTTTCATATACTACTATACATCCTGAGAAATCTGAAATACACTGGCAAAGACCTGATTTTGTCATCTTTTGAATGAGCAGCAAATATTGCTGATAGAAAAACAATGGAAAAAGCATAACTTATTTGTGAGGAATTAGAGGAGAAAAAATGTTGGCCGTACACTTGTTAAAAAATGGGTCCTTTCTGTCATAAACCAACTTTTCTCTTGCTAATATATTTCATTGTTACAAAGGTCATTTTTTTTTTTTTTAATAAGAGGAAATAAGGTATGAGAAACGGTTTATATAATGCAAATGAGAAGAAGTTTGGCGAGGCATGCATGTTAATAAGCGAAGTACAATTCTGGCTACATAGCTGCTTGTCTTCTAAATTCAATACCATCATGCAGATAAGGGTAAGGGAGACTGGGTACACCAGAAAACCTCTAAAATATATGTACTTTACAGACTCTTTTTCTTTTTTTTTTGAGTTTGCTGAAAAGTGCGTTTTACAGCAATGTAGGAGATATTTTCTTTATTTTGCAGAGAGAAAAACTGCTCGAAGGCAGTCAACAGCCCCAGCTGAGGACAGAACCAAGGTCCAGGGTGACCAGTATACTTTTCCACTGATCATATGTCAGTACAGTTTCCAAACCCAGTTATTACTATTTCTTCTTTGAGTAGTTTTTCCCCACCTTAGACATACAGCCCAAAAAGCAAACCTACACCACTGTAAACAATTAAATGCTTAAGTTCATACTAACATTAAGCATATAGGTAAGATTTTCAAAGGTTGAGATCAAAGTCTTTGCTTTTTCCTGGTGATATCAACAAGCTATACTTGCAGAAAAACTGAGGTATTCTGTGGTAAATTATCCTTTTAGGTTCCAAAGTAAATATTAAATGAGAAATAGCACTATTAAAAACAAGCAAGCAAAAAAACAACCAACCAACTAAACAAAAATCAAATAAACACAAAAAACAACCCAACAATTTTTTCTCCAGATACTGAATGACATTTTTATTTCATCTGTTATTCTGCATATGTAAATCAGTGGCAAAAAAGTGCTGTAACTTCATGGCCCTATAGACCTCATGCCTATTTTACTTTATATCTTCTGCAGTTCTAAACCATCTAAACATAAACTGGAGGTAAGACACTACCTTCTGATTTGACACATTTACAGTCAATTCATACCAGCATTTAAGTTTACAATTATATTAGCACTCAAATACATAACTATATTTATAACCCTTCAACTATGCTAGCATCTATGAATGACCCATTTTAACACAACCGTCCTCACAAAAAGTGAGTGTAAACATTCTGAGAGGACCGACAAGGTCTGTGCATTTCTCAGTAAGATCTAGGCATTGGCACTATGAATCTGATTTTTTCCTGGCAGGGTTAAGAAAGAACCCCAGTATTTTCCATAACCTTTGAATGAAAGTGCTGTCCTGGGAGATGTGAAATAGAAAAAAGTCAAATAGAACCTGCAGCCTAGGTGCCCATCTGTCACCACTATATTTTTATACAGAAGATAAACATAAGTAAAAAAAAAAAAGATGAGAACACTACCATGTTGTTTTCAGCAGCAGTGAACCAATCTCTGTTCCTTAAACTGAAAAAGTGCTGTTAAGTTACTAAAATCTTCATATTTGCTTTACATGCAGTTTTAGTTTAAATCATTTAAGATTATACAAGTGTATGGCAACATATATGACTACCCTGTTGAATCAAGAGTCCTGTATGCATTTCCCTTACCATGTATAAGTTTTGGTAAAGTCAATATAGTTCATTATATGCTATACTCTAAGTTTGAATAATTATTTTGCTGAATCAGGAACTAAATACCTGAAGACACAGTGAATATATGAAGTACAAAAACCCTTAGGTAGTTTAAACTATGTGAATTATGTGAACACTAGCATATGTTTGGCTTTTAATGGCTAATATACTTCTCAGCAAGGATACCAACACACTATCTGTTCAAAAGCAGGAAACTTACAGAGGAGAAATCTACAATATGAAAACTTCCTTTGTTTTTCTGTAGTAGTGGGTTCCCACTGCTCAGTAAATCAGGATACTGATAGGAAGTATCAGGCAACAGACATTACCTCCAGCAGACAATATGAACTTGATAAGTTAGGGAAAATTGCACTTTAAGTTTTAATTATAGTAACACAGTGATTTTTTAAAGAAAATTACAAGCATGAGTTTTTGCTGAAGATGTCCTTCCACTAAAAATTACATATTTATTTTTTAATCTTTGTTGCTGCAGTAGAATTGCATGAGTTAGAGATGGTTGGATGAATAACAAGAAGCAGCAAAAGAAAATCTATAGAAATATGCATTATTGCTTGGATGCCTCCATCAACACAGTACGATGAACTGAAGAGAAAGAATGGACAATTAAGTCATTGGCAAATGGCTACAGAAGAAACAAAGGAGGGAAAGAAAAAAACAGAGACACCTGAACAGTTAATGCTTGATCCTGTTCATTAATCATTATCTTGATATTAGTTGTATTCAGTGGAATTTTTCACAAAGTTATATACAGAGGTACTACCATGCTCACAGTTGCCTGAGTAATACATATAGAGTCCAAAATAAGTGCAAGCAATGAAAATGGCAGGGGCAGCCTAAACGCTCTCACCTTAAAAGAAGCATCTACTGCCACTTTAGATTTCCTGGAGTAACTCTTACAGCCTCTAGTTGCTCCTCCAGAAAGGAGCAGATATCCTTGACGTTCTTCTGTCATGTCTACCATCCCTATGCCAATGTCTTAGGCAGATTTGTGGCCTTCCTCTGGACCCACTCTAACAGGTCCACATCTTTCTTTTGTTGGGAACCCAGACCTGGATGCAGGACTCCAGGTGGGGTCTCAAAAGAATGGAGTAGAAAGGGAGAATCACCTCCTCGACCTGCTGGTCATGCTGCTTTTGATGCAGCCCAGGATATAGTCTCAACTCATAGAAGCAGGTTTTAGGACGAAACAGTGGGTGGTGAGCACACATTCTACAGTTTTCTAATCTGGTCTGGTGATAGAATTCACATTTGTGGCTAGAAAGCATTAAATACATGTACTGAAAGCATATTCTAGTTAAATTTAATCCAAAAGGAAGCAGGTTCATGTGTTCTAGGGCATCTTCGTAATACAAACCCAAACACAGCAGGTGGGCACAACCAGGAGACACATTCCAAAGAAGGTGCATTACTGATTCAAGCTAAGACTTTCATTTAGATTCACCCTAAAGTGAATAGAAATGAAAAATAGTGACTATGAGAGATGCTCATAGGCTGTTTTCTGAAACAACAGGTGAATAACTGCTGGGATACACTGGGAGGATGTGGTTGGTCATTCTCTAGATTTGGCTGCAGATTTTAGACACTTTAAGTGTCTCAATATAGATGCCTACTTGTCAGCTATAACATTTAAAGTTCTACTGTAGACAGTGGACATCTAGTGATTACTCTTAATACAGACAGCTGAGCTACTCGGCTCACCCCAGTATAGTCAGATTTGCTCAGACCTCCAGCTTTCCAGATGTCACTGGCTATTGAACAGAACCTCGGTTCATTTCTCCAGGTAAACATCTCTGGTACTATTTTAAATGTGCAGCTTTGAGCAACTGCTCTGGGAGAGCAAGGATCTCCAGTGGATCCTGATGGTTGGTTAGGTGCATATGTTATATATACCACATCCCTCCTGACATGGATGAAAGTGTCTGAACAATTATACAGAAAGAGAGAGACAGTAATTGTCGTTAAACTGATTTCTTTAAGAAATATTTGTTTAAGTCACTTCAAAACTCCAAGTATCTCCTCAAGTCTGAAAAGGCAGCACTTAAGAGCTATGCTCTTTAGAAATCACTTCATCTTGACTGCAAAGGTACATTTCATTATGCAGAGGGAAAATGGCATAATGCTTGCTGCAAGAATAACATACAAAAAAGCTCAGTCTCGCGATGAGAATGATAAATCATGCTGGTAATCTCATGCCCACAGTCCAGCTAGTTGTGGACATATTCCAAGTCATATACCAAGATGTATTCCAATATGCATGTGTAAGACCATTTTTTTCCCGTACTCGTGGGAGATATAGATAATGGACTCTGGCTCATATGTTAAAAAAAGTAATAACACAGCAAGTCAACCTTTGGAAAGGAAAGGGTTACTTTCTTACAGAGACTAGATGTTGCATAACAGAGTTGGATGAGCTCAAAAGCACATGAGGCATGGTGTCTTTTTGAAACAACGTGACTGGCATTTTGCAATTTCTATAGTAGATTACAAAACAGATTAATGAATATATATTAAGTGTTTCATTGTGATTTTTCCTATTCTTATCCTTTTTCCACACTGAGAATACCTTGAAGATTGCCTCCCTCCTCTATGCTGGCTGTTTAACCAAAAAGTCAGTCTCTTAAAGCTTCTTTACCTGTTTTACTTTTGTTGTTGTTGTTTGTTTGCTTGCTGGTTTTTTGTTTGCTTGTTTGTTTTTTATTTTTGAGCAATCCAACCATTTCGTTGCCTAGCAGCAGGTAACAAAATTTGAGTGTTCTTCAGTGTTTCAGGCCTCACTCTAGGTTTTTTATTTATTTATTTATTTATTTATTTTCTTTTATTTTTTATGGCTTCTGCTTTTCAGGTCTCTCCTCTCCTGTTTGTCAGCCATTAGCCTTCTGTCCCGGTTTCACTGGTTACATCTCACTAGATTTTGCACCCTTCTCCCTGTACGGTTCAATTTTATTTTCTAAGGAGTTATACTCTCTTTCTGTTCCACATCAAACAACTTCCTAACTAGCCACTTTAAAATAACAAACTTTCTTATTCTGCTCTAATCACCATACCTTACTGTAGGCCTTATATCCTAATCAAGTACATTTATCCATGTCTTTCATCCTTTCGAACCTGTACCTGTTCTTTCAGGCATCAAGCCTTGCTCATTGACATAATGGATGTCTTTCTCTGCCAATCCATTCTCAGATGACATGCTCAGTTTCCTTTTCTCTTCTCTGCCAAGAGCTAATCTTTTTTTGTTTCCTCTTTGCCAGCCTTAGCTTCAGAGTTCTATTTACTATTGCCAATATTTTTGTCAGTTGCCAAACACATATAAATTCCTTCAGAAATGTGATAATTTTTCCCCTCTCATTTTCTCTCTAACTATCTGAAGGTCACCGCTTTCTAATCTGCCCATTCTATTAGAAATAGAATTTTTTTTAATCTGTTCCTTGGGACCTTTTGGTCTTTTGGTACACATAGTTCAAATCACTTCCAATAGGAGTAAAAAAAAATACTTATTTTTTCTAATCCATTTTCTCTAGTTCCTTATTAAGACTTTATTTATGATGGCATATTGTACCGTATGTCTCTTTCATGACAAACACTTGCTCATCTATTATATTTTCTATAGGAAATGCATATCTTAAGAATCAAAGTATTGAAAAGCTGCCAATCTTGGTTCAAGTAGCTTAAGAATGATGACAGCAATGAAGACAGTTTACTTATCTCATTTAATCTGAAGGAGATTCAAACTGTGTTGAAGCCATGTGTGTCATATCACATCTAGCTGCACAAGAAATGGATTATCTTTATTTTTTAATAAACTGAACATATAAGGTGTTTGTTTAGCTCTGTGAAGTTACAAGAAAACCACTAAATAAGCTTCAGTGGGCTTTGGATCTTGTCCATGACAGAAGACATTTTCCTAGGTACTCATTTGAATTCTGACACAGACTGTGATACAGACTCCTGTTGCCAGTGTTTTTGTTAGCTGCCAAACACATGCGCATTGTCTCATAAACTCACCTACATGCTCATCTCTGTTCTTTTTCCTGTCTTCACAATCATCACTTCACAACTTGGAAAAGCTAATATCAAATGTTGAGGTCACTCTTTAGGAGCAGTAGGGTACATATAAATAAGCATTCTCAAAAGAGAGATTTTCCTGTCAAACTATAAAAGAATAATTTCTACATTTCTTCATTAAGCAAACCCACACCAAAAACATTACTTCATTCAGTCAGGGTCAATGACACAAAAAGTCACCTAATCAATAGCTTCCAAGAAATGTAATTTTGAATATCACAGAAATAAATGGGCAGAAAGCTACCAAAGTAATCTGTGAATAGAGTAGTGTCCAATTTTAACAGGAGAAACAAATGGATTTGATTCATCTAATGAAAAATAGACATCTGCAATATTGATATTTTTCAGTTCTTCTCCTAACCCAACCAAATTTTTCTGTATTTTTCCTCTCATCTCGATTTAACTATTCTGAAAACTTTGGCTAATATGTTTTTCTTTCCTGCTTCTCCATTTTTTTCTCTGTATCTCTATAGGATTGTCTGGAGGATTTGTTACCACAGCTTCACAATTCTGTGTGCCATATTGTTACTCTAGTAATACCTTTTGAACCTGCCCCTGGCATGCTCTCATTGATTCCTGGTTTTGTTCTGTTTTATTTTAATATGACAATGGATGATCTCCTCAAAGCTAAATGTACACCAACAAAAGTGCTGATGAGTTACCAGAGTCTTCTTCCATCCAGATCCTGTTTTCAGTTCTACATCTGCTGCGAGCAGTTCTCTTAACTCACAGATTCTTCTTGTCCTCTGTTATCTGCTTGTGTTAACTGTTTCCAGTGAGGACCTTGAAAGCTGATCTTTTCCAGATAGAATTGGATGGAATACATTGCCAGCATTTCATTTCAGACTGGTCATGATGTTTGCCAAGATGTGTAGGTTTTTATAATATATACAGAATTATCTGGTTTAAATATATAAAACCCAAATTGTATCCTGTAAAATTAACAACCTACGAGAAGACTAAATTTGTAGAGGTTGCTAAATATTTGTTTTACAGAAAATGAAATGGAAGATTGTAGGCATTCTTTTAGTCTTCCAAACACTTATACTAAATTATTTTTGGAGGAAGTGCTAGCATACAGGTTCTTGCCTCTCTTTTGGAAAAAAGCTACCTATGTAGTTTTATCTCTTACACGTGAAAGTGCTTTTTCCGACCCCCATCCCCACTTTTTTTTTTTTTTTTAACTGGCCTTTAAATTTTTAAAATATTTATTATTTTGAATGATTTCTTGTCACCCTTTACCTATTCTTGTCTTTCCATTTTGCTATTTCAAGACAAAGAATATACAGCACAAAGGACAATATTTTGGAAATAAATGACTTGGGAAATTAGTAATTGGGAAAACTAAATAGCTCATGGTGATGAGTTCTTACTTTAGTATGACATCTGGAGAAGCAGCTGTGATCCTTGAATGCGCAAGCAAAGGAATACTGAATAGAAGTAGAAAACTGTTCTACAGCACTAGAAAAGCTATTACTAGAATATTATTTGTGAGTCTAGTATCCAAATTAAAAAAAAAAAAAGCTGAAAGTGAAAATTAGGGCTTAGAAAAAAAATTTTGAGATTGGAAAAAGATGTTTTGAATTACATGTTAAAGGAGGAGTTCACTTCAGTTGAATTACCTGAAAAAGGCAGATTTGACCACTTCCTGCAAAATGGAGTTGACTGTAACATATGCTCACAACTTCTTGGGACGCAAAGAGGTTCTGAGGGGCATGGGGCAAACTTTGATTGTAAGATTCTCTCCATATTAGGAGATTTTACAGTATAATAAGCGTAAGGCATCTCAGAAAAGGAGCCTATAGCAAACCAATACTAGTTAAGGTATGATGGCACAGATATTAGTATGTGCTAGCGAGGAGAAAAAAACCTTTCAGAGATCTTGGTTGTTATGAGTAGTTACATCAAAGAAGATTTCTTATAGTAAAGGCATGATGTAGAAGGCAAGAAGTATAACAAGATCTAGTGACTGAAAATAGAAGCCACTACGTAACCAATAAAAAGGCAAATAGCCACTAAAATAATTTACATTGGCATTTGGTGGACTATTGATTTGCTCTAGGTCTTGATGCCTTGGATTCAATGTTGTTTTAAAGGGTATTCTCTAGATCAGCCACAACATATTGATTTAATATAAGCATCATCAATGAAATTTTATGGCCAGGACACATATTAGTTACACCTAGATGAGCGTAAGGGCCTCTTCAATTATCTGAGTCTATGAGAAGGAAAAAGAAAATCTGGTACAGACTGGCAGAACCACATAAAATTTATTTTTCATAGAAATAATTTTTAAAAATTTCCTGAAAATTCACTGACACCTTACTATTAGTAGTAAGGCAGCCTCAGAGATTGATCGATTTTACCCTTCATCCAATCTTGAAAACCAGTACACTGATTAATGGGATAACAGAAGTTCCCCTGGCCATGCCGAAGGCCGTATTTACAGAGTCACTGGAAACCTTCCCACAGCCTGCTAATATTTCTGCCAGCTTCAAGAGGCTTCTCGTTGTCTGAGGTTCTGCAGCTCCGAGGCACTGTTGAAATGATTTGCTCAGACTCCCTTCTGGCCAGTTCTTGAGCAGTAGTGATCAATCACAATTGAGTTCCTGGTACCGTGTCACAACAAACTGATTAAACTCTCCCTGAAGAAATCACAGTTGTTATTGGGCCTAATGATATCATCCAGGACTTTAAATTACAAAGGAGATTATATTTGTCTTTCAGAGAAAACATTTTAATTTGAAAGCTCAGCAAAACAAACATTGTTCAAATCATGTTTAGTGATCTATATTGGCTTTCAGAACCATAGTATAAGAAAAAAGTATTTTTCATTATGATATGATTTTTCATTATGAAGATGTTTCTGTGCCTTTTAATGTTCTCAGTGCTTACAAGCAAATAATCCTTGTTTTGCAGGTAACAAGCACAAAGATAACATCTGCTTCATTAGAGAGTCCAGAGCTACTCACTGAACAGCTTCAATGACCCACTGCACTGATGACTCAAGTTGATAACAGACATCCTAGCCTGGAGAAATCCCACTGATTGCTAAGAGAGAGCCTCTTAAGTAAGTCATTACCATTGTGTGACCTATGTTCTAAAAATGCAGGCTTCACCTCATCTGTAAATTCAAAATACTTTATTACAGGAAGTAATGACTAAGTTTAAGCCGAGAAATGTTTTACACAGAACCACTGAAAATCACAGCTGACACATATGCATAAAGATTACATGCAATGTAACTATTTCCTTTAAGTGTCTCATAAAATTAACTGTGCTGATTTATAATGAGTTCAGATTTCATAGTGCTTCTCTGTCACTCAAAATAAAATTGAATGGATCAAGTAAGGAAAATACCCATGATGTCCAACCACGAAAGAAATGTTACTAGTTATCATTACCAAAAATAAACTCTCTCTCTCTCACACACACACACACACACACAAAAGCATTGGCATTGTAAAGAAAATAGCCATTTAGCTGACTCAATACTCAGGGGCTTTTACTGAGATGAGCTCAGTTTACGGGAAAAGACTTTTGGTCGACTGACCTGTGACCAGATCTTGGAAGAAGAGAAAAGGCCTCCAGCAACATCTAATAAATGTGTATAATTTAGAGCATAATTTAACACATAATTTGAAGCAGCTTTTCTCTACATTCGCAAGATGCTCTCATTTTGCTCAGGGCAAAGGATCAATGGCAGGGAGTACTCTGGTGACATCTTTACATCGTACATCATTATTTGCCCAGGAATGGATGCCTTGGCTCCATTTTCGAGAGAGCTTGCCTAGACATTTTTATTTTATAAGCAGTGCAACAAAGCACAGAGGCAAGTGGGACAAGAGATAGGCAAAACTCTGAGGCAAATTGGAAAAATTCTGACAGAGATCTGCCTGCAAGATCAGGAAAGCTGCGATTTCCCAAAGCATCCACATATCAAACCCTGATTACATAGAAACAGGCCAGACAGAAAGATTTAATAGATCAGGCTTGTAAACCCAGTATTCAGACTCATTGAAACTATTAAAAAAATGAATTCAACAAGCCATGTAGCTACCCACAGGAGAACATTTTCAGTTGAATTTTGTGGAGCTATTGAAACTTAAGTGTATTTTAAGGAGATGCAGTAGTGGTTCGACTTCAGCCTGATTTCTTTAGAGACCATGATTTCGGTTTCTTGACAGCTCAGGTCCCAAGCATTCCTAAAGATAAGTGAGAATAAAAATACTTTAAGAGTCCAAACTCTCATTGCACATCTTCCTTTTCTCCCTGCATACCTGTACACTGCCCCTATCCACAGCATTCAGGGGTGCAGGCCAGTGGTTCCTCAGTCAGGAGTCATCTAAGCAAGGAATTTCAGATGTGAATGAAATACGAAACATAGAAACTGTGTTCTCTCTGCACATGCTGAGGTCCAAAACAATTATACTTCTGTTATTTACACTCAGAGCTTTGAACCAGACTACTATTCCATCTTCTATATAGCCACATTTTCAACTTTGGCTATATTTGCTGATGCCTGCTGTGATCCATCTCATGTTCACTGGTCATCCAGAACAGACAGAGGGGTAAACTTGCATTGTTAAGTAAAAACAGGCCAAGGGGTGAACCTGAGCCATAGATCCTTACTAATCCAAACTGGTAAGCTGTTGAATTGCTTGTTGTTTTGAATGTCTCTCCAAGACACATCTGCTAACAAAAGGGAGTAGGTTTAAGTAGCGTGGATACCAAACAATCCTTGACCACATTGTGTGGTTTCTAATCCTCTTTTAATCACTAATATAGACATGGCCCCTGTACACCACAGTTCCAGCCTTATCTCTGTGTATACTTTTTCTTGGTGTTGAAACCATGGCATGGAGGAGTGATTCATATGCATGCACCACCCTGCCATGGATTCAGGACATGCCCAGCACAGGCTCAGAGACCTGTGAGGTGGGATGTGCTCTTAGGTTTGGCTATACAGATATCACTTTATTGAAGTAGGTTCCTTTAAAATAAAAAAACAGTATATATACATTTATTTGTCCAGTATGAGAAAGGGAATCAACTTTTTACTCTATCGATCATTGAAATTAGGGTGATCTTCGTGAATCTTTTCTTTAAAATGAGGCCAATATGGTGTTTCCTCATGAAAGGAAAAGGTTCAGGATTATCTTGTTCTGCATTTTCATTCCAAATGTTTTACAGTCTTTCTCTTCCTGTACAGGAAAATGATTTATTTTATGTTAGTGTTTTATGTTTCAATAATGCATTAATATTAATATTAATATATGGAAAGACCTAAAAATGATACAAGACATCAAGCCTACTTTTTTGTCAGAAAGAATTTTTCTTTCTCGTTTTTCATTTTAGAGATACAGATATAAGAAACAGACAGTCCCTAAGTTCCCTTATGCTCTGAGGATGGTTTTATAGTGTAATGTTTTGAGGGGTGCTGCAGAGAAAAACAGGAAAAAACCTCATGAAGCTCCTTGACTGCCGTCCACAATAGTCAGAATATCCTATGATGTGACTTCACCTTTTTCACAGGTTTTTTAGGGAATAGTGGGGGAGGATGTGGGTGTATTTTTTTTTTCTTATAACCTTAGCTCCTGGAATCACATTGTTATAGCAGATGTTAGATTTTGATTTCTCATTAAGCATGTTCGCAGTCTTCACAGTTGAAAGAAAGCTTAAAGACATGAATTACCAATTCCAATCCATCAAAAAAGCCATCCTAAAAGTTGTGATTTCCTCAGATTGGAGTCAAAATTTCTGAATGTTTATGTTGGAATACAGTACAATAAAATGACACTAACTTGGCCACACTGTCATATGGAAGTATTACACTGTAAAAGACTACAGATTGAATCCCAGATCACATATGGTATAGAAATAATCAAAGGAAGGGGCTCTGCTTGCTGTGGAGTTTCTGCACATATTCCCAACTCAAACACAACATATTCTCCACAGTGATTTAGAACTCAGAGCTCAGTAAGCAGAAGGGAAGAATAGTAAAATATGAGTGAGATCCATTTGCAGTCTAAAAGTGACTGACAGATTTTTTTACCTAGAATACTTTATCTCTGAAAGTTGTTCTCCTAAGGCGTACAGAAGATAGGCACTTTTCCCTTTTTCTTGCTATTAACATATCTACAAGAAACACAAGTTTCTGTGTAACTAAAAAGCCCAGAAACAGTTTTAATTTTCAGATGAGCCCTTGGGCTAGTCAGACTCCTCATCTGCACCATGAAAGGGCTACACATCAGTGTTCTACCTAAAATCTGTTCTACCTAAAAATCATCTCCACCTCCAGTCCTCCTCCATTTTTCATACTATTCTGCACTTATGATTTTCCTCAGTTTTCAAATATGTTCTCCTCTTAAAAACAAGCAAACACATAACCAAATTCTTTCGGAACTACAATAACCCCTCACCAGTTTTCAGTAACCACACACTAGTGTGTAAATTAAAGTGACTGTATTTGTCATCTTGTTCATTCCACTCAGCTTTGAAATGCAAACACCTCTGGTATGGACTATGGCAGCTGTTCAACACCAATGCAGGAACAGGAGTGCTATTCCTGTTACATAGTGTTACATCTTTCCCTCCTGAAGATGAATATAAATGCCAAGCAGAGAATAAAAAAAACTTCCAAAGAGTAGAGCAGACAGACTTTAGTATGTAGAATGTACTTTCATTGAATATGGAAAGGTAGCAAGAATAACTTTTAAACTATTTGGAAAACTGTCATCAAATATTTACAGGATAAAAAATTCATGGAATATTATTTTTAGATCTGATTTAGAATAATCTGTTTCTACCAAAAGGTTCTTCTACTTTAAAACACTCAATTCATTGTGCATAAAATTTATTATTCAATCTGGCTTTTTCTTCTGGTTTTCTCATCCAAAGTCTGACAAATTCAGATAGATTGCATGGGTATTGCAAGGAACTTATTTTCAACAGTGACAAAATTTGTTGGAAGCCTATTTTCTACTAAAATTTCAGTTTTTGAAAGAATTCATGCTCCAATCCTTCCCAGTGGGATAAAGCTCAGGAAGAATACCACTTGAAGTCTATAATTATTAAAATAAGGAATGAAAGAAAAAATCACCTAACTGATACGTAATTACCTCAGTGAAAATACACTTACACCTAATTAGCTACCTTTATCTCCATTTGCACCTGGATATGTTAGAGAAATAGCATAATTCAATATATAAAACTGTTCTCATAAGTAAAGATAGTAAGCACAGTGACATTCACACATGCAACTTACTTTATGTTGAAGGAAAATTAGGATTTACAATGTTATTTCATTCCTTTTTTTTTTTTTTTAATGTAATTGATCAAAATGACCTTTAGTGAGAAACTGAAGAA
This sequence comes from Caloenas nicobarica, assembly GCF_036013445.1. Lineage (NCBI taxonomy): Eukaryota > Metazoa > Chordata > Aves > Columbiformes > Columbidae > Caloenas > Caloenas nicobarica. Next base: position 181,136,181 of record NC_088245.1, read on the forward strand.
TTTTACTTATTTCTGACAAAGTATCTTTATAGTTAAATATCAATAGAAAAAATATTGATACTACTCAACCTGAACATTCAAAGTAAAAGTATGCAAAGGGCCTTTCTGAGAGAGTAGTTAATTATTTCTATTAGGTGTTCTGCCTGGGACCATGAAAGCTGGATCATGTGACTGCTAACAGAGTGTTCAGGGACTCTGATCTTGATACAGAGCAAATCATGGTGCTGGTGACCTTCATCAACAGATTATTACAGTGACACACTTGAATTGTTCCATATCTCTGTTAGGTGACTGGTGCTTTGATAGCCATAACTTTCCAGGGAAATGTGTGACCTGTCATGACCTCAAGAAAAGAACATATACCAGAGGAAAAGAGCTTGTGGTGTGCTAATAAGAGAAGGTTATGACATTATCAGAATGAAAGAGAGAGCAAATTAGGCTGAAACTAAATAAAATAAACCTGTGTCTCCATAAGCATAGGTACGTGTTATAAATTTTATATTTGCATGTGGACTCAAAGTACCCTTTATTTTTTAGCTACATAGAACTGTAAAGTTGGAATTTTAATATAGGTGAATGAAACAACAAATCTAAACTTCAAACATTTAGAAGTGAAAAAGGATGTGATTCTTGGTTATGACTGCTACCTTAAGTTGGTGTTTCCAAAATGAAATTCAATTAACAAGCATAAGACCTCTGTCAAAAATATGCAGATGTCACTGCTTTTTTACAAACCAGAGAAATAATCTTCATTTTTGTAATCCAAACAGACCACAGAGATTTTGTTACTGTTCATGTGATCTGTGTATGCACGAACATAAGAAGGTCAATAGTCTATTATTTTGCTTGAAGAACACTTACAGTAAAGAGACCAGAACAGAAATAAACTCTTGAAATTGTAGCTACCATAGACACATTTGCTAGCTCTATTACAGAGGCAAAAGCATACAGAATAGGAAAAATCTACAAAATGGTTAAGACAGTGGCTTTAAACAGAAGATTCTAATGTAGTTATTGCCGTTATAATAATCTTTGTGAACATGCTTGTTTGACTAAATGACAAAAGAAACAGCTGTTGTAATGTTCAACTTTCAGGTACCAAATTTGGAATCTGAAAATGAAACATGTAAAAGTTTTGATGAACAGGTGGGTGCCAAGTTATAAGCTCCAGAATGCTCAGGGTCCTGGTCTTAATTTCTGGCCTTTGAAGACACATAGTGTCTTGAAACTGGAGAGAACTGCTTATCTCTGCTCAACTTTCTCAGTTGTAAACCCTACACTTAAATTAGATAGCTAAGTCACAAAACCACCCTCTCCTGAAAGACAAGACGGACACTGATGTCCTTTCATCCTCTAGTATATTCCACTTTACTGACTAGGCAAACGATCTGAAAACTTGCATCTAGAAGACTTAAAAAACTTATCTGTAAAATACCTTATGTGGAACAAAGACTTAAAGTTTAGTCTTGTCAGATCCCAATTTATTGGATACGCTGAGAGAAGTGGCTTTCCACCTCGTTTATGCTAAGCTTACTCTGTTTTGCTTGATGAATTACCTATCGAATCGAGGTTTGATTTGGTTTCTCCAAATTATTTCCATGTCTGCTACTTAGCTTGCAAATGAATACATGTACTCTGTTGTACCCTAGCTATTTTTAAAATAAAACCTTTTCTAGTGTATATCGTTTGGGAATATCTAGGTGTTTTGACACTCCGAAGAGGGTAGACAGAGAGACATGCAACCTAAACACACTCAACTTACATCCTAAGCTACTGAGATACCAGACAACACATTGTCATGGTTTAACCTCAGCTGGCAATCAAGTACCACTCAGCCGTTTGCTCACTCCCCCGCAAGAGGATGGGGGAGAGAAACTCATGAGTTGGGATAAAGACAGTTTAATAGGTAAAGGAAAAGCCATGCATATGAGCTAAACAAAACAAGAAATTCGTTCACTAATTCCCGTTAGCAGGCAGGTGTTCAGCCACCTCCAGGAAATCAGGGCTCCATTATGCATAATGGTTACCTGAGAAGACAAACACCATCAATTTGAATGTCCCTCCTTTCCTTCTTCTTCCCCCAATAAGCATGACATCATATAGCATGGAATATCCCTTTGGCTAGTTTGGGTCAGCTTTCCTGGCTGTGCCCCATCCTGTCCCAGCTCCTTGAGCACCTGGCATGGTGTGGTGTGAGAAGCTGAAAATTTCTTGGCTGCTTCTACTCTACGTAGCAACAATTAAAACACCAGTGTATTGCCAACATTATTGTCATTCTAAATCTAAAATACAGCAGTATACCAGCTACTATGAAGAAAATTAACTCTATCCCAGCCAAAACCAGGACACACATAAATGTCGGAATGAGGCTTCTGAAGACCACAAAGGTATAACTCCACTGACAAGTGTAGAGTCCCCCTTTTTCATCCAGAGTCTTAGTCCATTTGTATTCCATATTGCATATTATTTTCTGAATTTTTAAGTGCAAGTGAATCAGCTAGTTTCCTTGCAAAGTAAAACTGGAAGATCTCTAAAGGTCTGTACCCAGCAAAATGTTGACATGATTCAATCAATACTTCTCAACACAGAGATCAAGTTAGCTGTCAGGCATGCGTTACAAAGTCATAATGGATGAAGCCAAAGTAAAGCAACTTCTGCTTATCATTGCCGCACCTGGGGGGAAATAAAAAAAAAAAAAAAAATGTATTTCTACTTCACATGGCTTTAAGGAAATTAGTGAGGGTAAGTATATTCCATTGAAATACGCATATTTATATGTATTTATCCTCAAGGAAAATGGATGGTGTTATTGGAGTGACTGAAAGTAATTTGACCTTAAAATGGAGGACAAGGTAAGCATAGGTGACTGAGTTATATTTGTGGACCAATGCACACATACTCTTAAATTGTAAGGGAATTACATACATGAAGTTAAAGGAAGTAAACACACAGTATTGAAAGAATGAAAAGAAATGCTCACACATTTAGTAGATCATAGAAATTGAACTCAAAACACATTTTACAGGAAATTTCAGGAGCAATCAACTTCTTCCAAGTAGAGAGATATTAGCTTACATACAGGGATCAAACTTGTGCTGGGCATGCTAGATAAATCTGCAATCTATCAGTGGAACATCCGATGGCTAAGGCTTTGTAACATTAGATCCTTTGTAACATTAGATCCTGTGATTAGATCCTTCAGAAAGATCAAGAGAAGGATATTACAGTCCAAAACTTCTGTGAAATCTGCAGCCCAACAATAATCCTCTAACTTCATTAGGGCCTCCAGGGGAATGCACATGGCAGATGGGAATTTCAGTTTTGAATTCATTACTTAAATTCAACAAAATGCTTAAAGGAGATGTAAGACTGTGCTTAAACGCTTAGCTAAATTGAGACCCATAAGCTTCTCACTGGAGCAAAATGAAACCAGATACATCTGGTGTGTCTGTTACGCTACAAAGGGTCTAAATATCTGAGCATTTATCAACATATGTTTCACTTCAAAACCTGAAATGCTGTGATTGTGAGGAAGAGGTTCACAGTTAAACAACTACAAACCTGTTTCAGTGATTTGAACAGCATTTATTTCTGGGCTATATCACTAGAGCAAGCAATGTGAATTGATTTATCCAGTCTTGCATTCTTCTTGAGGTCTTCTACTCCTTCACAGAAAGCTTTTGAAAATATATATTTTTAGACTTGTCTGTGCATCTATCCCAGAAACACAGTTCTAAAAAAATGCTGACAATCTGGGTAGTGCTGTCCTGGTGGTAAGGGCACCCTGTGACATGGAAAACACACTCCATCAGGTAGGGCTAATACAAGATCAATAGCCCTCTTTCTCACCTCAACTAATTTCTTGTACAGGGAGTAAAAACATCGCTCCACTGTAACTGAAAGCTTAGAGGAATCATCAGCTAGCATTTGTCAACATAATAATGTATCAATTTAAACATTTGAAGACTTGATCTACTGAGGAGTTATTTTATATGATGAAAAAACTCCTTGTAAACAAGAAAAATAAAAATCCTTCTTAAAGTTCTTATACCTTAAATCTTTCAAGCTATTGAAAAAGATGAAATGCAATCCTCCTACCTTGATGAAGAAACAAAATTCTGCAACAGACCTGGTAACAGATGTTTACTAATCACTGATAAATTTTGCATATTTAAAAGGAGAAATGGTTTTTAGAGGCTTTTAGAGGTATATTTATAAGAGTGCGTACAAACATTATAAAGATTTGTTGAAACAAAGTCTAACCTGGGGATAAATAATAAAGCTGCTGCAGCTTTGAATGTGAGGCTTACCCAAGCTTCAGTTAAGTTCTTTAAACGTCAAATCACATATAAACAAGTGAAAGTGTAAGTATTAGAAAACAACTTTCTTTGAGCACATTGTACAAACTTGGAGTTCTGTTTTGCATTTCCTATTCTAGTAGATGAACCTTATTTTTTTTTAAAAAAAACCAAAAGAAACCCACAAATAAAAACAAACAAACCAAAAAAACCCGCCCACAAACAAAAAAACACCACTCGAAGGAAATATTTAAAAAAATACTTCTTTAAAAGAAATTCTGAACTATGAGATTATTGTTAACTTTGGAGACAGAGACATCCTGCCAGAGGACAGCTCCATACCACGTAGTCAACATGTTCACTTAAACCAGAACTAGCAAGTACTCATATTTCTCATAGACCCTGATGAACATGGAATAAGGAATCCAGTTAGGGCCGTATGTATAACATTTAGAGGCTTTTACTATTATGTATGAGCTAGAGAGATCAGATGGCTTTTTAGACTTGCTCTACTTACTCACTTCAAAGAAGAAAATGATGCTTAGTGCTTTCATTTGAAAAATACCAACTGGCACTTCAGTGCTATGGGAAATTTACTGATTAAAGAAGATTTTTTTTTCTGGAAACAAGCAACACTGTAGACTAGCCATACATGCACTTACATAGGAGACTGAGGACATAATTCTGTTAACTACCTGTTCTTAGAAAGAGTGCTGCCTTTCCTCAGCGTTTGTAAATGGTCAGAACATATGAGAGCAGAAATGCAACTCCAGAGAACCTAAATTGAAAAGTAATTGATGAAAATTGTTTCAATGTTCCTTGTCAAGTACTTTGTGCCTGTTAGATAACAGAAAGGCTTGCAGATAAACAAAATATGTAACCCTGCTATGTGGGTGAAGTTCAATCTTTTTAATGAAAAATAGCATCCTTTCTCCAAGTATCAGATTATCATAACAGAATAGTCTTTGGCATGTCAGAACGTTAATGCACCTATTGAGAAAACCTGCTTTGTAATGAATGATGTCTGGAAGGAGGACAAAGAGAAATTGTCAGTAGGGGATACAGCGAAGACTGTAGTAATCTTTACAGCAGTCTGCAGGGGAACAGCTGAATCCTGCAACTACCTGTGAGGAGCTGAATCATATGCACATTAAAAATTTTCATAATGCCTATAAAAGGATTATTTTTTTTCTTAAAATATAGCAAAATCATGGACATTTTTGAAGGTAGAAACTTCTGCTATCTTACAAAGTTCTACAGTCTATTGTTTGTATAAAGAGAAAAATGTCATATATGTTTCATGTCGTATCAGTAGATAAAATACTGATTTGCATCTCAATAAGGAATGATTCATATTTCTTCTTTTAAGACATTATTCATGTTACTACTGTTACTAAATAAATCTTTCAAATTGTCTCATGCACTAGAGAAGTAATATTGTAAAATGCACAAGAAAAATGCAACATGGTTTCCATGAATGTACATAAGGAGTTTGTGTCCCACTGTTATTCATGTGGTCATATTACTTAAAATTTGAACGATTGGAGCATTGGCAGTTTTAGAATACCCCAGTATTTTATGACATCTTGAATAAATGGAAAATCAAATAAAGAATTCTTTACTTACTATGGTCACCTTGCCCTAACTCGCCCACACCTAGGCATGCTTCAGTGCTTTCTGGACTCTCCACCAATGGACTCAAATGATCATGAGAAAGATGCACCAGTCACCCTTTCCTCTAACTTCCTGGCACACTTCCTTATCACAGGTAATTTATTACATGAGAACTGTCTGCAGCCTTATACCTCATGTGAATTACACACCCTCAAATTGAGCTAGAACCAAGCCTGATTTTGCAGTAGCTAATTCATAACCTTACTCAAAATACAGCTATAATCTCTCTGGGGACATGATGCTCAAAGAAAAGAGATATCCATACTTTGTAAGGGTTCAAAATCTCTAGTACAGGAAAGACATGGACATGTTGGAAAGGGTCCAGAGGAGGGCGACTGAGACGATTAGAGGAATGAAACACCTCTCCTATGAGGACAGCCTGAGAGAGTTAGGGTTGTTCAGCCTGGAGAAAAGAAGGCTCCACGGAGACCTTATGGAGGACTTTCACTACTTAAAAAGGGCCTATGAGAAAGATGGGGACAGACTTTTTAGCAGGGCCAGTTACGATAGCACAAGGGGTAATGGTTTTAAACTAAAAGAGAGAAGATTCAGCCTAGACATGAGAAATAAATTTTTTACAATGAGGTTGGTGAAACATTGGAACAGGTTGCCCAGAGAGGTAGTAGATGCCCCATTCCTGGAAACATTCAAGGCCAGGCTGGACAGGGCTCTGAGCCATCTGATCTAGTTGAAGATGTCCCTGGTCATTGCAGGGGATTTGGACTAGAAGATCTTTGAAGATCCCTTCCAAGTCAAACTATCCTATGATTCTAGGATTCTATATGATGCAACAGTACCTTATACAACAAAACCCCATCCCTCATTGTGTTTAACTTGTATATTGTAGCTAGACTGAATAAGTTGTCTCACTTACTTGACTTGGGATATGCTGATTACTTATTTCTGGCAGAAATCATATTTAAAATTAGTTGACTGTACCATCCTATTCCAATGCTCTAAAATATTGCATTTGAACCATGGATGCACAGATGAACCATGCAACTGCACAGAAACCATAAGTATGGCTAATGTCCTACAGGCAGTTCTTCCTCTGTTCTTGTGCTGAGTAATGGAATTCTCATGTTCTTAGTGGTATATTCTGAAGGAGAAGGATTCACCTCAACCAACATTTGGCCATCCAAGCTCTCTCTTTTGCTCATGGAAAGATTTAATTATTTCCATGAAACAGTTCAGCCTATTTTAAAATATTTGCCTTCTCAGGGTAGTTAATTATCCTCATCTATTTTAGAGGAAGTCTGAAGAGTAACTGAGATACCTTGTTTCTAAAAAGTTGCTGGAAAGAAAATACCCTGAGTACATCATACCCTACACTCTAACTGCAACATTTTAAGGTTATATTTTGAATGAAAGATTAATATCCAGCCATCTTTTTCTTTTCTTCCAATCTGAAAAAATAGTGCAGAGAATAACATGTGGGGCTTTGCCAGAAAGAAAGTGGAAAGGTCAGAAACTCTGAAGTGCTTGGTTCTGCACTTATTTATTTATTTCCACAAGAAGCTAATACTGCTGTTTCTAGCATTTTCCTCTTAGTTAATGAACTTGTGATGGAAAGGTGTGTGTAATTAGAGCTGTCAATATTGAATTCTAAATGCACTCTGCACTATGAATTTAATCTAAGTTTCCCTATCCCCAGTCCTCCCTCCCCATTGCCACTGGGAGAGGCTGTAGCACTTGACTGCTGCTGTGGCAAATTGGGTCCTAATAAGTATGATGCTTTACTGCTTCTTGTTTTTACTAAGATACAACTGCTGCATTTCAGAAGAACTCACCTGGGCATTAATTCAACAAGAAATGTTGGTAGGAGTATTATATTTTCCACGTTTTGATATCTCACTGAATGACTTGCATATAAAGAGGCCTGGCAGCTGGTTTGTGACAGTGACTGATGTGCTTGTCATTTCAGCCTCAGTTTTGTCTGATTCACCTCTTCCAGGCTTAAGAATAATATTCTTCTTGCTGTTTCCTACTATTTTGCAATTTTAGCTAGCATGAAAATAAATTTAAAAAATATACAAAGATTTAAACCATGACAAAAGCATTTAAATGTTTTATAGCAGGTTTTGTTTAATGTTCAGAAAGAGGCAATCTCAATGCATGTCACCTCTACCAGTAATAGCAGGTTTATTCAGAGATGGAGAGGGTATATAAGGAATACGCATTTTTAGTGCAGTAAATTAGTTCAAGTCATGTGTTTTACATCCTTAGGGAGCTCAGTCATAACTGATAAAGCCTAACAACAACTAGACAGGAGATACAAGGTGTTTCCATAAAAACCTTATTTAAGGTGGATGTTTTTATGATCTGTAGATTTTCGTCAGGGATCAGGATGAATTCATATGCTAAGCAGAAATAAGAAATATCACAAATGTTTCATCAGGAAGCATGGATGCACCGGGTCATCTTCTAATCCACAGGTTATTTTATTATTTATTACATCAGTTGCTGCACCCAGGAAGGAAAAAGTGGGTGACGGAAAGTCAGAAGGAGAGAGAGAAAGGGAAAGACAGAAAGAGCCCACATCAGTGTCACAATTGATGCAAAAATGAATCATGTATATTTTGTTTTATCAAAGACAGATTCTCCATATATGAAATGCTACCAGGTGGTTCCTGTTACTCTGAAATAATGGTATAATTCTGCTATACAAAACGACCAGAACCGAGGCTTCTTCAGTCAGATCACAGCCCTGGTACAATGTAGCAGATTTTGAAGCAGTGCTTTTCATTCAGAACAGAAATAAAAATATTTTAGAACCATTTATATCAATGCTTCTGAGTTTGTTTCACAAAAGATTTCATTCTAAATTTTGGTAGGAAGATTTTAAGCCCATGCAAAATTAAAAAGGGTTTGCACTTGGAATTTTGATTCTTACACTAACGAGAATCAGCTGCAAATTCACCATCAGTCTCCTCAGCAACATCACTCAGAGGAGACTGAAATAGGTGAAAATTAACCTTGTTTCATGTTGCTGTACACCTGAGTTTGTCTGCCTGAAACAATGCCTGACCTCCTCTTGTTACCCTGTGATATATGTTACATGTAACATGTATGCCCTGTAGTATGGTATTGTCATTGCTAGAAATAGGCCATATATTTTGCTCTGAGTTTGCATAGTTTACAGGAGTGAGGTTTGCCAGACCTGCTCTGCTTGAGCTTTTCTTGACCTGCCTGCAGCACTGTTTCTCTTGGTTAACTGCGACCACAAATTTTCTAACTGGTATCTACAGCTAATTTGTTTTACTTTATCTTTGTGTGGTACACCTTTAGGTGTATATAGATAGCAGAAATGAGCAGTTAGTCCATGCAGATATTTTTTACTCTAGCATAATGATATAGAGAAACGCAGTTACAGCAAGGCAGATCTGGATCTGGGCAAAACTGGTTTAGGGATAACAAATAGAACAAAAAATAGTATCTAATACATAAAAGCATATGGAGTAACTGCTGATTAGCTGTAGACACCAGGCCAGTTAGATATGGCTTTTATGCCATATCATGACATATTACAGCTTTTATGATGTATCATGGTATGATAGCAAAGGCCTTGGAGGACCACTGGCATGAGATAAGGGATGGGGCAAAAGCTGCCACTGACAAACCCAGAACTATAAACATCTCACAGCTATTAGCAGCTCACCCATGGTCAGTTACAGCAATGCAAATCTGGATCTGGGCAAAACTGGTTTAGGGATCATGAAGAGAACAAAAAAATAGTATGTAATACATAAAAGCCACTATATACAGTAAAACTGGATATAACATGGAGTTGCTGACCAATGAAGACAGAGTAGAGGTGTTAAAACCAGTACAGCAATGGGACCAGTATTATTCAATATATTCATCAATGACTTGAATGAAGGAATAGAGGGTACTATCAGTAAGTTTCCTGATGATATCAAACTGGGAGGAGTGGCTGACATGCCAGAAGGCTGTGCTGCCACCCAGAGAGACCTGGACAGGCTGGAGAGTTGGGTGGGGAAAAATTTAATGAAATATAACAAGGGCAAGTGTAGAGTCTTACATCGGGGCAGGAACAACCCCAGGTTCCAGTACAGGTTGGGGAATGACCTATTAGAGAGCAGTGTAGGGGAAAGGGACCTGGGGGTCCTGGTGGACAGCAGGATGACCATGAGCCAGCACTGTGCCCTTGTGGCCAAGAAGGCCAATGGCACCCTGGGGTGTATTAGAAGGGGGGTGGTTAGTAGGTAGAGAGAGGTTCTCCTTCCCCTCTACTCTGCCCAGGTGAGACTTCATCTGGAATATTGCGTCCAGTTCTGGGCCCCTCAGTTCAAGAAGGACAGGGAACTGCTGGAGAGAGTCCAGTGCAGGGCAACGGAGATGATGAAGGGAGTGGAGCATCTCCCTTATGAGGAAAGGCTAAGGGAGCTGGGTCTCTTTAGTTTGGAGAAGAGGAGACTGAGGGGTGACCTCATTAATGTTTATAAATATATAAAGGGTGAGTGTCACGAGGATGGAGCCTGGCTCTTCTCGGTGACAACCAACAGTAAGACAAGGGGTAATGGGTTCAAACTGGAACACAAGAGGTTCCACTTAAATTTGAGAAGAAACTTCTCAGTGAGGGTAAAAGAAGACTGGAACAGGCTGCCCAGGGAGGTTGTGGAGTCTCCTTCTCCGGAGACATTCAAAACCCACCTGGACACATTACTATGTAGCCTCATCTAGGTGTTCTTCCTCTAGCAGGGGGATGGGACTACATGATCTTTTGGGGTCCCTTCCAATCCCTAACATTCTGTGATTCTGTGTGAAAACATGATAGTAAACATATAAAAATGACTCCAAGCAGATCCTAGGGTGAGGAAGACACCACCAACACCAACAACTTATTTCTGCTAGAGTGAGGAAGACAAGATGACAACTTGTGGTGTAACCCTCTGTAGCTGTCTCAAGATATTTTAAGTAGCTACTTTTAGTAGCTTAAGATCCAGAAAAGAAGCAGAAGGATAGGCATAACACCAGAAGAAAAGAGATAGAAATTAGGAAGTGTGTGTTACTATTTTAATTGTATTATTAATTTTATTGAGAACTTTTTCTCTATACAGATATTCTAGATGCATTATTACTCTTTTTCTGTAAAACTAGAGCTAGACTAAAAATCATTCTTGAATTACACTGTCAAAATATCCATTATACTAACAATACATTCTTGACTTGATATATATACTTATACAGTATACTTCAACTTTGTCTATAAACAAGAGTTTGAGCATAACGTATAGTATAAAGAGCTAGTGTGAGCAATCAGTTGCATTTGCAAATCAATTTAAATCAGCTTGAAGACTTTCTGGGCAGCATGAAACAATCACTGGAAAAAAGTGAATGCAAGAGTGGCATTTTACAACTATGGAATGATTGCTGAGTAAAATAATGATATTTCCTGTGAAAAAATCACAAATACAAGTTTCTCAATATTTAGAGGTGCATTAATGGGAAATTGCTGATACAAACCTTTCTTCCGGGTGGTTTTAAAAATGAATACTCAATGGATATATTTAGATTTCTGAACATTTTTTTTCTTTTTAATGTCTTCAGAAAGGAGAAACCCTCATGTAACAGTAAAACATGAGCTGAAAATTAAAAAATTGTCTCCTATGAAAATCCGTAAACAATTTCGCTAGTCACACAATTTTTAGAAATGCCTTTTTTTGTGCTCTTAGCTTGATTTTCCTCAAGTTCTCAACCACTCGACAGGTATATGCTTACTGGTGACAGTGACAAGAACTCTGAAAACATTTTTTGTTTAATGTGGTTGGAACAAAGACATAGTCTTTCTAACACTTTGACATCCCTCACTGGCTGACATTTCGCTTTAAAAAAAAATCTCTGTTGACTGGAGCAACTGATACATGGACTGTAAGTCATGAGATTCAGATCATCATATGACCCACCGAATGCCCAAGTGCATTGTAAATGACAATATGCACCTGAATGTCAACACAAAGGAGCACTGAAGGAATATAATGGCCAAGCGTGATGCTTTGAATGTTTATTGAGATTCTTACACATTTCCATTTTTCCTAAGTCATTCTCAACAAGAAAGTAAAAACTGAAAACAGAAAATAAGAGAGAGAACAAAGAGAAAGGAAGGAAGGAAGGAAGGAAGTATTCTGTCCACAAAAATAATGTGTTAAACTGAAAACCACTGCAATTTGGCACACTGAGTTGCTACCTAAGCTACCCAAGAAGGAAAAAAAAAAATATTAAAAAAACTTACTTTTAAACATTCATTTTGTGGCTGAAGACCTTCCTTCACCTGTGACTTGATTCATCATCTTCCTCTGCTACCTACAGAAGTGAAGGGCAGTAGTTAAGATCCTAATTTGGACATCTTACAAGAAGAATGAACCTCAGACTTTGAATGTTTGACTCTGTTTAGTCAAGACACTTAATGCTCCCTACCATGGATTATAGATGGTACATTCTTGTGTTTCTCCTGAAACCAAAATCTTCCAGATAAATGTAAGATGAATAAACTCCTAGATGAGTGGAAATATAAATAATTTTCATGTGAATTCTGAGACAATGAATAAGTACTTACTGAAAATCACAGTGGAAGTTGAGTAGGGAAGAAGAAGAACTGCAATATCTAAGCCACCTTCACTGTGTGACTCAGTTTATCCATTTGTAAAATGAGAGCAATTATATGTTCCAAATAATGGTTGAGAGCCTGAGTTCAAGACTGTTTGCAAAGACTCCCAAGATCTTTAACTGGAATTCTACACAGAAGTGAAGGGATTATTTTTTATACAGAATTTTATTTTTAAAATGGTTTGAAAATGTCTCCGATGAATAAAATTAGTTTTACAAAATACCTAATAGAGGGATTTTTCTCCTTCCCAATGTTATAGCTTTGGCACTTAGTTAAAACTAAACTATTTTAAAGTTTGAATTTTGAAATTAAAACATTTTGAAAGGCTTTTTAAAAAAGTGTTAGTATTCTAACAGCTCTCACTAGCAATACAGGTAAAAGCCTATAAGGCTTTCTGTTATAAACCTGGATTTTCAGGATTAATTTATCAGCTTTTTCAAATCCCATTGCGTTAAAACTTGTCATACAAGCTGTCAACCCATATCTCATATTTTTTCCTAAAAGAAAACGGTTTAAATACTTCAGAAAAATTTTAGATGTGAACCAATCCACAGAACAGAACTTTTTGTTGGCTTATATGCTTTTTTTGACCAGATGAAGCCAGAAATGCTGTCCGACATGTTTGCAACAATGCACACCAAGCTGTTTACTATGATATGTTCTAGAAATTTATGGGGTAAAATCTGCATTAAATGGCCTACAGATGCCTAGTAACCCTCTTGTCTGATGGGTGAATGGTAGATTAACGAAAAGATCAATGAAGTAGGCTTGCAGCCTCTAAATGTGGATTTTACAGGATGCTAGTTAAAAGGATTTTGTTTAGTTGCTGGAAAGACTGATTGCAACCTGCAGTACTGAAGCCACATGAATCATTACATTAGCATATAGAATTGAGACAACAAGCGATTTTAAAGGTACTTAAAATCATTTCTTGATTGATTAAGTTCTTCTCATGAGCAAGAACATTTTGCTTGATGTCAGTGAATATGAAAAGCAGAGTCTCATTCCTCAATAGCTTTTTAGTCCTCTCCTTTCCCTGCTCTAACACACAGCTACACAGCGATTATCACACTGTGTTTTCCAAGTACCAGAAACCACTCCAGCACCACCAGCTTTTGCTATGGCATCGCTGAGACAGAGGACCTTTAAAATGATACTCTGCTATTTTAAGTTGATTAAATACTGCTCTGTTAACAAGACTGTAGATACATACTGCAGTACATGAAAATGTTGTTGGCATTTTGGCGATAGATCTAGGACAAATTTCTCACAATAGTCAGCGTAGGAAATCAGTCTACAGACAGCTGTCCTCTTCTGAAAAGATCTAGCAAAGAGTGGTGACATAAATCCCCTCCCTGTCCCAGTAAGATCACAGCTGTATTCTGACCATGGTTGTCTCAGAGGAATAGAACCTGTGGACCACTTCCCTGATGCTTGTCCCATCTGGAGTCTCATCTGCAGTTTAGAATGAAGATTTGCAAAACTCCCGAGACAAGAGAAGATTTGGCATTACTCAATACACACCTGTTTACAAATGTAAATGTTTGCATGCATGTCTGTGTGTACATTAATCCAGATGAAGGTAGAGAGGAGGTAACCTGCCTTCCTTTCTGTCAGCCCACTCAACTGAACGAACTTCTCTCTTGCCCTTGTATGTTGGTTTTGCTTTTGTTTCTTTTGGTTTGTTTTCATCAGTGAACACCCACAGACTGCAAGGTTCTGGAGGCAGGTGGAGGAGAGGAAAGAAAAAAGCCCAGGCAGACATGAGCAGCACATAAATGTTGATTTCACAAGGGTAGCTGGGTATTCATTAGAAACATATTTATAGCCACTCCCAATGCACACACTGATTAAATTGGTCACACATTTTTTGCTGCTGTTTGCTAAACATGCTGTAGAGTTTTACTGAATACCTATCAGTTAAATCCCAAATGGTGTTCTGCTTGAATTGAACCTAAGTTCTTAACCATATGCTTTATGCTAAAATGTTAATTGGAAATATTTATGCTACTGAATTGTGGATATCAATTTGTCTTCCATACATACCAGTTATTTAACTTATTTCTTTTTTAAATTCTATTTTGTAACATAAAAAACAAACAAACAAACAAACAACCTGGTCTTTTTAAGCACTTTTTCAGATGATAAGGTTTTTATTACACATTTCTCCCCAGATTTCCAGAGCCAAGGGAGAATTAGGGACAGAGGTGACTCAGTGAGACCTCAGAAGACATTATAGGAAGGATCACTTTTTCCTTCAATCCCAGGGTGGAGTGATTGTACTTCTATCCAACATAGCCTCCTACGGCCTACGGCCTTGGGCAACAGTGCTGGTTGCTTTTCTCCTATCCCTTACTCACTCAAATACAGCTGTATTTGAAGTTTCATAAAGCACTTGCGACTATTTGAAACAGCATGAAAGAAAAATACATCAGAACTTCACTGAAATTGGGATGACAATTACACTGTAAATAGCTGGAGAGAGGCAGTATGGTGCTGAAATGGTAATATCAGATTTGTTCTGATACTTTACTTAAAAGAAATTGGTTTGATTTGTTTTGTTTTTTACAGATAGACCTGTCTCTTCTCATGCAGTTATTTAAATAATTTCTCTCTAAGCCATTGTGCAAAGACCATTTTGTTAGTTTGTTGTTCAGAATTCATCCAGCTTACCACATAAATAAAATGTATTTCAAACAGAAAAACGATAGACTTTTTTCCCTCAAAAGGTTAAATTTAAAGGACATTGTTTTACCACTCTAAAACTTACATTATACTTAAAATGCCTGTAACAGCCTTTGTACTAGCAGGGCATTGCAAAGAGATTATAGTGAGAAAAAAACTCAAGAGTTCAGTTTCACCTGGATCTGTGGGTGGTGGTTCAAGCTCAGCATAGTTTTCTGCTTTCCCATATTTGATATAGTGATTTGGAACTGTGCAATGTGGATGCTATTAAAGCAGAGTTCTCCTTGCAGTTACATAAAATTACAGTGAGGGCACAAAACATTGAAGGATTATTCCTTCTCTGTCTAATGCATAGAACATTTGTTAGATTAATCTAAGTCTTTGGTGTACTTCTTTCTTCTTACTCTCTGAAAACCTTGCCAAAATCTCTCATTGCATAATTTAAACTCTCTAAGCCAAATTAAAACACCATCCATTACAAACTCTGAAAACTTTCTAGCTCTCTTATATCTACCCAATTAATCTCAGAAATATCTTGGGAGTAGAACTTCCACTGAAGTGTATTCACTGAAATGAATTACACCCAAATAGTAACTTTTAACCTGGATTTACCCAGCACTCCTTTCCAAACTGCATCTGACATTTTCCTTTGGTAAACTCAGCTGAGACTTCATGAGCTTCAGTCAGACAATATGCATATATCATACATGCATATCAGTTAGTCAGTGAGGCACGCAGTGGTGGCAGTGGCTAGTTCCCACAGCTGAGCACTAGATCAGGGCAGAGGGTGGGTTTCCTGGAGAGAGGGAAACCCGAGGAAGAGTCTGCTGTGGAACTCATGCTGGGAAGAGGCAGATCTCGCAGGAGAGGTTGACAAGGCTTGGGCATTGCCAGCAGCAACCGCGGGAGATTTAAACAGCCCCTGTGGAGTGCAGGCAACCAGGGCGAGCAAACAGGGGCATGACAACACAGTAGTTCATTTGGAAGGGCATGCAGGCAGGGTGGGGAAGTTCTGCCAGCTCAAGAGAATAGCTTAGTTGGTGGTTATCACCCTTACAGAGAGAGCATGACCATGGTATCCACTCGAGGCAAAGGTAAGTCCCCTGCACTCACCAGGAAGGAGGCAGCAAACCCAGACAGAGCTGTCAGAGCTCCCAGACCTCAGGCTGCAGGGAGTGCCAGAGCCTCTCACTGGTGTGGGATGGCAGTAGAGATAACAGCTGCGTGAGGTGTGTGCAGGTGGATGACCTGCTCAGCCTGGTGCTAGAGTTGAGAGAGGAGGTAGAAAGGTTGAGAATCATCAGGGAGTCGGAGAAGGAAATAGACTGCTGGGATCAAGCTCTGGCCTCTCTGAGACAGGAAAGGCCATCAGTAAGAAACCAAGATTCAGGGAGTCCTGTATCCTCCCCCCACATGACCAAAGACAGTAGATCAAGGGAAAGGTGTGAGTGGAAACAAGTCCACACCCCAGGTGGCAGGTGAAACCCCCCTTGGCCCGCCTCACTCTCCCAAGTACCTCTATACAGCAGATATGAGGCTCTGGATGTGGAAAGCCAGACAATGGCTGAGGAAAACGAAGGTCCATCTACATCACAGGTGTTGACAGGATCAGAAAGCCCTACCCCTGTATTATGACCACCTCCACAAGGAAGAAGAGTTATAGTTGTAGGTGACTCCTTTCTGGGGGATATAGAGGGTCCAATATGCTGGACAGACCCTCCCCTTAGGGAGATTTGCTGCCTTCCTGGGGCCTGGGTTAAGGACATCACCAGGAAACTTCCTAGCCTAGTATGACCCTCAGACTACTACCCGGTACTATTCTTCCACATGGGTGGTGATGAAGTTGTGACCTGTAGTCCAAGTGCGATCAAAAGAGACTCCAGGGCCTTGGGACAGTTGGTGAAGGAATTGGGAGCACAGGTTATTTCTCTTTCATTCCAATTTTGGGCAATGCCATTAAAAGAAACAGATGGACACACTCTATTAATACATGGATCCATGGCTGGTGTCACCACCACAATTTTGGCTTTTTTGATAAGGGGATGGCCTACACTGCACCAGGTTTGCTGGCATCTGATGGAGTTCACCTTTCTCATGAGAGAGGGGGTTCTTCACACATGAGCTAGCAGGGCTCATTGACAGAGCTTCAAACTAAGCATGATGGGGGAGGAGGATGATATCAGGCTCACTCGTGACATGCTGTGGGATGAGACACCAAGCACAGAGGTGAGAGGTGAAGTGGGTTTCAAACTGAAGAGCTCAGGGGGTGGGGTCCAAAGTGGCAATGCTCATGCCATCACGTCCAACTGGGAAATAAGCCAGGCCAACCAGACCAGCAATAAATATTCCTTAGCTGCCTCCCAAGATGAGTGCCAGAAGGCCAGCCACCTCAAAGGTACCTATGGCTGTGGTGGATCCTTCTGCACCCCTCATGAGAAACCCACAAGCTCACTTGCTTCTCTGAAGCATCTATACACTAAAGCATGTAGCATGGGGAATAAACAGGAAGAATTAGAGATCTACGTGCAGTCACAGGGCCATGATCTCATTGCTATTGTGGAGACATGGTGGGACAGCTCACATGACTGGAACATTGCTGTGGAAGGCTATGTATTCTTTAGGAAAGACAGGCCAGCAAGGCAAGGTGGAGGAGCTGCACTTTATGTGAGAGAACAACTTGAATGTATTGAACTCTGCCTAGGGGGGATGGAGAACAAGTTGAGTCCTTATGGGTAAAAATTAAGGGACAGGCTAACAAGGGGGACACTGTAGTGGGTGTTTACTACAGGCCACCTGATCAGAAAGAGGAAGCTGATGATGTTTTCTACAGACAGCTGGAAGTAACCTCACAATCACATGCCCTGGTGCTCATGGGAGACTTCAATCACCCTGACATCTGCTGGATGGGAAACACAGGAAAGTACGCACAGTCAAGAAGGTTCCTACAGATCATTGATGACAGCTTCTTGACACAGGTGGTGGAGGAGCCAATGAGGAGGGGTGTGCTGCTGGACCTTGTCCTAACAAATCAAGAAGAACTGGTTGGAGACAGCCTTGGCTGCACTGACTGTGATATGGTGGAGTTCAGGATCCTGTGTGGGGGAAGCAGGACCATAAGTAGGACTAAAACCATGGACTTCAGGAGGGCTAACTTAGGCCTCTTCAGGGTCCTGGTTGGAAGAATACCATGGGTTAAGGCTCTAGAAGGTAGGGGGATCCAAGAGAGATGTTTAATATTCAAACACCACTTCCTCCAAGCTCAAGACATTTGCATCTCTATGAGGAAGAAATCAAGCAAAGGGAGTAGGAGGCCAGCATGGATGAGTAAGGAGCTCCTGTCTAAACTCAGGTGGAAGAAGGATGTTTATGTAATATGGAAAAAGGAACAGACCACCTGGGAGAAATACAAGGAGGTTGTTAGAGTATGCAGGGATGCAGTGAGGAAGGCTAGGCTCCACTTGGAATTAAATCCAGCCAGGATGTCAAAGAAAAAAAGAAGGGCTTCTTCAAGTATATCAGCAAAAAAAGGAAGGTTAGGGAAAACATAGGTTCACTGCTGAATGAGGTGGGTGCCTTAGTGAAGGATAATACAGAGAAGGCAGAGTTACTGAATGCCTCCTTTGCTTCCATCTTTACGACTAAGACTGGCCCTCAGGAATCCCAGACACTGGAGGCAGGAGAGAAAGTCTGGAGAAAGAAACACTTTCACTTGGTTGAAGAGGATCAGGTTAGAGATCATTTAGGCAAACTGGACATCTACAAATCCACGGCCCCTAGTGGGATGCACCCATGAGTGCTAAGAGAGCTGGCAGATATTATTGCTAAGCTGCTCTCCATCATCTTTGAAAGGTCAAGGAGAACAGGAGAGGTGCCTGAGGACTGGAAGAAAGTCAACATCACATCCAGTCTTCAATAACGGCAAGAAGGATGACCCAGGAAACTACAGGCCAGTCAGCCTCACCTCCATCACTGGAAGGTGATGGAACAATGCATTCCAGACGTCACCTCCAAGCATGTGGAGGAAAAGAAGGTTATCGGGATTAGTCAGCACGGATTCACGAATGGGAAATCTAATAGACTTCTACGATGGTATGACTGGCTGGGTAGATAAGGAAAGAGCAGGGGATGTTTTTTACCTTGACTTCAGCAAGGCTTTTGACACTGTCTCTCACAACATCCTCCTGGGAAAGTTCAGGAAGTGCAGGTTGGATGAATGCACAGTGAGATGGATTGAGAATTGGCTGGATGGCAGAGCTCAGCGGGTTGTGATCAATGATGTAGAGTCTGGCTGGAGGCCTGTAGTTAGTGGTGTTCCCCAGGGGTCAGTACTGGGTCCAGTCTTGTTTGACCTGTTTATCAGTGACCTGGATGAAGAGACTGAGTGGACCCTCAGCAAGTTTGTCAATGATACCAAACTGGGAGGAAGGGCTGACACACCAGAAGGCTGTGCTGCCATTCAGTAAGTCCTGGAAAGGCTAGAGGACTAGGCAGAGAAGAACCTGATCAGGGCAAGTGCAGGGCCCTGCGCTTGGGGAATAATAACCCCAGGCACCAGTACAGGTGAGGCGTGGACCTGCTGGAAAGCAGCATTGAGGAGTTCTGGTTGACAACAGGTTGACCATGACTCAGCAACGTGCCCTCGTGCCCAAGAAGGCAAATGGTATCCTGGGGTGCATTAGGAAAAGTGTGACGTGCAGGTGGGGGAGGTTACCCTCCCCCTCTACTCTGCCCTGGTGAGGCCACATCTGGAGTACTGCGTCCAGTTCTGGGCTCCCCAGTTCAAGAAGGGCAGAGAATTACTGGAGGGAGTCCAGTGGGGGCTATGAAGATGATGAGGGGCCTAGAGCACCTTTCTTATGAGGAGAGACTGCGAGAGCTGGGTCTGTTCAGCCTGGAGAAGAGAGGGCTGAGAGGGGATCCTATCAGTGCTTATAAATATCTCATGGGTGAGTGTCAAGAGGATGGGACCAGACTCTTTTCAGTGGTGCCCAACAAGAGGATGAGGGGCAACAGGCACAGACAAGCACGGGAGGTTCCATCTGAATATGAGGAGAAACTTCTTTACTTTGAGGGTGCCAGAGCCCTGGAACAGGCTGCCCAGAGAGGTTGTGGAATCTCCTTTTCTGGAGACATTCAAGACCTGCCTGGACACATTCCTGTGCAATTTCCTCTAGGTGAACCTGCTTTAGCAGGTGGGTTGGACTAGATGATCTCCAGAAGTCCTTTCCAACCCAAACCATTCTGTGATTCTGTGTTATTTTCAGGCTTTGCTAAAATGTTGTTCTTTGTCCTTACTCTTTCAGAGCAAGATATTATATCAACACATTCTCTTTACTTTTTCAGACATCCTTATTTTCCATAATGTCACAATCTTTATTATTATTTTTCCTTTATTATTTCATCTGAATAAATAAGTGTAATTTTATTGGTGGATGAATCACTAGCATGTAATGATTTGTCTATCCCGAAGTGCTATTTTTTGTCTGTAGTCTGTCGGCCTTGAATGGTAGTTAAGAATTGATTCTCCTTGACTTTTGCTGATAAAAATATCTTTTCAAACAACTATTCGTAGTATTCTCTGGTGTATATTAATTCCTCCGGTATTCTGTCATCCTCTGAGCTTTGTTCCACTCTCCTTACCTTTCTCTGTTCTCTCAATGTCCCCTTGTGCAGGGATGAATGCAATAGCTCCATGTAGCCTGCTTTCCTCACTTACCTTATTCCACATAGACACAACCCACTTATGTGATTATCCCTGAGAACCTGGGTAAATTTTTAACTCACAACTCAGTTGTGTCATTTACACATGCATAGACACGGACATCATAGAAAAACAAAAAGAAGGCTTTGTTTTTTTTTTATCAGCAATAGTATTTGTTGAATTACAAAGTTTGTGAATTTGTCTATATTCTGTGCTACTATCTCTTTTTCTTCCTCTTTGACTAAAGTTAATGACAAATGCCTGAAGGACATCTTGTTTGTGTTCTTGCTCAGTTGGAAATAGTATACGAATACCAAAATTCTACCTGAATATTTTTCTGGGAGGTTTCTTTTAAAATCCTATTGATTTACAGGATGTTATATTTCTCTGAATAAGCATATCTTTTAAGTAACACACAATGCTTACAGGATAAAGGATAGCACTGAAAAAATAATGCTCTTTTTTCTTTTTATTTTTATCATAGTCTGATGTTTTCACTTTTATTAAAGGGCTTACAGTCATGTGGTTACAGACAAATCCTTTTTCTCCCTCATTTCCAGAAATTTCTAAGCCTCCTGTACAGAAGAAAAAGAGTACATAAAAAATAATATGTGTGCTATGTTCCCTAAATACACACACACACAGCTCCTGCACATTCATTTATTTAAATGTCATTAGGTTAAAACTGATGACCTCATGTTGAATCTGTGATTTATAAGATGAAATTGGATTTTCTCAATGTTTGGAGTAGACCTCCAGATAAGCACTCACTGTGGTCTAATTCTCTTCAGCTTCTGAAAACATCCAGGTACATATGTCACATACTTAGAGGCTGAGCATAAATATTATCCTCAGTGTAAAAATTTATTTGTTTCAGAAAAGCAATTTTGTTCCCTCACTAATGAAACAATATAATATTTACTTTTTTCCTCCCAAATCAACATTATAATAAATTTTTGAACTTCTGAGGTATTCTCTAAAGTTGTTCAAATCAATCATTTCAACTGGACATGGAAAGATCCAAGTTGAGGAAAGTACATGTAGTTAAGCATGGGATATGAGATGTTTTGTTTTGTATTGTCAATATTGTGAGCCAGAGGCTAAAAAATGATTGTTTGTCAAGGTACCAGAGAACAAACAAAACACCTCAAATACATCTAATTTGTATTTCAACTGCCACAAAAACTTTTTATAAACTTTAGGTCTGTAGACTTATTGAAAAAATAGGTGTTTTAGTGCAGCACATTTCCCATCCACAATCATGATGTGTAATTAAGAGCCAAATCCTCATGTTTTTACTGAAGACACACTCAGGCAAATAGTGCTCATAAACAACAGATAGATTTCATTATCGTTAGCTTTTAAGCAAGACTGAGCCACTTCACTGCTCTTCCTGTGCCATTGAGATCAAAGAATAGACTTCATTCTATAAAGGCTTTCCAAGCAATGATTAACATTTACTGTGCTTACCAGACTCAATTCAGGTTGATTTAAGAAAGAAAGAAAAAAAAAATAAAAAAAAACCAAGCCAAAACAAAACAAAAAAAAAACCAAACCAACAAAACAAAACAAACCTCAACAAACCTCCAAACCTCTGAAGCCAAGTTCATCTGACAAAAATGGTAAAGATGCCCTAAAAAAGTAGAAGAACTTAAATATATCTAAGCCAAATAACCTTAAGTACATCCTTATCCAGAATGTACAGAGTTTAACGGATTTCTTTGGAAAACAATGCAACTTGCACTAGTCCCATAGAGCTCTTTGCACTAGGAAATAATGACAGAGCATTTCTGGAGACAAAAATGGAATTGCAGGAGATGGAATAGGAAGGACTTAATTCAGTGAGAGGTACTAAAGGAGGTCCTAGAGGGGTAAAGAAAAAGAAGAAAAAAGAAAAAGAAATCAGAGAAGGACAAGGGCCTTCCAAATTTTTCAGACATTATAAAAGGATATGTCCATACAATTATTTATAAGAAAGCTCACAGATGAAGCTAGAAAGCAAATCATGCTATGCCTGGCAAAAGAGGGAAAAAACAACCCCTGTGAGTCTTATCCAGGAAATATAATCTATTGACACCAAATCTGGCAACTCATCTATCCATGCTGTATGTGTGTGGAAATACTGCCACCGAAGATACCAGTCCCGGATGTAACCAATCTATGGTGCATCAGTAAAAAAAAAAAAAAAATAAATAAAAGGAAAACAAAAAAAACCCTCATATAGACAAAATCCCAAATTATCCAAAGGTAAGAACTTGTTTGTTTGTTTGTTTCCAGGCTACCACAAATGTTCTGAAACACAAGATAAATACAATACAAAGAATGATCCAACCTCCTTTCAAACCTTCTTTGAGACACCAAATCCTTTTGCAGCAATGCAAAAGACATATTTGACATACATGGGGATCTATTGAACAAAGCATGTCCTCATCAAAGCCTAGAACAAAGTATCCTTCAGAAGAATACATTTGTTGGAAAGTAAAACTCTTGTGGACTTGACAGCAGCAAAGCTGAGAGACATTAGGCAGAAGCAGAAAAAAATCTGTTTTCCCAATGAAAAAAAAAAATTCTGGGGAAAAGGAGAAATGAGATCTCTCTAGGAAGAAATAGAGCAAGACAGGAAGATACAGAGGCACACACTGATCTAAATGACTAAAAGACTGGTGTTTGGTTTCTCCTTACAGAAGATGTAGTTCAGATGGGAAGCCCAGCCCGCGGGGAGGAAGGGGACATAAAGTGCACAAGCTACCTCTCCCATGAGACTCTAAGGGAGCTCAACCAGCACAAATGAATGTCAAGCTGGCACAAAACATTTGATTTCAGTTTTCTCAATGGCAGAACCAAGCAATTTTGGCAAAATCAGTATTTTCAGGTGAAAAATTGGAGTAAAGCAGAGGAGAAGAGGACACAGAAGTCAGTGGGAAAGGGTTGTTTTTTTCCCTGGACTTTATTTATTTACGCTGGCAGGTGTGTTATTTCTCTAATTTAATCAAAGAGCTATATAAAACTCTGCTGTTGGAGAAAAGGCAGACTGCTGATTAGTAGGGAAACTGAGGTGTCGTGACTCCTTGGAAACAGCAGGACAGAAGCGATGGTGCTTGAACACCTGCTCATGTGAATAGCTCATGTGAAACTCAAGTGTGCTTTTGGGGACATGTCACTCCCTACAGACCATATAAACAAATCTACACCATGTTTGTCTTTCTGTGTCCTATATATCTGTCCATGCAAGTTGTAGGATCATGCCTTTGAATGCATTCACATACTTTCATGAGCCTCTTCTGGGCATACAATGACACTCACTGTCATGCTGTAAAAGTACCAGTCTGGTGACTGCAGTACAGCCTTCACATTATTTTGGACACTTGGAACTGAAAAAAAACCCCCCAAAAAACAAAACACCTCAACCCCTGAATTGATAATCATGTCCTACAGTTATCTTATACCATTTGGGACCTATATGAGATGTCAGATCCTCTCCTCAAATTCTATAAGCAGTGTAGACAAGAATCCAGTAAGCAGTGAGGGAAGGGAAGGGAAGGGAAGGGAAGGGAAGGGAAGGGAAGGGAAGGGAAGGGAAAGGAAGGGAAGGGAAGGGAAGGGAAAGTAAATCCATTAATGACAGAAATATTATAGCGTTAGGTTTGTCAATATGGTTTGGAGCGACACCATCATCAAAAGTATTTTGCTTGTCTGCTGATTTTTTGAAAGTAGAACAGTATTCAAAGCCTTAGGCAAGTAATCTAACTTTGAAGACAGAAGTCCTTCCATAAAAGGTAGTTCTATCTTTTCAAGACAAATACATTAATATCAGTAGTTAGAGAATCTTGGGAGATTTAGATGATTAGTCATACTTTCTCTGGTCTACAAAATCTTGCAAGAATTCAAATCTGGTGACAATTCATAACATTAATTACTTTTACCTTGGATACTAAAATTACCTTGTGGACTGCAATAAAAAGGATATCAGCTGACTGCAGACCTTAAGGAGGTGTATACAGGAAAGTGCCATGAGGTGTTATCTTCACTCTTACTGACAGAATGGAGTGGAATGGAGTGGAATGGTGTGGAAAAGAATAGAATAGAATAGAATAGAATAGAATAGAATAGAATAGAATAGAATAGAATAGAATAGAATAGAATAGAATAGAATAGAATGGAATGGAATGGAACGGAATGGAATGGAATAGAGTAGAATAGAATAGAATAGAATAGAATAGAATAGAATAGAATAGAATAGAATAGAATAGAATAGAATAGAATAGAATAGAAAAGAAAGAATATTCAGTTGAAAGAGACCTACAACAATCATCTAATCCAATTGCCTGACCACTTCAGGGCTGACCAAAAGGACCTTCACATCCTTCTCAAATTGTAAGGCCCAGAACAGCACACAGTACGCAAGGTGAGGCCATACCAATGCTGAATACAGTGGGATAATCACCTCTTTTGACCTGTTTTGGTCATACTGTGTTTAGTGCACTCCAGGGTGCAGTTTGCTCTCTTGGTTGCCAGGGCACACGTTGCTGACTCATATGGACTCTGCTTGAGGAAAAGGAACTACAGCTGGATCTATAGTCAAGATTCAGAACCAGCCTCAGCTTTATTTAGAAATGACTGATAATCTTGAGAAATACATTGGGTACACCTGTTCTATGGCAACTTTACATGAGCTGTTATTCAGCACAGCTACTGAATTCTGGTGTGCTTCATGTTCTGTATGGTTCACAATGGGACAGTAGAGTTTTAGCAGAAGGATTTGGTCACCTTTTGGAGTTATCAAGACTCATTGTCAGACGAGTTGTATCAACTGACTGTGTGTATCCTTAAAGTCTGTTCCAGGTACAAAATAAAACACACGAAGATTATTTAATTAATACTTGTACCTGTCCTGACAGTCTCAGATCAGATCTCTAGTGAAGAAAGTCTTTGATCTGGCTTCAGAAAGCCAGGATTATTCTAAGGCAACATTTCCCTTTAAATGACAACATATACTACTACTTTTTGTGTGTATTTCTAAAACTCTTAAGGTGGTTTTGAGCAGCACAAACATCAGTACATAGGTGCACTTGAGGTGGCCTAAGCTGTCCCTCCTATCCTTCATCTGCCTTTCCAGTAAGGTACAGTTTTCTTTTTTATCTTACAACCTTGTATGGTTATTTTGTATGGTCTATGGCATTTAAAACACTAATAGATTCCTGTCTTTAAGTATCTGCATTGAGCCTTTAAAGGCTGAAACTAGCAAAAATGTGAAAAAGCCTATGATCAAAGTTAATGTTTTCTTCTTTCATTTGAGTTTATTCCCTCCCATGCTGCATCAATGAAGTGGGGGAATGCCTGACACCCACAGAACAGAGATGCTACTGAGGGACATGAAAAGATATTTAGTGTGATGTCTGTAAACTGTGTCTGTAGGAATTTACAAGTCAGCAACCTAATGTTGCTTGAGTCTCTGTTACTGGGGGTCTCAGGGGCTTGGGATTATTCTTCTTTTCACACTGAAAAATGCATGTTACCTCTTTTAGGAAAGGTAATATGTATTTTATCAGTATGAAAACACAGTGAAAAATAACTTTAGTGTTCCTCTAACAATATCTATAAAACTGCCAGCCTAATTCTGCAATGTTTTGCTGTATGTCTAGTGATGCATATATGTGCAAAGTAGTATAAATATCAACCAGCTCAGAATGGCAGTATTTTACAGCCATGAAGCAATGACTTTGCATCATTGTAAATGACAATCAAGGCAAAAACCAGCAGAGAATCTAGCTCTATAAATAATCAGAGAGGCTTCAAATTCGACCTGTTCTTGAATAAAATAACTGCACTGCAGAGCAAGTCTGCTCAATAATACAGAACAACTTTAAACAAGCATTTTTCCCTTCCTTAAAAGCAGGTGATCTGAAGACTCCACTATTGTAAACTAAATACTGGCCTTAAGACAGAATGTGAGTTTTCTTTAATTACGTGTTTTAAAAAATTATATATATGAGCTAAATAAAATAAATAAGAAGTAGATTTAAGGCTTGGGTTTGTGCTGTAATTCTTTTTTTCCTGGTTTCTAAAAATATCTGAGATAATAAATTTGAAATTAAAAGGTAAAATTTTATTTCTACTTACTTCTGGAAATGTGTATCTAATATACTAATGTACGTTATAATTATAAGCGTGCATATTTCCTTCTTTATTTCTATACATTTCACTCTTATTTTGCCTGTTATCACCATTTTATTCTATTGGACTTTTAAAAAAAATATCAAAACCAAATATGATTTTGCTCACTTGATAATCTGTGGGGTGGAATGGTTTGACGATTTCTAAAGTATTTTTCCAAAATGGTTTTGGAAGGAGATTTGTGAGCCAAGCAGTCTGTTTCATTTCAGTAAAGCAGTATTTTTCGAATCAGAAGAGTTAAACTAAAAAATTCTTAGCTGGTTTTATTAATTAGATTAACCTCCTTGCCCACAATCTATTCACCACTGCTATCCTGTTTGGAAAAAGAAAATGTAACATTTAAGCAGGGGGAAGAGAAAGTTTCTCTCCTTTGCTTAAAGATACCTTTCAAACTCTTGTTGATCCTTGTTTGCAGCAGGAGAGTGAAAAAGAAGAGATTTCCACAGATGTAATGAACAAGGACATACTGAGAGAGAATGGATACATACACTGGGCCACACTAAAAACAATTTCCACCTGCTGGATCTGTGTGCACTGGGACATTTTCACTACTGAGGACAATAACTTCTAAAGTTGCTCCAACTGGGTCACTTGCCTAGGCCAACAGGAACATGGCACAACATGAAACATATAGGGAAAAGGCGAAAAAATACCCCAAACTTATTCGAGTGTTAGGTCTAGCAGACAGAACATTGAAGATCACTAGGTAAATGCCAAAACCTCATCTTCAAGCATCAAATAAGGTGCCATGTAACCAAAAGAAAGAGTACACCACTGAAAGGACCTGGTGAATGTGTGATAGAAAGTTGTTAAATGGGCTAATTGTGTTCAAACTAAACACCTTTCATCTTCTTCCATGTATTTGATTCCAGGTATCCATTCAATATGTTTCACTTTATTTCTTTGGCTAATACAATTGATTTAAATTTTAGATTTGCTTGGAAAAAAAATAATCTATTTCACAAAACCTCACAGCTCACATATAATATTTTACATTATATTCACCTAGCCTTAGGTGAGATGAATCTGACAATTCCTGTCTTCCCTTTGGGAGCTAATCAACTTTTTGTAATTAAATAATTATTAGACTAGAAGAGACTTACAGGTAGCTGAGAAATTTGGGATAGAATCATTTATGTTCATATTGCTGCTCTGAATTATATCCAATATTCAGTCTGAACAAAGAGTTATAAACTGTTGTAAAATAGGGAACCTCTCATACCCAAGATATTCTAACATAGACTCAAAAAAACTTTGCTGAATATCTTCTTTTTTCTTATCCTTGAGAATGTTTGGCAATGTGTTGGTTCCAACAAGTACTTTGATTTCTTGAATATATTTCAGCTTATACAAATACAATTGCATAAAGATACTATTCATTCTAGAGACATTTCTCAAATCTCAGTTCTGAAATT
This sequence comes from Caloenas nicobarica, assembly GCF_036013445.1. Taxonomy (NCBI): domain Eukaryota; kingdom Metazoa; phylum Chordata; class Aves; order Columbiformes; family Columbidae; genus Caloenas; species Caloenas nicobarica. Next base: position 181,164,756 of record NC_088245.1, read on the forward strand.
TCTTTTGTATTCTGTGATATTTTTGGGGAAAATATCAAGTACTTCTTTGAAGATTTTAGCACAGCAAAAATCAATATTTATGTGTAACACTAAAATGAGCAAAAAAATAATGACAAAATCTGTAGACTAAAGGATGATGATGTCTATTTTAAGTAGATATTTTTTCCAGGAAGAGATGGAGATGTTTCTCAGTGATCACATCTTGAATTACAATGAGGAGTTAGAAATAATGACAAGATAATTTAATGCAGAAGGAAACAAGTGAAGGTTTAGTTGTACTTTTAAGATGCACACTGAATTAACAAAAACTTTCAAAGGTACAGATTTATTACCAATCATCCACGGAAGGGGAGGAATATAATGCTTTTTAATGTTGTGGTAGAGATTTGAACAGATAGAACAGAGACACGCACATAAATTGTGTCCTGTTTCTGATTTATATAGAGGAAGGATATCAGTATCATTGGAAGTTACAGAGAAAGAAAGTGATAGTCATATGTTCTGTATTTACTTTGCAGAAAGGTTTTATTGTATCTCAGTTGCCTTCATTGGTTAACACTCAATAAGCCAAGTGGTATAAGACATTCGGCACTGAACAGAAGGAATAGATGTGGTGACTTTTCCTTTAGTTCAGTTTCCTAAAGCAATAAGATAGTAATTTTATATGTCTGCCTTTCTATCTGCCAATTTTGTCCCAAGTAGTTTTGAAAAAATGTACAACAAAGACCTGGTTTTATTCAGCTGAAGTAGGACATTTTATATATGAAGCCAAACCTAACAATAAGTGATGCACCACCTAATTTTAGGTGCAAAGTAAGACAGATGTAGTTAATCACATTTTGGGAGCGTTTTTTCTCTTCAGCAATTAGAAAGGAAGACTAGATCTTATGTCTGACAGCTGTCTTGTAGAAGGCTAAAGTTAGGTAAGAAGTCTCTCATCCTAAATATGGAGGAGATGAAAATATGTAAGACTCCGTCTCCAACTCATCATAAAGCCATCCTAACTATAGAGCACTAATGCAGTGAAAGTTGAGCACTCTGAACTCTGAATCAGTGTATTCATTTATTAAGGCAATTGACATTTTGAGGTGAGGGTACATGCCAAACTCTTCTTAGTGATGACAGATGGTATAACAAAGTGTAATGACAACAAGCTGTGGCTTAGGAGGTTCAGATCAGACACTAGAAAAAAAAAATCACTAGAAAAAAATAGCATGGCACTGGATTGGGCTGTCCAGAGGGCCTGTGGAACCTCCCACCTTAGAAGGTTTAAAGACTTGGTCAGAGAAAGCCACAGCTCTCTTGATCTAGTCTTGCTTTGTGTGAGAGACTGGACATGACAACTCTAGAGGTCACTTCCAAGTAACATTTCTAGGGCTTTGTGATCATTATTGAGTTTGGCCTATGTATTGTGTCTGGCTGGAGTGGAGCTACCTTTCCTCATAGCAACCTATACAGTGTTGTGCTTTGTAGCTAGAAAGGTGTCGATAACATACCAATGTGTTGGCTATTGCTGAGCAGTGTTTGCACAGCATCAAGGCTCTCTTTCTAACTGCTGCATCAAAAGCCAGTAAGCTGAAGGTGGGCAAGAGGTTGGGAGGGGACATAGCTGGGACATTTGACAAATCTGACCAAAGAGGTATTCCATACCATATCACATCATGCTCAGCAATAAAAGCTAGGAGAAAGGACTGGGCCGGGATATTCATTATTAAGGTGTCTGTCTTCCAAAGCGACCCCTACATGTACTGAGGCCCTGCTTCCCAGAAATTTGCTGGACATTGCCTGCTAATGGGATGTAGAGAATAAATCTCCTGGGGCTTTTTTGCTTTGCTTCCTCATGTGGTCTTTGCTTTATTTCATTAAACTGCCTTTATCTTGACTCACAAGTTTTTAATGTTATTTTCTCCTCCTGTCCTGCTGAGTGAGAGAATGGCTTAGTGGACATGTGACAGATAGCCAAGATCAAGCCAACACAGCCTAATATTCTATAGATAGGTCTTAAAAATTAACACATGTAAATACCTTCCTTTTTTGTTTCACAGGAGTTGTTTTTATATTTGATGCAAATAACAGAACACAAATCACAAGGTATAAGAAACAAAGAAAAAGGTGCCTTGGCTGTGTTTTTAGGATGTTTTTCTGGAGTTTTTGCATTATGAGGAGAGAGGGGATGCATGAGGTGAGTCAGAGGAGAGTTCAGTGCCTGGTTTACCAACATTTCTTAGTAGTGGTAGTGCGACTGCAGGCATTTCCTTCCCCAGTATGGGCCCTGAAAACCTTCTCAACAGGTCTGCTTTGCTGGCTGGAAGAAGAGATAGGGATAGCCCTAAGTCTCATCTGCACTGCAACCTTATGCTGGGGTTTACTTTAGCCCAGTACATAAGGCTACTCCTATTTCTGTCTATTTTTTTTAACTATCTAGAAAAATATTATTTAAGGTCTTTACTCATCTTTTAAAGTTGTTTGCTATTGGATAGGAGACCTAAAGCTATTAGGAATAACCTGACAGTCATACACACATTTTAGAGGCAAAGAACAATGTTAAAAACAAACAAACAAACCAAACAAAAAACACAAACAAACGAACAAAAACAAATGGGAAAAACCTAAAACAAAACAAAGCCAAAAACAAACAAAAAACCACAACAAAAATACCCAACACAACTAGGCTAGAGGAAAAGGCATAATAACTTTCCTTCCTGACCAACAGTATAGGCCATTTTCAATACAGAATTAATTATTTTTGGCCATGTCTTCATTCCTCTCACACCAGCTTTCCACACCTGTTCACAGCTCCAGCCATAGGACTACAGCTCTACAAATGTCACACTCACCCACACAACTAGCTGACATTACTGTACAGTTCTTGTTCTTGCCGTAAGGCTCTGCATCTCTTCCGTCTCCCAACACATGGTTCTTCCTACCATCTGTATTTGCCCTATTTCTTTCTTTAAAATATACTTTATTCTCTTTTTAGCGCATTTCCTTTCTATACTGTTTTGTATTTTCCTTTCTGCATCATTACTAGACCGGACTCCTGCACTGTGCACTGATCCTTGCTTCTCTATTTTTCTCCCTATTTATTCCTCATCTACTTTTACTCCCCAGCAATGCTGATAGGGGGTATTTTCCTCTCGTAGCCTTGCAGGAGACTTGCTGCACCTCCCGTTCCTCCCTTCCCTCTGCTAATGACCAGGAAGTGAGACGAACAAGATTGACAGTCTCTGAAGCACGAAAAGTGCCATCTGTGCTTTGTAGATTGAAAATCTTATTAGTTTTGCTTCCAGCCAAGTTGTACATATGGAGCAGAGCAACCAGGGTAAGGAAAAGGGCAGCTAGGGCCGGGGGAGAGGACCAGGAGGGAACAAGAGTCACCACTAGGTAAAAATGTAAATAAGGAAGAAATATAAGGAGATAAAGGTAGGTGGTAGAGAGGGAGATTACAGTATCCCATTTTGTCCTTTCACATAGCTGCCAGTTTTTCACAACCCGTCTCCTAAAGGTAGTGTCATCTAGATATACAAAGAGAATTAGGCTTTGAAGTCTCACCACTGACTGATAGTACCTAGCTGACCAAACAATCCACAAAATGTACTGCTGAGCTGTTTGGGTAGTTCAGCCGCAAGAGGCACTTCAAGTTTTTCTCTTATATTTTCCATTCTGGAGGACATTAATATCTCGCTACCAACCTGCTCCCCAGGGCTGTTATCTGGTACTATGTAGTGCCTTTCTGCCTGGGATGTCCCCTCTTTGGGTATGCCTGAGTTGATGTCCAAGCAGGACAAGGCTCCTTTTGTAGACACATTTTGCACAGAAGCCTAGTGCTGAAAGAGCTTGGGTAGGGATGTAAAACACGTTCTTCAGCCTCTTGGGGGTAAACTTAGGTATCTCAGGAGACTGTAGTAAATACCAGCCCTTTTTTTCTGTGTCTTTGCCTTTTTTCTTCATCAGTAGGTCTTTGGTTTAGCTTTCTGACTGTTCTCACATGAGTGTCTACCTTTCTGCACGAGATGTATTCACGTTTGCCTTCAGGTTTTGCAATGCCAGCGACCAAATATCTCCGGCACTCCAGGCCTACTACCTTTAACAGGTGTAAACAAGAATGTACAGATTCCTGTTCAGGTAATCTCCCTCTGCATGAGGCACAGTGGCAGCAGCACATCACATTGCTTTCCCAGCAACCCTTTTCCCTGCCTGCCTGCTTGCCTTGAAGGCATCTCAGGAGCACGTCAGAGACAGGGCAGGAGTGGTCAGGACACAATGCACCCTGGCTGTGCTTACTCTGACAGATTCTTCAGCAGCCCATTGCCAGCTGGTGCAAGCTATATCAGCCCCACAGCCATCATAATTTTTGCAGAGGCTGGAAGCAGACTGAAGAATCAGGAAAGCCATAATCCAAATGCACTAGCTAAAAAAACACTCAGTATTAGAGATAGAACCAGGCTGTTCTATGCTAAAATTGAATTTCCCCCCAAAGTCCTATCTTTCTCTGCATATTTCTTATGGGCTTATAACTGTCATCACAATTACACTTCCACTGCTTTGCAATGCATGTGCCAATATTTCCTTTGCAAGCATACCTGATAATTCTGGTAGAGCCTCTTAGCCTCAAAGCTGGCTTTATATATTCATTCTCATTTATAATTTTCCCTTAATCCTTACATTTCTTTTCTGTATTCTTCTTAGAAGTAAAATAAAATTCTACAGATCTTTTTAAGCTTACATCTCTCTCCTTCCTTGTGTTTTAAACTTAATGGATGAAACAGATATTCTCACCAACAGAGAAATTCACATCTCCTATCTTGGAAGGATCAATTACAACTTCAGAGCTCTTTATCCAGTGCTTACACACCCTCCTCTTACCCCCAAAGCTTAACATGCAACTACTAGACAACATCAGCACAGATTAGCAGTGAAAATGGTGATGGTTGTTGAACATTATGTGGATCAGCACAAAGTTTCTAACATCCAGTGCCTCAATAATTTTGTTAAATTCACAGATTGAATACAGCACCGTCGACATGAGGTAGCATAAGGAGCATGAAAATAACATGCTCTGCTTCATGCCAGGCTGAAGAGGGTTATAAACCAAATATTGTTCTCAGTGTCATCAAGAAAGGTAAAGAAGGAAGCTGCTGAGGCAGGGAGCAGTCTTCTCTCAGACCCGACAATGTTACGTTCAATTTCTTTGAATGGACCGTTGCACATTTGATCATTTCTTCAATGCTGATCATATAAGTGTAATAATATCTACATTAATAACAAAAGAAAATCAAATCAGACAGCCTGTCTATATTTAATCTCTGCCTACCATTTAATCTCATGGACTCTTGGCTGTCTGTGCACTCAGTTTAAGTAAGATAGGCTATGTACAAGCTCATACTGATCTTGTTTGTAACGTCATTAGCAGAGCAGCTGCAAGGCCCAACAGACAGACAGGAGCACCAAAAGTCAGGTGTCACCAGTGTACTGCAGGAATGCCAAAAACAGCAAGCTCTTCAGTATGCTTTACATTTTCTAAAGAATATGAGTCAGGGAGCTTCTTGGAGAGCTTGGTATTTCCTGAGGGACCCAAGCATTGTTTGGTAGCACCTCTTGATGGAGCCCCCTGGGGAGAGGTTACATGACTTAAATCAGAAGATATCTGAAGGATAAGTTAGGGACCTATCATTCATCACCAACAGTGTGAGAGCTTTAGGTGCATCTATGGACTAGGATATATTTATAAAGAGGCTTGAAACCTTGTCTGAAATACTTAGGGACAAATGCAAATAGGTTCTTCTTTGTTCTGTCCTTACTGTGTGTTTGACCTGCACAATGCAGATGTGATTCAGAAGCTATGCTGTAAGTTTGCGCAACTTTATTGCAAGGTAGGGCACCATGTTGCCCAGAGATAATACAAGACACAGTACATATGACCACAGCTGGACATTTCCAGCCAGTTCAGCATGCTGGGCAAAATATGTGTATTTGCACTTATCTATACAGGCACACATTTAAGTGCCTAAATCTGACCAAATTACAATTTAGAAATGATTTAAGAGAGCCTGAATCAAGCCTAGAGGAATAATCATCTCTGCTGTGATTAATGAGAACCCAGTGTTTTAGAACCTGGCAGTATTCAATCACCAATCAAAACTGCATCAGGCATTCATTCCTATGAATACAAATATATGGGGGTTTGGCTTCACAGCTGGTGCAAATTGGCTTAGTACCATTGACTTCATGTAAATGGGCTTTAACTAGGCCAGCTGAGGAAGTGGCTTAGAAATCTTCAGCCCATCCAAAACACAGGCCTTGTTTCATCAGGAGAGGAAGCAAAAGACATCTCAGTTAAAAACAAATATAAATTAAAAAGTGGGTATGCTGTCATTTTTTTAAACCACTTGGGCTGTCATAATGAGCAGTGCTCTACGAAGCCCACCCTAGGAATACATGAAAATACACAAGTCACCAAAGGGTATTACTATTATTCTCTGCATGTTTCTTTGTGTAAGCACCAGCTGCAGAAACATGCAATATAAAAAGATGGTTTTGAGCACATGTTGTTCAAAGCTGTGCTCTTATTTGATGATTGTGGTTTTAGTGGTAAATCTCTGAAACAAAGTCTGCCTCACCACCAACTCAGCTCACTCACAGAGGGAAAATGTATGCCTAAGGCAGAGGCCCCAGCCAGATGTAAAGCAGAGCATCCTTCCTTCCAGGGAGCTCTGGGGGGTCGGTGTCTCTCCTCCCTGTCAGGCAATGCTTCCTTTGACTTCTCCACCTGCCAAGACAATACAGTCATTACTCCAAGATGCAGCAGGTGCTATATGGAAGGGAGATAAATTGTGACTTTTTCTCTGAGGGGATAAGAGAGAGTGCTCTTTGGAATAAAACTCTTCCTTTCCATAGAGCAGGGGGACTGCAGCTGTGCTGAAATGGGGACTGCAAGTTAAGTGGGTGGTGGAAGACATTTCCTTTTTCTTGTGCCCTTTTCACAAATATCCGCAAACACCTCAGAGCACATCATCCTTATTAAATAGTTATGACCAATGATAAAAACAACAGCAGCATCCATTTATTTCTCCTTTTCTTTTTTTTTAATAGTAAATACTGCTAAATTTAACCATGAGGCAGTGAAAGCCTATAATTCCTTCTCCCAGCTACTATTTGTCCTTCTTCCTGTCAGTCCTCCCCCCACTCCTCACTTCACTGTTTTTCAGGTAGCTTGGAAGCTTTGAAGTTTTGCCTCAGAAAGCTGATTATATAAACGTTAGTGTATCTTCAGCTTTAAAGCAGGTGGATCATCTCGGAGCATTTTACTAATTTTTCACAAGGTTTTATACTGCTTTTTTTTTTTTTTCCAGTGGGGATTTTTCTGAGATTATGAAAAGATGAATCCAGAAACAAGCAAAACTGTCAATAAAAGCATTTTTATGCAAGTGGTATACTGTGACAAGATGTCATATTCAGACCTAGATTGCGCCCATGCATTTGCTATAAATATCTATTTTACTAATGTTGTGAATAGTAAGTAACTGAAGGGTTTTTTCCCCTATTGTCCTTGGAAGAATAGCAATGTGAATAAATTTTCTGAAAAGATTTTATCCATAGTTCTAGAAAGAAATGATAATAACCCTGTGAATATCTTCCCTTGATAAAGGTTTAGGAAGTAAAGGAGGATTTTTTTTATTGGTGTGTTGGGGGAATTATTTGTTTGTTTTGATTTTTATGGAAATATCGTTTTTGTTGTACTCTCCCCATGGCATTATGATGTCTGTTTTTAGAGGTGGGGAGTGTGGTTCTGAATGCAATGTTATCCACAAAGTATAGAGAGGATTTTAATGAAAAATATGTTTTGAAAGAACTGTCATTACTTAGATCTTTTACAGTGTGTTCAAAAGCTTCTGCTAGCACTCATGCTTGCTGTCTCCTGGAAAGAATATAATGTATTGGAAACATACAATCTATCTGGATTTTAAATACTTTTATCAAAAACATTCCAGTTTATTAAAACAATGTTTATGGAGGAAATAATACCATGTAATCAATGGCAACAACATTTAAACAGACACATCAAAATACCCAAAACAATAAGGAAAACTAAAGCTATGATTGTTCTCCCAGTTTATTGCTTCCTAAAACTTAATGGCATATGTGCTCACATGTCCTAAACAAGAAAGTAGTCCCCTAAAATGCCAAAGCCAGGTCATCAAAGCTGTCCAGGTACCTGTATCCCACTGATGCCAGGAGGACCCATGTGCCAATTTCCACTTGAATCTGTGGGTCTGTCAGGTTCAAGCCTCAGCTCTGTATTACCTTTTACATTAACTGCCAATTAACATTTCTAGCAAATGCAAAGTGCATCCCAAGATGTTGTTAGTGTCATATACTACTCACAGCAACAAACAGTGAGTTCTAGGACAGAGAAAAAGTGAGAGATTGCCAGGTGGCTTACAAATAGAAAAGTTTGTAAAATCAATTGATATAGCTGCCATGTAGCATTAACAAACCAACTAACAAAATCTGGAGCTTCCAATTTTGTTCCAAGATTGTAATAAATTCTCTTTAAAAATAAATTATTTTACTTTTTATGTTTTATTTTCTTTCAGATAAGTAAAAATCATTGTAGTGACTATCATCAGTCTTTCATACACTATAGTAATCATACTTTTCTACATTTGTTGAGTCGTCTAGTGATGACATCAAACAGTGCACTGGAGGTGATTATAAAGTAGGATTTTTTTATGTTCAGTGAGAAGATAAAAATAATGTAGATAAAAGGAACATATACTTTATAAGACAGAACTCCAGTAATTTGAGGTGGAAATCCATAAAAACATTGCAAGTGTTGTTGAAATGATGAGTCACTTCAGCAGCATAAAAATAATCTATTTATCTACATTTTTACCAAAGGCTTTGAAGTTCTGTAGCTCAGAAAATAATATATATATTAAAGTGCTTTGAAAAAAGTCCAGTTTTACTTTGAGACATTAGCTCTCTCTTGCATGTATTTCCACTCCTTCCCCACATTTCTACTTAGTATTCTCTTTTATGGTGTCCTGGGTCATTGTGGGGAGCAACGAGAGGAAGTGGTCTGAGTCAGGTGACCACGAACTGACCAGTTGGAGTATTCCACCCCATTCACGACTTCCTGGATATAAAAGGTGGAGACCAGACAGACTCTCTCCCTCTTTTGCTGGGCCTTCTGCTGCTTCGCTTCACTTCGCTTCTTCTTTTCTGCTGTCCCTGCAATCTGAGGCATCGTGACAGACTGAATCTAGTTCTGTTTGGCTGGAGGATCCTGCCGGACTAGCTGCTGGGAATTGCAAGGCTGGTTCTATAATATTTGTTCTGCTTTATTTTTCTCTATGTTTATTTAGTAGCGTTAGTAAAAGGTTTTCAAATTTTCCAACTCTCTTCTCCCTGTCCTTCTTTTCCTTTTCTCTCAAAGTCGCCCGTCCTTAGTGAAAAGGGAGAGGAGTAGGGGGGGTAAAGGGGGAAGGGGAAACAGGGTTACGGAAAATATATCTACCGTGGTTTTTGATTGTCTCCCCGTGATCAAACCACGACATATGGCTAATTTTTGCTACTCCTAGCATATACATATTTCTGTACAGTATTTCTATGTTAAAGAAATACTGTAATCAGTGGTTCAGATCAGGTAGCTGTTAATTAACATTAAGATGAATGTTTTGGTCTTGCAAATGATAAATCAGCCCAGTGACTAACCAAGATTTAGCTCAAATCTACTAGAGATATCTCTTAGTAATACAGTTACAAATATTTTTTTCTTCTTTCTCATTTCTAGTAGTCTCACTCAAAGTGCATATGACCATATCTAGGTTTCCAGTTGTGTTTTTCAGTCATATATCTTCATGAGAACCATTATTGTCATTTTAGAAATGGAGATACTAAGGCACTTGGAAACAATTTGAAGTTCACCAGGTTAATTACTTGGAAAGCCATGAACAGGATGCAAGTCAACTTTGTCCAGGTTAGTACTTTCAGTCATTGGCAACAAATACTCAAATATAGAGCTAAAATGTGATTTATATAGGATGCTAAGTTCTTTGATTTCTTCACTCTACAGTGCTATTTTTAATCTGTTATTTTTGAAAGCTGACAAAGAAGAAATGGTTTTGCAATACTTGGCCTATATCATACATTCATAGCACTATCAGTATAGCACCTTGATTACCAGATAAATGCCGGCTGCTATCTCCTCTGAGCTCTTTTCACTTTCAGCAGTATAATTTTATGTTAAGGCTTAGTGACACCACAATTGAATTGCATAAATCTTTTCATTATGCCATTTAAACTTCAAAATTCTGTCGTAGGCTGTAGGGGGAAGAGCCATTATAAATGCTGAAATGCACACACCATAAAAAAAAAAAACCACACAGGAAAACAGACACACCCACACCCATCCAAGACCAGCTGTTTTCATTAAGCACTGGTTGTGTAAATATACACATTCATCATTTATTTTTTTTCTCATGCATAATTTGCCCTGCAATTTTCAATTTAATTAAATATGGATTTTCTTTTCTAGTTTGATCTTTCTCTAGATAGGAGTACTAACTAGAATTGTAATCTTTTGATTCTCTTCTTCATTTAGTCATTAAAAAAAAATAGCTTATTCTGAAGCCTAATTTAGACAATGTACAAATTTCATTCTCTTTCTGCATTCACAAAGAGGGATTGTGAGATGTTGAAGGATACTATTCTGATAAATCATAGAACAGTTTGTGTTGGAAGTGACCTTCAAAGGTCATCTAGTCCAATACCCCTGCAATAAGCAGAGACATCTTAGAATCATAGAATCATTTCAGTTGGAAGAGACCCTCGGGATCATCAAGTACAACCATAGCCTAACTCTAGTACTAAACCATGTCCCTAAGAACCTCATCTAAATGCCTTTTAAACACCTCTAGGGATGGTGACTCCACCACTTCCCTGGGCAGCCTGTTCCAATGCCTGACAACCCTTTCCAGGAAGAATTTTTTTTCCTAATATCCAATCTAAACCTCCCCTTGCGCAACTTGAGGCCATTTTCTCTTGTCTTATCACTTGCTACTTGGGAGAAAAGGTCAAGACCCTCCATGCTATAAGCTCCTTTCAGGTAGTTATAGACAGCAATAAGGTCTCCCCTCAGACGCCTTTTCTCAAGGCTAAACAGCCCCAGCTCCCTCAACCACTCCTCATAAGACTTGTGCTCCAGGTCCCTCACCAGCTTCATTGCCCTTCTCTGCAAACTCTCCAGCACCTCAATGTCTTTCTTGTAGTCACGGGCCCAAAACTTAATACAGGATTCAAGGTGCAGCCTCACCAGCACTGAGTACAGTGGCACAATCACTTCTCTAGTCCTGCTGGCCACACTATTCCTGATACAAGCCAGGATGCTGTTGCGCTTTGTGGCCACCTGGGCACACTGCTGGCTCACGTCCAGCCGGCTGTCAAACAACACGCCCAGATTTTTTTCGGCCAGCTAGCTTTCCAGCCACTCTTCCCCGAGCCTGTAGTGCTCCATGGGGTTGTTATGACCCAAGTGCAGGACCCGATACGTGGCCTTATTAAACCTCATGCATTTGGCCTTAGCCCAATGATCCAGTTGGTCCAGATCCCTCTGTATGGCCTTCCTACCCTCCAGCAGATCAACACTCCCACCCAATTTGGTTTCATCTGCAAACTTACTAAGGGTGCACTCAGTCCCTTCGTCCAGATCATTGATAAAGAGATTAAACAGAACTGTCTCCAATACTGAGCCCTGGGGATCTCCACTCCTGACTGGCCACCAACTGTATTTGGCTCCATTTACCACAACTCTTTGGGCCTGGCCCTCCAGCTGGTTCTTTATCCATCGCAGAGCACACCCATCCAGGCCATGAGCTGCAGCTTCTCCAGGAGAAGGCTGTGTGTTATGGTGTCAAAGGCTTTACTGAAGTCTAAGTACATAACATCCACAGCCTTTCCCTCATCTACTAGGGGGGTCACTTTGTCACAGGAGATCGGTTTGGTCAAACAGGACCTGCCTTTCATAAACCCATGTTCACTGGGTCTGATCACATAGTTCCCTTGTATGCGTCATGTGATGTTACTCATGATGATCTGCTCCATGACCTTCCCCGGCACCGAGCTTAGACTGACAGGTCTGTAGTTCTCCAAATCCTCCTTCCAGCCCTTCTTGTAGATGGGTGTCTGTCACGGTCCATTCGGTGATGGACTCATGATGGTTCGTTTACTTTGATCTCAAAACGCAAAATTAAGGCAACCAAAATGCCAAGGGGTTATAATTCAATCAGACAGTGTTACTTTATTAATTTGCCCGTAAAGCGGCACGCGATAGAGAGAGATGGAAAGAAAAGGAAAGGTAAAAGGAAAAAGGGAGAAAGAGGCTTGGTTACCACTGAACAAGTCCCAAAGGCATCCCTCTGGTCTCAGGTTCCGTGAGAAGAGTCCTGCCAGTCCTCTGTCATGATCCCGGATCCTTTGGTGGGGAGATCTCAATGATGTCCAGTCGGGAATCATCTTTTATGCTTCTTCGCACCCCCCTCACTCCCATAGTCTGAGGCCAATCTCCGCCTATGTTGCTCAATCCGGGCTTAACTGCACAGGCCCAAAGAGTCCCCACTTCGTTTGCCAGAACCCGTCTGTACCTGCGTCGCCTCAGTTCAAGGGTCTCTTACTGGTCCGTTGAGTGACCTCAAGACTCTTGGTGAGCCTTTGCGCATGCTCTTCTTCGTTGGCCTTTGTTACAGGGAGGAGGTAAGGGGCAAGTCTGGCTCAAGCAACAGGTGAAAATCCATCTTCTGGACAGTAGTTATTGTCCCCAGGTCGGAGAGACCTGCACAACACAATTCTTTTCCTCAGGCCTCTCTCCAAGTCATTGTCCAATTCTTTTTATCAGGGCATCTGTTCTCCAAGTCCCTGATGCCGATGTTCAGGCAAAAACTGCTCTTCGGACTGACTCTTACAGCATCCTGTTAGCCAACTTCCAGTCAACTGGGACCTTCCCAGTTAGCCAAGATTACTGATAGATAATGGAAAGTGGCTTAATGATCACCTCTTCCAGCTCTCTTAGCACCCTTGGTTGTATCCCATCTGGCCCCATAGATTTGTGGATGTCCAAGTGGTGTAGCAGGTCGCTAACCATTTCCCCTTGAATTATTGGGGTATCATTCTGCTTCCCATCCCTGTCTTCTGGCTCAGGAGGCTGGATACCTGGAGCCCAACTGTTCTGACTATTAAAGACTGAGGCAAAGAAGGCATTTAATACCTCAACCTTTCCCTCAACTTCTTCAACTAGATCAGGTTGCTCAGAGCCCCATCCAGCCTGGCCTTGAATGTCTCCAGGGATGGAGCACCTGCCACCTGGGCAACCTGTTCCAGTGTTTTACCACCCTCATTGTAAACAATTTCTTTCTCATGTCTAGCCTGAGTCTCCCCATATTTGAGTTTTCTAAGAAAATAGAAATACGGCAGCAAGCCACCTCAAGCAAATTATAATGGAACGATAGAATTGTACTCATTATTTCAGAAAAGAGGATTTATATAAAAATGATCCCTAATAAGGTGGAACAGACATTGTCCAACCCGCTAAACAAGCATTTGTGTCTGCAAATGAGGCTAGAGGATAAAATCCGTCTCTGAGCCAGTACTCTATCCCCCAAATTTCAAGAAATTTTGTCATAGTGGAAATGAGAGGTTAACGTTGCACTTTCCTATCAGCTTGTCTATGCCATGTTTGCTCATTGGAGTTCTTAGCTCATTTGCATGCTTCTGCCATTCACCTTGGAATTTATTGTGGCAGGACTGCATCTCAGGCTTGGCTAGCAGCCAAAGCCTACTTCTCCATTCCCTCTTTATAGCTAATATAATATGAAAGTCACTAACAAAAAGACTTTCATGTCAAATTATAGAAAAAAAAATCTCAATTGCCTAATAGGATTTTAAATTCTTATCATACTGATGACTTTCTGTAAGTAGTAACATTTGAAAAGAAAGACTCAGCTGACGTTTTCCTCAAATACTCTCTGTGCATTGTAAGTTTTTTTTACAAGCTGTGATACACAGCTATTCTGTCACTACAGAGACGATACAGGGCAATGGATCACAGCTACACAGCCCTTCTCTTCTGTTCCCATCTCGTTGGACTTAATATCTTATCAAAAGTACTAGCTAAAGTTGTGCATATTGAGAAATACTCATTTTTGATGTAAATGTCAGGCCTATTTTCTGCACTTAAAGGAATATGGGTTTGTATGTGTATATATATACGAGTGTATCTACACATGTTCAACTATAACCAGAAAGATATGTGTATGTATATACACTTTTACCTTTGGTAATATTAGACTTCTAACTGTATTCAGAGCTAAATAATGATAATTTTATTAAGCTTGCTATTATGTCAATAACATGGAACTGCAGTTCTCCCCAGACTAGTTTTGTGCCTAGCACTAGCAGTGAGCTCCATGACACCTCTATAATGACCTTTTTTACCCCAGCACCTCCATACCTCTCTTTCGTATTCCTGAGATCTTTCTAGGCAGATATCTGGGTAAGGAGAAGATGAAGCCAGGCTTTGATGCCTCTCCCTGTCCTATCACACTCACACTCCTCCTTTGCTCCACCAAATATTCAGATATTAGCAGGTGCTCATGGGAAGCAGGACTATGGGAAGAGGTGTTACAGCAGTGATCCAGACTCTCCCATGTGGATTCATTCTTGATGGTCATCCCAGCAAATTGTCACAGTTTAATTATGTACCTCAATAATTTCTAATAGCATACTTCTTTCCCTGGTAACAACAACAGATGTCATTTGTCCATCTCAACCATGACAAACAGACTTCAGATACCATGGTCTATCACTAGTATACAATAAGCTACACATGATTTGTGCCACTAGAAAGAAATGAAAGCCAAATTAACACTCAGTTCTACCTTTCTCATCTAATTCAGACCTCTAATACAACTTTGTATCTTTCTGTGTCAGACAAAATTGAATGTTTACAAGAATAAGACTTTGTTATGAATTTTCAGTTGAAATTTTTGGTTAAAAGTACCAGGTACTAGCAACAGTGACAGAAGATGTGTATATTGTTTTGTATAGTTCTAACTGTTGTCATAAAATCTCATTTTGTACTAGTACATGTAGCAGTGTATACATACAGTGACTCAGAGTCAGTAGTAACCATTGAAGTTATCCATTGAAAGAGCTTTCCTCAGGTACTGGAGGAAAGTCAAAGTTCTTGGATTACAACCTAATGATTAGTAAACAGAAGTCCTAGCTTGTTTACAGGCAGATGCATCTTCCTCCAGTCACCTTCATATTATCCATCAGTGACTGCCAAATGAACAAGGGTGTCATAGAAACAGATGAACCTTCTGGACCTCTCTTTAACCTGGTATTTAACTAAATGAAATTATGATCTATTGGCACTATATTACAGTTGAATTTCAGATAAGCCCTTTTCTTCTGAATTAGCAAGGCCAACTGATATGCACATTGTGACAGGAATTTTGTAGAAGATAGAAATTTATCAGGAGAAAATATTCAAAATCCGATCTTGCCTAATTTTGGACAGGAAAATGATTCTACTGTTCTTTCATCATAAACTTTCTTAACAAAACACTAAGATACTAAAACAAATCTTCTCAGATGTAATTCATATCCTCTGAGACCCAGAGAAATACACAGTTTTTTCTTTGGCAAAGTCCTTACTTCTTGACAAATCTGAAATGCACGTATATGTGTGTACACCTCAAAGAAGAGTTATAACTGCAGTTCTGAGCTCATATTTTTGAGCACTTCAGTGCTCTGCCCCTCAATCTGCCAACCTCGGATTTTGGCCAACCTTATATATGTTATTTTTTTTTTTTCCCTTGGTTGGGGGAGCTGTGATATCTAAGCTCTAAATTGTTTTAAATCATTCCAGAGACACATACCTAGTTGCTAGCTGGAGCTATATTCAGAGTGGTGGGTTGATTCCTTGATGAACAA
Source organism: Caloenas nicobarica (assembly GCF_036013445.1). NCBI lineage: Eukaryota > Metazoa > Chordata > Aves > Columbiformes > Columbidae > Caloenas > Caloenas nicobarica. The sequence goes on from NC_088245.1 coordinate 181,180,749, forward strand.
GAGCTTCCATTCTGGGTAAATAATTTCTGGCATTTAAAAGAAATTTCTTCACCAAAATGAGCAGCAGTGAAGAAAACAGTGTATCTTTGACTCCATAAAGGCATCTATTTTCTCCCAGGAACATGATAAACAATTTAAGGAGCATTATTCCTTCTGTGTAATTGGACATAATTTCTAATATTGCATGCAAACGTTGAAAAGTTTCTTTCTCCCACCTCAAATGAAAGATTTTCTTGAGTTTAGTAATGACACATTTTGTAGGTAGTAAGTGTCCTCACAACTCATGAAAGCTCAGTGAAAACTTTTTTCTTCCTCAGCATCCCATCAGTATACTGACTTTTTCAAATCATTGAGCTAAACAACAATTAATTTTAATGAAATTAAAACCAACAGTAAAGCAGGCAAGCAAAATAAATACCACAGGGTAGGAAAGGCTGAATGCATTTAAAATCCCTGGAGACCCTCAAACTGAAATGACACACACACAAAGTAAATCCCAGCTGTTACTGTGAACTAGTAATGAAAACCAAGTCTAACGATAAAATCCCCAAAACAGAAACCACAGTAGATATAACTGAGTACTATAGTTCCCACTCATTTCAGTTTAACATGTTTTGCTAGAAAACTGTTACAGCACCATGATGGGCTCAAAATGAAAGCACTATGTTATAGTGATATGTACCTATAATAATATCCAATATAAAATGTTGAAGTTATATTGCAAGATGATTAGCTTGAGTAACAGTGAGCATTCTCCTACTGGCAATAAAAGATAAGGCTGTCATGAAGAGTTCTGCTTATTTGCCTTCTAATTTTATCATAGAATAATGGAAGCCAAGGACAGAAAAGCCCTGTTGGGCTTCCTGGTTCACGTCACTGCCAATAAAGAATTGATCATTACAGTCTATTTTTTAGCATTGATGGGTTTTTTTACAACTTCCCTTTGGAGTGTCTTCCATATGATCAGACATATCAGTGTGAGGAATTTTTTGATGCTTTTCAGCCTACATCTGTCTGTTTGTAATTCAGCCACATTAAACATAGTCATAACCCCTTATACCACTGTAAATACTTCCTCTTTTTCTTGACGTGAACATCCAGGGAAAGGTACAACACTTGCTTTGTAGTCCATATTATCAAACCTTATCCACTCCTTATTTTGTCCTTTGTAGTCCATATTATCCACCTTATCCACTGTTACCATCTCTCGCTGAGGAATTTAAACTTCTAATAAAATAATAAAAACAATTTAAGAGTTTCCTAGACATGAACAGACATATTCTTTGGGTAAGAAGTTGGGAATTTTCCATCTATCCTGCTGCCGTATGAGACTCCTCCCTGTCTGTAGGGGATCCTGTTTTAAGTTCCAGCATCACAACCCACCTTGATGTGTTTACTTGCTGTCTTTGCTATCTTTAGCTGCCTTAATGATCTCTGAAAGTTACCTCCTGTGTTCAGGAACCTCTAGGAGCAGAAGTCGAAGTACAAAGTAGCTTATCAGTTAAGTCTAGCTGCTGGAGCCAAACATAATGAAGAACAGAGTCCTAATCATACCTGCCCAAATGTTACTGAAACATACAACCACCCAAGGAAGAAATAGAGATAAGGAAAAGATGGAAGCCTGTGATCTTTTTTGGTTTCATTTTCTCTCCTTTAACATTTGCTTCCTTGAGTGAACACTTACTTGAAGTGTCCATGAGGCATTTCCAAAGAGCCACGTCTATGATTTTCTCCTTAGATGATAGAAATGGGGGCGGTCCCTTCATGTCAGCCTAACAGTCATCACTCTTTTTGAGCCGTTTATTTACTTCACCTACTGACTTACCAAAACCTCCTACAGTAGTACTTCTCTAGCCAAAACCAGAAAATGTGGTACATATAGGTCTCCAGAAGAATCAATCCACCAGACTCAAGATCAGTGTTCAGGAAAGACTGAGCAAAAGTGCAAGAGAGAGCAAAAGAAAGAAAGAAATAAAAAGAAGGAAAGAAGGAAGGGAGGGAGGAAAAGAGGGAGGAAAGAAAGGATGGAGGGAAGGACAGAAGGAGGGACAGATGGAAGGATGGAAGGAAGGGTGAGAGGGAGGAAAGGTGGGAGAGAAGACAGGCAGAAGGAGGTAGAAAGAGTATAAAAAAGAAGGCAGGAAGCAAAGACTTTCGGAAAGGTTTTGGGCAGAGGGTTTAGTACTGAGTGTAAGTTTTATCTGTAAATGAAATATTGCAAGGCAGTTCTGCTGGGGAAAAGAAGAAGGTGCAGTTCCTCAAATATTACTCTACTTACAGAGAGAAAAGCGTAACTGTTTGGTCATTCATATATGCTTCCTACCTGAGACAGTACCAGATGGTGCCATGTAGTTTCAGGTTAATCATTGTGTGAGAGACATGGGCTGAGAGCCAGACCCACTTCACAGTCAACTGTGAGAACAAGCGATGCTGAACCTTACATAAGACTCACAAGCAGAGCACTTGCATTTTAAACAGACATCTGGTATGACATTTCATATTTATCTGCTATAAGGGTTCAAACTGAGCCAGGATGTGGCATTACACCACACCAGTCTTCTCTGGTATACTTATCAATTTCTGCAGAATACAAACTTTCATGAGAAAAAAATCTTTTGTTCTTACTGTTAGGGATGAGAGTATTCCAGCCAGGTAGCAATGCAGGGCCGAGCCTCCAAATAAACAGATTGAAACGGTGCTTTTTGGAAGCAACTGTCCCTTCACCATGCCGCACAAATAAAAAGCATGAAACGTATTGCTGCAATTCTATTTTTCAAGGGCTTGGACACATGAAGGGACTCCCCACAAATTTGTTTAGTGATACAGAGAAAATTGCTTTTGGATCTACCACTCTGTGACTGCAGAATCCTACTGCCTCCATGAAACAGGACTTTGATTTAATCTGCTGCCAAAGTGCATAGTAAGGTTAGAGGTTATAAGTACACACTATGAAGGTGTCAGAGCAACAGTGAGATGATTCAGCATTCAACTCTAAAGCAGGGAAAATATTTTTCTTCCACATCAATAGGATGTTGATTATAAAGAACAGCGATATTTTTGGCCAGCAGTATTTGCTGTATTACTAATGAAAAAAACAATCCAAACCAACCAACAAACAACAAAAACAGACAAACAAAACCCCCCAAAACAACAACAACCAACCAACCAAAAAATCCAACAACCAACTAGAGTTTTCTGTGACTTTGCAGCTGAGATTACTGAAAAATAATAAAGTATCAGTTTCTCTCCTCCACACGCAAGCGCACATTAATAGGAATTTATCCAACCAAACAATACAGAGCCATTTTAATTTAAGAATAAGACTCTTTTGCCAATACTCATATTCGGCACATGATTATCCAGTTGAATTAAAAAGCTGAATAAATTCAGTATAAGAGTACTGTACATCACTGAAATGCAGATGATGCACATAGATCTGGAACATTTAATTTTCTTCACTAAAACATTTTCTGAAAATATTTTTATTTAGAAATATATATTACCTCTATTTTTTTTCTTTTCTTTTTTCTTTTTAGCATTTAGAAACAAAGCCTGATTTTGTCTTCCTGCAGGTCAAGTTCAAATACTAAGTTTTCTCTTTACCTTTTTGAGAATGCCATAGAAATTGAAGGATCTTCAGTACCAGGTGTTTTGCAAGAATGAGCAGAGTTGAGATTTTGCATTTATGTCTCATGTAATAAAATTTTCAAACTGTTTCCACTCAGTATGACTACTGGAGCAGAATCCCATGTTGAGGAGACTAGAACTATGCTACCTTAAAAGAAAATCTGTCATAGGAGTTATCATTTTTTTAATTAGTATGAGATGTTCATTGCTACACCCCTTCAGCCAGGCAATATTTTCCCATTTCCTCCTTGCTCCTTTTGGGGTATCTGCTCTGTCAGTTTCATACAAAAAAACAGTTTTGATGCAGCTCACAGCCAGGTGGTCATCTATTGAAGAAACAGGTTGCAATATATCCCAAAGTTTTCACGTAAGCATGCATAAACAGAAATACATGTATATATTTATTTATGCATGTGTGTATGCATTATATATATTAAATTCCTTCTCAAACATTACATTTTTGCCTCTTCTCACCATGTGAATATTATTATTAATGTTCTTAAAATGTTTCCGTAATTCTTGCTAACAGCTACTTGACAGATTTTATAGTATGTATTTTATTTATCCTCAGTCTTGCGCAGATTAGAACTTTCAAATAGCAGGTGATTAATAAAAAAAATAACCTAAGAAATGGCAGAGATTTATAATAGTTACATTTATAAGATAACTAATATATTAATGGAGATATTCCAATCAGAATGGAGGCCCCATTCTGCTAAGTGCTGTACAATCACAGAGTCAAAGGCAGGCCCTGCTCTGTAATGCTTCCAGGCTAATTAGTGATAACAAGAGAACATGACTTATTTTCATTGATACTGTGATGCTCAGTGCCCACTCAGACTCCCACCAATCTTGGTTGTAAGACTCCCACTAACATTAACAGGCATTGAAGCAGGTCTCCACTGTGAATCAACCAGTTCTGTGAACTATCAAGCACACAAGCAAGTACAATGTGAAGAAGGCAATTAAAAAAAAAATGGAAAAAAAAAATAGTGCTAGACTATCACAGAATGTACTTTGTTCATTTATTTTGACAAGGCTAGTTTAAATAATTTATGAAACTTCATAGTAACACTAATGAATTTAGTGTTCAAGTAATGAAGACATGATAATGTGGGGTCTTCATTATAAAATTCTGCCACTAAGCCTTTGATTAAAAGATTAAAAGAGTTGAAGCCTCCATTTCATTTATTTCTTTATTTTGAAAAGTTCATTTTGTTTGCAGATGAGTGCATTGAGGATTTTCTATTGTAACTTATTGCCCCTGGCTCTGTTAACATGAGACACAGCAAGACTACATCCAATACATCATTTTACATGCCTCCAATAAATGCCCTTGCTACTCAGCTGGAGTCTGGTAGAAAGAATTTGATGTCTATATTTCCTTAAAAAGCCATATTTTTAACTATGTTTCCAAGTCAATAAGCTATGTCTTCTTTCTCTCTCCTCCTGGTCCCTATACCGTACATCCCCATATGCATAGTGACATAGAAATGGGTAGATAGGACGACACTCTTGGCTAAATCAATAACCTGGTGCTTGAGATGTTTACCTGGACTATGAGTATAGACGGCTTCAGTCTATTAGGGCTAAATATACTGAAACCATTTCCTCAATAAATGCTAAGCCACATAGGAGTTATTGTATGAAAGACAAAAAGTGTGACAACATATTGCCTAATTTTGTCTATCAATCAGAATATCAGTAATGATCTTCTCTATATATGATATGCCTTTTAAAAAAGATTTTAAAAAATCACATTTCAAACATTTAGGAAATAGACTTCTAAATCTTTTGCTTTCAAAGTAAATAATTGCCTCTGTAATCAATGTTCTTGAAGACCTTTTCTCTATAAAAACAGATTAAAGATCTAGTACACATTTGATCCTATTTATATCAGTGGGACTCTTCTCTGGGTTTAGATGACAACCGAAATGCTTTTGCACTAAACAGTCAGTACTTCCATGGGAGCTAATGTGTTAACTGGGAAAGCATCTGCTCACAAGCACATCTGTAATGATGACTGTAAGCTTCTAATAAGTGAAAGAACTGTAAAAGTAAATGATCCATACATGTTCTTGAAGGAACCCTGCTGTCATTAAGATCGGCCTCTGCATGGATACATCAATAGTATAGTTACAAATTCTGTTGCAGATCACTTCATCTTCTAGGTTATGTGATAAAGAAAGACAGAACTTATCCTGGAGTGCAGGATAAAACGATTTCACAGGGGAAGCCATCATCCATCTAGATTTCTAAGGCAAAGAAAAAAAAAAAAACCACACCTCCCTGTAGTTTTGTAATCCATTGTTTTAATAGCTCTGATTATGTACATACAGAGATGATACTAACAAGCTATTTCTGTACATAATCATAAGATTCTAGTTTACTCTTACTAAACAGTAGTCACTGTACACAACTGGTATATTTTTTGTCATATGATTGATTAATTTTTAATGAGGAAAAATACTTTGACAAATCTAGGGTTTTTTCATTACCAAATAGAACTCAAAAGTTCTACAGGAAAAATAAGAATTGGACAATCGATTTTTAATCCTGGAAACATTTTATGATAGGACTTCTTGTAAATTTTATGATTTTACAATTCACGGATTTTTTTTTAATTTCAGTTAGAATTTTTTCCTACATGGATTTTTATTATTTAGCCATTATACTTGCAGTATATTGCTACAGCAATATACTATTGGCCCTGTCAGCCACAATACAGTGGTTAAACAGTTTTTATTTTTAAAATATTAGGAATATGCCTCTCACCAAATTTTTATGTCGTTTGTTTCTACCTTTGTTTTAATGGAATTGTTGGCATTTATGATATTTATGAAATGTTAAACGGCTGCTGTTAAATGTGTCAATATCTTAAAACTGCTATAGGCAGGCAAAATTATGACAAACTGCCATAAAATACACTTCAAGACATACTGTCACAGCAAATTCTTTGTTGGCTTCAGATGGGGCATCTAATTGTAAGTACTCTCGAACATGCTAGAGCATGCTGTATCATAAAGCAAGGTCTGATTCTGCATCTGGAAGAAGAATTAGAAGGCAAAAGCTGATACGAGCATTCTCCTTGAATTCAGTAGGACTACAGTACTCATTTTGGATGGGATTCATATCACTTAACTGCAACCATTGAAAATTTAAACTTCTAGTCTGAGTTATCTAAGCTCCCACAAATGGCAGTAAAGAATTGAGCACAGGCGTATGTGGATTTATCACACCCTGAAATGGTTGTTTACAACAAGTCAGCTGAATACTCTTTTAGGATGTTTTTAGTCTCCGCTGACTGTTGAGAAAGTCTCAACAAAAACACTTGCCTGCACTGTCCACATTCAAAACTGGCAGTCATTAGGTCTCGGGACTTCTATTTACTGTTAATAATATTACAGAAACAGACATATTATTCTGAGAGGTCCTGGGGTGTCACCTTTGTTGTTTATCCCGGCTCTCCTAAGAGACAGAAGATGCATCATGCACAACCCCTTTCGACATTTACTAATATCTTAATTGATCTTGCTAATTTTACATCTTCAGTCATTTCATCAATGAAACTAGCTAATGAAATATAATAGAGCTACAAAACTGCATCTGAAATACCATGCATTTTTCTCCAGTTGTGTGTGAGAGTAGATGCAGATGCACATGCCCACATCTTCAGGAAGGAGCATTCCCTGTGACTATGTTATTGATTGTGTTGTATAAACTTATACATTTGCAACCAAGAGCCTGTCTTAAGACAATGAGGAGACAATAACTCCAAAATAAAAAAAATGCGCATATTGCATTTTACAACACAACATCCTACACCAAACTGCACCAGGAATTATTCTGCTTTGAAAATTACTGAGATTTCAAGAACATCTCCATCCATGATTTTGAAGAAAGGAGAAGCTGTCCTATGAAAGCAAATTGCAAAAACACAAATTGCTGTAATCACTGCAGAATGCTTGCTCAAAACAGGGATCTTGAACATTTGTTTCCCCTTTTGTGAATTATTACCTTAACCATCCGTTCTTTCACTTGCTCTGAGTTTACTCAGGCTCCTGTCCTGAAGCTCCGAACTGATTTCTGGTGACAGTGAACACACATAGCATCCCCTCAGCTTTCTGCTTTCAATGGCTCATATGCTGTAACAGATTTGCTGTCAGGCAGATGGGGACAGTGGAGAAAGGATCTCAGCCTCCTGTCTACCATCACTGGTTATCATAGCAAATCTGCAAGTGTTAAGAGATTTCCATTTGTGAAGCTTCTAGCTCATTTTCAAACACATAGTTCTGAGAGGTGTTTAACACTGACAGCTTCCATGAAGTGCAGTGTTGCATGCAGGTGGACTTGCCTATTTGTTTACTAAAATACCTTTCCTCCTATGTCACACACAAATAGGAAGAGACAAGACTGGGAAAGCTGGCCTTACTGATCTAAATAACCAGTGACCAAGTGGTTGTTGCTTGTCTATTCACTGCTGAAAGGAAGCATGCCTCCTGAGAGGCAAACTTAATCTCAATTCCAGCTCTATTCTTTAGCTTTAAAATAGGCCTGTTTACTATACTCCAAGGACCATGAGACAAGCACAGTATTTTTAATACAGTTAATTTTTACCTCTGGATCAGAGGGCATTGTAAATGTTTAGGTTTGGTCTAATGTGGAATATCTGAGTACAGCCAGTATCTCATAATCCTAACTAACCTTTTTCACTTTGCTGGAAATATATTTGCTTTTTACTCTATCAGTATGCAGATATAACTGAAAACTACAAAGAAGCTGTGGGCCTGTAGATTAGACAATAATATATAGCTTCATTTGATTACTTAAAAATGTCCAACTTTTAAAATACAATAAATTCATTTTATTTTAACATTTAAAATATTTTTTTTTCCTTTCTAGAATGAACTTCATTTGACGTCACTTCATTTAAGGGTATGCCCCCTTTTTTCTGCTTTTAAAAACATTTTTCCTAAAGGCTGACATTTAAATCTCTAAAATTAAAATCGCAATAGTTTGCGGGTTTTTTTATATCCACATAACATTTTATCTCAGAAGAGGTTCTGCTGTAATACAATGCAATATGTATTTATTAAGAGGCCATTATGATAATTTATGTTGTGAAGGTATGATGAACCCTCCACTACAACCACATTTTTTTATACATCACTAAAAGGAATAGCCAAGAACAATCTTCCTTTATGACTCAAAATTATTATCTGAAGTTTATTACAGAGGTACTTTTAAATTATTTTAACATAACCTTTGTGTTCCTTCCTTATCACTAGATGACAGCAGCAAGAACTTCATGTATCAGAAAATGACATGAGGCACATATGCATAAGGGAAGACCAAGCATTTTTGATCTGACTAAACGGAAACCTTCCCAAAACTGATCCAGAAGGAGATAATGGAAAATGAAGCTGCTGTAGCCAGTGTCATTAACTCGTAACAAAACCAGCACAAAATTCTGTGCAAGTGAACACTAATGTGAGATCATCCCCTTTTCCTCTCCTGGCTAGAAGGAACAATAACCCTGCAAGAAGCATTATGCAGCACTTAATTTCCCTTCACGTATCCCAGGAAAGATGCAGGAGGTGCATGAGAAGGAGAGGAGTTAGGACAGAGGAAGAACATAACAGAGCAGCAATAACCAAGTAATGACAAGAAGCATTCATCTTGTTGAAGTTTTGACTTTTAACAGCCCACTGAAAAATGCTTTTGTTTGCTTATTTGTTATTCCCCTTCTCCAGAGGCTTCATTTTGTCAGATGGCTCCTGACACAAGTCAGGACTCTGCAGAATCCCCTCACCTCTCTTTTAAGGTAGTTACCTTCCTTGATATGTCCCTCCTATGGCAGTTTATCTCCTTCAGAGATAACTGACTAAAATAGTGCAAATCACTCACTCTGTACTGGTACCTGCTAGTGGGGGCCTAACTGACTAAAGAGAACATTTGCTGTGAGATGGAAATGGGAGAGGAGCATGATTGGACCCACAGTGCCAAGGAGGAGATTGGTCGGACACTGGGGCAGAGGAAGGTACAAATGGCACAAATCTCTGTGACCTCAGACCAAGCTATGTCCAGGCTGAATGTGACAAATTCCAGGCAAATGAAGGAGCTTCACAGATATTTCACCTACATCCTCTTGTTGATAGCTGTGCTGTGGGACAAAACTATACGGTCTGTTTTTACCACATCACATCAGTTCCCAAACCATACAGGGAACACACACAGGACTGAGTTTCAGGTTCCCTGCTGGTTATTTTGGAGCAGGGTCCTTACACACTATATATTAAGGGGCAGAAAGCAGTTTAGGGAGATCTCTCTCGCCTGAGACATCTGAGAGTGGAAGATATGGGTAAGGGGACATAATGCCTTCCCATTTCACTTGAAACAAACCAATAAAATTTCCCTGGCATAGAGAACTCACCATGGACCTTATTGCTGAAAATATACATTTTGCTTTAGAGGCTGCCCTCATTTTTGACAATATCCCTTCATTTGCCTTGCAGGCTACAGTAGAAAGTGATTTTGGTGTAATAATATAGAGCTAAACACAAAAAAATGCAAGTAAATTCATTTTTGGATGCGTATATTTGTGAAGCAAGTACAGGATGTTTAGCATCTTCCTCTTTGGCTTTATTTATAAGGCATTCATTCTCTCTCCACAGGTGAATGAAAACCAAGAGACTCACACAACCTGTTTACAAATATGTCCTGTTTTTATCTATGATTGCTTCACAGCGCTGCTGTGCCTCTCTGATGTGCTGGGCTTCAGTCACAACCCTGATATAAGCAACGCGTTACTTTCCCAACCAAAGAAAATGTAATTTAAGCAAGCTTGTCAACAGTAGGGCCCAGCAGGCAGGTAAAGCAGGAAATCCAAAAGAGGGTCAGATTTCCTGGTATTTCTCTGCTAGCAGAGATTAGAAGATAACACCTCTAGTTTGGAAGAAATGAATAAAATCTGATAAGTGCAATGCATCCTGAAAAGTTTACGGTGAAAGGGAGGTATTTGCTCAACATAGAACTAGTGCCTGTAATAAAAGCTGTGTGGAAGCAATGTGCTTCATAGCACAGTACACATGGTGCTGCTCCGCGACACGAAAGTCAGCCTTAGGCTTTTTGTACAAAAATGTTTTTAAATTCTTACAGCCGTAATCCTGTAAACCTTGCTCTTGCTTCCTCTCTCACCTGTTTCCCTATCTCCTTGTTTCTTTCACTGGATGGGGTGATGTTGCTTGTTTTTCTGCTTATTGTTGGGACCAAATTATCAATCTACCTGCCACCCACTCAATAAAAACAAGAAAATGAACACCAGACAGAAGCCACCACATATCAATTCATTATTGCCTCCAGAAATAGAAGTAATCTAGCCTTTTTTCTCTCAGAAATAATTTGCCTTGTCAACATAACAAACAGTAATTAGAGCTCCCTAAACTTCAGCAGAAGCATTAATTTCACCTTCTAGAAATTTACTGTTACAGCCTTCATAAGAAAAAAAGCTTCATGAGATGGTTCAGTTACTTCTCAAGTACCGGGAATTGCTTATTGAAGGCAAAGCTATCTGAGGTCTGTTTTAGCTGTGACCCTATGTGAGTGTCTGAAATCTTCAAGTCATCATTCACTTTGTTCCTTAATGCTGTGTTACCGTAACAGGTGTAACAGAGTGTACACAGTCTCTGTTGAATCAGAACGACAATTAATGTATTTTACATTCTGAGACAGTGAATGACATTATAGGAAGGAAAAATAAGGCTGTCTCATACTGTCTCCTTTTCACTCCTTATAACTTTGTTTAGTTTCAACTGGGTTTTGCAGTAGACTATATATTATTAGACTTTTTTTTTTTCCTTTAGCTACTATAAAGAAATAAAAGTCACAGATGGGTCGGGTTTTTCTGGAAAACCATTTGTTACTGGACCAGTCAGATGTGACACACTACTGGATTCCTCCTTCCTGGATGCTGAAGCTCAGCCAGGTGCAGTCTGGGATCCTGGAGGTCTCTCCTTCCTACTCTTGTGCAGGTGGCTGCAGCTGTCTCTGCAGCTTCAGCCAGCACCAAAGCTGACCATGTACCCCAGAGACACACGCTTGTGTGCACCCCACACACAGAGGGTACTATGGCCAGGTACACAGGTTACCACAGACAAGCACTGCCCTTAGCAGAATCCGTCAATAAGTCTACCAAAACTCACATAAATAGCCCTCCACAGCACCCCAGATCCAGGTCTCCATCAGGCAGCAACCTCTCTAGATAACTGGTCAGGTCGGCAGATGGATGCCCCTGTTCACTGCAGCAGGGAGTCACCCATTACAATGACTCACCATTTCTTCTTGATAGTCTTGCATGGTTTAGAGTTAGGTGAATCAGGTTGTTTGCTTGTAAATACATCTGGCTCCCCTTCAGCTTCAAGAACGTCGAACCTATTTTATATCTGTAAGCTCTCAGGTGAGGGAGGAGCCTTACACTTGGTGTCAGAAGTCACTAGAGTCCATCCTTGCCCTTCTCTATAGCTTTTGCTTACCTCGATAGTGGGGTTAGATTGCCTGGACTCTGGGCCCTTTTCCCAGCCACTGGCTCAGATTCTGAGCCTTTCCTGGTGCAGGTCTCCTTGTACTCGTCAGCTAGTCTATCTTAAAGTTTGCTAGCAAATGACACATACACAAATATACATGTAGGCAGCACTACAGGCTCAATGAAGACTGGCTGGAAAGCTGCCTGGTAGAAAAGGATCTAGGCGTGTCAATTGACAGCCGGCTGAATATGAGCCAGCAGTGTGCCCAGGTGGCCAAAAAGGACAACAGCATCTTGGCTTGTATCAGGAATAGTGTGGCCAGCAGGACTAGAGAAGTGATTGTGCCACTGTACTCAGTGCTGGTAAGGTCCCATCTCAAATACTGTGTTCAGTTTTTGGCCCTTCATCATAAGAAAGACATTGAAATACTAGAGTGAGTGCAGAGGAGGGCAATGAAGCTGGTGAGGTGCCTAGAGCACAAGTCTTATGAAGAGAAGCTGAGGGAACTGGGCCTGTTTAACCTGGAGAAAAGGAGGTTGAGGGGAGACCTTATCGTACTCTACAACTACCTGAAAGGACCTTGTAGCATGGAGGGTGTTGGTCTCTTCTCCCAAGTAGCAAGTGATAGGATAACAGGAAATGGACTCAAATTGTGCCAGAGGAGGTTTAGATTGGACATTAGGAAAGAAAATTCTTCCTGGAAAGGGTTGTGAGGCATTGGAACGGGCTGCCCAGGGAAGTGGTGGAGTCACCACCCCTGGAGATGTTTAGGGATATGGTTTAGTGCTAGAGTTAGGTTATGGTTGGACTCAATGATTCTGAGGGTCTCTTCCAACTGAAATGATTCTATGTTTCTATGCAGGATTGTATTTATGGAAGAAAAATGAATATACCCAAGTGTTCCGATGGCTGGCATTTAGACCCGTCACACACACATGCATCCTTGCCTCTCCAGTTCCTGACACATAGATCTAGAAGTCCCTTCAATACAACCTTTTTCCAGCTGCTGGCATGTAGACCTTGCAACATTCACACGTAAGGGATAGGGAGTGAGTTTGCACAGAAAAAATTGTTGGTAAAAGGATTTCATAAGAAGGTAGGCAGCTTGTCCCTTTATCCCCTTTCCTCTCCATTTTCCTGTGCTTGTTTCCTCCCAATTCACCTTTACCTTTCCCTTTCCCCACTGTTGGCATTTCACCTGAGCACCCTACAAAAAGTTTTACAAAATACCACATGCACACTTTAATATCTGATAATACTGATGTTAGTCTTGCTTCTCCCTTCTTCTCAGCTACAAGTTCAGCTTGACCCTCTTCAAGGCTGTCTCTGAGTGGTGCCTTTAAAAAACTGGAGGCTGAGGCATTCTGGTCTTTGTTGCTGTTTTCATTGTTGCTTTCTTAGATACATATTATTTCTTTTATAGTGAAGAGTCTTTAAATAAGTAATTCAAGGAATGAGGTGCTCTTTCACTCCGCATATCTTTACAGCTTTATTTACCTCTGCATTTTAGAGGAAGCCTTGGTCATTTATGATGGGCAAGACAACGATGCTAGTTTGAGGAACATGCTGTTAACTATGAGTATAAAGATTTTCCCTTACTGTGGTCAAGCTGTAAGCTTCGCATGCTTATGCAGTTTGGCTGTGCACTGCAGTGGTCAGACTGGCAGCTTTCTGCCTGCTCCATAAGAGCTGTGCTCCCCTTCAGCTGGTGCACCCGCCTGAGCTGCAGATGTTACATCCCCGCAGTGCCAGAGCATGATCTCTTTGCACATAGGGTTGGTCTCCCTCCATAACCCCACAGCCCACACAGCAGCTGTAAGCAGGGAAACTGTCTCTGTGGTCTCACTGCTCCCTCTTTTGGAGTCTAGCAAGAAAGAAAATATTGTGACAGGGGAGAAGAAATCAGATGGAGGCAGAGGAAGGGGAGAAGGTGTGAGGAGAGCAGGGACAGGTGGCCAGAGCAGGATCCAGGAACAGAGCACACATGGAGAAAAAACAAACTAGGGCTGGCAGTGGCTGGCAACAGGGAGAGAAAAAGAAGAATGTGTCAATGAGGGAAAGCTGTGGCAGAAATAAGGGACAAGAACAAGAGAAAAGTCTGAAGCTGGTTTAAAAGATGGAGAAGAGAGAAAGATTTTGTTTTATATCAGTGTAAATTAGGAATTTGAGGGAAGAGGAATTAGAAAGGACACCAAGAGAATAAGTTCTGGAGAGTATAAAATCACTAGGATGAGTTCCCCACTTCCGTCTGGAATTATATCCCTTACTTTTTGGTCTCAACAGTACTACCTGGGAAACAGCTGTATAATCCAATTCTTTGGTAAAATCCATGTCTCAGTTCTGTTCTCACGGTTGATCTACATGCAATTTAACAACCTTGCGCAGTTACTAGTCACCACTAGTTATATGCAAAACTTAATAATCTTTCAGCTTAATAAAAGAAATATGCCATGAATCTCACAGCCCATGTCAGTAGATGTGTGCAGTATGTGTTACAGTCTTAGAGTTAACCAGCCAAGAATTTTTCTCTCTTTTCCCTAGCAAGAAATATTTCTCTTGGACATATTTTCTTTTTGCTTGTTTTTAAGTAAATATCTGACAGTTCTGGGCTCACTTGCAATAGCTATTTTTTTCTTTGTTTGTTTTGTTTTTCTCTCTTACAAATTCTTCCCCTGGTGCCTTGCTGACCTTTTGAATTCTCTCCCTCTCAGCAGCTTCATTTTAAGAAGAGAATCCTCCCAGACACCCACCCATTCCCCCTTTCTCCTTCTAACCAAGTGCTGGGTAAATAGATCCATATTATCAACAGCAATGCACTGCAATTCAGTCACCTTTACCATGAGCTACATATTAAGTATAATTTTTCCTCAAGACTTTCTAAGGTGCCACAAGTAAATACTTGAAGTAAATGTCAAGCTGCCTTCCAGCTTTCAGAAAGGACCAGGGAAGATTTCAAGGACATTACAAGGACTATTATCTAATTATATTTCTTATGCCATAGTACATAATGGCTGACTTCTGCAAGTGTATTGGTATTTATCAAGAAGGAGGTATGCATTTAGGTATAACTATTCTTATACGTTTTCCTCTCACATGTTTTCCTTCCTGTTAGATAAGCCTGGTCTACATAGGGCTTTTTTGTAATACAGCTATATCTGTTGTAAGTTGTACGATTATTATTTTTAAGCAACATAATTGATGCAGAAAGAAAATCCCTGAAGAGCCAATGTAACTGTAGCAGAATGTGTGTGCATCAAGGTAACACAGCCCTCTACCTCTCTAGGATTTTAGCTATGTGTTACTGATTTATGTATGCAGACAGGAATATTTTATTATTTCATTATAGATGAGATGGTAACATCTTTATGGATAAATATGGCCTTTGCGGTATCTCACTGAAAGGTACAGTGCCGACTACACATCTTGGAGTCAAAAAAAAAAAAAAAATCCTTTTCACATTGGTAAGTGTATCACATTCATAGGCTTTACTAGAAATTCATATTCAAACTGACTTTTTCTGTATAACTCATGGTGGATTCTTGTTTTGGAAAGTGAGAATGGCTTATCCTGATTCTTAAAATATACAGTCCCTTTGCATAAGCTAAGATTTAGTTCACTTTACTGTCTCAGATAGAGTATAGAGATTCTCTCACTAGTCAATTGAGGGAGATAAGCAACTCTAATAAATTTAGATTAATCCTACTTATTTTAGGAAGGAGTAAAGATGCCTCTCTCTTTCCATTAACAACAGAGAGAACCTAAATAATTCACTCTGATTAGACAACTGACTTCTAGATGGCTAAAGTTAGATGAAAGGAATCCTAACTTTAAACCTCCTATGTTGTTTCAATTTAGCTCTTGCCAAGTTACAAGCTAAGGAATAAACTGGATTAGAACACTCTTTAAAAAGAAAAAGCTACCATTACATCACACTGTATGGGTTGACTTTTCAGCCACATCCCCTCACAGGAAAACTTTTGTTTTCCTTTAAATTCTGCTCTGCCATTATCTTCTTTGTATAATGAGAAGAAGGACACAGAGACAACCTGATCTGAAAGTCTGTTACATTTTCCTTTCTGTGGCATTTCACCTTAAGATCATTACAAAACCCAAAAAAATAATTCTCTTTTCTACACTTTTACAAAATGTTGTGCAGATTTATACTTCAGGATTTTGTAGAAGAAAATGCTGTTTAATTTTACTAGAAGACTGCAATGTGTTAGTGAAACCCATTTCTACCATTTTAGTTAAATCTGAAATACACATACAATATGGTAAATAGTATAAAAAATTTTAAATCATAATTAGAATATTATTAATAAATAAAAAAGCCACTACTCAATAAATATTTTAACATATATTTCTCCCTTTTCTCATGGTAGATATTTGCATTTAAATGTGAGGCTTTGGCTTATTTTTTACACTGTTCCACATTAATGCAATTCTGAAAACAAATTACCCTAAGATATACAACACTTCTGAAAACCACAGTCTTATTTTAGTTATCAGTGGTTCTCTGTCAAAATGGAAAGAGGTTGATATTTGCCCGGGTTTTGGCTGGTATAGAGTTAATTTTCTTCCTAGTACCTGGTATAGTGCTATATTTCAAATTTAGAATGAGAATAATGTTGTTGGTGTTTTAGTTGTTGCTAAGTAGAATAGAAGTAGTCAAGGACTTTTCAGATTCACACGCCACACCAGGTGCACAAGAAGCTGGGAGGGGGCACAGCCAGGACAGCTGACCCAAACTGGCCAAAGGAGTATTCCATACCACATGATGTCGTTGTCAATGTGTATTTTGGGGAAAGAAGAAGGAAGGGGGTAGTTTTGTCAATAAAGGTAGGAGAACCCCACAGATGAACAAGAAGTTCCAAAAGAAAGTCAAAGGCAGAAAGTAAGTGTACTAGAAATGGAAGCAGGAAGAGGTGATCAAGAAGGAATATAGATACACTGTCTGAGACTGCAGAAATGTGATTAGGAAAGCCAAAGGTGCTGAATCGGATGAGTGATTTGAACAGGTAAGAGAAAGCCTTCCACAGGTACCTCAGCAGCACAAGAAAGACTAGACAATATGTGGGCCTGCTTCTGAAGTAGACAGAGGACCTGGTGACCAGTGGGGAAGTCTGGAGCAAGGAGACTTACCTTGGCTGGAGGAGGATTCTGTTAGGGAACATTTAAGCAAACTGGACATACACAATCCATTGGGCCCCAATGGGACATACCCACAAGTACTGAGGGAGCCAGATGGTCTCATTGTAGGACCATTCTCATTTCTGGAAGGCCATGGTGACTGGGGAAGGTTCCTTGAGGGTTAGAGAAAAAAAAATGTTATTCCAATCTTGAACAAGAAGGTGGACATGGGAAGGCGATTTGGTGTAGTCAGCATGGATTTATGAAGGGGAAATCATGCCTGGCCAAATTGACAGACTTCTACCAAAAAAAATTACTAGCTCAATGGACAATGTGAGAACAGTTGATATTGTTTATCATGACTTTAGTAAAGCTTTTGGTACCATCTTCCATATAACTCTTACTGCCAAACAGTTGAACATGGCCAGATAACTGGACAATGAGGTGGATTGAAAACAGACCAATCTTCCAAGGTTGATCAGTAGCACAAAACTCAGTTTGGTCAATAGTGTTATAATCCAGTGTTGTGGTTTAACCCAGCAGGCAGCTAAGAACCACACAGCTATTCGCTCTCCCCCATGGGCCTCAGTGAGACAGGGGAGAGAATCAAAAAAACAAAAAACAAACAAAAAACCAAACCAAAACAAAAAGGTGAAATTTGTGGATTAAGATAAAGACAGTTCAATAGGAGAGAAAGGAAAAGTAGTAATAATAAAGAATTTATAAAACAAGTGATTCATGATGCAATTGCTCACTCACGATAGATGTCCAGCCCAACCCTAGCAGTGCTCACCACCCCTTGGCCAACTCCCTTAGATTATATACTGAGCATGACATCATATGGTATGGAATATGCTTTTGGCCAGTTTGGGTCAGCTGTCCTGGCTATGCCTCCTCTCAGCTTCTGGTGCAACTCCTCACTGTCAGAGCACAGAAAGCTGGAAGTCCTTGACTTAGTATAAGCACTACTTAGCAAAAACTGTTATAACACATCAGTATATTATCAACATCATTTTCATACTAAATCCAAAGCACTGCAGTATACCAGCTACCAGGAAGAAAATTAGCTCCATCCCAGCAGAAACCAGGACACACAGAAGAAGAAGGTCAACACCTCTTCATTACTGAAATGCATGATGAGCCCAGGTGCACCCCCAGCAAATTTGCAGAAGATACAAACCTGGAAGGGTTGGTTGATACACAAGGTAGTTGTGATACCATTCAGAGGAATCTTGATGAGCTGGAGAAATGGGCAGAAAGTGTAGAAAACAATAGCAGAGATGATTAAGGGACAAGAGCATCTGACATATAAAGAGGGCTGAGAGAGTTGAGATTGTTCATCCTGAAGACAAGAAGGCTCAAGTGGGACCTTATCCAATGTGCATAAATATCTAATTGGTGGGAGTAAAGAAATGCTCACTGACAGGACGAGAAGGAACATACTAAAATATGGGATATTCAACTGAATTTGGGAAACATTTTTTTACTGTGAGGGTGGCACTAGTACAGGTTGCCCAGAGAGGTTGTGGAGTCTTCATCCTCAAAGATGTTATAATAAAAACCTGACTGGACATGGCTCTGAACAATCTGCTTTAGCTCACTGCCAACCTCAGCCATCCTGTAACTCTACAACTGTGAACAAATTCAAATGCCGTAGTACAAATTGGGTGTGTTATGTTACATTTCATCTCTCACTATGCAGTGTTCTACTTCCTTTTCACAGACATGCCAGGTTTTTGTTTATTAATATTCATTTTGTATTATTTAGATATCTGCTTGATTTTATTGTTATTACATAATTTGGAGGATATTCTACATGTTAATTTATTCTGATACTTCAGTTCTAGTCATGGAACTTTTTTTACATTTTGACTTTATAATTGCTTGAAGAAATTAGGAGACCATGGCAAATCAATTGCAAAATTATAGCATGGTCCTTTTCTTATCAATGGAATTTTTTCTTGTTTCACAATTTTTTATTTTAATTTGATCCACTGTCCTTAATTATCTGTCAAAGATATGTTTCATTGCCTGCATACAGATGTTGAAGGGGTGTAATTACCAAAGCAGGTGGAGTTAAGTTATTGTAGAAGACAAAAATGCAGCACTAAGGACATTAAACTAAAGAAAATGCTGGCTAAATATTAGAGAAAAGTTCTCAAAAGTTTGAAATTTTAGATTATGTTGACCCAAAAAATTAAGTGGAAGCTCATTTGCTTGGGTGGTTTCAGACTATGCTGAGTATTACACCATATCAAAAAATAAGGTTTTGGAAGGTGTCTAGACTAGATCAGGTAATTTTTATCATTGTATAAAATGGCCACTACTAGAAATGTTTGTCATCATAGAAAAGCTATGTCTATAATGTCACTGTGCTAAAATATACTTGAGTTCGTCACACCTTTCTTATCAAAAGATAGAGCCAGTGTTAGGAAACAAGTTCCATCTCAACACATTATAGCTTCTGCAATCTATAGAAATAGAAATAACTGATTCACATGACACATCTGTAGTTTCAGAGGGCATTATGTTATATCAGGATCAAAAGCATCTGCAACTTTAAAGGTTTTTATTTAATCTGTGAATTATTGCTTCCCTTCCTATGTATTAGAATGAGGTCTTTGTCTGTATTCAACAAGAGAGCTATAAATACTGGCTCAATTGTTAAGTAGTTGCAAAGATTTATAGATCTCAGTAAGATAAATAATATTTGAAGGTTTTCTTCTAAATGGTACTACAGGTTAATGGTAGTGAATCCTTTGGTGGTTCCAAAAAATAGATACTTTGACCTTAAATACTCAAAGGAAAATGAATTCTTAAATTCATGCTGTTAATACATCCTGCAGTTTCAGCTGCCTACATTAAAATGGCTCTGTGACTCTCCATGCACAGATATCTTCTAGATGTGCTCATTTGGTTTAGATTTTAGCTGCACCATAACATTTCATCTCACTTGGCAGAATTTTGACATGCAACTAGGGAACGGTATTGTTTGCAGATGTTTTTTCAAAGGGTATGGTGTCATTTTCTGAGTGGTCTCATCTTTCCTTTCATGAGTAGGTATCCTGTACCTAAAGACCTGCAATTAAAATCTGAAGCATGCTTTGGGCAATATGCCCCCATTGGTCCTCCTCTTTGTTTAGAATTTTAAGTGACTGTGAAAAAACTGTTATTGTTACCTCCTCTAGCTTTTACAGGAATTTCTTTTTTTGTAATAGTGGAAGGAAAAAAAAATCATGGTTACTTGATACCAGATTCTCACTTAACAGTACAAGCTGACCGGTATTGATAATAACAGAAAAGATTAGCCCTAAACCATAGCGTACTGATCCCACTCTAAAAGATTTTGATACAGAACCAAGGAAACATCCTCAATACTCAGCCAAGCCTTTTGGTGATTTCTCTTTGGAGTCTAAAAAATCCACAACAGGCAGTGAGTAGCAGGAAGTATATCAGGACTAAGGCTTCTCTAAGAAGAGGGGAACATCACAGCGTATGGACACTTTGGCAATACATTCCTACACCTTCTCATCTCACTTAGAAGCATCGCTACATGCTAACATGACCCTTGTGTTTTGTTTCCATATGGCACAAGCTATTAATTGTGTTTGATTAAAGGAAGCCCCACACTAGTGTTGTTATTTTACTTTTTTTCAGCTTTAACAGAGCATTGTTGATCTCAATCAGGTCAGACACCCTGTCAGAGCCCAGTCTTGACACAGGATGACAACACATATCAGAACAGCCAAAAGTTTACAACATGTAATAAAAACTGAACTGAAGTCACACATGCTATCCTCTTGTGGCCTGAGTGGGATTGGAGGCAACCAGTGATTTGTAGGCTCCATTACTTCCCAAATGTTCAGTGTATCTAGCCCTTGGCAGAATGTCAAGGACAAAGAATAATCAGTCTTCAGATATCATTTTTGAAATGCTGTGCTCTACGCTTCCTTCAGGTGACTCATTCTTTCCATGTTGTCAAGATCCATTGATGAAAGCTGACTACTTTCAAAGGCCCCTGACAAGTGAAGCATCCTCAATACATGGAGAAAATGATATTGTGCTATCAGTACTCACAGAACATACCATGAGTGATAGATGAGTTACTACTTGCCAATATCATTGTGAACTTCTCTTCCAGACTCAGGACAGAGCCTTAGAACAGTTAAAGAGATCTTGGACCCAGGAGGAAAATTATCACACTGGGAAGAGACTTGAGGAGTTTTTAAAGTGATATCAGAGTTCCCATAAATCTAGCTGCTGTCTTATAGATGGCGACAATATCCTGTCCTTACAGCAAATCTGTGCATTTAAACTAGGGTAGACATACTGCAGGAGCATGAAAGTGATGTGAAAATCAATTGTGCTAATGCAGGGGAGGGCTCACAAAGCAATGGCTATTAAGAATGCACTTCTGTTTTAATATATTTTTTAATCCTTTATATAAATAATATATGTAGTGCAATAAAACATTGCTAACAAATAGGGATTCAAGATTTTTTTTAAACCATGTCTACCTTAGTCTTTGCAGGCAATTGGAGTAAAAAAATCTAATGATACTGGTCATAATACATAAACTTGAATACTTGAATACAAATTTAGACACAGCTACACCTTCTCAAGTAGGAAGGTTTAAATTCCATGCTTCATGTTTTGTTTTTTTTCATAATGTGTATTTGTTCTTGAACATTTCTAAGTTGAGAATGGCCTTCTGTTGTTTTATAGAGAGTATGGGTTTTGCTATTCCGTGTGACACAATTTTTTTTTTTTCAACAAAGAAATATACCTACCTGGTGAGTCTCTCTCCTGATAATTCAAAGTTACACTCAGCATAGTATTCAGAACTAAAACATAAACACAGATAGATATGATCAGATATGAACAAGGCTGAGGGTGTGCAAGGTGGGCTTTAGGGATCCTAAACCTCTGCACATAAGCCCAGTATAGACGTCTCAATTCTCAAGTGAATATTCTTCAGGAGCTTAAGAATACTCTTTAACATGTCCAGCAGAAATTCAGTTTTTAATGGTTTTAGGAGTGTACTGCTTAATTTTGGGCAGTCAATCATACAGGCATCCTCAAGGCTTTGTCTAACCACCTCCCATCAAGATCGCTGAGCTGCAAGCCCTTCCTTTTGAAAACAGGATGTTTTTTTGGCAAGAACACACATCATGAGGACAGAGGAAAAAGTTTGCAAAAGGTAGCACTGCTATGCTGCCCAAAGGTAAAAACATTCACCTGACACAGGGTAGAAAATAATTTGATATGCTTTCCTGCTCTTTTTAATATGTCCATTTAAAAATGAATATAAATCCTATTTTGGATATGCAAAGAGTGTGGGATGTTCAGTCCAGAACGTGTAAGAAGTAATGCAGATAGACTCGTGCACAGCACTTGTTAATCCAACTGGACAGAGGACCTCCAGTCAAACCTGATTTGCAGACATGCCCTCTGACAGCTTGGACTGCTCTACTGGCAATCCAATGACTGTTCTTAGGTACCACTGTGCCAAGATGCCTGACAAAATATACAGTTCTGGATATTGCTTTATATATTTCTGAAGAACTGTGATTCTTTGTTCGCCATCTGTAAAATACAATTCTTCTCTCAACCCCCACTAAACCTATGCAGTCTATTTAGATTTAAACTCAACCAGGTACTTCATATACACCTCCTAGCACTGCAGCGCCTAGTCCTTCCCTTCCCTTCCCTTCCCTTCCCTTCCCTTCCCTTCCCTTCCCTTCCTTTCCCGTCCCTTCCCTTCCCTTCCCTTCCCTTCCCTTCCCTTCCCTTCCCTTCCCTTCCCTTCCCTTCCCTTCCTTTCCCGTCCCTTCCCTTCCCTTCCCTTCCCCCTTTCTCTGCATGCATATAATTAATACATAAGACCTCTTCCTTTCCAAAATTCACAATTTTTCCACGTGCAGGAGCACAAGAAGCTGTGGGAAGCCCTGGAGAAAGTAAAGGTACCCATGCATACATCTGAGCATCCTTTAAACTAGGTGAAGTAACATCCAAGAAACAAACTCTTTTCTCCCAAACACCTGATCAGTAAATAAACATATGTGAGCTGTTGTTGTTGCTTTAATGTGGTTGTGTAATATATGTTTACAAATGCAGGACTAAACCATATGTCAACATTTGCCTTAATGTACTCCTGGAGGCTACCTACGCAGGAATCAGTCAAATAACTTCAAAACGGCTATAAATACATGCACCTCCCATTACATTTCGCACAGTTATAGGTACAGTGGTTGCCTGGTGCGTTGGGCTTAATTTACATATCTTGCCTTTTGCAAGCTGAACATAATTTGGTACACTGTTTAAAGTTTATTATTCCAGTATCGTTTGATGTTCTAATTTACTTTTTGTGCCAGCATTTAATTTCCTTCTAATCTTTTAAAGAGTTGAGTAAGGATCATGGTAGCCTCGTTTCTAAAGACTTCTGTAACGAACTTGGGTGCTAGCATAGTTTAACAGGAAGTTAGAGTTGCAGTTCATTACAGAATTGTGTGCTCCAGCTATATTGAGTTACTGCCAGGAAATATTTACAGGCTGCAGTCATAGACTTTACCCTTCAATCAATGATAGTCTAAGGGAGCACTTCCTGAAGTTTGTTAATGCATTCTGCTAGCCTGACAAGTGGGTGTAAGCTAATTCTGCCAACTCCAGTACCTTTCTGAGTGCTGCTTTGAGGCCAACAAAACATCCAAGTATTTTTTGTGAATAAACAGCTCATCAAAACATATGAGAACAGAAGGTTTCAGACATAGCAAAGCAATTGGCATAGTTATTTTAGAGTTAATTAGAAGCACAATGGTACTTTATTTGAGCCTCCTAGACCAAGGGCCATCTGCATAATGATATAACATCTCTTATAACCTCCTTATAACTCTATAGAGATATGCATTAATGACTCTCCCTTTACTGTGTCTGTGAAACAAAAGGGGAACATTTCAATAAATATGAATAAAATGCAGGAAAATTTTATGGTCAACAGAATACGCTTTCATATTCTGTTCTATATATCTGTTTGCTGTCCTCCACCTTTTTCATCATAAACTTCTTTTATAATTTTGGATGTCCCAATTATTGGTTCTGCTGAAGAATCACACTTTCAAAACAAGGGACCACAACTCCAATGAAGTAGCACTGTTGTAAAAAAGAACAAAAGTTCATACTTGTCTACTTCTTATTCTTTTACATGCTGTGCCTTTTCTCAGGCATAAAGTGTCCTGGACTTCAGGGAGCAAGTGTATCCTATATTTGTCTCTGTATCTTGCAAGTAAAGAAGGAAAAAAAAAAATACTATGTGCCTGTTTATTTATTTATTGGTTCTGGGTAGTGGGTGGAGCTCCAGCTCTCTGGGTGGCAGAGGAGGAGGTGTAAGCGGCAGAAAGCTGCTGCTTATGTCTGCCAGCAGTAAATTACTGTTCCCTTTCTCCCCAGTCAGTACAGTAACTGGGCAAAAGAAAAATAGTGTGCTACAGTTCTTTCGTTTAGCTGTCCACAGAGTTGTATAGCTGTGGTGTAACTTCATTATGGGTTGTCTGTATGAGACAAACTCCAGCTCACATCTCCAGGGGAAGCTCTAGGCAGAGGCATGCCATGGTGAAGGTATGACATGCACCATGACAGAGAGTCCAGTGGTTCCACACATCGTTAAAGACACTTGAGAGTAAGACGGCTGGGAATGCTGGGTGAGGTTTAGTACAAATGTCATAGTGGAACTTGCTCAAAGCCACCTAGGAGATTGAATATGTCATTACTTGTACCGTTATTTCAGCAAACAATTTGCTAGAGCGGGAAATGTAACAGTTACTGTCTGGAGTAAGGCACTCTGACATTGTAAGCGAAGCCCTTGTATTACTCGTCCCGATTTTATTTTTATTTAGTTCCAAAACCAATTACTGCTATAACTTCAAAGGACAAATCCAATAATCAAGTAATAAATCATATAGAAGGATTTTGCATTTTAAAAAGAGTGCATTAAATCCTCCTAGATGACCAAAATAAACATCACAGATGGTTAAGTATAGAAGAAATCATAGACATTTTGGCTAATATTTCTTTAAGTAGAGTAATTTAGAGATCCTTGGCATTGGGGGCGGTGGGGGGGGAACCAACCAGACAAAAAAACCACACAACTACAAACCAAAAAAACAGAAAACAAAAAACCCAATTTCTCCCTCCCCCCAACAAAAAAATACAGCCATAATAGCAAAAGTCTAAGATATCAGAATAAATCATTATTGTTCAGACAGAAAAAAAAAAAAATCGGATGGCTTTCCACATTCAAATCCAGAATTCACTTATAAAAATTAAGCAATTTTTCTTCTTAATCAAATATCTTAAAAAGCTTTTATTTAGTGTAACAGTCAATAGTCCACCTACTTGGCATAACAGCTGTAGTACCAAAAGCATCAAATGAGATGGGCAATAGGAATATTTCTAGTACTCGTGGCACCACAGATCTACATATTGCCCCAAGCCAACACCCTGGGGTCTGTGCTAGCTTGTGCCTCCTGCTCTGAGACTTGTACCATCAACTCTGTTGATATTTAGGCAAGTAAATGACATATTTTATGTAGATCCTGTGGAAAGCTGTTACTGCTCCTAAGGGTCTGAAGAGAGGACATTCTGCTTACATAAATTATCTGTTTACCTCTCTGTTGAAAACACAGGGAACAGGTAGTATGTAATTTGTATTAGTCCACCTAGGACTCACCCCATCTAGTGCTTGACATTCAGCGTTATAGTTAAGGAATAGCAGAAGATCTGTAGAAAGCAGATTTAGCTGCTTGAAATACCTCTTTCTGGGAACATTTTACTTTTTCTCTAAAATAAAGTATATGAATATGTTGTGAGCACTATGCTGTACGATAGCCATAACACCATTAGGCAGGAAATGCATACTACCTATAATGCATCACTGGAGCTTAAAGGATTAGTAGTCCTAATCAAATGTAAATTTTCTAGATTCTGTGGTGGAATTTAGGAAAGTGTAGGTGATCTTCCATCCAAATATGGATGCCAAAGGACTGTAGAAGGGAAATAGGTTATCCTCAACTTGTAATGACTGCTAACTGAAGCACAAAAGGAGATATCAACCCTGTAGAGAGTTGTTTGTTACAGAAACCAAAGATGTGCAGGGCTACAAGGAAACAGATATGATCACTCTCTGTACTACCTATAAGGTTTTCTGTAGCAAATATTTTTTTTATACTCCCCCCTAGGGGGTGTATGTATCAAATAAGCTGATTCACACCCTACATTCTTAAATTTGTAAATTCTTTTCAGATACATTTGCAAATATCATTGATTGTCTTTACTGAAACAAAATCTAAGGAAACAGTACAGAACTGGAAATCAGATCTGAAGCAAAATCTCAGACAGGGTAAACGGTAAACAACAAAGTTAAAGTAAAGCTACATGTTCTAGCAACAGAGCTACTAAAACTCCAAAGATAAATATATATGTAGGTTTAACAAAAGTTTCCATACATTGTGATTTACAACCAACTTGTTCTTTTTTTTGATAAATGCAAAAGTTTAAGTTTTCAAGCTATTATTCTGAACCAAAAGAAAAGCTTTGAACTTATCATCATGCCATTTACTTTTTTTTCTATATACCCTGTACATTGTTCTAAACTTATAATTTTGTTTTAAACAGAGCTCAATTTAAACTTAGACTTGTCAAATCTACCTCGAGTAGTTTAATTTAGACTCAAATATGTCAAGTTTACCTTGTGGAGTTTTGCCATTGAGAAAATAATCTCACCAAGACACTGGAAAGAGAAGATGTTAAATAACTGGAGTTCATCACTACTGGTTCAGAGGCAGATTTGTGCAGTTGGCACTCATCCATGTGATCATTTCTTTTCATGAGTGTTTCTATTGATAATTCGTAGAAGTATGTCCTGCTCATCAGAAATTCTGTACAGTTTAGCTTTTAGTAGCAGAAAAGAGGGCAAGTTTAGCATCCATGCCATTAATTCCTGTAGATTGCTTGCTGAATAACCTGTAACCCTATGTAAACATGGAAATTCTGGTCCTGTAAGGGCACATTTATCCTATTCATCAAATTTAAATTCAGGTCAATTGGATCAGATCAAGTATGTGCCTATCCGGACTAGATACAGACCAACTCATAGTGAAGTTCAGATTTAAGGAAAGTTTTAGAGTGCTTACATATGGATAGAGGGTGCCTGAGATAACGTAGCCATGGTCTGGAGTCAGGCACAGATGTAGCTACACTACAAGGTCAACTCTTTGGATTTACTGTTAGTAGACCCAGTGCCACAGCCCATTTCATCCACCCTGGATATTTTGTTGCACATCCACGGTGTCCTTGGAAAGACATTGATGTAACCAGAGAATGTAGGATTTGTAGGCATTTATAGTATTCTGAAAGTGGCGAATGAAGACATGATGGCCTACAGCTGACAGTAAGGATGCTAAAGTAGCTGCACTGCAGTCTTAGGAGGCCAAAGATACAGATAGTGATCACTCCACAGTAAATGTACGTTTATTTACAGGAAATATTTTAAGATGAACATGAAATGTTTACATACTTATTGCAATTTTCTATTATCTTATGGGGAATGGATTGATTGATGCGAGTTGAATAAAATTAGTAATGAAATATTTGCAACAACAGTTTTTAATTGCCAAAATAGATTTTGGATGTATAGTTAATAATAATAATTTAAAAAAATATCTTTTGCAGAAATGTTGATTTGAATGTGAAGGTTGTTCTGAACATAATAAAGACAAAATGTCCTGGGCAATCCTAGTAAAACTAACAGTAAGAGGTTTATACATGCCATCTCCATGTCAGTCTTATGATGGCAACAAAATTAATTTACAATTCAAGTTGCAAAATAGTAAGAAATGGCTATAAGAAAACAGTCTCTATAAGAGACACCAAAACAATAATAATATTTTCTGTGTAAGATAAACGTTTCTTTGCATTGGACTTCATGGCAGGAAATTCTCAATCTGTATGGTCATGAATCAGAACTGGGCATGAGAAGGAATAAAATTATTTCATCTACTCCCCGGAAACTATAAAAATAAGCTCATATATATATAAATGAATGGCAGCAGTCTTTGATTTCTTGGACCCTTGTGGACCTTGAAGGCTGTGATCCCTTGTTGCTTTGTTGAGATGGCATTGAGTGGGTGGAGTTCCTGCTCCTCCCAAGGGTCTTCTATGTATTAGGAGGTTTGAGAGTCATGAATTCAGTCCTTAGTCATTTCAAAGAATTGCAGCTGTTGGAAAAGGACATTTTTCCCCATTTTCTTTTAAGGATCTCATGGTGTTAGTTCCTTAGTACCCAATAGGAATAACAGTTGGCCATTTCTCAGCACTAGTGGGTGTTTCATATTGTATAAGGTTCTCAGATAAGTATATTTGGTTAAAAAAAAAAAAAGTTTAGTCTTTGTTCATATTTCAATTTTTATATCTCTTCTCAAGTACATTCACCTCTATTGTCCTGTTCTCTATTCAGATTTAGCCAGGATGAATATCAATCACAACCTTCATTTGTTTCTTACTTAGTATTTTACTGCAGTGTGAATGTCCTACTTCAGTGCTATCTTACTGTAAACCACATGCCTACATATATTTTATTTGTTCATGTCAATGGACTGAAGGAAGAAAATATCACAGGAGAGTATAAAGTAACAAATTTTTTCCCATGTTTGAGGATTTTCAAAAGTACCTGCTTGTCTAAGTGACAGGTAGTTCAGAGTCCAGATCCCACTGCCCTTTGCTATGATTCTGAGTACTTCTATGTACAAAAGGGTCAGATTTACAACGATATTTAGAGGCTTGAAGTTTTGTGTAGGTGCTTAGGAGGATTGCTAGTCCACTTGCACTGAAATTAATGTCATCAAAATAAATAAAAGTTAAGTTCATTGGCATTTCTGAGGGAGGGAGGGAAATCACCAGATACCTACACATTTAAGCACTCACCTTTCTCAGACACATTTGAAACCCTTGTTAAGAAGCCAGGTCATTTACGTGCTTTTGAAAATGTTACCTCAGTTCACTGGTTCAGATCCATTTCAGGCTATTAGTGTCCAGCTGGTGTTTTGACTGTGCAGTGGCCTTAGTAAAGTCTTATCATCATCTCAGAGCACATTGGCAAAACCATTATTTATTTTTTATAATCTGAAAGTTCATGATAAGAGATTCCAGAACACTTTATGAGTTGGGGGTCTGCCATGGCAGTTGTTAATATCACTTATTCCTCACAGAATTAACTCTTTTTGAAAACTGCTGAGGCTTAAATTTAAATCACCATATCATCTCTACCTTTTCTGTCTTCTCCTCCTTCCCCAATATGTTCTACTTTCTACCCATTGCTTTTTCTTCAAGACTGCTTTCTATTTGCATGCTGCAGTAACAATGACAAAATATTCCATCATTGCCTTTCAGTCCAGGTGTCTTAAGTAAACATTGAAACCAAGGAAGTCAGGCTGCGCCATGCGACCCTCAGATTCTCAGGAATATGAGGGTTAATTTCTTAATGAATAGGGAAATAGAATACCAAAGATATTGCACTGTGAAAGCATAGCCAAAACTATGTGAAAAATTTAGTTGTAAAGGACACCATAAAGGCTTCTAAGATCCTTACTTTCCCTCTAAACTGTTCATCTGTTCGTTAGACCTTGCCTGGAAATTCACCCACTGGTATACAGATAAGCAGACGAAATGAATTGCTGGCCACCTCTCATTACTGAACATTTTCATCACCAACAGAGCTTTTCATTCACCGATTTCTGTCTGTCAGCAGTCTTGCTTTTGTTCCTGAAAATATAATGTACACTTAGAAAATCCTATGATAGAATCATAAACCTCCAGGATGAAAAGGCAGTTCCTCTCATGCAATGAAGGATTGTTCTCTCTCCACACAGGGGAACAATCCCTCATTTCACAAGTGTGCAGGAGACTTCTATGTAATCTTGTCTAAAGTGATTCAAACATACTTCTTTTTGTTTAGGGCTTGAACTGAAAGAAGATGGGGAAGAGGAACTCAATATTTTCTTTTCTTCTTCATGTTTAACGGGAGACACTTGCGTTGAAAAGGAGATAATGATGTACTCCAAGGCAAGAGACTTCCATGTGTACTCACTATCATACAGCGAATCACAAGGATCTCTAATCCCTCTCCTTTTTTTTTCTTTTCTCCCCAAATCTGAGTTTAATTTTGGATTTTAGTTTCTGCAATAAACAACAAAAAATCAAATTTGTTTACAATTTTTTTTATTTACAATTTGATTTGATTCAAATTTGTTTACCTGTATTTTTTCCAGTGTATACTGATACTACCCATTGAGATCTTAGCTCATCAGAAAAATTCACAATTGTTAGTATTTTTTTCCTGTTAAAGATGACAAATCTTCAAGAATAACATATCAAATTCTGTTATTATCTAAGTGTGGAGTAAGAAGGACAAGTTTAAGAAGAAGTCCTCTGTTACTGTCCCAGTTCCTAGGTTACCTATCAAAAATACTGAATAAAATCAGAATTAGACTCTGATTTCTCTTTAAATATCTGTGACAACTCAATTATGTACCACCAAAGTCATCTTGCTCTATGTTTCACCCCTTTCTTGCACTCTTTCTACTGTTTACTATTCTTCTTTTTTCGTTTGGTGTCAATGTGTCTGACTCAGAGTGATGCTATGGAAGCTAGACAGAACTCCCAAAATTATTTGTACCCTGAGTTTTAGGTTTACTTAATAATGCAAAATATAGGCCTTGATGGTCCCCTCTTTTTATGGATATAACAGAGACAGGAAGTTCAGAAATATTGTTTTTCCTCACTGCTTTCATCTCGAAGTACTGTCATATCCTAAATACACTGCATTCTGTTTATACTTGTTGGGTATCTGTGTCAACAGTGGACATGAGCAGTCTCAGCTAGAAAAACTTACAGTCTGGTAACAGCAACAGTATAGGAGCTAGTGGTATGTCACATCTGCCTGGGGCAGCAACTAATATCTAAAATATACGTATAGAGTATAATGAACCAACAGCATAAAAAATTAGAAAGTTCCTAAAGAAAAATACTTGGCAAGGCAAAAGGTCTTGGAGTCAATAAAGATGCAGTATTGTGGAAAACAACATAGAATCTTTACCAGAGAACATAAATGCAAAATTCTAGGCAGGAAAATATCTTTTTAACCATTGTAAACTGATACATGATCTCTAAATCATCGCTATTTGTTCAATCACAATAATTAAAATTTTGACACAAAATTCTCATCTCATATGTATCAAAGTATGTGTATTTTATTTCTGTCACCTGATTCCCTGATATACACCAGAGTTACTGAAGTCAAAATCTCCACAACTTGTTCCAATGTTCTTTCCCCGTCATCTTAATCTACTTTTATTGCTGAATCTGTTAGATGGTTGCTGTTATTTTTACTGGGGCCATATGTCCTGTTTACTGCTCCTGAAATCAAACGGCTCTGTCACTTCTGACTAAACAGGAATATCACATACTATAATTTCTTCATGCTGAACTGCTTAGGAAAACATAATTTTAAAATGGCAGAGTCATGCAGGTGTTAATTTATTTTTTCTGGCATATTCTCTGCTTAGATTTTTCTAACCTGATTTTCTTAGCAACAATAAATGAACTTTTTTTTAAAAAAGGAAACATTGTCCCTTCCACAAGACTTTTTGTATTAATTGCTATTCTTTCTTGATCAGTTGGTGAAATATTCACTAATCAGAATTTGAGCTCTTTTGTATATCATCATTATTCATTTATGGGAATATATCGTTGTGCTTCAAGTATACACTGTGTTGGGCTTAATTTTCTAAGAATTATTGGAGAGAATAGAACCAAACATTTCATCATTAACATTCACCACCAGAGCTCTGGAAAGTTACACAGCAAAGAAAACAGAAACATGAACACAGTTAGATGGAGAGTTGTGAATGGGGAGGTAAGATTGTTTAAGTTCTTTGATTATCATATACCAGATTCCTTTTCCTGTGCACTTTAAGTAAAGCAAGCAGCCTTAGTTTAGGCTAGAAAAGACTATGTCACATAACCATCTACAATTATATCTGAAAAGGTTTGATCATTTTTCAGCAAAATACAGTAGTGACCTTTCACGTATGTGTACACATGTTCTGAGAACCAGGACAAGAAAAGAAAAATTCTAAAGACAAACCACACTAACAACAACTGAGACTAGCTCCTCAGCTCATTTAAGATAGCAAAACTCAATTGTCTGCTGCCCCATACCCACTGAGAGGAGAAACTGTAAATATGAATGAGGGATTAGCTGCAGTACCAAAATAACTCGAAAGATAGGATAAAGAGAAAAACAAAATCAGAAAAGGAAGATTCATTTGGGGAAAAGGCCAGAAATCTAGGGTAAGACAAACTCATTTTGTTTCTGGATTTTTAATAGCTTTTTCTACAGCAGGGAATAATGTAGCCTCATGCTGTTAGAAAATAATAGAAGAATATAACATTAAAATAGTTGGCAGTTTATGTGTATAAAAGGAAAACACGTCCAATAGTGAAGAATCCAACATGATTAGCCAGATGAAAGCTGTACATTAAATATTTAAATCACAGAAGTGTGCCCTGTACAGAGCTGTCATGTTGGCTGTTGAGAGTTGAAAGCCTGTCTTGGGTTTGAGCATGATCCAGTGGAGCTAGAGGCTTCTGCAGACCTTTGCAGCCAGGCTGAATGCAAAGTTCTTGTACAGTTAGTCAAAATGCTTGGCTTCTCTCTCCAATTGACTTCAGAACTTAGCTTTCAGAGAGCAGTAAGAGCCAGCTGGTCCTCCAGGAAAGGGAGCTGGGAACAGGAAAGATAAAAAGGCAGGCAGGAACAGCGACCTGAACATAAGAAGTGGCAAGAAGTCCCGGTCAGGATCAGGGCCAGAGATAGTGGCCAGGGTCACAAACAGCCCAGTGATCATCCTACACCAGATCCGCACTAAAGGAGCACAAGCCCAAGTCCAGGTGTAGCCACAGCACAACTATGATGTAGCCCAGCTGGGGACCGGCTACGGCCACAGTTTAAAAGCAGCTCCCATAGGGAAGGTGATACAGGACCTCACTTTTAGCTTCTTTGCAACAACTCTTACCAGCAATTAAGCTGACCTTGCACTTGACCAGCTTAACTCCTTGATTTAGCCAAATAATCTCCTAAAAAGGAGATGCACTCTGGCCCTGACAATGCCCGTAAGGCAGTGTTTGTGAGGGCCCACAGCTAAGCCATGCAGTCCTTTAGGGAATTTATTCTTTCACAGAGGTTCTGAATCACAGTTGTCAGTGCCATGCAGTTACTGCATCCTACCCTGTCCACAGCAGTCCACAAACCAACTCTGAGGGAAGACAGAGTAAGTAGAAACTAAGTTGATATTACAATGGAGCAACCAGAGCTACTGCATGGTCAGATGATGTGGCAGCACCACATCAAGCTTCACAAGATAGAAGTTTATTTGTAAGTGGAAATCAACAGTTCTAGATGATAAATTTTACAGCTGTGGAGGATAGGTGCATCGCACATTGTCTTCTAGTCTGGGTGCAAAACTTCAATGGCATATCATGTAAAAATCTAGGTATGCACCAGCCCCCTCACAGTGTTTCACATCAAAAATGAACACTCCTATATGGGTATGCTACAATATACCATCCTATGTAAGCCCTGCAAATCCAGCTTTCCAGCTTGAGCTAGGACATGCATAAATCACCCCAGAGTTGTATCCTGACTCCGGAAGAAGTCACTCTCATCCTCAACTTCAGTCTTTCAGAGCACACCTCTGCCACATTTCACTTATAATTTTCATATTATACTTAATTTAAAAAAAAAAAAAAGTTTAGGCCATCTGTGTTAAATTAGAAAATATAGACTTTCTTCGGATTCACAAGAGTTACTCTTGGCCATGACAACTACTGACATTAGATATTGTGTTTTCTTCTACTTGAACCTTCAACTTTTGCCTGCTGCAATCCTCTTCAGAGGATTTATCAGCTTAGTGGGCTCCTGCTACTCTAATATACGAAGAATAAAAGCTTTTACTCCCAGTATACAGAAATAACACCTCCCCCTCCAAAAAAAAAAATAAACATACAAACAAACCCTACCACACTGGAAAATGAAATATGTTATTACTTTTAGTTTTGAAGATGTTTTATAGATTTTAGTAGACGTTGGAATGACTGTGAAAAAAACAAATGAAATATCAGCTAACAAAGTTTCTTCTGCCCACGGATCAGGAATGAGTCTTAATAATGAGATTCATAGACTTGATCATTTGGTAAAAAAGAGAAAAGTGTAAGGGCAGAAGACTGCCAGGAAGAAGACCGTACCTGAAGTCAGAAAATACCATGGGTTAGGATTTGGTTGTGGATTTTTTTTTTTTCTTTCTTCTCTCTCTTTCTCTAATTGAGCTACATTACAAAAACATGCAATGCTCCAGAGACAGATCTATGTGAGCAGGTCGAGGTATCCATTCTTCTTCTTTGTTTGCTAGTTTCTTGCCTCCAAGCAGGAACTTGCTGTGACTGCTACAATGTGTATTTGTGCATTTTGAACCAGTACTTGCCAGTAAATATACCTTTAGCAAGGTGAAGCCTGCTGAGTAAGACAAGGATGTGGAAAGAGACAATCATGAAATCTGAGGTGATTGACTCATTGCGGCACATCCCGAGATCATTTCAGTAATTTTTTTCTTGCTTACATCAAAATTCTGTATTCAAATGCTTTGAATCTATGACTCACACTGACAATCAAAAACTCTTACATGTAGTCCTTATTGACTTTATGGTCAAAGAGGGGGGAGAAAAGTTACTCTAATTCAAACAAGATTGAGAACAATAAAGCAAAGAACAGTTTTTCAGAGCTTTTTAAGAAAATATATTGCATAACAGCACAAAATAATGAAAACTGAAAAAGAGAGAGGTTTAGCTGGCTAAGCTTCCTTTTGCATACTATTTGCTTCTAGTTTTTTTCTTCATTTAATAATGAAAAAATTTATTTTCTTTTATTTGTGTGTCAGGGTTTGTGTCTGTCTCTGCACATTTCGATGTAACAGCTAACATTCAGTCAAATTCAACAGGGTGATTGAAGTCTCAGGGGTGACTGTTAAGTTCCTACCATTTATATGAAAATAGGCAGCTGGAAAGAGGAGTCTAAGGCAAAGGTCCTGAGATAAGTGCAGTGCTTATCAGATGTGATAGACTTCAGATAGGAAAAAGTTGCTGATAAGGCCTCAACTGTTGGTAAAGCTTCAGATGGAGACTTGTTAGTAGTTGACAGAAAACCCAGGAGAAACAGAGAAACTGGTCCCCAGCTTACACAGCTCACTGCCTCATGTAGTAGGATCTGGTCATCATGCCAGCCTCCTGGGTGCCTTGCCACATATCTGGGCACAGCAATATGGCAAAAATCTCAGTGCTAACCAATACATAAACCAGGAAATAGAAAGCTTTGGCAGCACTGAGAAAGTTCAGATTCAGTGCCCTGTTGAACATCTCTGCTGTAGAGGGAGTCTTGCTGTGCAATATCTGGATGTCTCAGCTAAGGGCATAACAACAAGGGATTAAAACCACTTTGTAGCAACTTACGACAGTCCTTTTGATAAAATCTTTATTTTGAAGGATAACATTTCCATGGGCATTAGCAGTTCTTTTTTATTTGTATTTTTATAACTGAATTACTGCCACATTGTCAGCTTTTCCCATTTTAATACAGCTCTTACTATTTTTGTTGCAGCAGCTATTAAACACAAGCAAAATTAACTCAGTTGTAATTTAAAATAATAAAGTAAATATTTCACTCTTGCAGACTGTAGAAAATGTTGAAAATGGTACCTGAATTGAAAATATAATTAAAATATATGTGGATACACAGACAGAAACAAGAATAATTAAAAATGCATGAAATTATTATATAGATATACAGTTGTACCAATTAAAATATATAGATGTCCATTAAAATCACATTATAACAACACAGTATCATTATATTCTGGGGGCTGTCTCATGATTTAGTATTGACAATATTTTTATCAATACAAACAACATTTCCTTTGCTAAAATGCTGCTTCAAAACTGCAGCTGGTTTAGATTGACCTCCGTTCATTGATTTACACCTAACAAGGATCCAGCCCAGTATTTTAAAATGTTTCCTTCTAACTTAAGGCACTTTTAGTAATATAAATTGATTACTCATAACTATACAACCAATTGACTCATTCTGTAGTTTATATTAATCCACTATTTGTAGCTTGCCAATGAAGTTCATAAAGATCCTTCTCATAGTCCATTAATATTGACTCTCAGATTTAATGAGTTCATTACAATAACCATTACTGTATTATTAAAATGCAGAAGGAAATGTAAGCCTGTTTCATGCAAATAAAGAATTATATAATTAATCAAATGATACTTTTATTATTAGCATTATCATCATCATCCAGCATTTAATAGCCCAGTTTTATGTGTCAGGATAGGTTTGTGTTAGGCACTGTACAAACCCAAGGAGTATATAAGCAAGGTATAAGCAAGCAACGGGACATGAGTTAGAAGAATTTAAGAGACATTCCTGACAAGAGAATAAGAGACATAAGAGACATTACACTGAGACATTACTAGTGAGAAGACGTTTGTGTGAGCCCAGCAAAACCTAACCAATATATTTATTTTTGGTTTTGGGTTTTGTTATTCTGTTTGGTTGGTTTTGTTTTGTTTTGAATTTTTATTTCCTTTTAAGTTTTATTGAGATAATTTTAACCTTATTGCCTGGTAATATCTGGAAGTAAAAGGGTAGCTGAAAGTCTAATCCACATTCCCAGGATCACTTTTACATCTGTCATTTAGTCACATACCCTTTTATAATCTTTCGTTTTAGTTCTCCATGCTCAGCTCTCCAACAGCACTGTGCAGCATTCCCTCTCTCTACCATAACCCAGTGTAGATCCTGTGCTGAGAGTCACAGGGAAGGAGAGGATTTTATTGAGTATGTAGTTCCTTCATGTATGCTCTTGTTATTTATCCTGTGGTCATTGTTTTAAGAGAAAAATGTACAACTTTCTCAGTTCCTTGAAATAAAAAATTGAAATGTTCAAGTAGAAATTTTGGTTTAGTGTGTTCAGATCTTCAGTCAGTGGCTTTTGGCTCTGGCACCAAAACACATACTGACACTGAAGAATCATACAGCATCAAAACTGTGGAGGAGAGGGATTTCAGACCTCTGTCCCCTGAGCTTTCCACCTCAGCTAGCTCTGCATGTTGTACTGGGTCTTGTTCTCTCCCAGTGACTGGGCATCACATCCAGGTTTCTGGAGTCCACCGTGGCTACATCTATACTCCAGCATTAAACACTCCTGAGAGACTCACTGATCTTGACCCCAGCTGGCAAGGGACAGCCCACATCCTTACTATTTTCTTCAGATCATAGTGACTGCTGTGAATAGAGAATGGTCCCACCTCCATGTTAAGTCATTGAATGTTCCTAGAAATAGTTTTGGAGGATGATATTTGGCACAGACAATGGCTGTGTCAGGGACAGTTGCAATGACTGAGCAATACAAATGCTGAGCTTGCAACGCTCAGGAAAATTCCCAGACAGTGTTTAATTCATCACTACATATGCACTCTGTAAGGATCAGTCACCTAAAACACAGCTTTCAAGTCCCTTACCTTTAAGTAACTTACATCTGTGGTTGGACCAAGCCCTCAAGTTGCTGTAATTACCAAATGTTCCTTATTCTTTACATGTCAGTTAAAAATAT
This sequence comes from Caloenas nicobarica, assembly GCF_036013445.1. Classification (NCBI taxonomy): domain Eukaryota; kingdom Metazoa; phylum Chordata; class Aves; order Columbiformes; family Columbidae; genus Caloenas; species Caloenas nicobarica. The sequence goes on from NC_088245.1 coordinate 181,218,808, forward strand.
GCTACTACTGCATTTCATTTGGGCAGTCAAACCATTCTTAATTAATAACCTAATAAATACACTATTTACATGGCTTATCAAGGAAGGGGCTGATCTTGCAGATGCAGTTGTAATGGAGTATCTTATAGAAAAGCACCTTTGCTGCCTGTTAAATTGAGTACCACTTGATGGAATTGCATCTCCCTGTGCCAAGAATGGATTTATTTAATAGTCTGTGAAGAAAAACTCTGTCCTCTGAGCCAAATAAAAGCATCTCTCAGGTTCACCAGGAGTTGTGCTAAGCCCTTCTTGCCTGGGAATCATTAATTGCTTACCTCCAGGAACGGTACTCTAGAGAGGCACTTATAAATGCAGAAGAAAAAATTTTACTGTGAGAACCCAAAACATGAAGTCTCTGCCATCACTTAGTTTTTCTTTCTGTACAGGTAAAACTAAGCAGCTAAGACCAGTTTGAGGTTGAAAGCCAATTGACTCTGTGACTTGGGAATAATGACTACAGGAACCATTTTCACAAGACTTAGGGCAGGAATCTGTCACAGGGCCCTCTAGAAGAGATGAATGTAAATGAATTGTTGTATTCCTGCTGATGTGTGAGGACAATGATCTTTTTTTTTTTTTAAGATCTGCCTTGTGGAGTATCAAAAATATTCAAAGCTTTCTGCAGTATATACATGTTTGCTCAGGCGCTCCGTAGTTTGTCACGGACTGTTTCAAAGGCACGCATACACAACAACAGTAATAGATGTTTGTATTCCAGTGGTGCGGGTGGATGTCACAGTCCAAGCTGTGCTGGGGAATCTAAAACTGCGGAAAAAGAATCAGCACTAAAGACATTCGCATCTACTTTCTTTTCTCTGCTTCAGGTGAAACACACTGCAGTAAGATCTATGCAGTATCCCACCAACAGCTACTTAGTGAACTTCTGTACCTCTGCATGAAAAATGAACTGCAACCACTGTTGGTTCACCTTCAGTGTCAGGATGTTTCCTTCCATGTGGCTCTTGCCTTTTTAGGCAGATTCTTCTAGAAGCACTATCCATACAGTGAAATTTGGATCTGTTTTGTGGCTTCCAAACCTGAACATAATCTATAACCACTCCCCAAAATCATGCATGGGAGGTAAGATGCAAAAGTACAACAGTTTCTCTTTCCCCTCCATGATTTCTTTAATAAAATGACCTTAGTTCACAGCCCCTGTGGGACCTCCAGTTTCATTTTTACCATGCACTGGTATAGATGGCCCTTGGGTGCACCTCAGCACACTTAAATGCAACCACAAGGTAGTCAGAAACACGTGGTCAAATTGTTCTGGTTTTTACAGCGTTGTATTAGTCAGAAAGGAGGGCTTTGTGGAGCAATAATATTCCCATTTGGTTCAGAGGCCAACACATAACTCAATGTGTTTTATATCATTTGATATAAAACTGATTTTCTGTTAGATCAGATTTTTGTCATTCTCATGCCAAAGTAAATGGGGAAATGCACATTTTTTTCTGCCTCACCTTGCAACAGATCTAAATTGTCTTTGAGATATGGGCCTGAGAACGGCTGTTGCTGTGTCTGTTGGGTACCTCCCATATCATTCTTTGCAACCCTACCAATTTTAGATTCTGCCCATCCCTGTTAAAAAAAAAATAAAACATCAAATGCCCTATGTTAAAGACTCTGTTTCAGATAGTCTGCTTAATTTATTCTAAACACAAATGACAAAAACCACAAATTCTCTGCAACTGCTAGCAAAGATACAGTAGAAAAATAATGTTTCTGAAGTTATTTAAGCTAAAAGTTATTGGTAAGGACAGAAGTGGCTAACATCAGTCAAATGTCTTCCATTCCTTTGTGTGAGACTTCCTGATTTTAAAGTTATCAAGCAGAATTCAGGAGAAAATGGGAACCCACAGTTTCATTAATTTCTTTATTCTGTAAAGTCTGTTGGTATCAATAGAGTTGAAATGTATTTGAGTACTTCATATGAACTTTGAGGTTGAGACCTCTTTCTAGTAGAAACAAAACAAAAAACATAAAATAAAATAGATATAGCCAGCCAGTGATAACCACCTGCGCTGGTCATTACTAAACATAAGATTGCATATTATTCAGACAGTGGAGTTTCTGACCCAGGATGACATATACCTCTTCATCCCCTAAATATCAACCAGAGGGGAAAGAACATCTAAATTTTTGAACACTTCAAGACTAGCCATGACAAGATAATTCAGTTTGGGTGACAACAGTTTCACTACGCCTTGTGGCAATGCCTGGTTACCATAAGCTAAACTAGTAAACCAATTTGAAATGTGTGAGCTGATCTGCCTTCGTGAATTTTATCTCTGTCTTCACAAAACGGTTGTCAAACTTATGAGTAATAGAATATAAGATATTGCTAAAAGTTATTTAGCAATACATGATGGATCTAACACAAGGCCAGGGAAATATTTCACAGAACATACAAAATCCTCTATATCATCATTCTCCCAGGGAATGCTCCACGTTCCTCAAAGGGAAAATAAAATCAACTTGGGGATAAACATATTGGAATAGATTGGTAAAAGTAAAATATACTATTAATCTTGACATTATTTACTGTCTCGTATTTGATTAAAGCTCGTCTCAATATATTGTAAATGGCTATTTAGAATTTTCTGCCTCTAAATTAGTGTCAGGTCCCATAATACTGGGATTCAAGAAGAAAAAAATAGCAATTTTAGAATATTGCTGTTGTCAATCTCCATACTGTACCAAAGTCACAAATGCTGACAAGGTGAATGACTTTGTATACTTCCTTTTCTCTTTTAGTTATTTTTGTTGTCCCATATATGAAAAAAAAAAAAGCTAGCAACGGTGTTTACTTTCTCAGTGAGGTGTGAGAAATGAAAGCAAGAATAATTCCATATTATAATAGAATGATAGTAGGTTGTGATTAGATGGCTCCTTTCAGTCAGGAAGCTCAAAATACAGTACAAACATTCACTGGTCTGGAGCTGACGCATAACCTATTAAAGTCTATAGCAATACTTCAAATAATTCAGTGAGCTTTGAATCAGGATCTTAACAGAAAAATCTGAATTAGGATGATTTATTTCAGAGTGCCGAAATGGTCCTTCCTATTTAATTTGTTTTTACTGACAGTATGCTCTTTACAATGTAAGAGCCTTTTTTACATCATCTACTTTTTTAAGTCATTATTAAACAAATGAGATGAGATGCATTTACAAGTTAAAGAAAGATATATTGATAATATATTTTCTGATTAAAGGTTAGGATTCACCAGAAATGGCTCAGGTTAGGCTCTTTAATAATGTTGCCCAAAGGATCCATTTCCAGGTTTGCTACTCTTAGTTTTGAGTATTATTTTTCTCCTAACAATAAGCTGTTGCAGTGACATCTGCCATCCTGGTGTACTTTACCACATTTTCACCAATTTGAAATGCCTAAAAAATAAAATGGAATTCTTTATTTACAGATAAGAAGATACTCACTGTTTGTGATCAATAGTGTTATATCTAGAGATTCAAGCAGCTCAGTTAGAACCATAACAGGCAGAGTCTATTTCTAGTAAATCAATATGATATCTCTTAGCCATGCATCTCTTTCAAGAATGTGTATAGTACAATGATTATCATTATAAAATAAAGTCCAGTCTCTCTTTTGCTATCTTCTGGTTTTGATCTTGTAAAACTGGGAATTGATTTTCCTAAAAAATCAATATTATGTTTCCACCATGTGGCAGATACACCACTTAGCAACAGCTCCAGGTGCCAGCCCTTGAGTGGGATTGGGAACGAATACATGCTGAGGGAGAAATTGCTCAAAAATTTCAAGATCAACATCTCCAGGCTAAAGAGCTATTTATTTTCTATGCCATGGGTGCAACACAGCAGTCTTCCCTAAGCAAACCTGATGTGCATTTCCCATTGATTTTTCTGTTTTCCTCAGCAGATTTAACCATCAGCAAGAAATATCTCTCATTTGTATGCTGGATTTCCACAGATGTGAATAAATCCTGCTCCTCTCATATGAGAGGAAGTCAAGAAAAGCAGAAAGCCAGCTGCTGCCCTAAAGAAAAGTTGAAAGTTCATCTACTTTGATAATGACAGTCATACAAAATATCAGACATTTATGCTTTCAGCAATCCTTGTCACAACTTTATTCATTTAGACAGACTTGATACATGAAGAGATGTAAAGAATCAGTTACTTTTATACAGGTATTAAAGAGCTATGAGCCTTCATTATATAGATGAAGACTGATAGCAAATCTGGTTGTCTTTAGGCTATGCTGAGCCTCCTGAGATCTCATCAGTATCTAAATCTGTCATAAAGCATGTTTAACAAAAAGTATTGTCTGTTCGGACAACTTGCTTGCTTCATTAAGATACTGTTACTGACTTCTAATAGTGCTAGATTTTATCATTGCTATCTTATTTTTTCCTCTTATAAGCCGAACTACCAGCTCTTTCATGACACCACCTTTATTAAGTTAATTTTAAACAAACCACACACCAACTGTTTATGTCTCCTAGAGAAAGCCCTTCCAAATGTTCATGTCTTCAGGCAAGTCCCAACAGGGAAGCATAATTGTATTCCCAGTAGTTCTTTTCTGAGCATGATTGGTGAAGTTTATTCTCAGGGTCTAAAGAAAAGATTAAGAGTATTCCCATTATCTGAATCACATAGGGATTTTTTCAACACATCTGGAAATTTTATTTCTTTTTTTTCTTTCTTTCTCTGTTGTTTGGTTGTGGTTTATTGTTGTCGTTTTGTTTTGTTTTGGTTTGGTTTTTTTTTGGGAGGTGGCTGCTTGTAATATTTTTTCAAGAAAAGCTTCGCATTTCTGATGAAATGGCAATAACTATAAAATTATAAGAGAGTTTTAACAGGATTTGAGTATCAAGGCATTATTGCCATATAGAGAATGAAATCAAAACAGCAGAGTGTCTTCCCAGCTTTGCCACTAACAGTTTACCTGTGGTAATGGATTTTCCTGTAGTCTCCAGCTGCCTTCCAAATAGCCAACATGCATTGCTTCTGCTACATACTTATTTAGCAGATATGAAAGGCTGTCCTGTCACACTGAAACATTTGAATTGTTTCAACATCAGTCTTCAAGCAGCATTACCTTGTATATTGCTTTGCTTTTATGATTCTACAGGTTTGGGTTGCTATGGAAAGAAAGAGCTATCCTAATAAATCTCTCTTTATGGGCAGAAAATTCAAACATGATCAAGTTTCTGAGGATGCAAAAGCTTCATTGGCAAAGATCTCATCCTCCATGCTTTTGGCCATTATGTCATGCCCCATTACCATCTTCACTGCATAGCTTTATAGTTAGCAGTAAGCTAATTTGGGATTGCAGTAGTTTGCTAAGATTTCATAAGGACACAGTCGTTTAGATGTAGCCCTGTAGTTACTATACTCCCTGTCTTGAAATGTGTGTCTTTTGGTAGATTATTTTCTTCTAGTGTCCAATGAATTTAATAATTTTGCAGCAGTATTACAATGCATGCTTTTCAATATCTTCTTCTACAGAAGTTACTATTTCAAATATTCTTTGATAATGTAATAAATCATACATTAAGGTGAATTGTCATATATTTAGATATTTATCGTACCCATTGCTCAATAAGAGTGCTTTCTCCCAGTTTCTCAAGCATGTATTTTAAACTATTCCTAATTTAACAAATCACAGAATAAATCTGGGCCTCACAACTTTGTCATTGCCATAAACAGTACGCAAATAATTCCAGGTAAACATGCACTATTTGTTTCTCAAACAGGAAAAAAAATATTCTAATGCCTGGTATCATCTTTATGTATAGGAAATCAGCATGTAGCAATCATAACACAAGAGATTAACCATTCTTCAGCACCTGAACATTTTTCATCAGAATTTTAAACCAGAGTCCCTCAACATGGGGCTAGATGTATTCTCAGTTGAAAGGATCAATGCATAAGGTTGCTGGGAAGACCATGGAGATGTCTGTTTTATTAATAAAAAGTTTGAGTAGCAGAATTCCTTGCACATAAAGTTACCTCATTCTAAGTCATTATGAAATGTCTATATTTGCAAAAGTTAAGGCTAATTTTTTATTTCTTTTATTTTGTCCATTGCAGATCCTGCATCTCATGTAAAGGCAATACATTTTGATAGACATTGAGTTCAAACACAAAACAGAAACAGGTACATTTCCTAAACAAGATAGAATATGATTTACATTTTTGTTTGTTTGTTTGTTTTTTCATTTCCATTTGCTAAGTTGAAATTGCTCATATGGTTAGTTTCAATCAGTTTTGAGCTCTGATTTTCTCTCAATTAAAAATGAAATTGTTTCTGCATCTTTTCTTGTTATTTCTTAGTTATTTATCTCAGTAATCTAATGGTTGAATAAGTTAAACGTCAATTTCAAATGCAGAGTGCCTCCAATAATTCTTTTGTATGCTTCTAATAGCCTAGCAGATGTGATAAAAACCTTTCTAATTTATAAAATACTTTTTTATATTTTGTTCCTACTATACAGTGATCATAAGCATAACAAGATTTTTTTTTTTAAATTGCAGAAGGTCTGAACAAATGCAACTAAATGTTGATACCATTCTACTGTGCTGATCTGACGAATTTTACAGGCTGTCTAACATTTTCCATAATGCTTCAACTTTAGTATCTTCACAAACATGTGAAACTCACCAAATCTCGGTAGAAAATGACTCAGGACATGATAGTAGACAACATGTAAGTATAGAAATATACTTATAGATATATGACTTGATTTCAGCAAGTTAGAAAATAATTTTTTGAATGAACATGAGTTATTGTCTATTATACATGTAAGTATACCATGTCTACTATGAAAATGTGTGAAATTCATGTGTGAGAGATCACTTCAGGTTCATAAAATGAAAAACATTTCTCTAAAGTTAAAAAAATCTCTTAAAGATAAAAAAAACCTATTATTTTTCTTTTATTCTATATTTTTGTTAGCTATAGTAAAAAATCACTGCTGTGACATAGAGTAAAACTTAATCAGGGTTTTTCTTCCCCCTTCTGTTGCACTGACTAAATTGTATTATCTCTCCATCAAATGAAACGAGCAGAACTTTAAAGGATTTAGCACAGAGTATTTTCTCTGTAGAATACTACAGGAAGGCCCTAATAACCTAAGAAAATATGTCATTATCTATTCAATTTGATGGTTCTTTATAAATCATTTCTACCAAGATGTCTTAAATCCTTTTAGAATTCTATAATGACTCTACCCTTATCATTTCCTTTGTAGGTCTTCTGATAACAGAAGAGAGAATTTTATAATTATTTTCTTAATATAAATCACAGTCCAGGTTCATCACAAAATAGGTGACTGTTCAACAAATAGGATAACACAAGTGTCTGTAATATCCATCTACTGACATGAACACTTGGCTGGAAGAATTGAACAAAGATATGTAAGAATGGATATACAGAGGAGACTTCGGCCTCATAGCACTGACTGTTGCAATATCTGTGTGTGTTTTAGAGAAGTAGCTACCCAATGGGATTCATAACAGCCCGGTCAGATGCCAGCAAATGCCATGGACAGAGAGAAGTGAGACCTGAGAATGTGATTCACAACAGCTAATTCACTGACAGGGAAGCCTAAGTTAATAAAAACACCGAGGGCAAAACCATATATACAATTCCAACCTCCTCCAAATTATATATGTTTTAGCCTTGGATAATACTATAGAAAAATGCCCCTTTACTTGTGGGATTGACATTGCCAAGAACTTTAACTCTCTGAGGTTTGTCTCATTAGTCCTTTCCTTAGAAAGGAAATGAATGGGTGAAACTTCAAAATGGCAGTGGAATGAGGTGCTGCCTCCATTCTTCTGTGCAACATCTTAGCAGCCAAAGCACTCCACTCATCCTAGGCACTGGAACAAAAGCTGACCATCCTCTGTCTGCCTAGGTGGAGTTGACTGCACATCCCTCATGTTCCAGAAGAAACTCCCAGTCCCTTCACTATGAAGTATTCAGGGATGGAAGGAAGTAAATTACATATGTTTCTGGTTTTTAGGTGGTTCTATCTAAGAGACATGTCAGGAAATATTCTTTGATACAGATGAATATAAGAACTGATGAATATGACTCTCTGAGCTCAGACAGTGATGGCAAATCTTTTTGTTACTGAGTGTCAGGTATATTTTTAAAAAGGATCTTGTTGATGCCAGACCAAATGTCTGCTGAAATTAAATTGGGCAGTCTGAATTTAATGTAAAGCACTCAGTTCAAGGAAGCCTGAAACTAAGACCTCTTCCCTTCCAGTGAATCCCATGTTGCTTGACTGAAGACTTATTATTCCTCTCCTCATAAATCGAAGTACATGGCAACAAACACAGTTTATTGCAGTTGCTGATCAGTTGAGGAACTGAAATTTTTTACATGTTTTATTCTCTTTTTCATTCTTTCTTTCTCTTTTTCCCTCCTAGTGAATAAATGCTTCTCCTTTTTTTTTGTTTTTCTTTTGTTTGTTTGTTTTTCTATGTTATGCCCATTTTCATTGTTAGCATTCTATTTTGACATAAAAGTGAAGATGTTAATAAATCACTAACAGAAGCACTAGAATTCCAGGAAGGGGAATCAACTGAAAATCCAGTTTAGTTGTGTTTATATATATATTTATGGGATGAGGGTTTCTTTTGCCAGAAAAGATTATTATTATTATTATTTATATCTATTTTCTAGAAAAAAATGAACTGTCCTAGCATCATCTTTAGCTATTAACATCTCTCAATTTTCAGTCCAGTCACAAGTAAGGAAGTTCATAGAACATACTTTGAGAAATAAACCTCAGACTAAGGTTCTACCTCATACCTTTTGACTCATTACAGTTCAGTTTTCATATTGCTTTTTAAGGGAGCCATAGAGTGCCCAGTGAATGAATAGATGACAATATTGTAATAACACTGCTTGAAAGAAGTAGGATGTCAGAGAGTCTCAAGGCTCACAGACGTAAATTATTCAAGAATAAGGTGAAACAAGAAAAGATGAGAGGATTTCACTTTCTTTAAAATTCTAAGTGTTTCAGTACATGGGCCCTGGGCAATTCTTTCAAAGCCAGAAAGAGAGAGGAGATTGGTTTTGCAAAAGAAGATCCAAGGACAAACTTTAAGTGTGGTTCTGTCAGAGAGAGACTAGAAGGGGCTGTTCAAGTCACTGGCTGGAGATTTCTGACAATATAAATCACCAAATCACATCATTAAATGCATTAGTGGACCAAGGTCTATCTTAAAATAACTAGCATTTCTTCCCATGCAATATCTATTGGAAAGAAAGGAATAATAATTTCCAGGTTAAATGCAATTAAGACCTGGATATGTTTGTTGGCTGCTGTGACAGTGTAGTACCTAAGCTTCAACAGTTCTCCTTCCTCCTCTGTGTTTACTCCCCTCCTAGATGAGTTTATGAACATTTCCTTTTTGCTAGATGGCTTTTCCAGTTCTTTCCTAACAACATGATATGCTTTCATTTTCCATAACTCTCATGGCAGTCTTTTTCTAAGCTCACAACATTAAATTTTGCACTATTGTATGTCATCTTATTATTACTGCTGAGGTCTCAGAGTTGCTTAATTCTCCCTATGACAGATCTGCACTGACACTATCTTCCTGGGATAGAGTTAATTTTCCTCATAGTAGCTAGTATGGGACTGTGCTTTGGTTTTGTGCTGGAAACAGTGCTGACAATACAGGGATGTTTTTGTTATTGCGGAAGTGTGCTTACAAAAGGTCAAGCCCTTTCCCGCTCCTCATATCACCCCATCAGTGAGTAGGCTGGGGGTGCACAAGAAGGTGAGAGGGGACATAGCCAGGACAGCTGAACCCAACTGACCAAAGGGATATTCCATACCACAGGACACCATAAAACCATAAAATGGTTTGTTTTGGAATGGATCTTAAAGATCCATTTAGTTCTAACCCCCCTGCCATGGGCAGAGACACTTTCCACTATACCAGGTTGCTCAAAGCCCCATCCAACCTGGCCTTGAAAACTTCCATGGATGGGGCATCCACAACTTCTCTGGGAAGCCTGTTCCTGTGCCTCACGACCCTCACGATAAAGAATTTCTTCCTTATATCTAATCTAAATCTACCCTCTTTCAGTTTAAAGCCATTGCCTCTTGTCCTGTCACAAGATGCCTCTGTAAAAAGTTCCTCTCCAGCTTTTCTGCAGGCTTCCTTCAGGTATTGGAAGGATGCTATGAGGTCTCCCCAAAGCCTTCTCCAGGCTGAACAACCCCAACTCTCTCAGAATCCTGCCTTCATAGGAGAGGTATTCCAGCCCTTTGATCACTTTCATGGCCCTCCTCTAGACGCACTGCAACAGGTCCATGTCCTTCTTATGTTGGGGATCCCAGAACTGAATGCAGTACTCCAGGTGGGGTCTCAAGACAGTGGAGTAGATGGAGAGAATCACCTTCCTCGACCTGCTGATCATGATTCTTTTGATGCAGTACAGGATACGGCTGGCTGCAAGAAAACATTACCAGGTCATGTTGAGCTTCTCATCAACCAGCACTCCAAGTCTTTCTCCTCAGCACTGCTCTCAATCCATTCTCTGCCCAGCCTGTATTTGTGCTTGAGATTGCCCTGACCCATGTGCAGGACCTTGCACTTGGCCTTGTTGAATATCATGAGGTATATATGGGCCCACCTCTCAAGCCTGTCAAGGTCCTATCTGGGGGGCATCTCTTCCCTCCAGCGTGCTGACCACACCACACGACTTGGTGTCATTGGCAGAGTTGCTGAGGGTGCACTCAATCCCACTGTCCATGTCACCAACAAAGATGTTAAACAGCACCAGTTCAAACACTCAACCCTGAGGAATGCCCCTTGTCACTGGTCTCCCCTTGGACATCAAGCATCTGACCCCAAGTCTCTGAGTGCAACCATCCAGCCAATTCCTTATCCACCAAGCGGTCCATCCATCAAATCCTTGTCCCTTCAATTTAGAGATAAGGATGTCATGTTGAACTGTGTCAAATGCTTTGCACAAGTCCAGATAGATGACGTCAGTTGCTCTTGCCTTATCCACCAACACTGTAACCCCATTGTACAGTGCCGCTAAATATGTCAGGCATGATTTGCCTTTAGTGAAGCCATGTTGGCTGTCACCAGTCATCTCCTTATTTTCCATGTGCCTTAGACTAGTTTCCAGGAGGATCTGTTCCACAATCTTGCCAGGCACAGAGGTGAGACTGACTCGCCTGGATATCCCCAGGTCTTCCTTTTTTCCCTTCTTGAAAATAGGGGTTATGTTTCCCCTTTTCCAGTCAGTGGGAACTTCACCAGACTTCCATGACTTCTCTGATATGATTTATAGTGACTTAGCAACTTTGTCTACCAGCATGCTCAGGACCTGGATATAGATCTCAACAGATCCCATGGACTTGTACACCTCTGGGTTCCTTAGATGGTCTCAGACCCGATCTTCTCCTACAATGGGTGGTTCTTCATTCTCCCAGTCCTTGCCTTTGCCTTCTGCAACTTGGGCAGTGTGGCTAGAGTACTTGCCGGTGAAGACTGAGACAAAAAAATCATTGGGTGTCTCAGCCTTCTCAATATCCTGAGTAAACAGGTCTCCTGTTTCCTTCTGGAGGGGGCTCACATTTTTCCCAGTCTTCCTTTTATCACTAATGTACCTATAGAAGTTGCCCTTGATGTCCCTGGCCAGATTTAATTCTATCAGGGCTTTAGCTTTCCTAATCTGATCCCTGTCTGCTTGGAAAATTTGTCTTATAGTCCTCCCATGCTACGTGTCCTTGCTTCTACCCTCTGTAGGCTTACTCTTTGAGACTGAGTTTGTCCAGGAACTCCTTGTCCATCCTTGCAGGTCTCCTGGCATTTTTGCCTGACTCCTCTTTGTTGTGATGCATTACTCCTCAGCTTGGAGGAGGTGATCCTCAAATATTAACCAGCTTTCCTGGGCCACTCTTCCCTCCAGGGAAGTGCCTCATGATACTCTACCAAGCAGATGCCTGAAGAGGCCAAAGTCTGCTCTCCTGAAATCCAGGGCAGTGAGCTTCCTGTGTGCCCTCCTCACTGCCCTTACAATCCTGAACTCCAGAATTTCATTGTCACTGCAGCCAAGGCTGCCCTTGAGCTTCACATTCCCCTTCAGCCTCTCCTTGTTAGTGAGAAAAAGAAGCAGCATAATGTCTCTCCACATTGGCTCCTCTATCACTTGGAGAAGGAAGTTATCAACAACATATTCCAAGAACTTCCTGGACTGCTTATGTTTTACTGTTTTGTCCCTTCAACAGATATCAGGGTGTTTGTAGTCCCCCATGAGGACCATCAGCAATATAAAGCTGAAGGAAGAAGAAGGAAGGGGCAGACATTCAGGTTCTGGTATTTGTCTTCTCAAGTAGCCATTATGCATGACAGAGCCCTGCTTTCCTGGACATGGCTGAACACATACCTGATGATGGGAAGTAGTGAATGAATTCCTTGTTTTGCTTTGCATGCATGGCTTTTGATTTATCTATTAAACTGTCTTCATCTCAACCCACGAGTCTTCTCAGTTTTACTATTCTGATTCTTGCCTTCATCCAACCAGAGTGGGACTGAGAGAGCTGCATGTTACCTAGTTGCTGGCTGGGGTAAAACCGCAATCATATGAAATGTTTCAAAAATTTAAGGGAGCTGCTGGTCCAGGAAATAGTTGACATATTTTCCTAAAAAAAAGAAAAAAGTAATAAATCAGATTAGGCCTTTGTAATCTGTAATAGATAAATACCTCATGTTTTATTCTAATTTCTGTCTACTTCTGTCTATTTCTGTCTACTTCTGTCTACCTCTTCAAAATCCTGTCAAAACCAATGTCAGTCTAACAGTCATTAGTTGTCCAGATAACATTGTACAGATAGCATTTTAAAACAGACACAATGCATTTTTATTTTCCTGCCATACAGTGCCCCTCTCTATTTCGAGATGTTTGTAGTACTGAATTTACAATTCGATGTATTCCATCAGGATGCTGGGATGATCTCCAGTTTGAACACAAAGGTCCCTAAGTTTGGCTTCCACCATAAGTGTTGTAGTTCTCTTTTACATATTCTCCAACCCATTAGATAGGCTGTCTTTGCCTCATTCTCAACTTCGCCACCTTTACTGAAAACAAAGATGAAATGTTTATAGAAGTTTTGAGTTATTAACTTTAACCCTGATCAAATTCTTGTTCCAGAGCAGCTCCACCACTCATTTCTGTGTTCTTTGATCATTTGTATACCAAAAAGGAACTTCTACAGAATTTTCCAGATTATATTTTCAAAATCACTGAAAAGGTTTGGGGAACTAATTTTCATTTTTTTTAAGGTGAGTATATACCACTATCCATCTGTCAGTTTTTAAAACCTCATTACTCACTTTGCTGAATTTGACTATTAGTTACTAGGTCTTTGTTTGGGGTGCCAAAGTCCTTTTAAATAGAAAAGTCTGGCTAATTGACCTCGTCTTTTTTGGTTCGTTGGTTGTGGTTTTTTTAGGTTGTGGATTTTTTTGTTTTTTTCTTTGTTTGTTTGTTTTGAGGGGGGCAGGGAGGAGGGTGGTTAATTTATTTTCTTTATTAAATAGTCTCATAAAAATTACAGAATTCAAACATTTTTATGTCTGTATTTCTCCTAATTTGACTATGTGTTTTAAATTTATTTTTATTTCTTTCTATCCATTATAGTCCTTATATTTCTCATCTCATGTCTGTTTCCTCTCTGATTTTACCTGCTAGATGTAAAAGATATTAACATTGAGGAATGAAAAAGACAAGTTCTTAAGTTCAGCACCTGACATCCAAATTTATTGTTGAAGTTGTTATTTGTTATTAAAAATGTATTATAGAATTGAATGAGCACAGCACCTAAGCAGGAGTTACCTAGGGGAAGGTATAAGTCATTTTGTGACAGATTACATGTACTGAAAGTAGCTATTCACTTTTTTATTCATGAAAAAAAAGTGTAGATTCTACATTAACTGTCCCATACCTTGACAATGCCTTGACTATTTTTGCAATTCAAGGCATCCTCAAACATATTTACCTATATGTCATGTGGTCATATGCCCATTTTAGAAATGATTAAAATTAATCATGGAATGTCAACCCTCATTATGAAGCTGTGTCATATTTCATTTTAAAATGAAGCTTGAGAGGTGCTTACTAATTTTATTTATTAATTATGAAACAAAGTCTGAGAGAATGGATGTTGAAAGAGGTTAGCCATGCCCTCTACAACAAGAATGCTAGCATAAAATAACAGCCAGTATATAGAATATTATTTTCAATTGCCCTTTATAACATCCTGTCCCTACAGTGAAGTTGTAGTAAATTTATCAGTATTATTAACTTACCTTTAGAAATGTAGTTTCTTGCTGCCAGAAACTGTGCTAACCAGTAAGTCCAGCACTGAGGTTAAGCCTGGAACACACATCTATGTGGAAATTTGGAATGAAGTTACTTTTTTTCAGCAAAGCAGAAAGGCACAAAAGCACCCTGCCTAGTTTTGTAACTTGATTGTCATCTGTGTATTAGAAGAGGTGTTGCTCAGGATTACCTAATTGCAAGAACCTCTAGAAGGTATTTGCATCTGAAGGTGGTGGCTATTTGGAGGTGGCTATTTTAATCCACTGACTGTAGAGTGTCCTTAAGGCAAGTCCTCTCCATAGTCAAGCATTTCAATTAACTACCTAAACCTTCATTGGAGGAATTCATCTAAGACATCTCAGAATGTTTTTGGTTTTGTTTTAGGTTTTTTGGTTTGATTTGAAAAAGAGTCAAGTTTTCTATTGATCAGTATTAAATTTCCAAAAGTAAGAAGGATCCTGAAGTTATTTTTTCCTGCATCTGCCCCGTATCACAGTGGGCAGACTTCTCAAAGTACAAAACTATACACTTGTTTAACGAATGACCATGTCTGATCTGTGCACATTATGGCTCTGCAACCATTTCAGCAACTTACTTGCGCTACCAAATCTTTTTTTTTTTTTTTTTTTTCCTAATCAAACCATCATCTATGTTTCTGAGACTACTTGACTGTATACAATAATCTCTAGGAGAGGATGCAGGCCCAGTCTGAACTGGGGTTCCATGGAGTACAACCACACATCACGTCACATGTTTCATGAATACACTGGCTGATGATAATGATTATGACCTTAACTTTATTTGGCTATCTTCAGTTACTACAGTAGCTGAAAATCAGAATTTCCAGGATGTGGCAGTAGAATTGTGGTTTTCTACCTTTTTTTTTTTTTTAAATCAGAAAGATAACATCTTTCACCATTAAACTTTTGTCTTTTAGGAACTTCATTGCTGGAGAAGATGTAACATAATAAAAATATGGTATTAATATTACTCCATTCTGTAGTGTTTCTTCAGGGATACAGAACTGTGGTTCTCAAAAATTGCTTATACATTACCTTGTCTTACATTAATCGTAGAATGTAAGTAATATATTATCAAAGGATCTTAGTGTTTTTAACCACAAAATTACTAATAACTCTTAAATGTATAGTGATAAATGTATGATGAACCTTGCCAAAAATGGTGATGGAATTCAAAATATTAGTTTAATGTGCGTGCTACTGGTCTTTGTGAGCTTGTGAATAATTTAATCATCAAACACCATTAGAGCATCACTAATGGCTCCTATCTTCTTCCAATGTATTTGAAAAACAAATAAATGCAGTCTGTCCATATTAAAACAATCTGCCTACATTTCTCCTGCCCCTGTTGTGCCTGAATAGTCCAACAGAGCCTATTTGCTTCAATCTTTTCAAATTCACCTTTAATGAAAACCCCTACAAGCATCACTTCAACAGTTAACTTTATGGGTTTATCACCCTCCTATATTGTTTTGCCAGGAGTAATCTTTGGATAACACAGAGTGTTCCATGGTGTAACTCATTACAGCATTCCAGAAATAATAAATACTCTGTCCTTTTTTAACAGATGTATAATATTTAATAATAAATACGTTTGTTTTCATTATTATATAGTGATACAATTTTCATCTAACACCATCAGCGCTTGGGTTTTTTGAAACATGGGCTTTAAAAGGATGAAGTTGGAAAGCAGAAAGAATGAAAGGGAGAGTGTGGTAGCAGCTAAGTGCTATGCCAAAGAATTCCACTCACTGTTCAGTGCTCCTAAATTTAAAATTAGAAGTGTTTCACTGCACCTGAATTACTTTGGCTCAGATAAGTAATTCCAATAGATCGGCTTTAGTGATGATCTTCTAACTTTAAATTTAGACTCACTGAAATGTCTGGTTCCTTCAGAACGTAATTTTCCAGGCTGAAGAAGTTGTCCTGTGGAGCTGCAGCTAACATTAAGGGGAGAGACAGATTAGCAGTATTATACAGTATATCCAGTAACTCAAACCTTGAGTCATTTTTCAAGATTTTGAAATGTTTATACACAAAGTTTCATTTTAGGAATGTGCCATATCACAGTTATTAATGGGAAGAGTGACTGAAAGTTCAAAAAGCTTTACATATGCAAAGAGATAATGGAGGCAGGCAAATACAAAATTTCAAGTGAAAAGAGGGTGGCAAACAAACTCATGATCGAGGCTTAGGGTGAGCCACAAAGCAGAAAAAACTCATATAATGAAATAAACTTTAAAAGATATTTAAACATCCACCTACCTAGGATGAAAATTAGGAATGTGATATGAAATGTTGGAAAGGTTTATGCATTTTATGCATTGTGGGCACATCATAAACTTCAGGGTTATTGAAAAAAGATGCTGAGTTCTGCCAAAAGTTGAGTCCCTTTTAACTTTTTGAAAAGAATCTGATTAATTCTAAGATTTTCAAAAGCAACTAAGGGACTTAAAGGCCTAAGGGTGGATTTGCTTCACCTGACTTTGAGTTGAACCTCATTCTAGGTAGACTTAGGGTTGGTAATCTCCTTAACTAAGTTAGCCGTCTGAAAGCTGCAGCCTAGTCTACACGAATCATTTAACTTCCTTCCATAGCCAATGCAGACAGACACTTTCCTCCAGAACTGTTATACTAGATATTTTTTTATGATAATGTGAGTCATATTCTTCCTCTGTGAATCATCTGTGCCTTTCTCAGTGGTAACATATTATACTCTTTTTTTTCAGAAGTACAGATACTTACATAAGTTACAGTGTAGAAGAAAAGAAATCCAAGCATCTAAAGTCCATATCCAACTCAATACATCCCCTTGTCAGTCCTGTCATCACCAGAAAAGAATTGAGTATTTGTGTTATATAAATTTATGTCCTTGTTTGCCAAGCAAACCCCAACACTGCTTTGTATCTAGAAAAAAGCATAATTTCATACTTAACACTCCTGCTGTTGGAATCCTCCTCTTTCATAGACAAGGCAAATGAAATGCCAGTTCATTAAATAGGGTGTCTAGTTGTATTTGTCTTATGTATCGCTTCCACTCCATTTGTCTGTCATTTTTACATAAACTGAAGTCTTAGTTAATGTAAAACCAGAATACATTTCCATATTTTTTCCTCAGGGGTCATGGAATGTCGAAAAGTATTAGCACACTTAGTTGACATCCTAGGACACCCCAGGATACAACAGTACCCTCGGGTGACAAAGAAGAAGAATACTTTATGTAAACAAATGAATGGCCATATGAAAAAAAAAGAATATGGAAGGAGAAGAAAGACAGAAATATTATTAAAAATGCACTAAGCTCTGTGGGAGGAGCTGTACTTTGACAAGTAACAAAAAATCCTAACCAACAAACAGTTTTATTTCCTTATCACATGAGGAATTCAGCCCTCTCTGCTCTAACGCTTAAAAGGGAGTCAAAATGAGACATCTTTAAAGATAAGTGCAGAGGCTGTAATGATCTTAGCCTGATAAGACATTCGCAATCAACACGTGAGAATGGCTTTAAATGAATTAGGTCAGACTTTCCCAGACTGTTGGGTATGTGGCCATTACTAGACACATGAGATACTCAGGGCTGGGAGAGAGTGCTGAAGAAGGAATGAGTGTAGGTAAGTCTGTGTAACACTGCTGACAGGCAACTAGGGATGTGGGGCATTAGCAGCTGAATGTGTTTGGGTGGGGAAGTAGGGAAAAACAGCATAATTTTCAGTGATATACATTGAAAATTAGAACCCTTTAAGAAAGAGTTCATCAGGTTTCTGATGTCTAAGTTAGACCCAAATCACTAGACACTTGTGAAAATTTTGCCTTACTTGTCTTAGTGTTTGGTTTTGTTTGTTTGTTTATTTAATTAATTGTGTTTTCATAAAATGAGCTGAGAAAAGCCCAGTCTATGTTGAGCTCACTGTGAGGAAAAAAAGTGTTGATTCAACCTACACACCAGAAATGGTAGAAGTCAGGCAGTGAAAACAAACAAAAACCAACAAACCCCCCCACCCCCCCCCAAAAAAAAAGAAAAAAGAAAAAGACAAAAGAACCATATGGTAAGATTCAGGCAATTGTATGTAAAGAAGATGTAAAATGGAAATTCACAAAACATCTGAGTGGAAGGCTGACTAGTAAAAATTAATTCTGCTTCACAACAGACTTATAGCTGAAGTGCCTATACTAGGAGTATAAATGTTTGGGGGCCCCTCTGTAGTCAACAAGGACAGAAGGAGGAAAAAAAAATGCCTAGAGCATGATGCAGCCTATCACAGAGCCAATCTGGCCTCTGGAGAGTCTTAGAATCATAGAATCATTTAGGCTGGAAAAGACCTTTAAGATCATCAAGTTCAACTGTTTATATAGCACTACCAAGTCCACCTCTTAACCATGTCCCTAAGCATCATGTCTACACATCTACATGTCTTTTAAACACCTCCAGGGATGGTGACTCAACCGCTTCCCTTGGCAGCCTGTTCCAACACTTGACAACGCTTTCCATGAATAAATTTTTTCCTAATACCCAATCTGAACCTCCCCTTCCACAACTTGAGGCCATTTCCTCTTGCTTTCCTATCAGTTCTTACTTTGGAGAAGAGAACAACCTCCTCCATGCTATAACCTCCTTTCAGGTAGTTGTAGAGAGCAATAAGGCCTCCCCTCAGTCTCCTTTTCTCTAGGCTAAATAACCCCAGCTTCCCCAGCTGCTCCTCATAAGACTTGTTCTCTAGACCCTTCTCCAGCTTTGTTGCCCTTCTCTCCACTCTGTCTAGTACCTCAGTGTCTTTCTTGTAGTGATGGGCTCAAAACTGAAAACAGTATTTGAGGTGCAGCCTCACCAGTGCCAAGTTGTCCTGGTTTTGTTAAAAACAAGACCAGTTTCTCTTTTAGTGAATTTTCCTTTCAGGTAAGTTCTTCTAAGAAACTGCACTTTTCTGAAGTTGGCTACATATTTTTGTAAACAGACATAGCAATGGAATGCAAGGTTGCTGATAAGGATGCATGTCCTGTAAGCGAGAGGGGCAAGGAGGAGCGAACTGAACAGGTGACTAAAACTGACCAACTAAGTATTCCATCCCATCCACATGATACTTCATATAAAAGTGGGAGATCACACGGGTCTTACTCTCTTCAACTATGGCCGTCATCAGGGGAGGACCCTGCCTGACATCCCTGTGATCTGAGGCCTAGTGACAGACTGAATCTAGTTCCAGGCTGCTGCAGAGTCCAAGCCAGGACTTCCAGGTGCCTGCTCTGCTGCTGCTGGATCAGCCGGTGCTGAGCAGCCAGGAATTTCAAGATTGGTTTTGTATATTTTGTATTATTTTCTCGATTTTATTAGTAGTGTTAATAAAACATTTTTAACTTTTTCCAACTTGCAAGTCCTCTCTCTCTTTGCCTCTCTTTGCCCTCCCATTGCCTTTCCTTAGTGGGGAGGTGGGGCTGAGGGAGGGGAAAAGGGGAGGGGGTTAACAAAGCATCTGCCACGGTTTATTGTCGCCCTGCAATCAAACAGTGACACAAGTACAGGGGGACAATCACTTCCCTAGTCCTGCCTGACACATTTTTTCTGATACAAGCCAGGATACTATTGGCCTTTGACACCATTTCCCACAGCATTCTCCTGGAGAAACTGGCCACTCATGGCTTAGACAGGCATACTCTTTGCTGGGTAAAGAACTGGCTGGACGGCCGAGCCCAAAGAGTTGCAGTGAATGGAGTCAAATCCTGTGTGAGGCCCATCACAAGTGGTGTTCCCCAGGGCTCAGTATTGGGGCCAGTTCTGTTTAATATCTTTATGAATGTTCTGGACAAGGGGATTGAGTGCACCTTTAGCAAGTTTGCGGATTACACCAAGTTGGGTGGGAGTTCTGGTCTGCTTGAGGGTAGGAAAGCTGGATCGATGGGCTGAGACTAATTATATGAAGTTCAACAAGGCCAAGTACCAGTTTCTGCACATGCGTCACAACAACCCCGTGCAACACTACAGGCTCAGGGAAGAGTGGCTGGAAAGCTGGCTGGTGGAAAAGGATCTGGGGGTGTTTGTTGACAGCCAGCTGAACATGAGTCAGCAGTGTGCCCAGGTGGCCAAAAAGGCCTACAGAATGACTAAACTGGATGTTATTAAGTCATGATTACTTGTCACCCAGAAGAGAATGATAGATGACAAAATATTATCATAGAATCATAGAATCATTTCGGTTGGAAGAGACCCTCAGGATCATCGAGTCCAACCATAACCTAACTCTAGCACTTAAAACATTCTTTTATACCTGCAGCTAAATGGTAACTTAATTCCTTTTTATAGTTAATTACTTAAGCCACTGATTAGAGAGTTACCTTTAGAAGTATTCTGCAACTTTTTGCTGTGACTGGCTGTATTACCAGAAGTCAGTGGCCTTGCTTTAGGAAGACTGCCAAAGAAACACACAGCCATTTTCCAGGTAAATAAATGGTTAGATGTCATATCTCTGTCATTGGTTAAATCCTGTCTCTAATGTGTACTTTTATGTTTACTTCTTTCAACTGCATGTAAACATCTATAGAACCAACATCATGGAAAATACACAAATGTATAAAAGATACATACCTTAGGCAACCATTCCCAAACAATTAATGAGAAGTGGGAAATACAAGCACTTAGGTCCTAGTATTTTCCAAAGGTCTTCAGAGACATCTGAAGACTTCATGAAACCAAGGGTACCCAGGCATAAACAGAGGGTTCGAGTTCCAGATACTTACAGGGACACAATCTTTTGGATGAACTTGGATTCCCCAGCTCTATTGCCCATCCTGTCCCTGATTTGGTTTCACTTTCATGCCATTTTTACTTTAGTATGTGGAACAGCATAACAATATATCAAACCCTAACAGATAAAAGTACTCATTCTCCCCAAGCAGCTACATAAAACTAAATGACCCTGCTGAGCTGTGTCCACTCCTTTGCATAACATTTAGCAGTAAAGGGGAAACAGAGTTGAAAAGTGAGACTTGCTTTTAAGATTTATAACAGTAACAAGCTCCTCTGGAGCAGCAGTTACTGAAGTTATGAAAATATGTCATAGATATCATTAACTGTCAATGACTTCTTCCTAAAGATATTAGCTAGTAAATTTTTAATAGTAATAATAGTTTTGTCAGAAGCCTTACTTAATTATGCATATAAACCCCTGTTCAGTTCTCTTGAATGAAAATATGTGTCACTCTAATTAGAAATATATGATGTTCTTGAGAAGTATTCTTATATTGAATGTGTTCAGCACCTTTCCTTGTGAACTTTTTTTTTTCAGCAATAAGGTATGATTTTATTGTGTTCCAGTATTCAGTAAGGACTGATTTTGCTTTTCATAATTTAAACCACTCTAAGACAGACTGACACTGCTAGTTTAAAAGAAAACTTGCATTTCTTCATTAATCAAGTAAACATGGATGGAAATAAACCAAACGATCATTATTTCATCAAGAGCAAAGGCATGTCCTAACGGACATGAAATTGCCACATTGGTCAATGACTGATTTTAATGTCATTGCAGTCTTATAATTAAAGCTCCAAATTGAGAATTAATACATATCTCTAAGCTCTTAATTAACCCACTGATGGAAGCTGTAATGATTTGAGGCTGTATCTGTGCATAACTTATGCATTGTGCATAACAATGATAATAGTCTCTTTGTAACTATGTCAGGCAACATGCTTTATTTTGCTTACTTATTCGGCTGTTGTTTTATTCTTTCTTTCACACCACATTCAACATTTGTGTTCAACTTTGATGATCTTCTATCCTTACAGAAACTCCACTGGACAAAGCTGTTGCTTATCCTGATGAGCATACATTTTAAATGTATACCTTAGGGAAGAGCAGCTAGTTGAAATCATCTGATGAGGCAGAAGTCTTGTTCTTCTTGCTTTTATTCAGTCTCCATGACCTGTGCACTCCCAGTGGCACCATGCCATTATTGTGCTCCTGGTTACATAGTATTTCAACAGTAAAATACAAGAATACCCACTCTCAAAATTTCCCTCTATGGATGTGAATTCTAGGACTCTCAGTCTGAATCAGATCTAGAACCATAGCCTCCCATTTATGGGTAAACAGCTTTAACCACTACAGTACTCTGCAAAAAGTAGGACCTGAAATACCATCTTCTTTCTTTTCTAATAATTGATCCTGCTCCATTTGATGCCATGGTAGACTGGAACCCAGCTGGATATATACTCCCAGCATTGTTCCTTGTTCCTTGTATCACCTAGGTTAGATGGACATGATAGCCATCTGAAGGTATTCAGAAACATACAAAAGCAACTTAAGCATTTGCTTTAGGAGAATCCCACAGAATGAGACGGCTAATAAATACATAGACACAGCATTAAATTAGTGCTTCAAGCACTGTATCTCAAACAGCATCCTTTAAATGAAATCTCACAATACAATTCTAGAAATGGCACAGGTTGTTACTGAACGTACTAGCTGGATGCTCCGCAAAGCCTTTTGCAAATGTGGAGCCAAAGAGAAACCCAGCTAAAATCCATATCTTTCCACTATTCTTATTCCTGCCAATGAGCTTAACAAATAAAGAAAATCAAATACTGCTGTATAAAATAGGTAGCTTACACTTGATAAATATATAGTAGGAAAATGCGAGGAAAGAAGTGACATTCAATTCTGTTAACGTAACCTAATGACAAGGTAAGGACTCATTTGCTGTGTTTGAAGCAGGTTTGTAAACTATGTCGAAAATACAATAGATTTATCTAGTTCTTCTTTGGTGAAAAAATCATCCTCCAAATTACCCGTAGAAACAAAAGTATATAAATATAAAGAGAGAAAAGGCTTTCTTATTTGATCGGGATGTTGAGAAAGAATAATGATTAGTTAAAAGAAGGATGAGGTCAGTGACAGAAGTACTCTGTGGTGGGTGAAAGGGGAAGGGGAAGTAGATTTATGATGATGGAATCAAAGTCGATTACAATCTGAAGGTTAAAGACAAAGAGGCACTAATGATGAGAAAGGGTACAACAGTGTGATAAAGGCCATCTGAAAACTTGAGACCATCACCAATGGCTTTTTACTTAAAAGACCACATACAACAAGACATAATTTAATCTACCTTTTTAACAGTAATCATGAGGTGTAATTGAACAAGGTTAAGTGTGACAGGTCCTGGAAGATGTAGTATGTAAATATAAAATCTTTGTAAGGAAATTAAAAAGGCTTATAGTTTGACAGCATCTAAACAGGAAAACAGGTGTGTAATAATAACTGCCAGGTCATGTTTTCTAAATAAACAAAAGAAATAATTATGCAGGTTCCATAGTTATTGGTGAACACCGATGCCAGCTTGTGTGAGTTTAAAGTCTTGTAGTGCTATTACTGGATGGTACAACAGAGATAGTGAGCTTAGCTCAATATTAAATTATGAAAAAACTGATGTACCCATTTGCAGTGTGTGAATTAGAATACAACCATGAAAAAGGATAAGATGATCACTTTCTTCTGTGATATTGAAAACAAATACACTGATAAGCAAAACAATATCTTATTTTAGTAATGTCTTCTTTCATACTGCTTTAGTAAATGCTGGACAGCTCAGTATTCACAATATCAGTTACACCTTTTATTTCTTCTACTTTGGTACAGTTTATAGTCGTCTATCACTGACCAATTCACTCCAGAACTAAAGGATTGCAATTTACTGGATGTTCGTACTGTGAATTTGTCCAGCTGTCTTCCACCTAGTCATAGGCTGTAAAGAACTAGAGTTGGCTTAATGACTACTGTGCAGTGAATGGAGTTCAAACCAATTTTGGTGCATATGAAGAGTAAACTGGCAAAGGATGCATAAGGAGTTTGTGTTTTCAAAGGAAACATTTTCACTCCTCATGCAGTTTTGGGATGATAGACAAACATACGAAAGCCTAGCATCTAAGGCTTGCTGAGAATGATTGCTTCCATGGAGAGTAATGTGATCTGCCAGAGGACCTGGTGGTGTTTTCTGTTGAAGAAATCCTATGCAGATGACAGTAAGCACTGCTGTCAAGAAAAGGATATCTATAAACTGGGCATGGAAGCAGAAGAGCACATCGAGCTAAGCTTGTCAAAGTAACTGGCTTTAAAGTGTGGAAAGATGTTTGAGTTCTACTATTCTCTCTTTTGAAAAAAGTTATTGAAATATGGAAAAAAGAAGAAGGGTATTTCTGTTCTAAACTTACACAAAGAGATTGCAGGATACCCTGTCATGGTTTTGGACCAAACTGCTAACATGGAAATTAAATGGACTTGGATATCAAACCAGTTTAATCATGGACATATACACCATTTTAATTATTACACAACCTCCCTGTCTTGCAGGGAGGGGGAAATGGCAAGGTCTGGGAGGAAGGATGGGTGGGTCAGCTCAGCAGTCCCAGCTGTGCGGTACACAGTCCTAGTCCCAGGCCATGAGGTCCACTGGAAAGCACTTTGGTGGTCTTTCTTCCAGTCTCTTTTGATCTCCCTCAGGGTTCTCTCTCAGATATTTCTGGAGTCTCTCATATATCCACGCAGTCTCTCTTATCTAGCCCTGAAGTCTTGCCATCTGCATGTCTCCAAGAGTATTTACAGAGCACCTACTCTGTGTGTCTTCCCAAAAACCTCTCTTCAGGTGTGTCCCCAAGGAACATATCCTCCATGTGCCTGCCCCAAATCCCTCTCCCTACATGTTTCCCCAAAAGCGTCTCCCTACAAGTCTCTTCCAAGGACTTCTCCTATGTGTTCCTCTCAGAGCCTCTCCCCTTGAGACTCTTCCAAGAGCCTCTCTTCATGTCTGAGTACCTTTCACTAAATCTGTCCCACAAGAGCATCTCACCCAAGTCTCCTGCCCCTAGTAGCTGCTGCTCTTGTTTCACTAAGTGTGAGTTGAAGCTCCTTAGGCTCCTCTGCCTGGCTGCAGAACCAGTCTTCTCCACACATACCACCTGCAACCCTCAACCCTTCCCAGTACAGATCTAGGTGATAAAGAGGGAAATGGTGCTGCATAGCTGACCATAACCTTGAACCACAACACAGCATCAGCGAGGGAAGAAATGCACGGTGGTACATCAACTGACCTCAGCACCCAGTGCCAAATGAAGCCATATGGATCTTGCAAGGGGTGGTTGGAGTGTCTGTACAGTGCAGTAGGGGTCCTGTTGCTGTGTGACATTCAACATATACTATTACTCTGCATTAACTGATGTATGTTTTGGAAGAAAAACTCCTTATACCTCCACTCTGCTAGCCAACTCTCATATACACCAAAACTGGTTTGAACTGCATTCGTTGTGTAGTAGTCATTAGCTCTGTGTATTACAAACACAGAATAGTGTATATTTTTGAAACAAATCTATAAAATCTGTTCAACCTGTTTTCTGCAAGCAATATCTGTAAGCAGACCGGCAATATTTAACTGGAATTTGATTTCCGTTGTTATGATTATTATTTTTAGGTAGATTCTTTTACTGCATGGATCGGTGTTCATGTTTAAAATTCATTCCCTAGCATAGGTCAGATAAAATTGCACATCATTGTTCGTGTTTGGATGAGCATGGAAGCAATTCTGTAAGAAATCCCTCTGTGTGCCAATCAGTTTGTGAAAATACTTGCGACTTTTAAATTTGCTTGCGTGTGTGATCCTGCCTGCTAAATTTGATTGCCTGAAGGTATTCAAGTTAGTTAAGAGATGCAAACATGGGCAAAGCAGAATAATCTATAAATGTGAATATTCATGCAATCTGAGTATTCTCCCCCTGTAATTACAATTTCTTCAAAAATGTTTATTGCATTTCTATTTATTTATTTATTTATTTATAGAGAGACAAGGAGAGAAAGCTGGATAAGCTGGATAGTAATTTTTTTTCTTTCTTCACGTATATTCGCTAATCAGATCCTTTTTTTTGTTTTTTTCTGAATAGAAGTCTGACTTCAGTAGCTGTTGGTTTCTCAGAAACTTTTGTAAACCATTTTGCTTAGTTAAATTTCTAAACATAGGCTATTTGGGTGGATTTCAATATGAGATTAAGACATCTACATTTAGGGAGTTGATTCTATTGCCTAAACACAGATGTCTATGCCATTTTAAACACCAGTCATATCCTGTCTAGCCTCTAATGGGTATTTCAAAAGGGCATGAATCTCCCATAGGTCCTGTGTCATATCTGTCAGCCCTGTGCAGATGTCTTGGATACTCTAGGGCTTCTGAAATTACAGTAGAAGCCTGTGTTTAGGCAACAGAAATGAGCCTTATGGCAGAACACTAGACTTAGAATATTTTTAGTAGCTTTCCAAGTGAGATTCAGTTATCTAAACAAGGGCACCCAGTGTGATATGAAATGTCTTAAAAGATTCAAAACATCTGCAGAGAGATGACAGATGTAATACAGGACCTATGGAAGTTCTCCATAATTTAGAGTGGCATCTAGAGACTGACTAAGACACACCACAATGCCACTGGATCCTGTTCCATTGACTCTAGTGAAATTTTAGAAACCTATCTCCCATTTAGACACCTATGCAGAGGCAACTAAATTTGGTGAATCCAAATTAGAACTGAATTGTCCCCCTTTTTCTCTACAATACTTGTATTATATACCTCAAACTCTTAATTCTTCACTCTATTCCTGTTCAGCCTGGAGAAGAGAAGGCTGAGAGAGGATCTTATCAATGCTTATAAATATCTCAATGGTGGGTGTCAAAAGGATGGGACAGCCTCCTTTCAGTGGTGCTCAACAATAGGTTGAGTGGCAATAGGTACAGACTGAGGCATAGGAGGTTCCATCTGAATATGAGGAGAAACTTCTTTATTTTGAGGGTGACAGGGCACTGGAACAGGATGCCCAGAGAGGTTGTGGAGTCTCCTTCTCTGGAGACATTCAAAACTCTCCTGGATGCACTCCAGGACACCAAGCTGCCTTGAGGAGGCAGAAGGACTTCCTTGTTCTCTCTGCTGACCATGTAAAACATCCCAGAAAGAGTGGGAAGTGAGCAGGAAATGTGGGGAGCACCACAGAATGACTTATTCAGGGCTGCTCTGCTTCCTGGAGTCTCCCCCTGTGTTTTAGATGCTGGGGTTCTGCAAATCCTTGCTCACTCAAGAAGGCAGAGGTGCAGCTGCTATCTTTTTTTGAGGCCAGCAGAGAAACTCCTCTCTAGTTTTCCAGGAGAGTGCCATCCACCACCTTCTACCCAGGCATTAATGGAAGAAGGACAAAGTTGGTCTTAAAAAGTTGGTGTTCAGAAAGAAAGATAAATTTCCCCTGTGTCTCCTGCAGGACCTGCTGGCTCTCCTGGAAGAGCAAGGACTCTCCACAGGGGCAAGATTCTGGCTTGGGGCTGGCAAATGTACCTCCTGGGAACTGAGGAAATTAGTCCTGTTGTCTGATTCAATTATTTCTGGGGTGCCATGTCACTACAAAACGTGCTTTTCAAGGACCTGGGTAGTATTTCTGGCACTGGCGTGGGTCACAGGGTATGTTTCCAACCATCCAGTAGTCACTTCCACCATTGTGACCTTGTGGTGCTTGCTGTGGCAGGTTTGAGGTTGTATGACATAATCGATCTGTCAGGTTTCCCCATATTGATATTTCAGACAATCTTCTCTATGGCAAAGAGGTTTCAGCTGCTTGGTTTGTTTGATCATGGTGCATGCTTTCCATTAATGGATAATGTGTACAATGGTTTCACTGGTCAAGTCCTCCCTTTGATCATGAGCCCATCTGTATGTTGCATCCCCTCCTAGATGTCCTAATGTGTCATGGAGCCATCAATCTATAAGTAGATCATCCTTATGTTTCCAGTCCAGATGTACCTGAGCCACTTCTATTCCAGCAGCCTGGACGCCCTGCTTGTTGCTTCAATGTTTTCAGTGGCACAACTCTTGGGTATTGTGAACATCTACGTGACCTACTTTTACAACCAGGTTCTCTATTTAGGCAGTGATATCTTACCACAATGCATCAGCCCACATGGGTTTACCACTGTACTGCCAATTGGTTTACTTCCATTACTGTAGCCACCCCCACAGAACATTTTCCACCATTAGTGAGTCAGTATAGAGTACTGGCCATCTTTCTCATTCAGCAGTACCTAAAGCCACCTGGATGGCTTTCACTTCTGCAGGCCAACTTGATCTATATTTTTCTTGAACATTTTTTGTGATTTGTCCTGTAGAACTCCACACAACAGCTTTCCATCTTCGATGTTTTCCCACAATACAGCAGGAATAAGCTGTAAAGAGAGCATATTGCTCCTCATTTTCTAGTAATTTATTAAACAGTGGGGCCTCTTCAGCACAAGTCACCTTTACCAAAACACATAGGCTCCAAAACATATAGGTTCTAAGGTCAATCACCTTGCCTTCAGTAGAAGTTATCTGTCAGACTGTGAACACCTGTTTGGTGTTCATACCTTTGCTTCCATGGGCTCTATTCTAGTTTCTGCAGCCCCAGTCCTGGGGGTGCCAAACAGCACTGAGAGACAGCTAATACTCAGCTATTATTACTTAGCTGGAGGGAAAACTCAAGATTTTTTCCACAGGGATTACTTTTTTAATTGAAATATGCCATATCTGCACTTGTATTAGAACAATTTGAAGAGCAGAAAGGAGTTTAATTAATTGCCATATAATAAAAGCAGAGATTGAAAATGCGATTCTCAAATTAAGTTTGAGCTTTGGCTTGCCATTTAGCCAAACTTCTTGAGCATACATGCTACCTGTATTTGAGTATGCCTCAGTTCCAGTCTGGAATAAAACAAATTACTTCCTAAGAAGACAAAACCTAAGCATAGAGTAGGCATTTGCTCACAGTTGTCCTCTTCAAGAAGTATGTGCACTAGGTAAAGTCTCTTGACTGTACTAGTTCCAGCTTGAATCCAAGAACAGGCACAGCAGAAAACAGCATACTGTAAGAGTGACAAGAGCAACTCCAGAAATTGCAGTCAGAAAGAGATTAAATAAATGCTCTCTATGTATTCAAGTAGGAAGACAATTGTCTTTTTCAAGAGCAATGGCAGTACATACCTTTTCTTTCACAGTTATTTTACACTAGTTGAACACATTGAATTTTTATTAACATTAAAATGTTGGACAAATAACTACATGCTTCCTGTCCCAATGGCTGCAGTAGTTGGAAAAGTTCCTTACATGTGTCAGCTCTGGTACGTAGTCCAGTATGGACACTGAAAAGGAGGCAGGGGTCAGTTTGCAGACCTGTACATCATTGTTTAAAACCACTTCACTTTTGATCAAAATCTCTTGTGTAGGATTTTCTATTTTCTTTGTTCAGAAGGATTGTAAGATGCTCAAATATGATTTCTGGGCAAGGCACACTTCCAGAATCCATTGATAGCTTTGCAGCCCACTCCATTCCTTGTTATGTTGTTCAGTGAGCAGGCAATGAAAAATCTCCTCTGTAGAGATAGATGGATTCCACCAGTAGCCTGGAAAATGTGTTCTCTTCCCTCTGGGACTCACAGAAGATTAATGTCCTCCAAGGCTTGCCTAGCCTTAAATAACATTGAAAGAATAAGGATAGCAGGTTCCCTGTTCTGAATTGCCCAAACGCACAAAATTAAAACCCCTCAAAATATAACTGTCTAAACAAATTAAGTTTGAAATATTAATCTCATTGTGTTTGCTTGCATATCCAGAAGGAGTACTTGAACATTCCAAAGTTCAAATTGTTCAAAAGTATCCTGTCATCATGAAAATATTATCTTTTCAGGGGAGAGGGAGGAAGGCTTAATTTTCTTTTTATCCTCCTATGGGTAAAATATAGATCTACCTCAAAAATGGAAGAAATTTTCTATTGAATCAAATTAATAGTACATCCAGTCCAGCACACAGTCTCAGACAACAGCAATGAGAAAGGCTATTTAAAGAGACTGTGTTAAGCTTGTTCATTTTCTGCAGCTCAATGCTGTCGTTCTTCTCCTATATCTACAAATACTGTATTAGGAATGCTAGTGGGAAAAATCCTCTCTAGCATTTTTAACACTCTTTTTGGATCTAGTTCCAATGCCTCTGCCATGGTCAGGGACACCTTCCACTAGACCAACTTGCTCAAAGCCCCATCCAGTCTGGCCTTGAACACTTCTAGGCTTAGGGCATCCACAACTTCTCTGGCCAACATATTGCAGTGCCTCACCACCCTCATGGTGAATAATTTCTTACTCGTACCTAACCCAGATCTCCCCTCTTTCAGTTCAAAACCCTTACCTCTTGTCCTGTCACTACAGGCCCTTATAAAAGTCTCTCTCCAGCTTTCTTGTATGTCCCCTTTAGGTACTGGAAGGCTGCTATGAGGTCTCCCCAGAGCTTTCTCTTCTCCAGGTTGAACAACTCCAACTCTGTCAGTCTGTCCTCATAGGAAAGGTTCTCCAGCCCCCTGATCATCTTCGTGGCCCTCCTCTGGACTCACTCCAACAGGTCCATGTCCCTCTTATGTTGCAAGCCCCAGAGCTGAACACAGTAGTCCAGGTGGGATCTCACCAGAGTGGATTAGAGGGGCAAAATCACCTCCCTTGACATGCTAGTCATGCTTCTTTTGATGCATCCCAGGATGCAGTTGTCTTTCTGGGCTGTAGGCAGGCATTGAAGAAATTATCTCAAGTTGCACCAGGTGAGGTTTACATTAAATATTAGGAAAAATTTCTTCTGGGAAAGGGTCATCAGGCACTGGAACAGGCAGCCCAGGGAAGTGGTTAAGTCACTATCCCTGAAGGTGTTAAAAAGACATGTAGAAATTACACAAGGACATGGTTTAGTGGTGGACTTGGTAGCGCTAGGTTAAGAGATGGACTTGATGATCTTCAAGGTCTTTTCCAGCCAAAATGATTCTATGATTCTATGATTGTATTGCCAGGTCATGTTGATCTTCTCATCAACCGACACCCCCAAGTCCTTCCCTTCAGTGCT
Organism: Caloenas nicobarica; assembly: GCF_036013445.1. Classification (NCBI taxonomy): domain Eukaryota; kingdom Metazoa; phylum Chordata; class Aves; order Columbiformes; family Columbidae; genus Caloenas; species Caloenas nicobarica. The sequence continues at coordinate 181,250,133 of NC_088245.1, forward strand.
CCTCTCAATCCATTATCCACCCAGTCTGTATTTGTGTTTGGAATTTCCCTGCCGCATGTGCAGGGCCTTGCACTTGGCCTTGTTGAACTTCATGAAGTTCGCACAGGTCCACCTCTCAAGCCTGTCATGGTCCCTCTAGATGGCATCTCTTCCCTCCAGTGTGGCAACTGCACCACACAGCTTGGTGTCATCAGTAAATTTGCTGAGAGTGCACTCAGTCCTACTGACCACATTGCTGACAAAGATATTAAACACCAGTCGCAATACTGACTCCTGAGGAACATCACTCGTCATTGGTCTCCACTTTGACACTGAGCTGTTGACCACAACTCCTTGAGTGTGTCCATCCAGCCAAGTCCTTATCCACTGAGTGGTCTATCTGTCAAATCCATGTCTCTCCAATTTAGAGACAAGGATGTCATGTGGGACAGTGTCAAATGCTTTGCAGAAGTATCTCTAAATTTTTTTCATATGTCTCTCTAAAATGTTTTTGAGAAAATCCTTTGTGTCAAAAGCCTTGAGATGTTTTGTTTTGTTTTGTTTTGTTTTGTTTTTCCCTGAGATACTTCTCAAGGATGTGTTCAAGCACTTTCAGAAGTGCCTGCAGATCTAATGATTACTTTCATACCTTCCTATACTGGCAAGACTATTTTCCTTAGCTACCCAGACTGCCTTGACCTCTGGTGAAAATCCATGACAGGAGTCCAAATTGAGAGCATTGGCTGGTCGTGAAGACTGTTTTTTTGTCCAAGAGCTGTAAGATTTAAGATGTTTCTTCCTCTGACTTCTGTCAAGAAAAAATTGTGTACCTTTCCTCCTGATTCATTGTCCTGAAGAAGGGGTTTCTCTCTCATTTTTCTTCCTCTCCTGATAGATAAACAAAGAATCTATAACCCAAGATTAAAAGACCAGATATTGTAACTGAAAAGAATGAAAGCTTCCTCCAAGTCCAACCAGCGGGGTAGGCTGCACATTGACAACTGTCTCATACAGTGGGTGAGCGTGTGTTTCGCACCAAGCAGTATGAATCCACAGGCTAAAGATGCTTTGTCAACCTCCCTTCTCCCACTCCCAGCAAATCTGCGCCTGAGCAGAACACAAGATCACAGTCTCTCCTCTCTGCCACTCTGCAAAGTGAGGACATGAGAGCACAAGGCATACCTTATTTCCATTACTTGGCCTGCACCCAGCCACCACGATGGCAGAATTTCTTGGTTGCCTGAACCAGATTAAAAACATCAACCTGCCTTGCATCTACTCAGTACATTCTAGCTCTGGTGAGCACAGATGCATTTTTTTTTTTCTTTAATGAGAATGTATCACCAGTACAGACATTTGCGCAGCTGGTACGCATATTTGTGTACCTGATGCCAGCTTCCCTCAATTAGCTGAACAAGCACATCATCATCCTGTGTAAAACAAAATCAGCCCAGATAAAACTGGTTTAGAACAATTGAATTTTTTAAAACAATCTAGAAAAGCCAAAACACTCTCTGGTGTTACTGGTGCACTTTTAGTTGTACACTGACACACCCTTGCATTCTAAAGGCAAAAGCCAACACTAAGGTGATTTTCTGAAAATATAACGAACAAATGGTGTTGGGCAGAATGAGCCAATAGACAGACTAATTCTTAATGCATTATATTTAATAAAAGGCAATACACAGAGCAGAGAATTGCAAAAAATAATTGTGAAATAAGGGCGGGGGGAAGCGGTTTAACTCAGCAGAATAGGGAAACACCAGCTAAGATATGTAAGGGTCATGGCATGATCAAGTGAGAAGACAGGAAAATATTGATTATAAATAGGTATAAGTGGTGCAATGTTGCATTGTCAAGGCTGGGGTAGATAATGTTATTCATACTGGCACAAGAGACAGTCTGATGAGTTTTGGATTTATTAAAGAAATGGGAAAGCCTTGCAAGTTTTGAACCTAGTCAGGATCTCAGAATCTACATTAAAAGTGGCCAGTCTTACCCTCCTTGGCCTTTCAGTGAGAGTGCCATGCCACAGGGGCTACTGGGAGAACATACTAAGACTTTCTGCTGTGGCTACACACAGCTGAATATCCAGAGTACTAAGCAGTGATAGCAGCTTAGAAGAGTGGCAAAGGAGGAGAAGGAGCCTTCAAGGAAAGCTCCTGAGGCAATTCTTTAAGTGTGCACCTGAGTAGGAAACACTTAACCATGGGTCTTCAGTCGCTGCCCTGATTATTTCTCCTGCTTCATCTGAAACAAAGCTGATGGCATAGACAAATATATTCCATAGGCTGGGTCCAATCTCTAGCCTCTTAAGAGGTCAATACATGTTTATGAATAATACCCCATCAGGTTGCAAGATAGTAACACCATTTATGCTTTGAATTATAACACAAGAAGTCAAACTTCAGAGTTTAGGTAACAGTCTGATTCTTGTGGTCATTGACTCTCTGTATCTGGACACAATAGGAACAAATCTGCACAGTAGACATATTTGTGTTTTGCACAAATTTTCCTCTTAAAGCAAAGTTTCCTCTGAAAACGTTGATTTAGGAACATATTTTCTCAAAGGTGCTTCAAATGCATTACTTTATTCTGTTATTTATATTACTCTTAGTCATCTTGATCTTTGCTGTAGACCATTAATTAACCATTACAAAATTATCGTCACCAACTGATGTAACTGGCTTTGTTTTAACTTTGAACACTACATAAAGTGTCTTTTGTATTCCAGTTTCTCATCTTAAAGGAATCCAATGATCTCTTAAAATGGCTTTTAGATATGCTGTTTAATAGCCCCTAGTGGCTTTCAGTGACTCAGCTGATTCCTGGTAAATACCTGCTCTATATTTTCAGGTGCCCAGTAAAGAAGAAATTTTATTTTCTCAAATTCTTTTTTGATTAGTGCTCATCAGTCATAAGTCAAATTTAAAATTAGCAAAACATGACAATAAGATTGAATGCTAGTATGAGATAAATTTCTCACACTGTTTGGTGTCCATTCCACATCATGATATACAGCACTGTAAATTCTCCTTCTGTTTGTCATTGTTTTGGCTGACTTTTAATCTCATTGATTTTTTTTTAATGCTGCCCTGAACATTTTACCAGCATTTCCTGTACCGTTGCTATAAGTCTACAAAAAATGTGTATCTGAAATATCTGTCAATTAACTGACATAAGCTTCTGTCTACAGTTACTGAAAGGTTACATTATGTTCTTAAGATTCTGTATATTAACTCTGCTTATATGTCAGCATCCCAATTATTGTTGTTGTTATTATTATTGTTTTGTTTGGGAAACAAAGAAGGGTATATCTGGAGGCTGAAATCAAGCCTCTTGCTGATTCTCTGAAATGAAATTTGTTGACTACTTCCCTTCAGAAATGTGTACTGTCATATGCAATATTTATAATATGGATAGATATTTCATATGAGAATAATTTAATTGTCTGTTCTGCTCAACCATTGTTTAATGAATTTCTAACAATCTGAGAGCAAGCTGTTGGAGGGCCATTATTAAATTTCATATTTGCTTTGCAGTTTTCTTCACCATTGCTTCATCTATTTAGGATTATGATGACATTAACTTTTGTTTTCCTTCACAAATAGCAGCTTTGAATATTTGTTGTTTGCCACATGCATAGTTTAAACTTTCATTGTTGAATCTTACTGGTCATAAAAAAGAATTTACATTGAGATAGATTTTCACTTAAATCAAAAAGAGTCTGTCAGGAAAAATACTGAAATCCTCAAGAAAAACATGTGAAATATTTAGCATGCATTAAGAATATTTTAAAAGCTGCAGCAAAATTATTCAGTGCTGTTAATTTTATTAGCTACTTTGTTGTTCTATGTTATGGAAAGGGAGACAAACATATGACCAGATTCATTCACTGTACTATTATTATTCTCTATAGCTCTAGCCTGCCACCTTTTATTCATCTCTTCTATAAACTAAATTGACTTGATCTTTTTGATCTCTCTTCCAATAGAAGTTTTCTAAACCTATAAGATTCTCATTTCCCTTCTTTGGACTGTTTCTCTTCTGCTATATCTTTTCACATCAAAATGAACACTGCAGCAATGAATACTGAATTTTTGAAGTATGTGTCATCAGTATTGTTCTATTCCATATCTTACTCTTCAAACAATTGTATGTCTTTCACATATCTCTCATGGCTATAGAGCACCAAGTAGAAGTTTTCATTTAACTGCTCCAGTGACACTCATGTCTGTTCCCTAAATGTCTGCAGTTAATTACAAATGCACCAATGTGTAAGGGTAGCTTGCACTATTCACTCCAATGCACAATACTTTCCACTTATCTACAATAATCTTCAGCCGTTGGGTTGTCTAATTGTCTGTTTTTCTTAATTACTTTCAGAGTTTGTCTATCTATATATACAGTGGTTTTAATAAGGTTAATTATTAAAATATTCAAGTACTTGTTAGACTTTAAAGAATTTTCAAAAAAATTATCTCCTATTTCAATTTAAATGTCCTGCTTGCTCAAAAGCTCCTCTTTAAATGTTTTATTTTTTTAAAGTATTGATTGAAAACTCTGTGAGCATTTACTAAGAGCCTAGTATTTCTGTGGTTGCTTTATGTAGACAAGTATGGAAGGGTCCAGCTTACTGTTTAGCAGAGTGAAAGCAGTACTATGTTACTAGTTAAGTACACTAGATTATCTAAGGACAGCATCTAATGTTCCTAGAGGAAGGGACAAGACTGGAATGAGGTGCAGCTCTCTGGCTCAGTTTCCCCACAGGGCACTACATCTTCCTGAGCTTTTACTGCAGGTCTGGCCTGCCAGTACGTGTGATTTCTTATTTTTTTCAGTATTTTCCATCATTACTCAATTAAAACTCTCAGCCACATTAGTGTTAATACATTTACAAGTTGACACAAAGCTGACAAGTTGGTCTCAGGAGTAAACAATATATATCAGAAGATAAAATTATACTATCATATCTTAAATCAACAGTTAAGATGGAGTTCTTAATTAATTTCCCCTGCATCCCCAAGCATCCTAAATGATTTCCCCTGACTGTTTGCACTTTTCATATGGATTTTATAAATATAATCAGTTGACAGAAATATTTCAGTGTCTGAATTTTTTTGTGGTAAAGTTTTAGAATCTTAGTAATGTCTTGAAGACACTGTGAGACAATATTTTCTTCCATGGATGAATGGAATTATGAAGACCTGCACACACGTTTTCACTCTTAAATTGTATGTTGTTTTATACACTAATCCAGAGAGATGATTCTCTTTTTGTGGGGTGTTTCTTTGTTTGCTTGTTTCTTTGTTTGTTTGTTTTCTTATTCCTTTGGTACGTCTTTGTTGAAACAGAAAAACTTAAGGTTAAGGATGTATCCTTTGCAGTTATGTTTTGGTTAAAATTAATCCCAAATATACTGTGACATAGATCAGTATAAAATATGAGTTATTTTCTAATCTCCTGCTTCTTTTAGTTGCAGATCCAGAGTTGAAATTTAATAATGAAAATTATATGTTTGTTTTATGAACTTGATAGGAATGCTGACCAGCAGTGGGATGAAACAATAACTCCTTCCCTGTGCTACAGCATTAAATGTGTTCAATCCCGAAACACATACTTCAGCAGGAACAATAGGTGGTGGGCAAGACAAAAATGGCCAAAATACCTTAAACCTCACAGTCAATAGACACTCCTGAATGGTCAGTGGAGCCAATATAGCCCAAGATAATTCCACCATTCTCATCTTTCCTTGCTTTGGCCCTAAATACAGGCTAAGCATCAAGTCGAGCATCTGTAATTCCTATAACTCCATAGCTGATAAGCAACGAACAGATATATCTTATGTTTCTAGTAAAGAAACCAGGCACGCTGCATCCAAATATAATCCCTCACTGCAGTCTGACTTCATACTGGGGAGAGACCTGGATATATACAAGCCTCCTGGAACTCGATTTCAAAATCAAATAACGTGTACACAACCAAGATGCCATCAGGGTTTCCTAGTGATGTGGAAGATGGTGGCACCAAGATTCAAGACATGCTCTATAATACTCCCAGAAGTTGGCAAGCATAAAACAGTATCTACCTTTCTTGTCTGTCTTCTTCAGCATTATCTACAAGGCGCTGCCTGTGTGTACCTATGAAACTTGGGTCATAACAACCCCAGGCAACGCTACAGGCTTGGGGAAGAGTGGCTGGAAATCTGCCTGGCAAAAAGAGATCTGAGGGTGTTGATTGACAGCCAGCTGAATATGAGCCACCAGTGTGCCCAGGTAGCCAAAAAGGACAGCAACATCCTGACTTGTATTAGGAATGGTGTGGCCAGCAGGATTAGAGAAGCGATTGTGCCACTGTACTTGGCACTGGTGAGGCCCCACCTCAAATCCTGTGTTCAGTTTTGGCCCCCTTATCATAAGAAGGACATTGAAGTACTTAGAGAGAGTGCAGAGGAGGGTGACAAAGCTGGTGAGAGGCCTGGAGCACAAGTCTTAGGAGGAGTGGTTGAGGAAGCTGGGGCTGTTTAGCCTGGAGAAAAAGAGTCTGAGGGGAGATCTTATTGCTGTCTATAACTATCTAAAAGGAGGTTGTAGCACAGAGGGTGTTGGTCTCTTCCTCCAAGTAGCAAGTGATAGGACAAGAGGAAATGGCCTCAAGTTACACCAGAGGAGGTTTAGACTGGATATTAGGAAAAAATTCTTCACGGAAGGGGTTGTCAGGCATTGGAACAGGCTGCCCAGGGAACTGGTGGAATCACCATACCTGGAGGTGTTTAAAAGACATTTAGATGAGGTTCTTAGGGACATGGTTTAGTGCTAGAGTTAGGTTAGGTTATGGTTGGACTCAATGATCCCGAGGGTCTCTTCCAACTGAAATGATTCTATGATTCTAGGATAGGATGAAAAATCTAATTTATTCTCTAATTGAAAAAAAACCCCACACTTTTAATGGAAGGATTGAAATTCAGTATTTGTCTCATTTAAAATACATAAACAGTTTCAGGAGCAAAACTCAAGACATTTTTCTTTTGTTTAGCACCTTCTAAACTGAGAGTTTAGGCCAACTTTTAGGACTACCTTTTCTACATTGAGTCATCTAAGATATTATAATACATAATAGTCAGGTATTGCTGCCATAAGTAAAAATGTTGATGTCACCACCTAATAACAGAATGTAAGTTTTAAAATCACAGCTTCACCGAGGTTCCTACATATCGTTTCAAGCCCTGGCAGGGTCCAGCACTTTCCTGCTTTTTGGTGTGCCCTACTGGCATCCTAGCATTCAAGTATATCAGCTGTTAAGATCTTTAATTTAAAATCTCAAGTCAGCAACCACTGGAGACTCCATTTTAGGTGTTGCAACACTGGGCCTTACAGCACTTGAATGTGGACCTGGATGACCAGACTGTCTGCTCACTAAAGCTAGTGTCATCACTAAGCAGGTACAACAGAATCACTAATACAAAAAAATTTGCCAGAAACTATGGGTGTTTTGTCTTTTCAGGAACTTGTATAGTTTTGACGGATTTTCCTGAACATAGATGCTTAAATTTCATCTAAGTTCTGCTTTAGGTACCCAGCTTTTATGTGAATCAAGGGAAAATAGGTATTTCACTCGTTTTAGGAGCCTAAATGCTTATGTGGATCTGGTTCATGCATGACTAATAGTTCATGAAATTGAGCTGAACTTCAACTGAGTAAGAATTTGAGTACTTTCAGCCGAGTTGAACAATTTTGTTAGCCCTAGTGATATCCTTCCAAGTGCCTCCAGGCTAGATGAGAATGTGAGAGGGAGATGCACATTTGAAAGATTTTCTATATTTGTGTGCATGCTCATGTATGTGCACTTTCTCCAAGTACCTTTATATGCCTGTTACAAATAAAGAAATTCAGGGTCATAAACACCTGACAAACATATCCACCATGTAAGAAATCACCCACTCAAATAACTGAATTGTGAAGCTGCTCGTGCAGTCTGTCAAAACAAAACACAGCACAATAAATACTGTGTTACATTATATCAGGTCAATAAATACAAAGCAATGGAATATTAAAGAAAACCTACTTTATTAGAATTATGATAGTGACTGCAGACTTCAAAGAAACAGAATTATATATCACTGCACTCCATAACTAATAGGAGGGGGGAAAAAAAAAAAGAGTTTCGTTTTCTCAAAGAAAACTATTTTCTTTGAAATAATTGACTGAACATTTTCGAGTCTACTTATGTCTTTCCCAAAATAAAGATGAGAAATAAAATGTTTCCTAAAATCCTCTGTAAAGGTAGTATTATTCAACAATCTCTGCTGTGTGGTTTTCTCGATTTTAAGGTCAATTATGTGAGCAAGACGAAGATTAGAAACCACAGAGAATTTTATTGAGTCCATTTATGAGCTACTGACATAAAGAGGATCTCAGTCTTCTCAGAAAGATCTTTTGGAATAAAAAATTACGAGACTCTCAAGAGAAAACAAGAATTTCAGCAAGGCATGGGGCTCCCAGCCCCACAGTGATGGGCAGCCAGATTGTGTGTGTATTGAAAAGCACAACAGTCACCACTGCCTTTCCTCTAAGTGACATTCATAAACAATCCTCTCTTTTCACCCATGCAAGAATCATTCTCATTAAGAAAGGTCTGTCAGACTCAGAAAGAATGAGTGTGAGAATGGCAATTAGCACAGTGCATGTTGCTCCCTCCCCACCACCTACTGTCCATCTGTTTGTCTGTCTAGAAACTTGCTGACATGCCCAAGTGTTCAGCCTATTGCACCCTCTGGCATGACTCATCCTGCACTTTCAGGTCCCCAGCAGACAATAAGGGCATATCCAATGCATCCTGGAATTACATGCCAGCTGTACCAACCTACAGAACATTGCCTTGGGCCATGGCTTTGTGTTACAGATATATTGTAGGCCTTGTAGGCCAAGCTTAGCCCTGGTTTAATGACTTGAGCAACTTCAAAGGGGTTGCCTTGATATGACATATATTTTGCAGAAAGGTGTATGCTCTCCCTTTTTCTTTCAAATCCCTCTTCTTTGGCTTTCTGTCATTATCTGCTTTTTCCCCTCATGCCCTACATGTTCTTAAATTAAATCATCAGCATTGTCATGTTTCATTTACAACAGAATGAGACTCTCATTATCTTTGTGGTATCACTTACCCCATCCTGCATCACACTTTTTTTCATCTCTGCTTCTCATGTATTGTCTGATAAAAACTCTGGGGTGGGAAAGCCTGAGTTTTTAAATCTCTGTGAAGTGCTGTTTGCATTTAAAGTGATACATACATATTTCATTAGAATATGCATAAAAACAATTACCAATATTCTTAACTGGCCTGAATGCAAGATGATATGCTGTTTACATCTAAGCTCCTTCTCTAAATGTAAGCCTGGACATTTGCATGAGTATTTTTAAAGAGATTTGGGAAAGAATGTGTCTAAAAGAATCTTACAAATAGAGATGTTTATTCATGTGAAAATATTTTCTTCCTTTGTGACTCAAACCCTCCTCACCCTTTGAAGCTGAACAAATCCTTCCATGTAACAGAGCAGGCTATATAAATGAAGGACAGCAGAATTATTGAGGGCCATGCAATAATCTTTTACCTCATTATTCCAGCTGGAATTATCTATCTACAATCTTTTATGGTCACATACACCAAACTACCCGATTCCAAGACAACCAGAAACTCTGAAACCCAAGATGGAATGAAATTTCCTTATAATGAGCCTTACTGTAAGACATCAAATTGGGCTCAACACAGGACTACTGAGCCTATACAACTTCTGGGTAGCTATCAGAGAGGAATGATCTCATGATTCCCTAAGAACAATCTCAGATTTGCTTTCTCTCATCAGTCACCAGACCACAGAGGGACTGAGTGAATAAAAGTTTGAATGGGCAAGAAGTTCTCAGATGAAGTGTGATATTACTGAATTGAGATCCAGATCTAACAGAAAAATATCATTCACAAAATAGCTGATGTTTTGTGCAGTCTTTCCACTTATTTATCAAGAAATTTCCCTGAGATGATGAAGCATAAATGGGACAGGATTGTGTTCATAAGAAGACTTACTAAAACATAGGCAAAGGGCGATCAACAAAGATAATGAGCATATTAAGGAAAGAAGGTTAGAAGTAGTTGAGGTTTTCCTCACAGAAATGCAACCTTCAGAAGAAAAAAAAAAAAGACCATGAACCCTCTTCCCACTCCCCCCTCAAAGAAAAGGCGAAAAAGAGAAAGATCCCTACTGTGAAACCAGATGAACACAGATAAGTAATTAAATAGAAGAGGTCAGAAAAGGGACCAAAGATGCATATCACAGGTGGATGGATGACTTCAGTTTCTAATTCTGCTTTACTGCAGTTGCATGCTGCCACTCTGAATCTGGGGCAACAGGGAGAATAAAGGCATGGAAATAATTTGTGTTCAATGTGACATACATTTTCATAGTATTGTTCTGAGGTGGACAGGCTGAATAATATTCAGAAGAATGGTTACAATAGTGTAGCCCATGGGTTTGTCTAGCCCAGTCCCCTGTCTCCAGGCAGATCACAGTTGCATGCTTAGGTAAGACTGAGTATATGTGTCTGTTTCCTTACGATGTTCTTCTACCTTAGGTAGAAAGTACCTGTTGATATTTGTCTTTCTAGTAACCCCCAATGGATCTCTATTCCAAGTACTTGCTCAGTTTCCCTTTGAACTTGGGTAAATTTATTGCATCCACAGGCTCATTTTATCCTCACTGATTGAAGAATTGCTTCACAAGGAGCAGCTAAGGTCTATTAGTTTTCTCTGTGCCTCTCGTGTCTCTAACTAATCTCCTTTTTGTACTGAAGATTCCCAGCCTACTTATATATCCCTCTTGCAGATATTATTCCACACCTTGTTGTCCTTCTCTGCACCTACTGTTGTATTGATCAGCCTCTCAGTGTCATAAGTCCTTCTTCAGCTCTCCACAGTTTTCTTTTGTTCTTACTACCCTGGCTACGATAATGTTTTCAGTAGACTTTTAGCTCCACTCTTTTTCTCTGCATGTGATAATTATGTCTCATCCACAATCAAGGAAGAGAAAGGCAGTCCAAAGTAAGTTCTCTTCTTAAATTTACAAAGCAGAAGTGAGAGAGGCTCTTTTATAGTAAAAACCTGATAAAAATTATTTCAACTATGCATCATTTTCCTCCAGTTGCATATTTGTCATATTATCACATAAATTTTCATTACTCACTGTCCAAAGCATTTGGCTAATCACTGAGATACCTTGTCACTCTGGAGGTAGGTCACTTTCAACATGCTGGCTAGGCATGGTTTGCGAATCCAGAATGGTGTTTCTTGAAGATCTCTGTGGAATAATTCTTTAGAGTAAGAGAAACATTAGTTTTCCAGTTGGAGATGTACTAACCTCCTCTTGAGAAGGTTTTACCTCCTCATATATTTTTCCCCTAAAACTATGCAGTCCCTTTGAGCTACATTCCTGTCACCCTCAGGAAATAACCCAGCCATGTTCTGCTTGAGCACAAGTTGATTTGAAGTAATCTCTAGTGGAGAAGTGGGAATGTGCTTTACTTGGACTGCCAGCTGCATTTTTGGGCAATGGAAAAAGAGGACGCTGTCAAAATGTACCTGTGGCGTGCCAGGCAATAGAGACTTGAGTGGCTGTTGTGCTTCAGGATTTAACAAACACAACACTAACAGGACTGAGTTTCATCTAAGGGAGTAAATCATTGAACCTGACATTACTTTTCCCCTTCACAGAAAAAGAAACAGGTTGCCCAGACCTCAGCATCCGGCCAATTACCAGTCTCAGCAGAAAACTTTTATCTTTCCAGCCTTCCTTTCACTTGTATTGACCTTATGGTTGAATTCTTTGCCAGTTTCAGAGTATACTGAAATAGGCTGTGGCCATTATCAGTACTGTATACTTTATTTACATACCAGGGTACAATTTCAATGAAGGCTGCTAGCTTGCGCTCTTTTATTTAATACAAAACACTTATTTCTGTCTTTAGCTGAAGGAAAGTGTCTGGCTTACAGTATTTTAAAGCACAGTGCTATATTGCTTGTATTTTTTTATGTTTTAATTATGTGTCACTAAATGTGACTTTAAAATATTTTTAGATTCTCCAATCTGTGCCTTTTTCCATCTTAGATAAGCTCAATATAACTGAACTGATAGATTGAGGAAATCTATTTTGTTAGTTTAAATGTTTAATGCATTTTTTCCTGACCAACACTGCAAGATCCTATGAAGCAATGCCCCGTTTAAAGAAAACTTGGAGGGTTTGTCTACATTATCCAGAAAACTACAAGAAAAAGGGTCGGTACAGATTTTGAGTCGTAAACTGATGATAGAACTGGAACTTAAAGCAGTTATATGTATTCAGAAAGTATATTGTGTGGAGGAATAATTCCATCAATATCTCCTAATTCTGCAGAGTTCCAGTACAGTGTACCTTATCTAAACAAACACTGGCCAGCTCCTACCTCTTAGCTCCCATTTCACAGCTATGTGATAGTGCAAACTATTTAATTTGCTCTTCTAAAGTGTGTAGTGGCCATGCATGAACATGTGTGTTCGTCCATATGCTATTACAGTTCACTATAGTTCTCACCTTGTATGGCACCTTTATGCTATACTTGGTCCCAGACAGTACCCATCTCATCCCTAATTTTCTTCCTGTTTTTCTCAAATACCTTAAAAATTACTTATTATTTGTTATATTAGGGAACAAGACCACATCATGATAATATTGATTTCTCTAGATAGTGTTTAGCTTAAGGTGGGCATGTTTAGGTTGATAATTTGAAGACTCTTGTGGGCCCTTATGCTACTATACAGATGGCACACACATGGCCAAGTCAGAGAGAGCTTTAAAACTGATTCTGTGCCCTACAAGCATGTGCACACTGTTACTATGACTATTGCAGTGGGTCCAGCTTGCACAGCTCATGAATTCAAGGCTGAGCATAGGACATGATTATCCACACTGTTTAATTGCAATCCAACTTCCTGCCAAAGTTTTGGCATATGCCAGCTAACCTCCTTCCAGAAATCCTTTGGGTACCTTCTAAGGTATAGCATGATATAATGAATGTTTTGAATGTGTAGAACAGATGAGGCTATCCTGTTTAGAGGATAAAAAGATTTTAACCGAATGGACAAAATTCGTTTGTGTAATTTGCTCTCAGAACTGTGTTAGATACCCAAGCTGTCTCCACGGGAATGAGGGTAAGCACACAGTGCAAAAGTGTGCAGAGATACTGTGCTGATGAAGCTGGTTTGCTTCCACTCCCAAGGACAACTCAGTGATATCTACACTGCTTTTTAGAAAGATCATGAATATAGAAGGAATTTTTATTGGCTTTGTTTATGGGGTTTCCACCCCACCAAAAATTATCCCTAGTGGCCTTTAATATTCTTATCAAGCATACCTAGAAGTGAGGCAAGCGTCTAGATTTATGTCTCATGTTTCCATTCTAGTGATGTCTGAGAGTTTGAGTCTAGAAAGTCTAAAACTCTCATTTCCTTTTTTTTTTTTTTTTTTTAATAGGATTACTATTTCTTTTACACTTTACCAGGCAAAATGTTATATCTTATCTTCCCTATGGAATAAAGTTTTAAAAGAAATAGAATTCTGCACTGACATCTTCAGAGGGGCAAATGTATGAATCAAACAAGTTAAAGACAGGGTCACAGATAAAGAATCAAAGTAGAGACTGTCCTGTCACTAAAGCACATTTTGCCTTTCCAGTTCTTTCATGAAGTGTAGAGAAGCAGAACAGTAATTAAAGTGTTCAGTCCACTACACCTGTCCTGGTTTTGGCTGGATTAGAGGTAATTTTCTTTCGAGTATCTGTGGTTTGGATTTAGTGTGAGAAGAATGTTGATAATCCACTGATGATTTGGTTGTTGCTGTGTAGTCAAGGACTTTTCAGCTTCTCAGATACACAAGAAGCTGGGAGGGACAGCCAGGACAGCTGACCCAAGCTGGGCAAAGTGGTATTCCTTACCATATGACATCAGACTTAGTACAGAAACTGGAGTTGACGGGGGAACAAATACTGTTGCTCAGGAGTGGACAGGCTAACAGTGCCACAGGCATTGAGCAATTGCTTTGCATATCACTTATTTTGTATATTCTATTATTATTGTTATTATTACTATTATTTATAATTTTTTACTGTTCTATTAAATTGTTCTTATATCAACCCATGGGATTTTTTTCCCCTTTTTAATCTCTCCTCCATCTCACTTGGCAGGGAGGGAATGAGCAAGTGTCTGCGTGGTCCTAGTTACCCACCAGGGGTAAATCACTAAAAATTTATTTTAGAAAACTATTTGTGTGTGTATACATTATATATAAGCCTTCAGCCTCTTAATCACATTCTGTACCTGGGGTGTGTAAAAATCCCAAAATCATTAACTAAAACCATATTTAATATTTAGACAATTACATAAAAGTAATCTGGTTTTCAGTTATGTGCAGCAGCAGCAGCTTGACAAGATTTTACAGATACCTTCACAAATTTCGATATACCTTAAAAAATATCTCTCTTTCTCCCTGATTTCCTTAACTTCAAACCCTGTCCACCAGTGGGAGTGCTCAAATTATTACTCCTAGCATATGGTCCTCATGTTTCATTCCAAAATGTGTTGGCAAGCTTATTTCAGGTTCAAAGCAAAGTATACACACAGAGTATGGTGCAAAACTATATCCTGAAAAAGTCAGATTTAGAACATAAATCTAGATGTCTGTTGACACAAAGTCAATTCTTGCCTTAAAAATAAACTGCCTGGCTCAAGCTAAGTTATGAAAAATAACACAAGCTTTTCTAAACTGACTACCACATCAGTTTGCTCACAAGCTTTAGATAGGACATGAAAACACACAACAGATGATGAGCATATATGTACTCTTCTCAATACTACTTTCTTAATAGATCATTGCAGTGATCTACATGGTCAAAATATGTCAGTTTTCACAGGTGCTGCTCTTTGGCCACTATCATCTGCTGGAGACAAATACTCCAATAATTTTAGAAGAGTTATAGATGTAGAAGGCAAATTATTTTACTGGTCCAAATGAAAGTTTTTCTTAGGACTTCAGAGAGTTCTGCTTTCTCAGCATCTCTCTATCTCATCCATCCTTATTTCTTTTTTCCCTTTTAGTCATCTTTTTATTGGCTAATGTTCATACCTTGATGTCACCCATGTAACTAGGAAATGTGTCTGTTCATGGTTCCAGCTAGGAGGCTGTTTTAAGAAGAAATTAGTAAATTCCTTTATTCTTAATTATCTCATCCTGAAGATGGGAGTGAAGGGATGGAAAGAATAAACAATGTTTTCCAATTCTATTATATTCAAGCTAAAAACTCCTTAAGGGTGCTGTTGACTTCTCTTGGTTTGACTACATTCCAAATAGTTTTTTCCTTGAGCCCTTCACATCTGCTTTTTGCCCTCTCCACTTCTTCAAGGTACCCCATTACTTTTTAAAGCAATGCATGGCCTTGTATTTTCATCCATTTTCAATTATAGGAATCTGTATTCTCCTCTGCATTGCAGTGAGGTTTTCTGCTCAGGGGTTGCCAACTTACCCTTATTTTCACCTAAATTGTTTCAATGCTAGCTTTGTCTTTTGCTGTTTATGCTCTTTGATTGTGGGATTTACTTGCATCAGACATCAGAACTGTAAAGTCAGTACAGCACAGCTCTTTCAGGGAAAAAATAAACACACAAAAACTTTTCAATTTAATTTTAGGACTCACTTCTCCATTTCAAGTTCAGTACCATTCTAAGTTTTTGTTTGAGGTATTTTTAATATAAAGTGCTTTGAAATACTTTGTATGGGCAACATTGTATAAATTCAATTTATAGCTGTATTGCAAGGTGAGCTTCATCACTTCTAAAGCCAAAAATGCAGATTTTACTTGGTCTGCTGCTACAATGACAGATTTTCTGCCAATCTTTGCATGGAATCTTAATAAATACAACTTGTCTCAGAGATACTAGAAAGATCTGGCATCTTCAATATACCTGTCTGATGATTCATAGGCATAAATTAGTTACAGAAAATGTCAATTAGGTCACCTAGTTTGTCCCAGAGCCAATAAAATGATGTATTATAATCCATGTTTATTGCCTTCTAATTTCCAGTCCAGTTTGAAATGGCCCAGGGAGTTGTGAATCTGGAACTTCCTTTCACAGAATCACAGAATCACAGAATGTTAGGGATTGGAAGGGACCTCGAAAGATCATCTAGTCCAATCCGCCTGCCAGAGCAGGAACACCTAGGTGAGGTTACACAGGAAGGCGTCCAGGCGGGTTTTGAATGTCTCCAGAGAAGGAGACTCCACAACCTCCCTGGGCAGCCTGTTCCAGTGTTCCGTCGCCCTCACTGAGAAGAAGTTTCTTCTCAAATTTAAGTGGAACCTCTTGTGTTCCAGCTTGAACCCATTACCCCTTGTCTTACTGTTGGTTGTCACCAAGAAGAGCCTGGCTCCATCCTCGTGACACCCACCCTTTATATATTTATAAACATTGATGAGGTCACCCCTCAGTCTCCTCTTCTCCAAGCTAAAGAGCCCCAGCTCCCTCAGCCTTTCCTCATAAGGGAGAAACTCCACTCCCTTCATCATCTTTGTGGCCCTGCGCTGGACTCTCTCCAGCAGTTCCCTGTCCTTCTTGCACTGAGGGGCCCAGAACTGGACACAATATTCCAGATGAGGTCTCACCAGGGCAGAGTAGAGCTCAGTGGTTTTTTTTCCTGACACATACTGGCTTGTGCCTTTCACATAAAGTAAATTTATCAGAACCACTTTTGATCATGTTTAAAGGGTGGCAGAGCTAACTTAATAAGTCAATCAATAGCCTAATACTCTGACACTTATGGGATTTTTACATACACAAACATGTGTAAAGACACACAAACCTGTGCTAATAGGTAGAGTATTATTCTGTCTTAATTTGTAATTGCATCTAATAACAGTCTATTCTAATAAATACTTTCAAGCACATATTTATAAATGAAGGAAGAGTCTCATGTAAACCACATATCAGATTGCCTAAGTCCTCATCTGGTTCTCTCCATTTTAAATATCTATACAATCCACTATAATTCAGCTAAGCTGTATTTTCATATTTTGTCATCTGTCTTTGGACATTTTCTTCACATTTCTAAGCAGTGTAATCTGATCTAATAAATTCTATGTAAATAAATGTAAAGCAATGCATGTAAGAGAAAACAATCCTAACCTTACATACAGAATGATGGACTCTGAGATAGCTGTTATTACTCAAGAAATCCGTCTTGAGTTCTTATGTATGGTTCTATGAAAATATCAACTTAATGATCAGTAACAGCCAAAAAAGCAAACCAAATTATAGGAATTATTGGGAAAGAAATACAGAAGAAAACAGCATTGTTATACCACTGTAGAAATCCATTGCATGCTTTTATCTTGAATAATGTGTGCTGTGTGAGTCTCCCATCTTAAAAAGAATATAACAGAACTAGAAAATGGAGTAAAGGAACAAGTATGATCAAAATGTGGCATTCTTCGGCATGGAAAATAGATGACTGACATAAAATACAAAGATCTGCAAAAATCATGCACAGCATGATGAAGATAAACTCAGAATGATTTTTCATTCTCTCTTCCAATATAACATCTAAAGAATCTTAAACACAACTCGATCGGGAGGCTAGAGCAAAGGAGTTTTTCATAGTATGGCTAATTAAACTTTGGAACAGTGTTCCACCAGACATTGTGCATGCTAAACATTCACAGGAGTTCAATAAGAGAGCAGACAAATCCATGACTGGGGGAGGAGGGAGGAGAAAGGAGATACGAAAACGCAACATCAAGAGCTAGCAAATATTAAGATAATGTCTCTGTCTCAAAAAATCCTTCAGTAGTAATTGATGGGAGCTGGGGGAATAAATTTAAGCAGCTTACCTCTGATATTGCTACAGTGGAAGACAAGATAATGGGCTAAGAAACACCTTTGGTCTGAACCAAAATATGACTGTTATGTTTTGGTTTTAACCATTTATTTTCTTATTTTATAATTCCTATTTTTGGTATGTATTTCTGTTAGTGTTTTTTCTAGAATTGCAGTTATGTATTTCTCATTACAATCTGCCAAGTAGACAATCAAAAATGTTATATTATTTCAAATAAGCTACATTATCCTCTTTTAGACATTTCTAAATGATTTTGTCATTGTTCCAAATAGAATTAATTGCTATGTTTCGATGAAAACCTTGCTAGTTCTCATGGTTCCTGTGACTTGATAATAATTGCTGTGGGATGTAGACTTCGGGACTGTAGACTTCGGGAAAACTGTCCTTAGTAGCAAAATGGGAATTTAGTATGCAATGGCATGATATATAATAATGGCTGAAGAATATTGTTGTGCTGTGAAAGACATAGCAGTATTCTCAGCAAAGAAAAAGAAGACATATTAAAATTCAGAAGAGGTTTCTGAGTAGCATACCTTAATACCACACTAAATTTTGGTTATGTTGGTTTCTGATGTGTTAGGGTCTGAATTCCCTTTAAATTTAACAGCAATTGTGAAAGGCCAATGGTTGCATCTGGTTTAGATGAAAAAATATTTGTATTTTTTTTTTTTTTTCTCTCCCCAGTCCACTTCCACCTGTATAATTGCTTTGTTATTGCTTTGCACCAACACAGCATGACGTTCTCCCTGAGCAGGAAGTGTCATCACAAATGTGGTTACATCACTTGGAGGGGTCTTTACTGCCAGGAAAATCTGATGAGCCAACACTGTTCCCAGAGATAGGAAGGAACTACACTTCATTCTATTCCATTCCATTCCATTCCATTCCATTCCATTCCATTCACTAAAGGGCAAAGAAAATGACCTAGGATTTAAACTTGAACCCATAATTCAAGGATTTAAGGGCTAAATCCAATAGAAAATTAAAGCTTTTCTGAGTTATGTGATTTAGCACCTGGTTTTAGTTGTCTAATTCATGTTGTGGTCTGTAGAAAATGAGTCTGCCAACATATCTTTTGGCTTCTTCTATGCAGTGAAAATACACAACCCTAGTGCCACAGACCACGATCTCATACTTGCCTTAATTTGGTTTCACAGAGGTACAGAAATCTAGAAAAGGCACAAAATATATGTGGTAACTGTCCTTTTGGCCCTTTCCCAAAGAAGCTCATGGTTCATGGCTTCTTTCTGACCCTGGGAATCCCCCTTGGCTCATCTACAGTTGGCCACATATGTGCAGGAGCTGTTTCCAACATCAGGTCCTAGTCTCTGGAGTACACTGGATTAAAATCTTCATCATACCTGGCCTGTAAGTTGTTTAAAAACTGTGACGGAAAGGGAAGAAGAAAGGACATAAGCTTTTGTCTCCAAATTCCCTTTGGTTTTGTGCGTGTGCGTGTTATTGTGGTTTTTTGGTTTTTGGTGGTTTTTCGATTGTTTGTTTGTTTGTTTGTTTGTTTTTAGATTTCTCCTCACTAGTATTATTTTAGTAATATTTTACTTCATTATTTTACTATTCCTTCCTGCAAATAAAATTATTGAGGCATGCGGTCGGTTGTAGAGTGCAAGGAGTTATTCTGATCAGTGCTGAATGCTGAAGTTACCTAAGGCTTCTGATAAGAATACACAAGTGATGATTTCTTTTCCATTGCGAATGCAGCAGCACTGAAATCACTGATCTCCTTGCCTAACCCAGACTTATTTAGAGAAATAAAATTGTAGTCTGTCTCTTTTAATGAGAGAGTTGAATGCTGTCCACATCGTACAGTAATCCTTTTTAAATAAGGGACACTGTGTATCATTTTCTACATAAATGGAAAAAAAGTAATCTTATCTACTGCATATACCCCTTTCAGTGTTATGTCGGTTTAGTCAGACTAAAGCTGTTGACAGAAATTTCTCCACTCAGATGAGAAGCAAAGATGAGAAGAGGCATTGCAATGGTGATAGAAAAGCTTTATATAATGAGACAAATCCCAGAATCTCTAGGGAGCTCATTCAGCTTGGAAACCATTTCATGTTTCTTTCATTACAGGAATGATATTCTAGCTATTAAAAGTACAGAAGTGAGATTGTCCATGAAGTTATTTTAATAGGATGATTCTGAGAGGGTCGTCATTTGGTTTTGAAGACAAGAGCACTCAAGCCTATTTTTCAAGTGCACCATGCTTCGCAATTCCAATCTATCACAAGACGGTGGCTTTAGAACCTCTGATTGTGTAAAGCTGTCAAAGCACTGCAACATAAACAGCACAATCTACCAGAGCCACAAAACTATTATTCAAGGAGTCTATTTAGTTTCATAAACTTTTCACAGTTCCCTGACACCTTAAACAAAATATGACAAGCATTTATATTGTGTAGTATACAAGAAAGATCACCTACTGCGTGAAAAAAACTTATCTAGTGGCTTTAGCAATGAAGAGAGAAAAGACAAAGTAAAGAAAACCAGGAACCACTTTGTGATACTTTGTATTATTTTTTGAAGTGCACCAGTAAGGTCGTAATTTCGGTGATCTTTGCAAAGATATCTTTGCTGTCCAAGTTCAGTTGTATGCAATATGCAAGGAGGGAGGTTGCCTATCAAAGACATATAAAGTGACCCACGCTGCAGTAAAGTCGAGGCAAATCCAGTTGTTTCTTCTGAAGAGTCAATTTTTATTTTTCGTAAATTGAAGAGTTTAGCTCTCTTTTTTTTCTGGTGTTTCTTTTGTTGTTGTTGTTGTTTTGTTTGGTTTGGTTTGTGGTTTTGTTTGTTTGGTTTGGTTTGTTGTTTTTGTTTTTGTTTTTTACCTTATCTGTCCTGTGTTTTATTAGCTGTTATAAAATATGTTTTCAGTACGTAGTCTGAAATGTAATGTCGTATATACTGGCATGTCATCCTGTGAGAAGAGGGAGTACTAGCTAATCTTCAGGAGAAAAAAAATTAAACATAAGAAACCTGAAGCTCAAGGCAAAACTATCCTTGGCTCAAACATCCATTTTCTATACAATAATTACCCTATGTAAACTGAGCTGTCCTAACAGAAAGATAGCCTGAGGCAAATTTGAAAGACAGCATTGTAGTTTATAGAACTGGACCACATTTCTCAAAAATAGACCATTAAGAAGTCTCCCCAAGTATTGACTTGAATAACACAGGCTGATCACACAGGAGAGCATGCTGATATGAAGAGAGACAAGTATACTTTCAAGGGACTGAGATTTGAAATATTGATTCAGTCACATTAATTGAATTTTTGCCTTGAGAAGTGATTACAAAAATGTTTCTCCAATATTAATTTGTATCTGCTTTGGATAAGATTAACATTAATTTCTTCGCCAGTCCCCATTACTCTTTTATTATTCATTAGCATCTCCCTTTGCATGTGTAAGAGACCTTGATGAAGCATGTTTATTCATAGACTAACCTTTTTAAATAATTCTAACAGCTTTCTAACAGAAACCTTCCTGGCATGCTGAATATCTTGTCTTTCTTTCATTATTCAATCCTTGTGCTCTATCCTCCACTTGAGATGCTGAACATGAATCATATTGCTCTTCCTACTGCTCTCTTCCTCCCACCGAAACGTCCTCTGCAGCCTGATCCCACAGGATAGCTCTGTTCACAAAATACTGCAGCAAATTGTCTCCTGCTAGAATCTAGGACAGTGTAATTTCCACAGAGCTTGAGTGCAATTATTGATTTATGCTGTCCTTAGTTCATCTCATATTTGTTATCATGTTTTAATTCATTGTTCATTTACTTCTCATTAGAATATTTGGTGTGAGCTAGTCTTTGATGAGAGCTCTAAAGGCAAAATTTTAGGTTTTTTTTCTTTGTATTTATGAACTTGTGACTATTTTTTTTTCAAGCAGACAACAGGAAAAGAGAAAGGGAGAACATAAAAAAAGGAACAAAGCAATTAATTTCTTCGCTCTTTGCAAAATCTATACACTTATCTCCAGCACTTGCTAGGTTTTAATGAATATGCACTTTAAAATTCACTACAAAAACATTATTTTAAAATACAGAATGCATACATGCATTCACATTTCTGATAAGCTCTCCTTCCACAGCATTAATATGTTGTTGCCTCCAGCAAAATGCTGTCATCCCTTGCATTATCTTTTTGTATTTATCTTGCTATAATACCCAAAGGCCCTAATAAAGAAGATGATACAAATGCAAAGATTTGTTCCTGCTCTAAAGACCTTACAAATTTTAATTTTCCACCTTAAAAATAAATTAGTGGACTATTTCTTTCCTTTTCCAATTAGGTTTAGGAAAAACTCTGGAAAAAAAATGCATTGATAGTGTGCTTAATTTTTACAGATCTGGAAAAATCATTTCTTTCATGGAGGAGAAAAAGTATATTTTTATATAAATTATAATTTTTTTATAGTCAAGTAGTACAATTAGACATTAAATAGCCATGACTGAAATATCTCTTATAGCATTCAAAAGAATGAGAATTAGTTTCTAATATACATTGTTCAAAAATACTTGATGTTTTTTGGTTTCATAGGGGAAAGAAGGCTTCCTAAGCCTAATAATATTTTCTGGAGAGGTTAGGATGGCGAGAATAGGAAAGACTTGGCAGTATTTGGAAATTAAATTCTGAGTGCCTAAGTATTAGGCTAATGAGAGTCAGCATTTCAAATTTGAAATATTTTAAAACATGTATTTTAATTGGGAAAAAAAAACAACTTGCAAAATGGAAGGTAAATCCTTTGGGGTGGGTGCTTTGTGGGAGAATATGGGAAGAGCTCAGGGAACATACTATTTTCACTCTCATTAGGCTTATATTATGTCAACATGCAGAAATTTGTATTCGTGACTCCCAATAATGTTAATATGAACAGTAACTTTGACTACTAACCTCCCACAAGTTCCACAATAAAATCATTCTTCCCACTGTCTCTGCATACCATGTCACTGAACAGAAACAGTTGAGTAAATCTAGGCATTTTGTAATTTTAAAAATGAAAACTTAACTGAACAGACAGAAAAAAAAATATAGCTAATGATCGAGTTGTATTCTGCTCATCCTTAAATTCAGTTACTGACACAGCTTTTCCATGAGTTTAAATGTGCTGACTTCTGAAGAAGGAATTCATAAACTTCATTAAACCACTTATTTTAGTTGCTGTATATTTTCAGCTGGGGACTAAAAGTGGCTTCTTCCAGGGGAAAAAAAAAAAAAAAAAAAGAGAGAGAGACTGAAATGGATAAACTATTATTAATGCCGTGGATATTTCTGTGTAATTCTCTGCTAAAACAAGAACTTCAACCATGCCCTACATGCTCCAAGACATGGGTTTTCAAAAACTGTCTTTATTAATCCACTACCTGACATCTGTGATGCCAGTGGTAAGACATTTGAAACCTGTAGGGTTAAGCACAGGGCATCTTTTCTGTTGGGAAAGGTGAGAGAGAAAGGGCTTGGTTTGTAGAAACACAGTTTTTCAGAACGCTTCACAGCCTGAGTTGAAGGCCACAGGAAGACCACAAACCCATGGTGTTTGCAGATGGCCTCTGCCTGCTTAATCACCCACTGCAGAATTTACATTTTGCCATCCTGAACTATGGATTTCTTGCAACAACTACTTAGAGCTACTGACAGCCAATCTGACTTTCCTCAATTATTTTTTCTATTGCCAGAAGTGGCTATTCTATGGCAGTATGTCTATACTTTGATTTTTCACAGACTTCCTCAGACTACAACTTTTTTGTTTTATTTTTGGAGTTTATGGCTCTTCAGTGTGGGACTGGTTTTATGTCTCAAGCAAGGAGAGAACGCAGCATATAAAGCAGGTGTTTTTGGCTACTGTGCAGATTTCCAACATGAGGTTTGTAGGCAATTGTTTTCTTTGCTGGTTTGCAGACTTTGGTCTTACAAGTCTTTAACTTGTAAACTACGCATTACTGAGGATTCTAATGGACATACATATACAAGAGAATTAACTTTAATTCTAACCTTTCCTTTTATGAATAGAAGCCAGACATGTAGCAGTAAATTTTCAAAGCTCTATGTAGATTTTTCAGCTACGAGACTCACATTGAATTCAATAGGCCGTATGTTCTATTGGCTTGCAGGCTGTAGAGGTTAGTTTTATGATGTAAGGTATTGCAAAAACTGTTTCAACAGCTCCGTCTTTCAAGGAAGGGTATCAATTTTGGATTGAGGAAACCTGAGTAAAGTTCACAGCTTTTCCACATACTCGTCTCATCTTATCTTACATCTTCAATGAACAAAACATTTTTAATCCCCTTACTTCATAGTTTTCTGTTCTTAAAACAGCACGAGGATCAAACAACACAACTACAACAATAGAAACCACAGCACTAAGAATGTAGTAGGGTCCAAGCAGATAGACTACGTCAGAGGCATTGTGTCTAAAACGTTATCAAATTATATGTAAGAAGGAGTAATGGCATTATCATTGCTTCATAAAACTAATAGTATCATCAGTGTTGTTTCATAAAGCTTTGAGCACTATCATATCTGTAGGTAGAAACTGGAGAGAGGGATCAGGCTGTTTCTATAAATGTTACTTTATTTTTAATATATTTTATTTCTGTATACACAGTGTGTATTTGTACTTTTGATTTGTTTTTAAAATTGATGTAGAGTGTACGGCGCCACAGTGACTTGTACCAGTACTTTGACTAGGCACAGTTTTGGAAACTTCCAGACAAAATATCAAATTCTCAGACTGGCTTATTTTAGCTAAATTTTCTGCCAGGGCATAGACATAGTGCAAAGGGAACTATAGTGCACCTTTGAATGGGTAAGCAATGGCTGGATGTCTCCATTCCTGTATGAAGGAATCTGACATAGAAAAGTAAGAAGAAATCTGCATGAAACAGAGAAAAAGAAGGTCAGCAAGCTGAAGAGGTACTTTGCTCCCCCCTGCATCTCCATGAATCTCAAGGAGACAAAACAACACAGACTTCAACTTGAAACTCCTATAGTGGATATTATTACAGAACAGGAAATTCAAGAAAATCAAAGTGAACTTAAGACAAAACAAAAAACCACCTAAATCAAACAGAAGTCAGACCCTTTACCTTACACTAAGTATGGAATGGCAGGCTTTAGGTATTCAGACTGTCAGGGTGAGAAATCATGCAATATTTTCTTGTTTCACGAGCTGAGCTATTTCTTGCTATCAGAAAGGGGAATGCAGAGGCTATCGTAAGCAAGATTAGAGATATCTACACCACCCAGATGAGTGGATAACAGTTTTCATCTGTTAGGTTTTGCTTTGGGAGACAGAGAAAAGGGTTATAGATGCTTGCACTAAATTAATAGCAAATTTTTTTTTGGTATGGAGAACTACAAAAGTCAGTGGCCTCAGACAATTTCCAGAAGAACAGACTAAACTGGGCTTGGGATCTGAGCATGCAGATGGTTACCCAGCTAAAAACTAATGAATCAGCCAAAGAGAAAAAAAGAAGGAAAAGAGGAAAAAGGCGATAAGAGATCAGAAAGAGTGACAAAGCAATAGTCAGGTGAGGAGAGCTGTGGAGACCTGCACTTTTGTTCAGATGGTTATGGGAATAATAACTTGGAATACACACTCCATCTTAAGTCTGTACCAAAACCAAATACTTCCTGACTTGAGGGGGAGCAGAGTGGGAGAACAGAATATATTCTTCAATCTCTGTTTCATTTTACAGGATCTTGGAGAATAGAATAATTTTCCTGAGGATATCTTGCACTAAATGAATATTTACGCACTAATTCAAAGATGATGTTAGAAGTGTTGAAGGCATCTTTACAGAATGAGAAACAGTTCAAAAGTTGTGTGCACCCCATATGGACTGCTGGGAATTAAAAAAGCAGAAACAAGAGGTTTTGCTGTCTTCTTGAAGACCTTTTTATACAATTTATTTCAAGGGTCACTTAGCATTGCAGACTCTTTTAAGATATTGTCATAGCCAGCTATAGGCTGGGGAATGTATATGCAGGAAGACCTTAGAGGAAATAAAGAAGGAAGCAATTTATTACTGAAAGAGAAAGCTGGAATCAGCTATAGTTTTTAGAAGTGTTTAGGAGGAAAGGCAGTACGGCTGTGTCAGATACAATAGTTGTGTGTAAGGAAAGAAAATGCAGTGGGATCTGATCAAGTTATGTGATCCTCACAGAATCACAGAATCACAGAATGTTAGGGATTGGAAGAGACCTCAAAGGATCATCTAGTCCAATCCCCCTGCCAGAGCAGGAACACCTAGGTGAGGTTACACAGGAAGGCGTCCAGGCGGGTCTTGAATCTCTCCAGAGAAGACGACTCCACAACCTCCCTGGGCAGCCTGTTCCAGTGTTCCGTCACCCTCACTGAGAAGAAGTTTCTTCTCAAATTTAAGTGGAACCTCTTGTGTTCCAGCTTGAACCCATTACCCCTTGTCTTATCATTGGTTGTCACCGAGAAGAGCTCCATCCTCGTGACACGCACCCTTTATATATTTATAAACATTGATGAGGTCACCCCTCAGTCTCCTCTTCTCCAAGCTAAAGAGCCCCAGCTCCCTCAGCCTTTCCTCATAAGGGAGATGCTCCACTCCCTTCAGCATCTTCGTGGCCCTGCGCTGGACTCTCACCAGTAGTTCCCTGTCCTTCTTGAACTGAGGGGCCCAGAACTGGACACAATATTCCAGATGAGGTCTCACCAGGGCAGAGTAGAGGGGAAGGAGAACCTCTCTCTACCTACTAACCACGCCCCTTCTAATACACCCCAGGATGCCATTGGCCTTCCTGGCCACAAGGACACAGTGCTGGCTCATGGTCATCCTTTTGTCCACCAGGACCCCCAGGTCCCTTTCCCCTACACTGCTCTCTAATAGGTCATTCCCCAACCTATACTGGAACCTGGGGTTGTTCCTGCCCAGATGTAAGACTCTACATTTTCCCTTGTTATATTTCATTAAATTTTTCCCTGCCCAACTCTCTAGCCTGTCCAGATCTCGCTGGATGGCAGCACAGCCTTCTGGCGTGTCAGCCACTCCTCCCAGCTTGGTGTCATCAGCAAACTTACTGATAGTGCACTCAATTCCCTCATCCAAGTCGTTGATGAATATATTGAATAATACTGGCCCCAGAACTGACCCTTGAGGCACTCCACTAGACACAGGCCTCCAACCAGACTCCGCCCCATTGACCACAACTCTCTGGCTTCTCTCCTTCAGCCAGTTCGCGGTCCACCTCACTACCCGATCGTCCAGTCCACACTTCTTCAGTTTAGCTGTGAGGATGCTGTGGGAGATGGTGTCAAATGCTTTACTGAAGTCAAGGTAGACCATATCCACCGCTCTGACACTGCTCACAACCACAGCAAGTGGATGCTGTTCAGGAATATTATAGTTCTTATAAGGTCTTCCAGAAGGCAGGAGAGGCGAGCACTAGTATTTTAATAACAATGTAGATTTGACAAAAAGAAGCTCTGACAAGAAGATTTGCTTCTGAGGCCAAATAAAAGAAGTAGAGGTTCCCACTCTTATTTTTCAAATAAAAAACAGATCTTTCTAAGACGCTGATAAAATGTTTTAAAAAATTCATGGAGTCCTTCCTTCCAGGCCTGGAAATATCTCAGAGCGTATGAAGTGTCTTCTTCAAGAAAGGCTCTCTCCAGGTTCTCTGAAGAGTCACTGCTGTCTTCTCTCTCTTTCTTTCTCTCTTCACTTCCCTGCTACCTCACTCCCCATGTTACTTCCCCAAAAGAACATAATTGAAATAAATGACGAATTAAATTAAATAAGTAAATACAGAAACACAAAACATTGTGTTCTAATAAAAAATGTTTCAGTAATCATCATCTTAACCATTTGACATACCTGAAGCAAGCAAGAACAGGCATTCATTGTGCTGTGCTATCAGGCAAAAGAGAATTTGGGACCAATAAACCAAGAAAGAAGGAATTACATGAGATTTTTGCCTCTCTTCATTTCCTTTTTACAAATAATAATGTCGTGTTTTGTCCTTACTGGTTAAGGAAGGTAAATTTATTGAACAACGCTTGAAATCTATTCATCTCTACTCATAATTATTTTACATTTTTCTAAATGCCCTTGAGGTTTTCGGCTTCTTTATAAGGGAAATGAATAGTATCAGGTTACATACATACATTTAGCCATATCTATAAAGACAAAATTTTATGTCTCTGAGCTGCTGAGCAATAAATAGCAGATAGCAATGAACAAGAAAATCTGGATTTGGCCCATAATAAATATACTCTATTATAAATGAAAAGAAATAGTTGAGGAGGGAGAGAAGGAGAAGAGGAAGCTTGTTCCCAGGTTCAGAATTTATATGGGAATTTTCAACTACTAGAATACTTTTATGGACATATTTTTAATTCTTGAAAATAGGGGTTGATAATGGAAATGCTGACAAACCTTTTGGTGTTCATAGGACTGTAATATCCTGCTTAATGCAACCAAAACTGCAAGGTATGCTTTTTATCTTTTTCTGCTAAGAAGGCAATTACACAAGCATCTTGTTGAAGTAGTTTGTAACATGATTAAATAGGCAACATTAAATCAACTAGTGATTGAATCCTCAAGAGAGAATATTTTTCAGTTAAACTTGAGAGTTACCATTCTTCTTTGTATTTAAAAGCCCTTTAAGCAGGACACATGATGATGTGATACCACTCATCCTAGGCTCAGGTTGAAAATGAAGGTGCTCAAAAATATAAATATTCAATTTTTTCTGCTTCTACTATCTTAATTTTAATGTTTACAGAATGGGATGAAAGCTGGCTATATTTCCATTTTATTTAATCTTAGGGAAGACTAAACTTCACACATCTGGTGGACGCAAACTTCTAAAGTGTTTGCTTATGTAAATTAAAAGTAAGATTTCACCTGCTACACTTCTAAGCAATTTGTTTGTGCTCACAACTGTAACTAACAAAGATTACATTTTTGAATCCATATAATTCAATTCGTACTTCCCTCTAATTCACCTCATATTAGTATTTTTTTGTTTGCATCCACATAGTCTTATGTTCATAAATATAAATTTAAAAGAGCTTGTTTTCAAAAAAAAAAAAAATAAGAAGAAAACTAGAAATCTCCCATAAATAATAATTCTCAATCTTGTGTTCCTCCTCTGGACTACAGACAGGATGTCACAAACTTCAGATAAGAAATGAGCTATAAAAGTCTATACTTTTTAAGAAGTTCTTATTTGAGTATTATGGTTCTAGTTCAAATATTTGTAGTTTATTAATCTTTTTTCTATGGCTGATACTAATGAAAACGGCAATATTTAACTCCATTAGTGTTTCATTATAAATCTGTTCCTGTCAGCTTGTCCTAATTGTTGTTATCTTTCTTTGAATGTCCTTCAATTCATGAATGTGTTAGTTAATGCAATGTCCAGACCTCTAGGCAACATTCCGCATGAATAGCATTAGACTATCTGCACACACTCTTCTTACCTTCCTGAGCAGTAAATGGACATGTATTTTGAAATTAATTTAGCCTGATTTATTTATTTGCTGCTCAATTGTGTTATCAACTTATATTTTTCTGTCCCCAGACTGCCAAATGAACATAACTCCTTACCTTTCACAGCCTGTCCTCATTAAATGTCATCTGGGCATTGCACTGTCTGCAGTTGATTTCCACTGCTGAACTACTAAAGATATGCAGACCCAGGAGGTCTTCTGGGTAACCTCGCAGAATCTACTTTAGTGCCCTTTTATTTGCTGCTTATCAAAAATCTCCACTCAATATTCTTTGGTGCTTTTTCAATCCATGTATCAGTATTCGTACCCAAGCATCTACAAATTAATCTGAGGCTGAGATTTTGCAAGAGATTTGAAAGCTTTACAAAAATCAAACTACAGTTCATCTGCCATTTCCCTTCATTCACAAAGCTGAAAATTATGTGCAATACAAAATAAAAATAAAGTGAATGTTGTAAGTTCTATTCTTTACAAATCAAGCTGCATATTGCTCATGGTTATCTTTCAGAAAAAACAATTAGACTAACAGGGCAGCTATTGCCAAGGGTCAAAATGGTATAAGTCTCCTGAGGACAGCTGTGAATTGCATCCCAGATTAAGAAAGTTGGCACTCTCAAATTTAAAGAACTGGAGACATATACCAGAGAAACTCTTGAAGCAGGTTCAAATAATAGGGTCACTATAGATGCAGTGGTATACCACCTTAAAGTTTCTAAACCTAAAAAAAAATCCAAATTCCTGACCTTACAGGTAAAATTCACTGCAACTCAGTTCACATGAATAGAAAAGTGATGTTTTATCCTAGCTAAAAGCTGGTTTGCATACTTCCAATTATAATGTAATCTTTGGACTTACCATTTTAGGCACAAGAGTCAATATGTTTGCCTAAAAGTGGCTAATGAACCATGTGGGGTAGATAACTGGAAAAAAAAAAAAAAAGAAAAAATTCACATTTACAAAGCTCTAAGTTTGTTCTTATAAACATCTGAGAGAGGTGGGATTTGTACACATATCTATTGAATTTCCAATGAAATGAAATCGAGAAATGCATCTCAGACTAGAATTAGGCCATAGTCACATACTGACTAATAATTAACATATGTCTTTGCTGACTTTACTGAAGCTTCTGTGAGCACATTCGTTCAGTTTTTCAGAGTGCCTCAGAATGACAGCCCTGACTTGCAGTGTACTGACTCCTTGCACTAATTTTGTGTCATGTGTGAACCTGATGATGGTATGCTCCATTCCATCGGCTGTCCAGCTCCAGAGTGGTAATATTATTTTCCTTAACATTGCAGAGGATTTCAGAGTGAAAAGAAATCCAGATCAAAACTTTACCATCTCTATCAATTTCATTCTGAACTCTACGATGTCATCATCAAACATATAACATAAATTTCAAGTCAGGAGAGGATCAAAGGTTGAAAGCCACATTGAAATAACTATCAATATGGCTAGATTCAAAGCTAGAGTGATTTACACATACACAATTAAAATTGTTTATAGCAATAGTTTCCTGGTTTTAAGAAATTAATGAAATGTATTAAAAAGTAGAAACATGAATCTTCGTGGTGTTCAGAGCTGTGTCATATATTTGTTATTTCATCCCTTAGTAAATCATCTGCCCATCTGTGA
Organism: Caloenas nicobarica; assembly: GCF_036013445.1. Lineage (NCBI taxonomy): Eukaryota > Metazoa > Chordata > Aves > Columbiformes > Columbidae > Caloenas > Caloenas nicobarica. The sequence continues at coordinate 181,281,229 of NC_088245.1, forward strand.
CAGGAATATTAAAACAATTTACTAGAAGTGTTTTTTCCGTCTTCTGAAATTTTATCCAAGTAGTAGCCTTTGGCTAATATAAATGATCATAACTCCATAGTAGCTTTTACAATATATATTAGAAGCCTCACAAAGAAAAAGAATTTAAATGGTTGTGGAGATTTTAAAGTTATAAAAGGCATCCGTTCTTATACTGGCTGTGTGTAAAACAAAATGCTAATCGTAATCCTAAAATACTACCACAGTAGGAAAATGTAAGTGTGAAAACACTGCAGTGCTTAAAATGAGGTGAACAGGTTGTGTTTCAGCTCAGGGAAAGAACTAAATTTCCAGGCATTTCAAAATCTGTGCCTCTCTATAGCTGAATGGTAGGTGAGGTAACAGTTTGTGGTCTTCTCCCTAATTTCTCAAAAACGGTCTTTGGGAAAGAAACCCCATTTGCCTTTCTTACTTTCCAGCTCAAGTAGACTTCTTCCTGGCTCCCTTTGTTGGTCCAGATGAACCAACAATCTTTTTTTTTTTTTTTTTCTTTCAGTTGCAAGGATACAGGTATGTCAGCCACAAAAGGTCAGAAGAAGCGTGCCCTCCAGATGGGAGAGACTGGTAAACTGGTAACAATGGACAAGGAGAAGGCTGAGGTACTCAACAACGTCCTTGCCTCAGTCTTCACAGGTAAGCTCTCTTCCCACATTTCTCGAGTAGAAAATAAACTGCAAGACAGGGACTGGGGGAGCAAAGTCCTTCCAACTGTAAGTGAGGATCTGTCTTGTGACCACCTAAGGAACCTGAACATCCACAAATCCATGGGACCTGATGAGATGCATCCCAGAGTCCTGAGGGAATTGACTGATGTAGTTGCCAAGCCACTCCCTGTGATAGTTGAGAAATAATGGCAGTCAAGCGAAGTCCCTGGTGACTGGAAAAAGGGCAACATTGCATCCGTTTTTAGAAAGGGCAGAAAGGAGGAACCTGTGAACTACCAACTTGTCGGCCTCACCTCTGTGCCTGGGAAGATCATGGAACAGATCCTCCTAGAAGCTATGCTAAGGCACATGAAGGACAGGGAGGTAATTCAGGACAGCCAGCATGGCTTCACTGAGGGCAAGTCCTGTTTGACCAACCTAGTGACCTTCTGTGACAGAGTAACTACATCCAAGGAAGGGCTACGGATATCTTCTATCTGGACTTCTGTAAAGTCTTTTACACAGTCCTCCACAACATCTTTTTCTCTTAATTGGAAAGGTATGGATTTGATGGGTGGACTGTTCATTGAATAAGGAACTGGCTGGATAGTCACACCCAGAGAGTGGTGGTCACTGGCACAATGTCTGGATGGACACCAGTAACAAGTGGTGTCCCTGAGGGGTCCATACTGGGACCAGTACTGTTTAATACTGGGAATGAGTGCACCCTCAGCAAGTTCGCAGATGACATCAAGCTGAGTGGTGCAGTGGACATGCCTGAGGGACAGGAGGCCATCCAGAGGGACCTGGACAAGCTCGAGAAGTGGGCTCATGCCCATGCCCACTCATGAGTTTCAATAAGGTCAAGAGCAAGGTCCTGCACCTGGGTTGGGGCAACCCCCAGTACCAATACAAGTTGGGAGATGAAGGGATTGAGGGCACCTCTGTGGAGGACTTGCGGGTACTGGTGGATGAGAGATTGGGCATGAACTGATCATGTGCACTTGCAGCCCAGAAGGCAAATCATACCTTGGGCTGCACCAAAAGGAGCATGACCATCAGGTCAAGGGAGGTGATTTTGTCCCTCTACTCTGCTCTGATGAGACCCCATCTAGAGTGCTGCATCTAGCTCTGGAACTCTCAGTAGAGGAAAGACATGGACCTGTTGGAGAGAGTCTGGAGGAGGGCCACCAAGATGATCAGAGGAATGGAACACCTCTTCTCTGAGGATAGGCTGAGAGAGTTGGGTTGTTCAGCCCAGAGAAAAGAGGCTCCAAGGAGACCTTACTGTGGCCTTTCAGTACTTAAAAGAAGCCTGTAAGAAAGGTGGGGACAAACTTTTTAGCAGGGTCTGTTACAACAAGACAAGGGGTAATGGTTTTAAAATAAAAGAGGGGACATTCAGGCTAGACATAAGGAAGAATTTTTTTACAGCGAGGGTAGTAAAATACTGGCACAGGTTGCCCAGAGAGGTGGTAGATGTCCCATCCCTGGAAACATCCAAGGCCAGGTTGGATTGGGCTCTGAGCAACCTTATCTATTTGCAGATGTTCCTGCTCATGGCAGGGGAGTTGGACTAGATGACCTATGAAGGTCCCTTCCAAACCAAACTATTCTATGATTCTATGAAAACCAGAATATAGTAGCTGAAGATTTATAATCACTTTAGCTGTTGAATTTGCCCCAGCAGAATTCTACAGAATTGTGATGTAATATATCATCTGTATCAGCAGCAATCTGCTTTGGAAAATAAGTTTTCAATTGTCACACAGTGTAAAGGGTGGTAATACATAATCCAGCCTGCTTAACTGGTTAAGCAAGTTCAGGATAAGAGAGTCTCCACGCAAAGGATGTTCATGACATTTCCACTTGTAACCTACCTCCTAGAATCATGGAATCATAGAATCATTTAGGTTGGAAAAGACATTTAAGATTGTAGAGCCCAATCATTAAAGCAACACTGCTGAGCAAGTCCACCACTAAACCATGTCCCTAAGTCCCACATCTACATGTCTTTTAAATACCTCCAGGGGTGGTGACTTGACCATCATTCTTGCATATATATATAAAAAGTACTTCCTCACATTAAGCATGTTCCCATTAATGACAGCTTGCATTTTCCTCCTTCCTATTAAATTGAAAAGTGAGAAGACATGAGATTTAAAAGCCAAGCAGAAAGTGTCTGAACACCTACAATGACTCAGGGCCAATTTTCTTGGACTTTTTAGTTTTATTAATGCTTTGGCAAACAGTTAACATATCCTACTAATCAACAGAATTGTATATTATCAGAAGTTTATGCGAAAATATAAAAATATCTATAAGCCTCCAGAAAAGCTGTAGGGATGATAATAATATTACATACATTTTTAGGCTCTGGCATATTGGCAGAATATCTCACTTGTCAAATGTTTGACTTTGGTAGATCTCAGCTTTGAACCTTGTGATTTTTGCATTAAAAGAGCAAGAACATTTCACTCCCGAAATGGTTGTAGTTCTTTGTGATGCCTAATGCTTCTTCCAGACTTCATCTTTTGCATGTTGACAAATTGCCAAGAATCATAACAGATACTGTATATTGATGCCATATAGCCTTGTGATTCTGTTTGATAATTTCATATGTTATAGTGAAAATAAACTTTGCAGCTTTTCTCTTCTTTGAAAGACAGAAAGAATCACCTATCCTGGTTTCTTGAGAACAGTTTGGAGATCAGCAATGTTCATAACCTGCTAAACTAAACCATGAAGACCAACAATGGAGTTTTAAACCTCTCTAATATTTTTTATCAGCAATATTCTGCCCACCTGAACAGAAGTCTATTTTTAATCTTCACCTGCTGATTTAAAATGTCAAGTAAGATGATCAACAATTTAAGCACCGAAATGCTTGCTTACAAATAAAAGCTGACATATCAGATGACAGAGTCTCTCTCTGATTCCCAAATACTAATTGCATTTTAACCACAGAGTTGTCAAGGGCCTGCCCAATGGGCTTTCCTGCGTTATCACATGGAAGAGGGGGCTGGGTCCCTTTTAGACAAAGAGAAAAGGAGGATGTATTCATAACAGAAATGTTGGCTTCAGAAATGATTTTTTAGGATTTTTTTAAAACTTTTTTTTAGCCTCTGGTAAGCAGGATTTACCTATCCAGTACTCCTCTGCTGTTTTCATGTCAGCTTGTAGAACATATTTCTTACAGAAATGCAGGCAGTAGAACTTCTAACAAGGAGACATAGAAGTGTTACTTACAGCTTTGTCCAGACATGTCTCCCTCCATCAATCACCCTTTCTCTGGTTCCTTCTGTAGTCTTTCATTCCCTAAGCAGATGATGTCACGAGTAATGGTTGATATAGGAGAGCTTTGGAAGTGCTTCAACTGAGCCTTTGGCTAAAGACTACTTTCCCCATGAAAAGATATGTCTGTATAAAACATACTGGAACACCAGTAGCTGATTGCGTGAATCGACTGGTGATTTTTGCCTGAGAGACAGAAGTTTATCTTCTACCTTGTTTGTTAGTTTTACTGCAGAAGAGACATAAGCTTCAGATCATAATTCCCTTTCAACACCATTACTAGGGAACTCACCAGCTGATTTCCTCTGAAGCTGAAAGTTACATCCATGCATTAGGCATCCATTGCTAGTGGGCTTTATTTTTGTTTTAATTACCTTCTTCAGGAGCACCTAGTTCTAATATCCAGCAAGAACTAGACTATGACATTTATATTAATGCCTGGAAAAAACATGTGTTTAACTCTATTGTTGCTGTGCAGCAGGTTTCCTCATGCAGCTAGTTAGTGCTCTTCCAGACAGCACCAAAACATGGTTTGGTGGCAGCAGAAACAAGGTGAAATATTCCTAAGTAGGCAGTTTGGGTAGAGCTCCCGCATTGCAGGAGGTGAGTCAGCTAAATCATACAGACCACAGCAGGGCCTCCAAAGTGTTTTATTTGCTAGAATAACATATCTTGTAAGCATATTTCTTAGTGGTGGGTAGATGTGATGATGGAAACACTCAACTGTCAGGGTGAAGCATGGGCCAGGGTCTCCCTGAGGCCAAGTTCCCAGGGACATTCCACACAGGTGTTCCCAATCAGGGCAGGGCCTGGCAGCCTGTCCTGTCCCACCACACCTGCCAGGATCAGGACAGCTTGCGGAGGGACAGCAGGACAGTCACAGCCCCGGGCACTGAACACCTCTCTGGGGATGGGGATGGGCTGAGAGCAGGCTGGGACATGGGCCCACTAGTGGGTCTGGTTCAGCTGGACCCACAGCCAGGCTGGGCAAGGCTGTGGGGAGCTGGAGACCAGCCCGGCTGTGGGGAGCTGGAGACCAGCCCTGCTGTGGCATTGCTGGTGAAGAGGTTGATGGCCCCAGTGGGCTGACATGGGGTCCTGAGCTGTGGGGAGGGTGGGGGAGCCCTGGGGGGCTGAGCAGGGACAGTCAGGCCCATTAATGCATCCACGGCCCTGGCATCATCAATGGGATAGTGCCATTAGAGCTTTATTTCTGCAAATATTTATTTTCATAAGTAATTCAACAAGTTTGCTTCCTCATAATATATGGAACTGAATGGATAGGAAAAGCCACAACAAAACTGCTGACATTTCTGCATGGCTGTGCAGCCTTCTATAAAGCAAGCTATTTATTCTGAATGTGAAAATCTATGAGTTCAAGTAAAGATCACCATAAAGGAGGTGACCCACAAGACACTAAAATTGCTTCTTCTCTCTTCTATTAGCACCTGAAGGCCTCCACCCTGAATGGTTTCCAGAATGACAGTGAGCGATAGCAAAATTAGCGTAAAACTGACCTTTCTTTATGTACATGCCATAACTTTTGATTGTTTTACTAAATCGATATTTCGTGCCAAAGGCAGCATTGAAAACTATTAATCATGGGCTACCACAAGTCTTGCAGGTATTGGGGGTCTTATGATGTACCTTCAAAACTAAGGAGCAGACAATTCAGCAGGCAACATTTGTGAACTCTCCTTTTTAACCGTGCTTTTTTTTTTGGTGGACTCTTTCTGAAATGACTGTAACTTGTCTGACTGTGTTTATTGTCTGGACCGTATCAATTTTTGACGTCACACTTGAAATGTAAGCTATTTAAATCAAATTAAAATTGGCCTCTCAATACGATTTCTTCCCTCCATTTGGATGATTACCATTCTTACAACCAGGAAGATGATGGCTCACATAGTCAGTGGGACTTTTGTTCTCCTCAACACAAGAAAATAAAAGGAGTAGTTTAGGCAGAGATGTTAGACAAGGAGGATTAGGGACCCTTTAAGGAACCTTAGAAAACTGTAGCTTGCCCTCTCCTGGGTCAATAAGATTATGTCTGAGGTACGGATTCTAATAAATTTCCTGCAGCTAAGATTTTGGGGCAAGGAGTTGATTAATTGTGACAGTACATTCAAACTAAGTACATGGATATGAATAAATCTTTGTTGTTATAAAAAAAGTGTATAAAATACCCATAAGTACTTTCAGGCACACCAACTTAGAACATTCTTTTTGTGAGTATCCATGGCTGTGAATGTGGGTTATTCATACAATTTTAAGAAGAGGAACATAAGGAACATAATCCTGCAAATTATTCTCATGGTTTTTATATTGTATCCCACCTGCATATCAGAGTGAATAGTCACACCAAAATTATACTGTGCTTTGACTATAACTCTGACAACAATATATTATCATTACAACTGAATCATATATAGGAAAATGACTTCTAAGCACAAAGGTTGTTTACACCCGGCATTGAAACAGAGTAAGAGCACTCAGAGTCCTCCACTCGGGGTGGTAAATTTTGGGTGAGGATAATAATTTGTTAAGTCACCTGAATTACATCACACTTGCTCATCTGAGCAAGCTCAGCACAGGTCAGAGACAGCAGCACAGTGGGACTGGCTGCCTACCTATAGCAATACATTTGAAGAGTAAAGGTTTAATATTTCCCCTGACCAGAATTTCAATACTCACAGCTTCTTGAAACTTCATCAGTTAGCACTGTATAAATCCTCCAAGGATTTTTTCTACTATCCCCAAGGAAGTTGTGAGAAGTAATTCTGTTACCTGAGAGAGGAGAAAATGGAGGCATGATGAAACTTTGAGGGTTTGTGGGGGGTTTTTTGCATAAAAAATAAGCAGTAAAGAGCACCACTTTCTTGTTGTGGAGTGTTTTGTTTTGGGTTGTTTGGTTTTGTTTTTGTTTTTTCCCTCACAGTTCACCTTTAAGCTCAACTACCAGTTTAACCAACCAGCCAAATTCCACTTCTGAAACTCTTTTAGTTCCATTTTACCTTAGCTTTAGTACTAAAGTACTGATTTCTCCACTGCTACCTTTATGACTATACATGAAAAAAATGTGATATTTACATATGCACATGAAGATTTAAATAAGATATCAATTATATATGTTTTTTGGGTAGTGAAATCTGTTACATAGCTGACATTCTCCCAAAATATACTTGCAATGTTATTTCTGTAGAAAGTTCAAAATTTGCACAGGTCAAACACCAGAAACTCCTGTATTTGCAGGAAGACGGACTTTGTGACATAATGAGCCTTTTTGTTCAGTAACAACTTCACTTCTAAGAAAACAGATGAGAAGCTAATGTTCAGTGCTGGAAAGTGTGATATGAACAGAATCAGTTTGGGCTTTTTGTTGAATACCTCTGGATTCATAGGGAACTAGGGGAATGTGTATATATGCATCTAAGTATTTATGAGCTGCTAATCTTAATTGGTCAGTACCTCTACTTGCAGTACTTGTGCTTGTAGGGAAAGTCATTTCTAGAAATGACATCACAATTGCAGTAAAACTGGAGTGATTCCTGGAAAACACCTCCAACATCTGTGATACCTCAGTCACTGTATAACTCGCTAATTTATTTCTGGTTGGTAGCATTGCAAGGGAAAATGCTATTTCCATTGCATTGCAGTGATTGCTGATCATCAGGGCAATGCATAGAAGAGAAGTTCACCTCCATGATAGATACACATTTTAAAATATTCATAAGTCTGTGGAAGAAGTATTTTTAGCTATGAAAATCTACACAAGTATTTGGTCTGTAAGTTCTTGTGTATATACATGAACAAAGCCACCCATTAAAGGTATGTGAAAAAAGAAAAGGGGGGGGGCGGATTTTTTTATGGGAAAATCTCTTTATTCCTGGCTCTACTAGCTCCCAGGGACTTGTACAGATGAATCAATTTCATTCGTGAATATGTCAAGTGTAGCTAGGATTTCAAGTCTAACATTTTGCAAAAGATTGTGCTTCTGAAAATGGAGATTTTGGTGTCTGGTGCTGGGATTTAGATAGCCTAATTTTAAGCACTGAAATTAGAAGTTTGGGTTTCCCTGTTGAAGTAGAAGAAAATAAAACTCTAAGGTGCACTTTAGAGAATCCAATTTAGACTCCTATTCTGATTCTGTTTCCCTGCAGTGACTACACTTGGGAAAGGTATGTATTTACTGAGTGGCTTCAAAAGAGTCCCTTGTTGATTCAACCCCTTCACCCTCCTGCCATACAAACACAAAGTTGCATACATGCACATATTCATCAGAACCACCTCTTGAAATCTGCGTTCCTGTTGTTTGTGAGATAGTGATCACTTTGGGATGCACAATCCTCCACCTTCCCCAATCCTTTCTTCAGCCTCTTTCCCTATCCCAGAGCTATAGGAAAAGAGAGACAAACAACTTAATTTGAGGACTCTAAAATAGGTGGGCAAATAGGTACTTTCATTATAAGTGGTTAAAAAACAAACGAACAAACAGACACACACCAAAAAAACCCCAATACCATTCATTTTTGCTCAGGAAGTTTCCACTCAGTTTCAACTGCAGATTGTTGACAGTAGAGTGATAGGTGGGCTGTACACAGTTGTGAATGAGCTCTTTCTTCACCTTTTTATGTCGAGCCTCAGCACCTAGCTTTCTAATAGCTCAAAGTTGATCTGACACACCTCTTTAATCTCTTTAATGGGAAAGAGCAGCATAGCAAAAGTATGACGCAGCCGTGGGCTGTTTTCTCTAGTCAAAGCAATGACCAGGGCAGGGACAAATACGAAGGAGCCTTGCAGCATGAAAAACTTCAGGGAGAATCCTCACTGTTTCAGAGTGAATGCTTGTTAATATTTCTATGCAGCAGCAACAGCTCAGCTGTCCTGTAAAACGGTTGGATGCCAACAACGCCATGATTCACACAAGGAATTTCTGAGGCACCTGTCAGCAAGTCTACCAGCATCTAAATTGCAATAAGATAAGAATCAGGCATCTCTGTGGACTCAGTGGGAAATAAAAGAATTTCCCACTCTTTCCTGAAAGGCCAAGGAAATGAAGAAAGCACAAGGAATGGGAACATTACAATGAACAGGATGACAAAAATACCCTAGTTCTCCCTAAATGATTCAGAAAACTGTAAGTCATCAACTCATGCCACTGATGTGTTTCTTTTGAAGACCCATCTCTAAAACCTATCTGTGGCTTTAATAAAAATGTGTATACTGAAATACAAATTTAAAATATATCTTAGATTTCTCCTGGATAGTGTACATAATAGTTCATATAATCTAGGGAAGCGTAACTATATTACCGGTTCTTCAAATTTACATCCTTCTGGAAAATGTAGCAGGATTCTTAACACCATAACTGATTCTGAAGGTATTTGGCAGCAGCCTCAGCATTTTCATAAGAATAGTATATTTTAACATTGTGCTCTATTCATTTTTCTGCTACCAGTGAAATCCCCTTCTATCACCAAAACATTCAGGTTTGAAAATCTATTGGAAATGCTCACATCAGTTAGCCAAACTTTTTATGGGGTTTTCATTATCAGTGGATGTCAATATCATAGCATCGTAGTTATCATCTTGCCTTCACTTCTTGTGCAACTCAGGGGTTCTCCTTCAAACATTTTGACATTACAGAAAGTCAGATTAGAAGATGGATGAGTCTAAAGAAATGGTGTCTCTCTTCCTTTGTGGGCCTTCAAACTGAATTTGGCCCACAAGTTGCCAGAAATGAGATGCCGTTCAAAATATACCACTTAACTATTCAACATACAATTGTACACATCATTCAGCCTGTCTTTTTTCCATAGTATATATCCATAGCTAATTATGCTGATTGCCACAATTTCAACTAAGGAAAAATATATGTGTCAGTGATAACTCAAAGACCTTTCACTTCTGCAACCAAACTCAAATATATCTCACAGAAGTATATGAAGATCAGTGATCATTCCTCTCCTTTCTAACACAGGAAACTGAAGTGTCATTTAAGGTGATGTTTAAATGACAACTAAGCATCACAGATAAAAATTCACCAAGACAAATCCAACACAAATGCTTTTAGCACATATTTCACACTCAATCTTTTATTTGTACATTGGTCCCTAAATCCAAACATAGAGACTTGGGAGTCTAACATTCTGTGATTCTGTGAGTCAGTGACTCACCCCTTTTTCTCTCCAGCACCCTGCCACGTATCTATAGTGATGTCTCCTGAACTCCACAGAGTGCCCAGGGTGCTGCTACTTCTGATCCAGCTCTGCCAAGTACACATTCCTCTTTGGGAGAAACACAGATTCCCTTGCACATGCTAAATAATCTGACAACGATAATCTAAACCACACAGAAACATCATACATCAAAGACAAGATTTGTCAAACCTCAGAAGTTCTACCCCTTCATAATTCGTGGAAAGCTGCTGTTCCATTTCATGTCTTAGGCTAGCAGTCAAGACACAACCACAGACAGTGGCCCTCAATCATTGTCTTCATAGCTTCTCAAAAGCTTCAACATAGTGGTAATCCCCATTTTAGCTAGTTAAATGCCCAGGATACATCCATGTGACTGACCAACAAACCCCTAAAATGGAAGAAGATTCAGAGGAAATGGGCAAGAGCAATGTGCCCATGAAGCTCAGAGTATAAGGCAGGGTATGACTGACCACACCTGTTACAAAGAAGCTGACTTTTATTTCAACATAAAGGGTGGTTTTTGTTTTAGCTATCAACAGTTGAGTGGATCAGCTGGTAGTGTAATTATTTCTCCCTGAGTTCATTAAAAGACTGTGAATATCTGTCTGAGTTAGGCAGAAGTACATGTCTTAGCCCAGCATAGTATATGAAAAGTAGTTAACTAGTAAAAGAACTTTGAAGAGAACAAGAGACTTGGTTTATCTTCAACCTACATATTCCTTCCTGGCAACTGGTGTCGTGACACTGAGGATTTTATAGAGACCAGTAGTGGAAATCACATTGGCAGTGTAATTGAACTGTATATTACAATTACTGTATTTTTATAAGTGTAACTTATATTTGTCATTTGTATTTTGATTTCAGTGTATTTTTTATTACTCTGCTAAATCAGAAATCCCGTATAGCATTAACTATTTTCAAGTAAGTAAATTTGATGGTAAGCTTTGCATCCTCCATGTGTGGAATATTTAAAAGAAGCTGGTCAGAGTGTATTGGACTCTGACAGCCAGTTATGACCAGGGCCCAGTTGGATGCGAGTTCTGTTCACTACTCCACCAGAGATGTACTATTCCAAAATGGAGATATAGTAGATGGAGATATAATTAACTTGACCCATTCATTTCTTTTTCCTTCAAAGCACTTTTGCAACAGAAAGTAAAATTTAATATTTTTTTCCTTTAAGACTTGTTTAGCTCTTATTTAAAGCACTTTAAAATACATTATATAAAGGCATTATGTAAAAGGAAATGATTTATTCAGTGCAGGAATGGTAAATCAAAAGTATTTTTATTTTCCCTGGCATATTTTCTCTGGTTATCTCTTCCTATTCACAGTACTGCCATTTCCTTTCCAAATAAATAGAGGTTATGTAAGAAAAAAAATATTGTAGTGTGCTCTATGGAGGCATCTCTTAATACAAAACAGTAGGTATTGTACAAACCAATGTGCTACTTGAACAATGTGGGATGCCAGATCCATTTGGTATCACACAGATCAAACCTGGGTGATTAATTACAGACCTAACAGGAAAAGTAAACAATCCATCCTTGTTGCAGAGCAGAAAGCATACATCTTCTTAATCACAGTGAGATTATAACACCCTACTCTCCACAGGTGTGTAGCTTTGTGTCACCAGCCTCTGCTATGAATCATATGGAGTTATTATTCTCATCTTACAGTAAATATAGAGATAAAAATAACTATACAGTATTCGATTCTTGATTGCACAGAGAGAAAAAAATAGTTATGTGCAATTTGGACTGTAATATCTCTTCTTAGTTGTCTTATTTGGCAACGTGTTTTTTTCCAACTATTATCATCAATATACTACCCATAAAATTGCACTTATCACTGGCACCTAGGCTTATTAACTAAACAGCAATTATGCTGTTATTGAAGGACTACAGTAGAGCACACAAGTATCACAATGTTTTCCTTTTCCTTTTTTTGCCATGTTGGGGTATTGTTATCAAGAATGAGACATAAGCTAAGTAATTTCTGCTTAAAAAATTAAACTCTAAGGTTTTGTTTGTTTCTTTGTTTGAGTGTGTTTTGTGGGTTTTTTCAGCCAATTGTAACCATTTGTACTTTGCCCTGACAAATGCCAGTGCAAGACACCAAATCTGAAGTTATATTCTGCTCTAGGTGCTCAACATGTGTTAGCAACTGGAGAAGAACTTGTTACTTGGGGTCCATGCCAGTTCTCATTTAAATCTGCAGAATAAATCCCATGAACTTCAGGACAATTCAGATCTCATTCTGAAGCTCTTTCCAGAGACCATATAGATTTTGGCTTTATCACCTGGATTTCATTTCCAGAGTGTCCAGTTGTGTTTTCTGCTAGGTGATTTTTTAAATTAATTTACTTATATTTTAACCACAATGATGAACAGCAAAGAACATCTGAATTGAAAATGGAAATAAGTTGCAGTTCTACTGTAAAATTACAGGTCATAATTAGAAAAAAATGGGGCCGGAATGGACACAGAAATCATATACTGCATTCCTCTGCCTTCAGGCAGAAACCGATGTATCTACATCTTTCTTCTCCTAGTCATAATAAATGTAATTGAATTTATTAGTACTAGACAAGAAAAGAAAACAAACAAGATTTCAAGTTAAAAAGTCAAGATTTCCTTCAGATTCCTTTTCGCTGGTCTTTGCTGAAATTGCATCTCCAGAATCTAGAACTGAGTAAAGCCGCTGTTCACAAATGCTTTGTCGGAAATGTGGAAAAAGTATAAACTATCTTTTAATTGTCCACGATGAAAATGTCCATTATTGGGTAACAGTGAGATAATCTTTGACAAAATAATGGACTTCTCTCATCGCTGCTACAGTGCCATTTTTATTACAATTTGTAGAGGAAAATAAACCATGACAGGTCCAAGAGCCAGAGCAGGGCGGCTGCTGCAGCTTCATGCCCCCAGGGCCAACCAGTGGAGAGACTACAGATGTATTTCAAGTAAGCACACACACTGGGAACACTCATGCGGGCTCTCCCACTTGCCATTGTCTGTCTGTGCTACTTCGTGGATATGCAGTTGAGCTTCTATCACATAATAGATCTGTTGTATCCTTGAATTATATTTAGGAAAGTTTAAAACCTGGATCCATCCAATGCAAGGCAATCAGCATGTGACGTGGGTGCAAACTTAAATTCTATGCAATGTATTTTGTGTAAGTCTAGGTAATTCAATGACTTGGGACCCAATCCAAAGTTCAATTAAATGTGTGAAAAAAAGTGTTCTCTGTTTTCTCATCTGCATTTTCATGTACAGGACGCAGAAGTGATTACTTCTTTGTGTGAATCCAAATCCATGAAGCAAAAGTGTTTAGTCTTTTAGCAATAGCTTGCTTGATTTTGGCAAAAACTTTTAGAAAAATTGTGTTTACCACTCTTATTCATTCCAATACAGGATTATCATGTACTGTGAGTAACCAGTTTAACCACTGTGTATTTAAATACATGTATAAATATGAAAGAAGTAAGTTCTTAAGGATCAGATCTGTACTTAAACAGCTGCTCTCTTCAAAATAAACCTTTGTAGAACAAGAGTTCTTGACAATTTGTCTATCATTTCTAACAAAAAGTGCTTGGTAATTGACTCAGAGGAAGACAATTTCATGTGCTGATTCAGGTAAAAGAAATGGTAAATGCCAAATCCATCCTTTTTGATAATGGAAAGCCAACATTCAATTAGGGTTAGCTGGTTGCTGTTCTGCAGGTTCAGCTCACATTGCAATTATTGTTGTTTCATTCTGTTTCAAGTGAAAGAACATGGTGTCTAGTTGTATTTTAAAATGAATCTTTTCTGTCAATTTTGCTTTTCCTGCTGCAGAGGTTCCTAATGATAGGTTGTACTAAAGTGCAGAGAAAGATATATACTGTGTTTGGGAAGCAATGCTTTATCATAGAGTAAGATTCAATATTCAATATGAGGTGCATGCAATGATCCAGACTCTACAAAGTTGGTGTAAGTAGAACTGCTTCATGCAACAAAAAGAGACTCAAAGTTTCTTTTCAGGTGGGTGTCCATCGATGGCTCCATTTTACCCTCATTATAATAGAACACTAAACCTTTAGCATATGTTTCAAAGCCTCAGATATACAGAGAAACAAGCTCTTCCACATAGTTTACTTAGCACAGTCAGGTCACTTTTATTCAACATCTGAGTTGAGGGAACCCTCAGATTTTCCTTTTGTGAAAAGCTCATAAATGTAAAGAAAAATAAATTATTTTAGGAGCTGCAAAGAGGTTGAACACTTGCCAATTAAGAGAATGTGCCTCAAGCAAGAAGGAGACCACTGTACATACCAACAGCTTTCTAAGCTGACCTCTTCATTTTGCGTATATTTCTGTCCATGCAACTCCTTTTTTTCCCCCACTTCTCATACATGAGACAGGACTATGCCCCTGCCCTCGGCCAACTGTGTAGCAGCACTTTGTGGAGAAGCCTTGTCACTAACTGGCTGCAAACCTGATTAAATGCAGACAGATCCTTAGGCTAGGAAGGAAGAAGTGTATTTTGTGACTATCAGATTACAGTTTATATGGCTCTGTTGCTTTTTATATATTACATGTCCTCTCGACCTGCAACTCTTTAGCTACTTGCATCAGGTTGACTCAGCATTTTTTAGACATATGCACCAATAAAAAGAACATCTTTACATAGGGGTTATTTGGATCATGACTGAAGTTTTCATTTATATTTATAAAATGACAGGTACTATTCTTTTAACAAGGTTTTGATACTTCAAAGTAGGGTATTCTCATCTCCTACTCCTTTATTTCACTGCTGGTAACATAACAAAATCAAAACTTAATTGTAAGTACTTACCTTGCACAAAACAGATCAATCTAATCCGCTAAATGTGCCACATGAGAAAAGGAGTCAAGTCTAATTGATTTCAAAGTTATGTGTCACAGCTACCATTATAGTATTTTCCCTAAGATGGGCTCAGTCAATATATTTACTACTTTTTTTAAAAAAAAGTTTTCTCTGGGCAGATTACATTTTTTTTCAGCAGTTGACTCATGTATATTAGAAATAACCTGGAAATATGTGGTTCAGGTCCATCAAAAAGTATAAAAATTGAAGTACATATTCTTCCTGGACTTGGAACTTCTGCTTATGCCTTGAATCTACCTAGCCTATGCTCACACTCAGCCTATCAGTCTTACTACCAGTCCTAATAGTTCCTGAAGTGTGATGTAGACTTGCATGAGCAAATGATTATATAAAAGTTCAAATAAGATGGGTTTAGAAGGATGAAGTTATTCTGTATGTTATCTCAAAGAATTGTAGTTCAAGACAGAACAGTTCAAACAATTCATTGCTTTTTGCTTTCATATAAATGTAGGTTTTAACCTTTTGGGAGGTCTTTTTCTACAGTGTCAGCAGCAACTCCAACCTACCAGTTCGGCAGTACTTTACAACTACTGCAGTTCACTTTGTGTGTGACAGGAGAGAGCAGCAAGAATGATACCCAGGGTCTTCCAGGGCTCTGAAAATGCAAGGTATGAGTGACCAGTTATAAGGATAGTTTCAAAGTATGGTTGAATGAGAACAGCTTCAAGGCAGAGCAGGTAATAAATACAAAAATGATTACAAAATGAAAAAAGTTCCTCTGTAATGTGAGAATTGGTTCAGGGGACATGGGCTTAATGACTTCCTCTGTCATAGACTGCCTCAGAGACTTTGGGAAAATCATTTAATCTCTTCTGAGCCATGATATAGAGATAGTAAGTTCCTTTTCATTTTTTTTGCCTTTCTTTTCAATTTAGATTTTAAGAGAAGGTTTTTTTCTTATGATGTACCACAGGATATAGCTGAGCCCATCAGCAAGGTTGGTGTTGCCTTTGTGGAAACATTTAAGAAAGAGCAGAAAACACAGGAGAGAGAGGAGGAGGAGGGAATTAGAGGAAAACAATGGGGGAACACCATGGTCAGAAGAGCAGGAGGTGCTTCATGGCAAAGCAGGGACGCCCTAGCAGGCACTGCAGCTTGTAGAGGACCCATGCAGGAGCATATTTTCTCTAAAGAGAAAATGCCACATGGATGATCCCACGCCAAAGCAGTTATACCGTTGAAAAGATTGCAGCCTCTAAAGGATCCACACCAGTGTATAGGAAAAGAGTGAGAGGGAAGGAGTAGCAAAGAGAGACGGCTACCACCTCTACAAGATTAGTCGTCTCACTGAAGGGACTGGGTATAAACTGCATCAGTAGCAATGTGGGAGGAAGAGAAGTAAAGTTGAGCTTGGGAAGGATGGAGGAGGGCTGTTTTCCCTAAATTTGCTTGTTTCTGGTTTTACATTTTTGTTTCCCAATATCCTAATCAGTGCTAAAATATCTATATTAAATGGGAAAAACAAAAACAAAAAACAAAACCAAAACCAAACCTAAGTCAAATTCCCCAAAGTCAAGTATCAACTGCCTACATCAGTAACTGGCAAATGATCTGCCTGTCCCACGGGCTTTCTCACTCTCATTCTTCCCACTTACCTGTCAGAGTTCAAGGAGCATCTAGACAATGCTCTTAGTCATATGCTTTAGTTTTAGGCAGTTCTGTGACAAGCATGGAGTTGGACTTGATGTTCCTTATGGGTACTTTCCAACTCAAGGTATTCTGTGATTCTATTTTCTCCCTCATCCTGTTGGCAGAGAGCGTGGGGGCAGCAAGCGACTGTGTGACAGCGTGGATGTGAGCTGGGCCAATCCACCGCGTTGATGGACCAAGTTGTTGTGCTTAGCTCAGAGTGACCTTGACAGGACATATAAATGGGTAGAGAGGAAACGCTTGGAGTTCAACAACGAGAAATGCCAAGTCCCGCTTTTGAAGAGGACTAATCACATACACCAGCACAGTCTGGGGGCTGACTGACTGGAAGGCATCTTTGCAGAAAAAGCCCTGGGAATCCTGATGGACAAAAAGTTGAGCACTTCTCATTTGGAAATATTTCTTTATTATCAGAAATAATTCCAAACTTTTATACTTCAAACCAAAGGTATCCCAATAAGCATGAGTCAAAAATATGGAATATACTTCAGATAAAATGAACCTTTGTTCTCTTAGACAAGTATACAAACCTTCTTGTGTAGTTACTGCCTACAGGTGTACTGATGTCAAAATTAAGGTATGCTAGCCAGATGTCTCCTAGAATGTTCATCATACAGACAAGGTATAAGTTAGACTTTCAAAGAGTGAAATACTACATTCTACAGACTCATTTTATTCACTTTTTGAATATTGTCACAGATATTTTCAATGGATCAAACCAGCCCCTTAAACCTGGTTCATTTTTCCCTATCCTCTGTAGGTATATTTGGTGTAAAAACAGAAGTGTTATCAAACTAATGCTGTTGACTCTGTTCAAATGTTAGAACTCATCCCATTTAAGAATACCGATTTACTGTAAGTATTTATAACAATAGCAATATCATTTGGAAAATTTATTTATCTGTAGCTTCTTGTATTCTTAGCAAAGACCCGAAATTTAGCTTCTGTGTTAGTTACTGAATTCAGTAATCTGTCTCTATTATACCTCTCATTTCTACCTGTATCAACTAGAAGAAATGAATCAAAAAGAAATTATTCCTCTTGCTATTTATATCTGAACAAATACAAACTAATTGCCTAGAGATATGAATAGGAATAATTTGCAAAACATTGGCAGAAGTGCAGCAGAATTTATCCAGTTGTACTTTACAGAGCTGTTCTAGCTGGGATAGAGTTGACTTCCTTCACAGTAGCACATAGGGTGCTATATTTTGGATATGTGACTAAAATGGTGACAACAACATATCAATGTTTCCGCTATTGCTAAACAGTGCAGCCTCAAGGCTTCCTCTGCTCATTCAGCAAGTAGGTTGGGAGAGGGCAACAGGTTGAGAGGGGACACAGCCAACACAGCTGACCCAAATTGACCAAAATTGAGCATATCATGTGGAATCATGCTCAGCAATAAAAGCTAAAGGACAGGAGGAAGGGAGAGATGTTTTGGGTTATGACATTTGTCTTCCCAAGTAGCTGTTATGTATGCTGTGGTCCTGCTTTCCAGGAGGTGTCAAAACATCTGCCTGATGATGGAAACTAGGGAATTAACTCTTTATTTTTCTTTCCTTGTGCACGCAGCTTTGCTTCACTTATTAAGCTGTCTTTATCCCAGCTCATGAGTTTTCAGCTTTTGATCTTCTGATTCTCTACCTCCATCCCACCAGAAGGTGGGGAGGGTGAACAAGTGCCTGGGTGGGTGCTTAGCTGATGGCCAGGGTCAACAGACCACAAGAACTCCCATCTTCAGAATCATTGTTCCTTGGGAAAAAGAAAATATATATTTCCTAGGATGGTCCAGTGAAAAGCATGGCTTTTCCAATACATCATCCTAAACTTGACTTGAAGATGTCACGTTACCACCATAAACAGATGGAAGGTATTCAGTGGTAGTTAAGAGTATAAAAGTTTTTTTTCCAAAATGAAGTAAGTAAATGAGAGATATTCTACAAGCAAGTTTCACTGAACCACCATACTAGAAATTGGATTGCTTTT
Source organism: Caloenas nicobarica (assembly GCF_036013445.1). Classification (NCBI taxonomy): domain Eukaryota; kingdom Metazoa; phylum Chordata; class Aves; order Columbiformes; family Columbidae; genus Caloenas; species Caloenas nicobarica. The sequence goes on from NC_088245.1 coordinate 181,299,959, forward strand.
GAACAGACTGCAGGCTGAAATACAGTAAAAATTTAGAACTGGGAGAGCATACACATCAACAAAACAACTTCTTCCAGCTGTCCCCAGGCTGGCAAGGAGTAGCTGATAAACCTGGGATGTACTCTCATGGGGGACGCACTCTTCATATGGTTCTTGATCTATGTGCTACTCATGGCTTTAATAGAGATAATTTCCTGCTAGAAACTCAGCTGAGAAAACATGCATTTCATATGAAGTATTATATTTTTTGGAACAATTTAGTCTTCCATTATCTACTTCCAATCCCATAGCTAATTTCCTTTTTATAGCTCTCCTACTTCCTACCTCAGAAATATCAGGAGAGGAATTAAAAAAAAAATAAAAAAAGCTTCTTTGGAGTATTGCTACTACTCTGCTTCATATTCTGATCCTAATGAAAAATGTACCCTTCTCCAGAAAACACAAAACATATGACCTACTCTCAAAGGTATAAATTGGGCTGAAAATTTAATTTAGTTTCTGTTTTGTCTTGATTGCATCACTGCTGCTCTTTTCTAATAAGAACAGTGTCCAGCCTCTATATTTTCCTTCTTCATTAATTGTTTTCTAATTTTTTGACTGGTCTATATCTTTTAATCCTCTGACTCCTTTCTATTTCGCAGCACTAGCGTTTTTTTTCACCATCTCTATTCCAATTTCATCTCACTATATCTTCTCTATCCGATTTGCTCCTCTGTATTTTTAAGCAATTCATTGACAGATGTCTATTTTCCTTTCTCTTCTTCTCATTTCAGTGTTTTCTGTCAGACAGTCATCCTTTGAAGTGTTTCTATGTTTGCTTAAACTCAAGGGCCAATCTTTTAGCAGTAAATATAAAATTCTGTCTGCCTTCTTCATATTACAAAACTGCCTTTGACTTTTGTAACTCTTTTATGTTTTGCATTTAGTTGAGATTTAGGATCTGTGAATATTTCAAATTTTTAAGATCATTGTAAATTTAGGAAATAGTATAAATACAAAGCATCTAGAAGACAGAAAAATGAAGGCCTAGATTCTGGGTTATGCAGAGAAATTTTAAGGAAAATAGGCACGGGAGTGTTACATTTCCAGAGAACTCTGTGTGATTTTAGGTATGTAACTCCCACTTCCTACTACTTTGTTCTGTGGCAAAATTTCTGTGTTGCGAAGTACATCTACTAAATTAAGTTAAAAACATAACAGGGAATTTGAAAAGTGATTCCTATGTCACACTGAGGTCATTGTTTTTGCAAGCTGGTGACCAGCCAACTGCATTTAGTTATTTATCCAAGACCACATTCTCAATGGGTACGAATCATTAGGGCTCAGCTGAAGACAAGAGAGCTGTGATATTTTACACCAGCTGAGTAGCTGGTTTGTATAGGAGGATCTTTCATGTGAGAGCTGGGGAGATTTAGGTAAAATTTGGACATATTTATTAAAGAATCATTGGCTAAAAACTAAGTGCAGCACTGGGATGGAATGTGAACCTCAGCAGGGAGATAAAACAAGTTAAAATACATTATTTATGTGTATTGGCACTGTCTGCATTCAGTTATTATTGATGGGAAAAAAAGGAGAATAGGGCAAGACAAGAAGGGCATGCAGAGTTGTTGGCATGAACTACTAAAGCAAAAGCAGTTGCAGCCTTCAGAAACTAGGCTTCATTCTATTCAGTCTCCACCGCCTTTCTCCTACAAGCCCACTTTTGCTCCATCTGCTGTCAATAGTTGCAACGTTCAATATGTGCTGCAGATCTGTCAGTCTAGGTGAGTCTTTTTTTGTTTACTCTTTTTGCACCACTGAAAGCTTACAAACCTAATTTCAAAGCTAAATCTCTCTCAGTAATATTTAATTATCTCTGATGTTCAGTCTTTTTTAAAATCATATATTTAAATTAAATGACTGAAAAATAATCCTAAACAATAAAAGAAACAAAACTAAGGGCTCTTGCAGCAAGAACACTCTTATTTTGGTTGTGGGGGTTTTGTTTTGGTTTGGTTTTTGTTTTAGGAAGTGCAAATTATTAAATTCTGGTATTCCTCCATTTGAAGAGTAGGACAAATGCAGTTTTACTCTTTGAGTAGAGATATGCTTAGTTTAACTAGTCTTCTTTCAATTTCTTTGACTGGGTCCAAATGTCCCCTCATCCACATGGTTCTGTAGGAATTAGAGTGTCCCACCTGGGCTCCAATTGCTCCTCTAAAAGGATACAAGTCTTGCACAGCTCCTGTGTAAGCAACAGATTTAATCCTTCTTACTTCTCCTTCTTACTTCAATTTAATTTCTTTCTTTCGCTTTTTTTTTTCTGAAAAAAAGAGAGAAATTTGTTTAAAGAGTTTTTTACACAGCATGTGGCAAACCATTTGATCATATAATTCTATGTAAACCGTAAATATAAGACCTCCATGGGGAGTGAAAATATTTATTTAAATGCTGATAGATACATTGTATTCTTGAGGTAGGGGTTAAAAACATTAGGGTTTTCTGTTTTGCTTTGTTTTGTTTTTTTTCCCCAAATATTCTCTCAAACAAATCAGGCAAACAACTCACCTTCCCGAGCACCGCAGGGAAATGAATACAGGGATTCATAAGTACTCGCCTAGTTTGTATGCATGACTCACTGTCTGGTGGCAAAAATCAATTTGCCTCTTTAAAAAGGCCCCCTTGGGGACAGAAGAATGCAGAGCTGTAATGCTTTACTGTCTTGAGTGTCTTTGTCTGATGACAAACAGAACTGGAATTGACAACGGAGAGTTATACTCATGACTTCAAATGATTCATGTGTTGTGACTTTTTCCCTCACCTGGCTTTGCAAAACTGCACCTGCAAAGCAGTGCATCTATGTCATTCATGTAGTCACCCTGATTGCACGCTTCCCTGGTATTTACAGGCACTGACAGTGCCTTGCATCTCGCTAGCTATTTACGTGCTCTCATATCCCATCACAAATCAAGCACTCTGCTGTCTTTACGAGTATACAGGCGTTCCTAAATATGAGTCCATGCACAACTGAGAACTCCACTGAGAATGTTTTAACCTGCGTGCCACTCAGTGAAGTACATGAAAAAAAAAAGATGGGGGTGCATATCTACACACATTTCATTACCTTACAGGCAGCATCAGAGGGTGGAGACAGTATTTGGAGGTTACTCAGGAAAACCAGATCATATTCACAGTTCAGGCCTTGATTTTCTGTATGACCTTGGACACGAACTTTCACCTGTGTGTGACTGCTCCCCTTGTGCTCCATCTTGCTTTATTTATTCAAAAGGTAAAATTGTGAAACACCATACATTTGTACTGTAGCCAGTGCAGAGGGGTTTCTTTCTCTTACAGTCACCAGCTATTTCTGTATTACAATTAAGAACATGCAATAATACCTTCCCCTGTTTAACCTGCATCTTCCAAATATCGGTAGAGCATTGCCAGTTGATACTACATGAAGTTCTGGCCCAGTACATTTTGATTTTTTTAAGCATCTATCTCATATACAAATAATGTTAATTGTTATATTTCACTGTGAAATTAACTAAGGCTTTGATATAATAACAGGACATAGGAAATCACAGTCTGTGCAAACAAAATGCTGGAATGGTCAGGAAACCTTCTGAATTCACATTTTTTCTGCTTGTAAATTTTGCAATCACCTGTAGGTTTTCTAATAAAGTGAAAATAAGAATAAAAAATGTTAGTAAAAGGAAAAAAGGAAAAAGGAATGATTAATAAACGCTTTTTTCCTCCAAATGTGAATTTGGTTTCGTAGTGAAAGCAGAAGCATATCAATTCAATAAAAATGGAAACTCTGACTTTAGAATATTGTTTCACTCGAAAAACAGAGAAATACGGTTAAAAAAAAGTAAAAAGGCATCTGTTGTCTATGAAGATACTCAGGGAGACAAAAATATGTCCCAAGTTCACATTATGTGCAGTGATAGGCTGTCAGTGTACAGATGATAAGTTCTGCTGGCATTGGAAGTAGAAAAGTAATTCAATCCAGAGCAAACTACTATTATGCATAAGGATATTCTGGATTGATTGTGCAAGCAGATGTTCTCTGAATTCAATCAAGAAGTGGTTTTTGTCACTTCTGTTCGAACAGGCAAGCCAGCTTCATTCCCAGTTGAGATGAAAACAGGAATCCATTGCTTACTCTATTAACAATAGAAAATTTTTCTAATAATGAATAGATTTTTTCCAGTCCTCTGATGAGATTGTTGAGTGCCAGATGTAGCTGTGAGAATTTTATTTTTTTTTCCTCTGGAGAGAGAGCAATGGTTTTATTTTGGTCTAAAGACCTTATTTTAAATGCATCTGAAACAGGGGTAAACTGCTAAGTAGCATGTGCCAATAGGTAATGTTATAACCTTCTCTAACAGCGCAATACATATATCCAGAATATAGGCTAGGAAAGAAGATGGGTGGTAAGAGAAAAAAATCAACATCATACAAGCATACATTTGTGCAGTGAAAAGTTACTTGAGTCCAAGATATCATTGGTGAGGTACAGTGACAGCAACATGTTCGTATACTCACGTGTTTTCTCTCTGTACTAAAAAATATGCACTGAAAAGAAATATTAAAAAAAAAAAGTTAGGTTTTAGACACAGACATACTTTTCCTAAATTGTGCAATATTCTTTTATCAAAATATAAACTTTTATTTACAGCCTCAGACCCTCTGTGAGTTTTGGAGCTCTCTCTTCTCTAAAGAAGAGAACAGTTTCTCTCTTTCTTTCTTTTTGAACAATGTGAGTAAATCAAAAGCATTTTACCACTACATACAACTAGAAACAAAAGTGACAGTGTCAGGTATTCCCAGAATCTTACTCCTAAACCTGTAGCTTTGCCTTTACATACAACTGTAATGAACTGGCGTTGCATTATTTTACATGCATTTGCTTCAGAAATGCTACTTCACATGTGCTGAAGTAGCAAGGTCAGTCAATAAACTTCTTATGACAGAGTTGGAGAACAGAGCTTTTGTTACACAATCCCCCGTCAACTCCAAAAACAGTCCCACTTTTTCTTTTTTTTTAAATACCTTTCTGAGCATAACCAGTTGGCATCTTGCTTAACAGACACATCCCATGGCCTACTGGGCCAGTATAACTTAGTAGGAAAGGGAGCTGCTGCTGGAAAAATGTACACAAGAGAGATGAGTTGTAAAAGTACAATTGGCACACACACACACAGTAAAATATCCCAGATGACCCAGAAGACTTCTCAGTCTTGAAAACATTTACAACCAAGCACAGTGATTTATACTCTGTTTCCAGTGAAATTTCTCCTGAGAGCAGGTAATATGCTCAGTAGTAATTAACGAGCCCAAATTTTCTCTGTTATTTTCACTGTCCCTCACACCCCTCTACACTGTCAAAGAGGTGTGAAAGAGAAAGGCCTGAGAAGAGGGCCTTATTTCCTATTTTTTAACTCAAAGACATTTTAATGCTATCAGTCCAGCTTTGGAAAACGAATGTCGCCAATCAAGTAGAATCAACAAATGTGTAAACCCACGTATCCCCATCTCATTCATCTCATCATGTGTGCTCTGGCAGTTCCCCAAAACAGGATTCATCTAAATAAGTTGTGAACTTCAAAGTCTTATCAGCAAAACTAAAATGCTAAAGTGGGCAATTTCTCTGTCTATTTAGTTCTTTCTGTTTACTTTTGCTTTGTAATTTTCCTCCAAAACGCATGTACACAAACCGACAAACATGAGACTGTCCACAGTTTGCTGCATGAGCTCAGGTATCCAGATGTGGTCAGCAAATCAATATTTATAACTGTTAAACATTGGCTCTACCAAATGATATATATCCCTCCTCTTCCAGATTTTAAATGAGCAACTTAACATTCCCTGTTCAAAAAGGCACTCAAATTCTTTTTGGGCTTTCAAACTTGTGCTATATTTTCAGTAAAGTCAATGGGACAAACGTGTCCTTAAGCAATGTCTTATTTGAGTTCCCAAAATCAGGCTCTGTTTTAGCTACTTAAGTGTGAATTTAGGGCTAAAGCAGGCATATAAAATAAAATATGGTAAAATTACTTTTCACCCTGTAATCCAAAGGGAGAGTGCATGACAGAACACATTTAATATTGCTCTGTGCTTCCATTACTAGGCAAAATAAGCAAGGAAGCTTTGGCTGAATTCAGGCAATATTTTACATTCATTTGTAACTCTAGTTGTCAGGAAAGTTTTCTTTCCTGTAGATATTTGAGTTAGAACGATATCACCTAAAAAATGTATTTTTCTACTTTTTAAAAAATATTATTTTATTCTCAGTCTTTTCTCAGAACTTTAACTCAACTTTGGAGCATTTTTTTTTTACATTTATTTTGATGTGAGTTATAAAGCTTTTTGCTATGATCACAAACACAGTTGTGTATGACGGATATACATGACTAATGGTCAGGTGTACAGTATGCATTCCAAGAAGAATCTGTGTGGTATAGTTTTTGTCTTCAAGATACTTTGGGATTTACAAGTTATTAATCAGGATCAAGTAACCCTCTGCTCTTTCTAAGCTAAGGTAGTAAAATATTTCTCTTATATTTCTCACAGCGGTTGAATATTAATAAATATTTTTCCTTCAAAAATTTTACCAATTAATTTTCCTTAGTAGAAATAGTTTCATTAAATCGTGAATTTCATATATCTCAATATTCAAAATCAGTACTGTAGGTGGATGAAAATTAATTAAAAAGAAGTGTTTTTCAGCAACCAGGGGTAAAATCTTGTTTATCATTCAGCTCCATGGTACAATGACCTCTGATTTCACTGCAGCCAGGATCCAAAATAATTTCTGGTATTTATACTATTCCAGCCAAGGTCTCATTACTTTCTTTAATAAGTAATGAATCCTGGATATTTTCCAAAGAAATCTGACACAGTAGGTTATTCGGTTTTGGCTGATACCTTCTTCCTCCTCACAATGTTTGACCCTGAAAAGACTGGCTGAAGCAGAGGTGTCATTACACCACGTAGGTATATGAGAATGATTCTGAGAGAAAAGAAAATTTAGGATATTAGCTTCCAATAATTTCTGAAATTCTCTTTTTCCCCTTCCCACCCCTACTATGCCACCCACTATTGCCTCACAGCCACACTTGGCCTCCCAGACCCATCACAGCACTGTTGTAACCCCATGGCAGAAGGGGAGTAGCTGGAGCACTTGGGCAGAGGTGCAAGGAGGCAACAGGGCAAAGCAGGGCCCTGTGCAAGGCTCCTGAGGTTAATCCCTGGCTCTCAGTTGCTGCCGTCCTCTCCCTTCCTCAGCTGCTGCTGAGAAACCTTTGCCTGAGGAGAGACACCTTCACACGGGAACCATTGATCCAGAGAGTCAAGTGAGAAATGCTCAGGTAGGACCTTGCATTTCGAATAAACTCAAGAGTGTATCAGCACAAGACTTCCAGCTGTGCTGTTAGACTGTGTGTGTTCAGTTTCATGAAGGCCTACATCATGAAAAAGATTTTAGAAAGTGCCATTTGGAACAAATTGCATCAGGTTACCAGGCTGATCCTAGTGTAGATAACACTTGAGGGAGAAAGCCTGCAGGGAAATGCAATTTGATTTTGTTTTCATTCTGAATGAAACCTCCTCCAGAAAGGAATCCTAGCTAACACATCATCTTTATTCTACCACAAGGTTAGAAAGACTCTTCACCACTTTTGTCACTCATTTGTGAACTTAGACATATTGATTTCCCTTTCTAACTTAAACAAAAGTTCTGCGGTAGCCCCATGGAATATCTTTTCACAAGTTCTGCCCTTATAAGTTTTGTAGCTACTTCTAAGAGCAGAATTTACCAAAAGTATTTCAATTTTTGCTTTTCAATGACCTAATATTATTTCACTTGAAATAATCTGAGTACATTTGGTAGCCCTAGATTTTGATAAGAAATGCTGTTTGAATAAAAATATACTTTATGCCTAAGTCACACTGTCACTTTATATTAACTTTCTTATCCATTTCACCTTTATACTGTCCTCTGTATTCATTCATTTTTAACTAAGTTATCCTTTTTCAGTCCTGAAATAGATTTTAAAAAGACAAGAATGCCCATCTCAGTTTGAAAGGAAGCTATTTCCCTGACAATTGAAAGCAGCTTGAAATCTTAGTACACACAGAAAAAAAAGTTAGAGTCATGTTCATACTGTAAACTAATGAAGATAATGTATATCTCTTTCACATGCTTTCTGTCCTTGAATCTTTGAATGCTTTACAAAAAGTAAGTCACTTCAGTACTTCAATGTAAAGTTGTTCAGTGATTAGATACCGAGTGGTTTTCTAGTACCAATAAATCCCTAGACAGAAATGCTACTTTATATCAAAATGAACATGATCAACTGAATATAGTTAAAATATCAAATTTTGTAAGATAATTTTTCTGAATTTCTTGTAGTGCATTTTGATTCTGAAAAATTAAATGTGATATTTCTGTAAAAAGACAAACTCCTTTGCTCCACATTTCCACAAGCACAGTCGTAATCTTAACTACAAAGACCTCCAACCTAAAATTAGTAATGACAGTACTCAGCATCTTTAAATTCCTGCTGTGTCTTGGGGTTTTTTTGAATTTTTCATGTTTGATCTGATATCCAATTATAGAGGTTGTACTATGCTATTTCTTTGGCTGTAACAAGTAGGAAGGTATTTCGCTAACTTCCTTTCTATCTTCAGAATCAGTAAACCTCAGTCCCTGCTGCTGTGTTTACATGCATATGTAATTACAGCACACTTCCTGAAGGTTTCTAACTGCACTTCAGAACACAGAGAGAGACCTTCTCTATCTGCATGTGCGAGTCCCAAGAATCGCAGTATATAGTAATACAGGTACACCACGAATGCCTTTTGAGAATGATACTAATGATTCTTAAGCAGCATATCTTGTATCTCAACACCTCACATTGCCACGAACTGTTGTTTGTCATATGCCAATAGGTCATGAGAAATCACACAAATCTTCCATTAAGGTAGAGTAAGGTAGTTCATTACAAAGATTTTTGTAATACTGTTCCATGTTTCTTGTTTTTGTGAGTGCCGGTAGTACACAAAACGTGAATGAGATGCAGACATCCAAAAAGTATCTTCTGGGTAGTTTCTTTGTATTCTTGCAGTAGCTCTACTCCCTAAGCCACCGTATAAAACTTTTAACAGGTCGCTGCTCACTCTCCCAAAATTTTCTACTGTGGGATTTTAAACAGCAACATAATAACCCTACCTGCAAGGATACTACATCCACATTCATTAGCTTGGCTTTCAATAAGAAATTTAACTCTACAGAATGCATGAAAATCCCTACTGTGAAACATGCTGTCTTCTAGGTGCGGTCAAAAAAGCTCTATAATTTCTTATTCTTTTTAAAATCAAACTTATTTGAGGCTCTGATTTGTCCCTCATTTTCTAGCTGTAGTCTTGGAGATTTGATAAATACTGAATAAAAATAACACATCGTGCTTTGGACAGATGAACATAGACAGTCTTCACTATTCTGAGTCCTTTGTAGTCTTGATTAGCATACACGGAGTCACCAGCCTGCTAAATAAACAGAACTTATAGATTAGACATATGCTTTTTCAGCTGACTTATTTCATGATGCAGGAAGTATTTAAGTTCTCTTTCAGCCCTTCCCTGTGTGAGAACAGAATGCTCCAATTAATAATAACAAATTACAGCCAGAAACCTGTGCCTGAATGAGCTTGTCAGGGCAATGAGAATTTTCTGCTTATTATTTTGAGAAAATTCAAGTGAAAGAGAGAAGCTGTGAGCAGTTGTGAAATGCTTAGTCCCTTATCAGGGCTACAGACATATATGTGTAAAACAGTTTTCAGGATTAGGGTTTTAAAAAATCATTTTTAAAAAAATACAAATGAAGCATAAAGAAAAATGCCAATTTTGGAGTACTTGGAAAAAACAGTATCAGTTATTTAGTAATGAATTTAAAATGTCAAAATTCCTCTTAGTACAAATCACCCTGCTCCCCTATTCCACTTTTATTAGCAGTATTACGAAAACATGCTAACTCTAAGAGAGGGCTAGAAGATCTGCAATTTGATGGTAGGACTCACCAAGAGAAATAATCAGGAGAGGCTTTGCCTGCTTTTCCAGAATAGCACAGCTGCCCTAGACTCTGCCTGGATATAACAGAGAGGAAAGGATACACTATGCCTTACAGCTGTTTATCTATCCCCAAAACTCTCATACAAAATACACTGACTTAGGTGTTTTTAAGGACTGAGGGGATTTCCATCACAGAAAATGCACCAAGTATTATTGTGTTGCTGCTGAGTGTTACAGCAATTACATACCAGACAATACACACACTAAGAGAGGAGATAAAATAAGTGCAATAAAAGCAACCTTCTCCATTGTACTATGAACTCTTTTTCTCCAACCAATCTTCTAACAAGACCATCCGAAGTCAAACAGCTTGTGGGTAGCTTGTTTGGCAGCTGGCTGAGCTGCACAGTCACTGGATTAATTCACCCACAGCTGCCTGTGCCCACCTTCCTGGCAGCGACCAGGCTTTGGAGCGTTCTCACAGTGCTTGCAGCAAGAAATACTGCAATGAGGACCTACTCGTTCCCCACAGGCTTGGTGTTTAATCCAGACGTACTACAGCCATTCTCTTTATACTGGAGGAATGCTTACAGTTAAAATAGTAAACAGTTTAGAAGTATTATTATAACATTAGTGTATTGTGGAAACAATAATAAAAATCATAACAATAATGTTCCCTACTCAGTGGGAATAAATGGATTCTTACTTTATCTTAGCCTACCAAATGAATGGAGGAATCATTTCCTTCCTCCCAGCCAGGACAGCCGGTACAGATAATTGTTACTTGGGTTAGGGATAAGCACAGGACATAAAGATGTCCAGTTACCTGTCATCAGCTGAACTGTAGTAGCTGAACTGACTGTGGGCAGTGCCTTGTGAGGGCACTCTATAGCTCAGCTAAGAGCTGATAACCCAAGCTTTCATTTAGATCAAATCACTGTGTATCTTAGAAATAATACATAATTATAGATTTTTTTTATTTTCCTTCACAGTATTTTTATGCACCACTGTGTTCAAGAGATCTCTGCAGTAACTGGAAAACCTGGGAAGGCCTCCAAGGTGGCTGCATCTTTGGTTGCATGGAGTCAGGTGGTGGCTGACACTTTCCCTTAGGGCAGGTCTGTCGAGGCACAACTATGCCTTCTCATGGTGCCTTTTAGGGCCTTTCTTCCATACTAGGATACCATCTATGAAGCAGTGAATCATGGTGAGATAACACAAATGTCACATGTGCAAAAGATGCCTGTTCAGATGAGATCACAAACCTTCCACTACACATAACTTAATACAGCTACTGCAATTTCTGCATTAGTTACCTTGTTCACAGCTTTTTCCTAATTGTAAGAGGAAAGATAGTAAAAAAAATTACAGGGCAGCCAATTCCAGCACAACAATTTCCCTCAGAATGAACACACCTGAGTTTATGAGAGCTTTTGTGAACAAAAAGTTTTCAAACAAACACATGGGAAAGAGGGGAAAAAAAGAATGGATAAACCTTTTAAAAACACTGTGGGATCAAATCTGAGCAAAATTTGATCAAAGGATTTTTTTTTTTTTTAAATTCAAGTAAGCGATAGTAGTTGAAAGAGTATTTTAGGTTTATTTATTCTGGTGTGCTATTCATTGTGGAGCAGACTGGCAGATGCCCATCTCCCCTAGAGAAAGGGCTAAATACAATTGTGTTGCTCTCAGGAACCCCAGCAGGGAAGAAGCCGATGCCAGCCAATTTTTTGTTGTAACTTATTTTCTCCCACTGGTCAACAATTTGGAGGCCACTTGCATGGAAAAAGGAGAGAGCAGGTTATTGGCGGCTGTTCTGCTGCCATGGTGATTCCTACAGTACAGGTGAATAGTGCATGGAGGATCATAGGGGGATACTAGTAGGTAGGAGTCATCTTTTTATACAGAACGAAAAATAATAGAGGAAGAAAAATAATGTAGATCTGTAACAGTGAAAAGAAACAACATCTGATATATGAAAGAAAGAGAAGGCAGCAGAAGGGATCTAGAGAGAGGAAGGACAGGGATGACTGGCAAAGTTCATTAAATTTGTTTTATATCATTTTAAGAAGCTGTTGTGGGAGTGAGGAGATTTTCCTTTGCTTGTTTTCTTTCTGCTTGTTTTTTTTCTGCTTGTTTTTCTCATAAACTGATACACAGAAAAATGCTGGCCAGCTCTAAAAAAGAGGCATCAGTCATGCAGGCATTTAGCCAACATCACCAATGGGCCCTATGAATGTCAGGTGCTGTTCAAAAAACTAATTAGTGTGTTTTCCTTCAACACTTTGTTAAAGAATGTTTCATTACCATGCAAATGGCATTAACTCACAGCACAAGCTAATTGAATTCTTACAAAAAATCCCATGCAGACCCTTATCATAACCTGCTGAACAATAAATGCTAAACTCACTTTAGAAGATAGAATTTTTATTAAGTAGCAGGACACTGACTGTCAGACTATTTACAGCCTTTATTATTTCAGATACTTTGAGTCCAAAAGTAATTCATCTCGTTACCTTTGTTAACAATGGATTGGCACTTGCCACTGTAACCAGCTGGACTGATAGCTGAAAAGTAAACTATTATACTGCCTTCAGTGAAAACAGCAAGGTTCATACACATCCCATCACGTGTGGTTTAAGTTGTCTGCTTCTGCTGCCACAGCCCCCATCCTTTCTGCCAGCAGCAATTACAGCAGGGCCTCTGAGCAGCGAATGGCTTCAGAAGAGCAGCAGCCATGTGCTCACTCCTCTATCATCTTTGACAGTGCATTTATATGCGGATTCACTCTCTGTACTGGGCTTTCCTGTCCGATGGCTTTCCCCAAACACATTTAACAGTTTTCATAGGTGGGTGTTTTCATTCCTCTCCACTCTTGCATTCATTTTGGGTGGATCAAGACATTTCAAAAGTCAGTTTGGATCAGTCTCTACCTACTCATTAATCACTCATTAAGGCCACCTTATTCCTGGCCTTTCACTTAGCAAGTTTACTGATTCAAGCCATAGTGAAGCACAAGTCCCAGCTGGCAGACAAAAGCTACCATGAATGCTGTGCATGGAGTTTGCCATTGGCACAAGGTTTTGGTATCAGAGGAACAGCAGTTTATAGCACTGCTGATTCGCTAAGAATAGACTCTGCCTTCTGTAAATAAAAGGTAAAATATTATGACTAAGTCTGGATTGGACAACACATAATTACTATCTTCCAGGTGGTAAAAAACTTCCCCGACTGAAGATGCAAAAGAAGCAAACAAGAGGCTTGATCAGATAAAACTCATACACTTAATGCAACATATAAACGTGAACCTGGTTGCTCTACTGTCTATACTTGGAGAGCTGGCATTCAGTACCACTCTACCTTAGTGCTTCTGGCTAGTAGAGTTTACACTGATCCCTTAGAGGTACCAAAGTGCAAGCTCTGGAAAACAACTGTTGCTGAATAGAAGAGAGTTTCAATATCAAATTGGAGAGAACAAAGGGTAGGAATTTTTTTTTTCCTTGTGTCAGTCATGATTAAAACAGTACTCGTCCTGAAATGGCAGTGAGAACAGTATTAATGTAACTATTTTATCCAGATGAAAGTATTTCTCCCAGCTTCACAATAAGATCCAACTTAAACTTTTATTCAATGCAAGGATTCAACTGTTTTCCAGGCAGGAAGAAAATAATACAGATATTAACCAAATACAATATTTTTTAAGCATAGTGATTTATTCTCAACAAAAATGTGCAGATAAGCAGATGTGCTTTGAGATAGTAACAGTTTAGAGTCCTTTAAACCAGTAATATCTGCTGTAGAATTTCTTGGTTTGTCCTTGTCTCAAATAATCTCAACAGTAGGTTAATAGACTTAACCTTGCCACTGGAAAGCATGCTCATATACGTGTAAAATAGAAGCTTTTAGAAGAGTGATGGCAGAAATGAGATGAAAATAGTCATTCTTGTCCACAGAGATTTTTAAGACCTGGAGAGAATTTTTAATCTGATATTATGATGAAAGAGTAATCATTCATAAACTTCTGTAACAATAAAAATATGCAGAAGGACATTGGTTTGGGTAAATCAAAACATTCAATTTTTTGTCATTTCTAAAAGTTCCATTACAATTTAAGTAATTTTCCATTATAGTGTTCTGTTTTTTGAAATAAGTATATTTTTTTTTATTATTTCTGGTTCAAAAAACTTAAATGCAACTTTTAGTACAATAGAATTTTTTCCATTGTTTGAGCTTTTCACTAAGATTGAAGGTTGGTTGAACTGACCACTGATTCATTACTCTTGTAAACTAATATGTCTTTGGTTTTCTGTGTTTCTAATCCACTCTAATAAGTTAGTGGCCCCTTTACGAAAGGCAAAACTCTCCTACTGATCTATCTAGGTCTGAAGCCTACCCTAAGATCCTGGTTCGAGTATTCTGTCGCTTTCTTGCAGCCCATGATATTGGATATTCTTCTTCTAATAATCAAGACTGGGAAGGTATTGGTGTACATTCCAGTCTGCTCTGACACAGAATGAATATTTGGCAATCGAATGACTACTCCCAGGAGCACGTTGGCTTCACATCTTCATGAAAAAAACAATTTTTCATGAAGTTCTGTTAAGAAAGTTTTATTTGAATCCTCCATCAGACGTTTATGAAAATAACCAAATGTAACAATGGAGCTTGAGCTTTTCTTTGCAAAACTCTTGACCATTGCAGAACAATACTGCAAGGACAAAAGGAAGGGAAAAGCAGACTGTGAAGGTGGATAACATGCAAAAGTGAAGAGGAGGAGCAGAAAGAATCTGCAGGATGTGAGAAATGAGAGATCTGTGGTGGCTATTGCCAGAGAAAACATCTGTAAACACACCTTCTCTGCTAAGTGTTTTATACTGTCCTGGAGTGAAGGGTCTGTGCACCAATGAATCTAAATGGAAGAATAAACAGAGAAAAGGGTTTCATTTAACTTAAGATCATTAGCAATATTTATTATTTTCTCCACATCTTATTTTTAATTTCTAAAACAGAGAAACAAAGAAAAAACACCACTACCTCACCAGAATAAAATGAAATTCACCTCACAACTACAAAGAGTATTTGCTTTGAAATGTGATTGAAATAAGGATAAAGTAAAATTACAGAACAGCAAGGCAAGCACCCACTACATTTCCTCTATGTGAAACTGTTCCAAAAACTCAGTGGTGCAAGATGCACACACTGTGTAAAATGTTAAATTATTCATTCTGTTTGTATTTAATGGTTCCAAAAAAAAACAAGCTGGTAAAACACACACACTACTTTTTTTTTTTTTTTTTTTATCTTTAGAAGGCACTAATTCCCACATCTTCTGCGTGCAGGATAAATTATTTGCCTCTAGTTTTATCTCCATCCAAGATTAGTGGAAAGGTGTATAGTCTTCCATTCCCATGAGATACACATACTTTCACACACCCCCAAGCATGTTGCATTCAATTGCTTGTTAAACAGAGCCAATGAAACTGAGAATTCTTAAACAAAACACACATTAGCATGCCTCTTGTTTTCTTAGTTTTTCGTTGCTCCATTTGCTATTTAGAACTTCTTCCCACTTCTATTCAAGTGAATAATGAAACTCCCATTGATTTCAATTTGAAAGCCTCTCGATAGCATTAATTAACGTCTAACTGTTGAAGAAGGGAAATCAGAGCTGTGTAGTGTTATCAGCTGAAGTTTTGCTCCTAGATATGCCCTACACTTTAACTAGCTTGTAGAAGTTGCTGCTTAGTGTGAGATATCTCCTGCTTATGGTCATGTTGGCATCTCTTTTGCACAGTGCCTAAAATTCTATCTGAGTCATAATAAAGATAGGGATAAAAGGAAATTTAAAGCACGTATCCCACCTTTAAAATCTTGCATGGCCTGTAGTAGTTAGCAATTATCATTTAAACTTTTGAAGCAGAGGGAGCAGAGGAGATGTTAGTCAATTCCGTCTTCTGTTTGATAAGAAGCCTCGCAGAATAGTAAAGATCAAATACTGGCTACTTCAAGCAACAAGGCTACTCTGTGTGTATTTCTGAAGTGACTGAAAGGCTGGGAATGCTAATATCACTTCTCAGCTTCCATCAGCTGCAGAAGTAACTGCCCTTCTTCCACTCCCAAATACCTCTGTGGCTCTGGGACTGTCAGCAGAGCAGTTACTTCTTCTGTCAGCAGAGCAAATCCATCGCTTCTTTTCCCATATTTTCAGAGTGCTCTTACCTTTTTCTTTATAACCTGCTCCACTAACCTTCACCATTTCCCTGCTTTTCCATCCTCCACGCTTGAAAGATTTTAGACATTCCTGTTCATCTGAAGAAGATGATGATGATGATGCCAGCGAAAATGTAACCATTAGGAAAGAGGCAGCCTGAACAGTCAAGCTTTCAATCTCATAGATAAATTGGCTGAGATCTTTCAGAATAGTGAACAGTTCCATAAAGCTGGCTTCCAAAATTCAGTCCTGCTTCTCCATCTTTCCAATCCTATGCACTATCCCATGTGTTTAAACTCTGTATATTTCTGGAATCTCAGCCTACATCCATTCCTATAGTAATTTCTGGCAAAAACAAATGCTTTGAAAGGAACATATCTTTCAGAGATCATGGAGTATGGCTTGTATATGTTAACTGACATTTGTTTATAGGCATAACTAGAGCTGCTTGCATTATCTATTTTATTTTATTTGTTTAAAATGACTGTGGCTAAAATTCATTTCTGCTTTTTGAGAAAAATGCATTTTGAAGCTCAACAATTTTCATACCTCCGCAAGATGTATTTAAGTAAAGTTCATCAGCTTTATTCTGAAGAAAAATATTTAATTGAGACTAAGAGCATATTTTAAAATTATGCATTGCTGATGGATAGTTTAAGTGGAAGTGATTTTTCTGTTTCTGGTATTGCCGGCACTGGTCTGCTAAGGTCAACAGAACTGTGTTGATTTACAAATAACTGGAGAGCTGGAACATCATTTCAGGCCATTATGTATATATATGTATATATATATTTTTAAGGAAATCTGAGCTGCTTCTCACTCAACTTAAAGAAAGAAAAAAAGAAAAAAAAAAAAAAGTAGTGAGATTTGGGCAAGGATTTGAATTTTTCATTGTAGTACACATCCATGAACGTTTTTCAGTGTAAAGCAGGTATGCTTTTTTAAAAATTATTACTTTTCTTCCGGACCTCATCATCTCCACAGGAGATAGCCTTTCTTTCTTTGAGTGTAGGCAATCCTTGGTCCCCAGTTTCTTGTGGTGATATATTCACTGAAGAACAGATTCTTCTCCCTCTTGCTGGTGTTTTCAAGAATGACTTGCAGAATGACTTACTATTCACCTTCACAAAAGGTAGCAAAAACTACCCAAAGGGAACAATCAGTAAGAAGTTATTCAGCTTTTTTAACACTTTAAATCAGATAGTTTTGGAACACAGATATCATACATTTCTCAGTTGTTTTTATTCTTTTCCTTTAATACTATTTTCAGCATTTGCACATTACTAGTTTTGAAGCCAAGAGGAGGTAGAAAGAAAGATGTCTGTACCTGCTTAGCCTTAACATAGCTTTTTTCAGTGTATGTTTCTGAAGAATGAACACTTTCAAACCATTTGTTCTTAATCTGAAGAGACCTTATGTAATATTTTATAGGGTTTCAAAGGTAGAGTTTTCTCTCCTCCTTTCCAACTCAGAACATCACTTTGGATCACCTCTGACTGGATTTTAGCAGGTGAGAAACTCCAGTGACTGCCAGTTCTGCCTGACATCACAGACATACTGTGATGTTAGCAGACACATTGAATGACTGTGCATCTATGAGACCTGTTCCTTCTAGTCCTTGTCCAATATTCCTTTGGACAGGATATATATATAACTGCTTGTCACCAACATAACCATAGATTTTTCTGAAGGAACTTCGCTTTTTTCCTTCTCATTATCATGATGACTCTGTTCTACTTCTCTAAATTCTGTTTCCCGTTGCAACAAAATCCACTCCAGAAAAAAACAGAAGGAAATTCCAAGTAGCAGGGGTGAAAAAAATCTTCCAATGATACATTATTGATTAAGGTGCTGTGAACAAACGGATATATTTTCCCCTATCTAAACTCAAAAGTTTCCTCTTGAAGAATCCTGTTCTGTGTAGTATTTTCCAGTTTGGATTGTAGATAATGGACTTATCTCATTTTATAGACTTGGGGGAAATAAACATAAAAGAAAGGAAAACAAAAGATTCAAAACTTCCCTTCAGGTAAGAACTAACACAAATATAAAAGCCAGCCAACAATTCCTGACTGTTTCTATATTGCATGCAAACTGAGAAATTCATGCATTCAAAACTCTTCTGAGGGGAGGACTACCCACAGATACCTCAGCTGTACTCTTATTATGCAAATGTGTGTTGACATAAAGTTGCCTAAATAGCCAAGAAATGCATTTTCCTAGTGATTCCCACAGCACGGCCATAGATCCTACCCTTCCATACTAACATCAGTGTGGTTCCATGGTGGGAGGTTTTTCCACATACTGAAGTAGAAGAGCAGAATTTGCTTAAACTAACAGAGAGATTGACATATGTTTTCTCCATCCATTTGGCTAGCCTACAATAAAATGCCTAGTGCTCCATCAGAGTTTGTAATTGATTGGCCAGTAACAGCTTGTTGATAATAACATATTCTAACCATCTGATGTTTTGAACAATCCAGTAGCAGTTTGCAGCAACACTATTTACACTATGTTGCCTGCACTGGGCATGGGTCCAGCTTTTACCACTACCAAGACAAACACAGAAGCAGGAGGTCCATCATAACCTTCAGAAGGTTTCGCAAGTAATTTTGAGGTTTTCAGAGGCAGTTTGACTTCTAGCAGAGGACTCAAGCCTGGAAATATTTTTTTAATTGTCTTTGTTTTATGCATCACATAACCTTATAAATGGGGAGGGGGGAGAAAGGTGTATAGAACAACTTTTCATAAAAGATAAGCATTTAAAGGGTATCAGGTTTGACTGCACGCAAAGACAGAGAGTCTTAATCATTCAAGGAATATTGGGGACCTCTCGTTATTCATGTTCAGTGACCCCAGGCTGATCTTGTGGGCCATGTAATACAGTGTGTCTCAGAACAGGTCCCCTGCCTATTCAGATTGACTGCATTATTTCCTCTTGTGTCCTTTCTAAGGAATTCAGATTATAGTGGGGGTTGGTCTATATATGTGTCTGTTTACACATATACATTGAACGAGTATACAGGCAAGGTAGAGAGACCCATGTTTCATAATACCCTCAGATCAAGCAATATAAATGTATGTATTAATAGGAAAGACAGGATTGTAAAGGAAATTTACATATCACAGGTCTGAGCACCAGAGGACCCCAAATCCTAAGGCTCATTCTGCAACACCTAGAATAGAGGGATGTAAATAAGACTGGACTGCTTAAAGTCCAGGGGCACAAGATTAGGAATAGTTTCATGCATGTATCCATAGAACATTTTTGTTCAGGTTTCTTCCAGACCTGAGCTTGGAAGCTAGATATCTTCATAGCTGAGATGAGTGATCTCTTTTGTTTTAGGCTCTCTCTACACAAAAAATATATATAAATATTATCTACGAATAGGGAGATGCAACTGCTACCACTGACAGATGTCTTATTAGAAGCCAGGTCTCTTCTGGGGCCAGAAACATTCCTCAACTCTCTATGAAAACTTAATACATTGGACTCTACAGGCAACTTCTATGGAGAACAGCTGAGGGTGCGAGCATCAGTGAGCTGAATTGTGAGACTGAGGAACATACCAAGATGGAGCTGTGTCCAGAACAGAATGTAAAGCTTCTGGGAAACAGTTGATTGCTTTCAAAGCACTGTCTAAATTTAGGCACTTCCATTACTATACAACAGCAGAGCAGGGATTGAGAAGATCTACATTTTGTACTTCTGATGTCCATTTCATATCCTCATTTCCATTTTAACGGTGAATATATATTTTCTTTAATAGAAGTGCATATTCTTCATGTAATCATAAGAGGTAACAATGATCTGAGTTGTGTCATTATCAGTCATATCCCAGTGACTTTAATAGATTTATCTGGCCTTTTTATATCACTGAAAATGAGACTTTTTTCCTCCCCCAGTGGCTATGATAGTCTAATACTTTGCTAGAGTACATGTAGGATAAAAACCAAAAAGACATAACACCTATTCAACACCTCTATGGCTAACATTCCTATGGAATTTTTTTAAAAATCCTCAGTTAATCCTTTTTCTCGAATTTCCTTTTTAATTCTTATAAGCAAGCACAAGACTCCAGTGTCATTGGTTATTTGGTTTAAGTTCTTTAGTGTAAAGATAATAAGGTCCTCTTGGCTAAAAGGAAATTTAAAGTCTTCTATACATTTTAAAAATAATATAATGTAAGATTCTTGTACAAAACAATCACCATGATGTATTTCAATGTGTTAAAAAATGTCTTCCTTGCCTACATTTTTTTCTAATTAAATAATGGCAAGAAAATAAAAAGCCTCAGAACTCTACTTAAATAAGTTCTGCTTTGAAGAGATCACTTTACCTGTGAAGATTTTGCCATTTACACAAACTAAGAATTAACTCTTTTCCTAGTCACACTTTTTGTTTTGTAAATGTCTGAAATTGATCTTGCCATTTAATTTCCAATGGAGCTTTTTATTCTTTGGAAGAACATTGGTTATATACCAGTTACCTTTTTTTTTTTTTTCTTTTTCTTTTTTTTATCCTTTTTGCAGATTCTTCAGCTCAGCTGTTCCATATAGTCTGCCAGCATTTTTAGATGGTTGCTTTCATTATTATTTAATGTGTGTGGGTTTCAGCAAATATTGTAACTACAACTGTTGCTTATTATAGGTCTTTTTTCCCCCTATAGTAAGTCAACTGGCGACATTCCAACCACTTTTAAATTTCCTATGACTAGAAAACTACGCATGCAAGGTCTGTTCACTCTTTCAGATGTTTGACATCATTACTATTTAATATGCTTCTTCAAGAAATGTTGTTGCCACAGCATTTCCTGACAGCTTTACAGTTCTGCTACTTCATTAAATACAGCTATAATTATGGTTTTAAAAATAAATACTTTGTACAGAGACCTTAAGAACCTGAATTTAATTTGCTACTAAACTACTTCTCACTCTGTCCAGGAATATTATAGGAGACTGGGTCGTTACAAATTAGATGTCTTCTCTGAGTTTCCTGTAAACTGCTGCATCCAGAACCTAATATAGTTCTCAAGACTTACTCAAAAATAATAGTATTTACATGCCTAGGCAAGAGATATGGATAGTGAACTAAAAACTGAACAGAGTATAGATTAAATCGCTTCGGCATCTCTGGTTCATATTTACATCTTTAGTTTCAAAAACGTTAGCATGAACAGGTTTAAAAAGACACTGAAACCTTGTTTCAAACATTTAGGACATCCAAATTTAGCCAATGATTCCAATTCTATCTAGAACACTTAGATCCGCAAAACCATAGTAGAAGTTTCACATGGTCTGTGAACTTTAAGCATTTGTGTTTTTTTCTACTCATGATCACATATACAGTAAATAGACATCCTTATCAATAATGCACCGAAGACATGCAAATCCTTATATTTCCTAAACTCTTCTGTTGAATATCTAGCCCTCTGTTTATCGCACTAGTTGGTTCTTCTCTATATCTTGCAATAACTCTACAAGCAATTTCAGGAAATTCTATTATGGTGCTCGGTTCTGAAAAAAAAAATTAAAAAAAAAAAAAAAAGCTGTTTTGTACCCCTTCCTCATTCTCCTCTTCTTTCTCTCCTCTGCCTCCTACTTCTCCTCCTCATTCAAGGCTAAAAAGAAAAGACTTCAGGAAAAACAAACCTTATTTTTCTAGCTGTGTCTCTGTATATTAGGAAGAAGAGAAAGGTATCTCTTAGCCTGAGACACTGAAAAGTTGATCAAGAGGGTGTTTTAATGGTTTGTCAATAGAAGAGAGGGCCTTGCAGACTGATAGAGGTGTTTCTTTTTAAGCATTTGTCAGCCATAAACTATGTCGAATATTCTTATCCAAGATTCTATAATGCTGTTTGTCCTGTGTAGCTGAAAGACTGTGGTCCAGTTCTAAACCTTAACCACAGAAAATCTTTCACCATAGGGTAAAGATTTACCACACGGGAGAAGGATCTTTCTGAGGGAAGGGTGGCAGTCTGCCACTGACTGTGGACTGTCACAGGAACTGGGGCCTTCTTAAATCCAATAATATACTGTTTCAAAAGCAGGATCTTGGTTTTTCTATTATAAATATATCAAATGCATTTAAGACAGAACAGTATACCTTACCAAATGCATTTTTATCCTGCCTGTTCAGTTCCTCCTCCTGGGGAGAGGAGGCATGAGAGAAAGAGAGAGAGAAAATAAGCCACATGTAGCAGATATTGCCAATGTTGTTCAATTCACTCTAAGAAGTTATTCAAACACTGCTGTTTTGGTGGGCAAACATGATCTTATTCAGAAACATAAAGTAGCTCTTGGTACACTTCTGTAGCACAGACCTTCACAGTATCTAACCCAGGCATTTGCATTTATTACAATAAAAAAGGAGTGTTAATTGGCTACTACACTTCAAGATAGTTTCTTTTCATCTTTATAACTGCACAGTATTTATAGGTTTGAATTCCATTAGCTGCAGCATGCAAGCTGAAGTAAGAGATGGGTCATTTTGCATCAGGTAGCATCAGAGTCCAAGTCATCACCTGTAACCCGCTGTGACAGTTATGCCATTATGCAAATTAACACACTGTTCCACGAATTTAAAATAAAAAAATTCTCATATCAGGGAAAAGTATTCAATCTGCATTTCTGTCAGATATTTATCAGCCTAGATGTCTACTGGAAGCAATTATTTGAATTATGCATGATTATTTCAATTATTTAGTACCTATATATCTGTAATAAAACAATTACGTTTTACCTGTCTAAAAAAAGCATTTTCAAACTTAACATGAAGATCTAGAATAAGCAGATATTCACATGCTAAGACCATACCATTGTTTATTTGTATTTTCCACTTTCAGTTAACTAAACATTGTCCCATTTTCATTGAAAACAGAATTTCTTACAAACATTCCTTTCAGCTATACTGTTTAGTATTTAAAATTTGTTTTCATCTACAAAATTACCATCAAATTTGTTTACATCAAAACAGGAATTATATAAATTAAGTTCCTAACTAGATCTACCTTAAAAGAATATTAAGGTTGAAAAGTCAGGTGCTGAGATGAAGAACTACCACAACTAAGGATGCCTATGTAATTCACATGCACATACATCTTACTTCCCTTGTGAATCTGTGCTGTTCTTAAATGCCAAATCCTTAAAAACACTTTCTCAAATCTATACCCCATTTAATGTTAGGGAATAGTGATTCTGAAGTAAAATAATTATAGTTATGTACATGTTATATGACAATTTTAATTCTGTATTATAGATGCAATGTGCCTATGTTCATCATCCAGCGCTCTGTTTGTCTTTTAGTACTTCTATTGCACCTAACTTAAAAAACCAAAATAAGTCACTCAAGTAGGTAATAAGCTTCAATACAAGAATTTTCTGTACCTGTGAGAAGGATTTAATGGGATGACAGGCAACACATATGGACCAGTTGGCCAAGGAACCATCTTCTGTGGTAAGTCAGATAATAAGGATCATTCTCCTTTTTTTTCAGTGGTGAAATTTAAGGCTATGCATAAGAGTTTGGCTGAACTGAGAAGCAGATCTGATTTTTTACAAACAAGAGTGAATGTTTCCTTCTGAGAAAATTAATACTGGAAATTCAAGTGATCCACTCCAGACACCCCACCTATAGTTTCTGATGGATCAAGAGTTAGAAGAATGAAAATTGTATGTTGTATTTTCCTTCAGATTCTTAATAATTCATTTTACTGCTGCATTTTCTCTTGTGTTTATCTTGTCACTGTTTTCATTT
This sequence comes from Caloenas nicobarica, assembly GCF_036013445.1. Taxonomy (NCBI): domain Eukaryota; kingdom Metazoa; phylum Chordata; class Aves; order Columbiformes; family Columbidae; genus Caloenas; species Caloenas nicobarica. Next base: position 181,323,985 of record NC_088245.1, read on the forward strand.
TCATTCAGATTTACAGTAAATATGTAAATACAGTCCCAACATATTAAAAGGCACATATCTTTAGAATGTTAAACACTCACTCTACATCAAAACAATACTCTAGAGTTGCTCCCAATAGAGTATTCCTATCTAAAGTTAATGAGTTTTAATGTACAGTTTCCTTGTACCTTGCCTTTCTCTACACATCAATCTGTTCCTGACATCTGTCAAGCATGCAGTAACAGGGAAATATCCTCTGGGGTTGCCAGTGAAATGACACCTTTCTCCTTTACTGGAGTTTGAAAAAAATGTCCGTGTTTCTCTGAAATTCTCCGGGCAAAGTATGTCTGTCTTATAAAACCAACACCATCTGCCTAGGCAGACCCTTGGGAGCCAATGACACATAAAGGATTTTATCTGATCCCTTATGTCAAAGATGTTACATTAGGTTATCACACTTCCACTTAAGTAGATGACTTAACTTCTACACCTGGCATTCAAACAAGATGGTTAAATAAAACGGTCACCAGGGCTGGTTCACTTAGCTTCTGTATTATCACTGTCAATTATTATAATCAAGGAGTCTAATTTAGGAAGAACAATGTAATCAAATGTTCAAATAAAGGATGGGACACTTTGGCATTGGATCACTGCATGACAGATGACCTTATTGAAACTATATAGATTTTAACATTCTCTAGATATTTAGAAACAAACATTGTATCTGTAGTCAACATACAGACCCATATTTACCCTGCAATTAATCATTGCACAAGCAAGTTCTCAGAGGTTTACATTTTGAAACTAGCAAACATTTTTTGGTTTCCTGAACCAAAAAGCTCAGAAACATTGAAAATTAAGAATGTTGCCTACTTCATAACAAGGGACAACTGAGCTGGCCTCAGTTCTTCAGTTATGCAACTGTAAAATAGGTGTAGTAAACTATTTCCCTATCTCCCTTCATTAATATAAGGATGTTTAGCCAAATTTTTTAGTTCCTCTAATAAATTGTGCTTGAGGAATTCTTGATGAATCATTCTTAACTCTAACAAGCTAAACAAAAATTGGGACTAAATATAAGAATTTCAATTTAACCCAGAGACAGTGTGAATTTGTTTCTGATTCATATTTCCTCTCCAGGCCAATTGTAAAAGAACCAAATGTCAAGGCATTACCATTTACAGATGATACCAGAATTTTTATCCAAACAAGTCTTGCTTCTTCTTACAATTATCACAGGACCTTCAAGTATGATAACCTAATCCATCCTTATCATTTAAAATTACTGACCAAGCAATAACGTATATTGAGTGAGAGCTATAGCCACATTAAGAAGACATGTTATTTTTAACTATTTTTTTTCCTGAGGATATGATAAAATTATAATCAAAGAATAAACAAGGATATGACTTGGTTGTCTAGTAGGAAACAAGATAACAATATGCTGAAGCACCATTGTGTCTAATAGGTTTGAAATGTATTGGCTAAGTATTTTCCTGAATAATTATGATTGATTCAGTTGGTGCCAGTGTGTCTGATTTTTATTAAAGTCACAGCAATGGGTACACTGTTATCACTTTCCCTGAATGTGGTATAACTTAATTTCTCCAGGACTTTTGATGAGTAAGAACATTGTTTATAAAGAATGGATTATTTTTTGGTAACACGAATTATTTCCTAGAAACAAAATAATTAAAATGAAATTTTCTGAACAGCTCAAAATGAGGTAATTTGGGGATTTGGAATGTTTTCATACTACATGTCTGTTTTGTACCTTTATGGGTAATATAAAGGTCTGTTTCTGTTAGTACAAACATTTAAGCTCAAAATATATTTTGATGTTATTGAATACCAAATGAACTAGAAGAGAAGGCCTAATTTGATGGAAGTATAGAATTACTATTTTGATCAGTCATTTGTAAAATATTATCAAAATATCACTTGTGATCTCACTGCCAAACAAGGTTTCAACTTATAGTGCTCAGTAGTTCCTTCCACAGAAAATTATGAACAGAAAGGATTTTTTTTACCAAGTGTACAGTAGTCTAGAAATGTAAAGAAATAAAACCATTTTAATGTCTATGCAGTAAAGCTTCTGCTATTCCATACAAAATAAGTTCTGTTGTATTTCTGTAGTTCCTTCTAACCTTCCTTTGTGTTACCTCTTAAAAAAAAAAAATCCATCATTCTTATGCATCATAGTAGAGAAGATTTTATTGAAAAATATTAAATCTGAGTTGGTTTAATTCTGCCAATAGCAGAGGAAGGACAAAATCCTACAGATTGCTTTATAAAAGCAGACTTTTACAGCTTATAACTAAGCCAAGGAGATCTCGACCACAATGTGGGTTAAACTACAAAGAAAACTTTTAGGGGATCAACACTTCAGCTCATCCCAAATAGTTTATCCAGATAGTATCATAGTGGCCACACCAATTTCTGTAACACGAAAAAAAAAAAAAGGTACTTTTTGTCCCATGCAGTTGCTTTTTTTTTTTTCTCTCTTGCTTTTGCAAATAGGAGTTCATTTATTGCTGGTTTGACCAAGGAAAATATTTTAACCTCAGGCTAATAGTCTGTAACTGTGAGACATGAACTCTTCTGTTAACCCACCTTCTAAAACTCTTGCATCTGAGACCAAAAAGTTGTCTCCCTGATTCAACACTCAAAGTAAGAGAGCAAACCATGTTGGCATAAGTCACTTAAAGAACAACATTTGTGCTTGTCTTGCTTGTTGTCCTCTCGTAATTCAGACAATCTGAATAATTGATCTTGCTGGACTTCAACCAAGTTATCTGTCTCTGGTGGCTGATGTGTTATAAATTCATATAGAAAACTATTATATTCCACTGAACTGCTGCAGCTCCCTAGATAAAATGGTAAATTTTCCACAGATTTTCCTGTCAGCTTCAACCTGAAGGTAGGATTTAGGAAGGTTACATTTCTCAGAAAACAGGCAGTTGGAAGGGGTTTTTCAGCACCTCTCAGTACTCTGTTCTAGTAAACCAAGTTGGTTTTCTTCAGCCCTTAAAGAAAAATAAAAATTGAACACATTTATTATAGTTACAAGGCTTTGCTGTAAGAGTTCCAGAAACATTGTCTTGAGGCCTCTGCATTGTCAAAAGACCTGAAGAGTTTCTTCTCTGCATCGAAAATAATGGCAGTTTCAGGTTTCAGCAGCCTTCCAGCATGCAGTGGAAGAATTTGGCAGATATTCCCTTTACAGGCTCATTACTTAATGTTTGCTCTTTCACTTTCTCTTGTTTGCTGCTTTGAGCTGAACTCCTTTAAAGAAAAGGATGCAGGAGTATCAGTCTCTAAAATTGATGTCTCTGAAAACAAATACTTTGTGGGCAAAAATCAGACTATGTGCCAACTTTTTTTCTAAAAGTCTAATGGGTGAATATGTGTATTCTTTTTGAACTCATATTGATATAAAAATTTAAAAAAAGTTATTTTTATTCTCACTTTTATTTTGTACAATGTGAGAAGCTCAGTAGATGAGAAATGATACATAAGGTCTGAAAGGTCCAAAACTTGTGCTGAGTAAGCTTCATTCCAGATCTGCTGCTACAGCTAAATGGCCAGACATATGTTATTACAAAGTTCCTGATTCATCTCCTTTCATTAGAAAACTTTTGAACAGCAGCAATGAAAAAAGACTCTTTTTTTTTTCTTTTCTTTTTTTTTTCTTTTCTTTCCATACTAACGCCCACTCTTGTACTACCAGTTCAGAGACTGTTTTTTCTGAGTCTGTTAGTAGTTCACACTGCTCCAAACACAAAGCCATTGACTGGCACTTCAGAAAGTGATGTGAATAACTCACAAAGGATTGGTTTTGACAGCATAAAATAAAGGATTTGCCCCCCTGCTGTTATTGCCTGAAGGTGCACTTGTAGAAAACAAATAAAAATAGCTTCCAGAAGTAAAACTTGGAGGGGTAAAATTACGCCATTTGTGTAGAGGGAAAATCTGGGAGGTAAAATAAAGTGAATCTGTAATATCAGGGCTCAGAACTATCACTGTTTTTTGAATTACATGGCCACCTGTCACAGTTTTGTTTGAGATGGCACTGAGATATTAGAGGCCTGTCCTAAAAATGTGATGTGTTGCAGCTAAATTATTTGGCCACAGGGAGTCTTCACATCTGAATGTAACATTTTTAGACATAAATATTGTTAAAAAGTCATCAATTTTCCTTTCTCTCTGTCTCATAAAGCAATTTGATAAATATCAAATTTACCTTTCAGTAAAACTATGCGTAGATGCCTTTGCTATTCAATCAGAAGCGTCATTAAGTATTACACCAAGCACTAATAATCTGAATAAAAACACCAAAATCAGGCTTTACTTTCACAGAGCACATGTAATCTGGAAGAAAATCTAATTGCATTACAGAGATTATTCTTTTGTCTAGCACCTGTCATGAAAATGGATTTCAACACACTTTCTTAGCATGCCGTATGGATCATTCAAAAGGCATACAATACCCAGGAACGCCTTCATGCATTACTGAACTGCAGCCGTCTCTTCAGCCAGATACAGTTGTTGTTTAACAATACACAGCAGCACAATGCAAGCCTTACTGAAATTAGCATGAAAATTTAAATAGGAATAATGCTCTGGTGGGAGGATCTTGTTTTTCTGTTTTGTCTTGAGTACAACAGCAATCCATTTCTTCTATAAAATTTCCCAGTACTTAGGTGGCTTATCAAGAAAAGAGCCAGTCCCAACTCTAGGCCCTTCTTAGCCTGAGGGATTTTGAGCTCTCTGCTCCTATCTAATTGTAGAGGATGCTAAACACCAGGTGAATGTCACAAATTTGACACACTATGGCACTCAAATCAGCTACTGGTTGACTGATGTATACACTAAGGTATCATGCAAAAATGGACACCACTACTTCCAGATAAATTTGTGAATGAAAGGGACCAAGGTCAAAGGTTTTGGGCATGGATTAAGCACATTCTGATGAATTCTAATATGCAGAGGAGTCATGTGAATAGAAGCCTAAATCTGAACTTAGATGGGTTAGGTCTCATTTTCTCAGCAGAAACAATAAAAACAACAGGGACAAGAAGAAAAATTACCTATGTAGTTCTTCATTTGCTCTTGTCTTTCAACATGTCTTTCCCACCACTTCTGCTCCACATGCATTCTGCCAATGGCAGCAGCCTTGGCTTTTGTTGATTACTTGGCTCAAATGTGCCTTCTCATTTTCCTTCACACAACCTGCTATGGCCTTGTTATTCCACAAAACCACCTGTGTTTATTTCCTCATTGCATCCACAAGATTCACTTCTGCTGAGTTGCCCTCAGAGTTATCTACAGCAAGGTATACGTCACCATAGAGCTTCTACGTTCCTGACTCTGGTTATGTACTTATGCTGCATCACAGCTCAGTGTCAGATACAGATCCGCGTACCTAGATGTACCTAGATACAAACACATTCCTTGATTCATTCTCCTTCTATTCCTCCATTGTATTTGGCCCAGCTAAGTTGTCCAAATAGGAATGTCAATTCACTTCAAAGACATTCTATATTTGGAAGTCTGAAAAAAAGGATAACCGAGAATTCTCAGCTTTCTATGATGTTAATGTTTCCGCATCTTCCCCCCACCCTCACTGTTTTCTTCCAGCTGTGTTTTTCCATGTGTACAATTATGTCATAAAACCTTAGGGACAAGGGGCACAAGCCCTCTTCTTGGATGAAATTCCTCACAGAAGTAAGTATCTATTGTCCCTGTGTTTTACACATTACTTTTGAGTAAAGAAAAAGAATAGACAATAAAAATGTTGAGAAACTTACTTTCTGGTCCTTGTATGAACTTCTAATACCATACAGGTAACAGATTGAGGGAAGGAGAGGGGAAAAACCAAATATATCTACCCAACTTCTTACCATAGTATCAAAACAATTTAACTGATATAAAACTATTTGTAATTCTAACCCATCCTTAGTATTTTCATATGTTGAAACTTGAAAGAGAAGAAAAACAAAGAGCAAGGGATGCAGTACACTAACTAATGACACAGATTAGCTGTTCTCTCTATTGTTTGTCCTATTTTTCTTTGTTGCTTTTGTTTTATAACTGGTTTCTATTTTTTTGGAGTCACACATTGTCATGATGACTTCTAAATCATTTTCCTTTCGTTAGTCAGGGTTTGCTTTCAAATCATTTCCAACATGGCCCAGTGCCAGCCAGTGTTGAAAATAATGTCTGTCTGGTATCTGTTTTAGAATGCAGAACAGGACAATGTTTTTACACCAAATGGGTGACAGAAGAGGGAAGGTTTTGTTACAGGCTGTCTGATTAGAAATAGTTCTACAAAATTGTTTCCTCGTTGAACACTAAATGAAAACAAAAGATTATTTATTTCCTTTTGGGATGCAGTGTCATTGTATGATAGTTTTGGTTTGTTGATATATTCCATCAGCTTCTTAGGTTTATGCACTTATGTGTATGTAATGTTTTTCATTAGTACTTTTTCCTTTTTTTTTTTTTTTGATTGGTGTGAGAATTTGTTATTTTTGGGGGTTGTTCTTCCATCAGTGTTGCTTTTACATTGAGATCAAAGGGGCTTTTATTTTTTCTTTACTTATATTTTTTATCATGCAAATTTAAAGTTTAACAATAGTGGAGAAAGATAAGAGGCTCTCTCTAGAGTCTTTGCAAATCCTTTGTACAATGTTTTGGAATTTAGGCAAAATTGCTAAGCCCTTCTTCAGATTGCTATCTATTTAGCCAATGAGAACTTGAATTATGATCCTAGTTAGAAAGAGTACCATCAGGCAGCAAGAAATATTACCTACAGATTACACTGAAAAAGTAAGAACTGTAGTTTTGAGAAGTTTTAAATAACTTTAGGGTAGAACACGAAGCTCTTAGTCATTGGTAAAGTATTAACCACTAGAATAGAACCGCTAGAATTATGTTTGAGAATTTGTATAGGTGTTCTTCAACATGAGAATCCAGACCGTCGATTACTTCCTGTTTTCCATTGTGGATGATGCATGTAACGCACTAAATTGGGTCTTGAGTACAACACTTGAACAATATCTTATTCTTCGAGTGGATATTCATAGTTTGTGATTTATTTTACCTTTTTTAGGACACTTAGAGACACTTAGGAGCCTTGCTGTCTCTTCAGTCAATAGAAAGAGAGAGACGAACCTTCAGAGGAGACACATTATTTTTGATTTAAACAACAGTTGACAGAAAAGTTACCTTACATGTAGCTGGATTCTTCCAATGAATAATTAACACAGGTTCTGGTGTTTGGTTTTGGTTTCTTTTTTTTTTTTTTTAAGAAAAAAATGTCCCTTATTTATAGCCTGCATTTGGTTATCTCCCTTAACCAACTATTGGATCCCAGAATGTCTTTTGCATAGAATGAAGAATAATCTGTCATCAGAAATCTCTTTCTAATGCACAAGGTAATAAAACCATCCTTTAAAACTGCCTTTTGACAAACTGGATAGCTTTTACTCTGTAAAGCACCTTTTTTTTCTCCAAGACTTCTCTGAAAACTGTAGTTAATCTACTTTTTTTTTAATACTTTGATGTTTTTGTAAGAATTTGACTAATACACCAGTAACAGCAGTTAAGATGCTGTCCACCTAAGGAGCTTTGGCAGAGAAACTACCAATGACTTGCTGGATTACTCTAAGGATGTTGAATCTTAAACCAGCTTACTTAGGGTTACGGGAGCTGTTTCTCTTACAGAGAGTCCAAAAATATAAGGCAGGAATTAGATTGGGCCATATAGTTATGAATGTCACCTGAAAAAATCCAGAAACACTGAAAATATTAATATTTCATCCCTATAAATTTAAAATATTACAAGAGGTAACTAAACCCAAAAACTTTTTATTTTAGGAAATATGATTTTCCACTACCCAAACACAGAAATGAAACTTTGAATCCACCCATAGGAGGATCAATGAATGTTATTATTTGGTAGTGCTAGGAGAGAATGGGGGGAACAAATGAAAGACAAAATTCTGCTAATATCAAATAAAATAAATAAGGAGCATGGGACTGATTTTCTGTCATCTCCATGAGAGAAATTCAACCCAAAACTATAAAAACACACATATGTAAATATACTTACATAAACCTACATAATGAAATCTAGCCTACTTATATACATGTGAAAAAATATATTGAAAAATTAATACCAGAATCACCTATAAAATCTGTAGAACATTATATTACCAAACATAAACATATTAGAAGCTCATCTTTCAATGAATACATTTTAATAAAGTATGTTACTAACATTACGGTGTTTACATACATAATTTATAATTAAATTTTAATTTATTTGATGTCGTCTATAAGGAAAAAAATTGCAATAAACAAACTAATTGTCATGCCAGGAATTTCCTTCTCCATCTTCAGCTTCTTAAAAAACCCCCACCTTATACCGTCGTATGGATACAGAGGGACATAATTTACATAATTTTATACTTGTGTAATGCCACAATATTTTAGAAAGTCTATCCTAGCTGGGGAAAAAAAAAAAAAAAAAAAAAAAGACCCAAAATAAAGATCTGGATAAACAGAAACAGATGGGCCTTCCACCCTGCATAGCATGTCTCCTATCAGATTAAGAAAAACATCACTTTTTCCCCCCAATATTACACTGTATATAAGTATCAAAGTTGATGCAATCTTGCTTTAGATAATCTTGGTTGCTGGGAAGATGTAAGGGAGCTGTAAGGAAAGGAAGCATGGACTCATTCTACTCAATAAAAGAACAATTAAATTTGATTTAGAAAGCCAGTGCAGAGACCATGACATTTCTGTTAGGAACCTGCAGATGCGCTAATTATAAGCAATTCTGCTCTATCTACTGATTCTGAATACGATTGCATGCGTAGCTGAATATATGACATTCTCCTAGTTAATTACATATGAAGGACAAAAAAATAAAACAAAACAAAACAAAACAAAACAAACCTCACAAGTTTTCAGTAGCTACAATTTGAAAATAAAGACATATGGGAGACTCCAGGAGAAGCAGAGCAGGGTCTGCAAAAAGGAGAGGCTGTAAAAAGAAGAGAGGAAGACACCAAGGATTATGACATTTTGAGAGTGAGTAAACATTCACCAGGTGCAAGAGAGCAGGAAGAAGTTGCAGGGTTACGTAATTCTGAAACAGAGGATAGTAACTGACAGGTGAGAAAAGTTTGGGAAAGAACAAGAGCAGGTCTAGACAAACGAGTATCACCAAGAGCAGGAAAAGCAGAGGAAGGTTTCTATGCATCAGAAAAGCAAGCATGAGAGCGAAATGAAAGTAGTGTTAGTAGTGGCAGAAAAAGAGAGGAAAGGTGGAAGGATGAGAGAGATGGAAGGAAATGAAAGAAGTAAGAGAATGATGTGATTAAGAGAAAAAGTTACATGGTGAGTTTGAAGAAAAGTAAACTTAAGATCCAATTTAGGATCAGGGAAAGTTTTATAGAAGCACAGAGAGATGCGAATAATCAGTGGATTTAACAAGAACACACCAAAAAGGGAACAGCAAATCACGAAATAAGCTGGATTAAGTCAAGAGGTAGAAGTAATTGGACTGCAAGTAGAAATCACTTTGGAACCACTCTTCAAAGGACAAATTGTGTTAAAGCAGACCCAGAAACTGCAGTTTCATAGGTACAGCCTGGCCCTTAAACAGCACCTCTAAAAGCACTGCTCTGTCCACAAATGCATTCAAATAACCTGTGGATTATCTAGATATCTGACTTGGATACAAAACCAGCACTCAGGGCAGCAACCAAACCGTTGTTACAGCACACTCCCTGCTCCTCACCACCCTCCCACTCCAGCTGCACGCCATTCCCTACATCTTGCAGTTGGTAGATCTGAGACTGTACATCCAAGCCTCCTTGTTTCTCATTGCTCTACCAGAATGTACCAGCCATCCTCTCCACAGTGTAAGGCCCTGTCCCTCTCTAGGTCCAATAGTGGGCCGATTGAAGGGAAGACAGACAGTTATACATGCTCCTATGGTGGCAGCAGCCACCTCCACCACACAGGGTCTTCCTTCCCACCTGCCCTCCACTGCCTGCTGCTCCCAGAGTCACCAGATCTGGTGAGGAAGGTGGAAAAGAAAGAACCACAGAGGGGTGAGAGTCGACCCCTACCTTCTAGATGTAAAGTGCTTACAAATCTAGAAGAAATGTCTCTGAGAATAAACTTCCTATTTATCACCCACATTGTTATACAAGCCACAGTGCTACCCAGTGACATTTCAAATGAATCAGCCACAGGCTATGCACATAGAATGATGGATTACGGAGAAGAAGGAGGCAAAACACCTTGCAAGAAGAGCACAGAGAAATGGGCTGAGGCTCTGAGGAAGCGTCCCAAGGTGTGAGAAGACAGAGCTGCTGGCATTTATGTGTCTTCTGCCCAGCCTGTACAGTGACGCCTCCTCTCCTGACCGTAGGCTGGCAGAGGTGGCAGTACCGACACTGGGTGTGTATCAAGGGGGACGAACGGGGAAGCAGAACAGCTCAAATCAGAAAACGAAACAAACAAACAAACAAATAAACAAACCACCTGGCAGCAGGGGATTGGGCAGGAGCAGGACCTACAACATGGGGTTGATCAGGGCCTCAGCATCACCACCTGGAGGCCAGGGGAGGTGGCAGGGCTGGAGCCAGCACTGCTGCCCACAGAAGGCCTCTTTGTCTTCCCTGGGTCAATACATACCAACCTGAGATGTTAACGCCTCCTATACATCCCCTAGAATACATTCTAACCGCATATCCCTGCTGCAAAACAGAAACAAATTTGCTTTGAAACATCGCCGTGACACATAACTTCAAGTGCTGGGCCTGCGGCTGGACACGAGCAGCATCTCCCATGGCAGGAGGGCTGACTGCCTCCACCAGGACCTTCACGAGGAGAGGGATAATGGGGTGCCTTGACGGGAGAGTGTAAGATCTCCTTAGAGTCAGAAATATTCTTTTTGTCATTGATGAGGACGTGAGAGAACATGGCTGTGGCTTGCAATGATAATTGTCATGGGAAGTTAGGGGAAAACCAAGGTCTTTACAAAGTAAGAGAAAAGGTAGCCTTGCCTGTCTTGTCACATTATACAACTGGCATCAGATCTAACAACTTGGGCTAAAGCATGAGATATTGGTAATAGAGTTTTGCATCTATTTTAACAAAGGACCCTGCTCGAAGAACTTAAGAACAGATTCTGGAAATTCTGTACTAATGTCCTTTGTATTCTAAAATTTTAGCTTGAGAAAAGAAAATAATTTTACTTGAGAAAACACATACATCACAAGCTGCTAAGCAACCGGCGTTTTACTGCACAGACAGCATGATGCTACCCAAAAAATGCACTAAGGAAGACTTTTGTTCTGGTAGAATTCTGTGTCTTAGATATACCTGTAGTGATTAGGTTTCAAAACTGCAAAGGAGAAACAGATCACTAAGCTGAATGACACCAAAGTAGAACTCTAATGGCAATATGAAGTTAGTTGAAAATGCTTAGGGCAAGGTATGGTATTTATCTCTTTTTTTTTTTTTTTTTTTTTAATTCTCTGTGATAAATGAGGTGAAAAAATAAAGCTAATTTCTCTGTCCGAGCAGACTTCCTGAATAATGAGGAGAATGGGTGTATCTGCTTACTTCACTGGCCATTTTATTTGTCAGAAGAATTTTTTTTGTCTTTCTTTGACGATCCTTTTGAAAGGTATGCATTGTGTCACTCTTCCTTCAAAAATTAATTGTTTTTCACTTGATTCAAAATTTCATTAACTCGATGTCAGTATTTCCTTTAGGTAAGTAGTGTTTGAGTTAGACTATGCTTTCAGAGTCCTCATCTGAACAATGCATTCCAATTAACAACGATATTTTTATACTTCAGAAAGCAAGTACAGGATTAACTGTGTGCCTCCGCGCCTTCAACCAATCAGCTGCTCATATTCCATGAGACTGGATGTGTGCCTATAATATTTTGTAGATATACCTATGTGCAGTGTAGTGTTCAGGGATGCTAAAAGTGTCTGCCTTATCCAGCGGTCCCAGCCCAGGACTCCTTCCTTCCCAGTCTGCCACTTTCCTGTTTGTAGGTTCAACCAATAGTGGAGCTGAGCACATATCCCAGAGATATATATACACAGGCACACCCCTCCACACACCCATGCAGTATCCTCCCTAAAAAAATAAACATCTTCACACTCCAGGTATTCAGACCAATTAGTGTGAATGAACAGGCTGGTTCTTATCACAGCCTCCCTTACCCTGCGTCAATCAGGTTTGTCTCTGTTCTTGTTTATTGCTCCTTTGTTCAGACACTCTTAAAAGAGCACAAACGCTCCTTCCATGTACACTTACATATCAAATTAACAAAGTTCAGGTGAATTCGAACTCAAAAGTTGTTTGTTTGTTTGTTTGTTTCTATAGTTTGAAAACTTCAAGGGAAGAAGAGGAATGACAGTTGAAATGGAGCATGTTTGAATGATTTGGCTGTATTATTCCACGCATGGTTTTATTCCATGTACATGACCACAAAATAACTTGCTACAGAAGGTCTGCAGAAGTGTAAGGCTATTTCTGATAACCAGTGTTATTTGATCTAGACCTAGTGCTACCAAAAAAAAAAAAAAAATCAGAAATTGCTCAAGATAACTGGGTTTAGCTGAATATATAAAAAAGCAGAAAAAAAATGAAGAAGAGAGTCTTTGAGCATGGGGATTTTTAAATTTTTTTTCTGTTAGAGTTCAAGTGTTGTTCACTTTGTTGCCCCAGGAAATCTTTCAAAGTTTCTGGCTCAGTTTTTGGGAGGGCTAGGGGGAGAGTCTTCTTTGTTTCTTTCTTCTGGGAGTCATGTGGATACAACCTCAGGTAAGTACACGAGTCAGGGTGCAGGATACTCATTTCAATTGTATCTTTCTTATAGCACCAGGAAAGCAATGCTATTAATTCATATCCCTTTCCAGCTGATTATTTCTTGACATTTCCTCATTCTGGTGTTCACAGCACTGTAGTTCGTATTCCACATCCATTTCAAACTTTTGCTCCAGCCACTCTCATAGTATTTTCCTTTTAGTACTGTAATATTTCCTGCTAGTTACCTCTAAAATTCTGGTTTGGATTCCACATTTTATTGCTTCAGTTTGCTTACTTTGAAACCCTCTTTTAAGGAAATCTGGAAATCACTGCAACAAGGAACATCTTAGAAATGCAGTGTTGAGATCTTCTTGTTAAGATGACCAAGGGGTATCTAGAAATGACAGTTTGCAGGGTTTGGGAATTTACTTTACTTTACATGTTACATGGACCTCCAGTCTGAGAAACCCTCAGATAGATGTGTGCTCTGACTATCTGCACAGCAGAAATCAGTGTTATGTAAAGAATACTCAGATAGTGAATTGCCATTTAATTCCTAAAAACTGAATCTCTCATGTAGGTCCCTTGACCTCTTTTTTGGAAAAAAAAAAAATACCTCTCTTTATGGAAAAAACAGCTTTCAAAAGAATTTGAATTATTCTCTCACCTTTCTTGGAGGCTTCTGCTGCTGTGTCACTCCATACAATGATGTCATCAATGTATTGCTGGTGTTCCAGAGCCTTACCTTGTTCCAGTACAGTCTGGATCAGTCCATGGCAGATGGTAGGGCTATGCTTCCACCCCTGGGGCCATTGATTCCTGGTTTTGTTTAAAGCAAGACCAGTTCTATTTTAGTAAATTTTCCCTTCAGCTAAGTTCTTCTAAGTAACTGCACTTTTCTGAATTTGGCTGCATGTTTTTTCAGCCACTGTTTGCTCTGGAGCTGAAAACGGTAGCAATGGTATGGAGAAGAGACCCAGGTTTAGACTTATTGCTATGGCAGCCGGGGTTACTGATAAATTTTGCACGTCCCATAAGTGAAGAGGTGCATATTTGCAAGGAGGGGCGGACAGAACAGGTGACTAAAATTGACCAACTAAATATTCCATCCCATACTTGTCATACACCCTACAAAAGTGGGACATCACAAGAGTCTCGTTCTCTTCAACCATGGCCGGCATCTGAAGAGGACCCCGCCTGTCATGCCTGTGATCGTAGGCCTAGTTCCAGACCCTACATCCCTGAATCCAGTTCCAGTTTACTGCAGAGTCCAGCTCAGGACTTGCAGGTACCTGCCCCGCAGCCGCTGGAGCCATACCAGCTCCACTGCAGGCAATGCTGTGCTAACCTGGGAAGTTCAAGATCGGTTTTGCATATTTTGTATTATTTTCTCTATTTATTAGTAGTATTAGTAAAGCATTTTTAATTTTTCTAAACTTGTCTCTCTCCCTCTTCCTCCTATTACCTTTCCTTAGTGGGGAGGGCAGGGGGTTAACAGAGAGCACCTGCCACCGTTTATTGTCACCCTGCAGTAAACAGTGGCAAACATGTTAACAAACAAACAAACAAAAAGCCAACTCTTTCTAACTCCTCAGATTGAGAAGAAAAAAAAAAAAAAGGAACATTTCTCCCAGTCCACTTTATGCACAAACCTATTCATAGAGTTCTAGTTAAGGGATTTTTAAAAGTTAACAAATCTCATTATCAGCAATGATTAAACATGGATGGTTAACCCTGGAGATGAATCTGGGAAGAATGCTAAAGCAGTGATATTTGCCTCTAGATAATCAAGCCTCGAAAACAAAGTGTAAAGGTTATTTGTATCCATTCTGAGCAGCTTCTAATGTAGGGTTTCTCTGCACTTAGTTCTTTTAACTGATGTTTCACTAGCTACTTATTTTCAGCTTAGCAAATTACTTCTGAGGACTCAGCCGTGTTTACCTCATGTGCCTTAAATTAAGTCATTTCCTTTTCAAGTCAATGGGTGCAAAAGGGGTATAAGATTACCTTCTTCATCACCAGATTAGTTTTGATACTCAAGAATTCATCAGAATATACTCCAAGATATATATTAACAAAGAGAATTTACCAAAAGAATATTCAAAGAGTGGTAGATATAGTGTTCATAGGTTGTATTGCTTTCTCCTTCACAACCACAGAAGCCTGACTTGCATAAACCTTTGAAAAACTATTGGAAGAGGCATGATTTTTCATCATGCTCATTGACTGAGCGAAGTTAATGTTATGATGTTGTAAAAGACTAAACAGGACAACAGAAGTTGTTACAACACGTGTTGTTACATGCCAGTTTGTGGGTGAAATAGTGGAACAGCTGTTGCATGACTTGGGTCATAACTAATGGAAGGCATAATTAACGCCAGCTAACAGATTTTGAGAAAATGGATGTTGTTAAACTAGCCTTTTATCATTGAATTGGAGCTCTAGTTAGTAGAGGAAAAAGAATTGCTACAATGTGTTCAAGACAAACCCTGTCCTCCCAGTTCTTTTCATCCCTGCCAAAACCTAGCAATTTAAGTGTTTATATATTTATATATATACTATATATACATATACACTATACATATATATATAGTGTGTATATATACTATACTATACTACACTATACTATACTACACCGTACTATACTATACTATACATATATACTATACTATATATACATATATATACACACTATGTATATATATGTTTGTATCTATACTATGTATATCCTTTGGGATATACATAGTGTTAGTGCACAACAGCCTTAATTTCTACAACAAAATTGATTATACTACTGGTCGTTGATGCAGCCTCAAAGATACATGCATATGGATTGAACTCAAGTCCATGTATTTGCCCATAGTTTTCCCCTTAAACATCATTTAGTTTCCATTTTCATGGATAAAACATTTTAAAAATAGGATAATGTTTAAACATCTATGGACATGACTACATGAATGAATGGAAGAAGAGTTATTTGTATACTCTGCACTTTACTCCTATCAAAAAAAAAAAAGGTTATCAAAGGGCTTTCCTAATTCAGAAGTGCCCCCAGTGACTTCTCCATGTTTTGGATGTAGTTCTAACTGTGACTGCAAGTAAAACTTTTTTAGTTTCCTGCCATCTTATGTCAATATAAAGAATCACAAAGGTACAGAAGCTACTGTGAACCATGTCAGATTTCTGCCAATCATGAAGTCTACCACAGAGAAAGGGAAGGAAATTGAGACACCTCTATTATAGCTCATGTGAAATAATGCAGTGGCATTTCCCCAAATCACATGGCTTGAATTTTAGATATTTATTTATTTATTTTTCCAGTCATCGATCAAAATCAGAAAATGTCCTCCAAAATATCCATAAAACTACTTCAACCAGACTTTGTTGTAACTGTATCCCCTAATAACTATTATAAACTCTGTGTTTTACATTGGTTCAAGAAAACTATTAATACACCATCTCTAGACAATACATTTGTGTGTGCAGTGTCTTTAGTTACATAGAAACAATCTCAATAGTAAATAACTCCATTTTAGAAATTCTGGTTTTCCTACTGCAGATATTGATGGTTTGCAATCTTAGTGTAACTGCAGAAAGTTGTATGGTTTTGGTTTTTTGTTTATTTGTTTGTTTTCTTTTCTTTCTGCATAACAGTTTGTAGAAAAAAAGAAGAAAAATCACCTTGAGTAGAAATATGTCAACATTTATCAGTACATTTACCATCCAGTCCCACAAATATGCTTTGGTATGACAAAGGAAGGAGCGCAGCAGGGAATAGACAGGATACTACTCATGACCTGTATCTATGCTTTTGCTAAGAAAGAAAAGTATAATACTTTTTATCTTGGTGAATACCTCGAAATGAGGTTTTAGTTATTCTATAGCTGTTATTCTCTGTGACCTGCACATGTTGTCTTTAAAGGATGACTTATGACAATATTTTTACAAATACTGTTGCTGTCTCTACAACAGTTCAAATTTTTGCACCGTGCAATGACTCAGAAATATGCTTAGTGTTCTGACACAGATTGTCAAGCTGTGTCATGCCATCCACCTTGGCCAGCTGTAAAGTCAAATTCACAAATTGCACAGGAGGCAAAATAAAATTAAAAAAAACCCTGAGTATGCTTAATTAGCTGGTCAAAAGATCACTTCGTGCTGTCTATGAATGTCAAAGCACTCGTCTTTGTTTTCTAGGGCTCCAAACACATTCCTATCTCCAACATACTCATTTGTACATCATATATAGAGAGATGCATTTCTCTTATATTAAAAAACAACAACAAAAAAAACAACAAAAAAAAAAAACCAAAAAACTACTTATATTGTAAATGTGAAAAAGATTTCTGCTAAAATACATGTAGGTAGTTACTACAGCTAAGAACACACAGAAAAGCTCACTAACAGCTATTTACTTGTCTAGAACAGAAATTCTACCATGTTTGCAGCATAAATGCATGGAGCTGCTTGTAATTTGGTCTGAATCAATATCGCTCTGTTGAGGTTTCAATCTCCAGGACAAGGATCAAAGGCAGAACCATTTGTTATAGGAAGCCAGTCACCAAGAACAATGGGCAGTTCAAGTGAAAATTTTGCTAACTTCTTTCCCAAGTATTTCACACATGCACTAAACCACAATTTCCATAGAATAAACCAGAATCCATTTGTAACTGATCAGTGAGAAACAAAATAACAAAGTACAGTAACATTCTTCAAGTCATAAATGTACAAAAATCAGTCCAGTCATCTCTGGTTGTTACTGTCAAGCACTGTTGCACACTATGGTGTGTTGTATAGAGTTCAGACTACAGAGAAGGAGCAAGCTGAGCTGCAGCCCAGACTTTGGATCTACATCAAAGGCTGGCTTTCATCTCATCAAAACTCCAGTTGCATTTCCAGCAGAAAGATGATCTTTTTGACACAGTCTTTTACTTAGGCTTTAGCTGGGTAATGTGAATTTCACTCACTCACTAATAGACTCCTTATTATGCTCCTGTCTGTGATAACTTCAAACATGGAGTAGATAATAGGAGTAGCTAAAGGATGATATATATGTGTTAGAGAACATTATCTCACTGGGATGATTAAAAACCACCATATTTCTACTTTTTTGGTGGTGTTGTTCGTATCTCATGGGGTTTTTTTAATACAAAAAAAAAGTGTGGTTAACACCAAATACAGTGAATTCATACATTTTTAGAACTTTCCCTGTGTCTTTGATTTTCCCAGCAATTCAATGATAGTTCAATCTTAAATTCGTAGTCTTCGATGCGAATTCTACATCTTATCTCCTATATTGATTTATAATTTTGTGTTAAAAATATAATTTCACCATCCTTCTGAAACAGGGGTCAAATGAAGTTTTGTGCAGCTTTAAACATAATTCCAGCAACTGAACACATCATTCTCACTTGATTCTTGCTTGTTGTTTCGGTTTTGTTCTTGTCTTTTTTCCCCTTGGTAAATGTTCTGTACATAATATTGACATATTCATCCTGACTTATCTTTCTTATATTTCAGTAATTTAATGTCAAGAAATTTACACTTAAGGTGAATTCCAGGCATAATTTACTCAAGATGTAAAAGGTGGTCTGAACTCTGAGTGCACATCACCAACAGGAGAAAAGATTCTGGACATGGTGTTGACTGAATACAACTATAATTGAACTCACTTTTTCACAGCTGTCTTGACTCTACAATACTACCAAAAACTACTTGTTAGAAAAAAAATAAAATCCTTTCTATGTTATGCAGTAAAGAGAAAGCAGTAGGGCTTTTAAGTAGAGAGTAAGCATTTTTTAATAAAAAGTTATCTTGTTTCCATGGTCAGAAAATTGCAATATGACACAGATCTTCAAAAAAGTTTACAGTAAGTAATTCTTGCCTCACCTTCTGCATCAATATACTCTAGATGAATGGGCCAGACATCATTATTGAACTGAAGTTACACAGATGCTAAAGATGTCAGAAGGGCTTCCTACTTCCCGAGTCTGGCTGCTTTCTAGGCTATGACTTGAACTGATATAGATGTAAATATGTACACACAACATCCTTTTCGTGCTTTGCTCCTTTTCCCACTGAAGGACATACTCTGAAGCACAAAACAAGAGACAATTTATCTGCAGGATCAGACGACCAGAACACCAAGATGTGCTGCATGATGTATGAAAAGCTGTTAAAACAATTTGAAAAACTTCCATTCCTTATAATGAACTTCATATCCAACCCAAAATTTTCACTTCTCTGTGATGAAAGGTTAACATTGACCTTCTTTTTCACCCCAGTAGCTCTGGGGGAAAAAAAAAAAAAAGTCAAGGCCCTAAGAGAAGTCTACAAATATGGATAATCACAAGTACACACCAGTTCTCAAATACCTGTATCAATGATTCACATAAAACCCTTATGTGAGTTAGGATCAGATCTACGATTATGTAACATGTTGTTACATGTGTATCCATCTGATGGTTTCACACCATTACATGAAAACTGGAAGTTTTGGTGGTTCGGGTTGGAGTTTTTGTTCTGTTTTGTTTTTTCAGTTCTTGATATCAGTTTGTTGTTTTCTTCTCAGTTCAATCTTCTATTTCATATTGGCTAAAGAAAGATTTTTTTTTTTTGTCCTCAGCACTGGTCCTTAAAAGACAATAATTACAACTTTATGGAACTGAACATCCTGTATGACCGTCAAGTCAACGACAACACTTGGCTCTTTTTCTGCAGTATGCTACTCTATGCTCTACCCATGCTCATAGAAAAGGGCCCATCAGTGTGACAGCACCTCTGCTCAGAAGTTGTTTTAAGGTTATGATTAAAAAGCACAAGTAAGAGGAAAAGAGAAAGAAGGGGAAACACAAGTTAATACCTAATACTTGCAACAGTCAAGGCTGCCACTACATCTGATTAGATAGCTCAGAAAGCACTAATTTAGTGGCTTGCATCCAATGTGCTATGTTCCTTATGATCTGGGCAAATTTTTTCTCTGGTATACGCTGGAGTGTTTTCTCACCATGTGAAGAGAGAAATAAATTTTATAGGCATTATGTCCTTCCCATAAAATGTCTGAATCACTTCATTTTTATCTGAGCAATGATGCAAGACAGAAGGAGTCAGCTAGTTGCACAGCCTATGTGGTATCACTTCCGAGGAAATCTCTGTTTCAGGTACAATCATTATCCCTAAAAGTCTACATTTAAGAAGCACCCAGTATTCTGTGTAAATGTTGATGATGGGCTCATCTCTGGCAGTTATCATTATACTGAGACGAAACTGAAGTCTTAGGATGGTCCGAACAAATCTGATGGTCCAAATGAATCTGATGAATATTTAGTCTGGAAGATGAAGACTGAAGCTAAAAATAACAACATCCAAAGATCAGAAGGTCCAGTAAACGTAGAAGTATTGTTCAAATTCAAACTCAAACTCTGAACACAAAAAGTGTAGAAAAATATTTAAGAATCTACCAGGAAATATCTCTCATTTTTTACATTTTCAAATATAATAATCTCAATAATTGACTAGGATGCCATTGTAAGAGAAACATATAAACCTCATACAATCCCTTTTGCAAGGATCTTGCACTCAGACAAAAATGAAGAGATAATAATGTGATATTGGGAAATAAAAGACTACTTCTGACACTTCTTTGTCCTTAGCTCTCTCTGGACATCATGACAAGGCAAATTTTAATGATAGGATTGAAAAGAGAGAAATGAAGAAATGTGGAGAATGTTTTCAGGAAGTGCATCCCTATCTTGAAGACAGCTGGAAAAATCAAAAAAGCACTTGATTAAAAACCGGTTAAGAGACTGGTTTTGTGTACCAATTGGTAGCAGATGTCAACTGCCCTTTACTGAATGTAGAGATCATTTGTGAGGTGGGGATGGGTTGTGAAAGGGCTTTGAAGGTGAAGCCAAGCAGCTTGTGTTTGAAGTGGCAGAAAAGCCGTAGCTAGCGGAGGGAGGTATAGAGAGAGGTGAAATGGTCAAAATGACAGGCCAGGAAAATGATCCTCACAGCAGCTGAGAAAGATTGCGTTTGTCAAACTCAGAGAAAAAAGGGTGTTGCAGTAGCTGAGACATGAGATATTTCAGCTGTGCAGATAGATTGCAAAAGCCACCTCTTAGATACGGTCTGTAAAAAGAATCTGTGAAAACTAGACATTACCTGAAAGTGAGGATTTAGAAAGTGGCCTCAGCCAAAGGAGATAATGTGATATCGTGGTTACCTAAGGAAAAATACTTTCAAAACAAAAATGATCAACTTTTAGTAACTGATGACACTTCATCACTATAAAGTCCCATTGGTATAGACTGAGTTTTGCTGAGTTTTCCCTGTGTTTCTATTTCCTCTATCTCTAACTGTATTTCCTTCCTTTGACATAACTTTTGAAGAATAGTCAGATCCAAAGTAAAAATGATTTGCAGTGCTGATGCATGACAAAATGTGTTTTTACAACGAAAATCTTAAGCACTTTCTAGGAAACACAGAATTTAAGGCTGTAGCTTTGCAGCAAGGAGTTTGGGCACTGGAATCTCAGATCAGAACATCAGTCCTATATGCTTCCTGTGTGCAGTAATTTCTCATGATTAATACTTCAGGAGATGGTAAAACCTTTGACCACTGCATGCACTTAATTGATTGTTCAGTGGGGTACAAAAGGGGTAGGTAGAAAGACTTTTGAGCCCAGAGACACATGACCTGAAAACCATTGGGGAGTAGCACTCCTGCTTATACTGAGCAGGAAATTACTTCGATAATAGATCTACTAATTTCACTTAGGTCTTCAGAGGATCACAGTGCCAAAATCTATCAGCTGACAGGACAGTTACTGGTATATTGGGTAAAAGTTATTTGGGAATAAAAGAAAAAGTTAATCCAAATAATAACATGGATTTGCCATAGGGTCTAGAAGAGTTTCAGTGACAAGCCTGAGGTCTCCCTGATACTAGATTATATCTTTCTCTACCATGAGCTGTGATCCTATACCAGAACAGCACAGAAGACCGATTTAGACTGGATTTCTATCTACACTCATCTTATACTTTTTTTGTAGCAATATACTTTTGCAGCAATTTATAACTTTGTTCCTGAGGATTTAGAAATATTTGTGGGTTTAATTTTTGCATTTTTAAATGAAACCTATGATAATAAGTCTCTGTCTTCCTCTTCTTCCACAGTCCTTTCTGTACTGGATATTGAGAAAATGTGGTAGAGAAAGAAAAGAGAATATGAAGAAAAAGCCTTGAGAACTAGATTATTTTTCAACTGGCAGAAATTTCCAGGGAAATGTCATTTTACAAAGGGCCCATTTTTCATGAGAATTTCTAATAATTTTGTTGACCAGCTTTACTTAATATTTAATGTTAAGTTAGGTAGTTCATCAACAGCTGGCAAATTGAAATTTTTAGGTCAAACACTTTGGTGACTGCATACTATATAGAGAGATTTATGCATAGCCAGAGGTAACAGTCCTGTTTTATGAATTATTTCCTTCTGGAAAAAGCTCAGATTTTTCACATTGATTGAATGAATACTACTGAGGATATGAGATGCAAAGCTCAGTGCAGAACTCTGAATTTAGATATGCTTTTGGGCAGGGGCCTTGTTCCACTGTTACTATTTCTAGCTGGAAATTTTAAGTATTGCAGTACTTTACAGACCATCCTTGTACATTGTGAGATTAGATGACCAAAATGAATATCAACTCTTGGCTGTCTGGAATGAAGAAGACCTTTGGACTAAGCCAATAGTCTAAGCTTATATATTCAGTGGAAAAGTACCCTGGCAAAGTGTTTTATTCTATTCTGAAACGTGTATAAAATAGACGAGTTTCCTACAGAGAAGCCCATCTCTGCACTGATTAGATGACTGGCCTAAATCTCAAGCCTGAGTAAGAGCATTCCCACTTTCTTCAACTAAAATATGAAGTGTCTATCCAAATTTTTTATTTGGGTAAATTTCTGAGTTAACTATCTAAGTATTAGTGATAGCTAGAGGAATAAATAAAATCATGGCTTTATTTTCTGAAAAATGGACCTGTCTATATTAAGGGAATAACTGACCTGAAGATAATTTTTAATATGTAATGACAAGAAGGAGAGAATTTTGACTCTGCTTTTAGAAAGAGGCAGAAAAATTATTAGCTGCTTTTCTCCAGGTCAGATGATGATGAATTTGACCCAAATACTTTGAATTCTAATCCACTCTTTAGTCATTAACTATCTTCCTCATTAGAAGAGATCATGTCTGAACTTGTCTGAGGTACACTTGAGTTTCTCTGTTTCAGCATCACACAGAAAGTCTTACTTATTTCCTCATGTATTTTTATTTTCCTAGTGTGTACAAAAGCAACACTACTATAAGCTTTTGGTCAAGAACACAAGACTTTTCCACCTTCTCCCTCTCAAGTTACATTGTAGAAAATGCCCACAGTTCCAGGAGGATTGCAGAAAAGGTGGAAGCCAGTCATCCCAGCTCATGAAGTCCCATATAAAAAGAGTAGGTGTTCTCTCTGTTGCATGAGATAACAGTTGGGTAGAAAGAAGATCCTACGTGATATCACATAATTCAAGGGGCATGCCTCTAGAATTCTGCTTTTGGTTATTTTCTTATGTGGTTTGGGCAAAGGGAGGCAGATCGGTTTTGGTTTTGGTTGGTTTTTTTTTTTTCCTGGTTTTTAAAAGTCTTTCATGTCAGCACAATTAGTGCGTTTTTGAAAAGGACAGTGGAGCTAGGATCACAATTTATGTGAATTTCCTTTTTATATTCACAACTGCTTTGACTCTATTGAGTCCTTTATTGATCTTTTGATATGAATCTCTTCTGACTTGCTTGACATCTATCCTAAGCAGTGAAATGATTGATCACAAAGTTGGCCAAGGATAGACAGAAAAGGTAGCTTTGATTTTAAACATACTGTGTTTTGAGAATGTAATCCCTAATACAG
This sequence comes from Caloenas nicobarica, assembly GCF_036013445.1. Lineage (NCBI taxonomy): Eukaryota > Metazoa > Chordata > Aves > Columbiformes > Columbidae > Caloenas > Caloenas nicobarica. The sequence continues at coordinate 181,347,764 of NC_088245.1, forward strand.
TTTTAATACAACCAATACATACAAACAAGGTTTCATCTGACACTAATGTGTTTTTAAATCCTTGGACCTCATCAACATGATCGAGACTAAAACACTTCAAAAATGTATTTGGCACTCCCTTCTCGTGTAGCTGGCAGGATCGGGATGTACACAGACCCCTTGGCCTTCATTTTCCTCTGCTTATTTTTGCAATGAGTCAAACTTTGAGGCTATCTGAGAGTAGAGCTGGCAATTGCAGGGCCCAGATGCCACACTCAAGGTTCCAAGTCCTGAACAGTCGGATTTGTAGTTAGCTGCTGCCATGTGCTGCTTTAGATTCACTGTCCGTAACCCAGAGGGTTTATATATAATTTGCCTGCTGCTGCCTTGGTCATTGGTATCCATGAGATGTTCAGTGTTCCCTGGCTTAGACCGAGCCTGCAGTCCACAGCCTGTGCATGTCCAGCTCTCTGCTCTGCATTCGCCACTCCTGTCACAAAGAAAACATGTCTGCTGGCCAGAAGAGTAATTCTTATGCCAAACATGCATGCAAGCAGTGGACAGAAGGTTTCTGAGGAAGCATAGAATAAATTCTGTGAAGTCTTTCGATAAAGTCACATGTTTTAAATCTGTGAATGCATTTCTTCTTAAACAAATCTTTGTCCTGGTACAGTAATTCAGGTTGAGGATCTATAAATGTCTTTGAGATAAATATTTTTTAAAATAATATTGTTATTCAACTGTCTGAAGTACTACATTAAAAAAGAAAAAAAGCATGTACTTTATAATCAGGAAAGGTATTAATTTTGAAATAGGCAAGATGGAGGAATAGCCAAAGGTTTCTCTAATGCAACCCTACAAGCACTTCAAAATGCAGAACACCTCTTTGAGTTAAGTGGGTTTCTAATAAATTCTCCACATGTGGATCAGTTACTAGTAGCCATGGTCAATATAGAATTTAATGCAAAAATAAATCTTGCTTTTATAGAGATTATTTTGGGGCATTATCTAGGAGAGTGGGGACAAGGAGGTCACATGTTTTATCATTAGCAAATACTGATATCTGTTATGTTCAGTGCAGTCCTGTATACGGTGCAACAGAAATATTTTTTTTTCCATTCTCTTAATCAGCTTCTTTTATTGAAGCTGCTTGTGCAAATAATATTGCCAATTATGTCTGTGGTGAGAAGAACACACTTGAGTAAAAGACAAAGAAGCAGGCCCTAGATTTCTGAACTGGAATGCTCTATAGTGGAAAAAGATAACATGGAAAAAAAGGTGTTATCAAATGGAAATGTGGTAGAACTGAGTTAAAGGTTGAATAAAACCCTATGGGAAATAGCAGTGAAGGCTCATGATGTATAGAGACTGTGCCGAAATAAAGACGTACAGGAAGATATCCTATCTGAGGACTCCAGTAAAAATATTTTAAGTAACCCAGAGGCTGGCTTCATCAATTTGTTAGAATTTGGGGCATTTAGCGATCATGAGAATGAGGGAGAAAGAATCACTGAAAAAGGAGCAGAAAATTCTGAAGGTCTTTTAAAAACAATAAATAAATAGTCTGTGATGCGCGGAGAGTGACCTTACAACCTGTAAGATTGTAAAGCAGGTATGTTTATTTCAGCGCTGGATACAAGGGGAAATAATTTTCACCAAAGACGTGTGCAAATTTCCGGTAGCTGTGAGCTTAGTTAAATACTGTAAAGTGTTACATATTCATGAAAGTTCTAGGAACGCCTATACATATTCATAACCTGTCCCTGAGAAGGCGGTTCTTATTACAATAAGTTCCGGGAAATCATTTCCATAGTTTCCACCTTTGGCCCCTCCTGGTTGCACCTGCGCAGTGATCGTGAACTGGGGTCGTCTTCTCTGTACATGTTCACCTCTGGCCTGGTGTGCTGAGTTGGCTGGGACTCAGACTGCTGAGTTGATTAGAACTGGCGTATCTTCTGTCCTGTGCCCAAGTTTCGGTTATCTAATTCACCCAAGGATGCACCAAGGATGCACCCAAGATTTTGTCTCCCTGCAAGGCCTGTAAAGTCATCAATAAACTTTTGTTTCTCTTACACAAGGCTAAGCAAAGCTAGGCAATTGTAATGTGGGTTAAGGGTTCTAAGCATTGTGGGTTAAGGGTTTGCTGTCTAAGCGTTAGCTCCTTAAGTGTTAGTTCTCTAAGTAGTAATTAGTTAAGTGTTAATTAGTTAATTCCCTGTATCAGTCTATATACCACACAGAGTAACAAAATACGAAAAAAGTAGTTTGGAAGAGAAGATACAAAAGTACTGGAAAGAAATTAGAGTGAAGAAAATAAATATGCTTCTCACAGCTTAGACTTCTTCAGCTTTTACTTTTCTGAAGAGGTTTAAATGATTAGCTTGTCCTATTAACTAGCAACATCATGGCAGTACAGTTATACGTACAAGCATATGCATCTGGATGCAAATAATGTAAGTTATGCAGTAGTTAAAAATGTTCAGTCATTAAGTACGGGAAAGGAAACATCTCTCTTTCCTTGGCAGAAACTGCAAAATACTGAGATTTCTGGCTCCACACAGAAACAATTCAAAAGCTCGCGCTTTCTCTCATGTTCTTCGCATGATGTTGTGGTGGTATATTTTCCATAGTATGCTAGAGGCAACTAGACTGCTACTCAGTGATATAAACAACATAGTACCAAACTTTCTGCACTGAGACAAAATTGTCCATGCTGATCCCTACTCTTTTGAATAAAAATACATTCAAGAAAATGTTCATTATATATTTGACAAGAGATATAAAAATTTCGCAAGTTCAGATAATGAATACATATCTAACAAAAATATTGACCAAAGCAAATGACTTCCCTAAGAGGTAGTCCATGAGAAGGCACATTTCCATGTATTAGATTAGCTGTATATCTTCTTTCATTCAAACTGTCCTTGCTTTATATGATGATGTTAAAGAAATCATGTTCTTATATATCTATGTATATCTACAGGCTTCAAAAAAACCAATTTGATATTATATCACATCTTTTATTACCATAATCCTTAATTACAGATCAAGACCCTAAAAGTAGACAGGGTTCAAGCAAGGAACTGAATGATTGTCTGCATTTTATATGGCTTACAATCAGGTAATCTGTATCAAGTATACAGATAGACACGGAAGGAATCCAAGGGGTATGTTTGGCAGCATGGTAGATGGAATTTCAGTACTGCAGCTGGTACTTTGTAAGCATCACAGCAAAAAGGAGATTTAAAGGGGAAATTCAAGAATAGCAAAGAAACTGATCTGATTTATTTTTTGTTTTTCTTTCCTCTTTCACTTCGGCTTACATGAGGCACACAATAGCATTAAGATCTGTGAAAGGGAGTTTTCAGAACCATTACACATAATATATGCATATGGAAAAGCTGTCAAATGAATACTTGTGAACAACAACAAGACACAAGCTGTTAGTGTTTATCTTGTCTGTGCACATCCAACATCTGTACTGTAAAGCCACACTAATTCAGAAACATTCAATGTATCCTCAACTGCTGTAAGGAACACACATGTTCTGCATTCCTGTTAGTGATGCTGTTGAAGGCAATAGTGAGTGTTAATTATTGCTGTCTGATATATATCTGTTCAGAAATAACTTCACTATATAATGGGTAGAATGTAGAATAAGTTTCTTGTCAGATGAGTTGTTAAGTGAGTCAGTGTTCTCTGAGAAATACAAATGTTCTAACATAAACAAGTACAGGAGCATTTGCAAGTATTGCCCATATATTCTCATACACCCATTCTTAGGCATCTCTTTCTGTTATTTGGAAGCTTCAGGTTATTTTTAGTTCAGGTTTTTTGAGATATGTGTTCTTCCTGTAAGCTACAGAGAAAACACTGAAGAGTCCATTCTCTCTTGTTTCTTATGATTCATCATGATTACGGATAAGTATTAGAGAAATGCAATCCAAAATCATGGGTTTGGTTATTGCACAGCAAGAATGCTATGTTTTCAAAACGTACGAATTGCAAAATTTTGCAGAGCTATGCCAACCTCAGATATATGAAATTAAATATAATCAAAAGGGAACTTAGCTTCAACCTTTTTCATAATTACTTTGAATATCTGTAGTATTTGGGGTTTTTTGCTAGAATATGTAATATTATTCTGCATTACTCTGATAAGACACAAATCCACAGCTAAAAGCACAATTATGACAATTATTCATCTGTTTCTTTTAAGTTTAACTGTATATGTGGCCTGTGTATAGCTATATATATGCTAGTATAGCTACACATTTGTGCATGTCTGTGTGCATGCCTACCTACATACCTACATTTGTGTATATACAAACTTGCATACATATATATGTGTGTGTATATACATATATATATATTTCTTCGGGTTTACTCCTTTCATTTAAGAGGGGCTAGATGTTCCATGCTACCTTTGGCCTCCTTATTTTTGGTACGTAATATGCAGATTAGAAAATAAATGTTCCTCATTAAAAATAAAGAATACAAAACATCAAAAACCTGGTGGAGGCAACACAGCACCAGGCTTTTGTTGAAAATAGGACCAACTTCGAAGTTAGGTTAGGTTAAATCCATTTTCTTCAAGAACACTTCACATATAGGTGTACCAGCAGAGTTCCTAAGATTTTGTGAATATGAACCCAGAACTAAAACTGTCTCATGAGGAAGACTTGTGTTTTGGAAATTTTTAGCAGGGGCAGGCCCTTGCCGATCTGAGTTTTCCTCAATGACTAGCCTATGCTTTCATGAAGATGCTGTCCACATGTTCATTTCAAACGGAAGAGTATCGGGAAAGAATCTTGACTCTGACTAAATAAGGTGTGGGAGAAATGTGACAGTTTTTCTTATACACAAGAGTATAATTTGTTCTAAGATTTTAAGCAGCAATGATCCAATCTCTATTTAAATAAATAAATAAACCTGTTGGCTTTAAATAAGAACCATTGCTATGTAAAGAGGAAAAAAACTACAGTGATCAAACAATGTGCATATTACAGCAATAAAGTCACGCTGGAGAGGTCTATGTTAACAAAGGAGTTTAACAAAGAAGAAAAGATGTTAAAAAATGAAAACAAAATGAATAGTGATGTAGAACATTGCATGCTGTCATTCTTATTCCAATACAAAGGTGAACCACGGGATATTTCAGTTTTACTATAAGAAAATAATCTTTCAAAAGTTCTGAATAAAACCAACAAGAACAACAAGTAAAACAAACAACAACAACAACAACAAAGACAGACCCAGCTCTCAAACAAATTAGGGTTTTTCAAAAGAAATTTTCCAAACTTCAAAGGAAAAGGAAAGGAAATTCAGATGAGGATCAAACAAGGCAACAGATTAGATGTAATTGATGAAGGTGCTCTGTGGACATGAAATGGAGATAGGGACATACTGAAAGGCACCACCTGAGAATGCCAAAAGCCCCAAAATTGTGAGAATGAGAAGAGACAACAGGATAAAGCAGGGCAATACTGGAGCCCTTCCATAGCTGCTTTAATACACCCTTTGAGTGATTCTGTCACCTACCCCTCAGAGCTTGAGGAGAGACACATTTTTTGATACTAATGCATGAGAAACTGATGGAGACAAGCATAGTTCAGGTCTATTATGTTGTGCACTTAAAACATATCTAAGACTTCATTTGCCAGCTGATTCGTAACTGCCATCTGAATATTTGTCAAAGGACAAATAATTGTTTAATTTATAAGTCACCACTCCTATGCTGCTTGGAATTGCCTAAAGCTCCAGATCATACAACAAATGCAAGAAAAAGGAGTGAAAGAACCGCCAAATCATTGCTGATGATCCTGGGAAAAGAATCTTCCTCCACTTCTTATACTAAAGGGAGCAGAAACAACCAGAAGTCCATACTGATTATTTTGTATGGACTCTGACTGAGAGTATGATTGCTCAGTGAAAATAGGGGAATTATCAAGTGGATTTAATTTTGGAATATTAATATTTACAGTTCAATACAGCTAAATATTGCAGCCACCATTTCATATATCACCTGAGTTGGCTAAATCAAATTCTATGACGGAGACAATTTACTAATTAACTGTTTAAATCATAAAACTACTTCAGCAAAATGGTTGTAAACAAAATATTTTAATCCTGTGGAAAGAAAGAAGGTGTAATTTAAGTCTTTCTATAAGTAAAGGACATTTACAGCTGCTGTTTCTGATGTATAGTAATTGCATATTTCTCTTGAGAATTGAGTGTACAGGTAAATTAACACTGATCATAACAGATCTTACCATATTTTTGTAAAAACAACCAAAACCAGAACAAAAATAGAGACATTTATTAAATAAAATACTACAATTAATAAACACCTCAGGGAGGTGTTTATCATGGTGTATAATTCAGGTTTTACAAGAATCTTGTAACCAAACTGTAATCATTGTCTCCTCTTGGAGTTTTCTTTTAACAGGTAGTGTCACAGTCCATTCGGCGATGGACTCGTGATGGTTCATTTACCTTGGTCTCGAAGCGCAAAATTAAGGCAACCAAAATGCCCAGGGTTTATAATTCAATCAAGCAGTGTTGCTTTATTAATTTGCCCGTAAAGCGGCACGCGATAGAGAGAGTAGAGGAAAAAGGAAAGGTAAAAGGAAAAAGGGGGAAAGAGGGCTGGTTACCACCGAATGAGTCCCAAAGGCGTCCCTCTGGTCTCAGGTCCTGTGAGAAGAGTCCTGCCGGTCCTCTGTTGTGATCCGGGATCCTTCGGTGGGGAGATCTCCATGATGTCCTGTCAGGAATTGTCTTTTATGCTTCTTCACCCCACCTTCACTCCCACGGATCAAAGCCAATCTCCGCCTTTATTGCGCAATCCAGGCTTAACTGCGCAGGCCCAAAAAGTCCTTGCTTCGCTTGCCAGAACCCGTCTGCGCCTGCGTTGCCTCGGTTCAGGGGTCTCTTGCTGGTCCGTTGGGTGACCTCAAGACCCTTGGCAGGCCTCTGTGCATGCTCTTCTTCATTGGCCTTTGTTACAGGGAGGAGGTGGGGGGCATGTCTGGCTCAAGCAACAGGTGAAAATCCATCTTCTGGACAGCAGCTATTGTCCCCAGGTCAGAGAGGCCTTCGTAACACAATTCCTCTCAGGAGGTGGGGGCAAGTTTGGCTCAGGCAGCAGGTGGAGTCCATACAGCAGCCATTGTTGCCTGTATCCCCCAGGTCGGAGAGACCTGCTCAACACAATTCCTTGCTTCAGGCCTCTCTCCAAGTCATTGTCCAATTCTTTCTATCAGGCCACCTGTTCTCCTCTCTCCAAGTCATTGTCCAATTCTTTCTGTCAGGCCATCTGTTCTCCAAGTCCCTGACAACGATGTTCAGGCAGAAACTGTTCTTTGGACGAACTCTTGCAGGTAGTATCATTGAAATGAATAGAAATTGATGTCTGTCTCTAGAATAGTACTAAACAGACATAGCAGATGAATAAAAACTAGTTTATCTTTCCCAGATTCAGTGTAACTGCCATTAATAATCTCAGTATAGTTCTCATGGTATTTGATTGTTTTAATTTATCAAAGCTCCACCTCCGGGAGTCACATAAAAATCAGCTTTCAAATAATAAGAAAAGACATTTCTAATCCTTTTATTGGAGAAGAATATACTGAAAACTCAAAACAAAACAAAACAAAACAAACAAACAAACTCTGGAGAGGTCCTGGATGACTGGAAGCTTGCAAACATTGAGCCAATCTACAAGAAGGGCAACAGGGACAACCCTGACAACTACAGGCCTGTCAGCCTCACTTCTGTTCCTGGCAAAATCATGGACAAGATTGTCCTGGATGTTATTGAAAAACATCTGAATGGCAACGCAGCCATTGGTCCCAGCCAGCACAGGTTCATGAGGGGAAACTCTTGCTTCACCAAATTAATTTCGTTTTACAACAAGGTTACCCACTTAGCTGACCAAGGGAAGCCTGTCAATGTGATCTTTTTAGATTTCGGTAAAGCCTTTGATACTGTCTCTCACAGTATCCTCCTGGACAAGATGTCCAGCATACAGCAGTGGGTGAGCAGCTGGTTGATGGGCCAGGCTCAAAGGGTTCTAGTAAATGGGGTTATGTCAAGCTGGCAGACAGTCACTAGTGAGGTCCCACAGGGATTCCTCTTAGGGCCAGCACTCTTCAGTGTCTTTATAAATGACTTAGACTCAGGACTTGAGGGATTACTTATCAAGTTTGCCAATGACACGAAACTGAGAGGAACTGTTGACAATATTGAGGGCAGAGAGGCCTTGAAGAGGGATCTGGACAAATTGGAGAACTGGGCTATCACCAACCGCATGAAGTTCAACAAGGACAAGTGCTGGATTTTGCACCTGGGACATGTCAATCCTGTCTGTACGTACAGACTTGGGGACAAGATGCTGGAAAGCAGCTCTACGGATGGGGATCTGGGGGTTCTGGTCGACAGCAAGCTGAACATGAGCCAACAGTGCCCTGGCAGCCAAGAGGGCCAACTGTGTCCTGAGTGCATCAAGCACAACATTGCCAGTCAGTCAGGGAGATGATTGTCCTGCTCTGCTCTGCACTGGTGTGGCCTCACCTGGAGCACTGTGTGCAGTTCTGGGTGCCACATGATAAAAAAGATATAAAGCTACTGGAGAGCGTCCAGAAGAGGCTACGAAGTTGCTAAAGTGTTTGGAGAGGAAGCCATATGAGGAGCGGTTAAAGTCACCTGGTTTGTTCAACCTGGAGAAGAGGAGACTAAGAAGACACCTCACCATGGTCTACAGCTTCCTCACAAGGGGAGGAGGAGGGGTAAGAGTCGAACTCTTTGGTGACCAATGACAGAACCTGAGGCAATGGCAGGAAGATGCGCCATGGAAGGTTTAGGTTGGACATTAGGAAAAGGTTCTTCACCCAGAGGGTGGTGGAGCACTGGAACAGACTCCCCAGGGAGGTGTCATGGCTCCAAGCCTGACAGTGTTCAAGAAGAGACTGGACAACACCCTCAGACACATGGTGTGAACTGTGGAGTTGTCCTATGCAAGGACAGAAGTTGGACTCAACAATCCTTGTGGATCCCTTCCAACTCACGACATTCTATGATTCTACGATTCTATGAAACAAACAAACAAAAACTAAAGGTCTGCAAGACAATGTATTTCCAATATTATTATTTTAATACTTTGTGATGATAAACATATCATAAGATTTTTTGCATCTGATTCACGATTATTATTTCAATTATACATTACCAGCTGCTGATATTAGCAACTAGCAGGCTGAAAAACAGAATATCTATGTCTTTAAAAATTTCAGGGTTTCAGAAAGAGATGGATACTTCTGAGATTTTATATGAAAGTAAATATCTTCAAAAAGTTATTTTTGAAAAGTTTCAAGCAGCAGTTTGAAGCTTTTTTCAGAACAGAACAAAAGACACTTTGATCTCCAGATGATGCTTCTATCAGTAGTAGCTACAAAAAATGATTATACAAATAGCACATTTCATTATTGTGACATAGCAGTAGCAGAAGTATTTTAGATGTCTGTTATAACTAAAGACAAATTGTAGAATGAGAATGTAAAATGTAATTTTGAAACTTTCAGGAGAATTTTTATGGAATTTTAGAACAGTTACTTATTTTCAGGAAGAATTTTCTCCACTGTTTTCACAGAATTTCTCCTCTGTGAAAGCAGCTTTTTCTTCCACTCCAAAACTATCTTGTGGAAAAGGTCTTGACTATTTCATCCCACAACCAATTTACAAGCTGTAGGAGACTACAATAGATAATACTTAAGGCCAGCTGAGAGTCACTTTCAAGATCAATACAGAAGAGCCAAGACAGACTTAAGCTCAATATTAACTCTTTTTATAGGGAGAAAAAGAGGAAAAAATCCAACCTAAATTGTTCTCGTACTGCCTCAAGAACTAAATGCAGTTCTTCTATCAGTAACAAGATTTGGGGATGTAACTCTGCATGCTGAGATGAAGATTTGCTGCTAATGTCTAATTTGATTTCTTTATCTGAAAATTAGTCTATTATTAAAATTTACTGCAGAGTCAATCTGTTGTTGTTTCATGTAATTAAATTACTTACTTTCTAAGTTAGGGTGCTTGGTAATTGCGAAAGTCTGAAGGCCAAATTCCATCTTCCCCTTTGTATGCAACTTTACAGCAGGGAGTTGTCCCACAGACTTCAGCAGAAATACTCAAATAACATTCCTTATGAGCATCGGTGTCTGTGCAATAAAAGAAGCACACTAGAATGATTCTAGGAACACCTTAATTTCCATAAAGGCACTAAATGAAGTGTGTGAATGTAAAGGAGGAAGATGTTTTCTTTCCTCCAAGTAGATTTAAATTAATATTTAATGGTATGCAATAATGTCAGTTTGTAATATTAAATTCTAGCTACTGTTCATGGTGCTTAATGTGAAAGTTAATACTAAATTCTTGGCCAGAAATTAGACTTTCACAAGGGTAAATGAATAAAGGTATGATAGAGAAATGTCACAAAAAGTGAATCATGCAGACTTTAATACAAGTAATTTAAGACATACAGAACTAATGGAGAAATACTTTTTTATTTTGAGACCTCTGTAACTTCTGTTTAATCTTGAAATACTATTTTTGCTCAGACTCATGTCAATTGAAACTAAAATGGAAACTTCCTTAAAGTGCGACAAAATCTGAAGTGATCAAAATCCTCATTGTCTTGGGATTTTCCAGAGCATATAACACCAGTTCCAGTAAATGCTTTTTGCTTTAAGTTCCAGTATTTTCAGTGGAAGCAAAGTAAGGTAAACACTAAACACTTTAGAAAACCACCACCCAGAACTGCTATGTCAGTTCTTTGCTGGTGGTTCTCACCTGCTAAAGAAGAACAAAAAATTCTAAAGTAAAGAAGTTGTGAGCATGCTAAGAAAAAAAAAAAAAAAGTACAAAAAAGCATGTAAAGTCTTCATGTGGTGAAGACTTCTGAAGTATTTTTTGACTGAATACAGACTTTTGCAAACCTTGCTGTTCAGTCCCTAACTAATATAGGTGGTTCACTGATCACAAGATGTACTATAAATACTCATTTGAATGTGGCAGTGAATTAAGAATAAGCATATTTCTTTGCCTTTTGTGCTACTTGCAAATGAAATACTCAAGGAAATAATTTTTCCTGGAAAAAGCCTATTTCAAGATGCAGATATTCAGGAAACAGTGCTAAGTTTCTGCAATGAAATCTATAATGCATGATATACTAGATCCTTCATTATGTATTTCACACTTCAAACAGACATGAGAACGCCATCAGGAAAAACAGCACTTGAAAAGATAAACACCATTTGACTATTTGAACTAGTCATAGATATTACTGAAACAAAGTAAGAAACTGATTTTTCATTCCAAGTTACTTTCTAAATATCATCTTAAATATTACTTGTAAAGTTAGTTTCATCCTTCCTGTTGATTACATGTTTTCTGTAGGATGTTATTAAATTCATGTCTTACCATGACTCGCCCTTATGCTGTACCTTCTGCTAGTTCTTTAATTATGTTCTTTATTTTGAACTTAAAAGGCCAAGGTGACTCTGTTGAAAAATCAGGCAAATTCTGTTTATCTAAAAAGTGCGGAGGGGAAAAGAGTCAAACTGCACTATAAATTCAGGAGGTGGTGAGCAATAATAACAAAAACAGTATAGCTGTTCAGGTCTTCCTTTCAAAGATGTCATTATTTCACTCTTTTTGAGTTCCAGTCATTAAGACCTACTAGATGAGATAAGGAAAGAAGGAATTTTTGATGAAAAGTCAGGGGCATCTCTTAAAGATATCCTTAGATGACTGCTCATTTGAACTGGCAAAGAGTAAATGATTGACAGTCTACATAAATACTTTGAAACCCAAGACTTTGACCTGTCATTTGTTAGAAATGCTATTATAATAAGTGACATCCTCAGCTAGCTTGTACACCATTCAGACAGGCCAATTTTTTTTACCCTACAAATTCCAACTGTGATGAATTTTAATATGCAGTATCTGACAAAAGAATCAGAAAATCATAAGAAACTGGTAATTCCTACTGTTGTTGCTGACCAGGATGGGACTATGAGTATTTTATTCAAAAACATAAAAACAACAAAATTGTCAGCAATTGTAAGCAAAAGTATATCCATATTTAAAGAGACACATGAAAATAGGCTAAGAAAACTTGAACAGTACAAAACAATGAAAATCATGAATGTTAACCTTTCCTTTATGAATATTAACAGCCGACACATAAGCATACATCAAAACTGATATCTGGCTTTGAAATTAGGATTTTATTTCGTTAATTTTTTTCTCAATGATTTAGACACTCTTCCAAAGGATACTGCTCAAGAATACATGTATTAACAGGTAAATTATGTTCCTTATCCAGAAAAACACTATGTGGTTTGTAGCTAGTTATGCTACGACCCTTGCAATGAATGAATACAGGGCACATTCTCATTTAGTACATCTGAGGATGACTTATTTAAAAGCAAAAGCAAAGAACTATCCTTATTTATTTATCTGATAGAACTTATAACTATTTAGTTGAACACTGTCAGTGACAGAATGATGCACCTATTGATGTATTTGTATTGTTATTTGTTTGCATAAGTGTTTTCCTAGATAGTCCAGAAGGAATATTTGTTGTCACAAGAAATTTGTGGCCAAAGACCAAACAGCTATGCAAGAAGTTAACAAGAAAGTCACTTTCTACATGTCAGTTCACTTCACTGTGAGCAGTACAGCTGAGAACATAATGTTCTCAGGTCTAAATTCCTTCTAGACAAGTATCCTGCCTTCAGTAATGGACAATCTTGAAAGCTTAGGTAAAAGCATAAAACAGGGCAAGCAACAAGTGTCTCTCAGTGATCTATAGTCTCAGTAATGCTGTGAGACAGAAATACCATCATGCTCAGTTAGCATTGCAATTATCATCTGATGCATGAGGCACAAGAGAGACAATAGTGCGAGTCTTCAATTTGGCTTAGCACCCAGTACTTTTTGGCTTAAGACTTTTGAAAATGCCTTCTGATTTTAAACGTTCACTTCAAAGGCTGCCAAGAATAGACATGCTACACATTAGCCAACATTTAAAAAATGACGCCTACCTCACAGTTTTTCTCTCTGAAGAAAGGTGGAAAAGTCTTAAATTCAGTGGGTTTTTGTGGAAAATAGGAAGACATAATTAAACTTTGTGAAAATATTACATTTTCAATACAGCTAAAGAGCTACAAATATAGTAAAATGGTCATAGTTCATTACAGTCTGAGTTAATTTAGTTAATTGAAACGTAGCCTGTTCTGATAAGAAATACTTGAATGTGAAACTTTAGGGAACTCTGTGTAGTTACTTAAAACAATCATTACAGCTATGACCTAGACCCTATCAAGGCAGTGGATACCTGCAATAACCTAAATATGTTTAGGGTCAGGCCCTGCTTGGATGCCCATGAAGTGTATTGTAGCTTCTGTAGCATATGAAGGGAGTTTTTCTGCACTCACCTGTTTATAACGGGCCTCTACAGTATGATCACCAACATACAGACTTCTGGTAAAATTTGAACACTAGATGTATGTTAAACTAGTGTTCCAGTATTTCTTTTGACTACCTATATGGAAGGATTTAAAATATATAAAATGTTTAGACTTAAAATGCTCTTCACATTGGAATAACATTCACAGGAACTCTCTAATCTTAAAAGTTCAGTATGTCTTCTATGTGTCTTCAAGTTAGCCATCAGATGGTAATTAGTGGATTACTCTATTGTGTCCATAGTTGATGTTAATTTATGCTGCTTTAGAGGCCATAAAAATGTGTCACTAATGTTTAATTGGAAGGGCAGGGTAGATAGATGGAGATACTAAAGAATTAGAGTGCCATTAACCAAACAGACCTTTAGGAGTAATAAAGACCATCTGCCACGTCAGCAAGCACACTCCCGAGGCAACATTTCACTGTACCGTAAGAATCAATAACAAATAAAGCCTGCTATATTTTTGATGGATGTAAGGTGGATAACTTTTGCACTTTCCTGCTATTATAATAACATCAGAAGATCAGGCATGCAAGTCTTCAGCAGATAGTATGGTTCAGATGCTGACTAGTCTTTTCAAAATAATTTCCTAGTAGCAAAATATTTTTACAGAACAGTGGTATCATCCTATTATCCAGTTCAGTCTCAGGTATATATTTTTTTATAGGTTGTTAATGAAACAGTTCAGAAATCTTTTCTTAAAAAGTATATCAAAGGAATTTCCCTTTTGTATGAATGTCCCAGATTTGCTGTGTTCCTAGGCTTAAACAAAAACTCCAGGTCTCTTGATTTCTGCAAGTTGCAGTAATGCTATTTCTAATCTTATATATTTGCAGCTGAAGCTCTTCTTTTACAGGAGCATCAATTCCTCATACAGCAACTCCAAATAACTAACTGGATTTGCAAGCTAACCAATGTATTTATAAAAATGGAGAGAGCCAACTGTCTGTAGTCTGACAAATCATAAAGGGAACTGTGGCATGGTCCTATATTATAATAAAAAAGTTATCTATCAAATAGTAAATTGTAATGGTTGCTGACATTTCCAGCGTAAAAGAAACAGTAGCATACTGCCTTGATCTCACCAACAATTTGCTCTCCATACCTACAAAGTGAAATTATATACCAATCTAAGAAGTTCAGAACAGTTTGTATATCAAAATACTGTAATCAAGTCTGCTATGCATACATACCATCTTTTAGAAAATAACCTTTTGGAAATTGCTTATTTTTAACGGAAGAGAGATATAATCTAAGGAAAAGGAATTTTTTTTACCAGCTGAAAGAAATCTTCCAGCAAATATAAGTGGCAAAAATCCCATTCAAATGAGGAGAGGAGAGGAGAGGAGAGGAGAGGAGAGGAGAGGAGAGGAGAGGAGAGGAGAGGAGAGGAGAGGAGAGGAGAGGAGAGGAGAGGAGAGGGGAGGGGAGGGGAGGGGAGGGGAGGGGAGGGGAGGGGAGGGGAGGGGAGGGGAGGGGAGGGGAGGGGAGGGGAGGGGAGGGGAGGGGAGGGGAGGGGAGGGGAGGGGAGGGGAGGGGAGAAAGAAGGAAGTCATGCACAGGCTCTCATCCTCCTGTTTTGTGAGGACAAACATCCATTTGAGATGTTTAAGCTCTAGCTTTCATTCATTTCCTGTTTTGTTTGAAGGCAACTTTTTTTTTCTTTTTTTTTTTTTGGGGGGGGGGAACTTTTTAATATGCAAACCCAACAGTTTTTATTTTATGTTAAAGCAACCGAGGTATATCAATCTCCCCCTTTATTTGATAAACAATAAAAATGGATATACAATTTTGTTTTCAGAAGTCAGCCTAAATTCCAAGGTATTTCTGTTCAGATAAGGTTTTTGGTTTTTTTCATTTAGCTCAATTGCAATGCTTTTAAATCTCTATGTAGTTAAAATATTTTGAACTGAAATCGTGCATTTGGGTATGTGTTGGAAAAAATCATTCTTTTCACAACAGATCTTATTAAAGAACAAAATAAGATTTTTTTTCCATGTAGAAAGCATCAAAATATTTGTGCACTTTAAGCAATGTCTTTTTTTGGTAAAAAATTGAATTGTTCAGTGAAAATATATTAATCCTCCCCATCATCTTTTTTCACTTATGCTTATATATTAATTTCTGTGTAAAGGGTCAGTATTTAAACACAAAACTTACTCATGCTATCAAAAAAAAATCCGAAGAAGTCATTTGAGTTGAATTATATTTTTATAATTTAAGCAATTTGTTTGCATTTTTGTATTTAACCCTGAACACTGAAACCATGTTCTATTACTTTCCTCTTTTCAGATCTCACACTCTCGCAGCTTTACAAAGGCAAGCTTGAGGTTTCCGTCAAACTAAGGTAAAGTATACACAACTGTATTCCTTATTGGAGATAGCCCTAAATTTTACAGAAAACCTGTCAATGCTTTTTATTCTGTAACTGAAGGATTGCTGAGGACTGGTAAAATTACAGATGTCTCACCTCTGTGTTTTTCACTCTGAGGGTGTTTTTCCTAGAATGACTGCACAGACCAATGGAACATCACATACACAGTAAGACTAATGTCTTAGCCCTGTTGGATGTGCACATTAGGTCTGATCCATAATGCCATACATATACCATTTTTGAATTTGCCATAGTTTCTATGTTTTTCTCTGAGACAATGAGGAACAGAGGAGCTTAATTTGCCCGTGTAGAATAAAGTACTCTGAGGCAACTCAACTGTCTTAAAAGAACTGCTATGGTTAGAGAATTGATTAACTTTTATCAGCTGCATAGCATGATCATTGCATGGAGGTGATTTAAATGATAATCTGGGATTAGATATGGCATACCTACGATAGGACAGAGGGTAATCATTTTAAACTAAAGGAGGAGAGATTCAGGCTAGACATGAGAAAGACTTTTTTTTTTCAATGAGGTTGTTAAAATACTGGCATAGGTTGCCCAGAAAGGTGGTAGATGCTCCCTTCCTGGAAACATTCAAGGCCAGGCTGGACAGGGATCTGAGCAACCTGATTTAGTTGAAGATGTCTCTGCTCATTACAGGGACCCAAGGGGCTAGATGACCTTTGAAGGTCCCTTCCAACCCAAACTATTCCATGATTCCACCTGGAGTTGGCTTCAACTTGAAATAATGAATAACAGTAAGATTCATCTCATCTAAATTTGACTGTCTAGATGTTGGACATCAAGCCCAAGTCAATTTTCAAGGTTTATTCTAATGTTATAGAAGAGACAGGTGCCTCCATGTGACAATTAGTCATGCTATCATTTAGATTGGGTATGCAACACTCCTGGAAATGGTGATCTTTGTCCATAACCTATGGAATTATTTGGGACAGCTAGCTCAGCAGTGGCTGCCTAACTTAACATAAGCAGGGAATTGTTCTTTCTTTTTAAAACACACGATACATATCTAATAAGGGGATGTATTTTCTCTACCTTGTTTCCAGGCAGAAAGTGTTAAAATGTTCAGATGCCCTAGGGGAATTTTTTGCGGTTTACTTTTAGTTTTTGATCTTGGTTTAAAATCAGCAGTAAAATACACCTAAATCCTACATCTATGGGTATACGTGTGAGGTTTACATGTGAGTGACTGCTTTGTTCTAATACTTCTGAAGCCATCTGAAGGACAAAGCAAACACTGACAAATTAAAGAAACATGAGGCTAGATGTTGGGGTGTATCAGGGCTGAGCTGACACCAAAACACTCTAATAACTAGTTCACACCAAACACTGACGCAGTGCCTTCGTACAGGAAGAATATCAGGACATACATAGCTGTCATGAAGTCTCTTTCATCATCTCCAGTCTCTACAAAACAGAAACAAAGAAGATCTGAAACTGTCCATAAGCACAGCATTTACAATCACTGCAACTGTCCACCGAAGCCATGTGTAGCCAAATTCTGTTCTTAGTTGCCGTGTATATGCAGAGAGCCTGAATTCTGCAGTTGGTTAAATCTGAAAGAAAGCAACTATAGTATAAAATCCTAAATTTTAAATGAGCATTTTATCTACTTTTGCAAAATAAATTTGATTTTCATTCAATTAATGACACAAGCGTACTTAACTGAAAAGTACCCTAATCCAGTAAGTGCCATACTATCTTCCATAAAAGTAAAATGAGTGCTTTTTCTTTGAGATGCTGAAGTAATAAAAAAGCAGCACATTTTCCAGTCAAGAAAGAACAGAGGGAAAAAATAACACAGAGGAAAGGAAGAACAGAGGGAAAAAATAACACAGAGGAAAGGAAGAAAAGAATCATTGCTTACCAGCTTAGCAATTATAAAGCAAAGGAAGAAAAAAAGAAAGTATCAGATACATTTTCTTATTGCTATCAGTTGCAGAAGTCCCTGGGGAAAGGATTTTAATGCCATCCCTCCGAGAGGAAAAGAGCCTGAGCCAGCATGTTAGTATTACAATTATTTTTAAGATTTCCCTGGGAATGCTAAAGAAGAAAAAATGGATATAAACGTGGTGGTTGTGAGGAATTCCTAGACTTCAATCCAATGCAAATTCCAGGCCAAGTTAAGTTGTTAAACCCCCTTGGGTACTTTCAGCCTGGAAACTTCCTGAATCTGGATGTGCAAGATTAAAATGTAAAACAATACATGACACAGACAAATGTTGCATCATCAGGAGCTTTAGGAAGCCCCTGTGTTTCCAGAAGCTGAGCCTCTCCTCTGACTCCAGATGTTAAAGAAGAAAGGAAACTGTATGAGCTATTTTTTAGGAGAGTGCAACATGCTTTCTGGTAAGTGCTGACCAGCACTGTGAAAAAATTTATGCAACTTTTAGGGCCAAAGGAGAGGTGTCTGTATGCAAACTGCACCTTAATACATGGTACATGCATTATGAAAAAATCGAGGAACAATTCTGCTACGTATTTTTCTCTTGTGTAAGGAAAAATGTTAAGATTACTGCCAGAGAGACTTTTATGGTAGACAAAAAATAACATTATTTCATGGCAGAAGATCAAATTACTTAATCCTCAAAGACCGTGTCTCTTCCTTGGTTATAAAAAAGCCACTTTATTAAAGCAACATATTCTGGTTCATAATTATTGAAGTGCAACATTTTTCTAATGTGGAGATCAGAGGTTAGACATGTCTGGGAATTTGACTCCTCGAGTTTAAATATTCAGCACCCCGGATGTCAAGAACAACAATAATCCAACAGTAGAGACATTAACAATTAGAATTTTACAGCTCTGGAGTACAGAGAGACTAAATCAAAAGATAGCTTCTCAAATATATGGCATGAGAAAAGGAAACAGCAGTCTGCAAGGAAGGAAGTAAACCTGCAAAGTTCAGCTATCCAGTTGAATTTTAGAGATGTAGAAAGAAATAAATAAACTGAAAGGCTTTATGGGATCTTAGAGGATTATTTAGGTGCTTTCTGCCTGATGATAACATTGGTTATGACACTGAATCATTATAGATATATTGATGCAATAATATCACAAGATTGCTTGATAAACACTGCAGAAATACTGTTTATGCTGTTGGATGCTGTGCAAGCAGCTTTTTGGTTAGCTGGAATTTAAAGCAAGCCCCACAGAATACAGGATCTTGGGAAATTCAGACAGAGATAAGCAATGTTAAGATAAACAAAATGGAAGAACCTGATTAAAGTTCAATGAAAAAACAAGCACATCCATACGTAAACACAAGTAGGCATGCAGTCACGCTCGAGAGACTTAATGGAAGAAAGGTGGAGGAGAGAAAATAGGAGGCCACAGTTCAATGAAGATCCTTAATTGATTAGAATGCCCACAGCAGTAAGAGACAACTGGAGGAATCAATTAAATATTACAGATGAGTTATGGCAAGCATAAAACTCTTAAATAATAAAATGAAGGGGGAAAAAAAAGTAAAAAATAACCAAGAAAATGAGACATGCTAAATGTCTCCTTTTTTTGTGCCTTGCACATTCAAATATTTTCTTTTTCCACACAGTGCACTTCTTGGATTGCATATTTCACTTCTTTGTGGAAATTAAAAATGCACACTGAAATAACTGAACGTTCAATATGATCATCACGTTCAAGTGTGTCAGGAAGGGGCGTACTACTTTCCCTAGCTCAGTCTGCTGGTCATGGGAGGAGGAAAAACTTTCAAGTGAAATATGGTTTAACAAATTTACATAATAAGATTCTATATCACCCCCTCACACAGAAGCCATAAATTGCTTCAAGCTTGCTATAAGTTATCCTAACATAGTTATATACTAACCACTGACATTTTCGCTAGAAGTAACTCCCAGCAAGCTTTAATAAACTCTCATGAATCTCAAAAGGGACTGGCAGGCATTTCTAACTGAGGTAGCGACTCAGTGGAGGTAGTAAGCAAGCTGTTTAGAAACACTATACACACAAGGTAATTTCATCATGTTGCAAAAGTCTTCTTACAACTTCTGAAAACCTATTTTAAAGCATATTGGTTTATATAAATTGATATAGGTAGCTTTGGGGTTCATAGAATCATAGAATGGTTTGGGTTGGGAGGGGCTTCTGAAGTAAAACACAACAAACACAGGGACATATATATATTTATACTGCCTTTATTATAATAAGATAGTCAAACAGTTTAACCTGAAAAAATACATCTGCAATACACGCAGCAAGTCGATCAACTTAGTTTCATGGCATGCTTCTCACAAAGCATTTCAAACGCCAAAGTGAAATTACAAGACACTTCCTCTATCATGTTACAATAACTTACATTCTTATAAGTGTATATTTTTTACCCTAGGGGATTGAAGAGCTCCCTAGAAGCCGCCTTCAACTTTCAGTGGGTATTTACTTGCCTGAAGAGAATATTTGAAAATGCTTTTAATATAATCACATAGCTGTTTAATCGTTAGCTGCAGTCGGTCTGCCTGTGCCAGCTATTTAAAATGAACGTAGAGACATAAGAGAATACAACATGAACACTCACAATGATCTCAATTTGTGTGAAGTTGCACCTCATTTCCACTAATTCTAAATTATCTCAAATTCAGGAGGAAATAGCTCTCTGGTGACCAGTGATGTGATCAGACAGAATGACAGGAAGATGTACCAGGGGAAGTTTAGGCTGGACATTAGGAAAGGGTTCTTCACCCAGAGGGTGTTGGAGCACTGGAACAGGCTCCCCAGGAAGGTAGTCATGGCCCCAAGCCTGACATTTTGATCATTTGAAACTCAGCTAGCAGGGATAAGTGGGAAAAAACTGTCACTGTAAGGATGATCAGATACTGGAACTACCTGAAGAGGCTGGTTATAGGAGCTCTTTCTTCAGATGCAGACAAAACTTGACCAGAAAAAGCCACCATCAACCAAGCCTAGTGGAACCTGCTTTGAATCAGGGGTGGTTCTAGAAAACTTCTAGAGGTCCTTTCCAACCTAAATTATTCTGTAATTTTATGATTCTGTAAATCACAAATCCTACTTAGTCACCCAACCTTTTCTATATAGGAAAAAAATCCTATTTCAAAAATTCATTCTTCTGAAATCCTGCCAAAAAAAGATTTAGCCCAAGGAAAAGGCAGATTTCCAGCTGATCTTTCAGGTGTCACTCCTCAAGTGTGACTACCTCCAAGTCCTGAAATAATACTACATGGAAAAGTTGTGACCCTTTTATGAGTGACAGCCATGCATTTGATATTTATACTGCCCTAAGCAAGGTCTTGTGAACACCTTCCTACTAATAAGAGACTCTGCAGTTGTCAATACGTGACAGAAGTCTTTTTTTTTTTTTTTTTTTTTTTTTTTTTAAACAGGAATAAGGATCTTTTGTAACCTGTCATTGGAATTATTTATGTGTCTCTATATAACCAGTTGCTTTCAATTTCATGACCCTGATGACTTTCTCCCTTGTATAAGACTCAGTAAAAACCTCAGAAAATAGCTAAAACCTGTATTTTCCTTAATTCTCCACTCACAGAAACACTATTCACAACAAAACATAGGAAAGGATGACAGTACTTTCATGGACTTACCTTGCCATCTCACTGTAAATACTATTTCTTGATAATCAATAGTAGGCTTTCCTGACTACCGAAGTAACTGTTAATTCAACAGTTTTGTAAGGTTTTGTGGGAGGTCTCAGATATTAAGGAGAAGAGGAATCCATAAAGGAAGCAGATGTTAGAACTACTGAAGGATAAAGAACAGGTTATCGTGTCCTGGGTCACATTTGGTATCCTGGGCTGCATTAGGCAAATTGCTGCCAGTAGCTGGAGGGAGATTATCCTTCACCTCTACTGAGCACTGGTGAGGCCACACCTGGAGTGCTGTGTCCAGTTCTAGGCTACTCAGTACAAAGTAGACATCGACATGTTGGAGACAGTTCAATGCAAACGGCCATGAAGATGGTGAGGGGACTGGAGCATTTGTCCTGTGAGAAAAGGCTGAGAGAGCTAGGACCGTTTAGCCTGGAGAAGTAGAGGTTTGAAGGGGTCTTATCAACGTACATACATACCTGAAGGGATGAAAAAAGATGGAACCAGGATCTTTTCAGTGGTGCCCAGTGACAGGACCAGAGTCAATGAGCACAAACTGATATACAGGAGACTCTCTCTGAACATCAGAAAACATTTTTTCCTGCGGGGGTGGCTGAGAAGTAGCTCAGAGGTGTTGTAGGGTCTTACTTCTTGGAGATTCAAAAACTGTTTGGACCTGGTCCTGGGCACCCCACTCTCAGTGACCCAGCTAGAGCAAGGGGGTTGGACAAGATGACCTCCACAGACCTCTTCCAACCTCAGTCATTCTGTGATTCTGTGAAAGACTGTGAGACAGAGTGACCTGTGCACTTTGGATTGTATTATCTATAGCTGCATGGGGTACGCTACTGCTGAATCCTCAGTTTGATAGTGTGTTTTTTGGTTTTGGTTTGGTGTTTTGGTTTTTTTTGTTTGGTTGGTTTGGTTTTTTTGTGTGTTTTGTTTGTCTGTTTGTTTTGTGTGGGGTTGTTTTGGTTTGGTTTGGTTTGGTTGGTTGGTTGGTTTTTTTGCACAGATAACTTGCAGATTTTATATTATTAAAAATATGGTAGTTGTAATTTTTCTTTCCTGGAAGTCTACATCTACAAGATGATGCATGACATCAAGACAGCATGGTTTTGCAGGATAAATGAACAAAGAAGTGTGAGAAGGTTAATAAAAGCCCCTCAACAAATGTGTTGAAGCAACTTCTTGATAAAGAAATGTAAAATAAGTGTTTTGGCTGTTGGTTTGGGGAGATGCCAAGACTTTAGGCCCTGAATGACAAAAAGCTTTAAACAAATTTTTACCAAATACAAGGTCACATACTTCAGTACTAACAGCATGAGTATCTGTTCTTGGCTCAGTGCTCTTAAACAAGAAGCAGGTGAGAAGAAACACTAGAGCTTCCATCCCAGCCTCAAGAAGAATGGCAATGGCAAGGCTGAACTTAACAATGGGCAAGTGTGAAGAAATTGCCACTGACTAAATATGCTTCTGGTGGCAAAACTGTACTTGCATCTTCAAAGTAATTTTTGCTTCGTGGTCAAAACTTTTGCATTTCTGCTATGGGGAGGGAAGAAACAAAGAACACGACTGAATTACTACAAGGCTCTGAAGGACAAATGTTACAAAGTACTGAAGAAGTCAAATAGGACACGTGGTTTCTACCAGAAACTAATACTCATTGATCTAATCAATCCTATTATGTAGCTATTAGCACCATTGAACACCTAAAACGTGCACGTACATGCACGTGCACACATTTAACTCAAGGGAATGGCAGGAAGACGTGCCAGGGGAGGTTTAGGTTGGACATTAGGAAAAGGTTCTTCACCCAGAGGGTTATGTAGCACTGGAACAGACTCCCCAAATTACTTCCCAGAATGCAAGCACGCATATGTAATTAATAGGAATATATACATACGCACATGCTTAGAGAAATATGATTTGCCTTCTTGATAAGCCAGGAATGAATTGAGGTGTCTCCACTAGAGTAGCCTGAACAGCAGCAGGTGCTTGCAAATTGGATATACCAATAAACTATGAAAGGCTAATCCACTGGACTCTTATTGTAAACCCCCTAGTTTTAGACGGTCTGCAAGGGAATCCTCTCACTTAACTAAGTGCATTGAAATAGAATGGCTCTCCTGTAAAGACCTATTATTTCAGTCTGTCACCGTAGCTTTAACTTTGGTTAATTTTGGTCTGATTGTAGACACACAAAAGCATAAAGTGTGTTTCAAAGATAATGCAGCTATTGCCACAGACCACATATGGGAAGAGGGAGCATAAGTATCTGCTTCTACCAAAACCCAGATTTGCCATCCTCAAAGTGTTCTAATGAAAGTGTAATATTTTCCACACTACCTCATTCTTTTGCTTTCTGTCTCTTTCTATCTACATGTGCAAACATATCAACAAGAAGGATATAAAGAGACAGAGGTGCATATTTAGTTTCCACTTCCTCGCCTTCAAGGCTTTCCAAAGGAAAAGAAAAACAAAACAAAACAAAAAAACCTGTACTACAATTCATTTTATTTTCAATCTTTTCCTCAGCTGGGTAGCTGGGATTCCTGCTCATCTAATGAACAGTGATACAAATCCCACCTCATACTGATACTCTTCCTGTGGTAAAACTTCCCTGTTTCCTGATTAAGTGATGTGTTCAAACATCCGACTGTTAAGGTTGTCTTATTATGTATAGGAGGAAGTGATCTCTCATTTCCCAGCACTGTAGAGTCATTTGGTGATGTTTGAACATGTTCATTTATTGGTTTATTGTACCCATGGATAAATTAATTTTAATATGCAAGGATTTACCTGCTTCCCTATAGTAGCATAAAAGATGGTCAAAAGACTATAGCATCCAGTAAAAATAAAAATAAACCTGCAATTCTCCAAATAAATCTTCAAAGATTATGGGCAACAGCAGTGAAGCTCTACTAATCCACACAACCCAGAACAGTCATAATTTCTTATTTCTGCAGGCTGGTGAATGTGGTGAAAATGTGTATCTTTTCCATGCAATATTGTGGAGTTTTGTTTTCTTTTGGAAATGAAACAAAAGGGAACAAGTAATAAAACAAAACAGACAACCACTGAAATATATGTAAAAAAAAATTTGTATGACAGTGACTGCAGAAGCACCAAAATGCTAGTGTTATTTCAACTAGTGAATTCCTTCTGGTGTAAGAAAAGTGTTTTTCATTGATTTGGGAAGGCCTTTGAATCAATCCACATTAGTGCTATAGGCAATGCCATCTTAGCTTAGAAGTCCTAAATCATGGAGTTTAGGCTTTCCTCTGTAGTTTTAGCTTTTTTAATTGCTTTTCAGAAGTACTTAGCATTCTGTATTTCTTGGGAAGAAAACCAGGAATTCAGGTAAAGAGCGTGTGCTTTATATTGGAAAACGCACCTGGAGTTTTTTCCCTTCACAATGGCCATCAGCCTACTCTCCATATAATTGCCCTGAAGAGAACCCTGGCAACCAACAGGTCTACCTTAAAGTCCAGGTTAGGTGATGTTCGTGTCAATAGTATATTTACAGCTTTTATCGTTTAGTTGTTAATTTTAAAATAAAAGGCAGATAGTTTTTGTCTTCATAGGTATAGATTTAAGATTGTGAGAAAACTAGACCTGGCATTAAGGGAGCTAAAATCAGAGGGGCGACACACTACTAACTACAAATTTGATCCATTACAGTCCCTCTCCTCATCTTACCTATACTGTTCTCTTGTGAAGTCACCCTTCTTTTGCTTCCCACCCTTCAGATGTCCTTTGAATGCCTCTAATGACTTCTCATGTTGAATTTGGGTAATAGTAGTAATAGCAATAACTTCTTAAATCTCTCACTATGTTTCCCCCTAAGTAAACCCAGAATGGCTGGTACACACTGATCTTATTAAAAGAGGATTTCGATGGTGGAGTTTTGGAAACAAGACTAGAGAACTTGAACTAGGTGATGTTTCCATGAGGAACTTGTTCAAGACAGGCAAAAACAGAGCTCATGGGTTGAGATATTTCAGGCAATGTGTGTGGACTGAGCTATGAGGCTGCCGCAGTCATGATTCATTGCAGTTTTTAGAGTTTCATTCATATAAGTAATCACCGATCCCAGACTTTACAGCTGTATCCTCCAGATAAGCTCGGCTGGTCATCAGGAGTTCAAGGTGTGGTAATATTAAGAGGAAAGAAATATAAGTATGTATTCTTCTGGGAGATTATTCCTTGTATACTCATTGAACGGGAATGTGTGTGTTTTTGTGCATCCCAGGCTAAAGAGAGTACCAAAAAAATAGTTTCCAAGTTTCAGAAAAAGATATTATAGATTAAATAAATAAGTCATACAGCACACACCATAAATTCACCATGTATTTTCTCCTTTTTTTGCTTGATACTTTTATACAATTGACTGAGAACATGTGTTCTGACTAAAGGAGAAAAAAACCTCAAGCCCTATAAGAGGTGACGACTTTTGCAAAGTTCCATGTGTCACTTTTAGCGACTACATCCTTTTTCGTTTTCTAAATAACTTAATTACTACTCCCCGATTGTAGCAGGGGAGTAGTGATTTGTTTGTTTGAATTATTTACAAATCCTTCCCACATAGTCTCAAAGTCTAAGATAACAGCTGATATGAAAATCTTCTCTTGTCTGTTCACAAATACTTTCCAAACTGTTTTCCCTCAGCTACTATTGGTGACTGTACAGTTTCAAACTACCAGAAAAATATGGTAAACTTAGCCACTGACAGAAACTATAGAAAGTTTATTCTTCACAGAGAGATGTATGAATTGCATCGATCTGTCATCTCTGTACTGTTGCAAGGCCAGTAAAAGGCCATGGCTTCAGGACAAGAGGCAGTGACCACAAACTGAAACATATTACATTTCATCTGAACAAAAGAAAACACTCTTTTACTGTGAGGGTGACTGAGCACTGATACAGAGAGGTTGTGGAATCTCCTTGGAGACATTAGAAACCCTACTTGAAACAGTCCAGAGAAACCTGCTCTAGGTGACCCTGCCTGATCTGGGGGATTGGACTAGACAATTTCCAGAGGTGCCTTCCAACCCCATCTGTTGTGTGATTTTGTGAAAATCTTCAGAGGTCCACCAACCATGTCACTGTATCAGTGTGTAACTGGAAAAACTACTTCTTCTGGAGAAATAAAAATCTGATGCCCTCTTCCAACACTCTTCAACATGTGTCTCTATACATCCAAAGGTACCTTTTGGACAAAGTCTCATTGCTTATTGCAAAGGCAGTGTACAATATGCTTGTTGGAACCACTCCAAGTGAAAAGAGTGACAGTACATGCACAGCCAGAGACCACAGCTTTTCCAACTGAAGCTTACATGCAGAAACACAGCAAATCAATTGCTTACTGTCATGTCAACCTATCCTTACAGCTTGACATTGGCATCTCAGTGATTTAGAAACGTAAGCATTTTTCTCTCCCCGTTTCAAAGCGATAAATCAAAACCTAAAAAACTTTTAGCAAACTGACTCCAACCACACCCGAATTTCCACCGAAGTATTTGAAAAAATTTATTTAGATAACGTTTCTTTTCCTTTGCTGTTTTAATTTTACATGAGGCTATATTTGCAGAAGAAATTGAAAAGAAAAAATCCTTCAAACTTAAAAAATACATTAAAACATCATAATAGGATCATTTTCAACATTTTTTTCCAAAATTGCTTTGAA
The DNA here is from genome assembly GCF_036013445.1 of Caloenas nicobarica. Taxonomy (NCBI): domain Eukaryota; kingdom Metazoa; phylum Chordata; class Aves; order Columbiformes; family Columbidae; genus Caloenas; species Caloenas nicobarica. Next base: position 181,374,937 of record NC_088245.1, read on the forward strand.
ACAGAGAATGTATTTAAGTGTTTCCAGAGCTACTTCCAATGATTCTGCAGTCCCTGAAAATAAGTAAATAAACAAACAAACAAACAAATAAATAAACAAATAAATAAATAAATAAAAATAACAACCAAAAAAACCAAAAAACAACCAACCAACCAACCAAAAAATCCACCTCAACCTAGGACTTTGACATAGCTACAACATAGGTTTTCCCAACAATTCCTTGAAAAATTTCTTACCTTCTCATGTCTTCATTTCATCTGTGGAGAGGCATTGTGCTATCAGAAATATTTTTACTCTAATAAGCAGAATCCCTATCACAGGTTTAACTCTTAAGAGCAGACCGATCTTGTCCTCTGTTCCTGAGGGGCTGTGATGGGTATCACTTCCCTCAGTGTATCGACCCCTCATGGAATGTAACATCAGGTTCCTGCGTGTCACTTCCAATATTTGTCCTGTTTGCAGTACAATCACAGTAGCTCACTCATCCAGACAATGTGGATGAGGGTGCTCAACTGCCTGTTTAAAGTGCTTTAAGAATTATGGATGAAAAGCACATGAAAAAGGGAAACATTCTTCTTGCTAGAATTCAGACAACTAAGGCAAGCTTTTCATTCTTTATTTGCAAATTCAATTCTAAAACCTCCTGCATTTATATTACATAAATCAAATCACACCTATCAGAAACTTTGAAGTTCCCTATATTAAATTTTAGCCATTAGCCTGGTAAGAAATATTCTGTAGAGTTAGCTCTGATTCCATTCCAAATTGCAAACCTTGTTACCTACAATGTTTTTGATGTATTTTTATCCTTCATTTGTATTTTGTTGCTGTTTGTTTTTTGGTGGTTTTTTTGTTTCTTTTGTTTTTCTGTTCATTGTACCTCTTTATTGCAAAGCATCTCACCCTCTTCTAATTTATGTATAGCTGTGCCCAGCCTCAAAATATCATTAAGTTGATAGGTCACACTTTAAATTAAGTTTGTCAAATAAATGTGTAATTTAGATCCAATAAAACAGCTATTAACACTTTTAATTAGGAAAAGTAGGAGTCAGGTCTCTCTGAGAGACATTCCTAGACATAACAATGCAGAGAGCCAGGCTATGTTTTTTTTCATTCAAGTAAAGTCACTGATTATTGCAGTAGTTCTATTCAAATTCAGCTGAGCATGCGTTCATCTGTCAGCAGAACAAACCTCAATTAAGTAAAAGAAAGATATTTGGAAATTATAGTTTCAAGTGTTCAGCAGATCTCAAGTTTTAGTTGATTGTATTGTTGCCATCCTAGATTTAATAAATGTGTAGTGCCCCTTTGAAAGTGGGCATTCCTGCAATATTCAAGATCACGCAATTGGGATGAAGACTAATGCTTCTCAGTCTAAAAGCAGTGGATTTTTTTTTTCCTGTGGTTGGTTAGTCACACCCATCAGTCCCTGAGCAACAACATATTATCTGTTTATACCTGGCAGTTTAAAGGCAAACACAGGCACAATTTTCAGTCATTGTAGAAAATAGAGATACAATTGGAATAGCAAACTTAAATACCAGGTGTAGTATTGAAAATTTGGCATACAACTGGATATATGGGATATAATAGGATATAACCATGGAATTTGAAAAGCATCTGTACTTGCTAAGTCCGTTTGTAATGAGTGTTACTGTTCCTCTCCATTGTATCAGTAGTAAATACATTGAATGCTTACCAAGAAAGACAATAAATATACCTTTTTAATTACAATGATTTATAAAGTGTTGCAGTGTTTGTTTGGGAGAGTAGTTCTGATCACAAGTGCACAGATTTTAGCTTTGTGCAGCCATAATGAGTTTGAGTGTTACCCCTGAACCACATCAGTGGCAGAGGGGAATCAGTTCCATGGCATACACTAGTCTAAAGTTTCAATTGCTCACTAAGCTCTTTTTGTTAAATGCATTTGACACAAAAATATGTGTGTGTTCATGTCTGCAAAACAAGGATACTTTCATCAGAAAACTAAATTGCTAAACAGAGAACATCAGTACAAAAATGAACAGTACTCTATCTAAAAGCAAAGGCATATCCAACATAAAAAAATATAACGTTTACCTAAAAGATATGAACACTAACTGTGCTGTTTAAAAATGTTAACTGAAGTTGTCTTTGTAATTCTGATGGATGCATAACATCCCATCTTTCCATCACACAATATTATGTGACATCAATTGGCTTTTTTGCTTTTGGCTGCACAGATTTATTTATAGAAATACAGATAGGTAGATCTGTATAGGTAGATTTGTGTAAATACATATGCATTTACACAAATATATATATATACACTTACATGTGTGTGTATACATACAGAGGGAGAGTGCACTTTCTGAAGTTGTTACATTTTTGAAGGACTGAGCTGTAAATGTCAGTATTTTGAAAATCTAGGTATTTTTTGAATATCTTTAGTCACCAGACATTCCTCTTATCTCATATTTTCCATACAGCTGCTTCTTGAAGTATTAGAGAGGCAGGGTTATGTGCTATAGCAGTGCATCTGTAATGGTAAGTGATCAGCTCACCTCTATAATTGCTTTTCTAGAGCTCCAGGCGTAGATTTGCCATGAACCTTTAATCCCCTCTCATACACCACTTACTACATCTTCTCTCCTGCTCTGTTCCTGTGGCATAGGTGCAACTCATTTTCCCAGCATTGTGTGGCAACATCTGCCCAGCTCCACAGTCTTATGTACTGGATGCAATAAATCAGCAACAACTGGAATTTCTTCCCGGGAGTCTAGGATAGATTGCTTTTTTGAAAGTTAAACTCCATGCTGTCCTCTTACCTAACATATGCCCTGATATTGGGAAAGTCCCGTTTCATGGAACCACCTTCAGTCCAACCATCTGCCTCTGCATTTGTTGAACATAAAACTAAAGATTTACTTTTCCTGGTGCACCTTAACATTCTGTTCTTGGCAATGGCCAAGAATAGATCCCCAGGTACATGTAAGAATAAAGTAAGCATTTAGTGATACTCTTCCAGTCCTCAGCTATTTATGGCTTAAAGAGACCTCCTTCTCGGTTTTGTAGACAATATGTAGTCTTTATTTTGTATGTATATTTGTATTCAATAGATTTTTTTTACTATCTGTTGAATCTTTTTTTTCTTTTCTGTTTAACTATTTAGGTTTTTAGCATCTGTAGGCTATGTCAGTGGTATGAAATTAAACCAGAACCAGGAAATATTCCCAAAACTGGAACTAGATCATCTGTTAACATGTTATAACAGTCCCTAGCACAGTTTTAGCTTGTACCAATTAAAGCTCTTTCAAATAATTCCCAGGACCAATTTGGGAGTTAGGCACACGCTAGGATCATTCCCAACAGGTAGTTTGGATGCAGTTGCTCTGTCTTGGAGGCTACTAGAGTTTAGTTCAAATACTAGCTGTTCCTTGCCAGGCATCCTCAGTGCCAAAAAATCATGCTCTAAGTATATCTATATCTAGCATATCTTGTGTGAGCTTTCTAACATAGCAAGGAATTCTAGAGCTTAATCTTGACTTGTACTAAAAGCAACTTTTTCAGGCTGTTTGAAATCTACTGCCACTTTTTTTTTTCAGTTATTAAAGGGCATTATGATTTTCTGCAATGCAGAATGTGTCTTTAAAAGCATGCTAATGCATTGCTAGATCTGGTGATTCAGTTAGGAAATATTTGGGGCAATTAATTCAAAATATGCTTTCTGAAATTCAGCCTTCAGATATATTAATTTGGAGGAGAGCCAGGCTTTCTGATCCTGTTAACCACATTTGAAAACTCTCATACAGCTGGAAAAATATAAGATCTGTACCACATTTCAGAATAATAATAAGAGAACTTTGCGATTGATTCACCATCTAAGAATTATAAAGTCTTCTATCACTGAACTGTCATGTCTCAGGGAACAGGAGAAGCCAAGTAACTTCGGCCTGATCAGCTCTGAGTATTCCACACTCTCCCACAGCTAAGAGTTTGATTCACCCAGAAACTTGGAGCTAAGACCTCTCTCTTGATAGTTATGTGATGTACTCCCAGCATGGGAATCTTGCTTGAACTGCTGAGGAGCCCCCAGTTGTTCACCATGCTCAAAATTCACACATTCACATTATATATAATGGCTTTAAAAAGCCTGTCCATAGTTTGGATGGGAATGTTAACAAACTCACAGTCTTATTACAGGACTACAGTCATCACAGTGTTTTCCTTCTGCTATTCTGCTCTGTATGGGAAGAAGGGGTGGTATTTTTTCTTAGACACAAATCATAGAATGAAATAAGGATGAATGTTTCTAAGTATAATCACCTTCACTTCTCATGAATTCTCAGTTACACTAGAGTAAGGTCAAAGTTTACACTAGTCTATTCTAAGGCCAGAAAGGGACAACAGATAATTAGCTTTCCATACATTAATAATAATCACATCTCCTCTTTGTTGAGCCCAGTAACATGCGTGTGGCTGATATGTAGCTTGATTTAAAAGATCAAGATCCAAAAAGCATCCAGTCTTGATATGGGGGTACAGAGAGAGAGAAACGATATGCTAATTCTCTGAGGAATTGGTGCCCAGAGCTCTTCACCTTTATTTTTCAAATTTTTATTTTTTCATCTTATTTCTAGTTTTAATATGTCTGGCTTTAGACTGACTTCAGATTTTAGTCAAGTATTTGCATGGCTCCCTCCATTTGAGAGTGCTGACTTTGCTCTCTTGACTGACAGTGGTAAACTAGAATATGAAAGAAAGACCTTGACCCTGTGATTTCAGCAGGATTGAGAGGAAGAAAAAACGGAGCTGTTTAAAATTAAAAAGGAAAAAAGGAGTTCACCCGTTCAAGCACAAATATCTTCAATAATTAGCGATAACAGCAAGGGGAATACAATTACAGGCAAACCAAATTGCTTTTTATTTAAATGTTCTCTTTTTAAAATGTATCCCAGTGTGAAAGTCCCTCTTTAAATTAGTGAGAGCATGCATAATCTCAATGTCTCCACTGGGGGTTGTAGGAATATATATTCTCTCACTTGCTTAGTTGCGCATTTAGGGGATTAGAACAAAATTATACAGCCCTGGGTACTTTATAATGACAGATATCAATAGTAATTTAGCTAATTGACTGTATTCTAGCTTTATTTTAATTTACTGGTGTTTTTCACTTTATTTTTTGTTATTTAGTTCTGTTCAAGTGTTCTGTTATAACTATAAGCCTTGACCCTGCAAACTTTTGCTTGTAGAAATAGATATTTCTTGCCGTATCAGGAAGGAGTTTTACAAGTAGATCTGTAATCATCAGAGAACACTTAAGAAACTAGGGCAAAGAAATGTCTATCTCAGTTTCTAAATTTTTTTTTAATCTACCAAGAAAATAAATCCAATAAATGTTTCTGTAAAAAGGAGAGGTTTTTTAAAACTTAGGCAGTTTCAGTTTTGCTCATCTCATTCAATTATGTGCTCAGTTTTCTTATATAATAGGAAATTAAACAACCTGAGTGAGAATATTATTGAACTTCCCTTTTTTTCAGCAGTTGTAGAAATGTCCTGCTTATTGAAATATACTAGTTTTGCCAAGCTCTGATAAAAACAAAGAAATCACTCTGCTGAGGGAAACTTTTTTTTTCCCATGGTTTACTGAATATTCTGAACATGCTACAAACTCACCTGAAGGTAATGATAAAATCTAATCAAAGATACCACAGGCTTGTAGGACAAGATAAAGATTGAGAAAATTAATCATAATCTCTATAGAATACTTTCTGGAAAGATTAGCTCCTGTAATTCTCATAGACTATGAGAAAGATTTCATTTCTTGCAATAACTACCATTAATATAATGTCCAAGTACTTCACAACTGTAAATGTTTTTAACATAACAATGTATTATTTTGGCTAGGAAAGATTTAATTTTCTTTATAGAAGTTTATGTTGTACTACTTCTTGGATTTGTGTTGAAAATAATGTTAATAACATGGGGATGTTTTAACTATCGATGAACAGAGCTTACACAGAATCAAGGGCTTTTTGGTTTCTCAACCTGCCCTGACAGTGTTGAGCTGTGGGTGCACAAGAAGTTGGGAGGGGATACAGTGGGGAAAGCTGACCCAACTCACTGAATGGATAACCCACACCATATGATGTCATGCTCAGCAATAAAAGCTGCAGGGAAGAAGGAAGAAGGAGGGATGTTCCGAGTTATGGTGTTTGTCTCCCCAAGTAACCATTACATGCAATGGAGCCCTGCTTTCCGGGAGATGGTTGAACACCTGCCTGCCCATGGGAAGTAGTGAATTAATTCCTTGTTTTGCTTTGGTTGTGTGAGCAGCTTTACTTTACCTATTAAACTATCTTTGTCTCAACCCACAATTTTTCATGCTTTTGCCCTTCTGATTCTCTCTCCCATCCCACTGGTGAGGACTGAACAAGTGACTGTGTTTAACCAGGGTTAAACCATGACACAACTCTGTGAATTATCGACTTTATTTAATAGATGGGGAACTAGAGCAAACAGAACAAGCAGACATGTTGAACATCACCAAGCAAGTCTATGACCCTGGAGGGAACTGAAGATCTCTCTTGTCATAGCCTAGAAAGCAACCGTTCATCCATTCTTCCTGTAATCTCTACTGCATTCATTCACAAAGTACATCTAGACAAAACAGCTCGAACAAAAATGATAATAATTTCCTTGAGAACCAAGAAGAATGCAGGTCTCCTCACAAATAGTATGATACCAAAGAGTCAAATTGCATCTGGGGTCCCGGATATACCCTCTGCAATCAATATTTAGCTATTTTTTTTTTCAGAGTGGAAGAAATACTTCTTATTGTGATTAAACTTCTTCCCAAAAGTATTTCAAAACTAGAATTGTAAATATGCTTCTGTAGTGCTTCAGTTTTCTTGTTTTATTTGCCCTCTTGACAAGTCCTTCAAGGACTGACCTCTCCATCACAGCAGTCAAAGTTCCCTGAGCCTACACGAAGTCACATCAGCTGCATCATCCTTTTAAGACCCCTCCACCAACCTGGGACTGCTGAAGTGGAAGGCACTGAACACATCCTTGATGTGAACTCCAGTGGTTATATTAGACTATAAAATGTAGGTCCCTGTGGTAGGCCAAAAAAGAGGACAATAAGATGATTTTTAATCCTTTTACTCTCTGACACTGCAATAGCACTTTATTGGAACTGGATATTCCGAAGTCAAATACGTTGCATTCTTAATTCTCTTAAAAGCCAGACTGGGATTGAGATTTTAGTAGTGTGTTTATAGACTGCTGAAGGTCAAACATATCATTGCTAATGGACAGTAAAATTAAAATAGCTTTGTAAATATGTGCTGCCTACAGAAAACAATGACCATAAACTATATTTATTCTACATATTTTTAGTACAGTGATAAAAATAATTAGCACATGATAAGGACATGCAAAATGGAAATTTTCACCATGAACACATAGAGTTGGCAATATTAGAAACATAGCCAGTTTTGCCCACAACTTGGGACTTTACCAAAGATTTATAGAAATATTTTAAATACAACTTTTCCTGGATCTTACTGAACTCTGGAGGGTCAGTTGCTCATAACTGACATAGATCAGTTAATATGTCAACAATGTGAATAGCCTGACATGACAGTAAATTTCATCCATCTAACATTTTAGACATCAAGAAAAAAAATAAAAATAAAAACCCTGCCATGGACTATACCAACCGGGAAAACATCAAGTGGATGCATGTTGAGACCCAGAGAGTCTTTTGTTGCATGGTGAAAATTTGGTGTAACTTTCTAGACCATAACCCTGTCATACCTGAACAGCCTGACCCTCAAATCCATGGAAACTCTGTGCAATGTAGACAAGTAATTTATCCATCTATAAGATGCAATAAGTCAGTACAGGATTGTTCCTTACAGTATATTCTCGAGTGCTTTATCAAGTCTAGTACTAAATTATTCAAATGATGGGCTTCCAATACTTCCTTAGGGAGATTAGCACAGATTAATAGACCTCATAGGAAGTTTTCTGATATAAAGTTTGCATTTTTCTTAGCTCATTTTCATTCTGTTATTCCTAGTTATGCTCCCTTGGACCTTTCTAAACAAATCCTATGCCTTCTAGGTATTTACGCAGTTCAAATACTTGTAGACACATATTGCATCCTCTAGTACCCGTTGTCTTGCCAGTGGTACACACCCTGTTAGTGTTTTACTCTTCTTTCATAATCCATCTTTCCTATCTCTTCCTCAGTGTATTTTTCCGTTGAGTGCCTTAACATGAGAATTAGTTATAAATTGATGGGTTATCAGCAATCTTGAAGGCACATTCTTAAACATGCAAAATATATGGACTAAGGACTAACACAAACAACTTAGCCGGTATGTCTTCTCATACTCATTTTATCACCTAACACCAAGGATTATTTGAAAAATTGATGTCCTTAGTGAAAACAAACCAATGGTTCAAAACAAAAGTCCCAGTTGGGAATACATGACCTAATGAGTCTCTCTCTTAACATCAATCCTATGTCACTAATTTTTTGAGATGGACCACATTGACAAGCATGTCCACAAGTTATTTAGCCATGACCTGCCACTAGATTTCAGTTGTTCATGCTGAATGTGAGCATACAATGTGACTAGAAGGCACGTGAAATATTGTTGAAAGTTATTCTCCGAGGCAGGTGCTTGTACTTGACTGGCCTACATATTCCAGTCTTGTGTACTACCAAATTCCAGAGATTACTTCCTACTTTTTGAGAGCTTTAAGAGATGAAAATTCAAACCAAAATTCAAATTCATCATGAACAATACAACAAAAATCTTACAGCTCTGTCTATAGACTTCACAAGTGTATGGTAATTAATAGGAATATTTTTGAATAATTACATGTGATTTTCATTTACTTTTAGTGTAAGCTTTTAAAGTTACTTGAGTAACAACTCTGCAACAGCACATTCCAGTTTAGTAATTTAGTTGAACATAAGAGGGAGAATTTTTTAATTTATTTCAGTCACACAAAATATAAATTATTCCTTTTATTAGTAAGCAAGATAGAATTTTCAAGGAAATACTGCAATGGGTTTTCACCTGTATTTTTAGAGTTTTAAAACTTTTTGCGAAATTTTAGTTTACAATATTTAGTTATATGCCTTAGTAATATATTGTAAGCATTATAAAGAAGGAACTGGAAAGAAAGCATGTTGATAGTTCGGATCAACCTAGATTTTCTGATATAAATTTCTGATATAATTTTATATGAAAAATATATATCCAGTGACAATGGAGGACATTCAAACCACTCATTTTTAGACCTCCAAATCAGACACGTAAGTCAGTATAAGTGTGCAGGTTGCCTATATAGTTATCAGAGACCTTAATTATCTAAGACCTCTGTCATTCTATGGTGATACATGTTGATACGCAATGAAGAAAACTATTCTAACTTAGGCACTTCTGCTAAATCACTTACAATTAACAGTAATAAATCTGAACTTCACATCTGGGATGATTTTATTAGTCTATAACCAGTGTACATGGGCTCTAGGTGGTATAACCTGAAGTCAGTTTGAATCTAACTGTGCATTTAATCACCTAATTTTGAAGGCCAAGGGAAGTCAGAAGTCAAGAAAGTTTAGGACTCTACGACCTTTGTGGGGCCACTCCTGAAGTTAACCCTAATTTTTCAGCATTCCATGGGTCAAGATCCATAGCAGTGTGTGCTACTCTTTAAATCTACTTCCTGCACTCCTTTAAAGGTAATGAGAGTAGAAAATGTTGTGGGGCAGACGTAAGTGCTGAGTGGCACAGAAAGAGGTATGAGACAAGAAACATCTAATGCACGTCTACTGTGGCACTACTTTTTGGTAGAAGACTTTGCCGCTATCCATTATTTTAAGCTTTTCTCTTTCTTTGTTGAAGCATTCACTTTTCTTTCTTCAAGGAAGTCCACACTATAGGGATGTGTAAGTTAAACATTTTCTCCTGTTTGACAAATATGCTGGACATGCTTCTAACTGCACATACCCAAAATTAAAACAGCACAATTAAAAGCAAGCACAAGAAATAGATGACTTATGTCTAACTCCAATAAAAAAAAATATTTATGCTGTACTTTGGAAATTATGTGGTGACGGTGTTGCAAACAGCTGTGTGCCCCATCTTACTAAATCTCATCATTTAGGATGTTTTACTTCCTGGTTTTTTTATTCTCTACTCAGGCATGATTGAAAGAGGGGGAAAATGCCAAGTGGATGCAGCTTGTTATGAAACTTCAATGGTTTGTGTTTCCTCAAATTAACTGAAAAGAGTATAAATAAACACCACACACTGCTTTGTGTACCCACATCCTTCTGTGAGCACCTGCTAGCTGATGGGGGCTATTCCCACTCAGGTTCGACTGTCAAGGTGAAAGCTAACAAAGTTAAAAGGTTCTCTGGGAACTATAGTCTTGTTTTACTTTATTTGTCATTTTTGTCACAACAGTTGAAAACAAAAGTATTTGTTCTTAAGTAGCTGTTCTTAAACACATTCATAAAATACCAGACTGCTAGTTTGTTTAAACCAGTACATCACCTCCAATAGTCCCTAGCAGCAGCTGTTTCAGAGGTAAGTGCCAAAAACTCTCCAATGGTTTATGGGACACTTTTTCATGAAGTTATTTCTAACTCACAAAAATATCAGTGTTTTATATGATTGAAATACAAGGCATGTATGTACCCTCACATACATAACTTTTAAATCATCTGTACTAATATTCCTCTAAATGTCTTTTCTTTCTCCCTTTATTTTTCTCTCTTTTCCTTTCTTTTCCTTTCTTTTCTTTTCTTTTCTTTTCTTTTCTTTTCTTTTCTTTTCTTTTCTTTTCTTTTCTTTTCTTTCTTTTCTTTTCCCTTCCCTTTCCTTCCCTTCCCTTCCCTTCCCTTCCCTTCCCTTCCCTTCCCTTCCCTTCCCTTCCCTTCCCTTTCCTTTCCTTTCTTTTCCTTTCCTTTCCGTTCCTTTCCTTTCCTTTCCTTTCCTTTCCTTTCCTTTCCTTTCCTTTCCTTTCCTTTCCTTCCCTTCTCTTCCCTTCTCTTCCCTTCCTTTCTCTTCCCTTCCCTTCCTTCCTTCCTTCCTTCCTTCCTTCCTTCCTTCCTTCCTTCCTTCCTTCCTTCCTTCCTTCCTTCCCTCTTACCTACTGAAGCACTAATGTTTTCTCCCATTAGGATGATTTGTTTTAAAATTTTAACTCAAAGCCTGCTCTTATTTTAAAAAAAGAGAAAAGAATAATTGAAAAGAATGAGGGCATTTCTGGATAGCTAGTCAGGCCTCCTGCACTTTGGAGTATAGATTTTTCTGAGGGAATAATGAAAAAAAAGATAAATATCTGCTAACCAGTATCAATTGCATATTTTACTGTTTTGGTTTTGGTTTTGTTTTTTTTAAAAAACCTTTCCTGAACAGAAACCAATGAATAAAATTTGTTAAGTGGAAAGCCTTGCGACAGCCAGAATTCTGCCTGTCTACAGTATAGATTTGAAGTAGGTGAGGAATGTAGCTGATATAGAATGGAGCAGGCTGTAGAAGATATGGGGAAGGCAAACAAACAAAAAATCTGAGAGCTACAAACACCGGAAGTCTTGAGCAAATATTGTGAGAATTTAGACTACAACTTTCGTTTTTCTTGTTTATATAAATTGACTGTACCAGATGACACAGTTTTGCACTAGTAATCAGGAAATATCATGTGAAGGTATAAACAGCTGTGGGAGCTGTTCATTCAGAGCTAGCCACTGTCACATTAGGATGCATTATCTCCATTAGGATGGTGTGGCATGCTCCCCCTTGCAAGTCAATATTGTTAGCTGATGGACAATGGACAACTGGTCCCAACATCTGTAACTACACAACATCTGGGGTGTTAAAAAGAGCTGAGGATGAGCTCCACTGGCCTATCAGCTATAGAGCTCTCCTACGGTCTATATAAAGTTGAAGCAGTCCCTTCATCATCACTCTAACCTGCATTTCTACTATATAAAGAGAACAGGCCATGCCAGAGGGTGATATAATACACCTAAGTCCTGGATTGACTTCTAGAAGTGTCTGCCTCTGGACATTGTTCACAGACACAGCATGAGACAACTCTTCCCTGACTTAGTTGCTTTGGTTATGTACTTGAAGTACACGAAATGAATCTGGCCACTGTACTGTTCTCAATCAAGTCCAAGGGTGCAGCAACACAAAGTTTTTAAAATACAATGAAGTATGAGGTTGCAGATGAGTGTTGAAGTGGGGATGTGATTTAATGGTACTGTTCTGACCTGCTCATTTAGGATGAATTTTTCTGCCAAGCATTCACCTAAGTTCATCTGGAATGATGCTTTAATGCTGTGAATGCTTTCACATGCACCAGTAAATGAAACATCCTCATTAGCCATAAGTTCTGTAGATTCTCACACTCTCATTAATTAGCAAAGAGGTCAATTTGATGGATGAGAAGGAGAAACCCTATTAGGTCTCACCACCTACCATCGGAAAAAATGAGAACTGAAGATTCAAAGGAACATTTTTAGTTTAATTGCATTTCACATTTAAATAACTTAAAACTGTTGGTTAGCAACAGATTCTCTTAAATCACTTGACTCATAACTTCGGGTGCTACAACTCTATTCTTGCACAGGTACGACCACTTCAGACATGAATAAAGATTTATAGTCCAGGCCAAAAGAAAGACAAAGCTCATGAACCCTTCTCCCAGAGAGAATCTGAACTTTTCAGCTGCATGTCATAGGCCATATACATCCGATAGTCTAATTTCTATTCATTTGCAGAATAACAGCACTAAGTAGCACCAAACGGTAACATTGTCCAACGAGAGGGGAAGAGTCAGTCAAGGAGTCAAGATCTAATTTGTGAAACGATGCAAGTAGTTAGAGAGCAAAGAGAGAGAAGTTGTGGGTCGTAGAGTCAGAAGCATTAAGTCACAAACTAGCAGTATGTATAGATCCAATTTCAAAGTGAACTTAAACATATATTTTCTTTGGTCATGACTAATCAGCAACATCAAGCTTGTCATGAGGGGTTTGAATGTTTTTTCAACAGCCTCTATGTATGTTCAGAAAGGACAATCCTTGCTTCATTATTGTAGCTATAACTGTTTTACACATAAAAGGAGAAGGGAATAATAAATTCAAGAGTATGATCCACACTCAATCCTTAGGTACAATCCTAGGAGCTTGCATACCCATCAGCATGCCAGAAAAAAACCTTGGGCCACAGCTGAGGCAGGTGTTTGTTAACAGTTCCAGTCATGCATTTGCATATGCTACAATGCCAGTTTTTATGTTCCAATATTATAAATAACAAATGAACTCAATAAAAAAGTGCAACTCTGCTTTGCCTGAAACAAAGTTGTCAGAATTTTGTGCAGATTATCACCTATGCTTCCCTGTGGTATCATGTTCTGAATAAGACATGCACACCTTAAAGAAACAGATCTATGGAAATAGAAGAATCACTACTAATAAAAGTTATAAATCCCACATGCCCATTTTTCTTGTGACGGTAGACAAGATATGAGTCTCCATTCAAAATAGTATGTGGATCAATACCACTGTTAACAACTTAAGTATCAAAGAATTAAAATAATGAAAGTATTCTAAGCTGTATTGCACAAACCGTCCTGCTGTCTATGACACTTGCTGTAATGTCACCACTTCAGGCACTTCGTAATTCTCTGAGTAAAAATAAAAGTCAAATGTCCAAATAGCACTGGTATACGATAATTTTATGGCCTATTACCCCATGGCAACTGAGATATTACACTTATTACACTTAATTTTAATAAATCCTGTTGTGATTTTGCAGAATGGCAGGATCATTGAAGATGGCAGGGACCTCTGCAGATCATCTAGTCCAATCCCCACCACATTCAAAGAAGGGTTAGCTAGAGCAGATTGCACAGGCTTGTGTCTAAGACGGTTTTGAACATATCCAAAGATGGAGATTATACAATCTTTCTGGGTAATATGCCAGTGCTTGAGCACTGTCACAGTAAAAAAAGAAATAAGTGTTTTCTTGTGTTCAGAAGAATTTCATGTTTTGATTTATGCTCATTGCCTCGTCCTGTCACCATGTACCACTAAGAAAAGTCTAGCTCTGTCTTCTTCATTCCCTCACATCAAGTATTTATACACATGGATAAGATACCCCTGAATCTTCTCATCTCCAGGCTGCTCAGTCCCAGCTCTCTCAGCCTCTCCTCATATGGCAGGTGCTTCAGTCCCTTAACCACCTCAGTAGCCCTTCCCTAAACGCTCCAAAGTAAGTCTTTATCTCTCTTGTACTAAGAAGCCCTACATTGAACCCATCACTTCAGATGTGCCTTACCATGGCTGAGTAGAGGGGAAGATGCACCAGCTTTGGTTTGCTAGCAACACTCCTCCTAATGCAGCTGTTGGCCTTTTGGCTGTTGGCCACCTTTGCTGCAAGGGCATATTGTCGGCTCATGCTCTCCAGTTTGTGGGCCCACAGCATATACTGGTGCATGGAGTTCTTCCTCCCCAGATGCAAGACTTTCCGCTTCCTTTTGTTAAAATCCATAAGATTCCCATTTGCCCATTTTTCTGGCAGCACATCCTTACTGTCTATCAACCACTCCTCCCATATTTTTGCCCTCTGCTGACTTGCTGGAGGTGTAGCTGGTCCTATCATCCAGATCATTAATGAAGACGTTAAAATATTTTCCAAATCAGTGTTGACTCCTGGGACACAACGCTGGTGACTGGCCTTCAGGTGGACTTCATGCCAGTTTTCAGTCCACATCCCTGGCCAACTCACTGTCCAGACTGTCTATAATTTTAATAGGTTATGCTAACATTAATATGCATTATAACTTGCTTAATTTATCAGTGCTAAACAGCAAAAGAATTTCCCTGATGTCCACCATAGAGAGTCTACTCTGACAAAGCATATCTGGCCAGATGTCAAAGGTCCAGAGTAAGCCCAGGGGATGAAAGATATTATTGACTGGCTATGGCTTCCACGTACCTGAACTCATGTTACTCACAGACATGGCAATACATAGTTCTACCTTGATTACAATCAAAGATCCAAAATCAGAAGGTGCATTGTAGAAAGAAATCTAACAGCAAGAAAGGTCGTCCCATGGTTACAGAAAGGGGACTGTTGTGCTGAGATGGGACAGTAGCCATATTGCTAACCCAGCATGAATATATTTACATTTTCTTGTAGAAAGGCAGTCTCTGATCTAGCATTGTAGTAGACAAAGTTGGCCAGCAATTTACTGAGCAAGAAATTCAACAGGACTAGGAGTCATATGCTTTAAATATTTGAGATTTCCAAGTCTGAACAGATCACCTAATGCTCCCTTTAAGTGTATGGAGAAAAATAGGTACTATGCAGAGTTAATTCATCTCAACCTAAAACAGATGTTTAAGATAGATGAGGTGAATCAATTTCTGTATATACCTTTTCCTCTCAGTGATTATAAAAAGATCTTAGGGTGACTATGTCAGACTTAAATGTCCGACTCTTAAATTCCTAAAGGTAGAAATAGTGGAGTACACATTCTGGAAATGTTATGAATGAGGAAGATAGAGGACTTGGAAGCAGCACACCTGTACAAATCCACAGAGAAAGAAGGGTTAAAGGGAATGAATGGGTTATTTATGGAGCTGAGTGATCAAGAGTGTGATGGTGGTGTTGACAGTGACACAGGAAAAAGAGGAAGAGTGAAAGCAGTGACAGGGCAGGACAGTAGATCACACATGGCCATGTAAAGCTGAAATTGACTGCAATATAATGAGGAGATGTCAAAACTCCACATCACCTTGCTAAACCGAGCAGAGGGAGGCAAACCCAGAGTAAGAAGTTAGGTCAAGACCTAGGAGTCACAGTCATTAAGCATGCAAGTGGATAAAACCACTTTAAAAGGTATGTATAAAGTGTGATAATGAAATATGCATTAACTTAATCAGGATCATCAGAGGCAAAGCATTCCCTTTTCATACATTTAACTGATCTATGTGAATAAAAAATGATTGAAAAGAAAAATTAAAAAGGTAGACAAGGACAGCAAAAGGCATTCATGTTCTAGATAGATTTCAGATTACCCAGTCAGGCTTTGATAACAGTGTTTAAGAAACCTGAAAGTGTAACTGTATGGAGGTTACAACAGGTAACACAAAGGTAGGAAATATTTGCTCCTGGCAAAAATGCCCGAAATGCGGTTATGAGTGTTAAAGAGACTTTCCAGTCATTAATATTTAGAGGTGAAAAGGTGAATATATTATTCATGTTTTCTGTGGTTGGTAAGAGATTTTCTTTACTCTGCTAGACTGAAACCAACACAGGCAGCATTCGGTCCTCCCTCCACTCCCAACATCAGCACCCCCATGACGCTGATCTTCGTGTTTTATGGACAGTGGGTTCTTTGTGAATTTGCTCAAACCTCCTTTCTTCTAATGATTATGCCTACCCATGAAGGAATGTTCAACTCCAAATTGTCCCAGTCCTGGATATTTGACTGGTTTCTCTGTTACTTCAGTCTGCCTTTGGCCCTTAATTTTCCTCCTGTTTTTCTTCTGCGCCCCAAAATAATGTGTTGGTTTGACATTAAGATTATTCTGGGGGTGTTATTGCAGAGTCTTGAAAAGATTATGGGTTTAAACTGTCATTTTATGTTTTTACTAGTTCTTTGAATTGGGATTCAGAGAAGCCGCTCTATCTGTGGACCACTACTTTAAGGAAGGCAAGAGAATCAAATATAAGGAAGTTACACTTTGCCTGAATGTGGGAAAAGAACAAAGAGAAAAGAATACTGACATTTTATGTCATATTATCCATTCTCTATAAGCATTTCTCAATATAAACAATGTGATTATCTAAAAAGACTACTTTAAGGTAACACAGGTTTTTTTTTACTGTGTTAGTTGGGACATGTTTATTAAATAAAATATTCAGTACCCAACAACAGCCAATACTGTAGACTCCAGAGGAAATGACCAGTGCACTGATTCATGCCATACTGTACCTCAAGCAGAGATTTATGTTGTGGGTTTTGAGTGTAATTTTATTATAATTGAAAATTTACAGCATTGCATGCATATCCTACTTATTTGCTGAATTCACTACAAGCTGTTTATTATTCTTCGAAGATTTTTTTCATCATGGGAAGGAAGATGCCCCGAAGGGCTGAAGAGACTGAGCATACATATGTAGAACCTAGGAACATTCGATCTCATTAAGCAATGAAAATTGTCACTGTAGTGCAGGAATGAAAGAATATGACATTATTAGTCTTATTTACACAGATGATTAGAAAGAGATAAAATATCTCACCCAGACACCTAATAAATACAGCATTAAAAACACAGCATTTTCTGCCTTATTTTTTCTGACCTATTTTTCTTTCCCATAATTGTCTTACAGTTATATCCTGAATTCACATATTGGTTACATCCATTATTCTGGCTTCAGAATCTCCTAGTTATTTGTTAAATTTAGTAAGAATTTGTTTGATTAGATTTGGGTTTGTTCCTCTTGAAAGCCCTGAAGGACTGAGAAAGATAAGCAAATCCTACAAGTAGGACCTATATATGTTCTCTGTCTCATTAAGGAATGAAAACTGCTGGTTAAGGGAAGAAAGGAGAAGGGGGGTTATTCCTGTTTACACTGATCTTTCAAAAGCCAGGCCATGATTCTCTATATTGTTAAATTGGTTTCATTCTGGTTTAACTCTTTAAATGTAACTAAAGTCAACAAACTTGGGAGTTCATACAAATCAAGAGACCTGGATAATTCTCAGTATATGAGCTTTACAGCCTTAACGAAATTTACGATAATGACTGTACAGGATCTCCTCTTTTTTTTTTTCTATAATTCTCTTTTTTGACATTGATTTGCCATAATAGGAAAGCCTCACCAATGTGCATTTCAGGTCTGGATAATAAAAAGTAAGATCTGGCTTTAAAAAAGCCTATACCTTAATTTAAGGAACAGAGACATTACTTCAACCATTAACAAAAAAGGCAGTATTTGGCCCTCTGTCCATTTATTATAGTCGGCCATGCTTCTTGCAAGCAGTAAACCAGAAAGAAATCAACCCAAAGCCTTAAGCCTTTCCTTTTTGCTAATATTTTCAGACTGGAGTATCTGATTTATTAGATTTTCTGTGCACACTCTGTGCAAAACTGACCACTTCCACATCGTGTGTCATGTCACCTCTTCCAAAATTGGTGAAGTCTCCTTCTGCCAGATTACTCATGTTTCTGTTGCATTTTTTAAAAGGAGTTTTTGTTATAGTTGTAAGTCTAGTATCTGTCCTTGAGAAAGACAATTTAAGATGCATTGATCTCACCATTACATTTTTTTCCCCTTACAAGTATTTTATCTTCCTCAGCGATTTAAAATAATATTTCTGTAATACATTTACTTTGAAATGTTTGGAAGTCAGTTAGATACATATTCTGATATAGGATCGTTTTCTAATAGGCCTCTACCTCACTGAACATAGGTTGGACCTTCCTCAAGCAAGGACTGACAAAACTGCAACTCCAGTGCACTGGACATCATAGGGACTTCTCCTTTCATGCACAGGACAGAGGTACAGAGGACCATAGTCTATCTTCTGAACAGCTGCTGCACTTCTGTGAAAACAGAAAGTCCAAAGATAGTACTTATTGAAGTTTATTTTAATTTCTGATGAAAACTATGGTTCTCATGTAATCTCTTGATAAAATCAGTATTACCTATAGGGAAAGCAATCATCACTTTTTGTAAAAGTGGATATAATGACCCAAAAGTTGGGTTTGTATCCTATCCCATCCTTTCCCTTTGTGGGACTTAGTGGTTATAATGTTAACAGCGTATGAATGCGTGACAGTCTTGTTTTATTCACTAGTACACTGAAGAGTACAGAAGCATAAAATGAAATTTTCTTTAAAGGAAACCCAGCCCCTGGAGCCAAGCCTAAATACCACAATCGAATGATGAGGATTTTTATAGAGGACTGCAGGAAAATCACCACTTAATGCCACCACTTTAGAGACTGGTCAGAGGAGATCAGACTGAGAAAAGTGCTAAGGCAGGTGTCTAATCAGATGAAGAGTCTAACTACGGTCAATGGAATAATTAATGAACCTAAAATTAGACACCTGTCTCAGTGTGCAATCAAAAAGATGACAGGACCTTGTCCTTTAGGAAGAGCAAAGAGAGAAGCTTCCACTATTTCAAAGTACTCCGTACTGAGGTGTTGGAAAAGCCATAAAGCCAGACCAGAGCCAGTGGTTTAAATCCTGGTGCTGACATCTTTCCCACAGATGCCACACATCTTAGACCCTCCAAGCCACCTTCATGATCATCTGCATTGTGAGCCCATAGACACCTGGGATCAACACAAAGCTGATGTCCAGTAGCCAGGAATTCCCCACAGCCTGGTGACCAGGAGCAGGATTTGTCCTTTAGTTACAGGATGACACCTGTCCAGGTGATGTTGTTTTCTGCTGAGACATATTGAGATGTACTAACTTGTGTTTTTTACAGTTACCGCAAGGCAGCATGTTTGTTAAGAACAAAGATAAATAGGGACACACTATTAAAAACTGTGTGTCCATGCTGTATGATTATTACAATGTTTGAGATCTAATTTAGTGAAGGTTATCTGTGCTTGACTAAGAAAGCAGATCATTAAATTGGTTTTGTTTTGAAAAATGTACTGCCTCATTTATTTTTTGATTTGTGTCTATAGGAATTTGCATGCCATTGTCCTTACTACTGTCTGACATGTACCATAACACGATCCTATCCCTTTAGCTTTGTTCCATTTCCTTTCACACTACCTCTTCATTATCCCTTTTGTACCTCTAGTCTGTGGTCTCTGAGCTTCTAATACATAGCTGTGCCAATTCCACCACCCCCAAGGCTTGTCAGGTTAAAGATTAATGAGTAGACTTTACCCAGAGGCTTTACAAAGGTTAAACATAATTACAAATGGGTATTTTATGCAATGTTGAATATGTGAAAGCTGCTCAAAAAAAAAAAAAGTAAGTGGAAAATTGTAATGGAACTTATGGGATTTAAGTCAACCATTTAGATCTTCTGGAAAGAAAAAAAAAAAAGGCAAAATTAGCATAAAAACAAACAAGTTAGCAAGTTCTGCCCTTTGTTCCAAAGATGGTGATAAAAACAAAAACACCATATGGTGGAAATTAGACTGCATCTCAAGCTTGCAACATCACTGCCTCCTAATTCTCCTTTTGAGTTAACTAAAATGTGTTGCATTAAGAAGATGGAAAGACAAAAATGTCTAAAATTACTGGTAAATCTTCAGTTCAGTAAAGTCTCATATTTGACCCTTTGTTAAGAAAAAAATAACATTTTTCCTGTAGGCAAATTATTGCCTCTGAAGGATTTGTTACTTTAAAAGATCATTTAACCTAGCTGCCTGATGAGAGAGCTATGCCGGTTAATTTTCTTAATCTTTTTTCTCAACTTACAGAAATACCTTAAAATACAAACTTAATATCTGGGACAAGATTTTCATAAGAACAAGCCTAAATTTAGGCTCATAAAACCATGGTATCATATTAAGAAAACAGTCTGAGTTTCAGAAGTGCTAAACTCCACCAAATCCCATTAAAGTTAATAGACACTACTTTGGAGTTTATCTTCAAGTACTTTACTTGTTTGCTTCCTTGTTTCTAAATGTTTCAGTATATCCAATAAATGGAAAATAAAATAAATAAATTATTAATAATAACAATAACAATAATAATAAAAACAAAAAAAGGTAAAAAACTCATTTTATTATATTATCAGTGTTCAAGAAATGGGCTAAAACTGTCAGAAATGTCCAAGAGACTTGGATACCTAGGATTTGCTTCCAACTTCAGATTGTAAGACCACATTTTCAGAGGAGCTTTGGAATTTTGGTTTCCGTAAAGCTCAGTGATGACTGCAGCTCTGTAGAAACACTGAAAATGTTAGTATTATTACTTTCTTCAAATCCTTACTGGTAAAAGTACAAATCCTAATTATCCAAGAAGCCTTCTGTGTAAAAAGTGGTACTTTTTTCTAGTGATACCACTCTTCAAAACTAGGAGAACAGCAAAGTGAACACATGAAACTATTGAAGTCCTATAATTGTCTCAGAAAGTGTCCTAACCCCATATATTTTGTATGTTTATTTGGCGTTCTCAGTTAAGCATTTGCAATACAGGTGCTCTATTTTCTTCTGCTCTTTTCTTTCTTTATCTGAAAACCTGAGAACAGAACCTGTCTAGCCTTTTTCTAGTCATATATTAGTTCAACTCTTTCAGCATTTGACGATTAAGAAACTTGGATTCTTCTTTGAAACACAAGTTAAATTGGTAGATTTGATTGCAATCCTGATCATTAAATATGAAGCATATATTAGTGTCACATGTTCAGTGACCAGACCCTTAAATGAGTATTAGATACACATTATGAAAACAGAAAAAACATCTTTGGATTAGTAAACAAATAATTATAATTTATAAGATTTAATTTCTGGCTTTTATGTTGTTTTACAGCTGTTTCTGGCAAATATTTGGTTTATGAAATGAGAATGTCAGAATTTGGTGTACAGCTCAGATGCAAATTTTTTCCACAAGTGCATTACTGTAATTCAAAGCACATTACCACTTACAGTTTAAAATTCCCATTTCAGGAATTGTTCTTTCTATTCAGTAATAATATACTTTTACAGCTGATCACAAAACAAAAGTAACATCATTATGTTTTTGAGAAGGAAGCAAACACTGAGAACCAAAAGGAAAGTAAAACCACCCAGGCACCTCCACAGAAGAGCAGTGTTTTTTGCTACAAAACTTGCCCTGAAAGTGTGACAGGTTCATTTAAGATTTTGATCTGAGGATGTTGAAACCCTGTATGGCATGTATGTCTAAGGTCATAGGGTATTTTGCATAAATAACTAGTTTCTATTTCTCTTATAGACAAAGTTGAACTACTATGAAAGAAAGGAAGCAATGCTGTGTAGGCAAAAAAGAGAGATGTTAAGAAAGTCTCTGACTTGAGTCTTATTGCCAAAGTGCTTAACTGTGAAGAGGATTGATCTTTAACTTTTTATTTATTATAGTTTTTTGACAAAATTATTGCTTAGTGTAGTAGAAACCATCCTTTTGGGAGCAGCACACACCACCCTGTCAGTAGGAAGGAGTGAAGTTCCTTTTTGCAGCATAGCTAGAATTTATTCTTTTTTTAAGTGAAGTTCCTTTTTGCAGCATAGCTAGAATTTATTCTTTTTTTATATTAGACGTAGAACTATTTTTTTTCAATTAAAATATTTATTTCTTTTCATAACCATGAAGAGGAACTCCTTACAGCATCTGTCTTGCACTAGTGAGGGGTCTAAAGCACAAGTCTTATGATGAGTGGTTGAGGGAGCTTGGGCTGTTTAGTCTGAAAAAAAGGAGGTTGTAGCATGGAGGATGTTGGTTTCTTCTCCCAAGTAGCAAGTGACAACACAAGAGGAAATGGCCTCAAGTTGCACCAGGGAAGGTTCAGATTGAACATTAGGAAACATTTCTTTATGGAAAGGGTTATCAGGCATTGGAACAGGCTGCCCAGGGAAGTGGTGGAGTCACCATCCCTGGAGGAGTTTAAAAAACACATAGATGAGGCTCTGAGGGACATGGTTTAGTGTTAGATTTAGGTTGTGGCTGAACTCGATGATCTTAAGGGTCTCTTCCAACCAAAATGATTCTATGATCCCATGACATCTATGTTTAGGTTATAAATACTCTTCCTTGTGCACCAAATTAAGATTACTCCTACTGCTTTGGAGATGAGGGAGGGATGATAGTAAAAAAGAAAAAAAAATAAAGAAAGAAAGTAAAAAAGAAGTGATTCATCCTGCCTTTCTTCCAAAGGCTATTTTGAGTTTACAAAGATTTCTCTTAGTTCTCATCCATAAAAGTTACAGCAGAATTCTTTCTCCTTGGACCTGCAGAGCCAAACCTTAGCCGTACAACTAGATCCACATTGGTTTCAGCGAAGCAGCACATATGTTTGATACACAGACACACATTCATATACAATTATGTAATTATCAATGTGCATAACAATTTGCAGGACAGCCACCTCATGCTTATGTCTCACCTGCTTTAATTTCATTAAGCAGTGCTAAAAATTCTTGTCATCCTCACAGGATGCCACACTTTTAACTCTGTATAAGGCTTCTAGGAAGGAAAATAAACCTATATGCACTCTTTCACATTCTTGGGCTTTTTCTATTATTTAATATGCTTCCATCCAAGCTAGAAGTAGACTGGTAGATCAGTTAACGATATGGGAACAGAGACTTTTATATAGATTACAGTTTGCATGGGAGCAAAGTATGCCACAACCTGGGCACATCCTTATATTGTGGAGAAACCACTCTGCTGCTGCCTTCAGTGTGCATAAGAGGGGAGTTTCAACATCTGTTGTGTTCTCCACTTGGCTTTTGAATGCAAAGTGTAGAAAGTGGAAATGTTTCCACTCTTAAGCAAGATGCTGACAAAAATTTTGAGAAAATGTGGAAAGAACCAGTATAACATATACCTTTCTGTAAGAGGCACAATCAAAATTACTGACAAAGCAATTTCAACTAATGACTCTGGCATCTGTCACTATCTTAGGGCATTACAGTCTACACCTGGGTAGCTACAAATCCACTGCAATGTCACAGTCTTACCTCAGTATGTCTGAGTGCTAAAGGTATGATTGCAAGCCAGTAGTATGGACTGCAGAGGAATCATGAGATAGTGGCTGTGCTACATTTCACTTTTGATTTGGTGGTTTATACTGCTAAGTGTGTTTGTATTTTGATGTTTTGGATATCTCCAATCAAGTAAAACAGAAACAAGAAGATAGATTATTTATTTTATTCAATTATAAATCAATTTAACTTATACTAATTTTGTTCCAGCTTTCAGCTGGCTATAGTACAAGAACAATGAAAGGGACCAGATGGGTCTACTGCTGCTGGAAAAAAAAAATACAAACAAACAGACAAAAAAACACAAAAGCCTTTCTTCATCTGAATATTATCAAAGTCTGTCATTTGATGACTTGAATTTCATGAAAATTGTCTCAATAGCCAACATGTAGAAGTGCCCTCAAGTCTTGGATCTAAGGGTATCACTGCACTCATACATGCATCTATCAGCAAGTAATTGGGGCTGAACAAAATCATAGACTTTGAAGGACAGTAAAAGCATCATAATAAATACTACTCCTTTTAAGTCCATAGCATGCGTTTTATTCAGGTTGACTCTAACGAGCCTGTTGGTTAATGCTACCCTCCATTAATATAAATTAACATCATCTACAACTTCCTTCTAGCTTTTATGTTGTTCTTTTTTCCCAAAAAACTTTGCTGTTCACTTGAAATATACATACAAACAAATGATAGCTATTCTCTGTGACAGAAACATGGAGGGAATTTGAGTATATTTGAGGCTAGTTTGATTTCCCAAACATAAAATATAAACAGAATATTCCTGTATTTAATGAACACTACCTTTGTAGCACCAGAAAAAGGGAAAATATGCATCATGCAACCATTTACCATAGTGATATAGCTGCTGTGTTTAGACTGAATGATCAGGGTTTGAAAACTTACTCAGAAAAGCTGAAGAAAGCTAATATGCTGATACCCCTAAAGAATACATATGCATATATATAAATTATCAGAGAAATGGAGACCACAAGAACAACCATAGTTCATCTCCAACAACGGCCAGCAACAGATGCCAGTAAAAGGAGTAAAGTAGGTCAAGCATACAATGACGTTTTCTCAGCCTCCAGCAATCTGTGGTTTTCGGATTTTCTGAGCCAGAAATGTCATTTTGAGGTGGTGTTTGAGGCCAGACTATTAAGAGTATGGGGAAAGCCAAAAGTCTTTAAAATGAAATGTTTGTACTGAGCCCACTGCAAACCATCTATACTAAATGTCTAAGATACTACTGTAATTCAATTTTCTTGTAGATTGTTTATTCAAAAAAGGAGGTGCTGAAACACTGCAGAAGAATTTATGTTTTCATTGAAGTCTACACAGTAGCTATGAAATTTCTATGATATAGCTGCAACAAACTCCAGAAAAAGCAAGAAAAAGATCATCTCATACGCGTTAGTTATTGTTCACCTGTACTGATGTACCTACTCTTTTGGGTTATTACGAAATAGAAAAAGTAGTGAAGAAAATCCTGAAAAGTCATGGATATCCCAGTTTTAGAACACAGAGAACTGCGAAGTGTTTTACAAGGAAAAAAAAATTAAAAAAACCCACAAAACAAAAACACAACCAAACTAAAACAAACAAACAAACTAAACCAACAACAACGGCAATGATAACAACAACAACAAACACCTCAGCAAGGAGAAAAATGAACACAAAATCACAAGACAGAGCAGAGTGCTGGCTGCATTGTCATGTAACCCTTTTCCCCAGTTCCTACTTTATTTCCCCCTTGAAGTTGTATTCCATGTTACAGCTCAATCACTGCAAACTCACCCAAGGGGGTACGTGACCTCAACCTAGAATCAGCTTCTTGGAGCAGAGACATTATCCCTCACCAAGGGGCGCTTTGAAACATTAATAGAGGGGTGGCATTTCAGGTTCACTGTACACACAGGATGAAAAAAAAAATCACAAAACATTAATGTTAATCAGCAGGGCTTAATGGGAAACATCTCATCGATAGTAACTATGTCCTATTGAGATTACAAATATGGTTGACAAAGTTGAGTACATACATTGACCTAGTAGTTCATCACATTCTGATTAATAAATTGGGTCTATTAAAAATAAATCAATGTGGTATATATTCAGTGAAATAAAACTGGCTGATAGAAAAGCTAATTGTCAACTTGTAATGATCATCTAATAGGAATGTTTTCAGTCAGATCTCACAATGAGATTCTTGGCTCCACACTAGTCAATATTGTTATCAATGATCTGGAAGAAAATATCATTGATGGTAAAGTCTGTAGATTACACAAAATCAGTGAAGTGGTAAATTAGGGTAAAGACAGGTCAGTTCTACAGAGTAATCAAGTTCACTTAGCAAGATGAGACCATTTGAACATCATGCCTTTTAAAACAACCCAATTTAAGGACAAGCATTTTTGAAAATGAAATTTAGTTCAGAGTTGCAGGAAAGGGGAATGGTATTTGGAAAAGTGCTGTTTCTGAAGTGATAAATACATGATGTTCCAAACATGAGCTCCCAGCATGATGGAGTACATAAAAAAACACGCAGTAGTCATATTCAGAAATAAAAAATAATACTGAGAGTAAGCACAAGTTGTTCATTCTACTGTATCTACCCATTAATAATGTTGACAAAATAGTAACAAAAGGCTGTGGTCTGCAAAAGAGGATGTTTACAAATTAGAAATGTTCAATGAAGACCCAAAAGAGCTCCCTGGGACCTGGGGAATCTATGAGTCTAGTACTCAGTCCTGTTAATGTATATAGGGAAGGTTATGAGTTGGTTTGATCACTATGTATGTCAGGGAAGGATTTCTGACTAGTAAACAATGACAAAACATAAGTGATTTTTAACAATGAAGGCAATCAACTGGTAGAAGAACTTATTTGCAACATGGTGGAGCGTCTGCTAATTGAAGGCTCTACATTTTGTAAAAGATATTCTTCAGTCCACCAGAGCTTGTAGATGCAGGAATGAGTACTTACATTCTTTATTATATGTCATGAAGGATGTCAGAATAGATGCTCACAAAAATCTGTACATGAACTATCTAAGATGTTGTTATAGACCAAAATAAGAGAGAGAAAAAAAGATGCATAAAATGAAACAAGAAAGCAAGCAAGAAGGTAAAAAGGAAAGTACCTTTCCTGAAATAAAGACTGCCATGTTAACACTGATGAGGTACCTCCAGGATAACCAATTAAACGTTCCTAAACTTTTTAAACCTCAGTATTAATCTCTGCAGTGCTACGCAAGGCTAACAGCAGAGAGATTGTTTTTAAGTGTGTCCTGGCCACAGAAGGAGACAAGGGGATGCATCTGCTGGAAAATGCATTGCTGTAAAGCTTTGGACAAGCTTTGTCACTATGGAGAGCAAGGAGAAAATGAATGTCCAACAATCAGCAGTGGCTGATGACCCTCAGCCAGCAGTGCAAGTGAAAAGAACAGTGGCACAGATGGGAGTACAAGGGGAATGAATCCTGTGGAGGATTGATTCTGCACAGCATACTGTGGTGGGGTTAGATAAACATTTTGCACAGTAAGTACTGCATTTATTCTTTCACACACTTTATCCAAAACACACTGACCTCAGCCAAGTAAGAGGACCTGGGCATGGGTGCTGAGGTGGCCCCCACAACAGGTGTAGAAATGCTGCTTCTGATGATTGGGTTTTTTCAGTCAGTGGGGATTCATCAAGCAAATGTGGCACCGTCACAAAGAGGCAAGTGAGACGCTTGTGTATCTGATGCTTTTCTCAACTTCTGTATTGTTGCTTTGTTTCTGATTCCAGCTTGTGAAAACATGTATTAATAAATGCTTTCACGTATGCCACAGACAGATTAAACAATTATTTTGTTCTGGAAATGTTATTTTGTTTCCTTTTCTTTTTTAAATCAGAGTAGCATGCCCAGATATAGACAATCTAATGAGCTCTAGTGTTTTGTTTTTCTATTACTAACTCCAAGTCAAAAAGACCATTTTCTGAAAGCTTACTTAGTCTTAACTGAAAACGTGGAATTCCGCATAACAGTCTACAAGATTATTCCATTATGGATTATCTTTGATGAAACTTATATAATGTAACCAATACAGGTCAAAAGTTCATAATGAGAAAGTGACCCAAATCCAAATCATATTCCGGGCAGCAGAACATTGCATACTTCAGGCTGCATTGCGGGTCTGCATAAACTTTCCCTGAAAGCCATGTATCGACCAATCGATGTTTTCAGCAGCTGCTAATTAGCACTATTCCAGACTGGACTGCATTATTAGTCAGTACTGCAGCACAACTCAGTACAGCCTGTTAGTGAGAAAGTAATGTGTTCTAAAAAGAAGTGCAGATGCTGCCTGGTGAAAATTTTCAAAGTATTTGAACATCAGTGTACCCAAGACAAATAAAGCCAGGTGAAGATCTGTCCTGTTTATAGCTGCAATATATAAAGGTCAAGGGGGACCATGAGTCTTAGAGAAACCAGTTTGCTCATAACTGGACAAATACTTCTCAAGGCAGGTGTTTTAGACAGACAATAAAACTCCTTGAGCATGACCCCATCTCTCAATGCAATAATTAGTTTGAGAATACTGCCCCAACTTCTGCCTCAGTCTATCCCAAGGTGACTGGTACGTCCTAGCCTGCTAGCGTATGTAAAGTTTTTAAACGTACTAATGAGTAGTAGTGTCATAATCTGGAGGGCAAGAATTTTCTTCTGGACACTCAGATAAATCTGTCTTTATTTTCAGGACAAAGAACAGTCTCTTTCATTAACAATATCCTCCTGTTTTCAG
Source organism: Caloenas nicobarica (assembly GCF_036013445.1). Lineage (NCBI taxonomy): Eukaryota > Metazoa > Chordata > Aves > Columbiformes > Columbidae > Caloenas > Caloenas nicobarica. The sequence goes on from NC_088245.1 coordinate 181,403,447, forward strand.
CCCAGTAGGGGTACATGCTCAGCAAGGAGAAGAGCAGTGGCTGCCTTTACTGTGACCCTGCGACAAAACTCGCAAGTCTCCCAGCAAAGAAATTGCCAGCATGGTTGTCCCTTGGTGTGTGAGTAAATGCACATTAACCCTTTTAAATGGTGAATTTACTCCATTTTGCTGTGTTCAACTTTTATTTAAGACATACATAAAGGCCACCACTGGCAATAGTCCTTATAGATGGAGGAAGAGGAAATATCCCTGTTACATCACATAATTTCTATAAGTCACTACTGAGGCTTTCTATGTCATCTCTCTTTTTAGCAAAAACCTGTCTTGAGTATCTCACTGGTATCTCTGGTAACACAATGTGAAAAACAGTGTCTGCCTCTATAATGCAATAGAATTGACCTATAGCCCAGTCTGGTTTTGCTAGCTGAAGGTTATTTTGCTTTGACATATCGTTGCAGTGTCCTTCTCTTTAATTAATAATGGTGCTGCCATGTATTATGAAAGTCACTCTTTTGCACATACTGTTATCTTTCCAAATTAGGCACTTTATAAGTCCTTAAAGTTTTGGCCTTAAGAAATGCATAGAGTATTTTTAATCAAAAGTCCAATCTATTTACATGCACAAGAGCTGAAAGATTTTTCATGCAAGTGGTTGTACTCTTAGGCTTTTATTATTTCTGCTTGAGCAGAAAGCAATAAATATGTCTTGAGACGAGGGAGAAAGTTAATAAAAAACTGTCCTTTTCTCTTTGTGCTAGACCCTGTTTTAAAACCAGCTTGTCTTTCATGGACAAATTAATTGGATTAGCTCTGCTTCAGCCACAAAGGACAACAGTCTGTGTCACAAGCATATTTGTATAATGAACCATCACTGCACTCGTATACTAGGGGACTGATCCTGAAATCTTATTCAAGCAAGAATTATTATTAGCATTAACACTACAACTCAGTTTGTGGGACACAAATAAGAAAAGAGACGCATGTTCTAACTTTACCTACAATAATTTTAAGAAGTCCCTGCACCAGTGAACTAACAGAAATAAAAAAGACCTGTATGGTAAATGATGGTATAGAAGGGAGACTTACCCTCAACAACCCAGCTAGTCAGAGGGCAGGTCCTCACTGTCAAAAGTTATTAAAAAGTTCTCCCTGGAGACATTGTCAATGAAAATTTCACTGTGGTTTGAGAAGATGTCAACAAAAGGAATAAAGCTTTTTAAAAAGAAATGTGACTACTTTTCCTAGGTAAAAATCAGACTGCATTTTTGAAAAATAAATACAAAATTGTTTTTCTTTTGAAAAGAGCACTATAGCCATCTATTAATCCTCCTCTCCTTCACCACATTAATAACATCTTAAGCTGAGGCTATTGCCCAGTCAGTCCTTACCCAACATGGTTGTTCGCTGTGTATGTAAATGGTTTTACCCATCTCATAACAGCATTTACCCCAAGCTCTATCCTTTTCAGCTTTCATTGATCCCCATCCAAGTTTTGTAAAATCAATTTTTATGTTTTTATGGGTGTTGTACAATACCTCAATTCAGAATGGCTCCCTGAATGCCACTATAGCAAATAAATGAATGAGAACAAGAACAGTCGTACTGGAATCTAACTATGGCATTGAAATGGCTATAGTTTATTAAAAAAAAAAAAAAAAAGTTGTCTTGCTTTAAAATTACAGTGTTCTTCTGTTTCATTGTTGTTGGCTATACTAGGACAAGTATTGATATTGAAAGGCCTATAAATGCTCACTGCCTAGGGTAATATTATGCTATGTCCTATATGGACCATTTGCCACAGAAACTTACTTGATGTTTTGCTTAAATGTGCAATAACCACAATGCTTAATTAGAAACAATTGGAATTTTTCTTAATTGAAGTCCCAGTAAAATTGTTAAGAGGAATGACTTGTCTCTTAGTGATCAATGAAAAATGACCTGTGAATTAGACCATAAGGACAGATGTCCTCTTTTAAATGTATAGACCTTCTAGCCATGGCAATCTTTCTGTTTTCTGAGCGGTTGATTTCATAGTTGTTATTACCATCAGTTACTGTTCTTTTACCTTCTTCCATTGCAGCAAGGGCTGAAGCTATTTCTTAAAACAAAACCATAGCTTCTCATTCTGGGTGTTATGCTAACACCCACCAAGAGGCAATGAGAGTCCCAAGGAGCTTCCAGCTGCAGACTGAGGAGGAGTGTTTATCACTACTTGGCGCATTCTGCAGTTACAGATTTGCAACTGCTGTTGGATGGGAGGAAGGCTGTTACATTTACACCTGGCATGAATAACTACCCACTGAGGGCACCATGCAGTTGTAGACATCTGCATCCAAAGAAATAGCTTCAGAGATGTCTGGGGTTGGGCCTGGAAGTTGAGGCATTCTTTAAAGAATCTTTCTATGCGATAATAATCTGCAGTTTCACATGCACTTCCTTGCACAGGCTCTTTCTTTCTCCTTCTCTCTTTCTACATTCTTTGTGAACAAACTAATGGGCGATGAATCTGTGTACTAGTGTCTGTAATATAAGCCTTCCTACTTGCCGAAACTAGATACACCTTTCAGTTATGAGAGGCATAAATCCTTATTAACTATTAACTACTGTTATAGGTAGCATAGAATTATTCAAGCAACAAAAGAGTTTATTTTTTTCCCTCAGTTAGTTGTAAATGAGTCTAGAGGGAAGCCAGGAATTCTCAGTTACACTCATTTTATACCTGTAGCAATAGCTTTAAAACCTAATCTTGGATATGTTTATGCATTTTTAATAGAACCCCAATTTTACATACAAAATCCTCTAGTGGATTCAGCTGCTGCAGTATCATCTTGAACAGTTTTTCATATAATAGGCTCAGCAGGTTCAATCCTTGATTATCTTTCCTCCAGTTCAATATTTTCTCTTTTCCCTTCGTTATGCACCAACAAGGGGACTATACGCAGGTTCTCTGTGGAGGATGTCTCGTACGTGAACGTGCAAGAAATGTGGAATCGATGTTCTGGCTGAATCCAGTATTCAAGGAATTTAATTGAATTATTGAAATTCAGGGTTGAACCCCTGGGACATTGATCCTGTATTGTCAGCTTCAAATCCGAGGTGCACTGGCTGCTTGATAATGTGTTCATAGGATTTGCAGTAGAGGGGGTGGTGAATCAAAGCTTGTGACAGTATAGCTAACTGACAGAAAACAGAGGAACTGATGCTGAATACATTTAAAAATAAATCAATATAGACTGGTCTGATTGAACAATTCTGGCAATGCGTTGTGCTGGCATGGCTGCTGACTTACCAATTTAAGAGTAGGCTCAGGATTCATGGTATCTGGAAAGCGAGAGAGGCCTGTCACTGGGACGATGCATTTAACTTCCAAGACAGAGAATATTTGCTCATCTGTTTTCCTTGCCAGAGGCTAGAAACTATTGTCGTGGTTGCCAAACGAAACAAAGGGGGATTAAAAGAGAAACAAAACGATAAAATAATATTTGCAAAAAGCTAAAAAAAAATAAATCCAAAGAAACGGCTTTCATTTAGATTGACATGAGTGCAAATGCTTTGTTTATTTTCCTGATATATCAAAAGATCACTGAGAACTTGAGGCTGGGGCCAATTAAAAAAAAAAAAAAAAAGGAGTTTAAAAAATATTTCTGAAAAATAATGCTGAGCCTTTACAACCTCTCCTGAGTGCTAAGTCATGTCCTGCCTCAAGTGGGACTTCTCAAAAAAGGAGACAAAGCAGATACAGCTGCAGGACCTCTCTGCCCCATTGTGTGTTGTTCCTTCCATTGTTCTCTCACCAGCCCACCTGCTTTGTTCAATTTATCATTGTCTGCTTCTCTAGAAATGGGACCTGAGACCACTTGGCTGAGCTGTCACATTAACTTCTGCAAGAGGAGGGCAGATTTATAACCTTTCTGCAATGTTATTGCCTTTGCTGGGAACTAACAACAGACAATTCTTTCTTCTAGCACCATGATGTGCTGAAGCCCTTAGCCAGCCTGCCTTCCTTCCTTCCTTCTTTCCTTCCTTCCTTCCTTCCCCAGCATGGCCAGTGTAAGTCAGCATGAATATCACCAACTCAGAGCCTGCAGGGCTGAGTCCTCCAAGTGGCCTGGTGCTCTTTACCTGTGCGGAGTCCGGAGGCTCGATCCGGCTAAACCCACAGTGCGAGTACTTCTCTGGAATCAAACTACTCATGGGCATTAGTTCCTTGCTGTACGTACAGGACCCTTGACTCCAGTGGGAGCCAAGGTCATCCAGCAGTGCATTGGTCATTGCCTTGCAAAACTGCAGAGCATACATACCTTATCCAAGGCAAGGCCTTCATGAATCAGGATTAAGTAAATGAGATCCAAGCAGATGCTTGGCACCCTTCACCTTCTTAAAAACTCTGTGGAACAGGAGCACCATTCAGAAGTCCTACAACATTTGCTACCTAGTTGGCCATAATATTAAGGTACCCAAACCTTATAGTTTAATTTTAAAATGCAGAGTGTACAACAGAGCAATGGGAACCTGGAACTAGTCCTATTACCTCTGGGAAACCCTGCAAAATCCAGATTTGGTCTGCAACAACCTTAACATAGAAGCAACAGTATTAATTATTTCTGCATTTAATAGATAAATCACGTATCACCTACCTGGTAGCCCACCCACACCTGTTTTTCTTACATTCTTGCTCCACCTACAAACACATTGTCTTGATGTCTAAAATCTCAATTGGGTCTAATGGCCAACACTGAATCAGTGTGTACCCACATTCTCAAAATCGAACAGCTACTGGACTTAAGAGCTGCAGGGGCTCTTGGATGATGAATTTCAATTTAACTCTCAAAGCCGTGAGATAGCACATATTTTTTTCTGCCCTGCACTTGATGTCCACTTCTCACTTAATAAAAGGTGTATGTGGATGCTGTATAGTAAGATAGAGGGAAAATTACTGTAAAGCCAGAACGAATCCTTAGCTCTGAGGTCTTCATATTATAAGTCTTAAGCCAAAAGCCAAGTGGTCACCTTCTCTACATTAAGATGCATCATCATGTAATATGAGAGGGGTCTCAGATCAGACTCTTTCTCTCTGCATTCCTCAAACTCCATAACATGCAAATTCCCCTCTCCACCCATGGGTCTAGAAGACATCAAAAGTTCACAGTTATGTTAGAGCATGAATTGCCCTGTGTTTATTCAAATGCTAGGGTTATCACCGCATTGCAAGTAACACTACAAGCAAGAGGATATTTTAAAATCCATTGACCTCAGTATGTTTTCCCAAACAGCTTTCTACATTTTTCATCCTTCTTTATTTGTTTGTATGCTTCATTCTACCCCATTCATATTTAGCTTCTGTGAACTCTAAATAACAAATTAATTTATTAGGAAAATGACACTTTGTAAGTGCTGACATAACAGAAGAAGCGATGCTGAAAATGTTTCAAAATAAATAATCAGCACTATGTCAGGGGAGACTACTCTGAGCAGTCCTGGCAAAGTGTTTTTTGTGTTGGCATCATTAATATTATGCCAATTTAAAAACAAGCAGGAGTTTTGGTAGTAAGAATGCAGAAAAGTCATCGCAGGGGTGAAGTGTTTTGTTTTCAGGACTCACAGGACACATCTATACCAGTGTCTAAAATGAGTCAAAGTGTCCTTTCTCTGGCCAGAAGGGGAAGTGTCAACGCAAAGCTGGTGTCTCCACAGCCAACCTCTCTTTCTTTGCATGAAATGCCTCATCTATGCTGCACATTCAGGTCCACCCCAGATCATGCCTGAGCCCATGTTCTCAACCAAGCAGCACATCAAGGAAGCTGCTAACTATGAAATTAGGTGCACAAGGCAGAGAAAGGACTTTATGTCCTTCTGTCACTTCATGGGGTCCTCTCTTATTCTGATCCAGGTAAAGAAACTGAGAAACTTTCTCCAGCCCAGGCATTTCTGCAATTCTATGGAAACAAAAACAAACAAACAAAACAAACAAACAAACAAAACAGAACAAAAAAAAAAACCAAACCTTCAAGTAATTCCCTTTTTCTCTTTCCACCTAGCTCTCTGGAAAGTGGGAGTTGTACTTTTTTTGTTATAATTTTTATTTAATAACAGAAGTTAATGAACCGCACTCTTTTTTCACTAAGGACAGGAGCTAAAGCTCAGTGAAATCAGTGAAATACTCCTGAAGACCTTAACAGGAAATGTATCCAAGCCTCTTGATCTTTTGCTCCTGCTTCAGCATTGTTCCTTTTATGTTGGTTCCCCTTTCCCTCTTTTGTTTTCATCCAATTACCATCTTCATTAACATAAATCAAATACTAACATATGATCAGTGCATTCAAGTAAAAGCAGCAAAATACACACTAGATGCTAACAACTGTGAATTCAGAAAAATGAAATATGTTGCTCTGTAAAAGTTACTGTTCTGAGAACTCAGTCACTTTCTATTTGGAAGAAACTTTGCTTTTGGAGAATACATTAAAACATTTCCTGCATACTTAGAATTCTACGGTCTACATGGAACTCATTAATGTAGTCCACATACAGGAATCCTGGGGGGGTCTCTAATACACCAGAACAGTTCTGTAGATCTTCAGGGGGGAAAAAAGCAGTCTGAGAAGATGCTTGGGACTGGGGAAGTATTATAGCAACATGCTGTTTATTTTCACAAATACAATTCCTTTTTTACACTCCAGGAGGGAAAAGAGAGAAAGCGAAGAAGAAAAAAAAAATCTTTGTTTTAAGTTGGTTGGTCTCAAGTGTTGGTAACTGCAAAGGAAAATGAACTGCCTTTCCTTCCTCTGTGCAGCAGCGTAGAGGGAAATTACCTAGGAATGCGAATCATTTCTATACTGCTTTTGCTGAAATGAGAGTGCTACTGCAGGGGAGATGATACCAAATAGAGCTATGTGGAATATCCAAAACAAAATTTAAAACACTCAGGCACATGCCATTGCAGCTCCTGGGACTGCAGAGGAATTGCAGTGTTCTCTGCTAACCCTGCTATGTCCACCAGCATCAGTGCTGAGACTAGGTTTTCAGCACTTCTGCATGTCAGGGAGAGCTTTAGCATGTTGTGTTGTGAAGCGCTTGTGTCTTCAGTGTTCCTAGCTGGTTCGGTTGCATACTCACAAGAAACCATCTGGATTTCATTTGCTCAGATATTTTCCAGGTTGGTATTGACAGAAGAAATCAAGTATTGGGCTTGAAGGCAGCTGCCAAAGAGAGAGCTGAAGAGTGCTTCCAGCTGCCGGGCTTCTTTTCACATCCCACCCAGATCCAGACTCCTTGCTCAACTCCCCTCCTGCTGCTTCTCAACACTGTGAGCAAACCTGGACTCAGAGGTTAGAAAGGAACAATAGCAAACTCTTCCCAGGTCCCCAGAGCAGAAAAGTCTTTCCTCTCAAAGAAGTAATACCGGATCATGAAAGTAGTTCAGTGTCAAGGTTGCTAAAGTCAAGGCTGCTCTGCAGGGGAAGGGGATCCAGGAGGGTGGGTGGTGGCGAAGCGGGCAGGGGCAATGTCCTCCCCAGCAAGAGCACCACCCTGAGACGTCCCCACCAGCTCGCTAAAGCAGTGACATGGAGACACAGTCAGACTGGGAGCTGCTGCTCAGCCCAGGCAGCTAGCCCCTGGGGTGGGGAGTGATGCCCATGGGACCCTTCTAGTTAACATAAGTAAATAGATCAACATAGAAAGATATCTATATATAGGTATACATTCATATATGTATCACTAATATGCACATAGCGAACTAGAGTGGTTATTTTACATGGAATAATTTCTTTAGCATTTTTTTTTCCTTTCTATTGCTTAGCCTCTTGGTAGTTTTGGTTTCGTTATTGCATATTGTTTGCTGGTTCATTCAGTTAAATGTTACTTTGATTTCAACAGGTTTGGTCTATGTGCATAAGGACAATGTAGGTCTTTTTAAAATTGGGGTCTTGGTCTTTTTTGACTTAATTTTCCTTGCTCCAACATTAGGTTCCTTGCTCTGGGACACTTCTCCATCACTGACTCCAGCTCTCCTTCATCACAATAAATCACATTATCAAACCCCTTTCACTAGAAACATTATGCATTGAAACCAATTCACTTTCTTGACATGACTACTTCTAAGATTTTTCTAGAATATATTTTTCCAATTTCTATGCCACATTTATTATGTCCTATTTATGTCAAAATTGTCTCTTAGCTTTAATGGGCCTGCTTTTTCTTTTCCATCTACTTTTGTAATATCTTTATACAAATAGACCAAAAGTACTCTTCATTTTTATTTTGTTACATTAAACAAATATGTAAGCTTTGGCCACAAAACAGGCTTTCTGTTCCTATAGCAGTACTATTAACTCTTCCTTTCTCCATCTGCTCCATTAGAAGCTTAACTTGCTGAGTTTTTATGACTGGAATTCTAAACTCTATACCAGATAATGTCTCATCAGTGCAACTTATAATTAATACTTAATGCTTTTGTTTTGTAAAAGCCTCACTGGGTACATCTAAGAATTTTATTTCCATTTTATACTGCTACACGTACCTATGTGGTGCATAGTAATTTTTGACTGACTAGTATCCCTAAGTTTTCCTGTTTTAACCAGTGGGCCTTAGGATGATTGCAGAAGTTTTGACTGAAGAAATTCTCATCGCTCCCTATGTTCATTACCTCGCATTTCAAACTAATTAAATCACATTCATTGCCCCAGTTCTCAGGCCTATCCATTTCTTCCCATGTGATATTCTGACCATCTTCCATATTGTTAGTGTTTGTTACACTTGTATTTCTTGAAAAAAAATTATTAACACTTTCCTGTCTTTTGTACTCAAGATATTGCTGACATTTTCCATAGCATCGGGTCTGATACTGATTCTTGAGGAATTACAGCCAACAATTCATTTTTATTTTAGCATAAATTTCTGTAGTTCCCACATTATGTTGTGCTAATCCACCTTTTATTCCAAGTATGTAATAATTTCCCATGTGCATTGAATCCAAGTAGATTAAGTGCTAAATTAATCTTTTCGGACAAGCCCATTTACCAAAGTTCAGTCTGACACAATCCACTTGCTAATTCACAGGCCATTGTACCCCCTTCTTCATTCATCTCCATATATTTAAATATCATTCAAAAGTTATACTTAAGCTTCATATACAGCTAATGTAAGATTACTGGGTTTTATTGGGCCATTTCTAATCCTTTTCTTAGACACACGAAGTAGAGTTTTGCTTTAGCCGTGCATTGTAGCTCTACCAAAAGCTAGAGTTACTGCTTCCAGATTCTTCCAGACTTTGCGTGCCATCCTCTTTTCTTAGCGATCCTCTGATCCAAGGCCACGGACTTCAGTTGTCCCAGCAGGCCACAGTGGGCAGCACGATCTCCCACAAAAGCAGACCCAGCAGTGCAGGGCTTTCAAAGCATCAGTGTGTGAGCAGGTCTTGCTGGTTCAGTGAGGGACCAGGATTTCCAAACAGGCTCAGCCGCCCTTACTGCTCTCAACTGAATCTCCTAGGAAACAGCAAACTGAAGCTGCATTATCTTTTCCCTGGAGCCTGCCCTACCTTCAGTCCTACAAGAAGGAGCAAACAGGCAGCCACAGTAATACAGACCCTTACGTGCACCATGCTGCCTGAAGAGGTGCTGGGAGCACTGTGTAGAGTGACTCCAGATCGAAATTCATCCTACTGATGTGGGATTTGCCTCTGGAGGGAGTGATATAGCCCTGTGCTGTCAGTACAGACACGGAAGATAAATGCAGAGCAGAGAATAGCTGGTGAAAGACAGGTCCAGAGAGTGAAACTCAATAGGAGGTAACACAGCTGTGTGGAAATAGTGTGGACTGAGTAGTGACTGCAAAATCCAAAGATTTCTTTCACATTTTCAAAGAAATGAAACTCTACTGAAGCTTTTACTTCACTGTTTGGATAAAACCCATCTTTTCCAAAGCAGTTATTGAAAATATGAGACTATTTATTAATGAATATGGCTTTTCAATTCAGGGATGTCATCTTATCATGGACGATAGAATGAAGTAAACAGAAAAAAATAATTCATCATATTTTTGTAGATATCAAATCCAAAACATAATTTACATGCACCATGAAAAAAAAAACCCAGATGGAGTTGATTTGGCATTATGAACAGGCCCTGCCGTTTTTTAATCTTCATTTTAAAAACACTTGCCTTGCTGATAAACATCAATGCAATTGTCAGAGACACAGATCTTTACTCTTTGCCCATGAATAACAACGGTACCAAAAGAGAATTCTCTAACTCTCTCACTTTCTGCGTGTTCACCCACCATTTCTGAATTTGCTCTAATTACACCCCTGCTCATTAGGTGGTCCATAATACAAACACTCCTGGTACCAAACTCACTTGGCTCCTGAGCAAGGTGTACCTATCCCTGCGCCAGTTGAACATTCATGAACAGAGGCAAGAAGAGTGTTCAATAAAATGAAGGACGTGTGCTGGGAGCTGTAAAAAATATCCACAATACATTGTCCCTGCCAGAAAATCTTAAAGGCTAAAGCCTTCTTGCTGCAAACAGCTTGGCATTCATGTAGCCTAACTGTCAGAGTGTGTGCCTACCCATTCAAGTATCTAGCCCAGTCCATAAAATTATCCATGTGCATAACTGTTGATGGTTTTAGAACAGCAGAGGTAAATGACATATAAATGGATCACACAGATGGCAAAACCGTTTGAAGAAGATTCCATTTCTCCACCGGTGTGAAGTTGACTCTGAGGTACATAACTGCCGAAGCCCGAAAGAGGGACAGAGAGCAGTAAAACAGAAAAAAAAGAGGTGGTGGTCGTTTGAGCCTTACAGCCTGAGCATGCAGCACCCATCAGACAGAGTTTCTGCAGTAGGTATAGACTCCCAAACTGCAACCATACAGAATTTGGACGTGTTCGAAGTTATGATAGTTGACTATATACCATATACATAAATAGAGTATATATACATATATAGTATTCCCTATTAGAGAATAAGGTCTTAGTTTCGCAACAGTGTACCACAATAATTTTCCTGAAAATACAGTTACCACAAAGAAAACTAACACAAAGATACGCAGAGATTCAGAAATGCTTTTATATCTGATTGATTTATTATACTAAGAGTTCCCCAAGGCTCCTCTTTGCTTTCTGGTCTCTCTCTGATCAAAGATAAACCAATGGAATTGGTAATTTAACAATCCACATAGTTTTCTTTTCCGAAGAAGTAATGTCACATATAGCAAACTGAGGCTTCATGACATTTAAAAATTATTAATAAGTAAAATAAGATTTGGAAAAAAAGAAAAAGCAATGTCCCTGAACTCTTCTTCATTACCATAGACCTTTATGCTAAAAAATAAAAAACTAAAGTGCAGTATGCAACACTGGAAATATTTCTGCACTTTCAGTTCAAGTCACAAAATATATATTTCCTCATTTATCCTCACTATCTTAACAAACAAAAACTCAGTAATATGGAGAGAGCATTCATGCATGAGCTGTGCAAACATAGCACAAAGTAGCTCGATTTGCAACGTTCCAGGCAAGTATTTTGTCAGCTTCTTCAGTTTACATGTTGTTTAGAGTGTTAGGTGTTCAGGTTCTGTAATAATAGGCTCTAAAAAAGCTAAGACACTAGCTAGCTAGCTTGCTGGAAGATTACTAGATAAGGCTTCTGTTTATTTAGGTTTTCAAATACTTTTTTTACTTTTCGGCCTTTGTTGACTGTTCAGCAAAGAGCAGAATTTATCAGCTTTCCCTATTTCCAGTACATGCCATGTTATAGATTTCTTATTTTGATAAATAGTAGATATTTTAAAGAGAGGTAACTTCCTTAAAACCTAGCACAAAGGGTCAAGAGTTAAAGTATTGAATATGACTTCTGGAATACTTTTGGTTTGCTACTGTAAAGGCAGAAACTGCATTTTTATAGTTTGGAAATTCTTTTTCTACAAATGTTGACAATAGCCAAGCATACATAGGAGAAAGATTAAGCATAACCAGAAAGCTCAACAGTACGGTTACTCGTACATGTCTAAATATGTCTAAATATGATTTTGTTCCTAGACTGAATCTTAAACACTGACTACTAAGCAGTACTATAACCTATAGCAAATTTAGTATAAATACAAGACGTTTTCCTCTTATAGAGATCATAGCAATGCAACAGGATGTTATGGATAAGTGTTGCTTCACGTCAGCACTTCTGGACTGCACCTTCATTGAAAAATGGTGGGTACTTATGCCAGCAGAATATCTGCTAACTAGAGTAGCCACCTTACTCTGAAATCTAACAGGCAAGATGAGTCTCTTGTATCTTTACAGTATCCATACTGTGAGATGGTTAAATGAGGCCACTCCATGGCTATGGTTCACCTGCTGATAAAAACTTCAGTGATTTTTGTGCTCAAATTGTCAAGCAACATAACAAAGGAAGTTATACCTCTGGTCAGTTTGCTTAAGGAAGCCATTAGGGTGACATTTATAGTAACCATTATGTCCTAAGGGCACAAGAAAAGCAATTTTTGTGTGGAGGCAACATTATTTATCACCAACTGGTACACTTAAAAAAAAAAAAAAAAAAAAAAAAAAAAAACAACACCGAACAACAGACTCACAAGCTTGAAGTGACCTGAAGAAAGACTGCTGTGCCTGTGCCTGGAAAGCTGTCTGTTTTGTTCATTTGATAAAAGATATTCTCTCTTCCTAAAAGCTTTGCATTAGCTATAAATAGTCCTGTTAGTTCAGGAGTCTTCCCAATCTTTCTAGTGCATGCGTGGCTATCGAGTGGTGTTGGTTTTCCTTGCACCAAAAGGTGCTGCCTTATCTTTTGTCTAATGCTACACAGTGCATCTTGCTGCTACTCTAAGCAAGATGTTTTTGTATCTCTTCTGGAAATTATGCATATCCAAAAACGTGGACCTAACATCTTCCTTCTGATAGAAGCTTATGCTAAACAATGTCTCCACACTTCCCAAAATTACCTATGCCTGTATCTTTATGTATTCTTTGATCATGTTGAAAGGATGAATCCATTGTGCTTGTTTATTAGCCTCAACAACTGCAGTCAGTACATGGGCGGAAACATCCCCTTCAGCACGTTAATTACAAATTCACACTAGGGGTTCCTTTGTGTTCTGAGAGAATACAATTCTTTGATTACACAAGACCTAAGTGGCATTTCAGAATATCAGCATTAATAACTCATTCCTACAGATCCACCAGGTAGAATTAAAATTAGGAAGAAGGGTTATAACTTGTCAAACTAGGTTACTAATTAATGGAGTTACTTGTGTTACAACAACTATTTGCTCCTTCATAGACTGCACTGTTTTCCTAAATACTGTGGTTCTGATGTCACATGATGAAAATCTGCCGATTTGAAAGTCTACCATTATGAATTTACAAGTGAACATCAAACAATCTATTAAAAATGTTCAAAATCTGTTAGAATAAGCACAAAATGCTTGGTTTACTACACAAATATTTTGAATATTTTTCAGCACAATGTTCATAATCATGCATGATTTCAGGTTCTTCTGTAGGTATAATGTAGTAGAAATAACACTCTTCTTGTACAGAATGAATAATCATTTCCATGAAAACGACTTCTTTTCCTTTGTAGTTTCATCTTATGGGGACAGAACAGTGAGCTGAAATTTTCCAAGCTCCTGTAGTAAGACTGTGTTTTGCTTGGAAACTATTCAAAAAAGCACTTCCTTTCATTGTCTTTTACTCTATTTTATGAATAAATGTGGGTAATATAATCCCTCCATGGGTGGGGTTAATCTCGCCTAAATTAGGCATCTGAACTTTGGTTATATAAGTATAGCCTAACTCTCCTGTGCTTCCCTTAGGGTTAATGGAGTTCCAGCTGGCACTCTTACCTCAGACAGAAATCTAGCAAAGACCAGAAGAATTCCTCTTTGCAGATGTTTATGTCTCTCTATTAACTATAAAAAGACCTTGGGGTTATGAGCTCAGACTTTAACTTACCACCTTCAATTTGCATGGCAAACATTCCTTCACAAATCCACGTAATTACTGTCAAATCGTTATTTACCATGTGCCTCCCCTGTGAAACCTACAGGGCTTACTGACAATGGACAAGCTGTTAGTGAGCTCAGACTTCTTGTGCTATAATTTGTTGGGTGTTTTTTTTGTTATCTTATCACCCTTTTTCTCCCTGGTGGATGCTTTATACACATATGTGTATTTTGCCAATCCAAACGCAAAATCCTGGCTCTGATGAAGACGGGAGGGCCAAGATTTCTTGTCCTCCCTTAAATATAATAAAATGTACATAATTGTTAGGTCTCAGTCCTTAATGTAATGCATTAACCTCAACATACTGTCTCTTATGTCGTAGTCCTCCATAAGAACTTAAAAAAAAAAACCTGCAAAGGACATATAAATAGACTGATCAAATAAAATATCTATGACAGTAAGATCAGCTTTTTCTGTTCCTAGGGAAAAAAAAAATTAAAAAGATTTCACAATGAAAACCATACGATGTAAAATGATCCTTTCAATGAAAATTGAGTTTTTATGGTTGCTTATTAGAGACTCTTCTTACAACTAATTATATTAAACTTCAACGTTTTCTGCTTTTTCTCATCAGTAATCTCACAATCTCCAAATCTGTGAAGGCGAATGCTTAGTCAGTGTGTAAATTGAGGACAATTATCATTATGACCACACAGTAATATGAAAATAATTAGACTATTGCTAGCAGCAAAAATATAAATCAAATCAGTTTGTAATAGGAACATTAATAATTTGTTAAAGATACAATCTATTGCACACGAAGACTGGAAAGCAGCTGAGCTGAGCTGCTTTGCTGAAGACAGTGCTTGTTTTGAAATAAAGAGCACAAAGTTCAGTGTATGTGCATCAGTGATAATCTATGGGTGATTGTGTTCAAGAGAATTTACAACCTATTCCAAATACGTGAACTCAGTGGTACTGGGAAATTGAATGGCTGAGTGGTATTTATTATGCTACCCTTATCTTTGCCAACGTGGAGGGAAAGACTGGGACAGTTCACTTTGCCTCCAGGCATCCAGTAATGAGGCAACCGGTGGTGCATTAGGAAGTAGTGGGCAAGTGGCATTATCATCAGGTGCATTTTTAGTAGCAGAGTCAAGTAGCACTGGGAGCATTATAAGTAGTGCAGTCGAGTGCTAGAGCATTGGTTATTATAGCACAGAATGTACAATGGCAGGAAAGCTTTGGGAAATATAACAAGCAGAGTTAGGCCTGAAACATCCATTTTAAATACTGCCAAACTTTGAAGAGCAGCAGCTCTAAACTCAGACTTTCCCTTTGGCACCTAGGGATCACTCTAATGGGCAAAACCTGATTCACAAATTTGAACTCTTTCAAATCCTAGAAAATCTTGGATACGTTTCTGATGATAAGTAACACAGTCCAGATTCTTTCAGACCACAATAGATAGTGCAGCTGAATGCCATAGCGAACTTTTCAAAAAGGAGCCATTTGGCATAATAAGCATAGTAGCCAGGGAGCCAAGGTAATACCAAGTTTGCAGTGCGGTAATTAGGAAAGAATTGTGAGTGATGGGCAATATTACTTAAGTCTTTCCAGATAACAATACCTGAAAAAACTCTTGGCAATGCCAGGGATCACAGTAAACCTTTAGGCATAGGGGTTTGTAGCGGGTTGGAAGGCTCTAAATGGGGTGAGGGTCTGCCGTCCCAGAGTACATCTGTATAGATCAGGCAGTCAAGACTTGTCCTGAAGGAAATGTATGCTAGCGTGAAAGTTAAAGCACAAAGACTACCTCCCAGACCATGTTTTTCTCCTACCCTTGCCCAGATTCTTCCCTTTCCCACATGTTCTCCTTCTGCGACCAGCTGACCTAATGTACACCACAGGTCTGTTCCAGTATTTTAGTGTGGTGGGGTAAATTTTGTAAATCAGGAGGAGGGGGAAGAGCTCTATCCAACGCTAATCTACCTCCTTTTTTGAGGTGATGACAAAAGGTAATGGGGGTGAGGGGACAAATATATGGCGAGGCAGCACAGAGCAGAGCTGATCTGATCTGGTACGCACAGGACGGAATAAATCTGATATTATGGACTTAGTGACAATACTAACACATTCAGGTCTAATAACTATCCCACATGTTCAGATTCAGGATATTTTTCAGTGTATCATCGATGGAAGCAACAGTTGATTGATATGAAATCTAGGGTCTGTTCTTCCAGCTCTAGACCAGCAGTGAAATCACAAATGTTGGAAACTATTGACATGGTCTGAATAGATGTGGTGAAGTCTCAATATCTTCTGCAGTCTTCACTTCTAAGTCCACACGAAACTGTGAACCTTCAGAATGTTTTTTGTTCTGCAGCCCTAACATGTCCAGACTTGATGGCAGTTTAAGGTCAGACTGAAGGGTAAATGAAACATCTATATAAAGCTTAAGTCCTCCACAGGAGAGACTGTGAAGACTGTGAAGAGTGCGAAGTCCTCTCTCTGAGGTGGTTACAACAGGGAGCAGCAGGAAGACAAAACGGGAGTGAGGTCTCTGGAAATACTATTCAAGCATATGTGGAAAGTGTTTTTCTCCACATCCTCTGACTGTGTAGCTTATACCTGCACTAAGACCCTACAAACAGGAATGAAGACTGAATGTGCATAAGAGAGATCCAGAGCAAGTAATTGAGACTTTGGACTCCATCATTTATTAAGACTTTTCTCTGTGGTTGGTGGCAAGAAAAGACTTTCGTGCTGGCATTAGCTATGATAAGCAGTGAAAATGTGACCAGCATCTTCAGTTAGCCATGTGGGGAGATTTCTTTCATCTGATGCACTAAAGCATATACTAGCCATGCTATCTGTGCTCACAGAGCATGGGAACATCTCTCTGCAGATAGTCAAGAGGTGACTCCCACATAAGAATACCAAGACAATGAGCAGCTATGCACTGAAATCTTTGCCATTTAAGTGCGAATTAGAGTGAAATCTGAAAATGCTACCAAATTGGTGCAATTATGTTGAATCAAACCAGAAGAGCAGCTCATAACACATTAATAGAATTTACTATAATTGCTGAAGGAATGAAAGGAATCTGAAGGATACTTTTTCCTAACAGAATAATATTTGAAATCCATGGAAAATAATTAATCTTTTAAAGAAAAAGAAAACCTTCACTCTGGTTGCAACTCTTATATTTCCCACGTTTCTTAATGTTCAATTAGTTTCAGTGAAAAATTAACAGAGAAAAACAAGTATGTCATTGCAAATTTTCTAAGTATTAACAAAAACTTACATATTAGTATGTATTATGTTTCAAGCAAACATCTCTTACTCTCTGTACTCTCTTTTAAAGAAAACTCTAAGAAGAGAATTCATAAGAAAGTTGAGTATGCTGTCCTTCTTCTGTTTTACTTTTGTATTGGCTTGTATAAGCACATGTGCTCTGGAAAGAGGGTTTCTGCAAGACTCTTTTAGGGAGGGGCCCGTGCTTTTGCAGTGCCTTGGCTGGTACTAAAATCCAGGCTGTCTAGATGTGAAACTGGTAACAAACTGAGCTAGTCCAGCAACAAACATAGAAATAAATGCCAAAATAACTGATGTTCTTCTCATATGGAACTATCATTTGTGGGATACGTGTTATTTCTTCTTCAGGTATAGGTCAGAAGTGATAACGTACTGCAGCTCTTGT
This sequence comes from Caloenas nicobarica, assembly GCF_036013445.1. Classification (NCBI taxonomy): domain Eukaryota; kingdom Metazoa; phylum Chordata; class Aves; order Columbiformes; family Columbidae; genus Caloenas; species Caloenas nicobarica. The sequence goes on from NC_088245.1 coordinate 181,421,114, forward strand.
AAAAGTGGTACGCAGCAGCAGTGTCTGTGTAGATTCATGTCTGAGCTCAGTGAGTGCATCTCCTCATACATCTTACATCAATTTTTATGAGATATTGTCTCTCCTGAAATTCTGGATGTTGTTGCTATTATTCAGTTATTTTCCACATTTGTGCTGCCTGTCTGCCTGTTTCTGCTGACACCAATCAATTACGACTAGTTCTTTGCTATGCAAAATGGAGATCTTCCTCCTCTGAACCTTAAAGGATGTCACTCAGAACATAAAGTGTTTGCCATTAGAAATTCAGCATTTTCTAACAAACCCCACATTCAGAATGAAGTATATAGAGAACCATTACCTTGGACACAGAAATAACCGAAGTTTATTGAGAGTTTTCTAAACGCCTGACAGAGAGTTTCAAGAGTGCTGAAGCTTTCCCATTTTCCATTAGGAAAATGAATGTCTGAGACATGAATCACTCCTTAGAAAGGTCTACAGCTTCCACTGATTAAAAAGGGACTGCAAAGGGCCATGGCTGACAGAAAATTCTGCACCATAGGTGTTTATGCTTGTTCAGACGAGTCTCGTCCACAGTGACATTTTTCACTTCGGGTTAATAAAAACATGTTTGGGGTTAATCTGATCCAAACCAACAAATATATATATACCTAGATTCAGATTTATATATATACTGCTTTGGATATGAAAAACAAGTGCAATATTCAATGAGAGACAAGTGAACCCACTACTGAAATTTATTTCCATGCGTTTCTTACTTACCCAGTCAGCCTCATATCATATCCACCTGTTCTTTTAAAATCTTTAACTCCATCACATACCTCCAGTGTTTTCCCATAATAACTGTGCCTTTCTCTTCAAGTTTTACCCACTTTCTCCTTTACAGTACCTTTAACTATCTGCAGAGCTTTGACCCTATTTATGGTATACTCTTAACTGCTTAGTTTGGTGGTGAGTACCCTCATGGTGAAACAGAGCAGATAACTGTTCAACTCACAGCAAAATGCTCCCTCTGTGGGTCACTGACGTAGGGCACCTTTCTCTACAGATCCGCCTATGTTTAAGAAACATGGAGAGACTTAAGTTTTTTGGTTGGTTAGTTGGTTGGTTTGGTTTTTCCTAGTGATAAGATCAACATTGCCAAAAAAGTTCAAAAGTTATTGTTCTGGGGGAAATGAATGAAAGACGAATGGGTAGACAGACAATGAGCGCAGTCACAATGAGCACAGGTTTCTTGAGAAATAAGGCTAGAAATATTTCAATGTATGGCCTCTAAATGAACTACTTCTGTCTGAGTGATGCATACAAAGCTGTGTTTGAGCTCCTGCTGTCCGTCATGAGAGTTTTAGTGCCAATGTCCTGTTTCTTTCATTGTCTGGGATCCTCCGCTAAGCTCCATGCCCCCAGGAGCAGAGGGAGTGGAGAAGACACCACTCAAAGCAACAGCCAGAGGCCTGTCAATGCATTGGGAAGTGTAGCCCAGGGGAAGGAATTACACTCTGGATATTAGACATGCAAATTAACCCTTCTCAGGGGGAAGCCCAGGGAGACTAGCTTATAGTACTCTACCAAATGTTTTCCGGTACTCCCATCACTAAAAGAACATTGCGTTTTCAACTCTGTGACGTACACTTTGAAATGAAAGAGTTTCCCAGGGGATGAAAGCTCCATGCTTTGACCAGGGCTAGATAACGTGAGAAATTTATGCACTCCTCAATGCGTTAGTGTAAACAATCATCTCCTGTAATAGGACATATGTCCTCAGTGAAGCTATGAACACTTCATTTGAGATTGTTCACACGGTTTTAATACAAGTTTACCCAGTTTTCACTTTCTGTTTAGCAATATTTTTTGAGATTTGTGTCTTTTAATTCCAGGAGGAAATCATCAGATTTTATTTTATTTCTTGCTATTAGCTGTGCAGTAAAGAAAGAAGCTGAAGAATTAATCTGGAGAAGGAGAGGAAAGAGCAAGATATCTTCTGTATTTGTTAATGGTAAGGTGCAAATAGCAGAGAATGTCTAAGTGTCTGTGTATATGGCTTTTATTTAAACTGATCACAGATAGGTGGTAAAAAAATCACAGATAGCCAAAATTAAAATGCCACTACATTCTCATAACATAAAAAAATTCATAAACTTCAATTTTACCCTTAAATTTCAACATCTGAAGGATTTCATAGGTGTAATTGCTTAAAGACAATTTTAAATTAGTAAAATAGAAATATTTGTATTTATTTTAATAGATGTCTAATCCAAAACCCATTGTAACCCAAGTCAGAGTCTCTTCATTAATTTCAGTGAGATTTGGATCAGGCCATTTGAGCACAAGCATGACTAAACAGACTTTGTAATTCCTTTTACAGTGCAGGGTATGTGACTTTTGCTGGGTTTTCCACTGTAAATGCCCTTTTGTGAAACCCTGAAATGTAAATTCAAGGACTAGCACCTTCAGTGCTTTGTTTGATTTCCAATCCCATGCCATGATTTAAGAAGAGGCAGTTTCTAAAGTGCACTTGCAGCTGACTCAGACAGGCCTTTATAGTATTGATTGCAGGGAATGTTTGCTTTATGTACTGTTCAGTACGATAATCCTAGATATATTGAAAGTGGGATTAGAGATCAGCATAAAATGATGTGACATTGTTTAGAAAAAGCATATACCCTTATCAGATCTTTGTAATTATAGTGCAGGGAAGTTTGATTATGCTATTAATGCATTCATTCATTCTCTGTAAAAGTTAAAAGCAGCAACAGGATCACCATTTGTAACAGCTAAAACTTACATTCAGATCGTAAGAGGTTTCTTTAGTAAAGATCACCAAGAATTTTCGTTGATTTGTTTAGACAGATGTCTCAAATAGTTCAGAACTCTTCCACTGTTCATGCATAATGAGGTCCATAGCATTAATTATGTACGTAATTTCATTAGAAGAAATGTTCTCTTACAGCCATATGCAGCATGTTACATTTACACTATGAAAGATGCCACTTTTAAATCTATCAACACTTGTCACTACTAAAGCTGAATACCGCACTGTAAGAACCTCAACCTTCAGCACAAATCTGCCCTCTTCTCATCAAAGTCAGGAGTCTCTCATACTGGCAACACTTATTTGCACTCAAGATGTTGTAGATGGCATAAATTAACAGCTGCCAATATATGGTGGATTTCTTTTATTTTGCTCTATGTTTAGAGCAAGGACTCTCAGTTAAAAAATGAAAGAGCTCAAACAGTTAGGAAAGGTGAATTGTCAAGAGCCAGGGGAACAATAATATGTTTTTATAAAACTGATTTCTGCTCTCCCCATCAGAGCTGGAACAGAAACCTCCCAGCACCTTCGACCCGTGTGTGCTTGCGCAACCGATGGATAACAGGTCCATGGGTGGGTGGGGTGTTTGCAGTTTCCCGAGATACGTCCTCTTGCTGTGAGCCTGCCAGTGGAGAGAGCAGTAATAGATAGAATTTCTCTGTTAGAGCTATTACATAAGCCAACGTGGCTGAAGAACATACAGTGGATGTGTAGAACATTTACCGAGTTGGTTTTAGTATAAGACTATTCAACTGTTCTAGGATTTATTGCTGTTGAACTACAAATATTCCCCACTGTGGACAGAGCTGTGTCAATATACCAATTCATTTGGGAGATTTTAAAATCATTAGGGAAGGTTTGCAATTGATATACCTCAGGAATCACTGTGTTTTACCACCGTGATTTACAGCTTGAAGTGCTTATGCATGGGATAATCCAAATGCTGTTTAAAGCTCAATCACTTCAAATTAACTAACCTGTTAATTCCTGACTGATCTATGTCTAGCCCCTTCACACTGCCCAGGATGTTTTGTCTTCAGGATCAAGAAATACAAGCTGAAATCCTATACTCATAGAAACAAAATACTAGATTCATTGTTAAAAGAAAAAAAAAAGGTACCTTAGTTACAATGCAGTAAGTTGTGCTGTGAAACCATGTAGCTATACACACTAAAATACAACTACTTTTTAGTGAATGTGATATCCTCATAAACAAAATTCCAATGTACAGGTGAGAGTATATATTTTCTGAGTTCAATTATACTGAAGTGATTGACTGTGATGCAGTCTGATGTTTAGTTTTCTTTCTGCTTTGTCTCAGTCATTTTTAACCTCCAGTCTTCCTGCTGAAAAATCTTTGTGGGATTTTGATTTTACTGTGCAAATTCCAAAAGTTGTTTAAAACCCAGGTTATGATTGCATGCATTTTGATTAAGGAGGCCTTACTGTTTAAAGTTTCAACATTTGAGAGAGAGTGCAAACCAAGTACAATAGGCTACAAACGATATTTTATGATGATGTTCTTTGCCAGCAGCTCTGGGCTATAGTCTTGCTTCCACACCTATGGAAGGTTTGAGGTGGTTTTCAGCTTCTGATGTCATTCATTCCCAGTCTGAACATTGTTGTGTTATTCCTGCCAGGGATGGCCTGATGAGCTCCTGGCATGTTACCATAAGTATCCATGATACAGCAGGAAAAAATTAACATATACTCTACATGAAACAGATAGTGCATAAACAAAAAGCCACCAAAAACCTGAAGAAGGTCTGAAATCCAAAACCAGTCTCTCCCATGTGTGCACACTAACCCCAGGGCCATACCACAGTGAACTTTTCTGTGTTTGCTAGCCCATGGGATCTTGTCATCTTCAGCTGCCTAGTAACACAGCTTGAAGCATGAAAACTGAACTCACTTCAGAGTACCTCATACCCTGGAAATGTGAGGTTTGTGTAGGGTGTAGATGCACGTGTGCCAGGTTCAGTCCTTGTGCTCCAGTCACCTCAGTACTTGACAGCTGTGGGGATGCTGGGATTGTGCCAGCAGCTGCACTTCAGATGCACACAAGCTCTGAGCTCATCTTTTCCCCAAGGATGAAGAGGAAAAGGCTTGGTTTCAGGATCCAGTCTTGCTCTCTGTACCTGAAGGACCTAACCCACCTGCAATGCAGACTTTGGGATCAGAAAATACAGGATAAAATCCTATACTGACAGGAACTAAGCAACAGTGCGAGTGTGATACCCTGTTACTTGTTTTGGGAAAGACAGATATGCACACCCCAGGCTGTTCAATCTGGCAGTAAGCCCCAAACCCCCAGGAAGACAACCAGTTTATCAGTGCCTCAATCACCCTCCCAATTTGCTATGCAGGCACTCTCTCAGAGCTGCTGCCTGACAGCCCTTTCACAGCGCTTCTGCTGCGAGCTCCCACCAGGGACACAGCAATGGTTACAAGAGACCAGAGGTTTACCTGCAGCCTTCTCTTCTCCCAGACTACCCTCTGTACTGTCATACGGCAGCACAGAGATGCAAAGGTGTCTAGAAATCCCCTTTATGCGAGGAGATACAGGAGATTCCTTGCATCTAAGGGATGCTCCACAGGGGACCCATAGCCCCACTCATGGGGCATCAGTCCCCGTACACATCAGGAAATCTGGCCTTTCCCAACAGTTTGCTTGCCAAGTTCCTTTCCATGCTTTGAAAGGACGCTTTTTGTTTAAATGTGTAGACAAACAAATGTATTTGCCATCCCCTCCTCTCTTCAAATGCATGTTGTTTTGGAAAATTGATTTTATTACAAGCTACAGGGTATAATTTTGTGAGATCCCCCATGTTAATGTATTGGCAGCATATCACTGAAGTGTACTTAAAATTAGGCTCTGTTATGAAATGTCACATGCTGTTTAAGCACTGCCAGCACACTTACCATTGCCCTGAACATAAAAAAAAGCCAGTCTCTGCCCCAAAGTGATTACAGACAAGGCATTCAAGAACAGCTCACTATATGACCAGTGCTACTTTGCTGCAATCCTGTAGCATGCCAAAAAATATGCATGTTATGTACAACAGCGTGGGGTTTTTTGCCCCACCATTCTTACTCGGGGATTTATCAACCCCTACAATATCTCTAAGCCAACTACACAGGGAGCTGCAGATTGAAAGCAAATCAGTGACTGAATACTGCATTGCCAGTCACACACACATACACAAACTATAATAATATCTGAGGACAGTGGTGCAAGATCACGCAGACACCTTCTCCCTCCATCCCTTCACCAAACACCACCACTTACAAGAACCATTTATTTCTCTTCTACATCAAGGCCTCCACATCCTTTTGCCAGCGGGACTCAAGAATGCAGCTCCGTACCTGAAGGGTCTTCTTGCCTTCATCATAATTTTTCATGCTGGCTGTTTCTCCTGCTTGTTTTTACATGTCTCTCAGCTGTGACTGCAGCAGCCCCAGCCCCGGTGCTGCTCAAGAGTGAATTGTGAGTGGGCTGTGCCATCTAGTGGGTTTTGGACAAAAACTGCTACTGCTCGCAAGGAGGGCTCATGCTATCAATTAAAATCTCCTCTCTCATAAATATCAACTTGTTAAACTTTGACTTCAGTTTTAAAAATGAAAAATGAAAATGAAAATGTATACCTCTGTCTCAAAAATGCGGTAATTAAACATAACCCACAGGTGCTATTGTAACGATGCCAGATTTTCAGACTCACAGGCTAAGCAAATACAGTTTATTGTTAACTAATTACATTGTCTTAATTTGCCAATTTAAAAAACTTAAATGTCCTGAACAAATCAAATCATTATCTTGGATTTCTTCACCGTACCTTCTGCCTCACACCATCTGATGCTCAGCACTGCAGGCTTTGTTGCACAGAGCAGCATTCAGTGAGTTCAGCGAGACTCTGGCAGCCCTCCTGCACCAGACCACAATTTGGTTTGCAAATCCCCTCCCCAGCAAACCAAGACTGCTCACACAATCCTTGCTAACATTATCTAATAGTGACTTTAAAAAGCTTGAACTTGTCTCCCTGTATTACCTTTTCAACACGTATCTTAATTAACCAGGGAGAAAGCATTGCTCAGACCGTGTCTCTTATTGAACGTAGCTGAGCTAATTTTCCCCCTTGCTCTAAGCAAGCAGGTAGGCAAGGCATCTTCTTTTTCAAGGTAAAACACTTATCTGTCAGTGACACTGTTGCCAATGCGAAACTTTCATCTGACTTTGTCTTTTCAAAAATGTAAAGTAAGAAAACAAAATCTATGCATCATTTAAAGATGCCCCAGGACAGCTTTGAATTATGCAATCCGTAGCTATATGAGCTGCTGCTTAAGGGATTCTTTGGTTCTTTCATGACACTGATCAGTCCCCTCTTGGTTTTATTTAAAAGACCCGGTCACTGAAGCATTCAAACCATATTATTCACATCATTCATTCACATGCCTGGAAAACAATGCAAATAAACACATAAGGAAGAATGAAATCTATGCTAACTAGCTACATTTCACAGGTTGGCCCCTCTGATTAGAAATCATTCTGGAAGGAAATAATAGCAGGATTAAAACCAGCCTTCAGCCTAGTTTTAACCAGGTTCAGGTCATTGTCCTTGTCGTTCCAAGGGTCGGTTCCTCAGGTGCAATCAAATTGCATAGGTTGAGGCTGCTGTGCAAAAGGTCTGTCACTCTGTGAAGGGCATTCCCTTGGCCTGTGTTTGAGCAGTCCACAGGCCGTTTTAAATTACACCAGCCTTTAATATTGCAAGGTGCCCAGAAAAGAGATCAAGAACCCATTTAACAGGGCGCGTCAGCCAGCACACCATTTCCTCAGTCATATCTCTGTTTTCCAGAGGGAGCCAGCAGCAGGAGTCAGGAGTGGCCTGGAGTGCCTGCACCATTTTTATGTGATAAAGGCACCCCCAGCCCTCCGGGGACTGATTATCTGGGTGTCATTTAGAGTGGCGCCCAGAGAATCTGCTCCCAACAATGCTGCGTGTCAAGGCCTGACAGGTCAGGCAATTTTCAAGTGATCACATCTGGGATATTTGTACAGGAAGATTTCAGAGCCATATTAAATTACCTGCCCTGAAAATCCTGGTGCTGAATGTAGATGAACATTATTGATTTTGGAGTACTCAAACTCTACAGCCCACCCTCAGTTAGCCGCCTCCCCTGGGACGAGACATGGAAAATGATGCTGCCAACCTACCGCCCACCCCTCCCAGAAGCAGCTTCAGTCCTTCGGCTCCCTCCTCTCCCAGCAGTAACCTGACTGTTCCGCAGCACATCCTGCAAGGTTATTTACCACTTTTGGAAGGACAGCAAGGAGCAAATCCTAGGAGGGGGACTATGTCTTAAAATCCAAGTCCTGCTCCCCAGCCAGAAAATTTTCACCATTCTGAAAAGACAAGTGCCCTTTCACAAACATAACCGACGCAAACACATGGTAACGTAGCCTGGAGGACGTTGCCCTGCACTGGTACTCTGTAGACCTGGATTGCAGCTTTATTCTGCCTCTGGCTTACTTTGTATGCATTTTCTCCACCCTGCACTCAATTTTACAGTAGCTTCTAGCTCAAGCACTTAGGCATCTGAACTGCCAAATGAGGTTTTGAAAGGTGTGTTCGCATTTGCATATATTTTCCAAGAACATGTCTTTATTTATGCCTCTCTCTAGTAGTAAATTTTAATCCTTTTAACAGCAGGAATAAATGTAGTGGGCAGAATAAAGCAGACTCTTGGAGCTTAACTTATTTTTCTTATTCTCTTCAAACAATGTATAGGCTTTCAAGCTTGCCTTTAAAGGACAAAAAAATCTCCACATTGGAAAAAAGCTTTTTCTTGCTAAGCCACAGACAAACTTATGTGCCTCTGTAGAAAGGGAAAAGGAGATTGAAACAGCCTTAAGACAACCAAAGTATCTTTTATTTCCTATACTATTTAACGATGGTTGCTATTACTTTCAGAATCTAGTATTTTGCAGGTAATAAAAAGAGTGAAAATCAATCAAAACAACAGAGCACATCTCCCAGAGGACAAAAAATCCTCAATATATAACTGACTGCCAGAAAGCAAGTGTTAAAATAACCTGCATCAGGTAGAAGTGTTGCAATAAGAAATGGAGACAAAACACAGAACTATAAAAGAGACAGCTCACATTTTAATTGAAGGATCGAGCAGCAGCTGACGAGTCGGTGTGCTCTGTTTCCACAGGCGCTTCCGAAAAGCCAAGCTGCAATGCATAACACCCAATTCAGGCTGCAATATTCCTGGGAGGGTTCAGGGACACAAACTGCTTTTATTATTGTTAGTTAGGCATCAGCAATCCACCAAAAGTGAAAATCAGGCTTTTCCCACTGGACATGCTTACGCTTAGGAAGCTGATGCAGAAATCTTGTTGGAAAAGGTGTAGAAAGCAAAAATAAGCAGGAGGTTTTAGAGAGTCTTAGTGAGAAATTATTGTCATCGCTCCTCGAAGGGAACAAGGCTGTAGTTAAGGCCTCCATACTAATGCCATTAAATTCAGTGGAAGTTTGAGAGATACTTGAATAGCAGCGTGTTTTTCTCCCCCCTTCAGTTTTTCTCTCAGATCCAATTAATACAAAAAGAAATTGACTGATTCACCTATTGTTCAAGTCTCACTTGCCTTGTCATATCTAAGGCTTGCTCCTAGGATCTGCAGAGCTGTATAGCGTCTATCACACTTCTGAGCACTCCATAAATAAATAGCATGAACTGTAATGAGAATACTAATGAAATGTTTAGCTTTGTGATGGAAAACTCTCCCCTCTCAAGCTGTACTTTTTAAAGAAAATTAAAAGGATTAATTGCAGCACCTGATGACATAAAGTCTCCCCGGATAACATATCGGTTGCCATGCCACAATATTACAGAAACGCTGATATTTTATGTGTGGTACAGTCTTGTATTTTGAGAGGTATTCCACTGCCAATTAGAGAAATAACGCTGCCACTAGCTAGGCAAAATTATACTAAAAATAAAAAAAATAAAATGTGAAAAGGAAAAATGTAGAAGACGGGCAGACAACCTTCAACATTCTTCAAAAGGGCATGGAGAGGATCCAGCAGGGCACACGCTGCTGACGGAGGAGGCTGGCAGACAGGGACAGGCAAAGGGCTAAAAGAGCTGCTGAGCCCGAATGCTACCTTCAAACCGAAAACATGAATTGCCACATTGCAAACCCAGTAAATGAGGCTCGGAGGATTAAAACATCACATCTAAGGCTCTGCAAAAAACTGTGATGAGTGGAATTAACACCCATGCTTCTGATTTCACTTGGTGCCCTGCTGTACGACTGCCTTATGTAGCAAGGAAAAGGGTTAAATGAAAACCATAGAAGCAAGAGACTTCAGCAGATGTCTGACCTACTACAGAGATTACTGTGGAGGTCTGCCATGGGAAACTGCACCAGGGCTCAGATGAGGCTAATTGCTCCACAAGGGACAGAAACCAGGAAATACACACATACACACAAAAAGAAGGGGAAAAAAAAAAAAAGAATTTTATGACTTTTTCATATTCTAAATTTGGCCAGACCCGAGGGCCACAGCTTCCCTGGAAAGAAGGAAAGGGAGTCTGCAGAAAGCCCTTTTGCCTTGCATTTGTTTGAACTCTGATTTCAAGAAGCTTTTTGCCTCCCTTTGAATTCAGGCTGCTTTAAGAAGCACTTTGACTAACATTTAGGCAGGTGGCCAGTAGGGATACTGACATATTTAATATCCCTTGTTTCTTATGTATTTTTCACTTTTTAAACATAAGTCTATGAAACTAGGCATGCTACCATGTAAGGTCTTATTACCCTTGCCTTCCATTGCAGTGCCTCCCCATTTTGTGACGATGCTGTGTTTTTGTGTTATATCATAATGGAAAATTTTGGGGGGCAGGGACAACATTGCTATATATCGTTTGGCTTCTCAGCACAGTGGATCTCTAATCCCACTGTTACCACTGTATTGTTGGGACAGTTTTCATCACAGACATGTTGACAGGTATTGCTCTTGCCTTTCACCCTGTTGAGTCACAAGCACAAAATAGATACTCAGTTCTAAAGCAGCTGGATGCTGGCAGTAACCCATGTTTTCACAAAGCGTTTTTGGAACACAGGTTAAAATTATGAGTTTAATAACATATTATGGCACGGAACTTCTGTTAGTTAAACAACACAGTAGAGAAATTAAATGTACCTCTTTCAATCAGCCCTACACAGACAAAGAGCATTTTATATTCATGTTTTAAACAACCTACAGAAATTATCAGGGGATTCTATTAGACTTGGTCAGAGAAAGCTTTTGTACATGAACCAAACTAAACATGCTTTACTGTTATTTCAGTTTTTCTTCTAAAACATAGGGTTTTAACCCCCTTTGCTGCCAAAATTGAAAAAAAAAAAAAATTTCATGAAAATATGAAAAATTTAATTGCCACGCTTTTCTGTGGAAACTTTTGCTTTGATAACAAGGCAGATTTTGGTTTAATAAATGTTGTGAATGCCTCGACATATTAGTTTTCTGATATGTTAATCTATATAACTGGATAACTCTTCTGTAAGACTGTTGATACAATAATTAAAATGTCTTTCCCTTAAAAATTGTTTCTCTCATTATAAACAGTTCCCACATGGACATTCCTTTCTCTACTGCAACCTATTTATTCTTTTAAAAGATTTAACAGTAAAGAGGGTGGCTGAGATAAAGCAGCTCTTTCTGTCATTGTTTTCTATTATTTCCCTTTAAGACTGAATAAGTGTGTTCTTTCCATGCCAGTGCAAAGATTTTCTGTCATCAGGCTCTTCATAGTCTCCATTGAGATCCATACTGTCATTTTAGTGGTTTCAACCCTAATTTCATGGTTGCTTCATTGCTGAGAATCCTTCCATTCAGCTAAGCTTCTAGGACTTTGACTGCAAGAAGGAAAGAAATAGCAATAAAATTATCAGTAAAATAATCAGAACTAAAACTGTACTTAATACGATTAGGATATTGTCCTGTGGATACATCTGTAAATGCTGGTTAAGAAAAGGGCATTTTTCAGAAAGAGAATGCAAAAGAAAGTAAATAAGAAACAATTTAAATGTCCAAGTGCTTTACTGAAACTATATCTGTATGGTATTATAGCTGTGTAAAGTTACTCACAGGTGTAAATTTTATTCAGGTTGAAGCTTCATATTATTCTTGATCATGTCTCATTCTTTCTTCCATTTAGAAATCTCTTCTTGAGACTCATTTCAATGATAAATCTTTTTATTATAAAAATTAAAGTATTTGCTGTAACATTAATTAATTTTCCCCTGCTGTAATTATTAGAACTGAGCAAATAATTCACAATGAATAATTCATCTGCTGAATGTAACCTAATTTTCTGCTTGCTGAATATCTGCTAGCAAATCTACTTTCTAGTTTATTTGTTAATCAAAATCATCTGACCACTTTGGGTGAATATTTTTAACTATGGATTGAGCCTGAACGGTTCCTTGTGAGCCTTTGACATATAGTGCTTGCTACATGATCTGTGCCGATACATTGTAATTGGTCTGGTAAAGCATGTGACTTTATTTAACTTTCCCATTTGGTGAGTGTTTATATACTCTAGGCGTGACTACATCAGTATGTAAATTTCAATATTGTTTTCGCAACTTCAGAATCTGTTTTCCTCAATTATTCAAATGTCTTTGGGGGAAAAACCAACTTGCACTTAGTTTTAAGCAACTATCTTGTAACTGAAGGAAGAAATCACAAGTATCAACTTCTGCAGCCATATTTTCTGACCTCTCTAGTTAAAATGCAGAGTGTTCCCTTGTCGTAGTGGATATTAGAGAACACTTATTTTGTGTGTCCGAGAAGTCCTTTCTTGTTACAATTAAAAAAAAAATGCAGATGATGGATAGTACAACTTTGAAAATTTTCTGCATGAGGTGCAGAGACTGGATACAATTTTTCCTGAAATAAGCACATTAGAAAAAATTTAGGAGGTGACTTCTACATAAAGCAACCTATATCTGACTGAAAAGCTAGTAAGACTTGAAGTCCTATATCTTTACGTATTTTAAAATCTTAATTCTTATTTTTCTGTTAAGGTTTCAAGGTGAAACTCCTTACCTGGATGGTGAGTAGTCCACAGTAGTGAAGGTCCAATTCTCACATACCTGTAGGGTATGCAAAAAGATAGCCCTCCAACAAATGCACCATCCTCAGCCATACCCTGCTGGCCAGAATAGCTGGCAGATATTTGAGGAGATAGAATAATTGCTTCTCCTCTCTGCATTCTTTGCTCTTTTGACATGTTTTGTTGTTTTTTCTCTTCTTGAAAGACACATTGAAGGAATACTATCTGTGCCCACAGAATGCAGAGGCACTATGTGAAATACTCCACAGGCCCTTTTCTTCACTATTGTACAATGGGACAGGATCATATCCTTACAAAATTAATTCAAGAAAATGTTATACCAAGCAGAGCTATGGGCTCTGTGCAAGAAAAGGCAGAAGACATTGGATTAATGGACAATGTGCAGCAGAGTTCTGCCTACATGACTCCACAAGAAAAACTGTTCTTATGCTTGTTAACTGGATTAATGAGTTTTCCTTGATTGGCGTAGGTTTCTGGTAAGGCAAGAATTCAAAAGGAAGTTGAAACGAACATTACCATTGCTTTAATGCAATTGAAAAAATTGCCTTCTTGTTCTCCCAATAACCTCTGAATATTAGCTTTAATCAAGTAGAGTTCCAAAATTTTAAACAATGTTGTATTACATTCTCAGTTTAATAAAATAGCTGGGCATATAACTCCACAGAAACAAGGAAGAGAATATAACAGCAGCAGGGCTTCTTGTTCATTAAATAATTTACTTTTTAAACTCTTTAGCAGATAAATTTGGAGTTTCTCAGTGATAAAGCAAAATGGTGCAGATTATTATTTCTCTATAATTTAAATCATGTAATAGGGCATTTCACACAGCTGATTATTGCCTTTCCTATTTTATTTTTTTTTCTCTTCATTTTTTGTTCTTACATTGCCTTAGAGTTTCTCAGAATCAATGCCCTGTAAAACAAACTCTTCCACTGCCTTGCTAGGCTGCTATGTCCTGATCTGGCAAAAATAACGGAAACAAAATTGATGAGGATAGGACACTTACATTATAAAGAGCCTTTCAGAATGATGGCTCAGTTGTGCCAGGGAAACATGTTAGGCGGGCATCCCTCACCCTTATGTAATAAACTAAGCTTAATTAAAATGGTTGGAGTACATCAGTCCAAAGCTGGACATCTGTGGTAGTGACGCCTGCATTTGAGCTGAGAGCGAATGTTTCCTTTAGAGTCACTTCCAGTGCGCAATCCATGTCAACCTATAGGTTAGATACCAAAACACCAGAAGTCTTCCAGAAATGCTTATTTTTGTACATTTTCTGTCAAGGTAATCTCTATGACTGGAGCGAATGTAGGCTTCAACATGGTAGATCTCTAAAATAAGGTCTGATGAAACAAGGCCCAGGTAGGTAAGTGATTCGTAGTGCTTTCTAGATCTGTAGTTCTATTCACATTCTCAGATATAAATTAACCATCACATTTCAGAGGTCTTTTTCTCCTCAAGTTAATCTGATAGGGACCACCAGTGCTTCTGCTTTCCTCTGCAGCATGGGCCATACTGCCAAGATATATTTGTCCTGATGTCCCTAAAATCAAAACACTGAGAAAGGCTTGCAGAATCTTACACCTATGACCTGGGTCTTTAATTAATATAAGGGTGTTGGGAGGCATTTTTGAATAACAGGTGTAAGAGTGTGTCAAGTAGGTGTTCTCTGAACCTGGCCTCAATAGCATAATTTCATGATTCAATATGATTGCTAATGAGTGAACTCAGTGACCCATGTAGTCTTATTCAGTCCTCTGGGCATTGAATGTGTGTTCTCCTAAAATATTTTGCATTTAGTTACTTACTGGGAAAACAAAAACAAAACCAAAAAAAATTTCAGAAGTTTGTTATCTTCATCTTTAAAATCCTTTCTTTCTTTTCGATAAATTCACTCGTATACATACAAAATGTTTGCTTGGTGTGCCTTTAAAAGAAAGTCTGGGATATCACTTGCAGGAGCACCCAGAATGGAAAATGCCTGTCAAACTGTCAAAATTTGGGAGACTTTTATTTTGACACAAACTTAGAACTTCTCCTTCTATTTTTTCTTTGTTTTTTAGTACTATACATCTTCAAAGTGCTTATAAGAATTTTCTGATCATATTTATTATTCCTGCTTATAAAATACAACTGTCTCAAAGTCTAACAAGACTGAAACTGGAATATTTTTAATTCATCCACAGTTATTCACTTATACAGAAAATCTCATCAAGCTACACACTCCAATAATTTCCTTACATAGCCTCTCCTTCACCTCACTAGTACCTCAAAAAAATCTGTCAAGTTAAATCTAAGAAGAGCTCTGAATTAGCACTGCTTTGATGTCTCCTTTCACTGAAAGATGAATTCTGGAGCAGCTGAAATTGTCTGTGGGTTCAGCTCAGTTTAGACAAACACTGTTAGTCAGAAAAAGCAACATAACATTTCATAAACTTTACAAAAACACTACAGCAGTGTCATGAGAACTATGTAGTGCAGAGTGTTACTGCCCCCCATGAAGACACTTGTAGCTGGAGGGCAGGATCCTGTTTTCTACTTTTCCTCTACCCTGTGTGCATCAGAACTTGAACTCAGAGTCTCCCTTCATAGCAAAAAGTACTCTTACCATTAGGCATTCCAATATTTCTAGTAATGAGCCTACTTTTCAAAGCCCCTATAGCCAGCAGAAGTGGTTAAAATTGCTGAAGCAAGGACTTCAACTGACTTTCATACCTCGAAGCTGAAATGTCATAACCAGCAAGCTAAAGAACCAGGCTTCCACATTTATTTCCCTGTCTGTCAAAATGAATACTCAATTATTTACAAAAAGTGGAACAGCTTCAGCAAGTGAGACTGAAATGCACCAATAGGCATGCTAGAGAGATAGAAAATCTATATTTAAAATCAGAGGGAGGGGGAATAAGAACTTACATGTCCCATTTCCCAAAAAGCTGCTGCAAACATTGGGATTCAAGGGTCAAGAAAAAGGAGGCAAACAGAAGAACACAGCATGATACATTCACTTTTTTGAATGAATTTCCCTTGTGAATTCAGTACTTTGGTCCCAGCTTTCCTATGTGCTACTAAAGCAACATAACATTTAGCTAACGTGTTACTTGGGGTCAAACAAGCTATTTCCTTTAACAGGTAACGATTTTTAGTTCTGATTCTCAGGATCTGGGAGAGAATCAACCAAAAAAATTTTCATTTCAGGTTGACCCCAAATTACTTTTTTTTGTTGTTTGAACCACTGGGGAAAAAAAAAAAAAAGTGATACATACAACTCTGTTCTGAAGGTCAACAAACATATGGGCTTCTAGAAAATAAAAAGGAGTACTTCTAGAAGTAAAGGATATTTTGCAGGTATTGTGTACTTAAATTGCAGGAAAATATGAGTGTGAATAATAAACCTCAGCAAACCATTTATTCTCAAACTGCCAAGCCAAAGAAATGTAAAAAAGGTGACCTGTGGGATACTTTTAGTCTAAATGTTTAAAGGTGTCACAGAGAAAAACTAGCACCATGGACTTCTTCCACAACTAAACTTAAAGGCAATGCACAATCTGGAGTTCTCATTAAATAATCTTCATTAGGAAAAGCTATGTGGTGCTCATGTTCCTAGATGATCTCACGGTTAGCCCTAAACTAAGTTCACTTCAGTGATTCTACCTGGAAGTGAAAGAGGCAAGAGAAGAACAGTAAGTGTGTGAAGTATAGATTGTAGCTTCATAGGCGAAGATAAGGAGGGAGAAATAAATTCCCAGCCCCTTGTCTTTACGGCCAGAACATTTGCAGCCCAATAAGTTGATTCCAGAAATAAGCAGCTCAGACCCAACAAGGCCTTCAACTTGTTAACTTCAGTAATTTTGCTGACAGAAGTGTTTGGTTTGGGAGGATAAATACCACCTTGCACTCCATTCTTGCAAGTTGTTCGCCCTGGCCCACTGATAGTGTTTCCTACAGAAGCTAAATTTCCCTCATATACTTCTCATTCAAGCCTTAATTTTTGCTGTACACAGCCAGAAGATGCAGCTGTCTCAGTAGGAGATGACTGTGAAGTCAACAGAGCAACAGTATTTATACCATATGGAAATCTGACATGCAGACTGGAGTATCACACAGAACAACAAGCTATCCTACCCTCTGCCTAGCAAAATTCATAGGCATACCCCAAGGGAAAATATTTAACGTATGTCTCAGGAGA
This sequence comes from Caloenas nicobarica, assembly GCF_036013445.1. Lineage (NCBI taxonomy): Eukaryota > Metazoa > Chordata > Aves > Columbiformes > Columbidae > Caloenas > Caloenas nicobarica. The sequence goes on from NC_088245.1 coordinate 181,438,255, forward strand.
CTTATATAACTTCAAATTACTAAAGTTGCTGATGAAGTCCCTTACAGATAAGGAGGCATGGCTGACTCTGTTACAGCCCGCGGCTTCATTAAACTTGTCTAGAAAATGGCAATGCTAATATGTTATCACACGTGAGAGGTAAGGAACAGATTAGGAGAATGGGCTGCAGTGTAAGTAACCCCACAGTGGCCTCATTCATCGTCCCTCAATCTGTGTGGTGGGGAAGCCCATTCCAAGAAATGAAGTGGTGATGTCCTTGGAGGGAGCAGTGATTCCATTCATCCAGGACCCTGCGCCGGTCAAAGGCATCTGCCTTTTAGTGCCAGGCAGGGGCTTTACCACGCTCAGCAGCCAGCTGACAGAACTTGACATCTTTCACATGCTCAGCAGTCAGCTACATCTGAGACTCTCTGAAGCTAGCTAAAAGTCTGGCCCCGCCAGGTCATTCTCACTGTCAGGTCAATCACATTGGCAAAGGAAAGTTAGAGACTGTGTCCTGGGGTTAGAGGGACACCATGCAAAGCACAGGAAAGACACAGGGCTATGTGGCATGGATGGGCCCACTTTGGAAAACCTCTGATTCTCTCAAATTTGAACAAACTCTGGTTATCTAGAGAGAATCACACTGGGAAGCAACTAGTGTCTACAGTGCGTGCTTCCTTCAAAAGGACCTGGGCAGCAGCAGTAACCACAGTCAGTGATGAGCAGCTTCTGTTTAGTTGGGAGAACTGACTTCCCTCTGCCCTCACCCACTAGCTCATAAAATGACCATCCTATAATAGAAAACAGGACTGAAAGATCTTCTTTCCACTCTTTGGTTTCATGGCTATAATATACCTACCTTTTCCAACAGGTATTTGGCTTCTTTTTTTTTTTTTTAATTCCCATGATGGGGACTCCAAAGCTGCCCTCGACACTCAGTTAGTGTTTCTCTAACCTTAGTGTACACACAAAGAATATTTCCTCTTGTGGAAATTCCCTGGGTCACCAGCAAAGCGCAATTCTGGACATGGATACTCGATTGTTTCTTTGCTCTTTATAGTAGTTTTGTATAATTTCAGTTAGGATATATTTCCAGGATCCCCTGTGCAGAATACGCCTTAATCTCATTGAGCCTTTTTGCATAACATTCCCAAGATATGGCTGCTTTGCAGATTACACAGGAGCACAGAAATACCAAAGCCATGATCTATTGGAAACCCTTCTTTAAAATTACCTTTTTCCTGGCGGAAAACAATTGATGGTGATTAAGTTACACATAAACCAACCCTGCTGCTCATCATTAGGCAAAGTTTTGTCTCTCTGACTCCTCATGTTCCCCATCTGATTGAAAGTTCTCCAGGGCAGAGGCTGTGCTTGCGCTATGCTTGTGCCACACAGAACACACAATTACCTGCCTGCAGCTGCAGCAGTGCAAACATCAGTGAGTAGTTTGAGGGGAAAGTAGCTTAGGAAGCTGGACAAAAAAAAAAACCAAACCACAGTTAAGCAGTGATGAGTAGAATTCTCTGTCCGCAACTGTCGGTATTACATAGTGGTATCATGAGGACATTTATGCCAGAGTGAGGGTTACTTCTTTAATTATTTCTGATACATCCATCCCTACCAGTTCAGTGCTCTACTTTTTCAAGGCAATGAAAAAGATAGGAAGTTATACAGCAAAGCCATAGTTTTCCTAAAAAGATAAATTTGAAATATTCAAGACATACTTAAGTGAATGAGCAACTTGTGGCTTTTATTTTGTTAGAATGACTTGAAGTACAGCCTTTCTAAAATTTAGTACACCAACTTACAATGAATCAAAGTAATCACTTTATTTTTCCTCTTTATAATCTCTTCTCCCCTTTGTGATATATTACAGAGACAGAATGGGTTATTTCTTATTTATTTATTTATTTATTTTTGATGAACTGACTAGTCTTACAGCTAATTTCTTGACAGGGTTTTTTTTCTCCTCCATCTATTAACTGAATTAATTATAACAAAAACTAAAGTCAAGTCATGTTTCAAAAGATAAAACTTTTCCCTGGTGAGAGTGAGAGCAATTCCCAGCATCCTTCAACAGAACAGTCAATTTTGTATTGCCTTAGTTTTGAAAAGCTTGCAGATCTGCAAATAAGAAAACATAAACTGCATGCCAATATAGTGCTCTGTCCTGTTTTTTTGTTCCTTGATTAGTTTCACTTTAGCCATAAAACAGGAAAGTAAACAAATGAAATCATGAATCTAAAGATCAGTGTGTTATAAAGGAAGCACGGTAATTCAATTGAGTAGACATTACCTGTTCAGCAAATGTTTCATGGATAAATTCATTATCAGAGCTGCTCAGGGACACTAAAAAGAGCCATTTTCCATCAGAATATGCAGTACCATCAATATACTTGTAAAATCAGGTCAGTTTTCCTGGAATTTCATTTTGAAAGTAAAAAAGGGAGGAAATTACCCAGAAGGTTGAATTTCCTTTGACAATGTATGCAAAGGGCTTTTTTATTTTTTAAATCTACTTTTAAAAAGTCTGTCATAATTTTCATATTTTAACTGTGTGTTCCTATATTTTGTAGTGAAAAAATTGTCAAGATCAAAATCACGTCTTAATTTTCCTGAAAAAAATGTTGCTAATGGCCTGATACAACTTCAAAGAAAATTTCCTGTAGAGAATTTTAAAACATTTTGCTTTAATTCTTATACAGAATGTAGCTAAATTTTAAAATTTTGGAATCCATCACATAGTGGCACTTCCATCCAACTTCCATTTGTGGCACTTAGGGACAAGGCCTAGTGGTGGACTTGGTAGTGTTAGGTTCAGTATTGGTCTCTGTGATCTTAAGGGTGTTTTCCATCCTGAAAGATCCTATGATTATAACTCCTCTACTCACTACAGGTTATGAACCAAAACCTTCCTTGCACCACTTAGTATTTATTTTCATTCAGGAGAAGTTTCCTTTGCTGGACAGTGTGGGAGCTGTGACAACCAGTTCAAGATAAGGCAGGTCAGGTGAGGAGCTTTAGGAACTGATTTTCGAGGTACTAAAACAGGTCTGAAAGTCTCAGATTCTGCCACTGTTCTACCATAATTTCCTGCCTTGCTTTATGTAAAATTAAGATAACTTCTCATAAGGAATAAAACCAAGCCAGATAAAAACAAAACCACAACCCTGCACTTTTAAATTATGTTTTACACGGTTTAGGCTGCTCCCAATGGTGTTCCTCTCCTAGGAGCCAACACTGTATACCAAGTTTAGGAGCACGAATCAGATTTGAGGTTTAAGATGACCCAGTGGTCAGAATCAGACCATAGAGTACAAAGACAAGCACCTTAATTTACGGGTTACTCGTACCCTAATAATAGTTGACATAAGGGTGTGTTAAATAAGCACATGAGGCATTTCTTTGTCTTGTCGTTGTTAACTGCAACTCCATTTTGAGGACAAACAAGCCTTTTACAGGTTCTCTCAACAGAGTCCAAGTTCCATTAAGTCTCAACCTTCATTACTTGTATCTTCCCAAGAGATTTCTCACAACAAGGTCCCCACATTTCCCATCTCTTTCTTTGGGGAAAATCCAAATTGAAAACTTTAAACAAGACTGACTTCTTTTAAAGGCAGCCACAGCACACAAAGCAAGTATTATCTGATATCATATGAAGAACAGAATATGGAAATAAACATACAATATGCTCATTTCTGGAGAGAGCTGTTAGCAACCCGTGTAGACTGGGTGATGCAAAGATATTTAATGCTTAGATAAAGAAAGGAATAATATTTCTAGGAAAGAGAAAAATTATTTGAGAATACTTTGAAGAATACTCAGTCAGATGAAGCAATCTGAGTCCTAGAGTGAGAAATCACTTTGCTAATGCAAATGAAAGAAAAAGGCATGACCAGGCAAAGATCATTCTTATAACACAATAATGCCAGAACTTTTTTTCCTTAAAAACATACAAAATGCCTCTGTCATGAAGACAATGCCTGGATTTCCTCCCTGCCCACATACACAGAAAAGGATGATTCTGTTTTAAAAATAAACATTTGTTCCTAGGCTTTTATTTTACACTTTAAAATATGGCAGTGCAATTCTTCATCTATATTCATACTTAACAGGAGTGGTTATGTTCCCTGTAGGAACTGATAGGGCTGATTATATTCTCCAGCAGATGAGACAGTTGAAAACATACCATACAAATTTTGGGAAAAACTGTAACACTAATCGCTTTACACCATAGAGAGTTTAGGAAATATGTATGTATACTTTTACTTCTAGATAAAACAGTAAAATTCTTATTCCCTGTTCTGTATATCAGCTTTCTGACAAATCCTGAATAAATTTAAAATTTGTGTCAATATGTTTTTAAGTTCAAAATCCCCTTTTCTGAATCTTTCTCCTGAGAGCTTCTCTGGAGTACTAATTGGTTTACACATATTTCCCACCCTGGTCATCTTGCAATTGGATTGAATATGACCTTCTCTCTATATGATGAGATCTGTCTCCAAAAAAAAAAAAAAAAAAAAGTCTCAGATTTTTAGTATAAATCATTGATATAATCCAGGTTTGTTGGGGTTTTTTTTGGTTTTTGTTGTTGTTGTTGATTTTTCCCTTGAATAAATCATATAGCAATGGGCTGCATCATATGCATTGTAGGACATCCTTTACAAGGAAGCTGGACATCTCTGTGCATTAAGTTTGCAGTGGGCTACTAAAAATCCTGTGATTTTTTTCCCTCTATTCTTCCACTGTCTCCCAGAACTAGGCTACCTTTTTTATCCTGCAGAAAGATCATTATGCATGATCACAACAGGAACATAACACTGGGTGAAAAGATATTAAAAGCACACCACTACTACAAAGGTTCCATCTTGTAGTCCCAGCCCAGAGCTAAGGAGATATTTTGGCAGAACTTTGAAGGTACTGCTTCTGCCATAGGTTCCTATTTGTAACACAAGTGAGACCAGAAGGAGGAATGAAAGAGTGGATAGGAGCAATGAGGCTAAGAGTAGGAGCAATAAAAGAGAGAGAATTCCTTATAGTGGAACTTCCTTGGCATAGCTTATCTCATGGATGTTTCTAGGGTCAGGAAGCAAGGACAGGTGGATGTGAAAGGACTTCACAGCAAATTATGATATCCTAAATTTAATTTTAAAAATGTGCCTTTATGCTTTTAAACCTGCTTCTACACCTTTTGTCTTTATTCTTGAGTAGAGATTCAACTTGTATTTCCCCACTCCCATTTCCTCAGATAGCACTGTCAAACTAGATTTTTCTAACTCTTTTCATTAATGTGTGCATTGTTTTACCACTTCTCAGTCCCTAATGCTAACAACTTTTTCTGTGGAAGATCTGTGATATCTTTCAGACAGGATAGGCAATATGTGTCAGGAATCTTGCCAGCTCTGGCTGACTCATCACATATGGAGGCACCAAATGAAACAGTTTTTTATAAAATTAATCAGAATTTATAAGCCATACACAGCAGATTCCCCAAGTCATATTTCACATGCTCCAAACACTAATTACAATCTGCCATCTAAACCTGAGATGCAAAGAAGATCTATATTGCAACATTTATTTTATTTGAAGAAGACAGATCCTCAAAGGCACAAGGGCTGTGATATGCTTGTCTCACTAACATGCGGGAGGTATTAGGTGCTGCCTGGCTGAAAATTGCCTCTGTAAGTGAGGAGTCTGACTGTGTTTCATAGTGCACCACAAATTTTTCATTATGTCATTGCAAAGCCATAATTCTGTTCAAGTTCATTCAAAAGGCCCATGAACCTTAGCAAACCTTTTGATAAATATCTGAGTTTTAAGGCAAGTTTTATGTTTCACCATCAAGATTATCAACAGTTTTAATGCATCTCAGTATTCGAGTCTGTATGTGGCAACAAATGTAATCCAGGCAACTGCACAAATCATTGCAGCCATTCATTCAGGTCTGTGAGCCATTGTTATTAATGCAATAATTTTATACTCTTTATTGCAATAATTTGGTACTCCCATCACAAAAATGTTGCTTCTGTTTTTCACTTTCATGCATTCATCAATAACATTCATACACAAAAAATTAGATTTTTTCTTGCCTTTCCACCTCTTCTCACCCTTTCACTCCCCTGAAAAGCATTGGAGATCTTCCTTCCAGCAAAAAGTATAGACTGACTCACTTCCGTTTGTGCTCCTGACACGTTTATTAAAGTCTCTATTCAGCTATTGTTTTTACACCTAGTTTTGGATGCACAACACTGCACATAACTCTTATCTCTCTTGTCAGAATTGAAGTCATTCTTCCAAATTCTACTGCCCTTCATATCTACATATCACAGAATCACAGAATGTCAGGGATTGGAAGGGACCTCAAAAGATCCTCTAGTCCAATTCCCCTGCCGGAGCAGGAACACCCAGATGAGGTTACACAGAAGGCGTCCAGGCGGGTTTTGAATGTCTCCAGAGAAGGAGACTCCACAACCTCCCTGGGCAGCCTGTTCCAGTGCTCTGGCACCCTCACTGAGAAGAAGTTTCTTCTCAAATTTAAATGGAACCTCTTGTGTTTCAGTTTGTATCCATTGCCCCTTGTCCTATCATTGGTTGTCACCAAGAAGAGCCTGGCCCCATCCTCGTGACACTCACCCTTTATATATTTATAAACATTAATGAGGTCACCCTTCAGTCTCCTCTTCTCCAAGCTAAAGAGACCCAGCTCCTCCAGCCTTTCCTCATAAGGGCGATGCTCCACTCCCTTCATCATCTTCGTTGCCCTGCGCTGGACTCTCTCCAGCAGTTCCCTGTCCTTCTCGAACTGAGGGGCCCAGAACTGGACACAATATTCCAGATGAGGTCTCACCAGGGCAGAGTAGAGGGGGAGGAGAACCTCTCTCAACCTACTAACCACCCCCCTTCTAATACACCCCAGGATGCCATTGGCCTTCTTGGCCACAAGGGCACAGGGCTGGCTCATGGTCATCCTGCTGTCCACCAGGATCCCCAGGTCTCTTTCCCCTACACGGCTCTCTAACAGGTCCTTCCACAACTTATACTGGAACTTGGGATTATTCCTACCCAGATGTAAGACTCTACACTTGTCCTTGTTATATTTCATTAATTTTTTCCCTGCCCAGCTCTCCAGCGCATCCAGATCTCGCTGGATGGCAGCACAGCCTTCTGGCGTGTCAGCCACCCCTCCCAGCTTGGTGTCATCAGCAAACTTGCTGACAGTGCACTCTATAAGATATCATTTCTTGCAAGTGTAATTAATGATTTTAATACCGTGATTATTCCTGAGTGATATATATAAGATATATATAAGAATATGACATATACATACATAATTGCTGTGTGTTAAAATAAAGAAATTAAAAGAGAAAGTGAAGAGACGAACCCTGTTAACAGGGTTTAGCATTGTACCTTGTTGTTATTTATCAGAAGTTACATGCTAGCTGTGTGAACAGAACTGATCATGATAGAAAGGCTGGGCCACCCCGCAGAACACTCTGTTCCAGTAGATTTGAGTTCAAGCCACCAGTGGTTTTCTAGCATGTATCATGCCCACAGCATAAGGCTGTCTAAGCCAAAGGAGCAAAATGCTGCTCCCCTGCACAGAAGGAACAATCACATGTAAACAACAAAGTCAGTTTACCTTCAAAGCAGAGTCTATAGCCACTACTGTCAAAACCAGTGCTGCAGTCTGATGAAAATCAACACCTATGGTTGAAAGCTTTTGTAAGGAGTACTCTCAATCTCACTAATGCATACATAAAACTCCTTAGACAGATCATCTTCTAACAGTAGGTGTGGTACTGGCTAAATAAGGACAATGATTTCAAGTTTAGGAAGATGAATTGTTCTACTGGCAGTGTTTCATTTTTAGGAATACTATCTGTAGCACCTTAAACTTACCATGGTTCCCAGGTTACCTGTATTTTTTAAACCTTTTCCTGAATTTCTCAAGCACACCTCTCTTGAGGATAAAGAATCTCACAGGGAGATTATACAAAAACAGCTGTACAAAAGAGAACCAGAAAACCACACCTGCAGTTATCCACATCGCTGTTAGCTTCCTCAACTGCTCTGCTTTGGGCTGTTCCAACTAGCTGTCTCCAAGACAAGGAAAGACTTGGGATATCCCTCTGCAGCGTTGCTCTGATGAGACTGTATCAATGAGATTGCATCAGGTTTGGTTTCCTCCATCCATGTTCCCCTGAAAGTGCTACACTCCCTATAGTTCTGGCAGAAAGCATATAAGGTCCTGTATGGACAGTCGCCAGCAAAAACATGGAGTTTCCCTGTTTTCTGTCACTGGTCTTATGGCTACTGAGGTATTGAGTCTTGAAATGTGGTTTCTAAATTAAGCATAACTAAACAAAAATTTAATGCTATAAAACATTCTGTTGGGTTACAGCACAGCCCTCAGATCATTTGAGTTGCTTTGAACTGAAAAAAAAAAAAAAACACCCACACAACACAGCTTTTAATTCTTAAGGGCACTACATGGGCTACAGAGGAGACAAAACCCAAGTGCTGTGCCATGTGGACGGTCTACTTAGAGGAGACTGAACTTCCTCAATGAGAAGATGAGCACAACCATGCCAATCTAGCTCTGATCCTCTTTTATTTAGCAGTAAGAAGGCAGGTAGAGGATTTCACTGGTCACTACCACAGCCAGTCACAGCAGATAATCTGATTCATAAATTCATCATCTTCTGGTTTTAAACCTTTGAACGAGACCAGGGTAGAGGAGGGAGTTTCGATGTCACTGGTACACTTGGCAGCCATGCAGAAGGATGTTCTGAAAACCATTACTCTGATCAAAAAACGCCCATCTAGTTTAAAGCTCAGTTATTTGTGGCCAGCTTACATACACTTGTCTTTATGCCAAAATTGTTCCTTAGGTTAAGTAGTTCTTTTTTTTCACTGCTCCTTACTCCTCCGTGAGGCACTTGTCTGAGTTAAATAAGTTAAATTTTTAAACTTCCTCTTACAGGAGACAGGCTCTTTTTCTCCTTGGTCATCTTAGTAGCTCCTCTCCAAGCCTATTCTACTTTTTATTTATCACCATTTAAAAAAAATGATTGTTTAATGCAAAATATGTTCTAAAGCCTCCCATCTGCTGTATTTATATTAATGGCACAACAGAAGCTTGATTTCCAGCTCTTACAGTGGGTATGCTTCCTTTATTGGTTCATACAGTAAGAATTTAGACATGACAGATGACTTGAAAACCTGCATTTCTAGGCCAACAATTTTCTATATTAAAAATGACGATTATTTTTAGAGATGGAAAGCTGTATTGGGTATCGTTCATTTCATTTTATTTTGAGGGTACAATTTAAAACCATCAGCATAGGTGCCATTGTGGACTAGTATATGCAATTGTTATCATAGTCTCTCATAATTCATGTGTTGTACATGCCATTGCGTTGCAGTTGTATTGGGTTTGCATGGGAAGGTTTTGGTGTCAGGGAGGCTACAGGGGTGTCTTCTGTGAGCAGGTGCTCGAGGTTTCCCCTGTGTCCCATAGAGCCAATGCCAGGTCCCTCCAAGACAGACCCACTGCTGGCCAAGTTTGAGGCCATCAGCAACAGTGGTAACGCCTCTGGGACAACATGTTTAAGAAGGGAGGAAAAAAAACTATGCAACAATACACAGCCAGAGAGACAAGCGAAGATATGTGAAACAACTCTGCAGACACTGAGGCTGGTGAAGAAGGAGGAGGAGGAGATGCTCTAGGAGCTGGAGCAGATGTTCCCCAGCAGCCTGTGGTGCAGACCATGGTGAAGCCAGCTGTCCTCCTGCCACCCATGGAGGTCTATGGCAGAGCAGATATCCACCTGCAGCCCATGGAGGACCCCATGCTTGAACAAGTGGATGCCCGAAGGAGGCTGTGACCCTGTGGGAAGCCTGTGCTGGAGCAGGCTCTTGGTAGGACCTGTGGCCTCATGGAGAGAAGAGCTGATGCTGGAGCAGGTTTGCCAGCAGGACTTCTGACCTCCTGGGGGACCCACGCTGGGGCAGTCTGTTCCTGAAGGACTGCAGCCCATAGAAAGGACCCACATTCAAGAAGTTTGTGAAGAACTGCAGCCCATGGGAAGGACTCATGTTGGAGAAGTTCATGGAGGAATGTCTCCTGTGGGAGGTACCGCACGCTGGAGAAGGGGAAAAGTATGAGGAGGAAGGAGCAGCAGAGACATGATGAACTGATCCCAACCCTGATTCCCTGTCCCCCTGTGCTGCTCCAGAGGGAGGAGGCAGAGAAAATCAGGAGTGAAGTTGAGCCTGGGAAGCAGGGAGAGGTGGGGGGAAAATGTTTTTAAGATTTGGTTTTATTTCTCACTACCTTACTCTGGTTTGATTTGTAATACACTAAATTCATTTCTCCAAGTTGAGTCTGTTTTGCCCATGATGGTAACTGGTGAGTGATCTCTCCCTGTCCTTATCTTGACCCACATGCCTTTCATCACGTCTTTTCTCCCCTGTCCTGCTGGGGAAGGGAGTGATAGAGCAGCTTGGTGGACACCTGGTTTCCAGCCAAGGTTAACCCACCACAGCTGTTATCACAGGTACTCTACAGCATGTCATATGGTACTAGAAGTTTATGTTTAGGCAGCTGAATCACATCCTTGTATCTCTTCGGTAGACATCCTCATCTGAACTAGTCACCCTAGGTCATATGTAAACATCTGCCTTTGGTGAAATGATTCCATAATCCAGGATCCAAACAGACATGCCAAAAGTGCAGTTTTTCTCTAGCAAGTTGCTCCTGTGAGGTAGATAGAGTTTAAATGCCTGAATATGACTTGCAGAAGAGCTTTGGTGGGAAATAAGTGCTTAACTCCCAAGTATGAACATGCGTATGTCCCTGGAGTTAGGTGCCTAGGGAGGTTCAAGCTAAGTATGGAGCTAACTAATACATTTAGATGGCCGTAAGCTTAAACAAACCTGAAAATTCAGATGATTAAAATGATGTGTGGGACTCAAATGAGTTTCAGGATACTAAGAGCCAACATGCAGGGATTTCGGCTGATGTTCCTTGTTTTTCTGTGTTACCTTAAAATCACTAGTAAAAGAGGTACCTCCAGAGGATTATTCAGCCACCTTACGATGTGACTCTGGAGATGCCTGTCACTATTCATTACAGAGGCAATTAAGCTTTTAACTTAATTATTAAGTTAAGCTAGTTAGATGCAATGAATATAAACCTGATTGCTTCCATTATCTTCATCCTCCAAATCTCTGAAGATGATGCTTGAAATAAGAAAATATCTTGATATGTAACAAATATATCAAATACTGCCATATATATAAAGTAGCACTTTACATTTATTCCTGAATACTTTGGTCATTATATGGTATCATATTAGGACATGAAAGGGGCAATTTATCTCACTTCATTTTGGATCTACAGAAGCTACGATACATACGTTTTATCTAGATTCCCTTTAGAGTCAACAGAATGAGGTAGGCCCTTCATGACTCATCTGACTTACTCAAGTCATCTAGCTTCAGCTTAAAGGGGTTGCATACTAGAAGTGCCAGTCTCCTCTGACAGTCCCAAAGGGATTCTAAATGGCTAGCTCTGATTTGGTTGTTGCAACTTGAATGTAGGAGAAATTAACCACTCCCAAATTCTACCTTGTATGCTGCAGCATATTGTGCATTTCTGTTTGTGTGTTTGAAATAATAAAAGGCAACAACAAAAGCAGGCTACTAAAGATAATTTTAATTTTAAACCGAAACTTTGTAAAATATACAAATGTCTTTGGGAAAACTTTGATTTTTTAAAAAGTCAGATTCAGGGAAAACTGAAAAACTCAACATCTCATGTGAAGTGGAAATGCTCAGTTTTAAACAACTGTTTTCAGTTAACATACAAGTATTTGCATAGCTTGTACTAAGGAGTGATAGAAATGGTTGTTTCAGTTCCTTAAAATCAATCTGTTGATGATGTCTAGGTACAAAACACACTCTTTATGTGTGTTTTGGAATAAAATAGCCTATGTAATTTTATATTTTACACTTAAGGACACAGCTGAGAATGCCATGCACACGTTACCATCGATAATTCAATTTTGCATGTAATTTCATGCACACTATGAATCCATCTCAAGCCTACTGTGTGTCTACAGAAATCTCATATTTTTGTAAGCAAATCTCAGTTAGGCTACATGCCTCAAGTCATTGTTAAGATAACCAATTGAAAGAATGCAGCCCACAACAGAAGTATTAATTTGATAAATTAATTCCACAGATGTATTTATCCCTTGACTAATGAAGACTTTAAACCCCTTGATAAGTGAACAAGGGAGTAATGTTCCCAGAAGCATTTGCCTAAAGCAATTTGAGGTTATTCAGCAACTGGCATGATGCACAAAGTCTCAGGAAATATAAGTTTTCAGGCTGCATTTGGTTCAGCCCTTACAGAACTGGCAGGGAACTGAAAGAAGCTGTTCATCCCCTGCTTCAGTGATTTCTTATGATGTAGTTTGCTATAGAGCCTGCTGGATTTTTTTAAAAAGGTTTTCAACTAGAAAAAAAATTGACCTAGAAGATGACACGTATTGGAGAGAGAAATTAAACTGAAAAACATTGTGCGGCATCCCGCTTTCCCTCCCATTTATTTTCTCTTACAGCGTTACCACAAGGCCCAGATCTTTAGTAGATTTGCTGTATAATATATTACCTACCTTGAGACTCCAGTGCAAGGGTTACTCTGCTTTCAGCTCCTGCTCTTTGCTTAGTTGGAGCCCAGAGGTATTGTGGAAGGGAACCACTGGTCAATCCGTGCAGATTGACATCCGCCAGAGTGGCCCAGCAGATCAGCCAAGGCCATGCTGGGTGAGCCAGCTCTGTAGCATTTAGCTATGAAATTGTGATGACTAATCTTCACACTGCCTGTGCATCATGTTTTCAGACCTTTCCCAAGTTCTGAAATACAAGAAGAATTTGGTCCTGTAACCTGCTTTGAACTCTGCTTTGTGGCAGCCTGCGAGGGAGGTCATATACCAGTGTAGGACCAGATTCCTTCACAAGCGCCATACCTGCCCATACTCCCCCATATCATTTGCAGAATTTCACTATTACCTGGAAGCTTTGAACTTTATAAGGACGTCCACTGAACTGCTGGATGAATGTTCACTGCACGCTCCCAGCAAGCTTGGTGTACTCAGGCTATATTTCGCTTCTTGCATGTGCACAGTTGACTTGCAGTCACCACGTGTTTGTCAAGGTGTGCGGAACAGTGCTGCAGGCAAACCAGGTCATCAGAAGTCCTTGACATGGGAGCTAGAGGCAAAAAAACAACCTGCAATTTCTGGAACTTAACAGGTAAGGTGACTCTATCTCAGAAATGGCCCCACTTTACAGAGCGATCAGTAACTTCACTGCACTTGGGAAAAGACTTGAAATGTTCAGAGAAATGGAACTAAATAAATATGATTTTTTCATATCTTAATTAGACATGCTTCAGGAAACTACTTGGACTAATAAATTAAATACTGCTTCATCAAGATTTTTTTGTAATTATGGTGGAAGTTTTGATGCAGTCTGAAGTTATCATGAAACACAACGGCAACGTTAAGAAGGCTACACAGAATCTTTCAGTTATGAAGGTTTAAAGCTATAGTGTTGTGACACTTGAGCAAAATACTATTCCCTAACACCTTCACATAGAAAATTGTTAATGGGACTGACCTTTAGCTAAGAGGAAGTGAAAAATACTGATAGTTAATAAGAATAAAAGGCATCCATGAAGAATTTTTTTATTAAAAAAAACACTTGTAAGAAGAGAAAATTCTTGGAAACCTATTCAGTGAATAAAAGCTAAATCTTGGAATGTATTCAAACCGAAGAAAAAATAAGTTTTTTACTTTTTTAAAATAACACAAGTCTTGTGGTATAATGATTTGAGAATTGTTATCAGTGTGTGAATTTCCTGTGAAGCCAGTTTAAACACTTCTTATGGGTACAAAAAAGATGACATGCTCAGAGAAGGTAAGCACACATTTTCCTCAGCAGTCAAAAACCTTTTCCAGGTTTGTGGTTTTACAGACCTCTTTTAAAAGGCTCATATTCTAGTGTAAAGAAATGTGTGAAAGCAGATAATTGTTTTTCTTCCTTTTTCCCATATTCATATGAAATCTATTCTGTCAAGTGCAAAATCCAACTAACAATTAGCTAAATAAAATTGTAAATAAAAGAAAAGCCCAGGAACTTTAATAACACATTTTAAATACTCAAAATAATAACATGGGGAAAATTACAGTATGTTTCAGTTGATAGATTCTACTGGTTCATATGCAACATAGCGCTTCAACAAAACAGATTTGCCAAGCATACGTGATTTCCTTTTTAGATACCTAACTGTAATACTGTCAAGGAAGAAAGTATTTCTTAATCTTTAGGGACAGAATCGTCATCTTTAATTTTGGAAAACCAGGATGCACAAATTTGTGGAATGCATCTCAAGATTTGACTGGCATTATAGCTCAGAGCCTGCTGCTCTGAACCTTGGAGTAGGCAAGTTAACTCTGCAGTATTTTAACAATGGGAAAAAAAAAAAGAGAGAAAGAAAAAATATAGAGATAGGAACCCATGGTTGGAAGGAACAGGAAATATAAGTAAAAACTTTGTTTGTGGACTAAGCCTCCTGCAGCATCCTGGTCCCACAGGAGGGTGATATCTGTCCCTGTTCACTCTCCTTGGTCCCAATAATTACTTTCCCTACAAAGAGCAATGGCGTAACAGTAGAGGTACCTGACACAAAGCTAACGAAGAAGGGCATGTGTCAGTTCTGAAAAGCAAGGATACACTTCAATCTCTCTAACCATCTGTTACTTTCTAGATGCCTTGAGAGCCAGCATCCCTGAAGCACATCATTCCTTCATCAGTGCTGGAGAGACACAGAAGTCTTTGAAGGCATAGTAAGTCAAGGCATCTAACTTGAGATATTCCTCTAGAGGTTTTCAAAGGCACTTAGTGAGAAGTACTTCTCTAGATGTCTAAAAATTTTGACTAAGGCACAAAGCCGATGTTAAATGAGCTGGTTTTCCCTCTGGCCTTCACCGCACCCCATTAGCAATACACAGGCACAAACATGTGGATAATATCTGTTGTATGTATCTGTTGTAGATGCTGTCTGTTAAAATCAAGGGAAGACCTTGAGAACTGAGGGAAAGATACAGAAAAAAACATACATAAATAATGTATCAGAGAAAGTGGGGATTTAATAAGTAGAAAAATTCTCAGATAATAAATTTGACTTTTAAACAGGAACAAAAAATGTCACTCCTGCTTGAGCTGGATTTTAATGCAATCTTCAAGGTGTAAGAAGTGTGGAAAATCAATAGCAAATCCCAGTGTCCTTATGCTGAGGTATTCAAAATGTTAGCTCTAATGGGAGTCATATAAAAGCAGCCATAAACCAGTGCTGATCAGTTCACACATGTGCTGTAAAGAAATACAGTTCGGAATTTTAATACCTCATATATCCTTTGTAATAATATATTCTCCCCTCCTATAATAATAATTTTAACAACATTGCAGGTTTTTTCAAAACTGAGACCACAGATGTGAGGATAGATAATTTTTGAGAAATTATTTTCTCTTCTTGGGTAATTATCATTAATGAAAGAAAAAAAATCTTAAATCCTAATAAATCAGAGACAGAATTGACTGACCATGCATCCAAATTGCTGCATTATTCACACTGGAATTACTCCAAAGATTAGCTGCAAATTGCCCTCTAAATTGAATTTATGGTTTCATTTTTCATAACAACTGTGTTGTGACAGATGAGAGGAATCACTGAGAAAAATGACAGTGATGGACCCAATTTCTTAAAGCTCTATCTTCAAGACGGAACTAAACTATCTCTATTTACCATTAGGTTTTGTACAATCTACTGTGGCAAGCATAAAAACCTGTTATGAAATACAATATATCCTATTTTATACATCAGTCAGTAAAGATATCACAGAAAAGCTCAACATTTCATTTGAAAAATAAGGCCAATCAAATTAAAATAAAGTGAAATTTCACAGACAGACACTGTAGAGATAAAAATACCGATTTACACCTGCTTAAAAGCTAGCACTCTATCACCACTGTCCATCTTTTATCTGTTCCAGAGGATCCTCAATGTCTGTGTAACATGTAGAATAGGAAAGAGAATTAAGATACCAGGGTACCATGAAGTGGACACACCCCACTGGTGTTTGTGATCTTTGTTGGGGGGTTATTTTGTGCTTTTCTTGTACAGTACATAGCAGAAATGTAGCTTGACTGTCTAAGGTATTGTGGAAATACAAGCTATAAATAATAATTACGACAATAATCTCCAAGTTCAACAGAGCTTCTGGGCTGGTACATAAAAACTGAAATACTAGACTGCCAGATATTAGAGACAAATGTTCTGCTCTGAATTGGCTCTTACGTATAACTTGTATCAAACAGGAAAAATTTAAAAATGCTTTTTTTTCAGGTTTTCAAACTAGGTTTGTATAGTCCAGGCCTCTTGGGCTAGAAATAATTGAAAGCGAGCTTGAGATTACACTTAGGTCACAAACACAGTTGATGCCTGAAGCTTTTCAGGGACAAAAAATATGGAAACATTTATAATGTAGGTTAGATAAAGTCAGTACAAGTGGTACAGATAACTGCAGTTTAGGTATTTCTAGCACACTGACTGAAAACCTGCACTTTTCTTTCATATTAGAAAAATATGGTGTAATAACTGTACTAACAATGAAAGGCCAGAATCCTTCACACATATTCATATTAACATTGAACTTCCTTTCCAAGCAATATCACTGTCTCCAGTGCAATCTTCTGAGTTTGAATAAGAGTAGAATATATCCCACACCACCCAGTGCTTATGAGGCAGGGTACGTTTTTGGTGCATTTTATTTATCTTTTGCAGTACAGAGACACATCTAATAGTTTCAGGATCGGCACAAGCATTTCAGGAGATCCACTAGCTCTGAGAATTTCTAGCTCTTCTCCCAGAATTCAACTAGTAACAGTAATAATGGCAATAACAGTAATATTAATAATAATTGATAGATGTTTTCATTACTCCGTTCTCAAAGTTCATTAGTATTTACCCATTTTACATGTCAAAACCCAAGGACGGCAAAAGGATTGCTCAGAGTACTTCAGCCATCTGGTGGACAACATGTTGACCTCAGCAATGCTTTTGACACCATCTCTCACAACCTCCTCATATGTAAGCTCAGGAAGTGTGGGTTGGATGAATGCACAGTGAGATGGATCACGAACTGGTTGGATGGCAGAGCCCAGAGGGTTGTGATCAATGGGGCAGAGTCTGGCTGGAGGCCTGTAGTTAGTGGGGTTCCCCAGGGGTCAGTACTAGGTCCAGTCTTGTTCAACCTGTTCATCAATGACGTGGATGAAGAGACTGAGTGCACTTTCAGCAAGTTTGCTGATGATACCAAACTGGGAGGAGTTGTTGATACAGCAGAAGGCTGTGCTACCATTCAGCAAGACCTGGACAGGCTGGAGAAGAACTGGGACTGGGCAGAGAAGAACCTGGTAGAGTTCAACAAAGGCAAGTGTGGGGTCTTGCACCTAGGGAGGAACAACCCCACGCATCAGTACAGGTTAGGGGATGACCTACTGGAAAGTAGCATTGCAGAGAAGGACCTGGGAGTTCCAGTTGACAACAAGTTGACCATAAGCCAGCAATGTGCCCTTGTGGCCAAGAAGGCCAATGGTATTCTGGGCTGCATTAGGAAAAGTGTGACCAGCAAGTCGAGGGAGGTTATCCTTTCTCTCTGTTCTACCTTGGTTAGGCTTCAGCTGGAGCACTGCATCCAGTTCTGGGCTCCACATTTTAAGAAGGACAAGAATTTACTGGAGGGAGTCCAGAAGAGGGTTACAAAAACAATTAGAGGTCTGGAGCATCTTTGTTTGAGGAAAGACTGAGAGAGCTGGGTCTGTTTAGTCTAGAGAAGAGCATCTTATCAATGCTTATAAGTATCTCAAGGTTGGGTGACAAGAAGATGAGACCAGACTCTTTTCAGCAGTGCCCAATGGTAGGACGAGGGGCAACAGGCACACACTGAAGCACAGGAGGTTCCATCTGAATATGGGGAGAAATTTCTTTACTTTGAGGGTGCCAGAGCACTGGAACAGGCTGCCCAGAGACGTTGTGGAATCTCCTTCTCTGGAGACATTCAAGACCCACCTGGACACATTCCTGTGCTATCTCCTCTAGATGAACCTGCTTTAGCAGGTGGGTTGGACTAGATGATTTCCAGATGTCCCTTCCAACCCCAACCATTCTGTGATTCTGTGATTAGAATTTTATCCTGAAACTCTATCTAAACCACACGGCTGATGCACACCATGATGTGTTTCACAATGTTGGCCCTCTAATCATTTAAATAAACACATCTTCTGAGGTTTGCCATGGCTTACTTTATGCCATTTGGTCATATTTCTTCATAGGATAGGACAGAAACATGGTAGAGAAAAGACAGAAGGGCAGCATCTGCTCAGGTCTTGTTCAGACAGTAAACAGGCTGTGATGTGCACCCTGATCGAGGAGCAGGGTAATGCTCCCTCCCCCTGAACAGCCCAAAAGTTCCTTATTGAATTCATACACACAAAACATTTCATTTGCTTTCCTGATATCACGATAAAAACAATGGCATAAATATGTATCAGTATAGATCAAGGAAGAAAAATTACCTGCCTTTGATAATAATTATATATAACTGTCAAAAAACTATGTGGTTTTCAAAGCACTGCACAAAAAGATAAACTAATGAATCAACACTACACCATCCTAGTTATTAGAAAGAAAATTAGGTGGAGTGGTGTTAACTTTATTTTACATATGAAGAATAGAAAAGGAAGGACCTTATGTTTTAAATTCTGCACAATTAGAGCAGCAGCACATTTAAGATTGCACACACATACTTTCTCTATGAAAAAAAGAAAAAAGAGTCTCAAATTATTTATTCAAGGTCACAGAGAAAGTTTAAGGTAAAACAAAGAACAGACCAGTGCCCCACCTAATTTTTAAGCCTGTGTTTTAAATGAAAGACTCTCCTGCAATATGCACAGTGGAAATTACTAGTCTTATTCTTTTAAGTTTTTCACTTTGGCAGATATACAATCTATATGCAAATAGATCTACACTTATTTTTCTGTAACCGCATAAGCAATGATTTGAACTGGCGGCAGTAGACAGCAGCCTGAAGTTGGCAATGGAAATCACAGCTGTGAACATTTCCCATGTCCACTCTGCCACAGCCTTAGGACTCTGCTTTAGCATGATTAAGCCAAAGGGTGCTGAATCCCAGTCAGACACAGTGTATGAGATGGACTGTCTCCTACTTTTCAATTTGGCTTCATAATAGAGCATTTTTCATGGCAGAAACATGATCAATTTGAAGCACAGATAAGATTAGGTGCTTCTAACAAGCATCTTATTTGACATGACTGCTATTTTCTTTGAAGTTGCAAACATCATGAGCTCTCCAGAAGAAAGAAATTGAAACATTTTTAGCACTACTTTTCTATAGGAAAATACAGTTTTGTTCAAACCAAACCCTTTTATGCAAACACAGTTTAAAAATAAATTAATAGGAAAACTTACAGACCTTTTTTATGACTTCCTCAGTTCGTTTCTACTGTATCTAAATAACTGATACCTTCATTGACCATTTTATTTAGCCATTAACTTTACATTCATTTCATTTTGATAAAATTGTTTGAAATACTAAATATTAAACTGCTGCTATGGCAGGTTTCACCATTATATGATTGTACACTGTATTGTCTGCTGTATTATGTTGCTCTGTGACTACTACTAACAATATTATTTTCTAATATTATGTTAAGCTATATATTTTCATATCCAACATAAAATGATTTAATGTTCAAAAATTCAGAAGAATGCTTGCTTTCTTCACAATACCTGTTTTATAAGAAATTTACAAATTTAAGCTTTTTATTTAGTGTAGACCTGAAAAACAGATGAAAGTATCAAAATATCTAGAAGAATCAAATTGCTTTCTACTGTTTTCTAGCCAGTCCCCTTTTGAAGTGATCCTAATGATGCTTTCTCACTTTACAAGTTCGACTGAATAAGAGCATCTCTGCTACATGATGCTGAGGATGATATGCATTTGCAGATCTGCATCTCCTCATCCCTGAACATTATGCTAGTACACAATATCCTTAGTTAGAAAATAAATTATAAAAATAGAATTATATAAATGGAAAAGTAAGCATTGAACAGTAGTTCCATTACAAGTAGGAAAGGGAAAATAGACTTAAGTAACCTAACCACAGCATTCACAGTGTCTAGACACTACAGCATTTAAAATGTCTAATTTAGAATTATGCTCAGTTAGAGACAGGGCACTCTTGCAGCTCTCTATTTCTTGAGCTTTGTTCAAATTGTTTTTGCAGTTTCTAGCGTTTGGCTTTTCTGTTTTGTTTTGTATGAGATTTGATGGTTTTTGTTGTATTTGTTCCTGTTCACAATAGTGAATACCAAAATATCATGATAGTGTCTCCCAGTGAGACATCACTTGGAAGCTTTAATTTAGAAAGTAACAAAATCTTAGAAAAAAGCCTGCTCCTACCTAATTTTTGAAACTCAGAGGATCTGCACAGTTCAGGTAAAATACACAGAGATCTCAAGTCTCTGATTGTATGTGTCAAAAATTAACGTGAATCGCAAGGCTTTTTCAAAAACTTACTCGATCAAGAGGTTCAAATGGTTTGGTGACTTGGCAGATTTCTCCAAAAAATGTGTTAACTGTATCTGCCACTGAAACCAACTGGTTCCAGCAAGTTACACGTTTACCTTAGAGCAAGGTATTTTGCTGCATTTGCTGGTTCGTTTAGATTTATTAAGGTAGTTCTGGAATCCCCCAATTAAACCTTCATTATCAGTCAAGGTAGCAGCTGTCACAGAAACAGGATTATTTCCACTAATTTTGAGCTTATTTGTTCTTTCAGAGAATTTTTCCTCTGATTCTTCCTGTGGCTTCAGAGTTAGATCTTAAAAAAAAAAAAAAATCTCCATTCAGAAGTTTCTCAAAATTGTTTTGTACATCTCTGAACAAGTCCCTGGGTGGAACATAAACAACATACGAGGCCTTGAGTGAGCCATCTTCTCTGGAGGAAATTCATGGTGACAACAATGTTCTGGAACAATTCTCACAAGAATAAAAGTTACAGACTTTTTATGTGATTATCATTTTTGAATATCCTGTCTTGTTTCAATATATCACAGCATGGAACTCCACTGTGTAAAATACTGCTCTAGTGAGTGTACACACAGTCATTCATTAATTAGGAGCTAGGGATCTTCTTTGCCCCAGCAGAATACAATTTTAAAACATTGTTTTGTACTATGGAAATGTGCTAATGAGAGCTATAAAACAGCAAATATTCTGATACTCACTCTGATTTTGATTTTCTTGCATTTACTGTGAACTAAAAAGATATTACAGTCCATAAGAGTATGATTTTACTCTTATTAGGCCAAAGAGAGATTAGAGATTGACTTCAGTGAAATCAGATATATTGTCAAATGTAAAAAATACAAAGATCAACGAGTTGCATCTACTGATGGGAATCCACCAGCACAGAAATAATGTACTGCATTTTACGCATCAGTATGCATTTTAACTTTATTAGAGTATGTATACTGTAATATAGTATATGTGTATGGGTGGCTTTTTCTGTTTGCTAGGATAACTGAACTCTTAATCTCACCTTTTCAGTAGTATTTTTTTTTCATCTAAGATAAACTAGAAAAAATGAAGTCCTTTTCTATTATGATCCAGCATGCTCTGTTATAGTTGTCCTATAATTGAAACTAATGTTCACTGAGGGCAGCACTCCTAGGTTTTGCTGCATAGCGCTATTCATGGATCAATTAATGTTAGCAGCAGCATATTTGTCAAAAATGTATCCAGACCAGTAAAAATTACGCGTGGGGCAGAGGAAAAAGATGTAATTTTCCATTTTTTCATGAATTAATAATCAGTTTTTATATCTTCAGTCAAATTAGGAATCTGATTTTTTCCAATATGTGCAGAAGCCGTTTTGACATATAGGAGCATGGCAAAGTAAGACATATTGTAATAATTAGCTGAATTATTCCTGGCATGCCATGAACAATTACAGGATTAATAACTACCCAACCAAATAGTGTTATGTTGGAATAAATTGACCGACAAGGGTTTTCAGTTAGGAAATGAAGCTCAGATGGATCATCAGTAAAAACTACTGCAGAGAACAGACTTTTGAGAACTTCAGTGGTTTACATTTACAAAATATGGATGTGATAACTGTGCTTAATGACTGGAAGAAGCTATTTAAAAATTCATTTAGAATATTTTGCCCTGTTTAATTGCCTGGCCAAAGCCACAGTATTTGACAGATACACTAATGTACCATGCAACCTGTATTTAATTTTGTGTTATGATCAAAATAAAAAACCTGATGGGGCCCTTAATTAACCTCCTGCCTTCTGTACAGAAAGGTTTGGTTTGTTTTGGTTTTTTTTCTCATTTGCAATTCTGCTCAGTTTAGTTCGTGTAACTCTGGGTTACTTATAGTACAGGACACTCTGACATACAATACAATGCTGTTTATTACGAAGAGTGCAATATGCAAACTCAGGCTGAAATTCAGCAAAGCATTTAAGTACATTTCTAATTTAGTGCTTGCAAGAAATCTCATTTGCTACAACATAACTACTGCTTCCAATTAAGCACACAGTTTACTACCTAACTGAATCAAGATGTTAATTCACAATATTGGAGCTTTTCACAACCTCTTTGTAAAAGAGTTAAGAATTATATCAACAGCACAGGAGGTCAAAACGTATTAAAGCATGGGTACAGGCACAGCATAAGATCTAGAGTAGCACAGCTATACTGGAATGCTTGCATGGATTTACAGTCAATTTTTAATCGTTTCGGTGAAGGTAGCAACAAGCAGGTTATGCCTGGTGAGTATTAGCTCAACCCTATAGTTTTATGGGCCCTCCAAAAGAGACCTTGTCATGGTTTAACCCAAGCTAGCAATACAACCACAGTAGCCACTCACCCACCTCCCTCCCTACCCCCCAAATAGTGGAGACAATTGAAAGGGGGGAAACTCGGATTGAAATAAACACAGTTTAATAAGAGGCCTCTGCAAAATGGCAAAAGGCCAAACTAAACATCCTGAACAGAACTCCCCTTGCTCTGACAAAAAGAGCAAAGAAGGCCAAGAAGCAAGAGAGAGACCTGAAGATCCCAACTCTCCTTAAATATGAACCATGATGCTAATGGGATGGAACACTCTTATTGATCAGTCTGGCTGTCAGTCAAGCTCTGCCCATCCATGCCCCCCTTCCTCGATGCCTCACACCTGTGGGCAGAGCACTCAGAACGTCCTTGGCTCTCAGACCAGAGCAATTAAAAACATTAACTCTGTCCTGGGGTGTTATCTCTTGTTCTCAAACTAAGTCCAAATAATGACTGTCCTAACTATGAAAAGGAAAGATTTCTAACTGCATGATGAAAATTAACTCATTTTCAGTCAAACCAGCACAGAACTATAATTAGTTTGCTTGACAATGTATTTTTATTTTTTATCTTATAAAAGATGACCCTTCTGTTTGTATATTGCTGTTTTCAAAGTACAGTCTTTCACAAATGAACAAAAGAAAGACTTCCAATAACTCTTCATTGGCAGGTAATATTGGTGCATCTTATTCTGGCAGTTAAAAATCTCTGAAAACAACGCATTGCTGTGAATTCAGAAAGCTGACACTCAGGAGGCTCTTGCAGTTCCTGGAGTAGTCACTACAAGTACTGATAAACACAAAACCTTTGGTGAGGAGATAGTGTTGCAAGATTGCATTAGGGGTCTGGGCAGAGCCTGAGGACTTGCTAGGCCAGACCTCACGTGGAGGTGGGACAAGGCAGGCAGCAGCATGGGCCAAGGAGAAAGCAGGCAGTTTGACTGTGGAGTTGCCTTGGGAAATATTCACTGACGACTGATCCATTAGGTATGACAAAAGGCCTGTGGAAGGTGCTAGTGTAGCCCCAGTCACTTCACGACAGGAAGTCAAGCAGGACAACAAAGTCAATCCACGAAGCTGTATTGTAAAGCCAGTATTGTCGATAACTATGTGCAGGGACAGCTGACTTGCAACATCTTCACATTTCTTTAAGTGTATTAGATCATTTGCAAAGGAAAGCTGCGCAGTCATATATCCACTTTTCCTTAAACATGTCCTTATCTTCTCCTCTTAGGGTTTTGCCCTTACTCCTTACCTAAAGTCCAGGCAAAAATCAGGCATCCTCATTAGGCAGCTCAGATTGAACATTAAATGCCTCATCACATGATTTACTTATGCCTATAAGTAAAAGCAAGCTGTCAAGCTATGCAATACAGATGAATTTGGATATTTTTCAACTTGATTAAATAAAACTGCTGCAGACAGCTGCAATGCTTGTTTGTTTTTCTAATCCCACCTGCTATCCTAGCACTATACAATTTAAAGTCTTTATGAGTTCGATTCCTCATGTTTTCCATGTTCTTTAGAACGATGTGTTGCCAGGATAAATACACCTTCTAATCTACAATGCGATTTTGCTGCAGTTTAAAGCTTCTTCCCCCCTGTGAGCCTCCTATACACTTTAGCACATAATGGGCAACTGTTAACAATCTAGCATAAGAATTAAAAAAAAAAAAAAAAAAGTCAATTACATTACACCTAAAATGTTGAGTGGAGAAGAGGCTAGAAGATCACATGCTTTTTTGGAAAAGATTTTCATGTCTCACTTATATTACATCTGAACGTTGCTATCAGCATGCAAATAATAATGAAATATTACGCCATTCAGTTAAGAATCCGTTTACTCCAACAAAGGTCAAGTTCACAATACCCTGCAGACCATATATAAAACTGTTATCAAATTTATTTCCCTTTCAGATCAGTTCATTGAATTTACATACTTAAACAAACTAGCATCTGAGATTTGCCTCCTCGTCATCGCTTCTTTTATAGTCCTCAAAGGAAATTATTTTAGTTTCACATCTTTATCCTGCATATCCAAGCATATCCTCACCTTGTTGCTGTAGATTTAGAGACCATTATCATGCATGGTTATATACCTGCTAAATTGACTTTAGTCTTTCGATGTGATCTAAATTGTGTTTAATCTGCTCCCTTAATACTAATGGTGCTCTGAGAGGTGAGCACTTCACAAGCTGAGGAACTTTAATTTGATGCCTTTTGTACAGCCCAACTCTTCAAACACATCTTTAAATGGATAAAGGCTCTGTACTTTCTGCATCAATATTGTCAATGCATGTGTAACCTTTAGAGCAATCGCACTCCAAAATGATTATTTCCCCCATAGGAAAGACAGATCACTCATTTAATTAGACATTGCCCCCCCTCAGAAGTTTCTTAAGCTGTGACTATATGACACAGCAGTTTTGCCTTTTTTTTTTTTTAGGTGTATTCCCACTTAGTGGTGAGCTTTGTGCTGTCAAAGCAGTCCAAATTTTTTTTTATTTTGCCTAGAAAAAAGGGACTGATCAGCAGTGAGAAAGTGGCAGAGTTGGAGGTGCCTTTAGAGATGTTAAGTTGCAACTGAAATTGGTGTCACTGATATTGTGGCACCCTAAGGAAACTGAAATCCAGATCTTAAGACTGGAACTCTATTGCCTTAAGCCAGCCATCCACAGTGTCTTGTACATCCTGAAACACGAAGGGAGAAAATATTGGGTCCATCCACAGAAAATTTCTGGAAGTAATTTGATTCTTTATACTATTAGTAAGCTTTTGCCATAAAATAGCTGCTTAGGCTTTTCAAAAGCCCACTGCCACAATTTTTTTTAACTATATGCTTGGCTTTGCCTAAACAAGAGGGAGCTTTTTCTGGCCTTGTGCTCCCATTGGTCTTTTTTTTTTTTTATTATGAGACTAGAAACTGTCTTACAGTGAGAAATAGAGAGTGAACTTAAATTCTCAATACTTTCTGCTGTTGCCATATCCAATGACTATCACCTGCTTCGCATTCAACACACTGTCAACAGTCATTAACCCCACTGGGCAGATTTTTGTTTATTAACGTATCTCGTCATTGCCAGCCTTGAGGTTATGTACACACAGATGGTTTACAGGTATCATTTTTCCTTAGTGTTTATTGTAATTGGAGCTAAGCAAGTAACTTGTAACAAGTAATTTATTTTATGAAATTATTTTTTTTCCCTTTCCTTTTCATTGACTGTCCAAGAACTGATCTTGAATTTAGCTGTCACTTGAATTTAATGGAATAAATTCAGGAAAAATATTTTTGCCAACATTTGGATTACGAAGAAGTCACTGACATGCTCTGCTTTGCCAAATCTGAGCTGTTTGATCAGCAAGTTTTCGCGTATTCTATTCCTACCTGTTTCTTAGGTTGACTTTAGGACTGAGTGCATAGGGTTGGGTGTAAATGCTCGGACTGATAAATGTGAAAATTGACGTTTGTCATAATTTTTCTATATGTCCTTAAACTCTCTCAAACCTGATTCTTTTCTTACAAAAAGCTTCCTAATTTTACTGGTATCAAACTGATTCTCTCATAAATAGGGTTATGCTAGGAGCTCTGCTGTGTACCTTTACAAGTACAAGGAATAAACAGAAGAGAAACACAAAATGTCTTTTTTTTTTTTTTAAATGGCTAATATGCACAGTATGTATTTGCTTGACTCAATTTTCAATTCTGAATGTGTTTCATGGCTTTCAAAAGAGCGTAAATGCAGCCTCTTGGGGAAACTGTCACTGTTGCCCATATCTGCCTTGGCTTTCCAGCACAACAATTCCTTTTCTAGCACCAAGAATAGCTTCAATCTAATGCTAGTTTTAGGTAGCACATGACTAGAAGGAATTCATGCACAAGTGCCACTTTCAGAACAGTGAAGGCTGAGACAGCTATTCGCTTCTTTATTACTGGCAAATTATTTGAGAAGACTGACCCACTTCTCTGTAAAGAAGTGAGAGATGCTCACAAACCAGACATACACACACACATACACAAAACATACATGGCTTCTAAGAATGTTTCCTTTGTGCAATTTCTCCTCTAATAATACTGAAATGGTTGACAAAGAGCCTCCAGAGAGGAAGGAGCATGACTTTATCGAATAGGAATCCATTTCAGAAATACAAAAATGTAACTCCCTTCTTTGGCGTTGAAGATCTCAACACAGTGCTCTGTGGGAAGGGAGGGAGTCACTGTAAGGAGCTGTCATCCTTTTCATAGAAGGCCTATTTCCAGAGGGGGGGGAAAAAAAAAAAGAAAAAAAAAAAAAGCTTCCCTTATGCATTTGCATTTAACAGTAATGGCTCTTGCAATGTTTTAGAAGAGTAGCACTTCCTCAGCTACAAAATGGTTTTTTTGGTTTGGTTTGGTTTTTTCCCTCCTAAATCTTCTTCTGACAAATCATTGCATATGTAGCACACTTGGTAGACTTGACCCGATAAGCTCCTAGATCAGTAAACATTTTATGATTGGACATCTATTCATGTGTGTGAGTATGCTTGGGTTTATTTTCAAAAAGCTTTCCTCTTTTCTTTCCACTTCTAGTCAGAGTATTTTATATACCCTGGGCCTATATACATGTGTGCTTATGTCCCTCAGAGTACTAAAGAATTTTATGAAGGTTTTTGAGATAAAAGTAAACTTTTCCTCTTTTCTTCTGAAGCCACTTCCCCTACAGTTTGGAACGTTTTCCTTCCTAGAAGTCTCTCTCTTAAACTTTTGTGTAGTTTTTCTCTGAAGATTTTTTTTTTTTTGCATGTTCTCATGCTGGATGCTGCTGGTGGTGAGCAGCCAGGCTAGATCTAGATCTCTAGTTTATTACAGGTCATCCTGAGATCAATAGACATGCTAGCGATCCTTTAAGACAGATATGAAAATAAATTAAATTGTTTTGGGGCTTAAACAGTAGTTAAAAAAAAGACACAGCCAGCCTTCTGGGACTACAGGGAAGGGAGTAAAACAAAAGGCTGAATGGATATTTTACTCCTACTGCATTTTTACTGTGTTCTCCTCCAGTGCTCCAGTCCTTTCCATTTCATTAAATCACCTGCTAACTCACACCCACCCCCTCAAAATTCTGTAGGACTAATATGACATTTCATGTCTCTTTTCATAATGACAGAGACAGAAACAGGCATTTTCATTTTACTGTGAGCACAGTCCACAGGCTCTACCTTCCATACAGTCTTGCTATATATACCAGACTCTGACCGCAATTGGGCCTTGCAGAGAGATCTAGTAGATGAGACCATTAGGCAATGATTAATGGGATGAAATTCAGCAAGTCCAAATGCTGGATTCTGCACCTCAGATGGAGTAACACCAGGTACAAGTATAAATTGGGAGGGAGGGGTGGCTGGAGAGCAGCCCTGCAGAACGGGATCTGGGGGTGCTGGTTGGCAGCAGCTCAATATGAGTCGGCAGCATGTGCCCTGGCAGCCCAGAGGGCAAACCCCATCCTGGGGGGCATCAAACAGTTTAACCAGAGGGTCTAAAGATGTGATTGTCCCACTGTGTTCAGCATTCGTGTGTACTATGTGCAGTTCTGGGGCCCACAATTTGAGAAGGTTGAGAAGGTCCTTAAATGCATCCAGAGGAGGGCAACAAAGCTATTGAAAGGGCTGGGAGGAATCATGGAATCATGAAATCATAGAATAGTTTGGATTGGAAGGGATATTTAAAGGTTATCTAGTCCAACCTCCGTGCAATGAGCAGGGACATCTTCAACTAGATCAGGTTGCTCAGAGCCCCATCCAGCCTGGCCTGGAATGTTTCCAGGGATGAGACGTCTACCACCTCTGGGCAGCCTGTTCCAGAGTTTCACCACCTTCACTGTAAAACTTTTTTTGCTGGGACTTTGGGCTTAACTGGTTTAGTGAAAAGGAGGATCAGAGACACTTCGTTGCCCTCTACAGCTTCCTGAAGAGGGGAAGTGGAGAGCGAGGTACAGATCTCTTCTCCCCAGTATCCAGTGATACGATGCATGGGAAATGTTCAAAGCCTGACCATGAGCGATATAGGCTGGATATAAGGAGCATTTTTTAAGTGAAAGGGTGCTCAAAACCTGGAACAGGCTTCCTAGACAGGTGGTAGATGCCCCAAGCCTGTCAGTGTTTAAGAGGTATTGGGACAATGCCAATAACATGCTTTAATTTTTGGTCAGCCCTGAACTGGTCAGGCAGTTGGACTAGATGATCATTGTAGATCCCTTCGAAGTGAAATATTCTACTCTATTCTATTCTATTCTATTCTATTCTATTCTATTCTACCAGAATCTGGCTCCAATTTTAACACAAAGATAATTTGTCACTGAAGACAGGATTGTCTTTGTCTCAAAGTCAATTACTTCATTTTGTAGCCATCTAATAAGCCCAGAGACTTATAGGACTGTTTTTTATATCTGACCATAAATTCCAAGTGCTGAACTGTTTCTAATCAGTGGTTTTCTCTACTAACTAAGTCACATATATTGTCAGGAAAAAAAGAAACAATGTCTTAAACATTTTTAGGCTATAGAATATCAACTGATGTATAGAACCATATTTCTCACACATACAAGGGGACATCTCAGGGGAATCTTCTCTGTAGCCTTACTCTGATGGCACCAACTAGCCATTAGCTCTGCATAAAGTAATTTGGGTTCTAATTAATCTTTAAATTAATTGTCTTATATTCACCCAGCTGACATCAGCCTTCAAAACAAAGTTCTGCTTACGGCTTCAACCAAAGTCTGAACATAGCAGCAGATGTTGATGCATATTAACACATGAACAGGTGATGCAGCCACTAATTCTGGAAGCCATTTCCACACACATGAAGGACAAGAAGGTGATCAGGAGCAGTCAGCATGGATTTATGAATGTGTTCGACCTGATAGCCTTCTACAATGAGGTGACTAACTCAGTGGGTTAGAGAACAGCAATGTAAGTTATTTATCTTGACTTCAGTACGAATTTGATGCTGTCTCCCACAATATCCTCAGAGATAAGCTGATGAAATACAAGTTAGATAAGTAGACAGTGAGGTGGACTGAAAATTCGTTGAATAGCCAGGTTCAGCAGGTTGTGAGCAATGGCACAAAGTCCAGTTGAAGGCTAGTCACTAATGGTGTACCCCACAGGTCATTTGTGGGCCCAACAGAGTTTTACCTGTTCATCAGTTATGTCAAGGATGGGATCATGTGCACACTCAGCAAGTCTGCAGTCAACACAAAACTGGGAGGAGTGGCTGATACATTAGACTTGGTTGTGCTGCCATATAAAAGTACATTCCCAGGCTGGAAGAAATGGCCAAACAGGAATCTCATGGAGTTCAACACAGGAAAATGCCAGATCCTGGAGGAATAAACCCAGGCTGGTTGGGGACCAACCAGCTAGAAAGCAGCTCTGCAGAGAAGGAGCAGGCATCTTAGTGGCCAAATTGGACATGAGCCAGCAATGCTTGCTTGTGGCAAAGGCAGACAATGGCATCCTGTGCTGCATGAGGAAGAGTGTTGCCAACAGGTAAAGGGAGGTGACCCTTCCCCTCTATTCGGTTCTATTGAAGCCACACTTGAAATACGGTGTTCAGTTCTGGGCTCCCCAGTACAAGAGAAACAAAGGTCACTAAGAGACTGGAGCACCTCTGATAAATGGAGAACCTGAGAAAGCTGGGACTCTTCAGCCTATAGAAGAGAAGGCTCTGGTGGATCTTGCCAGTGTATATCAGTACTTGATGGGCAGACCCAAGAGGATGGATCCAGGCTCTTCTCACTGGTGTCCAGTGACAGGACAAGAGGCAATGGGGACAAACCAAACACAGGAAACACTTTTCTACTGTGAGCATGACCAACCACTGGAATACCTTTCCCAGAGGGATTGTGGAATCTCCTATTTGTGGAGACAGTCAAAATCTGAACAGTCCGGGGCAACCTGCTGTAGCTCACGCTGACTGAGCAGGAGGGTTGGACTAGATAATCTCCAGAGGTACTTGCCAATCTCCCCTGTTGTGTGATTCAGTAATGCTGGTTATCAAAGGAAAGAGCCATTACAGAAAAGCTGGAGTTCTTTGAGCACATTTTCTTAATGTTCCACAGTTTTGTGAATCCTGCAAGTACTTTTGATAACATGGTGTTAAGGCCTTAATAAAAGAAACTCCAGGGCTACATTTTAACTTCAGATACCAGTCTTGACCTAGTCAGTCCCTAAGCTGATGAGTAGCCCAAGGAATCCCTGTGAATGACAGACAAGCCTTGCACTGAGGTTTCCTCTCCTTCCTGCTGGTCCCTTAATTCAGAGATTGAAGACAAAACACCCATGCTTGGCTATACCAGACCTCCACAATGGGTGCTAATACCTGCTCCGACTTCCCACCTCTTCCCTCAGAAACCAAGCCAGAAAGCAGCCAATGCTTCTTGCTGAAGGTACATACCTCCAAACCACGGGAATTCAGCAGAAGGAAATGCACTTAGAGCATGGGCAGAGCTGTAAATCGAGCCACGGTCTGTTCTCAGAGTGCTAAGGTTACTTTGTGGGTCAAAGCAGATACATACTGCACTCTGCCTAGTAATTTTGGAAGGCCTATTGTCAGCAAACACTTGCCAGACTATTCTATGCAGCATCCTTGCCCAACTCCTTATTTATCTTGCATATTTTAATTAAATCATTTCACTTTCATGTCAGTACTAATTCTGAAAGAGGACTCAACCAGTATTTGTTTATAAAAAGCTTGTTGTAAGCAAGGCATTCATTAAGCTTTGCCTGATAATCTACACTGTTCATTATCGCAGGGCAATTGCTATTGCTGTATCATTAAGCTTTAAATACTTGCTCTCTTTATCTTCGTTAGTGATACACGCTTTAAATTATCACAAACATGTTGCATTTTTTCCCCTTAGCTGACACAAATGCCATTTCAGAGGCTTCTGCTGTAATAGTAAGTATCCCAGAAAAAAGCCTCTCTGAAGATCATGCCTCTCTGAAGATCATTCCTGTCTTTCAAAAGCCTTTTCTCCACATACTCTTTAGCTGAGTGAACTCAGACATAAACCTCAGCTATTCTCCAATGGGAAGACACAAATCTCTGCTGTCAATGAGAATCATATGCTTTCTTAACAAACTGTTTACATTTATTGATTTGACGAATTCTCCTTGTTTTGAAAACTGCCTCCATAACATAGGTCAGGAATCATTTTGGAAAAAGAACAGAACAAAATGATTCTTTTCTCCTCCACACAATATATCCATATTTACAAAACATACAGGCTTCATAATACCTTTTCCAAGTGGAAAGTCCTCAACAAAATGAAAAATAAATCTGCTTTAAAGATACTATTGAACTGTGATTTTTCTTGGAAAGCTTCTATGTTTCTTTTATTCTACTGGAACAGGAGTGAGTTTATCTGAATTACACAGATAGGTGTAAAAATTGTTTAGGAGCCTGCTCTGGCATCAACGTTCAAACAAGCAAAGCGTCATTTAGACTGACTGCCATCCATGGCTGCCAGACCTTGGATCCTGACACAGACAGTGCACAAAGAGGATGCCTGAAAGTTATGCTTCTGCCTGAATATAGCCCCTATTTCTCTGCTTGGTCATCCAATGCCACTCCAGGTAGAGTTCCTTACGCAAACTTCATCATATAGTCTTCATATCAACACTGCATACACATTCAGCTTAGCAGAGAGTGCTATAGCAATCTCCACAAAAATGCGTGGACAAGAAGGAAGGGGAAGTAAATAATTCAAAGTTTGGCTTCTTAGGCTGAACATATCTTTTGCATTCAACAATCTTTAGGAAAAAACAGGAATGCCTACTGGCGTAGATACCTAGAAATGCCTAATGATACCTTATCTATCCTCATCATACCTTATTTCACCTTGTCATACCTCAGCATGCCCCTTTCCTAGCTCAACAGGCTGTCCACTGTAACCTCTTTGCTGCATTGTTTTTCTTTGGGCATCTTTTACCGTGAGTAGGGACTTGGAAGCAGAAATGTACACAGTTTAATAAGTGCACAACAATTACTGGCTGATAAGATCCAAACAAATCAGTAATGTATTTGCCACCCCTGTCAGGTGTACCAGGTGAGTCTCTGCAAGCTAGCCAGTAGCATGGGGAAGCATCAGCTCCCATTGCCCTGCGGAACAGGCAGATCCTCAACCTCATCTTCCACCTCTCTACACTTCCTCTCAGGGTTTTAGACCTTTTCATGTCAGTATTCTTCTGTTGAGTCCTTGAGTCACAATTACCAGCACAACAATTTCACTTCTCTCTGTTTTTATTTTTCCTATCTTGAGTGGCTTTAGTTTATGTACTTTTTTTCCCAGCTCAACAACAGTTTTTCTCAGTAAAACTGAGCCAAGGTCACACAGCTGTGCTTCACAGACCTGAGCCCTGGAGCACAAACAGCTGAGCCTGTGGGCTACACCACAGAGCTACAGGGTTATACTTTTGCTTGCTTACCTACTGAATCAAATGCATAGCTAGAGCAAGCTGGAGATGTTTTGTTCCATACAGACATCAACACAGCCTCCACACAGACCAAGAGCTGATTATCCAAGAAGAAAAAAAAAAAACAAAAACTAATTCACAAGCAAATCAACAAAACAAAACCAAACAAGGAAAGAAGGGCATTGTTCAGTAAATTTAGCCTAACAGGCATCACAAAGTTATACTAGAAGTCTCATAAAAATAGAGACAGATACACAATCAGTGGTATGACTCAGTAATTGTTTTATGCATGTGAACAATGTTTTCAAAAGTCCAAAACAATGTCTGCAACAGAGATGTTAGCAAGATGCGATGTTAAATTCCTCATATTCATTAGAGAATGTCATAGTGCTGGGTAATGAATTATTCTTGACAGTGCTAAAGTCTTCTGTTGTCTGAAACCTTTTATCTTTGGCAGTCTAAAGTAAATGCCAGGTTGGAAACGTGTGCCTCTCAAATGTATTCTGGCATCATCCTGCAGGACAGAAATCAGCAGCTTGTTGACAATTTTCTTAGAGCATTTCATACTGGACTAACTGTCAATACTCCATCTAGTCAAATATCCTGCTTCCAACAGAGACCTAAAGCTGAACGAAAGTTAGCAAACAAACATAATGCATCTTGCTGATTTTGTTCCCAGATGACACGATCCCTACCCTAAAGAGCCTACCCTTGATTTTGTAGTAAAGGATAAGGTAAATAGGTGCAGCAGCCTGGCATTTACAGTATCTGAGGTTCTCAAACTGTGATCTGTGTACAATTGGCCACGTGGCTTTGTCCCTTCTGCCTTATTTTCCCAGCCGCTCAAGCGATTTAAGGAACAGCTAAAAATAAACCTTCTAGCATTCAACAAAAAGCATGTTTTCCTGAAATTGCTTTTTCAGTTGTAAAACAATTACTTGCAAGCTGAACTTGCAACAGGAAGTTCCAAGATGTGAAGTGGGGAGGAAGCAGCCTCTGGCTCAATGAATGAAACACATGGCTCACATGAAAGTCTTTGCATTATTTCATTTACCTCTGATATCTGCTCTAAGTGTATTTGTTACCAACTTCCTGTGAATAAAGCTGCAAATTATTCTTTACCATGTCGTCTCACACGGGTACCTATATTCTACCGCAGTGTGCGCTACTCCAGCCAGTTTTACTATCCATCTGCATAGGCTTTTAATGGCAAGATCACAACAAAATGGATGCAACGTTCATGATTATGAAGTGCCAGATGCATATTCTCTTATTATTCGCTGCTGCTTCATGTGTCAAGCCCATTTATATGAAATCCCAGTCTACCTCCCTTACTCCCATTGAGTATAGGAGTAGTTGTTCCATTGACTCCATGGGACTAATGAATGCAAACTTTTGCCTGAGATTATGTACAACTTGGTGTGAGTTAGTGACAGGACCTGGCATGAGGAAGAAGTCAGCTGTGACTAGGGAAGGCTAGAAAACATGATGTCAATAATATATACAGAAGGGAAAAAGATGACTTAATGACAGAATCCTGAGGGAAGCATTTCCTTTTCCTTTATCCATTCACAAGTAAAGGATGCTAATTAATTTCATGGGTGCAATATGGTAAAGGAAGTTTCCTGGAACAGTTTTCACTTAGTTTCGGGTGGGATAGGTGGACATTTGTTTCACTGCTTGATTTTCAGTTACCGTTTATTTTGTTATTGTTACAAAAAGCATGTTCATGCCATTGTTATTATAACTGGTGGTTTTAATGAATTCTCCATCAGCATATGTAGCATTCAGTCAATAATTTCTTTAAGCACATTACTATATCTGACTTTTCATTCCTTAGCAAGATAATTATGTAAAAATACTTCACCATTCAGGAAATCATATATGAGTTAACTCTTCAACTTAGCTAAAATGCTTCATTCTCATGTAGATTCTTCTCTAAGTTTTTCTTTTCTGATTTATTTAATACTTATGCTGGCTCTTTCTCTATTCCTGTGCATACAAGTGTTAGTGACTTAAATATATCTAAATGCATACATGCCTATCTAGGTATCTAGGGAAGTGTTAGTATTTTTGCTTCATTTGTGTTTTATAAAGTTTTCACGGGAAATGCTATGATAACTTTCTCACTTTCAATTTTTTCAATCAGGAGTGAAATCTTTATTGTGTATTTCTCAGCTCAATATGAAAAGGGATTTAGTGGTGTCTAAAGGTGATGTATGCACACCACTGTCCTATGGCCCAATCAATGATGCCAGTGGGAAAACTTCTTTGTATCGATTTCAGTGGGCTTTGAAATAAGTCTCTCTCTCTCTCTCTCAAAAAAAAAAAAAGACTGTGACTTATGAATATTTTTAGTAGTGGGGTGGTCTTTGTAATTCAAGACCTTACATTTTATTTATGTTCAACTATAAGTGTCAAAAGTTAGCTAAATATATACCTAGGCATCCCTATGGTCACAGTTGCCTCCATTAAGTTCAATATAAGATGCAGCTAGTGAGTACTTTGATAGAGGAGATGCTTTTGCAGAGATGCTTAGTTTGCAAACTTTGTCCCCTATATGTTTTCAATCAATGCAGATTAAGATGAAGTTGAAAGCAGATGTTGTGACAAATGATATAAGTCATGATCACATCTGTATTAAATTTTAATGCCCTGGACCTCAGTGTAGAATTGTGATGGCTGCCAGTTAGCCACATCTTGAATCTCATTTAATGCCAACGTGCAAATACAAAAGGTCCTGCACTGCTGTCTGTTTCACGATAAGGATGACGAGATCATGCTGCCCAGACTTTGATATCATAGACACCTTCGTGACAATCATATCACTGGGAAGAAACCTTAGGAAATTTGGAGAGTGAGAATAATGAGATTTCTTTCTCTCTCTAAAATATTTTATAACTAATTTTGCAATAAAAGAACTTTAAAGCTATATGAATCTAAAACCAGAATACACATAAACACATGCCAAGCCACTAGACCTGTAGTGACAAAGAAGAAAGCCCACAGTGCCAGCAGAAAGAAGAGTAAAGAGGTACAGCTGATGAATAAGTACAACTGTTTCTGTAGCACTTTCTATTTTCAGGGGGTTTATAATTATTACTGAACTATCCTTCTTGGTGCTGCAAGGTGTTAATGGCTGCTAACAAGCCTGTTTTTGAACTGCAGACAATCACAGGCATCATTAAAGCTGTTGAGACTGCTAGCCATTTAGGCTAAGTGGGAGAAACCACTGAACTCCTTCACATATTAAAGTGCTGAAATAGTAGAAGTGACTCTCCAGGGCCAGACAGAAACCTGAGAGTGAACTAACTCAGGGAAAATGGCATGGTTTCCTCTTTCCCAAAGGATGGCCAGTTTCTTCCATCAAGCTTTGGGCAGCAGAGCCAGAAAGGTACTGTCGGGAAACACTGACATGAACATCTCAAACCACAGCCATGAAAGGAGGCAGAAGATTAACTTCTGGGAGAACAGGACTCTCAATTAAATGTGTGGGCAAAAAAAACCCATCTCACATCACCTTGAAAAGAGCTGGAAGTGGAATTTGAGAAAAAGACATTAAGTCTTCCAATAAACCCCTTTTCTAATACGTCAGGATAGGAAGATTGCTGGACGAAGTGTGCTTACATCTATTTTGAGAAATGAGAGAGAGAGCAGGGAACAAGCTCAAACACTGGACTGCTATAGTCTCCGGTGTTTAATTCCTGGCTCGTTCTTTGACTCTGTTTTGATTTGCCCCAAACTCCTGTCTTTGAGATCAGTTTCCCCTAGGGCCCTAAGCAGGCTGGATGTAAGCCTGTTGGTACCACTTGGCCTTGGAACAAAGATTCACTCACTGAACTTCCTTTATTTAACAAAAGAAGGTAGAGGCTAGAGTGTCAACAGAATCAAGGAGTGAACAATGAAGAAAAGTCTAGAGCGGAAAAAAGCTAAGGAATTGTCTGTATCTGCATTGCAGTGTGAAGGAATCTGAGGAATTTCCCATTTCATACTTGTTGTTTAACAGAAGATCTGTCTCAGATCAAGCAATTTACTGATTGTATTAGCAAAAGAGGTTATGAAGCAAATGGATCAATTGAATAGTCACATATCATCAGTTCTAAAGGAATTCAAGTTTGAAGTAGCTGAATAAATCACCGCTGTATGTCAATTCTCATTTAAAGCTGCCTTGTTATCAGAAGTCTTGGAAGGCAGCTAATGTGGCATCAGTCTTAAGAAGTTACAGGGAAAACTGGGAAACTACAGACCAATAATAGATCTAACATATGTACTGAGCGAACAAACAACCACAAGAAAGATGGCTTATAGCTAAATAGGACACGCTGAAAACCAGAAGAGTCTCTTTTATAGAGAGAAAATACTTGTCATGACCATAAAAATTCAGGAATTCTCTGAAGGGATGTCCTAAAGCAAGCAGGAAACAGCCTACTGTGATTCCCCAAAAAATTTTAACAGAGTCCTTCACCAGAGGTTATTAAGGAGCCCAGGCTGTCATAACACAGCAGGGATGGTCTTCACATGTACAAACTGGTAAAAAGGGAGGAATAGTGTAGGAGTAAATAGTCAGCTTTCCCAGTAAAAATAAGCTGTGAGTTGTGTCCCACGGGAATTTGCACAGGTGCTTGGACTGCATAAGATAATCATAAGCAATGTGGAAAAAGGGACCAAACAACCAAGATCACTTTACAATATTAGGTACTCTAGATTGATTGTGGAGAATAGCAGAAGTGTCATATGGGTATATTCATAGTACTAAATCAAACTGTATCAGGCACTGTTTCCCAGCCCTGACTGAAGTGGTACAGCCTGGTAGTATCCACATTATACGGTACTTTGTATTGGATCTTATCTGATTTTCATCTAGTTACCCTAAAAAATATGAACTGGTTTTCTTTGTTTTTTAAACTTATGTTTGAAGTGAAGGCAAAAATGCAAGGGCAGTGTTACTCTCTGTCAGAGTGGCATTTATCTAGGAAGAAAACAGATCCTTATTGTACACCCTGCACCTAGCTTGAAGGTAAATATGGATGCTGCAAAATAAAAAGCCTGCCTTATATACTGCTGCAAAACTACGTGGGATGAAGTGAGCCAAAACTAGAGCCTTCTCACTCAGCATATGCTTTCCTCCAAGCAGGAATGAATATTGGTTTGGAGAGGACTAGTTGTACTAGTTGTCAGGAACCAAAAGCATATCAGAAGACATGCTGGCAACTAAGCAGTAGTTCAACTTGCATCTCTCATGGTCTCAGGCCCTGGCATATCATTTCCCATTTCGTCATTTGTCAATGTACTTTTCCCTGATGGTCTCACACATAATGCCTGAAGACAGGAAGGAGAAGGTTGCCTTTTTTTTTTTTTTTCCCTTTTTTTGTCTTCTGGGACAAGCAATCATATTTTACCTATAATGTTTTCTAGCATAGATGCTAATCCCAATGGCACAGCGCTTGAAAGCATTTTGTGGCCCTGATTCATTTACTAGGACAAATCCAGAAAGACTAAGTGACTAGGCAAGGAAATAGTGAAATTTAATATAAGGAAATTGAAAGCAACGATCATGGGAGGATGAAAATATCCCAACTTTATGTACTGAAGAATGAGCTCTGAGTTGACTCATGATTACAGAGGTATGAGATCCTGGTCTTATAGACCCAGGACAAACTCGCCATTGTGTTCAGTAGTAGTTGGGGGGAAGAAAAAAGGAAAGTAAAAATTAGGAATTATTAGAAAGGCTCATAGGAGCTTGAAAAGCACATTCAAAGGTATTGAACAGCTTCTGTATGGAGCTGGAAAAGAGAGCGTGATATGATATAAGTCTTGAAAATCACAAGTGGCAGAGGAGGATGTATAGGACAGGTATAGTTGGCTCTTCTAACAACAAATCTACAGGCCATCAAGTGAAACTAGCAGTTGGTAACTTCAAAACAGATGAGACAAAGTGTTTCCACACACACTGCAGTTTCAAACTGTAGACGGGTTCAGGGAGCAGCTGGGTGACTTCACAGAAGATAAATCTCTAAAGTAAATCTTGACTCTGAACCACAAATTACTAGTCAGTAGGAGAGTACACAGAGAAGTATGAAATACACTTGTTCTGTTCTTAATCTCTTTTGCAGGCCTCCACTTTTGGCCACCATCAGACACTGTGGCAGATGGACCTCTGGTCTGGCTTGGAGCAACCACCACTATGCTCTTGTGTTCTGGCTGGTTTTGCCTACTGTGTTCAGAGGTACACGATTTTCCCCCATCTCTTCTCAAATAAATAGGATTGTGTTTGTATAAACACCGAAGACTGATGCTTACAATTGATTTCAGAGCAGCCTGACAAAGCTTAAAATATTGACTAGCTCCTCACAGCCAAGCAATTGTTCACACTTAGCTTATACATACATGCAGATATATAGACGCATGCACAAATGAAAACACTGCAAGTTGTGTATCTAATGACTATGCAGGTCAGCTAATAATAGAAAAAAGAAAAACTTCCTTAGACTTTCCGTCAATAGGTTTCAAAACACTTTAACCGTTTAAGTATCACATGAACATTTTTACAAAGAACAAAGCAGGGATGTTTAGTTAAAGGGACTGCATTTTTATCAGAGGTAGAGCTTGAAGGCAGAGCATTTGCCAGCATGTCAATCTGATGGTTGGACAATTTTTGTCAACAGAATGTGTGTGAAGTGAATTCAAAATGTACAAATTCAGACCCTGGCAAGAGTTTGAAGTCATGTAACTGTCACCACTTCCAGTAAAACCTGAGCTGCTCACAATCAGCTGCCAAACCCTTTGAAACAGCCACTGCCAGACAACCAGCTATCTGAGACACCTTTCCACACAAACACTGGATCAGAGATTTCTAAAACAACAGGATTATTCCTGAGTCTCAGCAACTTCAAGGTAAGAAACACAGAACAAAACATCTATCGCATTAGAAATAAAGCAGCTCCAGATAACAACTATAAGCTAACACCTTGCATTAGATTCAGCTCTGATTTAATGCTTCTTAGGCACTTTGTAATGGTGTCTGTCTGGGGGCAGAGAGTTCGCTTGCTTGCTTACGTAGGACACATTTCAGTTCGAAGCTAGTTTTTGAAAGATGTTTTTGCTACTTCTCATGCATTGTAGATACGAGAAAAACTCACTGAGAAAAAAAAAAAAGAGAGGTGTTCAGACAGTGCCAGTAACAGCAAATAGCTGATAGGTACCACAGCTCAGCATTATAAGTGTATCATCAAAAGACCTCTATGCTCAAGTAGGTGGAAGAAAGAATTTTAGAAGTACTGAATACTTCACATTTTGCCACAATATCATGATGACAAAACGACCTGTGACAAATAAATTTCTGCTCTTCTAATGTAGAGTCACTGGGATTAATAGCCTTTAAAACCTTCCATTTCTCTTACATTTGATAGGAGTGCCCTAAGGGGTTGGTATTAGGTTAAACCATAGAGTGACACTGACTCATTCGAGGTCTCTTAATGCCTGTCTAGGAACTGCGAGGTCTGGAGCACCTGCTGCTAATGCTTAATGTGCTTTGCATTAGCACATCATGTCAGGAGAACCTGACACTGGCAGATAAATGGATGTTTTACAGTGCAATGTTCCCTTCTGCTTCTTAACTAATCAGCAATAGCAGGAAAGGCAATAGCAGGGATTTGATGAGGTTTAACTACAATTCTATTTTGAAACAAATAAGTATAACTTGAAACCTCACTGGCATCTTTTTTTACAATAACTTCTAAGCCTCCTAGCCTATGAAAAACAAAACAAGGCAATTCATAACAAATACACTGTAATGATGATAGAGCAGCTGGCAAGTGAAAATTACAGAACACTTCACAACTTCACAAAAAATACTGATGGTGTTTTGTTGAAGTGGGAGTCATCTCTTGTTTAGACATAAGGAAACTGAGGCATAGTGAAACTGGAATCATATTTTGAAAGGAGGTTTTCAGTGCTAAAGTGCATACAAGCACACACAATTGTGGTGGGTAAATTGCTTCCTAAAGGTAAAATTGTCACTTGTCCATTTTGCCTGTTCTCAACTGTGTAAAAAACAGAAGTTTTCCCTCCAGCTTTCCTTTCCTCTACCAACAATGTGCATTGCTGATTACAGTCTAGAGAGACTAACATCCTTTCCTTGTATTTTGTAGCAAGACTTCCTGAGTGTACTTACATGGGCAACCTAATATTATTTTCTCACCTTCAAGTATCTAATATTGCATTAAAATCATATGCAAAACCTACATTAAACTATCAACCAATCAATGGATATGCTTTTCCGTCATTCTTTGAAGACAAAGATAAATAATAAATTTGATAATGCACAACTTCTACAACTCACATATATACATACAGCATGGTTTTACCTCTGGACTTGCACCACAGCAGCACAAACCATTCTCATGTTAACTTACTAGATGGCAGCTGTGTTATCCCAGGGGGGTGATGAAAAGGTGGTTCATACACTGACTGAAAGGAGTACTCATGGGCAAGAAGTCAGTCTGACTCTTTCTCTCTCTTTTTGTATTCCACAAACTTAGAGAGCTTGGCTATTATGTAAACAGTGTGCTTTACCTTCAGTCAGCAAAAGAAATACTCTTCTAAGTTCATGTGCTTGGACCGAAGCATACCTTCAAGGAGCAAAAACTGAAGGGAATTTCACACAACAGATAAAAGATATTTCTGTTGCCCTAAAGCATTCCTCCTGCAAAATATCAAAAGTTTGCTGCAAACAAGGGGAACTTCTCAAGGAATTTTTCAATAACCTTATATAATAGAGTGTATTGGACAGGGTAATTACAGTCAAAACTACCAGTTTTCCCTATAGGATAACACTTTTAAGATATTCCTTCTTACAGATTCTCAACTCTTCTTCAATGAAGTGAAGGAAAAAAAAATCACACCAACACCTTACTCAACTGAGTGGTGGAGATTTAATTTAGTAGTGGTATGTATTTTTACTAGTGATGTTTCATGTATCTCCTCACCAGTTATGAATAATTCCAGAGACTTCAGAAAGCTGGTGAAGCTGGTGAAAACAAAAATACTCAAAAGAGCTTTTTGGAGATTGCTCCTGTCCCAGAAATGAACATAAAAATCAGGAGTTTTTAAGAATAAACAACGAATTAGAGAGGTGTAAGAGGAAGAGGAGATTTTAGTTTGGTGGACTACAGAGCCATTTTCTAACTGAGGAGTTATGCAGCTTGCACTGCCTTCAGCTCATTAAAGGGGAAATCAATTTTACAGGGGACAAGCTGACTAGACTAGTAATAATGGCATTAAACTTACAACAAAAGGGGAGATTAAAAAGGGGCAGCAAATAAACACTCATTTAGCACAGTCAAGTTGTCAAGAACAAAATTAATCAAGACACTGAATGACACAAAGAAAATAAATTCTTTAATTGCTTATTCATGAATGGCAGGAGCTTGTGTGGTAAACAGGAAGAGCAGGAACTACTCA
Organism: Caloenas nicobarica; assembly: GCF_036013445.1. Classification (NCBI taxonomy): domain Eukaryota; kingdom Metazoa; phylum Chordata; class Aves; order Columbiformes; family Columbidae; genus Caloenas; species Caloenas nicobarica. Next base: position 181,481,213 of record NC_088245.1, read on the forward strand.
TACTATAAGAATGACTTTGACCTGCTTGATATTACTGGAACTTGAAGGAAGATTTCTGTGATAGGAATATTAAAACTCATTTGCTAGAAGCAGTTGAGGAAAAACCCAGTGGCAAGAGAAGTGGAGAAGAGATGGTATGTGGCAATAACCGATTTCAACCCACTGACAACTATATAGTAAATATTTTCAGTGTTATGTAGTAAATGTTTTCAGTGTTTACAGATCAATCTCACAACACAGAGTGTGACACGGGCAGTTAGATGCAGGCAGCTATGTACCATCTAACTAACCTACAGAGCAGGATGCCCAGTCCCTTAAACCCCTATTTCCATTATCTTTGGGAAGAAGAAAAGAGTTTCTGTAGTGCATAAGCTTTAAAAAAACTTTTTTCACTGGTGAATATCGAGTTGAAAGACATAGCTTTACAGGTTTGACATTTCCAGTAATAAAATACCTTTGAAATTCTGAACAATGATTGATAAAAATTTCCTAAATCAAAAAGCTTTGTGTCTCCCCTTAGAGAACTTTGTACTAGATGTTATCCTGACAGCTAAATCAAAATTGATTCCAGGACTAAAAGTTAGTGTTTCCTTAAATGAAAATGAGAACTTGATTACATTTGTTACACATGAATAGAATGTAACACAATCAGTAATTCTTACACCCACTACTTTAAAATGCCCACTTCCAAACAGATAAATACAAGTTTGTGCCTAAACAATAAAAGGAAGAACTTAAAGGGGGAAAAATATGTAAACAATCATAAAGATACTTAAAAGCATTTTAGGACATGACCTAAGAACTGCAATCAAGACAACATTTATTCTACACATGCCTCGCTTAAAAGAGAAATAAAGGCAACATGAAATTTCATATATAAACAGGTTGGGTAGGAGATAAGGGAGAAATTGAGTAGATTAGATCACTTGAGTTTAGGATATAAATGGAAATTAAAAAATTGTTACTGAAGACAGACAGATATGAGAGGAATTCTGTGTCCATCTGAGTTCAGTACACTGAAAACAACATTAAATATATCTGGAGAAAAAGCAACCTTACAGTAGTGTTTGTCCACTGTTAAATGGAAAGGATACAGTTGTCAAAAATAATGCAGAAGAGATTGAAATGTTAAATAAATATTTCAGCTCTGGGACTGGGAAAAAGCCAGATGTAGTCATATCATATGAAGATGGTGATTAAATGTTACATTTAAAACAACAAAGACAGTACATGCCAAATAGCAACTATTAAGGTTAAGTGTCTTTTATTTAAAAATGTACCTAGGAATGTTACAAGAAAAGACTAATAAGTTTTATTAGACCACTTATTATTATTTGGATTGCTGAGATAGATTCTGAGTATTGGATGGAAGTAAGAGTTATGTCAGTATTTTGCTTTCAAAGTAAATAGGGTAGTCTAGGTAAGTATAAGCCTGTCTGCCTGACATCAGTCTTGGGAAAAATAATGGAACATCATATAGGGAAATTGATTAATAAGGATTACAGGGCAGCATATTTAATGTCATCTAACATGGTTTATGGACAGAAGAATTTGCCAAATTAACAAGATATCCATTTTTTTTTTAATAACAGAGGTACGAGGTTAATCTTAAGTTGCTAGACTTCAGCAGAGAGTTCGTTTTGATTCTACATACCATTGAGATAAATAAATTACATAACACAATATTGGGATGCCAGATGTTAAGTGAATTAAAAATTATATCATATACAAGTCTCAAATTTCATTTTATACTGGGAACCATTAAGAATATGTGTATTTTATTTGATGTTTTTCCAAGGTTAATTTCCAGATTTAATGCTAGCTAATATTTTTTACAACAACCAAGAAAAAAATAGGAAAAAAAAAAGTCAAAACTGATTAATTGTGTGCATGAAAAATGCTGAGGAACTAATAAATAATAAAGGGAAAGATCACTCTAGCAAATCCATTCTGAACTGCTTGGTAAACTTGGCAAGGAACAAGGCAGGCTCTACTGAAGGCATATGAGACTATTCCTGAAAGCAGTTGCTATACATGAGATTCATTTTGTAGTGAGCTGATTTTGGAATATCTGTAAAGCAATGGCTAGAAGTGCATTTACTTCTTGCATGAAAAGGAAGCTGCTGAAGGTAGACTGTATGTAAGATATAAAAAAAGCTGAAATTCTGGTTCACAAAACAGTCAGATTTAAATTATTGTTCTTATTCTGCTGCACATGTAGCCCAGATCTCCCAGTATAATTTTTGGGGGAGGGAGGAGGACGAGAAGAGAGAAAAATGCTGCATCTACAATTAGATGGTCAATTTCTTTCAGTTCTTGATCCACCATCATCCAAACTGAGCACAAGTTAGAACACACTCGACCTTCCCTCTAGATTTGTTGCATATAAATGTCCTCTCTATGGAAACACCACAAAGGTCAGGGAGGGGAAGGATGCAGGAAGGACAGAGACAGGGGAAGGGCAGGCTGATGGGCATCTGTGCAGCAACCCAGCCCAGCACAGACAGTGATACAGTGATTAAGATCTCCATCTACAGTGAAATGAATCTGTCCCAAACTTATTTCAAGTTTGCCTAATTGGATTGTTAATTTATTTATTCACTGCATAATTTATTACAAATATTTAAATCTTGATTTGCCATACCTCCAGTGATTCTGTCTCCATACTGCTTTGCTGCTATTTACCTTTGCGTTTTGATCAGCTCAAGAAAGAGAGCTACATGAGGAAGAACTGACCCAGAGAAAGGAAATACATAATATTACACTGTCAGGTTGGTTAACAAAGAGTAATTTTATCATCTGGGGATCTGCAGTTCTCCAGCATGTGTAAAACTGAAGGTTCAATGTGTCAGAATGCCCCATCTATCATCAAGCTAACTCAGTTCTTCAGTGTGGATGTATTTACATTTCTTCAGTCCTCCCAAAAGAAATAGTTCTTTAACAGAATTATGTCATCATGCACAAGAAATGTAGGTAGTTTGTGGATCATTAGGAGAACAGTGCTCAGAACCACCTCAGTGTATAGCACTACAAATCCTTTTAGTATTCCCATTAACCATCCATTAGTGATACACTAGATCACATTGAATTATAGAGAGCTCAGACAAATATTTTTCAAGAGTATGTCTATCCCACAAAAAAATTAAAAAATCAGTTCAGTGCCTCTCTTCATATTTCTCATCTGCCTCCCCCGCCCTGTGGTAAAAAGCTCTTTATATGTCTTCTGGTCTTGGGCATACACAGCCACCACCTTGCAAGCACATAGGACTGAGAAGGACATTCTGGGTCTGTATGTCCTTTTTTTTTACTATTGAAAACAAGACATTACATCATGTGCTTATAATATTACCGAATTTCAACTTCTTTTTCCTTTGTTTTGTCCCTATAACTGTTATTGAAAAGCTGTTATTGAATATCATGTGTTAATTTTCTCTAACTTTTCTCTATCTGCCAGACTAAATGTATTCATAGTTATTTTATATCCATCTGTTCTTCTGTTGACACCATTTCCTGAGTTAAATAATGCTTATAGTCTGGAGTTTTACCTTGTGATGTATTTGCAGACAGCGACATGTCCTCCTTTCTCTTTCAGCCAGCTAAACAAACCTAGGTCTAATCATCCCCTCCCTTAAAACAAAACCTCAGTTTTTTAAAATATATTTCCAAGACTTCTATGCCCCTGTGCCACTCTAAATGCACTTTTCTTGGAGGCAGGTGGCCTGAACAGAACATTGCTTTCCATAGGAGGTCCCATAAGTTCACAGCATCACAGCATTAGGTCTCCCTGGTCTCTGTTTCCTTTACATATCCCAGAATTGATCTAACTTTTCTAACAAATACATCAGACCAGCAGCTCATATTTATGCTGTTCAGCTGTTACACAAAGATTTTTCTGCCTCTACTTCTAACTTATGACACACACCCCCTCGTTATTATTATTCTCTAAAATCAGTTCACACTTTGTTCTATTAAATTTAATCTCATTTCTATTGTTCCTGTTCTCAAGACATTGCAATTTTCGTTGCATAAAATCCAGTCCTCTGCTGTACTAAAAATGCCTCCCAACTTTGAGTTATCATTAAATTTTGTTAGCAAACTGTAACTTCATGTGACACCCACACTTCCACAATAATTAAAGTGTTCTACTTTCTCTACAGCTAGTGTCGTTGTGTACTAAACTACAGTATATATGTCTTTCTGTAAGAAAAAACACACCAACCAAATAATATCTAGGTTCTTAATGACTCATATCTGGGTGAAATTCCAAGTTTCAGTACATGAGCACAACTTAACCTTGCACTAGAATATTACTGCAAATGTAAAACACACACTATTGTCTTGTTTTGTTTCAGTTTCAGCATAAAAAATAGGTTTAAAATCCTATAAAAGATGAACCTTTGAATGTTTTCCTCCTACCCATGCATTGAAGCAAAAAATAGCCTTTTCAATACCTTTTCTCACTAAAGAACACTGACTGCTCCAGGGAATTAACCCAGCTAATGCGTTCAGAAACTGCATTTGCAAATTCTGTGTCATATAGTTTGCTTATATTTTAGACAATGCAAGTAAAGAAAAGGTGGGAGGAGAAGGGGAAGACATTTCCACCTGGGTGTCACATATAAGTTGTCTCTTTTCTTGCTGTGAGTTGAAATATCTCCCTCTTGAGAGTTAATACATATTATGAAATTTGTTGTGAATTTCAAAATGCATGTGACATTTGGTTTAAGTTTTTTCTTTTTGCTGATAAAGAAAGCACTTACCCTTGAAGTTAAGGTTGAATAGGATTTGAAGTCCTTGTGCTATAGAACAAAACTTAAATAAAGGGATAGTTGTGGTGCAGCTTGACAGTATGATACTGGGATCTAATTCTTATTCATCATAAGACAAAACACCTTTTAGTTATTCTTGTCTTTGACTCTACCTCTTGGACTTCCTTATAAAAGATGAAACGTATCCTCTTCTTTATACCCAGCTATACAATAGGTGTCCTAGTTTAAAAGGGAACAGACAATGAACCAAGAGAACTGGGAAGCTTACAGCAGGGAAGTCCATCACCCTGAAGGCAAACACGCTGGTTTTGTATTAAAGTATGTCATGGACATGCTAAAGGGTATTTACTGCCCTTTGGTTATAGTGTTTTAAAAACACCTGCTGTGTCAAAATGTTTCTGAAGAGAGATAGACTACACTAACATGCGGAAAATCGATCTTCTGTTCCTCTTCCCTTTGTCTATTCCTGTCAAATACACATTTCAGAAAGCAGCTATGCTTAAGACAGTAGAATACATTTAACATTGAGATCTTAGTGGGCATATGTTGTGACTGACAGTCACTGATGTGGGATTTCATATGCACAGATTTAAATATCTGAGTCATGCAGTACAATTTTTTGGTGCTGTTGCCACCACACTTCTTGATTGTCTTAGCATAACCAAGTAAAATCTTTTTTTTTTTTTTTTTTTTTTGAGACAATGTTCATTTTCTGGAAAGGATCTATTCAAAGGATTCATCCCTGAAAACTGTGAGGATACTGTACCACAGAAACTAAATACATGCCAGGTTTAAACTATTTGTGATCTATCACAGGAAATATTCAAACTACCATCACTGCCTATGAATGAGCTATTGTCAAGGTTTTGTCTACAAACTCCATGAGATTTAAGTATTTGCTTTCCTCCAAAAGTACAGAGAGCTAGTTTTTGAATGATTAACAATATATTTTAATGTTGGGGTTTTCTCTTTCTTCTCTTTCTTTCTTTCCTTCTTTCTCTCTTTCTTTCTCTCTTTCTCTCTTTCTCTCTTTCTCTCTCTCTTTCTCTCTCTTTCTCTCTTTCTTTCTTTCTCTTCTTTCTTTTCTTTCTTTTTTCTTTTCTTTCTCTTCTTTCTTTCTCTCTTTCTCTCTCTCTCTTTCTTTCTCTCTCTCTCTCTTTCTTTCTCTTCTTTCTTTTCTTTCCTTTTTATTTTCTTTTTTTCTTTCTTTTCTTTCTTTTCTTTTTTTCCTTTCTTTTCCTCATTTGTTTTAACATTTTGTATAGCATTTAATTGTTGTTAGAGTATCTACAGCATGGAACAGCTGTCCATATCTAGGGGCAAGCTGGCAGATAGTATATTGGGTCAAAGGGAGCACAAATACCTTTCACTGTTGAAAAATCTTTTTTTTTCTATGTTGATGGCAGGGCTTTCTTGGCTGACTGATGAACTATGAAGAGGACACTGCATGGCTGATATACAGCTGCCAAGTTATCCATACGTGTTTAGCAGTTATACGAAAAACAATAAAAAACTTTTCCACAAAGATGCACAGCATCTGATGTGTGAAGAGGAGAACACTGGCCATATTTGATATAATGGTTTTGTGAATATTGGTTCGTTGCTGACTAAGAGGATAACCATGGGAAGCAAAGAACAAACCTTCCTGGAATACAGCTACTCAACCATTTTGAAATGGTGCATCGAAAAGCCGATTATTCCTTTCTTGCATGAGAACCTCTCCAAAAGCACCTTTTGCCATCCAGCATGGACATTGAGGTGTTATTTTTCCTATTTCCAAGGATCACAAGTGCTTTTCACTGATACAAATGTGAGTAAAATATTTTGGTGTGCCTTGACATGCTGTACTAATTCACAAATAAATAGGCAGTCACAACAAATTTTCCCCTGTGTCATATCAACATTTGATGTGGCACAGATATAACAATATGCCTGAAGAAACTTAATGTGTAAAGAGAATACATTTCAAGTAAAGAGCATAATCTTGTTTATATTTTAGTGGGAAAGGATATAAGTACAGGTAAAATAAACAATTAAAAAGAAGAGATGAATAAATTCACAGACAGAACAGAAAGAGAAATACAGATTTTTTTTCCACTACCAAAACTATCCATAACATATTTAGCAGTATAGCTATTCCACTGTTTCTTGAATAAACTCACTATTAGATAGCTTGGACTTTACACAGCTGCCTAAACTGAGGTGTCTAGTGCCATCCTAGAGTATCCCGCTTCACTTCCATCTGTCCCTCCAGAGGCACATGAATCTCCTCTAAGTCTTGTGCCTCATCTTAGTGCCCCAAGCTGATGTGTCAGATACTCTAGCATGTACACAGTGACCCTAAATATCCACACAAGCAAAAAAATCCCATTTGGCACCTCCGTTTGGCACAGCTGGACATCTAAATTTAAGTACTCATGATCTCAACATTAATCCTACTGGTAGGACTTCAATCCAATTGCACACATGTGCCATTATGTGTCATTTGGGATGTCTTAGGATACCAAAGACATGGTACTGCCTGACATAACCCGAGATTTGAGGGATGTCTGTGCCCTCCTGGAGCAGCTTCTAAGTGCCCTCCTGGAGCAGCCTCTAAGTGCCCTGTGGGACATTTAGACATCTCGAATAGCACTCCACATCTATTTGTTGGCAAGCAAGTCAAGCCCATTAGTGTCTCCAGCCTTTTCCAAAGTATTTAAGTGGCTTTCAGCAGGGCTGTACTTAGATATTTATAAACAACAGCAAATAAGTAAAGCTTGCAATAATATAGAGAGGGGATCATATTAGTTCTGCAACAGGCTAGCCCTTTCTAGCTTATGTTATTTACAGATGATTTAGCTGGTTTTGTCGTTTTCTGCTGTGCTACAGACCATACAAAGCAAGCCTTTAAAGTTCAAATGCAAAAATTTGGCTGCAGCTACAAATAACAAATCGACTAGTCTTAGCAATGAAATGTTAATTGGTGTCTGAGAGATTCAGTTCACAATGAAAGAGCCCACAATACTTAATCCTTGCCAAATTAGGAATTTTTAGCAGATATGAGTATCAAAAGATTGAGTATATGGGGCTATTCCATATATAACATGTAATCAAAGAGTCACTAACAATCTCACCTGCATAGAGGGATCTGTGTACCCAGAGCTGTCTACCTAGTTGTTGTTGTGGGTTTTCCTTTTCTCTGAGGCAGGGACCAAACAGCTCTATTTGGTAAAAACATAATCCATCTTCTTCAGCTTCAGTTCTCTGTATCATTTATTCATTTCTCAAATACCCAGTCTAGAAGTGTTTACCATTACACGCTACCATGAGCAGTAGCCTGGTAAGTGTAGCCTTCTTGCAATTTATATTTGATCTTCCACAGTGATTTGATATAAAAAGCAAACTGCTGAGATTAAAGTGTCAAACTGACCTGAAGTATCCACTCCTTCCAGTGAGCTGAAGTTATCTAGAGAAAAGAAAGGAGTAGCTAGACAAGAGTTTCTCAGCCTTTGTAAGGAGAAGGATGCAAGATGCAAGGAAGTGAAAGCACATGCAGCCTTTGCCTTTTGTGAACTCTGCCTTAAACTGGATTCAATTTCTGCAGAAAGCACTTGGCTTGGTGAGGAGCAAGCTGCAATTATTTCAAATAAGCTACAAAATGGAAATAAGAAGTAAAAACACTAACTCTTGCTGTGGTTCATCCTGTACTAAATGCCCACCTCAAACACCTAATTCAATCATGTAAAGTTTAAGAGAAAGTCCCAGCAGAGTTTCCACAGGCATATGTGTGTCTTGGACATAGTTTGTGTGTGTCTGCACGTTTGTTGCCAGCCTATGGGCTCAGATTTTACATGAGAAAATATTCTTCGTACATCCGACATGAAATCTCCCTGCCAGCCCATAGTAAGGGGCAGATGCACCTCGATCTCCATACCTGGAGACAGTTTTGTTTGGGATCTGGCACTGCAAACCCAGATCAGCAGCCCTGGACATGGAACCCCCCCACAGCCGGGGCTGGACCCCTGGGAAGAGGTAACGCACTACAGAACCCAGCAATTTTGTGGGTTTAATGCGTGCTCCTGTGCTCCTGCACAGGTAACAGAGGTTTATCACTTCCCACTGACTCTGTTGTCTCCACAGAACAATTACTGTCCTGTACCAAGTGCAGGACTAACCTAGAGACAACCAGCAGAGAACACTAAGCATCAGGTTTCATCTGTCGTCCTCTGCTCACTGGATTCATAAAGCTGAGCCTGCTCTGAACAGGGTTGCATTGCAGAAAACAGCTATGCAGAAGCTTGAACGCTTATGAAATGAGCAGATTGTGTGGCTGCTTCAGCCTAAACACTCTGACCACCCCTCTGCACGATAACTATGCTGGAAGCCATTTTCCCTCACAAGTGCTTAAGATGACACATTGCTGCTGAATTTGATGGTACAAGTAAATATTTTTTTTAACGCTATAGATGGCTTTTAGTTTTGCTAGCATGCGGGTAAGATTTGGGGTTGGCCATATGAAAAATGGTTTAAATCTGAGGGATGAGCAGATGTTTCAGATAATTGGCAATTAAATAATTCATAATGTTGACATGTTGCCATCAGGTTTCCAAATTAAGAGGAGTCCTTTTTCCTACTCAAGCAATACTAGCCACTCTGGCAAGTCCTGTTTTAGAACACATAATACAAAAGGACATGGCATTCTGCTCTTCACACACACACAAAAAATATGTAAAGAAACTCTTCATGTCCCAGATGACCATTATTACAAGACATGCAGAAATATGCTTCCCCTTGCTACATCTATTCTGCTCACCTCACTGTTTTTCAAGTGACATCTGCTCCAGTGGACACAACATGCTGCTAAAGGACAAGCAAGCTAGTCAACTATTACCCAGTACCTGTTTACTACCAGCGAAAATGCAAGGCGTCCCAAACTTGTATTTTGTGGTGTGTATAGTGTGAATAAATCAGAAAACAGTGAAACTCAAAGATACTTACATTGCCTACATAATGGCTCATTAAGATTCTTTCCCACCTCAGTGGCAGAGCTGTGACACTTGCACCAGAGCTCTATCAGATCCTCCAGACTGATATCATTTCAATCAGAATGTGAATTTCATGACTGCAGAAGGTCATCAAGTCAAATACTGTGTCTGATTTTTAAAAGGGTTGGATAATTTTATGGCCATTAATAACATTTGCAGTTCTGCATGCTAAGACAAGGTAATCAAATGTCATGCTTCAGAGTGTTGCCTGATTACCATATAGGTCAGGAAGAATATTTTTGTCAATGTACATCACTGCAAAAAACAAACTCACAAATAAAGTTCAACAAGTGAAAACCTTAATATCAGAAAACTTTTGCTTCCCTATTTAAGTATTGGACATATTTGGCTGGGACCAAGAAGCCTCAAAAAAGCACTCAGGTGGATCCAGTATCTCTAAAAAGAATCAGGTGTGAATCTACTTCACAGGCTTTTGGGGTGTTTTGCAAGTTTCAAAGGTTAAGTTTGCAACGTCCTTTTTGAAATGCTTCTTTGCATAGAATCACAGAAAATTAAGGTTTGACTGGGATCTCAGGAGGTCATCTGGTTCATCTCTGTTACCCAAGGCTGGATCAATTAAGTGTCTTTCAGGCAAGTATTTATCTAATCTCTCTTTAGACTTTCAGCAGTGGACCTTCCACAGGCATTTTTTTTTCCAGAATTAGAATTTATAAGTAATTCTTCATAAATAAATTGAATCTTCCTTACTTTTATTTGAAGCAAACTTAACTAATTGAGAGGCAGTGATTATTACAATGAAGAGAATCTTTTAGGAAGAAAAAAATAAAAGTTATAAATTACATGATAAATACAACACATATATATGATGCAATATAAGTACGGAATGCTGTTAAAACTAAATATTGTGTCTGCTTTTTGTATTGACTGCAAAGTTTTTACACTTTCTGGTCCTGACAAGGTCACCAGGGACCTTACCATACCTGAAACTAGTAGACTGTGGCTAAAGGAACTCATTCACATAAGTTATATTTGCTATGGTACATCTTCAGATATTATCATAATAACTATAATTTACTTAGACAATCTCTACACACTTTTTATTTTTCAACTTTGGCACAACAATCTCCTCAAATCTACAAACTTTATATTTAAAATATACAAATCTGACCAAAAAAAAAGCATGTTTTTACGATGCATCATTCAGGAACTATATAAATATCTTTTTCATAACTAATAATAATATATAAAAGATTCAGCAATAAAGTAACCGGTATGGAAACTAAATTTCCACACCAAGTCTGAGGGTGTCTGCAGAGCGGCACGGAGACACGTTTAGTGCATGACAATAAAAACTTGTCACTGTTTAACCTCTCAACAAGTTTTAAAAAACCTTCAGAAATGAAGGTAAGTAGAAAAGAGTATCAAAGAAGATGGTTTAGATCTGTACAGAAGAGTTATGCTTGTCTTTCTAAGAGCCCTGTATTTGATAGTATCTTAGACTCTGATAGGTTGTCTGCCCAAAAATATAGCTCATTGACATATGCTTTGGTTTACCTTTTAGGTTTAGTCCGCAGATTCCTGAAGGTCACTAAGGCAATGAAAATTTATTATTATTACTATTAGTAGTATTATTATTATTATTTCAAAACCACAGAAAGTTAGTTTCTCTATTTCTAATAGTTTTTTCCTTAAAATTATCAGAAAAAGAATCAAGTTTTTGAGAATCGAAAACTTGTTGAATTCCTTTGCTCTACATGTCTTGTAAGGGTTTAAAATTAGATATGTCATATATATTTTTATAAATAGAAAAGTCCTTCTTCTAAGCCACTAATTTTATTTAGATTTTCTTGTACAGGTAGATGAATTAAATGAAAAAAAAAAAGACAAAACTATTGGCCAGATTTTTTATTATTATTTACAATAATTTTCCTAAGTTCTATATTTGGTCTCAAAGCCTTCAAGCATCAATAATTCTAACGCACAATGAATCTAGCCTCCAGTTCTTTGTTTTACCTAGTTCTACTCTTTAGAATTAATCTATTATTCCTAGTTTATGCAAAACTAGGGGTCTGTTATCCTGCTCTAAACCTGCCTGACAAAAACTGAAAGTCTCAGGTAAATATTGAAGGGCTTGTCAAAACAACACAGCATAGCATAGCATAATATGGAGAGAGCAGAACGATGTAGTCCTGCAACTAGAAGCAGTAGTCATAATAACATTAGCGCAGGATTTTTAGCTTGGATCTAGCAATGTGTCAACATGTTTGCATGGTTTTCAATGCCTGGGAACCCAGCTTCAGCTCACTTGACACAGCAAACAAATACCTCTGCTACTTAGTTTTTTCGCAAGATAATCCGCAGATTTTGAATGCACAAAACCAGGTTCTTCACTGTTCTTTGAGAAGAAGAGACTGACAAGCAGTTATGATTGGTCATTTCCAAGTTAAAAGAATAAAGAATCATAGGATGTCCTGAATTGGAAGGGACCCACAAGGGTCATCGAGCCCAACTCTTGTCCCTGCATAGGACAACCTCAAAATTCACACCATGTGTCTGAGAGCATTCTCCAATTGCTTCTTGAATATTGTCAGGTTTGGGGCCGTGACTGCCTCCTTGAGGAGCCTGTTCCAGTGCTCCACCACCCTCTGGGTGAAGAACCTTTTCCTAATGTCCAACCTAAACCTCTCTGGCACATCTTCCTGCCATTCCCTTGGGTTCTGTCACTGGTTGCCAGAGAGAAGAGATCAGCACTTGTCCCTCCTCCTCCTCTTGTGAAGAAGTTGTAGCCGTGATGAAGTTTCCCCTCAACCTCCTCCAGGATGAACAAAACAAGTGACTTTAGCTGCTCTTTATATGGCTTCCCCTCCAAACCCTTCACCAGTTTCATGGCCCTCTTCTTGACACTCTCCAGTAGCTTTATATCTATTTATCCTGTGGTGCCCAGAACTGCACACAGTGCTCTAGGTGAGGCTGCACCAGTGCAGAGCAGAGCACTAAAAGAGCATAGAAGAATGGTCTTTCATGCTTTCTTCTAAATTGAAGATGTTATATTTACATGAAAGTGTTGAAATCTGCCTGGAAAGTCTCTTAATCCTTATCATTTGGTTGCCTTTATTTTATCCCTTCAGAGGTTAAGCCAAGATTATTTGTGAATTATTTCATTTGGAAGTATCTGTGAAGTTCGATATATATATAATGAAACATATTGACTGTGAAATGTTCCTGGCTATCAGGCTGAGGACATTCAAAAATACTTTTTGTGTGTTAGTGTTGTCAGTTAGCTGTGGTACTAGAAGATAAGACAGCCAAATTGGAGCAACTGGCTGATTTTCTTGTGAAGATCGATGAATATGACAGAATAATAGATGACATACGGTTATTATCAAATGCAAAGGAAGAGATCACATCGGGAAAGGTGTACAAGCTGTGAATGTGCAGCAAAAAGATTACTTCTGAGGCAAGGTAAAAAAAAAAAAAAAAAAAAAAAGGGCAATAGAAAAGGCACTGACTAAGTAAATGCCTGAAAAAGAAGGAAGGCTAAGGGCAGTATTCAGAAGAGGAGAGTGGAATAATAGTCTCTGAGAACTGAAGCACTAACATTGGTCAGCCTGAGAAAGGCTGTCGCGGGCAGAGTGACTTAACATGTGAGGAAGCTATTGAACCTAAAAATAGAGATGTATTGATAATAGAAGGGTTAATGGGGCACTTTATAGGTAGCCATTTATGTCAGATGAACTGAGATAAAGAAGAATCAGTCTACAAAAGCTGAAGATATTGCTAAAAATTTTGTAATACGTTAGAAAACTGGGAATCATCTGATACATCTAGTTTGCATGTTCTGCTGGTGATATGAGGAAAAAAAGTATCACAACCAAGGCAGATTATAAATGTTTCCTAGAAACAGAAATATTGGTGTGGCTTTTACTTGATGGGATGTGACCAAAGAACATTAGAACATTTGCAACTGCGGTTAGAGAACTGAAATGATTTGGCGGCTAGATTCCAGATGTCACCTGTTATTTACTGGAGTTGCCACGATGCAGAGAGGGATTTAGATGAGCAAGTAGATAAAAGGAGTAAGACCAGGACCTCAAAGACATTATTTTGACAACATGTCATCCAGATGATTCTGTGAGGCTGCAGAGTGCATGAGTGGGATCCATCTCACACAGTTGAGTGCTGTCAATGTCAGGTGTTCCCAGAGGATCAGTCATCTGACCTTCCCACCTTCTGCTATGAGGATGAGGTCATTAGCTCTCTGGAAGTGAGAATCTCCCTACACGGACCAGAAAGGGAACTTCAGGTGGTTGTGTTACCTTTTTGTGCTTAACTTTTAGATTCTCAACTCAGATGAGCTCCATGCAGGGCTTTTGCCCAAGTAAACAACGTGGTAAAGACACTCAAATCAAGACAAGATTTTTCAGTTTTTATAGTGGCTGAAAGGCCGCTGAAAGGCCACTGAAAGGCTTCGTCTCCCAGCAGAACTCACAGCATGCAACAATCCAAATGCTTGCTGGTTGGGATGGTAGCTACAGAGCAGGTGGTTAAAAACACATGCGTAAAATAAAAGTCTCCCTGAAGTTGGAGGAAGGATATTAGATTCAGGATAATAAAAGTATTTGATAAAAAGTTAAAATATTCTTGCAGTGAAAATACCATGCAGTTTGTAGAAAAATTAACTTACATAGCAATTCTATATGGCATGAAAGGAAAAACTGTACAATTTTATCTAACAATAGAGGCAATTTAAGTGTAATTTATAGCCAAATAGGGAGTCAAATGACTTTTGGCAAGAAACCTTTAGTGAGGTTAGAAAAAGTAGATCATGGCAACCTTTTAGAGATAAGAGACACCTCCTGAACAAGGCAGAAACATTGATCATGGGGCATTTTAATTACTTTGATATTGATTAGGATAACATGAATGCAATTATAAAGAACACATTCTTAAAAGTTACATATTCTTAGTGCAGCCTTGTTTTGTTTCCAGTAATTCCTTGAACAGGTTTTATAGTCCGAAGCTATTCTGTGCCTGATCCTAAGAAATGAGTTAAATATAAGAAATCACATTTAAGATACAGAGCATCCTGGATCTACTTATCAGCTTATCATTGAGTTTGAAATACTCATGAGAGAATGCTGTGTACTAAAAGTGGTTTGACTTTGAGAAAGAGGACGGTGAAAGAAAGCTGGATGCTCTGAGGAATGTTGATTGGAATTCTATAATGTATGAGAAATCTCCTGAAGAAGAGGAGGAAATATAATATTTAAGAAACAACTGATGAGAAGGTAATTGAAATTCATCACAAGCAAATAGCTGTTCTGCTGAATACCGAGTAGAATGTCAAGTAAATTAAATGAAAATACAACAGAATAAGAAGTCTAACTCAAAATTGAAAATTGGAGTATGTTTCTTCTCAAACCTTCCAGTTCAATTACACCCCTAAAAGTGACTGCATTTTTCTACCACCTATAGAGAAAGCCTAAGATAAACAAAATTAAGATAGAAGAACACATTGTCAACTAAAGGCAGATTAAATCAATCACACCTCTTGCACATCATTTAATTGGGAAAATGTCACCAGTGAATTGTCTAATATTCCAGTCCTGTTTATGTTATTGTTAAAATTCTTGATCTTCAATAACAGCAAATCAAGCAAACAATTCAGCCATGAAATCTTACAAGCTTTACAATTTTGGTTGGTTGTCTGCTCTTCTCAGACTGTGCAACCAACCTGAGCGCAGCAGCTCACAACAGGTGACCTTCCTACTGTCTCGATCAGAGACAAAAAGCCTTGGCAGATTATAACAAGGGTTTCTGTGTATGAGCATATCCAGGAGAAGAGCACCTGTTTGGAGATCTTCTCTTCAAGGTTTAGAAAACTAAGAAGTGTTCATCTGTAAAGTATCGTCTAATACTTCGAGAACCTGGACAAATGCTGATTAGAAGTCTGCCTCAGTGACTTTGCCTTAATTCACCTGACAGGTTCTAGGTCAGAAAGGTCATATTCAACCATGATATCCAGAAAGGACTCATGATGATTTTGTTTCAACAAATGATTGATGTCCTGCAGACCAGATTTAGCAGGAACTCAGAAGAGATTAAGAGTGTTTTCAACTTAAATACCTATATAGGTACCAGAGAGAAGAGCTCTTCAGCATGCTAACGCTTTCTTGGTTTTGTAGAAGGAGCTGATGGAAGGAGTTTCAAAGGATTAAAACTATTCCCAGGACTGAGCACAAGCACTTGTATTATACACAAATGTTTACTTTGAATAAAATGATTGCTGTGCTTTTACCCTTCAGTATTTGCAGGACTCCTATTGTTAAAGGCATCACAGCTCCGACTCTGGCTGTAGTTACACTTAATGCTACAGAGCCCTTACATCTGAGAAAGCCTGCAGCTAATTCAACTGACGGGGATTGTTCTAGAAGAAATTTCTAAGAAACAGAATAACTGAGGACAGTTTCCTTCTTACAGCTATTGTAACCACTGAGATTTCAATTATATGAGTCCTTGTTTTGTAATTAATACATAATCTCAGTCATTCAGTGTACCTACATCTCAGTCAACATCTCAGCTGAGTGTGGATCCCCGTGGCAATGACGTCTCTCTGCCCTTAAAGAAAGAGGAAATTTTCTTTGGTGCTCCTACTAGACCTGTAATACTGTCGAATCAGACATGAGACTTAGGTCGTTTAAAAGAGTTAATGTCAGCCAAAGATACTTTTGTATTCCCACTGTATTTACATTTTTTAAATTACAGAGTGGCAACTGGCTATATGGCATTAGTTAGTGCTGTTTGGTAAGTCAACTGGCTTCTCCTTTTGCAAGCCAGATGTAAAAGTTACCTCATAAAGTTAACGTCATTATTTTATTAGTCTTATTTACAGATGATCCTGTTCAGAATAATCTCCTCACAATTTGGAAACGTGGTTTTTGCTATTATATTGTATAATTTCTCTGCTTTCTCCATCATCTTCAACATTCAGCTATCATATTTACCCTTTTCACAACTACATCTTTTTTCATGGCTCTGAGGCAACCTTATAGTAATAAATCAAGTAATTTACCATTTCCAGGTGATGAGTTTGCACCTGAGAGTATCTGCGTCCATGACCTTGCATGACATACAACTAAATCTCATGCCACTTTATAATTCTGTCTTTAAAGTCATTTGTTTCTTCCTGTGTTAATAGACCAACTTTTTGAATTACAGTGGCTCCTAGTGTTGCATCTTCAGGTTCCTCCCCAATTTTTTTAAGAAAAAAAATTAACATTTACATCAGCTTTCAAAGCCCTTTGAAGATCTCTATTGACAATTTCCTTTCAAACTAGGAGTTTCACTTCCTAGTCCAGTCCCATCTTGTTTAACTTTTGGTCAATTTGTTAACTTTCACATAAGTAGAGACATCTTCTCCATATAAATTAATAGTTTCCCATGTGGCATATCTGCTTCTTTTAGAAGATCAAAGAGATTCTTTTGGTTTTCTCCCCTACTGGGAACATATATTAACTTATCAAAATGTGTTTTAGGTTTGCTTGGCACTCTCATTTGCTCAGTTTCTCTCACCCTTCACCACTTGTTTTGGCATATTGTGGAGAAGAGTACCATTCCTCACTGAATAGACTCATTATCTGGAATGTCATTATCTAATTTTATGTGCTAGTTTTCACAGTTAATCTGCTACTAAGATCATTCAATTGATTGTATTAATTTATCTGAATTAAATGTTTCCATTTCTGTTTCTGTACCTCATTCTCGCAGGCCATCCAGGATTGGCACTAATGGTTTATTATCATTGTTAATACTCAGGCAAATTAGATCACAGGTGGTTTTAATGTTAGCTATATGGTGTCCACCCAATATAAATATTGCATTTCTTGTCCTACTCCCTTTTTTTAAACAACTAATGAATGTATCTTTTAATTTCCTTCACAAATGCTAAATAAACTTGAATTTTGGCATTTCAGGATTTCTAAGCTGTAGCTTTCCTTATTGATTGTATTCTTTTTCCATTTTTTCTTAACTCTTAGCTAATCACCAAAGTCCTGTCTGTAGTGCTTGTTTCTCTACTTATGTCTGGAAATCATGTCCAAAATCCATGTGAAAAGAATAAATGAAGAGCCATTACAAGTTCAAATCATTTTTTGGCCACTGGTATTTTTTAAAAAGTTAAACTTTTTCTAAGGTCAGGTGTGCTTCAGTCTAGCTGACTTCACTAAACGTTTTCCTTAATTTGCCAAAACTGGTTCTTTGGAACAGAAACAAACCAATTTTTCTTTCTGTCCATTTGACGTGAACTGAGTCTGCTCTAGATCTAGGTTTATTTTCTATAGCTAACTCTCTCCAAATGTGTTTATGATTGAAACTCAAATTTTTATCATTATATGAATTTTAGTTTATTTATCTATTTGTCCATCCATATTTTATTTCTAACACTTCATCAACAAAACTTGTTTTGAAATTCATCCAGATCACATTTTGATATCTGAGCAGTTTATGTCTTCTCAACTCTTTCCACTTTCCTGTCTTTATGCATCATTGATACATAATATTATTGTATTACTTCTTTCCTTACCTCTGTTTTTTCTCCCCTAAAACACATACCATCATTTTATTTGGGATAGTTATTGCACTGTGTTTCTAACAACTGTTATCGCTTGTTATCTACCCAGCATGCCAGTAATTCTGGCAGCTCTGTTTTGTTGTCTTGGCTCTTTGCATTATAGTTCAAACATTTGAATTATTTCTTGTTTCTACTTTCACTTTCACTCCTTTGGAGAAAAAACATTTTTTTTGTGAGTAAACACCTTGAAGCTGCTAATGGAGAGGTAACATTTAAGGAAATCTTGAAGCACTCCAGGCACCAGAACTGTTTCCAAGTTCTAACTGGAAAAAGATTAATGTGGGTCTGTGCCACCTTCCTGCAATACCACATCCTCTTGGAACACTTTGCTCCTGTGAGTAATTTTCTTCAGAAGAAAAAAATCACATTAAACAGTAGGAGTCCAAACTAATGGCAATATTTCAGTTCAGATTTTGTGTTAGATTTTGCATCATGTTCCATCACACAGCACACGTAGTAAGACTCATCATATTCCATCAACTAATTTTGCTAAATGTCAGGCATTTAATAAAGGGAAAGGGCAAAAAGTTGTAAAGGGTTTGCATTGCCTTGTTAATCAGCACTTGAAAAAGTTTTGAAGAACTCAGTGACTTGTTAATTTAAGAGCTGGTTTCTGGAAGCTATAACATGCTGCCTGAAATCCAAATTTTCTTTTAACAATCAAGGGACCTCATCTGCTAGATTTCAAATATTGAAATGTATACTTATATGTGCTGCAAATCTGGTTTGCCTAGCAAATATATGCAGGCAGCAAAGTAATTTGTCAGTACTGACTAGAAGAAGTTATCACAAAAACAGACTTTGAGAAGTGTCAGTGCTTCTCATAAAATCATCTCTCCACCTGCTCTACAGGACCCGCAAAGTTCAGTAGCAGCTATTACTGGCTATTAAAAAGCACCTCATTACTATTAAAGAGATGAGCTGGACTGACAGTTCAGCATCACTAGGCAAGTGCAGTTGCTGCTTGCCAACCATTACAAGACAGACATAAGAAGTCTAAGAAATCTAACAGATTAAAACTTCTACTGTTGTTCTTTGAAATTAGCAATAACCTCACTTATCGCTTGTGTTTACTGTAATTCATAGTTCTTTGCAAGTCATCTCCCAGCATCTGGCATACAGAAGTCAACTCACAAAGCCTGAACACAGTGGGTAACATTTTTTCATCTGAATTGTTGAATTATCTTCTGTGAGGGTACTCAGTTCAGTAAGAGATGTTCAATGGAAGTACGGGTGGCAGAATCAGACCCTGAGCTTATGTGGAGTTCAGCATCCCTTTACTGTTTACTTTGATTAACTACATCACTACACTATTTCAAGAGGAAATGCAATTTTCGCTAGCAATAACTCAGCAACTTACAGTAAAGGGGTAAAAGCTTTGAGCAGACAATTCTAGGTGCTGGAGATAGTGCAAGTGATAAAATGATGTATAAAATGACATGATAACAAACACTGACCATATCTCTGATTTTTCTTTAGTAGCAGACAATATCATCATTCACACAGCTGTGAGCCATTCAAGAAGGTATTATCCTGTGAGTTCTGACATCAAAAAACTTATCGCTTCCAGCCTTACAGTAAAGCAGTTTAGTAGGCAATAAAAATGAGCAGGAAATTTCCAGAGTGGCCTGAGTTGACAGCAGAGACCAAATTTCCACAAAGTGCTACAGTTATATATAATTTATATCTAGCTGAACCATCTAGTCCTCCTGAGAAGATTAATTCTGGCAGAAGGCATGCCATGGAAAGACCAAATACCTTGCCTCAGGGTCTTCAGTAGACACAGACGGTTTTTATTTCTTCCAGAGGTTCCTCAGGAATCCTGTTGACAAAGGCCAAAAAAATATTCTTGTTTCTAATTTCGCAGATCTTCTGGAAGCTCATCTCTATTCCTAATTAAGACAAAGCCTTTGGGGTTTTTTTGTCTTTATTTTCCAGTAAAGTTTAAGCTAGAGGATCTGGTGGTTGTTTCAGAGCAGACTATTAGCTAATACAGAGGAATAACAAAACAGTAGTGAATAGCATAGTGAAACGCATAGCCCATGTACTATGACCAGAGCTCAATTCTACCTGTTTGCATCACTGTTATCTTAACATTGCAAGAAGGTAATTAATTAAAAGCTAGCTATGAGCAGAAAAATCAATACTCAAATAAACAATATTCTTCAGTGGTGTAAATATTATCCTTGTGCAAACTGCTGTGCCAGAGGTATCCTTTGTGAATTCAGACCCAAAATCCCCATCTTTTAAAATGTTCTCTTTTCATTTCACATCCGGGAGGGAAATAAATCATGGAAGATATGGTCTGTTTTGGAAGCAGAGCCAAAGAAAAACCCAAAACACAAGAGCAAGTCCAGACAGTAGATACCTACATGTAGGTATTGACACATCTGCTAGGTTTTTAAGCTCCTGTTTTAACCAGAAGAGCTCCAGCTTTCTATTTGGTCACTTTAGCATAAACATCTAGCAGTATTCAAAGCAGTTGTGTCAATCAAGTCTGACCTCCAGCTCCCCTCCACTTTCCTGTAAGGTGCTGTATTGTATGTAGATATTCTAGATATTTTATGGCATGTGAAAGTGGCATAAGACACCTATGTTCAGGAAACTGAACTGAAATCTTAGTTGACAGAATAAGTGGCACCTGTTGAGCCAAATCTCCAAGTTCCACTGACCTTATTGATTAAATCTTCTTTATCTATAATGAAGCTTTAGTCACCCAGGGTAGACAACACTCATATAAATATACATCTTCATTTAAGATGCTCTATCAGCATCTGGACTGGCCGATGGAAGACGGCACAGCATGAGATGTTTATGTTTAGACACTTGCATCAAGCCTCCTTAGCATGTCCATATCTGCATGTATGTCTTAATGTAAGGACTAAGTCCTGCCCCAGGTAGCTGCAGCTTCCCGAGGCACTTCAGCCACATACCCTAGCTAATATCTTATTGACTTGATTAAAACCTGTTTTTTCAAGGGTCCATCTCCTTTTCAATCACCTTTGAGGGGCCAGGTTTTCTTGAAAATCTGGTTTTCCGTTCTAAAACAGTTTCAACATTAAGTTCACAATCCTTTTTATTGTCTCACTGTACAAAGGATATATTTTTATAGTCCTTTGTGCCACCACAGTGTTATTTATTTTTCAAATCTTGAGCTCTTTCAAGAAATCTATATATCACTTGGTTCTCAATTTGAACTGCACAAACAATGCAAAAATATTTGGAATAATATATTTTTTCAAAAGATTTTTTTTTAAGAATTCTGTTTGCAAATATTAGTTGACCAATTCACTCTGTCAACCCTTCTTTTTTTATCCATTTAATTTTTTCTTTTTCTCACACACAAGTAGATATATGTAACAATGGAGCACGAAAAATTCAGCTCTAAAACACAGCCACATTGACAACAGAAATACAGCTTTCAATGCGGCCTTCATACAGCTATAGTCTTCTAAGCTACCATTTCTTTTAATGAGATCTGTTCGGTCTGGCTTGCAATTGCTGAAATACGATCTCTGTCACAGGTACATAGCTAGCCTTCTTCACTCATCTATCTTATCCCTCACTCCATGATTATTTAATGTCAAGATTCCCTATGAGGAAAGTGTACACAGCATGTTCAGATCTTGGTTCAGGGTGGGTTTTTTTCATTACACAGACTGTGTTTCTCATCTTTCACAAAAAGTAGGAAACAATCTTTGTAGCAAAACGTATTTTCATACAAATAAGAGAGGAGGGCAAACTGCAGAAAATTCGCTGCGCTAGTTTATTTCTGATATATACGGATGCTTTGATTCTCCTTACTATTGATTTTTTTCTGTACTTTGAAACTGCTTACAACTGTGAATGCTAGCAGACATTTTTGGCTTTATTTTGAAAATAAAATTCAGACTCATCCACCATCTGCCCGACAAGTCTGGGCACATCAGAGTCCCATCCTTTGGATGAGTCTAGAAAGGTCCACTGTTGTACTAAACATCAAGAGTGCTTCCCTGCCTTAATATTTTCCTACTTTTCCTGAGAAATAAGTCTCATACAAACTCAGTTTCTGGTTTCCTCGTGGTATTTTTTTTTTCCATTTTATAAGCATCAGCCCTACTGGGAGCTGGAGGTGGTGGGTTTCTCACAGAGAGGTAGTGGGTGGGACTGGGAAGTGAAGTATTTTAATTGTAACACTACATCTGCTTTCTGTAAATGACACTGCCAACCTGTTTCACTGTGGGTAATTTAGGACTTGAGTCACACTCACCCACAGAGATATCTTTTTTTCTTGCTGAATTTGGCATTTTAAATGTTCTGGCAAGTTCATCTTTTTCAAGGGAAAGCCACCTGGGGACAGATTTTCTACTTCAGCTGTTATCCAAAGCAAAAGTTGGTCAGAACTAATCTATACAATTTTTGTGTTCAAGAATTTTCAGCAGCCATGGGAACAGTCACACACATGAGGGTGACTCACAGGAACAAAATCTTACCAGGCTGGGCCCAAAGTGCATCATTACCCGGCGGTTTCTACCCAGCAGCTGATCCAGTCATGTACATAAAACTGCACACCAGAAACTCTGGAAAATATTTGGACTGCTTAGCACACCTAGAATCACCATGCCTGGGGAAGATTGTATTTTACATGTCACTCTCCCTATATGTAACACATTTGCCCTTATAATGAAGAAACTCCGATTTATTTTTTTATTTTCTAAAGTAGCTTTACGTAATACTTCTGGTCTGTGTGAACAGGCAGGAAGGCTGTAATTTTGTTAAACACATTATGTAATAACATATCCTTGAGCAATTTGATAAGGCCTGTCTATGCCACCATAAACATACTAAGTAAAACCTTTGAATTAACTTCATTTGAAAGGGCTTGCTAAGAGCTAAGGCACATAACTGGATGGAATTGAATTATAGTGGCCTAATAAATTATCAGCCATTAGCTGAATTTCCTTAATTGCCTGTGGGCATGCTTTTAGTCCACCCCAATTGTGAGGTAATAAACGTCAGTGAAAGAGATTTCAGAAGAACATTTGAAGCCTAAATAACAGTAAGGAGTCTAAATACTTTGCTGGACTGGTGCCCATGTCCTTGAATGATATCAGATAGATCAACAAGTGATTTTTCAATTCATATTTATACTGCTATTTGTGATACGTTACTTGAACCACAGGCGACAAGGCAAAGATAAATAAGCTGAGGAATGTAAGGGGGGAGGAAGAGATACTGATGAGTCCCAAATTAGGCAGCCCTGAAAATCCTTCTCAAAACAGGTCTGAAATTGCCAAAACATATTAAAATAAGGGAAGGAAAAAAAATTGTCAAACTGGAAAGAAGAGAGTTTTCAAAATTACAAAATCTAAAAATCTAGTGCAAATGCTTTTAAAGAAGAACTGTGGTGTTTTAGTCCCACTTTGTGTTTGCTTGCTGGTATTTTTCAGTTGGCTAGCAATGGTAATATGTTTCTGTTTATTTAAATACATTCATCTATTTTTCAATATATATGAATATTTGTATTGGTCCAGCACATTTCAAAATTATGAAGCTAACATAAATTAAAATTCTACTATGAAATTTTAATTATAAATTAAGTCTCCAGAGTATTTGTGACTAGATAAAATTCTGATTGAATTAATTCATATGTGTCTAAAAAAATAACAATTATAACTTGGAATTTCATTCACAACTTTTAACCACTGAACATTCCTAATCACTCATATCCTATCATATCATGCCTAAGAATGCATTTAACAATACTCAGGCACAACACAACATCTTTTACCTTTACAAAAAGTTACAATGAGGTGTAACTTTGCAGTAGTGTTTTGATATGAAGAAATGGATTTTTATTCAACCTTATTTTTAACAGGTCCATCTAGCACATCTTAAGAAATAATTACTTTGTAAGAATCAAAGTGAGGTCTGATTAAGTGTCATTGTTTCTAAAGCTGGGCAAAAATTGTAAAATTAAAAATTATCTTCTTATGGTTTTACTCACTTCCCTGGATTCTTTCAGACTTTTCAATTCTGACACCTGCTTTCTGTAACTAACTGTACTGGAAAATTATTAGTTCATATGCTTGGATACTCATGGAAATGTGAATGATAAACATGGGCATGCAAATATTCACATAAGAATTTGGTATTTATATGTGAAGAGGAATACCATTTGACACAGATAAAACAACCAGTTTGTAGAAGCTATTTAATGAGCCATAAAAGAATTTCAATTATACTCTTTGCAGCTAGAGTGAACCAAACACATATTACTGAGTCCAAATCACAGCATCACTATATATGCTACATCAAATATACCGTTTTAAGGAATAAATACTCTTTAGCATAGCAGGACAAGATCTTGGTCTCCTCAGCTAGAGCTTTGCTAAATGAAAATTTGGCTAGTTAGTTACCAACTGACACTCCATTTCTGCCCCTTCATTCACTTGTCTTTTCAATTCGTCTTTCACACCCATTTCATTTTTCATTACCTGAAGCCCTTGATAATAAAAATATGGAACTTTCTAAACAACCATCACTTAGCATATCCATATATATGCATACATTTATACACACACATATTACACATAGGTATGTACATGGGTATATAGCACCTATATATAGATATCACTGCTGTTGATAGAACAGCGTACATGAAACAGAAATATCAATTGGTAGACACAAAAGTAAAATACAAATGAATTATTAGAAAAGTTCTGTTAAAATTTGGGCCTGTTAAAGGCAAGAACAGCATTAAAATCATAGAATCATAGTATCATTTTAGTTGGAAGAAAACCTTAAGATCATTCAGTCTAACTCTAGCTCTAAACCATGTCCCTAAGAACCTCATCTATATGTCTTTAAACACCTCCAGGGATGGTGACTCCACCACTTCCCTGGGCAGCCTGTTCCAATGCCTGACAACCCTCTCCATGAAGAATTTTTTCCTAATATCCAACTGAAACCTCCTCTGGTGCAACTTGAGGCCATTTCCTCTTGTCCTATCACTTGCTACTTGGGAGAAGAGATCAACACCCTCCAATGCTACAACCTCCTTTCAGGTAGTTGTAGAGTTTTTCACTGTAGAAATTTAATACAGATTTGAATCTACTACAAGGAAAAGAGACCTTGCTATCAGTGAACTTCATTTTTGTTTGATCTCCCAGCCTCTCTACAAAACTATAGTCTTCTTCCACCTGTTACCTTAGTGTGACAGGCCAATAGGGTGCTATTAAAAATAACTCTGCTGTCTTTCCCTTTATTCCATTCCTCAGCCCAATTCTCTTGCAAAATAAAGATTTTTTTTAATTGAAATTAATTACTTAAATCTCATGCATTGAAATTTAGGATTTCAAACTAAGTAAGTGTTGAGACTTAACATTTAGTACTTATATGTAATTTAATTGCTGAGGAACAAAGTATGAAAGAATTTTCTTTCATACCTGCAAATGTCTGTAATCACTATTTGCAATACTCTGAATGCAAAACTCCACGAAGCAGCTGTTCAGCACCAAGATTCCCCTCACTTGAATTCCATTTGCCCAACATTTTCCTTGCCAGGTAAGTTTTTTACTGCTGTTTTTCATATGGATGTTGACAAGCAAATGAAGAGGAACAAGGAAGGAGGGAAGGAAAGGGAAGGAGGGGATAGCATGAGGGAAGGAGAGAAGAGGGAGATGGGGAAGGTGGGAGGAAGAAAAGAAGGGAGAGAGGGTGGGAGAGATGACGAAGAGATTGATAAAACCTAACAATATAAAAAGAAGATGATATATTCTGGGACCAACAGTGAGAATTTCTATGGTGTAATGAACCCAAATGCTCAGAAATGACATAAAAGAAGGTATGGGATATGATATTCAATCACACAATGTCCAATATGTCTCAAATTTGATGCAATCATGATACAAACATGTAGCAGCTAAAACACGTTCACTCTTGATGAGGAAGTAGCTATGTGTTTGAATGGGCTCATCCCCATTGAACTTGGGTCACCCATGTTCAATGCTGGCAAATTTAAGATGTGGAGAGAACTACTAGGATGCTGAGAAGAAACCAGACTCTTCCTAAAGAAGAAAGAATAAAACAGCTTTGGTTATTCCACATAGTAAAAGAAGACTGAGAGGGACTATGACCATAAATATATCATAAAGGGACAGATGCCAATGGGTGAAAGAACTGCAGAAGCTCAAAAATGATGTGAGCATAAAATAAACAACGTAAACTGGGTATGGTGTATACTTAAGCTGTAAATTACGAGGTTGTCTGATGCATGTGCAGTGGATGCATGGCCCCCAGGGTTCTGGTGTGAATGCTAGGTTCCTAACTGAGTTTTATTTTTAGGAATTTGCCCACAGCTACTGAAAATTTTACTCCTGGGACTGGCAGTCACCACATCGCAGCTAAACTAAAGTGTCATGGTGACTTACAGAGAAAAAGGTAACATGTCAATTAAGCATAATGATGTGGTAATTAGCTTCTGATTTCAACTTTCTAAATATGTGCCACAGAATAACAGAAAGGATGCAAGAAATTTAATCTCTTCATCCTCTATTAAAAAATAGGGTACGTGAAGAAATAAAAAATATTTGACTACTCAGAAAATCTATTTGTCTTCTTTGTTCAGCATCTCCTTCTATTGATCACTATCAGTGCTGACAAATAGCTTGGAGCTGTGATCCTGAATTGATATTTAATTAAAATGAAGATCTATTCTAATTGTATGGTAAACAAATCAGAGTTCTGTATGTAAATAATGTCAACAGATGAAGGATAAAAGAAGAATTTTAAATAAGTGTTAGAAAGTTTGCAAAGGGGCTAGGGAGCAAATCATGCAAAGAAAAGCAATAATTAAATTCTGTCTCCAATTTATTTTTACACTGGATTCCACTCTTATTACACTGAAGTTTAAAGACTGTTTTCTTATTCGCCTTGCCAGGATGAATACATTACATGAATGATATAGGGTTTAGAGGGGTTTTAAATCACAAAAGTAATGTTGTCTTCGTCAAAGTGTGAAACCTATTTGTAGTATGAGTAGAGAATGTATCTTAATGACATCAAAATTTACAAAATTAAATTACTGAATTACTTTAAAGAGAATGGTGTTTTTCAGAGAACATTTTATCTCTCACTCCTGGTCAGCAACTTTCTGTCAGTGTGGCCTTTCTCCGTACTCATATATATCATTAATGGGGAGCACTGAACTGTCTGCTGACTAGCCAGAGGGTTCAATCAGTTTTAGTTTATCAGGTCCTCTACAGACTGATAGGAACAGCCTCACGTTCACAGACCCTGGTCCTCAGAAGATTTCAACCACCCCAATATCTGCTGGAGGGAAAACACAGCTGAACAGAAGCAAACCAGGAGGTTCCTGGAGTGCATTGATGATAACTTTCTCCTCCAAGTGACAGAGGAGTCAACAAGAAGAGGTGTTCTTTGGGGTCTCATGCTCACAAAAAATGAGAGGCTCATTGGCGATGTGAAGATCAAAGGCAGCCTTGGCTGCAGTGACAATGAGATGGTGGAGTTTGGGTTCCTGAGGGCAGGGAGAAGGGTGAAAAGCAAGCTCACAATTCTATACTTCAGGACAGCAGACTTTGTCCACTTCAAAAGCAAAAAGGAAGCATACAGAAGTTGGAAGCAAGGATGGGTAACCTGTGAGGAATACAGAAACTTTCTCTGAACATGCAGGGACAAAGTTAGGAAAGTTAAAGTCCAAGTAGAACTGAACTTGTCTGGGGATGTCAAAGGCAACAAGAAGGGCTTCTCTAAGTACATGGGTGACCAAAGGAAGACTAAGGAAAATGTGGGTCCTTTGTTCAACATGGGGCACCTGGTTACACAGAACATGGAAAAGGCCAAGGTACTGAATGCAGCCCTTGCCTCAGTTTTTGCTAGCAAGACCAGCCATAAGGAATCCCAGAGACCGCAGGGAAAGGCTGGAACTAGGAAGAGATACCCTTGGTGAAAGAGGATCAGGTCAGGGAATACTTAAGCAAACTGAACATATCCAAGTCCATGGGCCCTTATGCGATACATCCACAAGTTCCTCCTGAACATCAGGAAACAGTTTCTCACTATGAGAGTGACTGAGCACTGGCACAGGTTGCCAGGGAGGTTGTGGAGTCTCCATCCTTGGAGATATTCAAAAGCTGTCTAGACACTGTCTTTGGCAACCAGTTCTAGGTGGACCTGCTTGAGCAGGGGGGTTGGGACAGATGACCCGCCGACATGTTTTTTCCTTACTGATACAAGCAATACCTGTAAATATCTTCAAAGATTTTGGGGATGACAGTACTTGTTTGAACAAATAGTTTAAGAACAGTTGCCATACATGAGTGAAGAAAAAAATGCTTAGGAGTAGTGTGTATGCACACACTCTCCACAGCTTTTACTCATTGTGTCATTATTTGAGGAGGAGGTCGAGTAGAAAAAAAAATCAGTTTGAAGAATATGATTTCTGTAATTATATGGTCTGTGTTTTCAGAAAGAAGATTTTTCTACCCTCAGCTGGGGTTCTAGAATCCAAATTATATTCAGTAGGAAGCCTTCACTATTTTTACTGGTGCTGAAAAAGCATTTGAGAAAATAAATGTTCATTAAATCTCAGTCCTTAAATTTTATCATTTTCCTAAGTGATTTTTTAATTTTTATTTTAAGACTTTTTATTTACATACTACTTTCTGAAGTAAATTTTACTTTAAAATAATGACTTTTTTCAAACATAGCCATCTTTAAATAGAATTTTCATTTTCTTTTTTATTATCATAATTGTGCTTAACCATACAGTAATTACATTAACTGCTCTGTCCTGTTTATCTTTGCAAGGACAAAACTATCAAAGGTAATCATGTCCATAGCAGAATGCAATACCAGCATTCTACTAACCTGTGAATTCTTTCTCCTACTGTGGGATTTTCAAATAGATCTGACTTCAGCCCAGTGACCTCAGTTAATGTCACAGTAAGGCGTGAAAGTTCCCCTGGCTTCAGTGGCAGTTTAAGTAAGAGCAAGGTATCAGCTGAAATTCCAGGATGCAAATGTTTTAGCACCAAAAGCCTTGGTAAGGTAGCACAGATATGAAAAAAATTACCATGGAACACCACAGTAAGCTTGATCATAGGAAATAAATGGACGTTCTAGTGAAAGCTGTTTATTTTTTTCTGTATTTTAACCCAGAGACATGCTAAAAGTAAGAAAAGAGTCAGGTACTGTGCCTTAGGTGAAACATATTCAGCTGAGTAACTAGCTTATATCTTAGCCTTAGGGAATGGTACCTGCATATAAAATTTAGGTTTGGGGGTGCATCTTCAGGGGTGTGTATGTGTGTGCATTCATCTGTGCTCACCCACATCCCTGCACAGACAGACTGTCTGTCATTAGTCATCTGCTTGATGATTTAGTAACCGCTAATGTAACAACACCAACAACACCAGCTGAAGGTAAACTTTTTTTTCTTTTTTTTTCTTTTTTTTTTTTTTTTTAATGTCAAACTACGCTTCTCCTCAACTGTGCAGTAAAAGCTTGGCTGGGTTCCTATTTTAATATGCATTAATTTACCTTCCTTCCTAATGATAAATATACAGCACAGCCAATTTGTCTCATATACTTTTTTACCTTCCTTTCTTTACCTAAAATATATTTTGTCTCACCTATTGAAGAGTGTAATTACATTTGACTCACTTATAGGAAAGTCCTTGGTAATTCACTGTTGCCTGAGGCTCTCTGAGTTATGCCTCTTTCACTTTCATGACAAAAACATAATAACAGTGCTTCAGGGGTAATATTTTCAGTGGCAAGATGTACCTGGAAAACTATACAGTGCTAAAAACACAAAAGGATCCTCTCGTAGCTCGACTTTCTTTCCTGAAATTTTGATCATTCCCATGATATTCCACACTGACAATGTTTCTCCAGGTTAAATTTTGTTTGGTTGTGAAACATGACCCAGTGCAGGCGAGTTTTGACTTTTATATTTGAAGGAATAGAACACAATAGCTAATACCATCTCATTTTCAAGTCAGTAGGAATAAGAAGACAATTTATCTGGGGATTTGTGCTCCTTCCCTCATTCCTTAAACCTCTACATGGCTGAAGGCTGCAGAAAAAGATTTCTGGCAACCTACTGGTATAACTGTTTTTCATCAGAAAATGCCTGTTGGGAAAAGGCAAAATATTTGTGAAAACATAGGAATTTTGGTTACCTTTCTTTATAAATCGACAGATGAAAATCCTTCAAATAAGAGCAAAATGGAAATTCTTTACCATTTCAAGCCTACTTGTTTCTGTTTCAAAAGTGGCTCTCATATGATGTTAGTTTACACGCTATGCAAAACCTCCAAACTAAACTGGACTGAAAAGTTAAACATATTTGGATTTGTATTATATGTGACTTAAACATGTTAAAACTCTGACATATCCTAAAAATGTTAATTTCCTCTGCAGTACTTGCAGGTGTTTAGCTGGTCGTAAGTACTCGGCTTTCTACCAGTTTGTGCTTTTTATAAGTGAAAATGAATAATCTGTTTCTTTTATTATTTGGGTCCTATTATAGCTTGTTTTCATTCTCTTATGTCACACACTATTTTTCAAGAGTTGTGTCATGAAGTGTCAGGCATTATTTGGAAAGAATAAAGACTGTCTCTGATTCAAGGAATTTCCTATCTATGTAAAATATTGTAACAGCTATGTTAATAATTATTTTCCCTGTCTGCTGTCTCATTCATAATCTATTCTGTAGTCTATCAAGACCAGTATGTTGTGTTTACCACAAGAGCTGTGGAAATTCACTGTAAAGTTTCATGGTAATTTTAGTTCTGTTCCTTCTTCTTTGCTTTCTTTACATGTTGTAATTTCTCTTAATAATTTTTAATTTCATAATTTCATTAATAAGAAATAGTACAATAACATAGCAAAGCTGCTGATTGTTCTTCAGCTGTAGCAGGAACACTGTAGAGACAGAATAAAATATACTGGATAATGTGGAAAGGGGCAAACAAATGAGGTTAGTAGAATTAGATTAGTAAGTAGTAGTTAATTACAGTAGTGATACATTTTGATTTCCGAACCAACCAAACCTATTAAAGAAAACCAACATGTTTTGAAGGAGGTAAGGGTAAACACAGATACAGGTCTAGACACTAGGAGCTATTACTTATGTTTGAGGAGCTATATGGAGCTGTTATTGAAATCAGTGGAAGTTCTACAAAAATAAAGAGGCCAGCAATCTTAGGTTCCATTCTTTCACCCAAATCCATGAGGGTATTGGACACTATCAATACAGACCCAGGCATTACATGACAACTGTAATATCTATACATAAGTCAAAAAGAGCTTTAAAAAATTGGACTGCAAATACTGTTATAGAGTAACTTAATTTGGTCCTTAATTACTTCTCCTTTTGCAATTGTTTCTCTATACCTTCAGCTAGTAGCTTATGCACTAATAGGAAATACAAAGCAATATTCAGAGGAAATGGTTGTGAAGTATCTATGGAGAGTATATTTTTGTTTTGCACTGGAAATCTGACTCTAACAGCTGCATTTGGATGTAGGGAACAAAGCCAAACATAGTGATGCATGAACCGGTTGAGAGCTCTTGTTTCAATTACCACATATTCACACCAAATTCTCTGCAAGTCCCTGAATTTACTGAAAAAATGACAGAACAGTGAACACACATGAAGGGGAGGAGGAAAAGAAACAAAAAAAACCCAAACACCAGCCACAGCTTTTTTGAAGATTTTTTTTCCGAACAGAAAGAAAGCCAAAGCTTCCCAAGAAAGATACTAATGACAAATTGTTTACCCAGCTCCAGGAATCCCAACAGCAATAGGTTTGGCTTTTAGCTCCAGAGGATCATCTTCCAGCGTTTGAAGGACAAATATAAGAAGTACTCTTTCCATCTTCTTGTGTTGTCTAAGTATGAGCAGCACAAGTTCTTATGTAGCAGCTAAATATTTCCCAATGGTGTAAACAAATTTATAGCAGTTCTGGAAGATGTATATCTTGTTTGAAATTATTATTGTGAATACAAAAGGCCAGAGGCCTAGAGGATTTTGTTTTATATGACGGTACATAATGAAAAAAAAAATAATAAAATGTACAGTCAATTTATGGAATATCTAGTTCCAGGCATTCACCACCAGATGCTAGTTTTTTTCTCTCTTTTCTTGTTCGCCTTCCTACCTGGTACTAACCAGACACAAATTCCTCTATCATCCTTATGGAATGGTACCTGCTTTCCCTCTTTTTTTCACCCCTGGATCCCCTGGGGCAGTGGACATTTCCTTCACCTTTGTGCTGCCAGTGCCCTGCAGAAGGCTGAGATCTTCACACAAACTTTAACACTGGGCCAGGCAGTTACTGGATGGAGAATATACTGTCTCAGGGCACTTGAGCTCACCGTGGAGTGGCAGTAGGACAACTCAACAGCAGGAAAAAGAATATCTACTTGTAATTATTTAAGCTCTGCAACAGGAATGAGGAATAAATCTGAGGCCAGTAGGCAGTTGCAGCTTCTGCTGCCCTGTAAATTATATTCTTGCCAGGCCATAGTGTAAACTTTTTCAGTTTCCTGAGAGATTTCCTGATGTGTCACATTACTGGAAGTGACAGCTACAGGTATTGGAAATAATGGCCCATAGCTGCAGCAAAAGAGAATTAACGACAGCACTTTTTATTCAGGATAACAGCCTAGTAATCTGTATCAACACTTCAGAGTGAATTCATACAACAAAACCAAACAAGCAGATAGACAGTCTGGGCTGTGTATAAAAGAAAAAGATCTTTTTTTTTTTCCTTCACATTCTATCATCATGATTTTCAATTTTTTTTCTCCTTTTGAAAAAGAAAAATGGTAGAGATAAAGCTAAGTGGATCTGAATAAGAATCACCATGTTTTAGTACTGTAGGCATATCTCAGAGAAAACACCTTTCTGTCACCAATGAATAGTTGTGGGACATGTTGCTGAAGACCTAAACTTTTTTCTGCAAGGGAAGTAATATCAATATGTGTTTTACAGGGTCCTATCAGTGATTTCAATCTTGATCTAAAAATAAGAAAAAGAATTCGCCATGACACCTTTTCAATATTGCTTTTGACCTCCTTTGATATCTTTCCTGTAGGATGCATCAGCTAATGCAGCAACATGTTAACACTGGTGCAATGCTCTGATTTTGACTCACCTAACTAAACTGTGTTCCCACAGACACTTCAAGTGAAGGAAAACTCTGGTTTAAATGCAGACAAGAGAAGATAGAATATCGTCTCTGTTGGGAAATTGCTAAGGTATAGATCATCCTCCCTCCTTGGCTTGTTGTCACAGTCCATTCGGTGATGGACTTGTAATGGTTCATTTACTTTGATCTCGAAGCACAAAATTAAGGCAACCAAAATGCCAAGGGGTTATAATTCAATCAAACAGTGTTACTTTATTATTTTGCCCGTAAAGCAGCACGCGATAGAGAGAGTGGAGAAAAAGGAAAGGAAAGAAAAGAAAAGGGGGAAAAAAGGGTCGGCCACCACCACGAGTTCCAAAGGCGTCCCTATGGTCTCAGGTCCCTAAGCAGCGTCCTGCCGGTCCTCCGTCATGATCTGTGATCCTTTGGTGGGGAGATCTCAACGATGTCCCGTCGGGAATCATCTTTTATGCTTCTTCACCCCGCCTGTCTCTCATGGATTGAGGCCAATCTCCGCCTTTGTTTTGCAATCCAGGCTTAACTGCGCAGGCCCAAAGAGTCCCCGCTTCGCTTGCCAGAGCCCGTCTGCGCCTGCGTCACTTCGGTTCAGGGGTCTCTTGCTGGTCCGTTGGGTGACCTCAAGACCCTTGGCAAGCCTTTGCGCATGCTCTTCTTCATTGGCCTTAGTAACAGTGAGGAGGTGGGGGCAAGTTTGGCTGAGGCAACAGGTGAAAATCCATCTTGTGGACAGCAGCTATTGTCCCCAGGTCGGAGAGACCCATACAACACAATTCCTTTCAGGAGGTGGGGGCAAGTTTGGCTGAGGCAGCAGGTGGAATCCATACAGCAGCCATTGCTACCTGCAGCCTCCGGGTCAGGGAGGCCTGTACAACACGATTCTTTTCCTCAGGCCTCTCTCCAAGTCATTGTCCAATTCTTTCCATCAGGGCATCTGTTCTCCAAGTCCCTGATGGCGATGTTCAGGCAAATACTGTTCTTCGGACCGACTCTTACACTCATGTCATGCCTATGAAGCTATGGAATATATAACGAGTGCAGTTTTCCTTGAATTTAAACATCTTTAGCTCTGTGTCATCTGTCACCCATATTAAACTCCCATTATACTGAGCAGGGAACAAGGACTTCAGTCAGTGTCACTATTCATACAGGTATCAAATTCCTTTCAAAATTGTTTAGGGTACCTGTGATAGCTCCAAATACTCATCAAATATGTCTGAACATAGGAGAAATGCTTTCCTAGATCAACAGCTAGAAGGTGAGACACCTGAAGGCTTTTCAAACGGCTCTAACTGGCCATGTTCAAGCAACTAAATTGCAACCTGGGTTGACAGTCAGCTGAGCTGTTTTCTGGGCTCCTTTAACTGTATGGATTAAATTTCTATTGACTGCAGCGTGAGCTGAGACACAAAGCTCACATTTAGTGGTTCAAATCTCCAAGCAAATCCTTCTCAGTTTATCTAAACTAGTGAAGAAAAGTCCTGTGGAGACAGCTGAACTTGCTCTGTATAGGAAACAGCTTTGACAGGAAAAGATGAAGCTTGGGTCCTGGGTCTAGTCAGCCTGGGGACCTGCCCTGCAGCATGACCATCCTGCTTCCCCATCCAGCAGCTCCAACCATGGATCTCTGGCAGCCTCTCCAGGCATAGAAAACATTTTGCTAATGTACCTACCCAGTGCTACCGATCTTTTCTCTCTCTTTCCCAGCCACACACATCTCATTATGCTTTGACATTATTGTTGCTATCTGAATTTCAAAAGTTTTTATGTTGTGGGTAATTTGCAGCATTTAAATAACTTGGAAGTCATAACAACTAGCAAGTAAAGCAACAGAATATCTGCACAAATTGTTTGTTTCTCATTAAACAGCTGAATCCTTGAGGATTTATTATTATTAAAGCTCAAATATACCAAGTATACCAACTACATTTGAGGTTATAAACTCTGTGTCAAGTTTCAGTCAAATACTAATGGAAATGTCCCAGACTAGAAATCAGATAAAAGAAAGTTAATAAAGGAATTTCTCAGAGACCCTTTGTGAAATGGAGACCTTCTAATGAAGGAAGCAAATGATCAAAATACATTTAAAAATTAATTATAACTGATAATCTGATGTTATTTAAACAGACAATAACCATCAATAAAAAGGAAGGTTTAACAAATGTGTTTGATCGCAAAAAATATATTAACCACTTTTCATAGTCTAGAACCTTAATCAGTCAATAATAGATAATATTTACTGTCTCCTGCTGGGGAGCCTTCTTTATATTTTTAATGGAATACATTGAATGTGGGTTACCATAGTTACAGTAGAATTTCAGAATGAGTTTTGTTTTATCATAATTGCTGCATATTAGTATATAAACAGCTGAACTCCATCTTCCACTGGTAGCACTAATTTGTGCCTAGAGACAATTCTCTCCCCTCAGAAAATCGAACAACAGCTTAAAATATGCTGTAAGTTTGCGGTCCTCCCCAGAGGGAGTGGAAAGTTTCTGCAAGTCAAGCTGTTTGTTGTTTAGATCCTGGGACTGCTGGGATCAGTAGCACAGAAAGGTGAAGCTGCAAAAATCCATCACCAGCAGTAAAGGGAAATTAAAACTGTTCCCTACCCCACCCCAGACATTTTGAATTATAACCATGTTACTTCCCATCACTGTAGTCTCTGAGCAGACCTGAACACTAATGAATTTGGCTGGGATTTTTACAAAACCCTAAGAGAGTTTAGAAACTAGCAAAGAATGCAACACAGGCTCTGTAAAGATCTTAGCTTTTATCGTCATAGTGTTTTCTAACACAGGAAACTATTGTTCCCAGGTTATGGGGGCTAGGAAAGAAAAGCTGCTTTGTCATTGGCCCCTTATTCATCCCCATCAAGACCAATACTCATCAGAAAACTGCTTTATTCTTTAGAAAGAAGAGTTGTGAGACTGATTTTTTCTAGTGTGAATTGCAGGATTTTTAATCTCTCCCAGAATTATTGAAAGACGGGAGATGACAGCATCACAGAAAAGGTGTGTATGAGCTAGAAATCAAACCCAGAAGTTAAAAAGCCTAACTGAGATCTTAACTACTAGCCGAGCTGCTCCCTGTGAGGAGCTGTACAAGCAGGACTTCCATTGCACTCCCATACTGCTCCATGTTGAGAAGTCAAATGAAACTTCGTATAGTACTTAGACTGAAGTGCTTGAAAAGCGAATATGCCTGAAATGGTGGCTGTTATGATTTCCTGAATAGAAGAAAAGTCTTCCAAGACTGGTCAATGACTGACAGCCCAAGAAGATTTTTTCTATTTCTTTAAAAAGCCATGATCCCGCAAGTAAAATGCAAAGGGAAAGACAGTATGTCATATACAATATGGAAGGACAAGAAACTAATGTCAAGTCAAAGATTGCCTTCTTCAGTGTGACAGCAATTGCACGGATCAGTGGATGCCAGGAAACAGTAGTCTTAAACATGCTACACTTTAATGACTACAGTTCTGTAACTGAAGATGACTCAAGTGGCACATTGCATAACTGAAGCACTGAAAAAATAAAAAAAGCACAGTAACTTAGTAATACCTATTGTTTCCTTCATAGCCACAAAGGGAAATATTTTCTTTAACATTATACATGACAAATTACTTTATAAAATCAAGTTACCTCAGTCTGGCAGCTTTTCATAGAAACTCAGAGAAAACATTTTCTTTTCATATCATGTTCTCTATCGCTTACGTTTTGGGGATCATTGTTATCAAGGCAATGAATTAAGGATTCGCATTTCTTGGCTTTTTCCCTGCCCCAGTGTTGGAGGCACATATTTTCATAATCTTCACTCTTGAGCTTTTATGGACAGGAATGTCCAAGAAAAGATCTATTTTCCTTTTGAACATTAATTTAGTAGATGTTTACATATCAGTATTCTCACCTGGTACACTCTCTCCTCCTTAAAAGAACAAGGCAACATGATTTATGTAACCCTTCACACCCTCATAGTTTCAAAGGCTCTCACACACAAAAAAACTTTCTTCACAAAATTAAAAATGCTGAATACCTTAACTCAAATCCAGACCTGTCCACAGATCATCTGGGAAGAGAAAAAAAGGATGGTATCTGTTGGATAAACTGCTATTTTTACCTCATCCAGCTCCAGTTTGGGGCCCATTTGCTTTATGTTTAGAGCTACAGCTGGCAGAATAAGTGATTTTTGTCATGCACTAGAGAAGAAGCAGGTGCTTGTGCCCACCAAGGGTGTCTGTCTATTGCTTTTACTGCATCTTTCGATGTTTGGTTCATTTTTCTCCCATTATCCATTCTCATGCCTTTCATCTATAATATAAGATACTAACTGCAGAAGTGCATCATGAGACCAAGTAAGATTTATATGTGATAGTGTTCAAACACACAGAAAAAGTCAGTCTTGATCTCCAAATCTTTTAGCACAAATAGACAGACTCAAGACAAAGGATGAGAAGAAAAATAAAGCAGAGTGCCTCATCCAAAATAACATGAGAACAGAGACCGATCTCCTTCATCTCATATACTCTTTATACATAGTTTTATGGTGACTTTTTCCTAGTGCCTTTGATTAATGTATTTGTTACCAATTTTCACTTTTTACCACATACCAAAAAAAGGATGAGGTCAACTCTTAATTTAATGCTCTAAATATGAGCCAGAGTACTTCAGTGCAGAAGCTGAATTTGGAACATATGAGAGAGTGAAATTTTCAGTATCACTGAGCAATTAGCATCCTGCTCTCTAAAAGCTTGGTTCTTTGTTTCGAGACCCGGCTGAGACAGAGCACCACAGAGTATATCTAGAATCTAGGGTTCAGTCTTGGCCATTAATGTGCAGGGAACTGATGTCTCCCACCAACTCCAGAGAGAATCAGGGCTCTCACCCACATCCCGGGACTTCTCCAAGTTTGTCAGGACTGATCTCCTATTTCATATTACTTCTTTTTGTCACAATTAACTTTTGTTGTGTCCTATAAATCCTCCTCCCTTCCTTATAGCCGCTGTGTACTTTAATGTAGACCATACCAGTAACTAATTCGCTACTTATTTCTTTTGTTCTTCAGCTCTGCACAACAAAAGTCAAGATATGAAGAAATAGACACTGGTAAGCAAGGAATCACAAGTGTGTTGAGAAGGCACTATTAGTAAGAAATGGGAAGGGAGGGAGAATGGGGTGTCCTTTAAGAGGTATTGAACCATCGACCTTAAGAGTTTTCTATTGTGGTCCAGACAGAAGTTGCTAAAGCATCTCACCACAGGAAAGAAATGAGAAATTTTGAGGGCTATTGAGCACTGAATTCTCATGGTGGCTCAGCAAAATGTTACTTAGAACAGGTGTTCCTGTAATTGTGATACATGGGGGAAGTTTACAGTGTTCAATAGCCCCCTAAGACATACTAATACCTCTCTAATGCCTCTAGAAATAGTATGCTGGACTGTCAAAGAGTACAGA
Source organism: Caloenas nicobarica (assembly GCF_036013445.1). NCBI lineage: Eukaryota > Metazoa > Chordata > Aves > Columbiformes > Columbidae > Caloenas > Caloenas nicobarica. The sequence continues at coordinate 181,520,234 of NC_088245.1, forward strand.
ATAAAACCTCTCTCAAGCCTGGTTGAAGATATTTGCAATTCAGCATATGTTTCTTGTATAGCTGGCTTTTTTCCAGAAATGGGAGGAGGTTTTGTATCAGGCCCTGAAAGATCCCATCTTACTGCAAGAGACTTTCATTATTTCAAAGTGTTTGAGGCTACTGTCCTGGAACCTTAACCTTTCTCTTCTTGAACAGAAAGAGTGAGCTTTTATTTTTCAAGCAAAACCTCGGCTATTTAAGAGATCAACCCAAAGGGCAGGAAATCTCCCACAGGACAGGTGTAATTTTAAGGCTCTAGGACCATACATAGTGAGAACAGTTGGGAAGCAATCTTTCCCACAGTTTTGAATCCAGATGCTATTATTATAGCATAAACATAGTATGGCCAATTTGCAATTTCAATTAACAATAAACTATAACTATTTAATAAAAATGGAAAACAGATGGTAAAAATAAAATAAAATGCCCATGGCTATCAAATTCGCTCAAATTAAACGGAGGAGCAGGAAAGAAAAACACATTCAATAAAAAATAATAAAAGAGAAAAAAAAAAAAAATAGTTCCAACCCTGAGGAAATCTGGGAAGACTAGAAGAGAGAAATGACCAAAATGCATTCTCCCAAAGTAACTTAAGCATTTTTATATGCTTAGATTCAGTACTTCTGTACCGGAACTTTGTCAAATTCTGCAAATAGGAACAAATATACAGAAAATGATAAAAGTTTACTGAAACAATATGGCAAGTGACACAGTTAGGTATCGTTAATATAATAGTTCAGTACCCTAGGAGGTGCATGAATCATTGAATGGGCTAGGATCTTTTCATGTGTTAAGAAGACAATTTGACTAAATGAGGAGGAAAAGGAGATGGTTTGGTTTCTCACAATGTCAAATATGGAGGCTTCTTTTTCTGTACTTCAAGTGAAGTAGGTACTTGAAGCCCTGACAACCTGTAGTGGGAGTGAACTGTAAATAGGCATGTAACACAACAAGGTCACAGCTTCTGACCTCTGTGATTATCCAGGGGTATTTTACTAGCTGCAAACCATTTCATTTCAAAGGAATGATTCAGCATGGAACTGAATTCAATATGTCATTTCACGCTAGAGCTGGGCAAACTATTCTTGGGAAACATTTTAGCTAATAAATTCGACCCCTTTTTGGTTGGCAGATTATTAGTAAAAATATTATGATCCCCATAAATGTGTTCATTTTCTTTAAATCATTGAAGCGCTTTGTACAAACATTTTTCAATCAGTTTGCCTGTTGCAAACTTTTCATTTAATTATGTCCTCGACTATTGAGCATACATTATTTGCTATTCAAAATGTGTGATTTGCCATCTAGGTTTCATGGCAGTTTCTTTCACTATTTGCCTGGAGCTCTAAATGTCCATGAATGGTTGGAAGAATAGCTGGGAAAAATAAGATAGATGCATTTATAAGCAGGTGGTTTTGGGTTTGTAAGTTTATTGGCAAACGAATGGAGAAGTGCCATTCTCAAATTACCCTTCAAATGGAAACACTGGCCAAATATTCAGTGTGGGTTTAACATGCAAGTTTAGCATGTGTCCCTTTAGCCCAGTGAGGTACCCAAATCCCACATTGTAGTGGACGTACAGCCCTTTTTCCTATGTTTAAGACAAGCCAGGGTATTTTGCTGCTAATCATATCTCCCCGCAAGGACTACTCCCTTTGGCAGTGAACACAGCTGAAGTGAAAAGCAATTCAGGACTCGCCAGAATGCCTGTCAGCTTCTTCTGCATTTTCCAAGCTCAATTTCAGACAAACAGTACCATGATGATATAGCAAGTACTCAATACCAACACTTCAAGCCTCAGCAGAGAGAAACAGAACTGACGGTAAGACCCTTAATCAGGATGCATGAACAAGCAACAGTTCAGTTTACTCTTGTAGAGTTTGTGCTGAGACAAATAAATCTTTCCATAAAGCTACAGAAGCTGAGCTAAAAAAAAAAGCTGACCCTTTTTGAGCCCATAAGTTCAGATAAACCAAATCTGAAAGCTTTCCTGTAAAACTCAAAATCTTACATTCTCACATTTTCCAAGTAATAAATTGCTCCTTCTGAGCCTTTTTTTCATTGTGGTGGTTATGACTTTAGTTACTGTTTCAGATAATCCTTAAACATCACACCTAAACCGGTGACAAAAAGACAGATGCAATTCTAGCCAGTCCCATCACAAGGGATTACAAAACCAGCCACGATTTTAACCTTCTGCTGCACACACAAGTATTACAGAGCCCAGAGAGGAGCTCTGCTGCCCTGTATACGTCTGAAAACTACAGATCCTTCAAAGTTTTTCACTGTTCAGTACCCTAGACTTCCTTCAGGGGACCCTGCCCTGAAATGTCCGCTCACCTGATAGAGTAATCTATAAGGAGAGGAGATGTAACCTGAACCTGTAGATGGGGAGAGACATGCTTGGACCTCAATGCTAGGCATGACCCTTGTGTGAGGTGAGCAGTCATGTCTCATAAAATGTAGTCAGCAAGCCAAAGAAAGATTGTGCCAGCTGGTACATGACTCATGTTCAAAACATGAGTCTTAAGAGTTCAGCTATATGTTACGTCACTGCCTGTAGCCTCCATTTTAGACTTCTATGGGAATTGGTACGAGAAATTAATTTAGGAATCTGAGTTTTCCAAGTTTTCCTTCACTCTGTCCCTCAGTTTCAACCTCAGCTATAGTCTAATAGGCAGTTTTACACATAGAAAAAGCCAAATGCTGCCCAGGGTAACAGGGTGCAAAATGCTGCAAAATCCTATCACCACGAATATTCACGGAACTGTCTACTGCCTTATTCCTAGGTGAGATTTTTAAAAAGAAAAAGTACTAACTCTGTGTGTCAAGGATACTTGACTAGATGGCATCAAGGCAAACACATTTCAATGATGGTGATTTAAGCTAAGAAAACTTGAATTATAAAGTAATGTTATGATACCATAATTACCCTAGAACTCTGACCCATGTTTAACAATAGCTGTCTTCAGTGCCATTTAAATAATGACTTTTAGATTTGCCAAGTCTTTTATTATGAGAAATCCTGGCCACAAAGAAATCTTTAAGACCATTTTCTCAATTGGTGTAAATTGGTGTACCTCCACTGAAGTCACTGCATGAAGATATGACCTTTGTGCTCAAAGGACCCAGAATGTTCAGCAATTAAGTAAGCAGACCGTGCTCCAGCAACACCAGATATTATGACACATGGCTTAAATTTGTTCAGAGAAGCTGAAATTATTTAAGTCAATATGCTTAAAAGTACAGAAAAATGTATCATAAATGTATATCATATATGGGGTACCTTTCCTACCTATTCAGACCTGTTGGGAAAGTACAAGTCAACAATCTGCTGCCACATGTCTGAATGTATGTAATTCAAAAAATGTTGACTCAGAGGCCAAATTGAGTCTTCTTTTCTGCAGCCACCCTTAGCAGCCTCCTGTAAAGTGATAGCCTGATGAACATAGCATGTTGTTATGCTTTTCTGCTTTTGAAGATACACCTAAATTAGTAAAAAAAATACTAATTTGATCATCTGAAATTGTCATTTTTTATTGATACAGTATCAACACTACATACGTCTTTGTTTCTATCAGGTTGCTTCCAGAGAGCAAATGCGACTAATTCACCACTCCTAGAGGTTGTCCTAACTTTGATATATTCCCATATCTAATATCAGAGGCAGAGCAGTGATGTGATGGTGAATGCTGAGTTTTCACTGAATTCTACCATAGCTCAGATAACACCTTTTTATCTTCGTGGCTTTCCCCTAAGGTCAGAAAAGAACTACCCAATACAGCTTTCTGACTATTGTGCTGTCTTTGAATTGCTGCCTTATCCCTAAGTGACTTTAAAAATTAATTGCATTATGGGTACAGCCTGACTTAACCCACTAATAGGTATCAGAACATCCACAAGAACATCTGGGAGAAGGGAAATGAAACAAAAGGAAAGAGAGAGAGAAAGAGGGGAAAAAAAAGACTGAGAAAGAATATGAATGCCATGGGACAAGCTTCACTTTTAGCTTGGACATTGACAGCTACAAAGAATCTGCACAAGAAAGACACTTCTGTCTAAGTTATGCTGATATCCAGCTAAATTCCCTGTTAGTTCACAAAACTTTTGATTCCATTAATAGTCCTTTCCTGCATTCTCAGTGTGGGGGAGGCTATAAGGACTTCCATGATGCAGCCTTTCCTTCAGCAAGAGCAGTGTCAGGAGCTTCCTCCTCTGCTCAGTGCCCTGTTACCTTGAAACCAGCTGGTGCCATTTCTGTTGAAACCATGGATCTGACTGGTTCCTCCTTTATTTAGTATAAGTCTTCAGACCATTAGTCTTCGGACCTCCTTGTCTCTTTCTTGAAACTAGCTAACGGATTTAACAGATATTGAAGAGAGAAAGTCTGACAAACTGGTGCAAACACAGAGCCCTTATGTTCTTCAAATAGTAGACTGAAAATCATTTCCTTGTTTCTACTCTTCTCTCCAACTTAGTCCATAGGGGCATTGACCTCAAGAGTATGGGGTTTTTACTGCACCGTTGGGTTCTTGCTACAGGAATTATTTAAGTTGGACTTCCACCAGCTTAGGCAGCAGATTCTAGATTTTCTTTTTAAATATTCCTGCTTAGGCAAAACTTGTTCTGCACCTAATTTTAATATAAAATGGCCATACAAAGTGATAGCCAAAGTCTGTCTATCTAAATATCTTAAATGAAAGCTGTAAAACTTTGCATCTCTCTCATTTATTCAGTCTTCCATTTGTAAATAGAGGCCGTTTGTTATACCGGCATACATTTTTGTAATGTTTAAACATCACTCCCGCAATGTAGTTCACAGTTGGTTTGTATGTACCATCTGGGCTTTGTATATAAAAAGAGGCATCTAGTCTTAATTTTGGAAGCATTTGCAGGAGGATCTATTATATGCTGTGCTGGTTTAGTCTGCTTCATGTTTGGAAGATAATAATTCAGTAGTATTTCTAGGACTTTGCAGTTGGTATGCCATCTGGGGTGGTAAAGACTCTACATATGGGAGATGGTATGGTCCCAAATACTTTATCTCTCTACCACCCTTCCCACTAAAGGAAACTTTCGCTTAAAGAAGCAAAATTCATTACAAGAGCAGTATGCTGCCAGGAAGGTGAAAGGCAAAGAAATATACATATTGTGTATCTACTCATGAAGTATTGCTCCTTCACTATACACTCCTAATTTGCAAGTAAATGTTGCTTGTAATCACCTTAACAGTATTTTTCTCAACTTCCTCCTATTGTTCTTATTTACACTTTTCTGCATCACACAAAATTCCCCTCAATCACTAACATTTGTACTCCTTTGATATTTGGAGACTGCCAACTACTCTTCTATTTGTTAGTTATGCATACATGGAAAGCTATATTATCAGGTAGTCTAAGCTTTTCCATATTGACTACTAAATTCATGGCAGAAAATTATTTCAATACATGTTCAAATTCAGTGTTTTTAATCTAGCCCATTATAGTATACCCATTTTAACCTTTCTTCACTGCATCTGACCATTTGGCTGTCACTTCAGTTTCTTATAGGTCCTCTCATTAATCATTCCAACAACTCAATTTTATGCTTTGAGTGCCAGAGCTGTACAGATCACCTTACTCCATGAGGCAATAATCCATATGTGCCTATAACTTCACTTGCCCTTTTTGTTGCCCTTTCAAGTTGTGCCCATTATCTGCCACAATTATATTTTATTCTCTCATCTTTTCCAGATTGTTAAATACTCATTCAATATTTGCTTCAAATTATACCAGCAGTGGTGCCTTATACTTTTATCATTTATTTATTACTTTATGACATCCATCTCTGACACATTCTGTTTTTCCTTCCCTATAAGGGAATTTGAAGCTCCTCCCAATATATGTCATGGGTAAAATTTGCTAATGAGCTGACTCATTCTCCTTCCCAAATCAGGAATGAAGATGTTAAACAAGTCTTGATTTAGTACCAGCATCGCAGCACGTGACTATGTATCTCCTTTCAACTTGATCCATCAATATTCTTTGTTTATGGCCCTAATCTTCAAACCGAGCGACAGTCCACATATTTGTCAATTTGAATTAATTGTATGAGATCTCATGGATGCTATATCAAATGCTTTACTGAAGTCAAACTATATTAGGTCTGCCATTTTCCTTTCATTTTCTTATTTGGTAATGCTATCAAAAGAAGCAATCAAATTTGTCTAATAAGATTTATTCTCATAAATCGTGCTGCTTATTACTCATGGTTCTCTTACCCTCTGGGGGCCGTGTTGTCACTGAATCACAGAATGTTAGGGATTGGAAGGGACCTCGAAACATCATCTAGTCCAATCCCCCTGCCAGGGCAGGAACACCCAGATGAGGTTACACAGGAAGGCGTCCAGGCGGGTTTTGAATGTCTCCAGAGAAGGAGAATCCACAACCTCCCTGGGCAGCCTGTTCCAGTGTTCCGTCACCCTCACTGAAAAGAACTTTCTTCTCACATTCAAGTGGAACCTCTTGTGTTCCAGCTTGAACCCATTACCCCTTGTCTTACTGTTGGTCGTCACCGAGAAGAGCCTGGCTCCATCCTCGTGACACCCACCATTTATATATTTATAAACATTGATGAGGTCACCCCTCAGTCTCCTCTTCTCCAAGCTAGAGACCCAGCTCCCTCAGCCTTTCCTCGTAAGGGAGATGCTCCACTCCCTTAATCATCTTTGTGGCCCTGCGCTGGACTCTCTCCAGCAGTTCCCTGTCCTTCTTGAACTGAGGGGCCCAGAACTGGACACAATATTCCAGATGAGGTCTCACCAGGGCAGAGTAGAGGGGAAGGAGAACCTCTCTCGACCTACTAACCACCCCCCTTCTAATACACCCCAGGATGCCATTGGCCTTCTTGGCCACGAGGGCACAATGCTGGCTCATGGTCATCCTGCTGTCCACCAGGACCCCTAGGTCCCTTTCCCCTACACTGCTCTCTAATAGGTCATTCCCCAACCTATACTGGAACCTGGGGTTGTTCCTGCCCAGACGCAAGACTCTACATTTCCTCTTGTTATATTTCATTAAATTTTTCCCTGCCCAACTCTCCAGCCTGTCCAGATCTCGCTGGACGGCAGCACAGCCCTCTGGCGTGTCAGCCACTCCTCCCAGCTTGGTGTCATCAGCAAACTTGCTGATAGTACACTCAATTCCCTCATCCAAGTCATTTATGAATATATTGAATAGTATTGGTCCCAGAACTGACCCTTGAGGCACCCCACTAGACACAGGCCTCCAACCAGACTCCGCCCCATTGACCACGACTCTCTGGCTTCTCTCCTTCAGCCAGTTTGCAGTCCACCTCACTACCTGATCATCCAGTCCACACTTCCTCAGTTTTGCCGTGAGGATGCTGTGGGAGACGGTGTCAAATGCTTTGCTGAAGTCAAGGTAGACCACATCCACCACTCTGCCATCGTCAGTCCACCTTGTTATGTCTTCATAAAAGGCTATGAGGTTGGTCAAACACGACTTCCCCTTGGTGAAGCCATGTTGACTGTCCCTGATGACCCTCTTATCCTTGATATGTCTTAAGATGGCACCAAGGATAAGGTGTTCCATCATTTTCCCAGAGATAGAGGTGAGGCTGACCGGTCTGTAGTTGCCCGGGTCCTCCTTCTTGCCCTTTTTGAAGACCAGAGTGACATTTGCTTTCCTCCAGTCCTCAGGCACCTCTCCCGTTTCCCAAGACTTGGCAAAGATGATGGAGAGCGGTCCAGCAATGACTTCAGCCAGCTCCCTCAGCACCCGCGGGTGCATCCCATCTGGACCCTTGGATTTATGGATGTCCAGATTGCTTAACTGGTCCCTAACCCAATCCTCATCAACCAAGGCAAACTCCTCCATTGTCCTGCCTTCCTCTGGGGCCTCAGGGGTACGGGGCTCCTTAGGACAGCCTCCGGCAGAGTAGACAGAGACAAAGAAGGCATTCAGTAACTCTGCCTTCTCTGTATCTTCTGTCACCAGGGCACCCACCCCATTCATCAGTGGGCCTACATTGCCTCTGATGTTAGTTTTATCTGCAATGTATTTGAAGAAGCTCTTTCTGTTGTCCTTGACCCCTCTTGCCAGGTTTAACTCTAAGGAGGCCTTAGCTTTCTTAGTTGCCTCCCTACATCCTCTGACAACAGCCTTATATTCTTGCCAAGTGGCCAGCCCCTCCTTCCATGATTTGTAAACTCTTTGTAAGGGACAGTTCTTCCAGGCACTGACTCTGATTTGACTACTTGCTCCCCAAAAATAAAACTCATTGTGCATTATGTTATTCTTGGGACCCAGTACTAGTTTAGGGATTTGATCCATCACTAATCTACAAGGGCTTTTTCTATTTATTTCAGTGAACTTTAGGTTAAATAATTATGCCAAAGGTTGGGGGGTTTTTTTCTGTCACATATTATGTTTTGTTTTGGGTTTTTTATTGTGGGTTAAAGAAAACCAGCAAAACTAGAAGAATCAAGAGGCAAAGCGCAATGTGTCCGTTTTGTGAATTACAGAAGAAACATCAGCCATTTCCAGCTAATAGACTCATAGCATTTTGAAAGGGTCATTGCACAGGAAATAAAATTGTAACCATTGCATGTGCTGCGGGTTGTTTGTGGCCACTACCGTTGAAGTTGCTTCCCTTTTACCTGACATAGCAGAGATTAAACAAGAGACCTCCAATATGGAAATAGATTAAACAAGATACTTTATAAAGCTAAACTACATAGCTAGAACTGTTAACATGACCACAATTCTGCATTTTGATTTTCAATAGAGAGTGTCTTTACAGGGAGACATCTTCACTGTCTGTTACTTTGGCAATGCTATAACTATCCTATTTCTGAGACAACGGAGAAACAGCAAACCACAGCTGATCTCCCAATAAAATTGAAATTCCTGTTTTAAAAAGTAGTATGGCCACTGATCTGGTTGAATGAGACACATGGACAGTTTGGGTTAGCTCTGCTGAATTGTATCCTCCGTTTTGGGTCAGAGCAGCAGTCTCCCAATAGGGCCCTCCAGCTACCCATCGGCTCCAGTTTCCTAAAACATATTTCTCCCCAGTGTTACATTTCTGCCCTCACCACACACCTCCCAGCTATTGCCCTTCACAAATACATATGTCTTTCTGCAATTAGTTTCCAGTTCTCACTGTTTATCAATTCTCCTGTTAGGTGAGACAGATAAGAAGACAGGCAGATATTCTGAGAACTCTTTTATTCAGCTTCAGGTATATTAGTTAGGTTAGGCTGGTCTCAATGATCTTGAGGGTCTCTTCCAACCAAAATGATTCTATGATTCTATTTAAAGGACAGGTGTTGAAGCCCAGATTTCCACTCTAGGCTTCCCTTATTGCCAGAAGACCTTCTAGGTTCTAGCAGACAATCTGATCTGTCCTAAATGCCTATTTTGCAATAAAATAATCTATGTCTAGAGTTCAACATCTCCAAAAGATGATATCCATCTATTCCACCACAGTGATGCAAAGAAACTTAGAACAATGAACTACATTTTAGATGCCAAAGTTATGGTACATGAATCCTACACGGTGTCTCATAAAAGCACATTAAAATAATGTCATAAGACAAACTAATAAAGCTCTTTGTGTCCCAGAAGAGCAACTCCTAGTAAATGATCTCAGCTGAGTGTAGGTCTCAAGTGACAACATTTGCCAGCTGCACAAATTCTGTGCATATGTCATTAACAGATGATGTTGTTAGACCATCAACCTCATGGTATAAATAGTCATGCCTCTATCAATTCCACTAGGACCTTGTTGGTTAATACTTACTGAGAAGTTATTTGAATGTTTCAAATGTTGTAATGGTCTTGTATTAATAACATTACTTCTAGTGGAGGAACACGATAGTTCCTCTTCTCTTTTTGTTGATACAGCTGTAGATACAAAATCAATTTGATTATTTATCCTAAAAATCCTATTAAATGACCACTTGCTTAAAGATTTTTTTAAAAAATAATTCATAAATCTGTGGATTTTTTTTTTCCTCTCCAGACCTTAAACATACACATTGGAACAGTTTTTTTGTCCACAATTTATCCTGAAAGTGGGTGTGTGGAACTGTAAAATTTCTCCCCCTCCCTTTCTCTGTCGCTTTCCCTGGTTTTTTGTTTGTTTTCTATCAAAAAGGGACTTATCGTACCTGTCTAGCTTTAGCTCTGAAAATGTATGGGCCAATCTAAAATATATTGCCCTTTCCCCTGAAACAAAAATTGACACAATGTAGTCCAGTTCTACTTACATAAAACTGAGAGGTTCGTAGTGATCCATGACCTTGTAAGGCTCATTATTAGATAGATACCAATTTGTCATGCTGCGCCTAGCTATCAGCTTTTCTAGTCACTCACTTCATGCTTCTACTGGCAAATTATATTTGACTTTCAATTTAAAATCCAGGGTACTTTAATGTAAAACCTCAGTATAATAATGGTGATGAAGCAGCAGGGCATGCAATTTGACAGAATGGATATTTCTAGTTTATTGTGGCAGATTCCCCTTCTCCAACCTCCAAAACGAAGGAAAAGAAAAGATGGAAAGAGAGAAAGAGAGAAAGAGAGAAAGAGAAAGAATGAGAAAGGGAAAGAGAAAGAGAAAGAGAAAGAGAAAGAGAAAGAGAGAGAGAGAGAAAGAGAGCAAGAAGTGAGCAAGAGAGTGAGAAAGAGAGCAAGAGAGTGAGAAAGAGAGCAAGAGAGCAAGAAAGAAAGAGAGAGAAAGCGAGAAAGAAAAGAGAAAGAGGGAAAGCAAGAGAAAAAGCAAGAGAAAAAGTAAGAGAAAAAGAAAAAGAGAAAGAAAAAGAGAAAGAGAAAGAAAAAGAAAAAGAGAAAGAAAAAGAAAAAAGAAAAAGAGAGAAAAAGAAAAAGAAAAAGAAAAAGAAAAAGAAAAAGAAAAAGAAAAAGAAAAAGAAAAAGAAAAAGAAAAAGGAAAAGAAAAAGAAAAAGCAAGAGAAAAAGCAAGAGAAAAAGCAAAAGCAAAAGCAAAAGCAAAAGCAAAAGCAAAAGAAAAAGAAAGGAAAAGAAAAAGAAAAAGAAAAAGAAAAAGAAAAAGAAAAAGAAAAAGAAAAAGAAAAAGAAAAAAAAAGAAAAATAAAAAAAGAAAAAGAAAAAGAAAAAGAAGAAGAAGAAGAAGAAAAAGAGAAAGAAAAAGAAAAAAGAAAGAGAAAGAGAAAAAGAAAAAGCAAGAGAAAAAAAAGAAAAAGCAAGAGAAAAAGCAAAAGCAAAGGAAAAAGAAAAAGAAAAAGAAAAAGAAAGAAAAAGAAAAAGAAAAAGAAAAAGAAAAAGAAAGAAAAAGAAAAAGAAAAAGAAAAAGAAAAAGAAAAAGAAAAAGAAAAAGAAAAAGAAAAAGAAAAAGAAAAAGAAAAAGAAAAGGAAGAAGAAAAAGAAAGAATATCTATCTTGAAATCCTGGTGGAAGCTGGTAAGACAGCAGACACAGCACCAGGTTGTCATTTAGAAATGGAGGCTCTCCTGACCTAATCCAAAGCTGTTAGATATCTTTTAAAGTTGCTCACTGAGCACAAAGTAAGATACATTAGGTGCATCATGACAAGCTATAATTGATGAATGAAGATTTAATTCCTTTTTAATGAAAAAAAAAGTTCATACTTCTTTTGCTGAAGTGCTGAACCTAATACGTGTTACACAGTTCCTATCAGACATAAGTAATGCTGACCTCCTTTGTCTTGATGCCAAACACTTACTATTACCAGTGTCATAGGCATGTAAACCCTGATACAATTGGTGTATTATTTTAGTATTTTTTAATGAAAATTTGGTTTTGAACAATGCTTGTAAAGGATACAAGGCTGGGGAAACTTCCCACTTGAAGCAAAATGTCCATTGATAGCATTATTTTTTGCAGATCTGTATTTTTATTATAGAAACATATCATGTCATGAATTCTGATTGGACAGTATGGAACGTTATGGACATGCTTAATTTACTTCTTTCTCTTCTTTCTTTTGCTGCATGTAGTAAAGGTCATCCATGCATTTAAAATCTGAGCTTTAATTTGAATGTGATTCAGTTCACCTAAATTGGGTCACTCAAAAATTAAGTACCTATGTAGAGCTAATTGTCTAAACCCTTTGGAGAGCCAATGGGAAAAAAAAAGTACCTCTAAGGATAACTCAGCCAACATATCTTAGAGTGGGATTCATCCCAATAAACTTCAAGCTTCTAACAGCTAGGCATTAAAGTTCTAACAGTACCTTTCTTAGCCAACTGCTGCTCCCTTATTAACCAACAGATAGAAATGAGCATTTTCAGAAGGCGAATCATCTGATTTAACTTATACACCTATTTTAAGATAAAATTAATTGCCCTCTAGGGGTATTTATTCCTCTCCACTGACTGCAAAAGAAGTCCAGGGTTTCTCTTTTAGATGCCTTCACTGTAGATATGGCCATTTAGCCAGAGAACTCGCACTCTCAATCCAACATACTAAGCTCTTATGACTTTTCAGGAGGTAGAAACACAGGATGGCAAGCACCACAGCTTCAGTCTGCTTTCATAAAACAACCCACAAGACACCCCAAAGTAACACAGCTAGGGACTTTGAGTACAAGGGATCAACAGCTTTGAATCCAGAGTTTGTTACAGGGAGAAAGAATGACCATTATATCTGCTACTAATATCTTAGGCCCTTCCTGTAACAGGCAATGTGATAGATGACAACACTCAGGTGATGCTGGGATGTGGACCACAGTCCACCCTACAAAGGAGTGCAAAAACCTCCTAAGCTTTGCCTGGAACTAGGATAAATATTCTCCTTGACTTCAAATTTGGCAAAATATTTGATGTGAAGCTAGTGATAAAAACTTTTAAACTAGGAAGTAAGCAACTGGAGCTTGAAAGATGCCTCCTCCTCAAATGAAATAGAGATTACCATAGTGTGTCTGTAGAAGTGACCAATTTCTGGTGCTCCCAAGAGACAGTGAGAGAAAAGTTATTCATCGCAAGATAATAAAATCTTCCTGACCCTTGCAGACATCCAGCTGAAGCCCTGATATCTTTGTATTATTCTGCTACCATACAAGTCAAGTACAACACATTCCTAGTATTGAAACTCATTTTTCCTCAACGTGGGCATAAAGGTCCATTTGCATGAGGATGTTAACTTTTCTTTATTTTTACAGGTCTAAGACAGTGCAGACTGGGATCCTAACTGGGGTAAAGCAAAAAACTTTAAAGATTTAAAAATGCAGAGACCTGCTCTCAGCTGGTCAAGTGTAAGCCCGGATGTCATGCCTGGTGCCTAGAAAGCTGCGACACAGTCTGCTTGTTGCATATCACAAGTGCATGGAGTCACAATTTACTTTGACAAGTCTACCAGTTTGTACAGGCTTTCTGAGTAAGATTTTTCATGTGTCATTCTTACCATTTTCTCTTTTGTTTAGAGGTAAATAAACCCCTGTGTATTAACACAGAGGTAGGTGGATCCAAGTTAATGTAAATCAATTTTAGTGGAGCCAGGGGTGCCAATGAATTACCATAATATAAGAAATCTGAGATCTCTTCTTCAACAACTAGAAGGTAACTAGAAAATTTTTCTTTTTTTTTTCTTTTTTTTCCTTCTCTTTTTTTCATGTAGGTAACACCTCTAAAACTTGTGTGATGTATTCCTTACGTAAAAGGTCTTTGAACTAGCTAGTTGTGATCCCAAATTGCACTGTCACACTTATACATGCAGCTGCAAGCTAAATGGAAATGCTATTGCAGAAACAAGGGAAGTAACAGAGAGCAGGGATTGAACACTTAGATGTGGGGTTTGTGAAAGAAAAATTCAGAAGTACCGTTTTAAATAAAATCTATTGTCTGATGATTTCCAACTAGTAGCTCCACCCTACATGCTTGGATCGTGTTGCCACACCTTTGAACTCACACTTGGATCTGCACAGAAAGACTATACAAAAAAATTCTCTGAAATTTGTTAGCTATAAACTGCTGATGGATAAAATGCTTTTTATGACATAGGGGATACATTCATAAAATTCCCTGTCCATTCCAGTTCCATATTTGCACACTTTTTCATGTTCTTTCCTATATGCTATGGGGTAATACTGCTAAAGGTTACAAACCTAAATGTGAATCAATTCTTTTTTCTTGTTTATTTTTGGATTAATATGCAATTTTATGTGTTGCATCCAGTCTCCTGGTGATTCAGAATTTTTCACAATACCACCTGGTGAGTTGCATGGTTACATTATGTCCCTGTTGTGGTTTTTTTCCAAGCATTAGCTGAGCAATTAATGAACAAATCAAATAAATTGGAGCTGTTGTGTTTTTCTCTAGATGCAAATGTGAAGGATAATTTTTAAAACGCTTTTATATTTCTCCCTCATCCTCTGGGGAGGAAGTACAGGCTTCAAGTTCTAAATTACTCATTCCTGCTGGCATCAGATGTATGCCCCAAGGAGTTCATTTTCAGCTCAACAGAGAAGGCTTTAACTACGTAAAATCATTTCTAAATAGAAAATAATGTAATATAGCACTTTCCAGACGATCTCTCACAGGTGTTTTAGCATCCATAAGGGAAAGAGCTAAAAAGGATATAGGAATTGATACCTTCTTTTCCACACAGAGCATCCATGGGGCTGAAATCCCCCCCTACTGGCTTAAGCTTTCTACTAGTGAAGGATGCTTAATACTAAATTAGGTCAAACAAATTTTGGCATGAACCAAAACATTCATATAAAGTCTTTCTCAAACTTATTTCAAGTCTTCCCAATCTCAGTGTTGCAGTATCGCTTCAAATTCTGGTTATTCTCATAACATTAATCTCCATTATAAGATCTAGGGCTCCCATCTTCTGGAACAGGAGAATTTCTGAATCTTAAGATATACCGCTACTCTATTTATAGAGAACAATCTAGAAATATAACCTGACAATGTTCTAAAATCAAGCCATTAAAAATGTCTCAGATGTGTTTTCATAAACAGTCTCTAATCCCACCACCCCCAAGTCATACTCTTAAGACTAGATTTTCTTTTCTTCCAGAAGCTGAACTTTTAAGAGCAGCCCCAGGAGGACAGTAGGTCCAAGTTGTTGCAGGATCTCTCTTTACTTCATATGCTGTTAGTACCAAATTAGTTGACTATACTGTGAGGCACATCAGCAAGAAAAAAACAAACAAACAAACAAAACCCTGTGAGCTCCTTCAGGTTCATAAAGACAGAATAGAGGAGAGAAGGAAAAAAGAAGGAAAGGTCAGATCTGCCCTGTATTCCCACACGCCTGGTGGGACTGCTGCTGAAGAAATTAATAGATGCAGCCAACGAGATTAACTTATTACATGAAGCAGATGTTTAACTATTTTTCTGACGTTAGAACATGTGTACCCATCCAGCTGCAATGATGATAAAATTCATCGTGAGTTGTTCTGTCATAGCAGGATAATCGCATCTTATGGTTAGTTTCTAGCTCCTTTTAGTACAGTGAGAGGATTGTAAACTCACATGCTGGTGGCCCAGCCTTGTAATAATCCAAACACAAAGATAACTGGCTGCAGGTAACCAAGAGGTAGTAGCTTAAGTGTGAATTCACTCCATGTCTATATGATTAGCCTCAGCATGGTTCAGTTGCAAGCAGGGAATTGTTGACAGTGTGGTTAGGATTCTGCAAACTATAAAATATTATTTGCTTTGATTTTGTCACAGGAACACTCAATTTTGCCAACATCAACATATTTTAAAAATATTTTCAAGAAATATTTCAATCTGCACATTAAATTGTAATTTCTTCCACGGGCATTTAGATACAATCTTCCTGAATTGGGTTAGCTGAGAAAAAAATCTTGAATGCAATAACCTTACACTTGCATTTTGCCAGAGGTAAACAGAATTCAACATTTGAAAAGCTTTGGCATGGTCTGGATCTAGAACCAACGTTTTCCACCTATAATTCCTAGAGAGGAAAAGAAAGATTAGGGTCAGACATAAGCATGGAAGTGAGGAGGGGTTTTGGTCTTGAGAGAAGCTTGGGAGAAGTTCTTCTAGTGGCATATGTCCTATGCTGACTGGAGTGTGAGTTTCTCCCTGAAATATAGATATGAGGCAACTGAGTTCAGGCGTCCCACTCTGGAATGACTCACTTTCCAGCATTTCAGACTTTTTACTGCATCCTATTCAAATTGCAGACTAGCTCGTCTTCTTTAGTCTAACTTTCCCAGAATAGCACTGGGACCACCCCAGATTCTGCTACTGACAATACTGATGGAGATTTCAATCCCTCTCTCTGACTGCAGCAGTATTTCTAAGAGAGGATCCCACAGAGCAAGAGTTCAACCAAGACCATCTCTATTCATTTTATATAGTCCATTGAGTGGCTGTGTGAAAGCAACAGGTTTTATTATTTCTACTACCATAATATTGGGAGTTGACTCAAAGGGCTAGTGAAAAGTTCTTTACTTGTTGTATAAACCTTCTCCCAAAGACCAGCCCTGTATCCAGAGTGGTTTTATGAACACTGACCTAACATGTCATTTAAACCCACCATTAGATCTTTAGTAGATCTTGCTGTTGGCACTTCTTTTCTACATATGGGGCATTGCTACCATAAAGTTATTTCAAATCACTGGGATAAACAAGTGCCCAGAATGACCAGTGTTCAGTCATCTCTCAGAGCCACCTGATTACACAGAAAACAAAACCAAAGGAAACTGTTAAATGGACTGTGCATTCTGGCAGTAGGGAAGGGGAACAACTAAAAGTTGGAGACAAATCTGTCATTCCTGAAACTTTTATTTTCTTGTTCCCAAATAAGATATGCGGGCTGCTTTAGTTCTAGCTAACTTTTATCAAAAGCTTTGCCTCATGGCTTTTTATATGGATTCACACACTGGTAAATGATTCAGCGCAAAGCAAGTGGAAAGATTAATTTTGTGATGTGGCAGCAAAAGAAACAATTTAGAGCAGGGATTAGGGATTGGACCAGCTCAGTGAAACTTCTGGAACAAGTCCATTGTAACTACAGAACATTGCACAATAACCATATCAGTGATCGCAGAAGAGACAGCCTTTTTAGAGAAACTGAGAAAATTCATACAAACATACTTTCTCTATCTACTCCTTATTTTTCCAAAAGAAGTGAGAAGGAGAAAGCTTTCACAGAAATGAAAAAATGATTGTTGGAAGTAGAATAACTGGAAATTCTGAGTCAAATACGACTAATGAGACATGAGACTGTTAGATTGGTATTTATCTCCATATGCGAGATAAAGAGCACAGTGGCCATAATATAGCGACTGAGGCACGGTATTTTGGCAGCATGCTTATCATTCTATGTCTGGTTCATTTTCTTCATTCTTAAAAGCTGTTGTATCAATAAGAAATCCCTGTATCTCCTTTCTTCCAGTCTGATATTGTAAAGCATATTGTTATTTAAGCAGAAGGGAGCTAAAAAAATAAACAAGTTGAAAACAGTAAATGATTCCTAGCTGAATTCTTTCTGTCTCACATACACTTTCACAGAGAGACTTATTCAATTAATGGCTACTTATATCCTGTAGCCTCCTATACAAGCAATTGTTAAAAAAAACTATTATCAATTGCATAACTCTACTGCAGCCTTTTTCCTCCTTTGCCTTGCTCCCTTCCTTTCTGCCTTCCCATACCAATGAGCTAAGATTTGCTCAGATTCAGTGGTGAGGTGTGAGACAGGAAATCTCTGTGCAAACAACTATGCTGCAACCACGTTATGAACCCAGACAACCAGCTCTGAAGACAGTGTTTTAAATTAAAGAAAAACTCATATACTTTGTCCCTTTTTATTTTGGTGTGTGAGCACTGTGTAAGATAGCCCTGATCTTAACAGTAAAAAAACCCCATATAAATACTTTCATTATCCCTTTAGCTTCTGGATGTATTGGTCTCAGTTTTCCCTGGCATCCACGATGTAGTGTCTAGTCATTGTTATTTTAGTGTGCCATGGGAAGATGTCACCCAAAATCATGGTTTGTCCTCTCTTCTGTGCATGAAGTCAGATTCATCCCACCTGAGAGAGGAGGTGCTCTACAACAGAAGTGCCTAGATCAGGAGCAGAGGTGTCCTAAGCTCCCTCTACTGAGAAGATGTAAACACCTCTAAACTATCATCACAGTACAGGTCCAAGAGACTAAGATCACCCTCAGCTTCCTTAAGAGAAGATGCAAAAGCCCCTAAATATTAGACTGTATTAGCAATTGTAGTAGAGAAACACCTGAGAGATTGCTTCATATTCTGTTGTATTCTATTATTAAAATAAAACAAAAGGATAATAATTTAAAAAAGCTTTTGTAAATTAATGCTACGAATTAAAAGTCCCCCTGGTTTTTCACAGCATGCTTTCATATTTTTTGATGACTAAATTTCCGTGGCTTCCTGCTGATTGCTTCTGAAACACCTGGTAAACAGGATGTAACATATTTGATTCCCTTTTACAAGGACCTAAAGTCTGAGTAATTCAATCTTAGAGCAGAAGAATCACCGCGGTACTGCTCGTTGCTGTTGAAGATTAATTTTTACTAGCTACTTAGAGGGCTAAGGAATGCATTACAGCGAACGCTATTATTTAAGTTCAGCAGAATAAAATCCATCATTTCTGAGCAGGGGGAAAATGGTTTTTATTAGAGCCATTCACACAGTTCTATAATTTGGTTACATACACCATCTCTACTTACTCATCTGCCATTGTAAATTTTGTCTTGTGCAAGAAGTAAAAAGTTCATTAGTTTGCTCAAAACACTTCTTAATGAGTGTGCAAATTGAGAGCATATTAATGTATTTCACTAGGATCCCATGTTTATTGCTTAAGAAGGGACAGAAATTTGTTTTGTGTGTTTAATGCTAGCAAGACTTTGTTTAAATGAAAGCAACTGTGGTACCCGTTGTGCTTAGAAAGGTTAAAACATTAACATTTTGTGAAGTGTTTTGGAAAATTAGACTACAGCATAATAACATTTCCTCTGTTTTTAATGGGTGAATGAAGGGAAGAAGGGGACTTAAACTTATTAGAAAGCATTCTCAGTGATGCCACAGACTCTGTAGACACTGAATGTAACATGTGACAATGCATTTTCTACTTCTTACCCTGATTCAGCAAGCTCCTCAAGTACCAGCCTCATTCTAAATGTCTGGGTAGTGCCACAGAAGACATACTAAATTATTAGAAGACATACTAAATTATCTTCCTAAAGTGGGAGCCTTCATTCAGATATGGAACAGCCAAAAAATTTAACTGTGTGAATTTTTAAAAAGCTGTTTGCTTCTAAATCCTCCATGCTGTTATTCTAATGGTTAAATCTATCTTCATGGACTTAGGCTGCAGTTTTTCCATTATTAAAAATGAAGAGCTTTGCTTTTCAGTCAGGCGGAACATGCCCTTGCCTTATTAGTGAGTATTTTTAACAAAGCAGGTTTTGAAATACCAACTTCTCTCTGAAAATCTGCTTTGAAAATAGAGTCAGAGATGCATGATGAAATGTGTGTTTCTTTTCACAGAGCCTGCTTGGGAAAACACTGTTATATCTGCAATAGAGATGGAAGGATCTTGAGTCTGTAAGTGAATTACTCAAAATATTTATGAAAATAAGGCAGGGGAAAGGGACAAAGATTCTCTTCCCATAGTGGGAATTGTTTTAGCAAGCACACACCCTGTTGATTCAAGCACAGATTTCTCCCCTACCTCAGTAGAAATAACTGATACCAAATTAGTTCTGACCTCAGAGGCAACAGACTGATTCATTAGAACCATCTAAGTTTTAAACAGAACTCTCCAAGCACCAAAAAAATGTGAAAAATTTCTAACTCTGGATATGAATATAGCAGCAGAAAACAATCTCCTAATTTCTTTCCACTCGGGGTGGCTACTATGTCCAGCAGGTGAAAGGGAACCTGTTTTACACTCGCCTCCACCAGCATGTTCTCAGAGAACTGTCACTGTTCAGCATCCAACTTCAGTCATGACTGCTGATAGGGAAAGCCCTCGAGGACAAGCCTTGGAATGATGAAAGAGCTGCTGAGACAAAATGGCCCAGAGCTGTAGATTTTTAAGTTGTACCCATTTGTTTTTTTAAATCACTTTGGTTAACCTCCACTCTATCACATTGGTTTTAAGTCGATTTCCACTTACACATCAGGCTCTAAATGTAAAGAGTATCTACACTAGGCCAATGCAAGCTCTCCAGGAAGGTAAAAGCCAAGGAAACACAACCACTTTCTAGGAGAGATTCATCTAAATAACTGTATGCAGAAAATACAGAAGTAAAGAAAAAGGAGTATGAACAAATATTTTCCCACCCACTGATACTATATCAACATTAGTGATTAACAGGTAATTTTCAGAGTTTCAATCAAACTCGTGGTGCTAGAGGCTCATTTCTATCTTGTGAGCAAATCAACTCTCTTAAGTTTTGCAAATTTGTTCTTGAAATATCAGGAAGACTTTCTGACTCCACTTAGATTAGAAGTAGTTTCAATAGGCCAAATTCTGATAATTTTGCTCACTACTAGCAATGCTCAGCAATTAATCCCACTGAAACTTGCATTCAAATACAAGGAAAATAAAGGTAGCAAAATGTACCCTATGTTCTTTGACCCTTCTAATTTTTTCTTACGTCCAGCACTAGAATATATGAAAACGCAGGTATTGAAGTTTTATCCTAAATTTAATAGTTTTAATCCATGTCAGATTTTTTTTTTTTTTTTTTTTAATTTAGAGCAGAGTCTCAAGTTGGAACATGTGTCCATTCTTGTCTAAGCTGATCTGGGAAACAGACTCCTAAATATTTTCTATTCCCTCCTGCATCTACCACATCACACTTTCTATATTTAGAAGGGATTAGATTTATTTACCTCGCACAGCAACTCAACTCAAATGAGTACAGAGCTGAACCTATTCTTGCAAATATCTGTTTACATATCCTGATTTCCATTTAAGTAGTGACCAAATAAACCTTTGTAAGTAGAAGTAATCACCGATAGCCTTTGAAATTTGCGGGTGGATATGCAACATATATGAGCACTTCAGGTTACTGCTCTCCAATTAGAACTCAGAGCACAAAGTCATTGTCCTTTTGGCAATGAAACCTGCCTGTCATTTTTGCAAGCACATACATGAATTAAACATAGCACCTAAGCATAATGTTCTTGCATCTTAGAGTTGTGTCCTAGAGCTGTTCAGTCTAATGCACTATAATCATGAAAAGAAGAGCTAACACATTGCTTCCGATCCCGGCTGTGCTGCAGCCATCATGCAGAAGAATCGCTCAAGCTGACAGGGATCCTCCAGTGGCATACAGCTGGGAGAGAAGCTGGGTGGCATCCAAGGTCTCCCCATGCACTGGCAATGTCCAGCTGCCCGTGCTGCCGTTGGCATCTGCTGCAAGTTAGCTCAGGCTACTTGCCTGCAGACCTCTTTCACACACCCAAGGGTACCGGCCAGGCACTCAAACCACGGATCAAGTGAGTGCAAGGCTAGCTTGATTCCTCCTTTTCATTCCAAATCCTCAGATGTGCTTTGTGCTTTTTGACCATGGCAGAAGCTCTGAGTCAGAAGCTGATACTCCAGGGCAATGTACACGCTGTTGTAAGCCTGTGCGTGGGTGTAAGCAGCTGTAGGTCAGTGGGAGACAAAGGCAGGGGATGAGGAAAGGGAAGGGGAACAGAAAGCACTGAAAGGATTGTGCATAACGCAATGTTTTGGTGTGAATGCTTGCTGCTCCCTCTCCAAAGGTGCAGAGGAATCTGCTGTGGTTTTGCTGCCGGAGACACGCGGACATGTACCATCCACAGAGCCCCACGTCAGGCTGCTTGTTGGAGTTAAACAGCATCTGTGCTGGTTTGAATGACAGCGCATTGCCTCCAGGAGCTCCTGCTGGGCTGCACACCTCAGCACGACTTCCAAGCCAAAGCAGTGACGTTACGCACTATCTAGCCCGGAGATGTTTTTAATTTGGTTTAATTTCTCTCAGAGGCAGGATTAGAAAGCTGGAGTTCAAGGCCTCCTGCCTCACGCCAGCACTGCTGTACCTCACCTCCCTCGTGCTGCTGTTTCGCAGAGGCTGAAGGAGACCTCTTTAGTGATGGCACAAAAGGACAGGAAAAAAAAAGCCCAGACACTTCCCTTTCAAAGCTATCACTTGCAGAAAAATATGATTCAGATTTGGCCTGCTGAGTTCCAAAGACAGGAAACTTACTTCGCATTTGCAAGTTGTTCAGCCTGGCTTTATAAAAAGTTCCCCCAGCAGAATGAACTCACTTAAAATCAACTCCTCTTTTGAAAATCTAATGCTTTTCATCTTGGATGAAATGAGCGTAGACTACTTACTGTCAAAAAATTGATAATGCAACACATAAAGCCTGCACTGCCATACTCTGCAAAGTTTTATTTCTGAACAATTACAAAGGAAACATGTAAAACCAAATGTGGAAACAGCTGTATAGATTGAATATATCCCTGGTTCTTTGGCTTAACCTCTTGCTGCTATTATTAGGATGCCTGCTGGGTGCAGAGTACCTCCATGGAAAATGGCATCTGTTGGAATTAATCAGCAATGCTTTAGGTGTGCTCCGCTTCTTCCTCAAAAAAACCCTAGGTATCAACATTGCTTCATATTTCTGAATGTCTCTCATGACCTTATTAAATGTGGCTGTGGCAGCAGAAAGAACGTCTTTCTTTAACAGCATATTGCAGGATTTAAAAGAGCACTGATGTGCTGAGGTTGTCAGTCATGCAATTCAACTTGAACAAAGCAAGTCTTCAGGAGAAGCAAGGGAATGACCTGACTGTGGCAGAGAAAGAAGATTTCTAGTAGCAGTCCCTAAATAAGAAGAAATTTGTGGTTCCAAATAATTTTGTAAAATCTACCTTTGTGAAACTAATTAGAAAAATAATACCTCAAGAACAGGATAAAAAAAATCTTGAAGGAGGTATCCTTTAGCAGCACTGGGGCAGACAAGGAGTTAAGATCTTGCATTTAGACAACAAGAGCACAAAACATTCTTCACTACCTGAGATAATCAATCAATTTGATTAAAATTTTGCCCCACGAAACAGGCAGGATGCTTCCAGCCCTGTTTCCTCAGGTCCAAAGGTTATTTTTTGCATGTTTATAGCATTCTTAAAAACAAAAGCTATGTGAAGGCTGACGCCTGAAGCAGAGGATGCTGTAGTGCCCTGTTGTAGTAGTTATCTTTCCTGGAGGGGAAGGAACATTCTTGCAGAAAGATATAAGCCACTCTGAATGCTGGTACTACTTCAGTGGCCTGCCAGCTCATCTTATAGGTCAACTGATCCCCAGAAAGCCTGCTGCCCAGTTGGGTAGGCCACCACATCCTCCTCGAACCCAAGGACCAGTTCTGGCTTGATATGCATGTAAGACTCACCCCAGAAGACCCCAGCATGGCATTGCCCCAGTAGGGCTGTGCATGACCAATGCCATGTGTGAGCATAATCATCTTGCCATGGCATTCAGACAATACAGCAGGGCACCCTCTCTCATCTTTTGAGATTGACAGTTAAGAGCCCTTTCTTTTTCTGCTAAAATCACTGCGTCTGTCTGCTGCTGTTTCTCCTTTTACAGGCTGTGTCCATACTCTCTCCTAAGAGCACATCCCATCAGCCAGGATTGGACAGATGCTGCAGGTAAAGGGTCCCATGGGGTGCACAGACACACTTCCATATTCGTCCTTCTTCTTTCCACCCAGAGAGAAGCCAGGCATGCATCCTTGATGGGGATGGCCGTGTACTTCAAAGGCTTTCTGGATGATCAGGAGACCAAGCCCTTAGGGCTAATAAAGCACATGTTGAGGAGAAGGATGGCTTGAAACCACTAAGAGTATAAGCAAAATCCAAAGTGATCTATAATCAGAAGTTAGACTGATGCAGCCACCAGTTCCTCAGCACCTCAGTAGAACTGTTACAGCCACACATACATATTAGTGGAGGAATTGTAAGAACTTCCTAAAGAAGTCAGGTATAAAGGAATCTAAACTACTTTACCTTATATGTATATTTTAGGCCTCTCATTTTTTGTGTAACTATCAGTTCTTAACAGCTCTGTCCCCTACAAGGATTTCCTGCAGGCATGTCTCCAAGGACATTCAAAATGTAGCCTGAATCTATCTTTAATTTATGATGTTGGACCTTATTTCCCCAAAGGTATGAGTTCACGCATACTGTCAACCTCATCTTTACATTTCAGATCTTGTGCAATGTATTCAGCCTTTAATACAGCTCTGATAGCTGTGTATTTGGGATATGGAAATCTCTCAGATGAAACCAAGTGTTTACAGAAGTTCTCTTTGCTACTGCATAAAATCACTCTCATTTCTCTTTGCCAAGCAATCTGCGAGGTGAGAACAGGGTTGTTTATTGTACAAATGCAGAACCAAGGAGTACAAGAGGAAACAGTAGCGGAAGAAAATTCAGACCTAAGCAGTGGTAGAAGTCACATGGTAGTAGGTAAGCAAGTTAATAAGATCTAAAAGAAAGTAAACTCTTTTTAGTGACTTGTAAATGCAGAAAATAAAACAGCTTATGCTTATTCCAAAACACTTTTTCTATGTATCTGTGTGCTGTGGCAACAACTCTGCTGAAGCTTTTATTTGAGACATTGGCAGATTAGACAAACTGTAGAGTGCTTTAGCTCTGCAGGTCCCTGGCACCATCTGAAATTATTTTCAGTTCACATACACAATATGTCATGCTGTACTGCACATACATGGAGGATATTGGGCAAATTCTGGGGTCTTCGGTTCCTTCAATCTCCACTCTTGAGCACAACCAAATAAATTATTCTGTTATGAAAAAATTACATCCTTAGTTACTATTTCGTAGTTTGCTAAGGTGTCTTGGGGATTTGTAATCAATTATAATTCAAAACTTTCTAATTCTAAAGCAACTCAAAGCAATACTTAAGTCATTCTCTGCAGATAGATCCTGTATGGATGGTAGATGTGAGATCATTCATGTGCTCAAATCCAGATCTCAGCAGGTCAATACATAAGTAAATACATAAGTAAATAATTTGAAATTTAGTAGAAAAAATCCCAGGTGAGCTTTATTTTCAGACAGATAGTCCTTTGTATACAAAATTGAATGGAAATTCCAAATCAAATTTACAATGGCAGCCACATTTCAAGTTCAACTATGGAATGACTGTTGTTCTCTGTATTTTATTTTCCCTACCAATGCATAAAACATGCCAAGAACCTTTTCATAATATGGTGCCAATTATATAAATATATCACACAGTAGGTAAGGTAAAACTTCATTCAATCACTTTGTGAAATCTATGAAGGATATTTGTATGCTGATATCAGTGGTTGGTTTATATTTTGATACTTGGTGAACTTTACTTCAAACTGAAGTTTCACTGCAAAAAGTTCCAGAAAAATAAATTGTGTAACAAGTTCTTTGCATGCACATGAACTACTAAACAGGCTATTCTTACTAGGGCTCATCACTTTTGTAATCCATCCTGTAGGGGGTCAGCGCTAAAATTAAATTATACCTGCCTACCATTCTCAATCTAATCAGCCTGTGAACTGAAAAATAAAACAATTAAAATTAGAGACAGGCCAGCCTCCCACTGTTTATGATCTCATTCTATTTGTGAAGAGTAGGTGGAAATTCACCCGTGGTGAGCATTTGGTTTATGTCAATTTTTCTTGTTATTACAGCTGGGGTTTATTTTGTGAACTGTTTGCAGCTATTTCTGCTAAAAATAGGTGGATACCAATTTAAACTTCCTGGCGATATTTCAAGTCAAAGTATCATTAGTAGATAGTTATTATGCTGCATTTTATTGTAAGAAATCCTGCCATGAAGCCAATCTATACAAATATAAATAAAGACAGTTAGAATTACCTTCCAAACGACTCTATTGGAAGTTATTCACATTTGGTTTAGCTAAACAAGCTAAGCTATTTGCAAGAAAAGTTATTAGTCAGAGGAGCACTGAGTTAATAAGACTTCCTAAAACTCCCGTGGTGGGTTGACCTTGGCTGGATGCCAGATGCCCACCAGGCAGTTCTATTGCTCCCCTCCTCAGCAGGACAGGGCAGGGAGAAAACAAGATGGAAAAAACCCCATAGATCAAGATAAAGACAGTTTAACAAAGCAAAAGCAAAGGCCGTGCACAGAAGCAAAGGAAAACTAAAGATTTATCGTTTACTTCCCATCAGCAGGTGATGTCCAGCCACTTCCCAGGAAGTACAGCTTCAGTGCGCATAGTGATTGCTCCAGAAGACAGACCTCATAATAACAAATATCCCCTTCTCTTCCTTTCTCTTAGCTTTTATTGCTGAGCAGACATCATATGGTATTGAATATTTCTTTGGCCAGTTCGCATCAGCTGTCCTGGCTGTGTTCCCTGCCAAGGTCTTGCCCACCCCCAGCCTACTGGGGAGGGGGGAATGTTGGAGAAATGACCTGGATGCTGTGGGAGCCCTGCTCAGCAGTAGCCAAAACACTGGTGTGTTACCAACACCTTTCTAGCTACCAACACAAAGCACAGCACTATGAGGGCTGCTATGGGTAAAATTAACTCCCTCTCAGCCAGACTCAATACAACTCCTTATCAGGTTAGACTATGACAGTTAGAGGGAGATTTGAGATCAGTTTGGCTGATCCAAAACAAGAGAAACTCACAGTTTTCCCTTGGTTTCCAAGAAATATAATTGCTTCTTATCACTCCTCTCTCCTCTGCTGTGCCATTTCATAACAAAATCATCTTCCCCACACACATTCCCTCACAAAAAAAAAAAAAAAGGGCGACAATTAGATACAAAATTCCCTATCTTCTAATGACAGCAAGAGCTGTCATGCAAGAACACATAGTGGTGATGTAGTCACACTGCTGCATAGTTTCCTATTTAGCTGTCACACGGTTTACATCTTGCCCTGTGAAGATTGAGTCAGATCCAGTTGTCATTAAAGTTTTCAACGGGAACCTCAGAGTCTCAAGGAAATGACTTATGCCATTTACAGGATCTCCATCTTAAAACTATGAGCTGCTGGTGTGGTTGCAGTTGTTAAACAGTCAATATTTCATTCCCACCAGTAACCACCTGCTGTTATGCTATGTGAATTTTGAGACCAGTTTGCAAATACCAAGATCTGGGTTTTGTTGCGACTGTCTGTCATCAAAGATGGTAACATGTTCAGAAGCACCCAGTAGCAAAATTTTACAAGGTTACTAACAGTATATTAGATGTTGTGCTGTGAAGGGCACACTAGGCTAGCAGCATAGTCCAAGGTCTATAATTAAAGGAATTGGATCCAGCCCCATTCTACGTTTCTAAAGACAAGATACAGCACTGCCTGTTAGGAACAGATGTTCTTTGGGCATCAGCAAGGAAGTGCTAACTGACCCAAGCCAAAGTGCTACCTGTTAAAGAGTATCCTGGAGTGATATTCATCTAACTCATCTGACTTTAACTCTCTAGAAGATATGGGTCTAATCTAAACTAATTGTCTAGTTTGTCTCTTTAGTGATTCTTCGTTCCTAACTTAACTACTCATTTTCAGCCTGGAAAGCATCTCGGGATGTCTTTGCCCATCTCTGGCCATTATCTAGAAGCTCACTTTCAGACAATTAAAAGTAGCTGGGATGGGAAGAGACATGGGAAAATGAATTATTCTGAAAATATTAGAGAGGGAGAATGATATCAGTCTGGTAGCACAACTCCAAAAGCTGGGCACTTGGGCTGGTTTTCAAGAAAAGTCTTTAAATTTTCAAATGTTTATTTCTAAGGATCTTAAGGTTTGGAATGCAGATCTAGTGTGATTAACTGAAACATTTCAGCAGAATGGTTTAGACATCTTCTTCTGGGAGCGCAACACATAAAGCTAAATTAGATGCCCAGGGATCAAATACCTGCAATGGAGGAAATTTACCTATCCAGTTGGGAATTACAACAGCTAAGGCATTGTTGTTTACCTTAGATTTGCTCCTTTAGTTAGCTATCTGAATTGAAAAATAACATCTCTGCAAAAATAGTATTCAAAGTTTATCTTCTTTCCTTAGCACTTTCTTGCTTTCATCGAGGTCCTTGCACCACCCCCTCTTAAACTCTGAGACCTGGGTGCTAGGATCTCAACTATGTGTACAAACCTAATAGTCCTATAATCCAAAAGACATGCTTTACCCATCCTCCACCATTCGCGTAAAAGTTAGGATAAGATTAGATTCAGGAAGGATTAGGAGAACAAAAGTCTGAAGCAGTCAGAGAAGCAGAAAACCAGTGATGTGAGTCAATAAGAACCAAGCACAGAAAACAGTTGTTGAGGAAAATTTTGTGATTGCATGTTTTGCAGAAAAGAAAGTAACATGTTTCCTAAGGAATCCAGCAAGGAAGAGATAGCAAGAGTCAAACAGTTTAAATTGTGTGAGTGAGGGGGTGGTTTCAATGTCTGTTCAGGCAGAGAAGGGTTCCTCGACATTTTATACAAACAGCAACAACAGAGGTATCAATACACAGAGAGAGACGCTTTCTCATGTGCAAAGCAAGAGAGAAGGAGGGTCTAAAATGACCTCCACAGTTACAAAAGATGTCAATGAATTTTGTTAGTGGCACTGGCAGGGAATTGGCAGCTGACAGGGCTTCAGAAGAAGGATAAGGCATTTGCTTTTATTCCCACTACACTTCAAGGGAGTCTGAACATACAGAAAGTCTTAAGGAAGACAAGGCAGGCAAGTTTGATGGAGAGACAGATGACAATAAAGATGTTGATAAGGGTGACTGATGTAAAAATACTAAATGTAATTTTGTTTTGAGTTGATCTCTTAAAGAGTTATTAATTCCTAACAAAACCCTGCATCTAACAAAGGAAAGGAGAATGCGGTTTTTGTTTGGTTGGGGTTTTTTGGGTTTTTTGTTGGTTTGTTTTATTTTTTTCACTAAGGTAGTGGAAGAGCAGCCAGAGAAGTAACTGGGAAACCAACAGTGAACAATCAAAATACCCTACAAAAGGAGAGAATACGGAAAAGGAAAATGTGATCAGAAGTGTAATGAATCTTTAGGAAAAGTGTGAGGAATGGGGAGAAAAGAGGGAGGTCAAGGCAGTCATACTTAATCTTCCTTTTGAAAGAGTAATTAAGATATTGCATGGCGAAGATGAATCACTAGAAATAAAGAGTGTTCGAAGAAAGTGTCAAAGACTGTAATTAAGCTAAGGACAAAGGTAGGCATGCAACTCAATTTCACGATATTCTAGTTACAGGGAGTTGTAAGGCAATCAATTTTTTTTTTTATTACTATACCACTGACACAAATTTACTTTTTAAATTTAAGAAGAAGTGGCTTCATTAAATTTATTCTACTCCTTCTAGTGCACAGCACATCATATTTGCATAAATATATTCAGATGATTTAGCCAAATCCGTCATGCACATGATATGTTAATACCCTAGTCTTAAAAATCTGCATCATTGTGATGCTATAGCTTACACGCCTACAGTCGATTGATTATTTAATACCTGGTAAAATGGAGTATAAAAACTGCAAAACTGGAATTTTTACTTTTTACTTCACTAAGTGACCATGTATAATTGAAAGTTACTATACAATGTGAAAACCAGAAAGGACTCATGGCATTTTTACCAAAACGAGATTCCCAAAGACAGATTAACTATGGTTTTTTAAGAGAATGGAAAAGGCCTGAAGAATAATGCAAATGTATATTCATTCTGCAGATGACTGACATAAACAAACCAAAAAAAAATGTCTATCAGTTAAGGACACCCCTAGACGTGCTATTATGAGCAATTCACACTTGTGCAAGGGGTTGCAAGAGAAGCTCAGTTGTTCAGCCCCATCCTGATTCTTCCAGACTTCAGTCACTGGAGACAGATTCGGACTCTCAGACATCAAGATGTGACAGTTTGGATATGCTTTACTCATCACTTGCTCAAAGTCTTGGAAGTCTGGTATGAAGGAACCTAATTCTGCAAGAGACAAAAGCAAAACAAAACCACCCCACCCCCCAACTTAAAATACCGCCCTGCTAATTTCAAACTGATGCTACACCTTAACAATTCCCACATACTTCTTGTCATAGAGTTTCAACAGCTGAATGATCATCCCTCCAGGAATACTTCTTCCTATCACTCAGTTTTGTCAAAATGAAGTCTCCTAGGTTAATGCCTTTTTATCTGTTTTCCTTTTCTTTCTGCAAGCACCTATCATTAATGACTTTTAAACTCTTGACAAAGCTGATAAGTTACTTTTAAGGAACTGCACATCTGCATGTAAATATTTCGCAACAGCAAGTTGTGTTTATTTTTGAGATTACAAAATAATGGACAATGAATTCTACTGCCATCGGCAATGAAAACTTTTCTAATACACCTCTGTTTCTGCATTAGTTTAGGGTGGAACACAACCAAATCTCTTCCAGACAAAAGGCGCTTCTGTAAGTGGACTGTTTCACTGAGATAAGAATAAAGGAAAAATAAGTCTTTATGCTTTTAGCACAGATTGTTTACCTTGTGATAGATGTAGGCAAGTCTATCACTGGGGAAAGTTGCATTTCAGTTGACATGATTGAAAAGTATATTAAATCTCTCTTCTTTTTTTTTTTTTTTTTTTAAAGCAAACTATGACCAGAATTAACTCTTTCTGTTAAATCCTCTTTTAATGTATTGGCCTGCCTTTTTCTGCTGTTTTATTTGGGTTTAAAAAAAAAAAAAAACTAACTGTTCTGTAACTGTGAAATGTGGTCTCTTTGCTACCAGCTCAGTATCAGATTTTAGCAATTACACAGTCGTTTCTCTTCACTGACAGTTAAAGTCACAGGGCATAGCTGCCATTTACTTTATTGAGACCAGGATTTGAACTACTTTGTCTGGACTGATCCATCCTGGAGAGTCTTGTGTGTTGCCTCTGTTATTCACATTTTGCAATCAAAGTAATACCACATTTCCATCCAGCATTCCTCGAGTGAACCTCTGCTATTCCTAAGCACAAGCAGGACATTCAGTGCCATTTCTGTAGAAAATAAGGATAATCCATTCTCAAAAGGTCATGAAGCTCTTAGACTTCCAAATTCAGAGATCTCAGACTTAAAGTTTAATACTAAATCCTGTAAACATACTTAAAATTTTGCATACATGAGTTCTGTTGACTTCAGTGGTATTACTGTTCTTAAGATAAACATATCAATATGACTTTGCACAATCAGGGTTTAAAGAGGTGAAGTGGAGAAGCAGGGAAACTGAAAGAAACCATAGGTTCTGAATAAAATGTATAAGTACATAGGTGTCCACTCGGATATTTTACGAGTGATAGTACACAAGTGCATGAGTGCTCACTGAAATATGTCACTGCATTATCCAGCTCCAATGACCAGGCTGGCACTTCTAACTGCTAGGAAGATCAGTTTCAGAAAAAATCTATCTCACCCTCTATATATTTTGATCAATAAGGCACACAAGGTGTGGATACTTCAGAGAATACAACTTTCAGTCTCTACCAAGTCTCTTTTGAGTTTTCTTATAAATGTAGAACTAAGCAGATGGCATGTCCCAACATCTAGGCTAATCCTGCTCCTTAATTTCAAATATTTGCTAAAATATAGTACTAAAATTCCCCTGATAAACTTCAAAAATAACAGGACAACCTATTTTCCTAGCCCTTTGCAGAAGTTTTATTAATGTTGCTGATATTTCATCAAAAACATCAGCCTGACATACACACTATTCATGGAAATATTGAGGTTGAGCAGTAAGAGTTTGGTGAAGTTGCAAGGAAAAGAAAGCCTATTGTTTTAAAAAGTACACCAGGTAATCATGATTATAGGCCATACCACCTGCACCATATATAAAGATTGTATTTCTCTTCATTTTCATAGAAGAAGTAAATATCTGGCTGGAACACCTTTAAGAAAATTCCTGCCTTTTATAGGACATTTGACAAAGCTTGGATTAACGAAGTTAGGAACCCATCCAGTGATTTACAACTACAGCTATAGTACAGATAAACAGAAGAAAGAAGAATGTTTGCATCAAAACCTTTATTATCAGACTAATACCAAGACTGGAACTTTTAGTAAAACAAAGAATTTTCTCTCTGTCTGTAGGTAAAGTCACTATTACAATTTGGAGACTACTTTTCAAAGTCAACACACAAAGTCAATTCAGCTTTCTATTCTCAAGTTTTATCTGAAGAACACATTCAGCAAGGCAAAACTTCCACTGATGTAGTTTTGCTTGACTAAGGCACTAGAAACTGTGCTATGCTAATCACTTGGAGTCTAAATCATCATACTACTAAGCAGCACTAGTTTGAGCTACTGTATCACTAGACTGGTTTTGTGGCTCACTGACACTAATGTATTGCAGAGTGATTCAGTTTCATATGGATTTGATATTGTGGCATATTTAATACCATTTAGTGCATTGTAGTTCACTTAAACTATATTTACCATCATTCAAAATGAAAGAGGGGCACTTTGTCATAGAGGCTTCTCTCATGTCTGTGGCCTGCAGCAGAATAAATAAATGAGACTCTTCTTCCAGTACCTTGCAGTTGCCCATATTGTGGTGTGCATGTTGTACAATATACATATTTTTTCAGCAGAACATGGGCCAGAGAAAATCCTGTCTCTACTAAAATATCTGGTCCCTATGCAAAATATTTCCTAATGATGGAAGAGTAAGCTTCTGCATATAGAGAAAATATTGGCTTACCAATCAGCCATCTGGTGTATAGTGGGAATGGTCTGAGTAGCTTTCTCAGTTGGAACATTTGGAAAATGAATATACTGTTGCTACAGCTCAAACTGTTGGCCATGATGTTTGTGATAATGTTGTTGATTTACCAGATGTCCTGCAAATTCCTGGTGTGGTAGTGTTTCCTGCCCCTACTGAAGTCTTCATTATGTGGTGAGTTTATGATTGCAGTCATTTCTCACAGAGTAGGAGGGAGCTGGGAACTGTGTCCAAGAACAGTATGGAATCCATCATCCACTCAATGTTCAGTTTGGAAATCAAAATCTATACCAACATGTTGCTTCTAGAGCTCTAGAAATTACATGGGAATACATGTAAAGACTTGACTAATACCACTGGCATCGTTTCCCATTTTTCTAAATCATGCAATGCCCAATGCAGATGCTTACACATCTGTCCTCATGTAAGCACGCCCAGCCCTTTTTACTACTTTTGGATTAGCAGGCAGGAATACAAATGGGAGTGATAAATGCTGTGTTCGCTCATTATGCTCAAGAAGTGTATCTGACGGCTGAATAAGTATGCTTCACCACTCTGCTGCTGTTCTGTTACAGTAGATTAATGAAGATAATATATATGTACAGCTGAGCACCTAGGCTTTGGCTTAAGAAATTAACTCACCTCTTTTACTTTCAAAATGAATAAGCACATGTGCTGCTTTCTCTTTTTGTCTTTATGATGTCAGTTCATAGATGAACCATATGAGTATGCTTAGAGCAGACATGTCATGGAGACCAAGGCACATACATACAGCAATAAGTGTATTTCACAAGACTAGTAAATGAATCAGTCTGTTTTTATCCAGATCCTGATGTGCTCACCATTCTTGTCTTCATGGTGTGAACATCACTCAGTCAGCACACTTTGGACTTAATGCCACCTTATGGGCCTGAAGCAAAAATCATTGTCACTGGTTGAGAAAAAGTCAGCAAGTGCACAAAGACTTATTAATTCCAGGTTGGCTCTGCAACAACAACAACAGAAAATAAACAAGAAATACAAAGAAGTATGAAAAATACATAAACACCATTTACAAATTTAACAGGTAGACAACATCTTGTTCATCCTTCACTTTATTTTGATGCCAGTATGAATGTTTACAAGTTAAATTACTAATTTTAATTCAAGGAATTTATATTGCCTAAGTACTGAGATTGTGAACTATGTAATGGATATCTTAAAAATTAACTTACTTTTGTGACAGACATCTCAAGGTATATGATACATCTTGGCTGAGTCTTGGAATAAGCATTAATTTTTGACAGCAGTATGTAAGGAGCCATAGGGAGATGTGGTTCAGGCGGCATAGTCTTCCGCACACCACAGAATTGCATTCTATGAGAAGTGCAGATAAGTCTCATTTAAGGAGATATTTTTGGAAAGTCATAGAGAAAATACCAACACATCTGTCATTAGGTGGATCTAATGTGCACAAAATCTGATGTTGGAGGCTTGGTATACCAGACTAATTATGGCACAGCATCAATTAAAAAAAATCTGCCTCGCAGCTCAATATTTTTTACAGCTAGGGAAGAAAATTCTATGCCACTGGGAAAAAAAAAAACTCAAGAAGCAAGATTATTCATACCTCATACTTCACGGAAGAGGGCATCATTTTTGTGTGTGAAAATAGATCCTAGGCTACACGTTGACTGTAGGCTATTAACCTCAAAATAGAAAATACCATAGTATATATTAGTCTTGTCATTTCCACATTCAGAAGCAGGCTGTCTTCCTGAGATATATCCAAATTCTTTATGAAGGAACATGGGTTTTCTCATGAAAGTTTCACCAGCACTTTATTCACATAAATTGGAAAAACTCCTTTCTTTCAAATAATAACTGTCTCCAGGCTATCCAGATCCAACCACAATGAGAAACTGTAAACCAAGTTCTGTCAGTGAGAAGAAATTTTACAAAACATCTCTTGTAGAGAAAAATGAAGTCAGAAAATATTTAATTTGTAATGAAAAAACAGTGATTCCACATGGCTGATTCCACTGACTTTGCCCTGTGTGAGATCTCTCATTCCTTATCTCATTGCCAAGAGCTGTCTTTTAACACATGTAATTTCTACCAGTATTCTGGATTCTTCCCAGGTGAGCTTCACACAAAAATATGAGATAAGCACCGTGCAGCTGGTACTGTTCAGAGTCCCTGATTAGGTAACTAGGAACATCCAGGTGGGAAACCTGCAAACAACTATTTGGGTTTTTTAGTGCTCACTATATGTGACACTCTTGAAAGGTGTGGCTTCAGCTCAGAGAATCAATGGTAGCATGATGAAATGGTCACTTGGAGACCTGTCCCAGGTGCTTTGGACAAGCAACTCACAGCAGCACAAACCTCTCAAAAGTAATGTTTGCAAGATGCTATGACCAGGAATTTTCAAGCTGTTTCCAATTGTGACTACACTTCCAGTTGAGATGCACTTGCAGAAACAATTTAATTTCTTTCAGATGAATGCTCCTTCTCGCAACGATTATCTATGGAATTGCTGCCTCTGCTGTGTCCCACTCCACAACATTGTCAGTAGGCAACACTAAGGCAAAAACAAAAACAGCTCAGGGTTTTTATATGCTGGATCTTATAATTCTAGCTGCATTTAAAATGTTGTTGACTCAACTCAAACCCCTACCTCTCTGCTGGCAGACATCACCTCAGTAATAAAGTCTACAAAAAAAAAGAAGGCATGCTTAAATATCTTAGCCTGACTGGTTTTATCTAATGCTCCTGATGAAGGTGAATTTAGCTAAAATGTCAGAATATAAAGCGAAGCAGGTGGAGCACTGGAAATTTCCTTATGCCTGCTTCCGTCATATTGATGGTATCCTCTGGCAGAGAGGTAAGACAGAAAACTGAGTACAGTAACATCCTAAGTTACCCCAGGAAGACTTGCTAGAACTTTTATGTCACAGTTCTTATTCAACAGCAGTTTCCATTCAACAACAAAGCCATCTAGAAGTCAAATACCCAGATTTCTCAGAGGCAAATCTGTTGACCTTAACTTGTCTCCTAAACAGGAAGTGGGGAGAAAAAAAAAAAAAAGAAAAATCAGTAGGCACTAAAATTGCATCCAACACAGTTTTATAAACCCAAGTTTTTCTTTCAATAAGGTCCTGTTTGGAGAAAATTTGCATCTCATCTTGGCTCACTCCTAGTTTGGGGTCAGTCCCTTTGTTTTTTGAATTGGTGTTCTCATTCCCAGTGTGTTCTCTGAAAGTAGTGAATTCCATGCTTATTTCCTGAACGATTTTTTTTTCCCCCAGAAGCTATATGTACAGCAAATGGACCATAACACAATTATGAATTGTGTCCTTAGTAGTTCTTGAGTTGATAGAGCATTTAAAAGCATTAGGTCTAATTATTCTGGGTAATTGTAGGTTGTACATTGCCTGTTGGGACTCTGGACTTTCAGATAAATCATAACTTCTTCCCTGGATATTGCAGTTGGTTGCCTTTTTCTCTTCATTATTAAGTGATGGGGCTGATGGAGATCAGCTGCTGTGCTTTGTAAATAGCCAGCATTCTTTCACCTGCTCTGCATGACTGCTGAACTGAGGTATGTTGTGACAGTCTGCCTGCTCTTCCCTGTTCAGATTAATGAATACAGTTTGAACTGTTAATTCAAAGGCAGTCAAGCTTATATCCAACAATTAGAGTACAACTTCCCTATTCAGATAGTGCATGTGTAATTTGGCATGGGCTTTTATATCAGTTTGGGGTTAAGGTGTGTTTCTACTCTAAAACTGACTTTGTAAAAACAGGTGCAAGATTGAGGGGGCTATGTGTTTATTTTCCGTCAGAGACACACAAAGGGAAATTCACTAATTTTGCACACAAAGGTGTTTTTCTTTTCCAGCTGTTCATCTGCAGATTCAACCTGAGCTAAGAAAAAAAAAAAAAAAACAACCTGTCTTCTTTCCACACCATGCATCATTTCCAGTAGGAAATATACCACAGCCCAGATTTTGCCCTTAGTTACATCTGAGCAACTCAACTGAAAACAAAAAGTGCCCTGTGATGGTTGCAGAGATCAATCCCACAGGACAGCAAGTCCTCAGCCCCACAGCAGGCAGAGGTCTTGACTGGGTGGCGTTGACTGGAATGAAGCTCTTACAAAGCTCTTCTTGCTCCATCCTGAGCATATGTAGGAAATCGGTTATTTCACCATGCACTGTGACGAAAATAGGTTTCCCAATGTTTGCCTAAATTATAAACATTCATTCATTCGTTCCAGTGTTTGAGTCAGAGACAGGTTCCCAAAATGTCAGAAGTAAACTCTTCTAGTTAATATGACACAGGGCTTTTTTCCTCATGCTCTCCACCTCATGCTCTGCACCTTCATTCCAAAATGTGGAACAGGACTTTGAAATATGAACTTGTTCAAGGTTCTCAGGGAATTTACACATCGAGTGGAAAGGATCCATTTATATTTCTGAACAGGAACAATATTTCTGCAAAGCACAATTCAAAAGAACTGGATTCAGTGTCTAGTTCTAACTCTAACTTCCATGGGCTTAGTATTTTGCTATAAAATAGCAATAATAACACTTAATTTTCATCAAAAATGCTTCAAACTTGTCTCTTCCAATAGGTAAGTAGATGAGCTGCCACTGCAGATCCTCATCTCAGCTGATGTCTCTAGGGACTAATATAAATATTAAACGTAACAAGTTAATACCTTGTTATAGACCTATCTCCAAAGCTTCATGGAGTTACTCCAAAATGTATAATTTCTCTCCACTGGAACCACAATTCTCATAAAATGTGATTAAATCCTCACAAATGAGGGACACCTTTCAAATTTCAGAGACCTCGTATAAAACAGCAAGTCATATTTAAGCAAGAAAGAAAAGCTAATGCCAGTGTAAATATCTGAAAAGCCAGCAACTTTACTATGTAATTGTCACCTTCTGCCATCTGTTACTTGGTGGACTCTAAATTAGGAGGAGGGCTTGAGTCAGAGTCTTATTAAAACATTGCTGTGACAGGATAAATAATCTTTTTTTTTTTTCTTCAAAGTTAACTACTCTTTCAAATAAAATTTAGAACCGTTTGATTCAGACCATTTCAGACGCTAGGAAACTGTGTTTCAAAATGCATGTACCAAGTGAGCTGAGTTGACTTTACTGTTTGGCATGTGGTTGAGGGTTGATGTTCTGAAGTGCCACCAGAGACAGGTGCTTAAAGTCTGATGAAGTTTGCGCCTGTTACAATTAGGTGGTCAGAAACAAATACAGTGTTTTTAGAATGGTTTTGCTCTGGTGATTAAACACTCCCTCCACCTCCCTCCTGAGAGACATTAAAGCTTGAATCAGTACTATGATACATCTAAGAAATGGAAAAGGGACCATTTCAGGAACAAATTGTACCAGTTCTTTGGATTTTTGTCAAACTTCAGAAGTTGTTATCTAAATGAAATACAAAGCCACAAACATTAAAATGCAGTGAGTGACAGGCACATATTAGGAGAGCAAGCAGCTCTAGATCAAGACTCAAGCAGCCCCAGACTGAGTGTGCTAAATTCATACAAAGTCCTCGTAGCATTGACGCTGCCTAATTAGCCAGATGCCATCATCCTGAAGAGCCAAAAAGAAAACATTTGATGCCAAAATCTCAGCACTGTCACCTGGATTTATTTCAGAAAACTTCTTATTTCTCCCTCCCCACTTGCTAGCACACAAGCTTAGGCTACACACGTGTCTGAGACAAGCCCCCATAGCATTAGCATTAAGAGGTGGAGAAGGATGGAGGGCAGCAATTGCCAGCTCCAGAGGGAGGGCTTGCACTCACAACACAACACCCTGACCTGAGACCTCGCCAATCCGCCCCTGCTTACTCTCCCTTTCTCTGGCAGTCACAGGTTGAATGCCGTCTCGCTATAGCTTTCCAGAAAAGGAAAAAGGGCTGTATTACAAGTTAATAGTCCACTTTCACAGCTATACTGCAACTAAGTGTAATCTTTCTCCCCCTGTGTGACAGCCTTTTTGTGCATTAGATTGGAATAGACTGTTCCTGCCACTGTCCAACATCCCACTGACTTCAGTGACTTTGTAAACACAGCCCAAGAGGTTAACAGCGTGCACGGGCACTGGTGAATGGGGCAGGACTTAGGGCGCATGTACTGTTGGTAGCGGGGAGCTGTCAAGGTTTAATCAGGTCAGGTCACTCTCTGTTTCATCCCTGAACTGCTCCAATAGATCTGAGTTAGGCAGCTGGGCATTCAGGGTGGGAGTATCTCCCAAATAGTTTTCATTACACACCCTCAAAGGAGTCTCTGAAATGTCCCATCTTTTTCATCTGAAACAGCCATAACATTGCCAGTCTGTTTGCTCTGACTTTGCCTTTAATAAGGTCTTAAAAATTCGTATCTTTGAGGCTTTATGGAAAGAATGGAAAGAACAACCTTAACAGAGAATACAGCTGTTTGCCAGAGCAAAATCCCCTTGAAACCCATGTTTTGCTTAATTCTAAGGTTGGGTGGGGCGGGTGGGGGAGAAGAGATGTACACATTTTTAATATGATAATATGTTTCTAAAAAAGCTTTACAAGATCCTACACAACATGGTTTGCAGCAGAGTGAGGCTGCCTGGAAAAAAATGCTTTTTGATTATTGTTTATTCTCCCATTCCTTTCTCTTTTCCCTTTCAGAAAATAAAAGACTTGTGCAGAGAGGAAGAGAAGACAGAGTCTACTAAATATTCCCCCAAACACACCAGCTAGTTAAAGCATATGAATGTGTAGACAATAAAGTTCACACTAGACAGTTAATGAAGCTGGGGAAAAAAAAGTGAATTAGAACGTAATGAAAAATTCATACTTTCAGTGCATGAAAAATAAGTGAATGCCCTTTAATTGTTCAGTTTACTTGCAGAGAGGACAGCTTGAATAAATTGAAAAATTATTCCAGGTTGTTGAAAGGAGTAATTCTTGGTCCTCTGCACCTTGTGCTGAATTCTTCAGCCCTGCTGGACATGTGAAGATGTGAAACATCATAGCCTGTCTGGTAGCCCACAGACCCAGGGAGCAAGTGGGGAGAAACTGTGTGAACAGCAACCTGGACACAGCCTCCTCCAGCCGCTCACGGGCTGTGACAGAAAGCGAGGTGGCTGCTGGTGAGCTGGGGAGCAAGAAATTGGGTTCTGCAGCTGGAGGAAGGGAGGATAAGTTGTCACCACTCCTGCAGAGACTAGAGCGGGTGGGTTGTCACTGAGGAGAGGCCTCTTGGTCCACTTTCCAGCAGCGTAGCACATCTCTCCCTTTCCTCCGTGATCTTTTGCCAAGAGCATAAATCTTTTTCAGACTGATTTTCCAAACAGGCTGGGAAAGAAGGCAGGGAGCTATGGAGGAGCCAATGCCAGCTGCAAGCCTGCACTCTGAGAAAGACTGCAGTTCCATGGGTTAGTGGGGTCCTGGTGAATGGAGAGGACAAGGTGAGAGAAAAGGGGTAAGAGGAAGGTGGGGAGGTCTGATGAGATGCTGAGAACAAAGTGGGAACTGGGAGTAGCTCTGTAAGGGGTCTGTCCTTGCTTTCTATGTGTACAGATGGCTCACATATGGCTCCTTGCACTTCTGAGCAGATGTTAGTGCCTATGCTCCTATCCCTGTCTTACATCAATAGTCCTGAAGACTGTTCACTTGTTAAATGTTTACTTCTGTGCATTTACATATGCTTCTGGTAGCATTTATATTATGTCTTCCATCAATAAAGCACTTGACAAATGCTTGACTACACCCCAGAACAGCATCACTTTCGTTGAAAAGTGGAAATCTAAAAGTGTAAATTAATTAAAAAAAAAAACCAAAGCACTACAAAAGCTCCCAAATGAAATTCATGTCAGAGCCAGGTCCTGCAGCTCCTTTCTCTACTACCCCATATAGCTCCCCAAACACATGTTCACAATTAAAAGGCACCACGGCGCTATGCAATGTTCACGTTGCATCGGCTGAGTTTCTCACAACAAGAACTGACAGTTCATTTTTTTTTTAAGAAATGTGATGGGGAGAACTATGAGTTCAAGTATAGCCCCACTGGACAAGAGGCCTTCCACTGATGTTATGGTTAAAGATTTTGTGTGATATCTTCAGAAACAACTAATCATGGAATGACTGAAATGAATTTATCTTGGTTTTGTACTCCTAGTACAATAACTTTTCGCAAGAGAGTTTTATGTCCTCTTCACTGTGAACAGTGCAGCAAAGGAACTCGTTTAAGCAGCTTGTAGTGACATAAATGGGCAAGAAATGTCTCCATTCTGGCATTCTTGGGGATTTTTTTTAATGACAGTCTAAAATGCCAAGTGAATTGTTTCAATTTCACAGCCATTAGCAGAAGAAAAGACCAAGTAGGTCAAGATTGTCACGTTAGAAGCACTTAAATAAATAATAGTAACAGTCTGACACCCAACCAAAGGAGGATTTTTCCCTTTAGCACATCTACTAGTTCTTTGTTGAGTCTGGTTTGAACACGCTATAATTAAAACACAGTGCAGCCTGAAGACAGTGAAGTTACAGCAAGGGAAATTTGCCCGTTATCTTCTGAGCAGATAATCATTAGTTATCATTAGTCAACCTATTCAGGCAGTAGGCAATATAGATGGATTACTTTTAGATCATGTACATGTATTTGCTCTTCTTACTTCTACAGAAGCAATAAACTAAATTCTATGAACTGCTGGATTCAAATTTCAGAGATACAGGACAGCAAAGCAGAGCTTTGTAAAAGCTGATACATTGGCATGAGGGGGCTTTCTTTTAGAAAAAAATTAAACTTTTTGCTGATAACAACATGACAGCACCTCCTTAATTTTATTCAAGCTTCTACAGAAACTAAGACTACACAGGCTCATCAAGAGAGTATACAAGGTACACTGAACTAGCAATAAAAAGAAAAATGTGACTCTACATATAGGCTTTTTCACACACTATTATATCTTTCAGCTGTCATCATTAACTGCAATTCTAGAAATGTCTTGTTGTTCTGTTGCCTTTGAAAAATGGATACAGTGATTAGGATAGATTTTACTTGCATACACTGAAAAAAAATTTCCCTGACAGTTGTGTTCTGCTTTCGGTATGCTTCTTCAACATGTGTTCATCATTATAATGATTGAATTTGAAAATTTACACTCTGTAGAGAAAAAAAAGAAAAAAAAGCTAAAATCTGTAAATTGTTTTCCCAGGGCAATTAGAATGAAAGTCAAAACTGGAAGACTAGTGGCAACAGAGCTTTACATATTTGTATAAAAGATGAACCCTTCTGCCTGTTCACTGCTTATCAGAAAAAGAAATAGAAATACAGCGCTGCAGTCTAAGAAAGCTGATAATGAGTTTTACTTCATGATATCTGGTGGCTCTTGTAAAAATAACAACAACAACCAAAAAAAAAAAACAACCAACAAGGTAGGACCACATGGCAAAGCAAGCTATACAGTAGAAATTAGGATGGTATTGTTGTTACTAAAGGATAGCTATCCTTTTCAAACTGACTGATGTAATTGTGTCAAGCAACATCCAACTTTGTACTGATTTCCTTGACATATAAAAGGCGATGACTCAGTGACTGTCACTTAATGTACATCTGTTTTGAATGAAGAGTAACATTCATCCACTTCATAATAGGGATCCTGTTGTGGATAATATAATAAACATGTGCAAGATAAAAACCATCAGAAATCAATGTGTCAGTCAGAGTGATAAATATGCTGATTTGCTGATTCCTCCCCACCGCCACACAAAACAAGATAAAGCACATATAAAAAAAATTAAGATGCTCCCACACCAGGTAATAATTTTTAAGATCACAATAAAATGCACGAAGAACAATTTCGAGTTGAGACAAAGTAAGTGTTTCTTCTATGTTACAACATGGTATCAGTGTTGATTGGCTGGTCTTTAGGGTGGGATGCAATAAGAAGTCATGACAACTGCAAAATGCTTGACCAAGCCTAAATGGGATGAACCTAGTCACTGGTAGGGAATTCCATCTGAAAAATGCATTGGAGCAATCTTATTTTCTTTTAGTTAAAATCTATAACTAACAGTTGTGGAACTGGGTTGATGTGTGCTACACATAGTTGTTCCAGAAGAAGAGAGATTAATGGCACGGAAACTGAATAGAAGCCATGACACTATCACTCTTTCCAATGCCAAACAGTGGCCCTTGACCACGTGGATGGGATTCGGTTGCACAAACATCAGCAGCCAATGCCATCTGAAACATCCCAACGTCTTCTAACATCCATGCAGGGCTGGCAGGTAGGACTGGCAAATCAATGCTTTGCTGAGCCTCAGCTGCTGCTCTGGAAGGCCATGTGTCCCTCACAGGGCTTGCATCATATCTGCTAGCCAAGGCTGAGATACAGCATTTCGAATGGCACTACATGTCGGTGTTTAGGCAACTATCTCCATCCTTGTTGCCTAATAACCATAAACTATCAGAAAGTTACTGGGTCCCAAGCCCACAAATTTATTTTAACAGCCAGTTCATTCCTTTCATCTGAGCTCTCCACATATACACATGTAAGACATTGTGTTATTTTACTGTGGTATTACAGGATTAACGCTACTGACCTAGCTGAAGTCCTAAAGTAGTTTTGCTATGTATGACCTTTCCTTGTAAAATAAATCTGATGAGATGTATCCCTGACTAAGCAAGATGATATAATGTAGCCTATCCATTACTCAGTACTATCCATAATTGACAGGCATGAACCTGTTTAACTTTATTCCCATGAACTTAATGAATCCATTTTCTTCCTGTTTTAACAGTTGGCAGAATATGGGTCGAAATTGCTAGGTCTTACGCTCCCCTGTGGTACATTCCTTCCTCATTCCAGGATTGCATGGTGAAGTCACCATGAAAAATAATCCATCATGTTTAAGGGGAACTAGAGAATTGAACAACAGCAGGCACCTGATTCTTCATCACTGGATAGTAGCAAAAGCCAGGTGCTTTTTCAATGGTTGACACTGTTTTTTTGCTCCTCACAGCAATTCTGGGGCATTATACTTGCTCCTGCCCTTTGCAGGAGTAATTGCCTTCAAGCACTACTGCTTGTATGTTGTACTTCCTTCCTTCTGCCCCACTGTTTCACCCATGAAAGCCTTAATTTGACTCTTTAAGCATTCATATATCGCTTTACATCTTCAAAGCAGTGTACATGCGTTAATTAAATTACATGCCTAGGAGATAACAAAGAACAAGATACAAAGGCATTTTAAGCACACAGACAGACTATCAAGTTCTAGCACAACAGGAATAAATTAATAATGGCCTTTTATAATGACTGAATGGCACAGCTTTGTTTTTCTTGCAAGCAATAACACAAATACAGCTATTACGAATGGAAATGTAACAGCTTTCATGTCCAAAGTCTGATGGACCTGCAGATCTAGAGACCAAGCTATATGCCATTGGGGAAAAAAAAAAAAAAAAAAAAAAAGAGGGTCCCAAGCTCCCAAATGAAAAGAAAAAAAAAATCAAATCCTGGGGTCCAAAGGAAACACTTTTTTATGTATCGAAAATAGCTTTTTGGCACAGGTGGATACATTAACCCCACATGAAAATACAGATGGAAAGGGCAGTATTTTCATACATGCAGGCATCTTTCTGTAGAA
This sequence comes from Caloenas nicobarica, assembly GCF_036013445.1. Taxonomy (NCBI): domain Eukaryota; kingdom Metazoa; phylum Chordata; class Aves; order Columbiformes; family Columbidae; genus Caloenas; species Caloenas nicobarica. Next base: position 181,564,635 of record NC_088245.1, read on the forward strand.
TCTTGGGGTCACTTTTGACCAGGAAATAGCTCCACAAAGAGATTTAGAAATGGTATAAACATCTCATGGTTACCAGCATATCCCCTGTCCAAATGCACTCCTACAGCTTCCCACTTAGTTGCTACCTAGACGAGAAGGTACACATAGTCTTTAGGCTTTTGAACCATTCATGGTTTCACACACCAAGTTGCTTTGGCACCCAGAATTCTGTTTTGAGCATACCCAGCACAATATAGCCTTGGCCACGCTGAAGACTTTCCTGCCTACCTTTCTTTCCAGCTTTATAAGGATCCATCAACTCTACCAGGAGCACTCCTGCAGGCTTACGAGATTTTAATTCAATTTCTGCTGCTGTCTAAGAAAACCTGAACCTACTCCAAAAATTGATCAGGATAGGGTCTTTGTACTAGCCTTTGGGAACATAAAAGTGTGATGGTATCTCTTTCTTATCCTGAACTGCAGTTGGTAAAGGCCTGAACTACTTTTAGTCCTTCAAAGATATGCTGTCAAACTCACAGGGATGATAAAGATCTGGGCATCCTTCACAATAGACCCAGACCAGCTAGTTAAATGCAAACAAAGTTAAAACTTTTTTTTTTTTTCCTAGATGTAGCCAACGTACTAACTATCTGAGCTTTCTAGTAGCTATCTTTGACAGGAAGCAGCCAGCGTGGTGGCTTCAGTGTAACATCTGCTTAACTGATTTTTCCTCTGCATTGTCTAAGGGACCCAATGTGGGTGATGTAAATTCCACTGGGTAGGATGAATATGTACAAGTTAGTTGAGTCAACATTCACCATTCGGCCATTTTAATAACAAAGTAACATCTCCATCCAAGATTTTTTACAAACCAGTTATAAGCTATAATTCCTCTTTCTGATTTCTGCAAATGGGACTTTCGGTAGCTAAGACATCTGTTTTTGCTGAGGCTGGCCCATATAATTCATACATTGCCACTTGTGAGTAACACAACCACCCAAATCTAGGTCATTACAATTTTTCCAGTACTCCACACTATTCGCTGTATAGAACTCCTTCATTCACATCAGAAAATTAGTTTTGACTCATGAGAAAACAGCCTGTTGTTAGTCTTTTCAAATTGATTTCATTATCCCCACAAAAATGGAAAACGAGGAGCTGAGAGATTATTCGCAGTGATGTCCATACTCATTTCAGTTTGCAAAATGTGTCTGTGTGTGTGCATGCATGCATATATGTGTGTATGAAAGAGAGAGAAAATGAAAGAAAAAATATTTCCACTTCTTCTCTTTCATGCTTCCTCTTGGTTTAGAAATATTTATTTGTTGTGTGAAGTCAAAAATGCATAAAACAATATCCTCCAGGGTACTGTGATTTCTCAGCATCTTTTCCAGATTTTGAGTAGGAAGTCTAATGTCTTTAAGGTGAACTAATTGCAACTTTTTCTTGCACCTTGAAAAGAAGTAGGGGCAAGAGATAAAAGGTAAGAAAAGGAAAATGGCATGGGCTGAGTTATACCATTCTTTCCTTGTACTGATCAATATGTGAAGCTCATTGTAGTACACTTCCAGCTTTGCCTTTGAAACACAGATCAAGCTGGGTCAATGAGACAATCCTTTTGTATTAAACTTTCTTTCTTCTGCAGTCTATGGACAACTTGTGAACCGAGTCTTCTGCTGGATGACTACAACAGCATCTGCTTTCAAATGAGGCTTGCTCATAAGCAGTTCTTTGTGTCATTTTTTTTTTGTGCTACTCACTGACTGCCATCAGCGACTTAACAAGAGCAGAATATTTTAAAGCCTTTGATCCTGAGAACTCCTACTCATGCAAGTTGTCCTTAGTCACACCAGAAGTCTCACTGAAGTACTGGATAAGAAAAATTAAATAGCGATATATGTATAAATGTATGAAGCACAAGAGAATGTAGCATACCACAATCAGATCTCCTTTTCTTCAAGGAGAACTGTGTTTGGAAAGAGAAAAGAAACAGTTCAGAAACACAAGAATATAATTCAGCAATATTTAATGGGCAAACACTTCATACTCAGTTTCAGAGCCAAGGGTTTAGAGGACAACTTTTGCCATGGGAAGGAATGTATTCTATAGCAAAGTTTCTGAAAAAAGTCACAAATTCTGCAATGCCCTGGTTACAAGTGGTCTGCACTTGTATCCTATATCCAGTATAACCAGGAAGGCAATGAAGGTTTCACAGCTCATTTTTGATGTGCCTTCAAGATACTCAAAGCCCAGCTTAACACCAGTGGCAAGTCTCTTCTTCCAGCAGTGACACTGGCTGTAGCACACCAGAGACTCTTTCTGCAGGTGCAGCAAACACCATAAACCCTTTTGCTCTTCTGCATTGAACTGATTGACACAGCTTCTGCCATGAGAGGCCTGAAGCTTTTTTCTGTCTGTCGCCACTGGCAGAAGTGAGTCAGGTACAAAGTACAATCTCCTTTGGGGAAATAAATTTACCACTGACGAAAATGACAACATGGGAGTTCATAACACCCAAATTGTTACAAAGAATGATTTGCTGAAAAAATGGGAATTATATTTATATTTTCTCCTATTTTTATATTAAGTAATTTAAATCCTTTCCCTCTCCTAAAAATCTACACAACCAGTAGCTTATGCAAACAGCTGACTTTTGAGAATGGACCCATTTGTGGGATTCAAATATATTCACTAGGACCCTAAAATAGCCCTGTACTGATAAATCATGTCTGGACAAACATCCCTGGAAGTGTTACTGTCAGGGATGTTACACTTACATTGATTATTCATTTTCATCCCATATCTACTGAAAGTATCTACCAGAGGGTAAGAAACAGCTCTTTGCCTACATTGAATACCATAGCCTCTTAAAAACCTACTGAAGTAAGTGTAATGAGATGAACTATAAAGATATCATTTCAAAACAAATTGGTTTTCTGTTTACTAGTGTAGCTTAAGGTGTGGAACCAAATATCGTTGAATGTATTCTATATTGCTGAAATTCTCTTGAAGAAATTTAAAGTACAAAATTTTTCTCAGTTATAAAAAACAGTACATCAAAGGCAAGAGCTAAAAACTCTTTTTTGGAAGTAAGTGCTATCTAAGCTGTAAAAAGAGTAGGGGATCTAAGGAAAGATCCAAGCTTCACTGGGCCATAAATTTAGTGCCACCTCTACACAGGTACACAGAGTTCTGACTCCCACTCCAGGAGATGCCTACTCCTCCTATCAAATACTTGCTTAATATAAAATGCACAAGTTCAAACTCTTGCTATGTGAAAATATAGTTTGAGAACTAAAATAAATGGAACTCTCCAATATCACCTTGATGAAGTGGGAAACAAATGTAAGCAAACCATAATTATGAAAGATTGAGCTGTTAGAGTCCTAAATTTATGTGAATTTTTTTTTACTGGGTTAGAATTTGAGTGTTAGTGTGGGACACATATAAAGTTCACGAGTTTTTTCAAATATGTCTTAAATTAATCAATTTTAGCCCACAACTGCTGTCAATAACATTGGCCTTTCATGCCTTTAGAAAATAATTAAAAGCTTTAAACCAAAATTTCTCTTCTACGAGCAAATTATTATTTCAGGTACCAACATAATTACTTGATGTTTCCGCATCCTCATGCTAAGGAACATCAAAACCAAAAAATAAAGCCTCTGTTTTAAATGGGATCTCGATACATGTACCCGCAGCTCCAGTTCTGCAATGACGTTTTCAGTTTAACACCTGCTGAAAACATAAGGGTGTAGTTTCCCGGTATTAACAATGGCCATAAAACACACTGACCTTCCTAAAAACTCTAATAGCACCGACAGAGTCACTCCTCTATTTAGGACTGACACACATCCCCAAAATAACAAGTAATACCCCTGCTTTGAGATATGAAAATGTATTGTGAGAGAGAATAATTTTTTTGAAGTGACACATGAAGAACTTAAGAATCTGTTCTAGATAGAATGGTACCCTAGATAGGACTTGGATTCCTAGACATCAGCTGCCATGCTTCTGGAATTGGCTGCCTGCTGTAACCAACAAAGGTGACAAGAAGTGAGCAGAGGTAACACAGGACATACCAGAGGTCCATGTTCACGAGGAGTGGGCAAGTGGCCAAGAAGCATCTAAAGTGGCACTAGGTGTCTGCATTCAGGCATTTGAATTGAGCCTGCACGCTTCAAAGATGCAGCAACTGAGCTCTGAATTTTGATTGAATTCTGTATTGCTACCAAGAATAAGCATGGCTTCCATCATATTCTCCCTTTCTGTGTGACTTGGCACTGCTCTCCCTGCCCTGCTTCTCCTCCAGTTGTTGGGTTATTAATTTAGTGGCCTTGCAACACAACAGAGTGCTACAAAAGCAGTGTAAAACACATCCTAAGCCAATATTTAATGCAATGTCCATAACTGCAATCTGTTCTTTCCAATATATGTGGCACTTTCTTGGTTTCCTTTCTTTTTTCTTCTCAGAATTGTGTTTGTTAACTTCATGGTATAAGTATGCCAATTCTTCTAAAAATTCAGGAAACAGAGACTTCATTCATACATGTATTTGTAAACAAAGATGCAGAAATCCCCTAAGGTTTTAGTCAGTCTTGGCTAGATATATATATATTGCTACATGGCAGAGGAACAATTGTACAGTTTCCCTGCTTTATGTTTTATCTGCTAGCATTACAAAAATTGATGAGCTGAAGAAACAAAGCTATTCTAAAGGCAGATTAACCAGGAATACTGGTGAAAGCATTGTCTCTTAAGATTCAAAGTGAAGTAAAGAAAAATGCTGTAATTACAAGTAACACAGTCCTTTGAGATTCCAGCAATGTTAAAAATCAAGTGATTACCATTTAACTGCTTTCAATCAATTTTGATGTAAGAAGTTAACATGAGGGACTCAGAAAAACCGCAGTTAAGGAAAGCAGAGAATTATGTGGATAATAACCCCTTCGTTACAAAAGTGATTTTTACACTTGAAAGATGATTGATTGACAATCTCAAATGAAGTCCTCTGTGTAGTAGCAGAGAAAGTTCATTGCGGCCAGCACTGAAACAAATACTCTCCCTGCGTCACTAGTGCCTTAGATTAGGTTGCAAGGTTATCTGTAGGCAGGCTGGTCGCACAGGATTACAGGGAGAAGTTCAATGGCACGTGAAAGTAGCCAAATTCTAATGAGAGCGAGAGTAGATTGTGATGGTAGGGATATTAGCTTATTTGGAGTTTAAATGAAACAGGTTTAAAATTACTCTATATAAGTACTATGTGCTTAATTAACCTTCACATCATTATTTTGCAGGACACTTGGAGTTCTGGTCCCTCAGATACATTGCTTTCAGGCTGTGGAGCCTCTCCAAATTTCGCTAGGTTGCCAAATGTCTGAAGACAGCCCAGAGCTTGTGTAGGGCTGTTAGTTAGTATGACTGCAAGTATATGTCCTATATGTAACTTGATCTATACGCACATAGTTAACAAATGGAAAGAAAGATTTGATCATCAGAGCAGCGAGAAAAAACAGAATGTGATATTATTATTTTCCTGCTGTTATTTATTATTAATGACTTGATTCCTCTGAGAGAGGTTGACATCAATGTCAGTTGCCAGTTCTCGACACTTCTAAGGAACAGGCCCATTATTAATTAATTATTATTATTGTATTACTGCAGCAGCTGTGTGATAGGTGATTTACAGACATATTCAGGCAGGGTCCTTACATGAAATGTTTAAAATCTGAAACATGAACATTACAAACAGCATTACAGACAAACAAGTGTGGGAAGGAGGCGAAATGACAGCAGTGATTATGTATTTTGCAGGGTCATTGAGCAAAACCCTGGGCTTGAGGGAGTCCACAGGAGCTTTGCTGTTGAGCTCTCAGGCTCAAGACTTTGCTATTCAGTTTTGCTTCACAGAGAGCTCTCTTCTTGCTGATTTCAGGAGAGAGGTTCAAGTCTTCCTTTAGATGCCATTGCAGCATCAGATCAGTTAAAGGTCAAGGAAATAAGATGTAACATCAAGGCGCCTGGGCCCCAGGCATAAAGTTTGGGCAGAAATAAACTTTTCAAGAGATGTGAGGATGAACATGAAGAAGTAGTTGGCAGTTGATTAGTGGAATACCCAAATTATTATGTCTGGTTAATATGCCATTTTTGCCATCTGTCCAGCCTCCAGTAGCTAAAAGGAACAACTTATTCATGGTTATCTCCACTTCCTAGAATAGATGGAGCTACTTTTCTCTCACTTATATGTGTTTTAACTCAGTGCGAACTCAATGACTTCAGTGAACTTACTTATTTCACTACATGAGAAAAATTCTGTCTCTGGATTAATCCAGGCTAACTGAGGCTCCTAAGTGAAGAGCAGCTTTGCCCAAGACTATCTCTCCAGTAAACAGAGGGACGATGACCTCCAGAGGATCATTCTGCCCACTTAAGAGCTGAATCACCCTCTGGAGATTTCTGTCTTTCTCCATCAACTATGGAGTTTAAGGTGATCAGATTCCTAACTCCAGCATGTCAGGAAGGTACCTAAATTGAGTAGGATGAATCCACACCTCTATGTTTATGCATAATTTAAATTTACACCTCCCTGCAGCTCTACTGCAGACCAAATGATTGCTGAGACCTAAGTGACAGCGAAAGATAGTCAATAGATAAGAAGACCATTAAGGACTTCTTGAATTACTTGTGCTTAGCCAGGCTGTTCAAGAGTGCTTTCTGCCCATTGACATTTCACTTATACTGTTCTTAAATGTCAGAACCCGACTAGACTTGTCTGTTAATGAGAGGAATACAGCCAAGGTTTGTATGCTGCATCGTGCTTATTTATTTTCAGCATATTTTGGGAAAAAAAAAGAAAAAAAGAAAAAATATTAGTTCAGTCAATCAAGGATTTTAATACATTTATACGGTGCAATGGTGTATAAGTTTATTTGCTATGATTTCATGATGTGGAATGGGGAGAAAGCTATCTTGGAAAAAATGTATTGTTATTTTATATGAAATTCATGATGCTATTAAGTTCTTGGTCTTGTATACTGTGGAGTGTAGCATTTCAGAGATAAACTATCTTGATGTTTTCATTTCAAATACAGGTAATAAGTGGAATACAACAATTTCCTGGAAACCCCAGACAGGAATAATCTGCTTTATGCTACCAGTCACCATCCTGAGGCTCTTAAAAGAGTTTTACTTTATAGCCATTTTGAGAACCTGTAGGATTTGCAATCATGGCACTGGCTTTATGGTGAAGATTGATTATCTGATTAATAAATACAAGGAGTGGGACTAAAAAGAGGAATATATCATGAAAGGAAATGGCACTTGCATTAAAGGAGAACAGTAGGGAATTGCTATAGATGGAAGCAGATAAAAATAAGGAATCTTACTTTTCGACATTACTTTGTGGATCATTCTGTCTGAGACAGTCCATAATGACACCACTCAGTCTTCCTTCTCTGCCAGCATGACCCTTTTCTCCCATAATCTCACAGAGGTGGAGACCATCTCTTGGCTTCCATGCTGAGTGCATTTGCTTCGTTGTGCATGCCTCCTCTTGATGGATACATAGATCCAGTGCCTTTTGTCCATGCTCCAAACTGGCAGGAGGCCACAAGACATATAAAGCATGTTAGGACAGCACTGTGTCCAAAGGACTACACTTCATCAATACATCCACAGGCACAGTGTTGTTTCGGCATTGTTATATATTTCTGGACTGAGACAGTGTTACATCAAACCAGTTCAAAGGATGAAAAGAGATATTCAAGTCTGCCTGTGACTAACATCTGCAAACATATAGATTGTACCAATTTTTTTGTTTTAAGCCATGTATTTTTCACAGCAGTAGATCTGTTCTGTGCTCATAGAGTGTCTAGCACCAGCCACACCAGTCTACGAAGCAAGTTTCTGGGAAATAATCCAATGTTAGTAACGATAAAGAAGAAATTAGTCAGTAAAGAATGGTTTAAGTAAAGGGGATGCAATATCTAAGTGCAATTACATGGTCGTTCAAACCCCAACATGAATATGACTTTGAGATACACTCCTTCATCCTTCTTTATTTAAAATGCACTTACGACACTAGTTCCTGAGATACAGGCTCAAATTACTCTCAACTAAACCATTAAAAATCCATAGTAATGCCACCAAAATCACTATCCAAAATGTCTTGATTTACCTTGACATAATGGAAAGCAGAATTAGATTGTAATTTCATTTGGAAATACTGTATTGATTATCACTATTTCAAGTATTTGTTACAATAGCATAAATCTGAAATCACTTCAGTGTAAATGAGTTCATATTTAGGCTTTTTGGCACATTTTTCTGTCACAAGGCTACATGCATGTTGAAGAGAGAGAGAAAGATACCTCTGGAAAAGAATTTAACTCCTAAGTGGACTGAATCAACCTGAAGAGGTATTTACGTACTTTCACAGACTATGCAGCTGTTTGGGAGTAACTTCATTTCCATCTTGCAGACCTTTAGGTTATTCCCCAAAAGTTCTTCCTCTCTTCATACCCTATGACCACATGACAGAGCTCATTAGTCAGCAGAATTCTTTAGTGAATCTCCCCAGAAAGAGGTCTGAACAACTTTTTTGAATGTGTAGGTCAGCAGTTCAGAGACAACCTTCCACGTGTAGAAAATGCCATCTCAGGAATACAAATACGATCTGCAAATCCCTAGGGAATTGCCAGAAAGGGATTTCAGGTACACCAGAAATCATAAACGTAAAAACAAATATACAAAGAGAAATCAAAAAGACTCTTTCAAAAGATTGCATATTGGATTCTGATAATCACCTTTCCCCTTTCTCTTGGCTTCACAGGGCCTCAGCATTCACCACAGTCCAGTTGTGCAGTAATTATAGAACAATTACTTATTTCTTCCAGAACTGAACATCTCTACTGCACCAAGTGATCTAGTAGGCAGATGCGGTTTTTGCAGTTCAGAAATTAATACAGACTTCAGTGGTCAAAGCTTCACATTTGTATTTTCCACACAGATAAAACACAGGTTAGAATCTTTCATTCCCTCTAGAAACTGTTACAACAAACTTTCTCCAGGAAGATGCACTTATGATTCTCGGTATGGAAAACATGTTTCTTACCATCTGTTCCATATTTATAATCTTTAGTTTATATTAAAGGAAACAGTAAACTACAGGGACGTTATGCATGCAATTGAGGATTTTATAAGGTTCAATAAATTCCCTCTTAACAATCAGTTTTAAGCCTACATAGCTTCTAATCTTTCACCTGCTCTACATTTTACTTTCTCAGTTCCTCAATCAGTTTTGTTGCCCTGTTCTCTACTTTAAGATAAGACATCAATTTTATGACAAGGTAACAGGCTAAACTCCCTTTTCTAAGAGAGTCTATGTGGAAGAATTGTAACACCTAATCAAAGCTACAGCCATAGATTTTTATATTTGGCTAGCAAACTGAAGAATTGGACAGAATATTTCAGAAGAAACAGACTTAAAATGTTTTTGTTTTTCTTGCCAAATTGTCATTTCATTGACATCAAGCACCTCATTCCCAGAGCTTATAAGAAAGGAAGGTGATGATGACCTACATTTAGAAAATTATCAGAAAAGACCATCATCTCTGTTTTACCTAAAAATTAAGTTCTGTGAGCATAGGTCAACAGTATGGGTGATTCAGGTTCAGCTCCCTTCAGAGCGGACTAGAAACACTATAATCTAATCCATGATACCGGACAAATATTGGGCTGCATTGTTGTCCTTGCAGAGACATGTAAGCACACACTGGAGTAGGGACTGTAGCCCTGCTCCCCTCAGGTTTGTGTCTTCCTCTCCTGGCTGGACAGTTATACCAAATCACTGGTGATGTATTCTAGAGAGTTATGTCTTCAGTATGCAGCAATGAAGACCTCTCCTAGATTCAGAACCTTTTCCTAAAGGAAGAAGATCTGAATCAGGCTTTTCCACAGGCAAGTCCTTGGCTGCTAGGATGAAGCGTTCATTGAAATGAAATTTTGTCTTTCCCTCTTATTGGTACTCTTCTACTTCATATACTACATCTAAGCACTTACTGAGAGAAATAGCCAAAGCAATGAGTCTGGATCTCCAGCCAGAGAGCAGCTCACCAGCACAGGAGACAGATTCCAATCCCTTCTCCAGCCTCTATTGAATTATTTTTACAGGATGAGACAGCATCAGGAAATCTCAAGTGCAGTGACATTTAGGAACTTCTGATAAGGATTCAAACCTTTCAAACAGAAGAACAAATTGATAAGACTTTCTTCCATGTTTCAACCAACTGCTCCAAGTCCTGTAATACCGGTAAATGAGAATAACTCATTCATAATTTTGTAACAGTTTCTTAAGCTAAAACAGCTTCACAAATTGGCTGTGCCATTAGGACAGTGAGAACCACATCCCTTAGTGATTTTCTGTCTGCTGGAAAAGTGGTGACCTAGTCAAAACTACCTGAGAATTAGTATTACTCATGACACTGATTTTCTGTTTCTTCACGTTCTTGTTTACATGTGGTTCTGTGTCTCATCAAGTTGTATATCGTTTTCATCATGTTTCTGTGTACTTTGTAAATTACAAAAGTTTCTGCTCTTGATCTCCATTTGAAGAATCCCTCTGACTTCACTCAATGTTCCTCAGGTTTATGACAGATTATGACTCACTGCTTATCCTGTCATCTGGGAAGATAAGTGAAAAGGCTTAGTTTCAAATTAGCATTTGGAGTCTTTCAGCTTCATTCCTTTTCTACTTACACATTCTTTGGCCTCTGGAAATTATGCTGAGATTCCCCACGAAAAAACCTTGCTATCCAAGGAGAGCCCCATTGACACAAATAACAACATCCTTTGGCACAGTCTTCAACATGCATTGATTTTGGTGCAAGCTTATGGCCCAAGTCAGTAGTATGCTTGGGGCAGCAAATGGAGAAGCTCAGTTTTTACATCATCACAAGTGAGAGCAGGATCAGTTCTTACACATTTTTATGTTTTCATTTCCCTGTAGCTGTGCTGTCACTATTGTCTTTTTCATTTCAGCACACAAATTAAAAAAAAATTAAATTAAATTAAAGGAATAATGTCTATATTGTGCAAGAAAGATTCTGTAGAAGGCACGTAGGCAAAGAATAGGGAAGAGGCATACATCTGTTTTCTTGCAGGTTACCAAAGCACCTAGGGGCTTTAGCATACATCTTCAGAAAATAAATAAAGCTTATACAGAAAGACAGACAATTTCTAAGAAAAGCTAGATGTTGGTTCCAACTAGTGTATACTCTCAAAAATATTAAAGAATTACAAAAATACTGTTCCTTGATAAACCAAATGTACTGTAATAATTACAGATCAAATCTAGTTCATAACTGACATGTATTTTTAAAGACACAGAGGTTTCTGATTGCAGAAAAGGTTCTGCAAGTGGCTGAAAGCACAACATGGACTGTTGTGTTCTTTTGGAAATCTCTAGAAATAAAATCTGTGAGAAGATTAATATAAGTTCTCCTAAGACCTTTTTACTAAGAAATTTATTTATTTGTTTTTCTTTAAAAGGGTGGATTTTAATATATTAATTTGTTGGAAACGTTAGTTAACTATTTAGATTAACTCTCTACCTGTGTAAGCACACAGGACATCATTCTGGAAAGACAAAATGAGCGTTTTGCTGGGGGCTTTGGAGGAAATGAGGGGACAAGGGAAAGCAAGTGACAGTTATGCTAGTATCTCCTCAGCAGGTTTTCCCAAAATGGCACCAATGAGCTAAAGGGTCCATTTGTGTCTCCCTGTGCTCTTGGACGTCACCTGGGACACTCTTGTGCTAGGTGTCACTTTGTGCCATGGTGACCAGCAGCACAGGAGTAGTTTGGCTGACCCCAGGAGGAAGGTCACACGATTCCTCCTTTCATATGTGGACACTTTCCCATGAGTTACGACATAGCCCAGGGCCAACCAATTTGCAGGTTTTGTTTATGTGGACACTTGTGCTTCCTAAATACATTCAAATCCTAAATCTTTTCTGTGGTGTAGGCGACCTAAACTGAGAGTGTCTCCCACGAGCTAATACAGGGACATGAGCATGCACTTCCTTCCTCCTTGACAAAAACAAAGGCAGGTTTCTATCCTCTGCTTGCCTTGGTTAAACAGCACCCTCAAAAATTCTCTATCGATGTTGTGAGAGCTCCCTCTCCTGTTACAGAGGATTCTATCAGCTGCTTAAAATTCTCAGTTTTGGTTTATGGGGCTGAATCACAGCTGAGCTGGCAGGGCAGGCAGAGAAGGAGACAGTGCCAGGATCAGCTACAGAAATGGTCGCCCAGAAAAGTGTCATGCAAAGGAATGTCCCTGATGGTGGTGGCTGAAGGATGACTTTAGCCTCCTGTTTTTCCTTTCTTCATCTTTTATCTATTTCACCAAATTCTGTCCTAAGGTTCTCCACTGCCTTTGGTCAGGTTGCAAGTGCAAGGCAAAATTTAGTCTTTTCAGAAAAAGCCCTGGAAGCAAGAATGAACAGCTCACATTGTTAGGCACTTGATCCATTGTAAGGTGTAGCTGGTGGCAGGGACAGATGTAAAGAGCTAGAGTAGATTTTTAGGCTGTTTACTGTCAGATTTTTATTCAATAATCTGGTATTGCTTATCTTATTTAATTACTTGATACCAAATAGCAAGCTAAAATAGACACTATTGCATACTAGGTGACTTTCACAATGACTGCAAAAACACAAACCATGCACACAGACAAACACAGTGGTCATCTTGTCCAGCCATTATGCATTAGCTGTCACGAAAAACGAAGCAAGGAGCCCATTATCCTTAAATAGCCCTTTCCTCTCCAAAATGCATGCCTGTGCTTGTCCACCCTGAAGTGGTTTTGTGTTCTGAATATCAGTTCTTCCAATGAGTACAGACGGAGCCAAGAGCCCATGACTGAAACACCCACTCCAGAAAGTCTCCTTTAGCTTGGCAGAAAGAACTTGAAATCAAAAGTGCCTGCAAGAAGATGACAATGCAAGAGGAATGATCTTCCATACAGGCAATTGTACAACTGTTTCAAATGAGCTGTCAGAATTAAATAGGCTCCAAAATGCAAGTAAATAATCCATATGATTATCAAACATCACTCTACCTTTATTAATGATTGATTTTGACTTTCAACCATACACATAGAACAAGAATTTGGTATCTTAAATGGGCTTTCAGTCATATCTGAGGGCTAGAGATAAGATGGTACTGGAAACTTCTGTCATTCTTTCAGAGGCGGGAGGAAGAAGGTGGGCTTAAACAGCTTCTGCTGGGGAAGTGAGTTGAATCTGTGTCTCCTGTAGCTGGATGAATATTCAGGTGTGAGGCCATTCTGTGCTCATTTTCAAAGAAAGTAGCAACCACTTCTGTACTTTTGTCATACATATCTCTTCGCTATGTCATAAGCAGTTTCTAAGAACGCCTGATCAGGCAGAGCCCCTTGTCAAGGGGGCTGTCTGGGAGGACTTAAGTGAGAACTAAGCACTTTTCATCCATCCTCTCCAGGCTGAGCGCTTATGGACAGGCACAGAAGCAGAACATGAGGTTCTCTAGGACTTTAAAGGCTAAAAACTGAGACACCTCTAGAGGCAGCTGATGAGGGTTTTCAAGTTTTGGATGAGAGCTGAGCAGGGACTTTCAGTTTGCACATTTTGATGTCTGAATTCTCCTCAGTTCTCCTTGGAGGTATCAGTGTATTTTTGATTTGCAGGATGTAAAAGCAGGGAGCCCATGGTGAGGCTTCACACCTAAGCACCTGCCTAAATACTTTAGAAAATGTGATTCATAGGTCATGAAAAATATTATTCTACCTTTCTTTTCTCTCCCTCACAAAGCTTGCAATTAACTGGCAGGTAACAAGTATTATAAAAAACCTGTTTGGGCTATTTTTGAAGGGCTTTTTTAGATGCAGTCCCTCAGTAGAAAGCATTTTGGTAATCTAATCTATGTGTTTGTGGTGACAAAATAAACAAGCACATTTGGAAGATGTAGACTACCTTTGCCTTATGTTTGCTTTTTTGGGAAAAAAAAATATACTTTTTTGCCACTTGATCATTTTTCCAGCTAACAGTCAGGTTAAACTGAGGCTTTTCTATCTTTTCCACATAGTTGAAATAAAAACACAGTTCCTTACCCAAAGCAGTTAATTGTCAAATACAAGCAGTTGCAAAGCTATTAAATAATTATAACACATTTTACAACTGCTAAAAAATGTATATGAATTTTATATGGTGATATTATCATATCCCTTGTTAATATTCCTCAACAGTTTAATAGAATGACTTATGACAATTAAGTACAGTAAACAGCTTTTATTACAGTTTTAACATAATTTTGCACTATATTTTCTACCCACTAAATTACAGCTTCAAAGGAATCAGGGTGAAACATTAAAATGCCAGTCATCTCAGGATTCTGAAGGGGCAATGGTTGGGAATGTACTTAGTGCTAGTAAAGCTGGACTGATTGATCTCTGGGGAAGGTGCTTCCTTCACTCAAGATGCTCTGTAGGGCTTGAGAACAACCATTAAGGAGCTGAGGATAAATTTTAGGTGCAAGCAAATTGAGCAGGGTGTGGAAAATACTAACATAGATCAAATTCATTGCTTTAAAGTCACTCTACACAACAGTATGGAATCTGATCTCTCTGTTTTATACCACAACACCAATTCCACAGTATCACGGGACCCCCAGAGCACACAGGTGGATTTTAGCCTTTTGAACATTTTTCGCTATTTGTGCTGTAGTTTCTCAGCAAAATCAAGAAGGTTCGAACTTGTCCAGAAGTGTCCCAAGTCAAATACCAACAACAGGAGCTGTTTGTGGGTGCCAACAGTGTCTACAGCAAGTCAGAAAGAGACGGCAGGATTTGTAGGGATGAGTCACTAGGGAGATATTTCCTACCCAAAACTGTACCTAGGGAAAATAAAGAATTTACAGAGAGAGATTCCAGGGGCAGAAACTCCAGAGGGAACCCAGGAAAAAAACCAATCTGGGAGGCTGCTGGGGAGCCCTGGAAACCACATGGCCCAGCCCCAGGATTATGCACCACACAGCTGGGACCACTGCATTGACCCACCTGGCATTTGTCCCAGCCCACTTCATTGCTCCCATGAAGCAGGAAAGCCATGTGATTCATAAAAATGCATATATCTGTGATTAAAGATTGCTCTCCATACTGTCATTTGGTCTCTAAATGTGACAGGGTGCCTTGGAAAAACACGTATAGCAGTGCAGAAGGGTTATGTACTGCTGGCTAAAACCACCCTTCTATAAAATCACACTTCAGAAGCATTCAGGAGCTTAGGAGAAAGGGTAGATATATTAAGAAATTTATATAACATCAGCAATGGGATTTCATCATATTCTGCGAACTGATAAGTAACAATACATGAAAAAGGGAAAATCCACTGTAGTGTTAAATCATGAACAAACAAAGTGTTATTCAGATTCCAAATGCAGGACTCTAAGATCCTTGGCCACAATCACTACCACTAGTTGAAGAGTTTAACAATGACAAAGAAAAAAAAAAAAGGAAGAGCAACTGAAACAAAAGGTTTCTCTAGAAATGTAACAAGATTCTCTAGGAGCTCTTCTAGGAACATTTATCATTTAACGATGATAATCAATAATTAAATGAACTGTTCCTGATTTTGAATTGGTCATTTCAGGAATATAATCATCTGTTAAATGCCACTGTATGATTAAAAACAATATAAAATTCAATTTTTTTTCCTGCAGGAACAGCAGAGTGATTCTCCACCAATCTTACAAAGAGAAATCAGAAATGCTGTTGTAGGAGCCCCTGTGAACTACAGCTGTATGCTACCAAACATGGGATATCCATTGGTACAAAGAAAAATACTTAATCAGACAACTCTGCATTTGGTCACTCCAGATATATGCCAGCTCACTACCATAGAAACAGATGTCTGCATGATGCAGTGTTGAAATAAATCAGTGTAAGCTAGAGCTGTGATTTCTATAGAGGATTAATTTCTCTGAAAGATTCAAGTCATCCTCCAGCTTTTAACATTGTTCTCAATTTCCAGGGGAAAATTTCTGCTTGCTAGAAAGATATGGGGTTATTCAATAGGGTTCAGCTGAAATTATTACTGACAAGAGATCTGGGACAGAGACAGAGTGCTGGCTGTGTGATCACCCCCAAGTTATTACCTCATCCATTTCATCTATCTTGTAGCCCTCCAGCTAGGACTTTCCAAGGAGCCTATTAAGGGGCTTGATACTAAGCAGTGTGGTTGGGAAGCAGTAGGTGTCAGTTGGCCTTGGAGGTCTGGACTTCCTTCAGCTGGTGATGTTGCCATAGCCCAAGAGTCCTTACTTGTTGATGAATGTTCTAAATATCTCACATGGGCTGTGCATGTTCACCTTCTTGTCATATTCTCCTCAATGCATATAAGAAACAAAGGATTTTGAGGTCATTTTTACTAACTGTACCTGCAAAACGTTACCGACCTCTCTAGCTGTTCTAGTTAGACATTCAAATGACCTTTTCCATGCACTAGATGCTCACACGGTCACTCCAAGACTGATGGGTATCTCCCCATGGATACTCCAAGAGTGTCCTAGCACAGCCTTTCAGCTTTGCCTGAGAAAACAGCAAGAAGAAAAGCTGTTCAGACAACCAGTGAGATTCAGCAGAAGGGCATCTCCTGTTGTACCCTTGGATGGCCCGGCCATTACACTCATGGTATATCCCCACCGCATGAAAGAGGCCTGCAAAGAGACATCCCAAAACTGACAGCCAGTTCCCCATGGTGAGGAAGTTGGACCAATCTGTCAAATGAATGATATGCATCTATTAATCTGTCTTTTGTAACTCCCAGTAAAATAGATTAACAAGATAACACTTTGAATAATGCATCTCAGGATAGGAAAATTATGAAACACAGATGCCTCACTGTCTTACAATCATGTGTCATTCCTCTGTCCTACTTCGTCTGCCTTTGACAAGTTGACTGGTAGTGGTAGCATAGTTACATGGGTTCTTTGTTTCCTCATCTGCATCTTCTCAGCCTGAGACTGAACATTAAAGTGGCTTTCAATCAATTTTGTGAGTTATTAAATCTGTTTACTCCTACAGCAGGCACATGCCAGAGGAAGCAGTGAATTGACCAAACCTAGCTCTTCTGCTGAGAGACTTGGTACACCTGTGGTATATACTAGGATCCTTTTCAAGGATAATCTTGACATCTGATCTCTGATGCAATTAGCACAATTGCAAGTTTTCACAAGGGATTCTCTGTTCTTGTCAAAATCTTTACCATAACAACCTTTGAATTACATACAGTAATACAGCAGTAAGTGTACTACAGAGTTCAGCAGAGGAAAGATACAGTAGGAACATCTCTAAATGAAATTAATTAGAATGGTTAATGTTCGTGAAGCACTTTGAAGATGGAAAGAGCTATAGTAGTGTTAAATTATAATCATTAGCATGCCAGATTCTGAAGGTCTTATTCATTTATTCTCCATTTGTTACACAGGCTAAACTTCCATTCACTTCAGTTGAAGATTTATCTGAATGAGATACGACTACAGATTTGAAAACTCATAAAATAATAATAGTAAATATGGATTAATACACCAATCAGTATGTAAAAATTCTGTATTCATAGCCCCTGGTTCTCAAGTTTGCTTAGGAAAGACTAACTTGGAAAATTCCTGTGGCCAAATAGCTCCATTGTTCTTTAACTTCCAAAATGAATAATATAAGCAAAACAACCGAACAGTATTCTACATTGGATTAAATATAACAGCTCTGCACCCGAGAAGGGAAGGGGAGGCAAAGAGGAAAGGGGAAAGGGGAAAGAGGAAGGGGGAAACATAGAAAATACCAAGGTATTCAGTGTCTTTTTTTGGCTCAGCCTTTACTGGTAAGGTTCACCCTCAACAATCCGAAGCCCCTGTGACCAATGGAGAAGACTGGAGCAAGGTAGCAAGGTAGATTTACCCCTGATGTAGGAGGACCAGGTTAGGAAACATTCAAACAAGCGAACATCCACAAGTCATGGGACCAAACGAGATGACCCCACAAGTCCTGAGGCAGCTGTCCTGGATATCTCACTGAGAGGCCACTCCGAATTATCTTTGAAAGTTCGTGGTGATTGAAGGAGGTTCCTGAGGCCTGGAAGAAAGCAAACACCACTTCAAGAAGGGCAAAAGGAAGATCCAGAGAGCTACAGGCTGGTCAGCCTCACCTCAGTTCTTGGGAAGCTGATGGACCAAATAATCCTAGAAACCATTTCCAAAACTATTAAGGTGATTTGGAGTAATCAGCATGAATTCATGAAGGGAAATTAATGTCTGACCAGCCTGATAGCAGAAGTTGCTGCCTGTCTTGATTTTAGCAAGGTATTCAACACTGTCTTTCCCAAAATTGTCATGGACAAACTGATGGAGCATAGGATAGATAAATGGAAAGAGAGGCAGGCTGAAAATTGCCTGATCTACTGACTTCAGAGTGCTGTGATGACTGGCACAACGTCCATCTGGAGGCCAGTCAAAAGCAGCGTGTCCCAGGGGTTCCTCATTCCAAAACAGTGTAACATCTTCATTAGTGACCTGGACAATGGTACAGAGAAATTGCCAAGTACTGCACCTGGCATGGAATAATCCCATGAACCAATGCACACTGCGGCATGACTCGATGGAAAGCAGCTCTGCAGAGAAGGATGTAGGTGTGCAACAAGTATTAATAGATTGTGAGCCAGAAATATGCCCTTGCAGCAAAGCAGGACAGCATCAGCCTGGACTGGATGAGGAAGAATGTTGCCAGCATGTCAGCGGGGGTGATCATTCCACTTGGTCAGCATTGGCAAGACACATCTGGAGTGCTGGGTCCAGTCCTTGGCTCCTCAGTACAAAACAGGCATGAGCATACTGGAGAGTGTCCAGCAAATAGTCACAAAGATGGCTAAAGACCTGCAGCATCTCTGATACAAAGGGAGGCTGACAACTGGGACTATTTAGCTTGGAGAAGAGAAGGCACTGGGGGATCTTATCAATGATTCTAAATACCCGAAGGGAAGGCGTAAAGAAGAGACAGCCAGGTTCTTCTCAGTGGTGCCCAGTGACAGGACCAGAGGCAAGGGACACAAACTGGAACACAGGAAAGTCGATCTGAAGACAAGAAAACACCTTTTTGTTGTAAGGATGATCATATATTGGCAGAGGGTGCCCAGAGAGGTTGTAGACTCTCCATCCTCAGAAAAGGAAAAGGAACAGGTGCCCCTTGCAGTTAGCTGTAATATTGTATAAGAATTTACATCTTCAGTTTTAGAAAAGTTAAATGCTTTGTGAAAGATTACCAAAGTGACAACTACATCGAATTGTGAGTTACAGTAATGTCCAGCTTTTCCAGCCTTTGCTGATAGCTCAGCAGCTCCTCCAGTACTTCAAGGGTTTGTCAAGCAGTAAACAGAAGGTGCAGCTGGCCAGGATGCTAGGATAAGAAAACATAAATTTAAAACAAGGTCTTTTTCTGTTCTTGCTTAGAGACATGTTAACAGTGAAGATCCATGTGACAGGGATGAGAGTGCCTGTGAGAAGTTACATGCAGACTTCCTACAGAGAATTTAAAATACTGGTTAGCGCTATCAAGATATTTTTCTGTCTGCATGCAAGTCCTTGCATATTATCATAGTGCCAGGGAAGTACACAGCACCTCTGAGTCAAATAAAAGTTCTGGGTTTTGCACATAATCTGCATTTAGGCAGAAGGTAATAACTCATAGAGTGGGAAAAAGCAGATAATTGTTCCCCCAATAGTATCACGTGACAACCTGAGTTGATTTTAACTGTTGTGGCTCTGTACTTATATTTAGAAAACCTGCCGTGTAAGCATGTTGCAAACCCAAATTCCTGGAGAATTGGATAACTTCAGCATAGTGTGTCATTATAAGCCTCTTTGCGAGTCCCCGTAGAGTGCGTAAGTGCTTTGATCACTCAGGTCTCCCGCTCTGGGCATTTAAATTATACCGCCTCATGTAGGTGTTTATGTGAGACTCGTGAAGTCTCTACACTGCTGACGGAGAGACACCAACTCCTAACTCAGGCTCTTGTCTCCTGCCTCTTCATTGACTCTGCTGCAAGTCTGAGCTCCTGCAGTGGGATTTATCTCACCTAATTTTAGCAATCCAAATGTTTAGCTCTTGGCTGAGCTAGTCTCCAAGCTGCTTCTACATTCAATGGAGAGAGATGGATATTTCCAGGTAAACGCTAGTGTTCTTAACTTAGACACTTATCTTCAGGTGGGATGACATGCTTTCTCCGAATGGATCCCTGAGGCTGAGGGGAGACCTTATCGCTCTCTACAACTACCTGAAAAGAGGTTGTAGCAAGAAGGGTGTCAGTCTCTTCTCCCAAGTAGCAAGTGATAGGATGATAGGAAATGGCCTCAAGTTACGCCAGGGAAGGCTCAGATTGGATATTAGGAAAAATTTATTCACTGAAAGGGTTGTGAAGCACTGGAACAGGCTGCCCATGGAAGTGGTGGATTTATCATCCCTGGAGGTGTTTAAAAGACATATAGATGAAGCTCTTAGGGACATGGTTTAGTGCTAGAGTTAGGTTATGGTTGGACTCGATGATCTATAGGGTGTTTTCCAACCAAAATGATTCTATGATTATAGCAGTGGCCTAGGTGAATTGCCCAGAATAGATGCCTGTGATCTACATATTATATTAGATAAAGCGAACCATAACAACTTAAAAACGTGGTAATCATTAAGCAGTGTGAAAATTGATTTGTAACTCCCAAAGCTCCAGCAAGTTTCCAACTACCTTCAGCAACCGGAAAGAATCATCAGTACTAGAATTAGATGTCTGTTTTATTCTAATATACAATTAAAGTTCTTGGAGGCATAAACCTTCTGAAAATCATGGAACTGTTGAATTCAGTGGTTTAATACAGATGAGGGTTCAAAGAAATTTCAAAGATGATTAGCACATTCTCTTATCTGTATCACACTGTCAGTACTCTATTAAATTAAGAAGTTTCATTTGAGAGTAGAAGAGTAGCCCATCAGAGGCTACGACCAGTAATAATTTACTGAGGGAAAAACTTGGCAAATTGCAACATTTGTGAAATATTATGAAGATACTTTGTTGGGAAATGTTAAACTTTTCCAATAAGTTAAACTGGCAAAAAGGGACTGAAAATACACACAGTGATATATCTCTCTTTAATAATTTAATATAAAAAGAGAATACAATGAAATGAACTGTCAAGTATAAAAATCCTTTTAGTATTCTCTTTTCATGTTCAAAATCTTTGTTGTGTTTGAGCATCCATAATTGCTTTGCGTCAGGTTCCCTAACACATTTCCGTCTGTCTTTCAGAAAACTTGAAAACGTTCTTTAGTACTTTTGGCTTTAGTAGAAATCAGATATTTCTTTCAGCCAGCGAGGCTACTTCTGGCGATTGTTTATCCTCTGCCTCTCTGTTGTGATCACTGGGACCATCTTTCACTTCAGCACGATACATGTATATTACTGTTTGCACCATCACTCACAGTTCATAACTTGGGATAATCCAGAAGGGCATTGCACGCACCGTTCCTTCTGTTTAGCCATTGAAATAACTTTACTCAGAATCACAAAGCTGAATGAAACAGCTGAGCCTGGCAAACAGAGCAGCTAGCATGGGAGTTTCTGAGCGCCTAGCTGGAGACCCTGTGCTCAGAGGTAGTGCAGCTGCAGGAGGTGAGTTGAAAGAACCTTTGCATGCATGAGCATGTGTGTATTCATTTGTGTGGGTGCAGTATCTGTTCAAGGTTTGTCCTTTGGGAGGGCTATGGGGACAGTCTCTCGATCTCCTATCAGGCCTACGATCAGCCCGTCGGTGCTTCTGTGAGACCCATCTGGCGGTGACTAGCAGGTCTTTGATCATAATCAGTGCTTGAAATCATCAAGCAGCTAATCCCTCCCAGATTACTGAGGGAATGAGACTCTGCAGTGAGAATTTATATATAAATCATTTGCCCGGTGTGCTTTGGAACCAGGCAGTTGAAGGAAGAACAGAAAGACAGACAGTGACTTCACATAACATACAGGAGGGATATTTGGAAAAAAACACATCTGGAAAACATCACTGTTGCAGATTCAAGGCAGCAGGGACCCATCACTAGAGAACAAGCTACATGACAGATCAGGGTTTGTAGCACAAGGTACAAGGGTACCATTTTATGTACCTACTAAAATTTTACAAAATACTCATGTCTGAGCCACTGACAAAGCCCTGTGCAAGTGATCTTGAAGGTTTACGGATCAATTTTCTAGCCAGCATAGTGCAACTTGGGGCACGAGCCACTGTCAGCTCCCACCGTCATATCATGCTTCAGAAAGTGTCAACAGCACCTTAAACCCCTGCCTGCCCTATAAGGGAAAAAAAGCTCAGAATTCAACATCTCAAGATGAGTGATATATATCAGAGATCTGTCAGTACAAAAACTACCTTTGAATTTCTAAAAAAAAATAGTACTGACAATTTCCTAACTCAAAATATAGTGTCACAGATAGATAAATTTGATTTCATCTTGGAAGATAAAAGGGCACTGATGTAAGAACTAAAAACAAAGATTTTTTAAGAGCAACTTATCATGACTTAATTACATTCATTATATACAGACAGAAAAAAGCTCAAATCAGTAATAAATATGCCTGGTGATTTAAAAGAGACAGGTTCATGAAGCTGAAAACAACTATAGGCTGATAGAACTGTAGAAAGGTATGAATAATTTGGGAGAACTGATTAAATATTTTATTTGATGGCCAAAAAGCTACCATCCCATAGCTGAAAAATTAGGTGACGTTAGTTATAAAACAACTTGACTTTAGCAGAGAGAACAAAAGCATCTACAAAAGCTAAACTATATTTGTGATCTGTGTGTGTGCGAGCAAGTTGGGAGGGGGTAAAGAAGAAAAAGGGCAACATGACAGAAATGGATATAAATTTAGAAGCTAGAAAGTTTGGGAAACTGATTAAGGAAACAAAAACAGAATCGACTAAAAAGCAAGGGATGTTACAGTTGTAGGTAATAAAAAATCCAAATGTCAGGAATCCTGCCAGAGGTGCTGGATGTTTCCTAAATGAATAAGGTAGGGCTGTCAACAATAATGCACAAAAGACAAAAATGTTGAAGAAATGTTCTGGTTTTTATTTGGAAAAAGCATGATACATTCAGATTACATAAAAATGATGAGCACATTTACTTTAATAAGGAATTTTTTCAGAGGCTTTCTTTACATACAAAGAACTATAACAAAGAACAGTAATATCTTCGTTATTTTTGCTTAGAAATAAAATGAGTTTTGAATGAGATTTAATCTGAGTTACCTGGATCTATATTTAGAAATGTTATAAACAAGTCATTTGTTAGCCAGAGGGGTCTAGAGGAAACATTAGGCTGGAAGTCTACATTTTTTAAAGAAGTCACTTTAAACTCCTAAAGTCGCTTCAAACTCCTAAAGCACTGAACAGATTTACTTCTTCATCTTGAAATGCCAATGCTTTCTTCAGTAGAATGCCTGCTATTTGTTAGGCACTTCACAAAGTCTCATATAAATTCTTTCTGAGCATCTGATGAGATGTTGTGTTTTTGGCAAGACAGGATGTCAGTGCCTGCTGCTTTTGAAGGCAGACTTTTTGTGGAAGGCTGTATATAAATACATATTAAGGAAGAATGTTTTAACATAACATTTGAGACATAAATATTCATTTCCTGCTCCAAACTATAGATGAACAAGGTATTCTAATTCCTTCTGATTCTTGAGCACTTATTTTTGGAATGTTTGCTACTTCTCCTGTCTGTTGCTCCTTGATCCCTTCTTTTCTCTATAAAGAAAAATACCTCCTTCATCGTATGTTCCTGGACTTGGGAAAAGAAAATATGCAATGGTGAAGTTCACCAGAATAGTGACCACTGTTCTTCTGTGCCGTATGTATGAAGGTTGCTGAGAATGGGACATTTTAACAGTTCCTCCCCCTGCCAGCCTGAAATCCTTCTTGAATTCCTGTAGTTTGTAAAAGCCAACAAACAAACAAACAAACAAACAAACAAACAAAACCCCTCATCAGACAAGGACCAGTGCCTTTAAGCATTTATTTGTGCAAGGTGGGAGGGTGGTGTGACTGGCTGATGGCAAAACACCTCACCTGAAGTGTCGCGCACGGTGCTGCAGTGCTGATGCTCGATAGCGTTTACAGCAGAGGTCAATGAGGTTGATGTACTCAAACGCAAGCCTGAGCAGAGGCCGTACAACCTGACATAGGATTAAGCTCTAAGCACAAGCCACCCCATCAATTTGAGGTAAATATCAAGGTCCCTGTTCACTGCAGCTGGCAGGAAAATGGTATTTTCTATGGGAGCATTTTATGTCTCCTATCAAACCCACATGGACATTTTTATCTTTTATCTAATTACAAAATCAAAATTGAAACCTTTTTCTTCCTATTGTTAATATTTGAAACAGATAAAAACCATGTTTTCTTACACATAAGCAAAAGAAGCAAATATTTGCCTCCATATTTTTCATCTAAAAGAAAAAAAGCAAAAGCATTTACATGTTAATAAAAGCAACTCCTTCTACTGGTTATTATCCTCCTTTCTCACTCATGCATATTACTGTGAGCCAAGCAGAGAACGAGCAGGCTTTCAGACCTTCCTTAGCATGCAAATGAAGCCTCGGCTTATGCATTATCCCTTGCATCTGAAAGTAACTTGTGCATCGCAGCATAACCTTGTTCAGAAAAACAGGAGTCTTCTCCTATTCCTACAGCCAGGCAAGATTTTCCATCCCTGATGTGTAGGACTAAACCTAATCCACATGGCAGTAAAACTGAGACAGAAAATCGGGTGAAGATAAGGAAGCAAATGAAAATAGATGGCTATTTTATTGATACGTGCTTCAAAAAGGAGGAATTACAGCTTTTCCCTCCAGGTGTACACTCAAAATCAGATATGAAGGACTATCTGAGTACTTCCTAGAGTGTTGCCTGGGAGAATTAAGCACAGGCCATGGAGCAGATCCTCTGCATAGGCAAATCGCTGCATGCTTTTACACCAGCTGAAACACTGGTCCTTCTCCATCCCATCTGTCAAATATGCATGGATGCAAAACAGGTGCCCACAGTCCTCCAGAGCAGGTACATCTCCTTTCTCCCAGTGTTTTTTTAATGCACCCAGTGAGTTTCAGTACTCAATTTAGCTCTTTTCCAATTTCATTTCATAGAGAACAGAAGATGGTTTTTGGCAGTGACACTTAGCTGAACTCTGCTTTGTGTGCAGTTAGATTTACTTCTAACACTTCTGAATGTCGTTGCCCACATTGTTGCTTTTGTCCCAAACACTCTTTTTGTTGGCCAGTTTTGTATTGAAATCACAGTTAAGCCATTCAGCATGGTATTTTCTCTACAGAGTGAAAAGTGTGTGAAAGCAGTTGAAGGTCACACGTATTATAACAAAACAAAAGGGAGAAATAATAGGGCATCCATTCTGAAGTCCTCAGACATCCAACATATTATTGCTTCGGTGATTTCAGTGCAGATAAGAAGAGTTGCAGAGGGAAGGAGGCTTCTTAATCCAGCTGCTCCTTTCAGCATACACAATGAGAGGGATGCAGGGGTCCTGTTCCCCAGCCCCTTCCTGCCACTCTGTGTCGCATTACCAGAGCAGTTTCTAGCAAATACACTTCTTTGCCAAAGAGGTACCAAAGAGGTAAATGGTCAGTTTGTGGATATCTGCAGTGGTACCCCTGGTAGGGGTCTCACTGAGAGAGACTGAACCCCTCAGCTCATCTGCTCCCAGGCCAGGCTTCACACACTGCAGCCTTCAAGTCCCATTTTGATGAATGTTCTTACCTGGGGTCTGTGACCAGAGCTAAATTAAGTGGCAATCAGATTCCTCCAGTAAAGAAACAGCTTGTTCCTACACCCCAACAAACAAAGCGCTTGGGAATAGGGCATAAAACAGAGGAGAAGAAGAGTAAGGGTGTATCTCATTACAGTTCCTTCCTCTCTCCAGGTCCCCAACACTGTAGTCAGGAAGAACAGCCTGCGTTGTTTGAAGTGTAATTAATTCATTTCTGTGTGTGTCTTCCCAGCTTGTCAGTGCACCCAAACACTTTCTTTTTTCTTAGCAATTTTCAGATTTTAGCCCTTCTTTATTGTTGTATTTATCCTTCAGTAGGACAGTTCACTCTGATTTGGAAGCAGACTTTTAACACATTTGAAGGCGCAAGCAGCACAGCTTTTTAAACATCGTCTTTAAAACCACTTTTAATTAGTACAGGAACATACAGGGATGCTGTGGTGCAAGTCGGGCAGAACAGAGTCTGCTGAGGTCTGGTTGGTTGGGGTGGCAGGTAGTCTATCTAAAGCAGCTGTGCAAAACTCCTGGGCATCTCTAAAGACATTGGGATCTCACAGCTCTAAGAGATGAGAAGTGCCCATGCAGTTCAGAAGCCCTCCTGCAGCATAACCCTCCAGTTCAAAACAGAGGGCAAGCGGAGGGTTGAGCCCACCTTTGCCCCACCTGGCACAGACAGCGGGGACAGAACTTGGCAGTCACTACAGCTCGTTTAAGGAGCAAAATGTTCCCAAACAACCCTTGCCTTCTGAGTCTTTGTCTGAGTTCGCATCTCTCCCGGACACCGTTTTGCTACCCTACCTGAAAGTCTGAACACTGGCAACAAGCTCTAACTAAATGTCCAAACAGTTGAGCACAGTCATTAGACACAGATATTTTTTTTTCTCCAGGCCAGACGTTCCCTCACGTGAGAAATATAACTCCCTTGAAGTATAAAACACAATGCAGAGCCATGGCCTAGCTTGCAGACCAGAAGAATTAAAGCCACTTTACTTCTCTATCTATACAGTATCATAGACATTATATTAGCAGAGTGCTCTATGCAGGCTAATAAACCTGGCTCTGCGTTGGAGCTAATAAACCTGCTGGCTGGATTGCAGCCAGTCTCATGCTGTACCTGACTTAAAAGAGGTACCAAAGCCAGCTAGTGACAGAACAGGCTGAGTAAATATTTGGTGCTTAACCTCTATTGAACTCTATGCTGATGGAGCTCCATTGCTTTCAACACCTGAGCTAGTGGGTTTAAAGCTTACTTGGGTATGTACTATTGGCTACTCTGGGGGAATATTAATTATGACCTGGTGCAAAGCAGGAGAGAATACGATACTCCTCCTTTTTACCTCCCAGAAGTGGAGTTGTGCATGAGACCATTTGTCTGAGTATATATGGACTTGCTGTCAGGGCAGACTGGCAGAGTGTCTTTGTTCTTTCATGCAGAACCCTAAATCATCAATCCTGGGTCCACAGAACAAGGGTATTTCAAACAGGGAGTGTCAATATTAATATCTCATTTCATCATTTCTAATCAGCTAAAATTATCCAGTCGGGGTAAATTCTACTCTCTATTATCCTGGTGCAATTCATTGATTTCACAATGGCCAAGTGTAATTGTGTGCAGAATTTGGCTATTAATGTAATTTTAAAAGTTTCTTCATGTATATTTCATAAATCTATTATTTTGCAGCAAGAGTTTTCTAATCAGAAAGAAGGTATCTCTAGAGATTGTTGCTCATTTGGCGAGGTAGGCAATAGGTAATAAATACTACTGCATTAGAAATGTAAGTGAAAGTGAAAATTGGAAGTTGCTTTAAGATGAGAGTAGATTAAATATGGTACATTTGCGTAAGTATCTTTATAATGTAACTTGGCTTTTCATCTTGATCTTTGGTTAAAATGATTTTCTCTGGATTTAACTCTTCATACATGCTAGAACACCTCTGCACAATTGGAATAAACAAGACTCTTAAATTAAATGCATATTATGCCAAAACCTTCCCTCAGCAATATCTATGCATAGGAATTGATACCAGGATTTAAAATCAGACCTGAAGGTCACCTCTTTTGTATCACAGGCCATTACATTTCTCCCCTGTAAGAAAATACAGCAACTTTACTCAAAATATTTGAGCCCCCTTGAGACCTAATTGTTAAGTGCTTCAGACAGAGATCAGCTGAAACAGAACTACCACAAGTGCCCAAGGCCTTTGCAATGACAGAAAACAGAGGTGCAGTTCTCTTGTACAGCAGCAAAAGCCTGGAGTCCCTCATGTTCTGAATTAGGGAGAAGTCACCTTTTCCTCTGATTGTGTGAATCTGGCATAATGAGCAAGGACCAAATCATGAGGGTCATCTGTACCACATAGGACACATGTCCAGTTCTGCCCTGGCGGAAAGTTCTCCTAATCTTGAAGATATCTGTTTGCTTGTCATCTCTGTTTTAACATGGGACTGCAAGTGTTAGTGGGAATGCCCAGGTGCTTCTTCCTGTGGCCTCAGCAGGGACAGAATGATGGGGGAATTTGTTCATGTTTCATAGTACTTATCTAGATTTGTGTTCTCCCCAAGTTCTAGCAGTCTGTGGAACTAGTCCAGTAGTCTTGGTCCTCTGTGTGTCTTAAGAAATTGCCTTAATCTTATTTAAGACTCATTGCTATGAAGTTACATTCTGTTATTTATGAATAAGCTCTTCTAACTTCTACATTCAGATTCAATTGCTTCATTTGGTGTGGGTCAAAAGACTGAGCCCTTCTCTGTCACTCCCACCAGCTATCAGAACTCCTTTCTGTAGGGAAGTAACTAAATCCCACGAAAAGTAAATAAATCCAGTGATTTTCCTCTCAACCACTTTTTCAGTAAATCGAAGAGGATAAGTTTTCCTGTTCTCCCTGTTAGATTTTCCACGTTCTCCTTGTGCTGAGGATATCTTTCCATAGTACTCCTAACAGAACCGTGTACAGAGGAAAGATCACTCCACTAGTTCTGCCTAATTATCCTTTCTTACATATACAAACCCATCTTTTTTCCCCCACAGCATTGCATAGTATTCTGTAATTGTTCAGAATAACATCTTACATCCACGTCTGGTGACTTAGGCTCATATAAACCCAATGTAATTTTTTTTTCTGTGGAGCCAGTGTTTCATCTAATAAGTTTTGCTTGCTTTCTGAAAGGCAGAAGTCTAAATTCAGATGTGAAAGAAGCAAGGAAAATGACTCTGAGGATTCCTTTTTGGCTGAAAGATTGCAATTACTTTCCTGTAGTTGCTGACAACTGCGGGAATGACCTTGCTTTGTGTAATTTGGAACTTGAGAGATGTTCCTCAGCTCAGAAGAGTTTGCTTTCTCTTCAGCTGCCTAGTGTTGCCAAAGGGCTATGAATAAGGGCTAAGGAAGAAAAAATATTGTTTGAATACTCACGGTTGCAATGCAGAGACTTTTAGGGCACTTACAACCTTTACATCATCCATGTGATAGATATTCAAGACTTTTCTCAAGTATCATCCAGAAAAGCCTGTATTTTTGAGTCCTAGGAAAATGGCAACAGAGTTTACATTATCAAATTGTCATAGAAATAGATCAGTTAGGAAAGCAAAACTTGCATGCTTAGAAAGTGAAGGATATGTAAGCATAAGAGAAACCTTGAAAAAGGGACATTTGTACTGGATCTAGCAGTATGACTTATCGCAATTAGCTCAGCAGAGTATCATATATCATACAAAATGCCACACTGATAGGAAAAAGTACTAAAATGTGTCATGTACCACACAGAAAGGGTGGAACCAAACTGTGAAGTGCTGTGAGATATAATGTTCAACCTGCAATACACGACGAGCCAGAATAGAAAGAGATGACAGCAACCAGACAGCAGACCAAAATAAAATAAAATAAAATAATGACGTGCTGTCTTTGATCCTGTTTACAAGAGGAAAGCAACTGCACAGTAAAGCTTTCATGATATCAGAGAATCTGCACGTGTGGCAGAGATTGCTTGTGTGAGAGGGCTTGAACCTGGAAACTTGCATGCAGCTTTCCCGTTAACTGCAGCTGGAGTTCAGTGCACAAAGTGCCAGAAAAATTAGGGTCAAGATAACTCACTAAGCGGCTTGAGGACAAGAAAGGCATATGCAAAGAAAAAGATTGTTGATCAATATCACTCTGCACTGTCCTTCTTTACACTATATTAGCTCACAAGCTGCGGAGATAAAGCACGTTTTGAAAGAAGTTTGGGTATTATGTAAGGCTTTACCATCTTCCAAAAGTAGGCACATCTTCACAATAGAGTTTTAGGATTGTTAAGGAAGCATTAACCTGGTCCTCTGTGAGAGGCAGAGGAGGGGAAGTCGTAATCTCATACGTGGAAAGCAAGTTTTAGATCAACACCACTACCTGATTCTCGAAAGAGAAACTCTTTTGCTAAAACTCTGTTGTATTAAACAGCATATTAGCTCTCAATGTCCTTTACTAGACAGAGACTTTGTAGCGCCTCTACAGGGGACAGGGGAAGGGGAATGAAGAACAAGCATTAAAATACATGTTTTCCAATATTTCACAGCTTCTTCTGTTAACGACCCCATCTTTGCTAGTGCAGCCGTAAAGGAATCATTCTGTCCAACCAGTTTAAAAAAAAAAAAACATCGTACTGGAACCTATGAATATCATATATATTAATAAACCCTATGAGGTAAACTTCATAGTGCTTAGCACCTTGTAAAGAAAGCCCCAACATAATATTGTGCCATTCACTGGACATTCATAATTTGAGGCAATGGTTGGCTAACACGAAAGCCTCCAGAGGAAAATGAAAATGACCAGAGATCTAAAAAACACAGTCCAGCAGGAAAGATGGAAAGAATTAGGTACATTTGGTCATAAGGACTAAAGGGCCACCATTTTCAAATATGTAAGAGTTTGCTGAAAAAGGAGAGGGATAAATTGATCTCTATGTCCATTATAGGTAGGACAAGAGATTATAAGTTTAAACTGCTTCAAGGAAGATTTAGACTAGACATTAGGAAAACCTTCCTAATGTTAGCGATAGGATGAGGTATATGGGAGAGTATCACCATCAGGATTTTTAAAAGGGATACATGAGAGAGAGAAGTGTTTACTCATAGCTGACTCTGCCTTGATGCTGAGGGCAGTTGAAATGGCCTGTCCAGGTCATTTGAGCCTAGATTTGTAAGCCAAGCTGCTGCCTCTGAACTAAAATACAATGTATTTATTCTAAAACCATATTGCAAAGTTTGAGGATAAAAACTTATCTGATTAAAACTGTGTGAGCAGCATGAATAGGGAACATATTTGGAAATTTGGCCTATGTTAAAACAGCTTCTCTAGTGCAACCTTCAAGGGGCATTTTAATGACTATCAACAGTACATATTTTGGCCACTGCCTCTGTTTTGAGTGTGGAAGATGCAGAAAACCTCATTCTCCTTCAGGCATTTATGGTTTACTATTTCATCCCTGTTTACTGGACAGAGGGCCACGTGTTGATGCTAGACAGAGTAGTTTATTCTGGTATATTAGTTCATTAGCTTTGAAAAACCGTTCTTTAGAGATGAGGAAAAAATTGTTCTAAAGCATTTTCTCTTTTTAGAGGGACTTACTGTTCCAAATTGCTTGTAGCTTTTCTCTCTGTATAATGATTATGGAGTTAAACATTAGTGAGTCTATATAAGTAGAATAACGACAATAACTAGAGCAAGGAATGAAAATGTTAAACTAACAAATAAAGAGGTCAATTACTGAAACAGATGAGAAGACAGAGGGCAAATTCTAATAGCAAGACATAGCTGGCACAATGATTAGACCACAGGCAAAGCTTACTGAGTTTGGATTCAGAATGTTAAAGCAGCAACAGTGAAAAATAGAGGACTCACAACACAGTAAGAGCACAAAAAATAACTAGAGGATATATATGATGGCAAAAGGGAAAATGGTATGAGTGAAAAATGTTATGAGACAGAAAGTCCAGGAAGGACGAGTTTACCTGAGGATGAGGAATTGAAATAAGTTGCTGCACTTCTGCAGTACCATGCAGTTTTTTCTAAGGCAGGATCCCACTCAGCTCCTCCAACCAGCCTCTGCTGAACAGAGTCTCCGAAGCGCAAGCATGGCAGCAGTGCCATAGTTCCTTGAATCGCGCAGCAAAATGAATCTCTATGCATCTAGATCACAGAATCATAGAATCACAGAATCACAGAATAGTTTGAGTTGGAAGGGACCTTCAAAGGTCATCTAGTCCAACCCCCTGCAATGAGCAGGGACATCTGCAACTAGATCAGGTTGCTCAGAGCCCCATCCAGTCTGGCCTGGAATGTCTCCAGGGATGGAGCATCTACTATCTCTGTGGGCAACCTGTGCCAGTGTTTTACCACCCTCATTGTAAAAAATTTCTTTCTCATGCCTACATTTTCTTCAGAATGACAATTTGCATGCAGCGCATGTGTTACTGATAGAGGTTCCAGAGCACACTCTGGTCTTGCTTATATGGAAACTGGGGATACTATCCCTTTCTAAGGCACAATCTCATAGCAGGCAGAGAAAAATAACATGGCAAGGCTCGTGCTGTGCAGAATTGATTGATCCGAATTCAGGTGGTGATGGAGGGGAACTTCATGGACAAAATAATTCCATAGCTACAAGTGATCACTGAGTTGTGGTAGCAGGAATGAAGTGATGTCCTTTGGTTTTATTTAAGTTAGAACACGCAAGGCAGAGAATGACTGAAGAGCTTGAGTAGGAAGGCAAACCTTGTTAGTTTCTATTTATTTTTACCGTCTAATATCTAATGCTTCATAGCTCTTGTGACATTTCAGGCACATGCGACGATTGCACTAAAATCTAAGTCCACAGAAGTAGGCCAATTTACAGCAGCTGAGGAGCTCATTCTTCTAGGGACTACTACTGAGACAAATCATTTTGATTTTTAGTCTTTCCTCCACCAATCAATATTTTTATTACTTTACTTGAGATAGAAAACAATCCTATAACAACAGAAGTTGTAGGTTTCTGTTTCAGATTGTTTGTTTTACTTTTTACTGTTTGTTTTGAGCACAGTGGGGTAGCTTTTTCTCATAGAAAATACAAAAATAGGGTGAAAAAAGTTTGTATTCTACTTCAAAGGAAAAGGAGGGGAAATACTTCAGTGCACTGCGGATAGGCTGAGGCTCATACTAACTGTTTATTCAACTATCAGAGGCTGCGTTCACGTCAGTGCTGCTGTTTACATGTAAGGACTTGTATTCCTACGCAGTCATATGCTACTGCTGATGAGTCTCATTTTGTTTTCTGTTCCTGCTCTTGATTCATCCCATCTAAGAATTTGTGTTCCAAATCAGTCGCATAGATGTATCTATAGCTATTGCAGACTAAGCTGTTTTCCATCACAAAGTTAATATAAGCCATCCAGCAGGAATAGAAAGCACAGTGGCATGTTCACTAGAGTCAGCTACCCAAATTGCCCTGTCCACAAATTCCTGGTTTTCCACTTCATATGTCACAAGCAGATGAGGGATGAGAGTAAGAGGAAACTGCACAATCACAGTGCTCTGACCTGGCAGCCGCAATCCAGTCTTCAGAATTTTTCTTTTGCTTTTTGTCACCAGTCCAAAATTATTTTCTGTCAAACCTTTTTTTTGGACTTTCAACATATCCTCAAGGTAGCCAAGGCTTTTCTTTCTGAATACTATTCATTTTGCTAACAATACAGGTATCAATACCTGTTCCTCAGCATTTGAAGGAAGATTGAATTTATCTATCAATTCCACTTTTGAATTCTTTGAAAGGGAACAGATCTTTGTGTTCAGAAGCCTAGAAAAATCTTCCAAAGTATTGCTCCATTACTTTTGTAATTTGTGGCAAGAAAAGATCAGCACAAAAGAAATGATGAGTTGTTAGGTGGCAGCTTTTCCAACATTTATAATAGTGAGCTAAACTACCTCTACTTATGTAGCCTCATGTCCAGTAAAATTGGTTTAAAATTTTGTGCAGTAAAATAATTGTAAGCATAATGAGTTGGATCTATTCCTGGTGTTCTTCCTTATTACTTCAATTTACTAGTTCAATTAAAAAAATGTGAAAGCTGCAGATGCTTCTGTTAATTTTGCAACAACTTTTGAAGGCCTGGAATATGCCAGTGACAGAGATCTAGAGTGAAGCTTCCAGGCAGAAGCATCTACAGAGAATTACCAGAAGGAGAGTAGGGTAACATGAGACAAATCACAAAGAGAGCCCAGAACATCCCTGTGCTGTCAATCAAATGCAGGGATTTCTAATCTCAGTTGTGGTATGAACTCATTGTTTTACCGTGAGCATCTCTCTCATTCCCCTAACTGTAAAATTATAATCTGTCAGGATTAGTTCTTGTTTGCAGAAGGTCAGTATCTTGCTAAGTGTTTATAGACTTCTCTGTTGAAAAAAAAAATTATATTTATGAAAGACTTAAAAAGATTAAGCATTACAATCATTCTATCATTTTGTACTTATTTCTTATGAAACATTTTGTCTGCTAAAATATTGCCCTAACACCCTTAACCATTCACTAGTTTGACATCCCTTTGTAGGGACTGTGCTATTGACACAGAAACATAATTTCCCCCCTTATAATCATATTTTCATGCTTCATGTCATTCCCACCTGTGGCTTTTTAGTAATTAATGATGTTACAATGCAAATTCTAATCAAGCTGCATATGTATTTTGTTCATTTGTTTCCTTATGGGAAACATTTTAATTTCCCCTGGCCTTTATGCAGCAGCTGCATGTCCTTCTGATTATTTCTTCTGTTGAAAAGTGGTCAAAGTGGCGTTTGAGCCAAAAACCAGTCCAGCTGTAAGCACGTGAAACTCTTTTGGCCCAGAGTGCCCTAATGCACATGCCAACGAGTTTTATTAAAAGCTAGGCAAATCATAGGACCCATGAAATGTGCAGCAACAGCAAGAAAGACAGAGAGAAATGAGTCCTGTAGTGGATGTTTTGACAATTACAGGAACTGTAACACACTGAAAATAAGCTTTCCTGCTACAAAATGGTGTCTATCAAGAACATACCTACAAATATCATCCCCCTTTTGTCTGTATCTATGACCTAGATGAAAGCACTCAAAGTAGAATTTTCTCATTAACATACAATTAAATGTATTTTGAAAGGATTTTTAATACATATGTAGTAACTTGTCTATTATTTTAAGTCTCTGTTTTGCTGAAAGCAAACACAGTCACACAGCTGAAGTATAGGCTTGGGAATGGGGTGGTATATTAAAATCTGACATGGACTTCCCATTTATTTTACCTCACTCCTATGAATCTTTCTAGGACTCATTTTAATCTTCTGTAAAATGGAAACAACAGCTCATACACACATTGCAGGGAGTCTGGGAGGTCTATTCCTTCAAAGCTCTTTGACAATCTCTGATAGAAAGCACTAAAACACTCTAACTGTTGCTTTTACACATATCTTCTCTTATACTTCAAAGAGATCTGAAGATGTATCTCCATTACAGCTTAATGGTCTGTATCTTTTTTTTTCCTCTTGTAGCTGGGAGTGGTGTTTTATATTAAGTTCAAAACACTGAGGGGAAAAAAAAAAACAAAACACAACAAACAAACAAACAAAAAAACTTCCTCCTTGGACTTCCTGAGTTGTCCACACTGCCTTTATCTGCTTTCTCACCTTCACACAGTTCCCATAGGTGAGATTTCAGTTCAAGGGAAAACAACATGCCTGAATAGTTCTTGTAAACTAGTGAACCATCATGGACTCTCACCTGTTCTGCAGAGGTTTTGCATCCATAAGATGGTAATGAAATGAAATCCTTACAACCGGGGAACCTCAGGTATTACATTTAGCTGAATAGGAAGAGAGGACTTGTATAGTTCCTTAAAGGGGGCTTTTGTTAGTGAATAAACAAATATCTTGCAATATTGGTAACATAGCATTTGATCCTATAGCTTTCCCCCAGAATAAAATTATACTGCCTTCAGATCTTGACTGTCTCTTCAAGTTTCACTGTCATGCTCACTTCACTTAACTATGGTACTGCACTGTGGTCCCTCCTAGGCATTGAAATAGAAATACTGTAGTTTCCTGTCTGTAAGAGCTGCTCCCAACACTTAACACCAAATTTGCCTTGCAGAGCTACCTTAAATGTTTCTCCCAGTGAAGGCAGCAAGATTCAGACCTATTAAGTGTTCATAGCCATCCAGGAGCGGAGGCTCAAGTGTGGAGGTCCTTGTTCCAAACTCCTGAAGGTAATATGGGAACTTGGCCAAATTAGAAATTGAACAGGCAGATCGAAGGATATGGTGCTTCATAAAATAGTAAATACTTGGTTGCTTCTGCAGCCTAGATTTACTGTAAACACTAGGAGTCTTTGATTCCTTCACCTCTGCAGAAATCTTCTGTGTGCTATTATTTTCCCCATATCCTTTGTTTTAAAGATTTGTTGCAACCCTCCTTCCTCTATATCAAGGATCCATAATTCTTTCCTTCTAGTGAGTAATGGCTTCTTTATGCTTCCATATCCACTCTTCTGCACCAAGATTCTCCATTCTTCTCCCATATCCTCATTCACCTCCTCTATCTTCTGCAATTCCAGTGCCTCTAGGGATCTCTTCATTAGTCTGCTTCCAGTACATTAGGGACCATTGTGTCTTCTGGATTTTGTATGGAGTTCATGTGCCTCTGATTTCTACCCATGTCTCTGCATCTATCGTTGTCCCTTTCTTGTCTATGAGGACAGAAGAACTCTGAAATAGGGTTGGGACTGACCTTTCCTTTATGTAAGATACTTCTCCACACACTTGTTTCATAATCTGAGGAGAACTTTGAGTTTGATAAGAGTGGGTGGATATACACAGCAGATGCCAGGCAGATGGCATGCCCCTCATCCTCTTTTCCAGTTTTCTGTCATTGAAATCAATTGAATTCTGCTCCAGCCACTCCAGACAGCTCATTCTGGAGCTTTTGCAGTCAGTGGGATACAACTCTCAAAGTGCATCACGTCACGTCCAAAAAGAAAAACAACATCAAGCTGTGGGCAGGTCCTCACAATCTCAGCCAGCCCTCCCACCTCTGTAAGTGCACGACTAGTCGTGCTGCTCTACAAGCAGGCAACAATTTGGAGTATCAAGCAATTTGAAAAGTAGAGCTTGTGAAGAACTTTGTGTGTGGCTAAGCTCTCCATAGCAATATTAATGAACAATGAACTTGCTTTGAAAATATGTAGTGTGTGTTTCTTCACTGCTTCTTCACTCTGCTGATTTCTACCGTGTTCAGCATTCTTGGAAACTTCTGGCGTGCTGGGAGATCTAGAGGATCTAAACTTTGGTTTAGTAGCTCTAAACTCCAAAATGTACACCCAAACAGCCACATATGTACATAACAGACACAAGGACTCACATTATAAAAGTGTTTTTATTCATTTTCTAGTAGACCTCTGTCATCATAAATGATCACTAGCACTTAAGAGCACTACTTACATTGTGTATGGATACACAGAAAAAGTCTTTGAGACAGAAAGATCAATTAACTTAAAATAATACAATGATTTTTTTTTTTTTTTTGCATTGTAACCTCTTTTTTAACTGAAAATAGGACTTTAAGAAAAGCACTTAATTTCTGTGTCATCATTTCTCCCAGCTGTACAATGGGATAATAACATTGCTTTATCTCACTGGAGTTCTGTGAAGAAAACTCATTATTCTTGTGAGAGCCTCTACTACCAGAGATAAGGCTTGTGGAAAAGCCTCTCAAAAACTAGTTGCGTTTGGGCTTATCTCTGGTCACATGAGTAAAGTTAAATACATTCTTAAGTGCTTGCTGTATTTGGACCTAGGTCAAGACAGGTGCAATTAAGGTAAAAATACAAAGTTTAAGATTCTGAAAATGAAAAGGTGATGTTCCAATTCAATAAATCAATAACTGTGAGGTAAAAGAACGTTGCCTGTGTTTTTGGAATCTGCCTCTCTATGGAAAACAGCAGCATTTGTTGGCAGAAAGGGGGAAAGCACATTCAGAAAATTCAGTCTATGGCTTCTCTATAGTGCTGCGTAGACTTATTAGCTTATTGCGAGGAATTTTGTTAACACTAGAGTAAGGAATTCTGTTCAGTGCTCTACTGATTGGTTTTGATACATATTGGCAAGGATACATCCTGCCCCATGCTGCTTTAGAGATACAGAGGCCTACACTTGATGTTGCAGTTAAAGGCTCAGCCTGACCCTCTGGGAAGTATATGGTTGCCTTTTTTTTTTTTTTTTTCTTTTTTTTACATAAGTAGGAACGGTATCAATGTTCTTCAGCAATCTTCATCACATGGCTTTTCACAGGAAGAAGAACAAAAGGCAGAACAAAATGTACAGGTTGTCAAAGATGCTGTCACTTGGAACACATTTCTCCTGAGCTGTATCTGAAAGGGGAGATAAAAGAAAAGATACTAAAATATTTTATGTGTGTTCGAGATGAGCTCAACGTGATTCCTGTTGTTTCTCTGCTAAAACACATCACTGACTAAAGCAACATAAAGCTCAAAATGCCATCTTTGAAAATAGTTAGACAAACACTACTTAGAGGCTTGGTTGTTTTTTAACTTTCCTTTAGCTTGTCAAACCCGAGAACTGCCTCTCTCTGTGCCATTTGTAGACTCTGCCTCTGCCCCCTTGCCATTTACAAGGGTTTAGACAGCTATTGTGAGTTCTCTTCTCCTTTAGTTCTTCTGCTATAAATAGCAAGATGTGGAGCGATGAATGCCCACACATGCCACTGTAACACAATGCAGTAATGCCTGAGGACTGCAGACTTACAGGAAAAAAAAGAGCCAGTCGTCTTACAGACCCATCATTACTATGTTTCTGTGCATCCGATGGGCTCTGCTGCACACCTCTGATTTCACCCAGGCTGTACAGAGATCACCCTTTATATGGATGTTATGTTTATGTCTCCTTGAATAGAAGCTGGCAGCAATCGGCAGCCTGATCTGCAGGCTGAACTTCAATACTGTAATAGTCCCAGTGCCTGAGAGCAGTGTGGTACTCACCTCAAGAGGCACTGCTGGTTACAAGCTGTTGTATCTGTGTTTTATGTCTGCAATCTGCTTTAATTTGTGTCCTACTCCACATCAAGCCTGCCATTACTGTTTCACAGTTAAGGGCAGTATTTTGCAAACAGTGAGGGGCAAATTCACTTCCAGACATTGATTCCCTTTTTAATCACAAGGAGCAAGAGAGCAGGGATCCTCCAGGAGTTTGTACTTGTACTCCACAGGCATCGACACCACGCAGATAACAAGTGTCCTATTCACCTCCCTAACTGGAAATGCCTGGTCTGAGCTAGTTCTCCAGCATCCACCTGTAGTCAGAGAAGAAAGAAAAACACTGAAGAAACTGATTGATCTAGTGCTAAAGTAGGTGTCTCAGACAAGCAGCATGAGTTGCCCTCTGGAGCTTATCTCCTCCCATTAGTTATAAGAGTAGCCTGGAAAACTGGTTTAGACTAGATACTGGACTTCCAGGCAGCTTAAGTTAGATGAGCTGACTTCCAGCCCTGGTTGAAAGGAGACTACATCAAAATCCTCTCCTCTCTGCCTATAGCAGGCTTTCTGCTGTGCAGAAACTTCAGGCAAAGCCCTAGCTTAATTTAAGTCCACGGCAACGCTCTAACCAGACTAGGATTTCCCCCGTCATACCTGTTTCTGATTCCTGCAGTATCATAGCCTCACAAAATTACCGAGTGGGAATTGCTGTGGTAAAACCCTTGTCCAAATATTTCATGATATAAGAAAAGGAATCATGCATTTTGGAGAGGAGCAAAAATTCTGTTTCAAAACTTTTAGAAACCTTGCCTTTATTTTGTAAAATGTTATTCTGCTTACCATAAAATAATGATTAGACTGTTAAAGTCTTTTTTTCATCAGATGCCATAGAAATGGAGAGAGTAGTCACCAAAAACCCAAAGACTGATTGTAACACTGAAACAGGCTGTGGCAGAAGTGGGGCATCTCTGGGTTAATTCCCGTATACCAAGTTTTGACCTAGTTAATCTATGGCTTACTGGAAAAAGCTGTTGTGTAAAATCAACACAGAAACTGGGAAACCAAGAGGAAAGCCAAGAAAGAACCTCAGACAAGACACCTCTCAGAAAAAAACACATGGAGGTTTTACAAATGCAGGAAAGGGAGACAGCAAAAGATTTCTGCAATAAAATATGACTCTTTCTGCAGAAGGGGGTAGACATTTCACAGTCAGGTAAGGGAGACAGACAGACAGAGGTTATAGCCCTGACCACAGCCATTAGGGCTGACAGCGAACAGGAAGCCTATTTAGCAGCTCTGTCAGTGTTTGGCTGTAATCCAGGTAAGACAGACATGCAAATTGCCCTTTGTTGATTTTAAATCCTCTTTCCCTTATGTTACCCTCTGTCTTCTCTGGCTTACCTACTCCCACAGCCAGGGCCTGGGTTAGCATTCAGTCCTTACCCCAACTACGGCCCTGCTGCCCCTCACGTATCTTTGCAGCATCATGGGAGCTGCAATGGAGCTGCAGGTGGGATGCACGACCCAGAGGAGCCTCCAGCGGGTCCTCATTGCTGGCACACTGCAGCACACTCTGGTCACCAAGAGTTTGGTCACCTCGGGACATGAGCAGAGTTTGCATCAGCACTCAATGCACTGTGCAGGGCATGCCTGGGAGGAAAAGGGATGAGAGATTCAGCTAACTAAAAGAAATTTTTTGTAAATATATATGAGCATAGATAAATACATAATATATACATATTATACAAATACATTCCTCTGTAGCTGGAATTATCAAAAAAGGGTAACTTTATCCACAATTTTACTAACGGTAAGTAACAATATTTCATTCTGCTTCAGCACATACTTTACCCATCAATTTCAACCTGCCTCTACCTCCCCCCCATCTTCACAGTAACTGAACATGCTTCAAACATTAATAAGTCAATGCTCAAAACAGCCTTGCAAAGGGCAAAATAATGTCAGCCCCCATCTCCTTGTGGCAGAGATGAAATCACACATGGGTTGCCCTTAGTTACCGAGACAACCTGGAGGATATCTGTGGTCTGAATGTCAGTCCGTCACTCGCCCATTCCCAAATGGCCAAAGTACCCTCCCTGTAGAAAAGCTGCTACTCAGAATATGTAACTGGAGTTTCATTGAGCTTTGAGCACAAACCAGCTTTATGGCATGGAGTGGAATTATTCTCTCCTATGAGTGTCTCTGCACTGCTATCGCATGCATTCAAAAGGCACAAATTATCTCCACCACAGTTTCCAAGGAAGAATACTGGCCAAAAAAAAGCCTGACATTTTTAACAGTCTCATGAATGCTTGTTTCTTTTATTTAATTCTGAGTTTCTGAAACCGTAGGGTGCACTCGGGTCAAGTTATCAAGGGTTTCTGAGGTACCACAAGAACCATAAACCTGTGCTTTTAAAAATGAAATATGATATATGCCCCCAGAATCTGGGACTTCAAGAAAAAAACAACAAATATCATGAGACTCGATTAAAAGCAGGAGCTGACAACACTGTGACCCAGAAGTGACATGGAAGAGTCAGCACTATTTCTAGGTACAGTGAGACTCACATTGTTAACTTTTGAAATGCCTTCTAGAACATTCTGGGACCAAATTAATTGCTGACATAAGTAACTTCACTTGAATAAGGTGAAAATTCACCTGGATAAGGAATTTCACCAGGCTAATCTATGAAAAACTTTGGCCCTAGGTGTTTTTTCTCTGTCCATTTGAGTAGAGCACAGGCAATTTTCATATCAGCAGGGCATCTTTTCTGGAAAAAAAAAAAAAGATGACAGATTTTGGAAACAAAATTATTACTTGCAACTGTGACAGATACCATGGTGATGCTTACAAGAATTTTTCCTATTAAGCTTTAGCAAGTGCTACTGCCACAATAAATAACCTTTCATATATGTAGGCCTCAGAAGGAACAAATAAGGAATAACACAAGAAATTCTAGAAGAAGTTTAAAGAAGGATTATATCACTTCAAACTTAAACCACTAATGTAATAGGGGGGGAAAAAAAAAGTAGCTGAAATATATAGAATTACTTACCAGGGTATCCTCATTCCTAATCTATAATTTATATGCACATTTATTTTACATTTCTGTAAAAATAATTAGATGTACTTGGATTCCAAATAAAAACTATCAGATTATATATAAGCTAGCATAGAAGCATCTGAGGTTAATAACTCTCCCAGTGAGATGCCTATGAATCTTTTTGATACCCAGTAGTCAATAGGGGATTTTCCTCCCAATTTCCTATTTTACTGAGACTTCAATCCTTCTTCCCCTGAGAAATTCAACTTCTCATGGACAAGAACAAAGAATTTTGAAGGTAGGAAAAAAACAACATAAAGTCAACCTAAGTGTTTTCTGTACAGATGAAATGTGCATGCAGCTGAATTTACAGAAGAATTTCATAATATCAAGACCTACAGAGATCAAACATAATAATAAGGAGTCTCTCGACGTCTATGGTGGCATGAAAGGATCACGCATTCGGGAGAAAATTTACATTCTGTTTGCTGACATCTTGTAGATTGAGCTATGCCAGAGGGATATAAATCAATGAAGATGCTGCCGTAGTATCTGAGTCCATTATTAATACAGTCCAGTATATTTTTATAAGTTTAAAAAAAGTGGAAAAAATATTTAATTTTTTAAATTCCTTGAGACAAGTTCCATTCCCTACTGTACACATACATATAGTTTATATAATCTGGATGTTCTCCATTTTCAGCTGGT
Source organism: Caloenas nicobarica (assembly GCF_036013445.1). Lineage (NCBI taxonomy): Eukaryota > Metazoa > Chordata > Aves > Columbiformes > Columbidae > Caloenas > Caloenas nicobarica. The sequence continues at coordinate 181,607,299 of NC_088245.1, forward strand.
CCTACTCAGGCATAGATATGTAAACAAAAATGATAAGTTTTCACCAGTGCATATGAAGAAATCCTGTTAGGATGTCAACTACATAACCAGAATCTGTAACTATGGCTAAAATTTCCTTATGTAAAAACACAGTCCCTGGATACCTCCCTGGCAGTCCTTTAATCTCCCTTCTAAGCAGTCATCATTTCAGTCTAAGCACCGCATTCCAAGGCTGAGACAGAAAAACAAGGATAAGCCATGTGGTATTACAGTCCCTGAAATTATTCACTATCCCAACAAGCTACAGTTCTACAGTGAAGATACAAGTTGGGATTCAAAGCCAGAAAAGGAAAGCATACTCAAAACACGCAAAAGGAGAACTATAAAATATTGCTGGGCTAACATGCTATGTTGCTAAATTTCTGGGGGAATTTCCACTTATAGGTGTGCAGAAACAAATATCTAAATCCTTTCGAAGTAAACTTCAGGATTCACAAAGCTACTATCAAAGTCAGCAGCTAAGATGTCCTCAGTCTACAGTAATGTTTACAGATAGAAAATTTGGAAAATAAAATTAAATAAATAAATATGAATAAGAGAGGAACCTGAAAATAGTGACTATTGCATGCTTGTATCTAACAGAGTAAAGACTGAATGCATGTGATAAAACAGTATAAAGGTTTTCACTTCTGGAAAAGCACACTGGGAGGATTTAATTAAACAAGAGTTCAGTCCTAAAGGCAGAACTTTAATAGAAATCAAGGAGGACCTGGAATGTAGAAGACTTACAAAACCAAGAAGCTACCAAGAAAAAGATGGAAGAGAGCATTAAAACCCACCACATTTTCCAACTCCACTGTGACTAATATCCTCTAGTCTTACACGACGAAAAGAAGGAATATGGAGAATAAATCATCAGATGAACCATACAGTTATAGGAGGTTAGAAAAACTGTTATATAAGAGATGGGAAAACAAACAAACAAAAATATAGTCATTTAGTTGAATAATTCTGTAGAATGAACAAACTAGAGAAGTAAAATAACAGAATAGATCATAAAAATAAAAAAAGACCTTTACAATCACATTGGGTGAGGGGGAAGATGTACTGCAGAGAAAGAGGCACAGAAATACAGAAGGCCTAACAATATGCGTGTAGAAATGACCAAGTAGATTTTTCTTTAGAAATTAAAATAAAAAGCTATTTTAATTCTTAAAATGGAGGTAAAGCTTTCTGAAGTATATTTTGAGTACCACTGCATTATATGAAAGAGAGGTGGGGGTGCAGCAGATCTCAGATAATCTCAGGAAGGTTTCAGACAGGCCAGTAGGGAAAAATAGGGCGATTTGCTACTCATATGCAGAAGTACAGGAGTAGACATGTGGAACACAAAGCACTATATTGCCTGCATCATCGCTTGTTATTAAAAAAAGCATGGCTCCATTAAAGTCAATGGAGCTGCAGCAGTTTAAAACAACAGTTTTTCTCCCTGTGTAGCTGTATGGTTGAAGAGTTCCCTAATGTTGAAGGAAAACACATTTCTCCCACACAGTCCATTGAAGAAACATTTCCAGCATAACCTATCTTTATAAAAAGACCTCCATTCAAAGTGGAGAAACTTCGTCATAACGGATGAAAAGAGGTTCTCTCTTCAGGAGAATAGAATCACAGAACAGTTTGGGTTCGAAGGGACCTTCAAAGGTCATCTAGCCCAACCCCTCTGCAAAGGGCAGGGACATGTTCACCTAGATCAGGTTGCTCAGAGCCCCGTCCAGCCTGGCCTGGGATGACCCCACAGATGGGGCATCCACCACCTCTCTGGGCAACCCAGGCCAGTGTTTCACCACCCTCAGTGTAAACAATTTCTTCCTCATATCTAGCCTGAATCTCCCCTCCTTTAGTTTAAAACCGTTACCGCTTGTCTTATCATAACAGGCACTACCTTGAGAATGCATGTGAATGCATGCTTCTTTTCCTCTTTTTTATTTTTGAGACATCTTTTTTTAAGGTTTTGAGGGTGAGATATAAGTGTATCTGTCACAGGTAGGCCACGTTCCAGAGCCCTGGGCAGTAGCTTAGCTAACTCCAGAAGACCCTATGAAGCACAAATTGCGCCAGATACATCAAGCGGGGCTCAGTTACAAAAAGATAGAGGACCGCAGCTCTGATTAATATTTCTTCCTTAGATCTTGCGTGGCAGAGACAAACTGAGAATCCTGCTGGGCAAATAAGCAAAAGTATATCCCACGAAAGTGGCATAAGACTTCCACAAAAATAACTCACTGAGTAGAAGTATTCCAAAATCGAATCTAATAACACGGCATAGAAAAATCTATTCTACCAGTCTGGAATTCAAAGTATAATAAAGCTAGGGAACTGTGCAAGCAACATTAAACAAGACAAGCAAAATGTAATCCAGAGCACTTGTAACAAAAGCATAGAATAAGGAATGGGAGAATAAAAGTGTGAAGGCAGCCTAATGCTTCCACAATTAATAGATCTACTTAAAAAAAAAAAAAATCAATTCAGTGCAAAGTTAGAAAGATGTCAAGAAGGAGCAATTATTCATGGCTAATTACTTTTTAGAGGATGATGACAATGGGTTAGTTTTCTCTGGTATTGATGAAGAAAAACCTCTGGGGAAATCATTTGCAAAGGTTACCAAGGATATGAATTATTCTCTGGTATGTATGAAGAACAAGAATATGAAAGAATGAGTAAAATACTAGTGTAGTGAAGGTCATCAAGACAACTCAGCTAATAGCATAAATTACCACTTCAGAGATTCAAACATGCCATCAATATGTCTAATAATGAATGATCTCCTGGAAAGGATGATTTGTTATGAACTGTTCAGATACTCACCAGAAAGAAGACTTAAAAATAATTTGCTTCAAGAGAATAAAGCAAAAGACAAAATGAAAAATTCAGCCTGTAGTTGTCCCTGTGTGTGAATTAGGGAAAGGAAAACTCCCACCACTACCTCCCCCCAAAAAAAAAACAAAACACACACACCACCTTTACACAGGACTATACTGTGGTTTGTTATCTTCCTGTAATTTGGGGTTATGTAGCACGTTCTCCCATTCACCTCCCCATCCTTCTCCAGAACAGCTACCATAGCCTTCTCCATTTTATCTTCTCTCTCTTTAGGTGCTCCCTCTTACCTATACTTGTGCATTCGTTATCAGGTTCCTCTTCAATATATTCATTTACAACTATCTTGACTATATTAGTCTCTAAGATAGCTAGCAACAGCTTCATCTTCTGGAATATTAGCCAGTCTCGTGACTCCCCGTAACCCAGTGGACTCTTCATCCTAATCTGCTCATAGTCTTTATTAGCTGTTCACATCCCTGCTCCAAGTGCCCTATAACATTTGAAAATCTGATTATAGAGTCCATAGCACTCATTATAAATCCTCTTTCTCATCTCTTTCTCCTGCCTTTAAGCTGCCACATCACCACCTCTGCCACATCACCACCTCTGCCACTTAGCCTGTCCATTTACTGCTCTGTACCCATTTCTGTGGAGCTCTCCCTTCATCTTTTCATTTGTTTCCATCCTGACTTTTGTAAGTAGGATTGCCGCTGCTGTCACATTTATATGCAACCTTCATACATAGCTGAGGGGCTAGATATTCACTATATTACCTACCAGTTCTTCTATAACTGCTGGTCTGATTGTGCAATTAGGCAGCAGTTCCTAGACTCTAGGTAATGAACATACATGAAGCCTGCATACATTACAAGATGTTTCCAAATTGTCGGCTCTTCTATTAGAAGACAAAAGAAAGTTGGGGTTTTTCAGCTTCAGCATGCATTTAGTTAGAAAACACCAGGCTTATTATCAACTGCATAGACTTCTGTTATAAGACAGTATGTAAAAATACTCCCCCTGTACTTATAAAAATGAGTGAGCATGTGATACTGTTCTCAATGAAGGGATTAATATTCAAATTATAAGGTATGAAAATAAACAAAAGGCCTAGCCTGCCATTTTCATACATTTTGATTTTCAGTGCTATTTATCTTGCAGTAAGCAACTCACCTCCAGACATGACTCGAATATGTCATCTGTTCTTTCCAAAACTTCTTTGCTATAACGGAGGCCTCATCCCTTCCATGGTAACAAAAAAAGAAAAAAAAAAAAAAAAGCGTTCATGTCACCATTTATGGCTGGGGTGGCAATCAAACAGATGATAGCTGCTCTTTATTAACCCTTTACCTCCCCAGAAGGTACAGGGAAAACAGAAAAGGGAGAGAGACTTATGGATTGGAAAATTAAAACAGGTTTAATAAAACAAAAATAATTTGAAAAATAGAATAATAATAATAATAATAGAAATAACGAAAAATATACAAAATCAACATTGAGCTCCCCTGATGATGACCACGGAATCACACAACCAGGGTGGTGAGCACCACTGATGCTGCAGGGCAGGCGCTGGGAAGTCCTAGACTGGACTCAGTAGCAGATGGGAACCAGATTCAGGAATGTACAGATTGGGATCGAAGGTAGCCGAACAGGTAGAATCCTTCAAGGACGCTGGCCATGAAAGAAGAGAGAGTGACCCTCATAATCCCTTGACTTTAAACTCATTGCAACACCTATGGGATGGAATACTTCAATTTTCCATCACCTGTTCTGTCTGCTCCTCCCTGCAGGTGGGACTCGTTTACACCCTTTCACCTGTAGAACATAAGAGATTGTGACCTTGGTTTCTATAGGGATAAGTATAAACATTGGCCTTTCTGCATGCCATTCCTACCGTTATCTCAGTAACAACTATAAACATCAACCATTACCATCTTTAGGAGCAGATATTTACTGAAAAATGTAATTAGCTTCAGAAAGTGCAGTTACTTAGAAGAAACTTCACTGAAAGCAAAACTTACTGAAAGGAGAATTGGTTCTTTTCTAGCCAAAACCAGGACAGATTGTGAGGAAGAAACAGGCCAGTAATAAAACCAGGAGAAGGAGCCTGACCTGCCTTTAAAAGCCATGACTACAGAGAAGTCTGAGGGCAAGGAGCCTGCGACTGCCTGGCAGGCAGGGAAAGAAAAGTGTTTCATGAACTGCTCACCTACGTTGGCAGCTAATAAAATCAGTAGAGTTAAACTGGCATAAAAGTAGCACGGGGAGAACCAGACCTTTGTAGCAGAAATAAAACTGCGTTCAACCTGATGAAAGCTGATACATTTCTTGTCATCTAAAATCCTGGTTTCCTTAGGGCTAGGCTGGCTGCAAAGGGTAGGGGAGTTTTAATGCAAGTATTTCCTCTACAAACAATCAGAATCAAACACCAATGAATGACAAGGTTGATGTTTGAGTGTAATTTCCAAGGTGAAACTTGCTTTTCTGGTAACAGGAATCCAAGACTACATTTTTCAGCCTCTTGAATCTGTTGTGATCACTCATTCCTCAGCAAACAATGCTGGAACGATACAAAGAGGAACCAGATTCTAGAGCAGCCATCACTCCAATGCTTTTGAGGGCATCTAGCATACAATATTGTAAATAGTTAAAGAACTAGTAGAAAGATCAACAATGCATCAGGTGGTAAGTACAGAAGTGATCCTTTTTTATTCAATTACAGGTTTTAAATAATCCTCTTTGTATGATTTATTTTCCATTTCCTCTGAGTCACTGAACTGTCAGTCTCTAAGAATATTGTTTGTTCCCTTTTGATTGGCAGACATTTAAAAGGAAGGAAAGAAGGAAGGAAGGATGGAGAGACAGAGGAAGAAAGAGAGAGATAAACAGAGAAAGAAGGAAGGGAGAAAATCCTCCTCATGTGTACGTGCATGTGTTTGCAGAGACATTTGAACTTCATTACATACATTCGTTAGGTTCATTAGGTGAAAGTGTCATGCTCCTAAAAAGAAAAAGAATACATTTTAGCATATCTAGACCATCTATTAAAATGGTATCAAAAGTTATAAATTCCAAAGCGTAATGTTTGACAGTAAGCTGTCATAGAAGTAATAGATTCATTATAAAAATGCTAGAAGTGCATACATCACATTGACTGTTTATCATTAACTGCATGGGATGCTGATAGGAAATGTCTAGCTATAATTTATATTTCTGATGACTCTCAAACCTATTACTCACCTTTCTCCAGTTTTATAGCTCCTCTGGACCGAATAGAAATTGAACAGGCAGGGTAGGTTCTGGAGAGGAATTTTCTGTTGTTGCTGTTCTCTATTATCTCATTCCTTCAGCCCCAGCTGTCCCTTACATGTGATCAGACCTACACTGCCCAAGTGTTTCTCAGAAAATAAGGTTTAAAAGTGAAAAATAAAAGGAGGAGAGAGAGATTTGACTACATCTCCATTTCAAGTCTTGCAGCAATTTGACTCTAACAATTAAACACATTGTGGGTATAACCTTAAAGTTGCAGTCGGTTGTGGCACTGGGAAAATATATTAAGGGTAACAAGTGTTTTAATAGTATAAAGACCTTAAAATTAGTCTCCAGGAAAATAAAGAAGATAAATCTGTGAAATATTTAGTAAACCAAAAACTCATTTGTGCTAAGGTATGGGTTCAAGAAGTCTGATCTTGTAAAAAAATCCTTATGTCTGCAGAAACACCATAACAGAATCAAGGCTAAAACTTTCATATGAATCCATTCCAATTAACAATTAGAGTCTAAAATTCATATAATTGTGTACAGAACATTATCTTTTCCCTTTTTTTTAAGTCTTGTAGACTTTGGTTCAATTACTTACCTGTTAATTGCAAAAGATTTCAGTGGTTACAAAAGGAAGGGTTTATTCTGTTCCCTTTAAAACTAGTATACAGGTTAATACAGATGAGCTTTAGAAAGCTACTAGAGCAATGAAGCTTGTTAGTCCTTTTCCATACAGCCGCATCTAAGCCCAAGCTCTGGAAGCGCAGGCTTGCTATGCAATTTCTCATGGCAGATTATATTTCTCTTTTATTGACTATACCTATTGCATTTCTTCCTTTTACAATGCTTCTACAAATGCTAGAAAGAGGACAGGCAGTAATAGCAGAGCTTAGAGGAAATTTTTTCATGTGAATGCTGGGTTTCGATGTAGCACAACATAGCAAGAGAAATCTCCATTCTCTGTTTTTCACAACAGAAGAAAGGGAAACAATTCTTCTCATTTCAGACCCCAATGTAACCTGATCCAACAATTAATCCCTGAAAGAAAATCCAGAATGTTCATTGCATGATCAACATTCAATAATGTATTTTATACAAGGGGTTCATAACAGTTAATGTAAAAATAATGTTAGCATGGATCTACTGTAACACGTGCCCTTGTTCCGTGCCATTCTGCCTCTGTACAAGATTCAAGCTGTATTTTCACAGTGTTTAAATCCAAATCTTGAACATTTTGTTTAAGAAATTATAATTTAGATAAATATCTCCTGGCAGATCTAATCCAGAGTATTAGATTTTACCTTAGAGAAAGTCAGATGAGTCTAGAACTGAAGTTCACACACATACACTAATTTGTAGAAAAAAACTATCTATGCAAAAGATTGTCTCACAGCAATAATATGATATTATCAAATCTAGCAAAAGATCTGATGTAACCAAGGAAATTTTTGTCATGAAAGTCTCTAAGATCAGTCACTTTCTTATATCTAATACTGTCATCAAAAGAGATTTTTTGTAAGACAGCATGTTATACTGAAAATCTTCTGTCTTTCCATAACTAGAATAATAAGTGAAACTTTAACTCATAAGGGTAGCTTTACCATGATCTGATGAATGGGAAGGAAGGATCAGGTGGATAAGCAAGACTTGTTATACAACTGAAATGCCCAAGTAACGAAGACACAAATGTTAAATTACACTCTAACTGCCTAAATCGAAGCTATTTTCTTCACAATATAAGAAAGGTTTAAGTGAATGTCAAATGTGAAATAACTAGGCAGGAAAATTATTATTCAAAAATTGTTTGATGGCAGATCAAATCACATACCATAGTTAAGAAGAAATTCATCCTCAGTAGGTTGTGTCCAGGTTGCCACCACTAACATTAAAGGTCTGAAAGTTGTGTTACATCTGAAGCTGAGACATATAAAGGTGATACAAGTATTTTACCGTCTCCTGAAACTTACAGACATTTGAAAAACAGCCCTATTAGTTGTACTTCCAGAACACTGTGATTATATCATTTTGCTGTTGTTAGCATCACACCCTATCTGAAGGTCAATAAAGCCCATGAGACTTCAGCTAAAGGCCCACATGCAAAGGAAGTTTGTCCAAGGACTTGAGGCAGGACTTTATGCAGCATGACACACAAGTATGTGGTATGCACAGACCTAGAAAGGAAAAAAGAAAACACTTTTGCAGAGAAATTTCAAAGAGGACACTGGCCGTGTGAAGAAAGAATGCTTCAGATTAGAAAAAGACATAAAAGAAATAGAAGTGAGGGAGAATGAAAAGGAAAAGGGTGCAAGGGAAAGCAATGAAAAGACCACAGCCAGATGCATAAGTGACCTGTAATCCCTGATAGGAAAAGCTAATCATGTTCCATCATTAGGCTGCATTGGAGCAAGTGGAAGTAAGAAACTGCAAAGATGGAAATATTTGACTGTTCATTGTGACAAGAGACTTTGCTGCAGACCAGAGCAGCAGCTACAGGGCTTTGGGAACAGAAAGAGAAAGTGGTACTTTGACTTGGCAGTGCTGGAGCTCCAAGAACCACTCCAGCTGTGGGTAGGATTGGGCAGAATTATTTTAGGTGAGGCATTTTTACCTTTCTGGTTATTGTATCAGCCTGTCCAACCATCTCCTTACCTCCAAGGGGAGTTCTGGTTAGGTGAGATCCTACCAGAAGCATTAAGCTCCTGCTCAGGACACTCACTTGGTCCAAGAAAAAACATGGCTCAGGTTTGCTCCTGCTTCTCTCTGCCCTACATATGTGTCTCTCACCTATTTATTTCATACCACCACAGAGGATAAGGGATCAGTCTTTTTTTTTTCTCATTAAATACTTTGAAAAGTTGGGGTTTCATTCTGATATAAAAAGAAAACAGTTTTCAAACCCTGACATTTTTCACAAAACAGTATGCAGGAAATTTTTGTCAGCCTGGAGCCTCTGCACTGGAGAGAAAAGTGGTGTTTATCAGTATTCTTGGGAAAAAAGAAGATGGCTTCAGGTGCAAGACAGAACTGGGTATCATTCCTGAGGCCTGGCTTGAGTTTCATCTTGGGTAATTGGACATTTTCTGAAGAATTCTTTTTCTTTTCATCAGAGCAGATCCTATTACAATGACAGGAACAAAAAAAAAAATATCTGTCCAGGTCACTGTGTTTTGCAGGACTAACCATTACAAATCACCATCACCCCTATATCCAATAGACTATCCAGTCTGTTTCTGAAAACCTGCCACAGAGCACAGTGCAATGCCATTGTAAATTCACCTCCTCCACAAAACACAGTTTTCCTCTCTAACCTGCAGGGAAATAGCAGAATTGCCAGACAATCGAAATACAGGTTTTTGAAAAGGTCAAAGGATTCCAGCAAAATATTATATTTCGTGTAGTGTACGAACCATGAAAATGTTGATATTTCATTATCGAGGAAAAAAATTGTAACAAAAACAGAATCTGACAATGTTTCTTTTTTTCAGATTTGGGACAAAGACTGTAGCAAAAATGGAAACAGACAGATGGCTAACATCATCTGAATACAGTTTTTTTGTTTTATACTCATTCCACCTTATGTAAAAGCCTTGAAACAACCTGAATCTTTAGTTATCTGGCGGAACTTACTCTTTGTTCCATGGCAGGGCTACCTCATAGAGCCAACCCACAGGAAAAAATGCAACTTCTTGTCGCAGATCCCATCCAAGCACAAATGAACCCAATTAACTAACTTTTTTTTTTTTCTTTTTTTTTTTAATCTCCTTCATACTGCTGAGGCACCAAGGCTGCTAGGCTAACTTATTCCCATAGAGTTCTCACCATAGCAGTAATGTACTCTAGAAGACATCTAGCCTGTTAATCAGAAAAGTTTTCTGAGCCTCCTTAGTTCTAACAGTTTTATTGCAGGTAAGTAAGCAGCTAAAACTGCACAAGTTCAGGAGCTGCAGTAACTCAAATATCCAATCTGGAGTAGGAGAAAATTGAATGCACAATTCTCGGCAGCTTTGTCTCCATGGGGAGAATGGAATTATTCTTCAAGTATTGCCTTGTGCCAGAAGAAAGTGTTACTTAGAGCTATCGAATGTCTAATTGCAGCACTGAACCAAATAATTTGAAATGATAGCTATCTAAAGCCAAATTGTAAAGCGAATAGTGAAAAAAGCAATAAATAATAAAATTACACGTACTGTATGTGATTGCTCATTGAATCAGATTGCCAGTCATAAGAAAAGCCAAAAGTAAAAATCAGCCTCATTACTTCACAAAAGAGGAAACACCATTAACTATTTCTAACTCCCGTTATCAACATGTATTATGAAAACAACATGGTAAATCTACTTTTGATTAAACTGGACCTAACCTCCAACTTATTCCTTTCTTATTCCTAAGGGTGGGATTTTTTCGTACCTCAAGGATGTCTTCATCACTGTACTGATTGTGCATGTAATTCTTTGGTCTCTCACAATACCAGCTGCCTTTCCTCAGAAAACAAGCTGCAAAGCCCACCCGAAATGGAAAGAATAAAGGTGCTGGGAAAGAGGAGTGTCACCTGGGGTCAGGGAAAGTGCTCTCAATTTGTTCTGGTAGATGAGGCTGCATGTCTCCAGTGAGATTCCCCCCAGGGACTTGGATGAGCTACAGATATTCAGCTGCTATTTGCAAATATATATATGTGTATAAATATATATATGTATTAGTTTGTGTGTATACACAGAAGGAAGCCAAATTCTGTCTCAGTTTGGAGGTCATCCTTCATTTGCTTTAGATTTGAAAATGCCCAATTCCAATGTCACACAAAATAATTAAACCAGAGACACAGTCCTCACTTTGCAGCATGTGCAAATGGAATGCAAGTTTATTTAAGTCTTTCTAGTACAGCAGCAGGGTAACTTGTAAGAGGATAATTTTGCATTTTGCTGTCTGAAGGTTTTTTCTGCATAATTGTTAGTATGTGTGGCAACTGACGTTCCAGGCACTGCGAGCCTATTTCTTTCCACTGTTATAAGCAATGTCAGAGAAGGTTCATATGTACCTTTTCCTGTTCTCACTGCATTATTTATCAAATGAATATGAAATCAAAATGTTGATGCAAAGAACAATATGTTAAACACACTAATGTGCAATGCTAGCTTAACCTTGTCAACCTTCCACCATGGTCAAAGTTCAGTTTCCTGCTGTTTTAACTAGTATTTACTAGTTTTTCTTGCCCTGTTGTATTTCTTTTTTGAGGTTTCTCATCTTTTTTTTTTTTTCCTTACTCTTTATGTTCAGCCAAAAAAACCCATCCACATAAGCTGTTGGTCATACATTTTATTTTAGAGCTGATGACAACCATACCCAAGAGACTTTAGCACATAGGCCCTTGCTCCCAACCAGCCTAGAGGCAGGTTGAATCTGTAATTTACTTCTAACCTTGCCTGAATACTGTGTTTTTAATGAAGTGCTTTCTCCAACTCCCTAATATTTACCTACCTATTTCTTGACATCTCATATCTACTACTGACTTGGTTTCGTATTCAGGTTACTTTCTGAGCAAGTCAGCACCAATTACCTGTCAAGACTAGAATAACAAGGTTACAAGGACTTAATGGACACCTTGACTGAACAAATCATGTTCTCACGACACTAAGCATAACCTATGACAAGGCTTTCCAAAGTAGTCTAAGGACATTAGGTTCTCATATCACATAGATATACAGCAGGATTCAGTGGATTAATCTGTTTAAAAACCTATCCTGATCTTGAAGCATGAGTTCAGAGACCTGGATTCCTCTAGTGGTTGTTGAGCAATTCTTCTTCCTCATCTGCCCCTGCTTTACTGATGCTTTGCATCATCAAGGTGAAAATTCATGAGGACCCAGGTATCACTATTACAGGTCTTGGAGGGAAACAGAAAAAGGAAACACTGACCCAGAGACTACATTGCAGATGGCAGCTGCATTCAAAGACCGAAAGGGGGCAAGGAAAACACATGAGAGAGTTGATCATCATTGTATGCAGTGATTTCAGATGATTTGCCTGACAATGCCATGTATTCTGGGGGCTTCAAGGCAAGTTAAGAATAAGGAGGACAAAAAAGAGCCCACTATATATTTCTGTGCAAAGTGAGTACCCGTTCCCCACTGCACCTGTTAGTTTTAGCCCAAAGTTACTTCCTCCAAAGAAAAGGTCATAAAGCTCCTGTGCATAGACTTTCCCAGTTTTTTTCATTCCATCCAAATACAGAAGGAGTGAATTACCACCATCATGAGATTTTTACATTTAGCTTACAGAGCTAAATTTGGGTTGTCTGGCTTTCTGTGCTAATGCAAACAAGCTTTCATTTTCTCCATACTGCTTGGACAACTGCACCCCAAAGACCACCTGATACCATGGTTTTGGTGTTCAGACAGTACCGAGAAGTTCAGATAACACTGCTGTTATCTTCACCAGATGAACCAATTCCTGTTTAGGTCCTAGGCCTCAGCGAGATCTAATTAGTACTGGCATAAATTTTGCCTGTGAAATCCCAAGATGCATGTCATTTAAAATTGCCAGTGCCACAAAAAGGCACTGACAAAAAGTAAATTAGGGTAAAACAATTAGAACCGAATGTTAGATTGCGAATTCTTTGGAGAAGGAACAAAGAAAGCTTTGATCATGTATTGCTTTGAAAGGAACCTAAAGACAGATATGGGCTCAGCTTGGACACATTAGCACTATGCCAGTGGCTTTTATGGAGTTATGTTCATTGTCACCAGTTAAGGAGCTGCTACTACATACTTCCTAACCTAAATTTTAGGTATATTTGCATTTTAGATGCTTTTAAATGTGCTGCTGCTTGTGTATGCTAAAGGCAGTCCTTTCATCATCTGACTACAGATAAAAGCAAACAAATACAGGAGAAAAATAGCTACATACAAATGGCCTTAGAAAACATGGATAGAAAAATCCGAGGGGAATTCATTGCACTAGCCAGGTTTTGAAATAATTCATTAAACAGCTACCACTTGTCCTGTCACTGACTATCAGTCTGGAAATGGATAACGTTTTAAATGTGTCTACTTTCATCACATATTCTCCCACTATCGCAGTTGGTGCCATTAGCTATGCACAGGAAGCATTTTGCAGTCTCTCATAGCTATCTTATCAATACCACCACAAAACTAAGGAAATAGATGTGGAAAAAAATAATCACAACAGTCTACGGTTATAGTTGAAAGCATAATGTTTCTGTCTAGCAGACAAAAATGCATGCCCTATAATCCTACATTACTCTGGAAAACAGAACTTTAATAATCAGGTTGAGAATTGCCATTTAAGTTTACAGCAGAAAGTCTGTCATATTTGTTGTTAACATTCTGAATAATCCTTAAAAACAGTAATCTGTTTATCATTTATCTTTTAATATAGCATTATTATTTCAGGAAAGCATGCAACAAGGCTGAAATGGCCTTATTCCAACAACAACAACAAAATCAATCCCTTTCTACAAATTTGATATAGGCAGGCTGTGTACTATTTGAAAAAGTTCACTGAACCATGAAGACTGGCATTTGCACCATAAAATTCAAGCTTTATTTGATGAAGTTATTGAACATTGCATTTACCTCAACTAAGGTTTAAAGCAATCATACATATTTTTACTGTCCTCTCAAGAAGGAAGCTTTGAATATGAAGCAAATCAGATTGTTACTTCTGGGAATTTCAAAGGAATCTGAGGAGGGACACAGATGCATGGTGTTTAATGAAAAACATCTGTTCGGTTCAATTATGATACTAAAGGCTCAGCAGAGTGCACAAAAAAAAAGGGAGGATAAAAAAGGATAAAAAAGACATAGTGCAATAATAACATGAAAGAATTTTGTTCTCTGGCTTTCTGATTAAAAGTGTATTTTCATGTCAACGTTAGGAGAAATTATGTACAAAGCCTGTTTGTAACAGAGTCTATTTTCATTTGTCAAAGGTTTACGTTTTATAACTCAATCACATTAATTGCAAAGATTGCCTCCTCTATTGTTTCACACTATTCTTGAAAGGCAAAACAAGGAGAACCCGATTCCTATAGTATCACCAAGCATGAAAAGTTGTTTTCTTTAGACCAATACCCGGCCATCATAACTTAGTGGTAACTAGTCTAAATGGAGCTTGCTAGAGTCCAATAATTTTATCATTGTTGATGTCAGTTGAAACATCAGAGAAAACAGTTTAGGGATCAAATTCAGAAGCTCAGGAGCCATGTCTTCCTCATGCGGCCACTTGACATTGACACCAACCTGACTGAGAGAGCAGGTAAGTGATTTAGAGATGATATTCCCCTGCATCAAGCAGAGTGTCATATAAAAGACTCGTCTCTCAGATGATTACAAATAAGCTTATATTAATTGAGTCTTACATAGGTTTAAATTCAACACAGTACATCAGGGCACAACAAGGTCAATGTGCCTTCCAATACCCTGCTCAATAGCAAATTAAGCATATTTAGAGAGAACATGCCTAAAACTCTCTGACAGCAACGAACAAACATCACCAGTTCTGTGGCAAACTTTTTTTCAATAATCCGGTCATTTTAGCAATTGCACAGGAGCGATTCACTGCTCTGCCAGAGGAGATTCAGGGTCACTTCTTGCTTCCATGATTTAATGCTAGAGTTACATTATGGCTGGACTCGAAGATCTTGACGATCTCTTCCAACAAGAATGATTCTATGCTTCTACCTTCTACAAGAGTGTCCTAACCACCAAGTGACACAGTGACCTGAGAAGGGCTGGGACCACTTGTCTATTTCCTCTAATGTGCCATACTAAATCAGATTTTTCAGCAGAGCACAGAACTCAACACTTTCCCTCTGTATTCAAAACGCTTAAATCGGTATTAAGTAGGCAAGATCCCAGCACCCCAGTTAATAACTGGGCCTCTGGGAACTATCACAACATAAGAGCAATAATAATTCATTACACAGCAATGCATTTTAGTTTTAAGTGTGAGAGAAGATCTTTTGAAGTGATTTTTATGAACACAAAAGGTAAGGGAGAAGTGAGGATTTTGGTAATTTAGTAGCTCTCAAAGCTGACCAGTTTACTAGAAGCCATTGTAGTTCTAAAAAGGCTTGCATGGACAATCTGCTTCCATGTTAGAGACCCAAGCAGGCAGATAGAAATATCACTCTTACTCAGAGGCTTTGTCCACTCTTCTGAGAAAAAGGCGACTGAGCCTGAGTATCCACCTGACTGTCCACACTACTTAGCTGTTAATCATTCCTTGGTGCTGCACCATGACAACTAACTCTGAGAGTAGTTTTCTAAGAGAGTTAGTCCTAAGTAGTGTTGACAGGAACTGGTCAACGACACTTAACTTCTGGGCAAGGAGTCAGCCCCTGACCTTCTTTCGTGCCTGCTGATGTACATGAGAAGTACCCACCAGTGACTGTGAGAGGAAGGTCCTGTGCTCCTGGAGTTGTACAGCAGTGGGAACTTTCCAGGTGAGAGAGGGAGTGTGAATGAGCAGAGTCCAGAGAACTAACAAGAATGAATCAGGTGGCAGAAGTAAGTTCAATACAAAAATCAGTAAGTAAATAAATGGAGATCCCTGGAAACAAAGCTATACATTTGATGGCTTATATTGTAAAGCATCAAACCTGTACAACAACATTCCCCAGACCCAATGCACTGAATAAAGTGCATTCTAGCTCTGGTCACTAAGCGATCAGCTGGCAGAAGCAAGTAAATGCAGAAATAGCTCTTGACCACATGTACTTTGGGACTGAGATATTTTTATATGCTGAAAGCTTGCAGAATATGGTGATGTCCCTTAAAAAAAAAAAAAAAGAAAGAAAAAAAAGTTTGTTTTCTCACTGCAGACAGTTGGAGAAACAGCCTTGATGTTGCTGTCCCACCATGAATTTAAAGGATATGGATAATTTACAACCTTGATTAACAATCTCAGAGCTGCAATAGCTCATCCTCTTCACATCCCATCCTTTTTATTGAATGTGCTTAAGTATTCATGAACACATGATGGTAATCTTGTTAACACTATGAAAAGCAATGACATCCTCATTATAAACTGCTTGAAAATGCTCACGATCCTTTCACCAAAATGAGCTTTGTACAATTAGAAGACTGAAAAAGTCACAGGTGCACAACACAGAAGGTGATAAAATTGTAATTGTAGGATACAATGGCATTGTAATGTTCAGGACAGTAGATTTTGCAGCTACAAACAGAGGGGAGGACACACTAGTGCTCCTTGTAATACTAATTTCTCTTAGGTGCCATGCAATTATGTCTTGCTCACATATTCAAGCCGAAAAGAATCACAGATTCAGGGGCAGGTAGGTACTTTCATGCAAATCTGATAGACGGGAGCTATTTAAGGCTCTTTGTCTTTCTCATTATGGTGATAAATGGTTTGCCTTCTGGGATCAAAAAGGGCCTTGGGACATTTTACCATGATCCTTCTTGGTTTCCCCAGAGGCATATTATACCATTTAGGATCTTTTTGTATTTTATTATAGGCTATCAGTTTGCTATGGAAATGGGTGTGGTGGGTATTTTTTGTTACATAAATGGGGTTTTTTGGTTGCAATCAACTGGAAGTTCAAGTGGAGCTGACATCCTGTTGGCCCTTCTACATTATCTCTTGTATAGTTAGTTCTGCCATTTCAAAACACTTTCCCTTCCTTTCATTTTCTTACCCTCATGCATCAGATCTTTGTATTGCTGGATTTTGAAGAGTAGGAGAGGCTGAAGATGTATATTGAACTCTGCCGCATTCCCTGTTCCTACAACTCAAGACAACCAAGGACTGGCCCTTAAATACACCCACGTGCGCTGTCTCCTGCACCTATGCGGACACATAGGAAGACAGACACAGCAGGCAGGGAGCAGATTTTAAGAAACATTGAACCCAGACAAAGTCATTGGTATGACATTTTGTGATGCAAGTGAGGCTCTGAGATCTGAGTCCCATTTATCATTTTGGCCTTTCAAGAACTGATAGGGAAGGAGACAATTTCAGCTACAGTTCAGCATTTCCACTTAGCCAGCTAATCAAGCCACCGTTAAGTGGGATAAGTGGCAATGAAGGAAGAAAAGGTACAGCAGATGTGTCACACTCAGCCTGGAAGAGTCATATTTGACTTAAATATCTTCACCGCCCTGATGTACAAAGGGACAGTTAGCAAAAGATCTCACTTACCTCACCAGAGACTTTCTGTTTAACAGCCTCTGCAGGCAAACTGAATAAGACATAGTGATATAAAAAATGCGATCTTTTAGAAAACTGGACCTGCTTCTCTGCTGTCAAAGAAACCTGCATAAGAATAAACACTTCTGCAAAAAGGTGGAGATGTAGCAAACGCTTCCATAAATGTGTTGCATATTGCATTTTTTTGGCATTTATCCTGCCTGGATGTACAAGAGCACATAAAGCAGCGAAGAATTCGGCCCAGCACTTCCAGTAGTGGGAGTATACTTTGCATTCAGGAAAGCTTTTAAGTGCATGTTTAAGGTGAAGTGTGGGATTCGTCACCCTTCCTCAGCCTGGAAGTCATTTCTAGCAACATTTGGGTGCATCTCTGCCAATATAATCCCCTGAAGCTGAGCACATTTTTCTTCCTGTGAATGAACTATTCATATCCCCAAAAAGCAATTTCATCTATTCCAAAACAATTTATTAATTCAACATTAATTTGACAAATAGTTTCAGCTGGGAAGGCTTTCTCAAACTTAGACTGGCATAAAAAAATACCCGAAAGAGCCACTTCTTTCCTTCAGTTTTCACCAACCCAAGTGCACAAAATGTGAAGTTCTTCTTAAAATGGACTCAAACCCCCAGCTTCTACCTCTAAAGAAGGGTTCCTCAACAGCACAGGGTAAATTATCTAAAATTATGGGCTCACTATCTCATCTTGATACTGTTCAGCTTTGCATAAACTGCTTATGAAATTCTCTGGAGCAGAGGCTGGAAGCCAGGTGTCAGATCTTTTGCTGGCTGAAAGATGCTGCCGAGTGGTCTGCCGCAAACCAACATCCAAAGAAGGAAATTAAAAAAGAAGAATGAATGCTTCAGTGTACCACTACCCTCATTCCTAAAATTGGCCTTCCTAGATATATACATGTTGCGCGCCTTCTGCCAGGACCATCTCCAAAGAGTGTAATTGAATTCTGCTATCTTCTTTGTTTCTCACATCTGTCTTCTTTTTTAGTTATTTATTTATATTCTTTTTATCCAAGCTAGTAAGCTTGGATCCTAAAGCAAACTCCGCTGTCACTGACCCTTGAGAGGAGGGTCCATTTAATCAAACAGAACTAAATAAAAAGTACAAATCTGGAGTAAGAACAGCAGTTTGCCAAGGTAGAAATAGACCCATAGATAATTGTGTGACGTTGTTACTAGCCATTAAATGGAGGCCTACTTCGCTCCTGAGGTACTTGCCTTAATGGTCACTACCTGATCTACATACAGAAGGTCTTTCCAGCGGGATCATCTAGATTTACTGTCCTTGGTCATCAAATACTGATACAGAGTCATTCCATTAGGAAACCAACAAAATATTTTGAGTGTGGAACTGGAATGCAATGCAATAGTAATTACAGCAAGTTACAGGGGAGAGAATTTGTATTTAACATGTCTACCAAAACAGCAGACATTTATGTATTTGAGTAAGTATTGTTAAAGGAAGCCTTTCTAGTGAATTGGTTTGTTGTTTGATTTAAGGGGTTAGGGCTCTTTTTCCACAAGTTTTAGCTTAACCTGGAAGAACTGAGGCTCCCAGAGAAAATGAGCTGAAGACATAAAAGTGTCTCTCTGACAAGGAATAGAGAGAGAAATATTTTCTCTGAGCTAATTCAGGGTCACGTTATGCCGAGCACCCACAGTAGCCTCTGAGGAGAAAACCCCCTATTAACAGGACATGCCGTGTACAGAGCAGAACCTTTTCTAATCACCAGTTAACATTGGCCCTAAGATCTTTTGCAGCAGACACACCTCATCTCAGGCTTAAAGTCAGATTGCACAGGATGATTCATTCACTGAAAGTCTGTTAAAAAATAAAGTGTGGGTTTATAAATATGTCTATCCACTGACTTTTGTCTCTACCTCTTTCAATCAAGCACCTTTTTCTATGAAAATTTGCACTCAGAGGCAAGATGCATTTCAGATGTAATAAAGCCAGCAGGCCCAGGCTCAAGAAGTTTCTCAGGTGAAGTACCCAAATCTGCTTATACAAAGAAAAAAGTCTTATCCTGCAGTGTCAGAGTAATATGTTCTTCAAGTCCTGACCATTATGCATTCCATTTATACCACTTCTTTAATCAAAGCTGAACCTGGTGAATTGCAAATAAGAACGAAAACATTAAATGTGAAAGGCCAACTTGCTCATCTATATTTTTTGTCAAAATGACAGTTTTAAAATTACATAGGTAAAATACTTCACTAAATAGGGTTATAAATGTGTAATTCATCATGGCAGAACATTTTTATGTGTTTTAAAACTACTCTTTTATTTTAAGAGGTGAGGACGCAAAATGGTAAGCTCATTCTTCATCTTTTCATTTTGCAGTTTATTTTTGACATAGCAAAGATGCAGTATGGTTGGAAAAGCTCTTGCAATAGGTATTTGTACCCTTCTCTCTCTAAGTTGTTCCTTACCAGAGAGCATATATCAAAAGTGAAGGTATGTTCCGACCCCAGTTAGTGTATGTACATACACACTACAGGCCTTTTACTAGATAAAATCCTCACTGCTTCACAAAGGCCTTATATTGTTAAAATAGGGACACTCTCTTCCCCACCACCCCAAACGTCTAGTAAGGTACTGTGTAGCTGAAGCAGGAGAATCAGATTTCTTATCCCACTATTTATGGGAATGTCGGATCAATTGGTTCGCAGCATAGTGTCGGGTATATGGTTCCCCAGTGGCCATGGATTTGTTACCCTGTTAAACACGAATCACTGGGAAAACTTAGAGGAAAAGGTAAGCATTGAAGCTGAAGAAATAAGGCAAATGCTTTACTAGAAACTCCCATTGCTTCATTGTAATCTACCTGAAATCCTTGTTCTTCGTCTCAAGTGTGAATTCACATACTGAGATTGCAACAAAGGATTAAGATAAAACTCCTGGCACAGAGTCGAGGAAGAATAACATCATTGCAAGGTCATATAGAGAAGAGGATCACTGCACCCAGGTAGTCTGCTGCATGTGATGTTTTTGAGAGGCTGGCAAGAACAGAGCTTGAGGCAGAATGAGGAATTTTCACAAAGAGAAAGAGAGAGAGAGAGAAAGAGGGAGAGAAAGAGAGGGAGGGAAGGGAAGGGAAGGGAAGGGAAGGGAAGGGAAGGGAAGGGAAGGGAAGGGGACCTGGCTCCTGTCACATCCTGGGGAGTTTGTCTCCACATTCCACTCTGGGACTGGGTCAAGCACAAAGGCATTGACCTAAAACACTGTACCTCCAGTCTCACCTTAACCCCAATGTCTCGTGAGTGGTAGTTCAGAGCATTGCACCCATGTGATTGTGAACATTTGTCAAGGAAGCAATTTCTTCTTCCTCCCATTAAGTCCCCTGGGTGTGAGATTTTGAGGCCACCATGGAGACCTGAACAATAAAGAAATTAACGATAAAGTTACCCAGCTGCTGCACTTTGATTTCAACAGCTTTCAGTTGTATATTCAGTCCCCAGATGGCTCCACTCCCAGAGGGCATTCACGAAAAAAATACCAAGTAGACTGTGAATCTTGGTGCCCTTTGCCACATAGTTAGAGGAGGATGATCTCAGTGCTGCTTCTCTGAACCCTCCATGGGAAGGCATGATGGCCAGGTCTTTGAGGAGCTGACTGCCTTTCCTGAGTCACCCAATAGTTTGCTGGTGACCACTCTCCTTGCCTCAGTTTCCCCTTAGCGAGGATTTGATCACAGGAGTGGTTTCCATTTCTCTGTGGAAGCAACCTTAGGCTGGACAGAAAATCCCAGGTGGACAGAATTTTCACTGTAGGCAGCAAGAGTTTTCAAAGTAAATGGGTTGACATCACATGTTTTATTATGAAAGGAAAACAAAAATATTTTTTGTGTGTTTTCTGATGCTTTTTTTCCTACCTCTGGTAAAAAAGCAAAACAAGCTGCGACGAGGGAGTTGCATAAACCCATAATTTGGCAGCCAATTAGTCTTTGATTTAGACAGTTGCTTTTTGAATATTTTTTTTAATGTGATTCCTTGCAGCTGAGAAATTTACATTTTAAAAAGTGCCTAATGCCAAGGCAGTAGTGGAATCCCACATTTGTCAAAGAAGTAAACTGAGATGGCATCTAGTCCTTGTTAACATCCTAGGCTGGGTCTGCTTTAATAGAAAAGGAAGGAGAGGAGGGGAAGAATTTTTCCTCTGCTGATAAAGGGCTTGTGGAGACAAGCAAGGGACCTGAATTCCTTGTTGTTTCTTTACCCCAGCTAGGATGCGACATACACAGACATGCACGGCAGACAGAAATACCTCCCATATAGCTTAGAGCAACTGTGCAAATGTGTTAACAAAGGTGGAGATAGGGCAGTCTAGAGCAGAACAGAAAGGAGGGCAGTGCGACTGTGACCTTCTCCTGGTGACTCTGTCCAGAGCGGCTGCAGACACAGATGTGACACTTAGCTGTCTTTACCAGCCCCAGAAAATCAAGGTAGCCTCTAAATTGAAACAATACCAGTGCAGGCATCTCATTTGCAGTCTGGCTGTAGTCAGCTCTTTGGGCTCTGTATAGATCTAGTGGCAAGAACAAACTGCAGCTTCTTTCATAAATGCAGATGCTGGAGCCTTCTTCATTTTAAACACAGTCATGTCAGAACCACACTGCTTTGTACTGAATACAAAAGGAGAGAAAAAATACATCCGTTCACTGTAATGAGACCAGTTGCTGAAAGAAACATCAGCCTTGCTGAAACATGGGAGAAATGCCACGCGTGTCGAACCCTGCTAGAAATAACAGTTTCTGAGTATGCGAGTCTATCCAGACAACAAAAGAATACAGCAGCTTCTATACGGATGTACAGTTTGGTGAAGAATGGAGTTAGGAGTCAGCTGAGTTATTGTGGATATGGATTGATATCCTTTGAAAAGCTCACGAGGTTCATTTCTACCTTCTGGTTTAGTTTCTTAATGATTTTAGAGTCCTGACACTAGAACACTCCCAAAGTTTGGTCTTGCTCAACGCTAAAGCTGTGGTTTCTTACAACTGGGGCACACAGCACAGGGAGGGCACCTGGCCTTGTTTTCCATGCCCGAAAATTTTAGGGAGGGAAACCAGAAGACCTACAGACATAGAGATAATTACCTTAATTATTACTTTGTCAGCTGCTATTCTTGCACGGCTCCTCTGTGAGACCAAGGGGGTGATCTGTGGGACTTACAGCAGCCTGGATGGGGTTACCGGGAACCCAGGCTTGAGGCAGCTCCTATTGGCGTGAGTGTGTGATATCTTGCAGGCTGGACATGAAAACCACTAATCCACTCCTGCTCTGGTGCAGCAAGTTCAGCAAAGGCCACCGTGATGGTTGGGGCTGGAATACTTGCCCTGTGAGGAGACGCCAAGGCTTTTTCAGCCTGAAGAAGAGATAGCATTAGAGGGACCATACACCAGATCCCAGCATCTTTGGGGAGGTCATCAAAAAGGTGGAGACAGGCTGTTCACAGCAGTGCATGACCGGAGAGCAAGAATTTCTGAGCAGGCGTGAGGAAAGTATTTTTCACTCTCAGGCAAATTAAGCAGCAGAACAGGTTGTCCACTGCTGGTTTTCAAGACCCAGCTGGATAAAGCCCTGTGCTACCTAGTCTGACCCAAAAGCTAGTCCTGCTTTGAGTAGTATGCTGGACCAGAGATCTTCTGACGTCCATCCCAATCTGAATGATTTTATAACCTACCCATAAATTCCAGAATGATTTGCTCTTGTGGTGATTTAGGAAGCAGAGGGCAGCACCATAGAAGTGTTAATAGCCCTGGATACAGCTATCAGCTAGGGGATTTTTATTCAGATTCCTTCACAAAGATGGCATGGGATTCACCTCAACTAGCAGTGAGACCCTCAAAGATGGACTTCCAATCTCAGTCAGTTCTGTGCGCCTCTCCAGAGTCAAGGGGAAGAATGGGAAATTCATCTTGTTGTAAGACCGGATCTGAAATGGAGGAATGGATAGACACCGTCACTTTTGAGGTGACAATGCGTCTTTTTTAGAGAGAGGATGCTCAGATGAATAGGTTGAACATGTACCTTTCACACAGCTAAAGCTGAAAGAAATGAACCGTATCCTAAATCTGAGGGAGATGCTGGCTAATCTCTTACTTGCATTTAATCAAGGCACCAAACTGGCTTTGACAGGAATTGCAGGAGCTCAGAGACTCTCCGAGACAGGAACGGCATTTGCTAGATGTTTAAAAAGCACAACATGAGAGGGCATAACTCCTGATATGATCCCCTCCAGCTACTGTGTGCAGAGCATTGCCCTGGTTAAGCTCCCAGAATTAGGCATGGGAATGTCTACGTGGCGAGGGAAGGGAGAGCTAGAGAATGCAATTTCATTGAATTGGCTGGGATGGGGTTTGCTGGATTAACACAGCAGGTATAACTAATTGTGTTTATCCTGCCCAAGCAGCAGGCATCAGCGTAATGTGCCTGGAGTTGTTGTGCACTGTATGTTTCTCATCCAGGTTTCCCCAATCCATCCCACACACACTTCCCTTAGGGAATCTGTCTGCTCTAGGTGTAATACACTGGTCTAATCTCTGCTATCCTTCTGCCAGATCATGCCATTCAGGAGCCACTGGAATCTCCTGTAGCTTCATGAGCTTCCAGAGCTATAAGAGAGAAATAATTATGTCTACTCAGTTCTGTTTAAGCATATAAATAAATTTCTTCTGAGTTTTTATGCTGACCATTTAGAATGGATCCAAAAGAAGGTTGTTGGGTGTCTGTGAGAAGCAGAACATGGGCTGTAGGGTAGAAAGACAAAACATTTGCTCAGATCCTCCTGGTCCCAAAAGTACTCACATATTTTTTTGCATCAAACCTCCCTCAGTGCCTGAAGATCTTCTGGGTGCACACAGATAAACCTTCAGTTCTGACAGCACTGATGAGCTCTATCTCACGCCCAAGCCCAATTAGCATTCAGAAACCCACTCATACTCCCCTTCTGTTTCATATTTTTCACCTAACACACCTACACAACCAGGGCCTTTATCAAACACCGTGGTTTTTACTGCTTGCTTTGATAGGGCAGCCAGAAAAGGAGGTTTCTGTCTCTGCCTTTGCACAGTATTTACAGCAGGCCTAGACCACAAAGGGGACCTGCATTCAACCCCCACCATCGCCTGAGGGGATTCAAGACTACAACGTCTTCCCAAAGGAAGCTCTGAGAAAATAAGCTTTTGTACTCAGGTGGCTGGCTGCTTATCGTCCTCAACCTCTTACTGAAAGTTTGCCATAGGAAAGAGTTAACTTCATAGGTGCTGGGAGCAGAAAGAAAGAGAGAGCAGGAAGCAGCCTGGCAGGCACCTACTTAGAAGAGCACCAGAAGCCACATCCCTCAGGGGATGCACTCATGTTTCTGCGCTGATCTCCATGACGTCTTTTCTGTGCACCATCCACGGAACCAGCGAAAAGAGAGCTCCCACGCTCAAGCACCCTGCAGTCATGTGTTTACTGTGCCTCCGAGGAGTGGTGAGAAGTGGATTGCAGCCTCCCCAGCGAAAGGTGGGAGCTGAGCGTGGGCTGCTGCTTCCTAAGTGACTGCACTGGGCTATTATGTAAGAGGGTGACATGGTTTCAATGGTATATCTGGATTTAAAAAAAAATAAAATTAAAATAAAAATAGTTATACCTCTTTACCACTTTGGGACAGAAAGGTAAAAACACTTCGAGAGTAGTGGATGGAGGTACCTGATGCCATAGGAGCGTATTAGAGGAAAAAAGATAGATTCCTGTCCTCAGATTGTCTCTGTTAGCTGGTTCACAGTGCACTGCTTGCAGAGATAATAGCTCAGGTCCTGGGAGCAACATCACCACCCAACCCTTTGAAAGCTAATTTACCCAGACAAAGCATCACATGAACTGTGGCCGCTCTGCTGTTGCTTTGGAGCTAGCCCAGGTCTCTCCAGCTGGAACTATACCTGCACTGCGCAGACATACTCCTTCCTGGCAAATAAGTTTTGGGTGTGATTGTTAGGATCTCTGAGACAGCTAGGCTGAAAACTGCTGCTCCATGAAAAACAGTTTGCATTTATTTCAGGGGAGTCAAGCCTACTTTCCTGATTTCTTGTACTAGAGAGAGCACAAACATCTAAATATTAAATCAATTTTATGAGGCGATAATTTTCCTTGCACCCCTTTTTACTCGTCTCTGTACATGTATTTAAAAGGGCTCACAGAGACAAAAAAAAAAATATTTTTTTTGCGATCCTAGACTGAAAGCATCACAGAAGTGAAAAGTATCTCTGTTATATATTTTTAAATGAAGAGACATTTCTCTATTTTTGCCTTTTAAGTATTCTTATATGTTAGAATATTTTTTATTATCATTGAAATTCTGACTGGAAATTGTTTTAAGAACTATGTTCTTACTCATTTATGTTTTGATTCCCTTTTTATTAATGGATTTAATAGGCTCTTATTTTCTAGTATATTTATGCTGGTAATTTGAAAAGATGAAACACAGATTTTAAATAAAAGTCCTTTTAATTCAGCTACTAATTTTTATTTTTGTATTATATTTTACATATAGAAGGCTTAAGAAAAAATAAATGAAAATAGTTTTGCAAGAAGCGATACAGAAAATTAAAGCCTTTGTGTTTGTGGATTTTTTTCATATATAGCCCAAATCTGCCACCTACTGATATGAAGTAGAACTTAATGCAACCAGCCATTTCAGTTTTCCTCTGGAAAAAGCTTGCGTATGTTCCAGCTGTGCAAAACCAGTGCCATCTAGTGGTTTTTTGTAAGACTACTCAGGCAAAAAAAAAAAAGTCAAATATTTATCAAAATATCTATTGCTGCTGGCTGCACAAGCTACTTAGCCATTTTGGAACGGATTCAATAGGCTTAGTGTCCTGCAACTCCATACAAATCTTTGCAGCTATCCTCTGAGGTGATATATAAACCTGTATGTTCATTTGTAGTTTATTTTAACAGCAACAAAAACCAAGACACTGTGCACATTGCTTTCCAGGTTAAATGCATCCTTCTTTCTTCCTTATTTTATACTTTTGGGTTGTTTCTACTTTTATCTGTCCCTTATTGGATCATCTAAACTGTCAGGGATTTTGAAAGGCTAAAAAATATTGATTGTTTTAAGCTCGCTTTGAAAGAAGGGAGACCTCGCTCTTTTTTACAATAGCAAATAAAATTGGTGAAGTCAAATGGTCTGTGCTTTGTGGTATGTCACAATAACAAACAAAAGACATAAAAAGTATCTACAGTTTTCCTCGGTTTCATGTTTCTTTTCTTCCACCATTTGATGAGTAGTGCTTCCAAATCACAAATTCATCCTGTCGAGCTCAGTAAACATGAAGTGAGTAATTTTTATTTACGCTGAAGCCCCATGCTTTCAGATGTGCTGTTAAAAACAGGGGAAAGTGGCATCGCTGTAGACAAGGGCTACCTCTGGGACTCAATGCTTAAGTACCTGAAGAATCAGCTAGTGAATCACTGGGATTTTCAGATACTCACCTTCAAAATTGCTTTTAACGTTTAGGGCATCTCGCTTAGGGGCAAACAAATTCAGATTCAGGTCTGATGATATAGGTCTTTTAAATGTACTTTGGTAATGCTTCCTCGTGGGATGAAATTTGAAGACAGCCTTTTATACATGTGTCGATTTAGCAGCCTATGAAGAATGCACATTACTCCACAGCATGCCTCTGATCAGAAAGAGAGGCTCACTGCTCACAAAAGGATGGCGCGAGCTCCATTTTACATTTGAGGCAAGGGAGGACCCCTCTTCACTGGGTTCATCTTCCTCAGCTTTTTAGGTCTGCAATGAGCCAGATGCCCACAGCTGATCTGACCACCGGAGGGTTCTTCTCTCAGTTAAGAAAATAAACAGATGGTTTTGAGGCATTTTTCTTTCAGAATTTAGATATCCTCTCCTTCAAGGTGAAGCAAATTGAACCACAAAGGTGCTTGCTACCTCCTATCAACTACAAGACAGTGTGGAGGAAGCAGTTCAGAGGTAAATATCTCCAGACAGTCACAACTGATCAGGTGAAACTCTTTGTTTCTGGATAGAGTTGGGCATAGACCTAATTGTTGTCAAGAAACAATGATATTAATTTTGCTCTTAACAAGTTTTCATCATTACTTTGGGCTAGTTCCACTGCTTTCCAAAATCTTTCAGTGTTGTACATGGGAGACCGATGTTCCTGGGAATGATTCATTTGAGACAAACACTCCAGTGAGATGCTAGACAGAAAATCTGGAGTCTCTTTTGGGAATCAGTTTATTTGGATACAGAAGGTGTAAAACATGATAGGTCCCTCAGTAGGAATCACCCAACATGTTGCATGTCCCTTGGAGATCATTGGGAAAGTCAAAGAGGATTACAAAGAGACAAAAATAAAGTAATTTTTAAAAAAATACAGTGTTTTTGTCTCACTATTAAAAATAACTTTCGTGCAACATAAAGCAAGAGTGTATCTTGAGTTCCATCATCAAAAAGAAAGACCTTACAAACTCACAGGGCCTGCCAAAACTGTGTCATTTAAACAGGCACAATGCCTCAATAACACAGAGCAGGGGGCACGTGGGGCAAGAGATTTTGTGGCCTGCTGCCTTCACGCACATGGAAAGCCCATCAGTGTTTGCAGAATCCAAGCCGTGTATGCAAAGGAATTAGTTTGCTCTGCCTTAAGGCAGCAAAGGAAACCTTCCAAATGTGACTTTGGTTGAAAACAATTCTGCACTGAGCTCAGACCAGGTGGGCAAACTAACACGTCTGCACTTCAGGGAGTGAGGGCTTTCTTCATCCACATCGCACAAGTCTCATCCTAGTAAATACTTCAACTCTGAGCGATAGACACTCACTTGAAATTTTTCATGCATTTGTTGACACCAGTGGCAGCAGTGTCAGAGCCATCTGAAATGTGGTCTCACTAAGGCACAGCCCATGGGCAAAACTATTCAGAATGAACTGGTGGAACATATTGATCAAGCAACAGGAGAGATTAACTACATCAGCAGCTCATATTTTTAGGAGGAGGGATGTTTGTACATGTAATAGTAATACCAAAACTGTGAAGTAAAAAAAAATCTTGTTCTGCATGCTTCATGTGCTCAACACACACAATATTCCATCGGAAAGCTGTGGTCCAGAATGCATGCCACTAAGTTAGACACAGAAGTTATGGTTGTGTCCGGTATCAGGTGCTTAGCCCTGGGCATATAAGGGAGATATGACCAGAGCTCCAGCCCTTCCCAAATGTGAACAGTGCAACAAGACACTTCCAATAGACCCCTTCGGGTATCCAAGGCAACACAGCTGGCTTCCAGCCTCTCTTCAGTGGCCCCTAGGACTCACACTTTTTTAAAAGCAATGTGCCAATGTGCAGGTCTCCGTACAATTTTGGAGGGAAAGCAGCCTCAGCCTGGGGGATCTGAAACACTACCTCCTCAGAGGGCATCCCAGGCACTGTGGACTGTCCAGCAGCCAGAGCTGACTTTATCCACCTCTTTTCTCCTTTTTAGACAGAAAAGTGTTTGGGGAAGGCCTGTGTTTCTGCTCCGTGCTTGTATTGCAGGCAGTATCTGTGAATTCGAGTCCTTGAGCAGCACTCCCAGGAGGGGAGCACTTGATGAAGCAGTAGATATAAAATTGTCATCCTGGACATTATGGGAACATCGAGTTCATCCAGATCTGTTGAATACTCTGAAATGTAAAGAAGGTTGGCACACAACCAAAGATGCAGATAGTCGTCTTTTAAAAAATGATGTTACCATTTGTCTTGTCTTCAAAGTAGTTTTGCTTGAAATGGGGAGGATCAGCAATGGATTCCATGCAATTTTGCTTGGAGCCAGCTTACAAAATAAAAAGGTGAATCATCACAAAGATGAGCAAGTCAGAATAAAGAAAAATCATTCTTGTGGTGAGTAGCTCCTCGCAGAATCAAAATTCATTTGGAAGCATCTTTGCATTGAGTTTTCAGGGCCCCGTAGTGACAAATGAGACTACCACCAGCAGACCCAGGGCAGGAGTTTTATAAATGTTTGCTGTTCCCCCTCTTTATTGAAGCTTTGCTCATGCATCTAAATGACAGAACTAGAACTTGCTTGCCATTTTAGGACACTGCTGCCTGCATTTCAAAAAATTCTTCTACAGTGACCTTGATCAATCAGTTTGTCACTGCTCAGTGCTTTTATCTAATGATAAGTATTGCAGAGAAAAAGTAAAGGTACTGAATCAGTGACAAAACTACCACTGCCTTGCAGTGACTTAGGCTTTTTTCACACGGCTCTGCAAAAATGACCAGTGAAAGTAGTACTGGCAAACAAATGTGCCTATGACTAATTCAGCGTGACCCAATATTTTGTTGTCCTCTGTCAGCATGTTGCACTGTTGCTACTTCGCCTGTGTCAATAGTTACTGGAAAACCCTCCCTTTCCATTTTTCTTACCTGAAAAATGTATTGGCACATAATGGAATATTTGAATGGCACATGTACAGAACTTATTAAATGGATAGTAAATGCAATTGGATGTTTTGAAAGAAATTCTGAATTTCAAATATTTTTAACTGTGGGGGTTTTTTTGGTTTTTTTTTTCCCCTGGTGTAACAAGTTAGGTGTTGTACAATTCACCACTTTTCTTGATTCACTAAGCTTACATAATATCCATTTGCATAGCACTGTTTATTTGAATACCAGTTCCACGTCTGCAACAAAACCTGCAGATTTCAAAAATATTTGATGTCAGACTTTTTATCAAATTCATCTGATGTAAGTAGGACTATATGAAGACCACGGCAGCCTAATAGAAATATTTATGACAACTAGTGATCACAAAATAATAGCTTAAGGTGTGTCTAATTTTAATTTTGCCAAATCTTACAGAAGGTGAATCTATACAGCTGAGCCTACTTCAAAATGTTTAATTCCAGCCACCTTCTTGACCAAAAGAAAAGTATGAAATGTGGTTTTTCTGTCTTCCCTACCAAAAAAAAAAAAAAAGGAAAATACTTTTCAAACGTTTCTTAATTAAAATAGTGCCTTTTATATTCTCACTTAGATCACAGCACAGCCAAAGTGTGTTTCCTTTAAATTTAGATTATAATATACAGTTCGTAAACAAAAAATATAGAATTCCTGTCATATTTTTAAATCTCAAAACAAAATTAATAGTGAAACCACTGAAGGGTCTCTGTTGTAGCAGAAGTTGAGATGATGGGCTTGGACATGCTTTTATTAGACATCTTCAGCCAGCTTCTCTGCCATCTTCAGAAGAGGCAGGGAACTGCAACCACCATCTCACACCTCTCTAGTGCAGCTGTGGTCCACCAAGCAGATGATGGATGCCCCAAACAGAAAGCCAGTTCCTTCAGCTGCCACTGATAGTCTTCTGCTATTATATATGGTATATGAAACTGAAAGCCCAGACAATCACCCTCAGAGACATGTTTCTGAGTCTTGAGTGTGTATGTCCATCCAGCATTGATTCCCAGCCTTCAGGTACACCAGGTCATATGAATAATCCTGGAGATCTCTACTTCTAAGCATCTTTTGCATCTTCCTGATACAGCGCTAAAACTGCGGAGAGAACTGGAAAAAGCCCCCTGCAGAATTTGGACAATTCTATCTAAATCAGGACCTCACGCAGCTCAGCCTCTGCTCCTTGGCAGGGAGCCCCTGTACACCACTTTACAAGGATGAATAGGCCATTCTCTAAATTATGTCTGTAATGTCAAACTAAAAACGAACAGGAAGCACTCCTGACCTCAAGGTCAAGGATGAAGTTAACTCTGCTTTGGATTAGCCTGTTACAGGAGATCAGTCCTGCAGAGAACCAGATGGAGCAATCTGAACCAGGGAGTAAGTTAATAAACATGCGTAATTAAGGGTCACTTCTTTAATTTGTTCTCAGTTGTTCTTGTGCTTTTATCAAGAAAACATGAAGAAAGGACAAGCATCTTACTCAAGTTAATTTTGGGGCCAAGTTGTATTCCCACTCATTCAATTTGAATAAGCAAGCCAGAAGTACGTGTATTTTTTGCATTTGTAGGACCATCTTCAGAAGCATTTTGAGGCACCCACAAGATCAGGGCAAGACCCCAAGTGTGAGACTGGCAGAGTTTGCCTCCTTGCAGGTCCTGCCGGGGTCATGGTATGTAATATGTCCTGATACATCAGAGCTGTAAAGGCTTGAGCAACTCCGTGGAATCTCACCAGCAAAAATTTACACAATAACAGGTTTAGGCAGAGAAGGAAAAGGTCTAAATTGTAGATGCGAGTGCTTGTGTCCCCTCTGTGAATCTGTCCCTATGCTTTCACATTGCAAGTACTGTAGCCTTCTTCCCACTCTGCCTATTAAGATCCCTAATTATATTAAAGCCTACCATCACTTATTCATGAAAGCATCTCTTTAGCACATCTAAAGTGACTGATCCCGAAGGTTAGAGTTACAATGACAGAGAAGGATGTGTGTGTTTTCACAGAAGCTCTCTTTAAATGAGATTTCTTTTGTAACTTTTTCAGCGAGCAAGGTCAGTTCTATTGGTTTTGTTCAACTGTAACTCCTAAGCACTACAAAATTAGATTGTGTAATGTATATACTTTGCCACCTGATCTCCAACCTGAGTATGCTACCTAGCTCCAGTGATTTTCTTTAATGAGGTGGAAATGTATATAACAGTTTTAAATATGCAGGCTAACATTTTCCTCCATCTATAATTATGCAAATCATTATATAGTTGTCTCTGCATGACAGAAGTAATAACATCTTATAGAGACCCTGTTAAAACTCACTGAAATCATCTACACAGATGGATATGATTTTACAGAAGATACAACACAGACACATTAATTAGTTACAAACCACCACTACCATCTCCTAGCAAGCTATGTGACACGGGCTGAGGCATGTACTGTATAATGATATCATTTTGTTTTGTTTGCAGTAGATAACTGGAACACTCTCAAACAGTTAATAAGAGCAAATGTAACAAGAAAATTCACAAGCTGTTATTATTTTTCAAGATGTTGAAGTAACATATATGTTTCACATATCCTCTTTATTTTAAGACTAGTGGTACTGTATCCATCCTTTCGCATTTTCTGGGATGTTTCCTTTTCTCCCCTCCTTTGCCCACTTCTTTTCAGTCATCAGCAATGGTGCAGCTTGTCAATTCATTCCCATTTTGCACCCGTCCACAACACCTCAACCCATGGCTATTTATACAGTATTTAGACACAGTCTTTCCTGTTCAGGCACTGTGTATGGCTGGGAATACTTATGTTTTCCAAGAGAAACACACTACAGACTACTAAGGGATGCATTTTTGATACCTCTATTTCTATTTGTGTGTTTTGAGGGTTCTTTAAGACATGCAGGAAGCATCACAAGCTCCCACACACATATTAAATTCATTTTAATTTTTTTTTTTTTAAAAGGCAATATTTTAGAAGAAATTGCATCAACATAAACATTTTTATAAACACTGGCATTAAAAAAAAGGCATTTGGAATTTTTACATAAGTCCCATGGGCCCTATTCAGAGCTCACATGAGGCGTGAGTTGGTACCTCACTCCTCTTCTAAACCTTGTTTCATTTTTTCTATGAGAGAACTCATGATCCTTTACAGACTTTTGAAAAGTAAAGCAAAGTTCTCTGACATCAATGTGAAGGAAGGAAAGACCAGCAATGGCCTCTTCCTGGCAATGGAAGAAACAGCATCTTGGAAGGAGCAGGGACTCTTGCTGAAGGCAGAAAAACTAGCCATAGGAGAACCTGTCCCTTTTCATCATACCTTCAGTAATTACACATCCCACTTTAACCTTTTCAGACTTGTTGGTCACCATTTCTCATTAGGGGAGAGCATACTCACAAAGGTTTCTGGAAAAAAAAAAGATCCTCTGGCCTATGGTTCAGACCTTCCTGTGGTTCCATGTCCGATCTGTGCACTCTGTCACCCGGGGAGGCCATAAAAAGGAGGCAGAGCTTCTTCATTAGGGCCTTCAACTCATTTCTGTTATGGTAAGATAAATTCACAGATTCTCCCTGCTTCTTGGACCACTGGCTCCCTGGCTCCTTTGCCCATCATGAAGTTGCACAAACTTTATTCATTACCGTACAACGCTGCACATTTTAGAGACAATTTTATTCCTTTACTTTTCCCCTTCTTCCCATTTCATGTTCCATTTTCCTGCACGTACTTCCTCCAACTCATCCCTAGCCAGACTGTTGAACTCTAAGGGCACTTAATTTCACAGCTACCTCCAAAAGAAGAGCTATTTAAATGAATATGACATGCCTACCCATGCGACAAACATTCGCACAAGCACAAATACACATCAAGCGTGTAAATGCCCTCAAAATGCATGCAAATAATTTCCACATTGGCTAAATTTTACCTGCATAGTTTTCATAGCCATTCAGCCAGCTCTAGGCTGTGAGGAAATCTGCGCGCCTGGAAGGAGGGACGTGATCCTTGTACGCCCACCAGTTCAACAAGACATATGATCATAGCATCGAGGTAGAACACTAATGTCTGGGAACAGGTTGTTTCTGAGGATGAGATGCAAGAAATCTCTGGAAAAGGAGAGAGTCTGCACAGAGGGTGCTTGTCTTGCCCTCTATACCACATAACAGAGACTGAATATTAAACAGATGAGAGTGAGAGTCTTGAACCTGAATTCTCTTCATCCCTAAATTAACCTGGCAACTGAATCAGTTTCTCTGCTCTACTGAGAAAAAAAAAAAAAGCTAACTGTTTTTACAATTTTTAGGAGCTCTTTCACTGGGAAAACAAGAAAGAGAAATGCATATGTCATATACCTATATAAAAAATGTGCAGATATTTATCTCCAAATTATCTAACAGCATCATTACCCAGTCACACAGATGGGAAGCAAAAAACACACACACACACAAAAACATTGTGGAAAGAAAAGAGAGTTCTGTTTGGTTTCTAAGGCGCAAAACTTCACGGGACAGGAAAATCGCTTCTCACAAAGACGTATTAAAGCTGCCCTTTGTGGAGTAAAGAAAAATCCCAGAGGTCAAGTAGAAGAGAATATGCCTCTAACTGCAAGAAAAAAACCACAAACTTAATGGAGATCTATTGGAGGACACCAGAGTCTGTTTCAGAGAGACAAAGTGTATAAAGAAAGAGCAGTCTGTATAATGAGAAACCTCTGCTCATTCTCCAAGTGTCACAGACTTTGCCATTGATGTGCTATTCCTCTGCCTTCTCCTGCTTATTCAGGCCAATCCCATTGTGCTGCTGTTCACAGCTTTAATAGCTATATGCTTTGGACATCATTAAAAGTGTGATGTCTTGAGGCAGTAATAAGTCTCTGATCTATTTATTAGTAACAGCAATCCA
The DNA here is from genome assembly GCF_036013445.1 of Caloenas nicobarica. Lineage (NCBI taxonomy): Eukaryota > Metazoa > Chordata > Aves > Columbiformes > Columbidae > Caloenas > Caloenas nicobarica. Next base: position 181,641,957 of record NC_088245.1, read on the forward strand.
TAAACAAATAAATTCCATTTTGCCTGGAGCCTTGCTGTGACTTAAAAATGCATCCGAGGACTATTTCTTCTTCAAGTTTCTGATTGTGCTGAGTCTCATTAAGTCACAGGCAAATATAACTTGTACATTGCAGTGGCTATTCAGTGGTTAATAGGTCCCCACTGTTCATGAAAAGTCTTTCTGCAAGTGCCCTCTTCACTGCAAAACTTACATAGTTCCAAAGCTACTGTTGCAGCCAGCTGGAGTAACAGGCTCCTGAAAAGTGACAGATTTAAAGGAAGAAATAGTGTGTGGTTTGCTAGAGGCAAGTTATTTTAACATAATGCAGCAATGTCAGCTCTCTGTGTCTAATCACCAGGCTCCTGATTTTCTCCTCAGCACTTGAATTTCACACGATTTAGGGATTTGGGGAGATGCTATTTTACATTCCTCCTCCCAGCTGTTGAGACTACCTGCCAGGTTCATGTTGGGAGCCATGTCTTTAAGTTTCCCAGTTATTTTAAACAAAGCTTAAATAACTGCATGTGTGAGAAACAGGCCTCAAAGAGCAGCTGATACAGGCTTTCCAGGACATTCGACTGCTCTGGCGTTTTCAGCGTGGTTGAGACACATCAGATGTACATTCTTATATTTGCCTGTCCAAAAAATCATTTAAATTCTTTTATATATTTCTGTGGTGCCTCTCAAGGATAAACACATATATTTATCTAACAGCTGCTATGAGTAAAGGGACATAGGAGTCCAAGGCTTCTGTTCTGGAGTTTCACAAGATTTATACTGCTAATCACTGGACTTTATCATGATCTGTTATGCAAGGTATAATATGAAAGTATCATGGCTTCCCCACCAGTGTATGTATGTATGTCTCTGAATGAAGAGCACATGTAAGGTCATGAAAAAATAAAATTATAAAATTCTCCTACATTTAGACGATTAATCAGAAAGAAAACAAAGTGTGTCAAAAAAAAACTCACCAAAAACAACCACTGTAACTTCCTCCTCCTCCTGCAGCCCTCAGAACTAATTTTGAGTGAGAGTATCTCACTTCACTGCTTTCTGTGTTGTTTTGTCTCAGGCTCCAGCTACACCAGCTGAATAGACCAAGAGCCACCTACAGACCCTAATTAACATAGAATAAAACACTGTAATACTTTAAAATTTCACGTGAATATATATTAAAACCTCAAATTCATGACTTTGTGTCTTTGAGGCATGTTGGTAAGCAATTTACTCAAGTCGGAACAGTGGTAGTCTGCATTTCTCATCTGCAGACCACTGGTGTCCATGGACCACTTTTCAGCAGGGACCAATCATCCAGTATGACATGACCATTTATCTTGTTTTGATCAATCATGCTCCAAGACATGGATATTTCTTATTTCCTTTAGGTTGATTCTCTCAGTTCTTTGAGATGTAACACTTCCAGACAAGCTATGAAGTAATCTGATCTCTGCAAGCCCAACCTCCAGACTCCAACGTGTATTTTCTACCTGCCTCTCTGGTTCCAGGGGACCCAGTCCTTTATTCCCATATCAATTCAGCACTAGCACTGTCTTTAACTAGTTCTTATTCTTCTCCTCGGAAGCATCTTCACAAAATCTTTATTCATTCTTCCACTCACCTCCCTCGTAAAAAAATGGATTAATCTGCTTGTTCCTGGTGTCTTACCTTTTCATTCAACATCAAAAGAGAAAAACAATGATCGAGGAGCACTGCAAGTTACAAAGTCCACAGTGCCTGTCCTTAGACTTCTGCAGTACAGACCCATTCATCTGAGCCTGTCATTCTGGGCTTTCTTAGCAGACAATTACAAGAAAACTTTGCTTACAAGACAAGATTAATCTGACCCACTTTTGCTATCAACTTTAAGATAAGGCATAGTTTGTATTTCTTCCCATTGTTTTTAAATTCACTAGCAGAGGGACAGGCAAGAATGGAAGGGCTGAACAAAGTGGATATCTGGGCATGTGATTCCCAGCCAGGATGTGAAGCAGAGGATGTAAGGGCAGAAACAGCATGATTGGGAGAAATGAATGTGAGTGTTGGAGAGTGAGCAAACTCAAATTTGAAGCTGGAAATTCTCCTTTGTCCAGAAATTTAGAAGGCTGGATGACATTCTTTTCTGAGAATAAAAAAAAAAAGAAAATCAAAAGTTGATACAAGAATAAAATAGAATGCAACAAAATACAATAAGAATGCAATAGAAGACTTTTATCTTAATGAATTCTTGTGGGCTTTGAAGTCTGACTTGAAAATTACTCTTTTTAATTTCTGAGGCTGGTAATACTGACATTTCTAATAGCAAGCTCTCATTCAGTTCAAATAAAGAAATCTGTTGTTGGTAATTGCCGAGAAACAAGAAGCAAAAATAAAACTAAAGACGTACCAAAAAAAAATCCACATGCTGAGAAGGAAGCTATGCAAAACATTGCTTGGCTGTCACTGAACTCAGACTGCAAAATAATGATGAGAAAGGCCTAAACTCTCCCTGCTCCGGGCCCTCTGTGTTCCATCATATAACAGAGAAAGCTGTTCACATCTCAGCATGGGACTCAGCAAATTTGACACATGAGCTTGTAAGTTTATATCTTCAGTTCCAGCTCAGATGAAATATTCCCTTGCAGCAGTGCCCTAAAAATGGAGAAAGTACACAGATTACCATTTCCAGTCACCACAGATTTTTTAAGACACTTTAGGCTTGTATATCTGGTGCCAAATCCATTCTAAGGAACAGAATAGGAGGGAGATTGTAGACCACAGATATGAGACTTACTGCTCTGCCTCTTATCTCCACTTGTTTTTATAAAACCTGACAAGTAAAATAATATTTTTCAATTCAGCCCTACATTCTGTCCTCTTAAAACTAAGCTACCTGATTACCCTCTGTCCTGCTCCTGCATGAGAATAACAGCAATTGAATCCAAATATTATGGGTTAATATCTAGTCATCATGTGAATGTAATTTTCAAATTATAATAATACTCAGTAGAACAGCAGCCTCCAAAAACTTTCATACTGTGAACCAGAAAAAGATGTTTAGTTATCAGATCCTAAATAATCAAACACCATCAACCATTTTACAATGAGGGTGGCAAAACACTAGAATAGGTTGTCCAGAGAGGTGACAGATGCCCCATCCCTGGAGACATTCAAGGCCAGACTGGACGGGGCTCTGAGCAACCTGATCTATTTGAAGATGTCCCTGCTCATTGCAGGGGGGGTGGACTAGATGACCTTTGGAGAGTCTCTTCCAATCCAAACTGTTCAATGATTCTATAATTCTATGACCTTAATGTCAATAATTCTTCTTTATTTATTACTTAATCTGATTCCTTTCCAGCCAAACGGGTTGACACAGAAAGCGTCCGTTCACTTATGCTACTGAAGGTTAATATCACACATGAGACTCACTTCATCTGACTTTGGCTATCTAAAAGTTAGGCATCTCGTCTCAGATAGCTATCTAGGTTTCATCAGTTGAGGATCTGGAGGGTTCATCTAATTCGTCTTCAATATTTATGTACTGCTCTCTTGAAGAATCTCTACTGCCTCAAAAGGGAAGATGAGTGACTAGCGAAAATTAAACTAATCGTAAGGTGGATAATGTTACCTGAGATTAATCCCTCTGTGCTTATGACAATTTGCCCAAAAGCTATCAAATTCTCTCATACCCAGCTTCTTTCAAATATAGTGCAGCACTGGGCATTTTTAAAGCAAGGTAAGGTTATGCAGTTGGTTATACTTTGCCAGTAGATAAGAAATTAGATAACTTGGACTTCACCACAAGTCTCTAGCCATAAGTATGCATGATCTTTCATTTATATCCTTTAATCATGTTATTCACAGCATTTACAGCGAGGATAGCCTCTAGTTCTCAGTCAGTTCTAGTGACACACACTGGTTGGAGCTATGTTGTAAGTGGACACTGATGAGCATGAGACATCTTTTACTATTGATAAAACACAAAATAAGTCCCACATCAAAGCTGATACTTCTTTAAAATGTTTCCTGATACTTGCCACGCAGTTGGAAAAAATAGCTTAGTAGTTTTCTCTACTCACGCTACACACACAAACAGATTGCTAGCCAGTTGGTTTATTTGTAGACATAGAGGTCTTGATGTAGTTGCCTGAACATAGAAACTGGTGACATCTGAGATACTTTAGCATACCTATAGCATCCAGATGGAGCTATAAGAAACAGGACTTGTCAGAGATCCTCTGTCACCAATACAGGAAGCTATTTGACACACAGAACATGCAATAACATATTAAATGGCACTAGACACCCACATTTCAGCAACTGAATCGATCATCAGGAGCTGGATTTTGTTCAAGATCATCATATTTAAATGCAGGCATGTAAATGTGACAGGTGTCTAAGCTTCCATTAGAGGCAATGGAGAGTACTCAGTATCCAGTGGAGCCCAGAAAAATGGCTTCTCACCATGATATAGAAGGTGGAGTTCAGTCACCCCTACCTTCAAAAGGTATTCATCCCTTGCTGAGGTCATATCTACTACGAGAACATTTGTTAGAGTGCCTTTGTGTATATACAAATTTTCTCTAAGCCTCTGGAAAGCTTGAAATGTTTAGGGGGTCCAAAACCCTGCAGTCTGTATAGACGACAGCAGTAAAGCTGCAACAGCTAAAGTGAGTACAGCATGAAAAGTTAATTTTCAAACATGAACGTTTTAATTGAGTACAAGCAGGAGTGGCTTTTACTTTAAAGATAGTGCAGTCCAGCTTCACCAGTCACAGGATGTTGAACCAGAGGTGTCCTGAATTATCCTGCGATGCTGTGCTTTCATGACATTGCCAAATTCCAAGCTCTTGGTTGGTTCTATGCCTATCAGTGGAACGAATGCTTTAAAGTTCACCTGCTTGTCAATACAGAGAGCAGACATAGAGAATTACAAAACCTTCCAAATACCAGACTATGTATTTAAAACTCTCTTTCAAGTCCATGACCAACTGCATTCAAGTTCACCGTACTGCAGCTCAATGTGCAACCAGTAGACTGCCTCACCAAATGAACAATTGTGAGAAGTAATAACACATTTGAAGCTTCCACACGCTTCCAAGAGAAAGTTATTCAGCACAGTTGTCACTGTAATTTTGATGCATTAGGAAAAGTCATTGTTCAGTGGAGCTCAGACTGTTGCCTTCACCTGTGGAGAACGATGGCTTGCTGCCAATTTCTGTCTGCTGCCTGTTGAATGATACAGAAAGACTAGCTGACTCACAATCTTTCTTTTTGCCTTGCCCTTTCTTCCTTATTTAGCTAAATGGTTTCTTTAATTGCTCCTTTCATTTGAAAATAAAGATAAAAAGGAAACTAACAAAGGTTCTCTACATGGTTAACTTCATAAGAAAGCACTGGGGCACATTCATGGATTGCTTTGAATAAATTCATATATTCTGGCTGTGTTTTCAACTCAACTAGGCATGGATTAATGTTATTTTATTCATACACCGTAGTGTCTCCCTGGAATTCTGAAGCATTATTTAAATGTATATTGCTAAGTAGATGAGGTTTGTAAGTTTTCAGCTAAAGCTATACAATACACATTAATTATGCAATTACTGTCTTGGGTCTGAATTTATATAGGCAATCGATTTACTTAGTTCTTTCTGCACCACTATTGACCAGTACACCAGAGACGTACATTACATGTGCAGGTAAAATATTATTATGGATACATTAAAGGTAGAGTTTGCAGTATTTACTATTCTGCTTGAACAACAATTTACAATATTAAAAATTACTTTATTCAACTTGAAAAATTTTGTTTAAAATTTTCTCTGCTCTCTCAGCATCAAACAATCCAGAAAATCTGATAAAAAACAGGCTTAGAATAAAAATAGGGAAAACTGGAGTTTTTTGTAGTCCCAGGACAGACCTATTTTTTTAACAAGAGCCATTAGGATGCTATTTTAATCCAAACTCATATCCCAGATATGGAGATTTCTGTGGCTTTCCTTTTCAAGCCACAACCCTTTAAATGTGCACAATCTCAGTGCTACAACAACTGTATATAATGAGCTCAGTAACAGCCAGTGCTCCTCAACATGTTACAAAACCCAGCTCTCTGCCCTGTATTCTGGCACAGTGGTATTTCTTACTCTTGCTTGGTGCTGCATGAACATGCTCGGATGTGTTCTCCCTCGAGTGACTCTACACACAAGTCATGTCCCATGTGTGCCTTTTATTCCTATGCTTTCAGCTAAGATCTATCTGTTAGGCAACCCGAGAACACCACAGGATAAAGCTCTGGCCAGAAGCAAAAGGAAGGGATAAGAAAAACTCATCGGCCCTATCAAGACTGCAATACTTCCAAGCAGTCCTCCTCACCTGCTGACATCCAATGCTGAGATGCCTTTGTCACTCAGGCTTTTCTAAGACAGAAGGCACCTGAGAAGGCATTTTAAAAACTGCAGTTCTAAAGGGAGACACCTTGACTCAATCAACATCTTACTGTAGGTGCAAAGGTACCTTTTGAATTCAAGTCTAGCTCCATGTTTGGACTGAACTCAAAAATCCACAATGTCTGGGCCTTTTGTATCTACTGATCTTTGGCATTTCTGTACCTGTTTGAGAAAACATCCGAAAGGTGAAAAGCCACAGACATCAGAAAGAGGACAAAATCCAGTGCAGAGAATGAATTGCAGATGAAGGACGTTTCGTTTTGTTTCAGACTATTCTGGGTAGTATGTGGTGTGAGGACTCAGAAAATGGGCTTTTCAAGACTCAAAAACCTGCTTCGCTTCATGAGATTTACCTGTCAAGCATAGGGTGAAAGTTACCAGAGTTAAAGAAACTGTTTGTGAGTTTCAGTGGTAACATCTAAAAATGAGAGAGTAAGGCATATTGTCCTTACCCTACATACCTACATAAAAGCTGTGTCTAAATGGACATGCTCTTGAGAAACTGAAGCTGAGCTCTGTCTTGATGTAGGATCAAGCAGCACTAGTTTATATCCTATCACATGACAAGACTATCTGAATCACAAGAAACATTTTGAGATCTGCAGTTTGCTTTGGCTCTCTTTCTACTTTTCTTTAAAATAAAAAGATTCAAACAGCTACAAGCTAAGCTCTGGGGAGGAGTGAGAACATGGCAGGAGAACCTGCAGCACCACCATGGGCCCTGGATTCATTTTCCACTACACTGGCTTTTCACAAACCCTTTCACTTTCTGAGAGAAACAGAGCAGATTGTGAGACTTGCAAGCACTCTTGTCTCTTTGTTTGCCCTAGTCTGTAAAGGTACCTATGCAAAAAAAAAAAAAAAAAAAAAAGGAAAAAAGTGGTAATAATAACAATTTGCAAGCAGGGATTCCACTGACTGCATGTAGCTGTGTGCTGTGTAAGCCCTGTGTGTTAATACCAGTCATGTTGGTTCCCTAAATAGTCAGTGGTAGAAAACAGGCACTTCTAGAGTGACTTCTCTTAGGCAAAGTATGTCTCATCTCACATAGGCATCTAAAACTGTTCAGGCCACTTTCTCCTGTGACTAGAAAGGGAGCCTATGGTAACTAGATCAAAATACATCAACACAGCAAAGACATGGGTATATCAACAGGAACGGGTAGAGATCTGGAAAATGTAGTACAGAAAATGTGGGAGGACATTATATTCAAAAGGGTGGAGAAGGTCATGGTGCATTGGTGGAATAGCATTTTTGCACAGACACGGCTACTGGGACTGAACTTCATGTGAATAAAACATGATCTATAGATGAGTTGGTTTAGGCCTGAAGTCCTGAATGTTTTTGCATCCACAGGAAAACTCTGGCAGAGGCCTGGATTCCAGGCATGACACCAGCCCAAGTGTTCCTTGAGGGCCAGAGTCAGAATCATAGGGTATCTCAAGTTGGAAGGGACCCATAAGGATCAGTGAATCTAACTCCTTGTTCCTCACACAACTGCCTAAAATTAAGTCATATGACTATGAGCATCGTCCAGATACTCCTTGAACTCTCACAGACTTAATGCCATGAGTCCTACTCTGGCTTTGAATTTTAACTTAGCAAAGGACCCTGGGGGTAGGGGTTGGGGCATAGGTGCATTGACTAAGCCTTTCTCGGGAGCTTTTTGGAATTTGGTAATGAGTTAAGCTGCTGACACAGATGTAGCCCTGACAGAAGGGAAGAGAAACAAAGAAAAAGAGAAGGAATATATTTGCAGCTAGAATCTATGTTTTAGCTATTCTGTTGTGGCCAGAATTCTTCTTTTTTATTTTTCTTAAAAGTAGAAATGGAAAGGACAAGTTAGGATATCTGAAAACTAAAAACTTCCAGTGTGAATGGAAATGCTAGTATAGTTTTCTTCATATTAGGATAACAATCAGGGTCTGAATACCTAAGAATCATTAAAAACAAAGTCTCTGCTGGAGAAGACCTTTGTCTCCTATTCAGCACATGGCATAATGAGGCCCTCGCTCACAGAGCCACACTTCCTACAACTAGATTACTTATAAAATCCATTGCTCCCTCAGGTAAGGAAAATTTTAAAGCTTTTCAAGTGGCAGAATTAGCAAAGCTATTTGGTAGTGTTTCTCCTCCTAGGAGACTTCTCTTCTCAGCTATTGCCTCAGCCGGGCAGCCCAGATGAAAGAACAGCCTAGGACAGAACAGATGAGGGACTCTGCAGGCAGGGGTAAAAAGATCATTTTCACACCATTCGCAAGAATTGGATCCCTCCACTGCATAGGGAGCTAAAATTAGCCTTCTCTACAGGCATTCGACTTTTCAGACATTTCTAACAGCTCACAGACTAGAATCGTGCTATACGGAGCTGCAAGAACCGCCCTTACTGAAATTTTACTTGCATTGCTAAAGAAAGAAGTAGAAGGCTGTTAAGATGCTAGCTTTTCCTCTGCTTTTTTTTTCTTTTCCACTGGCACCTTGAAGAAGTTCCCTCACAGCAAGACAAAGCTTTGATTTGTTGCTCCCTCCCTGTGTCTCATTGTCCTGACTCACTGACTCCACACACAAGTGAGATTTCAAAAAATCATGAAGATTGGTTGGAGTAAGCTGCGATCAAACAATCACATTTTAGGTCTTGGCAAAGATGAACTGAATACTCCATTCAAAAAGACATTTGCCCAGTCTTAAAAGAGCCTTAATGAGAAGTTCTACTAATCAACAGTTAACGAACATTATCATAAATATTTTTGACAAAATGGCATGCATGAAAGTTCATCTGTTCCAGCAGCAGAAGCAAAATCAGATTTAAACCTTAATTAAAATATGAAGAACAGGCTTGTCATGATCTTCAACACAGTGGAAGATTCCTTTTTGGAAAATCAAGCTCTCTCTTGCTGTCACATTACACTATGTTGTTAATGAGCCCTTTCATTTTTCTGTGCATAGCAATATATTTAATCTTAGCTGCATATTTTAAAAGATTGATGTTCCCCTAATTACATTTTATGATATATTGCACCGTGCCACCTCTAATGAGTAGCAAACATGGCATTACCTCACTAGTACTCAACCACAGAAATCAATAACTGACATTTATTCAATGAACTGCAAATTGTGATTCACTAGCTTTTCTTTGTGTTGAGTAAATTCAAAGTGTAATTAATTTTCATGCATATCACAAATAGCAAATGCACGTATGGTCTAACTTTAAAAGTGAATTGCTCCTTCTCTGGCTAATTACAGCACAGCAAAAACTCTCAGGCCATCGTTCAAAGGGCTGAGAAAAATCAATGACTTGACGGAAGCCATCTCCTTAGACAGGTAGAGCACAGTCGTCACACTTTTGAGAATACATCAGAGCCATTTCCTAAGACATGAGGTTGCTCATCTCTTGGTGAATGAAGGTGGTATCATTCACAAACAATCTTACCTACATATATTTACATGTACGCAAGAACGAGAAAGAAAATCCTTGTTATCTTCCCAACCAGGAAACAAATATCCTACTTTAAGAAATATACAACTGCCTTTTTCAAAAGGCAAGCATTGTTAGGTGTCATCCAGAACTTGTAATAAGAGAGCCAACTTGCTGTTATTCACAAGCGATGGCTTTGCTTGTAAGCAACATTAAAGTTGAAAACAACAACTACTTGTTGTCCATTTCAAAACTCCTACCTGTGTCTTTAGTTACCTTGCGCTTTCTTTACTGAAACTGTCCACTCAAATCAGAGGACAGTACCAGGGGACTTCACAGCTAATTTTCTGATGGTACATGAGTGCGGGAGCAGAGGTGTACAAACCAACCGAGCGTTAAAGCTGAAGGCTCTGAAATCAATAGTAAAAGATTGTGGGTCACTTTAGGATCAGTGCAGTCCTTTGCACTAAAGCAGAGCGACATTACGGGGATAGTTGTATAGTTCAAGATCTAAACCTGAAGTCACCGAGAGCCTGTGTCCACCTCAGTAAACTGAAAATGTCTAGGACTGACCTCAGGCCCTGAGGCCAGCCGGTGCGAAGGGCCCTGCCTCCTCATGGCGGCCAGCTCTCTTGCTTTCCAAAAGAGGCTGGTCACATGCAATGTGCCTCTTGGAAATAGCCCTGGCCTGTGTTAATTCCCAAACAGTGCCTGGGAATTGTGTGAGAGGCTACCAGGCCTGGGCCAAAACTCTATTAGGGACCACTCTGACCATACAGATGGTCAAGTGCCAAGCCCAGGAAAACACTCTCACACCACCTAATTCACCAGTAAAGATGTAGCAAATATTTTCCTCCTACAAACTAGCACAGATTTCAGGTTTTTTTCTAAACAGTTCCCCTTCAACTTTAAGGCATCCACCTTAGACCTCTGAAGTCAGCTTCTCCAGCAGATACTGTTTACTGTTCCACCCTTGGCAGGGGTCTGTGTGCATTACTTATGTCAGATTTATTGACGTGATTAACAGAGAGTAAAAAGGTGCAACAGAACATGCTGTATTAGAACACATAAATTTAGTTGTAAATTGCAACCCAGCTTCAGTCATCAGTAATTACTGCCAGTGTTATCCTCGTGTCCCAAAAGATGACTGCAGGCAGATGATGTCTGATGAGAACTAATCTGACCAGATCTAGTATTTTATTCACACCTAAGCTCCAGGTGGTTAGCGAAAGAGTGCTCCTAAAGCACATGCCTGTGTTCCCTGCATAGTCACCAGGGACTGTCAGGTACCTTCAAAGGCCTCTAAACAGAGAGCCTGCCTGGCTGACAAAGGTATAGAAAATTAAGCAGGCAAGACCTTTCCCTAAAGCCTCTCAAAAACAGCTGCCTCCTTCCATGAGGTAAAGAACTGAGAACACCTGATTTTTGACACAACCGAAGTGTACGCATTAATTCAGTATCTCAGACAGAGATTCCCTTCTGTCCAAAAGAGACGTTGAATTTGCACCTGCACTGGTTGTCAAGCTTGACTCTTCACCACCTAGTTCTGTGCAAAGCAAGAATAAAGACAATAAAAATTACATAGAGTCAGAGAGTTCTTTCTAAATAGAAAAAATAATTAGTTTATACAAGTTTGATTTTAATCTTTATTTTAATGGTCACTTGCAACAAGTAATAAGAATCTGCTGATTTCTTTTCTAATTAAACAAATGAACCTCATTCATATAATGAATTGACCACTGCATCAAGTTCAGTGTTCTGAAGGAGGCTTCAGCCTTAGGCCTATATCTGCAAATAGATCAGTATTTTCCTTCTCAGCCCATAAAGAACAGAGTTATTCTTATCTCCAAGAAAGATACACTTGGTTCCTCTTGGCAATTTTGGGGAGGAAAAGAATCAAGAAAGACAGGTGGAGATGTTGAGTTAATGGTGAAGTAGAGTTATCACCATGATCTTAAACTAATTGGTTTGTGTTTCTTTTCAACCTTGCCTCCATTTTTTAGCTTGTTTTATAAGTGTCTCAAAGACAAGTATGCCTCAGGGCTGGTTCTAGAATAATTGCTAGAAGTCAACTCCAGATCTCAGAAACGGCAGAAGCCCAGTCATCTCAGACATATTTCCAGACTGTCATCAGATTGTCCAGCAGTATTTAAGACAGATGGACAAAAGAGCAAAACTTCCAAACCACTACTTACACTCCTGATATTTTTAGAGAAAAAGTCTCTTCTATGACAGTTTTGACACACTACCTAAGCCACAGTAAAACCTCTTCCCGGCCTCCTTAAACCTGGTTGAGCTGTGATAGTAAAAGAAATTACAGAAATGTGTTTCCAAAGAACCTTCAGTTTCTATAAAATATAAAACTAATGTGAAGGTGTGGAGTTAATTTAACCTGCCCTGGGCAAATGTAAGTCTCTATCAGCCTTGAATGGCTAATCCATAGACAAGCCTGATAATGAGTCTACTATTTTATTGAGGTTAATGAGGCCTTGAGCATCTGGTGAAGGCGCAGACACTTAGCAATTAGTGTTTTTTATTCAAACTAGCTGACAGGCTCAGCAGCAGCTGATTCCCTGCTTTTATTATATTGTCACCATAGTACCTAGCATGCCAACTCTAAGCCTGCATGCACTGGTTATGTTGGTTAAGAATGGATTCCTTCAGCTTTATGCTGAGCCAAATGATATGGGCTTTATGGAAAGGATTTGAATCACAAATTCTCCCTTAAGATCTTTATGGCTTGTACACATTGTCAACAAACCTCAGAAATTAATTCTTCAACAGAGATCAATCCAATTTAGTTCAACCATCAAAGGTCAAACAGGATAGCTAGCATATCAATACAATAGGCAGTGGAAAACCAGTATCTCCATTAGCGATACCAAGATATACAAGTACATGCATACAGGAGCAGGATTCCTTCCCAGCATACATTGCTTACAGGATGTGTTGGCTCCTAGAACACAAAGTATGTATGGGAAATTTTAAATTGCCTTTGTGCTGCTGGAGGAAGCTGTACCTGAAAAGCAATTCATTTGTAAGGAAAGGGTGGGGGAGGAGGAGAAAAGTAAAGAAATGCTATTATTCCCTCTTTAATGGAAAAAGAAAACGAGGTACAGAAGGAGGTAACCACATCATCCATTTTCAGCTACTCTCGTATCTAACTTGCATGCTCTGAATTGTCCCCTGGAGGATCCTACTTCTTGTCATTGGCTGTACATAGAAATTGCCAGCCTTACTTATTACCTTTGGTCTCTAAATTGCAGCTAAGATAAATCACCACAGCACCCTAAAGTAAATGTTATATGTACTCTTCAAACAAGCCAAGGGTTCTATTCCAGAGTGACAGCTGCTTCCCGTGGGATGACTGTAGTGGCTCGCAGTCCTAGTTATTCATCCCACCCTTCTCTTAATGTATGAATGTCTCAGCTGGGACATTGCAACTGCAAATGAGGCAGCAACTAAACTGTCATACTTCACAGGCTTGTTCAGGTAAACTGGCTTCCCTTAATAAACTAGGCTGACAACTGTGACAATCAAATCTTATTTAATATTGATATTGTGATAGAACACATATATCAACCAAGCCACATTACCCTTGCCTTGGTCCCTGTTGTACCATACAGGTTGCTAACATTCACATAACCTATCAAAGGGTGTTCATATACACAGAGTTGGAAGAAGGCTGAAAACACTACAAAAATAGCCCATTTAACAGCAACCTAATTTTCACAGTGACTTCGAAAATTTAGTGGGGGACATGGACCAAACTTGTGACTATAGACTAAGATTCAATATGTATAAATTCTCCCTGAGAAACAGATTTCAAATTGCCTTGCTGTTTTGGGGGGAAGTTTTGATTAGGAGCTGAATTTCAGAATTTCTGAAACTTTATATCACCCTGCTAAGCACATCTGAAGTTAAGAGCCAGAATTTAACTCCATGGTTTTAATTCAAGAATCTTCTCAATTTAAAAAAAAAAAAGCAAAACTAAAGTTCTTGTTTTAAGTAAGTACATATAATGCAACTAAAAGCTAAAAAAGAATATAATTTAGAAGAACATGCAGGCAAAATATAGCTACCCCCTGCAGTGCTTTAAGCTATCCAAGTAGTACATAAAAAGCATCCTAACTCATCCACTAAAATAACTTAGTGGTCCCAGATCATTATCATTTACATCATACATGGGACACTTTTCTCCTTTTTGGTGTTGGGAAGTGCTTGAATTATGTCTTTCTACTGTGAAAAGCAATTCCTTAGAAAATGATCCAGGAAACTACCAGAAGAAAGTGTGCATTTTCACAAAGAAATTTTTTTGCTCTATCCCTCCATTATTTACCTCAACTGTAGAGACCCCCAAGCCTGTCTTCAAATTATTTTCACCTGCATCAGTTTGGCCAAAAAGAGTAGTTGGTTGCCTTGTAGCCAATTTTAATTAATCTTTAACTAAAATCTCTATTAAACAGCTCTCAAATTTTGCTTTGGAAATTGAGTTAATCTTATCTGAAATGACTACAAACAGGCGCTGTTCACTGAACAGTGCTGTTCAGTAATAGACAAACCATTGCTGCATTATCAACACTGTTTTATCCACAAGTCCAAAACAAAGCACCATAAGGGCTGCTGTGAAGAGTGTTAACTCCATCCCATCCAGACCTAATAAAATCAATAAAAGAAATACTGAAAAGTTTTATCTATGTGTATACAGAGACAACACACGTGCGTAAATGTCTGTGTAAAATAGTTTCCTAAATAACCTACATTCCTCATCCACCCAGCGCAGCTATTTTTATTATTTTCTTAGAGTCCTAATGCAGGAGCCTTTACTCATACAGTAGCACAGAACTCACTCAGCAATGTGGGCATAAAAGTCTACCTGCAATGTTTCAGATGCAGACCTGAGGCCAATTTGATTCTATTTTTAAAAAGGAAAAAAATATTGATAGGCCATCTCATAGATCAGACTATAGGTACTTCAGGACATGTTTGACTGTAGATGTTTGACTCTAGATGTACTCTTAGATCTTTTTATTTACTTATGTAATCAATTCAGTATAAAGACATGGCTTGGGTTCATTTACTTTTTAATTCCTAGCAGCACTAATTACATGCTTTTGCATGGTTTTCACTTAGATACATTGACAAAGTATAGAGGATGATTTTTAAAAGATGATTTGTCTAGACACTGATTGTTTTTGCCATATTTTAAAGTAACATTTGATCTTGCTGGGATTTTATTTACACATCTCAGTCAGCAACACTTTCTCATAAAGACTGACAAAAGTACCCAGTACATTTTTACGATGCTCTGTGATAGCTTTTCATTGCTTTTCAAAATGGTGTTCCTATTTCAGAGGCACTTAGCGGTAAAGTGTTCTATGAAGGTTGATTTAATCCTCTGTGCTGTCTTGACAGCCCAGTTCCTGGGTTGGTCCGCCTGTGATTTAGAAAACTTTCTGCAGTCCTTCGGGTTTAGGAATATGCACTAGATAATAACATCTTTTCAGCTTTGGCTGCCGGCGATGAAAATTAGACTTTCTAAATTGAGGTATGTGCTGATAAATTGGCATTGTAGAATATGCGATCGTATAATCATTTTCATAATGCAGGGGAAATGTTTTCCTTGTTTTCAGCTGTTGGGCATAAGAACTGTGATAGCTCTCTGCATACTTATATGTCTTTTCCTCTGCAGAAGATACAGTACCTGGAAAGAAAGCAATATTTTCAAGTCCTTCCAATTAATATGATGTATTTTTCTAGACTTCAACAATCTGGTATGTTTTACTAAATTACAGATAATATATTCTCATAGCAATGGCTGATTTTTAGCAACCTGATGCTTGGATCAGTGATATCACACTTACAATAGGAAGTTCTTAGGTGTTCTCACTCTACCAAAAAAGCAATTTATTATATTTACAATACATACATCTACATTTCTTTGTGCTGATTTTGCAGGAGATATCTCCTAAAATTATGCTAGGATCCTAGATATTGTACTAGGATGCTACAAGCACCTCTATGAAGGGAGCTGTAATAAACATAAACCCATGTAATACATATGATTCAACATGCAGCAGTTCAATTTTTCATAGATCTAATTTCTTTTTTACAGTGCACACACATATGACATGCACTTTGCAACATACATGGACAGACATAGGCCAAACATTTCAGGAGTACCTGATGATTTTAATGTCTGCATTTTCTGCTGCTCACCTTGAAGAAACCTTTACAAAGCACTGCTCAGCACTTGCTCACTCTCAAGCTTCTCTCCAGCGTGCATAACTGAGCATCCAAAAATGAAGCACTCAGAAGCCAGTCTGTTTGGGGTTTGACAGTGTTTAACATGGAACTGAGGCTTCTTTGTGATTTCATGCCTTGGGAACATCACTGAGATGTTTCACTGGTGTCAGGGACACTGGCAGCTACGGGGTCAGACACCTCACTTTTCAATCTATTCCTGCCTTTCTTCATTCAGGGGCTTTGGAAAGGAGAATGATAAGGTTTGTTTCAGTTCGCTGCCTCCATTTATGTCTTGCACTCCAAAATTGAGATGTTAAGTTTTATACTTTCCAACCTGGTTTTCCATCATCTCTGAAGGTGGCTTCTTTAGCCTTTCTCCACTGATATCAGAATGACTGTCATTAAATTCATTGTCTCTTCTCCCACTGTCCTTCACACTCAGTTGATCTGGAGCTGAATGAGCACTAAAAACAAAAGGAAACCATTAAACTTTTTTTTTTTTTCCCAGGCACCACAGAAGCAGAAAGTACAGTATTTGCAAGTGTTAATTTTAAGAAATAGGTATATTTACCTTAAACTGGAAGCAGACTTTTCCTCTAGTTGAAGAGATGAAGGATGAAACAACAACTTGACTCTCCTAGAGGAGATAAAAAGCTTTGCTTATTCGTTTGCGTAGATTTAAATATCAACGTGGCACAAACAAGTTTCAGATTTTAAAAAGGCTGAAGTGCAAGAACTAAAGAAAAGTTCAACAAGTAAACATAAACATGGCACAAACATCTGCATAATATGTAACTGCAGTATAATTTGCATAGTTACAGGATGAACAAGTCTATTTTCCTCAGTTTATGGGTAGAGAAGCTGAAACACAGAGGAATCAGTAATTTGGGCACTCGGTAGCCTCGGTTCCGAGGTCGTCACCAAATTCGCCCTGTTTAACCTTCTCTTTAGAAAGTGGCAAAAAAAAAGGTCCATGGACAAAGAATGCGAAAACTGCAGGGAAGCTTTAGCCTACTCTGATTTCAGAGAGGACTCTCCTGCTTGTACTGAAACACAAATAACCAATGACCAATGGAACTGATGAGATCGGTCACAGGTAGACAGTGGCAGAAACTTAGTTTTATGAAGTGGTGACAAAAGGAGTCGTGCAGCCCCTTGTGTTTGTCTGGCTGTTTCTGAGTCAGCCTGATTTTATGCACTAGTGCACTTATTGGGAAGCCGTTGCTCTGCTGCACTTGTCAGTCTCTGGTCCTAGCAACAGTGGCAAAATTATCTTTGAACAAATCCTTTTTATAGGAATCATGAATATTTCTTTATCCTATAAGCTCTATACAGAAAATCTCCCATCTGTGAATGATTTGATTTTCCAATATGTCATTTTTTACTTTATAGAGGCAGGAGAGTTCTTTTAGCCCACCAGGGCTGACAACTACTGTAGCATTTCAAGATACGCTTTTGACAACGATGTTTTAGCAATTAGGGGCCAACAGTGCATGACTTACCTCTTGGTCTTACTTTTTCATAATCAAGCCTGAGGTAGCAAAGTTTTCTGTCAGCTCTTTTGGGACTTTCTTTGATTTTCTCTAGTATCAGACTTGCTCTGGGCATCATGCCCCCACAGGCTGATTCCCATGGTCATCCTTTTGTTTTCTTGCATGTGCTGTGACCAGCCACCTCCAAACAAAGCAGCGTGTGCTAATGAAGGACATCTGGAATTTAAAGAAAGACATTTTCTGAGGCAAGTGCAAAGCTACACCCATGAAGTGACACGCAAGCTAGAGCAGATACTGTAGATGTGTCCCCTGGGGCATCAGGCATTGACCTGACGTGTGTCACACACTCTGCAGCCTGCTTTAGTCTCGGGGGTGGATCTCCCCATCAGAGTCCTGGAGAACACAGACCTGCTGCCCCTCCACGTCTGGTGGTCCGGGGTGCCCCCAAGACCCCAAGTTTCAGATTTGTTGTAAGTGCGCCTGTTGTTAAGACGCACGCACACGCACAAATGACTCACCCTCCCCTTTTTTTTTTGAGGACGAACCGGCTCCTGGAGGTGTCTCTAATTCCCCGCTTGGACTACAGAGGGAGCCCGGGGCTCTGCTTTGGAGCCAGCCGTGGGGCTGGGCCGGGCGCTGCTGCCCGGGGCGGGCGGGAGGCGCCGGGGCGGCTGCCCGGCAGCCGTCGGGGGCTGAAAACCCAGCCTAGGGGCCACCTAAGGCTTCCTTCCTCTCCCCTCTGTGAAAAGAGAAGAGGACAAGACCCCCGGGCAGACTCTGGCAGAAGGAGGAGAGAGCCGTGAATATGCAGATCTGTACACCGCAGGTTGAGTTGCCTCCTCGGGTCTTCCCCAAGTCTCACTCCGCACATTTCATATTCGCTAGGTCTAATCATGAAACCGTCATTAGCATGTTCTGCGAACAAATGAAACCGCAGGGAGGCTGCTTCAAACTCCCCGAATGCAATGCAGTGTGCAGTGAGGAGACTGGTTTTAATGGGAGCATAAACTTCTGCGAGACCTTGAAAACTTCTGCTCTTTTGCTCCTTTGTTTTCCCTATGAGGTAAACAATTTCTGTTTGATTTTTTTTTCCCCTGGTGCAGATTCCTGTAAAACCTGAAAACGATTTGCATTTCTCAGCTGTCTGCACATTTTGTAGATTTTATGGCTGTATGCTGTCATGTGCAATAGCTTCAAGATTTAAACACCAGGAACTGAAACCATTAAGAAAGAACTGATATATTTGAGAAATAAATCTGAAGGGCAGAGTTTGTGGGGTTTTGTTTTAATTTTATAGTGATTCCTTGAAACAGAACCAGGGTTAATAGTCTAAACCAAAAGTATACAAATAGGGTATGTCTCAATGTCATGTTACCTCATACCCTTATTAAAATCTTTGATATTATATTCTTTTGTAATTAGGACCAGAGGGTTCAGCCTGCTAAAAATAAAGATATCAGTAAAAATGCTCTTCTCTTTAATAAAGCATATTCCAAGGAGATAATTCAGGTTCACACAGAGCTAAATATGCCATATAATCAGTACTCTCATGGCAGGTTAAAAAATAGTTGAGATTACTAAAGCAGAGCACAGTAGGAACAAATTGCCTTTATCAATTCAAAGCCATCTTTAACCTGGTGGAAATTAAGGAAGAATCAGAATTAATTGATATCTGGACTAGATGCAGAAGGTGATTTCTTGAATTACATCACCTCCATCTTATCTCTAATCTTTTAAGTCTTTTTTACCCAAAGCTCCTTTTCAGACACATGCTAAACCAACAGCATTATAAGGCTGCAGCAGGACAATATTTGGTATTCTAATGATTTATAACCAAATACTTTACTTATTAACAAAGGCTAATACTGGATCCATCAGTCTGGACACAAGTAAATTAGCCATTAACTTTCTGACACCAAGCATAAAACAACCAGTTAGGTCTGGCCATCTAAGTAATTAATTTAGGTTCTCTTTGTGGACACCATGGGGATTATAAGGTGGGCTAAAACTACTCATGTATCTCAGTTGACTAATTTGTATTAAATGCCTATTATTTAGAACTACTGAAGCTAGGGAAAATTAACTCTTCATCATTATAACATAGCTATAGTAGGAGCCAGTTCCACACAGGTACCTAGGTGTCTACTCCTACTGGTTCCAGTGGGAGATGCCTCAAGGTCTAGGCCTAGGCACCTCCTACAGAACACTTTTCATCCTTAGATCACAAACTATTTAACAGAGGAAAGCAAGGACTTTATTCCTAATTTATGTATGGGGAAACTGAGGTACACTTAGAAATTAGGCTGTAAAATCCCGCGAAGATGAAGAGGAATTGACTTATCACTCTCCTTTCCATGACAGCAACCAAAGGGCACCCAGTGGAACTGGCATATGAGAGGTCCAAAACAGACCAAGACTAAGAGCTGCTAAACACAGCACTCCCATCTTCAGTGGAATTAGTCCTTGCACTTGGACTTGGTAGAGCTTGAATGAATTTATTCAGGAATATCAGTTACGTACTTATCCCAATCTTATAATCTTCCCTAGGCTCCTCATTCATGACTCATGGTCCACTGCACTTGATTCCTTAGCTTGTCTTAAGAAGAGATGTTTCAGAAATGCTGTGCTGGTTTTGGCTGGAGTAGAGTTAGTTTTCTTCATAGGAGCTAAAATGGGGCAATGGTTTTTTATTTGTTCTGGAAACAGTGTTGATGATACAGAGATGTTTTAGCTATTGCTGAGCAGTACTTACAGAAAGTCAAGGCCTTTTTTGTTTCTCACACCACCCCACCAGTGAGTAGGCTGGGGATGCACAAGAGGCTGGGAGGAAACATAGCCGGGACAGCTGAACCCAAACGACCAAAGGGATGTGCCATACCATATGACATCATGCTCAGTATATAAAACTTGGGAAAGAAGAAGGGAGGGACATTCAGAATTATGGTGGTTTGTCTTCCTAAGCAACCGTTACCATGATGGAGCCCTGCTTTTTTGGAGATGGCTAAACACCTGTCTGCTGATGGGAAGTAGTGAATGAATTCCTTGTTTTGCTTTGCTTGTGTGCCTGGGTTTTGCTATAATTATTAAACTGCCTTTATCTCAACCCATGAGTTTTCTCACTTTTACTCTTCTGATTTTCTCCCCCATCGCACTGGGGATAAGTGAGTGAGCAGCTATGTGAGGCTTAGTTGCCAGTTGGGGTTAAACCACAACGAATACCTTCCCTGCAACTGTACTTCATTTTTTTTTGTTTGCAGCATTTCGTGTACTGTGCCAGGAATTAGTAATAAGGATGTCATGGTAAATTTATCAGCAATTAAGTACTCAGGTACTTCATATGGGTTATTTCAGCCCATATGAATATTTATATGATAGCATCTCCACTATAGAGTGGAGATAGGCATATAGTGGAGAAGGTGCTTCTGCTTTGGTTTGGGTTTTTTTGAGGGCAGGGGTGTTTTTGGGGGAAGTGTTGTGTTTAAGGCTATTCTTTGTGCCTGGGGTGACAGCAATTGCATAGCCAATCTACAATGTTGATGTATCTGCAGAAAGTGTATGTATGTCCTTTTTTTACCTAATTAAACAAAATCTTTTTATAAAAAGTTGCAACAAACTCATGATCTAGTTGGCTCATCTGTTCGTGCTCACAGGGTTTTGGTCCCAATACACTGGGCAGTAAGGGAGTGAGAAAGTACTTCATTCTGCTTCCCCAGTGCCAATTGCTCCACTGTTTCTCTGGTGGCTCCATATTCTTCTGGATTTTTGTCATCTAGCAAGTGTAATCAGGTTGGGATTTTTTTCAGTGTCACTATCAGAGGAGATTCTGTGTTTGTAATCAGAGAGGTTGTAGAGATTGTAAATGGATATTCTGTTCCAGTTCCGCCTCTCCTCCGCAACTTATCTGAAAAAAGGTCAAAGCTGTCTTTGTCAAGAGAGACATTGTTAACAGAAATATCACTGATATAAGTTTTTTATGTATTGTTTCTTTCTGAAATCAGAGGAAGAAGAGCTGTTAAAAGATACACAAGATACTTTTATCCATTTTGCTGCCAAGGCAAGTTTATTTCTACAACATATTTGGTAGTGCAGTGGTGCTCAAATAACAGTGCTTAGAGCTGCTTCTGTCACAACCATGAAGCATCAGTCACTCTTTGAGCAGTGACACCTTCTGTTCCTTACAGCCCAGAACAAGGTTCTTCCAGGGTTCCCAGTGGCTATTTCAACCAAGTAAATTAAAAATAACAAGTGTTTGTCTGCAACCAGCACAGCTGTTTCTTGTCTTTTGTTGTTGATATTTTTTTCTGTTTTGGTATAGCTCCAGCCAGGATCAAAACTGGGGATTAACACATATTGTGCAAGACCAGACTTTGAAAAGACCCCAAAAGACTACATCTAAGAGTACTGCAGGCCACAGAGGGAAATATATTAACAAAATCCTTTACTTTCAAAGCGAGAAGATACAACATGGAACAAACTACTTAAGTGCTCCCCCAAAATTACTTCTGTATGCAGCAATGGCAGTATGAATTTTTAAGAATAATACCTGGAGGAGATGCATGTTCAATCAACAAACATATTAAGTAAGTCACACTCAAAAGAAACTAGCATTGGTTGCTGGTGTGTCTTTGAATGCTTGCTGGTTTATTTTAAAATGTTTGTGAGTCCTGAACTTCACATTATTCTTGTTTCTCATTATCAGTTAATTGCCATCATTAATCATTGTTTTCTTGATTAAAAAGTAACAGTCAGTTCAATACCATGTGGTATGGATGACTAATCACAACTCAGGAGTAATAAAGAGTTGAAATAAGTGTTCATGAAGAAGTTGTCATCTGTAATTTGTCCTCATAAACTAGTTGGCAAATACTTATGCACAATGAATACTTCCATACAAATTAAGATGAGCTTGAAAATGATTTATAAACAGGGAAAAATAGTTGAATTCATCTCGTATTTCATTTGCAATAAATAATTTGGACAAATACAGTTATCAGAGAGGGGGAGCAGAAGACTTTTATGTAAAGTGAGTATTTACAATGCAAATTAGTTGAAAATCACTTTTTCTTTATGCTATCGAAATTTTAAAGTGCCAGGTGCTGATGTAATTTACCTAGCAAGACTTTTCCGTAATCCTAATAGCATTCCCTCTTCAGAAATTTTTGTCAGAATTTTCTCTTTCTTAATTATTCCATTTCTG
The DNA here is from genome assembly GCF_036013445.1 of Caloenas nicobarica. Taxonomy (NCBI): domain Eukaryota; kingdom Metazoa; phylum Chordata; class Aves; order Columbiformes; family Columbidae; genus Caloenas; species Caloenas nicobarica. Next base: position 181,664,736 of record NC_088245.1, read on the forward strand.
CTTGTACCACTCCATCTTTCTCATAGTCACAGGGTGGTAGATGGACTCCTTTATGCAGACTGTCCTGCCTATTGCTTCAGTATGCTTGGTTCCACCAGTATTAAATACATTTTGAGTAGGATTCACTCGTCTATATTAATCTATCATCTGTGGCAATTTGAGATGCTGTAGGATACCTGAGATTCTCAAATGGGGATGGCAAATGAGACAAAGAACCTGTGGAGGACCCATTGTCTGTTGGAGAGGAGCTGGAGACCAAGCACTGTACCTTAGCAGCGATCTTCATTGCATGTAATGAATCTCAGGCAACCTCACCTGCTTGTGGAAGGCATCCTTACAAACCCAATCTGGAGATATACCCAGCCCCTAGAACTAGGTGACATGAAACTCACCCAGAGACACCGCTGTCTTCATGCCATAGTCTTGGTTTTCTATATGCAACCTAAAAAAAGCATTCCATCTTTGTATTTTCAAGTATTTTCAAAATTATCTATCTCCTTGCATTTGTTCACACCTAAATTAGACATCTACATTCATTGACTACCTGCTTTTTATTTTTCCCCGAACAAATCACTCTTTATTTCATTTTATCTTTTTCTTGATGATGTGCCTGCACTCTCAGAGTCAGGTTTTTTTCCTCTATCCACTGCAGCCCGAGCACACTTTCTTTCCCATGTTGGCAAAACAAGGTACTGTGGAAACAAGATGTTTATGTTGTCTCTTAGAAAACTAATTAAGCTATTAGATAAGAGTATAGGTAATGATGAACTGGATGATACATGGTGCACATCTCTGAATCTTCAAAAAGCTTCCACAATCTAACTGGGCAAAAGGAAATTCTTTTGCTTGTATGAATCCACAGAATAGCCAAAGGTCTACAGCAAGTCCAGAACCCACCTGAGTATTTTGATTTTGTAATAGAGACTGATCTAATCCAGCTAGCTTGGATGCCTCCCCCCTGTACTCACATTTAAATTGCCAGGTGAAGCAGTTTTTCTATGGGAATTTTCAGTGTTCCCTGGAGAGAGGTAGGGTGCCAGTTAAGACCTCTCGAGGAGGAAACCTGCTTTTCCAGAAATAGACAACTCAGTTGGCTGGAATTGTTCTGCCCCTGAAACCTTCAGGATAATCCACCTCTGCCCTTGGAGTACACAGCACTCTTTAGAAACATACTGCAGCACAACTGAAATGATCACCTAAAGATTCTGTGTGAATCAGTGCCTGAATCAGGCAAACTGTGGCCCACATTTCAGCTGCATCCAACAAAACTTATTCTTGTACAGAGAGGTCTGTTACCACCTAGGTAGCTGGTGATATATTTCTCTTAATGCCTTAGTTTCATTATTTTTGCCATGGAAGCAACAGTTAGATTCTGCCAGCTGCAGTTACCAGATCTGTGGATTTTTCTCTTATTGAGCACAAGTACTTTTGCTTTGATATGTTTACTGTCAAAAAAGTGAAAAAGTGAAGTAACATCTTGAAATTCAGTTATTTAAATAAGCATCCTTGCTCTGACGTATTCTGTTCTATAGAGCTCAAATTATTATCACAAAAAAATTGATTTTACAGTATGGGCTTTATGAGAGGAAAAGTATGTGAGTGCGTATGGGCACAAGTGAGACTGTGTGAGCCTGTGTGTATAATTTGCCTAGTTATAGATATCCTGTGCAAAGCTACCCCCAGCAAAGAGATTAGTAAGACAATCCAAAGTGTAAATCAAGAGATACAAATAGAGAGAAACCATCTTGCCTTCTTTGAAAAGCTGCTACAGATGATCTTTTTGTTGGCCTACGAATTACTCAAGTGTCTCTAAGGGGATGAGATATTTCATCTTTTGCTATTAGCTATTATTGTTACATGCCTGAAGTGATAGTGTGCTTCTATTTCAATTACTCAGACTTCTTTACTGGATACGGATTGAGCTGATTTTACCCTATAAGAACAAATACTGTTATTACACTTAATGATTAAAATCCTGCTTGCACTCAGCTGAAATATAAATCAGCAGTTTGGAAGAACAGGCTTCAAGGTAAACAATGTTGCTTTGGGAGACAAAATAACTCAAGGAATTACCAATGGGCTATTCAGACTTTCACATCTATAGCAGGTCACTAATTGGATCTATACCAGGTTCATAGTAATGACCTGAATTTGGAACTGAAATTAGTATGTCTGCTGTGCAGTCTTCAGTGACTAGTGGTTTCCACCCAATTCCTAGAGAGTGTCTGTACCGGGATGGGGGTGACCAGGAATGACTCACCCAGTCATGTTCGTTAGCATAGTCTGAAATGTGTCATATTTTGGAGATGTCTGTTTCTCTCCATTAAATAGAGGGAGTACCTAGATTACCGGCCCAGAGTTAGACCATTTATTTTTAGATATCTGAAACTAGGGAAAGGTACAGAGTAGCTGGTTGATGGAGAAATTTTGTCATATGCACAAGGTAGTTAAACATATTTTTTCCTGAATTTCTAGAGCTCAAAATTCAGAAACTCTTTTCATAATATGAAAAAAAAACCAACTGTGTACGCACAAAAAACCAGTAATACTGATATTCTCCTTGTCTCACCATGAAAAATAATTCTGGATGCTGGGAGGATGCTAATAATATCAGACATAGCCTCTGGTTATCATTTTACTTTTAGGCTACATTTCAAAAATCCAATGATTCAGGGTGGAGATGAGGGCAGAATATGCCCCTTCAATATGAGAAACACATTTACAGCAGAAGGCGGGTTGGTCCATAATACTATTTATCTGTTTTATCAGCGGATATGTCCTATTTTCCTCCTTCAATTCACTACAGACTCATGAGTCAGGAAGAGCCCTGCAGGACTATTTTATCCCAGGGGAATGCCAGTATTTCATATCGTATCTCTTCAAGCTTCTTTTGATTATAATTGCTTCATGATTTCATGCAAAACTTCAGCTCTAGTCTGTATTGTTCATCACTTGAAGTTTTACTGAAACTAGTCAAATGCTTTGCTGTGGTTTTTGTTGTTGTTGTTTTGGGGGATTTTGTTGTTTTTGTTAACTGTCAGCTGTCAATAGCTTTGCTTGAAAGCTTTCACCTTGGGTACACACACGTTTTGTACCTTGGCAAAGAGGTTCACTGGGTAATCTGAGCTCCCAGGGTGAGAAGGGGGCAAATATCCACTGAAAAATACTGAAGTGGGAAACATTTGGTCAATGGCTCCTTTCCTCTCCACAGTCTAAGTCTGCTACTTTTCCCTGCCAGATGGTGTGTGAGATTTATTTCTGAGCTTCTAGACAGAGATGAGGCATTTGAGCTGCTTTGAGGCCACATCTCTCCTCCAAAACTCTTCTAAGCAAGGATTTCAGAACTCTCTGTTGTAAATTTTGAAGTGGAAACCTTTTAGAATTCAGTTTGCTCCATGTTTGCAGGGGAGCGTTTTAGTTGTCTTCCCAACCAAAACAGCTTAAAGGCACAAAACCGGAAAAAATACATTGCACAATATAAGCAAGCACACATGCACATACTCAAAACTCAGTAGCCAGGTGGTGAGTAGATATTTACTTCTGATTGAAGAAGTCCAGCTATAGGCAGCATCCTAGTCTAAATAAATACAGCAAGACAATGCAGCTCTGCACAAACATGCTGAACTTTGCTCAGGACTTCTGACAGCAGGCAGCCAATTATTTTGAAAAGAATGGGTTCTGTCTCATGATCGCAGCAACACAAATGCATCTTCCCTTGATCCCAACATCAAGGTGGAGCTTTGCATTTCCAATATTTTAATTCAATACAAAGCAGCACTTTCAATGTTATTTATTTTTTTATAGTGGATGGCAGCTTGTTGGGTTTTTCTGCAATCAGATGTAACAGCAGCAGGGTTAAAAGAGGTATATAAATAATACATGTTTTCTCTCACCTAAAGAGGGATCTGCCAATTCTTCCCCTCCTTTTAATTTGGGAAGGGAACATAATTTAAAAGATGACAGATTCTTTCCTATCAAGTTAGAGAAGAAGGAGGCCTACAGAAGAACAATGGCTGATGCCACAGCATGACTATCTGACAGGCTTGAAAAATGACTGTAAAGTTGCCAACACAACAAGCCTTTTATCTTTGATGATAGCATTTCAAGCTTGTGATTTTCATCCAAGGAATAGGAGATATACAATGTCCTCCCACCACCTCTTTTCTTATAGTTTTAATTACCATTCTTTTAAAAAAAATAAATATTCACCAAATAGACATCCCTTCTTTTTAATTCTTATAAGAGAATTATGGCAATATCTTCACTACACTGCTGAACTTGGCTTTATTCCTAACATAAAAATACTTAGCTCTTTTTAAATTTTTCTGTCTTTATGTTCATTTTCTGGGTAAACAGGTGTCCTTACATGCAATTAAATTTCTTTGGAAGGTTACTCACAGGCCCGTTCAATTACCGGGAAGACTTGCCTCATGTACTAATACAGCTGAGGAGTTCTTTCTATGTGAGTGACAGTCACGGGGCTTTCCTGAGCAAGCTGTAGGCTTCAGCACTCAAGGGGACACACTCAAGACCCAATTAAAACCTGGATTTGGGTGTTACAGTAGCTGGAATCTGGTTAATTAAAATTCTTCCTCTCCTTCTGTGAAGGCCCATGTTGGTAGACTGCACTCCTGTGCATTCGGCTGGGGCAGTTTCATGGTGCAAGGCTGAGTGGTGGGATGCTCGGATGCCTCACACAAGTCAGATGTCTTGGACGCTTGGGTTCCCTTTCATTAAAATGAGAGATGACTTGGTTCCTGCACTGCAGCCTGCCACGACAGACAAAGCCAAAGTGAAAGGTGCGTTTAAAACATTACCCCTTGCTCAGACTAGAGCATTTATCTCAAGCAACGCTGTCAGGGTACAGTTCAGAGCCTGAAATTTGATCCTAGCTCAAGCATATAGATCTCCCTCGAGGAAAAGGTCTCTGCAACATCTCTCTTTTGCACAACTTATCCAGGAAATGGTAAAGTTGAGTTCAGTGTCTTCCTCAGACTAAGAGGGTTTGAATTTATACTTCCCAGAAGTACTGGAGGGTGCATGAACTGCCATCTGTAGGCTCACCTGGGTAGAAAGATGCCTCCACTTCTGTTCATGCGGAATTTCTGTGCAGCCAGATGTGCAGAATTCATGGCACCCAAAGGAAGAAAAGTAAAAGAGTCTGATTTTGTAACTGGGAATAGGGACAACTGTGTATCCAGCCAGAGTTACAGGATGCTGCGTGCACATCCTACCCCACATCAGCCCTGGAGGGAAAAAAAAAAATCATCCAGGGAAAAGAAAGAGGCTTTTCCACCCCTTGTTGAGGCCCCTAATGTCTAAGCTGGAAATATACTATGTCTCACCTCTTCTGACCTTGTAAATTTTTCACCCCTGCTTTGAACAGGAAGGATGTGGGGGATTTTCTTAAGGATATCTCTGACTTAGAGCAGGGATATCCTTCTCAGCTGGACAATCCTCCATCTTAATCCGAATAATGTGAACATTAATTTAAATCCTTGGTCTTCCGCTTCCTGACCAAATGCTCCACACAGTATGTACTGTAAAAATTATCATTAACTCCATAAGTTCTTAACTGAAATCAGTGTCATACAAATAATTCCATCTTGGACCATGCATGCTTAGCAATTACATCTTATGAGAGATGGTATACGAGTTTTCACAAGTGCTCTAAGCAAATATAAAGCCGCATTGTTCTCAAAAAACAGTGATCTGCATTTCTGCTCATTAGCATTTAGGTAACTATACGGTTATCATTTTGCTGATTGAGCAGACTGTACAGCCACAGAAATGCTTGTGCTTGCACTGGGAAGTAATGGGACCACGTGCCCAGGACTGGACGGGGAAGGAGTAGGAACAAACTTCCTCTTGTGTCACTTAGATTGGCTTAAGTTGCCTGTGGCATGTCTTTTGCTGTAAGCCAACAATTACAACTGCTAGACCCTCCATCATAAGAGGTAAGCACCAATGGAGTTTGCTACAAAATCTCAGTGACACTCTGGGACATAAGCAGGAACATTTCAATCAAGCCCAAGCAGCTTAGAAGGGGTTTTCTCTGATCATTGCCCTTTATTTGGGTTTCCTACATGGTATTTTAAGTGCCTGGAGCTGTTGTCTTGATTTTGAATCCTCTGTGGAATGAGGAGAGTTAAATGGGAGTATTGGCACACTTCATGCGTGGCAGTATGCTGCACTATCCAGGCAACAGGAAAAATATGTGAAATATTCACTTTCCAGTATTAAAACTAACAGTTCTCAGGATTATCTGTGATTTCTACTACAAGAACATAAGAAGAGCATTACTGAGTTAGACCAAAGGCATGTTCAACCTAGTTCTTGTTTTTGACAACAATCAATAGCAGAGGCTTTGCGAAAGACATTAGGAAAGAAAGAAAAAGTACACCAATAGCAAACCATCCCTGCTTCCCACTGTCAGCAGCTTAGGGTTTTCCTCAGCCACAAGTTATATCAGATCCTCAGGTTTAATAGACCTTTGTGTTACCACTGGAATAGGCTGCAATAGATATTTTCCCCATTAATCTGTTGTCATTTTCCCCCCTCATCTTATTTAAGCCTGGGCTCTCCCAGTACCCTGTGACAATAAGTTCCATAATTTAATGATGTGAAAAACACTTAATTTGTCTGTTGTAAGTTTCCCAGACAACTTCGCTGAGTGGCCCTCCACTTGTGTTACACTACGTAATTATTGTCTATTTACTATTTCTGTCACGTTCATGTTTCCCTACACCCTTTTTCCCAGCCAGTCCCTCCCCAGACTGTAATATCACATTCTATAAAATAGCTGGGCCAGACTTTTGGCTACCACTGATCACTCCCATGAATGGTTTCTGCTCTCACCTATTTTGGACACGGGTGATGATACACATTATTCGTGAGGAAAGAGAATTGTAAAATGTCTGTAACGGAATCTTCACAGCTAAGAGCCCTACCTGTTAAACTGCAAATTCAGACTCTCTTTTCTGCTCTTATTCTAGTCCCATAGCTTTTAGACACAAATATTGTGAATGCCAGAGGGTTTACCTCTCCACTTCTCTCCAACACCCTAACAGTCTACTTGTATTTTTGCCTGGGATCTTCCTTTGGAGTGCAACAAGCAAGCTATTTTCTGTTAAACTTGTTCCCTCCTCCTCTTAACCCTCCTGGTTAAGACCTCAGCAGTGGCATGGGTGAGGCTGCATCAAGTCCAGTCCTCCAGTTCCATTTTAGATATTTCTGGCTCTTTATTTTAGGTACTGTAAATACTAAGGCTACAACGAGTCCAGAAGACCCTGAAGGCCAGCAGAGAGAGCATTAACCCTGAGCAGTACGAGTGAAGGACATTGACACTGGCTTAGACCACAAGCACTCCTGTGTGTAGACGTGACTGTGGCCTCAGTTCAGAAGCAGAAAGAGCCCTGTAGGATTGCTGGCTCCTGCTTTTATCTATGAGGCAACATAGATGGGAACCTCTGAAACAGAAGACTTAATCCAAGCCTAATGTTTCTGAGATTAGTGCTCCAGTCTCAAGGTTATTTCTGCCTCTCTGAGCTCTGTATTTTGCATGAAGCCCCTTCCACCCGCCAGGTGGCTCAGATCATGTCTGCCAGACCAGACACAGGGATGCAAGAAATCCTAGGGAGGCTGAGGCAGGAGATGGGCACCCAGAGCCTTTGCACATCTGCACAGGCAGAATTTAAACCACCAAGGGAAACAGGGAAGCTCACAGATTCGCAGAGAACTAGACAAATTCAGAGCAGGAGACTGAGGGATAGTTGAATCCCTCTGCTAAGAGTTCAGTGCTAATAGTCCAAGTGGCATTTTTGATGCCTAACTGCAATTTATTTCTTTTTCCTAGAAACTCTAGTGAATTTAGGGTTGTACTTATATATAAAGCAGAGGGAGGTATATATATATGCAGACCCAATTACTATTCATGTAAACTTATTGAATATACATTTTATATTTTTGTACGTGTGGTGCATATACAAGTACACATGTGTATGCAGATATACATGTGGCTTATGTGCACATATACATTAATATATATGTACATGAATACAACATACTTTCTCACTTAGGTATTGAAGGCAAGATTTTTCTGAAAGAAAATTATGTGCCAAAACCCCATTAAGTTGCCTGTCTCACTCCCTTTGACTTCTCTGAAAACTCCAGGCTCAGCCAACAAATGTGATAAAAACCCCCTCTATATTGCATTCACAGGACCTCCAGCCACATCTTCCTGAAGTCATCATCTGCACCATTTCATTGTTCCTTTATTTCCTGGTTTTTCCTCACTTTTTCTTTAATTTCTCTACAGATATTTTAGTAAGCTATCATTATTCCTTGTTTCATATCTAGGCTATTCTCCATGTCTTTTCCAGATCACTTGAATTTGTGGTTCTGATTTCCACCTAATAGTGCCAATTTGGATATAAACAGCGAAAGGACAACCAGACACAGAAAAGAAAAAAAAAAAAGAAAAAAAAAATTGCACAAATGAGAGGAGATACTACTTATCTACTTTGGGTCTCTCATTCCAGTTGTTCAAGTGAAGGACTTCATCTCCTCATGCCCTGAAGTCAGTGGAGAGAATTAAACCCTTTCCCAAGGGAATTCAGTACATTTGCTCTGGAAGTGCTTACCTCTCTATTTTCCATATATACAATACCTGTAGAGCTGTGTTGCTTCACTTAGACACCTACAGTGGGATGCATAAAGCAGAGCCTGACATTTTTTAGCTGTCTTGATGACAGTAACTTTTATTCTGAACTGAAAATCCTAGACTGAAAACAGGTTTAATTAAAACAGTGCTAGCTTGTGTGTAAACCAGCCCTTAGGCGCCTTCACAGAGTCATATAAATCAGAGCCATACAAGACACGTTATGTTCCTGAATGCATCTGCCTGTCAGAGTGAGCCCACCCATGCAGGATATCTTGTAGCATTTTATTCAGCCTAGTTTTAAAAGCCCAAATCATTCCACCATTTATTCTATCTTGCACAATACACTCGGAGAAAATGCCCTGACTACTTATGGTCATTTAAAAACCCTACAACACTTCACACAAAATTTGCTACCAGCCATGTCCTGCTCAATTTACAAATGAGATAATTGCAACACTATCTACATTCTCTTTACAGCTTCAGCTGGGTGCAGTGCTTTTCTTTATTACTGGTGCTAAGATTTTATAATAACACTTCGAATTTAGGTGTGGCTGTTTGTCACTGAAATCTAAATATGTTGTGTAGGGAAGTAGGTGGTATTGCTCCTTTGTTCAGGAGTTGAGCACTGCTGCTGTGACAGCGTGGAGCTAAAACTGAATATCAAGTCAGCAGTACAGTTAGGATTATACTTACTCTACCTGGACTCCAAAACTCAGTCTAGACCAGGATACAATGGACCTTATGAAGTAGCAGCCATGTTCCACTACTGCCATGTAGTCATGAATAAGCTTAATCACTCCCACAAGAAAACTATTAACATGGAACAGGTGAGAGAGGACAGACATGAGATTTCTTTTAAATTCTTCTTTGAGGGAACACATCAGAGCTCTCCTTCCCACCCTCAAAGAACCAGCATGATCAGCTCTCCACTGTCACAGACCCAACAGTCATTTGGCTCCCAGGAGATCTGCCGAGGACTGGAGTCATCTCATGGCTGGATTTATGTTCCCCTGCAGCTTCCTGATCTCCCTCACCTTTCACTGCAAATCAAACACAGATGACGGGAAAAAAATGCAGAAATCAAGAAAGGTAGAAATGTCATAAGATACCTCAACAGGTTTAAGTTCTGAAGGATGGAAAGGCTCTCTGCTCAGGAACTGACGTAAGCTCGTGCAACTTACACCATCAGTCTCCTTGATGGACCCTAGACACTTCTCTATCTCCCCTTTTTCTGGCATAGAACATAGCCTTGAAGATTTTACTGGTGGGCACGTTTGTAACTCTGTATACAAACAAATCTACAGGGCCAAACTGGATCATACCGTGTTACTTATGTCACAAGAGTGTCACAAGGTTTAACTAATTTCCAATTGTGAAAGCAAATTTTGGAAAAGCGGTAGTGAAAAAAAAAAAAAAAAAAAAAAAAACAACGCACCTCTGTTAGCACCAGAAAAGATTGCTCTGAAAAAACATGGATGTGAAAAGAGCTGTTTGCAGCAATCACATTGTGCCTCTGCCATTTATCCTCTTCTCTGTCCTCCTCTCTTTCAAGAACAGGTGCCCAAATAGATTTGCTTACGCATTAAGATTCCATGCTTCTTTCCAAAACGCTCAGCATCAGGCACAAAAAAATAAAAAAAAATTAAAAAATAAAGAGGAAAGGAACCGCACCTAGACTTCAGCAAGGCATTCAGAAAATAGTTTTCTTTGATAGTCAGAGTGGGGATACTGAAGGAGGTATTTTTATTAAAAAAAAAAGTCGGATGTACTTTACAGTATGGATCCTGATAAAAATGGAGGCTGCAAAGTCAGAAAGGGAGAGAGGTTGTCGTTTTGGTGTGTCCTACAGCTCTGAATCAACACCAAAACTGCCTCCTTTGCAAATGCTCCAAGACAAAACTATTTTTGCAAATAAACAGTCTTTGAGCCACGACTTAAGACAGCGTGTAAGAGTGTATACGCTAGAGCGCAGTCACTCCAGATTTTGCTTTATTTGCATTGTAGCATATTGTGACCTACATTAAACGGTTTCCCTGCACTGACCGCAAAACAAGTGGGCTGAAATGACACAGCTCGGCATGCAGACGGCTCCTTCTCATTACCAGAGCAGGGCAAAATGCGTGCTACAGCTTTGCTGTTTGCCATTTCAGAGCAGCGACATACACCTGCCACAGCACAGACACCCCTGGGCAATATTAGCTGGATACTGCAGCACCATAAGAGGAGCTGGAGCTCTGTACTCATGCCCAAAGTCCCCACCTCAGCTAACGGCCCTCCGTAAAATGGTACTGTGCCTTGTAGAGCCATGTGGCATATCAGATGCTAGTGCTGTGCTTAAGAGTCTCCAGTGCTTCTGTTTCACACAAGAGTTTACCAGTGGAGGTGAAATACCAGAGCCCACACGAGCCCTGCATGCAGTATGGTCACACATACACAGTGCTGCACACAGAGCAATAAAGCTCTGTACCTAAGCTGGCTTCCATAGTCCCAGCTCAAAAATGTCTGGGCAAAAAAATCTATTAACCCCTTCAACAGAGAACAGAGAGTACATAGCAGTAATAACAACATCCAGATGCTAGTTAACATATTTTTTTCCATGGGAGGACTGCAAAGACCTGAATTGTAAATCCCAATTTTACAGAAAAGGAACAGCGATGGCTAAAGCTAATTGATTTTCCTGCACTGTAGCATGGATATACTAAAAATGAAATATAGTCCTTATTACGTTTTTTATAATGGAAAGAAATAAAAAATAAGAGGATGTGGACATGAATATATACAGAATAAACTGCATATATATCTCACAGGCACACACAAACAAATGAGCAGAAAATAAGCTTGTATAAGAAGAAATGACTGTGTAAATTTAGAAAATGCCAACTCTAAAGTTCCTCCTGTGACCTTCTAGCACTCTTAGGATACAGTCTTTCATCTCAATAGAAAATGCTAGATTTTCCTCTGATGTGAACAAAAAACAATAACTAGGGTTAAATATAGCTATAAATACCAGATATATGCAAGGAGGTAGAAGGGATATTACATGAATTAGCTTAATAATACCTCTAGTTGTTCCTAAATACTGACCTTGCAATCTTATTGTTCTCTAAAAGTGTACATTGTATATAAACAGGATCACTTTCTGTATTTACACAAATGTATTTACCACTTTTCTAGGATAAGTATCTTTTGAGATAGGTTGGAAATACAAGGTCATTGGCAGCTATGTGATACACATAAAATTGCTCAGCTGTGTTAACTCTCTATGTATAGATCCAAAATCTCCTAAATGTGGTCTGTGGGAGAGTTTGGGTCACTTTCTTTGTCCAAATGGTCCATCTGACGTGCCCCTCATCACCCAGGGTGCCATATGTTGGGGTATGCTCCCAGGGCTTGGATCAGATGTTATCAAGCTCTCATGTTCAGTTTGCTTCTGCAAGGTAAAAACAAACACCAGCCTGTCCATTTGGACTCAGCTGTGGTATTTCTATTTACCGCATCGACTCCAGGCAGCCATCGTAATTAGCAACCTCATGAAGCTTATGCAGCGTTTGGCTTCCTCCTGCCTGTTAGCCTCTGAGCAAACGGGAGGGCATTTGGTGCGAGTGGAGCAGACAGGGAGCAGCTGGGAGAGGTGTCTGTGTTACCACCTTCGCATGAAGGCTCAGAACTGCCCATTCTCCACCCCACCAGCTCAGTTTACATGATGACACTGGACCAGACATAGGGCATCTGTGTGAATACGACAGCCATAACCAGCTCCTCTCTGCAGCATCCGGTCTCCCACGCTACCATGCTCTGGACATTGTCTGCAACACCAGACATTTGATTTTACAAGTTTTCCATTTCTGACCTTCAAAAAAAGGTTGGTTCAAGCTCACCGTAATCCTGGGGAAACTCCCTTTCTTCTGCTGATGCTTTTGTCAGTCATTATAGATGGGCGGCAGAGATCTGGGATGTACACAGTGCTATTCTTCAGGAAAAGAAAGTGAGAAAGGTACCAGTAAACCCTGTACAATGAAAATCTCTGGTCCAGTCTTTCTGCTGCTTATTATAGTGATCAACTGTTCTCCTTGTTCACCAAGGAGAGAATAAAAAGAAAGACTTCTAATTTGTAGCAAAGATTATTTAATTTCACATTTAAGAAGGCATTGCAAACAGAAGAATAGTTGCACATTGGAGTTTGCTGCAATGGGCTGTTGTGAAATCTAGGGTTTATAAGGGCTGAGCAATTGAAGGTTTGTCACAGCTGAGTAGACAAACCTGTCACCATAATTTTCGGTACACCCAACCCTGTCTTACTGCAGAGAGTGACAATAAGCAACCTTTTGAGGATCTTTCAAGCCAAACATGTCTATCATTTAATCATCTTCATATCTGTTCGCCCTGTCTGTTTAGCTGATCCTGATGAATTTAGCATGAAGTTTCAGCTGTGGCACCACCTACCCCTTGTTCCACAGTACACTTGAGAACAGAATCCAACCTAATTCAAAGTCACCACCAAAATAAAGCATCTATCTCCCACACAACATCAATATGAGGAAGAGAAATTCCTAAGGAATGTCTCCAAACCCTCAGGGGATGTCAGAAACAATGACAGTAGCCCAGTTTCCTTCCAAGCCCACATAAAATTGAGAGGCTATGGCTCTGCAGGAAAGTAGGATGGATAGATCTGTTTAACAAGGACAAGCAGACAGTAGAAGGTAGAAAGTAGGGAACAGGATATGTTTGCAGCAATGCAGTTTGTGGGAAGCCTATACTTTCAGGAGTTTGAAGAACAAAGTAGATGATGGCTTCTCCACGATGTTCTGAGAACTAGAGGCTTAATCAGAAGACAAGTTGCAGCTGGTCAGCTAGTCACTGAGCATTGCCTTCATGAGAATCTTGGATAACTCTTCTGATTACAAAATCCACTGTTAATTTTCTCCAGATAATTTACAACAACATCCCAAACACCACAAGGAATAAATCCAGTATGGCCATACCAAAATATTTTGTCATATAGAAAGCCTTCAATTCCCTCATAAATTTCTTCCCACCACCACCACCCAACTTGTAACTCCTGATTCTAGAGGGATGCAGAAGCAGCTGCAATCAACAAACACTAGATAAACTTGGTCTTGTTTGGCATGGCATACTCAAGGATGAGCACTCTTGCTAGGATGTTGATCTTAAACAGCATAGAAAATTTCATATTGGAATATTTTAGTATTTACTTAGACAGACACTTACTGGTTAAGGTGAGAAGAACACTGAGAAGCTGGATAATCCTGCAATATGTCCTTAAGGTGAACAATTGATTGAAAATTTAATAGCTGTACATCATTGATTATATAAACCAGACCTCTTTTCTGTCTTATCTCAAATGCCAAACTACTTCCCCACAACTATCCTACCACTTATAGCTACGCCTTCTTTGCAGATACTATATGCCCTCTAGTTTCTTACTCTCTCTCCTCCCACTGGGTGATTCTTCAGGAATGTCTCTTTCTGCATGTTTTTTCAACAGTGCCCCGAGGTAGACTAATTATTTTTCCTCAAAGCACATAAAGACATAATGATGGCTTTACTACATCCAGAAGTGGTGCTGCACTTTCTTTATCCTTTCCAGGAGCTTATTAATAAAAATACAAGCTACTGCAACCATTATGCTACCGGTTCCCACCTGTGCTTCAGCCCACTGTGGTGACAGGCTGACCTAGACACCATTCCCAGGGAGATGAAAGGACAAGGAGAAGTTGTGAATGGAGATATGAAAAAATGTAATGTTTGGAATATCTTATTGTCTGGAAGAAAAACGGATCCTTCCCTCCTCTGCAAAACCGGGCCTTAAGAGAGGCCATTATAAACCAAGCATATTTCAGGGTCTGAGCCTTAAAAGGAAAGTTCATTAAGATTTTTAGAGCCTTAAAGCGATATGTGAAATTTCAGAACATATGATGACAAAGAGTCCTTGCAGACTAAGAAAGAGTGAGGTGTCCAGAAGCTGGGATTTCCAGGCAGAGCTTGATTGGCAACAGTAACTGGTTCCACCACAGATTTGGTGACTGCACATCAAGCCCGTAACATTGAAGCCAAGGTCAAGCCAGGAAGTCAAGTGAGCAAAGCGAAGTCAGGATCAGCAAAATATAGGGACTACAGTTTAGCTAAGGCAAGGATGTAGGGCAAAGAATGAACTTAAATTATAGGATCAGAGGATAATTCAGTTTGGGGACCCAAGGAGATTGTTAGACCAACCTCCTGCTTCAAGCATGGTCAGCTATTGTGTCAGAGCAGGTTGCTTGGGACTTAATCCAGTCAGATCTTGAAAACTTGAAGGAATGTAAACAGTAGTCTCCCAGGAAACCTCTTTCACTGCTGGACTGTACTTATGGGGAAAAAAGTTTCTCCTTATATCCAGTGTAAACCAATCTTGTTTCACCATAAGCCTGTTGTCTCATCCTGCCTCCACACACCACCATGAAGAACCTGGCTCTGTCTTCTCAGCTCTTCTCATAGGTGCTGGGGACTTCTGTGAGGTCTCCCCACATCCATCTCAACTCCAGGCTGAAGAAGCCCTGCTACCTCATCCTCTCCTCACAGGGCAAGTGCTTCAGCACCTGACCATCGTGGTGGACCTGCTGAACTTTCTCCAGTTTCATCAAATCATAGAATGTCCTGAGTTGGCATCCACAAGGATCATCGAGTCCAACTCATTTCCCTGCATAGGACAACCCCAAAATTCGAACCATGTGTCTGATGGCGTTGTCCAAATGCTTCTTGAACATTGTCAGGCTTGGGGCCGTGACTACTTCCCCGGAGAGCCTGTTTCAGTTTGTCAACGACTTGCTTGTACTGGGGTCCCAAAACTGCTTGCTGTATCTAGATGTGAGCTAATGAGTGCCAAGTAGGGGGAGATGGTCACTTTGCTCAGTTTACTGGCTGCGTTCCTGGTCATATAGCCTAGGAGGCTTTTCCCCTTCTGTGCTGCAGAGCTCATGTGCAGCCTGCTGTTTATCAAGTCCTCCTTTTATAAGATTCCTGTCAGCCCCTTCCTCCAACCTGTCTAGTTCTATCTGTCTGGCAGCTCTGCCCTTGAGTGTATTGACTGGTGCCCCCTACTCTGGTGTCATCTATAGACTTGATGAGTCCATCAGCTCCCCTAGGTCATTGAAAATGTTGTTATACAGGTCACATTTCAGGACAGAGCACTGATAAACCTCACTGCAGACGTGGTGGTACAAAGAAGTGCACCTCCTTTAGGTGGTCCCTAGCTTGGAGAATGGAGGAACTGACAACCAAATGGCAGGCAAAGAAGAAAAACAGAGAAAAAACAAGACAGGAAAAGGAAAAAGCAGAGAAGGGACAACAGCCAAACCTAAGAGTGAAGAGGTCAGAAATAATGCAGTAGAACGCGTGCTTGAAGAGACAGTCAGGAAAAATAGAAACTCACCCATCACATCCAGGGGGTTTTGTGTCACACCCGATTCAGTTAAAATTAGCTCAGTGCATATTTGACTGTCACCATGGCTTAAGGACAGATGGGATTGCCAAGCAGAATTCCTTGAATTTTCCTGAAAACACTGGTGACTTTCATTTGAAGGTCACTATTTGAATATTGAAAAAGTAGTGTAACAGTAAAAAGTTTATATACATAAAAATAATGGTCTTATATATATAACTCCATTTATTCATGTAGAGACTCACAGAACATTTTATCTTGAAGAGCAGGAGCAAATCATCCACTGGTCTCAGGTCCATACAAGCCATTTTTATTTCAGTGACTTTATAAATGTCTAAGTTTGGGCGAGCTCATAATTTGAGACTCCTTTTACAGTCAGTAGACAGAAATGAGCACATCCAGAGAGTGATTTATTAGAGCAGTCTTAAAATGCTGAATCTCCTCTGGAGACTTCAATTTTTCTCTTCAGTTTCAATGAAGAGAAGGTCATGTGTGTGTCTCAGACTCAATTGCCTAACTCAGGGCAGAAAGAAGTAATCCTTCCTCCTGTAATTACACAGACCACTAGGGATCCCACCTGAACCTTGCTCAGAACAGCTGATCCTTGTGGGAACAAGGTTTTAATTGCATAAGACTGTAATAGGATCTAAATACTCCTGTCTGCTTTTTCTCATTACCTTTC
This sequence comes from Caloenas nicobarica, assembly GCF_036013445.1. Taxonomy (NCBI): domain Eukaryota; kingdom Metazoa; phylum Chordata; class Aves; order Columbiformes; family Columbidae; genus Caloenas; species Caloenas nicobarica. The sequence goes on from NC_088245.1 coordinate 181,681,518, forward strand.
ATTGGCAGACACCGTTTTAAAAGATTAAGTCTTAGAAATAGTAGGGAAAATCTTGAGGAGAGATGTTGTGCAAGCAGCACATTTAGAAAGTTGACACCACAGATCTCACTATAGCCAAAAAAATATCTCTGGCACTTTATATCATAGCACCAACCTGCATCAGTCACAAGTTTCATTCTGTGGTTGTAGAGCATGTCGGAAGGCACAAGCATTGAAATCACTCCAGAGCCACTCCAACATGATTTTCACTCATTTTTGATTCTGTGTCAGAAGCACCAGCACAGAGACTATATCATGCAGGAGCTTTGGGGAAAAAACAGCATACCTCCATCCTGGGAACAACAGAATTCCCAGTGGTCTTTGAGATGTATGTGTCCAGGAGACCAGAAATGGGATTCGCTTGACCAAATTTAAAGATCTACCACAGATGTCTCGACGTCTGAATGAGGCTTCTTTTGTAGTCAATGAAGAGAAAGAGATCTTTTCAGGGGAACTTCTGAGCTCACAAAAAAGCAAACAATTAACGCTCAAGTCAATTACACACATACAGGCATCTAGTACTGTTTCAGGCATCCTAGGGTGCCAGTAGCATCTGCATGGGGTTGTCAGATATGACAAAGGACCTATGCCCTGCTGAAATAGGAGCTAGTAACCAAGGAGGAGTCCAAGACCATCTCAAACTGCAGTAGGTATCACATTAATGTCGGCACATGAATTGGACTTCTACATAGCAGGGATGGGATTCAGATCCAGAGCTCAGAAGCATAGTAGACATCTGAAATCACATGTAGGTGTTTCTTTTAGAGCAAGAATATTGGCTTTCTAGACTCTACTGCATTGACTAGATCTTCATTAACTGTAATGAAATCTTAGACATCCTACTTCCATGCAGCCACATAAATGTCAGTGTCAGAATGTGGCATTAAAACCCACTCTTAGAGTGACATTCAGCTGCCTAAATGCCATAGAAGATGCTGTAGGATCTCCAGCTGTCCCAGAAGAACATATGTCTTTCAGAAGTTATGCATCCAGTCAGCCCTGTAAGGCTGTCCAAGACTCCTTCGGGCACCTCAAATTGCATTAGCCACCACTATTTTAACAACTGAGTTGAACTTGTTGCAAGTTTACAAGATCGTTTCCAACCCCAGGGTTCACAACAGGAGAATGTCAATATGGTTTTACCTCCCTCAGCAAGTGGAGCACCTGTACTGTGTGAACAGCCTGGCACCGTCTCCCCTGTATGCACACAGGTGAGCCATTGCTATGGTGAGCTGCAAGGGCAGCAGTGTTTGTACACCAGCAAGAGTACCATAGGGCCTCTGCACTAGGTCCTCTTCACCCTTCCACATGCAAGGTAACATGGGAGAGGAAGAATTTGTCCCATCCCGTTTCAGAATACACCAGTGTCAATTTGATACAGATGCGAACTGGCTGCTGGAGATACATTGATACTATTAGAATACAGCCCACCTGACCTATATTAACTATCTCCTTTGAAATGACATCATTCTTGCTCTGTAAGTGCCAGCTTCCCTCCACTGACTGCCGAGGCAGTCTAAACGACCAGTTCCAATATAGATGTCTCCACTGTGAACATCAAGAACTGCTTACATCCCACGCTGCAGGACACAAGTTAAGAAACTCAACAGCAAGGACATCTAGTGCATTGTCCATCTCCTGTGGAAATGGATAAACTGGCTCAAAGAAATTATCTTTGTAAAGTCTCTAGTATATAGCCTTGCCTACAATTCTGCCACTGCTGGACTGCCCCATGAAGCAGATCTTTCTGCCTATGCCTCTCACTGAGGTGCATTTATTTGAAGCTTTTGAAGAAATGTAGGATGAGGATGGCAGCTTTCGAGGAAGGATTTTGAGACACAGAAACAGGCACATATATAATGTATATGTGTAAGCTTTTGTGTGTGTATTCCCCACCACTCCATCACTTTCAACTGTCCCAGGTTACAGAACTTTCATCATCATTTCCATAGGAAATCTCTTCTAACATTTAATACTTTAAAAGTTCACTCAATAGTTACTCTGTACCTAGCCTATATTGTACTTCTGTGAGAACTGAAAATGTGTCAAAAGCCAACAGTAAAAAAGGAGGAAAAATAAAAGGAAAAATGTGTAGTGGCATACAAGAAAGAAAGAGCTTATGGCGTATGCATAAGCTTAAAACTTCAAGAAAAAGTTAAATTAATGAAGGTAGTTCACAGTTTAAAATTAATTATTTTTGCATTTCTTTTTCTCAGAGGTTCTTCTTCAATATTCCAAATATAAATGGTGGTGGGATTATTTAGAAACCGAGTACATTATAACTAAGGCCTATAGCAACCTCACTCAGCAATGAAATTTGTTGTCTCCCTCTGATCCTCAGATTATGGAGATGAGGGGATGAATGTACATCAGTAAGATTCCCTACCGAGATAGCTTTTCACTCTTTTCAGTAAGAAAAAGATCAAAGGGAAAATAGCTAATTAACATACCAAAGGAGACAAAACCCCTAGAGCTTTATCGTTGTTGCAATCCAATAATAAACAGCCAAGTACAAAAAAGATTATTTGATAGTGACACACAGAATTGAAAGCCTTTGAAATGTCAGCTTCTCAAAAAAAATGTTTTCAGAAGGAAAAAATATCCATAATTATACAGAATAATGCTTAAGCATTGGGGAGTAACTCTTCATTCCTGGGAGAGCTTGCTTGTAAAACTACTGTGCTTAAGAACAACGGCTTGGCTTGCCGTTATCTAAAATAAAATAAAAAATAAAACTTAAAAAAAATGCACAAAAGGCTTCAAATCCCTTCTTGAACAAACGGTCAATTCTTCTATAAATTAAAAATTAAAGTACAGTTGTTCTTGTCCTATTTAAAAAAAAAAAAAATATCATCAATCTCCATTTCCAGACCACCTTCCAGCTTTTACAGACTTGGGTGTGGTGGGACAGCAAAGTTTAAAACAGTGGCTATCTGGGCTGGCTAACTCCTGTGCCATGTTGTAAGTTCTAGGCGCTCTTATAAAGCCAGAGGCAAAAAGACAAATTTATGTAGCAGCAAATTATGTGAAACTCTTCCCGGAAGAAAGTAACTGCTCCAACTACACAGATACATCAATGCCAGTGAAGGAAAGCGGACCAGGGCATGGGCCCAAGTGTACTGAATTGTAAGCAGTTTCTCTGGCACACTTTTGGCTCATGGCAGCTTTCCTTTCTCAGCACTATTAAGAAATCAGCACCATTCTGAGACCATTCCCAACAGAGAGCTGGGCACAACCAGCCTGGTTTTGGCAATAATTTTAGATGCATGGGAGCGAACCGCTACATTTGGAGGGCCAAAGGACTATTACCTCTCTGTTCCATTTACAGATGCAGATGTAGAAAATCAGTCTGTTTTAGAGAAATATGTACTTCTGGGACATCAGTTTTTAGTGTAAAGGAAGGTGGGAAACACTGTGGTGAATGGCTGTTCAGCAACCAGCATAAAATATTCCACTTTTGTCTTACCGGAGGCAGGTTTTCATGTTTAAAAATCCTCACATTTGGTATAACAGACATGATGTAGAAGAAACATTAGTCCCTGCATGGATACTAGCAAAGAATATTCAAATATCTTCTTAAAAGGCTCCCATGGTGTAAGGCCTTGGAGGGGAAAAAAAGATCCAAGAAAGCTGACTGATGTTCAAGGATTGCCTCCTCCAGTACCAAGAGCAGTCCATCACAAGCCCCAGGTTGACCAGGGAATGCTTGGCAAAACTCAAACACAAAAATTAAGTATACGTGAATTAGAAGCAGGAACGGGGAACCTGGGAGGAACACAGAGATACTCTCCAAGCACGCAGAGATACAGTTCAGAAAGTCAAAGCGCAGCTGTAATTGAATCCGGCCAGGGATGTCAAAGGCAAGAAGAAGGGCTTCTGTAAGTACATGAGCAGCAAAAACACCAGGGAAAATGTGGGCCCGCTGATGAGTGAGACAGGGTCCCTGGTGAGACCAGACATGGAAAAGGCCAAGGTACTGAATGCATCCTTTGCTTCAGTCTTTACTAGCAAGACCAGCCATCAGGAATCAGATGCCAGAGACCAGAGCAAAGGCTGGAACAAGGAAGAGGTACCCTTGGTGGAATAGGATCAGGTTAGAAAATACTTAAGCAAACCAGGCAAACATAAGTCCATGGGCCCTGATGGAATACACCTACAAGTGCTGAGGGACCTAGCTGATGTCATGACAAGGCCACTCTCAATTACATTTGAATGATCATGGCAATTTTGAGAGGTGCCTGAGGAATGAAGGAAAGAAAACATCACTCCTGTCTTCAAGAAGGGCAAGAGGGAGGACTTAGGGAACTACAGACCTGTTACCTTGATCCCTGAAAAGGAGATGGACCAGCTAATCATGGAAACTATTTCAAGGCACATTAAGGACAAGAAAATCATCAGGAGTAGTCAGCATAGATTCACCAAAGGGAAGTCATGTTTGACCAACCTGATAACATTCCATGATGAAATTACCATCCTGGTAGATGAGGGGAGAGCAGTGACTATTTTCTACCTGGACTTCAGCAAGACTTTCAACAGTGTCTCCAGTAAGATTTTCATAGAGGAGCTGATGATGTATGGGCTGCATAAAGTGACAGTGAGTTGGGCTGAAAACTAGCTGAATGACTGGGTCCAGAGGGTGGTGATCAGTGGTACATAGTTTAGTCAGTCTAGCCATTAATAAGCTGTGTACCCCAGAGGTCAGCACTGGCTCTGATCCTGTTCAACATCTTCATCAAAGAGAAGGATGATGGAGTAGGGTGTACCCTCAGCGGGTTTCTTGATGACACAAAACCAGAAGGAGAGGCTAATATGCCAGACAGTCATGCTGCCATCCAGAGGGACCTCAACAGGCTGGAGAAATGGGCTGACAGGAACCTCATGAAGTTCAGCAAAAAGTACATAATTTTGCATATTGGGAGAAACAACCCCAGGCATGAGCATATCCTGGGAGCTACCCACCTGGCAAGCAGATTTGCATAAAAGGCATTGGTGGTCCCGACAAACACCAAGTTGAACATGAACCATCAATGTGCCTTTGGCGCGAAGAAGGGTAATGATATCCTGGGCTGCTTTACAGAAAGTATTACCATCAGGTAACAGATGGTCCTGCTTGAGCAGGGGGATTGGACTCAATGACCTCTAGAGGTCCCCTCCAACCAGCCACTCTGATTCTGTGATATCTTTTCACGTCAAAGGTATTCTCCCTTTGTTAGGGCTGCCGTTATTGTAGGAGAAAATTTAATTTCCTTTGCTTGTACTCCACCTACTCTCCAAATAAAGATAAGTTTCAGTTTCTACTGGAACCAGTCATTACAACAAAGAGGAATATTCTTCACTTCACACTGCAGTTCATTAATTTATTCAGCATATTCATAACCTGATACTGAAGTGCTAATGTATACTCCTTGTGAACACAAAAACAACAGGCCCACTTCTTGAACCCTGTTTACACAAGGCAGGGATGCAAAGGAGAAGAGAGGCAGCACTCAAAACCTGCTGCCTTACTCAGCCTTTGCAAGCAGAATCCATGGGTGTTAATGTACAGTGTCTATTGTCTTTTACCTTTTAGATTCCAAAACAGGCACATCCATACCACTGGCACTAGAGGATCAGGAAGCAAGTGTGAGTGGAGGACCCTGGCTTTTCAATACAGCCTGACTCAGTTTGGGTTATTCCAAAAAAAAAAAAAATCTGACAGGGAGGAGGTAGCCTTCACCCCATGTGAATGCAGACTGCTTTGTGCCACGCAAATCCTGGACCATAGATTAACCTCTGTCTGCTTTTCTACAGCAAGGTGGCAAGGTGGACACTGTCATAAATGGCCCTCTTGGATGAAAAAAAATGACATCTTTATTCCTATTTAAAACAAAGCAGCTTCCAGCTTGACTCAGATGATAACTCTAAATTGAACCAGCTGCATCCAAAACTGAACAAAAAAGGCACTTTAGATGCCCAGTCTTCCATTTCAGCTGTGCCAAGCTTAACATGTCAGCTAATATATACACAGAAATAGCTTTCCATTACAATGACACAATTATGGCAAATAAATCCCTGAAAGATGCTTAGAATATGACATTTCAGAGGCTAAATGTGGATTCATTGTATTTTAGAAATAGGTATTGGTTCTTAAGTGCAGGGCAGGCTGGCCTGAAGAGCCTGCAATAACCAACAGTAGGATTGTCACTGTCACTACCCTGATGTACAGGTCAAAACCATCCAAAGCCCACACCTCTGAGACTGCCCTGACAGGTCTGGCAGCAAAGGGCTTCGCTGCCTTTTACCCTGCTAGCGGCACACCCAAGCACGTAACATAATTTGGCCTGAAATTCCAAAATGACTAAAAACCCATTCTACTCTTTAACAAGGAGAACATTCTCACGTAGCCAATGCAACTGCTAAACCTCAGTTGACCCGTAACTATACAAACTATCCCTTCTGTTTATTGCTGAGTGACACTCCCCTTTTCAAAGTCAGTCTAGAAAGAAATGACGAGAAACCTAATATTCAACTCAACTAATAAACAAAATATATGTAAGGATTCTTTATAGGTTCTATGCTTTCGACCATCTGTGAACAGATCTCCCAGCTTCCAGATTTAATCATTTCAGTGCGAGATCATACGAGTCTTTTAGAAATCCTGCAGGACAGCAAAAATTCTTAATGATATTTGGTTGGGTGTACCAATTCACCCAAATGTCACATCTAAAAGTATTTTTGCGAAAGTGGAAATGAATGTATATTACACACTAAGATAAATGTTGTGCCTGGCAAGCTACCAAAACCTAAAAGGCTTCCAACAAATCAATATAAAAAGTGTTTTATGCAGCATAATATTTGCTTTACCTATCTACAAGACACAGTTTTCATATGTCCATTATCTTTTCACTATAAAACCATTAGAGAACTTAGCAATATCATGTGTGTTTTCTTGTCTGACTATTCTCATGCGTTTCACTAAATGTAATCCTGTCCTCAATCATTAATCACTAGTACTAAGCAAATACTTCTCCCCTAAATAAAAATCATGTGTTCTCACAGATGGTTGAATGAATTCACTTCAGCTCTTATTGTGTTTACTTTCTCTGATCATTTTAAAGAAAATGTTTCCTAGGGGAAAGGGGAGAACTGTTGAAAAGGGCAACTATGAATATCAAAAACAATCACAGAAATTAAATTATAGCAGAATATAGCCAAATATTTGTACTAGAAACCCAGTTCAATGTGTTGTGACACATTGTAACATGCCACATTAGTTGTAAGATCAGTCAAAACTATTCACATTCTGAATAACAAACACACACAAAAAGTAGCTTATAAAATGGAGAATTATTTCCATAAATTAATTGGGAACAGATTTCCTCATGTCTATTCACACACAGCAGCAGCTTGTTCCACAGACAGGTTTTTCTTGCTTCAATATGAGTAACCAGGAAAGAATTTGACCCTTGACAAATGATTTTGAATAACTAATATGTTTTTAAGATATTCCAATCTGCTCATGGGCAAATTCATCAGCAGAACAGCAGGCAAAATTTGCCATCTTCATTACTTTTCATTATTTAGCCATCTATTCTGTCTCTTCGAAACCTCACCCTTTAAATGCCCCCGCCCTCTCCCTCTTTCACTTTAGCTGTAGCAGTAGAGGGTTTTTGTAAAAACCTCCTGTTGGTAGCATTCATTACCTGTTAGTCTGCAAAGTTATGAAGTAGAGAATGCTTGGAATGAAAATGAGGAAAATAATTCCTACAGAGGAAATGCAATGGTAATAATTATCAACTACACGAAGTTTTCACTGTTTGATTATGATTCTCAGCCAGCTACCATAATTTCTCATTCAGAAGCAATTGTGGTAGAAGAAAAAAAGAACACGCTTTTTAAGGCTTTGTGAGGCTCCCTCAGTTCCTTTTTATGTCAAGCTTATCTATACAAAAAGATACATTAAAAGAATATTGCTCAGATTGCAAAGTCAAGTCCAGTGCTAGTAAATGCCAAAACTAAGATTTCCTGAAAACATTAATTCAGTCCCTTATACATATGCATTGTGCCACAGTCTTTAATTACTTGATGACATACTATTTTTTCTACAGTTCTTGCCTCATTCTGTACTCATGTTGGATGGTGCTCACTTAATGAGTAAGCTATTCAAAATTTTCTTTTATCCTCCATATTCAGTGTGTGGCCTCAATGCTTTATTTACGGCACACTATTCAAACTCTGCTATGAAGACAGAATTAATTTTCTCATGGGCTTTTCTATGGCTGCCATCACTATCGTATCTTAAATATTCATTAGACCAGAGAGAGAGAGACATGTTGTGGTTTGGTAGTTAGAAGACTCACCTGGGAGACCTGCTCCAATGCAATCTCTGCTCCAATTAATACTTAAAGGGCCTATATAAAACAGAACAGCTTCAAAAGAAGACACTAACCTGCTGTACATACAGACTGCTGGTTGTAAAACTCATCGGAGAGGTGGGAAACTTGCCTTGAAGACTCTCCCAATCAGGCAGAAACTGACCCCAGACCTTCAGATGGTTAACTATCAGGTATCAGACTGCTCCTTGCTTTTCAAACAAAAGGCTACTATGGATAGGGCACTTAACTACAGCTGGTTGGAGTGAAAAGCTGACTTTCCTTCAGCTGGAGGCAATTCCTCACAGCTCACTCAGGCAAATCCTCACCAAAGTTTCTGGCTTCTTCAGACTCTTCTTGAGCATCTAGTTCTCTTCATGTCCCACACTGGTGCCCAGCATATAAGGCCGTAAGCCAAAAACCAGATCCAAAGTCAGTCCCAGTGAAGGATCTAAACGCATTCTATTCCATAAGGAACCTAAAATAAGCTGATTCTTTTTTAGCCCCACCTTTCCCAGTAATCAGTGCACATCACATTACACTGCTGCATATAGCACAAAGGTTCTGCTCCAAGCAACTCAGTGCTCAACTCTTTCTCCATGATGTATTTAACTAACAAGCATCTAATGTTTTAAACAGCCTATAGTGTAGACAGAAACTAGAGATTGAAACCCACTACTCTTTTCATAAGGTAAGGAGGCTTATGAAAAGAGCTCTAGCATCCCAATGCTACCTTCCTCCTTTGCTTAATCACAACCCTGCTCAATCAGTAGCAGTTTCGAAAGGAGGAGAGAATAACACCTCTCACAAACCTTCAGAGTCTCTTGGCTGAGGTACCTTCTTGCTAAGCATAGTAGGGTCACGTAAGCAGCCTTTTAGCGGCTTGTTAGGCTGGCTGTATTTGAATGCAGCTGTCTTTGAAATTTGTTCTCAGCTATGACAGCAGTAAACATCAGTTTTTGCAAACTGAGAGTCAACCTCCACCCACTTTAATTTCATTTTTTTCTAATTCAGATAAAATTTGATTGTGTAATGCCTGCCTCCTTCACAATTTCTTACTTGTTTGAGGACTTGGTTTCTTAATTGCTGAGGCTTCAAATGTTTAAAGTAATTTTCTTCTGCTGCCAAAGATTTCTTATAAGCAGGTTTCACTTAGTGGTCTGTTCTTTTTTTAACTCTCCATGTCTGTCTATAGTCTATAAAAAAAATTACTGTGGATTTCAGAATTTTTTTCGTGGGATTTTTCCCCTTTCCCTTAAAGTCATCCATTTTGGAATCTCAATTTCTATTTTAATCATTAGAACACACATATAATTTGTCATAGAAACACAAGCTTTCCCACATCTAACACATTCCAATTTAAATTTAAATGAACACTGATGGAGACCGAAATAATCTAAAATTTCATCTTTCTGCTGGGGACCTATTGGAAAGATTACAAGAATCTGAAAATCTCTTCTCCAAAATTAGCCATAAACACAAAAGCAATCACTGACTCATTCCACCTCAGTCTCCCAGGTAGCAATCAGGTGGTAGCGATATCTAATTACTATTAACAAGGGTCAGATTTTAACTGGTGTCCTTAACCCTTCAATGTTTTATCTGAAAATTACCAATCCTTTGAACTGTCCAGATGGTTTAATAGGCTTTTTTATTCACTCACATCTAATTACTTGTCTCTCGTAAATATTTGGTTTCCATTCATTAGAAAACTTACTATGTGCTTGTGAAGCACTAGTCAATTCATAACCCTTATTGAAGATTACAATCATTAAGCAATCTATTGCAACCTCACCCTATTTTTCATTCATGGTCTCAGATTCCCTCAGAAGGCCAAGGGCCAGTATCATTGAAGGGCAAAGCTGTAGACTACACAGACCTGAAAACCAAGAAGCCCAATTACTGTAACTCCTCCACCAAAGGGCATCTGAGAATTGCTACTGATTAGCAGCTAGACAATAACCTAACAAGCAGTACGTCTGCGTTTCATCAGTGGGCTCCAAAAAACATATGTGGTATTGTATGAATAGTGCATAGGGACCAGAAAACAATGAAATATAGCACTCAGATATATAGTTTGAACTGAACACATGGTGCTGGTAATGACTGGCATTCAAGTGCTTGCTGAGCACAGGGCTAAAGTGATGAATCAATTACACGACAGAGGCATGAGGGGAGATCATTAGGAGAACATACAACACTATGTATAATGAAGTAATTATTTGTACAGGAAGGTGAGTCATGTCTAATTCTTTGGATGTGTGCTCTGGGATTCACTGTGTGCTGCTTCACCAAGGCTACACAGTGCTATGCTTCCTAGTTTTCCTAGTTGCCCTATGGCCTAAGTAAAGGAACCTGTGTTACCATCTCCAGCGCTAAGCCAAGCTGTGCTAGAGTCCTCTTGGTGTCCCCAGGAAATACTGGGCTTAGAGGAGGTAAGTGTGGCCAGTAGGTAAGAGTTTTTACTCTAAAAAGACTCATTTTTCATTAGGTGCCTGAATGTTTGAAGCACAGGAGAGCTAGGTCAAGTCCGCACAAAAAAAAAAAAAAAAAAAGCAGGTAATAGGAAGGACAGCCTAGCAAATGGTAGTTCTAATCTATCTCTATTTTTCCCCATCCATGGCCATGCTGAGAACCTGAAGATTGTTCTAAGTTAAGTCACTCTTCATCCTCTCTGTGACCTATTCTTAGTTACTGGAAAAACAGAAAAGATTTCATCGTGGGCTGAGCAAAAGCAATGACTTAAACACATCCAGATCATCTACATGAAGACTGCAATCAGAAAATTAACCAGAATTGGCCGCTTACATTTACTGAGAGCCTGGAATTAGATAACAACTCCATGCAGCTCATGGGGACCATCACCCTTTCCATAACCTCTTTTTATCATTAGCAGGTACAGCTGTTTCCTGCACAGCCCCAGAGGTCCTCAACACTTTCTCCAGCCCTGCTGATGTCACCATGAGGCAGGTGGGTCTGCACTCACCAGCACTGAGGAATGGGCAAACTTGTGGGGAAAGAGGGGAAAGACAAAGACCTTCACTTGCTACATGGGCAGCTGCAAAAGAGGCAACTGTTGAGTCTGGATTTATCTCCCTTCCTTCTCAGAGACTGAGAGAGAGACCTGCTCATGCCACCCTCATTGTATCTCTCATGAGACCCAAATCATCACTGGGATGGAAAGCAGGAGAGAGTTGACTCCTGGAGCACATTCTAGTTGTCTCCTCTGCTGTGCTCTAGTGTAGCCACTGCTTCCAAACAGCTTGGAAACAATCCCGCTGGGGATTTCAAATAGGCAAATAATTCAGTATAGACTGATTATATTAAAATCAAGATTATATCTCCCACCATATTTACAATGTCCTAGCTCCAGAATACATCAGGATGGTGCGTAGGCATCACAGGGAACAGGATCCTTTCACCCTGCAGAGTTCAGAAGGAAATTAAACCTTTATGGAAGGTGGAGGAGAGGAAGAGGGAAGAAAATGAGACACAAACTTGGTAACCCAGCTGGTAGGCAGCTCACCTGCATTGAGAGCTCTGGGTCATGGCCTCCTCTCAGAACTGCTTCCTTCTTTGTTTACACCCAGCGTGTGTTTAAATTGTGTTTGGTCATTGCTTGTGAATTCACAAATGTAACTGGAGGCAATTCATCATAATCAGCAGCTCAGGTTATACTCTCCAGAGCTATGGAAGGTGTGAGTAGGACTCTGTCATGCTGAGAAGAGCTCTCAAGACACCCTTTTCTCCAGAGTGCTCTAACTACTACATTATCATGTGGAAGGCTAGTAGGGATAGTACATCTTTTGACTATGTTTTTTTCCTTTTTTTCTTCCCAAAACAAGAATAAATTTTTTACAGCTGCAGGGATCCCAGCTCAGTTCACTGCAAAGTGAGCACAGGGTAATCCCCTGAAATCTGCAGCTCTACTGCACGACCATGGCAAAGAGCAGGAGTTCATTCACCCAGTGTTCCCCCACTTCGTCAGTCCATGGGTGTGTTTGGATTCTAACCTGAGACATTTTGCTTCCCTCACACACAGGGAAAGGAGCTTACATGTCTACCTGTGGACTGTGGAGTACAAAATGAGGGCCAAATATTTAATATCTAATAACATCTGGCTTCTCTTGTTTAAGCTATAGTCTTTCACCATCTGATACTAGCACATCATCCAGACTGCCTGAGTATGAAAAAGAACTATGATCATCTATGTCTACTTTTTGAATCATGACTAGTAATGATACTATTTTTATTTCATTGCTGCTGTACTTCTAGATCTTTCACAAACACTCTTAGCTTGGTTTGTGATTTGTTTGAATATTTCCTTTGTTATTTTATATATGCGGCTGCGAGCTTTTCTTTTTCTCCTTCATTTCGATAATACCTAAAATATATTTATGTCTTTTTTTTTCTATCTGGCAGAACTCCTTGATTTTGGGGGGAGTAGAGGGGAGTGTAACAGAAATACTAAAAAAAAACAATTGCAGCTTTCATATACATCTATATACTTAAGTGTTTTCTCTTACTAACATGATTTCATCTTTAATAAATTGGCCATTTTAGGCACTCAGCTCAGAAGTTTTATTAACAAGAACAAGGTCTGCTAAGGTACAGAGCTACTGCAATTCTCAGGGCCCTGCATGCACCAGTGGGCATGAACTGTCCTGAGCAGATCAGCTTAACCTCAGACCTGCCTTGTCACTGTGGACAGGTCTGGTGGTCACTGGGCTCTTGGACAACCCTCAGTCCCTATCCCTGCTCTGCTGGACAATCTGGGGTACCATGACATGGTGCCCTTGAAGGGCAGGACAGTTCTCCTGCCTGTCTCGCCACCACCCTCCCCTCCCATCCCCTGCTGAGCAGCCCTGTCCATGCCCTGACACCAAGAATTGTATAAAGCTTTTGTGCACTGGTGTATTATTTTCTGTAATATTTAGATCCTCTGATTATTTTCTCTTAGTAAAACTCCACATGGGTCCAGGCAGCAAAAGTGCACCAAAAGCATGTGAAGAAATGCTTCACAAAGGAAGTGCAGCGATGCCGCCGACCTCAAGCATGTTGGGATTTTCGCAGCCGTTGGTACGTACTAGAATGCCAGGGACTTATCTTCAGTGGTACTTCTCGTCTATGTCTCTGCATTGCCCAGAGCTGGGACAGCAGGCAGGGCGAGTAATTAATTTCTCAGGTCAACTAACAAAGAAAACAAAAGAAAACAAGCCTCATTGCAGACCATTTGGAATGTCTTTCAGCTCTTTATCTCTAGAGGAAGAAAAAATTAAATGAAAACTATATTTTAAGTGCATAATATTATATTCCACTTTTATAATATTCCCCTCAAGAAAAAAGAGCAAACAACCCCTTGCTCACTAAAGTGAGAGAGCCAAATTTGCAAAATTTCCTAGTTACATGATTTTACCCTCTTACTTATTGGCAGAAAGACCAGGACCCAGGATTTTGCAGCCCTGGATTTAAGAGTCTGCTCTGTTTCACGGTCCTTGAACTCACATCTCCCAGACCCACAGCCTGAGCCAGGCTGGGGTTGAGAACTCCCCTTAAACATTGCTCCATGTGTTGTTAGCAAAGCACCAGCTTAGTGTCTGCTTCATAAAGTGGAACAGCTCTAGGAAAAAGACTCAACAGCACATGTCTCCTCAAAACCCTGCTGGTCAGGGCTATCTAATCAGTAGGCCACCTTCTGATGGATTTATGACAGGCAAATGATCCAAGTCTCTGTCTGTCTTTACTGAACAGCCCAGTCACCAAAAGTCAGTCTCCTACATGGTTTTCCTCCAAGTTGCAAGTGGAATCATCCTCTGTCCTAATAGCTGCAGCGATTGAATGTGTGGGTGGTGATATAAAAACTCAGATATTATCCACAGCAGATGACAACTACCCAGTCCTGGGTGATTTAACAGGAAGGACCCCAGACAGCAGAGGTTCTTTTAAACCAGTTCACCATCTCAAATAATTTGCACAAATTTAAAACCAGTGCCAAACGTTAAGAGTCTAAATTAACAATATTTTTCAGCCAATCCATATTGGCAATATGGATTGTAAGAGAAAGAGGTTTCAGACTTTCATGTCTGTAAAACTGTCTGGATGAGAAAGTACTCACTACTCTCTTCTCTTTTTCTTGTCATCTCTCTCAGTCACCATCCTAATCATAAGCCATCCCTTCAGATTTTCCTAGTACAATGATCTTCACATCTATCTGTCATCTAGTCTTGAGTGAAGTGGCTGTTTCACTCATCTGACAGAAGTGGAGTTGGTTTGCCAAATTTCCATCACTGCTGCTGCATGCACAACTCTGGGATATTAATAAATAGTTTTTTACCTAGGGCCACCCGGCACGGATTACTTTGGAAGAATCTTTTATCTTAGTGTAACAATTTTAGCATGTAATAGGTTAAAGGATACAGTGTGTGTAAGACTTCGGGAAACGCTTTTGCAAGGTCTTCGGGAAACACTTTTGCAAGGTCTTCATTCCTGAATTGAGATGCAGGGCACAACTATTTAAGGATTAGCTCTCCCCTCTCCCAACACATGCTTCTTTGATGATACCACATCCTTCTAGCTTCCTCTGTGGAACAGAAATGGAGAATAGATCTGCTGAGGGAATTATTAGACTCCGGCCCATTTATACCTTTAAGGCAATTACATTCCAAGACAAGAGTATCTAATGTGCAGCACTTTCAGCATGTGTAACTTAGGTATTTTTATGAAGTCACGAAAACCTCTAGATATATTCCTCTTTTAAAGACTGTCATATGCTATAAACCTTAAGCCAGATTTAATGCAAGTGTTTATTTTTTTAATGTTTTCAAAGCGGAAAATATTTTCTCATAAAATATATGGGCATTTTTTACTCTGTAAAGAACTCTGTGAACTTTTTTTCCCCCTGGTGAAGAACTAAAGGCAGAGTTTTATAATAACCAAGGATAATTAATTTGCTTATTTGTATGTTTTAATTTGACTTTCAGCACCATGTTATCTGAACATAATTTTGCTGCAGTGGAGGAGCATACAAAATAACTTATGAAGAGTGACAACTGTGAGAGCAGTACTTTAAAGAACTAATACTACATACAAGCATCTTTTGCATAGTACCTTGGACTGGGCAGATGATATCTGTGTCATAGGGACAGTAATTTCTGCCAGAGATATTCCAGTAAAAATGATCCCAAATGCATCATTCATAGCCAAGATGTATGGAGGAAAGCAATTCTCATATTTCTGAGCAGACATCTCTGGCATCATCATCTAAAGTGGTGGAAGATCAGGCATAATAACAGGCATAGAAGGTGACAATGTTCCTCTCTCTTAAATTAATCAGGCAGAGCTCATTAAAAATTTCCCATCAGCATGATTTTATGAAGGGAAAAGGTGTGTCAGATAGCTATAGACAAAAGAAAACCTATCTATAAGTATTTTTCTGCCCTGACAGTCCTGATCTTTGCTCAGCTTCACATCTGCTCAGAATTGCACTTTTCCCTCTCATATGTAGAGTTTCTATGAATTACACCCCCAGTCCCACAGCCAAATTTTGCCAGGTGAAAACCACTTTCTAACAAATAATCCGTCACTTGGTTACCTCTCCTTGAAGTGCAGAATTGAAAAATTGCTTTGTCCAGTGACGCTCTGCCTTTACTGGCAGTCATTCAAGTTTGATATAGCTCTGTTGTTATTCATACGCTAAGTGCAAGATTTTTTTCCTACCACCAACTAAGGATTTAATTCTAATAGTGGAAGCAAACCACATCAGAGAACAAAATCATATCCCCAAAATGTATTTTGTAGCGAATTTCCTTTTTAAAGCTGACCTAGCATTTGTATGTAGGTAGGATGCCTCCATTGTCACAAAAACTGTTTCCATGGGAAAATATCCCTGTCTTACACACGTACACACATACATACACACCCTGCCAAAATCACAGTTTTCATCAGGGAATAAAAAATCTTTCATTTATCTCCTCACAAATAAATATGTTCTCAGTTACAACATTCTGTTCCATCAGGATTTTTCTCAAGAAAGAACACTTCTCTCTCAAGCTGTTGTATCCATGGGGATTGCAAGGTCCTAACTAACTGTTCAGGTTTCACCTGGCAGCAAATTGGAAGGGAGAGCGAAATGCAGGGAGAGTAATATTGGAATTGTATTTAGTTACCACTCCAAAAAGGAGATGAGCTGCTGACTTCCCTTTCTAGCAGATATTTATAAATCCTTTTAAAGGAGAACATGTTGCAGAAATCTTGATTGGAACGACAAAGACATGAGTAAGTGTGACAAGCCCTTTGTCAAAGAAAAAAAAATGTTTCAGTCCTCTGTCCAAATAGATTTCAAAAGACACAACAAGCTACCAATTTTGTCTAGAAATGGACACAGAGTGACAGGTCAAGTATGGCTTTTAACTGATGACCATATAGTAAATAGGAAGAAAATGCCTCCAAAGGATGATTCGGGCACTGTCATTATCCAGCTCTCTCCATACTCCCATAACCATTTCTATCTTACCTAATTTGCTCATCCCAGTCAGCCAGGCTCAGGAAAAATGAAATTCATCAAAGAAATAAAAACCAAAGCAGCACTTCCATTAGCAATGCTGGCATCCCTGATGGTTTGCTACCTAACCTGGTGGGCCAGCTTAGTTTCTGAAGGGAATGAAACACATCAGAGCAGAATATTCCCTTTGAAGTGAAGCAGGTGACCCAGATAAAACACCAGTACACAGGGCTCTGGTCACCCTGGCTCTGCCTGGGACGTGGGCAGGATGCACATCTCACCTGGCCTGCTGGGAAACGATCGTCATAGCACCCAACAGCACAGCCCTGTCCTTATTCTCCATGAGACACTGAGGATATGTCTCCAGCTGCCACTCCGAAACCACTCAAGTCGACAAACCTGGTAGCATATCTGTTAAAACCCTGCAGACATCAGGGGTACCCCTGGGTATCTAATATGGAAACCTGTGTTTAAGGCACCTGTATCACTCCCTTTGGGTAAGATTCAATCTGAGACTAAGACATCTAAATTTAGGAGCAGGATTTAGTTGACTAAACAAAAACACAGTGCCATTTCAGGCAGCCTACTGTATCCAGGACCATCAGGTATCTCTATCAGGTATCACCCTAAGGTATCTCTAATGGCACAAAACCCTAATATTTAGGTACCTCAGATGTTTACATATTACCTGTACATGTAAAGCTGCCATTATAGTCAGTGGAGATCGATTAACTTGCACACACGTGCATATGGAGTTACATTTGATGTGCCCTATAGTGTGGAAGACATTCATATAGAGATGATTAATTTGACAGAGGACCTACAACAGAACAATAACTTTCCATAGTGGCAAGTGACAATCAGGGAGCATATTCTAGGAAGGTAAAACATAACTGAGCCCATGTGTGGGTATCCGAATTCGGTTGCCAGTCAGTACATTCAGAGATGTCTAGAAAGTGACTCAGATAATGCTGAAAACCTGCAATAGGTCTTTAATGAGATTATATTAGATACCTTCATTTAGACACCTACATTTAGGCATCTTTACCTGGAGCTGAATCCCATCTCACTGATTAGACAGATGCAGTCAGAGCAGATACAGGATCAAATCCATCCACCATTTAACAGTGAATCTGCCAACCTTAGTCCAGAATGGCAGGAGAAATTCTGGGTTGCTACACCTCTCAGCACATTTGGACAGCTAGGCTGTAAAGTGTCCTTGTAAAGGGAAAAATACGGTGATACACTTCAAGTGCCAGCTCTGTCAGAATGCTATAGGTACAGACACTGAAGTCCCTGTCCTTTAAATAGCTCTATATGGAACTAGTAATACAGATCATCCTAGTGACTGTATAGCGCTGACCACTTATGTGGTGGCCACACTACTTACCTCAGCTGACCACACAATTAAACGTAACTAATAAAGAAAATCATCCCAATGCACAGTAAAAATGGCTAGTTTACTGTAAGTTTTCATCTTTAACTGTTTAAAAAAAAGATTTCCATTTACGCCTCAAGTATCAGGAGGACATAGTTTCTCTTCCTGTTCTTGTTTTACTATTAAACTGCATAAATTGGAAGTCCCTACATGGGTTACTAATACCTCGATTCTACAACAATTCCCACTGTGACCTGTATGTGTTCATTTAAGCTTGGAGAGATGGAATAGACTAATCAGAGAAGATATTAGGTCTGCTTAGTTTCCATAGATTCCATGGAGATTCAGGTCAAATAAAAACAAGTCAAATAGTTAGTCTGACCTCTTGCAGAGGAAAAGCCAGAAAATTCCACCTAATATTTTTTGTCAAGAAGAGATTACTTCTGCATTATGGTGGTGGATATTATCAGTGTTTTGGGTAGCAGAGCACTACAGCTGTACCAGAGTTCCTACATTATTAACATAACTGCCCACTGCCAGGTAGACACAGGGGAATCCCATCATTCATAACATCAAACGAACAGTAGTACTCTGGTTATTTATAAGTTTTGTGTTGTTCTTGTTTGTGACCTAAATTTACAAGAAGTCTGGGGTTACTTTCCATCTTGCTGGAGTTCACTGTTTCTGAGAACGTTAAATGTTTCATGGCTATGTGGAATTTTGGCTTTTGCAAACTCTGCTGTCATTCTGTCATTGCTGCCTCTGTGCCTTCCCTTTAGGTGATGGGTAGATCTATAAACTATTACACTCTGTAAATACACTGCCAGCATACTGTCACTTGCTAGTCTACTTTAGAAACCTCTCTTTCAACAGTAGCTGACAAGAACTGGGCAACTAGTCAAAGCCATTCCACTTTAGGAACCAGGAAGGCTACGCCTAGGAGATGTGAAAAGAAAAGCCAAATTGTGTTGTTCTCCTCATTTCCTCTGATATTAAGAGAGCTCAGAGAGTGAGGGAAGCAAGAAAGAAGGAAGAGCTTGAGTTAGTGCAATAAAATATTTCTGGTATTATTATTAATCATCAACGTTTATGCCCCAAATCACAAGCATGACAAAAAACACATGCATATATCCAGATTAGACAAAATCTTTAAAAGCAGCTAAGCTGTGCATATTACCACAAAGGAGCTAAAAGAAAATATCAATTAAATTGTGTTGAATCTCCTGAAAAACCTGAAACACATATAGTGTCATGGCAGTAAAACTTTTTATTCTGTCTTACTTATAAAGTTTATATATTTATAATTTATGAAAAGAACATATTATTTTCTTTACTGTCTAGGCACTTTAGGATCTTCACAGCTAACTTAGGGTCCTTCAGGTCTAACCTTGTTAAAAGATGCTATTTTTGTTATCCTGTAGGTCTTTAAGCCTTGTTTGCTTTCCAGCACTGAAAAAGGCCGTTACAAATATACAGGTAAACACAGGTTAACTATGAACAGGTTAATATCCAAGGTAGACAACGACTGCTTTGCATAAAACCACAGTCCAGTGGCAATTAGCTGGCACACTCCTAAACACAGCAGCCATCTGAAGTAAACAACTAACATCACAGGAGAAAAAAAAAAAAAAAAAAATATATATATATATATATACTGGAGCCAAAGACCTGCTAAAAGGACTTGTTAAAGCGCCACCCCTCTTGTTAGGTGCCATCCCCAACAAGCGCTTTGTCAGATTGCCAAGACAGGACCCAATTTTTCGCGATGCAAGAGAATGGAGGTGGCCCGTTGTTTCACAGAGGATTGCAAACAGCCAGTAGATGGTAGCAACTGTCGGTCACTGGTAACCTGAGCTGGATGCCTGCCGACAACCTCGATGCAAAAAAACCCCTCTGCTTTTCATTATCAACCACATAAGCTGCTCAGCCTCCCAGGAGAAAGCTGCATTAGCCTTTGCTATAGCTAATTTTAATTGATAGATTAAATTGTTTTCAGAAATAGTGCTGACCTACACACAGACTTCGTAAGCTACGCTGTCCATTTAAGTCAGTATTCAGGGGAAAAGTAACATTAGGATGGAATTGCATCAGCAGGGTGTGTGAAAATGGTCTGAACAGATGGAAAGATAAGGAGAAAAACACTGTCTTGTCTATCCATGGGTTCGGAAGGAGGAAAGTTAATAGAATAAGAACAAAAGAGTTATTATACATGTGTAGAACTTCCAAAACTAAAATCTGTATCCCCGTGTTTTCAAAAACATGTCAAGTGTCTTAAACATTAAGTATCTTTATACAGAGGATATAAAAAATGCAATCACCAAGCTATGAGGAATACATAAAAGAAGCAAGTGCCTCACTGCTGGAAAAAACGATGCAAAGATTTCTTTTTAGAGGAATACTCTCCAGCCCATGATAACTGTTACTGACAGAAAATTATTAGCTTGAAACTACAGGATGTGTCTTATAAAAAGAATTTGTAAATTTAATAACATAATTTCTGCATAAATTAAAATATTTTAATAGAATGTTCTTGCTAAATAGTTGAAAAAATGCTAATTGAGGGAAACATCTGCTCTGAACAAGAGCATTTACCACAGGCAAAGTGCTTGTCTGCAGTGGAAGTTTGCATGAGGAATAACAGGATACAAAGCCTCAAACTGTATTTTTACTCTGACAGGGAGTTTAAGGATGTGGCATGTTGAGTGTGACATTCGTTGTGTCCCTGAATTCCATACCATACTTGCTTATTTTTCACAGGAAAAACTGAAGGAGGTGGGAGGAGGTGGGAAGGAGACACTGCAAATGATAAGAGATGACACTGAAAAGCTGTAACTGGGATATTTAAGTCAAACTGTACTTTTCTGGGTCTCTGTTTTCTTTGTTATCACCACTAATAAAGGATCTTGGGCACATCTGTGCATCTCAGGTTTTCCTCAGAAACACCTATGTCATGCTCACCTGCTGACTGTGGAGAAGGTACAATCCGCTTAGTGGTCCTGCAAACAGCTTTCCAGCAAAAAAACTAGCACATGATGCAAATGCAATCTAAAGAGCCTCTGTCAGCCTTCCCAGGCTGGGATGGTTTTTCAGAACTGTCAAGTTATACTGGTTTGGGATTTTTTTTTCTTTTTCTTTTTCCTTTTAGAAAAGCAGCAGCTCTGTCCCTGAATAGACCCGGAGAGCAGAGCTGCTGAGTAAGAGGGCTGAGAGCTGGTGTAGATAATAGGAAAGCTCTGCCTGCCATTTTCACATCCCTGCTAAGCTGTCTTTAATAAGCATTACAATTAGCTTCTGATAGCTGCTCGGAGGCCTGCATGGAGTAGGCTGCTTGTCTGAGTCTGGGTTCTTATTAGTGAGTTGTCTCCTCACAAAACTGCCTTCACAAGTGACACCCTTCTCAGCAGTCTGCGCGGAAGCGAAGGATTGAACCCATTCAGAGACAGAACAGCCTGTAAAGCCCGTTCCCTAAAGACACAATAACAAGAAAATAATATAAAGGAGAATGAAGGAGCGAGGGACGGGATGGCATAGAAGAACCTGCGCTGATGCTAAATGAAGCATAATTGTCATAAGGGTATTTTTTTGACCTCCGAGGTATCAACCTGATCGTTTTCTCTTGGACTAAATATACTCACAGTTAGTTCTGGCAACAAGCAATTCTCATGCCGACATCTGCAGCTTTTAGATATGAAAAAAAAAAATAGCCTCCCTTTAAAACTTTGATTTATTCTCCACAATAAAATAAAATTATGGTGTAGCTGAAAATAACAGCAGCCCACAGTTCTCAAATACCCGGTAGAAACAATCTGGCTGGCTGACCCCTCTCTTGTGTTTCCTGATTATAGCGTCACAAAAATCTAGTTATAATGATATTTTCTTTATTAAATTACGGGCTCCTGGCAGGTATGCTCTCTTTTGTAAAGGACAAAGAGTATAATGCATGATCTCAATGCAGTTAAACATCTAAGTTGTCTTCAAAACACACTTTGTGCAGAATAGAAACAATACCAAAATGAAAAATGTACATGCATTGAATCAACTAAGTTTAAAGCGGGGGTTGTTTTTTTTTTTCATTTTCTCTTTTCATTATTATGTTATGCTGTATGTAATGTTATTCCAGACATCATCAAGGACTTCTCACAAAATTCTGCATTTATGGAATCACTTTTTTCTAACCTCCAGCTGAGAAAATGCCTTTTAGATTTGTTCAAATCTGATCATTATTTTCCTTCCCATTCTGCATACGTACTCCCTGACTCAAAGTCTCTCAACAGAAAAGACAATAGTTAGGTATTTGCAGTGTTTTGTTTGAAGACTTATGGTACATAATTCAAGGTTTAATTCTACTAAAAGGCAAAACTAACCAATTTCCATACTTTATCTGAAAAATCAAACTTGTTCCTCACGTGTAATTTCTGTTATAGAAGCACCAAACCAAATACAAAGCGAAATTTTTCCTACCAATGTCATATATTTCATGACATTTCTGTGTTGGATCTACATATACAGATATATACATACATATAGCCAGATCCATGCCTGCCACAAATGCTTTCAGTAAAGTTATGAGGTTTACATCAGCTAAGATCTTGACCTATAGTTTTGTGTAAAGCAAATTCAATACTCTGAAATTGCAATGATGCAGGCACTTCTAATAGGAAACAATTACGTTGGTGAGCCTGCTCTGAATGGTAATGTAATAATAGTCTCATTCTGAGCTCTGTCAGAACAGTTCTCGGGGGAAGATCAAGGATTCACAGCAGCATAGACAAAATCAAATTTTACTATCCCAGGAATGAGGACAAATACTTGCAGTCTCACTTCTGGATTAGGAAATGCAGTTTCGCAGCAGCTCCCTAACACTCCACCCTGCAGCAGCCAGTTGCTGAGGATGCAAAGGAGCTGGCACAGTGGAGGGTTGATAGTAAGGGTGGCCATGTAGGCAGGGGGATCATGGATACCCACTGATGGGGACACAAAGGTTCAGCAGCTGTGGCATCCCCAGTTTCTCACAAAGGACTACACCAACAGGAGCAATTTGCCCTGCCTTGGGTGAGCCAGTAAAAGGAAAGTTCAGGAGCGCAGTAGCCACTGTGACACCAACAATGTCCTTCTCATGCTTTTTCTCAGTTTCCTGGTGTGGTTTTTTGGCTGCCAACCCATGCCTGGACATGGCTGATCATGCTGAAAAGAGCCCTAGTAGAACAGCTCTCTAGCGAATGGAAGTATCTTGATCAAGAGTAGAGTAAGCTCCACTTCAAATGAGAGCAAAATGTGCAAGTGTGAAGCTTTACCAGTCAAGACAACCAGACAATGCCATCTGACAGAAATGGCCAAAACCAAAGTACGCACCAACCCTACAGGGATTTATTTCTGCACTGAATCATCTCACTTTCTTATCTCCAACAATGACATAAACCAGAGCCATGAAAACAAGGCTTCTCAGGCCTTCTGAAATGTTTGAATCTCAGGGTTTCAGCTCAGTCTGACCCTTAGTGAAATCTTGACATCTGCAAATACAGGCCTTTCACATGCAAATAGAGGGGTGTAAATAGGGAGCGCAAGCATTTTGGAAAAGCTTTGACATACTGGGCCCCTAGACCAACTTTTTCTTTGGTCACTTCTTTCTCTGTAGTTAAGAAATGTTAAGACATATGCCATGCGACGTTGTCAGGACTTCTTCCCATCACTTCCCATGTGTCTAATGATTTAGATGAAAACATATTCAAAAGGGTCATTCACCAGTCTCCCTACAGGCTTAAATATTTTCAATTTCATGTCAAAGGATGGTAGAATGGGAGTGATACTCTGCCCAGTCCTTTTCGCAGTACAAATCATACAAGCAGCAGGTGTGTGAAAAAATAAATGATGGGCAGTGAAACATGAACATGCCTGACGTTATTGTAAGGCTTCAGTGTTAGCATTCTGTGCTGGGCAAGGGCTCTGCTTAAATTCTCCTGTGGTGATGAGATTTGCCTGTACATGCAGCACATTTCCAGATCCAGAGCTTCACTCGTTCACTAGATAACATAAGTTTCCCCTGCACAAAATCCTCTGCTACAGTGATCACATCCCACTATCCCTTCAGGTGACAATCTGAGTGCTAGTATGACCCCAGGGTCTTTGTATGCTGCTTTTATCTTTACTATTTGAAAACTATAATTTCCAAGGAGCAGGTTCCAGACACTTTTGGGGCCTTGCTAAAATCACAGGAGTAACTATGATTAGTTCAAATAACCTAGGTCACGTTTAAGTGTCTTCTCCTTGGGATACAGGCTTAAATTACTGTTCGTCTTACCCCCAGCCGGCTTCCTTGGTTAACACATGGATCCTGTTATTCAGTAACTCCTGCCATCTAGTTAATGGAATATTATTGAAATGCTGTTTTTTAGCACAGAAAACACCATAGACTCTGATTTTTAGCGAGATTCCAATTTCCTCTTTTTATGCAACTCACAGCAAGCAGAATTTCAACAGTTGAAGATCCTTAAGCAAGTCAGTTTATTTTTGTGCTTTTGATATTGTCAGATTTATAGTCAGGTCACTAAGGACTTAAATGACTACAAGGTCTTCTCTGGGGAAAGTCTATCAGTAAGAAAGATATTCTTGGAAGAGTTTTAACCTTTCCTAACCACAAAGGCTTTGTAAAATTCCCTCTTAAGGCAATATGTGACTGACAGCTTTTCCATTTTATTGCAATAATCTTGCAATCCTGCTTTACTATACATCTTAATCTTCTCCTTTCTTCTGCACTATTGGATTGAGATCACCAGCATCAATAAAGAAGCAGAAACAGCATCTACTTATATTTATCAGGAAGAAAGAATTTCACTTGACAGTGATGAAGAAAGATTGAATTCTTGTTCACTTTCAGCCTGGTTCCTGGGGATTTTCTGATGTATTTTAATCTGATGGATTTTTCCAGAACTTATAAACAAACTAAACTAAAAATCAAAACAAAACAAAACAAAACAAAAATCTGTTTTACAAAGTTTTTTCCTTCAATTCAATCTATAAATCTTCCTCATACATTTTTCCTTACTTTCTCATTTCCAGGCTAGAAATCAGTGCCTACATTCCAGAAACAAATGTTTTTAAACAACACTGTAAAATATGGAGGTCACATATTACATGTGTGTAGTGATAAGTGACTGAGTCTTTTATTGCTGTTTAGGTTGGCAGAGAAAGCTATGACATATCCATGTAAAGGGAATCATTTTGGTTTGGATTTAGCAGGGGAAAGAAGGAAAGAAGGGAGGAATTTGCAAACATGTCTGCATGTCCCGAAAGGATTTAAATCTGGCTTATTCTTGCCGTGCAAACGGGTCATAAATCTGAAGAACTAGACATTAGCTGTAGGTCTTTAAGAACAAACCATTTATTGGATGCAGCAAGCATGAGTACATTTAGGGGATGTATACTTCTGCTACATTTTGGCATGTCCTCCTTCCATCTCTACTGTGATTTTGCAGAGCTGGTCAAAACGTAGGCAAATTTTGATAACACCCAAGTTCAAAATTTGTCATGAAGAATACCTAAAAACATTTTGATTTCTTGCTTTACATTCCTTCTTTCCTCCTACATTTGACCACCTTTTCATTTTCTGTGGAAAGTTTCTGCGTTTCCTTTCAAGTTCTTTTTCCTTTCTACATCCTAAGGTAGTCAGACATCCTGTCAAACTCTGGATGTATTCCCAGGGGGACTCTATTTCCCAGGTGGACATGGTCCCAAAAGAATGTACCGGCCTGACAATTTTATGTTCTTATATTACAGAGTACTTACCACTGAGGTAGAGAGGGCAAGGCATGGGGGAAATGTAGTTTTTCAGTTTTGCAGAAGGTGAATGTAGGCCAATATTAAAGGCCATCTTAGAATATAATACTCTTGAAATAGCCTGGAGATATGTGCAATACCTGGCTTCACAGTCAAGCCCTGACAGACAACAGTACTTCTGTTGGTTTCACTGGTGCAGTGAGTAATGGACCCAACTGAAGTCAGGAGTTAACAAAGCTGGGGTAACTCAAACTGGAGACTCAGTTTAAAACAGGAGCTTGGCTCACCATGACTTGCTGCCTCATGTAATCACTTTCATTTCTAAAGGACATTGTGTAAATAGGAACATGTGACAATGGAATATTCTGATCTGGAAACATTTTGCACCCACATTTGTAGATACCAAACAGAGGAGAACTTGGTTCTTTCATGGCCAAAGTTTCTGTTTGGGGCTAGAGGATCTCTAGAGGATCTCTAGAGGATCTTTAGTAAGCAGTTTGGACCACTATGAGTGGATCTACAGACCTCAGGAGTTGGTGCAGAGGTTCTGGCATCTCAATATAAACATTGCAGAGTTATTTCACTTTGTAATAATTCTGGTCTGGTGCTGTGGACTGAATGCCTATCTGCAGCTTGAGTACAGCAGGTGTTCCACTCAGCCGTTGCTTCCAGTTCAGTTTCAACCCAAAATACTCTGGTTCATGAATGCTGAGACCACTTCATGATGCAAATCAAAGCACAGCAAATGGGGAAGAGTCTGCTCTTCAAATTAAGGAGACTTGTTGGAGGTTCATAAGCAGTAGAAACACGTTCAACTTACTAATTCCAATAATGCATTTATAGTAGGTAATGCCTATCTCAACAATGGCTCGTTCAGTGGTATTAATTGCAATTTATTATGCATGCATTCATTAGGCCCACTCTTCCAAATTTGGATGTGCTTTGCTTGATTCAGTATCCAAGGATGGCTCAGTTTTCCTTGCACTTTCTCGTTCCTATGCTTGTCATTTCATTCCTTGGCATAATTTGATTCCCTGTTGGGAATTCATGTTTCAGTCAGAGATTGCTCAAAGCAGCAATGATACACCAATTCTCTTTCCTTTAGGAAAATTTATTTTGGGGTAAGCTTGGAGCTGCACCAGCCAGAGATTACTCCCAGCTTGGGCAACCTCACTGCAGCATGAAGAGGACAGGGTTTGTTCCATAGCATTTTTCCAGGTTGTCATACTAATATGTCATTTGCTGTTCTGATTTGTTAATCACTATACATCAGCAGCAATTGTGAGGCTTGTGTTCATCATCCCAGATGAAAACTGGCAACACTCAAAGTTCTAGTTTTCACTTTTTTTCCTAAAACTTGATAAATGGCACAATTCTGCATGAAACTCTCCCCTCCTACTTTTTTTTTTTTTTAGATATTGCTCTATTCTATACATAGGATCATTTCTATAAGAACATAAAGATGCAGCTCTAACAGAAAAAATGCTTAGGAAGTTCAGAGCATCTGAAATCAGGAGAAGAGAAAAGAAGCCATTCTGCAGACTTAATTAAGGCTTTTGCTAGCAGCAAAAACTATAATGCAACATGACAGTTATTTGAATGATTTTTCTTAAGATGACTATTGCTTTTCATTATCTAATTTGACATTAAGGTTGGTGCTGTGTGTCTAGCCTGCAAAACAAAAATAAAAGTTAATAAAACACATGCTAGAAATAGAACACAAGTTCAGAGGGAATGCTCTGGGGGCTAGGCCTTTCTCACGCTGTGGGGAGAGATATACTACCATACCCTTGTCCTAATTTTTTCACTGTAGTTTAGAAAAGGCCTTATGGCTAATATGTCACATCTAATATAATTTGCTATTTCTGCCTTGCATTTTATTGAACCTTACTTTTTCATATTATAACCACTCTGCTAGGAGGGTTATATATAAAGTTGTGTCAGCACTTCATTATTAACACTGGTTTTACTGTTTTTCGAGTCAGACATCAAAAAACCTCTCATCCATGGCTTTAGACTGGTAGATATATTGAACTTATGTGTGATTCATTTGGAATAATTTCAAAAGAAATAGTCTGGTCCACATTTTATCTGATGATCCATTTCTGCTCCTGAACAGGGAAACAGCAGGATTTCTACTGAGTGCTGGGGCTTAAACTGCAGTCCAGGCAACTTATCCTGGTGGTGTAACCTTCTTCTTGCAGAAGCTCTTCTTCCCAGTCCTCCTCTAAAATATGCCAGAAAACCAACGAATGAGAAAGTCTGACATTTGCAGATACTGGGTGTTTCTACCTTACACAGCCTGAGGACCACTCTAACACAAGTGTGTCTTCCTTGAACAGGGAGCTGGCTCTACAAAATCAATAGATCTACAAAACTGCCAGCATAGTCCAGTCAATTCAGGCTTGAAATTGAAGATTAAACGCAATGATGTCTTTGTGATAAAGTTTTTAAATAAAACTGCACTTACTCTTGAAGTCTTGACAAAAAAAAAAAAAAAAGCAAAGTATTTAATTCAAGCGTGTGTTTTGATTGCATAGGAATACATGACCAAATCTCCTGGGAGCTTTACTTACTAAGCAGCAAAAAATAAATAAATAAACACAGTAATTCTCCCTTGAATTATTGAACAATTGAATTGGCTAATACCCTCAATGCCAGCTGCACAAAGAAAATAAATAAGGAAGAATGTTTAATGAAAAAAGCTCCTGTCCCAACGTGTTCCCCTTCTCTTGAGCAATGTAGATGCTGAACCGGAATATTGATTGACAGCTAATTAACAAAACATATCTAATTTATTTGATGATTAAAGATCTAAGTATGTCTTTCAAGTGGATTAAAAGGAATTCAAATATAAGTATTCCATTTGTGAAACTCTATTGCTTAAGTAATTCTGTATTAATTACTTGCAAATGAGGTATTTTTGTTTCATATGTCTTAAACCTTAACAAATACCCTTAATGAATTAACTGATAATGAGTGCCTTTTTAAAGCAGATCAGATACTAATTTGAAGTAGCTTAATAGGTTCTTACTGCTGATATTGTCATTACCTATTGCAAGCATCAGCAAAATAAGATGTTTTCATTTTTTTTTTGCTCCCTACTTTCTTTTACTCCTTTCTACCAATGCAATAATGTGTAAAGAAGAGGATTTCCTTAGTCCATGTCTTCAGAACAAAATTTTACAGGACAATAACTGAAGCCCTTTGTGCACTCAATAGCAATGAAAAGAAATGATGGCATTTATTGCTGTACAAAGTGAAGAAAAATACCATTGAAGTTTGGAAAAGAGGCACGAATTTATAGAGTATTTGAGGTTGGAAGGTACCTCTGGAATCATCTCAGCTGACACCCTGCTAAAAGCAGTCAGTTTGGCTCAGGTTGCTCAGGGCTTCATCTACTTGAAAGATGAACATCTCCAAAGACAGAGCATGGAGCATTGCAAGACTATCATCTTCTCCATCTTTCCCCATGTATTCTGTCTGACTTCTTTTCATGACTTTCACTGGCCATCCCGCACCTTCTGAAGCACACCCAGAGCCAAACACCTCAGATGTTCCTTTCAGCAGCACTTCCACTTACCCCTTCCAGCCCGCATTTGTCTCATCTTAGTCCTCTGTATTCCCTCTCCAAATTTCACTGTTTGTCTCTTGCTTTCATTGTCACAAATAAGTAGATACTAACTGCAATTACCTTTACAAGAAGTAATGGTTTTCAGACATCTTTCACTTTCAGATTTTTCATTACAGTTCTATTCTGGTGTTAAACTGCCACATATTTATATTAACCTTTCTTATTCTCAAAGTTACGTTGTAATTTGCAAATAGATATTGACTTAAAATGCCTGCAACACTACAGAAAAAAAAAATCTTCTGCCCAAAATTTCAAAATCTGAATAATGTTAACCAAAAAAAGTAAATATTTTGATGAAGTACAGAGATGCTGACACATGAAAGTTAAAAGTCAGATGTCTCATACTCCAGTTCATGACCATAATCTGTTTCCCATTAGGTAAATGTCTACTTTAAGGCAGTCATTTAGTCAACCTTGTGGGTTAGTAGAAAGGTAAAATTGCCTCAGAAAGAGATTCAGCCATCTTACTGTGACGCCTGTCCAAAGACAGGATGAACTACCCACCGCATATTCTTCTCTCTCCCTATCTCCAGACATGGATATCTCCATCCTCTTTAAGACCCTACTATCTGCCTCTGTACTTTGAGTTTTATAGCCTTTGACTTCCAAAGAGCTTTAGAGAATATTTCTGACAGGAAATATCTTGTATTGTCAAGTCTCTAGGACCATGCTGTTGGCTATTTTTCCTAGACACAGCAAATGCAATCTGCGAAACAGGCTTGGCAGAGCAAATATGTGGGAATGAAGACTGAAAATTCATTATGCGCAGTCAGTGAAACATAGAGAAGACAGAAGCAAAGCCAAGACAGAAGGGAAAGGAAAGGTGAAAATGCTGAAGGAGAAAAGGAAATATGGCTAATGCAGAGAAGAAGCATGGTCTGAGCAAAAAAGGACATGATAGCAAGTCTGAGGTGTGCAGAGTAACTTTGAATACAGAGAATAAAACAGAACTCATACATCAATGTATGACATGACAACTGCAAATGGAAAGAAGGTTAGGTAGTCAGAATAATGAAACAATTAAGCTTAATATGTCTACGAATTATTGCTAATTATCAGTATGTCACTCGTAAGGGCATCACTGTGGTTACACACAAAGATGTGATAAAATTTTTAACACAAAGCGAAAGAGACAAGGCAAAACTGTTCATAACTGATCCTACAAATAGAAATCCAGCATGTCTCATTCTGTGTCTGGCAACAGACTCAGCCAGAACATGCATTCAGAGCAGATGATCTTGGAGTGCCATCAGCCAGGCAAGGGACACTGGCTGGAGGTAAAAACGGGACCACCTGCCTAAAACCACTACCCTGTATTATGTGCATCCACCCTCCCTCCATAAGAAAGTGAATATCAATCTGCTGACAGCAGACTGCTCCTCTTACTTGTCTTTCATAAATTCTTTTACATGCAGGACACAGACTCTTAGGGATCTGTGAGTCAAAGCTACTGATTAGAGAACCCTTTATAAGGTGGCTCACAGGCACCCCATGGAGAGCAGTATCGAATTGCATGATGCGAGAAAAAAAGAACAAGACAGACTACAGATTAATTTTGGAGTTTCTCTTTGCCCTCACATTCGCCCCAGTGTGACTGACAAGGGCACCTCCCCACTGCCATGGGGTTCACACTCTGAAGGACAGGACGGTACACCGCATGCTTATACAACTCAGTGAAAGCTGGGCTACATTGAAAGAGCAGAGAAGAAGGTAAAGAGAATATTCAGTTCCCCCCTCACTTAATATAATTAGTTTAATGAGCATGCTTTCTCTGTTAGGTGTTTACTATCTGTCTCCTTCTCCTAGAGGAGAAGATTCATTTCCAGAAAACTGTCAAGCCAAAAATGTGATACTTTTACAGGGGAGATTTTAACTGCATTTCTGATAAGAACATATACAAGAACCCCTTTGAGATTGATCTTTGTATGATTTCATTGATGCCTTGAGTGTTTCATTTGAAATCTTAGAAATTTCTTAGACAGAACTATGAAGTTGGCTTTTAGCAAGACAATCAAGGTTTTATGCTTTTAATCACCATCTGTTGTTCAATAAACGTCAAATTGTTCCTAATGCTATCTTCTAGCATACGGGTTTTTAATTTGATTTTGTATTTTGTGTTCATTACTAGCAATTGAGGGCTTGTTGTAGAGGATTTTCATTTCTTATATTGTCTTGATTCCAGTCAGAAATAAATGCAGATATGCGTTCACACACAGACACACACACGTACAAAGGATGTGCACACTTTTCAAAGCTGTAGAGGAATACAGAAAGCATATGAAATTATTCTCTCAGTGGTCACAGTGACTGCAGTGCCCACAAAGAATGTAAAAAGAATGAGATAACAGAGCTCCAGAAAACTGTTGAGAAGCACCAGAATTGTCAGACTGCATCTTTCAATCAGAAAGTTCAAAAGTCATTTTAACTGAAAATACTTGTATGTTACAGTGAGGGTCAGGGTTTGAATAGGAGGACTATGAGCCACTGAAAGAAAATAAATCAGCTGTTGACTCCAAAAGTGGTTTGGATGTCACAGCGAAGAGTTAATACACCCTGAAATACCATGTGAATCCAGACTGGTTGGACTGAGAGATAAGATATGAGAAGTTTTTCTTCTGTTCACAGCAGAGAAAGCAGATGTGAAAATGAACTGCCTTTGATGAGCTTCGGCAAATGTCAGCAGAGGAAGCAGAAATTCTATCCTGCCCTCTGATCTGGGACAACAGGTCTTCTGCCAGTGATTGGTTAAATAACAGGAACATGCTGCTTTCCTAAAGAGCTTTACAAATACTTCAGGACTCCTTTTCTGAAAAATTTTCTTTGCAGTCATCAAGGAGAAATGAAATGCCTTTCAACTGTCAATGTGCTGTTAACAATCTGAACTCTGCGTGACACATTTGATTGCTTGGGTCAATTCTGAAATATTCTCCAGAGCCATGGAAAACCACATGTAAAGCTAATTGGGACAGATTAAAGATTCAAGGTTGGTTAGAAATACAGAAAACCAAGCTGGGTCACCATAAAAAGCATCCTAGCTAGTCAGACTGCTACTGTTTAAACCCTTGAGAGGTATCAACTGATGAAAAAAAAATGAAGCATGATGCCTCATGAACATGCATAACAAGAAGCTAAGTGGCCACAAGAAAATTTCAGAGTGAACCTGAAGATCAGCATCAAGTCCAGTTCCAGAATGTAAAGACATGAGTGGAAGTCAGAATAAGAAAAACTTATTGCTGAGCTACCAGACAGGAGATGGACTCAAAAACAGCACCTGAAAAGGACCTCTGACATTACAAGAGGCTGTTCAGACTGGTCCCAGCACCACACCATGATCAACCAACTTCGTTTTATTCTTCACAGATATTTGTCCAGCCTTAAAACCCTTTCAAGACACTTTAAGATCCCCAGTCAGTTTTTTCCATGGTTGACTGTCCTTTCAGCTAGAAAACTTTTCCAAATCTTGATCATACTGCTCTCTTGTTATAACTCAAGCCTGTCACTACTTGTCCTATGTCTTGCAAACATCTAAAACAGTTCATTCCTTTCCCAGCTGCCACAACCCTTTGATTATTTACTTTTTCCCTGTCTTCTTTTCTCAGCACCATCCATCACCAGAAAAGAAAAACACTGACAGAACTGGAGATTTTTCACCCACTTTCACAGCTAAGATATGTTGAAATTGGCCAGGTGGGCCACGGTAAGTAACAGTCATGCATGGTGAAGTGGAAAGAAGCACCAGCATAGAGCTAAGAAAATAATAGCACACAAGTTTTTCAAAGCCAAACACCCTGGCTGTTTGTTCTTTGCCAATCATACGACAGGTCACCAGATCAAAAGAAGAGGCAAGTGATATACCACAAACCACAGCTGGGTGACAATAGCTTTTGCACAACGCAAGTTATATCAATAAGGTGACAAATATATCATCCACACAGAGCACCATAAAAACAGATAACACCACCAGACAAGACTGTTATTTTCCCTGTCTTTTTAGCTAAGCCACAATCACCAACGAGCCCATCCATATCACTGCAAGAGCCTGCCCCAAGGACCTTGTTGGTACATTCAGGACATAGCAATGTCCATGTTGCCTCCCCTCTATACAGACACAAGCTGTTGGTGGTTCCAGTTACGGTTATTTGGTGGGCAGAAGTCAGTTCCTACATTCATTCCAATAATGCTACTATTTGACCTGCACAGCTG
Organism: Caloenas nicobarica; assembly: GCF_036013445.1. NCBI lineage: Eukaryota > Metazoa > Chordata > Aves > Columbiformes > Columbidae > Caloenas > Caloenas nicobarica. Next base: position 181,715,396 of record NC_088245.1, read on the forward strand.
CAAACTGGAAGCATGGCTAAGGTTCTGCTGAAAATTCGGCCCCAAATTCCAAACCAGCACCTCTTCAACACTAAATTTTCAGAAATCTTCCTGAGGTGGCTAAACACAGTGATGGTTTGTAAAATGAGAGGTGATAAGGGCCTAGATGGGCAATAACTGCAGGTGAGGGGGGAGGGGAAAGGACCAATATTATTGATATTGTGTAGGAAGAAACAGAAAGATTTTAATATGACCTGTATATTGGGATTTGGAGAAAGGATTCAAGCGAGGATAAAAAAGGTTATATGACACCCAGTGGCAGAGGAAAGGAAGGGGGCGTCAGGGAGGGCGGTACTAAGAGCTACATTTTGTCTGCGTTATGCTTATGCTGATGGTTTCAAAAGCGAAATTGCTTCCGAAATAGTCAAATTATGCATTATGAATACATTATCTCATGCATTTAGCCCTCTTTTTCTGCTGAGAAATAATTCACAAAACAATCCTGATTTCTGCAAATGTATCCACTTGAAGCTCAGAAACTGGTCTAAAAACAGATCTTTACAGCACTGAAACACCTCAGCTAGTTCATCTGCATTAATAGGTCAGATAGATGTTCCATTAGACGGTCTTTATCACATACACATATACACACGCAAGTCAGTACCTTCTATCCAGTATCTATATTATGGCAGCCTCCTGAACGTTTCTCAGCTTGCAAGAGCAATTGCCATGGAAATGTTGTGACAATCCCCTTGAGGCAAATGAGTGGTCTACACAACAGCATTTCTGAGCTCAAGAGGTCCCTTTTCAAGGCTATATTGAATTGAGTAAGTCACACCGTTACTGAGGCCGTCTCAAGACTGGCAGGGCAAAACTATACAGTGATTTGCCAGCCTTAATCGCTTTTCAGCTCTATGCAGCAGCCCTCTGGAAGTCCTGAGACATGCTTTTCCAACACTTGCGCAGTATAACTGAAGCACCCATTGTTAAGGGGCTGTTTTCAATTTTTCTTAGCAGTCCCTTTTGTAGCAGGGTCAGCTTTTTAAGGAGGGCTAACACTCCTTCAGTGTCAAAAGCACCCCAGGCTCCAAGAAGAAGATTCCACAAAGTAAAAAAATATTAAACTGATTATTGAAATAAAGTGATATTGTATTATCATGGCTCGGATTATTTCTGTGCTCATTCTTCCGGACAGTTCATGTCCTCTCCCATTTCATATAGCTTTCATGTATGCACCTGTTAGGGTTTTAGGATTCACTTTATCCTTTCCATTCTTTACCTCCTCACATCTTTTCTCCTTCCAGGCCTTCTCTCTCTCCTATCATTTGTGTGATACATACATATTAAAACTTAGTGTGTATCATGCCCTGCAGTGTACCATCATCCTCCCTCTGCACTAGAAATAATATAACCTACCCCAATTGAAAATATTGTCCTATATGGACATGGAGTATTTCATGTAGGAGAGACTTGAGCTTTCAGTTATTACTTCTTACCGATACTCCTAGCAGATCAAAGTTCAGGAGCATTTGAACTGAGGAAGGAGAGCTTGCTGGTTATATAGACACAGCTGTAATCTCTGAGTTCTTGTTCACTTGCACTCCTGTCTACCTCCCAGAATGGAGGTTTGGTTCAATGCTATCTCTGTCTTTAAGGGAATTAACTGCTTGTTAGAAATGTGAGAATGACAGTCTTGGAACCTAGGAGACTTGCTCAGGGACACAAATTACATAGCATAAGTAGGAACATGACAAGGACTTCAGTTCATGGTATGCATGAGCGCTGATTTTGAGGGAACATGCCCATGTGAATGATACGCATTAATCCTGCCCTGACATCTTCGCTGACGTGATAAGTGCAGAGCACTACGGTGGCAATGCTGATATGGGGATAACTTCTTCTAAGAGCCAGGCTAAAAAATAATACATTTCCCATAGTGTGCCAAATGGCCATTTCCAGAATCACAGCCCATGGCATGTACAGGGAGGCTTTCATATTACAAACACCCTGCTCATCCCTATTAGGAAATTACAAATACTGTCCCTGTTTTAAGGAGAGGAATAACAATGACAACAAATGCAAATAGCTTGCTTAGAAGGAACTGATTCTCATAATTCACTCTCAGGACATGCCTCCTGTGTCGTCACTGGAGCAGACCTTCCTCACCAAGTGGCAATGGCCCAAGAAAGATCTGCCTCCCCCTTCCCACTCAGCAGAGCTGTGTTTGCCCCTCCTGTGTCTACAAAGCCCATGCTTATCCCCCTGAGATGGGCAGACCTGAGACAGTCATGACAAGCTCCTTGATCCATCTGCCCTCTGCCCACACTCATAGAGGTAGTCTCAGCTCAGCGTGTCCACCCTGTGCTCAGCCAGCACCAAACTCCAACCATCCCCTGTTGCTCTGAGCAGTCAAATGCCTGGTCCCACTGCAGGCAGATCCACGAGGAAAGCGTGGGTCCATCTTAAACCCATGAGCCTGCTCAGCTGTCCCTTCCCAGAGCAATGTGTAGCTCCACTTTCTGACTATAAAAAATGTGCATGAAGATGGAAGCGGAAACCAATATGGACTTCTGTGACCAAGCTTGGACCTGCACTCTTCTGAAGTTTCAAATTTGCCTTGCCTGCCCAAATCCAGTATTGTTCTTCTTGAGAGACTTATTGCTAATATTATAATCCACGCTGGCAAATAAATGTACACATCTCATGGATTACTAGAATGACTGCAATGGAATTGCTTCCTCACGTCTTTCCTTTGTCTTTCTTAGCTCTGCACATGTAATTTTCCACTCTATTGTACTTGCTCTGAACTACGCTTTGAAGAGCTTTTCCATTTACTGAAATACTAAACAGTCACAACAATTTATTTGCACTTCTATTGTGCCTGCCTCCCCTCAGAGAATATCAACACAAATTACAAACATCAGTGATTTTAGCCTCCATTCATTCCAGCAATATAATCCCCAGCCTGCAGATGAGGAAACTAAAGTGTGACTTGTCCAAAGTCATATAGGAAACTCACTCCAGAAATCAATGGTGTCTTGAGGATGCTGCAGGCCATGGGTACTGTGAACACGTGCAACAGAGATACTCTCTGCACATGCAGTAAGACCAGCTCCTGAGCAAGGGGTGTGGATTTGCTCCAGCTGAGTCTCCAGACTTGCAGAGCCACTGCCCAGAAAGTCTGACCCATTTGGCCGCAAGGCTCCTTTTGAAGGAAGGGCCCAGAACCTGAGCCTTGCGATGCCACAGTTTAAGATGGCACTGCCAAAAAATAAGAACCTAATTCCTGCGCAGGTCCCTGCTGGCAGAAGTGTTAGGCCACGGTTCAGAAAGCAGTGTGCACATCAACATAAATTTTTAATTTCAGTTTCTTTTCTTCCTGATCTCAGGAGCATCACATGATGCAAACAAGTCACCTGCACCCTGCAAAGCTGCTAATGCTCCCCTAAAAAGATTCTATAAATGAATGCTGCACTTTCACTGGCTTTTGGGGTTTCTTTAGAGCAAGGAGAAAAAGGAACCACATGAATCATGGAAGACTCAGCTACCATTATAGGACCATGTATGATACAGGTGTATATAGTCCTTCCACCCCTAACACTCCACCAGTTGGCTGGAAACAATGTCATTAGGCTATTAGAATAGAATCCATCTTGCTGATCTTGACCTCTAATTTAAATATTAGGCTTATGATGAGGCAGTCCTCCTAAATTGTTTCAGTCCCTACACAGCAAATATGGGAAACCGAAGGCTTCAACAGGGAGATTATGTGTCCAACTCAAGTGATCAAATGTAGATGGACCACATAACTTTTCAGAGTTTTTTCAGAAACACAATTCCCAAATATCTACACAGAGGGCACCTATATAAAAACCTATGTAATTACTATAGGAGGATGATTTAAGAACCAGCTTAAAGTTTAAGCTAAAGTTAAATACATAAAGTAGGAGGAGTAGACCTTATCTTTATCTTATATGCCAAGTTCAGTTGCTTTTTGTTTCCAATCCAAGCAAAAACATAGTCCAAAATTATTTCTTTAGAAGTCAAAATTAGTTTCCATTCATAGTCTATTCAGTAAAAATCATTACGTTGCTAATCTTTTTTAACACAAATAGTGTGAGAGCTGAATTTTCGCTCATTCTTTTACGATGCTGAGAGTCATGGAGAATGAATTGTCATCTTCTTATAACTGAATTCAAACTGTGCTAGTTTTATAAGTTGTCTGCTCACACATCAGAAATAGAGCTATCCTGAAAATATAAGTGAATAATAGATTTGATAAAATATGTTGTTTTCACATGATAGAAACTATGTAAAATTGATTTGCATTTATTTGACATTTCATCTGAAAAAAAAAACTGGAATGAAACTTTCAAAATGGCATAACATTTCATTTCAACATTTTCAAAAGGAACCTTTTGCATTTTTGATTTCAAAATGGCTCTTTCATATCAAAATTGACCTTGTTTAAAAATATGGGGATTCAACCGTATATGGAACATGCAGGTTTAGTTGACTACTCATTTTAGTTATGCCAGTATGGAACAAATCATATTATTTTTGGGCCCCTGAACCTTCCCACCATCACCCCACCCCACCCCCCCCTCAAAAAAAAGGGAGACATTCCAGTGTGATGTGAGTTGATGTTTTTTTCCTCACATTTTTTTGTCTCAGCCTTGAAGTTGTAAACTCTATTACTTGTTATTTTCCTCACTAGAAACAAAACCCTTGGGTCGCATCCAACTTCATTCCCCTCAAACACAACAGTGGAATTCAGATGCTTACATGTAGATGTCCAGGACACAGGTTTCTACATGTGGGATGGGCTTCCTTCAAGAGGCAAAGTGAAATCCACAGAGTCTGGAAAGGCACTGAGCACAACCTAGAGTAAACACATACATTTGATCAGATAAAGAAATCTCTAGTTTCATTGACCATGACAACTGAGGGACACACATTTGGGGATTCAGTTGCACAGACTGTAAGCATCTAGGGCCAAGAGATACATATGACACAGAGGCTACAGGATGTGTGCCTCACAACACCAGATAGAGGCAAGGCAATGTACCCTAAGGCACTTCAAATGGCCTTAAAAATGTCAGAATGGGCCACAGAATTAAACCCCACATGTTTAATATAATCCACTTAATATGTGACAATACTCCAGAGAGTTATCCAGCCTACTTATTTTTATTATCTCATGTTTTTTCTTAAGGAGTGGGTGAACCACCGTCAGACAGTGTCTAACTCTTTCTATGGATAGTGCCTATACAATGACCTTAGAGTAAATACATCTTGTATATTCATGAAGATGTATAAAATAAATTCTGTTCCGATTCATGTGGCTTTTCAGTATAATATCAAGAGTGAACTCTGAATATTCACAGCAAACTCATCAACTGAGAGGACCATGAATGAAACACAACCAGTCACAACAAGTACTTCATGAGATATTCGTTAACATTTTGCAAAAAGGAAAAGTGGATTCGGTTCTATAATTAGAGCATCCATGCCAAACCATTTGCTCTGTTAAAATAAAACTACTCATTATCGTGTCACAGACAGCACATAGTTTTACTCGTGGAAGCCCAGGCAGTGTTCTAACTGGCACTTGGGGGATTCACACTGCCAGCTTTAGGCTTCCCAGTGAAGTGCCTAAATTATGAGACCAATTTCCCCGGACTCTTTGCGTAACTCACAGAGAAAGAACAAAAGGAAACAATCTCCCTAAACGCTACCTAAATCTCAAACAGGAATCCGTTCTGCAGACTTCAGAGCCCTCCCAGCCTCATAGATGCTTCGTTTCATTAATAAATTAGTTTTTGGTTGCCCTCACATGGCTATTTAGATCATGTGAGATACCTTGGGGTATCATGGCTATCAGACAGGACAGACCCCTCTGGAATCACTGTGGGGGACAGGCAACAACACCTCAGCCAGCTCTAGACCTAAACTACATTAAGGTCTAAGTGACTTCCTACTTCAGCTCAAATTTCCCAGAACTTTATCTTTAATTACCCATGCCCACTGAAAAGACCTCTGTTTTGAGGCTAAGCATTTATTGACTGCCTAAAGCCCTATTACAATCCGGGATTAGGCGGACAGGTGACATTCAAGAGACTAAGACTCTTGGAAAAGCTCAGTTTATTCTGGTCTGGCAGAAATTCCATGGGAAGCCAAACGTCCCTCTTGCTGAAAAGGCTTTTTGTGGCAGCCGAAAAAGGTAATGTAATGATTTAACGGTAATATTTGAAATTCACTTCACTGTTTTTAGGCTTGTTCCTCCCACAATTGCCTCCCGCTTGTCTGGACTGAACAATCCCCCTGATGTGACTGTGGAGGTCCTTGAGATGTGCACCATATTTGGGACAAAATAATGCTATTATCATACAAATGATGCTGAAGAGCTGCCTCTGTTGTGCAGGCTACACTAAAAAATGAATGAAAAAAAGATTAGATTCTGTGAGATCCTTCCTTGCAGGAACACTGTATTGTAAAGCAGATTTACTTCATTTCCTTCAAAATCCCTCAGATAATGCAGGACAACGCTTTTCAATGGTTCCCACTATAAGCACTGCGTGTCTAAGTAAATGGGAACATGGTACACTTCAGAAATCATTGTAAAGAATTACTGTTTATCTGGATAAGGAAGGGTAGTCTTGAGACCCGATTATGCTTACTGGTCCGAATGCATTGAAAACTCTGTTCTCATTTTCACATTCCTCAAGTAGCAAAACTTGACATCTGTGCAAAAACTGTCCCGCTGAACAAAAATTATGGCTGCTAGTGCAACTAAAAGGGCTAGGGTTTGTCGCTAATGAAACTTTCACCACATTTTCATCTGTCCTTCAGAGGAGTTTGTGGTTATTGTTTTTTTAAAGTTCCCACAGGAAATCTCAGCGGTTTTATCTGCACTTTGAGGGTCATGTAAAAGGTTAGGGCGTGTTTGAACGCTGAAGAAATTATTCAGAATGCAGATTTGTAAATGAGAGTGATTATTTACTCAGAACAATTGAGCCTGGGCATAAAAGCCAGGAAGCACATATACAGCGAGAGGGCTAGATGCCAGCTCTACGTGCTCGCTGCCTATCTGGGTTTCTGAGCAGCCATATCTCTCTGTCACTGACACTAATGAGGGATGAAGATTTTCAGCATCTCACAGGCATGACTGCCATAGGGCTGTTTGCACAGACCATCCTGGGGTTTACGTGCTTGCCATAGTTCATAGAAATACAACAGTGGAGATATATCACCTTGCACCTGGACCTCCGCTCCAGCCTTAAGTATGTGGTACTGGTTGTGACTGCTGATATTTGTTCTTCTCTTTAACACTAGAACTGCCACAGTTGTAGTTATCCTGTATTACTTGGCAGTATCCTGGCAACAATTTTCATTAAAGGACGACAACACTGAATTCTCCTAAACAGCCTTTCCATCCTGCATAACCTCACCCACATGCACAGAACATGACTGATATTTCCCTGAAAGATATTTATCTATGTCATGTAGAGAAATGCTGAAGCCAATCATTTGGTCATTTGTGTAGTGAAATCTGTTGTCAGCCATAGTAGAGAGCAGGCTGCAAACAGTGCTGATTTCATTATGCACAAAGAGCAGGTATTGAAATGATGGAGAATTCAGCTCTGCCTCCTAAAGATTCCCCATCACATGAAGTAAAGTAATATAATTGTTAAGAATGGAGGGGTACATTTTCAGAGTGCTTCACTCAGCAGTTTATTCTCCTGACTCTGATTAAAGTTAATGGGAGTCATGCAGCTGAAACCCCATGGATTGCACATGGTTTGATGACACAATACAGCTGCAGATGAAGGCAGGATTGTGAAGTCAGGTACAAAATGGCAATTTTTGCTCCATTTAACCATCATCTCTTTTTCAGCTCTCAGCACATTAACCACTTTTCTGCTGATCATGTCTGCAATATCTAAAACTAAGCTCTTTGGAGCAACCTATTTCAGCAGTAAAACTAAGACCCTGTCAATACAGCCACTAGTACATATGGTAACACTGATCTTGTGTTTTGTTTCAAAAAGTGGAAGTATTTTTACAGTGCGGGCTAATGTAGGATGGTTTTCACCCTGTTGCAAACTACTAATAATTCCTTATCAAAATACATGAAGGATTAACTCCTGGGAATGCTTCAAGGGTGCTACTGATAAACCCTGGTGAGTGCATTGTTCAATTAACATCACTTTGCATTGTATGAAATAAACTTGTTTGATTTATTGGTACAAAATAATTCTTGACCAAAGGTACACTGTGAACATATTTTATGAGCTGTAAACACACGCTATTTCTTCAAAGGAAAATGTGCTAAAGTCTTACTTTATAAAGTACTAAAGTGCCAGAAAATTTTAGTCAAGCACTATTTCTCTTGAAGACTATCAGTCCAGAAACCTTGAGGTCTGTCCTCATTATTTGTTCACCCCAAAATACTTTCAAAGCCAAGCTATTCAAAACCCTTCTTTCTGTTTCAGTAAAATCCCTGTATTTACAGCTTTCACTTTTATCCCATTAATACAATCTTCAGACTATCTTGGATGTGCTACTTAGGACATCCTGTCCAAAACCCCACCATAGGCTGGCAGTGGAAAAACTTCTAGCTCATGTTTTCCAGATATATTTTATATGGAACTCAGTTTCTCAAGCTGCAAAAAAGTATATCCATGATCTACCTGTGAGCCACAGAAATCCCTGTGCTGGATGCTGAAGCTACACACTAAGAGAAGCCCTATACTACTAAAATATGGAGGGTGAGGAACCATGCTGGACTGCTGATCACCCACATGGTGTTTCCTCGCTCCCTGGCCCTGCTCTGAACCTCTCTAACTAGATTTCTTTAAGACTTAGTTTTAAAAGAACTTGGAATTCTCATCACTATGGACTATGGTTGTGTGACTTGGACTCAGACCTATTTTCCTTATAATATAGACAGTGCCAGTTATTTTTCCAAGGGTTGCAAAGATGTATTTTTGTGATCTGCTTATGAATCCACAATTCGATTTCCAGGAGGTGAATAGCTACACTTAAAAAGCCATTGATTTATGAATCTAACTATATTAAAATGCTTTTAGGAAAGCTGCTTTGCAACAACAGAAAGCGGTTCCTTGCTCATATTTCTCCATGTGAAAACATGAAGAGTTAACATCGGATAAAACTAAAAAAACCCAGAACATTATCATTGCATCTTGAGGTTCTTATGCTGTAACCATCTGCCCAGATTCTGGACATCTCTCCAGAAGATTAAAATAAGAAATATAATTAAGATCCTCCTCAAGCCTGATTCTGTGCCTGCAGACACAGCTCCGAATCTCTCTGGACCACTTCTCTTACTGCCAATACAAAGGGAAAAGCAGAAATTAGTCTGAGCTAGGAAAAAGAGAAAATACTTCCCATCTCCCACAGAGAACAGACATACAGTTAAGGCCCTCAGGCCCTCAATAAGAAGACATCAAAGAATCACTTCCAAAACATAATCCCGTTCCCAAAGATTTGCACTAAGAAATCCCTGCAGGAGCTGGCAATGCCAGAAGCAGTACCAGTCCCCATCCCACTCCCTGTCCTGCATGGCAGGGTGTACTGTGCAGGTCAGAGATTGCACCTCAAAGTTTCTGAGGGATTCAAGTTGCTCGAAGGGAAAAGACCCCAGTAATCAGTGAGGAGACAAAAGCCCAAATGTACACACTTTGTCTGGCATACAGAAACCTGACTGTCCCTCTTTCTGCAAATCTACACATCCCTCAAGGGAAAGGAAGGTATAAAAGGAATGCTTTGCTGATAAAGAGGTCTTTCACAACTTCCAACTGACTTTTTCTCCTTCCCCATTTATAAAAGGGTGGAATTTAACATTAATATCTTCCCCTTCTTCACAGTGAGGTTTTCGTGCTAAATTACTGTTAGTGAAAGACACTGTGGCTCGCAGATAAAAGACGCCATATGAAGAGCTAACCATTATTATTACCATTTTAAAAGCCAAACAAATCTCTTCCCCATTTAAAACACACCAAAAAAGGAGATGCAGAAAATTTTAAATCAAGGTGCATTTGATCACTCCAAACTTTCCTGAGTTCCAAAGACCCAGCATCTTTACCATCACTGTTTCTTGGGGGTATTTTTCATCACAATAAAACGACTCAGCAGAGAATGTTTCCATTCAAAATGTTTCAAATTGCTTTCCTGTCAAATGCATAAAATGTCCTGCATTATGCATAAGAAGGATTTGTACCTCAGCTTTGCTAACATAAACAGTATTTCCAGCATAGGCAACTAATAGAACAGGTTGATGCTCTGGGGTCTGTTCATAATACAGATGGTAATGATTTGTGCAGCTTATGTGTGTGCTTCCCACATAAACACCAAGAACCTGAGTTCTCTCTTTCCAGTCTTTCAAACACTGACCTTCCAATGCACAGGCAAAGGCAGCAATCCTCCATCACCTCAGTCTTTCCAGAGCCTTCTTTGGCCCGCCCCGATCACAGATCAGGAGCTAATTGACTGAGTTGCACAGATGTGTGTACACTTAGCCAAGAACCCAGTAGGTTAACTAAGCCACGGCTCACTAGGTAAAGGCACAAAAGGCATTCCCACGGCCAGTTTCAGAGTGCCCAGCACTGAGGATGTTGCCTGTCGATGTTCCCACAACACACTGCCCAGAGGGGTTTGTCAGGTATTTCTAAACAAGCTGGGTCAGTTCTGTGGCACTCTGGAAGCAAGCTAGCCACATTAGCATCGCCTGCTAGCCAAGTGCTCATGTCAGCATCATGCTAAAACGGCTATCCTGTTTTTCAGCTTAAAGAAGCTGTCTATACTGCCAAGTGAAAGACGGCAAAGAGATTCCTGTCCTTGGTCCAAGAGGCACTGGCGGCTTTACATCATCTAGGCTCAGGGCCAGCACACAAGTGTCACTACAAGCAGTTGCACCGCAGGGCACAAATGTATCCTCAGTTCCCCATGCAATCCAATGAGAGACCTGAGCTTCTAAGAGGAGGATGCAGAACAACAAACACTCTGAGCCAGTCAGAAGGAAATGCCAAAGACTGAAATCTCCCAGTTAGTTGCCATTGCAACACTAGGAGTCAGAGCCAAACCCCGCACAAATCCATATAGCCTTCAACGCTCATTGCAGCACCAGCAGGAAATAATACAGGGGCTGGAGTGTGGGTGTTAGGTGCAAATTCTCCATCTCTCTTCTGAAAACTGTTTTAGCATGCAGGTAGGAATGCAATATCCCTGGAGACTGAGGGATAATGACAGCCCAGTTCCTCTGTGCCTCTCTGACGAAGGAGTTCCAGAGCTGGCTCTTGTACCTTAGACAGCTTATATATATCTCATGCACACCATTCATCAAAACAGGTAAAGGATGCAGACCTTGTGACTCCATGTTGAGGGAAGTTGCTTGGGCTAGAGTGTCATTTCCTGGCTCCTTAGTTCTTTCCTGTCAAACCAGACAGGGTCCAACCCCACCAGCAGTACAAAAGACGGTGCCAGTTCAAGGTGAGATTTAAAGGTAACTGGTCCATCCTCCTCAGTGATGATGAAAAGAGTTGTAAGTCAAATGAAAGGAGAGATTGACATTCATTTTACAAGGTTTAGAAAACATGACCTATGAGGAAGGTGTGGAAAATGGGCTTTCTTTATCTAGAAAAGAGAAGACATTATAGATATATGAAAAGCATTTTCCACTACATAAATTGTTCTTACACAGATGAGAGTTAACTGCACTTTGAATCTGCTGAAGACAAACAAAGAAAACATTCCCAAAATTCAGGCTGAGGAAGTCCAGTGGCAGGATTGTCACTGCATCCTTGCCTTCCGCTTATACGCTTTTCAGCCTCTGTTGTTGGCCAGTTACCTACAGAACACTGGGGCAGCTGAGCCTTTGGTCTCAGTAACAGTCATGCTTATCTTCTTAAATCCACTTAATTTGCGGCAGAGAAGGTTTATGAAAAATTTCATAGTTCTGAGGGTAGTTAAGTGCCCAAAGAGGCCACCTAGGGAGACTGTGAAATCTCCATCATTAGAGGTTTTTAAAGAACAGATTACACAAACAGCTGTCAAGGGCAGCTCAGACATTTGCCTTCAAGCAAAGCATTGGACAAGGAGATCCCCTGGGATCTCTGCCTAGGATCCTGTCACTCTTCTGCACAGCCCCAGCCAAAAGCAGCCCACTCAGATGTCTTCTCCCAGTGACACGTTCTGCCATCAGTGGATCCACTGCCTGTATAGCAGTATTGTCCATCTCTTTCCTTCTCCAGTATAATACATGTACCAGAGGCAGAGAGATGTATGTGGGACATGGCTGTGTCCTGCTACTCCCTAGAAATCACACGTAGCAAGCAGAAGATAAAGAAGTTCGGGAACTACTGCGCTGGGGACTGGGCCACCACTTTCCAGACTCATTGCTGAGGAACAGCAATGGTTTTAAGCCAGATTTGCCACTACCCATGGCCCAAGGCCAAGTACAGCTCAACTGGCCCAGAGAATGTAGGCCAGTGGCAGGAGCCATTCCCTGAAGGCTCTCAAGAACAGTTGCCCATGCAGCTTCCCTCACTCCATTTGCTTCCTCGCACGTGGCTAACAGCTTGCAAACTGGCAGCAACCCAGAAAGCAGAGGGGGAGACAGGATTCCTGCTAGACACATGCATTTGCCCTCACATGTGCTCACTTTTACAAACGATAATGTTGTGATTCCTTAATTCTCATCTGTCCTAACCCAGATCAGCTACGAAGCGAGCATTTTTTCCTATTAGGAGGAGAACTCCTAGTCCTGCAAAATCACGGGTTGTTTTGCGGTATGAAAAAGATCATGGCTGCAGGCTCCGTGCGTGGTGCACACTTGTGCCATTGGTCTCTGGCTTGCAGGGAGCAACTGTTGTGCAGTCACAAAAATACAAAGAAAGGAAGGAAAGAAATCAAATATTTACAGGAGGGAAAGTGATCCTACCCCACATGGTACAAATTTAGGGATGCATTGTAGCTACATAATGTGCACATAGCTACTGAAACAGTTTCCAACAGCATGTTTACACAGTTGTCTGGAAGCATATTGTTTGCTTACTTTTCAAAGCCAATTTATATGCAGAACACGTAGCAGCATGCATGAAAATTCAGACAAAAACACAGATGCATGCAACGATCCCTGGCCAGCTCTTGCTGCTCTTTATTGTTTGTTGCTCAGAAGTACCTAGGAGAGAGGAGGAAGGTAGCAGCCCATTGTGCTAGGCAGTGTACCACCAACTAAAAGACAGGTATTTCCCTTGAGGAGCACACCATCACTGCTTAAGACGAGATACAAGTGAATGTAACAGAGAGTGAAGTAGTGACATACGGGAATGAATAATAAGAGAGTTTATATGTGCCAGCTTTGTGCTCTCATGTGCCAGCTAATTGAATACATGATGCAAATAAATACCAGCCTCTTACTGAAGGCAACAAGTTAGCTGTAGTCAGCTGGCAATTTATTAGGAGCTTAACAGAAGAAGCTGGCCTTCGTGAGAAATTTAGAGCCACCTAGGGAAGCAGATAGATCTGTTTGGAGAGGGCATCCCAGAGAAAAGTGTTAGTGTGGGAGAAAGGGAAGAGTGTGTGACAAGGGAACAGGAGGATGGAGGATGGCGTCACTTAGTCAGCAAAGCAGACAGTCTCAGGTAATGGGGTTGCTGAGAGGGAAGGATGTGAAATTTCTAGAACAAATAAAAAAGACCTTGTATCTAACTTGTTGAAGATAAGGTGGGACCAAGAAGGACTGCAAAATGCAAAGGAGGATGAATTTCTCACTGCACTTTGAACAGACCAGGGGGAACAAGGTCAGTGGGTGTCAGGAAAGCCTGGGTTGAAAAGGGTCAGAGTGAAAATTATGTCACTGCGGGTAAAAGCCACATCTCAGAAGTGGTGTGCAGCCACCAAACCAGTAATAGCCTGTGCTGGGAAGCATACAGGTGAGGACTTCTCCATGTCCAAGGAGGAAGGAGAGGAGGAAGTGCTTTGATTTTAACAGCTAGCTCCACTGAACTACCTTCATCCAAAGCCCAAAATGTCAAGTCCAAGGGAAGAAGTGAAAAGACATATTATCCCCTCTTCTTTAAGTGCTCCTTTGCAGAAGGTCTCTCTCTTCCCGCATGTAATCATCGTACGGATCAGAGCCAAGGCTCCTGCCTCAGGTGCCTCAAGTTAGGCGGTGTGAAATCCACTCATCAATGAAATTGCATCGAAGTCCCTGTACTGCAGTTCCCTGTGTCACCACGCTGACAGATGTCCTCTCCTTTAGGCTCTGTGGCAGGTACTATTTATGTCCAATAGTGTTTATATACCCCAAAATCTCCACGGGGAGATGCCAAATCAATAGACCAAGAGCTGAAATATAGTCATTTCGTGCCTTTATTTCTGTGTTGTTAAAAGGGCAATCATCTTTCTACAACTCTACAAAGCCTCTTGTAACATTAACAGAAGCACTGCCAGCTGCCAGGGCCTCACCTCCCACACTGCCCACCCCTGGGATTCCCCCCAACCTGCCCAGGGCCCCCTGTCAGCCTCCCAGGGCCATCAGCCCCTGCCCCAGTGACGTGGCAGCAGGGCCCATCTCCAGCTCCCCACAGCCCTGCCATGCCCAGCCATGGGCCCAAACGAGCCAGACCCACCTGCAGGCCTATGTCCCAGCCCAGCCTCTGCCTGTCCCTGTCCCCAGGGAGGTGCGCAATGGCCGGGGCTGGGGCTGCCCTGGTGTCCCCCCAGCTGCCCTGCTCCTGGCTGGGGCAGTGGGACAGGACAGGCTGCCAGACCCTGCCCTGATAGACCCCAGGGGAGCCCCAGCTGCACCCTGGCACCTGAGAAGTATTAGCACTGGGCAAAACTCAAAGGACAAGTTCAACTCAAAGGGCAAGTTCAACATTGCCAGGACCAAAACATCCTGACCCAGCCCCTCCACACAAGATACTTTAAGGTTTTGTAAGTGCAGGGATGTGATTGTGTTTTATCTTCTCTGCAGCAACGTTGTGTGGTCCTCTGAAGAGGTGGCCGCTGCCACTATCTTCCCACCTCTGGGCCGCCTCAGTGAGGTCCAGCTGTAGTCCAGTGCCAAGTCACACAGGTTCTGGGCCACACCGCAACCACGTGTGGTGGGCAGCCACGGCATCCCCACCTCCACTGCCACCATGGAACCTCCAGTCCGGGCTGACTGCAGTTTCCAAAGGGGAGAAGGCTAGACCACCAGGACCTGTCCCAAGGAAGGACTTGAGAAGCACATTCAATTCACCAGAATCAGTCACATACACGCTAACATCAACTCCATCCCTAAACGGTGGTGAGCTGAGGAGCCTCAAGGCCAATGCCGATGGCATTTCTTGATAAGCGGAGAGCTGCTCACCCTCCGTGACACACACATAGATGTAGAAGGAAAAAAAAATTTTGCAGTATTTTCTTCTTCCTTTCTCAGACAAATCCTTGCTTGGGTTGTTACAGATTATTCACACAGCAGCCCTGCCTGTGCTGGCTGATCAGATTAATGCACCAATGCCTCCATGGCTTTCAAATTCATTTCACAGGTTTCCAAGAAACAGATGCTGATAGCTGATAAGTGGCAGCACCTGTCTTCAAAACGTGTCATCAGTTCATCAGCCTCCAATGTCTCGAGTAACATCTCAGCCTGGTGGAGAAACGTTACCATCAACCAGCTAACACATTTCTGTGTGGGGAAATAAAGCCCCTCTTATATACTTGTTGACATACTGATTCACACCTTTGTGTTGTTCCTGGAGTTATTTAAGGACATGGAGCCCAAGTGATTACAATAGGTCCCATTTCAAACATTTGGTGCCCTGGCTTCTCGTTGCATCCCAGAAGTTACCAATTTGTCACAAGAAGATTTACATGGCTCTATACCACAGCTGATATTCTTTGAAATATTCATTTTTATTAAAACTAAAGCAATCATTTGCATATGTATTGATTCTGATTATCACAGGACACAGACATGATTGCATAGGTAACAGAAGGAAATTAACAACATGAACTGCTTTATTTGTCATTGTAGAGCTCTGAATTTCAGTATTCCAGCCTGCTTTCTGACATGATGAAGGTAAGACATTATTACAGTGCAAACACTCAGAAACTATTACATAAGACCCATTTAAAAAAAAAAATCATATACCCTGTTTTCCTGAAAATAAGACAGTGTCTTATACAATTTTTGCTCCAAAAGATGCTTACATTTTACATGTATAGCTGCCTGGACACTATTTAAATTTACTTTCTTAATGATGTAACTAGTGTTTATTTTTGGAGTAGAGCTTATATTTTGAGCATCCTCAAAAATCCTGAAATATCACACTAGGGCTTAGTTTCAGGGTGGGTCTTATTTTTGAGGAAACAGGGTATCCAAGTAGTTTGACCAGATTTCTGTTTTCCACAGACCTCTCACCTTGGTGTAAGACAGAATTACCCAGAGAACAAACTGGACCCTACACTAACAAGGCTCTCAGGAAGCTAATTACAGAATGGTAAAAATGCTGAATAGAGGCACATTAAATAACACGGCTGTCATTTTACGGCAATGCATGATATACACCTATTGGCCACTTGTGGCCAATAAAGTCAATGGGAGGATTTGCATCAGCTTACAAGAGCATAAAGGAAACCGTGTTTCTTGCACTGTACTGCCAGGAAAATGGAGCCATGGTGACCACAAAACATGGCTATTTTGCAGTAAGACCATTCGTAAGGCCAGGTCTAGGCACAGGGAGTTGCTAAGGGCAGCAGAGGGGGAGAGACAGAAAGCTGGTGAAAGCCTTGCTGCCAGTTTTGCACCCGCAGCCACTCTGGGAAGCCAGGCTGGTGCTATGGCAGCCTGGGAGATCGCTGAACTGAAGCGGGGAAGCTACAGGTGAGGGACTCAGGGGTGGCTGTCCCACCACATCGGTGATGGCGAGGGCAGAAAGCTACGTCCCTGCCTAGATGCCTTCTCCTCCCTCCCTGTGGTGGGACTTCAAGCAAGGAAGTGCATTTCTACCCTCTCTCCTGAAGCCTTGAACCAGAGACTGCTGGTTCTACCTAACAAATGGCTTGCTGTCCTCTGACCATATTTACTTTCTATACTATTTTAATCTTTCACTTAATTTCCCTGAGGCCTCAATTCACTCAGATGAAGATCAGTGGAAATTCATTCCCAGTTTCTGGGTGACTTGCCTGTGTTACACTGACAAATGTGCGTCAGTGGGTAATTAGCTTCTCAGTCACTAGGTAGACTGTGCCCATCAATTTCTGAGAACAAAATGCACTAAATCTATGCAGTAAATTTACCCTTAGAGGCAGGACAATTGTAAAGCACTGAACACTAATAAACACCAATCAAAACCTAGAGAATTTGGTACTGTCAAACCCTGCTGCCAGCAATACTGCTGACCGGAGGGGGCAATTCCTTTAAAGAGTACGAGTAATATATATAACACCCACAGGTACAATACATCAGACCAGATAAATCCTAAACTGGCAATAGCATTGTCTAAAGGCCTATCGGATCTCTTGTTTTAGTTGCTGCCAATTTTATCGCATGCTTATGTCACTGGGATACTAAGGCTGAAAGATCACGTCATATCTCAGAAGGTAGCCATCATTGTAAACATACAATTTCTGATCTGCAGGGTTATAATCAATACTCTGGATTGTATCTAACTTTTTCTCCATAATGATACTAGTTCTACCTTCTTGGCCAGTAGTTGTGTCATAGATGTAGAAGATTTCCTCTTTCCTAGTGTTCATTGGCCTTGTGGCATACAGAACACCACATACCATGAAAGCGTTGGAAACAGATGACTTGTACTGTCTTGTCTGCCAAGTATTTAGCACATCAAGTGTGGTCTCATTGAGTTTGCTAATCACAATGTTGCCCATGCTATCTTCTGTTGAATAGATTACCCATAACCCACTTTCATCCACGGCAAAATCTAGGCCTTGCCATGATACACCTGCATAAGGGAAACGGTTACCGATAACAGCATCTTGAAGCTCCTTCCTCAAAACCCCGGTGTTTCTTTTTATATCATGCTTCACCATATATCTTGAATTATACTCATGATAGTACAAAAAGTTATTATACAGGGCAACACCGCTTCCTTCCCCATATGTTATTCTACTTTCATATGTGGGTTGAAACAGCAGCAAATTATCAAAGGAACTATAAATTCTGTAGTATTCCAAGCGTCTCCCATCTGTGTTCAATGGTGCAACCCAATAGACTTCATTCTCTGAGTTAGAGGCAGAGTAATCTCTACCCCAGGAGCCATATTTGTAGGAAGATCCTCTCCAGTTCAGCTTTACAACATAGGGCTGGCTAACATTCAGCAGTCCATTGTGAATGCAGCTACCTGCAATTAAAGAGGAAAAAAAACAAAAAGGTTTTCCAAATGTCATCATTAGGAAAGAGGTTTTGCATACTGTCGCCTCTAGAGTGTGCTTACCAGGTATTAGCTCTGTGGCAAAGCACAGGCATAAACGCAAATAGCTTCATGTGTAAAAGGCTCATTTTGAGCCAAGATCAGCAACTGGACCGTACTAAGTGCTCCAAGTTGACTCAGAAAGTTAGTAAAAAAAATACAGTACATATTATTACACCTATTTGGCAGGGGGGGTGTGGGATGGTGAAGTGGTGTAGAAAAGATAAGGACATCCATCCTCAGTCAGGATTAATTTGCAGAAAATAAGTGCTCACTGCGCTGTTCCGGACAAGGGACAGATTTCTGTTTCTACTCATTTGATGCATGCCAGCCTGATGCACTAGGAAATCCCTTGGAAAATACAATTTCAGAAGCATTTTAGGTTATTTTCTACCTCAGTGGAACTGAGAGCATGGGACATGGGGAAAAAAGAAAGAGGAGCATCTGATTTCTGTGTATTTCGCTGTGGAGGGGAAGGAAGGAGCAGCAGCAGCAGTAATTCCAGAGTCACATTTCAGATTAGCATTCTGCTGTCAGAATCACAGCTTTACAACAGTGCGTCACAGCCACATGGTGCCTTCCACCTCAGGCCCTCAAAGAAATCTGCAGACAGTAACAATCACAACCTAGGAAATGTAGACAGCTATTACTTCAAGTTTTCATGTGAGGCAGCTCTAAAGAGAATATGACTTCAAGCTGAATCGGAAAAGCTCAGTTTTCCACATATGGACTACGAAGCCATTTTCAGGATGATGGAAAAATGAACTTAGATACAAGAAATACTTTCCTTTTACCCCTGGTGAATAGAAGTGACATTCCTGATAAATTCTCGATATTGAAAGTCACTGACAGAAAAAATCCCACCACTCAGAAATGTCCATGGGCCTCTGATGAGTCCAAAGCTGTCACTGGCAAAAACCAGCGTGCTTTTTTCCAACTGTTAACATTAGCTTTCTGTATTACTGCCACAAAACTGTCCCAGATACTTCATTGTAAGGATATTTTCACCTAAGGTAATGGAGACAGAGATGTCAAGTGACTGGCACCAGCTCACAAGCTTAGTGTAGCTCCAATGTTTCCCGTTTCTGTGGGGTACTCTAGCCCTTAGACAGCTTTCCTTATTAAAGATGGAGTATAACGTGAATAGGCCCATGTCTCACATGTCAATTAATGGATAAATTAATGGCCACAAGTGTTTGATGTTAATAATACCTCCCTCAGCACAGGAACTCCATGTACGACCAGCTATGGCATCAATGATGGAAGCCAGACTTATCTTTTGAGGTTTTAATACTTTGCATGGATACCATATCACAATTGCTTACAGCCTTTATGAAAAGAATGTCTGTTCATAAGCTCAGTCATTTGAAGGGATGTCTAGCATATAAATAACCTGTGACTTCACACAAAGAAGAAAGAAATAACGGAGAGAGAATTTACCTTTTGCCCTCAGAGATGGTCATCCCTAAGCAAGGCCAGACAATACCCACAGAAGCGAATTGAAAACTCCTAAAACGACTGACAAAAAAATCCTAGGAGGTATCTTCTCTCAAAGACATACTAGTCTATCCCACAGTTAGAGGGGAATGCAGAGACAGACCAATTTGAAGTACTCGGAAAAAAAATGGGAAACAAAATTTGGTGAGAAATGGAGTGTTGAAAATGCAGAGAAATCTTTTTCTGAACTGCTTTGCCCAGGGGGTGAAGGTGCTCTGCCTCTGGGACAAGGAAACCTGTGTCTTGGATGTTAGAAATGTCCAAGCAGGAGGATAGCATTTGTGCCAATATGTAAAGTCAATTTGGTCAGTGAAGCTCTCCATGTCTCCTCCTTTCTCAAAACATACTGTTTCTCTCCTTCCACTACATAACACCTCCACCCCTCACAGTTTTGTGCTGTCATGTGCTAGTGACTTGAGGGACATGTGATTTACCTGCAGCCTCCCCTTGGCATCTGTGAGGAAAGTGGGGAGCAGCTTTATATAAAATGTAAATAACTATTCTGAGCTACATCCCCATGTCCCTAGGCCACGTTGCAACTTCCTTGGGGTCAGTTTTGCTCATGAGAGCAGCTCTGCACGACTGAGTGCCCAGCTCATGGCAGAGAGAGTGACACAAGTTGTGAACAACCCTATCTCCTCCCGAGCCCCTTGTATTGGGTTTGTATGGCAAGATTTTGGTAGCCAGGAGGATACAGGGGTGGCTTCTGTGAGAAGCTGCTTAAAGCTTCTCCTATGTCCAATAGAGCCAATCTCAGCCAGAGCAGAGATTCCTCTGCAGCCCGTGGTGCAGACCATAGTGAGGCTGTCTGTCCCTTGCAGACCATGGAGGTCCACAGTGGAGCAGAGATCCACCTGCAGCCCATGGAGATCCACAATGGAGCAGATATCTGCCTGCAGCTTGTGGAGGACCCCATGCCAGAGCAGGTGGATGCCCAAAGGAGGCTGTGACCCCAAAGGAAACCTGCACTGGAGCAGGCTCCTGGCAGGACCTGTGGACCCGTGGACAGACCAGCCCACACTGGAACAGGTTTGCTGGCAAGACTTGTGTGACCCTGCGGGGGACCCACACTGGAGCAGTGTTCCTGAAGGACTGCACCCTGTAGAAGGGACCCATAGTGGAGCAGTTTGTGAAGAACTGCAGCCTATGGGAAGGACTCACATTGGGGAAGTTCGTGTAAAACTGTCTCCTGTGGTAGGGACCCCACAGTGGAGCAGGGGAAAAGTGTGAGGAGTCCTCCCCCTGAGGAGGAAGGAACAGCAGAGACAATTTGTGATGAACTGACCACAACCCCCATTTCCCATCCCCCTGCGCCACTGGGGGGAGGAGGCAGAAAATTCGGGAGTGAAGTTGTGCCTGGGAAGAAGGGAGGGATTGGGGGAAAGGTGTTTTAAGATTTAGTTTTATTTTCTCATTACCCTACCCTGATTTGATTGGTAATAAATTAAATTAATTTTCCCCAAGTCAAGTTTGTTTAGTCCGTGACAGTAATTGTTGAGTGATCTCCCTGTCCCTATCTCAACCCACGAGCCTTCTTTTATATTTTCTCTCCCCTGCGCTTCTGAGGAGGGGAGTGATAGAGCGGCTTTGGTGGGCACCTGGTGTCCAGCCAGGGACAACCCTCCACACCCCTTTTGTGTTCTGGGCTCCTCGCAGCTAAAACGTGGGTTGAAAGCTGCTTCTCTCCGCACCACCGAGAATCGACAGGAATCAGCATTCCTGTCTCACAGCAGATGAGCATTTAAGCATGCACTTAAGTGCTTTACAAAGGACGAGGCCCTGGAGCAGAAACCTCATTTCCAAATATAGCACAGAAGGAAGGCGCTGCTGTACGGCCAGCCGGGCGGTATCTCTGGAAATGGCACATAGACAGGCCAGTAATGTGGCCTCAGCACTTGGCGCAGGTACCAACTTTCGGAGGTGCTTGTACCTCAGCTTGTGCAAAGGAATAAAGCTGAGGCAGACAGTGCAAAATGGCTTGCAGCCTGCCAACTTCATAAATCAATTTGAATTGTTTGGTTTTTTTTTTTCTCATATCTCTATTACGTATTGTTACCTCCAGCATGAGGGCTTCTTTCAAGCTGGTGACAGATTGAATATATTACTGTGCTTAAATCACAATAAACTTATCTCAGAATTAAATGGTTATTAAATGCTCTAAAATTCTTGATTTGTTTAGAAAAATATAGCACTGAAGCTTGCAGGTAGTGAAGCACTGCTAAGCTCATCTATATGCGACCTCAAATAATTTTTCATGTCATTAAGCAGAACACAATTCCAGATTTATTTTAATAATTCATACATTGTTTCATAAATAAAAAACAAACGTGTGTTCAGCAGAGAGACCTTTTTTTACAAAAGAAATAATAAATTATTATTTCTTCCCTTAAAGAGATCTCTCTGCTGAACACTTGTTTGGTTTTTATTTATGAAACCATGAATTATTAAAATAAAGTTAGAAGCGTGTTCCGTTTTAATGACATCAAAAATTGTCTGAGGTTTCTATAGAGTATGTGCTTGATTTTGACTTCCTTGAAACTCGCCCAGAATTATTATTTTTTTTTACCAAAAAACTCTGTGGTAGTCAGGAGGTGATCTGTCTTCCGCATAGGTTCAGAAGAATTCGTTGTTGTTTATTTAATCTAAACTTGCCTCCCTGTCTGGATCTTGTGGGAAAAAAAATGCACAAAGGAAACAAAGTGTCATGTAATTTTGTAAATATTAGAAGGTACTTGAAACGAATCCATATGCATTATTCAAACTTTCAAGTTTTTAACTCTTTTCTCCACTGTTCTGGGCCACTGATAAATGACTTCGTGGTATTTTTGCCTGCCTTTGTTTCATGCTTATGTAGCAAATAGGCAAGAGGAGGACTAACAAAGGTACACACTCACGTACTTATCCATCTCCCTACATAAAGAACCGGTATCTCAGCTCTTCTGTTTACTAACCCTTCTGATTCAACAGAAAAGGAGCTGGCACCGAGTTGTCAGGACTGGAGGGAACCTAACTTGCTTGGCTAATGGGCTGCAGAACTGAGCATGAGACAGACCCTGTTGGGTCTCCCTTCACCCACTTTACTCCGAAGTACTTGCAGAGCACATCAGCTTCTCAGTCCAACAGTACAGGTGCAAATAAACCTCCAGGAGCCTCTCCCCACCAGGCAGATGCATCTGATCGCAGAAGAGAAGAGACTGCATGTAGCCAAAGATCATGAGACAAGATGGGATGCACGTTTAAAGGAGCTCCAATGAGGGGCACGAAGAGCAGGAGCAGGCTGATGCTAGATTCTCACATGTGCTCCCACACACCAGATGTGCACCCTCTTCTCCCATCAGACAAACCACTGCATCCAGATGTGTCAGCTGTTGCCAGCCTTACTATGGCTTCAGACACAGGAGATAGAGCTACTCGGGGAAAGGCTCATCTTGGCTCCTACTGTCTCACTGACACAGGAAGACCCACACAGACATCTTGGTCTTCACCAGTATCATGGGGCACAGACACAGGCTGACAGCTGCATCAGAGAAGGCTTACGTTGTCAGCATCTAACAAGGGATGAGGTAGAGGGCTGGAGTTCATCTGACCTACCTTCAGTCAACTAAAAATTCAGGTGCCTCAGCTAAGCTCCCTCCATTGCCAATGGAGAAACGCATGTGTCTCCAGGGGCAGTTCAGGCAATCCTGGACAAGACGCACAGGCCAGCTCTTTTCAGGTGCCGGTAGGCAAGTCCCTCTCTTTGCATATGGATGTGTTCATTTCAAAACACAGCCCAAAACCCTTAAAAAATGCAGACATCTTGGGAACATAGGAGGTAAAATATAAGTGAAATCACTGTAAGACTCCATAGGATCACCTGAGTTTTGGCCTTAGGCTACACCAAGTCTTCCTCCTGCTGACACCTATTCACTGATAACTTGAAATCCTTAATTTCTAGATGTATAAAAGCCAGAAAGCATACAGGTTTGGTCTTTTTTTTCCTTTCTTTCTTTTTTGCCTTTGAGAGTTTCATCTGACTCACTTCTCCCTGCTGCCTTGCTCAGATCACTTCAGTGAGATGTGACAAAGAATCGGCTGCAGAGTTCTCAAAGAAGCATCCTAGGGTCTTTTCTCTCTAAACCTGCCCTGATGCAGCCAGATGAGATCAGCGCAAAAGAAAAACAAATGGATAAATATTTTTCCCCCTGGAGTGGTAAGGAGAGATATGCCAAGAACTGCTGCAGATAGGACAGCCAGTGATGATGATGAGGATGACTAACTATACATTTACCAAGCCCAATCTCAGACACCCATCTCTCCAGTTGGACAGAAAGGCAAATGGAGACCAGCGATTTCTTTCTGCTATGTTGTCTGATAATGGGCCTGGTCATTCTGAGGAATATAGCAGCAAAAGCCTTGGGGGACAGAGTCAGAGGGGCTGTGTACTACAGCACTGAGAAGCAAGAAGCTTTAATTAAACTTGCCTTGAGACTCGTGATCTTAGACAGCTTGGGGATTAGCCAAGATCTCTCTAGTTCATGTTGCCTACCCAAAATATGCAGGAGAGAGGATGAAGGGGGAAAGAAAATGCAGTCTGAAAACAGGACAAAGAGTCAGTTTAATACAAACATTATAAATATAATATGAACTAAAAGCAGGGCAAGGCCAAATGGTTTGGCAGGAATTCAAGGCATTCAAGCTTGCAGAGAAAACGTATGGAAATTGTGTTCAAATGCGTAAATGAGTGCTAGAGAGCTCCAGAGGCCTAGGTGTGAGCAACCATGCAAAGCCTCCAAAATGACCATCTAGAAAATGCATCTTTCTCACACATTTACTCCATCTCCCCAGGCAATAACATCTTCCTCCTACTACTTGTTTTCAGATACAGTCTGCAGGGCACGTAACTGCTCTACAAAGTTCTCTGCCCAGAGAATATTTCATAGAATCATAGAATTATTTGGTTTGGAAGAGATGTTAAAGATGATCTAGTTACAACCCCACTGCCATGGGCAGAGACACATCCTACTGGACAGGTTGCTCAAAGCCCCGTCCAACCTGACCTTGAACACTACCAGGGATGGGGCATCCACAACTTCTCTGGGCAACCTGTTCCCGTGCCTCACCACCCTCACAGTGAAGACAGTGAAAAGGGCTCCCCACCAGGCACACAAAATCAGGATATGCCAGTCCTCCATGGATTAGCAGGGATCTAAGCCTAAGCAACGCCTCGGTTATCTATTCAGCTGGCATCTCCCAACAGGCAGCAAAGCTGGCAGCCCTCTGCAGTTGCTCTGCCATTCCTTTCTGCCAGCCTCAGAGACCACCCTCACCCTAGAGGTGGCCATAGCAATAGGCCCACACACATCCTCCAACCCCTCTGGCATGCCTGTTGTTGTGGGCAGAAAATAAACTCACAGATAACACCAGAGGATGTCCTCAGCTGATGTCAGTGGTGGTAATTCTCTGGAAGTCAATGGAGTTATCATTCATACCACCTGGGGTTTTGGCCTTCTAGGTTATTTTCTGCTCTGTGGTTCCCACACAATGCAGTGACATGCAAAGGTGCCTGAGCTAGCTGGCACACCAGTCAGGAATAAAAGAATGTGAAAGCAGTACCATTTTGGTCCCAGATAAACTCTATCTATCTCCCCATCATGCCCAGAGAATCAACGCTAAATAATTATGTTACAGTCACAGGCCTACACCGTTACATTTATCCATCCCAGAGCCATCATCCTGCTCTAAGCGTGACTTGCATATCCCTGTGTGGAGCTGCACTGTGAAGCAGACCTCACCTTCCCACTCTGTGAAATCTCCTACATCCAACAGACAATCACGCCAACCACCCCAACATAAAAGCAGCCCCTTCCTCCATCATTCATGTAATGACACAGTATTCTTGTTCCAGAGCTTGGTACTTTCTCACTGAAATAAAGGCTTGCTGTAGGCTTGAAGAGAAAAGAGGCTGTTTCTTTCCACACACCGTCACCCTCAATAAATCAATGAGATGCCCTTCAAATACTTTTAAAACATCACTTTTTTTCTTTCTTTACTGAAACGTTTTAAGCTCTTCCTTAAGGAGCAGAGAAGGGCCTTGAGATTTTGCAATTCAGGTTTTTGTTTCGGCTTTCTCTCTGGCCTGATCCCCAGACGTGTTACTCGTGCATCCTGCCAGAGAAGTGCAGCAGCTGCCCATACCACCATGAAGCCCTAAGGAGATCACAACGGGAAAGGCTGCTGACCCTAAGTGAAACCTGTATTGCTGCCTCTCACCTTTCCAACAAGATGCTTGAACCACCTGACCCAAAGGTGAAGAGAGGTAGATGCTGGTAGGTGCAAATCTGTGCTCCTTGCAAGCAGGATACCATTCCTCCCTTTTTATGGGCTCCTCTGTCTGATTGCTAACCAGCTTACACGAAAAAACAGGATCCTGCCCCTGGGTATTGTTTACAACAGAGAGCTTTCTCTCTTACAACACTCTGCCAAAAGGAACCCCTGTGTATAAAACACTCAGGGAATCAACAAAGTTTGATAAATCCTTCTGTCTGTTGGGAAGTGGGATGCTTGACCTGGCAGACGGGTGTTTCCTAAATGGTTTGCTCCAGTGTATCATATCTCAAAATTGTCAGACTACGACTCACTCACAATGTGATTTTTCAAACTGAACACACCATCAAAACAAAAATTATTCTAGTTGTAAACTAATTACCATGTGCCCTGTGACTGTTGCTACTTTTATATGAACTGCACTCTGGGAACCACTGATCTAAGCCCCAGAACATAACCTTTACTAGTTAAGAAAATGACGAAATCCTAGTTCTGCTGAAATCAGTAATAAAGCTCACACTTATTTTCCTGAGACCAAAATTTCCCCACAAGGTTCTTGACCTTCTGATTTAGAGGAATCTTTTGCCTGTGAAGCAAAAGCAATGTTCATGCAAAGCTGCCTTGCAGAGCTCGCGTACCAACAGCTTTAGTACATCAACTGTTGCTCATACATTTCCCAAGCAGCATTAGAGCAAAATTGCCATGACACAGGTCACTTTCACAGGAACTATTAAAAACCAAAGCTGGTCAGAAAAAACCCATAGTTTCCAAAAAAATAAAAAGGTAATTGTTTTGAAAAAGAGAAGGGAGAGAGAGAATTGCTTTTCACGCTGCAGGTGAGAGGAAGATTACAACTTTTTCCAGTTGAAAACAGCTACTGTGTCTGGAGGAGTTTGTTTCCTGCCCTCATTTCCCTTTTGAACCCATTGATGAAACATTAGGAGCTGTCTGCTCATTTTTTCAAGAGCTAAGTAGTATCATCACAGTTGTATTTAATATTAACAAAGGGAAATCTCTGCATCTACTGTACTACCCATGTATTATGTTGTTTCTTATCTGATACACAAGAGAAATGCTTACCTGGTGGGAAATAAAGGGGTGCTGTAGTTTTGTTTGCATTCTCTTCACACTCTTTCAATCGATTCTGCAGAGACACTATTTGTCGACGAATTGCAAGGATATTGTTTTTGTCCATTGATTCTAGCTCCCCTACCAGTATAGTCAGATTTCTGATCTAGAAGGGGAAAAAAAAAAGGGAGGAAAAAAAATAGAGAGCAAGTTTGAATTTCTCTCAACTTTGTTCTACAGATGTTTACAGGCGGGGTTGATCATACCATAGAAGGTGCTACAGAACAGGTTATAAGAACTATTCCTAAGAAGAGAACTTATCCTATTATCCTGAACTTTACATTTCCAGCAGAGGTATGTAACCATAAGGAAATGCTTCACACTCAGTTCTTTATCATAATGCAAAAATATTGAGTTATTTTATATGTAACATAAATATATCCAGTAAGTCTTAGGCAAGTACTAGCTATTATATATAAAAACTACTTAGTCCAGACTTACAAAAGTATCTGGAAATTTTATCTGCAAAGATAAATAATGTTCTCAATCACCTACTTGATGATCTAGAGGACAATGGAGAAAATGATATTTTACTTTCCATCTGAAGTAATTATTCTCTCTAGGTGAGTGATTAATTATGGTTTTGAAAATGTGATTTATAGTCTGCTGGGAAGGTGATAGTCTTTCCCTCTTCTTGATTTCATATTGATTGGGCCACTACCCTTGCAACCAGAAGCTAATTTTTTAATTATCTAAGTTAAAGCACAGAGGCTTTCAAGCATGGGGTTCTATAAATTAATATTTATTATAATCATTTAATCAGCTCGTGTGCTTAACACTATGTAAAACTGTTAACTTTCAGGCAGGTAGTTGGCAAAAACAAAGAAGTGTCCATTTGTTTTGAGGTTTCTTTGCTTTTCTGTGCTCTATATCAGGGGAAAAAAATAGATGTTAATACATTTAAGGTCAAGCTTTCTTTTAATTTATGCTGATGAAATGCTAAAGTACCTCCACTGACTGCAGTAGTAACAGGCTACACTTCCTCAACCTAAACACTAAAGAGAGAATAGACTATCTGTATATTTGAATGCTCTGTGGCTAATTAAGAGTCTGGCAGTACCTCCATATATATTTGCTCAACGATGACGTTGCTTCCAACAAGGCTGGATTTCAGCTGAGTGACCAGTCTGTCTAGCTCACTGATTTCCACTTTCAGTAACTGGAAGTCCAATTCTGTGTAAGATACACTGCTGCTCTCCATATACTCCACTCTGATGGTTAGATTAAGGATTTTTTGCTGATACAGTGCAACCATTTTTGCGTACTCTCTAACCTTAAAGAAAAAAAACAAAAACAAAAACAAAAGGTACATATCAAGTCCAGGTTAGCAAATAAAACAAGCCTGTTTAACATCTTTATTATATTTCTGAGTAGCCTATGCATAACTTCCACATACTTGACATACATATTCCTCACATAAACTACATAAATTAAAAACTCATGACATACATAAAAAATGTTAAATTTAACCCTCATTTATTGTTGGCAGTTCCACAAAGTCCCCTCAGGAATGCCTGGGGATAACTAAAGGCAGAATTCTACTTGCAGTCTTCATTTTTTTTTTTTAATTCTTTGCCAATATTGTCTCTGTGAGCTAATTTTATCCTCAATATGCCCAGAACTTACATTGGTGAAAATTTTATTGGGAAATCTGCAGTGTATTATTTCACAAAAGCAACCCAAGGAGTCTGAAAAATGTAATAAAGGATTCCAAGTTTTTCAACTTCATTTTCTATTAACTCTGAATCCAAATATACTTTTACCCTGTGTACATTTGAATTGTGTCAAAAGTTGGCAGAACTGGTTTGGGGTTTGTCTTTGGGCAGGGGGGAAATGTTTAAACACAGTGTTAAAAATCAAATCTGGCTTAAATGAAAGTGTAAAATTTATTGCAGCTTTAGCTACAGTAATTTACATAGCAGCCTTTTCAGCCTTTGAACCATTAAACAGTTGTCTGGATAAATGCATTTTCACACATGTGTCTGCTGAGGTAAATGTCACAGCACAAGCATTGTGATGCACAATGTTAAGAATATTATATGGATTTGGGACATTCATTAGAAAATATTAGTTCCTTGAAATTTAACACTTTGGGAAAGATAAATTATTTCTCTCCTATATGCTTTATAAAAGTCATTTCTGTTTTCCCTGATATCAATACAATTCTATCACATAAGGTAAGAAGTAAGAATAAATATAATTAGTTTGTTGCACCAGTAACTCCATATTTATACTCTCAAATCGTGTTTGCAGTTTAAGTCCCTCTTTCTGCTGCACTATGATTGCCACAACTATTACTTCTTTGACTGAAAGATTTTTAGCCCACATCATCTCGAACATTCTTGCATTATCTTCACACGAAATGAAAGTCAGTATTTTTCCTTATTGGCTCTGGAGTGGCCTCTAAAATCCTGTCATGGTGTGAAGACCTTGAACTCTCTTTTCTCCTTTTCTGGCAACAGTCCCTGGGATGGAGACCCCAACAAACACACATCAAATAATTCCTTTCAATTTTGATTTAATCCCCTCCAAAGAGGAGGTATGGGAGCCCATGGCATGAAAATTCATGAAGGGCAGTAAGGATCCTTTCAGATCATAAAATACTCAGCGGTGTGGTTTAAGAAGGAGAAATGTGAGTGAGAAGACCCTCTTTTTAAAAGTATAATTTTCAATAGTGGCACAACTGCACTATAAATCTAAGCGATGCCCTCTGCATGCATATACATAACGCACACCAAAAACAGGCTGCTCAACCCCATGCATTTAAATCAGGGTTTGAAACAGATCTTCTGCTTTAAATGTGTGCAGCCAGGCTTTGAGCTGCTCTGATATAAACTGACGTATCTCAATGAGCTGCAGCAGAAACACCTTGACTCATAACACCGGATTGCTCCAGATCTCCCAGGTCAAGCTATGGTAACTTCAAGCTAAGGAATAACTAAGCTATTTATTACAATTAAGAAAAACTTTTAAAAATAGCATATAAAGACATAGACCTTGTTCCCTGTGCCTAGCTGACAAGGACAGCTGGGACCCCTTGTCCTGGCTGTCACCATCATCTGTTCAGGAAGGAACAGTAGGAAGAACTGGACAATACTGTTGGAAAAGCCATATGTAGTTGGACCTCACCCTTTCACCGAAATCAGTTTGGAGTTGGAAGATATCCTCAAAAAAATCTTCTGAAAATATTCTTCAAAGGTCAATGTTTAGACTGTGTGTCTGGAGTTTGCACACAAAAAAAGAAAGTGTGTACAATTACAGCCTGACAAACATAAAGCAAGCCCATGTCTGTACAAAGTTGCACTGCTATGTGAAGCTACATACATCACAGAGACATTTGGAAATCTATCTAGGTATTAATAACCTTTCTCACAGTAATACTGATAGTAGTAGTGATAATAATAGTAATAGTGATAATAATAATAATAATAATAATAATAATAATAAATAATAATAATAATAATAATAATAATAATAATAATAATAATAATAATAATAATAATAGTAATGCCATACAGACCAACTCTACAAACCACTGAAATAAAGACTGCTGGAATTAGTGATGGCTACTCATTAGTGAGAAACTTGTGAATGTGGAGTTTTCTCCAGGGTCCTGAGAGCACTGAGGGCTGAAACAAGGCATACATGATTATTTCAGTCCTGACTGCTGAGTGCTGCAGGACACAGACCTGAAGCACCTCCCACATTAGAGGGTTTTCACTCAGTCAACCATCTAGGTCATTTAAGGACATGTCGCCGCCACCGTCCAGTGTAGTATAGCCAAGAGATATCCACACAAGCTGAGCCTGAACTAGCCCCAGCACTCTGCAGTGCTCTACACAGCCACACCAGCATCACAATGAACTTAAGGCAATAGCTCCCCTGCTGAATTCTTAGACAAATATAATTTTCTCAGCAGTGCTGTTCTAACAGGTCTATACTGCTTTTGCAGATAAATCCAGCACATACATCAAGCATTGCAGTGCCCTGTGTGGACATTCCCACCTGCTCAGATCTGGCCTAGGAGTTTCTATAGTTTAGAATTGTCGAACATGATGTTGCTCTGTTGCTTGGCAAATATATTTAAGCAGCTTGTAATCCGTGCTCTTCTACTGCATTTACCTGCTAGGGACTGGCTGTTGTCTCCTGGCAGCCTGGCACAGAAATCCTGTGCATATCCAATATTTAGGAATATAGACCAATAAC
This sequence comes from Caloenas nicobarica, assembly GCF_036013445.1. Taxonomy (NCBI): domain Eukaryota; kingdom Metazoa; phylum Chordata; class Aves; order Columbiformes; family Columbidae; genus Caloenas; species Caloenas nicobarica. Next base: position 181,746,955 of record NC_088245.1, read on the forward strand.
TAGTACTGATTGCTGCCACATTTGTCTTAAAAGCCTGAAGTAGGGTATGATGAGTGCACAGGGCCTGTATGAGCCTTTTATAGGAAGAGAATGGAGCCATGTGTAGCATATGTAGGAAAAATATTCCGCAGTTTCAGTTTTTCCTCCTTTCCAAGTATTGTCACCCTCATGGCATGAAAAGGGCAGAAGAAATCTGCAATGCTCATTTACTGTGTCATTTACCTGAAAATGGTATTTATCAACACAGTTTTGCAGCATGCAAAAAGACACTTCTCTAGCACATATTTGGAGAGTACATAAAAGTACATAAAAGTAAAAAAAAAAAGGTGCAAGATGAAGATGTAAAAGAGAAAAAGCGGGAGGACCGAGGGAAAATAAGAAAGAAGTGACAAAACCAGCAGCTCTATAAAGTCACTGGGCCCAGGAGACTGGCTTCAGGCAGGCCTGACCTCTACAGACCCGTAAGGAGCAAGGCTGGCAAGCCGTCTGCTGGCTGACACCAAGAAGAATTCCACTGCAGGTTAACCTATTTTGAAAACAGCTGTTCCTGGCAGAGGGGAGGCATGTTTTTTTCCTCCTGTTTTTGTTATGTGAGGATGTTGTGGCCATTGTGAGCCAAGTTCTGAAAGGCACTTTCTCTCCTTGGGATCACATGCTGATCCATCCCTCTGAGGGAAGTGTCCTCTCCCCTTTCCTATTGAGAGAAGCAGCCAATTCCCACTTTGCTTTGAAAGGTTAATTTTCTTCTGTAATCATAATTATGCTGGCAAAGGTTGATGTGACAGAGGAAAAATTAGTCTGGTATTTTCAGCCTGCGGTTTATACTCATTTGGCACATGAGAGCATCTCTTTATCTGCGAGCTTCCTTGCCTGCTGATTCTATAAAAGGACCCCTTTGCTTTTTGAATTAGCCTACAATCAGGCAAAAGGTTAAAGATTCAATCAGGTTGTTTATCTGGGACTTCTAGCACATGGAAAGCATCCTTAAGAGGGTCCAATCCTGCAGCTCTTACCCAGGAGAAACTCCTATGAACTTCAAAGGGTGTTTTGGAAGAGCAAATAAAGCACAGATTCTCAGAGTGTAAAAAGGAAACACTCAGTAGAAATCCTCACCCCTGCGGTGAGACCAGGTTATGTTTAAGCATCATTCCCTAGGAATTTGCTCAGGATCACTTCTAATGATGATCAATAATGACAGCTTGGCTGTCCTCCGTTTCATTATTTCCTTCTTTCTGTGAGTATTGTCATGACTAAAGTAATATACAGAATTGTATAAGGAGAGGTTTTTTCCACAACTGGAAATGTGAAGAATTTTTAAGCATGGAGACTCATATTACTTCAGATATCAACAGGGCAATGCTCAACAGCTTTCTTCTTTCTACAGAAAAACTACATGATAACTGAGAAATCTTACACACACACATAGAGTTACACCAAAATGCAATCTGTTCATTTACATTTCTGTACCAAAATATCTCTTTGCCTATATCACACCAAAGTATATGTCACACTTTATCTAACTAGATGCATTGTAACACTGCTTGGCTGATTGGTCTCGACAGGATGAAATTCAGTGAAGCCTGAGTTAGGTCAAAAATTTTCACTGTCTGCATTGAGAAGTGAAAGCCAGGGACAGCATCTACACTGCAGTACACTGCTGGGCACATAAGGGTGACAACAAAGATACACCACTTGACACCAGCTGGCAACATAGACATTAAAGTCCACGGTGGGGATCCGGCTTGCCCTGAATTTAGAGTTTAAGATACAAATCTAGACACCTAATATTAGGTATCTAAAGTAACCTGTATCTTTATATGAGCATGATGTCTGAGCTCAGTGGAGATTTGAAGTTGTCCACACAGAGAGGTCAAGCAGCACTTGAGATGCTCTGCAGATCTGCAAGGCACTAGCAGATCAGTCAAACAACCTAAAGGAAACATGCACCATTCTGAGGAAAGTACCGGTAAGAGACTAGTTATACCAGGGCCAGTGACTGGGAAATGTAGTACACAAACACCTTGAAGAATCATGCCAACTTTCTGGCTGGGAACCATGCCCTTGATCCTGCACCAGTGCAATTAGCTTGAAATGCTGGCACTGACCTCAGTGGGAACAATATCGGGACCTGAAATCTCAGTGATTTTCATGGATCATTAACTCTGAGCTACACCTCTATGCTGCAAGGGATCAGGTAACTCCTCTGCTTGGAGGCAGTGGGACTTCTGTCAGCTTGCCCTTCATATATATCCCTACTGACAGCTGAATGTGTTTCATTGTTAGCTCCTGTTATTTCAAAATAAATGATTTGAAGTGAAAGACCTTACCACAGGATCCTCTGCCTGTTGTTGTGGTTTTTATGCACAACTTCTTATCTGTTCTTGATTATACCAGAGGAGGGTTATGAATATTTATGGTTAGAATTTATAATTTAATGCTGTGCCTTTTCTGCTGATAATTCAAGGACACTTCATTTCTTAAGATGCTTGGTTCCTGAGGAAAACGCTTTCTGCTGGACACCCAATCTGAATCCTGAATATTTATCCACTACCAGAAGTCAAAGACAGATTTCTGTCTTCACAGGCAGCTTCACTCAGTGCATTGCAGTGTGTGTAGGTTTGCCCGAATTCCTCAAAAAAATGGATCTGAATTCATGCAACAAGCAGCTAAAGTAGTGTAAGGTGTGTTTGTCTTCAACAACAATGCATAATTCAGCAATCTCACTGCTACAGCCTCAGATGTTGACAAGAAAGATATTTCATTTTAAATTTTTTTTTTTTTTTTAATCTGTGAGAACAGCAGTAGCGAAGGGGCAAATATTCATCTACTTCTTCACTCTGGACTGTGGTGACCTTTCTCCTCTTTCCCTCTATTTCACTCTTACAATCTGGCTGGTTTGATACAAATAGTAACACATGAAAGAGCAGGAGGCTTGGTTTCCTATAGCTTTGTATAGCAATCACAAGCCAATAAAACTGAGCCAAAAGAGAAAAAACACAACCATTCTTCCAAAAATACCACATGCCTCTAGCTGCAAAGGCCTAGAAAAGAGACCTAAGGATATTCAAACCTATGTCATGCTACAATGTCAAAAATTTGAGATTTAATCACCCTTCTCCTTGTTCTTACAGAGCCCTCTTTCCTGCTGTTGGAAAAACAGGACACAGAAAACCACTGAGTGCTGTAGTTTTTCACAGGCAACCATTTTTCTGTAAAGATACAATCATTATATTTATGTGAAAAGAGCAACTTACTCGAGAAAGCTCGCTCTCAAATTTCGCCGAGAGCGTTGTGGCTATAATTTCCAATCGCTCAACCTGTTGCACTGGAAAGGTCGTATCTGGCAGGTACACAGAGCACTGACAAGTTCCCTTGTCATCCACAGAGCCGGAGACATTGGCAAAGGGCTGCAATAACAAATTTGTAAAGAAAAAAATGTTAATATTCTTCTCTGGAATCAGTAGTTAATGTCTGGCAATAATATGAGCTGTGACAGTCATGAGATCAACAACCTCATTACTAGACATCTTTCAACTTTTTCTTACAAGGAACCAAAAACATCTAGCAATTTTTTGGCTCAGCCTTACAAATATTTCTGAAAATAGTTTAATATTTCTGTAAAGATCTTACCATTGGAAAAACAGATGCATATAATAGTCCTTGCTTATCCAATCTTGTGGATGATATATAATTGCATTATACACAGATGGGATAGATGTATAAGGTAATGAAATAACTTTTCCAGCAGATAGAAAAGCACACAACAGCAGGAAAATAATAACTTAGTAAGTTATGTCTTATAGTTATTGTTCTCTTAATCTGAATTGACTAGATGATCTAGTCATTTCCATCCATAGAGCTGAAAGCACCAAAACAGGGAAAGTCTGGAAAAGAAAAATTCTTCATTTGAAGTTTCTCAGCCAGGTCCAGCAAACCAACACATGCATTTAACTATACACCACTGAAAGGTGATGAATTAAATATGCAGGTTCAGCCTAAGGTAGAGATACTTATTTTTCTACAAAATATGGCACATAACACCCACACACCACAGCCTGTCCATCCACGTTTGTGGATAGTTTGCAAAGCTATTGCCCATGCCATTAGCATAAATCGCCTTGTCCTGGTAGTTTGCATGCTCAAAGCATCATCATTGGAGCAATGTGTATGGCGTATGGAAAGGTCAGGGCTGGCAAATCATGATCTAGCCATAATTTATAGCCAAAGCACATAATTTCCTATAAACACTGGGCTGAATACTGAGTGTGTTTGGAGCAGTTCTTTTTTGTTTGTACACAAAACGTTTCCTGGTTCATAAACCTATCACGAATTTATTAATAGAGATATTTGATGTTACTTTAAAATATTCTGGCACACACTTCAATGCAGCTGCATATTTTAAAGCTACAGACTTGCTCTTTAAATACACTTCTTTGTATAATCTGTCCTTCTGCCTTGCAGAACTCCCAGTGTTATTCATAGGTTTTCTCTTTCTTTCTCTCTCTTAAAAATAAAAAGCAAACAACAAAAGTATTTACTGAAAGCTGACATTTCAGCACTTCTTTCCTTGCTTTTTCACAGTGATTTCAACTAACTTCCTCACCACCAAACCAGCCCAGAATATGCAGTGATGGCCAGCAGCAAAGCTGTCTCAGTCTGTGAGCCCAAGAAGAGAAGAGCAGCAAGGAGGAACGATCCCAGTTCACACTCCTGGCAACCTCTTTATCACAGCTGTAACAAACAGCATGCATCTCATTTTGAAAGAAAGCATGAAAAGACGTTTTATCTGTGTTATTCAAGCGCCATGGGCCTTAAAACTTCACTCATAGACAGACTGCTCAAGACATTTAACATGAAAGGGAGTAGAGAAGTATCTCATGACATTCCAGAACGTCCCAGCACATCTCTTCCGTTGATTTCCCTGCCAGATATGTTACCAAAACACTTCTGAAAATCCCACTGAGAACATACTGCAAACTAATTCTAAGTTTCCAAGTACTTTTGAAGATATGGCTATCAGTACTTAAATTACTATGAAAAATAGTTTTCTGAGTCACTTAGATGCTTCTGCACCTCTGAGTCCTCTGCATATGTACATGACTGGGATGGCAGGTCACTCAGCAATAACAAAAGAAACAGATGGACGTGGAGGGAAGAAATATATGTGGCTTAGTGGGTATATGGGACCTTCTATAAAACTGTTGTGCACTGGCATGCTAATTTTGGTGTGGGAGGTGTTGTATTCTATCACTTATGTCTATAACACAAATATAACATGTATAAGTATACTGAGAGTATACTATACATAGCATAGCATAGTGTGTACCACACATATGTATATGTTTCCATACATAGAATAGTGTGAACTATATACATTGTGTACTCTGCTATAAACTGCAGTCTTGACTATGTATAGCCGTCACTTTATCTGGAGATACCACACTTATTCCATGTGCTAAATAAACCATTCATAAATGTATTCAGATGATCACCCAAAATGATACTCCCAAAAAACCCTCCAACTTGTGCATTTAAAATCCCTATAAAAACCAATCATTATATTTTAACATGTATTATGAGAGAGGCTTGGACTGAAGGTAGAGGCTCATTGCAGTAAGTGCAGCTTTTGTACAAGCCAAGAGACAGTTTCTGCAAAGGAGCAGATAGCCTGGGCAGACAGAACTGCTTCCGTTCATCCATAGACATTGCAAACATTACAGAATCACAGAATCACAGAATGTTAGGGATTGGAAGGGACCTCAAAAGATCATCTAGTCCAATCCCCCTGCCAGAGCAGGAAAACTTAGGTGAGGTTACACAGGAAGGCGTCCAGGCGGGTCTTGAATGTCTCCAGAGAAGGAGAATCCACAACCCCCCTGGGCAGCCCGTTCCAGTGCTCTGTCACCCTCACTGAGAAGAAGTTTCTTCTCACATTTAAGTGGAACCTCTTGTGTTCCAGCTTGGACCCATTACCCCTTGTCTTACTGTTGGTTGTCACCGAGAAGAGCCTAGCTCCATCCTCGTGACACCCACCCTTTATATATTTATAAACATTAATGAGGTCACCCCTCAGTCTCCTCTTCTCCAAGCTAAAGAGACCCAGCTCCCTCAGCCTTTCCTCATAAGGGAGATGCTCCACTCCCTTAATCATCTTTGTGGCCCTGCGCTGGACTCTCTCCAGCAGTTCCCTGTCCTTCTTGAACTGAGGGGCCCAGAACTGGACACAATATTCCAGATGAGGTCTCACCAGGGCAGAGTAGAGGGGAAGGAGAACCTCTCTGGACCTACTAACCACCCCCCTTCTAATACACCCCAGGATGCCATTGGCCTTCTTGGCCACAAGGGCACAGTGCTGGCTCATGGTCATCCTGCTGTCCACCAGGACCCCCAGGTCTCTTTCCCCTACACTGCTCTCTAATAGGTCATTCCCCAACCTGTACTGGAACCTGGGGTTGTTCCTGCCCAGATGCAAGACTCTACATTTCCCCTTGTTATATTTCATTAAATTTTTCCCCGCCCAACTCTCTAGCCTGTCCAGATCTCGCTGGATGGCAGCACAGCCCTCTGGCGTGTCAGCCACTCCTCCCAGCTTGGTGTCATCAGCAAACTTGCTGATAGTACACTCAATTCCCTCATCCAAGTCATTGATGAATATATTGAACAGTATTGGTCCCAGAACTGACCCTTGAGGCACTCCACTAGATACAGGCCTCCAACCAGACTCCGCCCCATTGATCACAACTCTCTGGCTTCTCTCCTTCAGCCAGTTCGCAGTCCACCTCACTACCCGATCATCCAGTCCACTCTTCCTCAGTTTTGCCGTGAGGATGCTGTGGGAGACGGTGTCAAATGCTTTGCTGAAGTCAAGGTAGACCACATCCACTGCTCTGCCATCGTCAATCCACCTTGTTACGTCTTCATAAAAGGCTATGAGGTTGGTCAAACACGACTTCCCCTTGGTGAAGCCATGTTGACTGTCCCTGATGACCCTCTTATCCTTGATATGTCTTAAGATGGCACCAAGGATAAGGTGTTCCATCACTTTCCCAGGGATGGAGGTGAGGCTGACCGGTCTATAGTTGCCCGGGTCCTCCTTCTTGCCCTTTTTGAAGACCGGAGTGATATTTGCTTTCCTCCAGTCCTCAGGCACCTCTCCCGTTTCCCAAGACTTGGCAAAGATGATGGAGAGCGGTCCAGCAATGACTTCAGCCAGCTCCCTCAGCACCCTCGGGTGCATCCCATCTGGACCCATGGATTTATGGATGTCCAGATTGCTTAATTGCTCCCTAACCCAGTCCTCATCAACTGAGGCAGACTCCTCCATTGCCCTGCCTTTCTCTGGGGCCTCAGGGGTACGGGGCTCCTCAGGACAGCCTCCGGCAGAGTAGACAGAGACAAAGAAGGCATTCAGTAATTCTGCCTTCTCTGTATCTTCTGTCACCAGGGCACCCACCCCGTTCATCAGTGGGCCTACATTGCCTCTGGTGTTAGTTTTATCTGCCATGTATTTGAAGAACCTCTTCCTGTTGTCCTTGACCCCTCTCGCCAGGTTTAACTCTAAGGAGGCCTTAGCTTTCCTAGTTGCCTCCCTACATCCTCTGACAACAGCCTTATATTCTTCCCAAGTGGCCAGCCCCTCCTTCCATGATTTGTAAACCCTCCTCTTCCACTTGAGTTTGCCCAGCAGTTCCCTGTTTAACCACGCAGGTCTCCTGGCTCCCTTCCTTGACTTCCTGCGCGTCGGGATGCACTGATCTTGAGCTTGGTAGAAGCAGTCCCTGAAAGTTAACCAACTATCTTGGGCGCCTTTACCCTCAAGCAGCCTTGCCCACGGGATTTCCTCCAGCAACTGTTTGAAAAGGCCAAAGTCGGCCCTGCTGAAGTCCAGGGTTGCAATTCTGCTCGGTATTCTGCTCCCACCACAGGAGATTCTGAACTCCACCATCTCATGGTCACTGCAACCAAGGCAGCCCCCCACCTTTACTGCTTCGACCAGACCCTCCTTGTTAGCGAGGACGAGATCCAGCAGCGCACCTCTTCTAGTCGGCTCCTCCACCATTTGCATCAGAAAGTTATCGTCAATGCACTGGAGGAACCTCCTAGACTGAGGCTGGCTGGCTGAGTAGTCCTTCCAGCAAACATCAGGGTAGTTAAAATCCCCCATAACAACCAGAGCCTGTGACTGTGAGGCCACGCTCAGCTGCCCGTAGAAGGCCTCATCAACTTCCTCACCCTGATCTGGTGGCCTGTAATAGACTCCCACAACAGTGTCACCCCTGCCAGCCTGCCCCTTAATTCTCACCCACAGACTCTCAACTTGCTCCTCAACCGCACCTGGACAGTACTCTATACATTGCAGTTGCTCTCTCACATAAAGAGCAACTCCACCACCACGCTTGGCTGGCCTGTCTTTCCTGAAAAGGGCATAGCCATCCATGACCACATTCCAGTCATGTGAGCTGTCCCACCATGTCTCTGTGATCGCCACCAGATCATAATCTCCTGACCGAACGCAGGTTTCTAACTCCTCCTGCTTATTCCCCATGCTGCGCGCATTGGTGTACAGGCACTTCAGGGAGCGAGCCGAGTACACCGATTTCACCCTAGGGGCCTGGGGGGCCTCCCGGTCTTTATTGATTCCAGTGTGCTGCCCCACTGATGCAAGCCCAGCTACAACCCCATCCCCCTTCAAATCTAGTTTAAAGCCCTGCAAATGAGCCCTGCTAATTCATGTCCCAGCATCTTTTTACCCCTGTGGGATAAACCTTTCCCACATATCACTGACCGGACTGGTGTCCTATAAAACCAGCCGTTATCAAAGAACCCAAAGCCCTGCCTGTAGCACCAGTCCCGAAGCCAATCATTTACGGACTCAATTTTTCTATTCCGTCCCACATCATCATCCGAAAATGGAAGGAGGGAAGAGAAGATAACTTGAGCCCCAGACTCTTTCACCATTTGTCCCAAGGCCTTGAAGTCTCTCTTCATTCCCCTCAGACTACGGGATGCCGCTTCCTCCCCATCTGTCTGAAAGATCAGTAGGGGGTAATAGTCCGTTGGGCGCACCAGTTTGGGGAGGGCTCTGGCGATGTCCCTGATCCGAGCTCCAGGTAGGCTACAAACTTCCCGATGCTGAGGGTCAGCTCTGCATATCGGGCCCTCCGTCCCTCTCAGAAGGGAATTGCCTACCACAATTACCCTTCTTTCTTTTTTATTGGAGGCAGTCTTGAGGCGTGAAACATTGGGATCATGATGTTGACGAGACCAAGAAGCATTGTTTAGTTAAAAGCCTCTTGGGTCAGTAAGTGCTTGAATCAAAGTATAAAACCAGCCAAATTATAACCGTACAACAAGAACGTCTTCCCTTGTCCTGTAGAAAAATGCACAAGATAGGCTGTTACTTTTGATGGAGTTGTATGTTTTTTAAAGATTAATAATTCACACTGAATGCTTAAAAGAGAGCAAACTGTCCTAGCCCACAGCAAGGACTTGACAGTAACATCTCACTCTGTAAAATTAAGCTGTTACATCCACATATTTGAAGCCATGTGAAATGTTCCTGTTCCATATCCCTTCAATTTAAGAAAGTGAATAGGAGTTGGCAGCTACTTGATTTTCTGAAAACTAGGAAATGTATTCAGCTGCCTAAATGTGGACTTTGGGTTACATCCTCAAAACAGCCTAGCCATTTCAGTGCTTAATTTCCAGCTACACTGTAGCTCAGCGGTATTTAGAGCTCTGCATTGGCTATTAATACTTGTTCTTCCTAAGACAAAGAATGGGATCCACAGAAACCACATGGCAGGGACAGAAGCCACTTCAGCTGGGCAAGGAGGTGAACGAGGTTTGGGCCCTGCTGCTGGGACTCCAAGAGAGCCTCCTAACTCCGTTCAACTTTCTACACCCTCTACTAGAGCCAGAAACTGAACTCTCAGAAGAAGTCCCTCCACACGTTCCAGGTGCCACAGTGGGCTAGCCTGGACAACAAAGACCTGTCATCAAGCTGTCTTCCATCTCTGACCTGATCTGGAGTTGTGGTGTGGACAAACCCTATTCTTGATACTAGGTTGCCAGAGCATTCAAGCAAGCGTGTCCCATTGAATCTGCTCCAAAGCAAACATGTTATTAAGCAGTCACTGACAGAAAGCAGGAAAGAAATCAAACCATGAATTTAAGCACTGTACCGGAAGGCACGGAAATCAGATTCAAGTCCCTCTATCAGTAAATAGTTGAATAAAATTTGAGCTAAGTAGGACAGGGAGAACCAAGATTTTTTCACCCCCAGCAAACACAAGTGGGAACTTCTCAGAAAATAGTTTCAAGGCCCTGCTCTGGTTTACATGGAAAGACAGAGTAGAAAAGAAGTCTTCCTCTTCCTCCAGAGAGACTGTAACCACCAAATTGGTACATTGCCATCAAACCCCTATGACCACAGCTGTTTCATGTCTGGGGTCCAGTTCAGAAGTCACAAGGGCAATGCCAAGCTTTGGATGTGACTTAAGGCATTGAATGATGTGGCAGCAGCACTGGTGATTTTGGGAATTCACTACTGCCTAAAATCCTGGACACACAACACATAAACAGCTTTTCCTGGGCAGCCTAACCAATGATTGTGTATCAAGGTTTAATCTCTGAGTTACTCTGTAGCATTTAAAAAATAGGTCACAAGTTCCTTATTTCATATTTTTCTGGAATTCACTGAAGAACAGTAATGGTCATACCTCTGGGTAAGTGCGCAGATCACCAGTTGTCGCGCTAGGCTGAGGCAGATCCGGAGGCGTCGTATTGAAAAGAGCGGTCTAAAAAGCAATGGAAAGCCTTTTCAGTGTGAATTTCTGCCTATGGCTCCATCCCTTCCTCACCAGCTAGCCCCAGTCCTACGAAATAGGACATGAGATCCTAAATTCGTATTTTTCTGGAATTCACTGGAGAACAGTAAGGATCACACCTCTGGGGAAGTGCGCAGATCACCAGTTGTCGCGCTAGGCTGAGGCAGATCCAGAAGCGTCGTATTGAAAAGAGTATTCTAAAAAGCAATGGAAAGCCTTTTCAGTGTGAATTCATGCCTATGGCACCATCCCTTCCTCACCAGCTAGCCCCAGTCCTACGAAATAGGACATGAGATCCTAATTTCATATTTTTCTGAACTTCACTGGAGAACAGTAAGGGTCACACCTCTGGGGAAGTGCGCAGATCACCAGTTGTCGCGCTAGGCTGAGGCAGATCCAGAAGCGTCGTATTGAAAAGAGGGGTCTAAAAAGCAATGGAAAGCCTTTTCAATGTGAATTCATGCCTATGGCACCATCCCTTCCTCACCAGCTAGCCCCAGTCCTACGAAATAGGACATGAGATCCTAAATTCGTATTCTTCTGGAATTCACTGGAGAACAGTAAGGGTCACACCTCTGGGTAAGTGCGCAGATCACCAGTTGTCGCGCTAGGCTGAGGCAGATCCGGAAGCGTTGTATCGAAAAGAGTGGTCTAAAAAGCAATGGAAAGCCTTTTTCAGTGAGAATTGCTGCCTATGGCACCATCCCTTCCTCACCAGCTAGCCCCAGTCCTACGAAATAGGACATGAGATCCTAATTTCGTGTTTTTCTGAACTTCACTGGAGAACAGTAATGGTCACACCTCTGGGGAAGTGCGCAGATCACCAGTTGTTGCGCTAGGCTGAGGCAGATCCAGAAGCGTCGTATTGAAAAGAGGGGTCTAAAAAGCAATGGAAAGCCTTTTCAATGTGAATTCATGCCTATGGCACCATCCCTTCCTCACCAGCTAGCCCCAGTCCTACGAAATAGGACACAAGATCCTAATTTCATATTTTTCTGAACTTCACTGGAGAACAGTAAGGGTCACACCTCTGGGGAAGTGCGCAGATCACCAGTTGTCGCGCTAGGCTGAGGCAGATCCAGAAGCGTCGTTTTGAAAAGAGTGTTCTAAAAAGCAATGGAAAGCCTTTTCAATGTGAATTCATGCCTATGGCACCATCCCTTCCTCACCAGCTAGCCCCAGTCCTACGAAATAGGACATGAGATCCTAAATTCGTATTCTTCTGGAATTCACTGGAGAACAGTAAGGGTCACACCTCTGGGGAAGTGCGCAGATCACCAGTTGTCGTGCTAGGTTGAGTAAGATCCGGAAGCGTTGTATCGAAAAGAGTGGTCTAAAAAGCAATGGAAAGCCTTTTTCAGTGAGAATTGCTGCCTATGGCACCATCCCTTCCTCACCAGCTAGCCCCAGTCCTACGAAATAGGACATGAGATCCTAATTTCGTATTTTTCTAGACTTCACTGGAGAACAGTAATGGTCACACCTCTGAGGAAGTGCGCAGATCACCAGTTGTCGCGATATTCTGAGTCAGGTCTGGAAGCGTTGCATTGAAAAGAGGGATCTAAAAAGCAATGGAAAGCCTTTTTCAGTGAGAATTCCTGCCTATGGCATCATCCCTTCCTCACCAGCTAGCCCCAGTCCTCCGAAATAGGACATGAGATCCTAATTTTGTATTTTTCTGAACTTCACTGAAGAACAGTAAGGGTCACACCTCTGAGGAAGTGCGCTGATCACCAGTTGTCGTGCTAGGTTGAGTAAGATCCGGAAGTGATGTATCGAAAGGAGTGTTCTAAAAAGCAATGGAAAGCCTTTTTCAGTGAGACTTCCTGCCTATGGCACCATCCCTTCCTCACCAGCTAGCCCCAGTCCTACGAAATAGGACATGAGATCCTAATTTTGTATTTTTCTGGACTTCACTGGAGAATAATAATGGTCACACCTCTGAGGAAGCGCGCAGATCGCCAGTTGTCATGCTAGGCTCAGTAAGATCCGGAAGTGATGTATCGAAAGGAGTGTTCTAAAAAGCAATGGAAAGCCTTTTTCAGTGAGACTTCCTGCCTATGGCACCATCCCTTCCTCACCAGCTAGCCCCAGTCCTACGAAATAGGACATGAGATCCTAATTTTGTATTTTTCTGGACTTCACTGGAGAACAATAATGGTCACACCTCTGAGGAAGCGCGCAGATCACCAGTTGTCATGCTAGGCTCAGTAAGATCCGGAAGTGATGTATCGAAAGGAGTGTTCTAAAAAGCAATGGAAAGCCTTTTTCAGTGAGAATTCCTGCCTATGGCACCGTCACTTCCTCACCAGATCACCCCAGTCCTCTAGCTCCAAAGCACTTTGGTTTTATTATGGAAGCCATCCCCAGCAACTGTAAAGTTAATTGGCTTTTCTGATCTGCTGCTGAAGCGACTAACATTTCCCCAGGCGCTGTGGCACTTAATAGACACCTCTTCTTAAAGAAAGGCTCTGCGTGACCTGTGCAAGGCAAGGAATGCTCAGCCTGCCCAGGAGGTGTGAGCTGGGGCTCCGACAGGCAGCCCTGGCAGATTGCGTGGCAGTCTAAAATGACAGTCCCATGCCTCCCTGCTCTAAATCCGGAGACCAGTGTCCTCCCAGCAGGAAGGTCCACTCCTCGCCGCCCGGTTCACACTCCAGCCTCTTGCTGCACACTTGCTGCCCCTTTCACGACAAGCTGTCAGGCTGCAAGCTGTGATGGCTGGGGCACGTGTGCTGCTCTACTACTGGCACCACGGAGGGGACAGTGTCCCACCCCGGGGAGGGAGCGCTGGGGCGAGCTGCCGCACTGCCAAGGATACAGCCAGGTCCACTCTGGGAGCCTTTTTTATGTAGTAAGACAATATACATCCCCTTTAACTTCTATATGTGGCTGGCGCCTGCCTTCCTGCCACAGCAAGGAGAGCGGGGGTCACCCCGGTACTGTGCTGTGTGTCCCTGAAGGTCTGCTGTGTCCCCACGCAGTGCGCAGAGCATGGCACATCACCGTGATGCAGCACACAGTCACCCACAGTGGGGTCTCACCGACATCTGTGGCAAACTGGGAACTGCAGCGAGACACCCTCACCGTCAAATGGTGTGACAGATGGAGCATCAAATGGGCTTCCCCAGCAACTGGACACTCACCCCTGGGTCTTTCTGCGTTTCCCAAATCCCCACCAGAGCCCCATTCCCAAGCTAGGGAATGGTGGGGAAATCCGAATGGCCGGCAAAGGGCAGGTCTATTAAAGAGCACGGCATAAACAAAGTTTTGTGGGACATTTTGTCAAATTAAACCCATTTGAAAAACCATTTGTGTGCTCGTATGATTACACTGAACATGGTGGGGGGGTGCAGCTAGTAGCAATTACCAATGGTAGGGCAGAGAGCATCATAAATTGTGTAAATTACACTAACAGTGGACTAGCTTAAAGATGATCAGACTGAGGAAAAATGTCTCCTGTATTAAGCTTACTACTCTCAGCTTATCAACATCTATTTCCACCTCCATCTTGACTTCTGCAACTTTGCATTCCTTGAGCAAATAAAGGTACTTTCCCAGGAGATGCTGACTTCACTGCCTGCATCTGCAGCACTCCCAGACTTCAAAAAATATAACTAGGGGTACATAGGATTTTTCTGGTTGGTGACTAAACCAGACAAATCAGAAAGAGTCATTTGGAATCAAAACCATTTTTTTCCAAATTTTAGGTAAAAATTACCAAAAGGCAGTCACTTCAGGTCAAACAAAACCAAAATGTTTTGTTTAATTTGGAAGAACTCTTGAGCTATTTGCAAACTTTTCCTCCTGATAATTTAAGCCCAGTTTTAAATTTTTTTTTAAAAAAAAAAAAAGGAAAAATAAAAGAAGAGGCAGTACAAAATCAAAACAACAAAACAAAACTTCCACTAATGTAATTTTTTACTTTTAAATTTTTTTCAAAGTTTTGTCTTCTCTCTTCCTCCCTGGATTTGTTGTTGGTTTTGGTTTGGTTTTTGTTGTTATTTTGGTCTTTCTCTGATTGATAGCTTTGATTTGAACTTCTCTCTTTCCCAACCTGATACAGTTTTATAGGGAAGAGAGGGAGCACCCCACAAAAACCACCCAGCATGGCTTTCAAGTGCCCGGTCACAGAGTATGACAGCAATCATGCAACTGGAAAAGCCTCCACCTCCCAACTCTTTCCACATCAAAGATGTGGATCCTTTCCCGCTATAAGCCCTTGCTAATTAATTAGAAGACACACAGAGCATTTAAGATCCCCTCAGATCCTCACTGGGAGTTGCATTCATCTAACCAAAGGCAGAATTTGACTCTGATTTTAAACCTGTGCCTCACTTTTACATTTATTACCCAGTCCCTATACATTAGTTGGGGGGAGGATGGAGGAATACTTTAAACTTTCTCTATGAAGAGTTCTTAACATTTGCCTGATAATTTTCTAGCAATCTTAAAAGAATTTTCAGCAACCTGAAATACATGAGAAGACAAGAAGGCACCAAAGCTCAGGTTATGAGAACCAAATCTTACCACCTCTGTTGTTGCCATTGTTCCAGCCAGAGCAATCATGCTTTGCATGAGGAGCCACACAGCCACCTGTGTGTGCTTCATCTTCTCAGCCAGCAGATGTGACAGCAAAGGGACAAAGGAGGTCTTTTATAGTAGAGCCCGGGGATTTCCCCAACCAAACCTTAAGGAACTTGTGTGATATTTTTTTAAGTTTTTGGAGAAGTGATGCCATTAAGTCATATAATAATAGGTGCCATATACTAACATACAAAAGAGATACTTACCATCAGAAATTAATGACATCAGATTTCCTAACAGGAAAGCTTTCCCATATGGTACGGTATCTAATCTTAATCTTGGCTATGCAGAACATCGGGTACTTATTTGTTAGGACAGGTAGGCAAACATTTCCTCTTACTGTGACTCAATCACAAAAATTCTTGTAGAGCCTTTTTAAGTTGTGCAGACAATACGGGTCTGGGTAGTATTTATTACTTCTTATAGGTACAGAGTAGAGCAGGTCAGGTCAGACTTTTCACACACCAGAAACATCCTCCCCTTATTTCAAAGGCCAACAAACTTTTGACAATATGTAAAAAGGGGGTCTCTACAGCTTTTCAGTTCCCTCAGCTCTCACATACCACAGGTGAGACACAGACTATCTCCCCCCAGTTCCCTCCCAGTAAGGTTATGTCTCACACATCTACGCCGTGTACCCATTAATCCTTACTGGTGCATTAACACTGTGTACCCATAGATGCTTATTCACTTGTTCTCTTTTCACGGAACCACATGCCACCTGACCACAATGATTCACGGTCCTGTCCCTAAGGCACAGATCCAGAGAGAGATAAAGAAAGGCCACAGGCAACATCTAGTGTGGCCCCCACACTCCCCTGCTGTACCACGCCACCATACACCAGGCACTGATGTGCCTGCAGTTCCCAGGGCATCCAGCCCACCGCGGGAGCTCCCCACTTCCAAAAACCTGCCACCTTGGTAGAGTCAGCTCCAAGGCTCCACCTGGGGCAAGAGAAACTAAAATTTCTCTCCAGACCTCTGTGGATCACTGAGCTTGGTGTTTGGGAGGAAGGTTCCAGTCCGTACTAAGGGGATGGCCACGTCTGTGCACTTGTAAAAGAAGTCAAGAAATTCCTAGATCAAAACATGCCATCTCTTGCCACTTCCTGTGCCTGTATTCTCAACGCAACATTTGCCCTTTCGTTCTTCATTTTGTCAGACTTAGTTCTTCTACTAGGACAGCAGCAAATGGCTGCAGTTAGGTATAAGTAGAGAACATGGTTAGGAGACTCTTATTCCCTTCCAGCATTGGAGGGCAATGGTAAGGGCAGGAGCAGCGGTACTTCTGAGCAGCAGAATTGCCTCATACAAAACCTGTCTCCCAGCTGAAGAGCTCAGAAGGCTTTCTTGTGATACCACAGCACTATCAGCTCCAGGCAGCAAATGGGAAAGCTGAGGCATGGGCAGATCCATACTAGAAAACTCTTCAGAACAGTCAAGTCCATTGGGGTGACACATTTTTACCACAGTTTCGCATAAGTATAAGGCTCCTGACAGATTCACAAGGCTGGCAGCAGCACCTTTTTTGAGGAGTAGTTCATTTTGTAGGGAATGGATATAACATGTTCTTGCAGAAACACTTTTTCACGGCAGAAGCTGCATCTTCACTGGAGGATTTCATGGCTAATAATTCAATGTAGGATAGACAAGACCTGGAAGGCATGTGATAATGTCCAAGCAAAAAGAACCAGAGCTGTGGGGGTAGAGCAAGAAAATGAATGCAGGCCTATGCCTCTCAGGTTATAGCAGTCTGCTTTCCTGGGGTAAATCACAGTACTTTCAAGGGAATGGGGAGGCTGAAGCTGTAGCTACAGTGTCTTTGTAAGGGCTCAAAGCCCTGAGCTCCAGTTCAAGAAGAGCAGACTGGCCCCCATCAGAGCAGCTATAGGCTATGAACTGTCCTCTGCACTGTAAGAAAAACACTTTGGCCACTCCAGAGCAGAGCTCAGGTGCAAACAAGCACATACATATTGCAGATAACCAGTAAGCCTATGCTGTCCACCACATTAGCTCTCAGTTTACTCTCAGGTTGCAATATCCTAATATTGCATAATTGCCAATTCCTTTCCAGCCTGTTTTTTTTTTTAATTGAACCAACTGATCTTCTCCATACAGAATGCAGGGAAGTCCTGGAAAGAGATCACTCCTGAAAGGTGGCATTGATGAGGGTTTGCTCCTTTATCAACCCTGCCTGGTCCTAACTTGTCTTCCAACAATATCTCATCAAGTCTCTTACTGAAAAACACCACAGGGAAAAGCAATGATCACATCTTAGAGCCAAAGGGCCCAGAAGAGACCCAAAAGGACAAGTGCTTCATCGTGTGGATACAAGGGAAACCACTGGGCTGCTGTAAAGGAGACAGCTCTGAGCAGGGTGCCAACAGGGCACTTTTCCTGTGGACCAGGCATTATTCCCATGGATGGATGCATTCAGCAGGACAGACACAGCCTCACGGGAAGGCCTAACACAGAGAAGCAGGAAAACCAACCTGACGGTGCAGGTGCATCTGCATGCATGCAGACCTAAATGAGCAGCATGCTCCGTGTCCCATCCATGCAGCAACACCTTGGCAGCCTGCAAACTGCCTGCAGGCACCTGGCCACAGCACATACAAGCCCACTGGCCTTGCTAGGGCACCTGGAGTCCTGCCGGCTACAGAGAGGGCAACCTTGCAGCACACGTGGCCACACGCACAGGCTACAGTGCATACCAAGCAAGTGCAGTTTTGAAGGCAGCTTTGTGCAGTCAGCATAGACAGCCTGTGAATTTGGAGCCTGGATCTCTAATCAGGATAAAAACCTGTTTTCTGAGCATAACAGTGAGTCTCTGTTCTTCTGGAGGCTGGTACTGCAAATCACACACAAAGCACAATATCTTCTCACCTGCTTTTCTTTAATGTTTAAAAACCTGTTCTGAGATAGGAAGCAAATATTGGCTTAGAAATGATAGTTAATCAGTTGCTTTGGCAATTTTTCATGTATTTCTGTTTGCACACGACCACAGAGAGAGAATGGGGACCTACATTTTTATTCCTAGTCAAAGCATAATTATTACTAAATAAAAATATCTTCTCTAGATCTATGTAGAGCCCTTCATCTGAAAAATAAGTCAGACTCATTGTCTCCATTTTGGAGGACAGAAAGTTTTCTTTATGTCATACAGAAAGGTTGCACTTATTTAGAAATTTCCACTTACAAAAACAGCAAAATACAAGAATTTTCTCTTTGTTCAGCTGCACCCACCAGCACTTCCTTGTTGTGCAAGACACCTAGTTGGCAATCCAAGGCAAAGTCCCTGGGGCACAGACCTTCTCTTTTATTTCAGAGAGAGTTAAACATCAAAATGTCTTTGCAAAAAAAACCCCTCTCAGAAGTCTGTTCAGCAGACTCCTTTTCAAACCCAGCCTAACTTAACCATTGTGTTTATTACAGCAGAGATTATTACAATTGTTATTCAACAGAGACAGAGGTGATTCGGATCATCTGCTCTCTAAAGCTTCTGGATCTATCCAAAATCATTGGAATCCAATATTATTTGATCATGTTTGATGGTATGAACATAAGCCTCTACATCTCAGTTTCCCATTTGTATTTGGAAAAGATAGTATTTCCCTGTCTCAGAGTCATGTTTTGAGACTAGATGCAGTAACAAGAATAAGGGGCACTCAGCTATTGCAGGAATAGGGACAGCATGAAACACACAAAAATAAAGGCAAAAGAAAGGATATAACTTGTCTCAGCTTAGTAGGCCAACGACGGGATGAAGAATTGCATGTAGGTTGTGTATCTTTGTTCTATCTATCAAATAATCTTCAACTAATACATTTATTCTAGCTGATGTGGCAATTCTGAATTCTCTCTGAACTGCTCAGGACATTCCCAGGACA
The DNA here is from genome assembly GCF_036013445.1 of Caloenas nicobarica. Classification (NCBI taxonomy): domain Eukaryota; kingdom Metazoa; phylum Chordata; class Aves; order Columbiformes; family Columbidae; genus Caloenas; species Caloenas nicobarica. Next base: position 181,766,261 of record NC_088245.1, read on the forward strand.
GGTGTGTGCGACTTGCACTTTCTTATAACAAAAACAAAACCAAAAAAAAGAAGATTCAAAATGAGGTGTAGTACCTAATCATGCTAACCTGACAGAATGGTTCAGGCAAAAAGTACTGCGCTGCACATTACATTTTGCAAGTCTAATGTAAAAGTATTTCTACTCTTTGCCTGCAGACGCGATAAGACTCAGAGTCTCATGGAATCAGCATTCCAGTGCATGTCGTCCAGTACCCTGTATACTGTGGATTTAGCAAAGCTTGCCTAAAGCTTGTTAAATCCCCCCTCCCACCAAACTATGTATTTCTGAAGTAAAGCCAAAAAGATGGAGGAAATATTAATTCAAATTCATCCTGTGATACAAGAACATAACAGCTAATATTCCTTTTTTTCCAAAGGTGGCTCCAAAATGGTTCTTCCTAAAGCTAACCAGTCTGGGCTTCTTTGGTTATAGGATCATACTGTAGTGAAACAAGGAAGTCAGGGTTGGCAGGTCTCTTCGATAAGATGTTTTATAACAATTGACATCACAAAATCCTACTGTTTCACAATATCAATGTCCAACATAGCCCTGTTCTACTCTACTAATCTCTTCACAAATTACTTGCACTTTTTCCTCCTCCAAATGATTCACATTCTTATGCAATGTATTTTGGTGCCATCTATCATAAAGCCCATCTTTTTGGAAGACATTATGCAAATACTTTCATTTAATCCCTTTATCAGTAGAATGTCAGGTTAGTGTTTTAAAAACCATCCCTCTGGGCTATGTCTGAAATATGAAAGTGTATGAGAAATGTTAACGCCTAGGTTAGAAAATGGTGTTAGTAAGGGTGAGTCTCGGTTTTCTGAGACTGTGGGAAAGGGTTGTCTTCCTGCAGCAGAATGAGAAACAGAGTACTATTTGCAGAGAGGGCAAAATTTCCTTTACAGCTTTAAAAATGCCACTGACACAAACTGAGCTGACTGAGCTGCCAAAACTGCAAAAAAAAAAAAAAATCTGTAATGTCAAAAAAGAAAGACCTTCAGTATGAAAGACATAAGAGGAAGAAGACAGCAGGTGAGGTACGCACCAGACAGATGAGAAATGATTAGCCACAGATTCTGTGGCTTGGCAGAAGAGCTTGTTACCCTGAAAGAAAGCGACCTAGAGATTCTTGGACAAATTAATTGTGTCTAGCCATAACCTGCCTGTGAGTTCAAAGCCAAAAGAAATCAGGGAAGTATAGTCCTGGTCTGTAAGAATGGGAAGACCACAGGGGCAAGAGAGAGAGGATGGCGAAAAGTAGAAAGCACAGATGAAAGCTGGCACACTTTGTTAGAGAAAATCAAAATGCATGAAAAGCAAATCCTAGAGGAGGCGTAAATGTGTACATATGAAACACGGACAGCAGTACCAACATGCGCCATGGTGGTGAGTAAGAATGGAATTTCATTGAAAATACATTTAAGGAAAAGCAAGAACTACTTCATTAAAAGAAACAAGAACAAACATGGACAGTAGGATATATTCATACAGCATGGCAAAGGAAGATAGAAGACGTGGGTGAAGGAAAGTCATAGGACAGTCAGGTTAGCAAGGAGGTGTACCATTGCACTGGGATTACAATAGATTTGCATGGATGGCTAGCCACATGTGCAAAAGCAGGATAAATCTGCATACAGATGCTTTTAAAGAAGAAAGAATAATCGCTCAACAATAACCTCGGGCAATGACAAGGCAGGGGGCATGTTATTGCTGACAACAGATAACTGCTCCTTCAAAAGACATCTTGGAAACAGAGCCAGCATGATGTTGAAAGCTATGACTTACTTTTGTAATATGTTGCAGATAAATCAATTTTCAAAAGTAGAAGTTGGCATACAATTAGGAAAGTCCCCAACCAAATAAGGGTTGTCTCCTCATCTGAGCAGCTATCTGTTTAGCAGTTCAATACACTGCTGTTGAAACTCAGAGTTCTGCATTTAGTTCCTGTCTCTTCCCCTAAATGTGCATCAAATGATGAGAATACCTAGTCCGTCAGAAAGATTTGTCTTTTGTGCTTATGTGCCCAATCCCAGGGACCAGAGGAACACAGCCTGAACGAGGTCTGAGTCATTGACACCAATCCCAACACTTACAGGCACCTATATAATAAAGACTTAATACAGAAAGGTCCTTGAAACATCTGCTCCACATACCACCATATCACAGGCCCCAACAACAATAAGACCTTTATTAAAAAAACAAAAGCCATTTCTCTAATGCCTGCACATGCCTCTGGTTGATGAATATAAATACAGCCACTTGGCCAGAGGAAAAAGGCTCCCAGCTGCTTTTATGGCTCTGCTCATTCCAGGCAAACTGCTGCTTCTGTCAACTCACAGAGCAGCACCAGGCTCATGCATCCACAGCCCCAGCTGCTCCGTGAGGGAGAAATGGAGCTGGCCCAGCCAGGAGACAGCAAGTGTTTAGTGACCACTTGATTACATGTGCACACACCACGTTGTGCAAAGTTAAGAGATGGGAAAGAGAAAAATCTTCTCCCCCAGAATAAACCCACATCTGAATGATGTGGTCCTCTCCTTCTTATTCTTTCTACCTATTTTGAATCTCAGCCCATGGTTGCCTTGACCAGCCTAAGGAGATAATGAGAGAAATGGCTTTTCATGGCAGTTCTACTAATACTTTCCTTCTCACAGATACAAAGAGGATCTCTTCCTTCTGTATGAACCAAACAATGTAATATGTTCAGTCAGACCAAAAACATTAATGACCACTTGCTCTTCAAAAGACAAAATTTTCTGGGCTTGGTGTGGTAGCAGAAAAGTTCTCCTTCAGGTCTTCATCTTCAGCCAGACATCACAATGAAGAGGATATGGAAAATATCTGAGCTGAAATAAGGGATGAGGAAAACTATTAGACTATCAGCTGGATAGACTTGCAGCTTTATTTAGCCATTAGCATTGTGAATATTTTCACATTAATATTAGATAACCCTAAGGAAACCTGTAACACGTATTTCAAAGGCCTCATTGCTCCCAGGCAAGAAGAAGATTCTCCTTCCTTTCCTATGGCATGCACACAGAGTTAAACTCACTCTACAACTACTCAGCCTCCTTGAAGGATTGAATTCATCAGAGTATTAATATATCCAGGATCAAGGGGTGCCCATCGTATCTTGAAACAGCCCAAAATTGTGCGGCACAGACATGCTGCATCCATATGTGAGATAGGCTATATAGGGACTTGTCTGTGATGGAACAGACTAGATGAGCGGCTATTGACGTGAGTAGTCCCTTCTCTTCAGCTATATACATCTCCCAGGGATCAGTGAAACAAAAGTTCACACCCAAGTAATGCTTGACCCTAGAAAAGAAAGTCAGCATTTGGTTTTATAAACTATTCAAATGTTCTATTTTGCTGTACCTGTAGACATGGACATGTGTGTTTTGGGCTTTGCAATGGTCACAATAATCCGTTCTGACCAGAGAGATACTTTGCATAATGTTAACTGCAAGCAATGCCAAAGCAGCCCTGCTCTCCCAAAAATAAATAGACAGACAACAGGAGAATGTGCATGTTGGGCAGCATGAAGGAGTGTCGTGCTCAGAGATGTTCTCTGTGGCTGATTGACCTGAATTGTAACTATAGTGGCAAGCCAGATTTCTACAAATCTCAGGATGGGATATGTTCTGCATAACCTGCTGTTGCTATTATGCAACTCAGCCTGCTTCTCAGAACAAATCAACAGACCCGCTTTCAACTTTTGAGACAACAGAAACAAGAGAGTTTGAAGAAAAGAGAGCGGCCTAAGCAGCCCACACTCTCCCTGCCCTGGGGACCCCTGAGCAAGGAAAGCTTTCCTACAATAATGCTCACACTATAACATGCAAACTGATTGCTTTTCCCACTGTTAACTACTGCAGGCTTTCTACAGACTCTGGAGTTTATTAGTCCAATCCATCCTCAGCTGCAGTGGGCTTAATATAGTTGTAGATAGAGCACAGGTAATGACCCCTCTATTAAGGCATTTACCAGGGCAAATGCCTCATTTTCAGTCCTTTGTAACATGGCCAAATTTCAAGTGTCTGAGCTCAGTGCTTGCCTTAATGTTTTTTTAGGACTCGGGAGGACGAGAAAAATTTTTTGTTGCTGTTGCTTTGAGAACAAGGTTAAAGGAGAACAGACAGTTCTCCTGAATGCTATTTTTTGGCAGAATTCTGAACAGCCTCACTGGCTTTCAGAGGAACCTGACATTCAAATGAACCTAATGCAGCAGCTGAAAAATATTCCTTGTTGGTCTCAAAAAAAATCTGATCCAATTTGTTATAAATTTGTTATAAATTATTATAAATTCTCCTTCCACAGAAAAATATCTAAGATACCACACAAGGTCACTCATACAATGATGGGGGAAAGAACACGAGACTATAACGTCCAGACCCAGGGTGAACTACTGAGCCACACCACCTCTCAGGCATCTTCTGACAAATCTCTGCACCAGGTTAATCTCGCTGCAGCAACCAAAGATGGTGCTGCATCCAGCTGCCCCCTGCAAGAGTTTAGAACCCCAAGAACAGAGTCAAAGGAACAAACCATGTGCCCTCATCCACATTAGGGTTCACGGTCCAGTTTAACTCATGAGTGAAACCAGGTTTGTGCTAAAACCGTACCCTTTGAACTGGAGCTGTAAGACTTGAATGAGCCAGTGCTCCAGCCTGCTATCTGCCACCCTGGCAGGAACTTCTGACAGAGCCGCTGTGATAGATAGCAGAGAAGGTGTGGAAGTGATAACATCTTGAATTGCTGTAGGTTGAATTACACGTGAACATGAGCTGGAACACTCAAAAAAGCTTGCGAATGTAATTCCGAACACATGGCATGCTCCCGAGGGCTTGTTTGCACAACAAAGTGTATTTAGACTGAGATAGCGTCAACTTTAAAGAAAAATAAGTCTTTCTTCAATCAATTTTTGGATAGGCTCTCTTACTTCAAAATAGGAGTGACTTAGTCTGAGTTAGTTTAGTCTACTCTGACTTGAGCTAAGCTAATTAAAAAAACCCCCCACACTATTGATGGAATTAGAGCACTTGCCTAGAGAATGGATAGCTATTAATAGATCTCTATGTAGAGAAGTCTGGAGCAATTTCTCAAAGCACATATCAAAAACAGGTAAGAATGTAGCACCAGAGGAAATGATGGTAAAAGGGAAAGAGAAGCAGGAAGGAAATTGGGTGTAAAAAAAAAAAAAAAAAAAAAAAAAGACATTCACTTATCTAGCCATTAAATGCTGTAAATACACTTCTTCATATGTGTTTCTGAATAGTTGAGAGCAATATCTGGAAAAAAAAAATGTTTTTTCCACAGATCCTGCCTGTGGAACCTGTTTTTTCATTACAGTTTGGATGTCAGCTTCTCCCTGAAGGTAAATGAGTGTCGTGCCATAAACTCGACAAGGACCCATCTGCACGTCTACATACTAAAAACTCAGTCTTCTTCCCACAAGACCTAGTCCCAACCACTGTTTTAGCAGAACAGCAGCTAATTACCAATAGCCTGTGGAAGTTTGCCATTGGGTCTGGAGTTTCTTACCATGCTGGTTTCTGCCAGCTTGTGACAGTATTTTCACTGGTTTATCATTATGATCTCACTAGGAGTCTGAAGCAATGGTAAAAAGTATTTACACAGCAATAGACCTTGTTTCCACACATATACACTATTTGACATTAGAATGCTTCATTTTGCCCACAATAAAATGATTAAATCCACCATCATGAATGATTCTGTGCATTTCTCTATAATAATCACAAATTAATCCTCTAGATTTTCTGTTTCAATGGCAGTTTTTAAAGAACAGCATTAGCATCCTAGTTAAACACAATCTCAGTTCTGATCTCTCTAGCTGTTTAATTTAAAAGTATATCTTCACCTTTCTTACATATTAGGTTATAAACTCAAAATGAAAGTAGAAATTCTGCCGCTCCTTTAAAATGTAATGAAAATTTCTCAGGTCATTCATTTTGATTTTGATTGAAGTAACATTGCTCCCTGACTTGCTTAAAAAGTGGGGTGAAACATCCATCTTCTTACAGCCCTCGTTCAGAATCTGCCCACCTGGACTCTGCTCTCATTATCAGAAATATATAAGAGGGATGTCAACAGATCTTAGCCAGTGCAAATCTGAGGAAAAAGGAGACTAACCCTCGGAGTCTGTAGATACTGAGACAACATGAAATCTCCGATAGGCAAGTTCAGGCAGTTCTTGGCACAACACTTTCAGAACTTTCTCCCTCCAACTGTCCACCACATCACTCTGCTAGTAGTACCACAGCAGAAAGTGCAGCACTCGCCAAGCCTTTTCTGCTCCCGTCTCAGCATGCCAGTTTAAATGGCTGGTGGATGTGATGTCTGTGTGTGGGATGTGCTACCCTTTGCTTGCTGGGGTGAAGTAGAACATGAGGCAGGACCAGCAGCAGAGAAGTCTATAAGTGACCTAGGACTTGAGGGATTGCTTAGTAAATTTGCTGATGACACAAAACTGGAAGGAGCTGTTGACACTATTGAGGGAAGAGAGGCCCTGCAGAGGGATCTGGACAAATTGGAGAACTGGGCAATCACCAGCCGCATGAAGTTCAACAAGGGCAAGTGCTGGATTTTGGACCTGGGACATGGCAACCCTGGCTGTACATACAGACTGGGAGATGAGATGCTGGAGAGCAGCTCCACGGAGAAGGATCTGGGGGTTCTGGTCAACAGTAAGTTGAACATAAGCCAACAGTGTGTCCTGGCAGCCAAGAGGGCCACCCACATCCTGGGTGCACCAAGCCCAGCATTGCCAGCCAGTCAGGGAGGTGATTGTCCCGCTCTGCTCCGCACTGGTGCGGCCTCACCTGGAGCACTGGGTGCAGTTCTGGGCGCCATGGGACAAAAAGGACAAAAAGCTACTGGAGAGAGTCCAGAAGAGGGCTATGAAGTTGCTGAAGGGTTTGGAGAGGAAGCTGTATGGGTAGAGACTAAAGTCACTTGGTTTGTTCAGCCTGGAGGAGACTAAGAGGAGACCTCATGGCGGCTACAGCTTCCTCACAAAGGGAGGAGGAAGGGTAGGCACCGAACTCTTCTCTTTAGCAACCAATGGAACCCAGAGGAATGGCAGGAAGATGTGCCAAGGGAGGTTTAGGTTGGACGTTAGGAAAAGGTTCTTCACCCAGAGGGTGGTGGACACTGGAACAGGCTCCCCAGGGAGGTGTCACGGCCCCAAGCCTGACAGTGTTCAAGAAGAGACTGGACAACACCCTCAGACACATGGTGTGAACTGTGGGGTTGTCCTGTGCAGGGACAGGAGTTGGGTACTCGATGATCCTTGTGGGTCCCTTCCAACTCAGGACATTCTGTGATTCTATAAGTGGCAAGGACTGTGATGCCTCCCACACGGGTGACAGCAATGGACCCAAGCCTGCACAAAATAGGGTGTGCAGAAGAGCAAACGGGAGTGCTCGAGGCAGCATAGCTCTCAGAAGAACAAGGCGCAGTGTGAAATGAGTCTCAGAAGGGGACTTGTTTCCCCAGTTGGTTCAGCTGAACTCAGCTGCACCACCTGAGCCAGGGTGAAGCCACCTCACTGAGCCCAGTAACACTGCCATCCGACGGCAGAGCACATGGTGGGTGTCAGATCATAAAAAAGGGAAAATCATGGCTGAGAGATGTTTCTTTTTTCCCTCCTACGCTCACACCAAATGCCGTATAGATATTATACCAACAGCTTCCCTTCTGTTGGATTTGCTTGCACCTGTTATAATCTAATTAGGAGGAAATTGGACTTCTTTTGCTCGCATCATAAACAGAGGCAACATAAACATATAAATCTTTCTCTTAAATTCCTTTTTCTTCTTCCTGAAATGCCAGAAGACTGCCCTGCGAACTCAATGCGCAATTCTCTTTTGCATAGCATGATGAATAATGGATCAAGCTTATATCTACCACAGATGAAAATCATGCCTTTCTGAAATCCATTCACTGCTTCACGGACCCCAAATCCTCTAGGTGCTATACATTTCAGCTGTCATAAATCCATGTAATGTTCCTCTGCATGACACTATTCATTTAGACCACCAATTTAGTTAAAATGACAGATGTGAAAAAAACACATGTAACCAAACAACTCCCCAGCGATCACACAGCTGCTGATGCTGAAGGGACTGTGTGCTTTATTCAGCAATAGCCAGGCACTTCCACCTACATTTACCACCTGCTGTCAATATAATATCAGGTGGAGCTGTGCAGTTCTCACTCAGCTTACTTTTATTCAAGCCATTGACCTTATGGTTTTTGCAGGAAAATTAAGTGCAGTAGGTGAGATCCTGCACCCACTGCCCCTGTGGCTCATAGGAATCTCCCCACTGTTGGATTAGGGCTCAGAGACCAACCCTTAAAGATAAAGAAACCCAGCAGCTGATCGTCATTTCATCTCTTTCTTTGCAAAAAGCCCTCAAGAATATTTCAATGTAAAACCAGAGAATAGGACAGCACACTACACAAAGGGTATTTATTAGCCTTGTCTTTAAAGTCTAGGTCCTGCCATTCACACCACAGTTCAACAGTCCTTGTTCGCTAAGTAGTCCTGGGCAACCTCAAAGTAGTTTAGGGACCTTCTCAAACTCAGCTGTTGAAAGTATAGCAAATCAGGCTATTAGCCCCTATTCGGCAATGCCCTTAAGCAAATGCTTATGACTCATTAATGTAAGTAGCAAAGTGCTTTGATATATTGGGTCTTTAAACAACAAGGAAGCCATATTTCAAAGTGGCACTGCGTATCTCTAAAATGAACATATGGCTCTTAATGTTTTCTGAAAGGCTTTTGTTTTACAATATGCAATAATTTTATTTGTGCAGCATCCAGTTTTTCTCAATTTTTAACATAATGAAAGTCATCAGGAAAAACTAAGTTTGTTTTTCTGATGGAATGAGCAAAATATCTTCAGATTATGTTTCTCTTTGGTATATGACAAATAACAAACAGAGGATGTGCTTTCTTCCCACAAAATATACCATTGTCTTGATATGAAATAGGAGAAATATATGCTTTTATGTTCAAATCACTGTAAATCGGCTTTCACGACTTTGTGCATAAAATTAGCCTGACCAACCATGTAAGCAAATAAATGAATCAATGTAACATTGTTTTTATATGGCATACTGTCATCACTCATTAGTAATTTAATTCTGCATGTGTTCTGCAGTTTGATAGACAAGTTGTACACAGGAAAAAAAAATTCTTAAGACTTTGGCACCTACAGCTAGGCTGTTAAATTCATATTAATGCGTCAAAATAAGTAATCAGCAACTCTGAAAATCAGGTCATTCATTTTTATGCCTAAATATAGATCTAGATTACTAACTTTAGGCATTCACAGTTGAAAAATGTTCATCCAAATGTGTCATGAGGGAGGGCTGAATAGATTTCTAGAAGAAACACTTGAGAGAAAATTTCTAAACGATAACAATTTAGACAATAAACAGTATTATAATTTATTATTCATATAGTTCTATTGGTGTGCCTGGCATTCTAAAGGCAAGAGAAGAAATACAGCTAAATATGCTATTCTAAATATACTTTAAAGATCTGAACTGAGGCTATAAAGATTTAGAACACAATTACTGGTGTTCAGCGGATTGTAGTGTTTTTCTGAGGAGAGGATTTATGCAGAGATTTTTCTCCTCTGCCCTGTGAAAATAAAAGGTAAGATGATACTCGTGAACTTAGAAGCTGACAGAAACATCATCAAACAAAATTTTCCAACTTAGCTCTAGATCCGTAAAGACCTTTAGATGCTTAATTTCTATGTCAATATCCAATTTCCCACTGACATCAAGCAGGAAACAATGGGAAGCAGGGTGAGATTCATCTCTAGAATCAGTAGAGAGAAAGGTAATTTCAAAGAGTGACTTACATGACACTAAGTGTCTTAGAAAGTTTCGTGATATGACTATCTTTCTGTTGACTAGAGAGGAAGGAAGACAACTAGTTTCAACTGGATGCTTGACTTTTAGAGGTGAAATAAATCCTTTTCTTGGTGTGTCTGTCAAAGTTGTGTTTTCTGTATTTCTTTTGGATTGAAGCACTCAAAAAATCCAGCGTTAGTAAATGTTGAAATCTAGGAATACTCAGCACCCAAAAATCCCATGGCTTTGTACAAAAATGCATGAACCCTCGTGACCAAGAATAAGGTATTCGAGCAGAGACTTTATAAGGGCCAACAAACTTTTGTAAAGGGAACAGTTACACTCCTGGCAACGCAAAAAGCAAGTGTTCATTTGAACAGAGGGGAACAGGTATAAGCACACAGAAAAGATGTGCTCCTTTTTAAAGATGTGTTAAACAATTAATGTATTCTTGGTGAATCAGACTCCTGGCAGGCTGTGCAGTGAGCAGATAGTGACCATCTGAGTTTCACTCTGTGCCAGCTCCTGTGTCTGGCATCCCAGCCAGTTAGTACGATGGATTGCTCTTGCTAAGGATCTAACAGCACTAATGAAGAGCTACTGATCAAGTTTAAACGCAAAAGAAAATACATTATTGCAAGGACATTCACAAAAATAACTTAATAATAACTGTCCATTTTGCAAAGAGGTAGATGGATGTTGTTTAGCAGGGTCTTTTTTCAGTGAAAGACTCATTTCTGTCCCTTTAGTGAAATCAGTCATCATACGTTACAGAGAATTCATTCCTTCTATGTCTAGGGATGAAACAATTGCAGTGTAAAAATTTCCCATGAAGACAGCAATGAGGCCAGAATCTGCAAGCCCTTTAAATGTGCACGCCTGGGTTGCATTTAAGAAAAAATGTTTCCAGATTAAATTCCATCTGCGCTACCACTCCCTGCCATGAGAATGGCAGTGAACAACCTCTGAGTCCAACTTCAGCAGCGACGCTTGCATCTTTGTGGAGTGTTTCAATGATGGACAGTATATCTTTTTAGGCTGGTCAACACAGATGGCAAAGCTGAGGCTCAGGGTCTGGTAACTATAAATGCTGCAGCCACCAAATCCTTCCATAAAGAACAAAAGCACGAGATGGTTCAAGAGAGGGTTAAGTCTATCTATATAAAACAGGCTAGATGGATCACCTCTTTCTCTCTCCCTACTGGCAGCAGAGTCTAGAGGCAATTTTTCTAACTATCTTAGGCTACACACCTAACTTTTAGACAGTTACATTTAGGTAAGACCAATGCAGTGAACAACCCACTGCAGGAAAGAGGCATAAACCACCAAGGTCTAAAAGATGTGCTGAAAGGTTACATGAAGCTGGCCATGTGGAGGTAAGTTTGTTCCTTGGTACCTCACCTGCAGAGTGCCCGGTCTTGGTCCTGCTGTGGTGAGCCCTTCACCCTTCATCCACCAGAACAGAGCAGGTTCCCCAAAGGGTAGGCAGACAGGAACATATGTGATTTTCACCTGGATCTGAGAGCCAGCCAGAGCAAAAATGGCATCTTTAAGTTCAAGAGAGGTGTGTTTTGCTGAAGGAGAAGTAATTCTTACAATCTGCTTTCTGAAACAAGAAGAGTAGTAAAAACACATGCAAACTTCAGCAGCAACGAGGCGAACCAGTATATAAGAAGCATACATTAACTAGCTTCACCACCACAAACTGGCATGTAAAGGCCTACTGCCCTCATGGCGCAGCTAAACAAGCCACACATCAGCTGGTTACCCAATCTGAAAAGCACAGACTGTCAGTGCTTTCCCGACATGTCTCAACTTCTGCAGGACGCCTGCCATGCCAGCGGTGCCTCTGTCTTTGTACAGTGCGTTTCCCACCAGCAGGTCATACAGCAGTACAGTTGGGGGGGTGTGATGGATACAATGCCATCTCCTGATCAGCCCCGTCGCCAACAAAACTGACTACCTTTCCACTGCTCCCAGCAGTCCCTGATGAGGAACTCCTACTGGGAGTTGTCATTTTGATAGAAGGCATCAATGACCTGCTTTCTCCTCCTGACATCTCTGGCTGAGGTCCCACTTTTCCTTCTATTGTCTCTGCACATCCTTAATGAGAAATATTAAACTCTGACATTCTCAGAGTCTTCCCCACTCAGGCCCTCCTTGTACTAGGGTGAAACAGCAATAATGAGAGTGAATAAATCTCTGGTGAACATCACTTTGCTCAAGACTGCTCAAGAGAAAGCACAAAAACAGGTTTGCATCCTGCAGCCATCATCATCCTCATGATTTGGGTCCAGCTAATCTAGGCCCACAACAAACATCATGTGTCAAATTAGGCAAACCAGCCCCTCCCCATGATTAAATCATTCTGATAAACAACTGATCTCATAAACAAAAAACACTGTTTGAAAACTGCAATGATATGTCTACAGTAAGCCTATTATGGGAGAGCATAGAGAAGTCATATTAAATTATATAATATATTTTACATTTTTACTAATTTTTCTAATTTTAGGGACTGACAATTTTTACCACTTATGAAGGCAAATACTCTCCCTTAACCTACTCAGTGCTGATGGGGAAACAGAAAAGAGGATGTTTGCAGTCTATAGGTACATCTAGTGATGCTGCAGCTTATGAGACAAATTGATACTATTTAATTGAGCGCCATCTACCACCAGTTAAATAAAATCCCCTCAGTTCCCATGTTAAAGAGCTCAAAACTGGGCATATTTGAATCAGGGATTTATATTCTTGTCTTTCCAGCCATTTCAAAAGAAAATTGTAATTTATATCCATAATGTGTTACTCTGCTACCAAGCAGCTAGATGTAAAGGAAGAAGTCTTCATATTCATAGGCCCTTCACATACTTAGACCGTGTAACCTCAGTGACCTGCAACATCAAATAAGAAAAGACAAGGACTCAGTCTTTCAGCTTTTAGCTTCAAGCACTTTGAATTTACAATTAACTCAATTCTGAGCATCTGGTCTTTTTAACCCCTTAGATTCAAAGGTCATTTGATCTTTTAAGAGAGACAAGATTTGTCGATTTGACAAACACAATTTAATACTTATTAAAAATGGAGGCCAGCTTGTGACATGGGAAACTGTCTATAGCAGGTTTATATGTTTTTCTGATCCTTCTTGTTATCTACAGTTTCACTGAAATGCTAAAAATAAAAAAATTAAATTAATTCTGGCCATTTTCGTGACATCTCTTCTAGCAAATACATGGTGTGGTGACAGAGTTTACACACACTCATGAAAGTTACCACTTTACAAGTAGCTCAAGCTGTCTTTTTCCTTCAAGCATTTATCATGGAGTTTAGTTTGGTGTGAACAGGTTTGGTTTGAGCCACTGCTGTTTTTCTATCTCAAGTTCTGGTGCTGATGAAAGCAGGTCCCTGCTGCCACTGAAGTCAATAGTAGAATCCTGAGATCTTCAGCCTGTACAAATAATTGGCTGAGAAACAGCTGTGAGTCACTATAGTTTTACAGTAATGTACTGTGCAGAGTTGAATCCACTTCTCAGAATCCTAATGCTAAATTTAAATACAGAAGTCCACCCATTTCACCAATATCGGGTATAATGCATCTGCTTGGATTTCTGCTCAAGATGAGTGACAACACCTAGGTTTCTCTTCCAGTTTCTTCAAATATGAAGCTTTCCAAAGCAAAGTCTGGAGGTCTTAATGTCTGATATTCATTTAAGGCATATCTTTAATTCTCCGATATTCTGAAAGTATTTTTGTGACTCTGCCTGAAACACTAAATGAGTCAACTGTAACATTCATCCAGCTTGCTCAGAAATGAACTCTTCAGTTTATATTATAAAGCTGGTAACTATAAAAGTTCCACTACTCTTACAAACACCTGGCCTTTGTTTAACTAACTCACGGAAGTCAATTGGGTTATGAGGTGCACAACTCAAAGCACTTGAGTTCAGCACCTTATTTAGAAGGCTTATAAAAAGGTGAGAAAGAAAGAACCAGTTTCAGCTAATTTGAGACAACTCGCTGAGGTAATAAATAGGGAATTTAGTAATCCTAAATGATTTTATAAAATGAATAAAGGAAAGAAGGTATCTCCACAGAGCAACACGTTAAACCACCCTTAACTGGCATTGTTACACAACCGCAGTTCAGTACTTTAGTGCAGGATTCATAAATAATACTATAATTGAGTCATCTTTTTCAGCTGCTTCTTGATTATAATTCACACCAGAATCAGCATATCAAGGTAGGAAGAAATATGTGAATATTTATTATCTCCATTCCTACGCGGAAACTTAAACAAAGAATTTGCAAGAACGTGAGGGACAGACCTACAAACATTATTTACATGCTTAAGCAAAACCTTTGAGCTAAAATTCTGATGGTGCAGTGAGGACTTTGAAGGACTGAGAAAGCCGTGTCTATGAGTGTGTTATTTCTGTGAGATATCACTGAAATAATGGCAACAATTACCCTAATTGGCTGTACTGACAATGACTGCAATCCATGAAGCCCCTGAAAACAGGCAGCCAGGAAATAAGGGGAAGAGCACATTTGAAACCAGCTGAACGACAGCAGTGCACACGAGCCAGCCATTGCTTGGACGATGTTTTGGCACTCATGGGGACACATGAACTCCCAGGACTTTCTTCCTTTCACCCTGAAAACTTTCAGAGTCACAAAACTTCCACCCTCTGCCCAGCAGCTCCTCCCCATCACCAATCCCTCCTTCCTCCCGGTCACTGGCCCAGGGGACTGCAGAGAAGGCTCCACCAGTGGGTATCCTGCTAGCCACAGGCACTGGGCTTCCCCACAGAGAGGTTTGGGGTGGAAAACAGCCTGTCTCCATTATTCCTCCCCTCTAGGTCCCCCTAGGTCTCTGACAGCCGTGCAAAACTATACATCCTGTTTCAGCCCTTTTCAGTTGTTCCTATATCTTAGAAAAGATAGGGAGATCTGGTGTACCACTGTGAGACAGCATTCATTTTCTTAAACGAAGAAGGAAACATCTGTAACCCAGGAGATTTTCAGAGGTGCCCATTTTTTTCAGGTGTCCACTTTTCTCCATTGATTAGAGAGAAGATGTTCCCTGAAGGAGGAGAGGATTACCCCTCCCAGGCATAGGTAACAAAAACTTAGATACATCTGCACTCAGATGAGGTAAATGCCATAATCATACTGGATCTCACCTCTAAATGTTTCACAGGGGTACAATAATGTTTTATTACATCATCTATGATTGTGTCATCACAGAAAATCCCCAGCTGATTCCTGCATTTTGCCTCGTAACCTGTGAATGGACTGAAAAAAATGGTATGTATTCTTTACATCAGAGTGGCCGGTCCACGTCAGACCAAGCAGTATCTGTTTTGATTCCAATAGGGGTGACTACAGGGAGTGTGAGAAAAGGGAGTTTTCTGGAAAGGAGAAAGAAAGGGAGGAGAGGGAACATTGAGAGGAAAAACAGAACAAGGAGGGGGAGATGAGAAAGAACATAACTGAAAGCAACTTTTACTGCATCTTAAGATTAATGATTGCTCATCCACAAGCACTCTACAATCTGAGGTAAGTGGAAAAAACTGGAGATGCTTCTCAATAGCCAGTGTAGCCCTTTGCAGACATAAAAAGCAGTACGCTGATGTTCCCACTCAGACGTATAAAACCAATGTGATGTATGTAGCTTTTAAGTGTTGGTGTGTTATAAAAGTTTTATTGCTTCTTTGGCTTCAAGAAAGCTACAAAACTCAGTTTAGGAATTGCAAGCCCCTGTAAAAATGGTTATGAAAAGCATTTTTCCTAATCACGTTAGCAAACCCTTCTCTCCATTTTCCCTCTCATTAAAGAGCTTAAATATTTTACAGCTACAGTGTGCGGGCTTATGTCCAGATTACCCTTCATTAAATGACTTTTACAGTAGCTGGATACAAGCCTTGTCTATTATTACACACCAGCTAATTAGGTCTCCTTTGTTTTGATTTCATCATTTTAAACAAAGCTTTTAGGGACCCAGCCACTCTGTGAGAGGTGTTGCCAAGCTGAACACACTTCCAGCAAATCCCAGCTGGGCTGCATTCATTTCATCTGACGATCTTTGCAACATGAAGTAGCTTTCTGGAAAAAAAAAGAAAATAATAAAGGGGGAGATGGAGAGGAAGGAGAAGAAAAATAACATCAATGTCCAACCTACAGTGCTCTTACGGTGGTTTAATGCAAAGACAAGTTCTCACTGGGGGAAAATCCAGCAGGATGTGAGTGAAGAGTGAAATATGATGTACGGTGATTCTAAACATCACAGCTAAGCTACGTGAACAACTGGTTCTATCAGGCATTTTCTGGTTTCTGACAGTGTTGCTGTTTTCAGATTACCCCAGTAATGTTTCCAAAGTGTATTATTATATTCATGGCAAGAAGAAGGGGAGGAAGCCTGAAAATTACTTCCCTCCTGGCAATGAATTGTCATTTAGGTCCCACATTGAGCCAGCTCTTTGCATTGCCTGGGAAGCCAAGGGAGCCAACAAAAATATATGATTTCCCCAGAGCTGGGGAGCCAAGGGAAATGATCAGGCATCTGAAGTCTCCCCAGGGTGCAAAAAGTAATAGCAAAAGGCTTTGCTAAAGAGAGATATTTTTCAGTATCTGTGCAAATAAAATCTACATTTAAATATTCTTTTAATTACTCATTCTCATCCATGATACATTGAGTAGTCAAAATAATCATATATCGGGAATGATAACAAGATTCATTATGTTCATTTGCCTGTACAAGGCAGTATATCATTGCTTGTGAGCAGTATGTAAGATGTCTGGCCCTTGCTCCGCAGAGCCTAAAATGCCACATGTGACATGATGCTGAAGCCAAATGAGAAGCGAAGCTGTACAGCACTTCATAGGAGTTCTCCTACTTTTTTCACGGGCATTTTGTAACTCTTTTAAGTTTTTCTTTTGACCATTCTTCAATCCTTTTAGGCCTTTCTTGACCATGCAGCTTTCTAGCCTTGCTTGAGCAGGTAGTATTCAGCTAGCCGAGTGAGGGAAGTTACGCATGTTTCTGCTATCCCCATTCTTTGGACTTGAGACTCCCATCCTTTACTTTCTATGTATTTGCAGTTTTGGCCATATGTAAAGCCTTCTACAATTTAGTGGGTATAAAATCCCAAAAGAGAGAAAGTTTGAAGATCTTGTATTGTCATCAGACTAGAATTCTATAGGACTCTTAAAGGACTGTGCTAACTTTTCTAAGTTTTTAGAAAAACATGTCACTGCTAACGAAATCGGTAGAAAACTCAAAAGACTGAAAACATGACCTTATCTCTACAGAGTACCATAACGTGGTCCATCTTCTATTAAAATCTGCAAAGTTTTTCTGTGACTTACATCGCCATCACATATTCTTACTATGTATCGAGGGGGAAACAGTCCTTTGCCTCCTAACTGCTTCCCCATGTAGATGAGGGAAGAAATGAGCTGGCAAAGGCAGCAGATATAACAGCCTTTCTTCAACCATCATATCTTGTAAAGAAGCTGCACATGGATGATTGTCTTCATGCTTTCCCATCCCAGTTCCAGGTCATTCATCAGCTAAATAGGATCCAGGCTAACCAGTCTTCCCAAAAATCAGCTCCAGGTGCCTAAATAGTCCATCATTGCTCTTCATCCCAAATATTGCCAGGGCAATATGACCAATATGTTCATAAGATCAATAGTCAATAAGTATAAGGTATGCACTCTGCTCCAGAAACTCTCCTCTCTCCACCCACTTCACTACCTTTTTTTTTCTAGTACCTAACTTGAGGGACAGATTCAGAAAGATCCATGAGGTGAGAAGGCATCTTTATCTCCCACCGACAGAAGGCAAGAAGCCACCTCCCATCATATTAATGCACAAAGCTCCAACCCCATTTGCCTTATACAACAACAAAAAGCAAGCACAAGTTCCCACCTCATGTTTCAGATGCATGAAAGGTAATAGGAAAATGAAATAGAGTTTGGCAGAAATGTGACTCTGCAAGCTCCCCAGCCAGGTTAACTTTCCAAATCATACTTGTTTTTCAGAGATATTTGTTCATGGAATAGAAAAATATGGAAAACACACCCACTTCTGCCCATGTAGGTGTCGCCTTCATTTTCCTCTAAAAAAGAAAAAAAATTCCTCTCCCTTTCCAGCCCAAAGGCAGAGGGCTAATCACAGAATGAGACCCCCAAAAGCCTGTGTCCTTGTCACTGTCCCGTTGCACCAGCACTGGCAGCAGCACTGCCGGGCTCGCAGCAGCTGCAGGAGAGTCTGCCCTGCCTGCCCGGCTTTGCCTCTGCTCCTGGTATTTTGTTGCTATATATGCAGTATAAATACCAAAAAGAAAAACCTGTCAAGCAGACCATTTCCCATTATTTGGAAATTAGCAAACTTCGTACTGTTTCTAAAATAAATTGTTTCCATTATCAGAACATTGCAATGCTATATGCATCCGCAAGAAATCACCAAACAAATCTATTTCTTGCTTTAATATAGTGGGGCTTTTTTCTGTGAATAATTTGTCTCCCTTTTTCCTGAGATTCCATTAGAAAGAAAAACAATAAAAACTCAGGTACAGACTGTTTGCAATTATTTTCTTGTGCCTTTCAGTACCAGGAGAACAATTTGTTCTTAATTTCAAAAGAGAGCAAAAATTAATTAAGCTAATAAGAACTACCAAAAAAAAAAAAAAAAGTACTTCAAAGGATTTCTGACCTATGGAAAAAAAAATCTTATTTTTGTCCTGCTGCTAAAAAAAAAAACCTTTTTCTTTGCATAAATAATCTTACTGAAGCTTTATCCTTAAAACGCATTCCAAGGATTGTGGATTTGGCAAATGCAGGAACTGCAGTTGTACTGATGAACTGATTTTGATATGTGCATTTGTTTGTAAAATCCTTTGTTAAGGGAGGATATTACCACCAAACTAGAAGCTAAGAAATAAGCCCAGGGTGCTACCCAATAGCAAACTGGGCAAATGTTTGTATTTTTGACAATAGCACACAGACATAGGCTTTTTGACTCTTGCTTTACTAAGAAGAAGAAAGAAAAAAAAAAAAAGTGCATCCACTGGTTCAAATATCCCCCTTAGCAGAAAAAGGCCTGCAGGGAAAAGAAAACACATAAAAATGCACCGAAGCAAAGTAATGCTCCTTGAAGCTGACTGTGCCCCTAAACTATGCTCCTGAGATTATATCCCGAGGCGGCAGGGGGCATGGTTAAGAGCAATTCTCCCCGGCTCTGCAAGAATGAAGGCAAGTGTCAGCACTGCTATAAAATCAATTCATGGATGATTGCTCCCAGGATGACTCAGAGCAGCAGTGACATGAGCCTGGACATTGTGCTGGTGAGGAATCGCTCTGAATGGCTTTCCATCTGATCCCTGGCTGCAGGGGTCAGTTCAGCCACTGCACGAGCACGGGGCTGAGACGCGAGGTCACGGATCTGATGTGTCAGCGTGCGCCCAGCTCGTGATGGTGACACTTGTTGCACTGTAAAAAGGAGGTTGCCAAATGGGATGGTGAAGCTGAGGATACCACTCAAATCTGACAGGCTTCCTTGCACCCTGTTAAACTGTTGTTCCTGTACCTTATAGAGAACTATCGTGCGGGTTTTTCCTGGTTTTGAGGTCTGAATTACAGCTTGATCATCAGTCAGTCCCTATTAGCAAGGGACAGATTAACATGTACCATCATAATATAAAGCGGCTTTTTACCTTTGTGTCATGGCAATCACCTTGTCTCTGATACTCTTTTCAGTACATGCTACCCTGGTCCAGAGAACATAGACCAGTCTCACACTCCACTAATGGCATCTCTCCTTACCACCAAGGAGATTGTCTGCTTGCTCACAAAATTTGCATTAGTATAATTAAAACTGGGTTTCAAATTGATTCAGGCTTTAGCTAACACAGCTTCTCTGCACAGGGACACTTTCATCAGCTCATCATCAGTTTATAGCAGCCAGCACAGGATTCGATCACATGAAGCATTCGACACCACTGCTCACCAGTCGCCATCTGTCAGCTGAACCATGACAGCAGATTATAAACCCATTCCTGGTCTGCCCCTAGTGCCCAATAAAATGGTCTTAAAAGCCCCACTCTCTCACTCCTCTGACGAGCTTTTCAAGAGCACACAGCACCCTGGGGCATGCCAAGCATAGCTGGGACTTCTCAAGCCTGCTCTCAGATCCAGCACAGCAGCTTCCGTCATTCCACTTACGTTCTGCCAACATGCTTAGCACCCTCAGTTCTTTTCCTCCTCACTGCTCTGTGCAACAGGCCTGGAAACCAATCCTTTGATGGATACTAGTGGCTATTGAGAGCAAATGAGAATTCTAATTACAAGAAGCCACGTTGTGAATGAGGTTAATTTCTCTACACTCCCTGAAGGACATAAGGAGGTGTAAGAAGGGAGACATATGTCCTGAAATCCGAAAATGGCAAAACAATTTCCTTTCTGCATTGTATTCTTCCACTCCTCTTGAAAGAGATTATGAGGACAACCACTGGTGCAAATGCACTTCTGCACTCAATAGCATAGCAAGGACATCAAGAGATAGATACTTACACTGGATGTGTAAGTGGGAGGTGTGCTGGGGGGGTGGAGGTAACAAGCTTTCTATTCTTCTCCTGCCATCTTTCTGTATTCTTTGCTCCCTTCTTGCATGTTCCTCTGGCCACTGAGAGTAACCATTGATGTCAGTTCAACCTCAGGCACCAGCAGAAGCAACAGGAGCCCAACGATCTTTCGAGGTCCCTTCCGATCCCTAACATTCTGTGATTCTGTGTGATTCTGTGAGGAGCGTCAGGGACAAGGGAGAGGCTGTTCGGGATAGACACTTCTCACACACATCACAGCCCTCAGCACCTGAAGCCACCTCTGATACCCCAGCCTGCTGTCTGCACAGCAGCAGGAGCCAGAGGGGCTGCTGGAGAGGAGACAGGAGCAGGCAGCAAGAGGACAGTGGCAGCTGTGCACTGCAAGAAGCGCAGGGGAGGAACCACATCATGTGGAGTGAATCCAATCTCACATTTAAACCACAGAAGCCCGGAGCAGTGTAGCCCCCAGCTGCGGACAGAGTACCTGCCACAGTACGCCATACAGACAAGGTAAAGCCACCTTCTGGCTAAGGCTGCACTCCACGGCTGCAGTGGAGCGTTCTAGATCTTCCTATACATGCTCTGACGTGGAAAGTAACAATGTCAAACTAGGAAGTTCATCCTAGTACACCAGAAATTATACTATAGTGGGATCCTAATGTGATACCAGTTAAAATCAATAGAGACTTTTGTTTTCAATTGAACAGCAACGAGTGTGGCTTAGATCCTGCAAGCAGTGAAACATTCACGTGCTTTTTACTCATTGTGAGTAGTCTCATCAGGTTGAAAGATCACATTTCTCACGCAAATCAGCAGCAACTTTTCCATTAATATTATCTGTAATTTTTAAATAGCACTACCTACATGCTAAGGAGAGGATTCACCCCACTTAACGCTGAATATCTACAACCAAGGAGTCTAGTCTGAGCTCATTGCTCCAGGCTAGCCTGGCCAGTGGGAAGAGTTAAGCATTTTCGGTTGAGTGAGTCGTCTCTCATACAGCAGGTGTCTGAGACGTGCCCCTTGGCAGCACCAGTCTCTTTCTGCTGACTACAACAGAAGCTAAAGGTGACTAGTTCAGGCACAGACATCATTTAAACCGCAAACTTCTAGAGGCGAGTAAGATGAATCCAATCACGTATATTTAAACAATTAGACCTGAATTCTTTGAAAGCTACCCCTGTAATATCAAACCTGTCTGCTTTGACCCTTTCCAAAAGGATGCTCTAATATTAATTAAAAGCTACTAGACAGTGTCCAGAGGAGGGCCACGAAGTCAGTGAAGGGTTTAGAGGGGAAGACACAGGAGGAGCCGCTAAAGTCACTTGGTTTTTTCAACCTGAAGAAGGAGAGACTGAAGGGAGACCTCATGGCAGCTACAGCTTCCTCAGAAGAGGAGGAGGAGGGGCAGGTGCTGATCTCTTCTCTCTGGGGACCAATGCTAGAACCCGAGGGAACGCCAGGAAGATGTGCCAGAGGAGGTTCAGGTTGGACATTAAGAAAAGGTTCTTCACCAGAGGGTGGTGGACACTGGAACAGGCTCCCCAGGGAGGTGTCACGGCCCCAGGCCTGACAGTGTTCAAGAAGAGACTGGACAAGGCCCTCAGACACATGGTGTGAGCTGTGGGGTTGTCCTGTGCAGGGACAGGAGTTGGACTCGATGGTCCATGTGGGTCCCTTCTAACTCACGACATTCTATGATTCTACGATTAATGACAAACAATTTATGTGGGAAATCAGGTCAAGGTGCTCAACATTTTTGAAGTGGAAGAGGCTTTCAGAGCAGCCATATCTAACAGTATGTCCCACCTCACTCCTATCCAAATGGCTTCTCTCAGAGATCCTGCAAGCATCTACATTTGGCAAGCAGGATGGCATACAACATGTCCTGCTTGTGACAGTAGGGTACCTCAAGCACATCCAAGACTGTACTTACAGGCTCAAAGCTCCACTAAGCAGCCAGCCACCCACTGACCCCACTTCTGGTACAGCATCCAGACATGGCACATGGCTGCTGAACGAGAAATTGCTGTAGTGCACCCCAACCATTCCCTACAGAGGCAGTAAGAAATAAAAGTCTTCCTTCAGGATGCCAGAGACATTGCAATCAGCATTCACCTCAACAAATCTACATCTGATCTACTAAAACTACCAGTCAAGATTGTCTTTTGCTTTCACAGACATACAACAGCACCATAGTGGGAGAGCTTTAGCTCAGCTAACTCTGGCTGCCAAAGAATGAGGTATCTGGTGTGAACTGGTGGGTCCCTGGGCTTCCTCCCTCCACAGTCACTAAAGAGAGACATTTCTTGGTGCTCATCAAAGGCTTGTGACCCCATTTCCCTTACATACCTCCATCAGGACAGAATAAACCACAGATTGGAGAAGTCTATTGTTCTTCATTGACTAAAAGCAAAGCTTAGATGACTGTCTTGTGCTAGCTGCCTTTTGGGGGTTTTTTTTGAACAGCTAAAGCTAGCTGAGATGAATCCCACCTCAAATTTGCAAAGCAATTCAGTAAGATTTACTACAAGACCAGAAAAAAATATGTTGTTTATTTTTCTGTGTTCACTCATCTCCACATTAAAAGATAAGCCTATGTCCTCGCTTAGCTATAGAAAGTGGGAAACCTTTAATAACAATATAAAATGTTACACAAACACTTAAGAATACTGATTTTCTACCTATTTTAGTTAGTCCATTATCATAAGATGTAATACTGAAAAATTCTCACTCTGTTCCCTGGCATATGCCTGTGTTTGTTTTTGTAGTCTTTCAGGAACAAAAATACTTCATGACTGCTTTTGTGGAGTTGAGGCTTTTCCAAGCAGAGGATTACTACCAAAAAAAAAATAAAGTTATTGCAAGAATGAGAATGCCAGGTTCATTTTTTAGATGCAATCTACTGCACTTAAGAGAAAAAATGCTTTTATTTTGTCGGAGGGGAAATTCTGATGCAAGCCCTTTGCAGGTCACAGCTTAAAGATCTGCAAGGGAAGGAAGGTGGGACCAGGCAAGACACAAATCAGCCTACCTGAATTTGCATTCTGTTCCTCTCACGTACACCCTTACTCCTTAGAGAGAGCATCTGTAGATCTAAGTTGGTCTGAAGTGCCAGCGGTCTAACTGCAGCAGTCAGTCCCCTGCAGTATAAGAACGATGAATCAGCCCACACCGAACCCAGTGCTGCCACAGCTATCAGCTAGCCCAACACAAATTAGCTGTTTCAAAGGCAGCATAGGTCAAATTAGCTGTTTCAAAGGTAACTTAAGTATATCAGAGGTACATATTAAATGCCACCAAGCAATAAAAATACTGTTGGTGTTGCATTAGAATTCTTATCCCTCATGCATATGTTTGCACCTGGAGATCACTAGCCAGAATCCAGCCTCTGACTATCTAATTTAATTAATTTTTTGAATTTGTTGAATTATTTTTAGTGTTAATAAGTTTGAGGACTTCCAAAGAACATCACGTTTCTGCTTTTATTCTATTTTTAATTAGATTAGAGGTAATTTTTGTATTCAAATGACGAGTAACAGATGTAGCTCTGTGTGGTAATGCTGAATCAGAAAGTAATCTTATAGTAAACAGTTAGGCTTTTTACCAATGTTGACTATTCAAATCAAATTACAATACATGCATTTCTAAATTTCATTGTCCCAGTTCTCTTTGACCTGAATATAAATACAGAAAATAGATAGATTACTCAACTTTTGATACTTTGGCTAGTTTTAACAATTCTTAATGCCATTAGAAAAATTCACCTTTTAATGTGATGCCTGCTTTCACCCAGCAGGCAGGTAAACACCACAGAGCTGTTCACTCGCTCCCTCCCCAGTGGGAAATGGAAAAGAGGTAAAACCCATGGGTTGAGAAAAAGACAATTTAATAGAACAGAAAAGGAAGAGAAAGGAAGAAGAAGAAGAGGAAGAAGAGGAAGAAGAAGAAGAAGAAGAAGAAGGAGAAGAAGAAGATACAGAATAAGTGATGCACGATGCAATTGCTCACCACTCACTGACCAATGCCCAGCTAGTCCCCAAGCAACAACTACCTAGCTAACTTTCCCTATAATTTACATACTGAGCATGTTGTCATATGGTATGGAATATCCCTTTGGTCATTTGGGGTCAACTGTACCAACTGTGTCCCCTCCCAGCTTCTCAGATCATAGATCATAGATCTATATGCAGTCCCAGCCTCCTCACTGGCAGGGCAGTATGAGAAGCTGAAAAGTCCCTGCCTCAGTGTAAGCACTGCTCAGCAACAATTAAATCATCAGTGTGTTATCAACATTATTCTCCTCCTAAATCCAAACCACAGCACTATACCAGCTACTAGGAAGAAAATTAACTCTATCCCAGCCAAAACCAGAACAAATGATTATAATTAGGTGTTTGCACCTCAGTTACAGATTTTACTCATTCTTGGATGCAGTCCATTTCCAGGGTATTTAATTCCAAGCCAAGTTCTCTCCACAGAAGCCCACAACCAACACTGGAGTTTGGCAAGTTTTTGCCTGAAAAATGCATGTAAACAAAAACATTTGAACCCTGCTGGGTGTGCTTTTTGAGGCACCAGATATTTAAATGGCAGATAGAATAGACAACACATTCTGCAGAAAGAAGTGCATTATCCTGCATTTCTTTCTGAAAGTAATAGGTTTGTAGAGAATACTATGAATGTGCTCTGAAAGAGACTTTGATCAAATTCCATCCATTCCAGTTACAACCATATAAGTTAATTGAAGCAAATGGAATTGCATGGATGGGCGTCAAGGAGCAATTACAGTTTAGCTCCTGAGCCTTCTTCAATCTTTTACCAAGTTTCTTCTATTTATGGACCTGATCCAAAGCTTGTTATAGCCAATCAAAAGACTTCCACTTTCACAGAATTCAAGAGCAAACCTAAATACATAGTTTACTATCTGCAAGGGATGTAAGTACATACTTGACTTTAAGGAAGAAAGTAGTCCCATTACAGTCAGCAGCATTACTGAAAAACTTCAAGACTGGCTTGTGTTTCTATGCCTGACTGAATCAGGTCATCATTCCTAATTATGATCCTGATTATGTTCCTGAACTGAAGTCAGTGGGAATAAGAGCAGGGAAGTATGTCCCTGGAGGGTCACATCGACATAAGAATTAAATCAATAACTGTGCAGCTCCACTCCAATGAAATCACTGGAGTTAACATGAGCAGGGACTGGAAGCATACATTGGTAAATCAGACTCAGAGTCTGTTACATGGTTTTGACACATCTTTCTGTTTTATCAGAAATCCAAACACAAAACTTAGCACTCCGAAACATTAGTGGATTTTAGACACTCCCTGAAGGACTGTGAGTACTGAAATCAATAAATGGATTGGAATGAACTGACCTATAAATGTAGTTTTTCAGCTGTGACAAATAAAATATTGATAATGGTCTTCATTTTGCTTAACTCTTTCCCAGTCCTTCAAAACATCATGTGTAATAGACCATAGCAGAATGGAGATTACTTATAAAAATACGAGACGGCTTGGCAGGGTTTCACAGAAAGCAACAATGATTTTTGTTTCCCCGAGACACATGACACATATCATGAAATGTGGCACTATATACTGCAAGAGGCTGCAGCAGTGATTTGTCCAGCATAGGGATTACTGATGGACTGTATCAGCTCACAAGTCTAACATAGATAATAGGTTCTTCATTTGGGGATTCATTATTACAATGAGTATATGAACTTTACCCAACCATGAGTGTTCTCTTACTTCAATGTCCCCCACATGGCCACTGTGGCTTTACAGAGGGAGGCTCACAAAACAACATTTAGAAAAGGAGTCTGGGGCCTTTCAGGAACCTATATGCTACTAGTTGATTCACCAAGGACTTGCCTAACTCCTAAATACTCTAATAACCATAAGCGTTCAAAACCTTCTCATAAGCAAATCCACACATGTGCTAAAGCACCTTCTTCAGGCACGGGCTTCACACCTGCACAGGGGCTACGCAAGCTTTGTTGATCCCAAAACCTCTCTGCTGCTGAACATGACAACATTACAGCACCTTTGTGGGCATCCTCCTTAGGAACTAGTCCAAGACCAGTCAGGAGGCTGAGCTGAAGCCAGGTTTCCTCAGTGTCACCATTCTTACTAGGCTCCAGAGGCATCTGTGAGATAATGGAAAACTGACGTTTCTCAGTACAGAAATAACTACAGTTTCATGAAAATCCATCACATGAGATATTAGGAAGCACACACTGGGTTGCTTAGTCCATCCAAAACACAGAGTGAGAAACAACTAACTACATCTAGACACCAGAAGCAAAATGGAGAGACAAGGTCCATAACCATAGTTTCAGAGGAATCAAATAGCAAGACTAGGACAATGCTGCAGTGCAGGTCCCTTAGAGAAAAAGGATGGAATTTGCAAGTTATCCAGGCACATCTTCAAAAGCACAAAACGGGGTCTTTCATTATGAATTACCAGTCTGTCTCACAAAATTACCACTCTCCTTCCATAATCCCCATCTCTTATTCTTTCAAACGAACTGGGCTGAGAAAGCAATCAGGAAAATGGGATAAAATAAATAAAAACCTTATAAAACTCATTCCGATCAATTTCAAATGCATTCCGTATGCCTCTCTTTAACGCAGCATAATGAAGTTTCATTGCTGTCTCTCCACAATATAAAAGGAATTGCCAGACATGGAGGAGCATATGTAAAGTGGACAATTAGTAAAGAGCTGGTGTGTTCTGAGCCACTATTCATTTATCGACATAGATCTTTTTCTTTTTCCTTTTTTTTCTTTTTTTTTTTTTTTTTTTTTTTTTGGAATTGGCTTTCAAAACGTTTCCATGGAAAACAGAGAGGAAGGCAGCTATCAAGAGCAACAACAGAGCCTACCCAGCAATGCGCTTTTCGGACCCTCCTTTTTCTCCCCCTCTTTTTTTTTTTTTTGTCCTCCTTTTCTTAAACTCGCCTGGGCTTAAGTTGAACAGTTTGCACCAGCATATGGCAAAGGTTGAGGTCAGACAGATAAAACGTTTCATTGCGCCGAAGAATGGTTAACAACACGTGAATGTAAATTCTAACACATCGTAAAACTGTTGCAGAGCAGGCTGAAAGGGGCCTTTAGTTATGGCAGGAAATCTGCTTCCCAGCCCCACCCCATCCCTTCCAGTTCATTTCAGGTATTGTGGAGCCCGAAGGAGCTTTTGAGTCCCTCCCCTGGCAATCTGCACGGGGCTCCTCCAACAGATTTCTAATGACTTTCCAATGGAGATTTAGGAGGTTTTGTGTCCTGGCGCTGTGAAGGATTTCGCCCGGGCACCCTTCTCCAGCAGCCAGCCCCAGCCACCGCTTTTGTCCCCTTGTCGCCCCGCCGCTCCCCCCGGCCCCACGCTCTCCCTGTAGATCGACCAAGCGGAAGGGGACCCCCCCTCCAAACACCTCCCTGCTCTCCGCCAGGCCCACAGCCACGGCAATTTGTAGCCGTGCTGGTGGCAGGACCACCCCGCCATCGGCCTGGGGCAACCCCCCCAGACAGCCAAGTCCTGCTCGGGCCTTGGCCTCACCATGGTCTGTGGGGTGCAGCTTCGCTCCGCAGCTGGTTTTTCCTCAGTTAAAGCAAAAATAAAAAGGAGAATTGGCAACCGCCCCACCTCTGCGAAGACCGTTCCTCCATCTCTGGAGGCATTGCTTTTTAGGTTCTGCGTGCATTTATGTTTGTTCTTCCCCCACACACACTCCCTCATTTTGTCACCATTATTATAATAAATACAAAGGTTCTGCACGTAAGAAGACACTACAAAAACATAAATGAATAAATAAATACTTAAATATCGAGTGACATGTTTGTGTCAGGCATTAGTGCAGGCTCTGAGTTGATGTTTTCGTTTATCATTTGCTTTAAGTTCTTGCAACTGAAGAAGATAAACCCCAGCTATTAAAAAAAAGAAATGTATAAATCATAACAAAGCACCCAGTTAAAAAGGGCTTTTTTTTTTTTTTTTTTTTTTAAACTTCTCCAGAGATAAGCTGCAGAAGTGTGGTGCTCAATTGTACGCCACCGTCTCTGGAGTGAAACTATTAAGGTGGTGGTAGATCATATATACTGGGGTCTGTAATGCGCCTGTGGGGAGTTTTTTGTTTGTGACACAGACACAAACATGTAGTAACACGTACACCAAGACACCAATCACCTTAATCCCCCAGGCCTCTCTGAAACTGTGTCTGGTGTCCTACTTCCCTCTTCAGTGCTGCTCTGGGGCGAGAGTGATTACTGCTCTCTTTAAATCTAGGAAGATGTTAAAAGTGTGAGGACATTGGGTTCAATTATGAAATATGAAATGCTGAGAGGGTCAAGTCTACTCAAGCCCCACGATGGAAGAAACACTCCCAGGAGACTTTGATTCTCGGTCGGATGACTGATCGTCATGTCCTCAGAAAGAATTAAATTTTATTGCCGGCTTTTTGGCAGCATTTAGAGTTTAACGTGGCCAGAATTAAAGAGCACTTAGTCTGATTTTCCTTTCTTCCCCTTCCCTTTTTGTTCAAAAGCTGCTCCATTTTGCTCGCTGACTTGGAGGTGCCTGTTAGAAAAATGCAGGTGGAAAGTTATCTCTGGAGGGGTTGTACTGCCAGGATGTTATTCACAGCTCATATTTGCATAATCTCTTGTCTCTTCTTAAATCTTCTGTCTTATTCTCCTTCCCTTCTTACTCCCTCAAGAAGCCCTCGCTACAATCTGGCTTGGATTTCTCTCCTTCCGCATGCCCCAGTAACACCGATTGTTTTTATCAAGGGGTTGCAAGGCGGTGATCAGTCACACCTTCCTTCCCTACAGAGAGGCGATGAAGACTGCAGGATGTGTTTACTTTTAACATCTGCCAAGACTTTTAACATCACTATGCAAAGAAAGCCCCAAAGACAAATCCAGAAATGAGCATATTAATAATCATTGGCAACTGGGACCCTGCAGCAAACCAGCGCTTTACCTTTTGGTGCTGTTTGCCCTTCCTTAAAGTTCTTTCTTGCCCTACATTATGAAAAGACTTCTGCTGGCTAAGTAGAAACTAACTGGTGTCATTGAGAAGCCTGGCAGTAAATCTTAAAATGCTCAGTTTACTATGCTGAGAACATTAGTGAAAAATCAGCAGAAGGATCAGGGCTGTACAGAGAGAATTCACGTGCCCAGTGCACATGGAAGCTTTTACTTGGGAAGGAAAGTTACACTCTTAGTTGATTTCTTTTCAGTTTAAATACACATAATTCTGTTTGCTTTTCAAGATTCTGGAGTCCGTTCTGACATATGTAACTGCTGTACTGAAATAAGACAAATAGAACAGAAAATCAGAAAAAGGAGACAAGGAGAGGAGCAAATGCTATCAAGGTTGTGACTGCCTATTCATCACTCCCCCCTGTCTGGGGTCCAATTCAGTTGCCTAAATATAAGTACCTTGTGCTTTCTAAGATGCCCTCATGTTTGTGGAGCCCGCAGCTGCTCCTTCAGAAGAGACCAGGTCTTCTGCAGGTCCCATGCCATATCTGCCTGCCCCTGCAAATTTCCTGCTGGCCCTAGGGCCTCTCAGATGGCACAAGACACTTTCCCTTAACCAGCTGAGTGAAGCCCCTCTGGCCTATGCAATTAATTAATTGAGAGTACAATGAGATTCCAGTGCTAATGTCTAAACTGAGGTGCCTAAAAGTAGGTTTCTATTCATTACAGTTAGTGGAGATCAATCAAATGCTGGTATCTGCTTTTAGCTGAGCTGGATTGTTCTCCATTCTCTGTGGGATATAACGGGAGACAAAAACACTTGAGTCCCTTCTAGAAATCTGAACTTACAGTCTGGACCGGGAACCAACCAGATAGAGAAACTGGAATTAGCCTCTGAATCCAATGACTTTGGTCCTTTACTACCTCAGGCACCACGTCCTGGTTTCTTCCTTTGTAACCCTATCAAGTTCCACCATGGAAGCAGTTAGTCCTTCTCCACTCTGATGGGAAGACCATTGCAGAACCTCACTAGTGTAACCATTAGAGACGTTCTCGTAACTCCAGGGCTTAATACGTCCATAGCGAGCCTATATCCATGTGGTTCCCACGTCAACATCAGCCTTTGCATAAGAAGTACTTTTTTTACTTGCCGGTGTTTAACCCCCTGATGCACAGAGAGTACTTATATGCCCTCTCAACCTTCAGTTTGTGGAGCCAAACAAGACAGGATCTTCTATTTTTCTCTCATATTATAATCTTCCATTTCCCCAATCACCTGCACAAGAGCCTGTTGATTCCTAATTAGAATTTACACGAGGTACTCCCAATGAAGTCTCACAGGAGTCTTGTACAACATTGTCAGTGCTTCGCTATATCAGCAAGACTGTTTAAAGCAGAGAAAAAGCTGTATAAGGTGAGTAGAAAATATGAAGGAAGTTTAATTCAGGAAGGGAATGAATAAGAAATGACAACATGTAAAACTATACAACAGCAAAAGATATAGGGAAATATACATTGTGCATTAATCCTTCGCCATAATAAAAACAGGCACTGCGTATCAGAAGACCACTGTCAAAGACATCTGGGAGGACAGTAGTTCACTGGTTTTTAAAAGATCTAAGACTTGCCTGAATAGTACCAGCTTCTCTAATTACAATAGGTAGAATTAGGAAAGAGGGAGAAAATCACTCTTGGTTCAGGACACAGGCTAGAAATTTACTGAGGGGGGTAGAAATAGGAAGGAATTTCTCCTATAAGCAAGTTTTATTTGCATAGGGAACCTTCTCAACACTAGCTAGCATCAACTCTGGTGGCACTAGCCACAGACCACAAAGGGGTGTGTGTATAGCTGGACTGCTGACTTGGATTGGAAGTTCCTGCCTGTGATTCTGCTCATCTTGAAAAAATTGTGTGGTGCTTCTGTGACCCAGCCGCATGGAGCTGAGGAATGACTGCTTTCACTCACTCCTCTCTATGTCTCGGTCAGAATTTGAACCTCTCTCAAATGCTCCACGGCTTGGTTATTGATTATTGTATCATCTAGACTTTAGACTCTGAACTTTGTCCATTCTGAAACAGTGAACATCAGCTTGTAGCAGTCTTGAATCCCTCTCAACTTTGTATGGTGCCAAGAAGGAAAATGGGATGGAAAGCAAAGATACTGAACTCTCGTTGGGCAGGAGGGCTACTCTGCTGCCCACAGCATCACAAGATGTGCCTGACCCCAGCCTACGTCAAAGTAATGGGCAGAGCCCCAGGAAAGAGGGCAAAGCATCGTGCAACAGTCAGAAATGTGAAGTGGATGCAAACGCAAGTTCTGTGACATTTAATTCACGCAGCCAGGCAGTGGGTGTGAAAGTGGGCTGGTGGTGCTGCACCCTGCCTTGGGTGGAAATAGTTTACGATCTGAAGGAGGGAAAAGGCAGTAAGAAGGTGACTTCAACCTGCAACCGTGACATGCAAAGTTCAAAAAAGCTGTTAAAAAAACCTACAAACCTTATAAACAGGACAGTCTAGTACACAACAAAGGGTAACCAATTATAATTTACTTAAAATGGAAAGAAAAATCCATCCACTGACTAATAGAGCCACAGTTTAACACGGTAATTTTCATGGGACAAAACGGAGTTTCCCCCATTACTTTTGTGAAGAACACATAAAAATGTATACCGCAGTAAGAGAGTGCAGACCAACAGCATCATCACTGTACAAAATGCTATTATCCCTATTTTCACAAACCTGGCAATTTTTCACTGAGACCAAAGATTACTAGTATATGTTGAGTCCCAGTTTTCCTTGAACAACTCTTAGTGGACCAGACAAGGCAAAAAAGACCAAGAACATTGCCATTTTCTTTGCTTCTTCCTATCAAACTCCTGACATACAAACTCCAGGTTCCTTTATCCAAACATATTAAAACTTACAAATGTACCAAATTCCTTTCCATCATAAACCAGCCTTACAATCTCTATCCAATGTCTTTTTTTGCCTCTGCTATATAAGAATGTGTCTCGGGCAAAGTAGAAAATATTTGGCGTCATAGCTGCCTTCTATGACAGTACGAAAGAGATGCCAAGCTGCCAGAATCTCATACTCTCATGTCATGTTTTGTTTCCTTTGTTTTCTTTTAAGAAATAACAGGAATGAAGTTGAAATAAATCTCAGTGCTCCCACATAACACTCCAGTAAGCAAATCTAATATTATTTAAGATATTTTCAATCAAGGATTGTTGAAGTGGAGGTTTTTTTCAGGAGAAAGAAAAAAAGGCTTTGTACAAATTAAAGGACACTTGTATGTTAAAATGTAGATTTGTTTCATTTTAAGATTGAAAGAGATGCTGTTCCATTGGCTGGAAATGCAAATGGTGAGCAAGTGTCATGTATTCCAACTCTGTTATTGGAAGAACTTGTATTGCCCTGTGAGCAAAAAGAAACACTGATACACATTTAAAGCAGAGGATGAGCTGGCATCAGTTGCTAGTCATGCCATGCCTATGAGAATTCACTGATTTTTAAACAAACCCACTAGATCAGGATGGCCCTACCACACAGAATACAGTATAACACTTGGAAGTTACCTTTGCCATGAAACATATTGACCATGAAATCAAATACAATGGGATCACAGGAAGAAACAGACCGAAAATCCAAGTTTCTGATCAAAACTTGGTAAAACAATTCTATTTATGAGAGTCCTCTGAGTAGCATAGTATTATTCTGTAAAAAAAAAAAGAAAAAAAAAAAAAAGAGAGAGAGACATTTTTTGTCTATGTGAAGATTTGTGCCTGTCAAGGTAAACCTTTAGTTCTCCTAGATTTGATTACTTCTACGTAAAACATCCACCTGCCGGGCTTCTGTTCTATTTGTGTGTACCATAGGCTCTTCGGGGTTATTTCCAACTCTCAACATGAATTTCCCAAGTACCATCACCCCCACTGTGGAAATAAAACTGTCCTTGAGATGTGCTTATATTCATGGGTGACAGCATATTGATTTTGCATAACTTAAACGTTTGAGTCTTCTAATGCAACTCATTTACAGAAATTATGTGAAAATTTGTAGTATGTTTGGCATGAATAATCTCTTTTTCTTTTTTTTTTTTTTTTTGTCCATCCTCTGAAAATTATGTGATGAGAATACCTCCATCGTCTTCTCCCTCCCCTGGAATATTTCTCCTCTGAAAGTTCAGGGACAGGCAACAGTGAGTAGCAAATTTTACTGTCATGAGCTTGAGCATTCACCTGAATTCATATAATTCACCCAGTATTATTTCAACCCAAAGGGCTGCAGGACTGGATTGCAGATATTAACACATATCCTTCAGAGGTAAGAAGTAACCTTTAAAGACAAATTTACTAAAATACTGTAAAGAAAGAAGCAAGTCTGTATCGTTCCTTGGCAGAAAGAAAGCAATTTTGATTTATGGTCAGAAATTGTACAACTATATGTATAGCTTAGGTTTATGCCGTAGCTACAAGTACCCAGTCACCCACTGACCTATGTCCCACCAGTGTATGACCTCATTGGTGTCACTAATTCATAAATGTTTCCATATACTTGAGAGGAAGGGATAGTTAAAGTTGTAGTTTGGGAATCAAGACATAGGAAACAGTTCCTAGCTCTGACATAGGCTTCCTTGGTAACCTTTAGAAAACCAGTTAGTTAATCTCTCTCTTCTGTCCAATTCTTCATCTTTAAAGTGGGGAAAATAAAGTGCCCCCATCCTGACCTTTGTCCACTTCTCTAGAAAGACAGTTACTTGGGGCAGGAAGTGTCCATGTGCAGAGTACTCCATCAGTAGGGCATCAGTCTTTAGAATCATAGTCACGGAATTAATCAAATACTAGAATATCAAGTGTTTAGTCAGCCTGTGAAGGGGTTGTGGACATAAGGAAGATACACTGGCCTCGGTGAAGGTACGCATATCAATCAGCCCAAGATGGAATAACTAAACCCCAACTTTCAATGAGTGTCTTTCTCAAGCCATCTGAACACCCCTTTCTTCTCTCTTTTTCTGCCAGCTGCCACATGCAATAAATGGTTTGTGCGCCCTCCACAAACCAAGAGGGAAAATGTTTCCTCCTAGCTTTCTGTGGAATTTTTTATACTCTTCCTTCCAGAGCCGTTCTCCTGTTGCTGGGTAGTCGTTCTTGTGCACACACTGCTCTGAGATCAGTGAAACACATCAGCAAGTCGCACTCCAAATGAATACACAATACAGGTCTAAAAGTGATACATATTTATTTATGTTTATTGTCATTTACATATCTGCTAAGTGCTCAGCAGAAGTGGCAGGACTTACTTCCGTAGGCTGTTGTCCAGGAAATCAGCAGACATCTCATGTGAATACAAGCTTTCCTGTGCAGGTAAAGACCATACAGTCTATTTCTTATCAGGCTGACTGTCCGGAAGAATAAAACTCAGAACAAAAGGACTAGAAGTTTTCACACCAAACATGGTTGGAATCAATTAGCACTCTTTAAAATCCACTATTTTTCATTAAGTGGATGCAAAATCATTCGTTCTCTCCCTTTGTTAGGTTTGGTTGTACTCTCTGAAAAACATAAATCAATAATCCAATTTATGTTCATCATGGAAAATGTGTCCAGTTGGAGTATGAGGAAATCGTGACTTTCTGAGACTTATCTCAACTACCTTCATTGAGAGGATCTTGAAAGTTGGCTAGAAATTCTGCAGGACTTTTAATGAAAACATAGTTCATTATCTGTGTTACAGCAGTTCCTTGAGATCCTTGAGCCATCAGGGATATGTTATCCTGAGGATCGCAACCTAGCAAAGGCACATTCTGTATCTTGAACATTTAAATCAAAGTAAGACGAGGATGTACCAAACAACCAGAAGGAATAAGTGAGTAGGACTCCTTAGGCAGTACTATTTGGAAGTTTCATAAACACTGATAAAAAAGCAATATGATATCACCAAGTACTGTAACGTAATAAAACCATGACACACTGCGAGAACTGGCAAGATTGGGAGAATTTGAGGGGACAAGCATTATGATCTAAACAATCCTTTCTACTTCAGCTCACCCGATCTTGCTGTCCAATGGAAGGAGAGACCTGTCCCTGGGACATGGTCATAGAGTTTGCAAGAGAAAGTAGCATTGCAGGAGCTTCCATGACTCTCCGTGGGATTATAAAACCCTTTTCCAAGAGTGCCCCTTAATACAAGCATAGTCCTGGACTGGTTTGAAATGCACAGGAGCTCTTCTGTCTTGCGTGCGTTTGCTCTGAGATGGAATGCAGAGAAATAGGAGGCAAAGTCCATCTCATTTCCCCAAAGCTGAATTTGTGAGAGCGTGCAGGCAAGTGCCACTTCAGCTGCAAGGCACAGAGGGATAAAAAGGATGGAGGCAATGACAGAGCACAGACCATGTAGCAAGGAGCCTGTTAGGATTGCACACTGCAAAGCAGCGGCACTGAACGCTGTCACAGCTGTCTGGGACCACTCAGAGCAGCACTTTTACTTTAGTACCTGCAGGCCAGCCCTGGTAAGGTGAGACCTGCTCATACAAGAACAGTCAGCGGCTATACCTGGTATCACAGACTAGGGAACTGCACCGTCAGCAAGTTTCAAGGTTTCAAGAGCAGGTTAGCTCGAGATTTACAGCATTTCTAGCTTTCAGATGGCATGGAAGTACCTTGAGAACAGCTTTTTTTGCTGTATTCAGCAATCTGTTTCCCATTCTGGCCACAGTCCAGAAATACACAAGAAAGAAATGCTAAGAAAAGGAAAGGCAGTAACTAAATATTTCAGAACCTTCACAAAGATTTAGTTTGAGCAAGGTTTTAGAAAACACCAAATGGAGAAGTGGAGAAGTGGGATGTTTTTTTCTTCCAAAAACTATTTGCACTTTCCCTATCATTTAAGTCAACCAATTTAAACAAGTGCCTTCTTGTGCATGGGTGCTTACACAGTTTGCGTGACTTCTTTGTTTTATAAACTGTGAGCTTTGTTCACAGCTTTTCCTGTGGCCACGGTCTGTTTCTTATGTGGATCCTCTGGTGTCTGCTACTTGGCTGTGTTCTCATTGCAGGTTTTCCTTTGGTGCCAGCACTGATCTGGTTGCCTTTTCTCTACTTACCTGCCTGTTTTTACAGAATTCATAGGACTACCATCTCATAGACCCTCTACTGTTGCCTCAAATTTGCTTAAAATGGACATTTCAATAGTTGTTAGAGGGAGCACAACAGTAAAGCAGACACAGACAGTGGGATCACAGAAGTCTAATTTCCTTAGGAAAACCTGGCTAAGAATAACCACATTCCTTTGGAGCATAAACTCTTTCTGGTTCCATGTGAACATCAGTTAATGAGTCCTCACAGCACTTCTTTTGAGTAGGTTACGCACACATATTCTTCATCCTGCAAAGGTGAAGGGAGCAGTAAAGGGGGTTAGCTTCCCAAGAACACAATGCATCTATGACAGGCAAGCACCAAGGTTTCTCAGGTGGTTTTGGGGATGAAATCCTGGCTGCGCTGGCACCCAAGCAGGTCAGCACTCAGAAAGATTTGCCACATGGCCCCATACTCATCCTGTACAGACACAGCTACTCTACCCCTCTGCACAAAGCCCTTCTCATGAAGCCAGTTCATTTGTTCTTTCAGGTAGGAGGAAATGAAATTTTACAAATGTTGAGTGTATATTTCTAGATGTCCGTGACAATATTCCAAACCGTTGTCTCCCCCAACCTTCCTACCAGAACATGCCCTGCATCCCTATGTACCATTCCACTCCCTGTCTCCACTATATATACAGCAGTGTGACATTTCTGTTTAAGTCCACCTGCCAAGACGTTCATATGAGAATCAGATCAGACCCAATATCTACACAAAACCCTCCAGCTCTGCAAGGTGCAGTGATCCAGGAGCACAAAGAAATGCAACTGAGCAGTGTCTGGATGAGGAGTGTGATGTGTCTGTAATGTGCGTACTGGTGGTCAAATTACAGAAAGGAAATCTGTGTGACTTGACATCCAGAACTTATTTATTAATATAGGCTGAATGACTAATTTATGGCCAGATATTTTTAGCCTTTTACAGAGTATCTATTTCATTATTTAAGATGTTTAATTATGTACCTGTCTCATTAGCATCTGAAGAAAATAGGTTTCTTTATTACACTATGTCTTTAGTGAAGAGCAATAAATACTCATATTAACCACAAGCTTTCCTAATGCTGATGGTCTTTAAGTTGCAAATATTTAACATGTTTCATGGTATGTCAAATGAGGGAGACCTAATTCTATCTATAGGAGCGTCATATTTGAAAAAAAAAAAAGAAAGTCAAATAAAGTAATGCAGCTGACCAGCAAAACCACCAAAAGAAATGGAAGTTCTTCTATTTTAGATTAGTACTTGTTCAGTTCAGGCCAGAAGACTGATTTCAATAGAGATTACTTGTATACAACCGGAACAATTTTGTTCACTTACTGCAGGTGTGTCAGGTAAAATCAATATTAATGACTTCACACAAAGAATCTCAAGGTCTGCGGATATCTCTTTGGTGTGTCTTCTCAAACAGTTTTAGTAAAACATTGAGCTTAAAAACAGAACAAAATGTTCCTGAACTGGAAAAACTCAGTTTCGTCTTAAAAATGACAGATCAAATAGAATGAAATTATTTTTTAAAATACAGCATTTTAACATATCTAAAAATAAGGGCTTGTGCTGTGTCTCAGATAAATGAGGCAAACAACATGGGGCAGGATAGGGCTACAAATCGTATTTGTGTCTTTTTGAAGCTCTTGTTCCTCAGAGATACCCACAGCCTGATACAGAAAGTCCCACCTCAGTCAGAGCAGGCTCCTCAGACTGCCCCATAAGGTGCCACCTGCTTGGACCCTTCGGGAAGCAACAAGGTGCAATCTCAACCTAGATACACCTCCCTGCTTGTGATCTGAAATATGTTATTGTCTACATTTGTTAGAAATAGAAGTCCACATGAAGGAGTCAGGGATACTGAACTGCTCGAAAGAAAAGAAGGTAGATTGTCATTTAAGTTGGGAAAAATTGGTACAAAACAAACAGCCCTTTAAACACCTGAGATCTTTCCATACTCATACTGCAGAAGAACCACTGTATTTGTCTGCATACGTGCACAATATAGAAATGGATCCTTTCCTGAAGAGTTAGACCAGATTTTTTTACTAGCTAGATGTCAAGCTTTTCATCCCAGTTTCTTTTACTCTGCTCAGACGTAACTGTGGATGAAAACAAATGATGAACTCACAGGCACCTCCACTGCACATGGTTAGAGGGGCTGCTGTTTATTTCCCACGTTATTTCTGCCAGGTGCCTCAGCTGGCATCTCTATCATCTCCATTTTATTTCATAACGTCTTTTATCAGCCATTCACCAAGCCATCACGCGTCCAGGTGTGTGTGCAGTTCTGTGAAAGGAACAGTCATCTCTGCTGGTGCCTTTCATTTTGTGATCCCTGTAAATGGAGTGAGTACAACTGCCTGCCCCCAGTGCCAAGGCCTGGGAAGTCACTGCATCGAGCATCTCCCGCAGCACCAGAACAGAACGGGCTTCAGCAAAGAATGGCAGTTGCTCAGCACCTTGGCAAAAGAGATTTTGCAGACATTTTGTTTCAAAATAATTTCTTAGAAGGCCGGGCCAGTCAATGTGACTGCTCAGCCCTATATAAAAGGTCCCTGTTCAGTCACCTGGCTTGTCACTTAAAGGGCCTCTGCAGAAGCTGAACTAACTCATGAAAATGGCAGAAAACAAATCCGAAAGAAACGCTGAGATTTCGATAATTTCAGTGATTTAATTTGGCTACAGAAAGGGTCTGACAAACAGAAGTGGGCACAAGGGAACCAGGCAAGAGAGTAGAGGGGGAAAAGAAGCTTCACCCTTTGGCAAGAGTAAGTTTCTGCATGAGCAGGTTGTATGTCAAATGACACCACAGCCTCAGTTTCTTTGTAAACAACCTGGAGAAAACCCATAGCATGGGCAGGATTTTCTGAGGCAACTGGATCACTAAAAGCATGGGGTGGCTGCAGAAAGGTGAGGAGAAAGGCAAAGTCATCTGTACAGGGAAGGAGAAGGCAGTGCAGGGAAGGGTGCCAATTTTTTGTTAATAGGATGGCTGCAATCCCAAACCTGTCTTCCCCTAGGCATACCACTGGAAATATTGTGCTTTCACTCCTAACTCAGAGGGCAGAAGTATTTCTGCTGATGCAGACTGGTTGAAATTGCCGTTTCACTAGAAAAGGCACATGCGGCGTTTATCAGGGTTTGTAACTTCAGTTTGAGTTCTGCCAGAAAAGGACGCATTGATCTGTGTCAAGTCGCTCCCTGGCATGTTTGCTGCTTTGTGGGACAGTAATGACTACTTTGTGGCAGACCAGTCTTGCTCTCCGGGAACAGTGGGACCACAGAAACAACTTTCCTCAGTTCCTTCTCTTTGATCCCACAGTCACTCTCCCTCCACTCAGGTACATCCCAGCTCGTCCAGCTGCCAGGATTCAATGCCTTTGCCAGCTCTCTCGAGCAGAGGCTTGGATGCCACATGTGTCAGTGGACTGTTCCTGGTGACAGGGAAGGTTCTCTGGCCTTTGAGGAGCTTCAGCATCTCCTGCCGCAGCCAGTTGTGATGCAGTGAGAAACAGAGCAGAGAGCAGGGGTACCCAAAAGCCGTCAGTGCTGAGTATGTTCCCCAAGCAGCAGCACAGGCTGGAGCTGCACATCTGGGCAAAGGAACCTGTGTGCCCAAACACTGAAACATTACTTTTGTGATAAACACCAGGTGCAGACTTTGCAATGTGCAAGTAACCTATTTTGGATTTGGACAAGAAAAAACGAAGTGTCCAGCATTTACCTGTTCACTTTTTTGTGTATTCCACAATTCATGGAGTATGAATGACCAGTTACTGGGTTGCTGGCCAAGATTATTTTTAATTTTTCATAGGCTATGGATGAAGGTTGAAGCATCAGTCTTAGTGTAAGGCATTTCTTGATTGTTATTCATATAGATTTGCAACTAGAAACTCCTTTTTTGTCTGCTCTACTTGAAAATTTGTTCTTAGTAGTGACTTAAGGTTGCTCATTCCATACTTCTGGAGTTTTGTTATTTAATGACAGAAAGTATGTCATTTCATCATACAACTGGTATCTTTCAAATTCCTTACCTCATCATTGCATATACAGTCACTATCTTAAAAAAAGCCAAACGCAGGGAGAAGGGCGCTGAGGGAACAGGTAGGATTTTTTTTCCTTAGGATTTTTTTATTCCAGCTGAACTGCAAAGAGCTGTCAGACCTCAGTTTGATTTCTGTTCCCTCTTTCTCTAGCCTCAGCAAGCTCCTTGCTGGTTTGTGCTTCAAAAAGTCCTTCTTCCAAGTGTCCACCGCTTTCCAGGATGACTGTGGAGTCCCTGCGTAAGACACTGTGTCCCTGACTAATTGCCTGGCTCCATTTGTCCCCATTCTTCAGCTCTATGTCGCACTGAGGAGAACATAAGCCTTCAGAAAATAGAGATGAATGTCCATTTAATTGTGTCAAGCGGCATGCAGGCAGTGATAAACTCTCTGTTGGCCTTCTCTGTTCTCATGACTGCCGCCACCCATTCTTCTGCCTGGCCTTTCCCAGCTTCTCCTATCTGCCTTGTCCCCAGAGGCATCTTCAGTCTCACAGTGACTCAAAGCTTTCATGGTCCCATTCCTCCCATCCTCCTCTTCACCCTCCCAGCCAAATACATCTCAGCCTCCTCTGCCTCCACAAGGGCATGAGTGTTAGAGTAGCTTTCTGGAGAGCTGTGCAAGTGTGAGCACAAATATTAGCAGAGCCAAGAGAAGAGGCATCTCCAAAACAACACTGGAGAGTTTTTAAAAGTAGGTCAGGCTGTGTCTGGTCGCTGGGATTACTGGGCAGCAGAGTTCAGATCTGTGCCCAGAGCTGTCACAGCCAGCGAGAGGTGAGGGGTTGTTGTTGCAAGCATCTTTGGACTAGTAGAGGTAATGTGGCATCCATACAGGCATCAGGCCATCTAAATAGCGAGTGTAAATTGGCTGACCCGAAATCCAGGTTCTACCTGGGCATGTGCAAGTAGCACTGCAGAGCGCAGCCAGGTGCTAGGTGTGTTCTGCCAAAGGGCATGATCCTGACCCTATGGAAATCAGATGAAGGGTTGTCATCAACTCCAGCTGGAGCAGAGCTGTAGCCTTTGTCATTACAATTATTTCAGGTCTACTTCATACTGATTTTAACTTATAAAAATCCCCCTAGGAATGTTACTTGTTTACAAAATCGCTTCATGCTCTGACTGAAACGTTGGTATCTCAGTTGTTAGCCACAATAATGAGTTGACAATTTCCTCCAATTGGCATATTTCATTCAAGACATATTATTGTAACCACAGCTGCCTAAGATGTACAAAATCAGGTTCAGCAAAAGTGCTGTTTACTGATGCATGAACCGAAAAGCCTGCAAGTCCACTGTTGTTTTCTTGCCTTTTGACTGGGACTGATGTTTCCTAGGCAGGTGGGGAAAGAGAATCTTTAAATATGCAGGAGGAAGCAATCTTATGGGGTCTCTGGTGTGAGTTCCTGCTTGTGTTTCCAGCCCAGCTTCAGAAGCAGTTTCAGCAGCTGTCGCAGCCTCACGTGAGATGGCTCGCAACCCTTACGGACTGCTCCTAGTTCGGAGGAATGCTGGATCCCCAGCAGAACAGGGGAGCTGGCTTCACCATGAACAAAAAAGGAACAAAATCACTCGGCTCCATTTCATCTTCCCAAAGGGTCGGGAAAGGTGAAAGGGGAGGGGGGCAGAACTCCAGCTGCAGCGGTTTAAAACTATTTTAATAATGTCTCACGGTCTTGAGGTGTACATGAAAGACAATGGGCAGGCACAATTAATAATGATTGGTTTGCCATTACAGTGATAAATAACTTTAAATAGCTCTTTAGAGCAATGTTTAGGGCCTTCCTTTCCCCCTTTTTTTTCAGTGGCAGATGGTGTAAAATCCCTGGGCTATTTGGACCTTGACCTCCTGCAGATGTTGGGATAGGACAAAATGGTCCTCAGGATGGTAGAGAGGGGAAGAAAATGAAAACCCTTCTAATGTACCGTATCAGGACTAGCAGTGGGGTGGACCACTAACTGCTTTTTTATTACTGTCACTTACCAGCCCCGATTCTTCTGTATTTAAAGAGTTATGTCAGCAATTGTGAGGCAGCTGAAAGGGAGAGTGGATGCATGTGGTGGTGAAGTATTATTGAAAAACAGACTAATAGAAGATGAATGAAAGATTATGAGAGGGGCAAACTACCATAGTTAGCAAAGCTGCAACAAACTAGACATTGATATATTGTCCTC
Source organism: Caloenas nicobarica (assembly GCF_036013445.1). Classification (NCBI taxonomy): domain Eukaryota; kingdom Metazoa; phylum Chordata; class Aves; order Columbiformes; family Columbidae; genus Caloenas; species Caloenas nicobarica. Next base: position 181,809,120 of record NC_088245.1, read on the forward strand.
TTGGAGATATTCTGACAGCCTATTATAGTTCCCTTAATGAGGTTGTCATGCATTTCTCTTTTTGTAGCTATTAAAATTGTGTCTACATCTGCTGAGGTTTGCTTCAGAGAGGTGGAGGAGGGGACCCTTGTTATTTTGCAGTCTGCCCTTGTTTAGTAGCCAGGGTCATACCTGGACTAGCAGCAGAGAGGGATATTTAAGTTTGTCCAAGACACAAAGTTCAGTGGATTTTCAAAGGAAAATAACCTCCATGGTGAAAGAAACGTTTCCATGGTTGTATCCTCACAGTGAGCTGAAGGCATGATGGATGTTAATATGACTAATGGGAACTTTCTACAACCATTCCCAGATCTACGCAGATGGCGAGATAATGTGGTATGTGAGTCTCATTAAATATAAAAATCCTGCACATCACCTCCGAATTACAATGTTAGCAAGCTGCACTGCAAAGCATGCTAGCAAGGGTAATCTGACTCTCTCCAAAATAAGGAATGAAGAAACTCAAATACAGATTTTCTTTAGAATAATCAATGATTCCCATTATTAATATGAAGGTAGGTAGGTAGATATGGCAGATGTGTGAGTACCATGTGAGTACTAGGAAGTAAAACTTGCACTGCTTGAACAGGTTTCTTCCATGAGGAAGGTAAATACAATTGGAACATGAACCTTCTCCTTTTAAGACACTGACTGTTTTGCCTTCAGCTCTTTAGGTCTAACTTTGGATCTAACTTCTGACTGTTGCAGAAGAGTGTGACGTAGTTCATGAGAGGGCTCCAAACAGAGTTTTAGCCCAGGCCTCTGACATGCATTTTGCAAATCCAGTTCTCTGATACAAGGTCAGTCTCAAGGAGTGAAGAGGGGAAGGGTATCCATGGCTGATACGTGAAACTGTGGGATCTCCAAGGGCTGGGGAACTCGTCTGCATCTGAGTAAGGCTGGTTTGGGGCCACCAGCTTCCAGCTTCATGACACAAAGCAGCCATTCCTTCTTGACTGCTCTGAGCCTTGATATTTAACATTTAAGGACTTTCCAATTCATTTTGAATGAAACCTCTTTGTCCCATAAACATTTTCTACTAAAACATGACATGCAAGGAAAATTAATACATCAAATCAGATGCACCAAGTTAATTTCCTGCAATTAGAAATTATACAGTTGGATAATTGCTCTGCAAGTCCAACTGATTTTTTCTAAAGCCTCTTGGAAAATGTTCTAATACATCCAGTTTGTACATCTTTATTGTAGTTTCATAAACAGAAAGCACATGGATATAAACTGTGATGGGAAACCAGAAAGCCAGCATATAAAATCATTTGGGATTTGATGTCTAAGTCATCATTAAACTAGGATTTGCAATGAATATGTCAGATGTCTTAGCACCGCTCCACAAGCGGTATAGAAAACGAGCTTCCCCCTCTCTAATGAGGCAGAGAGAAATGGGTGAATACATTTTGATACACAATGCATCAGTGTCTGGTTTGTTTTAGTGAAACAGTAACCTCTCTCCCTTTTTCTGGGTAAATGCAGTACAATAGACTAACGCCACATGAATCTATTATGTCTTATAGAGCTTTTAGCGGGAGTATGACTGTTTAACCAGGCAGTGACACGAGAAGAATTACTATCCGACACTCCAGCTGAAAGTAGAGATTTTATTGATTCACCGCACTGGCCTGCCATTTTAGCTTTGATTGAGAGCCTTTCATGAATCCAAAAGGTAACACTCCTTCATTGAAAACAACAGCAGGCGGTCCAGCCTGGACTTAAACCATCTGCCAGCTTAAAAGAAAGATGAAGGTGTTTCCCAAAGCATCTACTAGGCTAGATCTATCCAGGAGATCTTTCATTCCAACTATTACATATCCAGGCTGACGCAGAAGAAATGCTCGTGAAGTCTTTGGAGGTTTCATGTAGACCTAAATATCAAAAGCTATATAATCTGGAAACTAATTACACCCAGCAGCACAAGCACAGTCACTACAACTTCCCTCACTCATTCTCTCATTTCTGAAAGAAGTTGTATCTTCAAATCCCAGAAATTAAGGGATTTTCTTGCCTTTTTATTTTTTTTTCAAATCTCTTTTGAAGAATTTTGTCTTTCTTTATTGTAGATCAACTGTAATGCAGAATTTTATTTAAATTAGATGTTTTCCTAAAAGCAGAATGTTCTATTTTAAACAAAAGAGATTTACATTCCTAAGCAAATCTGAGTTCAGAGTGGCATGTGAGCAATGTGCATGTTTACACTTCAGTAGATATTCATGTAGTCCTGGTTCCATATGCTGCCATTCCAGGCAAACCCGAACCCACACTGCAGACACAATTTGATACCTGTAACTTTCCCTTCTCAGACCTCACTCTTTAGTTTTTAAAGACTGCAACTAAAAGCAATGTAGAATACAGTCTAAAAAAAGAACCTACAAAATACACATGAGATGTAAAGTCATGTTGTACAGTAACATGTAGTATTTTGGAGTCCCAAGGTCATCTGACATCAGCCTGAATCACATTCAATATAAAAGCTACCAAAAATAAGTGTTCTCATTCAGGATCTGAAATTCCACAATATCCTGCACCTCTCAGAAATGTCTCTCTGAAGAGGTACTGTCCTGTTGACATCTGTGCAGGATACTGAGGAATTTCACATCCTGAATAAGAGCCATGTGAGTGTTATATGCTATCAGACAAACATGCCTAGTTCATTGTCTGTCTTCAGAAAAATGAGAATTTAAAATACCAAAAGCCATGGAGAAAGCCTGGAAAATATAGATACTGTGGAAGAAAGTGTAGAGACATCCCACCTGATGCGCTGGGGAATCAGAACCTGGCACAGACCCAGAGCTAGTGAGGCCCATTGCTTCCACCCTGACTCATGCAAAGTTCCTGGGGTATGTCCCTAAACCGTTCCCCGAGGTGCAGGATTTTTGGAGGGTTTGTTAACTCAGGTGGGCTTCAGCATCCCAGCAAACTGGTGCACTGGGAGACATGGCATGCACCTCCCATGGCACTTTGACCCCAAATATTGCATGTAACACCAAGTTTACTTATGGCCAAAATGAAGCTTTGATAACACCTTTGCCCAGCCTTGAGCCAAAAGTAATAAACTCTGGAGCTCAGCAGAGTTTATTCAGGCAAAGCAGCATGCTAACATGGTCACAAGGCTTGCTTTCAGCTCTCAGTGGAGGCAGAATGAGACCGTGTCCGCTCAAAATGCAGGCAGAGCAAGACCACCTCTTTGCAAAGCCCTGCCAAGCGTGAGCTCACATCTGCAAAGTACAAACAAATCCAGGGGCTTTGCAGGAGCCACTCTGGTTCCAGCAGACTTACAGGAAAATAAACCAAGGCCAAGGTGAGGGCTTGAGCTGTGATCTGCAATTGTCCATGCTAGTTAATTCTCAACACGCTCCCTGGTAAGGTTTTGGCCCATAACAACATATTGTCTCCTACACAATGCCTAGGCACCCTTAAGAGATTAGCACAGACCTTGGGTTTTCCTAAATAAGCAATTTGCACAAGGCTGCTTTGTTTTGGAGAGAAGAGGTCCATGGACACAAGCCAGACTGTGCCACTTAGCCTCAGAGCCAGCACTCGGTCCCTGGGGTCTGTCTTATTTAATAGCAGAGCTTGGCCTGACCCATTTTGTATGGGGCTTAGCTCCATGCAAAGCCAAACACGCACTCCTGGCACTCCCGGGAGATGGACACACAGCGCCCATGAGGCTGAGCTGCCTGCAGGGTACAGGCATAGGCTGGGCTGTGCAAAAATGGCTAAAATGCTTCCCTAGCCCTGCTGGGCCAGGAAACAATATAGCCTCGCTCTCCCAGTGCTGTGTCTGAAAGAATAAGCCCAGCCAGAACACGCCGGTTATGCTCAGAGTCAGCCATGGTGGATCTGCACCCACATGTGATGCATTTGGAACACAAAGACAGTATAGTGGAGGACTAAGTGTACCACTATGCAGCAATTAGCCTCAAGACCTTACAGCAAATGCAAGACAGATTTAGACTGACAGGAAAATTTTCCAAGAGACACAATAGTTGCACAAAATTTGAAGGCTCCAGAAAGATCTCAGGAATCAAAACCAGCAGAAAATAACACAACACATTGCCCCTTTTTTTCCTCTCTGCTGAGTTTTAAACCAGGGTAATTTCAGTAGGGCTATTTCTGATGCACAGAAAAAGGAAATTCAGGCTTGAAATAAGATCAGCTCTTTGGGTTTAGTCCTGAAAATCTCCACTCAGACAAAAATGAAGTAATATTTTGAGAAACTGGATAGCAAACCCAGAGACAATTGTGCCTGAGTGGAAGCATCAGCAGAGGCAGCCTCTCCAGGCCATTTGTTCACACAGGCTCGACATTTCGGGGCTCTGGGAATAGCCCACTGTGGATGTGTTACCAGACTGCCAGGGATGAGTGTCATTCTCTTGCATTCCACTTGCTGAAAATCACAAGCTACTGTCAGCTCCACGGAGTATGTAATCTGAGAAAATACCACAAATAGCAAATTGTCAGCTCAGGGAAGATTAAGCCAAATGCTCTTCTGTGCCTTGCCGCAGAAACGGAAGCAGTGAAATGGCTGGTACAGGGTAGAAGAGTTCAGCTTCACAGACAGGACAGAGAAGGCTCCCCGGTAAATGTTCCTAACTGACTGGGCTCCCCGACATATGGCTGCTGGTAAACAAGAAGTACCTGGCTGGATGAAGGCTCAGTGCAGCCAAGGTGACAACATGCCTTGATTGTGTGCGACAGCGCAAGTCCAAGTAACCACAAAAACATCCTGGGTGAAACCCACGTGTCCTGTGACTTCTTAGGCACTAAGTCATTCAGATACGCATGGTGGTTTTGATGTTTTTAAGGGCTTACCTGCTTCAAATCCACCTAAACTGTACTAATGTCTAAATACTTTTAATCTCACCCTCGGTTCCCAGCTGCTTTATGTGCCTTCAAAAGCTCTCCAGCAATCCCCATCACGTTCTCCATGCCAAGACTTTGCCTGAATTCATTCCCCTTGCTCTTGCTGCTGGTCACACAGTTCCACTGCCAAGAACAAGTGTGGGGTCTCGTTTTGCACCTCCCCATCCAAATCAGCACAGAGGTGGACCTGGTGGCTGTAGTGTCAGCTGCCCATCTGGGCTGAGCACTCTTCCTTGCTGGAGCACCATAAGAAACACCACTGGGGAGAAATTTAAGAGAAAATGAAGCCAGGGGTAAGTAGCCCTTGTTTTTCTGGATAATGCATCCTCATATTCATGTGAGTGACAGGCTGTGTTGCATTTCAGTTGTGGTGTGTTATGGAGTGGAAATTTCTTTGAGATGGAAGTCTCATGTCCCTTTTCTCTTCCCCAGGTTCTTCCTGCAGTCTCAGTTTGTTAATCCCATGCGGCCTCTCTCACAGAATCACAGAATCACAGAATGTTAGGGATTGGAAGGGACCTCGAAAGATCATCTAGTCCAATCTGCCTGCCAGGGCAGGAACACCTAGGTGAGGTTACACAGAAGGCGTCCAGACGGGTTTTGAATGTCTCCAGAGAAGGAGAATCCACAACCCCCCTGGGCAGCCTGTTCCAGTGTTCCGTCACCCTCACTGAGAAGAAGTTTCTTCTCAAATTTAAGTGGAACCTCCTAGGTCCCAGTTTGTACCCATTACCCCTTGTCCTGTCATTGGTTGTCACCGAGAAGAGCCTGGCTCCATCCTCGTGACTCTCACCCTTTACATATTTATAAACATTGATGAGGTCACCCCTCAGTCTGCTCTTCTCCAAGCTAAAGAGCCCCAGCTCCCTCAGCCTTTCCTCATAAGGGACATGCTCCACTCCCTTCATCATCTTCGTTGCTCTGCGCTGGACTCTCTCCAGCAGTTCCCTGTCCTTCTTGCACTGAGGGGCCCAGAACTGGACACAATATTCCAGATGAGGTCTCACCAGGGCAGAATAGAGGGGAAGGAGAACCTCTCTCGACCTACTAACCACCTCTCTTCTAATACACCCCAGGATGCCATTGGCCTTCTTGGCCACAAGGGCCCAGTGCTGGCTCATGGTCATCCTGCTGTCCACCAGGACCCCCAGCTCCCTTTCCCCTACACTGCTCTCTAATAGGTCATTCCCCAACGTATACTGGAACCTGGGGTTGTTCCTGCCCAGATACAAGACTCTACATTTTCCCTTGTTATATTTCATTAAATTTTTCCCCGCCCAACTCTCTAGCCTGTCCAGGTCTCGCTGGATGGCAGCACAGCCCTCTGGCGTGTCAGCCACTCCTCCCAGCTTGGTGTCATCAGCAAACTTGCTGATAGTACACTCAATTCCCTCATCCAAGTCGTTGATGAATATATTGAATAGTATTGGTCCCAGAACTGACCCCTGAGGCACTCCACTAGATACAGGCCTCCAACCAGACTCTGCCCCATTGACCACCACTCTCTGGCTTCTCTCCTTCAGCCAGTTTGCGGTCCACCTCACTACCCGATCGTCCAGTCCACACTTCCTCAGTTTTGCCGTGAGGATGCTGTGGGAGACGGTGTTAAATGCTTTGCTGAAGTCAAGGTAGACCACATCCACTGCTCTGCCATCGTCAATCCACCTTGTTACGTCTTCATAAAAGGCTATGAGGTTGGTCAAACCCGACTTCCCCTTGGTGAAGCCATGTTGACTGTCCCTGATGACCCTCCAAGCTGTTTCATACAACACAGTGGAACAGTAGTCTCAAAGTTCCTGGGAATTTCATGAGAATAGGTCACCTGGTAGAGCCATTAATAACGCCATGGCAGAAAATACTGCTGAGTGAGACTAGCTCTTATTAGAGTCCAGAGAATCTAAAAGGGGCATGTGAGTTTATGAATGTCCAAATCACAAATTCATGTTGGGGTTTGCACTGTGATGGATGCTTGAGAAACTGCACCACAGACAAGTCTTCTCTCTCAGGTGGATCCTCTGGTGTCACACCACTGTCTCCATTAAAAAGTCAACCAACCACAAAACAGTAACAGGGCTGTGTTACATCCTGTGCTCAAGAAACTCTCTCGTTTCTCTTGTAACACAGGTAAAGCAGACAGGGAAATACATAGTTTGCTCATTGCATGAGGGGAGACAGAAAAACACATGATCTTTCACCACAGGAGATAATTTTTTTTTTTTTTTCTGGTTAAGTGGGTATTTTAAACAGCGATATTGACTGGTAACTGCTGGAGCAGTTTCTGCAGCATGGCAGGTATTCCAGGTGACATTCCCCACTGAAAGCTGGCAGGTAGAGTGTGAAACACATTTCAATCTTAGGCAGTTATACTCCATCTGCAAAAATACACCGTCACAGCCTTGTACAAGCGTTGTACAGGAGCACCAGTAAGCCTCCTCAGGCTTAGTCCTCCAAAGCGCTGTTAAGTTCCCAGGTCTTATTCGCTAAGGAGAGCTGCACTAAATGGCACACAACAGGAATAAGAAATACACATGTCCTTGCAAACAAGGACAAAAGACAAAATTTGAGTTTGTCATTGCAATCAAGCTAATGAAGCATCAAAGAAATTGTACACAAGACCCAGTATCACAGATCATACAAAAGAAACGCACTTTATCAGAGCCCAGTATAGCAGATTTTATTGCATTGGTATGTGGGCTCAATGTCCAGTCATTCTGCAACAGCGAATGCTTTCAATGCCACAAGTCAGTGACGGACTTAAGGGGAGGCTGCTGTCGGCCAGCTGGATGTGAGGTCCACAGACAGACAGACTGCAATAAAATACGCGGAGAGAAGCTCAACACCAGCACTTCTTCGTGTCAGCCCTTCGCCTCCTTGTTTGTTTCTTATTCTTATGCCTTATGTTTCAGACCGTGCCCTTCAGGGACAAGTACTGTCATTTCCTCCAGATTTCTCCTGTGCCTGTGGCAATGCAGGTCCCACCCCGGCAGAGCATCTACGCATTCTCACAGTGTAAGTGTTTGTGTGAGACAACAAAACCATCTTGTTATTTCACTGTTTTCAAACATCCGGCTCATAAGTATTCCTGTGTACCACAGCAAGACCTAAATGGGATCCTGTTATTGCAGCTAAATTTGTTCGAATTTATTTCACTTACAAAAGGTACTAAAACTGTCTTCTTTCAGCAACGACCTCACTTTCGCTAATCACCATCTCATTCAGACTATATTTTAGACACTTGATAATTCAGTTTTGCCCTGATAATAACTAATGTGTCGTTGTAGGCAAGAAGTAATATGCTTCAGCGCAACTCTTCCATTCCTAATGGATTGTCTGTTTGTTTACATTATACTGTAATAGGTATTGATCTTCACACGATTATGGAATCCAGACAGCATTAGAAAATTCATTAATGATAGCTATAGAGGCTTTAACCCCGTTTAAAATGTTCTTCACTTGCAGGCTATTCTACATGAATGACAACATCTATTATGGACAAAGGCACTGTAACCACCCCTAATTTGCAAAGCATATTATCTGTGATCAATACCGAATGATAAAGCACAGCTGACTGAAAGGACCCATTTCGGAATTCAAGCGACATATGGTTTAAATCCCACAGTAACCACCCCGCGCTTACTAAACAATGAGGACATACAATATTCAGGATTTCTAACGCAGTGCTCCACAATTAACACAGCTCTTCCCTCGGGAGTAATGCCACTATTTACATTTTTGGTTTTCAAGGACAGAGAAAGAGTTTGCTGTTTCCTTCATCAGATGTGACAAGGTGCAATGCATAATGAACAAAATGCCATAATTGCTCAATAAAGGAACTTTATTAAGCATATGGAGTAACTTTATGTAAAAAAAAAAAAAAATAGCTTCCATGAACATTTCATTCTATCAAGAAACTGTTTTCAGTTTTTTTCAGAAAAATAAACAATATCAACAAAATTACCCCAAACACAATTGTTTCACAGGGCTCCTTCCATTAGCACTAGCGTTATATGTCTTAATAATACTTTCCAGGAAGTCTGTTTGTTTGAGCTCTAGCCTACTTTGAAAGATAGATTATGAGGGAGGCTACAAGTGCCTAGCTCACTGCTTCATTTAGATTCCACGACTGTTGTCCCAGCTCTTTTCAAGTTACGTATTAATGACAAAGGGTTATGAAAGGATTTTATTAAACATTAAGTACCTTGGCAATGTAACTAAAGGCATAAACCACAGCAACCTACATGACAATTACATATTGCAGCTCTAAAAAAAGGAAGCATTTAATAATTATGGCTTTATATAATTCTGATACCTATAAAAATTCTGGACAAAACTCAGACCAAGCGTAACTCACTGACTCACTGGGCAAATAACAAGGATGAATTTAGTGTTGTGCATTCATGGGAATAGCTTTGCCTGTAAGAAACCAATACATTTTTCAGCAAGCCACATAATAAGGGACTGACCTGAGCCCCATAATTCATATTTTCTTTCCCATGCAAACTTCCACTGAAGGAGCTGGATGCATGGCTCTTCTTTGGATGCATGCTTGCTCGCAGCACAACACCACATATCCCAGTAAGCCCTCTCCATATAATGCTACTGAGTTTATATAGTCCGTCTCCCAAACTGTAGGATAGTTGTTCAATACATTTACACAGAAATGAGCACAATATAGCCTCTAGGGGTGGGTTTAGCTTTCCCCATCATGAGGTATCTATGACATAGGTCTGAGCTAAGTGCATGTGCCATGGCTATGCGTTGTGGTTCCCCTTATCATAGAATCATTTTGGTTGGAAGTGACTCTCAAAATCAAGTCCAACCATAACCTAACTCCAGCACTAAACCATGTCCCTAAGAACCTCATCTATGTGTCTTTTAAACACCTCCAGGTATGGTGACTCCACCACTTTCCTGTGCAGCCTGTTCCAATGCCTGACAACTCTTGTGGTGAATAAATGTTTCCTAATATCCAGTCTGAACCTTCCCTGGTGCAAGCTGAGGCCATTTCGTCTTGTCCTATAGCTTGTTACTTGGGAGAAGAGACCAACCCCCTCCATGCTACAACCTCCTTTCAGGTAGTTGCAGACAGCGATCAGGTCTCCCCTCAGCCTCCTTTTCTCCAGGCTGAACAGCCCCAGGTCTCTCAGCCGCTCCTCATCAGACTTGTGCTCCAGACTCTTCAACACTTTCATGGCCCTTCTCTGAACTCTCTCCAGCACCCCAATGTCTTTCCTGTAGTGAGAGGCCCAAAACTGAACACAGGATTCGAGGTGGGGCCTCCCCAGTGCTGAGTACAGGGAGACGATCACTGCCCTAGTTCTGCTGGCCACATTATTCCTGACACAAGCCAGGATGCTCTTGGCCTTTTTGGCCACCTGGGCACACTGCTGGCTCATGTTAGCTGGCTGTTGACCAGCACTCCCAGATCCTTTTCCACCAGGCAGCTTTCCAGCTGCTCTTCCCTGAGCCTGTAGTGTCGCATGGGGTTGTTGTGACCCAAGTGCAGGACCTGGCACTTGGCATCAAGTGCATTTATGAACTGATATTATCCCCTGTCTCAGTCTGGTGAGTTGAGCCTGGAGAGCTGTTCTGCCTTCATTTGACTCAGACACTCAGCACACATGTGGCATCAAAAGTGGGTCAGCTGAATCCCACCCAACTGAGTGGTAGAGGTGTTAGCACATTATATATATTATCCGCAGTAGCACTTTCTGTATTCGTGCCCATCCAGAAGGTTTCTGGCCAGTGAAGAGGGAGGTGCAGGAGGCAAGGAAGGGCTACAATTACACAGAAATCAGGACACAGAAGGGCCTGCCTCACATCTAGCCTCCAGCCCACGTCAGAAGGCAGGACATCTCTATGCTGTGTAACCAGACCAAGAAACTGTGAGGAATTATCAGGTCCCACCACTTAGACATAACCATTGTATGTCAAGAGATGTGTGTTAAAGCCCTTCACATACCATATTATACTGTGCATGTAAAAAGTGTCACTCACTCCAGGTGGCACCACAGGGGTCTCAGGTTGCCTTCATGAGACTGTGGGTGCAAGGTAAGAAGCACTGGGAGTTCTGTGAGGTGAAGCCACAGATACTGAGATACAGCAATGCTGAGAGCTGCATTGATAGATACCCATATCCACATGTTTCTACAGATATAGATATGTATATCAATTGCAATTTAGAGCGTGCAATTTTTGAACTAAGAACAAATTCACATGTTACACACAAACGCATGTGAACTAAGAGCACTGTCTCCTTCTCCCACGTCACTGGCTTTAGCAAATACACCATTTTACTCCTTATGTACAACCAAGGCAGCTCAAACTCAAAATTACGAATGTAAAGTAAAACCTGTTGGAAAACAGCTTGTGAGCAATCCAACGGCTGAAATATATTAGCTTATACATAAGCTTATAGTTCACACAAATTTATATGAAGTCTCCAGTCTGCTAAAGGATCACAGATTTACAGAAGTAAGCATAAATTTCACTCAATCAAAAAGAGTGCAAAGAAAAATCTAGAGGAAAAAGATACCATAAAAAGAGTGGTCAAAAGTAATCAAAGCTGAACTGATTTGAATTGAAAAAAAAAAAAAAAAACCTTGCCAAAAAAACCCAGCTCCTACAAAAGATGTCTGGAAACCCTAGAAACAGGAAGCTGTTTCCTAGACAAATTCTAGTCCAACCCAAGTGACATTGCTATGTAAAGCAATCTGAGCAACTTCATGAGACCGGGAGAATGGCAGAAGGAAAGATAAGTACTTAGCAATCTCAGTCTTAATGTAACATTGACCACACCATCAATCATAACCTTCAACTACCCTGATATGCAAGGTAAGCCACTAAGAAGAGAAATTCATACATGGTACCAATAATGAGGTTAATTTTTCTGTGAGCTATCATGGAAATTATTATAGTACATTATCAGTACTTTGCTAAATTTTTTCTCAGTATGGAAATCAATCTTTCCTTCTTCTTGACTAGAGCATAAAGGCTGAGATTTATAAAGCTTTTTAAGGTGACTCTAAAATTAATGGGAATCAGGTGTCCTCATTACCTACATGCTTTGAAAATCCCTGCCGAAATGCATAAAATGCATAGAGAGTGGCTATCATTAAAAACTCTCAAATTTTGCCTTTGAAAGTGGATAAGGATATCATCATGTTCAAATGATTCCCTGTAAAGAATTTAGCACCAGGAATATTTAGCAAACACTACAGTGCTCACTGTAAATTGCTGTCAAAGGCATGTACAAAGACTTCAACGGTGCCTGTACAAACAACTGTATGAAGAAGGTAAAGTGAACCTCTGAGGACTAGCTACCAGCACTGCAGTCCTGAAGGAATGGCATGTATTATATATGCCAAGTAGCCACTTTGTTGCTCCAGTTGGGAAAGACCAGGTGAGACTAGGCTATATATACTTAGAGCTAATTTTCTGCCAATATGCAAAGACTGCAGTCCAGAGACACGAGTGCAGTAGGGCTCTTTGGGCTGGTTCTGTCAAACCGGTTGTTGAAATCATGCCTAGCTCCCAACCATCTGAAAACCTCAGTAGTCTGTCTCCATTCCGTCTTTGTCACCCTCTCAGGCAAAAGCCATGATGCTCTAGATCAACTCCTTTCCTTAGTCCCACCTTTATCCTTCTTCCTTATATTCTGGGGAAAAGGGGCATGCTTGCTAGCTTCCCCAGTCTTGATCATGCCTCCTTTCTCACCGCAGCGGGCTGCTAAAGAAGAATGGAAGGAAACACGGTGTCTGCAACATTACCACGAGGGTCGTCCAAATGCTGGGCTAAGTGTTTGCTGCTACTGCTACCTGCTAGCAGTACGCAGATGGACTCTCTTATATCTAACTCTGGCACTGATATCATAAACATAAGTAGTGCAATCACACTCCGCAGTGGAGTGCAGATGAGAAAACCAAAGGAGAAGAGCTTCAGCCTTGTATAATTTCCGTGATTAAAATCAACAGCAATGTTTGACTAATTGGCCCACAAAGGCCTTTGCATTGGCATAATTTAAGTAAGCTTAAAAACAAAACAAGGTTAAAAAAACATCGCTGTTCAGCCCACCAAACAGGCTTGCAGAATCTCTTGACTGAGTTTGAGTTACACGTATCTTGCTTGTCTCTGCAACAGCCCCCTATAACTGCCCCATCTCTCTGGTGAAGTGCCCCACTGAAAAGTGGTACTGATAGATGTGTTCACTGACAACATCAGCAGCCATTCCACCTCTGAGCAGGGACACAGTATTATTAAAGGACTGCAAAAAGAAAGTGAAAACACATATTTTCCCTCTCCTGCTCCATGTCAGTGCCTGATCTTCATGTATGTTCTTACAGATACATGAAGACTTACATGGAAACAGAAGAACCAGCAGGAGAACCAGCAGCTTCTCTCTTACAATCACTAAGAGCAGTGTGTGATGTGACCTCATGTGTCACAAACAAGTAGTTGCATTCCCATGCACTCATGCACAGGGCAGATGGAGTTTGTCCTGAGTCTGTTTTCAAATTATTCTTCAGGAGAAGCCACAGGAGGGCTGAGATAGAAGTGGTTGGGTTCTGGACATCTCTTTCAATACCATGGATAAGATCTCTATTGAGAAGGCCATGGGGATGGCTACGGCCATCAGGTAGGCTACAGCCTCTCTGAAAGCACCAGATGAGACCTTGGCTGCATCTACCCAGCTCTAACTGACTGCACTAATTCAATATGAGCCAGAAAACAAAGCATTAGGCAAACTTTGTTATGTAACCGTCGCTGAGCTCGCATTTGGGGCGGCAGGCCAGCGGGTGACAGAAACCACTCTGGCAACTGCTAATTGGTCTTAGTAAGGAGTAAGTCAAAGAGATTGGCCTGGGGCAACATAATTAGCAAAGTCATTGGCAGCTTATGCCAACAGTCTAATTTAGAAAGTAGTAAATAGTTAAAACAGCAGTCTCCTGGGGGCGGGAGCATGTATGTATGAGGACAGCTGACATGGTGAAGCAGCTATTGCCCGAGGTGGAAGCACCCTGTGTAGGGGCTGAGCTGCCACCAAGGACCCAACATGTCCTTCTGCCAGAGCGAGCATCTGCCCCACGGGGTGCTGGACTAGACTGGAGCAGGGCTGGGGCTCTGATTCGTGTGTGTCATGCATCTGTACACGGCAGAATGGAAACCCTGCAATAAAAAAAACCACTATCCACTCGCTAAACCTACGTTGCTAAGTAAAAAAGTTTCAGATGGTAATTCACAGAGTGGTGTGGGTCTGCTCCTGTGGCAACCCCACCCAGTCCCCCCACGACAGAGGATTCCACTTCAGCTGAGGGACTGTAGAAGAGGAACTCCCAGGCTCATCGGACCACACATCCGACGAGATGGAAACCATGAGGCATGGGCCCATCTGCCAGCTCACAGGGTGGGGGGCTGTGGGAAGCAGAAGCAGCAGGGGGGCAATAAAGAGAAGTGGGAAATGGGCTCTGCTCCCAGACACCTTGCTCGTCGCATCAAGGCTTGCCATCGTTTGCTGCCCATAGGTTAAGAGTAAATTACTGTCCCCTGTAGCAATGATGAAGCCAGGAGGTGTGTAAGGGGCATGCTGTCTCCCAGAGCAGCTCCTGACATGAGGCAGCTACCCAGCTTCTGCATTGCCCAGAGAGAAGCCTTGAGATGCACGCTAGCCCGAAGTAATGAGCCTGGCTCTGGCAATAAAGCAATTGTGGCAGTAAAGTGAAACAGCCATTATGTACTTGGCAATGGCTCTAGCCTTCAGATAACCTGCTTTTTAATTGAGCTGAGGAATGTTTTCACTCTTTCTCAAGTTGCATATTATTTATGAGGACAATGTGTAATAATAAAAATTACATACCTTGGCAAAAACAATGAGCAAAAAGTCAGCTTGAAGAACACTACACAGCAAGCATATATTTTTCTAGAGAGGTGGTCATCTATTTTAAGTACCATTGTGGTCTGTTTCACTGTGGTAAATCCACACAGAAAACAGCAGAATGCTAGCGATGTTTTTGCTTGTACAAAGAGAACTTATTTAAAAGCACAACCTCTAGGCATATGCCACGAAGCTCCTCACCTCTGAGCCCTGTACACTCATCTGTTTACAAACTTGTCCCAATCTGTACCCAAGCAAAGATATCGATGGAGGGAACAGCCAAAAAAACTACACCCCAGCCATGACTCTGCAGCATTCGTCCTCAGCAGAGCATCTTCCCAGTCCTCTATAAAGGGACCAGCAAAAATTGCTCCAAATTTCCTTCCACACTTCAGTGCGCTGAGCACAGGCACGGGCACTATGGACAATTTGGGGGGGCTGGGGTGGGGGCAAGGAATGCTCTGCCTTTATCCATTTTTAATTGCTGGAAACTGTAAAGTTGTTCTATAGGAAATAAATAGTTTACTACTTTCCTCTCCTGCTCTCAGCATGCCAGCACATTTGGTTTATCGATGGGCATTTAATAATAACTTTCAATACCGGAATTTTTTCAATTGCTTCTTCAGATTTTTGCTCCAAACCACTGCGGTTGGATTACTCATGGGAAAAGCTGAGCAAATGGACTTTGTGTAGTGAGCGTCTGCACAGAGAGAGAGAGCACAGAATCACTTAAATGATAAATCAAATCTTTTTTTTTTTCCCAAAAAGTATATTTCTTTGTGCAATAACCCTATATCTACAACTCTGCTGTCACAAATACACCGTTTAATGCTTTGTGCCCAGTCGTCACCTGTGAACAGAAAAAGCAGGACTGCGCTGCACACGTTATATTAAAACTCTCCTGTAGCCAACAGGTCTTGCATTTTAAATAGGAACAGGGCTGCCCTCAGGTTTGTCAGCCTGACACCTCCTTGTTTTTGGGCCTACAAACCAAACACGTGGAGAACTGACTGAGGAAAAAAAAAAATGAAGGCTGAAAAAAAGAAGAAAAGGAAAGAATGCTGAACCTATAATGTACATCTCATGTTTAATTAGGAGAGCTGAAGAATTGTGGCCAGGAAAAACATGTTTCTCTGTAAGTGGTTTTGAATAGCACTGAAGATGAATGTAATAAGGCTGACAAATACACCTTGGAGGGTGACTGCAAGAATAAAATCGATTTATTTAATAATTTAGAAATTGCTTCCAGCCATATCTCCCATTAAAATCTGAAGGCCATTGTATTCTGTATTTCTTTGGTCTTTTTTCTCCCATTTAGTTATGCTCCACCAGCTTTAATAAATAAGTAATACATGGGGGGAAAACACTTATCTCGAGTGCTTTGCCACAACCCTGTAGGGCTCTTTGATTCTTTCTAACTCTAAATAGATCAAGTCAGAAACAATCATCTGTCTGGAGAATAATGATGTTTCAGGGTTAATACTCTAAATATAAAGCAAGGAAGTCTAAAAATTAAAATTGTATTAATGACCATCAAAGTTCAAAGCAAGTAAGCAACATATTAAATGCATATTCTGCTTCCCAAAACCAAATGAAAAATCATCTGGACATCTAAACAGCAGTCAGCAGCTATATGATCTTTTGTAGGAAGAGTGAAAGGAAAATGAGACATAAGAGTAATAGTTAATCCACATATATCATTTTTTTAAATTCTATCACCTGGTTTGAAGTTTTCTCCTTATAAATCTTCCTACAGCTTAAGCTTCCTGAGACTTTTCTTCTGACGGTGTTTTGACCATAATTGTTAGAGATTCTTGGGTCTGCACTGTGCATTTTATAAAGGAAATATATTGGACAGTCTTGCTTGTTAATCAATTAAACATTAAGTACTAACCAACTTACTCATGGAAAAGCAAATGCAGTCCAGGCACAATTCTTCTGCAACTATTTTATGCAAAATTCATAGTGTGAATTCTATAAACAATTCATAAAGTCAAGTATGAGTTTGATATAGGTGCATATGAGCAATGTAGGCCAACTTCATTTACACTAGAAAATTAAACATAAATGCCTTTCTGTCCACTTGAGTTTGATGATAAAGCCAGACACATGGTCAGGGGGACCTTGCTCAGTTGCTCTGGCAGTTTGTTGCTTTCACTTGCAAGACCAACAGAATAGTTGAATTCTGCTATAGCAGTAGCTATAACAATATTAACTAATTCTCTTCAGCCAAGGACTTCCATTTTCCCCTAATATTGTTCTTTTTAACCATTCTAAAACTAAATAAAATGGAGGGGCGGGGGAGGGGGGAAGGAGAAAGGAGCACACAGTAAAAGCCATTCTAAAAGAACTGGCTGAATGGATGTCTTTCAATTTATGTCAGTGGACTTCAGATAAATAAATGGGGAATTACGTTAACATGCTCTTGCCTTTCCCAACACACCAACAAAAAGCAGCTTTTGAAAGATCTTACATAATGGGCCCATGTGGATTTCCTTCAGCAGCTCGGGCAAGCCAGCACTCTTCACCCCAAACCACGAACACACAGCCGAACCACAGGAGCAGGGCCACTGTTTTTTACCCATGATGTAATCGCGTGATTCGGATAGGATCCGGGCCTGATTATGCACCGTAACCCCATCACCTTCATCTCCTGATACCTTAACGGCTTGTTTCCATATCCTGGGGGTCCCAGACCTTCTTCCCACAGCCTTCGTAGGCTTTGTCCCCGCAAGGTTTAGGGGGGCAAATAAGCCTTTCTAACTGCTTCCCAGCACTTCTCAGCATGACCTGTTGTGTCTAAGCAAGGACTTGGCTCCAGAGCTCCCACCCCAAAACCTTTGCAGCTTTTTTGTCCACACATGGACAAAACCCCACTGACCAGACAAAATGGTGTCAAATGCCAGAGCATCAGGGACATTTTCCCACATCAGAACCTTGTGGGTGAGAAGAACAGCACAATGGAAAAAAACCAGATCCAGCCCCTTTGCATTCTCCCTATAAATATGCAGGCTTGCACCCCCGAGGTGTCAGATGTTTTAAGCTCCTTTTTTTAAGGTTAGGGGCAGTTACCGTCATTCCTGTAGTCCTAAGGGGAAGACGGTGTGGGCTTGACCGTGGCCCTGCCGGTTCAGAGGGCAGGGCAAGGACAGGGAGCGAAAGCAAGGCTACATTGGCAGAGGGCAATGTGGCACTCACCCTCAAAGGCCACGGCGTTTCCCTTCAAACACTCTCATGGTGCTCTCTGCAAGAGTTTTATCCAGGTCTTTAGGGGCTCTCTTCAGCCATCTCCAAGACGAGCGCTGTTGCCTCCAGTGGGTCATGCAAACTGCAACATTTTCAAGTTTTTCTTCCATTAGGGGACCCCTGAAAGCTGGTGCTTAGGGCAGGCCCCGTAGGGTGGTAAGCAATCTCCTAAAACCACCTACGGTTTGTTTTTGTGCCAAGGTGTCATTGGGGAATACAGAGAACTTATAGTTGGGGAGATGGACAAAAGCAGGTGATGGGTAGGTGGTGAGCTCCCCTCTGCTCCTCTTCTCCATCTCAGGTGTCTTTGCTCCCTTGTCAGGGTTAGCTCAGATAAGCAGAGCGGTGGCTGTGGCCAGCATGGCCAGTGTGCCATATTTCAACAGCCAGCTTCCCCGATAATCCTGATTATTCTTTAGAGCTGAAATGGGGGAGGGGAAGGAGGTGGATTTTGCTGCTTTTTGCGCCTGTGCAGAGCTGCGTTTTCTCTCTTGTCTGAACAGGGGCAGGCTCGCTGCTCCTGTGTGTGACCTGCAAGAAACCCAGCACAAGGGAGGAGGAGGAGGAGGCATCACTGAAGCAACCAAGGGACAGAAGTGATTTGGTTGCTACTGCTGCTGCAGGAGTTACTAGGAGGTGGCACAAAACCCCCTGGACGTTATCACTAGAAAGTCATTAGGAAGCTCATGGACACACCCCCAGCACAGATTGCAAGTCCTCCTCTCCCAAGGCATACACAAAGGCATGGGGGGCTCAGGAGGGGGAAGTAAGGGGGCTTGGGAAGGAAGGAGAGGGAACAGCCCCTTCCTCAAAAGGGTGGAAATTAACTGGAAAGGGGTGGGTGGAGCTCAGCACAGGCAGGCAGTGCGTATGTTGGAGTAGGTTTCTTTCTGGTTATAAAGTTTGTCCCTCCCCTTGGATTTTTTTTTTTTTTTAAGTTTTATTCATGAGTTGTTAACCATTTTGTTTAGCAAATCGGTTTATCCCAATGACCTTTCCCTGCTTTAATTTTCGAGATGGCAGATGGCTCTAAAGAAATCCCCCTTAAATGCAGACCCAGACCCAGCCTGTTTTTTCACATACCCGACCTGCATCAACATGCCAAGCACAGTTCCAGAAAGAAGACAAAGTCCCCAAGAAAGAAGTGGGGAGGGAGAAGGAGGGAGCAGGGAAGAGAGAGAGGCTAGACAGAGTCCAGGTTGACTGATTCTTGCATTGTTAATAGTCTGGGGTTTCTGTCTGACACCGTTTGCAACCCCCTTCCACTCCTATCTGGACGCAAGCAACAAACTCTGGGAAGGATGTCCTGTAGGATTAATATCCCCAGGTCTCTGTTGCAAGAGGCGAACATCGAAGGGAGGAGAAACAGCCAGGAGTGAGTGACCTGTGAAGGAATGAAGGGCAGGAATGACATGCAGAAAGCAGAGGCAACACCGAACCAAGCTGAGCAGTTGCACCAGTATGAAAATATGAAATGGGAACAGTGGGTTGGAAGGAAGCATGAAAAAAGCAGTTTGAAGCCCTAGCACTTTGAAGTGCCCACTCAGCCTCATGGTGACTCCTCATCTGTCACCCATGCAAAGAGCAAAGTGTCTTTCCAAAGGTGTTCTACCTCAGCCTTTGTAAAAGACCTTAGTTCCACTTTCCACCCCTCCAACATGCTTCCGTTTTAGCCCATTCGGTTGTTATGGATGAATAAGTGAAGCATGTTCAAGAGCTATTCTTTATCTCTTCCCCAGCTGGCAAATTTGTGAGAAAAATCTATACAAATTGTCACAGTTCCTATCTTTCTCAGCTGGTAAGTAATACCACCCAGAGATGCCAAATTCCAAGAAGCAATTCTGTTCATTTTAGCCCATCATCACATGGCTCTGGTTGAAAATGTGGCAAGAACAGCAATTGTTTCAACTAAAAAAAACCCATAGTCATGAAATGCATTCAGGTTTTGCACCACTGGCTTCCTCCCTGGCCCTGGCTTATGCCTAAAATGAGAGATCCCAAGCAGGGCTTGAAAAAGGCAATGTGAGCTCCTGACTCAAACCAATTATTTCCAGTCTCCAGAGGGACTGTACAAATCCAACTCGGCTAAGAATCCTGTGATTCATTTAAAGCACTTAAGTGGGCCCTATTGGCTTTCCTGGCTGGACTGGGCCATTTTAAGAGGGAAAGTTGGAGGAAGGATACAACCACATCACGGGATGTGTCACAGCCCACCATAGCAAAAAGGGACAAAGGGGAAGGCACAACCCCCTTCTTCTTCCCTCCCTTTCACTCTACCCTGTGGGCTTCCACGGTGTGAACACATGTAAGTGCTCTGCTGACCAAAGTCCTACGAACAATAACTTCAGCCTGTAGCCAAGTTGTAATCATTGGACTACCTAGCGGGACACTGCTGGGATACACTGTGCTGGGGACACTGCACAAGATACCAAGAGCAGCAGTCACACGTCTTTTTTACCTCAAGAAAGGGGTATGTTATGCCTGGAAAGATGCAAATTGCTAAGGTGTCAAGCTTGTTCATGGAGCATCTTGGCTTCTTTTCATTCTGCATGGTTTGTTTGTCACTTGGCTTAATCGAAGTTTCATCCTGAGACCAGACAGTGGAGGAAGACCAAAGGGCTCCAACTGCATCAAAATCCCAAAGCAGCCCTCAGTTAATTGGTGAAGGGTTTGGATGCGAAGCCGTATGAGGCACAGCTAAAGTCACTTGGTTTGTTCAGCCTGGAGGAGACCGAGAGGAGACCTTGTGGCGCATACAGCTTCCTCACAAGGGGAGAAGGAGGGGCAGGTTCTGTTTCTCTTCTTTCTGATCACCAGTGACAGAACCCAAGGGAATGGCAGGAAGATGTACCAGGGGAGGTTTAGGTTGGACATTAGGAAAAGGTTCTTCACACAGAGGGTGGTGGACACTGGAACAGGCTCCCCAGGGAGGTATCACGGCCCCAGGCCTGACAGTGTTCAAGAAGAGACTGGACAAGGCCCTCAGACACATGGTGTGAGCTGTGGGGTTGTCCTGTGCAGGGACAGGAGTTGGACTCCATGATCCTGGTGGGTCCCTTCCAACTCAGAACATTCTATGATTCTATGAATTAACCTCACTGATGAATCCCGCAAGTGCAACAATCACACAGCTCAGTCCTAGCCCACACGCAACAAGGGAATTATTTCTGGTGCGGGGGATGTAAGGTGCTACTCCAGGATAACAGAGCCAACTGTCCCCTGGTGACTTGCTACAAGGTAGTGCCTAATAGACCTAAACAAAATGGTCACAGGAACATCTCCTCAGCATTTCTCAGAAAATGGAGGAAAAAAATCTAACACCTCTGAAGTACAGAGACAGGCTGTTGACTTCCTCTTTTGCCTCATGTCTACCTTCACATGAACTGTTTGCCCAGCTCAAAACACAGTCCAGCCCTGCTACTATTAGAGACAAGTAACCAGTTTCCCTCAAATGGCTTACCTGCAGGGCATAGTCTTTTTTCTATTTAATTTTGCTTATTTCCCAAGTGGATTGTGATTTTCTCAAGTGCTTCCACTCAAGCAGTTTTTCCCCAGTGTTTGTCTCCTGTGTAATGTCAGTTAACTGAGATGGTCCATGATTATTTCTGTTCCCTGATGCAGCTCAGAATCTGGAGGTCTAACAAACCACCGTGGCTTCCATTCACTCAAGGAGAGGCAGCAGCAAAACAGCATTTGGAAATTTTATAAAATATTAAACTTCCTGCTTTCTAGGCCACACAGTCCTTGCCTGAGGCAGCATTCACATAAAAAGTTAAGCTATTACAAGATTTATTGCCTAGATGCAAAGGAGCACACAAAATTGAAGTCTATGTCTCAGCCAGTTGGAACACAAAACAGATATTCCTCCTCAGGTGCCCTGAACTGTGCTGGAGACAGGCAAGAAGACAAATGCAGTAGTTCCACTGCAGACCAGCCTGTGTTAAAATAAAAGCACCAGCCTGCAAGCACTCACGTTGTATAAAATAATCAGATTTAAAAGGGCACAGCCAGTCACAGTCCACATACTCCATACAGCTCCATCAGTGCAACAGTTTGTCATTGCCAGCATGACATCAATCACTAGCATAAAGGATCCTGACAGTGAGAGGCAAATAGCCATCTAAAGAGGAACCTTCAGTACGTGTACTTAGATTCATTCACAGGTCCTTCCGTCACCATAAGTTTAACCATACTGTGCTCCAGATGGACAAAAAGACGTGTGGTATTTGGGATGGTAAGCTATCACTGATGTGGGTTCATATGCCAACTGTAGTCAGCACTGATATACGGACCAAGGTTCCCAGGGGCTCCCCAGCAAGATATGCATCTCTAAGACCTAATGATTCACTTCTTCTCTGTGCTACTCAGTGTCTGCAGGTTGACAGATTTTTTTTTTCGTTACGTTCATGTGAGGAATATGGTTTTACAGGAGCTCAGAATCAAGAGGACCATTTTCAAGTGGTTTTATGAAGACATATGGAAGCCAGGTCCCTCTACTGCCCTAGTGAGACTTCTTCTATCATAACTATTGCACATTAGCTTTCCTCCTCCAAAGTGGTAATTCTCCAGTGTTTGACAAAGCTTTCAGCTCAGCACAGCAGTGAGACAGTAGCCTTGCGAATCTGTTATGCCACCTGCCTCAAACTGAATATTGTAGTGTAAGAAGATGCGCTGTGTGTTCTGAAGAACAGAAATAGTCTTTGTTGGTCTTACCATAGCCTCCTCACTGGAAAGCCTTTGTACATAGCAAAGATTTGAGACATATCCTGGAGCAAGTTTTATCCATTACAAGTGTCATGGTACCTCAGTACGTGGTGCCAAAACATTCACTAGTTGCAGTAGGAACGGTATTCCCATTATTACACACACATGCACACTCAGTGGCAATAATATTTTAAGCCAAAGAAACATCTAATGTCATTTCCAAACTTGATTTATCAATAAATCCCCATAGAATCATAGAGATGCTTAGGCTGGAGGGGACCTCTAAAGTCACGTCGAACCAACCAACAGCTCAGAGCTCGATACTGAAAATTATCACCAGCTTCAACCTTCACTGCAACTAACCTGATTCACCTAGCATTGAGATGAAGAGCCACTAACTCAATTTCAACTGAGAGGACATGTTCTGACTCCACAACCACCAAATGTCTACAGCTATGCTCTCTGAAGATAAAAAATAAGCTTTTATTTTTCCTTCTTTTCTTACCCTATTTGTAGAACATATCTTTGCTCTCTTTGTATTGTCAGCCAACAGTCGGGAACCGTGACTTCAGAAATATCATGTTCTGAAGTAATGGCCCGAAATTCAACAGCATCACATAAGGTTGGCGCCTGTGTTGGACCATCACTCACCATGATACTGTATCTTCTGAGGTTACAGAAGGGAATTACTGCAGACAACATAGAATGAAGTAGAGATGAAGGTTTAGAATAGTTAGCTCCTGAAACACCAAAAAATAAGGTGTTCCTTATATATTTTAAAGTATTTTTAAAGGACTGTGCATAATGCATAATATAGATGTGTAGTTCATTATAAGTAAAAAAACAGAGACAACCAAAACTTAAGATGAATCACAAAACTCACATGTACCAAGGAAAATTTTTACACGCAAAATTATGACTGCTGCCTTGGCGCTGCAAATTTACATTCACTGCTGCAGTCCTCTCTGTCACATTAGTTGAGTACTTTCTTGGGAAATATTTATGTGAGTAAGGGTTTGCAGGATCAGGCCCAATATAAATAATAATAGGATCACTTAGGCAGAGCTTTACATCTGTACAAACACTGTCTAATGAATTCCTGATGGAGTTCTGCTGTTGACTGAGGAAACCATGTGAGAACCTCCACAATAAATGAAGCAGCAACACATTTTCGATCAAAGGAAATCATACAGAAAAGCAAACTAATATACAAAGGGCTGCAGTGATTCTTGGCATATTTCTTAATAAGTAATTTAGACCTTCTTTAACCACTGGCATTATTTACTTTATAGCAAAACCTCCTGACCTTTGAATTGAAAGACTTTCAGTCTTTGATATCAGAGCTCTCATGTTTAACCAAGAGGACAGTCTTCAAGGGAAAAAGGGTGATATGTGCAAACTTCAGCTCCATACGCTGTGAACTCTTTCATGCAGAGGTGACCTTTTCCTTCTGCAACTGTACAGTGTGAGCACAGCAAGGTCCAGATCCATGCCAAAGGCTCCTAGGCAGCCAGGAATACAAACAGATAGCAAGAGTTCAAATTAAACTGGGGTATGACCATACTGAAACTATTACTAAATACGGAAGCTGGGTGCTCTTCTTGAAGTGAATCTCTTTGGGAAGTGACCTCTTTTCTGTATGATTTTAGGAACTGCATCATACCTTGCAATTGCAGAAGCTGTATGCTTTGGTAACCTCCACCACCTCTCTCAAGATGCATACACAAGGCCAGGCAAAGGCACGAATAGTATTTTCAGACTCAGACTGTAAGGAAGAAGTGTGCTGGCCCCATTCAATTTATCTGCCAGATGTCACCAGAGACGACTCCTGGTTTTTTACACCCTCCCATATCCTCTAACTAAGGTTCCAACAACAAACTTTTCATACTCTTAAAAACCCCACTGAAAGATAATTTACTAAAATTACCCATACTGTCCTCTTTTTCAATCCAGAAGACATATCTGTCATCCGTGCTCTGCATGTGTGTGATGCGTATAGTCCCAGTATCAGGGACCACTGCTAAAGAGCTTCCTAACTACTCTGCTTTGCAGGACTTCTGTATTTATGAGATGGCTGTCAAATGTAAAACCCTTTTTTCCAGGAGGCCTGTAACCAGCACTCCCTGCTTTGCCGTCTACATCTCTAAGTCATGCCTCATCCTCCTTCTTTCTCCAGGAATTACATGCTCTTTGCTGCCCACCTTAGCAGGGTTCTAAGACAGTGTGTTCCCCACGCCTATCCTACAGCCTGACAGAGAACTGCTCCAGAGTGGCCTTGAGATAAAAGAGACATTAGGACTCATTCACTTTGCCCACAAACAGGCATCTAGCTCTGTTTGAGATCCTCATGACCCACAAATGGATGCTCAGCATGACACAGGCAGGACCGAAGACCTGTACCCTCCAAGACCAGCTGGATGGGATGTCCTAGGGCAGCACAATAAGGGTGGACACGGGCATGCCAGCAGGATTCATGTTCCCTTGACTGTACCGACCAACTCTCTTTGAATATAATGGGGCATTTAGACCCACAAGTGATGTTTAGACACCTAAATATAGGGCCATATAAATAGGAGTTCAATCTGTCTGAATTCCCGGAGACTGGATATCTGTCCTCAAGGCTGACTGGTTCTGGAGGACCCAATGTGGAGGTTATTCAGTCCAAGACTCTGGTCTGCAGAAGGATTGTGTCCGGTTAGCATGGGAATTTCTTGGCTGTGCTGTTGGGGAAGAAACAGCGATGTGCCTCCTGCCATGTGTACACCCATATCCTTCACTGGAACCAGCTCCTTGTCAGTGATGAACTCTGGAAATGACAAAATGTGAATTAGAGCAATCCAAAAGCAAAAAAAACCAGCAAGATGTTTTGTCCTGGATGAGGACCTGCAGAAGAGGGCACGGCAGCAATGGCAAGAAGGAAGAGTGGAGATCCACAATGCCTGGGTCAGCATGCACCAGAAAGGCAGGGGAGACTCAAGCCATGGGTGAGTAGTGCTGTAATTAAAGGAATCCAGTACCCTCAGCAATGCAAAAATTTTGAGCGGTGAGGTCCAAACAACAGAGACCATCTGATACAGATCCCAGCCCGTAAGGATATAAATATATGGATGATCTGCCAGCCTTGGATCAAGAAAAAAGGAAGAAATAGATGCTGCAGTTACAGATCAAAGCAGCGGCAAACTCCTAACAATTTTTTTTCTTTTGACAGAGAACCTCAACTACTGTCCAGTAAACTGGTCAAACTGCCTGCAGGGAGAAAATTTAGAGAAATTATGTCTCACCGCTTTAATGCTCTAAAATTAGCATTTACAGGAAATAAGCATGTGAAGAGGAGAGATAATTCTTGGCAAGGAGTTTAAAAACTATAGATAATAATACCTGAATCACTTCTACTGCCTGCAAAATAACTAAATATGCCCAAGGGGCAAGCTGGGTACCAAAAAGGGACCTGCTAACATCACATTTGATAAACAAAGAACATGTCAGCAGGAAAATATCCTGAAGGTTTAAAGGAAGGAAATGAAATCCTGAGAGGTTGCAAGAATCCATCTATTTGTGGAATTGATAAGAAAATCTCCAAGGCATGTATACTGCTGAACATTTTTTAAAAAAAAAAAAAAAAAAAGCAAGAAACTGATGAACACAGCTGCCTGGCTTGGCTCAAGGGTGTCTTCGGACTAGTTAGAAACCCTTCAGCATTTGGAAATATGATCAAACTGATGCAAACAGCAAGAAGCATAAAGTACAGCAAGCGATAGGTAAAGAGTGAAGGAGAATAGGCTGAAAGGATTTCAGGGAGAAGCAATACCTGAAAGTCATAGAAGGTGCTTATAAACAAGAAGACAGTTTGGGAAAGTGCAATGTCCACTGGATTGTCAGGGATTAAAAGAAGTGGTTGTTAGGCAAAGCCAGAGAGAGCAGGAGCCATACAGGTTATCACATGGCTGATTTCCTTCATAGATGGATACTCTTAGCATTTCAAGGAACTGTCTTTCATTGTCATTTTTCCAGCATGTTTTAAATGGCTTTATGTATACATGCCCGGCTCCAAATGCTTGGGCAAAGTTTACAGAAAAGAGTTATTAGTTGTTAGTATTATTATTATTACATGCACATATTTCCAAGCCACTAAATAATTACCATCATGTTCCAATGCGAATATTTATTTACAATTTGAAAACACAATGGTAGCAGACACACTGAATGAAGAAATGTATTTTTGATTATGTCGTGGTAATAATTGCCTTCACTGCTTTATATGAATTGAGTATTTAAAATAGCGTCATAAAAATAGCAACCCTTTAATAGGTATTCTCTCCCATAATGGAAATACAGGTCACAGAACATCTTCCTTTCCTTGTTATTGACGCTGCTAGAAACCAGACTAATAACTTGATTGTCACCGCAACATTTCTGCAAGGTTTTGCATGTGTCTAAAATGCAGATATTAAACCCTGCTTTAAACATTTGCTCACCAGCATCTGACTGAGAAGCCTCTCTCTAAGAACTCCAGATAAGGTGTTTGGCCTGAAATAGAAGAGTTTTTCCAGTTTCTTGGTAAGAGAGAGAGTTCTTTATTGAAAGCATATTAGCATATTTTGCCTCATTAATAGCTTCACTGCAGCATTAATTTGCTTAATTATTTCACTTAGAATTCAACATGGTAGCTAATTAATTCAAAAGCTGGAAAAAAGAAAATAAAAGTAATCATAACACATACACACATAACGGCTTTGTGAGCACACTTTTTTGGAAAATCATTTTTTTGTTCAGTTCCATGAAACACTAAGTCTGTGGACACAGTAAGTCAAAAGTTATCTTTTCAATGATTTATTTTAATACATTTTCCCAGATTTGCCCATTTAGGCTTTTCTCCTGATGGATCTTCTTATAATAAATGGGGTTAATGCATCTCAACAGCCGGCTATCAGGACTTCCAGCTCCATTACCCACTATTAAGATCTTGTTCTCTTCCTCTGCAAATCTTCCTTTCTATTTTACTGTCAATGGCCAACAGGCACACTACATCCTTAGCAGGTCATTTGAAAACAGATCACTTCTCTCCAAACAGCCCCAAAATGACCTTCTCATAGCCTAAAAGAGAGAGAGGGGAAAAAAATAAATTAAAATTAAAAAATAAATTAAAAAAATAAAAAACACCACCACTCTCCTTTTCCTGAAGTCTTTCATTATAATTGAAAAAGAAAGTCTTGAGGTATTTGGGTCACCCCTAAAATTCTCACAATCAGAATTGGAAATGCTATTCCAATACAGCAGCTTCTTAACTGCTTGCTTACCAGTCTTACATCTTAGCAAGCCAAAACCATCACAAACCAGTTAACATTCCAGGGCAACTCTGAGATGACTGTCTCTCACATGGTGCTACAAAGGCTGCCCCATAAATCAGGGGATGCTCACAGTGATGCTCCAGCGATGCTTACAAGTGTATAGGGTCCATAGCTGTGTTAATGGAAAACCTTAACTGAATACAGCCACATCAGAAAATAACTGCTTCCAGCCCTGCTACTCCAGCTGAAAATAATAGTTACACATTGGTAAGAAGCTGGTACAGCTGGACTGGTCGCCACTCTGCTATGTGGTTGCTGGAGCTGTTCACTTCCCTCTATGAGCACTTGGCTGGTTTAGTGTCCTCCTCCGCTTTTACTTCGGCAGGTACCAGCCTGTTGAGACAATAGAAGATTTCAAGATGCTGGCCTCAACCATCCACAATTTAATTTTCTTGGGTTGTTTCTATTTATGCAACAAGCTTGCTTACCCTCAGTTGCACTTTTTAAACAGAAATACCAGGAACAGAGATTGACAGAATCTGCTGTAGATAGCTTAAACCTTTTCAAGCTCAGTGTTATAGCTCACATTATGTTGCAAGAGAATTGTGTTTAATGATTCTTTCTGCTTTTATTGGCAGTATTTAGACAAGGACCAGAGAAGTCCATCAATGCAATGGTCATTTTCTTAGGGCTTTGGGTATCTAAAATGAGACTTCAGTGAAACAGAGGCACTTAAATCCAAATCACCCCATTCAAAACCTATTTAGCCCTGGAAATAACTAAATTCAGTAGGCATTCTCTTTCCAGTTGAAAACACTAGAAAACGTTTTAAAAATTAGGGTTCTGCATCCTGGCAAGCCTAGATCTGCACCAGGTAGAAAGCTCAGCCTTATAGACTGTCAGGATGCAGAAACAAAATGTACGAAAAACTAAGTTGCCTACACAGCCCTCTCCAAGACATATTCTCAGAGCACACCTAACACGGATGTGGTTCAAGTCCTCGCAAAATGCACCCAGAGGCCTCTTAATTTTGAAAAGGATCTGGAAAACAAGACGCTGAGGGTACCCTTACTCTATATAACAGCCTGAAGAGGCTTTTGTGGAGCCTCACACAATTATCTTGTCTCTTGCTTTCCTGTTTCTTCTTCTGTCCCTTCTCCCTGGAGTCATGTATAAAGCATTTTTTTCCTTCACAGTGGCCCTCTCCACCTCATAAGCCCATCTCCTGGTAGCTGTGCCTTTTGTGACCTGCGGATTCAAACCCTTTCCAACAGAGCAAAGAACAAACCTGGGCCTTCAATTGCCTGGATAACTGCCCGAACCAGGAGGCCACCATGCAAGAGACAGACTCTTCATCTCATTCCAGATGTCTCTTCCAGCAAAAGAATGAGCTTTGTTCCATCTTTTAAGAAAAATTTAAATTAATGTCTGGAAAGGCCCTACTGTGAGGTGAGAGGTGCTGCTCACTACAACCTGGAGGTGGACACTTTGGAGCTGCAGGTTCGGAGGATTTTGGACACGGTGCAGTCCTCCACCACCCATTCCAAGCTCACAGGTCTGGTTAGTCCTCCACACCATTGACATCCCTCTGAGAAGCCAAGCACATAGCCGTGCTTGAGTGCTCTGGCTGGGTAAGTGAAAGATGGGCAGCAAAGAACATGGATTTGAGAACTTCTTCCAGATCTTGCCTCTGGTTTTGGTGCACTGCAGTGCCCTGGCCTGGAAACTGTAGCAGGGTCACATTCATTACAAAAATGAAGGATGTTATTAAATTAAACATGAGGATGAATAATGAGAGCACACACACAGTTATTTATCTGACTTTTTAAATCATTTTAAATATTTTATGTATCAGACCACTTCTAGAACAGAATGAGACATAAATTTTTGTGCAGCTAACTCAGTGTCTGCATCACCAGAATTGCCAAGGCACCTTCCTGTGGGTAACTTGGTATCCAGCAAAGAATGGGGCAGATATGACACTATCTGGATGCCTCTGCTAAGAAGTAAGCAGCAAAAATAGACAGTTTTGCCATGTGAAATGTTAACTTTCAGTTGCTGCATTGATCCAGTCTGTGAACAAAGCTGTTCAAATCCCTTCAAACGAAAACTAAGGCTTGAGGCTATCTGCAGTCACTTAGAGACAGTGCGCTTTTGGGGGGTCTTCCTTTTTGGCTGTTCATAAGGAAAGCTAAAGTCCCTGCTCACAGTTCTGGGCCAAGTTGTAGCACCCCCAGTAAGTTCTTTAGCCAGGCAATTATAGACCGGACACCCAGAGCAAGCAGAGAGCCAACGCTGAGTTGAATTAGAAAAAGATCTATTTACAGAAACATGTCTAGCATCTGTTTTATCAAACATATGTACTCTGTTCATTGCTGTGCACCATTAACACTTTTCATGCAGAGATTGTAAGACACACATGAACGTCGCAGAAATCAGGAGACTATTTTTTCCTTCTTTTCTTTGTCTCATCAAGGCTTCATTCAGGCCCACTTTAGTCTAAAATCACCCCAGTAGTAAAAAATAAAATCCTCCTGCCAATGATCTGAAGGGCAAGGGGGCATCAGATACAGAGGGAATTTTTAAAGTCATTGATAGACATTAGGGACATGACCTTATTTCAGCTACAGGAGCCTGGATAAGCGAGGACAGGCATACTATGTTCTACATGAAAACACATGTTTAACCGCTGTTTGTAATGACAGAATCTAACAAGACAGGATGCTCTGTCCTCTGGCTGTGTTGATCCCGGCAGCCGAACGCCCTGTACCAGCTCACCCTCCCATGGTCCGAGGGAGGACACGCAGCGGGAGAGCAGTCACCCCTTCTACCACCCACATCCCCTGGACAGCTGTACTCAGGAGCCTCCTCCTCGTCCTTCCATCTGTGACAGATGGGATGGAGGAAACCGTGTGGAGCAGCCTTCTGCCCTGTGCTCCTGGTCCCTGGTTCCCCAAGCTGGCACGACCCAGCAATAAGCCTTTCTCCAGGATTTCTCCCAGACTAAAGCATCCCGGCTGTGGAGTATGAACCAGGCAAAGATGGTGAGTAGGTGGTGGATGGGAAAAAACAACGCTGCTCAACCATCACGCAGTCCTCATTTCTGATCTGGAGACCCCAAGAGACAGGCAGGCCAGGAGGTTAATCTAAAATAACTAGAATATTCAGAAGCTGCCAGCTGGATCTGCTCGGGGCTCGCAAGAGGCAGAGCAGCCTCTCGTTACTTTCATTATCTGGATTACAATGAAAAGAGAGGAAAGAGGATAGAGGCAGATGCTTCCCTGCAGACTCTTTGCCCAGATGTTAAACCAGCTGGCTACAAACCCCACACGGAAGCTTTGCTGCCAAAGCCAGGGCTGATGACAGGAGATGGAGACATGGCCCATACCTTCCCTGCTCCTGCCAAAACAGACCAAATGATCTGCAGCACAACTCAAATTCCCTACAGCAAACGCCAGCCATGCTACTGCTCTACAGCGTTCCCTTTGGTTCCATGTCCCTCAGGGTTTGGACAAGAACTTCGTCATCTGCACCAGTTCTTGCCAGTGGACCTGGAGGGGCAGTCCCATAAGGATCACAAGCTGTGAGGCTGTGGCGCCCATACCTTGCATCGCCTTTGTCCTGAACTGCTGCAGCATCTTGACCGACCCCGTCCCCACATGCATCTCACAACTTTTTGTTCCCCACACGGCTGCTTCAAGCTGTTGTGGTGACCCTCCTCCAAAGATTTTTCTTCCTCCTTGTGTTAAATCTTCTCCTTCCCTTTTGCCCAGCACACTTTTCTAATTTGTATTTAAGGTATACTTCTCATGAGAAATGGACTTAGTCCACCAGGCAGGGCAGGAGAGGTAGCTCAAATAGACACCTGCATTGGAGAGAGAATAGCTCTGTCTTCTGGTAATCCATCATGTTCTGGGCCACATGCAGGGAATTCAGCAAATCCTCCTTAGGAGAAGTCCCTTGTGTCTCTAAACTGAACAGCTGGCACTGCGCACCCTGTTTGTCCACAACATGCTGGCATTCATAACAGGTAAATAAAAACATTATTGCCAAATGCTTCTCCTTTCTCATTTCCAAAATAACAGCAGTCTGTTGATAGAAAATTTTAATTGACATAACCAGTAACTATCAAACTGATAACACAGAGCAGCCAACACTGATAAGCAGAAATTAGGACATTTACCAGCTTCAGTACACTTGAAATACCGTGTTGTCTCTTTAAAAAACAATGAAAAACCATTCTGGATAAAATCTTTAAGAATGTTTTATTTCCTCCAGAGAACAGATCTCTTTTCTTGGAAAAAAAAAAAATAGACTTACTAATATTAAAATATACTGAACCTGATAGAACAGAACGTCTCCTTTGAAGTTGTTTCAATCTTTTTAAATATCTAAAGGACCTAACCCACACAGGGCTCGCACGTTTTCAGCTTGGAAAAAAAAAATCAAAGCTTTCTCCCCTTTTTTCCCGCATGTACACCCGCTTGCCAATTATGGGAATTAGAAAAAAAAATCAACGTCGGAAAAAGGTAGGGGTTTTTTACACTTTTGTAATTATGCACAGGATTGAATCATTTGGGGAGAGGGACTGCTTGGGGGTAGAGGAGAGTTTTATTCCAAGAGTTGTACATGTGCTTTCATCCTGGATCAAGTGTCAACCACCAGGTGATATTTCAGAGGGATCGCCACGCTCCCCTGCTTAACAGCTCATCTCCGATTTGCTCAAATGATCAACAGCTCATCTCCTTTATTAGTCTCTCTGTTTATCTGCCCAGCGATGAGCTCCCGCTCCCGCAGCCAGAGAACAAGCCAAGAATAGCCAGATCCAGAGCTGTGAAAGATATTCTTCCAGCATCATCTGGCTCCTTGGCAGAGTCTGCAGGCAGCTGTACTCCCAGCCCCGTGCCTGCCGCTGGGTATATCATGTGGCCACGCCGTAGCGGTACTGGCTGAGCATCTTTGTCCTCCTGGACACAATTTTCCTTTGATTCACCTTGAAACCGAGAAACCCATTATATGACCATTGTCTCGGATTCAATAAATAAGGGCTTTTTTTAATGACTGCCCGTAAAAGATGGCCAACGTGTCTTATTTCTGCTGTCATACGTTATAAATCTACGTACTGCCTTTAAGGACCATTCCCTTTGCTGTACAGGGCATACTTCAGCAGCACTTTATCACAGCACACGAGCAGGATCTTTTCCAGCTGATTTGTAGCACAAGGGCTGGACTTCTTCACTGATGGATAAACAAAGAGCCTGAAAAAAAAGGCATGGAGCAGAGGACAGGAGGGCTACCTCAGGACTGCTCCGGATATTAAGGCTACATTAGCTAGTCTGTAATTTCCAAAATACATTTGCTTTTTTTTTTTTTTCAAGAAAAACACACCAAAAAAAATAAAGTGAGCAAAATTTTATCCCTGATAATAAAGGATGCAACCCTACAAAGCTGTTGACTTCTGCTTTTCTCTTCTTTCTTCCTTCTTTTCTTCCTTTCACAAGAAAGACTAGTAAAAGCTCTGGGTATATTAGCTACAAGCATCATCTGTAAAAATCCTGTCTTAAAATATTACTCATATCACACTGTTGCACAGTCAAATTTCATAGGAAACAAAGCACTGAATGCAACATAAATTACATCAGCATTACAACTTGGGCATAAATTATCTGAACCAAACAAAATCTGACCTTGCTTCTACTGGTTTGGTCAGTGTCTCCATTTTAGATGCTGCAGGTCATCCTTAAACTTAAGTTCGTCCTTTCAGTGGATTTTTACATTTAAATTGGTTTAATAATTCATGACACAACAAGCATTAAAATATAAGCATTTTCTACCTAAGGAACTAACAGTCTGTCAGCTTCAGCAGTCGATGTGACACAGCTGAACACTTGAATCCAAAAAAAGAGAATATTTCCATGCACTGTGACTGATGCAATTGTATACAGGCATTTATTTGTCTGCTCAAAGTTTCAACCCTGATAGTTTTTTTCTTTCTTATTGTATTTGTCTAAATCCAATTGCAAGTTCTTCAGGGCACCAATCTGTCTCCTCATATGTTCGTAAAGTACCATGTACACCTATGGCACTCTGTAATAAATAATTTCCTATCTGCTTATGATTAAAGAGGGATTTCAGGTGAAATATTGTAAATTGAAATGGACAGGCTAGGAGGACAGCTTACATTATCAACATCATTAGCTCGGACATTGTGCTTCAGCAGAGGATGGCAGCCAACATGCTCTGCACAGTTTGAGCTTGCCTACATGCAGATCTAAATGCTTTTGAGACCCATTCTGCAACCATTCCCCATCTCCTGACACTGTCCCTGTAAACAACACATTGTGCAGTGTGAGAGAGCTCTCCATTAAATGCTTTGTATGGCAGTACACATCTCTTTGTAAGGGTATCTATTGCTTTTTCCAGGGTTACTCTCTAAAAGCAAGCTAGACACACCACGGAGCAACTGGGAAGACAGGAGTTTTCTGTCTTGGATGTGAAAAGAAAGCGGGATAAGCCACAGAAGGGGGAGCAGAGAGAGAAGGTGAGAATTTGTTATATTAATAGGATCGCCCAGTGACTCGCTTGAGGCATGGACGTATCCAGACAGGTCTGCTCCCCGCTTAATGGTAATTGATCTGTGCAGGCGATACAGCAAACATGGGAGTCCAGCTGCATGATGCATGCACAGCTCCTGGCATGCTTAGGATTACCATATTTATGATAGCAAGAAGGCTTTCTGGGAGCAGTCCCCAGCTCATGCCCTCACCTGCACCCCTGGACAGTCGGTGGCCATCCAAAAATCACTCCTCTTCCAGAAACAGCCCTACCCATGCCCTTGCTGCCCCTCCAAAGTGAAACCCCTTTCCCTCAGCTCTTCCTACTCCAGATCCCTCAGCTTCCCACAGAATGTCCATCCCCAGCCTCTGCTGCCCCAGACCTCTTAAAATATCTCAGAGCTCCCAGGCCACATCTCCCAGCCTCCCCCACCCCAGTTGCTGGCCCCAAAGCCTCTGGTATGACAGCATTCTCACCACATCTCTCATCACCTCCCCCACCAAGCCCTCAGCTCCTCAGGCTTCCTCAAACTCCAGAACACTCCCCAACCCTGCACCCTAGACTTGCCATCTCATAGTCTCCTTTCCTCCCTCCAGGGTCTACCCACACTTCTCCCCTTTCAAATCTTCCCACCAACTCCCTTCACTGCCCAGTCCCCCCACCTGGTCCTCCCTCTCCCACCTTTGCTCACTCACCTCAAGTTTTCCCACCCCACCATCTTCCTGCTATGTTCTCCCTATACAGAGAGCCCTGCCTGCCTCCATCCCTGCCACTCATAGCTGCCACACCACTGACAGTTCGGACGTCCCAATAGGAGCAAACCTTCAGCTTCCCCCACCAGATGAAACCCCACAGCCTCCTTTCCCTGCCCACATCTTCTCCAAAAGAGTCATTCTGGAGGAAATTCTCATCAATAATGACTTCACTAAGATTTTAGGTGTCTGGAAGGACTTTAGAAAAATAAAATCAGTGGCTTTGCTTTCTTTCATTGCAACATTTCTAATGGACCTACCACAGACTGAAATTCCCACTGCCCTCTATGAAGTGTTATTCAACTGTAAGACGAGATGTCTTGCCCAAGAACACGAAGAGAGGCCATGGCATGGCAGTATAACCTAGACCTTCAAACTCACGAAGCGCACCTCAACCAAACTGTGCCTGAGTATAATCTTTGGCTGCCCAAAATGAGTTCCTCACAGCTTTGCCTCAGGGCTCACCTGCACCTTCAGCCTTTGACCAACTTAGAAGCCCGTTTTCCTCCTCAAAAAGCTGCAGTCCCCCTATAATGCTTTGATGCTATTTGTTCTCAAACACCATGTCCCTGAGGCAGCAAAATGAGGGAGTCCCATGCAGAGGTTCCTTCTTCAGCAAAGGAAGAGCAGAGAAGGTTTACTGCTGTAGGGAAAAGGAAGCCAAGCAAGTCACTCTGTACCCAGAGGACAGTGAAAAAATAAGTCACCACCTGGGCAGCCAGAGTTTGTTGCTTAATGAGCAGTCACTGATCTAAACCCTCATCACACCCCAGGCAACTTATGTGATTACAGGACATATAGGACAGAGTTTTCCCTCCACAGACCTATATGTTTCAATATCTATGACACCCAAGAGAACTGCTCTGGAAGTTTGTTAGTAAGACTGCAAAGTCAGGCACTTAAACTAGGAAATACTAGGCCTAAGGTGGTCTTTGCAGCCCCAGTCACACCGTGATACAATCCTTATTTGCACAGTGAAGTGTTATTTCTCCACCATTCTCCTGCTCTGGTCCACAGACCCAAATGCTCTGCTTCCCTTTGGTGGCATGTTCTGGGTCCTTGCTCCATGCCATAGTTTCCTCACATCACTCAAGTTCTGCTCAGGATGGCAGCAATAATTTTCTTATAGACTTTTCTTTGGCCTTCCCCACTCTTAAATTAGAGTGATTCACAGATGTTAATTATCTTATTTCCATAATGAACCCGTGGAAGGAGGGTGTATCATTAACTCCCCATTACAGCTGGTGAGCTGAGACATGAAGAGATGCAGGTTAGTAGATTAATACCCACTGATTTTGCACACGTAAGCTGAAATACTCAAGGCCCGACATTGCAAACTCCATGATGCTCTATGCATCTCTCCCTAGACTGTAAGGTACAGATACTGGGAAAGCATAACGTCACCACCTGTGGCAGTCATCTACAGGGTTGCAAGCCTTGAGTGCATCGCACAGACCATATCCCATTTGGGGAAGCACAGAGCCAAGACCAGTGCTGGGCTATCTTGGCCCATCTTCATTGAAATCAAGAGGGTAAGGGATGTTTTGCTTGTCGGTTTTGACACTCATTTCCTGATAGCAGAAGAATAGTTGGCTCTGTCTCACAAATACCCAGAATAGCAATCCAGGCTTGTGGCAGACCAGGAAAAAAAGGTGCTATGATTGGAACAGGCACTTCTGACTTTTCTCTCCCCAAGCCTTTATCAGCTGCTTCATTCAAACCCAGCAGTTACCTTCTCTACCTGAAACCACAGAGAAATGCAGACTGCTCTCAGGCCTCTAGATTTGCCTAGCCCGTACTTAAAAGCCAGTCCCAGCTAAGGTCATGATGCACTCACTGCAGGTAGAACCTGAGGGGGATTTACCTGCTTAATCTCTACCTCACACCTGCAGGCTGCCCTGTTTCAAATGCCTAGGCCAGTTTGGTTGAGTGCTCACGAAAATGGTACAAGTCACTTGCCTGCTTTAGCCGGGCATCTTCTTGCAAAATTTCAAGTCCTCAAATGAAACAATGAAAAGTCCGTGATTTAAAAAATAAATAAATAAACGAATAAATAAAATAAAATAAAAACCACCACAACCCACAAACAAACCAGAAAATAAAAAGAGGAGGACCTGGATATTTATCCCGCAGGCAAAACTACCATAAAAAAGCCTAGGATAAATTTACCCTACTATCCTTTCTGGAGATAGCTGAACTGCTTCAGCTGAAACTTTCTCTAAGAAAGAGTCAACTGCCTGAAGTGGACACTCAGCATGGAAAATTTCAGCTTAAACAGTTAATACTTGCTGAAGAATAAGCTCCTAGAGACAGTCTTCTATACAATGTAAGTATTGTTATTACAGGACTCCCCACAGGACACAGAGAGCCCGGAGCGCCTTTCCCCAGCACACCCGCTACCTCTGCCTCTGCTCCCCTTGCCCAGATCTCCACTGCCCCTTCCCAGCCCAGACTGTGGGACCAGATCCATGTTGCCACCCACACAACGCAGCCCGACACCAATCTCCCACCCCAGCTGCTCTCTCCAGGGTAAGATGGCCCAGCGAA
Source organism: Caloenas nicobarica (assembly GCF_036013445.1). Classification (NCBI taxonomy): domain Eukaryota; kingdom Metazoa; phylum Chordata; class Aves; order Columbiformes; family Columbidae; genus Caloenas; species Caloenas nicobarica. The sequence continues at coordinate 181,847,000 of NC_088245.1, forward strand.
ACAAATTCTGGGGAGTCACTAATCCAGCACCTTCAATCCAAGCTGCAGCTCTCCTTATACATACTTGCAGTTCTTTTTGTTGTACTTTTTGCTGGCCTTAACTCCTGTGGGTCTGCTGCATGTATTTTGATTGGTTAATGACTTTATCTCTGAGCTGAGCGCACAGTCTCCAGTCATTAGTGAGCATCGTGTGTTCGTGTTGTGTTAAGTATCTTGGAAAGCTGCATTTGCATATGGTATATCTTCCTCTTTGCAATGCCAGGGGTGTCTTGCACAAGCCTCCCTCACTCTTTTGATGGACTGTAGACAGCTTGCTCATTAGTCTGGTATCTAATTGCTTATCAGTCACACTCTCAAGGTCCTCATTACTTCACTTACACAGCTACAGTAATTAGATTTCACGTTTCTTTAGACTCTCACAGCATTGTTTTAGCCTACTGAGGAGGCACTCGCATATAATACACATATATTATAAATTATCTCCTATAATTATCATATTCATTATAATATATAGCACATACAAACATAATGCTGCTGAGGTAAACCCAAACCTCTCCAGTTCTAAGTGTTCAGGATGCTTATTTGCTGGTTTTAACTTCTGTGAGGCTTCACCCATCTTTGACCCTTTGCTTACAAACTGTGCCTGACTGCATCATTTTCTACCTCTCACCCACCACCGCATACCTTTCCCATAAAACAAAGCTTTCAGATCTTCTCACCGCAGAGATGCAAATTCTTTTAGGCAGAAACACAAATCCGACGTTTAGTACCGCAACAAACAAAAAGGTTGCTTGAGCCATCAGCCCTTATTTTTTGGGATAACATAGATTTTATGCCTCTTTTTTGGTCTAATTTTATGTATTTCTTTAGCACCTATTCTCTAAGCCTCAAGCTTTTTTGAGAAATCGTTCCACACATTTATTACAGCATTTTAAAAGCAACGACAATTTATTTAACTTTTCAGAATAGAATTCTGCAGACTTTGGAGCCAGATGATTTTTTTTTTCCTGGGGATCATGTGTGAACCATGTGCTGGTGTCTCTATTTACAGATGCAAAACACACAGACACTGGCTGGCCTGTAAAACTGTGCCCCTTTTTTAAAGTGAATTAAATAAGTGAATGCACCAAAAGGTTGAGTTTGAAAAGGCAAACAGGTAATTCCCCCCAAACCGGAAAAGGACTGTATCATCATAAGCCAAGTCTGAAGAAGTAAAATAAGCAAAGCCAGAGGATGGAGCATTTTATTCAGTGTTATAGATGTAGCTGTAGAGACTGCAGTGATTTCCAAATCGCCTCCTCATCCTGCTGTAGTGCACATTTACAGGTGCAGGAGGGACAGGTGACATTTGAGGACTGACTGGCTATGTCCTAAAGCTAGGCAGACATGACACTCTGGGCTACGGTGCAGATAACATCCCTCAGCCTCGGGAAATTGCTCCGCTCCTCTCCACTCTACCACCAGCTCTGGTCCCAGGTCACGTCACCCAGAGCCATCATTGTGCCTCCTCCGCTAGAGCCCTTCAGCAAAGTGTACGTGGAGAATGAGCAAATGCTGTGCATGAAAGACAGGCGGTGAGTGCAGGAACATCTTGTAGCTCTGGAGGTCAAAGTCCTGCAGAGGTTAAAGAATGGTATGTTTGAACAAAAAAAAAATGAAAGGAAAAGTCTTCCTGTGGCCTTGTAATGATCTAATCCCAAGCAAGACCCCAAACTCATGAAATGCAGCAAAATGTGGCAGTAGAAAACCTTGAAGCAATAGTCCTGGGTGAAATACACAAGAGCACCTAAAATATTTAAGAACCAGGATTCCACTAGTCCCCAAGCTTCTGAAAAGTTTACTTCCCATTGACTCTGTGTGAATATCTAAAGCCTTTCCAAATTTCTTGTAACAGGGCGTTTGCTCTCCATCCCCCTTTACTGTTGTGTGCCGTTTCCCTGCCTTGCTCTGCCCACAGCCGGCTGCATGTCGGGCAGCAACACGCTGGCAGCTATTGAAGCTAAAATCAGTCCTTATAAGAAACCTAGCATCTTAAAGGTGGAAACAGAGAGGGAGGTTTAACTCTGAGCCCCACCTGCAGATAGAAAAGAGAGATGATCCCAAACTCAGGATGAAGGAGAGCATCCTGATCGAGTTCATCACCACTCCCCACCTCTGCCTTCAGTCCTGGGGGGCTCCTCACCACGCCAAAATAAAACCTGGGACCGGGCAGACTCCCAGCCCCTGCAGACGGCTGGCTGAGGGAGGATGCTCGCCTGCTTCCCGGGAGTGAATAGCGTTCCTGCCCTGGCAGGCGGCCAAGCGCGGCAGCCGCCCGCGTCGGGGCTCTTCCCCGGCTCTCACAGCCTCTTCAACAGAAGTGACACCAGGCACACTCTCGCTCGCTGCACGCTGCCACTCAGGAGGTAGGGAGAAGAAGAGACTTAGTCCTTCACAGCTGGAGGGCTCTGACTTTGCAAGCTGAGGCACGATTAAGATGGAGAGCAAAGCGGGGAAGAGGGGGGAGAAAGAGAGGGGAGATGGAGGAAGGGACTCACGGCACAAGGCTCAGTCCCTGACTCTCCATCGCATTTTTCCCCCACGCTGCCCCTCGCTGTAATCCTCCACAAAACAACCAGAAGCAGTACCAGGCACAAACCTGCAAAGACCCTCCCAGCCTGGCGCTCATTAACCTCACTGCAACACTGGGCTAATTAGCTCGAGCATGGCATCATGCTAATGCAACTTCTCCATTTCCAGGACCTCAACAAGGATCACTTCCCAGTGTCTCCTCCTGTCCCATGGATGTTTCAGCCGCAGGGGCAAGAAATCGCATGTGCAGGGTAAGACTGAAAATACAGAGACAGTGGAGAAATGGAGAGGATATTTTTATTGGCATAGCAACAATATATTGGCACATATGTAACTATCTTTGTGCTTATGTAAGGATATGATCTTACCGGGAAGGACTTAAATGGTAGGATGGAAGCAGACCGCAAGGAGTGACACTGATATGCTTGTTTAGTGGGGCACTGGGTGAGTGGCACTGGGTGGGTGACACTGCATGGCCAGGGGCAGCAGAAGGACATTCAGAAAGTGATTTGCACACCAAATAGCAAGGGAGCTGCTTCTCAGAGAAATCAGTGGAGCCCATCACAACCACCACACCTAAGTATTCGCGGAGGACTGTACACCTTCCTGGTAGCTGAGAGGTGGATTTCTTCTGCCCATTCATCATTCGTAAGAGCCTAAAATCCCAAACAGTCCTTCAAGGAGGAGAGTGTGAATGAGGCCCAGGAGGAAACAAGGAGCTGCTGGAGGAAAGCCAGATATACCAGCCCGGACACCTTCAAAGTGGTATCAAAGACATCCCAGCCAGGTGTATGGCAACAGGAGGAGCACCAATTCATAACAGCCAGGGAGAGAAGCTGTGCAGCTCCCCTCTTTAACCTCCCAGGATCTGAACAGATCCCAAGCTATGGAGAGGGACAGCATTTCTTTTAAAAGTCTACATTGAAACCTGGTATGGACGACTGCTCTGTTACCTGCACCCCCTAAAACCAAAGGCATTGAGCCAAAATAGCCAGAGAGGAGCTGTATAACAAATGTTGTTCCTTCTAAGGGCACCTCTGATCTACTAATGGTCCTGATGGTGGGCAAACAGCAGGACCTGGCCTGTGATCTGTCTGACACACCCACAGTCTGCGGTGCATTTGTTTTCACAGCAGCGCTGTGAGGTACCGAAGTGCTCTGTGGATGTGAGACGCTGAGTCTGAGAGAGCCCCAAGCCCTCATCCAGACTAAAATATGTCCAGCTCCCATGGCATTGAATGGCAGTTGAGTACCTAAATACCCCAGACCTTGGTGGGGCTGAGCCTCATTAGCTTGCTGCAGATGAGAGAGCTGAGAACTGAACCTGGGCACCTGCCTTGTGGTTTAACAGCTGAAAAGCCTCATCTATCTCTTCTGGTGTGGAAAAGGTAGATGGTAAAGAGAGCTGGAAAAGGGAGGGCAGAAGAGGAGAGTGACAAAAGAAGCGCCAGCAGGGGCTCTGTGTCTTTGCACCAAGGGGTAAGGTTATGTGGGACCACAAGCTGGGTTGTGGGATAAGAGGGAAAATCTCATATCTAGCCACCTTGCAAGCAGGACAGAGCAGGGAGCACCCCAAAAAGCCTGCAGGAGACCCTGGCTGAGGGCCACACGGGGGGACCTTTAGGAATGCGCTGCTCTAGGGATACCTCTGAGCAGCACGCACGAGGCCCACACTGTGTGGGGAATGCGAATAACTGGTCTTTTGTTTCACACCCCTTTGTTTTAACCTCTTGAATCAAAGACCCCAGCTGCTACTCCGGGAGAGGCTAGAAATTAATCCAATTAAAAAATAAATTCCCTGTGGAATCAAAACTGCTCGCCGGGTAGGGGGTAAGGGCATGCGATTTCTTTCTTCTGCAAAACAAACTCTTTCTTCTAACTCACATTTCACAGAGGAGAGATAGAGGCAAGGAAGGGTTTGAGGCAAATAAAACAAACAAATGATCAGGATGATTTATAACTCTGGTACCAACCCGCAGCTCACAGGAAGGATCGCAGCCTCTGCCTTCTATAGCCTGCATGGCCGGAGACAGAAGCACAATGCCGTGTGCTACCCTGCAACACAAACAGTCATAGAGCGACAAAACACTTTGCTGCTTCGTTCCACTCTTTTGTTTTCTAGGGTTTTTGGTCAGCCCAGGCTTGTGGAGCTTGACAGGTTAACCCACACTTCCTTGCTTGCGGCAGAAATGATTAAACAGGGAGGATTGTTTAGGCCATGAAGCAGGAGGAATTCCTTTGTTTTTGTAGATCACCCCAAGGCAGCCGAGCCCGCCAGGATGCCCAAGAAGAAAGAGGCAGGGGCTGAGCGTGGAGATGGGTTTCCAGGGAGAGAGGTTGTGCCAGCCCTCTGCAGGCTTGGAGACAACGTGGGGGGGACACATTGTGTCCCAGCTTCACAGCGGGAGAGAAGTCAGCCAAGCCCTTTGGGTATGTGGGTGAGGGAAACCAGCTGGAGACCATGCCCAAACAGCCTGGCTTCTCCTTCCAGGCTCGGCAAAGCCCTGGTAAAGTCATACCACCCAAGGGCTTGTGCTACAAGTGCCTCAAGGATATGCAATGATGTGCCAAGGGGAACCGGGGCCAAGGAGAGGAGGAGACATTCAATAGCCAGGGCTTAGTGCCCTTATGAGTTCCTGGGAAATGCAAAGCACATATAACACAGCCACCTCTTTTTAAAGCCTGGCTTGCTTCCACTGCCTTGTGCGCACGTTAAGCTGCACATCCTCCCTCAAAGTATGTGTGGTCCTGAGGTACAGGGCTGGATCTCTCTGGGGGTCTTACCTTCTCTTGCAGCCCCAAAATGTAATACTTCCTAGCTTGTCTCCATTAACAGCCATCACTGGAGAGAATCCCAGGCATCTGCTGAGGGGAGGAAAGTCTTACCCCATGGCACCAGGGACACCAACACTGTGGGACATATGCAGACTTACTGTGCTATAGGTGATGGTGAAAAGGGCCAGAGCTGTACATGCCTGTGCTTAGCTGGGAGGAGCGAAGAGGATGAGAAGATCCCAGTTTTTTGTTACTCTGTGTAAGGCAATAACTGTCTTGGGAGAGAGAAAAACCTGATTTCTAAGAGGTGGACCAGAATTGGAGGGGGAAAAATGTAAATTTAAAGCTAAAAAAGGGAATCCAGAGTGATTTGCTGGCCATCACTGACTTAGCTGCTGTTAGCATCAGGCTGGTGGTCCAGGAGTGCTTTCACTCCTTGGGAGCAACACACTACCCAGGGATCTGGGTTTGCAGAGATTGGTGGGGGAGTCTTTTGCTTTTTCCTTTGCCTGACACCCACTTTTTTTCAAGCAGCTTTGGTTTCTGTGTCTAAGAGGTACAGGAAGGAGCTTGGCAGCAGAGATCAGACCTCCGGACACTACGAAACACCTCCTTCTTAACAGGCTCTGAGTCTCCGCAACAACACTAAGTGCAAGAGAGCTGGTAAATTATTAAAATAACCTTGCAACAGCTCCGGAGAAACCACCAGTGCCTCAGATTTAAAGGAAAGGCTGCGGTGTGAGAATCCCCATTAGTAACAATACGCACAGTTTGCAAGAACATATGTCCCTGCATGGAGCAATCAACCAATCTGGGCTGTTTAACCACAATATTTCAAAGAAGTGCTTCTGATGCAGCTGATCCGTATGTTTATTTTTGAGCTGTAAAATGGGATTCTTCACTAGCCTTTCAGAACATTTCTGTAATGGACTTTATCCAAACTATCGGGGAGAAGGATTTGCTCCAGTGGAGCAACTGATACGTATCTTTTTTTTAACTGAAAATCACGACTGTGGAAAAACAGTAACCCGGGCAGACAGAAAGTGCATTTTGCCCTCTAATAAAAAAGGCAAGAGGAGCAAGACCCCACTGGGACCCTCTTAAGAATGGGTTTGGATCAAAAGTGCATGAGATAGGGACCAGGTGGATGGGAAAGGTAAAGGATTTCCAAGACTCCCCTGATGTGGATACTTCGGCACACATTGAAAATACAGCCCTTTGCACCTTTTCCTCCTGCAAAGTACGTAGGAGGTGAATGTAGGTCCTGGTTTATCGATTGATTGATTGATTTTTTTTATTTTTTTTTTTTTTTAATAAAGAATAAGAGCTCGTAGTGGAATAGCCGTGCCTTTGCGGGGAGGGGGAGGTGGAGGGCGGGGGGAAAGGTCTGGTCTCCTTCCCTGCTCGATATAATCCTAATTAAAAATAAATTACATGCTGTATGGAACTTGAAATGGCAAAGATAATCCTGTTATACACGAGGGGCCGCCTCGCTGCCCGCTGCCCGCTCCCGGCCGGTGGCTCCGTTCCCAGGCGGGCAGCCCGACCCCGGACCCCAGACCCCGGACCCCGACCCGGCCCAAGGCGGCCCGGCCCGGCTGCTCCCCCCGCGCCCCCGCCAGACATCCATCCGCAGCGCTCCCGCGGGCGGGAGAAAGGAGCTGCGCGGAGGCTTTTCGTATGGAAACCAGGCGTTTGGGGCGCTTTTGTTGGCGGCAGAGCCTTCCCCCCGCCCTCGCCTCCCTGCGTCCCCGCCGTCAGCGCTGAGGCGCGATTTAAATCCCATTTCCATAAGCCGGCGCTGCGGGCAGCCCGCCGCCCCCCGCTCGCGTGCCGCCCCGCGCAACGACCCGCGCAACGACCCGCGCAACGACCCGCGCAGCGCCCCGCGCAGCGCCGGGGTACCCCTGGTGCGAGGGGCGGCCCCGCACGGAGCCGGGGACGGAGCCCCCCGGGATGGTTCATCCCTTCGTACGCGCAGCCGAGCGCTTCTACCCGAGGCTTCCGAAGGAAACCGGGGCGGGGGAGGGTGGAGAAGCCCCATTCTGTTTGTCCCCCCTCTTCCTCTAAAAGGCATCTCGTGGGGTCATGGAAAGAGGGAAGGAGAAGAAGGAAGGAAGGAAGGAAGGAAGGAAGGAAGGAAGGAAGGAAGGAAGGAAGGAAGGAAGGAAGGAAGGAAGGAAGGAAGGAAGGAAGGAAGGAAGGAAGGAAGGGGGAAAGAAAATGGGGGGAAAGAAAATGAGGGGAAAGAGGGAAAGATGAAAGAAAAGAGGGTGAGGAAGGAGGAAAGGAATGATGAAAGCAAAAAGGGGAGGAAGGAGGAAAGATGGACAGAAGGAAGGAGGGAAAGAGAAAAGAAGGGAAAGGAGGAAGGGAAAGAGGGAAGTAAGAGGAAAGGAGGGAAGGAAGAAGGAAAGGGAAGGGAGGAGAGAAGAAGGGAAAGGAGGAAGAAGAGGGAAGGAGGGACGGAGGGAGGAGAGAAGAAGGGAAAGGAGGAAGAAGAGGGAAGGAGGGACGGAAGGGCATGCAGTTTCCCGGAGAGCCGGATGACCCTCAGGATCCCCGGCTTTCCTCCCCTTCGGGTCCCCTCCCTGCGGGCCTGGGCCGGGGCCGGGGCCGCCCTCCCCATGGCCGCCGAGGCACCGCGGGGCCGGGAGGCTGCGCCGGGCTTCGCGCCGGGCCTCGGTGCCTTGCAGGGCAGATGGTTTCGTTCCCCCCGGTTCGTGCCAGCTTTCAGCCTCATGCTGTTATTTTGTTCTTCTGGAACGAGACTGGTGTTGCTTCCCAGAGAGGCCCTATTAGGACAAAAAGAAAATCCTGTGAATAGGCGTAGCAGGGCACCAGGAGGGATAGGTCTTAAATGTATTTTAATATGAGCAGGGCATTGTGTGTAATTCAGCGCTCATCATCGTTTAGTCAAAGAGTTATGGCAGTGATTGGGAATGAATAGGGGGACATAATGGATACATGTGGCGTTTGCTCATTATATTCAACTTAGTCCAACTCCTCTGTGGAAACTGTTCAACTTTCTCTCCCTTTGGCCTGTCATAGTGAAATAATACAGACATTGGTTCCTCGAATGGGATAGCCTGCCTTGCTATTATATTTCTACAGCTAACGAGGGCTTCATAAGCCTTTGATACAGCCTGATCTTTGAAACCTTTCCAAATCTCCTCAAGCTTATGCTAAATCCTATTTGGAACTTTTTTTTTTCTTTCTTTCTTTCTCTCTTTTTTTTTTTTCCTCGCCTGCTAGTGCCCCAGGCTTAAGAAACCCGGGCGGTGACATGCATACTAAAGCATGCGGGGACACTTCCTGAAAGGCGACTTACGGCGCTGATCACAGGCTCTCACGCGAGTAACACACCACTCCGGGCGCGCAGCTGAATGCCGCCACCCGCCCCCCCTCGCCGCACCCCGCTAATCCGCGCCCGCCGCCGCTCCGCGCCCGCGCACCCACCCGCGCCCGCGCGGGACGCCACGGCACGACGTGCCACGGCACGGCATGCCACGACACGGCACCTGTCCGACCTGTGGCACAATTAACAAACCCCTCTGCGCATTTTTTACTCCGCGCTCCCCGCGCCAGCTCCGTTGCCGCGCCTCCGGAGAGACAGAAAACACGGGAGGGCGAGGAAAGAAAGAAAAAAAGAAATAAATAAAGGGGGGAAAGGGGATGAAGCCGGGAAAAAAGGAAAAAACCCAAACCCCGGAGAGTTAAAGAAAACAAAGGCGAGCGCCCCGCGCCCCCGCTCCCGCCGGCTGACGGAGCCGCCCCGGTTCGGGGACCGCCGGGGGGCGAGGGGGGGAGCCGCCCGCGCCCCGCCGCCTCCCATTGGCTCCGCCGCCTGCTCATTTGCATACCGCCGTTTATGAAAGACCGTGCGGCGGCGCGGAGGGGCGCAGACGGCGGTGGAGGGTGCGCGGAGCCGCACCCCGGGTACCGCGCATCACCCCCCGGGTACCGCGCATCACCACCCCGGACCGCACCGTCGGGCTGAGCCCCGCGCAAGTGCCATGAGCCCCCTGCGGCTGCTGGCCGTCGCCTGCCTGCTGGCCCTGTCCCACTGCAAGACGGTGAGGTACCGCACCGACGAGGAGGGCGCGCCGGGCACGGTGATCGGTACCTTGGCCGACGAGATGCCGGTGAAGGCGCCGGGGGAGATGAGCTTCCGCCTGATGCGGCAGTTCAGCAACAGCTCGCTGGTGCGGGTGCGGGAGGAGGACGGGCAGCTGAGCATCGGTGAAGGGGGGCTGGACCGGGAGCGGCTGTGCGGGCAAGCCCCCCAGTGCGTCCTGGCCTTCGACGTGGTGAGCTGCTGGCGGGAGCGCTACCGCCTGGTGCACGTGGAGCTCGAGGTGCGTGACATCAATGACAACGCGCCCCGCTTCCCCCGTGCCCAGATGACGCTGGAGGTGTCAGAGAGCGCTGCACCTGGCACTCGCCTCCCGCTGGAGGTGGCTGTAGATGAGGATGTGGGCTCCAACTCCATCCAGAGCTTCCAGGTCTCCCTCAACAGCCACTTTGGTGTGGAGGCACAGACACGGGCAGATGGAGCACGCTGTGCTGACCTGGTGCTGCTCCAGGAGCTGGACCGTGAGCGGCAGCCCTCCTACACGCTGGAGCTGGTGGCCAAGGATGGAGGCAGCCCAGCACGCTCGGGCACAGCCACCGTGCACGTCCGTGTCCTCGACGCCAACGACAACAGCCCTGCCTTTGCCCAGGGCTCAGTCACAGTGGAACTGCCCGAGGACGCGCCACCTGGCTCCCTGCTGCTCGACCTGGATGCCGCTGACCCTGACGAGGGCCCCAATGGCGAGGTGGTCTATGCCTTCGGCAGCCAGGTGCCCCCCGAGGCACGGCGGCTCTTCCGCCTTGACCCACGCTCAGGCCGCCTCACGCTGGAGGCCGCCGTGGACTATGAGCGCACCCGCACCTATGAGCTGGATGTGCGTGCCCAGGACCGCGGCGCCAGCCCCCGCACCGCCACCTGCACCGTCATCGTGCGCCTCACTGATGTCAATGACAATGCGCCGCGCATCAGCATCAGTGCCCTCCGTGGTGCCGCCAGCGCGGCTGGCGTGGCCTACGTCAGCGAGGCAGCGGCCAGCGAGAGCTTCGTGGCCCTTGTCAGCGCCTCAGACCGTGACTCAGGTGCCAACGGGCAGGTGCGCTGCAGCCTCCGAGGCCACGACCACTTCGCCCTGCAACGTGCCTACGAGGACAGCTACATGATCGTCACCACAGCTGCACTGGACCGCGAACGCATCCCTGAGTACAACCTCACTGTGGTGGCTGAGGACCTGGGCTCACCACCCTTCAAGACCGTCCGCCAGTACACGGTGCGGGTGAGCGATGAGAATGACAACGCGCCACTCTTTGCCAAGCCTCTCTACGAGGTGGCCGTGCCAGAGAACAACCCTCCGGGTGCCTACATCACCACTGTGGTGGCCCGTGACCCCGATCTTGGCCACAATGGTAAGGTCACCTACCGGCTCCTGGAGACACAGGTCATGGGGGCCCCCATCTCCACCTACGTCTCAGTGGACCCTGCCACCGGGGCCATCTATGCTCTCAGGACGTTCAACTATGAGATCCTCAAGCAGTTGGATCTGAGGATCCAGGCCACTGATGGTGGGTCTCCGCAGCTCTCCAGCAGCACCCTTGTCAAAGTGAGGATGGTGGACCAGAATGACAACCCTCCTGTCATCATCCACCCAGTGCTCACCAATGGGACGGTGGAAATTGGTGTGTCCAGCAAGACCTCCCGTGACTCTCTGGTGGCCCAGATCAAAGCTCGAGACGCAGATGATGGGGCCAATGCCGAGCTTACCTTTGCCTTCCTGGAAGAGCCCCAGCAGGACCTTTTCACCATCAACCCAAGTACTGGGGACATTGTGCTGAGGGGTGACCTCTCTGAAGAGTTAGGACAGCTGTTCAAGGTCATCCTTACCGTGACAGACAATGGCAGACCCCCACTGGCCACAACCGCCACAGTAAACTTCCTGGTGACCGCCACTGCTCCTTCCAGTATCCAGGAGCTAGCCAAGCCCAGCTCCTGGGAAGGAAAGGCTTTGCAGTGGGACATCCCTCTGATCGTGATCATCGTCCTGGCAGGCAGCTGCACCCTCCTCCTGGTGGCCATAATCACCATCGCCACCACCTGCAACAGGCGCAAGAAAGGGAACGAGATCAAAAACAACACTTCCTTGAAGGACCAGATAGACATCTCCCACCTGGAGAAGGGCCGGCAAGAGGAGGGCAGCCAGCGGGGCAATGTGTTTGAGGTACGAACCTTTCCCAGCAAAACCTCTTTCACCAGCCCCGACCCTTCTCCAGCTGCTGAAGAGATTTCCACTGCTGAGAGCGGCATGGACAGCACTTGCCTCTACGAGGGTCAGAAGAAACTGAGAGGACCAAATGGGGAGGTAAGGTCTCACCGTGAGAAAGGGGGCCAGAGGGTGGGGAGGCATCTCGGGGGATGTGAATCACAGAGATGCGATTCTGATGTTGATTTGCCCTCCACCACTTCTCTCTCTCACATCTCCTTTGATCTCCCCACCCCAGCAGGGTATTGCTGCTGCTCCGAGCTACAGCAAGGAGCCTGCTCCCCCCGTGGCCATTTGGAAGGGGCACTCGTTCAACACCATCTCTGGCCGAGAGGCAGAGAAATTCAGTGGCAAAGACAGCGGCAAAGGCGACAGCGATTTTAATGACAGCGACTCAGATATCAGCGGAGATGCTCTGAAGAAAGATCTCATCACGCACATGCAGAACGGTAAGGGCTCAGCCCCTGCTCCCACCTGGCCCCTTCAGACAGATGGATGGGTGGACAGGGAGGTGGACAGAGGGACCCATCCTTGGGGCACAGTGATTTGGGAGGGCAGCTGGAGGGGGAAACCTGATGCTGTGTGACTCGAACTGCCGGTGTCTCCGCAGCGGGCTGCTAGATGCTGTATCCTTTCTGCACTGAGCACCCAGCACAAATTAGCAGATGCTGGAAGTGCTGTGGGATTAGGTTTTTTTTTCCTCCCCAAAAAGCTTCCCTTAAAGTTAGGATTGTGAGAACTGTCCCTAGCAAAACAATATAACCTTCCCAAGCATGTTTTTTCCACCGTGCCATAGAGCATCACCTCCTGACTCCCACAGTCGATGCATTGAATCATCCATCCCATGACTGATAACTCTGAGGATTACGAATGATGTGGATTTATTCCTGCAGTAACGATAGGTTTCTCCTCCCTCCTCTGTCTCTCTTTAGGTCTGTGGGCATGCACAGCCGAGTGCAAGATCCTGGGACACTCGGACCGCTGCTGGAGCCCCTCCTGCGGCCGAGCCAACCCTCACCCCCCTCCCCATCCTTCGGCACCCCTCTCCACCTTCTGCAAGAGCACATCCTTGCCCAGGGATCCCCTTCGCAGGGACAACTTTTATCAAGCCCAGCTGCCCAAAACAGTGGGGCTTCAGAGCGTCTACGAGAAAGTGCTGCACAGGGACTTTGACCGGACGATCACGCTCCTCTCCCCGCCGCGCCCCGCACGGCTCCCTGACCTTCAGGAGATCGGGGTGCCCCTCTACCCAGCCCCCTCAACTAGATACCTGGGCCCCCAGACTGAGACGGCTGAGAAGGTGTAGCCCAACACGCTCCCTGCCCGAGCACACACGTCCCTGCGCACACACGAGTAGGTCACTCCCGAGAGCCTTTAAGTTATTGACCAGATCCGGTGTCGTACGTGTAAATATGCAAGATGTGCCTTAAAAATGAAGTCGTTGGGAAAGATTTCCAATCACGTCGGTACTGTTTGATATTTGCAAACAAAAAAAATTGTTTGTAGTTAATGTAATTTTTATGAAATGTGCAGTATTTAATTTTTTTTTCATGTTTTCTACATTGGTTTTTTTTTTGCTTTTGGTTCACCCATGGCCTGCAATTTTTTGTAGTGTTTTTTAACCTGTACATTGTGTAATGTAATGTTTGTACATAATGAAAATTGGTTATATTTTTATATAATAAAAACTTTAAAAATGGGAATTCTTGCCAAAGGAGCTGTTTAAAAGACACAATAATAATAATTAATAATAATATCCTGAATATGTAGAACCTTGTAAGGGAAATTCCTCTTTCATGGTATAATAATAACCTAAGTAACCCAGTGTACTGAGAAGTTTGCCTTGCCAAATGTGACTTGTATTTCTTGAGTCTGTGGTCAGTTTAAAGTTAAATGTTATTTAATTGCCTTTGGTTCCTGTAATCTGTGTCACTGATAAACACTAATAAAGGTTTTGTGGTGTGTCAGAGGGATCTGTTCAGGGGTTTCATGCTTCAGCGCCTAGAAGTCTTTGCAGGTCAACACAAGTATTTTGTGCAGAGAAACGCGGTGGGGAGGAACATGAACGATGCTACGTTTAGTCTCGCCCATCCTTCATCTCTGGGAATACCTCACCAGAGGTTTAGCTCTAGAGATTTTAACAGTGGATTGCAGGGTGGGAGGGAGGGTTGTATGACAGAGGTGGCTTTTGGGTTTCACTACCTAGTCTGAGCTCTCCCAGCCCCATCCTTCACTGGTGGGAAGTAACAAAATTTAATGAAGCAAATGAAGCTGCATCCATCAACTGAGGTGTTCGTGCTGTGCAAATATCTTTGTGTCAGCAGTCACTCCAGCACTTTACTTTCTGATCTGCCCAAGGTGTTGATTTGAGTCAAGCTGCATAGGTATGTGCTTATACATTTATACCTTGTTAAGGCAGCCTTACCAGAGGACAGTAACTTGCATTTTTGTACATACATTTATACACCAACAGAAAGAATAGGTTTATATTTGTGCACAAAACAGAGAAAGAATAGATGTTAATTGTGTTGAGATCATCTATGCTTATGTTGAGATCATCTAATTTTACCTCCTCCTAGAAATGACAAAGACCTGGGAAAAAAATCATATAGAGCTTTGAAATTCCTTACCCTCAAGGTTTCAAGTTAAAAGCAGATCTCGAATCCTTCTGCTGAAATCAGGCATAGAATAGCATTGAACAAAACAAACTACTCATAAACATTTCTTCCTGTGTTCAAAAAAAAATGTTTATAACAGAGATAACATTTATATTGAAGCTTTAATATTGGATTGAACTTTTCCAAAAGGAAGAACCGCTCCTCACTTTGGCTATATAATTTTACATTTTGGACAAATCAAGAATCCAGAAATTTGCACATGACAAAGTTTTTGTTTTTATTGTGACTTCTTCAATTATATGTCTGATTAGTATGGTACATACACAGAGAAGATGACTCACAAAGAAAATATAAAGCCTTCTTAGACATAAGGCCCTGTTAGATTTTGTGTCTTGAGATGTAAGCAGAAAACAGTATCCCACCTGCATATCCCCTAATTGACAGAAATTCTCTTTCTCCCCTGACTTCCAGCTTTCTCAAGCCCACATAGCAAGAGTGGCAGAGCCTGACCAAGTTTTCATGCACTCACGGGCTGAGTTTTAACAGGGGCTTCATAAAAGCCGCTGCGTGAAGATTTGTGGTGCACAGAGAGCTTCAGAGGCTGTACTTGAAGGGAATTGAAATCAGGCTGATGCCAGACTCAACTGGGAAGCGACGTCTGTGATACAGCTTTTATGGTCAGGAAAACAGGTGAGTGTCTCTGGCGCTTCATCTAAACCTGGTAGTAAAAACCATGATGCATCTAATGAACTAAGAGGGTCGTCTTTTTGTTAAATTTAGAGCTGAAGTTGGGGCTGAAGGGTGGGTGCTGAGAAGGAAGGCTGGGAGCCTCCCTGCTGGCTAATCATCAGTGATGCAGAGCAGCAAGCCTGCATGCAAAGCAATTAGTCATAACTCTCAATGCAGGGAGGGAAAGGCTCTGCTCAGAAAAGCAGAGCAGTCTGATAAGCTGGTTCTTCCTCATCTGGTTCAAATGCCTGTGTTAGGCACAGCGAGACCTCCACAGCAGGTCCCTGGGCTCTCCTGGAGGAGGCTGGCAGGGGGTAACCACAGCCCGAGGATGGTTCCTCGCCTTGGGTTGAGGTGCCGAATTCACACTGATGCCTGCAACAGAGCCTGTGCACTTCTACGGGTGGGTCGCTGCTCCTCACTGCCTAACCAGGAGTTGGGTCCATCCCGATGTGAGGCAGTCTTGAAATGGGGGGGAAATAAAGTCACCTGTTCCCATTCTCAGAGCAGCTTTCAGCAGCAAGCAGCTGTGGTCCCACTGGAGTCAGGGATCTATCTGGTCTGGGGCCCTACGCACTGCCAGTAAAATGTGGGATTCATCGACTCAGCATTTAAATCTGAGCCTGTCACTTTGCATGGACTCTCTGGTTAGTGGAAAGATATGGACCTCTTCTGAAAGCTTCTCATCTTGTCTTGGAGAAAGGCAACGGGGACGGCTCAGGTGCATCACTGAAGCTCCTGATCTCCTCTTTGCCCGTAGGGGCAAGGGGCAGCAGCCCAGGCTCCTTTAACTTTCAGATGCCTAGAATTAGGCAAGGGAAATCCCCAGGCTCCATCAGATAAGAGCACACGTCATCCGAAGTGCAGATGAGTGGAGAGGGAAGCCCAAGGCTTAGCTCCTGGGCAGGGCCCCTTGAATCAAGTGTTTGCTCCATTAATGCTGTTTCTCTGTGTATGTCCTAGTTTTTTTCTTTTATTTTTTGATTAACATAACTGAGATTTTCGCTAATATGCTTCAGAAATTAATGCAGACCTATCAATTAAATTCCATTTATTCGCCAAACATGGTGTGGCATCATCCCTGTGTCATGTGCAGGGGAAGAGACTGTGTGGCCACACGACCCCTCCGTTGTGGAGATCTGTCCCCTCCTGCCTGCCTTTCCTCAGCTCGGAGGGCAGAGGTGGGGAGGGGAAGAAGGGACACGAGACTACAGACAGCACTCTTCCACTGAGCTAGCATTAATTCCACAACCCAGATTGGATACAGCAGCTGGGGATCAAAAAAGCCCGAACACCAAGCTTGAGCCTGCTCCTGCAGAAGTCTCTGGTAGTCACCTATGATGGTGCAAAGCACCCTCAGCTCCTTTCACAGTCAGTGGAGAGAAATAGGTACTTTTAGGACATGAATCATCTCCTCCTAAACCAGTCAGGTAAAATAGGTCTGGTGCACTGCACTCAGTAGTTCCCCATCCCTCTCTACACACAGCCTGTGGTGGCTGTAGATGTTTGCACTGTGGACATCCAACAGCTGGTGAAACAAGTCTCATCCCACGTGCTTTCAAACGTTACCAGGTAGTTTGCTATTACCAATTGCAATGAGACCACCTGATCTCAGCATACTGAGAGTGTGGCAAATTAAGGGAGCTGTAACCAAAATTTATTAGATGAAGGTGAAGATAGCTAGTAGCATCAAGCCAGGTGATTAGAGACCAGCAGATTCACAACCAGGTGCCAGTGTCCAATTTCTTTGTCATCAAGGGAGAGGACTCAGACACAGAAGCGGGTAATTCCCACAGCCTCTTTTTCCAGGTCTACCTGCACAGCCATGAAGATGCAATACCCAGGGCACACAGGAGTGATGCTACAGCAGCACAGACACAAAATGCCTCGTCTCATGAGTGCCCCAGAGATGTTCTGATACTGTGGGCTTGCAACTGCCACCCTGGAGATCTTGGGCAGATATCTAAATCTGTTTTAATTGTTAATAAATGAGATTTGTTTTCCAAAAGTCAAGTCTGTTTTGCCTGTGACAGTAATTGGTAAATAATCTCTCTATATTTATCTTGACCCCTGAGCTTTTTCATGTGCATGTGGTTTTCTCCCCTTATCCTGTAGAGGAGGTGAAATGAGTAAGCAGCTGGGTGGGGGTCTGGCTCTGGGACAAGGTCAACCCACCATAGACAACAAGGAAACGAGATCCCAGAGATACCTTCTGTGGCACTTCAGTCTAAAAATAAAGTTCAATTCCCACTGACCCGCTCTTCTCTCCTGTGCTTCTTGAATGTCTTCACGGATGTTTCATGTTTAATGATGTGTGATGGAGTCAAACACCACCGCAAGGTGTCTTAATTCTGGTTTCTGCAGTACACGCTTCAGATGAAAGACTCCTAGTAGAATGGGATAGCAGCTCATGCTTGTAAGTGGATATGGCTGTGACTCTGGGATGGGGGTTTAGCCCTGTGAGATCAATCCATGCAAGAGATGCTCAGAAAATGCTGCCTGGACCAGGCCCTGAAGGCAGAGGGACACCAGGGTGGGATTTAGTTGAAGATTCAGACATATGTGCTTTCTGTGGCCAATGCACAGGGGTGTTGAAGCACAGTAGGCATCTATGCTCCTGTGGCAGATGAGAGCTGGTCAGGGAGGTCTAGAGGGCTGTCTGGCTCATCTCACCATAGACACCTTCATTTGCTTAGCAGAATCACTCTCTTGTCTCCCATAGCTGCATTTCCTACCCCATCATCATATATGACAGCAAATTAAGCACCTGCCTTCCACATGGACATACTTGTTGTGGATACAGAAGTTCAGCTGGGTGCGCTGTCACCAAAGGGGATGGTCCACCCTTCTCTCCATCTCCAGCTTCGTTTTCCCATGACTCCTTTGCTACCAGCACCCACGAAAGCCATCTGCCCATGGGCAGATGTATGAAAGTACTAAAACTGGGTAGATTTCTGCAGGTTTAGCTCAACCAGGGGTCGGGCAAATGTCGGACACTGTCAAGGAGGGGGCAAAGAGGGAGGACATCCCCAGGGCTTGGGAAGAAGGCCAGACTGTGGTTTTGGGCAGCAGTCAACAAATAGCTCAGCCTATATGTAATGTAAACCCTCTAGTGGCTTCTAAGCAATTTCAAGGGTGGCCAAGGAGGAATATAACACCTTTTGGGTAATTTGGAGGCTTAGTGTCACTCGTGATAATGCCCACTTACTCCCTAATTGCCACCTAAGCCCAGACTTAGGCTGACAAATGTGGAATAGTAACTTGGGAGAACTGTTGCTTCCCACCATATATGCCAAAGTCTTCAAGACTTCCTTATTTAAGAGAATGCTTTGGAGAAGCTCCCTGGAGTCGGGTTTCCCCCTCCTTAAGCAGTGATAAGAACCCCTCTACTTGCCCGTTCTTCCTGATGGACACACAAAGCTGGTTTCATGCTCATGCCCACGATGCCTGTGGCAGTGGGTTCCCCACCACTCTCAGGGCTCCTGAGGAACGCTGCCCATCATTATTAATCATATTTGGAGAGTTCACAGGGAGCCAAGGACCCTGCTGCGGGCAGAGAGGGATGCAGAGATCAGGAGGGTTCTGTCTTAGGTGGGTTCCCTCCACACTGCAGTGCCTGGGGAGGGTTAAAATCCTGAGAGTTGAACTGGAAAGCGAGCAGATGGCCACCAAGTTGAGAAAAGCAGTGACTTAGCCTGGGTGTGAGAAGCCAGTGGGTTCATTCAGTTGGTAAGCATTAATTACATCTGAGCGAGCATTAGCATCCTCAGGGTCACAGGCAGGAGCACCCATTCCAGCCTGCAGCAGGCCAGCCCCGCTGTGGCGGGCAGCCAGCTGCTGTGTCCTGCTGTACTTTTTGAGTAAGGGGGAGCTGCCAGCCCCACACACAAGGTAGGGAAGCAACCCCGTGCCGCGCTGTAGTCAAATGCTCAAATGAGGTTTTTGTGACAGCCCCATCTCTCAGATTTGAAGGCAGGTCTCTGATCCAAGCTCAGCTGTGCTCCATTGCCTTAACCTACGCAGGGTGAATGTGCTGGAGGCCAGAGGTCTCCTACCCATTCTCCCCTCCCAGGTGACTACTTCAGATCCAAACACAACATCCACATTCCAGCTACCTCCAGCTATGGAACAGTTGACTCGCGGTCTACAAGTGCTTCTTAAATCAAGGTATTGGGCCTCAGTGATAAGGTTTTATGGTCACACTTGTCCTCTGGGTTATGTGAGTGCCATGTGATCTGGGCATTTCTGTATCAGCATGAGCACACAGGTGGCTGACAGAGCTCCCAGTTCCCACCATGGCAAAGCCACCTCTAGGATTTCTTCTGCATTTAAAGTGGACACATAGTGGGATTAGCCTTTGCGCCCACCACAGACATATAGGCACCAACACCTTTGCAGCTTCTCAGGGTCTTGGGGTGGATGACCCAATGCTGCGTGCAAGAAATGATGTTTGTCCCTGCAGCTTTCTGCCAGGCAGCCCCTCCTCACCTCTGCAGCCCAGCTCCTGGGACCTTCCAGGGCGGTGAACCCCAGCCCTGGCTGAGCTGGCTGCTCTGTGGATGGTCACTGCAACACCTGCCTTGTGCTCAGTCCCTTTGGGATGGGGCAGGTCACTGAAGAACAAGCAGCCCAAAAGGCCCTGCAGACAAGACCTTCCTTTCCCCATAGACTCGTGCTCTGTATAGTAATACTCCTTATTGTTAAAGCAAAATGGCTCAGGGATAACATGAATTTGCTACTGCAAGAAGAGGGGAGTTTTGAAGGAGGTCAGCAGAGGCCATGATGATGGACAACTCTATAAAACACCATCAGAGGGACAGAGAGAGACACAAAGAGAAGAAGGAAGTGCAACAGCTTCCTCCTTTCATCTGGAAGCCTCTGCCCCCTCCCACTCACAGTGAGAGGAAGACAAAAAAAAGAGTTTGGGGGGACAGGAGAGAGGGACCCACATGACATGGGACTAAGCTGTCTAGAGGTTGCAGACACCAATGGTTTTGGAGGACAATCCCCGGTAAAATAACCAACTGCATTATGTACAGAGGATCCTCAGCTTAATTCACCCTCTGTTATTCATTCAAAACATGTCTGCTGGATTTGGAAGAAATTCAAGACTCTTGACCTTCCAAAAATCCTACAGCAGGCACTAAAAGCAAGTTCAGTGGACAACTGGCTAGAGAATAGCATGAAGAGGCACCTCCATAGATCAAGATCTTAAAATTGCTTTTGCCTGCAAATTTGCTACTGCAAGAATCTCTGCCTGTGGGACAACGGCATATTTGGAACGTGGCCCCTGAGGAGGGGCATCCCATTCCCAGCTCTTTGATGCAGCTCAAGGAAAATAATCCACCGAGGTCTCCTCCTTGCCCAGAGTTCAATTTCACTGCTGTACCAAAGACATTCCTCCTCCCTCGGGGGCTAGACCACTTCAGATACGGGATTCAGCCAGGGCTGGCAGCCTGCTGTGACCTTTGCCTGTTTGAGTAATGCACGATAACGAAGATCTGAGATGCCTCCGAACACACAGCTTGGCAGGATGTTAATTAAAACAGAATAACACTACCTCTACCATTCACAGGGCTGTAGTTCAGAGCACTTTACAAACACCCAGGAGGTAAAGGAACATGTTCAAGGCCACACAACACATCTGCGAGAGAGCTGGGAGTAAATCCAAGTGCTTTTTGTTTACGTATCAGCATACAACCTGGCATATAGGATGAATCCAGGACAAGACCAGCTGGATACACCAGAGACCGGTGGCATAAGGAGGCAGAAAAATTGTTCCAAATCACTTCACCTGAAAGGGAAAGAGCATCTTGCCTCCATCCTCTGTCACCCACACCGGCAGCAAACCGTAATTGTCCAAATTGCCTTTGTAAAGGTCACTGTGGTCTCTCACTCCCGTGTCACATGATGACAAAGACGTTTGGTTTGCAGCTTCCAAATTTGTGGCTGCTTTGGGCTCTGGGATGGCCAGAGTTCTGCTTTATTTTACCACCCTGACATGACCTGGCTTTTCTTAGCAGTTATTTATTTTTATTTATTTAACTGCGTAAACTGATTATCCATATAACAACTTTAATCAATTATCTGTGGCAAAGAACTTCTCTGCAACTTAATTAGCAAAGTTCTTCCCTGACCTAGCAGTATCTGATTGCATCATATAAGAGCTTAACTTTGAAATGGCAACATAGTTCATTAAAAATAACTAATAGCTGCAGGGTTTAAAGATGTAAATGTTCATTTTCTTAATGAGAAAAAAAAGGGCATGCAGACTCTACCTGTCTATATTCATTATACTGTGTCCACATGGGATGACTCACATTTGCAAAACTCAAGTTTAATTAACATGCTTATTTTTACAATGATATTTCTCATTATAATAAATTAAATGTTTAAACAGCCAGTGCAAACATTTTGATCCAAGACAAAAATGCTTGCACAGTGCTAGTTTAAGCATTTAATTTATTATAATCCTTTCCATAACAAATGCCTTAGAAGTTGATTTTTTCGCTGTGAAAGGCTATTAGTATTATTTCCTCTGGTAATGTTTAATCCAAGACAATCAAAAATGTAAGGCGTGAACAAAATTGGACTGGAAGCAATGATGATAAACGAGATAGTGAAGGAATCTGCCTCCACTGGTAGCTGCGTTGGAGCCTGCAGCTGGTGCCAGCTCTGCGGCGAAGATACACCCGGGCAGGCCAGGGTGTCATTAGGAGTTCACACACAAATTAATCAAAGTGCATCAACTAATCCAAAGTGCCTTTGGTCCCCAAGAGCATTTACCCCAACCCCATCCACCACCCTGTGCTGGTTTGACTGAAAACTACTCAATTTTCTTCATGCAGTTAGAAACCTTTCTTTTTCGTAGCTAGATAACACCCTGGGACAGAGTTAATGTTTTCATTGCTCTGGTCTGAGAGGTGTGAGGCATCGAGGAAGGGATGGGACAGACCTTGACTGACAACCAGACTGATCAATAAGAGTATTCCATGCCATTAGCATCATGTTTCATATTTAAGGAAAGTCAGGGTCTTCCAGCTATGTTCAAGTTTTCTCAGAGCTGGGACGGAGACCTGTTCAGGGGAGTTCTGTTTGGGATTTCCTTTTGCCACCCTGCAGAGGCATTTGCAGAGGCCTCTGGGCCTTACTGCCTTTTTGTCTCTTCCCTCTCCAGGATCAGCTGTTTGGGACCCGGTGCTGCTGCCTGGGACTGGCTGTTCAGTGCGGATGGAGCTCGTAAGGAATTGCATTGAGTATCTCTTATTTTATATTCTATTTTCCATTTTATATATATTAGTAGTAGTAGTATATTAGTGTTATTTTGTTATTTTATTAAACTATGTTTATCTCAATCCACAAGTTCCTCCCTTCGCTTTTTGATTCTCTCCCCTCTTTGGGGGTGGGAGGAGGGGGCAGTGAGCAAGCTGCTATCCCGGTTATATTGTTTGCTCGTGGTTATGTTTTTCGCTCGTTTCTGGCTCCGTCGTACCCAGGGTGGGGGGCGGGGGGGCGGTTCTGAAGAGCTCCTTCCACTCGCAGTTTGCTTTCTTGTAAACCAACCCCCCCCCGCATTTCGCGGCGGGGGAATGGGGGTGGATGCGGTTCCTGCCCCGCTGCCGGCAGAACCCCTGCAACCCCCGGCTCTGCCGGGGCTGCCGCTAGATGGGGGTGCGGGTCCGGCAGCCCTTGTCCTGCCTGCACGGCCAGGGCAGGGCCCCCACCCGGGGCTGGAGGCACAGGATTTGGGAAACACGAGCAGTTAAGTGGAAGAAGCGGATCCAGGAGACTCCAGCATCCTCCACCGTGAAAGTGGAGCTGGAGAGGGTTAGGCTAAAAGCATGATGTCTTGCGAGACAGGATCTGGAGCATCTTTCTGATGAGGAGAGACTGAGAGAGCTGGGCCTGGTGAAGAGAAGGCTGAGAGGGGATCTTATCAATGTTTATAAATATCTCAAGGGTGGGTGTCAAGAGGACGGGACCAGACTCCTTTCAGTGGTGCCCAACGATAGGATGAGGGGCAACGGGCACAGACTGAAGCACAGGGGGTTCCATCTGAATATGAGGAGGAACTGCTTTACTTTGAGGGTGCCAGAGCCCTGGAACAGGCTGCCCAGAGAGGTTGTGGAGTCTCCTTCTCTGGAGACATTCAAAACCCGCCTGGACACCTTCCTGTGCGATCTGCTCTGGGTGAATCTGCTTTAGCAGGTGGGTTGGACTAGATGATCTCCAGAGGTCCCTTCCAACCCCAACTGTTCTGTGATTCTGTGATTTAGGTGCTCTCTGGTGAATGTAGCTCTTTATTTTCATGGGGTTTCCAGCATGACCTTTGGTGTGGGACAGGAGGTTCAGCCATAAAATCAGCAGCCACTTTATACCCACTACAACAAGGTTCAGCTGCTATTTTCTGAATAGTTTCTGGCCCAGCTTCTGCATGGCTGGGGTCAAGCTGGAGCAGGGAGGGTGTCCTTCCCTCCTTGGTGTAAATTCACCAAAAGTGATATTATTGCCCAAAGGGATGCCCACTGAGTGGCGTTCATCAGCTCCCACACAGGACCAGGACGGGGACGTGAGGTCCTATGTGAGGTGGGGACAGCAGGGTATGGTAGGGCAGGTCAGGGGCTCCCTAGGGTCACAGGGAGAGAGGAAGGGATGCTCAGCCAAGCTGGAAGTTGGGAGCGAGCCTTCATCCAACTTTCCCTGGGTTTGTGCTCCCAGGAGTCATCTCTTCCATCTCCTCAGGGGAAACATCTACCTTTGAGCTGAAGTGTCTGCAGAAAGAAATGGTTTGGGAGGCAAATTCCTCTCCAAGTCATCTGAGAGGGGAAGCCTTGCAAGGGATAAATCCAAGGCAGGGTCATGCAAACAGGTGAAAAAGGCTCAAGTGTTCAAATTCCCCTGAGCAGCTAGAAAAAGACAAGGCAATGAGCCACCTGGGCTGGAGACAGGCACGTAAGGACCCACTGTGGGTCCCCAGTGGAAAGCCCCCAGCATCCCCTGCCACCATCTCACCCTTGTATCCCAGAAAGCTCCCACCTTGGCTCAGTGGCCTGCCAAATAGCCATAGCTGTGCAGGACATTTCAGTGACCCCAAAAAGTTAGACTGTGAGTCACTCCAGCTTAGTATGTAATTCAAAAGTATATAATTTGAATTAATAAATAAAGCCATTTAGGGGATTCCATTACGCTGTGAAGAGCATTAGCAAAACACAAGTTGTCAATCGGTTTAGCCAGTTGACAAGCTAGAAACCAGATGATGGTCCAGGCTGAGCCAAATCAGCAAAGGATAAGAGAAATCTTTCCTGGATTTACCTAGGACAAATGACTGTGACAGTGATTTTCTGAAGAAATGGCCACTAAAACATTTACGGACAAATTACAAAGTGTCCCCAAACCTCTGAATTAAATTCAAGGGTTGCTCACCATCTGACAAACATCCTGCCAGAAGATGCCCATTTATTTTTCATTGCTTGCTGCTTGACATATTGCTGCATTCACAACAACTCGGTGGATTAGTAAACTGATTCCACTGCTCAACTAATTGTGAAAAGCCAAAAAGTGATTTGAGTAGTACGATGGTCATTACAAAAATATTCACTGACTTTGGAAAATTGAGGGCACAACATTTTTTACCTCGGAGGGCAGCTTTATGTAGGCCACAAAGTGCCTTGGGTATTTCTGTGAGTCCTCAAGTTTATTCATGTATTATTTCCTCGGATATTCAGTATATTTTTCCAGCAGGCAAGAAACTGGGGCTTCTGTATGCAAGTTTCATCTGCTCAAAATGTGAAAAAATATAGATCCCCTTAGCACATTCTGCTACAGTAGAAGCAAAGTGTAAAAGAAAAATTCCAAATATGTAGATTTAAAAATAAAAACACAGAACTCTTCCCCCCCTAAAAGGGATTTGAGGCAAAAAATAACTGGGCTACAGATAGGTCTAGACTTTAATTGCAGAGTTGCCTAAGAAGAATTGTTTGCCTGAGGTCATTTTAATCAGGTTGCATGTCAGCTTGCAAAATCTCCAAATTAGCTTACAGCTCCAGGAGAGAAAGATGTTTTTCTTTCCTGAAGAACGCAAACAGATTGTTGTGACATGTTCTCAGTCATCATGACAGATCAGATCCCTGCTTTGCACTACAAGCCGGGAGAGAAGTCAGCCTCTCCTTCGGAGATTTGGGCATCTCCCAGTTTGTCGGCAACGGGGATGGAGTTTATAGAAAGCCTTCTGAAAGTGAGGTTTATATGCAAAGACTCTGATAAAAGAGATTGACCTTAATTGGGAAGCAAGTTTCTTTCACATTTTTTAACAACCTCCAGGCCTTCCTAGCAGTCTGATGAAAGGGAAGTTGTGAAAAGAAACAATCTGTATTTATGCAGCAGGAACTATCATATCCTGAGCTGCACGGAGAATGACAAGAAACCAACTCATCCTTTTAAAAAAAGGATTAATTTGCCATTTTCTTCCCAAGTTTGTAAAAAGTAAGGCTGTGGGTGGATTTCAAAGCAGGCTGAGTACTTTAGTTAGATTTACGGCAGGCTCTAAGCCTGAGTGAGACTCTGCATGTTGCTGTGGAGCAGCTGACCTGCGATGGTGTCCCTCCCAGGGTGTCCTCAGTCTGCGTGGTCAGTTCGGCCCCTTGGCTCTAGCACATCTAGATGCTTCCTTTTTTTAAAAAAAAATCTCCATGTCCAGTTTTTCATCTGCATCGGCAAATGACTCCAGCAGAATCACAGGGGGAAGAGGAAGCGGGGGACAGGAGCTGGGGTGCTGACTTGGTTTCACGTTGATGACGGAGAGACAAGTGCAAATTCATGACAACGGTCTGGTAGTGGGATGCACAGTACTATCTGGTGACCCCCAAAGGTCTGCATCTGAACTAGTAACTAGCAGTGATGAAGGAAAGAAATAGGTCTCCAAATGGTGCTGGCTCTGACCTCTGGCTGCTGCCTCTTTCTGTTAACTAGTTTAGGCACCTCATTTTGGGAAAATGAATCTATCCATCCCAGATAGTGGCCAAGGGCTCAGTATTGCCTGCAGCCAGGAAAGGACACAGGCAGAAGCAGGAACGCCCCTGAGAACCTGGCACACCACAAACGTAGGTGCACGCTTGCCAGCAATGGACCTGGGACTGCTTTGCCAAGGAGGAGAGGACACGATGTGCAGGAGGCGCTCGAGCATTCACCATGAAGGAGCCATCCTGAGTAGCTGACACAAGACCCTCAGGCCTTTAAAACTGGACGGGATGAGACAGTGCAGGATATCTCTCTCAGGACAACCCCTGGCATCAGGAGAAGAGACTATTACCCTGTCTCTGCTTTTTCCTTCTCTGATTCTGCAACCCAAGAGAAGTCACAACTGTGTATCTCTGGGTAGAAGCTGGCAGTTTTTTTCTCCCAGAAGTCTCCCTGTTGACAGTAGAAAAATCTTTATCTTCCCTGTTGTAGGAGTTCGAGGAGTTTTTTTTTGTTCCCTGGCTCCCTGCCATCAGCCCTGGTGGGATCCAGGGCAAGGCAGCAGTGCCACGCAACCCAGATGTAAGCAAACTGTTAATCCCAAGGGACAGACCCCTGGGGTTGAGATTCCCGCTGCAACTTCTCCAATTAGAGGGCTTACCTCCTGCTTCTCCTTTGCTTTAGCCATTTTGGACCTAACATATTTTATTGTTCAGCCTCCTAGTTAAAAGGCTCGGAAGCTATGGAGGTAAGCACGCAGAGATTACCGGTTCAATAATAGAGTTGTGCACATTGGCTTTACTCGGTTTTGCTAATAAAGCTGCAAAACAAAGCTGTTGACTCTTCTTTCATCAGCATCAGCCCCATGAGGCTCTCCCACATCTCGCCTGGTGATTAGAGCGGAGGGCTGGGAACACAGGTCTGGAGTTCAGCCCTTAATGAGCCGCCCGTTCAGCATGTTTCACTCGGGGCTCTTGACCTCTTTGCACCTCAGCCAACTCAGCTGTAAAACTGGCTGAAGGGTAGACCTCATGGAAACCAGCCACTGTGCCCCAGTTGAGCCTCGAGTCCAGGTTTCATAGGTAAACAGAAAATAAAAAATCAACAATTTGAATCTGCGGTGACCCAGCTCAAATGCCGTGAGGACGTCAGCGTAAACAGTGCCAGTCTCTGGGGTCCCCCATTACAATGTCAGAGCAAATTTAAGCAGTGTCCCTGTAATTTGTGCTGCAGTGTGGAAAAAAAAAAAAAAAAAAGTGCTGCAGGCACCAGCTCAGATAAGGAAACATGGTGCCAGCTCTGGTACCTGGGTACACCGGCAGCACCAAGCAGCGCTGCAAAAACCTGGGTGGCATATGCCCATCCAGGTGGGAATATGGTGCCCTAGCTGGGGGGTGCAAGATCCCTGTTACTCTCTAAATTTCTGAGCTGTGAGACAACTCACAGCCCACCCCTTCTCCAGGAAGGCTCCTCATGGAGAAACCATTATGAACCATGCCAAGGACAGGAAAGCCCCGGTGTTCTCTCTCACACTAAGTCCAAAACATTTCCAACCTGTCACACGGCCAGGACGGCTGCAGCCGCTGGCACCTCTGTTAGCACTCAATGCTCAGTGTGGCAGAAGGAACGAAAGGAGGAGCTCGTGTCTGGTACAGCTTGTTTGCTGTTTAACACCTTCTAGGCACGATGGGGTTGCAGAAGAGAAGTCCTTACTCAGCAATCTGAGCCTGCCCAACACACACGTGTCTACTCACATGAAACACAGTGTTTTCTCTCAAAGTTAAGAACAATCAAGAGCTTTCTCTCTTTTAAATGGGAGGTTGCAGGTCAGATTCGGAGGTGACATAAAGGAGCCAGAGCTGGTACTTCATGGGAAAAAGGGAGAGGAGTCACCTCTTGGGATTTCAGCAGTGTGGGGTCAGCCTTGTACAAGCTGTTTGTCACAGCAGCCTTTGTAAAAAGGAGCAAGAAACTGTTTTCAGGCATAGCAAGGGCACTTGGGATCCAGCCAATCCGGTCCTGTGGCAGGGCCATTTGCTCCCACACCTTCTCTGCACCTCCTCATGCAGTCCTCCAACATAGAGCCACGCAGAGATGAGCCTCCCGAACCAGAAAACTCTTCCTTGGGCATCAACAAGAGCCCCAGATGTGCTTCTCCAAATATTTCAACATTATCCTGCCTTGTATCATGCAGACATACCCAACCAAGAAGAGGCTTGGAAAGGGCTGAGGTTGAAAACTGTCTTATGAACCCTTCTCTGAACCAGGTACCTACCCCTTACAACTCCAGTTGCCCCTGTAAAATGCCCTTTAGTGACGAGTGACTTGCAGGTGTGGAGAAGAGGCTGGCACGAAGCACCTCTGGACTTGGTAAGGTGCATATTTGCGTGGTGTTTCCAGTACAACGTGCTGGGATCGGTGCGGGTGGCTGGGTGTGAGCCCCGACCCTGAGCGTACAATGGAGATCTCTGTTCTTCTGTAAGGATCCTTTCACTGAGGATTTTCCATCCCTTGAGGAAAATATGCTAACAGGCTTTAAATAATTAAACAAAACACATCACACGCAAGCCCAAGTTGATCTTTAAAATGCATTATCCTCAGAAGGCAAGAGAAAAGCTCAGTGCTTTATGCTTTTCTCCAACGTCTTCACACCTTAACTAATTCATCGCATGAGGGACCACCCAGCTGCATCTTGACCACGAAGCAAAGGCTACAGCAGTCACCTCCGCCTTTGAAACCAGTATTGCCACAGCTGGGAGCCAGGTTTCTTCAGCACCAGCAAGCACAGGCAGTGGGGGAACAAAGCCCTTTTCATCAGGCCAAGCTTGCAAGGAGGATGTCGTTCCAACAGAGCCACTTGCTGGTCTCGGCCAGGAAGGACAGGACAGGCTTCTCTTGTGGCAATGAGATGTTCTGGGGCAGCTGCAGTCACCTCCTTGCAGGAGCAGGGAGTCATTTGTGGTCATGACAGAGGACAAGTTTGGCTTTCCATGGGCAGAGGCAAGGAAATCAGCTACCTTGAGCATCTCTTCTGGGTCACTGAGGCCATGGATAGTGGAGATCTTCAAAGAGAGGAAGGTGGAGCAGCTGCAGGGTGGTTCTCTACACCTAGTATAATACTGCAGATCATTTATCTAACACTCTGCAAGCTAACTCTTCTTTCCAAAAAACTGCCTGGAGACAAGTCCTTACTGTCTCTGCCAGACCATGCAAGGGCAGACAAGCAACTTGAGGCAGCAATGTTGCACAGTTTGTCAGCAAGGAGAAAGCCTTGCCAGCAAGGAGCAGGGCAAGTCCAAGCCCATCCTCAGCCCTCTTTGATGTCCATCCAGCCTGGTGGTGGGGCTGAGCTTCATCCCTGTGCTCACAGGGCCCCATGGAGGACAAACTGGTGGATGGAGGCCACCACCTACCCCCTCTCTAATTAGTCCAGTTTCACGCGGTGGCATTTTCCGTCTCCTCAGCTCTCCCCCATGCTGTGCACAGCTCGGAGCGGATCGGCTATAACATGTGGAGCTTAAATTATTTGACAGGTCGCCCTTTCAGGATTAGGGAGCACCATAGAAATGTCTGCTCATGGCGCCATGGAGAGAGCCCTGGGACATAGGTCTGTGCTGGGGGGCCCCTGAGGGCAGCCGTGATTGAGAGTTGGACTCAATGATCCTTGTGGGTCCCTTCCAACTCAGGACATTCTATGATTCTACAATTCTATGGTTGTGAGCCCCATGGCAGCCAGCTCTTCCTGGGAGCTCACCATCCCTTCTTCCACCTCAACTGGCCTCCAGGTTCATGGGCTGTCGTTCCTTCATCCCTCACTCTTCCAGGCTGCCCAAGGAGAAAGGTCCCCGGCCTTTTTCATGCTATTTCTCCAGCATTTGCTCCCCTCAGCAGTCCATACTGCATATTTATGAGGACCCCACTGCTCCAGACTTGTCAAGTCACATCTTCAGGAGAGGAGATTTGGCCCCAGCCAGGCCAAAATTATTGTTGTTGTTACTAGAGCTTGATTTTGTAAAGAAAGCCAGGACATGGAGTGCCCAGAAATGATGGTTGTTCTTGGTTTCTTTCTACTCTGTCTTCTATCTCTTGGGTAAATATTTATCCAAGTAGTTCATGGCTCCAGTTGACCCATGGCACCGTCTGCTGAATTTTCCAGTGAGAACTCACCCATTTTCTCCACTGTGTCCCACTCTAAGCAGAGATCCTCAGAGGGAATGCACCTCTCACAACCTTCAGTGGGCAACAGAGAGGCCCTGGACCACCTTGATGGACATGGCGTAATCTCCATGGACGTTTCTGAGGACCAGCAATCTGAACAGAAGGGATGTAAAGTGACCAAAAAAAAAAAAGTCAACGGAGCAGTAAAATTTAGCAGAAGACAAGGCTGCACCAGGTGGTTTCTTAGTTCTCTCACCCTCCTGGATTTAGTTTCTTAAATCTAATGTGAGGGAGGGGTTCTTGGAAGAAACTTTTTTTTTTTAAGTAGGGATTTTGAATTCAAAGGAAGAAGTATTATAGACTGGATCAAAAAAGCCTGATGTAAGAGGCTAAATGAAAGAACAGAGCGTAGGTGAATAAGGATTAAACTCACTGGAATCAGCCTGCACGAATGTCTCACAAAGGTAATGAAAGCACAAAAAAAGTGTTTAAAGCATTGTCAGAAGGGTGAGTAAAATATATGTTTCAAGAGATTGCATTTGTAAAAAACATTCTGGCTTTGCAGGTACCTCCGGGACAATCTCATTGGAAATATTCTCTAAAGTTGGGTCATGAAATTATTAGAAGAACAGTGCATAGATCGAAAAAGAGAAATATACTTTATTCATGGATGCTTTTGGATGAGGGGGAAAAAAAAAAAAAAAAGCCAGGCTCGGTCTTTGCTACAAAGCAGAAAGAAACTTAGCAGATTTCTCATCAAAGTGTAAAGCCTCTGGGAAAGAAACAGATTGATGCTACCAAGTTGTTTAAGCTAATAACTATCTCGAAAGCACAAAGCTGTGGTTGGAGGTTAAGAAAGAAAGTAGCCTATGAGCAATTTACACAGAATAGCTACTAAGAGACCACATTGTTAGAGGTAGGAATGAAAGCATGTAATGACAGCTAGTTATTTTATTTTATTTCTTTAATTCAAGGAAAACAGAAGGCACAGCCACTAGCTAAATTAAAAAGAATAAGATGAAGACATATGGATAAATGGGATTCAGCTCTGGGGAGAAACAACTCAGGCTTTGGTGTCCTGGGGTGAGGAAGAGCAAACTGTGATGGGCCATATGTCCCCACCCGACCACAGGAGAGAAGAGGAGGGATTTGGGATGAGCGAGGTCCTGCACTGAGCACGTTCTGGGCCATCCTTTCAAGAGGGACCAGCTCAGTTGTATCCTGCCAGGGATGCAGCCCAAGCAGAGCAAACGAGGATGCCTGTCCCCTCCAGGGAGGAGCATCAAAGCAAAGGACATTGCAGAGCTTCTCAGGGAGAATCTCACAGCCCACCAGGAAAAACAATGGTTTTGGTGTTTGAAATTTCATGTGTCACTGGTCAAAGAAGGGATGGCATAAGCACACCGTGCACGGGGCCAGAGGAGAGAGGAAGAAAGGTGAGCGTCCCAGGGGCACCACGATGTCCAGGACCACCACAAAGACGCGAGCTGTGGTCATGACATACATTTCTGGTTTTTCATCCTTTGGTCTCACTGCCAGCAAGGATCCTCAGAGTTTCTCAAAATCCTCAGCCTGTTACGGGTTAAATACCAAATCCAAGATTTTCCTTTTCGGTGGGACTTTTTTGCCTAAAGGACTTTGGTTATTTTGAAGACACATCAAGTAAGTAGGACCTGAATCACCACTAGTTAAGGTGGAGTAAACCCATGGAAAAGCAGAGCAGTGAATCAGGTGCCCAGTCTCCTGTAGTCCCCATGAATTTCTGTTCAGGCCAACGTGGAGTTTAAATAACTATTTGGGATACTTAGAAAATGGAGATAAAATGCATAAAGCACCACAAGAGACTTACAGAAAGGCTCACAGCATCACCAAATCCTTCTTATTTTTAATATTTCCATTTCTCCTTCTAAACTTTTTCTTTAAACTGAAAAATAATGAGAAAATGTGCTTCCCTGAGAAAAGCCAGCACTATCAGCTAAGCAACCTCACATTCATCGTAGCAGTCCAAGTACTCTGGAATGCTTTTCAGCCCAGAGGATAATAGTATTAGACGACCAGAAAGGCTGTCCTGTAAAATGCTGTTATTATGACTTCCAGTCTCAGAAGTTGGCTTAATCCAGCTGAGCACACACATGTTATTTAGAGAGGAGCCTGAGCTCAGACACTAGTATCATGGTCATCTTTATTGCAAATGAAGAATTCAGCTGGTGAAAGGCAAGTCACGTTTTTTTTGTCCTAAGCCCTGCAAACACTGGCTGTTGCACTTGTCTTTGCACTCCACAGTGAGCGTCTGGAGCTGCTGAATGCTGGGTTGTTTGTACAGATTTGCATCTGTCTAAAAAATCTCGTTTTCTCTCTTGTCACCTAATCAATCAAATGGCAAAAGATGTGTTCCCCGCAACCTCCAAGGAAAACAGATATATGCCCACACAAAAGGCAAAGCATGAACATAGGGGTTAACTAGAGGTGGTAAGCTGCAAATCGTCTAACAGGAATGGTTTTTTTTTTCCTCTTCTGTCTGCTTGAAATTTCATGCTGCTCTTCTTCTGCCTGTGGAACAAAAGAAGAAGAGGCAGCGATGCTCTGAGTTGAGAAAAAAAAAAAATCTAGGATTGTTCCCTGCATGAGAAAAATACATTTGGAGGATTACTCGGGGGATTTGCACCTTGACGTGAGGAGGAGATGCTGTACAGCTTCTCTCCCAGGGTTTGGGCAAAGCAGCTCCCTCCTGAAGGTCCAGTCCACCCACGCAGACCTCCCCATATGAGCAGCACCCATCTCACACCCCAACCTGCTGAGGAAAGGCCGTGAGGATCGGTTCGTGGCTGGCACTGTTGCTAGGGATGGCAGGAATCTGCCCAAGCCAAACCTGCCAGGGCCACTGCTGCCCCATCAGGAGGGCGGGCACAAGCTCTCTGACTCCATCCTTCACCTTCCCAGGGGAGATGTTGCACTTCACCACATGCTGCCCTTGCTGCTCCTGGAGTGAAGGGGCCTCCATGAATACCCAGTACGGATGTATTAATTACAATAATTTGTTGCACTGTGTCTTTGCTAATGCTCTACCTCAACACTGTGCCCTCAGCCGCCCTTTTGCCAGCTGAAATGGTGCAGTCTCCCTCCAGCCTTCCATTTGCATCCTGGGGAAGGAGACGTCAGGCGCTCAGATGGGTACCAGGATGGGGAGACAGCTGCTCCCCCACCTCAGTCACAGGGATGTGGCTCAAACGAGCCAAACCCGAGAGCTCTGTCCCTGGCACGCTTTCCCATGGGAGATGAGCACAGGGGCCTTAAAATAAATCTGGCTTTTTAAAGCAGTGATGCTAAATGGAGGTTTGAGATCAAAGGCTGGGATTCTCACATTTTGCCAAGATAGACATATCCATTCATGAGATTTTTGGTGTAACAAAATACTTGCTAATGAAGAGGATCATAATCTTATTACTAGCCCCAACCTACAACAGTATGTCATTCAAGACCGGGCTAGAATATGCCCTAGTTTAGGAAGTTGCACAGTAGGCTTCACTTTTGATTTAATGAGCTGTGATTGTGTTTATTTTTGGCGGTAACAATGCCTGTTAATTTTTTGTTTAAGGTCTGATTGTTAACGGCAGTAATTGACAGGAAGGATGAATTTGGGTCGAAGGGAAGAAAAATGGGGATTGTGTCTCTGGGTTTCAGTCCCCAAGCACGTAGACACAAGGGGCTCAGCGGGGCCTGAGTTTTCTCTGCTTTTGCATTGCTCACATCAGTGAGGGGATTCAGAGACTTGAAAAACAGCAAAGATTTTTGCAGTTACGGCGTGGGGCACAAGTGTAGGAGATCAACTGCAGGGGCCAAACCTGCCTCTTCAGGCACACAGAGCTGGGATGAGGCGCAGTGAGACAGGGTCGTGGCCTGGTCTCTGCTGTCAAGATCCCAGAAGGTTCACGAGAGGGGACATGTCAGTAGTGTGCAACAACTGGGCAAGGAGAAATAAACCTGCCTGAGAAGCAAAATGGAGAGACGAATACAAAGAAAGATGCATACTTTGAAAAAAAATTGCTGTTGCAGAGCTGGTTAGCACAGGCACTGCTCCAGAGTGAAATGGAGTCCCATGTGCCAGGGTCTCCCCAGTTTGACAGAACCCTTTTCCAGTGCTGTTGCCTGGCTGGGAAGCCGGAGCTGGGCCACCAAGCAAGCAGGGCAAGGCAGGGCACAACCCAAAGTCCCTCCTTCATGACCTTTTTGAAGTTAATATTTTCTTTTTCGCTGCTTCCAGCCTTACAAGGGATACTCTGTGACAATGCCAGCCCCAAAGGGGTCCAGCACTATTTATTTTCCAGCATCAGAGGGCACCCATGGCCACAGCCATGCACATGTAGGTACAGGCAGGATGTCCATGTGGTGCATGAAGGGCACACAGTCATGGAGAGACACACAGACAAATGCACATAGCCAGCTGTAGCCTTGTGTTTAAGCTTCCCATGGACAATAATAGTAAGAGTAAAGAGATGCAGATGAGCATCCCTTCCAACCCAAATTCGTCTATGATCGTACAGTACTTTAGATGCTAAAAAAAAAATCATCTGAACATCACGGGTGACGGGAAACAGAAGAAATCTGAGGGATAACTTCACTTTAGAGGTCAAGCCATAAGGTGCCTATCACATTTTTAAATGAAAACATGAAATTTCCCCCCATGCTTTGCCCCCACCAAGCCTGTGCCAGGCCTGGGCTCCCTGCTCCATTTGCAGGCTGTGCCCAGCCTTGGCAGGGGGCTCAGCTGGAGCCAGCGCTGTTCGCTTGTGCCTCACATCGAGGTGTTTTGCAGAGCAGCCACTGAACAGCAGCTTGTCAGCTCCAGCCTCTGTGAATTCCTGTGGCAAGTGTAAAAAAGCAGTTTAAATTCTGTTCTATTTTAAAAGCTGTTTTTTACAGCAGCTGTCTGTCTGCCCGGTCACCTCTCTGCAGTGGCATGCGGGGTTGGGGGGGTTCTATCCCCGACACAATCCCTGACTCTCCCATCCACGAAACTGGAGACAAACCCCCGGGGGTGAGGGGGCGACGAGGCTGGGATGGGGGGGTCACAGCCTCGGGTTGCTCCGACGGCTGCTGGGCAGCTCAAAGGGCTCATTGTGCGGCGGGAGCGGGGCGGTCCTGCCTCCGCCGTCGGGGCCGGAGCCGGGGCGGGCCGGGGCGGTGCTGCCCCCGTCGGGGCCGGGAGCGGAACCCGGGGCAGCTCTCCCTTTCGCTGCAGCCATGGCAGAGGGCTCCGAGAAGGTGCCCATCGCCCGTGCGGGGCCCGAGGACGTGGAGCAGTGCCTGCCCCCCGTGAGTGCTGCCGGGCGGCACCGGGCGGGACGGGACGGGACGGGAGCGGAGGGCATGGGATGGGCCGACGGGTAGGGTCGGGATGGGATGGATCGGATCGGGACAAAACGGGTCGGGTCGAAGCGGATCAGGATGGGTCGGGAGCCAACGGGTCGAATCCGATCAGGATCGGGACGCGGTGGAACTGAGGATCAGGACGGGACGCTGCGGTCGGCACGGCCGGGACGGGGACGGGAACGGGTCGGGGCCGAATGGGCGTCCCAGGGCGGGGGTCCCTGGGGAGGGGGCAAAGGCTCTGCCGGCGGAGCGGGGTCCGTGCCCCGTACCCAGCACCGCGCTCTCCGCAGGCGTACGCGGCGGCGGCCCCCGGGCCGGGGCGGCTGCTGAAGGCGGGGGCCGCGGT
Organism: Caloenas nicobarica; assembly: GCF_036013445.1. Lineage (NCBI taxonomy): Eukaryota > Metazoa > Chordata > Aves > Columbiformes > Columbidae > Caloenas > Caloenas nicobarica. The sequence continues at coordinate 181,882,852 of NC_088245.1, forward strand.
GCTGATCGCCGGAGCCCTCCTGCTCCTGGCCGGGGCCATCGGAGCCTTCTACTTCTGGAAAGCCACCGAGCGGCAGGTGAGCACATCCTCACATCGAGGTGGGAGGGGGGCAGGTTGAGCTAGTGGCACGTAAGGAGAGGCAGGGGCTGGAAACTGTTCTTGCGAGGTGGATAAAGAAGTCTTTAAGCAGATTTTTTTTTTCCTGCCATGCTTTAAAAACAAAACAAACAAACAAAAAACCTGAAAAACAAACCTATAATCATTATCTTTGCTACCTGCTTGGATGGAGCCTCCTGGAAGCACATTTATTAATGAACATGAAACGTATCTTTGAGAGCACAGACACTACATTGATTTCTGCTCACAAATCCTCAGCAAACTCAAATCCCAACAAGTCCCCAGGGATTCACATCCTGGGCAAACTCCAGCTCTCAGGACAAAAAAAGCATTGAAATGCGTACATTCCTTTTTCACATCATCTGCATTCTTGGTCCAGATCCTACCTGGACCCTCAAATATGTACTGCTATATTTAACCCATTAATAGGCACCATTATTTCACTCCAGTGGTCTGTATGGCTGTGCATACAGATAGGCATTTATGGTCAGCAGCTGTGGAGTAATTTTTAAAGTCATGCTAAGTTTTATCACCTACATTTTTCTGGGGTCTATGAAAAACCCTGTATGCAAAGAACAGAAATGAGAAGCTGAACCAAACTTCAGAACATTAGAACAAATTAATACATTAATTTTCCTATTTATATAGGATTATGGTTTAAGACATTTTTCAAACATGATGGTGCAGTTGTGAATGTAACTTGCTCCATGAGTGCTATTAGTACTTTGAATTTACTTTGGAAGGAGGTTTGTAGCACCTCCAGCCCCGCACCAGTCCCCGTCAAGGAGAGCCTTGTGCAAATCCCAGCAGCCAGAGCCAAGGTCCCCCTGTGCGATGCACCCGTGCACAGAGGGATAATTCAGATAATCAGAAATTACAAGGTTTTACACCAAAAAGATAGGACATGTCACTAACCTCCAGGATGTGCTGTAAGAACTACCTGCTTCTCTGAGTTTCTGAAAGAGGAGAAGGACGCGAATGGGTAGGTGGGCAGGGAGGGGGTACAGCGTGTTCAGTTCTGACAGGTGGGTGCGCTGGCAGAGCACAGGACAAAGTTCCCCTTTTTTATTGCTCCCGTCATCTAAATTCTGCTTTGCAAAATGTGTCACACTGATAGTTGTCATTAAGATTCTAAGTTGATCTCCAGGTGAAGACCCTGGGAAAGCTTAGAGTTGTTTTTCCCAGCTGCCTTCAAACTCAGAAAGCTACACTTGGCTTGCAAATGTTTGTGCATTCTTCATCCATAAAAATTATATTTGGGGTCATTCATAACAAAATTTAAGGCAACTTTTAAATTGTTATTATTTTAAGTCTTTAATTATTCCACAACTGACAGGGCTAACAAAGTCTCAACTCTAGCTCAGCCCGCAGCAGGGGAGACCATGTACATTGGTCTGGTTTTATGGACCACGTTCAGCAGGAGTCCTAGACAGCTGAGAATATGGGACTGAATCTGTAGGACTGAGGAACCATAAATCTTTACCACCTTAGACTTTCCTGAGCGAAGGTGAGAGAAGAAGAAATTTGTCTCTAAGCTGTCAGTGTAAATTTTCCATTAAAATGCTGTAAGGCTTTTTTAAGACCAAAAGTAAACTGCTTGTGCAGCACTTTTAGCAGAGCTGCACGAGAGAATCACAAAACTCCTCCACAGATTGTGGTCCTCCAGCAAATACAAATCACACTGCAGCTTTCCTCATTGAAAACAGGATAAGGGCAAATACGCTGACAAGGAAAATACAAGTCTGTACAACTTCACATCCAATTTAAACGAAGTTCACATCCACTGCAAGCTAGGAAGCATGTTCATATTCAAGAGGAACCCATTTTCCTGTGCCTCAGCAGAACACCCTAAGAGATAAATAGGGGTTGGCCTCCTCTTGGGTAGGATGCTCACTCCTGCTCTCCTTTGGGAATCATACCAGCAAAAGAAGTGATTCCCAAAATACGGCACAGAACAAGGTTTTGAAGTTGGAGTGAGCCTGGGTGTGGACATGTTGCTTTTGAAGAAAAACTGTCCATACTAATAGGTGTGTGTGCGGCCCCTGAGCTCCCCAGAGGAAGGACCTCAGGAGGTCTCTAGCCCTATTTGCTGCTGGGGGGTCAGAGCAGGTTGCTCGGGGCTTCAACCAGCTGGGCAAGGATGGAGAATGCACAACTTCTCTGGGCAACCTGCTCCACTGCCAGCCTGTCCCAACTGTGAAGTGTTGCAATGGGGTGGCCTTGGTTGTTGGAGGGTTATCTAATGCCTACAGAAATAAAAGTTAGGAGCTGAACAGGGACATGAGTCAGATCGATCCATCCCCTGGTGTAGGAGGAAGGCAATAAGCAATTACTGAAGTGTGCTCTTCCATCAATTCCAGGTGTACAACGTTCACTATACTATGAGCATTAACGGAAAAGTACAAGACGGATCGATGGAAATAGATGCTGGAAACAACTTAGAGACATTCAAAACAGGAAGCGGGAGTGAAGAGGCTGTTGAAGTTCATGATTTTCAGATTGTAAGTACCTCCACCCTTGTCTTTCATGTAACACGCTCCAGTGCTGGACTCTCTAGGGGTACCCTGCTCTGCCTTGACTTCTCTGGCCCAGTGGGTCTTGGGTTCCAGCCCCCAAATATCCACACAAGCATTCACAGCAAGCCAGGCAGTTTCCTCCAAAGCCAAGTCTAAGTAAGTGCCTTTTGGGGACAGGTCGTGCCAGGTCCCACTCTGGGAAGCAGTATGGATTAGGCTGCATCAGGTTTGGCTCCACATAACACTTCGCATTTTCAAACCACTGAACATGTGCCCTTGGGGTCTCACTAGAAAAATGTTCTGGCGGGCTTGTGACACAGCCCCTGCATGATTTCAGATGATGTGAACTGGAAAACCCACCTCCCCAAAACATCACCATTTTAGGTGCACAGGATCAACACGGTAAGCCAAGTAGGCACCAAGGAGAGACGGCGCTAGGCCCAGGCAGCATGCTCTGCCCTGAGATCAAGGATGGGAGCTGCTCTCCATGGCTTGGCCCAGGTTCATCCCCAGGGGACAGGATGGAAGCATCTAGCATAGCTCATGCATCTGTGCACCGAACACAGGGTGCTGGGCCACTTGAGCTGACAGCAAACACACTCAGCTCCCCCAGCAACTTGCCTGTGGCTGCTCAGCACAGAGCCTGGATTAACAGATGCTGAATCCCAGCAGAGCTCAATAGCTCAGGTGGAGCGGTTCGCTGAGCTGTACCACCTCTGAGCGATGAACGGCACATCCATGTGGTGTTGCAGAAACCTATTTACAGGGCCCAGATCCTGCAATTTATGTTCTCAGGTGTGAAACACTCAACTTCAGAGTTAAGCCCTCTGCAAGTCAAAGCAGCATCTAAAATAAAAGCGTTGCTGCCAGGAAGACTTGCCCAGGGCTTCTGGAGCAGCCACTTTCCACCTGCTGAATCTAAGAAGGTGAGGAAATTCAGCTCCTTGGCTTCTCAGCAAGTACAAACAAATCCATGCCAGGAGACCCAGGACCCCGACTTGCCTGACAGCTGCAGTTCAGCCTTCATGAAACTCTCGTTAACATCACCATAGCAACATTATTAGCAGCTGAATAAGTGCACCCACAACAAGCTCTTCTGCCATTGCTGTTCCACATCTGCACAAAAGCACCAGCCGGCTGGAGAGATGTTTGAATTCACATTTCTTCCACGCGTGCTGCTGGTGAGCTACTGCCTGTCGCAGCCAGGTCAGAAATCAGCTCCCAACACTAACCAGCTAAAGGCACATCCCAGGGACAGTGCCCGCTCGTAATGACAGAGGGACAGGGGCAGGCTCAGTGAGAGCAAAGGGATGCTGCCAGTCGACTTTTGAGCCAAGAACGCGCATAAAGGAGAAATAAATTGAAGAGACGTGCTTCCAACAGCCAAGGATTTACATTAGCAGCTTTGGATTGACTGGCACCGCTCGAATGATTACACGGTCAGTGAAGACTTGGATTTGGCAATATTAGGATGCTCCTACTATGCTTGATGCACCACAAAGCCCCATTCCCTTGTTCACCCATCCCTGCATAGCCATCCCCTCTCTCACTGCTTCAGAATTAGTCATTTTGTGTTGAAGGGTGTCTGTCCAACTGTACAGGACTTGCAGGCACATAGGTCGTGACTCGACTCAGGTGCCTCGGTACCATCCATCTCAAGCTGCCCTAGATGCCTACAGCATCCATGATGTCCGTGGCCCCCTGCCCAGGCAGCCGAAGGCTAGGCAGAAAACCAGTACATCTCCAACAATATTTATATTTAGGTGGTTGAATGAAGCTCTCACAACCCGATGCAAATTTTGCCATCTACAATGAAGTATCTCAATCCATCAAAAAAGAGAGCGCTCTTTTGTAGGTATCCAAAAATCTACAGGAGAAATAGAAAAACTACAGGCAAGGTTCCCCTGCGCAAATGTTGATGGCCAAGGTGGTGGCACAGGGCTGGCAGAAATGACCCCAGACTTGCAGGAGAGCTGAAGCCCTCTGGATTTGCTGGGATACCCTTCTCTTACAACTAGACATCCATGGTTTGGGCAACTGCATTACTCCCTCATAGGCCAGTTGAAGGCAGTCCCACAAACAGATTTCTGCACCAAGTTCCCCGTTACGAGCTTCCCCTTGCTGTCACCGCCACTTACGTGTTTAAATTGGACCAGGCTGCCCCCATATTTTTGTAAGTCTGTGTCGTAAGGGCACCACGCCACCAGCTAACACAATTTCAAGGCTGCCTACGTTAGGTGCTAAGTTATGGTTCAAATCGTGTCAACGAATTCCTTAACAGAGCTAATCCAAGTAGCCTGCAGCGGGCACAGAGGCACTTATATAAAACACCCCCATCTTTCAGAAATCGAGCGAAAACTTCTAGACCCATTTGACCAAAGCTGTAATGCTAAAATGATGAGGGAGGAGTGTTTTATTGCATCTGTTTTTAAATAAGACTCAACCTTCAGACTGAAAATTTACCAGCAATTTTAACAGAGCTCAAGCGCTTTCTTGGGGGCGGTGGGGAGCTGGGGGGCTGTGCACAACCCCCTGCCTTCTGCTTTTGCAGGGCATCACTGGAATCCGTTTCGCTGAAGGAGAAAAGTGTTACATCAAAGCTCAGCCAAAAGCTCACGTCCCCAAAGTTGATGCTATGACTAAAGCGAGCCTCACATCTGAGCTGGTAAGGGGTAATTTTTTTTTTTTTAAGCCCAAATCTTTATATAGAGAGGGTCTTAAAGTGGTATTTAAATACAAATAAAAATGACATTAAAAAAACCCCTGTGGACAGTGGTAGGGTAGGATAGCTGGGGGTTCATTGGCTGATTGCAAGGGGTCCCTGAAAGGTAAGAAAAGCAAAACTGGTGTCCGAGGTGTCACTGTGTCCAGGGGCTTCGCGAGAGGCTGCAGAATGGGGAGAGAGGGAAGACGTGGACCAGTGTCCAGCAGATCCACAGGAGACCTCAGTGACAAGAGCATCTGCCTGAGATCGGGCTGTGCACAAGGCTGGGAAGGAGAGCATGGAAGAAGCAGCTGCTTTAGTCAATGCAAAGAGGAACAGTGGTAAATCCCAGGAGATTCCTATCAACGCTCTTGAGCAGAACCATGGACTCCATCATTTAAGCTCTCTGAAATAGTCAAGAAAAGGAGAATTGTGGAATGTATTATTGGTTAAACGGGTATTATAAAAACGGTTTTAAAAAGTTAAGAATTTGCCTTCTTAAATGGCATCAGACTTCGTTTTAGCACTTTGTGCTAACTAAATTTCATGGAATCTGCATCACAACCACCACAAAAGCTGTGATTCTCACCCAGATACTGTCAAAATCCCCCCCCTAGCTCACCTTTGTAAAAAAACCTATTGCTTTAGGTGTGCAAAGCCCAAGTTTCCCAGAGCTCAGACCCCCAAACCCATTGGTCCCACAGGGGCAGCTCCGGTGACCTGAGCAGGGGCTCAGCCACCGGCAGGACAGCACAGGAGATCCACAACCCCTTTCCCCAGGTTTGCTCCACTCCCGAAAAAATAAAAGCAGATACAATTAGCTGGGAGAGAGGGACCATCAAGGCTGCACCCATCTGCAATGGTGCTTTGATTACTGAGCATCTACTTTCTCTAAATCCAAACAGGAGTCTGTTGCAGACTCCCTTGAAGTTGGTGGGATTTCCCCCCATGATGGGGAAGAGATCTTGCCCAAATTCCAGGCAGAGCCCTAGATCTTTCCTGCCTTGGCTAAGGTCAAGGTTTCAATTTTTCATCTTTTTGTAAGAATGAAGCCACGGTCCTGAAGACATTATCCTAAATCAGTCAAAACGTTATTTCTCATTTTCTGCCTGGCTACAGTAAGCCTCTTTCCTTGTCCTGTTTTCTGTGCATCTTCTCCAAAGATGTATCGCCTACACAACCATTGCAATAAATTGTATGCACTGAGGCCACCAAAACAAGGAACAGATCTAGTGCTGCCATTGGGATATTGACCTTTCCCTGTTGCTCAACTTTTCAGGTTAGATGGGAATGGCAAAGTAGTATTTACTTTTCTAGAGCAAGTCCCCTCTCTAATACACATGTATTTAGGAGAAAGTATGCATATGCCATTATCTTACAACATATATCATAATCAACACCGCCTATAAAAATGATTAAAATAAGCTTTTATAGGTGCTCAAACTCTGCCTGCTCACAAGTCAGCATCATCTCAAACAGAAACAAAGGACATTTTTATTTCTGAAAACTAGATTCAGATATTTCTAATGCTGATAAAAGCTTAAGTGGGAGAAGAAAGAGCACTTCTCACTAGACAGTTTGGATAGCAAACTTAAATGACTTGAGACCTACAAAAGAAATCAATAAACACATTAAAGGAACAGTAACTCAACAGAATAAATTGATCTAGTCAGTTATATAACAAGTTTTGATGACTTTTATGGAAGCAATTTAGAATTTTAACTTTGAAATCATACTGGTTTTCATGATTCACAAGTCAGTTTTCTTTTAATATTTCACTGTTGCTATAAAATACTTACACATTTTATGTAAAATAATACTTTGAACTAACAACTTTAAAGAATCAATCACTGGCATTTTCCTACATTACTTTGAAGATATGAACCAAAAACCTGCAGGGTACACTTCAAAAAGGCAGGCTCCTTTAACTCACACTTCCAGCTTTTGGTCAATTGAATTTCTTTCGCCAAACGAGACCTTTAATCAGACGGATCACATTGACTTGAAACTGGAAGCTGGAGCAGTTCTCAAGCTATAATCCTCTGGAACTTCTGAATAAGGTGTTTATTTGATTTTTTTTTCTCTCTATTGTAGATACAGTTATCTCTTGGGAGTACATCAAATGAGAACAGGGCATGATAAAAAATATTAGAGTCTTGTTTTCAGCTGACGTATTTCATTGCTGCTCTGCTGAAGGTGGTAAATATTCAGTTGCTACCACCTGAAAAATCCGGTGTTTTGGGCTAAAAGACCTCCAACACCTAGTCCTTGTACGTGGGGCAAAAGCCGCCCAAGAGAGAGACAGGTGAAATCTAAGCCCCAGCAAAGCTGACAGCAGTTTCACCATTCATTTCCATGGTGGCGACCTTTACTCAGGCTTTGGCTCAGTACAGTCAGTTCACGTTCAGGAAATACAAGGATGCTCGGTATTAGCTGCAGCGGACGATTATACAGCTTGATGCTCAAGAATTAACAGCAAGCAGGCACATGACTGTTCACTGAGCTAGCAAAGGATTTACGCTCTTCTGTTTGCAGGAAGATGAAATCATGCCTGTGAGATTTGACGAAAACTCCCTTATCTGGGTGGCTGCAGACGAGCCCATCAAGCATAACAGTTTCCTAAGCCCCAAAATTTTAGAGCTTTGCGGGGACCTTCCAATTTTCTGGCTGCGACCGACATATCCCAAAGGTAACACTTCTTGTATTAGAAAAGTTTGTTATCCCTCTCTTCACCTAAACACCTTCCCCAGATCAGGTCTGCTACACCAAGACTTGCACATCTGGGAAACCACACTTACCCAGATGTTTGGTCCTCTCTAACTGCCTTTCCTCAAGACAATTTACATAACCCACGTGGGTGACTTACTGTGAGACGAGGCATTGCCAGACAGGTCAGCCTCCTTCTACAGAAGGACAAGACAATAGCTTAAACTAGCCCCAAAATGTTTTGGCAGCTCACACCAGATAACAGGAACACCAGACCTGGCCAAGAGGTAGGGAACCAGCAAGCTCCTGATCTGGGACCATAGCCTGTCATGTTTCCCACCCTGTTTCTCCAGAGGACGTCACTGGAGTGGTGGGACAAGGTACTTTAGGTAGGCAACTGGCAGGTGAAGTTCAGGAGGTGCTGGAGGCTGTCTCAGGACTGAAGTACTCCCATCACCCACAGCCAAGCTTTGCAAAGGCGTTCAGGAGTCACAAGGGAGATGATAACTTCCAGGCCTGGGAGGAGAGGAGAAGGCTTGAGAAGATGTACTCCTCCTTGGTCCGGTTCATATCAGAACGCTCAAAAAAAAATAAAATTAAAAAAAAAAATAAAAAATTAGATCACCTGTTGATTCCAAACTGCCAGTATTTTCCACTTTTATCATGAGCTTTCATATCCCACTGGGCAACAAAAGAGCAGTATCAAACCTGTCCAGAATCTGTCTCCACCAAGTTCCCTCGCTGCCCTTGGGAGAAGGGCACCGGCCTGTCACAAAAGCACTTTAAAAAATGAGGTGCATATGATGGGTCTTGCTAGTGCTGGCAACTGCTGCCAAGGCAACATCAGTGACCGCGCAGAAGGTCAAAACCAACCCTGAACTCCTCACACCCATTTTGCCTCAAGGGGAAGATGAGAGGGTAAAAAAGGGAATCTCACAGCCCTTCGGACTGACATTTGCTGCAGACACAGCACAGGAGGCAAGCAGCTCCCGTGGCGATGTTTATCAAGTTTGCCACCACACAGTTTCACCTTTCCCTCTGCCCCCTTCCCTTTTTCAAATCACTGAAACCTTAGATAATGTGTGGATAAAACAAGGAAACACTGAAGATTATCCTCTTGTGATTATTTCCTCAGCTAACCAAAGGAGAGAAATGAAGAGAAACAGACGCCAGTCAGAATCAAACTTTGATGCAGAAGACTTGGAAGGTGCTGCTGAAGAAGTAAACACCAGGTCACCCACCACACAGCTGACTCAAGAGCTTGATCTCCAACCTAATGAAACCAGGCCAATGGGACAAGAAACCGACCAAACGCTTAATCCGGACAACCCATACAATGTACGTATTTGCTCTATAGTCTCCTTTCAAAGCCCAAGCCTGCTGTAGACAGGTAATACTGGTGAGATGGGGTTTGTCTTTTTTTTTTTCTTTTAATCTACACAGTCTTTGCCTGTTCAGTTTTTTCTCTGGAAGAGGCTTGTAAAACACCTACTGAGTTCAAAAAAAGTTAACTCCTGGTTTTCATCAAACTTCAGTTTGAAACAAGCACAAGTGTTTGAGGTGGCAAGTTTATGGCAAATTGACCCCAAGTTGCTTTTCAGGGTTCAGGTCCCTAAGCAGCACTAGAGAGATCCGACAGGGACAGCACCTTCTGAAAACAAACCAAAGCTCGTCTTCATCAGACAGCTGAACCCCGTAACCTACTGACAACGTAAAGAGAGAGTCCAGTACCTAGAAATGTACTTTGCCCCGAAATAGGAATTAGCATCAGAAGTGACTCATTAATGTGACCTCATTAATGTTTATAAATATACAAAGGGTGTCATGAGGATGGAGCCAGGCTCTTCTCGGTGACAATCAATGATAAGACAAGGGGAAATGGGTATAAACTGGAACACAGGAGGTTCCATTTAAATTTGAGAAGAAACTTCTTCATGGTGAGGGTGCCAGAGCACTGGAACAGGCTGCCCAGGGGGGTTGTGGAGTCTCCTTCTCTGGAGACATTCAAAACCCGCCTGGACGCCTTCTGTGTAACCTCATCTGGGTGTTCCTGCTCCGGCGGGGGGATTGGACTGGATGATCTTTCGAGGTCCCTTCCAATCCCTGACATTCTCTGATTCTGTGACTACTATCGAGGAAAGCAGCGTCAGTTTCTGGTTGCAATGAGATTAAGGTTAGGCCAAATAAATCTGTTTTCTCAGCCTCTTCTCTATGACAGTAAACGGCTGTGGTCTAGCAAATGAATCACAGAGGAGAACCTGTTCACAGACAGCAACAGTGGGCGGAGGATGAGTCTCACAAAACTTGTTCTCGCTCTCTCAACACGAAGCAGCCCCCAGAAAGCGCAGAGGCTGTGCCCCCACACCTCTGCCGCGCTGCAGGAAAAGCGGCTGCACAGTAGCACCTTCCAGTCTGCTGCACCCGCGACACACAATTTGCACCCACCATTTGGTGCAGCAGGAGTAAGTCATTTTAATACAACACTGTCACAGGATAAATGCCTCCTGCTTTGGAAAGAAGTCCCAGCTTTGACTTGACATTTATGCAACAGCGGGAGATCATTATACTGTGACAGCGTTCTGCCGAGTTGACATCCCTTAATTAAACTTAAATTAATCACTCCAAATAAAGTGGATCTAAATCGACTCTCTCACGAGGTCAGTAAAACAGCAGCGGCACTGGAATGTAATTTCTCACAGCTACTAACGTGACCGTGTCCATGGGGTCCAAGCTGCCGTGTCCCTGCAGGGCAGCAGCAAAACCACTGCTGCAGGTCCCCTCTTCCAGCCAGAGGGACCCTGGGCCAGATGGAGAACATCCCATCAGATATGGTCACCAGATGTTTCCTGTGCAACCTGCTCTGCTGAACCTGCTTTAGCGGGGGGTTGGACTAGATGATCTCCAGAGGTCCCTTCCAGCCCCAACCGTTCTGTGATGCCGTGACTTCCCTCAGCCTGCAGGGCAGGACTCACCTTCACCCGGTTGTTGCGTAGATGCCTCCATCCAAGCTTTCTTTAGAGGCAGATTCGGCCAATTCAAAAGGACCATAATTATACCGTGGGTCTTTCCTGTAGGATGAAGTGACTCCTCCCTAGAACTATTTCTCTTCACCCACTGTGAGTGGAGTCTGGATGATGAGCTCAGGTGTAGAAGGTCACATTGCAGATACCCGAATTCAAGGATGATGAGTCCTGTCCAAGGGAACAACATCCTCCCTGCTCTCAGGGCCCAAATGACACCAAACTGTCACTGGCGTTCTGTACAAGCCCAGACAAGAGATGGCACCATCCCATGCCTCACCTTTTCAGTCTGCTGCTGGTTTTCTGAATGAAAAACACTCAGGTAAAAAAAACAAGCGTTACTTTGGCATTTGCTCTTTGCTGCTGCTGTTTTTTGAAATAACACCAGCCGGAGAAAAACAAATGAGTTTCAAAAAGCAGAATATCCAGGTTACTTTTTTTTTCCCAGAAAGGAGGAAAGGAATTGAGAAGGGTGAAGGCGAGAGCCCGCTTTTACATATTTTATGTGTGCCTTGCTTCATGTAACTCCTTACTTGTCAGATACAGAACAGGCAGAATTCTCACTGTCCACAATGCACCTAAGTGTGGCAAAGGGGATAAAAAAGCAGACTGAAAGATAAAAGAGAAATATTCAGAAAACTGCAGAGTAATGGAAACTGACTAGTTTCCTGGAATGGTGTAAAAAAGCGTTAAAATACAAAAATTAAACCCAAACATTAAGAACACAGCATACACTTCGGACATTGTAATCTACATGAAAGACCCAGATAACTTTCTTGAAATCTTTTCCATCACTAATATTTAAAATTTTGGAGTTTACTGCTGTTGGATCTTTTGCAAGGACTGTAGAAGAAAAATAATGAAGTTAGAGCTCCCTGTTGTTTTCTTCCATTTTACACGGGTGACTGCACCAATTCTACACTTCTACAAAAAAAGAGCAAGACAAAAGAAAAAAAAAAAGGCAAGATGCACAGGGTCAGTTAGTGGGAGCTCTGTTAACTTCGACAGGACTGAGATTTCAGTTTTTACCTTTTGTAGGGTTAAGAGGAGCATCGGTACATTCTGCACTCTCTGGGAATGAGGGCACCGGGATGACATTTAATATTTTACATTTCAGCAGCTGGAAGGTGAAGGGATGGCTTTTGACCCCATGCTGGATCACCTGGGCGTGTGCTGCATTGAATGCAGACGAAGTTACACGCAGTGCCAGAGGATTTGCGAGCCTCTCCTGGGCTACTACCCCTGGCCTTACAACTACCAGGGCTGCCGTACCGCCTGCCGAATCATCATGCCCTGCAGTTGGTGGGTCGCTCGTATCATGGGCGTTGTGTGAGAAAAAGCAATCGGAGCCTTGACAAAATAAGCAGGGATGCAACGGTGACAAACTGGTAAAAGACGACAACCAAAGCAGCAGTACCAATTCCGGCCTTTAAATCAAAGCAGGTGTTACTGCACCAAAAGCAAGGTCAATGATATTAGAACTGTACATAAACAAACAAACAGTCTTAAATTAAAATTCCATTAGCTTCAAAAACGACAAGGGTATGGTAGCACTTACTGAATTCAAACACTAAGACATCCAAAAAAAAGACAATATTAAACTTTGCCTAGAAACTGGTTTAGCAGTCCAGAAGCTTGCTCATAAATCCAAATTCAGCCTTCGTAACAAAACCCTCTCTCTGAGCTAGATGTGAAAATTTACATCCAATTAGGCAACTAGCTCAACTTGTACATCTGGGAGTACCTTTCATCCGTGTAGCTTACTTAAATAAATCACAAGTTAAGTTGCTCCCCGTTGCTATTCATACCAAGTTGCCAGGTCATTATGAATGGTTATAAAGCAATTACAGCATACCTTTCCCACAAAGCTGCTCTGGGGGACACGGGAAAGTGCACATTGTGCTAAATCGGAAACAAACGGCAGGAAAAGGGGCTGCGGAAGGGAATGTGCGGGGTCGCAGAATCAAAACCCTTCGCACACCCCAACATCAAAGAAGCCCCAGCATCAAGAATCTTGTATCCACGATACCGCTGTAGTGTCTAACAAGTATCTGCTACCCAGCTACTATGGCTAAAGTATTTACACGCAGTTGCAGAGCAAAGAGGCTCAAGGCCCTTCGGAATCTACAACAGCCACTGTATTTATAAGTCCTTGAACCAGACACTTCTGACACAAAATTACAACCCCTTTTTATTCCACATGGAGAGCAGGCACTCACGGTAGTGCCTTTAGCTTAGCTGAAGCTAACCTCCATTCCCTGCAAGAGAAAACGCTTAACAAGAAGGAGAAAAAAAACGAGGGAAAATTAAAAAAAAAAAAAAAAAAAAGGAGGGGGGAGTTTCTAACCTCACCCTTGTTGCTTAAGCAAACTGCAATTATTGGGATTGATCCTATTAGGTATTAAATCTCTAAGGAAGGTACTAAGCTCAAATACTAAGCCGGAACGACTTAGGATTTCTAGCCTTGGAAAACAAGGATAGAGGTGCCTGAATCCATACTATACATCTCAAACCCTACCATTGAGTTTCTGGAGCCATCTACATGGGTTTTATAAACAGAACGGTCCAATTATTCCTTGAAGTTCACTTTCTGGAGCATTCGTTTTTGTGACTAAACAGCTCTCGAGATGTTGCAAGCCTAGTAATGTTATTAACGCTGCATGACACACAGAAAAAAAGGAATTAATTTGACATAATCGTGGCTTAAAGAAAATAAAGACAACCTCATGTGGAATGCTAAACTGCATATCTAAAAAGCAAAGTGTTAAATGAGAATGAGATGAGAATAGAATTCAGTATTTTGTTCTATTTCAGCTTTTTTTTAATATAAGCTTCACCTTCCCTTAATCTGAAGAACAGACTCGCTTTGAAATATTTAAATTAAAAACTTCTTAAAGTGGGATTTCAAGGCCTGTTAAATTTGAGTTTCTGCTTTTTTAAATGAAAATGACCTTGATCATTATGTTGTTTTAGAAGTACGTCATTCATACGCTTAGAAAAGTCTGTTTTCCTTTCTTTTTTTTTTTAACTGCAGATTAAACAAATATATTAAAAAAATGGCAATTGCTTTCTGTGGTTTTTTTGATGTAGAAAGTGTAAACAGTACATTTATGTACGTGTTCACGAACCGTCGGGAGAGGAAAACAAGGGGATTGGCGAGAGAAAGACTGAAGACAAAGAGAAGGAAATGAGACTGTCTATGAACAAGACTGTTGCTGTCTTTCCCATCTAAGGCCGTACTGAAGCAACCCATAACCTGCTTCTCCATCTTCCCCCTTGAGTTAAAAAAAACCCAACCAACCAACCAAGAAAACCTTCAGAAAATGCTAAAAATTATCACTTCTGTGGTTTGCATGTCTACTCATTCTTAACAACATTAACTCTTCCTAAACAAAAACTTGTACCTGTTGTTTTATCGGACTCGTGGGCACGTTAAACCACCACAGGCAGCACGTTCGCCTTGAGAACTCTTCTGTAGGCACCGGGCCGAGAAAGCCCCAGCGGTCACAAGAGAAGCAGATACACAGCCTGGGACCAGTAAAATTGCCGGAGCTACAAAATCGCCTAAGTACAACACAGAGGGCACAATTCACCCATTTCCAAAAGATACGCAGCAAAACGCCTCCCTCAACTCATGCCTCAAGTAATCGAATTTTTATTTTCCTATACGTTGTATTCAAAGAAAGAAAAGTAAAGAACTCTTGCTGTGGCAAGGTTGAAAAATCTTATTTAAGTGCAACATCTAATTTTGAAGGAAACGTTCTGAGGCGACGTAGCAATGACAATAAAACTAATGATCCAACAGTATGAAAAGACGCAGCAATATTCCCCGCAGTGCTGGCTCAGACTACGGTTCTAACTATCTGCAGTGATCCTAGTCACTGTTGTACAGCATTTACTAACAATCTGCTAATCCCCCACGAATGTAATGCCTTGTACACCAAAGACGTTACAAAACGTCTGGATCTGGAGGGCGTTGAGCGGGGGGATGCTCCTTGAATCTGACCCTGCACTAGCAGAAACCAGTTCAAAACCTTCCCTTGGCCAAAGTTGAGGGGAGGAGGAAAGAAAGAGGGATGAGCTTGTCACCAACCGTGTTTCCCACCACAGGCGGGTGGATGTCAGTCAGAGCACTGCAATTCTACTATCCTTAAAACTTAATTACCCATGTGATTGTGTGCTAGGAGGATGGCAGGGCAGATTAGAACAGAAAAAGGGGATAAATTCAGGCCGGTGGAAAAGAGAAGGAAAACAGGCAACACAGCCATAATCTTAAAAAGACTGAAAGCCAGTTGCAGGCACGAGGAGTCTCTTCTCTGCATCTAAACCCCCTTTCTCCCCACTTAAAAGGAATGAACCCGAGTATCTCCCTTTGTCCTTTTTGATAAGGGAATCATCCTCCACTTGTATCTACACTGAGATAGTAAGAAGAAACTGGGAGGCGTGGAAGCAGGGGGATCTGCCTCCCATGTAACACTTCACCCCTACCATAGCACAAATAAATTCCAAGAAAGTTTCAGTGAAGAACAGACTTGCGCTTGCTCCATACAGTGCAAAAAAATAAAAGTAGAGAAGCAAAAAACTACAGTTTGCCAAGGACAGATTACTGGCTGGCATATCAGGGTGGACAGAATCTCTGCTCAGAAAGGGCAAGAGTTAGACTGAACCAGGAGCATCACCATCTTCTGCTTCTGAGAGGCACAACTGATCTTTCACAAGCACCACAGGGATACCAAAGATGAGGGAGGCTGCCTTACACTACAAGAGACAGGTTATTTCCTATGACCCCCAGAACAGTAGCAGAGAGTAATCCCATCTGTGGTATTAACCAGGAAAGCTGCTGTTCCCTCTTGCTGTCCTGTTCCTGTATTTGCAGATCAGAGCACCGAGGCGAAACTGCCTAGGTCTTCTAGACAGTACTATCCACAGATGACCAAAAGGTTTGGAAAGAAAACCTCAAGACAAGTTTGAAGACAATTAAAACATCATCCACTCTGTCTTTAGAGGCGGTTCTCTGCCTCCAGCCAACTCATTGCCAGCGCTGCAACAAATTCCGCTCACCCTCTCTGGTCCTGAAGGAAATTCCCTGTGTCACTGGTGCCCTTCACAGCCTCTACTCAACCTCGGAGCTCCCTGCCATCTCTGTCTTGACCTAGGGCTTCTGGAACCATTCTGTGCCTGTGTTTTGTCAACAACAAAACATATACAGCTCACAAAGTTCATGAAGCACCTTTCCCTCAACTTTGAGGAAATTTTACGTACTGCGTTAATCCAATCCCGTCCCACCAGAAAAAAAACCAGTTCCCTGCCCCTAAGGCAACAAGAGCTGCCGTTATTGGTTCATCTACATTCTAAACTGGAACACACACAGATTATCTGCCTGTGCTCAAAACCATGCCAGAATTATGTTTAGACCTGCAAACTTGGCTTACAGGATTGAGATGGACAGGGAGGTCTACCACTTGATTGCTACAAGTTTTAGCCTGAAGCTAAAGCATTATATTTGCATTACATATGCCTCAAGAGTACATAAGTAGCAATGCACTTTATTTTACTTTTTGCCTTAAGCTAAGTGAATTGAATCCCGAAGCACTGAAACAGTACCCACTTAATACAAGAATACATTGTGCTTATCTGAAGAAACGTTCCCATGGTCTTTCTGTAAGTGAAAGTAGACAGAGGAACCCCTACTGTGTTCTCTTCAGTAAGAACAACCTGATTGGCAGAAAACATCCTCAAGTTACTTTTTCATTTCTGTTAAAGAGATTTTTATCTGGGCTTTTCCCAATAGCAAGTCTTGGCTAAGCTCTGTTAAGTGCTCTGAGTGAGATTTATAAAGCAAGGCTGGCCAGGAGACAAGAACCCGATTTTGTGACAAAGTGAAGTGCTCAGACATTTGTCTTCCTTCTACATTGGAAAGGAAGAAATGCTTTTAAGAGCATAAATAAAAAGCAGCAAAGCACTTATGCAGGACAATCGAGTTAAAGTCCCTGTTCCAAATCAAGTCAACTTCAATGTTAGCACCCCATACCGATGGCAAATGCTCTAGATATTGAGCAACTAGCTACTTGGAATTCTCTGAAGGGCAAGAAATTCCCCACTGAAGCTAACAAATCTTCACTGGAATATGCCACGAGTATACCCTTTCAAAAATTCATCCAAGAAGCAGAAATTGCTCAAGACACACACACAAACCTTTTTAAGTTCAATCTGTCTTCCTTCATCATATCCAAAGAACAGGACAACACTTAGTTCCAAAGGTCATCAAATTCGAGCTCTGGAAACCATGAGTCCATTTTGAAGTTAAAAGTGATTCAAAAAGAAATCACTGCCCAGCTTTGCCCCATAGGACAATGATGATGTAAGCACATCAAGAAACTGCAGTTACGTCAAGACTCTAGTCATAGTCTACATAGTCTTCATAACTACGGCATGCATACAGAAACAATCTCTTTTTAAGACATGTGAGACTTGGTATCTATCTAATGCACAGGTGTAGTAACAATACTAGGAAAAAAAACACTGCACTTTCCCACCATCACTGCAAAACCTGGATTCCTAGTCCTCAGGAGGAACAGTATACATCCTTTCTTCCTCCTCCTTGGTTTTCTTTCACGTACATTCATTACTGTAACAGCTGCAGACTTCACTTGTCCTATTAAAACACCTGTTCTAACAGCCTTTGTATTTTACCAAGCTCATCCAATTCTCAGTGTAGTAAAAGAACATCTCAAATGCAATGAAAAGAGACAGCATAACAAACAATCTGGAAAAGCCTACATAATTAGGACTGCAAGGAAAAGCAGCCAACTTAAAGCAGCATCCAATGGTCAGCAAGGAACGAAGTGGCCCTCAGGGGGCTGCCAATACTTGCGATTCATGGAGTTTCCTAGAATCTCAGAATATTCAGGTGCATCTGAATTCCCAAGACAGCAGCATGTAGACGAAGCAGGTTTACCACAACTGTTTAAGTTCATATCCCCTTCAAAGAACCACAGAGTGGAAGGGACCTCTGGAAGTCATCTTGTCCAAGCCCCCTGCTCAAACAGGGCCACCTGGAGCCAGGCGCCCAGGACCATGTGCAGACAGCTGCTGAGCATCTATAGGCCCTTGCGGACTTGTCTCCAAGCATAGGCAGTATTTCTTACATTTCTCAGTTCTTCTGCCGTAAATACTGTTATTTAAAATTTAATCGTGATGGGAAAGTTGAACTGATGGAAACAATGAAGGACCCATGGGCTGTTCTCTGAAATATAAACAGTTTCCAGTATTCTGAAATAATAGAACTTCAGGCAACTACCAGCTATCTTTGATTCCAGGCAACTGCAATAGATCTTTCTTTTTGAATACAGAACACAGAGAACCCAGTTCTCTGCAGAAATTTCCGTCCACAACTGTCTCCCATCACATATGACTGCAATTCAACCTAGCATCCAGGTGGAAGGACTCCGCAAGCAGAAATCTTGTGTCTGCAGGAAGAAGAGCAATCTAATCCTCTTTGCTGAATGCCAGTTTTGCTCCTATACAGACCGGCTTTTTTTTTTTTTTTCCAAGCAGTGTATTCACATCTTTACCTATACTCTTTAAGTGACCGCCCTCATGAAAAAACAAGATTACCAAAAATGAAATGAAGCAGCTTCCGTATAGAAAAAGTTATATTTACAGTTTTATTTAGCAGTGTTAAAGAGCAAACAATTTTAACAGTTGTTGAAAAGTGTTTTTACCCAAAGTTGCCAAGATCTAATCAGTTATTGAACAGAAATATCAGGCATAAGGCAATAATACCAACCAGCCCATTAGAGATCACCCCATCCCCAAAGAGCAGAGCTGATGAAGGCGGTAGAAAATTTAGATTGCGATTGACTCGATTTCCAAAAATCGGACAGAGATGATGAAAACAGGGTTCCACTCTTGAGTATATCTTTAACATCTGCAGATGAAGGAACTTCTAAAGCACGCGAAATGCAAAGACAATTCCTGCTTCCAAAGGAACATTCAGTGCTTTGAATCCCAAAATGCTATGTCCAGACACAGTGGTCAGTACATGACTATGGCAACACATAGATGGTAAAAGATTAAAAACAGGATTAGAATTTTTTCCATTCCATGTCATCAGGAGGATTTACTTCTACCTTCCTTTTACCAACATCAGACCAGTTGGTGCTCAGAACTGTGCCTCCAGACTCCATCTGCAATATGAGAGAAAGCTTGTTTAGTTTGCTAGAAGAATTCTAGTAAAGCAAACCCCACATTTCTTACAGCAGATTAACAAATTCTGAAGAAGGAGGAGCTCTGTGTATCTATAGAATAAAATTTGATAAAGCCATCACTCCATAATCTTCAGCCCAACAATACTTTTTAACAGTACTGGACACACTGAGATGTTACTTCATTAACAAGAACCTTTTAAAAGGTCAGTTAGGTTCTTGGATATGAGGGCCACAACTAAAAGGAACTGGATATAAACAATTAAAAGGAATTTGATCCTTTTATTCATTGCAACTCCACAAGCTCCAGATGAGCCAAAAACTGTGTTTCCTTTGATAACACTTAAACAGAGACCAGTGACAAAGCACAAGCTTCACTGAGGCACAAACTTGGACTTACAGAGTCACATTCCTTAGTGTACATTGTAGCTTTCAATGAGTTTTGTTATACCAGATTCTCCAACAGAACCACTGCCATTCATCACAGGCCTAAGGTTTCGGTAGCTACATGCTTCCCAGTTCACACAAAGCTTAGTAAATTGTGTCAGTGTGCAAAAGTTACACATTTCTTCAAAGAAAAGAGTGAAGACTTACAAAGGATTTGTTCATGGCACGTTTCACTTCATCTGTACCATCTGAATAAATTTGCTGGAAGAGTTTATTTAAAGCTGCATCTCCTTCTAACTTCTCATTCTTCTCTTCTTCTTTGATTTCAACTACCAGTTTGTCCCAGTTCCTTGTGTAGTGAGAGGATGATGGATATAAGTGCTGGGTATCTGAAAACAGAAATGTTAGTTAACTACGCGTTTTCTCACGACTTTTAGAGCAGCAGAGAACACATAGACATGTACGTATCCAATGAATCAGAGGTGATAATGGAACATGAATCTGAAAATGCAAATGGCCTCTTCCTTAACGATATAACCACTGCAGTGACAAAAAATAAAGAAAACTAAGAAATGCTAGAGACTACATTCAGCAGCTGCAAAAGTTTACTTTTAAGTAAACACAGTTACATAATTGAGTTATCCAACACCAAAATGCTGGATAACAGCAACACAAATAATTAAAGTTCAAATGAGGCAGGAGATATTGGCTGACAGTTACAAAAAAAAAAAAAAAAGCCAGCAGCCTAAAGCCATAGGAAAATTTGAGCTCAATTTCAAAATATATCTGAAATCAGTAAATCAGGAGATTCAAATTCTCTCAAAGACAGACAATCTGTCTTGAAAAACTGCAAAAGTATTACTCTCCAAGAGAAAAGGAATACTTACGTTTAAGCAATAATAGGCATAACAATGCATAGAACTGCAAAACATTGACCCAAACAGATAAGCCCAGAGGAATTAATGACAAGCATGTATCTTTAACAATCTACCAGCTTAATGGAAGTTATGACTAAATTTAATACCAAAATTTTAGTAATGTCCTGCAGACTTTTTCTGTCAATTCTTGGTAATAAAAACAAGATGATTAGTCTTTTCATTGGAAATACATGAAACTGTGATTTTATTAACAATTTTAAACACAAAAATGTTATTAGCAACTGCAAGTAACTTAATACAACTAACCCATTAAATCCTTAATAGTTCAGAGAACAAACCTGGTGTAAATTGCTTTAACTTAGGAGAATCTCCCTGCCCCTCCAGCTTCTCCCATCTTACAGCCTCTGGCTTCTTCATTTTTATCTCAACCTACAAAACACAAGACAAAGAACAAGTTAATCCAGATGGCCAACAGTTCTCCCAAACAGGCTTGAATTAGTTGGATCCTGTAGCAGCAAGAAAATAAATTTGGTTTTACAAATGCAGTTTCTAATATAAAGCCTGTATTTTAACAAAATTTACCTACCTTACAGGATGGAGTTACGTGACTTTAAGTCACATGTCAACTAAACTCTTATGTGGTTGCATAGCTCTTGTATCAGACTTATACCCTGTTGTTTAGTACCACTTACTTTCTTCTGCTTACTATTCACTTGATTTTTTTTTTTGGGTAAATTATGGTATCCCAGAAGTATCAATCAGTCCCAATGTCTCTACAATGCCAGGTACCAAGTTATTATCTTTCAAGCATCCCTTTTTGGCCAGTTGGCTATAATAATTAAATTGCACTTTTGAAGGAATGGCAAAATCCAACTTTAGGTTTATATTTCATCCACCAAAAATATTCATGTTTGATGTGTAGTACACAAACCAGAGAAACACCCGGGACTGTGCAGATCTACCCACTGGAAAAATTCAGAAGCTGTACTCATTTGGTTCAATGAACACACAGCACTATGGAGAAAACTGTCTAGTATTCATTGACAAAACTCGCAATTAAAAATGGATATGGTTGCAATTATTGTAGGAGAAACAAAATTAAGTGAAGTATGTCGTGCCCTATTCAGAACTACACACAATCCCTTTAGACAACCATATTGAAATGTTTTTTCGTAATTAACCTTATCCTTTGGTTACAGGGTTACAAAGTTGCAAAACAAGGACTGTCTAATGTCTCTCCAAATGAAAATTCACTTAAGAAAATGTCACAAAGATCATACGACGCTATTAATTAACTGAAATCAGTGCTTGCTAAACTTCAGCAGTTCCTTATTTGTGAACAGCTCGGCAGAAGCGAGTTCTCAGTTCTACCTAAAGCCGCTGTAACCTGGGGATCCCTGCAGACCCGAGAACAAAGGCACCTCTGTAAAAGCCAACCCTACAGATCCCAGCAGCAAAGCTCCTTGCACAGCATCATGTTAGTCTGAAATTTTTTAACTTTATTTAATCCGTTCTTCACATCAGTCACTGGTAAGCAACAGACTGAGATACCTTATAAAAATAAAACAAGCTCATTTAAGTTTCAAAGCTCACACATTTGTAACCACGCTGCATTTTAAGAATCAGAATATTCTATTATGATTGGTTTCCCCACACACACGCCCCCGGAGAAGCTACCATTTCCCTAGACAAGTTGAAATACTTATCTTCCACCACTAACTTGTACTGAGAACAACAAAAAGTTTAAGACATGAGGCACGGAATGTGCTTCAAGGCAGGGGAGAGTTTCAGTCAGTTTGTAAGTCCAAGACCAGTATGTATTCTCGCTCCCCATGTCTGTTGGATTTCCAATGTTTTTAGCAGCTTTACAAATTAAGCATCAGGGTATCGGCTTTCAAAACAGTGAAAGTCACAGAACAAAAAATAACCAAATAAAAATAAAATATCATATTACTATATTTGCTCAACCTACCATCCCTGAAAAAGGCCTGTATTCCAGAATTTAATATTGCATTCTGTAAGGATGTAGAGATTTCTGTTGAAACTATGAAGATGAAGCATTCAAACTGTGCCAACGATTAGACTTTAATAAAACTAATCAGTAAAGCTTCCTTCACCGGACCCTTCTAAAACACTTTGGAAACCACGACCTTAAACTTCATTTTCTGAACACCTACACTCACATATCTAATGCTCTGTGATTAGCTTAAGGAAGCGAAAGTATTTGTGGAACTTCTTGTTTGTCTTATATGTAGATACAAGAGTGCAATAACTAGCAGGTTGTTGTTTTTTTCTTTTCCCCAATGGATATGGATCTCATGAGTCAAACATTTAAGTTAATTAGCTACTTACAAAGGCACTAATTAGTTATAAGTGAAATATGAGTATAAATTTAAAACAACTTGTCTTTCCTCTGCTTCCTATATAATTCTTCTCAACCTGTATTATCAATTCAGTTGTAATTTAAGTAGAGGAAGCCTTATTTTTAAGATACTATATTCTGCTTTTTAGTGCATCCCCCATACGTTCTATTAAAAAATTGTAAATGCTTGATATTGAGACTGCACAACTCTGCATCTCTTCGATTTCTCTCCTGTTTATTTCTTTCTGTGCTACCTCCTCTTACCCTCATACTTCAGGCTTTCACAGATATCTTTCAGTATCTCAAATAAAAACTATTTCATCCACATTAAGAATAACTGCTAATGCAATACAATGCTTGGTGTGAGCTACAAAACACAGATTTTTTTTCTGCTCAAAATACAGTTCTCCTCAAAGAACCCTTATAAAGACCTTTGATTATTCATCACAGTACTCTGCCCACGCAGAAAAAAAGAAAGAAAAAAAGGAAGATCTTTACTGCTGCTACTCCAGTAATCCCCCTCTGCTTTTTTAATCTGCTAGTTCTTACACTTGCCTCTCTGAAACTGCCCCAAGTCAGCACTACATGACAAACATCCCTAAGGAAAAGGAAATGCAACAAACTAATTCCCAGTTTAAGATGCAGGCTTCTTAAATCTCAACCATTTCAACCCTGCCAAGCTAGAAGTACAGACAGCTGAGGAATTGAGACAGAATGTATCTATGACATGATTAAACCTCTACTCCATCTACTCCATCCACTTCAATTGAAGTTACTCATTAGGCAAAGTGGCAAGCAGGAGTAAAACTAGGGAAATCATTAACTTCATATCATTATACAACCACATTTTCAAAAAATATAAAGCTATAAAATTCTGCTTGTGAAGGCGCGTTTCTTCAACTTGAGAGCTTTATTTGATCTAAGGAGAAACAACTTTGCGAGTCCCCACTATGTGCACAAACGGCAATAAATGCATTTTAATGAACATTTTAAAGCAGATACTGATAGCTATCACAGAGAAAAGCAACATACCAGTACGAACATTTATGTCATATCTAACAAACTAGTACCATTAGCTTTTTCCTCTCCTTTAAAAAAAAAAAAAAAGAAAATAAATCAGTACTCGGGCAAGAGCAATACATCAACACTTCGCCAACTACTTTGATTTTACATTTATATTTCATAAAATGTATGCCTGTGTGCCTCGTGCCAACTTCAGAATAAGAGACAGGAAAATTCCATTGCAAACTAAATGCTTTGCATGCCACTTAAGGACAACCCTAATTCGTCAGCCTCTCCTTGCAGCCCATGCCGTGCTGACCATCTCGGCAGGTCCCGCCAGGACTCACTCCTCTCCGTTCTTGCCTTTCTTGCATTGGGAAGCCCCAAACTGCATAAAGTGCTCCAGATGTATGAAAAATTCCCACAGAGAAATAATCCACTTTCGGCTGTAATTTTAAGTTCTTTAAGGGCTCAAAGTGAGCAAAGCAAAAAGGAAAAGAAACACGGAATTTTGAGAGTAATTTGTGCACTACTAGTTTGGAATACTGTCTGGAGAGCAACCAGCCCCTCCAAGAAGAGGACTGAATGGGGGATTCATCATTGAGAAGAAACTCCATCCACAGTGAAAGGATACAGAGAAGTTTCTACTCATAAAAGCAAACAATTTTTTAAAACCTATGAAGAGATTTTAGACAAGTCTGTTTGCAGCTTAATCCAAGCACTAGCTATCAGAAAAGATGGCAGAGAGTTACTCTCAAAAGCTGTTCTAAACTATTTCATTGGTAGTACAAAAACACAAACCCCCTTACTTTAAAATGACTAACCATAACAGAGCATTTAATCTAGTTTTAAGAAAGAATTTGTCCCCTTAGCTACAGATAAACACAACACTAATTAGCCATCATTAATTTTCTAGGTAGAAGCTTACTGTTAAAAAGCCCAAACCTCTTGATGAACTGGATTTCACTGGGACAGACACTAACAGTTGAACAGAGAAACATTAAAAGGGAAAGAATTTTTGCCTTCCTCCCTAAAATAAGATTCTGGTGTACACTGACAAGTTACAAGAGGGTTTTTTCTGATTTCTACTGTGTTTCATATTTTACAGTCCATGCTAAGGGGAAGTTCACTTACCACTGGCAAATTTGTGTCAAGCTCTGATCAGATGGATGGAGGAAATGAGAACTGGCAAAGCGTAAGCAGTAGTTCCAACACTAATTTTAAGATGCATTCAAAAATATCCTTTTAAATTCTGATGTTTTGCTATATCAAATACACAAAAAAAGAGAATGCAGGGTTTCCAATCTAGTACTTAGTTATTTACTGAACTACTGACTGCCTTGCCTGAGTTGTAAATTTTAAGTGTTGAAAGTTATTTTGCAATCATCTCATGTATTTTGTTACCTAAATTTAAACATAGGTCAAAATAGCACTATATTCTAAAATGTATGACCTATTCAAACTTACCTCTAAGATGATATGCGCAAACAGTTTTGGTACCCTACTTATTCAAACGTCTTTTACACATTGCTTAAATTCTGAATTCCAAGATCTTTGGTCCACAATTTTAAACAAAATATACTGAGAGATTAAAATAACTCTACAGTGTTATCACAAATAAATGATAATTAAGAAATTGTTTCTGTAGTGAATATATTGCAACAGAAAGAATTTAGCATGCACCTTTCAGCTTCTTTGCCAGTTATGTACTATGAAAAACTAAGTACAAAAATGCAAATTTTCCACCTCACTGATATTACATAGTGATTACTCATGAAAATTACGAATTTTAGAGGAGCTAGTAATACAGATCATTATGGTATCCTAAAGGTGTTTGTCGCTGCATTGTCAATGTAAACCATCACTTTTGGAGCAGAAGTCTGATGAGGAGTGGCTGAGGGAACTGAGGCTGTTCAGCCTGGAGAAAAGGAGGCTGAGGGGAGACCTGATCGCTGTCTGCAACTACCTGAAAGGAGGTTGGTAGCATGGAGGGTGTTGGTCTCTTCTCCCAAGTAACAAGTGATAGGACAAGAGGAAATGGCCTCAAGTTGCACCAGGGAAGGTTTAGATTGGATATTAGGAAAGATTTCTTCACAGAAAGGGTTGTCAGGCATTAGTACAAGCTGCCCAGGGAAGTGGTGGAATCACCATCCCTGGAGGTGTTTAAAAGACACATAGATGAGGCTCTTAGGGACATGGTTTAGTGCTGGAGTTAGATTATGGTTGGATTCTATGATCTTAAGGGTCTCTTTCCAACCAATACGACTCTATGATTCCATTCCAATAGTTCTTAAACCCATCTTCTCTCAAGACAGAGAAAAACCCTTATGCACAGGGGGTTTTTTATGCATTTATATAAAGCATGGGTACTGACTTATGTGCTTCTTAAAATATGGTTCTCAAAGTATTAACAAGTTTAAATCTGCCCCACACCCATCTGCATTCATAAAGAAAAAAAAAAAATCATTGGGAAGGTTTCTTTATGGTCTAGCCAGGAAATTGCTACAACTAGCCCTGCCTAAGAGATGCAAGCAATTTCCAAAAAACAGTATCCAACTCATATCTTAAATACCAATTTATAATTTATAGAAAACATACATATATGGGAGATATGAATCTGCATGAAAGCCTCACAGAGAAAACAAGTGCACAAGAGCAGGAAAGTCTGCATTCAAGTGTGTGCAAGAAATTTAATTAAAATATTTAAAGTGAAAAAGTAACTTTTCAAGATCAGACTGCACTGGTAAGAACCAACTTCAGTTAAAATAAATCTGTTCCTCTGTTTATCTATTTGTGTACACTTGCCTCTGAACACAGACTCTGACAACAGTCCAAGAGTGCCTGAAACAGTTTCACTTCACTCTTAGCCTTTTCCTTTACATTGAGAAACAGGCATCAGTGTGCTTTTCCAGTAAGCTGCACAGAGTATTTCAGAGTTTGCAAGGCAAAATGTTGGTTTGAGGAGAAGAAACATTCCATTGATGCACACTACCATATCCTCGGCATGAAGCTGCTGAGAGTGTGCTTCTACCTCAGACATCTTATTAAGTAACAAATGTCAACTGTAGAGGAGGCTGAGGATTTCTAACACGTCCCCTGTTTGCAGCACAACTTTGATCTAATTAAAGGACAGTTCTGGGGTAAAGGAACCACTTTTTATTGCTTTTTTCAAATGGGTCTAAATTGCTGCAAGTCATTGCTCGCAAAAAGCCAAAACCACTAAAAACTGAAAACTCACAGTAACTGTCCCCAGACTATTTGCAGATGGAAGAGCAGAAGGGAAGGAAAAAAAAAAAAAAGCACTAGCTCAAGTTTCCTTCAAGTTCATGAGCACATACTCATCCTCACTCTCCTCTTCTAGGTCTAAGGAGAGGAAAACCCTGAGCATCATCTAGAACACAACAGAAGACCTAGAGAAACTGCTCATGTTACACTAGTTTCCAACAGAACATGGCAGAATATTCCCCTGGAATCCCAAAAATACTGAAGAGGGAAAAGAAAGCAAGGCTGACTGTGCACAAAGAACCGTTTCAGCACGTTAGAAACATTTATACTATTTGTGAGTTTCTACTTTCCTGCCATATTTCCTGCACAGCATCAGATCAGCTAGTTTTGTCTTAAACATATTTAGTCACTCCTTTTACGTTTTTATGCCTTTTTCCTTTTATGAAGGGGGCACGATATTATGGACACCCAGCTACAGGATAATGGCACACTGGCAACTTCTGAAGAACAAACGTGGTTCAGCCTTTACATTTTGGCTCCCTCTTCTGGAAAGAAGTAAAAAAACCAAGTAGCATCACTAAAGGGCACCTTCCTCCTGTTAAATACTGAATGCAACATGCAGTTTTCAGCCTGGCACAGGTATTCCCCCACTTCAGCTGACACCTGGACACAGCTGAGGATGACGACCAAAATGCACAGAATCTTAGGTATCGTGTACAAAGTCAGGCTACATAGGAACATCAGATGAGCTTCCACTTGTAGTGGACAAATCTCAAACGAATACAGTGCTTTTTGGAGCTGCTGTTACTTTTTGCTTGGTCACATTCCCACAGTCAGTCATCTTTGGCAGATGAAGAGTATAATCAGTAACGTCAATTGATATGGTTACGCTAGTTATGATCAACTATGCTGTTCACGTACAAGAAAAAAAATGCTATGCATATACAGCAATTCCCTCAAGAGAAGGCCTCATTACAGTTGTATTTTGTCACATGAAGCTGAGGCCTTAGATCACCAGAATTATATGCTGAACCACACTGGGTAATTCTAAGTAACGCGTGACTAAATGTGAACAGGAACCATAATCAACTCAAAGCTGATTTTTCAAGTAGTGATATCTATTAAATAGCAACTAAACTTTTGAATTAGGTAAAAAAGTGGCTCCAAGCATGGCAGTAATACATACAGGCACTACCAAAGGCAGTCTGTTTCATTTGTAAAACTGTTGACAATTAGAAAATATACAATACTAGTATGTATGAAGAAAGATATGAAGATTTTAATCTCAAAACTGGACTTAACCCACACATTACGGTGTTCTTGAGTCAGCATCAAGTGTTTTACCCTCTTTTGGCACACAGCTTGAAGTCAGAAGTCTGCAGGTTATGAACACTAATTTACTTCTACTCATATAGAAACGATTTAAATACCTCCAAACATCTATCAGTCTTACCTCTGTACCATTTGCTAGTTCTGTTCTTTTCCAAACAGACACTTTGTATCTCAGAGCTACACACAGCATGGATTTACTGAAAGGTATAATTTCTATTTTGTTGCTAGGAAAGAAACCATTCTTAAGGTATCAACTGCATTTTCCACAGCTCTTAACATTCCCTGAAAGAACCAATCCCAGAGTCTTCAAGTTCTATCTGCTCTTTGCAGTTATTTTAGAATCTGTAATTCTGCAAATACTATTAAGGCTATTTTCTCCTCCTGAATTTATAATTTTGCAGTTGTCAAGTGATGCTGAATTCAAGCAGTATCGAGAAATCCCTCTCCAGCCTCTCTTAGTTACCAAATCACGCAGGATAGTTCTACTGTTTGCCACTTGCTTCATCCTCTATTCATTAGTTTTATGAAGTTCACGGGAAACCCAAACTACTCATCACACAACCTGCCCATACATTCCACTGCTTCCTCATATATTTCCTCATATAATTAGGAAAGAAAGACCAGACTCTTCATTGCCCAGTGAAGACTACATAATACTAATGATAATGTGGCTCACATATTCAAAGCAACAATACAAAATACAGCAGTGTGAATACATGCAGTTATTCTTATCTGAAATTATTAATCCACAGGAACAGATCTGGTCCTATCGCATGAAAACACAGTTTCTTTCTGAGTGTGTAAAAAAAAAAAAATCATATAATTGGGAAGATAATGAGAGTATGCCTTTACATGAAGTCCTTTTGTAAGGACTTGAAAAGAAATGGTACAAAATAATTTGTAAAGGGTTTGAGAAGTTCTAAGATAGTTTATTCAAAGTAAAAACTGCATATTTTCTACACCATTTATAAGAACAAAGTACATACACAAAACTTATGAAATCTGAATTTCTAGTACTCAAACTCTAAGGCTGCGGCATTCCGTTAAAGCGCTTAATGTTTTTCAAAGTAAAATATTCTAAGCCTTTAAGGAAGTCTTTCCATGCATAATGTAAACCTGCTTTTCAATTCTTTTCTTCAGCCAGGCTCCA
Source organism: Caloenas nicobarica (assembly GCF_036013445.1). Classification (NCBI taxonomy): domain Eukaryota; kingdom Metazoa; phylum Chordata; class Aves; order Columbiformes; family Columbidae; genus Caloenas; species Caloenas nicobarica. Next base: position 181,912,458 of record NC_088245.1, read on the forward strand.
TCTGCTGGTCAGAATCAGAAGGAGCTGGGGCATCACTGAGTTCTGCTGTTGAAACACCTTCTGTGCTCTTGTATCCCATTTTGTCTCAAAAATATTCTCTCATAATTATATAAGTAGTAGTAATATTTGGAAACAAATGCAAAATATTTACAAATAGTACACTGCCTAAATATAACTAAAGGTCTCTCACCACTTCATGAACCTCAGTCTAAACGAGGCTCAAGACTACCAGAGATTATCCCGGACACCAACCCAAGCTAGAGATGGTAGCGTAGAAAGACAAAGTCAAGCTCATTTCAACAGTGCTCAGTGGCATCCAGATGCTTCATGAAAATAACGGTAAATGTCAAGACAAATAAAAAGTATAACGCAAGCTAGATAGGAACATGAAGCAAACACGACTTCACAGTTACTTCTCTTAACAAGGTCTGTACCCATTCCACTCGTTTATATAAATGCTAATGGACTAGCCGATTTTCTACACACTTTGAGCACTCTGCTTATCTCCCACAGCGTAAGAGCTCACACGACTCAACCACATAACCTGCCCAACTTCCTTAGTGCGAGGGGTGGAAAAACGAAACCAGGTCTCTGTGGAAATCCTCTCATGTCATCTTGAAGTCCCTCTTCCCTGAAATGATGCAAGAACTATTACAGGTACCTTTCTGAGAAGTGAACATGTAAAATGGAACATGAGAACACAAAGGAATTTCCAAAAGCTCTGCAGAACCACTGCTGAAATACAAGGAAAGAAATGACAATACATTCCTGCTTCAGAGACCTAGGCTTAGCTCTGTGGACAAAGCGCATGTCTGTCTATGCGTTTTATCAACAACACATACTACGGCAGACCACAGTCAGTTTCTTATTTTTCTACACCTGTAATACAGAAGAAACCAAATGCTTGGACAAAAACCTTCTCTCTCATGCCATGCCATTTTCAAGTGTCTTCAGGCAAGTACTAATTCCAGGAACAGTGTGGAATACACCCTCTTGGAAAGCCAAGAACAGTTAACCATATGGCTAAGCTTTACCAGCAAGAAAAGGTCACAGAAGGGTGAAGAAATTATTTCAACACTGAAATCCTCAAAGTCTGACTTATTTCTCAGGCATACAAAGAAAACAATGTTTCATAAGGCAATACTGGCTCCTAAAAGTTTAGTAGAAAGGTGTTAAAATATTTTCCTAATACCTGAATTTTAAGAGTGAAGACCAGAGTCGTCTTTCTACAGCAACAAATAAAAGCATCCTCAACATAACTGTCATTTGCACTTCAGTAAGCACCATCATCTTACTATTTCTGATATTTGCACAAGTTTAGAAAGCCTCCCACCAGCTGAAAGGCACCTTGAAGAAAGAAAAAGCAATTTTTTATGAAAAGCAAGATATTATGACTGTTGCAGAGAGACAAGACAATAGAGCAGAAAGGTTTTCAACATCAGGAACAGTCAAAGAAATAATTTACACTTTAAAAAGCTTACCTTTGTTGAAAGCACTTTAAATGTACTTTGCTCTGGCACTATAGAATGAAGAAGAACAAGCTTTAAGTTGCAGTCTTCACCTGATGGAAGTCTCACTGATGCATTCATCTGGTAACAATTGAAAACATGTCTCTGGTCATCTTTGAGAGCAGTTTTCCATTTCCAAGTAAAGGATTGTCATTTGGCACCAAGATTAAGTGATTAAATTAATGACCCTTCACTGGGGCACTTAACGTATCAGCCGTCAGAATTTCAGACAACGCCATTACGTTACTGCATTATTGAATTCTAAGGTGTTTCTAAAGTACACTAGAAAATGAACAGGAGATTTCAAATCTTAGCCAGCAAATACTCAAAAATCCTACAATTATTTTGTCAGCTTGATCTGCATTCTTTGGGGAAAGAATTAAACGGTAAATGAAGTATCAACATATTGATAATGGCACATGAAAACATGCAAACTACGTGGCAAGTGCTCACCCAATTTTAACAATCTAAAGCTGATAGTAACAACCAAGTACCTTCAGTACTTCACGAAGTAGCAACACAGTTGCAAACAAGAACTTAACTCTTCAATATTCTCAGCTAAATTAAACATTGAACACCATTGCTACCACATATGGTATTACAATAGAGATTACTGCATTTCCTTATTTTGCTGCGATTGACAACTTTACTAATGCCAAACCAAGAAAAACCCGCCCACCAACATTCATTCTTCGTTTTTTTTTTTTTATTGTGGCTGATAACGTTCACTGGTTTAATTACTATATCTTAGGGAATCTAGGGATGCGTATCAATAACCAACGCAAATCACCTCTTTCTCCGAGAACTGCACGCTGACATCGTCCTTCTGCGCATTCTTGATCATTATAGTCACAATTACTTGAGATTCTGTTTGGTACCAGTCATATCTAAAACAACAAACAAACAAAGAGTAAAAACTGACTGCAAAGAGAGGTATAGAAGAATTCCAAAAGCTGCAACAGTACATTGTGTAGTTTAATGGGGGAGAGAAGACATACAAAATTAGATTTATTCCCCCTCCTCTAAGAGACCAGCTGCAGAATTGACAAGTAGTTAAAGAATAACGAATCATTTTTAATCAAGAAGTATATCAAAATTAAGTCACTTCCTTAACCAATTCATAATATTGTTTGTCTTCTGTAAATTAAATGGCACTTTTTAGTTCAGGATCTTAAGAGCACCTCAAAAACATTACCTACACTAGGTGCGATAGGCCAGTCTTTGAATTAAGCTCAGAGCATGAGAATTAAAAACAGAAGCCAGAATGCTTCCTTCATCTCCACTCTCCCAGTGAGGCATAATCGGCTGACTGAAATTCAGTCTGAACAGAAGCGATGACATGGTTTGGGAAACATTTCACTTAGACTGCCATGTTCTACAGTTACGGAAAAATAATTAACTTGCTTCTCCATTCCCCAAGTCAAAGAACAGTTATATGTCAATTATTTTAATTCTCACAGTAAAGCTGAAGTCAACTTACTTGATCTTTGGTGGCAGAGGTTGCTGCTGTGAATTCTAGTTGAACCATATTCCATTGGAAAGAAAGTTACATCAGTGTAAGTGAAAATATACCATGAACTGCTTTCCAAAGACACAAATCATTTTCAGACTGATTGCTCCCTGTTTCTTGATTTATGTATGAGCATTAGCTAACAGGTGAAGCTCTTAACTGTTCTTCTAGCCATTTATGACAGATTAAGAATTAAAAAGCTTCAAGTTACATTAAGTATCTCAGTCTGTAACTCAGAATATATTGGTCAGACATTTTATAAATAGCAGTAAGTGCTGCTTTAACTCATTTTCTTCCTGGATAAGAAATACATGTGAAAGACATACAGTGGTTATGCTGCTAAGGTAGAAGTCAAGAAGGAAACCTGAAATAGTTCTGGGAATTTATGGTATAACTTTTAAACATAAAAACCTTTTAAGATTTGTCTTTACATCCACCTACCATGTTTTCTGAACACTCTCCCCCTCTATGCTATTCTTAAAACGTAAAAAAATGAAGTAACTATGAAAGAGGGAATGGAATATCAAATGCAAATTCTCATTTCTGTCTCAAAAAAAAGGAGGGGGGGGGGAGTGTCAATTTCAACATTTCTTCTAAAGATTTCCAGTAAAAAAAGGAAACTGAAACTGAAAACGTTACAGCAGAAAAAATTCTGCACAAACTCCCTGCAAGCTGCGGGAAAACAAAGTTACTTTCTAGCAGTCACCAGCCAGTCAGTATTGACAAGATGAGCTGGTTAATTTGTAGAATTAGGCCACAGACTGCAAGCAAGAAAGTTTAAATTTACTTGAATGTGTGTAAAGTAATTCCCACATATATATGCCATTTCTAAAAGTTTTCAAGGATCAGATTTCCCAACCCTGGTGTCAAATAAAATATCATGTTTAGAAGAAAAGTTAAATCCTTCAGAACTGCATGCAATAGAGAAGATTACTTTTAAAGCCTGAAAGTTCTAAGAAGCCACTGAAATCCAGAAGTACGCTCTAGCTTAACAAAGAAATCAACTGTAAATATATTCAGGAAAATATCTTACCATTTCTGTCTGTGATGCTGCAGAAAGAAAGAAAAGTTGCACTTTCAGAAAAAGACATACGGAACTTACATGGTAATATTATTTTAGCTTTCTTCAGTTACTCCAGACATTCTGCATTTATTCCAGTCTCAACAGTAAAACAGTTAAAAAAACATGCCAGTACTACTTCTAGTATTTTGCTTTTATGACAATCTACTTTTTAACCAGACATCAATCAGCAACTTGTGCAAAGAAACAACTGTAATATAAAGCATGTTCTGATTAACAGAAGGAACAAAGTTTCCATTACTTTCCCTTGCTTATCAGAGACCTATACAGACCTTTTGTAATGAAAGTAACACCATGGCAAACAAAAGTTTCAAAAATCCCTTCCCACAAGTCTGTACTAGGTTTATCATCCATCCATAGGAACAGCACGAAGTTCTTATCAAAACTGTATCACACACCAGGCAAACACAGCTGGGGAATGAGATGGTAACCAGGCAGAGAAACTCACTTCTATGATCTGCATACTGTAATACTTGGATCTAAACTACAGCTCAGTATTTCCTCTTTTAAATATTTTTCCTAAAATATTTCAGATTTAATACATTTGAAAGGAAACAAACTTTCCCTTTGCTTATTTATAATGCATACTGCTAAAAAGACAAAAAGAGTAATAAAACAAGAATATTCAGTTGTAATTAAGAAATTAAGAGGTTTTGAGGGTTTGTTGTGGGTTTGTGTTTTTTGTTTTTGTTTGGTTTTCTTTGTGTGTTGCGTTTTTTGGTTGGTTGGTTGGTTTTGTTTGTTTGTCTTCCCCTCTATTCTGAAGTATCAGAGAATTAAGAAAATGGTTCAAAAAAGACAAGACAGGGATGAATATTCAAGATAAAACAGGACAACTCAGTTGAACCAGACAAAACACTGCAGAAGGGAATTAGAACACTAGAGAAAAATGTGTATTATAACCTTTTTCCTTGAGAGGTCAATGGAAGTTGTCACCCAAGACAACTCTTTGCAAATAAGACCATGCATGCCAATCACTCATCTAATTTATCCAAATAAAAATAAACCTGGCAAAAACATGTCACAAAGCAGAAATGCGTTCATTCCTGTACAACACAGAAGGATTCTCCTCTATCTGTTTTTCAGTCAACAGGTTGACATGAATTTGTATTATTTCTACTGCCCCATTCTTTCATGTGCACCACAGAGAGGAGGCAAGTCACAACAGGTGAAAGAAAAAACTAAATCAGTTATTTTGTTATATCTCATAAAAATCCACAGGCACTTTACACACGGTGGATGAGTTCATTGCCAGGGGTGTCAGTTTGTAGGAAGGTAGGAAAGGAAACTATACTCGCACTCACTGACTACCATGGATGAGACACCAGAGCAGCAATTAGCACCTGACTAAGGCACCCTCTGCATGGAATCGGGAGTAAAATCCCTGAATTTCCACCTCTCTTTCCAACTTTGTGTTCTGCAAGACTCGAAAACTGATTTTTATGCCTTTTTTTTAGAAAGTAAGCTGACACACGCTTCCACAGTTAAAATTAGCTAGCAGTTGTATCTGAAAGTAAGTTAAAATTAATTATGATTGTCTGAACTTTAAATAGGTACTCCACTGTCACAGCTAATTATTACATTAAAAATCCAATATTTATGTTCCTCTAAATCTGAGGTATAAAAGTGTAAGGATGTATACTCCAAGAGAAACAAGATATGAAAAAGTGACTTTTTTAAACAAAAATTTCTTTTGCTTTAAGAGATAAGCTGTGAATCTTTGAAAAACATGACACAGCTTCAAAACAAAGGGCATATCAAACCCCTTATCAAGTAAATGTGTTTTTTCTTACCGTTTAGTGTTTCTTCACATCTTTTAATCCAAATAGTAAAGGTATCATCTACATCTAGAAGAGATCAAACACAGTAACATTCAAACTCTTCAAGTACTACACGTATTGCAAGAAGAATAATTCCTCACAACTGCCAATTGGAACAAATTAACCCCAAACTCACATCAATTTACTAAAAAAATAGTATTCTTTCCTAGCATCTTATTGTAACCTCAGTTATTCCAGTTAAGCTTTAAGTGTTCTTATACAAATCTACTATTTAAATCTGTTACATTTAATTAACTTCAAATTAATTTGTAGGACACTAGATTTTGTCTCAACTGACCCAAATACTCTATTGCTTTCCAGTCTGTTTGGAAAGCAGGAAGTACAGATTTATACATTTTTCCATTATTCTTTAAATTATTTTTTCAAACAGTCAAACACTTCCTCTCTACAGAAATATAAGAAGAGATGGTCTGTTCTGAGGACAATCCAAAGTCGCACAAGTTTTCACAAACACCAAGTATTTTCTCCTGCTGGTTTCATACAAATTTTACAAACACATCTGAAGTTTCAAGGATGTTAGGAATACATAGGTGCCAATTCCACTCTACGAATCAAAATCACCGAAAAGTTTAGTAAGACTTCGATATTCTAGGAAGCAAGTTCCACAGATAGAAATGAATTCACTGGAAAATAGCTCAAAAAGTAGTGGTGTAATGACAGGGTAATCATCTTATTTCAAGAAAATTCCCAGAAAAATCTTTCACAGTCAGGAAAGTAGAAAAGTGGCAATGTTACTGGTGAACTACTAGGAATAGCTGAACTTTCTATCTTTTTACAATAGAGAGAATTCACACTGAGGAAGCTTAGGCAGCCAGCTATCCAGAGGGCTTGAAGAGGATCAAAAGAAGAGCTCACAGCAGACATGCATAAAACAACAAGTGTGACTCCACTGCAGTTACGCCAAGTATTCACCCCAACCCCTTCAAATATAAAATGTACATAAATTTTAAGGTGAGCCTTAGGTCTTAAAATTGCTACCCCACTCCTCAAGCCACTTCCTCTTCCCTTATCTGCTGCCATCCCCACCAGTAATCTTAAAAGTCATCTAAATTTTAAGCTACATAACATTTATGTAACCTCTCAGTTGCTGTTAGAAAAAGATAAAACCTCAAATAATATGGCTGTCTCGACATTACAATACAATCGGTCACTGACTGCAGTCTTTTCTAGATTCCTAGCAAATCCTGGGAAGAAGACACTATTTTCAGATGGAGGTAATAGAAGTTAACTGTTGAAAGGTTCTGTTGGGTGTTCCAAAGGCTGTCTTCAATTACCTAACGTACACGTAAGGTATTCAGATGACTGACTGCAGACTGTCCTCAGAAGTACAGGGGGAAAGGAAGCAAGGCAAAGGACTCAAGATGCAGAAAAGTAAGTTCTGATTAGATAAGGAAAATTCTTTACTAGAAGTGTGGTCAAACATTGGAACAGATCGCCGAAAGCGGCTGTGGAAACTTCAGCCTCGGAGATACTTGGAAATCAACAGGAGAAGAACCCGAGCAAACACACGCAGGTTCGAAGTTAACACTGCCTTTGGCCAGGGCATGGAATCAGATGAGCTCCAGAGCTTCCCTGCAAGCTAAATCAATCAATAATTTCAAAACTTAGCACCTGTACCCTAAAAATACTTCCAAGTTTTGCAGCCTAAAACAAAGTGTATTAATCAAAAGGGAAATTATATGCAGCAGGTTCAGGAATCTAATCAAAGAAAAACTGAGTCGAGTCTCCACTGATCCAGCCCCTGACTTTCCGGAGCAGATGAGGAATTCTCTGTTTAACAGTGGCCTATGACAAGACTGCTATGCAACACAAACTTTCAAATAAAGGTCCAGTGTTATCTGCCCTGTTTTCCTAGAACATCCCCCTCACCAAACACTGCCTCTTCCCCTGCATCTCAGCACGTTATACTTTGAGGCAAAAGCAATTTTTTTTTTTTTTTGGTGCTCTATAATTGCATTATCCTCCCATAGAACTTACCAGAAACTTTTATGAATAACTTTCTAGTTCAGAAAACCTAACTGGGTCTTCACTTACTGAAAACCTACTAACTCTAATACAAGAAAAGTACCTGCTAAGACATTTCTTCAAAAAGTCAACACAATCCATCCTTACTAAATTCATTAGGTAATCACAGCAAAAAAATAAGAAAACTTGAGGATAATTGTGCTAAATCCACATAACACACTGAAGAGTGACAAATCATGCTGCTTCTTCAATCTAAGGCAAATTAACGAACTCCAAAAACCCACATGCGTCTAGTCTCAATGGTTGAGCGAAAGAAATCTTGCTTCCTAATGTTATTTTATAAAGTAAAGAAACATTGCACATTCAACAATTCATCACGTCAAGTTCTGTTTAGCTATCCCTGTAGGTGGGTAATGGGAAGCTTGCTGTGGTACCCTGGGCCTGTCAGTCCTACCAGTAATGAGCACAAGTGGGAAGCTCGTCGTTGTCAGCGTTCCAGATTAAGATTTGGAACAGCCCTTACATCAGCAAGGAACAGAAACACTTACCGGTGTGCTTCTGCCCCCTTGCGTGGTAAAGAACCCAGCCTTGCTGGCAAAGAATTCCCCACCACAGCGATTCTCTCGGAGGCGGCAGCAACAGCTGAAGTCTCTCTTTATCACCTGCTTAGCGGTATGTGGCAAATTTTCCCTCTGGGCTTTGTTCATTTTGCACTAGCTGAGTTTAACTGGAAGTTAATTGTTTTGCCAAAACGCTTATGCTCACAGTTGCGTTCACCTGGGATCCATCACACGTTCTACAGTACTGCAAAGGCAGATTCTATTACCGACATAAACTTGCCAGCATATTAGGTAATATATGGAAGACAATCAAATAAAAATCTGTATTTTTTAAAAAAGCTTTCAGGAGACTCCTCATCTCACAGCAGGTCACAGAATTTTGTGATGAGACACAGGAAGCGCAGTGGAAACTCTTGTCAGATGAGAGAGCAATCAGGAAGGACTGGGAAGCTTCAGAAACACTTCAACTGGGTAAGCAGCAAAACAATGGCAAATTAAATTCAAACAGGTAGAAGGCAAGCAATTCAAGAAAGGAAAAGATTGTGCTGTTATTTCAGAGATTCTGAATTAGCTCAGAGGGTCCTGGTATTGACTGACCTATCTAAAAAGAAATCTGCAGCTCTGTGAGCTGTGGTACCCTACAACATAAGTACAATGTGAGGTTAAACAGAATGAAGAAGAAAAAAGAGAGTGATGCTCTGGCCTGAGGAGATTTTGTGTATAATCTGTGTTTTGAACAACTTCAACTGACAAACTAGAAAGGTGATAAAAATCCATGCACATGAAAAGCCTCAACTTGACAGTGGTTGCTTGGAATGGGGCAAGAATATGAAAAATATAGATTAATCATCCAATTAAATTCAGGACTGATGACTTTGGAGATGTATGAAATGTTACCTATCAAGTAAAGAAAACTATACAAGGAAACGCCCCCTTTCACAGGAAGATAATAAAATAGAACTCTTGTTAGAGTGCAAAGACACACTTGTCTTTCTAGTGTAAAAAACAGTGGAGACTACCTAGTTATCCAAACTACCAAAACTGAAAGAACTTTAGGAAATTTCTTATATTTTAACTCCTGTTCCAGAGCTGCCTCAACTGACAACTAACCATTGCTGCAGTTTCACCACATTTCCCTTCCACCACCATTACTGCTGCCTCAAAGCTGCTCTGCTGCTTCACTTCTGTTGCCTTCAGCATCTTCATCGGGCCATTCCAAGACATTAATCCAGGGGAAAATATTTCAGAAATAATAGCTTTCTGCTGACCGAATGCACCAAAAGAAGAGGCTAAGGAAGCACAAGAGTAGGAGGGAGTGTGATTGTTTGGCAGCAAGCACAAAATAGCTTACACTCCCATGAAACTTCAGTTTTAGATTAGAGGATCGGATCGTCTCTTTGGGAGAGGCATCGTAATTAAATTTTTGCTAAACCTCAAGGTCCCACTGTTACAGGTAAGACAACATACTAGTAAGATCTGAGACCATGACAATGTTTAACAGATGAGTGCATTTTGCTCTGTGTAACCTTTCAAGGTGCTTTTCTTACCATTTCCTTCTGCTGTTGGGAAAGGAAGAAATGGAATGAGGAAGAGGTTTTATTTAAAATAGAGGATAGGAAGGAAGAGACAGGAGTCACAACCATCTTGCAATTGCTTTGCTGTATGCTTCCCCATGCCTTCTACCAAAGCTTTCTACATTAAACTACTCATTTCCTGCTTCTAGAATAAAATCAGGTTTTAAAAAAGCTGTAATTCTCCCCAAATTATAAAGTACCTGAGACCAGCCAGGAAGCCAACACTTTAAGAAAAAAAAAGAAAGATATAATAAATACGCTTCTGTAATTAAGTGAAATGTCATGCAAGGTAAAAATCCATTTTGTCAGTTTGAATACTCATCAAGTTGCATGACCTTTCTAAAGACTAGTCTATCAAATGGTTTAAGAAGAAATTCCAGCTACATATACGAGCCTGTTCCATTCAGAAACTTTTCCACGACACTTAATGCCACACCATTGCCATGACCTCCATGAGTCAAGAAAACACTTCCCATTTTATAAATTTTAAAAAAAACCAAAACATTTACCACTTGCTGAGAACTTTGATACACATTTTAAGCAGTTTTACACTTTTATGCAGTGATTGCACAAACCTTCCCAAAAGCCAGACATCTGCAGTCAAGCACCTAATTCATTAGCTTTTAGAGGAAAAAAAAAAAGAAGAAAAAAAAATTCCTTGGTCTTCAGTTTCAACTAACACATTAAAAAGTTTTTTCTCATTAGCAAAGGAGTACTGTGCACACAAGAAATTGTAATACTTACTGTCCAATCTCTGTCCCTCTCTGAAAGACTCTAAAGCAGACGTATAGTTTTTCATATGATATTCACCTAACCTGACAGGAACAAAAACACAAGGAAATGGTAATTACTTTTCAGTTTAATCCACATTCTGAAGATCCCAACATCCTTAGTTCACAGGCTATATTGGTTATAATTACACACGTAAGAACTGAAATCAGCCAGGAGGTGTATTGCTTCTTATAACCACAGGTTTATTATGGATGGGTTACAAGCAGTATGGCATTGAATTTGTTCATTCATGGTGTTTCAAAAAGCTTGCACAGAGCCATAATCCAAATACTAGTATTGCCCTACAGATTGTCACACTATTCATACAATGCAATATGTGATACATACCCTTTTCTAAGGAGTGCTACAGCATTATTTGGGTTGAGTTCTAGGGACTTCTTTGCATCTGCAACCGCATCTGTTGGAAGTCAGTTTAAAAGGAGAGGAACATAATATGTTGTAAAAAGCAGTACTGAGCATTTTTAAGGTGTAATATGTTATCTTTCTTAGCTTACACAAAAATCATGCTATTTGAATTAAATCTAGCCACAACTGCTATGGATGAACCCTTCATTCAGCTGCAGAGCTCTATGTAAGACGTAGCATTAATTTAGTTTAGTCAAATCCTCTACTTAGATCTGAAGTGTGAATCTGTTCGCTTGTTTTTTTATTGGAAAGAAAAAATAGACCAAATCTTAAGTTATTCAGTTAATCTCTTTTTCCCAGGCATTACTCAGTTATCATATTGCTATTATACCATGAGGGGATTCAGTCTCTACCAAAAACATAAGGATGGAAGATGCATACAACACAGAGCTTAAAATCTGCTTAAGAAGTCTACTTTAAAAAAACCTGCCAAGACAATACTGGGCTAAAATCAAACTGAAAGCTGGGACTGCAGAGTATGGAATTCCTTGGAAGTTTTGCAGAAACAAAACAATCAAAGAAAACTGTAATATGATGTTCTAACTGTAAAAGTAGCATATTGAGTTACAGGTAACACTTGCTCTTATTACTATATTTGGCTTCAGATTGAAGACATCTTCCGTAAAGAACGGATTATAATACACTTGTAAGAAGATTCTCAGTGTTGTCTGAAGATGTTACCGGCATATTTCTGTAGAAGAATATGAGCATAAGCTCGTTGACAATAATATTCGGCATCATCTGGATTCTTTTCCAAAGCTGTTGTCAGTTCCTGTAAAGACACATTAAAAAAAAAAAAATGAAACAGCACCTCAGAAGTTCCCATAAAAATACAGTACCAAACTTTGCCAACTAAGAGACACTTCAGAAGAAAACACCCCAACTGGCATGACTGTCTACCTGTTGCTCAGTTCTCATCCGCAAAGCCTAAACATCAGAGCTTGAAGTATAAGGAACCTGCCAATTATATCAAATTCAAGGAGGCTGTTACTTACTGAAAAGGAAATAGGACTTTCAAATGCCTTAAAAATGAAGTCTAATGTACAGATGATCCTCTATATTCCAAAGATCTTCCTACAATTCTCGGCATATTTGTACACAGGTCTGCTGGGTCTGAGGAAGTACTGCATTATTAGGAATTTGGAAGTCAATATACAGTATGTCAAAACATTTCTGTGAGGATAACCTGTTCAAAGCACTGTAACACATGATGAAAACCACATTACACGATATTATTGAGTGTAGGAGATTGTTCCAATTTATGCTGAGCACAAAAGCAGAAGAACACTCATGGAGCACAGAGCTCACAGGAAATATTGTTGCACAATGGGAATAAACATAAAGTAATCCCTTGTTAGGGGACTCACCAGGTATACAGATTGAAACAATTGTATTTTGCTCTATGAGAAAAGCTCATGACTTGCACAACCAAAGAAAATCACAATGACTTGATGTACACACCTGGAAAGAGCATCTCCTGTTCTCTCCTTATTAGTGAAAGAAGTTCTTATCTTTGCTAGAAAACAGTAAAGTCTTCCAAAGCCACTACAGTATGTCACTACAGTACAGTAACTGTTTGCTAAGTTGACTTCTACTCAGACATCTATTCAGAATCTAACAAGCATGAATGTAGCTAAGATACAGGCTTTAAACACAGCTACCAAAACTGTCCCACCAAGCCAGAGAAAAAGGAAAAGCAGAAGGACTTGCCTCAGTTTTAGTGTGATCAGAGTCTTGTCACAGATGTCACATAAAACGTTTACGCCAACTAGGAGTTAAGTGGTCACAGCAGCTTCTTTTAGCAGTAGCATAAGTTCTTACCAGCGTAAGATATACAAATCTACAGCATGTAAGTCTAAAACCTTAGGGGTCTCAGAAGAAAGTGGCAGGCAGTAGACAATTGTAACTTGATCTAATTGCACCGATGCCCTCCTAAGACTTAGAGTCATTCAAAGGCAGAAATACTCATGGCTATAGGTATTCGCATGGCAGTGACACAAGGTAACCCACATATTAAGACTGGTTGATATTATGCTGATAGGTGAAGTACAGCTTTTAACCCCCAAAACCAAGTGGGGTCCAACGCTGAACATTACGGGCATTTCATGGGGTCACTTCTGTGACACATCACCTCTCACTCCAAACATTGTTTCCTGTGATCTACACTGATGACAGGAACACCAATGAGAACCAGCAGGCAACGTACGAACAGATTCTCCTACAGAACTAGCCCTCACTCCAGGAAAGCAAAAAAACCCCAGACCCAAGCATTTTCAAGAGTGTGAAACTCATCTCTTTGTTGGCTTTTTATCATCACATCTCATTCAGACACACACACGAAGTAAGTTACTCCTATAACAGCTATTTGAGAAGACAGCCAGGTAATACTCCACTAGCACCAGGAACTCCAGATTATGGACACCAGCAACAGTTACTCAGAAAGCGCTTAGACCTTGTCCTCACAAACACTCAACTGTGTTTTCTACATATTTTGACTCTTAAGGCCCTCATCATGCAACCAAGTTGCAAATCTATTTCATTGGGAACTCTCAGCTCCCTCCATGCTACTGTGATAAGAATCACCATGAATTCAAGGAGCTTTTGGTCTCCACATAGTAAGGAACTTTTTCAACGTAAAATGACAAGGAAGTCATTAAGGAGTTCACAGCTTTATCATTCACACGGTAATTAATGACTGATTATGACCTTTCAGCTGTATCAGATCCAGGTGCAGAAAGCCAAAGCATGCTCTCCAGGAGTCAGAGGAATCTGAAGTCCTGAAGACACAGTGCAGAAATGCCATGCCAACCGGACACAAGTCTAGTCAGGTGCAGGAGCATTACACAGCACCATTTATACAGTATCATGTCCCAAGTTAGAAATATTAAGTACATGAGCTAAAAGACCACAGCTAAGACCACGCAAATGTGGTAGACCACCTGGAGATCCCAGCTTCTAAATCAGCAAAATGCTTCACTGAACTCTGGGACCTACCAGCTGAGAGATCGGCAAGCACCATCTGCCTGCTCAATTCAGTACTTCTTAAAAAGGCTACACAAGTGACACCAGTATTACTGTAACAGATATTAAATAAATACTACATAATGTGTTATATATTTAATTGCTGAATGTACAAAGAACTGAAATATCAACTAGAAAAACAAAGCAGCTATGTTAATACAGGAAAAAAAAAAAGCATATGCTGATACTATTCTTCAACATTTCCAAAGACCTTTTGGTGTTGGATTTTTTGTTTGTGGCTTTTTTCCCCCCACAATGGCAAACTTACTTTTTTTCAGATCTTAAATTAGTTTTACTATGCCCAATACATTTGGTTATTCCAAAATGCTTTTTAGATATCATTTATCTTCTGAAAAACTTTTACAAGCTACCACCCAAACCTCAAAGAACTCTAAGATTTAGCTTCACCATTTTCTATAGGGAAGGATTATTTGGTATCATCTTATGCTTCTGACACCTACTCTACTCAAGCAGAACTAATCCTTTACATCTTCTCCCCTTCCAAGTATGTTAAACAGAAATACTTACTCTGTTTCCCCGAAAATAAGACAGGGTTGGTATTAATTTTTGCTCCAAAAGATGCATAGTTTTTTTCATGCATAGCTGCCTAGTCACTATTTAAATTGACTTTTTTTATTAACTGTAACTAGGGCTTATTTTTGGAGCAGGGCTTGTATTTCAAGCATCCTCAAAAATCCTGAAAAAGCATGCTAGGGCTTATTTTCGGGGCAGGTCTTATTTTCAGGGAAACAGGGTATCTATCCTCCAGTTCTGTCTTCTTATTAGCCCTCTGTTTTAAGTAAAAATAAGCTTTGAAAGCACATTAATACACGTTAACAGGTAAGACCATAGAATCAAAGAACAGGCCAGGTTGGAAAGGACCTCAAAAGACCACCTGGTCCAACCTTTTGTGGGAAAGGTACAGGTGAGAATATTTAACACCCTGTCCAGTTGCGTGTGTGCTGAGGAATCTACAATGTCCATGGGGTATGACTGTTCTCATAGTAAAAAAAAAAAGTATTTGTTATGTCAAGATGAGATGAAATTAAAATCAGTTCTGCTCCCCTCATCGGAGGCCTGTATCTAGTGGAGTGCCTCAAGGGTCAGTTCTGGGACCAATAATATTCAATATATTCATCAATGACTTGGATGAGGGAATTGAGTGTACTATCAGCAAGTTTGCTGATGACACCAAGCTGGGAGGAGTGGCTGACACGCCAGAGGGCTGTGCTGCCATCCAGCGAGATCTGGACAGGCTAGAGAGTCGGGCAGGGAAAAATTTAATGAAATATAACAAGGGCAAGTGTAGAGTCTTGCATCTGGGTAGGAACAACCCCAGGTTCCAGTATAAGTTGGGGAACGACCTGTTAGAGAGCAGTGTAGGGGAAAGGGACCTGGGGATCCTGGTGGACAGCAGGATGACCATGAGCCAGCACTGTGCCCTTGTGGCCAAGAAGGCCAATGGCATCCTGGGGTGTATTAGAAGGGGGGTGGTTAGTAGGTCGAGAGAGGTTCTCCTTCCCCTCTACTCTGCCCTGGTGAGACCTCATCTGGAATATTGTGTCCAGTTCTGGGCCTCTCAGTTCAAGAAGGACAGGGAACTGCTGGAGAGAGTCCAGCGCAGGGCCACAAAGATGATTAAGGGAGTGGAGCATCTCCTGTGTGAGGAAAGGCTGAGGGAGCTGGGTCTCTTTAGCTTGGAGGAGACTGAGGGGTGATCTCATTAATGTTTACAAATATGTAAAGGGTGTCACGAGGATGGGGCCAGGCTCTTCTCGGTGACAACCAATGACAGGACAAGGGGTAATGGGTGCAAACTGGAACACAAGAGGTTCCACTTAAATTTGAGAAGAAACTTCTTCTCAGTGAGGGTGACGGAACACTGGAACAGGCTGCCCAGGGAGATTGTGGAGTCTCCTTCTCTGGAGACATTCAAAACCCGCCTGGACGCCTTCTGTGTAACCTCATCTGGGTGTTCCTGCCCTGGCAGGGGGATTGGACTGGATGATCTTTTGAGGTCCCTTCCAATCCCTGACATTCTGTGATTCTGTGAAAATACAGAAAAAGGAGAACACAGAGCAAACTAAAAACTAGTAAAGGTTGAATGCATTTCTCCAGTAAGTTCGGGGCTTTTTGAACCACAAACTGTAACCGATTTTGTTACACGAACCCAATTCTACATACGTGGAAGATAAAGTTGTTTTGGTTAGTTTTGTCGCGATTTCTTTTTTTTTGTCGTTCTTCACACCACAGGCAGCACAAGCCTATTTTGACAGCACAGCGCTGGGCTCCCCCGCAGTCAGACCCCGCACGACACAGGTTTCCAGGGGAAACTCCGCAGCCCCCGCTCGCAGGAGGGGCGATCGCACGACGCTCCGGCCGCTGCCCTCGCCCCCGCCCGCGGCGGCACACGCTGCGAGCCCCGGCTCCCTGCGCCGCCACCGGCAAACTTCACCCGCCCGAGCGGCGCGGCCCAACGGCCCCGGCCCTCACCTGCGCCGCCGCCTCCGGGTCCCGGTCAACGTCCCCGTCCGAGAACCTGCCGAGGAAACACAACGGCGTGAGGAGGCGGGGCGGGCGGGAGCGGCGCGGGGAGGCCGGGGGAAGGAAGTGGGGGGGTGCTGACCGCGGAGGAGCCGCTCCCGCCGTCGCCATGCCGCCCGCCGCCCCCCGGGAAACTTCTGGAGACGCCGAGGCGCCCGCGCAATAAGCCCCAAGGCCGCAGCCGCGCAAGGGCTGACGGGATGCGGGGGAGGAACCGGCCCCGCAAGCTCCTCCCGCGCCGCTCCGGCCGAGGCGGGGCGGCCGTGGCCGCCGCGGCGAGCGGGCTGCGTGCGTCTGCCACAGGGCCGCAGGAGCGGCCGCGGCAGAGGGGCTCGGGGGGCGGCCCTGCCCGCCTCTTCCTTCCGCGGGCGGCGCCGTCCCTGCCGAAGTTTGCCCGGGCCGCGGGCAGGGCTTCCCGGACGGGCAGGCGGCCAGGCCGCGCAGCTGCCGCTCGGGGTGCGAGCCTGAGGAGACGGGGGGTGGGAGCTGAGGCGCTGGTGGCCGCGGGCGCAGGGGCGGCCCGCCCGGGGGGCACCGGGCTTGGCTGGAGCTCCGGCGCCTCCTCTCGGCCCAGCCCGGAGGGTGTCGGCAGCGCCGCGGGCAGCGCGGCCCGGCCCCCCCGCGCCTCCCTGCGCCGGGCCGGGCCGGGGTGTGGGAACGTACCGGAAGATTTGGCGAGGTTGGTTAAATGTAAATACGCTCAACTGACTTGCAGCTGCCTGCAGAAGGAGCACATACATCACACTGTATTGTTTTACTGAGCTTGTGTGCTTGATGAGTAGAACCTCTGTGTTAGATAACATAGGCCTGTGAGAAACTCGAGGCACCTTATCACTATGTCTGAGATTCCTGCTTTGTTGTGAGAAAGAGCGGGAGGCTGCGCCTGCCTGAAGCCTTGAAACACAGGCGAGCTCAGCAGGCCCAGCGATCTTCCAGCAGGGCTGAACTGACCAGCGCCTGCGTCCCTGCTTGTGTCACCTCTGCCTGGGAGCTCAGGTGCGACTTCGCAGATCCCCAGTAGAGAGGTAACTAAAATAAAACTTGCTCTTTGCAATGCATTCGTGGCCTCTGGCTTTTCTTGCGATGTGCTCACAGCCGGGCTCTGAGGCAGTGCTGGCAGCCTCAGGCCTCCCTCCCTCCTCCTCCTCCCCAGGCTCCCTCCCGTGAAACACCTCAGAAACAAAGTGCCTTTTGCATCTCCACAGCTTCACACGCGTGCAGAGAAGAACCACGGCCTCACTTTTTTCTTTCTGAGTCACCGGCGGCCAGGGGTTGAGCTGGTGTGTTTAGTTTGGCTGCTGCCACAGGCACACAGGGCTGTGAGGAGCTGCTCCAACTCCTCATGCAAACCCTTGTTTTGTGATTTATTCCAGCTTCTCCCTTCCTTTGTCGTACCAAGGAGAAGCAGAAGTACGGGGACAGCTGGTGGACTAAGGGACGTGGGAAGGGAGCCATTTTCATTTACTGTTCTTTACACAAGAGAGTTGGCTTTTGGAAACACTTTGCTGTCTGCTGGGGATTTTCTGCACTTCTCCAACTGACATAAGCCAAGCTGACAAATCATTTTCCCTTTGTGATAGTTCCATCTATGGCAAGAGGTTTTGTTGGCGAAGTTGTAACCTTAAGGTGTGGGGTTTTTTTATGTGTTCAGTACACCAGCAAAACAACTTTCCCACTTCTAAAAACAGTCAGGCGTGATCACATCATGTTCCCTAGTGTTATGAAATACTTGCAATACAGGAAAAAGTCCCCATTTTACAGTCTGATTTTAAAAAGCTCTCCGGTGCTTTCATCAATCTGAAAACAGCCCTCAGGACAAGAACGCTGTCAGGGAGGCATCGACAATGCTCATCCTCATTCCCGGCAATATTGCCAGCGCTCCCTGGCTGCGGGGACTCCTGCCACACCAACCACCAGCGCTGAGCAGGCAGCAGGTGTGTGGGTTTGGGTCCGACCATCCTTCCTGAGACACCCTGGATTTGCAGGTGGAAGCCTGACTGCATGGGAGTCAAGAGGAAAGAAATGCTGAATTAAACAGGATCGTTTCAGCTGCCGAGGAACAGGGGAGCTGTGGCAGAGAGCTGCTTGTTCAATATAGTTTGCAGAGTGACTTCTGTTCAACTGGAGCAAATGATCTCTGCCACAGTTTGCTTCCACTAGTTTTTCTGCATTAATTAGAAATCATAGAATGTCCTGAGCTGGAAGGGACCCAACAAGGATCATCAAGTCCAACTCCTGTCCCTGCACAGGACAACCCCACAGTTCACACCATGTGTCTGAGGGCATTGTCGAATCGTTTCTTGAATACTGCCAGGCCTGGGGCCGTGACTACCTCCCTCCCAATTCAATCACAGAAAGTCATATTTCCTTTAATTTTACATTCCACTGATCTCACCAGGCATCATATTTATTTTTAATCCACCTTCTGTTGAAACATTGCGACATGAGAGGTTTTGCAGCTCTCGCAGTTTTGGCCAACCGTTGTGTTATACAAGCTACAAAGACCTTTGCAATGAATGGCACCTCAGAATTACATCAAAAGTTTTGGGTTGTTTGTCCGAACATGTTGGGAAGTGACAGAAAAGGAGAAGTTTAAGTCCCATTCTTGGACTTATCTCAACTTTCATTTGAGCTACAAAACCCTACAGTATTGCTATTTCAAAGGATAACCACAGCATGTTGGGTACATTTGAATCTGTTCCTAAGTGATCCATGAATTGTTCATGTCCTACCACAGACCCACAATGATTAATCACATTGTTCTGTTTCTCAGTGTATTTTGGTTATTTATGATGATCAGCAAAACACTATAATAATATAAAAACATTTCAGAGTAAATAGAGAAAAATGTTTTTCCACTTGATTTATTTTCATAATAAACCAATTAAAAATACAAAAGACAAGGACCCAAGGTTCAGAGGGCTCCATCATTTAAAAATTTGTCTTTAAATACAAATTCACTCTGTAATACGAATACATATAACTCTAAACATAATGATCTTATTTGCATCTATCAAAAATTTGTATGGAAACAAATTAGCTGAAAAAACTTCCTCATGACATTGAATGTACATTATTTACAATCAAAAAAAGAACTCTTAGCAGTATTAATCTCCAAATATCTGCATAAATTGTATATATTTCATTTCCCTCCCCCCCTTAAAAAATAATCTGAAGTAGAAAGCAAGATTGTTAAGCTTCATAGTCGCAAAATGGCATGAAAAGTTTGCACCTGTAGTGATGCTGTTAGCTTCTATAATTAAATATATCCGATGTTTTCATATAAAATATAGACATAGCATTGTCCATTACTGGAATAAATGTTTTGTGTACTCTCAATAGGAGTGTATATTCCATTTTGCACACACAAGATCTTGTGCTGCAAAAAATGCGAGAAGATACCTGGCTATCAAAGTCTAAAACTGGTGTAATTCACCAGTATGAAACCCATACTTGATCATAAAAATTCATACACATGGAATGAAAATGTCCCACTAAAAGTAACTGTTGCTTCAAAAGTTAGTTGATACACATACGGATTAAACAGAAAAGGTTATAATTACATTACTGCAATGTAAATTGGCAAAAGACTGAGAAGATACAGTAAGAAATGAGTTTGAAACTTTGGCCAACAACCTCAGGAGAAAGTCTTAATAGCATAAAAAGCATGTTCCTTCACGCCTGTATTTTGAAACATGAGTAACATATAATTTTATTTATATGATAACATTTAGCAATTAACAGAAAATCAAAATCCGTCCTAAAGCATGAATTCTAACAATTAACTGCAGAAATTAAGTAGCTTTGCAACATCTTGCTTCAGAATCAAATCATATATACAGAACTGAAAAGGTCCCATCACATTTATGAAAATAATCATCCACAGGGTCTTTTTAAAAAATTCTTTATTAATATGAATTGGGTTCCAATGGCTCATCTTCTTGCTTCACTTGCACGTTAGATGGGAAACCATTTGAACTGGACACTACCATCACAAAGGGTTGCTGCTGGAATCTCTGCTCCAGCTGCTCCGTCTCATCTAATTTGTCACTGTCTTCTTCTTTTACCACTCCTTGCACGCCAACCTGTTTTGTTTCTGGTGCTTTAATAACTGAAGTGATCACCGTGCCCGATGGGTGAGCTACCACCTGCGAGCTGCTAGGCGAAAACGTCACCACGGGGGTGGTGGCACTGAAGGATGGAGACGAAGCCATGTTGGCTGTTCCATTGCAAACTGTCTGCACGCTGCTGGTGAACACCTGCTGCACTTGCGCCGGGCTCAGCACAATCGAGGAAGGAGGTGAGACTGGCTTCTGAGACTGCAGCATGACGTTTTCTTTAAGAACGGTCATGGGTTGTGAAGTAGGAATGGCTTGTAAAATGAATTTTTGGGACGTTGTTGCTGAGGCTGGGTCTGTGCTGGCTATCACTGTAGTAAGAGGCACCGTCTGGAGTGTTACAGTGTGCAGCTGCTGGTTTCCAGGAGAAACAACCACCGGAACTTGGGTTGGGGTCTGTAAAGTCCTATTAAGATTAGAAAATATTGTAGGGTCAGAACTCTTCCACACTGAGTTTTGAAAAATAATTACAGATTTACTAGTGAAAAATCACTTGGCATCATAAACATTTCGTTTAACTAATGGTTCCAAAAGAGGTAGCAGTAAAACAAGAACTGAACCTGACCCTCAAAATTCAGCAACGCAGTTCCCAGAGTAAAGGTCCCCTGCACAAATAATACTGCCATCACCAAACTGAGCAGCCTGCCTTTGAGACGTTCAATAATTCATCGGAAAACCTGGGAGTCGCATCTAAGACCTCCTTCTCAAGCATCAACCCACATAATAAGCATAACCCACTACATGCCTGCCATCAGTTCCACAAGGTACCTTAAGTAATTCTTAAGTCACAAGCATAAATGATTTCTAACTCAGGCCTCAATTCTCCTGACATCTATATGCATGTTTAACTATATGCAAAAGTATCTGCACTGTACAGTGAGTCTGGTCAGGACCTTTTCAGACTCCCAGGACACACAGCTCTCTGTCTGCTAGGCTTGCACGCTCCTTCTGGTAAAGCAACTGGACAGAATTTGCTCCCAAAACATCAGTTTAGATCAGGAATGATTTATCAGTTGCAGGCTCACAGACTCGGGTACCACATTACTTTCTATATATGTACGGCTGAGAGGGTAGCATTAAAGGATTGACAGCCATATCATGAAGTATATACAACTACTACAATGGACAATGGTGATTTAGAGATGTGGCTGAAAGACATACATTCCAGTCATGAAAATAAAAACACACCAACCAGACAAAAACCCCTCAAACACAACATGCTCCAGCCCACCATGCCACAGTCTCCAACGATCGTTTCTTTCCTTCTTTGATCTTTTGAGGTCCCTTCCAATCCCTAACATTCTGTGATTCTGCCTGTCCTGCAAAGTTTTCTCCAACCTTCCTGCTTCTTTTCAGTGCCTTCACCCGCTCATCCTCTTCTGATTTTTGAGTCTTAAGCTCTTCCTTGTGTTTTCTTGAATATATTTGACACTGAGCAAAACCAAAAATAACTGTCCCCTCCTCCTAGCTTATTTCTCCCCCTGCTGAAATCACTTCAGATGGAAAGCAATTTACTGTCAACATTTTGCTTTTAAGTCCATGCACAATACTGCATGCTCTTCCTTCTGAATGTGCCTTAAGGGTTGCCTACTATACATCTATTGCGGAATGTCCTCCTTTCGATAGTCCTTCTACACATATAGTACCTGTTTTTCGCAGCTCTGTGAAATCCAACTCGCCAGCCTTTAGCCATCGACCAGTCGGATCAGACTCAGCATATTCAAAACTTCAATTTAAAGCCATGTTCTGGCTATCAACAGTTACAACAAAAAGCTCACCAAAGCACGATTGATGTGATGCTGAAGCTACAGGGCAATGTGGATGCAGATGCTGCTGCTGGCAGTATTCCGACCACACGGGGAGCTGCACTCCCCTTTCCCCAGTGCTGCAGCAGAGACGAGTGAACGAAAATATTTGTAGAGGATTTCCCAGGTCCCTCTCAGCTCAGTCCTCTGGGAAAGGCCTACAGCAGAGCTCCACAGATTGCTCCAGCAAGAGCAGCTCTGGTAACCCAGCTGGTGTCAGGTTCAGAGCGTGTCCCTGAGCATCCTCCAGCTGCCAGTCCCTGCTGCAGGCAATCTTGTCGCCACCTCCAGCGTGGCTTGGTAATACAAGGAACGAAATTTGCATCTGTAGCTTTTTCTTCTTCACAAGAAAGAAGAGGAAGGTTGCACCCAGGAATGCTGCTGTAGCAAAACAAATCCAAATCCTTGCCCACGAGGAGCCCATACACGTCTCATCACAGAATAACCATCATAACCAGGACACAAAATTTGATGCGACTGACACCAGAATTAATCTTGAGTTCCTGTTTTCACACAACTGGAGACCACCCAAGGAAGAAGCTCATGGAAATGAGGACTGGCTGGAGGTGAAGCACCAGCTAGAGTGATTGCTTCTTTCTTTTCAACTTCTGGAGAGCTTGGTGCTGCACAGCAAATACCAGCAACTAAAGTGCAAGGCTAAGAATGCAGCACCAAGACTCACACCAAGTCTGCTAAGGGTTATCAGTGCTAACTATTTTTCTTACCCAGGGACCTTGATAGAAGAAAAAAAAAAAAAAATCACAAATGTCTGCATCAAAAGTAGCAAGAGTATGAGGACATTCACTAGCTTTTTAAAAAAATATATGTATGTGTATATATATATATATATATAAATAAATATATATAAAAATGGAACTACCTACAGTTAAACAAACTTGCAGTAAAATCAAAATGTCACACGGATACACCCCAACCCAGGAAAGTCTATAGAGACCAGCAGACCAGCAATGCAAGCGCAACAGCTAAGAAGGAAAGACAACTGACACCTGCCTTCAGAAAAAGCATTAAAAGTATCCGAGTAGAAACCAAGCCAGCTCTGTAATCCACAGAGAAACTTACTTGAGCCCGAAGGATTAAGATCAACTCAATATTTGCAGTTTTGAAAGCAGCAGCTGAAGCTGCTAGCCTGTGCTGGTATGCCGTCCAAGTATTACTCTGAAGCTACTTTCATGTTCCTTAGTTGTTTTGTTTGAAAACAAAACAGTAAAAATAAAAGCTTCTAGCTGTTAAATGGCTCTAAAGGACAAATTCACAAAGTGTGAACTGGGTGTAATCAGTGTAGAGAGTATTCTGAAAAGCACTAGGAGCAGCAGCTCTGAGATGACTGAACCAGAGAGTTTTGTCTCAGCACACTGCAATTATTACCTGCATATTAAGCCATTTTATTTCTCCTGAAAGCAATTCCTGTATCTGTACATTATACTGTTACTAACAGTTTACTCCAGATGCTCTATCTTCACCAGCAGTCAAAACACATATTATATATGATACAAACATATGTAAACATCTATGTAAACACATATATAATATGTGCACACACACACAGAGTGTAAACTTGCTAGAGGGAAAGCAAGCAGCAGATGTCTGTACAAGCACAGGGTTAAGTAGTGCTCAGCACCATAAATACATGTAGCTAGCTGTGCTACTGGTAGCCTTAATTGGTAAGACTACAAAAAACTGCATCTGTTTACAAACTAAAAATCTATCTGTTCAAACTATTAGCCTTGAATACCATTTAAAGAAATCCAGCTTTAATAATTTTGCCTGTTTTACAGAAAAAAAAATAAGTACACGCTAGATGATCTCTAAACACTGGGTTACATTATTTTAGGTGCTTTGAACTGTGTCTTTTGCTATGCTTCTGAATTTCACTATCAATTTGCTAGCGCCCTTCCTCCTCTAAGGTACAAATCTATTGGGTGATTACTTTAGAAGTTCCTGCTGAGGTTACAAAAAAACAAGGACATTGAGCAACAGCGATGAAAAGGAAATGCTGCCATAAAAGAGTCTGGTTACAACTGAGGAAAAAAATGTCAAAAATTCTGAAGTCATTTTAGCTTGTCAGAAAATGATCATCTGTTTCTTGTGCCACTGGTACTGTTAACAGTCTAGAATTGTGCAATATCATATTAACTCATCGAGAGGTAACTAGTGATAAAGCAAACACTAAGTGACAGGCTGGAAAATCAAGTGTATTCATGGCAATTTATGGGAAATTTATGAACTGGAGAAAGGGAGAGGATACCAAAAAATACAGAAGCTACAAGCCAAGGTAAACAAAGTATTTCACAGCACAGTAAGAAAATGAAACAGGGCAATATTATGAAATACATAGAAAGAGGTAACAGAGGAGAATTCCCACTCCAACATACATGTTGTTCAACCTACAGCTACAGGGGAAATGATGGCCTTGAGATAAACAGGCAAATTTCCAGGGACTTTCCCCATTTGTTCAACTAAATGGTTGCAAAAAACTCATCGAGTCACGCAAGGCAGAAGGAAGGAGGCGGAGGGGTGCGGTGTGTTTGTCAGAACCACTTCAGATGCCTGAGTCTAGAGGCAATCTCTCGAGTGACTGTAGGAAGCATCAGCCAAACGCGACTCAGGAGCTCTGCTGTCTCTGCAAACTGTTCCACAGCTCTGCTCGTCTACACGATCTGCAGAGCCCCCAACGATCTGGTCAGTGCTGCACCCCAGCATTATTCCCATCATTGCCACTGGCCCTTTTGTAGCACAAGCCACGCAGATGGGCGCTGCTAAGCGGGGATACCCATGGGACATCGAACAGCACTTGCCTCCTCCTCCAAAGGGCGGGCAGAACTTGCCTGTTCTTGTCTAGCTCTTTGCCTGGACAAGAGAATCTCTTACACGGTGAGGACACAAAGGACTCAATTCTCAAGTCTGCTGTCCTTCTTGCTAACTCAAGCAATCTTGCGGTCTTCTTTCCAGAATTTTTCAAAACTGCACACTCACCCGAATTAAATCTCAGAAACTTTGCTACTAACAGAGACCTGCAGAAATCCCAACTCTTTTGACAGTGCCAAAGACAGGTAAAAGAGAGCTCCTGTGGATAAGCTCCTCATTGTGCAGAGACAAAATGAATCTGTCTAGATGACTTTGAAGTCTCGCATTCTTCCTATCTACTGCAGAAATTAAATCAGATATGGGCTTAAAAAAAGGTTTTCTCAGCTGCAGGAAAATCAAATCAAAATGTTTGGTTATAACCAAAGTATTTGCTGTGATAGAAGTTGTTGCTATTCTACACGTGTTCTGAGAAACACACCCTGTTGTAAGCTAAATTACAGTTTCTTGTAGAAGCCCCCTGAGATCACATCAGCCTATTTCTGACGAACACCTCCCTCAGGAAGGGCATTTTCCTCACCATGCTCAAACCTGAGATATAGTCAAGCCTTCACTTAAGAGATATAGAATTGTTTTGGTTGGAAAAGACCTTTAAGAACAACCATTAACCTGGCACTGCCAAATCCACCACTAAACCATGTCCCTAAGAACCTCATCTATGTGTCTTTTAAACACCTCCAGGGATGGTGACTCCACCACTCCCCTGGGCAGCCTGTTCCAATGCCTGACAACCCTTTCCGTGAATAATTTTTTCCTAATATCCAACTGAAACCTCCCTGGCACAACTTGAGGCCATTTCCTCTTGTCCTATCACTTGTTACTTGGGAAAAGAGACCTACACCCTCCATGCTACAAGCTGCTTTCAGGTAGTTTTAGAGAGATGACAGAGATCAACTCTTTGCCACAATCACCTGCTTCCCTCCGTTTTTGGGGAAGGCTATAGCAAGGCTGAGCCGGATCCAACAGTACCTGCTAGTTGGTGTGTTGGAGAACTTCTAGTGCGAGCATGAAGACCCAACTTGTTGCACTGATAGAAGACCATTGTCTAACTGCAAACAGGCAAAGCATGTGCACCGATGCTGGCTGATCGAAGTAAGGCCTTCCAAATATTGTCCAGGTGTTGTTTTCCATTATCTAGAAGTCCTCAGCTGGCATCGTATTCCTTCTCTCACATTCCCCGTCAAACCCCAGGGAGCCCTAGTGAGCTCTTTACTGAAACTGGCACCTGTGACGGTTTTTATTCATTGCACTCATAGAAACGGCAGAGGAGTGGTGGGCTACAGCATTAGCTGACATCGTGCACATTTGACTCTTGTTCTCATTCAGGGAAAAGGGACTGAAAGCAGATGGTCAATGCCAAATCTCAGTAGGACAGTGTCAGACTGCCTCCCTGCATCTGTGTGCAAGCTCAAGCAAAATCAATATAGATAGGTGTTCTATGATTATAGAACATAACAGTGACATTCACCGCACAACTTACACAAGCTAATGTCTATACATGGCGTAAGATGAAGACACTTCATTTGAAACAGCAGCTGTAATAATGTTTTCAGAGTTTAAACTCATGCTAGACAAATCTGCCTGTTTTTCAGCTTCAGCACAGCTGCAGTTAGACATCGCAGCCTGGACACAGAAACAGATTATGGAACAATAGCAGAAAACATATGTGTTTGCTTGGGGTAGATATGACTTTCAAAGGTAATTCCCTCTGCTTATCAGGACAATCCACTGTGTTGGCATATTGTTGGCTTCATCACTGTTCTTACTCAGAATGCTCATGACCAGAAAAAACACAATTCACGTTCAGCTATTCCCTTCTCCTCTTGAATGAGGATCTTGCCATTGTGGTCCATGCCTGTGTCACCTTCGGGATGAATGACGGCAACATTTTCTACCCAAAGACTGCACAAAGGTCAAGACGAAAGCTGTGGCTGATTCATCATGTAGCAGTTCTCCAGAATCACAGAGTGGTTGGTGTTAGAAGTGACCTCTGGAGATCATCTAGTCCAACACAGAACATATCCCTCTGGTCCTTTGTGGTCCGTATTAGCTTTTCCCCCAGCTACAAAACAGAGTCAGGATACTGGTCTTCTAACATGCTCTGTTCAAGCTATCACAATGACAACTTGAAAATACAGAAAAGAATCAATAATCTGAATTTCGATAGAAACCTTGTGTTTAAAACCTGAAGCCTGCTAAAGCATTGCACAGGATCTGTCAGCAGGCAGCCAGTTGTAGTCTTCCTGGTATACAGAGCTGCCAGCTAGAACATGTCCCACACACAGTCATTAAGAAACAGACACGTGTAATTTTAAATTACTCACAACATGATCCTCTCAAAACTGTTAGCAACATGAGAACCTCTTAGTTGCCCAAATGCAGGCACCTCAGAGGCCTGTATGATGTCCTACACTACCCATGACGAGGTAAGTCCCTGGCTTTACAGGAAAGGTACACTTTCTGGAGCAATAGAAAGGATGCCCTTTACACTCAGAACAACCCGAAGAACACGGAGCTGAATCCCAGGCCTACTTCGGTGCCTCCAAATTCCAAGCTAAAACACAATTACTCCAATAAGCCAGATATTCTGGTTAACCTGTATCAGTTATTCTAGTTCAAACAGAACAATTTAACAAGCATTAAATTCAAAGAGACTTTTTTTTCTTCCTTAAAAAAGCTGACTCATTGGAAAAAAGTTAGCAATAAAATGCTCATCCAGAGAGGCATTTTTGTCTTATCGCTGGAAACATGTGGCGCCAAATTCAGCTTCCAGTTACACAACTGGAGACTGCAGTAACTGTGCTCGTGTGCACAGAGCCAGGGCGGTTAGTCCTACAGAACAGCAGTGAGTTTGCAATTCTGAATTATTCCCACTGGTGATCCCAGATGTCTTCCCCGGTCAGCAAAACCCAGTTTGCACAACCTGACCCTGCTCCTGTCCCGTTTCCCAAGCTGGGGTTAGCATCACATCACAGCCTTTCTGTGTCAGCGCTGGGGCTGAGGAAGAGGCATCTACCCCTGGCAAGTAACACTTTTCCTTGTCTCCCCTGCATACAGCAGCACCAAAATTTGTATTAAAAGCCCATTGAAAGCCATCCAAAAGCCAAGATCTTTCCACTTCAGAGCAAGACACAACCCTCCCCTCAAAGTAAATGGAACTCTGCATGAGCTTTGCACAGCTCTAAATGAAGCCACTGCCTGCCTCCCCTGAAGAACCAACGCCTGATTTTCACTGGCATTTCTGTTTCTTTGAGAGATGCAGAGGCCCTGGCGAAGCGCTGCCATGCTCTGCAGTGATGCTCTGGGACTGAACTTCACAGGCGATGCTGCCTAGTGCAGGGGAGGGAGGGATGGTGACACGAGCCCTTCACGACATTCTTCAAATATGATTCTTTCACCAAGTCCCTCAGCAGAGAAGATGCACGTCCAGACTTCTTCTCTGAAGGATATGGTTAAGTGTTAAGAAGCCAATTGTGTTGACCTCAAAATTCCTTAGTATTTTCTCTGTGCTATGTAGTTAATCACTTTTTTTTCCCTGCTCACAACACAAACAAACTGCCGCAAAGGGAAGACCATTTATTTCCATAAACAAAAGGGAAGAACATTTTTATGAATTAAACTTTAGAAGCTGCATACCTAAGACAAATTATATGGGTCCAAGACATTCACGCTTCAAGGAAGAGCCCAACCACTAACCCGTACACATCAGAAGAACTGCTGAAGATCATTCCCAAACCCTGGCTGCCCTTTCTCACTAATGCCCTTGACTATCTACATGCTCCAACCTCAGAACACCAACTGGCAACCAATGTTTCTACTAGGTTGGTGCAAAAGTAATTGTGGTTTTGGACCGTGAATTTTAAAACATTATAACTAGGCTCAAACACATCTTTATTAATCAAAATAGGAACCATTACAGTCAACACATTTTTGCCAACCAGAAATAAGTTTGTTTATTCCCGTAGCATAAAAATCTGTGCTTCAGGATTCGAAGAACTCTTGAAAAGCATTTTCTGCATCCTGCTGGTTGTGGAAGCGTTTTCCCTGCAAAAAGTTGTTGAGATGCTTGAAGAAGTGGTAGTTGTTTGGCGAGAATGTGAATATGGCGAATGAGGCAAAACTTTGTAGCCCAATTCGTTCAACTTTGGAAGCGTTAGATGTGCGATGTGCAGTCCGGCGTTGTTGTGGAGAAGAATTGGACCCTTTCTGTTGACCAGTGCTCGCCGCAGGTGTTGCAGTTTTTGGTGCATCTCATCAATTTGCTGAGCAGACTTCTCAGATGTAAGGTTTTGCTGGGATTCAGAAAGCTGTAGTGGCTCAGACCGGCAGCAGACCACCAAACAGTGACCGTGACCTCTTTTTGGTACAAGTTTGGCTTTGGGAAGTGCTTTGGAGGTTCTTCTTGGTCCAACCACTGAGCTCGTCATCGCCGGTTGTCGTATAAAATCCACTTTTTGTTGCATGTCACAATCCAATCGAGAAATGGTTCATTGTTGTTGCGTAGAATGAGATGACACTTCAAAATGACAATTTTGGGGGGATTTTCCGTCAGCTTATCAAGTTTTTTTTCACCTTTCCAATTTGGTTCAAATGCTGAACGACTGTAGAATGGTCAAGGCTGAGTTCTTGGGCAGCTTCTGTGTAGTAGTAAGAGGATCAGGTTTGATCATTGCTCTCAATTGGTCGTTGTCCACTTCCGATGGCCGGCCACTATGCTGCTCATCTTCAAGGCTCTTGTCTCCTTTGCAAAACTTCTTGAACCTCCACCGCACTGCACATTTGTCAGCAGCTCCTGGGCCAAATGCGTTGTCGATGTTGTGAGTTGTCTCTGCTGCTTTATGAACCATTTTGAACTCGAATAAGAAAATTGCTTAAATTTGCTTTTTGTCTAACATTATTTTATATTTATTTTAGACTGTGGAAATTAACAGCAAGTAATAAGTCAGTAACAAAAAAAAAGGCAAGAAAAGCGCATTAAAATGATGTACAACATAACCACATTTATTTAAGAATGTATTCCAATATCAAATGGCAAATTTCAACAATGCAAAAACCAGTTACTTTTGCACCAACCTAATATTTGTTCTTATGCTGCCTTATAAAACTACTATAAAGTGACTCCAACCACAGCCCTACGGAGATTGTGCATACATCAGAAGGTTTGTCAGCTCTTATTCTATAATGGCAACTGTATGTGCTGTACATTTTCGAACCATGTAGACCATTAATTTCAACCTTAATGGAAGCTTCACTGCAGCAATTCAGAACGTGTGCATAAACACATTCAACTCCTAGAGATTTATAGTTGTTTGAATAAACCAAGCCAAAATTCAGTTCCTTTGTTTTAGCCTTGTTATAAAACAAGATCTAAAACATATGCTTCAAAAAACGTTCACTGTCTCCTTTTACCTCACCAAACTATTTGAAGTTTGCATTTTGAAACTAAGCAGAAATGTATCTGTGAAAAATTGTACTTTTAGAGCCTAGAAGGGGCAGTGATTCCTGCGCAGGACTTGTCAGCACCTTGGTTTGCAGCTCAGCCTGTTCTGGTTAAAAGCACACCAAAAAAATCTGAGTTGTGCTTTTCATTTTCACTCTAACTGCTACAACACCTTAGTACATTCTTTCTTAATTAGCAGTACTTCTATAGCGGTCAGTAATTACATACTGTGCTGAAAAGATACAATGGGTCTTTTTTTTTTCCCTTCATCTGAAACACTTTGTCATCTTGCCCAAGAAAGGTGCAACCAAAGACTTTGTGGAAAAATGTTTTAAGTTACAAACAGGATTAGAAATGATGCAACACAGAACTAAGGTTTTAAGGCTTTTACTTCGTTTTAACTTCACATATGTATCTTCTCTACTACTTTTTTTCCTGTAGCTTATTGCCCAAGGTCCGATTGTGAAACACAGTAACGCAATAATTGGATGTCATCATGTCACTGAGCAGCTTTCCAAATGTTAGGCTGGACTTCTTGCCCGCCTGCCTTATTAGGCCCTACAGATACTTCTGTTTGTTGTTACCGTTTTTTATACCATCTATACTATCGTTATAGTTTTTGATGTACAAACTAATGTAGGTCTAGCCTAGAGCTAGTTTACTCTGTAAATTGCTGAAATCTCCCCCTATTAATGTTTAATACCATTATTCTACTGACTTCAATGGTGATTGTATAGCTTTAGTTATGTCTGTACTCGTTTCCTGGCGCAACTATTACCCCTCACTTTTTGCAACTTACAAATAATTAACCCTGAAATCATAAGATTGCACTGAACAGAGTAGTTTCATCCCTAATCTTTAAAAACTTACCAGACATCACCTTAGTGCAGATTTTTATTAATTTTTAAAATTAATTTCAAAACTGTTTTGTTGGTGGTTTTGGTTTTTTGTTTGCTGGGGTTTTTTGTCAAATTCTTCATAATTATTGTTCACATAAACTGATCAATATAACCCTTCCCTCCTCTCTTTGCATCTTGAACTAATTCTAGTTGGTTAGAACAATAAGTAAAACAAAATTTGATTTCAAATCATGCATATTAGAATTCAAAGACAAAAGAAAGTAGATATTGTCTACCTAAAACTGGTAACTCTTTCCAGTTTGTTTTACAGTACCTACCAGTCACTATGAAAACTACTTTTGCTTTTGTGGCTCAGTGTATTTATTCCCTTGCAGCCTTTATTAACCAGTGAATTTCTCTTTTCAGTGTGAATTTTTCATATTGCAGCATGAAAGAAAATATTTCATATTTTTTAAGGAATATATTTTCAAAAAAGGATTCAAACTAGGAAGTCCACAGATAATTTTAAAGTTTGAGGTTTTTTTACCCCAAAGAAAGAAGAGATAATGTAACTTTTTTCTGATTGAAGCTGCACTCTTGGTTTGTAATTTCCTATACATAAATCTTAAGCTTCCTCAACTACTTGGTTATCTCCAGAAGTGTTTCTTATTGACTCTATTGTATCAGTGACTGGAGGCTGATCTGAAGTCTCGGTTCTTTCCCTTCCTCTAAAAAACTGGCTGTTATTGCTATCCTGGATTTTCCTTTTATGTAAGTGGAGTTTTAATAACCAACCAGCTTTTACAACATCCGGCTAGTAGAAAAGAGGACAGAGCAAAACTTATTCTTTGGAAACAAATAAATAATTTAGTCTTATTAGTGTCATTACTTACTACTCTTTGACAAAATTCCATAGTTAACCCCAGACAGTCAGTACCACTTCAGATCTATTGGTGGCTCTGGATGTAATTTTCAAAGGAAAGAATAAAGGAAGGGAGAAGGAAACAGCATAATTGCCATTTTGCAGCACGAAATGCTGACCATTGTAACAGTGATGTTAACACAGTAAATCTCAAAAAACAAAGTGATGTTCATCATTCACTAAGAATATGCAGCTCCTGAATCACATCCTGAAGCTTTCCTGAAGCAGCTTTAAGGTGCAGAATTACGACTTTGACATGCCTGTGAAGGGTCTAGATTTCAAGAACATTTATTTAGTTTAGGTCTTTTGTAGTCAGTGGAGACAAACAAGCTCCATCAGGGGATGCCACAGGCTAGGGTAAAACCAGGCTTAAGTGACTGCTTTTAAAACTTCCTTCAATTAGGATGCTGCTACTAAGGGGTACGTAGGTGCAAAGGATGATGATGCTTAAATGCCGTGTAGTGTCAGTCGATTTACAAATTAAGCATGGAAGTATGACTAACTCCCATGAGATTACCCTGTTAATTGCTTTTTAAAAATCAAAAGAACATGCTCTTATAACAGCAGCAAAATGCAAGAGCTGGAGCTTTCCCCTGCTGTAACTGGAGACAATGCAAAAGATGAGAGAGATGACAAAAAAGGAAAATCTTTTTGAAGGGATCATGCAGACACACCACGTGTAAT
This sequence comes from Caloenas nicobarica, assembly GCF_036013445.1. NCBI lineage: Eukaryota > Metazoa > Chordata > Aves > Columbiformes > Columbidae > Caloenas > Caloenas nicobarica. The sequence continues at coordinate 181,945,950 of NC_088245.1, forward strand.
TCAAAAGCGAAGACATTAAACAGTCAGTGAAAAAGAGAGTAATGAAAATACTGCCTCTGCTACAGGATAGAACCGATGATACCAATTTTAAAGAAAAGTTGTGTATTTTTCCTCTCTAAAGGATTTGCATCAGGCTTAATACCGCATGAAAGATGTGCTTCCCTCCACCAAAGGCAGAGCATTTTATGAGTGTACACACTGCAGTACGCTGCAGTAATCCCCAACTCCTAGGATCAGCCACAAAGACACTGTTTCACTTCAACCAAACCGGGAGATGAGCAATTTTTTTGAAGCACAACAAAGAATCTAGTCTATCTAGCCATCATCCAGTGAATTTATTATTATTCATACATTTATTTCCTATACGTTTTCTTACCTTATATTCTGAACCGAGGGATTTAATGTTTCGTCTGGAACACTACTGGTTACAGCCGCGTGTCCTTCTGCGAGGGACTGCAACGGCTGCATTACGTGAACTGTCCGAAAAAGCTGCGTGGGATGTACTGGCTGCGGAGATTGCATTGTCCTCAAAACTTCTGAAGTCAAGCCAGGTGTCTGCTGCTGCACAACTTCTACGTGCTCCTTCAGCTTAGCCGGCTTCAAGTTTCCTGTTTTTAGCATTGTGGTTGATCCTCCCTTTGTTCCCGCGTTTGCAGATGCTCGAGATCTGCTCGATTGGTTTCTATTGGCCACAGGAGTTGAGAGCAGAGTTGAATCTGATGATTCGGTGCTAGGGCTCGCATCTTCATCATCGATATAGACGAGATCTTTTGGCATTTCTTTAAACTGGTATACTAGGCGCTGACCTTCTACTTTAGCCAGTATTCCTCTTTGGTAATAGTATCTGTTTAAAGCATACACACATCAAGTTACACAGTATTTTTTGCCAAGAACCAAACCAAACCAAAATTTAAAGAAAAATTTAAAAGGGGCAACAAAACCCCCGGAAAATAAGATCTGCACTAACAAGCAGCTTAAAGTTCAATATTTTAAGTGCCTATTTTCTTCATTATAAAGGAGTCGCCAATTTAATAGTGCATTTTTTCCTCAAACAACTTTCTTTCACTGGTATTTCTTGTCACCTTTTAATTTTAACCTCAGATAACTCTGAGGAGAAAGAGAACTCCGTGACTTGGCAGCTCTTCTATCAACTCATAGCCTTTAAAAGTTGCATGAAACTTGTAATTCTCCTCTTGACTCATACAGTTCTTTCGGTTACCTGAATTTGTGCTTATGCAGCAGTGAGCATAGGCAGACATTTTAGCTACAACAAAGCAAAGGGAACAGGACAGGAGAGCACTACTACTGTTATATTTACAAATTAATACGACAATTTGAAATTACACACACAGAGGTGAGGGGCGAAGGGAAATGAAAAGAAATGCATAGCTGCTCAGCTGGACAATTATTAACCAGCAGGTAAGACTGAAGCTGCCATCACCCACACTCGTGGATGTCCCTGTATTTTGCACAGTCTTTTCTGTATGAGAAAAATGCCAGTCTGATAGGCAGAGGCACAAATGTTTTAACGCTGTCTGTACACACAAGTGCACTCGGACCTGAATTCTAAAACTGTATCTTCCACTGGAAATTAGGTAATTTGCAATAAGTAGAAATAATTTCATTAACACACCTGAATTTAGGATTTTTTGGAGAAAAGGGATTCACATTTTATGTAAAGGGCTTGCCCCACTTGGAATCTTCAGCCTCTTACTTTGGCTGTGGCTGTGAAAAAAGCAATTTCTGCAGCAGCACTGAAAGTCTGAGCTGAGGTTGAAGGTGAATGATTTGGGGTTGAGGTTAGTAAGCATTACTTTTAGTTAGCTTATTTATTTTGCTGAAATCATTTCCTAATTTACCAAATTGATAGAATACTAACTCTTTAGTGTTGTTACACAAATCACACGAGGCATTTAATGCATGCAAACACTAAGGCAACAAAACCAGTGTATTATTAAAAAGGCACATACCTGAGAGCTCTACCCATTGTTTCATAATTCATGTCGGGTTTGTTTTTGTGTTTTCCCCACAACCTGGACACAGCCTTGGAATCTACCAGTTTGAAAATGCCCTTCTCTCTTTGAGTCCATTTGATATATTTAGGACATGTAGCTTTGTCCTGGAGCAGTGCTAGTAAGAACTCCCAGAGATAAATTGTATTTCCTAAAATAAAAGTATTTCAGGACAGAGGAAAAAATATATTAGTTGACCATATTTTATTAATGATATAAATAAAAGTTAAGAAGCTGATATCTTTATGAGTACATTGTAATATATCCCAAAGACTAGGAAATAGTGATGGAAGGGTATGGGAAGGGATTCTTGTTAGTTATTAGAATCTGGGTGTCCAGCCACCCCGGCCACTGTCTGTAACCTACAGAGTCACATACCAGTCAACCTACGGTCACCCTGTTCCAACCACCAACGTTAGACAGCATCAGTGTCCCTACGTGTCCCCTTCCCTCCTGCCTAACCCAGGTACAGAAGCAGCCACTATTGCTTTACCTCAAACAGGAACTTGTTCAGGTCCATCCTCTGAAAATTCTGGAAATTAAGCCCTTGCTTAAATACTTGGCTGAATTCAGGTGAGTGTTATAATCCTTTAAAAGGCTAAACAAAATCCTTACTTTTAACAATTAGACTTCTATGGAGCAATCACTGGCATATGCTGAAGCATGCAAACCTTCAGGAATAAAGTTCAGAAAAAGGATTTTTTTTTAATTAATTCAGTGAGTGCTTGCACTTGCTGGTAGACAACACTCATATTTCATTTTATAAGCAAGCAGGCACAAACACATATATGGAAATCCATCATATCTGTTCGGTGTTTACCATATATAAACAGCATTAAAATCACCGATTGCAATTATTTAAAATATTACAAAATTTTCATATTCTTCTTTTTTCTGAAAACACATTTAAGGAGTCCAAACTCATAACTAATGAGACCCCTTTTCCTACTTTTTTAAGGCTTTTGGTGTCTGATGTTCTTTTGGACACATGAAGCTGCACACAAGCTTCTTAGTGATATGCTGTTACGTCTGAGAACGGAAGAAAAAACTCTTTGTGTGAAAGTATCACCTCCCACAAGTAGCAATGCAAAAACACAGCAAGGGCAGCGTGTACAGATTTCTCAAGTTTCACAGAAAATGATGCCCAGTGCACGAGGTGACAGGATCTCTTCTGTTTGCTTAACCCAGCAGTTTTTTCAACTTTAACAACAACCAGTCTGAACTTTTTTTAACAAGAGAAAGTATCTTACAAATTAAAACTCCCACACTACTGTCTGATAATCTATATTTCGCAAATATTCAGCAAAGTCGTCAGCACTGGCAGTACAAAATGTTAACAGCTTCTTCAGCAGGTGGAAACTTGAAAAGTGACCATTCCTAGAGAAAAAACACTGCCTTTGCAACAAACCTCTCCCAGCTTACAGAAAACCTTGAGCCTGTTTGCCTTGGGATACCCCAAGGGAAAAGGTTAAGGCTGCTTAGGCAAGACACAAAGTCAGACAGGAGCGAGAGCATTCCCAGCCACTTACCATCTAATCCAGGGTGCTTTTGTTGTAGTCTAGACTAAAAATGCTCAGCAGCATCGAGGCAGTCTGAAAATTTGTCACTGCTTAGCCACTGAAATTCACTGTGAAGAGGGCTGTCTGCCAAAACCACGTCTGCTTTACTCACTGGCAGAATTTTTAACCTCCTCTGAGTCACAGAAGGAGAAGAAATATGTAGAAAACTCGGTTTTCTCCATGCATCACATCAAATAACTATATGGAGGAAATGGTATTTTAGCATACATGTTCTCCTCAGGGGAACACTGTGGATACTGCGAGTCAGGCAACTCTCATGATTTTCTAGCTGCTTCCCTGCCACAGCTGGTTATATTAATATCCTGTGTACTTCAATTCTATGTTCCTCAAAATGCTAAACAAATGCTTTTGTGGTAGCTTTTCTCCTAACAGGCAGTGGTTTCAGACAACACGCTCCTTTTTAATTCCTTCTGAATTAGCAGTTTTGTAACAACAGACAAATGTGAAATATGGTGTGTCCTCGCTATCATCGACAGAAACATTAGACTCTTCTGCCTTTTAATTTTGTGGCTGCCTGCTTTGATATTTTGATTATTTCATTTGAGCACTACCTGTAGGTTCCTGATACTTCTCTTTCATTTTTTTTACGTAAAAATCAGGTTTTAATTTAAAAAAAAAAAGCCACAAGAACACATACTCGAAATTGCTGGCATTAACCGGTTAAATATTTATTGCTTGCAAACAGGTCTTCATTTCCTGTTATTGCAGAAAATCCCTCTTCTAAAGAAAACAAACCCACCCATACTCATTCTTTTGATATCAAGAAAGTCTGACATTCTCATGCCAACACCTTCCAGGTTTGGCTGGGCTTCCCTCCTGGCAAACGCTGCCCGCACGCAAGCACTCCGGTCCCTTGGTGTGTGTGAGGGCACTCGTGGTGGCCCCGGGGAGGTTCATTTCCAGCTCCCACGCAGCTCAGCAGAACTCGGTGGGGTCTGGGAGGGGCATGAGCTGCCATTCCAATGCCAACCCTGGGCTCAGGTGCAGGACTCAAAAGCAAAGCAACGGAGCTGCTGACAAAACTGACAGGCACCGCTGAACAGTTCAGTCTGGAGGAAATTATTTGTTGCAGCAGTTATTTGGTGCTCATTCTCCTTCTTCCGTTTAAACACAGGAGGAATGAAAGAAGGATCAAAACCCCAAGTTTTCTGCCCATGTCTGGAAGCTGCGTTACAACTTTCCTCAAAATTCAGGGCTTGGTACTTCCTGCTGCCAACTGGGAGCCTTGGTGAGTTCCTCATGCAGAATTAGACACACACAGATGGAAAACGTTTTTAAAGATCATCTGTCAAAATAACCACAGCACAAGAGACCCTAAGACAATGGAAAGCGCTCCCCAAGGCTTCAATGAGAACACTGCAGCCTCTGCGGGAGCTTGAAGAGTTTCCAAGAACCCTCGCTATTAAAGTGGCAAATGTTGCTCTCCCTAGGAACTGGGTATTTCACCAAGAAATCTTGTGCACGAATTTTTTTATTTGCCTTGAGATATTAACTGCCCCTGAACATAAGATCTGCTTTTACATCACAAGAAAATAGTGAACATTTTCTTTTTACATCACAAATGTTTTCTTTTTACAGGTCATGCAGAAACAATGTTCTTTTAAATTCAGTGACAACTCTTTGACTTACCCTTTCCATCTTTGTTTTTCTTTTTCACAGATATGTTTGGAGTTGTAGTAGGGGACTCGGAACGAGATGGTTTCGGCTTCTTCCCTGAAATAAACCACCAGTAAGTCAAGCTGCAGCATAAAAAAAAAAAGGAAATTAAAAAGAATGAGGACCTAAAAAGGGAAAAGATTTGTTTCCCCAATTCAGAGAGGATTCAATTTCTAGTAAGTTAGGGGCTCAATTCAATGCTGAACTTTTTCAATTTCTACAGCAGGGTTGGAACCTGCACATTCTTAGCATACTTCTAGTAAAGATTATGCTCACTTTTCCAAAGTCCCTGTATCTTGGAAATTTCTGTGGCTTTTTAGGTAGTCTTTAAGAGCACTTAAAACAGAAGAGATGAGAAGAATAAGCTATTAACTGTGGGCAAAAGTTTAAATAGGAAAAGCTAGATAATATAGAGAGCACTATCTTGTACACTCATCGCCAAAATGGAATTTAGGTATAAAACAAGATTGTTTGCTTGTTTCACAAAGTGGAAGTCTTCTGTGACAGCAGCAAAAGATACTGTCACGTGAAGAAAACATTTTTCAGTCCTGTTGTCTTTTACCCCTTTCACAACAGTGGCTACAGCTAAAGGAAAGTCACTTGTTTGTTTAAGACCAGCAGACCGAGTAACAGACTCTGAAAAAAAACCCCAGTTTTTAAAATCATAAACATAGTGGGTCTATCTGGTGCGAAACACTGACAGGAAAAAATTACTTACAACGGATGGCAAGAATGAAGAGCATTCATTTGAAAATGTTGAGAAATCAACTACCTAAACATAGTGGAGTAAAATAAATTAAGTCATGCTGAAGTATTTTTCAGTATAAAACATTGAACCTATTCCTTTATTAGCTCTCATTCCCTGCAATGGCAGCATTTATGGGTAATGTAATTAATCAGAAACCTTCAGAACTTTCTTATGAAATAAAAAGTTCTCTTATCAGGTTTTGCAGTGATGCCTTAGTACAATGACAATACCTAAATTATTCACGTACTACCTCTGCTGTTTTGAGAGGCAGAACAGACCAAGCAGATACGAAACTTGGAAAAGATACTTCTAGTCCAAATAACCTATTGTCATAATTGAAGATCTAAAGAAAAAATATTTTTCTTTTTCTCTATTTATTGCATTTTCAAAGAAGTTATGTTCTACAGAGGCAAGACGAATAGGCCTGTGCAATCCCTTTAACTATGACGTTCCACCTTTGCTTTTGTTTTTAGGGGCTGTTTTAGTAAGGAAATGGCTCTGTTGCAGAGCAACACTGAGGGTTTTTCACCAGCTCTGAAAAAAAGAAAAAAAAACCACAAACGCTCAGCGCCAGCCTGTGCTGTCTTCTTCATTCTTGACTTCCAGGTATCTATAAACGAGTCGTAAGAAACCCTGGCTTGAACACTCACCTTCAGACATTAGCAGCCTTGCTAAGCCCATCTTTGCACCTTCTTCTATTTTTTTTTTTTTTTTGACAGGGCATGGGGGAGGAGCGATAGCTAGTTGAGAAAGCTACAGTGAGGAAACTCCAGTAATGCCTGGAGTGCTCTCATTTTCTTGGTTCCATTCAGACAGGATTCATAACTGAGGATGGGACACAAAGTTACCCATTGTCTTGGCCAGTAATGTCTTACTTGATTTGGATGAAGGTGGGGGGGAGAAATCCTACAATATAGTGGTTTTTCATATATCTATCATATGAAAGGGATAAAAGAACTACTGGAGGACATTTTTAGCAGCTTTGTTCCACTCATCCATTATTCCCGCTGGTCAGCTTCAGGAAACTTAAGTACCTATCACGTATAATTTATGCACTTCTGATTAGGAATAACCTAGGCTACTAGATATGAGTACTACTGCTACAGCAATTCTAGGCTCTCTGACCTCAGCCTAGACTACTTCAGGACATCCTATTCAGACAATCCTCTACCAGAAATACATCCAAAATTAGAAATCAGTGAAGAATGTGAAGCTTTTTTACAGAAAGGTATTGATGTTACTGCTCTATATCTGGGCTGGAGATACTTAAGATGATGGTTTTAGACTACATCGTGAGCTATAATCTCCAGGCACTGACTGATACCATCAAAAACAGTTAAGAGAGACACACGAGATCTTTTTCCTTTGTCTAAAAGAATACATTTTCTAAAAGCACATTAAGCATCAGCATGCTTCCTCCTTTGGTTCAACAGAGCATGAGTTTGTTACCTTTCAGAATACACCACTAAATTCCTTTTTAGGAGAGAATTTTACAAAGAGGAAGGATGAAGAATGTGCAAAAGCTAAGCATTATGTGGGGCTACCGTACTTTTGTATAGCTAATTTAATTTATAATTTGTATTTGCACTTTCCTATTTCCATGGTTGCAAAAACACTTTGGGTTAGAAATTCATGTTACAAATTAATGTGATATTTAGAAAGTGAGATGTTTATCCTGGTGAAATATTTTATAATACACTAGGAAAAGTTCAATACATTTTCTTGCACTGTTTTCAGTGGTTTTTGTTTAAAAAAAAAATGTAAAAATATAGTTAACGGTATATATCTAAAATATAATGTGTACATAACTTGTGTGACCACCTACTGCCAGATACCTCCCACAGAAAAAACAGGACTGAAGGTGTTAGTATAGCAAATTTCCAAGTTTCTTTCTCTGACATCCCTCTGTTTTTCCTGTCTTTCTGATCCATAGTTCAGCAGCTCAGTGCTCAGACATTCATGAGTATCAGCATCACACTGAGCACGGGTTTGGAGTGGAGCAGATGGGTGGATACAGCTCTCCTGCTGCAGCAAGGAAGTGAAATCACCCCACTGCCTCTGGAGAAGATTTTCTTGGAGGAGCTTTATGTGGCGGTGCCATTATTCTGGCTCAGTTATCTGGCAATGCTCTGCATGATGCAACCCCTGAAGTCTAGCTGATGGGTTATATATGCCATATGGCTATAAAATCATGAGTGATATGGATAGGGTAAAATGACCATGGTCCTTTGCTGTGCTACAAAACCGACTGAAGGAAAACAGATTGCACTTAAAAAAGTGCACTACAAAATAAATAATATTTTGCAGTAATTGTTGTACACCAATGCTTTACAAATCCCTGGACATTCTGAAGTATAACAACACTTCGACATTCAGACCATACCATCTACCTCATTAAGTCTCAACACTGAAAATTAGTAGTTAATGAAACACTGAGCTGATGCATCTTTTCTGTGTTTTTTTCTATCCAATGTAATTGCCAAAAGCAAACACACGTTTGCTGTGAAGCAACTGGTTTTCTAACCTACAGCTAGGGAGGAGGAAGGAGTGGGAGTAAGCAGAAGCACAACATGAAAGAGGGTATGAAAGCATCAAGCCAAAGAAGTTAAATGTCTGGCAAGCAGCGGCTCCTTGTTTTGACCCACATAGCAGCCAGCGATAAAAAGAAGAAGAAAAGACACGAACAAAACAAAAAAACCAGTTTAAAATCCCCTTACGGTTGGTTATCTCGCAGTAGTGCTCACAGCAAGGTAGTTTCCCCAGCAGCACTGTCGGGGCAGCTGCTGGTAAAGCTCTGCTCCACAGCAGTTTCAGTTCAGCTTTCTGACGGGAATCGGAGACTTCCTGACACACACCCATCCCTACCAGACCTTGTGACACACACAGGGCTCAGGAGGCTTCCCCGAGATCTCCACAGGTTGTTACGCTCTCTCTCACAGATAACACCTCCCAGCACTTGGGAGCAGAAGCACAAGTAGCAGCAAAAACGCACTCTCCTTCAGCAGGAGTATGGCTGGGTAGCAGGAGCCCTGTTCTGGAGGCTTTTGTTTCACAGTGGAACCTGTCAAAGTCCTCGTGCTCTGGTTCAGGCCTAGGATTAGTTCCAGAAACATAACTTTCTTGTGGCTTTCATTTGTTTGTTTGTTTTTGGTGTTGTTGTTGTTGTTTTGGTTTTGGTTTTTTTTAAATTTGTTGCAAAAGCACCTTATAACCATAGAATCATAGAATCATTTTGGTTGGAAAACACCCTCAAGATCATCAAGTCCAACCATAACCTAACACTGTCACTAAAATATGTCCCTAAGAACCTCATCTAAACGTCTTTTAAACACCTCCAGGGATGGTGACTCCACCACTTCCCTGGACACCTTGTTCCAATGCCTGACAACCCTTTCCATAAAGAAATTCTTCCTAATATCGAATCTAAACCTCCCCTGGTGCAGCTTGAGGCCATTTCCTCTTGTCCTGTCGCTTGCTACTTGGGAGAAGAGACCAACACCCTCCATGCTACAACCTCCTTTCAGGTAGACAGCAACTCCTCAGCCTCCTTTTCTCCAGGCTAAACAGCCCCAGCTCCCTCAGCTGCTCCTCATCAGACTTGTGCTCCAGACTCCTCACCAGCTTCATTGCTCTTCTCTGAACTCACTTCAGCACCTCAATGTCTTTCTTGTAGTGAGGGGCCCTTACATCTGCCTGCACTGCATGACTCTTTCCCCCTGTAGACATCAGCTTCAGTGCCTTTGATGTGGTCCATGTTGAAGCAGGGTGGGAAAACAGGAGCAGAAAGTCTGGCTATCACCACTTCATTACTCTTTGGCACAGCACCAACTCCGATGGAACATCTCTCAGTGGACACTGTGTAGATGTTATCTAACACAAGTGGGACTTATGCTTACTATAGCATGCAGCTATTAAAATAGAAATAAACATTCATATTCAAGAAAAGCTAAAAAGCGCTCCTCATTCTCATCCCATATTCTGAACAGATCAAGTATCTTTAGTTGAAGCTAAATAAGAGCTAATTAAAGTACTTCAGGATTCACAGTAACAAAAGCTCTATAGCTTGTGTTGCAACCGTACTCTGAAGAAGAAACTGTAAAGAGAACAGGCAGAGATTTGTTTCCTGTGGGACAAGCCATCATTGCTGCCTCTGCAACATCGTTAGTGTCTAAGCACCAGAATCTGTGCTCACCCTACCCAGTGAGAAAACACTTTCCCTGTATTTGTAGCTGAGCCCACTCAGGTATTTTGACCTGACATCCGGAATGGTTCCAGACACCCACAAAGGAGGAGAGCATGCCACCCACTGCTCTCCTACTCCACACCACTGTTCCCCAATAGCATCTTACCTTTTTTCTTCTTTGGTTGTTCAAATTCTGGAGTCCCTGGTGATTCAGCGTAAGGGTCTGGGGTTTGGTGAACTTCCACCACCTCAGGGATCCCATCAAGTGTGACTGACACGTGGGTAATAGGAGCCACAATATCATCATCTTCAGTTGCACCAAACATAGTTGCTTTAGGGAAAGGGACAAGAGGATTATTTTCACACAGCCACGAGGACTTTTAAAAGCTCTTTTTTTAAACAGCAAAAATTTACATATAGAGTAAAACAAAACTATGACACTTAAGGCCTTCATGGGAGAAAAGACTAGTTCATAATGAAATACATCCACCCACATTTAACACAAGCAGAAGATAAAATAGAACAACTTAATGATATAAGGATATAACCCACTCTCCTCAAAAGCACAATTATTTGGTGATCACACATTTTTATTCATATTTAAGGCAATCTGCAGATATAAGTGTACATTATCTTCTCTTGGCAACATAGACTAATCCTTTATCAGCCAAACAAAACACTGCAATCTAAACCACCTGACTTCATTCACACCATCCCTCTGTAATTTTTGATTCTTTTCTTACCTGTTCATCTCTGGCATGGCAATGAAATCTTCTGTTGCATACAACACTGGATTTCTGATATCTTTGTATGTATCTGATACATATGCAAAGGCTACCGGGAAGCAAAACAATCTTACCAATTCCATGCAGCCACGCTGCACTGAATCCCTGCTTCTTTCACAAATAAACAAGGCAAATACAGGTTGGATTTGCTCTCATAAAAAACTTACTTATTCTTTTTTCATCCAGCATAGGACCAGGAGAGTCCATATTGAGAAGTGCTTCAGCAGCCTCAATTGTTTCCATTGTTTCATCTCCATTATGACAAGATGCTTCAACTAAAAGCAAGAGAGAAAAAATAATTCTTAACAAGCTACGAACTGGACTTAAAGCTTAACATGATTTTTATTCCTCCTTCATTTCTAGAAGAAGTGGTAAACACAGTCTTCTACCAGATGAGTAGTAACAAGTAAGCTGGGGAGAAAATGCACACTGCAATAATTTCATTTATTTAATACACTACATTTGCCTCTTTGCTGATGAAGCACATGCACTAAAACACAATACCAATGAACCCTAAGAAAGATTACTACCACAAATAATATTCCAGACAGTATCTTTTAAAAAAAACCCCCAATATTGCTAATTTCTTCTTATGGTGGTCCAAAGAAAGTGAATTCCATAATTAGGAGATGCTCACCAAAATACCCTGTCATTTAGCCTGGAGGATAGACAAGAAAATATTCCACAACTTCTATTAGAGAGCATGTGATATAAGGTGTAATGGAAACCTAAACTATTCAAATCCCTGGGGATTACAGGCAGGGCTAATAGCACAGGCTCCAGGAACACAGTGGAAAGCAAACATAAAACACAAAAGCAATACAGAGGGCTGGCAAACTTTTCAAAAATTTTGACTACTAGACAATCCCTCATCAGTCTACTGATGAGCTCCGTTGATGAGCTCTAATGACGACTTTAATTTTTAATTAAGGTCATTTGAACCTATACACCAGAAAATGCAATAAAATGTCATTCTGCAAATTAACAGCTGTCCAAGAAGATAACATTGGTTTGATTGGAGGAGTACCTTGCCAGAGGATTTTTTTTCAAAACAACTGTGACACGACAAATTAGTTAGATGCTATTTCCAGTACCTGGTACTGTAAACCTTCAGAAACATTTAACACATTCTTTCAGAAATTACTCTTTGTTGGATGGAAATGCACGGGCCAGGCTTCCTGATCCTTTGAAAAGAATTTGAAGCTACGTTGGGGAATTCACGTGCATCTATTAAAGCAGCACAAAGGGCTGCATTAGTATTCCCCTCCCTAGGACACCAATGAACCTCAGTTACTTTCTGAGTCCTGTAATGAGTCAGCTCCACACTCACTCCCCCTGGTTAGCTTTGAGGAATTTTGGGTGGAGCAGTCAAAAAAAAAAAAAAAAAAAAAAAAAAAAGAGACTGACAGAACAAGCAAAAATGCACCATAAAACAATACAATGACCTTGGAACATTTCTTCTTCCCATGAAAGAAAGCAGTTTATGCCAGAAAGCAGAACTTCCATGCTTTTTAAAAATAAAAATCACAGTAACAACAAAGCACTGAGCCCACGAGCACTAAACAATCACATAACTAAAAAAAAAAAAACACCAAAAAAACCCCACCCCAGTTTCAACCCAAATGTTTACAGCTTCAGCAATCATATCATTAGGAGAGGGCAAAGATGACTGCAGACATTCATACATCAGCACTACCTTCTCCACCCAGCTGTGATTTACACGCAGCACACGGAGCTCAGGAGAAGCTTCCTTACCTTCTGGATTTTTCCTGACCTCAGTCCTACTATGCCCCAAGCATCAGACGCTCACACCAAGACACAATAAAGTAGAGATGGTTGTCGGGAGCCTCTAACCCACCTAGCAACTCTTCCTGTTGTCCAGAGGACACCCTCCACCCCACACCTTGCACAGACAGTTTGGGACCTGCACCTTCTGGCTGACGTCTCCAAACAGGCTTAAGAAATGAGAAACACAGAGCTGGGGAGGTGAACAGCGTGAAAAGAGACAAGGGGAGGTAGTGAGTATGGACTATGGTCATGGCTTGGAAAGCCGTAGAGCAAGACAGGGCAGCAAACCACTGACAATTTTGTTGTGCAGCTTGCAGGCTCAGGAGCTCAGTCCCAGAGCATCTCGGCCCCAAGAGCCAACCAGCATCCCTGGGGAATGCTTGGGGAGCTGAGGAGGAGGCTGGACCAAGCACAGCCTGTGCAGCCGTGCCCATGCTTGGCCCCACAGTGCTGACTTGATCATGTCTGGTTCTAAGTTTTATCTGGATGGGAACCTTCCCTATCATCTACCAGCATAACAAAGACCACAACAAGGACATCACCCTAAATACCGGCACACAGCAGTGCCAAGGCAGCTGTCGGCAGTTCTGGCGTTGTCTGAACGGATGGGAAGGTCACTCGTCACGATCCAGCTCAGCCGAAGCCACTGAGCAGGGCTGGGTGACGGTGCCACATACAATTCAAAAGCAGCAGCGGCAGCCCCTGGTCCTCAGCGCTGCGGGCGGGGAGGAGGGAGCAGCCGCTGTTTGCTCCTTCCCCAGCGAGAGCTGTACAAGGAGCAAACCCTCCCGCTTGCTTTTGGGTGCTGAGGTGAGGGAGCAAAGTCAATTCTACACGCAGAGTAACAGCAGGCGAGGCAGAGGTCGCCAGCTTCACATCGCTGTTACACCATGTGGCTAGAAGTCAACCGTCTGTATCCCAGACTAATGAAAGGAACTTATAATAGTAATATAAATAGTTACAGAAATTAATATAATTTGATGCTCACCAAAGTGTACGGAGTGCCAAATGTCTATTCACAGACACAGAATGACAAAAATTAGTTTCTTAACCACATTAATGCTCCTGCTGACACCCTTCTGCATTAATGCTCTTGCTAACACCCTTTAAGCCTCCTCTTAAAAGATGACTTCACAAGATGGTTCAAGCCAAATTAATATTTCCCTGTTGCTGAAAAACAAGGGCTGTGGTGCTTCCTCTCATCTCTGCCCCTGGTTCATGATCCAAACTCCTGTCACGTAACACAAACCAGGTTTCATGCTTTTTTGATCACGCAGCGAGACAATTTAGCTTTAGAAAATGGCTGAAAAGAAGTTTTTGTGATTTTGCGGGGTTAGCAAGTTGAATAGTGAGAACCCAAGAGCTAACACGAATAAGGTGTGGTGTACCACAGAGATGAAGCACCCACCTCTCCATCCTACTGGCAGCAAGATACTAATTCATGTCACTCGAGACAGTGCTTGCAGGTAACCCACTCAACTATCAAAGGCAAGTTGGTGTCTGTTATTTTAGTTTTCCTCTTAATGTTGTAAAACATTAAGAGCACAACATTCTGGAGCACAAGTCTGATGAGGAGCGGCTGAGGGAAATGGGGCTGTTTAGCCTGGAGAAAAGGAGGCTGAGGAAGACCTTATCACTCTCTACAGCTACCTGAAAGGAGGTTGTAGAGAGGGGGGTGTTGGTCTCTTCTAGCAAGTAGCAAGTGATAGGACAAGAGGAAATGGCCTCAAGTTGAGGCAGGGGAGGTTTAGGTTGGATATTAGGAAAAATTAATTCATGGAAAGGGTTGTCAGGCATTGGAACAGGCTGCCCAGGGCAGCGGTGGAGTCACCATCCCTGGAGGTGTTTAAAAGGTGTTTGGACGAGGTTCTTAGGGACATGGTTTAGTGCTAGAGCTATGTTAGGTTATGGTTGGACTCAATGATCCTGAGGGTCTCTTCTAACCGAAATGATTCTATGATTCTAAAAGGGTATTCCAATCACTGACAGTTATGATATAGGCACAAATTGAAGAAGAATTGGGATGAAACAGCTTGTTTGTTACACTTCAGCAAAGTCACAGCTGGAAGAATGGTGGTGGTGGAGGCAATTTCTAAGCAGCATCAGATTTCAAATGTTATTTTAAATAGGTAGAAATTTTAAAAAGCGGGAAAAAAGAAAGAAGAAAAGAAAAAGAAAAAAAAAAAGAGGAGGAAAAAAGGAAAACCACACCCAAAAGTAACTTAATTTTTTCCCAGGGTACTCTACAAGTTCTTGTTTATCTGAGCAAGCCACAAACGTAAGCTTCCATATCTGCATGCCAATTACAGCCCAGTTACTGCGAATTCGGGTTTGCTATGAATCAGCACTGGCCGTCGGCACAAGGCTTGCCCAAACACGGCTTTCTCCTGCTCACCTGGTGGGGACAGAAACTCTGCCTCACGCTGGAAGCTCCCCGCCTCTGCCCCAAGTCCTGCTTTCCCTACTCCTGCCCAGCGTCTTTTCTGAAAGCTTTACCCTGTTTCTGGGAGTCCCACTTCGGTCCTGCCACCTTCTCAGTGGCCAACAGCACAAGTCCTTGTCCAGGACAAGATAAGGGCTGTGCTGGTCACAGACATGTTTAAATTCATGCCTGGTTTTACTATGGACAAAAACAGGGACTGCAGAGCCTCAAAGTACCACCAGAAGAAATCCAAAGTTCTTAAAAGTAGAAAAATACCCATTAAACTCAAAAGGTGCCCACTTTTGCAGAATTGGCTGCTAAATTTAAGCGATTGCTTTTTAATATCAGCTGTGTACTGACTGTTAACTGATACTGAGAAATAATTTAAGAACGCAGGTATTTCAGGAGACCTACACATCACCCACCCTTCATTTTGTTTTTAAAATAAAGCTTTAAAATTTGTGAGGATAATTATCTCATCTCATTGGGGAGCTATACGGACAACTCTCACTGTTTTTAACCAGATGCTACATGCAGCAGTGAATAATTTCTTTATGAAGTAACTGAAACCATACTCATTTTTTTTTAAACAACTGGCACCTCATCAACTAAAAACCCTCACAGATTAACACTGTGAGGTTCTGTTTCCACCTAACTACTCCTTTGGGTTTCTTTGCAGCATCATAAATGATCACTAAAGGCACCGGGTTTGTGCGGGACTGCAGCACCCAACATCTCTTTGCCTTCACTCTCCTATCCGACCAGCTTGGCCCATCCCACCAGTGCTAGAGCTTCGCCAAACGTACAAGCCAAACGACACCCAACTTCAAAATGCTATAAAATAACTTCTGAACCGGTTATCGAGCATCCCTGAAGACGCACACTTTCATGCGCCTGATTCAGACAGGGCATGGGGCATCTAAGTGCAAATTTTCTGTCCCTCTTCTGTCATCCCCATAAAACGACTCAGTGCAGCTGCTTCCCTGCTGCCTTCAAAACAATGCCAGAACAGGTGAACCACAAAGTGGCAGAGTTTGATTAACTGTTATTTTTCCAAATTAAACTGGCCAGACATGTCAAAGGTTAAAAAAAAAAAAAAGTTTCAGGAAGTTACATAATCCAATTAGTTACTCCTTCCTATGCATCTTGTAACTGTAATTAGTTACATTAAGAAGGTAAATAAAGTGTAGCAAATTGTACCATCTGACAAGTTGGCCTAGAATTTATTCTGCACAAAATATTATCTCCTGTATTGTTCAGAGGAAAAAAAACCAAACCAAACACTTCAATATTCTCTTCAGAGATAAAACTTCAGTCAAAGCCAAATGCTCCGATTTATTTTCTTAATCACCCTTTACTACATGACAATTAATCATTTAAAGTCCCATAATACTGGCAACAAACTGACCATATAAATTACCACCGCAGTTTTTCCAGGGAAAAGTACTTTTAAAAAGGACAGTGATTAAGAAAAGTCTGCCTATTCATTATAAAAAAATTAAAGCGTGAGCATTAATGTAACTAAATAGCTGGCTGTTGGCCATCTGTCAGCAGGGTTCCACGTGTAACAGACGCTGTTCTTATAGTTTTCTGCAGGTTATAATTTATACTATAGTTAAGCAATCACCCATGTGTGATAGCTCTGGTTTTGAAGGACTGAAGCTGCAACCTATAGAAGGAAAAACCTACCAGCCTCCATCATTCTGCAGATAAATGCCTAAAAACTAATTGCTTCAGTTTCAGGAGGCCTACTGCTAATTTCTGTTAGTTCAGGAGAAAAAAGAAGTTTAATATACGACAGACTCATATGACAGTACTGAAAAAAACGCTATATTAAAAAAAAAAAAAAAGGCAAATCCTGCACATTAAGCAGCCATTTCTCCGTAACGTTTAGTCACAAATAATGGTGGTTTCAGTTTCATTTTGCTGTGAACTTCAGCCATATGAATATTTTAGCGTGGAATTAGTACAGTCCTTATAATGCCTGATCCTTTCTCAAAGGCCTAACGTGGAACTGACTGAAAAAAACGGTACAAAATTCTAAGAGCAAAACAACGCATTTCACTGCTGAGACAAAACATGCCATGCAAAAAAAAAAAAAAAAAAGTCAAGAAGGGAACTTAAGGGAGGCGAAAAAAGCAGCTGAAAAACAGAGTAGGTGGGAAGTTTCGTTTACGATTAGTCCCATTTCAGAGGCAGCCCACAGGAAGCTGTGCTCAAACGGGGTCTCCCCCACGGCAGCCCTGCAGTTCAAGCAGGCAGCTGTGGCCACAGCCGACGCTTGCGGCAAGCAGGGAAGTGACAGAGGGCTTGCTCCATGGTGTCCTTTCCTCACCTCCTGTGGGTTGCTTTTGCACCCCTGGGCCCCCAAATTCTGCCCCACTTGAGTGAGGCAGGATGGCTCCCTGCCCGAAAGCCGGGGCTGAGCCGCCGGCGCTGGTGCGTGCCCGGCCTGGGCTCATCCGCTCCCTTGCCAAGGAAAAACACAGCACCCATGGGAGCCAGCGGGATGGAGAGTGTGAGACGGATAATTAGTTAACATCTCCCTCACAACAATAATCTCTGCGAAGTGGCAGCTCTGGTTCGCTAAGGACTTTGCCTTTAAAGAAAACCAGATTGCTTGAACTACAATGGGTGATGGGAACAATACCGTGCTTGTCTCTCTCCAAAGTATCGCAGAAACTCTTGGACACCATCGGGTACAAGGATTACATATTTTCAGTCTCTGGCAGCAATTTGCAAACCCTTCTCATGTGAGCAGCAACAACAAAAAACAATGCTAACAAGAGCATTCACAGAAGTGGAGTTTCACAATTACTCATGCAAGTAAAAATTCACACATGATATATTACAGTGAATATGGATTCACAAAAATGATCCGCTATGAAAAATTTCACACAGCCACATTAAGTGGTGCTTAAGTAACACACTGAGGAAATGCCAGTTGCAGTGTGAATAATTAATATGAATAGCCAGTGAATAGCTGGCAAGGGGTCTCAACTTGAAATAATGTTTAAGTATGTAAAACTTTCTCGAATAATCAGCTAACTTATTTGTACAGTCACAGTCTGTTCACAGATAATTCACTACTAAGAAAAAAAAAAGCCATTTTTATCAGATAAAACCATTTACTGTGAACAGCTCATGTCAATTTACTCTGTGAACTGTTCCTCATGTCAAGTTTTGTTGAATTTTTGTTCTGCTTTTGGTGGTAGAAGATTATATCAAGTGTGCCTTTGGAAATAATGTCAAAAGCATGACTGAAACCAGCAAGCTGTCTCCAGCCCTGGAGAAAGGCCAGGTGTGAAGCCCAATGGCTGAAAGAAGATGCAGAAAGAGATCCTCTCCCTGTGAAGTATCTACCCCATCTTTCAGACTTGTTCTGCAAAAATGCTTCAACTACACACATTCAGTGAGGGGCTGTTTTTTAAAAAAAATGTGGTATATCTTTGAGCTTTCCTCTTGAGAAATGTTTTCTCTTTGGGGCTGCTTTTTCTAACAGAACTTAAACAGAACATCTGTATTTCAGGCATTAATCATTATTAGAGATCCAGAATGAATACTATGCTGAGCATACTTACAGCAGTAAGTCACACTAACGTGCATGTTTTATGGCTAATTGTATACCCTCGGGAAGCTAAAAGCAGTACATCTACTCAAGCTGCACATTCCTGCTTTTTGGTGTGTATATTTACTTAGGTATATACTAACCATTAAATAAGAGCAAACAAATGTTGTGAAGAGCAAAGAAAAATCTCGTAGGTACTCTGAGCAGGACTCTGTCTTAATCTCTGTTGATGGATGAAACTCTCCACCATTATCAGCTGTGCAGCTGGGATTACAAGCCACCTGCTAACAGTATTAATGCCATTTTCTCTGTCTTGTACAGAATTAACAGCATTCAGTAGTACTATAATTTTGTTTCCTGTTGTTTTTTGTCATTAAGCTTTTTTCTACCATTAGCCACAGCCATCTTGGTGCAAAACCATGGCACAGAAACGCTTTTATTGCCAACCTGTGAGGGTGATGTCATCATCTTCTATTATTTGCTCTTCTGCAACGTCCAGAGAGTTCTCAGTGATCATGTCACTGGGTTCATCCACGCAGGTTAAGCCAGAGTAGTTGTGTAGGAGCTCTGCGCTAGGAACATGCTCCACGATGACAGCAGGGAAAATAGATGGATCACCAAGCTGGAGGGTGGGAAAAAGAAAATTAAAATAATAATTAGTAAGACTACATCTCATCTAACCACTTACTGATTAATACTTCAACAGACGTATACCACATCGCTTGAATATTAGACCATCAGGAGGGAGTACCAAAAAATAAGATGATTTTTAGCACGTAAAACCAAGTAGCAGCAGCATCCCACTATGGGCCAGAAGCTGAATATCACTGTAGTATCTAATATATTGATTTTACTCCGGTAGATAATACCAGACTCCCACGACACTATTTTGTAGCACAAAAGCTGACAATACAGAGGACTGGCACAGCACAGTAAATGCTAAACATTGCTGGCACTAATACTGGGCAAGTAATTTGCTGCAAGGACTTTAATCTTTTGCTCTTCCCATCAAGCTGGGGGTGGAGGAGTCCTGTGGCTGTCAGGACTGGATGAAACTTTCAGAAGGACCAGGTTTCCCATGAGACACTATTTGAAATCACTATTTTAGGGGACACTTGCTACAAGAACAGGGAGTACTTGATATACATGCCATAATATTTTCCCTCTCTAATTCTCATGGCTTTAGTCACTTGACATTACTTCCCCCAAGCTTTCCTTCCTAAGTCAGCTTTCATACATCATCCTTCTGTCTCAATAGTTATTTTGCATCAGATCTAGAAGAGGCAGCTGGGAAAACAGAAATCAAGCTTACCAGTAATAATAATAAGGTGCATACTCTCTGAAAAGGCGACCATTCAACAGAAAGAGGTTTTCAGAAAATACCATTTATTACAGACACAGTATTTTCCAAAGTGAGTCTTTTAAAATGTCATTTGCAGGAAGAAAGTTGTAGCTGATGACAGCAGAGCATGCTCCAAGAAAATCTAGTGTAACTCTAAGGTTCTCTCGCTATCAAAATAAATCACATTATGAATGTGGCAAGCTTAAAAACAAGAAAACAACCAAAAAAGTTCCTAAAACATGCTTCTGAGAAAAACAGTATATATACATTTGGTCTCATCCTCCACAGAAGAACACAGATATGCATGGAGCAGGTAGGTTTTTTTATTTAAACACACAAGGAAAAAACAAATGACAAAACAAACGACAAACAAACAAACTGCTCACTTAGGGACTGCTCATGTCTCAGAGTCTTGTCACTACGCACACCACCACCAGTGGAAAAGGGCATCAGAGCTACTGGCTCATCACAGACAAGGGCTATGGGAATCAGCCTCTCCTAAGGGAAGAGTCTGGAATGTAAGTACCAAAAGTGGAAAGTGCAATTAGAAGTTTTAAAGGGCAGTAATTACCACTTTAAATTGCTCTGCGTTCTGTAAAACATGCCTCAGCAACAATGGTGGTAAAGGGCAACCAGGTAAAAAGGACAAATTAAGGAGAAAAAAAAAAAAAAGTATTTCTATGGGCTTCTATCACAGACAGTTTGCTAAACAAAAGACTCCAACAAAAACAGAAGCAAAAAAACCCCCAAGAAATAACCTACCTACTCTACTAAACATAAGCTTCAAAATAAATTAACATGGTAGGAGATCAATAAAAATGAACAAAGGGCGGCAAAAGCTCTCTTGTGCAATCACATTGCCAGATGATGGGCATACATCGAGTCAAGCAATGAGACGGCTTCTACCTTGTATCTTCATGGCCACCTCTACCCATCTTGCCAGGACTGAGAAACCAGGAATCATCGGTGACGAAGAGGTTCCCGCTGTTCCTCAGTAAGAATCATGTGCACATTTTGCATTCTGTTTACTGACCCAACATCCCTGATCCTACTTGCCTCCAGGCAAGAATAAATACATAGATTTGATTAAATAAAAGCCACAACAATCAAAAAGATAAAGCACTGTAAAGAGAGAAGAAAAATAAAATACTGCATGCATTAAAAAAAGGTTTTTTTCAACAATCTGTTCCATAAACTAGAAGAAGGATGGTTCATCACAGCCTTATTATTGAGATATAATTAATACCTTAATTTCAGTAATATGCTACAGCACATAACTCTGGGGATGCACATTATGTATCTTGTACACCCATATATATTAACTACACTAAAAAAAATATTTAAAAAAGGATTATATACTACACTCCACTGAGGCTCCTGTCACCTGCAAGCAAGCAAAGCACACGCTTTGCAAGTATCTGTTCGGTATTCTACTGAGCAGGTAAAAACTATGGATTTTAGGTAGGGAAGACGCAAGTCAGGAGACTTCAGTCTTCTGATCCTGCTTTAGTTCATGGACACTAAGGGTGAGGTTCATCTCACCTAACTTTGGACAGCTGTGGTGCAGACACTTGGACTGGAGCTGGGAATCCCAGGTTTCCTTCAGAACCATCAGAGAGAAATGGCTGTTTCTAGGGCACAACTTCCCTGCCCAGTTTTACGCTCCTGTGCAACTACAGGATGAATCATGCCCTAAAAATGCCTGCTCCTCTCCATTGACTTTAAAAGGGTGGAGGCGTTGGAGTGTCTATTTCTGATGCAGGCGTCCATCTCCTACATGTTCATCACCAAATGGCCAGCTGCCTCCCCGCCACGTCATCGAAGAGAGATGTTCCTTCCTCCTGCCTTCCGCTGCTGTACCAGCTCGATAGCTACAGGGTCTGCAGTAACAGATCGAGTTGTCTGTGCTCACTATCAGCCTCACGTTAGCTTCTTCTGGATAAAAAAGTTACTCTGGCTCAGCACTGTCCTTCTCTAATGACTGACGCTCACGTCACGGACTTGGCCTCCGAGAGGCAAAACCACCTCCGGTGTTGCTGTTTTCTTTAGTGGGGACAAGTCATAAAAAACTGTTTCAGAAACATAAATGAAACACAGATAAAACGAACCAGTTGTCACATGTTTCCAGTTCAGCTTCTCAAAGCCCTATTTGTATCACTCCCTACTCAGCACTCTGCTGTGAAACCTAATTACAAAAGCCCAAGCACCCATGTGTTACCGAAACACGCTTCACCGTTGACCAAAATGTTTCCCGTGGCACTGAATACTGCTGCTCTCACGCATTTGAGCAGCAGTTGATTTCATCTGTATGATCAAATGTGATCTGCTCTGCAACGCTAAACTGTATTTTGACCATATCTAGAAACAACCATCACACGCGTACTCCAACACGGTCACTGTGTCTGTCTCCAGGCAGATAAACCCTCATGCCTCAGCGCTGGACCATCCACGGAACTTGCTGACACGCTATGCTTCCGAAAGACAGGAGACACACAGAGAAGCACTCCCTCATGATAAGACACATTAAATGTTGTTTTCTTTAAATTAATAATAGCTTTGAACTGGAAGAGTCAGAGTAAACATCACTTCTTGTGGCCTTTTATTTCAAAACCATTGTTACACCTGCTTCCAACTCATACCTTGCAGAGGTACAACGTATGGATTTTCTTTCTTGCTACAGCTGTGAAAAGGAAAGGCTGGAACAAATATATGATATGCTTTCAGAGAGAAAAGCATTCATGCAACTGCAATCAAATCTCATTTGAAAAGCATTTTTGCAGAAACTGCCATCACTTTTTTGTACAACACTCACAATTGGTTATCATTTCATTAACAAGCATTTCATTCTGTTTTAAAAACTACTACTAATGTATGTTGATGTCTATATGACTGCTGAGAGGTAAAAATCTCACCTCAGCACTTTTAGAATGTTCTTGATGTCACTGAAAGCACCTGAATCCCAACAGAGAGCCAAGCTAAAGCTTCCCATAGCTCTGTTGGTGTAAGATATATGATACCTTTGTACACATTTAGAACTGCAGAAGAGTCCGTGTTTACTACAGCTACCTTTGATGCTAGCGTGTAATGACAATACACCCAACGAAAACATGAAACCACTAAACAAAACTAGGCAAAATGACCTCGGTGACTAGAAAATGGGCTTTGGTTTTATTTTTTTTGAAGGTGCCAACAGCAGAGGCAGCCTCTTGACTTTAAAGGCATTCCCACGTCCAGCATCTGAGAAATTATCAAGTTTCACAGAGGGATGCTGGAAGCAGATGAATGCTACTTGCTTTCCTGAAGAGACAACCTCATTAGGGATCTCACAACCATTTCGTTGAAGTCTTCATAAAACTGCAAGCAGATAAGAGGAAGACTTTCTATAGGAGCTGGAAATAGCCAAAAAATGTAGACCTTGGCCTTGACCAGGTGACCTAATGTTTCAGAAAGCCCCTGGCAACACCAGGGAAGGTGGAAGAGCAAACCAAGGCATGAGAAAACAGTGCAGAAGTCACGGCCCAATCTAAGGGCTTGGACTGCTCTTCCTCAGAGGAAGGGAAGAGAGAAAAGCCTCTCAAGATACAGAAGGTGCCTTCAGGCAGAGGTTACTACACACGTCAGAGACACTTGAGAGAGGATCTGTTGGCACAGAGCTGTCACGCTGGGGACCATGCTACCGATTTAATGGTTGTGATGGTTCAGTCAGGTGTCCCTGGCACCACTGAAAACTTCCTACTGTGGATCCAGCCTCTGTAGCTGCATCTGTTCAGCTTTTTAAATTAAGAATGTCCTGATCAAATATGACATTAATGAAGGACTAAACAAAAAGACATTGAGAGGAGAAGCTGCAGACATGAAGAAAAGCGATTTTAGGCAGTGGTACTGATTCAGCAAAAGCCTGTAGGAGCTCCTGCCCAGTTTTATGTATGCAGTCTCTCTCTCTCTCTCTCTCTCTTTTTATATATATATATATATATATATATATATATATATATATATATATATATATAAAAGGCAAACCCTCTATTTAACCAGGATCTCTGACATCTTGCAGCAGCCAGATAGGTTATCAGCAGCATTAGTGTAAGCCACTTGTTCCCTTTTTAAAATTACAAGGATATTTTTATCACATGTCTTCCTAACCATACATGCAGAATGTGATAAATGAACGCTACAAGAAAAAAAAATTCTGAACTGAAAAGGATAACGCTGATAAGAGAGAGCCTTTACCGTTCACACGGGGCCACGTGATCCAAGTCCCTCCCACTGGCATCTGCCACTGGCTGAATGCTTACGTTTGCAAATGGACTGTTCATAATTTACGGTTGTTTAACTAAGACTTCAAAACCAAAAAATTTTTAAAAATAGCCATGAATTATGACTTCCCTGAAATACTGAGCATAGCTGCCATCTAGACCCTGAACCTCTCCCCACAGCTGTTCCATGTCCTGACGGCCTTTGGCACGACAGGGCTCCAGGCAAAGCTTTGACAAGAAGAAAAGTACCACAGTTCTTGCAATGTCAGCTTTTGGGGGCATCGCAAAAATAATTATCCAAAGGTCAGTTAAATGACACCTGAGTACAAATACATCATCTTTTGTATACTGACAAAGCTCAAAAAATGCTTTTGACCAACACAAAGCCCTTCCAGAGCTAAGATTTTTGCAAGGTACCCAAATTGTGTTATCCATCCCTAAATACAACCAATCTGTCCAGAATTCAAACACTTCAGGAGCAGCGATAGCTCCTATGTTGTAAGTAGCAGATCAACCAGGTATAAGCAAGCAATAAGCAATCTTTTTGGGTTAATGTTGTACTATAAATCCTTGTTGGACCTAAACCTTGCTCCAGCTTCCCAGATCTTTCCCTATGCAGGATTCCTTTTCTACAGCTGAGCATTTAAGCTCTATCTTCATGCAGCCAGCTAGCTGCCTACCTGCATCTTTGATACCTGAACTAAGTCAACCTGGTGATTTAAGAGGGGCTTGCATCCAACTGTTTGCAGCCACAGACCTTCTGCTATGCACTCTCTCTCTTTGGCCTTTCACACCTTTGATTTCATCACCTTTAAGGTTGCTACATCACCTACAGGTTGCCTTCTTCCCTTAGGCTTCATCTGGAGTAGGATTTATTTGGGTTATGAGATAAATGCCAAGGTTGAGTTTGTTCTGCAGCTGAACAAAGCTCTGTTTAGGGAGGTTTTACTGCCCTGTTGAGTGTTAATATTTTTAAAGTTTTTCAAGATGAGCATCTGAAGAAATTGCAAGAGGCAGAATGCATAGCTAAACTGAACAAAGCCATGTTTGCTTACACTACCCCTTCCAGAAACCACACTGTAGTAGCTCTCCCCATCTCAATTCTCCCCTCTCCCACTGGCTTGTAAAGTAAAGCCAGCAATGAACAACAAACAGAGGTAATAAATAAGGCTCATTTTCAACTATGTTTGTGCAATTCCCATATCTAAATCCCCAGGCTACCACAAGCTCTGGAAAAATACAGGGAAGGAAGTTACATTACTAGTTCCACCCAAAAGTGAGTTAGCACTTTAGACAGACAACACTCAGTTCATTGAAATGATTGCATGACTCTGACAGCCGAAACAGGCCGCTGACCCAGCCAGACATTAGGCCATACAGAAAACCCAGAGACAAGATTATAAAGCCAAAAGTATTTGTGAAGAAGAGGAGGATAAATGCTTTTCACAGTCACAAAAAGAGGAGCAGTTTCTTGTGGCATTTCTCAGCCTGTCCCTCCGCAGTACCCAGACAACTAATTTCTTGTTAATAAATGCAAACCCCTACTATTAACCACTGCCTAAGGAGGAGCTGCCTTATTCTTACAATAGGAACCCTTTGCTGAAGCCTCAGAACTCACAGGATGTGGTTTAGATAATCTACAACTAATTGAGAGCCTCCTCGGATAGAAATAGACATTTTCCCTTCAGTGTGAAAGAAACCAACTTAAATTACTTTGAAGCTTATTTCTGAATAGCCAGTATACAGTAACACAATTTAGAAACCAATCTGTAAAAAGCAGTGAGAAGGTACCTACTTCTCCTTCTAGTCATCAGTAGTGTGACCATGACTTTTATTCAGAATTTTATCCTAGCACACTAGGAAACTTGAAAGTGCTGTCAAATGCCAGAATTTGGGGAATTCTGTATCACGGATGGATTCTACTGGCACAGATCAGCAACACAAGAAAAAACATTTTTGGAGGAGGATGTCTCTGCAATACTGCAGAAGTTATAACATTTCAACCAATTTCTGTTCTGCCCATGCAAGTTACAGGAAGCAACAGGAAGCTTTTGAAACAGCACAAAGATCTGGTGCAACAATAATGACCTCGATGTTTGTTTTTTCGTGTTTTGCACTACATTTTTTCCTCATGTTTTCATAATATTCCTAGCACCAATTTGTACAAATATGGTTTCTTACATCGTCCCATACCTGCTGCTCATCCTCCATGACGTTGCTGGCAAATTCAAACACAAGCTCATTCTGCTGTACAACTGCTGCCATAATAACGCATTCCCAGGTCTCAGCTCCACATACGAAGAAAAATGTTCTTGAATGTGAAAGAATTGAGAACGTCACTGAGGTCCAGCTGGGCAGGAAGGCAGGAGTGCAAAATGAATCAAGTCTCAATGTTCGTATTTCTCAGATCATCGGTGTTCCCAGGTTCTTCTCGAAGGGAAACAAACCAAGGGAAATCCTTTCCTGAGTTGTTCTTCCCACCTTAATAGCTCTTAGCACTGTGGAGGGAAAAAAATAAAAAGTTATAATCAAGAAAAGATCGCTTTAGCTATGTGAAATAGTAGCGATTACAATAAAGCTTGCTCCAAATTGTAACTGTTCTAACTCACTCCAAGGAAGTCAGACACCTCTGTATCTTCAGAGGTATAACTTTTACATCAGTAAATACATCATAATCATAATACATGTGAATTTTGATTCCCTTAAAAATAAAACTGTTTCAGGAGGTAAGACATCAAGCTGTTCAAAGTGTTTCATATTAAAAGCATAAGCCAGACAAAAAGTTACAAAAGTTAACAAAAAGAAAATCCATTTTTTCATTTGATTCATACATGCAGTTTTCACATTCATTAGTAACTCTCATCTGTAAGGTATATTCAAAGTAAAAATACAAGACCCAGACCGACCTACTCAGCTGTAGGGTATCTCAAGTGTATCACCTTTCTTCTTCATACACAGTTCAAATTTAGCAAAGTTGTTATTTTGCAAGTAAAATGGTCTAGATCTTGATTTCCACGGTGTCAAACGGACGAAACCAGTAAATAATTTTTTTGTACAAAGCAGAGAGTCCCTGAGCTCCCACACGAAGCAGTTCTTCAGCTTCTTGTTAAAAATGCACTGTAAACGTATCCTTATCTCTACCACAGGCTCACAAGCAGCCGGAAGGAAACAGCACTGACCACGTCATGGCAAATTAGAACAGGCAAAAAAACTGCACAGTACAATAGCAAAGAAAAAAAATATATCCTAAACTACAGAATGTAAACAGCTTCACTGGAGGGATGCGTGCCTACAGTGCTCACATTTTCATTTACTCATCAGCACCAAAGGTAAACATGGTTAACACGAGCTTACAAAGAGGTGTGCTGTATCACTTCTGGGGAAAAAGGCGAGCACAAAACGTAATCTTTTTATACAACTAAGCTGACTGATATATTAACGAAAAAATCCACCATCTCAAAAGAATAACAGAAACAGGTGTCTAAAATTAGGAACCTAAGGGAATATGTTGGTGCCTAGGAATTTAAATCCCTATGTTTTTAAGGAAGTTAAATGCATGGTGCCTAGCGTTCTGATCAAAATTCTTTAAACTGCCTTTGATTAAGGGCTGCTGTGACAGAAGAGTAAGGGCCAGAGGTCTAACATGTACCCATCCAGACTGAGCCCCCTAGAAAAGCCCATGGGTGACTTCAGTGTCACTGGTGAGGATTAGCATCTGCCTTAGTTCAGGAGGTTTCACTTTGCCTTGCTTTTGCAGTAGGCTGCAACTCAAAAAAAAAAAAAGAAGGGCATCTTCCTCTCCTCAGTGCCAAGCAATTTAATTAGGGAGGATCATGTCACAGGCTCATACTCCCTCACTCTAGGAAATGTAACAGCTGTTTTTCCCATATAGATTGTGGTATTCCCAAATTCCTAAGTAGTGATGGCAAAGCATTCAAGCATTTAAGTCACCAGATCCTACCCTTCTAAGAAATTAGGAAACCCAAGATTATGCAAACAGGAGAACCTCCCCAAATTCCAAAGTGTGTTTTAATTAGCTGTTAAAGGGTTTATAAGAGTAGCCACAACCCTAACGAGAGAATATTTGCATTAATGAGAGCTACATGCATGAACAGAGCAGGATATGCTTTGAGAATCATGACTGCTCAACCTCAGCCCTTGCTATTTTGGCAGCCTGACTTGAATAGTTAACAAGGCTTTCTCCACCCTTCAGCAGGGCTGAAAGCATTACAGGCAACCATATAATCCTGGGTATCTTCTCTAAATGTAATTATTTGGCCTCAACTTCTAGCGTAGTTACATTTATACAGTCCTAAAATTACATTTGGCCCTTTGAAGGCAACCGCGAGGCTGATGTGGCCCCCGGTGAAAATGAGTTTAACATCACTGTTCTAGAAGATCAGAATGCTGCTAAGAAATTACACACATGTGCCAGTACAGTGGGACTGAAACCAACTTGTCCCATCCCAGACTCCTACCATCCTGCATGCCAGCCTGAAAATAAAGTACATAGCCATATAATCTATAGTTTAATATTGCCTACAGACAGTGATTGAAGTGGGTGTATCTATGCCAACAGGGACATACCAGCTCTTTCGAAGAGAGGACAGGTATGGAAATTTATTTAAGTACAACTTCTATTTTGGTTACTGCTTAGAAATACATTGTAACTCTCCAGTAAGATGAAATAATAGTATTTTAAGTCACTCCCTCTAAACAGTGAAGAGTAACTTCACTCCAAAGGGTCACTGGGCAAATATCAGAACCTCCTCAGCTTCCAAATGGAGACTTATTTCAAAAGGGGAGTTAAGCTAAATGTCCAGGGAGAACCAGAGCTGAAATACGGCAAGGGCTTATAACCAACTCCATTACGATAATTGAAGTCACGTGTACGAACAAAGAGTACAAGTTCTTAGGGTCCAGTAACTTTCTAAGGTCAGTAACAATTAACAGCGTCAATGTAAAATCAGGATAAATGAAGTGTTAGAGACACAGGCTACCTAGTGAGGTCATGAAGTAGAAGGAAAACTGGAGGTACAGCTACCTTAAGACAGATTTTAAAAGTTCCCTGCATGCATTGGGAATTGGCATATTCTTCCACTAGTGCCAGGCCATTCATTATTCTGTAAAATAATACTATTTTACAGTAGGTATTACAATACCAAGAAGCGCAATAAATGCATAAGATCCAAAAGCTGTGGCAGCAAACTTACTAAAAGCTATAAAGAAATACTTTCTTACTTTTTATTTAAAAACAAACAGCTCACTACAAAACTATTTGTCATGATTTAATATCATTTAAGAGACTGCAGCAGTGTCGATCCACACAAACACTATTTAGAACAGTCGCACTTCATGGTAACACAAGTTTCCTAATTATCTGATACCACTGCAGGAAGAGACGTTCAAAAGCTGGTTTATGAATGTTGCACCATGGTGGTGCAGTGATGTATGGCTATATAGCAGGCTGTCCTTCACCCCTACGCCCCCTCCCCAAAGCCACCAAGGAATCTATAAATAAAGCTAAATGATACCTTCTTCTTACAAGAAAAGAAACTTCTAACCACAACATTACGACTCAAGTGAATGAACAGGCTTTAGTGAGCTTTTATATCTAACCTTATAAAGGTTAGGCACTCAAATTATTATTATTTACAGGAAACTTTTCATTATTTCTTTAGCAGTATGTGGTAA
Organism: Caloenas nicobarica; assembly: GCF_036013445.1. Classification (NCBI taxonomy): domain Eukaryota; kingdom Metazoa; phylum Chordata; class Aves; order Columbiformes; family Columbidae; genus Caloenas; species Caloenas nicobarica. The sequence goes on from NC_088245.1 coordinate 181,975,984, forward strand.
TAGCAAATGATCTATTGGGCAATAACGGCATGGAAAAATTATGCAAAAGTACTTTCCTTTAACCCATATCACTTTCTCTGGCATACAGAACACAAGAGCAGCTTTTCACAGAAGCCAGCACAATTCTAAACCAGCTATATTTTCTTCCACATTTATCATTATAAACTGTGCTTTCATTATTCCAAGTATCACAGGATCCTGCTGCCTATAGGCTAACACAAACATGACTATTGTTTTTGCTACATAATGCCACTTATCCCCCTGCCTGATTTTATGTACATCTGCGAGTAGAAAATAAGTTATTTGCAAACAGTGTAAAAAGCATAAATTGTATTCACATGCACAATAAGCTCGACTACATACAATTATTCCTAGGAGAAAGGGAACCCAGTACATATTACCATAAAATTTACATCAAATTTTCAGAACTACAGAATAAGTAAGGTTTTACTTTCATTTTTACTAATTGTTGCAGAAACATATTATAAAAAGCAATATTAAGACACACCAATATAAATAAAAGCCTTCATTTTGCTTAATCCTTGAAAATGAACATACAAAGAAATTATTTCAATCCCTCTGGAAATTCCCCTCCCCTACTGATTTCAACATCTAGAAACAACCTCCTCAATCTGTCAAAAAGCACACTCAGCTAATTTAACCCTTAGTACACTGCTACTCTGGTATCCCAGAAGATACATTGTAGGACTCTTTCCAGCCAGACATCACGATTTTTTTCCCCACCACTCTTCACCATATATACTCTGCAGTTAATCCCAGCCCTATTTAGCATGTTAAATGAAGCTCATGAGAAATATCTCCAGAACCAACATTTTTGGTCCCAACCGTGGAGTTGCAATAGTGCAACTGGGCTCCAACTTGGAAGAGATCCACAATTTCTCCTCCAACTCCTGACAACATGAGCCACCACAGCCCATACTGCCTTAGCGTTATCACAGAATCATAGTTCGAGTTGGAAGGGATGTTCAAAGGCCATCTAGTCCAATCCCCCTGCAATGAGCAGGGACACCTGCAACTAGATCAGGTTGCTCAGAGCCCCGTCCAGCCTGGCCTGGAATGTCTTCAGGGATGGGGCATCCACCACCTCTCTGGGCAACTTGTTCCAGTGTCTTGCTGTCCTCATTGTAAAAAAATTTCTCCATTTGAGCACTGTGTAGGAGGTATCAAAGTGCCAGGCACAAACCTAAAGATTTGCTGAAGAAGTTCAGCTATAAACTTGGGAAGCTCAAGTCTTGGTACTGAGAGCACCCCAGCTGAGCTGAAGGTGCCTCCAGCAAGGTACTGGATGCAGCCTCATTGAGGGTTACTAAAGATGACTGTAATCGTCTTGTGCTGCCTTTTTTGTGAAACTAGTAAGATCATCCGTACATTTAAAAGTAAGAACCAGCTTAGCTGCTTTAAGATTGAAATGCGGATCTGAATCCCGAATTACTGCTGAAACAGCTCAACTCATTTAGCACGGGGACAAACAACTTGCAGCTGAAATTTCCCATGAATGTTCTAAGCCGGTCTGCAGCATCAGATCTAGCTTAGAAGTGTCCAAGTTGTGACTTAACAGAAATGCGAAGCTGAACCACCGTCTCAACTCCATCTTGGATACGGGAGGGAGAGAGGAGCAAATGAGAGGAAAGGGACGAATAAAGACATCACCTGGGAATTCTGGACGGAAGGACTGTAAACCATCCTGGCTGAGGTCACACAAACACGTGGATGGTAACCGCACCATTGCACTCAAGTTTCTAACTCCTTTACCAGTGGAGGCTAAGGATGGATCAAGCCAGAGCCAGTCCACCCTCCTCAGAGCTGCATCTTTTAAAGATACTGTACAAGTAATACATTGAAGAGTCTGGTTTTCTTAAAAAGAGAGGAAAAGCTGAATGATATCACAATTCTCATAATGCAGAAATCCCAAACCCGCTATGATCTTTATGTATGGTCCACACTAAGCCTAAATGCTAACAATATAGTCTACTGTGGCATTCTTCATGGACTGATGTTTCCTATTCAGTAATATTAAGAAAGTGCACAGAACCGCATTCTTAGACCCAGGGCATCTGTAGTCAGCAAAACGACAAGGAACAAGAACAAGTTAATATATGTCACTTGGCACAAGAAGTTTCTGAAGGCTCAGTATTTCAACTGCTCACAGGAATTAAAGCAGATAGGAAAGCAATGTGGTACGGGGGCATCACTGAGGAAGGAAAGAAGCAACATAAGGAACAGTCTGAAATCTTCTGAAAGCATCCACGCTGCCTAGGGGAAACTGCAAAAAGCAGCTGACGTAATAGAAGTCAACAGAGTGACCTTTGCTGAGCTTTCATTAAGGACAAAGAAATCATCAGTATCAATAAATCCCTGTTTCGCAGCCAGGCTGGAAATCAGCCTATGTCACCACAGGATCTCAGTACATATACACCAAGGAGGACAGAGAGTAAGAGGGTTCATCTGTTAAATATAAACAGGCTTAAAAAAAAAAAAAAAAATTAAAAAAGGAATTGGCACACAATTCAGTCAATACGTAAGAAGTTGAAATGAATCTCCTCTTCCCTAAATCTCACATAAAAGCATGTTTACTCCAAAGAGAGCAGAAAACACAAATGCAAGCAAAAAGCTCTTCCCTGCCGTCACCAAAAGAATCACACTTCATCTTTTTCTTTTTTTTTCTGACAACTGCCTCTTTTAGCCTGAATATTCAATATGAGGCAAGATTCCTTTCCAGACTACTAACAGAAACAGCTCCAGTACTGTTTACAGACTCCCTCATCCCTGAAAACCTTCCTTTTCCTATCTCCCATGATCCTGATACTTTTTAAGTCCCTTTTGTTTTGCACATTTATATAACACAGCTGTTACACACAAACCCAGCAACTCAGCAGAGTACTGCTGGTGGGAACTCTGAATAAAATTACAGTGTGATTGAGGCTTTTTTTCCTCTGGATCATCTCCTGCCAGCACGCTCAATGTGAAAAGGTAGCCCCAAATCAGTGTAGGTGTGTGGACGCTGAGCACTGTAAACAACTCATTTATGCTGTGGCAACAAAAGATCAGACTACCACCGAAAAGCCAGTTCTAAACAGCAAGCTAAAAGATACTGAGGTGAGAAAGGCTCTCCCCAGCTCTGCTACTGAAGCTCTTGAGCTCCAAAGTGTTTAAACATCTGCTAAGAGCAAGCCTCCCTAATCTGATCGGGCAAGAGAAAGGCCACGCTGGGTTTTAGTCACCTCTCTGAAAAGTGTTTTCTCTTGGAAAGTAGAGCCAACTCAATGGGAAAAGTTATCTGTAACTTGTCCTAGAGCAAGGGGGCAAGGGCATTTCCAGGGGAAAGCAAGAGTCCAAATCCTCTCCTCAGTTTCCCTGTTCCTCTGAGAAGAAAATAACTCAATCTTGCATTTCCATAGGTTCGATATGTGGTATAAGAAGAATAGACTAAGGAGATGGGACATTGCAACACCAGCCCTCTATTCCTTCCCAAACCGTGGCAGAGATTGGACATTGTTCCCTCCCTGCCTGCCCCCCTCACCCCGCTCCCATGAAAACTGCTTAGTGGATTCGAATACCATTTTGCAGCTGTCGAAATTGCACTTTTTGGCACATTAGACACTGAAAAGAGAAGATGTGAGCAAATTTTCAGAAGTGGTTATGTGACCTAGCAGCCTTGTATATCCGTAGGGCTTTGAAACTTTTCAAATTGAATTTGGGTTACTAAAGCTCAGCTCATGGATAAGCTGCATCACTTCAACTACAGTTAGATAAAAACCATGTAAAGTTGCTTCACTGCATAGCACCTACTCTATGTGTCTGCGTGGATGTGTACATACACATACCAGTTGCAGTTACATGAACACACTTTATCCACATTTTTGTGTATGTGTAGATGCACATACATAAGTATACACCAAAATAAATGTATGAAATGTGTGACCTTCTACTGATGTGACTTTTTACTTTTGGTGTGGCTGTTTTGGCTACTGAAGAAGCAAAAACCCCACAACCTCCCACATCCCTGTACAACAAGGCGATACGCAGAAGTGCTCCTTCTCTGTTTCCAGTTCAGTCACCTCCTCCCATTGCTGCTCATCACCACCTCAGTACCACTGGGAGAATATTTAGCTTGATCTCCCCCTCATTCACTAAAGGCAAAACAAATGAGATTAACTGGACTCCCCCTAAAAAGGACCACGTCCCTCAGGCAGCGCATAGGGAGCTCGCACAGTCTGCCAAGCCTGGGAGAACTCGGCAGTCAGTCTGCCAGCTGGGGGAACAGAGCAGCACTAACATCTCGGCCTTGCACAGATAAAATCTGCGCGCAGTTACTGTCAAAGAGGGCAAAAGCGTATGTGCAAATCAGGCCTTCACCACCTAAAAAGCATTTGCCACAGGCACACAGTCACACAGAGCTTCCTGGCGACCGATGGTGTGACTGTCAGTCTTTCTAAGAACTTCCCTGCGATGGGCTATCCAAAGGTCTCTTATCCCAACAACCATCAGGTTTTTTACAAACAACACTTCTGAAAGCATGGACTTGTTTAGCAATATAATATGGATCCAAGGACCAGCTTAAAACAGTAACATTCACAGCAAAGACCTGCTTCTCTTCTTGCTGCTGCATAATGGTACACATGCATTCTCATCCCCAGTAAACACAGGCTGGGAAGTGTGGTTAGCTGGTCCAAAACTCTTGGGAATCACTAACTTGGTCTGTCCTTTGATTCTGCCTTTGTAGTTAATTCATAACAATTGGTAAAGAGAAGGGAAAAATCAGGTGCTCGGATTTCCCAGCTGATAAAATGAGAACAAGGAGATATCCAATTAAGTCGAGAAGCAAATAGTTTTGAAGGGATGAAAGGAAAGCAATTAAAAATGCATCAGCCTAGATGTACTTGCTCAAACTCCTTGCTACAGACATGACAGAAGTCAAAAGCTTAGCAAAATTATAAAATGTTTTTAAAACAGCTCAATGTAATTAGACATCACAAATCAGCCTCATTACATAAGGATTTATTTTTAAACAGAATGGAAAAGAACTGTCATAACACAAGACAAACCTCCAGTAATGCAGCTTGCAACCACACATCTCTACAGGCAGGATTCTGCTGTTATTTTTTCCTTCGTAACTGCTCACTTCTGGACTCATGTATTCTCCATCAGAAAAATAATTATATATTAAACACTCCAAAAACATAATAGATGGACTACAAGTTTGATGTGACACTGCAAGTGTCCACATAGTCCAGCTCATCAAGACACAAGTAATACTAATTACGGAGAGAAAGGAAGACAAAAGCGCTCTCATTACTTCCTGTCCTACAACACGCAGTATACACTGTATTATCCAACAGTAAATTTGCTGAGACAGGGTTGGTTTTATGTGTTGTCATAAGATAACCAAATTACCAGCATTAATAAATAACATTAGTATCAAGGACGTTTTACTATTTTTTATATTGCACAAAATCTCAAAAAGCTGGTTACAAAAAGACAAAGAGAAAACTGTAAACTGATAAAATCCCAAATCCGGTTCAGAAGTTCCTGTAAACCAAATGAATTATTCCAGTGACACAGAATAAATGTTTTAAAAGGCACCCTCAAGCAGTTTCTGGCATTTAATAGCAGCTTTTAAGGAGGATTAAGACCACGATCCTATAAGCAACTATAAAAGAGAGCTGCGGATAAGCCAAATCTCACTGATTCCAACGGGAAAGGGTCTCGGTACAGGGAAAGCTGAAGGGCTGAGCTGCTAAAACAGGATATGAGGAAACCTGTAAAAGAGGGTGGAGGGGAGAAGAACTGCTTGACCCCAAGAGATTTTGCTCTTTTGATTAACGCACGCACACAAGAGAGCAAAGAGGTGGCAGGAGAAGGAGGAAGAAAGATCAGGGGAAACTAAATATAATCGCTTTGGCTAAGTGCCAAACTTCACAAATTACCAGTTGACAGTCTGTACCCAATACTGATATAAAACTGTCAACTGCTCTCTAAAAATTACTTTGCCCACAAATTAGTAACTCAATCACTATTTCTAAATCACCTGCAGGTAAAATTGAAGTATACCAAAGAAAAATCAGCTGACCAAAGATGCACACTATTTTTTATTTTTTAAACTGGAATATAAATGCACACAAAATATATACTGAAAAAAAGGCCAGCGGAGATCAGGTTTAAGTCAAATGTTTCTTATTCTAGGTGACCTTTTCCAGGCAAGCGTCAGTAATTCTAGATCAGGGAGTTAAACTCCCACAGGACTTTTTCAGCATTCTGCAGGAGATGCTACAGGACCAAGCTCAGTAAAAATCCCCGTTACAACTTCTGCAACACAGATTTTTAGCATTCTGTGGCTTCCCTTTTGTAATTTAATTCATTTTTAAAGTTTTCCAATTGGAGTGTTAAAGCGCAATGAACAAAACATTTCAATAAGTTCAAAATTACTCTCTGTTGTAGCCATAGAAATACTGTGTGATTTGCACTTCTGTGTTTGAGTACAAAAGCAGTTTCAGGAATCTGAATTTGATTTAATTGATGTGCACCGACTAGAAAGGTGTACAAACTAATCCACACAGAACTTACTGAAGCCTCCCCTTTCTGAAACACACACAGTGTGACACTTCTGTCAAGAATACATATGTTGAAGGCTGAAGTCAGCAACTCTGACAGGTTGAGAAAACATAAAGGGTCTTACCTTTGCAGTGCCTTTAAAGAACCTGTATGAATATAGAGCAGATTAGGCAAGGCTTCTGTTGTTCGCCTCTCATTTGCTGTCAGCTGTCAGCAAAACGAACACTCAAAAGCCTCTGGAGCGGGCTGGTATTAGTCAGCTAGACTTGAATTTCCAGTTCTTTTACATTGCTGTCTTATTTTCTTTCATTTAGTTAGCCTGTCCTACCCTGGTATCAGGTTACATGGAGCCAACGTTTATAGCACCTTGCAAAACAGTCGAACATATCACATACCTAAGTCTGCCTATACCTGTTGCCCTCAACATTTAACCCTTGCTACCAAAAGGAAAAACTTTTATTCTAGAATGTATCAGCTAAAAACGTTTGCAGCAGAGGAGTTCTTTTTCCTTCTTACCTGACATCTACAGGACGGTGTGAGATTTCATTTTACAAACTGGAGTACGCAGGCAGGCTACGACAAGAACAGTGGCCCTGAGATGCCCCCAAGAACAAACCCGGAGACCCAGCAGCAAAGAGACTTCCCCTACCTCTGATGACAACCATGGCCTAGAAGCACTTGCTGCTTATTTTAGCAGGTCTCAGAAACCCCAAACAGCTCATTCTGGGTTCAAGATCACCTAATAACACTAATTCCTCACCTCCCTTCAGACCCTGCTGCTATCACACTCTCCCAGCACAGCCAGCTTCCCTCTGCCTGGCCGGGACATGGTGCTGCCCTGGCCTCGGCTCTTCCACCTTCCTTTTCTGGAGGGCGTGCTGCTAATCCTGTTTCCACAGTCTGTCTGCGATCTAGACAGTGGCGAGTTAAACTGTACAACGCTGATAAAAAAAGTCCTTACAATGCTGGAAAAAAAAAAAAAGTAGCAGCGATTTCTCTCTTTATGCAAGATGCAGGCCATCCCTGTGAACATCAGCTGTGATAGTGATGCTTCAGAGGACTACACAAGGTATTTTATGCGTTCTTGCACGATTGGTACCTTAGCTTTCCTACACGCACATCGTTCACCTTGGAATTAAACAGTGTTTTAATAAATATGTATATTCTTCCAACTCACCCAGGGTTGTTCAGGTAGCCTCCTTCTTTGAACAAGTGGTCATTTTGCTAAAGCTGAGAGTATAAGGTAATACTCACACCACTACACTCATAGAAGGGAGCTAACTCAGAGAACACCAACAAAACACACAAGGAAGAGTTTTATTTGAATGCTGCTTTAACCCAAATCTTTACTTAAGTAACTTTTTAACCCTTCAGACAGAATTACAGACCCAATCAGAGGAAAGCAAAAAATAAATGGCTAAAAGGGTTTGTGTCAAGAAACTGGACAGCCCATATCACAAAGCACTGCAGCTAACACTTATAGATAAGTTACTTTCTTAACACAGCATTAAACAAGCGTTTAGTCTTTGAGGTATTCTAGCTCCAGACTTAGAAAAACATTTATATTTAAGTTAACATTGTGGTTAACAATGACACATGGTTAAAATATAGATAGAAATATCAGATTTCCAGTCTTTCTTATTTATAAAGCCCATCAGTTACAAAATATTTTTGCAAACTGTGCCTGAGGCTTTTCAATCTATTTGTCACAAAGATCCTCATTTAGCTTCACCCATGAATATGAGAAATTAAGTATTCACTCACACATTTTAAATGGTTATACCACAGGAATTCATCAATGAGGTTTTTTTACACCAGGCGAGAAGTGACCTGTTTTCTCCAGCGTGTAAGCATCCAGACAGTGGCCCAACACACACCTTCCTTGTACATCCCCAAGGGTCTGTTTGGTCACCTGTTCAGCCATGACCATCGAGATTACTTCTTAAAAGTCCTTCCTGAAATAGCTTGATGAGTGGACTCAGACAAGTAGTACTGTGATCTGTTTTTAAGGGCTTGGAGACTCCAATACTATCACTCACTCAGCCAGGGAATTAGTTATGAGGTTGGTACAGGAGAGACACATCTCCACCAGCAAATCTCTCAGAAAAATTAAGACAAATCTCCTACTTCAGCAAAAGCACAAAGCTGGTGTTTGCACCAAGTCTTCACGCAGATTAAAAAAAAAGAAAAAAAAAAGTCCAACCCTAGAGTGAGTGATACCACCTCCTAACATTTCACAAGCAGAAATACTTGATTCAAAAAAGCCTATAGAAAGAGGAATGAAAGGTAATATAAGAAGAGGTGCAAAGTACCAAACCATACCTACAGTCAGCAGATGGATAAGGAAGTTGCAGACAGAGAAATCAGAGATGTCAGTCAGACTTCATAATACCTTCCCACTAATCTCCAGGACTGATGAGTCTGAATTTTTTTTTCCACTGTTTGTCTTTTCTAATGTAACTGACTGGTTTGGTTTGGGGTTTTTTAGCATGAGTGCATTCAACTTTATTTTTGGCTTATTTGGGTTCATTACTGCAGCTCAGAGAATGTTCATGTAAGAATCAATGTAGGCCACGGTAGACTTGTTCTCTTAAATGGGACACCAAAACAAACTCCACACCTTCAAGATAGTGTACCAAATCAAGGCCTGGGGTTTGTTACTCCTTTCTGAGGTTAACTCTTCTGCCTGATTTCTAGTATGTCGTATTTTACAGAGCAGTGCAGCTGCAACTCATGTGTCACCTACAGGCCTAATAAAAAAATATTCGAATTCTTTTAAAATTACAGAACGAGGGAGCTAAGCTTTTAAACTGACAGGCAGAAGGGCTAAGACTTGTTTGGGTCAGAGGGCTGTGACTGTACGTCTTCCCTCAGCACAATGAGTCACAGCTCTGAGTCGGTATGTGCTTTCTGCATGGGTAATTCGTACCCGCATTCCCGTTCACAGCTTACCACAAAGAAAGGCAAGAAGCAACAAAATACTCCAGATATGCTCAAGCAAACACAATTAGTAAGCTCTCCTGCAGCATGCAGGAAAGGGAGCAAAGTCACCCACCAACCAGTTTGCTCTGAACTCAAGAAATACTCTCAAAACATTAGTTAAAAACTGAACTTGAGCTTGGAAGCAACTTTAAAAAAGTACCAATACACATACACACAGACAGGGAGGTAGGGATGTGGCCTTGCTTAGAAAAGGTGAGTATTACATAGCCAGAGGGACTTCCAAAAACAAAACAAAACAACAACACTGAACCCCAGGCTCTCGCTGTAACTTGTTTGGTACACAAACCACCTTGTTACTAGACAGCCAACTACTTATGGGCGTGGAGCACACAGCACAAAGAGCTCTATGTGCAGGTTATCCCAATAATCTCGTCTAATGTAGACACGCTGAATATACCTCCATTGCACCAGGAAAAAGGAACAGAACTGTCTGGTCTCTAAACCTTCCTGAGACAACTTCATCCCTGCAGAGAGATCATATGTATGCACTTTTTCATCCCCAATATTTGTCATAATCTTTCCTTCTTTCCCCTATTAGCATCTTCATTGTTAACTCACTTCATATACTTTAAGAATATTGCTTTGAGAGGCAAACTCTTCTACGTTTCTCTTATTTCCTTCTTGCGTATGTTTGTCTCATTTCAGCCAGCTTTTCAAAAGGTCATAATCTATGTCCAGGTTTCAAGTGTTTGCCAAGTCAGACATGCACTGAACAGTTATGCTGTCTTCACAGAACCACAGAATGGCTGGGGTCGGGAAGGACCTTTAGGGATCATCTAGTTCCACCCCCCTGCCATGGGCAGGGACACCTTCCACTAGATCAGGTTGCTCAAAGCCCCATCCAGCCCGGCCCTGAACATGTCCAGGGATGGGGCATCCACAGCTTCTCTGGGCAACCTGTTCCAGTGCCTCACCACCCTCATGGTGAAGAATTTCTTCCTTATGTCCAAACCTACTCTCTTTCACCTTAAAAGCATCACCCCCTGTCCTGTCACTACAGGACCTGATGAAAACTTCATCTTTCTTATAAGACCCCATTGTATATTGAAAGGCAGCAATAAGGTCTCCCTGGAGCCTTCTCTTCTCCAGGCTGAACAACCCCATCTCTCTCAGCCTATCTTCATAGGACAGGTGTTCCAGCCCTCTGATCATCTTTGTGTCCCTCCTCTGGACTTGGTCCAACAGGCCCATGTCCCTCTTATGTTGAGGGCTCCAGAGCTGGATGCAAGACTCCAGGTGGGGTCTCAGCAGAGCAGAAGGGGAGGAATCACCTCCCTTGAGCTGTTTTTGAGGCAGGCAGGATACGGTTGGCTTTCCAGGCTGCAAGCATGCATTGCTTGGTCATGTCCAGCTTTTCATCCACCAGTACCCCCAAAATCAAGGACATGGAATACTGTGGTGCCTTTGCCTTTTAAGACTGCATAGCAAGACTGCATCTTCTGAGGTGACAAGCTGCCTTTTTTAAAACGATGCCCTTCACCTGCTTTTTTAGTATTACCCTTCCACAAAAGCTGCTGCTGGGTTAAATAAATGAGGAGCTGAAGGCTGCCTGAGCTGGAGAAGGTGCAATAACAGTATGAAGCATACAGGCATTTCTGCTGTACTGAACATCTATCCAGGACATAACATGTCATAGATCTGATTCACTTAAATGTCTGCAGAAAAAAAATCTTAGGTAAAGAACCAAACAGAAAATACTGCATCCGAAATCAAGCCTTTAAAATCTCTATAAGGTGAGAGACTGCTTACACAGTTATAGTGAAGAACATCAGCTCAAGCCATAATTAAAAATTCGGTAACACCTTTTAAGCTGCCAATTTTAATGCACTCTAAAATGCAATGTATTCACTCAGATTATGCTGAAAATGTGTGTGCTCCATGATGCTTAGCATAATTACAATAATAAATACATTAACTTGCAGCTATGTAGGATAAAACAGAAACTAATGTTCCCATGCCACTTGTGCATTTTTCTTCTTACAGACCAGCGTAGCTTAAATTTTATGTTCTCAAGTATTTGCATGGGGCGGGATTAGAAGGGAGACTATTTGTCTGGGGAATTTCAAACTAGTGAACTTGGCTATTAAGAGAATATAAATTATCTCCTGACTTGTTGCTAGACTAACAATTCCCACCATAGGGTTTCAAACTGTGGCGAAACAAGAGTCAAAGACCAACAAGATTAATAAAAAAAGTAAAAAGATTTCTCTTAACAGTGATGTGGAAAAGTAGCAAGGTCTACAAAAGTCCCTCGAGGGAAAGCAGTGTCTGGACAGGCCAGTATTTCTCATTTCGTAATGTCTGGGGAAATATTCGCACTGAAGCCTAAGTCACTCTCATATGAGCACACACCTGCTCCTGGAAGACACAGGAATTCACTGCTAATGAACTAGACACAGAATTTATGAGTGTTGCATGAAAAGACCTACAAAATCAGGGTATTCTGGAAAGTTTCAGAGCCCCCACAAAGCAGGTGTAGAGAAACTCAAGCCTCACCTCTTCCTCATTTCATCATTCAAGTTCCTGTCTCTTTTGCAGAACTAAATCAGGCATCAGAGGTGGCTGCTGTGCACATCCTTGTCCATCCAGCTGTAGCCCCTATGAGCCAGCCTGACTCCCCACCTGCAAAGGGAAGCAAGGCTGGGGGGACACACAAAATTGCCTGGTCAGGTTGGGCTGAGTTGTGTGCCCAACTTGGTCTCACCCTTCAACAGAAAGCAGCACAAACTCGCCACGGCCACTGGCTCTACCTCCCCTTGCCTCTACAGAATGAATAATACAGATATTATGACATCCAGGCTCATAAAGATTTTGATATGCAGCTTGTAGGCTCAGAAGGTGGCCACTCTTGCTATGCAGGCTTCAAAGGCAAAGGCACCAACACATCCCACGTCCTTACCCATGCAGGCAAAGACACACACGCAAACACGCTCCCACGCACCCACAGGCACTTGCCTTCTCTCTCGGGCACTCTCTGAACGGGGCCATGGCACTAGTCCACCCATGCCTCCCAAAAGAGAAACCCTGGCGGTATCATATGCAGGAGAAGGGTCAAGCAGACCTGCACCCACACAGCTTCTACCATCAGGAAACAATTTTCTCCTATGACAGTTTTTCCCCCTGTGATCCACAAAAGCAGGATTTTTCCTGACAACCCAGTCCTCTAAATACAGAATAATTCTAAGAATCTCAGACACCTCCATAAGAAAGGACTTGGGTCACTCTAAGTTTTCCCTGTAATCAATAGGAGGAAAGGTAGGCTGCACCTCCTGGAGATGAAAGGCCCTTCCTTGAGTCACCCACCTGAGTTGCTTGAATTACCAGGAGTTGATCCAGGCCTCAATTCACAGAATCACAGAATGGTTCAGGTTGGCACAGACCTTTAAAGATCATCCAGTCCAACAGCCCTGCCACAGGCAGGGACATCTTCCACTAGACCAGGTTGCTCAAAGCCCCATCCAACCTGACCTTGAACACTTCCAGGGATGGGGCATCCACAGCTTCTCTGGGCAGCCTGTGCCAGTGCCTCACTACCCTCATGGTGAAGAATTTCCTCCTTATATCTAAAAATCTACCTTCTTTCAGATTAAAGCCATGGTCCCTTTTCCTGTCACTACAGGCCTTGATAAAACATCTCTGTCTTCCCTATAATCCCCCTTTATATATAGAAAGGCTGCTGTAAGGTCTCTCTGGAGCCTTCTCCAGGCTGAACGACCCCAACTCTTTCAACTTTTCTTCACAGGAGGGATGCTCCAGCCCTCTGACCATTTTCATCAAGGTATCTGGGAACACAAGTGTATGGTGTGGCTGAAGCAAGCACTCCAACCTTTCTCGCAGCACAGCAGACTCATCACACAAGAAGCTCCTCAGCAGACATCAGCTCTGTTATGAAAACTTGCAAATTATCATTGAAATCAGAAATAAAAACATTCTATCTACCACTTCTACATTACCTTTTCCTTTCCCAGCATGACATTCAGCCTGTACATAGTCAAGCGAAAAAAAAAAAAGGGGGGAAAACCTGAGGTTAAAGTGGAAGATTAACTATTATAGTATCATAAACAAGGTAACGCAGGGAGAGGTTGTTCTATGTAGTTTCTAATCCATTCCTTCATTTATCCTCCAGCCTCCTTTCTTTCTCTTCTTTTCTGTTGCCTAACATTTCACCTATTTCTGTAAAGTCTCAGTGGTTTGCTGTAATCACAGATACAATAAATTAATATTAGAATTGTGGGTGAGTGGGGATAACCAAACAATACTATGCCTTTTTTCAAGATGCCATAGACTTCAAGCAATTTTGTGGAGGCTTTACAATGTGTTCGTCTCAGAGCTTTGTGCTCCGTTTGTACCTTTCCTCTCTCAAACAAGACAGTACTAAGAAAAACAGTGCTCAAAACTGAAAGGAAAAAAGGTCAGCAGAAGCATCCTGTCACTGTGAAAGGCTTCCAGCGCAGCTATGTTAGAAATGCGATAGCTGGTGTCTTTCACAGAGGCAAAATGCAGAGTTTCGCCCTTGTGGTGCCAGCTCCTGGCCCTGCAGAAACCCAGGGGGGCCAGGACCTGCTCCCTCAGGGTTGAGGCAGCACCGAGAGCTACGAGTGGTGTCCCTCTCTGACAGAGCGGCTCTTCTGCCAAGTGCAGAACCATCTCCTACCCACCTCTTGTACAGGGTGCCATGCATGGTGCTTCTAACCCAAGAGATGTCAGGAGAGAGAAAACAAACAAACCACCCACCCCCGCCCCTTACCCATCAAATCTCACCACCCTTACAACCTTTCTGCTCTTGCCCACCCAGGCTGAGAGCCTCTAGATTAAAGAGCGTGTAGTACAGAAACAATTTATCACCCAGCAAAGACATCTCCACTCAGTGCTGGTTAGTCAATGAAAAAACAGTTTAAGGGGAAAAAACCCCAATATTCTGGGAGTTATGCTGTCACATGAGGAAGAAAGAGCATCCAGTCAGGCAAAAGGGCTGAAATGAATCTGCACAGTTTCAGTTCTGACATAATTCTGATATGCAGAGTACTCGGTTCTCTAAAATCTGATGCTGGGGAAGATATTATTAGACTTCTAGCTTCAATAAATTAACTGTGTTGTAATAACATGTGTATCTTCAGAAATCATGAGACCTACTTAAAGACCAATACATCTTTCAGAAGAGAAGGTTTTATGTGCTTTTTCTGCGCACTTGTAACAAGTTGTTTAACTGAAAGCCAGAGCTGCCTCAGAAACAGACAGATCCACAAGTGGATTAAAATTAAAAAATTGATAACAATAATATAACTCCAAAGATCACAGGATCTTACAATAAAAACCTCATCGGGTCAAGTAACATGGCAATTATCTGCCCAGAAAGACATTAATGAAATTTCATGACTTCACACCCAATCTGTCCGTTTTTCACGTGCATTTAAAAACTCCTACAGTGGTAGCAGTGGAAAAAGAAACACCGGACTCCAGCTCTCACTGCATTGGGAAAACTACCATGGTTACTCTTTCATAGTTCACGCTTCAAGAGTCCAAGTACTGCTTTCTGTTGAACTAATTAAATTCTGATCTTTACTCTCAGGTATCTAGACAAGGGTCTCAGAGGGATAACAAAGCACACAGGCAAGAGTACGCTCTTGAGAAGACATCTTCTTACACAATGGCTGCCTGGGGCAGAGAGCGGAGTCGTCATCTCTGGGTGCATCTGCTCCCCTGCTCGTGGTTTAACTGACAGGAAGCAAAGACGAAGATACCAGAGCCCAGCGATGGGTGTTTCCTGCCTGCACAGCCACGTCTGCCCCCGCGCGCTTGTCACCGAGACCGCCTGTCCTCCCGCGTGGGCCACAGCCTCTCACGAGGGGGAGAAACTCCGCGATACCTTCTAAAAAAAAAAAAAAAAAAATTTAAATAAGTTAAGCCCACGCACAGAAAGCCAGCCAGCTGGATGGATAAAAAAAGTGATCAGGTCAAGTGTATTGAAATGTGGACCCAGAAGGCCACCAAAGCAGGGTACAAAACGCTGGTGGCATGTTCTCCTCCAGCATGGCCCAGCTCTGGAGGTTTTAGAGCCTGGCTTTCCTCAAATGGGCCTGCACGCCACCAAGTTACTTGACTTAATAGATGAAGAAGCAAACAAGCAGAAATCTTCAGAAATTAACCACAACCACTGGCAGAAACCACACTGACAAATACAGCACCAGCATGTCTACCTAAGGGGACCACCCTGTCCTAGAAAAGGGGCAGGTTAGATGATCTATGGGGCTTTTCCAACACTAATAACTAGAGTAATGCCTGTTAGTTTACCACAAAATTGAAATGCTGAAGAAGCATTTAGTACTAACAGGATAAGCACAAGAATTAATATAGCTTAGGCAAGCAAAGAATCAACTGCTAGACAAAGCAGAATTTCGGTGAAAAGCAGAAAATCCAGCACAGGTGTAATTTCTACCATAGCATATTGCTTCCCATATAGGTATGTTCAGCCCCTAAGTCATCTTCTGCTCAGTCTCAGATCACCCCACAATGTCACCTGTCAGAAAACATCTCCTCACACAGCCTAAAATCTATACGTCTGGGTAGGATGAGAAATTATTGAGAAGGCCTCATGTCCTTCCTTCACCAATGGCCAAGTGGTGGTATAAAACTGAGGAAAACCAATTCTGAGCTGTATTTGCAGGGTTGCCAGCTAAAGCAATAGAAGACATGTCACTCGTAATCAGGCTGGGGAATATATCAACCAGTAGATATCTAGTAGATTTAACTCTGTCATCTACTGCTATAGTCTAGGAGTATTTTCTGTATAAACTTGAAAGGAGTAAAAAAGTCTTCATTTGATTTCACAGAGTTTCTGGCACATTTCACCCTTTATGGAACCGAGGCTCTCCATCCTAAAGTGCTCTCCATCCCCACCCCAGAAAAGTTGGGAATAAAAATGTCTTCGCATGGTGACTGGCACTGTTCAAAGCCAATGGTCTACCATTTCCTGAAAATGATGAGGCTCTACATTCGCCTCATTTCTAACTAGAAACCTATTCTGCAACTAGGTTACTCCAACAGAGCCTTCATGTGCTCCTACCTAAGCTCTGTGACCATTTGGGTTATCCCAGAGAACCACAGCTGTCCAGTGTTTCAAACGACAAGATCACATCCCTCCACATCACTGAGCACTCAACTCCTTCATGTCCTGAAAGTTGGAATGAAAGCCCTAAATCAGGACCCATCAGACACTAACAGAGAGCCAGTAGAAGAACTTGTAGCAGAAGCTCCTTTCTGCAGAATTTCTAACATCCACTTAAGACACAAGTCCCACCCTTGACAAATACTCAAGTAACCCCAAGCAGCCACCAAACTAAAGTAATGGTTGCTCAAAAGCCTTTCTGAACAAAAAAGCCTTGCAGCATGATCCAAACCTTACTAATTTTTGCTGGATTGGCAAAAGGACTCAGAAGAGAACTAGGAAAAAAAAAAAAAGTATTTTCCATCTCAGATTCCAACAATACTATGTAGCCAACAGCATTTTGTAGATTTGCTTCTTAGTTTGTAAGTCACGTTGGTCATATCTTGCAACATGTACTGGCAGGATTCAATGTTTTCGTAAGAAAACTGGGGTGGCAAATGCTGACACTGATCCAGAAACGGTTTACTCTCAAGATGGATATTCTTTTTAACCCTGAAAGTTCATCTCTGTCCCATAATGAACTACAGATTTTATTACAGGAAACATTTCAAGATTCTCATATGTATTTATTTTCATGGTGTATTAGTATCATACTAGCTCTAAGCATAACACTAAGAAAGTTATATTTACAAGCACAATAATCCCTATTATATTGATTATACACTATTAAATTAGCCAAAAAAATAATGTAACACAAGCATAGGGCTATAATAAAGGTAGAGGTGTTCTTTTATAGATGGTCTTAAGTTGCTTCGAAATCATTTAACTTTCCAAGCTCTGTATATTTTAAGCAAAAATGAAAAGGTAAATGTTGTGGTGTTTATATTTATAAAAGCAAAACAAAAATCAGGATGCCTCAATTCTTATAAAACTTTAATTTTATTCCTCAAAGCTGGTGCTGTGTGGCACCAGCAAGGCCCCTGCACGCCCCGAACCGCCTGCCTGTGTTTCTTCCTCCGCCTGGGTTACAGCTGAACGGGGAGGAACAGTCTCCATGAAACTGCTTTTTCGGCACAACAGCTACGAGTATCAATTCATCTCATGTCTCAGCAACTAGCAGTCCAGCTGCCTCGCTACCGGTGTGTTTTTGGGGGAGGCAGGAGGGATCAGACCTCTCCAAAGCACCACATAGACAGTGGAGCCAAAGTGAAACCAAGCTGATCGACACTCAGCGACCAGGCTCTCTGGACAGCAAGAAACAGCCTTCACGAATTTCTATTTGTTTTAACCAGTTTCAACAGAGGGGAACATGATTTTTAATTCTACAGTGTCGCTTTAATAGACACCCCAAAGAAGACATTTTCCAGATAACCAAGGAATTTTTTACAGTGTTGACTTACCAAGCAGAGCACAATAACCAGCTATTCTGTTTGCACTATGAGGCAGTTCAGTGCAATGAGTTAATAATTTATCACGGCATTGCTCTTGGCAACTGACCATAATCAACTTTTAAAATTCTTCCTCGTTCTTACATTTTAAGTCTCAGCAAGAATATGGCATCCTTAGAGCTCCAGTTTCTAGCTGAGGTAAGAGGTTTAATCTTCCCCAACACCTGCTTTCCTCCTCTATTGTTTCAGGCTCAGAGCAAAGGTTATCATTTCATTTCAATAACCTGATTTAGCAGACAGGAATAAATAGAATATTTTTAAACAAAGAAGTTAACATTCTTTCAAAAAGACTCAGTGGTCCAGTTCGTATCCCTGTGTTTCCTTCTCCCTCTTCTCACAGAAGGAAAAAGAACAAAAAAGCCCAAGCTTCTCCCTCTAGCAAAAGCTTATGTTTGCATGTGTTCCCCAACCGACAACCAAACACCTCTTCCTCCCATTTTACGTTATAAAGACTTATTCGTCTACATAATTTGGGGCAAAACCTAGTCTATTAGTTAACGCACTCTTCCTTTCAAGCAGAAGGATCTAGCTGTGGTGTCCAGACACCTCATTTGGAAAATAAGTTTTTAACAAAGTTTAGATGTGAAGAGCAGAAGAGTTAACTCTCCTAATCATCACTTTGTTGAAGCTTTGGCCATGGACAATGGTCCTCTTGCAAGGACAACTGTGCTACTTCATCCTGCCCCTTATTTCTCAACTCCAGATCTTACAAACTCCCTAGCTCCATCACTCTGAAATCAACCCCTAACCTGGTTCAGTCAACCAGCCCAGAAACTTCTCAAGGTGTGGACACCTGCTTTGCCAACTTGGCTCATCTTGGCTGAACCAGATAAGGAGTTGCTCACGTGAACAGTTTGGACTGCGGAAGGGAGGAGAGGGGAATAAAACACTAGGAAAAAAACACACTGTCAGCGACGACAAATGAGGGTAGCAACCCTCAAGGGGCAATGAGGCAGCTGGATGAGTACTGCCATGGAAACATCTAGGAATGACCATGTCCACCTCTAACTGTCTCATTAAAGGTACATTTTATATTTAATTAGACTGGTGCAAAGTCGTATGCTTACAAAAAAAAAAAAAAAAAACAAAACCACACGTATCTCTAGAGTTTGAATCACAATTTTAGCTCAACTAGTGCAGCTTACTGTTGAGTCAGGAACCTAAGGGCAAGCTAAGGGCCTGGGCAGATGCTAAATGAGGTAAATGCGCTGTTTAAGGATTTACAACCCATCACCTCCAAGGCAGTTCATTATCCCAGTAAAACATGCTTGGTCCAAACCTCCCTTCTGTGCTTCAGGGCATATCCAGGTAAACCATTGCCACCTGGATTTAACGGGATGGGCCGCTGAGCCAGGTGGTTACACACACAGCCTTCACTGAGGAGTGAAATAAAGCATCTGGGGTGAGGCTGAAGCACCTTCCGTGTGCACACGGTGTACAGAGATACCAGAGACACCATCGAGGCACTCACACCATTCTCCAATCTAGTTACTAAATACCAGGCTTGTTTAACACAGACGGTGTAACAACAGGTTCTTCCAAGGCAACCTTTGTCAGAAAGCATGCTGCTCTCTCCACACGGTTGTCTTTTTTCCTGATTTCACCCCATCTAGAAATCCTGGCAGCAGAACTCCCCATCCGTGCAGCATGTATGGATCAGTGGTTCTGTGTCTCTTCTCTCAGGGCAGTGGCTATTTTACCCAGGTAGTTATTTGCAACTAATAACTGCTACTGTCTCTCCCCTTAAATGCACATGTTTTGAACCACAGTATATCAATAAAATGTCATTGCAGCTCTTGCTTACGAAACCTGGCCATACAAATTAACAAAATGCTTCCTAAGTCCACCTGAACGCAGGACACCCATAAGAGAAGCTTTAAACATTACAAACATCAGAATCTAGACACAAAATCTATCCTAACTATGTGGCTACACAAATATTAAAGCTTTTCTGCAAATATCCCTATTATTTTTAAACAAAACATTTGCAAGACCAAGCCCTTATCTTGTAGTTTGGCAAAAGTTTTACAACATTTCTTACTGTTGAGAATTATTTCTAGTCCATTACCACTGAAACATTTAATACAGCTCATTTGAAGGACCATAATAAAAGACAATTAGCTTAAAAAAAAAGTAGAATGTTGTATTATATCAAGCATTCATAGACATCTTTCAGAAGCACACATTTAGGAAAATATTCTCCCAACAGTAACTTTATTCTTGGTTTTCTTCTCAGGAAATCCCTCCACAGCCCATTTTCAAATGGTTTAAATTAATGGTTTTCTATATTACGGCCCCATTGGACAAATTAAAATTGTATTTCACTGAGTTGCTCCAAAAGCAACTTATTTTGTTGTTGCTTTTAGCTGATGCTAGAAGAAATAAGACTTTCTTGAATAGAAAAGAGCCAGTATTTTAAAAGAATGCCACAAGCCATCCCTACCAGTCAAACTTGAGACTGCTTCTCAACAGTTTCATTTTCATTCATATGTCTAAATCGCCTTTGTTAAAAAACAAAAAAACAAAACAAAACAAAAAAACCCAAACAAACAAACAAACAAAAAAACAAACCAGCCCCGAAACAGACACTTCCTCTCTATAGTTTCTTCTTCTCTCTTTTTGAAATAAACAAAAGTTGGGGTTTTTTCCGGAAAAAAAGAAACAGGACAGTAGCCTCTGTGTAGTACACCACCAAGGGCACCTGGAGCCCCTAGCTCTCAACAAGCTGAGAAGTAAATTCTTGCAATTTGTGCACGCTTGCCACCCTTTGCACTCCACCACATGTAAGCTTCATAATTATTTTCTTGATAGCTAATGCCCTCGTTTGCATCTTTAATACACAGGTGCAGTGACAAAGCTTGAATAGCTACACAGAGTAAATATTAATAGCTTACACATAATAATGATATTATATATATTATATATACTAAAAATAAATATAATAATAATATAATAGCTTACAGAGGCTCTGGAAAGCGGGAAAAATGACAGCACAAAAGAGCAAACATACCAAGAGAACAGGAGTAACCACCACATCCAAGGACAAGAGTCACGTCAAATTCTCCCTTCGGTAGACAATGTGCAAACCCTGGTGCCTTCAAGATACAGTTTGCATGAAAGCTCTTCCTAGGAGGGTCATCTTCCAGTTGGAAAGACAGCCTCCACTAAAAACAAACCATACCATCACATCCTTGGGAAACTATTCTTGTTAGCTCCAAAATTACCTAGCGCAGCACATGTAGCACGCACAAAGAAATGAAAACTAACAGTATCCAGGTCAACTTGCTTTTAACTTGAAATTGAGTCTGGTTGGAAGAGTAAGTTAAACATTAATTTTCTGACAGCGGTCAGCTCTGGGTGTCACAAGCTGTAACTGTAGTTTCACAATCACAATTTGCTGCGTCTTTCCCTAGCTGCAATATAAAACTGAATAAACACCGACATAGCTGGGAACTGGAGAACAGCAGAAGTGACTTGATACAAAGCTCATAAAAGCAAGGCAGCTTTCTCCCAACCTGTCAGCTTTATTAACTCTGCCAAAAGACCCCATGAAAAACGCAAGTAACTCTAGAGGAACGTACAGCATGACAAAACAGTATATGCAGCTACAATATATATTACCATGCTTTGGTCTCTCAGCAGCAGACAGCAATGTGAATCAACCAAGCTGACCCCCTTCTTTCAATTCTGAAACTGAGTCTCCTGCGGGATGACATTTATACTGAACCCACTTAAGAAGTCAAACCACTACCATGCGAGAAGGCAAGTGAGACAAATGCGGAAGGAGCTTGCAAATGAAGTGATGAGACCGTTAAAATGTACACTAACGGTAACCATCCAAGAAGCGCAAAACATTTCCCTGAAAATAAAAAAATATATTTGGTATATTCACACAAAAATGCTGATGATGCATTAAATATAGGTTGTTCTAGAAATAGACTAAAATGTCTAATTACAGAAGCAGATAGTGACATTCAGTCCAACTAAAAGCAACCTTTTCTCACAGTTTCCAACCTATGTATTTAGTATTTCTATTCCTATCAAATTATCTGAACCACAATATTTTTTTTTCCCAATACAGAAATAATTTTTACATGCAAGGTTGAGAATCGGAGGTACCTTCCTGTCTAACAAAATGGCTATCATTTTCACATTCAAACCTGAACCCAGCACAAAGTCACACGTGACCCAAGATGACAGATCTCTTTAGGGACAAATAAATGGCCTGGGCTCTAGCTATCACTAAAGATTCATCACTAAAGATAGCTGGTAGGTAGTTAAGGCCTAAAGCACTTCAAGGCAAGAATGCATAAACTTCAGTCCCTATCTAAAGGGATCCTTTCAGCACAAAGGCAGACACAGTGGGAAGCTCTGCCACAGGACAGACCTATACATAAGAATAAATCATTTTTACCTCTACACAGATTAGTCCTCTCAGTTCGGGGGAGTGATAATGCCCGGAGCCTTTCACATGGCTGCTGCGGACTTCTGATAAGCAAGACTTCACACTTCAGCAAGTACAGTCTCTGTCAACTACTTTATCTGTGAAGGAACATTTAAGTAAGATTTAAGAAAGCAAGTCATCTCTAAGGCACACCAGTGGCATTAAAAGGATGAGCACAGCAAATCACTAGCGTATGGCAGCAACATTTCAGTGCTTACAGAGCAGATCATAACCAAGGCTGGAAATGTGAACTCCACCTCCTGCCACTCCTGTGCTGAAACACACCCGCCGGGGAAAGTCCTTCTTGCTCCTTGCACACCCAACAAAACTCCAGCAAGTTACCAAAACTGTCAGTGAAAACAACAAAATCTGCCCGTGAAAACTGAGAAACTTTTGCTAACGCTTGCAAGAAGTGATAGCTGTTTTGGAGATCAAAGCTTCTTTTCTGATACAGAGGGAAATCCTATGTTTTTCTTACAAAATCTTTTCTATCAGCTCACCTAATACGGTCTTACTGTGGTCCCCGCCCTTGAATACAGCTGTGCTGAAAAGACAAAAAGGTGTACTTATACACCTCTTGTACTTCGTTTTTATACACAGACGTGTCCAAAGAGTAACGCACACCGCTGAAGTATGAGTTTGCAGCAACACCGAAACATCAGGCTATACCAGGCCAACAACATTCTTTAAATCTGGACGTTTGCTACTTTTTTCTTCTCATTTGAGTGCCAAGATCATGGACTTGGCAATTCTAATATTCAACACATGAAAAAAGAGCACATTAGAAAACAGGCCCTTCCGTAAAAGCATGGATCTGGAAATAATGTTCAAGCTAACTGGCATCTAATGATACCACTCCCATGGCTCATCTCTCAAGAACCATAAACTCAATACGAACTGAAAGATTCCAAAAGAAAAAGATTTTCTTTTTGAGACAAACACAGGTTTCAGCTATAAAAATCAACAGAAACGAACGTCGTTTCTCTGTCCCTTCTAATCTGCTCCTCTGCCTTCTAGAAGATCTGTCCAAGCCGTCATCTGTAAAGCCTGGAGGACTTTCAAATCACTTTTTCCCAGCTCCACCACTGCACCCCAGATGCTCTGTAGCCCTGACACAGCCCTTGTGCAGCAGCAGGAGAGCCTGAACATGGCAGCTTTGCTTTCAAAGGGGAACTGCTCCTCTGCGAAGCCCAGCTCGAGAGAAAGCAGCAGCACTTACCCTTTAGCACACAAAAAGCGTTCTGCCCAAGATACGCAGCTGCAGCTTGGGAGCCGAGGTAGGATAACTCACGTTTTTAAGGCTGGATGTCTCGACAGGGTCTGGTACAGCAGAAGGAAGGGGAAGAAAGAGGTAAGGAAAGGGAGGCTCGTGCTTTGCCGATTGCAAGCATGGCAGATAGTTGTTGCCTTAGCCCTAAGATCTGAAAACTAAACTCATAATGAAAAAAAAGAAGACGCAAATACATTAAAGATTTTTTCAGTAAAAAACTTCTATCACGGACTCAAAACAATTTTTTCCAACTGGTTCTTCTGTAGTTTTATCATTTCTTCTGTGGCTTTTTCAACATGAAACAACATACCAAATAAATCTCCCAAATCCTTGCAAAAACTGTTGCTCGTAGAAAGAAAAAAGGCAAAACATAAAACCAAAAGGTGGTAAAAACATACTGTACCGTAAGATGCAGAAGGAAGATACAAGTGAACACTGGAAAGGCTGAAGACAAGAGACAGCCTCACCCAAAACACAACCATTTACTTAATGGTTGCCTCCCTCGCTCTCTCCCCTGCAACCGATCGCAGTATTAGGCAAGACTCCATTACACTTCTCAGATACAGGCTCCATAAAGTAAATGAAACCGGAAAGTCTTCCCCTATGCGCAACCATTTGAACTCCCTGCCATTTCGTTTCCAAAAAGAAGATACTCAATTTTATTTCTCAGCTGAAAGACTGAAATATTCGTTCCAAAGTGATACACTCGGACAAAACTTCTAAAGATATTAGCCTGCATTTCTGTTCAACTACAAACAAGGTGGAAACACTTGTTCTTTTTCAAAATATTGTGCTAGAGTTCAGAAGTACATAATTAGGAGAATCACAGTGGTTTTCACCCACTGAAAGTTTAAAAAGCAATTTGACACACCGCAATTACCTCCAGGATTTTGTTCTCCTATTACAACTACCACTAAGCCCATTTTATAATTGGTCTGTCCCTCTGCCATGTCCCTCTACCATCCCCATTAATATAATTTCTTAATCATTTTCAGCAAAAGGTGAGTACCGGCCCATTTTTTGTGCACAAAACAATTTAACCCCCTCTATTTTAAAATGACGCCACAACGGCCACCGCTGAATGAGTTTATTTCGCCAGAAACAGAGTCACAATTTAAGGTCACGGGCGTAGAAAGCAATCCATCGTTGAAGCGACAAACCTGCCATTTTAAAGTCGCTCAGGACCACACCGGGCGATCGGCAGAGCAAAGGCACTGATCACCGACACCTGGCCGGAATCGCCTTGGACCGCGCTCTGCTACTTGCTAAACCGGGCCCGGGTAAACGCAGCTTCAGAATAAGTTAAGATTTGTGCGTAGTACGGTCAGCTGAGCGGCGGCTGGAGGGGTCAAATCAGCAGCCTGCCCAACGCCTCCACACGCTTCGAAAGGCGACGAAATTATAAAACGCGGCAAAGTGACAAACGGGCTGTAACACTTGTGAAGCTGCCCGGAGCAGCACAGCAGCGGCCGCCGTGCCCTTCGCCCGGGAGGGACGCGCTCGGGCACAGGCACCTCACGGCGCTGCTGCCCAAAAACGTCGCTTTTACTCACGGCTCGATTTATTTTTCGCTCTTCCCAGGCGCGCCCTACCGCTGCACTTTACCAGAAGTTCCCTTTTTCCCCCCCCAATCCTCCTCAGACGGCTGAGGAGAGCCGCTCCGGGCGCGGGCAGCCCGTCGAGGAGACGCAGGCCGGCAGCCCGGGGAAGCCGCGTCCCCCCCGGCCCGGCCGCCCGCCCTTCCCTTCTCTTCCCTCCCCGGGGAGCACGTACCGACCGCCTCGCCGCGGGGCCTGCGGCGCCGCCCCGGTCGCCCCGCAGCTTCGTGCAGCTAAAATGGCTCCTGTGGAAGGGGGGAAGTGGTGCCCGGGTCCCGGCCGGTGAGTCACCGCGGGGCCGGGCGGCTCGACGCGGCGCGGCTGGGCTCGACACGACACGACACGCCCCGGGCGGCGGCCAGCGCTCCGCCGGGCCCGGCCCGCAGGTGGCGGCGGCCCCGCTCCGCTCCCCGGGTTGTGCTGACGGAGTGCGGCGGGGAGCGGGGCAGCTCGGCGGGCAGAGAGCGGCTGGCCGGCTTCGCACCCCTCGTGTGGGGAGCCGGGCCGAGCGCGGCTGGCTCTCCAGCTCACACCAGCGCTGGGCTCATGGCGGCGGCTGCTGCCCCACTGCCCTCTCCACAGCCCGGGCACCGGGGTGGCTCACGTCGTCTGAGCGCCCACACCTCAGAGCCCTGAGGAAACATCCCTACCCGCTCCTCTTCATGAGTAATAAATAAATAAACACGTTTCTGTGGAACACCTGGTACTTCCTACCAACGCCGCCTTGCTCACGCTAAACCGGTTAACCCCAGAAAAAAGGCGAAACTCAGGAGGGCCCAAATCGCTCAGGGAAATGTAGCCGGTGTGCAGCATTCGACCAACTCCAAAGCCAGGGTTTTCACAGAATCACAGAATGTCCTGAGCTGGAAGGGACCCACGAGGATGATCGAGTCCAACTCCTGTCCCTGCACAGAACAACCCCACAGGTCACACCACGTGTCTGAGGGCGTTGTCCAGTCTCTTCACAGAATCACACAGAATCACAGAATGTCAGGGATTGGAAGGGACCTCAAAAGATCATCTAGTCCAATCCCCCCGCCAGAGCAGGAACACCCAGATGAGGTTACACAGAAGGTGTCCAGGCGGGTTTTGAATGTCTCCAGAGAAGGAGACTCCACAACCCCCCTGGGCAGCCTGTTCCAGTGCTCTGGCACCCTCACTGAGAAGAAAATTTAAGTGGAACCTCCTGTGTTCCAGTTTGTATCCATTGCCCCATGTCCTATCACCAGTTGTCACTGAGAAGAGTCTGGCTCCATCCTTATGACACTCACCCTTTACTTATTTATAAACATTAATGAGGTCACCCCTCAGTCTCCTCCAAGCTAAAGAGACCCAGCTCCCTCAGCCTTTCCTCATAAGGGAGATGCTCCACTCCCTTCATCATCTTCGTTGCCCTGCACTGGACGCTCTTCTTGAACACTGTCAGGCTTGGGGCCGTGACACCTCCCTGGGGAGCCTGTTCCAGTGTCCACCACCCTCTGGGGGAAGAACCTTTTCCTAACATCCCACCTAAACCTCCCCTGGCACATCTTCCTGCCATTCCCTTGGGTTCTGTCATTGGTCATTAAAGAGAAGAGTTTGGCTCCTGCCCCTTCTCCTCCCCTTGTGAGGAAGCTGTAGACCATCCCCAACACACTTCCAATATGCTCCTTATGCTCTTCAAATGAACTTCGTGCCTCATGAACAACACGCTGAAAGCTGCCGCGCACACGAAGGCAAAACAAGCACTTGGGCTGGGCTCTACCCACCCGCCAGGTGCACCTCAAGGCCCGACAGAAGTTCAGTCTTACAGCACGGAGGGTGAGGACAGAATGATCCCCGCTCTGTTTCAGCGCAAAGGGTAAGCGCACACTCTGTTTGCAGGCTGGCACGTGCACTCATTTTCCACCAATTTCCAGAAAGACAGAGCCCAAAGCAGCATGCTGGCCCTAAGGGCACGCACGGTACAAAGACCTGAGCCCATGCAGGATGAGAGGGTGTAACCGAAGCAATGAGCAAAGAAGACATGAGTAAAAACCTGAAGCTACTTCTAGCAAACACATTGAAATAATTGCAAATATGCTGAAGTGCAGCTGTCATTAACAGCCCACCCCCTCAGTAATAATTAAACAGCAGCCCCACAAGTGGTTTGCTGAGCACAACTCATTGTTTTATGGACATTAATATCTCCAACTACTGGTTATGTTTAATAACTGAGAAAATTTTGGTTTTACTTCCAAGTAATTCAGTCTCTACGATACTTGCATAGCACTCAAATGCAAAACTGGCTCCCAGTTTATTGTTTAAAGAGCAGTTGTCCAGGTACGATTTTATTAGATGTATTTTATAATGTTATTTTGCAGTCTGCTTTAGCGGAAGACCTGAAGAAAAGCAGCAGCAGCATGTTTTTTATGACTTACTGAGTAAAGGTATCAATTCAGTCACTACTGAAGTAATTTTGCTACAGCTTTTATCAAAATGTCCTAATTTGGATTTCTTGGTTGAAAAAAGACCACGTGGAGGATGTTATTTTAGTCACTATATGTTTTCCACTGCTCACAACAGATGCATTTTCCTTCTCTCTAACAACTTAATTCTAATCCAATCTTACATCTAAAAGTAACTGAAACAGGCTGCCCAGGGGAGTGGTGGAGTCACCATCCCTGGAGGTGTTTAAAAGGCATTTAGACGAGGTGCTTAGGGACATGGTTTAGTGCTAGAGTTAGGTGACGGTTGGACTCGATGATCCTGAGGGTCTCTTCCAACACAGGCGATTCTATGATTTTATTCTATAATTGTTCCTTGTGCTGCAAAACCCTTTGGAAATCATGGAGCACTGTGGGGAGAAATCTGACCTAGGTGCACAGCGGTTACAAGGAAACTGGAACATTTGTACAGGGACAGTGCTATTTTAATTATTAAAGAAACTCTAATAGTCATGTTTAACAGAGGAAAAAAACAACACGGTCTTATCCAGGCAATCAACTAAATTGAAAAATCATTTTGTAGTGATATATGA
The DNA here is from genome assembly GCF_036013445.1 of Caloenas nicobarica. Classification (NCBI taxonomy): domain Eukaryota; kingdom Metazoa; phylum Chordata; class Aves; order Columbiformes; family Columbidae; genus Caloenas; species Caloenas nicobarica. The sequence continues at coordinate 182,004,423 of NC_088245.1, forward strand.
GCACAAGCTATGCAAACATTTCCACGTTTCTAAGCTAAATCTGGAAGCAGTATTTTTTTAAAAGCGTATGTAAAATGTAAACATATTTAGCGAGACAGAATGCAGGTGGATGTTCATCCCTGGAACGGTATCAGGTTTCTTTCTAATTATAATTTTGACTTGAAGAAGAAGTGACCTAGCCCACTGCTGGGATGAGTATCTCTATGAAACTTAGATAATCAGTTGCCCAAAAGACATCGCTAGACACTGACCAACAGCACAACTTAGGCCAATTTAAACAGCTTTAGCCCTCCGCTCCATCCCAGCTGCATATTCCTTGCACCAAGCTATTCCCCTCGCTGCTTCCCAGCACAAATATTTGTGCAGCCGCACAGCACAGCAGAAGGTGGAACCCACCAGCGGAAGAGTTAAGGCTGCACAAATAAATAAATAATGCATCGTACAATTTTCACATTGCTGTTGGCCCCTGCTCCCAGAGAAACGTGTGCCAAATTACACCCTGAGGGGAGCAGAATGTGAGCTCAAGGAAGCCACTTCTCTCTTCATGCCCCTGGTTTGGTAATTGCTGTCCCTCCTTCTTGACTGGTTTTTGAAAGCTACGGGTCTGCAAGAGTGGGATGGGATGGGATGGGATGGGATGCTTCCCAGGAGGCAGAGGAGGGGACCAGGGCAGCCTGCCTGCACAAGGCATGGCGTGAGGCTCCGAAGCCGTGTAGGGACACACCACAGAGATGCACTCTGGAGGTATGCTGCCCCACATGAAAGACGGATACATTTTAGCTTCATAAAAATGGGCCTAAAGGGAGGTTTGTGACTGTTTTCAGCTTTCATTTTTAGGTGGGGATTGGAGAGGAGAAAATGTTATTTGGACGAAGGAAAGGGAGGAGAAACCTCAGATTTAAAAGCTCTTTGTTTTTTATTTTCCTGCTCTATTTAACAGAAGGTCACCACAAGAGAAGCCTAGAAAGCCCCCATTTACGTGGGACTCCGTGGTGCCATCCCTAAAGCAGCTCGAAATGCTGTAACTCCACTACTGCATGAGGAGATCTCACCACCCTGCTCTCAGCTCAGGCTCATACCATCAATTTGCACGGGTTCGGGGCCTCATCAAATTCCGGCTCAACACTGGATAAAAATCTGATTTAAAGAACTTCCATTTCATATTTGGTTTTGTAGGATCCCAGCATCTCGAGCTTTGCGACATATTTAATCTCAGGCACCCCTGTAGGAAGGAAATCCTCATAATCCCATTCACAAGCTTGGTGGGGAAGGCACCTGAGTGATGGACGTGCCCCAGACCACACTGTATGTGTATGGGAGGACAACACTTGAACCAGCCTTCATCCAAGTCTTGAGTTAGCACACAAACTCCTGCACCTTCCTTTCTCCTCTCCAAGCAACAGTAGCAGCACTGCTACAACATTTTAATGTATCTACCATGGTGTTATTGTCCCAGTACTTTGGACTTGTGGATTGGCAGCTCCCTTGTAGTAGGTACCACATAAAACACAGACTGAAACTATTGTGGGTTTCTAACACTGCCAAATACATAATGCTGTAAATATTTACACATTGGAGGAATTGCATCAGGAGATTATAAGGTTAATTTACTCCTATCCCCAGAGGAAGTCTCTGCTACAAGACATTAGGTATAGAAAAGTTCTCATCACTGTTATTCAACAACTTAATCACAAATTCAGATGATCAACTTCTGACATTTTTAAGATTATTGCTTGCAATCCAGAAACCTCTTGCATTTTCAAAGATTTCAGTAAAAAAGCATCTCAAAGGAAAAGCATGGAACCCAGGGTTTCAGATACCTGGAGCGCAGTCCACGTAGCTATCAGTTCTTAATTTGCAATCTAAATGTCTGGTTCAGTAATGTTTTACTGCACACTGTGTATAGGCTAAATATACAGCACAATGAATTTGAGATAAAATAGTCTACTTATTCACTGTGATGGTCTTCTGAACTTCAGCTGAATTGTAGGAAAAGAGAGGTGGTAGTAAACAAAGCACATATGAACAGGCCACTGCTCTTTTCAAAGGCTGGGAAGGAAGGTATCTGGCCGTCCTGCGTTTAACTGGAATCCTTCAGATAATAAATGTTGTCTTATTTCAAAATACACAAGAGAGTCTTTCGCAAGTCTGTGGTCAGGAAACTCCCAAGCCTCCAGAAATTACGCCTTGGTAGCAGAAGGGGCAAGAGAGGTGTTTGAAATGAAATGGATTAACAACTGAGCACCAGGCAGCTTTAACCTCATCCATTTTATGCTTCCAAGTTTGCCTCCAGTGTTTCCTAGTGAAGGCAGATTTGGCAAGGTGGCTGCCTCTGCCAGCAGCACAGCAACATCCCACACAGCTACAAACCCCTGACCTTGTACAGCCTCGCACAAACTCTTCTTGGATCACCTCTAAGGTATTCCTAGGTCACACCCCAGAGACGACAAGCCTCTAGGAAAAATCTACTTATATAGTCACTTTTCCTCACTTTTTTAAGTTCCTTCCTTCCTCCTTTTGTTATCGGTTTGCCTCTGCTGAGAAGTATGCTTCTCAGTATTTCTGAGAATGGCTTAAGATGTGGTTATATCCTCCTTTTTACTGACAAGCCGGCTTCGCAGGGAAAGAATTGCAAACATCCAGGTGGTAAATACAGCTCTGACACAGGATAACCCCTGATCCACACTCAGCCAGAAGCTACAGGCTCCAGCTTCTCTCTGACAATTCTCTAACAACCCCGACAACAAGCTTTTCTCTCCCCATCACCTCCTCGTAACGGTTCTGGTCCATGTGGTACCTGTTAAACTTTGTGCTGATCCCATGAAACACATTAAGTTGGCAGAAAGCTGATCAAGGTTGGTGCGGGGCACTGGCCGCCATCGAATCAGCTCAGAAAGGCTGTGATGAGCACTGCCAGCAAAGGCCATAGGACCTGTCTCTGTGGGTGGTTACGATCTGCTAGACTGGCCCAGCAATAATGTACATTTTCACTCCTCACATGATTGCACATTACCTGAAAAAAAAGCTTGAGGCATGTTAGCTGGGGAGAGAGGCATTGCTGCAGGGAGAGAGAAGGGACAAAGATGCCGCTCAACCCACAGCTCTCAGACCTGAGCTAGCTCTGTTCCCCCCTCCCTCCGGCATGCTACTTGCCTGTTTGTTTCGGAAAATGCACTGAAAGCCGTTAAACATCCTACAAATACACCTGCCAGTAGGTGCGACAGAAGTTACACTTGTAAACCCACAGCTCTGAGGCGGTCACACAAAGAACTCAAAATAAGGACAGGACAAATTTATAGCTGATACTACTTCTGTCAGCAGGCTTTAGACCCCCCCCAAAAAAATCACAGAACAGAATTAAGCCATGATCTGCAAATGTTTGTAGATCAGATGCAACATTACCTGGTTTTCTCAGGTGACAGACAGGAGAAATCATCCTGCCTCGCCTAATGTTATCACTAACCACACTCGGACAAGCAGTTAAGGCTCCTGCATCCTGAAACCCAACTCACTTTAAAATTGCTGCTTCAGTCCTTCATTCGGGAATCATTAAACTGATGCAAAATGGGCAACGTCCCTTACATCTTTAAATACCATCTCTAGAACCTGTTTGAGCACAGGCCCTACAACAAGTAAAGCAATTAATGGGAAGACTGGGAAGTAAACGGGAAGAGAATGTATATCAACAAATGGGTAACTAACTGGATCTTTTTATTATTTGTATTATCTAGAAGAGCTTATTGCTTGAAAAGACAGAAATCGTTTCTGAAACAAGGCAGAAGATAGTGTGGTTCTAATTAATGCCCAAGTATAGCCATGCACTGTAACAGTAATGCTCTTTATGTACAGAACACCTCATTACAACATATTTGCAACAAACAAAACCAAAATGACCTCATTTTTTTATGGTAATAATTACTGTGTATCCCAAGAGAACCAGCAAGGGCATAGCAATATGATGTTTTTATCCCAAATTCTCACACTGTGTGTACCAGGCCTGAAAATTCTTTAAAAATATACTTCAATTTCATACAATGCTATACAATCCTGATTGCAATAAGATTACACTAGATCACACCTTTCCAAGGGAAATGATCAGCTCAGTATATAGCTGGTTTGAAAGAAAGGGATTAGGTCACCCAGCTATTTTTATGGATTTGCACTTAAAGCTTGTAAGCAAATATGCGTTTCCTGCTGTTGTGCAAGAAAGACATAAAGGTGAGGGGATACTCAGCATGAAGTGAAATCGATACATATGGTTAACATTTAAAAACATATATATAAAAGGTTAGATTTTCCAGGAATAAGAAACAATCTTTCCAGAAAGAAAGTCAGTCTTGATTCTTGAAGTACATCAGTGCTGGACATCATCTCACAAGGTGAGTTTCAGATCCCTCACTATTACACTCCTTAGAGCTCTGTTGCTTTAACAGGATGGTTATATTTGCTCTGGAGTCCTTGCAAGGATTATTTTTAAGAATACAAGCTCAATCTGAAACTATTAGAGATAGTTACTAAGTCAGTAGCAGTAAACTTAGGCTTTGCTCTTTTCCTTTCTAATGCACACACACAAATTTTAAAAATTCAGAATTATTTGTAAACACGTTGGTTTTGTTTTTAATGTTGGAATTTTGTCATCCATGATATAAGACAGAAAAAAAAAAAACAATCGGGCAAATGAATGAATGGACATATATACCAAGTGAAACTGTTGCAAATACACAAAGGAACATAAAAGCAAGGACTGGGTGGTTTTTATGTAGTCAAACAGTGGTTTCTTATCTGGGACACTCTGCAGTCTACTGAGGAATCCTCACTGAAAAGCTATATTTTTCCTCTTCTCATTCTGTGAGTCACTCATTACATTTTTGCATGTTGCAACACATTCATGAATAATAAAAACATACTGGGAAAAAGAAAAAAAAAATAGCCAGTGTTCATGCTGATTTTTTTTTATGTCTATATTTATCAGTATAAAAATCAAATCAAGAATGAAGCTGAGATTTGTAAAAGTTTCTATGCAAGGAATGCTATTAATCACAGACAAAGTATTTGGTACAGCCAGAGACAGGCGCACAGATATGCACAGAAGTTACAGCACAGCAATGTCAGAATTACTATTATTGTTTGGCCTTTATATAGAGCAAGAGGGTAAGAGGAGGGATCATAATGTTCCCCATCAAACCCTCTCCTGAGGGAGAACGGCCAGGCACCGCCCTTAGCTGGACAATTCTGGACCCAAAGTTGTACTTTTGCAGCTGCTTTTTTAATTTTTTTTTTTTTTTTTTTTAAGGCCAGGGAGTTAGGTTGTGGAGACTGCACAGCCCCAGAAAGTCAGCCACGCTACAGGAAATTATTGTTGATATCTTGAAGAAGTACCAGGGAATTATTTATTCACGCTTGTGTTTTAGACCGTAACAAAGAGTACCTAGCAAATGCAGATGTTGGGGTGGTTGCTGCAAGGTTTTCCACTGCCCCAGTCGGATGAAAAACTGCTGCTCCCAACTTTTGTTGTCCTTTCAATCCCACCATCCTAGGCAGGCCATATGGGCTACCTCGCACACTTGTGCTGAGTCCCTATACGGATGCAGGCCAAATTTATGGAATTAAAGGAAATCGAGACAAACATAATTTTTAGAAAAATGCTGAGCTAGAGTTCCACAAATATTTTAGATGCTTATAAGAATGCAAGAGTATTTCTGCACTGCTCAGGATGTGAACACAAAGGAAAGGATGTTCATTACTGCTCTTCTAGCTGCTCTAATCAATGGGAAAAGATAAAACTGGTAACTTGGAGAGGCAGGAGAAAAAAAAAAAAAGTTGTGCAAAAAAGTCAGCTCATGTGAATAAATCCATTTTCCATCACAACTCATTCAGATGGAGAACTGGTTATTAAAGAACAGTTAGCTAGAAACACGACCCAGTAACTTGCGTGTTCAGGAAACAATCAATAGGTTTAGTAGCAGCCTTGCCTATCCAAATACATGCTACATTAACCAACTGGTGAATACAAAAATTATGGAGAAGAGAATGTAAAAAATAAAGACTGCAGGACACAGAAAGGAGGGGTGTCAGGGGCTTGGGGCTGCAGGGAAGGTGAACTGGCCACTGGAAGACCAACATTTTGATCTCTCAGCTACTTTCCAAGTCGCACGAACAGCAGTCTCGCATCTCTGCGCTGATCTTCAGCCAGACGAGCAGTCCTGCCAGCAAGTCCTGTAAGATTACAATCCTGTGGATCACCTCAAGAAACCAAACCATCCCCTCTACTATTGTCACTTGCCCATAAAAACGAAGTATGGCAGTCAGTCACATCCTAGAGAATATCACCACACGCGCACAGAGGCTCCGTTCCAGTGAGAATTGCTGCTAGTACGATGCGTTCTCCAAAAGCCTCCCAGGAATCATCTTTCTTGATTCTGTTGTTTAGGGAGCCCCGAAAACAAAATTGGAAACCAGAGGCTAAGAGAATGGGAAGACATTATGGCAGGCACGGTTTCACAGATGTGATTTTTCTCTTGCTTTCCCCTAGCAGAGGTCATTCATTTAATGGAGGGAGCTCAATATTCTCCTCAAGTAACTTGTCATAAAGACTTAATATTGTCGGTGCTCCATTCAAAGTACTATATATACACTTACGTTTGTCATTTTAGTCTAATATTGTCAATATAGCATTGCAGCATACATGTTTAACCTTATAACCCATTTTGCCCTGCATTTACAGAGGGTCCATCAGCTTTAAAGATATCTGTGCTCTGGAAAACATCCCGCCAGCCTGAGCGGAAGGATTTCAACTCCCTCTACCATCAAGGGACAGAGACCTAAATTGGAGGGTAGAGTGCTCACATTCTAGGACAGTAACCTAAATTCAGAGTGTTTCATCCACTGCTTCACTGTAACCAATTTTATTTCTTGAACTTTTAATGCTCCCCATTTTAGCAAGACACATTAGAAATTTATTCCAGCCTTGCATATCAGACAAAAATATGTTACTTCTGATTGTGGTCACAGAAATCTTCCTTTATTCCCACCACCACTGCAGGGTAACATCAAACTAATTTAATTTTAATATTCAGAATAATTAAAACAGCTTTTCTTGAGACAGTGGTCAATGATCTTAGGAAGGAGAAAGAGTAAAGAAAATGGTGTTTTGTTTGGTTTGGTTTGGTTTTTTGTTTTGTTTTTGTTTTGGGTTTGGGGGGTTTTTTGGGGTTTGTTTTTGTTTTTTAAATTAATTGCCCACATCCTCAGGCCTGTTGGTTTTAGGATATTAGCCCTTACTGCTTTGCACAAGCTAGAAGCCACTAAATCCCTGCTGCTCCCTGTGCTATGAGAAAATGAACACCCCGACCATAAACAAGCACCCTTTAATTCCTTTATTGCTAATCCTTAATTGCATGCATCAGGCTGCTGCCTCCCCAGAAGATTCCAAATAACCTACCTGAAGGTTGTGGTTTCAGGTGATTCTAACAGGGTTAGGCACATTATTTCTACTTACTTTCTGAAAATATACTAATTTCCCTTCATTGTATTCAAAAAAATTGCATTATCCAGTGAACGTTTTCAAAGCTATCCAAGTATATAATTTGTGCATCATTCCGGCAGAAGTCAGATCTGGAGGCGCAGAAATTATGCAACAAAATGATACAGCACATTGCAAAATTCACGTGTACCATTAAACACCAACTAGCAACACCAGACAGCAAACAGGAAAGATACCACCTGCATCATCAGGAGATGCACATTTGCATTTTTGAGGTGAAATGGCAGCCGGACACCGTATAGGGAGTGAAACAGGGAGGAGGGAGAACCACGCTTTGCACACAAATCCACAGGAAACCTGGCTCTTTAATACCCAGGGAACAATTCATGTTTATAGGCAGAAAAGCACGGGCTGAAGATCTGCTGGCCAAAGTTAGTACAGCAAAGCTCTTTCAATCTACATAGACAAAACAAAACTGAAGAATGTGGAAAACAGCATATAATCATTGAGTAGCTGTGTTGGCTCAAGGATTGTTTTCTTCCACACTTGTGTATTCTTCAAAATGGGGCGGGAGGTGGTGTAATATAAGGCATAAATATAGAGCCTTCTCCTTCCTAGTTTTGCTTCACTAAAGACAATTATAACCAGGCACTCACCCCTTTGCTCATCAGCCTCCCGCCTTGCAGAACATCATTACCAGTGTGACCACATAGGTCTTAAAAAAAGGGAATTACATTTACTAACACAAGGTCATTCCCCTTTCCCCTATATCCAAAATGGTCAAAAAATGCTGCAAATTCAGTTCTCCTAATGGGATTTGGATGCCAGTAATTCTGGATGAGAAGACTTGTGCTAGGTGAGGTTTAATCCATGAGGGGACAGGATAAGAGGACCCCACTCATTACCTCATTTTATGCTGTATTCAAAACATCCCTGATAACGTTTTATGGGAAAGATCAAAATACATGATGAAATCCTTCCCTCTCTCTCCTGACTTGGATCCGTAAGAGTTCAATTTTATGCAAATATTGCCAAATGTCAGCCCAAGAAACACTGAAAGAATAAAGCAAAAACAAGACCACGTATAGTGGTGCACTCAGGTATCGTTTTGTCATGAAGCTCCTCTCTACATCATCATCCAACATCACAGAACCATAGAATGGATTAGGTTGCAAGGGACCTTCAAAGATCATCTAGCGCACACCCCATAATGGGCAGGGACATCTTGCACTAGATCAGATTGCTCAAAGCCGTGTCCAACCTGACTTTGAACACTTGTTCATCCACACCATCTCTCTGAGGAGACCAGAAATACACTTCTTCTAGTTGTGCTTCTGTAAGTCTCATTAAGTCCTCATCATCCATTTACTTTCATACCAAAGGTATAAAGACTTGAAACCCTCTGAAAAAAACCAAACATTGCTAGTGAGAAAAAATGGAGCTGGTGGCAGGCTACTCATTCATATACTCTTTCCTCCCACACCATTTATAAGGCCTTGTTGCCTCAGTTTCTCCATCACTTTCCCTTTGAGTCTGATCACTGGCACCAATCCCAAGCCAACAACAATCCCCACAGAGTTGCTTGGGGCTTTTTGTACCTTCCTCTCTCTCTGCAAAGCACAGCAAAGCAAGCCCAGACTCTTCAAAAGGAACTGGGAGATCTTGAGCTCTTGGTCATACCCAACTGGGAAAGCTCTGGTGCTTCACTGATGGCTACCACTTACTTTGAAAAATCTGATAATTAATTAGGTGAAAAAACTGCTTGTCCATGCTTCATGCTCTTAATCTCCTCAAAACTGCATCACGCTAACACAATGTTTGGAAGAGGAAGGGAAAGAAATCTAAGCTGTAACTACGGATGATTGCTCTTCAATGTTATTTGGTAGCAGCATTCAGATTTGAGTCCATTTTCATCACATTCAGTAAAAGCTAACACCTTGTTCTTAAAAATGGCACCAAAAAATCCTTCAGTAAACAAATGTCCACACACTAAGTTGGATTACAAGAATTCAAATTTCTTACTATAGGTAATGAATTTAACTCAACATTCATCTGTAAGCGATGATCTAGCTCTAGTTCTGTAGTAGTTTAAATTATCACAATTTTATCAGTGGGCCTATTCACAGTTTCTTCTACATCTCATTTCCCTGGCTCATATCCTCACAGTTAGAAGGAGAAAACTACTTTAATCTACATTCTTCTATTTCCTTCTCTTTCTAATTTGTTTTACCTTATTTTCTTTCATTCCCAGCTCTGTTCCCTATTTTTCAGGCATATGAACAAACATTCAAGATGAGGTGGCTCCACAGAACAAAAGCATGGAGACATCTGGTTTTAAGCCACCCAAGTTGTGACCACATTCCAATGAGAATGCACGTACCATTGTCATCTCCTCCCTTGCTTATCTGGAAGTGGTAAGTAATTTATTTTTTCTGGCAGATAAAATAAGTAATCCCAAGAAAGGATTTTCTCCAGAATGGTGAAAAAGCACCTTTAGGATTTTTACTTCTACTTCAGTTCACTAAAAAATTGAAAGACGTGATTTAGAAAGCTGGCTGGATAAGAACAAGAGAGCACACATACAAAAACATACCAGTGACAGTGTTCATAAAGCCACCTTCTCACATCAGTCCTCCAATTTCACAGAATCACAGAATGTCTGGGGTTGGAAGGGACCCCTGGAGATCATCTAGTCCAACCCACTTGCACCATTTTTTTGACATTGTATCCAAATTCAGTGGTTTTCCTAATACCTCCTATTTAGAATAGCTTCCTCTGCTGAAAGGCAGTCATTCTGCAAACGTGAATGCGTTGCTATACAGAAGAACCACAGTTATGCATTTTCTCCCTTAAACCACACCTGCACAAATACTTGTGCCTATTGAAACACCTATAATAAGACTATTGCTCAGTCTGATAATAAAATATACAAGCGGAAACTTAAACCCAAACATGTATGTAACAGAACCCTCTCCTCCTTAAAAAAACAAAAAAAAAGGAAAAAAAAGAGGGGTCGATATGGTTGTCCACCACATGCCATAAACCAGAAGCTCCAATGAACTACGCAGTCTCTAACTATATTTAATGTCGCTACATGTCTCAACGTCAGTCTGAAACAAGAAAAGGGAGAATGCATGAGCCCCAGAAGACTAGAGAATTAAGAAAAATAAATAATATTCTCGACAGGTATTGAGGCAAAGACATAAGACCTGGAACCTGGTCTGAGTCTTAAAGTATGTGAAGAATTACACACTATTTAGGACTAATTCTCCACAAGAAAGGTAATTCTTCAGGAAAACATGAAATGAGTAGTTTTCTTTCACTAATGTACATAGATTTGGGAAAAGAGGGAAAAAAAAACCACAACACCTAACTAGTGAAGACAATGAGGGAGCTCGTACTATAGCAGCCTCATGTACGACTTGCCCTTCCAGCTGCTAGTCACATAGCAATTAATTAAACAGAAACTAAACCCCCCCCAATTTCTGATGCAGCTTTTTTTTCAGAGGGACAACCCACAACATTTACTAAAGTTAAGGTATTGGTTTTCCCACAGAAAACATATGGAGACCTCTTAACCAACATCCCAAAAACATGCTGTGAGCATTCATCTGCCTGACCTCTGCTTCAGACTGCCCCAGAAACTACAAACCGGCAAAGCCAAGTAGCTAGACCAGACTTTAGGTAATGTATTTGCAATAACTAACCTCAGATGAGGTACATAATGACACGGTCACCTCCTCCCGTCTCAAAATAGTACAATAATCATAAAAGTATACCAGTAAATTTGAACACAGGGATATTAAAACTATTTAACATCTATTGATGTATCCTGGAAAATTTCCACAAACAGTCATCTGCCAAGAATATAAAAGTGTATTTCTGGTTCTTACCATCTTGGCTGCGGTACATTTATGCTCAGAGGCCAGTTCATTCATTCATTCATTCAAACATTACACCTGTAATGGCTGAAAAGTTTCACTACACTGTAATATTAACATTCAAAAACTGAATTTGAAAAAGCCTTACAAAAATATTTTACAAACCCTAAAGACTAAACCTGTTAACTCATAAAACTTGTTCAACTAGGAAAACCCAAAAGAGCCCTAAGGGTCTGTTTTGGATGTCTCAAGATGAAAGTTTCACTTGAAAAAGCATCCAGTGAAAGACAGCTACACAGAGCACACAGATACCCAAATACATAAATAAAAAGCTCAGCACTACTTCAGTGGAGGTAAGCAGGTGCTGGGGAACCTATTTTCTGCACACAATTACACGTGGGTGTAATTCCCCTCTCCCGGAAAGAAACACAAAAGGAAAATGCTGGCACAAGTCTTCCTTGGGCTCAAGAGGAAACATATTTTAATGCATTAATTAATTAATTAAGTCATCTGTACTTAGTTACTCTGTTTGCACATTTTTGATGTTTAAAACAGTTGATCTCCCTCCAGATACTGAGGTTTCTGTAACTGCACTGGACTACGCAGTTGGACTCTGGACTCTTTTCCTAGAGATTTATTGTTCCTCAGGTAACACATTATTATCACATGTTGGATCAGTCTGTTCCTACAGCAGTATATGAACGCTAAGTACTGTTGCCATCCGTCTTCTGACTAGTCTTGCTGTACTTTTACCCACAATACCACTTCCCCTGTCATTTATCTTAAAAATCCAGCAAATTCTATGCCACAGGGTAGCATAACCTCCTCACCTCTTCCATTTTTTAAACTGGTGACAGAGTTCTTTCAGTTTCCCTCAAAACAAACCTAGATGCTGTCATTCTCTTTACCAACACTGAGAGGCCTTGCAATTTCTCATTGAACTTCCCGTCTTAACAAAATTGAAGAACTGAGAACAGATGCCAGGATGCTGTTCAATCCCTCCTTGCCCGAAAATGGTCTCTGAAGGTCTGCAGCAAGTTGCAGAATCCTACAACTTGCCCACCAGTAGTTGCACTTCTCGGCCAACCGCTCATGTCAACCCCAAAGAGCCCGAGCACAACCCAAAAGCATCTCATTCACGCCTAATGTGCAAGCTGCTGGAAATGACACAGTGGCAGATGTTGAAACAGAAGCTGCAGCAGCAGATACCATGGGAGGGACCCTCTGCCAGGACTTGGAGCATGCTCGGTTTCCTACCCGAATATACGACACACAAAGGAGTTGCAGAACAAGGCCAAGCAAGCGGAAACATCTCATCCGATTTCACTGATGCCTGTATAACCAGGTACTTCAGATACTGTAACTACTTAACGTCACTTCTGTTAATGGAGGAAAAAAAAACCAAACAAAACAACAGAATATTGGCACTGCCTAGAGTATGCGGGTGAATCTGAAATAGTAGGTTTTAACAAGAAAAAAAGGATATTTCTGTATACACAAATAAATAAAAGAAGGAAAGTAAACTAATTCTAGGGAGCAGGCAAAATTCCGTCTTCACTAGCCATAGATGTGCTGGATTAGGGACTACATGGAAAATTTGCACAGACAGCAGGTACAGAATAATACGTTCGCTAAAAACATCTAACTCTTGACTATCCTAATTATAGTTACATTTGGCACTGGTGAAGGGGGAAACCAAACCTGGCAGAGAACACAGTCCTACTACTATTTCTAGCCTTTGTTAATTTGGTTGTCTGGGTGCATAATTATCCTACACAAACACAATTTGCGCTGTTAGGTTTACAGTCAATCAGTTATATAGCTCAACTATTTAGTAGCATTATGTTCAAATTTGATATGCCCCTGAGATGGACATAGGTCACTTAACAATTCTTTAAATTTTGATCTCAGCCTAAAGCACCGTTTCATTTCACATACAGCAAGGGAGTAAAACTCACTAAACATTACGACCACAGTAAAATGTCACAAAGTGGCAAACTACAACCTGTAACTGCACTTTCAAAACAGACATCATGTGGCGATTCTCTTTATCATCTCCATATCAACCAGAGTTTTATCCAACTACTGAAACATTAAAATAGGATTCAAAACTTATGGTCGATTCTTTGATTTTGCCATTTTCCAGGAAGAAATTTACTAAGTAACCTAACTAGAGCTCTTAAAAACTGAAAACATCCAATCTGATTTGTACTTTATTAATGAGTTGGATCCTGTATCTCCTAGAAATCAATAGTGCATTATCATTAACTCCAGTGAATGAAGCGATAGGCATATGGGCCAGACCCTAGAAGGCTGTGCTGCCATTATTTTCTCAAACATGCACATCCCAAAGAGGCACTGGAGGAAACTGTTTTTAGAAATCACATTTGAGAGGAGTACTTTAGTGCTTAAGTATTTCCAAGCAAGCAGAAATAATTATATGCATGTTTTCGAGAAGTCCAGAGACACTGATTTACAAGAACTTAGGCTCTTCAAGTTTCCATTTTTCTCAACGGGAAAACTTCTACTAATGTCATCCTGCACAGAAAATGCAATTTGTTACCTTAAAACTTTCGTAGGATATTTTAAAGTGTAAACTAAAAAACCCAAATCAAAACCACCGTGTGAAATATTGAACATCAGTCCCTGGCATTATTTTGCATACCATGTACGCTAGAGTAGGTGCAATAAAATAAATTTTCTACAGAAAGAAATACTTTATCACTTGAAGTGTATTTATTCTAGCTCAGATGCCAGGGGAAAAAATGTGTCTGTTATATTAAAAAGAACAAACTATGGAATTATAAAACATCATCTGATAACTATCTAGGCTCAAGTGCAACTCTCAGGCCAAATTAAACCTTCAGCTTTATTGCGAAGCTGCCCCAAAAGGAGCTCTGCAGGTAATACTTCACCTTAAGTCGAGCAGTCAGTCGTGTTTCAGGTCACAAAACTATTTCACTGCCATAACTGCTGTTGTTTTAGTGACTGCCAAGCCCCATGCACGTGTGTCCAGGTCCCTGTTTCTGGTGTCTGGACAGAGAGGGGCCCAAGGGGAGAGCGGGACTGCAGGTACCATGAAGCCTCAGCAGCTGACTTCTGAACAGTGAGCAACGTCCTTGCCTGTGTAAGGGCAGGGGAAACGTCTTTATCCCGGAAAATAGCTGTCAGTATCCTGAGCAAAGGTACACCAGCCTGGGAATATGAGAGGATTCTGTACTGACAGAGAGGAGTGAGGATGGTGAGTACCCGATATCCTGTCTCCAGCTGCCACCAGATCTTGATGATCTGGAGGAAAAAGTGAATAGTATACAATAATTAATCAAAATCCCAGAAGTTAAATTAGGCACCAAGAAAAAAATGGTCTTCCTGACTCAAGACAAAACCGGCCAAGTTTCGAAGCATGACATTTTGTTATAGTCTTGTCCAAGCAGCAACATGTGCTACAATACACGGAAAGCGCTACAAATAATCTTGTTTTCTTAATCCAGGGAAGAATGTAGGTGAACAGAGCACAGTCCTTCCTCCTTCTACACTCAATGGAAATGTCCTCCATCAAGTCAAAGCACATCTTTGAGAAGGAAACCCCATCTCACTTTAAACACTCCCGGTAACAACAAATCCATCAGAACGCTTTATTGCCCTCATTGCTACTTACTATTTCAAGGTACAACATCCCTAACTTCAGCTTCCACTGAATGTCTCAGTATGTTCAAGTATCATGTATTTTCCTTACACATACAAACGACATATAAAGGAATCATTTCCCTCTCGGTCTCCTCTGAGCTGAAAAAACTCTGCACACCTGAATTGTGAAGCTTGGTTTCCAAACCCTTTTGTCACTGCGCTTTTACTAATATTTCACATCCTTCCTCACACGTGAGCAGCAAAACCAGACACAGAATTCCCGTGATCTTGCTAATGCCACGTACTTTCCTATTTCTGTGCAATATTTATATTGCTATACAGCCAAAGACCACACTTCGGTCGCAGCGTTACGATGAAAACCCCTGTTGAGATGATTCTCCATGCAAATTCTTAAGCCTTCTTTCAGATTACCAGTTTGAAGACAGTATCCTATCCTGCTGGTGTAACCACATTCCTGGTTCCTTTGTATCTGTCTGCATGAAAAATTCCTTCTGCTGGGTGCTAACCATTTTAAAAGTGATTTGGAGTACGCCATACTAGTAACCGATTCCACACACGCACAAAAACACATGTAATCTATTGGTAACGATAAGATATAGTCACAAAAACTGTGAATATAATGATATCAAACAGCCTTACACCAAGATCCAGCCCCCAGGGGACCCCACAAGAAATGGCTGCATTTCCATAGACGAAAGGAATGCTTAAGTTCTGCTCTAAACTAAGAAAGATTTGTGAAGCAACTTTGCCAATGTTTGTGGTATTTATTCCACAGTGACTCCATGGCACAATTGTTTTAAGCTAACACTTCACTGCAGAGTTAATTGATACATCAGGGACACAATATAGGGTGAGTCTGCTACAACATAACAGTTGATGAATAGCTCAGGAATTTGGGAGATGTGGTTTTTTACACTTCAAAACGCTGGGAAGCAATTTGCTCTAGTTCTACTGTAAATTGGCCTTTAAAAATTGTAAAGTCATTCTGAAAGATTCAGATCGAGTAAGCCTTGGCTTGTCATTTATTTCAAAGGTTCCATTTTAAAGTTTTCAATTTTTCAGCCAGGAAAACAACAATTAATAATGTAAGGAAAAGCATTCATGCAATTAGCCAAAGAGTTTTAGGTTAGATTCTCTATTTTAAAAAAATCACGAGCAACTGGGTGTCAGTTAGGCAACTCGGTAACCTATTAATTCATTTTATAACTCAGAAGGTATTTGGCTGTACATAAACATACACACAGTATTGATGCAGCTTGTAGCACCGCCTATTAGGCAGTTGCTCAACACTTCCAATGCAAGATGCTGCTTCCAGCTGCTTGTAACTTGGCCAGACTTTGACTGTTTGGGTTGAAATTTTCCAAGTAGAAAGTCTGCCTCAGGCTAAACTTTGTTCCATGTGTCGTAGAGGTTGCCTTTGAGGGAGGGGTGCAGAAAGAGGTAGACTGTGATTAGAAGAACTCAGCCAAAATAGTTCAGCTGGTTTTAGAAGAAGACCAGGGAAAATGCTGTCTTTTAATGTTTATGGAAATCTCTGGCAAACATGGAAGGCTATAGCACCCTTCCAGCTCTGGGTGACGGATTTGAAATCTGACATGAGGACTGGAGCCGTTATATTGGAGGCGCCCCTTTTGCTGCCCCCATGAAAAATCCACCCACATTCGGTCAAACATCCAAAGACGAACTGCACTTGGCACGTTTTCAATAGGTGTTTGCTAGGCCATGTCCACATTCTTCTCAATTCCCACTGCTGATCAGACGATGGCACCAGCTTCTTGGGACACGAACAAGAGTCCCGCTCCTCCTTGCCCTTTCCCTGCCCCATCCTACAGATCTTCACAGCAACACAGACCACAGCCATGACCTACCACCATGAGTTATCCTCAACAGAGAGATCAAACAGCAGAGTCCCAGACGTTATATTAGGAATCAGCTGATGAAGGATGGCAACATGAGGACACTACCCATCTGCTTTTCTGCTCTTTTCCTAAGGGAATGAAAACCTAGGAATTTATGCACAAAAGCAGTGTTAAAAACATGATTAATGCTGCAGAATTTAGGAATTATTACAACTACGTGGCCAGTGGTAATTAAAACCACCTCCTAGTGCTTATATCCATGGAGGTCAATCTCTAATTGTGACTGAGCTGGTCACATTTTTTCCCCCATAGAAGCTTTACTACAATTAACATACAAATTCCTCTTTCTGCCCTTGTTCTCTAGAGCATCACAACACATTTTCAAACCACAGAGAAAATTCTTTCTTTTACCTTTTTTTTTTTTTTTTAATGATTCTCATTACTAAGTAATCTGTATGATAAAGGATGCTGTTATCCACGGGTTTTTTTAAAGATGGGAAACTAAGATAGGAAAAGATTACCGAAAAAAGCTACAAACAGAGAGCGAGCAATTCTAACACTCAAAACTTGTATTTCTAACAGGCTTAGAGCTACAAAACATGTTCTGAACATCGAGAGCAAACAGCCTGACTTTTGTTCCAGGTGGACAAGCTCAGCGTAACTGCAAAGCAGATCCTAAGGACTCAGGCCGGGCACCCAGAAAAAACAACAGCCCACGCGTGAAAACTTTTCTGCTTACATGGAAAACCTACAGGAAAGGCAGGGGCTGCAAAATCCAACTCTCCGGCCGTCTGAGGCTCGACACTGCCTCTCCCTCTGGATATAACCATCTGCCTCACTCACGTCACCTCACGGCTACGCCCTTGGTGGATGAACTTGGGTGATGGTCCATGACCCGAGTCGGCAGGGAACGACGGCTGCAGATCCCGTCCCGGGGACGGCACCATCGCGCACAGGCCCATTTTTACAACTCCCGAGCACTTTGCCAACGGGGCAGGGCTGGGCAGAGAAGTAGTCAATGTATAGAATATAGGGTATATAAAGATCGGCTGCATCCACTGGGTGGCAGGCATGTTTCACGGGACGCAGATACGTGCATTTACAGAGGTGTATATGAACGAAACCTCTTAAATACCGTGCTTGTTCCCTGTCTCAGCAGCAGCAATTGAACAGATGCGGTTAAAAAAAAAAAAAAAAAAAAAAAAAGTCCCACGGAGGAAAAATTAACATATTGAGCCTTCATTTTAACACCGCGTTCTTGTCCGCAGCGTTCAAGCAGCCCTGGCACTCGGTGGTCCGAGCTGTGCGCACACGCGGTGCCCCACGTCACTTCTGAAGGTGAGCGCCCTGATGCGAGGCAGCAGGGACCTTGCAAGGGTCTCCAGAAAGACTCTGCTACACTAATTAATGTGTAAAGATCGATGCTTGCAGAGGCCATGCCTTTAAACTCTTCCCTAATTTAATGAACTTGGGGGGGGGGGGGGGAAGTTTTTTTGGACTAACAGCTGAACAGCTGTAAATGCATCCCTGTGCATAAGCAGCTAAGCTTTCAAGTTCAGAGAAACATAAAAAGCTAGTATTTTCCACGGACTTCCACTTAACATCTAAGCAGAATAATTTCAAAATTCGCTTCAAAGATGTGTCTGGAGAAGAGGCCGTCGACCAAGTTTCAACCCTGCGCATATTTTCATAACCAAGTTGTAAACTACAGAAAAAACTACACTTCTAATGGAAACGCTGACAAACGCATAACTGCTGCAGTTAGTTATGACAGTCTGACCACAAGTCCTCCTCCAGGAAAAAGCAACATTACTTTTCCCCTCCTTTTTAAAGCAAGCTGGCGCAGGGGATGTGCGATACGTACGGGTACCTCCGGCTTATCTTTCTACTATGAATTTAAGCAACTCCTGTTACACTTATTTCCCACATGTTGAATGAGCCACCCTCTGTTTTTGCCATAAACAACCAGAGGGCCTCTTAAACCCATGACTCACTCCACAGGCTTCTCCTCCACCCTTGCTCACAACTACAGCAAGAAGGTTGCCAGCTCTAGCCGGTGAATTAACTTTTTTTTTTTTTTCGCGGCACCGTCGGGAAATAAATCGCACAGCGCTGGGGGGGGGGGGGGGCGGGGTGTGGATATAAACCCGGGGTGACTTATTTGTCGGGGGGAAGCAGCTGAGAAGAGGCTTCTGCTGCTTCACCAGCCCCGGCCACCGGGAGGCGGGGGAGGGACAAACCCCCCCGGGCGGCAGCACGTGCCGGGGGTGCCCGTGTCCCGGCCCGTCCCGCCGGTCCCGGCCCCCTCCCCCGCCGCCCCAGGCGCACACGCCGCGGCCTCCCCGCGCAGGGGCGCGCGGCCGCCAGCCGCCCCGCGCTGGCGCTCCCGGCCCGGCCGCGCGGAGCCGCCGCTGCCCCGGGACGGCGGGAGCGGGAGCGGCAGCGCGGGCGGGGCGGCGGCAGGAGCGGGGCGGGGGGGGCGGGCGGCACCCCCGGCACACGCGCTGCCTGAACTCCTCAGAAAGTTGGCAGGGGCGTCCGGCCGCCGCCGCCTCCCCAGCCCCTTCGCACCCCCAGGCTCCCCCCACCGCACCTCGCGTCTCCCACAGCCGCGGCGGGGCAGGAGCAGCCCGGCACAGGGTGCTGCGGGCGGCCGGGCTCGAACCCGCGGCTCCGTGCGGCTCGCTCCCCGCGGGGGCGGGCACGGAGCCTCCCCGTGCCCCCGAGCGCGGGGCTCGCCGCGCCCTGCGGCGGCGGCACTCACCCGCCGGCGGCGGCTCCTGGTCCGAGCGGCTCCCTGCAGGGCGCTCGGCTCTCCCGGGGGCAGGGGAGGAGGAGCGGGCGCAGGCAGGAGGTGGGGAAGGGCGGGGGAGGAGAGCGCGGGTTGAGCCCTCCCGGCTCCCGTCGCCGCGTTCCCTCCCCTCCCGGCCCGGCCCGCCCAGCGGCGCGGCGCGGCTGGCGGCGGGGAGCGGCGTGGTGCGGCAGCGCGGCCGGGGAAGCGGCGATGTGAGTGCTGGGGGCCGGGAGGGAGCGGGCAGCGCCGGCCGCGCTCCCTGCGGAGCCCCCCGCGCCCTGCGGGCCGGGGCCGGGCTCGGGCTCGGGCAGCGCCGGCAACGCGCGGTGCGGGCGCCGCTGTGCCGGGCCCGGCCCCGCGGGCCGTGGGGAAGCCTTGGGCCGGCGGGCTGCGGCTGCGCCCCCGGGGCTGCCGGCGACCCCCGCCTCGCCCACCGAGTTGTTTCCCTCTCGCTCTGGTCTCTGCTCCCTTCCGCCCTCCCCCCCGCTCCCGTTTGTTTGTTCGTGCTGCGCTTTCGGCGCCTTATCTCTCGCAGACACGCCGGGCAGCTGCAGCGCCCGCCTCGGGGTGCGGCGCGGGGAGCGCTCGGGTGTCCGTCCCCCCGGACCCCTCCGGCCGCGGCCTCCTGGCGCCTCTGCTCCTGCGTGAAGCGTGTGGAAGAAGAAAGCCGCAGTGTCTCAGTTTTGCTGGCCGTGGCGACCTCTTTGAAGTCTTTAATTAGAAAATTTGCCTTAATGCCTGACCGCGTTTGGGGGGGGGGGGGGTAAAAACCGCCAAGCTTTGGTCTCTTATTTAATCAGAATGTCATATGAATGGCATTTGCTCGTTTCTGTTACTTTTGAAGATAGCCTAACTTCTGTGCTGAAAAAAAAAATCTTAACCAGATCAAAAATTTCTTTAGAAAAGAAAGCATTTTGATGGTTAGTTTCTGCGAGCCGGTCTTGCAGACTGATACTACATACGGCAGCGTTCTTAATTTTAGTTACTGCTAAAATTATACCTGAACAGTGTCTTGACCCAATTTATGTTGCTGGTTTTTTCCGCTCCTTATCGTATTCTTCTTGGCATAACCTGTATCCTTCTTCTGTATCTACAGCAGCAGACCTCTGCTCTCAGTAGATATCCCCGACTGCAGATATTTAACTTTTGAAGCCTGACTCAGGCAGTTCACTTTAGGTTCTTTGTATAGGGAAGAAATAGGAACCTATGGAGTTCAATTTGCTTCTCAGATGCCAGTTTAGGATGGAAAGGCTGGTGTTTTGGAGATGACAGTCTCCCTCTATTGACATGGAGAACTTAGACAATTTGATATCTCACTTTGTAGACGACTAAAGTTAGGGGAGATGAGCTCTGCTGGAGCTCCGTGTGTGCAGAAGTCTGCCTGTCCTGATGTTCTTGTGCATTCTTGTATAGTGTTTAAAATACCTGTAGTGTTACCTTTCAAATTACATAATTTACAATTTGAAAAAGAGATCTGGCAAAGCAGATCCATGCAGATGATCTTCAGCACCAATACAGGTCAGACTGAGCAGCTTCTGCAGACTCTGCTTTCTGCTCAGATTATATTGTGGGACATTATGGTTTGTATGTTGTTCTGAAGGGGCTAGTATAGTAATAAAGAGGCAGCCACTCGGGTTGTAAATTAGAATTTACAGAAGGATTGCCAAAAATATAGTCAGTTTGAAGGCCAGAAGAACTAAACCCTTCACAGAACTGCCCTATTTCATGTGGATAAAATTCCCATCCAGTACTACTCTGTAGGACCCCACATATACATTCTGTGATATATTAGAAGGCAAACAAGCTAAGGTTAGGTAGGACAGCCTCATGTACTCAGTGTGTCTGGGATGCTGTTTTCTTGAGTCCTTATTTTTAAATACTGTTTAAAAAAAAATTAAGGGTATGTATCTAAGGAGAGCTTTTAGGGTAGGATTAGTGCAGTATGAATGAATGAATGGAATTGCTGTGAATTATTGGAAGCATGGGTCACTGGGACCGTGGCACTGGAACTTACTTCATAGTACAAGAAAACCTTTTACTTTTTGGCCTCCTTTCCTGCCAATTTTAGCATTGCGTTCTTAGGTCTTGCCAATACTGGGATAGTTGAATTAGAATTAGCTGTTCTGGAATGGCTTCCCATGTGGAGGAGGGTCTGTGGTGAAATATATGTGATTTTTTTCTTTCATTCTTTCTACTTCTTTCCATTACAGAACTATTATTTTTCTTTAGAAGTACACAGTATTCCCAAATAGCATTTATTAGTATTTCAGGATACTGTCCTGTTGAGTGGCTGTTACAGAACAGGCACAATGGCTCTGCGTTAATTTCCTTCTGTAGTCAGGAACTTGAATCTGTTACTTACTTCACCTATCTGTATTCAAGAAGATGATGCATACATAGGCTGTTCAGTGCTCAAACCTGCAAGAAAGCCGGAAGGTATTAACTTTGTGTAAAGTCTTCAGAGGTTGTAGATATTAAAAACAAAGAACACTGCTGAGCATGTGTATGATGTTTATTCCTCTTTAAAGGCTTATAATTTGGACAGCTATATCCCTGATACAAACCCCTCTACATCCCTGCCAAATTTCAAGTTTGGTGTTTCAGAACAGAGCTATTTGAAGCAAATGCCTCCAGATTTTGTTTACATGGCCAATTTTTTTTTCTTGTCTTCAGAGACACCTGAAACAGCTGTTTCTTTTTTTTTTTTTCCCTCCTCACTCCCTCCTTTTAATTTCGGCCAATATGTGGTACGAACCAAAACCTCCAGCCCAGTCTCAAAGTAAAGGGGTCTCAGCTGAAGATAGCTTCTTTATGGGAGTTTCTCAAGCTTCCCTATGTAAGGAAGGCTGACTGTACCACCTCTTAAACATTAATAACACTGTAAGTTGTGGAGAAGCAGCTCGCAGGTGGACAGTTTGGGGCCCTGGACCCCAGTACTGCTGGAGTTACTCTGCAGGTCGCTCTCTGAACACTGTCAACAGAACCTGTCCCCTTGGTGTGCTTCCAAACGCGTGGTTCACATGCGGTAGGAGTGTGCAATGCTGTCATTGCAGCGTAGGCTGCGTGGTTCTCATGGATCAAGAAGCAAGCTATGCAAAGTAAAAATACCTGAGTTTCAGAGTTTTTTCTCTGAGTTTTCAGTGTTTTCATATCTTTTGAAATGGTGAACGCGGTGGGTACTGTTAATGAAGAGCTGCTATTTGTTCTTCCCTGTCTTCTCACTCCTTCTGAAGTTTTAAATGCACTTCAGAAATCCGAAAATGGTTGTAACATTTGTTGATTCTATTTGCACTATACAGCTGTTTGCAGCAGAGTTCGTAATTCCGTTAAAGTTTCAAGAAAACGGTTTGATGTTCACTCCCTCTTTCTCCCTCCTTCCCCTTTAGCCCTCTGAACTGTTGCACATTCTGCCCTGGGTAGTTTGACCAGTAAAAGTTGAAAGAAAATCACTGTTCTTTAGGAGACATGCATTTCTTGCAGGTTTGTACCGGATTACCAGCTCTGTGTGAAAGTTTACAGCAGTGTGTCTAGAAGTTGCCCAGTATCCATCTGTTTCAGTCCCACTCTGTTCCTTGTGTGCCCAGTAGCAGGTTGCCAAGCTGACTTGCAACTCTGGAAAACTGGGCTCTGAATGGGACTTCGTCAAAACCCTTTGGGGTAGAGCTTTGCAATAAAACTTGCACAGCTTTCAGGGTCGGTGTCACCAAGCTCCTGTTTGGATAGCCATGCTGGGGTAAATGTGTACAATGCTGAAGTCTCAACCCTGCAAACCTGGACGAGCCAGGCTTTATGCCTTCTGGGCTGTTTTAGTGAAAGGAAGAAAGGTGGTTGTGGTGGTCATGGCTAGCTGGGCAGCTTTCTGGTCCTTGGCAGGTTGGCCCAACTGTAAAGCTGAAAACAAGAATCAGGCTTAACTGTACTGATGTAAGCACAAGCAGAAGAAGAAGGAGTCTTTAGAGCTGTACCATTTTTACTGCAATGACTTTTTAAAATAACTATTTCCCTTGATTTGTACACAGTTATTGAAGTATAAAAGACCTCTGTACCACTTTAACCGCATCGACTCTCAAGCCTGTATTTGGCAGATTAATAAAATGATCACATACTTAAACATTGTCATCAACCCGGGTTAACTTTCAGGCTTGTGACCAGAGCCTGTGAAGCACTTGTAGCATCTCAGTAAAGTGAGGTCTCGCTTCAGTTGCTGCTTCTTTCCAAACATTCCTCTTTGGTTTGCTCTCATTGCAGCACCGTTGATGCTTTGCAGGCTCCATCGTTGTTACAGTGGCAGATGTTATTCAGTGGATATTTCAGCTGAGCTTGCTCTTTTTTTGAGCAGCATGAACTCAAGTGGAAAATGTTTATGAGAATTACTCAGCGTATAACACTCCTCATGCCAATAAGTCGCAGAATTGGGATCATAATTTACACAACTCCATTAATCACGAAATGTAGGATTTGAGGTTCCCAGGATATCAGGTCTTTTGCACAGAGCATCATTTACATTTATTTTAAATGTAACAACAGAGAGCCAGCTCCATACTTTATCAAAACCAGTAGGAGATGAAGACAAAAGGCCGCTGTCATCAAGACCTGGATTAGTACTAAGCCCAGGTGTGCCCTCAGGTTCTCCAGCACGATTACTCTCTGTGTAGCTACAGTGGTTTGTGACAGATGTGATGTCCAGTAGCGTTTAGGAAAGAAATCAGTGGAAAATACAGCTGTGAAAACACAGCTAGTCACACTCTCAGGTCTTGAATTTTGGTGGGCGCAGCTGTACAGTGTTAATTTTAGCAGTTACGCTTGATTTTGTTGAAAAGAAAGAACTAGCCCCATTAGGTTAGACCTAGAAATATGCGGTTGTTCTTGCACCTCCGAAATGTTTAGTGAGGCTCTTTTAAAATTTATGTGTTTTCTGTCAGAATTGTTCCATTGCCTTAGGAAGGTTAACCCAGCTTTTAGCTGGAAAGTTACCTTCGATGATGTAGAAGGATTTAGAGACAATTTAGGAGCTATAGTTCAAATAGGAAACAGGACCTAGAGGTATTTCTGAGCTCTGAGTTTCTCCCTCCCACTCAGCTGATTTTGCAGCCACAGTTCGATTTCCCAGGCTTTGGCCTTAGTACGTTTTGATATATAAGTCTCAAAAGCCTTTTAAATAAATGTGTGACTAAGTAATCACCCAGTTTTAAAGTACACCATTTAGGGATGAGCGAGTTTCTGTTTAAATCAGGGGAAGCCCAGCTGCTTCTTTTCTAGCTTTCCAGAAAATTGCTTGGAAAGCTACACGTTCCTAACACAGTATTGCTTATAGGTTCATATATTTTTGCAGAGCATATGCTTCGTACTTACACTTTTAAGTAATTGTAGCCTCTTATAAATTATATTTTTGCATTAAGCACTGGTGGGAGAGTGTATTTTGAGATCTGCTTAAATTTTAAGAGTTGAGGCAGTCAAGTTTGTTTCTGTTATGAAAGATCTGCTTGCACATATCACAAGGTTTGAGAGTGATATTGCTGTGCATGGAAGAAGTTTTGTTTTTATTGAATAAAAATGTCAGGAAGTATTTTCCTTGAACTCTGTACATTGATCTTCAGACAGAAAGGGAAAGATTCATTTTTTAGACTGATCTTTTTTAATGTTGTCAGTCTAATCTTGGTTTTGTTTTCTTTTCGCCCCTCATTCTTTTTAATTTTAACTTAAAAACACAGAAGTCTGTTGCTGCAATGTGTTCTGTTGAACCAAAGCATTGCATCTGTTGCTGCAAGCAATGATAAATGGAATTATTTCTGCACAAGCCTGGCATTAGAAAGTGTTTTTGATGAAGAAACGGTCATTGGAGGGATTGGTTTATTGTTAAATACTTTCACGAAATAATTTCTGAGCTCTGAAGAGTTTTCCCCAAGTTTCCTCACACATATGCAATTTACCTAAATTGCATGGCTCAGAAACACTCAACATTTTTACACTGAAACATCCAAGTAATTTGCTGCTGTGTCTGTGACCCCCCAGGTCAGAATCTGTTCTGGGATTCCCCACAGGAGCTCACGTTGTCCAGAAGTGCACCCTTGTATTGCTGAGCTCACTGTGGTTTACACTTAGAAACATTTATTGCATGCATTTTTAAAAACAGTGCCCATTGCGCTTTTCTGACAGTTCTGTGTTTAATTAGGGTATCTAGAGCTTCTTGTTTAACTTGCTTTGTCTTGTATTTCTGGTTTTTACAGCATCACCTCCATTGTAAAAATTTTGCAGTTTTGGGGGGTCAGATGGGCACAATCCCAATACTGAACTGTGCTTTATGGGACACAGTAGTCAATATAACTATTCTTGCTTTATCTCCATACTTTGTTTAAACAAAACAAAACACACACACACAAAAAACCCCCACACCTTAGCACTGAGTCACCCAAAGAAAAACCTTAGCACTAAGCACTAGACTAAATTTTATTTTGAAGCTATATATATACATAAAAGCATGTGATTTTGATTATTGTTTCAGATTATACTTTTTTTTTCTCTCCCCAGGGCCGATTACTGGAAATCTCAGCCAAAAAAATTCTGCGATTACTGCAAGTGCTGGATAGCAGACAACAGACCTGTACGATGGTCTACTACACTATGTCAATTATTTTGAAACACTAGGAACTTGAATCACAGTCTTTTAACATCACTTTTGATAGTCATCTTTTGACGCATGACATTTGTTGTTTAAAAATGCCTTTGTAATACTTGTGATATTCAAAATATATTACATGAGAGCCAGATGCCTGCATACAAGATGATGTGTGCTGTTCTACTTGGCAGTACGGATAAGAATGGAAATATCTGACCCTGCTTTTTTTTTAGATTCTGTAACTTAACTTTTGATCTGTCTTGAAATTTGGTTCCTAGCCTTCATATGCATAGAGAAAGCAAAACCTGGTATATGTCCTGTTTGTATATGGTAGGCCTGGTCCAGCCAGTGCTCTAAGCATTTAAAGGCATGTTTCCTTTTTTCATTTCACACAGCCCGCAGAAATGTTAGTGGGTCACAAAAAGATGTTTCTGACTTGCAGGTGCCTTTTGCAGACTACGAGACCCATTGGTTTCTTATTTAGAAATAAATTTTGCATTCCTGACTCAATGCCAGGGGTTCTCCTGGAGCTGAGCTTTACAATTAGATACCTGCAGTTCAGAATGACAATTGGTTTAGGTCTCTTTTTGTAGTCAGTGGAGATAAATACATGGTAAAGGGAAGGATTTGGGTAACTTCTAAGGTCTGTCTTTAAATGAGATGAATCATCCCTGGATGATTCAGTTTGTGCAAAGAAATTCCATGGTCACTAGGTCAGGCTTAGGCACCTAACATTTGAACACCTGAATGAGCTCAGATGGGGTTTTTTTGTGAGAACCACATTAGGACTCCCACTGCTGTACCTGTAGAGCTTCTGAACTCCTCTGGTTCCTTCTGGCTTCAGTCCTTCTGGCAGCTTTTTGGCTTGCAGACTGTTCTGTTGTCCTTAGGTACCCAGCTCGCCCACCTTGCCATCTCTTCTCTCTCTCTCAGACCTGCAGGCTAGTTTAAGTTCGTGGGATATTTGTGGAGCATAGCATGATCTAATTAAGGACCATAGCTAATATTTGGAATTCCAGATAAGGCATATGGGTTTTTTTAAAGTTTGCATGAAGACAGAGAGGGTAAAAAAAAGAATCAAGGGATGATACTTAGAAGAATAGCATGGAGAGGGAGCTCAGAATCCCTGTTACTTGTCTCTGATATGTGTACTGAACAGCATTATTTGAAAAAATTTAAATCTTATAAATACAGACCATGAAATTTCATGATAGCATTTTGGAGTGTTACTGATTTTTTCATAATTTCTAGATTGAATGTTTCTCAGTGTTCCTGAATTCCTATAGCCATTTATTAGCTGTAGTGTTTGCAGTAAGTGTTCTCAGAACAGTTTACATTTAGGCTTGTGCAACTAAGTTTAGTCTAACTAGACTTTAGCTAACTAAAACCAACTAAATTAAAATTGTATAATATATGGTTTTTTCTTGCTTTTAAGAGCATTGACTTTCATGAAAGAGGAAAGAATCATAAAGAAAATGTGGCAAAAAGAATTAGTGAGGTAACTCATATATCTTATTTGCATGAATACTTACTTTTACTCTGTTTCATTATCATCTTTGTTTAATTTATTCTCCTGGGTTTTTTTGTTTTGTTTTAGATTAAAAAGAAAAGCTTGGAAAAAGCAAAAGAAGAAGAAAACATGTCAAAAGAATTTGCAGCAATGGAGGAAGCTGCAATGAAAGCGTATCAGGAGGATTTGAAAAGGCTTGGAATTAAGCCAGGTAGTTCATATAGCTGCCAAAGGATTAAAGACAGAATTGAAAGAATATTGAATAAGAATGTTTTTTCTTAAATTAGGTTCTAGGAGCATGAAAGGAGGCCTGCCGGACTGTGTTTGCTCATAAAAAACTGCAAACCAAACCAAACCCTCCCAAAAAATGGGAGTCTGCAGATTGCCAGTAGTAGGAGTTGCAGTACAGAATGTTTTTAGCTACAGTGTCCTCTCATCCATGGAACAATCCAATTTGATGTAGAAAAATTAAACAATGTGATAACAAAAAATAGGCTGTAGTCCGTGCTTTGAATCAGTGGTGCAGCTTCCCGTAGTTTATTTTATGTTTCACTTTTGCCAGTTGGAGGCAAAAGTTCCTGTTGAGAAGGGGAGTTTGGGTTCCCACTGGTGTCAAACAGTGGAGATGAGAATCTCTTACTCAGCTTCCAATTCATCAAGTACCTTTGTTCTGTCCATGTGAACACGTTATCCTTTAAAAAGAGTTTGTAGTTTAAAGTTCCTGTAGAAGCTGTCTTTTTCATAAGTCTTTTAGTTTCTTTTTGTTGTTTAATTAGAGCTCATTGGTCCTTACAGTTTTTGTGTTGCTCATTTTTTGATACTTAGACTTTCTTTTGACACAATAGTATTGCTACAATGCAAGATTATGTTAGTATAATCTTTTAAGTTTACCTCTTATGAGTGTAATACTCATAAGAACAAAATTTCCTGTTTGCTGTTGCTCAAGAGTGACTAATATTTAAGCTCAGATGATTACTCTTTTTTTAAAAGGAAGTATTATTTTCTTTAAGATGAAGTAGGTCCCAGTTCGACACAGAGTAAAACACAAGGTAACACAGTGGAAACTAAAGTAAAGAAAGAGAAGAAAGAAAAGAAGGAAAAGAAAGAAAAGAAAAAAAAGTCACCTCAAGACACCTCAGTGCCATCAAAAAGTGAAACGAAGGAGTGGGTGCAAGGACTTTCTCCTGAAGGCTATACATACTATTACAACACAAAAACTGGAGGTAAAAACTAGTGAGGAGCAAATGCAGATTTAGTTATTGGATATAAATAAGAAAAGTCTACCTTCATTTCTTTACTGTTTTGCGCTCTCAGTAGTGAGCTGATTACTCAAATGTGAACAATTAGATGGAATTTTCATATTTGACATTCAAGATTTAGGCATCCAGAACTTCGGACTGGTTTTGCTGTTCATTAACAATAGGAGAATGCAGTCATTCCAGAGTTTCTGGAAATGTTTAGCCTTTCAGAGGTTAAGTGTATAAAAGATAGCTGTGTTCTTCCTAAAGAGGCTTTCTTATCAGGAATGTGAAATAAATTGACTGTGCCCAAGTAAAAGAGAGGTTATGGATTACTGTTAGTATTTACCTTAGTCTTTCCTCATATAAGATAACTTCCAAAAGGTAAAAATCTTGTGTGTTTAATTTCTTCTGGCCTATGCTACCATTAAAAAGCAAAAAAAACCAAAAAAACACACACACCTTTTTTGTACCAAAATTCCAGTATCTGTGTATCAGCCATAGTTTAACAGAATCTGGAAGGTGGTTACTCCTGGTAAAGCCAACTGTAACTGTGATATTTTGGTTTATTGTTCGTACCATAGTTTGATCAAGTATGTTTTATATGCCAATGAAGTGCATCTATATAACTCATTTGTATGTGTGCACATAGCAGCGTCGTACCCTTTTAGATGTTTTTTTTCTAAATATTATTAAACGTGAACAGAGTTGAATGATGAGTGAGATATATTTTTCTTTTTTTAAGAATCACAGTGGGAGAAACCTAAAGGATTCCAAGGCAACTCTCAAAACTCACAAACGGTAATCAAATACTATTATTCATACTTTTCTTTGCCCTTGTAAACACTTATAAGAAATAAGCTGAGCAATCTGCAAGTCTTCTGATTGCAGAAGATAAATTGTTTGCACTTAGTAAACTTAGGAAAACATTATTTGAGTATATAGAATGTTTTATGATATGCTTGATGAAAACTGAAATTTTACTCACCTGATCTTTTTTGGCTAATTTGTTTATCAAGAGAAGAGAAGTGATATAGTAGTGGTTGTGTTTTTACAGAATATGCTTTTTTAAGTTTCAGCCCATAAAATGGAAAGCTTTGGGGAAATTCTGAATAAATTCTGTTCAACCTTTTGTGAATGAAATATAATTTAAAAATTTAAATCATAGACATTTGAAATAGTTAAGACTCTTTTATCTTAAGAAACAGTGAGACTGCATTGTCAGATAGTTTAAAAAAAAGGAGAGTGCTTATTATTTGTGTTTACTTTAGGACGCAGTTATGTGATGATTTGTCTTTTTCATGGGTTTCTTATGGTCATGGAACCTATGCGTAAGCAACCTTTTAGCATATTACTTTATTGTCTGTATTTAAGGCACAAGAAAACTTGCAGAATAGTCCAAAGACAGAAAGATTTCTTATTGTTATAATAACTTATCACTCCAGGATTTTTGTGCTTCACAACATTAAAAATAGGAATTTCACAACACTTCTGTGAAGCGATGTTATGTTTCCCCATTTTCAAGATAGGCATCGTAGGTACAGTATGATTTGCAGTCAGCATTGTTGGCTAATGTTGGATTTTATGCTAGAGATCAAAAAACCTGGCTTTGTCAGGGTGCTTGACATTCTGTAGCTCTGTATTGTCGCATCTCAGAAGGAAACCTATGCTAGGTACTGGGTTACTTGGAATCACAGGAGAAAATGGTTATAATTCTGTATATTTTTAGGCAATTGAATCAATTCACAAAATGTCCATGAAGTCTTGTCTGCCTGTTAAGGCAGTGTTTTATCTCAAAAATGCAGGCTTTTTCCAGCCAGTGTTCATTCCCAAGAGACTGCACACTTCGCTGCCCATCATACACTACTCTGGCTTTCAGGTTCCTTTACCCTGCGGTTTTGCACAACTTATTAACCAGCACTTCAACTTTTATCTCTTCAGTCAAGGCGTAGCTTTGCGATATTTAAAGTCAGGCTTACTGTAGCCTTCCACTGAAAGAGATGGTCCTGCACCTTATTTTGTATGGTCTTTGGTGCATATTTGCCCTGACAGTGAACTAGTTCGGGGAGTGAAGGCACCAGAGTTTAGGTCAGTGCTTTGTGACCTGATTTCCTTCCATCAGCTCTCTGCGTAATCAGAGAAATGCTGGTACGGGGGGAGCAGATGGAGGAGAGAAGGAGCTCCCTTCTTGGCAACAATTCGAAGTTAGCTCATCTGGGCTATATCGTGAACATACACCTTCGGCCTCGGCTATCTCTCTAATGCCACATGTCTGTATTTTACCATTCCTCCCTCACCCTGGCTCAGTGACTCTGTGGTGTCTAGAGTTATTTTCGCTATTGCTAAAAGCAAGCATTTGATTGCTCCCGTATTTAGTCTGAGCTAAAGATATTGGGAACATTCCAGTTCTCTAACAAGGACTCACTGCCCAGAAATTAAAGGGCATGCTTGTGAGATGTAGTGCAAGTGAGATTCGCAGGCCCTCCTTATTTTAGAGCATGTTAGATTGCTGCTCAGTGGAGAGAATAAACAAAAGCATGTTATAGACTACCCATAACCTCAGTTAGATTGACATTATGCTTGTTAGTGTAGTAGGATACTTGGTATGCCTAGTGTCAGGTACCTGCTGAAAACCTCAAAGAACCCAGTCTAAAATTCTCAGGATCTAGCTCTAACAAAAAGGATAGGTTGTACTTAAGACTAGTTTTTTGTCCTCTTTCTGTTTACATAAAACAATTTTTCCTTTTGCTTCTTTTGTTAAAACTAGCACACTGAAACTTCTAAGAGCAAAACCTTGAGGGAACTTGCTCACTGAATGCTTTCTTGCCTTTGCCTGCTCTGAACCTACTGGTACAATTTTTCCTGTTTACAGAGCCAGTGCAAGAACTTTAACTTCTGATTTTGTTGTGTTTTTTAAAAAATAACAAAGTTTAAATAGAGTATTAAGTAAATGTGTAGGTATGTGTGTGGAGAAGCCCATCTATATGTGTATGTTTCTGTATACACACACGGACACTTATTAATGCAAAAATAATGTATGGTGAAGCTGCACGGGTGTTCTGCCTAATATGGGGAGCAGGAGATACTTAAGGAGCAGCGAAGTACTATGTGTAAGTATTGATGAAACTCGGGTTCTTAAGGAAGATCTTAAGTTATGTGTAATGACTGATTAGCTGAGGCTGATTCCGCAACACATCTTTATTTTAATTATGCATCCACAAAGCCACACCAACAACTTCTGCCACGTTTCATATGTATTTACTAATCAGTAGGGAAAAACAGTGCTATGTTGAGATCAGTGATTTACTAATGAAGTAAATTTGTTGGCATGCATTCCTGCAAAGTGTGATTCTTCAGTTATTTTTGGTGATCTATTTTGGGATAAATTTTAGAAGGGTTTTTTTTTGTTTGCTTGTGTTTAATTTATGATAGTATTAATATTTATTGGTACTGGTTTTCTGTGGCCCTCACAAAACTCTGAGTCCTCCAGAGAAATTTTTGCCAATCTCTACTATAGATAATGGCGCAAACAGGAAATTGCAACCTCAGGCGTGAATGCTTTAGAAAATAAAAAACATGTAAAATATTGGCCTATATATAAAAATCGGAACTGTATGACAAAATTTACTATACTGCCTCATAATAATTATCCACTGTTTGAAAAAAAAAAGTATATGTACATTTGCAGTATTTTAAGTTAAGCAAGTCAATCTCATTTGAGTCAAAGGAGGTATTTTCTAAAAACTTCAGAGGTTCAAGCTTTAAAACAGTGAAATTATAATGAACAAAAAATATTGAGGGATTGAATAGTCTTACATGTGATGCTTTGGCTGATCCTTAAAATTCTTTTTTAATCAGCTGCTATATCTTTTTCTTAGACAGCAGAGTGGGTAGAAGGTATCACTGAAGATGGTCATACCTACTACTATAACACACAGACAGGAGGTAAGGAGAGCTTGTTTTCCAGTTAAGCTCCATTTCAGAAGTCAGGGTTTTGAGAGATGCATTTTGTTCCACAAATAACTGCATTGTAAGGCCATTACTAAGTTTTGTATTTTTTAAGCTGTTATGTTAGCTGAAATATGCTTGTTGCTTAAGTCAGTGCTGGATTTATAGCTGTATTGTCAGTGTGTACACATTTGTGCTTCCTATGTTTTTTTAGACATTGAACTTATAACTCTAAAATATGAGTTAGTCTTTTCTACATATATATTGAAATTATAGTTTGGAAACCAGAAAGGGGCAGGATTTTGTTTTGACAGGTATGTAGGACTGAATAAAAAGCTCCTAAACTTTTCCTTTTGTTGACATAGCATTGATAAGGGCGTCCAGAGTCTTACCTCTTACATCTTTTCCCAATTTTTTTCCCTACATGGGGAACTTTGTGGTAACTCCTCCAGGACAGGCATCTGTTTTCTAAATCTGTTTGAATAATTTTAAGGTCAGTGGTGCCTCTCTGGAGAGCAAATGATTTTATGCTGGCTATGAGTTTTCCTTCTGCTATTAGGTATGAAGTGGCATTCCTGATGATGCCAAGAATAGAAGAAAGAAGAAAAAACAACCTTTCAGTTTTTCAGCATGCCACTCCCCTGCTCAAATGATTTGCCTTTTTTTTTTTCTTTTGAAAGGGAAATGAGATGCTGGTTATTTTTAAACATTGCCTTCTAAGTTCAGATACATTTTATGCCTTTGGTTGGATTGTTTTTTAAAGTTCTTCATGGACGCATGACACGCGCGAAGAATGTCTTTGTAATCGTATTGGGTAAAACTTTGGCTTGTGAGATTTTAAAGTGATCCCTTGCTTTTATATAGCTGCAAGTATCTTGGAAATGCTTGAAAATGACCTGGCAGTTCTGCTAACGCTAATCCCACCCTCTGGAAACAAGGCAGATAGTTAACCAAAGGGGCTGATCGTGGTGTCTCATCTTGGGCATGTAATTTAGGAGGCTGGTGTCACTAGGCTTAGCTCCTGCTACAAGTCCTGCTTGGGGAGGATGCGCCCTACTCTACTGGCTCTGTGTGGCATCGAGGAAAGTGAACTTTCTCAGTTATTGGTCTAAAGCTACATATATGACAGCGCTACCCTTAGGAGGCTGTTTTGTTCATTCAAAGCCACTCATTGCCAGTTTCTTACGCCTTTACTTCTTCGAGATACGTCTAGAAGCATACCCGTTAAATGCTGTTTTCAGTTAGGGATTTCTTTGGAAATAGATAAAATATTTGGAAAAATAGTAGTTTTATTACATGTGAAATCTTATATAAAATTATAGGTTGAAAGTTGGTGTTCTTTTGTCTTACTGTTACTAAAACCAGTTTTAAGACCACTGACTCAACTTTTATTTAAATATTTCCTCTCAATATATTTGCTAGAATACTACCTCCTCATTGAAAATGAGGTCATATCCTGTAGATGCTTCCGTGTCTTTTCGGAATAATGTTTGTATTTCCTTGCTTACTTGACAGCTCTTTAATTAAGAGACCTAACGTTACTGAGCCAAGTAGCACAGGGAAGAGGTTTGTCTGCCCAGAGAGCTGAGGCTCGCAGTTGGCGTTCTTCACCTCATCCTGTCTTTGTAATCAATGGACAACTCAAATCAAGTAGGCATCTCTAGAGGGCAATTTGTCTGTCCTGCGTTAGCATGAGAGGGACCACAGTCTTGTGGATCGCAGCTCACCATGCGTGATATTTTTCTTTTCAATAGTGAACTCAGCTGTCATGACAGTATCCCTGCTGGGAAGTGAAATGTTATCTTTCTGATTATGTTTACTAAAACAAACATACCGAACAAAGGCAAAAGCCTTGTGCTAAATTATTTGCTGCGTTTTTGCATAAGGCAGCACTGCTTCTGAAAGGTAATGTTGTCAAAGCAATGACAGATCAGAGTCAGAAACATAAATAATGTGGTTATTCAAATATCTTGGACAGTATCCACATGGGAGAAACCAGCTGGTTTTGTTTCATCTTCAAATGAGAAGAATCAACGTGACAAGGATTCTGACTCAGACTCAGAAGACAGTGAAAATGAAGCACAGAGTTCAGAAACAAATTTCAAGGTAAATTCTCTCTTCAGATTTATTTTATATATAGTATTTTCTAGCATAAGATGATTTATCTCTTGTGGTAGACTGTACTCATGTGGTCAAACCATATGACTGAAAGTAGAAGTTTGCACTTGTTTGAATAGCAGAACGAATCTTTATTCAATTATTTGGCCCATTAGTGGCACTGTTGCAGAACGGAAAGCATGATCTTGCCTTCAGCCCACCAGAAGCAGATTGAATTCTGCAAGAAACGTGATGTTCTCTGAGAAAGGTCACTGTCATCTCTCTGAAATAATCTACAAAAATATGTGGATTTCAGTGTGAGGATATGACTTCTAACCTTCATGGGTAAATGTGACTGCCAGGAGACCTTCAGAGAATGCCGTTGACTGAAAAGGACATGGTTGTAGTTTCCTTATTAATTGAGAAAAACGTTGGCAGCACATAGTATGAAACCTGTATCGATTATTATATTTTTGTTTTCCGATTTAAAACTTAAGATAGAAGGCGTGATTATGGCTCTGGTTGGGTCAGATAGTGTGTCTGAAACTGGTAGTTCAGAACAGACAGAGACAATGTAAATATCAAACATATTCATAGACAGGTGTTAATTCTAAAATATCTGGTTTTGTATCAATGTGCATCATTAGAAAATACTGTTAGGTATTAGCTGCAAAGTGTGTGTGTCTGCATGCACAGAAAGCTGTATATGTATTTTTGCCTCTTTAAAAAAATGTTAAATTGTTTTTAAATAAGTTTGTATTGGCTACTCCTTGCTAACTTCAGCCTTGATAGATTGGATTTTCCAACTTTAAATTTTTGTAACATTTAAGATTTTTTTTTAACTCTGTACGTGATGAAAGCTCAAGGAGAGAAATTTAAGTATTTTCTTATGAGTTTATTGTTTCAAGTTGCTCTTGGTTGAAAAGTATGAATAGTATATAATAGCAAATAAAAGATGTAAAATAAAGCTACATTGTGTTTTTATTTAGGCATTTTTGCTTAAGGTGGGTTTTTTCCTCTTTAGAGGAAAGGAGATAATGGTGACGAATCAGAGGAAGGGAAAAAACCTCCCAAAGCTAAAAAGTTAACTCCTTATGGGAAATGGCGAGAAGTTAAGCCAGCAGAAACTTCTGATAAAGAGAGGAGTACGTCAGCTTCCCCAGAAACCTCCAGTGATGCATCTAACAAGACCAACACCTTTGGAAAATGGAGAGCACTTAAAGAAGCAGATGCAGAAGAAGAAGAAAAAGAACAAGAACAAGAACCAGGGTGAGGATCTTTTTACTGTGGTTATTTTCATGACACTTGTTTCCAGAATACTTGTTTTCAAGAGCTGAAGCTTTTTCTTGTGAATTCTGGCAGAATTAGCACAGCAGTGATTGGAAATGTAGCCCAAATACAGTTCTTTGCACAGTGTTTATTTTAAATAACAGCTCTCCACGGTGGATAGTATTTTGGTTTTAGTGTAGAAGTTCACCATGAGTACAAAGTAAATTAACATGATTTAAAGGATCATTGCCGTCCACCATTTTTCTCAGAGGCCGAGTGTCGACTATATAAATGCAGTTAATCTAAGTTTGTGTTCCTTAACATCGTCTCCTTCAACAATCTGGTTCAGCTGCCTCAGGAGCTCTTGTGACTGCATCTTCGACTGTCTCTAGCCTTGAGCAGCACAGGCAGCGTTCTCAGGGCCTCCAGCTTCCAGGCTGAATTCTGTTTCTTTCTGATGAGTAATTATAATAGGTGGGCTAACCATGCCTGGAGTTCAAGATCTATCTTGATCTTCTAGGGCCAGCAGCAACCTGATCGTACTGGGTTAGCATTGCTTTGAATTCTTTCCCTGTGGGATCAATAGTTGCTGACATAATGAGTATGCTTTTTTTAAACTCTGAGCAATTTCTACCTAAGCCTGATGATGTTTGAGTTACTTCCACAATCAATGAATTATTTCTTGCTCTGTGGTGTTGTACTGACTCTTAACTGTTCACTTGAAGGACAAAGCCTAAAAACACATCCAATTTTTTGTCTTACTTTCAGCCAGTATTGCAGTAAAAGACTTCTGGTTGAACTGTTTTTCTTGCTCCCTAACTTCCCTCATTTCAGAACAAAGTTAAGTAAATACAAAATCTACCACCACCTTTTCTGCTGTCTCTATGTGAAAGTCCTGGGGGCTCTTATAATGCGGCGGGAGACACTTTCTGTCATCATTTAAATAAAGAGAAAAAAGACAAAACGTGTAATCTAGTTATGCCAGTTTTAAATCTGGAAGCTGTCTTTCCCTCCCATGCTTAACTGATGTACTGCAGATGTTTTGATGACATGCATCCGATCAGAAGGTTGGTTTTGTTTTGTTTTACTGCATAACACGCATTTTCTTGTGATGCAAACTGTCTTCTGCGGGCAGTTTCTTGTTATGAGGCCCTCTAGGAGTCTGGAGAAATGAGGTTTGGGAGGATGAAATTAGTCTTTTCCCTCATACTTACACCATTCTGCACCATTGTAGTTCTAAATTATTCAGTTGATAGAGCTTTGACACTGTTGAAACTAAATTAAGCACTTCTCGGAGATGATAATGTCACTTGATCGGTTCACGTTACACCTCCTGTGCTGGACCAGCTAACTGCTCCTTGACTCCAGCGCTGGTAAATTCTTTTTGGTTTTTGGAAAGCACTGACCAATAAAAAGTGCTTTAAGCTACTGAACCTTATATATGAGTCTGTACATTAACACACAGTCTTGATATAGACACACTTGTAACTGAGACAAATGCAGGTGTACATTATTTTCTTTTGACTGAGACTAGGCATAGTGCCCACCACTTTCAGGAGGTTTACATTTTAGGGATACTGCAACAGTTGCATTTTCTTGACTTGAATTAATTCTCATGGATGTTTTTTATGTGTTCGAGCTGATCCATCTCTTCCTTGAAGCACAGGACCTGAACCTAGGTGTAGTACATGAGCTGACATCAGACGAACACTCAGTAGTACCGAAGGATTTCTTGTATGGATTGACCAGGAACACAAGGTGTATCTTTGCATTAGTGTTAGGCTGGTGGGATTCCTGATGGACTTGTGATTTAGATCATTTTCTGCAAACTGTTCGGTTTTTCTCCATCGTATGTTCGTGCCACAGGTTATTCTTGCAGAACACAGTGTTTTGCTGTTGACCTCCTAAAACCGATTGGTCGTTTTTAGACGATGTCTTTGATTTGTTCAGGTCAGTATTAGCTGTGGTCCCGTCTCCCAGAGCTGCTTCTCCCAACTTGGAGTCATTGGCTGATTTTCTAAGCCTCTTCTCTGTTCTGTCATACAGACCCTCAAGGATGGACACCTGTAGAAAACTACTCAAGAGTATTTTGGCAGTGAGCCATTGCTAATTACTCACTGACCACTGTCTTTCAGCGTTCTTAAATTTACACACATGCAGCCCTGTTGTCTTTTACACGACTATGTACATGATGAGTGCTTGGGCCATGCTATAAATTCTGTAGAGAATGAGGTTTTAGTTTTTTACTTTTTATGCCAGCCCACACAGAAGAAACAAACATTTTTTTTTTCTTGATCATTATGGTGATCTTGGCTAGAAGACTGCATCTAACTCAAAACTGCTTTGACGATTTAATAGGAATGCTGCTGTCTGCAGTACACCAGGTTGTTTTCTCCATGTGGATTAACCCTTTTATGTTTTCTTCTCTTCTCCCAGTGAAAAAGAGGACCTGGAGCTTCCTAGTACAGAGAGTGACAGTCTGCCGCCTCCAGTGATAGAGGTTCCAGAAGATGAGACAGTGATATTCAAAGAGAAGACAGTCACCTCCCTTGGAGACCTGACAGAAGGGGTGCCAACATTTAAAAAGAGGAAATTTGAAAATGGAAAATCTAGAAACTTAAGACAGAGACTAAGTGATCAGTAATACTTAACAAATCATTTCAGATTCTGTTTTAAGCTAGAGTGAATCAAAAGTTTAATATTTTAAACAGGCTTTTATAAAGAAAATGTTGGATAGAAATTAAGGATTTATAGATATTAAAATGTGAGTTGTAATATTTTTTATTTTATTTTGACGTGATTGATTTTTAGAATGGAAGTTTGTGTTATATTACTTGCGCAATATTGTAAATACAGTTATTTTTCATTTTAACCATGCCATTTAAGTTTGATTTGCTCTGTGTATGCTGGTTTAAGTACATTGTGTAAGGTTTTTTACTCCTTTTCTAGTATAGGAGAATATAGTAATCCTTAATCTGGCAAAAAAAAATGATGCAGATTTTTTATTTTTACAGAGGAACTGGATCCATGGCATGTACTAGAGAGTGAAATCATCCCCCGAGATTGTTTATGTGGAGTAGTTTCCTAACTAATGAGTAAAAATATTGTGCTCACTAACCTTTGGCTAATTGCTTGCAAAAGAGTAGGTGGTGAGAGTGCCAACATTTCAAATAGATAATTTGAAAGCTGTTTTTAGAGGAGTTAGTCACATCAGTGCCACTCATTTCAAATGACGTTCTGAAAGAAATTATTTGTGTAAGTGCATGATAAGTGTACTAAAGCTCTGCAGAAGGTTTAAACGTGTTGAATCTTAACTTTTAATAACAGCAACAAAACCACCCCTGTTGGAGCAGATATTTCTGTGGTGTCTTCCTGTTGTATTTTGCTTTATTATCATCCCTACTTGAATTTTTCTTTCTTTTTTACACATCAAGTTTTCTTTTTTTTTGGGTCTTGTTTTCTATTTCTCTCTTTCCATGTAAAAAAAAAAAAATCACCTGCTATTTTCATGAAAAAATATTCCAAAGACCTGGGCCCTGCTACAGCACACAGCACCTCTTTGAGGCCGATGGGTTTTGGCTGCTGTTAAGAGCAAACTGAACAGTTGCAAGGGTTCGCTGAGTTGATAGGAGCACAATGTATCGAAGCATCATCATTCTAGGTACCAGAGGGAGAGGAAAACAAAACATGGATACGCAGAACTGATGACTCTGCTGTCCAGGCTGGCTTGGACGTTTTCATAAGGGTTGTAGATTTGATTTCTTCATTTGGTGGGACTGGTCTGCATTTGGCGTCATCAAGTCTTGTTGGCTGCGTAAGAATACAGCTGCGCTTATCGCTTCTCCAGGCATCAAACAGCACGCCAGAAAAGTTCGAATCGTGAATCGGTTAAAAAATGTGGCTCTGTTCCTAAAGCTCACGGTGTTTTGTGCAGGAGAGTCTCAGTCAGGAGCACAGGGTGCAGTTCAGACCGTTGTCAGAGTCCAGCTACAGCAAAATAGAGCTGGTAACTGCTGAGCTTGAACTTCATTGACAAAATGACTGTTAATCTGTCAGGTCAGTGGAGAAAGGAGTACAAGACAGGGAATCTGGCTTATTGTGTGTTACAAAGGAAGCTAAAATTATTTTTTTTTCTATTCTGTGACATTTTCTGTGTGTGTAGAAGAGAATTAGGTATTGTGTTTAGTCTCCTGTGTTTCTTTGGCTTCATCAAGGTTGTCATATTTCTTCTGATAGGCAGAAATTTGAAAGTCTCCTGTAATATCTAGCCCTAAATTGTCATTTCGAGATGCAGGGTGCGTGCTGGATGTTCTCACAGTCACAGATGCAGGAGTGTACGTGTGCTCCACATGAAAGGCTTCCCATGCAAGGCCAGAACAGAAATCTCCTTTCTAGTGAGGAGAGGTTGCCAGATTTCCTTTTCATAAACTTATTAAGCACTTTGTTAAAAAACAGATTTTTCGGGTTTTGCTCCTCTTCTTATTTCAACATTACTCCAGCAGCTAGGAGCCAGCTCTAACTTCCAGCCTCTGTGTTTGTGACCAGTTTACACTCATTTCCTCCCAACTTACTCAAGGATTGCCCTTCAGCTAAGTAGCTTTTCTTCCTGTCGAATCCATCACGTCTTTTGTCTTGGGAATCAAAGCGTCCTTGTGTGACAGGACCTTCAGTGCTCCACCAGCACCTCTCTTCACCCATTCCAGCCTGAGTTTGCCAGGGCTCCTGTGTTCAAGCAAGATTAAGGCCATGCCTGATGTCACTAATGCTTCCTTAGCGTATTGGAAATAACTCTTGATACGTCCCTAAACCACGTTTGCCTTTCTCATGACTGCCTCGTGCTGTCTTTTGCGGCTGCCCTGTGATTCCCCAGGACAACTGGCTCTTTCTGCTTCTTGGCCATTGCCAACTGCTAAGTTAACAGTGATCGTGCTTTCCTTTCAAGCACTTTTTTTTTTTTCCTTACGAATTTGTTTTGTACTGCTGGACTTATCCTGCTTGTGTTACTTCAGGCCTAATGTGTATTCATTCCTTTATGATCTCTCTGAAATGATTTTATTGTTTATCAGTACAGTTTTATACAGTAGTACAGCTTTTTGCAGGCTCTGCTTTTACTTTCCTCTGAGGACATCCTTCCCCTTTCAGTGAGGTTCCCAAAATATTAGCATCTTAAAAATGTCTTCTCACATTGAAGTGGTCCTAGGCAGTGATTTAAGATACCTGTAACTAAAGTTGTAATATGAACCAAAGGTCTTTGTCAAGTACTGTGTTAAATAGACAAACCAAAACATTAAGAAAAAAAGATTCAGTGTTTTCTTTTTTCACTGCTAGTAAAATTAATTTAAATACTATACACTTGCTTTTGCTGGTGTGATTTCTAAAGCCTGCATTTCCCGAGGAAATACAGCACTTCTCTCCCCACTACCTCTGAAAGTCACTTTGAGAAGAGACCAGTTTATTCCCTGTCCCTAAGTGTAAATTGTAATAAGGGCCAGTTGAATCAAATTTGGTATTTCCAAAGCCACTGTTTAATTTCGCACCTTGCTGTCATTCCGTTTCCTTATTGTGTATCTAAACCAAATATTTTCTCTTCTATACAAAAATACTGTCTTGTGTGAGACTGAAGGCAGACGCTGCTTTCCTGAGACATCTGTTCTGCACAGATCTTTCTCCCCTCTGTGCTGTCTCCCTGCAAAGTCTTCTGCCTTTGGAATTTGCCATAGGAATCCTCTCGATATTACCATCATTATGCTCCTCATCTGCTAACCCTTCCTTGGGCTGCGCTGGCTCTTGACAAAGGAATGTTCTTTTTACTGTTTCAGAAGATCAGTGTTTTCAGAGGAAAAATGTTTTGTTTTCTGATGAATCCATTTTCTATCATGCAGCATGTTTTTATCTGCTTGGCTGCTTTTATTGCAAGCTCCTTGAATGAGCACTACATCCTTGACTTTATAGGCTGTCGCAGATATTATGAGCAATATGAGAAGGAGAGTTGGAGAGAAAAAGGGGGAGTCATTGCCATTTCTGATGATGGTTTCTTTTGTGTGGTTTTTGAGCAAGTCAATTCACTCTCTGTTTTTGTTTCCTTGCCTCATCTTTCACCTGTGGTGTCTGTTTAGAAAGACAGCTTCGCAGTACAGGACGCATCTCTTTGGTATGTGTGTTTTTACAGTAGGGCCAAAGTTTAGGAGCAAAGTTATTGCATCTACTAAAAAAAAATTATTTTGTTGGGCATTTGTTATGCCAGGAGCTGTGCAGAGACCACCTGCTCGGTTTGACGTGGGTTATAGAATAATCTTTGTTCCTGCATAGGCTAAGACAAATTTTAACCCTTCACCTGGGAATTTGTAGACTGAAATTCAGACTTTCCCAGGAGGGTAAATTTTGCTTTTTGTTTGACCCTCATAGACAGAATCTGTGCTGCAGCATCATCTAGTCCCAATATTCACATACAGGAAGGAGCAGGGCTGGTCATGACATAGATCTGAGTTAAATTCACTAACCCATGCATGCATAAAAACATTTCTCTTTTTTTTTTTTTTAGCCCTGAAAAAGATGTTATTTCAGTGCATATCTCGGCATCTCAGAAAGGGAGTAAAAAACTATTTCACGCTGCTTCGTTTCTATGGTTTGATTTTCGAGTTGTGCCTCCCCTTTTTAGTCCTGTTCTTCTTACTGGTGTCTTCCTC
Source organism: Caloenas nicobarica (assembly GCF_036013445.1). Lineage (NCBI taxonomy): Eukaryota > Metazoa > Chordata > Aves > Columbiformes > Columbidae > Caloenas > Caloenas nicobarica. The sequence goes on from NC_088245.1 coordinate 182,047,452, forward strand.
AAACCGTCTTCCTCCAGTATTCCTATATATGCAAATCTGCGTATCACCGCTGTGCCGCCTTTCCAGCGTCCACTTGCCCCCCTGCCCTGCCGGGACCTTGGGAAAGCTTCACACTGTCTGACAGGGGCCACCGTGTCTGCAGATCCCGGCTTAACACCGAGCGCTTCTGCTGCCTGCTTGAGTTACGCCCTGGCCAAGTACGACCTCACCTATTTTCAAACACCACACCGGCTATTTCAAGACCGAACTATGTGTGCTCTGTTGACTTTCATGATAATTTTTTTTTTTTTTTCTGAGACAGATTTCATTCCATTCCTCCTGGTTCAATCCTTTCGCTTGTTGGTACAAAAATTGTCTCTTAAAAGTTCTGCTAGTTGCTGCTGCAAGGCTTCGGTTCTGTTTTGTCAGCCGTATCTCTCTTGTATCTACCTCTGAAGTCCTCTCACCTTCTACCTGCTAAATTATTTAACTTAGGAGTCGTGTTAACTATTTGTGTGATTAACAAATTTAGCTTTGTGAAATGTTTTGGGATGTAACTTGAATAGAAGTTCCTGTGCAAAGCAAAAAGTGTTGCAAATAAGGTGAAAAAAAAGGCTAGACTTGCCTAAGAGGCTTCCCAGAGAATGTCAGCAAGCGCAGATTTGATTTTCCTTGTAAAAGCAGAAGTAGCCTATGTTAAAAACCAGCAGACAGCATTACAGAGACCAGGGGCTGAAGACAGTGGATTTTAATGGCTTGCTTAGCTGAAGATACAGTGAAGAACAGCAGGCTGATTGAAAAGCGCTTGTTTTAGTTTATAAGTATTGTCTGCAAAGTTAAACAGCTGGTTTCTCATTAACAGCTTCTGAGTTGCACTTACAAAATATTGGAAGCTCTTGGAGTTTGTATGAAAATACCAAATAAAGCTTTCATTTGAACAATCTGTATTACCGTTGTTTGTCTTTTTTAAGGGGTTTAGGACAACCCGAGAGATTTATGGGCATGTATTCTATTAAAAATGGGGCCTGGGGTAAATATAAACCAAAATAGGTATGTAAATATGGAAATACTTCTTCAAAGAAATACTTATATTTTGTGGTCACCAGCGTGGTGTCTGGGTGCCTTCCAGTAGCGCATTAAGCAGTTACTGGAAGTTGTTTTATTCTGTGCGTCAAATTATGAGTAACAAATGACCTGGGTTAAAATTGTTAATTTTAAAACTCTTCAAGAGTTCAGGTAAGGTTTGCTGTAGTTACTATTCAGTAACATTCAGAATGCAGCTGAATATATAAACTTTCCGATGGCAATATTGTGATTCAGTAGTCCTCATATTTGCTGGTCTTAAGAAAGATGAACACTGCCCTGATAGTTACATTCTTTTAAGAGGTGGGGAATGCATGTCAATTATTTCATCTCATTTCTTTTACTGAAAAAAATCTTCCTGTCAACATGATCTTTTGGCAACGTTTTTCACAGAAAGTGAAAAAGCTATTCAGCTGTATTAAGCAGCCAGGAGAAAATAAGTTGTCGTGTAGACAAATGGTTGTGCCAGACTAGGAAATAAGTTTTGTTGTTAACAGCGTTTGGTTATTTCTTCCTTTTAGCTAAATAAGAACCAGCAGCTTGCTTCTTCAAGTGAATAAATTCATTTGTAGTTCCAGGATTTCTGAGATGTTTCCTTGTGCACTCTGTTGATTAAATTAATCAAGAGTAAGGTGCCAGGGGTGTTCTTAGGCAGAAGGTAAGATGGCATAGAAAGGGCTCCTTCTAGGCTCAGCTTAAGTCTGCTGTCATTCTTTGCAGAGTGCGGCGCTGCCGCTCGAGACCTCGGCAGGGAAATGAAAGATCCGGGAACGACGTCTCATGCCAGTCACCAGGAGCTGAACAGAGATGGAGCTGGGGCCTTGCGCCAGCTGCAGCATCGCATCCACGGGTAAGGTCTGAGTTACACGCACGGATGTGGATGACAGCGGCTGAACATGAGCCAGCAGTGTGCCCGGGGGGCCAAAAAGGCCAACAGCATCCTGGCTTGTGTCAGGAATAGTGTGGCCAGCAGGACTAGGGCAGGGATTGTCCCCCTGTACTCAGCACTGGGGAGGCCCCACCTCGAATCCTGTGTTCAGTTTTGGGCCCCTCACTACAGGAAAGACATTGGGGTGCTGGAGAGAGTTCAGAGAAGGGCAACAGGGCTGGTGAGGGGCCTGGAGCACCAGTCTGATGAGGAGCAGCTGAGGGAGCTGGGGCTGTTCAGCCTGGAGAAAAGGAGGCTGAGGGGAGACCTGATCGCTGTCTGCAACTGCCTGAAAGGAGGTTGGAGCATGGAGGGGGTTGGTCTCTTCTGCCAAGTAACAAGTGTTAGGACAAGAGGAAATGGCCTCAAGTTGTGCCAGGGGAGGTTTAGGTGGGATGTTAGGAAAAGCTTCTTCACCCAGAGGGTGGTGGACACTGGAACAGGCTCCCCAGGGAGGTGTCACGGCCCCAAGCCTGACAGTGTTCAAGAAGAGTGTCCAGTGCAGGGCAACGAAGATGGTGAAGGGAGTGGAGCATCTCCCTTAGGAGGAAAGGCTGAGGGAGCTGGGTCTCTTTAGCTTGGAGAAGAGGAGACTGAGGGGTGACCTCATTAATGTTTATAAATATATAAAGGGTGAGTGTCATAAGGATGGAGCCAGACTCTTCTCAGTGACAACTGGTGATAGGACAAGGGGCAATGGGTACAAACTGGAACACAGGAGGTTCCACTTAAATTTGAGAAGAAACTTCTTCTCAGTGAGGGTGCCAGAGCCCTGGAACAGGCTGCCCAGGGAGGTTGTGGAGTCTCCTTCTCTGGAGACATTCAAAACCCACCTGGACGCCTTCTGTGTAACCTCATCTGGGTGTTCCTGCCCTGGCAGGGGGATTGGACTGGATGATCTTTCGAGGTCCCTTCCAATCCCTGACATTCTGTGATTCTGTGTGATTCTGTGAAGAGACTGGACAACACCCTCAGACACGTGGTGTGACCTGTGGGGTTGTCCTGTGCAGGGACAGGAGTTGGACTCGATGATCCTTGTGGGTCCCTTCCAGCTCAGGACATTCTGTGATTCTGTGAAAACCCCGGCTTTGGAGTTGGTCGAATGCTGCACACCGGCTACATTTCCCTGAGCGATTTGGGCCCTCCTGAGTTTCGCCTTTTTTCTGGGGTTAACTGATTTAGCGTGAGCAAGGCATTGGAACAGGCTGCCCAGGGAAGTGGTGGAGTCACCACCCCTGGAGGTGTTTAAAAAGCGTTTAGATGAGGTTCATAGGGACACGGTTTAGTGGTGGATTTGATGGTGCCATGCTAACAGTTGGACTTGATGATCTTAAAGGTCTTTTCCAACCAAAACAATTCCATGATTCTGTGATTGTGAGGGGAAGCCAGGCAGACAGGTGGTATTTTGTTCTGTTTGTTGTAACACTATTTGACAATGAAATACCAAGCTGCAGGAGGCTGTTCCTACCAGATGAACCTGCTGCTGCTCTGCTCTCCCACAAACACTTGTGCTGCCTTTAGGGGCTCTGCTGCCTTCCCAGGAGCCGCTTTCCCTTTCCTTTTCCTCCCTGTGCTTTGTTACCGTAATTTTTCCTGCTAGTGGTTTCACTGCTGAAAGTCAGGGTTGCTTGTAGAGACTGAAAAGCCCAAGTTCAGAGTATTCCATCCTGAAAGCGCCTCAGAGATGGCACGGTTACATGCCACATCCCTCTCTCGAGCACAAGTGCCAGCCCACAGCCAAACCCCAGCGCATTCTGTCAGTTCTTACATCCCGCAGAAAGACTGGGGTGGAAGAACTTGGGGAAAAAAAGAAAAAAGGCTTTAAATAATGCTTCGTAAGTTAGGAGAAAACACTGGTTCGAGTAATGCTTTGTCAACGAGGAGAAGCAAATATATCTGGTTTTAGTAAAACAATGTGCCACAAGCAACAACCTGTCTACTCTGCGTCAGATTCTCTGTTACTGAGCACAGCAGTATTCTGCTGCCTCACACGCAGGTGTGAGCAGGTGCGGGATAAGCTTTTTAAGACAAAGATCCTTCAGAATGTCCTGCAACAAGCTCAGAGAAAGGATTTAGCTGCTAAATTTCAATGCCTGCATTGGGGATGTCTAAAAATCAAGGGGAGCTGCCTTCTGCTTTCCCCTTTCTCATCGCTCCACACAAAACCATCAACAACAAAGAAGGGCTAAAGGAAATTAATGAGCTTTGCTGCAAGTATCCCTAAGGTCCTGCAGTCACAACACGACCATCTTTCTTCCAGTAACATAAAAGCGAGGCTCAATTTTTAAGTGTTTCAATAATTTTTCACAGTAAAGAACTTCACGGGCGTTAATCAAGCCTGGAAGCACAATCCGATCGTTTTAAAGGTGCACTTTGTAAGAAGTTTCTAAGACTCTTCAAGATACATAATTAATAAAATAAATTGGTTTGCATCACGAAAGTATGTTAATTGGATAAGCGTGTACTGGGTACTCTCTATTACAGCTGATAATATTAGTTATTGCCAGCCTGTCAGCACAGCACAAGTATAAGCTGAGTTGTTTATCTTCCTGGAGGTCTTTGTGTGCAAATGAATCTAAGTCATATGGTTGTAATATGACTCACGGAGCTATAAACTAATAAAACCAAACCAAAACAAAAACAAAACAAAAAAAACCCCAGCCAAACAAAAAAACCTAAAAAACCCCAAACAAACACCAAATCAAAAAACAAACCCCAAAAAACCCCACCAGCATACACCAGCCAAAACCCAAAAGCTTTTGCAATTGGTGTTGGAAACAAGTAAAAAATTGTCAGAAAAAGTTTGTTTGTGCATGCTTATCAACAAAAGAACTGAAAAATAATTCCAGAATTGAGAAACAGCATAGTTTTACTGTTTTCTTCCTGGTACAAATTCTTTCTTAATATAGCTGAAAAAAATTAAAGCTGTAGTTTGTTATATATACAGTAGTAAATACTTCGCCAATTAGAAGAACTTAGTGTTGAAATAACTTATATTTTCTCAGTCCTGTTTCATTCATGATTCTAAAATAAATGTGTAAATGTAAATCAACCACAAGGCGTAATTTAAATGGTAACAAGGAATTGATTCCTCACATTCAGAAGATGGTGCAGAACAGCTTTACAGCGTGACCTGGGAAGAGCGGGATAAGATCCAGCAGAAGTCGAGCTGGTTCCACAAAGCACCTGCAGATTTTTTTGTCGCATGAAACACATGCGTGTTCCTGAATCGCTGCTCATGTTCCCCAAGGCATCAGGGCAGAGACTGAATTCCAGAGCCACCCCACCTGCTGAAGAGCATCTACACTATGAACTCGTTTTCTCTACCAAGAAGCGGGGAGGTACCTGTCACCACTGCTGAACTCCTTCCAGAATCTCATCTATTTATTCTGAAAACGGAACATGTATTTTTACACCCAACCAGAACACGTCATCCAGACCCACCCTAAGATGACCCAAGAATGGCTGGAAGAAAACTTCTCAAGATTCTGGCCCCTTGCCTGAGATCACTCCTTTTACTTTTGTATATTCACTCTAAAAAAATAAAGCATTGTAATCCAGAGTTATTTTTAAGTGACTACATTTAGGAAGCTCACCCAAACAATGGCTAAAAATATGTAGTATTCATGAGTCCAGATTCTAGGCTATCTTTGGGGAGGTTAGGTTCTTTCACCTGGAGAGGAACATCTCCCACCCCCAAACCAAAACGTGCACTGTGTGGTATTTCTTCTGCTCCATCACCGTGATTCTGTATCTTTCCAGCTGCAATACAGTCAAGAGAAGGACCGGCTTAACAAAGCCTTGCTGCCAAGACAGAAGGTGTGTGCGCACAGTACTCCAAGCTTGCTCTTTTCTGCTAGAACTGCAAAAATAAAATTGACCCATTTGCACCAAAATATAAAAGAAGAGTAGTATCACACACTGAAAAATGGGCATAGATTTTAATCAATCTATCATCTAACAAACGCATCCGTTTTATTTTGCTAGTGAACACAACATTCCTGCTTTGAATGTACACAAGGTCTTCATCAGCTTCCTCCTTCTAAGGCCTGCAAATTTTCTAGATATTCAGTGACGGCCTCTATCTCAGCGAACTCCAGCAGTCTGTTGATTAACTTGTCCAGCGCTTCTTTCCCACACAGAATTTCCTGTGAAAAAAGTTAACACCAGACAAGAGCATTACTGACTGTACATCAGTGCTATTCTGAAACGCTGACTGCCTGGACGCCTTCCTGTGTAACCTCATCTGGGTGTTCCTGCTGTGGCAGGGGGATTGGACTGGATGATCTTTCGAGGTCCCTTCCAATCCCTGACATTCTGTGATTCTGTGACTGGTGCCTTCCCGCCACACTTTCACGTAACCCACGCACTCACATGAAAATCCCCTAGTGAGAACAATCAAGGATGGAGGGACCGAATTCAAAATACTGTTTTTCATGCCAAGAACTCGTTTGTTTTGCAAGCAAAGCTTCACTAACTTTTGTTAGGCAGTTTGTGGTTTCAGTTTCACTCAAGAAAAGTATCTGGTTCCCAGCAGTAACTGAAAAGCTTAACTAAAAGAAGACATTTTTATACAGTCATGGATCTTCTTCCCATTCTCCCCCCTCATGGTATTTGTCTACCTGCTCCCCACTACACTAAATATGTGCCAGTCCATATTCAGCATGCTCTGTGTTCTCTGAAGTTACCCAGGACATCTCTGGGTACGGTTCAAAAAGTGTCACTTCTTATGCAACAGCAGTTACAGTAAATAGGATACCCACATCACAATACTGAAGGGTCATCCTAAATCCTGTCCTAAAATTCAAAACATTTTCATATACTTAACAAGCAAAAATGCATTATTAGGTATTTGCTTCCCTGTAAAAATCAACAAATAATATTCAAGCCACATGAAGATATTTACTCAGAAATAAGATTATGAGGTAATCTTAAAATGAAAGCATTCGGTGTGGATTGCGAGGCAAACACAAAGGAAAGTTTTACTTCGCTCTGTCATTAGGAGGAGGAGGAAAGACTGGCTTAAAAACAAAAAGTCCTTCGTGTCAGGCTTTTCTTCTGGATGTACTAAGCTTCAAGAATCTCAATGTCACTTGCCTGGTTTGTCAGAGGGGCTCACAGAGCACTACAGGCTTGATCATTTTTCACTTATACAGTAAAAGAAAAATACACAGAGAAGTAGGCCAGTGAGTTACACCCTCTGCCAGTCAACTTTAACACTACCCTACAACAAGGAAGAAAAGAAAGTTTAAGCTTTCTAAATCTCTGATGTTCTGTCTGAGCACAACTGGCTATCTGATTTCCTCATATATTAAATTGTTCTCCCAAGGTTTAGCTTTTCTTCTTATGGTGCATGTAAGTATCTAAATTTTAAAACTCTTATAAGCAACCGTTACCTTGATATTGCGCGCGTCATACGAGATCCTGTGGTCAGTGACTCTGTCCTGGGTGAAGTTGTAAGTACGAATTCTCTCTGACTGGGCTCTTGTTCCCAACTGTAGTGAAACAGCAAAAACCAAATTCTACTGCATTGTTTAAAAAAAAAAATCAACTACTACTCTAAACCAGAATAAACTTTAATGCATCAGCCTGTTTCACCTACAAACCCAGTGGTCACTGACTCAGCAGATATATATATATTTTTTTTAATATTGTGGTATTACTAAATTGTATTATTTGTGATTCTGTATCACAGACCAAGTTTTCACATGCTCCAGCACCTCCAGTACACTCTGTCCCAGCTCTGCAGCTGAAAAATTACGTAACTCTCAAAAGTCACATAAGGCAAGAGATGTGTCTAGACGTGTCCTTAGTTCGAAAATGCAAGAGTGTTCTTCTTTTCTTGGGGGGGTTGTAGCTCCCACAAAAAATTTAAAGTAGGCACTGTTAGTAACAGAAGCAGCACAGTCAACACGTAGCACAGCAGTTCCACGAACGTTTGGCTGTCGGAATTTAGCACTGAAGAGGAGTATATTGAGACTACAAAGAGTAGTCCTCTAGTGGTAAAGCGCAAGAGCGCAAGCAAGTCTGAAAGTTTTAAAGCAGAACTCCAAATGTGGCATGGCTGTGTGGTTAAATGCTTTATTCAAATGGAGAGTTAAATGCTGAAAACTGCTTAGAGAAATGGGTGTCTGCTTTAGTGGACTTTTCAAAAAATTTCATCTGCACCCACATGTATATTTCAAAACACAGAAGCTACTGAATATATTCTGAAACATCAGGAAGGGTAATTCACTTTTGCCTGGTTTTCTACACTATTCATATAAATGTACCTCTAAGTTCTTTATGCAGCTTGGAAGACTCTCAAACTAAAATTAACAACAAAGTATACATAAATATTAATAACAAAAGATAAATGGTTCACCGCTTGCAATTACTGAGTTAATAACCTGCAGGAACAATATATTCAAATAAAACCTGAGATCAGTCATTAAAGCTGGACACTCCAGAGTACTGAATAATTCTGTGATTCTGAAGTATTTTTATTCCTGTTGATCACTGTTGAAGTCTGCACCAAAAATGGGGAAATACTCAAAGAACGGGAAAAGAATGATAGCATGGTTCAAGATAAAAGCACATTTTGCAGCACAACTTGAAGTTGTTTCTTCCATAAAAGGTTACCTAAACCACAGCAAATACACTGTTACCTAACCGTGAAGTGGCAGGATTGTTTATATGTTTTTGTCATTCAAAATCTCTGTATGATCTTATAAAATACTTTGGTTTAGAAACGGGTAAAAATACAACTCGGAGAACTTCCGATCCTCGTTTTCATGGAGAAGAACTCTTTACTGCTGCTCCAGCTATGTAACTCTGGCCTTAATGGGGATTTAATACATGACGTTGAGCATTGCTTTTTTGATAATTCCAGCTGTAGCCTTGTGACTCTTTCCAGCTACAGTGGATGTCTTTTTTTCATTTCCTGAGAAGTCTACACTAGCGTTGAAGTGGGCTAAGTAAAAAAATAGACTTACCATTTTAAAGCAGACTCACTGTCTTAATGTACAAGATTCTCCTTGGTAAGCACAACTGGTTAGACACATACACGTGCACTTGCTCTGTCACTGTCACTCAAAAAGACCAGAAACAAACCTGCAGCACGGCACTCTCTCCAAATTTCAGCAACCACACGCTCTCACCTGCAGTTTTCTGGCGCTCTGCTCTTGACTGAGTTGTTTTTCAGTGACCTGCTGGTACAGCTTCGCTCTCAGTGTCCGCAGAGCCATTTCCTTGTTCAGCTGCTGTGACCGCTCCTGCTGGCACTCAACTGCTAGTCCTGTACGGAGAGATTCAGGAAGAGCTCTGATCAAAAGCCCATTATAACAAAGAACAAACAAGCTAAATTAATTCTAACACATTAGGGAAATGAAAGCTTCTGGAGTGCTGGAGGATAAAAAGTCATTTTAACACGCTAGCCAGAACCATTCATATGTTTTTAAACAGCTGCACCAGGGGCTTTGTTCAGTGATACAGAAAAGTCAGGGATATTTTAAAATTTCATGAAGCAAACAAGTCTCTGACATTGCCTTTAGAAAATGAATTAACTACAATCACCTACCGCATGTTAAAAATGTAATTTGCACAGCCCACAGAAGCACGTTTAAAACAGTGTAACACCAGTCTTTAAAGTCTTAGTCTAGATAAGCTCTTGGAGATTGGAAATTCATTATTATAGCAGAGAAGGGTGTCTAAACAATACTGGCACATCTTTAACTTAATTATGAATAATAACATAAAGTAAAATAAAGGTCTTTAAAAGAAATATAGTATTTATTTTTATTTCTCATTTGATTTCTGAAATAAAAAGGCATATAGGAAACAGCTGTTTTCAGGTCACTACTGGAATTTCCTGTGCCTGAAGAGGTTCTGCACCCAGACAGACAGAAGCCCACTACATTCCAATAAAAACAAATCCTGAGAAAGACAGAACGGTCCAGTCCATACACTACCTTCCCATCGGTATACATTTTCCTTCCTGCGCAACATACGACAGCATCATCTAGTACTGAATAAAAATCTTCAAGCCTCCTTTTTTCTCAGTCATGGAACCACACGGGTTCCAGCCGGGCAAAGCACACCCTCGGTTGCTGATGGCCATTACTCCCGAAGGCACAGAGCACACAGCATGAATTATTTACATCTTCCATCCCATCCCTGTCACCCTCCATTTGTCCTTTCATCCTTCAAAGACAGTGTATTAATTACACACTCCCTCTGAAGACAAAACTGGCATAATAGCAACACACTGACCATTATGCCACTGGGACGTATCCCTTTTCTCACACGTTGCCTTGCTAGAAAAGAGACAGGGCCAGGAGGCGCCACCTCCTTTTTCTGGCTTAAGGCCCAACCCTGCAAACTCACTCTGAGAGGCAACTTGCAGGATCACAAACTTTCTCTTCAGGAAACAAATTTAGGGTGATTAGGAGTATGAAATACAGCCGGACTTACCTGTGGGAAGGTGTACAATTCTTACAGCACTATCAGTTTTGTTAACGTGTTGCCCTCCTGCTCCTTTGGCCCTGAATGTATCTATACGCAAATCTTTGGGATCCACTTTAACATCAACCTAGAATCAAAGAAAATTGCTATTTTCTGCTCATTCTAAAAATATTTTGAATGTAAATGACACTTGGTTTAAAAAAAAAAAGTCAATTCTCAAAATATTGTTCCTTTACAACTGCTCCTGAGTAACAGCTATAATTATTATACTTTAAAAAAATACATTGTCAAATACATCTGCAAAGCAAGTGATGCTTTTAGTATTTCACTTATTTTTTCAAACTCTCACTCCAGGTCCTTCACAAAACAAGGCGTGTGTGAAACAAAACAAAATCAACTTTTTGTAAAACCACTAGCTCTGGCAAGGAGACTAAGAAATAAGCAAATAATCAAAAGCTACTTCTGAATAGCAGTGCAAGTCATGAGTCAAGCCTGAGTGATTCTTGCAACAGTGCTTAAAAATATCTGAGGAAAAAGTGGGTGTATCCAGATCCAAGTAAGGATTGCAGCATTGGAAATATGAGTCCGTGATGACCTAGACCATAGTTTGAGCTCAGCATATGGGAAAAGAACGTGCAGATCTGCTCAATGCTGCACAGAAAGCATTACAAGGAACCAGGAGAACTTGAAGGGGAAGCTGTGGGATCTGTTTTTTGTTTATTTTGCATGTAAATTGCTGGTTTAATTGAGAACTGTATCAGTGAGATCTCAGACTAGCCCACACACTCATTCAAATTCAAATCAGACTGTCCTTGATTTAACAGAGGAGGACACCAATAATTTACATGAGGAAAAAAAAAAAAAAGGACCTGCAGAATCACATTATTATGCAACACTGCATATTTTCTTGGATATATTCCCCATCTTAATACATGACGTAACTTAAAATTGGCATACTCATAGTAAACATCTTGGTGAGTACTGGGGCTGGAACACTCACTGAAATGATCATTGATTTACACGCCATTTCGAGCAATAGCAAATCTCTGCAAGGTTCCTCCTGATGACCCATTGAACCACATAAGGTACAGAGCCAAGGGCTATCACCGTCCAGAGTCACAGAACTCGGGGTTCACTTGCTGGGACTCGCACAAAGCGCTTGGGTATCACTAAAATCCCAAAATAGTAACATGGTTTTAAATAACATCTACTCCAATGCCAAAACGGGTTAGCAGGGATGCACCACCTTACCACCCCGATTAACAGTTCGTTTACCTCCTCTGGCTGAGGGAGGACAATAACTGACATTGTCCCAGTGTGAATACGCTGCATTCTTGACGACAGGCCCGTCTCGGGGATTCGCTGGACTCGATGAGTCCCTCCTTCATATTTCAGATGCCTGTAGACATCATCTCCGGTAATATGAGCAGTGGCGTGATGCAGCCCACCTAGAGAGGCAAATAATGTGTGACGCACGCAGCACAGAAACACAGCTTTTCATTTCTTAGCGGAGCGTCTGAAGAACTACAGTACCTATCTCAGCCGGCGTGTAGTTCACAACGTCAAAGGTCCAACGTTTATAGTCTGCATAGTTCTGGTACATCTCAAACATTTCTTTAGTGAACTGTTGGCAGATGTCTCCTAAAAATATAAAGGCACTACAACATAAATAGCAGTTCACAGAATGGCAGCCACCAGCTTTTAGTTTTAGCTTCAACTCTAACCACAGTCATTAGACAGATTAACACTCTTCTTTAGAAAGCATTGATTTATAGTATTCAAGTACAAAAAGGCATTAAGAATAACCCATTAGAGGTTTAATAAAGTTGGATGGATGTCTGAAGTACTCTCTACTGTGGGGACTTCGCTGACCTCCAGTTGTTCTGCCAGCTGTCACTTCTAATATGACAGGACTTCTATCGTATTTTTCCTTTGGCACTAGAAGCTGGAAAAGCTGAAAAGGAAAAAAAAAAAAAAAAAGAGAATGTCATTATCTCCTTCATGACTCTGTATCTCCTCTTAATCAAAGTTACAGCCAGCCATCACAACTGCCACAGCTGGAGTGCACACAACCACGAATTTCTTTTGGCACCTAGTAAGTAGGACTAAAAACTGTCCAATGGCTGTTGCATCTCAGTGCAGTCAGTGTGGAAACAGCATGTGCTGGTGCATCCACAGGAAAACTAGCTGAAAATTCATGCCTGCAAAGTCAGGTGCCAGGTCACCCACCCCAACTACCTACAAACACAAAGTTATTAGCTACAACCCAGCCAATCTTTACATTAATCTTATTTTTCAGAAAGTCCCATTTCATATTATTTCAATCTGAACGTAGAAAGGAGCCCAAACATAGAGCTCTCCACTGAATCGTTTCAGCTTCTCTGTTTATAATTAATTTCCCCACTCATGGGGTGCTGTCAGCTGAAAATGAAAGACTGCAACTTCCAATCAGAAATCTTTCAAGAATGCATGCTCTGCTGCCACAAACAGTTACCAGGATGTCATGTCAGGTCTCAAGAGTACAGGCTCACCATTTTTTTAATCCCCTTCAGCATAAGAAGACAGACAAGCAAGTGAGCAAGCATGATTAAAATAATAAGCTTCTAAGACATAATTGTCAGTAAGTTTACTAATAATTAATGTTGCCACTTCTTTTTAGGGAGAATACAGAAGCTGGACTTCTGTTTCATTAAATGCAAGTGTCAGAGTCTACTGGTAATATCACAAAGGAGTATTTTTTTGACATCTTTATTTACAAAGCTGTGTAACTTTACCTCAGGCTCACCTTTCTGCACAACATGTTGAATTTTTTATCCAGGGTTTCCTTCTCTTCTAAGGCAAGCTGTAGAAGTTGTTTTTCATCTCTGCTGTCTAGCTCTAAATTCCAGCAACAGGAATAGATGTTAGCCAGTCTCACCTAGCTCAGAGCAAATTGTAACACAGCTGTCTCAAGACATGCATTGCAGCACATAAAAGCTTGCAGTTGCATTTTGCCAGTGTGAAACATCAAATAAGAGCAGCCCAAGCCAGGATGCATGTTGCTAACTAGTTGATACCTTTCAGGTATGCTGGAAGGAGTAGTGGATATCTTACCTCTCAATCTCTACCTTCCGGCTCAAAGTCTGCACCAAATAGATGCCAGTCGCACCTGACAGTTACTCACTCTCAGTTATACTGATGGTTCTGTCACAAGGATTGAATGTCCAGGGGTAAATCCACAAATGAATTTGACAAAATATGTCAAAAACATGCCTGCAGTCCAGAATTGCCTCAGTTTCCTCATGCAACACATTTTGTTTTTTCTAGACTTGCCCAGAAACACACATATATTCAACAATTTGTTACCGAGTAAGATGAGCATTACAAATACAGGTATGATGATAATAATGAGGTTTCTGCCTCTGTCTCCTGCTCTTCAAGAGATCAATGAGATGTGGGAGTCATGGATACAAGTCATTGGGATGCAGGAGACCTCACTCCGTCTCTTTGCTTTGCTTGAGGAGATTCCCTTCCCTTCTCTTCAGCACGTAAGATCACAATCTGGATTAGTGTGTCAGTTTTGAGCTCCCCAGTACAAGCAAGGCATGGAAATACTGGAGTGAGTCTAGCTGAGAAACACCAAGATGGTCACAGGCTGGAGGAAGGACGTATGAGAAGCAGCTGAGAAAACTGTGTTTATTCAGCCTTAAGAAAAGCAGGCAAAGGGGAAGTTTCTTCATCAGGTACATCTACCTAACAGAAAGACACTGTAAAGACAGAGACAGATTCTATATCGTGATAAAAGGAGACATAAGCTGGAATATTGGAAATTCTGATTAGATAACGGGAAAACTATTTGGACCCTAAGAGTGGTCAGACTCTGGAACAGGGGCTCAGAGAGGCTGTAGGATCACTGTCCTTGGATATATTCCAAACTCAACTGGACAAGGTGTGGACAACCTGCTTTAACTAGTCCTGCTTTGAGTAGGATATCAGACCAAACAACCAGAGGTCCCCTTCAAACTAAATTATTTTATGATTCTGTAATTTGATTGCCCATTCCCACATTTTAGAGCTTACTATCAAACCAGGAAACATTCTCAATTAAAGCTAACAGAAGCTCCAAACCTTTTCTGCTATGAAGGCTCCAGTTTACAATAATTAAAGATGCCGATCAGTTAGTACACATACAGATCATACACTAAGTAGAAATTTGGAAGACAAAACCCCTTTCCTTTTCATCTTTCTTACCGGTGTTCTACCAGCTGAGGAGCAGCTCTGTTAATTATCTCATCAGAAAGGTAACCAATTCAACTCACCGAAAGAAAAAAAATACGGGTCTGGTTAAATAAATGCATGTATTTTACCATTCCAAATGGAACTAGACTTAATTTACAACTGGACAATTACCAACACTAATGGGGGAAGACAGCTTTGAACAGCTGGGAGTGAGAGTGAGGGAAGAAAGCAACAAAGGGGAAAATAAAGCATTATGCCTTGTGGCCAGCATGGAAACCATAGGTTTGCTTCAGATGCAGCGTAAAATCAGACAGGCGGTAGCCGAACACATCTCCTCGTCTTGCACACCCAGTGACCAACCCCTCCTGTCCCATCGCCTGAGCTCTGGAACCTGCCGCAGGAATCAGGTACCTCCAAGGCAGGAGCAAGGACCGTGGGCTCCACATCTCCGGGCATCTGGACACGGACACACAGACACTTGTGCCCCCAGCAGTGAGTCTTAAGAACTAAATGGGCTGGGGTGTTGAACCAGCTTTCTGTGCTGGGCAAGGACAGCAGCAGCTCCTCTGTATCATGGGTTTTAATTTATGCTCTGGGTCTTTTTTTTTTTTACTAAAATAAAAGATGGAAGATCAACATTTGAGCCTGGCATCCTGTGTACATAAGGCAAGAACTGTATCAGTTTCCCTATCAGTGTGTTACAACTCTAACCGAAAGCTGGTACTGAATCAGAGGCTTCTAGTTGGTCCAAAAAGCATAATTATTGATCAGTTAGAAAAACAGAATCAAACTGACTATCGCTATAAGAACAGTCTGGTGGTGACCAACGAGCTCAGGGTTCAAAGGACTGGTGTCCCACTCCCACCTCCCTGCAAACCTGACCTGTAAGAATTCACTTAATCCACCCTGTGGCTCAGACCACCAGTGGAAAACTGGGAATGAATATTTTCCTGCTTCACCAAGTGTTGCAAAAATAAAATCCTACAGCAATTGTACAGAATTCAGGCACTATAGAGAAGAGGGTCAGTTAGTGAGTTGAACAGAAAACAAAGAGCAGTCAAATGAAGGGGACGTCTGTGTTTTAACTTGGCCACACGATAAACAGTACAAATAGAATAATTTGGCTCCATTTAATTAATTTATTGGCTGTAATTTTCTTTCATACTTTCCCCCCCTTCTTTTAACTAGAATTCATTCTATTCATCCACATAATAATTTATGGAATTAGAAAAAATCTTCATTATATTTACCTGATCCAAAAATAGCCCTTTTAAAGTTGAAGTATGAATTTTCCAGTGTTTTCTTAACACTAACTCTTCCAAGCACATTTCTTTTTCGGCATTAAATTTTTGTCCCTCCTCACCTTCACTCCTTTTCCTCTTTCTCCAGGGAAGAGAACTTGAAAGGGCTTGGTATTAAAATATTTTCAATAACCACCACTTTATCCAAAAGCACAAACATCTATTTATTCCTAAAAGTAAAGAATGTAAATGTTTTCTACCTTTCTAAACAAGTTACATTTTTAGCAGCTTTATTTCAATATGGCTTTTACTGTTTTGCAAACACCCTTTGGTTCTCTCTCTGAAAAGCACCGTGAACTTCCATGCCACCCCCCGTTTACACCTCTGGTTACACATTCCTCCCGTCCTCTGCTCTTCCCTCGCTTCACTTGTTCACTATAAGCCCCATCCTCTCCAGGCAAACGTTTCCCTCTCTTGGCTTAATAACCACCGGTGTAGCGGAATGGATGACATTTTTTCTTTCCTACCATGTGCACCTCTTCACACTTTCAACAATGTTTTTTTCTCAAAATGTTGCACTGTTGCTTATTTTGTAAATTCTTTTACTCCTTGTGTGCTTTCTTGCTCCTGAACATTATCAGAAACAGGAACATTTTTAAACTCTCTTTTACCTCAACTTCTACTATAGCAGAGTGCTTAAAAGCAGCAGCTTCTTAGACAACCACTAATTTTTATTCCTTGAAGGACTCCTCAAACATTTTCAAAGAAATATTAACTTTTGCCATTTAAATTGGAGGCTGACAATTCAGGGCCTAATGAAAGTTCACGTAATTTGCTCAATAAATACCAATGAACTGGCTAGATGGAATCCCATTTTAAATGACATAGGGGAAGTCTGCAGCTATCAAATGTATCACAGAATCACAGAATGTTAGGGATTGGAAGGGACCTCGAAAGATCATCTAGTCCAATGCCCCTGCCAGAGCAGGAACACCCAGATGAGGTTACACAGGAAGGCGTCCAGGTGGGTATTTGGCTAGCTTATTCTTTTCTCCTTCAGTTCAAACAGCTCTTGGTTCTACCAAAAAACCATCTTAAACCAAACATTTCCAAACCATTTCTGCTGGACAGATAGCCCTGAGATTCCAGACAATCCCCACTCTCCCAAGTTGGCTGTATTAAGACCTCAAACTGAAGTGAGGCGAGATGAAAACTGGAAGGACGTGCTGGATGCAGAAACTCTGACAACACACAAGCTCCCAGGAGCAGGCAGGACCAGAGAGTGCTCCAGGGCTGGCTTAACTTATTTGAAAGCTTTCCCCAAAGGCTGGGCAATTAAGTTAATCACAAGCAAAGCTACTGTTTTGAAACAGGTAGATGTGTTCTCCTTACCTCTGCACATTGCTTCTAACTCCTGAACTTCCCTTTCAGCCTCTTTGATTTCTTGAAATGCAGCTGCAATGGGGGACAGATCAGCACATCTTCTCCTCAGGGTTTTCTGCTCAAAGTCATTTATTGAGTCAGCATTTAACAGATGACTGATCTGCTGGTATTCCTTGCTTAGGGTCTCCAGGTACTTCTGCACAGCCCCATGCTTCCACAATGCCTGAGAATCCTGATGTATTTTCCTACACCGACTGACAAACAACAGAGTGAATCCAGCTGTGTCCAAAAAAGATTTTGACCTCCAAAATCCACAGTTGTGCAGTCCCACCACATAACTTATCTTCTTTGCAACAGGAGGGAGGAGACAGCTGTGAAGTTGACCGTGACAGCAGCAGTTGGCAAGCATGCTCTTGAAAAGACAGGCACTTCGGAAAGGTTTCATTTTGTTCCTTATTTTTCCATCACCTGAAATTAAAACTAGACAGTACACAGACCAGTGTTATTAATCTGGAAAAAGAGAGCATTCTATTAAAGAAAAAAAAAAGAAAATAAAATCACGACAAGAACTGTATCAAGGCCAAATCCTGTTTTTGATTACACCAACACAAATGCAACTGTCACAGACAAAACTGTTCCTGTTTTAGTCCTGAGTTAAACCAGAAACTCTTATCAGCACCATTGTACTGACTGAGGGTCAGAAAGGGTCTCTTCTCTCACCTCCTCAGTTTATTTATGCTGTGGAAAAGCTACTGTAGATGCAGCTTTACAGACAACAGTTTCATTTTGCCGTACGTCTCATTGGAAAAATCCTTACTGGGAGAAGAAAAATGTTGCTGAGAGAAGACAAATCTATACTAGAGGTACAGAATTCTACATAGAGAATGTATGGAATGTCCAGAATTATGTGCAAAATTATACCCACTACCACAACAGTAACATAACTTTGGCAGGAGGACATTAGTAAATTCAACCTGACCTTGCAACAGGTTCATCAACGGGACTACAATACACCTGCAAGAAATTACTAATCCATATATGTTCTATGTAAGACAAGGGAACAGTGCTTTACGTCTCCTGTGTACTCATTCCCATGATATATTTACATGTAAGTGTTATATACATTTTCTATCCAAAAAGTGAGCAAGAAGCTGCTGCTGTTGCTCTAGAAAAGATCTTTCCTTCTTCATTTTGTATCATCAACGTTGCAAACTACGTTATGAATACTTACTGTGCTCTACAAATCTATACAGGAGTACAAAGGTCTACCAAGAGGACTAAATTGAAATAATTTGTATTCCATGACCACTCACACAGAAAAAGTATAACAAATAAACACGCCTCAATATCTCCGCCAGTGCCATAATCCCATCTGTGTACTGATTTTTACAAGAAAAAGTGGGTCCAGAGAGAGCATGAAACTTTTGCAACAGGATCTCTCTGAAACATACGCTTTGGTTGTCTGACACAATTATTTTTTACTCATCAGTGACAAGACCTTCTGTGCACCTTCAAGCGTTTTATTAACAAATTACTACAATATTCTAACTACTCAACCCACCCATTATCCTCACCTATTTACTTTCACCCATTTGTCCACAATGAAGAAAGAGCAAGATGCAGTAAAACAAGGAATAATGCGTCTGGCTTGCCTGAGTGTCTGTTTCACTACCCCCAGAAGGAGGGAAGGACTTTTATTCTACTTCTGCACTTTCCTCAGACTCCCCAGCCGGCAGGTGCTGTCAAACCCACAGCAGCGACTTCAGGACCGCTTTAATCTACAGAAATCCAGTGGTACCCCCCATGGATTGCTCTAGTGGCTGGCTGTAGCAGAGGGATCACATTCCCTTCAGCAGCATCACAGCATAAGGCTCAAATCCGGCTCATCAGCTCCAACCCTGGATTTAGTTGCTCAGGGGCACACGTGGACTCGACCCCAAATAGACCTAATTCTGCTGGTGATGCTGGAGTCACTCCAGGCCCGTATGCCCCATTGCCATTTGGTCAAGTGCTAACCGTCGTTAACTCATTTTTAAAATATTAATGCTATATTTTATCTCAATTAATTAAACAAACATATTCATTATAGCCATCCAACTGTTTTTTTACTGGCGTAGTTAAGAAGCAATGTACTGAACTCATAACAGATTTGTAGTATTGTTCTGCCTGAGCTCTCATAAAATAAAAATTATTGGTTTAAAATGCCTAAAAAAACCCGAAGTAATGGCATGACACAGAGGTTATAATCTCCTTTTCAGAGGGATGTTGCCACGTTACATTTGTGCAGAAATAAGCACACATAAAACTTTTACAGAGCTATGAGCAGTAGATGACCTATTAACTGCTTTCCCGACCATATTTTAATAACTTTGCAATGTGACAGAATTACCCCTTGCATATCACAAATCAAATCTAGCACGGGAAAGCAACAACCGTAATTGCCTTATTTAAAAACAAAACAAAACAAAAAAATCCAAAACCAAACCAATCAAACAGAAAAAAAACCAAACAAACAAAACCCAAAACACCATTACAATTTCCAGACACAAAATAGTTGTCAAGCATTGTGACCGCCTTAAGAGGTTTCAAAAATCATTTCTAACAATTAAAAAAACCGCTATTAACTCTACGCAAATTACCTCAGATACGTTAAGAATACGCGGGCACACGGCGGGGACCGTGTAACTCACCTCGGCCTCCCCGCACAGCTTCCCAGGGCAAACCCCCCCGGAGCCGCGCTCCGAGTCCCCCTGGCTGCACTCCCCCGTTGCGGGGTTCGGGGCTTATGGGGCAGGCAGGGGCAGGCAAGGGACAGGCAGGGGCAGGCAAGGGACAGGCAAGGGACAGGCAAGGGGCAGGCAAGGGGCAGGCAAGGGGCAGGCAAGGGGCAGGCAAGGGAAGGCAAGGGAAGGCAAGGGAAGGCAGGGGAAGGCAGGGGCAGGCAGGGGCAGGCAGGGGCAGGCAGGGGCAGGCAGGGGCAGGCAGGGGCAGGCAGGGGCAGGGAAGAGAAGGCAAGGGAAGGCAGGGGCAGGCAGGGGCAGGCAGGGGCAGGCAAGGGAAGGCAGGGGCAGGCAGGGGCAGGCAAGGGAAGGCAGGGGCAGGCAGGGGCAGGGAAGGGAAGGCAGGGACAGGCAGGGACAGGCAGGGACAGGCAGGGACAGGCAGGGACAGGCAGGGACAGCCGGCGCTGACGCGGCGGCGGAGCGCGGCCGTGAGGGACGAGGGAGGCTCCGCTCCTTTCCCCAGCACCCCTGAGTGAACCCCGGCACTCACCCTCCGCAGACCCCGGCCCCGGCCGGATCCTGCCCGAGCCGGCGAGGCCACGGCAGACGGGAAGTAGAGCGGAAGGACTCCCCAGTCCCAGCATGCCCGAGAAACAAGGCGGCTCCCGGGCCGCGCCGGCCCCGGCCTCCGGCACCAGCGGGACCCGCAGGCGGGGCGGACCCGCAGCGCTGGAGCGGCGCTCCGGGGAAAAGCGGAGTTGGCTTCGCGCTGTGAAACGCGAGCCCCGAAATAAAAAGTGGGGAAGGCGACCCTAAAAGTAGGTCTTCCATTTTCGGCATCTTCCTCACTGCTGCGCAGCAGCACACCCCAACTACAAGGAAGAAAAAGCAAGAGTAACAACAAATGTGTCCAACTGTGTCCAACTTCTAAGCTGTTACATTTCACACACATTTCCCTGTATTTTCCCCAAAGCATGGGCTTAAAATACATCTTGTTTCAAATTTGGTTATTCAAAGATTAGTTTCTGAGAAGTTTGCATAAAACAGTGAGTTCTACGTTATCTCAAAGCTCACTGTTCACTTATATATTTAAAATGAATTATTACTATGTTACTAGTTATATGAATAGACATAACCATTCATATTATCATTAAGCCCATAGGATGCAGCTTCCTAATATGGTATGGTTCAAAACATACTATGTATATGCACATTTAAATATATAATATTAAACAGATTACACAACTACATCTCTAATTATATCTGTATTTTAAAAAGACTGAAGTAACATGGGGTTTTTATAATACTTATAATCACCCAAAAAGTCAACTTTCTTACTCTTTGCTATGTATGATACAGGAGGGAAATGTATTCAGACCCAAGATTAAAAATTTTGCTTCTTGAAACTGTTTTATGTTACATGTATCACTTGCACTGAGAAGTCATTCTTCTGACATTTGCTTTATTTCAGTAACTTTGCCCACCTCTTTTATATTTCAGGAAGTCTAGCCCTGCTGTAAATGCATTAAAACCCACTGGGTTCAGAGTTTCTTTCTTCCCAGCTACTGTCATTCAACAGGATTTTAAAAGGGTAAAAATTTGGGTTTTGGCACATATAGCATCGCCAGGGGTTTGGTGAGGTAAATATTCCAGAAGACTGAAAATGAGACTGATAGTGAGGATTTGGATCAAACCTCATCAGCACATGAATGACAACTAACGGCCTGGTTAGATCTGAGGACAGATCCTGTCTCCATCCTCTGGGACAGAAGGCAAGGCAGACAGATCAAAAGGCTCTTCCAGAGAACAGGACCCACCCCAGAGTTGATCCAATCTACAAAAGGGCCACAGCAAAGAGCACCCCGAAACCTGGCGGGCGCTTCCCCACGCCTGAGCTTGCTGTGCCATGCAGTGACAGATGCCATTGTCCAGATGCTGTCCCCACCTCGCAACGCTCTTCTTCCACTGTGACTTACTCTGCACTGGAAGAAAATAATAAAATTATCCTCACATTGGGACTGTGAACATACAATCTGATACTTAAAAATCTTGGGAAGGTAACCTAAGGGAGGACAACTGAGAAGCTAATAAGGACATGAAAACTGTAAGCGGACCACGCACCTAAAAATTTATTTTAAAATAAGAAGGTAGGCGAAGGAAAATCAGATCAGCCTCTATTCCAGCCAGTAATAGTCCTTACATTAAATCCTCTAATTAAAAGCGATCATGATTCAGTTTTTATTATGCCTTGCAGGCAAATTCTTTAACTCAAGCGTGCAAATAGAGACTGTAACAAACTCTGAGCCCTCCCTAGTAGGCAGCAGACCATGCAGGGACCACAGGGCCAAGACAAGGGCTAGACTCCCTGCTGACAGTGGGGTTGCCAGACACACCATCAACTGCAGGACCTAGTCCATGCATCTCATATTAAAAACATATAAGATACGCTCTTTTCCCATGTTTACTGTATGCTTTTAGAATGCCGGATGGGAATCGGGTACAAAGGATGCAAAATCCCGTTGCTGTTTGTGCTTCCAGCTCCCTCATAGTTTGATGCCTTACAACCTGCGTGGCCGAAGCAGCTGCCTATGGAGCCGGCAAGGATCGAGGGTTGCAGGGTGAAGGCTGCTTGGGGCAGGTGCTACCACCTTCCCCCGCCACCATGGCAGCACCAGGGACATTGGGTGCAGGAGGGAAGAGTGACAGCATTAGTACAGCAAGGCTTCAAGGCTTTGGGAATAGAATCATAGAATTGTTTCTGTTGGAAAAGACCTTTAAGATCATAGAGTCCAAACATTAACCTAGCACTGCCAAGTCCACCTCTAAAGCATGTCCCTAAGAACCTCATGGTGGTCCTGTACTTTAAAATCTGGCAATCCTAACCTGCCAGTTCCTTTAGAAAGTGGAAGCAATGAAATGGCTCATCAGACAAAACAGGCTCCGGGCCTTACGCTGTGCTTGGCTTGACAGCAGGTCCCTGCCCACATGGAGGCCCTTTTCCACTCAGAGGGCCCTAAGTGGGTTTAGCGATCTGCAAGCACCGTGCCACGACTTCTCCAGACACCAACTGATGTTGACAAGTCATGGAGTAAAGTGAGAGACGCAGCAAAATCCCAAGCTTGTTGTAATGTATGTTACTTTGTTCCCCCCTTTTGACCCAAATAGTTTGTCAACAGAATTCTGGATTCTGTTCTGTTTGAAGGAAAAACTGCTGACAGAATCATACGCGTCTTGAATACAGTCCTGTTTAGTAACAAAGCCTGTAGACAGAGTTTTGTTTTGCCCAGCACAGTAGGATTAAATGACAAGAAGTTTTCTTGACTGCGCTCCCAAACCTCACTTTCAACTAGAGCTCTGCCTCCCCCAAAAGCTCCTTTGTTTATTCTCTCCTAGTTAGTCTACAAGCGTTTCTTTTATTACCTCCTTGCTTTCCTTGTCTTGCTGCTTTTAACACAGATTTTTAATACAGGCACATGTCTAAATGCAGATCGAACCCCTGCCTTTTATTTGCAATTTGCCTATTTTCAGACAGTGTTCTTTCCAGCATTTGGGCTAGCAGAAAACAGAGACCTTTAGTTGTCAAGAACAGCCTTGTTGCTTCAGGCCAAAGGTCCACCTAGAACAATATTTGCCTGACCACCTTGGAGATGCACCTGTTTATCACTCAGCCTAACCGGAGGCATACTGTGCCTTTTGCCAAGACAGAAAACTAGAGTTGATAAAGTCAAGGTTTCAGATAGTTATAAAAAGTGCTAAATACACGCTGTGGTGCAAACAGGCTCTGAAAATGATGCAGCGGGGCAAAGTCAAATTGGCCATCTTTGTCAACAGTACTCCTGCTTTGAAAAAATCAGATACTGAATACCGCAGTACTACACCGTGCAGCAGAAAGAACAGTGAATTGGGTACAGCATGTGGAAAATGTATATACTGCTATCAGTGATCCAGGCAACTAACATCATTAGAAGCACCATGGAACAAAAAAAGGCGACAAATAAACACAATGAAGATATTCCTTCTGTGAAGAAACTTATTACAGACCATACATCTAAAGAGATGAACAAAACAACACCCAGAACAACCACCATGCACAAAAACACTGCCCATAAACTGATGCTCAGCAAAGAAGAACTAGGAATGTATACGCCATACTTCTTCAGTACTTTCCTTCCTTTTGCCATTTTCACCTCAGGAGGCTTCCTGAGCCTACCACATCTTTTCTTTTTCTAATTAGTAGTTCCCAAGTTAGGCCATCATCCAATCTACTCTATTCCAAGAAATTGTCCACTCTCTTGTTACCTCCTTTAGCCTGAAAGGAAAGCAGCTATCACGCCCACCAGCTTCAGTAAGGCTTGTGACAAGTCAAAGACACGCTGCTTGGGATCCTCAGTGAAATAGTCACCTGCTTTATGTGTAACCAAATAAAATACATTAAGTACACACGTTTTCTAATTGGCTTTTTATATACTATTTTCCACACACTTGCTTTACTGTGGATATCTATCACATTCATAATCTGGGATGGTAGGTAGATAACCATATTAATGTCAAAATTAATATCCTTTTTAAACATACAAAAATATAAATAAAATTTTAAAGGGTAATTACATAAACAGAGATTCTAGTTGAAGCTAATTTTTTTCCCCTGTAAGATGGTCTTTTTAATTGGTCGTAACTTTGACAGTTTAACCAATTGTCCTGCTAAGTAAATGCCCCAGGCCGTGTGGTTTTAGTGGTTCTGGTTGGGTTTTTTTGCTGTTGTTTTTTAACTTTTTGCAAAGATTAAGAACAATTTCTGGGAATAACAAGAAGAAAAATTTATTTCCAAAAAGACCTTAAAACCTCCTTCGGCGAAGGAGCAAAGCCATGAATAAACGCTTAGTGTTCTAAGCATGCACGATAGCGCTGGGAAGTTTTACATAACCAACTGCTGGGAAAAAAAAAAAAAAAAAGCATTAATGCAATAGATGACATCCCCGCTTGCTCAAAGTCTGCCTGCGAAGTTTGCTGTTGTTCCCCTCCATAGCAGGCAGGGCACCGCGGGCGCGCAGCCTCACAGCCCTGCAGCTCGCAGACACCTCGCTCGCTCTCTGCCAACAATACCTCCCAGGCTTTCGGGCAGCCTGGCTCTACCAAAACACCCGCTCAAGCGAGCTGCTGGGCTGGCGGCCACCGAAACTCGGTTGCCAGGGGCAGGGAAGCGGGACAGCGAGCACACAAAGGAGACTTTTCTGCCCTCCCAGCCACGGCCCGGAGAGGCCAAACGCTGCAGAACCCTCCGCAGCCCGGTAGCGGAACCCCCGACGCGTCAACAACCCGTGACTGGGGCCGTGGGCGAGCGGGAATCGTTGATTTTTTTTTTCCTTTTTTTTTGATATTTTTTTTTTTTTTTTACACCCTCCGCGTCGGGACCCCCCTTCCCCCTCCTCCCGCCGGGGCGTTGCCGAGGGCTCCGCTCCTCAGGGCCGCCCGCCCCGCACCTCACGGCAGGTAACTCCCCTCAGCGCCGCCGAGAGGGGAAGAGCTACGGCCAGCAAACCAAGCCGCCCCTCAGGCCGGGTGAGCAGAGGGGATAACGGGGAAGGCGCCCGGCGAAGCCCCGCACGCCACAACTCACCGCGGAGGAGGGTGCGGGTGTGAGGGGGGAAGCAGCGGGGGAGCGCCGCTGCGCCTGCGCGGAGGGGACCCCGGCTGCCATTTTGCAGCGTCAGCCAGGCGGCGAGGCCTCCCCGGCAGCTGCGCAGAGGGGCCGCGATCGCACGCAGCGGCGGAGGGAGCCGGCGGGGAGGGCGGTGCAGGCCAATGAGTTAAAGAGCCGCCGCCGCCGCTCGGGCAGGAGTCGCGTCGCCGCTGCCCCGCGGAGTTCGGGGTTTTCCTTCCCTCCTTGCCCACCCCACCCCTCCTCGTCCTCTCCCTCCTACCGACAGCCGCCTCTCCCGGGCCGCCCCCGCCAGCCTTCCCTCCCTCCCGCCGTGCCTGCCCCGGGGCCGCCCGCACCATGCCGTCCGTGCCGCTGCCGCCCAAGGAGAGCAACCTCTTCAAGCGGATCCTGGTGAGCCGCCAGTCCCGCTCCTCTCTCTCTCTCCCCCCCCCTTCCGCCGGCGCTTCTCCCTTCTCCCCACTCTCGCACGCCGGCCTTGCTCGCTGCCCTCCGCCCCGCGGGTTACTTCGCCCGCTGCCGGAGTTGGCTCCAGCCGAGCGAAAAAGGATGCGGTGGCCGCGCTCGCCCGGGGGGAGCCGGGGCTGCCGCCGCCGCCTCCTCGTCCCGGTTCGTCCTCGTTTTCTTCCTTTGTCTGGGGCCCGCCGAGCAGGCCGGGCGAGCCCCCCTCGCTCGTGTGGGGGGCCGGGAAGGGCTGATGTCGCCCCCGGCCGGGCGAGGGCGGGAAGGAGGGAGGGAGCCCGCCAGCCGCCCGCCGCCGCTCCCCCGGGGGCCGCGCTTCTCCTCCTTCCTCCCCGCCCGCTTGCGGCGGGAAGTCCGCGGCGAGCTCCGGCTGCGGGGCTCGGCAGCGCAACGCCGCCGCTCCGTCCTCCCCGTCCCTCCCGCCGCCAGCGGGCGGGGGCGGCCCGTTCCCCGTGGTCTGACGGCCGGGGGGGAGCTGTCATCCCGCCCCGGGGGCCTGGCGTGGGGGCCGGGGTGCCGCTCAGCGCAGTCGCCTCCCGCCCGTGTCGCCGCTGTCGGGAGGGTGGCAGGAGAGCTGGGGGCAGGAGACCTCCGAGCAGGCGTGTGGTGTCGCCGAGCTGGTCTCCGTAGGTGCTTCCTTTTCAGTAACAACGTCAGTTTTAGCGTAGGGACTAGATTAAATCGAGTTCACTGAGAGATCCGAAGTGTAGCTGAAGACGCCTGGTGGGTGTAAGCATCCTGACTCTGCGGACTTAACTTTTATGTGCTGTGTTCTTTTCGCTCAGTTATTATCTTGGGCTGCTTCAGCTCTTTGAGGCTTAGTGGTGCAAAAGACGCTTAATGTTTTTGAAGTAACTTGAAAGAGCTCACTTTTAATTCTAAGTTTCTACTCAGTCGCTGCATATTTTATAATGCCAACTCTTTACGGAAAGAAAACCCCCTCACCCGCACACCCTCCTCCTATCCCCCCCTCCCCCCAAGAAAAGACAATTGTATCCTAAATAAACCCCCAGACTCCCCTTTTCATGAACTTTCCGCTGTGATAGTAATGAGAGCTCCAGCATCAATGATGCTGAGGCGTTTTGTGCCAGTTCGCCGCTCTGCAGGCGGAGGAGCTCTGTGCAGCACACTGGTAATCTGTTGGCAGGCGCAAATTTCTCCAGTTATATCAGAATTTGTTAGGCTAGTTTCAACAACTTTGTGGTTAAGAAGGGAGTGTTTTGGCTTCAGGAAGCCGAGCTCAAAACAAACAGCCTGTGCGAGCATGTGTACTCTGTATGTAGCCGGTGTGTTTCAGCAGGTGCTTCAGAGCTGGTTTATTTTACCTGCTTTGGGTAGTGTGCAGATTTTAAAAGACTTAATGGTTCTTAATGGTGAGTTGTTGCTTACTGCATGCCTATGGTATGCATCTTAGTAAGTCATTCTAGCACTCCTCTTTCTCTCTGCTAAAAATAAATGACTAATATTAGAACAGTTAAGTGATTATTCTTACTAGTAGCAAACAAGTTCACAGTAGCAGTCACTTCTGAAGTTTTTTCAACCGAAATATAGAAGAGCTTTTCTGGAGATCGTGTTTTAAGAGACTTTTTTAAAAATTTGTGTTAAGCAGTAGGCAAAACATAAGTGCTTAGGCAAGGAAAAGAGATGCTTAAAACTTCAGTGAAGCTGAAATGGAAGTTCACTTGATTTCTAAAGCCTTCAGAAGGTTTAACTGGTGCCATGTAGTGGCTAGTCTCAGTTCCTAAAGTGTTAATCACAAACTTCTACTTGTTGGCTTGTCACTTCATATATTGATACTTCTTGAAGCTTAATTTCATATTACTTTTTTCTAGCTATATTTGACTTGTTCGTGGTTCACTCTCTTGCTGGAATACTAATTTCTATATGCTACAAATTGAAGCCTGGAGTTCCTTGACATGTTTCAGAGTATTTTAGTGTAGTAGTATGGCTTGTAGTGCTAAAGGCTCTTTAATTGAAGCAGTTTTTGCCTACTTTGGCACTGTCAGAATATTTGAAATTACTAGGGACGATACGGGCATTTTAAAAATTGGGGAGGGGATTATGCAGGAGGGTATATAGTAAGACCTTACAAGCATGTAGTGATTTAATCACTAGGAACAGATGGGAGGAAACTGTACTGATATATTAAGACTAAGTATTCTTACAAACACTCTGCGGAGAATTAGCAGTTATGAAATGGGAAGCTCATTTGGAGATCATGGGAATGACTTAAGAGTCAGTGTCTTGGTGTGTGTATGTAACATGTGAAACAAGTTATCAACATTCTGAACAAGGTGCCCACATAACAGTACACCAAGCTCACAGAGCTGCCCAAGAAGCTTTTATGGCCCCACGGAGTTCAGAGTAAGCTGTGAAGTCCACTCAAGAAGCTGAGTAAATAGCCTTTAAGCCACATCAAATTGTGCACTTGCATGCTTGGCAGTGCTTGAACACGCTGACTTAAAACTAGCTGTGGTGTGATTAGGGAACTAATCACCATCGCCGCACAGGTAATAGTTCTGGTTTCTCGGTGCTGCTGTAAAGTAGCGCTGGAGCTCATTTTGCTGTCCTGACTTCCAGGTCTGTTTTGTTTCTTAAACCTTGCTCCTCTACAGGGGCTTTTTCTCAGTGGGGTGCTGTTCTCCTGGGAGCTGGGATGGTGCTTGGGAGGGACGGGCTGAGCAACCTCCAGCTCTGTGCTTTCACTTCTCAGTCTTGCAGTGGGCACGAAGGAAGCATGTGAAAGGGTTCCTGGCTCTCCCTCCATGGGAAGAGAGAAAGGCATCCATAATGAAGAATTAATACAGGACTGCTGGTGTGTTTGTCACTTAAAATCAGTCCTCAACTTCTGACTTCAAGTTAATAGGGCAGAGGCAATCCGAAATAAACATGTATGCCTGATAACTTAGAAATGTTTGTCATTAGCGTTGAAGTTTGGTAATGTGCATTTGGTGTTTACTTCTAGTGAGCTTATGCCATTCGTTTATTTTGTGCATTTAAAACAGTTGTAAGCTTGCCTTCAGAGTATGTTTCAGCTAAGTAGCCTTTTTTTTTCTCCCCTCTACCTGAGAACCCAGATTATAAACTACGTCTCATCTTAAAATTAGTTTTAAACTTTGGCTTTATAGAATCAAATCAACTCTGTCTGGATGCAGTAGTAGTGCTTATGAGTTCTTTAGAGGAAAGCCTTGAGGTGGTTGTCATACTTTCA
The DNA here is from genome assembly GCF_036013445.1 of Caloenas nicobarica. Taxonomy (NCBI): domain Eukaryota; kingdom Metazoa; phylum Chordata; class Aves; order Columbiformes; family Columbidae; genus Caloenas; species Caloenas nicobarica. The sequence continues at coordinate 182,076,781 of NC_088245.1, forward strand.
TGGCTTACTTGCCAAATTGTTTTTGGTTTTAAGAAACGCTTAGTGGCTTGTGGTAACTATTGGTGTCTGCCCAGTATCAGGCAGTGTAAGGTATTGTCTGTTGTTCGTTTCATGCCTAATATAGCTGTGGATAGTATCATGCCAGTAAAGAAATAATCTTTTTATTTCTTAGTGAATTCCACATGTTGTTGCATAAAGTAAGGCTCGCTGCCTTACTTGCAAATGTGTTTCCCTTGAGGAAGCCCTAGTCCATGAATATTTCATCCTGTTACGAGGGAGCTGTGTCCTAGTACCTGTTCACATACAAGGCATTACTCTTTACTGAGACAAGTTTAGCCTTTTGTTTTACTTCAAGTAATTAAACACACAAAGTCTGCAATTATATTCCTTTGTAGCAGTGACTTGTTGCTGTTTAGTTCATTCAGGCATGTGTCTTCCACTTTTTTAGGTGAGGAAATCTTGGAAATTATCTAAAGTGCCCTATCTCTGAAGAACTGCTCACATTCTCTGTAGTGTCCTTTTTGTTCCCTGGCTTCTACAATAATCTTAAGAGATTTGTTCTTTGATTAAAAAATAAATATGCAAGTGTTTGTAGGAGTTATTAAATTCTTATTAATAAAATTCTAAAAGTTCTTTTTTCATTTTTATTTAATGAAAAACTGATGGATTATAAGCATGCAAATAGTCAGTCTCCTAGTAATGGTGTGGGGGAGTTACTGAACCTTTAAGTTAATCAATGCCTCCCAAATGAGATGAATAACATAGTTGAGGTAGCCATTGTCATCCACTACTCCAGTAGTGGATGTTTGAAGTCTTAAAGATCCCATCCTTTAAAGATAAGAGTATGGACCTGTTAGTAGAAATCTTATCTAACTAATAAGACTGATTTGTGGTGTGGTTGTTACTTGTGCTGCTAAGGAGGGGGCAGCATAGAAAAAGTGTAGGCTGTTTCCTTGATACTGACTTGGTGGTGAGGATGCCTGGCCAGCTGCAGACCACTAAAATGACAGAATTGTGGTGGATAGATAATAGACTAGTGGTAAGATTTGGTAAGAAAGTGGAAAATCAGGCTTCACTGTTGTCAGTGATTTGAGGGAGTCTGGTTTGGAGAAGATTGTATCCTAAATAAATATTCCTGTTTTAATTTTTCAAAAAGAATTTGTAAATGTCATTGTGGAAGGCTCGTAAAGCAGGCTTCCATGGAACGGTGCTTATTGTTTATTCACACTGGATTTTTAAGGAAAGTTCCTGTATGAATAAATTACAACTTTTCAGAGTTAGGTCCCATTGCATTTTGTGCTGGAACTTTTTCTTAATTGCCTATGGTTATATTGAACAGAACAAGCAATGAAAAGCAAGAGGAGTGCAGTTGTGCGAAACTACTCATGGCACAAGAAGTGAAGGCCACCTGAAAACATGCAGAAGTACTTCATATTTCTGGAGTAAGTGGAGCGATGGCAAGTAAAGTTGTTTGTAGATGATTGTTACACTTCAAAATCCTAATTTGATGTACACCTAGTAAGGTGCAATCAAGCTCACAGCCCAAAGATTTGAGATTTTTTTTTTAAGGATTCTTTTGAGGTTCTCTTAAAAAAATTTCTTGTACAGTAGTTGAAAGCTGATTAATCCTGGGAAAAGAAAAATGCTGTTACACCATTGCTCAAGTACCCTACAAGTCTGCATTTGCAATGCTGCATATATTGATGTTTCTCCTGGTGCTGCCCCTGAGCCTCTGCAGAAGAAGGATGCAAGTATGAAATGACCTTCTTGAAGGTGAAAAAACTTAATAGAAGATTCTGAATTTATGAACACTCTTGGTGAAGTTAAGCAGAGACTTGCCCATTTTCAAGCTATCAAGCCTAGTTTTCCTTTTGATAGAAATGGTATTTGCAAAGTAGCAGGCTCCAAACAAAGTTCTTAACAAAAAGGTAGTTATACTGTAGAATGCTTTGCTGCAAGATGTAGTAGCTGTGAAAAGTTTTAGGCATTTTGAAGTCTGTGTGGGGGGAAGCCATTTACTCTTTTGTGTGTGTGAAGATAGACCCTTTGGCTCAGAGGATTGGTGATGCACAAGTAACTGGTGGCTGAGAACATTCTGGTGAGAACTCTAATGCTTGTCTTACAGGCTTCTTGCTATGCATCTAACACTTGTATCTTACCTCTGGTGGCCTGTTACCAGATGGGTCTCATCTCTCTGGCCTGATCTGTTATGATTCATGCAACTTGTTTGTCTGAAACACTGAAATATTTTATAGGATGTTGAGATGAAGTTAGTGTTCAAGGCTTGCATCGGTAATTGCCTTGAACTTGCTTTAAGATGTCTAAATAAAAGCATAACTCTTTTTTTTAAAGCCTGAGATTTACACGTGTGTATATCAGGTCTCACAAAACAGTGCTGATGTTGATAGTGTTGATAGTTTCATCTGCTTAACTGCTCACAGATGCAGTTCCACCAGCTTGTGGAGCACCTGCTCAGTCTGAGTTCTTGCTGGGCAAATTGCAGTTTCATCCCAGGAGATGTGGCAGATTGGTCTCCTCAGTACTTCTACACAAAGTGCAGATTAAAAACCAGTTGAAAATGTATGATGAGGCTATGAGTTGTTTAATTTCTAGTGTTGCTGTTATGGTTTCTGCTTTGCAGAAGCAGACACATGCTCATAAACAGTTGAGAACTCTACTAAATCAAATAGTGAGGAAGTTCCAGGTGCAAAGTACTTGAAAGCAAGAGCTGTTTCTACTGCGTGTTCTCGTTTCTGCCCTTTTGAAGCAAAGGATATTCTAAGGATTCAGGTTGTATTTTGAGTGTGTGTGCACAGTGTGGAATTAGACTAGGTCTTAATTTAAAGCAAGCTTTTTAGTAATGAGCTTCCTCCTTTAAAGGATGCATAGTTTATAAGGCTGTTCTAGATGTCTCTGACAACAAATGGTGAAACAACATTCTTGTCACACGTGTTCTTTCCAATAATAAATACATTATCGGTTTTATTCTACCAGTAATATAGAATGCAAACAGCAGTGATTATGATTGTTATTGTACAGAATGCAGGTGAAAATATATTTTGTGTATTCTGTAGATTTGACTGTCTGTGATCTGACTCAGCACTGTTCAGTATTGCCAAGTCCTAGGATCTGGAGAAGTAGTATGTGACCTGTCTGTTTTGACCCTGAAGCAAGCAGGGCTGGTGGAGCTAGGTTGTCTTCCTCTTCTTTATATTTCAGCTGATGAGGTTACTCACTCTTACCAGCAGAGTATAGGGGCGGCCATGCATGTTACAAAATACCAGTAGGGCTTGGGGAAAGGCTAGAAGGACATGTTGATACTCAGGAAGGGTTGTCCTTGGGCTAGAAATCCAAGATGCTGTGAGAGTGGGAAAGTGATAATGAACTTTTTCCTTGGCCTCCATGAGCTGAAGCCCCTTCTAGCTGCTACTTTTTTTTCATTCTCTCAAACACCAGTGAACTGAACTCAGTGTGGAGAGAGAATTGCTGTTTGGGGAACTTCATGCAAGGGTCCCTAGTCTGTCTCTGAAATTTAATAATATCATGAGGCTTTCTTTTCCTGCATCAGTATTGCAAAGTATCCAAATATTTAATGCTGCATGCCCAACACAGATGCTGTACTCTTTTGGAACTTAATCATATATCATTTGAACAAGATGGTGTCAGACCTTGCTATCAAATGGGTGAATAATTTTGTAATTATTATTTGTTAGCATAGGAACAGTGTATACCAACTTCTGCCTAAAATCTGACTAAGGTACTTAGAGAACTAATTTCATCAACTGGTGTGAGAAACATAGGTGGTTAGATGCAGATGACATTGTTTTATAGACATGCAATAAAACAAGGAAGGCTTTTTAAAAGGTCAAAGTGTTAAATGCTAATTAAGATTACTGACAGTATGCTGATGTTCCTGTATTGATTGTGCCTGGTTTTGGTCAGAAATAGTATTAATAATTTGAACAGCCCCTAAATATTTGTCAGCTCCCAGGAAAAGTTGCTGATCAGAATCGTAGTCGGTGATAATTCTGAGGGATTTTTCTTACTGAACTTGGTCACCATTGTGGCTTGGACAGGTTTCCAGCACAACTGACTTTGAGCATTCATTCCATAGGGCTTGATGTGTAAACCTTGGCTTTTCGCTAGGCTCTGATGTTCCACATTTAGCTCTTGGGTTTCTTCTTTACCCAGTCCCCCCCCCATCAGTGTTAAACAGCAAGCACACAGTCAAAAAAATAATAAAGGTATAAGCATTGAGAACATGAGATTAATATGCTGTTTAAATGAATCCTAGGTTTTGTCAAAAATCCCAGAATTTTGCACCCAAATCTTGGCAACAAGACAGAAGACACTACCTGGCAAGAAGAACGTTGAATCTCTTGTCGAGTGCTGAGAGATCCACAAGCCAGATTATGTGGAAGTATAGTAGCAAGGAAGACTAATAAACTTAAGTGATGTTCTTAGGCAGCCTATTCATGTGCAGACCTGTATTAATAGAACATGGGCTGCACAGCTGGGATCTGAGAATGGTTTTAAATTGATGGCAGTGGTTTGGATTTAGTGTTTGGCAAGTTCCTGTCAAGAGGCATAGAAATTTGGAAGTTGTTTCTATGTGCAACTTTCTTTAATAACATTATTACGTAGTTTGGGTTGGAAGGGACCTTGAAAAGTCATCTAGTCCAACCCCCTGCAATAAGCAGGGACATCTTCAACTAGATCAGGCTGCTTGAAGCCCTGTCCAGCCTGGCCTGGAATGTCTCCAGCGAGGGCATCTACCACCTCTCTGGGCAACCTGGGCCAGTGTTTCACCACCCTCACTGTTTTAAAAAAAAAAAAAAGTCTTCCTTACATCTAGTCTATATCTCCCCTCTTAACTGAAAACCATTACCCTTGTCCTATCGCAACAAACTCTGCTAAAAAGTTGGTCGCTGCCTTTCTTATAAGCCTCCTTTACACATGCTCACCATGAGACTGGTCAATGTGTCTCATTTGGATTGAACTTTTTCACTGCAACTCTGTTACAGCCACAGACAAACAACTTAAAACTATTAAAACATGTAAGTTGATCAAGGAAGCCTGGTTGCTGTGCTTAACGCTGCTGTTTCATTTGATGTGGTACCTGTCATCATTCTTCAAATATGATACTGCATTTTTTCAGCTTTCACGTGAAAATGGTTTATGAAATAATATGTCACTTGAGTACATTCAGAGGCACTAGGGACAGTTGGTTGCTGTAACTGTAGTCTCTCACTGAGTTGCCAGTTGAGATTTTTTTTTTTTGTTAAATGGCTTCTCAGTAGTAAATGAAAATGGGGGGGGGGGTCATAATGAGAGATTCTTCAGCCATAAAATTGCTGATCTGTATATTAAACTCAGTCTTCAGTGTGTGAAAAATGTAGCTGTTCTCCAAATACAAGGCTTTTTTTTAAAGTGTCAATGCTTTGTCTAGGGAGGTGTATTCTGGCCAGCACTGTGCCCTTGTGGCCAAGAAGGCCAATGGCATCCTGGGGTGGATTAGAAGGGGGGTGGTTAGTAGGTCGAGAGAGGTTCTCCTTCCCCTCTACTCCGCCCTGGTGAGACCTCATCTGCAATATTGTGCCCAGTTCTGGGCCCCTCAGTTCAAGAAGGACAGGGAACTGCTGGAGAGAGTCCAGCGCAGAGCAATGAAGATGGAGTGGAGCATCTCCCTTATGAGGAAAGGCTGAGGGAGCTGGGTCTCTTTAGCCTGGAGGAGACTGAGGGGTGACCTCATTAATGTTTATAAATATATAAAGGGTGAGTGTCACAAGGATGGAGCCAGGCTCTTCTCGGTGACAGCCAACAATAAGACAAGGGGTAATGGGTTCAAGCTGGAACACAAGAGTTTCCACTTAAATTTGAGGAGAAACTTCTTCTCAGTGAGGGTGCCAGAGCCCTGGAACAGGCTGCCCAGGGAGGTTGTGGAGTCTCCTTCTCTGGAGACATTCAAAACCCGCCTGGACGCCTTCTGTGTAACCTCATCTGGGTGTTCCTGCCCTGGCAGGGGGATTGGACTAGATGATCTTTTGAGGTCCCTTCCAATCCCTAACATTCTGTGATTTTGTGAAAAACATCTTTTTACTAACCTGATGTTGCAAACAGTTAAACATAATTTACATGTATATGGCATATGGATTGAGCAATGATCAATGAAGTCCTTCTGCTTTATCAGTAACATCAGTGAGCCATTCAGATCCCTGATTTTGTTGGTATGTAATAGTGGAAGTGGGTTTTGTCTCTAAAAAAAGATGGCAAGATACAAAAAATAAATCAGAATTTGTGAATGGCAATTCCTTAAGTAGAAGCAGCAAAGCGCTGTAATATAGGATCAGTCTTCTCTTGGTCTTTGTTGTATCCTCGTTACTAGTATTTTTTTTACCTTTACAGTTATAGTTACTTCTGAGATGCTGCACCTATTTGACCTCTGTGTGGAGGCACTGGATGCTTACCTGAAAGTGTGTAAAATGATGTCTAGCTTAATTGTATGCCGAAGTCTGAGTAGATTATATTTTTGAGTTTGTTTTGAAAAAGGGAATAAATCAGGCTGAGATGTTTGCCAGAGGAGGTAACATCCTTCCAGGAACATCTGGTAGCAGAAGTTCTGGATAACACTATGGCCTTGTGGAAATCTCCCTTTGAGGATTCAAGTGTGTAAACATTCATGATTTGGCTTTAGTTTTAGCAGGAAATTATTGCCATGAAAGGGCGATGGGGAGCCTCACATCAAGCACAACAGATTAAGCTGTTTTATGTATTGTGTTTGGTTTCTTTTTAAAGTGTATTAGCTTGAGATTTTAGTATAGCAAAGACTTAATGCAGTAGGACAGATGCTAATGAATGCATTTCGCTATATTTGTCCTGATTAGTAGAAAACTTGAGAATACATATGGAGACATCAGGCTTCTCAACTATGAAATTCCCATCTGCCCTGCAAAATGAGGTGGTATCATATGGCATCAAACTCTGATCTCTTGTAAACAAGATACAGGTGGAGCATGTTGTGCCCATTCACAGACTTTGGACAGACAAAAGTTTAAAAGCAGTCCATTCACAAAGTTTGGATGCTTTGAAGCCCCACGCTTGTCCATGTAATTGAATCTGTAAGCCTTTCAGTGTAGGTATGTTGATCATGAGAGTCAAATTACTTATATTGCTGAGCAAAGTCCTTTCTCTTATATCAGTATACGTTTAAGCCAATGTATTGGTATAAATAAATAACTTATTTGTAAATGCATGTGTGTATATGTATTTGGAGGGAGTGGGGCTGGGAAGTCACCTTTTGACTAACAAGCAAGGCTTCTCCCATAAGCGGTAGAATCACATGAAGTTGCATTTTGTAGTGATTTGTGTTTCTGTGGTCAGCCCCTCTAGTCTAGTCCAGGGATGTCAAATTAATTTTCACTGGGGGCCACATCTAATTACTCCTACATTTATACAGTCCTAAAATTACATTCAACCCTTTGAAGGCAACCGTGAGGCTGATGTGGCCCTGGCAAAAATGAGCTTGACACCTGTGGTTTATTAGCTAGCAGTTGGGCAAGAAATGCTGTGGTTTGTCTGTTTTTGCGTTAACCTGTTTCCTGACAAGTATTTGAGTTGTCTATCAGCAAAACAAGCAACTGTGAATGTTGAACTCCTGCTTTTCTCTTGGTGGAGAGTGTTAATTTCTCTCTTCTATCCATCTGTTGGCCTTTGGAAACTGTGATCTTGTTTGTCCTCCAAAAATCTCAAATTTTTCTATAATTTTCTAAGTTCAGTTCTTGGTCTGAGACTGACCTTTACAGGATAAAAATGTCAAAACAAGGATAATATATGATTTCATCAAGTAGTTAATCTATTTTAAGTGCACACTTGACTCCAATAGCTTCTATGGTTAAGCGTTGCGTATTTGAAGTTTCACTAACATTGCAAGAGTTATAGAATCATGGATGATTACACTTTCTACATTTTTTCAGGTATGCCTAAAAGAGTACTTGGAACATTGTTGGTATTTTATTATGATACAAAGCATCTTTTCCCCAGAGGGGACTCCAAGTTTTGCTGCAGCCTGGGTTATTTCGGATAGAGATGTGGAAACTAGTTGTCAGTTTAAAATCCCCAAAACATTTTTGTTGCTGTTGTTTGAATGTTAATGGCCATAGTGTAACTATTTGCCTCTGATGGGAGCTCTCTGGCCATCCTGCCAGAAGTCAGCCAGGCAGAGCAACCTAATCTAATACCAAGGTTTGCCATCCTTTGTTTTGAGCGGTGATTTAGGTGACCACCAAACGTTCTTGCTGACCTAAATAATCCTGTGATTTAGTCTCCATTTAATAATGGTTAACTGCAAGTGTCTTGAGTTTCAGGCAACAAAGACTTAAAAGTTGTTTGCAGTTAAGCCCTTTCCCACAGGCTGGAGGAGGACCCTTAATTTGGCACCTTACCCATAAATGAGCATGGGTGTGTTTCTGTGGTGCTTGGACCCTGGGAAGTGATGTGATGATGTGTTATGACTGCAAAGGAGTCACTATGTTCTGCATTAACTTAACATAGATTTTTATCTCTTGTCCTGGAAGACTGATGGAGTGTGAGTGATCTATGAGAGACAGTTAAAGTACTCAGGCACATAACTGAAATAACAGTTTCTCTTCAGAATAGCTGTATAAATTACAGCAGGACAATACACTATTAACTAAAAATGGTGCCAAGTTAAGCCTGGTCTTGTTTGTTTGTCCTTTTTTCCTCCAAGTTAAGAAGCTTAAATGATCTTAAATCATTTTCATGCTTACTGATACAAGCATGCCTTTAACTGGCTTAAGTAAATTTGTTTTAAAGTAATTAACTGTAGTTATCAGTAATCAATTTAAATTACTAAGATCTTACTGACTTATTGACATCAGGTAATACCTTTCAAAAGAAGAAAAGAGACCCAGATTTACATGGTTTTGGTTTTCCTTGTTCCCACAGTTGAACCCTGTTGTTTACCAGTTAATATAGTGAATAGGCAAATGGTATCTTAAATCTAAAAGTAGCCCTTAGCTGTATTATTCCAGCTAGAAGTCAGATTTTCTTTTTTTTTTTTTAATACCCAAGTAGATTCTCTCTTGTCGGATAGGTAAATGTAGATTTTTGAGGTTGCAGTAGGTCTGTCCTGGTTCATGGTTTCTCTCTTCATCCCGAAAGCCTACATTGGCAGCAAGGAAAGTTCTGTCTGAGATCTCTTGCTCTGGGAGGTCACTAGTCCAGGGAAGTGGCTAGACCAGGGGTGTCAGACTCATTTTCACTGGGGGCCACATCAGCCTCGCAGTTGCCTTCAAAGGGCCGAATGTAATTTTAGGACTCTGTAAATGTAATAAATGAGTTTCACAACCCTGGTCTGGACTTCTTAAGACTGACTCTTCTCAAAAGTTCTCTTGAGTCAAGATTTTGAACTTGGCTTTCTATTTCAAGAATTTCCAAATCAAAGTAGACATTCCTACTTGCCTTTCCTATTTCTGTTGACAAGGAATGATGAACTTTTATAAAATGAGACCATGAGGTAGAACATGAGCTGCACATAAATGGAGGCAGATGCTGTTCTGAATGATTAAAAACTATGATGTAATATGAATAGTCATATTCAACTAGAGCTTGTTAGTGATCTGATTACAGTACCTTACGGAAAGAACTAATGCATTTGTAATAGTTTGTTAAGGTACTCTGGTTTTAAATGCATTTCAGTGATTGTATTCCACCTTTTTTCCAGAAATGTTACGAACAAAAACAGTACAAAAATGGACTCAAGTTCTGCAAGATGATCCTTTCTAACCCAAAATTTGCTGAACATGGAGGTAAGTGCAGACTCAAAAGATTTTTCTTTTTTCCCTGACTCCTGTCGTCAGTTTAAATGTATAATCAGTCTATTCCACACCTTTGGGATGGAAAGGAGCCTGTTGCTGAGTATGATTCAGTCCTTGTGACTGAATAATTACTCCAGATTTTCAGTCTTTGTGCATTCAGATCAAGTTTCCACCCTAGTTCAGTCAAACACCCCTGTGCAGTGGGATGATGAAGATCAAAATATATGGTGGAAGCACACTTCAGTGAAGCTTCTAAGTAACTTGCCTTTCTAGGTTTCTGGGTCAGAATGCTAGTGTGGGGGTTTCTTGCATTCCTATTTAACAGCAAGCCCAGCCTTTTCTGAATATTACTTTAAGATATTCTACCAATGAATTCAAAGTCTTGCTTTTTTGTCAGTTTCATGCTCTTAATTTTCTGCACTGCATACCAAATTGCTGCTTATAAGGAGCAAAGTTAAGTGGCATACTGTTGCTGCTAAGATTTAAAGCTAAAGACAGAATCTGGAGATCCTGTTCTGATAAATATAGCAGAAAATGAGACAGCAAAATGTTGCTTCTATTTACATCTATCAGAACTTAATCCTCAATAGATACTCCCATCTTATTGTATTAGAGGGTTTCTGTTGCATGGTTCAGCCCATCTTTCCTTCTGATACAGTGAAATTTTTGTTACTTGTTTGCTGTTGAAGCAACCTACCCTGTTTCCCCAAAAATAAGACAAGGTGAGTATTAATTTTTGCTCCAAAAGATGCTTACTTTTTTACATGAATGGCTGCCTGGACATTATTTAAATTGACTTTTTTAAATTGACTTTTTAAAATGAACTGTAACTAGGGCTTATTTTTGGAGTAGGGCTTATGTTTTAAGCATCTTCAAAAATCCTGAAAAATAATGCTAGGGCTTATTTTTGGGGTAGGTCTTATTTTTGAGGAAACAGGGTAACAGTGTGTATGTACTGTGTCAGTAAAATTATTTTCCTGTTTGACACTGTCAAATCTTGCCAAAATGTTCAAATAATCCCTTTCATGCTTTCATTAGTGTCTGCTGTTTCTTCTTTGTCTTTGTTACTTCCTTGGAGATAAAAGTACAGTTTTCTTGTTGCTTCGAAGCTGGAGTGGTTTGTCCAGCTCTGACCTAATGCATTTGTCTCTACTAGCACTTGTGTTTTTCTAACATCTCAGTATACATCTCTGTCTTTTCTGCTCTTGCTGCCTCCTTAACTTTTCCAGGACAACCAGCTGCCTTGGCAGTCCACGTACTACTTGGGCTCTGAGCCACTGATGGCTTTGAAGCTTGGGAGCACAGCCTGGAATGAACAGCTGATGCAGAACTAAGCCAATGAAATGATCTGATGGGAGGCTGCACTGCTGCCACACTTAGCTTCAGAGACAAGGAGTTTGAAAAATGCAGTGAGAATGTGGCAAACAGATGGATTTCTGTGGCTGGGCAGTTGTCTCCCTGGTGTGGGAAGGCAGGAGTAGCTTGTCCTCCTTCCCACAGTGGGGATGTGTTGGTGGTGTGTGGTGTTTTGGTTTTTTTTTTTAAGCTTCCTGATATTATTGGGAAGGTATCATTATAGCTTTTTCTCTTCTTACAGTGTGGATGTAGGACAACTTAAACGAAACAAAAACCTTGGCTCATTTTGGGTCATCATTCATGTTAGGTGTACTTTGACAGGAAACAGTGTTAAACAGGCCTGTCAATGAATCTTCAAGCTGCTGTTACGGCTGACCTTGAGATGATGGGCCGTGGCCATTAATACTAGGGAAAATGTAGCAATTGGAGGAAAACTGGAGTACTATGATGAAAATATGACTGATCTTCTGGCAGGGGCAAAAAAACTCAAATATGAATCTGGAACAGCTTTTGGGCATAGTGCACGCCTTACATGTGACTTGTTTCCCCATAGTGTTTCTTGAAAAATGGGGGAAGAGAGGGAGCAATAATCATACCGATGTATTACTTGAAATCTTGCGCCTCTCAGAAAGTTGATTGAAATGCTACTACTTTGAGAATATATTTTTGCCCCCAAAATACTTTACCAGAAATACACTTCTCTTAACTAATGCTTTGTAGCAGAGCGGACTCTGACAGAGATCTGTTATGGTATGACACAACCTAATGATTTTTTTTTTCCTTGCTCTGCCTACCTGGAACTTTAACACCCATTGAGAAACTCTCTGAAGTTGCTTTAGCTTATTGTTAACTCCCTTAAAGTCAGTTAAATGTATTTTTTTAATTAACAAAGTTTGCATTGTCTGTGTTCCTCACATCTGTGTGGTGCTCTGCAGTGGTCTTTTAAAGACCACTTTCAAGAAAGGAAATTCCTCCTTATAACAGTCTTCAGCTGTGCTAGGCTGCTAGCCTGATCTAAATTTATCATTTAATGGGGAACTTCACTGTATAACAACTTCAAAGGATATCTGTGCTGTGAAACTGGCATATGGTAAGTCAGAAACATAAGTATGTGATATGTCTTACAGAGACGCTGGCGATGAAAGGACTGACCTTGAACTGCTTAGGGAAGAAGGAAGAAGCATATGAATTTGTTCGTAAAGGACTTCGTAATGACGTCAAGAGTCACGTCTGTATCCTTTGTAATACAAAACCAGATCTTTTTGCTATGAGTTCTCACTTCTGCATGCATGATCTTGTTCCTGCATCAGTACATACTTTTCACATACAAAATGTGGTATTTATAAAAAGTCTAGGGTGTGTACAGTGAGAATATTGATTGTTAATCAAGTGAATATTAATTGTTAATCAAATACTTGAAATAAGGTTTTATTTTCCTTTCTACAGTTTTGCAGAGTTGTTAAGAAAAACGCTTTTTACATTTATCTATTAGGAAAAGACCATCTGTGGGTTTTTTTAATTTTCTGCAGAGAATATGTATGGCTTGTAAAATCTGGCCTTTTCTAAAGTTTTCTTCTCCCTTAAAAAGGTGTAAGAAATCCTATCTAGAGGTGCTCTGAAAAGAAAATTTAGCGGCCAAACAGATAGATAATGGTCTAGGTCTAAAGGCTTGACGATTACTACTCTGTAAACTAGTCTTCCAAAAGTTCATACTCATGAAATAATTAGAGTTTGGGAGTAGCTGTCTTCTGTTTAAGCCACAGGTAGGAGGCTAATTCAGTTTTGCACAGAATGCCTGTTTTTTATGCATTTGAGTTGCATATTAAGGGGTAAATTTCCCATTAAATATTTAAGCTTTTAACATTAAAAAAAAATCTTTAGTGTCGTGGGAAACACTTTCTGATGACCATCTAGTTAAGACAAAGGGATGGCTGTTTACACCATTCCTGTATTAAATGCCTGGGGAGCTTGAGGATAGGAATAACCTGTAAGTGTATGGAGGTAATAAGAGTTACTAGAGGTGTGCCATAGAACAATCAGAGATAATTTGTACCTTCTTGATCTTAGAAGCTGAATGCCTAAGGAATACCAAAGCAACTTTCATCTGTTTAAGAAACCTTGCACCTTAAATCAGGGAGCCAGAGAGTCTGGACAAGTTAGTTAAGAATTTTGGGAGATTCTGATGCTTAAACAAAGTTCCGGAGTGGGATCTATCAGATTTATCAGCATCACTAATTCCTGTCTGCAGTTCATGCTGACTCTTAAAACTGTCTAGAAAACTTACCTACAAATGCTGGCGGGATCCATGGTTTCATTTGGTTTTGGTTTGTGTTTGGTTTTTTTTAAATCTAATTTGAGGTGGTAGGGTGGTCAAAGGGACCTTCTTCCTGGACAAGTTTAAAGGTGCGTTTGGTTTCTTTTTTTGGTTATGAGGTTTGGATTTTTATCACTGTTTTACTGACTTGTTAAACTTGTCTTACCTTAAGAAGACTGCAAGGAATTTTGTTTTCTGAATTCAGAGAAAGTATAAATTCATCTGAATCCTATTAGGCACAAATGTTCATGTTGGTTTTTAAGCTGCATCCATGAACTAGCTCTGACAAAGCAAGAAGTTGCACCTTTTTGCATTCAAGTGTATTGTTACAGCTCTACAGAGAATCCCCTAGAGTAGTCTGTCTATGCAGAATTACCTCTCTAGCTGATACTGAATTAATTCCAGACTAAGCGTTGGGTTTGCCACAGTACTTTCAGTTGTCATCTCTTAGTGAATTCCAAAGAAATAGCAAACCTCTTTTACTATTACCACACTTTAAGAATACCTGATATGCTACCTATATAATGTCTCTACACAAATATATGAATCTTTTCTGATTGTGGGCCTCCAGTAGATAGGGAGAGTCAAGACTAGGAGAATATATTTAGTCTAGCTCAAGAGAAACTGAGATCTGAGGCTGAGCTTTTTAATACTGGTTTCTTCTACATCCTTTGCAAAGGCTTGTGACCAGCCATGAAGTTCTGATGAAAGCCTGAAGGCCTGTTGGTTCTCAGTGCCACCTAAGCGAGGCTTGGGAGGCTCTCTAAAATAATGTTTGTTTCCTGTTTTACGTGACTTTAATGCCCGTCATTTGTGTTAAAAGGAGAGGCAGGCAGAAATCACTAAATTCACCTCCTTCCAGTAGCTGGTTTCAAGGAGGTACAATACGTGTTTGTGTTCTTATTTTCTTGTGGTAAGAGTTGAAGATGCTTTTGGTGTATTTTGTCATCTGAGCTTTTTAGAAAGCACCTAGTACAGGGTGTATAAAATATAGCTGGTCGCATCAGTGTTCTGACTTGTTTTAGGAGGATTGGAACATTTTAATTCTGTGGTTCTTCATATTGAGGTTTTGGGGGAAAACAGCTGTTGTAAAATTGTTTAGAAATCCAGAAATTTTCTGGTCAAACTACAAATGAGTTCTGACCCATTTTGGGATATAACTTGAGTAATGATCTGGTCAGAGAGCTACATTTATTTCAAGAATAAATGTTTTGGATGTGGCAAGTTATATTCGGGACGCTGTAGGAATGCGTGCAAGGCTGTCTAGAGCTACCTACTATAAAAAATTGGTGGCAAATTGCTTTATTGGCTTGTATCAGCTGTTAAAATTTCCTATGCTTAGTCTTGACTATTGTGCACCCTTATTTCTGAATGAGTTTATGCTTTTCTTAATTGCTTGGTGAATAATATGGTTTATGAAAGATTAAGCCAGATTACCAATAGAATCCAGAAATGGTAATGATGCCTGATAAATTACACAAAGCATCATCTTAGACTAAGTACAATGTTAAAAGTGCACATGAATTCTTTTGGACTGAATTGTCTTGCTCTAGGTGAGAATCTAAAGTATCAGTAGTTCTGAGGTAGGTATATGAATATGCTACATTTAAATATTCAGGACATAGATTAGAATTAAATAGGCAAGGTTTACAGAAAGAAGCAGCAGTATTAGACCGACTGCTGTGACTGTATCCAAAATAATTTTGTCCCCCTTTCCCGTTCAGTCTTAAATCATGATGGCAGAAATAGCAGCTCTCTTCACAGCCTCAAAGATGGATGTGGAGTTTTTGCTTGCTTCAGCTGGCTGAAATTCATTTGGTGTTCCTGTAGAAATGCAAAACAGGGTCTCTTGCTTGAGTATTAGAAGTTTCCTTCAGACTTAGTTCTCACGAGTCTTTTCTTTTGGCTGGAGTCTTATATCTTCTCAATAGTTACAAACCTACTTTATATTGTTGTACCTAGAACTTCAAGGATGTGAGTCTTTGTAAGAAAAACTCATAGTTCTGTTTCTTTGATTAATTTGAGGCTAACACATTAAATTTATGTGCTTTTTCAGATGTGAAGTTTAGCAATGATTGTATGTTTGGAGGGAACAGTTGCTTGTTTCAATTCAGTAGAACAAAAACTCAAATATTTTGGTTATTAGCACTGTGAGTTATTTGTACTGTCTTAATTGAAAGCAGTGAAGGATGCATGTACCTCTTATCAAGATCTGCTATGTTGTGCTGCCTCAGGGGCACATGGAAGAGCTTGAGGGAACTTTTGAGCCATTTCTAATTTGAAAATCAAAGTAAGTTCAGTTTTACTGCTGTGAAATATGTTGATTCAATGAGCTACTAGTAATCTGGAGTAGCAAAAGGTAGATCATGTCAAGTAATCTTTATTTTAATATGACTTTTGGAGACTGAAGTAAACACACACAGCGTGATGCTTTGCTATGACATGTTGGTTTCTTTCTTTGAATTCAGAATCTTGCCAGGGTAAAAAAGGATGCTTGTGAGAGAACATTCTATTGAAATAACACAGGACTGATGGAAATCTGAGATGCTGAGAATGTGATAAAGACTTTTGAAGCACAGGAATGCTAAGATTTCCTTTTGTCAATGAATGAAGTGTAGCTCTGTGTTTAGCCCTTACTGTAAAATCTGGAGACTAACTGAGGTTACAGATAGGCAAGTGAGGAAAAGTAAAACTTGTACACCAATTGTATTGTTAAAATGAGTCACTTCTAGGAGTAAGAACTCCTACTGTAATTACAGTAGTATGTTTTGAACAGTACATCTTTAGGAATAACTCTTCTGGGCCCTGTGGAGTTCGCATCATTTAGTTTGCATAACAATGTTTGGCAGGGGTTGTGAATGTGACTTAACAGAAGATTTTTTTTTTAAGTGAGATTTTATTGCTTATTTGGAAGCATTTAATATTTTTAAGTGTGTCAGTAAAGTCTGGCCGCAGTAATCAAACTTTAAGGGTGCTGTTCTTCAAGGAAGGTGTCAAGTTGCTTGGTCTGTAACACAAGTGCACTGCAGTTACTTTGTGAAAATTGTCGATGTACCTTCCTTAACATTGCATTAGGTTGGCATGTCTATGGTCTTTTGCAACGTTCTGATAAGAAATACGATGAAGCCATCAAGTGTTACCGGAACGCACTCAAACTAGATAAAGATAATCTACAGATCTTGAGAGATCTCTCTTTGTTGCAGATCCAGATGAGAGATTTAGAAGGATATAGAGTAAGTATACTCTTTGAATTCCCATTTATTGCTGTTACCATTCTCTTGTTATTCTATTTCATTATTGTCTTCTATTAGTAGTAATTCTGTTGCTGCTACTTTTGCTGTTTCAAAAGTATTTTAAGCTCTTATTTAGGCAAGCATGAAAACGTATTGCAGCAGAGCCTCATATAATGTTAAGAACAGAACTAAAAGTATAGTTACTCTGTACAATTTGACTTGTGGATTGCCTTGTAAAAACTCTAGTTCTGAACTCATTTTTCGCTGAAATAATGAAAATTAAGAGGATAAGAGTTAAAGTTTAGCAAGTAGGAGTACTTTGCTATTGTGAAGTACTGCAAGTGGTGTTTTGGGTGTGTGTATGGAAGGTATTTTTTTAAAGAGAACTAACACTTGTCATGAACCTGCCCCATGATGACCGATTTCTTGAATTTCAATACTGATTTTTATCATAAATAAAACATGAAAATCTGACTAAAAACAAAGTTAGTGGTTTCAAAATGGCTCATCCAATTTGACTGTGAAAGGGACAAATCCTATTCCCTTTCCATTCTCGATTTCATGTGAAGCAAAGGACTAGATGGTGGGCTTGAGCATTAGTTGGTCTCCCTCACTGAGGATGTTGAATTTGCTAATGCAAGAAAAGAGAATAGCTGACTTAGGGATGTGATGTGATGCAGGAAGGGAGTCTTAAGAAGTACTGCAGCAGTATGAGGACCAGCGGGGTCTGCTCTTCCAAGTGGCAGTGAGCTCATGCTTCCTATTGGAAACCCCTCTCTCAGATTTCAAAGCTTGATCTTGGGAAATAGTTTAGGCTGTTAAGAGGTACTCTTGAAAATGACACCTTTTGTGTCCCAACAAAGATTTTATACCTTGGGCTGTGATTACTGTATTTAGAATGTAGCTGTCAAGATTTACGAGATGGAAACAGGCTGCTTTTCCCCATGCTGTTAGAATTCCAAAAAATAGCCAGGGCTCTTAAAATATTAGCCGTACTGGTGGTAAATCATGCTAAAGGTGTTGTACCTCTTCTTTTAACATATCTGTTACTTTTAAATTGCTTTTCTTTTACTGAAGGAGACGAGATATCAGCTGCTTCAGCTGCGCCCCACGCAACGGGCTTCCTGGATTGGATATGCCATTGCGTACCATTTACTAAAAGATTATGATATGGCCTTAAAACTACTTGAAGAGTTTAGGAAAACCCAACAGGTAAGACTTCCTATTCTGGAAAGAGAACACTTTCTGTATAAGAGACAGAATCTGTGGAGTAGTTCTTTGTAATTGGGAAGAACTAATTAAGAATCAGTTAAGAATTAAGAAGAAATTTATTTGTGGAGCTTTCTGCTTTGAGCAGAAAGATTTCCAGGAGCTTAGCAGCTGATGCAAATTATGGGAGTACTTTTTCCCCTTGCAATATGCTGTTAGGGTTGAGGATATAAGGGTAGACTGATGTGCAGTAACTGAGTAACTTAATGTTTGTGAGGTTTGTAGCTAAAGAAAGCCTATGATCCTGTCCCTTTACAGGAGGTAAAACTTTAGAAAATACTGTTAGTGTTGCAGGTGCTCATTTGCCCTGTATGTTGCCATAGCCTGGATGTCATTACATCTCTACAAAGGACATGAAAAAAACCTTTTTCATTCCTTTGTACGCATCTGTACACTATGCATTTAAAATCAGTGCTTGGTGTTAAAGTAACATGAAAGCATAACTGAAAATTCTTTGAGAAGATTTGATGTTACTGAAACTTGTTGGAATAAATCAAATAGTAGAGTGCTAAAATCAGTATAACCTCTTTTGAGAGAGAGACCTTTCCCTTGTTCTGTTACTGGTAATGCAGAACTATGAAGTCTGATTAAACAGAACAGAGTGGATATGTACATTATTCTGTAGCACGAAAAGAAAAAACATGTTTATAGGTGCATTCAGTTTGGGAGATGTGCTGGAAGTATCACATGCGGATATGAAGATATTACCTGACTTATAAATTGTGATTTATTTTTTTTTTTAAACAAGAATATCACATTCTTTCTGAGAACTGCATTTGAGGTGTTATATATCCAGAATAGGGCTAACTGTAAGAAAGGAAATTGGCAATTGCTAGGAGGGAGCAGAGTTTGTGTCTTGGTTGTGTATTGTGGTCAAACAACAGATGTAGCTAGCCAAGTGTATATACAGCTTGATATTTTAAAAGAGCTGTAACTTCAGTCTTGAATAAAACCTGAAAACAATAAGGTTAAATGACAATTGGGTCATCTTTTAGGAGCGTTTGACAGCCAAAAGGTCATGGTTCTCAAATGAGTCAGTAGAGCCCAATCTGAGTTCAATGTCGAAATGACTGTTCAAATTAGAATGAATACATAATAAATGGAAAAACTGCAAATGAGGTGTAAGAAATTGAGGTTCTTTCAAGGACTAAGAGGGTTTAACAGTGGTATTGGCCCCTTGGAGAGAATGGAGGTGATGCTGTTAATGTTGTCTTTTAGAAAAGATTGTGTGTAAATATGCTTGTGTGAGGGCAGTCATGAGATGTTCTGCAGTCTAGTGACTAAGCCAGATTTAAAACCATCTGCCGTAGATGAACATATTAAATCAGTGGAGTCTGCTGTGCAAGTTATCACAATCTTAAATCTCACCCTGAAACACAGAAATCCTGAGATGATCTCAAGCTCTGATGCCATTTTTCAGTAAAACTGGAAATATTTGGGAAATTTTCATAAATAGAACGGTTTGTATTTGAACAATGAACTTTTAACTGTGGATTAGTGTAGTATCAGTCACAGGCAAATGGTGGAAAAGCTGGTTAAGCATTAAAGGACAAATATGCTACAAATATCGGACAACATGAGTTTATAGAAAATGAGTTGTATCAAGCTTTTTTTTTTGGTTGGTAGAGACAATTAAGTGGTTATGTTGTGTTTTCTCCCCCAAAACACTAAAAATATGGGTGACCACATTAGTTTCACGTCTCTTGGAAACGGAGGGAGTTTTGTGCTTTGCTGTGCTGGCTCCCGCAGGGGTGCAGGCCCACAGAGGGCCCCAGCCACCGCAAGAATCAATGTGTTGGGTCCAGAACAGTCAGGAGGGACCAAGCAAACTCGCAACTCAATTTTGCCACGCTTGAGCTCTTCAACAGTAGTCCCCAAACCTAGTGCTTCTGCGGTCTCTGGTTATCTAACACTCCTGTACTTAATAGTTGAGTTCAAGGCACTCCATTGATCTTTGAGGAGATACACTTGTTGCTTACTTCCTAAATTTCCCCTCCCATCCTGTACTTTGTATGTGCTCCAACTCAATAGATGAACTTTTGTGACTGACTTGATAGAATATTGCATGTGACTGGGATAAAGGGTGATGCTGTTTAAGGTTTAAAAGGAGGGTTGAAAGACTGAAGGGTTTCCAAATCACTTATGAATGGGAATCTTTAGCAAGCTGATGGTTTTGAGGAGTTTTATGGCAGTCTGTATTAGGCCTGATACTGTTTACTGTTGTTGTTAATGAATGAAGAAATGAATGTAATGTGTTATATAAATGCTGCTGTCGCAATAATTGGTAAATCATGGTGATGTAGGATGATCATATTAATGGATTACTCAGGCAGCTCTGTCCATTCAGATGTGAATTAACACAGTCAAAAACCAAGCAGTAAAACTAAAAAGATATTAAGGAACTGCCATTTTATTAATAGTGACTGTAGGGGAGTATCTGAAGATGCAGTATTACAAAATAATGGAGCTATTCTAGCCATAAGCTGTTGCCAAAAACCAGCAGTCTGACTTTTTCCTGTGTGCTCCCACTGCTTCCTTGTGCAGCACTGGTTGACTCGTGGAGGGGCTGGTTCAGGAAGCCAAAGTGACAGAAAAATAATCACTCTTTTGAAGGATTGATTGGCTGAACTGAACAACTGTGAGGTGAGAGGGGAAGGAGGAAGGGGAATAATAGAGGGAAGTGAGCTGCCTTTGTTGATCCAGGCTTAGCTTATTGTAAAACTGTCCCTCAGGACAGACTTGTGGGTGAAAAGCAAAAAAAAAATCACCCTTATTTCTGAGAAGCAGCAGTGGTTTTCTGTATAGAGCACTGATTACTGAGAGGTCAAGACTTACTGATGACCCTGTTTTAAAAAAGTTAAAAATGAAAAGAACAATATGGAAAGGTAAGAGGACTAGAGAAAATGCTGTCTAGTGAAGGGCAGAGATTCTCTTTGTTTACTGTAAACAGAAAAAAACCAGGTGATTCTAGTACAGTTTAGATAGTGGTTTTGGGAAGAACAATCACTAGGAAGATTGCTTAGTAGGGAAAAATAAAGGAACAAGTAGTGGCAGGAAGTTGAGCAACAAATTCAAATGATAAATCACTTTTTATCACTGACGGTTTTATTCTAATAGCTAAGTTATCATTGGAAATGGTAAATTTTGTGTCTCTTAGTGTATCCAGATCAACATTGCCTGTCATCTGAAAGCTGTAAATTAGCCAGATACACAATATTTCAGTCAAAACCAGGTTATGACTTTGAACGCAGACATCACTGCAGGAAATAGAACAGCCTGTGCTGTCCAAGTTAAATCAAATGATTTAAGAGTCACTTCAGAATTTAAATTTTGGGAACGAAGGTGTAAAACAACGATGCCATTTGTTTTACTGTTGTATGTCCCGTTTTTCCGTTCTTCTTTTCCAGAACAAAATTTTTATTCTTAATTTTTATTTTATTCCTAATTTCTGCATCAGGCCCACAATTACAGATATGGACAGAAAACCTCTGGAGTTTTGGGGGTCTGCTCTTAGGTATGTTTTGGCTGCATATTGTCACATTCTTTCAGTGACAGTTGTGTTAGGGCATATACGGTTGTAAAGTTGCTGCTTTTTTGATCAAGGAGAGGAAGAAATTGATTCTGAAATAGCAGAACTGAGTTCAAGAGAAAGTTGGATGTCTCGTGCAAGAATCATAACTTCTGGGGGGAGGGAGGAGTGAAGATGTATTGTGCAGCAATAACAGTAGAGTGGAAAAAAACTGTCTTATAAAGAATAAGATATTCTATTAAATCTGATTATTCAGATTAAGTACTGGGGTTATGTTTACCCTCTGAATTGCATGTTTAAATCATCATTAACCTGATAAAATATCTCTAAAACTAAGTTTTTCTTAAAACTACTTTTAAAAATGGCTTTTTCAATGGAGCGACAATAAGTGCAGTATCTTTCTGGTGGATTTGCCCTATGCGTAAGAGTGACTTCATTTGAAGGGGTTTTTTTTGACATTTCATAATTTCTTTTGGTCCTGCCAAAGCAGTAGAGATACAAGACAGCTAAGATATCTGTTTCTTTTATGTATAATATTTTTTTAAGGACTTCTCGGGTAGTCAGTGTTTTGAAGACCTAAAGCAAATTCATGATGTGCTAAGAAGTTGTGCTACTTGTGGAATTTAGATGTGTGTTGTATTGGAGGAGAGGATATTTCGGTGGGGGGAAGTGAAGGAGAAAGAACTAAGTTGGTGCTCTGCAGGTTCAGTTCAATGCTATTGCAGTAAGGATAAGTGAGAAGATACACTTAAACGCTCAGCTCCTGTTGCATGTGTCAGTTTGTGAAACAGTTAAAGATACTTTCCAGGTAACAATGCTTTTATTAATGACTTCTAATGCTTAATTATGGTTAAATTGAGCCAAGGTGGAAACAGAAATGGAGCTGCAGATAGAGGAAATATACTTAAAGAAGTGGGTAGCATTTCATGCCACCTGCTGACTCTACTTTGTGCAAGGTCTAGTCTTGTTCCATTAGCCATCATTTGCTATAATATGTTAACAGCATTCAAGTATTTTTTATTAACTGCTATTTTCAACACCAAACTGAAGTTCATTGTCACACGTCTCTACAATATTCTACTTAGCTAGCGCGCTCTCAGAACATTTCTATCTAAAAGGAAATCTTTCTAAAAACTTAGTGCTAAAAGAGCTGCCCCTACAAATTCAAAGGGCATGTGAACAGAAATTTTAAGTCTCATCAAATTGGTCTGTGCTTAGAGAAGGGCTGGAAGTCGTTGTTTAGGAGAAGATTCTTTTAATATGAATGTTAATTTCAATCAGTTTAATGTTTTGGTTTTTTCATTTCTGTTTATTAAGTTACTTGGTTCTTTAAAGAAGACAGAGGAAAAACTTTACTCAGGGAACAGATAAGTAATAGTAAGTGGTTTGGTGACCAATGTGACTTGGAAGTGCTGCTTGCTCAGGAAGAAAGTATGTAGTGTCATGGAAAATCATTAACAATTATCAAGCTCAGCTCCTTATCTATTTTTAATTATTAAAAAACCATGTTTGACTATAACTACCTTTCCTACAATTTCTATTCAGACAGTATATTTCACATAGTTAAGTGTATAGATCTGCTGGGCATTGTCTGCAGACTTCTGCATTTCGTCTCTGAAATTCTTGGAATTTACTCATAACTGAAGTAGCTTCTGTGTATATTAGTGAAGAGCATTCAGTATGGAATAATTTATATCTCTGGCAAGACTTTTCCCTAAATACCCCTAGAAAGGAATGTTTTTGAATGTTGTCCTGTTTAAGTGGCTGATGTTTCAGTGGAAGGTGGGTGGCCCACTAGTTTTACTACAGCCTGTAGGCAAAGTCCAGGGTATGCAACTGGCAGCAGACCTCAAAACAATTATCTGTTGCTTAAAAACACTCTTTACGTGCTTGTGTGCTGTGCTATCTGGGGAATTGAAGTGTAATACAGAGAACACTTGGTTAGAAAGAGGGAGTGTAAGTTTCTGGTCTGAAAAACTCTAATTGTCAAGCTGTGGCCAGTATTTGGGTTGTTTGTTGCTCTTGGAAATAGTTTGATCCAGAATTTTTGGTATGCTGATAGTAAGTATTGTGATATCCCAGCAATCTGCTTTGGAACTTAGGTCAGAATTGTTGTGGAGTACATGAGTCCTTCAGAAGAAGATGACTACCAAGATCTTTGTAAATTTTATTCTATAAGAGAAGGCAAGGTTTCTGTTTTTAATTATCTCGCCACAGTGATAACAGAGAAATACAGGAATTATTTTAAACTGTTCTCTAACAAAGGATATCCTGAATGAATCTAATTTGATTGTGAATAATGGGAGTTGTCCATTTTCAATGTTTGGATGGGTATATAAATAGACATGATATATTTTGTAGCCTGAATCTTGTCTTCTGTAATATTGCACACATTTGAGGTACAGGTAAATGTTAACTAACCTATTGCTTTTTTTTCCCCTCCAGATTCCTCCAAATAAAATAGATTATGAATATAGTGAACTGATTTTGTATCAAAATCAAGTGATGAGAGAGGCAGATCTATTTGAGGAGTCTTTAGAACATATAGAGACATATGAAAAGCAGATATGTGATAAATTAATAGTAGAAGAAATCAAAGGTAAGTCATTCTTCTCTCAGCCAGTTTTGTTCTAAACTCTTGCTACTGGCTTTCAGATATGATAGAACAGTAAAAGAAAACAAACACGTGTGAGATCTTTAATTGATTTGAAACACTATAGGGAAGCTGGTAACACCAGACTTAAAATTTTGTGCTCAATTAACTTGCCTTACCAAAGTGGATAGTGAATGCAGGTAGTTTAACTTGGGTTGATACTGGAACTGAGGAAATCTCGGAGATCATTATATTGGTACATACTGGAGTAGCTTTCTATAAATCAGAGCTAGTGTAACCCAGTTTTAATCTCATGAAGAATACTGTTTAGTACAAACATAAATGTATTGTGTGGGGGGTTTTTTTGACTGAAGTATCAAATTCTTGTTTCCTTCTTAAGCTTTCTAATATACTTCCTTGTATTGCTCTACTTAAGTGAATACTGAAGTTGACTTTTTTGATTAAAACTAACCCACAGTTGTTTTGTAGATTCGAAGTATTGAGTTCTGAGTATGCAGTTATATAGTGTAATAGCATGTATTCTTCAGCTGCTCTTTGTTTGCATAATTGCATTGGGTTGACCCTGACCAGCAGGTAAAACAGCTGCTCACTCACTGCTCTCAGCCTCCCTTGTCAGGACAGGAGAGAGAATAGGAAGAGCAAAAGCAAGAAAACTTGTGTGTTGAGATAGCTAAAGTAGAGGAATGAGGGAAAGGAAAAAAAACCAAAAAGGCCCAAGTGATGCACAGGCATTCACCACCTCCCACAAACAGACTGGTGCTCAGATGGTCTCCAAGCAATGGTCACCTGCCCAAATGCTCCTTCCCCTCAATTTTCATTACTAGGCATGAGACACTATATAGCATGAAATACTCCTTTGGCCAGTTTGGGTCAGCTGTCCAGGTTGTCTTTGCTCCCAGGTTATTGTCCACCCTGGCCTGCTTGCTGGGTGCAGAGCGGGAGTGAAAAGAGCTTTGCTCTACAAGTACCGCTGAGCAGTAGTGAAAACATTGGTGTGTTATCAATGTTTAGTCACAAATCCAAAACATAGCACTGTAGTGGCTGTTGTGAATAGAATTAATTCCATGCAAGCCAGACCTGGTAGAACAACTTACTTAGTAGTAAACCAGTGTGATTTAACTGGTTAAAAAATGATTAGTTGGTGTGAAAAATATAGGTGTAATTAAGTAAACAGTCTGGTAGGAAGTGACATAGTTATGTGTTGGAGTCCTGGAAGGAAGAGTTGCTTATTTCTTTGATAAACCCAATAGCTATTTTAAATACTCAGATACAGACATTCAAATAATCTTTGCTTTCAAACGTGCTGAATGCTCCAAACTGTGAGCTATATAGGCCTCTTTTTAAGTATCTACATATGATTAAGCTCAATTTTATGTATCTAGTTTTGTAAACTTTATTCCCAAGTCACCAGTATTTTTTTCATGTAATTCACAGTTCTTTACTGTGTTGCTTTTAGGAGAGATGTTACTGAAGTTGGGAAGACTGAAAGAAGCTGGTGAAGTGTACAAAGAGTTAATTGAGCGCAATGCAGAAAACTGGTATTATTATGAAAGCTTGGAAAAGGCCCTTCAACCTAGTAAGTTAAGATACACAGATACGTTGAAAATACATATGATACAGGATATGCTTAAAACTCCCGTTTGATATGTTACTGTTCTAGATAGTTTTACTTGGCAGAATGTTATGTACCTTCTAATCTTGAATTTTATATAGTCGTTTATCCATTTTAAAAATATTCACTGAAGAACTTGTGTGTGTGAAAATACTGAGAGCAAGTCTCTCTTCTTGGAGCTGAAGGTGGCATTTGCTAACCTGCTCACCTGAGGAATGCTTCCTTGGCACATGTGAACTTGGAAACCAATTTGCAATCCATCCCTGCCTAGTAGTTGATTGACAGACTGCTATCATATACCACAACATGAAATTGCAATTCTG
This sequence comes from Caloenas nicobarica, assembly GCF_036013445.1. Taxonomy (NCBI): domain Eukaryota; kingdom Metazoa; phylum Chordata; class Aves; order Columbiformes; family Columbidae; genus Caloenas; species Caloenas nicobarica. The sequence continues at coordinate 182,102,867 of NC_088245.1, forward strand.
AAACTTGTTTGGGTGGTAGCTCCTTCTATGGATATGTAGAAAAATACTCAAATATCTATTTCAGATGGCCTTTTAAAGACAGGCCATCTGAAAAAAATATATTTTCTTTAAACTGACTGTTCTTTGGCGGAAAAGGAGATGAATGTGATAAAATCTTTCATTTTCCAGTGCTAGTTCACATTACTGCTGTTCTGTCTTTTCAGGAAAATAGCTAAATGTTATTGTTTTGGTTTTGCTGTTGTGTTTGGGTTTTTTTTAAATTACAATATCGCAACAATTTATACTGTGTTTGCAGTGGTACCTTGCCCAGGTGTTTACACAGGAATGGTTTCCTTGTATTTCACCGTTCACTAATTAGTGGAAGCTTTATTTGAGTTATTCTGATGACATCATAAATCATAAATCACAAGGATATTATCTGTAGATATTGTAGCTGCATTGTATTTCGCAACCAGCTTTCTTCTAGAAAGTTTTCCAGTTTGGTTTCATATGGCTTGTGACTGGCAGTGAAGAAGATGCTTTCGTTACACTTATGCAGAGAGGAGTGTTGCCCTTTTAAATGGTTTTCCTAATGTATCCATAGAGTTGAACATCATGATGATTGTCCCAGAAAATCAATTACCCAAGAACTCGATTATTCTGTTTAGTATAATATGTTGATGAAAATGTGTAGTTCTTAACAAAGAACCAATCCAGTACTTTATTTGACATATTAAAATCCAATGTAGATTAAAACTGTTCTAATTTATAAAACTAATAATGCTACTTTATTTTTTAGGTGATCTTAGGACTATTTCCTCCCCCATGGTAAGTTCTGGAGCTCCAACTTGTGACTTCAGTTAGGGCTTTTATATGCTTTAGTTCCAATCCAAACACTATTTTAGGATAACTTTTAGAACTGTGCATCTCTTGGAGCCACTGGGTAACATATTTTCCCCCCCCCCTTCCCCGACATCTGAGCTCAGTGACAAGATAAATTGTTTTTTCTTATGAAAGGAAAACATATATTTATTAAATATATGTTGTGTCACAGTACATTCAGTTTTATTTAAACTGCTTGATGAATTTAATAACGTTTAAGTGAAATTGATCTTAATTATGTGAAAATGGCATTTCAAAGCAACAGATGAGTTTTATTTCAGTTCTAACCACATTGGAGCTCCAAAGCATATTATGGGGGAAAGGGGAGGAGTGGGAAGAAAATCTTTAAGTAGCTTTATTTTTGTTAAACATTAAGGTATAAAGAGTTCTGGTGCTCAGTACTTACACTGGCAGTATTGTGCCTTGTTTTTGCTGCTACCAGAGGACCTTTAATAAAGGTGTGCTTGTATTGTGTGCTACTTGTCTGGCATTTTGAAATCATAGGTAGACATTTCTCTGGATGCTTTAAGTGTGTCTCAAATGAATTCATAGTGAAAAAAGTTAATTGAATCTGGGAATGCCAAATGACTGTGTGAATGGGTCTGCACAGCATGTAACTGAAAGAAACCAAACTCTAGTGCTGTATGATTGAATGTGCAAGTTAATTGTCTTGTTTGCAGTTAATCCTTACGGCGATTAATGCTCGTAGTTGTATGTTGTACATACAGGGTTTTCATTACAGAGTTTTACACAGTAATGTTTATGATTAATTGGAAAAAAAACCCTTGAAATGTTTAAATTGTTCCAAACCTGAACTGTATAAGAAGGCCAGCTAAATTAATTCTCAAAATTTAAAAAAATTAGAATAGATTTTTATCTCTGTTACTTATATCTATTATATTTACTGATAATAGGCACTTTAGAAGAGAGGCTTCAGATTTATGAAGAAGTTAGTAAAAGACATCCCAGAGCAGTTTCACCTAGAAGATTACCTTTAAACTTTGTTTCAGGTAAAAAGTTGCATATCTGTTCTGTAATAGTGTTTTTTTTTTTCCCCTTAAGTTTTCATGAGGCGGCTGAATGTGCATTTAATACCTATTTGTACATTTACAGAAATCAGATGTGTGCATTTCTCTTGGAATAGACAGAATTATTTATTATGTTTCAGGAGTTGATAGAAAAGTTAATGTGCTCTAATATGGTGATACGAACTATGTAATGTTTGTATTGATAAAACTACAGTACAGAATGGTGTATGGATTGTTGGAATTACTGTACATAATTTTTCTGCATCATACAAGTTAAGAATCATAAGTTAAAAGGTAGGGACATAATACACTTGAATTAAAGGTATAGGGGAGTGTGTGTATGTACACACACCACTCCTTTATCTTTAATATACATATATATAAGCTAACTTATAAATTATAAACACTGAAACCAGATGTAAATGATGCATATAACAATTACAATAGCATAGGACTGAATTTCCTAATGGGTTTTGTGCTACAGTTTTTCTACTGTACAGAAAGCACCAAATCTTTGACTCTGTCTCATTGGGTGTCCAGCATTTTGTTGTAGAACCGTTAGAAGTTTAAATCTACGATATAAACTAACTTTGCTGATAATTTAATAAGAATGGGAACAAAAAAGCAGGTCTGCAGTGTTATGTAGCAGAAATTATTTTAATTTTAAAGCAAAGTTCTTTTAGTGACTCTGTCCTTTCTAAAGTTGTTTTGAAATACAGTGCACAAATGTGCTCTATTCTGGAGGGAATATGTATACACTTTTTAAAACAGAAAGCTATGATGTTCCAAAATATATATAAGGAGGCTAAACGAAGTGCTAAATCCCATAAAAGATATAGTTGGTATGTAGCTGTCTGTAACTCCAGTAGTGAACTTTTGAAAAGAAATATAAAGTGCATAAGTTAGATATCTGTCATTAAATTCTTAAGTTCAGCTGCAAATTCTCAACACACCTTTTAATTTTGTGAGGTAGCTTTTAGTGTAGCTCAGGTACTGAGCACCACATTGATTGTACCTGTAGATGCTACAGAGCGTAGCTAGTCCAGTTTTCCATTGTTGCTCAGGAGTCTGGATGTGCGTGCACTTTTCCCATATAAAATTACAGGATTTTAACTGCTTCGTAAGAGATTTAGCACCGAAGTTAATGCTTGTGCCTTACTTAGTCCCAGATATTTCAGTTTCTTTGAAGATACAAGGGCAAATTTTAAGGCAGTTCAGCTAGATTTGAAAAGCTAGGTGACAAGTAATTGTTTTTCTCCTGTAATAAAATTGTCATGGTAATACATAGCAAACAAGGAAGTAACCTGCAAAATGCTTTTCCATGTCTTTATTAATAGTGTGTTTTGCTGTTGGGTTTATTTCACTGTATGTTTTGCACTAGCTTACTTTGTTGTATCTGACAGTGTAGTTTCACAGCTAATGTTCATTTAAATAGAAATATGTTTGGTAGTGAGGATTAGTTGTTCCTGCTGTAGCAATAGTCTAATTGAAAGCAAAATTCATTATTATATCAGTTGAGAAAAAAACCTCTCAGGCTACTTTCTGTACTGTTTCAAAGCAAATATGAGTTTTCTGAAATTAAAAATTTGTGCTTCTGTCAGTCTGATGAGATTGTATCAGTCATGGATGTATAAGACTGGTTTTGATTCCCTATAAATTCATCTCTTTACTAAACGATTTCTTTTGTTTATAAGTACAGCAGATAGGAATTCCTGTTGGCAAAAACTAATAGTGAGAATGTGAAGGTGTAGAAACAAACTTGTTTGCAGAAACATATTTGCAGATTTCAAGAGGACAGAACTTCTGGTTAAATGAGGTTGCTGTTGCAGTACAGTCACTGACCAGTTGCTTACAACCAGCACTCTTTGATTCAGAGTTGGCTTAAAATACTCTAAAGTTCAGGCTTTTATTAAAGGGCAGGCTTTCCCAGGCCTTGCCATGCATTTCATCTTAACAACCTTGTATTTGATGCAGATCTGCTCTGTGATCCATCTGGAAACCACCTTTATGGAGGAAGGCTGTTGCAGTTAATTTTCAGACTGATCAAGGGTGGGGGTTGGAGTCTGGCCACCCAGTTTTAGGTTGGTTTGATGCTGCTGTGGATTCACTGTTCCTGTGGTCAGGTCTTTTCTGTGCCTCAGACTAAGTTTTGAGCTTGGCTTCATGACATAGATAGGTGCCTGGTGGTGTGCTTTGCCTTTTTCAGACTTTGTTTTAAAGCTGTTCTGCTTTCTCTAAATAAATACGTACTTAATGGAAACTTCAATATTGCCTTCCTAAATTCTGAATTATAATTCTTCTATTAAGAAAATATAAGTCAGAATAATTCCACAGAAGAAACTGAGAAGCTGAGATTTTTTTTTTTTTTGGTCATATAGGGGAGTTTCTTGTGGTGTGAGAAAACAAGTTTTAATTAATCCACCTGTAATAAAGCATGTGCTTATGGATCCTCATTAACAGATAGCAGGAGTTTCTATATACAGCAGTTTGTTTTAGTACAGCAAGACAAGAACATGAATTACTTTTATTAGTAACGGTGCTAATAACAGTTAGTACAATTAAGAATTGGTGGAAGTACATGTTTTACACAAAGCAGTAGTATCTTCATTTTCTGGATATCTATGAAAGTCTTACCAAATCTGTAATTTGTTCTTAATAAATTGAAGTTTATTTCAGCAGTTCAATGTGTGTATGTTAGCACTATGGGATGTGTACTGCTTCCTTGTTTAAAGACTTAGAAAAGTCCACAGAATAGACAATGAAGTGTAGCAACTTCATCCCCATGGAAAGCAAACAAAACCAATAAAAAATAATTTAAAAAATCCACACACCTGAAACAACTGAAAACAACCACTTTTCATCATAGGAGTAAAAACATGAGAGCCAGTTATTTTCCTGACTGGATATATTCTCTTTGAAGTCCTGCTTTTTTTTGGAAACAGCGTTTCTCAGAAAGGTGGCATACTTCAAGTACTGTAATTTTTACCTGAAAACATAGTTAAATCAGATGCACAGCTTTCTGATGGTATATTTTGATAAAGATGATTCTGATATGGTGCTTACCCTTCTGAAACCTAGTCTTCTGTTTCTGATTCCAGAAACAATCATATTATCATCGGAGGTCATGTCCAACTCATTAAAAAATAGGACTAGAAGAGAGGTAGAGGGTTCATTTCATCCATCCTTGTTCCTCAAAGCAGGATAATTTATATCTGCACTATTCCTAACACACATTTGTCTAACTTAATCATAAAAACTTCCAATGATGGAGCTTTTACAAGATCTCCAAGGTAATCCATTCCAGTGCTTAGTTATTCTTACTATTATAACTTTTTCCAATGTTTGTTTAAACAGCCCTTGCTACATGCTCTGTAGCCAGCACTTAATACTTTCCCTTTGTAATAGATTTTACAGATTCGAGGACTGTTACCATGTCTTTGTGAGGAGTCTCCTAAACACTAGCAGCTTAAGCATCTTGTTCTTAAATAACAGGAAAGATTAAAACCCTTAATTGCAGTTTCCAAGTTACTCTATTATCCAGTGTTCCACAGCAATTAGTGCTTACGTTTATGTAAAGCTTGCCATCACTGACATATAACCAAATACACTTTTGTTTCTAGGTGAAAAATTTAGAGAACTAACGGATAAGTTCCTGAGGGTTAACTTCAGTAAAGGCTGCCCACCCTTGTTTACCACTTTGAAATCTTTATATTACAATCCAGAAAAGGTAAAATTTAGTATTTATTTGGTTTTAATTAAGTCTTCCATCTAACTGTTTTAATGTAGATTTTCCTGTAACTTACCAATAACTTGCTGAATGTTTTACTCCTTAATGTGCTACTTTGTCATATGTGAATGATTACTTGATGGTGCTTAATATGTATGAAACTTCACATCTGTAGACAGTTGATGTCAAAATGCTTGAAGTTGGATTTGTGCAGAATGCATTGAAGTTCCTAAAAAATCAAAGATAACCAGTAACTTTATTTTTGTGCACTTGGAGTACAAGTGTGTCAGGATTCTTTCAACTTATGGTTTATGATGTCACCAGAAGTCATGATTTTAAAATACCAGAGATGGCTGTTGTTGTATGTACATTTCTGAATTGCATGAATACATGAATATGTTAGTATTTACCACAAAGACTTGTTTCCCATTTCAGTCTTTAGCTAAAACTTTGTTTGATTTTTTTTTTTTTGCGCTTCCAAACTGTCGGAGTTTAGCAAAATTGTTGCACGGTTGAACTGTTGTTTCAAATGTAGTTCTTTGGTCCAAGATTGAGATTTTTTTTTTTTTTGAAACTATACCTTACTGACAAACTACAGCATGTTGCTAAAATGTGTAGGAAAATAAAGTCTGTTTAGCCATTGCTATCTTTGCTACAAGCAATAAAACTGTGGGTGTTCTAATCCATTCCTGACTAGGTAAAAGGTTTTTGCAGCAGGAAAAACCCTAAATACATGATGCAGCTTTTCAGCCAGCAGTGGATATTCCTTTAATTGGGCTACAATTTTTCTTCTTTGTAAGAGTCTCTTTGCTAGTTGTCCTAACATGAAACTTTTGGTACACCTCTGTTCGGAGAATATAATCTGTGCTGTGTCTCTGTGGTTGACATAATTAGTAAACTTTGCTATCATGTCTGGTACAGGCTGTTCTACAGTGCCTATTGCTAATGCATGCTTTTCAATATAAACTTTTGAAACTGGATTGAAGTTTTTAAAATGAGACACTGACCGTCTAGAGAGAGGTACCATCAGTGCTGTGAAAGTTTTACCTCTGCTATTTGAAGTATGAACATCTAGAAGTTAAAATATATGTATATATAAAAACTCATTTGATGTGTGAAAATATATTTAGCACTTAGTTGTTTTTGATATTATGGGTAAAAAAAGAGGGCCACCATGTTTTGGGGCAGACTTATCCAGAAAGGTGCTGTGCTGCTAGTTATCTTAATTGTGTCAAATCAGTGCTACTCAGAACTGCCAGCTTAATCCCAAAAAGTAATTAAAATTAAAATCAAGATCTTCAAAATTTCCAAATATGCTTGGACAACTTGTTCTGTTAACTTCTGGAAGAGCATTTTCCTTTTCTTTCTTGTTCTTTTATCAAGACAGGGTCTTGTTCACATTTCACTTGGTTGGGTTTTCATGTAACTATAGTGTAACAGAAGGATCTTTTGAAACTAAGAGAAACTGTCTCCGACAGTTACCTTTAGAATTGCTAAAATGTAGGGCTTGGAAGGGCAGAAAATTATGGCAAACTAATATGTGCTACACCTTTCAGGAAAATATTTTATTTTGGTATCTAGTTTGTTTAAGTCAGTGCTTAATGTTGGCTTCCCACATACATTACTGGTATATTTTGACTGAAAACAAAAATAATTGTAGTCAGGATCATGTTAAACCTACTAGAAAATACCTAGCAAATTACTGAATTCTCTACAAGTTGGGAATGAACAGTTCCCCATTTATTTCTCTGGAAACAGGTGTAATTTGGTGTAGTCAACTGCAGTTGCATTTTGAAGAGGCACAGATAGGAGGGTTTTATAAAAGAATTGGTATTTAAGCCTAGAAACTTCCTTTTTTGGTAGAACTTCAGGTATGTCCAGGATTGTTCTTAAACCATGGTTTTGGGGAAAAGGTGAAATAAGCAATGTTTATGTTAACAGAAGTTTTCCATTTGTATGTACTTAACTTGGATTAAAAAAATAGTGCTGCAATATTTTATATGTAGGAAAGGAAAATGTAAATTACTTAATACCTGCAAGAATACAGAGGAATAGTGGGGAAAAATACAGCTTTACTTGCTCAGTGAATATGATGATATTTCTCAGTATATCGTTCTGGTGTTAAAAACATGTTTTACACCTGAGTGGGGAAACCAAAGGATAATGTAAAGAGTAGCTGACTGTAGAGGAAAAATATGGATGTCTCCCCTCTGTTTGGAAAGGGCAAGGAAAAATAAGGGTTGTTGTATAGAAGTCAAACATTTATCAAATTGGTTCAGGAAGATGTGGTTATCTAATTGCTTTAAGTTGATACTTCTTACTAAATGTTTTAAACAAAAATTGCTGGCATATTTTGATTTAAAACCAGATTCTAGTCTCCCAGTATTACTTAACAGTTTGGGGTGAAATCTAGCTTCAGATACACAGAGCTGCAAAGCTTTAGGATCTGCCCTGTTCAAAGTGAAGATGATTCAGGGAGGTTTTGGAAACTTTTCAGTACTTAAACGGCTTAGAAAAGTTCCAAATACCAAGGTGTTATAGTTTGGAAGCTCTACTTTATATTCCAATACAGGCATTGTTGTGATAAAGATGTAAACCAGATTTGGTGTACTTCTGGTTGTAACATCAGAAATTACGGTGTGAAAAATTCTGGGTTTTGGTCTATTTAAGGAGTTAAAGGTCAGCTATGTTTTATGATGATCAACTGTGATAACTAGCAGTGTTTTAGTATGTTAGCATCGACTTGATCAAAGATCCTTTAAGCAATTAAAGAGTTTAAAAGGTGCATTTCTTCCCAAATGAGGAATCAAATCCACCAAGCATAATGCTGGAGTAATTTTTAATTTGCAAGTTGGCCACACATTACATATATCTTTATTCCTTTCAGCTACACCAATTTTTGTTTTAAGAATTGTTTGACAAAATCCTTCTCTGGTATTATTATTACATATTTGTTTTAGAGAGACAGAAGTGTCTGATATTTGTCTGGATTTCTTGTTTTGTTACTTGAAATCTTACCTGAGACCTCAATGGAGATCAATAAGCTTTGTCTAAGTAAAAGATCCTGAAGACAGAAGGAAGTCTTTTTGTGTTGTTTTAACATTTCTAGGAATAGGAAAAAACATAGAATTATCATTGCATAGCTTATCAAAAAGAGTAATTGTGCTCCTATACATTCCTGCTTTCAGTTAATAATTTTCAGTGTATTTGATTAAAAAAGTTATAGTTCTAGTATGGTAAACATAACTTTTGACAAAAATTAAAAAATCGACATGACTGTCATCAAATAAAAAGGTAACTGAAGTAGTTATCTTTAGCTCTATTTTCTTGGTTCCATTTTTTGGGGGGTTGGGTGAATTATTTCGAGCAGATGGATTTCGAAAATTTTGTTTGTCTCCCAAATTGTCTGGAATATGTTTTTAACAGTCATTAAGTCATTTTAACAGACATTGAGTTCCAGATTCAGGCATGTGAATTTAGGTCAGTGGACAGAGAGAACTTGTTCAGCTCACCACCGTATGTGGTTTCCTACGTAGGGTCACTTGAACAGCTGTCAAAGCTTCTTTTGACTCTGCTGGGGAGATCTGATGGATGTTTTGATTTGAAGAGGGAGCGCAGGCACATATATCATTGTTATCGATAAGTATACATGTCTGAACCTGAAGGTGCAAGTCTGGCAACACTGAGACCCCACAGCAAACAGTGCAGGAAGGCACAATACTGACAGACAGACGTGTATACAGAAGCACTGAGATCCTTAATCCAGATACTGTGGTTTGGAATCTTTAGTTGCAATTTTTTGGATCTGTTTGCCAGCATAGCCCTCCTGATCAATTCCTAGAATTTCTTGCTTCTCCCTTCTCAGGCCGTTCATAAAGGGAAAAACAGGCACTTGTCACAGACTCCGCCTTTTAGAAATGCATTATCTTCAAAGCACAGTTGCCTTGGTGTTTGGTTGAAGTGGGTACACATGTGCTTCACCATGTGTCAAGGGAAGCGTCTGTAACTGCTGCATCAGGGTAGGCACTTGCCAAAAGACCAGGTTGTTTTATTCAAAAGGGGTTGGGCTGAGGATGCTATCTATAGATATGAAGGGATCTAGTAATTGTTTCAATACAGTCCTCCATCCTGCATTCTTGTTTTTGGAGCTCTCAGAGTGGCACATAGGGCATCCCTCTTTATTTCTCTGACGTTCTACAGTGCAAGCTCTAACAGACGATGTAATAGTTGTGCATTTGGTGTTTTGCCAGTGATGATTTCTTTGTAGTCTTGAGTAGAGAGAAAATGAGTTGAGTAAAGAACACTTTCAACTCCTTAGAAATCAGTAGTCACTTGGCCAAGCTGGTGATGTAGATGTTCACTGAAGCTGAGTTTTGCCCTCATCCAGTTGGTGAAGGAAAGCTGGAGGAAAAGATACTAACAAAATTCTAGTAGTATCATAATTGTGTCTAGATTATCTCAGGTTGGATAGCTCGTGTTCACCTTGAGTAGTTGTCTGCTGATGGAGACAGTTTGTTCCAGCAAATCTGCTGGTGTTTGATGTTCTACAGCAGGGACTATTGGTGTGACATTGGTGGGGTCAGTGTACTGTGCTCCTGCTCTTACCTTCCTGCGTTAATGCACAGCTGCTGGGAGGTGCTTGGTGGAGCTGCTGTCTTCAGTGCTTGAGAAATGCCATGTGCTACTCTTTAAATGAAGTGCAGTATTTTGGAGATCAGTACTTCAATTTTTTATGACTGTTACTTACATTCACTATCTCAAGTACTTATTGCTTTCCTGTACTCTGCGGTGGCATATGTTAAAGGACAAAATGGCCTTTTACCTAAAATAGCCTGCTGTATGAGAGGTGATAACACAAGTCCCATGATCTTTTGTCTTCATCTTGGAGTTTTAATTTATATAAATTCTGTGCCAGAAGAGTTCATGATCTTCACGTACTCTATGTGTTGAAGGGGAGAAGAACAGACACAGAATTTGTAAGACCATAGCAGATGATGCTACTGGGAGAACTGATTCATGAGTGTGTGTGTGTGGTGCAGTTCAAAATGGTTTATCTAAGGGCCCTGACTCATGGACAGAGCAGTTCACATTCCCAGTTGTCCATTCCACACAGTTGCCACTTTTGCTAAAGGAACAGTGCAGGTGTTTGAGCACCAGTTTGAGTCTGTACAGCTTTAAATTTGTATTTATCTTTCGTTTTCTTAATATGTTGTGCTATTTAGCTAAAAGTTCAGCAGCTCAACAAACTATTTCTGCAGTGGCAATCTCTGAAAGGTGGTTGAATTGAACACGTGAAAATAAAAACCACTAGCTGTCCTCATTTGAAAAATCCACCGGTGTGATTTAGCAGTAATTCACATGCTATGAGAGAGGTGCTTGTGTGTAGTGGGGCCAATGTTGATAGTGTGTTTCAAAGAACTGTAGTTATTTCTGGAAAAAGCAGCTTGTTTTACCTAACATTATTAAACTTGTATTTCTCATACTATCTTTGGAGACTTAATCACTTGATTGACCTTGCTGTAAAATACTAAACTTCTGCATCATCAATTTTAAAGCATACTGTGGAGGTAACTTACATTTTTAAGTAAATTTTTTTTGTTGTGTTTGTCACTTCTAACCATGGACTAAGTAGTAAGAATTGTAGTTGACTACCTCAAATGAGTTAATTCTAAGCAAGTGAGATACATGGGAGGATAGCAGGAGGGACTGTAATAAAAAAAAAAAAACAGTTTCATCCTACATAAGGAAACTTGTGGGTTTGTTTTGGGCATTTTTACTAACAAGAGATCCTGATTTCCTCTGGAACTTTGAAATGTTATCTAAACAAAACATGGCTTTAAAAAATATGAATAGATTGGAATGTTTTACTTGCAGTTGATACTTCTGAAAGAGTATGAAAAGTTTCATTTTCATGATTTGTGGGGCCTTTTGGAATAACCACTTAAAGTACTGCTGTGAATGAAAGGGTTTGAAATCTGACTGTATATGTTTTATTTACATGCTAAGAATCATGGAGTGTTTACAAGGAAAATGTCTCAACACAATACAGTCTGTGTGTAGATGAAATACTGGGATATGAGTGTCTTTATCCTTTTCTCTGGTATAGGAGACTTACTACCCTACCTAGTGGGGGTCTTCCTCTTTTATGCTGTGAGTGGTTTTATAGTGTTTTTTCTTTGCTTAGTGCTTTAGTTTCTGAACTTTATTATTAAATAATGGGTATCAGCAAAGTAGCCGTTCTTCAGTTTTCTATAGTGCTAAACCTTCAATTTAAAAGGCCTATGTAGCATGGGGGCTTATTAAATTTATCAGGCTTTTAGTTTTTAAATTGCAAGTATACTTGGCTATTTAAACTACTTTTATCATGTTGATATCTCTGAATAAAATTCACATAGTTGGCACAATACATATTCTGTCATGAATAAGCTGTAGTCTTTTTGGCATATTCAAGAAGCAAAAACTTATGTTTGGGAGTGCCACAACATTGAGTTTTGTTGTTCATGGACAATCACTGTTCAGGGTAAATGTAGCTGTGGCTCTTGGCAGAATGTTTCTGCTGGAAGCTGAGAACCTGAAGTATAAACGATTGCATAGGATATAGTAACTTTAACATTCTGTGTAAGCTGCTGTCCAGATATATTAGAAATACCTCTGAGCAGCCTTACTTGTTGTTGTTTCTCACAAGAGAGGCATCTTGAAATGCTACCCCTACCTACCCCCAAAAAATTATCTTTGTACTTGAGCAATATTCAGAAATACCCTTTGGTTCTCCATATGTGCTGGCCTCTATATCCATGAGATAAAAATCCAAGGAGTGAAGATCTTCAATTAGTCAACATCAAGGTTTGCGTCAATTGTGTTGCAGGTGCGTTGGTTGGTTCCATTGAAGCTCGACATGAGTGCACATGTGCCATTTTTCTGAGTAACTAAAAACATGGAGACTGTGAGGAAATACTGGATGAGAGAAAATGTCTGACTAGAAGAAACATGAGAAGCAACAGTCTCAAAAAAAGGTGTAAGACTGTCTGCGCAGGAAGGTAGGCTGTCTCCAGTGAAGATCATTCTTTAACCCTTTCAGGAAAGGAGAAATTTTCCCTCCTTGATGTGGAAAGCTAAAGGAATTTAAAGCAGGTTGCAACTGTGTGCATAGTTAGATGCCCTCTCTGGACTGTTGGTGGATTACATAAGGATGTGAAAAACATTAGTTCTGTGACAAATCTCTCTACATCTTAAGAAGAGAGAACCATAAGATCAGCCCAGGACAGTATTTTTTTCATACTGACTCTGTCACTTCAAGTTTTAGAAATCAGTGTGTCTGAGTTAAAATTCCAGGAGGGAAATCTGGTAAGTGGACTTGCTCAGGATATGGTTAAGAACTGGTCCATTCATAGCAAAATACAGCATTTCTGCTATGTAACTGTATCTTAAGGAGGAGCAATTTTAAAATAAGTGGAGGAAGGAGAAAGATGAGAAACTTCGTTGTAGGCACTGCCAGGTAGGATGCTTCCACTCTGTAATGAGAATGAGAAGTGTGAAATATGTCAATGGCTGACAGTTTGAGTCCCTGAGGTAACATGTAAGCCAAGAGCTGACAGGTGTAGCAGCTGACTTACGAGCTACTTTATCAAGAGAGCTTTTTTAGTCTGTGAGTAGTCTACACTGGGAATAACTGCTCCAAATACCCATCTGAAGACTCACAAGAAATGTTCTCAGCATCCCTGCTCATAGTTGCTTCTACTGATGCTCTGCTCATATGAAGTTATTTGCTTGCTTTTGTGCCATCCCCAAACTTGTCCAAAAGCTTTCAAAAAACCAGTTGCTCGTGGAATTAGTTGTGTAATGACCACAGTGGTGTCTCATAGCATTGGTTTGCTCTGAACATGTATTTTTGTGTCTTAAAACTTTCAGTATAGGCTTGTACTGCTCTTGTTAGGTTATTCCATTTAGTCAATGGTTTTATGATTTGGTCATTAGGAGTAATACTAAAACTGGAAAGTCAGGTGCTCTAAAATGAAGAATACTATTTTTCTGCATGTTTACATACTGTGGTATAATGCAAATTTTTTGTTTAGCAATTTTCTTATTTATGGCTTAGGTGACATCTCACAAGTTGATAGTCTTGACACAGTACAATAAAGTGGGGTGGTATTATCCATATTTCACACATTTAAAATGGGCAGTAAGATGTCAAGGTCAGATTCTGCAGATGTTGATCATACAGACCCAGGAGTATTACAGTTCCAGGGATGTTTATGTTCAGAAGCATTCACTGAACTCAGCTGATGTGGAATGCTCAGCGTGTTAGATAACATGGTTCTGGATGTTTTAAGGCAATACGAAAATGAAAGCAAAACTGTTTTGTGGGTGTCAGTGCTTTCAGAGAACACTATCCCATTTCATTTCCATTTCATTCACTTTCTGGTGTCTGTTAAAGGAGGGAAGCGCTCTTTGGGAGGAAATGCATAACAAAATACTTTATATCATGTTGTTTGGTATGTGTATTTCTGTTGCTTTAGAGTGGCTCCTTTATTTGTACCTTGTCTTTAGTGTAATTCAGATGTGTGACTGCTGTTAGAACAGTAGGTCTGAGCTAGCCAGTCATCTCTGAATTTTAGTATTGTTTTTCTTCTGTACTACACTCAAATGTTGGTTGTTTTAACTTATCAGATATTTGCAGTTCACTATTAAGTGTAGATTAATTTGAGGTGGGGTAGAGTGAACTTTGGAACTTTAGTCTTCTATATGAAGTGCTATCCTAGCACAGCCTTCCAATTTATGACTAAAAGTCTGTTTCATAAGCTCTGTCATGTCTGTAACAGTATGTCTGGAGAAAAATAATATCCCATTTATAGTGTATTTATCCTGTGGGGCTAGTTCCTAGATGAAAGATATCTAATACATTTAAGCAATGTGGTTTTTCTCAAGGTCTCTCTTTGTGTAATGGGAAATGAGTAGGCTTCTCTAAATAGTTTGCAGACTTCAGTAGTAGACTGACAACTTAAATTTCTATAGCTTATTTTGAGAATGCAGTGAACGATCAGTCTTTGGAAGCATAAAATCAGAAAAGAAACTTAAACCAAGCCTTTAATAGTATTTTTTTTTTTACAGTCCTTAGGTTTTTATTTTAATTTTGTGTTGTACACTTTAATGCTCGCCCACTGTGGGAGACTTTTCCTGGGACATTAAGTCTGTTCTGACTGGTGTTGGTGTCCTACTGAACTGGGTTGCTGCAGAAAAGTTTTATAAACTGTGTAACTTCTCATTGACACTTTTGTAAACTGCTAATCTGTGTTAGCCTTCACTTCCAAAAAAGCATGCCTATGTAGAAATTCGGTATGAACATCATAGTCAATTTAGTTTCTCTTAATGATACAGATGAACACTAATGTTGGTACTTTTGAAGTGTTCTGTAGCTTTACAGTAGGCAGTGGGTTTGCATCTATAGCCAATATATAATACATTGTCATTGAAGTTTCCTTCAGTTTCTGAGGGAAGTTAAACTTTGTTACATTGATAACATGGCTAGATGTGTAGTTGATTTTGAAAAAAAATATTTTTCTAGTCATACTTTATTTTCTGAATGGAAAGATGCTACGGTGTATGGACAAGATTTGAGCAATTCTGACAGTTCCCAGCAATCTCAAAGTTAAGAGCTCATTTCCAAATCTGGCTGAATCCTACATTTTTTCCATCCCAAACAGATGCCCTAGCTATTTATAAAGGTATTCAAGGAGCATTGCTTTTAAAATAACTTCTGAGGAGTCATTTTAATATTCAACTTGTTACATTTGAAGCACTTAAAATTCATGGCTGGCTCTTGTATTTATAGTCGTCCTACTTAGTTTGTTTAATGTGCGACTGATCTTGTATAATCATACCGTTGCCCAGTTCTGAAGCTGTGTACTTCCAGTGTGTAAACATACATATGCCAGACCTTTCCAAAGCGGCAGTAAATTCTTTAATGAAGAATGTTCCTATTGTGACTCGTTTGCTGTTCTGCTTGAGTTGTCAGCTCTCCGCAAAGCCTGGTGCGCTCAGCAGCTTTCCCCCTTCGAGAGTTCTGTCCTCTAAGAAGAACTTGGGAGTGTAAAACCTGTTACATGTGGAACAAAATATGTCTCCAGTGCAGATTTTCAAGACAAAAACTGTTCAATACAGTCACATGTGACTAGGAATGCTGCGTGGTTGAGTTGAGTCAAAATTACAAAACAATTGCAATGTTTGTCAAATGCTATTTGTACTATAAAATTTCTTCCAATTCTTATGCTTGTACACTTTCTTTGTTTCTGTAAGAAGCTTTACTATTTTGTATAATATGCAAACTTGGCATCAGTATATGTCAAAGATATATAAGAGATTTAAGGAGACTTGTGTTAAGTAGAAGGCTGCTTGTCATGTTTTCCTGTTTCTACTTTCATGGCATGAGGTGGTAAAATAATTTTTAATTGATTGTGATCTTTATTACATGCAGATGTGAGCCATATACTAAAATGTAGGCAATGGCAGTTTCCATATGAGGCCGAATAACCTTTCACAATTGGAGTAACTTTTTTGAATAGTCTCTGGGGGCTTGTTCTGTGGTTCATACCTCATTGGGTGGAGTAAATCTGTATCAGCTGTATCACAAGTTGTAGAGCAGAAACTTTTCAAGTTTTTGTAAATAAGTTGATGTATAGCTGCCTTGAGTAAAAATGGAAATATTCAGGCATTTGCATACCCTACACCTTTTCTGTCTTGCACTGATAGATCTGAGTGTCAATATCTCATTTTTCAAAGTAGCTAGACAGGACACTTTTTAAATAATGGAGGAACATTGCTTTAAAAATCAACCAGTGTGAGCTTTGCTGAAGAGTTGTGGTGGTGTTTTTGGTTTGGTTTTTTGTGGTTTTTGTTCGTTTTGGTTTTTCTTCTGTGGACTGTGATCTTAGATATTCTTGTTAAATTTTTAGTAAGCCATAGGAAATGGAACTTCTTTAGGTGGCTGTCCATACACACCTTCGTGTGTGGATACACTGGAAGAGCCCGAACTCAGCACTTGGTGCAGCACAAGTGTGCCAGCTGGCTCGTGTGTTTGGCAAGCTTTGTTCTTTGCTGCCTTAATAAAGAGCACATCTCAATTTGTGCCAATCACCACTTGGCTATAGATGAAGATGCTTCTTGTCTTCCTTAGGCTGTAGTAAAACCTTTTTTCTAATGTGCAGCTGCCCTCCCCCCCACCTCTTTTTTCCAATGTGGTTAATTGAATTTATGAACTTTTTTTAGTCTATTGGCAGCTTCTCTATTTGAAACTTCCTTCCCATCAGTATTTCCATCCACAAAGATGCCCTGGATTGAAATGCTGTTAATCATGTGATGGAGCTGTGCTGGATGCAGTGGATCATCAGAAGTGAGCCTCTGCTACCATTCAGAAGTATGTTTCAGGCCTGAAAGTTCACATCTAAGAGTCTGCTTTTGTAGAGATGGGGACTTCAGGTTCCGAATTTACTGTATGGGCAGAGTTTGGCTGGCTCTGAACCCAGGATCCTCCTGTACGGTGTCTCTATGGACCTAGAGAAGGCCCTACAAGTTCCTTGCCAAGCTATATGTCTGTCTCATCCATCTCAAGTAGTCAAGTCAGCCTTTTCAGGGAGGCTGTGAAGATGCCTCTGTGAGCAAAGGGAGTTTTGAAACAGAATTATTCAAGATATTACTTTAGAAGATGTTCTTGTTTGTGCCATCATTGTATTGGAGCTGTTTGGTGTGGGTGGTTTTCTTTTTTTTTTAGTGCTGAGTTGTTTCTGCAGAAGGTTCTGTCTAGAATGGTGTGGAGAGCGTAGCATCAAAAGAAAAGCAAGGAACAAAGGTTGTATAGTATTCCTCTTCGTTATTCTGTAGGTTCAGCTCCCCAGCTTTCAGCTCTGTGTTGGCTGCTTTTGTGTGTGTGTGAATGGTTACCACTGTCTCAGAAATGGAGATAGCTCAAGAAAGGGCTGGTTTAGGGCGGCTGTTGTTTGCCACAGACCAGCTGCAAGCCCGGTTCAAAATTTTGCCGTCAAAGGCCTTCTCCAGAACTCTGAGCCAGCAATTGCTTGCCTTTTTTTTTTCTGTATTAACTTTATACTAAGTTCACAAATATTTTTCAGGGTCTGTTGATAACGCTTCCGCACACTGTGAGCACCTTCTTATCTCTCTTAGATAACATCTCATCATAGCGAAGACTTTGACTATTGACGTATTGCTCTTATGGACTGTTTTTATTGTTGCTTCTCCACTTTCCATGAGGCATGTAGAGTATTGCTCCAGAGTATGTACTGGGTACTTCTTTGTGTTGTGAAAGATACTCCTGATAATTTGGCCACATGGACTTTATCTGTTAATGTCAACGTGGTTTTCTTCTGGCCCAAGGAAAACGCTTTGCCATGGCTGATGTTGAAAGGCTTAGTTTATCATTCAATCTTTAGGTATCCTGTCTTTTCTAGATGGTGAAGACTGTTTTGAAGTTGCACAACAGCAATTTCCTTTGGGTGCTCTGTAGCAAAAAAACTGCAGATTGTTTCTATATATTTTGAAAAGTACTACTGTGTTTTAATTTCTCACACATACATAAGGATTCTTACCAAGTCCAGTGGACGCCTCTTCTGCTGTGCTGGAAAAGTAGCATCACAAACTCGACTTGTTTGGGCAGCTTGTTATGCATCAAGTTATGCACCTCATAACTTGATATCTCAGTCACAGTATTCGAACTTTCCGTTTTGGAAACTGCACTTTGAGAACAGTGCAGATAATACTAAATGTGTTCGCAGGAATTCAAAAGGCAGGGACTCAGTTCCATGCCATATGTTAAACATATGGATTGCTTCTGAAACTGCTGACAGTAGCTCTTAATCGGTTTGTGCACTTGAAGTGCTGATAACTTCTTAGTGATTTATAATGGCAGCAACTGAAAAAAACAATGTAGTGGTTGTGACTGGTAAATTAAAAAGCTGAATCGTTTTAAAAAAATGGCTATTGACACAGCTGAAGTCTGACCACTTTATAGTACATTATAATATTTCTTTATGATTAGTATTGATAATTCAGTTTCTTGCAGTTGTTTTGTTGAAGGAAATACAGTATTGGTGTTTTGAAGGTTGTCATTGAAACAAAAGTCTGTTATAAAATATTTTACCTAAATTCTGTAATAATAGGATATGTAATCAGTTTAGTAATTTAACTTCGATGGTAATGAACCATAGTTTGCGCCTTTTATTTGAAAAATTTGCATCTCAGCTTTCTGCTGGTGGGCTCTTTTTTTTTTTTTATCTTCCATTGCATATTTCACCTCACCTTTGTTATGTATGTTTCTTAAAAACCTTTCCGTATTGCTTTTCTCTTACTTTTATTCTTTGTCATGCCATTCAACTTACCTCCTACGTGGAGTATAGACAAAAAAAACTGAAGTGGGATTTAGACTGCTGCAGCCCTGACATCCCATTTTCGATCCTCATATTGTTCTTATCTTTGATAGTCCTCTGCTGTTTGTCTGAAGAATTTCTGTGTCAGGAGTTGCTTGGTGTATGGCAGAGCGTGTGGCACAGATTTCCATTTAGTGACTGGCCCATAGGTGCCACTGTAAAGCTACAAGTGATGATAAAAGAATTGTAGCCATTAGCCCTTTACCTGGAAAACAATAACTTGTCCCTAGGCTGTCCTTTAGAAAAGGGGACACAAAATATTTCTCAGTATAATCAACTAAGGAAAAACTAATACTCACAGGAAAAAGTAATTCAGAACTGGGGTTCAAGTGAAGTGTGTTCCTATTGCTTACATTTTTAAAAAAAAGTACGGATGCATTATATTTATTCTAGTCTCAGTTTGTATTTCTCAAATACTCATTTTAAGGCATGCACTCCAAGTTCACTTATGAAATCATCCTTTCCATAAGAAGTAAACTGCACAGGAATGGGGGGAAAAGGCCATTTCTGGCCTTTGGAGACTTTGTTTCAAGTAGTACGGAGTGTGGAAGATGCTTTCTTAATTTTCAACATTATTACAGTTGACAAGAATCTGTATGGGTTTGTGATCATGTGCAATTTTAATCTCTGTAAAGTATAGGAGGAAAAACGAGCTCTTCACTTGTCTGTGCTAACAAGGAAGTCTGAAGCCCATTTGCCCCTTTTTGGATTTGTGCTTCTGAGCTCATTGTTTTTTTGTAATGAAACTAAAGGTGTAGGTGGAAATGTCTGCGGTTTGAATTTTGATGATTTACAAAGCTTCTGAAAGTGGTGGCCCCGGTTCTGGAATTGGCTCCATTGTTGTCATAACAAAACCTGAGATTTGTTGATGACTTCAGTTATGCTTTTTTAATACTTTAAGCTTTTTCAGATCCATGACAAGGGAATAACTGAAACTTTTTTCCTAAAATAATACCATTTGAAATTAACTCGTGCTCAGTGTCATGGTATTTCCCCACACCTTGGCTTGATTTTTAGAAATTGTAAAATGATCTTTATGAAGAGTTCTGTAGTGTTTAGAAATAGTAAAATATTGCCTTTGAGATGGCAGTGGTGACTCCAGAATACAGATAATAGATGGTAGTAAACCCAAGAGACAGATTTTACTAATAAATTTGCAGTTAATATGGACACAGAAATTAGGGTTCCTATTTCCAGATTGCTGAAGTAGCACATGAAGCTGGAATTATTTTCCTAAATTACTAGCAAGAGACTGAAGCATAAGCATAAAAAGGGAGGAAAAAGATTCTGGGTAGTCATCAGAAACAAATATACTGTCATTTTCATCAAGAATGTCTGCGATAACCTAACTACCTGATTGACATTTTTGTAGATGTTGCTTTCACTGAATACTTGCTTCCAAATATATTGCCTAATGTAGTTTTCAGAATGATAGCTTCAGTGCAGCTTCTTGGACTGTAGAAGCGAAAACCACAGCAGAGTTCTGAATTTGGAAGAACTAAAAAAAAATTCTAAAAGATGGTACAGTTTGGTGTTCTCCATCACCTCAAGATTAGAGGGTTTGATGCCACTGTTGCTGTGAGCTGACTGAAGACCCTTCTCTGAGGAAGAGATGTTTTCTTACTGCTTCGCTGGCCCAGGGCTGTCCACTGCCAGCTTCCCTGTGATGGAACTAGTAACTGTACGCTGAGGTGGAGCAGGGAGTAAATCACTTGTAACCCCGGATACAGCCACTAGCGCTGACCCAAAGCTGGGACCGGACACGTGTGGTCGGGAGATGGTGGCCCGTTCTTTTTGGTGGTAGCGTGGTCTCCGTCTAGCTGTGAAGCCACACTACAAGTGTGCAGGAGTGGAAAAAGTTACACATAGGGTTTGGTGGTGGGGAGGTGTGTTTGTTAAAGAAATTAAGGGGTCTTTCTCCCTTTACACACACAGGTTACATGCAGTCAAGCAAAGCTGGCTGGTCTCAAAGGATTCTGAGTTTACTAACAGCCAGATAAGAGTAACTTTGGGAATGCATTGAAGTTTCAGTGGAAAGCAGCAAGGAAATAACACTCTGTGTATATACACTGCAAGCCTGCTACCTGAAGCAAATACTTGCTTCTGCTTTTTAAGTTGTTTTAGAGAAGAGCATCTTCAAAGATTTTCTGAGGTTGAAGGTTTCTTTTAGTAAATAGATGTCTGAGGTCAGAGAATGGTTTAATGCATTTGTTTGCCTTTGGCCATTTATTTGTGACTTCTTTACATTCCTTTATCACTTTGTAGTTATTGGAAGTCTAGTAACATTTTATTACATTTGAGATTTGGTACCAGAAACCATTTCTTACGAGATTTGCCCAGAGCTTTCCAGAATGTGTGTGTGTTTATACATTTTATTGCACTTTTGAGATATTTACACTGGCTGTGTATGACTTGGGCCTGTCACTTTCTCTGTTCTCTTTGAAATAAAATGTTTGTCATTTCTTGCCTATTGTGCTGAATTAGATTAAATAAAGTAGTACCCTTTAAATTGTCTACTTGATCTTCTAGGACAAGGCTTATTCACTTCCCTTCCTGTCCCAAAGTGTATCTTGAAGTGGATGTGTGCTTTGTCAAATCCTGATTTTTGAAATTTTGCTGTCTCTCCACAGTAATTTTTTGACTCTTGCAACCAACTTTTTTCTAATGTAGGGTCATCTTACTGTTAACCATTGAAATCTGTAGGTTTTACCTAACTGGTGAATGTAGCAATCTTCCTGCTATGCTTACAGACAGATCTTAATTTTTAAGTTCTTTTTGTGTTTGGGGGGGGCGTGTGTGTGTATATATATATACACACAATATTTCTTTCTTTAGTATTTTTTTTTTCCTTAAGAGACTGGTCACTTGCTGGATATGGCAGGCATGTTTAGAATGTAGCTGCAAAACAGGTTGAGCGTTTCATAAAATGCTTAGAAATACTATGTGGCACCTATAAGCCATGGACCTGGTGTTGGAATACTTCATTGTCATAAAATCCATGGATATTATACTACCATTTGTATGTATTGTAAATGTCAAACTTGCATAGTGTGAGTTCAAAACTGTATGGGTAAATTGAGTCTTCAGCCTTGGAACAAACAATAATATTGTTAACCAGGTCTAATTTCAGAAAGTATTAACCTTAGAATCAATCTGTATAGAGATTTTTATGTAAAAAGATGCAGCCTGTATTCTAAGCAACAATACCTTTTTAAGACCACCAACAAAAATCTTTATTAGTATGTATCAGCCTGCCAGAAAACCACAGAAGTCTCTTCAGTATCTTCTTTCTTACAGGAATCTCATGCAGAATCTTTTCCAAAGCACCTTTCTCCAGTTGGCTCAGTTTGAACACCTAAAAATTAATAGCATAAATAAATAAAAATTCCAAAATATAGCTTTTAAAGTACAGTGATCACATGTACTTGATTTCTGCCATATGCTGGCAAAGACTACACCCATTTCCCTGTCACATCACCGGTTAAAATGGGTGATCAAAGATCACTTGTGAAAGGCGAAGTATATGAGGAAACATCATTTTTTTTTTTTCCCCAAATTAAGTGATTATTTTAGTGTAGTTTCTATAATTTCGTCCAAGTATGTTTTTCAGTGTGTTAATCTATGTAAACAAAAAAGTAAAGCATAACTTAAGTTGATATTTTTAATATGCAGGTTTCTATAATCCAAGAACTTGTTACTGGTTATGAAGCCTCTTTGAAAACCTGTGACCTTTTTAGTACATGTGGTAAGTTTCTATGGTCTTATATTAATTGCACTGTAATGACTAATACTGTTTGAGTCTTGAAGTGCTGATAATTTGTGCAAGAAAATAGTTGTATTTCCTGTAATACATTCATTTACTGGAAGGTATTTGCCAAGCTTTGTTTTTTGTGTTTGTTTTTGAAACGCAGTCTTCAACCTTACTTGTTACTGTAACTTTTTCCATTTTGTTGCAGAAAATGGAGAGAGAGAGCCCCCAACGACGCTGCTTTGGGTTCGGTATTTCCTGGCACAGCACTTTGACAAACTTGGCCAGTGTTCTTTGGCCTTGGATTATATTAATTCTGCAATTGCAAGCACTCCAACATTAATAGAACTATTCTATTTAAAAGCAAAAATTTACAAGGTAAAAAGTGAATGTGGGCACATAGAGTACCTAGCTTATTAAAAACCAAACAAACATGTGACACATCGAACTGGCGTGAATGCATGGATAGTGTTGCAGTTAGCAGTGGTTATGGGAATTGGTTTTCATGTGGGTTTCTCTTTGGGCGCTGCTCTGTCTGGAAGAAAATGAAAGCCCTTTTTAGGTTTTGCAAAGCAAGTCACAGCTTACAACGAATTGTCATTCTGATAAAATTTGGTGGCAGGAGGAGGGGAACAATAACACTGTTATTTCTGAGGGAGAAATATCAGTAACTACAGATTTCAGGAGTTGGTCAGCAGAAGGTGTATACTGAAAGTTAACTATTTAATTTCTCCCTAACAGCATGTAGGTAACCTCAAGGAAGCTGCCAAGTGGATGGATGAAGCACAGTCTTTGGACACTGCAGACAGGTTTATCAATTCTAAATGTGCTAAGTACATGCTGCGAGCAAATATGGTGAAGGATGCAGAGGAGATGTGCTCTAAATTCACAAGGGTAAGTATATTGCTTTAATGAAAAGAGGCTTTGATTGCCTCTGGCAGTTTATTTTTCACTTGTGTAAGTTTTGACACAAATTATCGTTGTTTAATGTCTGCTTTTAAGATAATGCTCTTAGACTTGGTGCTAAGTAACTATATGGAATTGCAGAGTGGTTTGGAAGGGATCTTTAAAGATCATCCAACCCCCCTGCCATGGGCATGGACATCTTCCACTAGACCAGGTTGCTCAAAGCCCCATCCAGCCTGACTTTGGACACTTCCAGGGATGGGGCATCCACAGCTTCTCTGGGCAGCCTGTGCCAGTGCCTCACCACCCTCACAGTAAAGAAGTTCTTCCTGATGTCCAGTCTAGACCTACCCTCTTTCAGTTTAAAACTGTTACCCTTTGTCCTGTAACTAAAGGACCTGGTAAAAAGTCATTCTCTGTTTCTTAAAAGACCCATTTATATTTTTTTTTTATTGCCATGCTTCTAAGTAACTTTCTGGAAATTCTGATGGAAACCTTGTTTGCAAAACCTGCAGTTGGAAAATTTGATTAGTAAAACTCATCATATACGCTTGTTGAGTGTTAGAGCAAGCAGTACAGAACTCTAGCATAGGTGTGTGGTGTCAGATAGAACGAATCTGATCCTAAATAATTGAATGTTATGAGTTGAACTGGGTTTTCTTTCTAGTATAAAGACTGTTCTGAAAACTTGGTGGCCAACATTCATGGTATGTGGAACATGCTTCCAGTTTGTTTATTCTAATCTAGAGCATTGAAACCATAAAGAATAAATCCTAGGACTCTTTATTTTAGCAGTATGAAGTATAAATATAATTTAATTTATTTAAACTAACAAGTTCTAAGAAATTTAAAATTACATCACATGATAAAGCAGTAAAGATATTGGTAGATTTTTAGACTAGTAGATGCCACTTACCTGACAGGGGCAAAAATGACAAAGATTATTTGCTGACCTTTGAGGCTTTTAAAAATAGTGTTGTTTTTTCTGGCTCCGAATTCTGAAAGTGAAACTGTGTATACAAGCATGAGTTAATCTTAAAAAATATTTTGAGACGCTAATCTTGTTCTGATAACTTTAAAAAAAAAATAATTTAAATTTCTTCCTCTTTATCTTGAGGAGCACAGAGTACCGCAAGTATTATTCTCAGTTGCTGGGTAGTTATATTCATTTTCTGTTCTTCCAAGCATTTGAAGGATTGATTGTTTCCTGCTAATGGCCTGAAACTAGTCACAAGTGAAAGAAGCAGCTGGTAAATTATAATAGCAAAAAGCAATAATGACATTTATTTCAGGAAGGAACTTCTGCTATGGAAAACCTAAATGAGATGCAGTGTATGTGGTTCCAGACTGAATGTGCCGCAGCTTATCAAAGGCTGGGGAAATACGGTGATGCCTTGAAAAAATGCCATGAAGTAGAAAGGGTAAGTAGGTGCAAACACCATCAGTTTATTTCCCAGTATTTTTCACAAACTAATGAAAATATTTGCTGATGTAATCAGTATGATTTTCTTTGCATATAAAGTTTCTAGTATAATGATTTCTTAGGACAGGTTAATACTTGATGGTTTATTGTAATGGATAAGATGTCAGCCCTAGATATTATGTAAAAAACGGTTATTTTAAGTGAAAATTAACCATGCAACTATTTGTACATTAACTTTATGCTGTCTTTTGTCAATTGTTTTTTTAATTAGAACAATCACATTTCAGTTAGCTTTTAGAGTGCCTAAGTCTTCAAACAGTCACATTATAGTTTCTGTTAACAAAATGAGATTTTTCTGGGTGGGTTTTTTTCCTCTACTTACAGGTTCTCTCAGTCAGTATTATAAGTATATTTCTATTCGTGTTAAATATTACCTTTAAATAATATCAATTGTAACTTTATTCACCTCCATCTAATAAAAAAAATAGGCTAAAAAAGGCAAGTGCATAAGATTTGTGTGTTTCTTTTTTTTTCCTTGAAGCATTTTTTTGAGATAACGGATGATCAATTTGACTTCCACACATACTGCATGAGAAAGATGACTCTTCGTGCCTATGTAGACCTTTTGAGATTAGAAGATGTGCTCAGGAAACACGCCTTCTACTTCAAGGCCGCTCGATCAGCAATTGAAATCTACTTGAAGCTCCATGATAATCCTCTTACCAATGAAAGCAAAGAACAAGAAGTGAATTCAGGTATGTAGACCATAATGGAGGCTCATGTATATGATGCATGTAAACGCATATTAAACTAAGGAAGTTATATGCTGTAGAATAAATGATTGTAAAATACATAAGCTTTTCTGTCATGATTTGACAACTGAAAAGAGATCATAGATAATGTCACAGCTTTCTTCCTCTCTGTTCTTCTCACATTTTAAAACTAGCACATGAATGAACCTGGCTGTAGTCGGAGCACTTGGGAAGCAGTGGTGTTTCAGAATACAAAGAAGAAAAATCAAATTCAGTTCAGCTGCTTATCCATTTAAACAAAAGATAAATGTCAGTAACAGATGAATTATGAAACAATGGATAAATTTTGTGAGAAAGCAGTCTGAACTGTAAGAATTTAATTGTGATCTAGTGTATTTAACTTATTACATAGTAACAGCAGTTAGCACTGCATTACATTTTATTATTATCCACATAACTTCAGGACCAAAGAATACATGGGCAAGTGTGTATTAGCAAAATTAATACATCCAGGAAAATATTTAAAACCAGTGTTAAATGGAAAGCAGATCTTGCCAAAACAATCTTATGTTACATTCTGAGGTGAATAGTAAGTTTTTTCCATATCTGCCTATGTATGATGAAGTACATATAAAGAGGCACAGTTCAACTTGCCTCTTTTTTTCTCTCTAATTTCAATTTGTTTCTGTATATAGTGTGTGACAGGACCTTGATAGCAATATGTCATAGGAATGAAGGTGGGGAGGAGTCTTAAGTCATCTTGTTTGTTCGTTTGCCTGCCGTGCATTGGGATTCAATAGGCTTATCCACTGGGAAGACAGTGCTGTGTAAATGGGGTAAAAATAACCTTTGCTTCTCCTCTCCTCCCCATCTCAGAATGGTGGCTGGGCCCAGCAGAGAGAGGTCATGGTGCTATAGCCACAAAAACGATGTATTAGTCCGTCAGTAGCCTGTTCTTCTGTTCTTTGCCACATGATTAGTACAAATTCTGTTCTCTGTGGAACACCACCATAAATGGAGTGGAACTATAGTATTTTTCTGACTAAACTGGTCGTGTCAGTGGGACAGCAGGGAAGGAAGCAGAGAGGTGAAGGGAAATGCTGGTGGCTCCTCACTTCTACATGAACCTGCAGGAAACCATGTTTAGTGTGTTCTGCTTTTCATGCAACTGTTAAACTCTCTTGGTTTATCTAAATGCTAGTCCAGTCTAAAAATCTGAAGATTCATGCTGATATATACCAGAATAATTTACCTCTTCTCTCCTCAAACAGTATTAGTCTTTGTTTGCATCCGTTTAGCTGTTCCATGGCACTTGTAGATGTCATAGCTGTATTTTGTTCAGACATTTAATGAAAGATAAGCTTGTTTTTAAGATGGAGCGTAATTCCATCTGGATGTTTCTAGCCAGCAGCAGAAGGAAGGTGAGCTACAGTCAATATGAGAGCTTAGTATTACCCTTGGAAACCATTGTCCATTTTCTAAGGTAAAACCTGTCATAGAGGCAACAATTTTATGTAGTTAACCTTCCAAATAGTTGAGGTTTCTGTAACAAATATGGAAGAGAAGATCTGCGAGATCAAGTGTTGTGTTATGCTGTAAATAGTAATGCAGTAGTAATGTTGGATTATATAGCGATGATAGTCTGGCAAGTGTTGATACTTATGTAAATCTCTGTCAAAGTATGCCAGTTTGGTATGGCGGAGGAGTGTTAGTGTTAATGGCATGTCTGAGTGGTGCTTGAGAGACAAGATTTTAAATCAAATACTCTCTCAATGTAAGTCATCTGTTTGTTACCTTAATCTGTAGAAAACCTCTCAGCCAAAGAATTGAAGAAAATGCTTAGCAAGCAAAGAAGAGCGCAGAAGAAAGCAAAACTTGAAGAGGAAAGAAAACATGCAGAAAGAGAGCGGCAACAAAAGAATCAAAAGAAGAAGCGAGATGAAGAGGAGGAGGAAACTAGTGGACCCAGGGAAGAGCTAGTTCCTGAAAAACTGGAAAGGGTTAGCATGGTCTTTCGTGTTAAATCCGTGTGATTATCGTAACAAGCCTGTAATATGGATTATTATCAAGTTCTAAAAGAATCCACTTTTTTTATAAAGTCATTCTTGCATACAAAGATAACTTCTTGTAGTCTATCTCTATTTACACTAAAGAAAAGTAATAATTTTCCTCTACTAAAGCAGTGCTATATTAATAGCATTGTTGTTTTCTTCAAATGGGGAGTTTTTCTTTTTTTGAACAGTAGGTCATCTTTCATTAAAATAGATACTGAACAAAAAGATAGTTCTTGCCTGAAGAACTCTGGTTTTCATACAGTGAATAGAGAAAAACCAAAGGAAATGTGATTGCAGTTCACAACATTTGAAGGCATGAGCCAGTAGTTATCTAAGCACAAAGAGCTATGTCCTTTATCACAGTAACTTTAGAAGCTTAAGCTTATTGTCTGAGATGGTTGTATTTAATTGTTTCCTGAATGCTAAATTACAGCACTAAGTTACATAAGCAGTGCCAGAGTTAGCAATGATGTTGTCTTTGTCAACCTGAAATCATGAATAAACACTTCTAAATCTTGCTATTCAAATAAATGTTGTAGTTCAGTTTAATTCAGAAAGCTATCTACAGTTTGCCTTTCGCCTCTGATTATTTAAATGCTAGGAATAACAGAAATTATCCTTGGTGTTTTTATTTCACATTTATTTTAAGCTTTAAATTTCACTGTTTTTATTAAAACAGGTAGAAAATCCATTAGAAGAAGCCATTAAGTTCCTTATACCACTTAAGAATCTTATTGGGGATGACATAGAAACACATTTATTAGCATTTGAAATATACTTCAGAAAAGGTAAAGTACTGCATAATTTTATTTTTGCTCTACAAAATTTTAACCCATCACTGCAACCAGTGTTATCAGAGTGTAGCCTAAAATAGTTTGGAATAGATATTTGTCTGAAGCCGGGATTTCCATCATATCTAGTTACAATAGAGGAAATAGCATTTTTGTTTAGCCACCTTTAAAACAAACTCAAGAGCAAAGCAAGTTGTAGCACGTACTAATAAATGCTGTAGAAATATATTTGCATTGTGATTTTTAATTATCTAGGGGAAAACAAAGCCAAACAGATAGTAACATCATCTATGCGGCATTGCCGGAGTTGCGTTTCTATTTTATTAAGCAATTTGATGGGAAAAATAACTCTCCTTTCTAATTCTGTGTAGGCATTGATGTTTCTAATGTTTGTACTAAACAAAACAGTAGTTGATATAAAGAGCAAGTTCTGTATTAATCTTGGTATGTTTTTGGTTTTCTCTCCTTCCCACAGGAAAGTTTCTGCTAATGTTACAGTCTGTCAAAAGAGCTTTTGCTATCGACAGTAATAACCCCTGGCTACATGAGTGCTTGATTAAATTCTCTAAAGCTGGTATGTGTGTAGGAAGTATGTATGTATGAATAAAGGTACAGGAAGTTTTATTGTACAAGGGCACAACTACATATTTTTGTAATGTATAAATACTCTTGAAACCCAAAGCAATACGAAGAAAAATAAAAATTTCTTTTCCATTATAAAACCCTGTAAAAACCAGATTGTGCTATGCAGGGTACTGTGAATGTATTACATTATATTCCTTCCTTCATTATCCACCAGGTGGAACCAATAACTCATTTTGGCCAGATTTCACAGAGGAGCAGGTGTTCCAAAGATCCTTGAAATACCTAATACTTAAGATAAGTGGTAGATATGGGAGGAAGATTCTGATTGCAGCAAAGTGTGTTGTGAACTTGCAGCAGAAAGTTTACAATAGAGCACCCTTTATGAATGTTTCATCTGTAAATGCATTGGTAGAGCTTGTGTTGACCTGGTTTGAATTGATTTGAAGTTCATGTTTCTTTCTGTGCCCAAATTTTGAAAAATCGAAATTTTAGCAGTGATGTTTATGGTTTCACACTGTTGTCTATGCTTGTTTAAATGGCTTTTTTTTGCTTCTCTCCCTCTTCTTCCCGCTCCTAGTATCTGACCATAGTAACCTCCCAGAAATTGTGAGCAAGGTCCTAACTCAAGAAATGCAGAAAATCTTTGTTAATAAAAACTTGGAAAGTTTTAATGAAGAATTTCTCAAACACAATGCTACCTCCATTCAGCACCAACTGTCAGGTTTGTTTAACTTTTTAATGCTTTTGAAAATGAGATGATTGAAATCCAGAATCTTTGTCTGCAGTCTGTAATTAATACATAAATTCCAATCAGCTAGAAATTCATGTTTACATTGTTATTTTCTCTGCCTGCTTTTATAATGTTTAAAAACAAACAAAACAAAACCCAACTTCATTCACTTTTTTATTAGATGTGTAAGGAGCCTGTTTCTTAACTCCAAGAAGTGTGATCAAACCACCACAGATATTCAAGTATGGAAGCACTGTCATCCTTCCTGTTGAAGCTTCTGGTTTTGAAATGACTAGAAAACATAAACCAAAAGCTCCTTTATATTAGAAGCAGTGCTTTTCTCTGTTTCCTTATCAGATAGAATATCTCTGGTCCTACTCATAGCTTTGTCACATCGCATCAGTAAAAACATCAGGACAAACTTATGCTACTTTAGCTTTTCTGCTTCATAGTCAACAATGAAAATGTTGGAATATAACACTTCTACATTATATTTGTAGAAGAGCTACAAGTAGCTGCTGGAGTGAAGTCAAAGGAAGTTGGAATTGAAATTTACCATGTCTACTGAGTACAGAAGGTTTTGGAATAAAAATTGCTGTCACCTGAGAAGCTAGTAGAGGAGAAGACACACAACAACTCTTCATCAGTTAGGAAGCAAAAATAAGTGTAGATTTGAGACACTTAAAGTACTTAGGACAGTATTTCTCTCACCTGGTTTGTAAAAGTTACCCAAGATCTGTCCAGAATCACTGGAGAAAGTTTGCTTCAGAGGATTGTTCATCTCGAAGGTTGGGTAACTTACCCCAAACTTATAGAGGCTGTTAAAAGATTCTTGCTTCAGAGCAGCATCTTGAGAGAAATACTTGCACCCCTTTCCTGTGAGCAGGCTCAAGATTTGGGTGGTCAAGTACAGGTATCTCAGCAGGCGGGTGCTCCTGATTCTTACAGGTATGTTCTTCTACTCGTGTCCTTGTTGGGCATCTAATGGGATATGTTTTCCAGATTCTACTTTCTAGTCTTCCATTATTATGGAAAATATTATAGTCACTTTTGTCATACTAGTTGTACAGGCTACAACTGTCATGGTTCCAAATTTGGCTTCCCACTGGCTACACCTTTAGTGCCTTTGAGAAGAACCTGAGCTAGATCACTGTCAGTGCTGGCACTCATGTTAGAGAGAGGTCAGGGGCCCCTTTGAAGAAGGTGAGCCTGTTCGCAGTCAGTGGACGTGAGGGGCTGAAGTGTCTTAAAAGCTCCAGTCAGTGGTCCTGAGGGTCCGTTGATCACTGTGATCCAACCATGCACCTATTTACAGGCAGTGGGAACAAATGTGGTATTAGGATTTTCAAGTGAAATCAGGAGTGAACTGTAGATATGTCATTAGTAGCTTTAGGTCTTCACCTACATATCAGTCTTGTGTTTAGACTGAAACAGGTTTGAAGCAATTGGCTTGTCTACTCTACAATTTATGACTTAAACTGTCATCTTTAAGTCAAGTTCAAAAAGGTCTGAAAGACTTAAACCCGAAGTCTGAGAACACAAATGAGTGTTTTCTTAGTTTAAAATGATTACTAGTAAAAATTATAAGTTGAATTTTACTCCATTTTCAATTTCTGTACCATAGCCTCCCTGAATTTAAACAAATGTAACTAAGTTTAATATGTGTTTTGACAACGGTGACTCAAACACAAATACATTGTCTGTCACTTTATTTTCTGAAATCTTCTGGATACAAAAAGCAGTAAGGACTGGGAAAATTTAATAAGGAAAACAAATTTAATAATTGGAGAAATGAGTTGAGCAAGAGGAGACAATACACTCAGAATGTGGATTTTTAACTTTTTCAGTAAAATTACTTAAGCTTTTTGTTACTTGTAGTAGATTATATAGCGAGGTGCGTCTGAACTTTATATTTGGGAAGAAGATGTTATATGAAATGCCTACGTCTTCAGTAAGATCAGATTTTAAATTAAGGCAGCTGTGATATGAGGAGCAACACAGTATTTTGCAGAGATGCTCAGACCAATTTTGATAAACTCTTTGTGGTCCAAGAAGCTGCATAGTTACATTAATGCAATGTCTTTTCATCAGTGTAACCTGGTCCAGGCAAAGTACCAAACTTGCATTGCAGGTTTCTTGTACCCAAGCTATTTCACTCAGCTCCAGGCCTTACTTTCTGCCATACAGACACCTACCTGTCTGAATTTCTTCTGGACTCTGTTCCACAATTGTTCAGTAGCTGTATTGTTCACTTCTCTCCAGTACTTTTCAAAAAATTAAGAGTATCTCTGAGAAAATGTCTTTTACTCACTTATGCATTTGTAGGATGGACTTATAGGTCTTCAGTAAAGTTAGACATTTTACTTTTGCAGAAACAGGCCTTCTGTGTTATTCAATTCTTATGCTTCTAATAAAATTAAAAATAGCTTCTTCAGTTTCTTTAGTTTTAAATTATAAATAAGGGAGGAAAATACAGTTTATTAAAACTAGTAAGAAGTCCTAGTTCACACTGATGTGGAAGTTTTCAGATTCTCCGTGTCTGTATATGCAGTATTGCATTTGGGAACACTGTTATCTAAATGTTGTGTTCTTTGTTGTGATAAGGTGCAAAGATGATGTATTTCCTGGACAAATCAAGACAAGAAAAAGCAATTGCTGTTGCTACTAGATTGGATAAAAGCATGAGAGACAAAAATGTGAAGGTAAAAGATACAGTATTTAAAGCCAAAAAATGTGTGGGGTCTTAAATAACATATAAACTACAGGATAATGCACATGCTTTGTATATTATGATAATATTATTTGAAAGAACAAGGTTTCAAAGTTGTTTTCCTCTAAGCAACTGTAAGATACCTGAATACTGTAATAAGAGAGAACCTGTGTTTGCTTGGATTAGTATTGTTTAACAGTACATCTTTTTAGTAATAAAATTATTGCAGATCCCATTTATTAAATCGCATCCATTAACTGTTACTCCTGTTTCTTCAGACACTAACGAAGGTTTTTGAGGCGCTGCTTGATGGCAGTTTTGGAAGCTGCCATACTCAGTGCGAAGAATATCAAGCGGCATGTCATAAACTGTTTCCTTTTGCGTCTGCCTTTCTGCCTGCCACAAACGAGGACGATAGCAGCATCGCGTCTGTGAATCACACAGCCATTAACCATGATTTGCTGTCTAATGAAATTTGAAGTAGCGTGTGCAAGCCCGTGTGCGTCTGTACCTACACACACACACACACGTATTCAAAACTCTGACTCTTCATTACGTGCTGGCTGGATACAGATCAGGGTTACTTTTCCAGGTTGTATTTTAATATCTTTAACAGGTATAAAACAAAATATTTGGATAGTTAAATGAAATGGAGTATGTTCTTATTTTTTTTCTCCCAACAAGAACTGCCAATATTTATGTAAACATTATCCAAAATCAGCGTTTTTCATGTTTATACTTGTACAGTTTTAAGTCTTTTAATAATCCATCAGCCTTCCCTCACAAAAAATATGAATGTTAAAGACTGCTTTCACATAAGTGTCGTTACATATACAGATAAATGTGATCATATCTTGTTAATAAATTATCATTTGAACGTTTTTAGCAGATTAAGACTGAAGTGCTGCTTGAATTGCCCTCTTTGTCTTTTACTGTTCCTTAGGTTTTTTCCTGGATGTGTTTTCTCTTTTTTTGGTTTTTGTTTTGTTATTTTTATCTTTGGTCAGTTTGGTTTCTTTTGAAGCACAGTGACAATGAAAGAGCATTGGGGGGTTTGCATGACTTTGTCAGGTGTGTGTCTTACATGGAACTGGTGTTGATGGATATGAAGATTAGGTTTGTGAAGAAAAAAAAAAAACCTAAGGCTTTTTGAAAACTTCTATCTACCTTGTGTTCCATAGCTATTGTTTCCTTAATTTTATGGTCAGTTTAACATTTTTTTGAGTATCCTGAAGCAATTCCTTGTGAAAACATAATGAATTTGAGACAGTTGTTTTGTCCTTTGTTCATCTTCCCTTTCCTCCTCTCTCCTCTTCCTCCTGGTTTCTCCCCATCTGTTCACCTGTTGACACTTAAGTTGAAAAAGCTGCTCCAATTTTGGGCAAATGCAGGAGGTACAGTAACGAGGAATCCAGTTCTCCTCTACATCACAACAATTCACTGGTGAGTTCATTGTATTACCTCCATTAGAAATCTTAGTTGTCCACTTACGGCCAATACTCCAGTACTTCTCATGCCTAAATACTATTGCTTTAGGTGCTGCAAAGTAAATAGTATGGGAGGAGTATGTTTTACATTAAAAAAAAAAAAAACCTATTTAAGGGAGCACAAAGAGGCTGACTACAAATCATAATGAACCTTTTTTCTTACTTTGTATTCTGGTGCATTAGCTATTAAATATACAACACATGAAAATGGAAGTCTGAATCTAATATACCTATTTAAAAGCATAGTATTGCTGGACAAAATGGCTACATAGGACAGCTTTACATTCTATAAGAACTGCTATCAAAACATAACTATACTGTGGCTTGTACAGAAAATCCATTTTCTGGAAACTGTAATGGAATCGTTCACTCTTGGTTTGTTTTTATTTCACTGCAATGTAAATAATTTCAGTAATATTAACTAACCCCTCAAAGGCAAATGTAAGTTCATGAAGAGGGGATTTTATTAAAACAAACTGTTCTAATTAAAATTCTCCTTTGTGTGTCATCTGTTTAGAATTCAAAATTGTTGAATGGAAAACTCACTGTAAAATATTGCCAACATATGTTATGCTGTAATAAATTATTTTGTACACACTTGCCTTTTGGTTTGGAATTTTTGTGTATTTATGGACATCAAACTTCAGCCCATCATGTTCATTAGGTTTTCTTCATTCATTTGCAACATTCCCTGGTTTACTGTGAACTCTGTAAGCAGTTAAGAAGAATTAAAACAAACAAACAAAACCCTACCACACAACAAACCACTATTTAGCGCATTGAGAACATTTTGCTCCAAGGTGTCTCAAGCAGGGGGAGGTAGTTGGCCATGGTGGGGTCGCTTTGGCTCAGCAGTGCCTTAGAAGGCCTGCATAAGCTGAAGGCCTGAAGTTGTAGGGTGGTCTCCTGGCTTTTCTAGTGGTGACACAGTGCTAGTGATTTAATTCAGGCCTTTAGAAGATAAGGCTGTTAATCCAGTCCTCTGGTGTGTGTTTAGCTTGACACTTTAAATCAGACTTGAGCAAAAAATACCTGGGATGTGTTCTCAGCAGTTTACTCCTTGAGAAAGTACATGAGCAGTGTAGCTTTCTAGACTAAGAATTGTAGGAACTCTCTTGAGAATTCTGAAAATGTAAAAATCGAGTCTTCTGTCACCCAGTGTGTGCTTTGGTTTTTCTCTTAGCACTGCTGGAGGCATAAGCTGCTGAGTTTTCTTCAGGGCTTTCATTGCAGGTGAGAACTGCTTGGGCTAATAGACGCTTGTCAACCCTGTACACCACTGCGAACAGTGGGGTGGTAGGGGAGGAGTAACAAAAATAACAGAAGAGCAGATGTCAAGGAAAGGCGTTTTCCTTTATTCTGAAAAGATTTAGGGTGTGTTTAGTAACTTTAATTAGAAAAGGCATCAAACTCAACTGGCCTGTTAAGTTACCCCATAGGAAATGTGCTATAATATATAAATGCTTACAGTGTTTACGTGTCGTAGAGTCAATGCTTCATGTTTCAGTGTTCAACATATATCAGCTGGCCTAGCTCCACTCTTTATATCACACTATCCTTTTCATTCTTGTTTTCGTCACTTTTTTCTGTGTAATTCAACCTGATTTGTCATCTCAAAAATAATTTCATCCACTTTGACAGTCATAGTCATTCTTGTTCCACTCTTCCATGTCTAAACTTCCTCCCTTCTCTGGCAAATGTGACATCCCAGGACGTAGCTTTTCTTATCAGTCCATTGGCATTAAAATAACCGCTTGGCTGCTGCCACCTCACACAAGCACCCCCTCTTTCCTTCTCTCGCTCCCACCAGTGGGCAGAGAGGCACACTCCAAGGCTGACAAACTTCTCATCATAGGGAATAAGCCTGTTCCAAAACCCCAGGCCATAATGGGAAAATCCTGTACCTGATATTTACATGGATAACAACAGTTTAGTCCAGAATTGGCTATTATGGTGGAAAGAGCAGTTTCTCGCATCTCTTCAAGTCTAACATCTCCAGACTTCCCACATAATGAATCCCTCAGCTAGGAAGAGGTCAAGCTTTAAGCATGACACGAAATATTCCAGCAATATCATGTTTTCATGTGTGAATGCACTTGCCACTTACTGTTGCAACAGCAACATGATACGTACTCCTGACATTTGTTTTCTCATGTCTGGACTGCAGGTGTTAATGGGAAGTGGTCAGATCATGGATTTTTCCACTAGAGGGAAGTCTTGCATCCTGAATGTTTGCATAGCAACCAAAGGCTGCAGTCTTGTTTATTTTCAGGTGTTTTCTGGTTTTGTAGGAAGAGCATAGGAAAATGCCTGTCTTTCAGGCAGTGGAGAGAGGTTATCAGGAGGAGTCAGCACGAGTGCACCAAAGGGAAATCATGTTTGACCAACCTCATAGCCTTCTAAGATGGTATGACTGGCTGGGTAGATGAGGGAAGAGCAGTGGATGTTTTCTACCTTGACTTCAGCAAGGCTTTTGACACCATCTCTCACAACCTCCTCATAGTTAAGCTCAGGGTTGGATGAACGCACAGTGAGATGGATTGTGAACTGGCTGGATGGCAGAGCTCAGCGGGTTGTGATCAACTGTGCAGAGTCTGGTTGGAGGCCTGTAGTTAGTGTGGTTCCCCAGGGGTCAGTATTAGGTCCAGTCCTGTTCCACATGTTCATCAATAACGTGGATGAAGAGACTGAATGTACCCTCAGCAAGTTTGCTGATGATACCAAACTGGGAGGAAGGGCTGACACACCAGAAGGTTGTGCTGCCATTTAGTGAGGCCTGGACAGGTTGGAAAACTGGGCCGGAGAAGAACCTGATGAAGTTCAACAAGGGCAAGTTTAGGGTCCTGCACCTGGGGAGGAATAACCCCAGGCACCAGTACAGTTTAGGGGTGGACCTGCTGGAAAGCAGCTTTGCAGAGAAGGACTTGGGAGTTCTGGTCGACAACAGGTTGACCATGAGTCAACAAGGTGCCCTTGTGGCCAAGAAGGCCAATGGTATCCTGGGGTGCATTGAGAAGAGTGTGACCAGCAGGTCGAGGGAGGTTCTCCTCCCCCTCTACTCTGCCCTGGTGAGGCCACATCTGGAGTACTGCATCCAGTTCTGGGCTCCCCAGTTTAAGAAGGATAAGGAATTACTAGAGGGACTCCAGCGGTGGGCTACGAAGATGATTAGGAGCCTAGAGCACCTTTTCTATGAAGAGATACTGAGAGAGCTGGGTCTGTTCAGCCTGGAGAAGAGAAGGCTGAGAGGGGATCTTATCAGTGCTTATAAATATCCCAAGGGTGGGTGTCAAGAGGATGGGACCAGACTCCTTTCACTGGTGCCCAATGATAGAATGAGGGTCAACGGGCACAGACTGAAGCACAGGAGGTTCCATATGAATGTGAGGAGAAACTTCTTTACTTTGAGGGTGCCAGAGCCCTGGAACAGGCTGCCCAGAGAGGTTGTGGAGTCTCCTTCTCTGAAGACATTCAAAACCCACCTGGACACATTCCTGTGTGATCTGTGTGAACCTGCTTAGCAGGTGGGTTGGACTAGATGATCTCCAGAGGTCCCTTCCAACCCCAACCATTCTGCGATTCTGTCATCGGTGTTTCGTATGTGCTTAAATGGCTGCATTAGACTCGTATTTGTATAATCCAGCTGTCTGCAGGCATTGATTTGGGGATCTGAAGTTGAGACTGTAGTTGCTTGGGCTTATTCCATACCAGCTGAGAACAGAGACCCTGGGAAAGGATATCTGAGCCCACAGAAGGTCAGACTGGTCTTTTGGGAGATCCTGTGTCACATGTGGAAAACACTGGTCAACCCAGTTCCTGCTTTAATTTCCTCAGCCTGTTGAAAAAAGGCAGACTGTATTGGCCTTGAAGATTAGCCTTCGCTCCAGTTAATTTATCATGGACTAAATGCGCTGTCTGTTCACCACTCAGACTTTGCCGCTTAAACATATTTCAAGTCTAGACAAAGTATTTGAGAACGTGCTGCTAATGCTTAAGAGGAGGTTTGGGTTTTGAGAGGTTCCTAGAGGTATTTTAGGTATGTGGTAAAGTGGGAGAAGGAAATACATAGTATTTCCAGGATTGATTTCATATGATAAATGGTTAAACTTAAAGCAAACCAGGAAGCAAGGACCAGAGCAGGAGCTGTCTTCCTATTCTATGATTCTTGTTCCCTGTGCAAACTGCCTCTCACAGAGCAGTCCTAGTTCAAGGCAAGGGTTTACACCACAAGTAATAAACTGTCATAAAACCTATCTATAAATGTAAGCAAACTATACCTGCTTGAGGCCTTGGCTCTGTAAATAGTAGTGCAAAAGATATCCAGGGATCCACAAAAGGCATCAGGCACCAAAGGAGTCTCTTAACTGTCACTGGAGATGTCTAATCAAATTTTAGCTTAATCCATGCACTTGATTATATTTGAAATGAGCTCAGAGAGTACCTGAAGTTGGAGGAACTTGTATTTCTATTAATAACATTCCCTGAATGTCTAAATGCCTGTCTAGCGAAATTCAAACCAATGGTCTGAAGCAGCTAGATTGTCTATGAAATATGTTTGGAAGAACCACGCGTGGCCATGTCTGAGAGGCAGAAGCACAGGGGGCCATTGGGGAGATGGCAGCAACAAATAACTGATCAGAAGAAAGCTGCCTCTGCATTTGGCTCTTTACCCTTAGATAACCTCTCATCAGCGTTGCCCATCTTGACAAAGCCCTGGCCTTCCCGAGGAATGAGGACCACAGTGCCTGGTGGCCATGCTGGCCTGACCAGGTACATGACCTACCACGACACACATTGGCTGCGGAGATCTGACTACCCTTTTTTTTTTCGAAAAACATAAGCTATTCCTGTCTCTGCTGGCCGTCTCTTTCCCTCCTAATTGCTGAGGGCTTGTAAACTTGCTCTAATAACAAGAAATTCACGTCTGTGGCAAGTGCTAAGCCTGGCACAATGCCACGTGAGTATGGAGTTGGTGTGTGCTCTTTGAGGTGTGCTTTTGGGAAGACTCACAGCCTCAGAAACCCTGGGTATAACAGCATAATACACATTTTTCAATACCATGGCAGGACAAACCTGAATGTGCAGAGCTGGGTTTTTAGGTGTCTACAATGGCAAAGCCTGTGTTTTTCAGTGGTATTTTACATCCTTTTTTTTTTTTTCAACTGTTGTCCTCTTGTGCAAATGCTCTTACTCCAGTTTTGTATTCAAATCCTCTGCTGTAGAAATACAACTAGTAAATCAGTGCTGGGCAGCATGGAGTGGGCAATTCTGAAAGGCTGTAATTTATGACATAAAAGTTGGAAATAGAAAATGAGCATATGGAAGAAGTTGCTGTCGCAGATCCTCCCTCTGGCCGGGGGAATTAGAGCATGGTTTACTTAACTTTCATTTGTGAGCAAGCCAGGATGCTGCTATGGCTTGTCACAAAAATTATTCAAGGCTGAGAAAAATGGAAAAAAACCCAGAGCGTTTAATAATTATTCTTAAATTGCAATGCAGTTGTCTCAGTCAGAGGGAAGAGCTGGATGCAGTACGTGGTCACTGATTAACACTGATTCTTTTCTTCCAATCTACACAACCCCCTGCGTACTCCTAACAAGAGAGGGTCCAATGGACTAAAGCATGGTTATTTCCCAACCATAAATATGCAAATCCCCATCCCTTAAAGAAAGGTGATTTACTGGCTGACTGAAGCGCAGGGATTACTGCTTTTGTTCCACGTTTGTATGGTGACTGACTCAACGGGGTCCCGGTCCATCACTGGCACTACGGCAACACAAATAAATGGAGAGCTCCACTTCTGTTCTAACATATGCAACCACATGCCTTCAGCAAACGAGCGCTCTTGGCTTCTCCTTTTGCCTCCTACTGCCTTAAAGCCAACAGAATGTGGGAGGGAGGGCAAGACTTGATTTTTTTCAGCCTGTTGTGGTAGCTTGTTTCAGTAGCGTGGATGGGAACGACATTCTGCACCCCCTGCCGTTCCTGACTTCCCCTGTTCTTGTGGCTGTGCTGGTCTGAGTTACCTTGAGATTGGTGCAATACAAGAGAAAGATGCTTCTGGACTGTGGAAAAAACAAAGCATTGGTTTAGTCACACAGCGACAAGTAAAACAGACGAAGTGGAAACTCATGTACACTTTTAAAAAGAAAAACAAAACACACACCACAAAACCCAGAGGATATTCAGTGTTCCCAGGAAAATCTAGTAAGAATTCTTTTTGGGCAAGGCATATTTTTCTTTCTTTGGATGTGGTTAGTATCTTTTTGGCCAGGTATTTTGGCCACAAGTATATTTTATTATCATTGTAATTATTAATTACATCAATTTAGAATCTGTATTTCTTGGCCAGGTTTAAGGCTCTGGAAACAC
Organism: Caloenas nicobarica; assembly: GCF_036013445.1. NCBI lineage: Eukaryota > Metazoa > Chordata > Aves > Columbiformes > Columbidae > Caloenas > Caloenas nicobarica. The sequence continues at coordinate 182,143,474 of NC_088245.1, forward strand.
ACATCCCCAAACAGTGTTGGATACAAAGTACAAGACAACCAAGCCAAACAAGCTAAGTGTACATGACTGTGTGAAATATCATAATAGAAATGGTGCAAATTGTCTAATTATTAATCAGAGCAAACAGCATTCATGTAAAAGCAAATGTAGCCTGAGACTTTCAATGCCTTTTATTTTACTTATTGAGGAGGAGGACTAGGGGAGATGTCTTATTATTTTAATATATAAGAGCTCTCTTATATGTTTCATTTCACAAGACTTAAAATTTATTTCCAATGTGGTTTCTGTGTCAGATATTTTTCATGAAATAAAAACCTCTTAAGCCTTAAATTCCCGTCCGTTTCCTGTGTACCCACTGTTGAGTCGACGCGTCCTCTCCTCTTGACAAAATTACTGGGTTTTTTAAGCAGCACAGTATCCAGCCATTTTAACTCTTCAATTTATCAACAATTCAGAGGAAAAACAGGTAAAAAACAAGATCTGCTTCTAATTTGCTTTTGAAATGGTACAAGTTTCTTAATGGAGTGGTAGTCATGAAAGGTTTTGAAGCAAAACTGGCAAAAACCTAAAGAACTCAGTTTTTCCAGTTCATGATCCAGCATGTTAATTTACACCAACCCCCCTATGGTGGCAGAAGCATCAGGTAGAGGTAGAAACGGTGGTTTGCCCTGAGCTAGAGCCCACATCCTAATGACACAGAAAATAAAGTTATATTGCTTTCATATGTATGCTTTTTCCTTTTTTTGTTTGTTTGGTTCGGTTCGGTTTGGGTTTTTTTCCACATTATCCTTTTAAACCGATGTTCACTGCTACTGGACTCTTTTGGATGACTTCTGCTGGGGGAGAACTTAATGGAACAGGAACAAACTGTTCCCTTCACTCAGTCTTTGTGCAAAGTCTCATGTGCAATCTGCCCATGCAGAGGGCACGTGCGCAGCCTTGTTTTCCTGAAAATAGAATCAAAAGGAGGCAATTTCTTCACGTTTGGTTGCCACACAGCACTCCAGCTGCCAGGCTCTGTCCCCCTTCTGGCTTACTGCCATGGTACGTTTGCTTGCATTTTCTTGCTGTCTTCTTGGCCTTTTGACCACTTCTCTCTGCTTGTGCTTTGGATGCTTCTTGGCACTGCAAGGAAAAAAACTACCAGACAACATCCGTCTCCTTGCATTAAGATCCAGAAACACTAGTAGAGGTTTCAAGCAGTGTTTTAGCTGGCTTCTCCTACATCTGAAGCAATCTCACTCTAAAAAGGAGCTTATTATCTCTCCACTGCCGCTATAGTGTTCTCTACTGCCTATACACTTTACAGTCAGTGCATTCTCTGTGCAGTTGGATTTTGAGAGTTTTCTGATGGACACAAACTTTTGCTGTGATTTCTAGTGAACTCAAGATTGACGGTTCCCCAAAACTTGGCTGCAATATATAATACAGCCCAATATCTCTTGTGTTTGGCTTTACAATGCACTCCGCTCAGTTTGCTTTGCTCATAGACATTCTGTTTTAAGGGTATCACCAATGTTTTGTACTGGCAAAACAAACATAGACACCATTGGAAAGACCTGATGACGGATGAGGAAAAGAAGAAAAGGACTTGTCATGCAGCTTGATATTAGAAGTGTTTCTCACGAATGTGACCAGGAATTGGGTTGTCAGCAGTTGTCTCTTTTGACCGAAAATTTATCTTAAGTTACAACAATGTGAAGAAGAACTGGAGGCGGTACTAGGTACCTCTGGCAGTTCTGTACCAGGAAGATACAGACAGTACTTCCCTGAGTACAGAAGAATCTAACAAGCAAAGAGCATGGCCATGTTTTCACGTCCAAGCCTTTGGCTGGGACCCGTATGTCTCCTGTGGAGCTGGAATACATTTGGGCTACTCTTCCAGTTAAGTTTCCTCTGAAAGAGAAATCAGCTGACGCACAAGAAAAAGAAACTGAAACCACCAGAAGACAGCTGGAGACAACAGCAGATACGCATCAAACTTACTATTGCCCCAAGTCAGATTGATAGTGTGAACATACCTTTCATTAAGTGACACTATTCTTTTCATCTTCTCTCAAAAAGGCACCAAACAGAATCTGATTATTTTGAAGCTTTCTTATCTCTTATTTACCCAGTGCCATCCCTCTCCTTACCTGAATTCTTCTCCCTTTCCCATGCAATACTCAGCCGAAGTCTCCTGACAGAGCACTTTCAGATTTTGAGTGGTTTTGGATATCTCTTTGCTGTGGACAGAATCTCACACTAAACGGACCCTTCCAGAGATGTCAATATGGGTTACAATTACACCTGTCAGTTTGAATGACTTTTAGTCCAGCTGCAACAATAGTGATTACATCTAAACTGCCATAAACAGATTTCAGAGCAAATAACTTATTTAAATATATCCATTCAAAACTCCAAGAGCTTCTGCCTCAAGTTACTGAAAGACAGAGGAAGAGAAAACTGCACAGGCTATATGGTGTTTGCATTTAGGAGGTTAATTTGACAAGCAGAAAATCTAGAAGCATAATGGGTCAGAGAAAGTGAGTTTAGGTTTTGGCGGGATCCAGGAGGAAGGTGTGTGTTTTGCTCGCAAGGCCACAGTCACGGGTGGCAGTGGGCTGGTCCATGAGTTTGCATCCGCTGTGTGTCAGAGTGAGAAAACCAAAAGGATTTGCATCAATTTGTGGTAAGACCAGCTTCAGGTTTAAAGTCTGCAAAAAGGCTGGGAGAAGAGGAAAGGAAGACCTGCGAAAGGTTTCTGGCATTTTTTTTTTTTCCGGTTTTTCAGGATTAATTATATTGCTCTAAGTCACACACTCTTCTTGCTGGTGTTGTGCATTGAGCTACAGGTCACAGGCTTGTATTTATCCCAGCTGGCTAAATACACCTCTGATGGTACTCAGGTAGCCTATGTGAAATGCACGGCTCATCTCAGCCACGTTTTAATTAGGCAGCTGCCCTCATTACAGAACGAGTTTAGCAATTCGCTCACACAGGCAATTCCACTTGCAGCGTGAAGGATAAAATGGACCGGAGTGTGAACCACTGTCCCACCCTTCCGAAGAGCATCCCAAGGGCAGGGTTGCAATGTGCTGAGCAGGGAGACAAGTTATACTGATGATGTCTGGGCTATTCCTGCTCGGTGGCTCAAGGAGTTGGGTTTCCCCGCGCCAGTCTGGCTGGCACCTCTGCTCTTTCATCCTCCCGCAGTTTTCACTTTTTTTCTCCACCCTTGTCTAAATGTTGGTTTCCCTTGCTTTCCTTCAGCTGGAAGTTCGGTGATGACGGGCTTATATTTATCGTTCCTGGGTTTTAAATGAAGCATCTACTTTAGCCAATTGGTCCTGCTACTTCCGTGAATAATTATTATTTTCGCAGACTGAAAAATATTAGAAGACGACTGGAAATTGTATGTTCAAAGCTCCGAGCTGCTTCCATGGGCAGGGATCTATCACGCTAGATTTTGTCTGGCACCAATTCCGGTGAGCAGACAGCATGAGATTTCACAAAACGTCTGCTTTTAACTGTGGGAACATGGTGATTACTCAACAGGACTGATATTTTGGGGTACTCTTGATCTTTGAAGTGGTGAAAATAAATGATTGATTAGAGCAGAACTCTTCAGCTATTTCTGACTTGCAAATTCCCCCCTTCTGCAGCTCCGATTTCTGCATATGTGCACATGGGGCTGCGTATGTACTGTGAATTTTAACCTATTTCCAGTACATTTGCCTTTTTTTTTTTTTTTCCTGTTTTACATGAATGCCTCAGAAGTTGTTCACGGATCTGTAGTCATCTCTGGGCCATGATTTGAAAACCACTACATTAGTCAGCTTGCAGCACCAATGCCTGTGTAAACCACTCCTAGGATTCTCTTTGGTGTAGCAACACAGGGTTTTGTGTCCCAAATTACTCCATGTTTCACTTAGAAAAGTAGTACCTAGTGAGCTTTGCAACTTGGCTAATATCAGACTACCTGCTAATGTTGTGTCTTTTCCTGAAGCATATTTACAGGCAGGATTTGTTGGTTTAAATAGCTCTGTGGCTAACAAGTTTGTGAGGTTAAAAATGCAGTAGAAAACCACCGTAAACATTGCATCACCAGCTGAGGAGGATCTGGAGACACTGTGTCGAACGGTCAAGCAGAAATTCACTTTAAATACACCTTGGACGGCTGCCTAGAAGAAGGGAGGGATTCGGTAGCTGAGGTTTACATTACAAGTTGCACTGGATGTTTCCATCGATAAACAAGAGTAGCCTGACGCATCAGTGTGCCGTGTTTCAGGGCACTGTGATTACAAGTGACTTCATAATTTTGCCAGATGTGGGTTGATCCTGCTGGCATTGATGGCAAAAATGCCATCTAATGCAGTGGGAGCATGTTGGGACCTTCAAGAGTATTTATGGAGATGCATGGCTCTAGGGTTTATAACAAAGAACCAACAGGCATAGAACCCAATCTTTATTACCTCATGTATGAACTAATGGTTTATGCAGAAGATTAAAGTTCACCAGCTGAACCTCAGCTGCATTCATGGAATCACAGGCTGATGGGGAGAAAGGAGGAGCTGCAGTAGAAAACACGAGTATTTACTGGAAAAAATGTTAAGAGAGCAGTAAACATGACCAAGGATTGTTAAGCCCAGATTTGTTAAAAGAAGATTCCAAAACACACGGCTGTAAAGAAGGGAAGTTCTTGGAATCATCCTTCAGACACATGGTGTGAACTGTGGGGTTGTCCTGTACAGGGACAGGAGTTGGACTCAATGATCCTTGTGGATCCCTTCCAACTCAGGACATTCTATGATTCTATGATTTTGTCAGTGTGCCTAGGAATGTTTCTGAAAATGGTAAATTCGAGTGTAAAATAATAATTTAAAGAGAAGGGCAGGGATAAACTCTTGTGTCACTACAGGGAAGCAGTTGTTCTCTTCCCCTGCCCACATCCCCATTTGCTCTCTCCTTTCATCAGCTCTGGACCTCTACCTACCTGAGCTGCGTCCATTCAACTCACTCCAATAGAAAACTACTCACTTGGTCGCTGGATTAGCTTTCTACTGTTCCAATGCATTGAATTGGCTCAGTAGAAGATGAGACACATCTGTTCCAAGAGTCGTGCAGGAGGTCTGTGTCAGGAGTACGAGAAGGAAGAAGCAGGACAGGACATTCCCTGTTTTCTGGCAGCAAGGCCCCTGAACAACTCCAGCCTTACCGTACAGCTCCACGTGCTACGTATCTGCTCTTTCTTCGTGACGATGTGACCCCCCTCCCAGACAGCTGTGAGATTACTTGACCATCTTCAGGAAAAATAATAGAGAAGGCACAGGAGGACTTTTAGGCTTTAGTTATTTTGCCTGCGTTCCTCACAAACCAGACAGATTTAAGCCTGATCTAAAGCAACTCTCACCTCTAAGTCACCTGTCGCTGTACAAACAAGCGTGGGACTAAATAACCAGTGTGTGATGGGGATGTGTGTGGACAGTCGGGTCAATCATACGTGTAGGTGCTTGGGCAAAAGAGAGTTGATGTCAGCTGCGGGGCCAGGTCCTCATCTTTTCGGGCTGGGAGTTCTACCCAGTCACGTACTCGACAGCTTTCCTTTCTGCCTTGTGCCTATTGTCGTTCATCCTGCCCATGCTCTTGACGTCACACCCTCATATCTTCTTGTCCCCTGCTTTTTAACCTCGCTTTCCATCTATGTCACTGCTGTCTTCGAAAAGGATTGTTTGTAGCCACTTCTGTTAGCAGAGGGAAAAACAGAGGAAGACCACAAGAAAGGAGGAAGCCACAGAATAAATAACGATTGAACCTCACCATGAGAACATCTTTTGATCCACTGCAAAAATAAATAAATGCCTCTGTATCAGCCGGTAAGGAGAGGTGAACAAATATGTTAGATACAGATAGTTTATTGTCTAGAATATTGTTTTTCTCATCCTACATCTTGCAGGAGCAATGACAACGTGTCTGAAAATGTCAAGAAGTTTCAGAGAGGTTTTGTTCTTCCCTCTCCCTGTCCTCGACTCTTCTATTTTAATTCTAGATACGCACAACACAATCATAGCTCCTGACGCATATGCACAGAGTAGCACCTGATGCCTGTTTTCAGTATTACTGGCCGTCACTAAATGTGACAGAGTCTTCCCCAATGGGTATTTAACAGAACCGGTATTTTAGCTGCTCAGACAGCTTTTATTTAAAATCAGCAAGAGGCAGCGCGAGAGCAATATTTGGCAGCTGCAGCATGTATAAACACCAGGTTAAGCTGACTTCAGGACAATCACAGAATCACAGAATCACAGAATGTTAGGGATTGGAAGGGACCTCAAAAGATCATCTAGTCCAATCTCCCTGCCAGGGTAGGAACACCCAGATGAGGTTACACAGAAGGCGTCCAGGTGGGTTTTGAATGTCTCCAGAGAAGGAGACTCCACAATCTCCCTGGGCAGCCTGTTCCAGTGTTCCGTCACCCTCACTGAGAAGAAGTTTCTTCTCACATTTAAGTGGAACCTCTTGTGTTCCAGCTTGAACCCATTACCCCTTGTCTTACTGTTGGTTGTCACGGAGAAGAGCCTGGCTCCATCCTTATGACACCCACCCTTTATATATTTATAAACATTAATGAGGTCACCCCTCAGTCTCCTCTTCTCCAAGCTAAAGAGACCCAGCTCCCTCAGCCTTTCCTCATAAGGGAGATGCTCCACTCCCTTCATCATCTTTGTTGCCCTGCGCTGGACTCTCTCCAGCAGTTCCCTGTCCTTCTTGAACTGAGGGGCCCAGAACTGGACACAATATTCCAGATGAGGTCTCACCAGGGCAGAGTAGAGGGGAAGGAGAACCTCTCTCGACCTACTAACCACCCCCCTTCTAATACACCCCAGGATGCCATTGGCCTTCTTGGCCACAAGGGCCCAGTGCTGGCTCATGGTCACCCTGCTGTCCACCAGGACCCCCAGGTCCCTTTCCCCTACACTGCTCTCTAATAGGCCATTCCCCAACCTATACTGGAACCTGGGGTTGTTCCTGCCCAGCTGCAAGACTCTACCTTTTCCCTCGTTATATTTCATTAAATTTTTCCCCGCCCAACTCTCTAGCCTGTCCAGATCTCGCTGGATGGCAGCACAGCCCTCTGGCGTGTCAGCCACTCCTCCCAGCTTGGTGTCATCAGCAAACTTGCTGACAGTGCACTCTATTCCCTCATCCAAGTCATTGATGAATATATTGAATAGTACTGGCCCCAGAACTGACCCCTGAGGCACTCCACTAGATACAGGCCTCCAACCAGACTCCGCCCCATTGACCACCACTCTCTGGCTTCTCTCCTTCAGCCAGTTCACAGTCCACCTCACTACCCGATCATCCAGTCCACACTTCTTCAGTTTAGCTGTGAGGATGCTGTGGGAGACAGTGTCAAATGCTTTGCTGAAGTCAAGGTAGACCACATCCACCGCTCTGCCATCGTCAATCCACCTTGTTACATCTTCATAAAAGGCTACGAGGTTGGTCAAGCACGACTTCCCCTTGGTGAAGCCATGCTGACTGTCCCTGATGACCCTCTTATCCTTGATATGTCTTAAGATGGCACCAAGGATAAGGTGTTCCATCACTTTCCCAGGGATGGAGGTGAGGCTGACCAGTGCTATTACCTTTCTCCTAAGAACAAGCAGGCCTCTCCACTGGAGAACGCTCTGGCGGACACAGCTGGGGCTGCAGCTCCGCCTGCTTGAGCAGTTCCCCGTGTCACCCCCTGTCACCTGCTCGTGTGCTGTGTAACCAGAGGCCGAGTTCGCAGCTCACGGGGGGCTGCAGCTGGGCGATGCCCACAGGCAGACGCGGGGCGGTGGGTGACGGGGAAGGGGCTCCCGGCCGCCACCGCCAGAGCTGTCCCAGTGCCGCACGGCGGCTGCTGCCCCTTGGTGGGGCTGGGCAAGGATGGCCAGCCCCGGGTTTTTGCCGGAGTCCCTCCTCGCTGCTGGCCCTGCTGCTCGTTGTGCCCCCCACGCCCTCCTCAACCGCCAACAGCTGGGGTAAGCGGGCCGAGATCCGCCGGGAGAGGACACGATCGCGCTGCCGGGGGTGACGATCGGAGGACAAGGGACGAGGCGACACTTCGCACCCGCAGCAGCGCTGAGCTGCCGGAGGGACCCGCGTTCTCTGCAAAGCCGAGCACCCAGGCGCCCCGCAGCCCCTGGCACGACCCCCCGGCCCGGCCCGGCGCACCTGCAGCGCCCGGCCGGCCCCCCGCGGCAGGCAGGCAGGGCCGGGCCGCGGTGCCACCTCCCCCTCCCGCCCCCTGCGCCGCAGCCGCGGCCGGGCCGGGCTATAAGAGGCGGCGGCGGCGGCGGCGGGGCCGCGCTGCCCGTGCTGGCGGCGGGAGGCAGGGCCGGCGGCGGGGCGCCATGAAACCGCCTCAGGGGCAGCGGCCGGCGGGTCAGGCGCTGGGGGAGGACGGCGGCGGGGGCCTGGCGGAGGCGCTGGGGGAGTTCGACGCGGTGCTGGCGGAGTTCTCCTGCCCCGCCGGCCGGCGCCGCTTCTTCTACGGCGAGCACCTGGAGCGCATGAAGCGGCGGAGCAGCGGCAGCGACGGCAGCGGCCTCAGCGACTCCGAGAGTGAGTGTCCGGCCGTGCCCCGGCCCTGTGTGTGTGTGGGGGGAATCAAAAGCGGGTGTTAAAGCATCGCGTCCCCGTCCTTGAGAGGAGCAGGCATCCCAAAACTAGCACCCGACTTTTTTTTTTTCTTTTTAATTTACCTAATTTGCTTTTTGGGTTAGAAGCCGCAAGGATGCGCAGTCCGGCCACGCTCGTTTGCTCTGGGTCTCTTTAGCTTGGAGAAGAGGAGACTGAGGGGTGACCTCATTAATGTTTATAAATATGTAAAGGGTGAGTGTCACGAGGATGGAGCCAGGCTCTTCTCAGTGACAACCAATGACAGGACAAGGGGCAGTGGGTACAAACTGGGACACAGGAGGTTCCACTTAAATTTGAGAAGAAACTTCTCCACGGTGAGGGTGCCGGAGCACTGGAACAGGCTGCCCAGGGAGGTTGTGGAGTCTCCTTCTCTGGAGACATTCAAAACCCGCCTGGATGCCTTCTGTGTAACCTCATCTGGGTGTTCCTGCTCCGGCGTGGACACTGGACTAGGTGATCTTTTGAGGTCCCTTCCAATCCCTGACATTCTGTGATTCTGTGTGTGTGATTCTGTGTCGAGTGGCAGAGGAGGCGCTGGAGCGAAGCCACGGCAAGGTCGCCTCCAGAGCTGATAAGAGCAAAAAAATTCGCTGGAGAAAAAGGTCGAGCTGGGGGAACTCTGACAAGAACCGGGTACTGAGACACTGAGGCATCCCGGCGTCTTGGAAATATTATTTCTTTTTTTTTAAAGTCTCTTAGGTTAACAGGGACTGTCAGTTGTATGTCGGTAGCTGAAGTATCAGTTGAAAGACATTGCACTGAAGCATGCTTTCCAGAAGAGACTGAAACTTATCCAGGTTTGTGGTTTAGTGTTGTCAGTGTTTCGGAGGTGGTAATTTTAAGTTTGCACCCAAATATACTGGACCCGTAGAAACGGTGCATGCAGGACATAGCACAAGAAGGCTGGGAAGCAGGTACTGATTCATGATCTACTCTGAGCAAGAAAATATACAATTGGAACGAAGTTTTTTTCTGGTTAACTTGGAAAAAAGTGTTAGCCCTCTTATTGTTTTGCTGGTCAGGGAGAGAAAACATCTTTGCTCTTCCAGATGGTGAGGCTGGAAACTGCTGTTCTCCTCAGGAGAAGTAGGCTCAAGGACTACTTTGCCAGAAGTAAGTTCTGGTAAAAACAAGCCATATCCAGGTTTTTTTAGTTCCTAAACTGTACAGGCAGTTCTAAGAAGCTTATCTGTTTTTTCAGCTACTTAGCATAAAATTGTTCCTTTCATTTCTGTTGTGCATCAGTTCAGCAATTTACCACGCAGTTCTGTTGACTTAGTGCTAAAACTTTAATATAATCTTCCTAGTGCTTAGGCTGTGAGAGTGTAGCATCTCCATATTATCAGAGCCCTTTGGTTCATCATCATGGGTAGGATTTATTTCATTTCATTGAGAGGTAACGTTTTACCTGCCCTGAACTTGAGTACCATGATTGGAAGTGCCTTTTTTTTTTTTCCTGTAGTTGTTGGAGGTATGTGGATCCAGATGCTGCTCTTGTTTCACAATGTAGTGGATGAACTACTTGCAAGTATCTCTTTCCCTTTGAGGGGGGTTTAGAAAAGCCTGGCTGATTTAGGCTGGACACTAGACTTTTGTATGGCTGAGGGTGTGTAAGGTGAGGTCTGCCTTTACTGGGTCAAGCTGATGAAATATGTGAGCTGTGTTGTAAATCTCAGTCTATTATGAACTACAGCAATAGAACCCTAGTGTTACTATTTCTTGTGCAGTCTTCAGTATTGTAATATATTAACCTCTCACATGCTTTTACCATAAACGAGACACTTGAACTGATAGAGTGAAGATTATCTAGTAAAATAATCTACTGGTGAGAAAACAAGAAAAACAAAACAAAACTAACCAACCAAAAAAACCCAACAAACCACACAAAAAACACCCAACTAAAAAAACCCAAAACAAAACCAAAACAAAACCAGTATCAACAACTTATTCTTGCATGGATAAAGACATCTGTAGTTGCTTAGCATATCTGCTGTGGTTCAGAAAACTAAAATATTGAACGGGGCTTAAAATAGCTGGTTTAGGAAGGGCTTTTTGAGGAAGATTGTGTTCTCCAACAGGGCAGGAGGCCTGGTGAGAAGCAGCATGGTTGTGCAAATTGGCAGACCGGATCTTCAGGAAGATCTGGGATATAAAAATCTGTGTCAGAAATCTGCACTGATTGAGGCTGAAGACAAAAATGGGATAGCAGGCTAGACAGGGTTTGGCTGTATACAAAGTCCTCAAGGATCTTGTATGAGCAAGTTGTGAAGCTCCCAAATCCCATCCTGTGCTGGGGTTCCTCTCTTGGTGATGCATCATCTGAAAAGTGGCTCTGGAGAAGTCAGAAGTCACTGTCTTCTGGAAACTGGTGTGTACTGGACTAGGAGGTGCACTAAAAGTGACCTGTTGGCATCAGTGATGTCAAGTATGTGAGGATATGTCTAAGGGAGGGGAAACAGAAAATTAGCTGTCTCCCCTCATTTCTCTGAACAGGCCCAGTAAAACTTGTATTCCTAAAGGTATCATTCAGTTTGGACGTATTCTTATTTTGAAGTCGTAGTAGGATTAGAGAGGAGTTGCAGATTTATAAAGAGCTCCTTTTATGAAACAGGCTTCAGTGTCTGATGTAATACAGCTGCACTCCCTACATCTATTTTAAGAATAGAATACTTACCCAGGCTCTTTCTGTTCAGGCTCAAGTTTTCTCCCCCTAGGTTCATGTTTCCTTTGGTCTCTATCATTTGGTGCAAATGTAGTGCTGAATTCGTGACCTTGCTTTTCCCATGGTAATGCTGAGGTTAAACATGACTGGCATCAAGGAGAAACTGCACTGAAAGAGCAGGTTCTGACAACATGAATCTGTAGCAACGGAAAAGAAATTCCAACAGTGTTATCTGCAGGTAGTTTGAATGATCCTCTTGTTCACGAAGGCTCTTTATGTCTTTGCAAAATCTTGTTATCCAGTGCCAAGACTATTCCAAGTACTCTCTGTCATTTATGTACAGAACACTTCAGACTGTCTTAGTGCTCTCTCTTCTTGTTCATAGGTTAATCTAATCCTCCTAACTGACGTGGTGTGGCTCAGGGTTAGGTCTGTGTGTCTTTTGGCCACTCCTGCAGTGATACGTTTTGAGTCCAGGGTAGGGAGGTCACGTTTTAAGCTGTTGCATCTGTTTGTTTTGGGGCTCCTGCATCAGTCTTAGATTCAACTTTATGGGAAGCCAGGAATCAGTATCTAGTGGTTCTACTTGGAACTGTTCTGTAGCAGGGTGAGGAAAGCCTCTCCTTTCCTGGGGCTTCTGCCATGAAGATGAGCCCATGCAATTTAATGGAAGCATTTACAGAAGATTTTTATCAATATAGTTAATCCTAGAGAATTGCTTTGAACTTTAAAATCTCCTTGAGGGCCCTAGCTCTGAAAGTACTAACTGAAATTCTTATATTACATATTGCAGGCTTTTAAGAAAAAAAATAAGAGTTGGAAGACACTACTGTGGAAAATGGCCGTGATAAGTACTTGCTTTTTTCACATCTTGTCCTGTTATTTGACTAAACGATCTTTGGACAAGGTCTGTCTTGGCCATGGTTAAGTATTGTACAAAACACAGTGGACTCTAGACCTTACAGTAACAGAGATGCTCGCCTGTGCAGATTTTGATAATGATGTTAGTTCTTGGCCCACAAGTATTACATTAACCACAGCAGCTGATGGGGTCACTGCTGGAAATGATTCAACTGGTGAGTTACTCCAACAGACATTCTTGAGTTGCTGGACTCTGAGTACCAATTTATGTTTCAACTTGATGTATTTAACCAAATTGAAGTATATCAGCTTCCTACTTTAGCTTATTAATCATGCTGAAACTTATAAATTGAGGGATACCTTATAACTCTTTGCTGTTTACAGCATATGTTGGTTGTGATAAAAAAGGATTTGCGTTAGTGCTGTGCTGGCAAAAGCCAGTAGTGTGGTTGCAGCGATGCTGACAGACTCCTACAGATATAATTTGCTTCTTGTGTGTTGGAAATAAGATCACAAAGAGGAGTGCAGGCTTGCCTGTGTAAATTGTATGTCCTCTCAGCGTACTGTGCTAGTACAGTATATGGCAATGTCAGGACAGTCTGCCAGGTTTAGGCTTAGGGTAATGAATAGAAAGTTGGACTTTATCGGAGGTCGTGAAGGGAAGGTTCTGCTTCCAGTCTCTCTGTTAAAAGCATTGCGAAATAAATGCATCACTTCAGTTCTTGCACTCATACAGCCTGCAGTATTTTTAAGAATATGTAAATGCATCTAGAGCTCTTAATTTTATAATTTCAGAATCAAGCAGGTGCAGCTTTACTAAGGAATTGAACAATATTCGTGAGCACCCAAAGACTGGTCTAGTGCAAGCAGTTGTGCTTACGTGCCATGGCCATCTCCGTGTGCTTGTGCTAATGCCTACACTATCTAGAGATGAAGCCTCATCCAGTTAGTACTGCAGCACTCATCCTGAAAAGCCTGTTTATGTTTTGCAATCTTGCAAGATGTGGCTGTAGAGGAGGTACAGAAAAAGGCGACAGAAATAATTGAAGACATAAAATAGTTTCCAAATTATTAAATAGGCTGGGACTGTCAGGCTGGAGAGGAGAGAGATGTCTTGGGTGGGGACAAGCCAGTCTTCCAGAAGATCTTAAGTAACCTTAGGAAACTGACTGCTACCTCACCCAGTATGAGGAAATCAAATTAAACCAGCATGTTTTGAGGAAATATGAGGAGCTATTTCTTTTCATAGTGTAAACTGTAAAATGTATTGCATTAAGGTGTCATGGATGTTAAAATTTTACACACTTAAAAAAAAAAACCCCTAGATAAAATCATAGTGGGAGAGATGGGGCCACTGAGGACCGCTGCTCTCTTAGAAAAGAAATAATCTGGCCATTGCCACAACTTGGTAGAGCTTGTCCTGAAACTATCAGTGTGTGGCTATACCGCTCTTTATCTCTTCTGTAGGGCACCTGCTGTGAGAGATGGAATATGGAGTAGATGAGCCTTTGGTCTTGGCAGCAAATCCCAGCCTTACGTGATGAGGAGGGGAACATTTTAAGGAGGTAGATTGTTTCTGCGAACTTCTAATGGCCTGTCTCTAACAAGAAGGCAAAACAATATTTATAATGAAAAAATGGAGCAAGACTCTCCTGGAGAAATAACCTTTTATTAAACCATCTGAGAAATAATGTTTTATTAAATTACTGATAGGTTCAAGGGGAAGAAAACCCAGAAGTTTCTGGTGCATAGGCTTCTCTGCAGGTATTTCAATTTAATGAGAAATATGCTTTTTGGTAAGATTTCCTGTTTGTACCTTGCTAGCATACCTGTTTCTCTTACACTTGAAAACGAAGCATTAATAAAGGGCAAGATTTGAGTCAGAAATGCTGCCACACAGGTGGTAAGCATGGTGGAGGAGCAGAAAGGTAAGCTTTATATTACTAAGCTTCTCATTATGTTATATAATGAGAAGGCACCACTTGGAGGTCTGAATTTCAGGCTTCCTAGATCACTTCCTTGTAACTGTGATTTGAAATATTTTAAAATCATGAAGCCTAGAAGTGTCGATAATGAAAAGGTGTGATATTTTTTTTTTGTGTGTGTGTCTGTGTTGGAACAGGTGTTTTTTAGCTAGGCAAAAATCCCACAAAAAATAAACAATGCTGCCAAGTGTGACTGTGATTATGATCAAAATAAACACTATCCCTGAGGGCTGCAACATATATATTGTCAAACAAGCTCTTTGCATCATGAGTGCTTCTCACTTCTGCTGGTGGCATTAACAGTTCCTGCTCCTATCATTTTTTTAGCTAGCAGGCTATGTTCTGACTAGGAATGAGTTGTGCAGTGTGTTCATTAAATGCTGAACTATTGTTTTACAGTAAATTCATGGCTTGTAGAAAGAGACTTAAGAGGAATTTTAAAGTTCTTCTCTAAAACTTCAGGGATGTGATTTCCCCCCCCGCCCCCCCTAAAATTTTCCCCACTGAAAACTGCAGTAAAAATTTTACCAACTCCAGTGCTCTTTAAAAATGTATCCTGAACTATGGTACTAGAAAGAGTGTGATATTAAAGAACGCAGCTGAACTCTTCTGTTGTCTGTTTTAAAATTAAAAGTTTGAGGTTTTCCTCCTTCACTTAATTACTGCCCAGAACCTTTCAATTGCTCATTTCATTGGGACATTCTATATTTACATGGTATTGCTATGTTTTCTCTTTGTGGTTTACCTATACACTGGAACAAGCAAAGGTCAATACTAACTACAGATTACTTTGCCAAAGTAAAATACACCCATATTTATTCCAGCCCTCTAATTTTGCAGCTATTGGCTTAGTTTTACTCATGTAAATCAACTCAGTAGCTTCACTCTCAGATTTTAAGGCCTTTTTCTAAAGAGGCAGTTTGAGTGTTGTGGTGTTTGTTTTTAAACAAAGGGGCATAGTTTATGTATCTGTATGGTCATTGGAATCAAAATGCAAACTGAAAAATAAGCCATGAATGACAGATGAACTTGGCATTGCAGTGGGAGGGAAGGGGCTGGATGGGGAGAGACAGCAAGGATGAGGGTTCTTGGCATCAGGCTCTGGTTTTTTGGGTTGCAGGGGACGTTGTTTGTGTGGCAGCGGAAATCTTGCAAGGGCCATTATGGGAGGTGAATGAGAAAATCTTGGCTGTGGCAGCTGGTAGAGAGCGAGGACTGAAGTGTCCTTTTCCCAGAGCTTTCTGCCCTACAGCCACACTTTGCCAGAGCAGATATTTGTGTGTGATGGTTATCACAAGTATTTTTTTAACAGGTCGTTTTGGTTTTTGTTTCTTTTTTGTTTTTGTTGTTGTTTGTTTGGGTTTTTTTTCCAATAGTTATAATGACTGTGATAGTGGAGTCAATGCATTCCTCCTTCTGTCACCAGGATTTCTGCTGCTTTGTGGCACATGTGCACCACAGCCAGTAGCTAAAGTGTATTTTCACTTTTTAAGAAAGCTAAATGTTGACATCTTATTGAAACTATTAATATTACAACCCATCAGAAGATAGCACTGTTTTGTGAAAACATTTCACCTTTTGAACCTAGAAGAAAAACATTCGGATATTTAAAGCAACACTTCTGCCTTTATTTTCTCTTTGCCCAGTTGTAAATATTTCCCAGCACAAGGTTTGTGGAAGCCAGTATGAAATAACATTTTCTGGTTCCAGTGCATTGCAAGGTGAGCAGTCAGTACTTCCAGCTGCTTATGGATGGAGTATGGAGAGAAAACCACAAAAAGAATCAAAGGTGACTGCTAGCTCAGATATGCACATGGATATAAATAAAAAGAATTGTGTGACTAGTTGGTGCCCAATTTTAAATGCCTTGTTAAAGCTTTTGTAATTTGAGTTGCCCTCACAAGCGTTCACAAAAAAGAACATTTTATTCCAGCCATATGTAAGAGCAACTGGAGCTTTGGCTTTGGTGTCTGAGAAGGATTGGTTTGTGATATAAGTTCCCAGCATCCCTGAATTTGGTGTCTGGATACTAGTAGCATAGACTCCATGTAAGAAGTACATTCAGTTTTGCAACTGTTCTCTGGATTATTTTTTATTAATTCGACTAGCTCTAAAACCCTTAAAATATGAAATGATTTAAAAGTTTTTGTTCTGCTCTTCTCAAATACATTGTCTGGACAGTGTTATATCTTTGGTCTGTTCTGTCAGTGTTTCAGTGAGTTGTACTCTTGGCTACAGGACTCTTTGTGTGAGGTGTTAAGAGTTATTTGGCTTTTTTGAGATACAAAGGGTTTTGTTCTGAACAGCTAGAATTTTCCATTTGAAGTTTCTTGGTCTCTAGGGTTTGCATCTTGGTTGAAAAGAAATGTGGTTTTTAGTTGAAAGTTGGTCTGTAAGCTGATTTCAGGAGGGAATTTGTCATACCTTTAACTGTAATTTGCAGACCATTAATGTACAGGGTTCATATTTTATAGTACAACCCTGGTGACACATCATTGCAGAGCAGTGTCAGATTTCTCCTCCCTTAGTGTTTTTTTGTTTTAGTAGCTACTTTTAAAATAGCTTATTTTTTCATTTTCCTATTTAAAATTATCTCCATTCTGCATTGTATTCATCAAATCTTTCTTAAATATGAAGTTTCAAGTAGATTGGTTTTGGTCTGCTCAGGTTTAGAGAGGGGAACAGGCGCTTAAGCGTGAAGATAAAGAAATTACAACAAAAAGCTAGCATGAAGCAGCATTACCTCTTTCTAAATGAGAAACACCAAGTGCTGGCTGATCTGGGGAAGCCGTAGCCGTAGTCCCAGGTAATAGGTGTCACTCACATCATCGCTCACATTTGGAAACAATCAGCCTACAGCTGAGGAAACATCTGGCAGGCTTAGTAGATGCAGTTGTCCTGTCTAGTCTGATTTGTTGCTGTACCCATCTACTCCTGTGGAAGGTGGGTTTTTGCTGGTAAGGACTGCAGGCTGGAGGAGATACGGGGTATGGACACATGCTCATCCTCCCAAAGAGAGGGGAATTTAACGATGGAGGAGTGGTCAGCTGGGGAATGATCTCTGTGTTTGATATCTGCAGATGTTGTGGTGGTGGTCAGTGATGTTGCATGGTGGTGTTCCTGGAGAACAGAAGGCTCTAGAGAGACCTTATTGCAGCCTTTCAGTACTTAGAAGTGGCCTGTAAGAAAGATGGGGACAGACTTTTTAGAAGAGCATGTAGTGATAGGACAAGGAGTAATGGTTTTAGACTAGAAGAGGGAGAATCAGGTTAGACATGAGGAAGAAATTTTTTACAATGAGGGTGCTGAAACTCTGACCCAGGTTGCCCAGAGAGGTGGTAGATGCCCCATCCCTGGAGACATTCTAGGCCAGGCTGGATGGGGTTCTGAGCAACCTGATCTAGTTGAAGATGTCCCTGCTCATTGCAGGTGGACTAGGTGACCTTCGAAGGTCCCAACCCAACTATTCCGTGATTCTATGAAGGTGTAGATGTGCAGATCTTGGCAAGGTGAGCTGTAGTCCTGTCCCTTTTGCTAATTCAGTGAGACCACCGAAGAGAGTCATCTCCTGGCACAGCAAATGGGACAGGTGTCCAAGGAAATGTGGCAATTCAGACTTGGATGGGCTTAATGCTGCAGTGCAACCAGCTCCTAGGCTGGGGCTCCAAAGACAAATGCTACATGTGCTGCAGGTGGGCGAAATTGCTGGTCTCAATGGCAAGTGGTAGTAGCCAAATGTGCCAAATAAATGGAGACCGTTGCTGTATTCATATGACAATGGTTTCTTTTTGTAGAACTACAGTTTTCAGGTCACTGGTTCAAAACTACAGGAACCAGCAGTTTTGGTGTCTCTGACACAATGACAATTCCTCCTTCCAGTGGAGCCGTGACTAATACTTGGTGCACCCTGTGTGTCCTGGAACTCTTTATGAAAAGAGGCAAGATAAAGATAATTTGATGCTTTTGAAGCTGAATATCTTGTCTAAAATCCAAGAACATCAGAGTCGTATTGGAACCTTTGCTATGGCATATAAAGCTTTCTTTAAAAGATGACGTGAAATAAGATTGCAGAACATCTTGTGTACAGACTTACTGCTGCTTTGACTCCAGAGAATTACAGAATAAAAGCAAATTAGAAGATGCTACACAATTTATCTGGAACACAAGACCTAAAGCATCAGATTATAGAGAAATTGGTGTGTTTGCTTCAGAGATGAGGACAAGGCTGAATATATTTTCCGTTCTGAGGGACTGTCCTTGTCCTGGAACTCTTTATTCAGCTTTTTTAATAGCTTTTGAAAAATTCAGGTAACCAGAATTTCCAAGAATATTGTAAATCGGTCAGGTCATACCAGGCCTAACTAAGTGGATGTGAAATAATTGCCACTCCTGTAATATTTTCCAAATGATGCTGACTGCAGGCAAAGCTGACGCTTTCCTTACTGGAGGATGAGGATTTGGCCTAGGACTGCTTGCTTTTAACAGTAGGTGTGGGAACAACAGCCTCCACACAATAGATGGTATATTCGTCCCTCTGGCTTTAAAGTCTGTAAATTTGAGTTCTACAGATGCTAAAGCCTGTATAGGAAATGTCCCATTTATCTCTTTTTAATTCATTTCGCAAAATTGCAGAAGGTGTTGATTTTACTTTAAAATGTAACTTTTTTTTTACAGGTGCAGGTTCACTCTACAGAAATAGTTTCAGCTTCAGTGATGAAAAGCTAAACTCTCCAAGTGCATCTACTCCAAGCTTGCCATCTCCATCAGTAACTCCATGTAAAGGTAAACTTAATTTTAACTGCTGGCATTTCTTCCTAAATCTCAACTATACGGGCTTCTTTCTGTGAGCCAGGATTCACATGCATGCATTGACTTTTTTTTAAAAACGACAACAAAACTAAGGATTACTGTTGAGCACACTACGGGTGCAAGTATTATTGTGTTGATCACAAACAGCAATAGCACACTGCATCCACACTTCTTCACAGGTGACCCAGCAATTCTTTTGATTTTGAAACACCAAACTGTAGTAGAGTCCTTTGGTTCATCAGGAATTGTGGTTCTCCTTACAGAATGCTTCACTTCAGAATTAACTTACATTACTTCTTACTGAAGCAACTGAGGAACTTAAGTGTCCTGTCTATATACATAAATATGTAGCCTTGATGCAGGGATGCAGTAGGTGACTTGTCTGAGGCTGTATGCTGCCGTTCAAGTTAACGCAGTTACTCAGATCCATATAGACCTTGCACTGATGGTACAACCCATATATTAGCAATTCCTTTCTCCTTCGTAGCTTTGTTTCAAAGTGGCTTCTCAGGACCTTGTTTCATTCAGGTTTACTTAGATTAACTCTGGAGTAGACATATCAGTAAATGAACAGTCATACATATGTACTATATGGTGCTTTCATTACAATGTCCCTGGAAACATTCCAGGCCAGGCTGGACGGGGCTCTGAGCAACCTGATCTAGGTGAAGATGTCCCTGCTCATTGCAGGGGCTGGACTAGATGACCTTTGAAGGTCCCTTCCAAGCCAAACTGTTCTATGAACTAGTCCTCTCAGAGGCATGTTTAAGAGCTTTTCATGCTTTCACGTCTTTTCCACAGTGACCAGCTTCCAAAAAAACCACCAAGTTAAATGCTTTATTTCTAATTAGGATGATACTAGGGAGAAATAATGAGAAATAGTTAGAAGAAGTGGCAAAAAAGAGTTCAGTTAAACTGGTGTTAAATACTTGACAAGGAATTGCACTGAAGGTCAAGATGCTTTTCCTCATGAGAAGACAAAAAGACAGAAATAGAGTTGGAACTGGCCTGGAATAGGTCACAGAAATGAGATGAGGAAGCCACTTTCAGTAGAACTAGATTGAATGGAACCAGTGGTGTTCTCAGGAGTGGAAATTTAGGTGGATGTTTGGATCTAAAATTTTAACGTATGGACCAAAATCAAAGGATCTGACATCCTTGTAAACCAGTGATACCAACATGATTTAAGATTTGGATGATGTGATTAGATTTGGGTAGGACTGGGAGCTAACTGGGTGGAGTTTGATTTGGGCCATGAATGCAATACCCGAATACATGCAATGAGGAGGCCTCGCACAGTAGCAAGGACATATATTAGTTGACGTATAGCTTTTTTCACCTCCCCAGCCTTTGCTTTTTAAGGAAACTAAACAGAGGATTTCTTTGCTTCTGTCAAATGGAAAGCTATAAAACCTAGAGTTTTAATTCAGTCTCCTCTGTTTTCTAAGAATGCATTTGGACATTGCAGCAACCTTTATTGAACTTTCCTGAAAATAATCCATGGCATGTTTGATACCACTGAAAATTACTTGGGGGATTGTGTGTTTCCAGTGTTTGTTTTGGCCGAAGAAATAGGTTCTGTCTAAGCAGTATTGACTGTCTCTTATTTTGCAGCAAAGCTTGGAGACACAAAAGAACTGGAAGACTTCATTGCTGATCTTGACAGGACGCTAGCAAGTAAGTAGATTTTTATTAGTGGGCTGTATCTCACTTGGTACTGTCAGAGAGTGATGAAAGCCAGTGTATGGCAGGAGGGGAAAGGGAAAGGTAGCAGTATAGTTCTATATAACATGGATTTGTTTTAGTTTGCTAGTCCTGTGGATCGTTACATGGATAAGAAGGTAAAATAGGCTAAATTCTGATCTTTGCCTGAATGTTCAAGGCATGCAGTTTGGCTAGTGTGACAAAGGCTGTGCTGCGATGAACCTCTGTCCCCACCTCTGAGGCAGCTGCAGTTCACCCCTCCTTGACAGGGTGATCAAGTAAACATCACTTTCTTAAATACTCAAAAGTCAGCCAAAAAGTGGCGGTTTGTTTCTTCATTATAAAGCTGAGTAACGGGAGGAGTAACCATAGAGGAGAGAAATTTTTATATTCTAGACTTTATGAAAGAATGGAGGAGCAGATATCTGTATCTGTTGACTTAGATTAAATGTCAAAATCCTGTTCGTTCTTGTCTTCACAAGGAGTGCAATTTAGATCACTTTTTCTATCATTATTTAGAAATTTCATTATCTAGGTACAGTAGTAGGTTTTCATGATGATTTTTAAATAAAACCAACAAAACTAATAAGAGCTGTCCTGTTCCCAACCGTATATTCTGCCTATTTCTGCTTCTTCCTGCACTTTTATGGACTAGGGGTTTTTTGTATGGAACTAGCCTGTAGAGCCCAAAGTGACAAATTCTAGGACTAGACCTAAATAGCAGCGTGAACAAAACCCCACCAGTAAACCATGAACTGAGAGTTTCTTGTGTTCAATAGGTATTTTCCCTTCCCTGTAACTCTTGAAGCCTTGGCCATCTGCCTTGGACTGAACTCAAGACAGCTGCCCTTACGAGCTTCCTACTTCCCTGTTGTCTTACTTGTATCTTAATCCCAGTTTCACTTTGCTCACTTGAAATATATTTCTATTTTCCTGACTTCTGTCATGGACATGTGCTTGAGCTAACTCTGTCTCTACCACTGAAACCTCGTTGACTGGTTGCTCTTCTGAAAAACTTCTCAGTTTGAAGATTTGTTTAGGATGATGAAACCCCCAAACTGCCAAATATTTACATTGCTGCATCTTGCACAGCCATTGTGCAGCTCATTCTTAAGGGGCTGCCTATAGTATATAGGTTTCATTGTCCCCTTGCAAGGCATGTTGAAGGTGGGGCCAGGGATTGCCACCTGCTGTAGTGTTTATTTTTGTGTGGTTTTTTATTTTTTTCCTCCTAACTAAGCAAACCTCTAGTTATTTCAGCAGTCTCATTTATGCAGCATCACTTGTCTTACCAGTGATACACTATCATATATGGAAATTCTGAGGAAAAAGTCCAACTTCCATTAGGTATTGGTCATCACATTTTTAAGGAGTTGTATTTATATGCTTGAAGTTACACAGAACTTTGTACAGATGTCTTTTCAAGCCTAATGCACTTGTAGAACACTAATCGCTTTAAATTTTTACATGTTAACCTTCTGGCTCTTGTGTTAATTAAAAAAAGGCGTAATTTTGATGTGTTGGGCAGTCTAGCAAGCTGGGCATTGATAGGGTGTCTGGTATGTCAACAACATGCAATCTTATTTAATATAGATCTAACTCAATGATCTTGTTTTATGTTTCCAGGTATGTGAAATGAATCTTTGGCATTGTGCTCGCCTGCGAATGTCTTCTGAAGGATAAGTGACACCAGTCACTGAGAACTGCTGCCCTCGTCTGATAACTTTGCTCCCCAAGATATTCACCCTCTGAACATAACCTTTGTAAACTCCTACAAGTATTTAACTGGCAACATCATCGGTCTTGTTACTTTGCAGCAGATGGAATTATATAACTTAAGTGTTACAGCTGTATTTTGCTTTAAACTATAGCTTGAATTTTAATTTAAATTTGCTTTTATGAAGATATATTTGTAATTTTATATAGTTGAGAACTTTTAATGCTTTTTCCATTATAATATATTTTTGTATGCAAATAAACCCTGAACTGGAATCCAGATGTCTGAAGGCTTCATATGAACATGTGAACTCTGAAACATGAGTACAAATTAGGCTCTTATTGAAAACATCAAGCTTTAAAATATCTAGTAAGGGTGTATTTCCTGTTAGGCAAGATGTATTGTGCTGGCTTCATGTGGAACTTCATATTTTTCTTTTCAAATTGCTTAAATAAGAGTTTTGTACTATGTAAAATTAATACAATCAGGAAAATAATAAAATTGGTCAAACTGTTACTTCAGATTTGCTTTAATACAGATGACATAGCACTGACTTAGTCCAGATTTGAACAATGACAGCTACTTCAAACCCTATGTAAAAGCTAGCTTTAAAATTACATTCCATTCTACATGAAGTGCTAATTGGGAGGTCAGATGTTCAGGCCCATGGGTTTAAAGGTATGGAGATCCTGTAGCACCAAGAAAATACTTCAGTGTCTGGATGTTTCTGATACCAGGCCCTTGGGTCTGAAACAATCCACCACTCCAAAAAGACTTCCTGGCCATCGGTGTTTATGCTGAAAGAGTGGAAGGGGAATGTGTATTTTTACAAGGAACCTGATTCTTTCCATATGCATCAGGCGCTGTGGATGTCATGAGGTGAGCTCTGCCCCAGCTGCTGCAGGCATCACGAAAGTGTGCTCTGTATTTACTAATGGGAATGCCATGAGGATGATGCAAATCCATCTCCCTGCTTTATATTTCCTAAAAAATAACCAAAAGATTTGGGTTCTGTTAAACACCATATGATTTTTTCCAATTTTATTCATTGGTAAGAAAGTGTAATTCTGAACTGGGTGCATTTTAATCAGTCTGAAACAACCTTGGGTTGATTGTGTGGGTTTTTTCCTTCTTTCAGGCAGAAGGGCAATGTAGGATGACGGAGTATTTTTCTGAGGAGGAAGAACTCCCTTCTGTGTTTCCTGCTGCAGATTCAGTTGGTAAATTGTCCCTTAGAATAGAAATGAACTGATTTAGGAGGATGAAGTTCCATGTTGCTGTAGGTTAACTATAAAAATCCGTGCAGGAAGGTGGGATGGTTCAAATTTGAGACAGCAATGTGCTTCTGCATGCTCTGAGACCTTCTCAGAAACTCCTGCACAGCAGAAAACCCAGTTTGAGCACTGAGGTTGGCTTGTTTTGGCAAAGCCAGAGCACTATGGAGATTCACTGCTACTACATGATAAGCACACAGGAGCAAATCCTCCTTTCAGCTTCCTCTGTGAAACAGAGACAAGTTCATGCATTTCATTTAAGAAATGTCATTAGCACAAGGCATGTTTTTCAAAGCTGCTTCAATAGCAGCAGGAGTTTTGGCTGGTTTTCTACATTTTAATGCTCTTTGGTGGGGTGAGCGATGGAGTGGTGGTGGATGGTGGATGTTACCATGCCAAAGGCAGAATGCCTTGGTTAAATGTGTGTTAAATAAGCCATGAGTTTCAGATGAGGCCACCTCAAGCACTTGAGGTGGGGAGAGATGGCCAGCTGTTTGCTCCTCTGTTCCTCAGGTCAGATTGTTTGAGGCGTTGGGTTCTACTTTTCCTCTGCACGTTCAGTTGTCTCTTGATCCCATTGGACGCTCTGGGCCTATAATCAGTGTTTGAAGTTGGATGTCTCCCTGTGTAGAGTGAAATCACCAAATTAGTACAGTACTTTGGAATGGCAATACTTTGTCCTTACAGACACCCAGTTTTGAAGATTTTTTTTCCGGTGTAAGCAATAGCTTAAAGCAAGGCGTGTTCCTCATTTTGTGTAATGTCAGTTGGGGATGGAGTTGGGGATTAAGTCACCATCTGTTTGGGCTTTTTAATCTTGTTTGTGCATGAACAGGTGGAGACTTCTGCTTGCTTATACAACAGTTCTGAATATCATCAGCTGCAGAAATCTGGGAGCGTCTTCTGCAGAGCTGTTGACCTGAATTCCCTCCAGTTTGTTATGCTCGATTTTGAACGTCTTGCTGTGTCAGAAGGAAGGCACTAATGTAGATGTCATTTCACTGGCTTATGCTTATGACTTAAGTTTGTCATCTAATTACATATGGCCCTGAAAAATGCACTGTTGAGGAAAGTTCCTGCAATGCTCTATCCCCAATGAGCATTGCTGGTGGCTGTACTGTGCTTATGGACCAGCCTGAGCTTTTAATCCTTGTTTTGACCTCCCTGTCATGCCATGATGCTGAATTTGAATTCAGAAGAGAGTCTCAGCCCTGTCGTGCCAACACCACACATCCAGAAATGGAAACGAGCGGCTTAGACTAAGCAGATGTATGGCCACAGCTTAACATGCATAAGGTGAGGTGCAACAATTATTTGTGTGTATGCGCTTTACCTACTGCAAATTCAAAGTTAAATGGATTAGTTTAAACCTCCATCACTGAGGCCTGAGCTAATGTGTCTTATCTTGGGTTTGCTATTGACCGTGTGTGTCCTCGGTGCTGTCACCCAGGCACAGCTGATACGGGGTAACTCATTAAGCTTAGTAAGGTGCTCATTTTTTCTGAGCCCTTAATAAAAGAGGGAGAAGAACCAAAGAAGGGATTTTTTTTTTTTTTTTTTTTTTTCATGTTTGTCTGTAGCCACTATTGATGCACTGACAGCCAGGTGAGTTTTGGGGAGGAAGGAAAACAATTGCGCTCCTGCAGCCTGTTGTCCCAGTGCCTTCCCTCCTTCTTCATTACTGATGTTTGCTTTGCAGGACGTGCTGGGCATGGAACAGACTTTCAGCAGGGTTGCCTAATGTGAAAGGTCAGAGAGGAGAGGAGATACCATGCTCAGAGCTTCACATGTTCATTTAAGCCTTGGTTTTGGTAGGGGATGCTTGCCAGGAGAAAATGCACGTGGAGCGCTTCTGCCTGCTGGGAAACAGTCGTGTCTGCAAACGCAGGTTTTTGTGGTTCTTATCATTACTTGTTGCTTTTAGATTGTTGCCTAGCTGTTTCACACCCTGCATTGAAGTGAAAAGAAATCATCAGTGGGAAAGGTCCACCCAGCGTGGGTCTCTGTAGAGGAGCTCGGATGGAGGTCATCTCAGGTGGCATTTAGCTCAGATGGACCCTGTTGACCATCCGATCTGAGAGGTACTTGTGGCTCCACACTGGAGCCCATCGTACGTGAGATTTCATTTATCTGAAAGTGCCTAAATACGCTAGACTGGCATCTACTAGACTATTAGAGAGAAACTTCCAACACTGTGATGTTTGGAAGCAAAGCAAGTACCATAAAGCCAATATGATGGCAACACCTCTTGAACTAAACCCAGCTCTGCATACTTACAGCATGAACTCCATATTCTCAGTGGGGAAAACTCCTGTTTTCTATGTTACTTTCTACATTACCGACCTCATTGCAGCCTGGCTAACAGCTCTAGCTGTCTAAATAACTTCACAATAATGTAAGATGATCCTGGCTGCTGTATCTCATCAGCTTAGAGTTGTAAACCAGATCTTTTCAAGGTCCTTTTCTTACAGATTCAAAGCTATCAGTTAAGTGCTGTTGATTGGCTTGTGGGATTAAAACAGGCCAGTCAATGCAAAGGAATGTTAATGCTTTGGTTGCTTTTGCTCTTTCACATCCGTATTTTGGAAAACAAATTATTCATCAGTTCAGCTTTTAAAAAGCTCCAGACGAGAGGCTTGTGCCCCTGTTGTCCCAAAGCATCAGAGCTCACTGGCTTCTCTGGGAGGCTCGGGGATCCTTAAAGAGGCATGGAAGTGAGTGTTGTTTCAAAAAGATGGACCCAGTTTGAAATCACTGTATCTCTGCAACCACAAGCTATCAACTATCGTCTCGATGTTGTCCATACAGCAGGCGGAGGGAACATAAAAGCTTTATAAAAAGGTTACTAAAACTTGATAACTCATTGAAGCATTTGTAAATTTGTGTGTAATCGTAACGTATTGGGTCCAACTTTTTGAAACATCCTGTATTTCAGATCAGTATTTATAATTAAGAACATTGCCCTTATCTCAAAAAAAAAAATCACAGTGTTTTGGTATATATACAGTCTTCACATTTAAAAAAAAAAAAAAATCTTGCTAGTGTATCAAATCAGGTGAGGACCAATCCCACGTCCCACTTGACTTCAGCACTCAGGTAAAACTGAAGTTAGGATGTCGCCCCTGGCTCCTTCAATAGCCATTACAAGGAGGAGAGGGAGGTTGAATTACCCCCTAATGTTGTTCCTTTGCTACAGCAAATATTGTAAAAGACTACAGATAAGCAGGCTTTTCACCCAGGCTTCTTAATCAACTGCCTAAAGAAAAGTGTTTGTGTCAAAATAAATCTGTCTATGACGGGCTGGTGTGGATGATGTCTGGAGGCTTTTTTTAAAGTATTTTAGGCCGACACCAGTGGCCATCTCAGCTGCAAATAATTTCTGTGTTAATTGATGGCTGAGGACTGAATGGATGCCACTGAAATCCATGGCAAAATTTGCAGGAGGGCTGGGGTTTAACTGTGTCAGTACATAGCTGGGCTGATGGCTCCATCAGTGCTCCGGAAAGTCTTACAAACTGTGAGAGGGGTCAGCTTTCTCATGCAACACAGATAGGAGTTTCTGGACACTATTTAAAACATCTCAAGAGACCTTTAGCTTAATATCTAGGTTGAACTTAGGTGGGTGATCGTGTTGTCCCACGCTTTTTCTCCATCTCTCTGGAGAAATGGCTCTACTTCTCTCGTAGAAAAATCACTCCACTGGGCCATTCGTAACAGTGGATGGGGCTTGTCGCTGCTCCCCAGTGGGTCTTGGCAGCAGGGTTGCGCTAAGATTTTATACCCACAAACGGTTCTCGCTTCGGAGCTGTGACTTCAGTGGGCCCTTGCGCAGCATTTAGCTCTGATCTTGGCACTCTGTCTTCATAGACTGGTTCCGTGTGTGGTTTGATAGCTTTATGCTCTTGGAAAGCCGATATATGAGCAGTAGCTTTATGTTTGCTTATGTGTAGAGTTGATGACATGAAACAAAATGCATGTTTTCCTTAGAGGCCAAACAGAACAGCTCAGCTCTCAGTCTCCAAAGAGCATCCCAGACAATTTATGTTGTTGACAGCTGGTACAACGTGCTGCTAAGACAACAGTAGTTACTACACATTAGCGGCTTCACATCGGCTGTCTCAAAGCTCTTTGGCGTGCTCTAATACTACGTTAAAGCACAAGGCAGATTCCTCCAGTGTGTGGCAACCCTAACTTAGAGGGAAAGGGTGAAAGTTTGGCACTCCCGCAATGGCCTGACCCGAAGCCGGTGGTGTCGGTGGTCTGCAGCCTGCGTTAGTGCCGACTGTAGGGCTAAGGTCTCTTGCCTGCAGCATTTCTGCAGCTTTGAATAATCTCGTAGGAAATGCCTTGCCCTAGCAAGTGTCCCTGGCATTCCCGAGTCCTCATTCAACAAAATTAAGAGCAGCAGTTTGGTGGGATTTTTTTCTGAGCTTGCTACTCGGTAACGGCAGCCCATTGATTGCAGGGCGAAATTGCAGAGTTTCCAGAAACTCATCCAAAAAACATTAGTGTCGTTGCTCGGTGTTTTCAGTGATATATTTCGTCAGGGACCATGTGGTACTTCAAACCTTCACCACCTGTGCAAAGTACCTCTTAACACAAAATGATTCCCATGAGCCCTTCTCTTCCCTCTTCTTCCTTTTGTACCCAGCAAAACCCCTCCTTGTAGTGCTCCCTTCTCAAAGTGGCCCAAAAGACGAGCATTTGAACCCACCCGACAGCCGGTCCCTCTGCAGAAAGGCAGGAGGAAAGGAGAGAGGCACAGCCAGAAGTCGCAGGCTTCTTTTCCTCCTTCACCCCCTTTCGTGGCTTGACGTTCACGTGGTCTTCTGTGGGAAAGCGCTGCGACATGAGCCCCTTTCCTGTGGCCTTGGAGGTAAAAAGCAGGCAGAGCCAGAGCCGAGCTAATGAAACCCTGCTCATCTCTCCAGGATTTTAAATCTCCTGTATCCTCGCTGGCCCCATCCCCCTGAACTGCTCAGCCATAGGAAAAGTGCAGGAGTAAATATTGTGCATATGTAACAAGACTTTAGACTCTTGTTTCCTGGAGTTTGGCCTTCCCCAGCATCCTTGGTGCCTCGCGGTGTGACAAGGGATGGTGGGTCCCTCCTCACATCCCTCCTCGGTGGCCAAAGGGGGCTGGGGGGTGGCCCCGCTCCTGCCCCCCGCCAGCACAGCTGGCAGAGCTGCCGCTTTGCGCTCGCCCTGGCTGCGCTACGGCAGCAGCGAGCTCCGAAAAGCAATAAGATAAGAAAGGGGCTTTACGTGTAAGGGTTTTCTGAAATCCGATTTCACACTTTCTATCCTGGCTCACAGAGTTTTCCGTTTCCCCTGTCTGTTTTGTGGGGCATTTTAACTGCAGGATTTTTAATTAATGTTCTTTCATGCTGGTGAGAAAAGGTTTAGTTTTACGCTTGGCTCTTGTATTAGAGGGAGGAAATGTTGGCATGTCCAGTTGTGAGTGCTTTGTTTAATGCACTTGATGAAAATCTAAGGTTTTGCCATCACAGAACTTCAACTACAGAAAGAAACATCCAGGGACCACTCCAACTTATTAATATTTTTAAGTTTGTGTGTAAATTAAACTATATTTGCTGGTGATTTACCCACGATCAACAATGAGAATCCCATCAGCTTCACCAAACCCAGCTTTTGGGTTTCCAGGTAGCAGAATTTGGTAGCTGGCCTGAAGAATATTATTTTGGTGAGGCATAACCCTGGCTTCATAACATAAACGTAGTTATGCTGAGTCCTCCATGACTCCTCTATGACTCTACGATTCCTTTATAACTCTATGACTCCTCTATGAAGTGGCCGTGGTCACTTCGTCCAAAGGCTGCCTCAAGGCACGGCTGCCCAGGATTGCCCAGCAGCTGCGCTGACAAGTTGTCTCTGGTGTCCGGTGTCCGTCTTGGAAGTTCACCTGCTTCCTAAAGCAGCGTGTCCGTGTAGGAAGCATGCACAGCTTCTTGGCAGCTTTTCTGATTTCCCAAGCACCTGCGTCAGTATTAACGAGAGCAAAAGTGGTTGCAAAGAGTCCCTGTGACAAGTTCTCTTCAGTGAGGGGTGCAGCGGCACGGTCCCATCCTCTCAGCCACCTCCTTGCACTGCTTGCTGAGTTTAACCTCGCGTGTGAAACATGTTTATGCGCCTCAGGGAAGTAAGACTTTTTGCCTTGCGTTAGTCTAAAAACACTGGCTTCTCACAGAGCTGCTGGGAGCCATTGGTCACACTTTTGTTCGTTTTCACGGGTCAAAGTACCATCTCCATTTTGTTTAATAATCACCAAATCCCCTCATACGCTGGTTGAATATTCTCCCATATGTTTATTTTGAATGTACACTGATGGGTATAAGCTGATCCATATGTACCCTGAATTCTATCATTTTACATTGTATTTCCTTCAGTGCTGGTATCATTTTGGTACCGTTTTAGCCTGCTGCGAGCCAGCTTAAACATTGGTCACAGGTGCTTTCAAACCCACCTCTTGCTGTAGCTTTTCTGTATCCCCTGGTCCTCCTGGCATCTGCAGCCTGAGGGCTCTGCTGGTGCTGGCAAACTCTCCCAAGGATGCTCTTGCATCATTTCTCACCGTGTGGTGCTTGGTGTGGGCAGCAGGCACGCTGCGCTGCCTTGGGGGACTCCGAGGTCTTAGATGTGTTCTGCCACGGAGGTTTTTTTCTGCCGTTGCCATGTCCACAAGGCCGGAGTCCCCACGGTCCCACACAGGCTGGTGTCTGGGCGGCTTCTTCGCCTTGAGGAGTCTTTCCAGCTCTTGATAAATGTTAATCGTGGGTCTTTGAGAAATGCTGGCCCGTGTTGTTCTTTTTCAGTTGCATCCCAAATCTGACCTACAAGCTGGCTTCTGAGGAGGCATTCCTTCAGCTCCAGCAAAGAGGATGAGACCAAAAAATTCTATTTAAATATCCCAACACCCTCAGATATTTCACTTCCACAGGAGTGAAGCTGGCCTCATCTTACTAGAATAGGCAACTTCTGAAAACAAACAAAAAAAAAAGAGCCAATTCTGGAAAAAAGTCATTGCTGGCAGTAATAGCGCTGCCTTCTCTCTGTTTTCTGGGGTGAAGTGTCAAACCACCCGTATCCAGCATCTGCGTTTACCAGCACATTTCAGTTCTACTTTGCCCTTGGGTGAAACGCCTTGCTAGATCACCATACAATCGCATTTCCCCACAGATCTCAGAGCAGATATCTCGTGCTAAAATGCTGTCAACCCTCCAGCCTGAAGCTGAACATCAAAACATCACCCATGGTTCAGAGCAGGAATGGGGCTTTGATGATCCTGTGCAGAGTGCCAGCGTGTGGGGGTGTAGGAACTGATTTTGTAAACTCTCGTGGTACACAAAGAAATCCACACACAAAAATATCCAGAAGGATAGTGTGATAGGGAAAAATCCCTACTTTTCTCCCCAGATCATTAAATTCTCCTATTGTGAGACATAGTCACCCTAAATGTGCACATGAAGAGAGCCAAATTTTACCCTTATTGGGCTCTTTGTTTTCCTTACCCCTTAGGAAAAAAAAAAAAAAAAAATCCAGCAGTATCAGCATCTCAGTTTGCATCTTTGGGAGGATTTTCTCCCGCACAGATTTCTACAATTAAGAGCATTGAACCCAAGTTATTGGAATTCACTGTCTGTTGGGTTTTTTTTTAATTTTTATTTTCTTTGTGATTAAATGGCTCAGCTTCAGATGATGAGGCCTGGATGTATGGGCTGCTTTGTTTACTCCCATCAGGAATGAGGATGGAGGGGAAGGGAACATGCACCAAAATAGTGGGCAATCTCAACTGGAAAACATTTAAATATTTAAAATGTCAGATCTGTTTTAGTATTTCTTTAATATGACGCATCCACAATGGCTCGCATTTAATTTCTGGCGTTTATGGGTTTGTGTTCAAGACTAAAACAAGCTTTTCTCCCAGTGATGGCCGGGCCATCTGCCGCTCCTCTTTACTCCTCATGGCTGGGTGGCTAAATAAGAAGGAGTCATCCAGCTAACCTCAGCATCTGCCAATTGTGCTTTCTCAGTGACCTTCCCAAAAACTGACTTCTTTTTGGCTAAAAATGAATTTTACATTACCAAGCCAGAGAGGCAGACTTCCCTGTGCATTTTGAATAACATCTTTGTTTTGAAATGTCTCTCGGTTTCTATGTAATGAAAGCCCGACATTACAAAAAAGGTGTTTTAAATTGCTGCAGAGTATTAGCTAATAGTCAAAATACAATAGGACAGTTGAATTTGTGTGACACGCCGTCATCAGCACCTCATGAAATGGAGGCGAGGGAGAATAAAAACACTCAAACATTTCTGGAAACCTTCCTTGAGCTACTTTTTTTTTTTTAATGCAGGAATTTTCACTTTCAAAGTGCCTCCATTTCAAACTGTTTCACAATACCGAGGTGCGTAGCTTTTGACAGAAAATTTTCAGGCAGCTCTTGTTGCTCAGACTTCTTCTCTCTTTCCACCCAGGGGTGAGCGGTTGGTGTGGTGATGACAATATCCAAAATGGGAAACAGACTCTGAATTGATCTAGTTCCTCAAGGAAAGCCTTTCCTTTTGGAGTTTGGCATGCATATATATATATGCATATGTATGCGTATACATATAAAAGCTTGGCCTGAAATATGACAGTGATGGTCCCCAAAATGAGAGCTCCACAGCAGAGGTGAAACTGAAGAAGCAGGGAAAGGGCAAGTGGGATTTTGAGGGTGCCGGGCTGTGATGGTTTGATTTCTCAGCTTCTGCCATACAACAGAATTTGGTGAAGAGCTTCCAGAACCAGAGCTACACGAGCCAGGGTGTCTTTGCATGCAGTACCATGCGTACAGACTGGAAAGTGGGCTCCCAAAAGCCTAATTCCTGCTTTATATCTGTATGTAAAAATGCAGTTGCAATATGTGTCTGTTAAATCACCGATATCATTACAGATGGTTTCCTCTACAGTTTATGGACCATTTCCCAAAGCCAAGCCAGTTCCGTTGTATCTTTTGCTTCTTGCAATAAATACTTTCAGGATAAATCTTAATTTGTCCTGGCTTTTGTGAGAGCCAAATGGCAAGATGACAGACCTGTCAGCCTTGTACATGTAGACTTTTTATCAAGAAGGAACACCACTATAAGGTAGTAAACTGACAGTGCTAAAGGGAGAATGCAAACCAAACCAAACTCCCCTAGTTTTGCTCAGAGAAGGGCTCAGCCTCTCATTTTGCCTATTCTTTGGCTTTTCTCCAGCTCCTGTGTTGTTGAACTTTTATTTTCCCCATAATCGGGCTGATATCATAGGGGTTTGCTTGGAAACTGATGCCCTCAGCTCATCTAATGCCAGAATTACAACAGCCTCTTGTTCCTAATGGAAAAAAGATGTAAACTCTCCAGATGGCCCCAGTTCATGTGGTGTTTGATTTGCTAAGCCTATATGCAGAGCACAGTTTGATGCCTCCATCTAATTTCATGAAACTGGAGAAGTAGGAGATGAAAAAAAAAAAAAAAAAAAGAAGAAAGTACATGTTTATATGGTATGTGTGTGGATACGTGTTCATCCTGTCAGTGTTTCTCTGTGCTTCTGTTTGCAATGCCCGCGGGACCTTGCTTCTGCTGCCCAGGTTATCCCACCCCCTTTGGAGCTGCGCAAAGAACAGCCGCCAGGATGCTTGGTTATCCCCAAAGGAACCAAAGATGCCTTTGCTTTGGGACATTACAGCTATCTGCTGCTGTGTCAAGCTCCCCACAGATTCAGACAAGCATCACTAATGGCTTCTAAGCTTTGCCAAGGTTGTTGGGTACAGTGTCCAGCCCTTTTGGGGGTTAACTTCTCAATTTAAAGGAAGTTTGACCCCAAACTCTACCAGCTGATGTAAACCACCCACCCCTCCTCCTCTAGCAGTATATAAAGGGAGGTTCAGGAAATGGTTGGAATCATAGAATGAGAACCCACTAAAACCCTCATGCCCTCTGGCATGGGTGCTGTCGTTCGGTACCGTCAAAGGAGGGCTGTCAGAAACGGGTCCTGAATCACATTCAGATAAGCTGGATAGATGGATTATTGTGTTGCTAATACCAGCACTGATCCAGAGGGAAGCAAGCAGTGTGTCTTGCCCCTTCTAGTGTAGTTCCCGGCCAGCATTTTGGGAAAAACAAACTGCTTTTAACAGAAACTTGCCCAAACAACACCCAAATATTGGCACAGAGCTGTTGCTGTATGGCAAGATGGAGTCTACCTGGCTTGTTGGCTTGCTCCTTCAGGAAGCCAAGATGCAACCCAAGCTGCGAACAACCCATGGTATGACGTTCCTGCCTGATGCAATTTGAAGCAGCCGATATAGGAATGTGCACCAGACAGCCAGCTCCATAAAAATCAAGACCTGCTTTAGTGGTGGATTATGTGTAAGCCACAGACATTTCAGCTTTTAAAGCCTTGGCTTCAGACCATTTTTTCCTCTCTAGCTCACGACTTGCTTTAACCAGAGCTAAGAAAGCTGCCGACTCCATGCTGTGAAACCTCAGCGACCCGGACAAGAAGCTTAGTCGTGCTTGAAGTTACTGGCTGTTGTGTAGTGATGTTGGGAAGACCCCGACCTCCTACACTTGACCCCATGTGAAGGTCTCTCCTGGCAGTCCCCATCTGCAAGCCAAATCAACCCAAGTCCCTAGCAATTTCAGGGAAATGACGGTGGTTTGAAATAATAGGCTTCACATGGGTACTTTTCCTGTCCAAATAAGCTTGAGTGGAGTGTTTCTACATGCACACAGGTATTCTCCCTCTATAAACCATGCAGAAACGGTCCCTCCCATTTATGGGGTTTTTTTGTAAGTTTGCAACCTTGACAGCTACAAGATGTTTCAGTGAAAGGAAACAGAGAGTTCTGAGGTGTGCATGGTGAGGAATCCTGCCTTTCCTTGGGGATGCTCAAGTTCCCCAGTACCTGGGGCTTTTTGGCTGTTGGGTCTGCAGGGATTGCGGGAAGGGGCAGTGGGTGGACATCTGCAGATCTCTCCTTGCCCCCATCCTGATGTGAAGGGGGTCTCTAAGGAGCATCTGCCCCGCTGGGGGACACCCCTTGCAGGTGCTGAGATGCCCCCTGGATCTGTTAGCAGGCACAGCAAAAAGGTCTGTCGTCACATGTGTCAGAATAAGGGACAGAAAAGTAGTATTTATTTATGTAGTATAAATCCTAGTGCTTTTCTGGCTTTCTTGGGAGATGGTCTCATTCCACTCTCTCCCCCCTCACCTACCTTCTCCTCTCCTGCCTCCTGTGCTCCCCCGTCGCACCTCCCTCGTGAATTATTCTCACTAAGAGGAATTGGGGCTGGCGGGTTCTCCCGTGGCCGGAGGGTCTGGCCTTGGCAGCCGCACACCGGCTGGGGTGGTGCGCTTTGGGTGTCCTCCAGGCCCCCGACTGGCTGCAGAGGGACACAGGGGGTGACCACATCCCTCTCAAGGATCTGAGCCACTCCAGTTTGAACTCCAAGCCCCTTTCCACCTCTTCCTCATCTGCTTTTGGGTCTTAGGATTCAGAGAGGAGGAAGGGCTCTCCGAAAGGGACCAGGGCTGCAGACGGACACCATCACACCCCAGCACAGTGCTTGACACCCGCCACGCTTGGGAAAGGCTGTGTGAAGGTTTTTCTCTGCCTGGTCAGCCGTGTAGTGATGTTTTGGTATGACTCAAGGGTGACCGACTTTGCTTGAAATAAGGACTCCTTGCAAGCAAGCATCCCTCCTCCAGAAGGAGGTGACTCGTTGGAGATGTACCTCCTCCCTTTTAGGCTGCAGCCCTCAGCTGTGATTCCTTTTGGAGCCTTTTTTGGATTTATTTCACCCCAAAAACACATGCTGAGTTTGAGAAGCAGATTTCGACATGCCGGGCCAAATTCTGCTCCTGTGCGCCGTGTATGGGCCAAGTTGCTTCTTGGTCCATTGCAGGCCATAACCAGTTTCTCCATTGTGGATTGAGTTCAGATGCCAGAGGAGGGTTAAAAGGCACTGTCGTGAGCATTTACTCCGATTTTCTCTGCTTAACGTACATCCTAGGATTTCCTCCAGTATTTCTGCTCCAAGCCCATAGTCTGTGGCTGGTTGAGGACATGGGTTTGCAGCCAAGATCTGAGGAGGGGGCCTGTCTCTGTGACTGAATATTGGCAGCAGCTGACCATAAAAGTTCTTTGGCACATGGAAAGGCTTCCAAGGCTTTTAAATTACTGACCGCATCGCTGCTCTCGCTGACAAAAACTTCTGTTTCCGCAAGATGTGGATGCCAAAACCGGGCAGTGGGAGAAGATGCTTGAGACAAGGAGCCACAGCTGCCTACAAGCAGAGCAATGGGCTGGTTTTAGGCTCTGAGACCCAGGACCTTTCTGGAGAGAAGTGCTGGCCCAGGCTTAGCACCTAAACCCAACCTCATTTCTGAACAAATCTCTACTCTCCAGTGAAGCTCCTTTCTCATCGCTGCCCTCTAAGGATCCCTTCTGAGGTGTCCACTGTCACACAAAGGCAAAGGTCTCCTTGGTGCTCAAAGATGCCCCATGACCACTGTTTTTTTAAAAGTTAATTATTGCAATGCAGAAGGTTTTACGAAAAAATTTGAAACCAGTGCTTAAAAGATACTGTTTCACTCCCATGAGTGAAACCTGTGACAGAAAAATCAGTACTTGTAGCCATTTTTTTTCCTTGCAAAAGAGTGGAGATTTAGCAGTAAATTACAGCCAGGGAACCGATATCTTCTCACCCTGGACATGCGTATTGTTGCTTGGCTGGGCATCCTTCTAGTCCACTCTTACCAACATTAATGATGCCCAGGGAGATAAATCTCTGTGATAGAAATGTAAGTTTTAGCTTCAGATTGACTTTGTGTGCAAATAGCAGCCATAGAATAACAGTATTTTTGTCTTAGAGGTTCACAAGCATAGGGCTTGGGTTTGGAAAAAACCATGTTAAATTATCGTGTAGCATGTTTTACTCTCTTTTTGCCTCACAGTGAACTGGTGCATCCATCAAGGAGACAGCTGCAGCATGCAAGAGTGTGAATAAAGGAGACTGAAAAAAATCTATCTGATGCTTTATGTAGTCCACTGAGAAAGGAGAGCACTCTTGGGCAGAACAGCTTCACCTGGACTGAGATGTTTGGGTTGAACTGTTTCCTTAGGAAGCTCAGGGAAGCTCTGGAAAACAGCAAGAACAATTCAGCTCACTCCTGAAATGCGGCATCCTCTTGACTTCCCAAAGGAACGGCGGGTC
Source organism: Caloenas nicobarica (assembly GCF_036013445.1). Taxonomy (NCBI): domain Eukaryota; kingdom Metazoa; phylum Chordata; class Aves; order Columbiformes; family Columbidae; genus Caloenas; species Caloenas nicobarica. The sequence continues at coordinate 182,180,416 of NC_088245.1, forward strand.
CTCAGGGTTGCAATGGAAAGACGAGGTGGCTTCATATACCACCCTAAATCTGGTGTAACCGGGCTGCAGCCCAAGCGGTGGTTCCCCTCTCTCCGCCACCATGTGTCCCCTCCCAGCCCTTGGGTGGGAGCTGGTGACAAACCATGCACGTGGTGACCCCAGGCTGTGCTTGCTTTGGTGGGTTAGTTTTGTGTTGACTTATCCAACATGCCCAGCAGCCCTGCAGAGGCCCTGTGGTGGCTTTGCAAGGGAAATGGCAGTTACCTGGGTAGTCACCTGGGTAGTCACCTGGGTAGTCACCTGGGGCTGGAGCCGGGGCTATCCCTGGGGAGGAGTGAGACCAGTCCTCACTCCTCACTTCTTCCCACTTGCCAGGGACCTGCAGGGGCACCAGATCAGTGTCAGATGAGCACCGGGCCATAGCAGAAGTATTTTTCTCTCTCTCTCTCTCTTTTTTTTTTTTTGTAATGACCCCACCTGAAACTTTGGTGAGGTAAGAGCTAATCCTACTGCAAACCGTTTCAATGACAGATGTTTAAACATCTGAAGTTGGTTTTAAATGAAGAAAAGCCACAGGAGAAGCAGCAGTCACTGGCTGTGATTTTACAGCCTGAAACCCAAGGGAGCTTAGGCACAGGAGAGCATCTTCGCAGGGGAAGAGAAATGTCCCTTACTTTTCAGGCAATGTTGTGACTTCGGGTGAAGATTTGTCCTCAGCTGGGAAACAAATCGAGGCATGGAAGAAGATGAAAAGTTCAATTTCTTCTCTCTCTGTCCATGGAGGATGGCGGGGGGGCAGAATGTGTGATTCTGTGATTCTGTGTGGCTGAGCTCTGCCACTGCTGAAGCACTAAGAGCCAAGCAAATGGCAGGAGATCGGTTCCGCTCGTTGCTCCATCATTTGCATAAGTGACTTGGATTTGAATACACCAATTTCGATACTGTCAGAAAAAAATCTGTGGCATAGTTACTGCAGCTGCTTGTGTTCTTGTACTTAGCTAATGCTTGAAAAAAAATGTGTTCTGACACATTGATGTGATGGGGCAGCACTGGTGGGACAAGACTAAGTTACGTATCCTGCTCTGGAAGGATTTCTGGCCACATGGAAAATCCTGCAGAAGGAGGAAAACATCACTAATTATAGCGCTAAGAGTACATGGAGGGGACTCTAGCTAATGGAGAACCTGGTCATCTCCACTGTACTGCATACAGGTGATCTACACCAGTAACCTATGTTGTTATCCCTGTTTCTACACATTTGTATGACTTAAAGTAATTACACCTTCTCTAATTGTCCCTTTCTGCATAGTTAGTCTGATACATTAATTGATTACCTTGCTGCCTTTGCTGAGCTTTTTGTGCTGAGTGTATCCTCTCATTTTTGTCTTCTGACGCTCAGTCTGCAAGGAGTCCTGCTCCTCCCTGAATAACATGCTAACCTTGGACATCAGATCCTTGTTCTTTTACGCTAAGATCCCAAATTACCTCTGGTGAAAGCTGATATTGTCTTAAGTTCACTGAGTCCAATATAAATGACGCCCTGGCCTTGGAAACATGAAGTTGCCAGCAGATTTGGCCTCAAGATTTCCCCCCTTCCCATTTGTCAACGGAAGGCCAGAAATACTCCAGCACCTTCTCCAGCCCCCCACCACCTTGGACTTTAGGGAGGAAAAAGCTCTCCAGACCTTCCCAAAAGCCCAGCTGTGAAATGCCCCAGATGGATCCAGTTTGTATTGATTTTGCAGAACTTTTGAAAGACTTAGAAACTGGTGGTCCAAGGCTTGCCCCTTACTGGTAACGAGACTCATGCGAGTAGGAGTCTTCGAGGACATGCCCAACTAAGCAGGAGCAAACATACCATGGTGAATAATACGAAATTTGGAGAGAATTTTAGAAGGCTATTAAAATAATTAATGACAAAATGGTTAAAAAAATTGCCAGGGGAATAGCTCCCAGTCCTACCACTGAAGTGCTGTTTGGTAAGAAAGGTCAAATAGCAAACCGCTGAAGACACACATACTTAGCCAAAAATCATGTTATCTTTCAGGATGGCATCTCTGATTCGCCCAGGTCAAAGAGTCATGTATGTTTTTGTCTGCCTTCCTTCGATGTGAACATTTTAGGAAGCTAAAGCTATGACAAGTATTCAAAACACATCAATGAGACTCCAAACTGTCTCAAAGCTGATATCAGAGAAGACATCAGAAATTGTTATTGTTTTCTTTGCTTTATGGCATTTTAATCCTTTGCTTGACTTGTGTCATATTTTTAAAACTTTCCCTGCAACCAGAAGGGCTGGAAACTTCACTTATAAAGAAGGGAAAATTTTCACCTAATGAAGTCTCCAAACAGACTTTCATGATCTCTGAATAAAAAGAGAGAGCTCCAAAATCAATAAGCTGAAGCTCAGAAGGGAACAAAAACAGAAAGTGGGGTTTTTTCAGTTATGATCAGGGTTAAGCATGGTTGCTATGGCTTTGCCAGGTGCTCCGTGTGTCACTGTCTTTGTTGTCATGTAGATATTCACTGTCTAGACACGTTTCTTTCAGAAGTGCTGGTAAGTCAGGTAGGAATTTCTCAATTTGCTCTCTTCTAGCCTGAGATTTAAGGAACTGGTCAGTAAGCCATACTGGACTTCAGATAAGCTCTTTGATTTCATCTTATGCCTCTTGAGTAGATTTTGTGACAGAAATACAGGGCCACAATGAGCAATGGCAGCTATATAGGTCCATGGTGAACAATGACAGTCATACAGGTATTTCCAGCTTTTTTTTGTAGCCCTGTTGTAGCTCTTTCACAGCATTCCGAGGCAATTCTCACCTTCCTTCCCCTTAAATATTCCCCAATGATGAGACATTAGTTTTGACCTCCTGTGCTTTAGATTAGATATTAGGAAGAAATACTTCACCATGAGGGTGGTGAGACATGAGAACAGGCTGCCCAGAGAAGCTGTGGCTGCCCCATCCCTGGAAGTGTCCAAGGTCGGGTTGGACGGGGCTTTGAGCAACCTGGTCTAGCGGAAGGCGACCCTGCCCATGACAGAGGGGTTGGAATGAAATGATCTTTAAGGTCCTTTCCAACCCAAATCATTCTATGATTGTGATTCTACGCTGCAAAACACAAGCAACCCCCTTCTTGCATTCAGCGTGAATACAAACCAGTGTCCCTTACAAGGTTCCCAGAAGGTCAGGAGCTGCACTGTCATCTCTCACAAAGCCCCAGATAAATTCAGCAAATAAGGGCAAGACACAGCTTTGTTTTGCAATGGTTTTGTCCGACATAAAGGGACACAAACATGGCATTTTCCATCTTTTGTATTGTACCACTGTGTATGCGGGGACTAGTGGTCTCAGAGATGGTGTCGTACAAGCCCAGACATCATACAGCCATAATCAAATTCTCTGTGCACAGCAGATCAAGTATGGCCAGAAATATGGGTAAGAGGAGCTGTGGTGAGCTCGAACAACCCAAGAGTGCAACAGCTCTGCCGGTCTTGTCTTGGAAAATCCTTAACCCCGGCTGTCATTGAGGCTTCTCAGCTCCTTCCAAGCCTGGAAATGTAAAAGGACCTTCTGTGAGTCCTGCCCTGTGCTTTTCTTCCCAACGCGACCATCACCCTTGGGGTAGTGCTTTACCACAGGTGAGGTACTTGTCGACCTGCAAAGGTGGAGCCTGAAAAAGCTCTTTGGTGGGAAAGAGATCTGTGTTGGGGAAAGGGGAGGAATAGTCCACTGATAAAAGACTAGGTGGCAAAATTATTTTTTTCTGTTTTTTACAGGCAGGAGCAGCTGACAAGGCCATCCCATCTGTGCTCTTTTTGTGTGGCATAACAAAATTAGAAAGTTGTTTTTCAGTGAACATGAAATGCTGAAGAATAGAAACTGAAGTGCCATAAATAGCACTGGGCTTTTTGAAGCCACAAAGAGGAGGCTGTTCTGCTGGGAGATGCCAGGCCTGGGAACACGGGTTTTCTTTGTTCAGATGCCGTTATGCAGCAGCTGGTGTACTTGGGGCACGACTTCCAGATTTGCTTGTGCTGTTAACTTGGGATGAAGAGGAAATAGCGAGGGGGCCAAGAGGGATCCAGGTCCTTCAACCCACCTGGTTCAACAGGGCAATGTCTAAGGAGACACACGGTAGGGTAAAGAATAGGCCCGCCACTGAAATTGGGAAGGGGCAAATAATAAGAGCCCCCTAAAGAGTATTATGTTTCTCTGTTGTCTCAGGAGGGATAAAGACATACCAGTTCTTTCTCTTAGGAGGTATGGCCTGCTCTTCAATGTCCTTGTCACCATTGCCAGTGGGTTTTGCATGTTTTAGAGCCCTGTTTGAGCTGATTGGCTCAAAATGCAGCCGAGGAAACAACAGGCACTGATGGGGTTAGTGCTGAGCTCAGCTGAAACCCCTCTGTGGTTATACCCCAGTGCTAGGAAGAGCAAATCATGGGTGGCTTTGGCTGGATGCAACTCCCCAAAGGTGTCCCCTAATAAAAGGTGGTCTAACTGAGCCCAAACACACACGAGACATGTGTAGATGCCCAGGATGCTCTATCTGGTGCAAATGCACATCTTTGGGGAATCAAGACCCTGTCTTACATCCGTGTCTGCTTTCTGGATGGATGATGTCTTGGCTTGAACCCTGGAGCTGCTTGCTCCCACCAGCTGTCCATGGCTGTGCCTTGGCTTCATGCAGCCCCCGCTTGGCTTTCGGCATTCAAAGCGAGGATAGTAATTAAAACTCACTGACCTTCAAAAGAGCCCCAAACTAAACCCTAACAATGTTTTTAATAAAGAGTAAGGTGTCGGCTCTGAAGCATTTTGTCTTGTGTACCATATGCCACATAACGGCACAAGAAACGCTTGTAAATGGGAACTTTATTAAACTTTATTAAAGGACTCACAGGAGCAAGAGCTGCACCTTTCAGCCTCATCATGAGAGAACCACTGCAATAAAACTCAGTTTTTAAACTGAGCAGGTTTAGACGCTGTCAGTGGTTTTATTACATGGGTACACACGGAAATGTTCTCTTAACTAATGAACACATGGTGAAGTTGTTAATTGGTTTCAGGTACCTGTGAGCCTCTGTGCCTTGCACCGATTAATTGCTTGCTCAGTTTTTTGTCTATGAATGGCGTATGAATTAATGCCCCACGGACCCAAGCTTGAGGATGGACAACCACAATGCAAGAGGGTTAGATGCAGTTTCTCCAAGGAACAGCAGCCAAGATCTGGGGGAAACACCTGCCAAAATCATCAGCTGAAGTACGTAACTCAAGAAGGAGCCAGGCAGATTTCCAGAGCTGCAGGGTATGAGGTAAAGCCACTAACAGGATTTTTGGTTTTAAGATAATGAGAGATTGGTTAGTGATTGGGATTTCCTGGACTCATGTGGCTTAGGAAATGCTAGAAACATGGATGAGGATGGCTGGCCTGGGGGAAATGGGAACAGGGGCTGTTCTGTGCCCACCACCAGCCTCCCCTGCCCCAGTGCCTGGCCAGGGGGTCTGCACCATGCCGGTGGTCCCCCAGCCAAGGGATGGGTGAGCCCCCCTGTTTGGCCTGGCCCACCTGCCCGCTAGGCAGCCATGGGGCAATGACTGCTGGTCTGCAACCAAAGGAGGATGGGGTTACCTGCAAGGCAGGGGGTCTTTGGGGTATTTTTGTTATATTCTCTGTTCGCCCAGTTATTTGGACAAAGGAGCTGTTTTTTTCCAGGGGCAAAACTCACAAAACGCAGCTGGTGACCACAAGAGCATTACAGGGTGTCTGCTTACAAATTTTAACTTCTGGGGTTTTAATGTCAAAGTCTGTCCTTGCATTTAGAGGAGCTGGAAAGATTTTTTTTTTTAAATTTTAAGAGTTTTCTGACGGGGTCGTGCTAAAAAGATGGAGGAACCCATAAAAATGAATCACCCACTGACTATGGGGTCTAAGTTTTGGTAGACCCCGAAACAGGTCAGTATATGCTGGCACCCTGCTGAATAGCCAGCAGGACCTTGGATGATAGATTAGTCATCTCATTGAGCTTCCAATTTTTCTGTGTCCTTAGGTTTCCTCCTGCTTTTCTGCACACCGGGGGCTGGAACTGACCCTCTCAGATCTGACCCAGAGGGCTGCCATCCTGCTGCCCCTTTGTGCCTGGAGGCTCCTGAGTGATGGGAGCCAACACGTTTGCCATGCACAGCATGAGAGAAAAGATATCCCCTCAAAACCCTCTGATTGATCTCTCCTGGTTCTTTATTTTTAACACGCACGAGGTACACATAGAATGAATTCACAGAGCCCATCAGCCTAAATGAAGAGAGTCATCTTCAGGTGGGCATGCAAGATGGAGCTGGACGTTTGCTAAAGCACTTTGTTACAATTAGATTGTGCCAAAACTGGCACATAGGTAGCATCACATACCATTGCGCGAGGGTTAATGTGATGGCAGGATGCCTCTTTGCTTTAGATTTTCTCCGTAAGCAAAAGAAGTAGTAATGAAATAACTAGATTTCCAGAAAAATAAGGCTAAGCTGCACTGCCAGCTGCTTCTTCACAGATACCACAGCATCTGAATTGTACATAAATAATGTTCAAACCCCAGCTATGTGTAATGGAACTAGTTAATCTTATGCCTACGGGTAAATTTTCTCTGTCTTTGCCTCCCTGAGGAGTTTGCTTCATCTTGGCACCTTTCAGTGCTAACCAAGGCTCCATGACTGATGCAAAGACATTGGGAGTTTCAGTTACTAGAAATGGATATTCAGATGCTCAAATATTTGTATTCACTAGCCCCTGTTAAATGAAAACTGTCTTAATCACAGGTTAAGAAAGCTGGTGGCAATGAGCATCGCTGCCTGGAGAGAAGCTGAGATACATGCCTGGAGACCGGTCCCTTACAGTGTTGGTCCAGGTCCATCCAGAACTCTGGAGGCTAAAAAAATTTAACAGCCAAGCAAAGGACACTTACCTACTTTGAGCCAGAGTGTGAAACTCGAGCAATTCAATGTCGAGGGGGGGGGGGACACTTATTTATTTATTTATTTATTATTTTTTAAATCCATAAGATGTATTCCTGTTTTGAGGAAAAATGACTAAACTATGACATTCACTGCCTTGCCAGACCGAGTTTCTCACATTCACACATATGCTTTTCCTAGAAGAAATCATCCAGGGAAACAATGTGCCTTTTGTTAAGAGCAGCCGCTTGGGTTAAATAATGCTGCTTTCAGACTTCTCCACGATAATGGAAAAAGCTTCGTGACCTTTCGGTTTGCTGTCTGCCTTCATCTGAAGTTAGGCTGGGCTTTGCAGGGTGTCAGACGGGACGGCCGGGGGCCCTCTGAGGAGGCGTGTTTGGTTTCTGGAGGATGCAGGGAGCAGGTTTCGGCCAAAAGCTCAGGGAGACGCTGCCCTGCAAAGGCCTGGGCCTTGAGCAGCAAAGAGGCTGGGGAAGAGCTGCTGGGTAGGACGTAGAGACGCCAAGTCTGGAGTCCGACACCTACTCAGAGCCTCTCTCCAAGGCACTTGGGAGGATTAAACAGAGGCAGAAAAGAGCTCTTTTAGGCTCTCCTCTGTCTCAGGCTGTGCCTGGGCACACTTAGTCTTGAGCACTTGCTTTTGTTTGCCTCAGCTTGGCCTTTGGATCGTTTCCCACCTCTTTCTAGCCAGCCCTCTCACATCTATTTCGGTTCTCATTTATTTTCACAGAATCACAGAATCACAGAATGTCAGGGATTGGAAGGGACCTCAAAAGATCACCTAGTCCAGTGTCCCCGCCGGAGCAGGAACACCCAGATGAGGTTACACAGGAAGGCGTCCAGGCGGGTTTTGAATGTCTCCAGAGAAGGAGAATCCACAACCTCCCTGGGCAGCCTGTTCCAGTGTTCTGTTACACTCACTGAGAAGAAGTTTCTTCTCAAATTTAAGTGGAACCTCTTGTGTTCCAGCTTGAACCCATTACCCCTTGTCTTACTGTTGGTTGTCACCGAGAAGAGCCTGGCTCCATCCTCGTGACACCCACCCTTTATATATTTATAAACATTAATGAGGTCACCCCTCAGTCTCCTCTGCTCCAAGCTAAAGAGCCCCAGCTCCCTCAGCCTTTCCTCATAAGGGAGATGCTCCACTCCCTTCATCATCTTTGTGGCCCTGCGCTGGACTCTCTCCAGCAGTTCCCTGTCCTTCTTGAGCTGAGGGGCCCAGAACTGGACACAATATTCCAGATGAGGTCTCACCAGGGCAGAGTAGAGGGGAAGGAGAACCTCTCTCGACCTACTAACCACCCCGCTTCTAATACACCCCAGGATGCCATTGGCCTTCTTGGCTGCAAGGGCCCAGTGCTGGCTCATGGTCATCCTGCTGTCCACCAGGACCCCCAGGTCCCTTTCCCCTACACTGCTCTCTAATAGGCCATTCCCCAGATCTGCTCGCCTGCTTTCCCTCTTCCCCCTTCATCGATTTTGATGGTGATGGTGGAGGGAAGGATCTTTCGACTTTTCTTTTTTTTTTCAGAGAATAGCTGCTTCCTTTTTTTTTTTTTCCCCACTCTGCAAATCACTTTACTGAGGCAATGTACTTTAGATGAGGCTGCACACCATCACCACAGAAGTAGGAAGCTACTAAAAACCACGCACTGACTACAATGTCTGTAACGGATTTTACCGCAGGTGTGCTGTGTAGAGTATGCAAGTAGCTTCCCAAAAGGCTCACGTGGCAGTTCGTTCATGCTTAGGCATTAATGCAGCGACTTGCTTTAGCTGCTTACTGTAAATTATTGCCTTGCTTTAGCAAATCGCTTGTAAAATCTTTTAGTCAGGACATCCTGATGACACAGGGAAAAGAATGGAGGTCTCATTTATGGGGCTTGCACATACTAGTGACTGAGATTCCACTTGTCTATAAAGTAACTGTTCACCTGTCAATCCTGAGCCACCTTAGATGGTGCACTACGGAGAAAGGATAATTCTTTAAAAAGGTTAATAGGTTTTGACCTGCTGTCAACAAGTTAAAGCACCAGAATATTCGCTTTGTAAATCACTGAGCTGCATTTATAGAGATGTTTGACTTATATTTTGTGATCCCAAGTATTAAATTAATGACATAGGATACTAGTTTTAAATTATATCTTGACCTTTGGTAGTATCTAGCTCTTTTCTAGCTGAATTATTTATCTATGGATAAAAAGTCATAGTTGATCTCATGACTGAAAAGCAGAGGAGAAAGGACTCTCTGTTTTAATTGCATTGTAAAACTTATTAAGGAGTTTAGAGCTGTAATATAACATGGTAAAAACCTAAATAAAAGGATTTGTACTTCTCAGAATCCAGTGCACATGCAGCATTAATGCTGGCCCATGTCTGCGTATGCTTGCTGCACTTAATGCTGTGGCGTGGGTTTTGTGCTCTGTTAATCCAGCTCCTGTGTATATTAAGATCTTCTGCCGGCAACCATGAAGATGATTAAGATGATTCAGGGAGTGGAGCATCTCCCTTATGAGGAAAGGCTGAGCAAGCTGGGTCTCTTTAGCTTGGAGCAGAGGAGACTGAGGGGTGACCTCATTAATATTTATAGATATATAAAGGGTGAGTGTCACGAGGATGGAGCCAGGCTCTTCTTGGTGACAGCCAATGATAGGACAAGGGGCAATGGACACAAACTGGAACACAGGAGGTTCCACTTAAACTTGAGAAGAAACTTCTTCTCAGTGAGGGTGCCAGAGCCCTGGAACAGGCTGCCCAGGGAGGTTGTGGAGTCTCCTTCTCTGGAGACATTCAAAACCCGCCTGGACGCCTTCTGTGTAACCTCATCTGGGTGTTCCTGCTCCGGTGGGGACACTGGACTAGATGATCTTTTGAGGTCCCTTCCAATCCCTGACATTCTGTGATTCTGTGAACATATCCTGCCTAACAAAAGACCAGATCCTAGAGAAGTTCCTTGGCCTGCTGGGATTATTGCAGCAGAGAGGTGACTGGGGGAGATGGCGTCAATTTGGAAACTAAAGTCAGTGACCTTACAGATGTTGAACCGATCCAAACTGAAATGCAGATGTCGGTACAGATGGCATGGAGCATGACTTAAGTCACGACAACAGCAGAACTATCTGGGACACCATTCCTCATATCGCTCTCCTGTATAACACATTTTCTTAACCAAGTAATGCTATTTTTGGACTTCTTCCAAACCACCGTCTGCATGTAATATTGTCATCTTACTCGGAGATCCTGGCCAGAGAACTTAACATAAATACCCATTTAATGATCTGAACTGAAGAGACTTTTACTAAGAATGGATTTTGTATCAAGTCCTGGTAAAAAAAAGGACTTTTGTTGTATTCGTGAGATGTATCTAGTTTACAGGCGCTCAGTGAATGTTTCCCCCTTCAGTAAGAGGTTCCAGGGACTAAAGTTTTGGCTCATGCAAGAAGGCACTAACTTGTATGCAATTAAAAAGGGAAAAAGCTCATGAAATTAGTATTCAGGGAGCATACACATTTTCCTCCAGTCCCCATGCCACTGTTTGTCTGATGATGTTAACAAGCCTCAGTTGGACCTGAACACATGCCTGGGGTAGAGAAGGAGTTTATTTTTTGCCTGTTACTGATGAGGTAACTTAAGCAGAGAGTTGAAGGGCTGAAGCCATTGAGACCATAATGGTTCCATTGCGGTGCTGACTTTAGAAGCAGAGATCTGTTTCCGAGCCTACTGAGCCGCCTGAGGATGGTTTTGTGTTGCGTGGTCCCCGCAGCGGGTCTTGGCCACGATATGGCAGCATCTCACTCCTCCTCTGGGAGCTGAACGTGCCTCCTCTGCCGAGCTGCTCCTGGCTTTGGGATGTGGTTTTCGTTGTGGGTAATTTCATTGCTGTGGCCATGCCGGGTAGATCTTTCCAGCCCTGCTCCTTCATCTGCATGTTCCCACCTCTCTCCTGACCATGCTTGCATTGGTGCTCAAGACAAGCCAGTTCAGGAAGCTGAGCAGCTTGAAAATGAGGAATTAGCCCTTTTTCCTCCCTTCCTACTCTATTCCTATTTTGGAACTGGGGGAGCTTTGGTGCCAGATTTCACCCCGCTGGTAGGATCTGTTGCCTTGGGCAACCAGGGGCAGGTTCCAGTTTCCAGCCCTCCCTGGCTTTGCACAGCTCAGCCTGTCCAAAGCAAAACTGTATGTCATGGCTGGGGAACCCAGGGTCAAAATCTGAGGTTTCGTTTGGCTGTTTTTTTTTTTTTTTGGTAACATTTCCATCTATCAGTATACTTACTGCGATTAGTTTTTTCTTGAATAGGATCGCGCTACCAGTGTAGTGTGGATGACAGAGAATTTTTCTGCATGCAGTCATGCCAGATGTTCTGACTAATGATGCTGTGAGTAATGGTTAAAGATATATATATATATGTATTTTAAGTAGATATTTATGCACTTATTTATCCTCTCAAAAGCTGGAGAGCAGATAGTCATGAAAAAGAAGTTATTCAAATTTTACAATGCTGTCCTCGTCTTTGAAAAAATGCCACCATACCTTCATCCTGAAGAATGCTGACTCTCTTCTTCAAATCTTCTCACATACACATATTTCCCAGAAAATATAGTTGACTTTAAAACATTTTATTCAGTGACAACGCCGTTTGTATTGTCACAACAATCGCAAAAGCAAGAGCGCCTCTTTTGATGGCACCGTGAACTCTAGGGTTTTTTAACCTGTTTGAATCATAGAATGCCCTGAGTTGGAAGGGACCCACAAGGATCATCGAGTCCAACTCCTGTCCCTGCACAGGACAACCCCACAGTTCACACCATGTGTCTGAGGGTGTTGTCCAGTCTCTTCTTGAACACTGTCAGGCTTGGGGCCGTGACACCTCCCTGGGGAGCCTGTTCCAGTGTCCACCACCCTCCGCGTGAAGAACCTTTTCCTAATGTCCGACCTAAACCTCCCCTGGCACATCTTCCTGCCATTCCCTCGGGTTCTGTCGTTGGTCACTAAAGAGAAATACCAATAACCTTTTAATGGCTGTAATACCAGAGAAGTTTTCCTCTTTCTCAGGATTGCTCGTGCAGAATAGAAAACGCGCATCACGCTGCAGCAATGGGCATACTGAGAAATTAACCACTGATACAATTGTATTCATGCAGGAAACTTGCAAAAGGATTTTCTAAAACAGCCTGCTAACGAATCAGTGCACGGATGGTGATACAGACAGACCTGTTCTGGTTTTAAGGATGAAAACGTCTGGTGTAAAGCCTGTCTCCTAGAAGATGAAATCCTTCCGCTGAAGGGTTTGCTTTGCAAGCGTATTTTCTTCCAGGGGAATTGTTTCACTACAAACTGTTGTAAACAATTAGACAATCGTGAGTTAGAGATCCCCAACACTCCCAGCAAAGAGCATGGTCACATCAAACAACTACCCCAAGTATTGTCTTGGAAGAGATATCCCTAACAGGACAGTCCCATATGGTGTAGGAGGCATTTTAATTCAAACGATACAGGAGGGTCCTGACTTCACTGGACTGTTCCAAAATGCTCAAATGCTTTGGGCATCAATATCTGTTACTCACTAACTGTAATGCTCAGAGCACCAAGCCGGGGTTAAAAGCTGTAACTTACCTCACGTGGTGTTCAGGGATCGTTGGACAGCTATTACATTGGATAAAATGTCTTCTTCACATAATGACCATGTAAAATGCTTCCATGTGCTGGGTGCTGTTACTGCACAGCATCTGCGCAGGGGCTGAGAGGGAGAAATGTTGACCTTCCTTTTCTAAAAGGTTCATTGGCGGAACAGAAGAGCCTGTTTGCTCTCCCCAGACACTGGCAGAAAGAATACTAAATGATAAAATGCAAGGGTTTGTTTTGTTTTGTTTTGTTTTTAAGATGGACCAAAAAAGACATTTGCCCCAGAAGCAGAATTATCTAGGAGCTGAACAACAACTACTGTTACATTTACAGCAGACAAGCCAAAGAGTTTAACCTATTTTCACTAAACCAGTAGCATTTAAAGCACCAACTAAACCTTGAACTTTTTCTAATCTAGAGGTCCTGCACGATATTTATATTTTCAAATCAGCTTTCCATATTAGATACATGGTCAGGAATTGTATTTTTATTCCCAAATAAATATCTTGCACATTCTCATTTTTATAAGAACGTTATTTATTAATAAACACGATAATGTGCAAGAGCCAACAGAGCACAACTGCTTGTTTTTTTAATTAATTGTCCAAATTAGTTTAATACTTGTTTTGTAATAATGAAAAAAAAAATCTTAAGGGTATAAATAAAACCCCCTAGTATTCTTGCATCTCTTACTTGTACTCTCAACTAGGCATGAGCATTCTTCTTTTGGTTTGGTTTTGCACAGTATCTAAATCTCCTGTTGCATGCTTGTTTGCTCGAATATTACATCCATATATTTGATCAGCAATTAGGATCTTCAGTCTTAATTTTATCAGGCTAATGGACGTGCTCTAGCATGACATTTGCAATCACGTTTGACACCTAGAGTTGGTAAAGAAGTGAAAAAAAGAAAAAAAAGACCGACGGAGTTGTAGATTCCGAGTCTCTCCGAACTCTCCTTGCACATCACACTAACCCATCACTCCGACACGTAGTCGTGTGGAGCTGCTTCTGTTTCTAAATGCTGCTCTGATTGAAAGCACATCTGCCTGGGCTTTCTCTATGTCTCTTTTTGCACTTCAGTTAAATAATAATCCTAAATAACTGTGTACTGTTACTGACTGGGTAGTGAGTATGAACACTGACATTTATAAACAGAACTAGTCCGAAATCTGCATAATAAGAGGTGGTTAAAATCGGTGCCGCTGATGTGACTAACGCTATTAAAGCATTAGCGACAGGTCAGGACCCGTTCCAGCCGGCAGGTCTATTCATTCACCCAAACAGGGTCTTTTCATAAAGAGCGATGAGTGAGAAAATGCCTTAATAAACTGTGAGAAGAGATGAAAAATACCTTAACACGCTTTCAGAGGGCACGAGTGACACACAACGCTGGTGCATGCATTGCAACGAGAGCAGTCACTGGTGCCGCTGTTAGTTCAACAAAGCCACGTTACTCTTCAGTGTTTTACTAATTAAAAATAAATGCAGATTAAGCAGCTCTGCAAGTCCCAGGGACATGAAAGAAGAGTCTGTACTGAATTTCTGAGCAGTGAATTAACAGTGCCAGTCCTTGTGAGACAGGGACAAGCGCAACTGCTGCTCTGCTTTCCCTGGGGCAGCAATGGGCATTAAAGCAGGTGAGAGATGCACGGCCTGGGGAAAATTTAGCCCTGAATTCTTACGATTTAGAGAGATGCTGTCAGGTCAAATATGCTCTGCAATGAAGCATTGTTAAAAGCAAAACCCACCCCCCCTCTCTTCTGCACTGAAAAAAAGTTTCTATAATTTCTTCTCCCTTTCACTTAAAATCTACCAGGAATTGCTTCCACCCCGGCCATGGCCATATCCTGCAGGCCCACAAAACATGAACTAAAACAGAACAGACATGTCCTGAAACAAAGAATAAAACCAAACACTACAGAAAGGTAACTTTAAATAGCATGACATGAGATACAATTTACAGGGATAATCAAACAAAAGGTTTAAAATTTGATTTACCTTAAAGTTTCCCTTAAATAACGCTTTCTTTTTATGATAAAGATAACAGTATTATACTGCGTGTAAATCCAAGGTGAGAAAGTTAATCTACTCAAGGGATCTAGAAAGTGTACAGCACATTTGCTAACTGTAACAAAATGCTTCTTTTTTGAAGGACTGCTGGAAAAGTAGAAGTGCTGAAGGAATTTCCATGTAGAAACACGTTTACTAACAGACATTAATACACCGATTCTTTATTGCAATTAGTATTTCGTTATATGTTTACAGGACCAAGATATTTATATTTTGAAGCGTACATCCCCTTGGTAGCTGTGTTTGTGTGTATGTGCATGTAACATGCATTTGTCCCAGCCAGGAATAACCTTCTCAACCTTCTCCTCCCAATTCCCTTCTCTCCAAACAGGAATTGCATCTTCAACCTCTTTGTTTTCACATATATAGTTAATCGCAACAATACTAACAAGCCTTTGAAAAACGTCTTCCGTCCTCTCTAGCCATAAAGAGCTTCAAAGCTGGCCAGCCCTCGAAACACATCCAAAATATGGGACAGTTTTGATGCTCTGGTAAAGATTTTTGCTGCAGGACTGATGGATTAGAGAACGACCACTAGAAACTGGACCTGTTAAAACAGCGATGGTTGTATTTAATAAGACCAAATTAATTTGCCTTCTCCCCTCCAAATATACTGTTCACAGTGTGGTTTGAGCAACTGAGGGATTAAGGGAAATATTAGCAGTGAAGTATCGCAATTCCTCCTTCAGATTTGCATAAGTGCTCTCCCTTGACTTTTTTTCTATTCAGTTACCCCTAAATTAATATCAGCAGAGTATCAGTGATGATGCACAACCCTCACCCCAGCCTAATTCAATTATACATTCAATTCATCAAATATTCCAGTGTTCTTGATGCCCTAGAAGATATCTATTCTTCAGTAAATAAATAGGAATTATCGCCTCATGGGACAAGCTGAACACCAGGTGACTGAATTATAATATGTCTTTATAACTACCCTGGATATTAAATATACCTCAACACGGATTTCTTGCTAAAATAAAAATAGACTTTTTTTTTCTTCTTCATTTATAAAAAAGAACTTATTTTCTCATGCCTAGATCCCTCCTCCAGTTTCATCTTCAAAAGACCCAAGCAAAACAGATAATGAAGGAGCTCTAGCAAAGTATTAGTAACTTTTTGGTCTCCCGACTGAAAAGGCACCTCCAGGTACTGGGGCCATCCTGGGGGCTCTGGGCAACAGCACAACAGGACAGCACCATCCGTCATGCAAAGGAGACAGGGCATTAGCCCCTCCTTGGAAACGCTGTTGGGTCCTTAAGACCATTTTGACCTTTTCCCCTTACATTTCACAGGCAGAACTGAAAGAATCTATTTTTGTTTTGTTTTCCTTCTTAAGAGCCACTTTCTCTAGATCTGACAACTCTGAGCACTGTGCCTGATCAGATAGTGAATGTTTACACGCGACGGTCAGTGTTTCCAAACTGCTCCATTGTTCCCAGCATCCAGCGGTGAAGCCCCGATGCCCGTCAGGACAAGAAAGCAGCAGCAGAGGAAGGAAGGGTTTCCTGCCCGACCAGAGCAGTCCTGTTTAAATCAGAGATGGAGTTAACTACCCATTCAAATATATGCACACAAAACCCTGGAACAGCCTGCCTGGCTCTGCCTTGCATAATATTATCAAACCTCAGTGAACCGTGTTTAATGGAACAGGGTGAGATGATACTGCGGTGCTGACAACACGGCAGGCAGAGGAAGGATCACAGACTGTCCTTTATTTATTTGTCCCTCCGGAAAAAAAACATTTGCTCTGTTGCCATCCTGCGATTTACCTCTGCCCCACTGCAATTCTTCGAATGTGCTAAGTCAGTTGAGAGATTTTGGGTGAAATTTTACAGCCCGGCTGTCGTGCAGATTTGGGTTGCTTTGCTGATCAGAGTACCGTATGTATTTTATTAATAACTGTGTTTATCCTCAGCTTTAGGGTTTATTTCTCCAGTGGGAGTGGGTTTCTTCTTTGAATTCACACACCGGGATATCAGTAGATGCTTAGGCACTTGACAACATGGTAGATGTGAAGATCTGCTGCAAAATCTGAGGGATCTCTTTGGTATCCATGGCAATAAAAGAACGACCTGCTGGTAGTGTCCTCTGCAGCCTAAGGAGGAGAATGAGGGACAAGACACAATTACCATTTCAAATTACCTTCCCTACCGCAAACCAGGGCTCCTTAAGAACCCATGGTTTTCCTTTTGAATACCTTGCCAACCCATGTCATTCATGTCGCTGTCACCATGCAATTAAAGGCTTGGGAAAGAAACAGTGGGAGGAAACACTGAGAGCAGCAAAGTCACAGAGGTCCTTTCAGCAAGACAATCAAGGCTGTTTCTAGAGATTTCTATTCACGTCCTCTTCCTGACGTGCAAAATCTCTGTTTTGATCAAGGTATCAGTGACTCCACAAGGTATTACAGCAACTGGTTTCTGAGGGCAGCTAGAGATTTACTCTGGAAATGAAGATATTTACTTATTCTGAATAGATTACCATGAATCCACAGCTCTTTCAGTTCAACACCTCCAAGTGACTCTAAATGTGCTCTTTGTATTTCCTCTTTGAGATCGCAGCAGATTAGATGGAAAGATAATTTTTCTGCCAATATTAACCTGACACATTTTTATTCACAACTTAACCCTCCCTTAAAAAAGCTAAACCAGATGCACATTACAGACCCCATCTCCCTCATGTCCACACAGCAGGCTTGGAATTTTTTTTTTCACAGCTTTTTAAAGTTTATGCATCACACCATTTCTCCAATGCTAAGTTAAGTCTCACTTTTACACTGAGTTTCTAAAAAAGCTGCAACAGAGAATTCCCTTCTCCTTCCCCCACAGCAGTTACAGGAAAGCTTTGTCTAATTCTGCACTTCCACATACATAGAAATGCATTTCAGTGACAGCATTGTGTGCATTTTCCATACCCAGTGAACTAGGCAATTATAAGATCTCGTCTTACACAGCAGGATACAGTCAATGCTTTTTTTTTTTTATTCCTAGCAGAAGTAAAAGGACCTTCTGTAATTATAATCTTTTTGAATTAATTCTTTTTTCATGCATAATACAGCTCTGATGTACAGACCTGCAGACATGACTAATGCTGCGTGTGCAGCTGTATCTTTCAACCCTTTTCTGGTGAAAACTAAGTAGCAAGGACCAGTTCCCTTTGGGCCTTCTCTCATTCTGCTCTAGTTGAAGACTCAAACAGAAGCAGAAAAGGCACTGTTGATATTTGTGGCTAATACCAGCTTTTTGCTGCATGTGCTGGTCCTTGGTGGATATGGAACATCACCTGGGACAGAATTTCCTTATTGTTCCCTGGGCCCAACTAATTTGAAGTAAAATTACCTAGTAGCGCTAAAAACAGGCATATTGGCTCAGACTGTTCGAGGAAATTAGTTGTCTAATGCAAGGGGAGTATCTGAGTCAAATGTTTGGCAGTTTTAAAGACTATTAAACTCCAGCTTCTCTTGTTTTAATCTCTTTTCTTAGGCCCACACACATTCAAACCCCATAGTGGGCAATGGCAAAGGCACCACATCTCCGTCATGATTACACAGTGATATTAAGTATGGGGATGGTGCACATCGTCCCATGGGAGGACGGCTTCAGGTGCTCCCTTTGGGTGCTCAGAATGCTCTGAACTAGCTGGTCATAACTGCAAGGACCCATGTACCAGTCTCCTTCCTGACACAAGCCAAAGCTACTGCTTCTTGGTAGTACATAAAAAAACCAGAATGATGGATGAAAACTTGGATACGAGCTGACACTGTGCACTTGCGGCCCAGAAAGCCAACCGTATCCTGGGCTGCGTCAAAAGCAGCGTGGGCAGCAGGTGGAGGGAGGTGATTCTGCCCCTCTGCTCTGCTCTGGTGAGACCCCACCTGGAGTCCTGTGTCCAGCTCTGGAGCCCTCAGCACAGGAAAGACATGGACCTGTTGGAGAGGGGCCAGAGGAGGCCACAAAAATGATCAGAGGGCTGGAACAGCTCTGCTGTGAGGACAGGCTGAGAGAGTTGGGGTTGTTCAGCCTGGAGAACAGAAGGCTCTGGGGAGACCTTGTGGCCTTTCAATACATAAGGGGGGCTTATAAGAAGGACAGAGTGACTTCTTCCCGGAGCCTGTAGTGACAGGACAAGGGGCAACGGTTTTAAACTGAAAAGGGTAGGTTTACATTGGACATAAGGAAGAAATTTTTTATGATGAGGTTGGTGAAGACACTGGCACAGGTCGCCCAGAGAAACTGCAGATGCCCCATCCCTTGAAGTGTTCAAGGTCGGGCTGGATGGGGATCTGATCAATGTGAGCTAATGGCAGGTGTCCCAGCCCATGGCAGGGGTTTGGACTAGATGATCTTTAAAGGTCCCTTCCAACCCAAACCATTCTATGATTTTAGGATTCTATGATCAAAACCTTAGTGCAGACCACCAGCACGGGCAACTATGCCTAGCTTCACTGCAATAAAAGCACAGTTTAGATTTATGATTAGTGGAAACAAAGAAAGTTATATTAGCGATAAAACAAATATACTTACCTATCTGCCTGGTCTCCTAAGGATCCTATAAATATGGCAAAAGCATTGACCTGAGCATTGGTAGTCAAGATCTGGGCAAACCTCGATGGCTGAATCCCATATCGCTCGAGATTTGCA
The DNA here is from genome assembly GCF_036013445.1 of Caloenas nicobarica. Taxonomy (NCBI): domain Eukaryota; kingdom Metazoa; phylum Chordata; class Aves; order Columbiformes; family Columbidae; genus Caloenas; species Caloenas nicobarica. The sequence goes on from NC_088245.1 coordinate 182,199,723, forward strand.
TCACTCAAGACGATAACAAAATACTCATCAGCCTCTTCCTTGGCGATTTCACGAATGGCATGCTCCGTCCCTTCCAAGGTATGGTCTCCACTCATGCAGAACTGAGCGTGGGCATGCATGGTCTGTGCGCACAGCATAACCAAGTGGAAAGATGTAAGATGACTTTACGAATAAACATTCATTTCAGCTGGCACAAGGGGAGTGAATATTGAGTTACGCTACATTAGGGGATGCTTCAGAAATGCAGACAGTGCTCCAGCTACTACAGAAGGCGCAGCTTTTTGTACAAAATATGTCATATTTTAAGTCAGGCATCAGTTCTTAAAAACATCGCGGGTCAAACAAACAAAATCCACACATGGACAGAATTAGACCAGACCTTAAGGAAGGTAAAACACTTTGATCAGCTGCAGTTTGAGTGGCCACATTCTTGTCTGTTCAAGGAAGAGAACAGTGCTTGGTCTCCTAATACTGTGACCAGCTCCTGCCTGTTTAAAATTTGCACTAGACTTCCAAACCCTAGTAGGGTCATAGTTATTATCAAATATCTGACTCCTGGCAGTGGCAGCAAGGTTTTAAAATGTTGAAACATTTTGTTTGAGCTTTTATGAAATAAATACACTGTTTTCATTGATGACGCTGTTTCCTGTGCAGAAGACAAGGAATTTTAGACATTAGAAAATCCTGTCCTTCTAACCCAAGTAACTGCTGATCTTCCAATAACGTTTTTTGAAGGAAGCTCAAATACACAGTTCTAATGTACCAATCTGCCAGCCAGGTAAACCCTAAAATATACTCAACTTTTCTTCATCCTACTGCAGTAAAATCTTGGTGAATATACTCACTTTGCAATTGTGATTTAACGTATTTTCAGTCTGGCATTGACACATTTTCCCACTGCTACTGTGACACATAATTTCTTGAAGGTACCAAGCTAAACTCTTCTACAGTTTAAATTAGTCATTTATGCACTAATAATATCACCACATGACTAGGTAGAGCTATCTATATCACTGTATAATGTTTGGAACTTCCTACATGCTTTGACAGCTAGTCAAAATTACACATTTGTGACACAGCAGTCCAGAAAAAGGTGTATCTAGCTTCTACTCTTTTGGTAGAATTTGTTTTCTGCCATGTTTCTGGAAGGCCCTGTTTCAATTTTATGCAAATACACTGATTTTGCTTTCTTGCCTTTCTTTGATTTTACTCTCGCTGTGTTTTGCATTCTGTGACCCACCTACAATTTTATCTTTGCAGTCATAAAATCCTTAATTATCCAGCTTCACTTATCAGTAGGATTTACCTTAAGAATCTCTAATCTTTGCTTATTGTTCTTGGGAACTTTGTCACTCCCAACCAAGGCGATGTTGAAGCCATCTCCTGAATGTCCAACGATATCGTACTGCAAGAAAGAAACTTCATCAGTCATCTGTTAGTCACGAATGGCCCTTGGGTCACAATGACACAAGACAGATCAAAGGCAATTTGCTTTCAACAAGAAAACCCAAATACTCTTCTCTGTTTCTGTTTATGAGCTGCTTAAGGGAGCTACTTGCAATTTCTCACCGACACGAAAACATGGGAAAGAATTACTAAACAAAGAAATTAAAGAACAGTTATTTCCATGATCTGTTTTTCACATTATCCCAACAACTGCTGAGCGGTGATGCATAAGATCAAGACCTTGCCCTCTTGCATTGTCTGTGTATTTTTTTAAAGTAGCAATTTTTGTCCTCTTGAGTCTGACAAACAAGAAGTGCATTGTTTGAGAGTAGCTCCCATGTTTGACGGATCATTTGTGTGACCTCATCCTGCTATGAAAAAAAAAAAGTATTACAAGCCTTCTTTTTTGAAAATCAGCACTCCTTATTTTTGTGCATAACAGATCAAAGTTATTGCTGAAAGTATGTAGAGAAGTGAATTCCAAGAGTCTCTGTACGTTGTCAAAGGAGACAGTGTGCGCATAGTTCTCCTGTGAAAGATCCTGCAAAAACATGACATGTAGGGCTATAATAGTTCAAATACCTTGTTGAACAAATAATATAATATTAGGAAGGCCTTTGTTTTATGTGAGATTTTTATTGTTGATGCATGAAAACCAAGACAAGCTGAGTTATGGCAAGGTCCTGACCTGCCCTTTGTTGTGGATGTGGCAGTTACCCCAGGGAGAACAAAAGTGGATTTAAGAGCTGCCCGCACCAAGTAACAGAGCACGGTGCACAGATCCTGAGCCCAGAGAGACCTGACCTGACAATTCCCCAACATGAACATGCCTGGATTTCCCCCGACGAGCTGGCACAGACCTGTCTTTAGTTGACAGGGAGCCCTTGTGCAATATTTTGCCTTTCTGTTATCCTTCATTCAAGTACTGCCTACAGGTCCCTGCTGGGTTCACCATCCCTAATTCCCACATAATCATTTGGTAAAAGGCAGGTCCATTCCTCAAAGCTTTTCTGTCTTTTCTTTCCTATTGAAGAACACTTGAGTTGGCATAAGTCGTGTCCTGGAGACTGGAGAAATGGCATTCTTTATTGACAAAGCTCTTTTTATTTGTTTCCATACCACTAATTTGCTTAAAAATATATCGAGAGTAAAAGAAAGCTATAGCAGCTGGAACAACATTTTTAAACATGACACCTCCCTCTGCAAAACAGCAAATGTGCCACATACTATAGACTATTTCACCCAGAGTCAGACCATTTTATGACAGCCTCACATAACCCAGACTTACTTCCCCTAGGAAATCTTTTATATAAAACCTTTATATAACCCAGTCCCCATGTCCTCCCATTTCATTCTGCTCTGTTGGGTTTTCTGCTCAGCTCTTCCATTTCTACTATTTGCTACCCAGTCCGATGTAAAGCTTCCAGTCTGCCACATGCTTTCTTTTCAAAACCCATTATCACCAATAATGCTTCAGACTTGTTTTTTTCTGATGAATATTTAGCTGATTTTTCTGTCTTCCTCAAACTGTTATCTTTACTGAAGAGACATCACAAATGAAAATACACAAATTTTGAGAATAATGTTGAGGTTACATTGAGCATACTTCTGAATTAATACAGGAATGAATCCAGAATGCGAACCACACACAAAGAGACTCAGCATGTGTATTGTTTTAAAAACTAGAGGTTATTTGAACCAGAGGAACTAAATAAAGCAGTGGTTTAATGGAGTGGAAAATATACAGCGCTAATGTGGTTCTTACGTAATGTCAGAAATGTCCACAGATCTTCAGGGTAGGCTCTTAATTACGAAACCCTGCACATCCTTGGCTGAGCAGTTCTGTATTCAGTATCACTTTTAAATCAACAACCTAATTATGTAAAGCAAAATGCTGTCATTCTCCAGTGTAAAAAGAAGCCTGATTCCTTCGTAATGAGCTCCTTCCCAGCGTTTCACGGGCCTCTCCCAGCGGGTGTCCTGGTATCAGCTCTGCCACACTGAGTTCATGGGAACAGGCCAAACTTTCCTATTTGGGAATACCATTTTGGTTCTTGGCACGCACCGATAATGGACCAACCTTTCATCTCAACAAGGCTGGCTGTAAGCTCAGCGTGACAGTCTGCGTACAGGGAACCGCTGTAGCTCTGAGATGAAACGCCGGAGGTTGACCCTACGGTTGGGTCCCCTCCGCATTCCTGCACAAGGCGGGAACGTACAACCCCAGGAGGGGCAAGGTTAGGCTGAAATGATCTGAGCAAACTATCGCAGGCAGGTAAAGCCGTTCACCTGGGAACATCATGTCCTGCCCGCTCCCTCCTTGGCCAGCTCTTTATTATTCTCCGTGTGTGCCCATGCATGCACCGCAGCACATATATTTAAAAGATGTTATCTGGTTTTTTGTTTCTTTGCCGACAGTTTACTATGCTACTTGTGATTAAAAAAGTGTGGTGAGGCAGGAGGGAAGAAGCGCCTGTTTGCTTTGTCCTGGCTGCTGCATTCTGGGTCAAATGTAGCCTCCTGAAAAGCGGGGTGAGATCCCACCATCCCTGAGCACCCGCACTGCCGAACAGAAATGCTGCGGGCATCAGCCCTCCCGTGCTGGCCCTCACGGTCCTCTGATCCCCTGGAATTCAAGTCGCGGACAAGCAGTGGCCAAAAGCTAAGGAGAATGAGGTTGATTTCGGGCAGTTTAGCTTCCCAAACTGTGAGGTCAGATAAGTTCCTATGTCCCAGCAAAGGTGGGGACAGGTAGGCAGCAGCGCTGACTTGGGCTGACTTAAGTCAGCGTAAGACTGTGGCTTGGGAGAGAAGGGATGGAGCAGGCTCACAGCCAAGCTTTAGAGGTGACAGAAGGGAGATGTTTCCCCACAGGAACGTACGGAGTCTTCTGCAACTTAGCAAAACAGAGTCTGGGACAGAGTTAAACTGGAGCGAGGAACTCCAACTCTGCAAAGGCAAAGAAGGAGAATTTATCTCTCTCATCAAGGTTTTCTTTCAGTAAATTATTATATCCCGCTAATTTGTGTTCTAGTAAAATGAACCCTTGGTGATTTGATGTTATCTTGGTGCACTCATTTTAAAGAAAAGGTGCAGACAAGTCCCCAGCCCTGGCCAGCTGGGAACCCCAACACATGCAGGCACATTCACGCTTTGTCAGAACCAGTTTCCTTCCTTTGCACAAGTGCTGGGGCTAAAGATCAGCACAGAAAAAGGGCCTCTGAGAAGCAGGGATCTGATGCATTTTTCTCACAAATTCCCCAGGATAATTTATGTGGATGGATTTAAAAGTGAGAGAAGAGCTGTGACACAAACTTGCTCTGAACTGACTTCACTTTTGTTTTACAAAATAGATGGAAAGCGTAGGCTCTCAGGACATATCCAGCAGCAAAGTACGTGTTTGCCACAGTGCGGGCTTAATTGAATTAATTTATTATTGTGGTACACAGCGGCTCGTTTTCAAATAGCCTCAGGTACACAGAGACAAGGATTGCTCTATTCAGGGCTTTGAGTGCACAGTATGTAAACACGTCTCTCGAAATAGCATCATTTTGTTGGTTTCTTTCCTTATTGGTTAAAACAATCCCTGTTCCACCGTCACATTTTGCACTGAATGGATGGTTGCTGCTGCCTAAAATGGGTAAAATGGAAGACTTTTGTCTTCTGCAGCTGCCATGCCAAAAGGTTTAATTTCTGACAGCATTTAAAAAGCTGAAAGAAGACGCATGCTGAATGTAAACAGCAGTGTGAATTGGACCGGCCTCTGCTGGAGGGCTAGATCTTTATAAATTCTTCTCTTCTTTGGACTATTATTTTTTTCTGAATTTATTTCAAACCTTTTGTTTATTATAGAAAAGAAACTATTCTGCCAAGCATGTGGAACATTTCTTCTTTTCCTGAATAATGAGTGCTGCCTCCATAGTAAATTCTACAAATGGGGAATGCTGAAATGAGCATATAAAATCTGCAACATCCCTTTAATATAGCCATAAATAACAATTCAGGCTTTTCCTAACAGTTGCATAACATGACATTTATTGAACCACTTACAATTTTTAAAGGCTTCCTAAAATGGCTGTTGGATAATTTACTGGACATGCCTCCTAAATCTGCCATCATGTGTGCAAATGACAGTAATTAGGGATGATATAAAACCATATGGTTTGTGTGACAGATGGAATACTACCTCAGATAAAACAAAGAACAAACTGCCCTTCTGTACATTTTCAAAGAATTGGCACATAAAATGAGATGTACAAGAGATGTAAGAACTTTAATCCTGCAAAATAATTGCTTATTATAACGTACATACAAGTGATGCATCCACACATTTAAAGGGGTCAAGGGACATTTGTAGGAACATACTTGACTTCCTTTATTAGTATGAGACTGAGAATGTGGCTTCTATTATCTCAGTCACTCCCACTCTTTAATAAAGTACTTCAGAGGAAGTGTGGATGAGATGACATTGGAGGACGGCTTTGAAAATATGGCTTTTAATTCAAATGTATTTCCCGACTGTGGGATGAGCCTCCCAGCTCCCCCTTGACAAGGAATGATTCACTGCCTGCACTTATGGGACATGGAAGCAAGCAGGTTGTCCTACGCAAAGCACAAAAACCTGACAAATACCTGCTGGCACTTGCCTGACTGTTTGTGAAGGATAATTTTGTTACCTGCTTGGTACAGTCGCATACCCAATACTTACCTCTTCTATATAAGGAGGTGTTCTCTAAGTGTTCACTACTTTCATTCAGTGCTGTAAAGACCAATCAGACAATCAACATCATCGATACCAAGGGGTACCACACATGGGGAAAGCTCAGCTGGTAGGATGAAACGACCAAGGGAAAGCCCATCTGATTCATTCACAACCTCATTCAGCAGAGAACCAAACCAATCACCAGCAGAAAAGGGATCTTGAACCAAGAACCAGTTTCCAAAGTTTGCACTGCACTGAGATAGCAGAAGGGAACCTCACTGTGTAAATCCCTTTTGAAAGGTTTGCGCAACAACCCTCATGGTCCCTCAGGTTCAACACACGTTGTACAAGAAACCTCTCAAATTTGCGGCTCATGTTGTTGTGACCCCGGCAGATGGGGCTACAAGAGGAACAGATAACAGTGGGCATTGCTAAAAGCCAAAAAAGTCTAATTTTATAAAACTACTCTTGGAAGGCAAGAAGAAGATAAGGAAGAGAAAGAAAAAGGAGATAAATTGCAGGTTTCTCATTGCACATAACACAGTTGTGTGTTCTTTTCTCTTTTTTTCATATGGTTCCTCTTTCAGACATGAGAAATGCATGCTATTTTTGCAGACATACCCAAACTTCAGCTTTGTCCTGAGAAAAATCAGCAGCATCTTGCAAAATGTCCATGTTTTAGAGACTGGAGTCACTGATATTTTAAAACAATCACTGTCTCATTTACTCTTTGAAGGCCTAATTACACTCACTAGAAAATGAGGAACCGGCACAGTTCTGGTTATGGGTTACATTCATGCAGGTGTAGCAACCGCCATACCAGATTATACACACCAAAAAAAAAAAAAATCAGTATTTTTGAGCTGGAGATTTCAGAAATGCTATTTATTTTTATCAAAGGAATGACTCAAAGAGTCCATCAGCACATGCACAGAAGATTTCTCATATGAGAGGACTGTGAAATGTCGGTTAAAAAGAGATACTTTAGCCTAATCATTGGATCATATTAAGAATATGGTTCAAATATGACTAGTTAATAAATGCCTCATTTTGGGGGATAAATGTGCTTATTTTGGGAGACGACTTCAGTGGCCAGTGAAACATAAGACCACATCTTGTTTGCTATCCTAGTCATCTCTGGTCTACTCTTGTAAATATTACGCTTAGAGTGAATCAAATCCCAATGAGACAGCACAGAGAGATGTGGAAGAAGAAAACAACTTTTCTTCCCTTGGGCAAAAGCAGCTCTGAAGTTGACAGAGTTCACACTGGCTCTGACCAGCATTGAACCAAGGGGCTGTTACTGGCCCCCCAAAGTTCTCTATCCAGTGGAAGGAGCCCTTAAATGGAGGAGAGTTATCCTAGAGGTGATTGAAGTTGAACAGATAAAGAAGCTGATGACAACTTCTTTTCCTTGGTACGTCACTAAAATTTCCAGCATCTTCCAGACCACTGTTTTTTTAAGCATAAAACCGGCCTTACAGCTCTCTTGACTCAGATTGTAAGGATAACTTTACTACTCCAGCCTTACTATCATCAAAGAGCAGCAATTTTCACATCTAATACCTGCACATAGTTTTTGTGTGTTTTTATAAATGGCAAGTGGTTGTTAGAGGCACAAACACTGTTGTGGCAAAACACTGACCAAGCAAAATGCAATAATCTATATTAGACACAAAGGGAGCGGAAAGGTAATGAAAGAGATTTTCAAAATCCCAGAACTGAAGACAGTACTTAAAGATCTTAGTAATTCTGCATAGTTGGTTGTCTGTCTGTCTGTCGTCTTCACCATGCACCTGGGGGTCATGTGTGGGCCCTCAGCTATACAGCTGCACTGGAAATAAGGACAGCTGGTTATCTACCACTGCACTAAATCTTTTTTCAGTGTCGTCACCTTCTAAGCCATTGTCCTCTGCTGTGTAAACGTAAAATAATTGATTGTTCATAACAAAAGCAGAATGGCTGTAGGGGAACAGAATGAACAACTGTTCCCGGTCACTGTTTCCATTTTACTCAAGATTTTATCAGCTCCTTGATTGTAACTCCTCCAAACTGAGCAGTTCTTGCCCACTTAGCCACTTCTTTTACGGGGACACTTCCATGCCCTTTGTAATCTTTGTCACCCTCTCTTCTTTTTCAGCTCTGCAAGAACTTAAGTGAGATGGGGGACAAAAGCTGCACACATTACTCCTGATGTGAATGCGTGGTGGATGTTTACAGCGACACACTGATGCTTTCTGCTTTATTCTCTGTTCTTTTGCTGATAGTTTCTAACATTCAATTAGGTTTTTTGACAGCTGGTGGGCATTGAGTGTTCAAAGAGTCGTACAACATGATTACAAGATTTATTTCTAGAGCACTAATATATAGTTGAGAGTGAGCACTAACAGATAGCTCAGACTTCCTCAAAATCAGGATTATTTTCTTCCATCTGCAGCACTTGACATTTAATAGCACTGAACACCATCTGCCATTTTATTTCCCAGTCATCGTTTATGGCCAAGTCCTCCAACTACTTGCAGCCAGATTTTCCTTTTTGCTTTCCCAAATAACTTCATACAACTACGAACTTTTGTCACCTCACTCTCCATCCCCTTTTACAGATCACTTGTGAATATACAGAACAACATAACAACATGGACTTTGGCACAAATCCTAACGCAGTTCCACCAGTGACCTTCCTTCACTTCTTCGCTCTAAAAAATGACCACTTAGTCTGCTTTCTGTATTTTAAGCAGTAGTTCATCCATCTGAAGGCTTTCCCTTTTATCCTCAAAGTAGTATCATTTCTTCATGAGCCTTTGGCAAGGGACTTTGTCAAATGCTTTTGGCTAAAGAAACTCTATCAACCAACCTTGCTTGTCACATACATACAGACTCTTCAGAATGCATTACTTCCCTTTACAAAAAATATGTTGACTATACCCATATATATCATATTTATCCTTGTGTCCACTACCTCTATTTCATCTTCCTTTACGGATGATCCTGCATTTGGCCATACTAATACGTGAGTTGCTCAGATACGCCCGATTTACCAAGCTACGTAAATTGTGTTGTGTAATTACATTGCCCTGTTAATACCTGTCATCAACTTCTCTATCATAATGAGCAGGAGATACATGAGCAGTTGAACCAATAAACCACCCACTTCCCATGATTTTCTTAGCTGCAGTTGAGTTCCCACATGGCTTCTCAGGGCCAAGATCTAAGCTTATGGTCACAGCACCTTCTCCAACATGAATACAGACAGACTCTCTATCCGGCCTATTTTCATGACATCCGCAGGATTTAGTGTCATTGGGAACAAAACCACTGTCTGAAGTCTGTTTGAAACTGGGCAACGTATTGTGTTTAAGCGTGTGTAAAGGGGACAAAGGATGACTGCCAGCAAGTATGGTAGCACGCACCTCGTTTCCTTAGGAAGTAGGGTATAAACATAATGCCTGTCTCCTTTTATGGTCTTTTCCCTGTGAAATGGAAGTCTGAATGACTGTACTTCAGAAGACATGCCAGGAGTGCCTGCCTCCACACGGCCTGTTTTTGTACAGGAGATTCTGTAGAAGAACAGAAACCTGTAGGATTGTGTTGCCATAGGAACAATGTGAAGTAGACCTTGCTGAATTGATCTGGACTAAGTTTTCTATTAATTTTCTTTAGGAGATATTACATTTTGTTCAGACATATTTAGGTCTTATGTTTGAGATGTTCTGCAGTAAATGCATTGGACATCTTTATTCTTCCTTTAAACACTGAGTTAGTCAAGAATTAACTTGAGACTGTCTATTCTTGTCTTTTTTAAGGTTACAGAAACATACCCTAGACCTTGTTTAGGGTATAAAATTTATTTACATTTCCTGTGCAGGCTACTGTTAAATAACATTTGGAACCTAATATCTTTCAGTACAAGAAAGTTATTTTTTTCCTTTCAGGTAACTGGAAGAGAACACAAATAATGGACAAAGAAGTTTGGTCTTTTCCCATGACAAAGTACTACTGGCTGTACTCTGGGCAGATGGAAAGGTTGGGCATCTTTGCTTGTCCTGAAGCTCATATTTAGTTGTGTTCTGTAGGCTTAAGCATTTCAAAGAAATAAATAAACAGATAAATACAGAAAAAGGCAGCATAGTTCACTAAATCAAAGCCTTAAAAGTCTTAGATTGAATTCTTCCCTGCTGAAGTGTGTAATGTTTCTTACCCAGTCACTAGTATTATTTTCCAGGTTGCTAGAAACTGATTAATGTCTTTATTTCCTTGCAGGAATGAATAATGTTCTTTGGCTAGACTGACTGCTGAAGCACTTTTTCCACTGCTCCATGCAGCCTGTGCAATAACCACAGAGCTCGTAGCCCAGCTGTAATTACCTTGAATTTGTGCTCATAATTCTCCAAAGCTTCCATGACCATGCAGACAGCCTCCATGGAGCGCTCCAGGCGTCCGTCCACCCCGTTGAAGCGGTACATGCTGCCCGAAACATCCACCACCAGGCGCAGGCGTTTTGGTTTCTGCTGGGGGGTCCCAGGCTGACAAAGAAACACAGCAGAAAAAACCCAAAACATTTCAGAAAGAGAACCCAACGCACTTTGCGTTGCACAGATTCTTTTTTAAAAAAGAATAAAAATATTTTCAATTTCTTTCTAACTGTTTCAGACCAGTTATTTAAGAGATACCTTGCTTCATTCTTTCCTCTCACCTTCAATGACTGGAAACAAAATACCTTGAAAAATTTCACGCATGCTCGTCAGGAAAATACTTTTTCTGTCTCAGTTTTGCTTCTTAATATTTTATTTCAGCAAAAAGACTCGAATTTGCTCTTTCTGCCAAGGCTCATAATGGAAATGCTTTCCCTTGGCTTACAATACTAACAGGGACTCGTGTATGACTGTAAAAGCTTGTCTGCTAAGGTTAATCACATTCCCAAAATGTTTGAAATCTTGTTCTGATTAACTACTGGTTTCTTCCTCATTCTGATGCTGAAATCATTATTTTTTCCTGAAAACAATCCCCATCTGTTTTAACAATTTTTGGCACAGTACTTTCAAGGGAGGTGTTTTATTTAGTGTGCAATGCGATGAGTCTGGATTCATGTACAAGGCTTCTAAAGGTGATCTGGCAAAAACCACATCACATTAAAACCAAATAACTAAAATGCTTCTTTTACTTGTACTTGGTTACAAGCACTTGTGTGGTTTATTCTTTAAATTACACTCTTAATAGACTGTGGCATCCCTGTCCTCCCAAAAACAAAGGGAGAGAGAGGGCCCATTAAATTCTACATTTATTTTGGTTTTTTATTCAAAACCTAAAGGTATCCTTTTTTTTTTTTTCCCTAACTGAACTATTTTTAAAAAGCCTTAAAACCGATACATTGAGTAAATACATTTTGAAAAAATGGAGAAATTAAGATCTAATAACTTCTATTGATCTTTCACAAGGGCAGTGCCAAGTTCCATAACCTGTTCAAAGCAACAGATGTCAGGACCAAATAGCATAAAAAAATAATACCAGGGATTCCTCAGATGTGGGCAGCTGACGTGCAAAAAGATGACGTACTCAGCGATTTAAAAAAAATTCTCAGTGTAGTTAAACATTGCAATCTGTCATTAAGTATTACTGTTAAATATTATGGACTAGCCCCACCAGTTTTGGCCAGGTTTTGTTGGTCTGATTCAAGTGGTTTCTCTGTTGCTGATTCAACACAGGCTTAAACATCATGTCTTCTAAGCACTGGCTGAACTCACCCATAGGGCCACACAACTTTCTCGTATTTTAATGGCTTTTCCTCACACTTTTTTTCCATTATAACTTTTATTCTTGTAAATCCAAATATCTGTGGAAGTTGAAATTCTTCGCATATCGTAGAATAAGGAAAAGACATTTATAAAACACTCTTTTTTAAAAAAAAAATTCTGAGGGTATCAGGGTATTTATTCTCAAAAACGAAATTAAGTTACTAAGAAAATATTTTCCTTTTTCTTAGACAAACAAACAAAATGTTTTGTGCTAATTGCTTTCAGCTCAATAAAATATAAAATAAGACTATAGAATCTGTTGCAGTGGATTGAAACAAAGGACTGTCTAGATCAGCATCCTCTCTCTGAGTGGCAAATAATAAATACATGTGTAGAACTATAAGAAGTGAAGCAAACCTTACATCTTGTGGTTGCCTCTTTCCCAAGATTCTTCAGTTTCTCATCCTGTAACTCACTGAAACTCCACTTATATTTGTACAGCCACTATGAAAACAGCAAACTGGTTAAGCACTTCCCTACCTTTCCCCGCTACTTGCTGGATACTCACTTGTGGCTCAAGTTCTCCCCGTCGTTTATATATGGCTTTTTCTCCTGTCAGCCCATCAATGATTTTGGCATCATCTAGTTCTCCAACAGCTTGGTGTCTCAGCCATTGTCTTTCCTTACCCTTGGCCTACAACAGAACAGATGCCTTAATCCACTCAGTGATGTGTGTTAGACAATTTAAGACCTACCAAACATGACATATGCATGAATTTTCTTTGTAATGACGTGATAGTTTTGTCATAAGTCAAAGGAATCCAAACACATTTTCACAGCTGTCCTGCTCTTTTTCTCTGAAATTAACGCTGACAAATAACATGTTTCCTTTGTAATTTTGTCTTTTTTAAGTTGTTTCATATATGGGAGTTTAACTGCGGACTGCAGAAATGTTAAACTTTTTTCTTGCAAATATGTTGGAAATCTGTGTAACAAACCTGTGTAGAAATAACACACAACCAGAGGGACATGCATACCTGACCACTTTTTATGAGTTCTCCAATCAGGCAGTGCAAGGAAAAGACATTGAGTGACGTGAAGGTAACCTACGCATTATTCACCTTAGGTAATGGCAAATGGTTTCTTTTAACATAATATTCATAACAAACGGTATTTTTATTTTAAAATTAAAACCTCGAAAATTGCGATACTCAAGAGACAGTCCACTGAACATTTATTTTATCTTCTTTAAAAGAACACAGGTTATCTACAGCCTGTCTTGATGAACACACAACACAATTCAGGAACTCAGGTATTCATGGAGCTCCTGTACATAGAAGCAAGCACTTATGATTGAAGACTCAAGCGTTTTAGTACTATAAACAACATATTTAAGAACGTTTTAAATGGATAGCTTCATCACGGTTCATAATACGTAAGGTCCATCTAAAGACAGCAAAGTCCGCATATATGAGTTTCATGGTTTATTTCATTTCTGCTTAAAACCTCAGGTTGAAGTTGCTTATCTCAGTAGTAAGTCCAGCAAGGAAAGAAGATTTAAAACTTATATACGTATAATGCATTTGCACTCTCAACAACTTGCTGGTCAGCAGCTGGAGGGAAATCAAATATCCAGCAGGACACAAACTGCCTTAAACTTTGGTTCTCAGGACTGAAAATCAGTTGCTCTCTGATGAGCAGGAAGTGCTAGACTGCAAATCCCCGGTAGACTGCAGACCTGGGATTTGAGAGGACAAATCTTCATAATTTTGTACAGTCTGAGTAGTCAGGTGATGGCTTCTTAAGGCTCAGAGAATCTTTGACTTTGCTTTGGTAAAAATTGATAAGTTTTTCTTTTTGAAGGGTATGGAAGAAGGAGTTCTGGACACCTGACTATTGCCTAGCATTACTCAAAGCTAATGGACTAATTACTTATGAAAATGATGGGCAGAAAGAATACAAAGCTGTGACAAACACATCTTTTTTCAGTTAGGTTGTGTCAAAAGCTCTACAGATGCTTCCTGTTAGGAGGCAAAAACAATGCCAACACATGGAAACCTCAGCCTTTGAGTAAATCACAGAAAGTTAAAGCAGAAACGATTTCCTAGGTTGTGAATTCAGTCAGTTGTTCTCTCTAATACACCTCTGCGGTGCTACAGCCAACCGAGCTTTAACCCACTTGGGCAGTGGGGCATCATGAGTTTGTTTGTACTACCAACCGGTAGTTTCCAGTATCATTAAATATTCTTGGGATGAAATTTGAAGTCCCTTCTTCCATGGGATCCTCAATTCCTTCATTGCTCGAAGAATTGTTTAACATCACAAAAAGATACCTGCAAATTCCAGGTGACCTCTATGTCCTCCACCAAAACACACTGCAGTTTTGCTGCTGTGAAAAACACAGTAGGATAATCCAGGGCAAAATTCTATAAATACTGGAACTGAGGTAGATCCTTAATACTTCCTTTGAGCTGTTGTTTTGTCAAATTTGTGTCATTTGCTTCCTTTCAGTAGGCAGGAGGGACAAACAATAGAAGATGATAAAGTTTAATTGAGCAAATTCTCAACTAGTTTCACTACTATTTTCACTGACGATGCCTTAGCTTCGTGGCTATTTGCTGTTGAGGGAATAGCAGTGTGAGAAGAAAATTGCCTTTAACTATGGACATAGCTAAAAACCATTTCATATGTTTTTAAGCTTATGCAACAAAAGCCAGTATTTGAGCTGAAATTTTATTGGAGGAACAGAGAGGCAACATTCTCTCCTAAAACAGGAAAGAATGCCAACAAAATCTGACCTAGTGTCTTTCTAAAATAATGCAAAAATTATTTAGACTGCTTAGCATCTGCCTCTTCCATGCAGAACTCCTAAGAATTTATTTCCTTTTACAAAACCTGAAAAAAGTCCCCGTAAGGACACGTGTTTTACAATGCACACATTATGTTACAGAAAAGCTTCAAAGCATTTTCAAGATATAATTTTCACGAGCTTAAAAATCCATCTAAGTTTAAAAGCATTTACAATTTTAAGAGAAAAACAGAACTATTCCACATATACCTTGCTTTGATATTTTACTAGAAAGGGTATACAACCCATTACTACTGCAATATACTGCAACCATACTGATAAAAAAAAAGTATACACAATCATTGCATTGCTTTTGAAATTACAAAAATGTGCTAGATATTGTATCTTATCAGCATAGCAATGGCTGATCACAATACAACACTGCAGTAATTCTTTTCACTGACAGAAAAAATTGCAAAAAGTTACAACATTAATTACAAAAAAAATGCAAAATACAACTGTGATGTCTGTGAATATCACAGAAAAAGTTGTGTATGTGAAGTGATTCCATCTAAATATGTAACTAGTAATGGTATAGGATGGTATTAAATACTGCCAGTTGTAGTCTGCATTTGCTTCTGGGGAAACATTATGCATATGTTCTCTGAGCTGCCAGAATCAGAAAACTGTTACTGACGGGGCACAGGGTTTTTTGCATTGTCAGCTCTCTAAGCCATGTCTATTACATTTCATTTTTGCAGCTATGACCAGACAGTTCCCACACGGTCTAAATCAGACAGAGCCCCAGGTGACTCAGGCTCAGGTTTGCCCAGTTTAAATGTTGGTGCCTAAATGATGCTCAGAAGCTACAGGGACACTTGCCCTAGATTCCTGCTGTAATAATCAATAAAAAGAGAAGTACTTTCTGGAAGGCGAGTCATCAAGTGTCTAAGAAGGCCTTTCTGAGTGACTGACTGACCATCAGCTTTTGAATCAGGAGTTCAGAACGTTATTCAGGGTCTGGCCAGCATTAGGAGAGAGGAGAAAGCTCATCACTGACCAGATTTCCTGGACTTCTGGCTTTGCTGCTTCTACAGAAGATCAACAACAACTCATAATGTTTTGTTACTGTTGTTCAAAGAGCTGTCAGAAATCCATGAGTTATACAAAGTAAAATGAACGATGAAATTACATTCTCAGGCCATATTTGTGTATCACTTTCAAGGATCAGCCTATTCCAAACATCTCTTTGTGCTGCTACTAATTTTTGCGAGCCACCAACCATGGGACCTGAATCCCAGGCTCCCGATTCTTGGGATGTAAAAGTTAATCAAAGGAACATATTTTTTAAAACCCCACAAATCTAACAATAAAAAGGCATATATTGGAAAGAAAATCCAAGTTAAATAAACATGGGCAATATATTTCTATTATGTGAACGCACAGCGTATGAAACAAAGCAAACTCAAGCTTTTTTAAAAAGCCAAAAGCGTTCCTTACTGAGAAGGTAATTTGGGATTTTCAGAGTGTTAAAAACACACAAACATCTGAGCTGCAAAGTTTACTGCAACTGATCGTGCCTCTGACTTGTTATTTTAGAAATTAAGAATGTCTGACTGATAACAGAAAGAAAACAGTTTTAGCTCAGAACCCATCATGTACGTAGGACTATCCAGAAAAAAAAAGAGACAGAGACATAGTCCTTCATCAGGGTTGAATGACTTATCATCCTGAAGAATTCAAATATTTTTTTTTTTCTCGAAAAGATAGCATGAAACATGCTTGGACTCAGCTTCCCAATTAACAGCAAACATTCTGCAAGTAAGCAGCTCCTGTCATCATTTATCCTCATTTTCCTAGTGCATCGTCTAATAAAATACCTACCAAAATTTGTATAAATATTTATAAAGTTAGAAATTTGCTTTCAATATTGCTCTTATTCTAGGAGCTAGCTTTTCCAAATACAGTGAGTTTGTTTTTTCATCATAAAGTACATTTACTTTCTCTGTGGTCAGCTGTTACAGATTTTGCCAGGAAGTCAGCAAAGACTTGAAAAATACCAAGGCTTATAAGACTTTGCCTTGATATTAAAATGACCTTTTTAACAAAGCGGCAGGATATGTCTCCTTATTGTAAAATATGTTATATTTTGATTATGATTAATGCGATCCCTGAATGTAAGAATTTTGGCTCCAAAGAACAGACAAAGCACTCTAAAAAGATACTTTAAACTAAAGATTCACTTATTCACTTCGCACCTAGAATGTGCTTCCAATGGCACGTCTACTAGAAACATGGTAAAAAAAAGCACCTAGATATAAGTGATGTAGGAAAAATGGAGATTTATACATAAAATTTTTCAATCAACACCTGTCTTTACAAGCCAAAAGCCTATGTCCCGAACTGAAACACATATTAGGTGCATGAATCACCTAATCATGATCATCTTAAATGCTCATTACATGAGAAACTCTCTGAATGGATACATTCATAATACAACTGGCTGATAGTTTTCTGTGTGTATATGTGATTATAGTAGCATTGTTGTAGTCACAATGGCTTAAAGATATAAGTAAGGCAAAGAAAAATGTTATGTTTCTTACTTGCAATACCGGGGGATTGGATTTTTTGACCCAGGAGGAGTCCGTTGATCACAGAAAGCAATTTCTTTCTACATTTCAGTTTTATTGCTGAAGTAAGGAGACAGATTAGATACAGCACAGTGACTGACTAAGGTATTTGTATACCACTGGTTGGCAGCCTTCAACAGAAATATTTTTAATCAGAGATATCTTATAAGGAGTAAAGTTAATTTTCCTTTAATTTTCATTGAAGATCAGCAGATTACTCCTAGAAAACAAATGCACTTTTTCTTTATTTACCCCATATATGAACACTAATTTTAATAAAATCTGGAAAAACCACAGGACCAATAACTAGAAGAAGTGCAAACTGGTGGTTTTCGTCAGCTTCTATTTAGATTTGGGATACACCTATTTTTATTAGCAAGAGTTAAAAACAAATCTGAGAAATATTTGTGTTTTCAGCTCCATAAAAAGCTTTGACCTGGAGTGAATGTTCCTTTCAACTTCTACAGTATTTGCACTTCTAAGTTAAAAAAGTCCTTTGGACAAGAGGTAAAGACAAAGCCTGTGATCTCCACACTGCCACATATTCTTTTAATAATGTGTAGTATTTTCTTTCCTGAATAAGTAATATCTGTTAACTGTGGTATGGGAATATGGTAAAGTGTAGAGATGAGCACCGGCATCCACTTACAAGCTGCCTTTGAAATAGTAATATGAGACTGTTTTTCTTGACCATGATTAGAACCTGAATCTGCTTTTAGCCCTCAAATGTATGATGGTCAGATGCTAACAGGAAATCAGCAGGACAGCATTTGGGGCCTGACGTAATGAGCTCACCATGTTCCTTTATCAGGGCATCTACTATTACCTGCAGATTGTCTAAGATGATGCGGAGTGACTGAACTTGACGTCGGACTGCTCCAGAGAACCTTTTGTAAGTTGATGCATCATATTCACTCATCTGAATCTCCTTCAATCTAAAGCAAAGAACAGGGAGCTAAGAACGGTTTAGGAAACAAGCATATCATCCACTTACATTTATAGATTACATGTTTATTTACTTGATAACAGGGAAATTCAGACTGTAATAACCACACACAAGAGACAAAGAAGTGGCAGTCGCTTTTGTGAATTTTTGACAAGGCAGGTGATCACCAATGTCTACAGGAATTGCATCACATTAAAACTTTAAATTAAAGTTACTAATCCTTTGTCTCTCTCCTAATCCGCTTTCATGTTTGCGAAGTAAATCAGATGTTCTGAAAACTGTGATCAAATTCTAAAGGTTTTATTGGCTCAGGTGTTATCTGTACATAAAAGGATCATGAGAGTCGATTCATTACTTCACCGTCGGAGTATTTTAAACACATCACAATCCATGCTTTAACACAAAGGTTAAGTAAAGACAACCTATAAAGTCTGTCCTTGAAGACCTACAACTAGTAACTCTGTCTAAAATACCTATCTCCGTATGTCATAAAATGATGAAACCTTGAAACAAAGAAGTTTAAAATGAACATTAACAAAAATCCATTTCCCCACAAAAAAGAGCCTTGTCACTGAACACTGTCTTGTCCAGAGGCCTAACAGAGAGTGCAACACCTGCACCATAAAAACAGATATGTGCTTTTCCTATAAATTGAGATGTGCCCGCTTAAAATTCTGTATCATTCTTCTCAACACTGTAGCTCAGCAAATACTCTTAAACTGATGAAACTCGCCATTGGAATGTAATTACAGAGGTCTACTGGTGAAGAACGAGCTGGTGGACACGTGGATATGCTGGATATTCCACGACCCAGCACTGTGTCGCAAGGTAGCAGTTGTGTACATGGCCACCCCACCATCCAGCATGTGGCTGGGTTCGGTCTGAGCTAAAACACGTTGGCCTGTCTGTGCACAGCTCATTTCAAACAAGCACTTTGTAACAGCATAACCTCACTCACGCTCTTCTGAAAATACTGGGTTTTAAATGAACTATAAATGGAGAGCAAAGTATGTATGGGCTAGTCATATTTCCAATGATGAGTTTTTTAATACCATCACAACTTACTTGCCCGGAACATACACTATACATAAGAATTGCTGTTCAGACTAGCCTTTAATGATAATATTAAAATCAAATATCAAATCTTGGTTGTCTTTAGTACGACTCTGTCCTTTTCTATTTTGAATTTTGCACAGACATAGTCATTACAGCCAACTACCACTCATTAGAGGCGGGAAAAGATAACTTTCCATGCTGTACGCTTCATTTCATGGATCCTGCCAATGGAGTTCAGTATCTTCACATCAAGGAAGAAAACATTTTGTTTCAAACAAAAAAAACCCCTCACGTGCTGTTTTACTTTATTGGATTCTACATGAATCCACAGTGAAAGCTGGTTCAGAACACTGCATCTATGCAAAAGCAGTTGCTAAACTCATTATAGTGAAACAGGGCAATTTAAAATGTTTTCCAGTAGAAGCACTATCTCGCCAGGAAAACAATCAATAGCTTTCATATTAAAATTCTCCCTTCCAGACAATCATATATAAACAAAGCACTGAAATCTGCAGTCCCCCTTATTTTTTTCTTTAGCTTAAGGACTCCAACCTCCCTATTCTTAACTTTTATCTGTTAGTTCCCACAGCTATCCAAGAGGTACAGAATAATAATCCCAGTCAAATGTGGCTTCAGAATAGGCTACATTCACAGCTGGTACATGCCAGCTGAGTGGTTTTAGCAGGACATAATTGTTACCTCATGTACAGATATTCAGATTTTACAGGACGCAGCTGCACTGTTTCCACAACACGTAGCAGTATTCAGGAATTTCCCCTAGCATGAATTTTGTACATGACCATACAGGCAGGTAGGAACTCATCAAAGCATGCCATGTGTGTATATGTGCATATGCACAAAAAAATATACAGTATCTGAGACCATAAATATCAATTGTTTCTATTGTGAAGCAATTGATAACCAATTTTGAGGAGGCAGAATGGGTTAAAAATAGCTCTCCCCACCTACCTCCAGGAAAAAAGACAAAACAAACTCTGCCTCCCTCCTGAAAACAAAGCCTTAAGTGACTATTTTTAATTTAAATTCATGCATGTTGTTTGTGTAAATGAAATCACTATTAAAAGGCATTTTGCCTTTCAGTCTTTTCCTTTGAAGCATTGACATGATCTACACATTTTCCCTGTCATTATTAATCACCAATGCTCTAACAGCAATATTAAATGCCCCCAGTCATTTAGTAATAAAACAGGATTAGAAAATAAACCTGACCTGAATGCAATAGATAAATTGCTGGTTTTAAATATAGCAATTCATGTACAGTGTGTGCTCTATGCTTAACAGCATTATTATTTATATATATCTTGAAGCAAATGGCAATCTCACTTGCTCTTCACAGCACCCTGATTTATGCCCTATTGGGAATCACTTTGTTAATAGCAACAAAATGTGAGCTGATCAAGCTGCTTCTAAATTTATTTGCTCTGATATTTTAATCTATGTCTAGTACTCCCTACTTTCAGACAGATACTCACATTGCAATATATCCTGGGCTAAAACATAAAACTCACTTGGTATGACTGTCAATACACTTTGATTTTATTTTTTTTTAATGCAAAGTACCAGAGTTTGTCTTGAGAGTTCTTCAGAGAAATCTGAATCTCTGCGCACAGCCCGGGAAATAGTTGATTAGTAACCATGCTGGGAAGATCTGTGGTTTGTGTAGAAGTCTCTGCTGAGCTCTAATAGTTCAAATCATCTCACCATTTGACTACAGGTGTTTCAAACAAAAGCAATTTGCTTGTAATGGTCCATTTTGAAAGATGCTTGTTACTTGATCAATTCCTAACAAGATACAATCTGGATTCATCATAATTCAAAGAAATTTTCATATGGTAGATCCCTTTTTAAAAAAGATAAATATTCACATCAGTCTCCTTATTCACCTAGTTATGTTTTACTCTACCAAATCACACAGTCATTTTAACAGTGTGGCTTAATCCAATAAAACAATCTATACGTCTTGCCCAAAACAGTTAAACACATGCTGGTAAGCTCTGTTAAATGATCAAATGATTCTGGGCATTGGAATGCAAAATAAAGACTTTCGCATTACCTCTGTTTAAAGGCCTTTTCACCCATCTCTCGTGCAGCTCTCTTAACCTCCTCAGGAACAGCATCCTTTTCAGCTTGAGATATTTGGTAAACCCTGTGGCCAGCATCCAGTCGATATGGCCCACCTTTGCCACCTAATCCAGCAGTGTCTCTCCCACCTAACATGATCAAGATAAAACATAATTAAGAATATGTATTCAATAATGTAGAAGAATGCATTTTCTTTAAAGCTTCTGTTGTCATACCCGGTTTTCCCGAAAATAAGACCTACCCCAAAAATAAGCCCTAGCATGATTTTTCAGGATGCTTGAAATGTAAGCCCTAATAAAAAAATAAGCCCTAGTTACAGTTCATTAAAAAAGTCAATTTAAATAGTGTCCAGGCAGCTATACATGTAAAAAAGTAATAAGTTTTGGAGAAAAAATTAATATATTTTTTGGGAAACAGGATATCTACAGATGGTCCAAAAAATTTGCCAACAATTCCCAGTAGAAATATTTATTGCCAAAGATTTTCAAACCCAAACTTCTATCACAGTTAAGACGAACTCCAATGGAATATTTGTGTTTATAGTTCCTTGAGACTGGATTCATGATGGTTTCCACCTTGTACAAAGGGCATTATAGATCATATAAGTCTTGTACATGTCCTCAATGCTCCTGGTCCTTAGAGCCATTCATTCAGACTCATCTTCTCCCTAGAATTTGTTGGTTTACATTGTTCCCAAACCACTTTATCCAGTGATCACTATCATGCCCTTTTACAATTACAAGTCACTTTGACAATTCGGTGTGCCTCTTCTCTACACTAACAAATTTCTGCAGCTACAGAGGCATCTAAGAGAATGGTAAATGACTCAGCCTAGTTTCTACAGCTGCAGTCTTCTGGATCTCTACATGGTCAATGAAAAGAAACAACAACAAATTGTAATTCAAGTAGAGATCTGCTATAAACAGTTTAAATTAGACAATGCAGATACTTATTTTCACTGGCAATAAAGTGACTCTGTATTGAGTAAAACAACTCTAAGCAGCGGGTGGCCTTGTATAAATCCTTTTTTGAGTGGCACAGTGTTTCCCTTAGACATCGTTCTATGATGCATTAAAAGAGAAGACAGACCTGTTCCACCAGCCCAAGTATTTCCACCAACATGCGGCATGTTGTCTGGATCCACTTTTCCATGTTTGGGGGAACTGACATCCAAACCACTGTCCCTCTGAATGGTTATCTGTAAAATATAGAGCTGTAAATCTCTCTTATACCAAGGAATACGGCTCTAACAACTTAATAATAACATACAGGTCTGATGAAGAGCAGTAGGACCAGCATTAATTCAATAAATGCAAAATCCCACCTGATGAAGACAACAGGATAAAGAAGAGTAAAACAGGGCTCCTAAGTGGCACATTAGACCCAGGCCAAATTTAAGACTACTGTGCCATCTGAACCACTCGGTGCTCTGGTGAACCTGCTTTGGCAGGTGGGTTGGACTTGATCTACAGAGGTCCCTTCCAACCCCAACCGTTCTGTGATTTCTGTGATTCAGATCTTATCCACTCTGGAAAAGTGCTTACTGATAATCACCAATTTAACTCAAAATCCCCCTGTAGACAGGATCATCTGCAGTTTGAACGCTTCTCGTAGTATTGGCTGTATATCAATTTACAAATTTCACGCATACCCAACTTCAGCTCCATATTCGTTATCGATGGGCAGATCGATCTTCCTTTCATGAGCATGCACTAAAGAAACAACGTGCTCTTCCCTGAGACTCATCAGTAAATGGCTACTTCAAAACACACGCTCATGTCATCTGTAACTTCCCCGCCATGACCGCAGAAGTCTACAGGGGTGGGTTTTCTACACCCCCGCGCTGACGGCACTTTCCCCATCAATTCACCCAACAGCTGTCAGATGGTCAGGGCTGAGTCACTTGAGGCTGGGGCTGGATTTAAGCGAGTGACTGAAGGTAAAAATACTCCTTCCCGTTATGAACTCTGAGTCATGTAGCGAATCAATGATTCATGTGTAAACTGTCCTTCAGTTACTAATTTTCTATAATTTAATGCCACTTTTTTTTTTTAATGAAACTTAATGACAGAGAAGTAAAATTGATGTTTTAACCTCTACAAATTAACTTTTTTCTCATCTAACATAATACATTTAATTCTCTGATGAATTTATGTGCCCCAATAACTACAATTTATCGCCTTCTCAGAAGTTCACTGGCATTATCAGGGTTTTCATTGAGACTGTAGAGCAGTTTAATCTTTGAATTAACTGTCTTGCAGACTTAACTCCATGCTGGCATGAATTCCATACATGCTTTTGAACTGAAAACATGTGCTCTAACTACAGTGTCTTGGCAGCTATTCCAAACATCATTTTCTTTCTCTTTATGGAATTTATATTAATTCAAAAAGGTACAAAACATCCTCTGTGAATGATGTCATTAGTGTAAAATCAAGATCTAATCTGATAAATTACATTAATTAAACATTTGTATAGGCAGGAAGACACTTAACCACAACAGCATGTTACGCTTAGGGTTATATACTTTTTTTGGTTTAAGAGATTTCCTCCAAAATAAACAGTTATTTTTTGCATAACCGGTAGATTTCAAAACTATCAGAATCACAGGTCAACAAAAATTGCTGAGCTTAGTTTAAAATAAAACCATAAAACCAAAACAGTAGTGTCAGCTTCATGAATCAAACCAAAATATTATTCTGTAAAGAGAAACAATAAAAAGAAAATTTTTTACTTGTTCATCCTTCCGAGTTCTTAATAGAAAAATACTCAAAATTCTGCAAAAGGAAGCTCTAGGAGGCAAACAAAACCATAATCAGTGACCCAAATACCATGTTCTATTTTTGTTGAGTTTTTCCATTCAAAAAATTCACTAAATATTTTGAAATACAACTAAATTGTTTAGATTTTGAGTGAAAAGCACTGTAGACAAAAGAGCTTTGTTGCTCATATGTATTTCTCACACATAATAAGTTGTTCGCAACTTATTTTATGTAGGCCTCCTCCCAGGGAAACTGTCACATTATGGTCTAGACAAGTGGTCTCTGTGGTGGGTGGGGAACTGGCTGACACCCAGAGGGTGGTGGCCAATGGCTTCTTCTCATATGGGCAACTTGTCACAAGTGGGGTCCCCCAGGGACTGATACTGAGCCCAAGGCTGTTTAACATCTTCATAAGTGATCTGGATGATGGGATCAAGTGTACTCTGATGCAGTGTGCTGGTGACACCAAACTGAGTGGGGAAGCGGACACTTTGGAAGGCAGAGCTGCCCTGCAGGATGAGCTGGATGGGCTGGAAGATTGGGCTAACAAGAACCTCATGAAGTTCAACAAAGACAAGTGTAAGGTCTTGCACATGGGAAAACACAGTCCAGGAGTGCAGCACAGGCTGGGATCTACCCGTCTGGGGAGCAGCTCTGTGGAAAGGGACCTGGGGGTCCTGGTGGACAACCAGCTCAATGTGAGTGACAGTGTGCTGCTGTGGCAAAGAAAGCCAATGGGATGCTGGGCTGCATCAACAAGGGCATCACCAGAGGAGATAAAGAAGTCATTATCCTGCTCTGCTCAATGCTTGTCAGACCACACCTGGAATACCGTGTTCAGTTTTGGTCTCTGCTGTACCAAAAAGACGTGGACAGGCTGGAGAGGGTCCAGAGAAGGGTGACGAAGATGATCAAAGGACTGGGAAGCTGCCATATGAGGAAAGGCTGAGAGAACTGGACTTGTTCAGCCTTGAGACAAGAAGGCTTAGGAGATACCTCATCACCATGTTCCAGTATTTAAAGGGTGGCTACAAAGATGGAGACTCCCTTTTTACAAGGAGACACATGGAAAAGACAAGGGGTAATGAGTACAAGTTACTCCTGGGGAGATTCTGATTGGATGGGAAAGCGGTGGATTCCCCAACACTGGACACTTTTAAGATTCAGCTGGACAGGGTGCTGGGTCATCTTCTCTAGACCATGCTTTTGCCAACAAAGCTGGGACCAGATGATCCTTGAGGTCCCTTCCAACCTGGTAGTCTATGATTCTGTGAATATTTCTAGTACATATGCACTAGACAAGATTCTAATATACACCTATTTTACAATACTGGTGATCTGATTAAAGCAGATATTTGTAACTTTGGAACACCACATGGTTAACAGAAAATCTTTCATGTTATTAATATAATGATTCATGACTTTTTGTTCTTAAAAGGACAGCAGAACATCCAACATCTGATTTCTATTAAAACTTTGAAAAAAATTTGCATGGGAGAAAGAAAAAGAGACAAATGGTACAATCTATCGTAGCTTAAGAATGTGACCTCCTTACTACTTTTTATATATAGTTAATAAGTAACTGGGTAAAATAATTGATCATTTACAGATGCTAGAATGGAACACCACCAGCAGATGTGTAAATGTCAGGCCAGCAAATGCAACAGTTTCATTCATTTACTTGTTTCTTAAGTGACATTTATGTGCACAGAAGGTAGTAAAATTTTTCTACATCTGAACACTTTAACAACCAACTTTTATTAGCACTGGTTTGCTGGGGGAATTGCTTTTTAAATCTACCACAGGCTTAGAAACTGTGTTAAATTAGCACACTGTAGAGCCCTTTGAAGAAAATCTTCTGGATGTACTTTCTTGGTTTTTCTTTGAGCTCTTAGATAATTTCATTAGTGACTCCATGGAGACAGGGATGGGGAGGAGAAAAGCCTGATAAGTCACTAATTTATATTCAAGGCATTTTACAACTAACAACTTCTCTCTACTCTGAAGGCGCCTCTATAAAGTAAAAGTTAGACTAGCAAATATCTAGATTAGAATTGAAGATATATTTTAGAAAGAAGTCAACAGTAAATCACTGAGGCTGGATGTGAAATCAGGAGAATGATGAGGAATAAAACTGAAGAGAAAAACTTTTGGACAACGATACTTCTTCAGCATGACAGATATAAAGAGATGGACAAGCCATAGATAAGTCACCCCTCTGAGGGCTGGAGTAATTCTTGATGTTAGAAACTGTTGAAAGGTAGATTTAAGGGGGAGGATCCAAAACTGGATGCATTATGAACCCGGCAAACTGAAAGACAGTCAGTGGGAAAAATCTAGTTTATCCGGAGTGAGAAGGAAGACGATAACAACAAATACTGAAAGTAAAGAAAAAGCTCAAACAAATCTAACCATAGTAAGTTTTCCAAGCTTGTCTGACTGGAATTTCTAAACCTATTGAGATTTATCTTGTGATGTGAGATTTATGTTGTGATGGCTATTTTCCAAATATATAAATACTTTGCTTTCTCAAAAGTTGATCTGCCCCCTCCTGAATACTTTCCTCTTGAATCTATATCAGGACTTCTATCAACTGTTTCTTTCAGTGAGAGTTTTGACTAAGCATCTCTTTTTGAGAGAAATCTGTGCTCTTTCTAGCTATACATGCACTGAAAGGCGCTATTCATTAGTGCATTATTGTGAAGATTCCATACTGCCTGGTGTGCATGTCACAGCTCTGTAAAACAACAGATGAATTCAGTCTAGTAGCCCTGAGTTTCAGCTATGAGGTATGCGACAGAGTAGAATAGCCAGAAAAACTGTGAAATTTCCCTTCTCTGTCTTCCTTTTGATTTCCAAAACACTCATGGCACACATATGTCAGTTGTGCATTACGTAAACTTGTTTATACATATTGGCGATTCATGATCAGAGCACGAAAGCCCTTTTCCACTGCCTGTTCGGGCAGGTTCTCACCACACAAGCAGCACATCTGCCATCATCTGCTGGGATCCATGTGATTCTTATTTTATTCTCTATAAAGTCCAAATTCACAGTAATCATCAGTGATCTTAGTCCCTGGTTTACATTCTGTTCTTTTCTTTGACTGTATTATTATATGTTCTCAGGCACTTACACCAATGGGTGGAGGATCTGCAGGCCTTCCAAAGTCAATGAAGCAAGCAAACAAGAATTTTGTGCCAGAAGAATATGAAGACTGCAGGTCAGAAAGATGCTAAAGGAATGTGTTTGTCTGAAGAGGCAATAGTATGAATGAAGTGCTTGAGAGAAAAGGAAACCAAGAAACAACAGAAAATACCAAGACTTGTTCATGCTTTGACTTGATTTTCTGGTCTTCCCTCTTATAGAATCCCAGAATGGTTGGGGTTGGAAGGCACCTCTGGAGATCATCTAGTTCAACTCCCAACAGATCCATTCATTCCAGACAGCAAGGGCAGCCAGGCAGCAATAGAACTAAACACCCATTTTACGTTCAATGAAAGATGGCAGTTGCTTCTGAGATATATGAATGGACACCGAAACAGTTTTACATTGCTCCAATTATATATTTTTTTTCTGACAACACTGGGATTCTAAAAGCCAACTGAATAAGGGAAACCAATACAAACACATGCAGTTTGGAAACTAAATGATCTTATCGTCTTTCCTATAGTAAAGAAGACAAAGAGGCTCAGAGAAGCCAGTTACATGATTCAATGCACTCAACAACACAATGAAACCAGGTGTTTCACATCTGTGTCATATTTATGCCAAACAGCTACTAAATGCATACCAACAGGGGCCACTCTGAAGATGAGTCAAAGGCTGGTAGTTTTGTCTGGACTTCAGCTGCTCAGGAAAACTGTGGTAAGGGGACATCAAATTGTGCACTAACCAAATCTTAACCACGTTTGGAAGGGAATCTAGAAACACATTCATGCCACTTAAGTGACTGCGGGATTGAATTCTAGTGAATTCTAACAGGAAATCATCTAATTTAATAAAAATAACCCCTAGAGAGTAAGGAGGCACTGGCATACATCACATTTTGATACTTTTATCATCCCTCAGTAAAAGACAAGAGCTGAATTCATTGAGGATCACCCAGCTGATCCAGGTACAACATGCGTTACCTCTACAAGACTGTCACAACTATGGGAAGAAAGGCCCTCACAATAACCCATTCACAAAATGTGTGAATTATAGAGAGGGCTGCTGTACTCTATTATTAAAATGATTTACGTCTGACACCTATATCAGCATTTCATTCTAATATGTGAACTGTTTTCACAATTACAGTACTTCCTTTTGAGCTCAGATTTCATTTTTTTTCTAATATATTGCACACAAATACTCTCTATGAGTATAATAAAACTGATCAAAAGCATTATCAAATTTAGCTTCAGTTGATTTCATAGAAATGAGCTCAACAACATTTTAGCACCCAGTAATCTTAGTCATACATTGCAATGAAACTGAGAAGAAAAATACATCTCTAAAAAGAAGCTTCAAAGGCAGTCCCAAGTAGCACAACTGTGCATTTCTGTATCTTAACAAGTGCTAGTTGCCCTCAATTTGCTTGTGCAAAACAAATAAATATAATAAAACAAATGATAGCCTGTCTTCAGCACGTCACATTTATGTCTGATGGCCATAAAATCATTAAATCGGCCAAGTTTTTATGAGATGCTTTTAAGGAACTATTCAAAGTACACCTAGACTGAACATATATTAATATCTCTATTACTAACATGTTTATAATTTCCAATTTAATGAGTAAAAGACAGTTAGCAAAGTAAACTGACATGAATGTTTCTGTATATGTATTATCCAATCATTCACGTTTCAGAGTATTCACAACCTTCAATACTGCCATCTTTTCACCCGTGCATTTTAAGCCCATACATCAGCTCCTCATTTTTCAAGTCTGTTACAATAAAGACTAAAATTGCAGGAGGTAGCTTTATTGCAGAGACAGGAAAAGAATCTCATCTTCTCCTGTATTTTCTCACTTGAAATTCTCTTTATTCCTGGGATTTTCATGCAGGAGATCTAACGAACGGCTCTCACTGTCTTACATGCCCGTATCTCCATTACAGTCTTGTAAAAAGCTGACTCTCTAAAACAACGGGCAGAATGTGGACTTAGACTTAACCGCTGACAGAAAAAGAACTTGTGGTTGGCAGGCTAGGAAATATCTTTTAGACTTTGTAAGCAGAGGTCAGATGAGGTTGAAAACATTTCTAGTTTTGAATAGAAAAGTAATAAATGAGTTATGGCTTCCAGTAAAATGCAAAGGACTTTTTTCCTTGAGGCAGCCTGGGATGCATCCTTGATGCAGATTGGGTTTTTTTTGGTTATAGATATTCCTGTCACCTTGCCCTGTACAGGACAGGCTTCTGCTCAACACGGCAAGCTGGCTGGAGAGAGGGTCTTCTAATACAGCAGCTTACTTGTGTATTCTGCTGCAGTTGACTCCATTAAAGCTCCTGAAGGGCGCAGGATGTGTCAGTGCCTCCCATTCAGGAGTGCTCGCCAGAAAAGCTCCTTTGCGGTGCTGGCAGCAACAGAAGCGAGTTTCTGCCCGAGCACTGGGAAAGAAGCTCTGGTGTCCAACAGGGGTGAGCTGCCCCCTGTGCGGGGAACAGACCTTTCCCCTCTCAGTTTTCATGTGTCTGGCTCTGTCAGGGCTAACTCATACCTAAGTCCTTTTCTGCAAAACACAATGCTTCTTTTAATACTCCGGATACAACTTAAAAAGGGGAAAAAAGGCAGAAAAAATACTCTCATTCCAGGCTAACATCCTGCAATTTGTTCTTTAAAAAATGGACTATATTTCCATTCTCCAGACCTTGCCAAATCAATTTTTTCTTATCCTTTTGGGTATGTTTAAACAGAGCTGGCCCTTCCTTATAGGACTTTACATCTACATAAAACAAATAAAAGGAATTCCTCCTTGTTGTATGCGGTGACAGTTATCCAACTTTTCCACTAAGCCCTTTTAAACATTCTTCGGAGCATTCCGCGTACAACACGTTTACTAATGCTGAAACCAGCATGACTTCAGGTGTCACAACCTAATAAACACACACAAATGGGCAAAACATCATTTTACAAAATACAAGCAAACAGGGTCACAGCTGCAGAGCTGTGGAGAATATTTACGTAGGAAGACTGTGAAAAGAAAAAGCTAAAGAGCCCAAGCAATAACTGTTTTCACAAGCACTTACACTAGTATTCATAATAATACTGCATTATTGGGTGTTTCTTAGTGTTGATCAGAAAGATTTGAGGTGGAATACAGTTCACATGATTTAGGTGCTTAGTTTAATCTAAATTAAGGAGGTGTGCGACATATTAGTTGGCTGCATGATTAGACAGTCCTGGAAAGTAGGCAGATGTAGGCAGGTTCTAGGCTGGCAAGATCCTATTCTTCATTTACTCTTTTTATTGTAAAGAACCCTGCTAAGATGCAAATTAGCAGATATCCACTCTTATTCTAACACACCTGGGGCATGGAGGGAAAGAATTAATCCGCTATTTTGCCTTTTGATTAATACACAATATATTAAACAGTGTAGTTTATAGTCAATGAAGAATATGCATTACTTTCCATAAAATGCAATAAATTATTGTTGAAAAATGTGAATTACATGAATATAAAACCACTACGAATACCATAAAGTTAAAACATTGATGTTTTCTTAATTAGCTTGTTTTCTTTATTGGCACTGTGGACAAAGATTGGGCATGTATCAGAAGATCATTGCAGGAAAAGAAGTGAAAACATCTTAGACTTTTGTCCTACATGTGATTTGGGAAATGTCAATTTCTTCATCAAAATCAGTGAAAAATCTTTTATCACAACCACACACTTTTACATAGTAAGACTGACTCTGGCTGTAACAAAACATGACTATTCTCCAGCTGAAAAAGGCATCAAATAATCCATCTCACAGTGGCACAGAGGATTAAGAAATGTATTCCAATGAATGCAGAATGCATTTCAGTGATGTGCAGAAGACTGATTTTTCCCTGAAACAAAATCTTTGTTTTCTTGTATGCCCACCCTCTTGCCCACCCCCCCAACCTTAAAACCTCAGTATTACCCCAGGCTGCATTTAACAGGTCACAAATATTAACACATCCTTTCCTCCAAC
The DNA here is from genome assembly GCF_036013445.1 of Caloenas nicobarica. Taxonomy (NCBI): domain Eukaryota; kingdom Metazoa; phylum Chordata; class Aves; order Columbiformes; family Columbidae; genus Caloenas; species Caloenas nicobarica. Next base: position 182,231,048 of record NC_088245.1, read on the forward strand.
ACATTCTTTATCAGCAGCATGAATATAAACATTATTTTCTCAAAGAGTATATAAAAATTCCACATCAGGCAAACGAAAGGCTAACCTGCCTGTTCCATGGTGGTTTTACATTCTGTCATAAACCTGATTCTACCAAAGACAGAAAGAAAACATTTTATAATCTATTTACACAAACGAGTAAAAGGCAAAAATAGGCAAAAAAAAATCTAATGGTTTCTATTACCTTTACTTGTACTGTATCATGTACAGCCTTTCTCTATGTACTAAAAATTAACAGCACAATTTCTAACGACGTCAACAGCACAAAATTGAGTCCACAACTAATTTTTTCCACAGAAAGGAATATTCAGTATTAGGTAAGACAATAAGAAGGTATGAAATTCTTGTTTCTTCTATTGTATCCTGAAATGAAAAAACATTAGTCGCACTGCAGTGTAAAACATTTAATAGGTTTTCTTCATTCATTTGGCTTCATTTTGATTTTCTGTCTTGTCTGTGAAACTTCGCAAGAATTGAAAATGAACTAACGAAGCTTCATGTATTATCTGACTCCTGTGAACATTTCCCTCTGAAAGTAGCTTTTAAAATTCATACGGGCATTAAACTTCTGTCTCAAATAGCAAAATTAATCACAGCATCACAGCTTTAACAGGATTTTAGAAAAGTGAATCTGAGTGGGGACAGAGGTGGAGATTTGGAGTGAAACACATAAAAATGGGTATCTGGCTTTCAAATGAAGTTTTTATACACCAGCTAAAACCCCACTATATTAAATGCAGACATTGCTGCTGTGGGTCTTGCTTTGAACTAAATGTTGTCACTCAAAGAACCGACTCAGAAACTCTGCAGCAGTAGATGCGTTAGAGCCTTTTGTCCATGAATATGCACTCTGTGGCTTAAAAGCTGGATAAACTAAATGAAGTAATGAGAGAATATCACACATTTGTTTCCATCTATCAGGTTCTCTGCTATGGTAACACCTGTGTACATTCCACTTTCCTCTGTCATTATTAAAAATTGCCTGGTCAATTCTTTTCAACTAAAAGACATGAGGTCATAATCTTTTTAGTTTGCCAATCCACTACAAAATTTTATCAAAGCAGACAGACCATATCTAGCTTGGTTATTTATCATGACTACTTCACACCTTCTAATATCAATTAACTCAGAAAACACTGAATTTGGTTTCTTCTGGAGTACCCTGAATAATCAACAGCTAGAAAGAGGGGATAAGTCAACCCATTATGACAATTTGCAATAGTCTGGACAGAAAACCACAAGGACATTGCATGGTCAAAAGAAAGTTGAAAAAACATTACACATGGAAGCAGAAAAGCCTTATTTTCTATAGACTTAGGACCTTGTCAAATCCGTCCTTAAAAAGCAGAGATGGAAGTTATTAAAGATCAGCTATGTTGTTCTGTTTTCTGAAGGAAAGACTCCTATATTTGGCACTACCGTAACAGATCGGATGATTTAAATTTCCACTACATTTGTCCTTTCACTAATCAGGGAGCAACTTTGATAAGGGCAGAATTATTAGCATGCATGTGTCTTGTTGGGACAGCAGGATCTCACCGGTGCCAGGAGCTCCAGTCTTTACGTCACCTGTGTGCATTGCTGCAGACTTCTTGAGATCCGAAAGACGGCGCGTGGAGGTTATTGCATTTTCTCCCATGAGAACTGTGGGATTTCATGGGAAGGTCAGAGGAAGAAGGAGGAACTTTGTGCTGGATCAGCCCGCTCTAACAGAAAGTTAAGTTTATTTCCACTCCTGCCCTTTGTCTGTCTGTTCTAATTAGACTGGAAGACCTTTAGGAAAGGGAATGTATTTTAGAGGTGTTAGTATAGTGTTTCCAACAAAGGCCTCATTTTGGCTGAGTCCTCAGAGAAAAAGTATTTGACAGAGAACCGATGATCTTTATCTGAGTTGCTTTACCCAGCAGCAACTTTCAGAGATATGAATTTACCGAGCTCCGCGGGTTCGTGGCTTTCTAGTTTTATGTTCCCCCATACTCCAAGAGATGCTTTGTTTCAAGGGGATATATATGTCTGCTACTCCTCGCTTGGCTAAAATGAATCACGCAGTCCACAAAAAGTTCACAGACCTAAACTGTGTATTTGGGGGCTCACGGATCTCGGGACTGCAAACACTATTGAACTATACCTTGTAATCCATCTACAGACCAGATAACTCTGTAATCTGCAGTATTCCAGGTTTTTCAGGATCCCGTGCAGGACTGCAGAATGCCATGATATCATTATTCCAAACTTACAACAACTCTCCATTGCATGTACTTTCATAATTTACGGGGTTTGTACCGCCAGTATTTAAGGGGTGAGCAAAATCACTGTTATTAGCTCACCGGTGCCCTCATGTGGTCAAAAAACTACTTGGTCTGAAATAGAAAATACAGAACCAGGGGTGGTGGGAAGGACAGGCCATTCTTGCTTTTATCTTGAATCAAGAACTGCAGCTTTGCCCAGTTCAGTCTTAACATCAGGAAAAGGCTGGATTTTTGTTAAAATGTTATAAAGTAAATTTCACTTTTAAAAAAGGAAAAAAACCCCACATTGGTATAGGTTAAAAGTAGATCCTGAGCAGTAAATATAAACAAGCTGGGATCACTGAAACTCTTGAACAAATTATTCTTCAGATAGACATCCAACCTAAAAAATAAATTTCATCAGATTAAATTGCATTACCCTAAACTTTCAGGTGCAAACTGAAACTTCAGAAAAATAAAAAGAAAAAAAGAGTGCATTCAATAAAAACAAAAATGGTAATTCACTTTAAGGGTGAATAATTCATGCAGAGTTCTGCATGATTAGTTGAGAGGAATAGAAACAGAATAAATGAGAAGAAAGGGAGTAAGATGATCATCACCCAAAGATGGCAGAGAATAAAAAAACTACAGATTTTCAGGTCTTAGCCCAAATAACAGAAAGAAGCATGGTGGAAACCCCCTCCATTTCTAAGAATCCATTTCCTTAAATCCGTAAATAACGCCTTGCACACTGATGATGAAGTTCGGGGTGCGGAGCCACTGTGGGCAGCGGTGTCTGCAGAGCCACACACGGCAGGACAAACACCAGCGTCTCCTGCCAGGTGAGCTCTTCAGGCTCTCCTGGTTACAGTGGGAGCTGCCACACTTAGCTCAGCAGCAGACACTGAAATGCCCACGGGGCTGCAGCTGGACCCTGCTCCTTCTCCTTGCTGTTGCTCTTCAATATTTCCAAGCACAGCCGCAACAACCTGCCCGAGCTGCTTGTGTGCAGGTACACGCAAATGTTGTTTAAAGCAATGAAACTGAACTCCTTTTGCCTGTAAAAACTAAGCCTTATTTATTAAGTATAATATACCTGCTTCTTTTTTTTGTTTGTTTGTTTTTTTAATCTAACACAGTCTTGAAAAGAAGCAGGGTAAAGGGTGTAGCTGACCATGACCTTCTCTGGGAGGTAAATGTTTAACTCCTGATACTCCACCAAGGCTCATGGAAGGCTGTGCGGTGCTTAGTGAGCACAGGTTTAGGTAAAAAATTGTAAGGAAGAAAAGGAGACCCTCTGTAAACAAGCTGAGATTTTAAAAAGAGAATTGGACCAACGAACTCCCATAAGTCAGTTGAACTTGAAGCATGTTTTCAAAGGCTTTAGTCATTAATAAACCAAAGCATAACTGCTGGAAAGTAAAACATAGACATTCATTCCATATAAATGAGAGCGATCTTTCTGTTATTCATGTTTTATTTCCACAATAACTCTACAGACAATTCCCAAAACCTCTAAGGAAAGAACATACATCATATTATGAAAACTCAAAGGCAGCTACACAATATTGCTTTTGTTCTGTAATAGCCCTATGAGGGAATGAAAGAAACAAATCTAACGGCTCTTCCAAAAACATCAGCTATAATTAATGCAGGACTAAAAAGCACTGACACATTATCAGCCACCTTCCTCTTGCCCTTGTTCTGGCCAAACAATGGAGAAGTCTAATTGCAAAGATTGTAAATGCCCATGATACTATTTTTTTTCTTCCAATTTTTTTAAATTCCTCTGTAGCTACTATTCTACTAGACAATACTTGGTATCCTGTATCATCCTGCATTCCTGATGATCTCCACATACATCATGATCATTGCTCTGAACCTCTCGCTGTTGCCATCAGAGGCCAGCCCAATGATGTCCACTCCCCTCCATTCCAGGAGATGAAAACATGTCGGAGGAAAGGAGGCTGTAAATGCATCCACAGAAAATTTCTTATTTTCTGAGTCTGGGTAGGCGCCTCAGCTATATTCTCAGTCTGTATCAGGCACACACCAGCTAAGATAACTGCTCAGGTTGAAAAGCCAGAGAAGAGGCAGGACTTGTGCCAACAGGTCTGTTAACCAGCCAACCACAGACAAGGACCTGGCCAAAGGAGGGAGAAGTACTGGTTCATTCCTCGTGGCCAAGTATATGTGTAACACAGGGATCCCGACATCTTTTTCCTAAATTGCTCTAAAATCTCTTCCTCTAAATCCACTTCAAATTCTTCAGTCCCTGAGGGACTGGCCACGTGCAAAGTTATGACGATCTGAGGTAATTCTAATTCGAGAAAGTCAATGTCCAGGTAAAACATCTGGGCAAAAACGTGAACTTTTGTGCGCATGTGTGTGTATCAACGTGTGTATACATGTGTGCACGTACGCAAATATATATGTATGTGAATATATATATGCACACAACTACATATGTACATCCCTCCACCTAATTTAACATGACTATATTTCTTATAATTTCAAGAATAAAACTGACATTTTTGGCATTATGATTACTTTAAAAATGTACTCAACTTTGAGATCAGTTCAACACAGGCTTTACCTGAAGTCTAGGTAGGATAGGAACACATTTTAAACATATTTCTAATGATGGACCTGGCATGCCATAACAGCTACTTAGCATTTCCCTTCATCCTCATCAGATCTCAAGGTTAACTGATGGATTGGAGAAGAAAATCTGAATGTTGGAAACTACCACTGAGTGTTGCCGAACTCATCAAACACTGTTTTTAGCAAAAAGCCCTTGCATCATGGATGATCTGAGCAGCTAAGACACACAAAAAACCCACCCTTAATTTTTTTATCTATTGGTGATGAACATTGCTCTTTTACATTACTGACATTAACCATATGTTCATGTCTTCTAGCTGTTCACAGGACACAGAGTAACTTATGTGTTCTGTTAGCATTTTTGAGTGCTGCTGTAAGGCCACGAAGACAGCCATTCAAATCTAAGAAAAATATCTATTTATTGCATTTCTTGAGCTTTGCTGAATATATCTCTACTCATCTCAGTTAAGCGTGTTTCAACTTCAAGCTATAGAGCTGACAGTCGTTTTTTTAGGTGGCTGCACTGCTTTTATATGCAATTTTTTGCCCAATTTAAGGTGTGTTCGCACTGGTTGCAGCATTCGAGGCCAATGTGGCTACTCAGCTTGGCAGCACAGGTACAAAGTATGCTTACATATCCTTATGGGTGTGTAGTGCATTTATCCCACCTCTGACACTGCGGTGTAGACATCCAGCATGCACTTGAACAAGTGACCTGCCTTCCTGATGTCTCAGTTCCCTCCTCTGGAAAACAAAGATAACGCGAACTGGCTCCACATGTTGCAATAATCACATATTTAAATATTTAGGGTTGTCTAAAGGGAAACAGTTATGGATGGATGAAGTAATTTTTTTCCACTTCTCCATTTAGGTAGTTACAATGATTCATGCTTTGTGGAAACACTAGCTCAGCGAAATGTTAACCAGTCACAGCAGAAACCAAAAGAATATGCCTCTAGCGCCACTAGGAAAAGGAATCGCAATTTAAGATAAAAGTATTCATTTTTGACAGAAAACTATTATCTCAGTCAGTTTGCCAGGGCAGAAGATCTTGAATGATATCTCCCCAAACCTTAATCTAAAGCCCTTTCTGTTCTTACATACATTTAATTGATGTCTCCTGAGAGTGCTAAGGCCCAAAGCATATACAAAATAAATCCAAGTCATGCTGAGTTGTCCACCTCTAGGACCTCTTCTAACAGAATGAATCTGGGCCATGAATTTCTACACACTACTGCAGAACTGTCCCCAGTGCATTTGTTGTTCACACCACTGGTGAGAGGCAAACAAAGATTTTTTTTCTCATTCATGTGTTTTTCTAGATTCATTTCACCCTCTCAGTTTTTTGAGGCTGTGAGCTCTAACGTGACTTAACTGTTTAGTCGGCTTTTTGCTAGAGAATAGACAGATCAGGTCAAGTCACAAAAGCAAACTGGGGTTAAAAAAAAAGGGAGAGAATATTCCCAGGCCTCTTCTTGTCTCTGGAAGGGCCTGGTTTCATATTATGGAATTGTCCAAATAACAGACACTATGTGAATGGTCTTCAGTGACATGGGCTGCCCAAATGTTTTGAGCTGTTGACCCAGTGAGTAGAAATCTGCCGAGAGCAGGTGTCCGTGTCTGTCTTACACACTCCTTTGGACTGACCCACGTAAAAACAAGTACATGAATTTTTAAGCTCGGTGTTGTCCATCATTCTTGAGATTAGAGTGCTGGGATGATGGAGGCGTTTTATTATTCAGGTTCTACACAGGGCATGTTCTTGCTCATGGGTAAGCATAGGTGTGATTTTCCTACCTGAAGCAGAAAAAACTTATGGTAGCTGAGCTATCAATGCCAAATAATTTAGTTTTAAACAGCTGGTATTAGCAAGGCTGGGGCCCACTCAATTCACATTCGCTGTATCTCTCCTCTGTTCAGTCCTACAGTATGTGATCTTGACATTATATTGGCTGAATCTGGGTCATTTAAGAACCCAGCTGAGCTCTTATAGCAGATACAAACTGAGCCACAGATTTCAGATTTTTAAATTTCTGAGGAAAAGGCACACTATACAGAACTCCTATGTGGAGTGGGTGTCTGTCATAGGCCAAAGACATGTAAGCAAATAACCACTGTTGAAGAAGCAGTGTCCTGTAGAACAAGCAGGCATGAGCTTTAAGATCTGGGATCTACCAGGAGATTGTGACCCTGTTTTAGGATTACATCAAAGATGAGAAAATGGAAAGAAGCCTTTTTTTCTTTTTTCTTGTTAACTGTTCGTTTAGATGAAAATAGGATTTCGTTTCCAACTAAGTACCTTAATGTTTATGAGGAAGGCTTGCCATACTGAAAATGAGAGAGGAGAGTCAAAAGAGTTCCAACTACTTAACTCCTTAGGCCTTTATATATAGGTACAAACACACGTCACTGCGATTTCAGAAACTCATCTCATGCACATGAGATGATGTATCTACTGCAGGTTCCACACGTGCATCAAACAACACAGATACCAAAAAACTCACCAAAAGAAACCCCAAAGAAATCTCAGATTACAACAATGTTTGGGGTTTTTTTTGATCAATCGGATCACTTCTTTGGAAAATCTTGGTACTAGACTATCCTCAGCATTGGGATGTCATTTTGCAGGATGAGTTTGCTGCAGAGATTTCAGGTGCCTAAAGGGCATGATGCTTTACTGTCTACTGAAATACCTTGAAATGACGCACCTTTTAATTATTTTTATGCATTGTGGTCTACCTAAATGAGACATAATAGTAAACCATGCTTACTGAAAAACAACAGCCCAACTATATCAGAATGTAATTGGTGGTTTTTTTCTATTTAATTTCTATCATAACTCTTTGATGCAAAAAGTAACACAAACTTATCAATGTCTGCCTATTGACACGAAACTTTAAAGGCAAGATTTAAAAAATAGTCTTACAAATTATTTTGAGATATTTCACAATGAAGTGACCTTGTTCTTAGAAACACCAAACAGTGAAGAAGCTCAATAATTTTTGGATGTCAGGTAGTGTTCATAGCTTTAGAAAATCCATTTTTTTATTTAGTTACCATATTGTAGGCACTCCAATTTAATCATTTCAGAACACTGTACTCATATTTTCAGTTTAAAAGTTCAATACATTATGAAAATTTCTGACTTGCCTATATAAATGCAAACTTAGGTAAACATAAACCATATTTCCAGAAACTATTTTTGTAGCCTCAGCACTTGAGCAGTTTGAACTCTGTTGAGTGTATCAACAATAGCAAACAAATGTTGACTATTTTGAAGATTGCCATGACATTATATCAAGGGAGCCTAATTACTGATCATAAGTGGAACAGCTGTTCGTTTTCCTCTGTTTCATTGCTTATCTACATCCAACCTGTTTCTGAGATCTAATGTGCTTGTGAAAGCAAAAATGCAGCAGTACCACAAGTTCCAGCTGAAGCCCGATTGAAGGTTCGTTTCCACTTCTTTGAATCTATATTTATATTGAAAGCCCTCTAATTCTTTGTCTCTCTCAAAAGTCAGGAAGCTTGAGAGAGATTCTGTGTGTTTTTGCAGAACAGTGGTTCCCAACCACCTAGACAGGTCTCATGTTGGTCTACGCACATCACCATGAAGGGCTAAGCAGCTTTACTAAGCCTGTAGTAGCTTTGCAGGATGCATCAGTGGCAGCTTTTGGGGAAATTTTTTAGGGAAACTGGGGGTGGGTGGGGAATGAATTCTAGTGATATGTGGGACACTGACAATTTTCTTAAGTGAGCTTCTGCTACAAGATGATTGGCAATGATGGGTAGAGTCAAGGAATTAGAGATGCCTCATTAGACTCCAAGATCCTTAACATAAGCGTGAGCATGAAATATCACACAAAATAAGGTGATTTTCATACACTTGAATGAAGAGATCAATGCGTCACTCCAAAGTACCTCAAATTCTACAAAAACAGGTATCAGGAAATATTTAGCTGCAACTTTCTTCGTAAAGTAATTGTCTCTAGAACAGGAAACACTGGAGTACTTGCTAAGCTTACCTTACATGGGGAATCTACATGAATATGTCTTCAAACTAACAGGAACTTTTCATTTCCAGAAACGAATGCCTTAATAAATACTGCTTTTATATCTAGTCCATTGAAAAGTTAAGTATGAAAGGTGAAGGCCTCAGTCTCCAAATAGCAAAGAATAGAGTTTACACAGCAACTACGTATCTATTATCTTATTTGAGATGTACATAAAAGAAAATATTTAATTCACTGTTTACTGTTCTGTAATGCCTTTGTAAACAAAGTTTCTTAGGTCTCATTATCTTTCCATCTAAAGTAAAGTGTGTAAAGTAGAGAAACAGAAGTTAGTGATAATCACACAAGTCTGAAGATCCCACAGGAGGCTTTGTTTCAGTCTTTCAGCTCAAATCAAACAGTATTCCATCTTGAGTTCTGACAAACCACTGACTTGAGCTCTATACCCCACGTTCACAGAGGAAAGACAGACACTACGAAGACTTTACCTTGGAATGTGTCTACTAATTAGAGAGGCAGGCTGTCAGGAGAGAGGAATTCTACAACAGGTCTTGAAAACTGCTTTGTGACTGCAGAAAAACGTCCTAGCCTTTTTAAAAAAATGGTTATTTGACATTACTAGTTAAAAGACTTAAAATTTTCTGATGATGTGTACTTTCCAAGCCAGTGTTCTGTAATACTTAGTTGGCTATGAATGACAGTACAGTGATACTGTTGAATAAGATCACAAGTTAACAAAAAAAAAAAGGAAAAACAACTATTAAAGCACGTAAAATGCTTAACTGTTCCTCCTGCCTCCTTTTGTTTCTACTAGTCAACTTGATCAGTAGATGAAATTGGGCTGGTATAAACCAACTGTATCTGACCATAAGATGGTGCTAGTGCTACTGCATTGGTAATAAAATGGCACTGGCAAAACAACAGGCATCCACACAAACGTGCCACTGGGTAACACTTTCCTCTTCTCATGACTTTTATGAAAGGCATTTGCTGAGGTCCAGTAAGAAGAACACGTCAGCTCTTGCACAAGTTTCTGTAACTGCAGAACATCTTGTAGAAAGGGAGCTCAGAGTGGGAAAAGAAAGTGAAAGAAGAGTTATGCTTTTGGCCTAGTAAACCTTATTCACACTTGAGATATCAGGACACCTTGTGAACAAAAATATAGAGAGATCTGAATACAAAAGAACCATCCTGTTTTCCCATTCTAATGCACTGTGAAAGTGGTTACAGAAATACATGAAACATAATTGCAATGGCAGATAGAGACAGGATCTTCCTAGTCAAAGGTAGAGAAGTCCTCCTAAAACACACTCTAGTTCTTTCAAGTAAAGCGATACCTTCTCCAGTCACTAACAGAAATTAAAGATGCAGTTGAACAGTCCTGAATTTTCCCTCTGTGTTGCAATGGGGGTGATACATATTAGCCCATACATTAAGACTTGTATATACATACATATACGCACACACAGCATACAGGTATATGCTGTATATTTTCAACATTTACCTAAACATTCCACATGAGAACGTGACTGTATGGAGATCCTGGTAACCCTGCTCAGCTGGGATAATTTCCAAAATTAGTCAAAGCCACTACTGTGAACTCCAGGCATCTTCCGCCTAGGTTTCATGTTTCTTTTCTAAAGTATAAACACAATACTTTCTTCCAAGTATTTGAACTCTGGAAAAGCATATACTCTCCTTAAAAAATTAATTTCATTATTCTACATTTTGAAAGTTGAAGTTAAAAATCAGTAGGAGATAAAGAATTGATTTGCATTTAAATGTACTGGAATTTGGCAAAAATACAAACACTGCAAGACAAAGAGTCTGTCAGTAACCATAATTATAAAGGTCACGAATAAGTTTTTTAATTAATCTGTTTTATCGTTTTTTTTTTTTAGTGAAGATGTCTATTCAATTTTTCTTGCAGGCATATTTCTACTTCACAGGGGTATTCAACAGCTCTCCCTCGACCCCACTCCCAGCTGAAAACTCCTTTGCAACTCATTTTGTTAAACACTTTTCTCTTCAGCTTTGTGAAGCCCTACCTGCACCGGACGACCGTCTTCTTGGCCGATCATGTTCCTCCAGTCCTGCAGTGACCGCTGGAGGCTGTCCAGCCCGGTCTCCCAGAGCCTCACACCACCTCCCATGTCCACCGTAACCAAACCCACTTTGCCCAGTGGTGCCAACAGGGCATCGGCGTCCGAGACCTTAGAGAGCCAAGATGTGTAAGGAGATAGAGACTGTGATCTGAAAAACAAGAATTAATGTGATTTTTCTTGAAGTTGCAATTAAAAAGAGAACTAGTATTTCTATAGTTAAGGCAGCAATTAAATGAAATTACATCCTCATTCCATAAGAGACTCTAATTGAGCCCTGCAGACCCGCTATTTTACATCTGAAACATTCCACCTGCTGAAAGTGGCTACGATCAAAAGATACTTGTCAGTATAAAAAGTAGAATAAAAGATCAGGCTGAAAGGGAAAGTGTTAGCTAAGCCACTGCTATATCTCATCTATCTGAAGAAAATCAGTCTTTGCAAAAAACTATAACGAGTATGAAAATTTTAAAAATGTGTTCTAGAAAAATACAAAACTACAAAAAAAAAAAAAAAGAGAGAACATGACCTGAGCACTGAGGAAAATACCTTTCCATCAACCTAAAAGAACATGTTTAATAAGAAAATGAAGATTTAAACACTCATTTAAAGATGGCACAGCTCTATGCACAGAGAATCTTAGCACTGTTTTAAACAGCCAACTTGCAGACAAAAAATTACTGCTGAAACAGAGGGCCTAATAGCTACAGAATAGGCCGGGAAATTTAGATAATGTAGGAAAGATTATTCCATGTTTTTCAGTACTGTTAATGACATGCATAATGACTTCACAGCTTACACTAATACTACAATTAATAATCTTCGAAGACAGAAGAAGCAGTAACACATATATTTCTACCTAAGACTGAAATCTCCCTGTACTAAGTGAAGAAGAGTTAAATACCTTAAATCTTCATACTAGGTTAAAGGTGATGATGTTGAAGTTTGGCTTTGTAATTCTTGTAATTTCTTATAAAATCCTAGTGTAAAATGAAGCATGGTTCACTACTATTTCTATGTTAATGCCTTACATTTTTGAATGACTGTGTAAGATATAGGCCAATGAATCAACTATAAAACAGTGAACAGACCCAAATTAATTCTCTATTAATTCAAAAATTCCACAGAATATTAATGAAGCATAACTAATTTAAACGAGAATCAATTAATATTGCCGAAACCAAAATCAAATGCATAGACTTAAAAAAACCCCTATAAAATTCCTGATGTATGGGTTTCATTCATGTACTATTTAAACCTGCAAAGTTCAGAGACTGTGTATTTTGAGGGAATGTGGACTTTCCAAAGGGAGAACCAAAACACACAGAAGCTCAAGCTGCTTTCAAGGTAAACTTTATATTGGCCCCAGAACTTGATTCCTGGTTTCCTAACACCTAGCACTGGATCATTCTGCCTGTCTCTGTTAGACCCAAAATACAGAGGAAAAGGAAAAGAAAATTAAGATAGCAAAACAAAATGAAAGACGGTAGATAATAATGTGAGTGAAGATGGAGAAAGAGCAAAGGGAATGAAAATTGCAAGATAAAGCTACGTTCTATATTTACTAATTAATTGCTACATTTTCATTGGTACCACCTAGTAAATGGATAAAAAATGTTGGCGAAAATATGCTGCAACAGCTGCAGAATTTTACACACTACATATGAATTATTCTTACTTTCCAGATCAGAAAAAATATGGTCTTATCTTGAAGTATTAATTCATTCTAAATTCTCTTTGCTCTTCATGTAAGACAGAGGCTGCTCTAATCAATAAAATCAGTTACCTAGGAACAGCAATGTATTTGATTTTCTTTGAGTTAAGATCTGTTACTTCCAAGTATCCAGCAGCTTGTGGAGGAGTGACATCTGAAAATAAGCAAAAATTATTTTCCTGCTGCATGATTAACTGCTTATTGCATTTGCATTTAGCAGGTTAAATTTAAACATTTCATTACACAGTACCTGTCAGAAAATGATAAGCTTTCACATTCAATACAGGAGTATAACTTGCAAATATGGAATTGTTTCACTATTATGATAGTGAGCAACCAGACAGGCACAATTATAAAAGAACAATGTATTTGTACAGCAAATGTCAAAATTACACACAAATATAGCCCTACTCACAAAAGCACTAATCAGGCATTACTGTAATCCCTAACTCGCTGCTTTTATCTGTCACTGAAGATAATGTCAGCTGTATATCTGACTTTAAAAGCATGTTGAGGAACATTTCAAAACATTGTGCTTATTATTCCCACTTCAAAATTTCTCAGTAATATTAACCTAAATATTGTTGCCTTAAATTGAACCGCTCTTTTTGCAGGTAGATTCTCAGTATGCAAAGATTTTATAACTTCAGGGTAAATAGACCCAGATTATCAGGCATTTAATATTCTGTTTATAGACAGTTTAATGAATACAGCTAATACTATGATCCCTCCCTCAGAAATAAATTTGTGTGTGTGTGCACATACGCTGGCTTTTGCCAACATATGAGCACGCTCTGCCTGGGCTCAGAAGTGGCTTCCAGTTGGGAGCTGCCTTTCATCTGCCTGGAATAAACTGAGGAACTTAAGTTTTTCAGAAAACAAACCAGAAGACTGAATTACACTGCATAGTATGGCTACAAAATACCATCGTCACAAGATGAAAGCAAGCCTAGATTTCCTTCTGAAATAAAGTCTTTCACCTCCTTGAAATGCAGAGCCTGATGTTACCTGCAGAAGTGTTGATGCTCGCACACAGCACACACAGAAGAGACCAGTAAGATCAGCAGTATAAGGGGATCTAAAATTCAAATGAGTATAAAGAACAACCCACAACAACACTTCATGCTGTACCTACCTATCTACAGTATGCGCATCTACAGTAGGACATCTGTTGACTTTACTCATCTTCATAAAAATGCCAAACACATTAGAAATAGGAAAAAGAAGTCCAGAAAAACGCAGGTTTGTGGGCCACAGAGCACTTTTTGTTTTGCCTAGATTTTGTTACTGTCTTAATATGTGCTCTCTCTTTTGGTAATAATGGAGGATAAGATATATATTAAAAATTCTGATGAAGATCTAGAACACAGAGCTGAAACTGAACTGGAAGAGGTAGAACTGTGGGATAAGAATTAAAAATTAAGTTTATAAATTTGAGAGAGAACACAAATCAATCAAATTAAATTATGAAAAGACAAAGGATTGCAGAGAAGAAAGCTGAAGAAAAGCTAATCAAATGTTCAAATGCAACACAGGAGCAACTGGCCAGGATCTTATGATGAACCATGACCATCAGACCTAAACAAGCACAGTTTGCTCCTCATCTGCGAAAGCCCAACAGAGAACAACAGCTACACACAGCTCTAGACACCAAACTTTAAGGAAAAGATAAGCACATGAGATAGTCGTGGGGGTGACAAAGATGTTAGAACAGATGGGTTATAAGGACAAATATAAGGAATTTTTTCATCTAAAAAGAGACTTTTTATTTGAAAAACACGGCCCATAATATCAAAAAGATTCTTATAAAGAGAGCAATATTATCCTGACTGAGTGCAGGTGACATAAAGTATTTAGTTTTGTTTATAGCAAAAAAGGTGGATACCAGGAAAAGCTTTTCTTATACAAGGAGAGCGAAGCATAGCAGTAGGCCAATTGTTTGACAAACATCAGTTAAGAGTCTAAACATGTCATCCTGTCCTTATATAAATAGGTGGACCAGATGATGTGTTGAGGTTATTCCTGTAACTGTGTGTGTTATACTACATGTTGTTCCAGTTACTGTTGCACTAATAGATACATACTCAGTAACAGACTGTTATTTTATGTTCATATATGGAAAGTGCTGAGAATCCAAGTAAATATTTGCTCTCGAGTAGCCCTCATTTCTATAGCCTTGTTTTTAGAATAAACATTAATACTTATTTGCTGGATCCTGCCATGATCTCTTGTCTGAGTTTATATTTTGTAGCCATACATCTGTTTAGCAGTCTTTGGGGAAATTATTACTATATTTCTTTTCGAACAACTATTATCCTGGTTTACAGTTCCAATAAAACATAAAGAAAATGATTTCTTTGTTTGTTGTTCCTGGAAAAGTTTCAGTAAAACATACTGAAGTGCGCTAGATTCTGGCTGAGTCCTTTGAATTATTCATAGAAATGGAAGGCTGCGTGCCAGACCTGACCAGTTGTCTGAGAAGATGAGAAAGAAAGTCTGATAGATACACAAACCTAAGCAAGAATATAAAACAGCTTCTCAAAGGCCACATAAGAATTAGTACAAGAACTTCAAGGGACTGCCACATACTGGATTTCATGTAATAGGATGCCTTCCCTTCACTATACAATCTCCCAGGAAAGACTTATGAACGAAGACTTACACAACTTATACAATGACAGAACCCGAGGGAATGGCAGGAAGATGTGCCAGGGGAGGTTCAGGTTGGACATTAGGAAGAGGTTCTTCACGCAGAGGGTGGTGGACACTGGAACAGGCTCCCCAGGGAGGTGTCACAGCCCCAAGCCTGACAGTGTTCAAGAAGAGACTGGACAACACCCTCAGACACATGGTGTGAACTGTGGGGTTGTCGTGTGCAGGGACAGGAGTTGGACTCGATGATCCTTGTGGGTCCTTTCCAACTCAGGACATTCTGTGATTCTATGATTCTATGAACTTTTGTAGATAAGTAACTACAGGTTTCCAATGCAGAAACAGCAGTGCAGATGAATCGCCAAACATTCAAAGGCCTCCATGAATTATGCAGCACAATCAGGAACAACCAACACTGAATCTCCAAGGGATCGTAGCAGTTAAATGTGCATTCAGCTAAAGAGTCTGTCAATTAGTGAGATTGAGAGGCAAACTCCAGAAGAAACAATAGACCAGCAGAGAGGGTTGCAAATGCTGGATCTCAAATGGGCACAGTAATGACTAATACCTTGTAATCTCACCTTCCAATTGAGTACATTAATGTATCTCTCTTTTCTTCTATCTTCCCATTTTCACTTTGAAAGATTTTGGATTCAAGCCATAACAATGGCAAGACTAGGTCCCTCTGATCTAGTATCCTGTCTCCCAGAGTCATTAGACGCTTCAAAACTATAAGACCTGGACAAGCACACACGGCGTTTTCCTCAAGTCACCAACAGTTTCAATCTAGGGGCTTCTTAAGCTGAATGTGGTGTCTATCTTTTGATGTCTACCTATTTAGTAACTTTCCAAGAGTTTGTCCAGTGTTCCTTTGGATCCATATTTCAGCGTTCACAACATCCTTCGGGAAGTAGTTTCACAGGTTGTTTCCCTGCTCTGTGAAAAACCACCTCTTTTTATTTGTTTTGATGAAGTTCCTACTACCTTCATTAGTTGCCCTTAACTGGTACCGACTGTTAAACTGCTTTCCCACATATCTATCCTATACATGTTCCTGTAGAACTCCACCATATACCCCTTTCCTGATCTTGTCTCCACATGCAGGAGATTTGGTCAATGTAATCTTGCTCATTCTCACTGTCCTTTTCTGAATTTAGGCCAGTTCAGCCTTCCCCCACCTTGAGAAAGGGGATCAAAATTACAGCATTAAGGACACATGGATTTATAGAACAGCCCAAAGATGTTCTCTGTTTTTTCCCAGTTTCTTCCATAGTAATTCTTAACATTTGATTTGCCTTTTTTTGACTGCCACTGAGCTTTGAACTGATGTTTTAGTAACAACAAAATCACGCCCTTGAGACATACTGATAAGACCCATCATTTTAGATGCAGAATTAGGACTCTTTCTTTCTTCCTTCCTTCACATACATTGTATTTATCTATACCGAACTTCATCTGCCATTTCTATTGCAGTCAGCACTGTAGTCCTTCTGTAATCCTTCATCGTGAATCCTTTCTGCCATGAATAATAACCACTATCATCAGCAAACACTGTCACCTCATTGTTCATTCATTTTTCTATTTTTTTACATGACCACACTGAGTAGCACAGGTCTCTGTAGGGCTCCGCTCATGGCTCTTCCTCCACTAGAGAAACTGATCATTAACTGAAAAATGGAAATGTCTGAAGTCCTGAAAAAAGGCTATGGAGTAGAAAACTTAGAGTCTCGCTCAGGTCCAATTTAATTGTATCAATACAGTCATATTAAACCTGATTCAGTTAAGATCAGTTTTGGTAATTCATAAATTGTCATTTAGAAAATAAAAATGAATGTCAATGATCTTCAAGAAAGCCTTAAATCTTTCAACTTAAATGGCTATAAAGCATGGAACAAATCATACCTCTTAAGATTTTCTATAAATCTACAGCTATCAATCACTATTCATGAATATATTTCATCATAGTTGAGGGGAAAAAAAAAGTTAGTAACCTGTTCAGCTACAACAACAGATATAAATTAAATTACGTGGTCAGACAGAAGCCAGTCCTCAGGTAGATAATTTGTTCAGGTCAAGGGTATCCGGGATTCATGATGAATGTCTCTTGGGTTTTAATTATATTAATCTAGCATTATAAAGTGTTATATGCCACAGCAACTTATCCGACTTAGAAATAAATGTCAAGATCTCAATTTTAGGTATCATTTGGAGGCACTGTATCCCTCCGTCATTCCCAAATCAACAAACTAATTTCAACAAAAGCTCAGACGATTTACCTTCTGAACTTTGATACCATCCACTTCAGACTCAGATATATTTTTTTTTACCATGAAGGGTTAAAACGAAATAACCCAGTCTGACCCTTCAGCAGGTTGTAAAGTATGAGAAGATTACTGCCCGAAGTGGTATAATTAGTTCCAAGATCATCATGCTAAGTCTAACTACGTTTTATTAAGTTTATCTTTTTAAAAGTTAACCTTTTCTTTACAAATGTAGGTAACTTAGATTTTCTGCTCTGTTTATATCCTTGATTTTGCTTCTTTAGTCGAGCAAGTATTTTATCCTTTTAGTAATAAATTAAAGGATTTATCTACACAAGGAAGTAATCTGTGGTAAATGAGACATATTAGATCATTTATTTTGTAAAAGAGACTTAATTTGTAATAAAGCATTTATTCTGGGACAGAAAGTTTGCATATGGAAGAAATCAGGAATAGCTTTTTGTGCTGTTGAATTCAAAATACCTGCCATTCTACCATATCCAAATATTTTGGGAGTTGCAAAACTCACAAATGCTGTTATTTAGCACTAATTGGTATATTTTTAGCTATCAGCTGAAGAAGCTAAAGATACAATGATAACAGAAAGCTTGGCATGGGAGCACAAAAAAGGCTGAAGGTCTGTAGGCTATACCTGCTTTATCAGTGTACAAGTGGAGGAGGGTTTTGCTGTATGTGAATGTTGCTCATTCTCTTGGACAAGAGAAGAACTAAAAAGCCCAGGTCTCTTCAGTTTGGAGAGAGGGCAGATGTGACTGAAGTTTACAAAGTCATGAAGGTGACGGTTAAGGTGAATGCAGAACTATCATTCACCCAATCCTTCAGTGCTAGAACGAGGGGCACTTGATAAAGCTGGTGGGAGATGAGCTGGTCACAGAGAGCAGTGAACTTGTGAGCTTGCTGTGGAGATACACAAGTTGAGAGAAGGACCAGACAAACTTGTGGACAACAGGTCCATACAAGGAGATTTCAAGGCTGAGGCAGGGATGTTCCCTGCAACAGCCCTAATAAAACAGCTGCAAATGTTGAGAAAGTATTGAAGTTTTGCCCAGGGAAGTGGTGGAGTCACCATCCCGGGAGGTGTTTAAAAGGCATTTAGATGAGGTTCTTAGGGACATGGTTTAGTGCTAGAGTTAGGTTAGGGTTGGACTTGATGATCTTGAGAGTCTCTTCCAACCGGAATGATTCTATGATTCTATGAAGGGGAGGACACAGAAGTGGCCAAGCTCAAATACATTCCTGAAATAACCTCTCCTGTTGGCCCCGCTGAAGACAATACTGAGCTAGATGGACAAGTTTGTCTTATCACTGTGTGGCACTGAGCAGTAGTTGGAAACACTAGTGAAGGATGATTGCTGAACTGGAATGATCATATTCCTGTAGCTGGTTCCCAGTGTGGACAGAGGGAGATCCCATCTACTGGGGTATTCACAGTGTAGGTAGTCTGTTAATTCCTCAGAAGTATAATTCAGCATGTTAATAAGATCCAAATTAGGCTTTAAAATGAGTGCCACTACTCTCATTCCTCCTCAAATGTTTGCTCTGTGATTCTTTAAAAACATTTTAGAAAAATTGGTGAGTGATTGCAGTTTACAAAACAAAAACAAGTGTGTACAATTTTTGCAGCACAAGTATATGAATGTCTTACCTTTTGGGTAAATGTCTTTCAAAGGCACATCTCCAGGTGCTAAAATTCTGACTATTTGATTAGAAGCCAATAAAGTTACACAATTGGTTTGTTTTGCAGTCCCTGTTTTCCTCCGGGGTCCATAATAAAATGGATCAGAAGGAGAAACACGTTTGCGACTCAGAGAGGAGTTTCTTTTCCAGCTATACACTTCACTAGGAGACTGCAAAAGAGAAGGAGTCTACGTAACAAAAGGTTACTGCCATTGAGCCTAAGAACTAACATTTCTTGCTAAGTTCTACTTCTTATCTAATTTTAAATCACACGTAGCTACCGTGGTTACCCCTCATGTCACCACATGACAAAGAAAAACCTGGATTATTTTGTCATTAAAAACTCGTATAGGAGTGAAAAACAACAGATGATCTGCACAAGTTTTAGGAATTGAGACTCTTTGAAGACCTGAAGTTGAATCAACTATTTTTTTTCTTCAGATATTTTAGTAATGAATTCGAAGTTAGGCATTAGGGCTGGGATTTGGCTCCACTTCAGAGCCGTAAATACAGATGTCCACACGTGAGCCAGGTGCTTCGCCTCCTGCTACAGTCAGTAGAGTCTAGAGAGTAAATTGTCTCATCTTGAAGGCAGCCTCTACATTTGGTCAGCTGAGCATTGCCACTATAATAAGAGCTCAGATACCTTGTCCATACTAAATACCTGCACCATTAACCCTAAACACTGATTCTGAAATTTTGTCACCTTTAGTACGCTCCCTCTTTGACATTCACGTGGACATTTAAAACCATGTATAAGGAAAGACAGGGCCTCAGCCTAAATCATGGGGAGTAAAATGCTTCATCACCAGTGTTGGTGCTGAAGTGTGTAACATCTTTAGTACTCCCTTCTCTAGACTGCCTCCCTTTTCCTGCAATAAATGCACATCTGTTATAAATAATAGGAAAAGTTAGTATAATCAATCTGGTAATAAAAATCCAAATCAAGTAAAACTCAAAAGCTCATTGTAAAGACAGGAAATGTCTTATTTACAAAAACATAATTTTGAGTCATTTTGGATTTCAGAGTATACTCTTCCATCATCTGGCTTTCCCAAAATCCATGTCTGTAAACAGTTACATTTTCTAATTTGCCCAAATTTAGTAAGCAAACATGCCACAGAATTATTTGTTCCATAAGCACCACTCTTTTAATGTATCACTAGGTAGTAAATACAAATAAATCCAAAGAATTAAACATATTGCTTTTATTTTCCCTGTGTTTACCTTCACTCCTTGCAACAGCCTCACTGTTAAGTTCCACTTTCCTTTCTGATCCTTTTCTAGTTGTGTCACAGAAGTGAGTACAATTACATGCAGTATATACAGTTAACTATATTATTAAATAGAGAAGGGACTGTATAGTTTTGTTACCACTTTCTGTATCTTTTTCTTTGTCTTAAATCTAGAGTCTTGCTAGCTTCTGCACACTAAGCAAAAACTTCATACTGAGCAATCCAAAATTATACTTATATCCTTCTCAGTGGTTAATTAAAAATCCATAAAACCCCATGATTTATTAAATATTTCTCTTGCCAGTACTATTCAGAACTTTCCTATGATGAATTTTGCCTGTGCTAGATATTATGTTGTTTGATTTCTTATTATTTTAAACTCCACTGAAATCTCTCCAGATTAGACTACCCTACTAAACGGTGTACATTACATGAAATTGTCATTTACTGTCATTCCCTTATTCTTCCATATCATTTGCTAAACAGGTATTTAACTGCCTACAGAAAAAATAGTATCATATTACTTCATTGTGTAATAATGCTCAGTATTTACCAAGAGGTCTGGGAACCCAATCACAATAGTAGCATAATTATGTTCATCTGAGAAAATCCTGTTGGGGGAGCTGATCTTTTGTCCCACAGCTGCACTGAGGTTTTCTGAAGATAGCTGGTCACTTGAAACTGCATGCGGCACACACAGTTCTGATGCTAAACAGGGAAATTAAACAAAATGAAAGTCATTAAATCCAGATGTGCAATAGGAAACTATATTAACGATAAGAGCGCTGAGCACTGATCATTGCTATTACTTTGAGCATACAATTACTAAAAAGCAGAAGATTTGATTATACTATACTATAACACAGAAGTCAGGAAATAATGTTATTTTTGCAAAGTACTTAAAATCGGGAAATACTAGTTTTGTACTTGCTTATGCCACTTTAATTTTGCTCTCTACTGTGCAAATGAGGCAGGAAGCCTATGGAATAGAACAGCATGTGATCTCATTGAAGATTGTTATAATGCAATTGCACAGAAAGGCAAAATGTAGGTTTGCACGGGTGTCAACATGACATTTCCTAGTAGCTGTCTTTGCAATTCAAATAACATTATTTCTAACACATTTCTGGTAAATAATTGTCTAGTTTTCTTTTTCTTTAAGCTAAGGAAAACTAAATTTTATTCTGTGCAGCTGTAACAGCTCTTTGCCTCAAATTATCAACACAGTGAGAACCTGGTATCTTTAGTTCTGCAGCACACTCTGTTTCCACTTCAAAGGGCAGACTATCTCGTTTACCTGGCAGTGGGAGAAAATCTTTCCTCCCTCAAAGGATGAATGGCCTACTGGTTTGGGTCAGTGGCAAACCCACACTGGTCTACCTTTTCTTAGTTCTCCTGCCACAGGTTCTGCCTTAAAGAATGAGAACAGGCCGAAGATGTTACATTCAGGGTTTGCTGGATGATTTGGAAAAAAGTGGAGAGGGGATATGATAACTTTTTAGATTGGGAGAGAAGAAATAAGATAACAAAGGATAAAAATAGCACAAAAAGCATGCAGCAATAAATTGTCCACAAATACTTTGACACTGGAAATTACAATAATGTTTCTACCCATCTGAGGGATGATACTCTATAGTGGTTTCTAAATAAGGTAGGAAGAGGAAGGAAACTACTGTGCTCTGAAGGAGCTTGGTAAGTTGATACAGTAAACCAAACAACAGATAAAAAGGATCCTAGATACTTAAGCTGTGGTTAGAGTCTTTGGTATCCAATTTGCTGCTGTTTGTGTAATACAAGCTGTATTTGTTATTTGTCAATAACATTTGCTTGTATCATGTTTACACTGTCTTAATATCATTCTTCATACTTATGCTAGCCACAAGGACCAGGATGAAATGTTTTCCCTCTGGTTTCTCTGTATTTTTCCTCTGTCTCTCTGAGACACACTGGAGATAGGCCAAAGCCTATAAAGTGTTAGGTGGGATGCACACGTACTTCCAGCATTATTAAATCAGGCAGACTGAAGATTTTGTGCACCGTGATCAAAAGCTCAGTGTTGAAAATGTGATCAGACCTGCAGACTGGTGACCATCAGAGATTTCTGCCTTCTGCTGTAGCTAAGACAAGCCTCAACGCCTCGCACCATCTGTGAAATTTACTGAACAAATTCTCCCTATTCTTTAACACAGGTGTGATGGCCTCAATGGCCTCCTGCAGGCTATCTGCAGAACTTTAGAAACTGTTACTTCTGTTTTAACAGGGGATCTTTTGTACTTTTATAAGTGTTGGGAAATGTCTTCTAGCTCATCTGAGTGTGCGTAACAGACGTGCAACAGCGTACAGACTGGGCTCATCAACATATTGGGTCCCTTCTGTTCTTATGTTCTAATTCCTGTCTAGTCATATTTTTTCCTTTTCCTTCTGTAAGCTGGTACATTTCCTGAAAGTCCATGACTGAGGGTCTTAAATGCTACAAGGAAACAAAGATGCTTTACTCAAACAACCTGAAGCTGGAGCATGGAATTTGCCATGCTTTGTGAAAAGTTACTATTAACCAAACATAAGGGAAGGGCAAAAAGAGAATTGGAAAGAAGGTTACCCAGACCTTTAAAGTAAAAGAGCCTTGTTTGTGCAGCTGTAAACACAGAAATTATTTAAAAAAAAAAAAAAAAAAGAGAACAAGCCAAGCTTGCATTCAATACCTGTTGTTAAGCCAAATCCCATGTCAGCTGGCTCTTCAGTCAATGCATACAGCTGGCAAACCTCACTGTCAGCTTCCACATGGGCATGCTTGGTTAAAAGAAATTTCCTGTAAAGGATACACATTTATAATAATTCCTGATTAAGCTTGTAGCTCTAAACAATGACTGTCATCTTCTGAAGTAGCAAAAACATTATATGTCTATATAAATGAGGTTATCAACACCTTTTGCTAAAATGAAATATAACTTACCAAACACCTGTGAGATAGGAAAG